>NC_086175.1:19384739-24384739 GCF_023053635.1 Elgaria multicarinata webbii | reverse complement strand
TCTTCGCTTAGGCACAATCCTTGTCTCCTTCTCTTTCCCTAGCCAGTTCCGTTCTCAAGTAATACAACTGTAAGGAAAATCTGCATTGGTTTCCAGGCCTGTGCAATAGCCAGCATGGTGGTAAAGAGGAAATGGGTATCAGGAGGGAGGGAAGAGGATACTACTGCCCCAATCCCTGCTTGCTTGGGGATAGATCATACCCGGTACCTCTAACATAGACCTTAGCTAGACCTAAGGTGTTTCCTGGCGTCATCCCCGGGGTCGTCCCTGCCTGCTCCCGGGTTCCCCTGTGTGTAATTTACATGAACAGGGATGACCCCGGGATGATCCCGGGATAAACCTTAGGTCTAGCTAAGGCCATAGAAGACAATTCTTTTTGGATTGACATAGGATCTATGCAGATGAAGATAAAATGTGTGCCCATTATTATTATTATTATTATTATTATTATTATTATTATTATTTATATAGCACCATCAATGTACATGGTGCTGTACAGAGTAAAACAGTAAAGGTGGATGTTCTTATTAGTTAGATTAAATCAGGGTAGCTAACCTGGTTCCCTCCAGGACTACAACTCCTATAATCCCTATCCATTGACCACTCTGATTGGGGCTTATGGGAGTTGTAGTCCAAACATCTGGAGGAGTCCAGGTTGCCTACCCGTGGATAAAATGTTAAAGTGCACACACAATCAAAGAAGAGAAACACTTTACCTTATTTTTTATAACCTGTATACATATGTCAAAATAAAGAAAAGGTGAAGAAATAGTAGTGGGGAGAGTGGGATATTTCACCAACTAATAAAAGCAAAATACTTCCAAGAAAGTAGCTCAGTTTAATTCAGATTACTTCAGATTATCCTGCTTAATTCAACTATCTTCTTCTGCTAACCAAAGCAAATTAGTTTTAAATCTAGCTTTGAATATCTGATACTTTTAGATTTCAAGCTTCAAAATCCATTTTGCTTGCCTATTTTTGCTATCCGGATTTGCAATGTGCAGGAAATAAATGAATCAAGTGTGGGAAGCATTATTTGGGAAGGATTAAACATGGATTTTGATCACCATTAGAATATGCATGAAGCTGGGAACCAAAGTAGTTAATATGTTTTTCAACCCCCCCAAGCTAACTGATGCTAATTGATAATGATCATTTAACCATTTTAGAGATTCATCCTGATTTCTTTTTAAGTCCATCTTTCATACTTACATATTCTCATTGGCAGAGATCAATGATGTCTCCTAAATTTGCCTACATCCAGGGAACAGAATTTTATCCATGGTTTCATGCAGATCTTTGAAGAGAATGGAATTTGAATCTATGGCCTGGAGAGTTACCTACTATAGCCTAAAAGTTAGTCCAACTCTCCAGATTTTCTCAGAGTTTATATTCTTGGAGCAAAATAAACTGTGCAGAGAAGGAAATTAACTAAAAAAAACCCTGTCCTCAGAGTCAGTGCTTTGTTTTTGTCCAATCTGAAGTTGGTTTGCTCTTTATTCCGTTCTTTCCTGGGGAATAACTCCCAGTATCCAGAGACGAGTACAAAGATGACAATGGATTTATGAAGCCTTTCATGTGAGTTTGAAAGATGCCAGTATGCTTAGCACAAAACAGTAATTTAAAGGTGAACTTGACAACATGATCACTATCTTCGAAACAGTGAAGATGTTGCTGCAAAAGATAGAAAGATTGTATTTAGGCAATTGAGCCAGGAAGAGGTCAAGAAAAGGAGGACTTTTTAAAAAAAAGAAACAGGGGAGGGGAGAAACAATGTAAGAAGGTGGATTTTGAAATGAAATTAAAGCAATTTTCATAACCATGAGAACAATCCGACAATGGAAGAAGCAGGTTTCAGTGTGTTCCATACCCATTATTATTTAAGTGGCTCTTCTTCTTATTTTTATCTGTTTGCTAGTGGTTAGGTTGTCAACACTTACTTAGGTGTGTATGTGTGTGGGGGTGAGAATCTAGAAGGCAACCTCTGCTTCATTAGATTTCCCACCAGTAGTTCTTACAGCTGAGTTGCTCATGAGCTTGTTTCCTCAGCAAAAGAAATCGGTATTCTCTGGCTGTTCCTATTCCTGAGGGACAGTTCCGTTGTTGTTGTTTTGGCACCTATGTAAAATCACTGTCCCTATACTGTCCAATTTCTGCTTTTGAGGCTGGCTGGTTAACATTTTGGTAATATGAGTTTGGTAATGTAACTGCACAAGTTGGACCTGCAATAAAATGTTGCACTATGGAGTGTTCCTGTTCAGTGCCCTCTTCCCAGGACCTCCGTTGCATTCCCACGTTCACCCTGTTTTCTTTTTCTCCTATTCTCCACAGCCAGTCAGCATTCTGTAGCCACTGAGCATGCTCAGTCTTCATTGGACTGTTTGGGGGATATTATCTCCCTTAGTTTTTCCCCCCACCTAAAGATTATTGGTTTCCCCAAGCCTGCTGATACCTCAGGCAGGATTTACTGCTTTATAATGGTATTGAGGTGCACTGAAAACTGTTGGGCCCCATAACACATTCCTTATACCATTTTCAACCGACTTTCATAGTGTTATAACCTGCTTGGTGTAGATCTGGTTGCTTTGGCTATCAGTATTCCCACCCAAATATCAGAAACAGAGGGAATGCTTTCAGGGTTTAGTTGCCTCTCCAGGTCTCTAGGGCAAGGGTAAACGAGTTATTTGAGCCACAGGTTCACCTGGCAATTCAGTAAACTGTCCTGAGCATAACTACAAAATGGCTGCCATGTGAGGTATGGAAAAGGGCATGTAACTTGCTCAAAAAGACTGAGTAAAAGGCAGAGGTGGAGTCTGGGCCCCAACACACTGTACAATGTCTTTGAACCCACAATTTCAGCACCAACAGAAACCTGTTTCACAGAATTCCCATTGTGTTTGTTTATTTATTTTAAAAAGCAGCAGGGTTAGAGCATCTTAGCAAATGCCAAAAAAGGTGTATGGGGGCACATTGGTGTTTGTGGGGTACCCTGTTGCTTACCTTTGGTCTAATAGTTAAATTCCTTGAGTTGCTGAGTTAGTGCATTTAGCACATATTCATGTATGTGTGTGCACATCTACACACAGACTGCCACTTTCCTCACTGGAGCTACTGAGGTATATTTTTGAACTATTGATAACATATTGTAAGACAATTTTCTGGCTTTTTTTAAAAAAAATGTAACAAAAAGAACAAACACTGTCCTTGTTTTTAAATTGGTGTAAAACCATCAATTGCAGATGCAACATACAACCGATTGAGTGGAGCCTTCAGGAATGTGTAATAATGGGTGAAGGGATCCTTGATAGGGATATTATTTTTTATTTATTTATTACATTCATATCCCGCTGTTTTCCTCCAAGGAACCCAAGGCAGCATACACAATCCTCCTCCTCTCCATTTTATCCTCACAAGAAAGTCACCCAGTGTGCTTCCATGGCCGAGTTCTTTTGGTACTCTGTGATAGTCCTTCAGATAGAAGCCTGTCCCATATACTTTATGAAATTCCTCAGCCAAACCACACAGGATTGATAATGTCACAGTGTCAGTGGAGAGTTTAACAAAAAGAGGCTTGGGAGTCAAGCCAAATCATTCCCACACATGTGTTTTATAAAATTCATAGTCTCTAGATTCTTCTCCATAAAGCTCACTTAAATCGTCATGAATCTGAGCTCATACCTATATTGTGCATTTATTATTGGATACATCATAATCACTTTATCCTCTCTCAAAGTTAATGAAGAAACCTTCTTTGTCATTCCCAGGTGTATGAGGAAAACATTCCCATATCAATGTGCAATGTGTTTTTGATCAAGGAGAAAATAGTCAGTGATTGGGATAGAGCAGGTTGGTCTGCACAGGTGTGTTTGATTCTCACGTGTCCAAGTTCCATTTTTTTTCTCTCAGCTGAAGTTCATAGACCTTCTCAACTTTGAACTTCATTCTCCAAAACTCAGTGGAGTCAGGATTCATTTCTGAATTTTTGCCAGCTCCCTTTAACTTGGATACTTTCTTAGAAGGCATTCTCTAATCTTCGGTCTTCAACTAACTGACTGTAATATAGGATAAAAGCCCTGAATCACTGGGTGATTCAGGGCTTTTATTCTACGTTATCCCCCCAATTAAATTCTGATTTCACAAATCCATACCCTACATCTACCACCAAATTATGAGACAAACTACGAGGTTCCCTATATGACCCTAAACCCTAGAGGTCAGTGACTCCATATTTTTCCCCAGGAGTCCCTAAAATACCAGGTGCCACCACCTACTGATAGAGTTCAACAGGACTTGCATCTTGATATCCTTAACACATGTAATGAGATATGCCAGTCTTCAGATCCACCCAGACCAGAACATAGGTATTTAAACATAGGCACATGTACTTATTTATTTAACAGGTCAACATTCATAACTAACAATAATGGATTAAGAATAATAATAATTCTAGAAACTGAACACTTCACCTCTGCTTTCAATAGCTTCTCTCCCTCTCTTCTCATGTCTCTGATTCTACTCACTAACTTAACTAACTCTGGACAATAATTTCTCTCACTATCTTTCCCCTGTAACCCTACTTCCCTGGCTTCTCTCTAACTGTTCCTCCTTCTGACTGACTTTGAGCATCATCAGATGAGCATTGTATCGCACACTCGTTATTGGCCACTCACAGATATTTGCGGGTCCTTTTCACGACATTGTCTACTTCCCGTGCACCTCCCGCTCCTTCTGCTCATTTTTCAGTCACAAAAAAGACGTGGAAAATCTGTTTTTTGGGGGAGGTGACAAAACTTGCTGCCATTTCCTGCTGTGTGCAGGAGAAGCAGCGCGATAAATGCACCCACCAAACGGGCCACATGGTCATTGGTTGCTTCCTCTTTCTTCTCCGTGTGATGAATGAGAAGCTGTTAATTCCTATTGTGGGACAGAAGCAGGAGGCAAAGTGACGGTAGGGAAGCACAATTCCACCCCATGTGATGATGTTCTTTCTCCACCTACTACTAGCTCCACCCAACATTCCATTCTGGTCTCAGCTGTCCATCATTCCTGCCACTCACTCATCTATTACAGTCTTCTTATGGTTCTTTATATGTAAACTTGACTTGGGGCTTTGCTAGATCTACCTGGGAATCCAGGCCTGTAGAGGGGCCAGCCTGTGCTAGAAGTAGCATGGGCTGTCACATCTAGCTAGACGTAACATGCGACGGGGTAAAGGAAAGCCCCGTCGCATCGGCCCTTTTTTTTCAGCTTAAAGGGGCCATGTGCACAGGAGCGCACCAACGATAAGGTAGGGTGTTTTTTTTTAAAAGGGTTCCCCGCTCCCCCTGCCCCCGATTTCCCCCCCTGTGATGTCTGATGCCCCCCTGCCCACCCCTGTCATGTCCAATGCCCCCCTCGCCCACCCGCCTGCCATGTCCAATGCCTCCTCGCCCGCCCACCCACCCACCCACCCGCCATGTCCAATGCCCCCCTTGCCCGCCCACCCACCCACCACGTCCAATGCCCCCCTCGCCCACCTGCCTGCCATGTCCAATGCCCCCTCACCCACCCACCCGTGATCTCCAATCCCCCCCATCGCCCCTGGGCCACAATTCCCCCCCGATGTCCCCTGGCTCTGCTCTTCCCCCCATCTCTCCCACAGGCTCTGCTCTTTTCCCCCTGCCCCCCATTTCTCCCCCCCCGTGATTCCCCCCCCCGGCCCTGACCTCCCTCCCCCCCCCGCGATTCCCCCCCTGGCCCGATGGGCACAGCGCGGCTTCTCTTGGCTACTCATGAGTAAATGCGGTAGCCGGGAAAAGCGGTGGAATGGGCTAGACCTTCCGCAGCCCAAGGCTCAGGCCGAGACTGTGGAAAAACCGGGCCAAAAGGTTTGAGCCCTGCCTGAGCCCGGGATCCTCTGTGCGTCATCTGGACGCACAGGGATGAGGCCGGGCCTCGAACTGCGCTAAAGCCTCGTCTAGCAAGGCCCTTGGTTTAGAGAGGACTCTAGCATGACAGCCCTTCATCTAGAAGACAGTCTCATGTAAAGTAGCTGACATGGGCTACTCTATATTTAAATTAAATATTAAAATTTAAATTTGTAATTTTGCATCGCTGCTGTTTTTATCTGCTTGAGCTTTTATATTGTATTTTATATTATTGTTTTATACTGTTGTTTTATACTTTGAATGGTTTTATTTTTTGTGAACCACCCAGAGAGCTCCGGCTATTGGGCGGTATAGAAATGTAATAAATAAATAAATAAATATATGGAACTGTTGCAGCAAAAATAATGAATGCAGCTCTCACTGTATGCATGGTTCTGTCCTCCATGTCCATACTATTATTACTACTACTACTACTACTCCAGC
This sequence comes from Elgaria multicarinata webbii, assembly GCF_023053635.1. Lineage (NCBI taxonomy): Eukaryota > Metazoa > Chordata > Lepidosauria > Squamata > Anguidae > Elgaria > Elgaria multicarinata. Next base: position 24,378,389 of record NC_086175.1, on the reverse strand, counting down.
TGCACTCCTGTGTAGAGTTGGCTGAATGTTATTACTGTGGGGCCTACCTGCATGTATCTATCAGAAGGATTGCTGTTTTAGTAATTGTCAGTATTTAATACAAACAGCAGCAACATGAATGAATTACTTATTCACAGAGCAACCAGATGGGAACTTACATTGTAAATTCATTTACTTCCTGTTTATACTTTTGCTTGAAATCTCTAATGCAGACCAGAAAATGAATTCAAGCTGGAAAAATAAACCATCCCCACCCCGTGAAATGAGCAGAGATATGTTGACTCAATGGATATCAGCATTTTGTCATCTGACAGCATAAACCTTAACAAAAGCCTTTGCAGAGTCTGGGGAAAGGCTACCCAATAGTATTATGATGAATTGTCAGTTAAATCATACGAAGTTATATTCATGTATTCAGTGAAATACTTGTGTGGACAACACCGATCTGGCTCCAGGAACATTGAAGTCCTTTTAGCAATGTCTCAGGTAGCCTTTACTGGGAATTTGTGGTCAAGTGGGGGGAACAGTTACACATGAATAATGTGTTCTTCAAATGAAAGCACTTGGAGTTGAGGAATATAATAGCAAGTGGCTTTTTCAGTAGATGCTTTCAAACATGCTCTTTGTCAGCATCTACTGAAATGACTTTTATTTTTATTTTATTTTTTGCCATTCACAAGCATGCTCTTTATTTTGTCTCATTCACCGTTAAATACCACTTGCTTATGATTCAGGGTAAAATTCACACAGTACTTCAGTTGTGGCTTCTGGTGGCGCTTCAGGCTAAAACTCCTTTCGGCCATCTTGGCTATGCCACAGAACTTACCTTTGCAATGTGTGCATGCCTTAAGGGCCAAACTAAACGTGACCCCATACAAGCAATTAGCAATTGTGTAAATTATTTTTAAAATGTAAATAGCAGATCGAGAGAGATGAGTAGGCCTGCTGCTCTGGCAATGTACCTGATGGGGGAGGAGGCTTTAACTTTTTGCCCCCCACAGCAGCCCTGATCTGGATTGGACACCACCACCCAACCCATGCCAGCTATTCGTACTGAGGGGGAGATTGTACATATTGTACCATACTCTTTTTTGTGATTGAAGCTTGTGTTTTTTACTGAAACATTTCACATTTTAAAATCTGTGTATGTTTAAAAAAATTAAAGCTAAATATTCTTTTTTTAAAAAACACACATTATACAAATGTATCAACTTGATGCACTACTAGTAATCATTTGTTTTGTTGTTAAAAGAAATATAGTGCATTTCAGCATGGTGGAGACTATTGTGAGCAAGCCATGTGTGTGTGACATGTCTGCTGTCTAAATGCTATTGATGGGCAACTTCAAGGCTTCCACTGTTTTCCCTTCATATGGACTGTGGGAATGCTGTGGACATAATATATCTTGATTTCAGCAAAGCTTTGGACAAATCACCCCATAATATTCTGATTAGCAAACTAGCTAAAAGTAGGCTAGATGGAACAACTGTTAGGGGGATCCACAGTTGGCTACAGAATCAGACACAAAGAGTGCTTATCAATGGTACCTTCTCAAACTGGGGAGAGGTAGCAAGTGTTGTGTTGCTCAGAACACTCCTGCTTTCGATGGGAGGCAAATGACAAGGCTTGCTAAATAATCCACAAAGCTTTTATTAAGCAACAAACATCTCTTCTATCTGAATAGAGTCTAACCTCTTGGAAACATCCCCCTAGGCAAAACTATGCAAACTAAGCAAGACAATTGTCCGTTCAAGAAGAATAGGAAGCCACTTCTCAAATGTTCGTAACTTTAGAGCGCCTGGTGCGGAGGCCAGTTCTGGCGTAATCTATCCGACTTTCTCAGGCCTTCCTTCTGCGCCGTGCATTTCAGCTTCCGGCGGACCCTAGCATCAGCTAGCTTGTCCGGATGCTCACCTCTGGAAGAAATCTCACTTCTCACTGAGTGTGTAGGATTTGGCCTTGAGGAGATAAGCTCTGGAGAGGGCTGACTCTCAGCTGGGGAATCGCCCATGAGAGCTTCCTCCCACAATGGTACAGGCTGGCTGGTGTCTGGCACTGCGTCTTCTAGTTCTGAATCTGATTCTGATTGATTACCTGAAATATCTTCTCCCAAAACAGGGGCAGTAGGGTTAGACATGACAGCAAGTGGGATATTGCAGGGCTCAGTCCTGGGCCCAGTGCTGTTCAACATTTTTATTATTGACTTGGATGAGTAGGTGCAGGGAATGCTTATCAAATTTGGAGATGACACAAAACTGGGTGGAATAGCTAATACTCTGGAAGACAGAAACAAAGTTCAAAGTGATCTTGATAGGCTGGAGTGCTGGGCTGAAAGCAAAAGAATGAAATTTAATAGGGATAAATGCCATATTCTACACCTAGGAAAAAGAAACCAAATGCGCAGTTACCAGTTGGGGGATACTTGGCTCAGCAATACTATAAGCGAGAAGGATCTTGGAATTGTTGTAGATTACAAGCTGAATATGAGAGTGTAAACCGCCCAGAGAGCTTCAGCTATGGGGGAGAAGTATATAAATGTAATAAAATAAATAAATAAATAAGCCAACAGTGCGATGTGGCTGCAAAAAAAGCAAATGCTATTTTGGGCTACATTAATAGAAGAATAGCTTCCAGATCACGCAAGATACTGATTTCTCTCTTCGCCACCGGTTAGGCCTCATCTTGAGTACTGTGTCCAGTTCTGGGAACCACACTTCAAAAAGGATGCAGACAAGCTAGAGCATGATCAGAGGAGGGACATGAGGATGATCAGGTGTCTGGAAACAAAGCCAGATGAGGAGAGACTGAAAGAACTGAGTATGTTTAGCCTTGAGAAGAGAATACTGAGGGGAGACATGATAGCACTCTTCAAGTACTTGAAAGGTTATCACACAGAGGAGGGCCAGGGTCTCTTCTCAATCATCTCAGAGTACAGGACATGAAATAATGGGCTCAAGTTACAGTAAGCCAGATTCCAGCTGGACATCAGGAAAAACTTCCTGACTGTTAGAGCAGTACAACAATGGACCCAATTTCCTCAGGAGGTGGTGGGCTCTCCCACACTAGAGGCATTCAGAATGCAGCTGGACAGCTACCTACCAGGTATGTTTTAATGTGGATTCCTGCACTGAGCAGGGGGTTGGACTCAGTGGCCTTATAGGCCCCTTCCAACTTTACTATTCTATGATTCTTTATCTTTAAATGAGACTTGGACTGTACAGACCTTCGAATAGAGGACTGGTCTTCGTAAAGTAGGTCACATGGCCACCCTACATCCGGTGTTGTTTTTGAAATGTTTTTCCCATCTGAAGTTATTCTCCACATTTTAAAATTGTTTTCTGATGTCCATGGGTGCCGCAGATGTTTAACAAACAGGAAGGACTGAACATAAAATTGTATGATTGTAATAACTGAATGAGCCACTCGTCCAAGTCCTGTCTGTCAGCCGCACATCTGTTCATTTACAATGCTAGTGGAAAATTAGCAGCATATTACAGTCACACACAATATATTCCCGGTTTTCAATTATGTTTTTATGATTGCACATTGGTTGTATAGTCAGTCATATTTCCTCACTTTTTATTTTATTTTATTGCACAGAAAAAGTTTGAGATCTGCACATCTTTAAGAAGATGGAGGCGAAAGGAGCCGGAGAAGGAGGGGGGGAATTGGCAGCCTTTGGTGTCATGTTGTATGTTTTCTCCAGAGAGTAAAACACCAGATGATGGATGCTAGGATTCCTGAATAATGCCTCTCTAAATGATAATCCACTGTCTTCCTTTCAAAGGAAAGCTTAATAGGAACTCTGTTTAAGAGCATTATAAATAAATACAAAAATCATAGGAAAGGAGTTTGCATAAATCCATACTCAAAACTGCTTCTCTTCAAACTCTTTATAAATCTCATCGTTATCTTGCATTAGGTGGATAAACCTTTTTTTCATTTTTTTCCTGCACCCACTCCATATATCCATTAGTTTTTAGTCATCTTTAGCCCACTCTTGAATGCCTTAGAATGGATTATAAATATTGTCTTGTGTTTAAATCTACAGAATAATGGGAGTCTGGAATCCTGAGTTCTATTTTCAGTTCTGCCGCAAGCGTGGTATTTATAGGCAAAAGAGGGTTTGCGGGGGGAGGAAATATTGATAGTTCCTGGTGGCATTACTTTTTGCCTGACTGTAAATGCGATACTTCTATGACTTTCCTTCCGCAGATTTTGTTGTGAACTAAGCTGCAGCTCAGATAAGGCCTGTTAATTATTTGGGGTTTCAATGTCATGGTTGCTGCTAGAAATAAAATATGTACAGTGTTTTGAGGTGAGCAGTGCCATGGTGATATATTTAAAATAAGCACATCCGCATTGCTTGGGGAGAAATATCAGATCTTTCTATTTATCAGGAGAGCTCTTTAAGATTGAAAAACAATTCTGGGCAGTGGACAGTCTTATCTGACAAGGCTAAGTCCTTCGTATGAGAATTATGGCACAACTAGATTCGGGACACCCATATACTTTCTCCGTGAGCAGTGGAAGCTGTTGGCTCCAGTTTCGCCAGGACGGTGAATCCATTCTAGATTATAGTCAGAACCAGCCAGTACTTTGAAGGAGCCAGGCAATGCACTGGACCCGTTTTTAGGATACGGTTCAGCCCTTTAGACTTCTGGCTGGTTCTGATTGAAACCCAGAATGGATTTACGGCCCCATTAAAATTGGAGCCGTCGCTGCCTGTGAGATGGAAAACAGATTGGAGAGGGTGACTTTTAAAAGAAATTGTCATTTGGGAAGCACCCCAATTAGGCCATTGTAGTCAAAGTGGCAGACTTTCAGGGCTGCTTTGTGAGAAATATTCAGCCTTCCAGGGCAGTTTTTCCATTTAGAAAAAGGGGGAGACTGTCACACACATCTGCTATGTAACATCTGGTTTGCCCTGAGGATCACCATAATACAAATAAAAGATCTTAAGACAATCTTAAGACATGCTCATGGAGTGGGGATTTCCACTCCTGTCCTTTTCCTTGCAGCCCCCCATGCCCCCCCCCCTTAAAATTTGCTCTGGAGTTCAATGTTTGGTTCGTGGAAGCCATTCTGGATAGTGTGGAATTGGATACAACCTGTTCATTGATAGAGAGCATCAAGCTTTACCACTATGAGGATGATGTTTGAGTATGCACTGTACAGACAAAAATGTGCACAATTGTGTACAAAAATGTGTACGTTCAAAGAAGACATGTGTTCAAGAATGAGTATTTTAAAAAATGTGAATGAAAATGCAAAGAATTGTTCTTGAAAAGCTAAAAAAATGCAATCAGATGCAGAAATGGGACAGAATGGACTTAGCTTTGAAAAATAAGAACCTGGGGGGAAAAACCCTGAGCTTGACAAATTCACTGATCCCTGGTTGGGACTCTGCATTTTTCCAGAGAGGCAGAGAGTTAGTTTAAGGCTGGAAGCATCTCTCTTGGGATCTTATGTGGGACAGCAGATCTGCTGCCTGGTATGAGGATGTATACCGCTTGCCTCCACTTGTATACTTGTAAATAAATCTATTGATTGATTGATTGATTGATTGATTGCATTTTTATACTGCCCAATACCTGAAGCTCCCTAGGCGGTTCACAAATATTATAAAAAACATATTATAAAAACAACATAAGCCTCCTGTGGGATTTCCTCCAAAGGAAACCAAACCTGGGTAGTATTGCCTCTGGAACGTCTAGCCACTTGAGGAAGTAAAGCACACAAAACAATATAGAAGCAAAGCTGCTGAATAATGACTTCCCCAATGCCACCTACCCAATGCAGATCTCTTTTGAGAATGACAGTAAATCCTGTGTACAGTTAGGCTGCTTAAACCACATTGGGTTGTAAGCATTCAAAGCTCCAATCCTATGCACTTTTCCTTGGCAGTAGTTCTATTGAATTCAAGTTGAGGATGTTCAGGGGTCTGGAAAGAAAGCCCTATGAGGAGAGATTGAAAGAGCTGGGCAATGGGCATGTTTAGACTGGAGAAGAGAAGACTGAGGGGAGACATGATAACACTCTTCAAGTACTTGAAAGGTTGTCACACAGAGGAGGGCCAGGGTCTCTTCTCGATCATCCCAGAGTGCAGGACATGGAATAATGGGCTCAAGTCACCGGAAGCCAGATTCCAACTGAACATTGGGGAAAAAAACATCCTGACTGTTAGAGCAGTACGACAATGGAACTAATCACCCAGGGAGGTACTGGGCTCCTACACTTGAAGCATTGAAGATGCAGCTGGACAGCCATTGTGGATTCGTGCATCAATGGCCTTATAGGCCCCTTCTGACAAAGAATGCATAAGATTGGTTTGCAAAGTTGCAGCCCTATGAATGCTTACTTAGAAGTAAGTGGCACCACTGAACACAGTGGCATTTACTTCTGAGTAAATGTGTGTAGGACTAAGCTACCTGTGCTTGCAGGATTCATTCATCCCGTGCCACCATTTTGTTCATTGATAGGAACCGTACATTGTAAGACACTTAATTCAGGATGCCTTTTGGACAGGATGCCTTTTGGACATTTGTTGAAATGCAGCAGAGAGGACTTGGAAGAAAGGAGTGCAAGGTGGAAAATGGCTAGTTGTGGAAGTTACAGCTCATCATGCTGAACCTGTGTGGTTAAAATTGTTATTGCTGTGGTTGAGGCAGTTTTTTATGGGGAAATGTATTCAGAAGCATGAAGTTCTGGGATGCTGAGCTTAAGGTGAAATAGTTTCTAATCATTTTATAATGAGAATATAATCCAAGGATTCATTTCATTCTTAAACCTAGGCTTTTCAAATACCCTGGATGTGATGAGTGCACTTCAAAAGGACAAAATATAATTACATTTAATGATACATATGTTCCCTTTTATAACATCATAACAAATATGTGAGGAACTGGGATGATGATGATGATGATGATGATGATGATGATGATGATGATGAAATTCACTACTTGTCTCAGAAAGGGTTACACTTCAGTTTATAAGGTTGTCAGCTATTCTGAAACTTGGTGTGAAGGCAAGCTTTTTTAAAAAGGTTGAAAGCTAAAATTAAGAAGATAACTGGGCATTAGGGTTGTGCATGGTCTCCCCGATTCACCTTGGAGGCCATTTTGGAGCCCCCAAATGGCCCCAATTTGCCTCAGGCTGCTTTGGGGTTTGCCTGCCTCGCCTTGGCGTGAGATTTGGGGGCCCCAAGGTGACATGGCCTTGCAGGTCCCTGGGTGCTGACCATGCAGCCGGCACCCAGGAGAGCCAGGAGCAAGTCTGGGTCCATTGGACTCCTGACTCCATGCTACCTACCTCCCCCATCGTCCCCCCAACCCAGAGCTGCTGCCGCTAGGACTTACCTGCTCACCTGCTGCCACCGTGCCACTGTCACAGCTGCATTACCCCATCGCTTCCACCATCGCACTATCACTGCCACGACCAGGAAATGTGGTGTCCTCCTGAGAGCCAGTCTGCGATTTCAGGAGGGGGTTCTGTTTTAGTACATCTATGACCACAATCTATGGTAGCCACAAAGAGCCATTTTACCTTTATGGCTGCTGTAGTTTGTGGCACAGACCCCCCACAATTTCTTCAAATTGCGGCCTGGCTCTCAGGAGGACGCTGAGTTTTCCTGGTTGCTGCAGCAATGCAGCAGTGGCAGCTGAGCCGGGAGAGGGGGTGAGTCCAGTGCCATCCGAAGTGGCCCGAGGCATTCCAAAGCTTCGGTACCAGCCTGCTTGGGCCACCCCAGAACCAAGTCAGAACTGAGGCAAGGTGGGGCGAATCAGCCCACCTCGCCTCAGTTTCGGGGATTCAGCCCGAGGCAGTACACAGCCCTACTGGGCATCTCATTTACACATTATTCATGAATGCTACAGTCTACGTCACTGTGATTTCCCCTTATAATAATTGCAGCATTAGATTAACTAAGATTAGTTAAAATAAAATGTAAGGTTGAAGCATATGGTGAAATTGAAATGTGGAAAAACAACAGATGCCATCCAAACAGCTTTGTGGGCAACCTGTTTTCTTCTTTTTTACCTTTTGGCAGAACATGTTCTGCCTGGTCTATTTGCATTTCCATAGAATCTTGTAACCAGAAAACTCTTCAGTGTCAACTAATGTTGTACCAGGACATTGGGACTCCGTCTTGCTTCCAGCAAGGGAACAGTTGCTCTGTCTCTTACTGCCTGTGATACCTTCTGCCTTGACTTTGCATCCATTAGGCTAACAACATACTCTCTCCTCTGGACTTATCATAGAATCAAAGAATAGCAGAGTTGGAAGGGGCCTACAAGGCCATCGAGTCCAACCTCCTGCTCAACTTGTTATGCTTTCTAGAACTTCATCTGCTAAACCCTAGTATTGTTAAAACCAAATGTAGAATATAATGCCAGTCTTCTCAGAGACCATGGACTAATGTGTGCCAAGAACTGAGTACCTACCTTTTGATGGCTCAGAATGTCTTCTGGTTTGGAACCTTACTGACCTTTAAGACTGTGGTTTTGCCTTGATGCCCATACATCACAGATTTCCAATATAGACTCTGTTGTTGGACTTGATCTCTGCCCGTGTGTGTGTATTTCTAGCCTTGTTTAATTCCAAGCCTAAGATCTGCAAAGCACCCTTTTCAATAAAAGCTTGGGAACTTTCATCTTGAACCTGGATCTAAGAGGGCTTTGAACTTCAAATTGTAGTTGTAGGAGTTAAGGCTTTGACTATGAGTATGTAACTGTTTCTGGAATGCTCCTTAATTTAAGCCTTGGGGCGTTAGTTTTCAAGTTAACTGAGCTGTAATTTCTAAGTGTTGTGACTTCTGAACTGAGATCTGTGTCAGCTGATTCACCTATGAATAAAGCTAAGTTATGGAATCAATATTTCTGTCATCTGGTCCTATGGTGAGGAAGCTAGGCAGACCCTGACACTTAAAGTTGCTGAAGCCTTGCCTTCTTTTGTATCTGATCAAGAGGGCAGGACTCCTGCAGCTTTAACCATTGTGATGAAGAGGGAATTTCTCCAGGTGCTGAATGTATACAAATGACACGTGCTGAAATTCCCATTTCAATACAACTATTAAAGATACAGAAGCCCTGTCCTCCTTTCCATATGGTCATCCTACCAAAATCGAATTCAACCCTTAGATGAAAGATGTTTGACACCCCTGTCCTAGGTCATTGTTCAAGCTAACCACGGATGATGTCAGAAGAAAACAGGCTTTCATCACTAGAGTGTGTGATGTAAGTGAAATTTATTGCATTATAAAGCCATTTTTACATTCTGAAGAGAGCTTCGATTTTTGCTGGCTGCCAGGTTTTTAAATATCAGCTCCTAGCACTTTCCTCGAAAGTCCTAATGTCCTCACTGGTTAATATCAAAACTTAGCATTGTTACCATGTTATTACGTAGCTTTTTGAAGGGTAGTGAAAATGGCTGTAACTCAATAGTAGCCACTCAGCCTCCCATCCATCACATTTTGTCTTTCATGTAAAATCGTTATTGCTGGAATATGTGTTCATTTGCCTAGGAGGAGCTGAGTGCTAAGAGTCATTTTCTATTCAACAAAAGGTCTTTTATGTTATTATTATTTTTCCGAACTGGTATTCAAAATGTAATGCAGCTCAAGCCTAGCATGAGTTCAAAGATATGAATTGAATTAGCAGCTAAAACAGTTTAAATAATGTATCTATTTGAAATTTAAAGCATGCGGGGGGTGGGGGCGGATTTAAATAGTGAAAGCACCATTTAAAAGAAGAAGAAGAAAGAAAACGAAATGGGTTTCTTTCTACCGCTTTGGCTTTTCAGCTTGTACTTTGCAGAGCTCTGAAATCAAAGAAGGTAACACATTTTAAAATGACTTCTCAATCATGTTAAAATGTGAATTGTTGCAGGAATCAGAGTGACAGTGGCCCTTTCTACACCTAAGGATTATCCCAGGAAAATAGAGGGACCATCCCTGCCTGCTCTCGGAATCCTCTGTGTGTCATTTGGATGCACAGGGACAATCCTGGGATGATCCCGGGGGGGAAAGGCAGGTGTAGACATGCCCCTTATGTCAGATGTTTTCAGTTTTAACTATCCCAGGAGTGCTTGCTTGACCAGTAAATTGTTTGCTTAACTATCCCCAATTTGTGACGACCATAAAATAGTTTTTCAATGATTCATCTAACAGATATGCTAGACTCTTTGCAAAAGTGATGGTAGCACAGAGCTCCAGTTTGTTGCTGATTCATACACAGAGAGGGTGTGTGTGTTTCCTTACTGTGTGCATATCTCTGTGTGTTCACACTTTTGTGTGAACACAATGATTTTGTGTCATTGTTTATTTCTGTCGAATAAGAGTTGTTACTATGATGGCCATGGTAACAATCAGCCTTCCCCAACCTGGTGCCCTCCAGATATGTTGGACTACAACTCCCATCATACCCAGCCAGCGTGGTCATTGGAGAGTACCAGGATGGGGAAGCCTGGTGTATATGGAGGGAGGACCCATACATTCCAAGGACCCCCTTGGAGATTCAGCGCCCGTTGAGGCACATACCATGCCCCAGATCAGTAAGGGTAGGCCCTGCAAGTTCAGGAGCCCAAGTGCAAGACTTTACATTTCCCCACAGGAATGGATGGCATCTATTTCTACCAATTCAATTTCTCCCACATAAGCAAATGGATGCCATCCACTCCCGTGACGAAAGGTGAAGTACTGCACATGGACCTCTGAAATTGCCCTTACTGATCCCAGGCCTTTAAGTTGCCCATCAGCAGTGAGCACCTGGAGAGCAGTTGGAGCAGTCTCACACATCACCTGGTCACCGTCGTGCACACGATAGAGACTGGTATTGTATTTCTCTTACAAATTACAGTTCGTATCTCTAAATTTGCACCTATGTGCAAATGTTACGCAATTTGGTACCCTTGTTTGTCCTCCTGTTTTAAAGCTATGCAATTCCTCTTTTCGTTGTTAATGCATTGTTCAGATACTTATACCTGATCAAGTCCCGTAAGGACTGAAATTAATCGAAATTGCCTTGATTGCAACCAATTTTAGACTTGAATTTCTCTACAACAACCTCATTTTTCCTTCTCCAGACTGGTGGAGCGTACCAAGTACCACATTGGCTTATTCTGCCTGAAATACCTCATCCAGAACCAATGGCCCTGTTTGTTTGGACTTGTGTTGTAAAGCATGTCCACTCATGTTACTTCTTGACATAAGAGAACGGTATATAGATAGATCCCAAACTAAGACAAAACACTTGACTGATATCAGTAAATTGTGGGAAGCTGTTGGTTTGTGTGACAGCAACCTGTCATGCCATGAGATTCTCCTATCCAGATTTTAACACTAACACTTGTAAAATGTAGGGAGCATTTCAAACACTCTTCAACTTTTCTGCATGCACATTTGCACAAGCAGTCAGCTTAGATTTAAGTCTGCCTCTATAAATGACACTTAATAAAAAGAGGTAGAGAAAACTGAGAAAACCAGGAACAGTTGTTCTTTAGATGATCGGAAAGTAAACAGAACCCATAAAACCTTCAAGGTAATTTCTTTCTTTTTCCCATAAAGTAAATATTGGCAATCCAGTTCTGCTTTGTATATGCAAGCAAACTCTTATTTTCTTTTTATTGCTTTTTTTAAAATAGCAAGCAAAACAGAACAAGAAAGCATTTTATATAGCTGTGGATTGCTATCTATCTATCTATCTATCTATCTATCCTGTCCTCTCCCTCCCCACCATCCCAGCATAGACCATCAAAGGCCTTACCTAGACCTAAGGTTTATCCCGGGATCGTCCCAGGGTCATCCCTGTTCATGTAAATGACACACAGGGGATCCTGGGAGCAGGCAGGGACGACCCCGGGATGATCCCGGGATAAACCTTAGGTCTAGCTAAGTTGTATTATCTAAGAAATCAAGAAGAGTTTTGTTTCAAAAAGTTTTTACTGAAAGTTCCAAATAGACCTCAACAGGGTGGGTGGGTGATCCTCCAGTCCTGGGATAAATCTTCCAAGACCTAGAAAAATAAAGTTGCAATTTCCTTTGGCCCTTGGAAGTGGTCAATAACTGTTGCATGTTTTTGTTTTTAATTGTTTGTAAGTATTTCTGAACTGCACTTCTATAAGCCAATAATTAGAACTAAAATAAAAAGTTTATATTATGGAGATAGGGGTGGAGCTTGTATATTTTCCAAAGAACCTTTTGTGTGGAGATGTTTTTGTTGTTGCATTTATATACCACATTTTTTCCTGTTAAGGAACCCAAGTCAGCATACATAATCGTCCTCCAGTCCAACACTTTAGCCACTACATGATAAGATATGATATATGGCTAAGGGGTTGGATTGGGAGTCAGGAGATCCGGGTTCTAGTCCCCACTCAGCCATGGAAACCCACTGGGTGACTTTGGGCCAGTCACAAACTCTCAGCCCAACCTACCTCACAGGGTTGTTGTTGTGAGGATAAAATGGAGAGGAGGAGGATTATGTATGCCACCTTGGGTTCCTTGGAGGAAAAAAGGTGGGATATAAATGAAATTTATATATAATTTGGAGGCTTATCTATGTTGTTCGGCTAACTAATCCATGTGCCAGTTCATCCATTTCACAGTGTTATATTGAATTACAGTTGTAATTAATGGTGTTCATTAGTAATTATGAGTATTTTTATAGAACTCTCAGCAGGGTGGGGAGGGGGGGAGAAACAACACATTTTTTCCAGAAAGTTCTAAATTGAGTCATAACATTGGTTGCACTATATTAAATTGCTTTAAATAAAAGCTACTCCCTGCCTGTGTGCAGAATCTCGTTTTCTATTCTGAGCTGTAGAAGAACTTGGAGGGAAATAATGTCTGATTTATAGTATTTCCATCCATAGTCCAAACCAGGTGATTATGAGTTTTAACAACACCACTAGCTGTGACATAACTAGCGTTGAGCCCAAAGTACTGAGGTTAATACTGCCTTCTATGATGCTTACCTGGGAATGAGCCCAGTTGAGCACAGCAGGGCTTACTTCTCAGTAAACATGCCTAGGATGGCACAGGATCATTCTGGGATGCTGTGAGCAATGTGTTGTTCCACCAAGGAGCTTTGGGAAAAGGAAAATGGCAGCTGCGGAGAGGAGCTCCATGTTGCACTGGTGAATTTGATTCCTCACCCACAATTGCAGCTTCTCCCCCATATTGGACTTATTGGCCAGCAAATGCAGCTGCAAAAAAATGGAGCATTTTTGCTCCTCAGCAGTCCTTTCCCCAAATCTATCCCCATAGGTCTCGTCCCATACCATGCGGGCTCAGGTGCCCTATTTTGGGAGAATCTATTTTCAGTTATTGGGATGCTAACCTCTTCTACATTTCATTTTTAAACAAAACAAAAACAATCTGTATGCCGGGCTGTCTAAATGTAGAAAAACTGCTTGGTAGAAGATAATGAAATAAATCAGTCAATAGCACTAATTGCAATTAAAAGGCTGAACAGATGGTCTGTGGGAGGCAGGGAAGTAGTAAGATGGAAGCCAGCCTGTGTGTTTGCGAAGATGGTTCTACTGCAAGAAAACACACCTGTTTGTTTTTCTAATAACAAAACTAAGTCGAATACAGTGTATATTTATTATTATTTTACAGTTAAATTACTCCATAATCTCTCAGTCCCTGTTGTATCATGACAGTTAATTAGCTTTCAGTATCTCAATTTTTCCCCCCCAGAAGTTTCCCCTTCCCTTCTTCTCATGGGTCCCGTAATATTAATCATGACATCAGAACGGCAAGGTGATTTTTTCCAACTTGCATAATCTTGTTTGCATACCATATGGCAAATACATCCCAACTAGAAATGGAAGGGAGACCAATGCTGTATATCAGCAGCCAGAATGCATCCTGTTGACATAAATCACCTGCCAGATATAGTTCAAGCTTGATATTATGCCATGTCCTGATTAGTAATAGGGATGTGCAAATCAGCAAAACTGGGAACTCTTCAAGGTCCTCCGAATTCCACCTCCAGCCACGTCCATATCAGATTATAACCTTGTTGTTGTTTGCATAAATGCTCATGAACTTTTTCATGCACAATTTTCAAAATGGACTCATCCATCCTGCGCATTTTTGAAAGCATGCATTTTTCTCCCATCGATTAAAGTGTGGTCAGAAGTAGGCACATTCCATGTGAATTTTTCAGATGTCCACATTTTCAAATGCACTTCCCTTTGGCCCACACATCGGAAATGAACAGACTTCAACTGCAGATTGTGTTTGAGTTTGGGAGGTGCAAACTGGGTAAATTCTGGACTAAAACAAACAGTTTTTCGTACATCCCTAGTTAGTAGTCTATGGTTCCTTCCAAACATTCCATTTCTACCAGCTGCAGCTTCCACACTGTCTTCAAAGGCAGCCCCACATAAAGTGCATTGTAGTCATCCAGGTTGGAGATGACCAGATATGCTCCAGATATGTTTGTAGCTGTTGTACAAACCAGACCTTGCGAAGGTCATTCCTTGGGCACAACCACCTCATCAAACAATAACCATTCCAGGAGCACCTACAAGCTGTGCATCTGGTCCTTCAAGGGGACTGCAACCCCATCCAGGGCCAGTTCCACACTATTATCTAGATCATTACCGTTAAACAGAGAGAGGCAATGGCCTCAGGTGATAGATGAAGGGGAGGCAGTGGTAGCAGCCTCCTGGCTGTTCCCTTCTCTTGGTGGAATGAGCTGCATATGCCATGCAACATAGCCTGGGCCACTTAAACTAGCCTGTTGCCCCTGATGTGATGACACTATCCCATTGCCAGTATTGAAGGAGGACTCAGCCGCCTGGCTTATGTATATAGAATGGGGACAGGACACCATTTTGTCCTTTGCCTCAGGCAGAAGAATGCATTGGGCTGAACTGGCAGAACTGCCAGTTTCCCAACCTTACAGAACCTCCCTCTTTCCTAGATTAATTTTCAGCTTGTTTTCACTCACCTGCCCTAGTTCCACATCCAGACACTTGTTCAAGGGTTGCTTATTCCAGGTCTTAGCCTTCATTTTAAAGACCTGCTATTTCACTCTCTTCAGCTTTGAATTTACATTTTATACTCATACTCAGGGATGGGCACATTTGGTCATTGAAGAAACTATCCTGGGAACCCCCACGAAATGGCTGGCTCATGAAACATAGCCACGGGCATGTAACTGAGTACAGGGCAGAGATGGCGTCTGAGACCCAACGCACTAAACAACTCCTTTGAAACAAGAGTTTCCGGCACCAACCGAAAACTACTTCAAAGCAATCCTAGCTGTGTTGGGGTTGTGTTAATTTAATAAAATGTGTTAATTTAATCTTTTTTTAAAAAAAGTGGGAGTGCTAAGGCACCTTGGCAAGCACCAAGAAAAGTATCTGGGGGTGCATTGGTGTCCGCAGGCAACGTGTTGCCTACTCCTGCTCTAACTGCTCCTTAGAGTGTTTTTGTTAACTAAAGGATCATGGGAACTCACAAGTACCATCCCACAACTTATCTTTAAACTGTGCAATTTTCATACCATTTCCAAAACGTGTGAAGAGATAACAGGTAAGCTCCATGTATGTAAAGGTGGCCTAAAAATTCTTAAATTAAATTAATGCCACCTTGAGCTCCTTGGACAGGATACAAATGTGATAGATAAAGCAATGAGGACTAAATCCATAAAAAATCAGTTGGGGATCAGCAAACATTAGTAATGGGTTTATTATAAACCATTGAGACAAACCACCGTGCAGTGGGGTTGGGGTTTGGGGGGGGAGCTACCTATAGTATACAGACCATTTAAAGTGGGTGTGCCTACTTAAGGAATAAGGGGGCAGGCACTGTAGCTCTGTCGTATGGGTTTTTGACCTTGCTTGCATTCATCTTTGCAGAGTTCATTGCAGGCTTCTACCCTCTGCGGTACACCGACTTTAACCTAATTTCCTTCTGTGACGAGAACAGCCTGATAAGTGGGGCAGGAGGAGGGGGGGGGAGGAAACTCCCAGTATCTAAGATTGAAAAGACCCATCACTTCTCAGAGAAAACAGTCTCCAGGTAAACATCACAGTGCTGAAAGGAACGTTCTCCTTCTTCGTTCATAATAGTGTGCTTTACATGTTGATGGGGTTTTCGTCTTCCTCTGAGAGGCCTTAATTTGATCCATATGCTCCTGCTGAGTTGTTGCATTACCCTATTTCTGTTTGTTTCCTCTCTTCCTTCTTTTGTGGTCATGCATGGAATGGTTTGCTCAACAGCTGTGCCTATGTATTACAAGCTTCCACATATCTTACCACTACCTGGCAGGGAACGAGAGCACTAAGAGTGGATCAATTTAAGCTAGGCGAGAGGTAAAAGGGAGAAGCTAAAGGATGGATTCTTTGTTCTTGTTAGACTTTTCTATGCATTCGGCCATATACAGTGAACAAGGGGAGGGGAGGGTTGCTTCCACCTATGCACCCAATCTGTTCCCAGTTGGATTTTGTGATTCTCCCACATTTGTGCACACTGGCCATGCACTGGGCAAGCATGAGAAGGGTGTAGATTGACGTATGCAAGGAGTACGCATACTAGTGCATACTAATATGCCCTACGCATGCAGGCTGCGGTGTGAAGGGGATCCTAGGCCAATCAAAATCCCCTTTTGTGGAAGACCTCTATGCATATACACAATTTCAAATGTAGGGCCTCTTCTCAGGTTCAGTGTGGTGTAGTAGCTAAAGTGTTGGGCTGGGAGATCTGGCTTCTAGTCCCTGCTTGGCCATGAAAGCTCACTGGGTGACTTTGGGCCAGTCACAAGCTCTCAGCCCAAGCTACCTCACAGGGTGGTTGTGAGGATAAAATGGAGAGGAGGAGGATTGTGTACGCCGCCTTGGGTTCCTTGGTGGAAAAAAGGTGGGCTATAAACACAGTAAATAAATAAATGCACATGCGTAGCTGGGGTGGGGGTTGGCAGGGGTAGCTTGTACAGCCCTGCCACCTCCTCACATGTACTTTTAATGCATGAAGGGGTTTGTTGGATGTCAGCACAACCAAACACACCAGTGGAGAGAGTATTTTTTTGTGTACATACAGATGTACACAATAGCGCCCCCTGCAGTTTTTCCCAACCTGATGCCCTCCAAGGGTGTTGGATTGTAACTTCCAGAAATCCCAGCCACCATGCTCAATGGCTATTCTGGCTGGGAATTACAGGTACTGCATCCAACACATCTGAAGGGCACCAGGTTGGGGAAGACTGCTGTAGGTGTTCCAGTGAAGGTACATAGGATGGAAACAGAACCTGCCCACTATGTCCCCCATGTATGTTCATAGAATCATAGAATCATAGGATAGTAGAGTTGGAAGGGGCCTATAAGGCCATTGAGTCCAACCCCATGCTCAATGCTGGAATCCGCCGTAAAGCATCCCTGACAGATGGTTGTCCAGCTGCCTCTTGAAGGCCTCTAGAGTGGGAGAGCCCACAACCTCCCTAGGAAACTGGTTCCATTGTCATACCGCTCTAACAGTCAGGAAGTTTTTCCTCATGTCCAGCCGGAATCTGGCTTCCTGAAACTTGAGCCCATTATTCCGTGTCCTGCACTCTGGCAGGACCGAGAAGAGATCCTGGCCCTCCTCTGTGTGATGTGATCCTCATGTTGAAGAGGATCTTCTCTTCTGCTGCTCCCAGACTGTGGACTATGGCCTGCCGGAGGAGACTCGTCAACTTAATAGCCTACTAGCATTCAAGAAAGCTATAAAGACTGATCTCTTCTGGCCTATCCACTGGAATTTCAAGAAGTTTCTAGAATGATTTTTAGGGTGTTTTAACAATGTATTTCAGTTTTATGTATTTTACCGTTTATTGTTGTTCCCCACCTCGATCAAAATGGAGAGGCGGATAAGAATTATTATTATTATTATTATTATTATTATTATTATTATTATTATTATCTTGCCTTATAAATTCCTGAAAATGGCTGAGGTCATGTTTGGTATGTTTGGTATGTTTGAATCAGCATTGAATTACACCTCCCTGGTTTGCCTGGGAATTCAGTGTTCATGTTTGGATTGTCAGAGGTAATGTGGTGTAATGTGTCAACACTCTATCTCCTACACACACACACACACAGAGAGAGAGAGAGAGAGAGAGAGAGAGAGAGAGAGAGAAAAGTGCTTCTTGCTTCGGTTCATTCACATGGGTTCAGTTTACCTTGTTCTTTCCCTCTCCTTTCTATCTGCTTGTGCTTATGGCTTGAACTTTGCATGATGCCTGAATAGATTCAATTATTTGCTTGGCTTGAGGAGCCCCCTTGTTAAAAGGTTTGGGAACCCCAGCACAAAACACACATCAAGGACCACACTAGATATAACACAGAGATAGCTTTAATTTTTTTGGAAGAGGTACTCAGGAGCAGGGAAGTAGACCAGAAAGAGTGTAACCTTTGAGATACTGGCCATTTTCTCACTCCAGATCAGTGACCACCATTGCTTCCCTCTCCACCCCACCCCATCCCCACCAGGATGTTCAAAACGTATGTTCATGAGGGCCTGAAAATGAGATAAGAGTTGCTTTCTTCCACCATAGCTTGCAGCTGTTTGTCTCATTTGCCACCAGTTGTAGGAAGGAACACTGGCACAGTCCATGTCTTTTTAACATAAAGCCCAACCTTTATATTGCTCCTGTTAACCCTCAGTGGTACTATATCCCTGATCTCTTTTACTTCCAGTTCCTGTGTGTATAGGGTGACCATATGAAAAGGAGGACAGGGCTCCAGTATCTTTAACAGTTGCATTGAAAAGGAAATGTCAGCAGGGGTCATTTGTATATATGAAGAACCTGGTGAAATTCCCTCTTCATCTCAACAGTTAAAGCTGCAGGAGCTATACTAGAGTGACCAGATTTAAAAGAGGGCAGGGCACCTGCAGCTTTAATTGTGGTGATGAAGAGGAAGTTTCACCAGGTTCTTCATATATACAAATGACACCTGCTGAAATTCCCTTTTCAATACAGCTGTTAAAGATACAGGAGCCCTGTCCTCCTTTTCATATGGTCTCCCTATATGTGTATGAATAATTCTCCCCTAGTTGCCCAAAGCGATAGTCAACATTCATTGATATACTATCCTACTCTCCTTGCTCCTATTGTGTTGTTCATATTTGATCTTAAAGGAACTGCTTTGCATTATTCTCTCTCTCTCTCTCTCTCTCTCTCTCTCTCTCTCTCTCTTTCTTCATGGAGAGACTTTCATAAAACCAGTCCTTGTACTTAATCCCTTTTATTAATCTTTAGTGCATTCAGCAAGGTAATATAGGTTTACATGTAGGAATACCTGGAGACACATCTGACATTTAAAAGAAATATTTAACAAATTACTTAAAGGAGCTTAATACAGGTATAGCTCAGTAGTGTATTCTTCTGATGATTGTGTAAACAGTAAGTCATTGATTTCTTCCTCTGTATCTTCTGTTCTCTCATTTTCCATGTGCCTGGTTTTGGAGGAAACAAAATTTCTTTGGAATTCAGTTGGCCCAAATAAACGAATCTGTCTCATTCTACATCACACTCATCTCAAAGAATATAGAGACCATTTCCCCATAGTCTCTCTGATATGAATGCATTTGCAATGCACTTGAAAAGTGTGTGGATTTTACAATTATGTGGACAAGGTGAATTTCACCTGGTTGTTTTCCAGCTGATGGGCATCGTTAATGTTGTTTTTTATGTATTTACTATGTTTTTATCCCACCTTTCCTCCAAGAAATTGAGGGTGCTGTAGAAGGTCTTTCTCAGCAGTGCAGGTAAGTCTGGACCTTAGGGCCAAGGCCCGGGGTCCCAAAATGAGAGCAGTAGGTCACTTCTGGTGAGCGGAGTTCACAGAACGGAGAACAGGTCATTTCCAGGATTCCTTTATGAAGTGCTAAGTCCCCGCTGCACTTCACAACATGGGTCCCCCATAAGGGGGTCCCATAAGACCATTAAGTCCTGGGTCTAAAATGACCCAGCTGCACCATGGTTTTCCCTCTGCTCATTTTATCCTCATTGCAACACTATGATAGGGTGACCATATGAAAAGGAGGACAGGGCTCCTGTATCTTTAACAGTTGTATTCAAAAGGGGATTTCAGCAGGTGTCATTTGAAATGACACCTGGTGAAATTTCCTCTTCATCACCACAGTTAAAGCTGCAGGTGCCTTGCCCTCTTTTAAATCTGGTCACTCTAGTATAGCTCCTGAAGCTTTAACTGTGGTGATGAAGAGGGAATTTCACCAAGTTCTTCATATATACAAATGACACCTGCTGAAATTCCCTTTTCAATACAACTGTTAAAGATACAGGAGCCCTGTCCTCCTTTTCATATGGTCACCCTACACTATGAGTTGTGGTAGGCTAAGACCCAATTAGCTGTAGCTAGAGATGTGGAGGATCAGAAAAACAATTGGAAAATAATTCCCTCAAGGATATGTTTTATTTCGTTTTTCCAAAAAAAAGAGGAAAGGTTGAAATGAGTCTTAGCTTTACTCTTTTTTCAATTCTTTTCCTGGAAATGAGCAATACCTCGTTATTCTACGAGAATGTTAATGATGTATTTTGTTTTCTGAAATAATAAGTTCAATCTTACTTTTTCATAATGTTGTTAGGTTTATTGTCCCCTGTGCCTATTTGGTGCCTTCCCTCCCTTTCTTGTTGTTTTATTTTTATTTTATCAGAACATAAGCCTCTGTGACAGGGAGTTGCTGTTTTATTATTTTACTATGTACAGCACCATGTACACTGATGGTGCTATATAGATCATAGAAACATAGAATAGTAGAGTTGGAAGGGGCCTATATGGCCACTGAGTCCAACCCCCAGGCCATCAAGTCCAACCCCCAAATAAATAAATAAATTTATACTTTTATCTTTTACCTGCTTCTCATACAACTTGCAAAAATTATGAAGTGCTAGATTCCTTTGGTTCAGCAACTTGTAGTTCCATTTGTTACGAAAACTGAAATCTTTTAAAAGTAAATTCAATTAATTCTGAATAAACTATACTCTTAAATTTAATATAACAAAAAGATGATACTTTTATGAGCAAACCAAGTTATATGTAACATATTTTATGTTCCTAAAGTAACGAAGTGATTTTAGATCTGTAAAGGGTCCTTAAAAGTTAAGTAATGAATATTTTTCAAAATCTCCCTGAATTTATTTTTCCCAGTGGGGGTTGGACAAAAAAAGGCCACCGATTCCCCCCACCCACCCCTGGCTTCAACATGCCTGGATATTTTGGATTTCAAGCTGTGGCTGAGTTGGGATTTGAAACTTTTATTTCCCTGGTTCTAATTCAAGATGTAAATGGTCCAGTTCACGGTGGAAATGTTCAAGTCTTGTTGGCATCTCTTGATAGTTTTAAGTTTGATAGGAATCAAATATGACATCTGATTAGCTGATTGTCAGGTATTAACTACTATTGTATGTTATCCATCAAATAATGTAACATTAAAAAAAATTCCTAGTTTAAGCCAGTCTAAGACTGAAAGTATTGCATGTCAACCATCAGATATTGTAAAAAAAAACATGAAATAATCCTGTGCAGTGCAGCTCTATAGTTGAATACACTTTTTGACCCTGATGACCTGTGGCAGGAAGAAAAATTCTGAAGAGGCTAGGAAGAGAAGAGAGAAGGACAGTGAAAAGAGGTCTTTGCTTCCTCCCCATCCCAAATTAAATCAATTCTTGGTTTTTAAAAATTATTCCATTAAGTTTCTTTTGGTTTCTTTTCCTAGAGGTCCCAGTGGGATGGAGGCATCACATGCTATCTTCAGGCCAGCGTTTCCCCCTTCCTCTATCCCACTATCCATGGTCTCCGATGCTCCTCACAGAACTGCTGGAAGGGAAAGTGTGGTGTTAATGATACATCTGTGTTTTTCAAAAGCGGTGTTTGGAAATTTCCCCTCAGGTGATTTAAAGGCATGTCTGAAAGGAAAGGAACCTTTCGTGCAAGCACTGAGTCATTACTGACTCTTGGAGGGACGCCAGCTTTTGCTGACGTTTTCTTGGCAGTCCTTATAGCGGGGTGGTTTGCCGTTGCCTTCCCCAGCCGTGATTACCTTTCCCCCAGCTAGCTGGGTACTCATTTTACCAACCTCGGGAGGATGGAAGGCTGAGTCGACCCAAGCCGGCTGCCTGAAACCAGCTTCCGCTGGGATCGAACTCAGGCCGTGTGGAGAGTTTCAGTTGCAGAAACTGCTGCCCGGGGATCATCCTGGGATCAACCCTGTGCGTCCACATGATGCACAGGGGATCCTGGGAGCAGGGATCCCTGCATTTCCCTGGGTTATCACCATACCCTTTCTTTGTGGCTTTTCCCATGGTCCCAGGACGATCCCAAGGACTGTGGGTGGTGTGGCCGCCCATCCTGGCTTCTTCCCTCTTACCCATGAGTAGTGGGGGTCATCAGAGGGAAGGAGACAGGATGGGAAGAGTCCAGGGCCATTGGGGGGGGGAGTGGGGTCGGGTGTTTTTTTTACTTACTTTTGCTCCTCTGTGGACATCGTACATTGTACAAGTGAATGCAGGGGGAGGATCTTGCGATCAGCATATTGTGAGATCCTCCCCCCTCCGTCCCGGAATGCCAGGAGGTGTAGACATGCCCTCACAATCATGAGGGAAGAATAAGGATGTGTGTCACAGTGGTATCTGGTTCTTTTTTTTTTTACTCTACAGAATTTCACAGCATGTATGACTCAATTTGCATTTGCGAGTTGGAACTGTGAGCCTTTCTCCAAAATCTGGGAATTTTTGAGCGCGTTTTTTTCACAGATGTTGCAAGTTCTGCAGCTTCTGAGCAATTTGTGAAAGTTTTGCAGCAATTCGAACAAATTTCTAAGTAATTTGTGCAAATTGGTCAGAAATTTGCACCAATTGTGGAACTTGCTAAAAAAAAATGTGCAAAATGACTGGGAAATCAGCAAACTGGCCTAAGTCAGGTGCTGCAGTGGGAATAAAAACAGAATCTAGGGCGCTGAACCTATGAAACCACTTTGAGCTCCACCCCAGAAGTGGTTTTCTCTGACATCCCTAGGGAAGAGTGGGTGCTGCCCATGGCCCCAGGCCTATCATCATGCCCCCTCCATGTAATCCATGCATTGGGAGCATGTCTGTAGAGAGGAGCCTGCTCTATATGCATAGGCTCCACCAACGACGTGGAGCCTGCCACGACACAGGCTCTGAACACCAGACCCGGCCGAGGCTACTCCCTGCTCAAGCTAAGCACCACCGCTTGATACGCCTGAGGCAAGGGATAAAACCCACCTTCCTCCAAACTATGTGGAGAAAGGGGTTTAAAATGGAGAAGGATTTTAATATATATAATAATGTGCTGTGATTTATATCTGCTTAGGTGAATGATTGTCAGAGTGGGTGCTGAATGTGTAAACTTAAGATGATAAATGCCAAACAGACACGTGGGATTTTTGTGGTAGTTTAAAAACAAAACAATCAAAATTTATTTTTAAAAGTTCATAAGCTTTGTTTCAAATAACAACATTTAAAAACCTTTTTGAAACCTTTCATACAATCCGGTCACTCTCACATTTGCTCTTTCCTTTTTCTCACACAATCATTCTTGAACTTTCTTTATTATCAGTATTGATTAATATACTTCCACTATGTGCACACCACACTCTAAAGACACCACTCACTACACTGACTCTCAAATTTCCCAGAACTTAAGTACCATAAACACAGAGAGCACTACAGACTCTAAGAGTACCTAACAAGTCTCCCTGGAAAGCTTTCCTGAAAAAGAACCTTGAAAAGAACTCTCAATCCCCTCAGTCATTCCCTTATATATCACTCCTCCCCCCTCCCAAGACATTCTAACTCCGCCCACTCAGGCCAACATTCTAAAAACCACAGACTTACAAACTGCAGACATACATTTGGAATTGACTTGTGGGGTGTAACGCCACAGAACCCTGTGCAATCAGTTTATTGTTAACTATGCAAGGGAGAATTGCCCAAATATGGCTAAAATGTCTTCCTGAGAACCTATGGATATAATGGTTATAGCTGTGGTTTTCATGGGTCTCTGGAAGCCCATCAGGAGTTCTGTGATGAGTCCATCAGCAATGGTGGGCATGTTTTCCTAAAATACAGTCTGTCCATCACTTCAGGGTTTCCTTCATAGAATTCAAATATTAGGCAAATATTCAATTCTGCCCATTTGAAAAACATTCACTGCCAACATTTGCAAAGCAGAATTTTGTGAGTAAATCCATTTCCGCCATAAGAAAATGGCAATATTCTTCTTTGTACATTTCTTTGTTTCAGAAAGACTTTGCGCTTTGACCCAAAGTCTCTCTGAGATGCTAACACTAGAATAGAGAAAGGGGAAAGTTTACGTGGGTGGCCTTAACTCCATAAAGACCTGTTACCAGCTTTGACCTATTTGCTGCAAGTTCTTCCTAGATTGGATCTTGTTTCAACACTCCTGTCTAGCTTAACATGTAATTACAGAAATCAAAGATGTCTGAAGGTCATCTCATGCAACACCCCTTTCTGAGGCACAATTCCCTTGTGCCAAAACACTCGTTAACACATGAGCCTGTAGCAGTCACATTACAGATTGCTATAAACCAAAGAGCAGGAGACGCCAAGGTGACCTTTGCGGCTGGTTCACAATTAAATCATGTGGAAATGTTGTTTTGGAAAGAGTCATAATAACTGCTTATTTTCGCAGGATTCTTACGCAGTGTCAAAAGACTGGTGCACCTTATTAAACAAGACATGGTGGTAGTGGTGGGAGGCGGATGTCATTATTTTCGCTCAGAAGATATCATTTTATCTAACTTTGACATGTATATAGGAATCATCCTTAGCACCTACACAGGAAACATTCTAAGCAACTTGGAACAATAGGAAGAATAATGTCTTGGCAAAATGGCAGCCAAAGAATAACAACATTGGTAAGCAGCTGGGCGGGTATTATGTTGTGCCGGGATGAGAAGGATAAACCACAGTACAAGATCAACACTAAGATACCGGAACTGAAATGTTGCATTAAAGATTGAAGACCATGCAGATCTTCGATGTGATAATAGTTGTCTGATTGTATTTCTGGACGTCAAGTAGGAGGCAAGCAGTAGAAAACTTTTATCTCTGCAATCTGAGTGGGTCTTGGGAATGAAACCAACAGAGCTATTAAATGATTAATGCTGTGAAACAAGAAAACACACCAGTTCTCCCCAAGCTACTCAGACGAAAACAGGATTGAACCAGGTCGACCGTCAAAGAAAAGGATTCATTAAAACGATAAAGCAGACTTCTTTTTATTAATATCAAATTTTGCAATGAATATCATTGCAATAAAAAAACTTTGTTGGTTATTGCCAGTGCTGCGCTAATTTTCATGTGCAAATGTTTCCTAGGCAAAAATTGGCTTTCAAGGGATATGAAAAGTCCTTTGTAAAAGCCCCAACCTTTGTGTGTTGGTTTCCCCCATCAGTTTGGAGCCATGATTTGATGCTGCTTTCAAGACACTGAGTAGGATGTTGTGGGCACCCAACCAAGTCCGGGAGTCCAATGGACTCCCCCACATCTGCCCCCTTTGGATCTAGTCAGGTGCATGTAGCGCATTCACGGACTCATGCTCTGAGTGTCCATGAGTCCTGACGAGCATTTGGCAGCTGTCCGCCCTCATTGAGAGCCTCCATTGTGCAATGGAAATTACGTATTTCCATCTGTTGCATAAATGGGGCGTTTACGGGTGCCATTTACACAATGAGGGAAGTACATAATTTCTGGAGTGAGGGTGGATGGCTCCCAAGTGCTCATTGGGCCTCACCGAGCCTGAGAAGAAGCTCATGTGGCCCAATAGGCGGAGGTGGACAGTGGCGGTGGGGTGAGCATCCAATGTATTGGACGCAAGTGAGTCCATCTATCCGTACCCCTGAGTGATTCCAGACAATCAGTGATCACATGGGGTGTGTTTAAAAAAAGCCATTTCTCTGTGCATGGCCCAATGTGTGGAATGATAGTGGGCCTCTGCCTCCTGGACCTCTGCCAATCACACATTGTGTAGAACATCAGGACAGCCCCCCTTGCTGACATACTGGTCAATGCGTGGTTGCTGAGGTTAGGGGACACAGTCCCGCTACCTCCCCATGCATGGGATATGCCCATAGTTGGGGCTTTCCTGAACCAATCAGTAGAAGAATGAGTGTGTGTGTGTGTGTGTGTGTGTGTGTATTTATTTATTTATTTATTTATTTATTTATTTATTTATTTATTACATTTATATACCACCCCATAGCCGAAGCTTTTTGGGCTGTTTACAGAAGTTAAAAGCAGTGAACATTAAAAACAAATATACAAAAATTTTAAACCATCAAAAGCATAAAAACAGCAATATCCATTTAAAACAACTATTCTAGGGTCAGTTTTTTTAAAAAACTCAGCTAATGTTGTTAACTGCCTGGGAGAAGAGAAAAGTCTTAACCTGGCGCCAAAAAGTTAACAATGTTGGCTCTAGGTGAGCCTTGTTGGGAAGATCATTCCATAATTGGGGGGTTAACGTGGAAAAGGCACTGTCCCTTGTTGCCATCCTCCAAGCTTCCTTCGGAGTAGGCACTCAGAGGAGGACCTTATATGTTGAGCATAGTGTACGGGTAGGTTCATGTTGGGAGAGGCGTTCCATCAGGTATTGTGGTCCCAAGCCATGTAGGACTTCATAGGTTAAAAACAGCACCTTGAATTGGGCTCAGAAACATATAGGCAGCCAATGCAAGTGGGCCAGAATCGGTCTTATATGTTTGAACCTTCTGGTTATCATTCTGGCCGCTGCATTTTGCACAAGCTGCAGCTTCCGAACCATCTTCAAAGGCAGCCCCATGTAGAGTGCATTGCAGTAATCTAAGTTGGAGGTTACCAGAGCATGGACAACTGAAGCTAGGTTATCCCTGTCCAGATATGAGCATTCATAGGTAAGCCCTTGCTTCATCAGATGTTGGAAGGGATAGAAGCAAGGTGGGACTGTCAGGTATCAGCAAATAGAGAGAGAACATTCTGCTTTCATTTAATGAGCAATCTATAATAAATGAGTGGTATTAAGCACAGCATGCAAAAATGGGGGGGGGGGGGTTTGACTACAAACCTATGTGCCTGTATAATGTGCATAAAACCTGTCATCTCTGTTCAAAGCCAGACTGACACAATTAAATTTTAGTTTGAGTTCCTGTTCCGCTATCTCACGTTCCAATCATCCCCCTGAATTGATTTTCTTTCGAATGGCTACCTTGAGGCCTCTGACTTACATCCACGGAGGTTAAAATGCTCACCAACAGACTTCCTAATGTTTTTGGTCTTTATATCTGATTTATGTCCATTCAGTCTTTGTCTTAAAGTCAGGCTTGTTTGTCCAGTTTCTCCTGCCAGGGGGCACTTAATACACAATCCTCGGCATACGATATTAGTTGGCACACTGGTGTAAGTACTTGGATGTGATGGATTGCATCATTGGGACCACTAATTACATTGTTTCTGCTAATTAAAGGGCACAGATGGCATTTGGGTCTGATTCAAGATCTGATTCCTTGTTCTAAATCAAGAGAGGGTCTTTTGTCTTTAGTTTGTAGGAGGATGCACCTTAATGCAGGCCTACGCTTCCCTCCACGTGTTCTTGAGAGTGGAGTCATTCTCAAGAATTAGATTTAGGTCTTTTATAATTCAGGACAAAGCTTCTAATTGGGGGCTGGGAGTGATTATCAGAGGTGTTCTATCCTGCTTTGCTGGAGTAGTCTTGCCCAAAGTATTGATCTGACTCCTAAAAACAGAGGAAGAAAATCATTGTACTAGGATTGTATTTCACACTAAGGAAAGCTTGACTTGGTTTATCTAGTTGTTTTTTATAATAATGCAGATCTGAGCACATACAGCACCTGCCTGGTTTAATAGGATCAGGACGGTAACTCTGTTGGCCTCCTGCTGTCTTTCAAAATGACTGTAGTGTCAAGGAAACGTAAGTGTATATTAGAATAGGCAATGCTCAGGTTTAGAGTAGGATGGAATTTATCAAAATCTAGATGGAATCACATTAGTGACTCCTCTCCATGGGTCCAGATTAGTAAAAAGTCATCAATAGATTAGGGAGCCTCTACAATGGCCTTTTAAAAAAAAAAAACCTGTTTATAAACAGGCTGTAGTGTCATACATGTATGCCTGGCAGTGCCATGGATTTGTCAATATTGATTGCCCATGCATTTAAAGTAAGTTGTAAGTCAAGATGAAATGTGGAGTGGCAGTTTAAAAAGCTTACACTGTCAGAAACCTTGTTTGATACCATGCTTAAGCCATCCTTAAGGAGATATCTGGGGGTCCTTTGATGGCCCCCAATTTGTAATGAAGTCAGTAGTCTATTCTGGTGGAATTTGCTTCCAAGCAGGCCCAACACCACCAGCTATCAATGCCCTAGCATTGCCTCCTTGCCAACGTTTGCCCTTCTTCCTCCATGGCTGGTGCTGCCTCTGCTTCTGCAAATTATCTTTCTCTTCCTGCCATTTTCGTGGAGGTCTCACCTGTCCACCTACCTGCCTATATGTAGCAGAAATTCATAGGGCTCAGGCAGGAGGAAGAGAGAGGATCAAGGGCCACCCATTGGCCACAGCATGGAAGAAGGGCCTCATGGGCAAGGTGGGAGGACCACACCCAAGGGCCCATGTAAACCTGGAATTTCCAAACTTATCTGCTTAGGCTTGCAGCCTTAAATGGTAAAGCATAGAGGCATGTATTATTTGTGAATTCTACAGTAAGGGAAAACAGCTGGCATTAACAAAGCATTTAGTCATAGCAGTGCTGGGGACCAACTTCTCACCATGGATTTACTAGCAGCCAAAGGCATAGCCTGCTGCAGGGGCTGGCCAGGTTCTGAGAGAGGCCTTCACTGGGTTTTTCAAACTGCACAACTTGAATATGTAATCACTAAAATAGTGAATGATATAGGCATAAGAACATAAGCACATAAGAAGAGCCCTGCTGGATCAGACCGAGGGCCCATCTAATCCAGCACTCTGTTCACACGGTGGCCAACCAGCCATTGGCCAGGGACCAACAAAGCAGGACATGGTGCAACAGCACCCTCCTACCCATGTTCCCCAGCAACTGGTGCACACAGGCTTACTGCCTCGAATAATGGAGGCTGCACACAACCATCAGGGCTAGTAGCCATTGATAGCCTTCGCCTCCAGGAATTTATCCAACCCCCTTTTAAAGCCATCCAAATTGGCAAGTCGCTTTTATGCCAGATATGATCACAAGTACCAGAAGATCTTTAATATAGTACTTGCTGTAAGTGGTTAGCTCTTGAAATTTCAATTAATAATCAGTTCATCATATTACAGTATATGATGAGCAGCTCATACTATGAACAGAGCCTCCTGCTTGGTCTTCCGATTCCACAATACACAGCCAAGCATCAGCTTTTCTGGCTGCTTTCATCAGTCTCACACTGTTTGGAATGCTACTGTTTTGCACAGGAAAGTTCCAATACAATCATGACATGCATAATATTAGGATATTGGGATTGCATTGTAATGTAAAATATGACTGGCATAAGTCCCATTCATTTCAATCAAAGATCTAGGCCAGTACTTAACGCTCTGGTTCAGATCAATGGAATTTAAAAGTAAGTAATTTGGCTGGCCAGTCTCTTTATTTAATGTGGTGAGGATATCCTTGTAACTGTTATTACAATAATATTATTATGTGAATGCTTTGCGAATATTAATTTTCATTTTCTAAGTTTCATAATGCAAAAGAAAAACCACCTCAAGACTGAATTACTGTTTAGCTTTTTAATATATATATATATATATATATATATATATATATATAGGAGCTTCCATTTTACATTCTTGGTGTGACACTGTACAAGGGTTGGGGAACCTGTGACCCACCAGATGTTGTTGGACTCTCCAGTATGGCCAAAGGTTGGGGATGCTGGGAATTGTAGTTTAACAACATCTGGAGAACTACAGGTTCCCCACACCTGTTCTATACATTTCTTCTATAAAGTACACACACACACACACACACACACACACACACACACACACACACACACACACCCCTAGACAATTCATCATCCAGAACTCATTTCCCTCTACCCATTTAAGGATCATCCAAAGAAAAAGTTCAGGCAATCCTCATTCCACCTCTAAAATAAATTAAACTTTATGAATTGTTTTCTTTTGGGAAGCCACGCAAGAAAATCTCTCCATGGGTATAATAACATCTTCACTGGCAACAATTTAGCATCCATTTGAAGGATATTAAACATCTCTCTCTCTCTCTCTCTCTCTCTCTCTCTCTCTCTCTCTCTCTCTCTCTCTCAGTATGGAGATCTCTCTGGTTGCTTGCATAGATATTGGGATTGCAGAAGGCTGTGATACAAACTCCCTTCATTTTCAGAAGCAATGCATTACCTTTTGTGAAGGACGTGTTTTGCATATAACTGGAATTTCCCCAATCAAGAGACAGGGGAATGTCTGCGCATTGGGGACACCACCTGTACATTGGTACTGCTGGATTTTTTTTTGGAACAAATACAGACACTTGTCCCTTATACTTTCGATATTCAAGGATTCCATTGATTTTCACACATAGGCCCCAACCCATTGAGGATGATGTACGCAACAAGCATCTTTCTAGGTAGCCATCCCATGCTGGACCCAGAAACGCACTTGGAAACACACTGCATATGCTCTTAGCATATGCTCTTTAGGGTGGATTCCTGCATTGAGCAGAGGGTTGGACTCGATGGCCTTGTAGGCCCCTTCCAACTCTGCTATTCTATGATTCTATGATTCTCTGGTCTTGAACTCTGCATCTAGCAGGCAGGACTACATGCATGTTTTCTGACGATGTGCTGAGAATTACATGTATGATATTCACTATGGTTGGGATGGGAAGCATCCCTCCCAAACAAGCAGTGGGTCCTGAGACCATGACAGTTTTGTTTGCAGCTAGGTATGCACAGCTAGGCATGCATAGCAATAAGTGAACACCCCACTGTTGTGTGCATATATCTGGTTTGAGGCTATGGAAAGTAAACTGTAAATGCACTCTACTTAGGACAGGGGTGGAAAACCTCAGGCCTGGCAGCCAAATCCAGCCTTCTTGGGATCCCAATCTAACCTTCCAGGGTTCCCCAGATGGCCACACCCCTTCGTCTGGCCCCTTTCTACCAACCACCAACCATTGGTTCATTTCCAGGTTATTGTGCATTCCTAGGGTGACCAACTGTCAGGATTTCCCCGGATTTGTCCTGGTTTTTGTTCTTTCCATGGTGTCAGGGGGGATTTTCTATAATTTTCACTAATGTCCTGGAATGATACACCTTCCTCTTTAAGGCTGCCATTAGCATGGTAGGAGGGAATGACATGCTTTCTTGAGGCACATCATTCCCCCACCCCGAGCTCCAATTGAGGTCTTAAAGGGGAAAGTGGGTCATTCGTGGACATTATAGAAAAGGCCCCAATTGGAGTGGATGGTGGTGGTGCAGAATGAAATCCTTTCCCCTCCTCCACTCCAATCGGGTTCTTTAAGGTGGCGGGGGAATAACGTACTTTCTGCAGGACTCAGAAAGCTGCTTCCCCACACACACACTAGGTGTCCTCTTTTTTGGTTTCCCAAATATGGTCACCCTATGCATTCCCCCCCCCCCATTCTAAATGGTTGAAAAAGCTTGGTTACTGGCAGTTAAAGCTTCCAGGTATAATAGGTTGGTATTCTCTGTATTTTGGGACCTTCCCCACCACCTTTGCCTTCAGCCTCACCCACCATTGGAACGGGGCCACCAAGAACTTCTCCAGAATTGCATTTGGCCCTTGGGGTGAAAGAGCGTCCCTACCCCTGACCTAGGGTAAAGTAGCAAAAGCACACTGCTACTTAAACAGAAGTGATGATGCTCTTAATTATGTAGCAGGTACCAGTTGTTATCGAGGGCCATGCAATTTGAAGTTACTTACCAGGAAATAAGCCCCACTGAAATTAGTGAGACTAATCTGGAAGTTCCTAGGCTTACATTCCTTTACCAGCTAAAGCTCCCACAACTAAAGCTGCTTTATCTTCCTTGGTTTCTAGTATTTAATAATACTTTACCTTCTAGTCATGTGTTTGTTTTTATGTCAAGATTTTCCATGTGCCCTGGAGAAACAGAATGGTGTTCTCGCTAGTTTCTTCTATACCTTCAGTTTCCTTTTGTTGTAAGGGTGTTTATAGATTGCTTCGAAGAATCCCTTAAAGAAGACTTCTGGCTAATGCTTTGTCCTGTAGGCAACTCTCATCTAACATCCTAATGAAGGTTGAAAGCTGTCTAATAGTCATCTGTATTGTTCCCATCATCCACTGGTCAAATTTATCCTTGCATGCATCCCATTCCTCCCCAGTGATGTGGAGCTTCGGGGCAGATTCGCAGGGTCAGCTTCTTTTGAAGTAGGGAAGTAATTTTGCACAAAAACTTGAGATTTTTTTTAAAGTCTTATCAGCATTATATTTCATCCAGGGGGACATGTACTGTTAGTTTTAAAACTTGTTTTCGGGGGAAATCAAGTGATAAACTAGAGTAGGGATGGAGAACCACATTCCCTCAGGGCTAACTTTTCTGGAACCTTACGCCACCAGTGGACAGGGCTGAAGACACGAGTAGGTGAATCTAGAGCCAAAATGGGCAGTGCCATCTCTCTCTCTCCCTCCCCCACTCTCTCTCCCTCCCCTCTCCCTCCCTCTCCCTCTCTCCCTCTCTCTCACCCTCTCTCTCTCCCTCTCTCTCTTATTTACACCCTCTTCTCTCTCCCTCTATTATTTACACCCTCTTCTCCCTCCCTCCCTCCCTCCCTCCCTCCCTCCCTCCCTCTCTCTCTCTCTCTCTCTCTCTCTCTCTCTCTCTCTCTCTTATTTACACCCTCTTCTCTCTCTCTCTCTCTCTCTCTCTCTCTCTTATTTACACCCTCTTCTCTCTCTCTCTCTCTCTCTCTCTCTCTCTCTCTCTCTCTCTCTCTTTCTCTCTCTCTCCACCTAGCAGGTGGCTGGTGGGGAAAGAAAGAAGATTTTGCTTGCCAGAGGTCTAACTTAGAGTGACCATGTGGAGAGGGGGACAGGGAAGAAAAGGGAATTTCAGCAGGTGTCATTTGTATGCAGGCAATACCTGGTGAAATTCCCTCCTCATCACAACAGTTAAAGCTGCAGGAGCCCTGCCCTCTCGACCAGATACAACAGAGGGCAGGGCTGTACCTCATCTTGTCATAAATAAAAAGGAAATAACGCTGCATTTGGATAGTTCCATTGTTGTGTTTTTGTGGCACAGGGTTACATTGCAACTGGTCTGTCATAAGATGTATCCTCTCAAAACTCTGTTCTATTCCAAGGGTGAACTGATTCGCTGGTGTTAATGACAGATTGGCTTCCATTTCTCTTCTGTGTGCCCCACTATCTTGAGATGGCACCAGTCGATCTTGGCAGCAGCTTTGGATACTTGTTCTCACCAGCCGTCACCTCCTCTCTCTTCTCCCCTCCCTTCCTCCCTCTCTCTCAAAGACCTGTGGGTTTTTCTCATCCTCTCTATGACAGCCATGTCAGTTATAGGCCTAGACTACATGTCTCTTAGTAGCAGACAATTACTGAAGGTGGTGGTGAAGCATGACTGAGCCCATGGGCACTGTAGCTGTCACACCAACTGCTGAGGTTTGTGAATTAATGATCAGATGAATCCTGCCGCTTGTAGAACATTAACTCAAAACTGGCATTGGGGGGTTAGGCTTCCAGTCAGACTAGGAAACAACTTGTGAGTCCCTCAAAATAATCACTCCATTATGCTGTCACATTGTCCATTCTTCTGAAATTAGGTGAAGCCGAACAAAGCGGATGTTTGCAGCAGCACCTTTGGTCACTTTTCAAAGTTGTAGCTGCAGATGCGAAACTCATACAGATTTCTCACACCTACAGGCAATGAAGCTGGTGGCTCCGATTTTGGTGGGGCTGTAATTCCATTCTGGATTTTAGTCAGAGCTAGCCGGGATTCTAAAGGAGCTATCTAAGGTGCTGAACTTGTCCCTTATGACTGAAAGTATTGCCTTCTTAACATTTTAAATGTGGCATTTGGTCTGCTGAGGTTCATGTCCCCACAT
This sequence comes from Elgaria multicarinata webbii, assembly GCF_023053635.1. Lineage (NCBI taxonomy): Eukaryota > Metazoa > Chordata > Lepidosauria > Squamata > Anguidae > Elgaria > Elgaria multicarinata. The sequence goes on along the minus strand of NC_086175.1, from coordinate 24,344,263 downwards.
GCAAGGCAATTATTTGATTTATATGCATGTGTGTAAAAGAAAGAAAGAAAGAAAGAAAGCCCTTAACGTGTCCAAAATATGCAAGTGTTTGCCTTAGGCATTTTTTTACATTACAACAAAATTATGAGATAAATTAATCCTACTCCCAATTTACAGTAGTAAGAACTAGTAGTAGTGGGAACTAGTAGTATGAGCACTCAGAGTTGAGAAATAATATAAACTCCAGACTTCCAGGATCTACTTGTTTTTTCTAGAACTCGGAGGTCTACTTACTACAGCCAGTTCAAAAGCAACCACTGAGGAGGCCCACCCACAGCCTTAGAATGAAAGGCTGGGTGCCTCTGAATACCTGTTCAACCCAGGATTTTGTTTTCAGGGTGAGGACTGAGCTCATAGCCCCTTCAGATCAAAACCTACTCCTAGTTTTCCCTCAAGCTATCTTAATTTTTTTTAAACAGTTTGTTTTAAAACAGCAACAATTGAACAGCATTGTAAAAGCAGTGGCGGCTGGTGGCTCTGATGTCAGCAGGGTGGTGAATCCACTCTGGGTTTCAGTAAGAACTAGTCAGAATCCAAAGGAGCTATCCAAGGTCTGATTGATTCTGACTGAATCCCAGAGTGGATTCACTGCCCCACTGGCATCGAAGCCACCAGCCTCCACTGCTTTTACAATGCTGTTTAGTTGATGCTATTTTAAAACAGATGGGATCCACGGAATAATGGGCTCAAGTTACAGGAAGCCAGATTCCGGCTGGACATCAGGAAAAACTTCCTGACAGTCAGAGCAGTACGACAATGGAACCAGTTACCTAGGGATGTTGTGGGCATTCCCACCCTAGAGGCCTTCAAGAGGCAGCTGGACAGCAATCTGTCAGGGATGCTTTAAGGTGGATTCCTGCATTGAGCAGGGGGTTGGACTCAATGGCCTTGTGGGCCCCTTCCAACTCTACTATTCTATGATTATATGATTCCATAATCTCTTGTTTATCTGCTGCAAATCACCAAGAGATCTAGTTGTAGATCCCCACTGATCTTCTGCCAACTTCTGTCCTAGGACAACCATTAAACTACACCAACCTTTCTCCCCAGGAAACATTTCAATCCTCCTGCCTGATAATTACTGGGGCTGTGCTCTGCTCTGATTCGGATCTCGAATCCGGAGTGGACTGACCCAATCCGCCTCCTCCAAAGGCAGATCTGGATTGGGTCGGGGAGTTGCGGATGTAGGCGAAGCAGTTTATCTCCATCTGGAGTTCCAAACACTGGTAAGGGGGCAGGGGGGCTTACCTGCCTCTGTTGCGGTCCGGCGCATGCTTCAACTGAGGCCCAGGCCTCAGTTGAAGCCTGCAATGGACTGCAATGGAGGCAAGTAAGTGGGTGGGGGACTTACCTGGCTCCGCCGCCGCAGTCCATGGGGCGAGGACAGCGGAGCCAGGTAAGGGGGCAGGGGGGCTTATGTGCCTCTGTCGAGGTCCGGCACCAGCTTCAACTGAGGACCAGGCCTCCATCCAGAAGAGCAGGCCATGGCCTGCTCTTCCGGTTTGAGCCATGGCCCTCAGTTGAAGCCGGCACTGGACCGCGACGGAGGCAGGTAAGTGGGGGGGACTTACCTTGCTCTGCCACTGCTGCTGCATTCCATGCAGTGACGGTGGCAGAGCCAGGTAAGGGGGCAAGCCCCATTATTCAGCCCCCATTTTGCCCTCCCTTCCCCCTAACCTGCCTCCGCCGTCCACCGTGGAGGCAAGTAAGAAGGGAACGGGGGGCAAAATCTCGATCCGCCCCTCTGGATCTCGCTCCATGGATTGACCCAAAATGGATCGGCCCAATCCGAAAGTTGCGGATCAGGCCACGAAGCGGTTCGGGGTGTGTGTGTCCGTGCACAGCCCTAATAATTACACCGAATTGTTGGCATGTGATCCTATCTTCTTCACATGGTAGTTTTCTTCATCCTGATTCCAGAGGAGATAGCAGTGTAGCAGCTGCTCGCCAGTGAAGGCGGAAAGATTTTCCTTCTATGTTACAATTACTTTACAGCCCCTGGTATCAAAATGCACTGCGTGTTGCACTCTCAGTTGTCTATAACCCAGCTTTGCACACTATCCCTTCTGGCAGCGACCCAAATCTAAGCTCTCCAAAATTAATACAATGCCTTCATATTGCCTATGGTGATGTAGTCTTAAGGTGTACCATTTTAGAGCAATGCATTATGAACCGTTTTTGAAGGTGTTTGTCCTCTGAGAGCTCTATCTTATGAATGTCTCATGAGATGCAAAGTTGTTTGATCTCTCTGGGAGTAATGATGTGTTGAATGTGTCTGTGTTTTCTTTAACATTCCCCCACGCCCCTGGAAATAGGATAAGTTGTTCCTGCCTTAATTCTGCCTGATCTCACTGAGTCACAAAGACATGTAAGGGAAAAGAATTACTGCATAATATCTTACTGTTATGTGATAAAAGGTGGTAAATTATGTCAGCTACCTTGGAGGGGTGTTACAGCTTAATGTTTGCAAAGTGGTTCAGAATTCTTAGATGAAAGGTAACTACAATTGTACAGTGTGTTATCATGTGTCATCGTCAGAAGCAAAATCAAAGCGGAGCAAAGGATGGAAATGCTGAATGTAGCATTTTAGAGTTGTAGAGTTAAAATTCAGGCTGGCTGCTCAGAAAATACCTGATTGCACATCATCATCATCATCATCATCAACATCATCATTTTACTATTTTTGCAGATGGTCAAAATGATTACAGGTCAACATATCAAACGGGGAGAGGGGGATACAGTATAACGGTGATTCCAGAGAATAGTTATGTTTTGTGGATGCTGAAAGTTGGATCCAGGTTTAATTATACTTAAAGTAGACTCATTGTAATTAATGGAATTTAAGTTAGTCAGGACTAGCTTAAGGCCCTTTTATTTCAATGGCTTTACTCTGAGAGACTAAACCTGGACTCAACCCAGTCTGTTCTGGAAATGTTCCATCTTGCTTGATGCACTGCCTTACTTCCACCCACCCTCATTAACATCTTTCTTCTCTATCACTTTCTGGGGGAATTTGCTTTAGAATTTTGCAAGGTACGCCGATATTTATATCTAGGATTGTGAACTTATCCTTAAAAAATAAACCAGTACTTTTGAGGGCTTTCCACCCATCTCTGGGGACAGTTACCAGGAAAGCAAGGGTAGGTCTGAGTTGTTGTTGTTGTTGTTGTTGTTTAGCACTTGGTGCTCTCCCCTTAATGGGAGGCTTTGCCTCCAGGACCCTTTCAGATACCAAAATTGTTGTGATGTTACTATTTTGAGAGTTAGCAGCCCTATCTAGGCCACAAAGCACATTTCAAGCATTGTGGCACTGCAAAGGCAATCCTGCAGATCATAGAGATGACAATTATTTATTTATTTACCGCATTTGTATATTGCTCCACATCTGGTCAGATTCTGGAGTGGTGAACAACAAGATAAAAGGAATAAAAGATAAAAAGAATGAAACATGATATTAAAACTACTCTTTAAAAATCAGAGTGCTAATGAAACCAAGTCTGGTCAACCAAGGAAGACTTTCTGGAAAAGATCTGTTTTCAGGCGGTGCAGAAAACAATGCAATGTTGGCACCTGCCTGACCTCTAGAAGCAGGGAGTTCCATAGGAAGGGAGCAACCACACTGAAGGCTTTTCTTCGAGTGGACTCCAGTTGGGCCATAGGTCCACGTGGAACTACCAGGAGATGACCTCTGATGAACTCAGTGATTGGGCAGGCTGGTAACCCCCTCACTTATCCTGGTGCCAAGTTGTTTAGGGCTTTGTACACAAGTACAAAAAACTTAAACCAGGCTCGGTAGTGAATAAGCAGCCATGCACTTCCCTCAGCCAAGGAGTTACATGCTGAAAGAGGACAGTTCTACAATAACTCCATCTTCCAATGTGCTCTAAGGGCAGGTTGAGAGCACATTGCAGTTATCCAGTCTTGAGTTTACTAACACCTCTACCGCTGTGCCAAGCTATCCCTGTTCAGGAGAGGCCATAGCTAAGGATGGACAAGTGAGTTTCTGGATGGCCCGAAGAATACCAGATGAAGCCATAAGGCCATCTGTCCACCTAATGAACTGCCATGCCATGGTTGCACAACAATGGTGATTTGGGTGGGTGGGTGGGTGGGGTTATCCAGGAAGATCATGTTGGGTGAATGGCAGCCGTAAATGGGCCATTTATGCAACATTACAGGCATGAATGCTCCATTCATGCAACATCGCCCTTTAACCCCACCATTTACACAAATGTAACCTTTAGAGTCAAAAACGAACCACCATTATGGTGTGTCGCCAAGTGGGTGGGCAGTTGCATGTTTGCCCAACTCGGCGAGTGCAGATTGATATCTAGGGGAGCTGAGCTGGATTTCTTGCCAGGTTTCAAACCCTAACCAGTTGGCTGCAGCATCCCTGTGTGCAAATTTTCTTCACAAAGTTTGAAGAAAATGCAGATATCAATGTGTTCCAGTTCATATAAGGCTTCGGATAATGCAAATTTGGTAAGTTTGCATACAAATGTGAACTGGGAGAATTTCTCCCCATCCCTATTCTTTACACCAATATCAGCCTCCCTTGACCAATTGTGCAACGCAAAGGAGAAAATACCACCTAAGATCAAACAGACAAGGAGCAAAAACGTTGTACTTGGTCCCTGTAAATGCTGACTAGTTAATCCCACACTGTTAATACCAAGGGCCAGCAGCTAGACTCATGCTTTGCCTTGCACTGAAGCTTAGGGAGGGAGGAGCCATAGATGTTACAAACATGATACAGGAAATGGATGTGCCTGTGATGGGAGAATTAAATGAGAATAGATCAGATCAATCAGCTGTCTACCAGATGTTTTTTTAATATAAAGTCAACAAGAGAGAAAGAAGGCATAAAGAAGAAATAGATCCCAGATTAGGTGGATATCTTGTTTGTGAAACATGACCATAAGATTAAGAAATCAAGAAAATGAGAGAGAGAGAGAGAGAGCACTATTTATTTTTGCTCACTTTAATGTGTTGTCATCAGCACTACTAGAAGGACGATTTAGTAAAATCCCGGTTAATGAACAGATATATCCCTGTGGTTCTGGAGCAATAGAATCTGTTAAACATGTTGTTTTGCTTTGAAACATGTGTGAGAAATGCAGAAAGAAGCTAATCTTTCCATTATTAACACCCTTTTCTGGATGTAACCCCACAACTTTGGTATTAATTTGTTTAAGGGATGTGTCCTCCCATATTACTGAAAGGGTCTCTAAGTTTCTTATGATCTCAATGCAAATTAGAAAAAATAACGTTGCAATCCTCCTGCGAAAAGGAACTTCACCAAGCTGTATTTTGTTTTTATGTCAATTTTTATCTATCCTCTGCATGTTTTATATTGATTTTGCTGGTAATAAATAATAATTGGAATTGTATTTATGTATTATTTAAAGCATTTCTTGGCTGGCTTTCAAGGCAGAGCCCTCACAAGGCGGCTTACAATATAAATGCTCCACTTGTACTAAGCACAATCAGCTGCTAATACATTATAACTCACAGCTCCAACATCAAAGGCCAACGGTGACTATGTTTTTCACAGAGAGCTGGCTCCATGGAGTAAGTACTGTGCACGTAGAGAGATGTATGGACAGTGTTTTCCCATGCAATCTTACTTTAGCAGAAAAAGAAACACCACTGGGATTTCTCCTGGCATGATATCTGCTTAATTGCCGAGGTGCTTGAGTTCAAATCCCCAGCTAGATAAGCCTCAGGTATCAGTGCCCGGCAATTTGTTAGCATTAGCACAGCTGGGAAGTTCATAAAACATGTATTGGGGTGGGGGAGAGAAAAGGCGGGAGGAATGTGTTTCTTATAACAGTATTTATTTTGCCTGCCCCTGCAGCATACGTTTTCAGATGTGCTCTGGTACAAAAGATGAGGGGCAAAATTCAGCTAAAGTTAAGTGCTGCCATATCCCGGTCATTTTAGTGTGAGAGAGCTGAGACCATGCTTACCTTTGATTGCATTGTGGTATAAAACCAGCGCCCGCCCCCAGATATTTAGTGTTCTGTGCCTTCTACTCAGGAGAGAAAACTGAGCATCATATTAACCATGTTATTCTGATTATGAAAAGCTCCAAGTTAAGTTGCTACCTTGTTTAACCCAGCATGGGGTAGGGGGAGGCAGCTCCTTGTATCTGTCAAGCCCAGTAATTCCTTTCTACAATCAACACGATTATTGCTTGCATGGAACCATTGTCTGGTGTGTAAATTGCCTGAGGCTATCCTACTGCATATGGAAAATTAGAATGAAGTCTAATCAGAGGGGGGCTTGCAGGTTCCCCACCCCAGCTGTATAGGAACAAGTACAGGATTCTACAGTACCAAAGTAATCTGGAAAATCTGTAGAGTTCGCCCCATTTATACAAACACACGTAAAATGGAAAATGGCTTTATACACTTTAATGCAGGATAACTTGGGGATATATGCATGTGTAGATATGAATACTAGAGATGTGCAAATCAGCAAGGCTTGAGCTCACCAACGTTCTCCGAATTCCATCTCAAAACTTGTTCCTTCTTAGGTCCATATCTGATGGTGAGCTTTTTTTTTTCTTTTTGCATGAAATTCGTGCATACTTCTGTATATATATTTCCAAATATATACATCAATTGTGTTCATCTTTGAAATGCACGTATTCTTCTCCCATCGATTAAAGCATATTTGATTAATTATTTTATTTTATTTTAATTTATTTGTCCGTGAATCACATTGCTGGTGCACGCATTCCCGGAAGTCCGAGAATGCATGCACCGGCCCTTTTCCCCAGTGAATTTGGGCCCAGTCCCGGTTGCCTCTGAGACCTCCATTTTTCCGGAGGTCTCCAGGGTTTCCCGGTGTATCTGGTCACCCTAAGAGTAACCCTTCTTAAATTATGCATATTTCAACCTTTCTAAACATCCATTTTATTTCATATTGATTTTTACTAAGGCTATGCCAGTTATTGGTCAGTTTTAGACCAAAAGTGGCATTGGGCAGAATTGTGGGAGTGGATTGCATTTTAAAAGTGTTTTATTCACCATGTTTTTTTCAGTCTTATTTCCTATAATTGCTTTCCCCTTCTGCTGCTACTTTGGTTCCATTTTCTTTCTAATTAATGCTTCTTTTTCTTTTATTAGTATCATAGGTGACTCCATACCCACAGGGATAATATGCAGAATGGAAACACAGTGTGACTTCCAAGTCTCATTGATCACAGTGAAACTTATCTCTGAGTAAACATGCATAAGATTGCACTGTAAATCAGATATCACAAAGCTATGCAAGAAATCAGTTCTGGCAATGTGACAGCAAAGTTAGTTCAGAATGAAGACCATATTTTCTAAATAGGCAAAGTTAGCTCAGAGTGATGGCAGGGCTTTCTAAATATTTATTATTTATTTATTTATTTAGAATATTTATATACCCTTCCCCATTGAAAAATTTTGGAGCGGTGTACAAGGTAAAATGAAAATAAAAACAGAATGAAAACAGTTAAAACAAAATTTAAAAGAAGCAAAAACAGTAATCCAAGGCTGCATGTTAGAGAAAGGCTTCTTGGAATAAAGATGTTTTCAGGAGGCGCCGAAAGGAGTACAAGGTTGGTGCCTGCCTGACCTCCAGAGGCAGGGAATTCCACAGGAGGGGCGCCACCACGCTGAAGGCTCTTCTCCTGGTGGAGTCCAATCGGAGGATGGATCTATGTGGAACCACCAGGAGCAGGCCCTCGGATGACCTCAGTGACCGGGCAGGTTGGTAAGGGAGAAGGCGCTCTCTCAGGTATCCTGGTCCCAAGTTGTTTAGGGCTTTGTACACAAGTACAAGAACCTTAAACCTGGCCCAGTAGCGAATAGGCAGCCAGTGCAGTTCCCTCAGCAGAGGAGTTACATGCTGGAGAGGGGCAGCTCCAGACAACAGCCGAGCTGCAGCATTCTGCACTAGCTCCAGCTTCCGGAGCAGCATAGGCAAACACTTTTGCAGTAATTCCTCTTAAATCACAGGAATGGGATGTGTTCTTCTTGACACTGCTAAAAATGATCCAGGGAGCAGTGGGGTGAGGGAAGAGTACTTGCAGCTCAGCACTACTTTTTACACTCCTAAAAATAAACAGTGGGATGTTTGTTTGTTTTGTAGTTTTTGCCCTATTACAGTTATGAACTAGACATCTCTAGAAAGAAATACCACACCTCAAAGAATACCACAGTTCCTCTTTTCAACCTAGAAGATTAGATCTAAAAAAGTATATGTTAAGATGTTGGCACAATTGGGGAAACAAATCAATAGCAACTGGAGATTACATGATGTGCCTCAGTCTGTGTTGTATGGAGCTGAACCAGAATTTCTCAGAAGACATTTTTCTGAGAAGATTACTAAGATATTTTTTTCCTCGTCCTCCTAGAAAATGAAGGCAGGATTTCTTTATTTTTTTAAAAAAATGTTCTTCACCGTTTATTTTTTTAGATGGTAGTAGCTAACACCCCCCCTCTCCAAAATACCCACAGTGCCCTGTAATTATGCTAGGTATAGGGCATTGTGGAGGATGCAAAACGGTGGCCAGGTTGTCAACACAGTTGTTACTGCTGTCACCTGCATCACAGACAAAAATGGGGAAAGTAGGAGAGGAAGAAAAATGTGGGGGAAAGAAAAGTGATGCTACTGCCACTGCTAATGGTGAGATTCACCCCTGTGAAACTTTTGGAGCCTTTCTCCTCCCCCGGGAGAAATTCAATGAAATTGCCCCCACAATTTCTGCATCTATGATTCCCATTCCAACTGGGTAATCCATGGGCAGAAACCGCCTCTGCACTTACATTTCCAATGCTGGCTGGGTGCTTTTGTATGTTGATTTTTTTGGCAATTCACAGTGGGCTAAGTTCAGAGGTTTGTTTCCTCTGATGGAAGGAGTCTTTCTGTCAATACAAGGACCACTTCCTATGCAAGGAAGGGAACCTTTGGATCAAGCCCGTTGCATTGTCTGATATGTTTAGATTTTCAAAATCAAAGTTCACATCCTACAGGCTTGATTTTAGAAGAAAAATCACATGGATCTTATCTGCCATATTTTCTGAGTAGAGGGCTGGTGTATCTGAACACTTGCATAAACAGATAAGAACTTTGAGTGGTTCCACTCAAAAGTTAAGTTTTAATTTTTCCACTTTCAAGTCTTTGGGTTGTCTTTAACTCTCCAGATAATGATGATTGTTTATGACCCTGATCAAGCACATGTAGCAGGAAAGGACAAGTTATGGGTCAAATTCCTAGTGCCACAGGTCAACATTCAACATCTATAGTTTAATTAGTTGGATTTCATTGGGACACCAATGGAAAACAGTAGGTTTGGCAGTCTTAAGGAAATGAAAGTTGATAATTAAAATCTAGGCAGTCTGCCTAGTAGCACTGTAGTAGAGTTCTTGCAAAAGGGAATATGTGAACTTCCTAAAACAAAAACAAAAAGTTGTATAAGAACAAAAGGCAGGCACATTTATTATGTTTTTGTGGTAGATTTGTTTGTACCTTATCCTTTATTATTTAAGTGTAGGACAGTAGGACTGAGCCTAACTACTCAACTCATTTTTTGTGAGTGTTGATTGAAATGTGTGTCCCGTGTCCAGTGATTTTTAGCACATTCATACTGTTTTGGAATTGGTCTTTTTGGTCTGTCTTTGTGTTCCCATTCTTTGGCTTCATTTGTCCATCATATGTTTTAGTCCTCTTGGCTCTAGCAAGCCACATAATTCCATCAATGACATCACAACACAATACCTAATGTGACAGCATCATGGACATTTTGTCAAGAAAATCACAGCAAAGAATCACAGTAAGAGCATTATCAGATGAGCATTTTATTGTACACTTATTACTGGGCACTCACATGCTTTTGTAGGTCCTAAATCTGCATTATTTTTAGAGATGGAACTTGCTATCTCCTGCTGTGTGCAGGAGAAGCAGCACAATGAAAACTAGGGATGTGCTCTGCTTCTCCTCGAACCGGAGAAGCAGGAGCGGAGCGGGGAGTTTCGCCTACCCTTAAGGCGGAGGTGGCGGCAGCAGCACCAGGTAAAGGAGCAGGGAGGAGGGACACTTACCTTCCTCCGTCGCCGGCTTCAATTGAGGCCCCGGTTGAAGCCGGAAGTGAAGGCCGAGGCCTCTTCCGGCTTCAACCGGGGCCTCAATTGAATCCCGCGATGGAAGAAGGTAAGGGGGCGGGGGCTGGGACGGGGGACGGAGCGGGGGCCTGGCTTACCTGGCACCGCCAGTGCCACCATCCATGCAGCGGCGGCGGCAGCGGCAAGTAAGGGAGCAGGGAGGAGGGACGCTTACCTTCCTCCATCGGCGCCTTCAATTGAGGCCCCGGTTGAAGCTGGAAGTGAAGGCCGAGGCCTCTTCCGGCTTCAACCGGGGCCTCAATTGAATCCCACAATGGAGGAAGGTAAGGGGGCGGGGTGGGTGGGTGGTTTCTCTTGCGCCGCCGCCGCCCATATAGTGACGGCGTCGAAGCTGGATCTCGCTCCGCAGAGTGGAGCGGGAGATGGGCGGAGCGGCGTGAAGAGGATCGGGCCCGATCCGGATTTTCCGGATCGGGCCACGAAGCGGATTGGGGGGTCCGTGCACACCCCTAATGAAAACAGCCCACTGTAAAGGCCACATGCAGGTTGTTTACTACCTCTTTCCTCTCCCTGAGAAAGAAGAAGTATTGAGCAACAAAAGTAGGGTGGAGAAGTGAGGATAGGGAATTGTGAATTCCCCTGCCCCATCTGATGGAGCTCTAAATGGCAGGGTTGGCAAGTTAAAATAAATACTGGGCACTAGGGAAGGGGACAGAAAACAGTGCCAAGAAGTAGTGATAGCCAGAGAAATAAAAAGGATGTCAAACACACCACTGTTCAGCAAGCTATTAGTCTGTTGCTTTGAAGACAGGGATATCACAAATATAAAATATTCAGTGTAGCACACTTTAGTGTATTACATATTATGCTTTGTATTAAAATGAATTCTGTCCTGAGATCCAAGAAAGTACTATAATTAAAAATAATATTATGATTTATTTATTTATTTATGTATTGCATTTATATCCCATAGCTGAAGCTCTCTGCGTGTTTTACAAAGGTTAAAAGCAGTGAACATTAAAAATCAATATACAAAATTTAAAATCATAAAAACCATAAAAAATATAAAAACAGTTAATATGTTTCTACAGAAACATTGGGTTGGATCCTGTTCAGCTGTTCTAGTGGAAACAGATTTTCCCACTCCACCTCCCTGCGGCAGCCATACCTGCACCCTGAAAATGCTACACAGAAGGTCAGGGGCCGTGCTGAATGGGGAGAGCTGTGGTGGAAGGAGGGGATTCCCTAAAATCAGGTGGAGGCACTTTCCATGAGCAGAGCCTCTCCTATCCACAGAAGGCAGATCCAACATTCATCCCATCATGCCTAATTGCTGGGGGTATCGTTTGCAAAGAGTTCAGGCATGTGTCCCTTTCTAGACGTATGTTTTTCATTCATACTCCACCTTTATATATGTATTCTAAAATCAAGCAATAGGTTCACTCTGAGGTTGCTGTCAGAATCCGCAAAATGTTGATTGAGCTGGCAGATGGTGTGGGTGTGTGTATGGGGGAGGGTTAGGGTAAATTGGTGAGGGGGGTCTTGCTATCCTGTCACCCTCAATCCACTAAGTGGGCTGCAAAAGTTGCTGCTGACAAGTCCCATCTTTGAAAGGGAGCATTCAAACGGCTCCCCAGAGCATTCTCTGATACATCTGAGTTGGCAAAGGATCTTCCACACTGGCAATCTAGGCGCAATCTAGGGAATATCTGAATGGTTCTGCAATCCCCCCCTCTCTTTTAGCATTGTTGCTGATAATACGACAGCAAGACTTGGGCAGGATCTACACTACTGCTTTATAACAGTTTATAATGGTTTTGACAACTGTTCGGGCCCAGGACACATTACATATACCATTTTCAAAGTGTTATATCCTGCTTAGTGTAGATCTGGCCCAGTTTAACAAAACAAAAATCAGTGTATAGTTGGCACAGCATCCTGGTCAGAGAGTGAAATCCTGAATGGGATGCCACACCCCATGATTATTCTTTATTTTATTTTATTTATTTATTTATTTATTTATTTATTACATTTTTATACCGCCCAATAGCCGAAGCTCTCTGGGTGGTTCACAAAAATTAAAACCATAATAAAACAACCAACAGTCTGAAAACACAAATACAAAATACAGTAGAAAAAAGCACAACCAGGATAAAACCACGCAGCAGAAATTGATATAAGATTAAAATACAGAATTAGAACAGTACAATTTAAATTAAAATTAAAATTAAGTGTTAAAATACTGAGAGAATAAAAAGGTCTTCAGCTGGCGACAAAAGGAGTACAGTGTAGCTGCCAGGCGGACCTCTTTGGGGAGCTCATTCCACAGCCGGGGTGCCACAGCAGAGAAAGCCGTCCTCCTAGTAGCCACCTGCCTCACTTCCTTTGGCAGGGGCTCACGGAGAAAGACCCCTGTGGATGATCTTAAGGTCCGGGCAGGTACATATGGGAGGAGGCGTTCCTTCAAATAACCTGGCCCCAAACCATTTTGGGCTTTGAATGTTAATACCAGCACATTGAATCGGGCCCAGACCTGGACTGGCAGCCAATGAAGTTGTAAAACGACTGGCATAATGTGGTCTCACCGGCCAGTCCCTGTTAGTAACCGTGCTGCCCTGTTTTGTACCAGCTGAAGTTTCCGGATCGTTTTCTAAGGCAGCCCCATGTATAATGCATTGCAGTAATCCAAACGAGAGGTTATCAGAGCATGGATATTCTTACAGGGGTTCCACATATTCCTAACTCACTAAAATTGAGGAGAGAGAGAGAGAGAGAGAGAGAGAGAGAGAGAGAGAGAGAGAGAGAGAGAGAATTTATTTAGTAATTTATTATTATTTATTATTTATTTATTTATTACACTTATATTCCACCTGTTTTCCTCCAAGGAACCCAAGGCGGCATACATAATCCTCCTCCTCTACATTTTATCTTCACAACAACAGCTCTGTGAGGTAGGTTGGGCTGAGACACATGCCTTTACTACATCTACCTTTTTTCCAGGGATCATCCCGGGATCATCCCTGTGCAAGCAAATGACACACAGGGGATCCCGGGAGCAGGCAGGGACGATCCCTCCATTTTTCTGGGATAATCCTTAGGTGTAGAAAGGGCCTCTGTGACTGGCCCAAAATCACCCAGTGGGTTTCCATGGCCATGTGGGAACTAGAACCTGGAACTCCCAACTCCCAGTCCAACACTCTAGCCACTACGCCACACTGGCTCTATATTAAATTAATATCCTATCTTTCTGCTAAACTGCCTCTCAAGGAGGCTAACAATAATAAAATTGAGATTTTAAAAAGTGCATCCTTAGTGTGTATCAGAACAAGTAATGTTCTTTCATTTTTGTTATTAAGTACATACAATAAGTATTATTATTCAGACTGGTGAAACCTGAAAACTAAAAAAAAAAGATTTTAAGATTAAACTTCAGTCATTTCACATTCCCATCCTGGTAGTGAAATTATCAAAATATATAATACCTTAATTACTGTGAAGAATGAACTCTGCTAGAAATGTACTTTTAAAATGTACTTGGTTACTCCATTTGAGCATTATTATTATTATTATTATTATTATTATTATTATTATTATTATTATTCAAATAGTGCTTGGCCATAAAAATACTTCATAATCTCATAACAAAACCACTTTAGTTTCAATCAATATGAAAGAAATACTTTGTTGATAGCATTAAAATTGGAGGGGGTGGGTTGTAAGCTCATTATTTCTTTTTCAAATTAAATCTCTCTGCTGGATAAATAAGCCCCAAGGGAGCTGCCGAATGCTCATCTAAGTTCCAATTTAAGCACTACATTTTCTATAGAGGGCATCCCTCCTCTTAATAATTCCTGTTTAGATAAACCTGAAAATATGAAGTGGAATTTACCATACTTTTGCTCTGTACATAAGGAGCACTTCAGATCTCTAAAGCCAGGTCTGCCTCTATTTTACATGATTAAGAGGGTTCTAGCCTTAAGGAAAGAAAGGAACCTCTCGTGCAAGCACTGAGTCATTGCTGACTCTTGGAGGGACGCCAGCTTTCGCTGATGTTTTCTTGGCAGGCCTTATAGCGGGGTGATTTGCCGTTGCCTTCCCCGGCCATTATTCCTTTTCCCCCAGCTAGCTGGGTACTCATTTTACCGACCTCGGGAGGATTGAAGGCTGAGTCGACCCGAGCCGGCTGCCTGAAACCATCTTCCGCTGGGATCGAACTCAGGCCGTGGGGAGAGTTTTGGCTGCAGAAACTGCTGCTTTGCCTACAAATACCTTTCCATAAAATAAATAAATAAGAAACAAGTTTGTGCATTTAACAGTTGCTCCAATCTAGCAAAGGAGATGTTCATACTTTCACTGCAGTAGATGCAGTTATATTGCACTACTCATCTGGGCGCCATTGAATTGGCAGGACGCACATTCACATGCAGGCCCACTAACAGTTCCCTACTATGGAACTTGTGCTGAACAAGGATTGTTTGCAGCCTGATTAATGTGACTTACTCCCGAGACAAGTACACACAGAATTGTAGTTTAAGTCTTCACTAGTGCCCAGGGAGCAGCCCTAACTTACTTCTTCAGCTAATATTTAGAGCTACAATAGAAGACTCTGGGTGATCTGGTGTCACATGGGTACACTGAAAGAGTGCAGGGAAGAGCAGATCTGGAAACAAGGCCCAGAACAGCTGAAGTTGAGAATCAGTAGGAAGTAGGGTGGGCATAGTAGAGGGCCCAATAGAAGGGGAGCTCCTAGGGAAGAGCATAGGTGAGCCATAGAAGAAAATGATGAGAGAGGACATGTACTGTAGAATGCAGAAGCCCAGCACCTGAGAGGATCAGGGGCCTGGAAACAAAGTCCTATGAAGAGGGACTGAAAGAACAGGGCATGTTTAGCCTGGAGAAGAGAAGATTGAAGGGAGACATGATAGCACTCTTCAAATACTTGAAAGGTTGTCACACAGAGGAGGGCCAGGATCATCCCAGAGTGCAGGACAAGGAATAATGGGCTCAAGTTACAGGAAGCCAGATTCTGGCTAGACATCAGGAAAAAACTTCCTGACTTTTAGAGTCAGTTACCTGGAACCAGTTACCAGTTACCTGGGGAGGTAGTGGGCTCTCCCACACTAGAGGCATTCAAGAGCAGCTGGACAGCCATCTCTCAGGTATGCTTTAAGGTTGATTCCTGCATTGAGCAGGGGGTTGGACTCGATGGCCTTGATTCTATGATTCTATATAACTGCCAACCAAACAGGAGCATTCAAGTATGCATTTGTATGAAAATATCCATCTGAGCTTACTTCCTTAAGTTTTCTGTATTGGGGAAAGAGGGAGAAGAATAAAATAAATGAGTTCTCTTATTTAAAAGAAGAGTTCTAGTTGCTCTTTAACACCTATTAGGGGGTTCTCTTGCTAATGAGAGAGAAAAACAACCTAATCAACAGCGGGCACCTGGATAGCAGTCTGAGAGCTTCTCGGAATGAGAAATTGATTGTATGCTCATGGTTGGCCAGTCAGGAAGCTTGTGGGTCCATTACATGACATTGTCAACATCCAGGAGGTCTCCTGCACTATCCCCCCTTATCCTGATGTTAGAAAACACAGGGGTAATATCCGCGGAATTGGCCCCATGTAAAGTTGACATTGCTCTGTAATTCTGCCACTATATGGGGCTGTTTTTTTGTTTTAGTTGAACAGAGATAGGAAGTATTCAATTCAAACCTCCCATGACTGCACAGAACAAAATTGAGCAGATTGCAATCCCAGAATGAAAACGGAAGCAGAAAGCCCTGGTAAGACATTGGGATTTTTTAAAAAAAATGTAGAGGAGCTTTGAGCAGGAAGGCACACGGGTCACCTGGTCAAAGTGTTCCACGCTATGGTTAGATGTACTGTATTTATATTTAAATTACGATATTTAAATTTGCATCAATACATATATATCAGCGTATACAAATTTTATGCAAATTGATGTCCTTTGTGGGGGTGATTCAGAAGTGGCCACCCTACATGGGTTTTCGCTGACCTCTATGAGGACAAATTAAGTTTTCACCTCCTTCTTGATTACTGTTCATTGTTGGTGGACATTAAGTTCACAGGCCTTCTCCTTTTGGCTGCCTCTTCATGCATGAGCTCCAAGGGGGTGAAAGATCTATGGACAAGAGCCAGGTGATTCGTACTGAGAATGGTGGAAAGTCCAGAGAGGTAAACAGCTGGGTGCAATAGCTGCATGAGGTCATAGTTCATAGGGAAACAGTCTGCTATGATTCTAAGATTGATGCACACACAGTGATTTGTGTTAGTCTTCAAATCTTTTCCCATCCTTTGGTTTTTACAGTATTCAAGTGTGCATTTGAATGAAAATGTCCTGGTGAGCTTACTTCCTTACATTCTCTATGTTGAGGGGCAGGAGAAGAATAAAAGAGATGAGATGAGTTCTCTGTCACACACACACACACTATATATATATATATATATATATATATATATATATTAAAGAAGAAGCCTGGTGGCTCTACAACATCTTTTAGTTTTTTCTCTTGCTAATGAGATAGAAAAACAACCTAATCTGAAGGTGAAGCATTGCTCAATTTGAAAGAGTCATTTTCTGAAATATCTCGACTAATGTGTTGAAATTCTGCAGTGGCAAAGAAATAATGACTGGCAAAGATGATTATGAATGGATGCAAGTTCGCTTCCAGCAAGGAAAGGTCAAAGGAAGTCGCCGTTTCAGTGCTACAAGGATTTGGTGTGTGGCAATAAGAATGTGCAAAAAGGACTGAAAGCTGGGCGGACGCATAGGGAGAATAAAGAAATGTAGAGCTGTGAAATGTTTTGCCGCTTGTGTATGGGCACATAACCACATGCATATGCCAGTGAAGGTGATTTATTGATGCATTGCTTTTAATGGAATGTACATCAACATGGGCATCCCCATTGACAGCAATGCAGCAGATAGCATCCACACCTGAATGTGCATCCCATTTATTGTGGCTCTGATTCTATGGGAAGAGGAAGATTAACTCCTATGCCTAACTTCCTCCAAGGCCAATTTCAGTGTCACTGAAGTTCCTTAAGCTTTTTGGAGAGCTGGTTTTTCCCTCTTACAGTTTAAAGGACTATATGCCAGCTGGCGGGCTTTTCCTTTGCTGCCTGCATTGGCTGACCCTAAAGGACTCAAGAAGGAGACATAGCTTAGTAGTAGAGCAATTGCTGTACATGCAGAAGACCCAAGTTAAAGATCATCTTCTTGGCTCGCCGCTCCGACCATGTTACTCCGCTTCTGAAATCTCTTCATTGGCTTCCAATTCACTTCAGAATCCAATATAAACTTCTCCTGTTAACCTTCAAAGCTTTTCACGGTCTAGCTCCTTCCTATCTCTCCTCTCTCATCTCACACTATTGCCCCGCTCGTGCTCTTCGCTCCTCTGATGCCATGTTTCTCGCCTGCCCAAGGGCTTCTACTTCCCTTGCTCGGCTTCGTCCATTTTCGTCTGCTGCCCCTTACGCCTGGAACGCTCTTCCAGAACATTTGAGAACTACAAGTTCAACCACAGCTTTTAAAGCTCAACTAAAAACTTTTCTTTTTCCTAAAGCTTTTAAAACTTGATGTTGTGCAGACTTCTACTGTTACTTTCTACTGTTAGTTTTTCCCTACCCTGTGCCTGCTTACCCTACCCTGTACCTGTTTGCATTCTCTTCCCCTCCTTATTGTTTTACTATGATTTTATTAGATTGTAAGCCTATGCGGCAGGGTCTTGCTATTTACTGTTTTACTCTGTACAGCACCATGTACATTGATGGTGCTATATAAATAAATAATAATAATAATAATAATAATAATAATAATAATAATAATAACCCCTGGCATCTCTGCATATGGCTGGATTTTGTTTTGCCTGAAATCTCGGAGAACCACTGCCAGTCAGTGTCAACAATACTGGGCAGAATGGACCATGGGTCTAACTCAGTATCTGGCAGATTCCTGTATTCCTATGATTTCCTCAAGGGGAATTCAGTAGGTCTAGTTTCCAGGGATGTCATGAGAAACTGAAGAGGGGTGCCCACAAATTCATGCTGTGCCATGAATCATTCTCTCTCTCTCTCTCTCTCTCTCTCTCTCTCTCTCTCTCTCTCTCTCTCTCACACACACACACACACACACACACACACACTTTTGATAAATACAGCAAGTTTATGTGTTACATTTCATACCTCAAATCAACAGCTTGTGAATTTTTCAGTAACGATGTCCAGTTATATCTTGTTGTCTTCCTTCAGGTGACAAGGCTACACTGTTTTATCATGAAATGGTAGCATTCATTGTTCCCATGCTGCTGTTTTTTGCTCTTTGGGAACAGGAAAAAATATTTGCTGAGTGTGGGTGGGTGGGTGGAGTCTTTGTCAGGCCTGTGCCTACAAAAGAGCACCCTTTGCTGTCAGGGCACGTACACCTTTGGCAGAGGAAAATGGAAACATTTGCTTTATACTGTGATGATCAACAACATGGTTTCAAGCCATTGCATGCCCTTCCAAATGCCCATTGCAATATTAATCTGAAAACATTTCCCAGAAATAACGAAATCTGGGTGTGGGTGCATGTGGGCGCTGCATGCACACATGTGCATATCCAAATGCCATAAATGTTAAAAGATTTGGGGGAGGGGGGAAGAGAGGAAATCTTTGTTTCTTAATGTACCATTAGGCTCGACCCATTCTTTTAATTTATTCCAAGAGTGGGCTACTTGCGTCCTGACTGATGTTTTGGCCTACAACTCCCATCATCCCTCACTATTGGCTATACTAACTAGGGCTATAGGAAGCTGTAGTTCAAAACATCTGGAGGAACACAAGTTGCCCACAAAAGATTTAATACAAAAAGTACACAGAGAACTGACTGGTCATGCGTTTATATGATTAGACTATTTTTATGCTAAATATTCAAAATTGTCTAGAACACCAAACATAAAAGAATAGATAATGAAGGTATTGGAATCATGGTGAATGTCTAAACTGATATCTTTTGTAAGAACAAAAGAGAATCATCAAAAGGGGGTCATGTCATGGAAAATTGCAAACAAGTTTTTTTAATTGTTATAAATTGAATTTATTAATGACATGTATAAACATGTTTTAAAATGAATGAAGACATTCATTCACTTATTAATGGTTTGTGGAAACCATTAATAAGTTAATTAATGGTTTCCACAAACTTAGGCCAATTTTCATTTTAGTAATGAGCATGAATGGGCATATTTGATATTGCAAGCTTGTTACCTTTGACCCTCCTATCCCATTTCTTCCCTTTCCCCTGCTGTTTCCATTTTCTAACTTTCCATTGTACACCCTTTGCAAACAACACCATGACCTGGTTTACACATAATACTAACCCATGGTTAATGCAATTTTTGTACCCAGAATTTGTCAGGCAAGCAAACAAACAAATCAGTTTGTTTTCTCAGTCCCTGAGTTGTTCGTTTCTCTCCTCCTTCACCTCCTCCCTGACCACTCTTGCCCATCACCTCTGTAACTCTGAGAAACAACTCATGATTCTGGGTTCATATGTAACAACAACCCATGATTTAAATAACCCAGAGTTTACAACGCAACAGCAAAGCATGGGCTTTCTTTCTGGATTGTGTGTGGTTAACAAATCATGGTTTGTTAGTGTGGTTGGCTTCACACACCGCAACAACCCAGAATTCAGCAACCCATGGATGCAATAAACCATGGGTTAACATTATGTGTGAACTAGGTTCATGTATATTGAGATTATTTTTATAAATAATACTTTATTAATAATAATGTATCCCAACCAAAGCACATGTCAAGAGCACAAGAATTAATTGTTGCAAGTAGCTGAGAAATGTCAACCCTTACAAGAGAAAAATAGGTGTGGGTCTTTTGTTTCCACTAGTAAAGGGAAAATGTAGGTTAAGCAGTGTAGCAAGGAATGAATGTTGGAGTCCATTTGATGGCTAAGGTAATGAAATGGCACACAGTATTCTCTGATTGCCCTCAATTAGCCTATGCAAAGTGGGAATTAATTACCAGTATTGAGAAAAGCTTCACCTCTGTCTCTCATTTCATGCTCTTGCCTATATTGAGTACTTCTTGGGCAATATTAATAGAAGTCCTGGAAACTTGATGGCAGCTTTCAACCTTTCCCCCATCTTTTCTTCCCCCACCCTTTCTTTTTTCCCCTTTAGTAGCAAGACTGATCCTCTTACACATCAGCAGCAGTTTAATTAATCAATAGATGGGTTAAGGACTAAATAATAGCCAGTGCTCTTTAAAAGTATTGAACCTCATCTCGTTCTTCCTTGGTGTGGTGCCGTCTAGAATTGCTGTACACAGAATGGTTAATTTGGTCCATTTGCTTTGCAGTGAAAGATAGCTGTCCCCAAGCCCTTTTAAGGTGTCGCTCTTAATCAAGTTGATAGCTTGCGCTACAAAGTAAATACATACGCTAAATAAAACCAGCCTAGAACTACATGCCTTGTTTCTGTACTTTCTTCTTTAATGAATCAGGAAGTGTGATTAAACCCTCATTACAAGGTACCAGGTCATTATCACAGGCAACTATCCACAATGGGGGCTTAGCTTATGAAATACAAACCAGACAAGGCAAATGTATCTTTTACGAGACCACGGATGACAGTATTTGGCCTTTGTATAACATGTTTGGAGCATCCAAACTGCTTCACAACTATCAACCTTCACCAACATGGTACCCTCCAGATGGTGTGGACTACAATTCCTGGCATTCCTGATCATTGGGACATGATGGCTGGGGCTGATGGGAACTGAAGTACAAAACATCTGGAAGGCACAGGTTAGGGAATGCTGGCATACATGATAACAGTGATCCTAACAACAACAACAACCCTATAAGGGAGGTTTTGTATCCACAGCTCTGTGTATGTCTGTTTCAGTTACATGGCGGGGTGTGTGTGTGTGACCCTACATTGTGAATATAGTGAACAAAATTGATTATTAATGCAAATGCTTTTAGTAATGTCAGTTAACAGACTAATCACTAGTGTTAGCTGAGCTCTCATAGGCTTGGTTCACATTAGCTTGAAATAAGTCCAGCTATTCTGTCACACACACACACAAAAAAAGGGGGGTCAGGAAATAGATTTGCTTATTCCAAACCAAGCTGAATCAATTCAGACCCAATCCAGATTGTGGACATGATGGTGCTTGATCCCCATGCCATTACCAGGTAGAGTGACCCTATGGAAAGGAGGAAAGGGCTGCTGTATCTTTAACAGTTGTCTAGAGAAGGGAATTTCAGCAGGTGTCATTTGTATGCATGCAGCACCTGGTGAAATTCCCTCTTCATCACAACAGTTAAAGCTGCAGGTGCCCTGACCTCTTTTGTATCTGGTCGTGCCAGGCAGGGCGCCTGCAGCTTTAACTGTTGTGATGAAGAGGGAATTTCACCAGGTGCTGCATGCATACAAATGACACCTGCTGAAATTCCCTTCTCTAGACAACTGTTAAAGATACAGGAGCCCGGTCCTCCTTTCCATAGGGTCACCCTAGCCCCAGTGAATGCCAAAACAAATTGAACAGATCCACATCTCCCAGACTAATGTGCAGATTGGTACTGAGTTATTCATTGGCTTTTGCACTTCCTGCATGTTCTAACAGCGTTCTTAGTTTAATAAATCATATAAAAATATGATTAGGTTGTATTATTTTGACCAGAAATGTGTGTGTGTGTGTGTGTGTGTGTGTGTGTGTGTGTGTGTGTGTATCTGCCAACTTTGGGGTAGATTTTTAAAAATGCAGATTAATGCAGAAAAGGGTTGGATCATATGTGAAACTGACATAGGCCAGAAATAGACTAATCTTATGCATGGTTAGACAGAAAAAAGTCCTACAGCCCCCAGCCCAGCATGGGTGTCTGGGAATGCTGGGAGTTGTAGGGAGTTTTCTGTCTAAACATGCATAGGATTGCACCTTAAATTAATTAAAATGTTGCCATTGATTGAAGTTGTTCTAGTAACTGAATAGCTAAACATATGGCTTTAACTTTCTGCCAATTACAATACATTACTCTCTCGCGCCCTCTCCTTCTTCCTGTAAGAATTGGGAAAGAAAAGGTATAAGGAAGTATGTAGAATTGTTCGTCTTTTGTTTCTTTACCTTAAAAATGGTTAGAAAGAATAGACAGATATGTTTGAACACACTTAGTCTACTTGCAATTTCGATATAGGCTAAATTCATGCAAAAATGTTACGTTTTTGGTGTAGTGAATAGAAAGAATTTAGATCCATTTGTTTTCTGTAGCTGAATATCTCCCAGACCTCTAATTCTGCTCCACACAAGAAATTATATGTCTATGTTCTTCCTCTGATTTACTTTATTTAATAAATACAGAAAGGTTATTGGGGTGCAGTGCTTGGTTGGGAGAAAGAATACTGTTGGAATATTGGCTGATCAAAGACTGTTGTACCAGAAGCGTTGCTAGCAGAAATATGTCTGGCGGAGAAAATAGAGAAGGTTGTTAACTAATAACCAGGGTGCTCATTGAGAAGGATCTGCAGATCTTTTTCATCCTGGGAACACAGACGATAAAGTCGCTCAGGCTTTCAAGCAGGCTGCAGAGTATTCCAGGGGGCTTCAGACTTGATCCCACCATACCTTCAGAAGAATGTCTTTATTTGTATGCCCTTAGAGCGGAAGCTGCTGTTTGATTTTGAGCCCTGCCGTTGAAAAGGCTGGGGGCTTTGAGTCAAAAGTGACACTAAACTTAGTGAAACGCAGTGGAAGGGAAGTAAAAGGTAGCAAAAAAGAGGCCATTTCTGGAAGAAAGAGGGCTAGTGCTCTTCATGCTGTACTACACGGGTGTGTTGAAGGTAGAACTACTGGTGCTGGTCTCAGAGTGATTTGTAGGAGATCTGCAAGGGTTTCTGAGTCCCAGTGGTTTAGCAATATTAATAATAAAAGCCTCTTCCCCATCTCCATCATTTAGAGCACAATTTGTAACATTTAGGAATGTAAGAATATAAGAAGAGCCATGCTGGATCCAACCAAGGGTCCATCTAGACCAGCATTCTGTTCACACAGTGGTCAACCAGATGCCTCAAGGAAACGCACAAGCAGGACAGGAATGCAACAGCATCATCCTATTCATGTTCTCCAACAACTAGTATGCAGAGATAATATATAGTTTGTATTGGTAGTAGCCATTGATAGGCTCCATGAATTCGCTTAATCCTCCTTCAAAGCCATCCAAATTGATGGCTTTAAGTGGAAGGCACTGCACTGAAGTGCTTTTGCTCATTCTTGGAGGGTCAGTTCCAGAAGGTGGTGCTAGGGGAACATTGGTCTGCCCCATGGAACATCTAACATGGGTCAGTTTGTCCACCCTGCTGTTCAACATCTGCATGAAACTGTTGAGTGGGGTCATCTGGAATTTTGGAGTGCATTGTCATCAGTATGCTGATGACACACAGCTGTATTTCTGTTTTTCACCCTTGCCAGGGGAGGCTGTGGATGTGCTAAATCAGTGCCTGCCTGAGACAATGGACTAGATGAGGGCTAATACACTGAAACTATATCCAGGCAAGACTGAGATGCTTTTAGTGTTGGAAGGTGAATGGAAGGATGGAAGGTGGTTAATCTGTTCTGGATGGGGTTCTGGATGATGATAATAATAACAATTATTAATAATTAATAATAATAATAATAATAATTAATAATAATAATAATAATAATAATAATAATAATAATTTATAGCATGACTTTCTTCCAAGGAGCCCAAGGCACCATATACAATCCTCCTCCTCTCCATTTTATCCTCACAACAACACTGTGAGGTAGGTTAGGCTGAGGGTCAGTGACTGGCCCAAAGTCACCCAGTGAGCTTTATGGGTGAGTGGGGAGTAGAACCCAGCTTTCCCGAGACCTGGTCTAACTCTGTGGCACTACACTACACTTGCCCACAATGGTAGCTGCAAATGGCAGCCACCTCCCTACAGCCCATTAAGGTGGGTGCTTAATGTGACTTTGGAGTGCAGGGAGGCATCTGAGATTGTGGGCAAGTGCCAACCATCTCCAGTATCAAACCAGCTCCCCATAACCCAGGAGAGCACATGCATGGTTGCATGTACTTATCTAGACAATTACATGTGCGTCTCAGGACCAAAACAGACATTGCTTTAAATCTGTATCTAGCAACTACACCTCACTTTCATTTTTACTCTACAGTAGACACCGCCTGGGACCCATTGACGTAGCTGCTAGATAGAGATTTAAAGTAGTATCTGTTTTGGCTCTCCAGCACCACTGAATACAGTAGCTGTTACCTCTCTGAGTGGACATGCAAAGGATTGTATTGTCAGTCTGTAAAGAAGGGGGACGCAAGAGGCAGGAGCCACACACAATACATCCTGCATGGAGAATGGACATAATACTACAGCCAGTGCGGTGTAGTTCTTAGCATGCTGAACTAGGGCTGGGGAGACTGGGGATAGTATCCCGTGTTAGTCCTACTTAGAGTAGACCCATTAAAATGAATGGGACTTGTGTTAGTCATGACTAATTTATGCCGGAGTCGTTTCAATCGGTCTACTCAAAGTAGGACTAACATTGGATGCTACCCTTGGGTTTAAATCCTCACTCAGCCATGAACCTCATTGCCTGACCTTGGGCCAAGTACTCATAGTCCAGCCTACCTCACAGGGTTGTCGTGAAGATAAAATAGAGGAGAGAAATGTGTACACTACCTTAAGCAGCTCGGAGAAAATGTGTGATATAAATGTAATAAACGAAACAACTAGTATTATATACAGAAACAACAAAAAATATACTGTCTGTTAAAAAATAAAAATCATGATTGATTAATGGAAAACAGCAGAGAGGAATGATGCATTTAAAAATGTGATATGGGACAGAAAGAGACCGATTTGCTTTTCCCTATTTGTGATGAAATCATGAAAGTAGCATAAGTAATGCCAGAGTCACCTTTAGTGGCCTGACAGAATTGCTAAAGTGAAAAATGAAATTCTAGCCTCGGGTAAACCCAGTATGTTGAGAAATTTTAGCTACTAATCACTGTTTCCAAACTATATGTGAAATACAGCATGGATTATTGATGGCATTTTAGGCATGGGTGTTTTTTTTTAATGTCCTTGCTGTGCGTCTCCGTGTTACTTTATGTTACTCATACGCTGTGTTCAGTGTTATTTCCTGCTGTTCAATTTCAATGTTGCTGACTGTAGCGATTTTAAAATTGCTATCTCCTGTGATACAGAAAACACAGTTGTTTCTAGTGTCCCTCAGACATAATGTGCTTGTACAGTCCATTTGTCATTGACATGGTAACAGTAATGACTCTATATTCTTTTTTGTGGTGAGACAAACAGTCTCTCTTTCTGTGTGTGTGTGTGTGTGTGTGCGCGTGTACAAATAATAGTCACAGCTGAAGAAAAACATTTTGCTACTGTGGTGCTAGTAGTCATTCTGCTGGTTCCATCACTTAAGTGTTAAGGCGATAAGACCCAATCCAGAAAAATGCATTGCTAAGCAAGCTGCACCAAATTGAATGAGAATTGGCCCATGAGATCTTCCCTATGGCTATTTCAGTAGAGTGGGGTGGCGGATGTTCATTCTTATGCAGCCAAACCCATGCCAAAGATCAGGGCAGGATCTGCACTACTGCTTTAAAATGGTTCATAGCGGTTTTGACTTGGGACCCAGGGGGGTATTATCAGATGAGCATTTTATTGCACGCTCATTGTTGGGCACTCACAAATTTTCATGGGTTGCATTCACGACATCATTGGTGTACTGTGTACCTTCCGCCCCTTCTAGCCTTCTTCATGTAACCAAAAAAAAAAAAAGACCCTGATAAATCCGTATTATTTTTGAGGTGGAACTTGCCGCTATCGTCTGCTGTGTGCAGGAGAAGCAGCGTGAAGCAAGTTGAGCAAATGAGGGACAAAAGCGCGGGCGGAGAAGTGATGGTAAGGAAACACGATTTCCCCCCGTGGGATGACACTCCAGCTCACACTCCATATACAGTTTTCAAATGGTTTTCAAAGTGTTATATTCCGTTTGGTATAGATCTGGCCCAAGGCTTGAAGAGACTCAAGGTTTACAGAAGTGCAGTGCCCCCACCCCACCCCAAAGAGCTCCATGAGGTTTGAGCATTTTGCATTCTATGGGAGAGGCTTTCTTTCTGCCCCACCAACATCTGAGGGCACATCTACACCAAGCAGGATATTCCACTATGAAAGTGATGTGAAAGCGATATATGGTATGTGGGCCCCAACAGTTGTCAGTGCACCTCAATACCACTATAAAGCAGTAGTGTGGATCCTGCCTTTTCCATACCACTTTCATAGTGGAATGCCCTGCTTGGTGTAGATGAGCCCTAAGTCACATTTCACAGGAACTTGGGAGAAGGCCATCTCAGTGGCTGCTCCCAGGCTTTCGAACTCCTTGTTCAGCCCTGTCTTTGATTCCTCCCTGCCAAGCAGGCTGATTTATTGAGACAGGTCTTTGCATCTTGGGAGCACTTTTTTGGGGGGGGGGCAAAAGCAAAAGGGGCAAAGCCAATGACCAAGGGGCAAAAGGGGTGGAGCCAAGGAGCAGAAGGGGCAGAACCAATGGCAAAGAGACAGCACCAAAACTAGCAACATAAGAAGTGCCCTGATGCTGGATCAGACCAAGGGTCCATCTAGTCCAGCACTCTGTTCACACAGTGGCCAACCAGCTATCGGCCAGGGATGAACAAGCAGGACATGGTGCAACGGCACCCTCCCGCCCATGTTCCCCAGCAACTGGTGCACACAGGCTTACTGCCTCGAATACTGGAGATAGCACACAACAATCAGACATTGATACCCTTCGCCTCCAGGAATTTATCCAACCCCCTTTTAAAGCCATCCAGATTGGTAGCCATCACTACATCTTGTGGTCGTGAGTGCCATAATTTAACTATGCACTATGTGAAGAAGTACTTCCTTTTCTTTGTCCTGGATCTCCCACCAGTTTCATGGGATGACCCTGGGTTCTACCATTTTGAGAGAGGGAGAAAAATGTCTCCCTGTCCACATTCTCCACACCATGCATAATTTTGTACACCTTTATCATGTCTCCCCTTAGCCTCCTTTTTTCCAATCTAAACAATCCCAGTTGATGAAACCTTCCCTCGTAGGAGAGATGCTTCAGCCCCCTAATCATTTTAGTTACCCCTTTCCCAGCTCTATAATATCCTTTTTTTGGTGTGGTGACCAGAACTGTACACAGGTGTGGTCGCACCATAGATTTGTATAAGGGCAGTATGATACTGGCCATTTTATTCTCAATTCCTTTTCTTATAATGCTTAACATGGAGTTTGCCTTCTTTACAGTGGCCACACACTGGGTGGACATTTTCATCGAGCTGTCCACCACAATCCCAAGATCTCTTTCTTGTTTGGTCACTGCCAGCTCAGATCTCATTAGCTTATACTTGAGGTTGGGTTTTTTTTCCCCAACGTGCATCACCTTACACTTGCTTACATTGAACTGCATCTGCCATTTGGATGCCCACTCTCCCAGCTTGGAGAAAAGTCTTACTGCCAATAACTAAGCCTTAGAAGAAACATTTCAATCTTTTGGAATGGGGGGAAAATCTTCAGAAAGGCATGGAAACAACCAAATGATTGGCAGTCAAGGGAAAGAGGATGGGGACAGGGGAACGGAGTGTGACTCTCTGGGGATTTGGCCCCGAGTCCAAAGAGGTTCCACCTCTTGGCTCGATGTCATCTAATGAGGAAGGTTATGAGTGACAGATGGAGGGGGTGAGATGCCTGAGCTAGATGTAACTTGTAAGTAGGCAAGTAATGCACAAGGAAGAAGGCTATTAACTCCAGGGATCCCCTCAAGAATGTGAAAAGTGGGGAGGATGCAGCTAATTCTTTGCTGCTAGACCAAGCTGTAGATGTAAAGAAGACTTGGTTGTATGTGATCTGGAGGGTTTCACGAAATGGCATCTCTGTAGCTATTCTGGCTAAATATATGGGAGCCTTCAGATGAAAGGCCTTCTTGGTTCAGACCCATGTCACAGAAAGTTTTGCTAAGAAGGGACTTGTCTTTTTGACTTGAAGTAGTGGGTGGCATATATATGTGGGTGGCATATATACGTTTCCTGTGGGGGGGGGGAAATGCAGCGTTAGTTCCATCTTAACTGGCTTCTGAAATTTGTATCACCTCAGGCTTTTACATTCCTCAGAGTCAATTGCATGATAGCCAGGCAAAATATTTTCATTTCAGGAAATTGTCTCCATCCTGTTTTACATTTCAACGATGTACTGAAAGGTGTTTTAAATTGGATAACGTCAGACAATCGGGTAGCAGTGATTTCTTTCTCACCCAACCCTTTTACAGGATTCATTATATAATCCCAAACATTTACTTTTTGCTGTCAAATCACCACAGACATGGAGAATACCTAAGAAAATGCATGTGTTCCCATCATCTTCAGAACCCAGAGATTGTACAGATTACGTTGCTATTTGCAAAACTCCTGTGATGTTTTTTCCCCCTTCAGTGCAGGAAACGCGTCCTCAGTGACTATGACACTGCCCTAAGAGTGATAAGAGGAAGAAAATGTCTTTCATGCTTGGAAACAGTGTGCTATAGTGGGTAGAGCAGGTGTGGGTAACTAGTGGCTGTCCAGATGTATTTATGTACAGCTCCCATAATCAATGGTGAGGGGTGATTAGGGCTGCAAGCCAAAGCTCTGAAGGGTCACAAGTTGCCCACTCCTGGGTTACAGTGTTTTGGGGATACCTGTGTTCCATTCCCTGGTTAGCTATGAAGTGCAATGGGAGCCTTGCACTGGGAGCCTTGGGACCCATCACTGTTTCCTCACAATGACCTCACAATGACCTCCCTTTTATGTTGTGAGCATAAACTAGGTTAATTCATGTACACCAGTCTGAGTACCACTGGAGGAAGGGCGAGATGCAAATATGAAACCCGAATATTAGGTTTGTGGAATGAGATTTGTTTCTTGGGCAGCCAAATTCTACTTAACATGTGCTAAATAAATGCAGAGCTAGAATGGTCAGGGTGTTCCAAGTGGAGTGCTGGACTTGGAACGGGGGAGATGTGAGTTCAAATAGTTCCTCAGTCTTGCAGTTCACTAAGGTACTGTAGCTTACTTCACGGGTTTGGTCGGAGGGTAAAGTCCGTGAGATATGCTGAGGTCCTTGGGGAAAGAATGGGATGTAAATGCCATAAAAGCAAAGAAAAAGGAGGGTTGCGGTCTGGAGTAGAGCTGTGAACAAATGGCCTCTTGAAATTCTTCACCCTATTTGTGGGCAAAGAAATTGAGGAAATAATTTCACCAAATATCTCCATGGGGAAGAGAAATGCTCAACAATTTCCAGCATGTAGGGCTCACCATTGACAGGCATAGCACAGTTTCTTTCTTTTTCATAAGGGCTTTTCCCCCCCATGCTGACACTGCAACTGGCAATAGGATTAACTGCGTTGGCAGGCTGGCCTCCATTTTGCATCCACTACAATGCAGGTGTGATGTAAGCAGGGTCGTGTCTAGTTCCTGAGAAGAGGTGGAGCTAGGGTTAAGATAGCTTCCAATTTCCTGAAAGTTTCCTTCCCCCATGAAAGACGCTTCCATTGTTCTACCTCATTCTCAGGGTGTGTTAAAATTTATTTCGGTGGTGTTTTTGCAAGGAGGCCAAGGATGCTATCTGTGTGTTTTCTTTCTATTACACATCTCTCTGTTGTTCTGCAGTCTCCCAGGCAGCCTGCACTTCCTGATCTGACAAAGAAGCCCTACGGGATGAATTACCTCAGGGTGTGGGCTCTAACCAAAGTGTTGGAAGCTTGGGAGGCTGCCAGAGAGGTGATGGTACAATGAAAGGCAAGACACTTGTGCAGGCTCCTCCGCCATTTCCTAAGTAAGGTAAGCACAAGAAACCCAAACCCAACCATGGGAATGTCTCCAAAATGTTCTTCACCCTTGATTTTGTTCCCTATCAAATTGAGTGAGAATGGTAATAATAATAATAACAATGGGAGAAACTTTTGGCACAGCGCTAGTCGGAAGCAGAGTAGATATCTCAAATTGCTCCCTTGAAAAAATATCCCATGGCACATTTAAGCATCAAATGGAGCTCACTCAGAATGATGTGTTGTTATATGAGGCAAAAATGAGGTTATATGGAACATACAGATGGAAGAGGCTTAGGCCATAGCTAGACAGGGCGATATCTCAGGGATCGCCCCAGGATCATTCCTGTGGGTTCACATCCCAGGAGCAGGGAGGGATGATCCTTCCCTTGCCCCGGGTTATGTGAACCACCCAGAGAGCTTCAGCTATGCAAATAATAATAATAATAATAATAATAATAATAATAATAATAATAATATCACCCTACACTTCTAGCCCACTTTTTCGATCCCGAGACCGCGGAAAGTGTGGCCAGGCGTTGCTGTTTGTCTTGGCTCCTCGCAAGTAACCACGAGGAGCCCGGAGCTGAGCTCCTCAGGAGCTCTGTGCCCCCCCCCATTGGGGGTGGGGGGAGTTTTTTTTTTTTTTTTTAAAGAAACCTCACAATTTGCACCCGTGCGCTCCTTCTCCTTTAACAAGCAAACAAAAATGGGGGTCACAGGCAATGTCCTTCACTGCCTGTCGTGTGTTTTCGCAGTAATGCTTTTGGATGTAGATCAAACCAGCTTTTAGAGCTGAAAACATCTTTGCATCTTGACATTGAGGGAGGGGAGGGGCAGAAGGCAAACCTCTTGTGAGGAAACATTTTCAGGTACATCGTTTATAAGTATGGGTGTGTGGTTTTTAAATACCAAAGTTTATTTCAGTGAGCTTTTTATTCAGAAACAAATCTGAGTGGAGGGGAGAAGGCACATTCCAAACAGTCCTTTCAACCCATATTATTTTGTGGTTAGGAATATAGGAAATTGCTCTGTACTTACTGGATTCACACAACATGCTAACATGACTCAGTGGTTGAGTGTGTGTTGTTGCTGAATTGTGGGTTGTTTGCTGAACCATGGGTTAGCATGTTGTCTTAACCCAGGATGTTTTCCTCAGGGTGGCTTGTTAACCCTTAAAGTGTGGGTTATTTTTCTCGAGCAAGTCACCTTGAGAACCCATGGTTTGTTGTTCGGTTTTCAGGGTGCTTAACAAGCCACACACACTGCATGGTTAACAAGCCACCCTCCAGAAAGTGTCCTGGGTTCAGACAACACCCTATCCCACAGTTCAACAAACAGCACATGGTTCAACAATAACCCACAGTCAAACATTTAATGTGGGTTAGTGTGTTGTGTGAACAGCCCACTGAGTCAGACAATTTGTTAATCTAGCTCTGTAGGGTCCACACTGCCTGGCAGCCCAGGGCTCCTCAGGATTCTGGATTGGATTCTTCCTCACCTAGAGACACCGGGAATTGAGCCTGGAACCTTTTGCATGAAAAGCTTGTACTCGAAAACTGAACTATGACCCTCCCTCTTTTTATGTCTTATGGCAAGATATATATGACTGGATTCCTACCCACCACTATCAGTGCTGTATAACACTAATAATATATATGAACACTTTCCTGGATGTGTGTTGATTGACCTAGCACTGTAATAATAATTAAAGGTAACATTGTGGTTATAATTAAACGCCTATGCATTAATTTGGAACTACCATCCATCTTCAAGAAATAACATATCATGCAAGTTTACTTTTAGAGCATGATCCATAAACCCTACCATGCTTCTATAATGGGAGCCACCAGAATCAGAGTGGGCACCTGAGTAAATCTTTTTCCTGTATGCAAATTGGGGTGGCTACTTATGAATCACCCCCAAACGAGGAAATGCAACCCCCACAAAGAAGAGGCCCATGTGAATAAAATTTGCATATGTTAATTTATATCTATAAATGCAACTTTAGGGATAGTTATTATAATTTAAATAAAAATACAGTACATCCCACCATGGTGTGGAAGAGTAACCAACTGTATGCCAGCCTCTTCAGTCTGCAGTTCAGGTGCTAGTTGTTGATGGCAACATTTCTTATGGTTCTTTATTTTTAAGCTAGAATTGGACAGAACAGCCCTTCAAATAGACGATGCCTTCAAACAGAGGATGATCTTCTGGTAGCCTTTCAAATAGAGGACTGTCCTCTGTAAAGGAGAACAACTGACCACCCTAAGGAGCTAGGTGATAGTAAATCAGTCCCTAAGGGTGGGAACCTGTGGCCCTCCAGGTGCACTTGGACTACAACTCCCATCCTCCCTGCCCCTTGCCTATGCTTGCTGGGGCTGATGGGAGATAGGATACAACAACATCCACAAGGCCACAGGTTTCCCCTTCTTCAAAAACCTCGCTGTCTGTTCTGTGTTCTGGTTAGAAGGGAGTCTCCTCTCTGGGTCAGGATTTCCAACAGCCAAAAGAAGACTTTCATCTAGAAGTTTCCTCTGAGTGATTTGTGCCTCTTTCCGCCCCTACTCAGATTCCATCCTGCACTATTGTGTTTGCTATAACTTTTAAATCAGTTCTTTATGACCCACTTCGCAGTCTTTCCTCCCACTGCTGGGTGAGCATTTGATCTAATCTGTGAAAAGCAAAGTCTAGAGCTGGCAAAGGAAGAGATGGGGAAAGGTGAATTTGGCAGGGCTGCCCTCCTGCGCCCTGACTTCTCTCCACCATTTGCTCTGCCTTTTGCTTTTGTTTTCTCACATTATCTGGGCATTCTCCAGCTGCCCTGGCCTTCTTCTTCTCTTCCATGTAACGCTGTAAGATAAAAGACTGCACAGAGCAAGAATCCAGCTCTAATAAATATTAATTCCGGCACCTTTGTCAATTTAGCAGGAAGTAACTTCTCAAATAAAGCTGGTCCCACTTTGCAAGAGAAGAAAGGGGTCCTTCTGGGGACAAAAGCTCTGCAAAACCACTGTCAGTTGTTAAATATTAAGTTTTAGTTTAAAATCTTTTCTGTGGGCATCAAGGTTGGAGTTCACTTCTGTAGTTCACCAGGAGTGGCTCGTGTTTCTACCAGATGCTACGCTTTGCTTGATACCCTTGGCAGGCAATTATTTCCTTACTCAAAAAGAGCTCTGATGTTGAAACGAAAGGGAACTTCACAGTTACTAGCAGCAGCAGTGGCAACAATAACAGAAAGATTTGGGCATGGATAACCCCATGAATTATGAGCAAAATAATGGTCAAACAGTTGAAAAAACAGTCAAAGGAAAAACAACAATGATCAATGTCAGAAAATGCACACAACGTGACTTCTTCCCACTGCGTTTTGGGTCGCATACTCCTGGGGCTAATAAAAATAGATTTAACCAGAAGAAACTTCACGTATCACTGATTAGGTAGGAATGGGCAGTATCCAGCATTGCTGGTTCACTCATGTTATTAATGTACCATTAGTGTAAAGGAGATCTAGTGGTGCACCAATAGTGTAAGCTGCCCTTGAAAACTCATTAAGAACATAAGTGCCATGGTGGATCAGACCAAGGGTCCATCTAGTCCAGCACACTGTTCACACAGTGGCCAATTAGCTGTCAGCCAGGGATGAACAAGCAGGACTCTCCCACCCATGTTCCCCAGCAACTGGTTCACACAGGCTTACTGCCTCTGATACTGGAGATAGCACATAGCCAACAGGACTAGTAGCCATTGATGGCCTTCGCCTCCAGGAATTTATCCAACCCCCTTTTAAAGCCATCCAAATTGGTGGCCATTGTGGAAGCTTAGGCTGTTGACGTACCACTAGAGGCCACTTACACTAGCAGTATGTCAATAGTATAAGTGGACCAACAGTGTTGGATATTTCTCAGTATATTGAGAGTAAGGGTGTATGAAAAACACATTTCGATTAATTTTTGATCTGGATTTACCTAGTTCGCACATTCCGGGTTGAACATTAACTTGGATCCAATTTTCCTCTCTGCTTTACTGCTTTGCCTTGAAATTTGTGTATCCTTATCCCCTCACTCCCTGGTTCAGCTTGAAATTTATGTATGTTTACCAATCCCCCTTACTTCCTGCTTCGCCTTGAAATTTATGTATCTTTACTGATGCCTGTGCACGGCTCTATAACCCATATGTATATCTGACAGCTAACAATGGAGACCAGTGGAGGGAAGTGACAAGCACGAAGTGGAGTTGGGGGACCAAAAGTGGCCGGCAGCTGCAGAAGGAGGAGCTTTTCAGGCAGGTGTAATTGGTAGTAGGTGAAGCAGCCTTCTAAAAAAAAAAAAAAATGCCAGAGTGGAGGATGACATTGGCAAGGACATTGAGAAGAGGAGGGTACCAATATGCTGGGCTAAATAGCAGACAGGTGGTCTTGCACAATACCTCAGAGGGAAATGTTTGCTGCATTCATAAGGGTTCTGATGTGGAGGTGGGGAGTTTCCTTCAGTAGCCAGCAACTCCAGCAGACCATTTGCAGAAAGTGTAGTGACATTCAGGCCAAGGAAACAAGGAGTTCTGCCCCAAAGGCATCTGCGATACATTCTGGGAGCCAGTAGCAGGGACTGAGAGCAGTAACAAGTGGCAGAAATCTGCCGAGTACCCAATCATATGTCGAATGATCAAGTGAGCAACCATCCCTTGCTGACTTATTTGCAGGGTGGCTTAGTGTGATGTGTAAACTGCCTTGTTTTACTGCATTCCATACACGGCTAAAGGTTTATTCCCAAGTAATGATTCCCCAGTTTAAGGCCATTTTCAAATTCTCAGACAATCTCCTAGGATACCAATTCAGTATCAACCTATACCCCCCCTAAAAAGCATCAAACTCTCTCTCTCTCTCTCTCTGTCTCTCTCTCTCTCTCACACACACACACACCATTGCATCAGAATAGGTCTCCCTTGGGGTGTCATTCACCACCCACTTTCCCCAGAGCAGAGCCATTCCCTTTAATAGATCCATTTTCAGCTCATTCGAATGGAGCATTCATGGAGGACTTTTATGGCAGCTGTAGGGTAGTTTGGAGGAGTTCTTAGCAGTGCCTTCAATTTTTCATTTCCTGCATGTGGCATCTCCTATCACTGACCTCAGTTCCCTTTTTCCACTTGCCCTTGGGCCTTTTGCTGTGCAACTCCTTCTGCTAGAGTCAACCTCCCTCTCTGAAGTCTCTCCCATTTCCTTTCTTAAACCTCTCTTCCAAATCGACTTCTAATCCAGGGTCTTCCTGTCTTCCCGCTTTTAACATTGTCTAATCAAAAATGTTAAGCCGTTGCGTTTCCTTGCAGTATCTAGGTACGTCTTTTGTGAGGCCTTCCAAGCCTTGACACATTGAAAAAGAAGCATGACTTCTTTATTTCTCAGAGCTGCTCTTCATATTGAAGAGTATGTTTAAAAGTGCTTAAATAAAAGTGCTTAAATATTTGTCTGAATTCGTTACAAGCCTGATATTTCATCCTACACAAATCCTGCAAGATGGCTGCATTCAGCTAAAAGAAATCCCCAGCATTGCTTTTGCAGTGAATTCTACTATTCCAGAACCAGGCTACATGACCCCTACACACACACACACCACTAAAATACTGAATTGTGAATTCATTGCACAATTTTGTAATTGCACGATATTATTGTAATTGCACAATATTATCACATATTTGCATAGCATTTTAAGTTTGGCAGCCCGTAAAAATACAGGAACACTGGATGGGTATTGCGAGCATATCTGTGACTGGTTTAGGAATGCAATATGGGATTTGTAATCTTGATGAAGTGGGCAAGAATAGAAAGTTTAGCCATGATGCTTGCCCCAAATTTCACTTTTGGCATAATCAAAAGTCAAAACTTGAGAAACATAACATTCTTGCAAACTCTTGGTGTTAAATAAACATGAAGCATTGGTGGTGACATCCACATTTGCATGTAGACAAAGAAATGCAATTGCAGAGATAGTGTCCTTAGAGTTTTACCCCCTACTTTGTGGCCATCTGCAAATAATGGCAACTAGGATTATGGAAAGTGCATGTCAAGTGGGTTCAGGTGTGCTTAAAATCAGCATCCAAAAGCTGTAAATGGAATAGCTCTTCATGCCCTCCAAAATGGCTGGTAATTTACATATAAATGGAAATAGTTTAAAGGAAGGATATTGTACAGGAGGATTCTACTAAACAGGACTATGCAAATTTGTTTTGGCTTCCCCTTTGAACACCCTTTAAAGAAATAAAATAAAATAATACCCAAAGAATATTGCACTCATTATTACTGGATCGCTTTTTGTGATTTAACACATTGCATAAGACGAGAAGCCTTCCTGGTTGTCAAATCGCTGAGAGCAGGTGTTCTAAGAGGACACTGATGATTTGGCATGGCCCTTATTAAATAATGCTGCCTGTTATTTTCTCTACAAAACATTTACCTGCCTTTTTACTGTTCCCTATACCTCACATGGGTCATAGTCCAGGAGAAAAGACTCTTAAATAGGCATCATTATTTTGTCCATTATGTATCCCTTATGTATTCCTAGACTCAGAAATAAAATCATGTCTGCATTTCCAGAAACTAATATTCTGTATGCAAAGAACATGACTCAGAGTGCGAACTCTAAGAAGAGTTGCTCTCCTGGAAATGAGTCAGTATTCCTTGAAGAAAACCGAAGACACATCACCATGAGCTACACACACAAAAACTTTGTGATTTACTCTCCCAGACAGACCAAAACTTTTTCAATTAATCCTTTAATATTGTAAATTCATTGATGTTAACTTTGCCTTGCTATCTCTAATAGTAACAATATTGACATCCTGTTTTATTTTGTTTTTTTCAGGAATGACAACATGGGTGGGTGGGTAGGTGCAAAGCTAGATGTTGTCTCAGGATCAGGCTAGACTCCTTCCCTCACCCCCAGGAATTTAGCCCATGTCTATAGAACCATCCATTTTGATTTAACCATTAGGTATCCCTGATGCAAGGGGCCATGGGGCTGGGGGTTTAGCCCAGTGGAGGCTGGTGGCTTCGATGTCAGTGGGGTGGTGAAACCACTTTGGGTTTCAGTCAGAACTTTAAAGGAACTATCCAAGGTGCTGAAACTGTTTGGGTGATCGTGTTCAGCACTTGGCCAGCTCCTTCAAACGCCTGACTGACACTCACAATGGATTAACTGCACCACTGACATTGCAGCTGCCAGCCTCCAACGGTTTAGCCACAGCCCAAAGTTGTGGCGTTCCTTCCTTTTCTCTTGCTGCTGCTGCCATGATCTGCATAACTTCTGCAGCAGGGAGTCTTCTGGTCTTGTGGAGGCTCCTCACACAATATAGAACCCTGATTATGCAAGTTCTAAATTGCACAGAAAACTCCATGGAGGGGCCCCACCACCACTTCCTTCAGATGTTATGGAGAATACAGCAATGGTGGGAGTGAGTGGAGTGGCACAACTTCAGGGATGAGACTAAATGTTCTGTCCTGCTTCTCCTTTCACCATGGATACCCTATTCTCACAAGTAACATGTGGATGGAGCTAAACATGCTTTAACATCTCAATTAAAATTCCTGTTCATCTGCAAATCCTGGTTCATGTGTTTGTTGACTCACACACTATCTTTCACTACTAAGGGCCTAGCGGCCCAGCACAAATTGTATGAGGGCACCAGTTGGGATGCCCTGGGGGGACTATAAAATGTCCACTACCCCACCTGAATAATCACAACTGTTTGAAAAAAAGAAGCCACAATAGTACATGGAGACACCAGTGCATACAAGCAACATCTACACATGATACCTACTAGACTGTGTACTCACTGTGTACTCATCCTAACTTTCTTCATGGGCTCAGATAAAATGTCATAATGCCATGTGTGCCATCTTCTGCTTTCTCTCCCCCCCCCTTTGGTATCTCCTTTTTACCACTTCTTGGAATACAGGAAGTAGTCATGAGATTTAGTTATTTATTTATTACATTTATATACCTCCCCATAGCCAAAGCTCTCTGGGCAGTTTACAGAAGTTAAAAACAGTAAGCATTAAAAACAGATATTCAAAGTTTAAAAATATAAAAAGCATAGCAACAACAATTAATGCCATTCTAATGTAATTTCTGCCCTGTAACACGAGACAGGGAGCATAAACAAATCAAGGGCACAACCAAAGAACTTTGCTTTCTGCTAAACTTGAGGGACTGATTCAACTCTACACTTCTTA
This sequence comes from Elgaria multicarinata webbii, assembly GCF_023053635.1. Classification (NCBI taxonomy): domain Eukaryota; kingdom Metazoa; phylum Chordata; class Lepidosauria; order Squamata; family Anguidae; genus Elgaria; species Elgaria multicarinata. The sequence continues at coordinate 24,305,977 of NC_086175.1, read as the reverse complement.
GGTTATATTCCGATGGTGTTGTTCCACCAGTGTAAGGAAGACTGCTGGCAGAATGAGTTTCCTTTTGGGGGACCCTCCAGAGCAGATTCAGGTGACGCATGGGATGCTTCAGGGGGGGAGGAGGCAATGGAGAAGTCCTGTGGCGTGAGTACAAGTCCCATTGTGTGAGCAGACATCCACTTACGTGACGTTGGCACTAAACCCTTATCTGCAGAAGAGTGTTTCAGTTCTGCATTAACTGAAGTTTCGGTCACTGAACGCAGAATGCATAGCTGGACTGCAGTGTGTGCTCAGAGACTGCCATCCAGAGAAGCATGCAGGCAAGATTTCTACATGCAGAAGGTGTCCTTCCTTCTTTCAGGAGCAGCTGCCGACCATACTGAATAATATAAAACTCTTTTGAGACTCTGCAGGATGGGAAAAAAGGGGGGCTTGTGATGCGGTGCTGGCGGGGTGCTTTTATTGGGGGGAAAACCCCGAAAGCTCCCTGTGTCTTCAGAATCTTTTCTGAGCATGCTAATGAGCAGACAAAATCTGTATTTTGTATTTGTTTACCTTTCTTAAATCTCCAAAATGAGAAACATGGTAGGAGTTCATTCTTATTCAGACTTGTAATCTCAGCATTGGTGAAGGAAGATGCCTCAGAGTTGTTAACTTTGGTTTCACAACTGATGATATGTTGGTTGAATTATGGATTGATAAGACCAGGTCACCTACCCTGCTCTCTTGTAAAACTAAAACAAGGCTGAATGTGGTAATATTTTATACTGCTCCATTGAAAGAGAGCAGCTACATCAGATTTGTGTTCCCATGTCTCAGGTCTGGACAGCTTTCTGCCCATTGAGCCAGGGGTGTTGAACCTCTTTCAGCCCCGGGGCCAGATTCTATTTCAAAGAAATTCTTGGGGGTGCATTCCAGTGGTGGGCAGGGCTGACACTAGAAAGGCAATATACCCAAAATGCCAGCGTATTTTAGCTTAAAGCTCTTTCTGCCAGGAACTAAGGCTTAGGAATGGCATTTTAACCTTTTAGAATCCAGAAAGATTAATAATAATAATAATAATAATAATAATAATAATAATAATAATAGCCAGGAAATCACCATTTGTCTTGTGATCAGGAGGGCTGGATCTGGCTCCCAGGCCTGAGGTTCTGCACTCCTGCACTAAGCCAAATGCAGCCAACCATCCATGTAAGGTGGCCCACTGGGGTCTCAACTTACCTCTTTTGCTGTCTGCTGGGCTCTCTTCAAAAATAGAGCAGGATTCAATACATGTCAGGTGGCCTCTGTTGCAACTGATGGACCACAAGAAATGCAGACCAGTTGTTTGCCTTCATTTAAAGCCAGGGCAGCGTAGTGGTTCGAGAGTTGGGCTAGGATTGGGGAAGCCTTAATTCAGATTCTCACTCAGCCCTGAAGCTGACTGAGTGCCAATGGGCTAGTCACGCTTTCTCTCATTGACTCTGTTCAGACAACACGCTAAGCCATGGTGGCTAAGCATTTTGAGCTAAATATTATGGTATAGTGTGTTGTGTGAACCATGACTTAGCATGTTGTGTGAACCATTCCTAACCATGGTAGTTATATAACCATGGTTTAAACATACTCACAAACCATTTGCTGCAAAAGGGTTAGCAGCCTAACCATGGCTTAGCGTGTGGTCTGAACAGGCCCAGTATGACCTAACTCATAGGAGCGTTGTGAGCGTAAAGCGGGATGGGGTGGGAAGAGAAAGAACCATGTATGCTACTCTGAGCTACTTGGAGAAAGGACAGGATTTAAAAATGTAATAAATAACCTTTAAACGATCAGAGTAGCATTTGCAGCAGAAATCCGGTCATCTTGTTGGCAATATGGCAGGAAGTGCTGATTCTATCCCTGTATATTTCTTCAACTCACTGAATGTGTATTTCTTCAACTCATTGTTTGGTATTACACACAGTTGAACAAGAGCTAAAAGATCCCAGCAGTGGTCCAAAGCAACTGGGGGAAATAAGCATCAAAGGCAGATTGCAGTTAGCTTGGGGATTCAGTGTAGCAATGTCTGTCATTCAAGACAAATAGCTATCTAAAAAAAGTATCCCTATCATTTGCAGCATGCCTTCTCTGCAAAGGAAGGCACAGGAGGCAAAGAAAAGTAAGAGAAAAGCCACTGCAGGGAGTCATTGTACTGGAAGTAAATACTGAAAATCCTCACATGCAGTGGCAGGTTATGTACAGATTGCTAATTGCAAGGATTTCTGCTACCGTTGACAGCACTGATTATGGTGCATGAACTCTATCTACCACATATGTTTGGGATCTACTGGTAGATCTCTGGTTGATTTGCAGTGGATCGGCAAGGGTTTCTGACTGCCGGTTGTCTAACAACTGCAACAATTAAAACTAGGTTGCTAAAAAAGAATGCTTGTAGGGGGAAATTCAGAATGTTTTTGTGTGTGAAAGGACTTGTTAAATTGGTTCTGGTACCAATCACAAATTCATGTTCTGAGTATGTGCTCAGAGTTATTCTGTGCCTTAATGATGTCTGCTCACCTGTGTCACTAATTTGCATTTGGTTCCAGGTGGTTGAATTCAGGTTTCTAGTACATTGATGGTGCTATATAAATAAATAAATAAATAATAATAATAATAATAATAATAATAATAATAATAACAGAGAGAGAGAGAGAGAGAGAGAGAGAGAGAGAGAGAGAGAGAGAGAGAATGAGCATTGATGCTTGAAAAACAGTTGGATAATTTTGATGTTAGAAGTAGGGCTGTGCTCCGCTTTACTTTGGAGCATAGAAGCGATAGTGAGCCAGCCTGATTCACCTCCAGAAAAGGCGGAGGAGAAGCAAGTCGGGGGGCTGCGGATCAAGGCGAAGAGGATTGCCTTGATCTGGAGCTCCGAACGCAGGTAAGTGGGGGGGAAGGGGACTCATCTGGTGCTGCCGCCGCCACCGCAGTCCCTGCGGTGATGGCGATGGAGCCAGGTAAGGGGGCAGGGAGGAGGGAAGCTTACCTGTGTCCATCGCGGTCCGTCGCGGGCTTCAATTGAGGCCCCGGCTTCAAGCGGAAGAGGCTGCAGCTGACCGTGACGGATGCAGGTAAGGGGGCGGGGGGTTGGCCTACCTGGCGATGGCACCACCACCATCCATGCAGCAGCGATGGCGGAGCCTGGTAAGGGGGCAGGGAGGAGGGAGGCTTACCTGCGTCCATTGCAGGCTTCAATTGAAGTCCCGGTTGAAGCCGGAAGTGAATTTATTTATTTATTTATTTAATTACATTTATATACCGCCCCACAGCCAAAGCTCTCTGGGCGGTTTACAATGCTGAGGCTTCTTCCAGCTTCAAGCCGGGGGCCTCAATTGAAGCCCGCAACAGACCATGATAGAAGCAGGTAAGGGGGTGGGGGGGTTGGCCTACCTGGCGGCCCCAGCGGTGGCATCCATGCGGCGATGGCGGAGCCAGGTAAGGGGGCAGGGAGGAGGGAGGCTTACCTGTGTCCATCGCAGTCTGTCGCGGCTTCAGTTGAGGGCCCGGTTGAAGCCAGAAGTGAAGGCTGAGGCATCTTCCAGCTTCAAGCCGGGGCCTCAATTGAAGCCCGCTTTGACGGACACAAGTAAGGGGGTGAGGGGGTTGGCTTACCTGGCGGCGGCAGTGCTGCTGTCCGTGCAGCAATGGCAGCGGAGCCGGATCTCGCTCCGCAGAGCGGAGCGGTGGACGGGCGGATCGGCCCGAAGAGGATCAGGCCCAATCCAGAAGTTCTGGATTGGGCCATGAAGCAGATCAGGGGGGTTGTGCACAGCCCTAGTTAGAAGCTCCAATTGGGCATGTCTCTGCTCTGATATTAATCAATGGGTTTGGAAGCGGCCAATCTCCACTCTGGAAGATTGAATGCTCCGCGGATGTTCACGGTTACCAGATAATTCCAGGGCAGAGAGCACACCCCTAATATAAAGGCAGGAGCCACATTACTGCTTTATAATGGTATTGAAGGGCACTGACAACTGTTGGGGCCCAGGACACATACCACATACTGCTTTCATACTGCTTTCATAGTACTATATCCTGCTTGGTGTGGATGTGTCATGGGCCCCAACAGAAGTCAGTGCACTTCAATGCCAAAGCAGTAGTGTAGATCCTGCCTTGGTGTCATATACAACCGAAAGTGTGTCTGGGCGGGATCTACACTACTGCTTTTAAAGCTCTTTAAAGCACTTTGAAAACGTTTTGAAACCTGTATATGCAGTGTGTCCTGGGCCCCAACAGTTGTCAAAACTGTTATAAAGCGCTTTAAAGCACTTTAAAGCAGTAGTGTAGATCCCCCCCTGATCCCCTTGAGAAACATTGTGTTGGAAGTGAGGTGAGAGTTCTCTTTGTGAGATTTGATCTATGGTGACGACTCATTCACACCTATGTTTAAGTGGTAAACAGGAATGTTTGAATTGCCACTTCGTAATGTAATATCAAGTGATGTGTATGCATATGTGAATCAGCCCTATGGGGACAATACTAACCTGCTTTTGAAAAAGAAAAGAAAGAAACCCATCAAGTGGCTTCTATTGGGTTGGATCCAGATGTATGCTGCATGAACTGTACTTGCCCCCTCATTCCTTCACAACCCCCTGAAAATGCAACACAGAGAGTTAGGAGACCCTGCTAAATGGAGTAAGCTGTGTTGTGAAGGCAGGAGGATCCCCCAAATCAGGTGGAGACCTTCCTTTCAGGGAAGGTCCCTTCTTCTCATAGAAGGCAGATCCTGGATCCAATCCATTGTGATTTTGATTGCATAGATTCTCTGTCAATATTTTATTTTGGTCTGAATGGTATTTATGGACAGGATCTTTGTTTAAAGATGTCTCTAATTATTTTGCAAATTGTGATGTTTTGCAATTTCTCTTCAAAGGAAAGGCGAGTGAGACCTTCAACTGATAGCAATGAGAGAAATGGTTCACTTGGGTGCATTACAAATGTGCTGAGCATTGTATCAGGGCTTGTTTGTAAAGCAGTTCACATGATTATTTCGGAGGCAGAGAGAGATTAAGAAATAGGCAATAGGAAAGAACGTAAAAAGGAGATTAGGACAAATAAGACAATGATGCACAACTTTTAGAAAGCTGGAGCAGAATAAATCTCAAGAGAGCACTTAGTGAAATATGAGGTTTTTGAGACTCTTATTTTTTTGGTTCACTGGAATCGCTTATGTCCTGTGACCTAAGAAAGAGATTACATTTTCTGAATTATTTTATCTGTAAACGTGTGTGAAATATGGTTTGTAAAAATAAAGGAAGGAGAGTTCACGGTGCATACCCAAAGCAAAGCAAAACAAAAATCTTGTATCAGCATGAACATGGAGCTGGAAAATTGGACTCCATCACATCCTGTATTTCTTTTCTAGCTCAGGCAATGTCTTTTTCAAAAGCACTTTTCTTTTCTTTTAATGTCAGTGAAGATAAGAATCAGAAAGAAATTCACTCCAGGAGACATATAACAGTATCGCATTCACTTACTAGAAAACAACAGCCATGGATCAATTCTCTCATTTCCAAGTTTGTTTTAGTTATTTAAATTCATTCCACACTCTGCTTTTTTGGGTGGTGCTGGGTACCTTGCAATATTTTAAAAGATTATTATGAAAGACCTATTGCTACAGTAACCCTTAGATTAGATCTATTCAAACTCCTACCTCATTTTGTTTGTTTCTTTAAAGAATTGCATTTCCTCAAGAAGAACATTTATTGCTTTCCTACACATTACGAGGAAACAGAAATCAATGATGCACAAGAAACTCATACATAAGCTTCCTTAAGGGATGAAAAATGGATGTGTGAAGGGGGTAACAGGACTGTGTACTTTAACCTTTCCCTCAACCCTCACCTTCAGCCCTCCCATGACGGGAGTGTCAGGCCTTCATGCATTCAGCGTTAAGGGCCATGGCTAGACCAGGCCTATATCCTGGGATTGTCCCAGGATTTAGGCCTGACACACGGGATGACACACGGGATCCCAGGAGCAGGCAGGGATGACCCCTCCATTTGCCTTGGATAATCCTTAGGTCTAGCTAAGGCCAAGGTCTGAAGAGGGCTTCTAACCAGATTCAGTTGAAAGGGCTTAACAGCCTCCATGCAACTGGAAACCCTGATAATGCAGGGTTCCTAATCATGTGGAAGATTCTCAGCGTGTTTAGCTGAACACATTTAGAAGGCCCCTCAGAATCTGTGTTATGAGTCCCTCTGTAGGATGGGGATGTTGGGGGCGGCGCCTACACACACTAGAGCCCTATTGCCTTCATCACACATTCATTTTGAATGCCTGACCAGAGCTGTATCTTTTTACTATTCCAAGTATTGGGCAGTATCCATACCTCCACAGTTCCATTACACTCATGGGACCCACCACGTGTGCAGCAGGGCTTTTGTGCTTCTAGAAATAACCCTGGAGACGAGAGAGCTCTACTGAGCGGCACTGATCTGGAAACAAGCATTTTCATGCACTCCGGGTTCTTTTTAGAACTGCAAAAGGCTTGCTGCACAAGCAGTGGGTGATATGAGCCAATGGGCACAACAGGATAATACCCATACTTTGTAAAGAGTGAACCTGTGTCTTCCCCATCTCCCCACAGCAGAGATGCATGACGTCCCCTTCAGAAGCTTGGGGAAAGGATGCAGAATGAAGTATTTATTTATTTATTTATTTATTTATTTATTTCATATTTATACTTCTCAATAGCTGATGCTCTCTGGGCAGTTCATAATTAAAACCATAAAATAAAAGAATTCAGAATACATTTAAATCTTTAAAAGTTAAAAATGCCATATAAAACCAAAATAAGTTACAGTCCAGGGAAAGCCTGTGTGAAAAGATATGTTTTTCAGGAGGCATTTAAAGGATGTTATATTTTCCACCTCCTGAACTACACAAGGGAGGCTTTTCCAGATAGTGGGTGCCACTACAGAGAAGGTCCGCATTGAGGTTCTTCATGCCAACATTCTGTTCGTTTTGGAATAACCTGCAAGACCTCCTCTGAAGATCATAAATGTCGTCTGGGTGTATATAAAGGTGGGCGGTCTGCTAGGTATCCTCGTCCTAAGTTGTTTAGGGCTTTACAGGATAATAACATAACGTTGTACATGGCTCGGTAGCTAACAGGCATCCAGTGCAGTTCTTTTAGCACAGGTTTTACATGAGCATAGTTAGGTGTCCCCATGAGCACCCTAGCTGCTGCGTTCTGTACTAGCTGCAGCTTCCAAACCACGTATATGGGTAGACCCATATAGAGTGCATTACAGTAGTCAAATCATGGGGTTACCAGTGCATGAATGATCATGGCTAAGCTAATCCTATCCAGGAATGGGCATAGCTGGTGTATCAACTGAAGTTGATAATGGGCGCTCCAGGCCACCAAGGCCTCCAGCAACAAAGATGGATCTAAGAGCACCCTGAAACTATGGACCTACTTCTTCAGAGGGAGTGCAAACCCATCCAGGACAGGTAAACACCCGATTGTTTGCAAACACCCCACTGGCATATAAATAATTATGTAGTAAATTGGAGTGCAACCATGTAGTCTGCTTACTGCCATAGTAAAGGGCCTCTGCAACTTGAAAATGCTGTCAGTGTCACCTGTAAATGCTAGGAGTGCATCTGTGCCTATTGGGCAGGTGTTGGGGAGTCCATCCATCACTTTATTAGGAAGAAGGCTCTTAAGTTCCATATTAAATTGGGGAAATTCCTATGTTCATAAGAACCCATTGAAAAGTTCTCCTGCACAAGCCTCATTGAAGTGAATGGAAGGCTCTTAAGTTCCACATTAAATTGGGAAAATTCCTATGTTCATAAGAACCCATTGAAAAGTTCTCCTGCACAAGCCTCATTGAAATGAATGGAAACCCCCTAAGGGCACAGTAGTGCTCTTGTGCTGATTCTGTTCACTTCAGTGTACAGCAGGGGTGGGCAGATTTCAGGCTTTCAGGATATATAGTTTTGTTTTTACTAGAACCCCAAGATCTATTAATCGGAGCCAAGGGCAACCATCATATACTTTAGAATTGATGAGTTCTAAGCTCAGAAAATTGTTCTGAGCATCATTTTTGGGTGGAAAATAAATTTAATGAAATAATAATAACTTAATTAATAATAATAATAATAATAATTAATAAGAAGTACCAAAACTGAATGAAGCTTAAAGTCCTTCCACATACTAAAAATCTATTCCTTCCACCTCCCCTGCAAAGTTTCTTAATTGCAGTAATATAATGTGTGTGTGAGTAGGGGGAGACTTTTTGATTGTTGATACTGTTAAACAATTAGGAGTCAGAAATCTGGAGATCTAAATCTACCTTCTGCCCACCCTGATGCATAGTACTCAGGACAACCTGCTTTCAATGTGCCCCAAAAGTCTTTTGCCTGGCCTGGGGCATCCTGGAGCTACTTCTATATAGTTTCTATTGGCCCAAGAGACCATAGATATATTTCACCATAAATGAAATAGACCAAAGAGCAGGATGTGACCAGATTACAAGACGATCAATGCAACACGAAAGCTTTTACAAAGATCATTTAAAGCAGCTTAGCAAAGTGCACCTCCCTATTAAACTCATTAGGTGTATCTCCAGAGACGACTTAGCTGAGCTGTAGTAGGGAAATAAACATTTAGAGCAAGAAAGGAAGAGAGCCTGATCAGAGGTTAAGAACTCCATAAAAATGTAATAATCAACTGACTATAAATATTTTAAGTGCCTTTGATAATGATGGATTAAGAAAAATGGCCCGGCTATAAAATAATGGATCAGACAGAATTTTGGAGTGCACTTACACCCACAAGCCGTTCTGAACCATGCACGTTTTAAAACGTTAATGCGTTTTTTAAAATGTAGAGCATTGAAGCAAAGAATAGTTGAAACCCACAACTGATATAAAATGGAGGGAAATATTCATCCTCCAATTTAGTTTTGCAGTATGTTTAATAAAGGAAGTGTTAGTGTACAGTGAAGGCATTCAGAATAAGAGTGAGTCAGAAAAATAATTTCTAAGTTTCAGTGGTGGCTGGAATTTTTCTCAGCGTTAACTCCTGCCTCTTCGTTAATGTAGCAAGTGTTCCATTGGTACTCCAGCTCCTTTCTACATATTAGCCAATACTCCAAATTTGGATTTCTATGAATTCACCCATGAATTCCACTGCTGGGAGGAATCTTCTGAGTTGTGCAGGTTCCACAGACTTGCTGGCTATTTTAAAAAAAACTTTTCAGAATTGTACACAAATTTAGTCATATGAAAATATGAAAGTTACTGGAAAATGCCCTAATATATATGCCATTTCAGCACGCACGCACGCATGCACACACACACACACAAACACACACACACACACTATTTTAAAAATCTCTGATCACCCTTCATCCTCCTTTGTGCAGTACTCTTTTGCATGTGTGTCTGTGTGTGTATGCTCTGCTCTTTGATTGTACACTGAGCTAAGAAAAACAGGGAGATGTTACATGCTCGAGAAAGTTCTATAAATTGCGCCAAAACTTTTCCTGTACTTTTCCAAAGGGGGGGTCAGATTCCATCAATGAGTGCAGGATGGAATGAAAGATGCGTGAAAACAGATGGGATGGATTAAATAAAAATCCATCCATCCCTACACCCAGATCACCTGGTCTCACTCTTACCTACAATCAGAGATGCTTTTCTATTTAAACAATGGTAATTATTTATAAATTTGCATCTATACCTATATTAGCATATTTCTTGATTTATTACCATTATTTATATCCCACCTTTCAGGGGGGGAAATCCTAAAATGGCAGTTTACAAATGAAATACAATACATTAATAAAAACCATGAACAACAATCAGAAACACTTGGGGCTCATCTACACCAAGCAGGATATTCCACTATGAAAGCAGTATGAAAGCGGTATAAAAAAGGCAGGAGCCACACTCCTGCTTTATAGTGGTATTGAAGTGCACTGTAGGATCTTCACAATTGTTGGGGCCCATGACACATCTACATCAAGCAGGATATAACACTATGAAAGTGATATGAAAGAGGTATATTATTATTATTATTATTATTATTATTATTATTATTATTATTATTATTTATAATATTTATATACCGCTCCCCATTGAAAAATTTCGGAGCGGTGTACAAGGTAAAATGAAAATAAAAACAGAATAAAACAGTTAAAACAAAATTTAAAAGAAACAATAACAGTAATCCAAGGCTGCATGTTAAAGAAAGGCTTCTTGGAATAAAGATGTTTTCAGGAGGCGCCGAAAGGAGTACAAGGTTGGCGCCTGCCTGACCTCCAGAAGCAGGGAGTTCCACAGGAGGAGAGCCACCACGCTGAAGGCTCTTCCCCTGGTGGATTCCAATCGGAGGATGGATCTAGGTGGAAACCACCAGGAGCAGGCCCGCGGATGACCTCAGTGACCGGGCAGGTTGGTAAGGGAGAAGGCGCTCTCTCTCTCTTGATATATGGCATGTGTCAATGGGCCCCAACTGTTGTCAGTGCACTTCTATACTGCTATAAAGCAGTAGTGTGGCTCCTGCCTTTTATATACCACTTCCATAGTGAAATAGCCTGCTTGGTGTCGATGAGACCCTGGACTGTCCTAAAAGGCCGTTGGTGGTAGAAAGCCCTATGAGGAAAGAGGGAGACAGTCCAGGCAAAACATGGCTTTGAAGTAATCTCTTTTTTCTGTCTCTTCTGGGATCCTTCCAGAAAATAAACAATTAAGAAGCCCTGAGATCACATCGGGGGGAAATTGACAAAATGGCTGCCATTCACAATAGCATTGCGCCAGCTCTCAAGACAGGCAGTGCTGGTATGCAAGGTGTCATCAGCTCTTTTAGGGTTCTTATGCTATTAGAACAGCTTGGGAAGCAGAAACATGGCAGTGGCTTGCACATGCTGAAGGAATGTAAGAATGGGCTTTATGACCAGCATAGGGATAGGTGCAGATGCGAGATGAAATGAAAAGGCTAAAATCTGAACTCCTGCCTGAAAGAAGACATGCAGCCCCACAGATGAGACTGACATGGCATATGTCTCTATTAGGGATGGGTGACAAATTAGTTTAGCTCGCAATTCATGAAATCGAAACATATAGTTCTAAAGTTTGCAATGCAACTTGGAAAAAGAAATGCATGCCTTTGGGGGTGGGCAAGGAAAAATCATGCATTTTTTTAAAAAAAAAAGTGTAGAAAATGTATAATTTTAAAAACTCACACAAAAATGCCTGTGATTTTTTCATGCTGACTTAAAAAAAAAAAGCAATCTGAAGTGGAAATGGGATGAAATGAACTTAGAAGTGAAAAAAATAAGAACCTGATTAAAAAAATAATCACCCATCCCTACCTTCTATTGAACATAGCTGGTGAGGATACTGAGGAGTGTACAGCAGAAGTAGGCAACATGGTGCCCACACACCGATACTCCACCTGGATATCTTTCTTAGTGTCTACCCAGGTGCTTTACCTCTCTCTTTTAAAAAGAAGGACACATTTTCTAACTGGCAGCTGAACTTTCTATGAAATAGGTTTCTGTTGGTGCTGAAAACAGTGGGTTCAAAAATGTTGTTTAGTATGGTGGGGCTCAGACTCACCTCTGCCATGTACTCAACCTTTGAGCAGGCTACTTGTTCTTTGCCAGGCCTCCCATGCTGCCCAAGACAGATTCTCAAATTGCCAAATGTGCTCATGACCCCAAAAGGTTACCTATCATTGGTGCAAGTCAATCTGAGACTGTTGAGCTGAAATAAGACAATGGACCTGTTCAGGCAACACGCTAAACCATGGTTAGGCCTCTAACCCTTTTGCAGCAAATGGTTAGTGAGTGTCTTTAAACTATGGTTATGTAGCCACTATGTTAGGAATGGTTCCCCCAACACACTAAGCCATAATGTTTCGCTCAAACTGCTTAACCACTGTGGCTTCATGTGTTGTCTGAACAGGGTCATTGTGTGTTCAGCAGTAGAACTATACATTTGCTGGAACCATGAGTTCTATGTCAAGAAGTCTTTATTAATAAATTCTATGTAGCGGGCTGCTATTTATATGCATGCAAGCCTTCACATTTGCACAGTGAACCTTTATTTTTTCTAAAGGTCATACCTCCCATTCCATCCCACAACACATACACACATGCACATATGTAACTATTGTAGGAGAAGGAAAAATTGAAGCATGACCAAAAAAAATTTATTTTACAAATTCATCTTTTGCTAAGTGCTTGCAAGCAATTTAGTCATCCAGCTAACTAAAGAATATGTGTGTGTATTGTAAAAGCCTAGGTTTCAAAATGGATTTTTTTTTCCTCCTAGGGCTTGATGGAACATTCTACTTGCAAATTTGTATTATGCTTCTTTTTTTCTTTTTCTCTGCTGAACTTTTCCAAAGGTTTGCCCAATTGCCCAGGGCCAAAGAGAAATGGATGTTGAAATTCTACTAACAAAAAGCAGTGCCAAAATGATAAAATATTAATTCTGTTACTTTATATGCAGATATGAGTGAAGCAAAAGCAATTACCCCCATTTTAATTGCTTCGTAGATGAATACAATTATGATGTTACTCATTCTGTTGGTAGTCTATGTATAAAATAGAACCCACATGCCACAATTGTGGATTTCATTTAAAAGTAAACCTTACCAATGTGAGATATATTAAAGCAATAAACGGGTAAGAGATTAAACTTTCATAAACAGTAAGAGCTCATTGTTTTCTAAATGAGTGTATAATAAACATCTTGGTAGTGCAAAGAAAACCATTAAAGTGACTGGGAGGCTCATGGTTTTGGAAAACTTTTGATTTATCTTTTTAATCATTTGTTAGTGCCTTGTATACCAATTAAAGAATGAAAATGGGTTCTAGCATTCCCTCCTTCAATTGTCAACATATATATATATATATATATATATATATATGTTGACAATTGTAAAACTGCAACAGCGTATCAACAAAGTCTGCTATTAAGATGTACTTTAGGCCTAAATGAATACGGTTAGAGGATTATTAGTGACAATTGAGTATCTTAAATAATTAAATGCTGGTGGATACTTTTCTTCAACGAATGAATGCATTATTCAGCCTCCAAAATGTTTAGTTATATTCATAGGATTGTTTTCTCCAATACTGTATCACATTAATCAACTAGTACAAGCAGCAGTGGTGCGAATAGATTTTAAAGCTTTGAAGAAGGTAAATGTTTTTTTTTGTTTTTTTTCATGTTCCAGGTGATTTTCAGAGCCAATTCCCAGGACCACTGTGCTCTTGTTTGATTCTCACCTTCATGGCCAATGAGTTATGGCCCACCCCATTCATGGCAAATGGATGATCTGAGTGGTTCATTAGAAGCACAAGTAGTTTTGGAGGATTTGGGGCAACACACCCTCAATGGGCCCCTCTCCTCAGTGAGTCTGCTTCTCATCCTTATTGCCACTACCTAAGATTGATCCTCATAGAATTATAGAATCATAGAATTGGACGGGGCCTATAAGGCCATCGAGTCCAACCCCCTGCACAATGCAGGAATCCTCTATATTATCAGTGCGACCACTTCCTTGCTTGACAGGCAGAGAGCCAGTGTGCAAACAGGAAGCGGCATCCCCGTCATTGTCTTGTCTAGAGAGAGAGGCAGGTAAACAACAGGCAGGTTTAGAGGAGGAGCAAGTCCAGGGGACTTAGTCAGTGGGCTCCTCCTCGGGTGTGAGCCCTTGGAAGGTGCCTGACCATGCCTAGCCTTAACAGTGGCCCTGAGCATAAGGTATCGTTTATACAAACAACCATTTAGTTGACATTTGGAAAGGTTGCAGCGTCCTTTAAAAAGACAGCTTGGGCTTGTACCAAACAATTCAGACAAGCCATGCCCTATATTGTCCATTTCATACAGGGGAAAGGTAGCTGACCATGAGGGAAAGTATGCTGATTGGCCATAACACCTGTCCTCTCTGGGGAGGTCCAGTGTAGTCTAACCCATGTAGCCTGATTTTGTTCATGTCCAAACCAGTGCTGAGCTGAAATGGAATGAATGTGCAAACCCTTCCACTTCTTGCAAAGCACATCGCTCTCTTGGTAGATGCGTAGACCCTTTAGTGAAAGGCTGCAATACTGTTCAGTGGTAGAAGAGCATCGACGGGAGGGAGGGGAGGAAACACCTTCCCATTGCTGAGGCAGCTAGTTGATTCTCCCTCTCAGCACATAGCTCAGTAGTTTGGGCTGACTATGGGTGGGGATGTACATTCATCTGAAAATAAATAGTTGCAATCCCCATCCAGACGTGCATCCAAATGCAGATGTTGTCCATCCGCATTGAATCACTTTCACTGGGATGTGCATTTTAATGTAGATCCAAATGTGCATCTTTATTGAATGACTACATGTGACTAGAGCTAGATTGGGGTGAATGTCTTGCCCCCTGGCGTTCATTACCATGGAAGTACCAGCAGCAGCATGTGAAGACAGGGAGTGTTTCCCTGTTGGCTGGGCGCTGGAGATAAGTTCCCTTTCAACATTAAGTGTGAAGGCAATGGGAATGCTTTATTTGCCCTCAGTGCCATCATCACATAACCAAATCTGGTTTATTTATTTATTTATTTATTTATTACATTTTTATACCGCCCAATAGCTGAAGCTCTCTGGGCGGTTTACAAAAATTAAAACCATAATAAAACAGTCTAAAAACACAAATATAAAATACAATATAAAAAGCACAACCAAGATAAAACCATGCAGCAGAAATTGATATAAGATTAAAATACAGAATTAGAACAGTACAATTTAAATTTAAGTTAAAATTAAGTGTTAAAATCCTGAGAGAATAAAAACGTCTTCAGCTGGTGACGAAAGGAGTACAGTGTAGGCGCCAGGTGGTCCTCTCTGGGGAGCTCATTCCACAGCCGGGGTGCCACAGCAGAGAAGACCCTCCTCCTAGTAGCCACCTGCCTCACTTCCTTTGGCAGGGGCTCACAGAGAAGGGCCTCTGTGGATGATCTTAAGGTCTGGGCAGGTACATATGGGAGGAGGCGTTCCTTCAAATAACCTGGCCACAAACTGTTTGGGGCTTTGAATGTTAATATCAGCACTTTGAATCGGGCACGGACCTGGACTGGCAGCCAATGAAGTTGTAAAAGGACTGGCGGAATGTGGTCTCACCAGCCAGTCCCTGTTAGTAAACGGGCTGCCCTGTTTTGTACCAGCTGAAGTTTCCGGACCGTTTTCAAAGGCAGCCCCATGTGCAATGCATTGCAGTAATCCAAACAAGAGGTTATCAGAGCATGGATAACTGTAGCTAGGCTATCTCTGTCCAGATAAGGGTGTAGTTGTTATATCACCCTAAGCTGATAAAAGGTTGTGTGGCAATACTGTGCCGCCATTGCCACAGGAAGGGAAAGCGTGCAGTTTCAGCAGGCGGGTGCCAGCGGGGTGCTCACCAGGTGAGGCCGAGCTTCTGAAGAGGCTCATGTAGCCTGCAAGTGCGGTCAGGCAGGCCAGAGCAGGTGAGTTCACTCAAATCTTAATTTTTGTAAATTCACGATATTTTAAATCCAAATAGGAAATTTAATTTCAGGTCTGCACAGAGTAAGTAAAAGAAAATCTCTGCGGTTCTATTTCTATTACTTTTTATTCTAGTGAGTATTCCCGATACAGTCTGTGCAGTTGTTCTTGCATCTGGCTTTCAAATAGCTCACCCGTACGGATATTGTCGGGTTACTTCACAAGTATGCAGCAACACAGTTGGAATACTAATTCTTGGTCCTTTTAACAGAAAGGAAGTGTTTCTTTTTAGACTCTGACAGTGCTGTGTCAATGAATCCTTCATAGGAGCTATAGGCCTGTCAATGGCCGAGGTGATGCCTGTGATGTAATTAAGACAGGACAAGTACAGATGGCTTACCTACTGGCATTTATATCCTTTCCAAGCTCAGGGATATAGATTAGGTAAAAGGGAGATAGGAGATGTAAATGCAGAACTATATGTTAATGTTCCTGAAAGAGGGACTCCAGGCAAGCAACAACGCCATGAAAGACAGATAAACCCGGCTGAAAGAGGTTTGACACCCCTGCTATAAGGTATGCAGATGTCCCCCACCAGAAAAAAAATGTGTATGGGGAGGAGTGGCAGTGCAAACACTGACACAGCCCAAATGCCAAAACACCTGCTTGCCATACTGTCCGGCAGCCATGTCTTACCACTATGAGTAGGGATGTTGGAGAAATCCACAATGGATTCAAATGGGGTTGGATTTCTCTGAATCTGACCTGCAGATTCCACAGAGGACTGGCTTTTTCTCATTTGCAGATTCTGTGGACTTGTGGACCAGTCTTTTACTTGGGCAAGTGCACGCTTGCATTAATGTGCATTACAGCAAATGTACATTTGCAAACAGGAATGAAATTCTCCTACATCCCTAAAAAGTATCTGATTCCATCAATGAGCAGATGACAGAACAAAAGATGCCTGATAATCGGTGTAACACAGACAGAATGGATTTAACAAAATCTGTACATTCCTAGCTACAAGTTGCCACTGTCAGTAGGTGTGTCAGCATTTAGGGCCTGGAGTCAGCAGGCATGGAATGACTCTCCCCTCATGTATTGAGTGAATGTGTGCGCTGGTGAATATGTGTACAGACGTTTGATGTAGACCAGGGATGGGCAGGAAGTAGATGTCCAGATGTTAGGATTTCAAGTCCCAGCATTCTGAACCATTGGCTATGCTGACAAGGGCTTCTGGGAACTGAAGTACCGAACATCTGGAGATCTACCTTCTGTCCTCCTCTGATATGTTGCAAATTTTCCTGCCCCCACAAGCAGTAGCAAGGTTGGGAGCAATCATGTGACGATGTCACATCATGCCTTTTGCCTCCTGAGGTTTCCAGGGAGGGTAGAATAAACAGAAGGAAGGACAGGGCTGCTGCTTTTGGAGGCAGCAATGCATAGGCCCTCATATCATGTAGGTAAGTTATAACCTAGGGTTGCATACATCACCTACAGCCCTGCTCTTCTGTGCGTGTTATATGTGACCCTAACTATAACTTGAATACAGCGTCCTGTTTTGCAGACAACTGTGGGTCTTTGTTATGTAAACTAGGAGATTGCTTTTACATGCTTGAATCATAGAAAGCATTTTAATAGAAAATACTGCCTTTTTGTGACTTGTTTGTTTACATTTCTGGGTTGACGCTGGAGTGGGATTTAGTAATGCCGCTAATAACAGATGAAGGTTTCTTTTGTGGACTCTAACAGCTAGCTGATTAATAGTCGTTATGCTCCTCACTAGAGAATATATTGTAATTATACTACAAAAGGCTACATTAAAGTAGCATTAAGGTTGTGACTTAATCCCCACAAAAGCAAGGGTACTCAAGAGTTTAACTAGGAAGTGCCTGATGCTCTATTTTAAAACTAAATGTTCTTCTTTGGAAGGAAAAAAGCAACAACGCTAAGGTTTAATTGCTGGGTTTAACTTCAGTTACGTTTCGCTAATATGGCAATCTGCCTTTGTAATGTGACTGCTGGGTTAGATCAAGATCTAGATGATTTTGTATAGTGCCAGTGGTAGTATGTGACATCATAAAGGTTGCACCAGTAGAAGCTTGTGGCTCCAGTTCCAATGGGGCTGTGAATACGGGTATCAGTCAGAACCAGCCCAAAGCACTACGGAGCTATCCAAGGTGCTGAACTTGTTTTGGGGGTGGGGGTTCAGCACCTTGGATATCTTCTTTAGAGTTCTGGCTGGTTCTAACTAAATCCCAGAGTAGATTTATGTTGGATGGTTGAGCAGTGTGATCTAAGGCAGCTTCAATGTCCCTTAGTTAAGGATGTATGGAGAATTAGTTTCAGTTCATTTTTGCTCAGGATTTACCTTTCAGGATGAAGACAGACTTGGATGCAATCTCCAATCAAAGTCTGTGCATTTCTGAGCTTGCAATGTGATCCGTGGACAGCTCCCCCCCTGTCCACCCCCCAGCCTCGCAAATGTGTTCTGCAGCGTCCGCACATTTGAAAAATGGGCATGAAAAAATGTGTACCTTTGAGAAAATGTGTATGAAAAAACAAATACTTTTGAAAAATGTGCACAAACACCCCCATGATCAATGCGAGGAGAATATGTAGATTTTAAAGATGGGCACAATTGATGCGTACATTTGGAGAAAAAAATACACAGAGAAATACGTTCAAGAAGAAAAAAGCAAAGCTTGCGATCTGATACAGACTCGAGTTCGAATAAGCTTCACAATGGAATCTGGAGGATTTAAGCAAGCTTGGGTTTTGGTTTGCCTACTCTTAGTGCAGGGGGAATTGTGCAGTGTACCAGTGCAGGGGGCTTCAGACCTTAGGATAATAAGGTCCATTCTCACTAGTATCTGAAAACTCCTGCATGGGGAAGGAGTATGTTACAGCTTTCCTCCAATGGTTTACTAATTTTCTACATGCAGTGAGAATTGGTTTGTTTGTTTTAACATGCAATTTGAAATGGGTCCTCCACGTGATTTTTCTGAACATGTAGCTTTTGAGCTATCATCTACCCACCCACCCCACCAAAATAGAACAATAATATATTGGATGCATATGTGAAATGTAAGTCTCCATATAAAGATAAATAAACACTTGTAGACTTAGGGATGGACAAAGCTAGATTTCCCTCCATTTTAAATTTTTCTTTTAAAGGTATTGTGTAGGTTTCTTTGCAATTTTCCCCTTTGCATACATATTTTCATGTGCATTTCTCAAAATATGCACATTTTTGTACAGACCTTTCCCAATGTGTTTGCATGCACTTTTCCAAATATACAAATGTTTTTTTCAAGTGATTTAACTCTATGATAAACTGATTACATTTGCACTTTTCTGAAATATTTGCACATTTTTTTAAATATCCAAATGCTGAAAATTGTGAATATTGCCATATAACTGCGTTGCAGTTCATGAGTAGATTCAGGAAATTCAAATTTAGTAAGTTTGAATTGAAATGTGAGCCAAACTCATTATCTCACCCATCCCTGCTTGTGGCTATGAAACATGATATTACATCCATCAGAATCTTCCTACTTATATGTGAAGGAAAAACCAAGGTTTCTTAGTCTGAAGTGTGTCAGGATGTGAAATTCCAATTGCAGTGGAGAAAGAACTGATAATGAAGGAGTGTACCTTTTTTGAGGTTCAGATGGTTCATGTACCGAGCAGGACACTCACGTCAGAGGACTACAAAAGCCCACATAGTAAAAAAGTTTCATAATTCAGGAAAGGACATTGTGTATCAGCTGGCTCAGTGCTTTATAGAAATGCACATTTCATCCCCAGCGGTCATAATTTTTAAATGCACAAATAACTTGGCTTGATCATGCTGCATAAACACCCATGTTTCTACAATTCCATTGTCCAGCCAAGTACATATGTCAGGCACTGAAGCAGATGTTTACCCCTGAGCAAAATACTTTTCTCAGATGAGGAATTTTAATAGAAATTCTCCTCAATTGCAATTGTTAATATGATGTCTCCTCCTATTCCTTGGAGGTAGTAGAAAAATATGTAGAATTTTGTCTGCAGTAAAAAAAAAAAAAGACTGCTTCTGTGCTGTCATATCTGTACAAATGAAAGTACATCCTGTAACACCTCATAAATATGCCACCATTGTGTGCTAAAAATAATAGTTTCGTATTGGGGGGGGGTTCACACAGTTGTCTCAAAAGATGTATTTTGACAGTTGCATGCCAGTTTTGACAACATGGTAATCCATTTGAATTTTCTAGGGCTCAGATGTTGTGCACGTACCTTCTGCTTCTGACTGGGGGAGGGAAAAGAGGAAGAAACTGACTCTATCTCTAATATATAGCAAAAAATAATATACCTTGGGGGATGAATATGCAAGGTGTTTATTTTATTTATTTATTTATTTATTTTTACAGAACTTTATGTTACATAAATGATTCAGGCTATGATTCTAAACAGACTTACAAAGGAGTCAGTCCCTTGCATTCCATGGAACTTACTTTGGAATAAGGATGGATGGATAGGTCTGACAATGTTGTTCTTGCAGAAATAGTATGATTTTCAGGATTTAGTTGGTTCCATCCTGCTTCCACATCAGTGCAAGTATTTTTTTTAAGTCCACATATACTTTTCTACTTGCTTGCCTGCATTTTCCCAAATGTGCACATTTTTGTGCTCAGTTTTCTAATGTACACATTTTTTTCCCAAGTACTGCATTGATGTACCGCAGTTTCATGCATAGTTTTCTCAGAGAAGTGTATTTTGTGTGTGCTTTTTACTAGTATGTGCATCTTTGTTTGCATTTTTCCTCTGACCAGATGTGTTGCCAAACTTGGAAAAGTGCAGGCTTCAGGATGCAACATTGGGTAATATCCAACAGGGCTGCTTCACTCCTGCCGATTCTGCTGCGCAAGCAGGATCTACCACTTCTGCAATAGGGATTTAGCATTTTATAAAGCAGGCCCTGAAATTAGAAGAATTGCTCATTTCCAGATTGGGACAGATTGGTGCAGCTCCATTTCTGCTCATTTCCAGTTCCTATCTGAGCTGCACTAAATTGCCAGTGTGCAAGCAATGGGTCCTACTGCTGCTTGGATATCATTGGATACTGCCCTTTCTCAGCTCACATATTCATTCCATCAATGCCAAATTTACATTAAAAGGTTGACACAACACATTTCTCACCCATCCCTACTTTGGACACACAGGATGGTACTGCATGTTTCTGGAAGGTGGGGATATAAACTCCTCTACTTGTCCACTGAAGTAGTCCACTGCCCTATTGGTAGTCTTATGACACACACCCTCCATTCTCAGACATTACATTGGCCCTGAGTTGACACGTGAGATATCAGGGGAACAATTGCTATGGCCCTAGTGTTGCTATGGTCCTAGTATTATGGCCGTGTTGCTGCTTGTTGGGAAGGAACCCAAAAGGGCGGGTCCCCTTTATCGCTGAGTGGTGGTCAAAGACTCTCAATTTCTCTCATCTTAGAAAAGGTTTATTACGAGCAGCCTGCAGTGCTGCAAGGCAACCCTTAGAGGATCTGAAGGACTGCCCACTAATTTCAGGAAAGGCTAACATATTTATAAGATCAGTTCCCCTTACAGACAATGACAGAACCTTCCCGCCAATCATAATACAGTTTTGCAATACAGTAACCAATGATAGACAAGGCATTTATGCATGTGCAGAGTGCAAATAATTTTAATACTAGGAAAACAATACGTAGATGGATATTGCAATCATTTAAGCAACCATACATCCATCTGTTTCCTTTTTGCAATTAGCTTGCTTTGAAAGTATCGCACTCCACCTTCTAACTGCTTCTGTTGAGACACAGTCCTGTGACATGTATTTCAACATAGACCGTTAGTTGTCAAAGTGGTTGCAGTCTTAAGATATGTTCGTTACGCTGAAAGCATGAATCCTATGATTTATAATGAAAGGGCCAAAGCAGTTTATTTTCTTATACCTGTGGGCATAGGTAAAAAGACTACCCATCTTGATTTCCTTGACTTTATCCCCTATTGCTGCTAATTGGCCCTATTGTTGCTATGGCTGTATTATTGCTATGGCTCTATTGTTGCTAATTTTGATTCATAAAATAACTGATCAATACTGAAATGCTCACTGACACCTTCCATACCCAGCCTGATGGTCCTTTTCAGAAGAATTCAATCTTTGCAAAGTCAGATACAAACCAGGAAAACATTCTATTTCCAGTCCAATTCATTTTCACATGATTTCAATCATAAGTCCATTCCATCCAATTTATGTATCACTCTGTCTTATTTTGTTAAAAAAAACCCCTTCGTATTTATTTTCACACTCAATTTCCCCTAACATATATATTTTTCTATACAATTTCATCTACCATATGCATTTTGTATGCAATTTCCCCTAATACACACTCTTTTTTGTATGTAACTCCCCCATTATACACATTTCTATACACAATTTTTGAGCTGGACCATAAAATTATCTCCCACCCCTATATGAAATGATTCACACTTCCCATACTAATCTGCCAATTAGAACATAGTTGTCTATCTGATTTTATGCCTTTACAAATGTTCTGACTTGAAGAGAAATGTGTTTGATTCTCATTTACCTAATTTTGCACTTTTGAACCAATACGTGAACCGAAACGTGGTTATCCATGGAAATGTGCACTTCTCCAAATTTTGTTCAAAATTTGGATACAAAAATATGAGTATTCAGGAAAAGTTAACATATATTAGTGAAAATAACATTGAAAATGCATTATTATAGGAAAATCATTTTCAAAAAATGTGTAAGGCAAAAATATGAGCAAAATGCATGTATTAGGAGAACTGTATGTTAAAATGTATAATCGTGATGCAAACTTTGAAAAATAGAATCCCAAAGCTTAGTGTGACCAGAAGTTAAGAAAAATGAAAAACTCCGAGAATATGAAATTGATAGACTTGTCTATCCCTGGATGGGACACAGTTCTAAGTAAAAAAAACCAACCAAACCATCAAAATGCACAGTTTAAGCGATGCTTATAACACCATTACTTTTTTGCAGGGATGAGGGAGGCAGTGTTGAATCTGTCTCTGAGGTAGAGGTGAAGTTAGTGCTGTGCCAAAATCCATTCTTCAGCTTCGCAGAAGTTTTTTTCCACTATGAAAGAGGCTTCCTTTCTTCTGCCTCATTCTCAGGGCACTCATTTATTTTGAAATTCTTTCGGGAGGGTGTTATGGAGCCTGCCTTATTTTCCCCTATTACACATTTCTCCATCACTCTACAGCTTCCCTGGCTACCTAGACTTCCTGGTCCAAAAAAGCCCCATGGAAGGAATGCCTTAATGATGTCTTCCCCTGGGCTTTGAGGAGTGGGAAGCCAGGGAGGCTACAGGCTGTTGGATTGTACAATGAAAGACCGGGCAGTTGCACGTATTTCTCAGCCACCTCAACAGTAAAGTAAGCACAAGAATTTCTCTGAAATTTTCTGCTCCTTTGAATTTCTTTTCAAAATCAATTTCTTTTCTCTCAAAAGGAAAGAAAATGGTCTGAGGAGGGGCAGGGCAGGAAACAATGGTGCAATTTTCATCGCAGCCTTAATTTAAATACATATTTAAATATAATTTTTGTGCAGATGATTTTAAATGTTTGCAGTTCAATGTGGAAATGAGACAAAATGGACTTATGGGTGAATACATGCAAAAGTGATACGGGCCAGACCTAAAGTGATCTGTCCATCCTTAGTGCTTTCTAATTTGAAATAGTTTGAGCACTGCTCAGAAGGCAGATTTAGAAGGACACACACAAAGCACACCCACCCACACCCACCCACACCTCTCCTCTACACTGGCAAATGATCTGTCAAGTGACCCATGAACAAAATCAAGATTGAGTTGCCCTTTGAAATAAACCTATTTGAATTTTATTATCTCCAGAGCACCTTGTGTCTCTAATCTTGTGAAAGGTTAGTATTCCATCCATCAGAGCAAGATTAGAACGCTAGTTGATGGGTGTGCTTGATGATAACTGAATTCAGCAGTTGGGTCTGGAGGAAGGAGATTCATTACCATCAGCCATTCAGAGGAAGATTGGGTAAACAGACGCTTAGGAAGAAGCAGTTTCTCCAGACAGGCCACCTATATCCCCAGGTCAGGATGGCAAAAATCAGAGGAGCAATGTGTCACTGGCGATCTTAAACCTTTTAACAACAGCCCAACGAAGACACAGACATCTTATTCCCATCCGGATTTTTCTGCTCGAAGGATTGCTGATTACTAGTCTGCAAATACTGCTGCCTCTCAGCTTGAAATATTAATGCTTTTCAAGACTGCTTATAAGGCAGCAGGTAAAGGGAAGAGAGACATAACCTTCCTTTTAAAAAAAACGAACCCAAAAGAAACACATTCAATACTGTAGTTGCTACAATTACAGCAGATAATATAAAAGCATCAGCACATGCGTGCTGAAGGCAGGCTGTTTGATATGAACAACAGAGAAGGAGCGGGGATCAAACGTTACACTTTAATTTACAACTCACTTTCTTTTTATTTCAGATAACGACTTATTTTTTTGTGACAGTGACCTGATTTGCAAGATCACGGCTGGGGAAATAAGTTATGGTGGCTTATTTCCTCTGTTGTGCATGCTGGCCACATTTATTTTTATTTATTTATTAAAATATTTGTATCCCATCCTATATCACTTGGATCTCAGGGCAGTGTACAGATAAGATCAGAACAATGTAAAACAATAAATATACACAGCTAAAAGTATATTGAGTTATTAACAAACTAAAACCAGTAGAAAAGTTTAAAAACAACCAAAGGCTTTAATAAAAAGCCATGTTTTAACTTGGCGCTGAAATGAAGCCAGTGTCGGCGCCAATCGGGCCACCAAGGGGAGAGTATTCCACAGCTGGGGTGCCACCACAGAGAAAGCCCTCTCCCATGTCCCACTATAATGTATGTTTTGCGTTGGTGGGACACAGAGGAGGGCTCCTCCCACAGATCTCAATTCTCAGCTAGGCATATATAGGGAGAGGCGCTCTCTCAAGTACCGATGTCCCGAACCATTTAGGGTTTTAAATGTCATTGCCAACACCTTGAATTCCAACCAGGAGCATATAGGCAGTCTATGCAATTCTTTTAAGACAGGTGTCAGGTATAGGCTTTGTACCTAGTGGGTAGATTTATTAGGAAATAATTTGACAATGCCAGATGTCTCTTGCAAGCTTATCTCTGTAAGAAGTTCCCATAGGAATAGCTTGTTCACTCCTTTGTCTCAGCCTTGAAGCTGCTGGTTCTCTGGGGACTTCAGAGTGTTTTGGAACGTTGGGGGCTGCTCTTTGAAGTGAGTTGTAACATCCCGCCCTCTTGGCACGTGGGCATAGTTTACAGGTCAGAGGACCTGCCTGTCAAGTGGCTTTGAATAGGCATTAAATGCTGATGCAAAGCTGAAAAAGTTTTGCTAGGTTTCACCTCTCGATGCAACACCTGATCTCCCTCCTGCTTTAGATTCCATCTCCGTTTGAGACTTGGAAAGCACTTTGCACACAGATGCTTTGCTATTTTGACTTTAGATATCTAAGACCTGTGCCGTGAAAAGTAGTGAGGCTTTTCATATACTTGGACTTGCATATGCTGTGGGTTCTGTGTTCATGCCCAGACTCAGGTGGCAGGGAGTTCCCAGTCCTTAGCAGAAGGATGGGACTCCTGAGACTGAGTCTTAACCTTTCCTGAAGTCGTGGTAACAGGGTCAGCTCAGTAGTGGTAGGATGAGATTGACAACTGCGTGACGGATCTCTCTGCCCGATTCTGGTGGCTCAGAGCAACCTTTCCTGGGACTTTGTTTTAGGAGATTGCCCATGTCCCTTTGAGGTGCCAGGGTAGCACTCCCCCTGTCTGTCACCTGGAGCAACCAAGGCAGCCAAGGCTGTTTCAGTGCTGTGCCCTGGCCTGAAACATGCCAGGGTGGTGGTGGTTAGCATAATCACCCTCAGCAGCACAGTTTGTTGTGTCATGCAAACCCAGCCAAGGTGTTGTTTTTGCTGTGGTTGACAAGTGAACCTCAGAACCCTACAACAGCTCATGGATGCTGTGGCTCAGTCGTAGATCACCCCAACTTGCATGCAGAAGGCTCCAGTTTCAATCCCCACCTTCTCCAGATAGAGATGGAAAAACGTCCTGCCTGAAACCTAGAGGACTGCTGCCAGTCAGTGGGCTAGATGGACCAAAAGTCTGAATCCGCATAAGTCAGCTTCAAATGTTCCTATGGGTGCTGGGTGGATTGCTACCCATGGGAAATGGGAACAAGCCATCCTGAATGGATTTAACATGACAAACTGTGCTGCTGAAGGTAATTATGCTAATCCTTCTTGTATTTGACCAGCATGTGCAGGGTGGTTATGAAGTTACCCTGGTTTATTAATCACCCTGTGATCATGAGAACCAGGTCAGTGTCTCTTGAAAGACCAACTACTGTTAAATGTGAACCCTTTGTTGGGCATGATTCCATCACTGATCTCTTGGGCCAGATCTACACCAAGCTGGATATAACACTTTGAAAACGGTATATGGAATGTGTCCTGGGCCTGAGCAGTTCTCAAAACCATTATAAAGCAGTAGTATAGATCCTGCCTTGGTTTTAAATATCTGACCAGAATGAAATTTCTGACCAGGATGAAATCAGCAGTTCCCATAGTGAGCTGGTGGCATCTCACTTTCAAACGTAATCTGTGATTTTGCCATCTGAATCACATAAACATGACATAACCCCATCCCCAAGATTCATCTTGGGGGTGGGGGAACTAGGATTTAATCCAAGGGATTACAATGCTTGCAGTATGGTCCATTTGTTCCAGTAAACTGATCCTGGGATTTAGGCCAAATCTCCAGCTTTCTGCTGCTCCATATACTCATTTTAAATATATTGCAAATGCATATGGCTTTCCAAGAAGGAGGTAGACGCAGCTGCTGGAAGTCATTCTCAGTGAACAGGAGAGGTTGCTTGGATGGCAAAGCCCTGCCAGACTGAGGTTGATAATCCCCATGCAAAGCTCCTTTCCATGTTAGGGTGGTGTCATGAAACAGCCACACCCTGTCCTGTGAGTGGAAAGGAAAACGGGGGAAATTGGGCACTCCAACCCCTTTTTGCCCTTCCGTTTCCTGTGGCCTTTTCCACTGCCACCAGTTCGAAGACCTTATTCCTCTGGCTGCCTCTACCAAACAAGACTTAAAACTCTCTTGGTCTCAGATATCCAATTTAGGTAGTATGGAGATTAGCTATGAGACATAGGGGAGGTAACGAAAAAGAAAGGAGACAAGAAAATTTTCAATAACAACATTTAAGTTCCTAATAGGGAATTATTATTATTATTATTATTATTATTATTATTATTATTATTATTATTATTATTTGCATTTGTATACCGTCCCATAGCCGAAGCTCTCTGGGCAGTTCACATAAGAGTTTCAACATATGAATGGATCACATATTCACGCAGCACACATACAAAACACATGAACAATAGGATAATAAAATAACCAGAGATAAACACATCAAGCTAGCCTAACTGTGTTTCTGTTTTATCCAAGTCCCTTACCCAAGTAATAGCTTAAACATAGGCCCCACACTGTTTTAACCAGTTCTCCAATTACAGCAGCTCTGACTCTTCCTTTCCTTCTCTCTTTCTCTCTCTCTCTCAGCTTCTGCCTTAGGCTTTTCTGTCTTGAAATTAGTTATTTTCCCTCCCCAACTCCAACCCTTTAGGAGGGTAGTTTCTTGTTCACCTTTGCCCTAAAATTCTTTTCCTTCGTTCTTCCCCTGACTTTCAGTTGATCCCCCACAAAACTTTTCTTCCTCTTTCGTAAACTTCCTGGTTCCTAATCTAACTAAACTTTTGACTTGAGCTGCCTGCAGATCTTTGGCTTCCTGAGCAGACATCCCAACTCTTAAAAGCTAATTAAACGTTTGACCTTTTGGCTGAAACTGAACAACACACACACACACACACACACACACACAGAAAGATTTAGCTCCATAGTATCCCAAAAACAAACTAAATACAAACATAGAAGTCATTTTTGTTCCATCACAGCTGGCATGAAGCTTGAACAATCCCGTATGTCTGGCTGTGCTTAAAAGATTCTTAAAATACACCATGGAAAAGGCCATGACCTGCATAAATGTCTGAGGAAGGCCTTGCGGCTACTGCTGAGCTGCCTCTAGAACTTTAATGCACTGGTGTATTGCACTGTGGGTTTGTTTCTCTGCAGCTTTCCCATGTTGTGTGGGCTGCAGTACTTCACACTGCAAATAAGGACTTCATAATTAAATACTTACCCCTCTAAAAGATTCCATGCACATAGAAATGTAGCAGCTCATGGAGCAAGCTAGGCTAAACCTGCTTCCTTCCATGCTAACTTTCCAGGTACAAGGAGGTGTTTGCAAATATTCTAACTTTTTAGCACCAGCCCTGATAAAAATGTTGTCTGTATTTGCCTTTTGGGAAGATGCCACACCCACCGGCTGCCCAATCCTGGTGGCCAGGGCTGCAAGCCACCTGATGGTCCCCAGGTGCCTGACAAGAGCTCACGGCTCCTCTTTTTCTGGCAAACCACCATTTTGCATAAAAACCCTAAATCACAATTTGCGTAAAATGGTGGCTGTAAATAGCGCCACAGTCTAATTAGACCGTTTATGCCTGTAATTTTGTGTAAATGGCTATTTACGCAAAATGGCAGCCCTGTGGGAGAAGAGGAGTCGAGAAACCGTGAACTTGCCCGATTCAGCACACATTGTGTCAGGGAAGCTCAGGGGTACGTGGATTGGCATCTGTGGGTTGAGCTGGAGAATGCTTACTGAGCTCCACCCCCAAACTGGACTCCTCTGACATCCCTAGTTCTACCATTAAAGGCAGCCTAAAAATCTTGATAAATAAAAATAAATAATGTTAGGCATAAAAGCACTTAAAAATGCACACTACTTCACCCTACAGGTTGAAGGGTTGCCATTTTTTAACAGTTTCTCTAACATTTAAAGAAATTAAAAACAAAACATCTTCATTTACGATGGAGAAAGGTTTTAGCTCACCCTTATATTAGGGTGACCATATGAAAAGGAGGACAGGGCTCCTGTATCTTTAACAGTTGTATTGAAAAGGGAATTTCAGCAGCTGTCATTTGTATATATGGGGAACCTGTTGAAATTTCCTCTTCATCACAATAGTTAAAGCTGCAGGTGCCCTGCCCTCTTTTAAATCTGGTCACTCTAGTATAGCTCCTGCAGCTTTAACTGCTGTGATGAAGAGGGAATTTCACCAGGTTTTCCATATATACAAATGACACCTGCTGAAATTCCCTTTTCTATGCAACTGTTAAAGATACAGGAGCCCTGTCCTCTTTTTCATATGGTCACCCTACCTTATATGCCAGGGTGCTTCTTTTCTTGGATTTCATAGGTGAACATTCAAAAATGTAATCCCTTATCTGAAATATTGCAATTCATACTACCATCTCAGTATTTTATTTCTTTCTTTATTTATTAAATTTATATACCACCCCATAGCCGAAGCTCTCTGGGCAGTTTACAAAAGTTAAAAACAGTGCACATTAAAAAGAAATATACAGATCAAAAGCATAAAAACAGCAATAAAACCATCAAAATATTAAAACCATCAAAAGCATAAAAACAGCAATAAAAAACAGCAACTATTACCTTATTCTGATTCTTGTGTAGTCCACACCTTGAGTAATATAACAAAATATTAGTCAGATGGGGCATTATTATCACCATGGTTAATTCAGGCCTGAAAAACACATCCACCAATTAAAATGGAGCTTAACTTAAAAGTTAAAAGGCAAATATGAATGAAGTACTCTTTGGCTGTCCAGGAGGGTAACATGTGACTAATGAAATTAAGCCTATGTTAGTGAAAGTGACAACTCTGTTTTAGATGCTAGGCTGACTGAACAGTATAATTCCATAATGAACCCTAATATTATATTACTTAATGGGAACACACACTTAATTATATGCTTGGTAAATACTGCAGCACTTAACATCTAGGGCTATGTAGGGGACAGCAAAATTATAACATACTGGTGATGATTTTACTTATGTAGAAGGAAATTACAATTAATCAGCACCTAGTATTTTGTAGACTTTGAGTTGGTCGGGATGGGGGTGTTGTCACAAGTTCATGTTGCTGTAATGAGTCCGAAATGGCTTCTCAAAATTACCTTTGTTTATCATTCAGTAGCATAACATATTTCAATTTTCAGTTGTATTTGTTTTGACATGCATTTGTGGTGTGTGTGTGTGTGTGTGTGTGTGCTTATCTACTTGAAACCCAGTATTTCCAGTTTCTGAGCAAGCATCCCAGAATTCTGAGGCAGAGCACACACTGTAAATCCAGTACTGTGAACTCATAGCCAGGAGGTATCTTTGTAACACATGCAATTACATCAGCTTGCCTGGGATTGGACATAGTGCTCCATCACACCTACTTTTTTTACCCTGGTATGCATCCATGATTTCCACCTCTGTTTCAATAGCGCGTCAAGCTGGTCACTTTCACATGCATGCGTTGTTGCACTATTTTGCCTTGTTTACCTTTTCATCTGTGCTGGCTTATGCTTCCTGTTATCACTGCCCCACCCCACCCCTTCTCCTTCCTCCTCAAGTTCATTGGTTCTTTTGGTTGATGGACATCCTGATGGACATAGGCACCTTCCCACCCACCCCACGCCAGCTTGTTCTGGTTTTCTTGTCTAAAGTTTAGTGATTTAGCATTTCATCGGCTGGGCACCTCATACAGCAGGCAAAAAAAAAGATGGGAGTTGAAATGGGTGGATGATAGAGCAATGAGAGTGGGATTGGAGCAGTGAAAGTCCATTAGACTCAGCACACTGGAGAACTGCCCCCACCATCCTCTTTAGTCAACAAGACCGCCCTTCAATGCACACACACACACCCCGCAAGAAGGGACGTTCTGCAACATAGTGTGAGGATGGCAATACACAGGGACGGAAGGGCAGTTTTATCCTGCGTGAAGAAAAAATAACGCACTTTCCTTGCCCTGGGAAAACATGGAAAATGGAGGGGAAAAGGTGAGATTACTGCATGACAGGGATGTCATCATGTGAGGGTCGCAGGGCAAAATAGTAAATAAGGCAGGACAAAAGTGTGATAAAACACTGGTGTGATGGAGCCCTTAGATTTCATGTGAGAAGCCATAAAACTAGGATACTTGTAGTGATGGAGAGAGAGCAACATCTTCTATTACAATAAAGAATATTAATGTTCAGGCTTGAACTTTAACATAATTTTGGAATGTTTCTTTAAGAGCTGGTAATTCTGTACTATTGCAAAGAATATCAAAATACATTGGGGTGGGGGATTTCCGCTGATCCTACATTGAACACTCTGTTACTAACCGATACTCCTGAATGAAATGGATCTAGATCTATTTCAGTCGGACTTCAGGCCTGCCTTTGGAATGGAAACTGCCTTAGTCACCCTGTGTGGTGACCTTAGCCAGGACAGGGACAGAGGGAGTGTGATTTTCTTGGATCTCTCAGCAGCTTTTGATACCATCAACCATGGTTTCCTTCTAGGTAGGTTGGCTGGGCTGGAAGTTGGAGGCACTGTGCTGCAGTGTTTCTGCTCTTACTTGGAAGGTGGTGCTGGGGGATTATTGCTCTGTGCCTTGGCAGATATGCTATGGGGTTCCACAGGACTCTATTCTACCCCTTATGCTGTTCAACATCTACATTACCCAGCAGTGTGGGCCAAAGTGTCATCAATATGCAGATAACACCCACCCTTTTCATCAAACTGAGACTCAATCCAGACAAGATGGAAGTATTGTTAATGAGTGGTTTGTCTGACCATAAGGTTCAATGTGCACTCCCCCTAAAGGATCAGGTCTATAATTTGGGGGTGTTCTAGGACCCAGAACTGTCACTAGGGGCATAAGTGGACTCAGTGGCACAGAGCACCTTTAATCTGCTTAAGCTAATATACCAAATATATTAGTTTAAGCCAAAGATAGAATTATTATTATTATTATTATTATTATTATTATTATTATTATTATTATTATTATTTCTATACCGTCCCATAGCCTAAAATCTCTGCGCATGTTTGCTGTTTTTATGGTTTTAAATTTTGTATATTGATTTTTAATGTTCAGTCTTTACCTGACAGGATGCCTTTCCCAACATGAACCTACCTGTATACTATGTTCAACATCTAAGGTCCTCCTCCAGGTGCCTCCTCTGAGGGAGGCTTGGAAGATGGAAACAAGGTAGAGGGCATTCTCTGTGGCCCCATTATAGAATGAGGCCTGCCTGGCACCAACATTGCTATCTTTTCAGCGCCAGGTCAAGACTTTTCTCTTCTCCCAGGCATTTAGCAATGTGTGATGAGCTTCACTGATCCTGGATCTGTGTTTAGGTTCATAGCTTAAAGTTGTTTATAGTTGTTTTTAGATGTATTCTTTTGCATATGCTGCATGTTTGTGTGGTTTTAAATTTATTTATTATGTTTATATACCACCCCATAGCCGAAGCTCTCTGGGTGGTTTACAAGGTTAATTGTGGTCCCAACCCATGTAAAGTTTTATAGGATAGAACCAGCACCTTGATCAGGCTCAGAAGCATATAGGCAGCTAATGCAAGCAGGCCAGAGTCAGTCTTAAATGTTCAAATCTTCTGGTCCCCATTATCAATCTGGCCGCCGCATTTTACACAAGCTGCAGCTTCCGAACTATCTTCGAAGGCAGCCCCACGTAGAGTGCATTGCAGTAATCTAACTTGGAGGTTGCTAGAGCACAGACAACTGAAGCCAGGATATCCATGCTCTGATATAACCCCTTGTCTGGATTACTGCAATGCATTATACATGGGACTGCTTTCAAAAATGGTCCGGAGACTTCAGCTGGTCCAAAACAGGGCCACAAGATGTTAATGGGAACTGGCCAATGTGATCATAATATGCCAGTACTGTTCTATCTATGCTGGTTGCCAGCCCATTTCTGGGCTTGATAAGTGCTGATATTAGCATTCAGAGCCCCAAACAGCTTAGTGCCAGGTTATCTGAAAAATCATCTCCTTCCATATGTGCCTGCCCAGACCCTAAGATCATCTTCAGCAGCCCTTCTCTAGGAGCCTGCGCCAAAGGAAGCAAGGCAGGTGGCTACCAGAAAAAGGGCGTTTTCTGCTGTGGCACCCCAGGTGTGGAATGAGCTTCCCAGAGAGGCTCACCTGGCACCTACATTGTGCTCTTTCCAGTGCCAGGTGAAGACTCTTTAAAAAAAAATCCCATGCATTTTTAATATTTTAACTTTGTTATTTTAAACCTGTTATCGCATTTTTAAATCCCTGCATTGCTGCTAAATTTTGTTGTGGTTTGGACTTTTATATTGTAGTTTTAAGCTTTTACATGTTTCATTGTATTGTATGATCATTTTGTGGTGTTGTTATGAGCAGCTCAGAGTGCTTTGGCTATTGGGCAGTATAGAAATGTAATAAATAAATAAATAAATAAATAAATAAATAAATAAATAAATAAATAAATGTTAGAAATATGTAGAACCTGCTCCTCCCCCTCCTTCACACTACCACCATTGTCTCTAGCCTAAAATAAAAGGCAGGTGAACAAGTAGGTTGCAATGGTGAAAAGCAGGAGCATCTCCAGAGGGTGTCTGTGGGCCCCTGCCGGTGTGTGGGCCCTCGGTAGGTGCCCAACCATGCCTACCCTTGGTGCCATCCCTGAGACCAGGGTGGCCATGTGTCCTTTTAATAAACAACAACGGGGGACAGGCCTCTGAAGAGCCAGGAGAACTGTTGTTCATGAACAGCACCTGAACAACAGACTGAACAGGTAGGCACACAGATCACCTTTTCACAGTTTTTCATACTAAAATGGGGTATACTGCATTTCCATTTAAATTATAACATACGGTG
The DNA here is from genome assembly GCF_023053635.1 of Elgaria multicarinata webbii. Lineage (NCBI taxonomy): Eukaryota > Metazoa > Chordata > Lepidosauria > Squamata > Anguidae > Elgaria > Elgaria multicarinata. The sequence continues at coordinate 24,272,538 of NC_086175.1, read as the reverse complement.
ACGATATGAAAGGAGGACAGGGCTCCTGTATCTTCAACAGTTGCATAGAAAAGGGAATTTCAGCAGGTGTCATTTGTATATATGGGGAACCTGGTGAAATTTCCTCTTCATCACCACAGTTAAAGCTGCAGGAGTCCAGCCCTCTTGACCAGATACAAAAGAAAGGAGGGCACCTGCAGCTTTAACTATTGTAATGAAGAGGGAATTTCACCAGGTGCTGCATGCATACAAATGACACCTGCTGAAATTCCCTGTCCTCCTTTTCATATGGTCACCCTTTATAACACTAATGCCTGAATTTGCATTTGTACCTATAAATTGGCATATGTGAATATTATGCACACTGCTGCCCTCTTTTTTGGTGACACATTTTCTCCTTTTTAACAATTCCAAAGTGATCAGCCTATAATAAACTGGAGTTTGACAGATTGCATAAGGGAATCTGGAGCAGATGATGATGACAGCCGTGTATTCCACACTGGGACCCACTCCTTCAATGAAATAAGGAGGCACAAGAGTGTTTCCTCTGCATCTCCGCATAACTAATGTAATGTTCAGGGCCGGCCCTACAACTAAGCAGAGTGAGGCAGCCACCTCAGTCAGCAGGGATAGGCAGCAAGGTGTAGAAAGACAGGTCTCTGTGAGTCGTACTGCCTGTCCTGTATTCCCTGAGCTGGCCTGCTGAGGTAAGATTCCCTGTCCAATCTGCTTCTTTATATGCGGGGGGGGGGCATCTTATCTTTTGCCTCAGACAGCAAAATGTCTTGGGCTAGCTCAGGTAATACTTGACAAAGGTCACAGAATACCTCTGATCTCAGTGCCTTTTTGGGCCCAGTTCAGGTTGTGAAAGCAGGATGGGAGCTGAAGAATCCCTTCTTCAACTCACCGGTGGTGAGCCATTAAGCGCTGCCCCTGCCCCCTTCCCCTCTCTCCCACCTGCAAGCTTTCAAGGCAATTCTTCGTTTTAAACTTGTTGTCTTAGGCATCCTCTTCCCTGAATATCTCATTCTCTTATATTTAGTACTCAAAAGCTGGAACGCTAGCAATTCAATATCTAAGTGGTAGGAGTTTCAGTGCTTAAACAATCCTTGAAATATAAATGGAACAGCTTTCAGAGCAGTTTCCTTAAAAGCATATTTAACATTTAGAGCTATGGATTTTTGATTCTGCACCCTCATGAGGAATCCAGTGCTTTCTATTTTTAATGTGATTTCAAAGGAGCCATTCTCCAATTCAAATCTCAGGCTGTATTACCATACACACTTACTTGTGAGTAAGCCCCAGTGAACACAATAGGACTTGCTTCTGAATAAGGATGCACAGTATTGGACTGTTTATTTATTTATTTTTGTTTAAAGCAAAGGTAACACAACTGTTTGAGCAAATTTCTTCCTCAACGCAGTCAATTAACGCAGGCCTGGGCAGCTTTGAGGGTAGTGGCGGCCATTTTGTCTTCAGCCGGGGCCCCTTTGGCAGTCCATGCTCCTGCCACTGGCAATTTGGTGGCAGTGGCAAAATAAGCAATGGTAAATATATAAAATAGAGCTTGTTTCATTTTAGAACATGCTAAAGTTGTCCTGTTTATTGCTCCATGGTAGTAAACCACTGAGCTTTTTGTTCGTGCCACAAATCTCAGTAGCTTACTGGGATGGAGTCACCACAGAGCACACCAAGGGTGACAGAAGCTGCATGCAATCCATATGCTATGTGTTGCTCTGCCCTGCATTACAGGATACAACAGATGTGATACACTGTAATCATCATTTTTGTCAGGGCCTTGCTGTCGTTATTATAGCTGCCATTATCATCATTGTTATTATCATCATCACCATCATTATCATATTGTTAAAGTTGTTGTTGTTGTTGTTGTTCTGTTTTCCTTACATACATGCTTCTTTTTTGTATAGAGTTTTTCCGAGAACTCCTGGAGAATGCAGAGAGATCCTTAAATGACATGTTTGTACGGACGTATGGCATGCTGTACATGCAGAATTCGGAGGTATTCCAGGATCTCTTCATAGAACTGAAGCGATATTACACTGGAGGCAACGTGAACTTGGAGGAAATGTTGAATGACTTCTGGGCTCGGCTATTAGAGCGAATGTTCCAGCTCATAAACCCCCACTATCATTTCTCTGAGGACTATCTGGAGTGTGTAAGCAAATACACAGACCAGCTTAAGCCTTTTGGGGACGTACCCAGGAAGCTGAAGGTTCAAGTGACGAGAGCCTTCATCGCCGCGAGGACCTTTGTTCAGGGACTGACCGTAGGCAGAGAAGTTGCTAACAGGGTATCTAAGGTAATCAAAATGATTTCTTTTTTGTTGTTGCCAGTGTATTCCTTTCTGTTGCTTCACTGGAGGCCTGAGCTCCTATTCCGCACTGTCATTGATGGCATGCAACTTTCGATCTGTGTCACCATTATAGCTGAAGGGGAGATTTGTTGGTGTGTGAGTAACTGTAGCAAGTTTCCCCCCTTGGATTCTGTCAGAATTATAGCAGGCCTGCCAAGATTTAGAAAGGAACATTGTGTCAATATTCATCTAGCCCAAAGCCCTTTATTATCAGAGGGTCAGTTATAGCAGTGGGCTAGCCCCTCACTCTTCCCCCTGCATGAGTCTCAGTCTCTCAGAGGATTGAGACACATAGAAAAAGCAAAATGATATATGTGAATGGTACCACTTCTGATTACAACTAATGGATTATATGTTTGATACCACATGTGGAAAGCTATCATAATAGGAAGGCCTGAAGTGGTACAACCTAAGCAGGGCCAGTGCTACCGTTAGGCCAATTAGGCAGCCGCCTAGGGCACAGACCTCAGAGCAGTACTGACCTTTAAGGGTCACACTTTTATACAAATTAGCTGTATTAAGAAAAAAAACATAATAAAAGGAAAATATAATAGTTCAGAAACTCTTCTTGAACAGCTGAATCGAAGTTGGCAATTTTGGGGGGTGGGGTGCAAGTAACTCGCCTTGCCTAGGGCGCAAAATAGTCTGGCACCAGCCCTGAACCTAAGGGTCAAATTAAGCATAATAGTATGAGAAATCTGTTATTAGGATTTCCCATGTTTGTTGATGATGATACTGATGTGGAGCTGCTAATTAGTAAAACAAAACAAAAAACATGGCGCTCCTGCTTGAATGCTTGGAGTTGGAAAGATCAGCCAAGATCTATTATTCCTGGTGGTTGGGTGCAAAAGATCTGTGACTTACTGGAAAGATTGATGATTTGAAGCAATGTGAGCTGTGAATCCCTTTTTTAGATTTTAGCACAAGTCCATTTTGTCTTGAGTTTTCCTCTCCTGTAAATGGTTGGCATCCTGTAATACATTGAAGCAGTGTTGCCACCACATTTTGCACGATACAAAATTCCAGAGAAATGTGAAGGTTCCTCAGGTGAAACGTCTACAAGAATTTTAAGTGGTTGAGTTTGAATAATTATCAAGCTGGTGTGATTTTTGTCTTGTTTTTACATTCTGATCTCCAAATGTTTGAATCAGCTTACAGGAGTAGCGACATTTCTCATGGGGTATGTCTTTTCTCGCAACCAAAAACATCTACCTGTATCAAAAGTGAAGATAAGCTTGACAGAACAGAACTTATTCAACAGACCAAGTGTTGATCAGACTGGTATTGTTTTTGATGTTATTGTTATTTCTGGAGCTTCCAAATCAATGAGGCACTGTAGATTAGACAACACATCCTACCCTCATGCTTACAATGTAAAAAACTGGCCATAGAAGGGAAGAGCGCCAGTCCTACCATTAAACAAAGTGAAGTGGTTGCCTTACGTGGCAAATGCTGGGAGGCAACAGCAAGTTGTTAGGATGCGAGAATTGTGTGTCACATGGCCTGTCTTACATCCTATAAAGTAGCCTGTTGCCTTTAAGTATGGTGGAAGATGCTGTCCCATTGTCAGTGTTGCCTAGGGTGACCACATGAAAAGGAGGACAGGGCTCCTGCATCTTTAACAGTTACGCAGAAAAGAGAAGTTCAGTAGGTGTCATTGTTATGTATGTAGCACGTGGTGAAATTCCCTCTTCATCACAACAGTTAAAACTACAGGAGCCCTGCCTAGCGTGACCAGATACAAAAGGGGGCAGGGCTGCTAGAGCTTTAATTGTTGTGATGAAGAGGGAATTTCACTAGGTGCTACATGCATAACAATGACACCTACTGAAATTCCCTTTTCCAAACAACTGTTAAAGATACAGGAGCCTTGTCCTCCTTTTCCTGTGGTCACCCTTGCATTGCAAAAAGATTCAACTGACAGCCCAGTCAGCCTTTGTAAAAGGAATGGGAGGGGTGTCATGTTGTCCTTCTTCTCAGTCAACAAAATATCTTGGGCCAGGACTGTAAGGGAAGAGGAACTGAGGGGAAAGGTTGAGGAAAGAGATTTGTTTGACAGAACAAAGAGATGAGTCAGTATCCATTTACATCCATCAGGATCCAGGTTGATCTTCCCTTGCTCATATTTTTCCTGCGACTTAAAGGATAGAACTTCCCAGAGGTCTGTTGTCCACTAGCTGGTGTCAGAGGTCAGATTATCTTGTTCCTAATGCGAAACTATAACAAGATGCATAATGATTACAAGACCTCTTGGTCAAAAGAGTATCCATTATGACATTAGGATATTGTGTGCTACTTAGTGGGGGGTGGGGAAACGTTGTTCAGTCATTTTGGAAAGTTCTGGTGGCTGCCATGATGGCTGTAGCCAAGACAGTATTCTAGAATGTGTTTTTCCCCAGATCCATATTATAGAACTTCTGATAAGTATGTTTAGGGATCTAACTTTTTTTTCTTTCAACGGGTTAGTTTGAGATAGAGAGACAGAGAGATAGAGAGATATCATTGAACACTTTTATGGTGCATTGTATAGTGCTTTATCTGTCTACATATAAATCAGAATGCTGCTGTGGACAAATGACCAACAGAAGAAAAGAGCATCTAAGATGAAAATATGTTTGTCAGTCTTTTTGTCTATGAAGAAATTCCCTCAACCTGCATGGTAAATACTGTTTTAAAAATGTAGCTTTGTGCATTTGAGTGACGCTGCGGGGTTTCAGAATCTAGTGGAGCTTGAGGGCTTCGATGTCAGTGGGGGTATGCATCCACCCTGAGATTCAGTCACAACCAGTCAGAGCTCTAAAACAGCTATCCAAGGTGCTGACCCCAATCCCCCAAATAGATTGACAGCCCCACAGACATCGGAGCTACCAGGCTCCACTGGTTCAATCATTCCCAGGTCAGGAATGTATCTGATAAAAGTCAGTCAGTATTATCTCCATATTACATGTGGATGTGGGGGTCGGGGTGCCAAAGCTGAGAGAACAGTCTCTTATGTAAAGCCACAGCGAGTTCATCGTTGAGGTGATACTTCAACCCAGTTGGGATTTCTTGGCTTACGTTTTGAGGCACTCCACCACGACAGATCTGATCTCTCCTCAAAGCTTTATGCTTGACAGCTAAACACAGAAAACAAAACACAGGAAGGTATGACATCAGCATCCCAAGGGAATGGATTATTTGCTCAAAGGTTACATGCTGAGCAGAGCTGTGACACCTCGGGATTGATGAAGGCGGGCAAAGCACTGATTGTCATTTCTACATGCATCGATCTTTGTGAAGACTTTAGTTTTGACTTATGACTTTGGAAGGTGCCAGTAGCAAGTCAGCAGGCTGTGCATGAGTTAATAACTATAAAACATCATTCCGATAGATGAATTCTTAAGTTTGCATTCACACAGCCTATTGTTCATGGCAATAACAAATGTGCATTCACAAAGGCAGTACGCAAAGCACAGAGTAAACCCAGCAAAACCCAGACGCTGCTTGGTCTTATAGAAGGATGGATGAATTTGTTGATTTTGATTTCTTTCAGTTTCTCATTTTTCTAATGAGAGAGCCAGTGTGGCATAGTGGGTAGAGTGTTGCACTGGGAGTCAAGAGATCCGGGTTCTAGTCCCCACTTGATCATGGAAGCTCACTGAGTGACTTTGGGCCAATGACAGATTTTCAGCTCAACAAGGTTGTTGTTTTGAGGATAAAATGGAGAGGAGGAGGATTATGTATGGGTTCCTTGGAGGAAAAAAGGTGGGATATAAATGTAATACATACATACATACATACATACATAATTTTACATTTGACTCATCTCAAATTGAGAATTTCTCCAGTCTTAAATTTGGTTCATCCCAAATTTTGAGAATCCACCCCATATATATTGTGTGTGTATGCATGAACATTCCTAAGTATTTTTGTGCACAATTCTTCTTGTATGCATTTTTTGCATAATATACACATTTTTGCAAGCATTATCCTAATATAATGCATTGTAAAACATTATTTCCCCTAATATATGCATCTTTGTAGCCATTTTTATATTGGAGAATACCATTGAAAAAAACCAGATAAGTGTGGATTTCAAAGGATAACTGAGCTTCAGTTCAGTTCTGACTAAAACCCAGAGCAGATTCACTGCTCCACTGAGATAGGAGAATACAGTTACAAGAGAATACTTACAGGAGAACAGAGAAAGCTAGGCTGCAATAGCTCCACTATATGTACTTATTGGATGTTTAGATTAGCCCTGACACCAACTCCCAGGCAGAGAAGTGAGGTTCCACCAAGTCTCCACAAGCTGATTCAGGTTGTGTGGGGCTTGGTGAAACTCCGCTTACCTACAAACTGAGCCAGCCAGCTACCTGAGGCAGCTCTCCCTGAACTTTCTCACTGGGGGAGAAATTACTGTGTGGTACAGTGAAGAGCAGGGCACCCCTTGCTGCTAAAGGTGTTGCTTGCCACCAGCTTATAACAAGGGCACACCAGCTCCATACCTCCAGGCAGTGAGCATAGCTGGAGTGGGGGGTACTGGACTTGGGCCTAATCTACACCAAGCAGGATATTGCACTATGAAAGCAGTATGAAAGTGGTATATAAAAGGCAGGAGCTACACCAAGCAGGATATAGCACTATGAAAGCAGTATATGGTATCTGACAACCCAACAGTCATCAGTGCACTTCAATACTGCTATAAAGCAGTAGTGTGGCTCCTGCCTTTTATATACTGCTTTCATACTGCTTTCATAGTGCAATATCCTGCTTGGTGTGAATGAGGCCTTGATTGTGGCACCTCTGATGCTCCTCTCCCACTGCTCAATACAAAGTCCAGGAATGAGCTCAGCTTCTCGATCTGAAACAAAGAGTGAGGAGGATATCCCATCTCTGGAAGAAAATAGGGAGGGATAGGTGCTCTGGCAGCTTTAAAAACAAGTATTGTCTAATGGTTGCACCCAGCATACTCGAATGTGGTTTGCGTGTGTATTTCCCAAAGTTATGATTCTTAGCTTCCGTTTTTTGATCTAGGAAAGTTGCCAGCAGAGTATCAGAGTAGTAGAGTAGCCGATAACAAATCCACACAGATGTTGTAAACAGGCAAAACAAAGTTTCCAGAACAGTGCAAAGAAAAAGAAACAATTCTGCGAGACACTAAATACGATAGCCAACTTAAAAACCAAACAGGCAGTACAGAAGGGAAAATAAAACTAAAAATATTGGAGCTCATTAAAACACCACCTATCATGCCGGTGCCATCTTCTAGACCTCGGTTTGCGTGTGTATGTAAAACACAGCCACACAAAAAAAGAACACAGTAAATTGCCTACAAAAGTGGAGGGAGGGTGTCGTTTTAAAAATATCCCATTCTTTAAAGGCTCCCTTTGCATGATAGAGTACGCACAAGCTCCATGGTGTACACATTAATATATTTTCTCAAGAAAGCATCATCCATCCACTCCAACAAGGATGAAGCACTTCCTGTGACTTTGATGCTGTCAATTGAGCAGAAACAACAACAACAAAACCTCTAAAACTGTTTTTCATCCATCTTGACTTCCTTGCACCTATCATTTTGAAATGTTGCACAGTTCTTGGATAGACACACCTTTATGGTATATGTTGTTTTCATATAATTTGTCCCAAAAATCACAGGGGGGGACGGAGAGGGGACACAAATCCCCCAAATGTTAAAGACTTTCCTTGCCCCCAAGCCCTGCACCTATCCTTCTGATTTTTTAAGATCACTTACCTACCACTAATATGTATGACGTATTCAAACAAATTGCCCACCATGGCATAACCAAACCATTTTGTGGAACACCCAGACTTTAAAGGCTCCCATTCTACAGAACACCCAGCACCTATCTGTCTGAAATTTTGTAGGCTTCATCCCCCTCTGAAAGGGATGCAACTTTCATTGAATTCTGCCAAGAAATAAGAAAAAATTACCCTGTAATTTGTCTCACATATGCTAGTCTTCATCCACTATTTTCGTGAATTGCATCCAATTCTATCCCAAAGACACGATATTATATTCCTCTGTTGATTTCACCATTATAATCAATTGGGAGATGGATGAAGCTTTGGGTTTCCAAAGCAAGATTCTTATTTGTATGCAAGTTTGAGCAGATGGCTCTAAAATCCTCTGTTTGGTGCACACCCCAATTCATAATTTACGCTCTTATCCTCTGATGCTTATAGAAATGAACACTCAAATCACTATGTACATAAAACCGAATCAAACAACACGCTACTCTACTTAACTATCCGGTGTGGTCATGCTACCAATTTAGAGCTCAGAAGACTATTTACCTGTATTATAGATAGCTTCCTCAGCGTTGTACAATGAGTGTTGTTCCTTTCCCTTTCAAAAGAATTCCTTGTTCTCTTATTATTTTTCCACTGTTCTAGTCTAAAATGGGACCATGAAAGTGGCAATCTCATCAAATAATTTATATTCATATCACAGAGTATAGCTGAGTAGGTAAAGAGTAGATGGATAAAATCCAGAATATAAAAATAAGTCAACTGTCACGTTCCCCCGCCCACTCTATATTGCAGCTCTTTGTAATCGGCCGGGCGGTGTTCAGATGCAAAACGGAATGATGTGGATGATTTAGAGACTTCATGATTAATGAAATATTCAGCAAAGAATCTGCTTGCCTTACCTTCGACTGTGCCTTTTTTCTTCTTCTTCGTCGTCGTCTTTTTTTTAAAAGGCAGCTGCTCTTCTTGTACTTTGAGAACTTACAACCCGTAGCTTTGACATATCTTTAATAAAGGTAACTGAGTATTTGGAGTTGCTTCAGGAAATGCACTATAGTGGTGATGATTTTAATTTCCACTGTGCTGTAACACTTCAAGAGACAGGCCTTTTCTGTGATGAAAGGAGAGAGGAAAAAGAAGTGATACTTTTCACTGTCACGCAGTTGTTGCAGAAACATCCCCATCTGTGCCGCTAATGTGGTGTAGCAGCTACTTTGTTGGCTTTGGGTCGGAGAGGTGTGGGTTTGAATTCCCGCTCAGCTGAGAATTGCCCTGGGCAACAGACTAGCCCTCTGTAGGGTTGCTGTGAGGATAACATGACATGACCCAATGTTTGTCTTAAACAATTTTAAACATTTAACCTTTTTTATTCCACACTTAATCATATCAGATTCCAGGGTGAACAGCAATGTAAATGGCAAATTATTTAAAACCTAGCACAATGCAATAAAACACTTAAAACTACGGAACCATAATAAAACACAGCAAACATATATATCAGACTGAAGGATTATACAAATTAAAATTCTTGGGTAAATAAAAACATATTAACTTGGTGTCAAATAGACTTCAAAGAATTTCAAAGGTGACATACAAATGTGAGAAAAAGAAATACTGCTTCTTTAATAAAATGTCTTATCTTTTCCTCTAAATTAGTGAAATCTCTGTTTCATAAGTTTCTGATACAGATTTCCAGTATATAACCCAATAAAGGTTCTGCGTCATTCAGAATGTGGGATTAGAATTGCTGAATCAACAACAACTGGACCGGATCTACGCTACTGCTTTAAAGCGCTTTATAACAGTTATAAAGCGCTTTAACTGCTTTAAAGCGCTATAAAACTGTTATAAAGCGCTTTAAAGCAGTAGTGTAGATCTGGCCCAGGATTCAGATTTGAGGTGGGAAGCTGTATTCTTTCACGAAACCATGCAAAAAGAGTTAGGCCCAGGGTGAACATAGGGAAAGGAGGACAGGGCTCCTGTATCTTTAACAGTTGTACAGAAAAGGGAATTTCAGCAGGTGTCATTTGTATGCACCTAGTGAAATTCCCTCTTCATCACAACAGTTAAAGCAGAAGGAGCCCTGCCCTGTTTTGTATCTGGTCATCTAGCTATACTGAATGCATACAAATGTCACCTGATGAAATTCCCTTTTCTATACTACTGTTAAAGATACAGGATCCATGTCCTCCTTTTCACATGGCCACCCTAGTTAGCCCACCATCTCCTGTATCTCTGATCCACTGTATCACTTTCATGATTATTGGCTGGCTGAAAGCTAGAATAATAGTTAAACAGGGTGTGTGTTCTTTTTTCTATTTTTCATATAAATTACTCAATAAGGAGGGTTAGGCAGGATCTACACTACAGCTTTAAGACGGTTTATAATGGTATTGACAACTGTTGGGGCCCAGGACCCACTCTGTATACAGTTTTCAAACTGCTTTCAAAGTATCATATCCTGCTTGGTGTAGATCTGGCCTTAGAATAGTTAATTCATCTGTTTGTAAATCACATCTTCGTCCCATCCTATTATTCTTTCTCCCATCACCTTTCAATACAAAGAAAGCACGGAAACCATTCACAGAAGGAGGTGTGTGTCCCCGTCCCCCCCGAAAAGCTCTGATCATATGGATAATGTACAGATTATAATTAGAATTGTGTTAAATGAGCCTTGCCATTTTTCAGGCCAAAATAATTCCCAAATTCCTTTTAATGCTGGGAATATTTAGTTTTTCCATGCATGTCCCTGGCATTATTTCCCTGCTCTGCTGCTGATTAGGCACTTTTTTAAAATCAAGTCTACTTCCTAGAAATAGTCACATAGACGATCCCAGCCAGTAAGGGATTACATAATGAACAGGATGTCTTTCATAGTCAATCAGAATTGGATGTGTGGGATGACATCACTGGTGGCAAAAAAGGGGAGTATCCAATCATGTGGTTCCACTAATGCAAATGGCAGAGCAAGAGAAGAATCCAACTAAAGTTATGTTTGCACAAGTGCGGTTGGGCAACCACTTCCAAAACTGGGTGCACAAGCACTTGCAGAAAAAAAAAGATTTGGCAGAGCTCCACTAGCACTGCTTGAGTTTGCAGAATGACACCTCTAGATACTGCCCGAAGTGGCATTGCTCTCACACTCAATGGCCAAAGTATTTATTGACTTTTATTGGGCCATCTGCAAATCACTGAAGTTTTGGCAGTTCAGCCACAGGAAATGTTCTTAAGAAGCACCTTCCTTCAGCTTTGCACTAATTATGAGCATCATCACATGGGGGGGGGGAATTGTGTGTGTTTACCGTTGCTTCTCCACCCACATGTTTGTCCCTCATTACTTCCTCTTTTGAAAAAGGAAGTAAACAACTTGCACGTGGCCCATTCAATGGGCTGTTTTGATCGTGCTGCTGCTCCTGCATACAGCAGGCGATAGCGGCAACTTCTGTCTTTAAAAATAAGTTGGACTTACTGGGGGGGGGGGGTTGTTGCATGAGGAAGGCTAGAAAGGGCAGGAGGCATGCAGGAGGCAGACGATGAAATGAGGGGGACCCGCAAAAAACTGTGAGTGCAATAAACTCATCTGATATAATGGCAGTGGACTCTCAAGGATACCTAAAATGCCCAGCATCTAACAGTGTCTGTTCCATCAGACTGTAGGAGAGGGAGAGAAGGGAAGCAGGGCTATTCCATCAACACTACTCGGAAACCAGCTCTAAACCGGCTTCTTATTGGTCAGTTAAGCTACTCCAAGACCCTTTGTGACTGAAGAGTGGGATAATAATGCTTCAATTAAATAGCAGAGCCTATCCATTTTAGGTGATCCTTGGTAACTTAAGGATGCACTTCTCCATCCCTAAAATATTGCTAGTCAGATCAAAACGCATTTTGTTCCCTTCAAAATGTCTCAGACATATCACCAACTGGAAACATTCAAATTTGCCTCAAAATGTTGCGTTAGGCAAACTTTAATAATAAATTTAATTTTAAAAAGAGACAGGCAGATGAATAGACAGACAGTCTGGCTGACAAATATTAAACCATAGAAAGGAATGGGAAGAGAAAGACATCGACTTATTGTCTTTCAAAAGAGATCCGCGGGTTTGCTCAAGGGGAAGGCTGGTTGGTTTTTCTTCCAATGTATCCATATGATGAGAATAGAAAGAGCTTAAAATGATAGGTTATAGATGTTGCCTTGATCTCCTTGAAGGAAAGGTGTGATATAGATATCAATAAATAAATAAGCCAGTTTTCCTAAGACATCTCTTAAAATAAATACCATGGGGCCTCTGAAACATAATAATGTTTTTGTGTGGCAAAAATAGAGCCTCTTAAAGTATCCTTAGCCATAGCAGCAGTAATGCTTCAAACTAAATGCTTCAGCTGTAGAACCTAGGGAGGTATGAGAAATTCATTTCAGTTTGTTGTTGACCAGGATTCACACAATTCTCACCTCTGTGACCCAAACACGGACTCAAACAAAATAGGTGGTTTAAGTCAATACATTTCTGAGCCTGCAATGTGATTTGTGGACCAAAAGAAAAATGTGCTCAAAAAGTACTTAAATTTAAAAAGTGCTCATGAATTTCTATATATGCATGCAATTGATGGGTACGTTGGGGAAACACACATGAAAATGTGCATGAATTTTCATAGCTGAAGAAACAAAACTGAAATGGACATGAATCAGAATGAATTTTGAGATGGAGTTTGGAGAAACTTGATTAGTTCAAGTTTAGCTGATTTCCACATCCCTAAGTAGAGACCCATATGAATTTGGTCTCCAAATGACATATTCCCCCCGCCCCCAAGCATTCACTCAACTTTCTACAGGATTAATAATTAGTGCTGTGCTGAAAAATTCTCCCATGAACATTTCAACTATTCTCATTGAATTTGATAGAAAAGAAATTGCTTTTGAAAAGAAGTTCAAAGGAGAAGAAATTTTGGGGAAATTCTCATGAGTTTGGTTCAAAGTTCTTGTGCTTGCCTTCCTTATGAAATGGCTGAGGAGTGTGTATGAGCGTCTGTCTTTCATTGTACAATCATCTCTCTGACAGTCTGTAGCCTCCTTGGCTTCCCACACTTCCTACTCAGAAGACAACATATTTTTATTCCTCCCAAAGGGCCTTTTCAGATCAGGAAGTGCAGATAGCCTGGGAGATTGTAGAGCAATGGTGAGATGTGTAATAGAAAGAAAAATATAGTACCCTCAGCCACCTCACAATGATTGGTTAAAGTCAAAAACAGCACCAACAGATTCTCAAAATAAATTATAAAATGCCCTGAGAATGAGGAAGAAAAATGGAAACATCTTTCATGGGGCAAGAATTGTGGACGATTCAAAATGGGGGCCAGGCTGCCAACACATTTGTACTGGCAATGCAAAAAGCCCAAAAATCCTTGGGGGGTGGGGGAGAAAGAAAGAAGCTCTTCTACAAGCCCTGCCAGTGGTGATGCCTACCTGTGAGAAATTGTTGGAAAATATCTCCTCCCCTTGGAGACATTTCCCAATGTTTCTACCCACAAATAGGGTGGAGAATTTCAAGAGGCCTCTTGTGCATAGCTCTATTAATAATCTACTCCATACTTCTGTTCAAGTTGGCTCCAGCTCATCTTTACAAATAGGTGATGGCCACTAGAAGCTGTGCCCCTATGAGGAATGATCCCATCCTTCAGAGCAATATTTTAGGTTGTCACGCACACACAACAGACACACACACCTGGTCGATTTGTAAATAGAAAGAATTCTGCCATCATCACAAACGTGACTTGTACAAGGGATTCACAAGCCCTTAAAACCCCCCAGAAACATAAGAACATAACAAGAGCCATGCTGGATCAGGCCCAAAGTCTATACAGTCCATCACTTGGTCCTCACAGCAAATATGGGGAGTGTTCAGCTCCAGGGAAGAGATGGAACTAGTCTGGTGCCACAATCTGCCCTCTAATTTCCTCAAAAATGTCTTCCCCTTTGAAAGAGGCTTTTTTTCTGCCTCATTCTCAGGGCATTCTATAATTTATTTTGAATTTATTTTGGTGGTGTTTTTGAGATTACCAAATCACTGCAAAGTGGCCGAAGGTGCAGTGTGCATATTTTTTTCTTTCCATTATACATCTCTCCATTGCTCTGCAGTAGGGTGACCATATGAAAAGGAAGACATGGCTCTTGTATCTTTAACAGTTGAATAGAAAAGGGACTTTCAGCAGGTGTCATTTGTATGCGTGCAGCACCTGGTGAAATTCCCTCTTCATCACAACAGTCAAAGCTGCAGGAAATCTGCTCTCTTTTGTATCTGGTCAAGCGGGGAGGGCTCCTGCAGCTGGAACTGTTGTGATAAAGTGGGAATTTCACCAGGTACTGCATGCATACAAATAGCACCTACTGAAATTCCCTTTTCTATGCAACTGTTAAAGGTACAGGAGCCCTGTCTTCCTTTCCATATGATCACCCTACTCTGCAGCCTCCTGGGCTGCCTGCATTTCCTGGTCTGAAAAAGACTTATAGGAAGAATTAATAGAAGTGTGGGAAGCTGAGGAGACTACAGACTGCTGGAGAGGTGATTTCATGCATACAAGAAGAATTGTGCACAAACATACTTAGGAATGTCCATGCAAACACAGGAGATACAAAGGACTCCTGGACCCAATCAGGCACTCACAGCTTCCCTAATTTTTTATATGGGTTTGCAGTTAGTTGTAACTTTTGCCACTGTCACTAACATCTCGATATTCCGGTTCAGGAATGTAACAATTAAAGGAACATCTAATTATTATTTTTAAAATAGCTATTTGAAAACTTTTCCGAGCACCTGGTGTCAATTATGCCGTTGCCTTGCTTTCGAAGCTGACTAAATCAATTTTTATCTCTGGCTTTCGTTATTAAATTATACAGATAGCTGGTTTCTTGCCACAAACACAGTATTTTCTGGGCAGAGCGAAACAAATGCAGTAATAGAATTAGAAGGTAAAGGCAAAGTTTAGCAGTGAAAAATGTGCCCTGCTAATTGCCAGTGATCACTTCGAGTTGCTGCCTGCCAGCCTGCTGCTTTTTAAAGACCCTGAATCAATATTCTCACAAACTCGGTTTTCATGGTTTATAAATAAGCAGTCACCCTCTTTTCTAAGAGGGAGAGAGAGAGAGAGAGCTAAAAATAAAGGTCAATATCAAGTGTCACACTGATTCAGAATATAATTAATGGGATGGGGGGGAACAAATATGACATGCTGATAAAGCTGGTAATTAGGAGCCAAAACAAATAGTATATTAACGCTGGAAAATGCAATTTGAGGACAGTGATAAAGTATTATGTGCATGGGATGGAAAAGGAGTTATTGCACAGTGGAGGCAAAATACTACTTCTGCTAGAACAGAACATATAAAAGAATGCCAGGCAAAGATTGCCTCCTTTCCCAGGAGGTGGGTGGGTGTAGTTGGGAACCATTTGTCTTTTACATCATGTGTAGATTCATTTAAGTGTGTGTGTGTGCGCGCGCATGTGTTTGTATGTGTACACTTTTTCATTCATTCACTCACTGTATGTGTATATATGTATGTTTGTATGTATAGAACCACAAAATTTGGCTCAGACCATGAAGAGAACATCCTGATTCTAATTGGACCTCTGTAGAGGCCATCTGCTTTGTCTCAAGTACCGAAACTGATTCTGTTTAGTTTGAATCCAATGCTCATTCTCTCTCTCTCTCTCTCTCTCTCCATATATTAAATTTTGAAATCATCAAACAGTTTTATTGATCCCAGAAGTTAATCACTTTAAAAGATATATTTATTAGTGTGACTAACAAATCAAGGGGGGGAAATGAAATTTTAATGCAAAACATTCGGTTTCCACCTTCTTCAGCTGCTCTAATAGGAATCAAAGGCCTTTGCTAGACCTACCTTAAAGTCCTACAACTCCCAGGATTCTCCAACCAGTTACAAAGGATTGTGCCCTTAGTAACTTTCAAAGTAACTTCAATGTGGATCATTCTCACATTCATAGGAAACATTCTAGGGAGAGAGAAAGAATAATGGAAAAATGGAGATCCATGTGTGAGAATTGCATGAGGAAAGGGGGGCGGGTTCAGCCAATCCAATGCAGAGCTGGATTGAAGGAAACCCTGAAAACACCTGAGTTTCCTCATTCAGACAGCTTCACATCCAGGCCTTTGCTAGAGCCACCTGAAAATCAGGGGAAGAGGAGGGGAGACCTCGCGTTGTGAATAACGCGAGATCTCGCCCTCGTTTACACGCAAGACACGACAAGCTCAAGAAGAGAGCCATCGCGCCCGCCATTTTTAAAATAACTTTTAAAAGGCTGGCTGTGCATGAGCGAATAAAGGTAGGGTGTGTGTTTGTTTTTAAAAATTGATTTCCCTGCTCCCCCCACCACCACCTTAGCCCTGATGGGTGCACCACACACTCACGGTAAAAGCAGGCCAAAGGGTAGGCCTATATCCCGGGATCAGGGAGGGTTGATCCCTGCCTGAGCCCAGGATCCCCTGTGTGTCATCTGGATGCACAGGGGTGATCCCAGGTACCAGCCCGGGATAACCGCTGGTCTAGCAAAGGAGACAGTCCATGGAGACAGTCTAATGAGGTGTGAATGCTAATTCACAGTTGAAAGGGAATAGGACACAGCACAATCCAGAGAGTGCCCTCTCCTATAGGGTGACCAACTGTCAGGATTTCCCCGGATTTGTCCTGGTTTTTGTTCTTTCCATGGTGTCAGGGGGGATTTTCTATAATTTTCAATAATGTCCTGGAATGACACACCTTCCTCTTTAAGGCTGCCATTAGCATGGCAGGAGGGAATGACATGCTTTCTTGAGGCACATCATTCCCCCAACCCGAGCTCCAATTGAGGTCTTAAAGGGGAAAGTGGGTCATTCGTGGACATTATAGAAAAGGCCCCAATTGGAGTGGATGGTGGTGGTGCAGAATGAAATCCTTTCCCCTCCTCCACTCCAATCGGGTTCTTTAAGGTGGCGGGGGAATAACGTCCTTTCTGCAGGACTCAGAAAGCTGCTTCCCCACACATACACTAGGTGTCCTCTTTTTTGGTTTCCCAAATATGGTCACCCTACTCTCCTATTACTTTGGTGCTTAAAGGAGATGGAGTGAACTCCTGGTTGGTTAGCATCACCCATCTGACCAGTCCAGGAAATAGTGCCCTTACACTAAATCATCTACTCCTTCCCTTAGTGATGGGATCATACTTGATCTGAGATCTCAGATTAGCTGGCTTCACTCCAGGAAGGAGCATTCAGAGGAAAAATGCCAATGAAACAGTAGCAGTCCAGAGAAGCAAAAGCTGAGCACAGCACTGAACAGTGACCAAAAAGAAAAGGTAAAGACAAAGGACTCCACCACCACCATAGGAACCATTTTGACCCCTTTAAAAGAAATGAGAGTCTCTCTGAAATGGTTGTAGGTGAATCTTTACCGCATAGATGTTTCCAATGCCTCTGCCTGAAGCAACAGCTTCGATAGACAACCAGTTC
Organism: Elgaria multicarinata webbii; assembly: GCF_023053635.1. Lineage (NCBI taxonomy): Eukaryota > Metazoa > Chordata > Lepidosauria > Squamata > Anguidae > Elgaria > Elgaria multicarinata. The sequence continues at coordinate 24,254,930 of NC_086175.1, read as the reverse complement.
ACATATCATTAATATTCAGAGGAAGTTCAATTTTATACAAATCAGATATCCTTTTGAATAACACTACGCTCTATGCAGACATGATGGGGAGAATCCATTACTCCTTTTACTTCAGATCCATATAAGAAATGAAATAAGTAGGCCTTATCATGCCATGGTTTGGAAACACAGCTTCTGTCGGCAGTCTGTTAAAACATCTTAAAGATAATCAGTAACTCCAGTAGTTCTACAAAGTCAGCATGTCACAGAATGATTTACATCTCAGAGTGCTATTTAACCTTCCGGCTTCCCCCCCCCCCTTTTTTTTTCATATCTCCCTTTCCATCCTCTGCTTGATTCTTCTGCATTTCTCCACTTCACCCCCACCCCTTGCTTCACCATGCTAAACAGCAAAAGAAAAAAGAAAGAAAGAAACCCTCTAAAGCTGCCATAAGATTAATCACAGACAAACAATACCATGTTCAAATCTGGCAGTGTCAGCAGGAGAGTCAATGAAGGAGATCAGATGAGCTTCAGCTCATTGGTGGTATGTTTATCAAATTTCCTCGCCAGAGAATGCATTGCAACACACACACACACACACACACACTGTAAATTGCAACTTCTTGGCTTTGCTAGTGCAAGTCCTTGTAATGATGTACTTAGCTTTTCTGGAAACCTCCAGAAGGCTGGCTCTTCGCATTCACTTTTCAGCAATGCTGCTAGATAGTTTCAAATTGTCTCACATGAGCAATCTGCTTAAACTTTCGTGGCCGTGACTAGGGCTTGAAGATACATATTGCCCATGCACCATGCTCCAGATCAGGGTAGACAGTGGCCTGGTTCAGACAACATGCTAAACCATGCTGCTTAACCACAAAATGGTTAAGGGAATACTCTTAACCATTTTGTGGTTAAACAGCATGGTTTAGCATGTTGTCTGAACAAGGCCAATGTGGTGCACGTGGCCATCAATGTGATCCCAGGCATTTTTCTTGTTGCCCACTGAAACACCCTACTCCTCCCATTTACTACTTAAAATATTTGTATATATTCTTACTAGCAGCTGGGATTTCTTTAAAATAAAGTGGAAGCCTCTAGCTTCTGCCATCTTAATTTCCATGAATGCCTCTGGGCAGGTTACATGTCCTTTGTGTTTAGCCATGCACATCCATGGCAGCCATTTTATGGCTGTGCCTAGGTCAGTTTCTCCAGTTTCCAAATGTGCCCACAGGCCCAAAAGGTTGTGCACCCCATCTCTTGATGCCTTTTATCAGCTTAGGCTGATATACCAACTGCGCCCTTATCTGGACAGAGATAGCCTAGCTACAGTTATCCATGCTCTGATAACCTCTCGTTTGGATTACTGCAATACGTTATACATGGGGCTGCCTTTGAAAATGGTCCGGAAACTTCAACTGGTACAAAACAGGGCAGTACGGTTACTAACAGAGACTGGCCAACGAGACCACATCACGCCAGTCCTTTTCCAGATTCATTGGCTGCCAGTCCAGGTCTGGGCCCAATTCAAAGTGCTGGTATTGACATTTAAAGCTCTAAACGGCTTGGGGCCAGGCTATCTGAAGGAACGCCTCCTCCCGTATGTACCTGCCCTGACCCTAAGGTCATCCTCAGGGGTCCTTCTCCACGAGCCCCTGCCAAAGGAAGTGAGGCAGGTGGCTACTAGGAGGAGGGCCTTCTCTGCTGTGGCACCTGGCTGTAGAATGAGCTCCCTAAGGAAGTTCGCTTGGCACCTACATTATATGCTTTTAGACACCAGGTGAAGACCTTTTTATTCTACCAGCATTTTAACAGTCTATAAATAAACTTTAACGGTGTTTCAAATTGGTAATTTTGCATTGCTGCTGTTTTTATCTGGTTGAGCTTTTATACTGTATTTTATATTATGGTTTTATACTGTTATTTTATACTTTGAATGTTTTTAATTTTTGTGAACCGCCCAGAGAGCTCCGGCTATTGGGCAGTATAGAAATGTAATAAATAAATAAATACCTTGGAAATGGAGGGGGTCTATTCAAAATCTATTCTGGAGGTTTAGAGGTCCCCCTAGAACTTTGTGGGGGTCCTGAAACCAGGAGGGGAAAGTGCTGCTGAGAGTGCCAAAAATCGCCTTCCCCCTCTGCTTCCATTTGTTGAACAGCCAGTCCTGCAATTACATCTGAAGGCTCTAGTGCTCCCTCGGCCAAATAGTGCAGGCATGGGGAACATGGTGCCTGTCAGAATCTGACTTCCCAGAGCCGAGGCAGAAGTCACAGTAAAACCTTTTATTGCGGTAATTCTAGTAATTAGCTATAAGGCTTTACAGTCCCAATAAAGAACCACACTTAACAGATTACAACGTTGTTCCCTGACAAGAATCGGTTCATGAGCATCACAACAAAGGACCCAATCAGCCCTGGATTCCATACACAAAATAAATCCAAAAATAAGTTCACAGTTCCAGTGAAACCAGGAAGCTTTCCAGGTTACCAGCCGTTGCTTCCACAAAGTCTCCTGCTGGTTGTACTGGTTTAAATACAGGGGAATGGCTGCTAAAGATCACTATTGGACATTCAATCCTTGCAGGGAAACCTGGCTCTCAGGTGGTTGCTGTGCCTCATGGGACTTCTGCCCTGAAAGCCTTCTGCCCTGAAAGGTTATCAAGAAATATTTGTAAATAAAAATAAATGGGATGACTCAGGACCACCCTCTTTAGTTGACAACACACTAAGGCCACAGCTAGACCTAAGGTTTATCCTGGGATCATCCAGGGTTCGCCCCTGCCTGAGCACTGGATCCCCTGTGTGTCACCTAGATGAACAGGTTTGACGCCTGGATGATCCAGGGATAAACCTTGGGTCTAGCTATGGCCTCAAGGAGACACCCCCAAAACACCTCTCCTGAAGAGTCCTTCTCCTGCTGCCCTGTGCCCATGAAAGATGACCCTGGTCGAGAAGCAGGGGGCCACAATCAAGGTCTGGTCTCCCATCTGTGGAAGATAAGCCACTCTCAGCCCTTTGCAGCTTGTAAGCCAGTGGGAGGCCTGGTAGAACTGAGTTCTCAGGCGTCTTGCTTCCCTATGGCTAGGCCTGACTCTACAGCTTCCCCTTCTGACTCAGAATCAGTGCCACAGGCTATAGCTCTTTCTTTCCCCAGACTACGGCAAGGTCTCATGGGGATGCTCATCTACACCAAGCAGGATAGTCCACTATGAAAGTGGTATATAAAAGGCAGGAGCCACACTACTGCTGTATAGCAGTATTGAAGTGTACTGACAACTGTTGGGGCCCTATGACACATACCATATACTGCTTTCATACCACTTTCATAGCATTATATCCTGCTTGGGGTAGATGTGTCATGGGACCCAACAGTTGTCAGTGCACTTCAGTACCACTATAAAGCAGTAGTGTAGATCCTGCAGTGCACTTCAATACTCCTATAAAGCAGTAGTGTGGCTCCTGCCTTTTATATACCGCTTTCATAGTGGAATATCCTGCTTGGTGTAGATGAGCCCGTGGTCTCTGGATGTTGTTAGACTGAGGCCATAGCTAGACCTAAGGTTTATCCCTGGATCGTCCAGGGGTCAAACCTGTTCATCTAGGTGACACACAGGGGATCCAGTGCTCAGGCAGGGGTGAACCCTGGATGATCCCAGGATAAACCTTAGGTCTAGCTGTGGCCTGAAACTCCCATCATCCATCACCGTTGGCTATGCTGGTTAGGGCTGGTGGGAGTTGCAGTCCAACAACATCTGAGCAGACACACATTTCCCACCCCTGCCGGGTGCTCCTTCTGGCCTCCTCAATATTCAGAGAAGTGGAGCATAACCATACAAAAAGGAGCTTGTTTAAGTATTGGGCAGAGGTCTGTGAAAGAAAAATCGACGCACGGCATCACCTCGCCCTACCTTCTAGAGATCTTAAAACAACCTTCAAGTGAGCAACCTTCCCTCTGCATCAAATGCAAAGAATGGCCATTTTCAGGATGTGTATGGAAAGCTGCTGTTATCCCATCCGTCATGCGTGACATGTACTTCGCTAGGAGAGATAAGCACTTACAGGCCTTTCATCATCTCTCCTTCCACCGTCCCTGCTTTCCCACCCCCTCCTCACCCCACCCTGTTTTTCTCTCATTCCTTTTTCAGAGTACAAGACAGAAAAGCTAGACCACAGGGTGAGCTCCTGTCAGAAACCTCCACAGAAAACCTGCCTGCCTGCTGCTCTTGTGGGAGTCCTCAGGCTATTTCCTCGCCCGGTGTAATAAACTACAAAAATCTCTGAACTCCCAGATTGAATGCATTATTACTGTGGTACAATTCATTCCATCTAAGCTTTCAACCTGTAATGCTAAGAGGGAATATGCCGGCTAGAAGCTGCTACTCCCACCGTTTTAGGCTCTATCCGAGTGAGAAAAACAGCAGCCAGCTCCCTCCTCCTTTGAGCTGCCTCTTTGAATAACAGAGGAAACTGCGCTCTTCTCGTTATGCAGTAAAATTGTCAAAATATTTATTAGTGCTAATACTAAGTTTACATAGAGCTAGATCCCCCCCCTTTTATATATATAGTTCTGGCTGAAAATAAAAATGAGAACTGTGAGAGAAAGAATGTGCCCAGCAGAATAAAACTTGAGGGGATGGATCCAGGCTTACTCATACTTAGAGTAGGTCCACTGAAATCATTGGGACTTAAGTTAGCGATGATTTCAGTAGGTCTGCTCTTTCTAAGCCTGCCCCCAATCTGAGATATTTTACACAGAGGAGTAAAACCAAAATCCCATTCCCCATTTACCTTATGCTTCAAGGGATGGGGATTTTTCTGGATCTCTTTACAGAGCAAAGAGCATCTTTGGAAGAGGGAATTTATATTGGGGAAATTGCAAAGGGTGTCAGGAGAGAATGGCCCTCTATTATTATGGTGTTTCTGGCCAGAACTGAGACACTGAGCTCTATCACACCTATTTCCCCCCCCCCTCCTGGTTTGCCTCTGTATTTTTTACCTCTGTTTCATAAGCACGGCAAGCCTTCTTCCCTTTCACAATGGTCGATTTACTCTCTTTTCACTTGTTTGCTCTCCTGCTGCTATTGTGCCCACCCAGCCCAGCCTCTTTTCCTTCCCCCTCCAGTTCATTGGTTCTTGTCATTGATGGACATTGTGATCAAGTGGCAGCTTTCCCCCAATACTCATTGTAGCTCCCAGGGCAATTAACCAAAATGCTTACACCTCCCTCATTTTTAAAGATAAAGAGATGAAACTTGGGACTGTGAGAGCTCTTAAGTAGGGCTTTAGAGTTGCCAAGATTGAATCAGATGGGTTCATCCTTTGATTTTTTAAGAATTTTTAATTCCCCCCAAGTCATTCCTTCTCTCTCTCTCTCTCTCTCTCTCTCAGACACACACACACACACACCCGATAATGCACAGCTGTGCATCCCCAGTTCTTCACCATGTTTTGTTGTTCTTGGTGGTGGAGGAGGATGCCATTTTCTTCCCAGAAAGATGCTAGGACTGGGGCATTGTGGGAGAATGGTAAATGGTGGCCAGGCAGTTAATACAATTTATGCTGCTGTCACTTGCAATGGCAATCCCCACCCCCACTGCAAGAAAATACACCATGTGGGGGGGGGAGAGAAAGAATCAGTGCTACTACCAGTTAATGGTGAATCCCATCCCTGAGAAACTGTTGGGGAATTTCTCCTCACTCAGAAGAAATTTGGTGAAATGGGACTCCCAATATCTCTCCCCACGACTTGGGTGGAGAATGTGAAGAGACACGTGTTGCACGTACTGGATACATCCCCACTGATTGGCCCCGTCTCTCTGCAATGGGAGTTCCATGATGGAAGGAAAATGGAAAATAAATAAAATGTACCTTGCATGATTAGAGAATTGTGTCTGCCCTTTGCACTTCATGTGTTTATCGCCGACCAGCGGGAGCGAGTAAAACAGCCCACAGCTATCCTGGCTGCTACATTAAGTGTGAAGCAGCTCTCAAAAGTTCTAATCGCAGTGGCAATCTGCGATGTGCTCACCAGTTTCGGCCTGATTAGAGTTTCAACAATATGCATACAGGTGTGCTCATGGAGAGAGAGAAGAAAGAGAGAGGCAAAAGCTATGAAACTCTATTGACAGGCACTATTCACTTTTTAAAATGGCATTATTTATCTGCAAAACTGTTTATTCCTCTGTGTGCTGGTGTGTGGTCTTAGTCAACCCTTTAACAATAGCAGTATTGTAGCAATGTGTAGTGCTATTAAAAGGAGATGTTGTCAGAGGAGACGGCAGAACCAGGTGCCATAAGCTGATCTCCAAAGGATGTTTTGAACGATGCTCTTCTGTCATCTGCAGCGATTCAGTAGTACAAGGACATTCCCTTAGGCAGTACCAATACAGTATTGAGGTTTACAAGCCAAGATGCAGATCACAAAGAATATTAATAACACTTGACGGAAAAATTGCATTAATGGTGCTGATGTTAGCGAGGTACGACCGGCACTGTCAGGTGTGTGTATTCTCAGGAATGGCTAAGATGTGACAAGTGTTGGTTTATAGAGCAGCTATAATCAGAAAAAAAATCCATTTGCAAAAATTCCTCCTGTTGTTCTTGTGATCAGTCAGAACTCTATGTTATGATATCAACACAGCTTCCACATAAACTGGCAGCTGTGTGTAACATTTCCTCCTGCCCCTCAACTTGTTAACCCACAGCCAGTCCATCACTACATCCCAGCAGTGGTTCAGGGCTTCCACAGCCTCCTTGGCATCTGTAGAAAATGAGAGGAAGAACTGGGTAACATCAGCATATGGATGAAACCCAACCTGAAAACTCTGGATAACCTCCCCCAGTGGCTTCATGTGTCATGACTAGGCCTGTTCCCCTTAGGCTGGTAGAAGGAGTTTCAGGCGATCAGTCAGAATCAGATTCTGAAGCAGAAGAGATGGTGCCAGAAACATACCAGCCTATATGGGGAGTGGGGGAGGTGACACTCACAGGCTCTTCACCAGCTGGGAATGAGCCTTCGCCAGACCTTATCTCTGAAAACGTTAACAGCACACAGTCTGCGGGAAATCAGTATTCTTCCGAAGGGGAGGACACTGAAAGGCTAGCTGATCCTAGAGCAGGCCACAAACTAAAAGGAAGGTGAGAGAAGGTCGGCCCGGCTAGCTTCTCGCCAAAGGCTTCTTCAGAACCAGTCTCCCTGAAGTTAAAGCATTCTGGCAAAGGCTTTCCGTTCTTCTTGAAAGGACAGTTGTCTTGCTTAGTTTGCATAGTTTTGCCTAGATGAAAGTTCCTAGGGGTTGGACTCTTTTCAGGTGTCAACACCTCTCTTCAGGTGTTATTGCCTGAATAAATCTTTGTGGATTACATGGCAGACCTCTTTATTGTCTCCCAATAAGGCAGGAGGTTTGGGAAACACAACATCATGTAAATATTAAAGAGCACAGGGGACAAATCAAAGCTGTGGTGAACTCCATAGGCTAATTGCTATGGGTCCAAGTTCCCCCAGTACCACCATCTGAAAATTTTGGGGCAGAAAGGAGCAGAACAACCATAAAATGGAGCTCCCAAGTCCCATGCAAACCAAATGTACCTGAAGGATTCCATGATCAATGGCATCAAAGTCTAGCAGAACCTACATAAACATACTCCCTTTTTCAGTCCCGGGTAGGTCTTCCATCAAGGTGACCGCAGCTATTTCTGCCCCAAAACTGGGTCAGAACCCATTTTGGAAGAATCCAAAGAATTAACTTAATCCAAGGAAGCCTGGAGTTGTGTTGCCACCACTCATTCTAGGACCTTACTTTAAAAAGGAAGATTGGAAACTGACTGATAATTATCTAGTGTGTTGGAATACAATTACAGTTTCTTCAACAGTCTCACAACAGCTTCTTTTTGAGAATCTGGAACTCAACCCTCATTCAAAGACACATTTACAATCTGGCCCTCCTTCCATCTCCTATACATGACCTTTTAAAGTCTTGACTCATTATAGGACTCCCTGTGCAGCCATACCAGCTTCTTTAGAAGTCTCCCATTTTTTTCCTTCTCATTAGAATAATTTTCAATTACGTAAAACAACCAGAGCCTGTCTTAGCCATTGCTGTCGCTGCAAGGACAGTGGGGGAGAGAGAGAAGCACTCCATCCTTTCCCTCCGGCTGCTGTGAAGGCAGGCCTCAATTGCTTTGCGTGAGTGCCTAACACTTAGATAAAATAACTGGAGCCTGTCCTTGCTGCCGCCACTGCCACCATAGTAGCAGGGATGGAAGGAGAGAGAGGAGGGGCCTCTCCTCACGTCCTTGCTATGGCTGCAGCAGCAGCAAGGACAGGCGGCTTGGCTAGCGAGTGGCCGCCTCCACACTTGCCCAACTCGGTGCATGTGACTTCACATCGGGGGACAAGCAATTCTCCACAAGCTTCGACCCTCAGTCGGATGCTCACACCATCCCTACTTCAGTATTTTCCATTTTTTAGAATCGCCCAACCTTCTTCACCCCATTTCTCCTTCAGAGTTTCTTGCCATGAGATTCTATACCTAACTGTCCTCTGAGCTCTGTGAAATCACCTTTCCTAAAGTCCAGAGCGCATGTCCAACTATGCAGAGTTTTCACATCCCTGGCAATTACACATTTCAAGATGACATTGTCACTTTCCCCCAGGGTCCCTGCCACTTTCACTTCTTCAACCAGTTCATCCTTGCTGGGCAGGATTAAGGCTAAAATGGCATATCCCCTTGTTCCTTCTGAAAAATGAAGCTGTCAGCAGGACCATTCATGAATTTGTTGGGCATTCCATTCTTAGCAGGGTTGGATTTCCATCAGAAGTCAAAATAGTTGAAATCCCGCATTATTACTATGGCTTGCCTCTGGGAATGAGATGTAACCTGTTTCAAGGAAGTATGATCTATGTCTTCTGGTTGGCTGGGTGGTCTTTAGTATACCGCTGCAAAAATATCACTTTTGTTGCACTCTGCCACCATTCCTAAACAAGGCAGCTCTTTTAAACTCGTTTTGGACTTCCCACAATTACTGAGGTCATTTTTAGTTGTTTTAGACATCTTAAACAGCCAGAGAATTGCTAGGTGGCAACAGCTGGTAAAGTTTGCTTTATTGACTGGAACCCTACTTAAAGCCTACCTTGAACCATTAACTGTGACAGTCCTACAAAACGGAAGAATGGGTCCCTTCTAGGGTGGCATCTATACAATGCTGCTTTCCAGTTTATTCCTCAAAGCCCCACATCAACACTACTGTGGAGTGGGAACAATAAAGGAGGGAGTGTGGGCTATCTGGCCAAATAAACGCAACACCAGCGGCCATTCTACTCATCAAACCCGGACCCGGCCCTGTCTTCCTGCACTTACCCTGGGACTTAGTCTCGCCTTTCATTCGCCCCCCAGCAACAGCCACTGACTGAACCTGAACAGAGGCCACCACTGACAAACTGAGGCCTTAGCTAGACCTACCTTTTACCACGCAATGGAGGAGTGAAGATCTTGCATTGTGATTAATGTGAGATCCCTCCTCTGTTTACACGTAAGGCGCAACGACCTCAGGAAGAGAGGCGTTGCTCATGCCTTTTTTTTATTTTCTTAAAGCGATGGCAGCGCACGAACGCTCATGCGCTGAAAGTAAGTGTTGTTTTAATTTAATTTGGTTTCCCTGCTCTCCCTACCCTAACTCCAATGGGTGCAGCGCTCCTGAGGAGCTCTGCACCCCATGCACGGCTCACGGCTCCCCGCAAGTAATCCCGCAGAGCGGGATTAAGCTGCAGAAATGGACCACATGTTCTGCGGTCTCAGGCTCAGCCCGGGACCGCGGAAAAAATGGGCCCAAGGGGAAGGCTCTATCCTGGGGCAAGGGAGGACAATCCCAGGGTTTGCCCCAGGACATAGCCTGGTATAGCTAAGGCCTGAGAAACAACATGGTAGACTCAGAGCAACAACAAAAAATAGTAATCGTGGTTAAAGAACACTGAGAAAAAGCCCGATGTGACTGTGAGTTACCGACTGTGTCATGTAAACCATGCAGCTCCACTGCATAGCCACAATGGGGTGAACAGACCATATAGATACCCTCTAGGTAGGAGTTATAAGGAGGAGGCAGAAGTTTGGGTTCCTTTGGTAAATTGTTTACTTTTAGCAAATCCATCATAGTACCTGTAAATTCTACTATAGTAACATTCTGATAAATTATTTGTGTCTCTAGAAATATTTGGTTTGCTGCTGCTGCTTTGTTACATTCTCAGAAAGTATGCAAGCGCTGTGGGCAAAAAATATCCCAACTCTAAAAGACGAGGGACAGTTTTAAAGGATCTGGGTTGATGAAGCATACTTCCGTTGCACAATTTCATCCCTTCCTTGACCTATACCCCATTGCCTCCTTTTATCCTTCCTTACCCAGCCCCATCCCAGCTTCCTAGATTCCCTGAAGTACCCTTTCAGTTCCTCCAAAGAATCACAGTTATGGGATACTTCCAAAATCCAAGTCAGTTTAGAACTATGTGACTGAGGCTAATTTGTTGTTGTCTTTTGATGGGGCTGTTGGCTGTGACAGTAATGGCTCACTGTCACGCCTATCTGCGTGCTCCCTGAAAATTGATGTCTTGGTAGTCGAAAGCCATGTCCCTTCTGACAAGTGCTGTCACCACCGAATCCATGATTCTGAGGAGTTCGTGTTGCCAGTTCCATCGAAAAATAAAAATAAAATGCAAATACTTATTTAATAGGCAAACTGTCTTGTTTCTTCATTTTCTAGGGTTTGGTTGAACTTCTCTCATCCAGACTTATGAAGCTTTGCCCATAAAAAGGCAAGTTGTTCTTTTCTTTTGCAGACAGTGGACTTGATTCCTTTCCCACAAGTACCAAAACTTAACTGAAATACACAAAGGAAATAGAAACATAGTGCAATCTTAGGGAGTTATTAAGAAATATTTTCAAATGAAACCATTTCGTGGGACCGCTTTTTATGAAAAATATACACCTCGCAACATAATAACCTGGTGTATTAGCTGCACATGTCATTGGAACCTATAAAAGAAGTATAAAATACTTACCAAATAATCCATAACCTGTCAGCTATAAGTACAATATGTAAAATATTAGTGTCAAGGGGAACATCTAGTAAAAGGCAAGGATGGGGAATAGAAATACTAAGAAAACTGATTGGCTCAAGTCTCTTTCTATTATTATATGAGAAATAGATGCAGTTTTAAGGTACAATAGAGCAGGCACCATTCATCCTTCAATAGAGCTTGTATGGAAGCATAGAAGTGGTCACGGCGTGGCTTCGATTTATACCTGGGCAGAGATAACAGTAAGAAGACAATAGAACGTATGGAAAACTGAGCCAACCAGCATCACTTCTCTACCAAGATGGTGCTTGGCCAATGGTGAGTGATAGTGGCTCCCATCTTACCAGCAGCACAGGAATGGTAAGGGAGAAAACAGCACTTTTAGGCCCTTTCTACACCTAAGGGCTATCCCAGGAAAATGGAGGGATCGTCCCTGCCTGCTCCCGGGATCCACTGTGTGTCATTTGGATGCACAGGAACGATCCCAGGACAATCCCGGGATATAGAGCTGGTGTAGACATGCCCTTATCTTCTTCAGCCATCTCTGTTTGGAGGCACAGCTTCACACGTAAAGCCCTTGACTGTTCTACTCAAGCAGAGCAGACATGCTTGCTCTGTGAATAATGTAACATATATCCCAGCTCTAAGTTCTGTCTGTTTATCGGTTGATTGATCAATCAATCAATCAATCTTGTTTAATTGATTGATTGATTGATTGATTTCTCACAGCAGTGGTAAACCTGAATCTGGAGTGTACCACTTCCAACTACAGGGAAGTTCATGTGTTTGAGAGCTATGTAGGCTAGAATTCTGGTCTCTGTTATGTTAATTAGGTTCAGCTAATCATATCTTGGTCACAACCCTTCATTCAAGCCACAATTAATGCAGGAAGTCTCTAATTAAATACAGTTATCTGTTTTCTCACAATCAGGAAATTATGGGCAAAATCGAGCATGACTTTAAATGTTTGTCTAGCAGCTATCTCCCCCCACACACACCAGTTTTATTCTAGAGTAGGCACAGGTCCCACAATCAGGTCAGGACCCTGGCATGGGGGTAGAGGGGCTTTTAAGATCTGGATTGGGGGGCTGCACATATTCTAGAGTAAAAATTAAAAGAAGACATCACTGCTAGACATACATTTAAAGTCTTGTTGTTGCCCTTAGGTTACCAGGTTTGGAATGAGCCAGAATCTTAAAACAACTTCAAAAAATGGTTTAAGATCACAGCTTGTTCTGAACTCGGTAACCATAGCTTCTTTGTCTGGACAAATGAGGAAATTATGGTTAATTGGAACTGCTTGGTTTAATCATGGCTTGTATGAAGAGAGGGGCAAAAGGGCTGTGTGTGTGGACAAAATGCTTATATCTCAGGTGGTTAAGCTGAGGGATATGATTGTCTGAGGGGGCATCACTTTCTATGTAGAAGGATTCTCCCCCTCTTTTTCTCAGTATGAAGGAGTATTTGATCATGCAATCCCATTCCCTGCAGTCTGGAGACGTACAGCTTCCAGCAGGTTTCCTCCTCAGTGAGAATTAGGCCAAAGTGTGAGGGAGAACCCTCCTCTGTGTTCCATTGCCAAGGGAGATGTGGTGGGCGGCTAGAAGGGTCTCTTCAGTAGCAGCACCCCATTTGTGGAACTATCTTCCAAGAGAAGATCAACTGGCCCCTTTGTTGATGGTTTTTAAGCAGGCAGTCAAAAAATTCTATTTTGCCAGGCTTTTAAATTGGTTTTAACTGTGTGTTAACTTGGTTGGTTGGTTGGTTGGTTTATTGTGGCTTTATTATTTCTAATCAGGATTCGTGTAAAGTCCTGGTCCTTTCCTGTTTTTTACCCACTCAGTCCGCTCACTACAGAGAGGCTCATGAATAATGCAAATGTGGCTCATGTATAGTGAATTCCCCTTCCAAAATTTGCATGCAGTACAACCCTGCACCCTCCCTTCTACACCCCGATAGGTCTCCTTCCTACTCCTCACTGGTGGTGACAGCCTAATCGAGCAGCTGGGACAGAACCCACCTTTGCATCACACTGATTGGCTGAGCTGGGCTGTCTGTCATCTCACTGATGGAGGGGCTACCTTGCCTGTTTGGTGCAGAGGAAATTAATTGCTATTAAAGCTTGAGCTTTTAGCTTTTGTGAACTTTCAAAAATGTTCTGCACTACCACACTGCTCAAGCTTCAGTTAAACAAAATGAGGAAAATCGGTATGGAAGATCCTGAGTAATAAGCCTTACACTACCGTATTCTTATATAAGATTATGTTTTTATTGTAATGAACTGCCTTGGGGTAGCCAAGTGTCCACTTTTACAGAGGACAGTCCTCTATTTGAAGGGCTTCCCAGTCCAGTTCTAGTTTAAAGATAGAACCATAAGAACTGTTGCCCATCAACAGTCAGCACCTGGACAGCAGGCTGAACAGGAGGGGCGCAGGTTACCTGAACCAGATCTACACCAAGCAGGATAAAACACGTTGAAAATGTTTTGAAAACTGTATATGGAGTGTGTCATGGGCCTCAACAGTTGTCAAAACTGTTATAAACCATTTTAAAGCAGTAGTGTAGATCCTGCCCTGGTCACAGTCTTCCAGACTATGGTGAGATGTACTGTATTTCTCTTTAAATTAAAATAATTATTTGTAAATGTGCATCTACACACACACACACACAATCTTTTGACTTCTCTTTTGGTGATGCATGCCCTTTTGCTGGGGGATTTTGTAAGTAGCAACCCTACACTGAAAGGTGATATTAAAAAAAAAAAGTTATCTACAAATTAATAAATAAGTATGTCCAGATAATTCTGACTGGGTGGTAAAGGCTACTTGCCACTAGAAAAGAGCCCAGAATTTTGATATAGGTTGCAAATCCTAGTGTTTGTTTCTGCTTATGTGAAAATATATTTTTTAAAGAGAATTTTGCAGCTGTTGACTATTGCAAAGGAAAATAAGTGCCTGATGACTGTACATAAATCCTTGCCAGCATTTAATATTACTGGCTTATGGGATTTCCCAAGCTGAGCGTCCGCATCCCCTTGCAACCAATGGCTTTATGATTGCTGTCAAAGGTACAGTGACATTTAGAGAGGCTTCTGGCAAGAAGGAGGCATGCAAATTTGGGAGCGGTTGTCTGAAACAAGCTGGCAGTTGCAGCTCCATGGGACAAAAATAAATCAGTAATTCTCCGCACCCCCCATCTCTTTGCTGTATGTTTAGTGGATCAGAAATGGGCATTGGCAGGTAGAAGCCAAAGGATAGCCAAAAGTAGCTACCATCAATATTCATATGTCAAGGGTTGCAGCGACAGGATGGGAAAACAGGCTGTATTTCTAGAGTAAATAAAGCTGAACTGTTTGTGGAAAGCTTCCTTTCCAACAGCAAATGGTTTAAAGCAAATATACCTCATATATATATATATATATATATGGTGGGTGGAACCCCTCCATGGATCCAAACAAAGGATAATTGACAATTGCTGTAAGACACGGTGGGGCTCGTAAGGGTATTTTCGTTCCCAGCATGTTTGCAGAGTTCCATTCTCATTAGAAAGGTAAACTTGCCTTTGATTTGCTAATAATTTTCATATATGTACACACACACACACCAAGGTCTCTAAGACTATATGGAACTTTTCATTTGTTTTTCATAAACTCATGATGGATTGCTGGTTTTCACTTTTTGATATAGAGCCCAAAATGAAACCAGCAAAGGAGTTACTGCCTCAGTAAATAGCACCAGCCGCTCTCTGAATGTGCCCTGGCATTCTAATGAGACTTATCTCCAAGCATGTGGTTTACTTAATGAGAGAGCTGACTTTGGGACTCTTTCATAAATTATATTGTGGTCTAGTCAGAATGTAGAATATGATTTCTCTCTCCTTTCCCTTTCTATACATCCATACACACAAACACACACACACACACACACACACACACACACACACGATATCTTTTCCATCCCTGGAAAATGTTGCTGCAAAGTTCCGGACACAAAATTGACTAACTTCCTAACGGATTGAAGTGCTGTTTACTATTTAATTGTCCCTTTCTCTTTCCTCCCCAACCCTCTCTTTCTCTCCAGGAAAATGTAGTTCAGTAACAGTCAATAGTTTTTAGAGAACTGAAGGTGCTATGACAAAGCTATCATTTTTTGTAGTGTATACACGCATTCCTTCTGTCCCACTATTGCTTGTTTCTGGTGTTTCCAAAACCAGCAAAACAATATTGGGCAAAAGGCGGGATACAAAATAATAATAATAATAATAATAATAATAATAATAATAATAATAACAACAACAACAACAACAACAACAACAACAATAATGTTTCACCAGAGATGACAGCAGAGGCTCATCTACACCAAGCAGGATATTCCAATATGAAAGTGCTATGAAAGCTGTATATAAAAGGCAGGAGCCACACTACTGCTTTATAGTGGTATCGAAGTGCACTGACAGTTGGGGCCCATTGACACATAGCACATGCCGCTTTCATACCACTTTCATAGTGTTATATCCTGCCTGGTGTAGATGTATCATGGGCCCGAACAGTTGTCAGTGCACTTCAATACTGCTATAAAGCAGTAGTGTAGATCCTGCCCAGGACAAAAGAAATGAGTGTGTATACCATGGGCAATTATGGCTGTACTATATAAACTACAGCTGTACCAAATCTTTTCAATATTTTATTTTCCAACAGAAATGAGTTTAAGCATAGAAAATGCCCACCACCACCACAAAAATGAACAACCGTGACTCTGCAAATATTCCACCTCTGGATATTTTTAGCCCTATTAGGTAGCATTATTTCTCCTGGCTTCTGCTATTCTACTCTATCAACCTTCCTGGATTAATCATATGGGTGATCCCAACTAATTAAACCACCTGGAGAAAATTAGTTATTGTGTGGATTAGAAATGTCATGTAATGAAATAAATAAATATTACACCATGGAAAAGGTGACACCATAACGCCTCATGGCCATCAGATTTGATTACATCCTAATGTCACTGAGTGCAAGTGAGGGCTACTGAGAAGGACACCGAATGAAGGCAATGCTTCCTGGAATTGTCACATGGGTGATGCCAACTAGTTAGTGACCATCACAGAGCCAATGGCACACTGTTGCAATGCTACATCGCTAATGTATGATGGCATCATTGAGGGATGTTGAAAAAAATATTGTGCATTATTGAGAAAAATTGGAAAAATAGAACAAGCAGGATGATGTAAATGGGCAAAATAACTTCCCCATACAAAAAAAAAGAGTCATAAAGAGGAGGCATTTTTGACAAAAATGGTTGTGAAAAACTGAGTGTTCTGTGGGGGACACAGGCAGCTGCAGGGTGCTTGGGGAACATGCAGTGCCCCATCCAGGGACATGCACATTCTGAAACATGTGGATGGCTGGGAGATCACTGCGGTGGCTGGGCAATTGCTGCTGCACCCGGATGATCGCAGCAGCAGTGGCAGCGATCACAGTGATAAAGACACAACTGCACGCCATTCCTGGACCCTCCCTCCCAGGCAGTGCATCCTGAGAGTTGTAGGAATTTACAACAATACCAGATCCCTTGAGCTGTGCAGGAGCAATGGCAGATTGCTCCTGCATAAAATGGCGGATTTTTCATCATAAAATGGCGGATCTGTCCTAAAATGGCTGTCAGGATTTGAATTTTCGAAGCCGAATCTCAAAGCTAGCACAGTCCTAATATGTATAGAATTGTGTTGTAAGTCTTTAGCTTATGTGCAGGGGGAGTGGAGAAATGTTACAAGCACTACTTATTCTCGTCTTTTGCCTAGTCTATTTTTAAATGTCTCAATCCATCGGGCTTGCATTACTTCCTTGAGAGACTATTCCACAACCTAATAGATCTCAGTGCAATGTAATTTTGTGTCAGAATATATCTTTAGAGGTAGAGATGTATTAGCAGGTTAAAAGATTTATTTCCCCTTTGTTTCCACAAAATGGAGGGAGAAGCTATTCCTTCTTCCTTCTCTGCATCTGTCACAGGAATTTCGGTTCATATTTCTCCCTGGGGAACAATAATCACACAATCCTAAACAAAACAGAAGTGAAACATTTCGCTGCAAGGCTGACCCATGAATCCGTTTAACTAAAAGAGAACTTGAATCAGAATTACATTGTTATACCTGTTCCTAGAGACTTCAGTATTTCACCCAAACTAATTCATTAAGCCAAGATTCCATTTTTTCCTACCACAAAACTCAAAAGACCCAGTTTGCATGATCACTGAATGCTAAATTAGTCAAGGCAGATGTGGAACATGATTTGCATAACCACGGGCTGTTGTTGGGTTATTTGAGGGCTGGCTGTTCTTCAAACAAGCTGTGTTGCCTGAATTCGGATGACACCACAAGCCACAGCAAGGTGGGTGATTATGCAAACCGTGCCCAGCCAATGCTGTGCTTAAACAAGCTACCATGGCTTGTTTAACCTACAATGATTGTGCGAACCAGAACCAGGCCAAAGCATTCTGCTTTGCTGTCTCTCTCTTGTGTCAACTTATAATGACAATTTAATGAATATTATTTCACTGTTCGCATGCATTACTGAAATCCACAGCTTCACAAGGGAAGGAAGATGAAACTGCATCAGGTAAATTACATATTATTACAAAGGAATTGCGCTTTTTATACTGTATTTCGTAATTGTGTTTTAAACTGTTGGGTGTTTTACTGTGGTTTTAATTTTTGTGAACCGCCCAGAGAGTTTCGGCTATTGGGCGGTATAAAAATGTAATAAATAAATAAATAAATAAATAAATAAATGGAACATTCATTTTAAAGAGCAAAACAAACAGATGTTATTGCAGGTCACCTTCCTTAACATGCTAAACATCCTTCTGCAAGCTTATGGCATGCACCAGAATCAGCCACTTTATCGGACCAGGAAGTACCTTATTGGCCCCTTGTGTCACTTGATCCCTAACTGCAATACTAAGCTCTTGCCATCTATAGTGGTGGCACTGTAGCACAATGATGAACAGGCCAGCAGTTCCTCACTGTACTGGTACTATACTGCACTGAGTAAAGCACCTAGGTCTCATTGGTAGAGTGCCAAATTTGAGACCTCTAGCACAAGGTCCCCAAATCTTTTGAATTGAATCTTCCAGCATAACCACATTTAAGTAGAGAAGTGTATGAGAAATTTACTTTAGTTCGTTTGTGTCTCCCATTTGTACCTCCTGAACATGCGTCCATCTGCAATCCTTTCATGCATGCCTGAGCTTGTAATGCCTAGGGATGGGGTTGGGTGGGATGCATTGGAAAATTGCATACACACATATACACATGAAAAATATGTGAGTTTTTTTTTTAAAAAAAAAAAACAACCTCACACAAACACACTTTAATAAATGAGAGAAGATTGCATACTTTGGATTATGCAACAAAGTACTTTGTGATTTTCATGCAAAAAGAAGGGGGGGTCACAATCTGATATGGACAGATGTTGGGCCGAGCTTCGAGATGGAACTCATAGAACTTTGATGGGTTTGGGTGTGCTTGGTTTCCACATACCTACATTTAACTTCCTTTTCTCTCTCCCCACCTGTCCCCACCACAAAGTACAGTTGGGAAAGGATATAAGGAGAAAAACCAACTACAGAAAAGCCTGGGAAGAGCAGTTGGAATGTGCCAGGACATGTTGGCATTTCGGAGCGCTCTCAGGAAAAGCTGGAGAAGGATGAGTTCCTTCCGAAATGAGATAGAGGGTGTTTTGGCCACCTCTAAAACACCTGCAGCACAAACAAGCCAAAGTTTGGCACTTCAAACTCCCACTTATGTTGAGCACTATGTTAAACAGTGGATCTGCCTCTCGGAAACCGAGAATATAAAATGCAGCTTTTATGAGTATTTGTTGCAGTTAGTTTTTATTTCTCAGAACAACTACAGCATAGCTATCCACACAGGATGGCCACCCGCTTTTTCCCCTTTAAGGAAAGGGTGGGGTTGTCTTTAGTTTGCATACCTAATACATGAGCTCATTTAATTGTTTAAAACTGTAGTGACCTGGGCCGTAGCTAGACCTAAGGTTTATCCCAGGATTGTCTTGGGGTCAAACCTGTTCATCTAAGTGCCACACAGGGCATCCAGCGCTCAGGCAGGGACGAACCCAGGATGATCCTGGGATAAACCTTAGGTCTAGCTACGGCCTTACTGTGGCTCTTTCTACACCCAAGGATTATCCCAGGAAAATGGAGGGATCATTCCAGCCTGCTCCCAGGATCCCCTGTGTGTCATTTGGATGCACAGGGATGATCCCGGGACAATCCCAGGATAAATGGCTGGTGTAGACATGCCCTGTGTGTCACTGGCAAGCCATTCCTGATAGATAATCAAATTGGGTCTGAAACACAAGGTGTGGAGGTGGGGAACTGAGATGCACTACCCTCCTAAATGGCACCCCTTCCAGGCTCTGCTATGAGATGTTTGTTGGAGATCAAAATGAGTTATTCTCTTAGTATCTGCCCACAAAAACATCTAATGTCGCTTAAGCCCATCTTTTACCAGTAATAACTCCATGCTAGAGTTCACATATTTAAATAGGGCTTTGGGTGCCTTGAACCTGAGATCTATTTGTAAGGCTGTAATCTTATGCCTATTTACCTGTGAGTAGCACCTGCCGATCTCAGTGGGAATTCTAAACATATAACATCATGCAGCATGGAGCATAAGAGTAATGAGCTTTCATACTGTGCATCTTCATATTTTATTTCTTATGGGAAAACATCTAAAGCCAATGAGGAAACTAGGGGCTCATCTACACCAAGCAGGATATTCCACTATGAAAGTGGTACATAAAAGGCAGGAGCCACACTACTGCTTTATAGTGGTATTGAAATGCACTGACAACTGTTGGGGCCCATTGACACATACCATATACCGCTTCCATATTGCTACATCGTGCTTGGTGTGACTCCTGCCTTTTATATACCGCTTTCATCCCGCTTTCATAGTGCTATATACTGCTTGGTGTAGATGAGCTCCTGGGAGTTTTTCCATACTGTTTTTCCATTGTATGTCCTTTTTCTGGGGCATCATGTTTTGAGGTCCCGTTATTGCAAGGACAGGCAACTTTTAGCCTTCTAAATGTTTTGGCCATGTACTTCCAGCAGCTCTAGATAGCATAGCCAACTGTGAAGGCTGCTGGCAGTTGTTGGCCCAAACATCTGGAGAGCCACAATGTAGTGAGTTTGGTTTCAGAAGACAGGCAAGGAGTCAGGGATTGAACTGACACTGTATGCAGTTTGTAAATGTATAGAGACCTGCATAGTGTAACATAGTGGGCAGATTTTAGTAAAAAACACACACACAAAAACAGGCTTCTATAATTGGCAGCTTTTTAGTGGGCCTCTCACAAAAGCTACCAAGGAAGTACAGCCACATCCGCATGATCTCAACCTCTGAGATAAGGACTTCTCCCAGAAGATGTGTAAGAGAACCCCCACTTCTCCTGAGAAAGAAAAGGCTTTTCTCAGACAGGCTACGAAACAGGAGACACACCTGTAAAATCCAGCAGGCTGGTTTTGCTCTTTGGTCTCATTCCAAGGGGGGAAACATGCACTAACAGCCTGGAGAAATCTGTTGGTCAATGGGGTGGCGTCTCATGTACTGTGGGGACACCAGGACACAGTCAGCTGTGATGAGGGACTGCTTCTGTCAGCTGAAGGGTCGTGTGAGAAGGTAGGCATATTCTACCTACTTCCATTTATTACTCAATAAACTGTTAAAATATCCGTTTCTGACTTTGGCCTTAACTAGACCTAAGGATTATCCCAGGCAAATGGAGGGGTCTTCCTTGCCTGCTCCTGGGATCCCCTGTGTGTCATTTGGATGCACAGGGATGATCCCAGGACAATCCCGGGATATCGGCCTGGTCTAGCCATAGCTTTTGTCTCACTTTGATATCCCACGAATTTGGTTTGACTGGGACCTGACAGGATCAGGACCCCCAAGACTAAGGGCATTTTCAGACAGGGGCAAAATTGTGTTTCCTACCATGACATTGCCTCCTGCTTCTGTCCCACAATAGGGATGAGCAACTTCCTCTTTCTTCACACAGGGAAGAAAGAGGAAGCAAGTAGCGACCACACGGCCCATTCAATGGGCATTTTTGCAGCACAGCTTCTCCTGCACACAGCAGGAAATGGCACTAATTACTGTCAGAGACAAGAAGAAATGGATTTTCCAGGTCATATTCTGTAGCAGAAAACAATAACAAAAGAAGCAGGAGACACGCAGGAGGATCACTGCATCATCAAAATTACCCACGGAGATCCTTGAGTCACGAACTTGTGATAATACTCATCTAAAGATGTTCTAAAAAACACAAGTTGCCCATCTCTGGATTACTTTGTCTGATTTTCTTGTTTTCTGATGGTATATTGTTGTTTGCAATTTGCACACTTTTCATTAGAGCATTTGAGAGTTTTTGGTCTCATGTGCTTGGACACCTGTGCTCTTAATAGGTTTCTCAGATACCTACGGCAATTTCATTTGCCTTTGGCAGGACCTGGTTGAAGGCACCATGCCAACGATTTCCCTATTGTTCACAAATTACATGTTGGCACATCAGGTGCTTGGCATTACTGTGACATTGTGCATGTAAACAGCAGCCTTCCCACAGCAGAGATAGTACTGGCTGTGCCTCATCACCTAAGTCCATCTTTTGAGTGACAGCTGTGCCCCAGAAAACTGGCATAATGCTTTGTTCAGAGGCATTGTGACTTTGATGAGAGATTAGGCAGCAAAATGATTGCAAATGCAGTCTTCCAAGGCTGGGAAAACTGGCAAAAGTGCTGTAATAATAAAGACTTCATCATTTTCATGACTTTGTGTAGAAGCCACTTTGAGATAAAAATGTATAAACTGTTTTTTACCAGGCATCAGAAGGTGGAGGCCATTGTTGATATAGCTCCCACCTGAATATTATGGCTGGGGATGATGGGAGATGTAGGTGGACAACATCTGGAGATCCAAGGTTGAAAAATTAAGAATTTGCCCCCTCAGAAAGCCCATCCCTGGGTTTTTTTCCAGTCAGGGTGTGCCTCCAGCTTAGAAGGAAGCAAGGCAGGAGCAGTGATTTACAAAAAACACAGTGGGCATCTACCTTTGAGAGCTGACAGTTTTGCCAAGTCTCTGCAACAGGCGTAGTTGATGACCCTATCATTCCTGATGCAGAGACATGGCACAAGTAATACACATGGTGGAGACTGGTTGCAAAAAGGCAAGGTGTCAGGACTGGTCTATAGGCAGCAATTATAGGTGAGCCAGAATCCATGGGGGAAACTAGTTATTCAGGACCAAAGAACTAGTCAGGAATGGAAAGCAAACCAAGAGTCAGAAGTCAAGTCTAAACCTGGAGGCAGGGTCAAGGTGCAGGCCAGAAATCAAGTCCAAAGAGCAAGTCAGGACTAAATAATAAACCAGATGAATAACCAAGAATACATGTACACAGCTCAGGAAGGACTCTTACACTCTTTCCTGCCCAGAAGGATCCAATGGCCAGCATAGATGGGCAGAGTCAGTCCAGGGTCTAAAGGTACTACACTGAAGGTGCTATCACCTGCAGTTTAGTAGTTTACCACATGGGTGAACTGTACACAGATCCAGCAACACCCGGCCAGAACAGGAAAGCATGCAGAGATGCTAAGAGAATGGCCTTTGGGCTCACAACAGCTATCAGGGTGGATTGTTGTTGTTTTTAATGGATGTATTTCTAGTAGATCTCATTTGGCTTGCTAGTGTCCCTTGACACTTACAGGGGATCTACACTAGTATATGAAACATTGTTTTTACAGTCATTGAACGTTTTGTTTTTGAATGATTTAAAACGTAGCAGTTTTTAAAACGTTTACTTACGTTTTCTCTTTCCATGGGAATGCATTCCTTTTGGCCACACTAAGAAAATAAATCCGTTTGTTCTATTTCCCCATCTGCCAATTTCCCCTCCCACTTCCTCTTCTCTCCAAGACAATCCTCCACCTACAAACAATCCACCAAGTAGCCTCCCAAAAGTGAAACTGTAAGTGGCTGCAAAAAAGAGTCTTGAAAGGAAAAAAATGGCTCCAACTTTGGGCGCGGAAATTACATAAACATGCCCCCCAGGAATACGATTGGCTAATTAAGAACTACAGGAAACCCATTTAATACAATGAAATCATACCAAATAGAATGACTTATTTCATAGAAGTTCAAAATAAAAACTGGAGAAAAGACAACAATAAAACGTCACAAACTGAACGTCATGTGGTGTAATACTACGAAACGGACACTTAAAAATGGTAAGACACGTTCTAACTTGACTAGTGTAGATCTCCTCCTAGTTTAAGAATTACTGGTAAAACGTTTGTGTGCCTTATTATAGTATGGTCATGCATACTAAGAGTGCACCTTCAGGCTTAGAACTCAATAATGTAATCTTCCTGGTCCTCTGCGAAGGAGAATCTATCACATGTGAAAAGAGGGATAAAGTACAATGGCTGCTAAAGGTCATATAAAATGGAAGAAACGAACTGTCATTGGGCTTCTTTTGAGAGTTTCACTTTCTGGGAGGTCATGAAGTTAGGGAGTTGGCATATTGAAATGTTTAAATCAAATTCCTGTTTTGAAGATCAGAGGGTAGTTTTTGAAGCAACTTGTTGAGTAAGATTATTAAACTTAGGGCACAACTACAGCTCTGGCATCCCCAAGCCAGTCTAAATATGCAAAGGATTGTGCCTTTACTTTCTGAGCACAGTATGTGGATAAAAAGCACCCTTTGGTCTAATTTTACTTTTTCCAATTATTATTAATTTCTGGATCTGATCCTGTCAAATCAGGGAGGTTTAAGCAACATTTCCAACATCGGTGATATTTTGTTTTACTGATAGCCTTCTCCATAAGTATATTTCTGAAGAAATGGGAATTACTTTCTGAGGAAGCAGTGGATCAACATCAGTTCAGCAGTGCTACATAGAATAAAAAGTTTCTGAGAAGTTTTATTATATTTACAGTATACAAATGTCACAAATAAATAAATAAAAAGTACTTCAATGTGGCACTCCAAAGCTTTAAGGCCGTGGTATACGTGGACTGCTAAAGAGGGATTGTTGGACAAGGGCAGGGCTGCCCAGAGGGATTATGGGGCATGTGAAAGATGTGACATTAGGGCTCTGCTGCTGTCCCCTACAAAGCCATGTGGAACTCCAGTGAGCAATGTGGCAAGGCTGAGGCAGAGGGCCTTAAGGTGCACTGGAGCTGAGGTCTGGGGAGGTGGGGCTTGCTTGTTGGTGGCATGCAGTTGCCCTCCTTCTGGGCAACTCTAGAGAAAGATGAGATTTTGCAGGCACAAGCTCCAATGGTAATGTTCCAAAGGTCCAGCTTTTCATTGAAGCCTAAGCTACAGCACAGGCCAAAGTGGTAGAGCATGGGCAGAGGAATCCAAAATTTGCCATGCATCCATGGACATTCCTGGTATAAATCCCTTTTAACTGTTCACACTGCTAATTAAATATATGTGGGTTTTTCCTAAGCCCTGATCAACTGTTGCATAAATTCCAGGATTGTAGATATAGATCAAGTTTCCCCATCCAGATGATTTGGACTTGTATTGTATTTGGTTCAGAAGAATGTCGAGGAGTCAGGAGTGAAATTGCACAGAGACATACACAGTTTCTAGTAGCATATGTGTACTTATTTGGTAGAGCTATTGGCAACTATTATGAAGTTAGAGTTGGTTCTTATAGCTTATAGTGAAGGTCAGTGCCTTTTGCTACAACAAAAGTAGATAATGCACAGTAGCTGTCCTGTACAATTTGTACTTTTCTTCTGATAGGGATGTTCCTTTCTCTGCTGTGAGAAACTCTCTTTTCTGCCAAGAAATTAACCCCCCTCCCTCTCCTCCTTAGTGAAGGAAGAGAGAAGTGTATGTGTGCCTTCTGACACCCTGAAACTAGGAGAAACAAGTCTATAAAATCCTGGACAGATTGGCCTGCTACCCGTTCTCATCTGACAGGGGGAAGGTGCACCACCTGCTTAAATAACCTGCCCTGGGATGACACCTGCTACTTCAAGGGCTGCAGGGCAGCTCCAGCTTCAAGTTGAGGGGCATTTCTAAGCTTTTCTTTGCCTTTCTTATTTGCATTAATAAATGACATCATTTATTCACACGAGTGAACATGAGTCATAATGGTAGCTTCAAATCTGTTTAGTGTGGGTCCTGGTTGGATGACGCCCCAGGTGTAAGACAGGACTACAACTCTCAGTACTCTTGGCCATTGGCCATGCTGGCTGGGGCTTATGACATTTGACATCTGGGTGGCTCTAGCTTGGGGAAGGCTGATATAGATAACGCGGACGGTGGGCAGCCCTGCAACTTGCCTTCTTGGCTAAGCTGCAAGGTCTGCCCTATCCTTTTAGCAGCAGCTAACTCCAGCTCTGCGCTCCCTGCTCAGCATCTGCAATGACTTTATCCATTTGTAATATGGCTGAGGCTGTGTCAATCCAGGTGTGAGCAACATCAGCCTCCTTGCTCACATTTTTAGTAGTTGCTGGTGGGGTCATGATGGCAGCACTAATCTCCCACCATAAGTCGTCTTTCTGCACATGATATCGACCGGGAGCAGTATCCCATTACAGGGAGGAAAAGGAGTTTTTGTGACTAAAGAGAAATCCCTCATAATACAAATGATGAATAAAGGAAATAGGGTTTTGAGTAATTTGTCTTCACCTTACAGACAGAGGCATCTCCCAAAACCTGCCTGGGTTTATCCCTAGGCATGAATTGCTTCAAACACAAAAGCTGAGATCTTTCTGAGTGTATTAGGTCCTGCAATATAAATCTTTCTTCCTTTCTTTCAGTCAACAGAAAGGTCTTCCTGTTCGTGAAAGGGAGTGCCACATGTCTCTGCTATGCATCCCATTTGTAGCCTGCAGGTTGTACATTGAATATTCTGTCTGCAGTTTCATTTGGAAACTCTTAACTTCCATCCTGCTCATTGGATGTCCACTTATTTCGCATCACCCCAAAAGGGGAAATGCATTTAATAAAAATGTGCATATGATTATTTGTATGTAGAGATACATATTTAGAAATTGTTGTTATGTTTTAAATAGAAACTCAGTATATCTCATAATTGTTGGGAAGTGACCTGTGATTATGTTTAGTCTGCTTGTCCAAGTGTTAACTGGTGACCTGCAACTTCACAGCCCTTGTTCTCCCTCCTTCTGATTCTTTCTCTTTAAACCAGACTCGGAGCATCATCAGACGCAAGAATCCCATTTCCCTACCTTCGCTTTTCTGTCGCACAATAGGGACGATCAGCTTCCTCTTTCTTCACATGGGGAAGAAAGAGGAAGCAAGCAACGATCACTTGGCCCATTCAGTGGGTGTTTTATCGCATTGCTTTTCCTGCACACAGCAGGAAATGGCAGCAAGTTTCATTTCAATTTTTTAAAAAAGGGATTTTCTGGGTCTTATTTTGTGGTGGAAAACAGAGCAGAAGGGGCAGGAGACACATGGGAGGCAGACGTCATCCATATGAACCTATCCAAGCTTTGCAATTATCTTTAGAGACCCTGCTTTCTGGGCCAACATCAAAGGCTATCAAGGGCCTTTTCTGTGGTTGCCTTTTCTATATTTGGAATTGGTTTTCTAATGACCTGAATATCTTTTTAAAAAGATTTTATAAGTCCTTCTCTGCCTCTCCCCGCTTTTTCTTTTGCTTGCTAGCTAAATATCTTTTTAACTGACATGTTCTTCAACTTTGTATATTTTGATGATTTCAGATTTTAATTCTTATTTTTGTAAGCTGCCTTGGGACTTTGTCCTAAAAGTGGGATATGAATACTTAAAGTAAATAAGTGAAGGAATTGCTGTCTTTCATTTCAATGGGGAAAAGTAATGTGCTAAAATTAGGACCATTATGAACTTAAGGCACAATCCTATGCATGTTTAGACAGAAGAAAGTCCTGGAACTCTCAGTGTTCCCCAGACAGCATGGCTGTGGGGGGTGGGTGGGGGGTGGGGGCGGTGCTGAGAGTTGCAAGACTTTTTTCTGCCTAAACATGCACCCTTAGGTATTACCACCACAGAGGAAAAACCTCTCTCCCATTAATGGTGAATTCATGTTGGGCTGGAGAGGACTTTATTTATTTATTTATTTATTACACTTATATACTGCCCCCATAGCCAGGGCTCTCTGGGCGGTTTACAGAAATTCTAAAATTAAGATAAAAATGAGTATACAAAATTTAAAATTCTAAAACACAGAATATATGCATAATATTGCATAATATATGCATAACATATGCATAATATTTCAGGGGAGTTTCAATATAAAACCCCTCCTTCAAACATTATTCCTACCCAACATAATGATGGGTGTTTTGCATATTTACATAAAGTAATGTATAGAAATATTTGAAAGAAAAGAAATAGGTGATTGGCTCAATTTTTATGCCCAAAATTGTGAGTGGGGAGGGAATTACCTTGCTACTTATGCCTCTTCCAAGCTACAAAAGCCAATTGAATACAAAGTAATCAAAGGATACAGCTTCCTGTCTCACACAAAGGCACTTGCAAATGATCCAAATGAAGCTGCATCTGAAAATTAGTTGCTCATTTGCTGACAGCTTCAGATCACAAAAATACAGTTGAATGTTTTTGAATGCATCTCCTGTAGCCTGTATGCTAATCCCATTTGTATTCACTGCTTATGCAAATTTGGTCTTGATGTACTTTTTTTCCCCCTCTGGCAAATTGGACTTGTATGCAAGAGGTCTGAATGCATAAGATCCAATATAAATACACACAAGGGCAAAGCAATTAATTCAAAATGAGCTTGCTAGACTCAAATAGGTGTCAGATACCATAGCAATTGTAGGCTCTCTCTTGAAGGTTAGCATTTGCAGGTCTGATAAAAACTTTCATACATCGAATAAGCCTTGTAAAATCAGGCACTTGTGCAAACATACGTTAGCAATATGTTCAAAAAAAAGGGGATAAATTGCTGAGAGGGCCTTGTGATATACAACGCCTCCCTTCCTCCCCCCCATCTCTCTCTCTCTCCCTCTCTCTCATACACACATCCTGCCCATCACAATGACAGGCATTTTATGGGCAAATCCAGCATAATCTATCCAAAATTCATAATGATCCGTCAAAAGTTACCAGACTTCTTGAAGCTGAAAGGTTGGCCCCTGTTACAGTACTTCATTAATCAATTGGCATATTTAATAGCCTAAATATGTTTAGGACTCAACACAACTGATGGTGTAATGGAGGCAGGGCACGCAGGGTCAAAGCACTGGGACTATTCAATTAGCAGGGATGATTATGTTGTGTGCCGTCCCCCTTAGACTTTCCTGTTCTCTTGGAGCTTCGCTGCCATCCTCACAGCGAAGAGGATGTGGGGGCGATGTGGGGGCGAGGGGCGGAATGGATTTCCCCAGCAATAATATATTGCATGCTGCTGTTTTGGTGGGATGGTACCCACACACATAGAAATAATACATATATAGATGTAAATCAAGACAGCTGCCTGCAATTTTAGATTTTCCTTGGCTTGGGCATAAGAACTGTTGTGATGAGCACCTGCACTTCTTTTCCACTTCACCACTGAGCACAATGGCCACCAAACCCCACCTAATATAACAAAACTTACAGTATGGATTCTTTTTATTGTAATTTTCAACAAAACAGATCCTAAACGAAAAGAAGAGTATATTTAAAGTATCAATTTTAATTGGTTACAACATTTTAGAAAATCTGGATTATATGTAAATTTCAACAAAAGCAGATCAAATAGCCATATTTGCATCCATTCGCAAGTGGCACCCATATACCACATTGTGCCAGTTTCTGATCCAGAGCAGTTGCACCAGTGTGGAAGAATCAGCCAGCATCAATGTTGGAATCACAGGGTGGCATTATTGGGCCCGTGCCTCTGTACTGGTCCCACTGACAGCCCTAGTATCCTCTAGCCTGCTGCTGCCGCTCCTCTTTGCTGGCATTGCCTGTTTAATTGCCTTCTCTGAGCAAGTGAGCAGTGAGAGAAGTGCAATGGTCTCTGCTTACCTTGCCCTCTCCCTCAGGCTGGCAATGCAGGCTAGACAGAGACAGGAAGTGAATGGGAAGCAGAAACAGTGGTAAGGAGGAGGAAGAGGCCCATTCAGGAAAGGGAGGCTCAAAGACTATTTTGGTAAAGCTTCCCCCAACCCCCCCAAAAACTGGAACTGGCCCTAGTCAGCATAGTATCACAGGGATAGAATTACCTTCTTTGGACTATTCAATTGGTTACTTTCCAAAAGATGCTGAAGACCTTTCTCTTTCAGAGAGCACTCAGAATGGTGAGGTGATATGTTAACTTTGATATTTAGGGTCCTTCACGGTGGAAACAGAGTCGCACACTGTCAGGAATTGTGGACGTTTCCCCCCACTCCCATCACTATACTGTGTACAGGTGTACATTTTACGATTGTGTTGGAGGGAATAGCATTTCCTGGTGACCCAAGTTTCTGTGATAAAAAGATACATTGTACATACACAAATGCATCCTAAATCTCAGTTCATCTACTTTCCCCCAGAAACCTCATTGGTAGCCAACTGAGAACTGAGTCAGCCTGTAGCAGCTGCCTAACCACCTCCTCCTTCTCCACATCCCTGCCCTGGGTTCAGTTGTTTGGTGTGAGGCTACAATGGGAAACTACCTTGGGGTCTGAGTTTTATGCAGACAGATAGTTCCTTTGCTGAGATCATACCACATCACCGCAGTGTGTTTGAGCAAAAGAGTCTTCTGATGAACGGTCATGTTTGTACTTCACTAAAACAGGCAAGGTTTAACAATACTGGACATTTCATTTGCAGTTCTTGACTGGCACAAAAGCAGGAATGAGTGAAGGAGTTACAAGATATAAATGGAGAGTTAAAAACCTGATAACTTGTAAATTGTACCAGTATAGATTATGTACGCTGTCACTTTAAATTCATGCCTTACCCCCCTACTTTTATCTCCACTCTAAAATTAACACTCCTTTTCCCTATAGCTCTGTGAGGTCAACAACACGATTATTGTAGTTGTCGGTTTGTTCTAATCTGTTTTCTGTTTAAACAAGAATCACTTATTTATCCCTTTAATTGAGCTCATGTATACCCTAACCATGGACTAATTGAGCTCATGTAAACACCTTACTGCTCTGACTGCAAGGCTTACTTTTGCAAGAAAAGAAGCGGATTTCAGTTGTTAGGAGAAGTTCCAGAGTTTCAGCTGGAAAGTCTCACAGGGGAGCTTCAACTATCTTACACAAAATGGTTTGGATCCAGACCATTTGTGCTTAGAAGACCCAAAGCTGTCATTAGCTGCCCGGGGATTTTGGGGGGGGGGGCATATGTAGAAATGGGTAAGAATTTCATTTCAGATAATTTTTTTGAAGAGGAATGTACCTAACTTCACAAAATTAACATTCAGGGGAGAAAGGACTTGGAATTTCAATGGTGTGAATGTGGGGGAAAGCAAAACTGACAGGTCTGCCTCAACGTATGGACACAATACCTGCTTTTGGAGAAAGAGAAAAACCATGGGGACTGACAACCAGTGTAGTGTAGTGCTTCGGGTGTTAGATTAGGACTCAAGCATTGGTCTATGCATGAGTAATAACTTCTATGCATGAGTAAAAATCTTCTGAATAGGGTTTTCTGAAAGGGGGTGAAGCAGAGCTCTCTCATGAATCCATTCAACAATCCTGCAAGGACTTGAGAAAGTGAATAAACAGCATACAGGAAAGGGGGCTTGGGGTTGTGTGTAGTTCATTCACCACTGAAGCCTTCCAAATCCCAGCAGCGTGTATCAGTCACACATTTTGTAACAGTCTTTATGGTGCGTCTGAGTTACCTGATATAGTTGTCTCCTAGCCCCTGGACATCCAGGCACATGTCTCTTATGGAGTCCTTGAATGTTTGCCAGTGTACGAAGAATCTTGCACTTCTGACAATACTAAACATCCTGTCTAGTATTGGTATAGTATGCTGCTTCCATACCAAAGTCCTATCCTTTGAATACTGGGCTGCTGCCGTTTAATAGTAATAATAATACTAAATTTATTTATTTCCTGCCTCTCCATTCTGATCGAAGCGTGGAACAACAATTAAAACTGAATTAAAACATAATATACGTTGTTTAAAAACATCCTAAAAAACATCCTAAAAACATTCTAAAAACATCTTAAAATTCCACCGGATAGGCCTGCCAGAACAGATCAGTTTGGGTAGAAGGTTAAATTGCCACTGCTATTTAACTATAAAGTTAACCTGGTGAATAAATATAAGCATAGAGATGAACTTCCGTTACGCTCTTTTGGAGGGGGCGTCACTTAGTGGCTGAGCACTTGCTTTGTGTGCCTAAAAGCCCCATCGCATCTAGGTCGAAACGCACAGCTCCCGTCGCTTCTCTGTCATCACTCCAACATTGCTTCCTGAAAACAGGAAGTAATTAGACCCATTCAGCCTGGTAGGAGAGAGCAGCAAATGGACTTTTTCGGGGGGGGGGGGGTTGGGTTGCGGCGCAAAAAAGGAAAGAAGGGGCAGAAGTTGTGAGAGAGGCAGACGATGTCATGTGAGCAATTCGTGAGTGCCCAGTAACGAGTGTGCAGTAAAACAGTCATCGGACGGAGCTTTAAGGCTGCAAGTTCAATCTCGGGCACCTCCAATTGAAGAAAAGTTCAGGAAATACAGCTGAACAGGCAGTAGGGATGAAATGTAATGGACCAGTGATTTGACTCGATATCAACGATGTATGAGAAATTTGTTTCAGTTTGTTTTTGATCAGGATTTACCCTGTACAAGCTTTGGACACAATCTGTGATTGAAATCTGTAATTGCAGACACATTTCGTCAAAAAAGTGTCCGACAGCAGCATGCATACGTTTGAAAAACGCATATGAAAAAATGCATACTTTTCAAAATGCAGAAAAATGCACTTCAGTCCATGGGAGAAGAATGTGTACATTTCAAAGTTTCATACATTTGGAAAAAGACTCACAAAAATACACACAGATTTTCACGCAACAAAACCAACACCCAAAAACAAAGCTCCCAAACAGATATGGACTCAAGTTGAAATGAGCTTCAAAATGGATCTTGGAGAACTTCAACGAGGTCGGGTTTTGCTGATTGACAAACCTGACTCAATATAGGGCAGCTTCATATGTTTATAACTTACAAGGAAACTCTAAGTGGGTTTGGAGCAGGGGGCATCACTTCCTAATAGGCATGTGCTCCGCTCCGATTAGAAGCGGAGAATCAGAAGCGAATTGGCCTGCTCCGCCTTGCCCAGAGGCGGAGTAGAAGCGGACCAGGGACCCGTAGAAGCACGGCGAAGAGAAGCGCCCATATGCGGAGCGCTTTGCTTTTCGCGGACCGATCCGATCGCCATTTTGAAACATTTCGCCCATAGGATTGCATTGCGGAAAAGAATAGGGGACAACTGTTGTTTTTAAAGCTATCTTTCTGAAACTTCTTGTGCTTAGAGAGTTGTGGCTGGGGGTCATTTTGAGCCTACTCTCAGCTCTCTGCGTGCTGCGGTTCGCTTGCTAGAATTTTTGGAAAAATCGGGTAAAACAGTGGGAAAATACCTTTTTCGAAGGGCTGAGGGGCAGAGTCAACTCCCGGTCATGATCACATGATCCCAAAGTTGGAGGAGGGGTAGGCAAAATGGGTAACTTGGGATTCTGGGAACTTCTCTTTCTTAGTCTGAACAGACTTTTCCTAGTGTTTTTTAAAACAGTAGCCCCACCAAATGCACAAACACAACCTGAAATCATATACTAAGCCAATAATAAGAGACAGAAAAAGCACAGCACTGCTACCCACCCTAACTTTGGGGAACAACTGAATAGATGTGGTGCAAGGGGATGAGCTCCCCTAGGGCATGGACGTGCCCTGTGTACTCTCCTGTCCTTGGAGGGCCATCAGAGCCCTCCAAAGGTAAATTAGAGAATACCTATCATGAGTTGAAGTGATTGTTTGCTTCTTAAAGACTTGTACCTAGACAGGACCAGTCAAATTGGCAGATGATTCCCCCTCCTCTTGGGTACGTCCACTCCCCTCTTATTGGTAAAAGACAGATATAGCCTTTTTAAAAAAATTCTTCCTGTTGTTTATTCCGCAACACTGCTGCTTTTAATTCCACCCCTCCTTTGTTTATTTATTTATTTATTTATTTATTCCATTTTATATGCATTACTGGCTTTGAAACTATCCTTGCCTCACTTCCTTGTGCCCCCAGAAATGTCTGCTGCCTGCCTGCCTTCCCTCCCTCCTCCCCTGCCCACCTCGCAGGGATGGTTTTTGTGTGTCTTGCTTTGACTCGGGAGAAGTCCTTCCTGTGCTCAAGTTCCAAATCAATTTTTCAAGTGTGGAAGAAGATTCATATTTTGGTTTATCTCTACTCCCCAATTCATGGCATGTTGGGATTTCCTTTGAAATGGGCCCATTGAGCTGTCTGCAGATACTGGGGTGTCCGACTTTCATAAATTCCCCAAAAATCTGGGGATGAGGCCGTTGGCTTGAAACTTGGCATCCATGTGGACACATGGGTAAGCTGTCATGGGACCGAAGGTGAGGTTTCTGACATGCAAATTGACGTAGTTGTAAAATGGGACTTGATTTGGGGTGAGTTAAAAGGTTAGAGCCCCGCCAAAAATCAGGGGATGATGGGATTGCCTTGAGTCTTGGCGTGCATGTGTATCCTTGGATAAGCTATCATGGTGCCAAGTTTGAGGTTTCTAACATGCAAATTGATGGAGCTATCGAAAGGGGTGTGAATGGGGTGCCCGATTTTCAAAAATTCCCCAAAAATCAGGGGATGATTTATTTATTTATTTATTTATTTATTTAAGGATTTTTATGCCACCATTCAGCCAAAAAAGGCTCTCACGGCGGCTTACAAAAGTATTTCTTGACAGTCCCTGCCCACAGGCTTACAATCTAAAAGATGTGACACAAAAGGAAAGGGGATTGGGAGGGAGGAGGAGGAGGGGGAAAAGGAAAGCAAATTCAGGCACTACAATCTTAGTTGTAAAGTTCAGCATTTACAGTTGACAGCAGCAGGAGGGAGGGGGCTCTCAGCTGGAGCTGGACCCAGGCACGGTGGAGAGGTGCCTGGCTGCTGCTTCCTCCCTCACTGGTGGCCTCTGCAGTGACAGCTGGTAGCAGGAGGGAGGGGGCTCTCAGCTGGAGCTGGACCCAGGTGCGGTGGAGAGATGCCTGGCTGCTGCTTCCTCCCTCACTGGTGGCCTCTCCAGAGACAGTTGGTAGCAGGAGGGAGGGGGCTCTCAGCTGGAGCTGGACCCAGGCACGGTGGAGAGGTGCCTGGCTGCTGCTTCCTCCCTCACTGGTGGCCTCTCCAGAGACAGTTGGTAGCAGGAGGGAGGGGGCTCTCAGCTGGAGCTGGACCCAGGCACCGTGGAGAGGTGCCTGGCTGCTGCTTCCTCCCTCACTGGTGGCCTCTGCAGAGACAGTTGGTAGCAGGAGGGAGGGGGCTCTCAGCTGGAGCTGGACCCAGGCACGGTGGAGATGATGGGATTGGCTTGAAACTTGGCATGCTTGTGTATACCTCCATGAGGTGTCATGGTGCCAAACTTGAGGTTTCTAACTTTAACAGAAAAAAGCGGCCCGATCTGCAAATCCGGAGCTCCGCAGCGGAGCGGAGCGGACATAGGCGGAGCGGGGGCGGAGCGAAGCGGCCCGATCTGCAAATCGCGGATCCAAAAGAGAAGCAGAGCGGGGGGTCCGTGCACACCCCTACTTCCTAAGGGTCTGCCAGTTTGTGCCAGTCAGGGCAGCAGATACAAAAGGGAAGGTTTTTACTTACCCATCCTGCACAATTCTTGGGTTCCCCCCGCCTTTTCCTCTATAGATTCCGGTGGGGTAGGTATGCTAACTCCAGGCCGTTATACTGGGGTTGCTCCTTGCATCTCTCTGATGAATGGAGGGACTTTAGATCCAGTGGAACCATGGTTGACTCCATCTTGCCCATCCCTTGCTCTGGGACATGGGACACCCCACTACAGGCCTAACCCCAACTACCAGTGGTGGTAACATCACCCATGGCAGATGTATGCCTGCAGGACTTTCCATAGGCATATTGGGGGCCACCACAGTGGACACCTACAAGAACACACACACACACACCAGAGGAGCTCTCTTTTGTCAGTGGAGGAGGTATTTCCTCCTCATCCTAACCCCCTTTGGACAGCTATGCAATAAGGTTTGGATTGCACTGTTAGTACCTGAAGAAGTCACTTGCAGTGAAGTGGTTTGGCAAGTGAGAATAAAATAATGGATCCAAACATTACGACTGGTGTGGGAGTTTGCAGAAGAGTGGGTGCTTTGCGCTTCTCAGTCCCCTCGTGATATAGTATCCAAAGTGGTGGCTCATGATATGATCTCAGTGTTCCTTTTCTGGCATTACATCAAATCAGAAAAGAAAATCAGAAGCCCAGGTTGCTTTCATATTTGCATGTCCTGCTTCTGTAAAGCAGTGCTCCCTTTTGCAATGTGTTAAAGAACTAACTCTTTAAAATGCACATTTCAAATGAACAATATTTTGTTGCATTTTACACAAACCGAACAATCCCTTTACTGTTGTGCAGATTGGTAGGAAATTATTTTCATGGTAAAAATAGCCCACTCGTTCCCCAACCCCCCAAATCCACACTCACTCCATTTGGGAGTGTATTTTGTACTTGTGATGCGTTGCTTTTCACAATATCTAGTCAGTTTGGGATCTCAGATTTACATTTCATCAAAATTAAGTTTCCATCACTGTATAGGAAGATTTCCAAAGGCTGGTGTTCCAGAAGCTGCTTTCCTCAATATTTAGTTTCAGAATACTACAGTGATTGATTGCTGAGCCTTTATTTCCATTGAATGAGTGACAAGCTGACAAGATGAATGACTGTCACTGAATTCTGTTTTCTCCATGTAGATGATACCATGTTTCCCTCTAAGATGCTGACAGGCTTCCAACAAGAGCGCTCCCTACCCTATACCCCCTCTCTAGTATTAAATGAGAATAAACATAGAAATTGTTTCATAGAATCTAACCAAGTGAAATTGTAAGGATTATTGTTATTAATAGAGGCATATGGTTTGGGATTGTAGGACACCAAAGGTAATTCCTATACGGTCTGGCAGACCCAATGAACTAGTTTGCACATAATATTAACCCATGGTTTATTTAAACCATGATTTTCTACCCTGCCTAGGTTTGTCTGGCAGATGACTAATCAAACTGTGATTTGTTTTCTCAGTCACTGGGTTGTTTGTTCCCTTGTCTTTTGCCTGCTTCCTCCTGTATCCCAAATGCCTTTGCAGTTCTGTAGTACTGGCATGCACAGTGGATGAGTTTTGTTTTATTTTGTTTTTTTTTTACCACTCTTGCTCTTTGGCCTTAGCTAGACCTAAGGTTTATCCCGGGGTCATCCCTGCCTGCTCCTGGGATATCCTGTGTGTCATTTACATGAACAGGGATGACCCCGGGATGATTCCGGGATAAACCTTGGGTCTAGCTAAGGCCACTGTCTCTGTAGCCTGGTGAAAGAACCTGTAAAAAAACCACAATTCTGGATTCACATATAACAATAACCAATGGTTTAACAACACAGAGTTCACAACCCATGGCATGGGTTAGCATTATGTGTGAACCAGGCTAATAGATTAAGGCCAAAACAGACAATCCTTTAAATGCTCTTTCTAGCAGCCAAATCTTTTCTTTGTTTTACTTTAGAATAGGTGCCAGAGGAACAATCCAAATCTTAAATATCTTCCTATCCCCTCCCCCATGCTAGGGTCGCAATCCAGACTGAGAGCTCCTGTACCTACTGTAGAGTAAAAGTTTTAAAAACAGGTAGCTGCTAAGTACATATTTAAAGGAATGTCAGTTTTGGCCCTTATTCGTGAACTTTTTCCTTTAACCAAAAATCTCTGGGAGTTGTTTGTAAGTCATTATAGGTAGGAGCATTACAACTGTATATCACTTTGAACAGTTAAAAGGAAAAGCTTTTAATTTTCTCAGTATTTTAACACCTAATTTAGCTTAAATTTAAACTTTGCTGTTTTAATTCCTTATTTTAATCTATATCAATTTCTGCTGTGTTGGTTTTATCCTGGTTGTGCTTTTTATATTGTATTTTGTATCTGCGTTTTTAAACTGTTGTTTGTTTTATTATGCTTTTCATGGTTTTAATTTTTGTGAACCGCCCAGAGAGTTTTGGCTATTGGGCGGTATAAAAATGTAATAAATAAATAAATAAACAAACAAATAAATAAAATATAATATAAACTGTGGCAACTAAGGGAAGTGAGGTTGGCCCCCGTATAACTATACTTTCAAAGGGCCCCTTGATGTTGTTTTTAATGACTTTCTAACTTTAAATTTAATTATAACTCTCGTATTTTATTTTATTTATGGTTATGCTCCTGAGTTTATTTTTTTATACTATGCGAAGTTTTTTCATTATATTTTTATTGTATATAGACACAGGCGTCCATTACATAGAAGGTGCAAATTCATAAACACTTTGATTGATTGAAGAAGGACTTTAGTCAAACTATGTAATGGGAGATGCCACTGTTTTAAGCAACTGGGCTGCCAAGTAAGCAGGTGCCAGACGCTCTCCAGTATTTGACTGTCACCAGTATTTTGCAATGTGGATATAAATATTTGGGAAGTGAAAACATTTTAGGTATGCGTAATGGGAGGGATACACAATTGAGTGTGCAAAACCTGTGAACATGCATCTAGAAAGGCAGTAGCTGCAGGTGGATGCCACCCAAGGAGCGCACGTACAAAGGAAATTTCAGCACCGCACTACCCTTAGGCTTACTACAGTGGACACATAACTGTTTGAAAATGCTATGATGTTTAATGAGGCAACTAGAAAACTGGAATTTTACTTGAAATGCTCAAAGTAAGAGTGGAGCAGATTGCAAGAGGCAGCAGACACCAAAAATATCAGAGCTGATCAAAATATTTGGGGAATGCTCTGTGATCAGGTGCACACACACATCTGTTTAGTCTTTGTGAATATTACAACTGTTGTATGCATCTTCACTGTGAGAAGAATAGATTGCCCAGCAGTATGTACCTGGCTATCGGATCGGCCCGTGGGGCACCTATTTTCTTTCTGCTGGTGTGGGAACTGCCCTTTTTGAAGCCTGCTTCTTTGAAATTAGAAAAGGCAACATCCCACCATATTTTAAAAGTCAGTCTTTAACTTTGGAAAAAATCTGGGCCCAAAGTGTCACACTGGGAGGACTGTACTGCATGCCATTTCTGAAGGTTTGGACTAGCTCAAAACTCAGCTAAGAGGGAACTGAAGCCATTCTGTCTCCAACATGCTTGGAATTGTAGGACTTTTTTCTTTGTAAACATGCAGAGGATGGCAGCCTAAATAAAGTGACAATCATGACAGAAATGCTTTTAAGTCTGGACAGGTTGACTTGTATTTCAAACAGCCCTCCAGCCCATCCCCAGCTCAGGTAATGGGACAGAGACTTCAAGTCTAATAGCCCCATTACATCTAGGTCAAAATGTGCGGCTCCTTTCGCTTCTCCGTGATGCTACGACATCACTTCCTGAAAACAGGAAGTAACAAGGCCCATTCAGTCCGGCAGGAGAGAGTAACAATCAGACTTTTTCTGGGGGTTTTGTGGCGCAAGGAAGGCCAGAAGGGGCGGAAGACGTGCGAGAGGCAGACAATGTCATGTGAGCAATCCGTGAATGCCCAGTAACGAGCGGGCAGTAAAACGCTCATCAGATGGAGCTTTTAAGGAACGGCATTTTTGAAGCAAATGACTGCCACCTTCCTACATTCGAGACCAGAATCAAGATTTACAGTGTGTAAATAAATGACTGATTCATCACACATAGGGAA
The DNA here is from genome assembly GCF_023053635.1 of Elgaria multicarinata webbii. Taxonomy (NCBI): domain Eukaryota; kingdom Metazoa; phylum Chordata; class Lepidosauria; order Squamata; family Anguidae; genus Elgaria; species Elgaria multicarinata. Next base: position 24,215,945 of record NC_086175.1, on the reverse strand, counting down.
AGCAAAACAGTGATGTGATGCCTTTTCTTTGGCAGTTTTGCTCTTAGATCTTCTCAGGAAGTTCCCTATTGCTCTGAGGGTCCTGGCATCTGCCCCCAACTTACTGCCCTCTTATAACCAGCCATTTTATAGGCATATGGTCCCATTTCTTCCTTTACTATTTTTTTATTTTTTTATTTATTTATTTATTTATTTATTTATTTATTTTAACCATGTATAACCCACATCTCATCCAAAAAGGGATTTCATGGTAGCATACATAAAACAAACACAGGCAATCTGGTGCCCTCCAGATGTTTGTACTACAACTCCCATCAGCCCTGGCAAACATGGTCAGTGATCAGGAGCTATGGGAATTGTAGTCCCAACTGTCAAGAGCGCAGCAGGTTGCCTGCCCTAACATAATCAAGAAAATATTAAAACAACGTAAGACGTCAGCAAAAGTGCAATAAAACTGAGAGAGACAACAACTATACAGCCAGCTGACAATCCAATAATTCAAAATGCCTGGGGGGTAGTTTTAACCTGGAGCTGAAAGGAATAGTATTGGTACCAGGTGAACCTTCCTGGGAAGGGCATACTAAAGTCACATCACCACCACAAAGAATACCCTCTGTTTTGAACACATAAACCTGCCTTTTACTGAGTCAGACCATTGGTCCATCTAGCCCAGTATTGTCTTCTTTGACTGGCAGGAGTTCTCTAGGGTTTCAGCGAGAGGGCCTGTTCAGACAACATGCTAAGCCATGTTTAGTAGGGGTGTGCATGGACCCCCCTGCTCTGCCCCACGGGCCGATCTGAAAATTTCGGATCGGCCCACTCCGCTCCACGCCGCTCCACCCATACTCCGCTCCTTTTCGCCGCAGAGCTCCGGCTCCGAATCGGAGCTCCACAGTGGAGGGGAGTGGTGCCAGGTAAGGCCGGGAGAGGAGGGCGGGGGGGGGGGGTTACCGGGCCCTGCCGCCTTCACCGCCCGTGCGGCGATGGCGGCAGAGCCCATGAAGGGACCAAGGGGGAGGGGGGCCTTACCTGCCTCCGTCCGCGGTCCCTCGGCTTCTTCAAGTTGAGCCCACGGTTCAGCCAGGAAGTCTGGGCCTCAAGTGCGGCCTAGACTTCCTGATTGAACCACGGGCTCAATTGAAGAAGCTGAGGGACCGCGGACGGAGGCAAGTAAGGGAGAGGAGGGGGGGTTACCGGGCCCTGCCGCTGTCGCCGCATGGGCGACAGCGACAGCGGCAGGGCCCGGTAAACCCCACTTACCTTTCCGGCGGAGCTCCGGATCGAGGCGAAGGATCCGCCTTCACCTCGATCCTCTTCGCCACGCTCCTCCGGCCCCCCAATCCTCTTCGCCTCCGCCTTAAGGGGAGGCGAAGCACCCCACTCCGCTTCTAATTCGCCGGTCCGATTAGAAGCGGAGCACATCCCTAATGTTTAGGCCGCCAACCCTTTTGCAGCAAATGGTTAGTGAGCATGTTTAAGCTGTGATTATGTAACCACCATGGTTAGGAATGGTTCACACGACACACTAAATCATGGTTTACAAAACACACTAAGCCATAATGTTGAGCTCAAAATGTTTAACCACCATGGCTCCGCATGTCATCTGAACAGGGTGACTGGGAGTTGGGACTTTCCCACCATCTGCTACCTGATCATCGGCGTACAATGTATGTGCTCTGCCACTGAGCTTCCCCATTCCTGAACTGAAACATTACCGTGAGCGGGGTGGAGGGAAAGAGAGCTATTACCCTCTGAACGCAGAACTAGAAAAGGTCATTTTGTTTAACCTCGAGATGTTATTCTTTCTACTGAAGAAGTGTGAGCTGTCGCTCCCTGCCCTATATATCATTTTCTCTCTCGACAAGGGGGGAAAGGCAAGTAGTGTTAAAAGCCCTGTGATTCTTCTTTGATATAAAATGGCTCTACTGTAAGTGGCAGTTAGCCTTGTTTGTCACACTTTATCTCGATTAAAGTTGTGGGAAGAAATCGTGTATCCTGGAGTGCCTCTCTCTCTCTCTCTCTCTCTCTCTCTCTCTCTGTGTGTGTGTGTGTGTGTGTATCCTCTCTGTCACCATTACACTGTTGAGTGGGTTGTACCTGCAGTTATAACAGGATTTCATTTCATCTTTTCAAGGTCAGTGAAACGGCCATATTCTTAAGCAAAGGCTTTGTCCATTAAATGCACAGAGTTCAGTTTTCCGCTCATAGAAGGAAGCCTTGTTTGAAGAGACCCTCTCCCATACGTAACTGGGAAAGCAACCCATTCGAGTCCCTAGCTAATGAAGCAAGCCACCATGTACAACATGGCCCAGTTTCAGTAAAGATGGCACTTAATCTATAAGATGAAAAATATGTCATGGTTATGATGACACAGCCCAAACAAACATTAGTCAATAAATGTGAATGTCTTAGTGGAAATCATTAAAAGGAGAATGATTGCTTAAATACAGAAGGGTAAAAGTCAGTAATTATTAACTGAGAATCATTTGCCAGCTTGCCAAGATACAAACCTGTGAATATTTATTATCTTGGGAAAAATAATCAATATCTTCTAAATAGAAGCTTGTGCATTTTAGACTTTACTGAAGTTTGTGTAACTACTATGTACAAATTCTTATTTTGTATTTTTCCACATGTATTTTTTTTTTTTTTGGTTCAAAGCTAAACGTAGTTTTTCACTGTATCTAACCAGTTTTGAAAAGCAGTCGTTATTATCTAGTGGATTCTAAAACTAATTTTATCTATAAATATGCCTCAGCCTCAGTCACTCATTGAGCATGATATCAAAATGGTGAGAGTAGTTCTGCTTCAGAAAGAAAACTAAAAATTGGTATACACGTACCTGAAGACAAACCAGTTTGGATCCAGAGGAAATTCATCTCACTTTAGTCCAATTGAAATCAATTGGACGAGTTAGTCATGACTAAGGCCTAAACTACACCTACACCCCTTTCGCAAGGGAGATGGGATGGTTGTGAGTTTTCCTGGTTCCACGATCGGTGCTGACGGGGCACATGTGAGTGATGTTTCCCATGAGTAAAGGAGAGCCATTGTGGGAGAAGGTGTGCCTCATGATAGCAGTTCCGAATGTGTATTGGCAGAAGTCAGTGGGACTAGGCAGATGGGTATAAGGCAGGGAATTTTTTTAAAAAAAACTCTTGCAAGGTGCGCACCAGCGCAGACATGTAGCAACATAAGGGGGGGATAGGTACTGTGTCGAAAATGCATTGCTGCACAGTGATATAAAAAAAGCACTTGACAAAGAAACATGTCAATACCCAGGCACAGGCCCCTGACAGTGGGTTGGCTGTTTGTTGAGCCAGGAGCTTATGGTGAAGAGCAACAGCTTCATGAAGGGTGGGCCCACTGGCCATGGACTTCGGGATTGTAGCGAGAGAGACAATAAAAAGTGAAAAAAACAGTCAGCGATATCCCTGAATAAATGAGTGGTGGACTCGAGATCACACTGGGATCAGCTGTGCTTCATGTGGCCTGATAAGGACCACATCGATATTATTCTAGAATAAATGGCTGGTGTAGACATAGCCTAAGTAACTGAAGTTCCATTGATTTCAATGGGGTGTAAAGCATGACCAGCTTCCTCCAGATGCAGCCCGCTGATTATTCTGAAAATTAAGCATTTGATTGCTTTCCCAGCTGAAACAAGGAACACGAGGTTTGCCCCAAAGTTCTTCTTCATATGATGCTGCCCAAGGAGAATATGAACACTGACATGTGAGTCTGTTACATCATTCAAATTTAATAGCCAAGTAAGTGGGGTTTTCATTTGAATTTAAAGTACTTCTTTCCCTTTCAGATACTGTACCAATTGTATTTTTTAAAACAAAGCAAAACAGTGTCACTTGTGAAACAATCGCTGATATCTTTTAGTTGGATTGTTCAGGATAACAAAAACAGCATTACAGAACTTTTAAGACTGCAAGGCTATACGCTCCTTGGAAGCAAAGTTTTGAGAAAAAATAACAGCTGGTGGGGGGGCATTTTTAGGAGGGACAGGACATGGGGAAAGGGTTAAATGCTCTTTCCCATACAGTGTGGTTCCAATCTCGCTGTTGCTTTTCGTTAAGAAAAATGTCTGGCCAGTCCCAAGCTCACTATGGGCTCTAACACACCTATTTTCCCCCCTGGTTTGCCTCTGCATTTTTTACCTCCATTTCATAAGCATGCCAAGGTAATGGTCCTTTTCTCGTGGGTTTGTGGTATTGCGCTGCACTGTGAAACATCCCTTTCTCTTGTTTGCTCTTCTACTCCACCCTGCCCCTTCTCCTTCTGCCTCCAGTTCATTGGTTGTGGTACTCTGATGGGCGTGGGCTCCTTCCCCCACTTGCTTTGGCTTTGTTGTCTAGTGATTTACTGATTTAACATTTCATCGGCTGGGCTCCATTTCTGCGGGCAATGAGGGTGGGTTTGGAGTAGTAAAACATCCATTCAGCCAACTAAGCACAAGTCCATTTGTTCAACACAGTGTGCTGGAGGAGGAGAACTGCCCCGCCTTCCCCTTTCATCAACAAGACTCCATTCAAAGCACACATACCCAACAAAGGAAAAAGCGAGAGGACAGCAATACACGGATGCATAAGGGCACATTAAATGTGCTTGGGGGAAATAATCCAGACTTTCCCCACACCAGAATAATATGCAAAATAGAGGAAAAGAGGTGAGATGGGTGTAGGATGGGGCGATGTCATATGAGTCCAGCGCTGCAAAACCACATACCAGACGTGGCGAGAGTGCATTAAACTCCTGGTGTGATGGAGCTCTATCTCATATCAATGCAATTATCAAGGGTTAAAGCATCTTTACTAGGAAGTAAGTGCCAAGATTAAAAAGAGGCAGTTGCCTGGTCTGTTGTTGTTGCTATTGTTGTTTAAGTTATTGCTGAGGTGAGAAACCTGCAGCCTAAGGGCTGCTTGAGGGCCTCAGCTTAATTTCATTCATGGGTGCGAGGAGCCCAGATGTAGAGAAGGAGGGCAACATGGGGGGCAACAGGGGGAGAGCTGAAATGGGCAGAGAAATGGAAGGAAGAGGGAAGTCCTCTTCAAATGATCAGTTTAGACTTCTAACAAGAGTGATCTGTCCTTCCATCAATCTGTCCCATCTTCTTGGAGAGGGGTGGGGGAGGGAAAGGAGAGGAGAGAGAGACAGAAGGGAGTGGTAGAAGATAAGAGAGAAGAGAGGGTAGAAAGAGAGAGAAGTGGGGGGAAAGACAGAGAAGGGGGGTTGGCACAGCAAGAGCAAGGGAAAAAAGGTGGTGATAGTGAGAGAGAGAGAAAAGGCACAGTTCAGTCTATTTTCAGCTCTGGTCCACTCAGCACTCAGCATGCACCTCCTGACTGGTTACCCTTGAGAGAATACAGCCCTCAACAGGGGAAGGGGGAGAAAAGATTCCCTACCCTTGGTTTCGGAAGAGTGGATCTTGTTTGCATCTGAAACTTTTATTATTATTTTTTAAAAATAGAGTTGCTGCTTGCATGCCTTACAAGGATGTGAAGTCCATTTATTTTAAAGGGCGGAAGGCAGTGAAAACATACACGTCACATCTGATGCTCAGCATATGTACTTTGTAGGGTGGCTTTGTGTTCTCTTTTACAGAGGATAATCCTGTGTTTGAAGGGCTGCCCAGGCCAAGTGTGCTTTAAAGATAAAGAACCATCAGAAGAAATAGCTGGGCCTTGAAGGTGCCCATGAACAGCACTTGGACAGCAGACTGAACAGGCACATGGGCCAGATTTACACCAAACAGGACATAATACTTTGAAAATGGGCTGAAAATGGAATATGGAATGTGTCCTGGGCCAGAACAGTTGTCCATACCATTACAAAACATTTTAAAGCAGTAGCATAGATCCTGCCCTGGTCATACTCTTCCACAGTATAGTGAAATGTACTGTTTTTCTATTTAAATTGTAATAATTATTTCCACATGTAAATAGCACAGGGAACTTGTATGCAAACCAAAGTCCTCTTTTGTTCTCTTTTTAGGTGATTCATGTCCTCTTTTTCCCACAATTCGTAAGTGGCTAGGGTGACCATATGGAAAGGAGGACAAGGCTCCTGTATCTTTAACAGTTGTATAGAAAAAGGAATTTCAGCAGGGGTCATTTGTATGCATGCAGCACCTGATGAAATCTCCTCTTCATCACCACAGTAAAAGCCACAGGAGCCCTGCCCTCTTGACCAGATACTAAAGAGGGCAGGGCTCCTGCAGCTTTAACTGTGGTGATGAAGAGGGGATTTCGCCAGGTTCTCCATATATACAAATGACACCTGCTGAAATTCCCTTTTCTATACAAGTGTTAAATATACAGGGGCCCTGTCCTCCTTTCCATATGGTCACCCTATAAGTGGCCACACTAGGCACGAAGCAAGTCAAATGCGGGACTAGCTGTACCATGTGCTCAGACTCAGACCACGGTCTCCAATTCAACTTGTTTTCAGAACTGGGTATATTGCATCCAGGAAACTGCATTATAGATTCACTGAAAGATGCTGGCTGTGCTAAGGCATAAGCAACGCTCTTATATGGCTCCAAAGCAAGGCCACATATCACATTGCTTCAGGGAAAAAAAAGACTTGACATCTCTTAGAATTCGCTCACTGCGAGACAGTTTCAAAGCCGTGAAGGAACTGTGGACAACACTGTTTATATCTCACCAATTGGTGCATTAGATGTGCTTTTGTCTCATTGGTATTCACAAGCTTTAGTACAGATTTATGTCTCTTCTTGTCCCTGTTTAAAGGGGCAGAGCAGATATTTATGTTTTTAGCCGTGATGATTCTCCCGGAAGCTGCTGTTTTCAAAGCGCCTCCATATACTACATGTGACCTTTTATTTACAAGCAAAATAAATCAAAAGCTTTTCATCAGGATGGTCTGTTGCAAATGGGGACGTTCCCACTTACAGCTGTGGTTCAAACAACCGAAAAATATAATGTGGAGGGCTGATTCGAAGAAAGCTGATGGAATTTATTATCTCTTTTCTTGAAGCAGTGTGTGACATCTGGCCTTCTTCTCCGAGCCACATAGCTGGATTCCTGCTAGGCTTTTTCACACAACAAGCTTCAATGTGTATTTTCCTGACCTCTCTCACCATTAGCAAAGCTCTTTGGGGATGGTGTTCAACTCTTAGCAACCCAGAGTTTGCTATGATAAGCTGAGCCATTTCCCAGAAAACTGGGAAATGGGCTCAGATAGTTTCTGAGCAAATTTGAATTCAAAACTCCACCATTCACACTTTGTTCCTCCCCTCGCCCATCTCATCAACCTCCTACAACAGATGTAGGAAACCTCAGGCTCAAGGGCCAAATCTGACCCACCTTGAATCCCAATCTAGTCCTCTGGAGTTCTCCAGATGGCAATGCCGCCTTCCCCTGGTCCCACCTGCTTTGGGCCAATCTCCAATTATTTGCTAGCTTCCTAGATTTTTGTGCAGATTGTTCCACATTCTAAAGGCTGAAATGCCTCTCCTAATGTTTAGTTTTGTGAACCGCATAGAGAGCTTCGGCTATTGGGTGGTATAAAAATGTAATAAATAAATAAATAAATAAATAGTTTCTCACCATAAGAGCTTTAAGCTAAAATAGACTGGCATGTTTTTGGACCTGCTCCTTTCATCTTTGATCCTGACCCCTTTGCTTCCAGCCCTGCCAACCACTGAACTGCGGCCCCTGAGAGCTTCTCCAAAATTGATTTCTGCCCTCAGATGGAAACAATTCCCCCATCCCTGTTGTTAAGGTTCCTTCTGTGTCCCAAATTCCCTGAGCAACGCCTTAAGGATCTTCTGTCTCCTTAAGAGTCCCACTTTCCTTCTTTTGCCTTTCCCTTCCCAGTAACATGGGGTTTAGGTTGTAGATGTGGGGTGATCGGCAAACCAGATAGTTGAGATTTAACACAACAGTTTACTAGAATATTAAATATCCAAATTACAAGTAAAGGTATTTAGTCAATAGAGCTGAGTGATACAAAGGCATTAAAAGAAAAGAAAAATTGCAAAACACACGTTTCCCTACCCTAGCTGCACTTAAACTTCCCAAGGCTGCTTCTTCTCCTTGTTCTCATCTTTTCTGGCTGGCTCTTCCTGGCTGGCTCTCTCTTTTTACCCCCTCCTTCCCCAGGCCAAAAGTACTGTTTCAAATGTGAAGAAATGAAACTTAACTGTGGAAAAGAAACTATTCCTCTCAGGAAACAAAGCCCTATGAAGAGAGACTGAAAGAACTGGGCATGTTTAGCCTGGAGAAGAGAAGATTGAGGGGAGACATGACAGCACTCTTCAAATACTTGAAAGGTTGTCACATAGAGGAGGGCCAGGATCTCTTCTTGATCATCCCAGAGTGCAGGACACAGAATAACGGGCTCAAGTTAAAGGAAGCCAGATTCCAGCTGGACATCAGGAAAAACTTACTGACTGTTAGAGCAGTAACGACAATGGAATCAGTTACCTAGGGAGGTTGTGGGCTCTCCCACACTAGAGGCATTCAACAGCAGCTGGACAATCATCTGTCAGGGATGCTTTAGGGTGGATTCCTGCATTGAGCAGGGGGTTGGACTCGATGGCCTTGTAGGCCCATTCCAACTCTGCTATTCTATGATTCTATGATTCTATGACTACTACTCCCAATAGAAAAACCCAGGCCACTAAGGCCTGACCTTTTTTCCTTGCCTCTGTAGGCCTCAAACCTCCACACCTGCCCAGCGCCATTTCCCAACATGTCTGCATGAATCTGCCATTTGCAGCAAGGGATGATGGGGCATGGCGCTTGCAAGCCTCCACTGGCTACAAATGACAGCTGTACACAGCCTGGAGAGGCTCTGCCAGACCCTATCTTGGTCATGTGGGTATGCCATTTGCAGCATGCCATTACGGGAGCTTGAAAGGTTCTGCAATCCCTGACTACAAATGACAGATTCACACAGCCATGTGAAGATCTCTTGGCCATGGAAAGCAAACTGTTTATTTGCAGCCAAGAATAATTGCTCCTGTTGCCACGTTATACAATGCACTCTGTCCTATGTACACACAATACATCATATATTTTTATATTATAAAACCAACATGTTCACATTGCCTTTCTAAAGCCTATTTCTTTATGAATTATGTGCTTTAAAGTGAAGGGTATATTTTACTTTTTCTTTAATTTTTTTCCACCATCTTATTTATGACAAAGGACCTTTGCATGCAAACCACTGTAAGTATAAAAGGTATTTATCAAGCCTTTCCCTTTAAAGGGATCCCTCCACCCCAGTTTAGAATTCCATTCATCTATTATATAACAAGCTCAGTTTCAGAAAGCTTTAAGAAAGGAATACATCATTTCTGACCATTATTTTAACAAGGTTTCTATTAATACAATCATAAGTCATACAAAGGCTGGTGAAGTATTTGACAACAAATATAAATGCTGGTGAAACTATTTGACAATAGGGCAAACGTGGTTTTGGAGCCCGCAGGGGAAAAGCCACTGGGGAAGTGGAGAAATCACAACCAGGTAAAGAATAAGTGCCCTCTTCTTCTCCCGGTGCTTCCCATCCCCTGTCCCATGATCCCCAGAAATTAGTTACATGTGTTTGCATGTAACATGTTGTTCTATTAAAAGTTGGGGAAGGGGAAGTGGCTAATTGAAAAAAAATCCAAGGAACCCTTTAAAACAACCACAAACACCAGTCAATTATTTATTTAGCACTAGGCATTTATTCGTTTAAGTGTGATTATCTCTTACTCTCCATGAAATGTCAACACCCAAAGTATTTAATATTTGTTTTGGATTGAAAGTGTAGTGTGGAAGTGTTTAATCTGGGGGTGGAGGTGAGAACCCTGTTGTTAAAATGGCAGTGACTGAAAAGTGTGGTTTTTTTTAGTAAGTGTTATAGCACTATCACGCTCCTTCATTAAAATACCCTTTCACTAATATTTTCATATTTAAAGATACAGCTCAGGAAGGACTTTTGTGCTGATTTAAAGACTGATTAAAAAGAATTAACAGGGTCATAAGATGGTGCCCACCACCAACGTAGAGCGAACATGTACTGAGCTGTCCAAAGGCTCACCTGCCTGATATATCACTGCCCAGTAGTAAGCCAGAGGTGGGGAACTACTTTTGATTCAAAGCCAGCAAAGCTCTTGGGGGTTGCATTCCAGTGGTGGGTGGAGCCAAAGGCAAAATGGGAGGAGTTAGGAATGTGCTTATCCTGGGGTGACCATATGAAAAAGAGGACACACTCCTGTATCTTTAACAGTCAGAACGAGCTTCAAGATGGAATTTGGAGAACTTTGGTAAAGTTGAGTTTTGTTGATAAGCTAGGGTGAGAGGTCTCCTGTATCTTTAACAGTTGCACAGAAAAGGGAATTGTAGCAGGTGTCCTTTGTATGCATGCAGCACCTGGTGATTTTCCCTCTTCATCACAACAATTAAAGCTGCAGGAGCCCTGCCCAATTTTGTGTCTTGTCACTCTAGTATAGCTCCTGCAGCTTTAACTGTTGTGATGAAGAGGGAATTTCACTAGGCAGTGCATGCATACAAAGGACACCTGCTGAAATTCCCTTTTCTCTACAACTCTTAAAGATACAGCAGCCCTGTCACCCTAGCTTATCAACAAAACTTGACCTCACCAAAGTTCTCCAAATTCCAACTTGAAGCTCATTCCAACTTGAGGTCCATATTAGGTTGAGAGCTTTGGTTTTTTCTTTTCTTTTCACATGAAAATCCATTTGTATTTTCATGCACATTTTTTCTAAGTGAACGCATTAATTGTGCACATCTTTGAAATGCATGGATTCTTCTCCCACTGATCAAAACATATTAGTGTGCATTTTTCAGAAGTATGCAGTTTTTCATGTGCATTTTTCAAATGTACGCATGCTTTTGAACACATTTCTTGGGGTACACGGATCACATTGCAAGCTCAGAAGAGTTCAAATTTTGACCAAAGTTTTCATCCAAGCCTGTGTCCAGGTTGAAAGGTGTGAACTGTGTAAACTGATCAAAACAAACTGAAATGATTTTTTTTCCAGATATCCCAAGTTGGGATTAAAATTGCTAAAAATGCTAGCATATTTTAGCTTAAAGTTCGTACTGCCAGAACTAGGCCTTAAGAAAGGCATTTCAATGTTTTACTATGGGGAGGAGGGACTGCACAAAAGCAGAGGAAGGAAGCATGTTCAACTGAGGAACCTTGGAAGGCCAGATTTCATCCCTGACTCTGAGACATGGTAATTCCACACTCAATGCCTAATGTGGAAGCTGCCACAGGCTTTGGTCTTTGGCCAATGAAGGGCATTTAAGGGCAGTACTCATGGCGTTTAGCTTTATCAAAGCCTTGAAAACAGAAATATACAAACAATTCCCCCCCCCCCCCCGGCCAATTATTGTCATCATTGGGCTTTTTTAGATTAAGTGGAAATCATGTTGCCTTACTGGGGCTTTTCTTCCAGCTTCTCTTGCACAACTGTAATGGGCTGTATTATACGGGTGGCAAGGGGCGACCACATGGTCTATAATTGAAAACTTCCCCTTCTCTCAGTTCTCATAGTCTTGAATGGGTCAGCACCCTCTAGTAGGTGGTTTGTAGCTCAACTTCAGCTGCACAGGTAGGAAATCCTGAAATATTTCAGAAGAATCAGGATATCCAGATTTTTGTGTGTTTTTTAGAACAGAATAACTGGGGGAAGGCATGAGAGACATGCAGGAGGTTGACATCATTGACAAAAGGACCCACAAACTTCCATGAGTGGCCATTCACGGGTGTGCCTTATTTTGCTCGTGTAAAGAACTGCAATGTCTCAAAGCAAATCACCACCTTTCAAGACCACCTTTATATGGAATTTAAACTACAGTAGTGAATTTTCTGTAAATATTTTTGGCTAGTGTGGGTGGATTCATTGACATTGAAAAGTGAGGTGAGGGTTTGCTGGAAATCTGTAAACCACAGAAGAGACACACCAAGAGATGGATGAGGCGCTTTTGCTTCCCCCGGTTGTCATTTCTCCACTCCAACTCCCATCCTCGCTGCTTGCTAGTTCTTCCCCTCCAGCTCCAGCTCCTTCCCTTGCAGGATTTCAGAAGCATCTTTGATGTGTTGTCGCATTGCTCACCAGCATATGCGGCAGGAGCTGATTGCTCATCAGCTGGTCCCACACCTGCTCTTTCGTCTCATCAGCTTTCGAAAGAGTGATGAAGCAAAGGATCTAGTTGTAACAACATGAATATTTTTCTTCTTGTTCTTCTTCTGTTACTGCTAGGCACACTTTGGGGACCCCTAAACCGCCTCAGGAAGTGTGGGCTCGCTTAATGGGTACAAAAGGAGAAGATAAATGAGAATTGATCCTAATTTCATGGCGACTTCTCTCTCTGTGTTTCTCTTTCTTTGTTATGAATGACGGGAAAAGTTAGTAAGTAGAATAGCTATCACTCAATGCTAAGTGTTCGATAACTCCTGGTAGTTTCTTTTGTGGCCCACTGTAAATCTAAGTCAAGTATACCAATCTTGTGTTGCCAGCACTGTTTCTACAGCACAGACTAGAGCAGCCTTCCTCAACCTGGGGCGCTCCAGATGTGTTGGACTGCATCTCCCAGAATGCCCCCGCCAGCAGAGCTGGCGGGGGCATTCTGAGAGTTGTAGTCCAACACATCTGGAGTGCCCCAGGTTGAGGAAGGCTGGACTAGAGGGAACTTTTGTATCAGCAGCTTCATACACACACATATACATATGGACTCATAAGTAGGCTTGTTCGTAGCATAGTCAGTGTGCTGTCTTCATAACATGCAATGCAAGGAGGAAACCGATTGTAAATCATTATTTCTTTGTTATGTAAGCAGCGCAGCTTCTCCACCTGCACTTTTCTTTGCTGGCTTTGAATCATAAAGTCTAAGGAAATATTTGTCATGTTTACTTCTTAGCAGTTGGCTGCCTGCAGCCATAACAACAAACAGCTGAAGTGAAATGTGTTGTCAAGCAAAGAGTGGGATGGGAATTTAAAAAGAACACCTGGGTCTTGTTATTACAAATCATATCCACACTGGACTTCTAATAGACCCAATAATAAAAATTTAGCTACAAGTAATAAAACAAATGGAAACATCTGTATGTGCCACGCGGTGAGCGATATTGGAAGGTGGTGGGATGTCTGGCTTTGGTCTCACACTCAGTTGGGGTTTCCAAGACTGTAGATTTTTCTTTTATTCCTGCCTTCCTGAATCCTTAACCATTTGAATTCTCTCTGCATTTTATACAAGAAAAAGAAGATGGGCAGTCTCTTGTGCTACCAGCATGCCAGTGGGGCCCACTGCTGGTGCCACTTTCATTTCTGGAATGGGGCAGATCCGTGGAGCTCATAGAAGGAGGCTCTGTTGACCTGTCCGGATCCAGAAATGAGCATTTCTGCTCATTTCAGGTTTCCTTTACGAACTGCTAACTCCTCATTGTGCTAGCAGTGGGTCCCACCAATGCAACAGAATGATTAGTAGTGCAGCAGCAATATATGTGCATTGCTGTTATTTGATTAATGCAAGAACAGAAGCCAGGTCTGCACCCATAGAATGCAAACAGTCGCCATTGTGACACCTATTAAAACTTTTCCAAGTGCATTGCACAGTGAGCTGGACCCTTGAAAGGAGAAATGAGCAAGTTGTCAGCCCCTCCGATTCCTAGATGAAGTTGCCTACTATGAAGGAATTACCCATTCTTCTATGTGTGTGTATTTAGTGGGGTCACAACACATGGCCAAAGTAATGCCTAATTCTCCACAGGGATGTGCAACCTCTCACCAAAGGCACTTGGTAGTCATGGGAGAAGAGAACAGGCCTTCTTATGGATTGGTAACTAGTTAAATAATGGGAAGCAGAGGGTGTCAGGGCTGGCTATAAAGAGACATATGGGGTGAGGTAGTGGCTGGGAACTAGGAGCTACAGGACCAGCCAGTAATCAGGGCCAAAAAGTAAGTCAAGATCAAAACATGAAGAAAGAGTCTAGCAAGAGGTGCAAACCAGATGTCAGGAGTGAAGAATAAGGATGCAGGAATGCCATGTTGACCAGGCAAGGTTCAAATGGAACAGGAGCTACTGTTCTATGACTTCCTGCTCAGAAGAATGCAATGTCCAACCTGCATGGGTGAAGTGAGTCCAAGGCCTGAAGGTACTTTTTTGAGAACTTGTCACCAGCAGTTCAGTGGTTCACTACACAGGACGGGAACTTGCAGTTTCTGGCAAAGGGTAGGAATTTATGCATAGTTTTCACAGTGGAGTAACATAAGCAATAGAGTTCAAGCAATGGGGAGCGATTCCAATTAACTTAATCTTAAATGATCTGGAATCAGGGGTAAACTGTGAGGTTCCCAAATGTACAGATGACACCAAACTATTCAGGATTCTGAAATCCTAAACAGATTGTGAAGAGGTCCCAAAAGATATCTATGCTTTGGATGAATGGACAAAATGAGGTTCAGTGTAATTATGAAGCATCCTGGGATAAAAACCCATTAACTAACATGTGCTGATGGAGTCTGAATCAGTGCGCCAAGTGCCATCCCACTTCTTTTCAGTAGAACATAATGGGATCTCATCTAACCATCCATTTTTTCTCCCAACCACTCTGACTTTGAGCCCTGGTCTGAATGGGCTAAAACCATCCAGCAGAGAAATCTTGGGTGTGTGTTGGAAAGCTCACTGAAAACATTCATCAGCAGCAGTGAAAACGGCCACCTCAACATTGGAAATTATTAGGAAAATCCATAAAATGTCAGTAACAACAAACTCAGCATGCCTATTCATACAACATACTAAGGCATGGATAGGCCTCTAACCCTTTTGCAGCAAATGATTACTGAGCGTATTTAAACTGTGGTTATGAGTAGAGGTGTGCTCCGCTCCAATTAGAATCGGAGAATCAGAAGTGAATTGGCCTCTCCGCCTTGCCCAGAGGTGGAGTAGAAGCGGACCGCAGACCCTTAGAAGCAAGGCGAAGAGAAGCACCCATAGGAGAAGCGCTTCTCTTTTCGCGGAGCGTTCCGATCGCCATTTTGAAAAATTTCGCCCATAGGATTGCATTGCGGAAAAGAAAAGGGGATAATTCTGTTGTTTTTAAAGCTATCTTTCTGAAACTTCTTGTGCTTAGAGAGTCGTGGCTGGGGGTCATTTTGAGCCTACTCTCAGCTCTCTGCATGGTGCGGTTCGCTTGCTATAATTTTTGGAAAAATCGGGTAAAAAAAAGGGAGAGGTACCTTTTTGAAGTGCTGAGAGGCAGATTCATGATCACATGATCCCAAAGTTGGAGGACGGGATAGGCAAAACGTGACTTGGGATACTGGGAAACTTCTCTTTCTAAGTCTGTGAATGGACTTTTCCCAGTGTTTTTTAAAACAGTAGCCCCACCAAATGCACAAACACAACCTGAAATCATATACTAAGCAAATAAATAACAGATAGGAAACACAGCACTGCTACCCACCCTAACCTTGGTGAACAACTGAATAGATGTGGTGCAAGGGGATGAGCTCCCCTAGGGCACGTGGACGTGCCCAGTGCACAGACACTATGTCCTGCCCTGGAGGGTCATCAGAGCCCTCCAAAGGTAAACCAGTGGAGAAGCAAGTTAATGCCTATCATGAGTTGAAGTGTTAGTTTGCTTCTTAAAGAATGGTCCCTAGACAGGGCCAGTCAAAATTGGCATAATTCCCCCTCCCCCTGGGCACGTCCACTTCCCTCTTACTGGTAAAAGACAGATATAGCCTTTTTTTAAAAAAATTCTTCTTGTTGTTTATTCTGCAACACTGCTGCTTTTAATTCCACCCCTCCTTTATTTATTTATTTATTTATTTATTCCATTTTATATTTACACCCCATAGCCCAAGCTCTCCTGGCTTTTCCTCTTCAGTGAAGTCAGGCAGGCTTTCATTGTGGTTCAACTCCTTATTGTTTTTGTTGTTGTTGTTGTTGTTGTTGTTATTATTGCTATTAATATTAATTAGTACTGCTATTATTAATGTTACTATTGTTGTTGTTGTTGTTGTTGTTGTTTAATAATGGCTGTGATCACAGTGCAGTCAATCAACTCTGAAGCAAGGATCACAAAGCTTTACTCTTATCCTCCTAGCCTCCTAGTTATGGGAAGCAAAATAAAAGACATCTCTCTGTGCTGCTCCCACCTCACAGGGATGGTTTGCATTACTGGCTTTGAAACTATCTTGGCTCACTTCCTTGTGCCCCCAGAAATGTCTGCTGCCTGCCTGCCTTCCCTCCCTCCTCCCCTGCCCACCTCGCAGGGATGATTTTTGTGTGTCTTGCTTTGACTGAGGGGATAAGTCCTTCCTGCGCTCACTTAGACTTTTGGAAGTTCCAAATCAATTTTTCAAGTGTGGAAGAAGATTCATATAGGTTTATCTCTACTCCCCAATTCATGGAATGTTGGGATTTCCTTTGAAATGGCCCCTGTCTGCAGCTTTAAAATCCCTGAGATACTGGGGTGTCCGATTTTCATAAATTCCCCAAAAATCAGGGGATTTGCTTGAAACTTGGTGTCCATGTGGACACATGGATAAGCTGTCATGGGACTGAACGTGAGGTTTCTGATGTGCAAATTGACATAGTTGTAGCATGGGACTTGATTTGGGGTGAGTTAAAAGGTTTAAGCCCACCAAAAACCAGGGGATGATGGGATTTGCTTGAAACTTGGCATGAATGTGGATCTAGATGACATCTGTGAGGGTGCCCACTTCAATATTTTTTATCTGTCAAAATGTCGGAGAACAGTCCATGTCTGAAAATGGGGTGTCCGATTTTCAAAAATTCCCCAAAAATCAGGGGACACTTGGATTGGCTTGAGTCTTGGCATGCGTGTGTATACGTCCATGAGGTGTCATGGTGCCAAACTTGAGGTTTCTAACTTTAACAGAAAAAAAGTTGTAGACTTTTTTGGATTTCAATGCAAGCCTATGGGGGGGAAAGCAGAGCTCCGATCCGGATCTGGAGCTCCGCAGCGGAGC
The DNA here is from genome assembly GCF_023053635.1 of Elgaria multicarinata webbii. Taxonomy (NCBI): domain Eukaryota; kingdom Metazoa; phylum Chordata; class Lepidosauria; order Squamata; family Anguidae; genus Elgaria; species Elgaria multicarinata. The sequence continues at coordinate 24,198,952 of NC_086175.1, read as the reverse complement.
GGAGCGGACTATAGGCGGAGTGGGGCAGAGCAAAGCGGCCTGATCCACAAATTGTGGATCTGGAAGAGAAGTGGATCGGGGGGTCCGTGCACACCCCTAGTTATGAGGCCACCGTGTTTAGGAATGTTTTAAACTTTACATGATACACTGGCCAGATCTACACCAAACAGGATATTGCACTATGAAAGTGGTATATAAAAGGCAGGAGCCACACCAAGCAGGATGAAAGCAGTATATGGTATGTGTCAATGGGCCCCAATAGTTGTCAGTGCACTTCAATACTGCTATAAAGCAGTAGTGTGGCTCCTGCCTTTTATATACCACTTTCATAGTGCAATATCCTGCTTGGTGTAGATTAGGCCACTAAGTCATGCTTCACATGAAACGCTAAGCCAAAATGTTTTGCTCAAAGTGCTTAACCACCATGGCTTAGTATGTCATCTGAACAGGGTCATTGTTACCTGAAATCAATGGGACATGTTAGCCTGGGTTACATTAGTCCCAATGTTTTCAACATGACATAGGCTTGACTTTTTATAGATTTAAACCACTTTATTCATTCAGTTTTTAAAATACTATGTTAGAGTACAATGTATTCCTAGAAAGTAAATCTCTTTCATTAACCTTCTGATACTTTGAAGTTCCCGAGCTGTTAAACAGCTTCTTCTAAAATCTGTGTGTTTATCTTTTGACATCATTGGATACTGCCCATAGTGCAAAAGGTTACGAAGAGTTTTCCGAGTGTTGCTAATTTGTAAATCCAAAATTAGGAAGCCAGTTCTGAATTTTAAGTTTTGTAACATATTGTTCATAGTTGACTATTTAATCCTGGGATGGCCTAGTGGCACCTGAGTCCTACCAGCAATTTTTTGGCCCTTCCAGCACCCCACATTGTGGAAAGGGCTTTAGATGTGGCACCAGGAAGTGGGAAATTGCTCCAGAAGCATCTGTGATAATGCAGAGGCCTCTTGGATGACTTTCTCCATGATATGATATGTGTGTGTGCCTGATAGTTGGCCAAAAAACAACCCTCAAACCAAGGTGCTCTCAATTAGGGTGACCATATGAAAAGGAGGACAGGGCTCCTGTATCTTTAACAGTTGTACTGAAAAGGGAATTTCAGCTGGTGTCATTTGTATATATGGAGAACCTGGTGAAATTCTCTCTTCATCACAACAGTTAAAGCTGCAGGAGCTATACTAGAGTGTCCAGATTTAAAAGAGGGCAGGGCACCTGCAGCTTTAATCAGTGTGATGAAGAGGAAATTTCACCAGGTTCCCCATATATACAAATGACACTTGCTGAGATTTCGTTTTCAATACAACTGTTAAAGATACAGGAGCCCTGTCCTCCTTTTCATATGGTCACCCTACTCTCAATGGCACAAGATTATCATCCAGGACTTTGCCTGGGCAAAAATCCACTCCCTTAAGATGAAGAAGTTCCCTATTTAATGTAACTACAGTGAAAGGAAATCTTCTGGGATCGTAAATCTACCAAACTTTTCTGTTCATGGCCTATCAACAATGTTTTAAGGGGAAAGAACATGTACTCGATATGTCGGTTCAGTTGTGCAGCTCTTTATACCTAGAGGTGAAAAAGAAATTCTTTTGGTGTTCCAGAAGGCAATCAATTTATGCCCTGAAGCATAAAAAGGTGGCGACTTCTTATAACTTTTTGACCTCAGGCACATAGCATATGATGTTCTCGCTGTTTGTGTAACTATCTGATCCAAACCTGCAATCTGACTAGAGTGTTTCCTCCTTCAGTAGTTTCTAGCAGGTAGTCTGCAAAGTTTCGCTACGCTTGAGCTTGAGGATTTTGAGATACTTTTCAAGGAGACGAGGGTATAGTAGGGGAAACTTTTTCATTAAGGACGCCTTCTTTTTAGATGCAAAAACTGAAGTGGCATAATCTATTCCATTATAACCGTGTCCTGTATTTGTATGGATGTATTAAAATGTACTTTGCAGGCTCCCATCTAGCTGCTCAGTATGATATCCAGTAAACAAGGACACACACTTGCATGCACACCAACAGAATAAAAAAGATTTTTAATGTATTATTCACCCACCTCTAGGGGCTCACTGCTATTCTGTATTACTCTGCTTCCTATATAAATTATTTAATGTGCTACAAATAGAGCAACCCATTCAGGTGGTAATTCAGATTATATATGGAGAACACGAATTATCCACCAGAACTATAGTAATCATACCTTTTCCAGCATTACCATAATGCTGATTTATTGTTGTGGGGAGGGGGACTATCACACAGCATATTGTTATTGACAGGGTATAGTGTTAAGGAAGAAAAATTATATACATTTACAGTGTTGCCGTCACCTGGTGAATTATATATGCGTATGGCAGTTAAAGGCAGAAAGTAAACCTGAGTAAAGTTGATCCGTCATATGTGTAGACAGCCTTTTTCCAAAACTACTTCTTAACATTGGATCAGGATACAGTGTTTACGGGCATGCAAGTTTTCTGAGAATTTTCTTTGAAACCGAGACCCAGCATCCTCCAGACAGGACTAGCAGGTAGTGCTGTGCTGAAAATTTTGACCATTCCATTTTTGGCATTTTCTGTTGCGGGGGGGGGGGGGGGGGAGATGAACTCAGGCAAAAGAGAGATGAGAATTTCGGAGAATTTTCTCCTTGGTGATGGAAACAGGTTTCCCACATACCTTTTAAAATGTAGCCAGTTGTTAAGGGGGTCTTCTTTCTTTTTATTGTGTTTTTTAAACACCCCCACATTTTCAGGAGCCCAGGAGTTCTTCCTGAGTGCTTATTGGAGAGGGCAAGATCACATGGTCTCCAATAGGCATCCAGTAAGAACTGCTGGGCTCATCCAAATGCTGGAGGAAGGGGTGTTGTTTTTTGAAAAACTAAAAAATAGGAAGAAGGACCCTCAGCAAGTGGCTACATTTATTTATTTATTTACTATATTTATACCATATTTATATACCACTCCCCATTCAAAATTTTGGAGCAGTGTACAAGATAAAAAACATGCAGAATAAACACTTTAAAATAGATTTTAAAAGAAGCAAAATGTACAGTGAACCATGGCTGGTCATTAAGGAAAGGCTTCCTGGAATAATGACGTTTTCAGGAGGCGCTGAAAGGAATACAAAGTTGGCACTGCCTGACCTCCAGAGGCAGGGAATTCCATAGGAGGGGGGCCACCACACTGAAGGCTCTTCCCCTGATGGACTCCAATTGGAGGATGGGTAGGGTGACCAACTGTCAGGATTTCCCCGGATTTGTCCTGTGTTTTGTTCTTTCCATGGTGTCAGGGCGGATTTTCTATAATTTTCAATAATGTCCTGGAATGACACACCTTCCCCTTTAAGGCTGCCATTAGCATGGCAGGAGGGAATGACATGCTTTCTTGAGGCACATCATTCCCCCACCCCGAGCTCCAATTGAGGTCTTAAAGGGGAAAGTGAGTCATTCGTGGACATTATAGAAAAGGCCCCAATTGGAGTGGATGGTGGTGGTGCAGAATGAAATCCTTTCCCCTCCTCCACTCCAATCGGGTTCTTTAAGGTGGTGGGGGAATAAAGTACTTTCTGCAGGACTCAGAAAGCTGCTTCCCCACACACACACTAGGTGTCCTCTTTTTTGGTTTCCCAAATATGGTCACCCTAAGGATGGGTCTATGTGGAACCACCATGAGCTTGGATGACCTCAGTGACTGGGCAGGTTGGTAAGGGAGAAGGCGCTCTCTCAGGTATCCTGGTCCCAAGTTGTTCAGGGGTTTGTACACAAGTACAAGAACCTTAAACCTGGCCCGGTAGCAAATAGGCAGCCAGTGCAGTTCCCTCAGCAGAAGAGTTACATGCTGGAGAGGGGCAGCTCCAGACAACAGCTGAACTACAGCATTCTGCACTAGCTCCAGCTTCTGGAGCAGCTTTAAAGGCAGCCCCACATAGAGTGCATTGCAGTAATCCAATCTTGAGGACTGGATTAAAAAAAGGTATGTGGAAGTCCTGTCCCCTTCCCCAAGGAAAGAATTCTCCAAATAGTCCCCCCCTCCCTGCAAAAGAGGCAGAAAAAACAATGCCTCTCTCGCAGGGAGAGAGAAAGTCCCCGAAAATAGGGGGTAGGTTTTGGCCCAGCACTACTGTCCACATCCTATTTCCACTCTCCACCTGCCTCATCCCAGGTGTTAAGGCTGGGCTGGGGTTTGGTGAATCAGGGCAACCAAAGGACAAGCCAAGCCAGAGTCCACAAACAGTCCTAGTCTAACCCAAAGTAGCAAATAGCAAAGAGATTGTGCTGAGAGAGAGAGCTCATATCCAGGCCAAGGTCACAGAGTGGGGTCCAAGCAGAAGGCACGGTCCAAAGTAAAATACAGGTGTTATTTTCAGTAGCTTCTCTAAGCTTCTACTGAGCTTTTCATCCTGCAACTGAGAGAGCCTCATCCAAACCCCAGCTGCAGTCATTCACTTTGATTGCCAAGAGTCCTCTTCATGAGGAGGGCCCTTTATTCATGAGGAACCTTTATCCTCCTGAGTAGACCTCTCCTGCAGCCAAGTTCTCTGAGTTGGGCCTGCCTCCTCTGGCACTGTTACTCCCTGGAACTTGGAGAGTGCTCAATTTGCCACATTGTGATTTTTAACATTGACCAGGACTACTCTATAATTTAACCAGTAGAGGCTGGAGACTCTGATGCCAGTGGGCAGTAAATCTGCTCTGGTTTTTTGTCAGAATCAGTCAGGACTCCAAAGAAGCTATCCACAGTGCACCTTGGATAGCTTCTTTAGAGTTCTGACTGAAACCAGGAGTGGATTCAGTGCCCCCTGGCATCAGTGCTACTAGCCTCCACTGAGGTTAACCATACAGGCACTATTAGGATTGCAAGGATATGTCAGATGGCATCCAGAATAGTTGTCTGTCAAAAATGAATTTCTCTTTTCAAGTACTTGTGTATACGTCTCATGCATGGCTGGCTGGGGAATGCTGGGAATGTTATGACCTTTTTTTCTGTTTAAACATGCATAGGATCCTTAGGGATTTTAACATATTAAGTGGCATGGATGTAAACCCCGTTAACACTGCATTAAGTCTGCCTAGAACTTTTAGAAACAAATACGGAATAATCACTGGAGTCTGTAGTGGAGCATGAATGTGACTTCACAGGACACGTTGTGCCACTTCCATGGCAAGAATATTTCATTTGTTGTGCCTGCCATTCTCTCATAGGTCCCCGATGTCACTACTAAATTGAATACTTTAGTAGAGGGAGGGAATGAAGAAGAGAGGCTATTATTAAGGTAATGGAACAAATATCCTATAATGCAAAATGGAATACAGTACACACATACGTGTAAAATTGTTGCCCTGGTACCAGACCTTGGCTTAAAATCACACCCAAGAGAGGTTCTATTACAGCCACGCAGCAATCAAATCAGAATTCATTCTTTGTCCTAAAATGTCCCTCTGCTTTTCCTGTCACTTCCCCACATCCTGTGTGAAGTAAACCACCGGTGTCTAAATTTTCCATAGAGTGAGCAATTTGTCAGTTTCGAAAGATGACACTAATTCCCCAAGCACATTTTTACACTTTGAGCAATAGTTTCTGCACCTTCTTGTTTCTCACATATACTGCATACCAATTACTTCCAAACCAGGACTCGTGTGATTCTCATCTCCTTTGTGTTAATAAAACTTTGGACTGAGGCTTAGGCAAGGAAATGCTTGATGGTGTGAGGGTTAAAAACAAAACACCCTAATTTTTTAATTCAGACTTTTAAATCCAGAGGATACCTGCTCTTTTTTTAAAAAAAAAAGGCGGGGAGCTCTTTTTGCAAACAAAAACCACCGGTGTCTATTACAGCCACACAGTAAATATAAATTATGAGAAGTTGCGAAGAAGGGTGGCCGTGTGTCCTACTTCATGGAGGACGGTCCTCAATGTGCAGGGCTTTCAGAGAGCAATCCTCTCTTTTAAGGCATCCTCACTTTTAAGGCCTATCCATTCCAAATCTGGTAAAGAACCATAAGAAGGGAGAATGAATGAAGATTGTCTGGACAAGATCGACTGGACAGCTCACTGAGCAGGGATGCAATGACCTGGGCCGTTTCTACACCTGCCTTTTTCCAGGGATAGTCCCTGGATCAGAGGATCCTGGAAGCAGGCAGGAACTATCCCTCCATTTTCCTGGGATAATCCTTAGGTGTAGAAAGGGCCATGGTCACACTCTTCTCCGCTATGGTGAGATATTCTGTATTTCTATTTCAAGTGCTTCTTTCTAAATTTGCAATAAAAATAAAAAGCAGGATATAACATGATGAAAGTGGTATATGGAATATGGAATGTTTCCCAACAGTTATTAGTGCACTTCAATATCACTATAAAGCAGTAGTGTAATTTTAGCCATAAATACAGGTTTAAAGTAATGCCTTGGCCCTCAATGGATACTTAAAGGATAGCCTTGCAAAGAACTTGTGTTTGCCATCTTGATTATGTAGTGGTGTATATATAAACAAGTTTAGCCAACATACAAAAAAACCCTGCTAGTAGAAATATATCATTATTTATTTATTTATTAAAAAGATTTATATCCCGCCCTATATCACTAAGATCTCAGGGCAGCGTACAGATAAAAACATACAGTATAAAACAATAAATATACACAGTTAAAAACAAATTAAACTTCATTGTTATATGATAGTTTGGGGGGGGGTGCCCAACATTTTTGAGAGGGGGGAGCATTCAGCCATAGGATTTGCAACGTGCAGACTGAAATGGTACACTCCCAGAGGACTGTAACATATATTGTTGCTGTTTTTCCTGAATATATAAAATTGGCTTTTAGAATTTCTTCTTTTAGCTGTTCTTCTCATGGCTGGTCATAAGCAGTTTGGCCTCATTGATGAAAAAAAAAAGTCCCTCTTTTACCTTTTTACCAGAACTCTAGGTTGGACAACCATTAATTTTGGCCACCCTGGCTCCAGTTACTGCCCTCCTTAGCTAGGGATGGACAAATTTGTTTTTTTTTTTCCACTTTCTCCCGCATTCATATTTTTAAAATCTCAAGTTCTTTCCATGTCACCTATGAAGAAATATGATTTTTTTTTTATCAAAAAGAAAAGGACATTCTCAGCTGTCTCCATAGGCCAAATTCAAGAGATACCGCTGTTTCCAGCATAGAGAGGACCATGTTGTACCTTCCTGCCATGTAGCTGTTAAAGTTCAGGAGCCTGTCAGGAAAAAATAAATGGTGACAGCCATGATTCAGTGCTAACATCATTGAATAATAGTGATTCAAAACAAGTCTTTTTAAGACTGAAGCACAAAAACTCCTGGATCTGGATGGACCGTTTTGGTTTCTCCTACATCTCATGTTTTTTAAATCTCAATTTCTTTCCTTGTGTTTATAATGGACTGTGCAAATTTTGATAAATTCATGAGAGAGAGAGAGAGAGAGAGAGAGAGAGAGAGACAGACAGACAGAGAGAGACAGAGAGAGACAGAGAGACAGAGACAGAGACAGAGACAGAGAGACAGAGAATTTACCAAATTCTCTCTTGGCTTCCCTCCATTCACACAACTGTCCTTGACAACCACCTCTACTGAAGATCCCCCAAGTGAGACCACATTATTTTCCTGACATAGATTAATTGACAAGGGGAAAGTGTGTGCCTCATAATTGATGGAAGCACAAAGTGAGCCTTTCCACCATCCCCCAACACATGGAGACTAGGGAGCTATGGGTTATATCCACTTCGTTCCACTTCGTGCAATGGAGAGAAACTGACGCTACCATCATCGCTCATGTATTATAGCATATCCACCTTTTTTTTTTTTTTTGACTCAGAGATTATCCTCCAGGATGGCAAACAAACAAACATGTGATGCAGTGTTCGATAGGTCCTGGCCCCTAACACTTGGTAGGCTGCTGCAACTAATCTCCCGCAGCTCACCCATGACACTCTTGCTTATTCAACTCTTGCTTGCCACCTCCCAGGGGCATCGTCTGTCTAATGTCTAGCTTTTTCTTGCTCTAGGCCATGTCTTCTTCCTTCCCTCTACCTTATCAGCAGCAGGATATGCACCAGTGTGGCTCAGTTTGCCATCAGAATGCAAAATTCTTCCCCCTCACATGCTCCTCAAAAAGACTTGGTTATCAGGAACGGCCCTCATAAATGTGTGCTTGCGAAGCTTCTCCCCTGCCTTTCGGCTTGCTTCAGCATTATGAATGAGTTGTATGCTGACCCAAAAACACACTTACCCAGAAGCAGAACCTAACAGTGGTTCCACGCTTTGCCACAAGCACCTCGGTGATACACGACTGTTTCTTGCGCCAAACATGTGTCGTCTTAAAGCCCCATCACACCTAGTCAAATGTACGGCTCCCGTCATTTCTTCTGTCGCTGCTTCCTGTTTTACTGCCTGAAAACAGGAAGTAATTAGCTCCATTCAGTCTGGTAGGAGAGAACAGCAACTGGACTTAATGAAGGTTTTTTTGCGGGGCAATAATGGCCAGAAGGGTCGGAAGACGGGCGAGAGGCAGACGGCGTCATGTGAGTAATTCGTGAGTGCCCAGTAACGAGCGTGCAGTAAAATGCTCGTCGGATGGAGCTTTTAATAGCTAGTGCTCATCTGTAAGCACTGAGAGCCATATCCCAACCACAACTCTTGGGTGCAGGTACATGGGTTTGGTACTGAACAAGCACCAAAGGGCTCCCCACCCCTGACCCCAATCATTTGCTTTTGTTTTAAAGGTCAGAAAGTCTCATGAGGGTACTCGAGCATTTAGATTTGAAGAGCGCAAAATAAACAACAGATCCATTCTTGATGTCATTTGGGCAGTATCACAGAATCATAGAGTTGGAAGGGGGCATTTAGGTAATCCAGCCTCCAGCCCCAGCCTCCCCTCTGAGTGCAGGATAGAAAAGGCAGTATCCAAAGGTGTCCTCCTGCAAACTCAAATAGTGCTGGTGGAGCTCTGCTGAAATGTTTAGTTGTGCAAGCACTTACACATTGCGCTAGCAGGGCGCATTGCACTAGTGGCTCTCTCTCCTGAAGGTGGTTGCACAACTGCTTGGGCAAACATAACTTTAAATGTAAATTTACTTAGATTCTTTCCTTGCACATAGTTCAGAACCTAGTTTTTGCTAGTGCATTGTCATTTAGGCTAGCAGAATGACACCATTGGAGACTTCCCTTTGTTTGCACACAGAACGACAAAAGCAGATTTGGTTCAGCTGTCTCTGAGCATCCCATTAGCATCAGTGTATATTTTAACCAAATTATTCCTCTAAGACTGGCAGTTAAGTGATTTGTAAATAACTCTCCTTAGGGTGAGAAGTACTATAGCCTATGTTACTATGGAGATCAGGACAGAAAGTATGGGTAAAATAACAGAGCAGATGTGGAAAATCTTTAAAGGGTTTATTCAATCACAGTACTTAAAAGAAGGGAGTAATGAAAAAAGATGCAATACAGTTTATTCATTGATTCCTCTGAAGTGTGGTGATTGAGTAATAAGTTTGGGAACTAGGGAGAATGGACATCTGCAATTCTGTGATTATTAGTCATAGAAAAATCTAAGGGGAGTTCTTATCACTTCTAAACACTGGACTTATAAACAAGTATACTTCAAAGACAGTCCTCCAATATATATAAAGTTTGGAGAGACTGTACCTAATTCTGTTCTTAGAGGTACTTTATATATTTTAATATCTATAATTGTATGCATTTATTTTGAAGCAATAGAAATACCCCATCTTAAATGCTTGTCATCTTGGGCAGGATGGTTGGTTTCACTCCACAGCAGGTAATGACTGAGTGAGTTCACACAACAACCTAACCATGATGGTTTGTTTTCTGGAACAACCGATGATGGATTAGCGCAGTGGTTCCCAATTGGTGGTCCGCAGACCCCAGGGGGTCCGTGGCACCATTCACATATTAGCTCTGCAAGGTCTGCATTTTAATAGAAGAAAATACGCTGTCTCCTGCGCTCCATTTGCTTCAATGGTGCCATCATGCACGAAAGCACCTGTGTGATTTAGCAACTAGCTTCAGAGATTACTTCCCTGCACCTAATCCTGAAAACTCATGGAGAAGGAATCCTTTTGAATGTGGTGACGTACAACTGAACTCTATCTGCAGAAGAGCAAGGTGCACTTGCTGACGTGACTTGTGATGGTTCATTGAAATCATTTTTCAAAGACTATAGACTGGACCAATTCTGGGTGAAGGTTTTTCCTGATTATAAGAAGTTAGGTGAAAAAGCTTTGAAACATCTAGTTCTCTTTTGTTCCACATATCTTTGTGAATAAACATTTTCGACATTTTGTTACATGAAGGACAAGCATAGAAATCAGCTTGATGTTGATCCAGATTTGAGATTAAAAGTAGGAAATATTGAACCGGATGTGGAAGGGATTGTTCGGGACAAAAAGAGGCATGATTTCTCCCATCACATTTAGGTTTAGTAGCTGTTAGACATGTCATAATTTGTTCAATTGTAAACTAGACATTAGTAAAATTAAATTCGTCTTTATATTCCTAACTAAATCATTGTCGTTTTTGCATGGTAATATCACAAATATAACAAATTTTATGGTCTGTTTTTTAGTATACCTAAAATCCTTTGCTAATTAGGGGCTACCCCTTATTTTCTCCAAAAAATTGCTTCGCACAAGTAACTACCATAGAGATAACAAAATTTTCAAAAGTCCATGGCTTGGCATTTGAAAAACAAGGGGTCCACAGTACTTAGCTAATTGGGAACCACTGGATTAGTGTGTTGTCTGTGGGATGTCCTCCCCTTATTTGGGGGAAATAACCAATGGGTTATTTCCCCCAAATGAGCCACCCTGAGAACCCATGGTCTGCAATAAGAATTATTTTAGCTATGGTGAGTCAGCGTATGGTCTGTCACACCAGTGTGGGTTACAGAGATTGCCTACGGAGCTGCTCAGTAAGAGCAGCCAAAAATGCTGCCATCACTGCTCCTCTCAATTGATCTCTATTCCTGCCACAAAGGAAGCTGGGATACTTGCCTAGCAGGGCGGGAGGACTACAGGAGGAGGAGGGGCGAGGGGAATGAAATAAACTTCTCTGTGTAGCTTATTTGCCTGATCGTCTGCTGGGAACACAGTAGATTGTTTACATGATCATGGGTTAGCCTGATGGGTGAATCCATCCAATGTCTATATCCATCCATATGGTTAGGATGGAGTGGATGAATGCTAACATAACATGCTAGTGACACACCCCTCTAATGAGGTGGGGTGGATTTGATTCCACCCTCACCATCCCAAACCATGTGAGTAGATGAATGTGTAGCAGCTACCAGGAGTGGCATAGAGACAAAGGTGGTAGTCACCATACTACTCCAATAATGTAAGCAGGGCCAAAGCCTCTGGATTTCGAGTATAGTGGTGTAATTGATCTTCAGGAGTTATTGTTCTTCATGGCTGTTATATCTTCAGTGTACTGACTGTAAAGACGTTGAGGGTTGTGCCAGCAGATATTTTCTACTTGGTAAAGCTACTGACAGGAGGGAAAGCTATATCATCCAGGTAGAGGCTAGGGATGGATGAATGGATTTGTATCTGGTCCGTGTCAGTTTCACATGCATTAATTTTAAGTCTGTTCCATCCAGTTTCCACATCAGTCTGCAAATATAAAAGAAATCCAAAGCAAGACAATTAGCATTTATTTTCTCATGCAATTTTCACTAACACTCACATTTTGTTTGCATCCCATGCCATGAGAGGGGTGCCCTACCAATGTGTTCAGTTAGCATCCTTCTAATCCACTCCAACCAGTCCCTAATATGCTCACTTGTGTATACAACTTCCCCTAATATACACATTTTTTTGTACATGACTTTCCCTACTATTTGTAATGTTTGAGCTGAGAACTGCATCATAACATTCAGAGAGGTATGGAATCCAAAGGATAACTGTGTCCCAATCCACATATTATTTCAATTTAGATCACTTCACTGAAGAATGCGGTCCAGACCAAATTCTCCCATACCCTTAGGAGAGCTGTTGTCACTTTAGCATCACTTAAATCAATCTGCTACAATAAAGCCCTGAGCATTTTTCAGTCCTGCTGCTGGGACCTTGGTGTCTCCAGGAACAGAGGGTGGTATAAGTAAAGGTGAAAGAGAAATGGGGTCGAGAGGGAAAGCCAGATTAGAGAAACGCAGATAGGAGGGATTGAAATATGTCGTTGTGCTGGTATGAAAAAGGCAAAGTGTAATGGCTTAATCAAAAATTAGGTAATGGGTTTTGCAGGTGACATTTGGGCTACTCCATTTGCCTCTGGGGTACAAAGAAAGGGCAAAGTTGATTGGAAGAAGGCAAATGTGAGAAGGAAAAATCAAAGTGCAGTAGATGCTAGGGGGCTTCTCCAGTGATCATAAGATGCAAATAGAAAATTAAAGAGGACACACACACACACACTCCTATGTCTTCAATCTTAATCAGGTATTTTTCTACGCCAGGTATATTCACAGATTTGTAATGAAGACACAAGACAGTGATTGAGTTTATAGGCCACAACATTATTCACTGGTAACTATCTGCATCAAACTAGCCAGAATTCCCAACCCCCCATGCAGGCACCTGATAATAAAGGACGGTGGGAGGTCCTCCCACACTCTCCTTATTGGGGCAACACTCTTCTAGATCAATGCGCCAGATCAGTCACATCTAGTGGAAGCTGGAGGCTCCGATTTTGGTGGGGCTGTGAATCCATTCTGGGTTTCAGTCAGAACTATCCAGAGCTCTAAAGATGCTATCCAAAGTGCAGAACATTGGCTGCCAAATGACCAGTAAAGCCTCCTGAGAAGATCTCTGGGTTTGTGTGTGTGTGGGAGAGAGAATACTCCACCCCCGCAATCCTAATCTGATCCCAAAGGGTGATTCACTAGTCCCACACCAACCAGGTTGCCACATTGGAGGTAAAGAGGCCATTGGGAGTTGGTAGCACTGCCTTATGAAGGCATGCATCTCCCCTCCTACTTTGCTGGCCGGTCCTGGCGTCCTGCTGTGGATGTGTTCTACCAAGTATCGCCATTCCAGCCCAAAGGCTGGTGGAGAAAAACAGGCTGCAGCTTAGAGCTAGAGGAATGACCTTGGAGTAAACAATGAAAAGCACTTTGCAAATTACAAATATAATATAAAGACTTTTTGAAACGGCCCATTAATTTCTGAGAAGTCTAGCAAAGTTCCTTTCTTATTATAAAGGTACCTGGTTATATCATTCCAGCAACAGTCTCTCCGAATGCTATTCAGAACAGCAGGACTTTTTTCTAAAGTGCATTTCATTTAGACGTCCGGTGTTTAGAACTGATAACAATTCTCTTTAGGTTTTGCTGGATGGATGACTTACAATCACAGCATTGCACACGTCCACTCTTCCCTGTTTCCCAAATGTATCACTAAATCGCACACTTCAGGGAAGGAAGTAAATACTGTATTTATTTATTTTAATATATTTTTTAGTCCTGGGCTGAATCCTGACCCCCTGTTTTCAGGAACGTTTTCTCTCCCTGCGAAAGAGCCATTGTTTTTTCTGCCTCTTTTGCAAGGAATGGGAGGATTTTGGAGGATTTTCTTCATGGGGAGGGGGACAGCTTTTCCACATACCTTTTTAAAGTTTAGCTGGTTGTTTAGGGGTCTTCTCTGTATTTTTTTTTTTAAAAAAAACACCAGCACTTGGAGGAGTCCAGCAGTTCTTCCTTTATGCCTGTTGGAGACTATATGACCTTGATCTCTCCAATAAGCATTCAAGAAGAACTCCTGAGATCCTGCAAGTGCCATGCATGTTTTTCAAAAAGACAAGAAAAAGTGAATAAAGACTCCTCAGTAACTGCCTACACTTTGGAAGGTATGTGGAAACCCTGTCCCCCTCCCCAAGGAAAAAAAATCTCTGAAATTCTCACCTCTTTCAGCCTATTTTGCCAAAGTTTTTGTTCCCCTCCATCCCCCATGAAATGCTGAAAATGGAATAATTGACAGTTTTGGCACAACACTATTATTTTTATTAATTTCTACTTTCAGGGATTGCATTGGCAAAGATCTGTCTTGATGAAGCCGAAAATAGCATGTTTTGACATGCACTCTTCCTGATGACCTTTAGAGAACAGGTCACAACACAATATAGGGCATAACCCTAATCAATCCACATATCAAAAGCAAGATGTAGAACCCTCTTACTCTAAACCAGGAGTGGGCAAATTTTAGTCCACCAGATGTGGTTGGATTGCAACTCCCATCATCACGTACCATAGGTTATGCTGGCTAGGGCTGATGGCAGTTGCACCCCTCCAGATGTTGTTGGATGTCACTTGGCCCACCCCGGCCTTAAACTTCTGTTTCCAAGATATGTTTCAGAAGGCTTTACTAAAACCAGTAAGTGGTGCAATAGAGCAAAGATCTTGCATTCATATACTCTTCCTTTCCCCCAAGGCTCCATTTTAGCCAGTAGAAAAAGATGTTGTGATACCATTTAAGAAGAGAGAGAAAGCATGGGATGAAAGACAGGAGAACATTTTGGGTTGGAACCAGGCTTAGTCATACTAGACCCATTGAAATCGATAGTACTAAAATGAGTCATGACTAACTTAACTCTCGTTTATTTTAATGGGTCTATGTGATGCCGCCACCCAACACTCAAGGCTTTGACGCACACACCTCCCTCTGGCTAAGCACCACCACTTAAATACCTGAGGAAGGGTAAAAAGAAAAAGTAGAACCTTTCCCTTATAGCAGAGGAAAAAGGTAAGGAGTTTTGGAAAAGGCTTTTCTGTGAATATAGCAGGCTGAAGGTTTAATATAATGTGTTTATTTATGAACTAATAGAGCAGGAGACACAGCCAAACTGACACATGGTTTTATGGTAGCAAAATAAAGAAAATGTTTATTGTTGTTTACAGTTCTTAGTTCCTTCGAATTATGTTCCAACCCTGCCTATTCTTAATAATACTGGTAGTAACCCATCTAATAATAACAATCCTTAGTCCCCATGATCTTATTTTCACTCACTCCTCACACAACTCCTGACAAGAAATCACTTAGCTAAACACATCTACCCTCCAAACCCAATCACCAACCGAATACCTCAAACCACTAAACTTCCCCCTGTATATACTCTTCCCTCCCTTTCCACAGCATCACCAGCCACACCCACTCAGTCCAACATTCTGCACTCTCTAGACATACTCATCCAGACATACCTAAGGGAATAGAAATGTGGGTAACACCACAGTCTACTTGAATTATGACTAAGTGTGGATCAAACCCATAATTTTTTTCATTGATTAAAAACATGCCCACCCCAAAACCCCTCATATTTCATAAATCAAAATATCTTCCATTATTTATTTACTAAATTTATTGGATTGCTTCCCTTAGAGAAAAAATTTAAGCCATCTTAACAAGAGAAGTTAAACATACTAAAGCTTAAAGCAATTTAAACCAGCTAAAAACAATTCACAATAAAATAACAGTAACTGATAAAACAACTAAATTAAAAGCCCATTGTGTGTCATAAAATGCCTGGGAGTAGAGGAAAATCTTAACCTGGTGCCAAAAAGATGACAATGTTGGTGCCAGGCAGACCCCACTGGGGAGAGCATTCTATTATCAGTAGGGGTGTGCACGGACCCCCCAATCCACTTCGTGGCCTGATCCAGAAAATCCGGATCGGGCCCGATCCTCTTCGCACCGCTCCGCCCGTCTCCCGCTCCACTCTGCGGTTGAAGCCGGAAGGGGCCTCGGCCTTCACTTCCGGCTTCAACCGGGGCCTCAGTTGAAGCCCGCGACGGAGGAAGGTTAGTGTCCCTCCTCCCTGCTCCCTTACCTGGTGCTGCCGCCACTGCCGCCTCATGGATGGTGGCGCCGGCAGCACCAGATTAGTCCCCCTCCCCCCCACTTACCTGCAGGCGAAGCTCCGGATTGAGGCGATCCTCTTCACCTCGATCCGCAGCCCCCCTGACTCTCTTCGCCTCCGCCTTTTTCAGAGGCGAATTAGGCCGCCTCGCTCCTGCTTCTCTGAACCAAAGAGAAGCGGAGCACATCCCTAATTATCAGAGGGCCAACACTGAAAAGTCCCTCTCCTTTGTTGGCATCCTCTGAACCTCCTTCAGTCAGAGGACGCTCTTGGAGGAGGGCCTCAGATGTTGGCCTTAGTGTGCTGGTAGGTTCATACTAGGAGAGGCACTTATGCCATTCACATTTTAAATGATCAGACCCTTTAATTAGTAAACACAATGGTGCCAAGTCCTGAGGCCTGGTTGTTAATTCTGTCTGTTGTTACCTCCAGGGTGAACAGGTTATGATTTCGTCCAAGATTTCCATGTCATGATTTGCATATAACATCTTCTGGGGGTGGAGGCAGGACATTTGCCCTGTTCATGGATTCTAACTAGCATATCCTGAATTAATTGTAGCCTTGCAAGGAGGGGAGGGGGGAAATCAAGTGTCACCATGGACAGTTTAGAAAAGACATCTGCTCTCTGTACAGCTGCTGTCAATGAGGATAAAACAAAGGGAGCAGGTGCGCAGAAAGCTGGCTCTTGCTTCTCTGGGAGTTTGCAGGTGAAAGAATGGGCAGGATCAGTCAGTGTGTGTTAAAGTGGAGAGCCATCATTGCCCAGGATTGGAGAGAAAATGCCAGGCCAGATGCCCCATTGTTTCCTCCCAGTATGACAATTCATGTGAAAGGAACAGCATTTTTATATGCAAGGAGGAACAAGAGATCTGCAGGTAACAAGCAATTAGCAGATCAAAGGGTAATTAACTAAGTTCTGAAATAAAGTTGTGAAGGTGACAGAGGCAGCTAAGCAGGGAATTGTAACAAGGAAGGGATAATGCACGGTACAGATCAAGAACGGGATTCACCAAACCGTTTTGCAGGGTTCAAAATCCTCACGCACATAGTTCCATAAATAATAGTTCCACTTAAAACCAAAGATAAGGTGCTGTACAACAGCAACTATGGTATAAAACAAAGCCCTGCTCACAGGGTGGTGATCTGAATGACAGGCAGACAAGGGAAAGGCGACAGGGAAACCAACGAGGAAGAGGCATAGGCTGAGTAATTGAGAACCATGATGTATGAACAAGCTGTGACAAATCTTGGACTTGTGTGTTTCCTCTTTACTTTTCTGTAGAGCATTTCAATGGGTGAGAATTTCAGTTCAGTTCATTGTTTTGAAAGGATTAACCAGAATTTGCCAATTTCGCCATATTTTGGGCAAAAGAACTTGAGATTTTTTTAAAAAAAAATTAAATGAATTTTGGAGGAAGCAAAATTGGCAGATTTGGCTGACCAGGGCTTGGAGTGTTTTGCTCTTAAAAGTCTGGTTTTGAATCCCTGAGCTGGTCATGTAGGCCATTTCTATACCTGCCTTTTTTCCAGGGATCATTCTAGGATCATTGCTGTGCATGCAAATGACACACAGGGGGTCCTGGGAGCAGGCAGAGACGATCCCTCCATTTTCCTGGGATAATCTGTAGGTGTAGAAAGGGCCGTAGTGGCAACAACCCACAATTAACACACTGTACAACTGTTGGAAATGCAAGAGAAGCAGTGGAGAGCAGCAGGTGCCACATGGAAGCCACAGGCTGTGGGCTGCCCACCCCACAGCGTTAACTTTTAATGCTCTAAATGTAGAGTGACCATATGAAAAGGAGGACAGGGCTCCTGTATCTTTAACAGTAATGTAGAAAAGGGAATTTCAGCAGGTGTCAATTGAAGAGGGTGAAATTCCCTCTTCATCACAACAGTTAAAGCTGCAGAAGCCCTGCCCTCTTTTGTATCTGGCCACTCTACTATAGCTAGAGTAGCTTTAACTGTTGTGATGAAGCAGGAATTTCACGCTCTTCAATTGATACCTGCTGAAATTCCCTTTTCTACATTACTGTTAAAGATACAGGAGCCCTGTCCTCCTTTTCATATGGTCACCCTACTAAATGGCTTAGGACCTGGCTATCTAAGGGACTGCCTGCCTTGGTATGCACCTGCTCAGATATTAAGATCAACAAGAGAGGCTCTTTTGAAGACACTCTGGTTTGCAGAGGCCCGCTTGTTGTGCATGTGGGTAAGGGGTTTCACTTGCGCTGCTCCCAAACTGTGGCGCACGCTTAGGGTGACCATATGAAAAGGAGGACAGGGCTCCTGTATCTTTAACAGTTGTATTGAAAAGGGAATTTCAGCAGGTGTCATTTTTATATATGGAGAACCTGGCGAAATTACTCTTTATCACAACTGTTAAAGCTGCAGGAGCCCTGCCTAGCTTGACCAGATGCAAAAGAGATCAGGGCTCCTTCAGCTTTAACAGTTGTGATGAAGAGGGACTTTCACCAGCTGCTACTTGTGTACAAATGACACCTGCTGAAATTCCCTTTTCTATGCAGCTGTTAAAGATACAGGAGCCCCGTCTTCCTTCCCATATGTTCACCCTTGCATTGGTTGGTTTCAGAAAGGTGGTATAGAAATATAATCAATCGACGAAGTACGTTACAGTGCAGTACTGCTACTGAGCACAGGAGCAGAGTGAAATTGTTAAAAGAGTAGGCAGAAATGGCTTCTATCAGGGGGAACATCACAAATCATATTAGAATGTAAAGTTTTCCATGAGTTTTCAATAGATTGAAGATACCAGTGTGGTGTAGTGGTTAAAGTGTCGGGCTGGGAATCGGGAGATGGAAACCCACTGGGTGACTTTAGGCCAGTCACAGACTTTTAGCCCATCCCACTTTACAGAGTTGTTGTGAGGATAAAATGGAGAGGAGGAGGATTATGTATGCTGCCTTGGGTTCCTTGGAGGAAAAAAGGCGGGATATAAATGCAATAATACATACATACATAACTCACAAATTTCAGGAAGATATTATGACTCTAAAGACTGACTATGCACAAATTTTGTGTTGCAACTATTAGGTCTGACAGACAGATCTGCTGACTGTTCTAACAGGGGAAAATGCTATATTCTCAGTATAATTTGAGGTTCAAGTTGGTTTCTGGTGGAGATACAGGCCTATGCAATGCTCCCACGCAGAACCACTTTCTGAAGAAATGGCTTCAGTTTCAGGACACACATGTCTTAATTAGAGGAAATTGCCCCCAATGGAATAAACAGTCTGCTAAAGATTGGAGTCTGGAGGGTGGGGGTGATTTCAAGTGCTACGGGGAGAGCAAAGCTATTCAAAAACTGTCTTTAAATCATAGCAGCCATGCTTTTGAAGTGGTAAGCTAATAGAACCGAGCAGGAAATAAGCCTGATTAGCATTTTGCAAGTAATTGTGAGTACAAAAGATATATTAACAATAAATGCCAAGACTTATCGTCTACAATGGAAGTTGACACTTCTGTAAGGAAATAAATAAATAAATTGAATCCATTAAAATGACGTTAAATAAATTAGGATATTCATTTGCTTGTAAATTGCTTCTCACTTTCGTTTTTAGGAAATATGGCTGGAGCTCTCAAGAACTTAATTGGTGTGGGGAGGAGGTAACAATGATTTTGATGGCCTATGACATGTTTATGTATGTTCTCCTGTTGCTGTTCTTAATTCACAGCACAACAGTCTCCTCTGCAATTCACTTCAATGCAGCAATATTTGCAATAAAAAAGAGGAATACGTTAGCTTTATCTCAGGCAATTTAAACCCATATCCTGAGGGCATTTCTGTGCAGGATTAAGTTGCATTCTTCGGCAGTATTTATTGAAGCATTGTAGGTCTCGCTTTTTTGCTCTCTGGAGAAAAAACTATGCAGCTTGAATGGAACAATGAGGCTGCTTTCATAAGAAAACGATAAGAGCTGTGCTGGATCAGACCCAAAGCCTCTCTAGTCCAGTATTCTGTTCCTGCAGTGGCCAATCAGATGCCCATGAGAAACCTACAAGGAGGACATGAGTGCAGGTCTAAGTCTGGTAACAAGCTGCAAGAAAACCCACATTTTAGGATTGAGGTTTTGGAATAGGATTGGACTCTAAAGTAAAAAGTCCCAATGATTCAAGTGCAGGGTGACCACTTATATGTATTGCTGAAAAAGGAAAATGCATCACAAAAAGAGAGAGAGAGAGAGAGAGAGAGAGAGAGAGAGGACAAAAGACAATACATATTTGCATAAAATTTCCATACACTGATTTATACGCTTGGATGCAAATTTAGAAATAATTGTGATAATTTCACAATTGAAATCGAAATCTCGCCATAATGGGGAAGGTTATGGCCAAGTTATGGTTCAGTCTCTGTCAAGGCCCCTCTTTGCTCTCCATTCTGACGGTTCTTTATTTTTAAACAGGACTTGGCATGGGCAGTCCATCAAACAGAGGATGCCTTCAGATACCCATGTGAAGTAGGACACAGGTTCACCCTTTTCAAATTATGGAGGAATGCAGACACATACGGCATTTCCTTTCTCCAGTAGACCCACGTCTCACGGCTGCCTCTGCAAATATGTCACTGCCTGTATCGATAGTGGATTTTTGCTGTAGTATTTGCTTTCCAAATTTTATGTCTCTTTTAGCCTTTGAACTTTTCGAGGAATTAACTTTCTCATCGTTGCGTGGCTCAGGTGTGCAATGTGCTGATTCAGTTCATAATCCTTCATGTTCCGCTGAGAAGATTTTGTTTTACCAAATACTCTGATGTTCAAAGCAGGTGTTCAACAAGCCAGATGTTCAACTCATTGGCTTGGAACACCTAAAGGTCTTCAAAAGTTCTCGCCGGTAGTATATTAGTATTCTCTTTTATTCCAAATGAGGGCCATGTGGTTTGCAAAAACCACCGACTCATTTAGCTTCAGGTTATTAATTATTCAAGTTCCATCCATTTCTTTTATCTTTGCAGTCTGAAAACGCTTCAGTGTGTCAGCAAAGGGAATCACATTAGTTACAAGACTGTTGATATAAAACAGAGGACTCTGATGTGCTCAGCATTGCTTCCAGTTCAGATAAGAAGTTGGACGGGCACTATATTTCTGCTTCCCAACAGAGCTCTGATGGAAAGAGCTTTTTCATGTTCAGATAGCTCATCTTTTGCTCCATGTTAGAGGCGGATCCAAATTACTGTTGGCGTTTATATTTTCAAAGTGAGAACATCTATTGATTCTTCATCACAGCCATGCCTTGTTGTAGCCTGAAATCTTTTTTCCCTCCTTGCACCAGGCATAATTGAACCTGATAAGGTCTACAAAACACCTCTCACATTCAAATCTGCGGACTGAGTTTTTCATAATGTCCTTCAAATTCTCCTTCCCTTTCCCCACCAGACGTAGCAACTCACCTGAAGAAGAGTTCTGATGAACTTGAAATCTTGCTCCCTACTTTGTTTCAGTTGGTCCTAATGAAGTGATTACACGGCTGTTGCTTTTGGTTCTTTCTTCAATGAACCAGTTAGGCTGCCAATATTTTTTAATCTTCTTTTGATTTGTTTTCAAGAAACCCACACTCGAAATATGCCGGAGCCAACACAATTATTTATTTAATTTATTCCACACATCTCTATCTCACTGTTATGCCACCAGGAGACCTGGGGTTCCCCGGATTTCTCCCATCCCAGCACTAACCAGAACCAGACCGGCTTAGCTTCAGCAAGGCAGCTGCATCTTGTAATCTCAGACCATGTCTTGGGTCCTTGCAGATGTGCTTGAGCAGCTGTACTTGGTTGGACAAACCCCAAAAATATGTTGCCTTCATCTTTGGAAAAGACTATTGCTTGTTGCTGTCTTGTAGATGAATTAAAGCTTCTGCATTAGAGCAGAATGAGGAACAGGCCTTCATCCTCACCATACAACCTAAACCAGGACTCCACAACTTGGTGCCCAACAGATGTTTTAGACTACAGTACCCACAATCCCTTTCCATTGGCCATGCTTGCTGGAGCTGATGGGAGTTGTAGTCCAAATCTTCTGAAGGGTACCTGGTTGTCAACCCATGCTCAGAATCATTGGTCCCATGTAAAAGTAAGGTATAGAAGAAAGCCTACTTGTCTTCCACCATTCTGGCAATTTCCCCCCTGATCTAGTCCTTTTCTCTTTGTAGATTCATGTTTCCCCACACATGCCTATTGTTTCCTGCCTTTCCAGATGACCCTCTCCCCTGTCTTCCCTCTTACTTTTTCCTGACCTTTCTACAATCAGGTCAACAATTGTGTGCTGCATACATCCTCATCTACTTCTCCTTCTATAGCAAAATGACTAGACTTGGACCTGGGCCTGGGTGCTATAGTCATGAACAGGAAAACATTGCTGGTCCATGTAGGAGCCAATGTTTAGCACTATGGTCCTCCAAGCTTAGTGCGTACTTGAAAAACGATCAAGGTTATGATCAAGCCAACTCATGTTGGCCTTGATCAAAAATCAGTCACAAGTTACAGGAACAGTTGATCTCACATCACATTTTGAAATTATGCGTTTTGTAGTTCCTTTTAAGAACCTCAGATTTTGTTTCTTAAATTGTCTTATTCTTCCCAGGCCTTCTTTGCAACTCTGAAACAAGACAATGATATACATACATTCTGTTGACTTCTAACAACCCTTAGAAATCAAAGCTATGCCAACTTACAGCCAGCTCCAAGATGAATAATCAAATCTTAAAAAATCAAATGTTAAAACCCCATCTCCTAAATATACCGTATCAAGTGCAAAAAGGGGAGGAGGACAAAACACAAACATATGAGGAATATAGAAAAATGCAAAACATGCATTGGAAATCCCATTAAGAAACAAACATATTCATATAAACCTTCAAATTAGAATTATATTTCACTGTCCAAGCAAATATGTGTTCGGGTTGTCAAATCCTCTTGTACCAATCTGTCTAACTATATCTCATATGTTTTAATCACAGTATACACTGCAAAGTGCTACATCTTCAGATCCAAATAAGCCAATCATGCCTCTTTAATTAACTGCAATGATTTTAATTGAATGGGAATAACAAGAAAACAAAATGATAACCAGAATGAATCAAGTTTCCATAGCCTGTTAAATAAATTGCTTGTTGCAGTTTGCTGCTGAGCCAACTTATTTGTGCAGCTGCTGCTCTTGGTAGATTTGCATGTGGCACCTCACCCCATCAATCCAAGGATGCATTGTCCTGGGTAAGGACATTAAGCAAAGGAGAAACAGCTTAGATGAACTGCAAAGTAACAAGATGCATGCCTCCGATTCAGTTATCTGGAGAATTCTGTTCAGGAATAATCTATTGGCAGCACAGAAAGCTGTTGCCAAAGCATGTAGAAGAAGAAGACAACTTTTAAGAGATCTGTGAGCACTTCTGATCCACAATTTAGTAGTGCCTATTCCAGGTCCAGTAGCAGATGAAGGCACAATGTCATACGGTGTATTTCTCTTTCTTCTCTCCCTAGATCAGTCAAGGTTTCTCCTCCTTTTGATATGGAATCCTGTGCTGACCCTTAATAATTTGAGGGAAAGCCTTACAAGTCACATCTCAACAATACAGTATTAGAGGGTATCTGTGGCCAGGTTCAGGCACCCTAATCCCAGACTGATAAACCATAGGTTATAAGAACAGGAATGAGCCTCCTGCTCCCTTGTTCTCTCCTCAACCCATCGCTCCCCTCTCTTCGTGCTTCCAGATTTGGCATTAATTACATGACTTGCTCATTTCCTGTCACATCTGAACAAGGACACTGCGGTTTAAGCCAGAGGTAGACAGACCTAGGCTTACAGGATCTACTTTATTTTTTAGGAGAACTCCAAGATCCACCATCTGGAGCTAAGGATAGGGGAGGAATTCGCTCTGAGTATTATTATTATTTTCATGGATTTATCCCACCCATCTGCACCACCCAGAACTGAATGCAGAAATGGATGATTTTGTGATTAGAAATCCATACATTTTGGAATTTGTGATTGGCAGCCAGTAAAAGCTCTTCACTGGCTGCCAATTAGTTTCTGGGCAAAGTATAAAGTGTTGGTTATCACCTTTAAAGCCCTACATGGTTTGGGTCCAGGCTACCTGCGGGATCACCTTCTCCCATATAATCTGCCCCGCACACTCAGGTCCTCTGGGAAGAATTTCCTTCAGCCAGCCAAAACTAGGCTGACAAGTATTACCCAGAGGAACTTCTCTTCTGCTGCTCCATCAACTTAACAGTCTTTTAGCATTTAAGAAAGCTATAAAGACTTATCGCTTCTGGCAGCCGTATCCAGTGGAATTTTAGGATGCTTTTAGGATGTTTTAACAATGTATACTATGGGCCTTGCTAGACCTACCTGGTAATCTGGCCTTCAGGCGCAGCGAGCCCGTGCTACAATTAGCACGGGCCGTCGCGCCTATCCAGACATCAGACGCGATGGGGAAAGGAAAGCCCCGTCGCATCCTGCATTTTTTTATATAAGTTAAAGGGGCCACGTGCGCAGGAGCACACCAACAAAAAGGTAAGTCTTTTTTTAAAAAATAAAAAAGGTTCCCCACTCCCCCCTGCCCCCAATTTCCCCCCAATGTCTGATGCCCCCCACTCGCCTGCTCACCCACCCGCCCGCCCACTTGCTCGTCCATCCCCCCGCTCGCCTGTCTACCTCCCCGCTCGCTCGCCTGCTCGCCATGTCCGATGCCCCCTCCTCCCCCCGCCCCGTCCGTGATCTCCCCCCCCCGGCTCCACTCTTACCGGATCTCTCCCGCCGGGTCTGCTCTTTCCCCCTGGCCCCCATCTTCCCCCCCCCAGCCCGATGGGCACAGCTTCTCCTGGCTACTCGTGAGTAAGCAAGCAGCCGGGAAAAGCCACGGAACTAGCTAGACCTTCTGCAGCCCCAGGCTCAGCCCGGGCCTGCGGAAAAACCGGGCCACAAGCGTATCCGGTTATCCTGGGTCAAGGGAGGGTTTAGCCTGGCCTGACCCCGAGATCCCCTGTGCGTCATCTGCATGCACAGCAGGGAGCACGGGCCTCCCATCAGGCTAAACCCTCGTCTAGGAAGGCCTATGTTTTTAATCAGTATCTTATACTTACTGCTGTTCCCCTCATTGATCAAAATGTGGGCTCTCCTCTTCCCTCCTCTCTCCTCCCTGCCCACCAGAATGCCTACCATGCCCCTACTGGAGGACTCCCCCTTCTCTGAGGGGCTAGAGCTCCCAGTAATGGATGATGCCATTGAACCATCTATATCAGGAGACTTGGGGGAGCCTGGGCCCTCCAGAGAGAGACACTGGTCTATCCCCACAGGAGAGGGGGAGCTCTGCTTTAGAAACACAGGCTGGATGACCCCCCCGTCCCAGAGAGCATTGTTGCCTTAAGGGGCTAATCAACAGTGTTCCTGTAAGATGTTTCTGACTGCAAGGAAGGACTCCTGAAAAAGTAACTCCTCATGAGTTGGGCTCTGCCCAGAGAGCAATAATGTACTGAAGCTGAGCTCTGGGTGAGGCTCAACAGGCTCTGGTGTTAAAATCCCTCAGTGTCTGCCTAACCAGTGCTGGGACCAACACTATTTTTGCAGCTCCTGTGTTTTCTACATTTTTACCATGCTCTGTAGTACTGATCCTCGGGCTACATCTTGACTCTGCTTCTGGATTATGTAATGTATCTGTCTGCCTAACTGTGTTTTGACCTCTGTCTGTTACCTTAACCACTCATGCCTTAGCCTGATCCCACATATCCGACTGATTGCCTGTGCCTTGACCTTTGCCTGTTTCATTACCTTGCTTCTTGGTTAGTCCCTTCACTCAGAATCTGTTGCAGCCAATGCAAGACACACACCCTTTTTGACCTCTATGAGATCATTTGAGGCCTCTTTTGTGACCTCAGGAAGCAGGCAAGGTCATAGCAGTGTCTACGTCTTTGGCGTGGGGGACTCTGTTGAAACTTTTGGGATGCTCTCCAAGGACCCTAGGACTGCATTTTACTCTAGTTAAGAAAAATGGTGCACATATATTTTCTGTAGCAGTGGGTGCCTTGTGCCAATTTTCTGTAAAAGGTTTTAATATCTTAAGGTGAATTTTGTTTTTAAATGTAGCTTTCCATGCAGCTGCCCAAAAGAGCATATAGTTTGGGAGTGTCTCATTTTTCCTCTGAAACTCCCTGTTTTTGAAACTATAGTTATGCATGATAACATTTTGTTGAGATGTTTCAAGAGTGATCCCTGTGTGATTAAAAATCATTATTCCATTAACTCTCATGCCAAAAAAGAATTAATGACTTCATGAATCATAATTAAGGCTCCCAGGTTTTTGGCTTGGAGAAAGCTAAGCGTTCCATGGGTCTCTTTCTTATCTGGCTTTAAGCTTCATTTTTCAACTTGTACTTATTTTTACATGGCTATCTGTGCCTTTCTATTTCATTTCTCTGCTGTCCCTACCATTACCATCATGGGAGTGTCAGAGCAGAACAAAATAAAATACAGCTTTATATAAACACTGCCTGCTAAAATCTGAGCTTTTTGCCACCATTTATAAATACTGTTTTATTTTGTTTGGAATATATATATATATATATATGAAATTCCAGGCAATGTGCTTTTTACTTTGGACCCAGTCTCAAAGCCCTGCTGTTCTGCAATCTTTTTTACCCTCTGTTTATGGATGATTAATGAACATTTATGTAGTGCAACTAGGAGACTACCTAGTCAGGGAATTCAGCTCCGTGTTGGAGAACTTCTCAGGGGCTGCATTCCAGTAGTGGGTGGTGCTGAAGGAAAAAGGGGTGGGTCAAAGACAAAATGGGTGGGACTTAAAATACCAATATATTTTAGCTTAAAGCTCTTACTGCCACTAACTAAGGGCATGTTTGCCCACCCCAAGTGTGTTTTTCTCTGACAGCCCCTTTGCTGAATCATGTACTACAGAGCATGGTAGAAATGTGGAAAACACAGGAGCTGCAAAAACAGTGTTGCTCCCAGCACTGGTTAGGCAGACACTGAAGGGTTTTAACACCAGAGCCTGTTGAGCCTCACCCAAAGCTCAGCTTCAGTACATTATTGCTCTCTGGGCAGAGCCCTATTCATGAGGAGTTACTTTTTTAGGAGAAGTCCTTCCTTGCAGTCAGAAACATCCTTATCCACATGCTATACCTCCCTCAAAGGGATGGGGACTGAAAAGGATGGTCAGGCAGCTCGCATATTACATGGCACACATGATGGCAGCAATTGCACAAGTAATGCTGAAAACATGTGAAGTGTGGATGCCATACCAATGTTGGGGAAACAGGCCAGGCTGAGGTATCCAGAGCACTCCCGTCTGCTGTGTAGAACAGGGATATGCAAGCTGGTGTGCTCCAGATGTTTTAGACTAAAACTCCCATCAGCCCCAGCCCACATGGATAATGGCTAGGGGTTATGGGAATTGTAGTCCAAAACATCTGGAGGATGCCAGGTTGTCTACCCCTCGTATAGACTGTGGCGCCACCCTGAGCATCTAAGAAAGAAGGAGCCAAGCAGCAGTTTCTTATGTTGCAATCTGCATGAGTGTGTGAGTGGTGAATGGATGTGTAGCAATTTCTGTACTAGGTTGTGCGTCCTTGCCTCCCCCTTCTGCCTGTATTTGTAAATGGCAAATTATTACATGCAGACATCATAAGCTTCCAGCACTCCCCATTAATTAAAAATCATGTTTTCTGTTTAAGCTACCAGGATATAACAACCTAAATACATGAGTATGTAAATGAGGGGGTAAAATGTTTGGACTACAGTTCCCAGAACCCCTGACCATTAGCCATGATGGCTGGGACTGATGGAAGTTTTAGTTCAAAACATCTGGAGTGAACCAGATTGCCTTTCTTTGGTATCCACAATACAGAACAAAGGGGATGGGACACAGCATTGGTAAGTCCATGATTATGGCCTGATATTAACATTAAACCTGGTGGCCTCCAGATGTTTTGGAGTTGAACTCCCATCAGCTGTGGCCAACATGGCCAATAGTCAGAGATGTCTGCAGTTCTAGTCCAAAACATCTGGAGAGCACCAGGTGGGGAAGGCTGCATCCAAGGATTTCCAAGGCAGTATAGCATATTGGTTTCTTTCTTTAGTAGTTCTGTGTACATTTACCTGAAGTGCTAGGTATTTGACAAAACCTTTTGAAAGATGTGTAAGTAATCCATACTTTCAGAAACTATGTTGAATTGTTCAAATGGAATGAAACGGGGCATTACTTTTGATTCACATGTGAGAAATCTGGTGTGATCCTTACTGCCCATCTATCACCATGTTTTCTAACATTAAACGTTTCAGGAGTATATGCACTGCGTGAAATTGGCTATGGCTATAGTAGGATCCAGCCCTCAATGGGTCTTGAACTTGTGACATGAGGAATGTCATGTGGAGATTCCCTCCCGGCAAAATTTCAAAGTCCACTTCCACATGAATCACTCTTTACCTATCTTTCTGAAACTTTGCAGGCTTCTTACTTAGGAATGCCTCATTTTCAAAACAGTGGTCCACAAGGAACATAAGAGGCTAAGTGTCTGCAGCTACAAATGCACCATTTTCCCTGAAATTTGGTGGGTGTAATTCCCTTCTATGGGCCTACTATGCCTTCAAATTTCATCCACTTCTGACAAACAAAATAATTATAGCCTTTTTTATTTCCCATGGTAGTCAATAGTACAAAGATTTCTAAATATCAGCTCTGGTTCAATACTCTAGTTGAAGTTGACAGCCTTCTAATCATTCTGAGAGAGCCAGGCCATTTCCAAACAACTGAATCAGGGACTGAATCAAATCTGGGGGCCAGTGCACACCTTTAAGTTAGATAGATATAAAATTAAGATTGCTATCCTATATTCCAGTATTATTAGAATAAAAACTGCTTGGCGGGGAGGAACTCTAGAGATCTTACAAAAACATTATCTTCACTGCCTGTCCCTTTCCACATACGCACGATAAAATTCCAATTCATACGGGAATAACATTTTCTAAATTCTTTGTGAAGAATAAAAATGTCAACAAATAATAAAATTGAGTAGTCTGACATGGAAAGATGTCCCTCTCATGAAGTAGAACATTTTATATGTTTCATCCTAGCTGTTTTCAGCAAAATATGATTTCTTGCCCAAAGGCAAGGAAAGATTAACCAACTCTGTTCAGCTGCTCAGCCAATAACTCAGCTGGAAAGGCATCTAAAGAGCAAATTGTAAGCTTCGCAAATGCAATCAGTTTATCAAGGTCAGATAAGGACGAGAACACGAACGGATAGGATTCAGGATAAAAATGGAAGAGATACCGATACAGTATGATTAGGATGGAAATGAGGCCACCTGCTGAATCACAGGGCTGAAATACACCGCAGTCAGCAAGCTCCATTGTCACAACTGCATTCACTGGATGGAAAATTCTGCTGCTGAGAAGAAATTAGTCTTGCGGGCAACAAAATTATCTCCATTTCCCTTTTGTTAAATGGAAAATGGAATTGCCTGCCAGAATAGAATAGAACGACTGTTGCGATAACAGATAATTTCCCAGAGAATTTTGTAGTAGGGTCCCAAGAAGTAGTAGTAACTCAAGGTAATACTTTATTAAAAATGGTGTGTCTGGTAGAATTATAAGTGATGCTTATGGTAGGATGGCAGGATTCAAAATTCAGTAATGGTTGCCTGGTTTGCGTTTACTAATTTGCAAGAGAGGGGAAAAATCCCTCATAAAGATGTAGATTATATTACCTGTAATTTAAACCTAATCTCCACCAAGCAGGATATTGCGGTATGAAAGCGGTATATAAAAGGCAGGAGCCACACTACCGCTTTATAGCAGTATTAAAGTGCACTGACAACTGTTGGGGTCCATTGATACATTAATGCGAAAAACAGGTGCTAACCTTAACCAAAACCAAAATGTAGATAGCAAAAAAGTTAAGGAAATAGGGAATACAAAAAAGTATATAAAATTTAATACAAAGTGTAATTAACAAAATTAACACTTAATATAAGTTTCCAGGAGCACTTATTATACACATTCAAAGTCAATAACACAATAAAAATCATGCTCAATCATCACAAAATGTGTTTCGATGACTTGTCTTCTTCAGAGGCCAAACAGCTGAAAGTATACATAAAAAACAATAATAATAATAATAATAATAATATTAATAGCCTCAAATACAGGAATTATTATTATATGAATAATATGGGAATAAATTGAACCTACCTAGGCTTTTATGTACTTCAGAGTAGGTTTTTTAAAAGTGGGCTGACCTGGTTATTCCCAAATTTGAGGGATGTATTTTTGGTGAGATAATTGATAGTGATAATCACCTGTGCTCTCCCCAAGGAGAGCTAAATCCTTTCAAAGCAAAAAATTCCTGCCTGTATCCTGCAAGGCATTACAATCAAATTACAACCACGATGAAAAATCATATCAAAGATGCAAATGCATTACTACAAAATACAGGACCAATTGCACACATACCATATACTGCTTTCATACCGCTATATCCTGCTTGGTGGAGATAAGGCCTTAGACGTAGTATACTACGGCTATTGGGCGGTATAAAAGTTTAATAAATAAATAAATAAATAAAATATGCTTGTTCAACTGTTACCATTCTCTCTCTCTCTCTCTCTCTCTCTCTCTCTCTCACACACACACACACACACACACACACACACACAAATGCACCTTCTGTTTAAAAAGTAAAGACATTGAATCCCTGCCGTCTTCCTCACTTCCCTGCCCCTTTCCCCTGCTCCCAAATCACCCCATTTCCTTTATAAACCAGGGATGGGCTATAACTTGGGGAGTTTTGCGGGCCCCGCGGCACTCAATGTTCTGAGCATTCAGCAGAGCGATCTGAAAAGGGCTCTTCAAGAGCTCTTGGGATTGGAAACCATGCTTTTAATAATGTGCTGCCTTTTAATAATGTATTAGTTTTATATATTTTTAATCAATTATATGTATTTTATGGTGTTTTGTATTTGTGTTGTACCCCACCTCGATCCAGAGGGAGAGGCGGGTAAGAATTTTTTTTTCCAACCTCAACTTCGGTTCTTCCTGAACTTAGAGAATTTCCCCCCAAAAGGTTACTTGAACATTCATATGAATTTTTGTACAAAATGTTGACTACTATACACAAGTTGACTACTATATTCCCTCAGATAATGAATGTTTAAACATTATATATATATATATATTGGTAAAATGCTCAGATTTGTAACAATTTCCCTAGAGGTAGCGATGTTAGTTTGTTGAACGAAAGCAGCAATGGGTCCTGTAGCACCCAAACAATTAACATATTTGCAAAGCAATCCTGTGATTCCTTAGAGAGTATCCTAGGAACCATAGGGTGTGTCAGAGCCACCTTCTGAAGCCATAGACACTCCTATAACTTCAGGAGGGGGGGTCTGTGTTCTAATCCCTCCCCCACCCCTTTGCAGCTGCCACAGAATGAACCATGGCAGCTACTCCCTGAGGTTGCAAAAGCGACCTCCGATGACTTCAGCAAGGGAGAAAAGGGGGTATTTGAATGAGTGGGGAAGGGAAGGGAGAGGAGGGGAGAGGCTAGGACCCATTGGATCCTATGGCCTTTCAAGCCCTAGCCCTGGCAGCATGTCTCTTCTAGATGGGTTCAGAGGCCTGTATTGAGGGTGGGGGATGCAAAGGAGGATAGAAAGGTAAAAACCACACCTATCACTCCTCCTGCTCTGTTGGCAACATCCTGGCAGGGCGTTGGATATTTGGAAGCTTCTGAGATCAGAGGCTTCCATCTAGAGGGTGGCAATCCAATACAATTGCGTCCTTATTCTGGCATATGTTTTTGTGCACACTGTCCAGTTCAGGCACCTGATGAAGTGGACAGTGTCCATGAAAGCATATGCCAGAGTGAGTTCGTCAGTCTTCAAGATGCCAGAGGTTGTTTGCACTTTTCCCTAATATACGCATTTCTGCATTTATTTTTGATTGGAGAACTCCATGGCAAAATTCCGAGAAGTGCAAATGTCAAAGGATAATTGGGTTTTGGATTGTTTCTTAGGGCTCATCTACACCAAGCAGGATATTCCACTATGAAAGTGGTATGAAAGCGGTATATAAAAGGCAGGAGCCACACCAAGCAGGATATAGCAGTATGAAAGCAGTATATGGTAGGTGTCAATGGGCCCCAACAGTTGTCAGTGCACTTCAATACCACTATAAAGCAGCAGTGTGGCTCCTACATTTTATATACCGCTTTCATGCCACTTTCATAGTGGAATATCCTGCTTGGTGTAAATGAGCCCGAAGTATGAAAGTATGAAATTAGGTAAATTTGCATTAAAATGCAATCTGAACAAATTTCTCCCTATACCTACAGAAAAGGCCCTGTTTCAAGCGCCAGGCTGATATATATGGGGAGAGGTGGGGGTTTTTAAGGTACATTGGTCCTGGGGTGTTAAGGACTTTAAAGATCAAGATCAACACTTTGAACTGAGACTGGGAACAAATGGGAACCTGTGTAGATGATATAGAGCCAGACGTCGTCTGCCACTTGTGCGCCTATTGCCCCTTCTGGCCTTCCTTGAGCCGCAAGAAAAAACAAAACATCTGAAATATTTTTAAAACCAGAAGTTGCTGCTCTCTCCTGCTGTGTGTGGGAGAAGCAGCGTGATTACAACGCCCGACTGAATGGGCCTTGTGCTCATTGTTTACTTCCTGTTTTCAAACAGGAAGTAGTTGAACGACAAAACCAGGAGCGGAGAAGTCACGGTAGCCAGCATTTTTCCCCAGGTGTGATGGAGCTCAGTTTGACATTGCGCATTTGCACACAGAACGATACCTTGACTTAAAGAAAAACTATCATCTGAGATTACACAGATGAATTTTTTACTTCCTGAGGAAATAATGAGTTCATTTAAGGTAAATTTGCCCATCGTGAGCTCTCACTCCATTAGCAGCTTACCCCATCAGCACTCCATTTCCTTCCATATACCAAGTTGCCTGTGGCAGTGCCAGTGAAAAGAGCTGAGGTGAGGGCCTTGAGGATGCCCTAAATTGCCACCACAATAGCATCAGAAGCAGCAGGAATGGTAGCTCCAGGATTCCGGCCCTGGGGCTATTGCTCTACAACAGTGTTCCAGGCACCAAGGAAATATAGCAAGATAGGGCTGAACTTCAGAATAGACTCGGAAATAAAGCCTATTTTCTGTTGGGGGGTGGGGGTTAGTAGTTGTCATCTTATTTTGGAAAACAGATAGCCTTATCCCTGCTCGTTCAGAACTGAGCAGGCTGAGCCAGCCCGTCGCTAAGTAGGATATCTTTTCTCCTGTTCACAGTTTCTTCCTAATGCAGAATCTGCTTCAGGCAGAGATGAAGGCAAGGAAGACATGGCAGGTTCAGATACAAAACAGGGGAGCAGCTGGTGAAGCCCTACCCAGTGGATGGCTGTTACTACATGATAATCAGATGTCAGATGTCTGCTGTGCTCGCCAAATTGTTACAGTCGGCGCATTCTGTCAGAAGAAGCACTATAAAATGAAAAACAACCCGTGAAATAGATCTTAAATGCCTATGAAACTCCCAGACACTAAAGCAGTTACTCCGCGGTATTGACATTCAGAAAAGCAAGCAGGGCTAAAATTATGAAGTGACAGCTATGATGGGTTAAGAAGGAATTTAAAAGAAAAGGAAGATTTGGGAAAATGTAGTCTTGGGCTTTGTTTGGTTTTGTTTGCTCCAAATAGATGTCACTATGAAATATAATTTTAAAATACCCGAAGGAGTTGCAGTATGAGCTGCAGCATAAAAAATATGTTATCATACTGGCAGCAAGTTCAAATATGACAGAATAGAATAGAGTGTGGTTAGGTCTTAAGCACAGTTTGTAAAAGGAAGGACAAGGGACATAATCAGGATGAACAAAATTATTTATTTCAAAGTATTTTTATCCCATATTTCTGTCAGTGATAGATCAAGCAGTTTACAAGTTGAATAAAGCAGTCTGAAACAACTAGTGAATGTATTTTGGGCCAGTTGAAGTTTCTGGGTGGCTTCAAATAGAGCATATTACACTTTTGTTGTTTATTCGTTCAGTCGTTTCCGACTCTTCGTGACTTCATGGACCAGCCCACGCCAGAGCTTTCTGTCGGCTGTCGCCACCCCCAGCTTCCCCAAGGTCAAGTCTGTCACCTCCAGAATATCATCCATCCATCTTGCCCTTGGTCGGCCCCTCTTCCTTTTGCCTTCCACTTTCCCTAGCATCAGCCTCTTCTCCAGGGTATCCTGTCTTCTCATTATGTGGCCAAAGTACTTCAGTTTTGCCTTTAATACCATTCCCTCAAGTGAGCAGTCTGGCTTTATTTCCTGGAGTATGGACTGGTTTGATCTTCTTGCAGTCCACGGCACTCTCAGAATTTTCCTCCAACACCACAGTTCAAAAGCATCTATCTCCCTTCGCTCAGCCTTCCTTATGGTCCAGCTCTCGCAGCCATAGGTTACTACGGGGAATACCGTTGCTTTAACTATGCGGACCTTTGTTGTCAGTGTGGTGTCTCTGCTCTTAACTATTTTATCAAGATTTGTCATTGCTCTCCTCCCAAGAAGTAAACGTCTTCTGATTTCCTGGCTGCAGTCAGCGTCTGCAGTCATCTTTGCGCCCAGAAATACAAAGTCTGTCACTGCCTCCACGTTTTCTCCCTCTATTTGCCAGTTATCAATCAAGCTAGTTGCCATAATCTTGGTTTTTTTGAGGTTTAACTGCAACCCAGCTTTTGCACTTTCTTCTTTCACCTTTGTCATAAGGCTCCTCAGCTCCTCCTCGCTTTCAGCCATCAAAGTGGTGTCATCTGCATATCTGAGGTTGTTAATGTTTCTTCCTGCAATTTTAACTCCAGCCTTGGATTCGTCAAGCCCAGCACGTCGCATGATGTGTTCTGCATACAAGTTAAATAGATACGGTGAGAGTATACAACCCTGCCGTACTCCTTTCCCAATCTTAAACCAGTCTGTTGTTCCGTGGTCTGTTCTTACCGTTGCTACTTGTTCGTTATACAGATTCCTCAGGAGGCAGACAAGATGACTTGGTATCCCCATACCACCAAGAACTTGCCACAGTTTGTTATGATCCACACAGTCAAAGGCTTTAGAATAGTCGATAAAACAGAAATAGATGTTTTTCTGGAACTCCCTGGCTTTCTCCATTATCCAGCGGATATTGGCAATTTGGTCTCTAGTTCCTCTGCCTTTTCTAAACCCAGCTTGTACATCTGGCAATTCTCGCTCCATGAATTGCTGGAGTCTACCTTGCAGGATCTTGAGCATTACCTTGCTGGCATGTGAAATAAGTGCCACTGTACGATAGCTGGAACATTCTTTAGTGTTTCCCTTTTTTGGTATGGGGATATAAGTTGATTTTTTCCAGTCTGATGGCCATTCTTGTGTTTTCCAGATTTGCTGGCATATGGCATGCATCACCTTGACAGCATCATCTTGCAATATTTTAAACAGTTCAGCTGGGATACCGTCGTCTCCTGCTGCCTTGTTATTAGCAATGCTTCTTAAGGCCCATTCGACCTCACTCTTCAGGATGTCTGGCTCTAACTCACTGACCACACTGTCTGAGCTATCCCCGATATTATTATCCTTCCTATACAGATCTTCCGTATATTCTTGCCACCTTTTCTTGATCTCTTCTGTTTCTGTTAGGTTCTTGCCATCTTTGTTTTTGATCATACCCATTTTTGCCTGGAATTTACCTCCGATGTTTCTAATTTTCTGGAAGAGGTCTCTTGTCCTTCCTATTCTATTGTCTTCTTCCACTTCCGCACATTGCTTGTTTTGAAGGACCGAGGGGACAGGAGCAGGCAGAAGTAACATCGGGACCTGCTCCTGCTGGACTCTTTCCCCCCCCCCCACAGGGCAAACTACCATCTTGGCCCTGTGGGGAAGAAGAAGGACCGAGGGGACAGGAGCAGGCAGAAGTAACATCGGGGCCTGCTCCTGCTGGACTCTCTCTCTCTCTCTCTCTCTCTCTCTCTCTCTCTCTCTCTCTCTCTCTCTCTCTCTTCTCTCTCCTCCCTCCCTCCCTCCTTGACTCCTTTTCCTTGTGTGTCATGTCTTTATTAGGTTGTAAGCCTGAGGGCAGAGACTGTCTTTTTTGCTAAGTGTAAGCCGCTCCGAGAGCCTTTTTTGGCTGAGGAGCGGGGTATAAGTATGATAAATAAATAAAAATAAATAAATAAAAATAATTCCTTATCTCTTCTGGCTAACCTCTGGAATTTTGCATTTAATTCGGCATATCTCCCCCTATCACTGTTGCCTTTTGCTTTCCTTCTTTCTTAGGCTACTTCCAGTGTCTCAGCAGACAGCCATCTTGCCTTCTTGGTTTTCTTTTTCTTTGGGATTTTTTTGTTGCCACCTCTTGGACAATGTTGCGAACTTCTGTCCATAGTTCTTCCGGGACCCTATCTACTAAATCTAGTCCCTTAAATCTGTTCTTCACTTCCACTGCATATTCATTAGGAATATTAGTGAGCTCATATCTAACTGATCTGTGGGTCTTCCCTATTCTCTTTAGTTTGATTCTAAATTGTGCAATAAGAAGTTCGTGATCTGAACTACAGTCAGCTCCAGGTCTTGTTTCTACTGTCTGTATAGATGTCCATCTTATTTATTTATTTACAATATTTCTATACCATTCCTCATCCAAGAGTTTTCAGAATGGTGAACAATAGCAGTATAAAGCAGTACTGTGGCTCCTGCATCTTATATACTGCTTTCATACCGCTTTCATAGTGCAATATCTTGCTTGGTGTAGATCTGGCCCAAGTAGCAAACATGGTCCTTGCTTCACAAAGAGTTCAACACTCTCCGGAACAGGTTGAATATCTACTTCCAGGCAACCGGAACCCCAAACTGACTGGCCACCAGGACTTCCATCTTGTCTGGAGATTAAGCTTCAACTTGATGAACAACAGAGTTTGCCCTTATTTACTCATGAGGAGATTTGCTGTGCTGCAGGTTCCTATTCAAAATACAACTCAATATTAAAGTGTTGGGTAACGGTTTCTTTCCCTCCTTAAAGCAGGGGTGCCAATAGATCAGGTTGTGAGCAGCCCCCAAGGCTTGTCTGGTGGCCCCTTCACCCTCACCATCTGCCACTGCTGAAAAGGGGCAGGGGGCTTTTTTGCTTGCTTGCTTTTTTGGGTTGATCAGATTTGGGTGGCTTCAGCACTTCGATGCTATGACAAGGAACAGATACTGTTTCTGCAAGTCCCAAGATCTGTTGCTGCTGGATGTGGCAGAACTATAGCTTAATTTCTTTCCTTTTTATATTGTGCATTTCAACTTCCTGCCATTTTTAATCACAGGGACTTTGAGTGTTCCTATGCACTATCAATAAGCTCTCAGTCAAGAAAATTGCCCTTTCAAATTTCCATTCTCAAATAACAGAGTTCAGCAACAGTATTCTCAAATTCTAAGCCTAAAGTGAAGGTGCAGGGGGTGGGCTGGGGTGGGGGCTGGCAGGTGAGAAAACACAAAACCAATAGTCCTGAGAGATGAGAAATCAGTTTCTCAAGATGCAAGATGCTCAGATGTGAAAATCAGTCAATCTTGTGGTTTGCTCTAGGAAGGTGGGTTTTTTCTTCTTCTTCTCCATAACTTATGTATGATCTTGCAAAGTGCATCCATCTTTCCTCCAGGGTGACAACACTGATTAAATTAGAATGGTCAGTACAAGGTATTTTTTTTCCTAAAAAAGAAAACACCAAACAACTGAATGCACTCAGTACATTAGATTAGAATAATTTAGACATGGTGAACTGAAGCTAATGGTGTTTGAAGTTTTGTTAGCCTCTCCAATGTATTTTTATTTTCTTTATTTTCTGGAAGAGTTAATGTGAGTTCTTAAACCAATTCCTCACTATAACTAACCATGTATATTTATTTTGTTCTACACATCGCTTTGATGTTAGCGCAACAAGATTTCTACATATTGTGAAAAATGTACCAAATAGACCTCTGCATTACCAGTATCTCTTTTCTTTTGTGCTCCTTTTTAAGTCTCTTCTGAGACATGACACCAATATATGAATTTGAGTTACACACCTTCAAAGATGAAAAAATAAAATGGGCTGCAAAGCGAGCTAACTGCCTAGACCTTTTCGCACTGCCTAGTCCTTTGAATAAAATGTATGAAAGAATTTCTGAAATTTATTTAGGATAGGCTTCATTGAACACTGCTCCCATATACAATCCTATTAAATTTGAATGGGGCTGGGTTGTATTAGTGCCTGATGGGACTGCAATCTTTTAACCAGAAACACTTCTAGGGTAAATAAGTTGCTACTAGTCATGATGTCAATATATTTCCTCCATTATCAGAGGCAGCTTGCCTAGGTACACCAGTTGCTTGGGAGCATGAGCCGAAGAGAGCTGTTGCACTCATGTTCTGCTTGTGGACTTCTCATAGGTTGGCCACTGTGGGAACAGAATGCTCGACTACATAAACACAGCAATTCTTACGTTCTTAATTTTATTCACTAGCCTAATTGAGGTGGTGTTTCTCTAGTCATCTTCCTAGTGATATCCATAGTAGTATAAATTGAGTTTGTACTTTAACTTTTTTTTGTACCCTATGTACCATAAACTGTGCTTCTAAGATACTCATTCTAAGCTGTTCAGGACCTGAACAAACTGATTCACTCCTCTCTTGCTGCATTTTTCTTTTTTTCTTCAACTGGCAACATTCCATGGTCCAAATTATAAATGTTGTTACCATTCTTCTGCAACTTGGTAGCCCTGTGGTGGTTTTGGATTCCAACTCCCATTATTCCTGACTATTGGCTGTATTTGTCAGTTGGTGTTATGTGTGCCTTGCTTTCTCTAGTTATGTGAAGAAGGTGTGCTATTATGCATGGGTGAGATATCTATCTATCCATCCATCCATCCATCTATCCATCTATCTATCTATCTATCTATCTAATAAACCCAGAGATATCCAATGAACCTAAGGCCTTAGCTAAACCTAAGGTTTATCCCGGGGTAATCCCTGTTCATGTAAATGACACACAGGATATCCCGGGAGCAGGCAGGGATGACCTCGGGATGATCACAGGATAAACCTTAAGTCTAGCTAAGGCCTAAATGGTGGCAGTTTCAGGTTAGATAAGACAAAGTACGTTTTCACACAACACATAGTTAAACTATGGAATTTGCTGCCACCGGATGTCATGATGGCCACTAACTTGGATAGATTTAAAGGGGTACTAGTCATGATGGGTATAACCTTCAAGATCAGAAGCATTTGCTGGGGTACATGAGTGAGAGGATGCTATTGTGCTTTTGTCCCATATGTGAGCTTCCTATGGGCATCTGGTTAGCCACTGTGGGATCAGAAAGTTTTACTAGATAGGCCTTTGGGCTGAACCAGCACGACACTTCTTATGTTCTTAATGTGGTAAACTGGAATGCTTCAATTTGTGCCTAGTTTTCTCTTTAGACCTTGATGAATAATAAAGAAAGATGATGTGTCAGTTCATATTTAATGTTGTAGGCCCTTTTTCAACTGATGCTAGGTTTCGACTCTCATGAGCAGTATGAAGTAGAAGCTGATAACATACACATCACAATTACATTGATTTCTGTGTTCTTTTCAATACCTTTTGAGGTCTTAGAGATAACAGAATGTGCCATGGCTGAGATCCTTGAAGACGAGCTCATGTTTTACAAGAATAGCCAATGCCCATGAGTGTGGGTGTGGGTGGGTGGGTGAGTGGGTGGGTGGGTGGAATAACCAATGGGAACAGTCCATGAACTAACTCTAAGCCTGGTTTAACCTTAATCACATAATTTGATATAACTATATAAAAAGGCATGTTATCTCAATATTATGCCATCTAATAATTTAATTTATAATAATATAAGGTCTCATCCTATAAATGTCCACAGTAGAAGTGGAATTGCTCTTATCTGCATGGGTAATTCTGCTGACACAACATCTCAGGTTTTGCCACTAAACAAGTAGTGGGACACATACATACACATACACACACACACCAATTCAGGGTACTCTCCGGTATAAGAGTTGATTGTAGGTAGATTTTTTAGAAATAGTTTGGGAATGTCAGAATCTGTGCAAGCTGGTCTCTGTCAGAACTTCCCACGGGAGTAGTTCACTCCATGTCTCAGCCTTGAAGCTGCTAGTTCTCTGAGGACTGATAGAGTGTTTTACAAACATGGGGGCCACTTGTTGAAGGAGTCACTCAGATTGTAGCATCATCTTGGTGGAGTGAGCAGTGCCGCACAGGCATGATTTACAGGCCAGAGCCCCTGTCTGTCAAGTGGTTTGAAAGAGGCCCATGCCTTCCTTATAAGCTGGAGCAAAAGGCATGGAGACTTTTGCTAGGATCGTCTTTGGACTCATGGCCCAAAATCTCTCCCTGTTTGGATCCATCACTGTTTGGAACTTCAAAAGCACTCTGCACATGGACTCTCTTCTATTTGGACTTTGGATTTCTAAGGACTGGGTGCCATGAAAAGTACGGCGAGGTTTTTCATAGACTGCAGCTCACATTTGCTGTGGAGTTTATGTATTTGAGGTCAGCTCAGCATACGGCAGGCTGGGATGGACTCTTGGACTTCTTTCCTGCCAGACTCAGGTGGCAGAGAGTCTCGGTGCTGTAGTTCATGCACGGGAGTTCTTGTGCCTGAGATTTTATCCTTCCCATGATCTTGTTTAGGTTTTGGGCATGTTCCCTGTGTAGTCAATGTGTGGCCGCGTTTGGACTAGCTCCCTTGGGATGGTTTATTATAGGGATGTGCTCCGCTTCTAATCGGACCAGCGAATCAGAAGTGGAGCGGGGTGTTTTGCCTCCCCTTAAGGCGGAGGTGAAGAGGACTGGGGGTCTGGCGGAGCATGGTGAAGAGGATTGAGGTGAAGGCGGATCCTTCGCCTCGATCCGGAGCTCCGCCGGAAAGGTAAGTGGGTTTTACCGAGCCATGCCGCTGTTGCTGTCACCCATGCGGCGACAGCAGCAGGGCCCGGTAAACCCCCCCTCCTCTCCCTTACCTGCCTCCGTCCGCGGTCCCTCGGCTTCTTCAATTGAGCCCGTGTTTCAACCAGGAAGTCTAGGCCGCACTTGCGGCCCAGACTTCCTGGTTGAACCGCGGGCTCAATTGAAGAAGCTGACGGACCACGGACGGAGGCAGGTAAGGCCCCCCTCCCCCTTGGTCCCTTACCGGGCTCTGCCGCCATCGCCGCATGGGCGGCAATGGTGGCAGGGCCCGGTAACCCCCCCTGCCCTCCTCTCCCGGCCTTACCTGGCACCACTCCCCTCCACTGCGGAGCTCCGATTCGAAGCCGGAGCTCCGCGGCGAAGAGGAGCAGAGTATGGGCAGAGCGGTGCGGAGCAGAGCGGGCCAATCCGAAATTTTTGGATTGGCCCGCGGGGCGGAGCGGGGGGACCGTGCACACCCCTAGTTTGTTAAGCCTTTCAAGAATTATCATTGTGATTACCTGAAGCATGGAGCCTAAAGTGTTCTGACCATCAATCCGCTTTAAGTGTTTTTGGAAGTGTGTAATCGTTAAGCTTTTCACTGTGAGATTTCCCAGAATAAAAGAAGTCTCACTGATTGGGTGTCCCATGTCAGTTTGCCAGCATATGTGAATGCTGGAGAGACTGTGAAAAATGACAGGTACCACCATTCATTCTATCATTCATTCCATTTATATCCCCCTTTTCCTCCTCTCCATTTTATCCCCACAGCAGCTCTATGAGGTAGATGAGAATAAGAGAGAATCACTGCCCCAAAGCCTAGTCCTACTCTGACACTAGAGCCACTTCATCACATTGGCTCCAGGTAGTACTATAGTGAGGGCTCTCTGCCCAGATCAGTGAGGTAAAAACACATGTACTTCACTGCTAAGAGCATAGAGATTCTGGAGCTAGAAACATCCTGCCTAAAAGGAATTCTTCTCGGCTGAGGGCACATGATGCAGCCACCTTGCTAAAGATAAGCAGGTCTGGATGGGAAACCTCACCACCACCATGGAAAACTGATGTAAGTGGCCTTCAGTTCCATAATGGAAGAAAGCCAGGAAATAAATAAATAAATAAATAAATAAATATTAAGAATCTGGAGGGGCAAATCTTTAGCAGGGATATTGAGGTATGGTTCACGCACTCATCTGACAAAGGATCCAGTATGAGTGGTAGAAGGTCCATGCACTCCCTTTCCACACACATACAACACAAACAACATGTAGTTGATGTCACCAGATGGGCTTAGTAAAATGGCTCCCTCTCATCTTCGACACCCATTTGCAGCACAGGATAATCATACTTGCTTTCCATAGTTCTTGTAAGGTTTACATAGTTGTATGTGAAGTGCTTTGAATTCTCAAAAGCACCATCAATGTGCTGTTGCTGATTATGATGATGATAATAATATAATTATTATTAACATATTATCCTACTATGTGCAATGGATGCTTGGCTAGCGAATGTGGAACTGGTCCAGAATTGGACTGCCGGTCCATCCGTTCCAAGCTTAAGACACCATGGCTAGCCAAGGACAGGAAGCCATTGCATGCCATGTGCAAGCCACACTTTACATCTCAGGGGCTCGATAGAATTCAAGCAATTTAATGCAAATGAATCATGCATTAAACCAAAACCTCATGAATTATTTCATGTTATTTTAGTAATCCTCTCCTCAGTTATTCCATTTATGCTCTAATCTGATTTATGTTCAAAATTTTGTGGTATCTTGGGGAATGAAAAAAA
Source organism: Elgaria multicarinata webbii (assembly GCF_023053635.1). NCBI lineage: Eukaryota > Metazoa > Chordata > Lepidosauria > Squamata > Anguidae > Elgaria > Elgaria multicarinata. The sequence goes on along the minus strand of NC_086175.1, from coordinate 24,156,310 downwards.
GATGACAGTGTAATAATTCTCCTACTTCTTTAGTTTAAAAATATCTTATTCTTCCTGCATAATGATTAAATCAAATTTCAACTAAATAATCCAGATATATCTCAGAATGATTAGTCACCTATATTACCCCAAACTGGGATGTTTTTTTTTAATTGTCTAGATGTTTTCAAGTACATAAAATTTACCTATTATAAACCCCTGGAATGGAGAAGAACTCAACAGTCGCTAGTAAAGCCACTGATAATTACATGATTCTTCTATTTTCAACAAACATTCATCATCCAATGCATCCAAAGAAGTTGATTTTATAGGCAGCTTTTTATAGGCCACATTTCCATTCTCTGCATGTTTCTGTAGCAAAGGATGCCATCCTACCTACCTTTTATTTGTAAATAAGCCCCACTGTAGTCATGCGGGCATGGTTATTAGCATGGGCCGGGGACGCTGCTAGGCACTTAAAAGATTTGAGCCCAATCTTTCCATTGGCATTGATGGGTTTCCTCCCCCCTAAACTTAATTGTCATGCCAGGAGGTGGGGAGTTTGGGGACACAAGGAAGGAAAGGTTAAGCTTTCCCACCCAACTGTGATCCCCCTGGAAAAGCTCCCTCTTGCATAGCAACTAAATTTAAGAAAAAACTCCCATTGTATTATGCCCCCATGAGAGGAGTCTGCCTCCTTTGAGGAGTTGGAGCCCCCAGAGACCCAGGACATCCCAGATCAGGTACTGCCTCCATACCAGCAGGAACCTGGCCCCTCAGGGGTGATGGTTGCAGGTCCATCCCTGTCAGGAGGAGGAGACTCTGTCTCTGAGGCAGGAGTGTCATCACCTCAAGTGACAGGCCAGTAGGGCCCCTGGGAGGAGTGCTGCTATGCAGAAAAGGACTCCTCAGGAGAAAGTGCCTCCTCAGGAGTAGGGTTTTGAACAGGGAGCTGTGCTTACTGCAGCTGAGCTCTGGGTGGGGCTCAGCCTGCTTTGAGATTAAAAGCCTTTGAGATTAAAAGCCTGTAGACTTAGCTAGTGTTGAAACAACACTGTTCTCCTAGCTCCTGTGCTGTGTACTTTGCCTCCTGGACCTCTGATTGATGCTCTGTGTTATTGGACTCCTTACTGGCTCTCCCTCTGGACTGCATAATGTGTCTGACTGATTGACGGTGTTTTGACCTTTGGTTATTATCTGGACCAATCCTGCTGTAGCCTGATGCCACTTATCTGACTGCATGCTGGTGTTTTGACCTCTGCCTGTTATTTGGACCACTCCTGTCTTAGCCTGAACCCCATTGGATAGAAACCTCTGTGCTTGGATGTTTGCTGGCTTCGTTGCTTTGATTCTGTGTTAGCCCTGCACTCAGAGTCTGACTACTACAGTCAACGCAGAACACATTGGCACCAAAGGATTTCCCCCCAAGCTTAATTGCCATGAAAGGGAAGTAGGTGTTGCAGCATTTTGTTGTGGGTGTTGCAATAGATTATCCTGGATGAGGGCATGGCTGGCTGGCTGGAATAGTGAACAGGAGCCCTGCCCCTGCACACTAGGGTGAGTGGTGGTGGAAATGAGTGAGGATTAAAACTCCCCTGTCTTTACTGTACAGGGATGTATAATGGATAGGGTGGCCATATGTCCCACTTTATAGAAGAAGCATCCTTCTGGCTCGAGACTGTTAAACTGCATATTGTGTTGGCACAGAATATTCAAGCGCTCAACAGTTACCCTATATTATATTGCACTTGTGGCCTTGAAGCTTCTGACCAGGAGCAGTGTGAAAGGGCATGGAAGGGCCCATAAACAAGAGTCCCCTGGAGTTGCTCCTCCTCTTCACCTTTGCAACCTGCTTGCTCACCTGCCTCTCACTCTGGGCCAGACAAAAGTGGAGGTGAGAAGGAGGAACAGTAGATGCTGCTGTCTCTCTGCCTGTCCAGCAAGCAAGAAGTGGCAATAATGAGGGATAGGGGGAAGAGTGGTAGCAGCTGGTAACCATGGCAATGAGAAGGTAGACTCACCGAGCGAGGGCCCCCACTGAGGGTATCTTGCCCTGGAGCTGGCACTGCCTCTGACACAGGCTAAGCTAGTGTGGTCTTTTAGCATGTTCAGTTGCTCAGGGAACTAAACATTATCCTGGTGAACAGTGGTAACCCCTCTTCTTTCTGTTCATACATATATAAACAAAAGCCTGGAAGAGCCCAAGCTGGGGTATACGTTGTGTTCTCTGAGACCTTAAGTTGCAAAATCTGTATTGTATTGCCCTTGTGGCAGTGAAGTACCTGACACAGGTTGAACTGGTGTGGTCTCTCAGCTGCTCAGGAAACAAAAATGTTGGCAGTCCAGCTATTGTGTGAGAAAGAATAGTTGTCTGGGATTATATCCCCCCTCCCTTACCCCATATAGCAGGCTTATGAACAGAGGCAAATCTACACCAGTGTTTATAACATAGTATAGTTCCTCTGATAACGTAATATGTTGTACTGGTTTAAAACGTCACAGGGCACACTGAGTCATTATAATGCTACTTGCCTTTCTCTTTCCCATTATCAATTCATTAAGCCATCACACTGTGTCTTCTAACGCTATATGTTTGAGGTTCCTAGCATTGGTTTGTTCTGTGCTCCACCCACTTCCTCTTCTCCTCCATTCTCCCTCCTCCCCATTTAGTGCTATCGCTGCGCTTTGATTTCGGCACCGAAAGGAAGTTTCCACGCCCCCTTGAAAGCGATTCGCTGACAAGTGACGATTCAAAAGTCAGTTCAGCAAAAACTATTATGACACACGGGGCCACATACAAACGCTTCCAACGGTATTTAAACATAACAATGGAATGAATAAAATGAAAGAACGAAGGAGAATACAACGATGATAAAACATAAGAAACTGACTTTATACTGTTAGTTTTACCCTACCTAGTGCCTGTTTACCCTACCCTGTGCCTGTTTGCTTTCTCTTCCCCTCCTTATTGTTTTATTATGGTTTTATTAGAATGTAAGCTTATGCGGCAGGGTCTCGCTATTTACTGTTTTACTTTGTACAGCACCATGTACATTGATGGTGCTATATAAATAAATAATAATAATAATAATAATAATAATAATAATAATAATAATAATGTGACCCAATAAGTTATCGGAACCCTTCCTTAACGTTATAAACCATTAGTGTAGCTCTGCCCCAGGAAGAAGTCCCAGGGTATAAGGAAATGAAAAGGTGGTGAGCCCAGAGAAGCTAGGAGACTGAAGGGAAGGCTCAGGGTAGGCAATGGACAAAGAAACAGGGACTAAAGGAAGGGCATCTAGGAGAAATCCGCAGGTAGAGAAGAAGGATCAAGTTGAAATTTGGGGGTGGGGTTCCTATCATTATTATTCATATAGTCCACCCTGCACACTCAGGTCCTCTGGGGTGAACTTACTTCAGTCAGCTAAAACTAGGCTGACATCAGTTTCCCAGAGGACCTTTTCTTCTGTTGCCCCCAGATTGTGGAATGGCCTGCCGGAGGAGATTCGTAAAATTAACTCTCTGTGTGATTTTAAGGCCGCTTTAAAGACTAGCCTTTTCCGGCAGGCCTATCCAGATCAATGTTAAATCATGCATTTTTAAGATGTATTGATTCCTGTTCTAATGTTGTTCCCCGCCTCGATCCAAAGGGAGAGGTGGGTAAGAAATTATTATTATTATTATTATTATTATTATTATTATTATTGACTTATAGGCTTGCAGCCCCTTGGAAGACAGTAGAGCTGCATGTTCCTGAGCATAAGAATTGAAGTCCAAGGTCTTCGTAGTCTTGAATTTTGCTTTGAACTGTAGCTGGCCAGCTGCATCTTGCACTGACAAAATCAACAGATATGATGGGAAGAACCATCTGGAGTGGTTTGTCCACAGCAGGTGTTACCAAGAGTTATCTTGCCTCTCAAAATGAAGCCCCTATTTAGGAATCATGGCAAAAAGCCATTGGTAGAATGGTATTTCCTGGCCAAACAGAAGGCTGTGCTTTAAATAGACCCATTGCAGTCAGAGGTTTTGTAGCAGCATTTTTTCCTCCGTCTTCTCAGTGCATAGCAGATTAAGAAAAGAAGCCACACTTGCTGAACATATATAGTCGCTGCTAGGGCCGAGTGAAGAATACCGTCACGCTTTTGCACCCTCCACCTTCAGGATACGAACTGGGAGGGCATATTTGGCTTCTCCGGCTGGAGAAAGTTGCAGTGTTTTTTGGAGTTCATCAGTAAAAGCAGCTGCCACATTATCTCTCCTCTTTCTTGCTCATACCCGCATTTTCATTGCTGTCATGATGTGGTTTGGTTCTAGAGGCGTGATCTATGGTTTTGTGGTTGATCTTTTTATTATTTATAAATGATGGTTGATATTTTTAACTATGTATATATGATGGGCTGGGTCCGGGGTCTGCCTTCTGCAAGAGGAAGAGTTTTGCTCATGGAAGGTCCCTCCTTTGGATTTTTGGGGATCCCCTCCTTCTTGCCACACCACAGCTCATCCTATTCAGCAGTTTCTCCTGACTCTGGAAGCTACAGGGGCTGCTGTGGAAAGGAATGGATGGGAAAATCAATGCAATCTTCAGAGCCAATCAGTCAGAGTTTCATTACATTGTGCAGTACCTTGGGCTCTCTTGTGAGGAAGGATTGAATTATTATTATTATTATTATTATTATTATTATTATTATTATTTATTGCATTTTTCCTCAAGCAAGGAACTCAAGATGGCTCACAGATTTCTCCTCCTCACCATATCACCATCATCATCAACAACAACCACTGGCTATGGAAGTTAAAGAACTATGGCAACAGGGGGGGAATCCTCACGTCGTTCCGAGATCGCTTCTAAGCGACCCCAGTGCGGCGTGAAAGTGAGCGTGTAACTGACCTTTGGAAGAGCCGACGAAGAGACGTCCTTGCCACCGCCACCGCCACCCGCAGACCTCCTCGCCGGCTGGGACGCAGAGCTCGGGAGAAGAAGGCGGGGTGGAGAGCTTCTTCCGCTCTCAACCCCGCCTTCTTCAGCCGAGCTCTCCTCGCCGGCCGTCGAGGAGATCTGTGGGTGGTGGCGGCGGCGGCAGGAAGGACGTCTCTTCGTCAGCTCTTCCAAAGGCCAGGTACACGATCGCTTTCACGCCACACTGGGGTCGCTTAGAAGCGATCTCGGAACAACGTGCGGATTCCCCCAGGAAAAGGTCACAGTTATACCATTGGTCACATCAATTTATTTATTTATTTATTTATTACATTTCTATACCGCCCAATAGCTGGAGCTCTCTGGGCGGTTCACAAAAATTAAAAACATTCAAAGTATAAAACAACAGTATAAAACCATAGTATAAAATACAATATAAAAGCTCAACCAGATAAAAACAGCAGCAATTACAAATTTAAAACACCAAGTTAAAATTTATTTATAGACTGTTAAAATGCTGGGAGAATAAAAACGTCTTCACCTGGCGTCTAAAAGCATATAATGTAGGTGCCAAGCGAACCTACTTAGGGAGCTCATTCCACAGCTGGGGTGCCACAGCAAAGAAGGCCCTCCTCAATTACTGGCAACACATCCAAAAACTATACAAAAAGCCTTCAGAACCTGGGCCTACCAAAATACAGCCACACCAACATTCATAAAGTAGTCATACTTAACACATGCTCAATAGTCAGGAAATTCCTGAATCGGTAAAAGACAGCATGACTTGGTATCATGTCTGTCTAGAAAAAAACACCAGGAACGAGACAAGAGATAATAATAAAAATAATGCAGTGATAGCATCATTCCAGGCTGGGGATTGGTGGAGGGATATGGCAGCCCACCTTGTCCCTGATAAAGAAGACACTGCTTTAAGATAGGCGCGGAGCTGATCGGGCTCTGTTTTTACTGGTAAGTGCCTCCTAAGCCCCCCAAATATCCTGGCTTTCTCCTTTCCCCTGAAAATTGCTTTAACTTCATTCTCATTTCTCACTATCATCCCACTCTGAATTTGTAGAAAAATATAAAGTACTAGTTACTACATGCAGACCTTGAAATTATGTCTGTTTGGCAACAATCCTAAACTTAATAAAGTCCCATTAGACTCAACAGGACTTAGTTCCAAGTTAACATTCTTAGGATCTGACTGTACTTTTCTCCTCTGTGCCGGCAGAGGCAGAGCACTGCATCCATCACTAATCTCTTAAACCTATTGGGATCGCACTTGGAAAGATGTTTTGAGGGCAATGGTCCAGGTTCATTATGTAAAAATGGTTCCTTTTTCATGTACTTAGGTTATTTCCCCCCCCCTCAAAACTTCCAGTTTAATTATTTCCAACAGCTTGGCAATATCTGTAAAGCTATGGAAACACTGACTTTGGTATATTTGCTACTTCTTTTTCGAGCCTGCCTGAGGCTTATGTTTGGGTGCATTAAAAATGTATATAAAAATGCAAGCTAACTTCATCTCTACAGCAGAGTTCAGGTGACATTGTTTTTTTTCCAAACATGTGCTGCTGAAATACCTGCGGATGGGTATTCATTGGTTTCCATCCTTTCCTCAACTGGTAACAGACAGCCCCCTTCCTATGCTCAGCCAGCATCATGGGAGCCACTTTGGAGTGGCACAATCCCACCCTACTAGGACATGCATATGGATAACACATGAACCTGTCCCAAGCAAGCAGCACCCTGACTGTAGAGAGGATGCCAATTGGATAGGAAAGGCCCACTCACTTGGCATCATCCACATGGTCATATAATGTGTCCAGGCACCATGGCAGTATGGGATGACACCTTGTGGAAGTGACTACATTCTGCGTGTGTGAAGGGGACCACTGAGGCGAAAGAACGAAGGGGCTATTTCGACAGTGCTTTGATCCCTAAGCCTCGTGTGGCGCAGAGTGGTAAAGCAGCAGTTTCTGCAGCTGAAACTCTCCTCACGGCCTGAGTTTGATCCCAGCGGAAGCTGGTTTCAGGCAGCCGGCTCAGGTCGACTCAGCCTTCCATCCTCCCGAGGTCGGTAAAATGAGTACCCAGTTAGCTGGGGGAAAGGGAATAACAGCCGGGGAAGGCAACGGCAAACCACCCCTCTATAAGGCCTGCCAAGAAAACGTCAACGAAAGCTGGCGTCCCTCCAAGAGTCAGTAATGACTCAGTACTTGCACGAGAGGTTACTTTCCTTCCTTCCTTGATCCCTAATGAGGAAGAGTACACTTTGGATCACCCCAAAAGAGAGCAGAAGTGGACACTGATTTACATCAAATCTGCATATGCTAATGTATATGTATGAATGCCAATATAGAAATTATTATTACAATTTAAATAGAAATATAATACACAGTGGAAGACTGTGACCTGTGTGCTTCTACTTGGTCTTTTGTCCAGCGGCTCTTGATGGGCGACTTCAAGGTCCATCTCTTCCTTTGGATGGTTAGGAAAATAGGAAGCTGCCTTATCTCAAGCCGGACCATAAGTCCGTCTTTCACAGTACTGTCGACACTGACTGGCTGTGCATCTCCTGGATTTCAGGAAGGATTCTTTCCTAGCCCTACCTGGTGATGCCAGAGATTGAACCTGGGACCTTCTGCATGCAAAGCAGTTGCTGTACCACGGAGCTACAGACTCAAATAGAGGATGTTTTCAAAACAGCGGATTAGACATCCCTTCAAAGAGCGGGCTGTCCTCTGTAAAAGAAGACACATGGGCACCGTAGGATGAGATGGAGGAGTCGCTCTTCGAGTACAGAAGCAACGATGGTTGCAGATCTAATGGATTTGGGGGTAGGGTGATCATATGGAAAAGAGGACAGGGCTCCTGTACCTTTAACAGTTGTATTGAAAAGGGAATTTCAGCAGGTGTCATTGCAGCACCTGGTGAAATTCCTCCTTCATCACAACAGTTAAAGCTGCAGGAGACTTGCCCTCTTTTGTATCTGGTCACTCTGGCTATACTAGAGTGACCAGATACACTCTAGCTGCACTCTGCACCACAGCTCATGCCATTCAGCAGGGTTTCCTGACCCTCTCTGCAACTTTTTCAGGGAGCTGCCATGGGAGACTGAGGAGGCAGCAGGGAAGTCTGCTTCCACCAGCCTAGTTGCACCTGTCTAAATCGGGATCTACTCATTTATCTTCAATATTTTCACCTACTTCATTTTTTAAAAGGTCCCTTCTTTCTCTGTGACTCTTCACAGTCATTATTTTCCTCCCTCTGCTGCTGTTTAGCAACATGTTTCATGTGCTTGAATGATACCAGCTTATTAGGGAACACATAGCGAATATCATGACATCACATCACAGCTACATGATGACATCACTAGATAAATGAAGCTGAGAGTGTGGGTGGTGCTTCCTTCACTGATCTCATGGCTGAACCCAGCCTATCAGATCACTGAAGTCTTTGAATCTATATGAACACCTTTCTGCTTTTTTGCAAATTCCATGAAATACTGTCAAAGAACACATTTTTGCCTCTTCCAAGTGTATATGCAAAAAGCACGCCTTTTTAGCTCAACCTTAATCTTTCATTCTAGAACAGAAACATTTTCAAAATTCATGCCCCAAAATTTAGAAGCTGATACTTAGGGCCTTGCTAGACGAGGCCTTAGCGCGCCTTGAGACCCGGTTTCCCTGCTGTGCGTCCACATGACGCACAGGGGAATCAGGGCCCAGGCCGCACTGAGGCCTCCTCCAACGCGCTATAAGCAAAGTCGCTAATGGCGCGCCTTTTTCGCAGCCCCGGCCTCAGGCCGGAGCTGCGAAACGTCTAGGAAGGTCCGCGGCTTTTTGCGGCTACTCGCTTACTCGCGAGTAGCTGCGAAAAGCCACAGACCTGGCACAGCGCTCATATGAGCGCTGTGCCCATCGGCCCAGGGGGGGGAAGAGAGGGGCAGGGGGAAGGATGGCAAGGGGGGATGGCAAGGGGGGAGGGTGGGTGAGAGAGCGCCGCCCGCCGCCGCCCAAGCAAGCAGGCGAGCGCCGCTGCCAAGGCAAGGCCTGGCATGGGGGGGCATCGCCCGGGCAAGCGCCGCCACCCGAGCAAGCAGGCGAGCGGCACTTGCCTGGGCAATGCCGCCCCATGCCGGGCCTTGCCCGGGCAAGCGCCGCTCACCTGCTTGCTCGGGCGGCGGCATGCGGCACTCTCTCACCCGCCCTCCCCCGTTGCCATCCCCCCTTGCCATCCTTCCCCCCCCCTTTTTTAAAAAAGGACTTACCAGTCCGCAGTCTTTGGGCCGCACGCGGCCCCTTTAAACTACAAAAAAAAAAAAAAATGGCGGACGCTGGAGGGATCCGACGTCCCTGCGCATCTGGCGTCTGGAAGCTGCGGCGGCGCGTGCTAATGTCAGTGCGCTGCCACCCCGCCTCCCTGCCGGGATAAGCCGGCAGGTCTAGCAAAGCCCTTAGTCTAGTAGAACATGTAATGTTGTTGTTGTTTTGTATCTCTCAAAGTTGTCAGAGAGCTCCATCTGACGAGTTTGCTAAGGTCCAACACATGACATCGTCTGCCTCCCGTGCGCCTTCCACCCCTTCTGGCCTTCCTTGTCAACAACAAAAAAGCTTCATTAAGTCCAATGTATTTTTAAACTCGGAATTGCTGCTCTCTCTTGCTGTATGCAGGAGAAGCAGCGGCATTAGAACAGCGGACTCAATGGGCCTCGTGCTTGTTCTGTACTTCCTCTTTTGAAAAGAGGAAGTAACTGAGGAATGAAAAAAATGCCTGAGAAGCGAAGGTAGGGAGTGTGTTAACCCCTGGTGTGATGGAGCTTATAGCCTAATCTTAATCTTATTGTCCATTTCATTAAAACCTACTTATCCGTTTTTTGGTGTTTTTTTAAAAAAAATTGATACATGTTTCATGAATTTCTTGTTTTGTTTTGAATTTCACTACCTTGTTCCACTGACTAACATTAATTTATCAGCATGCCAACAGGGCTGCACTTATGATCTACGGATGATAAATTAGAACACACACACACACAAACAAACATCACTTTCTGTAGAAAATATTTCATCTTCTTTTGCTCTGTCAAGGCTTAACAATTTATCATGGCCATTTCAAGCCACTTTGGCGAGGGGTTGGAGCCTGCTGAGATTACTGATCTCATTAATGTCTCTTTTCTATTTATATCTTTTAGGGGAGAGGAAATAAGTTCAGTATGACTCATGAGCATAGCCTTTTCTCTGCCTTTGTTTCTCTTATTATACAGGGGTGCTCACCACCATAAAGGCATGTTTTGGCTCAACTGCCAGTAAATTTATTTCTGTGTTAGCCAAAGATCATAAAAAAAAACAGCAAAAGTCATTTAAAAGGCAAGCGGGGTGGGTGGGGTAGTATCAAAAGGCATATCAAGCATCTATTCCTGGTAACATACAGTATGTAAAGCAATACCCCACCCCACAAAAAAACATACTGAAACCTGCAAGCTGCACTTTGATAATTGGAGGTGTGACAGTTTGTTTTTTTAGTGTGCAGTTGGACAACAAATGTGCAATTGGGGAAAAATGTGCAACCGGAAATCTGATAATGTGCAGTTGAAAAAAGTGGTGAAAAAAGTAAGGCACATGTTATATAAGGATGCAGGTGAAAGAGCCCTTGATGGTGTGACTGATGTTGTTGGGTCCTGTAACAGTGTTGCCTGAATAGATGTGGGGGCAGAGTTGGCACTTGGGTCTATTGCATGGTCTGGTCCCTCTGTCCTGTGTACTGTTGCTGGTTAGCATCCACTTCAGGTTGGGAGGTTGTCTGTAGGCCAGGACTGGTCTGCGTCCCAAGGCTTGCGAGAAGTGTCTGTGCTGAAGATGGGTTGGAGTTCACTGATGATCCGTTGCAGTAGTTTCAATTGGGGGCTGTAGGTGACAACCAGTGGTGGACTTCTCTTGGTCTGTTGTCCTTCTGTATGGCCCTGTCAATCTGTCTTTAAGTTTAAGGTGCACTAGTGTTGGTGATAATCTGTCCAGTCGTGAAAAAGAAATAATGTGTTTGGCTCGGGTGGGGGGGTATCTGACAGGGCATTTGTGCATTTGGAAAATTTGCTTAACCTCCCCCACCCCCCACCCCCGAGGTGTGAGTTCCAATGCATACAATCTTGAAAAGCCCCTTTTACTTAATAACAGTACTTACCATTGAATGGTAGGTTAGAGTCCTCCGTCACTCTTACAACCGTCCTGTAAGGCAAGTCAGTACTGCTATTTTGTTTGTTTATTTAACCTTTTCTTTTCAAACAGATATTGTGCTTTCATCTATTGATAGGAGTTGGACTTTGTCTTACTTAAGAGGAGACCCATTCAAATCAATATGTTAGTCATAACTAATTGAAGTTCCATGGATTTAAATGGATCTACTCTACACTTTACTAAGTCTAGACCTAACCCTGTTTCCAGGGGTGTTTATAATGACAGGCTATAATAACCATTAGAGCCCAGTAATAAAATGCAAAATAACACAACCAAATAGTGAAGCTAGCAATTCAAATAGTTTGGACCCTTAAAAAGTACTGGCCCCTTATTACAGATAAAAGGAGTGGGGCTAAGGAAGAGTAGCTTGCCTAGAGAGACAAGGACATCCTAGTTCAGAATTCCATCCTTTATTTATTTATTTAAGCATATTTATCCCACCATTCAGTCAAAAAAGGCTCTCACGACGGCTTACAAAAATATTTCTTGACAGTCCCTGCCCACAGGCTTACAATCTAAAAGATATGACACAAAAGGAAAGGGGATTGGAAGGGAGGGGAGGGAAGAAAAGCAAATTCAGGCACTACATTCTTAGTTGCAAAGTTCAGCAGTGACAGTTGACAGCTGGCAGTAGGAGGGAGGGGGCTCTCAACTGGAGCTGGACCCAGGCATGATGGAGAGGTGCCTGGCTGCTGCTTCCTCCCTCATTGGTAGCCTCTGCAGAGACAGTTGGTAGCAGGAGGGGGGGCTGTCAGCTGGAGCTGGACCCAGGCATGATGGAGAGGTGCCTGGCTGCTCCTTCCTCCCTCATTGGAGGCCTCTGCAGTGTCAGTTGGTAGCAGGAGAGAGGGGGCTCTCAGCTGGAGCTGGACCCAGGCACGATGGAGAGGTGCCTGGCTGCTGCTTCCTCCCTCACTGGTGGCCTCTGCTGAGACAGTTGGTAGCAGGAGGGGGGCTGTCAGCTGGAGCTGGACCCAGGCACGGTGGAGAGGTGCCTGGCTGCTGCTTCCTCCCTCATTGGTGGCCTCTGCAGAGACAGTTGGTAGCAGGAAGGGGGGCTGTCAGCTGGAGCTGGACCCAGGCATGATGGAGAGGTGCCTGGCTGCTGCTTCCTCCCTCACTAGTGGCCTCTGCAGAGACAGTTGGTAGCAGGAGGGGGGGCTGTCAGCTGGAGCTGGACCCAGGCATGATAGAGAGGTGCCTGGCTGCTGCTTCCTCCCTCACTGGTGGCCTCTGCAGTGACAGTTGGTAGCAGGAGGGAGGGGGCTCTCAGCTGGAGCTGGACCCAGGCACGATGGAGAGGTGCCTGGCTGCTGCTTCCTCCTTCACTGGTGGCCTCTGTAGTCCTTTAATCTCTATACTATGGTACCAGGATCCCCAACCTTTTTGGGTCAGTGGGTATGTTTTAAATTCGGAGAGAATGTCATGGCCACTCTCACAAAATGGCTGCTTGGGGTAGGCATGCCCATTCATATAATGGCTGAAATGGTGGACATGCCCCGTCACAAAACATTCATTTTCCAGAAGGCAAACTGGTGAGAGTAAGAGAAAAGTAACTTGCCCAAGAAGCTATACAAGGCAGAGGTGGAGTCTGAGGTCCAAAACACACACAGACACACACACACACACACAAATTTTAGAACCCAACTAAAGATGACACTGAAGGACACAACTTCACTTGGCAAAATGCCAGCCTGCCAGTTAAAGTTAATTTTAAAAATCTTTAAGAAGTAAAATAGAAATCAGATATTCGTGGGCCCATTGGTGTCCACAGGCACCACATTGAATAGTAGCATAATATGAAGTGGATTTTGCTCTTTGCGTGCTTCATTCACACAAGTTTATCAATTTAACAAGAGACAGCGCTCATGTCCTTCCCCCTCCCGCCATTTCCCGCCTTGCCAATAATCATCCATTGAAAGAGATTCGTTTGAAACACACAGCTGTTCTCTGCTCCTCACTTTAAGTCCATTCCAGTGCCCCCAGATGTTTTGTAGGTGCATTATTCCAATGTAATTTCTATTAAGAAAAGTGTTTTTTGCATGTTTCTCCATCAAAGCATGTGGGAATCATTTAACAATAGTGCCTCAAAGTTTTCAATTTGCATTTTCATTGCACCTGGGAAAGCTGCTCTATGAGAGAACATTGACTTTCGCAGACAAAAATAAACCCAAAGAGCTTTAATGCTTTGGCAAGGCGCCAGCGTTTCATCATTTCATTCTGTGAGACTCTGATGGGCTATAACTCAAATTTAATGATCTGATTCATTGAAATGATAAAATCCTAGCATTTGGGGTTGGTTCTTCTTTTTGTGTTAAAGGAAAATGTATTTGCTGCTTCTGGAGTAGCCTCAGCTGCTGGCCGTCCAGCCAGCCAGCCTCTGACAGGTTGCAATCACCAAGGAAAGTGTCTGAGGCCTCAGCTAGACCTACCTGGTCCAGCAGGATGGAGGGGTTAAGATCTTGCGATATTTTTATCGTGAAATCTCCCCCTCTGTTCACACGCGGCACATGATGACCTCAGAGGGAGAGGCGTCACACCTGCCATTTTGTTGTTTTTCTTAAAGAAGAAGACACGCACCAGTGCTCGTGCACAAAAGGTAAGTTGTTGGGGTTTTTTAAAAAAATATTTTCCCCATTCCCCCCACCCCACCCCCAATGGGGGCAGTGCTCCTGAGGAGCTCTGCACCCTGTGTGTGGATCCCAGCTCCTTGTGAGGAACCGCAAGGAACTGGGACAAACCACGACGCCCAGCCACACATTCCGCGGTCTTGGGATCAGCCCAGGACTGCGAAAAAAACCAGGCTCAAAGGGTTGGGCGAGATCCTGGGGCAAGGGAGGGATCATCCTTCCCTGATCCCGAGATCCATTGTGCATCATGTGAAGATACAGGGATGATACCGGGGATCGCCCCAGGATTTCGCCCCATCTAGCTATGGCCTGAGACACAAGGGAACTTGCACATATATGGGAGTCTACATTTGAATTTCTTACAAGCCCAACTTCCAGCAGGAAAGCAGAGTTTTGTCCTCTTGGTTGATAAAAGTAGACCATCCCATGAGTCTGGAAAATAGGTCAGTTGCCTCTCCTTCATGGGGTTGCACTCCTCCTGAAGAAAGAGGTGCACAGGTTGGGCATAGTCCTACTTGTGGGGGGGGGTACAACTTTGTCACTAGAGGCTCGGGTGGCCTTGGTGGCTAGGACCACATTTTACCAGCTAAGGCCAGATAAAGCTATTTCTGAACCATGATAGCTTGGCCATTGTGGTTGAGACATTGGTGACCTCAAGATGGGATTATTGCAATGCACTCCATGGTGCCTTCCCTTAGACTTAGTCCAGAATTTGCAGCTGGTGCAGAATGCAGGTACTACACTAGAAACAGGAGCCTCTCTTTGGCAGAATGTTACACCTCTGCTAGAAGCTTGCCTTCATTTTAAAAGATATGTCAGGGTGATCACCAAATTGTTGCTCTTCATTATTTCCTACTACTGTGTACCTGCCAACTAGCTTCACTGTCAGATCAGTGTGGAGTAAGCAAAAATAATTCCCCACAAACCATACAACCAATCTGGGACAGCAAAGTAAAAAAAAATACACAGCTCCATCAACTGGGGACCACTATCACCACAAAATATTGAGAGACGGAGGGTGCCAAGCCAAGGTGGGAAATGAGAGGTCCTCGGGGTAGAGTCGGGGTTCAACGGATCCCCCTCCACTCCCTTTCTCCTGGCACACTAGATTAAAGTCAGCTCTTTGCCTCCCTTCTTCCAATGGCTGGGTCCAAACGGGTGACCTGCCACCCACTGCCAAAGCTGGTGGTGGTAGAACGTGGCGACAATTCAGAAATACGAAGGCAGAAGTAATAACTCAGGCCAGATCTACACCTTGTGTCAAATCATTACGATCCTGTCATGGTAAAATTGTATCCTTCTTGCGCATTTATACCTTCTAGGACACACAATGACATTTGTTACAGTATTTTGGATAATGTGGAATAAATAATAATAATAATAATAATAATAATAATAATAATAATAATAATACATTTCTTACCCGCCTCTCCACTTGGATCGAGGTGGGGAACAACAGTGAATATAAAGCACATAAAAACTGATTAAAAACTTAGTATACATGATTAAAACATCCTTAAAACATCCTAAAAAACATTCTAAAATTTCAATGGATTAAAGCAGGAAATGACAATAAGAAAGCACAATATGGACTGTGTAATGTGCCCCAACAGTTATCAGTGCACTTCAGTACTGCTATATATTAGTAGTGTAAGTCTAGCCTCAGACATTACAATAGGGATTATAATTGTTCACAGAAACAAACAACCCATTTTTGTAAAATAACACACTGTTGACGTCTCAATAACATGGAAAATATTTCATAATTATGGTACAAATTTCCATCATGTAATTGTACAGAAATCTAATTGCATTCCGGTCCAAATGGAAAAGGGATTTGGCTGTGACTTACTTGCTTGCCTCCAGCAGTATATGATTCCCTGCCTCCCATTACTAGTTGTAATTTGTAAACTATCCTCAGTGCTGTTAGTTTTTCGATCAACCATAAGGAAAGAAAGCTCACAGGAAGGTGTATCTGGATACTGTGCTGACAACTAAACAAGTTCTAAAACAAGAAGGGTAAACAAACAAAAAATCCATTGAGTTCTACCTTACCTTCCTTCTCTCAGGGACATTTTGCTTAATTTGTTAGAGGTGGAAAGCAATGTCTACTGACTTTATATATACAAACTCTCTCTCCCCCCTTCCCCTCTCTCTAATTCTAATAATAATAGTATGCTAACCACAGTGGCATATGGTTATAATTAATTAGTACTTCAGGTACATGGGGGAAGTGTTTCCATAATGATGGGAACCTGCAAAGGACTGTCCAGAAAGTATGTCATACTTTTAAAGGCATTTTTATACATCTCCCATGCCCTTCTGCCACTTTGCCCTAGATTAACCAATGCCCTATCCTTCTTTTATAAAAATGTTGCTCATTCCCCTTTACTTCCACTACCTGAAGCATGCCATACTTTGGGGAAAGGCCCAAACCAGAAGTATTAATGGAAAAATTATGGGAATGTTTACCAGTGTGCTGTGTGAAAGGAAGGGGAAATTCTCAAGCAAAGCAGGTATATTCCTCCCTGCTCTTGGTCTCTGGTCCTTTGTGCAAACTCCACATGAATTCTCCATCCTGCCCTCCTTCTTCCACTGGTATTCCGACATGGAGAAGAACTGAGGGCTCATCTACACCAAGCAGGATATTGCACTACGAAAGGGATATGAAAGTAGTATATAAAAGGCAGGAGCCACACTACTACTTTAGTGGTACTGTAGTGCACGGACAACTGTTGGGGCCCAGGACACATCTACACCAAGCAGGATATAACACTATGAAAATAGTATGAAAGCGGTATATGATATGTGTCAATGTACCCCAACAGTTGTCAGTGCACTTCAATACCACTATAAAGCAGCAGTGTGGCTCCTGCATTTTATATACTGCTTTCATACCGCTTTCATAGTGCAATATCTTGCTTGGTGTAGATGAGCCCTGAGTACTTCAACTGAGTCCACCCATATATTGTGTTCCCCAGTTCTAATTTTCATCACGTCTTCACAGGGCAGTGTTGTGGCTGTAGGCTTCTGAAGATGTTGAGAGATTCCTATAGGGAGAATTAGTCATTTTAGACAAGCATGCATGATGGACTCGGTGCCTGTTTAAAATTCAAAGTCAACTTCATTTTTATTGTACAAATATTGACTTCATTCAGAGGAATTCTAATCAGCAGGTTCCACGCAAAGGGGAAAGTGTAGATTAGAGACACAGCTCAGAAGCTCTACATATGCTCCTTGCATTGCCCAACAAATTGCTTATACCATCTGCAGGTCAAATGAACCTTCAGAGTACTCAGGCAGCCCTGTTCTGGAAATGGCTGTCTATAAGAAAACCAATGTGAATAGCTGTTCTGTTTCCTTGAGTAACGACCCAGAAGAAGGATTGAAGCATCCTTTCTCTCCTGCCCTCCCACCCAGCATACTAGGATTGCAGCCCCTTGCCCACTCCCTTCCCCGCCCCCCAGAGACTGGGTACAAACCTGCTACTTGCCACCTATTTTCAACCATTTCATTATTTGTCATGTTGCACATATGTAGATATCGAGGAGCTTAATATTATAATCCTGTAGAAAATTCAGCATTTGCTTTACAACCAAACTCCAGTTAAAATGCATTTGTGGTCATTTCTAGGATGGGGAATGTTGGTGGATGGTTGCGAATGATTTAGTCAAAATGAACAGAAACATGTGGTCCAAAGAACTGTATTAACATTCAAAGCCCTAAACGGTTTGGGGCCAGGTTATTTGAAGGAACGCCTCATCCCATATGTACCTGCCCGGACCTTAAGATCATCCAGAGGGGCCCTTCTCTGTGAGCCCCTGCCAAAGGAAGTGAGGCACATGGCTACTAGGAGGAGGGCTTTCTCCGCTGTGGCAACCTAGCTGTGGAATGAGCTCCCCAGAGAGGTCCGCCTGGCATAGGGTGACCATATGACCGGATTTGCCCGGATTTGCCTGGGTTCTTGATGGCAAATCCAGGAGGGGGAGGGGAAATCCGGATTTTTTCCTCAAAGAGCAGCTCTAATGGGAATTAACAAAAATGCTTATAACTCTGTCATTTTTAAAGATAAAGACATGAAACTTGGCACAATGGTATCTCTTAGGAAGGGCTTTAGTCATACCAAATTTGAAACAGATCCGTTAATCCATTGATTTTTTAGGAATTTTTTTAAAATTGAGGTTTTTAAATTATTATTTTTTAAATTGTCATTTTTAAAGATAAAGAGATGAAACTTTGCACCAAGAAAGGATTTAGGTAGAGCTTTAGCCACACCAAATTTGAAACAGATCTGTTCATTCATTGATTTTTTTAGGATTTTTTTAAAAATAGAGGTTTTAAAATTATTATTTTTAAAATCGTCATTTTTAAAGATAAAGAGATGAAACTTTGTACAATGATAGGATTTAGGTAGAGCTTTAGCCACACCAAATTTGAAATGGATCTGTTTATCCATTGATTTTTTAGGATTTTTTTTTAAAATGAGGTTTTTAAATTATTATTTTTTAAACTGTCATTTTTAAAGATAAAGAGCTGAAAGTTGGCACCATGAAAGCTTTTAGGTAGAGCTTTAGCCATACTAAATTTGAAACAGATCTGGAGCCAGTAGCAAACCCTGTTAACAACAACAGCAGCTTGCAATGAGTGAAGTTACAGTCAGAAAAGACATTTGAGGGAAGAGGAGAATGTAACACACAGAGTATAGCAAAAGCTTCAAAGTACAGCAAAACCTACAAAAGTAGGAGTGAGTGAAGTTAATTTCAGATACATTGAATCTCTCACTTGTTCTTTATTTCAGTGATTTTAACATTAAGATGTTATGTAGAACAGATTTGTCTTAAATGTATGCTGTAACATCAGACGTGACCAAGGCTATGTTCGGGTGGGCACGCCCCCTTGGTGCTGGACACGCCCCCTTGGGGGCCACCACGTTGTCCTCCTTTTTGGTTTCCAAAATATGGTCACCCTAGCCTGGCGCCTACACTGTACTCCTTTCGTCGCCAGCTGAAGACCTTTTTATTCTCTCAGTATTTTAACACTTAATTTTAACTTAAATTTAAATGTTACTGTTCTAATTCTGTATTTTAATCTTATATCAATTTCTGCTGTGTGGTTTTATCCTGGTTGTGCTTTTTATACTGTATTTTGCATTTGCGTTTTTAGACTGTTGGTTGTTTTATTATAGTTTTAATTTTTGTGAACAGCCCAGAGAGCTTTGGCAATTGGGTGGTATAGAAATGTAATAAATAAATAAATAAATAAATAAATAAATAAATAAATAAATAAAATAGTTTATTGCATTCACCGAAGGAGGGGGATGCCATCAGAAATATCCTCACCATTACCCACCTCCACTCACTAACCCACCCTTGCTCCATTTAATGTATGGAATGGCTTACTTTACAGCAGGGATGCATCTAATGTTTCCCTCCCCTTGCTGACAATGGGTGAGAGTATTTCCCACCACCCAACCACAGACAGAAAGAAAATACAAGAACCCCCCCCCCCCTTGCCTCCTGATTTCTGCCCTGCTGACAACAGACAACAGGGATAGGGAAGTGCAGAGCCTCCAACATTGAAGATTTTCCTCTGAAAGCATAAGATGGTTTCTTAAGGCACAATCCTATGCACATTTAGAGAGAGAGAAAGTCCTACAACTCCCAGCATTTCCTTGCCAGTCCAAACATACATAAGATTGCATCCTTAGTCATATTTAGAGCAGAGTAGACCCTTTGAAATGAATGGGTTTACTCAAAGGGTGGCTTCCTTTGGAGCAATCCCCTTTTTTGAACTTCTAATGTTAGTGAAAGAGAGCAGGTCCAATATATGCAGTTAATGAAAAGCTTTGTTTTCTTTTATCTGCTTATATACCTGGGTGGTAAAGGTCTTTAGAATTCATCTTTTTTATTGGCACTCATGATCTTTTGGATCAGGGTCTTGTTTTGAAAAGAAGCGGCATTGTTTGCCATCATTTTACGCAATCACTCTGCATGTAGGGTTGCACGCTAAATTATTCAGCATCAAGAACTCTTCGCCTTCAGGGACAGTATTTTCAGAATGTCAATGATGTCAATTCAGTGGAAGTAACAACCCGCCCTTTTGTAGACTTCTGCTTTCTACTGCAGTCGCTAGGTTTCAGGGGCATTGTTACTGACAGTAGAGGCTCAGCCTAGTTTAAAGATGCTTGGAGGACCTTGTAAATTATTGCCAAAAAGATAGTCACCTAATAAACTGCCTTTCAATGGACCTAAGGTGCACTGAACCACATTGGAAGATAAATAAATGGTTTGGGGAGGCAGCTTTAAAATGAAATTCACCCATGCACACTTTCATGGATAAATCAGCCTAATGTCAATACAGCAAACATTCAGCAAAGAAATATTAGCCTTGTATAGACAAGGAACCAAGCTCTAATGTTGAGTGTTGACTAAGAGTACAAGGCAGCCTCCTCCTACAAGCCCAAAAAGACGCCCCAAACTTGCTGTATTGAGTTAGCCAAACAGTGTGCTTGATGACAAACACAAGAAATCATTTGTGTGATAAATAAAGTTTCTTATTACTAAGCTAGGATAATTACAGTTATTTTAATGAAACTTTAATTAAATTTTGTGGCTGCTGAGAACTCAGTTTGGAACACTGAGTTACTCGAGAGGCATTTCAAAGAAGGGAAAAATCAAAAGGGAAATGGATTATTTATTTATCTCAGTGTATTAAAATACAAAAATCATAGCATAGTCAGCTGGGAGAAGCAACCATTCAAGAGAGTTAATATGTTCTCCTAAAGCCAGACAATATTAACTTTACTGATTAGGTTGAATCTTGAGAGTGAGTAACACATGCAAATACAACGTCGATGTCTCCTGACTTGATTAGTGAGCACTGGATGACCTGTAGCTGAACAGGGAAACTGTCACAACTGAACAATGCCCCAAAATATTTGAGTATGCAAAAACGGCTCCGTCTTTGGTTTCGTATATGATGCATTTATTTAATTATCCGCTGCATTTGCTTTGTCCTCCCCACCCCCTCACAATAACATAACCCTGTTCTGGGTGTCTCATAAGACAGAAATCTCAATATGATCGAAATACAAAACAAAACATAACACAATCAAGGTGAAAGCCACATAAATATGGCAACACAACAAAGCTTGCAGCAGCCCCAAATTAAATACACCGATTTAAAAACTGAGAGCACCAGGCTACACAAATTATTTAAAAGGCCGGAGGAGATAGCTGTGTTAGTCTGTTGCAGCCAAAGCAACAAAGAGTCTTGTGGCACCTTAACAGCAAACACATTGACGGCACAGTCCTTTGGGATGCGCCCTGGGTACTCCTAAGCCTCCTAAGTGCAGAGAGGAGGCGCGTTGGGCGTCCTGCTTTGCATTTTAGCTAGATGGGCATTTTCACCTGTCTAGCGGAAGCTTCAGGGAGGAAGAGGGAAGAAGCCTGGAGACAGCTGGCGACACCTTTTAGCTCCACTTTCGCAGTCTCCTCTCCTCCCTACCCCCAAGAACACCCCCTTTCACCCTGTACGAGCTCACTGCAAGGGGAAGGAGATGGGGGATACGGTTTCCTGGCTCTGAGCATCAAGACAGGAAACTGAAATTTCCTATGCTTTAAGAGATTTTCCCCCAGCCCAGCCCCAATACTGGAAGTGAGCTGAGCTGAGGAGTGGGGAATGGCTTAAAGCAGCCAAGCACAACAAGGTAAGACGGGGGAGGAAGGTGAGTTTTGATCCCTTCTTCTCCCCCACATGCTGATTTTTATATACAAATGGAGATATCTTTGGGTATTATTATTATTATTATTATTATTATTATTTATTTATATAGCACCATCAATGTACATGGTGCTGTACAGAGTAAAACAGTAAATAGCGAGATCCTGCTGCATAGGTTTACATTCTAATAAAACCATAATAAAACAATAAGGAGGGGAAGAGAAAGCAAACAGGCACAGGGTAGGGTAAACAGGCACTGGGTAGGGTAAAACTAACAGTATAAAGTCAGAACAAAATCAAGTACACAATTGGGTACATGGTATCATTCTCTGGGGACCTGATGTATATATATACATATACATAAAGTGGCATACAACCTATCAGCAAAAAAGATGGTCACCAAAAAAGTTGGTGGAATGGCCCTGCTTCCTCTCTAATCTGTGAGGGGTTGGGGCAGTCCAGTCTGGAGTAGGCCCTGATGTTCCCTTTGCCTGCTCCTGTCTCACCTGCTCCTTTTTCTTTCCCACATGCCAGTTGATATTTGTGGGTGGGGTGGTCCAACTGGAACAGGCCATGATGAGGGATAGCAAACTTGCTGCCTAATAGGAGTGTGCTTGCTACTTACCTGCAGGTATGTTCTACTTGTGTTTTGCAAATAAAGCAAATATTACCAAAGGAAACCAAGACCCAGGTAGACCCTAGAATGACTCAACACATATAAGTAGGGAACACACAATAGTACCATGGGTGAAGGAGGATGACCAGTGATAGGAAAACCCTGTGTGGTATTTGGTCTACTAATAAACTTGGACTTCCTCCAAGGAGTTCCTGGTAACATACATGGCTCTCCTTTTTTCCTCAGTTTATCCTTGCTAAAAGACTGTGAGGTAGGTTAGGCTGAGAACGGGCCACTAGCCCAAGATGACTGTCTATCACTGGCCCAAGACGATCACTGGCCCAGTGAGCTTCATGATTGAGTGGGGATTTGAACCAAGGACTCCCCAGTCCTAAACCAACATTTTAATCACTGCAACATACTGGCTACCATTGAGAGCTGCTTCACACATGCAGTCATTGCATCATGTTGAATTTGTAGCATAAGAAATGAACACACACATACGTGAATCAGCTTCTTCCCACGGCACAATTGGATATTTAAAGGTAGTATATCCATAACTGAAAGATGCTACAGCCTGATGCTTCTGCAATTCAGTCTCGACAATCATTAGATATTTTAACCATTATTAAATAAATAGAGTGGGGAAGGTTCCTTAAAAATAGAAAGAAAGAAACCCATGAAAACCTGGGGAGAAGGTCCTAAAAAATCAATACAAACCTTTATTCAGAAAGAAGATACTTGTGTGTGGTTGGCTGAGTGAGTGTGTGAGTCAGAAATGCAAGAAGTCTGTTTTAACTAGATAGAAGCAGATTGACACTGAATTGATGTGACAGTTCCCCATGTTTAGCCATTGCATATGTTTTCTGTCTCACTGATTTATTTCCTGTTGTAAATTACACAGGACAGTGACTTCGTTCCAAAAACAAAACAAAGCAAACCTCAGTCACCAGATTTCTGCACTATTTCATTTTTTTTAATTGAATGGGTTCTTCAAAAACAACACACACACCCTTCTGTAAGTTGCTCTCTTTGGAATAAGGTTTCTATTGCAATCGCTAAGTGGACATCTTTATTACTGGACAGGCATTTCTGTACGCAGGCAAAAAAAAAAACATTAAAAAATAACAGCACCCTAGCTTTGGGGAATGTGACATCAATCTGTGGTCTGTGAATGAGTCGATCAGGATTCAAAGGAGGAAGATAATACTAGGGATGTGCTCTGCTTCACTTTGGATCGTAGAAGCGATAGTGGAGCAGCCTGATTTGCCTCTGCCAAAGGCGGAGACGGATCGGGTCGGAGGAGCTGCAGATTGTGGTGAAGCGGTTCGCCTCAATCTGGAGCTCCGGATGCAGGTAAGTGGGGGGGGAGGGGAACTCACCTGGTGCCGGCGCCGCAGTCCATGCAGTGATGGCGACGGAGCCAGATAAGGGGGCAGGGGGGAGGGGGGTTACCTGTGTCCGTCGCGGGCTTCAATTGAGGCCCCAGCTTCAAGCCGGAAGAGGCCGCAGCCTCCTCTTCCAGCTTCAAGCTGGGGCCTCAATTGAAGCCCACAACGGACACTGATAAGGGGGGTGGTGGGAATTTGGCTTACCTCGCTCTGCCGCAGTCCATCACAGGCTTCAACTGAGGGCCAAGCCTTAAAGCGGAAGCAGGCTGTGGCCTGCTTCTGCTTTGAGGCCTGGCCCTCAGTTGAAGCCTGCGCCAGACCATGATGGAGCCAGGTAAGGGGGCGGGTGGGAGTTTATCTCATCGGGCCCCATTTTGTCCCCCCTTCCCCCCTTACCTGCCTCCACCATCTGCCACGGAGGCAAGTAATTAGGGAAGGGGGGGCAAAATCTCAATCCGTCCCTCCAGATCTCGCTCCGTGGAGCGGAGCGGGGAATGGGCAGATCGACCCAAAGCGGTTCAGGCCCAAACCGGAAGTTCCAGATTGGGCCATGAAGTGGTTCAGGGGTCCGTGCACAGCACTAGATAATACATAATCTAGGGGTAGTACTACTAGGGGTAATCTGAGGGCCAGCTGAAGACCTTTTTATTCACTCAGTATTTTAACACTTAATTTTAACTTTAATTTAAATTTTACTGTTTTAACTCTGTATTTTAATCTTATATCAACTTTGCTGTGTGGTTTTATCCTGGTTGCGCTTTTTATACTGTATTTCGTAATTGTGTTTTTAACCTGTTGGGTGTTTAATTGTGGTTTTAATTTTTGTGAACCGCCCAGAGAGCTTCGGTTATTGGGCGGTATAAAAATGTAATAAATAAATAAATAAATAAATAAAGACAGACATACCACTTTAATTCCTATTATGAGTGCCTGCTCCACACTGGACTAGATTTTACTCTATGTCTTTAGGCAGAGTATAGAGTCCTGCCAAGGTGAACAAAAATGCAATGTTTTCAACCAAAAGAGTTTCAAATTCTCTTTATTTACTTATTTGTTTACCCACTTTTCATTATAAATAATCCCAAAGCAGAGTACAAGTAATAAAAACACAGTAAAATAATATGTTAACAAAAAAATATAATCAATAACAGATAAATAAGAATTTATGCAATTCAGCAAAAGAAAAGAGAGGAAAAATTCAATTAAAAGCTTAGGTTAACAAATAGGTCTTTAGCTGGCACCATGAGCATGTAATATTTAAGGGCTGTCTATATGTTTAAAAGCCCCGTGGTGGCTATGTGATGGTGCTGCATTGGTTATACAACGCAGTAGCCACCTCACAGCCATTGCAGGACTTTCCGGCAAGTTGCGCATTGGAAAAGTTGGGGAGTTTTCCTGCTGGAGCGAGGTCACTACGGCTCTTCCACCTTTTGACCTCCAGCATCGGGCCGGGGGTGTTCCTGGGCAAAAGGTGACCTCTAATTGGTCAGATAAATTGGGAAGCCAGGCAAGGAGCACAGGGCAGGCCCAGAGAGCCAAATGGCCACCAGAAAGGCCACACGGCTTGTTCCTCAACAACAGGTATTCGGAGGCATGCTGCCTCTGAGTCTGGAGATGGCCCAGAGTCATCATATCAAATGTTGTGGTGGGATGCTTCCAGAAGGAGGGCTCTAGTGCTTCCACTCAGAAAGCATTGTGGGGGTGCACTGTCTTTTCCTCCTTAATGGATTTTCTGTGATTAAAAAATGACAAGAAAAGCAGAGGGAAAACCCAAGAGGGTTACGGCTGGAAGACAACATCTGAACCCTCGGCAGAATTCTGTGAATGGGACAGAGTGGATTCTTGATAATAGCCTCATCAGGAAGCACCTATAGGAAATTCCACACTTTAACTATGCACCCTAAAAGAAGGAGAGTGGCTAGTTAAAGTGTGAATCTCCCACTATCCAGCATCACAGAATGACCCTGGTTCTAGTACTATGCCATGCAGAATTGTATATAACTTTCTACTCTCACCCTCTCTTGCCTTTTCTCTAAACAACAAAGTCCCAAATGCGCCTCCTGCTTTCCTTTTTTCTTTTCTTTTTTGCATTGGTATCTTCCCTTATTTTCTTCTTAAACAGAGTACGCCGCATCTGTCAACCTTTAAAAGCATAGACTTAGGCCTTTGCTAGATGAGGGGTTAGCCCAGTGCGAGGCCCGAGCTCATCCCTGTGCATCCAGATGACGTACAGGGGATCCTGGGCTCAGGCAGGGGTCAAACCTCCCTGGCCCCGGGGTAACCGGCACCACTTGTGGCCAGGTATTTCCCACGGTCTCGGGCTGAGCCCAAGACTGCGGGCATGTAGCCTGTTCCACCACTTTTCCTGGCTACCGCATTTACTTGCAAGTAGCCAGGAAAATCGGTGGATGGCACACTGCAGCCATCAGGGCAGGGAGGGAGATGGGGGGAATCGGAGCCAGGGGGATGGGGGGGGGAATCGGAGCCGGGGGGGATGGGGGGAATCAGAGCCAGGGGGTGGGGGGAATCAGAGCCAGGGGGTGGAGGAAAATGGAGATTGCGGGCAGGAGGGAAACAGAGATTGCGGGTGAGGGGAAATGGAGCCAGGAGGAGATGAGGGAATCGGAACCAGGGGGATGGGGGGGAATCAGAGCCAGGGGGATTGGGGGGAATCGGAACCAGGGGGATGGGGGGGAATCAGAGCCAGGGGGATTGGGGGGAATCAGAGCCAGGGGGGATGGGGGAAATGGAGATCTCGGGTGGGGGATTGCAGTCGGGGGGAAATGGAGATCGTGGGTGGGGGATCACGGGTGGGGGAAACAGAGATCGCAGGCGGGGGGGAAACAGAGCCAGGAGGAGATGGGGGAAACAAAGCCATGGGGAGAGGGGGGGACATTGGAGCCAGAGATGGGGGACATCGGAGCCAGGGGGAGTGAGGAACCCTTTTTTTAAAAAAAAAACACCCTTACCTTTATTGTTGGTGCGCTCCTATGCACATGGCCCTTTAAAACTAAAAAAAAATGGTGGACATGACAGGTCCTACATCTTAGATGTAGACAGGGGCGACGGCCCATGCTACTTGTAGCACGGACTCGCCCCTCCTCCTGCACGGATTCCAAGGTAGGTCTAGCAAAGACCTTAGAAGCTTTTGGCCTTGGCATACATGAAACCCCAAGGCCAGGCCCTTGGGGATGCTCATAACCCCTCCTCCTGTTCTGACCTTCCATTTTTACTATGGTCCATCAACTTTCCTTGCTGTGCAGGTGCTCTTTATACATCTGGACTCAAAGCTAAGCCCACCACAGTCCAGGACTTAACTTTCCCCCCTCTAAATCAGACTTTCCTTTTCTATAGAATTAGCTGTTTCACTTTTTCTGTAGCGCTGGTGAAATCTGTCAATGCATACTGAAACAAAGGAACTTTGAAAGTTCATTTAACAAAGTTTTGAAAATGCATAAGGCAGCCAGAGATTTATTAATCAAGTGGGTTATTCGATGAATGATGAAGCCTTACAAATTACTTTCAGCCGTGGTTCCTCATTAAATTTTAACTAACAAAAATATATCCAAAGGAAGTCATAAAATGTTAGTGAGGATGTTGAGGCATGCAGATATTTCCTCATAAATGGTGGGTTTGTAGAAAAATGGCAAATAAAAATCTTATAGCAACAAAGACTTTACTGGCCACATAACCTATATTGTATACATTGGCCTGTAGCCCAATGTTATTCATTCACAGTCAGATTCTTTACTATATTGACTTAATACAGTTCATTTTGTTGATGGAGTTTTTGGACCATTTTGTGGACATTTATTAACCATGGGGGAGGGGTGGATGTTAATTCATATTTACTTACACATTGCATCACATCAAGGCTTAATGCATTTGAAATATATCAATTATATTGCTATTAGTAGAATAATTTGGTCATCAAATTTGACAACTGAAAGTCAAACTTTCTGTCATAATAGCGCCTGGCAATTTGGAAGCCAGTAGAAATGAAGAAATCCAGAGCCCGCCAAGCTGCTTTGGTGAGAAAATGGCCATTGCAGATGGGGAGGAGCAGAAATGGGCACCTCGTGTGTTGCCACACATGTTCCACTCGTGTGCCATGTGAGTCAAGGGCAGGGCACTCTGCCACCTCCTCGTGATTGGCATGTCTGGAGGACCTGCTCCTAGGGGGCTGTTCGGCTTCCGTGACATGATATGATAAAAGGTAACATACCCCACTTTTCATCACCTCTTATAAAGAGCCATCTCAACAGTCTTCAATCTCAATCTGATTGTTAAATGACTCTAACTTTGCCAGGGCTTGGACCTTAAGCTATTTGTGACATCATGCATGACGTCAGAAAGTTATCTTTGCATTCAAGTTAGGCTGTCTCCATGTCAACACAGTGACCAGTAAACCTCTGTAAGATAGGAACGATCAAGTGCCTAATTTCCTAAGCAAGTATTGATGTTTATCTTTGCCCTCGTCACCTCAGCCTGGAGAAAAGTTGTGTGCAGCCTGAATGTCTGCTTCCAGTATTTATTAAAACTAGTCAAGCTAATCGAAGGTATTATCTCATTGGACGTATGGATTAGTGGCTCAAGTGTGACTGCAGATTTAGAAAGACGATATACCAGTGTGGAACTAGTGCTACTGCCTCCCTGAAAGCAACGTGACAACTTTGCACACCATTAAGGTGCCGTGCGCATAGTTATCTGGGAATAAGTTCAAATGAATTCAGTGGGACTTACTTCTGAGTAGATGTATGTGCGATTGCACTGTAATATATGTGTTTGTTCAAGGATTTCATTCAGTCTGCATTTTAAAGAAAACCAACTTGCTCTGCACTTCCCAGTCCACAATGTAATTATCCTTTGAATTTTACTCTTTGAATTTGGTGGTATAGTTCTTCTCACACAAAAAAATATAAAAATGCATATTTTAGAATAAAATATGTTTAGAAATGCACACTTTGAGATCAAATATATTTAGAAATTCATCAATGTGAGAAAGTACATTCATAAATATGTATTTAAATACATAGTAAAATAGGAATTTTCATGTGTGTGTTTTTTGAAATGCAGATTAATCTGGAAATGGGTCAAAACTTACTTAGGAATGAACATAAGTGAAGCTGATACAGACTAGAAATAGACTTATTTGTCCATCCAACACACACACACACACACACACACACACGGTGGGGGACATATCAGTAAACCTTTTCATTGTCAGAAAGAAAGCTTTTACAAAATCTTACTGAAAATAAAGACAATTGCAACCTTTTAGATAGTTACTTAGCTATTCCTATGCTTGAATATAAGGGAAATGTCATGCCATCTATCATCCCTCCATCCCTCCCTTGGCAGAAGACATGCTGAGCAAACCCATCATGAGTAAAAAAAAGTCAGTCCTTAGCAGAATTACTTTGATAGGCACCGAATGGAGGTGTTGATTTTAGTTTTGTTGGCAAATGCAGTCAGAACACGTAGTCCTGGGCAATAGAAGGTCAGATCACATGTGGCTATCTGTAGCATTTCAATTTCCTTCATTCTGTTTCAATTTAAATCGCCTGCTTAATTTGAACCTCCTCATTATTTCACATTTGATTGTGTTCGTTGTTACTGCTTGTGGGATATTTTACAGATAATAAGGACATATTTCAGGTAAATTTAGAGTACGAAGCAATACAGTAAATCATTAGTTACATGATTATAGCCCAAAGCCAAATTAACTAGATCTTGGAGAGGGTGTTATTTTATTTTTTAACAATAACATTTTTTCCCCCCAGACCTTTCTCCAAAGTAAGATTTATTGTCAAGATAGCAGGACAGCCATTTTATGAGACTGGAATTTCAACTACAAATGAAGAGCACTCAAACAGCATCTACCATAACGGGCAGGGGGAAATTATTATGGTTTCATAGGAGAATGCTTAGGATGCTGCCTTTTACTGAGTTAGTCCATCGGTCAATCTAGCCCAGTATTGTCAACACTGATTAACAGCAGCTCTCCAGGGTTTCAGGGAGGATTTCTTCCTAGTCCTACCCAGACATGCTGAAGATTGAACTTGGAACCTTCTGCATGCCAAACAGCTGCTCTACCACTGTGCTACTTCTGGATCAGTTCAGACAAAGGGCTCTGGATGCATGTATGGTACCCTGTGGGGTAAATAGCTTAAAGGGGACAGTTTAAATCAAGAAAGAATCCTCTCTCTCCATTACTGCAGCCTCCCCTGCCCTACAGTGTTGCATATATTTTTTGTTTAAATTACTCAGAAGAACAGATCACACAGCTCCCACCTTGGCTCTGAGAAAATGGAACAAAAGATGGCATTTTTATAAGCTTCATGACCTCAACTATTTCATGATCTCATATTTCATAAACAAGTATTGGACACTGTAGACCAGTTCACAGACACAGCATCAAATGGTGATGTGACTTGCATGCATGACCATGCCATCATAGCTCAATCCTTTTCTTCTCACCTCACCTCCTTTTCAATGAAAAGAGCCAGATTAATAGAAGTATAGTTTCCAAATCGCACAAGGTACTCGTTCCCCTCTATTTGACACTGGTTAGGCCTCATCTTGAGTACTGTGTCCACACCTCAAGAAGGAGGCAGACAAGTTAGAGGAGGTTCAGAGGAGGGCAACGAGGATGATCAGAGGTCTGGAAACAAAGCCCTATGAGGAGAGACTGAAAGAACTGGGCATGTTTAGCCTTGAGAAGAGAAGACTGAGGGGAGACTTGATAGAACTCTTCAAGTATTTGAAAGGTTGTCACACAGAGGAAGATCAGGATTTCTTCTCAATCCTCTCAGAGTACAGGACACAGAATAATGGGCTCAAGTTACAGGAAGCCAGGTTCCAGCTGGACATCTGGAGAAACTTTCTGACTTTTAGAGCAGTACGACAATGGAACCAATGATCTAGGGAAGTCGTGGGCTCTCCCACACTAGATGCCTTCAAGAGGCAGCTGGACAGCCATCTGTCAGGGATGCTTTAAGGTGGATTCCTGCATTGAGCAGGGAGCTGGACTCCTCCCAACTCTACTATTCAATAATTCTATGAGATCACCTATGCAGTTGTGAATCATCAACTGATGAGAAATCAAGTGATGTAATCGACCATGTGTGATCCAGATTGTAGATTCCTGAAAGTAAAACTGACCATCCATGTTTCTGCATGTGTTGGGCCTGATTTGTATGCTCTAAAATCCATCACCCAGCACATTTTTGTTTTTTCCACTTGCCTTGGTGGTTTCTCTTGATGTAGTTTCATCTCTTTATCTTTAAAAATGACGGAGATGGATGCATTTTTGTTAATTCCCATTGACGATAACAGCGCAGTTCTCCGAAAATGGAGCAGTTTTCTGATGAGTAATCTGGTGGTGCAGAGAGATGGACCACCTCCAAAAATTGGAGCAGGGAACCCGCTCAATGGAGCTCTGCCCTGAATTTTGGGGAGAAGCAGACCCGCTCTACAGATGCCTAAATCATTGTCCCATGAGCCACAGATGAATGCCAGTTTGGCAATAACATTTTAGTCATCACATGAGAAAACCAACCAATGTTTTATGGCAGTGGTGTCCAGCTGCTTTCAACCCAAGGGCTGGATTCAATTGTGGAGAAGCTCTCAGGGACCATATACCATACCAGCATAATTTAGTTGCCAACCAGCTCCAGGTACTCATGGATGAGACCAATTTTCTGGATCCATTTTAGTCAGGGTCCAGGCCAGGTTTTGGCATGGAAACAGCCTTGGTTGCTCTGTATAATGACTTACGTTGGGAGAGAGACAGTGGGAGTGTGACCTTGTTGATTCTCCTTGATCTCTTGATGGCTTTCGATACCATTGAGCATGGTATCCTTCTGACGATTGTCTGAGTTGGCAGTGGGAGGTACTGCACTGTGGTGGTTTCCCTCCTTCTTGGAGGTTCAGCTCCCAAAGGTGGTGTTTGAGGAATGGATTCTCCAGTATGGGGTTCCGCAGGGGTCAATTTTGTCTCCCATGCTGTTCAATATCTACATGAAACCACTGAATGTTAAGATTGTCACAAGCGCCCAATTGTATCAAAGAGCCTAGAAGACACACACACATACCCATCTGCCTCCTGGAAGTGCTCCTTCTGCAAGCCTGGGCTTTTTATATTGTATTTTGTATTTGTGTTTTTAGATTGTTGGTTGTTTTTATGCTCTTCATGATTTTAATTTTTGTGAACCGCCCAGAGGGCTTCAGCTATTGGGCAGTATAAAAATGATGATGATGATGATGATGATGATGATGATGATGATGATGATAATAATAATAATAATAATAATAATAATAATAATAATAATGGGGCTTGAAAGAGCCTTTTAACCCAAGCATTAAGAGGCCCTTTTAGGCCCGGATGGGTGCAGGGTGAGGGAGGGAAAGCACATGTCCAAGGCTTGCAGAAAGTGCGCTAATGGCTTGCCGTGGGAATTATGCACTTTCCAGAGGCCTGGGATGCGTGCAATGCTGAGCACTCACTGGACTGACTGGGCTGGAAGAAGGCCAGTTGGGCAGCACTTGGCGAGCTCCCAGGGAGCTCGCCATTCGCTAGCCTCAGTGGCACAGAGTGCTTACTACCTGCTTTGTTTGGTGGTCCAGCTACGCTCCTATCTAGACAGAGATATTCTGGCTTCAGTTCTCTTGCAACCTCAAAGTTAGATTACTGAAATGCACTCTTCATGGTGCAGCTTTGAAGATGGTTCAGAAGCTACAGCTCATGCAAAATGTGGCAGCTAGATTGTTAATGGGGACAAGCCAGTGCAAACATATAATACCACTTGCACTGGCTGCCTGTATGTTTCTGAGCCTGATCCAAGGTGCTGGTTTTGACTTTTAAAGACTTACTTGGTTCAGGACCACAATATCTGACAGAGTGCCTCTCCCAGCATGAACCTACCCATAATCTAAGACCCTCCCCCAGGTGCCTCCAAGGAAGGCTTGGAAGGCAGAAACAAGGGAGAGGGCCTTCTCAGTGGTGGCTTCCCAATTATGGAACAACCTTCCTGACAAGACCCATGGTGCAACATTGTTATATTTTCAGCACCAGGCTAAGACCATCCTCTTTTTTCATGCATTTGGCAGCACATGATGAGTTTTTAATCAGGTCCTAGATCTTTCTTATTGATTGTTTAAACATTATTTAGATATATGTTAGTGTGTGTGTGTATGTGTGTTGTCTGTTTATATATTTATATTTAAATTGATTTTTATACTATGTATAATATATTTTTAATCTTTGTAAATCACCAAGAAAGCTGTGGCTATTGGGCAGTATAAAAATGTAATAAATGAAATGAAATGAAATGAAATACTTTAGCTTAAAGCTCTTACTGCCAGTACCTATTCTTTCAGAACAGGGAAAACTGCACAAAATCAGGAAAACACAAAATGATTGATGTTCAGGGGAAAAGGGTTGGAACCAGAGGGCCAGATTTGGGCCCGAGGTGGACAGATGTGACCCATGGGTCTCAGGTTCAACACCCCTATTTTATGATGTGCAAATACATATCCAAGAGTGGAATTTACTTTCTCTCTCTCTCTCTCTCTCTCTCTCTCTCTCTCTCTCTCTCTCTCTCTCTCTCTGTTTCTCTGTCTCTTCACATTCTTCTGTCTTACATTTGTTCTTCATCTTATGGCTGACACTGACAACCAGAATCACTTTCTTGCAACCATCCTTCATACTAGACAAACAAAATGCAGAGCACTGCTCCATTCTCTTGGATGTATTGGTGTGACATCACCTCTTCTTCATTTCAAGCTGTCGTTTTTATTGATTTTATCTTCATCTTCTCTCACAAAAAGGAGACAGTTGAGTATGTGCCATTATTGTTTTGTTGGTCCCAGAGAATAAAACACATAAAACGGTGATCCCTTTGTTCCCTGGTCAGCAAGTACTTTTAACAGCAGGCCACATTCTGAACTGAGCACAGGCTGAGTTCTGCCCATCAACTCATTCTGACACAACCCAAGCCACAACCACGGGGCTCTTCAACACTGCCTGATCTGGTGTGAACAGCAGCTGAGGCCTCAGCAGAGCACTTCGTGAGTATTTGCCTGTGCCTTGGCTTATGTACGGCAGTGAGCCTTGGCTTATGTATGGCAGTGGCCTTATAAGAAGGAGAGGGCTTTGTTGCCATTCGCAGCAGTAGCCAAATGACAGCGACGTAAAACAACAACAAAGTTGTCCAACCTCTCCTCTTGCCCCGCGCAAAGAACTTTCCAAAACATCTGCTATCAAAGGAATTGTTGTTGCAGCCAGGGCCGGTGCCAGATTATTTTGCGCCCTAGGCAAGGCGAGCTACCTGCACCACCACCACCACCCAAAAAAAATTGCCAACTTCGATTCAGCTGTTCAAGAAGAGTTTCTGAACTATTATATTTTCGTTTTATGTTTTTTTCTTAAAACAG
This sequence comes from Elgaria multicarinata webbii, assembly GCF_023053635.1. Classification (NCBI taxonomy): domain Eukaryota; kingdom Metazoa; phylum Chordata; class Lepidosauria; order Squamata; family Anguidae; genus Elgaria; species Elgaria multicarinata. The sequence goes on along the minus strand of NC_086175.1, from coordinate 24,122,384 downwards.
CTAATTTGTATAAAACTGTGACCCTTAAAGGGCAGTACTGTGCCCCTCTGAGGTCTGTGCCCTAGGTGGCTGCCTAGGTGACTTCCCTAGTTGGCCTAATGGTAGCGCTGGCCCCGGTTGCAGCATATACAGCATCCACACAGAGATGTTTCTGTGCACAAATGGTACTTCTACATCAGCAGTCCAGAGTGACCCCATGTGCCCAAGTCTACTGGGTGTGTAGGTGTGTTTGTCACTGTTACATATGAACTACTCTACCACCTGCTGTCAATTTAAGTCATAATAATAGGCCCCTTTTTATGCTTATTGATATAAAGATATTATCATCAGCTTTTCATTTCATCCCACTGTCTGTATATGGCAAGTCACTGAGAGTCTCCTTTGACCACATATATATTCCATTCTGATTTATTTGTATGAATGGCTAGAAGGCACACAAAATAAACGGATAGGTTTACATGACGTGCACAAGGTTGCATCCTTGTCCTCTGCATGAATCAATCAAAATAACCACCACACACTGCATATTATATTTCCAGTCACTAACATAGGTTAAAAGGTAATGATGGGGAAGAAATTTGATCATTTCATATTTTAATGTGAACATACCTAATTTCACATTTTCAAACCACTATGTGAACCGAAATTCAATTATCTTTTAAAATCCACACTTCTCTGAATTTTGTGAAGAAGTTCCCCATTCAAAATATTCATACAAAAAATGCATGTATTGGGGGGAAATACCATTAAAATGCACTATATTAGGAAAATTGGTTGGCAAAATGCATACAAAATGCATGTATTAAAATAAATGTGGCCAAAAATGCTTATGAATGTTTATACAATTTTTTTTAAAAAAAAGTTCAGAATGAGCCAAACTTAAGACAGGAGAAAGTCTCACAGTTCCAGATGAACTGAACTTAAGGTATGAAAAATGGAAACTGAGAGAAATCGAAATTTGAAAGATTCATACATGCCTATGAAAAATTATCCTTCAGCCATAACCAAACACTGACAAGTAAGAACACACACAGTATCCACCATTTTAATGTCATTTTCACGGATATGACAGGATAGTTAAAGAGTTCAGCACTTGCTAATCCATGTTAAGTGGTCCCAAGTATGCTCACTTTGATAAATAGGAATGTTATTTAAATATGATTTCATTGATAGAGGAGACCAAGTTGACATGTCACACTATGAAGTTACCTTTGTTAATATTCTCCATTTCATTATAAGCAAACACAATAGTAAATAAATAGTAAATAAAGGAGTTCTTTCTCTCTGGGTGTCTGCTGATAAAGGAACTCACTTATCCCTACAAAAATCACTTACATTTCAGCTTACTTTAGAAAGAAAGCCAACAGCATAGGCATGCAATCTAAACATTCGTCATACAGACAAAACAGCTGCCTGGGTATGCATTTAGTGTTAATTCATGAGGTCCCTCCTGATTTATGTATAATACTTTCAGTATGGAGACTGACAGCTAATATTGTATATGGCTTGAAACCATTTTCAATGACAGCACTTGAAGAGGCTCAACATATGATATTCACGGTTTATTAGAATTTGTCTTACAAATCCAGATAGCGTAGCTGAAAGAATTATCTATGGCCAATCTTGATGTCTGCATTTCTGTGGCAATTGATGCCTCTCTGTATTTACTATATTGGCCAATCAGCAGTCTACAAGCTGTCAGAAAACACACTGCTAATCAATTCTGTAAGAGTGAATTTGCCCAATTTCTATTCTGTAGTACAGTGTGACAGTAACCAAAAGGCATTGCCATGTATGCACTAAACAGGATTATATAATTTTAGTCCCAGAATAATAATAATAATAATAATAATAATAATAATAATAAATCCTTCCCACCCTGTGTTGAGGATACAAATCTCCAAACACACCTCTAAATTCTTAATATTTTAAAGTCCACGATCAGTTAGCCTATGGCAGGTGGCCTTCCTCAACTTGATGTCCTCCAGATGTTTTGGACTGCAACTCCCATCAGGTACAGCCAGCATGGCCAGTGGTCAGTGATGCAGGGTGTTGTGGTACAAAACGTCTGGTGGGCACCAGGCTGAGGAAGGCTGGCCTATGGCCATTAAAATCATGGTGTCCTCCAAGTAGTTAGCAGCAGGACAGACCAGTGTGGGGTAATCCAAGCAAGGAGGTGGTTGAATGAAACAAACCAAGATGGCACAAGCAAGTGATCCGTAAGCAAACATTAGGATATGAAGGCAAACATCTCCCACAGTCCAAAGTCAGTCAGATTTGAGGGGGGGGGAACAATCATTATTATTATTAGTAGTAGTAGTAGTAGTAGTAGTGGTAGTAGTTAATTTTTTTATGCCTTTCTCAAAAAAGACAAGTTGATTTACAACAAAATTGGAACATACAATATGTAAGACAGCTTTATAACCATTCATTCCACATCCAAAATATGGCAATCCAGATGGAATCTGGGGGCACCTCCCCTTTTTTTTAAAAGAACCAGGTAGATAAAAGAAGATGTGAGACAGCCCATAGCTATTTCCATCAGACAGGTCAGGCTCATGTGCCAGATCAGGCTGCTGCATGTGAGTTATCCTGGAGTGCAGAGAGAGAAAGCCTCTGGGGCTACATAGCTAGAAAGCAAAAAGATGCCAGCCATTGGCAATGGTCTTCCATCAAACGTAAGGGTTTTTTTTTGGCAAGGAGCCCTGAATCAGACAGCAAGGCCAATTTGCCAAAACTTACAAACCCAAAAGAGAAAATGTTGTTTGTACTTTGAAGCACACTTCTTTGGAACTCAAATTCTAGCTCGTATTAACCTACTCCATCCTTGTAAAGCCTTAGAGCAGGGGTGGAGAATTTCAGGGGGCTCAGGGGGGCACACACACACATTGACCCTGTTCAAATGACATGCTAAGCCATGGTTAGGCCGGTAACCCTTTTGCAGCAAATGGTTAGTGAGTGTGTTTAAGCTGCAGTTATGTAGCCACCATGGTTAGGAGAACACACTAAGGCCACAGCTAGACCTAAGGTTTATCCTGGGATCATCCAGGGTTCGCCCCTGCCTGAGCACTGGATCCCCTGTGTGTCACCTAGATGAACAGGTTTGACCCCTGGACGATCCAGGGATAAACCTTAGGTCTAGCTATGGCCTAAGTCATGATTCAGATGACACACAAGGCCATAATACTTAGCTCAAAATGCTTAACCACCATGACTCAGCATGTCATCTGAACAGGGACAGTGTCACACACTGCTAGATGTTGTCAGCAGCAGCTAAACAGTAGCCTCAAAAGGCCAAATTTAGTTTAAAAGAAGGCTGTTCGTTTTGTCAGGAACTCCACCAGCACCGCAGCAATTTCAGTGGAACCCCCACCTTCTCACACACAGCGACCTGCCTCTGCTTGCACACAGTGAAGACTGGCAGAAGACCAAAGGAGGTGTGCCACAATAACTGGCACCTCATTTTGGCTGGCAACAGAGGACAACACTGTCACTGATGACCTTCTACTGCCAGTGCTGCTTTCCCACACAGCCACACAGTCAGCATTGCCAGAGCCCCCATGGGTCCCAGAAAGGATGTCACATACGTGCAGTTTAGAACTCTCCCAATAAAACAGTTTTCATACCGTTCTGCCGTGGCACTCATAATTGCCAATCCAATTCCTGATCAAGAGAAGGGGAGTTCACTTATTATGGATATTTTCATGTGCGTTTCGCTTCAAGAAAGCAATCCAGTGACGGCATAGAAGCATAGAATGTAAACAGGACTGAACTGATGAATTTCACGGCCCAGATGGTTTTTTGGTTTCATCCTCTCCCTTTAACAGATGGTATCTTTGCTGTGTTGTTGTGACACTTTGCGTTTGCTGCCGGCTGATGACTCACTAGAGTAAATCCCAGGATGCTCAATACTAGAAAATAAGATTGTTTGGTGTTCTTTGCTACATCTAATTTTTCCAGCAGAATTTCGACAGATGTGACAATTTCACTGAAATCTTGTCAAAATAACATCAACACATTGACAAATTAAATCTGGCTCATTTTCATCCCCTCGGTATTACAGTGCTTCGTCTGACATAACTGGGGGTTTTATATCAATGTCATTCTTGACAACTTGATCATTTCGGATGGCAGATTATCAATTTGTTTGCCCGTCCTGATGGCTTGCTTTGCAGTCTCTATGTTATTCTCCCTGGTATCTTTTTTCAAATGATTATAACCTAAGAAAGAATGCCTGGAACTGATCCACACAATGGTTGGGGATGAAAGGAAATCATAAGAGGTCGAACAGCTAGCTCCAGCAGCTGGTGAAACAAGATCTGTATCTTTTGTGTTGGCTGTCTAAGGCTGAAATCCTATGCACACTTCCCCATTGAGCACAGTGGGACTTAACGCTGGGGCCGGTGGCGGGGTGGGGGTGGGGCAAGTCTCTATGGACACTTTTCTGTGGGTAAGCTCCATTTATTCAGCTTCTGAACAAACATACCTGGGATGAGGATGCGTATTAGAATCTGGAGTGGGATATTTCACAGGTAATGCCCACCATTTTAGAACATCGCTCTGTTAGAAAATGTTAGGGCACTATCCTTGGAGGCTTACAGACATCCTATGCAGAGTGGGAGTAGCACAGAAGCGACCATCATCTCTGGGCTCATCTACACCAAGCAGGATATTCCACTATGAAAGCGGTATATAAAAGGCAAGAGCCACACCAAGCAGCATATAGCAGTATGAAAGTGGTATATAGTATGTCTCAATGGGCCCCTACAGTTGTCAGTGCACTTCAGTACCGCTATAAAGCAGTTGTGTGGCTCCTGCCTTTTATATACCACTTTCATAGTGGAATATCTTGCTTGGTGTAGATGAGCCCAGAGTGTTCCTCTGGCTCTGCATTTTGGCTAGAGAGGCTTCCCCCACCCAACCATCTAGCTGGGATGCAGCAGAGCAGGAGGGAAGGAGGCTGGGGCATCCTGGGGAGATGTCATATTCTGTCTATCCAGTCCCCTATCCTCCCCTACCCACCCACTGGCACGTCCCCTTTACCGATTCTCCAAGGCCACCTTTGCAACCTTGGAGAGGCAGCTGGCATCGTTCTCTCCTTGCCAGCTGCGAGGGAGTGGGCATTGCGGATCCCTGGATCTGCCGTCGGAGCAGTTTCCAGCCTTAGATCCAGGAATCTGGATTATCCTATCCCCCCCCCCCCAGATTCTGTCTGGGGACATCTGATTGCCCCCTCAATTACTTATATGAAGTTTGCCAGAAGTCTTTCTATCACTTATATTTGAAAGCAGGTGGTCATCAGCCAGATTTGGCCCCTAAGACCTTGATGGCCCTACCAAAACGTCATCATGCATAGGGTAAAACGTTTGCCCTCTATTTCTCTTGTGAAGAAATGATGAATGTTTTCAAGCTTTAATCATCATCATCTTGCATACATTTAATGAGCATTTCAAACATGTCCCTACTCACCATAAATTACTGAACACTTAAGTCGTATCTAAACTACACGCTGGTTTAAGCAGCCATTCCCCTCTCATTCCCTGTCTTCCTGTTTTGTGTGTGTCCCACTGATAACTCCTGGACTCAGCACAGTAGTAACTTCCTTATTAGACAGACTTGCTACTTGGTTGGGATGGTTATAGAATAATCTACCTCAAGAGGATTCTACCCTAGAGTTTGCAGTTCCATGGTTGCAACATCTGGTTTCCAGACCAGAACTTGGCGGAGTGGATTTTTTCAGATTTTTCTGAGAGTAAACTAAACTGCTAAACATTTTGAAAGAATTGTCTGTTTTACTTTTACCCATTGGTGTTTTTCCTTTTTTTGATTGCACAAATGGTGCAATGATTTTTTTAAAAAAAGATTATTTCCATCCCACCTTTCAGGATACTAATCATTTGAAGGCGGATGATGCATAAAATCAAAATACAGTAATAAAATCATAATGCTGAAATGAAATAACTCATCAGGCGCCTACCCACAGTGCAGTTGGTATAAATTGGTCCCAGGGGAGGGACAGTTCAGGTGCAACAGGAGTAGTTGTCTAGTTTTATCTGCAGCCTAATCTACACCAAGCAGGATATTCCACTATGAAAGCGGTATATAATAGGCAGGAGCCGCACTACTGCTTTATAGTGGTATTGAAGTGCAATGACAACTGTTGGGGCCCATTGACACAGACCATAGACCACTTTCATATCGTGCTTGGTGTGGCTCGTGCCTTTTATATTCCGCTTTCATAGTGCAATATCTTGCTTGGTGTAGATTCGTCCTTGGTCTCCCTTGCTCCCTTCCTCTCCTGCTCTTTCCCAAAGGCAATAGGAAATGGTCCTGGGAAGCGTCAGCCGGAGCAGGCATGTAGTATTATCTTCCCGCCCTGCTCATGATAAAATGATGCAATCACTGCCATCATCAAGGGTAGGCATGGTCGGACATCTGCCAAGGGGCCACACACACACCCCAGCTGGGCCCATTGACAAGTGTTCTCTGGGGTGGCTCGTTCTCTTCACAATTTCAACCTACTTGTTCACCTGCCTCCCGCTCTGACCCAGACAATGGTAGTGGAGGTGAGAAAGATGAGCAGTAGATGCCACTGCCCACTTGCTCCCTGGTTCTCTGCCTGTAAAGCACAAAAGTGGGAACAATGGTGAGAAAAAAGAAGAGGAGCAGTAGCAACTGGTGAGAAGGCTGGTGAGAAGGCAGCCACTGGGCATGTCTAGATGAGGGCTTATCCCAGGGATCACCCCAGGATCATCCCTGTGTGTCCACATGACGCACAGGGGATCCTGGGGGCAGGGAGGGATGATCCCTCCCTTTCCCCGGGATAAACGGGATGGCTTTAATCCCAACTTTTCCTGTGGTCTCAGGATCGTCCTGAGACTGCGGGATGTTGTGGGCAGCCGTCCCGGTTTCATCCTGGCTCCTCATGAGTAAATGTGAGGAGCCAGGAACCGTGCCCATCAGGGGAATGGGGGGAGCAGGATCTTTTTTAAAACAACAACCACAACCCTACCTGTATCGCTGGAGTGCTCATGTGCTCATTTTCAAGGGAAAAACAAAACAAAATAGGGGGCATGACATCCTCTTCCTCCCGGGATGTCGCACGCTGCATGTGGACTGAGGGGGAGGATCTCATGATCACCATATCACGAGATCCTCCCCCTCCCCTCCCTAGGTCTAGACATGCCCATTGACGGAGGGGGGCATTGAGGGTGCCTCGCCCCAAATTCTTTCAGTAACCTGCAACTGGTAATAGTGCACTTGGAACTGATAGGGAGATTGAAAGAGGCTGCAGCCCCCAAATGACAGCTGAACGCCTTCTTGTGCCAAAGTCTGTAGCGATGAATTGATATCTTTTGCTCTCTGTCAGGCATTTTCATGGCTGTAGCCTCTTTTGGGGCCCCCTTTCAATTTCAATGGGGATTTTGTCACAAATGAGCAATGAAGGTAAAAGCTATTATTTTATTTTATTAAAAATGAAATTACATAGTCGTTTAAAACTCTGCTTTCGAGGAAATGTGCGCAAGATTCCATAAGTTGTGTTCCAAAATTTGGATTTCCGACTGGAATTCAACTAGGGTGGAATAAACCAGAGGTTGGAATCCCAGCACAGTAGCAGGGCTAAATGTCTCTGCAGTTCCCTAAAGACTTTCAAGATGGCCTCCTCTTGTATGTCAAATTGGGGTGAGGATGTGCCATTCCATTTGCTTTGCAATCAAATGGAAGTCATATACCTGCCCAGCCTGAGGGCTCATCTACACCAAGCAGGATATTCCACTATGAAAGTGGTATATAAAAGGCAGGAGCCACACTACTGCTTTATAGTGGTATTGAAGTGCACTGACAACTGTTGGGACCCATGACAAATACCATATACTGCTTTCATACTACTTTCATAGTGTTATATCCTGCTTGGTGTAGATGTGTCCTGGGCCCCAACCTTTGTCAGTGCACTTCAATATCACTATAAAGCAGTAATGTGGCTCCTGCCTTTTATATACCACTCTCATACCACTTTCATACTGGAATATCCTGCTTGGTGTAGATGAGCCCTGAGCATGTGAAATAGTTAAGAGAGTATGGTCAGCCAGGCCACAGCTAGACCTAAGGTTTATCCTGGGATCATCCAGGGTTCGCCCCTGCCTGAGCACTGGATCCCCTGTGTGTCACCTGGATGAACAGGTTTGATCCCGGACGATTCAGGGATATACCTTAGGTCTAGCTATGGCCCCAGTGTGGTCACCCTTATCCTTCGACATCTGAAGCCATAGCTAGACCTAAGGTTTATCCCTGGATCGTCCAGGGGTCAAACCTGTTCATCTAGGTGACACACAGGGGATCCAGTGCTCAGGCAGGGGTGAACCCTGGATGATCCCAGGATAAACCTTAGGTCTAGCTGTGGCCTGAGTGATGGTTAACATGATAAAAAAATAGTGTATTTGACCATAGCTCACACTTCAGTGGTGAGATAATTTACCAAACTGATGATGAGATTAATAATACTTTACATAAAGAAAAAGTGCCCTGCTATAAAAATAAATAAATAAATCAGTTCACAAAACAAAAGAGGCAGGGACACCACTTATTTTCTATGTTAAATCAATTTTAAATAGCAGATGGGGATACATTTTTAGTCATAAAACCAATATGGCAAACTGGGATGCTGCAAAACCTCCCTGGGATTTTGAAATCCTGTTTCAAGTCTTTCAAAACAAAGAGCGACATTTGGACTGGTGAAATGTCGCCATGCCACCCATCTCTGCTGCCTGCCCTCCAAGTGTAAACTAAAAAGGGGTCTCAGTAGAGCTCATCAAGCCTGCTGTGGTTTTCAGGCAGGAACCTTTGTCTACTCTTTATTCTATTCTCCTCTTTTCAGTCCCCTGCCATACCTTATCGTTTGATTGTAATGCTAATAGCGTGATACATTTATGTAGCAGGTTTTTTCTCATATTATGAAAAGGGAAGGGGATATCTGAAGGAGAACTATTTTATTCTCAACTCAAACTGCAGAGGCGAAAATGGGAGATATTACAGGTAATTTAGTTCCAAACGATTATTTGATATTGCTTTGCTTGAGTTTCTTATTATTAGGAAACTAGTGTTGGGGTGGTGGGAACATCCATTCCCCTATCCCCAACCCACAGCCTGTAATGAAGGGCTATGGCCTATTCTTCCCTTAGCCAGCAATGATGCCCCGGCTGATGGACTAACTGCAAAGCAGTAAGAAGGACTCTCTCCTGCCCCACTTTTAGAGACACTTCTGAGGGGCGGGGGGCGGGGGGCACAACATGAATCAGTATGCCTTTTCTGTTGGCATTCATCTATCTGTAATTTGCAGCAGCGGTAGTAGTTGTTGTTATTCACACCTACATCAATTATTAGAACAGGATTAGGTAACGTCTCTGCCCTGTTCTCCAGACTATGGTCAGGGGTCCAGAAATGCATTATTCCTGCCATACTACACTGCGGTATTCAGTGTAATTTCATGCATCATTCTGGAACTCATGTGAGACTAGATAGCAAACCATCTTGGCAGCAAACCATCTACCAGATTTTGAGGCTATTTGAACAACTGTTGTGGGCAGATGCAAAATGTTCCTGGAACGATACGGGGTGCTTGGCTCCAATGTTGCCACACGCTATGAGTTTCAAAGCACTGATACATCAATTGATATATGGCAATATAGTGCTATAGCAACAACAGTCCAGGCCTCAGTGTCTAAGATTCAAGATTGATGTACTCAGTGCCACTTATATTCAAAGGCCATAAACCAGGTGTGGGCAACTTACAGACCTCTAGATAGTTTGGCCTACAACTCCCATCAGTCCTAGGCAGAATGGGGAGGTGAGGGATGATGAAAATAGGAGGCTAAAATATCTGGAGGCCCAGAAGTTGCCACCCCTGACTGAAAGAGTTTGGTGCAGAAAAATATATATGATATGTTCCACCAGTTTTGATGGCTGGTGCCCTTCTGTAGAAACAGGAAGCAGCCTTTTCAAATCGTGTTGTACTCTTGGTCTTTTTGTAGAAGTAATATTTTTCATCAAGCAAAGGCACAGACTGCCAGAGAGTAAAACATATTAGTAAAAACAACAAAGAGACTTGTGGCGCTCTAAAGCAGGGGTGCAGGGCTGGCCCTCCAGTTCTTCCAATCTGGTCAGCTGATGTTCTTCAGACAGTCCCTAGCCAGGGTTTCCAGGGTTTTTGGTGGCTTCCCACCTTTTGTGATGGTTTCCTCCACCCCCACCCCCACCCCCCTCATTGAAAAGCCTCACCTAAGGCTTAGTTACTTACAGTAAGAGGTTGAAGCTATAATATGCTGGTATTTTGGCCCTGTCCCTTTCCCCTTCCAACTTCCCACCAGAATGCAGCCCATGGGAGCATCTCTGAAATGGAATTTAGTCCCTGGGCTTAAAGAGGTTGTGCCTCTTAACAGCTTTATTACAGTATAAGCACAGAGATTCAGGGACGATATGAAAAAGGCTGTGGAATTTGGGAAGTTTCAAGAGAGAACAGTGTCATATGAATCTTAATGCCTGTCTGGAGGTCTTTCTCAGTACTCTCTAGATGGACAAAGAGGGTGACCCATCAGTTCAGAGGGCAAAAGCCGCTTGTGCCGCTGGTCATGTAGTATCTGCTCTGACGCTGAACTGAGCACTTAAGTATCCACAGCTGTCAGTTTAACTGCTTACACAAACATAAGATTTACAGCCAGGCACACGCTATTGCAATATATTGAAGCAAACAAAGAAAAAAACACCAGGGCTGCCCAAAGGTGTTTCCATCTGACAACAAAACTCTCTTTATGGTAAAATGTACTGGCTAAGTTGCTCAAAACGTCATTTAAAAGTGCTTGTGCTGACTGACAACAGCATGGCTGGCTTTTACCTCATAGTGACCATTCATCTCCATAACATCAACGATGCATGCTTTTAATGCAGGATTTTAAACTACCAGGCCAAATGGAAAGAAGCCGTGAAAAGGAGGTGTGTGTTTTGAAACTGGCCCTATGATATTTTTATAGTCAAATCGTCAGTAAGGCTTTATAAAGTGTTGCAAGCAAACAGGTCACCAGAACATAAGAAATCAGTGGTCATGGATTCTTGCAAAAATATTAGCACTTAGAAAGACGTTGTTGTTAAAATGTATGAATAATTTGCCTTGGGGCGTTTGACAGAGCAGAAACTGACACATCAAATATTCTCTTTATTAAAGAAAACACAGTCTAATTGGGTACATTTGGATTTAAACATTTAGATTGTGTTTACTCACCGTCATTGGCTATAACAAATCTGGTATCAAGGTACGTCATTATTATTATTATTATCATCATCATCTGACTTTTTGCACTCATGGCGTTTTTTCTAGATGAACATGACAGGCTTTGCCAAATCGTGCTGTCTTTTACTGCTTCAGGAATTTCTTGACTATTGAGCATGTTTTAAGTATGACTCTGGATGTTGGTGAGAATATATTTTGGTAGGCCCAATTACTGATGGTTTTCTGTATAGTCTTTTGATGTGATGCTGGTGACTGATATGACTAACAGAATAATTGTGAGTTTTTCCTGTTGCCATAGTTCTTTAACTTTGACAGCCAGTTATTATTATTAGTAGTAGTAACAGTAGTTTTCATCTTCATCTCTCAAAGTTTTCTTTTGCTGCTGGGTTCCAGATACCCACGCCCACCCCACACACTCAGCTTGCAGGCATGTTCTCTGGGGCCACAGCTAGACCTAAGGTTTATCCTGGGATCATCCAGGGTTCGCCCCTGCCTGAGCACTGGATCCCCTGTGTGTCACCTAGATGAACAGGTTTGACCCCTGGACGATCTAGGGATAAACCTTAGGTCTAGCTATGGCTTCAATGTCCCTTTTGCAATGGGTTGCTGGTGGTTTCCAAAGGCTGCTTTTCTGTGTTGGGTGGTGGTGGTTATTACATGTAAAGGGGTGGAATTTGGATGATCTCTGAACTTTCTGTTAGGTTCCAAAGATTGCTTTTCTGTGTGGCTCTGCATCACACAGAATCATCACCATCATTTCGTGTGGCTATAAGTTTCCCTCTCCCCTCACTGTTTTGTAAACAAGATCTTAAAGTTACTTGATTTTCTGTGCAATGGAAGTTATTGCTGGAACAGGCGAACAGGTGTTTTTGTGTGGTGGCATGGATCTCTTCTTCCCCATGTTTGAAATGCTCATTAAACGTATGCAAGATGATGATGATTACAGCTTGAAAATATTCATCATTTCCTCACAAGTGAAATTGTGGGCAAACATTTTACATATGCTTGATGACCTTTTGGCAGGGCCATCAAACTCTTATGGGCCAAATCTGGCTGACGACCACCCATTTTTAAACATAAGCGATAGAAAGACTTCTGGCAAACTTTTTATAAGTAATTGAGGGAGCAATCTGATATCCCCAGGAAGAGCCGGGGTGGGTGGGTAGGATAATTTGGATTCCCCTTTCTATGCTATTGGTTGCTAGCTGTTGTGGATTCAAAACAATGCTCCTGCTCTAATAGCTCCTTGACTTGGGCCGTAGCTAGACCTAAGGTTTATCCCAGGATTGTCCTGGGGTCAAACCTGTTCATCTAAGTGCCACACAGGGCATCCAGCCCTCAGGCAACGATGAACCCAGGATGATTCTGGGATAAACCTTAGGTCTACCTACGGCCTTGGTGATCCTGTCTTCTGCCACACCAGACTCAGTGGGCAGCAGACACCACTATGTGTGTGGGAGGTGGTGGTGGTGGGAGAATTAGGTTCCAGGTAACTATTGGCAAAGTTCAGAAAGCAGCAGAGCCTTGAGGAATGTGGAGCTGTGCAGTTCATGAGCTTCTCTGCCCAAGTTATAGGAAACCCTCCAAACCAATCAGCCTATAGCTTTGAAAGGGCTTTTAATGCATTCCCAATTAGCTATCATCTATCATATATTTTTCCAACCTTTTCAGCTAACGTTGAGAAATCCACACACACAAACAAAAGCCTTCCTCCCTGAAATCTCTCCATGTTAAACGTAAAGTATGCTATCGCTCTGCACCACCAACCTACCTGATGCCAGCACACCTGATTCTGGGCTGCCCATCGAATGCTGGCCTTCCTGCCCTCTTGATTGCCGCCTAGCTGCTTGCCCTCTGTTTGTCTGCTCCGGGTACTTGCCGGCCCTGAGACCTGAATGCCTGCCACCTCTATACTAGCTTAAACTACTGCTGGGCCTTCTTGACATATTTTATATAAAAGAACTGTCAGCCACATACATAGCTTACCTTGGCAGGGTCTCAGCAGTAACATGAGAGTGAATTAAGCCTTGAAAAAGCCAAATTCCCCAGCAAAACTGCTTTCTTCTCCCATTGCCTCAACAGTTACTGTCATTTCAGGCCACATCCCACATCTGATGGTTGGCTCTAGCTCATAAATGTTCACATATCAATACATTTTGTGCAGTAAGATCCTGTCAAGGATGTACATCTGCAGGTGAGTAGTCCAATGCAACCCCCCATCCACAGTTTGCCACGCATGTGGGTGTGGATGAGACTACCCATCTTCATTGAAAAAGCAGCTGGTAGCACATATTCTCATCAGCTGTCTCACACCATTAGCCAAATATGCAACACCTTGTTGCCCATGACTGTCTCTGAATGGGGGCCGGAGTGTGAGAGCATTCCTGGTTTTTAATGCTGCTCTTTTAATGCATTCTAATTATGAACATAAAAATGCTTCAGCTGGTTTTAAACTGCTTTACTTTCAGCACAGGCAGAGATCCATGGGGAGGCTGGTGAATGTGATGGGAGCCAAGGTATTCTTAGACAAGGAAGAGCTTATTTTCTGGGTTGAATTGCCACGTCTATATAATATGCCGTTTTGTCAATGCGCTCAAGACAGCTGACCATATAAAAGGTACCATCTCTTTCATAAATCTTATTCAGTGATCAAAAAACCCTTCCAGTTTAAGATCAGAGTTGAGGTTGCACCATGTTGGCTCAAGCTTGACAAAGCCAGAAAATTCAAAGCTAAGGCTGATGCCTTAATTGATGTGCCCCATCATTCATGCCAATATCCTGCAATGTTGCTTTCTTATTGTGCTTTCTTACACCCACACTTTGCTTGGTCTTTCAGGACCAAATCCACATGAGGAGGATGGAGTGTCTGGGGCAGGCAAAGTTGTCCCATGTTGTCCTGGTCCTATATTGCCTTATGAAGTATCTGAACCTCACTTCATTGCTAGAGGAATCCTCCTGCGAGTTGACCATGCTGGCTTCTTGCCTAGGGCGACCATATGAAAAGGAGGACAGGGCTCCTGTATTTCTGTATTCCTTTTTCGATGCAACAGTTAAAGATACAGGAGCCCTGTCCTCCTTTTCATATGGTCACCCTATTCTTGCCTATATCAATAGCTGGTAGGCAGGCTGGGTTAAACAGTAGGAGGGAGGGTCCTTTAATGCTGGTTTATGTGTGGTGATACAGTAGACTGAATCACATGAGAGTTGGGGTTTTGTATCCTGGACTTGGAACTGTGATGTGATGAATGAAAGAAAAACATTCATTCACCACCACATTGGGATTTCCACCAGCAGGCATGCTGCAATATATCTTGGGTTGCTTTGGGACCTAAGATGCTTGTTGAGGATAAAATGGATGGGTGGTAAAAGAAAAAAATATTTATTCGCTACCAGATTGAAATTGCCACCAGAAGGAATGCTGCAAGTCATCTGGGATTGCTTTGGGACCTGAGATACTTGGTAGGGATGAAACGGGTGGTATGGTGTTGCAGTTGGAAAGAAGTGATAAAGTGGAAGAGGTAAGCACCTTTTTCTAGCTATCCACTAGATTGTCCCAACACCACAATGGAAAAGATGTGTGGGCTAAGGTTTGTGAGCTCAGTTGTGTAGATTGGTGGTTTATTTAAGTCCTTATGAGTGCATTTTAGAGGGGAAAGGCACTGGACTGCAACCCATTCCTGCTCAAAATCAGTACACAGATCAGTAAAAGCTCTGTCCCCAAAGCAGTGTTTCGTGGCTATCGGATATATAAGCAAAGGCTCACTGACGCTAGGCCTCTGTATGCATGTTCAGGCTGAATCGTGATAAGCATTCTGGCTTCTACATTTCACTCTGGAGTTTGAGCAGAGTGATTGAATAATTTGCAGAGCAAAACTAAGTAGTTCACCCACCTCTGCTCTTTTTCAAGCTGTTGGTTTAAGTCTTCAGTCATCCAGAAACTAAGCTTCATTACATGTAACTACAACCGCATATATTTCCCCCGTCTTACCTTGGCCTAGGGTTGTCGCTAAGATCTGGTTGGGTCCATGAGGGCAGTGGACCCCCTCACATCCAGCCCTCATGGACTTAACCAGACGCTCCAGGTGTGAGGGTGGAGCCACATCCGAGCACTCGAAAGTGCCTGCAAGTCCTCAAGCGTGGGTCCACCCTGAAAAAACAAGCTTTCTGGAGCATTCAGAAAGTGCACAATTCCCCTGGCATGCTAATGGCGGCCACCATCCAGAAAGTGTGCTTTCCCACCCACTCCACTGCTCCAACTGGGGCCTCTGTCTTTCCTCCCCTCCTTTCCTCCATTGTTTTCCCCTTTGTCAACATTTAGATTGTCAACTCCTCCAGTCATTGACCTAACCTTTTTTTCTTACGTTACTCTGCATCTTACCGTGTACATCGATAGTGCTCAGTATACCATAAACAACAATAATAGCACTAGTGATTTTGCATTCAGGTTGCATGAACGGGTGGTTTTTAATGCTTGCCTTCAAACAGTTTATCCATATATGCTGTCATATCAATTTATTTAATGCAGTGACAATTGACCCTGTTCTGTTGTATTTGCCCCTGCTAAGAGGGGAAGAAAAGACATCCAGATGTGAAAGGCCATTGAACTAGATCACTCTGACGCCCATCACACTTGATCTATGGCACTGATGTTTTCATTAGAGATTAACTGAACAACCTGCACCATATGTTTACTGGAATATTCAAATGCCTGAAGGTAAAAATGATCTAGTCTGCCTGGATGGTGAATGTCCACTTTCACCTTCACAGCCTCTTTGAGTGCTAATTGGCTCACACTTTGATGCCAGCTGACAGAGATGTTATTTTTACTATAATGCCGTTAAATGAATCCCCTCTTGAGAGGTGGTTTGTTTGTTTTTTGGCTTCAGAAGTAGCTCAGGTATCTGTGAAACTTTCGTGGCATTTTTGTAAGACTTTCATCCTGATCCAGCTATAGCACAGTGGAATGGAGATCAGAATTCTCATCCAAAAGCAGTTCCAGTAGAAAGGAATGCAGTGCAGATAGGGGAAATCCATATTGGGATGACACAACCCAGTTTACACCCACAGTTCTTCATTGGGTAAGTGACACATGTCTGGGAAGCTGTATGCCAGCTTCTGCATACAGATAGCTTGATCTGAATTGGGGCTCTTTGACTCATGTAAATATTCCCCTGATCCAGATAAGAAGATCTGCATGCCCAAGTACTTGTTGATGTCATCTGTCTGCAATGCATTACTTTCAGTTTGATGCACTTTCAGACGTGTATCTGAATGGGGATCACCATCCATATACCAGCACCATTATCCATGCATAACTGTGTGTTGCTAGACCCAGATCTGGACATTTATTTATTTATTTTATAGCAGGAACATGCACCCTTTTTGAGCCATAGGAACATCTGGTAATTCAAGACACTGTTGTGGGCACCACAACAAAATGGCTACCATGAGGCATGGCTAATCACAAAGAACAAGTAACCTGCCCAAAAGTTGGGGTACAATGCAGAAGTAGAGTCTGAGCCCCCAATTTCTTTAAACCCACAGTTTTCAGCACCATCAGAAAAGTATTTCACAGTAAGCCCATCTGCCAGTAAGAAAACATGTTAGTTTAAATAAAAAAAGAGTGGAAGGGCTAGGGCACATCAGTGGCCCCCATGAAAGGTGTCCAGTAGCACCTTGATGCATGTGAGGACCACATTGCCTACCCTTGCTTTATAGACCCTTACAAGTGTCATCTGTACATAGTTATTGTTATGGTGTGATGGCATGGGATGGTGCAACCTTGATGAAGCTAAGCAGGTCTAGGCCTGGTCAGTTTCTGGAAGAGTGACTACCTGAGAACCCCATGTACATTGATTCCTGCATTGAGCAAGGGGTTGGACTCGATGGTCTTGTAGGCCCCTTCCAACTCTACTATTCTATGATTCTATGATATGCTTGGGGCTCTTTAAACAAGATAAAATCAGATTTACCCTTGGGCTTAAAATCTAACTGGGCTGGGAAATCTCACTAGTGAAAGAGTAGTGGTACAACAGCCGTTCACTCATTCATTTAGTATGTGGGATGCTGGAGGCCCAGATTCCAAGAAGAGAAATTGTAATAGAGGTTCTGATCCCTCTACTGCACCGTTTTGGTATTGACACTTCATTGTCATGAAAAGGAACTCTGCTTCTCATTTGAAAAGGAACAGTGTAGCCTAGGATCGTGCTGCGCGGATCCTGCTCTCCCTCCATTGCAGGTGGCACCTGCACACAGTTCAAACAAGGATTGTGTCAGATTGCCATCTGGGTTTTCCACTGTGGCAAGATTTTCATGCTGTGACACCATCTGGCTTCCCTTTTCGAGCTGCGAAGTGAATTCGCTGAGAAAACTGGCCCTGGACTTATTAAATAGTGCACTGTACTTATATGAAAATATGCAGTGTTTCCAGTTAGCACAATTTTAAATGACTAGTACTGCTGAAATGAGTTGCATTTCCTGCCCCAGTCCTGTCCCCCACCTCCAAATAATGTTGGCTAGTGTAATAATTGCCAGTACACCAGATGCACTAGTAGGTTATCACTTTGGCTAAATAGAAATGGCTCCACCTGAAGCAGGCTTTCATGAAGCTGGGTTGTGAGAATAGGGGAATGTGCAGAAGGGATAGCAAGGCATCTGTCTGAAAGCCTGTAGCCAGGGCCTGCGCTACCATTAGGCCAACTAGGCAGCCGCCTAGGGCGCAGACCTCAGAGGGGCACAGTATTGACCTTTAAGGGTCCCAGTCTTATAGAAATTAGCTGTTTTAAGAAAAAACATAATAAAAGGAAAATATAATAGTTCAGAAAGTCTTCTTGAACAGCTGAATAGAAGTTGGCCATTCTTTTGGGAGGTGGAAGTAGCTCGCCTTGTCTAGGGCGCAAAATAGTCTGGTACCGGGCCTGCCTGCAGCCCAGTAATGAAGCCCCGGGAGTTGGAATGATATGCTATTCATCATAGGCTTCTTATTTTACTAGTAGTTATATGGGCAGTGGGCAGAGGGCAGCTCAGCAGGCACATATTCCCCTGGCTTCATCTACCTAAATTTCTCCTTTTGTATGACGAGGACAGTACACCATTCTGAATATGGAAACCTGGACCCCAACTTAGCTAACTTTGAAAAATTCAGTGATTTCCTGCTAGGGTGGCCATATATCCTCTTTTACAGAGGACAGCCCTCTACTCAAAGATCTGCCAGAGGATTGTCCTCTATTTTGAATGGCCTCTATTTTAACAGCTGTCCAGTCTGCACCTAGGTTAAAGATAAAGAACTATCAGAAGGAAGAGCAGGGGCTTTGAATTTGCCCATCAACACTTAGCAGACTGAGGGAGGGAGCGGGGACGATCCTGGACTTATCTGCTTCCGGGGAACATCCCGGTAGGGAAAATGGATGTTGCACTGTCATGGCTGCTGTGGCGCACTTGCACTCCAGCGAAAAAGTAAGTAAAAACAACAACCTTGAACCCACTCCCCACCCACCCCTGATGTCCTTGGGGGGGCCCTGCCCAGTTCCTTCCCTCTGCTGACTCCCGCTACTTGTGGGGAGGAGGAAGAAGCCAGGACAGGCACCAACGCTGCCCGTGGTCCTCGGGATTGTCCCAAGTTTGCAGGGGAAAATGGGAAACAGTGGTCCCAGAAATCCCAGGGAAATGGAGGGATCATCCCTGCCTGCTTTTGGGATCACATGTGCATCATGTGGACACACAGGGATGATCCAGGGGTGATCCTGGGGAAAAGGCATGGTGTAGACATGCCCTTGGTTGCAGTCTTCCACCCTATGGTGAGATGTACTGTACTCCTATTTAAATTATAATAATCATTTCTAAATTTGCATTAAGTTTAGAATATGCAACTTGTATGCAAATTGGTACCCTCTTATGTGCTCTTTTCTGATGATGCATTTCCTCATTTTTGGTAATTTGTAAGTGGACACCCTAGAACCTGGTCTCCCCTGCACACACCTATAACTCTAGATATGGGCTATAAGTTAAGGAGAGCTTGTGGTGGTTAATGTGTGGCAGCTTGGTCTGAAATTATTTCTTGGCATCTTAGTGTGAGATCCTCTCAGCGGAAATCCTGTGCCAGTTACCAAAATCGACATCAACTGCAGGCCTGTGCAAAAACATTGCCAGTTTCCCAGCCCCTGTTGATATATGTGATAATAAATATCACAGGCAAAGACAATATAATGCAGATTTTTTCCTCTGAAGAGAGGTTGGTGATTTCTCTGTGTGAATATTTATGATAGCTCCCTAGTTTTTCCATTGACAGAATGCTTATGTTCCCTTTTCAGTAGAATTTCCTAAACTGATCTTTTTTTCACGAGCCCTAATAGCAGCCACTGATGACTTTATTAGAATCCCCTTTTACAACATGGCAATGGTATTGTCAATTGCTGCACGGGCACTCCCTATTCTTGTACTGTGTGGAGAAATAACATGGATTCTCTCAGTTTCTCCTTTTTCCAATCTTAAGTTTTTGTGACAAACTTTGAGAACTTTTCCAAATTTAAGTTTGGTTTGCGTTGAAATTTGTGAGGATGTTTAAGTCTGTGTGAACATTTGTACATGTCT
This sequence comes from Elgaria multicarinata webbii, assembly GCF_023053635.1. Lineage (NCBI taxonomy): Eukaryota > Metazoa > Chordata > Lepidosauria > Squamata > Anguidae > Elgaria > Elgaria multicarinata. The sequence goes on along the minus strand of NC_086175.1, from coordinate 24,102,514 downwards.
TCATGTGCATTTCTCCTCATACATCATTTTTATTCATTTCCCCCCCCCAATGTATACATTTTTGCAAGCATTTCCCTAAAGTAATGCAATCTAATGTTTTCACTAAGGTATGCATTTTTGCGTGCACTTTCTCTAAATATAAATATTTTTCTTTGCATCTTTTGATTGGGCAAGTCCATTGCAAAATTCAGGGAAGTCTGAATGAATTTCAAAGGATAACTGAGTTTTGGTTCATGTCTTGGTTCAAAAGTGGAAAATTAAGAACATAAGAACTATGCTGGATCAGACCAAGGGTCCATCTAGTCCAGCACTCTGTTCACACAGTGGCCAACCAGCTGTTGACCAAGGACCCACAAGCAGGAATGGTGCAAATTAAGGAAGTTCAGATTAAAATGTGAAGTAATTTCTCTTCTATCCCTAAATGTATTTCCGGTTGTGATTATGATGCCAATTGTTGTGTAAAATATCCCAACATATCTCACACTTTCTTATATTTTCATGTTTTCCTGATTGTCAGGAAATTGTTTCCGCTCCCTTCCCTTCATATGGAACACAAGTGGGTGGCTAGAGGAACATAGTAACTCTCCACATAGAGGAACATAGTAGAGGAACATAGTAACTCTCCACATAGAGGAACATAGTAGAGGAACATAGTAACTCTCCACATAGATATGTTGAACCAAAGAAAATGCATTTCAAGTATTACAGCTTCTATGTGGACAACTACAGCTATGTGAACAGCTTCTGTGTCCACAAATATGTGGGAGTTATACAAAGAAATGCTTTGAATTCACATGTCAGTGTTTCTTTTCAAACTACTCTCTCCCGCCCCATCTCTCTCTCTCTCTCTCTCTCTCTCTCTCTCTCTCTCTCTCTCTCTCTCTCTCTCTCTCTCTCTCTCTCTGAAAGAACACTGGCTTAAGAAGTCCCTCAGATGTTCAGAGCAGATCTGTACCAATTTCATGTTATTTATTGCTGCACCTTCCATTTTCAAAATTCATTTCCAACATCAGTTGGATTTTCTAAAAACATCAAAATGATGCTCATTCTGACTGAAGTTTTCTTCTTCTTTTCTGGTCCCCAGCATTTTGTGGGAGGTCAATTATGGGGGTGGAGGAGCTCGCTAAGATTATTATTTTACAGCTCTGCCGGGGTCAAAATATCTTCTATACATCAATAGCATTGTAAAGCTGTTGGGCTAGCAGGCGATCTGTCCCACCTGATGCTTTTGAAATAAATAGAGTTGTAAACTCAATAGTGTAGGTTGTTGAAATGAAAACCAAAGGAGAGTATTTTATACATAGAGTACATGCTTGGTAACTTCACAAAACAACCCTGCATGGGGGCTCTTGTGACAAATGTTCTTCAATAAAATGGCACAATCACACTGCTTGTGGGCAAATGTCAGTAAGATTGCTCTGTTACACATGCCTCACACAGAAATCTCTGCAACTGGCAGAGGAAACCTTTCCTGAGGGCTGGATCATAGGAACTGGGGTGCTCCAGCCTCAGTGACCTCTCATTCTTCCCCAGAAATAGGAGGCCACTACTTCTCACTCACTAGTGCATTTACTTTTGCTCAGTTGTCAGAAACATGCCTTTGTATCCATCAGGCATTTTGGCCTGGATCCAAAGCCCGGTGCGACTAGATCCATTTCTCCTACAGCTGCCACTCATGTTGCATGGCACAAACTCGAGCATCAGTATTTGGTGGCAAGGCAGGATATCCATCAAATCAATACATTAAATAATAAACCTTCTGTGAAACTGAGGGAATTCTGGGTTGATGACATAGCACATGGGCCTGTCTGTCACTCAAAGGGGAAAAAAAAAATTTTAAAAGATCCAAACCACTGGGCATGCTTAAAGTAGCTCTTTGGATCCTCTTCATAAAGTTATCATCCAAAGCAATCTAAAATTGTCCTTAAATCTGAAATGAATTTTAACTAGTAATTGATCATGATAAAATGCTCACAAATAATTGGATTTTTTTTTTTTTTTGCTGATGTGTAACTTGATGCTTCTTCATGTAAACATTATGAATGAGTGGAGTCCCCTGCTTCTGCTCCATTATTGCTCCATTGATCTGATAACCCTGGGGTTCTGCTTTAATTTGTCTTCTGGTAGAAATTCTGGATGGTGGAATGTTAATAAAGGATTATGAGCATGTACCCTTAATCTGTTCTTTTTTTAAAAAAAATCATTTTCTGGAGAAAATAATTTGAATTTATTTTATATAGAACTTTCATGCAGCCTGCAGAAAGAAAGGAAAAATAAAAAATGTGGATATTGGCATTTTAAAATTGAACAGGGCTTTGTGGGATCATAGAATCATAGAATAGTAGAGTTGGAAGGGACCTACAAGGCCATCGAGTCCAATCCCCTGCTCAATGGGATGGGTTGGATGGGGTGATTTAACTTCTCTGTTATTCCAATTCAAAATGGCCCTACAGCTCTTTCTTGATTTATTTTTATTTATTTATTTTATTATTATTATTATTATTATTATTATTATTTATTTATTTATTTATTTATTTATATAGCACCATCAATGTACATGGTGCTGTACAGAGTAATTTTTAATATCCATTTTGTTGCAGCATGATAGGAAGGGGAGGGAGAACACATTAAGATAAAAAAAGAGAAAGAAAACAGTCCCATGACAGCAAGTAAATTAGGCTATGGCTACAATCCTGAACCTGCATATGAGACTGCGAGCCGCATTGGACACAGTGGGACTTACATTCGACTAAATATGAATAGCATTGTGTTGCATGTCATTCATTTTCTGCTTAAACAGTGTTGAATTTTATTGCCTAAACAAGGGTGCAGGGCATCCCTCTCTACAATATGCAGGACCTCTACCCATTCTGTGGAAGTCATGACAAGCCTTTTTGCCATATATATATATATATATATATATATATATATATATATATATGATTTTAAGGAAAAGTTATTAGTCAGTAGTGATGAACATCTTTTGTTCTGAAGGTGTTGTGTTTTTTAAACACCCTCTGAAAGTAGTATATGCAAACATGTTTGTGGTGAATTGAACTTTGAGAGGTAGCTATGAAAAACCATATAAGGTTTCTGTTAAGGCCTGGCAATATAATTAGTTTTATTGACTGAATCCAATTTTTGTACTGGGATGCATGCTGGATAATTGCAGCATTCATGGTTGATGTAGACAACTCTTTCCCAGAATTCTGATGACTGAACCGAGAAGCATTTTTTCCCTGAATAAAAACTGGAGGCAAACATCAGTCGTGCACCCCAAACATATACTTGTACAGTGTGGATAAATAAGAATTACCTGCCCAGCTCCTCTAGAGGTAGGTTTGCTATGTGGATCTTTGTTTTGCATCAGCCTTCTAATTGAATGCTATGTGTTGATGTGTTTCTCACAGCACAGCACAGTATCAGTTCTCTTGCAGTACAGTAGTGTGACCTAACACGCAGTGTGAGAATTACTATGTGTGTGTGTGTGTGTGTGTACATCCGATAGAGTTTCCGTCTATAATATAGAGATACGGTTTAAGGGAAATGCATACTAAATCTCCTCTATCATTAATATTTTATTAATATATTTATCAATATATATATTTATCAATATTTGATTTCTAATACAATTATGTTTCTCTGATGTAATGTTACACCAGCTTAATTTGGGCCTGATTAACTCTGGTCACTTTCAGCCTAGCAAGTTCAGCCTCATTATTATTATTATTATTATTATTATTATTATTATTATTATTTATATACCACCCCATAGCTGAAGCTCTCTGGGTGGTTTACAAAAGTGGTTGCATAAGTGCTGCATACCTGGGGGGAAAGGTGCATGAATAACCATGTTACTTTGCTGCAGTTGGCTAGGAACCATGTTCTATTCTAACTGCACCAAAATGGCTCGATTTGGGGGTGAAGGCCAAAGGCATTGTAGAAAAGAAGGGGGAGTGCAGGTAGTGAGCAAATGCATATAGAAATAAGCCAAATTATTCCAAACACAACCTATAGTTCAATGGCCATTTTTCAACATCTTTGCAGAATATGTGTGGCATGAAATCATTGGTAATCTGTCTTGAGTATAGTTTCAGCTGTGTTGAAGAAACAGTTCAACATGGCTGAAAATCAACACATAAGGCTGCCCACTCAAGAACTGAGCTCCAGTGGGTTGAACTAGTGGGGGGGGGGCATCTGTCCTACTTTACAGAGAACACCCACCCCCCTATTTCAAGAGCTGTCCCTTTAAATAGAGAGCCAGTGTGGTGTCGTGGCTAAAGTGTTGGACTGGGAGTCGGGAAATCTGGGCTCTAGTCCCCACTCGGCCATGGAAGCTCACTGGGTAACTTTGGGCCACTCACAGACTCTCAGCCCAACCTACCTCACAGGGTTGTTGTTGTGAGGATAAAATGGAGCTGAGGAGGATTATGTTCGCCGCCTTGGGTTCCTTGGAGGAAATTGGGTGGGATATAAATGTTATGAATAAATAAATAATAAAATAAATAAAGATAAAGCATCATAAGAAGGAAGAGCAGGGTCCTTGAAGTTGCCCATCAACATTTAGCACATGAACAGCAGACAGAGCAGATTCTGCCCACCTGGTCATAGGCTTCCCCACTATGATGAGGTGCATTATATTTGTTTAAATTTTAATAATAATTTCTAATTATTTGCATCTATACATATATATGCATATTTTATGCAAATACCATATTTTGTGGTAATTTCCTCATTTTTGGCAATTCTTAAGTGATCACCAAAAGACGCAATGTCTAAAACAACTGGGCTACCCATAGGTATCTGAAGATTTCTCATTAAACATAGGCCTTGTCACTAAAAAGTATCTGACCCTTTGGAATTTCCACAAAACTCTATTCCAAAATTGGGGGTGGGAGGAGTGGTCCACGAAATTTGGAAGTAGGATTTTGGTTATCTCTATGTATGCATTTGCTAAATAAATACAGAGCTAAACATTATGCCTTCAAACAATGTGATCCTTGATAGATGCACAGAAACGATTCCCAGTGATCCAAGAGCTCTATAGGTCCTCTTCACAGATTTTGCTCCACATCTTTGCTGGTTTTGTGTTTCATCATGCATGCCGTGCATGTAATCCCTTCTCTTCTTACCTACAATGCCTTGGTGCCTCACTCCCAACTCCAGCCATTTTGCTGACGCTAATAGAGTACGGTTGCTAGGCAACTGCAACAAAATAAAATGGCCGTCTCAGAGCAAAGTATGGCAACAGCACACTGGGGAAACCAAGAAGCTGCTATGGACTTGCTACGTTTGAGGCAAATGTTCTGTTTGACCATGAGAACAGCTGCTAAATCAATCATAGCGCCTGGTTCTTCTATGCATGTTTAGTTGGAGGTGAGCCCCACCAATGTGACTTCCTCCCACTGAATTCAGTTTTAGGATTGACTTTCAGTCACTATGACACCTCCTTGATAAAAACAAGTGTGTTGGCCTCTTATCACTTAGGAATGCCTTATACATTCGTAATAAGGTGGCTATTCTCATGTCAAATGTGTATTGCCCAAACTTACTTTTTCAAGGGAAAGGAGAATGCAGGGGAGAGGCATTTGCAGTGGAAATGATGGGGATGTAAGCTCTCCAACACATACTGATTCTCACCTGCAAATGCAGTCCCCTCCTCAGCTTCATTTCCCACAGCTGTGCTTACTTCAGACCTTGGCTTCAGGGGTTAAACAATGATATATTGTGGTGCATTTGCAGGGCTAATTTTCAAGTCAATCCAAGACATGTCTACTCAGAAGTAAATTCTATTGCATGCAATGACTCTCACTTCCATGCACTAACTTGAAGGAGTGTGGATGTTATTGTAGTTGTCTTTGGAATTGCTGTGTATTTAGGGACCATGGCTTTTTGTGAATGAAGGGTTTAAGCTTCCTCTCCCACCCCAAGTTCTATTTTTAAAAATCCCATGTATTTGATTTTTAAAGAATTTTTATTCCTTGAGTCCCTAGCTGACTTCATAGTGTGATGTAGCCACATATGGAGACTTAGAGTTGATCAGAAGGGAGGGTGGAGGAGAAAAGCCCCATTGCACTGGGAAAGTGGGTGGGAAGGGGGATTCCCAGCATTCCTGACCATGAGACATACTGACTTGCAATGATGGGAGTTGTAGTCCAACACCTTTGGAAGACACCAGGAGGGGATCTACACTAGTATATGAAACGTTGTTTTTACAGTCATTGAACATTTTGTTTTTGAACGATTTAAAACGTTAAAGCAGATAAAAACTGCTTTAAAATTTAAAGCAGTTTTTAAAACGTTTACTTACTTTTCTCTTTCTGTGGGAATGCATTCCTTTTGGCCACACTAAGAAAATAAATCTGTTTGTTCTATTTCCCCGTCTGCCAATTTCCCCTCCCACTTCTTCTTCTCTCTGAGACAATCCTCCACCTACAAACTATCCACCAAGTAGCCTCCCGAAAGTGAAACTGGAAGTGGCTGCAAAAAAGAGGCTTGAAAGAAAAAAATGGCTCCAACTTTGGGTGCGGAAATTACATAAACATCCCCCCAGGAATGTGATTGGCTAATTATGAAATGCAGGAAACCCATTTAATATGATGAAATAGGCCAAATCATACCAAATAGAACAACTTATTTCAAATAAGTTCAAAATAAAAAACGGCGAAAAGTCAATAAAAATCACAAACGGAATGTCATGTGGCGTAATACTACGAAACGGACACTTAAAAAGACACGTTCTAACTTGACTAGTGTAGATCCCCTCCAGGTTGGAGAAGGGCTGCTCTAAACAAATCAATCAATCACTTTATTACGGTCCGAGACCAGCACAACACTCTAAACAAAAACAAAAACAAAAAAAGAGAAGTAGGTGGCTCTAAGTTGTTCGTCATCAGTTTTCCACAACCCCACAGTCACCTCTGCATATCCTATTCTCCATCCTGTCCTCATGGTTTATCTGCTTTGGGAGAAGGAGAATTTCACTGGCACTTCCTGCCTCCTTAGGGAGGATGTGGAGTTAAGGCTTGTGAGCCTTAACTCCCAATTTCCCTGCTTTTTGGTACTTGGTTGAAAACTGTAGAGCCTTAACATTGTTTTGTAAACCGTAGGTTTTTTTCTTTAATGAATAACTACTATCGACAAGCCTCCTCTGTGTGAGATAGAAATATTCCTGCTAACTGCATTTATTAGACTTGGTAGGTGGATCTCTTCAAATTCCAGCTCACTCAACTTGAGCCTGTTCAGCAACCTTTTTTGAATCATTGTCACATTAATTTCATTGTGTTTCAAAATACATTCCTTTCTTAGCTTGTTTAGGGCAGGATCTAAATTACTGCTTTAAAACAGTTTATAGCAGTAGTGTAGATCCTGCCCTAAACAAACTGTTGAGGCCCAGGACACACTCAAAATGCAGTTTTCAAACTGTTTTCAAGGGCTCTTTCTACACCTAACGGTTATCCCAGGAAAATGGAGGGATCATCCCTGCCTGCTCCCGGGATCCCCTGTGTGTCATTTGGATGCACAGGGATGATCCCTCCAAAAAACGATGGTGTAGAAAGGGCCAAAGTGTCATATCCTGCTTAGTGTATATCTGGCCTAGGACAAGAAGAGCTGTAGCACAGTGGGAGAGTTGTGTTTTACATGTCAAGGGTCCCTTGTTCAATCCCTGCCATTTCCATTTAACAGGATTTCAGGTAAGAAGGCTACAAGACTTCTGACACATAGAAGTTGGGTAGTCTAAGGCCACAGCTAGACCTAAGGTTTATCCTGGGATCATCCAGGGTTTGCCCCTGCCTGAGCACTGGATCCCCTGTGTGTCACCTAGATGAACAGGTTTGACCCCTGGACGATCCAGAGATAAACCTCCGGTCTAGCTATGGCCTAAACGTTTGAGTCAGGCTAGTGGCTGTCATATGTTTATAGCTTGCATTTTTGTTTGTGGTGTAATGAAAAGAAGATTCCTTTTTCTGGCACAGATTTGATTTAAAATCTACTTTTGTCTAGGCATGTGCTCCGCTCCGATTAGGAGCAGAGAAGCAGTAGCGGATTGGCCTGCTCCGCCTTACCCAGAGGTGGAGTAGAAGCGGGCCGCGGACCCCTAGAAGCAAGGCGAAGAGAAGCGACCATTTTTCGGAGCTCCTAGTTCAGGCGGAGCGCTCCGGTCGCCATCTTGAAAACATTTCGCCATAGGATTGCATTGCGGGAAATAATCGCGGATAACTAGGTTGTTTTTGAAGCTATCGTTCTGGAAATTCTTGTTCACAGAGAGTCGTGGATGGGGGTCATTTTGAGACTACTCTCATCTCTCTGCGTCATGTGGGTTGCGTGCTATATTTTTTTAAAAATCGGGTCAACAAACAGGGACAGCGCGGCTCAAACGGCAGTTTTCGGCTTTTCGCCCATAGGATTGCATTGCGGGAAAGAATCGGGGATAACTGGGTTGATTTTTAAGCTATCGTTCTGAAAATTCTTGTGCACAGAGAGTCGTGGATGGGGGTCATTTTGAGACTACTCTCACCTCTGCGTGGTGCGGGTCGCGCGCTAGAATTTTTTAAAAAATCGGCGGGAAAAATACCTTTTTCAAAGGGCTGAGGGGCAGAGTCAGCTCCCGGTCATGATCACATGATCCCAAAGTTAGAGGAGGGCATAGGCAAAATGGGTAACTTGGGATTCTGGGAAACTTCTCTTTCTTAATCTGAACGGACTTTTCCCAGTGTTTTTTAACACAGTAGCCCCACCAAATGCACAAACACAACCTGAAATCATATACTAAGCCAAGAATAAGAGATAGAAACACAGCACTGCTACCCACCCTAACTTTGGGGAACAACTGAAAAGATGTGGTGCAAGGGGATGAGCTCCCCTAGGGCATCTCATCGTGGACGTGCCCCCACTCTCTCCTGCACTGGAAGGCCATCAGAGCCTTCCAAAGAGAGTAAAATGGTGGAGCAATGCCTATCATGAGTCGAAGTGAGCGTTTACTTCTTAGTGGTGGAGCGATGCCTATTATGAGTTGAAGTGACCGTTTACTTCTCAGAGCTGTTGGTGAAGCAATGGCTTTCTTGAGCTGAACTGGCAGCTGCTTCCCTCTCCCCTGGGCACGTCCCCCTATTACTGGTAAAAGACAGATATAGCCTTTTTTAAAAAGTTCTTCTTGTTGTTTATTCAGCAACACTGCTGCTTTTAATTCCACCCCTCCTTCGTTTATTTATTTATTTATTTATTCCATTTTATATGCATTACTGGCTTATCCTTGGCTCACTTCCTTATGCCCCCAGAAATGTCTGCTGCCTGCCTGCCTGCCTTCCCTCTCTCCTCCCCTGCCCGCCTTGCAGGGATGTTGTGTATGTGTAGCTTTGACTCAGGGGAGAAGTCCTTCCTGTGCTCAAGTTCCAAATCCATTTTTCAAGTGTGGAAGAAGATTCATATAGGTTGATCTCTACTCCCCAATTCATGGCATGTTGGGATTTCCTTTGAAATGGCCCCATTGAGAGGTCTGCAGGTTTAAGCCCCGCCAAAAAACAGGGGATGATGGGACTGCCTTGAGTCTCGGCGTGCGGCGTATGTATCCCTGGATAAGCTGTCATGGTGGTGAGTTTGAGGGGTTTTTTTAACGTGCAAATTGACGGAGCTATTGGAAAGGGATGTGAATGGGGTGTTGGATTTTCATAAATTCCCCAAAAATCAGGGGATGATGGGACTGCCTTGAGTCTCGGCGTTCGTATGTATCCCTGGATAAGCTGTCATGGTGGCGAGTTTGAGGTTTCTAACGTGCAAATTGACGGAGCTATGGAAAGGGGTGTGAATGGGGTGCCCGATTTTCAAAAATTCCCCAAAAATCAGGGGATGATGGGATTGCCTTGAAACTTGGCGTCCATGTGTATCCCTGGATAAGCTGTCATGGTGGCAAGTTTGAGGTTTCTAACGTGCAAATTGACGGAGCTATGGAAAGGGGTGTGAATGGGGTGCCCGATTTTCAAAAATTCCCCAAAAATCAGGGGATGATGGGATTGCCTTGAAACTTGGTGTCCATGTGGATCCCTGGATAAGCTGTCATGGTGGTGAGTTTGAGGTTTCTAACGTGCAAATTGACGGAGCTATGGAAAGGGGTGTGAATGGGGTGCCCGATTTTCAAAAATTCCCAAAAAATCAGGGGATGATGGGATTGCCTTGAATCTTGGCGTCCATGTGGACACATGGATAAACTATCATGGTGCCGAGTTTGAGGTTTCTAACGTGCAAATTGATGGAGCTATGGAAAGGGGTCTGAATGGGGTGCCCGATTTTCAAAAATTCCCCAAAAATCAAGGGATGATGGGATTGCCTTGAAACTTGGCGTGCGTGTGTATACCCCCATGAGGTGTCATGGTGCCAAACATGAGGTTTCTAACTTGAACAGAAAAAAAGTTGTATACTTTTTTAGCTTTCAATGCAACCCTATGGGGGGGAAAACGGAGCTCCGATCCGGATCCGGAGCTCCGAGCGGAGCGGGGCGGAAGTGGGCGGAGCGGGGGCGGGGCGAAGCGGCCCGGTCCGAAAATCACGGATCTGCAAGTGAAGCGGAGCGGGGGGTCCGTACACACCCCTACTTTTGTCACTGTTTGGGATCAGATTTTGAGCCAAACAACCCACTCGCTTTGCTTTTCCTCATCTATTCCTATCAGTGAACACAGTACCAGATTAAAAAGAGGGGGGTGGGGAGAGAGCGAGAACATTGACAAATGTCTCTTATTTTTAGATGTTCAGACCAAGACATCTGCCCTGAGGAGGATACAGTTTAATACTTCTTGAAGTTTCCATTAGTGTAGGAGAAAATGCATAGTACTAAATAAAAGGAGACAAGTTTGTAAATGGAAGCGATTAAAAGGCTGGGATGCTAAACAAAGGCGAAGGGCAACAAACTGGGATGGCAGGTGTTTGAAGCAGCACGTGTCTAGCACACCAAGTAAGCACATTTGTTCCATAGCATAGGTGCATGTAAATCTGTCATTGTTTTCTCTCTTCAGAAATGACATCTAAGCATCCTGATAATAGCCTCTGACATTCGTGCAAGTAGCTTCTTCAATACATCTGGAAAGATATTTGTTCACATGGTTGAAACTGGGCTAAATCCTTTTTCTTTTATTTCAGGAAACAATCCACATACTCCACCCTCTTTTTGTTCGGCCAAGCCTTGGAACAGAGCATTGCCACTCTACCTCTGCTCAGCCTGGGAACAAGGGCTGCCAAAACATGTATCTAACATTCATGTTCAGCCCATGATATATTCATTTTAAAAATATTACCTTACATGCATTTTGAAACCATAGCATTCAAAGTTCTGTGGATTTCCCATTCAAATATCCCTGTTCCCACCCACCGACCCTCCAGTATTTTTCTTGGTTACAATGCAACCCAACAACCATGTTGTTCTGATCGATGTCTGATCAGGAAGAAGTAAGCAAGACAACGGCCCACATACTTTCTAAGGTGCAACCTTCTTCTCAAAAGCTGAAAGATATATAGTTTGAACCTAGAAATATATAATTGGAAAGTAAGCATGCTTAAGATTGAAGCTTCAGTTTTCTCTCCTGATCGTGAAGCTCCCATCACCTTGTCCAAACAACCTCAGCCATTATGAAAACAAAAAGAAAATTAGAGTAGACAAAGGGGGCTTATAGCAAAAAATGAAGTACTCCTCTTCACCATTCCAATCAGCCAGCCATGCCCCTCTACGATACTCCATTTCATTCCCTCTTCCACTCACTTTTATGCAGATAGTCATCTTTCCATCTTTTCAGGTCCCCAATTGTATGAAGTGCCTACATGATATAAACACACGTGTGTAGGCTCATTTCACATGGTGAAACAATACATATAACTTAGGCCATAGCTAGACCTAAGGTTTATCCCAGGATCATCCCTGTTCATGTAAATGACACACAGGATATCCCAGGAGCAGGCAGGGACGACCCCGGGATAAACCTTAGGTCTAGCTAAGGTCTTAGAAGGGGAGCCTGCTGCCCCCAGTGCTCCCCCCCCCACAAACACACAAGTTTTTCTCTATATAATTAAAAGGTAAATATGTACAAAAACAAAAATATTTAAGATGTTTCATATTGCCACATGCTAGGGTTAACTAGTAATTAAGAGCACAATTCTATGCATGTACATTCAGAAGACCTAATGAGTTCAGTGGAACTTACATCTAGTTAGATACTTGAGATTTCTATTAATATAGAAGAAAATGTATAATGCAAATAAAAGGAGACAAGTTTGTTTGTTTTTTATTTTATTTTTTGACATTTTTATTAACAATACACTAATACAATACTACAGTAACAACAAGAATTTTTTTTTAAAAAAATTAAAACATAATACATAAATTTGAATAACCTTATAACGTTTCTAATTTAATATTTTTAACATCATTCCATTACATAAAGTGCACACACACCCCACCCCGGGATCTATTCCTGTTTCCAAAATCTCATTGATTCTTCTGGAGGTGGTTTTCCACTCCCCTTAGATAATACATATTCTAGGAACTGATTCCAAATTCCCTCAAAAATCATTCATTTTTGTTATCCCTCTTCTTACTTTTATATTACATGTCAATTTATCATTTATAGCAATATCCCAAAGCTCTTTATACCAATCCTCAACATGATAATCTCCTTGTACCTTCCAGTTCCTAGATAAGATCAACCTTGCTGCTGTCAGCAAATTCGTTATCAGTTCTTTTGTTTCTTTATTACATTTTAAATCTCCATATAATGATAGCAATGCCACTGTAGGTGTCTCTTCAATCTCCATTCCCACTATATCATTTATCTCTTTAAACACCATCTTCCACAGTTTTTGAACAAATACACATTCCCACCACATATGTAAATACGTTCCTTTTTCTTTACATCCTCTCCAGCAATTTGCTAAATACAGCTTGTTTATTTTATTTAATCTCACTGGGGTTAGATACCACCTCCATAAAATCTTATAGTAGTTCTCTTTTATCCTCATTGACATACTTCTCAACACTCTTTGTCTCCATATTCCCTCCCAACTCTGTTGCCCTATTTGTATCTTCAAATCCGTTTCCCACACCATCTTGCCCATGTTTTCTGAACTCCCCCTTCCCAACCAATATTCTATAAATTTCACTCGTTAAACCTTTTATCATTTTATTTTCTCCTTTCTCAATTTCTCTCTTTAAAATTATCTCCTCAAATTTCGTTAATTCTCTACACTCTCCATTATCCTTTAACCATTTCTTCATCCATTGCTCTAACTGAAAATAATTTAACCATGTTAAATTCTTCTCCTTTAATACCTCTTCTATTTCTTCTCAAGTGTTCATCCTCCTTAACCAATTTTTTAGTTTGATTATGTCCTTCTCTATTAATATTTTCCCTAATTTATCTTTTAAATTCCCTGGAAATTTTCCTAACATTATCACTGGTGTTATTGGAGAAATACTTGGAAGTAACTCCTTTTTATATACACGCCATATTTCCCAGTGATTTTTTAGAAGGGGGTTCTCTATTTCTTCCCCCCATTTTTTATTATATTCTCTAAAAAAATATGTTTTCCAATTTCCACTCTTTATCCATTCCTTTTCTATCCTCTAACCAACTTAATCTCCCACTCCTAACATACCTTCTACTATGTGTCTTAATCTATTAGCTACATAATATAATTTTATATTTGGGAGTCCTAATCCTCCTTCTTTTTGTGTTAAATACCACCTTTTTTTATTTATTCTCGCTTTCCTGTTCCCATTACAATAATTATTTAAAATATTTTGCCAACTTTTTATCTCTTTTTCAGATATTCTTATTGGTAACATTCTAAACACAAAATTTACCTTTGGTAATATCTTCACTTTTACTAAAGCTATTCTTCCAAACCACGATAAATTTAATCCTTTATATTTTTCTAATTTATCTATAACTTCTTTTTAAAAATTGTTTAAGTTCTCCTTTTCTAAATCCTCTAAATCTTTTGTAATTTTAATTCCCAAATATTTAATCATCTCTTTAATTTTCATATTCTTCTCCTTACTTTCCCAATCTTTCCCTTCCTTTTTAGTATAATTAAACAACATCATCTCTGATTTTGTCCAGTTTATTCTCAATCCCGTAACTTCTACAAAATCCCTCAGATGATGCTTAATTCTTTCCATTTTTTCTAATGGATTCTTAATTGTCAATAATGTGTCATCTGCAAACATTTTGTTTGTTTGTTTGTTTATTGCAACCTACTCCCTCTATATTATCGTCTTCTCTTATCACATTTGCCAATAGTTCTATAACCAATACAAATAGGACCGGTGAGAGTGGACATCCTTGTCTAGTCCCTCGGGCCAGTTGTATCTTTTCTGTAACTCCATCATTTATCACCACTGAAGCTGTGTTTTGTGAGTATAATTGTTTGATTAGACCTTTGAATCTATTTCCAAACCCCATTTTTTCTATTATCCTCTTTAGTGCTTGCCAGCTCACACAATCAAACGCCTTAAATATATCCAACGCTATTATTCCTGCTTTTGTCTTTATCTTTTTTACCTCTTGTACCATATTTAAAACTCTTCCAAACAAATTAGGCATTTATCTACCCGCCACAAAGCCACACTGATCCTCCCCAATATAATTACCTATAAAAGTATTCATCCTCCTTGCCAATATAGCTGAAAAAAAATTTGCGTCCTGATTTATTAATGAAATTGGTCTATAAGAATCTAGGACTGTTAAGTCCTTATCCGGCTTTGGAATTAATATAATTAATGATTGTTCCCACAATGGTGGTATCTTCTCTCCTTTTATTATTCCATTATATAATTTCATTAATTTTGGTACCAACATTTTTTAAAATGTTTTATAATATTCAGATCCCAACCCATCTAACCCGGGGGATTTACCCCCTCTCAATTTCTCAATGGCTTCCTCTATTTCCCTTTGAGATATATCCCTTTCCATTAAATCTTTATCCTCTTCTATTAGACACTTCTTTATATATTTATCTATATATCTCTCCATCTTCATCTTTAGTGTGTCATTCTCTTTGTATAATCCTTGGTAAAATTCCTGAAATATCTTTATTTTCTCTTTCATAATACTACATGGTTTTCCTAATTTGTCCTTCACTATCCCTATCGAGTTCTTTGACTTTTCCTTTTGTGTGAGCCTCGCTAGCACCTTTGAATTTTTATTACTATTCTCGAAATACTCTCTTTTCATATAAATCAAATTCTTCTGTACTTCTTCTAAATTCTTATTTTCTAATTCTTTCTTTTTTGCTTGTAATTCTATCAATGTTTGTTTGTTTCTGCTTTGCAAATACTCTTTTTCCAACTTCTTGATCCCTTCCTCTAAATTTTTCTGTATTCCCTCTTGTTGCCTCCTTAAATTACACATTTCTCTAATACAGATCCCTCTAGTCACAGCCTTCATTGTATCCCACACAACTGATGCTGAACTTCCCCCATTTTCGTTAATTTCCCATATTTCTGACATTTCTTTCTGCAGTTTTTCTACAACCTTATTTTAAAATCCTAGTATTCATCTTCCATCTATTTGTGTCCCTATAATCTCCTTTTACTTTAAAATCAAAGCTTACCAATGCATGGTCAGCTACTTTAATTACCCCTAATTTCATATTACACACCTTTATTGCTAAATCCTTTGAGTCAAAAATATGATCTATCCTAGAAAAAGTTTTATGAACTGGAGAATAATACGTAAAGCCTGGTTCCCCCATTCTGGTTAAACACCACCCATCCACATAATCCTTCTCTTTTATCATTTTATTTAAAATTGTAATATTATTTATTATTTCAAACCTAGTAGGGTTGGACCTATCTACCCTTTTATCCATAACCATATTAAAATCTCCAGCTAAAATAACATAACCTCTTTTAAATTCCTCTATTTCCTTAAACAATTCTTTAAAAAAATCTTTTTGTCTCTCATTTGGGGCATATACATTTATTAAAGTATAATAATTACCTTCCAATTGCCCTTGTATCATAATATATCTCCCTTTCTCATCCTTTTTACTCTTTTCTATATTAAATCCACTTTTCTTTGAAATTATTATAGCTACCCCATTTTTTTTTTTGAAGTCCCCAGGGACTTTTCATAACACCCTGACCATTTTAAACATATTTCATTCATACCTGCCTTAGCTTGATGTGTTTCCTGTAGAAAGATAAAGTCGGCCCCTTCTTTATTTAATAATTGCTCAATTCTCTTCCTTTTAACAATTGCCCCCAAACCTTTGACATTGAGTGTTGAGATTCGTATCTAATTATCCATAAACTTTTTGTGTGAGTTCTTTTAGATCCCTTGTGCACAAGTTTGTAACTGGAGGCTATTTTTGTTATTATTATTATTAGTAGTAGTAGTAGTAGTAGTAGTAGTAGTAGTAGCAGTAGTACCACCACCTTATAGCCAAAGCTATCTGGGCAGTTTACAAAAGATTAAAACCTTACAAATACAATTTAAAACTTAATATAAAACCTATTTACAATAGGATTACAGCTTAATTCTATTTTAATTCTACCCCATGCATCTTTTGCTTAGAATGCTTGCAAAGGAGCTAAAGAAAGAGTTGTAACAACTTTCCCTACCAAAACAGGTTTTGTCATCTCAGGAAAAATGTAACTTATTAAGTGTGTCCACGTTGTTGGTAGATAGGTCTATTATTAAGCCAGCCGGCCTACTCTTCTTAAGAAGCTCATGATGGCTTTGTACATGCATAGTCCATATTTTGGTATTTGGTTGGCATCACCCTAGCAACTTATGTAATATGCATTGTTGCTCTCAGTAAGGGCACACAAGAAAGGATTTCATGGCAGCTAGAAGCAAGAGGATCCTACTGTGAGTGTACAAGCCTGCATATTTTTATAGTATCCAAACTATGTGACCTATGTGTCCTCTACCTTAGTTGAATCAAAGAGGAGTTGCCTTGTCACGGTATGCAAGTCTTGGGAACTCTGGGAAATGCTTTCCTGATTACAAAATCACCACTTTAGTCAAGCAACGCATGAGTGTACCTTTAAATTAGCCAATTTATACTCTTTGTGGAAACATGGCCCAATCCTGAAACATCAGGTTAAAGCATCGCCCGGGCACCTCTCATTATACCCTTTGTACTATGTACATCTACCTAACCTTGAAGCATGGCTTTTGTAATGCTTAGTCATCTCACTTTACTTCTGTAAAGCAGCCAGAAAATTCTTTACGGTTTGTTTCATTCCCAGAGTCGAGCTATTGATCCCTTTATTGTACCCCAACCTGAGACCTCACAAAGTTATTGCCCTTAGTTTGAAGTCTGTAACTGCCGTAGAGCTCACAGTCGGTTCCTCATGATCCCTCCTAGGATTCTCCCTCTCCTACTTGGTCCCATCTTGTTACATTATATGGCCAGAGAGATCTAATGTTTTCTATACCCAGATAAAGCTTTGCCCTTGGTGGAGCACCCATTGCAGCTTTTTAGCTAGTTTTCATTCATGGCACAGACCAATTACACTGTGAGCGCAACCTCTCGACCTAGGACACCCACAAGCTTCCCGCTCTGGGCTTGCAACCTCAGTCTTGGAGGCACTGACTTCTTGCAAGCCTCTCTGAATCCTAGGGAACCATGCCTAGCAGTGGTTTACAACTACTGTTCATAAGTTGCTGACTCTAAGCCCAATGATTTACTTTTTCAGAGGATAAGCTGAGAGCCTAAGACAATATGCTAAGGTCTTCCATAGTGTCAAGCCAAGTGCAACTGCTCTTATCTATGCACACTTTGCTAATAACTCTCCCTTGCCTCCTTCTTCCAAGTTCCTTTATTTCCCCCCCCATATTAATTGTTTTCCTCATATTAGTCTCTCCATTCCAAATTCTCTTTGTGTAACCCATTTGGTTTTAGTTCCAGGGCCCTTAATAACAGCTTAGCCAGCCACTGACCTCGTTCACACGTAACCGTTGACCGATGGGTTGACAGAGATGAACTGCCTGCAGCTTTACAGCACAACCCCAATCAACTTCTTCACGGGTTGTGAAGTGTGGCGTGCAAACCCAGACCACTGGCTTGTTTAGGGTCTAAACAACCCAGCTGCTCACCCCTGATTTATTATTGGGTAAAATCAATGGGTTGTCGCCCCACTCGCTCTCCCTGTCATTGCCTTGAGCTCAAGAGACGAACATCTTTGGATATATCCGCTAATGAGGGCATTTAGTAAAAATGCTGAGTCACCTCATTTAGTTAAAAACAAAGTATTTGTTAGTGGCATCTATGTTAAACCATAGATGAATTACATATCAGTACATTGCTAGTAAAAGATATAAACATCTAGGCTACATGGGGGGGGGGTTGTCTCTCAAACCTATTGTTTCCAGGCACCATTTATCCCACCTTCTATTCCTCATTTAAAAAACTACTACAACAATTGACTCCTAATCACCACTTTTTAACTCCCCCCCCCCCAGGCTGCCTTTCTCAGATTCTGGAGACCATTTACCTCTACAGTGCCAGAGGGAATTTTCGCTGACCATTAGACTTTGTGAATACATCTAGTGAAATATAGGGATGCCCCCATCTTCCGAATGCAGCCGCTTCTCTCATTCTCCCTCCCACTACCATTCCTCTATTTCCCTTTTCCAGCTAAACAAGACTGGGATATAATGAGCTCCCTTGGCCTTCAGGACATGCACATACCAAATTCATGCATTAAAGTTCATAACATGGGCTAGGTTATAACAATGAAATACATGTTACGTCTGTTTGTTTGCATCTGATTCAGGCTCGCTTCAGTGCGCGCATCTTTCATCCTGAAAGGTGGTTCGACTTTTCACTGGCTCTCAAAAATGACCTTTAGAGCACAGGGTCCTATTTGCATCAGCAAGGTATTCATTTGGGGTAGTGAAAATACATCAACCTGAAAAAAAACACGGCTTGAGTGAATAATAGGTCTTGGCCTTTCTATAAGACAGTCAGTCAAACACAAAGATGCTACATGATATAATTTGACAATAAGTCCTTGGTATGAAGAACTAATGCCAGTATATTAATATCTAAGCAAGAATCTGGAGTCATTGGTCATCTGTGATGGGATGTACTGAGCCATTTGCAATGCAAAGATATGGTATTTGCTGTGTCTGCAGAGGACTTTTCGTCTCTAAATTTACATTAATTGTCACTTGGGAGCGGTGGGTTTGAATGATGGGGCTGCTGTGGCCACAAAGAGTTAAGATCAGGATATTGCAACTCCAACTAAAGTAGCGTAGCTCATAACATTTCGAGATATACGATGGTAAAGTTGGCAGTTTTCAAGAGAAATATATACGAATAGTAGATTTGGCAGCTTTCAAGTTCAAAAAGAATTTTCCAAAATCCACAGTTGGGCAATACTTTTATTTAACAGGAGTAGGCAACCTTTTGTGGCCCATGGGCACATTTGGCAATTTGAGAAACTATCTTGGGCACCACCACAATATGGCTGTCATGGGAGGTGTGACTTGTCGCAAAGTACAAGTAACCTGCCCAAAAGACTAAATACAAAGCAGAGGACGGGTCTAAGTCCCTACACTAAATAACTTCTTTAAACCCATAGTTTTCAACTCCAAAGGAAACCTATTTCATAGAAAGCAAACTCTTTTTTTCCCCTCCCCACCTTACAGCCGACTCTCCTTTTCTTCTCACCCCAGATCACCAACAGTTCTTTCTACCTCTCTTTAACCCCCATTTCTCTCACACACACAAACATATCATGTATCCATCATGCATACACACCCAAATCCCATGGTTTTACTTACCCAGAGTGGCCGCAGGTAATCCCAAAGTCAAGGAAGGAGTGTGGGGTTTCCATTGATCCAGTGATCCCCTCCCTTCACCCTCTTTCTGGTGGAAGGTGACCAATCGCTGGTTACCTTCCACTAGGACCATCCCATCCCTCCCCACACCCCATCTCCCAGGTCGGCCATGGAGTCAGGTCAGACAGCGGAAGAGCCATACTGACCTTGTTCCCAATGAAAAAATCTGCAAATTTTGCGGGAAAGCCCCATGGTGGCTGCGGATCTGCAACTGCATTGTATAACCGAAGCAGCACAGCTTTGCAGCCACTGCAGGGCTTTGGCTGTGTATAGACAGACAGCCCCAAGGTTAATATCAGAGTGCGATGTAGGTAAATATAAATCTGATGATATTAATATATTGTCAATTGTATCCGTCAAATCTTTTTATTTCTTCATTTTATGTAATTGATATTTTCCAAGGTAGTCTTAGAATAGTTAATGTAAAATATTTTATTTAACCATGGAACAAGGGAGATCTGTGGGAGGCTGAGTGGAGAGCATTTCCCAAAATGTAACTGGATATTATTATTATTATTATTATTATTATTATTATTATTATTATTATTATTACAATGCTGGTGTTTTTTCATGTCTCCCACACACCCTGAAATTATTTGATAGACTGCTGTTGATGAAAATGGAGGGGAAATCCTCACAATGTTTGAAAACCCTTATTAAAACAACTACACACACAGACACACTAACAAACACTCTTTCCTGGGCATTCCAGTTATATCCATATAATTCATTATTCTTGTCCTGTGAATTCTACTAAGTATGATAAAATAAAACTACATTATACCTAGTTTGATAAATAGCCATTTTTGTCTTAATGGGATCATCACATTGAGTTATGTACTTAGGAGGGCTTTTCTTTGCAAAAAAACTGCAATTAATGAGTTATATTTTTAGTTCTTTGACAAACCATTGTCATAAAAGGCATAAATGTACTTAAATATTATCTGTGTACATGAACAATCTTTTTGGGAAAATTTATCTCTATAACAGCACAATCCTATCCATGTTTACTTAGAAGTCAGTCCCAGTGAGTTCAATGGGGCTTGCGCCCAGGTAAGTGGATATTGCAAACCTAATGATAGAAGATTTTGGCTCATAATAATAGCCCACATACTTTATACTACTATGGAAGAAAATGAGTGAATTGTAGGAGATAGACACAAAGAAATTAATTATACATTGGATAGTCAGGGATAGTAGAAGTAAGAATGTTCTTATGACCAGTTTATAGTAGTGATGGCCATTTACAGTCAGAATGAGTAAAGTCTAATGTACGTAGGCCCTACATATGTATTTATTTCATTCCTATACTGCCCAATAGCCAAAGCTCTCTGGGTGTTTCACAACAATTAAAACCATAAAATACAAGATGATCAAATACAAATGCTTAAACTCAGACTCAGCCTCCCAGCACAGAACCATCTCACACACACCCAGCTGCAACAACTTTTTGGGACTGGGAGCTTAAGAGGCAGGCTTCTTTGGGGGTGTTGTGTATTTTAAACTTTTTTTTCCATTTCTTTTCCTATGTTTTAAAATGTATGTTTTAAACTTTGTAATACCGCCTTGAGGCCCAGTATTGGGCAAAAGGCGGAATACAATAATAATAATAATAATAATAATAATAATAATAATAATAATAATAATAATAATACGTTTAAAACTACAGAATAAAATAAAAATAATAACCAAATAGAAACTAGCAGCAGTGCAAATATTTAAAATATTGTACCAGATTTAAAATAGAAACTGAAAAACTGCAATGTTTAGGAAAATAAATAGATCTTCACCTGGCACCGAGAAAAGAGCAATGTAGAACCCAGGTGAGCCTCTCTGGGACAATCGGGGTGCCGCAGCAAAAAAAAAAAAAGAAAGACCTTCTTAGTAACCCCCATCTTACTTTCTTTAGTTGAGGCTCCTGGAGTAGGGCTGATGAAGATGATCTTAAGGTCTGGGAAGGTGTTCATGGGAGGAGACGATCCTTCAGTTAATCTGGCCCCAAGCCATTCAAGGCTTTGAATGTTAATACCAGCACTTTGACTTTGGGCCAGAAATGGACTGGCAGCCAGTGCAGATGGAAAACTACTGGCATAATATGATCATGTATGAGTCAATGTGCACTGGAATTTAAGTATGTTGACTCTATGTGACATTATGTCCTCCTCAGCATAGATGTCCAACAAGCCTACAAGTGGAACATGGGTGCCTAAAGAGCAGGGCAGCTGACTATGGTCCTGCTTCTCCAACTCGTATAGTATTGCACTGTTAGCATAGTAAGTGGTGATGGAATGAAGCATGAAAGATGATCTGTCATGTTAAATCGTCAGCCATTTGTTGCAAAATATTAGAAAAGTGCAGAGGTTTTGCAGAGGGCATTTTCACGCATGACTGTATTTGCAGAATGAAGAACACTGTATATTTTTTAACACTGTATGGGAAATCTGGGGGTGTGAGATTTGCATTAGATGGATACAAGTTTCTAACTCCCAAGTTTCTGCAAACAGGCAGCACAGTCCTAAGTGGAGGAGCCCAGTGGCTGGGCATCTGCCAATTCCAAAGCCCTACCAGCTAATACCGGCCACGGTTGGAGGTCAGGATGGAGCTTTACCAGCCATTTTAGCCTGCAGATGTTTCCTGGGGGGTAATCTCCCCCACAATTGAAACCAATGGGGGAAATCAGCTACACTATAGTTCCAGGCTGGCATAGCTGATGAGCCCAATCTAGAGGTGTCTCATAACACCCCAGTTGGGGCGCACCACCACTGACAGTAAATCTGAACCCATGGAATTTCCCATGGGCATAATTAGGGCCCTGAGTTGCATATCCTTTCATCCCCACCGGAGCTCCAGTCCACCAGCAGAGAGGCAATTCTCTGTAACCTAACCCCCTCCATCCAGCATACCTGGGGATTGGGATTGTACTCCCCCCACCCCCAATTAGGGTACTGAAATGAAGAAAGCTTGGAAGGAAACCAGTAGTGAAGTGCTGTGTGAAATTTCAGTTCTGATACTTCTGGGTTGTGTTTGTGCTCAGAGGCATCCAGTTATATGTTCATCCCCACACACCGCGAGCCACTATTTTGCATGTGATTCTGACTGATGGACCTTGGGGTTTTAATAAAAAGAATATCAATCCCTGCAAGCCAGAAGACTGACTATCCCTGCAACAGAACATCCCTGTAGTCCCTTACACAGACTTGGAACTCTGCTGATCAGCCATTTATTGGGGAAGGGAGATTAAGGGGGCTGAAGCGAAGTTCCCCGCTGCCTGTCCCAAACAGATGATTGGTGGGAACCCATCTTTTCTCCATCATGGTATGAGCTCACAGCTATTGATAAGAGAGGAGAACTACATTCGCAGCACCTACCTGTGTGTGTGTGGTATTTTCTGATGCAGCAATATGCTGTTAGTGTGGTGTTGTTTTTATTATCGTTGGCCAATTGTTCTGTTTTTAACATTTTTGTTATAAATCACCTTGTGAGGGCTTCCCCTAAGAGATGGGGAAGAAACATATTTATTACATAGAGTTAAATATGGAGAAGGTAGCTTTCTCATTCATATAACCCTAGCTGGTTTGAGGTGAGTAGAGGCCCTTATTTGACCTTGTTTTGTTTTAATGCATCCTATAGGATCCAAATGTAAAAGTAGCAGTAACTTTATAAACATCATACTATTATGTTTTCAGGTCTCCGTCTTATGAATTTTGACCCATATGTTTTTTACACATGAGTTTGGAATAAAATTAAATCACTTGTCTATTGTTTGAGACGTTGATGTCCCTTTCTTCATTATGGGGTGTGTGCGTGTGTGTGCGTGCGTGCGTGTTGGAGGGCTTAGTAGATCTTGCAGGGGTCAATAGGTGGCTGGGAGTGCACTTGTTCAGGGTTTCAGCCAGTCACATCCTTTCCCAGCTTACTCCATTCCATCCCCAATTTTCTGCCCACCCACCCCCCAACAATAAGCGTTCTATGTCCACATTCCATGTCCACAGAGCATGCTCAGTCTTCATTAGGCTGATTTATTCTAAAGCTTTTTGTACTTCGGCAAATATTGGGGTTCCCCCAAGCCTGCTGATCCCTCCATCTTGTGTGTGTATGGTACCATTTTGGCTACATAAGTATTGGTACTCAGGGATTTGAGTTTGCTATTAGTATATATATGATTCCATAGAGCAGTTGCTGAACCATTTTCAGGAACTAAAGACAAGATTTAGTTAAGGAAAATCTCTTTCAGGCTTCTATTTTAAAGCTAAGGTTACTGTCAAGGTTAATTCGAGGTGTCAAGAAAGTGTGACTGTGACAAGATTTAGTGACAATGTAAGGACAAATTAATGCAAGATCAGTGGCCTGGCTATTGATTCTTATCATGGGATCCTGCCGAAATGAAGTAATTATTTAATTAGACTTTTTATGTATACTATAAATGGTTCCCAAAATAGACTGCTCTCAGCTTTGATGGCTGCAGTTCCATCTTCACTCTCATAAGTGAGAAGAGAGGCTCTGGAGGATTGATTGAATAATGATACAGGAGCATACACACATACACACATCTAGCCCATTTGTTAAAAGATTCTTGCTGTTGTTTTCTTCTATAGCGTGTGACTTTCTCATTCTCATTCAAGTCTTAGGATTTTGCAGTTGCCACGTGGGAATTGTTCACCTGCAGTAGGGGTAGCAACTGCTTAAAGCCTGTATGTTTATGCAGATTAACGTTTCTGATTATTACAGAGAGTTAAGGCCTGTCCCCTCATTACCTTCCTGGTAGAAATTTAAACCCAGTAAAAGTCTTGAGCATCTAGGGTGGCGATTTAGACAATGCCAAAAAAAGAGGAAACCCAAAGAACAGGACAAAAAGAGGGCACAGGTTTGCATAAACGTTACGTATGCTAATTTATACTAGGGCTGTGTACCAGCCCCCCAAACTGCTTCATGGCCCAATCCGGAACTTTCGGATTGGGCCCGAACCAGTTTGGGCCAATCTGACCCTTCCCCAACCCGCTCTGGATTGGATCCCGGAGCGAGATCTGAAGGGTTGGATCGAGATTCGCCCACCATTTTGCCCCGCCTTCCCCACTTACTTGCTTCCACAGCGGAGGCAGGTAGGTGGGGAAGGGGGGACAAAATGGGGGCGAATAAGTCCCCCTCCACCTTACCTGGCTCCATTGTCTGCTGCCACACGGACCGCGGTGGGCAGCAGAGCCAGTTAAGGCCCCCCCACTTACCTGCCTCCGTCACGGTCAGGCGCCGGCTTCTACTGAGGCCCAGGCCTCAAACTGGAAGAGAAAGCCTCGGCCTGCTCTTCCGGTTTGAGGCCTGGGCCTCAGTAGAAGCCGGCGCTGGACCGCAATGGAGGCAGGTAAGCCCCCCTCCCCCCCACTTACCTGTCTTCAGAGCTGCAGATCGAGGTGAAGCGATCCACTTTGTCGCAATCCACTTCATCTCGATCCACAGCTCCCCCGACCTGATCCAGCTCCGTCTTTGGCGGAGGCGAATCGGGCCGTTGCATTCCCACTTCTACGAACCGAAGTGGAGCACAGCCCTAATTTATACATGTAAATACAAATTTAGAAATCTTTACTATAATTAAATACAAATGCAATTCGTTTCACCATAGTGGGGAAGACCTTGATCAGGTGACCTGTGTGTCTGCATGGACTTGTTGCTGTTGATGGGCAACTTCAAGTCCCAGCTCTTCCTTCTTGTAGTTCTTTTTCTTTAAACCAGATTTAGACTGGGTAGCTCTTCAAATAGAGAATCCCTTCAAACAGAGGACAGTCCTCTATTGATACCAATGGAGAGGGTTGTTGTTGTTTTTCTTTTGTTAATCCCTCTGATATTTCAGGGAGGAAGACAAGATGGTGGGGGAAGGTTTAATCCTCCTCGCAGTGCATGGTGGTCCTGATCTTCATTTGGGCCATTCATGCTTAGTCTAGAGTAAATTAAAAGCTAACTTTCAGCTACATGCTATGTGATTAGAATAATGTTCTTAGTATCTGTGAATTAGCTTCAGAAATGTATAATTTAATAAGAACAGTTATTTTTAAGTTTGCAAGCTTTTACCTACTTATAATGTACACCTTCCTTAAATAAATAAGCACATGTAATGTTATCCCTTCAATAATGATACCTCATTTATTTTTATCCATATAAATAGGACAGGTTTATGGATGAGGTTCTGCAGAATATATAGAAGTCAAGTCTCACAGATTTTTTTGAAAAAAACAACTCTGGATTAAATAGCATATTTATAAGAATTAAGGATGTTAATAGAAGACAGGCATCCTTGGTAATCATTATGCTTGAGTGAAAATAGAATGAAAAAAGTGAATAGTGCAATGCTTTTTGTTATCCAGACTTGCCATCTAACCAGGAAAATCCTAAACAACAAAGCACTGGGATTGTTAAATGAAAAAAGATGACAGACGTCAAACAGTCTTGGACTGGGGAAGACAAATTGCTAGGAGGAGCAGGAATGGCTGCAGAATGTAATCTGTTTAGTAGATATGGACCAGGTTTGGATGATATGCTGTAGTTTGTAGTGGATTATTTCATTCACAATGAGCCGTAGCACCCACAGGTGCCGCATTGGATGTGCAAGCCCCCTCATGGGGAGTTGTGTCATGTGAACCCAGCAGGTATGGGTTATGTGAGGGTTAAGCAACCCTCGCATAACCCTAAAACAGATCATGAGTTATGCCACGCTTGTGTGCAATCCTCATATAACCCTCGCTCACCACATTCGCATGACACAGTAACCCCCAAGTACGGGTTGCATATTGAAAATGGCAGCCACACGGACTGCAGCTTCACATTGGATTAAATAACCCAAAGTGGGCTGTCACACGACCATGGGGTGCTTCCAGACAAAGGGTTCATAATGCTACCAATTAGAAGGTTTGCTGCAGCTACTTTTTCTACTTAATGGCTTTTCTGCAGTAAAATAAAGATGGAATAAGCGGTGGGGAAACACAGGAAGGTGATGAGTGGAAGATGACCCCGTCTGCCTCTCTCTGATAAAATTCCATAAATAAGGCAGGATGATGGCACTATAAAAGCCTCATCTGGAAGCATCGATATGCGATATATTTGGTCTGTTTTATTCCCTTCTGAGAGCTGGTTCACACACACACACACACACACACACACACACACACACACACACACGTGTAGATCACTTGATCTCTCATCACTTGATTAATCAATACTTGATGACTCTTGGCATTGTGTGTCAGTTGACCTAAAGCAATGGGAAAGTTTCATCTGTAGTGTGTGGTCTGTCATGACTCATTCACACAAGCAATTCATGAGTTGATGTTCCCATCAACAAGCAAAAAGCATGCCTGTGTGAACTATCTCCTTGGTTCACCCAGTTGTAAAGGCCAGGAGGTTGATAAGCAAAAAGGATGTACATATGCATGTTGCTAGATGATGGAAACTTACAATACACTGATGTGAATATTTTAGTGTACCCCTGGATGCCCAAAATTGACATTTGAGCAGCATTACAAGGACACATCCCAGAGGCATGTTATTTGAGACTTCAGTCATTATCCCATGGCATACTTGAGCATGTGTTAAATATTTGATTAGCCTAGTTATGTTTTCCATGTCACTGATATTCAGTAGATAAATTTTCTTTGAAAAGAAAACAGGAACGAAAACAGCACAATCTCATAGTCATGGATATTATCGAAGAGCTACTACGACATGATCCAGCCAGTTGATCATACGCTATACTCAAATCAAATTGCATGTCAGATGGAATTCGCTGGATCTTTTCTACATAATCTTTTATCCCAAAGCAGCCTGAAGCAAGCTGCATCCGAATAGGGGAAGGGTTGGATTGGGGGTGGGGAGATGCAGGGTCCCATATTTTTTTCAATCAATGAAACCTGGTTGTGATGTCTCTCTGATTTCAGTGAGCAGAGTATTATGATCTTAAATGTATTCAAAAGTAAATCTAAGTCAGATAAATGTATAATGGTACTTATTCCACCTCCCCCCCCCCCATATGAATGCCTAGGATTGGAGCCTTGGGATTGGAGTATGTCTGCTCTGAAATAAGTCCCACTTATTTAATGGGGCTTACTCCCTGTCAGTGTGTTTAGGACTGCAGCCTTCCAGCGCAATCCTGTATGTATCTGTTCAGAAGTAAATAAGTATAGGATCAGAGACTTAATTACACTTTTGTTTTTTGTGGATACAATGTAGGTATAATAGCATTTGTAAACAGAATAAGTTCTTCTTTAGACAGAGTATCTTCTGAAGCAAGGCTTATGCCTTGCACTCTCCAGCATATGAATATTCTTGTTGGCATTCTTGATACTTTTCCATGCTTTAAATTCAAGCACAGAATAACTTCCGCTATCCTTAAGAAACTACTGACATGTTCAGTGTGTTGTTAATTTTCAGAGTAACACTTCTTCTAGCACTCTGGTGGTGATAATGTATGGTTCATGTCCATTCCATTGAAAATAGGGCCAGTTTACTGCCTATAGTCAAAATACTATACCTGATAGTTACCTACTAGGGACTGTGGGCTGTACTCTGTTTCCCTTATAGAACAGTTTACATCAGTGGAAGAGAGAGAGAGAGAGAGAGAGAGAGAGAGAGAGAGAGAGAGAGATGTGATTTCCCCCTCTCCATACAGCTATGGATTTCCCCCTCTCCATACCTCTAGGCCCACAAAATCTGTTTTGGAAGGCTGCAGGGCCCTCCAGAACAGATTTTGGCAGAGCATGAGGGCTTGCAGAGGGGAGGGGTGGGGGAAAGTCCTGTTGCACACATGGAAGTCCACTTGTATCATACTGGATTTCACCCTATAAAACTTGTGCAATATCATAAACATATTTAACAACATCACAGGCTATAGAGTCAATTGCAAAAGGATGCAAGTCTCCTTGCCAATCTGGCATCTTCCCTGAGGGCAGCAGAGAGAATGCTGCATTCTCTGCTGGACACTAGAACAATTTGTCATTCCTGTTTCAGGATGATGCGTTTAAAGCTACCCATCTGAGAGGCTCCTTCTCATTACAGCCAAGTTCAAAGCTCGGGTTGTGTGAAGATTGTTGGAAGGAGGGATATATTGTTCAGTAAAGTGGAAAGTTCTGGCACCACTGAATTCTGTGATAAGTGTTTTCGTTTATACAGACTGACATTGGCGGGCTAAGAATTATGGCCCCAAGATTTACATCTCAAAAAAGCACTGGCACATGGTCTTTACAGAAAAGTGGGATAGTAATGTCAATATTTCTTGTTTTGAGTTTGTGGTACACTTTTAAATATTTTCTTGCTTGAGTCTCAGATTTAATATCTGACTCTCTGGACTATGTTCTCTTATCAACATTTGGCCAGCCCTGTTTTAATTAAGTTCATAATTAAATTCCCCTTCAGTTGCCAATTCGTTGTTTCAGCCATTTCCTGGAATCTGGATCTACCATTGATTATCCACCATTCCTCCTCCCACATAAATATTTTTCTTCATATTATCTTATCAACAGCTTTGGAAATCTAGCCTTAACAGTAGTGCAGTATGGTCTTAAGCATGTATGCTCAGAAGCTACTCCAATTGAGTTCAAAGGAACATAAGCTTGTTTGTTTGTGTTCAAGTTTTTGCCACCAATGCTTTGTAGATTCCTCCAAGCATGACACAAAGTCCATTTGACCGGGGATGGAGCTTGTAAAAAAATGTTTACAGTACCTGCACTACATGTGACACTGTGAAAATATGCTATGAACCTTTTAACAAAGAGTGTGCCAAAAATCTCCCACCACTTTTGGAGGGAACATTCATCTCCCATGAAGGTGATGGGGATTTTTGGCTGCTTTCAAGTGAGCAGGGGAAAATCAGATATATCTTCAGGAAGGGGTGGATGTGTTTGATTTACCTTAGTTTTAGGTGTGGCCAAGGAGAACTTCTTTAGTAGGCTTATTTGCCACTTTAAAAATGCCTCATGGTCAAGTGGGTGAGTATCTTGGGGTCTGGGGCAAAGCGCCATTGGGAAAAAGCTGGGAAGAGAGCCTTGTGGTTGCAACCATGAAGCCATTTTTAAAGTGGGGGGAAAGAAATAAAAAAGTTTCCCACAGCTACCTCATCTAAAACTGAGGTAAGCCAAATCCACCTTCTCACTCCCAAAAATATATCTGAATTTCTCTTTCCCAGCTTTAAAAAAAGTCACTTGGAGATTCACAAATGGCTGATAAAGCTCTCTGTTTACCACAGCAAGGGCGTTGCTAGACCTACCGGGTGTTCCGTCGTTGAGGAGCGGTGAAAGCGGCTTTTCCCGTTCAGCCGTGACGCCTCATGATCCACACCTGCCTTCGATTTGTGGCGGAAGTTTGCGCCGGTTGTGCTGCTGCCGCCGCGAGCACGGTTGCGCAGCCACACCGGCCTGATTGCCGCGGCTTTTTTTTTCGCTCGCTGCACGGTTTGCGCACGTCCGAAAGACCGCAAACTTGCGCAGCCGTCAGCGATGCCGCCGCCGGCCCTGGCGGCGGCAGCGGCGGCAGTGCCAGTGCCAGCTGAAGTGCTGCTGGTGCTGTTGAGGGTCAACATTGATGCGCTCACTTCCTGATGGGGGTCGTGGCGGGTGTCATATGACCCGAGGTCAATCGTCTGCATGGCCACTCTGTGCCTACATCTCCCATCATGCCTCTGAGGTGTCGCCGCCGATGACCGCCTCTGTGCCCTGTGCCCCATCCCAAGGAGCCAACCCACATCTGGCCGTAGCCATGGCAGCAGCCCACAAACAGCTCTGCCCTCTGCCAGCCTGGTACCCACACTAACAGGCAGCGTACAGCACCGCCATTATGCGGCCACGGTAGCTGCCCACCGCAAGGAGTCACCAGCCACTTTTCCGGTCCTCCGGTCCTGCGCAAACTGTCACTGGGGAAATAAAAAAAAACCACTAGAACAGGCGCACATCCCCCACCTATCCCCCACACACCCCAGCAGCACACTAGCCACTTTTCCGTTCCTCCGTTCCTGCGCAAACTGTCACTGGGGGAATAAAAAAAAAAAGACGCTCCGCCGCGCTGCCCCAGCTGGCGGACTGCGCGCAAATGGCGGAGGCGGCTTGACCGAAGCCGCTGACCACTCCCCCTTAGCACGCCTTTTCCTGCCCAGTGCGGACCGCAGTGACCTCACATCCTCCCACACGTACTCCAAATTACCGCGGGACGGCAGGAAAAGGCGCCCTAAAACTCACTTTTTTAAAGTCGGGAGAAAGAGGCTTCACCGCAGGATAACGGCGGATCCTCGTGAACGTCATCTGGAAGCCTCGACGTGACTGCGGAAGGTAACGCGCGCTAGAGCCTCGTCTAGTAACGCCCCAAGTGAGAAGTAATACTCGCCCACAGTGTCCAAGTCAGGACATCTATAGAGAATGGTGTCAACTGAAAATATCTCCAAATAAAAGGACTTTTTGAATGTGCCTGCTTCCTACATTTAAGCAGGCAGGTGGGGTGGGTTTATAGCTGTGAACTTCTTTATAGGCTAACTTGCTGACCATTGATGAACTGGCTTCTCTGTTAACTCTTAATTTAACCTGTTTATGAAATCAGTTTGAGACCATTTTTTTTCTCACAGCTTTAAAACTGACCACCCTTTCTGAACTTAATCTGCCTTCTGGCTCATCCTTAGACCAGCACGAG
Source organism: Elgaria multicarinata webbii (assembly GCF_023053635.1). Classification (NCBI taxonomy): domain Eukaryota; kingdom Metazoa; phylum Chordata; class Lepidosauria; order Squamata; family Anguidae; genus Elgaria; species Elgaria multicarinata. The sequence goes on along the minus strand of NC_086175.1, from coordinate 24,071,024 downwards.
CCATCTGTTCCATAGATGAATTCCTTGGCAATCCTCACATACAGCCTTCTGCAGTTTATAAGAACCCATGGACTATGAGCTTTATCACACCAGCGTTATACTGTGCAATCACTGCAAATTGCATGCAAAGGGCTCAGAAGTTTTCCACCTTAGAATCTGCTTTGATTGTGAAGTACTCCCATGCATCCTGCCTTAATTGTGCAATAAAGCAAAAAGATTTGCCGTATTTAGCCCCTACATTTTGAGCATATCTTCCGAGCCGCCGCTGGGGCGCAGGAGCAGGATTTTAAAGAAATGCTTACATCTGCGTAAGCTTTAAAGATAAAGACACCAAAATTGGCACAGTAATAGATATTAGGGAGTGCTTTAAGCATACCAAATTTGAATTGAATTGGGTCATCCGTTGATTTTTTATGATTGTTTACATTTCCCCCCTTAAACTCACTTCCTGGTATGCAAAGGATCGCTGTCACCCGGTAGCAAAAACAACAACAACCGCGAAAGCTTAGTGCTACGGGGATAATCCGAGGGAAGCAGGTAGGTGGGAAGCTTTATGGCAGCCACCCTCTTCCCCAAAGGTCTTACCTCAGGCTATTCAGTCTTTTCTTGGAAGCTGCAATGCCAAACTTTTAACTGATGGAGAAGTGGAATTCTCCATCTCTTCCTCCAGGAAGAACTTCATGCTTCCCCCACCCACAAGTGTCTACACAAACACACACACACACGGGGAATCACTGCACAGTTTGGCAACCTAGCACCTAAGTTTACTCGTGGACAATATGAAGTTTTCTGAAGGGTTTGAACTGGTGCAGATCTGCATGTGACAGGTGCTGAATGGAAGACTGAGAGAGACAGACAAAGATGGAAACCAGATGAAGGAAATAACTCTGGTTGCAATTGAGTTGATAAGGAAGGCTTCAATCATGTAAGGCATCTCTAAACATGCTTGTGCTGGCAATGTCAATTGCTTTTTGTTTGTTTTTCATTCTACAGGGCAGCAGAAGGATATGATAGGCAAGGAGCAATTGTACTCTTAGGTGAAACTATATATGCCTAAAATGTAGCTTGCAAATAAGAGCTGGTTCACACATGACTTTCTTTAGATGTATGTTTCCTCTTTTCCCCCCACCCCACCCCACCCCAAGTATACAGTTACAATTGTAATGTGTGAATGTAACTAAATGGTGTTTGGAAACATGTATATCACATGACTACACTGACTGACCATGGCTTCCTTTTGATTGGATACTAGGGGCTCATCTGCACCAAGCAGGACATTGCACTATGAAAGCGGTATGAAAAAGGTATATAAAAGGCAGGAGCCACACTACTGCTTTGTAGCTATATTGAAGTGCACTGCAGAATTTACACTACTGCTTTGAAGTGCACTGACAACTGTTGGGGCCCATGACACATCTACACCAAGCAGGATGTAACACTACGTAAGCAGTATGAAAGCGGTATATGGTATGTGTCAATGGGCCCCAACAGTTTTCAGTGCACTCCAATACCACTATAAAGCAGTAGTGCAGCTCTTGCCTTTTCTATACCGCTTCCATACTGCTTTCATAGTGCAATATCCTGCTTGGTGTAGATGAGCCCTAGGTGGCAAACCTGGGGTTGTAACAATCTAGGGAATGGATGTAGTGAGAGTTAGTGGTCTAATTGCAGGCACAAAGGGCTGGCAATGCCAATTTTCAATTTAACCAGGGTTGCACAACCTGCAGGTCACATACAGCCCTCTGCCACTCCTGGTGTGGCCTGCAAAGCTGGCAGACCCCACCCAATTTCCCCCGCAGGCCAGCTGATCAGGTGGACTTTGGGGAGTGGGGGGGACCACTGTTCCAGTGCTGCTGTTGGCAATGCTGGGACAGCAATCCCATTTATGAGATCTCTGTTTTAGTGCTGCTAGTAGAGGTTTCAGAGAAACAGCAATCTCAGTTGTGATTGCTGGAGGGGTGGGAGAACCTTTCACCACCCTTCGCCCTCAATCCCAAATCACAGTGGGCAGAGGGGTGATATATAAACTTCCTCCTCCCTATGTGCTGAGATGTGTATGTGGGGTAGGGAGGGAAAGTGTGCATGTGTATATGTACATGCACACACGTGTGCCTCCCCGCAGTGGACACCAGATGTGGCCCTTGAGTCCAAATTTGTTGCACATTCCTGGATTAAACCAGTGCAGATAGAGGAGATCAGGGCCGGTAAAGCAAGCAAGCTGAAAATTGTGAAGGGAGCCTCTTAGATATTCCAAAACTTGAAACGACTAGTTATACAATCGGAGACATGGAACAGTCTCTCTCCTGTTGAAAGCCAGGGATTAGCCCACGGAGATTAAAGAGCAATGTATCTCTACATCAGCCCCTTGCTAACTCCCCAGCACAGAACATGGCCCGGCAGATAAATTGCTGTGCAGACTGTTCAATGAAACCGGCAGTAACAAACTGAACTTGGGAGAGATAAGCGATTGTCAATGAGAAAAAGAATATTTTGTGTCAAACAGTGAGCAAATTTAGTTTAAAGAGAAAGAGAAAATGGGAACTTTTCTCTCTCCCCTCCCCCTCTACAACATCATTATTTGCTAAATGGCATGTGCTTTCTCTAATATTTGCAAAACAGTCAGCGGGAAGCAACTCCATTCTGCTAAGATAATGAGTCAAAGAAACACACAGAGCATATGGAGCTGAAGGGATGATTATGTAGCCCAGTAAACACAAATCGAAATACGATTGTTGTTACCAGGAAAGGATCATGCTGCATTCCTTTATGGACGCTCAAAACAGAAATGTAGATTATAACATTTAATTTGGTGTGTGTGTGCTTTCTCTTCTTTAAAGTCATCTCCCAGTCTCTAACCCGACAGAGTTCTAGATATAATAGCTTCACATTTCTAGAATATTGTGACCCAGATCTTGACTCAAAAACACATCAAGATGTTTTTAAAATTCACATTGTGGGAGAGAAAATGTTTAAAAATACATGTTTTAAGAGAAAACATTAAAAAAAATACTTATTTCAATGCATGTTAGGGTGGATTTTAAAAAGTTGTTAATCAGTGTGAAATAGACTGATAAGTGGATGCATGCAAGAATGACACAGAGTGATTTTGTGTCCCTAATTTGTCCATTCATCCCAGCCTGCAGATGTTTTAATTCAAGCAAGCGTTTTCAGGTAACCTGGTTTCAAATATCACAAACGCCAATACAGTTGGCGTCCACATTCCTTGGAATCACTGATATCTATGCTAGCTTGGATAATTGGCAGGCAAGTCCCGGTTCCTCAGGAAGGTATTATTAAGTGTTAAGTTCTTGTCATGAAGACCCAGATGTTTCATCGCCTGGGGACTTGCAGTTTTTGTTTTGGTTTTTTTCCACTTATTAGGTCTCTGGATGGAGATAGGAGATTGACTTCTTTTGTTTTCTGTTTGCTGCCCTTAAACTCCGTAGGTCAGTCCTACCCCAGGATGCATCCGGGCACTAATGAAGATGCTGTACTGCCCTTACTGCCGGGGACTTCCCACTGTGAAACCTTGCAACAATTACTGCCTCAACGTAATGAAGGGCTGCCTGGCAAACCAAGCTGATTTGGACACCGAATGGAACCTCTTCATAGGTAAGACGGGAGGGAGGGAAAATAAAATTAATCCACACAACTTCATTGCAAGTTTGGAAAAGTTCAGCATTTGCCCAATGGAAAATAGGACATACTGACTGAATGCCTTTGTTCGGTTGTCACTCACACTCTTCGATCAAAGTTTCTGTGGTTTGTAGGAAAGAATCATTGTTCCGCCTCAGAGCTATTTTTCATGAAATCTCTCCCAATGTCTCGTTGTCATGTGATACTGAAGTTCCTAAGCTAAATTCCTAGACATTTCTGTCTGTATGTGTGTGTGTGTGTGTCTGTGTGTGTGTGTGCGTGCGTGTCTGTGTGTGAAGCACGCTGCAGATATTTGGGCTGAATTTGTGATAAATCTAGTAGGAGAAAGAAGGAGAGAGCATTTGAAATAAAAGGTTCAAGCTGATCTGTCTCTTGCAAATATGAAGACAGCAACATCCATGGTTCCTTCTTTCCCTAAGTCAGTATGACTGGGGGCAGGGAGGTGCTCTGAGAACCTTCGATGTGACAGGCAAAGCGATCAGTCCCATAACTCAAGTTAAAAACATGCCAAACTCTCTCCTTCCATACTCAGAATAATAAGAAGGTATCGCACTGATGAATAAAAAAGGGAAACTTTCAGTTCAGATCAACGTACGTTCCACTGCAATTCATGCAGCCATTCGGCGGTGTGTCCCTGAACAATTTCTGTTTGCCTGCTATTCGGAATGGCTCAGTTTCGAAGCGACAGGATTTAACCACAATGCAGAGAAAGAGAAAAGGGAAAGAAAAAAGGAGTTGATATGAAAGTGTCCTTCATCTGTCTGAGCGCAGCTACAGGGTGATAAGTTTTTAAAACTAAGTACTAGTGAAACAAGGCAAATATCTGACACAAACAAATCCCATTGGGTATTGGGAGGGGTGTGTGTTCCCTTATCCCCGCCACAAAAATCACAATTAATTATTCTCTTGGAGTGCCTGCCTAATCTTTCTGCCTTCTTCCACTACCTTGAAAGAAAAGAAATGCACAATGAGCAATAAGGCAAAGCTCCCCTGTGTAGGACAAAAGAAAAAGGTAGAAAAGCTCTTGACATCTTTATTTTGACAGAAAATGCACAGGTGAGCTTGTTTCCCCCCCCCCCCCCAACCTTACAAAACAGCATGAGCACGATATGTTGGGTTTAGAGACTGGAAAATACGACGGGGGAGGAGGGGAAGAGGTGATGAAAAGAAGAGGTGAGGGAAAAACAGTGAGGGAAACATAATATATATTTTTAAAAGAGAGAAAAGAGGGGGAATGGAGTGGACGACTGAGGATCTGTTTACATTCTCAGTTATCCCAAGATGCACCCTCCTGAACTCACAGCATGATTTAAGTGAACTGAAAGAGATTCAAAAACTGTTAGGAAATCAGAGGCTCATGGCACCCTTTGCTTCCATCCAAGGATAAGTTAGCATATAAACCAGAGGAAAGGGACCTGCAGATTTCCAAAGGTTGTCAGACTCCAACTCCCATTACCCTCAGCCAGCATAGCCAATGGTCAGGGATGTTGGGAGTTGTACTCCAGTATCATCTGGAGGGCTGCAGCTTTCCCAACCTTGACATAAACAATAAGCAGAATTAGGATGGTGCTATTAAGTGTGATAAAAAATAAAAAAAAATCAGTGGTGTATTGGTAAATTTTGAAATGTAGGGGCTCATCATGACAGGCCTCATAGTCATTCCCCCAAGTGGAGCCCAAAATGCAGGCAGCTGTGTTGATCTACATCAACAAACTAATCCCATTGGGTTTCCTCTCTACTGGGAGCAGGGCAGGATCTACACTACTGCTTTATAACGGTTTTGAAGGGCAATGTACTATTGGCTCCCATGGTACATTCCATATACCATTCTCAAACCATTTTCAAAGTGTTATATCCTGCTTGGTGTAGATCAGGCCCAAGTCTTTTATAAAGCTATTAGATCCTTTAGGACCAGGTCATTTCCCCACCACCACTACTACCACAACCAAACATTAGAGCCAGTACGCTTATTTGAATGGGTTTGGGTCCAGGTTACCTGCAGGATCTCCTTCTACTGTACAATCCACCCCACACACTCAGGTCCTCTGGGAAGAATTTACTTCAGTTAGCCAAAACTAGGCTGACAACCATTACCCAAAGGATCTTCTCTTCTGCCACTCCCAGACTGTGGAAAGGCCTGCCGGGAGAGATCCGCCAGCTTAACAGTCTTTCTGAATTTAAAAAAGCTATAAAGACAGATCTCTTCCAGCAGGCTTACCCAGTCGAATTTTAAAATGTCTTAAAGTTTTTGAGATTTTATTAATGAATTCGTTTTATGTTTTTAATCGGTTTTATGTATTTTATATTTTTGTATTCAATGTTGTTCCCTGCCTCAATCCAGAGGGAGAGGTGGGAAAGAAATAATAATAATAATAATAATAATAATAATAATAATAATAGCAGCAGCAGCAGCAGAAGAAGAGAATACAAGCCTGGACCTTTAGGTATTTTCAGGTGGAAGCTTGAAAATATGAGGGCTGAACCAAATGGTTTCTGGTGCCAACTTTCAGCTGGAAATTTGGGGAGGTGAGGGTAAAGAAGTGACCAGAAAATAGGAGGTGGTTTCAGGGGTGCAATCAACTTCAGAAGGTTTTCTGTTGCCAGCAGCAGAGGTGCCTTTTTGTCTTTTTTTTTTTCCGGGGACAATAGTGACATAACCTATAGAAGCCTCCGCAGAACAACGCTATGTCTTAATGTAGCATTTCCCAGGGGCATTCTGGGAGGGAAATGGTGTTTGGTGGCCAGTAACCATCACTAGGACCTCCGCTACTTCTTCACAGTGGCAAACTGCCTCCAGCAATGGTAGCACACATACACACACTTGGGCCACTTTCACTGCCAGTAAATGGGGGAGCGCTTCATCTCAGTCTTAGAAAATATTATTATTCATTTGGGTCTTACTAATTATTCTTTAAGGTGTGTTTAATAATAACAATAACAATAATAATCGGCAATATTTATTTTATTTATATAATATATTTCTATAGCACCTAGTAGCTGAAGCTCTCAGGTTAAATTTGGAGTAAAACCATTTTTTTATTCTTTTGGGAAGAGGGATACTATTTTAGCACACTTTCTGTGGCTACTAGCAGCTTTGCTGATGTGGAAACTGCAACTGGACTACTTCTGTCAGACATCCATCAGGCCCCTCCTAATAGCAAACATCATATGCAATTCCTTTCATACGAAACCAAACATAACTTCTATGAGGTGAATTAAAATGAAAAAGTATACAGCACCACTGAGCTATAAAAGATTGGATAGGATGCATGAGTAATTTTACCTCTTGAGCTTGTGTTGTGAACCAGGCATGAAGAAAAATATATAATTTTGTGCATTAACAGTCTTTGCTTAGGCAAATGTGACAATATTTATTTACACCTCTCCACCCCTCTCCCAAAGGATTTGTCTTCTTCTGTCTAGGTGACATAAAGTGGTAAATGGGTAGAAAACTATAAGCCTTTTCTGCAGATAACTTTTCATGTATTTATTGCAGACAGAATATTCAGAAAACGAATGCATTGCCTGCATTAAAACACAGCCTTTTTGCAAGTCTTCCCAACAAACAACCCAGTTCACAATCCTACAATGAACCATGGGTTCTCTTCATGGGTTGTTCTTGGTTAACAAACCTTAGTTTGTTAGTGCAGCTGGGTTCAGACAACATAATAACCCCCGTTTCAAGAATAACCCATTGTTTAACAACAACCCACACTCAACCCTTGAGTGCAGATTAGCTTGTTGGGTGAACCCTGTTAACATGTCATTTGACCTTAAATCAGTTCTTTTGTCCCTATAAAAATCACACAATAGGAACATGTATAATACAGTTTCTAACTCTTTGCTACCACATAAGAACATAAGAAGAGCTGTGCTGAATTAGACCAAGGGTCCATCTAGCCCAGCATTCTGTTCACAGTGTCCAACCAACTGCCCATGGGAAACCCTCAAGCAGGACATGAGTGCAACAGCATTCTCCCACTTATATTCCCCAGCAACTGCTGTACATAGTAGGGCTGTGCTCTGCTTCGCATCAGAGCGTAGAAGCAATAGCGAGGTGGCCTGATTCGCCTCCGACAAAGGCGGAGATGAAGCGGGTTGGGGGGCTGCAGATCGAGACGAAGAGGATCGAGACCAAGCGGATCCTTTGCCTTGATCCGGAGCTCCAAAAAAATGGTAAGTGGGGGCTTACTTGGTGCTGCCACAGTCCGTGTGGCAATGGTGGCAGAGCCAGGTAAGGGGACAGGGTCTTACCTGAGTCCGTCGCATTCCGGCACAGGCTTCACCTGAGGCTGAGGCTCAAACCAGAAGACCAGGCCACAACTGCGGCCTGGTCTTCCTGTTTGAGTCCTCAGCCTCTGGTGAAGCCATTGCTGGAACGCAACGGATGCAGGTAAGGGGGAAGGGGGGCCTTAACTAGTGGCAGCGCCACCACCGCAGCCCATGTGGCAATGGCAGCGGAGCCAGGTAAGGGGGCGGGGGGGAAGGGTCTTACCTGAGTCCGTCGCGTTCCGGCAGCAGCTTCAACTGAGCCCGAGGACTCAAACTGGAAGACCAGGCTGCAATGGACTCAGGTAAGACCCTGTCCCCTTACCTGACTTCCTGTCTGAGTCCTCGGGCTCAGTTGAAGCAGCCGCCGGACCGCGATGGATGCAGGTAAGGGGGGAGGAGGGCTTACTTGGCGGCAGCGCTGTGGAGCTCCAATTCGGAGCTGGAGCTCCACAGCGGAGTGGAGTGGCCCGTAGGCGGATCGACGCGGGGCGGAGCGGGCCCGATCTGGAATTTGCGGATTGGGTGCGGAGCATATCGGTTCATGCACAGCCCTAGTACATAGCCATACTTGCTGTAATACTGAATGTCACCTTCATAGAATCATTGAATAGCAGAGTTGGAAGGGGCCTACAAGGCCATCGAGTCCAACCGCCTGCTCAGTGCAGGAATCCACCCTAAAGCATACCTGACAGATGGTTGTCCAGCTGCCTCTTGAATGCCTCTAATGTGGGAGGTAACTGGTAACTGGTTCCATTGTCATACTGCTCTAACAGTCAGGAAGGTTTTCCTGATGTCCAGCCGGAATCTGGCTTCCTGTAACTTCAGGCCATTATTCCGTGTCCTGCACTCTGGGATGATTAAGAAGAGACCCTCCTCTGTGTGACAACCTTTAAGTATTTGAAGAACTAGAAGCCATTGACAGCCTTTGTCAGGATCAGGCAAGTCTCCCTAGTGTGTATTCCAAATCAGACTTGAAGCTTGAAGAAGTAGATCAGGTAAGACAGGAAGCAGGGAAGGAAATTCTCTAAGACTCTCTAGGAGTCAAGGAAGAATCTTCTCATGTGTTTATCAAACAGGAGGCTTAGGCTTAGAGATCATTTTCCCCCTCCCTGGGAATTCAATCAGAATTAACAGATCTTAAAGTCAGCCACATGGCAAATGGGTAGAGTTGAGAGGAGATGGGAGGTGGTCTGCTAAGCTAGCATTTCACCAGAGGTTACAGCTTGAAGACCCCCCTAAAGAAGGGGTTCAATAAAAGGCTGTGAGGCATGACAAGAAACTGTTTATAAATTAATAGGCAACTGTGAAGAGATGTCTATTTACTGTATAAAGCTTTGTGGATCGCACAGCACACCTCTTTATTGTCTCAAATCTCAGCCTTTTAAAGCCATCCAAATTGGTGGCTATCACTATATCTTGTGGTATAGCTGGTTGGGAGATTCTAGGAGTAGTAGTCCACCAAATCTGGAGAACACCAGGTTGGGAAGGCATCTTTACTGTCAGAATCCCTTTGTCCATAAATGTGGGAAACCCCCAACAAGAGGGAAGGTATAAACCTTCTGGAATATTTGAGTACTTCACCATTCTAGAACTTTTCCTTGTGGTATGAAGGAGAAACACACACACACACCTTTCTCTAAAAAGCCAGAAAGACCTAGGTCTGTGCTAAATGGATCCAAGTGATCCAGCACAAAAGTGACTTTTGTGAGGTCCAAAATATCCACCAAACCTCTCCATGCTCTCCTTTTCTTGTTTGTCCCTATACAAATGTTCACTCTTGTTCACTCTTCTTTCCCTGCTTCAATACCATTTAATTTATTTTCATTTGCTGAGTCGTTTTCTTCTCCTTCAAATGAACCTAGTCAAGCTGATATTCAGTACTGAATGCTATGGTATTATGGCGGTATGTAGCAAATTATTGAAAGGGAAATTGCTTTTCACAATGGGCAAAAGTACTCACTAAATGAAGTAAAGAAAAAGCCCTCTACATTTCAACTCAATATTGATGTAGATCTGTTCTTTACTAACTGTGCCCCAGTGCTGGTGCTAATGACATTGCACAAGCAAAAGTCAATGCTTGCACACCATAACTAGTGCTTGCCAGGGCAGAGGGGAAAGTAGCAATTTGCCACCACATCTCAGCATTGCCACCAAAATGTGGCTGCAAATCGCCTCATTTTCCTGTTGCCCTAACAAGCACTAATGATATTGTACAAGAATGGGTTTCTGCTGGTGCAACATCATTAGCACTAGTCTTAGGTCACAGCTGGATATTACCCTGTATGAACATGAGGCTGAAATGAAAATGCAGGAGCCATATTTGTTGGCCAACCAATCCGACATTGTACGATGCACAATGTTGTGTTTGCATCCGATTTTGTTACAAACAATTTTCATGCCTTCCCTCAACGATGTACTTCTGTTCTGAGAACACTGTGGGCATACTTACATTCCATATTTGGACCTGCTTTAGACCACTTTTAATTATCATGATTTCTTACCAATTTAATTGTGCAGTTTGAAGATAATCCTGGCTATGTTCGATATTACTGCTGCAATTGTATTGTGCCCAAAATCCATTTTGAGATTCAGCAGAACTACTCTGACTTCCTCCAAGTGTGTATCCCTTTGTCTGTCACCAAAACAACCCCAGGGAGATAAAAGTAAGAAATTCTATCCTTCCTGTCTCAATGCTTACATTGCTTAATTCAAAACGACCTTCATTAGCATGAAAATGGAAGGCTCGTTTTAGAATAAGTCTTTTTAATTTGCTTTTCATGGGTTCTGCCTCTTCTCATCTCTAGGATATACATGAGGTTGATTGGTCCATGTCCTAAGAAATGGGTTGTCAACCTTTCCCAGTCCTGAAGGTTTTGCCTACTAAAAGATTGAACTCTAATTTCCTGGGATATTCAGGTTCAATTTAACCTCCTTTTGAAGAATGTTAGGCTATGAGATAAATTTCTGTTCCTACTTCTGTCTCTCTCCCAGCACAAGCTTGAGGGACAATGGCAACAGATTTTTTTTTTTTTTTTGCTTCCTCAACCCTTGGAAGTAGTCTTAAAAACCTATAAATCAAGCAAGTATGTATCATAGCACACTGGATTAGAAAGTATTTTTTTTAAGCAACATTATCTTTTTCATTCGTGATCTAATTTCATCATCATCATCATCATCCTATTTTTTGTTATTGTTCCCACTAAATTGTCTCTGACTTTCAATGTCCCATGTCAAACCACATTATTATTATTATTATTATTTATTTATATAGCACCATCAATGTACATGGTGCTGTACAGAGTAAAACAGTAAATAGCAAGACCCTGCCGCATAGGCTTACAATCTAATAAAATCATAGTAAAACAATAAGGAGGGGAAGAGAATGCAAACAGGTACAGGGTAGGGTAAGCAGGCACTGGGTAGGGAAAAACTAACAGTAGAAAGTAACAGTAGAAGTCTGCACAACATCAAGTTTTAAAAGCTTTAGGAAAAAGAAAAGTTTTTAGTTGTGCTTTAAAAGCTGTGGTTGAACTTGTAGTTCTCAAATGTTCTGGAAGAGCGTTCCAGGCGTAAGGGGCAGCAGACGAAAATGGATGAAGCCGAGCAAGGGAAGTAGAGGCCCTTGGGCAGGCGAGAAACATGGCATCAGAGGAGCGAAGAGCACGAGCGGGGCAATAGTGTGAGATGAGAGAGGAGAGATAGGAAGGAGCTAGACCGTGAAAAGCTTTGAAGGTTAACAGGAGAAGTTTATATTGGATTCTGAAGTGAATTGGAAGCCAATGAAGAGATTTCAGAAGCGGAGTAACATGGTCAGAGCGGCGAGCCAAGAAGATGATCTTTGCGGCAGAGTGGTGAACAGAAACCAACGGACTGATGTGAGAAGAAGGAAGGCCAGAGAGAAGAAGGTTGCAGTAGTCCAACCGTGAAATAACCAGTGCATGAACAAGCGTCTTGGCAGAAGAGACAGACAAAAATGATCGAATCCTGGCAATATTATACAGGAAAAATCGACAAGATTTAGCTACTGCCTCAATATGAGGAATAAAGGAGAGCGAGGAGTCGAAGATAAAGCCAAGGCTACGAGCTTCCTTGACCGGAGTAAGCGTAACATCATTGACAGTAAGAGAGAATGAGAGATGAGAAGGTTTAGGAGGAAAAACAAGCAATTCAGTCTTTGCCATGTTAAGTTTCAAGCGACGATGAAGCAGCCAAGCTGAGATATCTGAAAGACATGCCGAGATACATGTTTAGATTCACATGATTCTGGGAAGCAGATATTATTTTTTGGTTTGCTAAGGAAAACTAAGATCCCACTAAGATACATAGAGAGCTAAAATGCAAGTTTTAAGGCTAGTTTGGAAGGCAGAGTGGCAATAATTTAATCATGATTGTTGGGTTTTTGTGACATCTGTGCATTTTTTAAAAGAGAGCTTTCTAAGATTGAAACGTTAGGAGGCTGGAGAGAATAAACAAACAGCCATGCTTGGACATGGGTTTCCCACAGAGAAGGATGATGACAATTTTCTGTCAGAGGTTCCTTAACATCTCAACGCACCTATTCTGCACCCTGAACTATAACTGCCAGAGTTCTCTAGGGAGAGCGAATGGCTACTCAACTGGTTGAACAGCACAATACTAAACATATCTACTCTGAAGTGAGCCCCATTTAGTTCAGTTTGTGGGGGGGTTGTTTTCATGTACGTGAGTATAGAGTTGAGGCCTTACTCTGCAGTATAGATATGCCCTAAGTATTTGCAAAAGAAAGCAGTGATAAAACAGAGAAATCGCCTCAAAGAAACCATTATGAAATCATTTACCTTAAAAGAATTTTGAGCTGTGAGAGATGTCTTTAAAGTATATCAGTCATTTGGGCTCTGAAGGGCTCTCCCAAGATGATTTCAAATGTCACATTTGGCATGTTGTATTGTCAGTCACAGTGAGGTAAAGATGGGGCCATTTCAGATGATTTTTTATCGAACAAGAAATGTGCAAAATGCCAATTCTCCCACCCCACAATACCACCTAATTCCTTCCATTACAGGGAAATTTCCTAATAAACTAGCACAACAAGGAGAGCAGTTAGCTAACATCTTTCTCTCTGATGGGCTGGCTTTCCAACTGAAGATAGTTTCCCACAGGGTGACCATCTATAAATGGAGTCTGAACTGAACAATTTCAATACAGCTCTAGCATGCCATTATTCTCAATGTACAGATTGGCTCTTTGTAGTTTCATGTCAAACTGCATCCCTTTTGTACGTGTTCACCAGTCTCATCTATTCTGTTTCACCATAACTGAGTTCCGATCTACACATTGGGTAGTAACCAATGTTAGTCCTACTTAGAGTAGACCCACTGAAATTAATGGGACTTGTTCGTCATGTCTAACTTAAGCCCCATTCATTTCAGTTGGATCTACTCTAAGTAGGACTAACATTGGATACTACCCATTACTCCCAGAAGTACATATCAGATCAATTTAGATTTGAATTTGCAAAGATCATATTCCTCAAGCATCCTATATTAATAGGGAATCAGGTCTGACATGTCATCCATTCATTCATTACATTTCAATACTACCCAATAGTCAAAACTCTTTGGGCAATTCACAAAAATTAAAACAAAAACACAGAAGTTAATAAACACACTCCCCTCCCCACCCCAACGATATCAGGGCTATTGGGAGACCATAGATAAATCTAAGCTGCATTCTTCAGCTCATGGACTGCTTCAGTCTGTTAAACGGGACTTTGAAGTGCATCCATCAAGCAGAACCTCCTACAGGGAGTTTCCTGTTACTTATAGTAGTACTGGGCAAGTCTTGGCCCACTTTGCATGTCACAACAACCAATGTTTAAGAAACTGAAGATTATTGAAAAGAAGAGGAGGCAGTGAGCATGTATGCTGGATCTCATGCACCTGCCCACCCTTGCTGCAGTAAACAATCTGGGAATGTTCCGTCATGACATCCGACCCTGGAACTCTAGGTTTAAACACAGGTTCAAAGTCTGGGTTGTTTCTCTCCCAACAACCCAGAGTTCTGAGTTTGGGTGCCATAATGAACAGGCTAAGGTGAACCACCCAGAGAGCTTCGGCTATTGGGCGGTATAAAAATGTAATAAATAAATAAATAAATAAATAAGGACAAAGCAACCCTGGGTTGTTTATCACAGTGGAAGAGAGCGGGCACACAGAAATCAGCATGCAAACTATATCCCAGTCATCTTCTCAACAACACACAATTTGTTAACTCAGGGTTTTTACAACATGCGAACCTGGTGATTATGTTAGCTTCCAGTTTCAGGCTCTTATGTTGTATACCCTCAATCTCTTGCACACCTGGAGTGCACATCATAGTCGTTCACTAGGTCAGGCTCCAACTAGCGTGGCACCTCGCAGTGTACATATTCCACTTTTCTAACAAGATAAATTTAAGACAAAGCAGGTGAGTAAGTTGCAAGAACAGTCCTATGTCATAAAAGGGTAACACAGGGAGTGACTCTTAGGCCACAGCTAGACCTAAGGTTTATCCTGGGATCATCCAGGGTTCGCCCCTGCCTGAGCACTGGATCCCCTGTGTGTCACCTAGTTGAACAGGTTTGACCCCTGGACGATCCAGGGATAAACCTTAGGTCTAGCTATGGCCTCAGTGTCTTATGCAGTATAGTGGGTCTATATTCTTAATGGCTTCTCTGAGTTGTGTATTGTATGGAACTCTCTTGCTTTTACAAGCTAGTCATTTGCCCAAGATAGAACACCAATAAAACCCCCAATAACAGGAAGTGTTTTCTCCCATAAGATATTTTCTAGTGACCATCAGCAAAAACAACACATGCAAGTAACATTGATGTATAGTTTGCAAACACTTACTGAGCCTGTACTGTTTCTCATATATATTTTCATGCAGAGCAAAGTTCAAGAATAAATACCATCCCATTTAAGCTTCCATAGTAACTTTACTTCTCAAGCTCCTATTCCATTCATGAAAGTATACAGTGTTATAATAGCAATCCTGTAAAGTGACTTTTCTCCTCTCCATTCTTTCTCCAAATTATTATTATTATTATTATTATTATTATTATTATTATTATTATTAATAATAATAATAATAATAATAATTTATTTCTTACCCACCTCTCCGATTGGATCGAGGCGGGGAACAAGAGCAAGCATAAAATACTGATTAAAACATAGTATACACTGTTAAAAAAATCCAAAAAGCATCCAAAAAGCATACTAAAAGTATCCTAAAATTCTACTGGATAGGCCTGCCAGAAGTAGTTCAGAACCACTGTTTAAGATCAGAATGAGCAATAATAACTCCTCCAAAGCTACCAAATTTCTGGACATAGATTTGAACCCAGATTTTCCTTAGGCAAACTCAGTATCCTAGTCATTGTTTGACATGGGCTCTTAGTTATATCATAGTATAGAAGCAACTAAATTTTATTCAACTGCCCCAGACTAGTTAGCTGATGGGGCTCTTCCATTATTGATCTTTATTAAGTTCTAGCTAAGGAAAGAAGTGGAGAGTCCAGACCTTTCCATTCCTCTACTTCTCTCCCATTATTCAGACCATTGCAATGGGTAGGGCCAGATATATATATTTTCCAAATCTGACCCCCAAGGTAGTATCCAGATCCGTTTCCCCAAAGCAAACACAACCTTGCAGAGGAGTAAGGAATAGGGGTCAACAAGTGCCGTTAGCTCACTCCAAAAAGGGTCTAGGCTTTGTGTATGTTCAGGACAAACATGCACAAGGCCTTGAGCATGCTCAAAAATGCCTCCTCCAGCACCACTGCCATTCCCTTCTCCCTAGTAGTAACAGCATGCACAATGTCATTTCCCCAACTTGTAGTCCCCATCCCATCATTGGCATGAAAAGATGCTGTGCTGGGAATTGGAGCACCCCAAAGTCACCTCTGTCTCCCCCCTGTTCAAAAGTAGGTTTCTGGAATCCTTTGGGTCAGGGAAAGGGGAAATGGCTCAGGATTGGGTCAAGCACAGCCATGCCTGATGCAGGCTACAAACAGGGCTGTGTTTGCCCCGATCCTCCTCTCAAGGGCATTTCTGTTTGGGAGTGCTCTTGATCAAATACTCAGGAAATCCCTAGTGAAAAATGTTTCCCCTGCTCCACTTTAAACCTAACAGATGAATGCATGGCTTCCCTCTCCTTCAGTGTGTGCTGAGGGAGAGGGGGAGCATCAGAAACATTCTGCTCCTTCCCTGCAATTCTTCCCACAACCCCATTGATTCATTTTGGTGGTGACCACACTACCTAGTTTCAAGGGTAGTGGGCAGTTTTTAAACACAAGGTTGTCCCCAACTGCAACACATTACTTTTCCTAATAAGAATGAATAAAAGAATATATGGAGGCAGATTATGCTAGTAGTACCAAGTGATAACATAATAGTAATAGTAGTAGTATTTTCTGTTCAAATTGACCTCAGTGTCATGGAAGGCTTAGCGGACACACCAGTCAGGAAGCTCGACAAGAACATTACTGTCTTTCTTTTTTTAAAAAAAAAAAATGCAGAACAGACTCAAGAAACTACTATAAATAGGACCAGCCTTCCCATGAGGCAGAGTGAGACCCTCACCTCAGGTGGTGGATCAGGAAGGTTGGCAGATTAGACATGCCTCTATCAACCATGTGGAGGGCTACCTACTACCACTGGCCATGTTTCCTCAGCTGGCAACACAGCCACCTCTCAAAGCAAGACATTGAGCAGGTGCTCTGGAGAACCTACCAGGCCCAATGCCACACTCTTGAAGGGTTCTTTCTCAAAGGAAGGCATTGTGTGCAGGGTGATCCTGGAGATGCCTGTGCCCTGGGATCCTTCTTCAGACACTTAGCTTTCATTCAATAATACTTTCTGATGACTGTCTACCACCAAAGAGTGATACCTTCTCCCCATAACCACTCAAACCATCCTAAAAGGATTTAATGATAAAGTTTATCAAGTAAATGGAAGGTCTAAGAGCTTGAACAGGGCCACACACTTCTGCTGTCAAGCATCCAGTCAGACATCATCCACCAGCCATCTCTGAACCCCAACTGATAAGGGCCTGGAACATCCATTTCATCCCAAAATTCCTGTAGCTGCTTTATCATCGCCCCTTCAATCACCATGCCCAAAAATGGGAGACTTCATATTGATCCAAATTTGTTTGTTTTGTAAATCACATCTCTCAAACGAAGTGTTCTTAATAATCTGCATACCGTATCCTCCCTCAATGCATCTAAGATCTCTCCCTGCTGCAAGATGCTGTCTATATATATTTATATGGATGTGCTGTAAATTCACACGAGTGCCAATATTTGGCACAGAGATAATAAGTCCATTGTGTAACTATTGATAGAAAAGACGCCTTTGCTAGCATAAGTGTTCATAAGTAGCAGGAGGCTCCAGCTACATTTTGATTCATTGGTTAATTATTCCTTGTTATGTTTTTGTTTTGTATTGTATTTATTTTCTTCTTACTTGAAGCAGATTTGTAGGAAAGGGGGTTGGGTATCAAGTGCTCAGTGGGAAAGGATGAGAATCCTCTAGCTCATCAGTCTTATTCCCAGGGGTTTCAAGTAATTTATTTTAAAATGGATGATTATGTTTTGGAATCTCTCTCTCTCTCTCTCTCTTCCTCCCTCTCTCTTTTTTTTCATCTGCTTACAAATCAAAATGCTGACATTTTGCAATTATGAATTATCCCTAAATTGCCTTGCATTTCAAGCATAGCGCTTGAAGCAACATCTATAAAGTGGCTTAGTGTTTACTTTTCCTTTGTTTTTGTTTTTTTTAGTTTGTTACTTTTGCAAGTGTTAATGAATGAGAATGAGCTTTTCCATGCTTTTTACAGCCTTGCCTTCGAGTGGCAGGAAGGTTCCAGGACAACAGAAAGTTAGTGGACCTGGCATATATAAAGCATACGTAATTGCAAAGTACTTTAAAAAATAAAATCATTCACAGCCACAGCAATTTAGACACTGCCTACTCTGAAGTGTAGTGCCTCAAATAAAGTATTGTAGGAGACTTGAGAACCTGGTATTGTACATGGGGCTGCCTTTGACAACGTCAGAAATGGCAGTTGATTCGAAATGCAGTGGCTAGATGGCTGACTTCAAACAGTTACACTGCATACACCTTGGACATGGCGATTTTAACCTTTAAAGCCCTCAGTGGCTTTGGACTAGGGATGGGTAAGAATTTCAGTTCCGTTCCGTTTTGGTAAGCATTTACCAAAACTCACAGCGTTCTCCATATTCGGGACAAAAAGTTCTTGAGATTTAAAAGATGCAAGTGTGTGCCATTTATCAAATGTCATAAGCTGCCAAATAGAGTCATATCCTAAACACTGACGACGATGATGACGATGATTTAGAATATTTATGTACCACTCATTTATCTAACACAGATTCCACAGTGGTGAACATAGGTGTAAGCAGTAAAAGAAAGAAATTTAAAAAGCAAATTAAAATTGTTTAATTTATAAACAAAGGAACCAGAAAAACAGTGGCTAGTCAGTTGGGGAAGGCTTCTCAAAAGAGAGTCGTTTTCAGGAAGCGCCGGAAGCATCCTAGTGTTGGCATCTGCCTGACCTCCAGGGGCAGAGAGTTCCATGGAGAAGGGGCCACTACACTAAAGGCTCTTCTCCCAATGGATTCCAATCAGGCCAAAGGTCCACGTGGAACCACCAGGGGCATGCCCTCCGATGACCTCAGTGATCGGGCAGGTTGGTAAGGGAGAAGGCGCTCTCTCAGGTATCCTGTCACCTCTCCAGTCCAAAACACTGTGGCAGCCAGTGTGAGAACCCAGTCAAATATTCAATCTCATTACATCCAAACAGTCAAACAGTGAAATCAGATCTGTTGGATATTAATCACTGAATCATTTTCAGTAAATATTGTGCAAATATGTGACATCCGAATTCACAGAGGAGAAATTGGAGGAGCATTTTAGGGGAGGAAGTTCATTTCAGCTCTACTGTCCCCTGTCCTGGCTGTTGCGTCCTGCTCATGTACATGGCCTTTCCTTTCCCTCTTCCCTGTACCATACACGGTACGGCAACAGGCAGGAACAAAGCAAGAGGAAAAACAGACAGTAGAGATGGTCATCTAATAACAAGGTGTTACTTTTGTTTTCTGTGACATTTCAGTCCCACCACAACTGTTGTTAAAAAGTATTTATTCTTATTTTGTTACTTTTACATGAAACATCCCAATAATTTCACATGTATCACTCCCAGCATGGCATACAATAAAACACCACCAAAACAAGCAAACTATGAAAACGTTAAGGCTGCAGTCCTATGATACCTGGAATGCCTTCCCAGATGCCATGGAATACGTTGTGGTCTATTTGTTGTCTTTGCCCTGGGGTGGCTTCAAATCCACGCTGCCTGCAGGCCCTGTTTAGGAGACTGGGGCACTGTCTATACGTTCTGCAAGCCCTGGGGGGCTCTGAATATGCCCTGCATTGGTTATATGACACAGCTGCCTATTTGGAGCCACCCCAGAGCAGAGCTGAAGACCTGGAGCAAAAATGTTGAGGACTTACCATGACTTTTCCTGTCTGAGGGAGGTTGGCGTGGCTCTTCCACATCCGTCCCCACTCAGGCGCTGCTCCAGGGAGCATTCCTGGGTGGAAAGCAACCAGCCATTGGTCGCCAGTAGTCATGGGAGGGGGTGGCCCCAGTAAGCTTAATGGCCGTCAGAAAGCCTGCACTGCCTCCCTCCACCTGTATAACTTGCTGCCTCCCTCACCAGTGAAACTGCGGGGTTTGGTGGCGAAGCGGCTCCAACTCGGCGCCATGAAGATAGCCCTCCCCACCTCAAGACACCACACACACACACACACACACACACACACACACCTAGCTTCTGTATTGTGTTTTCTGTCCTTTCCCTTGTATTGTAATATGTAAAGGAAACCTAAGAAAGCCCTTTCCTCACTCTCAAAGATTTCACTTTATGGGCAGATGGAATTATAAGTGTGTGTGTATATGTATGCATGCTTGTGGTAGAGCCATTCAGTATGAAGCATGCTTGACCCAGGCTATTTCCTTTAACCATCAATGGCCAAACTTTAACCCAGTCTTGAATAAAATGGAAGCCAGGGTGGGGGCAGAGAGACACTCTCCACTCCGGGGCAGTTTAAGCCTGGATTTTATAAAAATACTCCTTTATTTATTTATTTATTTATTTATTTAATTACATTTATATACCGCCCCACAGCCGAAGCTCTCTGGGCGGTTTACAACATTTAAAAATAGTAAACATTAAAAGTATACAATTTAAAAACACACACACACACACACACACACACATAAAAACAGTATAAAAACAACAGTATCCATTTAAAAACAACAATTGTGGGGTCCATTAAAAACAAACAATATTTAAAGAAGCAGAATATTGTGCAGTGCAAGACCAGAGGCCCTGCAAAGGGTATGGCCTGAAAACAGTTTTCTGTTTTAATGTACAGCTATGTATAATAAAACATCATTAGAGCACTCTGTAAGAGAATAGAATAAACCCGATTTTATGCCCCGGTGTTATCCAAATGGAGGGAACTGGCCCTTCAGAGCAAATGTCTAAATAAATCCTGTGGTCTCCTATATGATGGGCTGTAATATGTCAATTCATGCCATCTAATAAAGATGAGAAAGGGAGTTAAATATACTTTGACATTTCGGAGACACTTGCTTCAGGAACAGACACTGCCTGAGATTAATGTATTGTTTGTACTGCTGCACAGTGGTTTTCTTCATCAGGCATATATAGAAGAACACGACGGAGCCCAGTAACAATAGCTAGGGGGAAATAGCAATTTTTGACTAAAGGAACTTATATAAGTAAGGAGCTTTTCAAACTATTTTTTTTTAAAAAAAAAAAAACTTCCATTGGGAGTAGCTTTTCAGACCAGTCCAATTTAATTCAGATCCTGTAATATTTTATTTGGAGGTGAAAGCACCATGTGTGCAATTTTGCTATGTAAATAAATGCACAAAAATTGGCTGACTGCAATTTTTTATGCCTTTCGGGTGACCTGAAATTTTCACTAGTTTGTAAACAGTTTTCAAATATCTTTGTCCATAATGTAGAGCTTTTTGATGAAGTACCATTTCCATATTTTTCACCCGGCTATTTTCTGAGGAACATTCATTCTCCTGGGTGATGTTTCAATTTGAGAGTTGAAGTTTGCAAGAGTCTTTTTAAAGGAGAGCAGTTCATTGAAATTATAAGTTTTGCTTTATCCCAAATTTGCACAATATACAGAGGTGGTTTGATGATCACCCCATGTATCTATATACAAAATATTATGTTTTCCTGGTCAGTGATTACTATTTTAAAATCAGAAGATTGGATTTTAAAAAACCAATACAATCTGAATTATCACTGGAGTCATCTGCGCACATAATCCTATCGCTAGTGGCAGAATTCTCATTGGTTTTAATGGAGCTGGATTATAGCCTTGAATAATCTAAGTGAGAGTGCTATCTATATAGCATTACCATGACCAGTATATTACATTTCTTAGGAGTACACAGAATATATTTTAAGGCTGCAATTCTATGTACACTTAGATCCCACTGAACTCAGTGGAACTTATTTCTAAATAAATATGTATAGGATTGGGCTTGATGAGTAGTTTATTAAGATTATACTGCATTTTGCAAGGTATTTTGCATGGTAAGTCTCCTTACTCCATATAATCTTCATATCAGATGATGAAGTTAGAAACAGAATAGTAGAGTTGGAAGGGGCCTATAAGGCCATCAAGTCCAACCCCCTGCTCAATGCACAAATCCACCTTAAAGCATACCTGACAGATGGTTGTCCAGCTGCCTCTTGAAGGCCACTAGTGTGGGAGAGCCCACAAATTCACTAGGTAGTTGGTTCATTGTTGTACTGCTCTAACAGTCAGGACGTTTTTTCTGATGTCCAGCTGTAACTTGAGCCCATTATTCCATGTCCTGCACTCTGGGATGATCGAGAATAGATCCTGGCCCTCCTCTGGGTGACAACCTTTCAAGTATTTGAAGAGTGCTAGCATGTCTCCCCTCAATCTTCTCTTCTCCAGGCTAAACTTTCAGTCTCTTCTCATAGGGATTTGTTTGCAGACCCTTGATCATCCTCATTGCTCTCCTCTGAACCCCCTCCAGCTTATCCTCCTCCTTCTTGAACTGTGGTGCCCAGAACTGAATGCAATACTCAAGATAAGGCCTAAGCAGTGCTGAATAGAGGGGAACCAGTACCTCACGCAATTTGGTAACTATACTTTTAAATGCAGCTCAAAATAGCATTTGCTTTTTTTCAGCCACATCACACTGTTGGCTCATATTCAGCTTGTGATCTACAACAATTCCAAGATCCTTCTTTCTTGTAGTATTGTTGAGCCAAGTATCCCCCATCTTGTAACTGTGCATTTAGTTTCTTTTTTTAAGGTGTAGAACTTGGCATTTATCCCTATTAAATTTCCCACCCAATTTTGTGTCATCTGCAAATTTGATAAGCAGTCCCTACATCTCCTCGTCCAAATCGTTAATAAAAATGTTGAAGAGCACTGAGCCCAGGACTGAGCCCTGTGGTACCCCACTCGTTACCTTCCCCCAGTTTGAGAAGGTACCATTGATTAGCACTATTTGAGTCCAATTCTGTAGCCAACTGTGGATCCACCTAATAGTTGTTCCATCTAGCCGACTTTTAGCTAGTTTGTTAATCAGAATGTCATGGGGCACGTCGTCAAAAGCTTTGCTGGCCAAGATATATTATGTCCACAGCATTCCCACAGTCAACCAGGGAGGTTACCCAATCAAAAGATGAGATCAGATTAGTCCGGCAGGATTTGTTCTTGACAAATCCGTGCTGGCTTCTAGTAATCACTGTGTTGTTTTCAAGGTGCTTATAGATTGATTTGAACAGAGTGCTGGACTAGATGGACCCTTGGTCTGATCCAGCATGGCACTGCTTATGTTCTTATGTTTTTTATAATCTGCTCCAAAAAATTTCCAGGGATGGATGTCAGACTGACTGGTCTGTAGTTCCTGGATTCCCCCTTTTTGCCCTTTTGGAAGATAGGGACAACGTTAGCCCTCCTCCAGTCGTCCGGCACCTCACCCGTCTTCCATGATTTTTCAAAGATAATAGACAAAGGTTCTGAGAGTTCTTCTGCTAGCTTCTTCATTACTTTAGGATGTAGTTCATCGGGCCCTGGAGATTTGAACTTGTTAAAAAAAATGATGAGGATGATCTAGTTGATTCCCATTTTAAAAATCACAAAGACAGTTTGAAAAAAAACCTGAATTATCTATGGTGTCTTCTTTGGAAGCAATTTTCATGGAGCCGAACTCCAACCTAAGCCACTTGAATTATTAGAATTTGGCTAAATGTGAATGCTGTTTACATGGATGAGGAGAGGAGAGATAATTAATTCTAGGCACATGCGACCCCCTTTGAACTCATTCACTGTCATATTTCAACTCTTTTTAGGAGGAGGTTTCACATCCCTAGTATTTTGATCAACACTAAATTCCCCATAAAGGAATACACCTGCTTTGTGGCTTCAGCAGATATTGTATCTGTTAATTTGGTGATCTAATCTGAGTTTGAATTTGCACCTTTGAAATCCAGTGAGTCAGAGAGGGCAACTGAACTTATGTCTCATGAAGAAACCTAGGCCTTAGTTAGACATTTCAAAAGCTTTCTAAGGACACTCAAGCATTCTAAGGCCACTTTACCTCTCTTATCCCCATGATCCTTCTGAGATATCCTAAAAGAGGTCATCAAGATGAGGATGTGTTGGCAGCTAGGAGCTAGGGAACAGCCAGCAGAGGAACATACCTGCAATCTAAAATACACATTTTATATGTGTATTTTTCTTATAAGCTTGCATGTAATATCCAAATTGGAAAGTCATTTCTGAACAATGTGTTGTTTGAGTTTCAAATTATGGTATCAGTGTTTTACGTCCTCTGTTTCCAAACAAGAGGTTTATCCCAAATTTTACTAACAAGGCATTTGACTTTAAGTCATATCTGATACTCCTTCTTTTGATTTCTTTTCCATTCATTTCACTTCTCTGTTCCACTCATTTCAACATCATATTGACCAGGTTCACTCACAACACTAACCAGTGGTTTATTTAACTCATGGGTTGTTGAAATCTCATTTGTCATGATGTGCAAACCCAGGCCTCAGCTAAAGGGCGGTGGGGAGGTTGATGTCGGAGGGAGGCGGTCTCATGATTTTATGATCATAAGATCATCGCCCTGGTTTACACACGGCGTGTGACATCACACCCACCATTTTTTTAATTTTAAAGGGGACAGAGCGCTAAAGCACTTGTGTGGAAAAGGTGAGTATTTAAAAAAAAAAATTTCCCTGCTCC
Organism: Elgaria multicarinata webbii; assembly: GCF_023053635.1. Taxonomy (NCBI): domain Eukaryota; kingdom Metazoa; phylum Chordata; class Lepidosauria; order Squamata; family Anguidae; genus Elgaria; species Elgaria multicarinata. The sequence continues at coordinate 24,046,707 of NC_086175.1, read as the reverse complement.
CCCCACCCCACCCCTGATGGGCACAGAGCTCCTAAGGAGCTCTGTGCCCCATGCCCAGCTCCCAGCTCCTTGTGGTTACTTGCGAGGAGCCAGGACAAACCATGACGTGCGCCCACACGTTCCGCAGTCTCAGGATCATCCCAAGACCATGGAAAAAGCAGGCTACAACTGTAGGGTGATATCCCAGGGCAAGGGAAGGATCATCCCTCCCTGCTTCTGGGATGTCCTGTGCATGATTTGGACGCACAGGGATGATCCTACGGCGATCACCAAGGAATCACCCCGTCTAGCTATGGCCCCAGCTGCACTAACAAACCATGGTTTGTTAAGTAGGAACAACCCACAGAAAAAAAACCCATAGTTTATTGTTGGGTTGTTTAAACCATGGGATATCATTACATGTGGACCAGAAATGTTCTTCATGGGGATGGAAGGTTGCCAGAATACAGAGGCAGCAGGCAAGTGTGGTCAAAGGCCTCCAAAGATTATTTCAGTGTATATAATTATGTGGGCCTTTCCCACCCAGTCCTTTCATTCCTAGTAGGATATTCCATGCACCCTGCCCAGATGGTTGCTTCATTCACACACTTTCCTGAGAGCCATGGAATCACGCCATTATGAATCAACTCCCACAGTGCTGGAGTTGTGTGAAGGGGGAGGGGGAACACATGCCTTGCTTTACCTGTGGATGAAGCATGAGTGATTTAATCACTGCTTGAGATCAGCTGAACATGTGAGTCTCTTTGTTGTCCTTTGCTAGGACCATCAGATATGTGCTGAAAACTCAGCCAGCAATGAGACCTTGATAGCACTCTGAGAATATAAAGTCTCCTTCTACCTTCAGCTTGCTCTCTGATGGAAAAATTAAGGTATTCTCATTCCCATGCCATTAGTGTACATTGTGAAAACAGCTTGATGGAAAATATACTTGCAGATCACTTTTTCCTCTGATTATGAACGATTTGCTGTGATAGGTGTGAAATTTTAACTGGATTATATTGGAAACAGGCCATGAAAACTAGTGATTTTAAAAAGATGAATAGGATCTTTATTCCAACCTTTAAATGATTCAGTAGAAGAAGCCAGTTACCACCAATTCGCCCAGCTCTGTATTGCAAGCCAGAACCTATATTAGTGCAGTATGACAGGAGAAATCATACTTTTCTAATGTCCCTTTGTGAAGGTCGAGTGGTTCAAATGTTCGAAGAATTCTCATTGACGCAGCTTGGCAGATATAATTCTGCCAGGAACTTGTACTTTTACTGTTGGATTGCTCTCATTTGAGGATAAATCAGAGAACGGGGCAGCAGGTAAAGTTTATCACACTTACAGTATGAATGGATAGGGCAGACTTGATTTCAACGTGAATTAAGTAGAAACTTTATTTAATATACAGCATAGTGATCTAAAAACATAAGCTCCAGTTGAAACTTTTCAGTTTTTTAAACTAATTGGAACAAATACTGTATTCCCTACTGCATTGACAATAGACAACAATAATAAATGAGTGAATCATGAGCCTAGTATTAATAGTTTTGAGAATGGCCTGCAGTTTCTTCAGAGTGCACATTGGTGGTCTCGTTATCCATGGATCACTTCCTGGAACTGTCTAGTGGTGCATTCTCTGGTTGTGTAAGACTCCCTGCCGATTTACCAGAGTCATGTTTATTATTTATAAAGGTGCCTAACATATTCTAGTCTTTGTACATAGATAAAAACACATATTCAAACCCTGATGCACACATTCCAGACCTCACAGGGAGGAAAGCCACTTGAAGGGCACGAAGGCAAAGGGTGACTGGAGAAAGGGTAACACTCCATCAATCACTTCTCCACTCTCAATTTCCCCCTCCCAAGACAACTTTTCTGAAGAAAAATCAAAAACCTGTCATTGGGCTCAACTACATGAGTTCGTATATGATTGTGCTTGGGAGAAGGGTAGGAATGTCATAAACGAATAGTCATAAGTAACTACTCGAGGCTGCCTATTCCTACATGCCTTTGGTCATCTTATATGTCTTTGATCATTTTTAAGAATTGTTGTTGTTGTTTATTCGTTCAGTCGTTTCCGACTCTTTGTGACTTCATGGACCAACCCACGCCAGAGCTTTCTGTTGGCTGTTGCCACCCCCAGCTTCCCCAAGGTCAAGTCTGTCACCTCCAGAATATCATCCATCCATCTTGCCCTTGGTCGGCCCCTCTTCCTTTTGCCTTCCACTTTCCCTAGCATCAGCCTCTTCTCCAGGGTATCCTGTCTTCTCATTATGTGGCCAAAGTACTTCAGTTTTGCCTTTAATACCATTCCCTCAAGTGAGCAGTCTGGCTTTATTTCCTGGAGTATGGACTGGTTTGATCTTCTTGCAGTCCACGGCACTCTCAGAATTTTCCTCCAACACCACAGTTCAAAAGCATCTATCTTCCTTTGCTCAGCCTTCCTTATGGTCCAGCTCTCGCAGCCATAGGTTACTACGAGGAATACCATTGCTTTAACTATGCGGACCTTTGTTGTCAGTGTGGTGTCTCTGCTCTTAACTATTTTATCAAGATTTGTCATTGCTCTCCTCCCAAGAAGTAAACGTCTTCTGATTTCCTGGCTGCAGTCAGCGTCTGCAGTAATCTTTGCGCCCAGAAATACAAAGTCTGTCACTGCCTCCACGTTTTCTCCCTCTGTTTGCCAGTTATCAATCAAGCTAGTTGCCATAATCTTGGTTTTTTTGAGGTTTAACTGCAACCCGGCTTTTGCACTTTCTTCTTTCACCTTTGTCATAAGGCTCCTCAGCTCCTCCTCGCTTTCAGCCATCAAAGTGGTGTCATCTGCATATCTGAGGTTGTTAATGTTTCTTCCTGCAATTTTAACTCCAGCCTTGGATTCGTCAAGCCCAGCACATCGCATGATGTGTTCTGCATACAAGTTAAATAGATAAGGTGAGAGTATACAACCCTGCAGTACTCCTTTCCCAATCTTAAACCAGTCCGTTGTTCCGTGGTCTGTTCTTACCGTTGCTACTTGTTCGTTATACAGATTCCTCAGGAGGCAGACAAGATGACTTGGTATCCCCATACCACCAAGAACTTGCCACAGTTTGTTATGATCCACACAGACAAAGGCTTTAGAATAGTCGATAAAACAGAAATAGATGTTTTTCTGGAACTCCCTGGCTTTCTCCATTATCCAGCGGATATTGGCAATTTGGTCTCTAGTTCCTCTGCCTTTTCTAAACCCAGCTTGTACATCTGGCAATTCTCGCTCCATGAATTGCTGGAGTCTACCTTGCAGGATCTTGAGCATTACCTTGCTGGCATGTGAAATAAGTGCCACTGTACGATAGTTGGAACATTCTTTAGTGTTTCCCTTTTTTGGTATGGGGATATAAGTTGATTTTTTCCAGTCTGAGGGCCATTCTTGTGTTTTCCAGATTTGCTGGCATATGGCATGCATCACCTTGACAGCATCATCTTGCAATATTTTAAACAGTTCAGCTGGGATGCCGTCGTCTCCTGCTGCCTTGTTATTAGCAATGCTTCTTAAGGCCCATTCGACCTCACTCTTCAGGATGTCTGGCTCTAACTCACTGACCACACTGTCTGAGCTATCCCCGATATTATTATCCTTCCTATACAGATCTTCCGTATATTCTTGCCACCTTTTCTTGATCTCTTCTGTTTCTGTTAGGTCCTTGCGATCTTTGTTTTTGATCATACCCATTTTTGCCTGGAATTTACCTCCGATGTTGCTAATTTTCTGGAAGAGGTCTCTTGTCCTTCCTATTCTATTGTCTTCTTCCACTTCCGCACATTGCTTGTTTAAAAATAATTCCTTATCTCTTCTGGCTAACCTCTGGAATTTTGCATTTAATTGGGCATATCTCCTCCTATCACTGTTGCCTTTTGCTTTCCTTCTTTCTTGGGCTACTTCCAGTGTCTCAGCAGACAGCCATCTTGCCTTCTTGGTTTTCTTTTTCTTTGGGATGTTTTTTGTTGCCACCTCTTGGACAATGTTGCGAACTTCTGTCCATAGTTCTTCCGGGACCCTATCTACTAAATCTAGTCCCTTAAATCTGTTCTTCACTTCCACTGCATATTCATTAGGAATATTTGTGAGCTCATATCTAACTGATCTGTGGGTCTTCCCTATTCTCTTTAGTTTGATTCTAAATTGTGCAATAAGAAGTTCGTGATCTGAACTACAGTCAGCTCCAGGTCTTGTTTTTACTGTCTGTATAGATGTCCACCACCTTTGGCTGCAAAGGATGTAGTCAATCTGATTTCGGTGTCGGCCATCTGGTGAAGTCCATGTATAAAGCCGTCTTTTAGGTTGTTGGAAGAGAGTGTTTGTTATGCACAGTGAGTTGTCCTGGCAGAATTCTATCAGCCTATGTCCCGTTTCATTTTGTTCTCCTAGACCATGCTTACCTGTAATTCCAGATGTCATTTGACTGCCCACCTTAGCGTTCCAGTCTCCTGTAACGAAAAAAAACATCTCTTTTTGGTGTATTATCCAGTAGGTGCTGCAGATCCTCATAGAACTGATCTACTTCTGCTTCTTCAGCATCTGTGGTTGGGGCATATATTTGGATCACTGTGATGTTAAATGGTTTACCCTGAATTCGAATTGAGATCATTCTATCATTTTTTGGATTGTATCCAAGCACTGCTTTAGCCACTTTATTATTAATTATGAAGGCTACTCCGTTTCTTCTGTGATCCTCTTGTCCACAGTAGTAGATCTGGTGCTGATCTGATGTGAAGTGGCCCATTCCGGTCCATTTCAGTTCGCTGACACCCAATATATCTATATTTAATCTTGACATCTCGCCAATAACCACGTCCAATTTGCCCTGGCTCATAGATCTTACATTCCAGGTTCCTATAGTGTGTTGATCTTTAGAACATCGGATTCGTCGTTCACCACCAGCACCATCGGCCGCTAGCCGTCCTTTCGGCTTTGAGCTAGCTGCGTCATCACATCTGGGGCTAGTTGAACTTATCCTTTGTTCCTCCCCAGTAGCATTTTGACCATCTTCTGACCTGGGGGTCCCATCTTCCGATGGTATATCGACATATCTCTGGTTGTACTGATCCATTTAGTTTTCATGGCAAGAATACTGGGGTGGGTTGCCATTACCTTCCCCAGGGATCGTATTTAGTCTGACCTCTCTACCATGACCTTCCCGTCTTGGGTGTCCCTTCACGGTTTAGCTCATGGCATCCTTGAGGTGCTCAAGCTCCAGCACCACGACAAGGTAACGATCTCCTTTGCTGGAGTTTTAAGAATTACTATGTGCATATTCAAGATCCATGCTACATCAGAAGTTGCCCTTAGCTTTGACAAGTTTAAAAAATGTTATCAGAAATTTGATAATATAATAACATTTTTATTATTATTATTTATTTACTAATGGTCTACTAGATGTACTTATTGCAAAAAAAATTGCAACCACGTGTGTGTAACACATGACTTAGTAACTTCGTTAATCAGCTGTTTTACCCTTTTTTCAGATTTCACAACTTCGTATTTAATTTATATTAAAACTGTCAGAGATAAGACTGGTATAGTAACTTAGAAAGTTATTCAGTTTTAAAAGCTTTCTCAATAAAAATTTCCCGAAATCGTTATGATTCCACAATTTTGAAGTTATATGTAATAGAAAAACATTTTTTCCAGTTATTTTGATGAAATTAGGGCAAAAAGTGACTTTCAGTATTTTATTTCACCAAACCTGTGCGGTAAATGCTTTATTTATTTAATTATTTATTTAACAGTAAATTGGCTGAGTGGAACTCAATGTATTGATTGCTAAAGAAATTGCTTCATGTTTTAATATATATCACATGGTGAAAGATTTCATAAATGAAGTGCATGTAAAGAATTCAAAGTGCTAATTCAAGTACTAAATGTTGATTTTACCATTATCTATTTATTTCTAAGAATCTTTGCCATTCCGCATCTTCAACGAGTAAATTATGTGCTTGAGCTGCTTCTTTAAAAGTAAAATTACTACAAATTAATCAGCTCCTTTCTTCTTCTTTTTTGTTTGCAAATCTTTTGTTTGCAAAACTGTGAATGCTTCAGCTTTGTTTGCTCCAGTTGTTAGAGACCAGACCAAATTTTCCTTTGTATTGAATCTTTTACCCTAAAGCTGATAAATTTGATTAAAAACAAATATTCAGAATTCCTTCTCTATTCCTCCCACATAATCCACATTCTAGAAATTCTTTAAGTTGTTCCTATAGGAAGCCTACTAAATCTTGTCCTTTCAATCTTATGGTAAGATTTTCTTACTTCCAAAACTAGTGTTTCTATTCTACCCTTAATCTTATCTAAATCAAACTTAAACTGTGATTTTCAATTGCAATTTCTTGAATTAATATGTCTTCTATTGAGGATGACCAGCCCCCTCCCTGCTTTTCGGTAAGCAGTGAAAACATTTCTATTCTGCATGGCTTTTAATGGTTTTTAATTTGACATTGATATTTTTACTCCATTTAATTTTGATGCTTTGTTCTTAATTCAATTGCTGTGGTATTTTTGTTTTGTAAACCACCTTAGGTCCTCTTTTTTACGCCAAAAGGTGGTATAGAAATGTCTATATAAATAATAATAAATACACTCCAACTCAGCTGCCTGTGATGGTTGCCTCACTAAGCCTAATGGTAGAGTGGGTCGACCCTGTTCAGTGTTATTAACACCCATATTTCAGATGTAAAGACTGAGGGTGAAAGAGAGGTGCATGCCTGAGGCCACCTAGTAGATTCATGGCAAAGACAAGACTCATACTCAGTCTTGTCTCTGTCTCTTAGCAACTGCACTACACCAACTCTTAGCAATATGATAGACAAGGAGCTGCATGGAAATACATCAGCATGCATCTCCTCCTTATTTCTCCCCAGTCATTGCTATTGACCCAAAATGTGTGCCTTCTGATGTCATCACAATACGTCAAGGATCCCCAGCCTTTTTGTGGAATTTTGAGAATGTCATAGACACTCTCACAAAATGGCTGCCATGGGGAGGCCATGACTGGTCAAAAAACACTCATTTCTCAGAAGGCAAAAATGTGAAATTAAAAGAAATATAATTTCACCAAGTACAAGATTAGGTGCTGTCTGATCTCCAAGAAAGAGACAGCATAATAGTGATACTGAGCCCAAGGAACCCACTAAACCCAAAGAATGTATGGGTCTCAAAGTCAACACACATTACTGAGGGACAATCATGTATAAGAAGCATCAATAACAGCAGTTTGAGAATGCTTTGCTGTGCTTCTTATCATCACTATCTGTTTAGCACTCTATTTTGCATGACATACGCAGACTTTATGGAGGCATAGCGTGCCATAAAAGTCATGCTGCTACTTCTTTCAGATGACCTGCATAACTCAAGGTAGCAAAGCATCAATAAAACCTTTATACCAATACAAACTATTACACAGTACACAGAATTATTGGATAAATATACTGATATATGCTATAAAAAACAAAAGTGTACCATGGCGCTAGAGCTTTATTTGGATTTTTAAAATGACTTACCAGTTTACCTCAACAATGGGGACATTATAAAAATTGTTTCCAGAACACAATTTGGGATCTGTGATAGAGCAGTATGAATCACACCATAATAAATCTACTGACAAGTGTGGAGGGGATTGATAGTGGATGAAAGAATTTGTTCCTCATAACATTTTCTATCAGCCTTCCCACCCCCTATAAAGTGGTGTTCCTATTTCATATAGAAGATAACAAATATAACCAGATAATTGCCCAGCAAAATAATTGTGTAAGGGGATAAGGATTTCTGATTTCAGAAGTTCATCTTTGTTACATAAAAACAAAACTAATCTCAAAACAGGGTTGAACAACTGGCAGCCCACAAGCTAGCTGTCCCCTGGGGCAAATTTATCTGGTCCTCCCACTAGTCTGACTAAGTTTTAATCCAGATAAAAAACGGTTGCTCAGTTTCACTTTTAAGGAAAAGAAGTAATAAGCCTACATTGTATTTTATTGTCAATCTGCCTTTTGAGTGAGGGTTTTCCAGGAAACACATTCTTGCCACACTCCCTCATTCCCTGTCCAGTCAACAATATGAAATTATCCAAACCCATCTACTTTGTGACATGTGACTCCCTTACTGAAAATTAATGTCAATTTCATTATAGAACCTAACCATCCATAAGGAGGTTGTCCTGGGACTAGTATCTGGAGAACGGAGTGGCCGCTGAGACTTCAGAAGTAGGTCATCTCTGTCCTACAGGGCGGCCATTTTAATAGAAAGGAGTTCCAGTGCTGGCATGCATATCTGATTCATTTTTCCATAAAATAAAGCATGCATCCCAGACTCCAAATGCTTCTTGTAAATATAGGAACTCTGATACACACACAGAGGCACTACAGACTTCATTATTCTTTCAATCATAGGGACTAGTGATGGTCGAGGAATTCAACCTTTGTAAATTTTGATTTAAAAACTGAACTCCTCTCCTGGAGTAATGTGTGGATTGGAACATAGCTGTCCTTCAGATTTCTCACTGCTCTGAATTTTGCAATCCATTTCTCTGTTCAAAATGCATTTAAAATGCATATTTTGAGCTAAAACATGTTTAGAAATGTGTATTTTTCAGATAAAATTTGTTTAGGAACATGCAGTTGTGAAAAATTACTTGCAGAAATATGTATTTAAATGTGAACTTGTGTGTGTGTGTGTGTGTGTGTGTGTGTGCTTTAAATGATTATGGATTATTGTAGAAACAGTACAGAATGGATTTATGAATGAATAGATGAGAATGTAACCTGGACCAAAAACAGACTTATCTTTTAGAGACTAAGTCCATACATACAGAGCTTCTCAGTCCAGTGAAGTAGACAGACAATCCCAAATGCACAGTTTGGGTGTGATACTGGACCTGGTGATAACTGGGGAAGCACAAACACCATGAACCAGGAAACGTTTTACCAGATTAGTCTGTTACACCAACTGTATACCTTATTCCGAAAAATAAGGATGTTGTCATCGTCATTCATACTCTCCTGACATCTAGGCTGGCCTACTGTAAAGCGCTGTAGATGGAGCTGCCTTTAAAAACAGTTTACAAACTTCAGCTGGTGGAAAATGCAGCCACCAGTATATTGGTGGGGGTTGGGTGGTATGCTCACATGACACTGATACTACGCCAGCTGCATTGGTTGCCAGTGCATTTCTGAGCCCAATTTAAAGTAATGGTTTTAATCTTTAAAGCCTTCAATAATTTGAACCCAAGTTATTTGAAGGACCACCTCTCCCAAACCAGTCTGCCCAACAGAAGCCCTTCTCACTTGCCCACCACCAGTTAGGCTTGTAAGTACAAGGGAGAGAGCCTTTTCTGTGGTGGCCCTACCATTTTGGAATCAGCTTCCATCTGGAGTTTGTCAAGCCCCTTCTTTGCAGGTCTCCAGGAAGGGTCTGAAGATCTATTTATTTTCATTGGCCTTTCCAGAGCCTTTGGACTGCAGGTTTAACTGGTATTATCTGTATTTATAGTGTTTTTATTAAATTTGTATTCATTGGTTTTCTACTGTATTTGTTTTGTATAATTTTATATTTGTTTTATCTTGTATGCTAGTTTGAGGCAGCTTAAAAACCCTTAAAGCAGCTTAAAATCATATTAAAAATTAAATTTGTACATGAGCTTCATGTAGAAATAGGAGCTTTGAGCTCCAGATCATGTAACTGGATGTCAGAAGATGCTGTCAAATTTATTTGCTATTCTCAGCAAGCTCTGATTATCCATGCACCAATTTCTTACCCAAGCAATTTTAGAGATGGCAAAATGAAATTTGACGTAAATTTAGACTGGGACTCAACTTCAGTTGCTGAATTGCCTTGTGGGAAAAACAGTGGGTAAGAGATGTGTACAGAACGGCTGGATGTTCACATTGGGATCCCAGAGAGATGCTTCCTATGTATGTATTATCAATTATTTTGAAGGTCAGTGTCCCTAATGTAGGTGGTGTGAAAGCTCAAATGTACTTGAAAGCAATTTCTATTCCTTAAAGCATTCACTGCCAGACCTTTCCAATGACCTTGCCAGGGGTACTTTTGTCATGCAGTTGCATTTAACAGAAGTGCCATTTTCTGCAGTTACTGATGCCAACAGCAGGCTTTTAAGAATTGTGACGTAGATCCCTGAGAAACATGAGATTGGCTTGAAAAGTCATGATATTTTGAGAGAAATGCCCAATGCTTTCTTGCAACCTATCTTTTTATTCTGGGTCTTGAAGGGACATGTTATCATGGATTCTTTAGTCTTTTCTTTTCCCCTCCTGAGATGATGTGAACTATAGCTTCAGTTTTCAAATTCAGTTAAAGTCATAATGTGACCATAGGAAAATTGAATATAAGTAGAGATGTTTTGCACTACTTATGAGAAGCAGCAGGACTTGCTGTATTAAGCCTATATTGATATCTGTATAAGGGCATCTCTTGTCCATTGTTATATTGACCAAGGAGAGCTGGTATAAAATGGTTATTCAGAGCATGAACTACGAGCTGATATCCTCTCATTTAAAATATCAACTGAGCCATGAGCTATCAAAGAGGTATTATGCGAGCTGATGCTTTTTCACTTCAGTTTCTAGCCCACCTGAAATCTGGGAATCACAATGCAGAAGGACCTGATAGGGATGTTATGAGAATAACTGCAATAATGTATAGGAAGTGCTTTGAACGCTTAGGAAAGGTGATATACGAACTCTGCAATCAATGGAAGTAAATCCCATTGAACTCTCTGGGATTTACTTTTATCAAGTACGTATTTCAAATAGGACTGGGCTGCATGATCCTATCTATACTCCACCGGCTTTATGCCATTTATAAAACCAGTTAAGACAATGTATCTCTATCAACTCAATATGTCAAAGAGGGAAGAGGATCACAACCTCTGGATGCACTCCACCTTTCACACATTCAGCAAAACGTCTGAACAGAGTGTACAATTTGTATGTATGCAGGCTTTTGAGTACACAATTGTAGTGCTGAAAAAGTAGGGTTCTTAGCAGGGAGGACCCAAAAACAAGGTTTGAATGCAAAGAGACCTTCACTTTATTTCTAAACTTTTATTTTTCATGATTCCCCCCTCCCCAGCCCACCTTTTGCTAACTAGCTATTTCTTTCTGCCTCTCTTCCCTCCCTTTTTCTACTAAGGCCCTCTAGGGACAAACCTTTCAACAATTCAAAACAAGTGCCTATAACTTGTGCCTATAACTATAAAGAAACAAGAGGCCCCAATTGTGCATACAGTAGGACGCTGAAGACACAAGGTGCAATCCCAGCTGTGCATTTTCAGGCTTTCAAAAAGCCCCTTTCTGATGGTCAGTGAATGTGCTGGGGTGGTTGGGGGGGTGGAGAAATATTGTAGTGGCATGCATTTGTTGAATCCCTACATGCATTTGTTGAATGTCAAAAAGGGGTTGGATATGTTCTCTCAACAGGGCTTATGTGTCATGACTTCTTACAAAGAATCCTGGGAGTTATAGTTTAGTGAAGTACAAAGAACGCTCTCTTAGGGCTCATCTACATCAAGCAGGATATTCCACTTTGAAAGCTGTTTACTACTGCTTTATAGTGGTACTGAAGTGCACTGACAACTGTTGGGGCCCAGGACACATCTACACCAAGCAGGATATAACACTATGAAAGTGGTATGAAAGCAGTATATGGTATATGTCATGTCAATGGGCCCCAACAGTTGTCAGTGTACTTCAATAGTGTGGCTCCTGCCTTTTATATTCCACTTTCATACCACTTTCATAGTGGAATATCCTGCTTGGTGTAGATGAGCCCTTAGAGTTTCCTAGCCTCAAGAAACTACAATTCGTAGGTTATCCAGGAAAGAAGGAATGACTGATAAACTAGTTTATGTTTGAGCCAGATTGGATTATGCTTCCCCCTACACCAGCATCAAAGGAAATGGGAACACACTAGTCTGTCCCACCAATCCAACACACTGGACTGATACACAGGGATGACAGATGCAATTTGGCATAAGCCTGCAAAATCCAAAGCACTTAGGCCAGGGCCGGATTAAGGTCACCTGATGCCCTAAGCACAGCCCAATAATGGTGCCCCCTTGGCCCTTCCATTGCTTAGCCAGCAAGACATTAAGACTCAATAAATGCTGAAGGTGAAATAAGACATTAAAAACTCAGTTTTCTTCAAGGCCATCCCCCACGCCAGAACACATAACTATATTAAATATAAACTGTTTTTATTATATTTATTTAACACTAAATAGCAGCAAGCAATATAAGCCAATTACTTATAACTAGGGCAACCGAAAAAATACAAATTTTCATCACTGTATTATGCATTTTTAATAAAACTGTTATAAGGGGGAAATGCAAATGCAAAAAATTATTAAAAACTATTTTTAATCTGGAATTCCTTAAAATTAGATGGCTACAGCTATGGTACCTTGGTGCCCTAAGCACGTGCTTATATTGCTTAAAGGCTAATCCAGAGCTGACTTAGGCTAAAATCACATGATCAGGCCTCTAGAATGCAAACAACAATTGCTTGTGTGCTGTTGAGCTGCACACTTTCAACAGCTAAGCTAATAAGATTACTATGAATGCTTAAACATGCAGCTTACTGCTCCCTTACCCAACACGAATGGTCTTTTGTGATCCTTCCCAGTATGCAAATACAACCCTTTTGAGGCTTCAATCGCATAGCTACTAGGGGTGTGCAAAGTGGGTCTTCTCTGCCTCGAAATCCGATCTGGAGCTCCGTAGAGGTGATTCTCTGCCTCGATTTCGGAGCCCCTCCCCGTCTCTCCACCTTGTTGAATTACCCTCAAAGAACCGTTCAATATTTGGGTAACTGGTATTAACAGAAATGATTACAGCTCCCTCATTTTTAAAGATAAAGAGATAAACTTGGCACAGTGATAGCTTTAGCCCCACCAGGTTTGAATCAAAACTGTTCATGTTTGATTGTTTAGGAATTTTAAAATGGAAATTAACAAAATGCTTACATCTGCATATTTTTTATAGATCAAGAGATGAAACATGACAAGGTAATATGTCTTAAGGAGGGCTTTAGCTCCACCAACGTTGAATTAGATTAGTTCATGCCTTGATTTTTTAGGATTTTTTTTTAATCCCCACTCCAGCCTTCTCCAACCTGATGCCCTCCAGATCTATTGGACAGGGGGGAAAAAACCTTCCCTGCACCCAGCCACTGAAATAAAGACCCTGCCAAGCTTTTTCACTCACAGTGCCAGCCAGCCCAGCAATACTTTCACACTGTGAAAATGTGGATGATTGACTTCTATGAGTCCAAGCAGAAACACGCTCCCTCTCTGCCTCTCCCCCAGGATCGGCAGCCACCAGTTAGTGTTTCCCTCTTCCCTGAACACTGCGATTGGAGGAGAAAACCGCTGTAGCTATTCCTATTGGTTAGCCACAGGAGTCAATATCAAAGCTACCCCTCACCCCACTCAGCGTCTTCCAAATATGGAGACACACGCACAGATACACATACACAACTTTAGAAGCTCTGATTAGGCACGTCTCTGCCTGATATTAATCAATGGGTTTGGCAGCGGCCAATCTGCTCTGGAAGATCGAATGCTCCGCTGATGTTCGCAGCTACCAGATAATTCCGGGGCAGAGTGCACACCCCTAATAGCCACTTGGTGAAGATCTGGCCCTGGGCCCTAACGGTTGTCAATATCATTATAAACCATTATAAAGCAGTACTTAAGATTCTGCCTCTGACTTTTAATGATGTGAAGCCTCATGAGCCAGGAGGAGACTGGGGGAGAAGGCTCCATGGGTTATAGTGAAATGCCAAAAAGTGTTTGATCTACAGGACTATCAATGGCTCCTAGTCATGATGGCAATATAATACCTGCAGTATCAGAGGCCTCGAACACCAGCATGTTTCTGAATACCAGTTGCTGGGAGCACAAGTGGGGGGGGGGGTGTTGCCAGTGTGGCGTAGTAGCTAAAGTGTTGGACTGGGAGTCGAGAGATCCGGGTTCTAGTCCCCACTTGGCCATGGAAGCTCACTGGGTGACTTTGGGCCAGTCACAGACTCTCAGCCCAACCTACCTCACAGGATTGTTGTTGTGAGGATAAAATGGAGAGGAGGAGGAGGAGGAGGAGGAGGAGGAGGAGGAGGAGGATTATTATGTATGCCACCTTGGGTTCCGTGGAGGAAAAAAGGCGGAATATAAATGCAATAACAAACAAATAAAAATAAAATTACATTCCTGCCCTACCTGGAGGCCTCTTACAGGCATCTGTTTAAGTCACTGTGGGAACAAAATGCCTTTGGTCTGGTCCAGCAGGGCTCTTCTTACATTCCTATGTGTGATACTACTTGTGAACTACGTTGCTGAATAAACTCAAAACAAAAGGGATTACTGCCAATTACGCAGAACTACCGGAGCGCTGTTTCTAATCACTGTATATAAAGCCCTGTTAGGGTGTCTCCCCCTCGCTCCCTCCTGCCAGCTTTCCTTTCCTGCATGTCAGTAATCATTACAACTGCAAAGAATACCAAACACTAAACTGGATTGTACATATACAACACCGAGCCCCCCGTAATCAGTTTCAGAATTATTATCCTTTTCTTTAATTCCGCCTACAGGTGCAATAGAGTGAAAATGTGTATGCACTGAAGCATATTTATAATACTACTCAGGCTGGCAGGTGGGCTGTTAACTAAACATAATTGTTTTCAAAGTATTGAACTAGATTAGCATGGATTAAGGCACTCATTTTCAAAGCCAGGGCAGGAAAACATTTTAACTGTTTTTGCACATTGTGCGCCATACTTCCCTCCCCCACACCTTCACCAATGCACAGCAAACAGCCCACAAAAGAAAGAGAATTTTGTTTTAGTATTCATCTAGAAGGAGCAAATCTGTAAGCAAGATGGAGAAACAGATGTTGTCCATGTTGATTAAAAAAAATAAAAATAAAACAAAAAACAACAGAAGCATGAACAAAATTGGCTGATGGAAATTTCAACAACAGTGGCAAGTAAACAACAACAAAGGACAAAGATTCTATTAATGTATTCATCTAGCCAATTTAAATTATAATTTTAACACACTCACGTGGCTAAGATGCTACTCCTATGTTCTTGGGAATTATTAGATTTAAACCTACAGAGCAAAGGACACTATGACTCTCTTTTTTTATTTACAATGAGCAATAATATTTGCAGTCACCAAGCCAAGAATATCAAATCAAGTTACAACCAAGATTCACTAAAAACAGAATTTGAGTCAAATCCTGTAGATTCAGACAGCTGATCTGACAAATCTGGCAAACATTACAAAATACTACCATACTGTTGAATCTGTTTAAGTTAGGTTCATAATGCATGAATGATTCCTAGTTTGGATGTTCTCTTTTGAAAAAATGCTTGTTCTTTACATAAGATTACCACTTTGTTTTCTATGTTAACTATACTTGAAAAACATGTTTCTGTATTCATAATTACTAAGGGCTAATTATGAGAGTGATATGGTTGCCACATTCTGGGGGTTCCATCCCATGATGCTCCAGTGACATAATAATAATATGGGAGAGGTAGAATTGTGTGGGGTGAACAACAAGTTGGAGGCCAGAGTGTGTTTTTGCTTTGCAATAGTTTTTACATAATTGCATTACTGCTGTAGCGGGGATGCAGCAACCATAACATAAAAATCAGGCCTAATACAGATTAGAAGGCCTACTTCCTTTACAGCAGATCGGTGGAAGAAATACAGCTTCTGCTGACTTGAAACAGAGTGGTTAAACTAAATTAAAGGATAATACATTAACCATGAAGGATATTGATTATGCACTTTTGATAAGCACACAGGCTCTGATTTTTGGTCCAATTTCCTATAGAACAGGTTTGGCAATTTCATCTTAAAGCCCACATCATACGCTGTTGAAAATGTGTGTGTGTGCATGTGTGTGTGTGTGTGTGTGTGTGTGTGTGTGTGTGTGTGTAGTGTAGTGTATCAGGGGTGCAGAACCTCACACCTGTGGGCCAAATCCGGCCCATGGACCAGATCTACACCAAGCAGTATAGAACACTTTGAAAACAGCTTGAAATGGTATATGTAATGTGTGCTGGGCCTAAACAGTTGTCAAAACTGTTATAAAGCAGTAGTGCAAATTCTGCCATGGTGTCCCAATCTGGCCTTCTGAGGTTCTCCAGATGGCTCATTTTCCCAGCCACGCCCCCTTTCTCCCAATCACTGTTCATTTGTGCAGTTTTCCCCCATTCCAACAGGGTAAAATGCCTCTCATAAGGCATAGTTACATAAGAGCTTTCAGCTAAAATAAACTGGTATTTTCAGGTCCACCCCTTTTGCCTTTTGCCTTTGGTCCTGCCCAGTGCTGGGATGTATACGTGGATACAGATATAGATTAATGTAACCCCATTCTTCCTAGTGGCTGATGCCAAACTAAAGTGAGGTGCTTCCAGCTCACCAGGAAAATGCGCCAACCCTTCTGGCCTTTTGGTGCCTACAAAAAACATACCTTTTCCAACATCCATTCCCAGGAATTATTATTATTATTATTATTATTATTATTATTATTATTATTATTATTATTATTATATTTCTTACCCGCCTCTCCGTTTTGATCGAGGCGGCGAACAACAGTAAATGGTAAAATACATAAAACTGAATTAAAACATAAAATACATTGTTAAAACATCCTAAAAAACATTCTAAAAACATCTTAAAATTCCACTGGATAGGCCTGCCGGAAGAGATCAGTCTTTATAGCATTGTTGAATGCTAGTATACTGTTAAGTTGATGAGTCTCCTCCGGCAGGCCATTCCGCAGTCTGGGAGCAGCAGAAGAGAAGGTCCTCTGGGTAGCAGTTGTTAATCTCGCTTTTGCTAGCTGAAGTAGATTTTTTCCAGAGGACCTGAGTGTGCAGGGCGGATTGTATGGAGAAGGCGATCCCGCAGGTACCCTGGACCCAAACCATGTAGGGCTTTAAAGGTGATAACCAACACGTTATACTTTGCTCAGAAACTAATTGGCAGCCAGTGAAGAGATTTTAAAACTGGTGTAATGTGGACACCCCTAGGTGTACCGGTGACCAGCCTGGCTGCCATATTTTGAACTAGCTGAAGTTTCTGGACTAGGCACAAAGGTAGCCCTATGTAAAGCGCATTGCAGAAGTCGAGCCTTGAAGTTACCAGGAAGGTAATGTTGTCCTCTATAGGATTTGCACATTGCTTAGAAATGATGTATAAATATCATTAAGTAAATAAATGGCCTTCCAGAACTTTAGAATTAGGCAAAAGCCTTAAATAATGGTGGGGGAATCCTTATGGAGAAGGAGGGAAAGTAATATTTGATAGCCAAAGCTTGTTTGCCAAAAGAGTCCTGTGGTTTTAGAAGCTCTGCCCAGTTTTCACGGTGGCTGCCTGTAGAAATGCAGAGCCTCATTTGCACACCATTAAAACTTCCAGGGAAGAATGGCAGCATGTCAGAGCCTGCCAAAAAGAGAGAGTTACTTTTCAATAAGCCCATTCATAGGCATATTTGCTTTGCCTTATTTAACCACAGGCAAAGATTAGGAAAGTCAGGTAGTTAATGATTTTGCCTGTGTCCATGGAGCTGCTGATCCATGACCCTGTTTTCATTAGGCTATCATTTAAATTTCATCCTCATATTTTGAAGCTGTCGTTAGCAATTAAACTACACAAAGCGCAGATTAGGATCAGAAGAAAAGCGTTGCTTTGTGGTCTACTTTGTGGATGGCTGGAGTGCAGCCAGAATACCAAAAGGCCGTGTCCCTTTCTAATCCTCTTTCTAATAATTTATGTCAGGATTAACCGAATGTATAAATGGAGAGAAACAAAAAGATCTTTAAAAAAGAAAAGAAAAGAAAAGACTGATTTGGCAGAGATAAAGGCCTAAACTGCGCTCAAATAGATATCTGTGCCAGAAAAGAAATGCATAAAATTTATGTTAGGGCTAGGGCAATTTAAATGCCCCTTGAGCGAGGAAATTCAAAAATGAGCAATTCCTGCACTTCACTCTACACTTCACAACAGCATGTTGCTTAGCCTGACCATACCCACCGGAGAAGTCCAGACTCCTCAGGGAAAAGAAGAGCAACCGGAGTTGAGGGCCAACTCATTAGTAAAATGGGGGTGCCCAGCCCTGTAGTTGCATTAGGCCTTCTTTTCCCCGTCAGCCCGGCCTTCTTCCCAAGGAAATTGGAAGACTAACAGCGAGACTTCTGGTTCCCTGCGAGACTTCCCAGCCAAGATTTCGCGAGATTTAGAGTGCACTGAAGACCCGGCTGGCTGGCTGCTGCTGCACCGCAGCACCAGCCGCAGCCATTGTGGTGGGAGCAGCAGGCAGAAGCAGCAGTAGTGGGCAGTGCGGTGCGGCAGACGACAACCAGCAGCACCCAGAAGGTAGGTGGCTAGGAGCGCAGCCATCCTCTGCCCCATCTTCAGGCACGGGCAGCCTGGGCGACTGGAGCCTGGGCGAGGGCCAGCAGTGCGGCCATCCTAATTTTTCCCCCTTCGCTTGGGAGCCGGAAGTGTGTGTTTCCAGCTTTCCCTGCTGTGGTCTCGTCATGGTTTCTATGATGCCCTGAGGGGCTGCTACGAAGGCTGGTTAGGTGGGTGAGTGAGTAGGTGGCTGGATTTTCCAGAGGTGAGTCTTATGGAGTCTCCCCCTCCATAATTGCCTCCTCTCAATCTAACAGTCTCCCTTAAAAGTCTTCTCTGTTGCCCTCCTTTTTCTCCTTCCCCCTTTTTTTTCAACCCCATTTTCTGGCAGTTTCATTCCATTTTCTCCTTCCCCTTCCTCTTTCTCACCCCCATTTTCTGTCTGTTTGATTCCCCCATTTTCTCCTTCCCCCTTTTTTTCTCACCCCCATTTTCTAGCTGCTTCATTCCCCTATTTTCTCCTTCTCCCTTTTTTTATCTCCCCCATTTTCTAGCTGCTTCATTCCCCTATTTTCTCCTTCTCCCTTTTTTTATCTCCCCCATTTTCTAGCTGCTTCATTCCCCCATTTTCTCCTTCTCCCTTTTTTCTCTCCCCATTTTCTAGCTGCTTCATTCCCCCATTTTCTCCTTCTCCCATTTTTCTCTCCCCCATTTTCTAGCTGCTTCATTCCCCCATTTTCTCCTTCTCCCTTTTTTCTCTCCCCCATTTTCTAGCTGCTTCATTCCCCCATTTTCTCCTTCCCCCCTTTTTTTCTCACCCCCATTTTCTAGCTGCTTCTGGCTATTTTCTTCCCCCATTTTCTCCTTTCTCCCTTTTCCCCCCTCTCACCCCCATATTCCAGGGCACATCAGAAGAAAAGTCTTAAAATTTGTACAGTAAATAAAAATAAATGTTAATTTCTGAAACGTTGAATGTCTCACTTGTTCTTTATTTCAGTGATTTTAATATTAAGATATCACGTAGAACACTTTTGTGTTAATTGTAAGGTGTAGAATTAGACATGTGACCGAGGTCACGCCCCCTTGGGGGCCGGACATGTTGAGTTGGCCCCACCTTGGGGTGGGCACGTTGGGGTGGCCACTCCTCCTTGAGGGCGGCCATATTGTCCTCCTTTTTGGTTTCAAAAATATGGTCACCCTAATGTTGCTTCATTGACTTGAGCTACCCTGACTTCAGTTCATAGAAGCCAGGTGAGCTTCTATGAGTTGGGGTTGGTTTGTTATCCATGGCAACAAGTCACCCTCCCCAAGTTTGGACAGCATGATAAGCCATGGTGCCTGCCCGCCGCAACTTCACTATTCACGATGGCCTCAAATGTTCCCAAGGTCACTGAAGAGGGGAGGGTAAAGCCTTCCACTCCAGCATGATAATGAGCAGCTCTCTTTTCCCCACTACTATTAGCAGCAGCGAAACAGTGATTTTGAGTAGTATTGATGGGGTTGGGACTGGAAGACTGCGGGCATGGCTAGACGGGGCCATATCCTGGGGATCACTCCAGGATCATCCCTGTGCCTCCACATAACGCACAGGGCATCCTGGGAGCAGGGAGGGATGATTCCTCCCTTTCCCCGGGATATCACCCTACCCTTCCATCCCGCTTTTTCAAACGGTCTCAGGATGATCCCGAGACCACAGGATGTGTGGCCCACCACCACGTTTTTTCCCTGGCTCCTAGCAAGTAACTGCGAGGAGACAAACAAGGCAAGGAGCTCCTCAGGAGCTCAGTGCCCATTGGGGATGGGGGAGCGTGAGGGGATTTTTTTTTAAAAAAAAAAAGACTCACCCATTTTGTTCAAGCACTCGTGTGCTCCTTTTCCTTTAAAAAAAAAATCCAAAATGGCGCCAGTGACATTGTGCGCCACATATAGACGATGGGGACGATCTCGTGATAATAAAATCGCGAGATCATCCCCCTCAACCCCCCTTGTCTAGACATGCCGTGTGTGTGTGTGTGTGTGTGTGTGTGTAAGAGAGAGCAAGTGAACGGGATGTGTGTGCATGTACATATATCTGTGGGTATATGTAGGTGTGTACCTACATATGTGTACCTACACACACATATCTAGGTGTGTTTTATCCAGCCACACACCTAGAGGGTTTCACTGGGGCCAATGCATCCCCTTGCCTAGAAAACATTGCCCACCCCTCCTGTAGGTGATTCATTTTTATTTTTAATGTACACTTGAAGAACTGAGCCTGGGAAAGTGTCATCTACTCAAGCCTACAGCTGGGCTGAAATCTGAAGCCATCTCTTCTACATTCAACCATATGTCCTCTGATGAAGTTAGAACTTAATGCTAGTATGAAGCCTTAATCACTGCCATAAATGCTACTTTTTTTATTGCTTCTCTTCCTCTCCCCCGCCCCCACTTTAATGCCAATGAGGGTGGATAATATCTGCTAAATACCAAGTTCTTAAGTGCTTGGGGCAGAACAAAATACCATGACAATTGAAAGCTATGAAACAGAAACATATGCGATTTTCTTAATGTGTAGCATGACACCTTCATAAAACCCGCCTGACATTTCCATCAGTCCTGCACACCTGCCATGTCACCTTTGCAGATAAATTTATGAAGGTTGGAGTCCTGCAGAAGAGATGCACATGCATCCCACCTCCACCGAGATCAGAGCTCTTATTCTGCAGATAAATCATGATGTGAACCATCCATTAGAGGCGGGCAGGCCCCCTTGTTTGCATGGCCACCAGCTGCTGTTTGCCAGAGTACCGCCTCTACTGCACCTCCTTCTCTGTTGGCAACCAAAGATTCATTGCCACATGTGTGAGAGGAGGAAGTAATGACAGTGAGATATAGCAATGAGACCACAAAAATGATCAGCTTCAGTGACAGACCATTTGGTTGCTGCTGGATACCACGTCCTGTTCCTTCTTGCATGCCCAACTGCATACTAGTCTGCCCACACCCCGAGGTCATCAACAGAGGCTCTTCATATTTGCTCCTACCAAGGATGATTGAGCTGGTGTGTACAAGGGAGAACATCAGTGGTGGTCCCCCACTTCTGGCATGAGTTTCCAGTGGGAAGTCGACAAAGAAGACTTTATTTGCAGGTCTTCAGAAAGGCTTTATAGTCTTACCTGGTTTTGCTGGCCTTTCCATAGTCCGTGGGCAGCAGTATTTTTTGGTGGGTTGGTTGGTGATATCTCTTTTTATAGATTGTTTGTGGAATAGTTATTGAATATTATTGTAGGGCATGGCTAGATGTAGTGATATCCTGAGGATCACCCCAGGATCATCCCAGTGCATCCACGTGATGCACAGGGGATCCCAGGAGCAGGGAGAGAAGATCCCTGCATTTCCCTGGGATATTGCCCTACACTTCGTCCCAGTTTTTCCCACGGTCCCAGGATGATCCCGAGACCACGGGACATGTGCCCATTGGGGGTGGATGTGTTTGTTTGTTTTTTAAAAAAATACCATTTTCATAGGAGCGATCCTGCAATCATTTTCGATAAAAAAACAAATGAATAAAATGGCAGGCGCAACAGCCTCTTACTCCCGGGACGCCGTGCACTGTGTGTAGACTGAGGGGGAGGATCTCACGATCACCATATCGCGAGATCTTCTCCCTCCGGACCATAGGTCTAGACATGCCCATATTTGATTTTCACTGTTTGGTATCATTTTTATCTTGAGATGGTTATTCCCTTAAAGGCCATCTAAATAAGAGTGGCTGTGAAGCCTGGGCACAGTGATGGCCAACATGCAGTATCTCAAGATCGTTCTCTTCCTTCTGGAATGCTTGCTCTGTGTTTTATCCAGCCAGTCAGAGCTGTCCTTGCCTTTAATAATTGACATGAAAGCAGAGAGGAAGTCAGAGAATTGAGGGAAACGCTCAAACTGAAGCTGGATATATGTATTTTTTCTTGGGTGGGGTACCTCCATGCTGGCAATTTAAATGGCAACACTTCTTTGCAAGATTGTTTGCATCTGTAATTCAAAGCTAAAGCCTGAATTTCAGTTGCTTGAAGACCTTTTGTTAAAGCTCAATTGTTTTACAAGGCGAACTTATGCAGTCAGAACTTAGTAAGCACAAATGAGTTAAATCACGCTTAATCCAAGGTAGCTAAGTATTGCAATTATGAAGCAGGCCATCTGTTAGAAGTGGGGTGGATCCGTTGTTTGAACACCCATAAGCAAGGATTGCAGTCATACCCTGTAAACTAATTTTTTATATTTGATTAGAAGCAAATTTTTGCTATTTTATTAGTGGTTTGCTTGTTTTGAATGTCAGTGTTTTATTCTGGATTATTTAACCAAAGCCTTGGGGCTTTTCTGCATGAAACATGCATTGTGTGTTGGTCATTCCTTACTCAGTGTCATTTACTGGTTGTTTAGACGATGTCATGACCCTTCCATTTTGCTCCTGTGTCCCATCAGCACTTTCTGCAAGTTTTTCTAGAGCAGGGAAAATGCAGCATTTAGTTGTGAAAGTGAAAGAAAACACCTATTTCATTTTTGGGTTTGCGCTATACCACAGTGCCATGTAGAAGTTATGTACCAGAATAGCAGGAAAGGAAATGCTCCTTGTGTAGTACTTGAATCTCAATTCTTCAACAACACTAAGCGTAGATACAGTGATTAATGGCCTCATGTAGAAAATTTCTTTTCTCCTTTGAGTATAAATAACAGAATATATAGGTATAGATAACATCTCGGAGCAGGACTATGGATTCTCCTTGAGGGCATAGATGTGGAGTTGGTCATGAAGGATTCCTTCCCTTCAAAAGTTACCACTACACCACTAATAATTTCTCTCTCCCCACTCCACCCAAAGCATGTAGAAGAACAAATAAATATTTAACTGGTTTCTGAGCGTGGGAGCATAGTCTGTGCATGCATGAAGACCATAGTGAAATTTATATTGCAATTGAGAAGGGGATTGATTATTCTTGAGTGCTAAAGGCATCCATAATTCATAGATGTATTTTTGTATGATTTAGATCAAGATAAAATCATTATGACCCATAAAAACACACGATTAGGATATTGCTGCCATGATTTATGAGTTCTGAGATATCTGGAGTACAGATTATATGCAGGGTTCCTATGGCTTTCCTTTCCAGGGTGATTGAGTCCTTACTTTTTATGTTTGTTTGTTTGGTCTTAAGTTTTACAATAATTTGGGAGGCGGAAAGGAAGTTTTACCTTCATCCCTACTCAATCTGCAAATTCTGGCTGCATTTGTAACTGTGGCCCGATTCATGAACACTGAGGGCAAGTCTACACCTCCCAGCGTTCCAGGAGGGATGGGGGAGAATCTCGCGATATGCTTATTGCAAGATCCTCCCCCTGCATTCACACGCGGCACGTGACGTCCAGGGAGAAAGGAGGACGTTGCGCCCACCATTTTTTTTTTTAAAAAAGACACAAGCTGGAGCACACCAAGAAGTAAAAAAAACCAAGAAGCCCCAACCACACTCCACCCCCCACCCCCAATGGCCCTGGACTCTTCCCAGCCCAGCACCTTTCACTCTGATGACCCCCGCTACTTGCGGGAAAGAGGGGAAAAGCCAAGATGGGCAACCACACACCCCGTCAGTCCCTGGGATCATCCCAGGACTGTGGGGAAAGCTGTGAAGAAAGGGTATGGAGATATCCCAGGGAAATGCAGAGATCTTCCCTCCCTGCTCCCGGGATCCCCTGTGCATCATGTGGATACACAGGGACAATCCTAGGACAATCCCCTGGGGTAGACATGCCCTGAGTGTGAGGAACCTGTGCTCTTCCAGCTGTTATTGGGCTGTAACTCCAATCAGCCCAACTAGCATGATCAGTGATCAGGGATGATGGGAATTGCAGCCCAACAACAACTGGAGGACTACAGGTTGCCCACCCTGATGCACATATTTAAGGTGCACAATCCTATGCACATTTATGCCCAAAAAAAGTCCTGAACTCCCAACTGGGAGTTGTAGGACTTTCTTTTCTGTATAAACATTCATAGGATTGCACTCCTAAATGCTCATATAGAAGGTTATGTGTTGCAACTCCTTGGATGAGCAGTAAACGTCCAAGGAATTTAGTACCATCGCAGCATTTTTTTATTTATTTATTTATATATTCATTTATTGCAGTGTAAGATTTTCAGGCTTCCCTTCTGCTCTTGTAATGTTATGTAAGTTCCCCCATCATGTGCCTCAGTGCTCTCGTGAGTGCTTTCCTGAAGTAAAGTATCACTGTACTTGTCACTCACAGTGCATTCTATACATGGCTACTCAGAGGTTTAGCCCTATTGAATACAATGGTCCATAGTTCGAGGTGAGAGTATACAGTTGCAGCCTCAGGTTGCAGCTGGACATAATGAGATCCATTGTTTCTCCTCCCGTGTTTTTGTTCCTCATTTACTTCCTCTTTCAAAAGAGGAAGTACAGAACAAGCACGAGGCCCATTGAGTCCGCTGTTGTAATGGCGCTGCTTCTCCTGCACACAGCAGGAGAGAGCAGCGATTCTGAGTTTTTTAAAAAAATCGGACTTAATGAGGGGGGGGGGGGTTGACGTGCAAGGAAGGCCAGAAGGGGCTGGAAGCACGCGAGAAGCAGACGACGTCATGTGAGGAACCTGAGCAAACTCCGCGAGTGCCCAGTAATGAGCGTCCAATAAAACGCTCGTCGGATGGAGCTCAATATCTAAAGAGCAGCCACAGTGAAGTCTTCCCTGCCTACGTTTGCAGGAGTGACTGCCCACCTCTTGCATGCAGCCACCAGAAGGTTTGCCGAAAAGGAATGTGTGGCCCTCTGTTTGAAAAAGGTTCCCCAGCCCCTGCTTTCAAACTACAGCATTCTTGGCCAGGATGGCTAGCATCCATGGGTCCATGCAGAGCACCGCACATCTTCCCATCAGTTTTAAGATCCAAAACCAGAAAGCAGACAGAATGACAGGGGGGAAATTGGGAGCAGGAAGCAGAAACAAAGACTTCTGGCACTTTCAGGACCTCCTGCAAGCAACGTATGAATGCGCAAGCGCCACTCCGCTTGGGGGAAATCCCCGTGTTATCACCACAGTTTTTATCTCCACAGAGGGAGTCCAAGCCACTACAGGCTGGATGAATAGCCTCCCTGGGTTAGACCAGGCTCGTGGGATGGAGGTTGCCCACCTATGCTATATGGGGAAGTGGGGGAAGAAACCTACTAATCAGAGAGAAGCATGTACAACAGGCTTACCTCACAAAAATGATGAAGCCATTTATGGCATGGCTTTGTCACACACACACACACACACACACTTCCCAAGGAGCTAACAGTTGAAATCATTCCTCTTTGATTTCACCTATTGCTAGGGTGACCATATGAAAAGGAGGACAGGGCTCCTGTATCTTTAACAGTTGTATTGAAAAGGAAATTTCAGCAGGGGTCATTTGTATATATGGGGAACCTGGTGAAATTCCCTGTTCATCACAACAGTTAAAGGTGCAGGAGCTATACTAGAGTGACCAGATTTAAAAGAGGGCAAGGCACCTGCAGCTTTAACTGTTGTGATGAAGAGGGAATTTCACCAGGTTCTCCATATATACAAATGACACCTGCTGCAATTTCCTTTTCAATACAACTGTTAAAGATACAGGAGCCCTGTCCTCCTTTTCATGTGGTCACCCTACCTATTGATCCTGAAGCTTTTAAGCAATAAGAAAAACAAAGGTTAGTGGTGTTGTTTTTTTAAAAAAGAGAGTAAAGAATTGCCATATAAGCAGAACAAATGTTTATACAATCTGTATTTCACAAGCTCCACCGTAACAAACAGAACAGCCTCTTGAAGTACATCTAACAAATATTTCAGACACTGGATACCTCCAACCAACTGACGTCTGATTTTCATAAAACATAACTTTATAAAAGGCTGTACATCATTGGAGACAAATTAATGTTAGGATCATCAAAGAGTTTTGAATTGTTTAGCATATTTATTCCTCATGTGTTTGCCGTTCGCAAAATAATTGGATCTGAAAGACTTGTAAACCATGACAGGGCTCTCCAGCAATCTGTATTGATTATCACCATAAAGTATCTGTACCTCATTAAAAACAACATGCCTTACTTACTACAATACACGTAACTAGAATGTCTTTGCTAAAAAGTGTCTCAAAAACAGAATATTCCAATCATACTGTACATGCTTGTGGAAAATACCAGCTTATGTTGAATCAAAGCTTATCAATGAATATAGGAGAAAATGGTGATATACAATACATATACAATGGCCAGAAAAAGTCTATGAATTAGTGCTGGGCCAAATCCTTCCCCTTATTTTTGGGAACTTTTTCTCTCCCTGTGAAAGAGACATATTTTTGTTCTTGCCTCTTTTGCAGGGAGGGGGAGAATTCCAGGAGATTTTTCTCCTTGGGGAGGGGGACAGCATTTCCACATACCTTTTAAAAGTGTTGCTGGTTGTTTACAGGGCTTACTTCTATTTTTTTATTTTTAAAACACCCCTGGCATTTGGAGGAGCCCGGCAATTCTTCACGAATGCCTATTGGAGGCCATGTGACCTCTCCCTGTCCAATAGGCATTCAGGAAGAACTGCTGGGTTCCTACAAGTGCTGTGGGTGTTTTTTTAAAAATAAATAGATAGAGGACCCCTCAAAACTCCCTACACGTAAAAAGAATGGAGAAACCTGTACTCTGCTACAATGGGAAGATTCTCTGAAATTCTCACCTCCCCCAGCCTTTTTTGGGGAAGTTTTTGTTTTCCCTTCCATGCCCAATAGCCAGAGAATTGAAGAGCCCTGCTTGGTCAGACCAAAGGCTTATCTAATTTAGCATTCTGCTCCCCACATGACCAACCATATGCCTGTGGGAAGCCCACAAGCAGCACATGAGTGCACTAGCTCTCTCTTGCTGTTATTCCCCAGCGACTGGTGTACTGCCTCAGATACTGGAGGTAGCATATAGCCATCATGACTAGTAGCCATCCTTCAAGAATTTGTCTAATCCTCTTTTAAAGCCATCCAACTTGGCGGCAATCACTACATTTTCTGGGAGTGAATTCCACAGTTTAATGATGCACTGTGCAAAAAGTACTTCTTTTCATCTGTCCTGAGTCTTTCATCATTGAGCTTCATTGGATAAAACCAAGTTCTAGTATTATGAGAGAGGGAGGGGAAAAAATTCTATCCACTGTCTCCACACCATGCATAATATTTTATAATTTGTATCATGTCCCCCATTAACCGCCTTTTTTCTTAACTTAATAGCTCCAAACTTTGTAAACTTTCCTGGTAGGGGAATTGCTGCTCATTTTGATTGCCCTTCCCTGCAACCGGAAACTGCTCTTTGGGAAGTTCACAAAACAGAAGTGCAATCATAAAATACAAGAGCCTGTAAAACATCATGTAAAAGATAAAACAAATTGAAACAGAAAAAATCCTAAACAGTAATCCTCAGTGGTTGTTCCAGTGTTTATTTTTCAAAATGATTGTGAAATCCTTTCCAAAGGATTCTAAAATAGCCTTGAGAATGGTTAAGATTAGTAATTAAGTTTTATCCGGAATCTTAACACTAGGCTTGGGAAATATTTACAAAATAATTGTAGCATTCCTTAGTTTGCTTTTAGATTAGGATCCTAAAGGGCCCCATTAATGGTCCTTAGCTGGGCAAATTGTCCTTTCATTGATGCCAGTGGAACTTTTTTGTTTGTGAAATGGCTGCCCAATTGGGCCCAGACTCATTCGTAATGTGCAATCTTGCAGAGATACCGGGCCTTATTTTAACTGTAGGTTAGTTTGTTGCTGAAATATTTCTGGCTCAGTGCTCTAGTTCTGCTCTTTCTTTCTGAGAAATAAAAAGCTATATTGCTGTGTTGTGAAATGGCTGGGGTCATTTGGGACTCCTAAAGACATTGCTTTGGGAACTCCTCTGCCGTAGTCTGTCATTTCCAAACCAGGTTAGTAATGGATTCGGCATTGAACTGGCCCCATCAGGCCTTGCTTGATTAAAAAAAGAAATTTAACTGATGGCTGTGTGGAGCAAGAGAAAAGCCAAGCTAGGTCTTTCTGGAGCAGCCCGTCCCTGTGTGCCAACAAGAGGACAGCGGAGTTTACTGATCTAACGCTGCCTTCCAAACTCTTGAGTTTCACATTTGAACTGTTGTGGTTCATTGCTGGCAGTGTAGGGAAACTGTGGCCTTCCAAGTTTTCTTGGACTCCAACTCCCATCAGCTCCAGCGAGCATAGTCAATAGATCAGGATTATGAGAGTTGCAGTGCGGGAATATCTGGAGAGTCGCAGGTCCCCACCACTTCTTACAGGTTAAATTTATAAAGTCTAACTCACTTTGGGAAAGTACTTTCTCCTGTAGTAGAGATGTGGGAGAGTTCTGCAACAGAATCCAGTGAGTTCAGATGACTATGAAACCAATCCGCAGATTTTGCAGTAGACCAGCTTTTCCCGAGTCATATGGATTTTGAGAATTTGCAGTCTGGCTTTTTACTTTCTGGAAAAATCATCATAGAAAAATACGTAAAATAAAAAGAACATGAGCTGAAAATGCACATTTCCCAATAGGATACAGCATGAAAATGTGTGTTTTGGAGGGATGTGTACATTTTCACGAGTGCGAATCTGGGCAAATTCGGCAAATTGGAAAATCTGCTTCCGTCAATGAGCAGGTGATGGAACAAAAAAGCACTTGACAATCCATGAAATGCAGAGAGAATGGATTTTACAAAATCCACACATCCCTACTCTTTAGTTAAACTGAACTGAAGGTTCTAGTGAATGAAATCGGCAGCCAGAAACATAATTTATTCCATTGTTCAGCTCTATCCTTTATTTCTGTTTTAGGGTATCATTTGGATAGTTTTGAACAGATGAATCAATTCTTTGATCCATCTAGCCCAGTCTTCCTTAACTTGGGTCTACCTAGATCAGGGGTGGGCAACTTGTGGAGCCCTAGATATTTTGGCCTACAACTCCCATCACCCCTTGGAAGCATAGCTAACAATGAGGAATGATGGGAGTTGTAGGTCAAAACATTGTAGGCTACAAGTTGCCCACCCCTAGGGTGACCATATGGAAAGGAAGACAGGGCTCCTGTATCTTAAACTGTTGTGTAGAGAAGGGAATTTCAGCAGGTGTCATTTGTGTGCATGCAGCACCTGGTGAAATTCTCTCTTCATTACAACAGTTAAAGCTGCAGGAGCTAGACTAGAGTGACCAGATACAAAAGAGGGCAGGGCTCCTGTAACTTTAACTGTCTATTCAAGCTGTTCAGCCTGGTCCCAATGGAGCAGATGCTGGAGTTGTCACATAATCTTAAAATCCCTTCCTTGGTGCAGCATGCCAGCATAAATTAGCATGTGAACAACATTAAGACTGCAAATCTATACTCACTTACCTGGGATTAAGTCCCATTGAACTGATTAAAATTTACTTCTGAATACACATGCATATGATTACAGTCTAAAGCAGCCCCCTCCAAACTGGTGCCCTCCAGATGTATGGGGCTAAAACTCCCATCGTCCCTGACTATTGGACATGCTAGCTGGGGTTGATGGGAGGTGTTCTCCAAAACCTGTGGAGGGGACCAGGTTAGGGAAAACTTGTCTAAAGAGACAAAAAATGCTGGAAAATTGTTTTGCCGTCAGTTCTGCATAATAAGAAATATGCAAACAGTGTTATCAATAGAAATAGCATAGACAGAGATCACTTAATTTTTTGTGATGTACAGCAAATGTATAAATTACTACATGAGATAACATTCTCACCTTGACAGGTTACACAAAAATAGATTAGATAAATTAGCATCACTACATTTAATCAGAATTAACAGTCGCCTTCCGAAAAGCTTGGATAAACTAACAAGAAGAGAAGATTCATAAGGTTTTATCCCAGCAAGTAAAAAGTTAGGAACCATCTGGTATAATTTGAAATGATCCACTGAAAAATCTATGCAAAAAAGAGATGCCATCAACAGCACGGGACCATAGCAAGCTGCCTTATATGGTGTGAGACCATGGGTCCATCTAGCCCAATACTGTCACCACTGACAGGCAGCAGCCCAAAAGGGTTTCAGGTGGGATTCGGTCCTAGCCCTGCTTGGAGGAGCCTGGGATCAAACCTGGGACCTTCTGCATGCAAAATAGGGGCTCTACCACTGAGCCACAGCCCCTGATAGCCATCATTATGGCAAACTCCAGATAGCAACCATTGTTAACGCTGGCATATAAACTCAGTTGCCCCATGGCATGTAATACCGTATTTCTTCGATTCTAAGACACACTTTTTCCCCCCATATAAACATCTCTAAAAATGGGGTGCATCTTAGAATCGCGGGTGTGTTTATTATTTCTTAGAATCAAAGCTCTTTTTTCTGTTGGTGGTACTGAAATTAGTGTGCGTCTTACAATCGATGCCGTCTTAGAATCGAAGAAATACGGTAGTACATATATGAACATCTGAAGCTGCATCATATTAAGTCAGACCATTTGTCTGATAGTGTTTACTACTATGACTGACAGTGGTTCTCAGGGCAGGAGGCGGTCTTTCCTAGTCCAGCTACCTGATGTAATTAAGTGAAGGTCTCAAGGATTGAATTTAGGCCCCTTCTACATGGAAAGCATGTGCTCCACCAGAGAACTATCAACCCTCCCAAGAAAAATGGAATGCTATGATTGCATTGGCCAAATGTGATGAACGCAACCTCTACCTTCACACACCCCTACCCTTTTCTAGAAGTTTCTCTGCACACACATGTTTAGGTATCAACATCTGCATTCATCCCAAGCTGACTCTTGACTCTTCCCCCACCTAGCTATCCAAGATTCAACTTTATGTTAAATAGGTGCATGCAGCAATTCCTTGGGCTCTGACAGGTTTGACAGGTCAGTTTGAGTGTTCCTCTCTGGGAGCTGTCCAGCTGCCTTTATTTGGAAAATCTTCCTTCAAACAGCGGGCAAAGAGCCAAGACTGGACTCTGCTACACTGTGGAGCTCCAGGTGTCCCTATCACCACCACAAAGACACTCACCACCACCAAGATGGTTTGGTGGGTGATTGTTAGGATACTGAGAAGTAAGTTTTCATTAGCAAGTTGGATGTTTCAATTTATTTTGATACCAACTGACCCTTTCTGAACTTCTCTCTGCTGGATTCTTTAATAAATATACCCAATTCGAGGCTGGAGTTGGCTTAGTTCTTTGCATAGCATGAAAGTTAGCCTTACCTGGTATGCCTAGATCACTTCGCATACACAATAACGTAGGGGGGTTGGTTTTTTAAAGGAAATTAAAGGCAGCTCCGGGAAAGGTTCCTATCCTCCATAAGAGTGAAAGCCAGGATTCCCACATATCCAGGATTCAGGAGTTATTAATCATGTGGGTGATGGCAGTCTACCTCTGAGGAATATAGACAAAGGGTTTCTTGCAGCCTGTTCTACCTTGCAGGGTTAGAGGTGCAAACTCCTGTTTGTCATTACCATTACATACTCTGGTGTAAGGTGCACTGTGCTCAGCCAGAACTATGCATACCCGTAGAACCAGGTAACATTTTATACATATTTTTTCACATACTCTACATTACATTTTTTTCCCCAAAGATTGATGACCGAAACTCAAAATCTAAATGGCCTCATTGTGGAGAAACACACATTAAATTGTATGTGAGATTGTTTGTGGTTCTCTTTGTTCCGAAAGTGAAGATTTGCTTCCCCGGTGTTTTGTACGTTTGTTCATGAACAATGGTCAAAATGCTTGTAAAGGCTGGAGCTCCACAAGAGACAGTTCCAAAATTATTAATATACATGAAAGAGAGTTCCCAGGGTTCTGTCATACTTTAGTGTCACACCAAGAAATGGATTCCAAGCAGGGATAGGAATTGGAAGGGATGTAACTATACAGATAATGGGTTGCTCAGTTTTCAGTAGCTGCAACTGCCAAAATAAACATGCTTCAATCTGGAACACAGTCTCAAAGGGCACCAAAAAAATCCGGTAGGGCCAGAATTACAATGCTTTCCAGCATTAGGGCTTTCTCAGTGGTGGCCTCCAGCATTAGGGCTTTCTCAGTGGTGGCCTCAACATTGTGGAACTCCTTTCCAAGAGATATGAAGCTGGTTCCAGCTGTTCTTATTTTTAAGGGCACAATCTTACACACGTTTAGACAGAAAGAGCTGCAAACAACTCCCAGCATGCACCTGCCAGTCATGCTGACTGGGGAATGTTAGGAATGGTAGGATTTCCCCCCCCCCTGTCAAAACATGCATAGGATTGCGCCCTAATAGGATTTTTAAAAAATGTTTGTTTCGTTTGGCTTTCAATTGAAAAGTTAGTTGTTGTTTTTGTTGTATATGCTGTTTCTGTTACTGGTGTATTCTTAAATTTGTTTAAAATTTACAGTTTTATGAATTAGTTAAATTGATACAGAGTTGGATGTTTTATATTGTAAGCCACCCTGAGAAGGTTGCAGTCTTGAAAGGTGCCTAAGGAATGAGATGAACATTGTTCATTAGATGAACATTGTCCTAAAGTGCTTTTTTTTTAAAAAAAAAAAAAAATGCTGTTATTCATTCATGTGGGAGGGAAATAAATCACCGCAATGAAAGCAACCTCCTCCCCAAGACAATTCAGTCATCAGTAACAGGTACTCTGTGACAAAGCAAACTACATTATACCTTTCTATGCGTCCCGGGATCTCCCGTCACCCATACTATGACCATCATAATGACTGGCATTATGCTTATCTAGATTAAAGCATGCTTCTATACTTCACATGCATTTCCATGGCCTGTGAATGTTTAGCACATGAGATCATGTTTCACTTTTTTTATGTATTATTCTCGCTTTGTTAGCCAAGTCTATCCTGACATGTAATATTGGTATAATATATTGCTATGATCTTGTTTGCCTGGCTGTCGACTACAGCTGAGTATAGCAAACAGAAGTACAAGTGGTAGCATTAGGTGGTATGACAGAAGGCATTGTTGCCCTGTATGGTGCACATTTACCTCACGGTCTGTGGTAACTTGGAGCCTTTCTACACGAGGCACTTATTGTGCACCCATGATTCTTCACTCATGACAGCTCGCGGGAGCTTTACCCAATGTCATCATCCTCTAGGGCCTCTCCCATGACTTGCAACCAGTACAATGTTGTTTTTTCTAACAAGGAAAGACTGGTTATTCTGTGAATGGCGGCATGAAATCCTGTTGTGTTTGTGCAATTCCACTATACAACTACGCCAGCTAGTGGTTATGTCATGGAACATATAGAAAGGCAGAGAAAGAAAAGCCCCCCGGGGGGGGGGACATGTAAAGGAACTGATCTTAATCCCACAAAGAATCTGGAAGCAGAAACTTTGGTAAAGTGATGGGTTAATAACAAGCCTCATGAAGAAAAGCCCTCGATTTGCAGGCTTCTGTAGTGTTTCAGGGCCAGGTCAAGCTATGTTGCTGCCCTAGGAGGAAATTAATTGCATCTCCTTGCAACTTTTATATGTTTGGGGCAGGGGTGAGGGATTAAACCTCAGCCCCATGAGCCAAACCCAGTCTGCCTAGGGTCCTTAAAGTGTTCTCCCATTTACAGCCTCTTTTCCCTGTATTAAACTGTCAATGCTTTCATTTGTATGGAATGAGGTAAGAGGAACCTACACTCCAGACCATGTGGTCCTGAGGGTCTGGGATGGTTGATGATAGTGTTTGCCCTAGAAGATTTTCCAGATTAGTCTGGAGTCCCTGGAGTTGTGCGTACTGGGTTCAGATGGCTCTGGCCTCATGAATCTGTCAAACTCACCTGACTAGAGATGAAAGGGGGCAAAAGGAATGAGTGTATGTCCACCACAGGACATGATCCTAACCCAACTCCAACTCTCTCTTTTTAAAAAACCCAGACCCAAAAACAACAACTATAGACTGCCTTCAGACCGTGTTCACCACCTCTTGTGTTGATTGTAACAGAAGGCCAATTGAACAACAAGAGCAGGCCCCACGGGATTTGGTTGAAATTTCATCAACTGCCCAAGCCTACTCATTTTAGACTTTTGTTTCCACTTTTTATAAACCTTTTCCCTTTCATCTGCCATCTGTTCTGTATTCCTGTTTCAGTGCTCTCAATCTTGTGTGTCTGCCAGTATGCATGGCTGTTTTGTTTTTCCTGGACCTGACTCCATCTTGCTTCTTGTTTGGATCTCCTGATCCTTTACATTAGTAATTATAGCTCACGTCGTAGCTATCCCTATAAGGCCATCGAGTCCAGCCACTGGCCAAATGCAGGAATCCACCTCAACACATACCTGAAAGATGGCTGTCCAGCTGCCTCTTGAAGGCCTCTAGTGTGGGAGAGCCCACAACCTCCCTAGGTAATTGGTTCCATTGTTGTACTCCTCTAACAGTCAGGAAGTTTTTCCTGATGTCCAGCCACATCAGGAGCCATAACAGGAGCCCATTATTCCATGTTCTGTACTCTGGGATGATCGAGAAGTGATCCTGGCCCTCCTCTGTGTAACACCCTTTCAAGTATTTGAAGAGTGCTATCATGTCTCCCCTCTGTCTTCTCTTCTCCAGGCTAAACATGCCCAGTTCTTTCAGTCTCTCCTCATAAAGCTTTGTTTCCAGACCCCTGATCATCCTCATTGCCCTCCTCTGAACCCCCACCAGCTTGTCTGCCTCCTTCTTGAACTGTGGTGCCCAGAACTGAATGCAACACTCAAGATGATGCCTAAACAGTGCTGAATAGAGGGGAACCAGTACCTTGTGTGATTTGGAAGCTATACTTTTAAATGCAGCTCAAAATAGCATTTGCTTTTTTTGCAGCCATATCACACTGTTGGCTCAAAGTCAGCTTGTGATCTACAACAATTCCAAGATCCTTCTCTCTTGTAGTATTGCTGAGCCAAGTATCCCCCATCTTGTAACTGTGCATTTAGTTTCTTTTTCCAAGGTGTAGAACTTGGCATGTATCCCTATTCAATTTCATTCTGTTGTTTTCAGCCTAGCGCTCCAGCCTATCAAGATCACTGTGAAGTTTGCTTCTGTCTTCCAGGGTATTAGCTATCCCACCCAATTTTGTGTCATCTGCAAATTTGATAAGCAATCCCTGCACCTCCTCATCCAAATCATTAATAAAAATGTTGAAGAGCACTGGGCCCAGGACTGAGCCCTGCAGTACCCCACTCATTACCTTCCCCCAGTTTGAGAAGGTACCATTGATTAGCACTCTCTAAGTCCAATTCTGTAGCCAACTGTGGATCCACCTAATAGTTGTTCCATCTAGCCCACTTTTAGCTAGGTTGTTAATCAGAATGTCATGGGGCACTTTGTCAAAAGCTTTGCTGAAGTCAAGATATATTATGTCCACAGCATTCCCACAGTCCACAAGGGAGGTTATCCGATCAAAAAATGAAATCAAATTAGACTGGCAGGATTTGTTCTTTACTAATCCATGTTGGCTTCTAGTAATCGCTGCATTGTTTTCAAGGTGCTTACTGACTGACTTCTTTATAATCTGCTCCAAAATTTTCCCAGGGATGGATGTCAGACTAACTGGTCTGTAGTTTCCAGATTCCTCCTTTTTGCCCTTTTTGAAGAAAGGGGTAATGTTAGCCCTCCTCTAGTCGTCTGGCACTTCACCCATCTTCCATGATATTTGTTTTAAACCGCAGAGGGATTTTATTATACAAATGTATACAAATATATACAAATGTCACAAATAAATAAATAAGGTAGGGTTGAGCAACAACTCTCATCATCCCTCACCTTCAGCTATGCTGGTTAGGGTTGATGTGAGTTGTAGGCCAAAACATCTGGAAGGCCACAAGTTGCTCACCCCTGCCATTAAGGCAGAATAATAGTCCCTGGAGAATATCTAAAATTATTCCACCATTTTATTTGCTTTTCTAAACATGATACCCTAAGAGAAAATACTGGAATAACTTTGAGGGGATTAATTGCCTTTTGTAGTAGAAGTTTTTAAAATGTCTCATGTTTTTTCTCCACTATGAATCTTTGTTTTTGCTCTCCCAATTCCTCCAACCACTGTGAAAAATAAGCAATTCACCTAGCACGTTCTGGCCCAGTCCCCTTCAAGCTCCCCTGCAGCCATGACACTTCAAACTGTGATTTCATCATATCTTTTAAAATGAGCAGGTTCAGGTATAATCAGTACTGGGAGGAAAAGAGAGAAGGGGGGACTGACTGTTGTAGGAAATCATGGTAGCAAAATTTAATATATCACACACACCCCTTTAAGCTAGAATTTAACCACTGTCAAGCACAGGAGGATGCTATCTGTATTGAATTACCTATAAGACAGTAGTCATTCAAGAGCACTTTTGACTTAGTGGAAGTATGATCACTGAGTAGTGTTATTCATATTCAAATTTACATATCTAGCTAAATTTACTCCTATAGGAGTAAATATTATATGAAATATATTTACTGTTCTAGATTACTATGAAAGTCTGCCCTTTAATTGTGTTTTAATTCATTACTAAATGCATATCGTCTTTCTTCCATAATAGAATGCCAGGCAGCCTACATAGGATTCGTTGGCGCCTCTCCCATCCAGGCACTGGGCAGTCCTAGACATGCTTAGCTTCAATAAGTTTGCTGGATCACCAGGAGCAGAAAATGTCTGTGAAAAACTCCTCTAATGATAAGACCCAGAGCCAATTTAACATCTGAAATCCTTGAGAGAGTTAACCATTAAAGCTGCAGGAGCCCTGCCCTCTTCACCAGATACAAAGGGGGCATGGCTCCTGCAGCTTTAACTTTTATGATGAAGAGGGTATATGAATGACACCTGCTGAAATTTCCTTTTCAATACAACTGTTAAAGATACAGGAGCCCTGTCCTCCTTTTCGTCTACCTTCTCACCACCGTTCTCACCACCTACTATTGCTCCTCCTCTTATCACTTTCTTGAGAAGCAGAGAGGCAGTAAGCAATTAGGCAGTGGCATCTGCTGCTCCTTCTTCTCACCACCATGGTTGTTTGGGCCGAAGTCAGAGGCAATTGAACAAGCATGTTAAAATAGTGAAGAAGAGGAGTATTCTCCTGCTGGGTGTGGGACCTCAACAGATGCCCAACGACACTACCTTTGACACCGGCCCTGCTTACCTTGGTCCTCCTCAGTCTTCACAACTTGGACCTTCCAGCTTTCATTGTTCCCTGCCTCTCACCTGTCTATGTCTCCCACACCATTTATATAGCAGTCTTTGCAACTCATTGCTTATGTCTGGCATCTCACTCCACCCATTTCCAAAATGTTGGAATCATCTTCAGGTAGAGCAACAACAGGAGCTGCCCAACTGGGTCTCCATCCCACCCACCCCATCCCCCACCACACAATCTTTCATATGATGATTTGAATAGTAAATTTTATATAGATGCTAGATACGATTCTAGGCCACATTTTAAGGTACACAGTTAGTTCACATGTCACCTAGGCCAAACCTGTTGAACTTCATGGTTGCCCCACATTAACTGAGAGCCCACCATTCATAAAACTCCCGAGGCTTGAGGAATTTGCTTTTTGCCAGTTGTGGTATGAATTAATCTGCATTTCCTAGACTACTGTGCAGGACAGAGTTAGTTATCCACCATCTTTCACTCTTCCTGAATGGTCCAATGCAGTTTTTAGCTCAGAAAACAGATAAAAATATCTTTTAAAAAGTGGAATTTGATAGAAAACATGCTTAACACTACAAATTTAAATATGAATTTTCATGTGATTTTTTGTTTGTTTGTTTAAAAGCCAATGAATACCGACATGGGATAGAATGGATTTGTGCATGAACACATGCCAAAGTAACACCCGCAATAAACATATTTGCCCTTACATTGTAGGTGAATATGGATAAAGGCAGTCAAACCGTGTTGCAGAAAAGCTTGTCTGACCTGACTAATTTTCTCACTGAGGAACTCATAATAAGCTTCCAAAGACCCCCATGGATTATCTAGGGCACTCTTTGAAAGCAAGGCTGTCCCAAGACATTTTGCTGCTTGGGGCAAAAGACAAGATAGCGACCCGTTTCACATATAGAAGGCCATCAGACTGGCTGTTGAACCTTATTTTGATGCTGGTGTTGGCACAGCGTCCTCCTGAGGGCAGCAGGCTAGCTTGAGGAGAACAGGGTAGGCTGCATGTCCCACATATCTCTGTCACCCAAAATGTTACCATCACTCCCCACCCGTAATACCTCACTCTGCCTAATGGCAATGCGGGCCCTGTTTGAAAGCCACTGCCTATAGCCTACAAATATGGTGGAGGGGAGGATGTAGAAGGTGAGCTACTTGGTGTAAAGAGATGAAAATTATCAATAACGGAAGGTAGAAGACTCAGCTCAGGGGTGGGAAGAGGAAACACGATATTTGCGGTGCTTGTTAGACTTACCATCCTAGTTTTTGTTTCACGATAAGAGCTAAAACTTATTAACTCTATCCGTACAACAAGAATACTAGTGACATACATGAAAGGATTGTTCTGTGGACAAAGAGGTATCAAGCGACTCTGCTCAACCTGAGTGTTTACAACTTCGTACAACCTTGTATTTTACAACTGATGAACTGGAATATTCCCATGCAGCTGAATAACTAATCAAAAATCTGTTTAAAGGTATGAGGAATTATATCCTCAACTAGTGAAGTGCAAATCCAACATACACACACAAACACAGAGTTTAGTTTCACTTATATGCCACTGTTCAAAAGCATCTCATAATAAACATCAAATCTTAAAAAACAGCATAGCAAGCAATTCATTACAATTCTTATACACACACCTATATATGTTTTGGCTGAAGAGGCACTGGAGATATTTACACAAATTTTCAAGGTATGAGCATTCAGTGACTTCAACAAGATATACAACAGAATTACGTTTCCCTAAATATAAGTATTTAGAAGTAACTTGCCATATGTTTACAATTATCTGTGGCTACATTTATGATCCTTGATGCAAACATACATTTTCTGGATTGCAGCTCTTTAAAGATTTTCTATTTTATTTTTATGGTGTTAGTGTACATTTTGGTTCTAGCAATTTATAGTAAAGCTTTAAAAATCCAAATAAAAACTAGGAAGTTTAATTCAAGTAGCAGTAAGTAGTAATTTTCCTATGCATAAAAAATAGAGTGAGTCAGTAACTAGCAACACCAAATTTAATAAACTCTTTACTTGAACTAATGAAATGCTATATGCAAAGATGTAGAGAATACTAATACTCCTTTTTTTATAACACCTTTATTTGGACCAATTAGTCTTTAAAGTAAGCTTTCAAGTCACACAGGCCTCTTCTGCAGGTACAATTTTTTAAAGGGTATGTGGAAGAGGTAGATGTCACTTAACCAAATTTAACTGTTTCTCCGCTTTATAATGGTTTTGACAACTGTTCAGGTCCAGGACACCCTCCAGATACCATTTTCAAAACATTTTCCAAGTGTTATACCTTGCTTTGTGTAGATGTGGCCCTGGTTAGTCAGTCTTTGCTTATACATTTCTGCCCAACATTTTAGTATCACCATGGAAAAAGTTAGATTTTATTTTTATTTTTTTTAAAATAGTATTGTAGAGCAAGGATCCCCAACCTTTTTGGACCTGTGGGCACATTTAGGAATCTAAGAAACTGCTGTGGGCACCACCACAAAATGGTTCCTATGGCTACCATTAGGACTACCATTAGGGCATGGCTAGTCAAAAGAGGGGGCGTGTAGGGAGGAGTGGGAAAGCAAGGTTAGGGCTGGGAGAGAGGGGAAAATAGCAAGGAAAAGGGGTAGAGCGGAGAGCAAAAATGAGACTAAAGGATAGGAGGGGAGAAATAGTGAGGTGAAAAGGTGGTGGGGAGAAAAGGTACTGCTAGAGGTTGGGAGTGTAGGGAAACTGGAAGATAAGGGGATGAATGGGAGAGAAAGAGAAAGCCTAGGGACTAGGAAGAGAGAGAAAGGGAAAGGCTAGGGACAGAGAAGGGAGAGAAATAGTGAGGAAAGAAGTTGGGTGGAGAGCGCCTGGCTTGCCATGGCTTAGTTTGTCATGTGAACCCAGGCAGCAGGGGTTGTTGTTTTTTAGTATTAGACCACCCTCAAACAAAACATGGCTTGATTTAGAGTTATTTGAGGGTTATCTAACCCTCAAACTGTAAGGCAGGAAGATAAGGGTTTGCAAAGTTTTAATCGCTTTAAAGGGGGGGAATGTTAGCACAACCACCTCCATTTTTAACAGGAAACTGTAAAGTAGCCATCAAATTGCAAGCAAAATGTCATGATGTCCTGTATGCGAGAATGTCTCCTTGAGTGCATCCTTCTTATCTAACATAAACAAGAGCTCTGGCTCCAGCTGGCTCCAGTGCTGCTGTGTCAAAGTTAACTTGTGTAACTTACTGTCAGGCCAAAGGTATTGTTTACAGAACAGAGAGAATTGTTTAGCATAATTAGCTATGCCCCAGTGTTATGTTCTGATTGGTTAATGCTGCAACAGGGCCCTGCCCCTTGCAAGCTCAAATACTGTACTGTATTCCCTATGTCTTTTGTCTGATTGCTCCCTTTGAAGAGACCAGGCCTTGATTACTAATCAATAAAGCACTTTTCAACCCTCTGTCTCTGGAATGGTGGAGCCGTGCTTAAGGGCTGTTTGGATTTCGTCCTTCGGTGAAAAGAACATTGATCTAACAAAACAACCCTTGCCATCTGTTTTTGCATGAAACAACAACCCACAGTAAGCTGGGTGGCTGCAGACACCACGCCAAGATGGTGCCCACAGGCCGCCAGTACAAAGCAACAGCCCCCACAGGTAAATTAACCCATGTTGTGACAAGCAGACATGCCCTCTGTTTCACCAGCTGGTTAAAAATTCCCTTCTCTTGCTAGCATTTGTTTCACTGGTCAGATGATTTTATCTTCCAAGCCTGTTTCCATTTTTATGCTGATCTTTTATTTCTTTCATGGATTTTTCTCCTAATTCTTTTTTATTAATAATAATAATAATAATTTTCTAAGGCTGTAATCCTAGGGTCCCTGGGCAGGTGTCACAGAAGGCTCCAGATCTGAGTGGGAGAGAGAAAGAGATTCATCTTCAGAGGGAGACGTCTCACCTTGGACGCTCCCTCCCAGCCCCGGCGGAAATGTCCACATTTCTAATTGCCCCTCTAATGCTGGTGCTCCGACATTGGTGGACACAAAATGGAGGCAGATGGGGACATGTCATGGGTGGCTTGGGAACTGCTTTTCATCTGCGGGATCCAACACCCTCTCACTCCCCAGACATGCCCCTGACGTGGGGGGAAATGTATGTCAGCGCTGGGCTTGGCGTACCTAAATTCCCTCCCACTGCTTCCCCTAGAACAGGAAAAGAAAACAGGACAAATGCCGCTTCTCCCTCCTTTCCACCCTGCTGACCCAAACCCAGCAGGCCTTTTAAATTTTTCCGTGTCTCTGACATTGGAGCTATCCACCTCCGCAGGTAGGATTCCTCTATTAAAATGAATATTGAAACCACATACAATAAAGCTTTACCCTTATCTCAAGGCTATACCCAGTTGTTATTTTACCTAAATCATCAGTAACCCTCAAAAGGCTTTGTTACGTGCATGTTGGGTTTTTGTTGTTGTTGTCATTATCTTTAGCTCCATCTTTTTCTAAGAGTTTTGTTATTTCATATTCTCGTTTGCTTTTCCTTTGGCATCATACTCAGGTTGGCTCAACTCTGTGGAAGAGGTTATTTATTGTGTTTAGATGCTCAAGCTAACAGGGTGTTATCTTTAGTTCTCACTTTGCTAACTTGATTTATTTTTCAGTTTACCTTAACCCTCTTCTGTATATACTCCTTCTTCCTTCTTAGCCTTCTTTGTGCATAAGATGAAGTAGGCTGACTATTGCCTGTGAAAGCACAAGCCACAAGAAAACAGTGAACGTAAAGGTTTCACAGGCTTTCGACCAAAGTATTACTTTACATCTGTATCTAGCAGTTATGCTCCCCCCCCTTCATTTTTAAGAACATAGGGTGAGAAGAGCAATGCTGGATCAGACCAAGGGTCCATCTAATCCAGCATTCTGTTCACACAGTAGACATTCACCTGCTCACAGGAAACCAAAAAGCAGGACATGAGTTCAATAGCACCTTCCTGCCCATGTTCCCCAGCATCTGGTATACATAGACATAGTGTCTCTGATACTGGAGGTAACATTTAGGCCGAATCTACACCTACAATCCTTTTGCAAGGGAGGAGGGGTAGTTGTGAGTTTTCCCACTTCTGTGATCGGCACTCACAGGGCACACGTGAGTGAAGTTTTCCACATTTTCAGGAGTGCTGTTGCAGGAGGCTGTGTGCCCCGTGACAGCGCTTCTGCATGTGGATTGGGAGCAGTGGGCAGGGACAAGCAGATTCCACAGCTACGGGGATGTTTTTTTATGACTCGTCAGGCATGCGCAGAAAGGCAAATTCACAGCTACACAGGGGGAGAATAGGGAGTCCATCGCATGTGCGATGCTGCGCAGAGATATGTATGTGTTAAAAAAATAAAATACAAACTCTCGCCGACACAACATGCCAATACACATCCAAAACATGTGGCAAAAATGGTGGCCGCATCCACTCGCACACACCTCCGAAACGCCTGCACACGCCGACAGCTGATTAGCTGTTTGCTGAGCCAGGAATTTGCGCCGAATAGCAACAGCTTCGCGAAGCAGGGGCACACCAGCCACAGACTTCAGAATTGTACTGAGATAGCCCCCAAAATGTGACAAAAGCAGTCAGCGATAT
Source organism: Elgaria multicarinata webbii (assembly GCF_023053635.1). Taxonomy (NCBI): domain Eukaryota; kingdom Metazoa; phylum Chordata; class Lepidosauria; order Squamata; family Anguidae; genus Elgaria; species Elgaria multicarinata. The sequence goes on along the minus strand of NC_086175.1, from coordinate 24,003,538 downwards.
TTGGGGAAAACTGAGGGGTGGACCTGAGATCACTGTGGGAGGAGCTATGCATCATGTGGCCCAGTAGGGATGACTTTGATATTATTCTGAAATAAATGGCTGGTGTAGACAAGGCCCAAGCCCTCAGGACTAGTGGGTATTGGTAGCCTTCTCTTTCAGAAATTTGTCTAACCCCCTTTTAAAGCCATCCAAATAGGTGGCCATCACTACGTCTTGTGGTAGCCACCAATTTTTACTCTGGAGTCACTGCAGGGCCCCAAATCTGGACTAGCATCCTGGAATGGCAAGGATTAAGATCTAAAAGGTTCCTGTTCTAGGCTGGCTAGAGCCCTAAAGAGCCATTCTGTTGGTAGCTCTGGATATTCAAGAAGGACACAGACAAGCTGGAGCGTGTTCAGAGGAGGGCAACCTGGATGATCAGGGGTCTGGAAACAAAGCCCTGTGAAAAGAGACTGAAACAACTGGGCATGTTTAGCCTGGAGAAGAGAAGATTGAGGGGAGACATGATAGCACTCTTCAAATACTTGAAAGGTTGTCACACAGAGGAGGGCCAGGATCTGTTTTCGATCCTCCCAGAGTGCAGGACACGGAATAACGGGCTCAAGTTACAGGAAGCCAGATTCCAGCTGGACATCAGGAAAAACTTCCTGACTGTTAGAGCAGTATGACAATGGAATGAGTTACCTAGGGAGGTTGTGGGCTCTCCCACACCAGAGGAATTCAAGAGGCAGCTGGACAACCATCTGTCAGGGATGCTTTAAGGTGGATTCCTGCACTGAGCAGGGGGTTGGACTCGATGGCCTTGTAGGCCCCTTCCAACTCTGCTGTTCTATGATTCTATGATTCTATGGTATGATTGTATGCATGATCATTTTGTTTCGTATCTCCACTACTGTTTGGCTTTTATAATCATCATCACCATCATGCTAACCTGGTTTAGGTCAAATGGTATATGACTGGAACCATATATAGCAAGACTCTTGGTCCATATTGTAGAAGATGGCAGGCATCAATACAGGGAAAACTTTACTTAATTGTTCAGTGTAAGGCTATATTTTTCACCCTTTCCCAAAGAAAGGATAAGGACTAAAATGCGACTGAGGTCACATGCCGTACTGTAAAGCCAGCTGCCTTTGCAGAGGGTAAATGTCTCTTGGTACCCAGCTCAAGAGGACTGTTGCAATCACACACGCTGTGCTCCACAAGCTGCACAGTCCCAGCCCTCATTGATAAACACAGCAAACTCTCCATCTGCTGAGCTCCCTGTTTGACCTCAAGTTAAATCCAAGGCACAAATCCAAGTTTATCAAATAGGAAGAGTTTATAACAAGATAAGTTTCTGTGAACAGTATATAAAGCACAGCAGAAGTTACAGCGAGGTTATGTAGGAATAAATCCAAACCACAGCTCTTTGTCTAGCACATAGAAAATAGCTCCCTTGATGCAAAGCTAGCCTATCTTACTATGTGTATCTTTCATCGCTGGCTATCTTTTCTTGACAGTCGGGCCCCTATTTCCCCCAGTCAATAGACTGATATGATGCAGAGGATTCTTTCTTAGCATTTTTATAATGAGAAAGTCTCTCTGAAAATTGAATCCAGGCACCAGACTTGGCATCACATTTACATCCTCAAGTCAAACAACCTGATCCTTCTTCTTCTTCTTTTGTGCTCCTTTTCTCTCCCCCTGCTCTCTTTCACTGGCATCATGGGTTGATATTCATCAGCAGTGGTGGCAAGACAAGAAATTGACAGAGTTTCAATTCAGGAGGGGCAGAGGAAGGTTATACAGCCCCCACTATCTCCAGCACATGCACATAAGACTGAGTAGACAAACTCCCTTTTCCCACATGTATAAAGGTGTAGGGGAAAACTAGGCCTCTGAAATTTAAGCACTGAACACTATCCTTGCCTAAGCAGAGCTAACACTGGCACAATGGGATGAGGAGAATGTGTTAACACTGTATGTAGTTATGAGAAAAGTGAAAATGTATTACCTCCATATCAGAGAGATGACTCTGTATGCCAGTTGCTGATAAATGTTTGCAGGAGGATGCTATTGCACTGGTACCCTGCTTATGGGCTTCCCATAGGCATCTGATTGGCCACTGTGGAAAGAGAGGACAGTAGGGGTCTTGTGCCCAGCCCCCATGGCAGCTTGTGGCTGCAGTGTTGTGCTTCCAGGGGCAATCCCTGAAATGAACTGAAACACTGAACTCGTTTCTGGAGGGGACACGGCATGGCCCTTCCAGAAAGGATTGTTTCTGCTCATTTGGAAACTTGCCCCCAGAAGTGCTGTAAGCAGCAGCAGCAACACACGGCTACAAGCAGCAGTGGCCATGCACAGACTACGACAGGCAGGGCTGGCTGCATGCCCAAGGCCCTTATTGGATACTGCCTACAATGCATTCCAGTTTAAAAGGAAACCATGGCCCTTTCTACACCTAAGGATTATCCCAGGAAAATGGAGGGATCGTCCTTGCCTGCTCCCGGAATCTGTGTGTCATTTTGATCCACAGGGGTGATCCTGGGACAATCCCGGGGGTGGGGGGAAGGCAGGTGTAGAAACAGCCCATATCTGCATTATGTGATCTGTCTCATAGTATGCCAACATTGCCTTAGCCAGACATTCAGGCTGAAAATAATCCTAAACTCCAAAATGTTTTTTTTAATGGATTCTCTGTTGTAACACTGCGAAGGATATGTCTCATAATTTTGTATGTAGTTTGGTTTGGATATTATGGGATTAGATTTCACTATTTGCTAAAATCAAAAGGTTAGATGTTCAGATGCCACCAAGCAAGCAAAAGAACAGAAGATTCATCAAGAGGTCACATAAATAAAGAACCTGCAAAAGAGGGTTAATTTGTACTATGGTGCCAAGAAGGTTTTGGTTGCAAAGTAGTTTCATTTTCTGCAGAAATGTTTGCAAAGAGCTCAGTAGAACAATTTAGGAAAACAGTGAGCGTTCCTAATTGGTCAGGAGTTGCAAGGGCACAAGCTAGTTTTAATATATAAAAGGTTGAGGCAAAAAGATAGTTTTGGAAGGTAGAAGTGGGCTGAATTTAAATCAATTTATAATTGATTTAAGCTGATACAGATTGAGTTGCTCATTCTTTTTGTGAGAACTATTCCCCATTCTTCTTCATTAATTCTTGCTGCTGTCATTGACTCCCAATGGGTTTTAAAGAATTCACCCTTATTTAGATCTTGATGTAACAGTAAAGTATATATTTTTGACAATAACCTTTAAAACCTTTTCTCTCCTTAGTTAGTTTTTAAAATTTAGATAATTCTATTCTTCAGGTACCTGTCCTAGATTGAGTATTTATGTAGTTCTTAATTTGGCAGTTCTGCCCAGCTTGTACATTGTTTTTGTCTTAGCAAGTCCCACAATGAATCTTTACCAGCATGTGAAAATATGTTGTTATAAATGAAGGAGATTAAGAGAGATATACCTGGTCTTAAATATTTTTACAGTGTCCTATACTTGGATTATGCACAAAACATAGGGATTTTTAACATTTAGAATTGTATTACTATTTTTACTAAAGTTTCCTTTATACGCCCATGGCAAATGGGAAAGGGGAACCTTTCAGCTATTTTGTTCTACCATGTACCAAGGAGTGTTGTTGTTTGCTGTAGTCCATTTTATTATGTCTTATAATTTCATTGCTTGGTAGTATTTTGCAATATTTGGGCACAATATTCCACCTTGAAATTTAGGTCTTCATCATACTATTAAAGCTGTTCTGGGTTTCTTATTACCCCATATAAAATCTTGCAATATTGGGGGGGGGGGAAATCCTATTTACTGAATTTAAAGATAAAATAAAGAATTACATATTGTGGTAGCGTAAAGTACCAGGAAGGGCAAAAACAGGGGGACACACTATTTGGTTTCCACACATGGATCAGAGCATAGCTGGTTCCATGACAACCACACTGAAGGTTTACCATAATAAAAAGTTATGATCGCTAAAATGATGGATTCTGAATCCCCCTTGATTAGAAACCAACATGTCAAATTCCAGATCAGATGATTAAATATTCAGAGTTGAGCTTTCATCTCGAACTATATATAATCATTTAAGAGAAAGACAGAGCCTGAATTAACTTGTGGGTTATGAAGGCCTTTACAAGAAAAAAGAGAGAGTAAGAAAGAAAGACAAGGGAAACAATATATCATTGCTGGTGGAAGGTGAAATAACGAGATGAGACAAGAAATTGGATTTAAAATAGGGCCACATTTATTTATGAATACCTGCAAAGGAAGATAGAGCCCTAGGTGGGCATCCTATCTTGGACAATGTCTTGGCCATAATTGGGATTGGGCGATCCATTCATATCCCAACCAGTGGCGCATGTCTGTCGCCACCCGTCAGGATTCCCCTTTTGGGGTAGGTAGGCCTTCTGATGTCACTACCTCTCAGGTTGGTAAACTCTGAGTGAGTGAGTAAGGTTGGCCTAAGAGGTAACCCTTATCCCATCATCTGGTGCCTCAGGACTCCCAGCCGAGGGCCTCAGGTATTACCAATCACCACAGTGGTGCCTAAGAATACTCACCAACCTTATCCTTTCTCTCGATGCCCGCACGCCTGCCACCAGTCAAAATGTGGCCAAATTCAACCAATTGGCCTATTTAGAGTCAAACCATTGGGTTTACACTGACTGGCAGTAGCTCTCCAAGGTTTCAGAGAAGAGTCTTTCCTGGCCCTACATGGAAATGCTGGGGATTGAACTTGGGTCCTCCAACATGCATGTGCTCTACCATTGAGCCACAGCCCCTCCCCCTTATTATTTGAATAGTTGGAGATTCAAAACCTGTGTCTGATTCAATATCACAGTTATATGGATTTGACCGCCAATATTCACACCTACGTGTGAATATTAACACCTAAATACCATCTCATAAAACTGCAAAGACCAATCCTCACATCCAGAGACGCGTCCTCTGTACACTTTGACCTTATAATCCAACATCAAAATATGAAACGTGAAGTTTAAAATGTTGTCAAATGTATGGTGAATTTTCATTTGAGCTGTAGTATATATTCCTAGTCCTAGCAAACAGACAGGTCATTCTTTGTACAGATAGATTTTGCCATTGCCTTTATGTCACGGCCTCTCTCTCTTCCCCTGCAACAGAATCTGCAACCCACGAGTTAATTGCTCCATCTTTGATAGTGAATGGAAGAAAGCGCCAACCTCAGCCTATAGTCAGAGTAATCGCTCTCATCGTTTTTGCTAACACTGTTGAAATTCTTTTCAACATCAAGCAGGAAATGTCTCTCTAGAGTCTCTATTTTAACTTTATTGTGTGATATTGGGCATCCTTGGAATGCCCAAACACCTAGTTGGGTACTACATAATTGTTCACAATGAGGTAAAAAGCTCTCAAGGCATTATCTACATTGCACCCTCATATACCTCAAGGGCCAGGTTAACAGATGTATTGATGAGAGCCCTAGTCTGCCATAATATTTAATAGTGTTCCATCAAATGCCAGATATTATCCTGTGATGTTAGGTGCCTCTAAATCTCTGTGACTCTAGGGCATCATATTCTTATAATTTGTCCTTGGGCTTTTCGATGCTAGCTATTTTCTACACTTAGTTCTTCACTTGATTTGTATCATACTGCATTGTCTCATTCTCAGCATTCTTCACATGAATGGGGAGATTTTGTGCGTGGAAAACATTTTATTCATTCTCACATACATACAGACGTCTGTATATTTCATTCATAAATATGGTAAGGACATTTTGTGAAGCCCATTGTTTCTACACTATGGTACAATATTTCGCACACCATATTTGCAAGAGGACTCATTTAACTTTATTTTATTTCAAGCGGCTGGATATGCTGAGCAGTAGGCATCAGGCTCAAGAGAGAAACAGAGCAAATCTGTCCTTCCACCCCATCACTTTCCAGAGTAGCTACAAAGTGCATAACTATTGGTGCAGAGTCTGTTTGGAAGAAATAATAAGCCAGCAGGCCCTGACTTTGCCAAAGATTTAATCGAAGTAGTTATATGTGGGAAAAGATTGTCCTTAAACTTACAATTTTGGCTTCAGTTTCCCCACTTTACACACCACGTTAAGTGGCTGAGCTGCTGCAGTCAACAGCCAGATCTGCTACCATGTTCCTTTACAACGTGGCCAGGATTGAAGTGACATTACAGGACACCATCTTGATTTGGATCATCCTCTAGCATGGAAAATGTTGACTTAACCAAGAAATGGAGGGGGAAGTTATTGCTGCCACTTTTACTGGTAACCACCTTACCCACAAACACTTTATGGGGTTCTCATATCCCCTGGGAAAAATCCAAAAATGGCAGCGCATTCTTTGCCCAGCCCTGGTTTGGGCAATCTTATTCTGCTAGACCTCTCCCCCCACCCTTGTTAAAATAGCCTGAAGACTAGCCCTTGGAGACATTCTGGTACCATGTTTCAGTCCCAGGGAATAAAGGCGAGAAGCGGAATGGTGCCTATGAGATGACTTCTTGAAGAGATATCTGTGAATTATAATTCCTCCCCAGCCCTCTCTTAACCCAGGCTGCAAATGTGATAAGAACGCCTCTGTTCTAAAGTTTAAAAGAAAGTTGTTAAAAATTTAATCTGGGCCCTGATAATAAAAAAGAAACATTTCCTGAAGGAAAAGCTGTATGCATTAGCATTAAAAATGTATAGAGGGTGGGATGTTGCATCCTCCGTTTAATGGAGCTGTCAGCCTGCTTTACGAATGCAGTGAGGGTGACTGAGGCAGTCTTCTTTGCTAACTGCTCTGGCTCCTATCAGCTGTCAGCAGCAAAGGACGAGTCAGCTTGAGAAGCCCTAAAGGCAGTGTTTCATAACACCGCAAGTACTGTAGGCCATTATGTTTACCCAAAGTGGGTGGGTTTTTGGGCCTGTACATAAACTTCCACCAGGACAATCTTTTTCGTGCCTAAGTTGAACCGTTTCACCCACCTGCTTTGTGATTATAACTGCACCAAAGGCCTCATTTCCACTGAGGTGGCAAACCAGTGTTCGGGTTGCTCCACTTAGGACCATACCATTTTTATTATTATTTATTATTGAATTTATATCCCGCCTTTTTTTCCTCCAAGGAACCCAAGGCAATATACATAAACCTCCTCTCTGTTTTATCCTCACAACAACAACCCTGTGAGGTGGGTTGGTCTGAGAGTTTGTGACTGGCCCAAAGTCACCCAGTGGGTTTCCCTGGCCATGTGGGGACTAGAACCCAGATCTCCTGACTCCTAGTCCAACACTTTAGCCACTACAATACACTGGCACACATACCTTGAATAAAGAACGATACACACACACATATATCGGACGCACCTCAGGCCACACCTTTATGAACTTTTCACAGGAGGAGATCTGCAAGGGAATCATTTGCAGTGTGGGAACTGGTTGAGGCAGAAGCCAGTTCATGGCCTCCACATCACATGACTAGTTAAGGGTGAACCTGACCCTGTCAGGAGCTAGAACTAGTGTAATGTCTACTTCTGTGCCATCTAGTTATGCCTTGTGGTGTTAAGAAGAGGCCCTCCTAAAACACTACTCCCCAAGCCCCACAGTGTTTTGTCTAAGAAAAAAAGGTGAGTAAGCAGGGACATGAGAGAGATATGTAAAATATTACATGGTGTGGAGAAAGAAAGTGGATGGGGAGAACTTTTAAATCCTTTCTCATTGAGGTCACCCCATGAAGCTGAATGGTGAGCGATTCAGGACAGAGAAAAGGAAGTACTTCTTCAAACAGCACATAGTTAAACTATGGAATTTTATAACCATAAGATCTGGTGATGGCCACCAATTAGGATGGCTTTTAAAGATGATGAGGCAGTTTCATGGAGGATAAGGCTATCAATGGCTACTAATCATGACAGCTATATATTACCTCTGCATACCAGTTTCTGGAGAACATGAATGGGACGATGCTATTGCATTTATGTCCTACTTATGGTTTTTCCATAGGCAATTCCCTTTCACTAAACTGGTGCCTCCAGGGTACTCATTAGTAATACTGTTGGCAATCTGCTTTCCTGCCACTTAAGCTTAATCTTCCCCTCTCAGTGCATGATGGTCCCAATCCAAATTGGGCCTGCACATGTTTGCACTAGAGAAAAGAAAAAAATTGCCCTCGGCTACATGGGGCTTCTCTACGTCAGGCTTTTATCCCACACCTCTGCTGGAGCTGCTGCTTCCAGATCCTTTGCAGGATTAGGATCAGCCCCTTTACATGAGCTTGTTTCGGGGTATTTCTTCTCTGCAAGATCTATATGTTTCATTACAGAGACACTAGATGGTGCTGTGGTATAGCAGAATTTCAGAAATTTGGCAGTTGTTGGAGCACTTCAAAACATGGTTAAATTTATTTCCACATTTTCTCTGTTACAAAAAAAAAAAAAAAATCATGATAAAGCTTATAAAGTACAGGAGAGGCCCTGGAGGTTGACTATGTCATGTAAAGGACCTGCAAACCTCCATGAGTGACCAATCATGAGCACACTATAAAAGTGTTGTGTACAGAAGCCCATAATTAATGTATTAATGTATCTAATGGCTCTTGGGGACCTGATGCTACACAGATAGTTTTGAGGCCTGAGCACGCAGCCAGCTCAGTAGGCTAAATCCTAGCTTCAGCTCATGAAGTTGCTGATTTGGCCCATGACATCAATTAATATCAAAATCAGAGCTTTTCTCATGCAAGGACTTTTAAATAAAGCAATGGACCTACCAAGAAACCTTTCTGCAATTTAAAACCCTTTTCCCCCATATCCTTCTCCAGTAGGAGAGCAGTTTTTGCTTCCTGCCTCTTTAAATATTTGAAACTATTATGTCGCCTCACTTTATCATGCCGTGTTTCTTAAAAGCCATTGTCATTTTTGTTGCTCTTTTGGTTCTCTTTAATAAGCAGGCATTGTTTTTAAAACAGAAAAATGACATCCAAACCTAGTACTTCAGTCATGGCCTATCCAGCACATTTCAAATTTCCTCTCACTGAGATAATACACTTCTCCTAGTGTACCCCAACCGTTTGTAGCACTTACACAGAACTCTAGAATGGAAGAAAACTCAGAGAAAGGGCAATGTTGAGAACGACTAGAATCTATACATACAATGATCCATTTCCTGCATGACTTATGTAGGACAGACTATATAAAAGAAAGAAACATTGTAAGACCATTTTCTCAAACCTGAATCTTCCCTCTTATGAACTCCTGGAAAATAATATGAATTGCAGCATGCCACAGAGGTCATTACACATAAGACTGCTTCAGACGAAGCAATAACCATAGATACCAGCTCCAAATTGAGAGATGGAGATCAAGCCTTTTCTTCATACCACATAAAGAACTACTAGTGATTCAGTATTGCTAGCTAAACAATAGAGAAGGATGTAAACCTGACAACTGGGAGATAACGGGATTTATTCTGAGCCTACATGAGAAATAGTTAGCTACAATATGGTATCCAGCTGGGAGTCTTTCTTTTTCTTTTCTTTTTCTTTCTTTAATGAATCTGTAGGACACGTTGATTTCATGGGCAAACATTTGGAATAGCAATTGCAACTACATGTATGGATGTTCTTAAAAGACTGAAACTCAAATAATAATCCTCTTTGTGTTTTGTCACCCCTTCAAAATAGTCCACATCACTGTGAAGGTATCAATCAGACTGAAATGATTACGGTATCTTGAGCCATACACAGTGGAGTGTGGGATATTGCATGCAGGGAAGTAAAGAAGAAGGCAGGCTATGTGACTGAGAAACAAAAGAGAAATGGATTTGATTCAGGAATGCCCTAGAGCCTAGAATCATACTCACTCAGATTGGCCCTGAAAAAGGAAATTGTATTTCCCAAATACGTTGGGCTGTAATACACTCTTGCGCTTCTGAGCTATTGGATGTAGCCAGATTCTATAGACATAGAAGCACCCTTCACACATTAGTCATGTTACAGGGCAATGTGTTTGCAAAAGAGTTGCATCTCTGGCCATACCCCTGACCACACAACGCCCCCAGATCAGATTTCAGTACTATGCATGGACAGTGGGAGCAGAGCCAGGGCCCCCCAACTACCCCTTTGTACACATGTTGTCCCTTCACGTGACTTAACATGTGAAGGGTGCTAAATGGCACACATGTTCAAATCAGAATAAACCAAACTTTGGGGCAATACGGTTCTTTCCTAAGCACTCATTTTGTATACTTTTACTAAGCAAAAGCAGCCATATACTCACATGAGTGCCATTCACAACTGACTAGGCCTGTGTCTACACCAGCCGTTTATTACAGAATAATATTGAAGTGATCCCTATCAGGCCACATGACGCACAGCTGATCCCATTGTGATCTTGACTCCACCACTCAGTTATTCTGGAATATTGCTGACTCATTTTGTCATGGTTCCCCCCTCCCCTTTCGCTACAATCCCGAAGTCCGTGTCCGGTGTGCCCCCCCTTTGCAAGGTTGTTGCTGTTCAACGTGAGTTCCGGGATCAGCGAACAGCCAATGACCTGTGAAGGGTGTGTGTATGTTTCATCAAGTGTCTTTTTTTTAACACAAACATAACTCTGTGCAGCATCGCACATCCAATGAACTCCCTATCCACCCCATGTGTAGCTATGCATTTGCGTCCATGCGCATTTCTGACGAGTCATAAAAAAAATCCTTGTAGCCATGTATTCTGCCTATCCTTGCCAAATTCTCCCGATCCAAATGCAGAAGCACCATCACAGGGCACACATTTTCCCACAACGGCACTCCTGAAAATGTGGAAAACTTTGCTCACATGTGCCCCATGCGTGCCGATCCCGGAAGCAGGAAAACTCGCAACCACCCTTCCTCCCTTGTGAAAGGACTGTAGGTGTAGATTAGGCCTAGGGTGACCATATAAAAAGGAGAACAGGGCTCCTGTATCTTTAACAGTAGTAGAGAAAAGGGAATTTCATTTGTATGCATGCAGCACCTGGTGAAATTCCCTCTTCATCACAACAGATAAAGCTGCAAGAGCCCTGCTGTCTTTTGTATCTGGTCACTCTAGCTATACTCCTGCAGCTTTAATTGTTGTGATGATGAGGGAATTTCACTGGGTGCTTCATTCGTACAAGTGACCCTTGCTGAAATCCCCTTTTCTCTACTACTGTTAAAGATACAGGAGCCCTGCCCTCCTTTTCATATGGTCACCCTACGAATGACGTGCATTTTGAATTTTGATATCTGTACAGAGGATTCAGGTACTAAAAAATACTATAAGAAGTGGTCCACAGTCTCAAGATTTGACCCATCAGGTCCCCAAATGGTATCTATCAAAAGATAGCTGTAACTCAGCCATGCTGCACTTATGTGATGTAATATGCTGTTGCTGCAATGAGCATAATTTATGCACTGCAGATATATATCCAGTCGAATTTGAAAACTGATGCCTAAAAACAATTGCTAGGTTCCTAAATTATCTATGTATGTGATTAGACCTTTCCATGCTAGTGCTGTTTACTGTCCTGATAAGAAAGCAGGCTCCATTCTGGCAGTGCGAGATTTATAATTCACACATGGCTATCAGGCTGTCATCACATATTATCACAAATTGGGACAATTGGTATATTAAATTACTTTCACCAGGAATGGCAAAATAAAAGAGCCACCTTGTTTACAAAGGTGGCTTACAGATGAGAGAGAGCAGGAGGAACACGTTTCCTTTACATTATTGAAAGAAACAGAAAAAAGCAAATTCATTTAATAAAGCCAATAAACAGCAAAATGATGTTTTACAAATAGGGGCTGACTGCAATCTCTCCTAAATATTGCTGCAAATTTAGAGTTTATTGCATAATGCAAGTAACTGAAAATTGTTCAGTAAAGATATGAGTGTTCACAAACAAACAAAAAAGGCTCTTGGTTTCTTCATGCAGTTATCAACAGACTCAAAAAATGTGGCTCAAAAATGGTAAAACTAAGAACTTTGATTTGCCTGATTCACACAGAACACTAACCCATGGTTTGGGTTATTGACTCCTGGATTGTCCTAATGTGTGAACATGGCTAACAAACCATGGTTTGTTAATGCAAACAACCCAGAAAAAGAACCCATGTTTGTAAACTCTAGGTTGTTTAAACCATGGGTTGTTGTTACATGTGAACCTCAAATTGTGGGTTGTTCATGGGCTACATCATGCTACAGAGGTGTCAGATAAAAGTGGTAAAAAAAAATCCCAGCTGCTCTACATGCCAGTGCTACAGCTCCACAAATATATTTGGGATTCAGGGAGGGAGTGGGCAAAGGAGAAGGGAAACAAACAACCCAGGGATTGAGAAAACAAATCATGGTTTGTTCAACTGTCTGCCAGACAAATCTAGAGTAGGGCAACAAACCATGAATTAAATAAAACATGGGTTACTGATATTTGTGTACCAGGCCAATGGAACACATTTCTGTCTATCACAGAAATATAAGTGCTGGGCTTCCTTGAAAGCTTTTACAAAGAAAAATTTAGAGCTCATCCACACCAAGCAGGATATTCCACTATGAAAGTGGTATGAACGTGGTATGTAAAAGGCAGGAGCCACACTACCGCTTTATAGTGGTATTGAAGTGCACTTCAGGATGGTAGATACACTTCTTTGTTCACACTGTGGTTCCCTGCAACGAGCAGCCACAGGTGACTTCGGGGTGAGTTCAAAGTGCATTCGCATGTGAAGTAACAATGAAGTCCTGGGCAGGATCTACCCTACTGCTTTATAATGGTATTGAAGTGCACTGACAACTGTTGAGGCCCATGACATTTTCTACATACCATTTTCTAACTGCTTGCATAGTGTTATATCCTGGTCAGTGTAGATCTGGTCCTAGAGCCCAGCCAGCATTCCACATGAATTTAGCATGCACCTAGAATGCTTCCCAGAATCCCTTGCAGTGATCAGGTGGATCATGGCCAAAACAAAGGGTGTTGAAGTTAGAAGTGGAAGTGGAAAGAGGAATTTTGAAAATAAGTTGTTTGAAAAGCATTTTGTGGGGTTATGTGATTTTCTGATATCATTGTGATACTGTGAGCAAGAGTAGAAACTGGAAGAGGCTCTGAAAAGTTTCTAGGGTGTATTAAAGTGAGTCAACTATCCAACAGATATTAGTGGGAATGTTAATACAAGTCAGAACTGAATTGAGAAGCTTATCTGGGGTGCTGCGTGAAATAAGCCTGCTGATAAAGTTGAAGATGAAGATAAATCAGAGCAGAGTAACTACTCCTGCCCCAGTTTGCTAAATATCCTACTTCTAATACACACTTGCAGTATCCCTATAAGATCACACAGGTTGCTTCAGTGTAGCACTATGAAAAAACAGCAAAGCATTGGTTTTTATAGTGCTTGCAAACCATGAAATAGCAGATTTGTCTGACAGCTGATCCAGCCTCTGTCTGGGGACCTCCTTCTCTCAGATACAACTCAGCATCTGGCCAGATTCCCTTTTGTGTTTTTATTAGAGCCGTGCACAAGTGGCCTCTCAAAATTCTCCACCCCTTTTGTGGGTAGAGAAATGGGGGGGGGGGTAATTTTACCAAATTTCCCCAGGGGGAGGAGAAATTCTCCCAACAATTTCTCATGGGCAGGCATCACCATTGGCAAGGGTTGTAGAACAATTGCTTTCTTTCTTTTCCCAGGGTTTTTTTTTTTTTGGAGGGGGGGTTGCACTGCTACTTGCAAGTGGCAACAGCACCAACTGTGTTGGCAGCCTGCCCCCATTTTGCATCCTCCACAATGCCCCATATACCCTAGCATCACCCCAGGGCATTGAGGGGAGGGAATGCAACCATCACAAAAAAAAAACCATGGTGAAGAAAATAGGGGGGGTCTGGAAAATGTCCTTTTGTTTCTAAGGGGTAAGAAAAGAAAAATCTCAGGAATTTCCTGAAAGTTTTCTTTCCCCATGAAAGGGGCTTCCATTTTTCTGCGTCGTTGTCAGGGCATTTTATAATTTATTTTGAATGTGCCTTGGTGATGTTTTTGACCTTACCAAATAACTGTGAAGTAGCTGAGCGTACTGTCTGAATTTTTCTTTCTATTACACATCTCACCATTGCTCTACAGCAGTGGTTCCAAAAGTGGGTGGTACTGCCCCCTTGGGGGGGGTGGGATTGCATAGGGGGGCATTAAGAGGCAAGGGGACGGCAGGGGGCGCTGGGAGGCAAAGGGGCAGCAGGGGGCGCTCGAGGTTGTCTTTTCTAAGAAGCCTCTCTCCAGAAGGTCTTAAAACCCAGGGACATTTTTATGGGAGAAGGTAGTTTGGTCCCAAGCCATATAGAAGAAGAATCCACACATGTATTAATACCGTTTAAGAAGAGTCCTTTTAACAGTGAATTGAAATGTTTCAAAAGCACCAAAATGCTAATGAAGAGACATACCCAGCTTGGTGTGCCACGCCACGCCGGCTGCAAAACAGGTTTTCGCTCTCTTTTCCCTGGCCAAGCCTGCGGCAGGTGCTTCCCATTTAAAGGGGCCATGTGCAGGGGGCACTGGGCATGAGTTTGTGGAACCAAGGGGGCGGTTACCTGAAGAAGTTTGGGAACCACTGCTCTACAGCCTCCCAGGCTGCCTGCACTTCGTGATCTGAAAAGGCCCTAGGAAAGGAATAAATTCATGATGCCTTCTCTGGGCAGGAAATGCAGGAAGCCAAGGAGGCTACAGCCTGTCAGGGAGTACTGTACAATGAAACGGGATGCTCACACACACTCGTCAGCGATCCCATAAGTAAGGTAAGCACAAGAACTCTTAACCAAACCCATGAGAATTTCTCCAGTTCTTTTTCTCCTTTGAATTTCTTTTGAAAGCAATTTCATTTCTATCAAACTGAATGAGAATGATCAACATTTTCGTGGAAGAAATTTTCGGCACAGCTCCAGTTTTTATGCTATGCTCCCCAAGACGTTGTAGATCAGGGTGAACAACATACAGCCTGAAGGGCTCACACAGCCCCTGCCATCTCCCATTGCCCCACTGTGCCTGTTATTTTAAAAAAAAATAGGCAAAAAGTAAAAAAGTTGCAGTTTCAAATTCGGAGGCAAATCACAATGGAGGCATAGAATATGCAAATGAAAGTTGTTTTCAAGCTAAATTTGCCTATTCTAATCTAGCAGCTTTGGAAGGATAAATTTAATTTCTTTTTTACTTTCTCCCTGCATATTATTGACAAATTTATCTTCTTTTTCAACTCTTGCTTTTGCTTCCCCTCTCCACCCCGATATTTGGTAAGCCAGCAGCAAGATTGTGGCTCATGGTGAATTGGGGCGGGGTGGGGTGGAGAATGGTCTCCTTTCCTCTCCAAAGTTACCCATCTCTGTTGTAGATCCATTCATCAGCAAACTGGAGTCATATAAGTAGCTGTGCCATTCCTGCTGGTTCTGAATCTTCCACAAATGTAAAGTTCAGGATCCATCTATATATGTATGTATAGTTTCATGAGAGGTACGTTCAGGGCCAGGTTACCATGCAGCGGCCTCCTTCAGAATGATAGCTACCATCTATTTGTTAGAGACACTCGATAGAGTTCTGTAGACCTAATGGCATGCATTCACAAGCCGTTTCAAAGTCAGACCCCATGAGGCCATTGTGTGGTATTTAAAAGTGAGTAGTATTAAACCATAACAAAAAAAGAAATATCAATATTTTAAAATATATTTTTAATTATACATATCACCAATCAACATCAAATTTGTGTTAAATATGCAACTATAGCATTACATACAAATATTAACAGAAGAACTACTTAGCATCCCAATACATACCTAGTACTTTCCCACTCAGACAGCAATTAATACATCTTTGACCCAGTTCACATGCAATGGCTAACTACGGGTTGTTTAACCCATAGTTAGCCATGGCAGTATGATAGCATGTGAGCATACTGCCTCCTATGTGCTTGTTGCTTCGACTTTCAATCAGCCAACCCAGGAAACCCCTTTCCTGGGTTGTTATTGTTATGTCCAAACCTGGAACTCTGGGTTGTTTAGGGGTTGAACAACCCAGAATTAACCCAACAACAAACCTTGTGTAATTGTTGGACTAACAAAGGGTTGTTTAACCCCTAAACAACCCAGTGTACCAGGTTCAGATGTAATGATAACCCAGGAATGGTGTATTCCTGGGTTGTTGTTGCTGTTTAATTGTATTTGTCATTATGACAAAACCAAAAAAAGAGGGGGGGGGGGGAAGAAACAAGAAACATCAACTCCAACAAAAAAAAGTAACCAAAAAAGGGTATCCATTTACAATAATTCACAACACCACAGTGTTATGATGCAACATGGTTTGAGTTTATCAGTACAAAAATCAAATGAAGCTTCATTTATTCCAGCAAAAATAAAAATAAAAGTTTACTGATTTTCAGTCAGGGGTCAATTGTGTCTTTTCTGTGCTGTTTGAAAAGCATTTGCTTGTCTGAAAATGTAAAGTAAACCGGCTGCCTGGAGCTACAATTGGCTGAGTTATCTCAGAGTGCACTTCACACATATTTCAGATTTACAAATCCTTTCAAATATTACAAAAGACATGAGATGTGAGGTCTGGTCAGCGGTAAGATATACACAGATGTTCCCCTCTCATAATCTTAAGGTCCAGGCATTGGTTCAGATGTCTACACAGTGGTCTATGTTTTGCATTCTATTGCACACAAGCTCTGTACATATAGCCTATACCAGACTTCCCCAACCTGGTGTTTTCCAGATGTTTTGTACTTTAACTCCCATCAGTTTCAGCCAGTACAGCCAATGGTCAAGAATGCTAGGACCTGTAGTCCAGAACATCTGGAGAGCACCAGGTTGGGGAAGGCTAATCTATCTATGTCTATGTATGTACATAAGACATCATTTAGGTGCCCTGACTGACCATCACCCCACTTGGCAACTCAGTCCTGATCAATGTCTGTACAGAGAATGAGAAACAGAGCATGTCTAAGAAGGGTGTAGATCAGGCTTCCACAACCTAGTACTCTCCAGTTGTTGGCTGGGGCCAATGGGAATTTCTGTTCAAAACATCTGGAGAACACTTAGTTGTGTAAATCTGGTGTAGTTCTAGGACCTGAGTGGCACTTATTTTGGGGGTCAAATATTTGCACAGCATATTTCAAATTTCTAAAATAAGTGAGTTCATTTGAGTAAATGGGCTACTTCCAACATTGTTTCTCACTGAAGAATTATATATATAACAACCGACTGAGCAAGCATGCATAGATATAATTGGATAGCTGGCACTTGTGTGACATCCCTATGATACAGCAATGTGCCTTTTGCATTATGTGAGTGAGGAAAACATGTAAGAAGCAGTCCTTAGTGTGACTGAAGTGATACTATGAAATTACTTACAACCGGTAGCCTTCACATTATGGCTGAAGGTTTAGAAGTCAGGAATGATAAATGACCTAAATTAAATTGGTCTGACTCCTGAATTGCGAAGGACACAGTAGAAACCACTGAAGGATAATAATGTTTTCCTTGTGTCAGTCAATGCCTGTGTGTGAAAATCTTTGCACACTGAATGCTAAAATTTCACCTTCCTGAAATAATCTTAGGGTGAACTGCACAGCAGGAATGATTGAATAGGTATTTCTGCCTGTCTTCTATGCCTACAACTCCAGACAGCTTGTCCATTAGGGTTTCCCCATTCTTTTCAGTGGCGGGGTCAGTTCTGTATGTGCAAAAGAATAGATTTTAAGAAAATTCTTTAGGAAAATGAAGCAATGATTAATAAATATTGACTAAGGTACAGTTGTTACTGGAGAAGTACAATGATGGGTACAATTCCAGTTGAAAAATGGTTGATAGCCTATATTATCTATGAAATAGGACATCTTCCCTTAAAGTTATAGTATTGTTATTTTTTAGTGCTATTCTTGTGAGTAAGGGGTCAAGGATCTGGTATTGTGAGCTGATTCTTATCCGTCTGGGGACATCAGGCAACTGCATCCAGATGTACAGTATATAGGGCTTTGTGGGTGGACCTATATCACAAGGAGGCAGCATTTTCATGTAAACTAGTGTCTCCATGTTGATGTGATATGATTTTATTTATTTATTTATTTATTTATTTATTTATTTATTTATTACATTTCTATACCGCGCAATAGCCGGAGCTCTCTGGGCGGTTCACAAAAATTATGATAATTGGCTGGATCCAAAGAATCCTGTGTGGACGAATAGCCTTTCACATTATTCCACAAATACTTGTAGAAGATCTTGTAGGAGAGATCTCATAGTGGCATGATAGCTTTCAAAGTCCACTTCTCCAAGAAATTGCACAAACTCTTGTGCAAGCAGATTAATATTGTTATTTTTTTGGTTTCACTTTTCTTGTGTAACATTCTGGTTTAACAACAACAACAAGAAGAAGAGAAAACGCTTTCTACATGCTAGAGAGCACCTTTGGACACAAGCCAATGATTTCAAACACACCACAACTAACATGGAAATTGCAGCAGTCATGTCTACAGAACCTGTTGGGTTTCCCAGTCCCTCAGGCAAGTACATGTTCTGGTAAACTGACATGGGACACCCAAATCAGTGAGACTTCTTTATTGCAGGAAATCCCATGGCAAAAGCTTAATGGTTACACACTTCAGAAATCATATAGCTGATGGTCAGTATCTATAGTCTCCAAGAAATTCTAGAAAAGACACAAAAAGCTCATCGCTACTACATGTGCCCTTGGACTCTGAGATGATGATGGATCCAAACAGGGAGGTTTATCAGGAATGCAGACCAGATGTTCCTAGCAAAGCCTTCTTGCCTTTGCACCAGCTTAAAAAGGGAAGTGTAAGCCTCTTTCAGACCACTTGATTGACAGGTGCTTTTGGCCTTTCAGCAATGCCCCTGTCCAAACAGGGCTGCACTTTTCAGCCCACCAAGATGGCACTTCAATCTGGGCAATCCTTCTGCAAACCCCCACCCCTTCTCTATCAAGTTCTCACAGATCGCTTCTCTGAGAAGGCCAAGTCAAGTAGAACAACTCCCCAATCCTGCTTTGAAAATGCTGACAGAGATCAATGCACACAGATTCTAACATTCCAGAGGGTGAACAGGCCCAAAGCCTTCCATACTACTTCTAATTAAATCGGACCTAAAACTACAAGAATCCATATCCCTTTCCAACTCTGTTGCCCTATTTGTTCCTTCAAGTCAGTTCCCCATACCATCTTACCTACACTTTCCGTCTCTCCCTTTCCCACTAATATTCTACATATTTCACTTGTTAAACCTTTTATTGATTTTTCTCTTTTCTCATTTTCTTTTTTTTTAAATCCGCTCCTCAAACTTCGTAATTCCTCTACACTCTCCATTATCCTTTAACCATTTCTTCGGCCATTGTTCTAATTGAATATAATTTAACCACGATATATTTCCCTCTTTTAATCTCTCCTTTATTTCTTCCCTAGTTTTCATTCTTTCTAACCAATCTTTTAACTTCATTACCTTTCCTTCTTTTAAACCTTTTCCCAACTCTTTTTCAAAATTTCCCAGAAAGTTCCTCATCATTATCACTGGTGATATTGGGGAAATACTCGGAAGTAAATCCTTTTTATATAATCGCCATATTTCCCAGTGATTTTTTAAAAGGGGGTTCTCTATTTCTTCCGCCCATTTCTTTGCATAATCTCTAAAAAATAAATTTTCTAATTTCCATTCTATATTCTCTCCCTTTCTATCCTCCAACCAACTTAAATCTCCTATTCCTATCATACTTTCTACTACGTGTCTTAACCTATTAGCTACGTGATATAACTTTAGGTTTGGGAGCCCTAGCCCTCCTTTTTCCTGCATTACATACCAACTTTTTTTTATTAAGTCTCGCCTTTCTATCTCCATTACAAAAGTTATTTACTATACTTTGCCAACTTTTTAATTCTTTTTCTGATATTCTTATTGGTATCATTCTAAATAAAAAAAATACTTTTGGTAAAATCCTCATTTTTATAAGGGCTATTCTTCCAAACCGAGATAAGTTTATCCTTTTATATTTTTCTAATTTACTCATAACTTCTTGTTTCAAACTGTTTAAATTTCCCTTTTCCAAATCCTCTAAATTCCTAGTAAGCTTAATTCCTGGGTATTTTATTATTTCTTTAACTTTCATATTTTTCTCTCTACTCTCCCACTCTCTCTTCTCTTTTTTACTATAATTAAACAACATCATCTCTGACTTTGTCCAATTTATTTTTAATCCCGTCACCTCCTCAAATTCCCTCAGATGATGTTTTATTCTATCCATTTTCTTTAATGGATTCTTAATTGTTAATACAGTATCATCTGCAAACATATTTATTTTGATTTCCTCCTTCCATCCTATTCCCTCAATCGCGTCTTCTCTTATCACGTTCGCCAATAGTTCTATAACCAATACAAATAAAACCGGTGAAAGTGGGCAACCTTATCTTGTTCCTCGGGCTAGTTGTATTTTTTCATCATTATTTATAAATTTATTAATTATTTCCATCATTTACCACTACTGAAGCTAAATTTCGCAAGTATAATTGTTCTATTAAACCTTTAAATCTATCCCCAAATCCCATCAAGGTGATTGAAAGCACAGGGGCACTGCATGAGCCATTCCCAAGTCCAGTGCAGGCTCCAGGTTCTTGAGAACTTTTGGGCAAGACACCTTCAATAACCCCCTCCCTCAGTGAGTCTACCTTCTCACTGACATTGCCACCAGCTGCTTTTGCTCCTTCATGTCTTTCTCATTATTGCACCCATTTGCTTGCTCGAGAGGCAATGAGCAATTAGGCAGTGGCATCTCCTGCTCCTCCTTGTCACCATCACTTTTACCTGGGCCAGAGTGAGAGGCAGGTGAACAATCGAGCTGCAATGATCAAGAGGAGGAGCAACTCCAGGGTTCTGTTATCAGTGGGGGGGGGGGAAGGCTGCTGGAGTGGGGCCCTCAGCAGGATCCTAATCTTGCCTACCCTTGATGCCAGCCCTGACTGAGTCTCTGAAGATGTCCCAGTGTCCATCATAATGGTAAGAGCCAGTGTAGTATAGTGGCTAAGGTGTTGGACTGGGAGTCGGTAGATCCAGGTTCTAGTCCCCACTTGGCCATGGTAACCCACTGGGTGACTTTGGGCCAGTCACAGTCTCTCAGCCAAACCTACCTCACGGGGTGGTTGTTGTGAGGATAAAATGGAGAGGAGGAGGATTATGTATGCCACCTTGGGTTCCTTAGATGGAAAAAGGCGGGATATAAACATAATAAATAAATAAATAAATAAATAATGGTCACATTGATTGACTGATTGATTGATTGATATACACCACACCATCACCTGGGTATAAAATATTGTATTTTATATTATGTTTTTATACTGTTGTTTGTTTTATATTTTGAATGGTTTTCATGGTTTTAATTTTTGTGAACCACCCAGAGAGCTTCGGCTATTGGGCTGTATAAAAATGCAATAAATAAATAAATTTACCAATATCTGTATCTGTCCCCAAAGGACTTACAAGTCTGAATCATTTCAGGGAACAAAAGAGGAAAACTAAAAATAATACATACTTTCTATTCCCTAATACTTTCTTATCATTCCTTATCCCAAAATACAGCATTCTAACAAAACTCTCTTTGCTCTAGCTCTCTTCTTTACCCTCTCTGAATTCTCAGGTCGATAGCTTTGGCATGGTATAGAATGTAATAATAATAATAATAATAATAATAATAATAATAATAATAATAATAATAGCAGCAGCAGCACTAAGAGAGGGAATTCAGACAAACAAACCTTACAACAAACAAACTTAGAGCAGTTTCCTTCTCCAATGATCACATCCATCTCTGAATCAGAGTTTTGGGTTTTTTGGGTTTTAATTATTCACCAATCCTTCATCCACTGGCAGAGTAAAAATACTGTAGGCAGGCTGTTCAGAAAGTTGTGGTGTAATCAGCCCATATTATCAAACTGTTACATATCAAAGTGTAATGAAAGACTATAGGTGAAATGAAATATGAAGCATTTTTTTTTAAAAAAAAAAAAAGTTTTAAAAGAAATGTAAAACCTAACTGGCTATGTAATGAACAGACTAATTCAGTGCCGCCTACTCAGTGTCCTGCTCATTTGTTTCTGATTTTTGTCAGCTGCCCATTTGTAGGTAATAAACTAGATGTTACCTCTGTCATGGCGAAAAGTGCATCAGAATATATTGCACCCAAAGGCCTCTCTGGTGTGCAGCCTTCATAAACTTTGGTTTATGAAATCCCCTCCCTTCTATGTCTCTCTCGCTTTCTTCTCCAATACGAACGAGTGTGTATCAATGATGTAGTGGGGCAGGAGCTCGCAGGGATGCAACAGTGGCACCTATTCATGACCAGGAATGTGCTGACATCATCTGACGTCCCCCTCAGATTTCCCTGTACTCTCTGGGTTTAGCTGCAATCCCCAAAGTAGATGGAGGGGGTCGTGGAATGAATTTTCCCAGCAATAATATATTGTTTCCTGTTGTGATGCAGAGTATTTTGGGGCGGCTTGTCTGTGCATGTGCAATTAAGAGCCATTAGCCTTACAAAAGACCAGCTTCTGGTGGAGTTGAACAGTTTAATTGATGCAGATCAACACAGGCCACAGCTAGACCTAAGGTTTATCCCAGGATTGTCCTGGGGTCAAACCTGTTCATCTAAGTGCCACACAGGGCATCCAGCCCCCAGGCAACGATGAACCCGGGATGATCCTGGGATAAACCTTAGGTCTAGCTACGGCCACAGTTGCCTACATATTTGGACTTTCATGCGGGGGGTGGGTGGGTGGGCATGGCTGTGGAGACGGTCCTGATACGTTTCTGCACTGGTGTGCACATTGCTTCCCCCCCTCCTCCTCCTCCTGGCTTGAAGGCAGAGGAGGAGGAGATGGTGGTGCAGCAGCAGGAAGGAAGAGGTGGTAAAAATCATATTGGGATGGAGGAAAGAAGTAGTGGCAGCAGCAGTGCCTCCCTTCCTTTCTCTCCCTGCCTGCTCATTTGCTCATCTCTCATTCTTCCTGTGAGAGAGACGTCATGCTGGTTCACATGACATGGCCAGACCATCGTGGGTTATTACTACTAATTGAGGATTATGTGAGGTTGTTTAACCCTCAAATAACCCACAGTGGCCAGGTTCGCACAACACAGTGCAACCCTGATTGCCCCAATCGAGGATTGCATATTCAAAATGGCAGCCACAAATATCTTGTACACACCAAGGCTCATTGTGGGTTATTTAACCCACAATAACCCACTGTGCCATGGTAACAGCAATGCATCTTTATCCAGGAGTAAGCCTTATTGAATTCAGTGGTGTTTACACCCCAGTGCACCATTCTTTGAGTCCCAGTTGATGTACTTTAGGACAAGTTCAGGAATACAAGGGGTTGGGTGCAGATTTAGGTGCATGAAACTGGACCGATGGAAGTGGACATCCCATCCCACTCCTTCCCATAGCAGCCCCTGAAAAAGCTGCACAGAGGGTTAGCAGATCCTGCTGAATGGGGTGAGCTGTGGTATGTGTGTGGAGGGGAGGGGAGGGGAGGGTCCCCAAAATCAGGTAGAGGCAGCTTCCATGACTGCAGATCCTTTGTCTATGAAAGACAGATGCTAGATCCAACCCATCATATATTTTAATTTTTGCTATATATTTGCTATATATTTTGCTATATTTTGCTCTTCCTCCAAGGAGCTCAGCATGGTTTACAAGGTTCGCTCTCTCTCTCTCTGTGTGTGTCTCTCTCTCTATCTCTCTCTCTCTCACACACACACACACACTTTATCTTCACAACAACCCTGTGAAATGGATTAGATTAAAAGAGAGAGTGACTGACCCAAGGCCAACCAGTGAGTTTCATGGCTGAGTGGGGATTTGAACCTGGGACTCCCCTGGGTCTCAGCACCCAATAAATTGCACTTTGTTTGGGTCCTTTAAGTTCAACCAAACAAAACATACGTGAAACGAATAGAGCTGCTGTTGGTTTCTGAAATGCTAGAACTATCTTAAATTGTTAATGCAGTCAGAGGAAAAACATCAGTACAAAACTAGCATATTTTGAATGTCAAGGCAGGTGGGGGGGGGATCCTCAGTTTATTTTGAACTATAGATAGATATGTGCCACCATGTTGGGATAAAGTTCTAAGTAGCAGATGGGGACAGGGCGGGGGTGATCGCTACACATATTTCAGAACATAACATAAAATCTTAACATATTTAGAAGGGAACACTAGATACGTTCTAAACTACCAGTTGCAGCAGTGAAAACAGCTTTTCATGGCAAAATGACAAATGTTCTGCTTTTGAAAGCTGCCTATGAGAATAAGGATGATAGGGGAATGAGGAAAAGTTACCATTCATTTGCAAAGTGCATAATGCCACCCCACAGCCTTGGTTTTACTTGCTGCACTTTTTGACCAGAGCCGGCAACTGGCCTTCAATTCTTAAAGATTTCCAGGTCCTAATCTACACCAAGCAGGATATTGCACTATGAAAGCGGTATTTATACAAGAGGCAGGAGCTGCACTACTGCTTTATAGTGCACTGATAACTGTTGGGGCCCATTGACACATACCATATACCGCTTTCCTACCACTTTCATTGTGCTGTATCCTGCTTGGCGTGGCTCCTGCCTTTTATATACCGCTTTCATAGTGCAATATCCCGCTTGGTGTAGATTAGGCCCAGGTCTGGTTTAAGCTTCCTCAAGAGTGGCCTAATTACTGCCTCTTGTTGTGTCCCCTTTTTGTGATGATTGGAGAGCTACTCAGAGGTGGGTGATGTCTGGGAAACATGCCAAGTTGGCCCCAAAGCAGGGTAGATGTCATCTCTCTCTGCAGGAGGAATCCCCTTAAGAGGATGATCCAGAGCCTCCTGAGTAGGGTGACCAAATGAAAAGGAGGACAGGGCTCCTGTATCTTTAACAATTGTATTGAAAAGGGAATTTCAGCAGGTGTCATTTGTATATATGGAGAACCTGGTGAAATTCCCTCTTCATCACAACAGTTAAAGCTGCAGGTGCCCTGCCCTCTTTTAAATCTGGTCACTCGAGTATAGCTCCTGCAGCTTTAACTGTTGTGATGAAAAGGGAATTTCACCAGGTTCTCCATGTATACAAATGACACCTGCTGAAATTCCCTTTTCTATGCAACTGTTAAAGATACAGGAGCCCTGTCCTCCTTTTCATATGGTCACCCTACTCATGAGCATTGGGGATCCATTTCAAGGATCCTGGGGCTGACCAGGAAGGTCCTAGGGCCATAGGAGAGAGTGGTTCAGATCATCCCCTTTGAAAAATGGGCATCCCTGCTTTTGGGTCAGAGGGGGATGCTGAGCCCCCATCTAGTCCCCGAGAATGCCAGCACCTGAAGGTACAGGTTAAGACCATGGCAAAGCAAAGGAGTGGCCTACCTGCAGGGGGGATTCCTCAAGAGTAAGGGCTTTCTCATGAGCTAGGACCTCCTCATGAGCAGTTTGACAGAGGGCCTGTAATGAACTGTTGCTGACCACTGAGTGGGGCCCTGGGAACTCAGGCTACATAAGCCTTCAGTTCCATTCTAGCTACTGTTGGAACAATATCCGACTACCAGCACCCGTGCCTTGCATCCCTGACCTTGCTCTGTCACTGAACCTTTATACTACTGGCCTTTGGACTCTGACTTGACTCTGCTGCTTATACCGCATTTATGTTTGACTACTTATCCATGTTTGAATTTGGCTGTGCTTCCTACCTGCCTTTTGGAACGCATCCTCTTCCCTGCTAATACTATGCCTTTGACTGTTGCCTCTTACCTGACTACTCCCGCCTTGAACTGCCCGCTTGCTGGATCACTGTTCTTGACCATTCACCTGTATATGACTTGCCATTGGATTCCCCCCTTAATTTGTCCTAACACTGCGTCTAACCCAGCCATAGCAGGAGAGTAGGGTGATAGGTGGTGGCGTGTCCTTTATCCCTGCAACCCTGCCCCTCCCACAGGT
Organism: Elgaria multicarinata webbii; assembly: GCF_023053635.1. Taxonomy (NCBI): domain Eukaryota; kingdom Metazoa; phylum Chordata; class Lepidosauria; order Squamata; family Anguidae; genus Elgaria; species Elgaria multicarinata. The sequence continues at coordinate 23,977,557 of NC_086175.1, read as the reverse complement.
ACTGCCATGGGTTCGGGAGCCTTTCCTTTCTCTATCCCTAAATTGATGTTTTATGCTTCTCAATCCCCATCGCCTAGGACCCTACTACTTTCTGCTGTAGTGCGGATTAAAAACAGGTGTACTCACATTAGACTACAGAGATAGAAGGATTTGGCATCTGATAGAGAGAGCAATACCACATCATCTAATGGCTTTCTTTGACATACTGTTTATTTAGAGATTTAAAAAATGGGCCTCTTCCGAAGTGATACATTTCCATTTCTCTTAAACCTTTCCCTGTTATATCTCAGTCTTTTCCCTTGCATCTTTATCTCTTCTCTTCTTTTTTTTTTTTTTTTTTTTTTTTTTTTTTTGGTCTTCTCTCTTTTCTTGTCAATAATCCCCCCTTTTTGTAGAAGTTCATTCTGGCTTTGTGATGGTATTTTTGTTGATTTCTCTGCCTACCCTCTGTACTTCTAATTTGGATGTGAAAAGTGCTTTTGGATTAAGTAACTGCAGCCGTCTGGGGATGTGGAGGGGAACTGTACCGAACTACTTGTCTGGAGGGAAGGTTCTTGTCTCCCCTCCTTCTGGTGCCGCCATTCAAAACTACATTCATAAATTAATCACACCACTTGGATATCTGACTCTGAGTGAGGCACAATATAAAGCCAAACTAAGCATTACTTTCAAGATGTAGTAATGCTGCAGTTCTCTACTCATTTACCTGGGAATAAGCCCCATTGAACTGAATGGTACTTACTCCTGAGTACATTTGTATAGATTTCCACTGGTAGTCTTTTTTCCTGACTCAAAAGTAAGAATGAACAACATGATATGGATCAGGATTCTAGCATAGGAAGTAGGTGGTCTTGAATCCTCTGCAGTACTAATAGAACCAGACAGGATCTACACTACAGCTTAAAATGGTTTATAACAGTAGTGACAACAGTTGGGGCCCAGGACACACTCGATATACAGTTTTCAAAGTATCATATCCTGCTTGGTGTAGATCTGACCCTGCTCCCCACGAGGCCTGCAGTGAGCACAGGGCGAGCAGCACCGCCACTTCCAGGAAGAGTAGATTTAACTGTTATTCAGGGTGGGCCTTCTCATCATGCAAGCCATATGGAATGCTGCCCCCGGCTCATCTTTTGGTGGTGGAGCAACAAAGAAGGGGGGAAAGAGATAAAAATCTCTCCCCATCATTCTGGCATTTGTACTGCTGCTGCCTTTAGCCGCTTGGGGCACGTCCAGGGTAGAGTGACCATATGGAAAGGAGGACAGGGCTCCTGTACCTTTAACAGTTGCATAGAAAAGAGAATTTCTGCAGGTGTCATTTGTCTACATGGAGAACCTGGTGAAATTCCCTCTTCATCACAACAGTTAAAGCTGCAGGAGCTATACTCGAGTGACCAGATTTAAAAGAGGGCAGGGCACCTGCAGCTTTAACTGCTGTGATGAAGAGGAAATTTCATCAGGTTCTCCATGTATACAAATGACACCTGCAGAAATTCCCTTTTCAATACAATTGTTAAAGATACAGGAGCCCTGTCCGCCTTTTCATATGGTCACCCTAGTCCAGGGAAAATAGCTGCCCTCCAGGATGTATGCTGCCAGGCAACACCAGACAGATAAGTACAACATCACTTCCTGCAATTGGAAGGCACTATGAAACCTCTGGGAGTGGATCTACACATATATAAGTGAATAAACCTCTTATAAATGTTTTAATTGCGTTTTCCGTCTTATCCCGCCACATGACGCTTGATTTTTAGCGTTTTATCACTTACTGTTCCTGTCGTTATATTTTCCGATCTTACTCATAGAAGTAGCTGTATTTTCTGTAATGTGGCTGATTGTGTCGTTAAGAAACATTCCATTATTTTCAAATGCTTTCCCTTAGCCAATCACCTTCCTCGGGGGTGTTTCCTGTGTTTCCCGCCAAAGTAGCAGCAGTTTCAACTCTTTCTTGCCTTGTGTTCCTCTTTGGAGCCACAACTTCCCTTCCCCTTTCTATGATCTGCATGTGATGTAAACAGTTGAAATCAATGGGATTAATCCCCTAACCCTGCTGGAGGCTCCCTGCATGTGTATGGGCATTGTTCGATATGTGTTTACTCCGAAGTAAGACTCTCTCTGTTCAATGGGCTTTCCTCAAAGGGAAGCTAGGATGTGGTGTAAACATTTGAAATCAATGGGATTTACTTGAAAGTAATCCCCTAACCCTGCTGGAGGCTCCATCCCTCCCTCCCTCCCTCCCTCTCAGATGAGGGGCAATGGAAGAAAACAGGAAGCAGGAAGAACAAATCGCAGACGGGGGATTTGAGGAAAAAACTATTAAAAATACATTGAGTATTAGAGTGGGGGGGGTGGGGAGGGGGGGAAGGTAGGAGAGGAGGGATTGGGGTAGGAGGGTGGGGGTTTTATGTATGGAGTTTGTTTTTTTATGTAAGCAAGTTTGAACTGCTGAGCACAAGGGATCGGAAGAGATTTCAAAAGGTTGATTATGGATAAAAAGATAAAGGTATCAACACTCAATGTTAAAGGTTTGGGGGCAGTCGTGAAAAGGAAGAGAATAGAACAAATGCTTAATAAAGAGGGATCAGATATTATAATGGTCCAAGAGACACACCAAGGCTCCGAGAATTCGAATATGATAAAATTAAAGTGGTTAGCCTATTATGAAAAGTCATTAGGGACATCGAAAAAAAATGGAGTGGCCACTTTGATTTAAAAAAAAAGTGGGTTTATATTAGAAGAAGTAAAAAAGGATGATAAGGGCAGATATCTTATGTTAAAAGGTAAAATTGAGGGAAAGGTCTATACTTTGATTAATGTTTATGCCCCAAATGAGAGGCATAGAGAGTTTTTTATAAAGTTGTTTAAAGAAATAGAAGAATTTAAGGAGGGGTATGTTATATTAGCTGGGGATTTTAATATGGTTATGGATAATAAACGGGACAGGTCAAATCCCACTAATGCTGAAAAGAGGAACAATATGACTATATTGAATAAATTAGTAAAAGAAAATGATTATTTAGATTCGTGGCGTTTACTTAACGGGAATAGGCCTGGATTTTCATACTTTTCCCCAGTTCATCATACATACTCCAGGATAGATTATATATTTGTTTCAAAAGATTTTGCAACGAGGATTTGTAAAATGGAAATGGGGGTAATAAAAGTAACTGATCATGCCTTGTTAAGTCTAGAATTTACAGTTAAGAAAGATTATAAAGAGGCATATAGATGGAAGCTGAATACAAAGATATTGAAATATCATAAAATAGTAGATAAAATTCGGAAGGAACTGTCGGAGTCATGGGAAATTAATGAAAAAGGAGGAACAGCTGGGTCAGTCATTTGGGACACCATGAAGGCTGTAGCAAGAGGAATCTGTATTAGAGAAACATGTAGTTTAAAAAGACAACAACGTGCAGAACAGGAAAAGTTAGAGATAGAAATTAAAAACTTGGAGGAAAGATATTGGCGAGTTAAAGATAAATATAAATTAGTGGAAATACAAGCTAAGAAGAAACAATTAGAAAATTTAAATATAGAAGAGATTCAAAAGAATTTAATGTATATGAAAAGGGAATATTTTGAAAACAGTGATAAGAACTCGAGGTTGCTTGCCAAGCTCACACAAAAAGAAAAAGGGAGGAATGGGATAGAAACGTTGAAAGATAGCCGAGGGAATTATTGTCATGCAATGAAAGCTAAAATAAAAATTTTTCAGGAATTCTATCAGGAATTGTATAAGGGTAAAGAAATTCAACAAGAAAAGGTGGAGGAGTATATTGGAAGGTTTATAAAGAAGGGAATAAAATTAGAATATAAGGAGTTAATGGAGTCAGTAATAACTCAAAGAGAAGTTGAAGAGGTTATTGATAAGTTAAAAGTTGGTAAATCACCGGGAGCAGATGGTTTGGGTCCAGAATATTATAAGGTCTTCAAAGACTGTTTAGTTCCAAAATTAATGGAACTTTATAATAGGATATTATCAGGAGAGAAGATACCTGAATCATGGGAACATTCAGTGATAATTCTGATCCCAAAACCAGATAAAGATTTGACTAATCCCGATTCTTATAGACCTATTTCTTTAATAAATCAGGATGCTAAAATTTTTACATCTATTATGGCCAAACGGCTAAATAAATTTTTGGCAGAATATATAGGAGCAGATCAATGTGGGTTTGTGGTAGGAAGGCATATGCATAATTTAGTGGGTAGAGTTTTAAATGTAATAAATGTAATAAAAAAAGCAAATATTAAGGCAGGTATTATGGCATTAGATATTTTTAAAGCTTTTGATTGTGTGAGCTGGCAGGCACTAAAGAGTATTATAGATAAATTGGGATTTGGAAATAAATTTAAAAATGTAATAGAACAGCTATATTCCCAAAATACAGCGGTAGTGGTGGTAAATGACGGACTTACTGAAAAGATACGACTAGCCAGAGGAACAAGACAAGGATGTCCGCTCTCGCCGGTCCTGTTTGTAATGGTTATGGAAGTTTTGGCGAAGGCACTAAGGGAGGATGAAGAGTTAGAAGGAATTGGAGAGGTAAGGGAAATAAAGTTAAACATGTTTGCGGATGACACTTTATTGACCATTAAGAATCCATTAAGAAAATTAGAAAGAATTAAATATCAGTTGAGGGAATTTGAGGAAATTACAGGGTTAAAAATAAATTGGTCTAAATCAGAGATGATGTTGTTTAACTATACCAAGAAGGAAGAAAAGGATTGGGAATTTAAGGGAATGGAATTGAAAGTTAAGAATGAGATTAAATATTTGGGAATTAAAATTACAAAAAATTTAGAGAATCTTGAAAAGGAAAATTTAACGAGGTTAAAGAAAGAGGTATTAGAGAAATTGGAGAAATATAAAAGATTAAATTTATCTTGGTTCGGAAGAATAGCCTTAATAAAAATGAAGATATTAGCTAAAATTAATTTTGTATTTAGAATGTTACCTATAAAAATATCAGAAACCGAGATAAAAAGTTGGCAAAATATTATTAATAAATATTGTAATGGAGAAAAGAGAGCAAGAGTGAATAAAAATAATTGGTACCTAAGCCAAAAAAAGGGGGGAATGGGTCTCCCAAACATAAAATTATACTACGTAGCAAATAGATTAAGACATGTTGTAGAAGCAATTATGGGAGTAGGAGATTTATATTGGATGGAAGAAAAAACCATAAATAAGGTAGAGATGAATTTGGAGAATGTTTTTTTTAAAGACGGAGGAAGAAAGTGGGTTGGAAGTATAGATAATCCACTCCTGAGGACTCAATGGGAAATTTGGAGTAAATTTAAAGGGAAGCTGCTTCCGAGCAACTCTCCCTTAGCACCGATAATAATGTTAAAGAATTTCCCAGAGGATCTAAAGGGTAGATTATGTAAAATATTAAAAGAGAAAAATAAAATAAGATTAAAGGATTGGGTAAGAGATATTAAAACAAGAGAGGATATGGAAAATTTGTTAAAGGAGAAGAAACTATCTTGGCTAGAATATGGTCAATTAGAGCAATGGAATAAAAAGTGGATTAAAGATAATAGAATGTGCAGAAAGATGACGAGGTTTGAAGAATTAGTAGTAAGTAAGGAGGAAGGGAAAGGAGGGAGTATAGTTTCAAAAGGATTAATGAGTGAAATATATAAAATATTGTTAGAGAAGGAGTTTAGAGAGAATACAGAGAAAATGGTTTGGGAATCAGATTTGAAGATACAAATAGGGCGACAGAGCTGGGAGGGACTATGGAAACAAAGAGTGTTGAGAAGTTTATCAGTAAGAATAAAGGAGAATTATTTTAAAATCCTATGGAGGTGGTACCTAACCCCGGTTAGATTGAATAAGATAAGTGATCAACATTCAGCAAATTGTTGGAGAGGTTGTGGGGAAAAAGGAACGTATTTACATATGTGGTGGCAATGCAAATATGTACAAAGATTATGGAAGATGGTGTTCTCAGAAATTGAAGAAATAGTGGGAATGAAAATAGAACAAACACCAAAAATAGCATTGCTGTCACTATTTGAAGATATAAAGTGTGGAAAAGGAACTATAGAGCTGATATCGAATTTGTTGGTTGCAGCACGACTGATGGTAGCTAGGAACTGGAAGGTCCAAGGGGAATATTCTATTGAGGAATGGTACAAAGAAGTATGGGACATAGCCATTAATGATAAACTGACATGTAATATTAAGTGGAGAAAAGGCGTAACTAAAATAAATGAGTTCGAAGGAATTTGGAAACAGTTCCTAGTGTTTGTGTTTATTAAGGGAAGTGGGAAACCACCAGCAGAAGAAACGATTAGATTTTGGACTCAAGAATGATCCCGAGGTGGGGGGTGCACTTTTATGTTAAGAACGAAGATGTTGTAGTATGATAAGGTATATGTAATAGTTTTTGATATTTGTACTCAACAATCATTCAATATGTATGCAGCAGATATTTGATGTTTTTTTTTCTTATTGTGTTTTGTTTCAGTTATATTTTGGTAATGTTTATCTATGTTTATATAGTGTTGAAAATGAATAAAAATTTAATAATAATAATAAAAAAAAATACATTGTGTGGCCCGGATCAGCGCATATCTATGGACAACACAATGGTAAGAAATGTTTTAATAAATATATGTGCCTGGGGACGTATAAAATCGTAATAAAACAATACGTTTAATGACTCAAAAAATGACGTTTTATATATGTGTGTAGATCCGGCTTGGATTGGCCAGGTCTGAGGGACCTGGCCTTCCAGTCTTGCTTGGTCAGTGGAGCAGTACCTTGTACTTGTTGCACATCAGACTGTGACTCCCAGTTGTGTCTGCAATTCCAATCCCCATCTCAGGGTTCATCAGCTGAGCCAAGGAAGCCTTTTTCAAGTCTGGATTTGGGTACAGCTATCATTGGTCCCCAGCCAGCAGTGAGAATAGCTAGGCCATTGAAACCTGGTTTCAGGACCTATGCACTAAATTAGAGATGGGCAACTTGATTAGGGTGACCATATGAAAAGGAGCTCAGGGCTCCTGTATCTTTAACAGTTGTATAGAAAAAGGAATTTCAGCAGGTGTCATTTGTATGCAGGCAGCACCTGGTGGAATTCCCTCTTCATCACAACAGGTAAAGCTGCATTAGCCCTGCCCTCTTTTGTACCTGGTCACCCTAAACTTGATGTTGTTATACTACAACACCCATCATCCAAAGCCAACGGTAAGGGTGACTACTATCCCTGAACTAAATTATTCCCCATGTAAGAGTTATAATTATAAAATGAGAAACAAAACACTTGTTGTCAACTAACAGCACGTTAAATGGGCCTTCTCAGTAATAGCACACAATCTCTGGAACATTCTCCCATATGTCGTTCAAGAGGTGGAAAACTTGAAAACACATTTGTTCACTCAGGCTTTCCTTGACTTGTAATCGATCCTGACACTGCTCTGTTTACTGCCTTTGTTGCAATATTCAGCTTTTTAATGTTTTGTACTGTTTCGACGTTGGTTTTGATATTGTATTGCATGTATTTCTATGTAAACTGCTTGGAGACCCTGGGATGTCAAGCCGTATAGAACCCGCTTTAAATGAATAAATAAACTGCTAAGGACACATCATCACCAGCTTACGAAGCTGTTGCAAAATAATGGAGGTGTTAGTCAAATGTTTCTAGAACCTTTGAAGCACTGGAACTACAATGCATTACAATATACACAATAGAACCGCTGACTTTCTGACTATCCATTTGCATAACCCTGTGTTGCACTTTATGCTGGAAATGGATCTAAATTAAAAGCAGCCACGCGTCACTGGCTTTACCATTTTTATCACAGCTGCCTTGAGTAAAATATGGATGAGAGTTGAATAATACAGATGGAACCCTATGAAGAAAACGAATGATAACCTCCCTGGTTGATATGGTCATCATTTTATTCGCACTATTACCCCCAAGCAATATAATGTATTGAAGTAATCAGACCTTACCCCTGGTGATTACACGAATACATATTTCATGGAGTTCATCTACCACCTGAGTTGTGGGTCTTGAAGGCAGCCATGTACAAATTCCATCTTCTGGTTGGCTGTCGGGAATTCAGAACAGATACAGGCAATTTATGCAAGGACGACAGACAGCCTGCTGCTTTGGATTCACTGCAAATTGTGGCACTGATTACGGAGGTCGCATGGAGTTATATATATTTCCACACTGATCTTTGTGATTTTACACAGGGTAATGAGGGTGTATTACTCTAAAATGCATTAAGGTCCTAAAGATAGCCAAAGTCATTGGTTGAATAATGCAGTTTAAGTAATCTTAGGTTGCAAGAGAGAGAAAGAACCAACAATAGCCTTGAAAGTACTGTGTTCTGCCAATATTTTACAGAATTTTACATGGTATTTGTTAGTATTTGTGGGGAGAATCCCATGGAGAGATTTGATCATGTAAGTTGTACAATATTTCCTGGTAGTCATTCTGCAAAACTAGAGCTCTATCACATGAAAATATCAATACACTGAAAGTTCACTCATTACTTTTTAAGGTGTACCTTTAAGATTTTGTAATGTGTTTATAAATGTGCATTTTATGTGCACATATGTCAGTAGTTGCCACCCTGCTCAGCCACTTAAGGGTAGCCACTTAAGCATCACCAAAAAGCAAAAAAAGGAGGACACTGATTTGCATAACAGTTGCACATGGTAATTTATATCTACAGATGCAAACTCAGACTATGTACTGTAATTTAAATAGTAGGGAAGACTTTGACCTGTGCCCCTAATCAATCTGCTCTCCAGGAAATAAGAGTATTTCTACATCAGGCAAAAATCCCACAACTTCATATGGGCTTCTGCTTCCAGATTCCTTGTGGGATTAGATCGGGTTCTTCTTCTCCTTTCCTCAGCAAGTTCCATATGTTTCATTATAAAGCCACTAGATTGCATGGCTGTATTATCTGCAATAATCCGCCATGCCATCATTACACTTAGAGTTAAAGCGGTTCATTGCGAGAGAAAGAGAAATGCCAAATTTTCGGTGACACAAAAAACTTGCACAGAGCAGGAGGCACCCTGGAGGAGGAGGATGTCATGTATAGGACCCACGAACTTCCGTGAGTGACCAATACCGAGCACATGGTATATGCCTAGTGCAGTAACAGGCTAAATTTTGATGGGAAATTTCAAGCCCCTGTTTTCCCTCCTTTCTTTAAACCAGCCCTGTTCCTGACAGCCCTTCAAAGAGAGAATTGTCCTCTGTAAAGTAGGACTTTGGCCATCCCAACCATGTTACCCCTCCATACATTGGCTTTACATATAAAGGGAATTCTTGCAAACATCCCTTTAGCCCTGAAAGTGTGACCCTGTGACTTAGAGCATACTCAACATGCATGTCATTGTGAATTGTATAGAAACACTAGTAATGGTGGACAAGTTTCTTAAGAACAGTTGTCTCCCTTCAATGCATTTATTTATTTATAAAATAAAGCAAAAGCAATTTGGGCAGCTCACTACAAGGAAGCATCGCTTATCCGAAACTTTGAGTTTGTAAACACACAGGCTCAGTTCAGACAACACGTTTCTCAACTGTGGTTTTAGAACTCCCGTGGAGATTTTACACTACCATTGAGAAATGTGTTGTCCAATGGAAAACTCCATGCAACAGTGGAGGGTGGTGGATTTTTTGGAAAAGACCACACGCAGAATATCAACACTGTGCAGAGAAGAGTTCCTGCACAACTATTTTGTGGAATGTTGTGTGGCAGGCTCCATGGAGTTTTCCATTGTGTTGAGTTGATTTTTCCCACTGGCTACACAGTTCTCTGGCAAGAGCGGCGAAAGGAGGGAGTGCCACACTAGAGCTGCCGGGGGTTGTTCTGTGTTTTATACAGCAATGGCTAATGCTGAACCATTGGGAGGACCAGGGGAGGAGAGAGGGCAGAGGAACTGTCACTCAAACTTCACAATGGATTTTACTCAACGCCACGGAAGCCCACAGTCACACAATGGTGGAGTTAGAACATGTTGTGTGGTGGGTACCCCATAAAAATTCAACCATTAAGTGGAGTTTTCACATTGCATTGACTAACATGTTTGTCTGAACTGAGCCACACACTCACTTTGAAAATCATTCTCATTTTACTGATGGGGAACTGAAACAAGAAGTATGTGACTTATTAAAGATCCTGAGCTGCTCCATGGTTGGAACTTAATTTTTAATGGATGTTTATCAAGGCCAAAGTTTTCAGGCCTACCCTGAGGCGAAGAATGCTAAACATTACCCTTGGTGCCTAAATCCATATTTTAATGAGAAATGAATGGCAGAACTACAGCTTGGTGATCAGATATGTTTAAGCAAAGTTTAACCCTATACTTCAAAATGCTTGAATGTTACTCCCTATGGTGGTTAAACTTTCTTGTGGTGTTTGGAATTTGACCAACATGTGAATCTTGTTGGAGCTTTCATCAGTGTGTTTTGAAGTCTTGCTGAAATGTTTTTTCTGCCAAGGACTTTGTTTGACAGGTTACTAAATGAACAGCACGGCAGAGACTTAGAAAGAAAGAAAAAGGTGCCAATCAAACTAGTTGTTTTCCTTTTATTTTGCAACAATGAAAAAAAGTAGCAAAGGAGATGGCTGTTGCTCTGGCACCTTATTTCTGTGCCAGTGTTTTGATATATGACTTTATTTGTTAAAAAAATAGTAGTAAAATAGAATGTTTATCAATATAGGCATAATGAAACATACTAGTAAGTATGTTATTGGGGTGGGAAGAGAAGCTATGTAGTAACCTGAATGTCTTATTAAGATCCTAGTTACATGTAACTACAAAATTAACAATTCTAGGAAATATTCCACTTAATAGCCACATTTTTGGAGGAGGCATATATAAGAAAGGAATCTAAGTTCTATATCACCAACAGAGTACTTTCAAATACTGCTCATGCCCCTTTTTAAACTTGATGAATGGTAACTTAGTCAACTTGGGACCAGGATACCTGAGAGAGCACCTACTCCCTTACCAACCTGCTCCTGAGGTCACTGAGGTCATCTGAGGGCCTGCTCCTGGTGGTTCCACATAGATCCATCCTCCGATTGGAGTCCACCAGGGGAAGAGCCTTCAGTGTGGTGGCTCCCCTCCTATGGAATTCCCTGCCACTGGAGGTCAGGCAGGCTCCAACCTTGTACTCCTTTCGGTGCCTCCTGAAAACATCTTTATTCCAGGAAGCCTTTCCTTAATATGCAGCCTTGAATCTCTGTATTTGCTTCTTTTAAAATTTGTTTTAACTGTTTTATTCTGTTTTTATTTTCATTTTATCTTGTACACCGCTCCAAAAATTTTCAATGGGGAGTGGTATATAAATCTTCTAAATAAATACATAAATAAATAAATAAATAAATAAAGTCTTTTCCTGGATTTGTTCATAAAACAGACTTGTGAGGTAGGTTATTATTATTCCCAGTTTTACCGTTAGGGAAATTACATTCTCCCTCTTCAGGTGTTCCAAAAAATGTGTGAGGGCTAAGAGTGAGGACAGCAATGGGGACATAACAACTGCCCCCCCCCACAAGTGTCTGGATATGTCCTGGGCCTCATCCCCATAACCTCTACCGTGGCATGGTCTGAACAGAGGTTCTACTCACGTTCAATTTAATGTGAGTAGAAGTTTGTAGGGCATGGTGAGAATTTCATTTTGGTTTGTTTTTGTTAAGAATTTATCCAAAAAATTGCTAATTTCTCCATATTCAGTATGGAAAAACTTAATATATATTTAAAAAAAATGAATGTGGGGAAAACCAAAACTGACAGGTTCATCCATCCAGGCCCAGGATTTTGAGTGGGTAACTCTTAGTGTGAATCCCTGTTTATTCAACCAGGGGCATCACCTCTTTTTTCTGATAGATTACTTAGCTGAGTGTCAGGTACTGACACATCATGGTCCTCTCCATGCTGGGAACAGCTGGATGTATTGGATTTAGCCAGTGCAGATGGGTGAGAATTTTATTTCAACTTGTTTTTGACAGAATTCTCAAATGTCTTTATATTTGCGACAGAAAGGACTTGAGACTTTAAAAATAATAATTGAATGCCGGAGAAAATGAAACTGGCAGAACCATCCCTAGAACCTCTATTCAACCCTCCAAGCTCAACGCAGGGATGTTGAGGGACTTAAGGGTGAGGCCAATTGCACATGGAGATATTGGGGATGGAGTCAGCATGCAAGGACCCATCCCTGTCCCCACTTTTAGGCCTCACACATTCTTTGGACCACCTGAAGAGGGTTATTGTGTGACCGTGGTTCAGTTTTATTCAATCCTTTCAACTGCATGGTTAGGAATTCCACTTGATGGAATTCCGAAGGGGGAAAGGGACTCCCCATCATTCAGAACCCCCATTTGATGCAGGAGAATCTTTGGAAGCTGCTTGCCAATGTTACCTTATCCCCATAGTCAGAGAGGACCAAAGAGAAGGAGCTATCACTGCTGCTGCCCTGGACAAGCCCAGCCTCCACACACCAAAACCTACAGGTATTTTTGGAAAACAAAAGTTACACATTTGCTTGCCTGCTGCATGTGCCTAAACGCCTGTTTTCAAAAGACAACTATAGCTGCTGTGGAGAATGTGCAGTGTGAGACTCCTTCTCCTTTGGCCTCTTTGACTATGTGGGATAAGGCAAGGGGAACAGGAAGAAGAGGAAGGAGCCATTGCTGACACATAGAATTTCATAGAATATTAGAATTGGAAGGGGCCTACAAGGCCATCGAGTCCAACCCCCTGCTCAATGCAGGAATCAATGTACATGGGGTTCCCAGGTAGTCACCCTTCCAGAAACTGACCAGTCCTAGACCCACTTAGCTTCATCAAGGTTGCAGCATCCCATGCCTTCACACCAGATGATGTCATCTCCATTTCCCCCAAGCCTCTCCTATAGCTATTGGCTGTTGGCAGGTGAATGCCCATTCCCTCTTCTCAAAATATAAGAGGAGGATTCCTAGTCACGTGTTTGAGGGGATCATGAACAAATCAAGCAACAAAGCATTGCTCAAGGCTACGTTAGGGGCCAACCCAGTGTCACTTGTGCAGTGCCCCCTTGCCATCTCCAGGCACTCAATTCTCACGCTACACAAGCAGAACCTCCCAAAGAATCTACATTCAACCCTCCTTGCTCAGTGCAGGGACATTGTGGAATGAAAGGTGAAGTGTGTTGCACATGGAGATGTTGGGGTGTGGAGCCATGATACACAGATCCATCCCTTTCCCCGCTTTTAGGCCTCACACATTCTGTAATCGAGAAACCACATGTAATCGAGAAAACAATGTTACTTCCCACACCATTTCTGCCCCTCCCTCTACCCAACACATATGGCCCCCTTCTTATCACTAGTGGGATCAGATAATATGCAAGTGGCAACTATCTACACAGAACTCCATTGCAAAATTCAGAGAAATGAGAATTTTGAAGGGTAACTGAATTTCAGTTTGTGTAGTGGTTCAAAGGGGTGAAATTAGGCAAGTTTGTATTAAAAGTAAAATGCAAACTGGATTAATCTCTCCCTATCCCTATTCGCATGCCATGTCTTCTGCACAGTCTCCTTTCTCTAAGAGTGCTGTGATTACACGTTTGAAACCAGCAAAACACATCCAAGTAATTTTCAAATGTGACCATGTGCTTAAGTGCACATGTATTTTCCCTACGCTGTGATTGTCTCTGTGTTTTAAATAATGTAGAGCTGCATGAAGTATTCGTCTAGTTCAATGTTTAGCTAGCAAATAAAACTACTAGTAGGACAGAAATATTTCCTGAAACACACTTGAGGGCTATTTGCATTTTTGGATGCTCAGATTACTGACGCTTCTGCACCATCTCTCTCTCTTCCTCTCCGTTCTCATCTACACCAAGCAGGATATTCCACTCTGAAAGTGGTATGAAAGCAGTATATAAAAGGCAGGAGCCACACTACTGCTTTATAGCGATATTGAAGTGCACTGACAACTGTTGGGGCCCATTGAAACATACCACTTTCATGCCACTATATCCTGCTTGGTGTGGCTCCTGACATTTATGTACCACTTTCATACCGCTTTCATAGTGCAATATAATGCATGGTGTAGGTGAGAGATCTGACTGCTGTTTATTCTACTGGATTATTCTGCCCCGATTAGTCACATAGGCAATCCCAAACAATTTGGAATCACCTAAGAAATTGGATGTCATCATAATACTATACAACCAATTAGATATGGCTACTTCATGGCATTACTGAGGGCAAGGGCATTGCAAATAGGGATGCTTTAGGGTGGATTCCTGCACTGAGCAGGGGGTTGGACTTGATGGCCTTGTAGGACCCTTCCAACACTGCTATTCTATGATTCTATGAAATGTTTTCAGCAAAGGGGAAGTGCTGTTGATGGTTTCTTTACACTGCTGAAGACACTAATGACAAATTATGAGTAGCATTAGCTAGGGTGACCCTATGAAAAGGAGGGCAGGGCTGCTGTATCTTTAACAGTTGCATTGAAAAGGGAATTTCAACGGGTGTCATTTGTATATATGGAGAATCTCGTGAAATTTCCTCTTCATCACAACAGTTAAAGCTGCAGGTGCCCTGCCCTCTTTTAAATCTGGTCACTCTAGTATAGCTGCTGTACCTTTAACTGTTGTGATGAAGAGGAAATTTCACCAGGGTCTCCATATATACAAATGACAGCTGCTGAAATTCCCTTTTCTATGCAACTGTTAAAGATACAGGAGCCCGGTCCTCCTTTTCATATGGTCACCCTACGTTAGCTCAATTCTAGAATAATGTCAGGACGAAGCCATCCTTGAGGGGAAGGATTTATTGGAAGTATTTCACAGGAAGGATCCCTTTTGCATGCCAGCACAGAAATGCTTTTCAAAGAGCACAGCTCTTGCCTCCGCTTTCTTTACCTAAGCACCTCTGTAACTTTCACTTGTTACAGGTGGGTATGAATGGAAAGGCGCTTTTTTTGATCTAGGCTTAAAGTGGCCCACAAGGTATTTCACATGCAAGCAAACTGCCAGGCCCCTTTCCAAAGGCATTTCCTTGCCGACAGTTTTACAGCGCCACTCGGGAGGATGACTCGAGCAAGGTGATAGCGGCCTGCTGAGTTGCGAGAGATCCCTCCCGATATGCCATGGCACCCTGTGGGCTGGTGCCAAATGCGAGTCTCTGAACCAAGCTTCTGAATGACATCGATACCGGAGCATGTGGGGGGAAAGGGCCTTTCAAGTTCTCTTCTGGAATATAAACAGGACGTACTGATGGGAGAACGTTGCCTCTGGGCATCCGTATCATCTTCGCTTTGGGGGAAAATACCATTAAGGCTTCTTAAATTTTATTCATCTGAGCTGGATAAATTCTCTCTCCTCTCCCCGCCCCAATATATTTTCAGGGAGATCATGAAACTGGTGGCATCAGTGCTTTCTTCATAATTAGTTTATTTTTTAGAAAGGTAGGGGCTTTGGCATTAAACTCCAGACAATTTGCAGGAAATTGAATTTTTTGTAGGTAAATTGTATGAATTCTCCAATGAGCATCATATTATTGAATTTAATAGGGCTGCAGCTGGTGGTGCTGACCATGGGGGGTTTATAAACGTGTGCGGTGGGGGAGTTTTGCAGACTCCATGTTGTGCCCTCCTGTCTTTCCCCCTCCCCTAACCTTTCTGCTTTAATTGGCACTTTGAATGTTCAGAAGTAGGCTAGGAAGTGGGTTTTACTCTCCTTGTGTGAAAACCCTTAGAGTTATTACAAAGTGTAGATTTATTGGGTGAAGTGTATTCATACCCACAGGAATTGACACGATCTGTTGAATGTCATTGGATGACAGCTGGGGTTAAATGAGTATTAAAGTTTAGCAAGCCCAAGGAAACCTGTGCTTAGTCTCTTATCTCCTCGCTTCTCTATGTGTTTGGTGATGTCTAAAATTTAAGAAAGGATTTGAAGATTCAAAGGCTACCTGGATGTATAAGCAGGGATGAAGGGCTAGCCCTACCATTGGGTGGGGTGAGGCACCTTCCTTAGGTGGTGGTTGCTGGTGAGGTGGTGCTCAGGGGCAGCCCCCCTTGGCTCTTCCTCATTAGTAGGGTGACCATATGGAAAGGAGGACAGGGTCCCTGTATCATTAACAGTTGCATAGAAAAGAGCAATTCAGCAGGTGTCATTTGTGTGCATGCAGCACCTGGTGAAATCCCCTCTTCATCACAACAGTTAAAGATGCAGGAGTATAGCTAGAGTGACCAGATACAAAAGAGGGCAGGGATCCTGCAGCTTTACCTGTTGTGATGAAGAGGGAATTTCACCAGGTGCTGCATGCATACAAATGGCATCTGCTGAAATTCCCATTTCTATGCAACTGTTAAAGATACAGGAGCCCTGTCATCCTTTCCATAAGGTCACCCTACTCATGAGCCAGTGACTTGGTCCTTGTGATGCTTGATCGTTGCTGGCCTGGACTACTTGGCTATCTTGCCTCCTCCGCCTCCGTTCAATGAGTCACTGATGGCACTGTGGGGAAAGCCTCCTGACCGAGTGAAAAGGCAGATAGCCAGTCACTCTAGCAGACATAGCTCTGCTCATGAAACACACACCAGCGCTGCACTTAAAACCATTTGGGCCTCAGTTTCATTAAATGCAAATCTGCATAAAATCTGCCTATGCTAATTTATAGCTATATATGCAAATATAGATATAATTATGATGTGTGTGTTTTTGAATTTCACAGGAAGCAAAGCCAGCCAATTCATGCCTCATCTAATTAATCTCAAATGAATTCTTCATTTAATTTGCACCCTGCTCCAGATCATCCCAAACAAATGGAAATGGGGTTTTCCCCGCCAGCTTGAGGGGAAGATATTTATGTGGTGTGAATGTTGCAGGCTGTGGGCAAGGGAGAGAAAACTCTCCCCTCCCCAGCTTCAAACCCCCTTGAGAATGTCCCCCTGCAAGTCAAGAGGAGGGAGAACACCTTCTGTTGGTACCAATGGGCACATGGGGCTCTGTGGAATAAATTCAGGGCTGGGGCCCCAAGGACCCAGGCCTAGCGGCACCCCTACTGGTGGGCAGCAAGCAGGGATCAGGCTGAGCAGTGAATGAGCGGCAGTAACGGGTTGGAGGACTGTGTGTCCCATGTGGCCCAGCCCACACTTCCAAAGCTAGCCTGCTGACTTCAGCTATAGCGGAGAATGCTGCCGCTTCACCAATGTGGATGGAAGATTCAGCTGCCGATCCAGTCATCTGTAGTAGGGGGAATCAGGTGAGGTCACCATCTTGTCCTTTGCCTCAGGCAGCAAAACCCAGAGGAGAAGGCCGCTTTCAGGCGTTGCGACTGCAGACAACAAGGGGCGGGGCGGGATGACATTTCTTTTTGTCAGTATTGATTAAGCAAACAGTTAACGTCTGTTATCTTCTTACGTTACACATACACCGCCATGAAGCCAAGCGCCGATCAGAAAAAAATAAATTGGGGAAAAGGGGAGTGCAGTGGTGGCAGCAGGATCTGAAGTAAGAGACACAGCAGGGTGAGCAGGAGTAAGGGGGAAGAATGAGCGACTGCGGGCCAAAGATAAAGGGACAAGCCAGCTCACACAAAGGGACCGCGGGCAGGCTGTCTGTTTGACAAGAAAACGGCGATGACAAATAGGCCAGACACAAGAACCTTAAAAATGCTGCACGTTAAAGCACTCAGCTAGAGTTTGGAGATACTTATTTATTTATTTACTTAAAACATGTGTATCCCGCCCTATATCACTAGGATCTCAGGGCGGTGTACAGATAAAATCATACAATACAAAACAAATATACACAGCTCAAAACAAATTTAGACATGAATCAAGTTAAAACCAGTATGTAAATTAAAATAAAAAAACAGTTAAAACAATGTGCAAACTTGGTGAATTTAAGCATTAAAGGCTTTGTTAAAAAGCCATGTTTTCACTTGGTGCCAGAATAAAATCAGCGTTGGCGCCAGTCGGGCTTCCAAGGGGATGGCATTCCACAGTCGGGGTGCCACAACAGAGAAAGCCCTCTCCCATATATGGAAAGTCAAGGGAGACAAGCGTGGATTGTGAGTTCAAGGCAATAAAATTAGCATTTGCCTAGTATAACAGGCACACGTCCATCCAGGGCAAATGTTGGCATTGCATTGAAGTCTAAGGGTGAAGGCGTCTGGTGGCATCTTCCACATGCACAGACACTGTTCGGAATTGGACTGTGGGAATCTCAAGCACTGAGGTTTGGACCAAGCCTATTTCTACAGGCTTCATAAGGAAATTGGCTTGTACCCTGCAATTGGCAGGCAATATGAAGCTACTGGGCTTGCCAGTCCTGGTAAAAAATAATTGTATGGCTAGAAGAATCTATACAAACTGGTGTTAATTCCACTCCCACCTTCCTTTCCTCTGTTCTCCTCCCACCTTTATAAAATTAGGTGCTCTCAGGATACAAGGTTACCAACTCCTGCTTTGTACAGATCATGAGAGACCTACTCACATACAAATGTAGGAAAGTGTATCACACAGCCTTAAAGAGGAACATCCTTCCTGAATGCTCTGTGGTATAGTATGTACATATTCGATGTAGCTCCACAGCTGAATTCTTCCCTCTTACCTGCTGAGCTCTTGTGCTGTGAAATGTGTTGAAATCAAATATTTCCTTTTAGAAAAGTAACAGGAAACAGCTTGTATTCAAAGACGTCTATGTACTGGACCACTATTATCAATAAGTAGTTCCCATGGAGGGTCAACGCATTTGAGGATTTCTGGTTGGCAAAAAAAACCCACACCAAACCAACCCTGCTACTAAAGATCGTAAGAAATGCTTACATCGTAATCTCCCCGACAAGCTTAATATCAAAAGAAGTTAATGGAATTTCACCCTGTTAAAATTGGAGTGCAAGAGTTCATGCCGGCATATTTAAACGTGCCTATTCATTTAAACCCTATAAACCGTACTGCTGCTGCTACGCATTAATTACACCTCGTGTGCTTTTGCTCCAGCTCATTCTGTGAGAATATAATGTGGCTCATCAGCAATTCTATTTATCTTTGGTTAGAAACAGTTAGGAACCAAATTAAAATAGTTGAAACAAATTAAAGGAAGAAAGAGAGAAGGGAGAGCATTTTCGGTTTTCTGACTTCATTTTGGAATATGTCCTCCTCTTTTTCTTTTTATCCTAAGTAGGTTATGCATCATTTGAGGGTTTGCAAGTCTTGCAATGAGCAAGGGAGTGGGGAGAGAGGACAAAGTCAATGTTTGCGTTTCAGATCTGACCCTCCCCGTCCTTGCCCCTTTTCTGCCTCTTTTGCTAATGACAAATGGCAAAAAAGCAATCCAGTGGGGAGCTTGAAAGAAAGTGAGTTTCACCCCTAAAGCCAGCAAGTTGAAGTTTGGAATGGAATCGTGTGGAAATGGAATGCATTGGGGAGCCGCTCCCAGCTGACCGGGGAAGCCTTACTGGTGAACCACAGCTATTATCTCAAGCCAATTCCCTCTCGTAAGGAGCAGGTGTTCAAATAATTAATACAAAATAGTTCCTCTTTCTTTCTTTTTTAGGGCATTCAGCAAGTCTCATTTACTCATTCCAACAGGAAGCCTGCTGAAAAAACAAAGGTTTCCTCATTTAGCTTGAAATCTGGCAGACATAGTTCCTTAGCATACATTAATGTTAAAGCCTCTTCATTCAAAGGGCTAACGTTAGGCTTCAGATGCTGACCGCACGCTCCTTTTTTAATTTAAAACAATGCGGATTCTCTTTCCTCCGTCGCTCACTGTAGTTTATACCAGGGGTCCCCAGCCTTTCTGGGTAGGTGGGCACAGTTGGAATTTTGAGAGAGATTTGTGGGTGCTTTCACAAAACGGCTGCCACAGGAAGCTTGCCCATGTGTAAAATGGTTGACATGGTGGGTGTGGCCTGGCACAACCCACTCACTTCCCAAAAAGCAAACTTGTGAGACTAAAAGAAAAGTAACCTAAGTAGAGGCAGGGTCTCACCTGTAAAACAGAAAAGTGGTTTTTTGAATTGAATCCAAATAAAGATGGTGCTGGAGGGCAGCCCTTCACTTTGCAACCTCATGTATATGTATATATATTAGGGATGTGTCTGTACGTATGTTGGTGCCCATGGGCACCCCGGGGACTTCGGGTTTATACCATTATAAAAGCAAACTGTGCTTGTCATATGCATCAGCAAACAAAATCACTGAATGAGTCTGTAAAGTCACCCCACTTGACTCTTTGAATGGAATGGCAAGTATTTGCACAGTTATAAAACTGGGTGTCCTGCTTCTGTTCAGCAAAACTCGGTGGGCATTTTAGCCTCCTAACAAGCCTGTGATAGGGCCTTTCTACACTTCCCAGCATTCCAGGAGGCAGGGGGGAGGCTCTTGCGATTTCCTGAACATGAGAGCCTCCCCCACCATGCACACGAGGCACACGACGTTCCGGGAGGAAGCAGGGACACCACACCCACCATTTTTTTAAGGGAAGGTGAGCGCACTTGCACTCCAACAAAAATGTCAATTTTAAAAAACTGCTCCTGCCCCCCACCCCGATGGGCACAGAGCACCCAAAGAGCTCCGTGCCCCGTGCCCATTTCCCACCTCCTCGTGTTTACTCATGAGGAGGCAGGACAAAGCAGGGGCAGGCGGCCACACACCTCCCACAGTCCCAGGATGATCCCAAGACCATGGGAAGAATCAGGTTTTCCCATGGTTTATTTATCCCTGGGAAAATCCGTGCTCATTCCCCCTGCCCCTGGGAGTCCCTGTGTGTCATTTGGATGCACAGGGGCTTGGCCGTGACCAGCCCGGACAATCGGGCTGGTGTAGAAACAGCCATAGTGATCAGCCCCTGGAGGCCCCAGGGCGAAATCCGGCCACCTGAGGAGTACCAGCTGTTCCCCACTCCGGCTGCCAATTCAGAGGTGGGCGTGGGGAAAAGCTGTGGCTACGGAGGGGACTGGCAACCCACTCTTAAGAAATGGGTGGGGTTGTTACTCCCTCCAGTTGCTCCTCAAAAGGAAACTAAGAATTCCTGTAAAACTAGTTTCTGCCCAGAGCACTGTAAGATAGGTTAGATAGACTCAGAAAATGTCTTTGCCTGGAAAATAGATGATACTCTGGTGAGCAAAGAAACTAACTGTGAATGAGGTGGGGAACCCCCTGGCATCTCAGACTCATCATATCATTTAAGAGTAGTAATGTATAACTGAGATATTGCTAAAAAAAATTCAATAGATACCATACCATATATTCATATTGCCTAAATAACATGTTAAGGTATGACCCTTAATAGCTGTAATTTCCCAGTATTTTAGAGCTTCAGTGAACATGGAAAACCCTTAACACAACGTGTTAGACTAAAAGGTTTTTTGTTGTTGTTAATTGGATTTTATAACACTTGTACATTTAATTTCAAAAAATTCCAGCGCAGCACATAATCGTTGTTAGTATGTCACAACGTTCAATTAAATCATATCAAACCATAATAGAATAACCCTTTTAGAAATATCAACCTCTTCTTTTCTATTTAATTTATAACAAAGGCCATAAAGATGGAGCATATTTTACTATAATTCCTTCACATATCTTTGCTTATAATTTATTTTTGTGGCTCTTTCTCAATAAAAGTGGATTCTGTGGGTGGCTTCAAAAGATCAACTGAAGCATCAAGAGAAGAAGTGGAAATGATTCAACTTACTTTGATCCCTGCATCTTAGACATGGGGAGGAAAAATACATACCTCTTCCCCAAAAGGGAAACATGTTTTCTTGCATAGCTCAGTGGGAGAACACCTGTTTTGCATGGAAATGTTTCCAGATTCAGTCCCTGGCCTCTCCAGGTACAGCTGGAAAAGGTTCCCATCTGAAACCCTAGAGAGCTGCTGTCAAGGGTAAATAGCCTCTCAATGGTTTGGACTACAACTCCTATCAAACCCAGCCAGCATGGCCAATGGTAAGAGAT
Organism: Elgaria multicarinata webbii; assembly: GCF_023053635.1. Taxonomy (NCBI): domain Eukaryota; kingdom Metazoa; phylum Chordata; class Lepidosauria; order Squamata; family Anguidae; genus Elgaria; species Elgaria multicarinata. The sequence continues at coordinate 23,955,590 of NC_086175.1, read as the reverse complement.
TATGGGGGGGGGGGGGAGAAACACTACATGAAACCAAAAAAAGGAAGAGAGAGTCTCTAGTGTTAAAAAGTAGAAAAGTTTGAATCTCTTTGTACAGATGTCTCAAACGTTTAAAAATATATTGTTGTTACAAGACTTTTTGAATAAAAGCTCAATGTTTCGGATCTGCCGATCCTACTTCAGGAGCTAAGAACAAAGAAAAAAAATTTGAACAACACATGTCATATTTATATACAAAACCAGAAAATTTCCCACATAGACAATTATCACAAAAAAATTAAAAATTAAGAATACAAATCCTGTTATTTGAACAAACTCAGCTAAAAACTTTTCTTTTCCCTATAGCCTTCAAATATTGAGTTTGTTCTGACTCTATACTGTTAGCTTCACCCTACCCGGTGCCTGTTTACACTTCCCTCTGCCTGTTTGCATTCTCCTTCCCTCTTTATTGTTTACTACAACTTATTAGATTGTAAGCCTATGCGGCAGGGTCTTGCTATTTACTGTGTTATCTGTACAGCACCATGTACATTGATGGTGCTATATAAATAAATAATAATAATAATAATAATAATAATAATAATAATAATAATAACCCATATTTATATAATGCAGACTCCAAGGTCACCATCTCAAGTTATAAATAAATTGCTGTAAAAAATATACAATAATAATGTTTTCCAGTCAAGGTTAGGTTACTATTAATTACAAAGAAGAAAAGGTGTTGTTCTGTTTTCGTTTTCTTTTTCTTCCTTTTGTTCTCCTCTTGTTTTTTTCCCCAGACTTTTACACTTTCTCGTGTATAATGTATAATGATATTCAATATAAATATGACATGTGTTGTTCAAAAAAATTCCTTTGTTCGTAGCTCTTGAAGAAGGATCGGCAGATCCGAAACGTCGAGCTTTTATTCAAAAAGTCTTGTAACAACAATACATTTGTAAACGTTTGAGACATCTGTACAAAGAGATTAAAACTTTTCTACTTTTTAACACTAGAGACTATCTCTTCCTTTTTTTGGTTAAGAGATTATGAGACTCATAACCTAAGAGCTTTTCTACATAAGGCACTTATTGTGCACTCGTGATTCCTTCCTCATGGTGGTTTAGGGGTATTTTACATGATGTGATCCTCCAGTCTCACTTCTGCTTTTTAAGAGCACGTTTAAGAGCAAAAGTTATTTTTAGATTAAGGAAAATGAGATGCTAAGCGAAAGAAAATGTATTTCCTACTTGTGTTGATACTCTGCTGTAGCACAGTGCCACCTAGAGGTTATGTAGTAGAGAAACATAAAAGGAAAAACTCTTTGTGAGGAGCTTGGATCTCAATTTTGTGACAAAACCAAAAGTAGATATAGCAATTAACAGCTTCTTGTAGAAAAGCTCTAAAATAACTGGAGGGCACCAGGTGTGAACAATACAGAGCTAGGTGTAAAGCAAGAAGTTATAAAACAACTTCCTTTCTTTCTGCGTTCTCCTACAGGCAGCTCTGAACATGAACATGGGGTTAAGGAGGAAACAGAAGTGGTTGGTAGACCATAGCTCAGTGGTAGAATATAGGTTTTGCAGGTAAAAGGTGCCAATTTCAATTCCTTGCATGTTCAGGTAGGGAAAGACTCTTGTTTGACACCCTGAAGGGCAACTGCCAGTCACTAGAAACATACTAAGTCAACATACTTGACTTAGTATGTCAAGAATTATTTGCACTTTTTCTATAGCAGGTTTAGGTGGATACTGTAAGGCTCCCTATGTTAAATCCACATCACATTTTGATTCTGCATTCCAACTTAACATTATTCATGAATATTCTCCTAAGGAGATAAAATAAATAATAGTGCCAGAACCTAATTGCTCCAAAACAGTTGGGCAATACCTTCATTAGGAACAACCAAAATGCCACAAAAGCTTTCAAGTTCTCCAGAACTCTTCATCAAGCTAAGTGGTACAAAAATCAGAAGATGGAGGAAGAAACAGAAAAGTCCATAACAATGATGTTATAGTTATGAGGTCTGTAGTTTAGTCTGAGTCTTAAAATGGATATTTGCAGACTGAAGGAATTATTCACTGATAGGATTGGCAGGTATCAGATTACACCTAGCCATCCATCCTAGCATAGAGAAGCAATGGCTGATCTCTGTTTCTGAAAACATAAAGGCTGCCTGTAACTCTGATTTGAATCTTAGGGCCTTGCTAGACGAGGCCTTAGCGCTCTGTGAGGCCCGGTTTCCCTGCTGTGCGTCCAGATGACGCACAGGGGAATCCGGGGTCAGGCCGCACTGAAACCTCCCTTAACGCGCCATAAGCGAAGTCGCTTATGGTGCGCCTTTCCCGCAGCCCCGCCTGAGGCCCGGGCTGCGGAACATCTAGCAAGGTCCGTGGCTTTTTGCGGCTACTCGCGATTAGCTGGGAAAAGCCACGGACTGAGCACAGCGCTCATATGAGCACTGTGCCCATCGGGCCGGGGGGGGATCCTGGGGGGGGGAAGGCCGGACCCGGCAGGAGAGGGGGGGGAGAAGGCCAGGTACCGGGATGGCATTGAAGAGAGGGAGGATGGGCGACATGGGCATCGAAGAGAGGGAGGACAGGCGACACGGGCATCGGGGAGAGGGAGGACGGGCGACATGGGCATTGGGGAGAGGGAGGACGGGCGACATGGGCATCGGGGAGAGGGAGGACAGGCGACACGGGCATCGGGGAGAGGGAGGACGGGCGACACGGGCATCGAAGAGAGGGAGGACGGGCGACACGGGCATCGGGGAGAGGGAGGACGGGCGACACGGGCATCGGGGAGAGGGAGGATGGGCGACACGGGCATCGGGGAGAGGGAGGACGGGCGATATGGGCATCGGGGAGAGGGAGGACGGGCGACATGGGCATCGAAGAGAGGGAGGACGGGCAACACGGGCATCGGGGAGAGGGAGGATGGGCGGGGAAAGAGTGGGCAGGGAGGCATCAGGGATGGCAGGGGGATCAGGAGTGGGGGGGCTTAATCGGGCCGGGGGGATCCCGGGGGGGGGAAGGCCGGACCCGGCAGGAGAGGGGGGGAGAAGGCCGGGCACCGGGATGGCATCGAAGAGAGGGAGGACACGGGCATCGGGGAGAGGGAGGATGGGCGACACGGGCATCGAAGAGAGGGAGGACAGGCGACGCTACAGGGCTTCCGTAGTCCCTGCGTGTCGGCTGTCTAGGAGGCGGGGCGGTGCGCGCTAAAGTTAGCACGCTGTCGCCCCGCCTCCCTGCCGGCTTATCCGGCTGGATCTAGCAAGGCCCTCAGTTTGCGTTGGCATAGAGCACCACTGCTAGTGCACCACCTAAAATTAATCTGTACTTCTGCCTAATTTTTGGACTTTTCTGTTCCTTCCTCCATCCCCTGCTTTTTTGTGCCACCTAACATGATGAAGAGTTCTGGAGAACTCAAAAGCTTTCACAATCTTTTGTAGCATTATGGTTGCGCCTAGACATTGCCCAAATGTAGACTTTGGATTGTTTTCTCCCATGGACCAGCACATCTGGCTTTTTTTAAAGTGCTCTAAAAAACAGTGTTACTTTTAGTTACATGAACTAGGAGACAAGCTGGCATATATGACCACAATAATACGGTGTAAGATTCCTGAAAGTCTTCCAGTTTTATGGCCACTGCTAGGAACAGTGGTACCAAACTGTGCATCTGTGGATAAGAGTAGAGAGGTAAACTCATAGGAATTTTATCTGGCCAAAGTCCCATCCATCAAAATCATGAAGAGCATGTTTCAATTGACAAGAAGAACAAGAATGAATAGAAAATTGTTTTCAAAATGGAGAACCACCTTGAAGCTTTATCGGAGTTGCATTCATTCTGACTGTAAATGTATGTTCATTTCAGTTACAAGAAATAACAGAAATACAGCAACTTTACTGCAAGTATCTGTGGTTTTCTCGCAAGTGCTACTTAATTGACAGCAGAAGGCTAGTAGCCATTTTGTAAAAGTCAAAACTCAACATTTCAAAACTCAACATTTTTGAGAATTGTTATCCAATCCAGGTTGTTTCAAATATCTTTATTCACCTTCATTAAGTGATGTAGCAGTACAGTGCATAACATTTATTCTTAGGCACTTTTCCATAGGGTCAGTCAGTCTAACCTCACTGCAATAGTCTGCTTTGTAACTCTCCTTAACATAGAAAGTCTTGGATGTTAATGTACATTTGTGGGTACTTAGGAATGAAGTCTCTGAGCTTTAGTCGGTGTTGCTGTCTCTGAAGCAGTGCGGCATTATCTCCATTTCCATCTTAGTATTTTGCCTCATAATGGCCCATGTATCTTTTACAGCTGTCCAGTCTGCTAACAGCCCATCTACACCTGAGGTAGTCCATATGAGTCAGTCAATGTTCATTTCGCTTGTAGCATGCTCATAACGTCAGCAAACTTAATGCGTATTGGTAGCCAGAAACAAGAAGGAATAAAAAAAAATATCCAGATTTTTGAAATTCTAAAAAGGGCGAGGCTGGAAAAAAAGGAAATGGGAAAGGCTGCTAAATTTAAATCAGAAACAAGTGCTTGGTTTGCCTAAACCTCCCGAGAATCAGCAGAGCCACTAAAAAGTAACATATCTGGCATTTCATATTGGCCTATTTATTCAGCACAACAGGGAGGCAAATACGTTGCTTAAACTTGAAAGCATTCAGGTGTGACAGCTTTAGCACTGTGAAGAAGTCCTGTGTAAAAAATAAGAAAGAAAGAAATCCCCAGCAAAATAAATATAATCACCCGTTCTCTCCTTGTGGCAAATCATTTCAGGAGGCTGCCCTAAAACTGCATGTTATTGCAGTGAGATGTAGAGAGGGAAAGAGATGCCACAGAGAACACTTTCAAGTCAGGGAGGGGCCATACCTAGGGTGACCATATGGAAAGGAGGACATTTCTGACACCACAATGAAGGCTTCAGAGTAGGGTTATAGCCTCCATTATTTATTTATTTATTTATTTACTGGATTTCTATCACGCCCAATAGCTGACGCTCTCTGGGTGGTTCACAAAAATAGGGTGACCATATGAAAAGGAGGACAGGTCTCCTGTATCTTTCACAGTTGTATTGAAAAGGAAATTTCAGCAGCATTTCCCACTCCTTAATTGCTGTTTTTTTTCATCTGCTTGTCCTGCCCAGTATAACTTAGCAATGGGGAGGAGTTGCATGTTGGAGGAGGAAGCGTAAATAAGACACAGACACATATGTTGGATTCAACTTGGGCCTCTTTATTTATAGTTTGGTAGCTACATCCCTCCCTGGATCTTCATGTGACTGTGTGGGAATTATTTCCTAGCTCAGGCCCCCTGGCCTGCTGTTATGGGCAAGCCACACTTCAAGAAAGAAGCCGGACCCCTGGCTCCTCCCTTATCGGTCACTTATGCAAGTGTGGGGAGACCGCCCTGTCGCACCCCACTCGCTGCCATAACGACAGCAAGTAAGTGAAACAGGAGGGTCTCCAAAGGCACACCATATCCTGACACGTGAGCCGTGGAGCCCCGCGGAGCAGGCCGTCTGGATATGCCAATCACCCAAAACGGGTGCCAGTGCGCTTACCGTCCCTGTCTGAACAAACCAATTCCTGCACATCCCTGCCAATGAAGTGGACCAAGCCTCAGTGACCAGAAAGAGGCCGAGGCTTGGTGAGGGCTGCTTAAGTACTGCAGCCCCACCCCGGTCAACACGTGCTCCTGTTGCTGGGCAGGAGCATTTTTTTCACTCCTCCCCAAACGCAACGGCCAGCTTCCTGCCCAAACTTTCAGTTGGGCGTTGCCGGTTATAAGCTTGCAGGTAAGAGGACAGAAACAATGGAGAAGTTCCTCCAGGCTAAAACCTCACCTTTCCCAGTTTTGGAGATCACTTGGGAGAAGCCTCAGCTTTTTCCAAGAGTTTTCTTTAAAAGCTTGAAAGGAACCTGGCCTCAGCTAGACCTACTGGTCTAGTGCAACGGAGGGGCGAAGATCTCGTGATATTTTTATCGTGAGATCTCCCCCTCTGTTTACATGTGGCATGTGACGACCTCAGAGGGAGAGGACGTCGCACCCGCCATTTTTTTTTAAAGAGGAAGGAGCGCATGAGCACTCGTGCGCAAAAGGTAAGTGGGGTTTTTTTATTATTATTTTCCTGCTCATCCCACCCCTGATGGGTGCAGAGCTCCTGAGGAGCTCTGCACCCTGTGCATGGGTCTCTGCTCCTCATAAATAACTGCGAGGAGCAGGGACAAACCATGATGGTGGAACACACTTTCCGCGGTCTCAGGATCATCCCAAGACCACGGAAAAAGCAGACCTAAAGTGTAGGGCCTTATCCCGGGGCAAGGGAGGGATCATCGCTCCCTGATCCCAGGATCCGCTTTGCGTCATGTGAACGCACAGGGACGTTCCCTGGGATCGCCTCAGGATAAAGTCCCGTCTAGCAATGGCCCCAGTCTGTATGTCAAAATGAGTGGATTTCTCCCATTCACATCTCTTAAAACAGGGAAGGGACAGATATTTTAAGATTATTAGTGGTAATTACATAGCCTTCTTGCTTTCAATAGACTACTAATGATGTATCAGGATGAAGCAACGGGGATGCTCCCATCAACCTGTGTTTTCTTTTCCTCCAACTTGCCTAAAACCACAATGGACAAGAAATTATTTTGACTACGTGTCATATTGTACATAGCAATGGAACTGGCAGACAGCCTGAGAAATGTCGGTATGCCTTGACCTGTGTAAACGTTGGAGCGTAGCCTCACTTTGGTACAGTATCATCTGTTTCATGCTCTGAAACGACTTTGCTTTCCATCCATCCCTTTCATTGTCTCCTCCCGATGTCTCTGATAGTGACGGCATTCAGATATAATTAACCTAGAAATGTGCATTATTGAGTTAATCATTTGCAATGGCTCCAAAGGAGCTATTACAGAGAATCTCTTATTGTAAATACATAATTATGGACTTGTTAAAGCAGACATTTACTCAGTAGTCCATGCAGGCTCCTTAAAGTCTACCTTGCAAGCAAATCCATATTTAATGTAACATTGATCAGCAATTGAAAGACATTAGGATGCTAATAATGAAATGTATCATAAACAATTGTATGCAAGAAACCTTCTGTGTGGTTATGCAAGTGCTTCGAGATAAACCCCTCAGCTAATAAAGCTGTCTTTTGCTCCATGTTTGCTTTCAGTTAGAAATGACTCCTTTGATTAATTTCCTTTAATTGGCAATAAAATATATTGTACTCTGAGTTGAAACCATGGCCTGGCCAAGAGTGGATCTTTAAAAGCAGACTTACTGAGACAAGGTGAAGACAGGCCGTGACCAAGGAAATGCTGCTGGTCCTTACATCATTGTGGTTGTGTGTTTTGTCCACCAAGGTCAGAAAAGCCAAGGCCTTTCTCTGCCTCTTGTGATACACACCTTATTTTAAGCCGTTTTTAAAGAGCTGGGACGACCACTGTTGGCACTCTCCTCCCAGAGCAATCTATTCCTATTCATTTTATTAGTTGGCTCAGTTTATACCCTGACCTTTCCAAAGGGCTCAGGGAGGGGAATAGTCTGTTTAACACATAAAAAGCTCATTTGCGGTGGTTAACACTGTTAAATCCTGTCCTACAGGCATCCACCAAAAGCCAAACTGAATAAAGCTGCAAGTGGGCCAGATTAGGAACACAGGAAGCTGCTTTATACCAAGTTAGACCTATCTAGCCCCGTATTGTTGACACTGACTGGCAGCAGCACTCCAAGGATTCTGGCAGAATTTTCCCAGCCCTATCTGGAGAAGCAGGCATTGAATTTAGGACCTTCTGCATGCCAAGCAAGTGAGCTACATCCCTTCCCAATAATTATTATGAATAAATGATTTTAAAAGGTTGAATAAGGGATGTTAAAAAAACCATCTCCCTTGAGTCTTCAGGGAGAGTTTGGTGGGAGAGCATGAACTTTGCCTGAAGAAGGTAGGGATTTTGTTCAGTTATTATTATAAATGTGAGCTGGCTACCAAAAACCACTAATATTTGTAGATCTCCGAAGTATCTTTTCCCAGAATGTCTTTATAATGGAACATCTCTCCGCATATGAACAAATGTATCTGGTTATGTGATAGGAGTTATTGAGTTATTACCCAAAGTGCTGTAGCCTGTTTGGTTCTCAACAGATCTTGCAAACACTGCAATTTAGTTACTTATACTCACGCTGCTTGCACTGACTGTGTTAAAGAGGGATGTTCACTTTGTTGTGTGCCTGTTCTTCTAATTGTTCCATTCTCTGCATTAACATTAATTAGTAAATTCATCTTTCAGGCTCTCACATGTGGGACAGATTCAGTCAGGGTTGGATGGGTAGGGAATTTAATTAATCTATCAGCAAATTGGAATTTCATTAGGGTGTCCTTGCTTTCCACCATCCCCTCCCCTTCTTGAATAGATTTTTCTACTCTATGTAGTTTTATTAAAATGTGTTAGCTTTCATTTGAATGATATTTTTCCAGGTCAGCCAGCCACATTTATTCTTTACCACCAAACGTCATCACTATTTAAACCCAAGAGAGGCACATGCTACATAAAGGCATGGACCAAATGTGTACAACCATTTAACTCTGGTTTCAAAAGTAAGAAAACATCATACAATTTTTTTAAAGAAAATCTTATTTTAAAAACAGGATCAAGAGTGAAGCTTTGTCCCGTCCCCCCGTCCCCCCAGCTGAATTGGGACTTTTCAGACCCCTTTCCCCCCTATCCCACGCTGGCCTAATGGGAATTCTAAGTTACAGTAAAACTGCCAATAGTTAGATGTATAAACGCCTGATATTTATAGCTTAAGAACAAAGGGTATCAGTGTGTGAGAATTCAATTCAGCGAGGCTAATCTCAAATGCAATTAATGTTCACATTCTTTATGTGTCCCTATGGTGGTGTGTTTGCCCAAGGAATTTATTGGAAGTGATACATTTAATTAAACTCCTTTAAACACTTGGGCAATGATATATTATTTGGTCTATAAGGCGCCGCTTATGGAAAGCGGATGGTGGGGCAAAATGATTGCATTTTAACATATTCTTCTGCCTCCATATCAAAGAAGAATTTCAGCGGTGAATGGGATAGAGAATGAAGGCCTCCCAGAACAATATTTAGAGGAGCTCTGTGTAAATTACAGATTTTTCCCCATCCATTTCCCCTTCATTCTCTCACACTCCCCGTCATTCACATACAGGCGCATATGCTTTTCTTATACTACTCATGCACAATGTTCCCACACGTAGTCAGACACCTTTCGACTAATACTTCAATGGTGCTGCTTCTATCTCCTCTGATGAACCCGTTTCCACCAAGAGTACACAAGTCCATCAGCCTCTGTGCTTTGTGTGCTGACAAATTGGGTTTTTTTTTTAAAAAAAAAATAATCCTTTGGAATGTTCATAAACATTCCATGACACTACAGCAATGGGCCAATGGCTAAGGGTGAGCTCATTTCAATCAACTGAAATCAAGAGTTCCCACAGCCAATAGCTACAAAGTTTTAATACTGCAGCCAGCATCTATCTGTTGTCTTATTCTTTTGTCAGGTTTATCTGATTTGGGGAATAAATTAGAAAAACAATTATTCCCTGTGAATCTTCTGGTTCTGTGCTTTAATTTGACACCTCCGTTGTCTCTCTACTTTACAAACCGAAATACTTGACAAATGGTACCCATATATTGTAAGCAATTGCAGACACACTTCACATGGCCCCAAATACTTCTTCCACAACGAGTAAAACTGATTTAAACAGGAACAGCAACTAACTCTCTGCTACCAGAACCTTTTTCTATGTTAAGTATTAACATCCAAATACAATGGGTGTTCCTTATGTGACCGCTCCTCTTCTCTTTTGGTCTTGTCTTACTACACTGTAAGGCCTTAGCTAGACAGGACGAAATCCTGGGGGGATCCCACATGATGCACAGGGGATCCTGGGAGGGATCATCCCTTCCTTGCCCCGGGATCTCGCCCTACACTTTAGGACTGCTTTTTCCGTGGTCTCGGGATGATCCCGAGAACATGTGGGTGGGCATTGCGGGTTGTCCCAGTTCCTCACGGTTCCTTGCGAGGAGCTGGGATCAGGAGCTCTGCGACCATCGGGGCTGGGGGGAGTGGGGAATTAAGTTTAATTTTTTTTAAAAACCTACTTTTCTGCACACGAGCATTTGTGCGTTCTTCTTCTTTAAGATTTTTTTTAAAAAAATGGTGGCTGTGACATTCTTGCCATCCGACATTGTCGCGTGCTGCGTGTAAACAGAGGGGGAGATCTTACGATAAAAATATCGCAAGATCTTCACCCCTCCAACCCGCTAGACCGCTAGATCTAGCTGAGGCCTCAGTGTATATAAGCAGTATTGGAACTTTTTTTTTAATTCACTTTACAGCACCTACTTATTCTTCCTTTCATAATATTTAATCAGGGTGATGACATGTGTGGGAACGTCCAAGTGTTAGGCCAATACAAATCATTTTACTCTCTGAATTTACTCACAACTTCCTTGTAGAGCCTGGAGAGTCAGACTCTGTATAGACAATGGTCTAGTGACCCCAGGCCATTCTCTTTCACTTCCGTAATTCTGGGTTGTTGTTTTTCTTTCTTTCTTTCTTTATAACCCTGGGTTATCCAGTACAGCTAATGACAACACAAGGCATTTTCTAACTTTGCTAAAGTCCCCCAATACTTGATTTCTAAAAAGAAGAAAAATAAAGAAGAGTGACAAAGGAGACAATAACGAATGAGGATTTATGTGCTAGTTGCAACCCAGCATGGATCCATACATCTTTCTCCGTGTAGGTGTGCCAGCACTTCATCAATCCCAAAAGCTGCACTGACAGCAGGGTTATAAGGTATCCTGCAACCCCATTAGTTATACTGTCGGCTCATCATGCAGGAATGTCGAATCCGGGATGTGAAGACAATATTTTTGAGATCCCAATAGGCAAACCAAAATGATTCCAGACTAGGTTGTTTTTATGCTGTCTCATTTTTTGGACCAGTAACATTGCTGTTTTAAATGGACAGAGGGGGGTGGGGTGGAGAGAGAGAGAGAGAGAGAGAGATGGTCAGCTTTATTAAAAGAGGTGGGTCCACAGTTCCTAAGGCTCTAAATATTCATTTTAAAAAAACTTTATTTCCAATGGGTTGCATGAATAATAACATAAAAATCAATGTCAAGATTGATTCCATCCCACTCCCCATTCTATTCTCACTTGACACACATGCATAGGTATTCAGCAGGACAAAAAGAGACGTAGCTGTGGAAGAAGGCAGAGGATTGATTACGATGGTGTTTTTTCACCTCTACCACACAGTCAGTCTTTCTTAAGAACATAAGAAGAGCCGTGCTGGAACAGACCAAGGTCCATCTAGTCCAGCATTCCATTCACACAGCAGCCAAACAGCTGTCAGCCAGAAACCCACAGCAACAGCACCTTCCCACCCATGTTCCCCAGCACCTGGTGTACATAGGCATGCTGCCTCTGATACTGGAGATAGCACATAGCCATCAGGACTAATAGCCATTGATAGCTTTCTCCTCCTCTTCCTCTTCCATGGCTGTTGCAGATTAAGAATAACAGAATCATAGAATTGGAAGTTGGAAGGAACCCTAAAGATCATCTAGATGGAGAACCCACAACTTCCATAGGTACACTGTTCCTCTGTTGTACAGATCTTACCATCAGGAAGTTTCCCTTTATATTTAATCAAAATCTAGGTAGCAGTAACTTGTAACCATTATTTTGGGTCTTAATTTCTGTGGCAAAGGAAAATAGTCCTTGTCCATCTTCCCTGTCGCACCCTTTTATGTACCTGAACACTGCTAACAAGTCTCCCCTCAGTCGTCTTTTCTCCAGACTGAACATCCCAAGTTCAGTGGGACGTGCCATTGCCCACACCAGTTGGGGCTTATGGGAAGTGTAGTCTGACACATCTGGAAGGCACCAGGTTGGGGAAGGTCAAACATCCTGCAAGATGTTGCCTTTGCTATATTTGGAGGAATAATACATTCTGCTGACTCAGATATGCATGTGCTTATGCCAGACAGCTGGTTCTGTAACAATGCCACAATATGATCATTTCTGTTTTCTCTTTTGATGTGAATTCTGTACCTGTAGCTATGCTGTCTCCATTAATAGCAATTGGAAACATTTGTATAAGTCATCTTGTGCATAGTATGTAAAAAGAGAGAAACTCTTTAGTCTACTCTTGTATGGAACAATATGCAATGTTATCATCAAGCCATGAAGGGAAGCTATCAAATATTTACTACAGATTGATTTAGCTTAGTCAGATTTTTTTCCTCTTGATATTGCACATGAATGATTTATTTTGCAGAGGGGATGACGGTATCTTAAATTATGGAGGAAGGTGAGTGTTAAAGGAATTCTTAAGGGTAGAGGTGGATTTGTACGGTATTGTGGCACAGGTTCAATCTCTGGCCTTTGCAAGCTCATTATAGCTGCCTGTTAGGTGACAAACATTTGTTTAGATCTTTAAAACATCAGAAATTTGAGATCTTTGCATATTGAAGGCCACTGACCTAAAGCAGCCAAGCAATGATTAAGAAACATACGGTTAAGTACTTCGGACAGCTTTCACAGATGTTTTAGAAATGCTGGATTCATGTTCCAAGTCACCCTTTTTCATTTTCAGACTGAGATGCTTGATGTCTACTTTCTGAAAGAGGGTCCTTCAAAGCATGTGTGCTCTTGGAGACTCAAACCTTGGGCTTTTTCTCTATCCATCACAGAGTCGCCATGGGGCCAAACCAAAAGTTACTTTAAAGCAGCCTTACCCAACCTAGTGCCCTCCAGATGCGTTGGATTGTAACTCCCATCATTCCCAACCATCATGGTCCTTGGCTATGAATGATGGGTGTGGCAGTCCAACCAGGTGGAAATTATGGAAGTGGTAGTTCTGGGAATGATGGGAGTTGCAGTCCAAGAGATTTGAGGATGCCAGTTTGGGGGAAGTTTTTTTTAACAACCTAGGGGTCTTCTAAATTAAATACTGGGGGGGTGTATTTTGATTGGAACCACATCCTCTTTCCTTCCCAGCTACAATCCTAAGGAAAATCACACTTGCTCGCCCGCCCGCCCATCCTCCCTCTCTCTCTCCCTCTCTCTCTCTCTCTCTCTCTCACACACACACACACACACACACAGAAAATAAATAATATTAGGGGGAAAAACATTCCCATTGATGCAACTAGGACCTTTTTTTCTCATGCTGATTGCCATGTGAAAGGGGTTGGGAATGTAGGTTGGAGGGAAGGTTAAACCTCCCATCCCCAGACACTGCTGTCCTAATGAAAATCAGAGGTTCCTCCACACCTGGTATTTATCTCTCTCTTTTTTTTTAAGGTTGCTAATCACAGCACTAATGTAATTTCTGTTGTGTCCCTCAATCTTACAATGAAATCTGACTTAGTTCTGGTTGTGGTTGTTGTTGACGATTGTGAATTGAAGCCTCAAATGCCTCTGGGACATGGCAGTATATCAACATGTGCCATCCTTTCCCAGAGGCATCTGAGGCTTCAATTTTCACAAAGAAGACAAAGCTGAGCAGGAGCAAAGTGAGGAAGTGCGCAAGGCACCACCTGGGAGAGATTTATTTATTTATTACATTTATATCCCATTTTTTCCTTCCAAGGCAGTGTACATAACCCTCCTCCTCCTCCTCTCCATTTTATCCTCACAATAACAACCCTGTGAGGTAGGTTGGGCTGAGAGTCTGTGACTGGCCCACAGTCACCCAGTGAGCTTCCATGGTCAAGTGGGACCATGGAACCTTGGTCTCCTGACTCCCAGGCCAACATTCTAGCCACTGCACCTACACTGGCTCACCACATAGTGTCACAGCAGAGAAGGGCAGGCTGAAACCCGAACTGACCCCCCCTTCCCCGATTCTCTTTCTCTCAGGTGCCCTTAGTGCAGAGCCCTCCTTCAGTTCCAGGTGGTAGGGAAGTTGAGGGAGTTCCCTAACAAATAGGAGAGTGCCAGACATCAAGAGGCACCTGAGGCCTAGCAAAGTGGGAGGGACCAGTGTGTCCTCTTGCCATGATACACCTTTCCTTTGGCTTGCCTGGTTGCTTGCTTCCACTTTTGGGGAGGGGGTGGTGTTTAAAAGCCCACCTGATTGAGGGTACATTTTTTGAAGAGGAATGGCTTTGGGATGACCAGAAGCTGGAGTAGAAATTAACTGAAGAATTTATTTATTTATTTATTGCATGTTTATACCGCCCAATAGCCGAAGCTCTCTGGGCAGTTCACAAATTTCCCGTTTGTATGGGAAATTAACGGGCTTGCCTTCTGTGAAATTTAAATGCCAGTAACGATTTCTACATTTTTTTCAAATTAGCATATGAAAACGTTGAATAAATCTGCACCCTCTTTTGTCCTGTGCTTTATATCTCATTTTTGGCAATACCTTAGCAGCCATGCTAGGTATGGTGTCTGGACTGAATGATATGAAAAAGAATGGCCTTGTTATTGGGTACAGCAATGTAGAATTCCCCTTATTTATTCTCATTACCTGTAATTTAAGATGACCCATAATAAGCTGCTTCCAGGCATTCAGGTGGAAAGATTGACAAAGGTAGTGGGTGTTTGCTCCCCCACGCCTTTGTATGCCATAAATGATTAATTTGGTTTTAGTAAGCCTACATGGGTAGCCAGGCCAATAAAAGAAGGCTGTGGGTTGTTAGTAATTTTGGTGGCCTTATTTGCAAGGCTGTCTTGTTGCATGAGTCACCTTGATTTGCTTTTCAATTGGCTGTGCGTTGAATCTCCTGATTTACATTTTGAATGGCCTGAGTTGAAAACTGTCTTGAAAACCCTAACAATCCCCACCAGACTGAATGCAAGGAGTTGCCCATACTTTTTCTGAGGCAATCCTATGATCCTGGGAAGGCACCCTAGGGCCAAAGGATGTTTTGCATCTCCTCCTTCAAGGGTAGAAAGAGGTGCCCAGCCTCAGAAAGGGAGATCTGACCTCCTAAACTTCCTCCCAGCTACTGCAGAAACTTCTATGACCTTCACATCAGTGACTCAGAACAACATTGGGTGTTGCGTTTCTCAAAACTTCCTGCCTTCTTGGGAGACAATAACAATTCCTGCGAAGTAATCCACAAAGCTTTATTCAAGCAATATACTTCTCTTCCCACCTGAAGAGAGTCTAATCTCTTGGAACTTTCCCCTAGGCAAAACTGTGCCAACTAAGAGAGACAATTGTCCTTCCAAGAAGAATGGAAAGCTTTTTCCCAAGACGCATTAACTTCAGAGAGACTAGGAAGGGGTCTACACTAGTATATGAAATGTTGTTTTTACAGTCATTGAACATTTTGTTTTTGAACGATTTAAAACATAGCAGTTTTAAAAAAGTTTACTTACTTTTCTCTTTTCGTGGGAATGCATTCCTTTTGGCCACACTAAGAAAAGAAATCCGTTTGTTCTATTCTGCCAATTTCCCCTCCCACTTCCTCTTCTCTCCAAGACAATACTCCACCTACAAACAATCCAGCAAGCAGCCTCCCAAAAGTGAAACTGGAAGTGTCTGCAAAAAAGAGGCTTGAAAGAAAAAAAACGGCTCCAACTTTGGGCACGGAAATTACATAAACATGCCCCCCAGGAATGCGATTGGCTAATTAAGAACTACAGGAAACCCATTTAATATGATGAAATCGGCCACATCATAACAAATATAATGACTTATTTCAGAGAAGTTCAAAATAAAAACCGGAGAACAGACAACAATAAAATGTCACAAACTATACGTCATGAGGCGAAATACTACCAAACGCACACTTAAAAAATGGTAAGACACGTTCTAACTTGACTAGTGTAGATCCCCTCTAGTTCTGCGGCAGCTTCTGCCAAGATGCGAACTGGGCTGACTTCCTCTCTCCTTCCTTTCATTCCGCCTATTTTAGTCAAGTGGCATACTCTAGGATTGGCTAACCTGTCTGTGCTCTCTTCTTTGGAAGAATGTTGGCTTCCCACTGACTGTGTATTATTTGCCCTTGACAAGAAAAGCTCTGGAGAGAGTTCACCACCAGCTGGTGAAAAGCCTGTGAGAGCTTTCTTCCCCACTGGTACAGGCTGCCCTCCTCGATTTCAGAGTCTGATTCTGATTGATCACCTGAAACACCTTCTTCCAACCCAGGGGGAGCAGGGCTAGATGTGACATTGGGGGGGATGCCAAAGGGGGGATTCCATGGGCATGTCCAGGCCAGGGAGGGAGAAGGCTTGGAACTGTAGATCTCTAGCCTTCCTATTTTCCCAACACTCACCCCAAATTGGGGAAAATGTGCTCAAGTTCTGGTGCTAGTGTACATAATTTCCCTTCCATTGTAACCAATCAGAGGGAAATCATAAAAGTTAAAAGGGGGAGGGATACTGGTCCTTCTTCCCATCCCCTTAGATAAGACAGTTCCTCTGCCTTTGGATCTCACCCCCCCCCACCAATAGGGTTGCTCTGCCCATCTGCAATCCTATTATGCACACACACACATTTATTAATTGACTACATTTAAGTACCACCTTTCTGCCAATACACTCAAGATGGCTCATGGTTTAAAATATTTATTTTGTTATTTATTCATTAGTCGCCCCGTTACCTAACTTTTCCGGGTGACATACAATTAATCATTTTTAAACAATTTGAAAATATAAATTCCATACCATCCAATCAGATATAACACTGATATCCAATAAAACAAAACAACCAGAACCGAATGAAGAGTAAGCATAATACTGGGGATCATATATGACCTAATCATGCAGAGAGCTAGAATCCCTTTGTAAATCAAAAACACGAGCTGCCATGAAAGCAAGGACTAAAATATTAATATTTAAACGCCTGGGAGAATAGTAAAATAAATCATTGCCTGGCATCAGAAAGACATTAATATAGATGCCAGGCAAATCTATCTAGGAGCAGGAAGGGCATTTCACAAGAAGGGGAGGCATCACTAAGAAGGCCCTCTCCCTTGTATCCACGCTCTATACTTCCATAAAGAGGTAGGAAGCTGGTGCAGCAGGTAGTGGAGTATGGGAAGAGTGGTGCTCTCTCTCTCCAAGGGCTCTGCCTCTTTTTGGTCCTGCCAGCCTCCTGCATGGCAGCTGGCAGGATCATGAAGTAGCCGATCGCTCGTGCACCATGTCGGGTCTCTCCTCTCCTCCATCCCCACTCCACCATACTCTACATGTGTACCTTCTAACTTTGCCCACCTGCCTGGCCTATGCACTTAACAACCAGCAGGTCAGCTGGTTTGCTATTATTTTCATGCATAAGGGCTTTCCACCTTCAGGAGCCACACGGTGTGTGCACAAGGTCAGGCAAAGTATCGCAAGAGGTTCTGGGAATTCCAGGACTTCTAACAATGCCCACCATGTAAGTGCTACACTACTCCTGAAGACGGAAACCCATACTGACAATGCATTGGAAACGTGGGTACACCTAGGTGGGCAAAGAAGAGTAAGCCAGCTGACTAACACATGGGCTGTTGAGAAAGACCTCCATAAATTATCCTAGGGCTCAGGTAAGGTACATAGGGGAAGGGATGATCCTTTAGGGTTGCAATCCAACACATCTGGAGGGTACCAGGTTGGGGAAAACTCCTTTAGATGCTGATGTCCCAAGCTGTGCAGGGCTTTAAAGGTCAAAAATTTGAATTGAGCTAAGAAATTGATTGGGAGCCAATGATTGGGGAAAATACTAGCAATATATACAATGCGAAAGGGGAAAGTGGTGGAGAGAGAAGAGGAAAATAAGCAAATATTAGTAATATGGTGATTGTTTGAGACAGGTCTGGTGTCAGGATTGAGCCCAAGCCCTCTGTTTTAGTTTTGGACTCTGATTCAGATTTTCAGAGATGGAGCAGGGGAGGAAATTCCACAAGACTCTCCAGGAACTAGTGAAAAACCTTCCCAGGGGCTTATCAAGGAGGAAGGCCAGGCTCAGAGACTTTCCTCCCCATGGGAATCCAGGTCTGTTGGAGGGGGAGGGAACTTTGGGATTGACAGATACAAGAGCTCGCCACTGAGTTAAGTGGGCGGAGCTGGGAGTAAGAGGAGGAGGTGGGAGGCCTCATACCAGATTGGCTGCCTATCAGAAGTTGGGTTGGGAGGATCCTCCCTGAAGCCAGAAGCTCAGAAAAAGCCAGCCAAGCATGGCAGCGAACGTGCCTGAGTTGAAAGGAAACTGCCTTATTTTCAGTAGCTCTCTTACTGAAATGTTTACTTTGCTAAGTAGGCCTAGAGGACAGCTCTTAGCTTTTGTAGTCCCTACAGAGGTGAAGAGGTGCTATTAGCTGAATAAAGTGTTTGTGGATTGCACAGCGAGTCTCTGTTGCCTCACTACTCAGTGGGAGGGCTTAGCATCTCTGACAGCTTGTAAGAGAAGAGTCCAATGGCATCTGTTTCTACCTAAGCCATCTCTCTCAGATGGAGCACTGTAGAACAGTATCTAATGAACACCGTTCTTTTAGGGGAGCTGCCAAATGCCAGTCATTTTGGGCTGAGACCTTGCTGTCTCAACTCTCACTTTCTCTCTGAATGTACTTGGGAATAAGTTCCACTTCCTTTGAACTCAGTGGGGCTTATGTCTTAAGTAAACATGGATAGGATTATTCTGTAAATGTAATTTATGTGGAAGAAGAGTTTCTCACACCATCATAAAGGGGGGAATATTTAAATATAAATGACATTTGTGGAAGGCTGTATACTGAAAGAGCTGAATATTTCCAATTCAGTTATTGAAGGATTTTGAAACCCCAAAAATGTAAATATTTTTATTCAGATATTGAAAGGCATGGTAGTAAAATCAGTATATTTTATTCGGATTATAAAACCAGCAGACAGTGTAAAAGTTTGTTCCATATACCATTCCTGCTTTTCAAGAGGAGAAATGGACAGGTGACTCAAAGAACTTCATGCACATTCCAGTAATTTGTTGCTGAAAATAAGTGGAGCTTCATAAGTTGTTTGCTTATTTTATTACAGGCTTGTAAAATATACACCCAGTAATAAAAGAAACTGTAAAAGCTCCTTTGGGAAAAGAGCAATATTTTTTTATATACAATGTCACCAGGGAAATGTATTTTGGTAGTGGGTGGGAAGAAAAAGATTATGAAGATGTATGACTGCCTTCAGAACACTGTTCCAACAAAAGGCTACACAGTATAGTGCATAGATCTAACCATATTTTATTTATTATTATTATATATATTTGTATTATTCATATTGTTAGCTTGCCTTCAATCTCCTTTTTCCTCTCCAATGGCATTTTGCCTAAAGGAAAAATTGTATTTTCTTTTCATTTTAAGTGACTAAACAAAAGGGCAGTAAAGGCCAATGAAGCGGACATATTTTAAAAGTGGAAACTGGAGAGGAAATGCATAAATATTAAGCAGAAATTTGAGCTGTACATTAGACAAACCAGGGCATGATTCTCAGAGCACTTCTTTCATACTTCCAAGAACTAATGAGCTACTTGTTAATTAGCTTCAAGAATGTGGCCATTACAATTATGAGAAAAGATTTCGGTGGTTTTCCTCAGATTTGATTTTGCCACTTCTGGTACAAACAACAGGGCTGTTCACATCACAGTCTAGCACTTTAGGTGCATGCTGCATAGATATGGATGTTTCATTAACATAAACCACTTGCAGGCTTTAGATTAGAAGAAAGGTCTTTGTAAACTTGTAGGTATCCTTAGCCAGCTACTCTTGGCAAGCTGCAGTGAGTGAAAGGCCCTCCCACAGAGCTGCTATCCCAGCACTTCCTGTTCTCTGACTAGATCATGTGACTCTTCACTTGGTTCTATTATTCATGATACAGTGGAGGGGGGAACATAACCCTGCCCACTGCCCCTGCCCTGAAGCTCCTCACATTCAACAGAACTTCTGAAAGTAGGACCTTCATACCTGTAGTTCGGTAGATTGGAAACCCTGCGCATTCTGGGTTCCTGTGCAGGTGAAGGCTCTACATACATATAGCTATACACATGTAGGCTCTTCTTTCTGGTGTTCTGATGCTTGTATTTCAGTTATTGAAGCCTCAGGATGTAAAAAAGTTGCTTGTTCAAGTTTGGCCAACCCCTTGTATGCTCAACCCGTCGCCTTTATCTGATAGGAAGGAGATAGCCATATGGGTCTGGGAGGTTGTAAAGTCCACTGACAAAGGAGAGGTACAAGCATATTTAAAAGATGTAGTAATCAGGCCACTCTCAAAGAAACCTAACCTGGACCCAGAAGATGAAAACAACTATAGGCTGGTTGCTGAAATCCCTTCATAGGCAAGGTGCTCAAGCAAGTGTCCTCTGATCAACTCAAGGCACTCTTGGATGAAACTGATATTCTTGATCCAGTTCAGTCCAGCTTTAGGCCTGGTTTTGGAACAGAAACTACCTTAGTTGTGCTGTGGGATAATCTGTGCTGGCAGAGGGACTGGGGAAGTGCAACCCTGTTGGTTTTCTTGGCCCTCCCGGCAACATTTGAAACCATTCACCATGGTATTCCTCTGGATAGCCTGTCTGAGCTGGGTGAAGGGGCACTGTGTGGCAGTGGTTCCACTCCTACTTGGATGGTCAATTCCAGAAGGAGGTACTGGGGAATTATTGCTTTTCCTTGTCATAGTTACGCTACAGGTTTCTCCCTCCATGCTTTTCAACATTTACTAGAAACTGTTGGAGAGGTTATTCAGGGAATGTGGTTGGAGATGTCTCACAGCTCTACCTCTCCTTTTGTTTAGTGCAGGTGAGGCAGTTGATGTTCTGAACTAATGCTTGGGCAAGATAATGGACTGGATGAGTGCCAATAAACTGCAATGGAATCCAAACAAGATAGAGATATTATTGAGGGTGTTTCATCTGGATGACTGGCTGTATAGTGTTTACCCAGTTTTAGATGGGGTTGCACACACCCTAAAGAATCAGGTTCATAGGTTGGCAGCTATCATGGGTCCAACATCGTCACAAGAGGCACTGATCGCCTTGGTTGGTCAGAGCATCTTTTATGAGCTTATATTATACATGCAGCTGCCTTTCAAAATGGTCTTGGAATTTCAGCTAGTCCAAAACAGGGCAGCCAGATTATTGATGGGGACTGGCCAATATGATAACGTTATCATATTGCATGATCATCTTGCACAACTATGCAGCACTTTGCCGTCTGCATATTTGTAGCCGCCAGGGTTGTTGTTGTTTTTTAAAAGAACAAAATACATTATTTGAGAGGGGACAGAGTTTGCAAAGCATCTATGTGTCACATGTGGAACCTATCTCAACAACAAAAGGTATAAATTATAATACATAGAAGTGTATGTAGTACTTAGCAATTTTACGCTCTAGTGTTTCATCTGCCATACTAAAGTGTTGCACTGCCTTCCAATATTTCCTTATCTTTTTGTCCACACAAATGGGAAATTAATATGGGCTGTATGTATAATTAGGTACAGTGCCGCTAGTTCTTTTTTTAAACAATAATTGTTTATTTAATTTACTTATGATTAGGTTTATAATGAACTTTTCCATAATAAGGAAGAGGGGGAAAAACTCTGCTTAAACCATTTTAGGCAATTAAAATGTAACATCCCAAAACATTATTTATCTTTGTGCTTTGCTTATCTTCCCAGTATTAGAAAATGCTTACCGTTACACCTTGCTAAATATTTGCAGTCGAAAGGTTTCTTTATTTTAAAAGGCTCGTGATAATTAAACTGCAACGTAGGCATTATAATAATGCACGCTCTTATGTTTTACAGCCAATGTTTGCTGAATTGGTAGAAGTCAAAAGGATAAATTCATAAATATAGAAACAGAGATGGACTGTTTCCAATATAGACCAACACCTGGAATAGGCCTGGTTGTGATAGAACAGGGGTGTGGGACCTCAGGCCTGGGGCAAAATCTGGCCTGCCTGGGGTCCTAATCTAATCCTTCATGTTCCCCTGTTAGCCACACACCCTTTCCCTGGCCCCATTCATTTTCCCCTGATCACCTATCGTTTGGGGGGTTTCCCAGGTTTAATGTATTTTTTCCCATCCTAAAAGGTTGAAATGCCTCTCCTATGGCTGGCAGTAAGAGCTTTAAACTAAAATACTCCAGTATTTTTGGTACTTGGCCCCATTTGCCTTCAGCCCTGCCCACCACTAGAATATGGCCCCAAGAGCTTCTCGGAAATTGAATTCAGCCCACGGGCTGAGAGAGGATCTGCCTTCCTGTGGTAGAACTAAGGTCTAGTTCATACAAGCTAAAAGTCTCAATGCAGAGTTGTCTCTTGGACAAAACCAGATGTAGGATGTTGCCATTGGCATGAGCCAATAGAAACATGCAGCACCCCAGAATAAATTTATGTAAAGGTAAGGACATCATTTGGGCCGATATAATAAGAACATAAGAAGAGCCCTGCTGGATCAGACCAAGGGTCCATCTAGTCAGCACTCCATTCACACAGTGGCCAACCAGTTGTTGACCAGGGACCCACAAGCAGGACACGATGCAACAGACCCTCCCACCCGTTCCCCATGAACTGATGTATATAGGCTTACTGCCCCTGATACTGGCTATCAGGCATTAGTGTCCCAGTTTCCATCTCAGTATTCAATAATTTAAATTAAATTATTATTTAAATTAATAATTTAAATTAAGCATTGTTATCTGATGCCTATGCTTATACCTTGGCCCCAATCCTTGTTGTCCTACTTGTTTTGTCTCACTTTGGTTGTGTTCACACAAAATACTGAGCTGGAATTGCTAAGAATTCTGGCTTATTAGTAATGAGCAGCGTGCTAGTGCACATGGCTCAATTACTCCTGCTTGGTTGTTCTTGCAAGTGGAAGCAGCTAAAGTAACCACAAACATACCAGGGCAGAAAAGCTTAGTGTTATGTTCTGATCAGGTCTCTGGCTTGTTGCTCCTCTAACAAGCCTGGATCCATAAGCCAACTTCAAACTCTGGCTTCAAACTAGCATGTTAGAGGGGAGAATTTGGATGGCCAGGTTTGGATGTAATGGTAAAATTATTTTCACTGGGTAGCTTGAGTCTGAAAACTGCCATTTTTAATTTCCTATAATATGAATGTAGCATTGCTCTGGGGCACTGTGGGAAATTAAAATGGACAGCTCACTAGCAGTGCTGATCAGAGCACTGCTGCTGCCCACATGCTGATGCAACCAGGTCTCGATGTGTGGACATGTAGACACCCCATGTGGGAGGGAACCCACAAACCAAGGAGGGCATCCAGCAAAGGATGAGATGTAGTGTGCTGTCTAGAACATAGCCCAGAATCTTCTACAATGTTCAAAGTCTCCTTGACAGGGAAGTCAAGATAGAAAGTTTGAAAAATACTGTGCCAGGCAAAATATGTGCCTAGAGCAATTTACTAGCAGGAAGTTGGTTTGCAATCTCAAACCACTTGATCCACCTCTTCTTATAAATGAGCATACATGTATATGGGTAGTAATCATGGCATTTGAAGAAGGCCATGAACATTGAGGTAATTGGAGGATAAGAGTTTACACAGGCCATGTGTTGTCTAGTAGTTTCATGACATTAGGAAGGAACATCAGCGCTTCAGTGAATGAATAATCCCTTTAACAAAAAGCTTGATTTAAAGTAGGGGTGTTGGTTTGGAGAATTTAATGAGAGTTAGATTCTTGGGGTAGAACCAGATCTACAAAAAAGTTCTAACTTTGTTGTCAAAATCAGGCTGGAGCTCTAGGAACTTTTCTAGATTCAATTTCTAGATTATATTATGGACACCACTTATACTTTTGCTTTGTTAATGCCCTTAATTATTTATTAAAATGTATATGTCATTGGTTCTGAGGAAAATCCCATAAATATACCGAAATACAACAGTGGCCTTAGCTAGACCTAAGGTTTATCCCGGGATTGTCCCGGGGTCATCCCTGTTCATGTAAATGACACACAGGATATCCCAGGAGCAGGCAGGGACGACCCCGGGATGATCCTGGGATAAACCTTAGGTCTAGCTAAGGCCAGTGTCACATTTTTAAAATGTCTTATGTTTGGGCTTCCATACTTTTTTTTCTCTTTGGTGAAAAGCTTATATTTTTTTAAAAAAAAACCAAAATAAATGAAACATTGCATTTTACCACATGTGCTAGTAAGAGTATGAGATGTTCAGTTCTTTGGGGACACTGGTGACGGGGCCCATCCCTTTAATCAAGTATACTCATTATTTGGCTGTGACCACACTCAAATTTTCTCTCAGAGGGCCAAAAAGACAATTAACCATTAGTAATTGCTTTGTGCTTTTGTATTACCTGAATATTTAGAAGCAATTCCTGCAACACTTACATACATTGACATCAAGGGATTATTTTGCTATATTAGTGTGCTGTATAGCAGAATGAGGATAGTTGCCAAAGAGCCGTAGGGTGGGGTCCCTCCCATCCCTGGCCTAGCTCCACTTGCCCAATTGCAAAGTTTTTGTTATTTATTTAACGTATTTATTTCTTTTGATATTTATATCACATTTGTCTGCTGGGACATAGCACACATCATGAGGAGAGTCGTCTCTGCATGCCCTATTTTCCTGCCGGCCCACCTGACAGTTGTTTGGTGGGCTGGCAGGACCCGATTCTCCTGGAAAACAGGGTGCAAAGCTTTCTCATACACCCTGTTTCTCAGGAGAACTTATTCTGAAGAGTTGTCCCTTTGTACCTTCTTTCCCAGAAGCATCACTGGGAGGAGGGTGAGGTTAGAACTTCTCCTTCCTCCTAGCAATCATGAGCAGGATGTAGGGAGAGTGTATATGCATGTCTGTGCGTGTGATGTGGCTCCCTGGTACCCACCGAACACCACATGCAGCCCACAGGGCCCTAAAAGTTGTCCACCCCTGTCATTTAACCTATAAAGACTTACATGGCTTGGGACCACAATACCTGACGGAACACCTCTCCCGACATGAACCTACCCGTACACTGCGTTCAACATCTAAGGTCCTCCTCTGAGTGCCTACTCCGAGGGAAGCTCGGAGGATGGCAACAAGGGTGAGGGCAGTGGCGGCCCCCAATTATGGAATGATCTCCCCAATGTGGCTCTCTTGGCACCAATATTGTTATCTTTTCAGCACCAGGTCCAGACTTTTCTCTTCTCCCAGGCATTTAACAGCATTTAACAACATATGCTAAGTTTGTTTGTTTGTTTGTTTGTTTAATGGACCCCAGAACTGTTGCTGTTTAAACGGATACTGTTGTTTTTATATTTTTGATGGTTTTAAATTTTGTATACTTTTTAATGTTCACTGTTTTTAACTTTTGTAAACCGCCTAGAGAGCGTCAGCTATATATAAATTTAATAAATAAGTAAAATAAATGAATAAATAATAAAAAAGCAGTCAGACTCTTTTGTGCCAGAGCACAGATCTTCTACAGCCATATAAAGGCATTCAGGCTGCTCACATGAGGGCTTAAAGGGTCGTGGGGAGATGGCGTGCCCACAAGTCCCGTCCCAGCCTGTTCAGTCCTCCCTGTTTTCATAGAGAATATCAGAAGGTGGGGATCTAGTCATGATTGCTTGAATGCAAGTAGAAGCCTCTGCATGATTGGAAACCCTGAGGAAGGTCTGGGACTGAGCAGATGGCAGGCCTTCCCTCACCCATTTTTTAGCCCTCATGTGGGCAGGGCCGGCGCTATCATTAGGCCAACTAGGCAGCTGCCTAGGGCGCAGACCTCAGAGGGGCACAGTACTGCCCTTTAAAGGTCATAGTTTTATATAAATTAGCTGTTTTAAGAAAAAACATAAAACGAAAATATAATAGTTCAGAAACTCTTCTTGAACAGCTGAATCGAAGTTGGCAAATTTTTGGGGTTGGTGGTGGTGCAAGTAGCTTGTCTTGCCTAGGGTGCAAAATAGTTGGGCACCGGCCCTGCATGTGGACAGACCAAATGCCCGCATAGGACTTACAATTAACTTGTGTTGCAAAGAGTTGTGTTGCAAAGAGGTTTGGTTTTGAGCTATCATGCAGGCAAAGGTAAATTTTGATTTGATTTCTTGGGTAAGTCCTCAACCTAGAGTTAGAGAGTAATGGTGGTAGGTACCCTGGGATGGAGCATAGGCTGAGAGTCTCCCTACAGTGGGAAAGGCGGTGTAGCTGGATCCGATTTTGTGGCTCATTGCAAAGGAAGAGTGTCAGCTTGCCAATTGAAATTGAAATGTATAAAGTCTCTTTTTACTCTTATTAAAAACATTTGTTGGCAGGGGGTTCCTAACAGATGCTTTCTTTAACAGATAATCGGCATATTGTTTCCCACATTAGGCTTTACTCTGTGTGTATGTGAGTGTGTGTGTGTGTGTGTGTGTGTGTGTGTAATGGATAATTACAAGACAAGAAAACAAATTTTAAATTGACAGAACAGCCATGTTTGGCAAACACTGAAAACAGTTCCCTGGAAAAGATATGTGTAAACAAGAGTTAATTCTGAATTCTTCCAAACTACCTGTAATAAGTACAGCCAAAACTAAAAACCAACGAACAGCTGATCACAGCAGGGTGGCAAATCTCCAGTCACCACCTTGATGTCTAAAACCTACTCCTAGCAGAGCAGGGTCCAAAATGCCTTAATGATGGGGTAAGGGGAGAAAAAAATAGAGGGGGAAGCACAAAAAATGAGAGACACCTGCAAGATGGGGGGGAGGGATGAAGCTGGCTGAAGCAATGAGGAAGAACAACACAAGAAAAAATAGAAAGCAAAAAAGAAGGAAAAGGAGAGAAACACTTGTTGGTTGATTGCATTTCTATACCGCTTAACAGCCGAAGTTCTTTGTTGGGTGATTACTTATATTTGTTGTTGTTGTTGTTGTTATTTCTTACCCGCCTCTCCATTTTGATCGAGGTGGGGAACAACAGTGAATATAAAATATATAAAACTGAATTAAGAACATAATATACATTGTTAAAGCATCCTAAAAACATTATAAAAACATCCCAAAATTCCCCTGGATAGGCCTGCCGGAAGAGATCAGTCTTGATAGCTTTCTTGAATGCTAATAGACTGTCAAGTTGACGAGTCTCCTCCAGCAGGCCATTCCACATTTTGGGAGCAGCAGAAGAGAAGGTCCACTGGGTAATACCCGTCAGCCTAACTTTGACTGACTGAAGTAGATTCTTCCCAGAGGACCTGAGTGTGCGGGGCGGATTGTATGGGAGAAGGCGATCCCGCAGGTAGCCTGGACCCAAACCATGTAAGTAGCAGCCAGTGAAGAGATTTTAAAACTGGTGCAATGTGTCTTGGGCCTTAGCTAGACCTAAGGTTTATCCCGGGATCTTCCCAAGGTCGTCCCTGCCTGGTCCCGGGATATTACATGAACAAGGATGACCCCAGGATAAACCTTAGGTCTAGCTAAGGCCTTGGTTAACCCTGAAATCAACTCCTTGATGCAGATTGCTTTTCTTTAATCTAGTAGTCTTGTAAAAACAAATGAGCTGTAGCTTCTATTTTCATTAAAATAATTCCTGGGGTGGATGAGTATGTGCCTACTCTAGAGTAAATATGAAGGGGGAGACATAGCTGCTAAACAGAGATTTACAATAATGTCTGCTTCAGCCAAGAGCTATAGGCTTCATGGACTAAAGATGCAATCCTATACATGTTTTAGACAGAAAGAAGTCCTACAACTGTCATGGCTGGCTGGGCTGTGGTTGGCTGGGGAATGCTGGAAATTGCAGGCCTTTTTTTCTGTCTAAACATGTATAGCATTGGGCCCTAAACTAGGCAAGCACAGGAGTTGAAACTCCTGCACTACCTGCCTGGAGGAGGTTATGGTGACCTTTAAAACAGGAGATGCCTTCATTTGTGAAAAAAGGAAAATGCAAACATGCTGGAGCAATACTGATGTCCCAAGAGAGTGTCAAGGGAGTTCCATGGGAAATATATACGAAGAAGCCTCTGAAGTGGGGAAGCTGACAGCTTGGAGAGCGTACGGTCTGGGAAGGGTCTGAGAAGCAAAGACAGAGCCTATAAGGCTGAAGGAAGATTTGGGGCTGGGCGTTTTGGGGGACTAAGAGCAATTTGCAATCTTTTTTCCTTTTCTTTTTTGTAGCTGATACATGCTGACATATCTGACATAATAAAATGGGAAATGTTAATAACTCACTTCTTAATATTTCCCTATGCCTGCAGGTTTACTCCTGAGGTTTCTCCATTCCTTATCATTCCTAAGTAGGTGCTTTTGGTATTCAGTTTCTAAATTGTCTAAGGGACTGAGTACCAAAAATACGCACAGCATGCCTTTGCAAACGTTGCTCAAAGTGACCTTCAGAGAGGCAAGCGCGTGCACACACGCACACGCACACACACACACACAGTCCTCATCAAAAAATGATTTCCATACCTCAGCTCTACTGCCTGCAAGCTTTTCAGCACCGGATGACCCCAGGTTGCCAGCCTCTTGCTAACTATCTCTAACTTCTTCTTCTTCTTCTTCTTCTTCTTCTTCTTCTTCTTCTTCTTCTTCTTCTTCTTCTTCTTGTTTTTCGCTTTTATTGTGCCACCACTGCAAGGGCCAGTCCAAGACATTTTGCTGCCAGAGGCAGAGCAGCAAATAGCACCACTGCCACCCATCCTAGTCAAGGTGTCCAAGGCCAGCCAAGGTATTTCAGCACCTGACCCTGCCTTTTCATGACAACCAAAATTTGCTGCCTCAGGCAGCTGCCTCACTCTACCTAATGGGAGGACCAGTGTAACATCATTTCCCCTTTCCTGATCAGATTTCTTCAATGGTAATGTTTTCAGATGGTCTGTGAACATCATTATTTCGTTGCCCAGTCATATTTCAGTATCAGAATATATTTTTTCTGATGTCCAGACATCAAAATGGCTTTGTGCTTGTATGTGTGTGTGTGGTCAGAATTCACTAGTCTGGGCATGTCTAAAACATTCAGATAGGGCAATGTTCCTTGATGGCCATCAAATTCTTGTATCTATCAGAATTCATAAGTCTCCCTCCCAATGTGGTGTGAGGCTAGGCACACCTATCACCAGTCAAAAACAAACACTTCTTCCTAGAGCATAATTATTTATTATTATTATTATTTATTTATATAGCACCATCGATGTACATGGTGCTGTACAGATAACACAGTAAATAGCAAGACCCTGCCGCATAGGCTTACAATCTAATAAAGTTGTAGTAAACAATAAAGAGGGAAGGAGAATGCAAACAGGCACAGGAAAGTGTAAACAGGCACCGGGAAGGGTGAAGCTAACAGTATAGAGTCAGAACAAACTCAAAGTTTAAAAGCTATAGGGAAAAGAAAAGTTTTTAGCTGTGTTTTAAAAGCTGTGATTGAGTTGGTAGTTCTCAGGTGTTCTGGAAGAGCATTCCAGGCATGAGGGGCAGCAGAGGAAAATGGGCGAAGCCGAGCAAGGGAAGTAGAGACCCTTGGGCAGGCAAGAAGCATGGCATCAGAGGAGCGAAGAGCACGAGCGGGGCAATAGTGTGAGATGAGAGAGGAGAGATAGGCAGGAGCTAGACCGTGAAAAGCTTTGAAGGTCAACAGGAGAAGTTTATATTGGATTCTGGAGTGAATTGGGAGCCAATGAAGAGATTTCAGAAGCGGAGTGACATGGTCAGAGCGGCGGGCCAGGAAGATGATCTTAGCGGCAGAGTGGTGGACAGAGACCAGCGGACTGATGTGAGATGAGGGGAGGCCAGAGAGGAGGAGGTTGCAGTAGTCCAACCGAGAGATAACCAGTGCGTGAACGAGAGTCTTGGCAGAAGAGACAGACAAAAATGGTCGAATCCTGGCAATATTATACAGGAAGAAACGACAAGATTTAGCTACTGCCTTGATATGAGGAATAAAGGAGAGCGAGGAATCAAATATAAAGCCAAGGCTACGAGTTTCCTTGACCGGAGTAAGCGTGACATCGTTGACAGTAAGAGAGAATGAGAGATGAGGAGAAGGTTTAGGAGGAAAAACAAGCAGTTCAGTTTTTGCCATATTGAGTTTCAAACGGCGATGAAGCAGCCAGGCTGAGATATCTGAAAGACATGCTGAGATACGATCGTGGACATCAGGAGAAAGTTCCGGAGATGAGAGGTATAGTTGTGTGTCATCGGCATACAGGTGATATTGGAGGCCATGAGATTGAATAAGTTTACCCAAGGGCAGCATGTATAGAGAAAACAGCAGCGGGCCAAGCACCGAGCCTTGCGGAACCCCTACTGAAAGGGGAAAGGAGGAGGACGAGCTGCCGTTAGCCGACACGCTGAAGGAGCGACCCTCTAGATAGGAGGCGAACCAGTTATAGACAGAGCCACAGAGTCCAAGGTCATGGAGGGAATCTAAGAGAAGATCGTGATCAACCGTGTCAAAGGCTGCAGTTAGATCAAGGAGAATAAGGACGGAATAATGGCCCTTAGACTTGGCAGTGAGAAGATCATTGGTGATCTTGGTAAGGGCTGTTTCAGTGGAATGCAAAGGACGGAATCCAGATTGAAAGGGATCCAGAGCAGAGTTACTAGAGAGAAAGTCAAGACAGCGAGAGTAGACCACACGTTCCAGAATCTTTGAGACAAGGGGCAACAGAGAGACAGGTCGGTAGTTAGACAGAGAAAGTCGATCAAGAGTGGGTTTTTTGAGAATGGGAGAGACGGTAGCATGTTTAAAAGCAGAGGGAAATGAGCCAGAGGACAGAGAAGAATTAATGATGTGAAGCAAGGACGGGAGGATAGCGGGGATAAGATTAATAAAGATGCGAGAGGGAATTGGATCACGGGAACAAGTGGAAGGCTTCGACGAGCGCAGTATTTTAGACAGTTCATCAGCTGAGACTGAGGGGAACGCCGAGAGAGTTGCAGGAGGAACTGACAGGTGAGGCACAGGAGCTGGGAGCGGAGCAGAGCTGGCCAGATCGGAGCGAATAGTTTGGATTTTAGCATTGAAGAAAGAGGCAAAGTCATTGGCAGACAGAGAGGCGGGGAGAGATGGTGGATTAGGTTTCAGGAGAGAATTGAAGGACTTGAAGAGCCGCTGAGGGTGTCTAGCATTTGACTGGATCAGCGTTGAGTAGTGCTGCTGTTTGGCCAGTGAAATGGCAGAAGAGAAAGAGGAGAGAATAAATTTGTAGTGGACAAAGTCCGCCAAGTCCCTGGTCTTACGCCACAGGCGTTCGGCTGCCCGGGAGCAAGAGCGAAGGTAGCGGAGGAAAGAGGTGAGCCACGGTTGGGGTTGAGAGGGGCGAACTATCCGAGTTGTAGATGGAGCAAGATTATCAAGAGTTGAAGACAATGTGGAGTTAAAGGAGGAGACGGCTGAGTCCAAGGAGACGGCTGTGAAGACAGAAGGAAGAGAGGAGGCTAGAGACTGAGAGAAAGCCTCATAGTTGATAGAATGCAGGTCACGACAAGGGCGTGAAGTGGGACGTGAAGGAGGGGGATTGTGAGTAATATTGAAAGAGACTAGATGATGATCTGACAGAGGAAAGTCAACAATAGAAAAGTCCAGGACAGAGCAGTTCCGAGTGAGGACAAGATCCAGACAGTGTCCAAGGGAATGTGTGGGTGCTTTAGAGCAGAGCTTGAGATCGTAAGAGGAAGATAAGGAGCGAAATCGTAGAGCTGCAGCATTGTGAGGGTCATCCACATGGATATTGAAGTCACCCAAGATCAGAGTAGGAGCGTTGTCAGAGAGGAGAAAGGACAGCCATGAGTCCAGATCAGCGAGAAATTTAGAGGATGAGCCAGGGGAGCGGTAGAGAACTGCAACCCGCAGTCGCAGCGGAGCGAAGAGTCTCACCACATGTGCCTCAAAGGAGGAGAAACAGTGTGAAGGTGGAATTGGAAGAGGCTGGAACTGGCACAAACTCGATAATAAAAGACCCACACCACAATAGCAACTACCTCTCCAATTACAGTTGGGGTAGGCAACTCTTAGCCTCCCAGAAATTTTGGCCTACCACTCCCATCAATATTAGCCAGCATAGCCAATAGTGAGGGCTGATGGAAGTTGTAGGCCAAAACAGCTGGAGGGCCAAAAATTGCTTGTCCCTGAACTACAGCATATATCAAGTTCCAAATAGTTAAGCCTCCTCTACACTCCCAACAGCAGGCATAGCCTAAAAAACATAAAAAGAGCCATCCTAGATCTGACCAAGGGTCCATCTAGTCTAGCAGAGTCTTTTAAACAGGGAGATTAAAAGGTTTCCTTCCCCTCTCCAGCGGTGAGTTCAATAAAAATCCAATCTCATCCATGACACCACCTAACTGCTGTTGCTGATGTCACATTGGCCCTGCATCACACACTTGCTTGATCACCCTCCGGCAGCATGACTCCCTTCTTTACATAAGGGTGTCAGTGTATTACTGCTTAGGGCAGCCTCCAAATTCATGATGCACTTTCATCTCCTTCCTGCTACAGGCCATGCTCTTTTCTGCAAATAGCCAGCAGCTGCAAAACATGAGTCTCGGATCACATCCCTCCATCCCTGGTTCCTGTTTTGATCCCTGGTCCAAAACATTCTGTCTCTATTTAGTTTCTCAGTGTGACTCTAGATTCTCTGCCAGTAGCATTCTCTTAACAACTGCAGAAGAGTTGTTTTTACAGAGAAGAGCCCACTGAGATGCATGTTGGATAGCTTTTAGTGGTCTGGACACCCTTTCCCTCAGGCCTATCTCTACCAGCATAGGATTTGTCATCCATCTGGCTGGCTGAGAATCCCTTGCAAGGGCGGGGGGTCTTTATATGTTAAGCTGCCAGCATAAAGGACATCTGTCCTTCATCTTGACATGATACAAAACTCAAGTATTAACCTAGAAGCCCGTTGGCTTTGGACATACATTTTTGTCATGCCTTTTTAAATACCTGGACTAGGCAGAAGATTCAGCCACCTGTCGAAGTTCCTCTAATCTGATCAGGACACAGTTTTATTTAGCGAAAGCATAGCATTCTTTTCATTGAGGTTTAAAGAAATAAAATCTATGTGAAATTTGATAGGCATAATTTCCTCCCAAGATAAAATATATGGAATTATATCCAGAAATTCTGGGAGATATTCTGAATTGCCTGTGCCCTGAACAGAGAGAGAGATCAGTATTGTATTTCTTTAATTACTTAATTAATTAATTAGAAAATTTGATAGCCAATCCTCACCTTTGGCTTGCAGTGTGTTGCACAGCATAAAACGTACAATAATTGCAGGAAATAACAAGAGTTGAGAATATTTATGTTTGGCATGGAACATTGGCTATGAGCAGCAAACTGACAGAACAGCATCAGGGAAATTGCTTGTGGTGCTTCTTGGATGTATTGATAGTGAGTACCAACTCATCCCACCCATCTACCTTCATCTATGGACAGCTGTTGGAAAATCTGATCATGTCAATCGATCCCAGGGTTGTACTTACTCAAGTATTTCATTGAAATCAATGGCCTTTCTCTTGAGTGCACCTGGTAAGGATGCTGGTTGACACTGCATCCCAGAGTGTAGGCACTTCACACAATGGATATGAGTAAGCCAAAACATGTGTGTTGTGTGACTAATACCTACCTGCTAAATCTAGATATCTGTACACTGCGCTTACACATTCCATCCTCAGCATGCACACACACACAAAGTGATGCATGTATTGCCTGGAAGGGTCATATGTTTGTATAAATGTATTTCCATAGCTGCCAATTCAAGAAAATTGTTATCTGTATGGGGGAGTGGCATTTAGGCCTATGGCAGAGCTTGTATGCCAAGTTATGCTTTGACCTGGACTAATGAAATGCAATAATTTCAATGTGTTTCATATAGGACTGAGCCAAAATAGAGGGGGCATGTTTTGAAAATACTTCTTCCCCCACTTGCAAGCCAGTAGCCTCCCTTCACTGATTTTGAGTACAAAAAGGAAGAAAAAGGCTTACCCTGGGTTCAAACAGTCCTTCTAAGGCCTTAGCTAGATCGGGCTTTATCATGGGGTGAACTCCGGGATCGTTCCTGTGCATCCACATGACGCACAGGGGATCCCAGGATCAGGGAGGGATTATCCCTTCCTTGCCCTGAGATAGAGCCCTTCACTTTGGGCCCACTTTTTCCGCAGTCTTGGGCTGAGCGCTGTGCCCATTGGAGGTAGGGTGGAGGGAGCGGGGAAATTAAGTTATTTTTTAAAAAAAAAAAACACCTACCTTTAGCGCACAAGCGTTTGTGCACTCTGTCTTCTTTAAAAATTAAAAAACGGCGGGCGCAACGCCTCTCTTCCTGAGGTCGTCGCGCCTCATGTGTAAACGGAAGAGGGATCTTGCATTAATCGCAACACGAGATCTTCCCTCCTCTGTCACGGACTATCAGGTAGGTCTAGCTAAGGCTTAACAATAGCCCTTCCCACACACCTTTTTTCAGATGTCTTCTCCCTGCTGACAACCGGGGTTAGCTGTCAATGGAAATATAATTCTAGAAACTGCAAGGTACAGGGTATCCAATCAGATCTGGTGACACAACAGAGCAATTGAATGCAAATGAAACTCCTCTGAATAGATTTGTATATCCTTGGTGATGTCATCATCTAGCCAAATCTGATTGGCTCCATGATGACCTCACTGTTTCTACAAAGGGAAGCTCTTCCCCCTGCTTTTTTTGGTATTAAAACAATGACATTGAAGCAACAGCTGATCAGCACTGTTCAGAACAGCTGTTTTCGAAACAGCTGATTGGAACTGGCCCCAAACTAGGTAAGGTTGGGATGGCTTGCACAAAACGTTCACCCTATCCTGAATAGCCATTCTTTCCACAACAAAATTCAAACTTGGGCAAAAATTGACACAACATTAGTTCCATAACCATCAGCAGAATGCTGCAGCGGATTGCCTTGTAGGGCTTTAGAGAGGTGTTAGCTTATTGGGTCAAGAGGGGTTGCATTAGTTCTGGAGGTTGCAAATATATATATATATATATATATATATATATATATATATATATGACCTTATTTTTTCCTGAATTGTCAACATTATTTGCCCAAACCCATACAATAGAAGCCTCTCGCCTGCTGAGTCTTTGAAACCCAATCAAAGGGACTATTTCAGTAGAGGCAGAACACACCATCACCTGGTTACAGTGTTCATATCCATCTCTTTCAACAAAAGCAGCAGCTTTTAAAAATGGCATCTGGAACTTTCTGAAATATTGAGCTAAATTATCTCGCGTGCGCTCATGCCACAGGGGGGAAAGGCAAAACTGTTGTAGGGACCTTTGCCTGAAACATATCGGTCCCTGGGATTCATTTACGGTGTCAGTTGGTGTGTAGTGGATAAAGTTATCCTTTACTCCTCATATTGTATGAAGTTTTCCCCCTAATCATCCAGAGGAAACCAAGGGGCTCTTGTTACATCCTGTTAGTCGTTTTATCAGCACTAGCTTCTCTCTGAGAGATACACAGGCAAATAAAATTATCCACAGAGCGGGAGCAATCCCTGGGGGCCGTATAACTTTCTGTAGTTTCCCCTCCCTCTCTTTTTGCAAGGCATTGATCAGCATGCATCATTATCTCTTCCCGTTGGATGGAGGGAAAATAAATCATTTATTTTTCAGCTAGATTGATTTATGTGCATCTTCCATTTTAAAGGTAATTAATTTCATATGAAGTCATTCACTATGTGTAGCATGCAGACACTTGAAATATTGATGCTGCGTCTCACTGTTATGATGGAAGCTCTGCCATTTATCATTTGAAGACGCTCCAAGTTTGCAAACATAAACAAAAGGTTTGCAGGGATAAAATGTACTGATCTAGAGTATTGCGTCCAGTTCTGGGCTCCACAATTCAAGAAGGACGCAGACAAGCTGGAGCGTGTTCAGAGGAGGGCAACCAGGATGATCAGGTGTCTGGAAACAAAGCCCTATGAAGGGAGACTGAAAGAACTGGGCATGTTTAGCCTGGAGAAGAGAAGATTGAGGGGAGACATGATAGCACTCTTCAAATACTTGAAAGGCTGTCACACAGAGGAGGGCCAGGATCTCTCCTCTGTCATCCCAGAGTGCAGGACAAGGAATAATGGGCTCAAGTTACAGGAAGCCAGATTCTGGCTAGACATCAGGAAAAACTTCCTGACTGTTAGAGCAGTACGACAATGGAATCAGTTACCTAGGGAGGTTGTGGGCTCTCCCACACTAGAGGCCTTTAAGAGGCAGCTGGACAACCATCTGTCAGGGATGCTTTAGGGTGGATTCCTGCACTGAGCAGCGGGTTGGACTCGATCGCCTTGTAGGCCCCTTCCAACTCTGCTATTCTATGATTCTATGATGCTCTTAGCTCACTTTCCCACTTCCACTGTTGTCTTAGATCATATTAGTTAGTGATTTGGGGAAAGTGTTTCATTCGCTTTTCCCCTGGAGTGCGAGCAGTGGAGGCTGATGTCAGTGGGGCGGTGAACCCACTCTGGGTTTCAGTCAGAACCAGTCAAAACTCTAAAGGAGCTTCCGCACGTTGGATCACTCCTTTAGAATTCTGACTGAAACCCAGAGTGGATTCACTGCCCCACTGAGTTCAGAGCCACCAGCCTCCACTGAGTATGAGAGTATGTTCATTTGTTTGGACCTCAGCACAAGAACCAGGTGCTAGCCTTAACCAAAAACTGAACAGTTGGTAACAAAGAAGTTAAGGAAATAAATAATCAATCAATCAATATAATTTAATGCATAGTGTAATTCTCAAAATTAGGACTTAAAATAATTTTAAAAGAGCACTTTTTATACAATAAAAATAATACAATAAAAAGCCATGCTCAGTAATCACAATAAGCATAGGCCAAACGCATTCCAACAAGTTGTCTTCTTCAGTGGCCTCTTCAGTAGCTGGAAATATACATAAAAAGCAATAGTAAATGCCTCAGATACAGGAACAGGAATTGTGGTTTGTATTATTTAAATAATATAAAAGTAAATTAGACCTACCCAGGCTGTTATGTACTTTGGAAGAGTTATTTAGAAAGGGGGCTGACCTGGTTGCTCAAGACCAACCTTAGGAGCTGGGGTTTGGAAAGACATGCAGCAGCAACCCGCCTATGCACTCACAATGGCCGCCAAAGGCCAGTAAGTCTGGCCTCCCACCCAAAACATGCTAGGAGTTCCACCCAAGGTATGCTGGGAATCATAGCCATAAGCCTTGGTGTGTATTATTATTATTATTATTATTATTATTATTATTATTATTATTATTATTATTATTATTATTAGTGCCCCAAATTCTGTGTTTTAGATTTTTCTGGTACATTGTACAACCAGCCCTATCAGCATGCCAAATTTCAAGTTTCTAACTCATCTGGAAGTGGATAAACATATCCAGACATACATCACACACATATACTTTCCGCATTTTAGGTAGAGATTTCTAAATTTGTATTTATGCAAATCTGTCCCTTTTTGTCCTCTTTTTTTTTTAGCAGTGCATAAGTGGCCATCCTAAATCAGAGCACCAGAACCCTTTCCCCACTTTGGCTTCTTCTCCATCAGCTTTTCCCTCCCCCTCCTCTGGGATTTTAAATGAAATGTGCAATTATGAGAGGGACGTGATGTAGCAAAACATCACATGAGAAATGGGTAAAGTACCTTTGGATGGATGCCCTCCTCCTCTGCTTCAAATTACCTATTCAAAGCTGCCTTTTTTTTAAAAAAAAAGCATTGAGTCTGGGATGAATTTGTGCCTAATGTGTAGCTTAGCCCCTCAGATCTGGAGAGGCATCTCATGGATGAATCATTGGTCCTACCCTGGTTGCAGTGGTGGCTCTTGGCCAGTCTGACAGGTGGGGTGCAAAGCAGGTCAGTAGAGGAGGAGCCAAGAGGTCACCCGAGGTGAGACCAATATTGTGCAGAAGGGCTTTTAAAGATATAGAAGTTGGCCATCCATCCAACTGGCTCAGGTGGGTGTTTTTTTAAAGACATGGCATGGTGCAAATGCATTATAAGTCATTTTATGATTTTTGGAAAGAAAAAGGGAAAGGAACCTCTCGTGCAAGCACTTGAGTCATTGCTGACTCCTAGAGGGATGCCTGCTTTCGCTGACGTTTTCTTGGCAGACTTGTAGCGGGGTGGTTTGCCATTGCCTTCCCCAGTTGCGGCTACCTTTCCCCCAGCTAGCTGAGTACTCATTTTACCGACCTCGGAAGGATGGAAGGCTGAGTCGACCTGAGCCGGCTGCCCGAGAACCAGCTTCCGCTGGGATCGAACTCAGGCCGTGGGGAGAGTTTTGGCTGCAGTAACTGCCGCTTACCATTCTGCGCCACACAAGTATTTTTACATACTCACAAATGAGCTATAGGCCAGTTTGTGATTTTTCCAGTCTCACAAAGGAACTATAAGCCAATTTATAATTTCTCCACTGTCACAAAACAATTAAAAGCTAGTTTATGATTTTTTTCCCAGTCTCACAAAAACGTTATAACCTAGACTCACAAATATCCCTCCCCTATTTAAACAAGTTTACATACTGGGATTACGCTGGGCCGGTCTGGCTTCTCAAAGCAAACAGAGAAATAGCAAACAAACTAACAAATAAACATTCTCTCTCTCTCTCCCTCTCCCTCTCCCTCTCCCTGTCTCAGTTCCAATCCCACCCCATGCTGGATGCTTATCATTCCTCCCCAAGGCTGACTGCTGTAGAGCTTTCCCACAGCTGTAGGCCCTCTCTCTACTGCTTCCTCCCAACCGGCATGTTAATCCATTTAAAATATTTGACCAAGAGCTTCCCATTGCTGCCATAGTCTTAAGCAAATAAACATTTCAGTTCACATGCTAGGTTAGGCTTTAACCTTCTGATACGTTAAGGTTTTGTTTATACAGATTTTCAAGTAGCTGACAATAAATTGAATATGTAAGAAATATCTGCAGTTTGATAGTTGTAATTTATTTGTCCGAGGGTTAATAAAGGCTAGCCATGTTGCAAGGGGTTTGTGTGTGAGTCTGTTCTCTGCCTCTGTTTCTCACAGAATATGTAATGTCCTATAGAATTCCATCATTGTTGCATAGTTATCTGATGTCGTCCCTCATTTCTGTGTGCTTATAACAATTCTCACGCCAAGGACCACTGCCTCCCACCCCCCAATGCTACTACGTATTTTGAGCTTTCTCTACATAAGCAATTTGTAGCAAGTTTGTGATTTGTCACTCACAGAAGTTTGCCGGTCTTTTTCATGACATCATCCATCTCTGATGCCTCTCCCACCATTTTCAAGGGGGAGTCCGCCATTTTATGAAACCCCCAAAATACTCTAATAAATCAAAATCGTGCAATAAAGCAGCACCATCTGCTGGTGGTGTAAATTAAATGTATAGTAAGGAACCAGCGAAAACAAAGGAGAGAAATGCTTGCATTGTGCCAATCGTTAAATACGCAAAGACTCTGGAAGACAAAGCCTCGGTAAGGCTACGGGATTTTTGCTAAATGTGGAGAAGCCCTTAGTCTCACACTCTTCTCTGTTTTGCACTGGCTCTGTAGTGTACAACTTCTACTCAGAAGTATGTCTCATTGAGTTCAATGGGGCTATCTCCCAAATAAGTGGGTACAGCACTGCAGCTGGACAGGGTAATTCTGGTGAAGGGAGTGGGGAGATTCTGTGACACAGCCACCACCACAGAATGCCCTACTGGCTCGCTGCAGCCAGGATGGGTGATGTGGGGCAGCTTTTTCTTACCTTTTTTGCCATGCGTCTCTCTGCTCCTTCCCACTGAGATCAATGGAAGGGAAGTAACTACACCAGCTTCAGGGCTTGCAAAGCTGAGAACTCACTTAGGGGGTATGTCAGAGGAAAAAGGGGATTTAGGATCCCATGGATCTTCATCCATCCCCCAAGATATCCTGAAAAAACCCATTCCTCCACACACACACACCCCACCAACAGACCAACCACTAGTGGGACAACTCTACTCAAGGAACTTTTTGTGGTCCTATCAGGGGCCCTCCGATGGCAGAAGTGCTGTCCCTCTGTCTAGCAGGACTCCCTCTCCTCTGATGGAGCAGCCCATACCACATCCAATGGCCCTCCATCAGGCCTTTGGCCAGCTTTAACACTGCACAACTGGTCAACAGTAGTCGTTTTTAACTTAAGGGTGTTCCGTACACTGTTTAAACATATAGAGGATTCGGTTATGTCATATAGAACAGTTGCAACTGAAACCCATTCAGCAACATTGACAGTCTGATTAGGTAATCATAGAGGCAAGGATGGAAGGGAAGCTAGTGCAAAACATTTTTAAAACCATCCTAAGATATTGTCAAAAGACAGAATACAGATAGGGATTTACCAAGTGCAGGTATCAGAATCTAGGCTGTGTCCCTATTTAGGGGTTTTATTTATTGATTTATTTTCTTGCTTGCTTACTTACTTACATTTCTATGCTGCCTAATAGTCAAAGCTGCCACAAAAGTTAAAACCCCAAATTACAACATGATTGGGATGGCATGCAAAATGGTGTGTGTGTGTGTATACATACGCACTATAGTCTTAGTACTCACCAGAAGGAATGTTGATGGGTCAAGTCATCTGCTTAATCCTGTAACTCTGTTTATAGCTTTCCAATACAGGCAGGCATATTGAAATGCTTGCTGTGCTCCCTTAAAAAGTTACTGCACTCAACTGTACAACTGCACCATGCTGCACTTTTGTTATTGATCAAATTCTGTTTTCATCCCAATAATGTCATTAGCTCAGTGAGACAAGTGTGAAGAAATTACCCTTTGAGATCTCTGTCCATCCTTCCCTCCCCCCCCCCCCCACTGCTTCTTATTCCCCCAGGAAGGGATGTCAAAATAACAAATAGATAAATCGTATCGGTCGTATTGATCTGCGGGTGTATTGATGTGCAATATCGCTTGGGAATACAAATGTGCTTTTTAGAGTTACAGTTTAAGTAGTTGAGCACTTATCTCGATGTTAACCGAAAAAACTTGCTTTAAAAAAACACAGCACCTTGTTTTTTGTTTTTCCAAACCTCATGTTTATTTGTGGTATCGAGCTCTGTAGAGAATAAATGCGGCAAGCGGAGGCAGAGAAGAACAGATCGTGAGCTGCTGTGAGCAATGTGCAGTAGGTTTCCATATTAATCAAAAAGCTAGAGGGGGGGCGGGGAATCAATATTACCTGTGCCCCTGAGTTTGATACCTGCTTAGCAATAGTGTCATTGGAATTTATTGCATACCGGTAAAGCTGGCAAGAACATTGTTGGTTATTCAGCAGAGCAAAGCGGTAGCCAACATGGTGACTACTAAACAGCCTGCATCGTTTTGGCTAGCCGTTGTTTAAAATACACCCATTCCCAAAGGTTAGCATAGACTGTGGGCCCCGAATAGCAGAGGTCCTAGTGATGCAGAAGATACAATGGTGTACATCAGAGAGAGGTCAGCTGACACTGGCCCAGCAGTGCAGAGATATAGGCATGGAGAAAGATCTACAGAGTAAAGCTCTCGGGCACAGAACTCAAGGAACGTATTATTATTTCTGCTCTTTGATACCAGATGTCACCGCTACAAAAGGAATTTTGCTACATACTCCATGGATTAGGAGGATCTAGCTAAGCTGGTATTAAGACACGAACAATATGGGCTCAGCTCCACAGCTCCTGTTAGCTCAGATCTCCTTTTCCAATTTTCTCCGAAAACGTTGACATTTCTCCAGATGTGTTGACTCTAAGGCTTGGCTGAATGTTCTCCAGAGAACAGTTGGGGGGGGGGGGGCAAAAAAAGGAAAGTGGGAGCTGAAAGTTTTCCTGGAAGACAACCTCCCCAGAACCCAAAAGCCCCCACCCATACACACACACACACACACACAACTTTTGTGAGGTGCTGCTTTCATTTGGGGAGGAGAGAAAAAGTCATGAAAATTTCATTCCCAGTTTGATTTAGTTCAATGTCCATTCAGTCTATTTTGTTCTGGTGTCGTTTTCATTCCCCTCCCCTTTGCAATGGATCATATCTGCCATAAAAGCTGATGGTGTGTGTGTGTGTGTGTGAGAGAGAGAGAGAGAGAGAGAGAGAGAGAAATGTGGCACTATTTAGTAGGGATGTGCTCCGCTCCAATTAGAATCGGAGAATCAGAGAATCAGAAGCGAATTGGCCTGCTCCGCCTTGCCCAGAGGCGGAGTAGAAGCGGACCAGGGACCCGTAGAAGCACGGCGAAGAGAAGCGCCCATATGTGGAGCGCTTCTCTTTTCGCGGACCGATCCGACCGCCATTTTGAAAAATTTCGCCCATAGGATTGCATTGCGGAAAAGAATGGGGGATAACTGTGTTGTTTTTTAAGCTATCTTTCTGAAACTTCTTGTGCTTAGAGAGTCGTGGCTGGGGGTCATTTTGAGCCTCCTCTCAGCTCTCTGCGTGCTGCGGTTCGCTTGCTAGAATTTTTTGAAAAAATCGGGTAAAAACAGTGGGGAAAGGTACCTTTTCCGAAGGGCTGAGGGGCAGATTCAACTCCCGGTCATGATCACATGATCCCAAAGTTGGAGGAGGGGATAGGCAAAACGGGTAACTTGGGATTCTGGGAACTTCTCTTTCTTAGTCTGAACGGACTTTTCCCAGTGTTTTTTAAAACAGTAGCCCCACCAAATGCACAAACACAACCTGAAATCATATACTAAGCAAATAAATAACAGATAGGAAATACAGCACTGCTACCCACCCTAACCTTGGGGAACAACTGAATAGATGTGGTGCAGGGGATGAGGTCCCCTAGGGCATGTGGACGTGCCCTGCGCTGAAGCTAATGCCTGTCATGAGTTGAAGTAACAGGTAGCTTCTTGGCATAGAAGCAGCTGAGCTAATGCCTTTCATGAGTTGAAGTGAAAGGTTACTTCTTAATCCCCCTCCCCTTGGGCACGTCCACTCCCCTCTTACTGGTAAAAGACAGATATGGCCTTTTTAAAAAAATTCTTCTTGTTGTTTATTCAGCAACACTGCTGCCTTTAATTCCACCCCTCCTTTGTTTATTTATTTATTTATTTATTTATTCCATTTTATATGCATTACTGGCTTTGAAACTATCCTTGGCTCACTTCCTTATGCCCCCAGAAATGTCTGCTGCCTGCCTGCCTTCCCTCCCTCCTCCCCTGCCTAACTCTACTCTATGGATATCTACCGTATTTCTTCGATTGTAAGAAGCCATCGATTGTAAGACGCACACTAATTTCAGTACCACCAACAGAAAAAAAGCTTTGATTTGAAGAGTAATAATCGCACCCGCGATTCTAAGACGCACCCCTTTTTTAGAGATGTTTATATAGGGAAAAAAGTGCATCTTAGAATCGAAGAAATATGGTAAGTCTAGATCCAACCCACTGATAAGAACAAAAGAAATGACATGCTGGATCAGACCAAGGATTCATCTAGTCCAGCACTCCGTTCACACAGTGGCCAACCAGCCATCAGCCAGGGATGAACAAGCAGAACATGGTGCAACAGCACCCTCCCACCCATGTTCCCCAGCAACTGGTGCACACAGGCTTACTGCCTCAAATACTGGAGATAGCACACAACCATCAGGGCTAGTAGCCATTGATAGCCTCCTCCTCCGGGAATGTATCCAACCCCCCCCCCCCTTAGTCATGATGTACTTGCACAGCTTTCAATGCTACTTAACTTTGACAAAGCTGACTGAATTGGGGGAAGCAGGTGTACTGAGATGCCCATCCTGATTTTAGCCAGTCTTTAGATGAACTGCCCATGCAAAGGGGCATCCAGAACTTCCCTGCACCATGATTTGCTGCTGGCATGGATTGGACACTGTCCTTCCTAAATTTTGCATTGCTTACCTGTGGTGGAGGGTGATGGAGAAGGTCCAATTTGTGCTAGCAGAAGCACAAGAAATCCTTGATGGTCTTGTGTATGGGCATTATGGGTGGCTGGGAATTATGAATTCCTCAGCTTCCATGATGAATACCCTTCTGCCCTTTGGGGGGGGGCTATTTTGGACGTTTCGCCCAGAATCCTAAATTGTTCCAAAAAAACCCAGACTCCCATGTTCAGCAATATGGCCTTTCCTGAAGGTCACCAGTTATGGTAGTGGCTGTGATATTTCTCCAGGTTCCAAGAGCTGTACAGGAGCCACTAAGAACACTTTTCAAGATGAAGTGTTCATGCATTTGGAAACATAGCTAAAACAATGGATTGGAGCCATTTTGCTCAGTTCATGTTGAAATCAGTGGGACAAATTGGTTATTCCCATGATTTCAATGAGAACTAAGTGCAACTCACTTAGTTATGATCCATCTCAATGTGGGATTTGATACTGAAATTTTGCCTACTTTGGCCCCAAGACTCAATTTGCTTCCATACACTGATATAACAACTGAAGGTAAGGTAAACATGTTTGTGCCTGCACACAATTCTTAGCCCTCAAAAATGGAAGGCCATAGCTCATTGTGATAGAA
The DNA here is from genome assembly GCF_023053635.1 of Elgaria multicarinata webbii. Classification (NCBI taxonomy): domain Eukaryota; kingdom Metazoa; phylum Chordata; class Lepidosauria; order Squamata; family Anguidae; genus Elgaria; species Elgaria multicarinata. The sequence goes on along the minus strand of NC_086175.1, from coordinate 23,911,218 downwards.
CACATGCTTTCCATGCAGGAGGTCTGAGCTACGATCCCTGGCTTCTCCAGGTAGGGCTAGGAAAGAATCCAGCTTGAAACACTGGAGAGAGGCTGTCAGTCAGAGCTTTATCACACCAGCGTTATACTGTGCAACCACTGTGAATTGTGTGCAAAGGACTCTGAAGTTTTCCAGTTTATAATCTGCTTTTATTGTGAAGTATTCTGAAGTTTTCCAATTTATAATCTGCTTTGACTGTGAATTACTCCCATGCATCCTGCTTTAATTGTGCTATAAAGGGAAAAGAATCGAGGTATTTAGCTACTAGTTTTCAAGCGAATCATTTGTTGTTTTCAGAGCAGCCACTGGGGGCAGAGGATCATGTTTAAAGAAAAATTAAACAAATGCTTACATCTGCGTAAGTTTTAAAGATAAAGACATCAAAATTGGCACAGCAATAGATATTAAGGAGAGCTTTAAGCAAACCAAATTTGAATCAGATTGGGTCATCTGTTGATATTTAATGATTTTTTACATTTCCCTCCTTAAACCCATTTCCTGGTATGCAAAGGATTTTAGGAGTGCTCCCGCCTTGGGTGTGATTTAGCTAACAACAGCGACAGCTTAGCTCTGTAGGGGATAATTTGAGGGAAACAGGTACGTGTGATGAAGCTTTCAGTGTTGACACTACTGGGCTGGGTGATGTCATTACCTCTCGCCTTTTAGTAGTACTCAGTGATATCGGGAAACAAGAGGAAGAGATGCAGAACTGGTGCTTCCAGCATCTATTTGAAATCTGAAATGGATAATCCAGATTATATCTGTTCTGGACCATTAGATTATACTTTGCAGTATTTGAAATGCTTGCAGATAATATAACCTGTTTATCTTTCTTCGCTGGCCGACTGCTGTTTGCACTTGGGGCCAAAGTACACATTACTTTTGAAGACATAAGCAGTTTATATTTTTCCCTTTTTTAAAACTTTAGAGTAGGTGCAGGGGGGCTGATCCAAATTGGGACACTGGTGTGGTGCGTAGGGGTAATGCAACAGTTTTCCCCCACCTGTGGTACCCATACGGATTGTGGAGGGGCTCATACCTGCAATTGTATATTGACAAATAGTGTTCCATTACAGCACACATTAAAGTGTGTGAAACTCACTCATGCTCATTTCTGTTCTGAAAATGGCAAAGAATTGCATCAAGCAGATTTGGAAGCCTCGGGGCGATTTTTCCCCATGCGTATTTCTGGTTTCGTACATTTTTCATGAATGAACGCAGAAATTTAATTATCATGCATAGCATATGGTTGCTTAAAATATACCAATTAGACTTCTCCCCCCCCCCCCCCGGTTTGGATCCAGGCTACATATGGAGTTAGCAAGTTGCTGTACCTCTAGTAAAACTTATCAAGCTCTTTAGCATAAAATGATATCTGTTGGAAGACAGGAAGGAGAATCTTTGCAATAGACTTTTCTCTCTTTTTTGACAGATCTTCGTTGATTTTTTAAAATCAAATTTTCCAAAGGAGAAAGAGATTTGCAACAGCAACAATATACCCAACAGCCAACTTATTTCTCCAAGTTAATTTATTTAGAACTGCAAAATCCCATAGCTTAGCATATCACCGTTTCTTGGGATATGATTAGTTTTTAGTATTTTAGTGGCCATTCTACTTTTTGCCCAGCCACAGGATAAAAACCTTTTGCCATGATCAGAAGCCTTTGCTCATGTTGAAACATGTGCAATGTGAACTCTCCCCCTCCCCTGTTAACTCATAGTTCTTGGTTTCTGTAATTGATATCCTTTCTACCCCTTCTTTACTTTCTTATGCAATTCATTCCATCCATTTTTGCTGTGATATCTACTCATGCTGATAGTAATAAATAAAAAGATACTGATTTCAAATATATTGGTTTTGATGTTTCCTAAGTAAGCATCAAAAACCCCTTGGGGAGGTGCCACCATATTAATGACACTTCCCTTGACAGGTCAGGGAACTGGGCTTCCAGTCCATTCCTTGTTCTCCCTCAGTTATTAAACTCTGGCTGTCTGGATTTCCCTTCATTTCTTGTGTTGTTGGCCTAATCTATCCCAAGCAGGATATTGCACTATGAAAGCAGTATATAAGAGGCAGGAGCCGCACAACTGCTTTATAGCGGTATTGAACTGCACCGACAACCGTTGGTGCCCATTGATACATAGCATATACCTCTTTCATACCGCTTTCATAGTGCAATATCCTGCTTGGTGTAGGATATTGACAATGCCCAGCCCATGACTTAACAAGAAAAGTCTGCTTTGGACTAGGTTTTTATTCTCCTTCACTTTCCTTCCAATTCATTTTTAAAGCCTGTCATCGAACAGTAAGTTTTTGATTTGTCTCTTATTTTTTTAAAATATATATATATATTTAAGTCATTACCCAAAAAAAAGGTAATTGAATAAATGCTATGGGGCATAAGAAAACTATCAAAATAATCCATAATGAAAAAGGAAAAAAGAGAGAGAGAGGTGTCTGAAACAATCTTACAATATTTTCTGACTGCAAATTCGTTTTCTGAAATTCAGTAAAAGGTGGCCATTTGGTCATGAAAGTATCCCATTTTTGTCTTATACACTTGTTAAGTTTAGCCATTTATTCATAATTTATTTCATTTGTTAAAAAATATTTATATCTTACCATTTTGCCTCAACATGAGTCAGTCGGGGAAAGTTCGGAAACAAGGCGAAAACAACCAAGAATACAAAACAATCAAATCTAAAACCCAATTACAAATCACATGCGAAAACAACAGATAAGGTCAAGCCCATCAAGCACCTAGAGGGCATCACAAGAGCCAAGAGTAAAATATTCAAACCTCGAGCAGGCAGAAAGCCTGCTTGAATTATTTATTTATTTCAGGAATTTATATTCCACCTCTCAGGGCAAAGCCCTCCCACGATAGCTCACAAACTGTTCAAAACAATGTAAGTTGTGTGCTTTTTAAAAGCATTTCAAACTAAAAGCAGCAGCAATTTAAAACCCAACCCCTCAATGAAAAACAATCTGAAACATGAATATTTAAGGTGTGCTTAAAAAACTAGTTAGGGCCATGAGTACTTCTTTCAGTGAGAGTTCTAAAGATGTGGGTCTCCCACTGAAAAGGCCCTGACTTTAATTGCTGCCATTTGGGGAACCTTAATACTGGGCCTACACATCATTCATGGTCTTAAGGCCTGGGCAGGTCCATATGGGTGCAGGCTGTCCTTCAAATAATCTGGTCCAATACCATTTAGGGCACAGGTAGGCCACGTCCGGTGTAACCAGCCTCCCTGTGGTTCACCTAGCACTAAGTGACACTGCACAGCCTGAATCCTTGCCCAACATCCCTCATTTTGCCATTTCAAGACTAATTGCTGGTTTGAGTCCTGAGATTCACTTTCAATCTGGAACCCTAGTCTATGAGCCCACAGTTATTTATTTCAGCACTTTCTTTTTTGTAAAATACTAGGGTGACCATATGAAAAGGAGGACAGGGCTCCTGTATCTTTCACAGTTGTATTGAAAAGGAAATTTCAGGAGGTGTCATTTGTATATATGGGGAACCTGGTGAAATTTCCTCTTCATCACAACAGTTAAAGTTGCAGGTGCCCTGCCCGCTTTTAAATCTGGTCACTCTAGTATAGCTCCTGCAGCTGTAACTGTTGTGATGAAGAGAGAGTTTCACCAGGTTCTCCATATATACAAATGACACCTGCTGAAATTCCCTTTTCTATGCAACTGTTAAAGATACAGGAGCCCTGTCCTCCTTTTCATATGGTCACCCTATAAAATACCCTTCCTTTGCTACCCCACCCCATCACCAGAAACACCTCCTGTATCACCTCATGGAGTTCAATTAGACTGTTTTTGAAAACTGTCTTTAACATTACAAAGAATCCTTTCTGGGAAACACCTGGCAACCATCTAACTAAGCCATCTTTAGACAATTACTCTACAGCCAACTCCAAAAGGAAGTGAAAGACTAGTGGCAATGTCAAATATGTTTTTGCAAAATGAGAACCTAATGAGATATGAATGCATGGGCAGCAGTCCAAGGATATTTTAGCATGGCTCATCTCAGATATTAGGTACATTCACACTATGTATCTAGTCCCTCCAGTGAGGATGTGTCAGGGCTCTTGCTCTATACAGAGGATGGGTCAAACTGTGGTGCTCTGCATTCTGAGGTATCCCAGAGATGCATACCCTGGGAAAACACCCTGGCCTTCATGGGCCCTTCTACAAGGCCAAATTCTGAGCATGGGCTTTTGTCATGGAGATATGCCCTATGAATAGAGCTAGCCTTAGGGCACAATCTTATGCATCTTTAGCCAGAAGAATGTCCCACCCTTCTCAGGAGCTCCGCGCCCGGTTTCCGATAACTCGCGGTTACTCGTGAAGAGCCAGGACAAACCGGAACAACCGCCCACATGTCCCACGGTCTCGGGATCATCCCGGGACCATGGGAAAAACTGGGACAAAAGTGTAAGGCAATATCCCAGGGAAATTTAGGGATCTTCCCTCCCTGCTCCCAGGATCCCCTGTGTGTCATGTGGACACACAGGGATGATCCCAAGATGATCCCTGGGATATTGCCCCATCTAGACATGCCCAGAGAGAGAGGTCTATAGATTAGAAATATAGGAACAGTGGAGACAGACCCATGCCAGAGCCAGCCATTGATCCATCTAGATCAGTGTTGCCGACACTGACTAGCAGTGGCTTTCCAGGTTTTCAGGCAGGGGTCTTTTCCATCCCTACCTGGAGATGCCAGGGGTTGAACCTTGGATGGTCTGCATTCAAAACATGTACTATACCACTGAATTATATTTGAATCAAACATTAAGGGAGATCTTTCAGTTAAAAACAACCCTCAACATCTGGGGGCTAAATTTTCTTCTCCCTCCTACAGCCCTGCACATGTTCCCCAGATCTAATTCAAAGGGTCCCCAAACCCTCTGGACCAGCCAGATTTGAGGTGAGTGCAAGGGGCTGGAGAGGAGAGGGACATGTAGTCATTTGTCTCTTCTCGTCTACTGGTGGAAAGACACCATTGGACATAACCCAGTGGTGTTGGACCCAGAAAATTTCAAGCTCTTTCGATGTACATGTGGAATCATGGTGGTAGTGGTGGTGGGATCAGCTCAATGAAAGGACTTGAGAAGCAACGTTAAGAAGCAAAAGAAAGAAAAGAAAAGAAGAATGGACTTTGAGGATTGATTTATGATGAAGAATTTGAAGAGATAAATACGTATACTTCGGGGCATTATTAATTTAAGTTTATCGCAGGTGTCGGCTAAGTGTTTGAAGAAGGTAAATATTACAGGGGGAAAGTGCAATTGTATATGATGCCTATAAATGGGGTTGTCTGGCCAAAAAGAAGCAAAAGGGAGCAAAGAAATATTGAGCTAAAAAGTCAGGGAGGGTACAAATCTTAACAGTGAGGTGCATTTGATATGGAAGTGGAATGATGACAGCCTCAGCACCTGAGTCATTTTTAAATTGGACTGGAAGCAGCAACAGAGAATATATACAGCTGGTAATAATTCTGTACTGGCAAGGGAATGAACTAGCTGGCTGAAAAGATTCTTTTTTTCAACTCTAATTTCTGTGATCAGAAGAAGATGAAATGGGGGGGGGGGAGTTCCCAAGGAAAGCGTAGATTAGACATGAAATTTCACATGGTGATTTGCCATTTGAACTTATCTCATCAAACGAAGGGCCAGAACCAATATGTTTGTATGAATTATATGAACTCTCCAAGCTGCAGATGACATGGAAAAAAATTATCCATCTAAATAAGCAGCAATAAAAAATGTAAACGGGATTATAGCAAAAATCAGCCAGCCACTCATAGAACCAGTGGGGTCATAATTTACAAAGTGTATTACTGTCGGTGGTTTTTGATGAGGGTTCCTCATGCAGTAAGATAAGGTATCTGAGTGCATCATCTAAATGAGATGATGTCTCATTTAGTGAAAGCAAAAGTTCAGTGATCATTAAGTTTGCACAGACCAGTTGGGCAGAATAGTGCACACCAACTTCCTTGAGTATACGGAGAAATGGGCTGTTGAAGTGTTGAAGAAAAACAGGATAATATTGGTTCATGGGTTGACAGCTTTATATATTTCTGCAGAGTTGGGAAGGTTACTGTTCTTGCTACATTTTCAATTTACCCTCATTTCTCTTGACAGTTGAATCCCATTCCTTTGTAATTTTATTTTTCTTTCTCTTGGGGGTAATGTGACTGTTCATTTTTTGTTTAATTTCAGTCTGTTTCATTTCAGGAGCTACAAGCTGTTCCACACAGGGCATTTATTCTATGCTCATGATTAGGGATGTTGCTGGAGTCCGAGAGTGGGGTGGAATCTGGTGGGTTCCCTCCGGCTTGGCCTCCTGGACTCCAGTCCGCAAACCACCAAGTTGCCATTTTGTGTAAAAATAGCATAAAAATATGCTTTTACGTAAAGGGCCTTTGATGCAAATGGAGGCCATAATACAGGCATTTACCAAAGATAGCAGAGTGCTTTACTTGTAATCTTGCATAACTGGCTGCTTTACTGGCGCCATTTATATAAAAGCTCTTTACGTAAAAGAATGGCCATTTTTACTCAAAATGGTGTCTCAGTGAGGGATCAGGCAGCCCACTCGCTGGGTGCCCACAGACCACCTGGCAGCTCATCCTTATTTATTTATTTATTTATTTATTTATTTATTTATTTATTTATTACATTTTTATACCACCCAATAGCCGAAGCTCTCTGGGCGGTTCACAAAACAGGGTCAGTTGGTTGGCAGACTGGGATGAGTCCATCTATCCCTACTTGTGATTTCTCACAGTAGTTTGCAGGTCCTTTACACAATGTCACTGTCTTCCAGAGCTTCTCCTGTGCTTTGCCAATATAAGTGCATTTTTTCCCTTAAAGAAGCCAGTCTGGTATTTTGCCCGGTAGCATCATCGAAGCCTTGTGGAATTCACCATGCCACTATACCACAGCACCACCTAGTAGTTATATAATAGAATGTATAGAAAGGCAGAAAAAGAAAAACCCATGAAAAAGAAACTACACATAAAGGAGCCGAACTTAATCCCACAAAGAATCTGGAAGCAGAAGCCTTAGTAAACGTACGAGTTAAAAGCCTCATGTAGAAAATCCCAATTAGTCATGATGGCTGTTGTCTTCATGTTTTGCTTGTGGGCTTTACGTTGGGCCATCTGACTTGCAACTATGAGAACCAGGATGCTGGGACTGGATAGACTTTGACTCAGTAGGGCTTTTTTTAATGTTGATAGTCTCTATTTCTATTTGTATTTCTGAGTGCAAGGGTAGCCTGATTACAAAACAAGACAAATCTGTCATTTACGGTATCAGAGGCAGTATCAGGGGCAGTAAGCCTATATACACCAGTTGCTGGGGAACATCAGTGGGAGGGTGCTGTTGCACCATATCCTGCTTGTGGGTCCCTGGTCGACAGCTGGTTGGTCACTAGGGGTGTGCGCTCCACACCAAGAATCTGGGGGTCCACTGGACCTCCAACAAATCTCTTAAATTGTGGTGCAGTTTGGGGGCAGTTTCAAAACCATCAGAACCCCACAGTGCAATTAGAAGATCATTCGGAGCCCCGAATGGAACTGTAGGTCCGAATTTGGGGGGGGGGCAACATGAGGGCATGTTTCATGTTGATGGACGGCTAGCTGAACACACTTCCATATTAGGAAGATGCCAAGGGGTGAAGTGGGGGGAAGTCTTGAGATTGACATCTGTGGCTAACCATTAGCCACAATTTCCTCCCTGTCCCCACTTCAATCACAGTGCTTAGGGGGAGGGATTGCAAACGATATAACCCATTTTCCCCTGTCTTGGAACTCATTTGTTTGCTAGCTCATGGAGTGAGAAAGAGTACAAGTCCCACTCCTCATATGCACTATTGACATTGGCTGAAAGGAAGGATTTAGGAAAAATGGCTCACATTATGAAAATAATGAAAACCATTCACTATAAATGAGTTGTCCCAGGAAGTGATGATGACTGGCAGGCAGTGTAGATCCATATAGTCTCACAAGCCAATATTAGGATACAGGAAAGAATCTTGTGCCAAAGGCTGATCTGTGAACTGCAAGTATGGATGCAACTCGGCTGGGCATGAAGTCAAGAGAGAAAAATTTGCTAGTGCTAGTATATCTCCTGTTTTGAAGACAGGACTCAAGTTTATATGCTTTGGAATATATATATATATATATATATATATATATATATGTAGATCACTATTTTTATAAGATGAAGATGCACAACTGTGCATCAGCAAAGTAAAGGATAGGTCCTGCACAGTTTTGTTTGGGGGTGGGAGGTTGAGGGGATTTTTTTTTAAAAAAATCCTAAAAATCATGGCATGAAGGGATCTGATTTAAACTTAGCATGGCTAAAGCCCTACTTAAGAGCTACCAGGTGCCAAGTTTCATCTTTTTATTTTTAAAAATGATGGAGATGTATGCATTTCTGTAAATTTCCGTTGACAATAATAGCATGGTTCTCAAAAAATGGAGCAGTTTTCAAACGAGTAATCCAGCGGTGCAGGGAGACAGAACCACCCCAAAAATTGGGGCAGGAAATGCACTACAGGTGTGCTCAAACAGGTTTTGCATGTTTTTCAAGCACTACAGAAAACCTACAAAACTTGTTTGATCAGAGACCACAGGGTGGGCACACATATAATGAATATTTGTAGTCACAGACAATGATGGCTCTATCACACACCATCAAGTCTATGAAAAATTATCAATTCACATCATAAAAAACAAATGAGTATGGAAGGTGTCATTTTACTATAAGTCCTAACAAAAACTGCAGACAGCAGGCACTGTCTTAGAAGAGCCATTCACTCTCATATCAGAGGGAATGTATCTTCTTAGATGATACCTGCTGTAACAAGTACATATCCAATATACAAGTGGCTTCTTTTTCTTCAAAACTATTGTTATATTCATTGGGGAATATATGTAGATTTAAACTACAATTCTATACACAGTCTCCTGGGAGCAAGTCAGCTTTTGAATAGACATATATTTGTGTATTGAGTTGACATGTATTATATTAATTGATTAATCAGTTAATCAATACTTAAATAAATTGATTAGTCAATTAATGAATTGATTATAATTAATTACAATTACAATTAATTGATTACAATTTACAATTGATTACAATTAATTGATTACAATTGATTACAATTAATTGATTACAATTACAATTAATTGATTAATCAATTGATCACAATTGATTAGCCAATTAAGCAATTAATACTTGAGTAGCAGTAGTGGTGTGGAAGTTTTATATTGTAACAACAACTGGGTACTCCAGTAAGTAATTGAAGCTTATTACTCCTTTTTTGAATGTGCGAGCATATTTCTTTTTAGGGTGCAATCCTATGAGTTGTGCTCTCAATATGCCGAGGACTGAATCTGGAACTCTCTGGTTATCCTTTGCCCTGTTGGCAAGAGCCAGGCAGAATGAGAGGTGGAGAAAGACAATTTCACCTCAGTTCCCCTGTTAAAAGCAGAACAAGTAGCTAGACAGGCCTCTGAGCCCATCCAGCTGACTTATCCTTCACTGGGTGGGATGGGGAGTGAAGAGACCACTGGATGTCCTGGCCTTTCCTCACCCCGCCCATAAGCACATTCCTTTTCTCCCTCTCTGACTTCTCTGAAGAGGTCACAGAAGAGGTCACAGTTGCTTTCTGCAGCAGCTGGGTGGGGGGGGGGTCCAGGAAGGAAGATCCATAATCAGATCTCTTCCTCCCTAATCCTAGCTCTGTCTACAGGTGTGGAAGAGGAGATCCACAGCATTCTCAGCAAAAGGATTGCTCTGCTTATTTTGAGCGGAACATTTTCAAACAAGTGTTACATGTCCTTTTGTATTTTCCATAGGTATGTGTGAAAGCTGCAGGTGGAATTCTAATTTCATTTTAATTTTCCCAGCCCTGAAGAGAAGGTTCCATGAGTAATCTCTATACCTATTTGGATTTTGGCTGTTTCAATTTATACAGGCATCGTTCAGTATTGTTAGTTCATTTCAGTTAAGGCCCCAGAGGTTTCTGTGCTATCAGGTCTCACTCCCAATCATGCTGCATCATGGGTCATGTAATTGTAAAGTTAGTTGTTCCTACACGTTCATCTTCATTTTGACTTTTAAGAATGCCAATAGCTCGGTAGAAAAGAAGCAAAATATTGTGAGACTACACATTTTTGGCATTAAAACTGAAATATTATAAGAATGCTGATAGGATGAGAATAAACAATGCTTGTACAGCTAAGTGACTCACAGGTAGACCAATTTGAAAGCACAGCAGATTTTAGAATGGTTGTAAAGTTTTCAAATTAGAAAATTTAATAAATTAAAGCAAAGCAGTTTGTAAAATGTTTGCAAAGTACAAAACCAATCCACATCAAAACATAGATTCATATGTATATACATAGGAATATTTATGCAGTTTTTAAAAAAAAAAAAACATCTTGCAGATTAATGAGAAAATTGGACAGAAGAGACATAAATGAACACATGGAAAATTGACATGGAGCTTTTTTTTTACACAAGGCTGTCAATCTGCTGTATCTACCTTCAGTTTCAAAGCACAAAGAGCTTTTCCTTTCCAGCTTTTCTGCTACATAACCTCTAGGTGGAGCTGTGGTGTAGTGGAATAACACAATTACACACGTAGCAAAATGCATTTTTTTAGACTTTCACAAATAATGCTGCATTTTTCCTGATCAAAAACACCCTACAAAAGTGCTCTTAAAAAACAGAAGCAAAACTGGTGTGCCACAACATTTATTTATGTATTTATTTTTATTTTATTACTTTTATATACCGCCCCCCAGCCGAGGCTCTCTGGGCAGTTTACAACAACATCATCTAAAGAACCCGTAAACAACCATGAGTAAGGGATGACAAGTGCACAATAGATGTGTCATGTAGAAAAGCTTGTAGGATGAAATCATATGACAAAAATCTAAGATTGTTGTGTAGATAGATAGATAGATAGATAGATAGATGTTTGTCTTTCAGTTTAAAAAGTGTAAAAGGGGGGGCACTTTTTTAAGGCTGGTTTCTGTAATGGCAAATATTTGACCCTCTGGTCTATTTTCTGTACCTTCCACACAATGAGGGCCTTGCTAGACGGAGGTTTAGCCCGGTGCTCACCCCGGGCTCGCCCCTGTGCGTCCAAATGACGCACAGGGGATCCCAGGGTCAGGCAGGGGTGAAACCTCCCTGGGCGCAGGGTAAGTGAAACCCCATTTAGCCTGTTTTTTCCTGCGGTCCCAGCCTCAGGTTGGGCTAAGGCCAGGACCGCGGGCATGTAGACCATTCCGCCACTTTTCCCAGCTACTGCACTTACACGAGTAGCCGGGAAAAGCGGCGGATGGGCCGCAGCACTCCCGCCCCTTCCCCCGATTCCCCCCCACGACCTCCCCTGGCCTCCGATCCCCACTGTCCCCACGTCCATGTCTCGCCACCCCCCATCCCCACTTGCTGCCGCCGCCACTGCTGTCAATGTCCCCAGCCGGCGTTTCCTGTTGTCGCCATGTCCGGCCTGTGATGCGTGCTGTCGCCATGTCTGGCCGGATAGTGACAGTACGCATCACAGGCTGGACATAGCGACAACAGGAAACGCCAGCTGCAGACATTGGCGGCGGCAGCAGCGGGACAGAGCGACTGGGGACATTGGTGGCGGCAGTGGCGGCAGGACACAGCAAGTGGGGACAGGGGGGTGGCGAGACATGGACATGGGGACAGGGGGGATCGGAGGCCAGGGGAGGTCGTGGGGGGAATCGGGAGAAGGGGGAACCTTTTTTTAAAAAAAATTACGTACCTGGTTGTTGGATGCGCACGTGGCCGCTTTAAGGGGAAAAAATGGTGGATGCGACGGGGCTTCCCTCAGCCCTGTTGCACCTCAGGTGTAGACGGGACCTACAAGCTGTGCTACTTTTAGCACGGCCTGGCCCCTCCTCACCGCAGGATTCGGCAGTAGGTCTAGCAAGACTCTGAGACTCTTGCCATACTGGATTGAATTAAATTATGTAGAATTGCTAATACTGTGATAGATTAAGCCACGAGTGGGTTGTGTTTGGCTTTTAAAAAAAAGTATTCATTTCTACAAGCATAATGTCATTTTGTCAAACATGTAAAGCAGTGCGCTGTTCCAATGTCCAATCCACTGCAGAAAACCCACTGCTCATCCACAGAAACTCATTTCCTTCCTATCAGCGAGTACAAGACAGCAAAAGCTTGCCAATATTTTTCACTCTTTATGTCCTATGTGGTAGGAGAATGATTTCTTGAACTGCTCGACGCAGAGGGCAAGAGACAAGCACAACGGGATTGATGGAAAAATCTTTCTTCATTGTAGTCTGAGAGAGAGGAAGCAAATAAAGTCTTTTGTATTATTCAGCGATTCCTTTTTATTGTTTTTCTCCCCTAAGGTGCTTGGCTGAAAGTGCTCTTGACAGTTCACAGGCCTACCAACACTTACTTGGAGTGGTGGGGGATGGATCATAGCCCTGATCCAGCTATTCTAGTGCATATGCATACAAAGAGCATCATCAGACGAGCATATTACAACATGTTCATTACTGGCCATTCATGGACCTTTTGACGACGCCATGCTCCTCCTGCGTGTATCCTGCTGGTCGCCCACTCCTTCTGCCATTTTTTATTTTTTTTTGGTAGTAAAATAATCCACCAAAAATGCGACTCCTCTGATTTATTGTGAAATTGGTCACCATTTCCTGCCATGTGCAAAGAAGTTTCGCTATAAAACACCCACTAGAAGGCGCTGTCCCACTACATTCAATGGGCCACAGGGTTGCTGCCAATTCCCCTTTCTCCCCTGTGCGATTCTTCTCATCTATATCATGGAAGAGAAGCAGGAAGCAAGAGTCATGGCAAGGAAACACGATTTCCCCCCCATCTCAAAGAGCTCAAAGACTCTGGTGTGCACACCAAGCTTTCAGCAAGTTCTCCATTCATTTAAACCACTGGGAGCTACAACAAAATATTGCAATGTGCATTGCTCTTGTTCAGGGTGCCATCCATCCATCCATGCCCTTTTCCACGAGCCTCCATTCCAACTTCTGCCCCAACAGTTAGACAGCATTCCATGGCCACTGAGCATGCGAAGTCCTCATTCAGCTACTTGGAAGTTTCATTTCTCCTTTACAGCTTTCTTTCCTTTTCTTTTTTGGGTACTTTTGCACACTTTAGGTTGTCCCCGAACCTGCTGATACCTCTGCCTTTTTCATGGATGGTGCCATTTTGGCTATGTAAGGATCCACACTTGAGAATTGAATTCACACTTAGTATCTATGATGATGCTTGAAACAGTTCCGTACGGAACTGGAGAAATAATATTTCAAATTCATAGGCCCAGCTTTACAATTCCCCCCACCTGGTCTACCACACAATGGCCCTGTGCAGACGACACATTAAGCCACAGTGGCTAAGCATTTTGAGCTAAACATTATGGCTTAGCCTGTCATGTGAGCCATTCCTAACCATGGTAGCTGCATAACCATGGTTTAAACATGCTGACTTACCATTTGCTGCGAAAGGGTTTGTAGCCTAACAATGGCTTAGTGTGTTGTCTGAACAGGCCCTATGGTGAAAAGAACTGTATTTCTATTTAAATTGAACTAATTATTTCAAAAATAGCTTCTCCCCCGCCCCTCTCTATAACACACACATTGACATTTGCAAATGGGTGTCGTCTTTTGATCTCTTTTTTGGTGATTCATAAGTGCCCACCCTAGATACAAATTGAATAAATAAATGATCAGGTTTAATAACTGGGAGCTGCCATGAAATTTCTAGGAGCCTCAGCAATCAGGCAGTTGGTGTTTTCCCAGACCAGGCTCTGCCTATACATCCCCATTATCCCACAATAATTGAAGTGAAGGGTGAAATCCCAAACTCCAGCATAAGAACCTCAGAGTCCTGTGAAGCCTTGGACTGGCGCCTGGGTTTTCAGAATGCCTAAACACTCAGCAATTCTCTCTGTAATTATTTCGAGATGTGCACAAAGCATTCACATCCATCTTTGGATATGGGGCCCTTAAAGCCAGGAGCTTCAAACAAATAAGGATGAAGTGACCGGACACATTAATGTGTACATTCAAGGTTTAGTGTACATCATCTTTGTTTTTTGGCTTTTTTGTTCTTGGCTTAGTCTGGCAATACTTGCTTCATGAAAGAAATATTAGTCACCCTAACCGTTCAGGTCTGAAATCACACTGCACTCACATGCCGAAAGGGAGCTCTTGGCTGTAAATGATAGTTTTGATTTGAAACATAAACTGCACGCCCTTTAAGATGTCTTGGCATGGCTCCTCACGGTGATTCTAGTTTGTGCAGGAGAAAAACAAAACAACAGTTTGCCTACTTCATTAAACATAAAAGGGAATTCGTACTGAATTCCATTTGCATTACTTTTTATGCTTTCCGTTTATTTTTATTTAATTTAAATGAACAGTTCCAAATTACTTGAATGATTTGAACTCGGTTGTTTTAATGGATTTAATTCAAAGTTGGCATTTTATGTTTATTTACCTGGGTTTTTCATTTTTGTTTGAATTCAGTTGTTGTTGTTGTTGTTTAAACACTGTATTGTGTAAGGCCACCAGTACTTAAATTTTAATTAATTAATTGCCTGTCCACTCCATCTTAAATCTCAGATTGGATACAAATATTTAGAGCCAATAGCTCTATTTTATTCAAAATCCAGCCAAAGTTAAGCACACCTCTAGCACAATCAAATGCAGATCCATTTAGAAGTAAGTCTAATGAGTTGAGTGGGAATGGTAACTGTGTATAGCATCCTTCCCCAACCTGATGCACTCCAGAAGTTTTAGACTACAACTCCCAGCATTCCTGACTATTGGCTGTGCTGGATGATGCTGATGAGACTTGCAGTTCAAAAGATCTGGAAGATACCAGGTTGGGGAAAGCTGGTATATACGATTGCAGCCTAATGTCTCAATGGGTTGGATAAAGATTTAATTATGTGAAGAGAAGACCCACTGAAATAAATGGGACTCAATTTAATTATGACTAACTGAGATCCCATTAATTTCAATTGGTGAGCTAGACACATGCTTCACTGTCTCCCATTGGTATTCAAACTTCTTACATTTGGCTGGATCAAATATTCAGTTGCTTTTCTATTCATTCGCTCACTTTTTCTATTTATTCATTTGCTTGTATCCAAGCTTTTGGATAGAAAGAGGCCCTTATGTCCCACATCACATCTGGACTAAGACAACAGCCAAAATAACCTCTAATCAGAAAAATTAAACACTACCCACCCACGCACCCGCCAGAAAATAATGCTTCCTCTCAGACCAATGGGGCTGATTAAAACAAGACAATTGGTGAGCGAAAAAAAGAAAAGAAAGCCATTTGTTACAGCAATCTCCATAGGGCCTGGGGTCTTGTTTAAAGAACTTGTAATATATGCACTTTAGACAGGCATTGCAAACACATAATTTGCACAGCAGTAATCTATCACCCAGAAGAAAACTAAATTTGCATTAAGAAGTCAAAGGGGGGCAGAACCTCAGCCTTGGCAGCCATATCTAGCCCTTTGGGGATTGCAGTCTTGACCCCCAAAAGGCCCCCTTTGCTTTATCTAACCATCAAATATATGGCAGTTTCTCAACTTTGAGGAGGCTTTATCCCCATTCTAAACTATTGAAATGCATCTTATAATACTCAGTTACTGGCAGTAAGAGTTTAAACTAGAATATGATGGTATTTTGGCCCTGCCCTCTTTTCCTTTTGGCTCCACCTCCTTTTTCGAGGAAGCCCAAAGAAGCAGGCATTTTGCACATTCAACATTATGTGAGAATCCGTGTGTTGTGATGATTAGAGTGTTGGACTAATCCGTAGTCCACATCCCTGCTCAGCTATGAAGATCACTGGCCCGGTCGCACGCTTTCAGCCTAACCTAGCTCACAGGGTTATTGTGAGGTTAAAACTGGGGCTGGGGAACCATGTATGCTGCTCTGAGCTCCGTGGAGAAAGGGTGGAATAGAAACGTAACAAAATAAGATGAAAAATAAATAAATAGCCCTGATTCCAGTATGCAAAGAATTCCTTCCTGCTGCCTCTCCATATTCCTCCAAAACTGTATAAATCCATAGTGACATATATCACTTTAAGGAAATGTAAGGAATGATGTGCGAGATGCAAAAGGTCTCCTTTCCACAGTCTTTCCTTTCCCAAATCCAATAGACTAGAAATTGGCTTGGCTCCCAGTGTACTCATAGATGCCCCATAATTCAGCATTGGTTTTACACTTTCCCATTACAACATCTCTAATCTGCCACATGTGTAAATAAGTCAGTGTTGTGAGACTTCATGCATTTTATTTCAAGAGGAGAAATGCCGTTTCGTGATTTACCAGTCATGAAACCTGCGCAAAGTGGAGGGGGTGCCAGGGTGGGGGGGACGGAACACAGGAAAAATGGCCCGTGATTTCTTTGTTCGGTAGAGGTGGTAACGTGTTGCATTTCTAGTAAAGACGCAAAAGCTTTGTGTCCATCTACATTATGAATCTACTCATTAACTAGGTGGAAAGTGTGCAGCTGAGCTATTTTACTTTCCTGGAAACCCGGTCTTGACATCTACATTTTTAAATTCAGCAAGAAAATTGCATAAGAGCATTGTCATATCAATTTTCCTTTCCTGCTCTGAGCAGAAATTCAGGGTTGGCACAATATTTCTTTTGCTGCTCAAAGCAACCCTCCCCTTGTGTCTGATTGTGGGTGTAGGGCTGCAAATCTGATGTTCAAGAACTGACCAGAACACTATTCTTTTTTAAAAAAAATAATAATAACTACAGTCACTTCTTTATTTTCTCCTTCTTACAACTCTGAATGTGCCCAGGCTGGACAGTGAAGATCAAAAACTCATTTTTGTACCTTGAAATGCAGGAGATGTCAATGCAGTGACTGAGCCTCTCAATCTTTCAGAGATTTAGAGCAGTGGTGGACAAGTTGGTAATTCTCCAGATGTTTTGGCCTACAACTCCCACCAGCCCTAGCCAGCATAACCAATGATGATGGATTTGTAGACCAAAATAGCAGTCATCTTTTGTTCCATTGTGCACTCATTGACGTAATTCGATTTTTAGGTATGAGCAGTTTGTTCCAGTTTCCAAATGTGCATTTGCACAAATGTGCACGGGGCAAGTGTAAATTTGCACAACCCCTCCCCCAATTTTTTTTAAAAAAACGGTCTGCAAGTCTGCAGAATCCACGCTACTCAGAAAATGCCGCAGGTCAGATTCATGGAAATCTGAACTTGTTTGAATCTTTTGTGGATTTCTTCAACATCCCTAATGGTTGTTCCTGGCATTTTTAAAGCTGTGTGAAAAATTATGGACGTACAGCACTCACTCCCCTTTCCCAAACTCTATTTTTATTCTTTCTAAAATACAAGTGGACAACCTGTAATCCACCAAACTAAAAGCAGTCCGCTATCCTTGCTTATCAATGTCCCACTTTTTCCAATGGCAATCAGGCAACCAAAACGAGGCTTATCAAGTCCCTGGTAGACTTCCTTGGTGGGCTGTGTTGGGACTGGTGAATTGCAAGCTGTGAAGGCCCCATCCGACATACAGCATCATTGAAAGCAAAACCAAAAGTTCCAGTTTCATTTTCATGTAATGGTTTGGGGAAAACAGGTTTTCCATTTATGATTGAGGAGCTTTAAAAGAATAAAGTTTTAATCTTTAAAGGGTCTCAGAGTCACGTGTTTGTGCAGGAAGTAGACAGGTGTCCAAAGTCTGGATGTGCAAAGTGGTGCCAACGCACAAGCCTTGAGAAGCTAATGTATAAAAGTGAGAAGCGTGAATGGGTGAAGTACTGTCCACTGCCCACAACACCCACCCTAATGTTAGAGTAGAGAAACTTGTAACAATCATACACAAGTTTCACACACACACACACAAAATGAAATTTAGAAATACAAAAGCCGGCCAGCCAGCCGGCAGCAAACCCCGTTAACAGCAGCAGTAGCAGCAGCTTGTAGCAGAGTGAGGATTATTAATATTTATTATTAATATTTATTTATATAGCGCCATCAATTTTCATGGTGCTGTACAGAACAGATACAGTCAGAACAGATATGTGACCAAGGCTATGTTTTGGTGGGCACCGCCGCCTTGGTGTTGGACATGCCCCCTGGGGCCGGACATGTAGGTGGGCACGCCCCCTTGGGGACCCACCATGTTGTCCTCCTTTTTGGTTTCCAAAATATAGTCACCCTAACTACAGTGGCCATGTGTTCTACCTTACCAAGGACAGTCTTCTATTTGAAGACACCCTCTGCTTGAAGGCCTATCCATTCCAAATCCAAAATAAACAAGAAAAAACCATAAGGAAGGGGAACCATAAGGATGGACCTTGAAATTGCCTATCAACAGTTAGAACAGCAAAAAGTGCAAGTCACACAGGTAACCTGGTCACAGTCTTCTCCATTATAGAGAGATGCCTTGACTTTCTATTTCAGCTCTAGTCACTGACCCTGTTGACATGACAAGCTACCCCACAGTGCCTAAGCATTTTGAGCTAAACATTATGGTTTAGTGTGTCGTGTGAACCATTCCTAACCATGGTGACTACATAACCATGGTTTAAACATGCTCACTAACCATTTGCTGCAAAAGGGTTAGTGGCCTAACCATGGTTTAGCATGTTGTCTGAACAGGCCCATTATTTTTAAATGGGCATATATATTAGCATATACAAATGTTATGCAAATGTGTGTCCTTTGTTTCAGTGATGTGTTTCCTCATTTTTAGGCAATGCATAAGTGGCTATCCCAAGTCAAACCCGGAGGAAGCTTACAATCTTTTGCAATGTTTCTGTAAAGGCTGGTTAGCTAACAAGGTCTTAAATATAGAACCTATTGGTGTCAGTCTTGTCTGGAGCTTAAAAGCAATTCTACATTTTGAGAAAAGAATGTTCTTTTTATACATGGCAATAAAACGAACACTGTCTGAACGTGCTTTGGGGTTAGAGTGCAAGGTAGCATATACTTTTGGATGATGAATTACCTGGCAGTATCTCAGCTGGTCAAAGGTGTGCTGTAAATACAGTAGCATATACATCACCACCTTCTTGTTATTCTCCATTATGTAACACTCTGAGTACGAAGCTATGTAATTAAACAAACGAGCTTGTGTAACCCCAGCAGAACCATGAAATAGATCTTCCAACAGACAGCATCCAGCTGCATTTTGTAAAATGCACGGAGCATAAAACACGGCTTGTACCTGTACGTCATGGCAGGAATCCAATATTTATCCCCTGTTTGTATTGCAAGGAAATGGGGTCCTTGGGGTCAGAATGAACAGCTGCTTTAATTATAAGATCCCAGTATATCACATCAAAGTTTTCTCCGTCTTGTGCAAAACTCCTGAATATACCCCAAGGGTTCATTTCGATCAGCTTTCATTTTTATGATGGATAAGTCTATATACGAATTGTCTAGCAAATTATCTGTTTCAGGTGTCAAGATAAAAGGGATGTTTTTGTCTCTGCTGCATGAGGCAATAGGATACGCCATCCATTATTAATGCCATTTTTAAACTCTCTGCTGCCTCCAACCCCCCCCCCCCCCGCTCCTTTAGAGAAGAAGAACAGGAGATAGTTTTTGTGGGGAAAGGTTTCAACTTGCTTCTGGTTCCTTCAGCCGGAGGTTTAATATATATCAGGGGCAAACAACTTATTTTGGTCTGTGAGCTGGATTGCCCCTCCCTTGAATCAAGCCATTGGGCCAGATGATATAACAGGGATGGGCCCCAGCCCTGAAGCCCCTCCCCCTGCTGTGACATCATCACACACCGCTCCACCCATTTTTCCCCTCTGTGCAGAGAAAGGCATGGAGCTCCATGCCTCTCCATGCATGGAGAAAGTGACTTAGCCATCGCTTGCAGGCACTGATTCCTGCAAATGCCAGCCATGTGGGACAAATCCTCCCCACACAGGGCTCTTTCCCAGGGCTCATCTACACCAAGCAGGATATTCCACTATGAAAGTGGTATGAAAGCAGTAAATAAAAGGCTGGAGCCACACCACTGCTTTATAGCGGTATTGAAGTGCGCTGCAGGATCTATACTACTGTTTTATAGTGGTACTGAAGTGCACTGCCAACTGTTGGGACCCATGACACCTCCACACCAAGCAGGACATAACACTATGAAAGTGCTATGAAAGCGGTATATGGTGTGTGTCAATGGGCCCCAACAGTTGTCAGTGCAATTCAATACCACTATAAAGCAGTAGTGTGGTTCCTGCCTTTTATATACCGCTTTCATAGTGGACTATCCTGCTTGGTGTAGATGAGCCCCCATTCTTCTCAGGGATTGAACCTGGGGCATTTTGAACCTGCCGGGGATTGAACCTGGGGCATTTTGCCTGTGCATCTGGGGGCACTGTACCAGTGTAGAGTTGGACGTGGAGCTGAGAGACCCAAAATCCCTGAGAAACCATGAAGTTCCCTGGGGGTGCTTTGGGGACACAGTCACTTACTTTTAGTTCAATCTACCTCCCAGGTTTGTTGTCAAGATAAAGTGGGATGTTATGTGTTCCACTCTGAGCTCCTTGAAAGAAGGCTGGGACATCAGCATAATAAAATGAAAAAAGTATTTTTGTACTTCTTCAGTGACTACTGTCAAAGTCAATCCTGGCTAACTGGTTCATATAGTTGCAGGATGCTCACAGTTGGAAAATGCATGTGTGTATGCAGAAAACATTTTGCAGGTTCCCCGTTAAAACAGAAAGTGTGAAAGGTCCGCAGACTTAGGCCTTAGCTAGACCTAAGGTTTATCCCGGGATCATCCCAGGGTCATCCCTGTTCATGTAAATGACATACAGGATATCCCAGGAGCAGGCAGGGACGACCCGGGACGATCCCGGGATAAACCTTAGGTCTAGCTAAGGCCATAGTTGGGGCAATACATTCACCTTTTGGTGACTGTTATCTGCGCATTTGCTGGAAGTCTTCAGTATTCCCTCTCCCTCCTTCCCCCTTTATCTCCTGCTAATGTCAAATTGAAGTGGCCACAGCAGTTTCGCCAGCTGTGCGGCTGTGTGTTCTGTGTAGGAGACACACCTGGTTTCCATTGATTCTCTGTGAGACAATTGCAAGACGGTGAAGTAGAATCATCTCTATCGGGACACATTGTGCCGAATCACATGAGGCTCCACAGTTACTCATTATCTGATGGCTGGCTCCTTTGTCTTTTAACAGATGCGATGCTTTTGGTAGCAGACCGATTAGAGGGGCCTTTCAACATCGAATCAGTGATGGATCCTATTGATGTCAAGATTTCTGAAGCCATCATGAACATGCAAGAAAACAGTATGCACGTGACAGCAAAGGTATGGAACATGGTTTTGCTACTAAGGGCTCATCTACACCAAGCAGGATATTCCACTATGAAAGTGGCATATAAAAGGCAGGTGCCACACTATTGCTTTATAGTGGTATTGAAGTGTACTGGCAACTGTTGGGGCCCATTGACACAGACCACATACTGCTTTCATATCCCTTTCATAGTGTTATATCCTGCTTGGTGTAGATGTGTCCTGGGCCCCAACAGTTGTCCGTGCACTTCAGTACTGCTATAAAGCAGTAGTGTAGATCCTGCAGTGCACTTCAATACTGCTATAAAGTAGTAGTGTGGCTCCTGCCTTTTATATACTGCTTTCATAGTGGAATATTTCCTCACTTTCCGCTGTCAGATCATCACCTAGTTTCTTTCAATATTACTCATAATCCTCCTCCTTCACGTCCCGCTTCTCGCTCTTGTCGTGACTTGCAATCTATCAATTACGAGGCTTTTTCCCAGTCTCTAGCCTCCTCCCTTCCTTCTGTCTGTTCGGCTGTCTCCTTGGACTCAGCTGTCTCCTTCTTTAATTCCTCCTTATCTTCAACTCTTGATAATCTTGCTCCATCTACAACTCGGATAGTTCGCCCTTCTCAACCCCAACCGTGGCTCACCTCTTCCCTCCGCTACCTTCGCTCTTGTTCCCGGGCAGCTGAACGCCTTTGGCGTAAGACCAGGGACCGGGCAGACTTTGTCCATTACAAATTTGTACTCTCCTCTTTCTCTTCTGCCATCTCACTGGCCAAACAGCAGTACTACTCAACGCTGATCCAGTCAAATGCTAGGCATCCTCAGCGGCTCTTTGCGTCCTTCAATTCTCTTCTGAAGCCTAATCCGCCATCTCTCCCCGCCTCTCTGTCTGCTAATAACTTTGCCTCTTTTTTCAATGCTAAAATCCAAACTATCCGCTCTGATCTGGCCAGCTCTGCTCCTCTTCCAGTTCCTCATATGTCAGCTCCTCCTGCAAATTTCTCTGCGTTTCCTTCGGTCTCTGCGGATGAACTGTCTACAATACTGCGCTCTTCGAAGCCTTCCACTTGTTCTCGTGATCCGATTCCTTCTCACGTCTTTATTAATCTTATTCCTGCTATCCTCCCTTCCTTGCTACATATTATTAATCTTTCTCTGTCCTCTGGTTCATCTCCTTCTGCTTTTAAACATGCTACAGTCTCTCCCATTCTCAAGAAACCTACTCTTGATAGGCTATCTCTGTCTAACTACCGACCTGTCTCTTTGTTGCCGTTTGTTTCAAAGATCCTGGAGCGTGTGGTCTACTCTCGCTGTCTTGACTTTCTTTCTAGTAACTCTGCTTTGGATCCATTTCAATCTGGATTCCGTCCTCTGCATTCCACCGAAACAGCCCTTACTAAGATCACCAATGATCTCCTTACTGCCAAGTCTAAAGGCCATTATTCCGTTCTTATTCTCCTTGATCTAACTGCAGCCTTTGACACGGTTGATCATGATCTTCTCTTAGATTCCCTTCATGACCGTGGATTTTGTGGCTCTGTCTATAACTGGTTTGCCTCCTATCTAGCGGGTCGCTCTTTCAGCGTGTTGACTAATGGCAGCTTGTCTTCCTCCTTTCCCCTTTCAGTAGGGGTTCCGCAAGGCTCGGTGCTTGGCCCGTTGTTGTTTTCCTTATACATGTTGCCCTTGGGCAAGCTTATTCAATCTCATGGTCTCCAATATCATCTGTATGCCGATGATACACAACTATATCTGTCATCTCCGGAACTTTCTCCTGATGTTCACGATCGTATCTCGGCATGTCTTTCAGATATCTCAGCTTGGCTGCTTCATCGTCGCTTGAAGCTTAACATGGCAAAGACTGAATTGCTTGTTTTTCCTCCTAAACCTTCTCCTCATCTCTCATTCTCTCTTACTGTCAATGATGTTACGCTTACTCCGGTCAAGGAAGCTCGTAGCCTTGGCTTTATCTTCGACTCCTCGCTCTCCTTTATTCCTCATATTGAGGCAGTAGCTAAATCTTGTCGATTTTTCCTGTATAATATTGCCAGGATTCGATCATTTTTGTCTGTCTCTTCTGCCAAGACGCTTGTTCATGCACTGGTTATTTCACGGTTGGACTACTGCAACCTTCTTCTCTCTGGCCTTCCTTCTTCTCACATCAGCCCGTTGGTTTCTGTTCACCACTCTGCCGCAAAGATCATCTTCTTAGCACGCCGCTCCGACCATGTTACCCCGCTTCTGAAATCTCTTCATTGACTTCCAATTCACTTCAGAATCCAATATAAACTTCTCCTGTTAACCTTCAAAGCTTTTCACGGTCTAGCTCCTTCCTATCTCTCCTCTCTCATCTCACACTATTGCCCCGCTCGTGCTCTTCGCTCCTCTGATGCCATGTTTCTCGCCTGCCCAAGGGCCTCTACTTCCCTTGCTCGGCTTCGTCCATTTTCGTCTGCTGCCCCTTACGCCTGGAACGCTCTTCCAGAACATTTGAGAACTACAAGTTCAACCACAGCTTTTAAAGCTCAACTAAAAACTTTTCTTTTTCCTAAAGCTTTTAAAACTTGATGTTGTGCAGACTTCTACTGTTACTTTCTACTGTTAGTTTTTCCCTACCCTGTGCCTGCTTACCCTTCCCTGTACCTGTTGGCATTCTCTTCCCCTCCTTATTGTTTTACTATGATTTTATTAGATTGTAAGCCTATGCGGCAGGGTCTTGCTATTTACTGTTTTACTCTGTACAGCACCATGTACATTGATGGTGCTATATAAATAAATAATAATAATAATAATAATAATAATATCCTGCTTGGTGTAGATGAGCCCTAAATGCCTCAACTAGATGACAAATGCTTGGATCCAGATTTACACTGGATCAATTGCCCTGATGGAAGTGGACTTCCCCACCCCCTCCTTGCCTTCAGCCCCCTGATAATGCTACACAGTCATGAGACACTGATGCATGGGATGAGTTGTTGTGGGGGGGAGGGGGTCCTCAAGAATTTTGTGGAGGGGACCTTCTGCAAACAGAGCCCTTCTCAAGGAAGGCAGATCCTGGATCCAGCCCAAACTGTAACATTGTTTGGTCTCCTTAGAAACTTGTTTTGCCTGTAAAGTCTAAGCTAAATGCTAGCATAGATGGTTTTCTAGCTTTGTGCATCCTGTGTAGGGATAGAATGTAGAGATGAGTGAGGATTTTGTTCAGTTTGATTTTTGATAAGAACTTTTTAAAAATAGCAAAGAAATGGGATGGAAAGAACTTGAGGTTTTAAAAATTCAAAAGCAGAGAAAAAATCACATTACATTATTAAAATGTAATAAAAATAAAATAAATGTTAGTACAGAATTAGGGTTGCCCCCTCTTTGGTCTGATATATTCCTTAGCTTTAATATCTGCATAGTAGGCAGGTACAACATGGTGCTTCCCGTGCTGGGAATATATGCAACTATTGAATTTGGCCGGGATGAGAACTTTGTTCGGGTTTTTTTTTTTATAAGAAATCTGCAAATATCTTCATAAAGGGGACTGAAAAAACTTGAGGTTTTTTTTAAAAAAAATCAAATATGGGACAAAGCAAAACTGACAGGTTCATCCATCCCTAGTAGAATTGAGGGGATGAGAATTGAGCTCTCAGTAGGTCTTGAACTGTCAATCAAAGGGATGTTAGGCAAGGATTCAGTTTGTGTACCACAACCCAAATCAGACCAGAGTAGAAGACCAACTACACAAGCCAAGGAAGCTTGGCCAAGGAATTAGTGAGAGTGGATCAGGTAGTATTTCCTGACTCGTACAAAGGCTTCTGGTTTGGGAAACCAGGAGACTTTGTTTTTGCTGCTTGGTAGCTAGCTATGGATTGCCTCCACCATGTCCCACACAGTGCTTTGCCTCACATATCCTTCTATGTAGCAATAGTAGGATTTAATACTGGGTTCCCAATATTATAAAAGAAAACTTCAAAAGAGCCTGCCCAAGCTGTTCTCTTAGGCCATTGGTGGTGTCTCCAAGAACTGATAACATGCATTCCCCACCTGGGCTCCTCTTCATTTGCATTCACATCAGGGCACACAAGTCTTTTTTCCTTACACTATATCTCAGACACAAGACGTGTCCCATCATTTAGGTCTCCCTTATATCTAAGAGAGTCCTGGGGCTACAAATAATGGGGCATTGTTTAATTTTTGCAGACTCCCAGGTTTCCGCTTCCTGCAGATCTCCCATGTTAGCAAAACCTTTTCTGACAAGCTCTTTGCTAGCTTGAAGTCAGATGGACATTCATGTCAGCCTAAATCACAGGCCTTTAATATCAAATATATTACATGAATATGGCAAATACAACAAATGTTATTAATCGAGATCCACAGACCCCCCTAGGCTTGCTTGGGTTGGGTTTATCTAGATCCTGCTTGTGATCTCCTGTATGTGCCTGGCTTTCGAAATATAACATGTGGAAAGTGATTAAATGAAGCATACACTTTACTTAATTTTAAAGCCATTCAGAAGTGTGACATTATGTTCTGTGGAGTCTAACAACACTATTTCATTCTGTCAGACCTCGGTCTAGAATCTGACACATCAATAAATAGTATCAATGAGATCAATTTCCTCCTTTTAATTTTCAGCCACTTAGTCTCACCCATCTATAACACCAGCCACATTGAGGCTATTATGACACAATCGTCTTTGTAATATGTCACCTTCTCCGGGGCCATTAGCCATCTACCAAAAATGCCTCCTTCAATTTATGTTGATCAGGATTCTTGAGGTGCACACTTGAATTCAAAAGCCTTGTCTCTCCACTTTAGCATTCCTTAGTTTGATAGGTCTCAGAAATGGCTCCCACTCAGTTTTATTCAATTAAGGGAACAGGCCACTCTCCTTTGAGAAGATATCACTTGAAGCACAATGGTTGTCAATGAAGTCCATTCACACGCCAGTCAGTACAGAAAAATCAAGTGAACCTGCCCTAAGGGAGAGTAAAATTTCTCTCTTATGTTGATGCACTAGGGCTGAACTGTATTTCCATGAGTGCTGATTTTTGCTTCAAATGTTGCCCTTCCTATGAGGTAGATTTCTCCCCCCACTGAAAAAGCTATCCTTTCAAGGCTATTTTAGGGTGGTGGTGAGGAATTTCCCAGTCTTGGCACTGTGGAGGTCCAGAGCAAAGCCTAAATAAACCCTGAACATATTGAATTTCTTTCACCCCAAAGCCCAAATTCTGTTCTGAAGAAGCTTTCAGTGCCCACATTCTAGTGGTGGGAGGGGCTAAAGGCAAAAGGGGTGGGGCTAAAATACCAGCATATTTTATCCTAAAGCTCTTCCTGCCAGTAACTAACTCTTAGGAGAGGCATTTCAACCTTGAAGAGAAAAAACTGCACTATAGCTGGGAAACCACCAAATGATCAGGGGGGAAGGGAAGACCAGGGGAAACAGTATAGCCTTCTGGGGAACCCCAAAGAGCAAAATTGAAAACCCAGGAGGGCAGGATTCGGCCAGTAGGTCTGAGGTTCTGAACCCTTGCCCTAAATGAAGGAAGCTCCATTGCCTTTGGACGTCCCTGAACAATCCCAAAACAACAAAGCCCAGAGAGGTTTCTCAGACTTGAAAGGGGGACCCTGTGCAGTCCTGGAGGTAGTCCATGCTCAAGACCATGCTCAGGTGATTTTTAGTACGCTGAAAAAAATGTTGAAAAACACAGATATTGTTTGTTCAGCCTACGTGGAAACCAAAATGGAACCTATCCGCTCTTTTTTTCATTCAGCCCATGTTAGGGAGAGCCAGTGTGGTGTAGTGGCTAAAGTGTCAGACTGGGAGTCGGGAGATCTGGGTTCTAGTCCCCACTCAGCCATGGAAACCCACTGGGTGGCTTTGGGCCAGTCACAAACTCTCAGCCCAACCAACCTCACAGGGTTGACGTTGTGAGGATAAAAGGGAGAGGAGGAGGATTAAGAGCTTTATCACGCCAATCACTGCAAATTGTGTGCAAAGGACTCTGAAGTTTTCCAGTTTATAATCTGCTTTGACTGTGAAGTACTCCCATGCATCCTGCTTTAATTGTGCTATGAAGCCAAAAGACCCGACCTGTTTTGCTACTACTTTTGGAGCGAATCATTTGTTGTTTTCCGAGCAGCCACTGCAGGAGCAGGATTTGATACGTTTAAACTTCAAATTAAACAAATGCGTTCATCTGTGTAAGTTTTAAAGATAAAGACATCAAAATTGGCACAGTAATAGATATTAAGGAGAGCTTTAAGCATACCAAATTTGAATCGGATTGGGTCATCTGTTGATTTTGTAATGATTTTTTTACATTTCCCCCCTTAAAACCTTTTCCTGGTATGCAAAGGATCTTAGGAGCACTGCTGCCCGGGTTGTGATTTAGCTAGCAACAACAACAATGACAGCTTTGCACCGTAGGGGATAATTCGAGGGAAACAGGTACGTGGGATGAAGCTATATGTATGCCACCTTGGGTTCCTTGGAGGAAAAAGGGCAGGATATAAATGCAATCATCATCATCTAAGAAGCGAGGTCCATTATGGGACAAAGGATAGGAACATATAGTTTGGATACAGAAGACGCAACCTGAAATCCCTGATTAATTTACCAAGCTTGGTGGATGGCCTTCAACAAGTAAGACCACCAAAAATACCACACAGCAAATCAATATTTAAAAAGTCTGCTTCTTCAAGGGTTGATGATAACACTGCAGACATATCACTTTCACCTGGTTTATCAATGCTAAATTTCTACCCAGAGTTAGATGCTGCTAGAATCTATTTTGATGGACCCTTTGGTGTAATAAAACTTGGTTCTTGCAGGTCTTTCAAGGATGTGGACAGCCTAAACCAGCTCCAGGTTTAAGATCCTCCCGCTCCATTCCTGATAACTTTAATACCCGCTTTCGACCCTATAACCCTGAAGAAAGGCCGACAACAGCTGCTGGTACGAGCTTGGATCGGCTGGTAAGTCACATCTGTGGTAAACGTGATCTCAACTGTCATTAAAATGAAGGAATCTTTATTTTGAAAGCTGACCCTCCTGAAGTGGCGATTGGGTGAAACTGCAAGAGGAAGATGTGTCCTAGAACAATGAGCAGCTGCTTTCCTCAGAAAACAAGTAACAATAAAATAATTCCATTCTTTTGCATACCAATAAGTAATACTAGAAGTACTCTTGAGGTTCAATGAAATAGACACACCATTCCTTTTGGAGAAATGCCGTTTGGTTAAGATGTTCCTTTAAATCAAGGGTGGGGAGCCCCAGGCCCAAGGGTTCCAATCCAACTCTCCTGGGGTCCAAATGCATTCTTCCAGGGTTCCCCAGATGGCCACACTCCCTTTCCCAGGCCTTTTCCCCTTTTCCCCCAACCACAGATGGTTTTGTGATTTCCTGGGTTTTGTGCTATTTCCCTCCATTTTAAAAGGTTGAAATCCCTCTCCTAAGGCTTGCCTATTGACAGTGAGAGCTTTAAGCTCCAATGTACGCTCTGTGTGTGTGTGTGTTGAATGGGGGGGGGGGTTGTTGTATTTTTGCCCTCAACCCTTTTGCTTTGCCCATCCCCCATTTCCTTTGGCTCCACCCACCACTGGAATGTGCCCCTTGAGAGCCTCTCCGAATTTGAATTCAGCTGTGGGGCTAAAAGAGGTTTCCCATCTCTGATTTACTTGTTAAATGAAGGAGGGGAAAAGCTAGTTATAGCAAAATTCTTACCTGTGCTTTCTCAAGCAGTGTAAGGGCCTTGCTAGACCATGCCGGTTAAGCCAGCAGGGAGGCGGGGCGACGGCGCGCTAACTTTAGCGCGCGCTGCCCCACCTCCTAGACGGCCGACGCGCAGGGACTCTGGAAGCCCTGTAGTGTCGGCCATTTTGTTTTCAATTTAAAGGGGCCATGTGCACCCTGAAGCCGCGGACAAGGTAAGCGCCTTTTTTAAAAAAAAATTAAAAAAAACCCGCTCCTGATCCCCCCTGCCATCCCCGATGCCTCCCTGCCCACTCTTTCCCCGCCCGTCCTCCCTCTCCCCGATGCCCGTGTCGCCCGTCCTCCCTCTCCCCGATGTCCATGCCGCCCGTCCTCCCTCTCCCCGATGTCCGTGTCGCCCGTCCTCCCTCTCCCCGATGTCCATGCTGCCCGTCCTCCCTCTCCCTGATGCCATCCTGGTGCCCGGCCTTCTCCCCCCCTCCTGCCAGGTCTGGCCTTCCCCCCCCGGGATCCCCCCCTGGCCCAATGGGCACAGCGCTCGTATGAGCGCTTTGCCCAGTCTGTGGCTTTTCCCGGCTAAGCGAGTAGCCGCAAAAAGCCACAGACCTTGCTAGACGTTTCGCAGCCTCGTCCTCAGGCCGGGGCTGCGGAAAAGGCGCGCCATAAGCAAATTCGCTTATGGAGCGTTAAGGGAGGCTTCAGTGCGGCCTGACCCCAGATTCCCCTGTGGGTCATCTGGACACACAGCAGGGAAACCGGGCCTCACAGCGCACTAAGGCCTCGTCTAGCAAGGCCCTAAGTCTTTGCTTTTTTTTCAGGTTGCAAATCTTTAAAACAACAACAACATAATTTTGGTTAGCTACTGTAGAACTTTACAAATCATTAAACATCCCATATTTTCTCCCTTAAACTTGGGTTGTGTTTGTTATTAGACAATAGGCCAGTTTGCATGACACGGCAGCCCATCATGGGTTAATTTACCTGCAAGGAACTGGAGTCCCGCTGGTAATCGTTATAAATATGCAAGCCCTGGCCAAGGGTTGCCAGCATTGGTTGGCAGGGTTATTTCAGGGTTAAACAACCCTCACATAAACCTAAAACATACCATGGATTATGAGAGAGTTGTTTAATCCTCAAATAACCCCCACCAGCTGAGTGGATTAACGCAGGGTGGGCTGTCATGTCCTCTGAGCCAGGTCTGGGGCTGTAGTGTTTCACTACATAGCTGTACACAACCAAACCAGAAGTATCATAATAATTAAAGATTGTTCATACAATTTGAGCAATTGTCATCCGATAAAATGAATGGCTGTTTAAAAAACTGGGATATTTTGAAATTATGTCAAAGTGTTATATGCCTTCTTACTCAGCACTGTTCCTATGACCAAATGATCCTACTGAGCACCCCACAACCCCCACAGAATGTAAGAAAACAACGCTTTTGACAGCCATGAGGGAAGGGTAGAGTTTGGGTGGATGCCTTGATTCAGCTGAGGAAAATTTCATGTGAATCACTTCTTGGGTCACGAGATGCAGGTATCAATCTGATACACATCCAAATGTGCATTATCAGAATGTGCATTTTATTATAGATGCTTTCTATCCTCAATGCATTGTTTTCAATGAGATGTGTGTCCCTATGCACATTCTGGTACAACTCATTGCACTTAAATGCTAAAGTTGGACCCAAGCAAGGATGCTTCTCTCAAGGCTGTCTCCCAGTACATCTTTGGTGGAAGTTGCTGACCCCGAAAGTGGTTTTATCAAAGGCAAGCAGACTTCCCCATCATCACTGCCCCAGGTACATCAGGCCCACAACTTTGATGAATGTCCTGAAACATTTTTTTGGGATGGATAGAAAGACTCACCAGATAGTTTTAAGAGCAGGAGCCCACAAGTTCAAGACCATACTGGAAGCTCATCATCTTTCATGGCATTCCTATTTTTTAAAAAATACCTTAACCATCTCCAGGAATTATATGATATATATATATATAGCTTTCTTTTCTTTTAAAACTCTCACAGTTGCTTAGATAGAGTTTGCAGTCATCTACCATGCAGATATGGAGCTTTTGGTGGTCCTACAGGTCCATACCTGCTTAATTTCAACAGCGCTAGAGCGTCCCAAGCCCATCCAAATATG
Organism: Elgaria multicarinata webbii; assembly: GCF_023053635.1. Taxonomy (NCBI): domain Eukaryota; kingdom Metazoa; phylum Chordata; class Lepidosauria; order Squamata; family Anguidae; genus Elgaria; species Elgaria multicarinata. Next base: position 23,879,955 of record NC_086175.1, on the reverse strand, counting down.
CACTTGAGCGTGGATGTGATCTACGCTCCCGGCATTGTTTTCAGCGGGATGTGCATTCCTATATCTACATTCTGGCATAACATCTTGACAACAGATAGCTGGATGTGTTAGAAATAAAATCTGCTAATAAACTGCCAGAGATAGCAATAACCTTTTATTAGATGGTACTTTGTTATACCATCTGCTTCTGATATTTCACAGAATTAATTCGCAGTGTTGCATCCAATAGCATGAACCTTATGGATTTTGGAGGTTGTGTTAAGTAAGAATATTAAGTAAGCCCCTTCTGCTTCACCAACCTCAGCCCAATTACTCTGTTTCTTGATCCCCCACACATCCATGCATCCCATCCCAGATCCACTTCTCTGGAATTCCATCTAACCAGCATGGTGTAGTGGCTAAAGTGTTGGACTGGGAGTTGGGAGATCCAGGTTCTAGTCCTCACTCAGCCATGGAAACCCACTGGGTGACTTTGGGTCAGTCACAGACTCTCAGCCCAACCTACTTCACAGGGTTGTTGTTGTGAGGATAAAATGGGGGGGGGGGGGGAGGAAGAGGATATGTATGCTGCCTTGGGTTCCTCGGAGAAAAAAAGGCGGGATATAAATGTAATAAATAAGTAAATAAATAAAAACCTCTCTTCTTCATTAGGCCTCCCTTGTGCTTTTGCCCTAATAGGCTGCTGCTACTCAATCAAGCACATCTTTGATGGGCCCAGTTAAATGTTTGACCGCCATAATCAAATACTGCTGGACTCCCTGGCTTGGTCCTGGTCCCAGGCTTTTGGAGCCTTCTTGCTCATGTGCATGGAACTCCCTCCCACAGGATTCCACAATGGCAAATGTGCTGGCTCCTCACATCCCCAAATGTAGCGCTACATATGGGCTGCCACAAATGATCACCGTGTCATTATGTGTGGAGTGTGCTTCTCACCTGTCACTTCTCTCTGTCAAGCTAATTCTCTTAGGGCAATTCACCGTTCTGGGTACTGTCAGAAACCTGAGAGGGATGAGAAGCTAGTAGACACTGTGGCCAGATCTACACCAAGCAGGATATGACACTTTGAAAATGTTTTGAAAACTGTCTGTGGAGTGTGTCCTGGGCCCCAACAGTTGTCACTACTGTTATATAAACTGTTTTAAAGCAGGAGTGTAGATCCTGCCTGTTTGAGGAACCTATGTAGGTTCACCTGGGAGAAAGAACCCTGCCCCCCCCCCAAATAGCGCACCCACCCCCCTCAGCAAAGCAGCAAGGAAAAATCTCTTTCAATGCATAAGCCCTATTCCGGCATTCAACTGAATGGATAAGTGAACATGCGACCCCAGAGCAAGGCCACATTGTGTAGTTTTGCCTAGGATGTCACACATGTCATCTGATCCCCTCCACTGGTGTCCGCACATAGAACAAAAACGTCTGGCCTCCACATGAGTCAAAACACCATGCTGACAGGATTCTGGCTCGCATGGAGGGCTTCACATGCACCTGGACCGGCATTAAGGGTAGGCATCAAGGACTGGGCACCTGTCGAGTGTAACAGTATGAAAGAAGTACTGGATTTGGCCTGAGTGGGTTGTTCTCCCGAAGAGGAACCAGGAAGTGGTTGGGGGCAATGCTCACCCCTTCCAACCCTGAGGAGGGAGGGGCCACAGCCTGAGAGAACACAGTGGAAAGGCTTTGTTTAAATAAAACAGGCATGTTTCAAAGACAGAGTCTGTGGGGTGCAGGACACCAACTATGACCTCCTTCAGCCGAAGGGAAATGGGAAGTCGTGTTCCCTTACCGTTGGCTCTGAAGCTGCATCTCTTCCGCTTCTGTAATGAGCTCCAATTACACAGAGCGAAAGAGCAGGAAGAGAAACGACCATGTGGCTTGTACAGCTTCAACGCAGTTTAATGGGACAGCTCCCTCTAGTGGGCACTTTATAGCGGAACTTCTCAGAAAAGTTGGCTTTTCTGAGATGCACAGGACGATCACTGCATTGTGAGTGGCCAGTCGCGAGCATGTGATAAAACACTCGTCTGAAGAAGCCCATTGACAAGAGGCTCCTGGAGATGCTCCACCTCTTCGCCATTGCAACTTGTTCGTCCACCAGTGGTGGTGATGCAAGGGAGGAGCAGTAGGGGCCTACTTGCTCACTGGCTCTCTGTCAAGCTAGGAATTGGTAGCAGTAATAACAAAGAGGAAGAGGAGCAATAACAGCTGGTGGCAATAGCAATGAGGTAGGGTGACCATATGGAAAGGAGGAAAGGGCTCCTGAATCATTAATAGTTGTATAGAAAAGGGAATTTCAGCAAGAAGATGATGATGATGATGATGATGATGATGATGATGATGATGATGATGATTCCGCCTTTTGCCCAATACTGGGCCTCATATGTATGCATGTAGCACCTGGTGAAATTCCCTCTTCCTCACAACAGCTAAAGCTACAGGAGCCCTGCCTTCTTTTGTATCTGTTCAAGAGGACAGGGCTCCTGTAGCTTTAGCTGTTGTGAGGAAGAGGGAATTTCCCTTTTCTATACAACTCTTAAAGATAAAGGAGGAGCCCTGTCCTCCTTTTCATATCGTCACACTAAATGAGGGCCTTCCAAATTCTGGAGCCAGCACTGGCATGTCCAGCGAAGGTCCCTCCTGGAGACATTCTTGCTCAATGCTCAAATGCCAGAGGGAGGGGCTACTCAGTGCAGCTCCACCCCCGTCTCCCATGTTCTCCTATTTAGGCAGGATCTACACTACTGCATTAAAGTGCTTTAAAGCACTTTCTAACAGTTTTGACAACTGTTGGGGCCCAGGACACACTCCATATACCATTTTCAAAACAGTTATAAAGCGCTTTAAAGCAGTAGTGTAGATCTGGCCCTGGTAAGTATAGCACTGTTAGTTAAAGGCCATTGTGGTAAGCAGCAAGAAAAGCAAACCTCTCCCACTTTCCCCTTCCATGATTTAAAGATCTAAGTTCCAAATGGCGAATTGAGCCTGGCCATATGGCCAATTTAAAAGATTCCCACCATTTGGGAGATATTTTCACTAGTTGTAATACGTTACTCTCAAGATGAAACACAGAGAGCAGCATTTCGACAGATAGATCCATTTCCGTCCGTGAGAAAATGGAGCATGCCTACATCTGAAATGAGTAATCTCGTGCCTGTCACATTAAAGTGCAATCACTTCAGCTACCAATTAACTTCACAATACACTCATTTTTACAGCTCCACTCATAATTAAATAAGCACTTATTGTTGTTAAGTGTCCGCATGCATAATGCATCTTCCCTCGCTAAAGTTTAATTAAGGAATTCACATTTCATACAAGACCGGACGAAAAACTTGTTTTATAACTACATTAGACATATGCAACAGTGTTTTAGCAATCAGTGCCTTCAACCATCGTCCCCTCAGACACAAAATAAATATTTTTGTTTTGACAAGCACTGCAAGGTACTCCCCTCTAGAGGAATCCTATTCAAGCTTTTCTATTGAAGATTACTCTGAAATGACTCTTTACATCCAAAATATAAAAGTAAAACTGCTGTAGTACAGTGACTTCATTGTAAAGTTTTTTTTCTTCATTCCTCTCTTTTTTAAAAAATAAATGTTCGCTAATTCTGCAGCTTACTCAAAGAGTTTGGCTGCAAAGTGTTACAATAAGAATTTCTTATAAATATGTCCAAATATATCCAAATTTGTAATACCTACATGGCTGAGATGATAGGATATGCTATATTTTAAAAGAAATTACGATATCTTGCCGATATCATCAGTATGTACACATGTATGATGATGGTGGTGGTGGTGGTATTTGAATGGCATTTGTTTTTAGCATATATATATATATATATATATATATATATGTGTGTGTGTGTGTGTGTGTGTGTGTGTGTGTGTGTGTTTTGTAATTTTGTTGTAAGTTTCTCTTATGAGAAACACAACTAAGAAATCCAATTACTATTATTAACAACAGCAACATTTCTATCATACTAGCTGTACCCGGCGTAACACACGCTGTTGTAGCATATCTTAAAGTTTATTAATTAAATATCATTGCAGGGGCGCGGGCTGCTTGGAGGCTGCTGATACAGCACTGTCTGGCCGATCTGGGGGGCAGGGAGGTTGGGGGGAGGGGGAGCAGGTGTCCCCCTTTCCCCAGGGTTCCTGTCAGCCTTGGGCCGCCCGCCTATCTCGCATGAGATTAGGCTGGGGCCTGGGCTCGCAGCAGGCAAGCGGCCTCCCACCCAGACACCAAGGGCCCCAGCCGTGCCTCGCTCATGATCCAGACCCTCTCCCCCGGGGTTACTGTTGCTTAGCAACCTGTATCAGCTGAAGCCTTTACGGAAACATACCTAAGCATTTTATATATATAAATTTTGAGAATTTATATATATAATTTTTTAAAATGTAAGTATCATAGAATCTACAGTCGGAGGGGTGTTGGAGGCCATCTAGTCCTACCCACTGCCCCATGCAGGAAGCCCAGAGGTAGAACATCCCAAACGGATGGCTGTCCAGCCTCCACTTGAAGACCTCCAGCAAAATATCCAATATCCGTCTATTGGCACATGCTGACACATATATTCCAATTCACATATTTTCCACAGAAACACATCTGCTCAGGAGCAGGTTACTTGCCACAATTGCAGTTCAAAAATACTTTTCTCTCCTGCTAATTCAGAACATGGACTGCTCGAGTAGAAATGAAGGGTTTTTTTTAAAAAAAAAAAAAAACCTGCCATCTAGCAAGGGGAATCTGTATGAATCAGGCATGTGCACAGTCAGCCCATAATATGGATACAGAGGTACCTCTGAATGCACATTTGCATCCACATTTTGGTGCTAATCGGAGCCCTATTGGACTAGTGATGGGAATGCTTCGTCTTCCATGGCCACTGTGAGTTACACTTCAGCAAGACTGGAGTCATTGGCCCTGTTCAGACGACACCTTAAACCATGGCTTTAACCACAGTGAATAAGACTTTCTGGCTTAACCACTGTTGTTAAAGCCATGGTTTAAGGTGTCTTCTGAACACAGCCTGGCTTTCTGGCTTAACCACTGTGGTTAAAGCCATGGTTTAAGGTGTCTTCTGAATGGGGCCAGTATGTTCGGTGCAGACTTAAATATGCTTAGAGTAGACCCACTGAAACCATTGGGACTTAAGTTAGTTAACTGCATTTCCAGGATATAACACTTGGAAAATATTTTGAAGACTGTATAGGGAGTGTGTCCTGGGCCTCAACAGTTGTCACTACTGTTATAAACCGTTTTAAAGCAGTAGTGTAGATCCTGCCTAAGTCTGGATCCAGCACATTGTTTTAAAAAATGGGGTGGGGGAATCCTGGAGACATAACCAAGGGCAAAATAAATATGCAATTAGCACATTCATATAACACATACATTTTTGATACACAGAATTTTTGAATTCTCTGTGATTGCCCTTCCCCATCACCCCAAATTACATCTGTAAATAAGCTGTGAAATGAGAATCAGGATCTTTCACGTCTCTGCCAGGAAACACTTCCTAACATATCATAAAGCTATTTTTCACTCATTCTACAGCAGTGGGAATCGGCCTTAAAAATTATAAAAACACTGTTGTAAGGACAAAGAACAATACCTTCTTTGTGTATTTCAGCTAGAGAGGAGTCAGCTAAGCCAAAGTAAACTCATAAAACGGGCTGACAAAATGGGGATAAGTGATGTTTTGAAGCTGTGCTGCTTACTAGTAGCTTGAATCCAGGATTAACTATACCAAGAAGAAGAAGACAAAAGGACACTTTTTAGAGCAACTCATGTCTGTCTGTACTAAGGATTTACAGCAGTTGTACTGGTGGCTGGTCCCTGGTATCTGAAACATGAGCAAATCTCAGTGTAAATAAGGCAATCTGTCCTGTGCAATCCCAATGACTTGCATGGACAAATTTAGCTTTATGTGACTCTGCCACATACTTTTCTGCATTTCTGTAGAACAGTAGGCAAATGATCATGGTTCCCACTTAGCCATATGCTGCAGTTTACGGTTATTCCCATTTTTCTCTGGACTGAATGTGAATTGGGAAAATGTATGTGTTGCTGTTCATGTTTATTTATTTACTTATTACATTTATATATCGCCCCATAGCTGAAGCTCTCTGGGCAGTTTACAAAAGTTAAAAACAGTGAACATTAAAAAGTATACAAAATTTAAAACCAAAAACATAAAAACAACAGTATAAAAACTTGTTTTATTATTTATGACTCACTTTGCTATGCAAATAAAGCATTCCCAAAGTGACATGCAAAAGGCATGATACAATGCATTTCAGCTAATAATTAAAATACTATCAATACCAATATGAGCATTACCACTCCGAAGACCAGCTTACACAATAGCAAAAATGTTAATTCAGTCCCATTCCATAATTTATCTGTGGTTGAGAAAAGCCTTCAAAAATAATAAGGGCCCTTCCCTGTCAGTAGAAATTGTAGAAGGGGTTGCCTAACCAATCAACCTGGGCAGAAAATTTCAGACTATGGCTAACACAACTGAAAAAGCCCTGCTCTGCTTCCCAACTAATTCAGGCTGCGATCCTACACCTATTTGCCTGAGAGAAATCCCAACTGAATTCACTGAGACTTACATCTATAGATGTATGCATAGGATCACACTGTAAATGAATGAACAAGGAATTAAGGATAAGTTTATAGCACAGGTGGGAAACCTTTCAATTCAAGAGCAAAATTCAATTCCAGAGAAGCTCTCAGAGGCCATATTCCAGTGGTGGGTGGGAACGAAGGTAAAGCGGGGGAGACTAAAAATACCCATGTGTACGCACGACAAAGAATCATAGAATAGTAGAATTGGAAGGGGCCTATAAGGCCATTGAGTCCAACCCCATGCTCAATGCAGGAATCTACCTTAAAGCATCACTGACAGATGGCTGTCTAGCTGCATCTTGAATGTCCCTAGTGTGGGAGAGCCCACAACCTCCCTAGGTAACTGGTTCCATTGTCGCACTGCTCTAACAGTCAGGAAGTTTTTACTGATGTCCAGCCGGAATCAGGCTTCCTGTAATTTGAGCCCATTATTCCATGTCCTGCACTCTGGGATGATCCAGAAGAGATCCTGTCCCTCCTCTGTGTGATAACCTTTCAAGTAGTTGAAGAGTGCTATCATGTCTCCCCTTAGTCTTCTCGTATCCAGGCTGAACATGCCCAGTTCTTTCAGTCTCTTCTCATAGGGCTTTGTTTCCAGACCCCTGGAACATATTGTAGCTCTGTTTTCCAATAACTAAGCCTTAAGAGGGGCATTTTAGAATGGGGGGAGGGAGGGTACACAAAAGCCAGGAAACCACCCAGTCATCAGTTGTTGGGAGAAAAGGGACAATGCCAGTAAAACGTGTGTGGCCACCTGGGAATTCTGGAGGGCTGGATCAGGACCCCAGGAGGGTCAGATTTGGTTCCCAATCCTGATAATTCCCCACCCTTGGTTTATAGTATTTGATGGATGAGGAGGCATAAATCGAGACAGTTCTCCTTGTGGTACAAATCTCCCAAGTTGTTTAGACAGGTTCCGACCAAGATACAAGTTGGGGGGATCTACACTACTGCTTTTAAAGCGCTTTAAAGCACTTTGAAAACGTTTTGAAACCTGTATATGCAGTGTGTCCTGGGCCCCAACAGTTGTCAAAACTGTTATAAAGCGCTTTAAAGCAGTAGTGTAGATCCCGCCCCCCCGGTAGTCTAACATCCTGTTCCCAGCAGTAGACAGCCAGATGCGTCTGGAAATGCTCTGGTAACGTACAAAGGTGATGACCATTCCTTATTGTTGCCCACAAGATAAGATGCTTGGAGGTATAATACCTCTGAACATGGATGTTTTATTTAGCTGTAGATAAACATGTCCTATGAGTCTATGAGTTTATGAAGCCAAAAGCCATTTCCTGTGTTTGCCCCAGTTTTAATAATGTATACTTTGAGGAATGTCTACTTCAAGTAGAATCCACAATGGTAATAATTGGATGACCATATGGAAAGGAGGACAGGGCTCCTGTATTTTTAACAGTTGTATAGAAAAGGGAATTTCAGCAGGTGTCTTTTGCATGGATGCAGCACCTGGTGAAATTCCCTGTTCATCACAATAGTTAAAGCTGCAGGGGCCTTGGCCACTTGACCAGATACAAAAGAGGGCAGGGCTCCTGCAGCTTTAACTGTTGTGATGAAGAGGGAAGTTTACCAGGTGCTGCCTGCATACAAATGACACCTGCTGAAATTCTCTTTTCTCTACAACTGCTAAAGATACTGGAGCCCTGTCCTCTTTTCCATATGGTCACTCTAGATAATACTAATACTAATAATGACTGTAGCAGGATCCGCTGGTTCATTTATTCTTGTTCCCAGATTTCTAGTAAGCTGTTTCCTTGAATTATCACTATCTCTGTGTTGTTCTGTTGTCCACCCTGTCCAACTTCCTCATGCTCATCGATTACGAGGCTCATAAATTGTCTGAATCCTCTTAATATCCCTTGGACACGCCAGCCACCATTTAATTTCAGTGATAGCTTCTTGTCCATAAATGTTGCCTCATGACTAGTCACTGCTACAACAAGCATTTCTCTCCTCGATTTCCTGTGTTCTTCTGAGAGATGAAAAATCCAAGCAACTCAGCCTTGAAAGCCCATTCACCACCCTGCCTAACGGGCTCGGGCGGGGGCCGGTATTTGCGAGCAGGGAGGAGATAGAAACGAAACAACCACAGCACAGGCTGCACGTGTGCTGCCTCGTGTTGTGGGGGCGAAGCCGAGGGTATAAAGGCTCAACCCCACGAGGCACTTGGCCTCTTTCACTTTCGGCCCCACCCTCCCACCCTGTAAACCAGTATAGGTGTAACTAGTCACCTTCTTTGGAGAGGGGGCTGAGTAGGAATTTTCCCTGCCATTTAGAAACGAGCAGGTTTTCGCCTACACTATACTGGATCAATAGGTTGATCTAATGGCAGCGTTGTGCAGGAATTGGTGGAAGTCAGGATAGGGACGGTGACCACGCTGGCACCTTTATGGTGATGGGCAATCCAGAGGTCCTGCTCCTCGGGGCTTTGAAGCCTTTGTGCCAGGATATGGTTTGACTTTGGGGACCTTCTTGTCTCATCTACTTGGCTGTGCAGCCTGAGTGGAGATGACGCAGGTCAGTCTCCCCAAATATGCAAGTGTGGTTGGAAAGGGGGCCAGGTCACCCGACCCCCCCTTTTCCAGCGGAGTGGATCACCCTGGGGACAGGCTAGATTCCTGAAGAGAAATAAGATGATTCCCGCACGGTCACACGCAGATCCATGGAGGGTAGAATTGCCATGAGTAAATAAAGAGGCCCTATTTTAATCCCATATTCTGGTGTCTGTGTTTTATTTCTGGTACTTCCTTCTCTGTTCGTAACCCCCAACTGTATCTATTCCCAAAACTTGGACAAGTCACAATAAACCCTGATCTCACAGATGAACTTTCTGAGGCTGCCAATTCAGTTGGTACCAGGGCAGGAGATGATATGAAGAACATGTGATACAAGCTGCCTTACAGGTCTGGATCATATCAGTATCTGGATGCATACGAGATGCACCACCTTGCGTTCCATTATGGAAGAAAGGAAGGATATAAATGCAATACTTAAAAAAAAAAAACAGGTATCAAATGCAATGGTACAGAGTAATGGGCAACATCCCAGTTTGGAAAAAAGATATGTTATTATTAATATATTTACACTTCAGTGGAGAAACACAATTATCACAGACTAATGAGTAAAGATTCATCCTTAGATAACAACGTAGGATAATCTGAACTGGTTCCAACCAGAAAAAAACTCCTCTCTTTTTTTCTTTTTGTATTACTTGAAGCAGAAGAGAACAACCAAAAACAAATCAATTGCAACTGAGCCAGAAAGGGACCAAAATAAACACAAGGGCTTTTGGAATAAAACTGTCTTTGAGGTCTCCCTGATAATATATAGCCAGATTGTTTTATATTGATTTATCATAAGCACTGCAATACAAGGCAGTATAGAGTGTTTAAAATGAAGTGAGAGACATCTTTGTCATCTTTATAGCGTCAGTCTTTGCCGAAACGTCACCTAAAATAACCAAGAGGTGTGGGTGGATGTGTACATGTGTAAAATAGTCACGTGGATATATGGGGAACAAAATTAAGAACTAATGGCCCTTAACGGAGTCCTAAGTTTCAAAAAGGGCTTCTATCTCCAGTATGAATTAAGTGCCTCAGATTTATTTCCATTAAGATGTTGAGAAGGAATTGCTCCTGATGTTATTTTTCTTTTCTTTCTTTTTTTAAAGCTATCTCTTTCTGTTATGTAGAACATTCCTTGATGAAATCAGGATCAGAGTAAAAATAAATATATGTGGTGGTTTTTTAAAAAAAAAAATCGTTTAATGGAAAAGGGTTGGGATGTTTGTATATATCATTCTTACAATGCTAAGAGCTTTTGTTGTATAGCTTTGTAGCACTGAGAAAAAATAAAATTAAAAATTATTTCAAGCACTTAAAATAAAATGTACCCAAAAAAAGGAAGAAGAGTTAAATGATGCAGAGATGGCTTAAGGCTAATTGGATATGTGTATATTGTCACCCATAGCGTGCATAATTAAATAAACCCAATTCACAGTGGTTTGCTGATACCGATACATTATCTTTTGTGCAGCTATCTGCTTTCTATATCCTAACACTTTGTCTTGAATTCTTTTTCTTTTTCTTTCCCTTTTGCTTCCCAGAGGACTATCTGGAAGACAATGCAACATGGTGTAAGCTCTGGTATTCGTATTCTTGACTTTCATATCCATTTGCCTGTTTCTGATTTTGCTGTGCAAACTACATCTAGTGTCATCTCTGTTACATTCCCTCTGATTTTCTGCAAAAATAATTTCATTTCTAGTTTTCAGAAATCCTAATACTCTAAATGGGTCCTTTTCATCACCCCTTGTTTTCATTCGCAGCATGGCTTGAATTTAGGCCAATGTTTCTCAAACTCCTAATAGCTGGTGAATGCTTTTCTTCTGCATAGAAATTTGAAGGACACGTCTGTCTTATGACTGTTGAAGTTTCCTTTTAGAGTTTATAAGTGTTATCTACCTTCAGATAAGTACATCTACTGCACAAATTGGGATGTCCCATAGGACCACCTGTACCGTTAGAATGAGGCAGCCACAGACAGCTTATTTTGGGTGTCCTGTAAGGGCGATGAGGGGGGAAAGGAGAAACAGCACACCACAAAAAGGTGTGGAAAGAGAGGCTGGCTCTGGTGCTATACAGGATGATAAATGTAGGCTGGTACGGTATTTGTCCAAAAAAAAAAAGAAGTTTTTATTTAAAAGTTCAAGAAGGCTCAATGTTTCAGATCATCAGATCCTTTGTCAGGAGCTACAATTGAAATATAACATGGTATTTGTATTATTATTATTATTATTTATTTATTTATTTATTTATTTATTTATATAGCACCATCAATGTACATGGTGCTGTACAGAGTAAAACAGTAAATAGCGAGATCCTGCCGCATAGGCTTACATTCTAATAAAACTATGATAAAACAATAAGGAGGGGAAGAGAAAGCAAACAGGCACAGGGTAGAGTAAACAGGCACTGGGTAGGGTAAAACTAAAAGTATAAAGTCAGAACAAAATCAAGTTTTAAAAGCTTTAGGAAAAAGAAAAGTTTTTAGCTGAGCTTTAAAAGCTGCGGTTGAACTTGTAGTTCTCAAATGTTCTGGGAGAGCGTTCCAGGCATAAGGGGCAGCAGAAGAAAATGGACGAAGCCGAGCAAGGGAAGTAGAGACCCGTATTATATTTCAATTGTAGCTCCTGACGAAGGATCTGACGATCCGAAATGTTGAACCTTCTTGAATTTTTTTTAAAAAACATTATTTTCTGACAAATACCAGCCTACATTTATCATCCTGTATAGCACCAGAGCCAGCCTCTCTTTCCACACCTGTCCTGTAAGGGCAGCAGATGGTTAGTTATTTAGTGTATTATTCTTGTATTTGTACTGCCAGGGAAGCGACTATCCAGAGGAGCTTGCAGTATTTTGTGCCTCAAGTGCCAAAATAAGTTTGCTAGAGCTGGGTCCCATGCACTTTGACCAGAGTGAGGGGTGGCATTTGCTGATACTCCTCAGTCAGTTCAATATCTTGGGCTGGACCTGCCACCATCCATTCCAGAGGCATCCTCTCTGAGTTGGCTTCCATCCAATCAAGAGGCACACCCAGATGCTAAGCTGCACTAGACAGTCTCTCTGAGGGTGGGTTATTGTGTGACATCTTTGCACCTTGAGGGAAAGAGAGAAGACCAAAAGATGTAGCCGGCCACTTCCTCTATGGGTGAGATCTTTGGGCTCACAGGTGCCTCATTACTTTCTCACAGCACACCAGCAGTTCTCTCTCACAATCACTAATATGCTCCCACCGCACAGTTTGAGAATGACTGATTTAGCCAAAGGAATGAGAGAACAAGTATGCAAAGGTACCATGATTGAACTTGAGGCTTTCCAGGGGCATCTGGTTGGCCCCTGTGGGAAGCAGGATGTGGGGGCGGGGGGAGTTGATGGATCTTGATGGTCTGATTCGTCAGGGCTGTTTTATGTACTAATGAGTTACACATTTATTGTGGAATAAATATTTAATAGGCAAAAGCCTGGTTTGTTTCATGTGAGAAGGAGACATCCAATCCAGAAATCTAGGGTGCTCCTGGATGGGTGGGTTCCTATAGCTAGCAGTGGAGGGTGGTGGCGCCAGTGTCAGTGGGGGCAGTGAATCTGCTCTGGGTTTCAGTCAGAACAAGGTGCAAAGCTACAGCCTCCACTGAGAGCTAGCAGTCAGAAGGCATTGTGTAGGTATTCCATCTTTTCTTACCTACCAGATTTTCTATTGTAATAATGACTAGCTGATATACCCAGTGTTGCTCCGGCCCCCTAAGACACAGTGAGAAACGGTCATCCACCAGGATGCCCTGGTCCCAGTTAATGGGGACCAGGACCAACTGGATGCATTGAAGACAGAGGGAAGGGGAAGAGGGGAAGGAGGAAGCATGGTCAGGATGAGTTCTTTGTGGACAAGGGATGGATTTAAGACATTCAGCAGGGACAACAAAGCCAACCTCGGTTCAGGCAGAATTCTCTGACCTGTGGCCTCGGAGACTGCCTTGAAAGCTAGTTCCCAAAACTGCTTTAGGGCTTTGCAGTCCCACCACAAGGTTTACTTTGAGCAAGACCTCAGGAGTATCATTTCCAATTTCAGTGAGGAGGGGAGATATTTAATTTGGAAAAATGCAAGATTCAGTAAGGTCCAAAGGCCCACACCTGGATAGATGTAATTTATTACAATAATATCAACAAGCACTAGTGGTATTTATTATATTAATTTTATTTTGGAATACATCATAATATCTATAGCAGTGATAGCAGCATAGGACGTTGACTTGAATAGTGTATACACATGCCCATTTACTTGATTGTAGTAGTATTTATATTTGTTTACTGTTATTCAATAACGTAGGTTCAGATCTTTTCTACACGAGTCTGTTAATCAGCTGTTAATTTGATGCACCTACTTTAGCTTCATCACAGAATTGAGATCTGAGCACTACGCAGGGAACGTTTCCTTTCCTGCTTTTCTTTCACAGAACCTCTAGATGGCACTGTAGTATAGCGGAATAGCGAAAATCACACTTTCTTTCGCTTTCACAATTAAAATCCGCATTTTTCCTACTCTAAAAAACCTGGTTAGACACAGAAGTGACACTGGAGGGTTAGGTCATCATCAAAAGAACCCATAAACAACCATGAGTAGGGAATGAAGAGCTCTGGATTCCCCAGCCACCTCCGCCTCTCCGCCTGCCTCCTGCTGCCGGGGTAAGAGCGACTCGGGTCGGAGAGCTCGGCTTCTGCCTCTGCCGAGCTCTCCGACCCAGGTTGCTCTTACCCAGGCAGCAGGAGGCAGGCGGGTAGCGGCGGCGACAGACGCGCCCGGATTCCCCAGACGCCACTGCCTCCGTCTCTTCAGGCTACAGGTACATACTATCGTTTTGGGGCCATAGTTGGGGCGCATGCACACACCTTCACTACGGCGTGTGGAAGGGCCCCTGATGTCCTCTGAAAAAAATAATGGAATGCTACTGAAGCTAAAAGCAGAACAGAGAAAATAACCTGATCACAGAAAACTAAAATAAGGCAAAGAGGGAAAAGCATACAAGCTATACTCACTGAGAGGATATATTGTGTTCCCATGGGCAAGGACCAGCCTTCAGGATGGATCAGTTCTATAATCCTTGATAAAATTAGGAAAAGCAGTAGCCAGGAAAAGGTGCTACAGGTGATGGGAAATCATTTTTCATAAGTAGGGTGGGGGGCACATAAATAAATGTATGGACAAAATGCTTCCGCATTCCTTGACACACCAAGCAATCCTATGTGAGGGAGAGTCTTCTTACGGATGATCAAGCCCTGCCAGCTCATTTCTGGCCATGGTAGGAGCAGGGAAAGGAGGTTGTTGGGTTTTTTAAAATCTTTTTCTTCTGGCAGATCTTGGCTTTTTAAAATTTACCTCTCATTGAAAGCAATGGGAGGGGAACTATTATACAATCCTTTATCTCCATTCCAGGGGTGGCTGCGCCTCCTTGTTTTTTTTCTGGAGATTTGAATTGGCTCTCTGACTCGTCTTGTTGGTTTAGCGCAAGCATAGCAAATGCAGTACAGCCGTGCTGCTGTTTAGCCTCTTCTCCTGCAGACAAAAATGGAGGCTGTGATTTCCCACCGAATGGAGCGAAAACAGAGAACGGCGCCGGCGATGCACACCCAGATGAAAATGCACGATCTCATTTGACAATGTTGATGTCGATGGTGTCAAATCATTCCAGGAAGAAGTCACTTGAGAACCGGGTTTGGAAATGATAAGTGCAATTAAATCTCTTTGCTGCAGTCAGAATGTATTGGAAACAAAGAGGGCCAGAGTTGCAAATGGAAACGCCCGATTCAGCTGTTCTCTTGATGTTGGTTCTCCCTAGCCATTTTCAGCTTTTTGGATTTAACAGATGCACTGCTTGAGTAGTCATAAGAGAAATGTGCTGCAGAGGATTTTGCCTTTGACAGACACAGTCATAACAAGAAGTCGGTTTACAGCAAAGGAAAAGTGATTTCCCAAGCCAAATGTATAGCTCCTAATATATTTCTCTTTTGCTCGTAATGGACATTTGACACTTTATGGACTTCTGTGGATGTTACTAGTACTTAGAGGGGGGAAACAGCTACTAAAACGAAAGGGATTTATTTACCTTTGCTCCAAGACTTGCGCTGTCATTGAGCTTTCAGGCAAACAGCAATTGGGAGGTGTGCATGCAGTCAGTACTGAATTCATGAAGGTGAGCTTCCACCTTTGGGCTCATTGTTTACCACTTTCCCAACAAAGGAAGGTATCCAGCAAAGAACAAAAATGATATCACCTTGCTGGCCCCACACCGTTCTCTCCCCACTATCAGAGCTGGCTCTGAGTTTTGTGGGCTCCCAGCGAGTAGAGGCAGTTGGCTCTGATGTCAGCGGGATGGTGAATCCACTCGGAGTTTCATTCAAAACTAATGAATCTAAAGGAGCTCTCCAAGCTATTGATGACTTGAGCCCAGGGTATCTGAAAGACCACCTCCCTCCTGTTTGGACCTGCCTGGAGCTTACATTCATCATCTGAGGGTCTGTTACATGTCCTAACCTCTAGAGAGGTGAGGTTGGTGGGTACACAAAGACAGAGGCCACAGCTAGACCTAAGGTTTATCCTGGGATCATCCAGGGTTCGCCCTTGCCTGAGCACTGGATCCCCTGTGTGTCACCTAGATGAATAGGTTTGACCCCTGGATGATCCAGGGATAAACCTTAGGTCTAACTATGGCCAGAGACTTCTGTGTAGCAGTTCTACGATTGTTAAGCTGCCTTCCCAGGAAGTTTAGATGGGCTCCCTTGTTATTCACCTTTAGACATCTGGTATATACACAGTTTTGCTGTGGTTTTAGTAATTAAAGCTGCTCTTTGATATATTTTTTTAGAAGGTTTCGCTGTTTAATTACAATTCATGCATCACCAGTTTTATTTTATTTTTCTTTGGAACGGTTATATTCTGTGTTGTTGTTTTTAATAAATCGCATTGCATGCTCATTGAGTAGAGGGATAATTCAAATATATTTTTAAAAGGAAATGAAGTTTGCAAGCATGACGTAGGGGAGAGGCTTGGATTCTCTTTGGAAACAGAATAGTAGCCCTATTCATGCCTTCAGGTGAATGCACGGCAGCCCTGCCATTCCGCTCACCTTTGCATGTTCAGCTGAACACCCTGAAAAGCCTCCATGCTGTCAGGAACCCTCCCTATGACAAAGCTGGATCCAGGAGTACCCCAAGACTTAGGGCTTCTCTAAATGACCAATTTATAGCACACTCTTGCCTGGCCACTCATGGAAGTTTGCAGGTCGATTAAATGATGTTGGCAACAGTGAGAACGTCACCTGCCCTTTCACACACACACACACGTTCCATTTTCAGAAAATTCAGAGATAAGCTAGAATAAACCCTTAATAGCGCAAATTTGGCAGTGTGTAAAGCTGGCAATGTGCTATGAACCTGCTGAGGAAGAACTTTCCATGTTATCGGAGGGAGAAGAGAGTAAAATGCTTCCCTGCAACAAAGGCAGGCAGATCTGATTCCCCACCCCAGCAAGAACACCCCCTTGAAGTTCAATGGGGCTTAATCCTAAGTAAGTGTGCTGCAGAGGCATAGACGGTTCTATAAGACCGCAAGAACAAGACCCTTCATTTTGCTAGATTTTAGTTTTGCTTGGTTTAAATCCAGTGTGGGGGGGTTTCCCTGTTGGTTTGAGCTAGTAGTACCGCATGGGTCTACTCAGAAGACAATGGGACTTATTTCCAAGTAAGTGTGCCAAGAGTTACAGACTTAGAGCAAACGAAAACAAGGCACACACCCAGCTCCCTTGTACATATGCCAGGGAGGGAGGGTGGTGCTCCCTTGATCCAAAGATGTCTGCCGTTTAAAGGAGCCCTGGGAGACAGAAAGATCTTCTGCCTTGTCTCCCCTCTTCTCCCATGTAATGCAGCCCATATCAATCAGACCAAAAAACCGGGAAGCGCAAGAGCCCCAGGTAAACAACGGAATTTCCCTTAATGTTGGACAGGGGTGGGCAATCTTCCCCCTCCCCTCCAAGGGCTGTGTGTATTGTTAGGTGGTGGGACAGCAGTCACGTGCTCTTAGTGGGCGTACCAGAGTCAACAGTGGGTAGGGCTGCATTACTCCACTTCCCTCTCTCCCACACTTGCATGAATAAACTCAAAGATGCACATCGCCTTCACCCACTCTCTTTCTGTCACACATAAACAGACTCCTCCCCCTTCCCCTGCCTCCAGGCACACAGAGTACCGCCTTGCCTCCCCTCCATGTGGGAATCTGCATCAGGATTTCAAACCTCCACTCCCTGGACAGAGAAGGCCTTCCCTTCCTGCTAGAAGAGGAGATGTGTCTACTTTAGCCTGCTGAACTCTGTGGTTCTCTCCCTCGAGAATAATATTATTGAGAGAGAAATTACAGAGTATGGAGGGTTAGGGTGTCTTTTGCTGCTCTAGCCAGCTCCAGAATGTTATTAAGAGAGGAACCATAGAATACAGCTGGCTAGAGCAGCAAACAGCGCTCTAGCCCTCCATGCTCTGTTGTTTCCCTTTCAATTTTATTCTTGAGAGAAAAACTAGAGTTAGGTGGGCTACAGCGGAGGGTGCAGTAGAATAGTCCATTCTATGCCCTAAAGGGAAAAAAGATTCAGAGGAAGAGGGGAATTGGGCAGGGAGGCTGGCCAGGGTACCTGTGGGCCACAGGGGATACCCTCTGAGGGCCACCCACACCTACTTTAGAGAAAGTGCAACCCCTTGCACAGCAGATTGAACACCATATCTCTGAATAGATAAACCACTCCCCACAGAATGTCTATCTTATCGGGCCTGAGTTTCACTTTTTTGGCTATCATCCAGCAATTTGGTCCAGCAATTTTCTCACCTAAATCCGATGAAAGAGAAAGGTGGAGAGGCAGGGAGGAGTCATTAGCATAGCGATGGGACCTCACTCCAAATCCCTGAATGATCTCATCCAACAGTTTCATACAAGTGTTCAAAAGCATGGGGGACAACATAGAACTCTGTGGAACCAAATAGCATAAATGCCATGGGGCCAAGCAGTAGTCTCCCAGCGATACCTTCTGGATTTGGACTTTTTGGTGGTGGTGGTAGAGCTTCCTTTTCACTGTACTTCCAGCTTCCAACCCAGAAAGCCTATCCAGAAGGAAACTATAGTTGATGGTATCAAAAGCAACTGAGAAATTTAGGAGAATTAGTGGAGTTGCACCACTGCTGTCCTACTCCTGGCATAGGTCATCCATGAGGATGACCAAGGCAGTCCCTGTATCAAAACCTGGTCTGAAACCGGATTGAAATAGGTCCAGATAATCAGTCTCATCACTCCATGATGCTTCCTTCTGCAAAAGATACAATTAACGCCTTCCTCAGTGGTGCCTTTCATATTCATAGAAGAAGAAGAAGAAGAAGAAGAAGAAGAAGAAGAAGAAGAAGAAGAAGAAGAAGAAGAAGTATGAATCAGCATTGCAAAGAAACTTTTATGCATGCAAAACTTAATTATGTTCCAGCTTGTAGGTGGTGGAGTTTCTGACGTTGATTTTAAAAAGAGCAGGATTGGGGTTAACCTGCTGTTTAACTGTCTCTGGAATCAATGGAAGGCAAAGGGAAATTGTGCTTTTCACATGCCAGACATGAGCACTCCCCAATGGGGGTCTCGCTCATAGCTACTCATGCATCCGCCTCATTGAAATCAGGGACATTTGCCTGTGCACCAGACAGGATTGCTCTCTTAAATGCCTTTGATAGAACACTGTGAAGTAAGCCAAGTGCAAAGGCTCTCACTTGGGTGGAAGCTGGCAGTTCTTCTTCATAAATGAAACATGGAAGATGGATAGGTAATGTTTTCCTGTATGCAAACGATCATTTCATGACAGCATATTTGGCAATAGTCTATGAGAATCCACTAGCTTAAGAAAGATGATGTGCTAAACCTTAAATAGCAATGGTTTTAAAAGTCTGTTGGTATATAAGCTGGGGTGACCATATTTTGCAAACCAAAAAGGAGGACAACATGGTCGGCCCCAAAGGGTGCGTGTCCAGTACCAAGGGGGCGTGCCTACCCAAACATAGCCTTGGTCACATGTCTGATTTTACAGCACATATTTAAGACAAATCTGTTCTATATAACATCTGAAATGTTAAAATCACTGAAATAAAGAACAAGTGAGAGATTCAATGTATCTGAAATTAACTTCACTCACTCCTACTTTTGTAGGTTTTGCTGTACTTTGAAACTTTTGCTATGCTCTGTGTGATACAGTCTCCCCTTCCCTCAAATATCTTTTCTGACTGTATCTTCACTCATTGCAACCTGCTGTTGTTGTTAACAGGGTTTGCTACTGGCCAGCCGGATGGCTGGCTTTTTTAATTTCAATTTTTTAAAAAAGCTTGTGTATAATTGTCACAAGTTTCTCTACTCTAACATTAGGGTGGGTGTTGTGGCAGTTTACCTAAAGATTGGAGATTCCCTTAATGGCAAGGGCTGAAACTGCTCAATGTGCAACACCCCAAAGAGGAGGTTTGACAACCTGAGTTTGAAGGATATGGCTCCAGCAGTTTTAAAACACAATAATTTTAAAACTTTGAACTTTTTAAAAAAATCCTAAAAAAAAAAAAAAGGATGAACAGATCTGATTCAAACTTGGCATGGCTAAATCTCTCCTTAAGAGCTATCATGTTGCCAACTTTCAGCCCTTTATCTTTTAAAAATGTCATTTAAAAAAAATAATTTTAAAACCTCAAACTTTAGAAAAAATCCTAAAACTCAATGGATGGACAGATCTGTTTCAAACTTGGCATAGCTAAAGTCCTTGTTAAGCGCAATCATGGTGCCAAGTTTCATCTCTTTATCTTTAAAAATAATTTCTGTTAATTCCCTTTAGAGTTGCTCTTTGGAAAAAGCCGGATTTCCCCTCCCACTCCTGGATTTGTCATCAGAACCCCGGACAAATCCAGGCAAATCCAGTCATATGGTCACCCTAATATAAGCAGCAGGTTTCATCCTGTGTTGTTCTACGAGGCCATTAATGTATGAAAAACCACTGGCTTAACAAACCAGGACATGGAAGCTTTCATTGGAGCCAAGTGTTGAGACACAGAACGGCCCTTTCTTTGCACTCTTTTCCATGACAGGTTTGTGTGAAAATGAGCTAGAGCAGACATACCCTTAAGCAAGAGGTGTTAAACCGCTTTTGGCCCAAGGGCCAAATTAAATTTTGGGGCATCGGGGACTACATTCCCGTGGTGGGAAGGGAAGAAGACAAGGAAGCAAGGCCAAAGAAACAGAGCATTTTAGCTTAAAGCTCATACTGCAAGAAACTAGGCCACAGGAGAAGCATTTAAATTCTTTATAATGGAAAAAAAACTGTGCAAAAGTTGGGAGACCATCAAATAATCAGTGGGGGGAAGGGCGTGGCCTGAGGAAGGGGGCGTGGCCATTTGTCCTCTGTCTTAAATCCACCTGCTGCCCTCTTCGTTTAACAGACATGTTAAACCACATGTTTTGAGGGCACAATGCAACCAATGTTACCTCCTTTTAAGTCCCATTGGTTTAAAAGGGAAAAAGAAGCATGTGCTTACATCTCACCAGTTGAAACCAATGGATGTTTTAATATGCTCAGCTTTGGCTGGATTGTGGCTTTTGTCCATAAGCATGTTGGACAAAAACTTCACTTTTAAAAGGAAGTATTTAAAAAGAAAAAAGGAGGCAGAGATTTTACATTTTCTGAAAGAGTCAGCACATTTACTGCTGGGAAATTGCATTTCACCTAGGGCCATTGTGGCATAGAAATTCTTAGGCCGCAGGACTACATTGGCATATATAAAATGGACAGAAATGCAGGCAGATAAAGGATAATGAAGAAAATGCGTTTACTGCTGTCATTTAAATGTCATTCTGCTTTAGACAATATATTTACAGCAATGAGGCATTCTGATGTTTCATATTGTAAACGCTGCTCCTTTTATGACTTCCATGTCATGTTTGCTTAGTCAAACCAATTTTTCTGCTCCACTCAGTTTTATAGGGTCAGCCTAGTCTGAGAAAAATCAAATTTCCCTGCCTCTCTTTCATACATCATCATTTAAAATCACCAACGATTCCCGTTCAGGAACCTGCACTAGTTTTGCAGCTACAACATTCTGTTTATTGCTGGGTGATGATTTGTGAAGGAGAAAGGCGTTTGGGTTTATTTCCTCCCCCCCTCCCGGTTTTGTTTTTGCAGGGAGGGGATACACAAGGCAAAGATCAGTGTCTGCATGATAACTTTATTCTGTAGAATTCATATTGTTCAAGGAAATAAATCCTTATATTGGACTTGACACTGAAAAGCAGATTTAAAATGCTAAGCAGAGAAAAATGCCTTATACTGAGACAGATCCTTGGTCTATCTAGTTTAATGCTGTTAACACTAATGGGCACTGGCTGTCCAGGACTTCAGACAGGAGTCTTTCCACACCCTACTGCGAGATTCTGGAGTTTGAACCTGAGTATTTCTGCATGGAAGACCGTGGTTGCTATTGGCTCCGATGTTAGTGGGGTGATGAATCCGCTCCGGGTTTTAATCCGAAACCCACACCTTGGATAGCTGCTTTAGAGTTCTGACTGAAACTCAGGCCGTTGCTAGACCAGGGTTTAGCCCCTGTACATCCAAATGACGCACAGGGGATCCAAGGGTCAGGCAGGGGTAACCCTCCCTTGCCCCGGGGTATTTGGCTACAATTGTAGCCCGGTATTTCCTGCGGTCTCGGGCTGAGACCGATTTCCCCGGCTACTGCAATTACTCATGAGTAGCAGGGGAAAGTGGCAGACGGGACGCAGCACTCCACAGGAGCGCTGCAGCCATCAGGGCAGGGCATGAAGATTGGAGCGGGGGCAGGGAGATCGGAGCCAGGGGGCAGGGAGATCGGGGCCAGGGGGCAGGGAGATCGGAGCCAGGGGGCAGGGAGATCGGAGCCGGGGGAGCAGGGAGATCGGAGCCGGGGGAGCAGGGAGATCGGAGCCGGGGGAGCAGGGAGATCAGAGCCAGGGGGCAGGGAGATCGGGGCCAGGGGGCAGGGAGATCGGAGCCAGGGGGCAGGGAGATCGGAGCCGGGGGAGCAGGGAGATCGGAGCCGGGGGAGCAGGGAGATCAGAGCCGGGGGAGCAGGGAGATCGGAGCCGGGGGAGCAGGGAGATCGGAGCCGGGGGAGCAGGGAGATCGGAGCGGGGGGGCAGGGAGATCGGAGCCGGGGGGCAGGGAGATCGGAGCCGGGGGGGGCAGGGAGATCGGAGCCAGGGGGCAGGGAGATCAGAGCCAGGGGGCAGGGAGATCGGAGCCAGGGGGGCAGGGAGATCAGAGCCAGGGGGCAGGGAGATCGGAGCCAGGGGGGCAGGGAGATCGGAGCCAGGGGGGCAGGGAGATCGGAGCCAGGGGGGCAGGGAGATCGGAGCCGGCGGTGAGAGCAGGGAGAACAATTTTTTAAAAAACCACTTACTTTTGCCACTGGTGTGCTCCTGCACACCCGGCCTTTTAACACTACAAACAAAATTGCGGATGCGACGGAGCTTTCCTGCAGCCCGTCGCATCTGACGTGTGGATTGGAGCAACAGCCCATACTACTTCTAGCGCAGGCTGGCCCCTCCTCACCACCGGATTATCAGGTAGGTCTAGCAACGGACTCAGAGTGGATTCACCACCCTCCTGGCATCGGAACCACCAGCATCCATAGATGCAATTCATGTGCTTAATGATGGAGCCTTCCTTAATGTAGTAGGTGCAGGTGTCTTGGATATATTTTCCAAGTTCACATAAGTTCTCCAGGGGTTCAGATTTTAAAGCCTGTGGGGGAGATGGGGCTCCTTTCCACTGCCAAACTCTTCGTCTTGATGGGGAATATATACAGTGAAAGTGTAACTGCATTTGGCTGAGGTTTGGAGGATGGCAACAAGGGAGAGTGCCTTTCTGGTGGTGGCCTTCCATTTGTGGAATGCTCTCCCAGGTGAGGTTCATATCGTTATCTTTTCAACACCAGGGGGCTGTCTACAAGTGGGGAAAGCCCTGTGGTGGCTGTGGATTTGCATCCCGTCAGTTAGACAATGCAGGCGCAGGTTCGCAGCCACCGCAGGGCTTCCCCGCAATGCTGCAATTTGAAAAAGTCGGGATTTTAACCCAACTTTTTCAAAGGGAGCAACGTCAACACAGTACTTCCGCCGTGTAATGTCACTCCATGACCAATCCATGGCCAATCCAGGGGCGGAACCTGGTGGAAGGCAACCAACCACCCAGAAACCCCGCGCTCCCTCCTCGATTTCAGAATTATCCAAGGCCACCCCAGGAGAGGGAAAGCGCTGGGTTGAGGAAGGAGGAGGCACCAACCTGGCCCCATGAAGACAGCCCCCAGGTTAAGAATTTCCTCTACGCTCAGGCATTTGATAGTATATGATGGGCCTTTCGAATTTAAGTCAGTTGTTTTATTGGGTCCTAGCATCTTGTTGTTAATGGGTTTTAGCTGTTTTAAATTGTATTAATTGTTTGTACGTTAAAGGTTTTGTATCACATTTTATCATGCTGTATTTTAGGGTTTTGATTTTTATAAACTGCCCAGAGACTATTGGGTGGCAGAGAAATGTGTTGTTGTTGTTTGTGACAAGCCCAGGACCAACTATAGGCCCCTAAAATGACTTTCTACTTAAGTCAAAGCTGTAATTATTTATTTTATTTTATTTTATTTTATTTTATTTTATTTTATTTTATTTTATTTATTACATTTCTATACTGCCCAATAGCCGGAGCTCTCTGGGCGGTTCACAAAAATTAAAAACATTCAAAGTATAAAACAACAGTATAAAACCATAATATAAAATACAATATAAAAGCTCAACCAGATAAAAACAGCAGCAATGCAAAATTACAAATTTAAAACACCATGTTAAAATGTATTTATAGATTGTTAAAATGTTGGGAGAATAGAAAATGGCCTCAGAAAGCACTTTCGTTAATTTACGGAAGGCTTCCTAATAAGTGACCTCACCTCCCAGTGGCCAAGGAGGGCTCTCCCCTTCACAGCCTGAACTTTTATAACTTTTGCAAAGCAAAGAAGAAGACATAGCAGTTGTAAGGATGGGAGAATCAGTGAGGGTTGAGTTCTTTGAAGTTCTCAGAATTCCACCTCAAAGCTATGTCTCATTCCCAATTGTATGTTTGTTGTTGTAATTGTTGTACTAAGGAACAATGAATAAGCACAAGGAAGAATAAAATACATTGGGTTTGTGAACTTGGTGAGCTTTTCTACCTGACGCATATATGGAGTGCTCATCGATCCTTAGTTATTCACATTTGTTTATGGATGTTTTAGATGACATAACTCTCGAGTTTCACTTCTGTTTTTTAAGTGTGTGTGTGTGTGTGTGTTTAGAATGGGGGAAATAGGGTATTATTTCTCAAACCATTCTTTCTACTTGTCTATTTGCGCTATTCTGTTATAGCACAGCTTCACCTAGCAGTTATGTAGGAAAGGAAAAGCTGTTTGTGTAGAGCTTGGATCTCAATTCTGTGGTGAAGCCAAAAGTAAATACAGCAATTAACAGCTTCATGTAGAAAAGCTCAAAGACTAATATCAAAGAAGCAGGACACAGGGAATTGGAATGGGGGAGGGGATATAAGAAAAAATATGGGATGTTTCACTTTAAGTGGTAGTAAATTTGGAGAACATATATTTCCACTGGCGCCCATTGAGTACATTCCTGGTCAACCATTAGTTTATTTATTCATTTATTTATTTTATTTATTTATTACATTTTTATACCGCCCAATAGCCGAAGCTCTCTGGGCGGTTCACAAAAATTAAAACCACAGTAAAACACCCAACAGTTTAAAACACTGTTTTTCCATTAGTTTTATGGAAAGGCTACTCTGTGGAGGGGATAGAGAGGGGCAGACCCCCTTCCCCAATAGATTGGAAGCCAGTCACAAATGTCACAGTAACTATGCTTTCCGCACACCTCTTGCCTTTGAGTTGGTAACTGGGAGCAAAAGATTACTAGTAGTAATCTGGAGAGGGCCACATCTAAACTTGGATCTCCAGTTTAAAAAGAGATGGGGCTTGTCTATACGGCATCTTTACACCGCCTTAACTTAGCATTTCTCAGACATATGATGCAGCTGTCCATTCAGTGCAGCGCCAGTCTTTAAACCCGAAAATGTGCATATTCGGAGACGCGACTTACCACAACTTTTGCTATACCTTCGAGTTTAAACCGCATAATAGTAATGTGTCGTTGGAATAAAATCGGATTTTGAAGTGTGGGTGGAGCTTTCAGAGCAGGACAAAGTGATTGGCTTGCCGATTTCCCGCCTTCCCCAAAACCATGGACGGAACTTTGACGTCACAATTTTCTCTTCCTTACTTCTTTAATATAAATGAATGTAGTAATCCAAGTAATGCAACCGCCGATCCAATCTCCATATGTGAACATGGAGGTAGACCAGTCCGCCCGCCCGCAATTGTATGGAGGTGTGCATTAACAACGCTGCAGTGTGACGCTCTGTGAGCAGAATAGAATCTGCGAAAAATTGGGTTAAAAAATATTGAGGAGCAATCCCATGGTCGTATAGATGAGGGCATGGTGTGCAAAACAAAAAAATGCACCTGATTTAAACTCTGCTTTAGTTTAGAACCTCCACGCTTGCCTTTAGAAGTGCATCTCTCATTTCCTCCTGACAGAAAGTTCGTGTTTGATCATTTCTGGGACAGTGGGGAGGAGAGGTGAAGTAGAGAACTGGCAAAATATGAAGCAGAACCACTACCTACACCGTTCCTCATATATCCAAGGGAAAATAGCAAAGCACAGCAGCAGAGTTGCTCCTCAGTATGAAAGCTCACCCCTGTTGGTTTCCTATCCCTCAAAATCAGTATACCCCAAAAGTAATTAGGAGGTTGGTCTGTTATTTTTAGCAGCTGTAGTCGGTTTGTAACCTCCGGTAAATCACTGTCTCATGCAGTGTGAGAAATGAATCTACCTTTTCATGGAACAAACGTCTTTCTCTGCATAACCCTGTTCTGAACTAGCCCCGTAATGAAAGCAGGGAACCCAGAGCCCGAGGTCCCTAGATAGGCTACCAGCTGGTATCTGACCAGCTCAGATATCTGAGACTGGATTCTCACTTTAAAACCTACTGGGACACCCTGGACTCAACGTTCCAGAGAAATGACATAATCAGAAAGTGTGTGCCTCCAGGGAGCAAACGAAACAAAACCACAAAACAGAACCAGACACTGTGGGGTGGGGGAGCTGAACCTCTCTCAGACTGAGGAATGAATTCCATTTTGGAGATGCTCTCAGGGGGCCACATTCCAGTGATGGGCAGAGAGACAAAAATATAAATTATACCAGCATATTTTAGCCTAAAGCTCTTATTGCCAGTAATTAAGCCTTGGGAGAAGCATTTCAACCTTTTGGAATGGGGAAAGGACTGCACAAAACCCCAATGAAAGGTGGGAATGGGGGGGGGTGAGGATAGGAAAAGGGGGCGTGTCCACCTGGCAGGTGGTAGAAAGCAGCCGCAGCAGGCAGCGGAGAATGGGGAGGGCAGCTCTCTCCCCTCCAAAGGGTCTGCAGCTGCTGGGTCCTGCTGGGTGGGCACCCACATGGCCAGCCATGCAGGCAGCTAGCAGGACCAAGGGCTTGTCTACATGAAGGGTTTGCCCCGGGGTGGCTTTGCAGTAGCAGCACGTCATCTACATGACACAGCCGCCATTGTGAAGCCATGCAGGGGCAAACCATGGAAACTCAGCTCCAAAAATTTCGGGCACTCACCCGGACTTTTTTCACAGTGGAGCCCATGGTGCCCCCTGATTGGTCGCCATGGGCGGCCCCTTGCCTGTAAAAGTAAAAAAGGGGGAAGAGAGGAACGGGGCCATTCATTCCAACCCCCCTTTTTAAAAATATATATTATCTGTTTCTCCGCAGCTGTGCAGATACAGATAATAAAAATAAGAAATGGGAGGAAGGAACAGGCAGCCAGAGGGAGTAGAGGTGCTTTGCCCTGAGTCCCTGCCCTCCTTGTGTCCTCCTCTCGCTGCCTCATTCCTCCCCCCCCCCGTTTTTTTATACAGCTGTGGAGATACAGATAATAAAAATGGGGGGGAGGAACAGCCCTGTTCCTCTCCCCTGTTTTTTTTTGTTTATTTACTTTTAAAGAGTGGGGAAGTTTGCGTTTGCGTTCCTTCCCATGTAGATTCTTGGAAGGAATGCCAGTGCGGGAGCAAGGCACCTCGTGGCACCAGAGTGCCGCCATAAAGACGGGCCCCAGAAGAAGCAGCCACCTGCTTGCACGCACGCTCACCCTCGACACCTCACTATGCCATGCCGGGCCTCGCTCAACCCCGCTGCACCACACCTCCCAACCTTGCCGGCTTACTTGCCTTAACATAGGCCCACCTGCTACCTGTAAGGTCTTTCTGTCTTCAGGAGCCATGCTGTGCCGTGCCTGCACATTCAAAAAGGTATCATGAGAGATCCTGGAGGCAGAAAAACCTTACAGACAGCATGCAGGCCTGCATAAAGAAAAGTAAGCCGGCAGGATTGGCCGGCATGGCGCAGGGAGGAGGCGTGGGGGGAGGAGGAGGCTGTGGAGTGGGGAGAGGGCAGTGTGGCAGATCTGGCTTCAGGCAATGACCTGGCTTGGGCCTGGTGGGCCTGCCAGCTAGAGAACCCTGGAAGGCAAAATTGGGAGCTGAAGTGGGCCAGATTGGACCTCTAGACCTGAGGTTCTGCACCCCTATTTTAGGGGATACATACAACCCTGTCCTTGCACTAAATGAATGCTTGGAGGGGTGTGTGAGGCCAGTGAACTGGCCCTCCGCCACAATGCCTCACTGCAACACTACTCCAATGAACATCTGATTGACGTTCATTGGAACAAGTTCTCAGCACCTATAGATGCACTTGCAGAAAGCTCCTACCCATGAGGAGTGATCCTGATTGGCAATTGTTTGAGTGCTGTGGTGGCACAATGACACAGAGGTGATGAGCAGACTAGCCCATGTGACCCCTCTCACCAATTGGGAAAGGCGAGCACATGTGTACGATTTGGCTGGGTCCCTTTGGCCTATTCAAAGGTGGGGACTTGATTATCCTCTTCCTGATTTCCGCTTTTGAGTATTTGAAAAGGACGAGGGCCAGATTTCACAACTGTGCGCCTTTGGTACTTGACGACACGTTCAGTTATTCATCCTTGACTGCAAGCTGTAATGTGAGAATAATGACAAAATTATGTGCCACATGAGTTATGTGTGTTAATGAGCAGAAGGTGTGGCCAGATGTTCCCAAAAGCATGAAATCCGGATCTGTCCACATGTGGTACTGAGCACTCCATATCCAGAAAAGCGCCAGTGCAAATCTATTCAAGGCAAGGGTGATGCTCTCCTCTTAAATTACCTGCAGTGCGCTCTCATGGAGATTGTTAATAAACACACAGGACCATATTCACAGGACCCGCCTGAATCCCCTCCCCTTACACAACCGTTTTAGAGAACTTAGTGAGGAATGGTTATAATGTGAAAATTATTCAGCTTGTTCTTGAGGTTTGCAGGAAAAATAAGAAACCGAGACACAGGAAAATAAATTCTTTGTGGCACATTTGGTCTTACTGTGGGTGTTTTTATGAACCCACTGATAGGAACTGAGTATTTTTATGAAGACCTTTATAAAGAATTACACCATCTGTGGGCTGGTTGTTTATCTAGGTTTTGAACTTTATTTATTTATTTCTGCTGTTTTAACCTTTTCTCTTTTTTATAATAATTTGAATTCCGTACTCCAGTCAATGCAATGACCCTGTCGCTAGCTTAATAAATGTGAAAATGAACATCACTTCCCAAGCCTTTTTTTTTCCTTTCTAAATAACATCTGATAATGTTTGTGCTGTAATACTTGTTTTATAACGCGATCCACTGAATATAGATGCTACTACCTGTACCTGGGCAGGGGGAGGGGAGGTTGCAATCTCCTTGCACCAATATAAAGATCAGCTCAGGAATTGCCTTCAGTGCTGAGGTGCTGATACTTCACCCTCAGTTCCAGCCAATAGAGGCTGGTGGCTCTGATATCAGTGGAGTTGTAAATCCATTCTGGGTTTAAGACAGAACCAGACAGAGTTCTAAAGGAGCTATGCAAAGTGCTGTCCCCAAAATGGGTTCAGTATCCATGATAGCACCTTTAGAGTTCTGGTTGGTTCTAACGGAAACCCAGAATGGATTCACAGCCCTGCCGAAATCACAGCCTCCAGCTTCCACTGGTTCCAGCTCAGTACAGCAATCCTAGGCAGGTACCATCATGGATAGATCGGAACATAGCCTTCTGATTCCATATTTTGAAGTATACCAAGATCAAAATATCAACAGATTCTGACAAATATAAAGCTGCTATCCTATCTGGGCCCTCAGTTAGACGAGGGGGTTGGAGGGAGGCGATTACACATGGCGCACAACATTGCAGCTGCCATTTTTTAAAAGGGGACGGAATGCACAGGCGCTCAGGTGCAAATGGTGAGATTTTTTTTAAAAAAAAACTCACCCCACTTCACCCCCCCCCCATGCCCAGCTCCTCATGGTTACTCGCGAGGAGCCGGAACAAACCGTGACGCCCGGCCACACGTTCCGTGGTCTCAGGATCAGCCTGAGACCATGGGAAAAGCAGGCTAGAAGTGTAGGGCAATATCCCAGAGAAAGGGAGGGCCATCCCTCCCTGCTCCCGGGATCCCCTGTGCATCATGTGAATGCACAGGGACGATCCTGGAGCATTCCCCAGGATATCACCCCATCTAGCTATGGCCTGGGAATCCTAGGCACACTTACCAGCCCCATGGAACAAGTCGGGCTTCTTAGTAAACATGTATAGGACCATACCACTCAGCATTTGTATTTCATATACTGAGATTAAATGTTGCATTCAGGCTGCAAATGGAAAACCTGTCCAATTTCCAAGAGTTATGCATATGCGTTCCACTTCTATAGTGTGCGGAATATGGGGGTGCTAGTACAAGGGTACCATCCGTAACTGTAAGTGGGGAGAGGCTGGACTTTCTAAGCCATAAGATCTTGTTTAGATCAAGGTGCTGGGGTCTTTTAAAATGCAAACATATCAGTAAATGTACTAAGATTAAACTGTGCTCCAAGCCTTTCACACTGAAATTGTTTTGAAGGTTCAGAGTACAGCTGTAGGCATGTTGCTCCCAGAGAATAAGTGATACAAATTAGTGCCAGTGATCAGTTTTATTCATCTGGCCCGTGGTTTGTGGCAGGGCAGGCAAGCCTTTGCAGTTACTCAGAACTCTTTCTCTGGCAAAATGGAAATGTACCTCCTTTTCAACAGGTGCCATATAAGGTTCTAAACACATTTTTTAAATTTTTTTATTACATTTATATCCCACCTTTCCACCAAGGAGTTCAAGGTGGCATTCATGACTCCCCTCCCACCTAAACAAGTTAGTAAAGCAAGCTAGATTGAGCATGGGTGTAATGGCACATGTTCACCCAGTGAACTTCACTGCTGCGTAGACTTCGAACCAGAGTCTCCTCAGCCTTATGACACTCTAAACACTACACTTGATTGGATCCAGATTTAGGCGTGTGCAACTGGGCTGGGCTGGCGGAAGCGGACATCCCCACCCCTCCTCCCCATAGCAGTCCTTCCAGCCCCCCAAAACTGCTATACAGAAGATCAGGAGACCCTGGTGAATGGGGAGAGCAGGGGGGGAGGGTTCAGGTGCCTTTGCCCCAAAATCAGATGGAGGCACTTTCCGTGAGCAGAGCCCATCAACGGAGGACAGATCTTGGATCTAGCCCACTATGTTCAACATTTCACAAATGTTTATTTATCACCATTAAGCAGAAGAAATAATACTGTAGATTTCTATAAAGATATTAAAAGCTCACATTTTAATGTATGTAAAATCTATGAACATGCATGCTACCTGTAACCATATTCATAGTAAAGTGGTTTAAATCTGTGTGGAATGCAGCTCACAATTATAGTCCTATTAAAATGTCACCACAAACCCAGTTCACAATTTAACCCAGCTCAGGGGCATGCCAAAGGTCACAGGTTCAGTCCTTAGCATTTCAGGATAGAGCTTGGGAGGTGGGTGGGAATTGGCTAAAACTGTAGAGAATTGCTGCCAGTCTGAGTCAACAATACTGAGCCAGGTAAAC
This sequence comes from Elgaria multicarinata webbii, assembly GCF_023053635.1. Taxonomy (NCBI): domain Eukaryota; kingdom Metazoa; phylum Chordata; class Lepidosauria; order Squamata; family Anguidae; genus Elgaria; species Elgaria multicarinata. Next base: position 23,848,571 of record NC_086175.1, on the reverse strand, counting down.
CCGAATTACCAATCCATTGCCAAGTTTCTTAACCTGAAGGCTCATTCACATAACTTTCTGAGTCTGTGATAGCTATGATTTTTGCTCAACCTAGGCTAACTTAATCCCGCACCATCACAAACTGAAAAGATTGTGCAATTTACAGTGTCACACAGTGATCCATTAAAGCGAATGGATCATTATTTGGCACTATGAATTGCAGGTGTAAGGAGGGGGTGATTTGGATTGGGCCCAAAGCAGAGAGGTTAAAAAAACCCACCCCTACCTGCCCCCCTCAGGCTCCCAATCTGTATCAGGGGCCCTGTACTTACACTAAAGTTAAAAAGGGCAAAAGATGTTACCACTTGCACTGTCTTTAATGTAAAGACTGCCTTGGCCCTTACATGTGCTGGAACACAAGCAGTAATTTATGAGAACATACCAACCTTGTTACTAGGGATGAAAAGATTTTTTAAAATCCATTCTATCTGTGTTTCATCGATTATCATGTGCCTTTCGTTCCATTCTCTGCTCACTGATGAAATCAGGTTTTTTTCCAATTTTCCCCAAATTTGCGCAAATTCACCTTTGTGCAAATTCACACTTGCAAAAATGTGCAACCAGCCCCCCCCCCATTGCACAAATCCTTCTCCCCAAAGGCACATTTTCATGCTTTAGCCTATGGGGGAAATATGCATTTTTGGCTGCTGGTTTTTTTTATGATTAAATTTGAGAAAAATTCTGAAAAGTTTTTTTTTAAAAAAAGTCTGTGGAATCTGCCGGTTGGATTCATAAAAATACGAACTCATTTGATTCTGTTCTGGATTTCTCCGACATCCCTATTTGTAATGCTAGGAAAGGGATCCTAGGGTGTTCCAGATATTAGACTACAGCTTCTATCACCCTGACCATTGGTCATGTTGGCTGGGGCTGATGGGAGTTGAAGTCCAACAACATCTGGAGAGTATCAGGTTTCCTGCCACTGTCGTGATCTATTAAATTACTGTTGCTTATCTCAGAAATAGGTGCAGTTCATAAATAAGAATTTTTAGCAATAAAGATTTCATTCATAAATAAGTTTTTTCCCCCTTGAAATAGAGAGTAGATATCAAGCTTTCCTCCAATAAGAAAGGGAGGGAGGATCATTGGATATGAGCTTGTAAAGGGTTTTGCAGTTTTCCAAAAATTGGAAGTATTTCTCTGTCCAACATCCAAAACAGAGAAGAAGAAGAAGAAGAAGAAGAAGAAGAAGAAGAAGAAGAAGAAGAAGAAGAAGAAAAAGAAGAAAAAGAAGAAGAGGAGGAGGAGGAGGAGGAGGAGGAGGAGGAGGAGGAGGACGAAGATGGGAGGAAGGAAGGGAAGGGAAGGAAAAGGAAGGAAAGGAAAAGGAAGGAAGGAAGAAAACTGGGGAAAGCTTCATCAGTGAGAAGCAGCTTCTCCAATATTTATTAAAAGGCCAACTTAAAGCAGTTTGAAGGATGCAGAAAATATGGCAACACCCAGATATTCCTTTATCTTCTGCTGTATACTATTTGCCCTAAAGATTGCCCATATTTCTCTCATAGGGTTTGCACAATAATTTTAAAAGCAACACTGTCTTTCTCACAAATTCTCGTCCAGTTCCCCTGGAGCCGATATATTACCACTTGGTATAAAAATTGCAAAGGCCTGCTGGTTTGGAGTGCAATCTACCCATTGCTGCAAGTTTTTGATTTATTGTATGTATGTTGCTAGGTCAGCATTTTTATTTTCATTTTTTTAAAAGTGAATGAAGACTCGGTGTTTATACAGCAGCCCATCCAGAACAGGAAGGTCACCATAGCTCTCCTCTCTGAATTGAAAATTAGGGCTGACAGCAGGAGATCAGGAAGCTGCTTTTGAATAAGAATCTCAAGAGTCTTTGAGGTCATTTGCTGTCGACTACTGAGGATCACCTAGCACAAGACTGGGATCCTGGAAACGAACAGAGACAAGGCAGGGGGAAATCCAGTTTTTGAACCAAGTGAATCAGCATGAAAGCACAGGGGCATGTTGGCAGTAACAATGAGAAATGAAACTAGGAGCCAGTCTGCTGCCTGAGGTGCCCTGCCTCACTGCCCCCGCACTGTGTGGTTATCATAGTAAGGGGGAGGAAGAGTGGAGATGATCCCATTGGTCCAGTGCTCACACATTCCAGTTGCCATTCCTGCAGACGTCCTTGTGTTGGGAGCTGACCGTCTGCAGTGATGACCCTCTTGTTCTCAAATAGGCTCCCCACATGATTTAGAACCCTACGTAATCCTCCAGGGTCCTAAATCATGGGGAGAGCTTTCTCGAGGAAAGAGGGCTCCCCACTCCAGGAGGCTATCCCACAATAATGTCTATGGGGACATGTGGGAGCCGGAGGGGCCAAAGGGCTTGTCCCAACTCTCCCTCTTGGGCTATGGTAATCATCAGTGAGCCGGGTTGACTGGCTAAGACCTTTGTCACTCTCTTAGTTGAGTTAAAATGCATTCCCTCAGGGCAGCCACGTTGAAGGTTATCTCAACACTTGTTGACTGTAGACTCCATGACTGGGTTCGCACAACATGATAACTCACATTCAGTACGGGCTAAGTGTGGATTATCGCTGAACCGTGGGTTGTTGGTGAACTGTGGATTATTGTATTGTCTGAACCCAGCATGTTTTCCAAAGGGTGGCTTGTTAGCCATGCAAGATGGCTTGTTAACCACCCTGAGAAACCAAACAACAAACTAAAGGTTCTCAAGGTGGCTTGTTTGAGAAAAATAAGCCACCCTGCAGAAAATCCGCTGGCTCAGACAACACGGTAACCCACAATTCAACAACAAGCCATATTCAACCAACACTTCACACAACACGAGTGTGAATGATCATGTTGCGTGAACCCAGTCTATATTTAGACTAGACATACTTATACAGCAGCCTTCCCCCAGTCCAGTGCCCTCCAGATGTTTGGACTAAAACTCTCATCATTCCTGATTATTGGTCATACTTGCTGGCATTGAAGTATTTTCCTTCAGCCCCAAAACATCTGGAGTGCACCTGGTTGGGGAAGGCTGTCCAGTGTCAATACAATCCTATAGGCATCTACTCAAAAGTAAATCCCATTCTTTACAATGGAGCTTACTCCCAAGCAACTGTGTATAGGATTGCCTCCATAGCCTTTCTGTATTTCTTTTATCTTCTGCCGTTCCTGACTCCAAAGATGCAACTGCAGTAACACTATAAAAGAAACTTGAGTAAATATCCTTTTCAATGTCCGGTCATACAAAGTCATTTAAGGCCTGGGTTATCGAGGGCGCTCAGCATATTTCAGCCTTTGGCATTAATTGAACATCACCCTCATCCTGAATGCAAATAGCGGCATTTCCATGGACAAGACCATAAATGAGCCAAAATAAAAGGCACTCAGCTAGCTGAAGCATGCCTGTCAGGGCTATTTAAAGGATTCTGACCATTAGCCATCACCTCCATGGTCTCTCTTTACGCTGAGATGAAAGGTGGTGATGGAGTAATTGACTCTGATTTCTGCTTCCTCTCCAAAAGGGATGAAACCGGAGCTTCTTCGACTGAAACCGTGAGCAAACGGATGCCTTTGTCTCCATTTCATCTCCTCCAGCATTAAGCTTTCACATACCTTTTTTCCCCCTTCTATTTTTGAATACTGAATGTTTTGGAAAGGCTTCTACAGGTGAACAAGGGCATGATGAAGATACAGTCAGACGTTGACTATAAATGCTGCAGTCCCCTTTATAAAGTTACTCGTATCAAGTGGTGGAGTCTTTTTGCTCCTTGTGCTGAGAAAGGATGAGGGAATAATGGTCATGCCTATATGTTGTATGCGAGTGAGTTGCCACTACATGGTGTATAGAGGATGCAGGTGGTTATTTCAGCATGCCAACAGCACAGTTGCATTTTGCCTCTAGGAAAATGTAGCGAGAAAATAACCTTTGAACACTAAGATTACAATCCTTATACCATTTACCTGAGAGTAAACCCAATTAAACTTAATGAGACTTATTTTTGAGTAGATATATATAGGGTTGTCCTGTAAGACTAGAAAGGGGAAGCAGTTAACAAAGTAGATCAAGAGTTTTTCTACAGGAGACATTTACTGTCTGCTCATTATTCCCTAGTCACAGTTGTTCACCTGTCCTTTAGATGACATTGTGACCTCCAGTTTCACTTCTATTTTTAAACGCCACTTTCAGCATCTTTTTTAGAACAGAAAATGTGGTGTTATTTGTGAAAGTGAAAGAAAATGCTTTTTCCACTTATGTAATTGTGCTATTCTGCAGTACCACAGTGCCACCTTGAGGTTATGTAGTGAGAATTCTGTTTGTGTAGTGCTTGGATCTCAATTCTATGACAAAACCAGAAGTAGACATGGTGGATTAACAGCCTCGTGTAGAAAAGCTCTAAAATTGGAGACCCAATCATTTCTTCACTGAAAAAGGAGTGGCCCCACATCAAACAGCCATCTTCTTCTGGTGACTGGTACTGGGTATGATGGTTCAGGCACTGGATTTTACATCTCACCTAAAACAAGATGTATCCAGTAACTTTGACTGCAGTTTACTCGATGTGATTTATGTCTTGAGTCGATGTATAGGATTGCACTGTCAGTTATCTTCACCACCATGCTGTCTTTAGTGCAGGGAGTGAAAAATTATGCATGCATTCATCCAACAACCCAGCATTCTCTTCCAAAAGAGAGTTTTAAAAATTATTTCTAAGAACCTTGCAAATGTAATTTTTTCCCTAATTGTGCCTTCATCACATTTTACTTTACACAGAACAAAAGGTACTAAGACCATTGTGCAAGAAAGCACAGTATGAATGGGAACATGTGTTATGCTCAGGATGGGATTGCTCACTAAAAGCAGGGGTCCTCAGTCAAGATCCCCCTCCTTTTCCTCATAAACATTGCCTGAATTACAGGGTGGAGGCAGAGGGCGGTCAGCCCCACAACCTGATGTTTTTAAAAGGCTAAAGTAGAGCTATGATACAGCTAAAATTGGAAAGAGATAGGAGGTGGAGTTATGAATTTCCTTGATGGTTCTCCTACCTTTCCCTCCATAATTTGAGTACTGTCCATAATATTTCGGCACAGAGACCCGCACTGAGACATTATCAGTCAACTACCCTTGCTAGTTGCCAATAATACTCAGATAGGCAGCAGGGAAATGCAAAATGTGAAATCATGATGCAGGTAAGTGTACCTAAATGTTTTAGGAGAAAATGAAGAGAAAAAAACTGGACACGGAGCTACCATTTTCACAGGCAGCCCTGCGTCACATGTAACATCTTGTTCCACCGTGGGATGTTCAAGGCATACCCTTTTCTCTTCTTGATCACTGCTTTTGCATCATGTGCTACCTTACATTGTAACTCAGATTTTAAAAAAGCAGAGATGATGTCAGGAGTTGTACTGAGCCTTTAGAATCATTGTAGAAAAAGTGCTTGCTGAGCCGATATCTATATTTTGTTTTCTTTCCTCCTCACACATTGGATTTGTTTAAGAATGCTTGCTGTGTCTGTATGATGGGGTGCCTAAAGACTAAAACATGCAGTTCTGTATTCATGAAGAACTACAGTAAATCAATTGCCCTGAAGACCCTTCCCCAAATTCCCTCATTTTCTTGAAAGGCCTGCCTTTGCTATGCAGTATTTTTTTTATTTTCAATTTTCCTTCCTATACTGCCATTACTTTGATGGAGAAATAAAATATGAGAGCCTTTGACAGGTTTGACAGTGCATGTCTTAGACCTGGATTAATTATATCTATACAAGGACTAAAGTACATTTTCAGTGAGTAAAACCTAAGGTATGAATTATAGCATAATCACAATTGTTGATCATTTTGATGTCTATATCAGGTAACTATATGTATCTATTCTCTTGATGGAGCCCCAGTTTTCCTGCTCTTTCTTTCACATTTTGGACTTTTTTTTTTAACTTCACCCCCCTCCCCGGCCATGGGTCGCCGGCTTTGTTTCCTCCCCATCCCCGTCAGCTCCGTTGCCCGCCTGCCAGCCCCCCTTCCCCCCCCTGCCTCCGATCTCCCCACCCCCCTCCCCCGGGCTCCAATCTCCCCCCCCCCGGGCTCCAATCTTACCCCCCACCTCCCCCGGGCTCTGCTCTCCCCCCCCAGCTTGTCCCGGCTACTCGCAAGTAAGTGTGGTAGCTGGGAAAAGCGGTGGAATGAGCTAGACACCCACAGTCTCAGGCCAATACCGGTCCAAAAGAGGTTCCGGTTAGCCCGGGCCGAAGGAGGTTTCAGCCCTGCCTGAGCCCGGGATCCCCTGTGCATCATCTGGATGTACAGGGGCCAGCTCGGGGCTCGTACCGGGCTATCCCGTCGTCTGGCAAGGCCCTTCTTTTGCATTGGTTAGATTGGAAAACCTGTCCCTTGATTTAATCTGACTACCCTGTGGAATTTGATATGTGAAAGGAAGTTATGCCTTTTGTGGAACTCAAGTTCGTTGGATTCATACTTCTCCTCAAAAGCTTCTGGGGCAGAAGGGGAATCCATTGAGAAAAAATTGATCCTAATATAGTACTCAAGAACTTCCAGTGCAATCCTGCAAAGTTTGTGTTTATATCTAAATTCTTCCAGAAGAAGAAAAGAGATTAAAAGCTACTGAATAAAATAGTGTAAACTAGCACTAGAATATATTTCTAGTGAAACACATGCACCAAGTTGTGAATCTTATGTATATGGAAGATGTATTTTAATTATTTATATTTCAATTTAAAGCCTGCTTTCCTAGCGGAAAGTGCCCACAAAGCGGCTTACAAACATTTAAAATGCAATGAAATTACAAAACCATACAAATGGTAGAAACTAACAATGGCGTAATTGCAATTTAAAAATTCAAGCAGCATAACACAAATCAAAACCAGAACGGAAGCAACCATACAAATAGCTGGCACAGGCAGCATAAAACCAACGAGGAGTGGACAACATCTCAACTCCATCCAAAAGTAACTGTAGATTTAATCCTGGTTCAGCTTTCCTGCTAACCAAAAAGACGTCTCTTTTATCTGGATTAAGCCTCAGCTTCTGAAGCCACATCCAGTCCATCACTGGTCTCAGACGTTGGTTTATGGAATGAAGAGAGAGTCCTGTTACTTTAATAGTTTCAGAAAATGAATTCATGCAGACCCAAAACAATGCCACGGTGGGCCTATAACCGAAAGAAAGCCAGTTGTCTGTAGCTTCCTGTCACCTAGTAAGGAGAATTTTAAAGTGCAATTTCTTTTCCAGAGCTCAAATTGGGAGCAGGGACAGTGTAAATAGCATTCGCTTCTGATGAATGATACTTTCACACAGCAGGACGGCAGCTTGGCCTGAGTGGATTAATTAAAAAGCCTAACACTTTATCTGATGAGGAGGTGTTTCTGCACAGCTTTCAAACCTTTCACTCTGTGGGTGAAGACAGGCATAATATAAAAAGGAGCATTTGCGCTGGTCCCTCTCTCATAAGGTGAACAATTGGAAGGATGTACTTGCCAATGAATCAAATGGTGGTTTAACTGTCAGTTTTGACCATTTATCTATACTTCAAGAAGGCTGCTCATCTGTTTATATATTTCACGGCCTCCCAGAGGGCTTAGGGAGCCTGAGGCAGATATAATGTTGGGGCCCCTGCATTTTGACCTACAAGGACCCATGTGTGGGGTTCTGGTAAGCAATGTGGCAGAACCAGGCTAATGAGCTGAAGGGAGGGGGCGTGCTTTGCAGGGAGCTGAGGCAAATTGTGCCAATTCCACACACACACACACCTCTAGGAAGCCCTATATACATACATCCTTCACCATTTTTTTTTAAAAAAAGAAACATCCTTGGAAAACAGTCCTTGAAAAACTGCTGAGGGAATTGGGAGAAATGGCTTTGTGATGTAACAGGAGCTAGCCAATCAGTGATATCTACAACAGGTTTCCTCTGCAAATTTCAGAACTGAGCTTAACCCTGGAGGAGAAAAGGACAAAAGGTATCAATGAGGTTCCTTTCAAAGCAGCCTCACCCCCGTTATAAATGTTGCTCTCTCTGGTATACTTGATACACTTGGAGAATGTTGTAGATATGGTGGTCATATGTCATAGTTGGAGAGCCAGTATGGTGCAGTGGCCAGACTGATTTCCAGACTGGAAATCAGGAGATCTGGGTTCTAGTCCCTGCTTGACTATGGAAGCCCACTGGGTGACTTTCAGCCAGTCATATACTCGCAGCCCAACCTACTTCACAGGGTTGTTGTTGTGAGGATAAAATGGAGAGGAGGAGGATTATGTACGCCGCCTTGGGTTCCTTGGAGGAAAAAAGGTGGGATATAAATGAAATAAATAATATAAATGAAATAAATAAATAAAAATAACACAACAAAAATCATGATACAGGGTTTAGATGGCACCTGCTGATGTACTCTCTTTCCTCCAGCAAAGCAAATAAGGGATCAAGTCCTATAATTAAACAAAACGAAACTCCTAGATTTATTGTCCTATATACTAATTGCATATAAATGTGATAAATAAATAAATAAAAATAGTTTACAGAGTGTAGTAAAGTATATGATGGAGTAACAGAGGACAGCCTTCTATTTGAAGGCATACTGACTTAGATGAGATGTTTGCTCAAAATCTAGTTTAAAGATAAAGAATCATAAAAAGGGAGAGCAGAGGCAGTGAAATTGCACATCAACAGTTAGCACTTGGACAGTGGACTGAGTAGGTACACATGTCTCTTGGTCACTGTGCTGTATTTCTATTTTAATCACACTAATGATTTGTGAATATGCATCTATACATAAAGTAACATATGCAAATTTTATGCAAATCTGTACCTCCTTTGTCCTCCTTTTTTTAGTGATGAATTTCCTTCTTCTTTTTGCCAGTGTGCAAGTGGCCACCCTATCTGTAGAAATGGTTGACGTGGCTGAATGCTTCTCCATACACTTCCCTTTACAGGGAAAATGTGAAGTCTTAAAGGTGAATGATATCCTCTGTAGAGGACAAGCATTTTGGCTACAATCCCAGACCCACTTACCTGAGAGTAAGTCCTGTTGAATGCAGTGGGGCTTACTTCTGAGAAGGCATGTATGGGATTGTGCAGTTAACCACAAAGCTCCTACCAGCTGTTTGAAGAAGTACTACCCAGAAACAAGTTTAACTCCTCATCCGTAAGACCTTGGCCTTTGTCATGATTATTCTTTTTGCATTGTGCTCCTAAACCAGGCTTCCCCAACCTGTTGCCTCCCAGATTTTTGGACTTCAACTCCCTCCAGATGTTTTAGCATAGCCAAAACATCTGGAGGGCACAAGCTTGGAGAAGGATGCTCTAATCAATACTGCCATGAACCTGCCTTAGAGCTTCACTTTTCCATCTTTTCTATCATGTTTTCATGGGTTTTTTCCCTTCATAATTTGAACATGAGAAAGCTGTTCACTTTTTAAAGAAAACTTGAAAGTCAACTGATTTTATTTCATCTAGTGATGAAATTTCAAAACTCTTTTATGTTTTCCCCCTCATGATTCCCCCCCCTTACTGCAAACTTTCCACCTCTATAACCACAAATTCCTCCATTCATTTTGGGGTGGGGGATTGTTAATTAATTTGTCACAGTTTCAAGCTCAAGCACTTTTTTAAACGTTTTATTTATTTTTTACATGCAACATCTGATGCCAAAAGAATAGCAGGAGCCCTGTTTAAACCAAGCGGTCTCAAAGACAAGATATGTACCCCTGAATTCTGCAGAATCCCTGCTGGTGGGAAGATGAGATTTTTGCCTCTAAGGAAATGTTAAGCCAGGACCAATCAATGAATCCCTCAGATAAAAGCTAGAGAGTTAGAAAATAGTATATATATACTTCTTTTATGAAGTTTTCTCTTTTCATTTTTAAGCAGAAAGGATACAGATACAAAAGGGTTTTTTTTTTAAACAAGCATTCCTCAACCAGGTGCCTCCCAATTTCCAGTCTTCGCAATCATGTTGGTTGGGCTAATGGGAACTGACATCCAAACCAACTGGAGGCTACCAAGTTGGGGAAGGCTGCTTTAAACTGTGGAAAACAGTCCCATGTAGCTCGCATTTTGAGGAGATAGTCTGAGTGTAATTTTCGACATTGAGGGCCAAAAAAGACATTACTTTAAATCTGGGCCTAGCAGCTGCATTATTATAATTATTATTACTCTAGAGTAGGTACAGAGAGCCCAATCCAGATCTTAAAGGCCCCCCTACCCCTATCCTTGGGTCCCAATTCAGTAGCCCCTATGCTACTCTAGAGTAAAAATAAAAAAGACGTAGCTGCTAGACACAGATTTAAAGTAAAGTCTGTTTTGACCCTCTATGAGTTGGAACCAGTCTTAGTCAGGCTTAGAATGGAGCCATTGAAATGCGTGGGACTTAAGTTAGTCATGACTTATTTGTCCCATTGATTTCAGTGGTTTACTCTAAGCATGCCTAAGTGTGGATCCCAACTAGTATCCCATGAAAAAGCTTTATGAACAAACTTATTTCACTACCATCCATGACCCACATGCTGCCCTGCCAGATGTGTGCTTGACATTCATCAGAAAGAGTTCTCCATGTGGAAAACTCATACGTGTGAGGAAGAATCAAGTTCTATCCACATGTGTAGGAGTTGCTTCTCCATAAATCTGTATTTCCAGTGAATATCAAAGGACGTTTGGTGAAGAAAGGGTCCGGTGTGTATGGCAATGGGTGGGGCTAATAATCCCTGTGGCTCCCTCCGCATCATCATTCAACATATGAAGGGGTTTGTGTGTACTCCCTGCTGTAGAGCAGCCAGCAGTGCCTTGGGAAATATCCCAGTTGTGAAATTGCTGCTTATTGCATTCAAATCACTAATTCAAGTTTCTAGAGATCACTAAATAAGCTCTGTTTTGTGGCCCCTTGTCTGGAAAAGGTTCTAGACTTCCTAACATGGATACCTATGGGTTGGCAATCATGAGGCATGTCTCAGCCCCAGATTACCCACCTCATCTTCAGAGGCCAGCAGTGAAACGTGTTTTCCCTGCCTTGTCCCCCGACTTTTATTTCCAGAGACGTTGTGCTCATCTTCTACAGCAGGGGAAGAAAGAAGGTAGACTGAGGGTGCTGGGTGGGTAGACAGGGGTTGGCGCTGCCTCCCTCTTCATCCCTACACTTTCTTTATCCCAAGGTGGTGTCAGGTAATCCCGATGTCGAAGAGGGAGCATGGGATTTCCAGGTGGCCATCCAGGTCCAGAGCCACCCCCACCCACTTCCTGGTGGGAGGCGACCAATCGTTGGTCGCCTTCCACTAGGCTCTGCCCCAGGTTGGCCCTGGATTGGCTGCAGAGTGTCGTTACATGGCGGAAGCGCTGTGTTGACACCGCTCCCTTTGGAAAAGTCGAGATAAATCCCAACTTTTCCAAAATGCAACATTGCGGGGAAGCCCTGCTGTGGCTGCGAACCTGCACCTGCTTTGTGTAACCACACAGGGCAGATCTGCAACCCACGCGTACACAGCCCCTGGGATCTGCTGGTAGATCTCTGGGTGATTCATAGTAGATCAGCAAGGGCTTCTGACTCCAGTCATCTAAGACATGGTTATTGAACCTGTTTCAACCTGAGGACCAAATTCAAGTTGGGGGCTGCATTTCAGTGGTGGCCAGGGAGGAAGGGGGAAGGGGTGGGACCAAATGTAAAAGAGACAGGCTCCGAAATGCCACCTTATTTTAGCTTAAAGTTCTTACTGCCAATAACTAAGCCTTAGCAGAGGCATTTTAGAACTGGAAGGGGGTATCCTTGTTAAGCCCAGGAAACAATCAAATGATCAGCCATTGGGGGGAAGGGGCTGGAGCCAGGGGAAGAGCTGTGGCCATCTGGGGAACTCCAGTGGGTTGGATTGGAGAAGTAGGTGAGCCAGATTTGGCCCACAAGCCTGGGTTTCCACATCCATGAACTAACAAAGAGCCCCCTTGTCAACCTGCTCCAGGACTGAACCACCAGCATGTGTTGGACCAGATACACTTCCTTTGGCCCTTGGGTAGCGTGACCATATGAAAAGGAGGACAGGGCTCCTATATCTTTAACAGTAATGTAGGGAGGTTGTGGGCTCTCCCACACTAGAGGCCTTCAAGAGGCAGCTGGACAACCATCTGTCAGGGATGCTTTAGGGTGGATTCCTGCATTGAGCAGGGGGTTGGACTCGATGGCCTTGTAGGCCCTTTCCAACTCTGCTATTCTATGATTCTATGATTCTATGAAAAGGGAATTGCAACAGGTGTCAATTGAAGTGGATGAAATTCCCTCTTCTTCACAACAGTTAAAGCTACGCTAGCTATAGTAGCGTGGCCAGATACAAAAGAGGGCAGGGCTTCCGTAGCTTTAACTGTGTTGATGAAGAGAGAATTTCACCCTCTTCAATTGACACCTGCTGAAATTCCCTTTTCTACATTACAGTTAAAGATACAGGAGCCCTGTCCTCCTTTTCATATGGTCACCCTACCTTTGGATCCTTCTCTGCCTCCTCCAGATCCTAACCTAACCACCAGCCTGGTTGGATCATCCTGACACTAGGCCCTGACACTGCAGCATTAGAGAAAGCTGTCATTAGCTTTGGTGAATGTCAACATTGTGGCTGCTGACACTTCTGAGTGGGTTTTGAGAATGACCAAAAATAGATAAGGCATTTCCCCATTTTTCAGACAGGCACCAATGAATGTTGACAATCAGACTTAGGTGGTTGTCAAGTGTTTCCCACTGTATTCCTTGAGTTGTTGCATATTCACAACATATGTCTTGGATTGTCAACATGCATAATTGAATATCAACATCCATCAAATTTCATACACTGAAAGAAAAAGAAAGATTTATCCTCCAGTTTATTGATTCACTGACATGAAAGCAGATATTCTTTCAGCTCATATACACCACCCACCTATTACTTAACTATAATGGCCTTGCTAATGATCTCAAAAAAAAAAACATTGAAAGGGTGGACCATTTCTTCACTGCAATCAAAGGAGTTTTCATAGCCAGTGAAGAAGATGTAGGAACTCAACTTTCTATTATTATCTATTTACCTGAGATCTTGTACTGCCTCTGCTTTCTTCAAGAGATGAAAGTATATGCCTGAAATTTCAGCACTAAGCTAAAGACATGCCATGGAAAAGCCCCCAAGCACTTCATCTTTAAGATGCTCGTGTGCTTCTGACGCTATATATATATATATATATATATATATATATATATATATATAAAGTCATCCACAATAAAATGCATCTCCTTCAGAATGCTTTGGATTTTCTTGAATCGGATTTACAACTTAGCTTTTTAACACTGTTCCCAAGTTGTCTAGGAAAAGGAAACGCTTTTACAGGTTTCTTCAGATTTCTGCTTCAGGGAGTTAAGTTTTTCTTTCCTTTGAATTTCCGGTCTTTTTTGTTTGGGGGCCTTTTTTTGTTACTTCTGAAGCTTACATCATACAGTTGGCTGTGATAGAAATATTAAAGCGGATGCAGTTCTACTGTGAGATAGAAATGTGTGTGTGTGTGTGTGTTTATCATTTTGAATATTAAATTATACTTCTATATTTTCAGCTGCCTCATCTGTCTTTTTCTATTTTGGAAAGGTCTTTGGTTGGTCAGAATGCACAGGCATTTCTTATTTCAAAGTCATCTAGGGAAGGTGACTGAATGGAGAGAGAGGGAGAGGTGGGCATGTCTACACCACATCTATAAACCGGGATCATCCTGGGATCATCCCTGTGTATCCAGATGCCACACAGGTGATCCCAGAAGCAGGGAGGGATAATCCCTCCATTTGCCTGGGATAACCCTTAGGTGTAGAAAGGGCCAGAAACGAGAGAGAAGAGAGAGAGAGTCACACAGATGATGGAAGTACAATGAGATTTGAAATTGTATAAACTACCCTGCTTTTGCAGGAGACCATCCTGCATATCCAATGTCAGTCTAACTTAAGTCCCATTTATTTGAATGGGTCTACTCTAAGCAGGACTCATACTGGATGCAACCCAATGGGATCATGTATTAAAAATTATATGCATGAACTACCTGAGACGTTGCTGCTTGTGAGGACATTGTTGGGCCATAGCTGAGAAATGATCACCTAGTGGTTATGCGATCACTTATGTAGCTGTTATTTGATTAGTCAAATTTGATAGCTTTTAATTTCACCATTTTAAGGGGTGACAATGTGAGGGCAAACACACATTTGAAGCCAAAGGGCTGGTCTATACGGCTTATTTTCCGTGATGTAAATGCGCATTTTTGCATTTCCGGACACAGTACAGCCGTCCATTCGCCGCAGCGCCGGGGTTTTACCGCAATAATGTGCATATTCGCATCTGCGATTTACTGCAAGTTTTCAGTCATGCCCGATTTTGCTCCACATTATGCTTATGTGTCATTGGGGGAGTTAAATAGCATTCTGACAGGTGGGCGGTGCTTAGCATGTAGGACAATGTGATTGGCCGGTGTCCCGCTTTCCCACCTATCAGCTCTGGCGTTTGTTCGCACGCTTTTTCGTTTGAACTATCTGATCCTATGGAGCTCTGCAGAAACAAAGAGGCGAAAATGGGCAGCCATCCACATCTCCAGCCTCATTCCTTTTCCCACTTCTCCTGATTTGCTGTGATATGAATCTGCAGAGCTCTGCATTGAAAGTTAATAGTTTTCCTTGTCTCCCCTCCATCGGATCGTATATCCCATAATGTGCGACAACAAAAAATCAGGAGATAAATCGCTGTTGCTGCTGCAGTGTGACGCTCTTTACCTACCTTCGAATCAATGAAAATTTGGGTTTATATTTAATGAGGAGAAATCCCGTTGTTGTATAGACGAGGGTTCAGGTGGGGAAAAGCAGCTGAGAATGAAAGAGTGAGGAAATGGCAGGAAACAGTTCATCCCCTGCCTAGTTTCGCTTCTCCTAACTGTCCCTTCCCAAACAAACAAGGCATTGGGACTATACGGGGTATATTAGTGCTTAGCATGAAGCAAATGCCCAAAGTACCACTTTCAGCAGAAATGCAGATGCTTCTCCAATTCAGAAATCCAGCTGTAGGAGATGTATGTTTCCCTCACCTTTGGTGTTTTACAGAAGGCTGAAAACAAGAGCATAATAACATAAGTCCTACAGGGTCAGACCAAGCGTCTCCTGAGTTGTCATCCTGTTTGTCACAATCGCCAAAAATATGCCTCAATGGGATTTCTACAAGCGCATCGAAGTGCAATAACACCTTCCCATTCTTGCTCCCCAGAAAGTGGTATATATAGGCACGCTTCCTCTAACGCAAGATATGGTGCTGAGTTGTAACCATTAATAGCCTTATCCTTCATGAATTTGCCTAATCACCTTTCCAAGCTGGTGACCATCACTAGATCTTGTAGCAGTGAATCCCATAGTTTTTCCGCCGTGTGAAGAAACACTTTTTTCCTGTGAGTTCCTGAAACTCCTGCCAATCAGTTTCATAGATGCTGCCAAGTTCTATGAGAGAGAGATACAACCCTCTGGTTCCCTTTCTCCACACAATGCGTAGTGTTATAAATCCCCCTCCCTTACTAGCCTTCCCCCCCCCTTAACTAAAATGTTCCAATCCTAGAAGGTGCTCCATCTCTGTGATCCTTTTTGGTTGCCCCTTTCTGTGTATTTTGCAACTCTCCGATATCGCTTTTGAGATGTATGACCAGATTCCAGCATGAAACAGCTGAATAATAACTTATCTAGACATTTGGCTCAATCATCTGTGGACTGAATAGAGGCAATGTGGGTTTTTTTGTTTGGGGTGTTTTTTTTAATCCCACTGCCAGTGTTAATTAGCGTTCCACTGCTAGAATGTTTATGTTATTATTAACACTGCTTGAATAATGGTCACGGTAGTTATTTGACATGCATGTATGCTTTAATGGAATTACCATACTTTGCTCTCTTTTTTTTACATTTAATTTCCCTTTGACCTAATTGTTTGATTTTTTCTCTCTCTACGTCTGGAGTGCAGAAACACCCCTCTGGGCTCTAATCTCGCCCCTTGACCAGTTTGGCCCATAGAACTTCCTGGGATTCTTCTGGTGTGTAGGGCTTGGCTTTCAAGCTCCACCTCTGGGGAATTTCTCCTGGATGAATCTCCATTGTTATCTCTGAACTCAGATTGGAGATAACAGCAGGAGGCAGACTCAGGAGGGAGGACTCAGCTGTGAGGAGGACTTGGTTGATGCTGGTCAGAGTTCCACTTCCGAGTGCTGCTTGAGTCACTTTGTGCAGTGCCTCCATACAGGTGCCACATCACACATTAGACAAGTCACTTCACTTACTGTGCGGTGCCCCATGGGGACACCAGTTGCTCCATAAAGCTGGAGTCTTGGGTGACACTGGAGAGAGCATCTCCTTCTCCCAATGCCGATGGAGTCCCTTTCTCCATGCTGGGAGACAAATGGAATTCCGTGACCATTGTTACTTGTGAAGCTTCATATTGATCTGACTCTTGCTGTGTGACACAATCTGGAAGAGAAAATGAATATATACTCTCTGTTTAAACACATTTGGCATTTCCTCATCCATTTGCGTGAGAGCTTCCTTTAAGGCTGCCATCCTATGCACACGAACATGAGAGTAATCCCCTTTGAACTAATTAGGACTTAGTTCTAAATAGACAAGCTTAGGGCTGTACTTTAATTTCCTTTTGAGATTTTTTTTTGGGGGGGTGTTAATGTCAAAGAAAAAAGAGATATTGATTTAAATTACATTAAAGAGCTCTCTAAATTTATTTTACCAATTACAAAATCCTCTAGGTGGCATGGAGCTAACCGTATTATGCTATTCTTTGCACACACACAAAAAAAACAGAAACTTTTTTAAAATTAAATTTGCTCAATGTTGTATTTTTTAAAATAAATCAAAAATCAAAAGCCCTTTCTTGTGTAAAACACGCCCGTGATGCAATTTTAGGAACTAGATGGCGTCCTACAGTCTCTTGCTGAGAATTGAGGGCTTCACATTTTGTAAGGAACTAAGGCTTTGGTTAACCTTGGCTCCGGCAGACCTCATTAAAAATAGCAGCCTGTCAGTTTCAAGTTTTAAAATATCAGGCCTGTCAGTTTTATATTCAGTAGAACAATCTACAATTTTATTTGGGGTGGAATATCGTACGTGTAGTTGGGAGGCCTGGCCTAGCTGGCTGGCTGGAAGGAGGAGGAGGAGGAGGTGGAGGAAGTAAGTGCTGGCCAATACTGCCATCTAGAGGGTGAAATGGTCCTCTAACTATTAAAGGAGGGGAGGAAGCAACAGTCTTAGGAAATCAACATATTTGACTCCTCACTGTAGAATGGGTGCGTGACATGGAAGCTTTTTAAGGAAGAATTACTAATATCAGTTTAAAACTTCTTCTCACTGAGTTTCTAATGTTGTTGTTTTCTTTGAATGTGGCAAGCCATGTCATCAGTCTTAAATGTCTGAGGCCAGGACAGGCATTACTTTAAATGTGTGTCTCTTTGCTTAGTGTTTCCTTTCTTTCTTTCTTTTACACTAGATTATGCACATGACCACTGATCAGGATCTTAAAAGCCCCCCCCCCTCCTCTCTGTACTGGGATCCCAGTGCAGAGTGGGAGCCCTGCAGCTACTCCAGAGTAAAAGAAAAATGGGGAAGGCATAGCTGCTCAACACATATTTAAAGTAATGTCGGTTTTGGCCCTAACTTTTTACCTGCAACATGTGGTTTCCACATCAACTATTATCAAAGAACCCTAGATTGTGGAACATGATTCTAGGACATCTTCTAGTAGGGGGGGCATTCATTTCATGTAGTGGCAAGCCTCACTATTGATTCATCATCCATGTTAACTAGCCAGTTGTAGAAAAATCCCACACAAGGTTAGTAGTAGGGAGCAAGCTATCATGAACAGAAGACTGCCAACTATTGCTGATCTCTCTTGTTGAGAAAACCCAATAAACCTCTTTGGAACACAGTTCAGAAACTACTAATCTGATGGACGGAAGCCATGCCTCACCATAAAGTGGTCTGGGTTAAGGAAAGTGACGTTAGGGTAATTGCTATTACCCTTACCCTTTTAACTTTGCATCCTGATTTTTCAAAAGGGGAATTGGAATAAACAACAGTATTGGATTGCCACTAATGGTTTTATTTTGGTTTTATGCAGTTGCTGGCTTTATTCTGCTTTAGACTTCATGGATTGGATCCAGGCTTAGTCATAATTAGAGAAGACCAGAGATGAAGAACCTCTTTCAGGCCAAGGGCTGAATTCAATTTCAGAGAAGTTCTTGGGGGCCACATTCTGGGGCGGGGAGAGGGTGGAGACAGGAGATCACTAAACTATTAGTGGTTGGAAGAAAGAGGGTAGGGTCAGAAGACAGGAGCGTGGACATCTAGAACTACAGGAGGGCCAAATAAGGCCCTTGGTTCTCCACCCTGGAGCATACCCATTGAAATGTCATGACTAACTTAAGTCTTTGTTATTTCAATGGGTCAATGCTAGGCCTGGATCGATCCCCTTATCAAGAGGCCAGGAGAGACCTAATATGTCCTATTATACAGTGTTTCCCCGGTCGCTCTCCTGAGTCTCTTATGATTATTTTACTTTCAGGGCACCAATAAACCTATTACTGAGCAAGTGGCCAAATTTTTGAATCTGACTATTCTCATTAGACCTCTCATGGATGTCTCATCATTATTTTAAACCTACTGATTAGCATTTTTACAAATTTTGTATCTTTTCTTTTTACCATCATGTATTTTTATTAACGTCTGTGTACCTATAACCTATATGCTATAATAATGTTCTGTTGACTGTAAATAAAGGTTGATTGATTGAGATGAGCTCCTTAATTGTCACCACCATCAAAAACGATATTTACCATTTCAAAAAGAGGAATGGAATCTACTCACCTTTTTCACCAACCACCTTTCCTTTGTCTTTCGCTCAGGTCATTGACATTAAAGAAAAACTGAAGCTTTCCAAAAAGTTCTGGTCCACGTTACCATACACTATCTGCAAGGAAGAAAGTGTGACAGCTGGCCTGTCAAATGAGGAATGCTGGAATGGGCATACCAAAGCCAAGTAAGGGCGGCAGGGTGGGCAGGCAGCGGGGCGGGTGGGAAGGCAGTGGGGGAAAAGGACATATCAATTGATATTTGCATATTTAACTTTCATGAAACCATGCAGTGTTCAGCAGTGCTCACTTTGTGATGCCATGTTTGGAAATACTATGTGAATGCACACAAAGAATGGTGGCACATCTTACCAAGGACAGCTCGAAGACTTTATCTCCATTTCCATTGTATTTGTGAATGCAAATTAGGAAAAATGTATAGAAAGTACAATTAGAAAAAACTTATAGAAAGTACAATTTCAAGAAGGTGTCCTATGGTTAGAGAATAATACCTTCTGGAACATTAGTCTGGTACCCAGTTGGTAACCTAAAGAAAGAAGTCAAAACCAAGTTTCTCAATCTCAAGGCCTGTTCGCATATACTTTTTTAAAGACATAGAGTGTCATCAGATGGGTGGAATCACATTTCCCCCACCCTGTTGCTTTGAATCATGCTTCTGTCCCACAACACAATAGGGATGATCAGCTTCCTTTTTCTTCAGACGCTGAAGGAAGAAGAAGTAAACAAAGACCACGTGGTCCATTCAGTGGGCGTTCTTTTCATGCTGCTTTCCTGCGCACAGCAGGAAATGGCAGCACGTTTCACTTCAAACCAGAACAGACAGATTTTCTGGACCTTATTTTTTCATGGAAAAAGAACGAGAAGGAGCGGAAGATGCATAGGAGGTGGATGGCATCGTCAAAAGGACCCGCGAATATCCGTTAAGTGGCCAGTAATAAGCATGCTATAAAATGTTCGTCTGATGATCATAGATGTGCTGCACCCATATCTTGCAATGTGTTAAAATATAATGTCAGAATGATATTTATTTATTTATTACATTTATACACCGCCCCATAGCCGAAGCTCTCTGGGCTGTTTACAAAAGTTAAAAACAGTTAACATTAAAAAGAAATACACAACATCAAAAGCATAAAAACAACAATAAGAGAAGATGGAAAGGGCCATCATATATATCTATATATACATACACACATTATAAATATTATAATTATATAAATATTATTATAATGGCATATCACATTATATGCCATTATAAATTTGTTAGTCTTTAAAGTGCCACAAGATTCTTTCCTGAACAAAATACAAACATACAAATACAAATAAAATAATGTATTATAATATAAAACCCCACCTATCCACCTCTCAGGAACTGTAGTTGGGAGCCAGGGGCAACGCAATACTCCACAAAAAATTATTAGGCTTAACTACACATGGTGTGAAACACATCACTGTCAATCACATCCCGCTGCACTGAAATTCCCCCCCTCCTCCTCCCCCCATCATAGTGCCAATGGGAGCTTCCACACACACCCCATCACTAACTGCAACACAGGGGCATTTTTTTGCAGGGACCCTTCTGGGACAGGAAGCATAAAACCTCCACCCTTGTGTGTTCCAGTCCCAATAAGAGCCAGATGGGATGGGGTGAGTACCCGTGGGGGGGGAGGCCGCTCGCCTGCTGCGAGCCGAGGCCTCGGACTAATCTCATGAGAGCTGAGCGGGCGGCCCAAGTCTGACAGGAACCCCGGGGAGAGGGTCCGGATCATGAGCGAAGCATGGCCGGGGCCCTTGGTGGTCAGGTGGGAGGCCACTCGCCTGCTGCAAGCCCAGGCCCAGGCCTAATCTCATGTGAGCTGGGCGGACGGCCCAAGGCTGATATGCTACAATGGTGTATGTTATGGCGGGTACAGCTAGTTAATTGTAATTGAAGAGGAACTAGTGTTTTGGGATGGTCTGGGGTGGAATTTAATTGAACGATTTATTTTATTTGAGGTAATTTCAAGGAGAAATTGACTGCTTTCACGTTCTGTGAAATTTAAATAAATGACTTCTAAATTTGCATATATAGCTATAGATTAGAATATGCAAACTTAATAGAGCTATGTGGCCCATGGGCCTGAAGCCTGAATCTTTTAAGTGTCTAACTATGTCCCTGTGTTTATAGCAGAGATGCCTTGGGTGTGAATGCCCTGTATTATATTCAGTATCCTTCAACTTTCAGCTCATTCGTAATTCAGGCTGTGGCAAAGAAAGCTATCTGGCATCCTCCTAAAGAAGTCAGTATGTGTCAAGATCACTTGTGGTTATTATTATCCTCCATGCCTTGCAAGTGCCAATGCTAATTAAATAGAGGCCAGGCAGAGTTAATTCCAGGCCACCAATTAGCAAATCGCACACAGAAGGATTGCTCTTCCTGGCCATTTCTGTTGTTGTTGAAAGTCAGCCAATAATGCCTTATTTGATGTCATTTATTTATTTGATGTCAGAGATGTAATTTGATCAGGTCATGTATGAACAAGGACTTGGGAGATGTGGGTGTGAGAAATGGTTTGATGCAGATGAACACATGAAAACACAGTCATCGCAACTCTGAACCTTTTCGCCCTTTGCACAACCCACGCTCCTATTATTGTTAGCCACCTTGAGCACCATTTCCTTGGTGGAAAGGTGGGATATTGAATGAATGGATGGATGGATGGATGGATGACCTTCTTCGGCAATGTGCAGCTGCATGGGAGTGTTGGCATCTTCTAAAGTGCACTTATATTGCAGGACACAAGGTGACTTAGGTTGCAATCCCGTTCACACGTAACTGGCAGTACACCCCATTGAATTCAATAGGACCTACGCCAGAGTAGACATGCATAGGATTGTGCTCAGTAGAGGCTGGTAGCTCTGATTTTGGTGGGGCTGAAAATCCATTCTGGATTTCAATCAGTATTGGCCAAAACTCTAAAGTAGCTGTCCAAGGTGCTGAACCTAGCCCCAAAGTTCAGCCCTTTAGTTAGCTCCTTTAGAGTTCTGGCTAGTTCTGACCGAAACCCAGAATGGATTTCCAGCCCCACTAAAATCAGAGCCACCAGCCTCTACTGAGCACGATCCTATCTTGTCTACTCTGGCATAGGTCCTATTGAATTCAATGGGGCATATTGCCAGTTAAGTGTCTACAGGGATTGCAACCTAAGTCACCTTGTGTCCTGCAATATAAGTGCACTTTAGAAGATGCCAACACTCCCATGCAGCTGCACGTTGCAGAAGAAGGTCATTCATCCATCCATTCATTCATTCAATATCCCACCTTTCCACCAAGGAAATGGTGCTCAAGGTGGCTAACAATAATAGGAATGAAAAATTTAAAATAAGAACTTAGTTAAAACAATCAGAAACCAATACATTAAAAACACAATTAAAAAAACACATTAAAAGAATAAAAGCAGTACCCAACCCAGTCTTACATGCCAAAGGCCTGCTTGAATAAAAATGCCTTTGCCTGCCAGTGGAAGGACAGCAGAGAGAAAGCCAGCCTAGCCCATTGGATTCCGCCCAATGTTTGAAAATACATATGTGCAATTCCATATCTCATTAACCTTCTTTTCATTACAATGCATTCCTTCAGTAGCTAGCTGGTAAGCCCAGATGTCCCTACATTTTTTCATTAGAACATACAGTCAGATCTGGACTCCATTCAGTGCACTTGGTTCCCACTGAAATCAATGGTGTTTAAGTAATGACTAAGGCCATCATCAGATGAGTGTTTTATTTCATGCTCGTTGCTGGGCACTCACAGATTTCCACGGGTCCCTCTCATGATGTCACCTGCCTCCCATGCGCCTCCTGCCCCTTCTAGCCTTCTTCACGTGACAAAAAAACACCCCAGTAAGCCTGATTTATTTTTAAAGATGGAAGTTGTCACTATCTCCTGCTGTGTGCAGGAGAAGCAGTGCAACCAAAATGGCCCATTGGATGGGTCACATGCACGTTGTTTACTTCCTCTTTTGAAAGAGGAAGTAATGAAGGACAAACGCATGGGCGAAGAAGCAATGGTAAGGAAACACGATTTTCTCCCGTGTGATGATGCTCAAACTTGTCCCATTGAATTGGAACAAAGTTCAACTTGCTTAGCTCACGAGATTCACACTGAAGAAGCTAAGAACATGAGCACAGAGAGAGATACACAGACAGATGGTTTGGGCCAGTTTCCAAATTGTGCTTCTTTTCTAAACTTTTAATTTCTCACACAGAGCCTTAACGGTACTGAGTTCACATGAAACCCTGTCATAATAATAAATCGTTCTTCCTTTAAATGACAGACACATTTTCATGTGAAAATCATTTTCTGCCCCCCACCCCGCCTTCCCAAAACAATCTTCATGCATCACAATATACTTGGGTGTTCGTACTACTAATGCCTTTGGCATATAACCTGGTCTGTTGCTGAAAGGGTTTTTAATTAGTTAGTGCCATTTATTTCTTTTAGTGTTGCATTTTAATTGTGTTTTTATTTATATGTTTCAACATTATTTTTTAATTAAGATTTTAATCTGGATTTTATTGTTGGCTGCCTTAAGCACCTTTTCTTTCTTTTTGGCAGGAAGGCAGGTTATTAAATAAATAAATAAATAAATAAATAAATACCATATATGAGGACTGAATCATATGAAGAAGCAAAGTGCTTTTTAATGCATTGGATCCAGACTTAATCATAATCAGAGTAGACCCACTGAAATAAGTATACAGTTTTTAATTTCAGTGGGTCTACTCTAAGAATGACTAAGTCTGGATCCAACCCAATGTGTTAATTAGCACAATTTCTCATTGTTTCTCAATAAAGTTCAAATTGTGGGCTATGGTTTCCGGTCAGTGAAAGGGGCCTTTCTGAAAAACAATCGAAGTACTATCAAAAATAACCTGGTGGAATATGTGAGTAATCCTGTAAGCAAGTTTGCAGCAAATGCCGAATGTAAACTGAACCTTTAGTTGTGTCGGGGAATAATGGATGTTAGTTCACAAAGGCCAGATCTACACCTTGTGTCAAGTCATTACAAATATGGAATAAAAAGTAGGAAATAACACTATGAAAGAGGTATATAGAATGTGGTTTTTGCCCCAACAGTTATCAGTGTACTTCAATACCACTTTAAAACAGTTATTTAGATGTAACCAAAAGCTTATGCCATAATAAGTTTGTTAGTCTTTAAGTTGCCACAAGACTCTCTCTTGTTTTTGCTGGACCACAGCTCCCCTTCTGGGAATTACCTTAATAATGCCCCATCTTCATCCTTCATTCCATTGCCTAGATATCTACCAGAGATCATGAATGATGGGCTTACCAACCAGATCAACAATCCCGAGGTTGATGTGGACATCACCAGGCCTGATACCTACATACGGCAACAAATAATGGCCCTGAGGGTCATGACAAACAAGCTCAAGAATGCATACAATGGAAACGATGTGAACTTTCAGGATACAAGTAAGGCATTGTATCAGTCAAAGAACCTTAATCTGCTCTGTTGCAGCATTGCTTTCCGGGATATAAAACTCTTCCAGTATGATGTTTTTAGCTGAAACAAGTACAGGCATGGTTGAGTACCTGCCAATGTGGCCCACATCCCAGTAAAGGCCGCCTCCTCCTCCTCCTCCTCCTCCTCCTCCTCTTCATCATTGCAATGTGCTTGTTTACTTGCCTCTTGCTCTGGCCCAGAAAATGGTGGTGATGAGAAGGAGCAGCAATGGTAGCAATGTTGGGGAGGACCAAGAGCAGCTAATGACAATGGTGGTGAGAAGGTAGACTCACTGGCCAAGTTCGGATGACATATTAGGCAATGGAGGGGGAATAACACACTCACTGTGCATAATTTTGCTAGTACTCCCCACACAACATGTTGCCCCTCCCCCCGTCGCATGGCTGAAAGTTCCAGCATCCTTCTGGGCTGCTGGTGCTCCTCCCTCCCTCCTCCCAGCCATATCCCATCAGCCATTGCAAGTTTTGGCGCCTGTACAGAAGCAGCCGGGGTGTTTTCGGCCGCTCCTGCCGGAGAACTCTATGGCCAATGGAATAGTGCACTCAATGGGGTGTGGGTGTGTGATTATACAATGGAGCCCTCCACAAGACATTTTAATCAATTGATTATTTGATAAGCAACATAGCTACCCATTGTTTAATTAAAAAATAATAATGTACTGTGTGTTATGTGTTATCCCACACACACAACACAATCAACTCAACAGACAGTTGCCTCATCCCCCCCCCCATTGATTATCATGTCATCTGAACAAGGCCACTGAGGGAGGTGGCCCTTGGAAAATGAATTACCTAAGGGCTTTCAAAAAGCACTTCCAATGGCTGCAATGCCAATTAACGGAAACTCTCTGCAAGAAATGTTACTGTCCAAGCTTGACTTTATAATGAGCGGCCTTATACAGAAGGGTCAGGGCCCATTGGTCCCAGTGCTGCCTAGCCTTACTGGCAGTGGCTTTCTGAGGTCACACAGGCTGCGGTCTTTCCTGGCAGCCGGAGGTCCCATAACCAAAGATGCCAGGATTGTACACACTTCATGGAAACCTTCTTCTTTACCACAGAGCTATGTTCTCTACCTAGTGCTAGTCTGTCTGGAAAAATATGTCTGGTGCTCTGACAGTGATGTTTTTAGGGCCACACAGCCCAGGGGGTCCTCAGATGACCCCAGCCCCGAGAGTAGCAGGAGATGAGGGCACAAGGAGAGCTGCAACCAACTCCATCTTATTCCTGTCATCATGATGGTACTATGGTATAAGTGAGTTTAAAAAGTAAGACTTCACACCCTCAGAGTTTTGTTTGTTTGTTTAAATCAGGGCTGGCAAACAGTGGGTGTTGTAGAAGCAGTAGTAAAGCATAGAGGGAAAGCAGGGGGAAGAGAAATTTAAGTTGTATGTTTTACACCTGAAGTAATACACATGGCCATCTAAAGGACCCACCCATTAAGTCCCAGGTAGTGACTTAATTTCATCCTTATTTTCAAGGATGACAATGGCTGTGATCCATCCAAAGTTAAAAATTCCCAAGCTGCATTGATTTCAGTGGGAAAGATTTAAGTAGGGTGACCATACAAAAAGGAGGACAGGGCTCCTGTATCTAACAGTTGCATAGAAAAGGGACTTTCAGCAGGTGTCATTATGCACGCAGCACCTGGTGAAATTCCCTCTTCATCACAACAGTTAAAGCTGCAGGAGCCTTGCCCTCTTGACCAGATACAAAAGAGGGCAAGTCTCCTGCAGCTTTAAGTGTTGTGATGAAGAGGGAATTTCACCAGGTGCTGCATGCATACAAATGAAACATAACCATAACTTTTTGTCTGAAACAAATTATTCCACCTGATATGCAGATATTTGGGTATTTTCATGGATGGCTATGCAATATAAAATAGGTATACTTCCAATTGTATAGTATATCAGTGCACATCCCGGTGTACATGTGCATATAATCTGGGTCCACAGCTCCCACTTCATAGGGAACCATCCATGGAAACCTGTTGTGCATGAGATCCAATTAAGTTCTCCTGCTGACAGAACCATAAAATCACAGAATCATAGAATAGTAGAGTTGGAAAGGGCCTATGATGCCATCGAGTCCAACTCCCTGCTCAGTGCAAGAATCCACTACTTCTGCTCACAGAACAGGGATGGAGGACAATTCCCTCTCCCCTTGACCCACCTTGTGCACCCTCAAACTCTTCCCCGAAGGGTTGGGGACCCTCCAGAGCAGATTTTTGGGTACTGGATATGGGGGCTGCAAGCAGGAAAAGAAAGCCATGTCATTAAAGCGGCCCTTGGTTTGCACAATGTTGGATTTCACCCCTGGATTCCTTGATCTCAAGCTGTAACTCAGCATTTTATCTAGAAGGGTGATAAACACTACATCTGGGGCCAGAAAGGAGATCTCTTAACTCAGCTTAGTCCCTCCTGATGGCCTTCAAACTCCACACCACTTTGAGCACCAGATGAACGTATACATATTAAGCCAATGTATGCATACTTTTGACAGTTAATTTACATCCAGGACAGAATTGATGCTTCAAGCTCACAGCATGTTTGTTTTTCTTTTGGGTATGCACAGAAATTTAAACCTAAGGGCTATTAATTAAGAGATCTGCAAGAGAGAACTCCTTGTGCTCAGACACACAATTCAAGGATCTTATATACGGTATATCCAAAACAATTTAAAAATACATTCAGAATTCGCAGTGAGAAAAACCTACTAAAAGGCTATGAGACAGAGAATCTTGGGCCTAATCTACACCAAGCAGGACATTGCACTATGAAAGTGGTATGAAAGCAGTATATAAAAGGCAGGAGCCACACCAAGCAGGTTATAGTGGTATTAAAGTGTTATATGGTTTGTGTCTCAATGGGCCCCAACACTTGTCAGTGCACTTCTATACCGCTATAAAGCAGTAGTGTGGCTCCTGCCTTTTATATGCTGCTTTCATAGTGCAATATCTTCCTTGGTGTAGATTAGGCCTTTATTGCACATGCTAGAGGCTGCATATGGGAAGCCATCTTTTTGTCCACTATTTCATTCCAGTGCTTTCTTTGATCCACAAACCATGGGCATGATCCAGCCAAAGTTAAGCACTTAAGCCTCTTTCCAGTTCAGTTGGGGAGAGTTAGGGACATATTTCATTTTCTAATTGAATTCAGTGGGGACTTCCATTTGTTTAACTTCAGGTCCCTTTTCATATTACCCTTGTGGCAGGGCTCATTTCCACAGTGTCAGGGTCCGGGGCGTGGGCAGCAAGGCCTCAGCACAGGAACACCAGGGCTGGGATGGACAGTGGTGGAACTGACAACAGAGTCCAGGCAGGGCTGGAGGCAAAGGCAAGGTCCCAAGACGAGCAGGGTTCAGACTCCAGGAGCAACAGGGTTCAAGCAGGGCAAAAGGCATTGCCAGGCCAAGCAAAGCAAAAGTCAGGAACAGGCTACAGGAGACCATGTTGCTGTGGCAAAAGCTGAGGTGGAAATGTCCTTCTTATATAGCCCTTTCCTGGCTGCTCCCAGCTGGTCTGCATCAGCCCATCTGGGAGTGCTTGCTGATATGGGCCTGGGTCCTGCAACTACTCTGCAGCCAGCAAGGTGCACTGTGGCCACCAGGTGGTGCTGCCGGACAGATCCTGACAACAGTGTGAAGATCAGAGCCCCCAGCTCCTGCAGGAGGAATCCATGCGGCAGCATTTCCCCACGGGAGCAGCATCGCACATCATGGGAAGCTGCATTCTGACTTCATCCAAACTGTGTAGGGGCATGTCTGCACTTCCCAGTGTTCTGGGAGAGAAGGGGGAGGATGTCATGATATGCTGATCATGAGACCCTCCCTCTGCGTTCACACACGGTGCACAACATCCAGGGAGGAAGGAGGCCGTTGCGCCCACCATTTTTTAAAAAAGAAGAGGAGCTGGAGCACACATGCATTCCAGTGAAAGAGTAAGTTAAAAAAGGGGGGCGCTCCTGCCCCCCACCCTACCCCCGATGGCCCTGGACTCTTCCCTCTGATGACCCCCGCTACTCGTGGAGAAGAGGGAAGAAGCCGGGATGGGTGGTCACACCAACAGCGGTCCTTGGGATCATCCCAGGACTGCGGGAAAAGCTACGAAGAAAGGGTATCGTGATATCCCAAGGAAATGGAGGGATCATCCCTCTCTACCCCCAGGATCCCCTGTGCATCATGTGGACACACAGGGATGATCCCAGGATATCGCCTGGTGTAGACATGCCCCATCTATGACCCACCCTGCAGTAGCTCCCAGATCTTGGGTTGGATTCAGATTTATGCTGGGTCAACTGCACTGTCGGAAGTGAATTACCCCACCCCCTCCTTTCCATGACAGTCTTTCCAGCCCCCTGAAAGTGTTACACAGGAGACTTTGCTGAACGAGATGAGTTCTGGTTTATGGGGAAGGGGGTGATCCCTAAAAATCAAGTGAAGGGACCTTCCATGAAGAGAGCCCTTTCTCTCACAGAAGACAGATCCTGGATCCAACCTCTCAAATGAATCTAAGCGTGTCCCAGGGCTGGTTCATGCACCATGCTTTGAACAATGTGCACAATGGTTTCCTGTTTCAGGACCAAAAGCAGGAGTAGGCTACGTGTGGCCCTCCGGATGTTTTGGCCTACAGCTCCCATGGTCCCTCACCACTGGCTATTCTGACTATGGCTCATAGGAGTTGTAGGCCAAAACATCTGGAGGGCCACAGGAGTTGCCTGTCCCTGACCTTCCTGCTGATTTCTGGCTCTTCCAGAAATCAGCAGGTATAAGAAATTAGGGCTTTTCTCTGACACTATTTCCCTGTTTTCCTCCCTTTGCTTCCCGCAGGTGACGAGACCAGTGGCTCAGGAAGCGGGAGCGGTTGCACTGATGACATTTGTCCGACAGAGTTTGAATTCATCACCACGGAAGCCCCGTTCGTGGACTCGGATAGAAGGGAAGTGGACTCTTCAGCAAGCCATCCCAGCCAATCAGCACTCGCATGGTTTGCCGTCTGCCTGGTCCTCCTACTGCAACGGCAGTGTAGATAATCCTGGCTGTGGTCAGCGATGACTGTCTTTAGCTCTTGAAAAACAAAACAAAACAGCCAACTTTCTCTTTTTCCCCTATGCTCTTGGACAATGGACCATGCCACAAAATAGTGCAGTTTTCTACCAGAAGAGAGTGAAGGCGCTACAACCTGCTCCCCTTTGAGCTTTCCCAAAGAGTACCAGGTGCCGGACGGAACTGTCTCCTGTTCCTTTCAGATAGCTGTGAAGACAATGTCCGCTCCTCAGAGATCTCTTCCTTGCATTTTTATTACAGGAGACTTTTCAGAGCTTCATTTGCTTTTATGCTGCAGGAAGAAAGTTGGGGTGGTGGGGGAGGGAAAGGATTAGGGTGCAAGGGGTCGGGGGGGGTTCCATTTCAAAGAAAAAGGGAAAAGAAACAAAGAAAATAGGTATTTGTTCAAAATCAAGCTAACCCTAGGGTCCAACAATAACAACAAGACTAAATGTGAAACCCAAGGAAAAGACAAGGTATATTTTCTGGGGTGCTTCTTTAACGCATTTCAGGTCACCCAAATGATGTTTACCCTGGAGGGAGTATTCTTGGAGTTTTATTTTCTGTTTTTTTTTAATACAAGAACAAGTGTATGTTTTGCACTCCATTGGCCATAAACAGAAGATTTGGCAATAGGTTGGAAACAAAACCAGAAAAGCTTCTAGTAATTCCTCTCAAAATATTCACATGTTTAGCCCAGTTCTTATATGAATTCTCATGCTATTTGTCACATGCGATTATACACTCATGGTGTATAATCGACACAAGAGTCCAGCAGGTTGATCATCATCACAAGTGTGTAATGAAGTCATAACAATTCTTGTTAAAAAAAAAAAAAACTCAAGGGTTTGGACAGAAAAAATATCATAATTTCTTGTGATATAATCTCTTTTCTTTAGTGGCAAGGTTTGGCCTCAAGTAGAACTTTCTGCAGCTGTGTTTGTTACCGAACCAAAACGGCAGGTTTCAAAGGAACTGATCAATGGCAATTGGATCAATATGTTAGTTTTGCATAGGAATGGCATCCTTCATATCTATTAGTTTCTGTATCAGAAGGGAACTCTGTTGGTAAAACGTTAACACAAAAATATATGTATATATATATATATAATTATATATAGTACTGACATGCAAAATTTCTTTCACTTTTTTAGTCTTAGTATGACCATCTATTTTTATATATATAAATATATATATATATCAATCACAGATTTTAACTTCTTAATTACAAGCTCAGGGTTGACACATCTTTGTAGGGGGGGAAATGTTTTGTCAACCAGCTTTTATTTTTGTTGTGCTGCTTAGGAAAAGTCATCCGTTCATGATTAGCAAGCACACGAATCAAAGAAGAAAACATTTTGCATTTTCGGTTGCCCATTTCTTTACGGAGTTGCAGAGAGGCGACGCTAACCTTCTTTTTGTGTCTGTGTATTTGTGCAGGCCTGTGCAATAACAGACATGAAAATATGTGGAACAATGGAAGTTTGCAATGGCAAATTGTACTCGAGTGCAATCCTATGCAAGTTTAGACAGGGAAAAAAATATCCTGTGCTGGCTGGAGAAAGTTGGGAAGTGCAGGACATTTTTCTGTCTAAACATGCATATGATTCCATCCTTATGTGCTTTCTTCAGAAGCCAGTTTAAACAGCTTACAATGGTTATACTAGCCCTAGTATTCATCAGAATAGCATGATCTGGTAGATAAGCATATGTTTTCTCTTCCCTTGTTGTGCTGCCTCCATGGCTCTCCTTCACCCCACCACGAGCACCCAGAGGTGAATACAGGTCTCAGTGTATGGTATTACACCTGCTTCCGCGGTGAATAGCCTGGTCACTGGGCACAAGCTGGCCACTTACAAGTCACCAAAAAAAGAGGAAATATGTCATAAAAGAAAACCTAGGAAAAAAGAGGGCACAAAATTTGAATCTGTTAAGGGCTGTGTATAAATGCAGCTTTGGAGATAATTTAGGGTGACCATATTTGGGAAACCAAAAAGGAGGACACCTAGTGTGTGTGTGTGGGGAAGCAGCTTTCTGAGTCCTGCAGAAAGTACGTTATTCCCCCGCCACCTTAAAGAACCCGATTGGAGTGGAGGAGGGGAAAGGATTTCATTCTGCACCACCACCATCCACTCCAATTGGGGCCTTTTCTATAATGTCCACGAATGACCCACTTTCCCCTTTAAGACCTCAATTGGAGCTCGGGGTGGGGGAATGATGTGCCTCAAGAAAGCATGTCACTCCCTCCTGCCATGCTAATGGCAGCCTTAAAGAGGAAGGTGTGTCATTCCAGGACATTATTGAAAATTATAGAAAATCCCCCCTGACACCATGGAAAGAACAAAAACCAGGACAAATCCGGGGAAATCCTGACAGTTGGTCACCCTAAGATAATTGTTCTAATTAAAACAGAAATACTGTACTTCTCGCCCTGGTGGGACGGACTGTGACCAGGTGAGCGGTATGACTTGCTCAGCCTGCTGTCCAGGTGTTGACTGTTGGTGGGCAACTTCAAGGCCCCTGCACGCCTTCCCTTCTTATGGTTCTTTATCTTTACACTGAACTTGGACTGGGCAGCCATTCCAATAGAGGAACACCTTCAACATAGAGGACAGTCCTCTGGCAGCACTTCCAATAGAGGACTGTCCTCTGTAAAAGCGGGCACATAGCCACCCTCGCAGTCTTTTGCATGTTGCAAGGTGAAGTGCCAAAACGATTCCATGAGAACAGCCTAGCATGGCAAGGAAGGAGAAATTTATTCCGATGTCCTAGGCCCTCTGCGCCCGGCTCTCCAGGGGAAGAGAAAGGCCTAAACCAGGCCTTACTACCTAAACCGGCCTAGTCGTAAAAGGGCTAGAGTGCTGGAGTTGTTGTGGTATAAAGAGATTGCCCAACTATGGTGACCCTTCTAAGTGTTGATAAAGAAAAAATTCCCGGAAGCCAGTCACACGGTGCAGTTAAGGCCTTGACCATGTAAATTGTACATGTCTCAAAATGATTGTTCCCTCATCTAATTATAATTAGCTATCGATTTAGTGATGAACGTAGTACACTCGCGGCACAAATGTATAAAATATACTTGAGCACTTTTATACCCCTTCCCCCTAAAATGAACCGTATATATAGCTAAGGATTATATGCTATGTCAAATAGGAAAACAAAATGCAGAGAGTGTGATTCTCAGAAAGAGAGAGATTCTGGTTTCTTTAAATTATTATTATTTAAAACGTTCTACAATCCAACCTCATCCGCCCAATTCAGAGTTACACAGTTGTTGTTTTCTGAAAGTTGCCTGTGCTTCCTGGCCTATTTATAACTGCCTATTGCCCATTTCACAGAGGTATCTTTGGCCACGATCCAAACCTCTGCTGGATTATAACCAATGGTCATGACTAAGGTGACCATATGGAAAGGAGGACAGGGCTCCTGTATCTTTAACACTTGCATAGAAAGGGGATTTTCAGCAGGGGTCATTTGTACGTATGCAACACCTAGTGAAATTCCCTCTTCATCACAACAGTTAAAGCTTCAGGAGCCCTGCCCTCTTGACCAGATATAAAAGAAGGCAGGGCTTCTGCAGCTTTACCTGTTGTGATGAAGAGGGAATTTCACCAAATGCTGCAAATGCATGCATACAAATGACACCTCTTGAAATTCCCTATTCAATATAACTGTTAAAGACTCAGGAACCCTGTCCTCCTTTTCATGTGGTCACCAGAGTCATGCCTAACATAATAAGTCCCATTAATTCCAAGGGGGCTTAAGTGTGGCTAACATCCTCTGGATGGGGCTGCTGAGTGTCCCACCACTACCTGTAGTTGAGGATCTGTACATAAACGGCTGCCTTATACTGAATCACACCAATAGTCCATTTTCCCCAGTTCTGTCTACACTTGCCTGGCTGGCAACAAGGCTTCAAGCAGAACTGCAATGGGCAGGGATTGAACTGGGGACCTTATATGTGCATATACTATTCTGCTGAGCTATGGCCCTTTACCTGGCTAAAGTGCAAAGATGGATGGGGCACTGAGGGCCAGATCTAGCCTTCCTGTAGTTGCAATCTGACCCTGTGGGGTTCCCCCAGATGGCCACACCCCCTTCCCCAATCCCACCCTCTTCCCGCCCCCATTGTTTGTTGGTTTCTCAGTTTTCATTCAGTTTTTTGCTTCACTCTAAATGGTTGAAATGCCCCTCCTGAGGCTAAGCCAGCGACAGTGTTTTAAGCTACAATACACAGATATTTTCGGCCCTCCCCCTTTTGCCCTCAAACCCGCCCACCACTGGAACGATGACCCCAAGTGCTTCTCCGAAATTGAATTCACCCATTACTAAGGGTGTCATAAACACCCTAACATATTCCCTACCAAGTACTTTCATCTTGGTATTTTTGCAAATTTGGCTGGATACCCACCGACTTAAGGTGCATGCGTACAAACACTTTGCAGAGGAAAATGCTACCAAGAGGTTTTATTTCTCTCTCATTCTGCTACGGTTTCGTGTTCTTGCAAATGTTTCCACATGTGACCCAACAACCGCAAGACGTGCAGCGTTCTGTTTCAGCGGTTGAAAGTCACGTTGTCGGAATCTTATCGTGCTGCAGCACATGTACAATAACAAGTAACCGCAGAAGAATAGAGTCAAAACACTCAGTACATGGAGATGCCTATATAAACAATATCTCTGTGGAAACTTATCCCCAGTTCTAATGTATAGAGGTGTTATCATGTGAATGTCTGCCATCTGACGGAAGACCACAGACACACATATACCATTCTCTTGGCAGCTGTAGGCAGAAGCATGGAGATACTTTACCTAAGGGTGGCTATCATGGGCCAGGACCCAAACACAGAAAGTTCTACATTGAAGAAGTAGCCCTGGAATGCCAGGGGTCCTGGGCTGTCTCAGGAAGCCGTGCCTTGGGGGACCGTCTCTTTAGAGGTGTCTATGGATGATGAGAAAGGGGAGGGGGGACCCACAGGCAGTGGTGTAGTAAAACCAGGCTTTGTAGGGATACAGTGGCAGCACTTTTTGAATAGCAAGGACACTGGCATCCAAGCTTAGCTGCAATCCTCACAGTAGCTGGGGAAAGTAGATTTTTGTCAACAACAATAAATTGTTGTTGTGCAAAATGTTTTGGTGTGGTTTCGTCTGGAATGGGCAATTAAGGTTCATTAGCTTTACAAAACAGCTCCTCCTGGTAGAAATGAAAACTACTGATTTGGATTAAAACCGCTGCCTACATTTTTGGACTCTCCTTAGGGACATGGCTATTCAGGACTGTACTTGCACTTCAAAATTTAGTACTATACCACTGGACCATGTTTCCTCCATCACCAATCCTAGAAATCCATGCCAATATCTTCAGATACTGACTCTTTTCCCAGAAATTGACTCAGCTCCAGGGATCCCATCTTTACCCAGTCTCAAAAGCAAAAGCAGGTATATCACACGTCGTTGCCATAGTGCAGGGATGGGCAACTTGTGGCCCTCCAAGTGTTGTGGCCTGCAACTCCCATCATCCCTCAGCATCGACTGTGCTGGCTAGGGCAGATAGGAGTTGTGGGCCAAAACATCTGGAAGACCACAAGTTGCCCACCCCTGCTGTAGTGCATCTCTCAGACTGGGGTCAGACTGCTTCCTGAAACAACCCCCATCCCAGAGCCAGAAGACATTAGGGGTTGGCCCATCCACTTGACATTATCTGGTCCTGTCAATTTTATGGAAAATCCGGACTGAAGCCATACAACTCCTTGCAGCAGTATGTAAGCCCTCAACAGGCTCTTGACCATTGTTGGAGCAACATCTTAGGTTGCCTGGTCATTCCCTTTATCCTTTCCTTGAGCTCCACTGTGCTCCATCCAGAGTCTTGATACCTTGCCTGCCATCTTAGCCTCCTGACTTGCATCATGTGCTCACCAGTGTTGCTGATCTTTGAACCTACCCACTGTCCAGATTTTAAAGTACTCTCTCGAGATCTATCATAACTGCACAGTGGCTCCTACTTGACCCCAAGCCTTGGCCAGAAGAGGTACCATCCATAATGTAGGACCTTCTGTATGTTGCAGCTAGTTTTGGAGAATGTCAATGACATCTTTATACCCATAGTTACGTCTGCCCTGGCTTCTGTAGAGTAATGCCATCTTGAGCTCACCCTATTACTGACACCAATTGTAGTCCTTTTTTAAAAAAAAAAATCTTTATTTATATTGGTCAGTTTCTCTTGTAGCTCACTCTTATTCTCTTTAGACACTTTACTGCTCTTATCCTCTTCCAGTCTGCAAGGATATTTATGAGGCCTTTGACTGTTGTAGTGAGATATTCTTAAAACAAAGACTAATTTTACTTTCCATCTAATTATGTTATATGTAAATATAATGTATTACTCCATGTGTCACAGTTCAGCCCATGGGTAGACTACTTAGTACTCTCGAGATGGTTATGGCTACCTCCAGTATCTGAGGCAGTAAGCCTAAATACACCAGTGGGAGGGTGCTATTGCACCTATGTCCTACTTGTGGGTTCCTGGTCACTGTGTGAACAGAGTGCTGGACTAGATGGACCCTTGGTCTGATCCAGCATAGCTCTTCTTATGTTTTTATGATGATTTGGACTACAATTCTCCTACATTCCAACCAGCATGGCCAATGGCCAGGGTTAGTGGGAGCTGTAGTCCAAAATATCTGGAGCGCACCAGGTTGTCTACACATGGAAGAAAAAATGGTAGAGCTTGGGTATATGAGCAGCCTACTAAAATGACTTTTAGAAAAGGTAGGAAAGGGCTACAGGATTGTCCTCCACTAGTCTTCCCATTCCAGCAGGCTCTATTAACATTTGGGGAATTGGACAATTTTTCTTTTCAGATTCTGCCTGAACAGGCTGGATTCTTCCCTGCTTAATTAACCTCATATGTGCTTCTCAATTCCACATTCCAAAAATTCTCCCAGAGCACTGTTTGCTCTTGGCATGTCTGGGAACCAGGGGAGATCTTCCACAACAAAAGCCTGGTTACCGAGTTGTGTGGGAAGTGCTTCCATGTGGATCAATCTCATGCCACGTGGAGTGGGTGACTTTCATGGTTACTTTCTCTACCAATGTTACCATTCCCCAGGGCCTGATGAACTCGAGGCAGGAAGTACCACCTCACTTGCCTGTCACAGATGCTTCCTTTTACAAACATGAATGGAGACCTCAAGATCCAGCTGTATCAATGTGGCTGTCACACCACTCCATCCAGATATTAGTATGTCCCAGAACATTTTGCTGCTTGAGTCAGGGCAGCAAATGGCGCCTCTTACTCACCAAAGTCAAGGTGCATACTATCCAAATTGAGCCAACTTATTTTGGCACATAAGGCAGAAAATCCTATAGGACCTCTCTCCATCCCTGGCAGTAGAAATATAATAATAACAAAGTAAATAGCCCAAAATCTGCTATCTGAGATGGCTGTCTCACTCTGCCACATGGAAAGTCCAGCCCTGCCTAGCATTAATAAATGAAGGAAGGGATCCAGGGCATGTCTACACCAGCCATTTATCCCAGGATCATCCCGGGATCATCCCTGTGCATGCAAATGACACACAGGGGATCCTGGGAGCAGGCAGGGATGATCCCTCCATTTGCCTGGGATAATCCTTAGGTGTAGAAAGGGCCAGAGTTACATATTCAGTGACTCAGGAGAACAAATGGTGATTAGCTGAGGAATGCCATGCTGAGTTTCCCAAGAGCCGGCATTTTGGATTCTGTTTCAGGGTGGGCCCCATTCATGGCAGCTCCGATGACGGTGCTAGGTTCTATGCAGCAGTAATGGTTCCACCTCCCCATCCTGAAACTGACATTGACTGGGTAAGATGGAAGCCAGGTAAACATGCATCCATTTATCATGTTTTGGTCGTAGTCCACGGATTAGCATGTGAATTAAATCAGGGATGAATTTGTCCAATCATATTTCCCTGTTTCTTCCTCCGCAGTAAGTATGGTGATCACTTTGTGTGAGATGTTCACATAAACTCTCAAATATTCCCTAAAGCTTGAATTGTCTCTTTGTCACACCTCACATTGTCTTGGAATGTGACGGCGCTATTAAATTGACAGAGCGTGTTGAATCTTGGAGTTAGGAAATAAAGATCTAAAAACCTGGTGCTTCTAAAGGCAAGTTTCTATATCATTTTGAAGTGCTCCTCTTTACACTCCCCTTCCTTATAATAATTGTTTTTCTATCGGAAATGCTAAGTTATTTCTGTGCCATAGTGCAACATTTTCCCTTCTGTTTATAGCAAGATACAGTGAACAAAGCTGAATTTGGTTTTGTAACAAGGTTGCGCTAATAAGAATGCAACGGTTGGAGCAGCATGCAGATCTGAAATCCTACAGAATATCCCTATGCATTGGATTGGTTATGGTTGCAGATAGTTTTATGGTAGTTCTAACCACAGCCATGCCAGAGATTTTGTTTTAGAAAAGACCCATCTGTCATTTCCCCTTATGTCATCCTCATAAGGTGTTGCATTCTTCTATTTCCAGAAGGTTTATGACCCATCTACGAGGACCTTATGCCATCCTGGTTAATGGCAACATATAGGGCTAGCATCAAGGGTAGGCATAGTTGGGCACCAGCTCAGGGTCACACTAGCAAAGGTCTACTAACAACAGCCCCAGGACTTGCTTCTCCTCTTCACCATAGCAACCTGCTTACTCATTTGCTTCTTGGTCTCACCCAGGCAGTAGTGGTAGTGAGAAGGAGGGGCAGTAGAAGCTATGGC
This sequence comes from Elgaria multicarinata webbii, assembly GCF_023053635.1. Classification (NCBI taxonomy): domain Eukaryota; kingdom Metazoa; phylum Chordata; class Lepidosauria; order Squamata; family Anguidae; genus Elgaria; species Elgaria multicarinata. Next base: position 23,810,355 of record NC_086175.1, on the reverse strand, counting down.
CTACTTGCTCACTGGCTCTCTGTCTGTCAGGCAAGGAACTTGAGGACCAAGAGCAGCTGGTGACAATGGCAGTGAGAAGGTAGATTCACTGAGGGAGGAGGTCCATTGAGAGAGACTTGCCCAAGGGCCGTCAAAAACCTAGAACCGGCTTTGCCGACAGTTTTGGTGCACACTGAAGTTTAATAATATGAAATGTACGTAGGGAAGCGGTAAACCTTGTACTAAGGTCCATCCACTTTTCATAATACATACTATTGGAAAGTCCATTTTCAGAACCATCTGGTCCCATACACTGGTAAAGGTAAGGAAAAGGATACCTAATCAAGGTCAGGAGGGGTTACCTAATTAGTGGCTAGATAGGACACCACTGAGAACTCTATTTAAGCTGCTTACCTTTCTAAAGTAACAGCAGGAGATGATGATGATGATGATGATGATGATGATGATGATGATGACGACGATGATTATATAGTAATAATCTGTTAATTATGAGGAAGCACACATAATGTGAAAATGTATGGTGATTCTACAATTAATTAATGTGGGGATCATCCATTAAGGCAAACGTTGTGCAGACCACTTCCAAATGGCAGTTTAGGTTCTGGTTGTTTGTTTTCCAGGACCACCATAGAGCCAAGGGATAAGATTGTATGATTAATCCATTGTTTTCAGAATATCTTTTCAGCCAATCAGAGGACTTTGGTTAGTTCTGATACTGCAGCTGCCTCCCACTCGAGCAGGTATCAGCCGAATGGTTTCAGGCCCCTGCTGGTCCCTTGCAGGTTCTACCAGCAATGCCAGGGAGATCTGTGCAATTGCAGGAAAACCCATTCCTCCAGGAAATGGGCTTTTTCAAGGGTTCAGCACCATGTGAGCATGATATCAATAGTGGTCCCAGGATCAGCAAGTGATGGCAACGTGATTCCAACCTTTGACTGGAAATTGTACTGTGGAGCTATTGCCTATAGTACATCTCTGCTTTTCATGTGCCACTATGATCAATCCAGTTTCCAGGCTTTTGTAACACTTCCACACTGTCTGAAACAATGAGCTCCCAGAAGCATGAGCAGCACTGCTACAATGGACATGAATTCATTTTGATGTGACTGCTGGTGACTGCTGTTACCCCCCCCCCCACTGTAGAGGGCTCATGAAGCATTGCACACTCTCCCCACTATTCCAAATGCCTGTTCTTTTTACATGGCTTTTAAAAAAGTAAAGATGCATTTCCTCGGTTGCTCTCATGCACATGCACACTCTTTGGTGTGTTTCCCTTAGGAGTAAAATTGGCTAGACCAGAAACTGCTTGTGAGCTAGCAGTCTTCAACTAGTGGGTCACGACCCAAAAGTGGATCGAGAGATCGGTCCAGATGAGTCTTGGCAAAGCTGTTGCCGCCATGAAGGGAATGGAGAAAATTGTGAAAGTGGGTCCCGTGTCGCAGGTTGGGAATCCAAGGTGGGTCTCAGGTCTGGACCAGTTGAAGACCACTGAGCTATCCCAATCCATTTCAGCATCTTGTTTCCTTGCATGGACATGGGGAAGCTGATGCAGTTAGGAATTAGGAAAACAACATGACCAACCATCAGTGAGCCTCCACCTTCGATTTGTTCAGTTAGCAAGCAATGAGAGGTCAGGGATAGTGCCCCATTAGCAGTAAGGGGGAAGTTGGCCTTCTTATACCTCACTAATAATAATATGTACACGGACGCATGATCAGGCTGATGTTCACTGCATTGATACTGGTACAAACTGAAGATGATGGTTAAAATCTGCAGGGTTTGTGTGGGTGACAAAAATATGCTCTCTCTTATCAATGCTCTTGCATTCCATACTCTGTTCTCCTTGTGTACATTTATCCATTAAAAAAATATAAAGTTTGAAAAGCTTCCTACTGGGGGCGGGGGGCTGGAAAGGAAGAGGTGCAATTTTCTCAATGCACATGGAAACAAAAGAATTCCTAACGGGATCCCAGTTACCACACTGGCATCTCTCTCCTAGCCTGATGGAAGAGTTAAGTCTTGGAATTCAGGATTTGAATATTTCCCTGCCATCACAAAGGATGGAGAAAGGGTATAATATAGCAACGAAAGGTGCAATCCTGCACAGCAGGGGTGCAGAACGAGGCTGGGGTGGGTGGCCCAGATTGCTCCCCTGCAGGCTGGGTAATGTCAATAGATATGGCCAGGCCTACTGATGTCATCCAGCCCTGGCCCCCACCCATGGTGCTTTTATCCATGTTGACAGAGGCATGAAGTTCCGGCCCTCTTTTAGCACAGAGAATGGTATTCAACTAGTGCTGGGAAGGACACATGCTCCTCCCGATGCAGGTCAATTCCTGAGCTTCATGTGCTGTCCAGCACCTCCATGGACACTCTGTGCCATGAAGATAGACTCAGCCACTGCCAGAAGGACCATGGCACCCAGGAGAATCCCCGCCGATATCTCTGATCCCTGGATTCCCAGAATAGGGAAGTGAACAGGCTGGATTAGTCCTGTGGACTGAGGCTTCTGCATCCCTGCTGTACAGAGTTATCAGCCCATTGAGCACAGTGGGATGTACATCTCAGTAAGTATAGGTTGGAGTGTGCCCCCATAGTGCAATTCTATGCATGATTACTTTGGAAGATCCACAGTGTCCAATTGGGTTTATACCCTGGTAAGAATGCTTAGGATTGCAGCCTAAGGGTAAGAGCTGCAATCCTGGAAGCCCTCACTTCAAATCTCACCCCACCTCAACCATAGGGTGACTATATGAAAAGGAGAACAGGGCTCCTGTATCTTTAACAGTGGTATTGAAAAGGGAATTTCAGCAGGTGTCATTTGTATATATGGAGAACCTGGTGAAATTCCCTCTTCATCACAACAGTTAAAGCTGCAGGTGCCCTGCCCTCTTTTAAATCTGGTCACTTGAGTATAGCTCCTGCAGCTTTAATTGTTGTGATGAAGAGGGAATTTCATCAGGTGCTGCATGCATACAAATGACACCTGCTGAAATTCCCTTTTCTAGGCAACTGTTAAAGATACAGGAACTCTGTCCTCCTTTTCATATGGTCACTGTATTCAACCATGAATTGACTGGGAGGCCTTAGGCAAGCTAGTATAGCCCCAACTTCATCCTTCACATCTGTAAATAAAGGGGTGATAACGACGACGATGACGATGACGATGATCTAGATCTACCTTCCACACACATAAGGGCTCAGCTGATTCAAGGCAAGGTTTCCAAAAAAGACAGAGGAGTTAAGGCATCTTCTATCCTTCCACATCAGAACAGAAGGGCAGCTACTACCTAAGATGGTGGCAAGTTCCACTGAAATGAATGGGTTTACTTTGACAAACATATTGTTGTTGATTTTAGGGTTGCAGAATACCTCAGATAACCTTAAGTATCAGCAAGAGAGAAAATTAGAAGATGCTAATGAAGTCACAATTAGGCTTCAATTAGATTAACAACAAGCTCTCATAGAATTCATAATCTAATTTGTTAATCAGCCTGCAGCAGCATCTCTTAGTAGGGAGTACGGGGAGGTTAAACCAAGTGTTGCAAATCACTGAATATATTAAATTAAAACAGAACTGTTGACGGATACAGCATGTGCTGCTGCCACAGTCACAAACGGATTTGCTTTAAAGGCCTAATGCCACATATAGACTCTTCCGTACCGAAAGCTTGCATCCGGACCTCCCAACCCTGCCAGCCCTGCACCTTGTGGGCAGTGTTTCAAGGTTGTTACCAAAACATGACAGTTTGGTTCCTGTGGTGCTTGAAAGGTCCAAGCGTGCAGAATTGCAAAACAAATGCAGAAAGTGGCGCACACAGCTCACCATGAAATGGACAAAAAACCCTGTTCCCATGCCTTCCACTGGGAGCTAAGCTACATGTTACACTATCGCAGGGTGTGTAGCTTTTGTTATTTATTCGTTCAGTCGCTTCCAACTCTTCGTGACTTCATGGACCGGCCCACGCCAGAGCTTTCTGTCAGCTGTCGCTAGGGTGACCATATGACCAAGTTGCCATTTGTATGCATGCAGCACCTGGTGAAATTCCCTCTTCATCACAACAGCTAAAGTTGCAGGAGCCCTGCCCTCTTGACCAGATGTAAAAGAGGACAGGGCTCCTGCAGCTTTAACTGTTGTAATGAAGAGGAAATTTCACCAGGTGCTGCATGCATACAAATGGCAACTGCTGAAATTCCCTTTTCTACCCAACTGTTAAAGACACAGGAGCCCTGTCCTCCTTTCCATATGGTCACCCTAGTGTAGCTGAGGCCTATCTTGCAGTTTATTGTCATGTAAGTATGCATAGCCCTGATTTGGATCGAGACCATGATGCTAAAGGAGGGAAGGGATAAACATTCCCCCATGTGTCCCCCCCCCACTGCACACAAATATTGAGGTGGGGTGGGGTTAAAAAAATAAAATAGTCTCCATTGACTCTAATGGATACTTTTTTTTTTAACTGCTCTTCTCCTCTGATGTGTGTGTAATTTGGAGGGGGGAATAGGGGGAAGGTTTAGCCCTCTACTCCAGGAGCACTACAGTCCTGATCCAAGTCAGGGTATGTGCACGCTCACACGACAGTAAAATATAAGACAAGCCGCAGCTACAAGCTGCGATTACCATATAATTTGGCTCTGGGACACTATAAGGAATAGAATCTATAGAAGTTAACTACAGAACTAAATGGGGGTGACGTCTTTTCATTAATCTGTTGAGGGATGCAGACACTCATTGATCACAATCTCTTGGTGGGTCTTTAAATGGGTTTGCAATAGATCTGCAAGCATTTTTTATTATTATTTCCAATGGTTTATCAACACCAGCAACAAGTAGACTACTCCCCACTAAATTAGGGTGCTGGAAAAACCAAGAGCTGGTGCTTGTGAAAGGACTGTGAACTCAGTTCTGGTAATAAAAACAAATTCTTGGTGCCAAGCATCTGTTCCAAGGGCTTTAATTCTACATCTCGACTGCCCTGAGCCACTACTTTGCATTTAGCACCAGACGTTGGATGTCCAAATTTCCAGTCAAAATACAAAGCAGATCCCACAAGCCTTAAGACTGCTCACCCTTACTCTCTGGCAACATTTCTTGGTACTCAGGAGCTGCGGCTGGCCCAGATGTTTAAGAGGGAATAAAGCAACGACCAGCAGGAGGTGAGAGCCAGCTGATTATCCCTTGCTTTCAAGCAGAAGGGTGCTACAAGAAACAAGCAGGCAAGAAACAATGCCATCCGTGGTGACCAAGCCCTGGACTTCAGTGGTTGGCTCATCTTGCCATGGAGAGTGACTCACCCACTCCCCTCCAATCCCATATGTCAGGGATCCCCAATCTTTCTGGGTCAGAGGACACATTTGGAATTTTGAGGATGTGGTGGGTACTCTCATAAAATGGCTGCCATGGGGGAAGGGAGCCTTCCCCTCCCAGGCCTCCAGAGACTGAGTGACATCAAGAGATGTGGCTGTGCTTCCTGGCATAATTTGGTTCCCTACGACATGTCCACCAAGAACCGGCTCCACTACCCTGACACCTTTTCGCCCTTGGAGAAGATGTGGGGCAGGCAGGTGAAGCCACCATCTCAGTCAGGAGGCTTCACCTGACTGGCAGCTTCCACAATCACTTGGCTAAGCATCTGTGACTCCTTCAGCCACTGGCTCAATCAGGTGGGAGAAGGCCCGAAGCAGGCAAAATGTCTGGTGAAGAGAGCAGTTAGTGGAAAGGGGGGGGGGGGCTACAAGGGCAGTTGGTGGACCAGGGAAGCCAACAAGAAGCCAGTGGGGCTGGGGGAGTCACCAGGGGGGAGGGGCAATTTAAAGGCAATTGACCTTAAAATACCTGGCAAAGAATTGACCTGTTGCAAATATTTTGAGCTGTGCATTTTGCAGGCAGGAGAGCTGTGGTACAGGACTGAGCTGTGTGTTTTGCAGGCGAGGCCACTTGCAGAGGTGTGGTGTTTGAGATGCTTAGAAAGTGCTGCTGAGCGATTCAGTTCTTAGTAGACATGCAGAAGTCTTGTCCTGATGACTTCAGAGCAGACATGTAACATGGTGATAATCACGCTTTGCCCCCCCCCCCCTGCCTACCCGCCCCAGGGAATGAGAACCCCAAGACCTTTCACATTTGGCAATTCGACCCTTGGCCTAAAAAAGGTTCCCCACCTCTGATTTACTGCAAACCTCCCCAGCCTGATTCCACCCCCCTCACCCGATGTGTTGGACTACAACTCCCATCATACTCTGCCAGTGTTAGCACTATAGTCACCAGGGGAAGCTGCCTTCGAGACATAGGCTCAGAAAGAACAAATGTGTGTGTGCCATACCAGCCTCAGGAGGCTCTGGGTGGATGGATCTTGCCAACAAGTGAGCGGAGGCTCGTTGTGAGGCTGGCCGGTGCCAGTGCTGGCTCTAGGTTGTGGTGGGCCCTTGGGCCACACTCTCAATGGGTTCTCCTCCCTCAGTGACTTCTTACCACCATGGTCCTCAGATGCTGTTCCTTTATCTCAACAATGCAACCACTTGCTTGCTTAGCAGGCACAAACTCAATGAGCCAAGAGTGGCATCTACTGTTTCTCCTCTGCACCATAATTGTCTTGGCCAGAATGAGAGACTGTTATTATTATTATTGTTATTATTATTATTATTATTATTATTATTATTATTATTATTATTATTAATTTATATAGCACCATCAATGTACATGGTGCTGTACAGAGTAAAACAGTAAATAGCAAGACCCTGCCGCATAGGCTTACAAACGATGGAGGAGAAGGAGAAGAAGGGCAGCAGTCCAGGGGGCTCTGGAAGTGAGTCCTCTGCTGGGGTGTGTGGGCCCAACCATGCCAGCACTGTTGTTTTCAGTCCCTGTATCTTGGCGTGCCTACCTGCATTAGGGGAGGGGGGGTCATAGCTCAGTTGCAGAGCATGGGTTTTGTCTGGAGAAGTTCCCAGATAGGGCTGGGAAAGATATCCTCTCTGAAACCTTGGTGTGGAGAGCCATTTTCAGTCAGTATGTAGACAACACAGAGATAGATACACCAATGGTCTGACTACAAACTCTAATGATGTTTTCCATCTTATTTATTTCATTTATTTGTTAGGAGTATCTTAATTTGATCCATTGGTTTAATTAGGACTTACAGGCTAAGCTTTTACATGATTTCTAAGAAGTACGTCCCACTGAGTTCAATGGCGTTTACCCCCAAGTAAGTGTGCGCAGGATAGCAATCTGAGTCACAATTAACTTTAGTTGGATTGAGTCCAATGCGCTTAGGCCTTCTTTCTTTAATCAGGCTTCAAAACAAAATGGCCCCTGCTCCAATCCCCTCCCTCAGCTGGGCTCCCCCGAGGAAGTCCAGTTGAATTACCTTGAAGGGACCATACTTAAAACTCTTCTGGGCCAAACAATACTTTATGTCAGGGGCTGTCCAGATGTTATGAGTTCCAATCCCCATCACCCCAGCCAGCATGGCCAATGTCAAGGATGATGGGAGTTGTGGTCCAACAACATCCAGAGGTTCCCCACCTCAGCTTTATTGGAATGGCTTAAGCTGAGCTACTTTTATCCTGAACAAAAAGCAGCCACTGGGAGCCCCAATCCAGAAGACGTTCTCAATCTGGATTGGGACTTCCCTCCAATTTGCTGCTGTAAATCCCCACCCTACCAAGCTGCAAATAGCACCTTCAGGGGCAAAGAGCAGCCGGGGAGAGGGCAAATTTTGGCAGAAACCTGGCACAGGGCCCCCAATCCGGATTGGAAACACATTTCAAATTGGGGGCTCGCGACTTCTTTTTCTTACAAATTAAAGAGAGGCAAGTTTAAGCCTGCTTGTTCAAAGGTGTGGATGATGTAACAGGATCCATGACCCTCAGTCTTGATTATTAACCAATGGGGTGGGGGTTATGTAGAATATCTCCAAGTAGTTTTCAAATCAGCCACAAGAGGGCCTTCTATGCTTTTATACAACACACATTTCCATTCCTGTTTTTAAAAAAGCAGTGTCGTCGTCCCCAACTCACCCCCCGCCCATATTTTGGGATGGTCAGTTTTATTTAATGATGCACAGAAAGCATGGGAAGCAAAAATGGGCATTGTTTACATTTGTATTACCATACGATCACCATCGGAGTTATGGCTACGCGTGACAATAATTTGTAAGCAGAATAACCATATTTCAGTAGGAAGGCAGAGTAATAAGCGCCTCTTGACGTGAGTGAAGAAAGATGGTGTTCCAATGTGCAACTCCTCCGTGCGTATACTAGTCAGGGATATGATTCTGTAGTCGCAGCAGATTTTGAAATAGAATCATTCATGTATGGGGTAACTTAGTTTTAGAAGATAAGTTTAATGAATACCAACTGAGGGCTACCTGCAGGTGTCCACAAATGGACAGCCCTTCCAAATTGACAGCGCAATTGTCTATATGCATAAGCAAGCCTCAACGAATTCAGTGGGGCTTACTCCCAGGTTGGTGGGCACAGGATCACAGCCTGAGTTGCACATGAACAAAAGCTTAGTGTGCAGAATAAAATTCAGCAGCTGGAGCAGTCTTTGTGTTGGTTAGGGCCATGAGGCCTCTCCAAACAGCTACTTGGGGTGGTCAGCTTGGACAACCAGCATGGTGCAGTAGTCAGTGCAGCCGTTCCCAACCTCACATCCTTCAGGTGTTTTGGATTACAACTCCCAGCATTCCTGACCATTGACCATGCTGGCTGGGGATGATGGGGGTTGAAGTCGAACAACACCTGGAGGGCATCAGGTTGGGGGGGGGCAAGCCCAAGTGACTGACTAGAACCAAGAACACCTCAAGTCAACCACTTTCTCTCAACCTAACCTACCTCACCAGGTTGCTGTGAGGATAAAACGGGTGGAGAGAGAACCATGTGCCTTCTGGAAGGGATGGGATAAAGATGTAGTAATAATAATAATAATACCTTACATTATTTTTGAGACCCACTGAACATGGCCTCTCTGACGTGTGACTGGTGTCATCAAAGCTGCACGGTGGGCAGCCCCTGTTTGCATGTGAGCTTACAAGCATGCAACACACCTCACAGCTGCACACAGGAGTCCATGGATCAGCATCAGTATACTCCAGGGGTGAGCAACTTGTGGCTCTCCAGATGTGGTTGGACTTCAGTTCCCATTGTCCATCACCACTGGCTTTGCCGACTAGGGCTGATGGGAGTCTAACAACACTTGGAGGGGCCACAAGTTGCCCACCCCTGCGGGGCTCAGCACTCGGTCTTGTAAAGCACAACTTAATCAATAGGCCATAGCTAGACCTAAGGTTTATCCCAGGATCATCCCAGGTTCGTCCCTGCCTGAGCGCTGGATGCCCTGTGTGGCACTTAGATGAACAGGTTTGACCCCAGGACAATCCTGGGATAAACCTTAGGTCTAGCTACGGCCTCAGTCGGCTAAATACACCGAAAGGGAATGGTATTGAGAATCATTTTACTCAAGGAGGTTGTTTTTTAAGCCACGCTGTGCTAACTGCTAAAACAGCAGGAGCAGGTGTGCAATCAAAATTGTACCACTCCTATAATTACTGCGTTGAGTTTATGGGGATGCAAAGTCTGGGACGTGTTTACAGCAAGGGATATCCTGCGTGTGGACATCAAATCTGCCTTCTATGTTTGTTTATCCCAAGATTAGCACCCTTGGGGGTCCCACCTTCAGGGTCTGAAAGAAGCTTGCGGAAGTAATCTTTTAAGGCACTCCTGGAGCGATAGTGGGCAAACGCATTTCACAAGGATTCAGAGATGTGGGCCAGCCATGAAGGATTCCTTCCTGTACATCTGAGCACACTTTTTTTTTTTCACTGTGGAAAAATCAACTATCATTCACGGACTGGAGGTCAAAATCTGTGCCCAGGGCTGCCAGGTGACCTCCCAAAATGGGTGAAAATGGGTGTGATGGACCCAAATCAAGAAGAAATGGGTAATCCGTCGAGGGGTTTCAAATGATAAGCTACATGTCAAGTTCCTAGTTCAACAAATGGTCAATGTGGACCACTTGGCTACTTACAAAAACACTCCTCCTCCTTTAGGGGTCTTCAGTATATTTCTTTACACTGAACCTCGCATTCATTAGAGGCTCGAAACCTTTCCTGTGCCTCCTGTGCTGGAAGAGGACAAGCAGAAGGACCAGCACAGTTAAGGCGATCAGAGCTCCTCCAATGGTGGATCCAACCATAAGAGCCCAAGCGCGGGCCTCTTGAGCCGAATCTGGAAAGGCAGGAAAACAGAGTCAGTTACAACGTCGTGGTGAAGCTTCACGGCTAGAAATCAGCTCCGCGGGGGAAAAGGCACAGCAGGCAAAAGGAAATCCTGGGCAGCTAACACTTCCGGCAAAGGTGTTGCTTGGTGTTCATGCTTAACCCAAGGTTTGTGCCAGGCGCAGCAGCAGCACGTGGCATCCTTGGGCAGCTGCCATTGCCCACTGCTGTCGCAGGCCGTGGTGTCGTGGAGCCGGTGCTTGCAGGCTCGAAATGCTGGGTCGTTTTCATTAGCAGGGACTCTGACATCATCGGCCACCCCCTCGGGCTCTTCTATTCCCACTGAACTTAAACTGCACTCCTCACAGTAGCCAGGAGGAAATTAATTTTCCTGGCAGCAATGTACTGTCCCTTAGTGTAACGCAAAGAATTTCAGGGTGGCTTAGTCTGCAATGGGCAATCAATCAACAGTTTACAAAAAGACTTCTGTAAGGCTTTCCAAAAGACCTGCTCCTGACAGAGACGAAAAGTGCTGGAACTAGTTTATTGATAAGATACTGGCTGGGTTCCCACAACACGCAAAGCCATCCTCAGTGGTTGAGTGTGGGTTGTTGTTGTTGAACCATGGCTTATAGTTGTACCGCGGGTTATCATAAGAACATAAGAAGTGCCATGCTGGATCAGAGCAAGGGTCAATCTAGTCTGGGGAGGGGGGGACGGACGGACTACACTACTGCTTTAAAGCACTTTATAACAGTTTTGACAACCGTTGGGGCCCAGGAACCACTGCACATACAGGTTTCAAAGTGCTTTAAAGAGCTTTAAAAGCAGTAGTGTAGATCCCCTCCAGCACTCTGTTCACACAGTGGCCAATCAGCCGTTGGCCAGGGATGAACAAGCAGGATATGGTGCAACAGCTCAGATTCCCCAGCAACTGGTGCATAACAGGCTTACTGCCTCAAATACTGAAGATGGCACACAACCATCAGGGCTAGTAGCCATTGATAGCCTTCGCCTCCAGGAATTTATCCAACCCCCTTTTGAAGCCATCCAGATTGGTGGCCATCACCACATCCTGTGGCAGTGAGTTCCATAATTTAACTATGCACTCTGTGAAGAAGTACTTCCTTTTATTTGTCCTGGATCTCCCACCAATCAGCTTCATGGGATGACCCCGGGTTCTTGTATTATGAGAGAGGGAGAAAAATGTCTCCCTGTCCACGTTCTCCACACCATGCATCATTTTTTCCACCTGTATCATGTCTCCCCTTAGCCTCCTTTTTTCCAGGCTAAACAATCCCAGTTGATGTAACCTTCCCTTGTAGGCTCCAGCCCCTTAATCATTTTAGTTGCCCTTTTCTGCCCTTTTTCCAGCTCTATAATATCCTTTTTTAGGTGTGGTGACCAGAACTGCCATGTTGCCTTAATGCAGCACATCTTCCACAGGGTGGGTTGTTAACTATGCAGTACGGCTTATTTTTTTTTCTGACAAGCTACCTTGAGAACCCATGGTTTGTTGCTGGGTTGTTCAGGGTGGTTAATAAGCCACACTGCATGATTAACAAGCCTCCCTACAAACATCCTGGATTCAGACAACCCTCTAACTCACATTTCAACAACAACCCATGGTTCAACAACAACCCACACTCAACCATTGAATGTGGGTTAGCATGTTGTATGAACCCAGCCAGTATCACCCTGCTGCTGGGAGGAAACTCCTAGGAAAACTTAAGGTAATGGTCTTACACCGTTTGTCTCTTTCTTATACAATCTCAGGTCTCTTTCACCAAGATCCAACATGCTAACCACTAGCTTGTCCTTTGCCAGCTCACTGTTTTATTATTATCAGCTGATCCTAATAAATTGGGTATTATGCTATGTACTGCTGTTCTTCAGGGTATATATCTGTGCATTACACACACTTAAGCACCTATATAGATCAACAGAGCTGTCTGCATTTTGGGAGTGAAGCCGTGGAAACAGTCGTGATGAGTGCCTGCACTTCAAAATTGGCCATTTATCCTTGGATGCAAGTAAATTTTAGGTGTGAAGGCCCCAATCTGATTTGCGAATCAGTAAAAGCCAGTAAAAAAGGAAGAGACATAGAAAAGAAAAAGTCGTTGCTGAGCTACATCTTTAACATCTGTTGTTCAACACCTGACTTTCTTGGTCGTACCATGCTCCAGATGCCAGAGGGATGCTGCCAGCAGCTTACTCCACACTCCAATGCTGTGTTGTTGTCGTTGTTACTCTAATTGGCACTGTACTTCAGAAAACAACTGTAGGCGTTACCTGGCAGGTCAATGGCATAGTTGTAGCCAAGTTGCTCTGCGGTTAGAAACACCTCCTCGTTGGCAATGGGAGGGAAGAAGGGCACCATGTTGAACTTTCGGTTGTGGCCAATGGGCGCCAGCTCCTGAGGCCACGCACTGTCAGGTGGGCGAAATCGTTTCATCCATTCATCAAAAATAGCATCCGTAAAGGTGTGGAGGACCTGCAAATTCAATTCACAGGTATCTTCAGTTGCCGGCCCTTGCGCTAAATGCAAGAGGCAGTCCTAATGGCTGAGGAAGGGGGAGGTTACTGAGGCACAAAGCTGTGGCAGTAACTACAGCTTATTGCAAATAGCATCTAGAGCGATCCATTCAGGCTGATCTACTATGCCGGCTTACTGTTTGAGGGAAGAAAAAGAGTTGCTTTGGAGTTGAAAGAGAGCACAGATATACCGGCAGGATCTACACTACTGCTTCATAACAGCTTATAACGGTATTGACAACTGTTGGGGCCCAGGACACCCTCCATATACCATTTTCAGATCACTTTCAAAGTGTCATATCCTGTTTGGTGTACAGCTGGCCACAATGTATTTTGCCAAGCCCATTTTGGTTGGCAGAAGTGAGACTCCGTGTTCAATCAAGTATATAGCTATATATATGGCTGTGCTGGCTATTACTACCTGGGATGCTTTGAGACCGCAGAAAAGCACCGAGATGCAATATTAAAAGTCAATGGAACCATGGTCTATTTGCTTTGGTTTTAACTTGTCCCTTTAAGAAATTTTACACAGTGATTTGGAAATATACCGATATGATTACGTCTAGGTCTTCTAGAGTGCTAATTTTGAGATGCACATTATTTTTATAACCAGTATTTGTTACATCAAGGGTCCAGAGAATGAGAATTTCCCCTTTTTTTCTTTGGCTTATCAAGCAATTATTTTTTTTAAACTATTGTGGAGGAACCCACCGATGATTCCATCTTTTTAGGCACCGTTACAGAATTCTACTAAGATAAAACAGAGTTTTTTAAAAAATAAAACTCTACAAGCTGCAGGGATCCCTAAAGCAGCAGGGATCTAGCCACCAGAGGGAGCCGAAGTCCTCCTTTATGTCCCCAGAACAAGAAGATTTATTTTTGTGAATAAACAGCAAAGCTTTTAAGAATGTCCTTAAACTGAGCAGGTTTGTAAAATATTACTTCTTACCAAGCTACCCATGCAGAGAATACATAAGATGTACAATGGGATACTCTTGTCTTCAGAACAGAGTTGAGATCATTTTATCATAATGAAATTAATGAGTCAGATTTTGCTCTCTTTGTGAAATTAAAAAATCACATTACTCTCCATTCTGTGTATGATCTGAGCCCACTGTTGTTTTTACCTCTACAATTCACTTCCATTCTTTGTAAAGGTGGCTATTTGTGAATATAGCAGACTGTTTTATATAGAGTCATGCCATTGATCCATCAGCCTCACTACTGTTGCCCTCCAGATGTTTTGGACTACAACTCCCATAAGCCCCAGCCAACCTGTCCAATGGTCATCCAAAACATCTGGAAAGTACCAGGTTGCCTGTTTCTGTTGAATCTGAAGTCCAACATTTAACTTGGTATGTAATGTAACGTGTGTGCCCTCTGGAACACAGGCCATTCAAGGCAAAACTTTACTAGGGCGCCGTCTGTAAGTGGAGAAAGCCCTGCAGTGTCTGCAAATCTATGCTGCATCAGTTCTATGATGCAGCCGCAGATTCACAGCCACCATGGGGCTTTCCCACGAACCTGTGCTTTGAAAGAGTCGGGGACTTACCCTGATGTTTTCAGTGGGAGTGAGATCAGTACAGTTCTTCCACAGTCTGACATTGCTCCAGGGCCAATCCAGGGATGGTCCCTGGTGGAAGGCGACCGGCGATTGGTTGCCTTCCACCAGTAGCCTCCTTCGTGTTGGCATTACCCGACACCACCCCAGTTAGTAAAACCCTAGGGTTTGGGGGGAAGGCAGTGCCAACTCAGCTCCGTAAAGACAGGGCCCAGGTATCTTGGTTGTGTCAGCTCTCCAAAGCCTTCGCTAGGGCTTCTTCCCACCTCTGAGATGCATCTTTAATACCGGAGATGGCATACTGTAGTTAAGTGGTATAAGAACTCATACTCTGTATCCCATGTAGGGATCCTTCTACCACTTTATACCCCTCCCTAAACAACTTACAGGGAGTGGAGTATAAACTCACATTTTTTTATTTTTTTATTTATTATTAAATTTCTATACCACCCCATAGCTGAAGCTCTCTGGGTGGTTTACAAAGATTAAAAGACTGGACATTAAAAATCAATATACAACAATTTAAAAAATTAAAAACAGCTAACATTTAAAACAATTTTTAACTAGCCAAAGCTAGTTCTGGAGTCCGTTAAAACTCAACATATGCTGTTAAAAGCTGGGAGGAAAGAAAAGTCTTGACCTGGTGCCGAAAAGATAACAATGACAGCGCCAGTCAGGCCTCATCAGGGAGATTGTTCCACAATTGGGGGGCCACCACAGAAAAGGCCCTCTCCCTTGTTGCTATCCTCTGAGCTTCCCTTGGAGTAGGCACCCGGAGGAGGACCTTGGATGTTGAGCGTAGTGTACGGGTAGGTATCTATTGGATCTTAAGTTCAATACCTTTATGATGCAGGGTGCAATCTGAAACACACTTACCCAAGAATAAGCCTGATTGAACACAAGACAAGACATGGAATCAAGAGAAGACATGATTGCCATTTGCATTTATAAAATGGGGGCACCATTCCTATTGAGAAAAACTCTCATGAAGGTATATTTGGTTATAAGCCTTTAAGGCAGGAGTGGGCAACACATGGTCTGTGAGCTACATGCGGCACACCATGGCGATTTCTGCTCCTGTCCCCAGTCCCCGCTGTCTTTGCCTCTGCCACCATCAAAATCCCAGCGATGGCTCCCTTCGTGCATCCAGTTTCTTTGCAGAATGGAGCTCCCGAAAGCCCAGCAAATGGCTGTTTCATGGGCTGTTGGAAACCCGATTCTGCAGGGAAGCAAGTGCGTATGATTCTCATCCACTTTGTTTCCCAGCAGAATTGCTGGAATTTTGGCACCAACAACTCCGAGCAGTTGCAATTCTGGCAGGGAAGATGTTCTGGAGGGGGGAGGCAATGTGACTCTGGAGCGGGCAACGTGGCCCTCCAACTCCTGGATGCTGCCCACCCTTGCTTTAAGGAAACCAAAAGCAGAACAAGGACCTACCACAAAGATGGGATCATTAGCGGCAGAATGAGGAAGAGCACCGGTCCCGTTCAAGACAGAGTGGACCAAGTTATGGAGACTTGCGACTGGCATGTCCAAGGTTCCATCTGGTTTATCAAAACCTTCCAAAGCATTCCTGAGGCAGAGGACAAGCAAAGCAAAGCACAGCACAGCATTACTATCTAGCCACCTTCTGGCCTAGAAGAAACACCATTGCCAACCAAAGAGCCAAAGAACTAACCTGAAGCTAAAACTAGAATTCCGAAAGAAAGGAGGCTTGTCAAAATTCTGAAGAGAGAGACAGTTCTGAACATCTTCCATGGTCGGCAGCCGATCTCCAGCTTTGCTGAATGGGTTCCTCCGCAGAAGCCCTTCACTCGTCCCATTGCATAATGTAACCAGACGGTTGTAATCGTCCAAACTTGAGTTTGAAACAGAGAGACATGGAGCAGTTAGACCTTATTTTGTGCCACGTGTTGCTGGCATTGGTTTGGAACAGCCGTCCTTGACCTGATGCCCTCCACACATTTTGGACTTCAACTCCCATCAACCCCAGCCAGTATGACCAGTGGTTAGGAATGCTGGGAGTTGTGGCCCAAAAGTCTACAGGGTACAAAGTTGGGGAAGGCTGGTTGATAAATAGTAATAATAATAATAATAATAATAATAATAATAATAATAATAATTTCTTACCCACCTCTCCAATTAAAACAGCAAGTTTTAATTGGTTTAATTTGAAGATTAATGAACCAACACTTCAGTTTTGTTAATCATTGGGACAAATTTTGATCTCTCAAACTGTCAGATATTTGCTAATAATAAGTCTAGAGAGGCACAACGTTGGGTTCCTAACTAAGCATTTTCATTAAGTCACAAGCACACTAGCCCTTTTCAGGTGTTTGCCTGAACGCATGAAGGCTTAAAGTGGGTTAAGGAACAGGGCTTTTCATGCTGGCCCCAGCCCAACATCTCTAGGCACACTGGCTCCAATCCCCCTTCAGTTCAGACCTTGATATGTTGAACCAGCAAGGTCTGAAAGGTAGTTCTACTCTTGTTCGCTTGAACGTGAGTAGAACGCTCAGTGCTGCCCACCCATGATTTACAGCAGGTGAACACAACCTTTTCAGCCCCATGGGCCACATCAGGTGCCACACAACATTCTGTGACATCCACTCTCTCATGCACACATGCTACTCTCACACTCAGAGATGTCACTCACATACACACACACACACCCCTCACACACATGCATTCTCACACATTCCAACAGCAACAGATCTTTGTCTTGCAGCAACAGCGATACCCTATTTCTTCAATTCTAAGACACACTTTTTTTCCCATATAAGCATCTCTAAAAATGGGGTGCGTCTTAGAATCGTGGGTGTGTCTTAGAGTTTTTTTTTCCTGTTGGTGGTACTGAAATTACGTAGTGTGCATCTTACAATCGATGGCATCTTACAATCGAAGAAATACAGTAGTTCAGATTAGCAAAAAAGGGAGGGAATGTTCTAGGAATGGACTCTGTGGTTCCTGCCATAGAAGCCTAGTTCCTAGATCTTCCCCAGAGTATTCTAGGAAGGAGGCAGGAATGTTCAAGCACTCTAGAGATGTTCTAGGAATGAGGCTCCTATGGCAGGAATCATAGGGGTTCTTTAAACAAGCGATTTATAGGACTCTCGTGACTGGTCACTAAAAGAATTTTGCAGGCATTTTGACCATATCATGGGCCTCCTGCATGTCTCCTGCTCCTTTTCACAGTCATTCTGCTAAAAAATAAACCTTGGAAAAACCAATTGTTCTGAGATGTTTCGGGATTTCCTGCTGTGTGCTGTCAAAGATGCACTACAAAACACCCACTAGAGGGCACTGCCCCATTAATTTATATGAGCAGGGAAGTTTTAAATTGCAGATCACGTGGTCGCTGCTCTCCTCCCATTCAGCTCATTTCAAATATGGAAGAGAAGCAGGAAACAAAGCAACGATTTCTGTTTAATCTAAAGGGCTTCATGGAGTCTTTTCCTAGAGTGTTTTTCCAATTGTCTCCCTTTTTTCAGCAGCAACTTATGCTGGAGGTCTGGGGGCTGCCAGATAGGGTTTGGGGCATGCTATTTGTACCCCTGATTTAGGGGAACAACCCAACTTTAAGCCATGGTTTTTGATGCTGTCTTGTTTCCTAGACCATGATTAACCATATTCATGTAAAATCTAAATTTTAGCACTATATCTAAACCAAGTCTTGGTGGTAGCTTTTGTTTATCAAACTGGAAGTGATCTTAAACTTCCTTTAGTAGTTTAAGATTACTTCCAGTTTTTGAGGTTTTGATAAGAAACATTTATTTAAATGCAATAAATGAATTGTCCGATATAGAATGCTATTTAAATCCTGAAAATAAATAATTGATTTAACAGTTAAAAGACAAATGACTAATGAACTAAACATTATTGAATAACATAACCCTAGGAAAAAAATAGTTGAGAAGGTGGCTACACATTTCCAACAATTCCGTGTCCTCAGAATTTGTTACCTATTGCATACTGTCTCCCACTGTGAAAACCTTGAATTCCGACTTATTAGGTTTGGGTCATCTGGTCTTGATGCCCCAAGAAGCTGATCAGTGCACACGTCACACTCATTTCTGCCCGTAGCAAAATTCCAGTAAGGCAATGCAAAGGACTCATTGCCAATCATCCTCTAAATAACGTGGACATGTGGAGAGAGACGGGAAGAGAGATGACAATTCTTTTGTATTGTATTTTTTGGTTTACATTAACACAAAACAAAACAAAAACCCAACCCTTGCAAAACAATTCATTAAGAATCTATAGTTAAACCATAGTGCAGGGGTTCACACGTAATGACAACCCACGATTCAACAACAACCCATACTCTGGGTTGCTGTCATGTGTAAACCAGGGCATAATATTCCATGTAACAGCTCATTTGCCAACAGGCATGTGCCTAACGAAATATACATCTCATGTGCACAGGTGAGTGTTTTCACTAACCTGCAGATCTCTTTCCAGCAGTAGCAAATGATACCTATGCCAAGTAACAAAGGCAGGGCCTTGATGGGAGAAGTCTATTGCTGTGAAGGGGCGGCCTGGTCCTGTAGACAGAAGAGTGGAGCAACAATTGGAATGCAGAAAAGGCATCCTGATAGTTAGTCTAGATCTGTTGGGGGGTTAAAAAAACCTCCAGAGTCACCTTCCCTGTTCCCTTCCGTCCCCTTCTACTTTCCTTCTCTTCCCCTACCCTTTTGTCCTTTGTGGTTTTGATTTTTGTTTTGTAAGTCTGCAGGTGGTTGAAATAATGTTGTAGATGTAATGTTGCTACTGAGAAACAGTTATTGTGGAGGGAGGAGGAAAGGTAATTTTATGGGGGTGTGGATAGGCTGGAAATTTTGATTGGCTTTGTTTCGCTATATTAAAAAAAAGAACAAATAAAAACTTTAAATAAAGAAGGAGATTGTTTTCTCCATCATATAGAACAAGCATGGGGAACCTGTTATGCTAGATATGGCCTATGAGAGTTACCCATCCAGCCCACCAGGTTCTTTCCTAAGCTGTCCCTGCTCTCTCCAGGTAGGGGAAATGATTTATTTCTGATCAGCAGCTGATTTATCCACTGAGATTTTGTCTGCTTAAAATCGCTAATCTCTGCACAGCTGTTGATTCAAGAGAAGAGCTTTTCTCTGCATAGCACTAAGGGCTTGTCTACACCTGCCATTTATCCCGGGGTGGCCACGAGGCGGTCCCTGCACATCGCTGATTGGTCGCCATCAGCTGGAGGAGGGCTGGTTCGGGCACCAGGCGTCCTTCTCTTCCTCCCCCTCTGGCTGCCCCGTTCCTTTCCTTTCCTTCCCTTTTTAATTTTTTTTTATCTATAGATGTGATCCTTCACATCTATAGATAAAAATATTTTTTTAAAAAAATAAGGGGGGGAGAAGAACAGGACAGCTAGAGGGGGAAGAAGAGAGGGTCCCTCCCTCTGACCTCCCTTTCACTGCCCCATTTCTCTCCCACCCCCATTTTTTATTTCTTATCTATAGATGTGATCCTTCGCATCTATAGATTAAATAACAACAGTGTGTGTGTGTGTGTGTGTGTGTGTGTGTGTAAGAAACGGAGCAGCGAGAGGGAAGTCAGAGGGAAGAGAGCCGGTTCACGTCCCTGTCTTCCTCCCCCTCTCTCCCCCTCCCCATTTTTTTAATTATTTATTTTTATCTATAGATCCGAAGGATTGCATCTATAGATTAAAAAAATGGGGAGAAGGGGAGGAAGACAGGGACGTGAACCGGCTCTCCTCCCTCTGATCTCCCTCTCGCTGCCCCGTTCCTTCCACACACACCTTTTTTATCTATAGATGCAATCCTTTGCATCAATAGATAAAAAAACAGGGGGGGAAGGAACGGGGCAGCAAGAGGGAGGTCAGGGGGAGGAGAGATGGTTCGCATCCCTGTCTTCCTCCCCCTCTCACTGCTCCGGTCCTTCCCCCTCCCTGACGCTCAGCAGTAACTCCGCACTCGCGCCCCTTCTGGTGCAGATGCCAGGAAGGAGTGTGAGTGCGGGAGCCTGAGACCTCCTGGGGCCAATCCACTGCTGTCAAGACGGGGCCTTAGTTACTGGCAAACAGAGCTTTGAACTAAAATGTGCTTGTACTTTAGGCCTTGTCTCTTTTGCCCCAAGAGCGTCTCTGAAACAGAATTTGCCCTTGGGCTAAAAGAGGTTCAATACCCGCATTCTAAATAAACTGCACCCACTGTGCTGGGAATGTTCTATTTACTACGTTACCTACAGTCTTTTTTCTCACTGTAAAAGCCCATTGATCATCCTTCAGTGTGCGTTTCACCCTTTTTATATCCCAGCCCTCCATAATGGGAAGCACCAACCTAATAAAGTGTCTCTGACGGAGTAATAATGAAGCCACACATAGTAGTCATAAATGCTGCAGTTTGTGACTTGCGGGTCGTTTCCCTTGGGACCGAGCAGGCTCATCCAGTGCTGGGTTGCAATCATATAGTCTGGGTGAACCGTTGACTTTGCACGGATTAGCGCATCTAAGAACTGTTCCCGCTCATCTTCGGTCAAAGCGTGAATGTTCTTCCGGATGACTGGAGGCTTCTTTTCATCACAGTTGGGCCCCACCCAGCCAAATTTGCAGTCCCCACAGTTGTAGCCGGCAAAGTTTCCTGTATTAAAAGAGAACATCATTTACGCCAGTGGTCTTCAACTGGCGGGTCACGACCCAAAAATGGGTTGCAAGATCAGTCTAGATGGGTTGCATCAAAGCTGTTGCCGCCATGTTGGGCATGGGGAAATGTTGGCCATGGGTCCCAAGTTGCAGGTTGGGAGTCTGAGGTGGGTCTTGGGTCTGGACCAGTTTAATAATAATAACAACAACAATTCTTACCTGCCTCTCCCTCTGGAGCGAGGCAGGGAACATTAAATACAAAAATACCATAAAATGCATAAAACTGATTAAAACACATATAAAACTGATGCAATATTAATAACCGGACATCTTAAAATTCATCTGGGTCAATCTTTATGGCTTTCTTAAACTTGGAAAGACTATTAAGTTGACAAATCTCTCCTGGCAGGCCATTCCAGAGTCTGGGAATGGCAGAAGAGAAGGTCCTCTGGATAACAGTTGCCAGCCTAGTTTTGGCTGACTGGAGTAAATTCTTCCTAGAAGACCTGAGTGTGTGGGGAGGATTGTATGGGGGAAGGTGGTAACCTGGACCCAAACTATGTACAGCTTTAAACGTAATAACCAACACTTTATGCTTCGACCACTGGTTTATGCCACGGTGTAGATATAAATAGGTAGACAAATAGGTCACAGAAATAGATACTATACCAGGGGTATTGAAACTTTTTTAGACCGAGGGCTGAGTTCAATTTTGGAAAAGGTCTCAGGGTGGCATTCCAGCAGAGGGCAGGGCAAAACGGGCAGGGCCAAAATACCAGCCTATTTTATCTTAAAGTTCCTACTGCCAGATAGCTAAGCCTTAGGACAGATGTTTTAATCTTTCATAATGAGAGTGTGAAAGGGGAACCCACAAATGCTGAGACGCCACCAAACAATGGGTGGTTGGTGGAAAGGGGGTGAAGCTAGAGAAGGGCCATGTGGGAATCCCCAGAGGGATGGATTGGGACACCAGGTGGGCTGGATTCTGCATCCCTGTGTTATACAAACGGGTGTGATTAGGAGGAGGAGGAGAAGTGCTCATAACCTCCTGCTGTGTCAAGGACCCGAGCACGTGTCCATCTTGTTACAGCTATTCAGCTTGCTTGAACAGGGGCAGGAAGTGCCAATTTAAAAGCACAAACCTCAGCTTGGGAAGTAGGCAGGCCTGCCAGTCGGAGGGTGATACCTTTTGTTCTCCTGTTTTCATCTGAGTGAATTTTCCTGCCAGTTAACGGAAAGTTGAATCCATGTGTCTATGAAATGCATGGAGGGAGAAAGGTCACACGGCCCCTGGCCCCACCCCAGGAGCTCTGCTCTGCCTTCTGGTGTCTGTGCATTTGGTGTGACAGCTAGGCAGCTGCCTAGGGCACAGACCTCAGAGGGGCGCAGTACTGACCTTTAAGGGTCACCGTTTTATACAAATT
The DNA here is from genome assembly GCF_023053635.1 of Elgaria multicarinata webbii. Classification (NCBI taxonomy): domain Eukaryota; kingdom Metazoa; phylum Chordata; class Lepidosauria; order Squamata; family Anguidae; genus Elgaria; species Elgaria multicarinata. The sequence goes on along the minus strand of NC_086175.1, from coordinate 23,787,990 downwards.
AGCTGTTTTAAGAAAAAACATAATAAAAGAAAAATATAATAGTTCAGAAACTCTTCTTGAACAGCTGAATCGAATTTGGCAATTTTTTTTGGGGGGGTGCAAGTAGCTCACCTTGCCTAGGGTGCAAAATAGATTGGCACCAGCCCTGCCTATAAACATAGTGCTGTGTTCACAGAAGTTCACCAAGCACAGGTTCGCAAATCCCACCAAAACCACGTGTCGGTTCACCAATCACAAAGCAATTTTCAAATAGGACTAGACAGTGCTTCGAAGAGAGGGCTGTCCATTTAAAAAGAGGACACCTGGCCACCCTACAAAGTCTTTAAAAGGGATTAGAGCAATTCATAGAGGACAAGGTTATCAATGGCTATATGATGGTTATGTATTATCTCCAATACCAGGGGCAGTAGCTTGGGAACATGAGTGGGAGGGTTCTACTGCATGTGCTTTCTGTACCCACATGCTTCCCATATGCATCTGGAGGGGATCTACACTAGTCAAGTTAGAACGTGTCTTACCATTTTTAAGTGTGCGTTTGGTAGTATTTCGCCACATGATGTATAGTTTGTGATGTTTTATTGTTGTCTGTTCCCGATTTTTATTTTGTACTTCTCTGAAATAAGTTGTTCTGTTTGGTATGATGTGGCCGATTTCATCGTATTAAATGGGTTTCCTGTAGTTCTTAATTAGCCAATCGCATTCCTGGGGGGCATGTTTATGTAATTGCCGCACCCAAAGTTGGAGCCATTTTTTTCTTTCAAGCCTCTTTTTTGCAGACACTTCCAGTTTCACTTTTGGGAGGCTGCTTGCTGGATTGTTTGTAGGCGGAGGATTGTCTCAGAGAGAAGAGGAAGTGGGAGGGGAAATTGGCAGACGGGGATAGAACAAACGGATTTCTTTTCTTAGTGTGGCCAAAAGGAATGCATTCCCACGGAAAGAGAAAAGTAAGTAAACGTTTTAAAAACTGCTACATTTTAAATCGTTCAAAAACAAAATGTTCAATGACTGTAAAAACAATGTTTCATATACAAGTGTAGAGGTGTCACTGGTTGGCCACTGGGCAAAAAGACTGTGGGACTAGGTAGCCCTTGGGTCTGATCCCTCTCAGGGTTCTTCTTATGTTTTTATGATATGTAATCTAGTCAAGCTTTTCTTAGGTGAATCTTTTGAGCTCCTCATATAACACAGAGCCAGCTATATTAAATACACACCTAAGAGTAATATAAGAGTCAGATGAAATGATATACTATTGCAGGCCTGGCTTGCCTTTCCATAGTTCTGAACTGCCTCTGACACTGCCCTGATGAGTCCACAAGATCTTCCTTCAGAAGAAATAGCACTCTGAGCAAATATTGGCTCGCTCCTCTCAGCATACAAGGGAAACATACCACATTCACAAAAGATGCATTATAGACTAAGCTGTCCAAGAGCAATAATGGCTGATAATTGCTTGTAATTGCATTCATGACCTCTACCCTAAATCAGTAGACTCACTGCAACGCATTCTAACAATAATCCCTTACAAGAAGTATTAACAGGAAAACACAGGAATAGGTCAGACTTTCATATTTAATTACATCGGATTTATAGTACCAAAGTTGTAAGTAGAGCAGTGTCCGCAACACATAGTACCATGGTTCAAACATTCTACTCGGCTGCTGCTTCTTAGCCTGCAATTGATTGCAAAGGCTAGGATGGAAGACATACATAATAACCCTGCCCTGGATTGGGCCTGCACAGCTTATGACTCACCAAACTCAAGGCAGCCCACCAGTTAGGTAGTGGTGCCTTCCTGGTGTTTTGCAACCTCCCAGGTTTTGCAATCCCAGGGAAGAAACAAAAAACAGAATGTTAGTGGGCCGCTAGGGCCAGCCCAAGACATTTTGCAACCCGAGGCAAAGGCCGAGATGATGGTGTGTGTCGTAGTGAGCCTGATCGATTTTTTTCAAAAAGCAGTTGTTTTAACAAGCATGAGTTCTTTTCACTCTCTAGCCTGAATACAATTGCATTTATTATTATTATTATTATTATTATTATTATTATTATTATTATTAGTCATTGTTATTAATTGCATTTATATCCTGCCTTTTCTCCACGAAGGAACCCAAGGAGGCATACATAATCCTCCTTCTCTCCATTTTGGGCTGAGAGTCTATAAGTGGCCCAAAATTACCCAATGAGTTTCCATGGCCAAGTGGGGACTAGAACCTGGATCTCCCAACTCCCAGTCCAACACTCTAGCCACAACACCACACTGGCTCTCAAACCAAGACTGGATTGATTTGTGACACATCTGTCAAATCGAGAAGGAAGTGCTGTCACTCTTTCTCAATTTAAGAAATTTGCCACAAATCAATCCAGTCTTGGCTGTCGAGCCACTGATTCTACCTCCCCCCACTGCAAATCTATTCCCCTCACTGAATGTCACAATGTCTTTTTATTACAGCCGGGAAGGATATTGAGTTATATAGGAAAGAGTATCCCACAATGAAAAAAATGAAATTCGAGACAGGAAGTTTGGCTTGATGAGGTCCCCAAGGCCCTAACCGTTTAGAAACCTGAAACCTTCATGGTCTAAAGTATCTAGTTGCCATCTGACACCATTCTTTGACGTTTACTATATATTAAGTGTACTTTCAGTCAGGGCCAGCTTCAGATTTTTGGGGTGTCCTTGAACAAGACACCCTCACTAGACCACCCCCCTCAAAATATGACCTGTCTAGTTGGCTCCACTTCTCCCATGGCATGGAACCAATTGAGAGTGGGTGGAGGAGGCAGCCATTCCTCTACTTCCTTGCTGCTGCTGTTTCTTCACCTAAATGCCCTCTGCCATGGTGAAAGAAAACGCAAGTGAGCAGTGATGCCTAATGGGCGGTCTAGACATGTAATAAATAAATAATAAAAGTGAGGAGAAGGATCCTCAGCTTGTACAAGTTCTGCCACAGTACTGGGAGTGAGGAGATGGCAGCTGTGGTTGCTGTCCTACCATCTCACTGCTCCTCACCTAAAAACATAAGAAGAGCCATCCTGGATCAGACAAGGGGTCCATCTAGTCCAGCACTGTTCATGCAGTGGCCAACCAGCCATCAGTCAGGGACAAGCAAAGCAGGACACAATGCAACAGCACCCTCCCACCCATGTTCCCCAGCAATTCATGTATATTGGCTTACTGCCTCTGATACTGGAGGTAGCATGTAGCCATCAGGGCTAGTAGCCATTGATAGCCTTCTCCAGGAATTTATCCAACCCCCTTTTAAAGCCATCCAAATTGATGGCCATCATTACATTTTCTGGTAGTGAATTCCATAGTTGAACTATGTGTTGCGTGAAGAAGTACTTCCTTTTATCTGTCCGATAAAAGGACACTTCTTTGCATACTGTCTGCTGTGGCAAGGGAGCAGCAAGGAGGTCCAGCAGTCAGTGGTGGACCACTGTTGACACTTGAGCCTTGCTAGATGCCCAGTCATGCCAACCATTTGATTCCGGGTCTGCCCTCAATGTTAGCCAATGGTGCCATTTCAAATTTGCACCTAGGGGGTGCCAGATTGAAATTTGGAGGTATGCGGTGTGCTTATTTATTTATTTATTTATTTATTTATTGCATTTCTATACCACCCAATAGCCAAAGTTCTCTGGGCGGTTTACAAAATTAAGACAATTCAAGTATAAAACAACAGTATAAAACCATAATTTAAAATACAATATAAAAGCTCAACCAGATAAAAACAGCAGCAATGCAAAAATACAAATTTAAAATACAAATTTAAAACACCAAGTTAAAATTAATTTATAGACTGTTAAAATACTGAGAAAATAAAATATTTCCCCCAAATGCAGCCGGAGATAAGGCAGCCACAGGGTCTGCCCGTTCCCTTCTGGGTACCGGCATTCCCCCTCCCTCCTGCAGGACTCTAGGAGTGGCACACAGCCAATGGTGGAGAGGGATGGAGGATAGGGAGACGTTTTTCTCCCTCTCTCAAAACACTAGAGCCTGGGGTCATCCCATGAAGCTGATTGGTGGGAGATCCAGGACAAATAAAAGGAAGTACCACAAGATGTAGTGATGGCCACCAATTTGGATGGCTTTAAAAGGGGGTTGGATAAATTCCTGGAGGCAAAGGCTATCAATGGCTACTAGTCCTGATGGTTGTGTGCTGTCTCCAGTATTCGAGGCAGTAAGCCTGTGTGCACCAGTTGCTGGGGAACATAGGTGGGAGGGTGCTGTTGCACCATGCCCTGCTTGTTCCTCCCTGGCCGACGGCTGGTTGGCCACTGTGTGAACAGAGTGCTGGACTAGATGGACCCTTGGCCTGATCCAGCATCAGGGCACTTCTTCTGTTCTTATATACCAGGTAGGAAACAACACAAGTGCTTCACCTCTCGCTGCCAGCACAATGTGGTTATATTGTCAGGCCTAGACTGGGGAGACCAGAGTTCAAATCCCCATTCAGCCATGAAGCTGACTGGGTGACCTTGAGCTGGTCTAAATCTAAGGATAAAATAGGGGGAACCGTGTACACTCTCTTGACGTCCCAGAAGAAAGGTGGGATAGAAATGTAATAAATAAATAAATAAATAAAGCTTGTATCTCTGGGTTGTAACTTGGCAATCAAATTTACATTATTTGGAAAACTTTCTTTTCCCTCCCCTCTGGGCACAGCAGCCACCTGAACACATCTAACCTGAAACACATAAACCCTTTGAAATGCAATGTATCAGTCAGCTGAAAACTTTCATTCAAGTTGCTGCATTCGCGGTTCTTACACGAGGTCATATAACGGCGCTTTTGTGCTCCAGTAGATATAACAGAATTTTGGCAAAGTCAGAAAGTGTCGCTTTTAGCATAACAGAGTAAAGCCTCCCCACCTCTCGCCCCGGGACACACGTACATCGAGATTATCAGAAAAAGAGACATCGGATGGTTTAAGTATGAGACAAACAAACGTATTCCAGAGAACACACACACGCATATGGATTTTAAGAGGAAAAGAGACCTTGGAAATTTCTAAAATGATGCTATACTGTGTCTAATAGCCATAAGAAAACTAGTAGCTAGCTCTAACTCTTCCTCCAAAATAATATCTTTCAAACACCCAAGAAGTGTAGCTTCAGGAATTATGGGAATAGCATAGCCAGAATTGCTTGTTAGTATTATTATTATTTTCATTTTAATGCTGCTTTGTTACAATTTGGTAGTGGTTTTAATGCCCCATTACCGATACTGGCTGACCGTCCCTTTGTTAATCTGACAGCTGGGTAACATATTCCAAGGTGATCAACAGGAGCTAAAAATCTCTCCCCAGCTTTTTGGATGACGATACCCATCAGTGCTTGGAGAAGTCGATAACTCTCTAGCTGAGGAAAAAAGAGCAGAGCAGCAGTTGGATCTGGGGTAGGATCTACACTACTGCTTTATAACGGTATTGAAGTGCACTGTTGTGTCCCATGATACATTCCATATATCATTTTTGAAGTGCTATATCCTGCTTGGTGTGGATCTGGCCTAATTTTCAGTTAATATTTAGAAAGCTTTAGAAAAAAACAGCAGAGGGTTAGATCCAGACTTAGAGTAGATCCATTGAAATTAATTGCTCTTAGGCTAGGCATAACTAACCTACATCCTATGGATTTCACTGGATGTACTAGAAGTATGTCTGGAACAAACCCAGAGAGTTTTGGAGCTGAAAGTGAAGCACCTTGTTGTGTAATAGGAGTGTTCTCTGGAGTTTGTCTTCTGCTGTAGTAGCGCCAATTTGCTTCCAATATACTCTGCTTTCATGATTGCGAATCAAACAAATATTACAAAGACGCCATACATTTCTAATGCTCTCTTACCCAAAGGAAACTAAAGCCTGTAGCTTGTCCCCTAGGACTTTTCACCTCTCAAGAAAGTGGGGTGCAAACATTGGGTTGATTCCATACAGAGTCATACTTCAAGTAAACTCCATGAAAGGAATGGGACAAGTTAAACCACGAAAAATTTAAGTCCTGTTTACTTCAATAGGTCTACTCTAAGCATGACGAAGTCTGGATCCAACCCATTGTGTTTTACATTCCTACACCTGCCTACTCAAAAACAAGTCCTATTGAGATGCTCCTTGCAATTTCCACATTAAAAATATGCATTTGGGGCCACTTCTATTAATTCATTCACTCCCAAATCATTAACTGCCTGGCAAGAAGGAGAACTGGGTTACAATCACATGCACACTTTCCTCGCCGTAAGCCCCAATTTTTAATGTGGAAATTGCCTAAAAGGAGCATCTGGCAAAGCTCTGGAAGGCTTCCCTGCTGTTAATCTACCTAGTCTCAGGTCTGAACACGTTACAAAGTGCACCTGCAGCTGTTTTCTTGCTACTTCCTTACTGGCATTTTCAGAACATGAACAGAAAAAAGTAACAGTAGAAACACTCATTAATACACAACAGGGATTATAATAAGGGGTGTATGTGGGTAGAGTTCAATGAACATGCAAGTTTGGATATACATGCAAAGCAGATGGAATCTAGTGGAATCGTAGATTCTTTTGAGTATATTCTAGAATCTTCCAGAAGCATGATTAGAGAGCCCCCTCAGCCGCCCTCTTCCTCTCACCTGTGCACTGGCAACTCCTGTTGAAGAACTTCAGTGGCCATCTTTCCCGATCGTCCACGTTGCGGAGCGTGTAGGGTCCACCCCAAGGCTTGGTGTCCACTTGCACCTCCTTACAGACCCCTCGAGCTTGCTGCGAACCACACACGTTGTCAGGATTAGTCCCCAAAGCCGGGCAGCATTGTTTGGACTGCAGCCTCTCCACAGTCATACACGCTCGTGGGAACTGGGCCTCGGCTCCCTGAGGCCCGAAAAGGCTGAGGTAACCTAAGAGAGGCCAGCAAACCAGCCTCCCCCATCGCAGCAGGAAGCCCATTGGTGTCGAGCTCCAGAGCTTCACTCACCCTGGGAACTTCTCGGTCTTTGTAATAATGATGAAGTCGATTTGATTAGCAGTCTTTCTGGGCTGAACAAGCGAGCCAGATTATACCTGACCAAATGAGGTCTTTTCCCTCTTTGCTGCTTACTAAATTAGGCTTTGGGGTGCTGGCTTAATCCTGAGCTCTAAATTCCTTGAATGTGGTTAAAAGGCAGACAGTTTAGGTCTTTGTTGTTTGCCAAAAGGCCATAGCTTGAGGGGGGGTCTTTGGGGGGTTAGCATGCCCTAATTAGAAGGATTAGCCTTTTACAAACCCTTGTGTTGAGCACATGACATCAAGGGCAAAAAGGGGCCTATGCAGGGGATGGATTGGAGGAGAGAAGACTGGAGGCCCTTGGCTCTGGATCAGGCAGAAAAAATGTCTTTGATTTACTTCTCTCTCTCTCTCCCTCCCCCCCCCCTCGTGTTTTCAAAACCACTGGCATCACAGTTCATGCTGCGTGTTGCAAAGATGCATGTTTCTTTCTAACATTATTAGCTTATATTATATTGTATTGTATTCTTTGAAACAGCAATTCACTCTAAACGTCACCATTTTCTTCATGCAGTCATCCGAGCATCCCATCCTAACCACTTCTTTCCCGGCCCCACAAGTCCAAGGTTCAGGTTACGAGAGGGATCCAAGACGAGCGTTACAGCAAAGTCAGCCTTGGCCTTCTTGCCAGCTTTCGGCTTTCCTTCCTCCTCATTTTGGAACAGTCTGCCCTTACATGTTGGCATCTCCACCGCCCCGAGAAGATTACATGCCTGTTGAGATTTGTTCAATCTTGCCCCTGCCAATTTGCGTAAATTAAGTATGCATCTCCTAAAATAATATAACAACATTACAAATGCAATTATTCCACTAGAAATTGGCCTCAAGCAAATCCATCTGAAGGAAGGTAGGCAAGTAGACTGCCAGCATATTGAAGCCAGACTTTTAAAGGGGGCAGATCTAGACAGCGTCCTGAAGGTGCTTGCGTGCGCCTCCAGTGCGCCCCAAAACTGATTGCGTAGGTCTTGCCCTACCTGGCCAGAAGAGACGGAGGAGGAGGCAGCAGCATCGGCCCCACATCGCCCCTCGCAGGGACGGGGTGAAAAGTTTCCGGCCTCGGCGGCTTCACTGGGGAATCCGGCCACCGCCACCACCGTCGCCCACCTCCCCGCCAGCCTCCTGCTGTCGTCGAAAGAGCCACCCAGGTTGGAGAGCTCGGCGGAAGAAGGCAGGGCGGCAGCTTTTCGCCCCGTCCCCGCGAGGGGCGATGCGGGGCCATCGCTGCTGCCTCCTCCTCCGTCTCTTCTGGCCAGGTAGGGCAAGACCTACACAATCAGTTTCGGGGCGCACTGGAGGCACACGCAAGCGCCTTCAGGACTCTGTCTAGATCCACCCTAGGATATCAAATATGTCTGTACTATTGAACTTATTATTCATATAGCTTTGTTTCCCTCCTCCAAGAGTGCAGAACCTCAGCCCCGGGGTCCTAATCTGGCCCTCGGCTTCTCCAGATTGCCACATCCTGCCTCCTCAAGTACCACTCATTTGATGGTTTCCCAACATTGGTGCAGGTTTTCTCCTTCATTCTGAAAGGCTGAAATGCCTCTCCTGAGGCTTAGTTAGAGCTTTAAACTATAATATGCTGGTAGTTTGGGCAGTTTGGCCCCACGGCTTTTATCTTCAGCTTTTGCCCACCACTGGAATATGGCCGCAACAGCTTCTCCAAAATGGAATTTGGCCCTTGGACTGAAAGAAGTTCAACACTCCTGCTCTACACTTTCCTGAGGGCTCAAAGCGCTATCTTCCATTGACCTGGGGCATGTCTAGACCTAGGGAGGGGAGGGGAGGGGGAGGATCTCGCAATATGGTGATCGCGCGATCCTCCCCCTCAGTCCACACGCAGCACACAATGTCCCAGGAGGAAGTGGAAGTTGCGCCCGCCATTTTGGTTTTTTTAATTATTGAAAATGAGCATACAAGCGCTCCAGCAGTACAGGTAGGGATTTTACCCTCCCCCCCCAAAAAAAAGCTCCTGCTCTCCCACTCCTGATGGGCACAGAACTCCTGAGGAGCTCCATGTCCCATGCCTGGTTCCCAGCTCCTCACGTTTACTCGCAAGGAGCCGGGACAAAACCAGGATGGTTGCCCATACGTCTTGGGACGATCCTGAGACCACGGGAAAAGTCGGGATTAAAGCCGTCCCGCTTATTCCAGGGAAAGGGAGGGCAACCAGGATGATCAGGGGTCTAGAAACAAAGCCCTATGAAGAGAGACTGAAAGAACTGGGCATGTTTAGCCTGGAGAACAGAAGATTGAGGGGAGACATGATAGCACTCTTCAAATACTTAAAAGGTTGTCACACAGAGGAGGGCCAGGATCTCTTCTCGATCCTCTCAGAGTGCAGGACACGGAATAATGGGCTCAAGTTAAAGGGAACCAGATTCCAGCTGGACATCAGGAAAAACTTCCTGACTGTTAGAGCAGTACGACAATGGAATCAGTTACCTAGGGAGGTTGTGGGCTCTCCCACACTAGAGGCCTTCAAGAGGCAGCTGGACAACCATCTGTCAGGGATGCTTTAGGGTGGATTCCTGCATTGAGCAGGGGGTTGGACTCGATGGCCTTGTAGGTCTCTTCCAACTCTGCTATTCTATGATTCTATGATCATCCCTGCTTGCCCCCAGGATCCCCTGTGCATCATGTGGATGCACAGGGATGATCCCGGGGCAATCGTCAGGATGAGCCCTCATCTAGACATGCCCCTGGTTTGCACAACATGATCATCACCCATGGTGCATTCTCATGACGTCTTATCCTGTCTTATCATGATGTCCGAACCAGGCAGGGCAACTTCATCAGGGTGTGTCGGGACCAGTTTAGAGAGTCATCCAGCAAGAGTGCCAAGAACCCCTGCCATTCCTTGCAATCCCGATAGTGCCGCTGCCGCTATCCAATCTCATCCCTTGTCAGTGCCTGCCTCTCCATGCTCCTCAATATCAAGAAGAAAGGACACTGGAAAGGTCCCAAATGTGTCTTGTGAAGATGCAAAAGTCTGCTACTATGAAATTTGTGTAGTTTTCCACTCAACTTTACTGCTCCACCATGACATTTCTGTAGTTTAGCAATCTGTTTCATTGCTCTGCCATGGAACTTGCATAATTTCCCCAACAGCTTTAGTGCTCTGCCTAAAAATGTGCAATATACTGTATTTACTGATCCCTCTCATTGCTCTGAATTGAATTTTAGTATGTTTACTGATCCACCCCACTGCTTCGCAACTCATATGTATACCTGACAGGTAACACCAGAGACCAGTGGAGGGAAGCAACAAGCATGAAGGGGTGCGGGAGCCATGAGCAGCTGGCAGCTGCAGGAGAAGGATCTTTCTGGGTGGATGTGCTTACTTGGGGTAAGGTGAAGCAGCCTCTTTTTTAAAAAGTGTTTGCTAACAAGGGAGGAGCAGAAGGGGAGGATGAAATTGACAAGGACATTGACAAGAGGGGGGTATTGCCTGGCTAAATAGCGGACAGGCTCTCTTGCGTTCTTGCACAAGACCCTGAAAAAATAAATAAATAGCAAACACGTAACCATTCACAAGGTCTCAGAAAATTTTTATTTTTATTTATTTATTTATTTATTTATTACATTTCTATACCGCCCAATAGCCGAAGCTCTCTGGGCGGTTCACAAAAATTAAAACCATCATAAAACAACCAACAGGTTAAAAGCACAATTACAAAATACAGTATAAAAAGTACAACCAGGATAAAACCACGCAGCAAAATTGATATAAGATTAAAATACAGAGTTAGAACAGTAAAAATTTAATTTAAGTTAAAATTAAGTGTTAAAATACTGTGAGAATAAAAAGGTCTTCAGCTGGCAACAAAAGGAGTACAGTGTAGATGCCAGGCAGACCTCTCTGGGGAGCTCATTCCACAACCGGGGTGCCACAGCGGAGAAAGCCCTCCTCCTGGTTGCCACCTGCCTCACTTCCTTTGGCAGGGGCTCATGGAGAAGGGCCCCTGTAGATGATCTTAAGGTCTGGGCAGGTACATATGGGAGGAGGCGTTCCTTTAAATAACCTGGCCCCAAACCGTTTAGGGCTTTAAATGTCAATATCAGCACTTTGAATCGGGCCCGGACCTGGACTGGCAGCCAATGAAGTTGTAAAAGGACTGGCATAATGTGATATCGCCGGCCAGTCCCTGTTAGTAAACAGGCTGCCCTGTTTTGTACCAGCTGAAGCTTCCGGACCGTTTTCAAAGGCAGCCCCACGTATAACGCATTGCAGTAATCCAAATGAGAGGTTATCAGAGCATGGATAACTGTAGCTAGGCTATCTCTGTCCAGATAAGGGTGTAGTTGGTATATCAACCTAAGCTGATAAAAGGTGCTCTTTGCCACTGAGTTCACCTGTGCCTCAAGTGACAGTTCTGGATCCAAGAGCACCCTCAAACTACGGACCCGATCCCTTAGAGAGAGTGCAACCCCGTCCAGGACAGGGCAAACATCACCTCGCCGGACAGATGAACCACCCGCTAACAGTACCTCCGTCTTGTCTAGATTAAGTCTCAGTTTGTTAGCCCTCATCCAGTCCATTACTGTGCCCAGGCACTGGTTCAGAACAGTCACTGCCTCACCTGGGTTTGATGAAAAGGAAAGGTAGAGCTGGGTATCATCCACATATTGATGACTCCTCAGTCCATATCTCCGGATAACCTCCCCCAGCAGCTTCATGTATATGTTAAACAGCATAGGGGGAAAGATAGAGCCCTGTGGAATCCCATGGCTTAGGAGCCATGGCACAGAGCAATAATTCCCCAGCACCACCTTCTGGAATCGGCCATCCAAGTAGGAGTGGAACCACTGCAATGCAGTACCTCCAACTCCCAGCTCAGACAACCTATCCAGAAGGATACCATGGTCGATGGTATTGAAGGCCGCTGAGAGGTCCAGGAGAACCAACAGGGTTGCACTCCCCCTGTCTCTCTCCTGGCAGAGGTCATCCCACAGGGCGACCAAGGCAGTTTCAGTTCCAAAACCAGGCCTGAAACCCGATTGAAATGGATCTAGATAATCCGTTTCATTCAAGTTGTCCTGCAACCACCTGCTCAAGCACCTTGCCCAGGAAAGGGATATTAGCCACCGGCCTGTAGTTGTTAACATCCTCCGGGTCCAGATTAGGCTTCTTCAGGAGTGGTCTAATTACCGCCTCTTTTAAAGAGGCCAGCACCACTCCCTCTCTCAAGGAGGCATTTACAACCTCCTGGACCCAGCCGGCGATCCCCTCCTTATTTGATGTAATGAGCCATGAAGGGCAAGAGTCAAGCACACAGGTGGTCGACCGGACTTGGCCAAGCACCTTGTCCACATCCTCAGGCCTCAATAACTGAAACTCATCCAATAAAACTGAACTGGACAGCGCTCTGAATGCCTCTACTAGTGGAGTGTGGTGTCCAATTCATGACAAATCTGAGCAACTTTATCTTCAAAGTGCTGTGCAAACTCATCACAGCGTGCTACCGAGGGTTCAACTATCTCACGCCCTGGCCCAGAGTGTAACAGGCCACGAACCACTCGGAAAAGCTCCGCCGGACGACACTGAGAAGACGCAATGCTGGTGGAAAAGAACTGCCTCTTTGCCACCCTCACCGCCACAGAGTAGGCTCGATAGTGAGCTCTAACCCGTGTTCGATCAGACCCAGCACGAGTTTTCCTCCACCTGCGTTCTAGCCGTCTCCCCTCTTGCTTCATTGCCCTTAGCTCAGGTGTATACCAAGGAGCTGACCGGGCTCTGCTCAGAGGGAGAGGACGCTTGGGCGCGATCGTGTCAACCGCCCGAGTCATCTCTGCATTCCACAGAGCGACCTGGGCTTCGACAGGAGCACCGGCCATATCAACAGGAAAATCCCCCAGAGCCCTCTGGAATCTATCGGAGTCCATGAGCCTCCGGGGCAGACCATTTTAATAGGCCCCCCACCCTTGCAAAGGGGAAAGGCCGCCAAGAGTCTAAACCTCAATAGGAATCCTGATCCGACCATGACAAGGGGGTAGATGTTAGTTCCCCCACTTCCAGATCAATTCTATTTAATGATCTGATGTGGGGGAGGTGCCTTTGGAGCTGGCACCCCCAGCAGACCAATAGCAGAAAGGGTGCTGATGTAGGGACCGAGACGATGAGGAATGTTGCAGCAAAAGTGCCTGGGATATAAACTGGGAGTTGGCAGCGGGGGGGTGGGGGGGATTGAGAAAGGAAACAAGCCATAGCAACCACACATTGCCCGATCGTCTGTTGAGTTAGTGAGCTGGCTAACCCATTCACAGGGTGGCTTAGTGTGACGTGCAAAGTTGCCCATTGTATGCTTGCAATAATCCGTGGAGTAGTTTGGAATGTGATGTATGTGCCAACTCTTTTGGTTTTTTTTTAGTAAGTATCCCTGGCAAATCCATTTTGTTCTTGTTTTGCCCTTTTCACAAGCAGTGCCCCACTAAAGCTTTCCTTGTGTGACTTTAGTTACATATGCATTTATTTATTTATTAACAATATTTATATGATACCCATATAACAGAGTTATATCCAGATATCCGGAGTTATCTGGACAGCTTACAGGAATGTAACATTAAAATAGAAGTTTACCATAAAACCAAAAAAGAAAACAAAATGCAGTTTGAAAACTCCAGCAGCGTGAAATAAAAGAAGTACTGTATAACAAAACTTTCAAACAACCCCAGAGAATATTTGTGATGAACCAAACCTTCCTCCACCTTCCCTTTTTCAAAACGCCTCTGAACGAACACCATGACCAGACTGTGATAAACTCCCACAATTACATTTCTATACATTCCAGACAGTCACTCCAGCTTCACCTTTCCCATAACCTGAGTTGATAAAAGAAATAGGGCAGAAATCACCTGGTGCATGCGTGACCAGGTCCTCCCAGGTTATTGATTGGTCAGTTTGAATTTCCCTCCCTGGTTGCTGCCCAGCCTCCCAGGAATATTTGTTTGTGTCTGCTAAGGAAGCTCCATTTGTCTACATGTGGATCGCAAAGAGACAACATTAGCCTAGCTATGCCAGGGAGTGTCAGCTGTGGGCTTCATTCCACCCCACCCCACCACCACCACCCACCCCTGTAAGCTGGTTTGGTGAGTTACTCTTAGGATTCTGATAAGTAAGTTTTAGTGCGCTAATTTGATATTTCATTTTTATTTTTAAAAGCAACTTACTCTTTCTCAACTTCTGACTGCATTGTTATTTTATTTATTTATTTTATTTTATTTTATTTTACAAGACTTCTATATTGCTCCCCGTTCAGAATTTCAGAGCAGCGGACAAAATAAAATAGAATAAAAACAGAATACAAACACATTAAAAGTACATTTTTAAAAGAAACATTAAGAGAGAAAAGATATTATGAAGACAGAGAAAAGGAATGACAATATTCTCTGGAGAAGAGGAGGGTGGAAGTTCAAGAAAAAAAGAGAGATTGTTTGAAACTGAATTGCGATGACTATGCAGGCAAACTTTTCTGCAAAAATCAAGCCGCTATGGAGAAGCAGAAGTCTTAAGAGCTGCAGGGATGTTTGCTACAGAATTTACAGAGGAAGAGAAAAGAGATGGATCCGAGCACTGGAGCACCCCTTCAGTATCCCAGAGCAGTGGAAGAACCACAACCTTTCTCACCAGATGAGACACTGGCCAGTGTTAAACCTTCCCTCCCTGAGGAACCTCAAACAGAGATGGAAGATCGCATCATGGAGGCTGTAAAGGAAGCACCATGCTGCCCTTTCAGTAGATCCAACCCAGGCAGCCTGTGAAGGATACCATGATATGAAAAGCTACCAAGAGGTCCAGGAGAACTGACAGCAATGTAGTCCTCTTGTCCTTCTCCTGGCATAGGTCATCCATGACGGCAACTAAACTGGGCCTGAAAGCGTATTGAAACGGGTCCAGATAATAAGTTTCATTCAAAAGTATACAGAATTTCACTGGAACCGCCTGTTCGAGCACCTTGCCCAATAGGCCCAGCCCAAGACAGGTCACCACCAGAAGCACTGGGGACCCGCTGAGCCCCCATGGCCTCTTCCCTCTCTCATGATCCCGTCCCACTGCAGCCTCATACCATGAAATATATCAATATGCAGTAATCATTATCATCTCCCTTGATAAAGGTAAAAGGGGGGGAAAGAGGAAAGGAAAAAGGGGAAAGGATTAACAATTCCATTTGAAATATATATGTTAATATAAGCAGTCCATCTATCTAAATAAGCATCCATATGACTGGCAGTTGTAGGAGATACACTCCAACATGACAAGAGCAGTAAGATCTTCCATCCATTGAGTGACAGGTGGTGGGTGTTTTTTCCTTCCAGACTCAACCAGCTGAGTCCTCTCCACACCTCACAGAGCGACCAGGGCCCTGACAGCCGGAGTGGTCCCATCGGTACTCAGATGCCATCAACCTACCTGGAAACCTCCTCTCTAGTCATTCTAACACCAAGTCTGTGGTGGCTATTTGGCTACTCAAGGGATTACATGGAACTGACATATAAATATCCTTTTCTTTTCCCCTCCCAAATATAGTTGTTTGTGCTGCTTGGAGGATGTTTTTCATCTTCAAAGGTCCTTTTCAAAGAGAGATCTGGAGAGAAAAAAAGTTAAACACCAAATTACATACTATTCCATGAACAAGACAACCCAGCAATGAGGGTTTTAGTGACTTCACTTCTAGGAAATAGGACAAATTATTAACAAGACTGCTGTCGATTCATCCTAAATGGGAAGTCAACTTCCTAAGTCACACAGTGTACTCATTAGCCCCGGGTATGTGCCTATATTAGATCATGAAATAATCACATGCCCCCCATAAAAGTGTTTTGTATCCGTACATTAAACCACATCTTTAAGAGTTGCACATTAGGAAGCAGAAGAGCACTGCTGTCCGCAAGTCATTTGAATCCCTTGACATATTTCTTCACATAGTACAATGGCAGTGTTTGATTGCCTTGTACAGATAAAGCAGGAAAAAAGCAAAATGCACCACATCTCGGGACTGTGTAGAATCACAGAGTTGGGGTGGGGGGACTTTGTAGGAGCTATCTAATCTAGTCATCTGTTCAACGCAGGAGATCCAGAACTAGAGAGCCTCCTAAACACATGTCTGTCCATCCCCTTTTGGAAGATCTCCAGCAAGGGAGAATCCACCATTCCCCTCAGACCTAGGTAGTTAGTTACATTATCAAACTGCTGTTACCAGTGGTGTAGTGGTCAATTTTGATAAACAGATGCGCTTTATGACAGCTTCCGTAGCCATGACCGCAAGGAGAGTCCAAAAATGCAGGCAGTTGCATCGATCCATGTGTGTGTGTGCTGGTTCTCCCGTTCACAGTGGATTAAACAAGCCGTGGGCGCATACACCTCCCTTGTTACAACAGCTCCACTGGCTTCCAATCTGTTTCCAGGCACAATTCAAAGTGGTGCTTATGACCTAAAAAGACCCTATACGGCTCGGGTCCAGGTTGTCTGAAAGACCATATTCTCCCTTATGAGCCTGTTCATGCCCTGAGATCTTTAGGGGAGGCCCTTCTCTTGGTTCCGCAGGCACGCCCGGTGGGAAAGCAGAAGAGGGCCTTCTTGGTGGCTGCTCCAAGGCTCTGGAACTCCCTTCCCAGGGAGGCTAGACTGGCTCCCTCCTTGCTATACTTCCTGAGGCAGGCAAAAACTTTCTTGTTCCCGCAGGCCTTTGGGAATAGTCTGGACCTTTGTTAAGACGTTGGACTTTTTATTTGCCATTTGCCTTTTAATCTTTTAAAGGTATAGATGATTTAATTATGTTTTTAACTTTTGTATATTACTATTTGTATGTTTAAATTGTATATGTTTTAGTTTTGTAAAGCTGCCTTGAGCCCCAGTATTGGGGGAAAGGTGGGATACTGATGATGATGATGATGATGCATGGCTTGTTGGATTTGGAAACAACCCTCCAATACCCCAACAACAGCCCATGAATTGAATCCCTGTGAGCCAGATGAGAAGATCCGATATCATAACACCCCCAAAGTATGCAAGGGAGATGATGGAGGAGGTAATCATGATACCAGCAAATGTTGATCTAGGTGGAAATTCCTTCGTAGATGTATTCCAAACAGCTACCTGTGTTAGTCGCTAATTGTAGCAACCAAGCTGTTAGCGCCCAGGGACGGCGGGGAGAGAGACTCCTGGACTCCTGATCAACTTCCCACTGGGGCAACTCAGCATTGTAAGGGCTTCTTCTGTTTTGCATAATTAAAATCAAAGTCAATTTGATTAAAATCAAATGCATTTTATACTTTAACGCGGTGGGAGGAAGCTCGTTGCTGGCAGTTCAGCTACGATTGGAGGGAAGATTTGGGGGTATCTGCGTGTAAAAATCACCAGCATCTGTAAAGGGCCATGGTTCAAATCTACATTCACGGGGCAAAGTCGATTGGAGTTCGACTAAAACAACAACAACAACAAAAAACCATGCGTCCGCAGCTTTAAATTAAATAGGATACTAGAAAGTGTGGCAAAGGAACTTGAAACCTACTGGAGTCCTGAGAAATCGTGAGAATGTGTGTAGTTCTGTGTTTTTCTCCACTTTTATTTTGTATTCTCCGCCCCATCTCGCATTTAAAAGTTAAACCCTTTATCATGCTGTGTTTTGTAAGGTTGATTACTTTTGTCTATGGTCTTATCAACGTGCAGGAAGGAGCAACTACCAAGGCTTAAATGCAGAATATATAGAAAATAGTTTAGGAAGGGGGACAAAAACGTTTTCCTTTCTGCAAGGAAAATGCAACCTGCCGAAACCCGGGATCGAACCAGGGACCTTTAGATCTTCAGTCTAACGCTCTCCCAACTGAGCTATTTCGGCAGCTGGTCTGCAGCTTTAAACGACAGTCTAGAAAAAGGACTTTCCAATTTTATTTTTCTCTTGATTTGTTTTGTGGTTTTGGTCTTGAACAGATCCCATAGTAAACTTGAAATTGGTTTTCTCTGGAGCAGCCCCTCAACGCTTATTAAATTATCTGCAGATTCTACTCGTATTAACTAAATCGGCAGTGGCTGTGAGATGCTTTCCTTTTTTATTATTTAATAGTTTTTATTTGAATTTTATTATACATACAATAATCACATTACATCAACTTAATATACCACAATAATAAAATTTAAAAACTAGATAAAGTAATATAGAACTATCTCGTGCACCCCACGCCCCCGGGGCCCTTATTCTCCTTTCCAAAATTGTATCCTGCACGGGTTTACTCCCTTTCCCTTTTTGAGATGCTTTCCAAATGAACCGTGAAATCTCTGCATAGGAAAAATCCGCGTAGTTCCAGTCTGATTCCCCCCCGCCCCCCAGACATCATTACACACGTTCTTAACATTATAGAAGATTCCTGGATATAGGACAAGGGATGGATCACATTTCATCCTGCATTTGCTACATCCATTACTATCACTGCTGATGGCAAATATACAAATAGCAAAGAATGAAAAGTAGGATTTTTTGTTTTATTTTTTTGCAGGAAAAAATAAGCAATTGGCATATATTGGTTGGCTAACCAATAGAAAATAAAATAAGTTCATATTGCCACAAGACATGAGATTGGTGCTCTTTCATCTCTCTAGAGTCTGGCTAATGGCATAACACTATTATTATTATTATTATTATTATTATTATTATTATTATTATTATTATTATTATAAAACGTGACATAACAATAACGGGTTTTGCCACTGAGGTTTGTTTATAATTCTATATAATTATAAGCACTTATCAAGAGCACTTATTCCCCGTGAGCATTGCTTATTAAGAAAGAAAAAAAGAGTCAGCCAATGAGACACAACTAGGAGGCGCATAAAAAGTACCCTCCCAGCTCCATAAATCAGCAGTGGGTCATTGTAAAAGAGATGGGGAGAGAGGCTAATGCCACAATCCTATGCATGCTTAGAAACTGGGCTGGGGTGGGGGAAGCACTATTATTATTATTATTATTATTATTATTTATTTATTTATTTATTTATTTATATAGCACCATCAATGTACATGGTGCTGTACAGAGTAAAACAGTAAATAGCAAGACCCTGCCGCATAGGCTTACATTCTAATAAAATCATAATAAAACAATAAGGAGGGGAAGAGAATGCAAACAGGCACAGGGTAGGGTAAACAGGCACTGGGTAGGGTAAAACTAACAGTATAAAGTCAGAACAAAATCAAGTTTTAAAAGCTTTAGGAAAAAGAAAAGTTTTTAGCTGAGCTTTAAAAGCTGTGGTTGAACTTGTAGTTCTCAAATGTTCTGGAAGAGCGTTCCAGGTATAAGGGGCAGCAGAAGAAAATGGACGAAGCCGAGCAAGGGAAGTAGAGACTCTTGGGCAGGCGAGAAACATGGCATCAGAGGAGCGAAGAGCACGAGCGGAGCAATAGTGTGAGATGAGAGAGGAGAGATAGGAAGGAGCTAGACAGTGAAAAGCTTTGTAGGTCAACAGGAGAAGTTTATATTGGATTCTGAAGTGAATTGGAAGCCAATGAAGAGATTTCAGAAGTGGAGTTACATGGTCAGAGCGGCGAGCCAAGAAGATGATCTTAGCAGCAGAGTGGTGAACAGAAACCAATGGACTGAAGTGAGAAGAAGGAAGGCCAGTGAGAAGAAGGTTGCAGTAGTCCAACCGAGAAATAACCAATGCATGAACAAGAGTCTTGGCAGAAGAGACAGACAAAAATGATTGAATCCTGGCAATATTATACAGGAAAAAACGACAGGATTTAGCTACTGCCTCAATATGAGGAATAAAGGAGAGCGAGGAATCAAATATAAAGCCAAGACTACGAGCTTCCTTGACTGGAGTAAGTGTAACATCATTGACAGTAAGAGAGAATGAGAGATGAGGAGAAGGTTTAGGAGGAAAAACAAGCAATTCAGTCTTTGCCATATTAAGTTTCAAACGACGATGAAGCAACCAAGCCGAGATATCTGAAAGACGTGCCGAGATACGATCGTGAACATCAGGAGAAAGATCCGGAGATGAAAGATATAATTGTGTATCATCGGCATACAGATGATATTGGAGGCCATGAGATTGAATAAGATTACCCAAGGGCAACATGTATAAAGAAAACAACAACGGACCAAGCACTGAGCCTTGCGGAACCCCTACTGAAAGGGGAAAAGAAGAAGACGAGCTGCCATTAGCCAACACGCTGAAAGAGCGGCCCGCTAGATAGGAGGCAAACCAGTTATAGACAGAGCCACAAAATCCAAGGTCATGAAGGGAATCTAAACGAAGATCATGATCAACCGTGTCAAAGGCTGCAGTTAGATCAAGGAGAATAAGAACGGAATAATGGCCTTTAGACTTGGCAGTAAGAAGATCATTGGTAATCTTAGTAAGGGCTGTTTCAGTGGAATGCAAAGGACGGAATCCAAATTGAAAAGGATCCAGAACAGAGTTACTAGAAAGAAAATCAAGAAAACAAGAGTAGACCACACGCTCCAGGATCTTTGAAACAAATGGCAACAAAGAGACAGGTCGGTAGTTAGACAGAGATAGCCTATCAAGAGTAGGTTTCTTGAGAATAGGAGAGACTGTAGCGTGTTTAAAAGCAGAAGGAAATGAACCAGAGGACAGAGAAAAATTAATAATATGAAGCAAGGAAGGGAGGATAGCAGGGATAAGATTAATAAAGACGCGAGAAGGAATCGGATCACGAGAACAAGTGGAAGGCTTCGAAGAGCGCAGTACTGTAGACAGTTTGTCAGCTGAGACCGAAGGAAACGCAGAGAAATTTGCAGGAGGAACTGACAGATGAGGAACAGGAACTGGAAGAGGAGCAGAGCTGGCCAGATCAGAGTGAATAGTTTGGATTTTAGCATTGAAAAAAGAGGCAAAGTTATTAGCAGACAGAGAGGCGGGGAGAGATGGTGGATTAGGCTTCAGAAGAGAATTGAAGGACGCAAAGAGCCGCTGAGGATGCCTAGCATTTGACTGGATCAACGTTAAGTAATACTGCTATTTGGCCAATGAAATGGCAGAAGAGAAAGAGGAGAGTACAAATTTGTAATGGACAAAGTCCGCCCAGTCCCTGGTCCTACGCCAAAGGTGTTCAGCTGCCCGGGAACAAGAGCGAAGGTAGCGGAGGAAAGAGGTGAGCCACGGTTGGGGTTGAGAAGGGCGAACTATCCAAGTTGTAGATGGAGCAAGATTATCAAGAGTTGAAGATAAGGAGGAATTAAAGAAGGAGACAGCTGAGTCCAAGGAGACAGCCGAAAAGACAGAAGGAAGAGAGGAGGCTAGAGACTGAGAAAAAGCCTCATAATTGATAGATTGCAAGTCACGACAAGAGCGAGAAGCGGGACGTGAAGGAGGAGGATTATGAGTAATATTGAAAGAAACTGACAACGGAAAGTGAGCAGTAGAAAAGTCCAAAACAGAGCAATTCCGAGTGAGAGTAAGATCCAGACAGTGTCCAAGGGAATGTGTGGGTCCATCAGACCAAAACTTAAGATCATAAGAGGAAGATAATGAGTGAAATCGTAGAGCTGCAGCGTCTTGAGGGCCATCCACATGAATATTGAAATCACCCAAAATAAGAGTAGGACAGTTATCAGAGAGGAAAAAGGACAGCCACGAATCAAAATCAGAGATAAATTTTGAGGACAAGCCTGGGGGGCAATACAGAACTGCAATCCGCAGTCGCAATGGAGCGAAAAGCCTCACCACATGTACCTCGAAGGAGGAAAAACAATGTGATGGTGGAATGGAAAGAGGCTGGAACTGGCACAAACTAGATAATAAAAGACCCACACCACCACCCCGACCCTCTGGGCGACTAGTGTGAGAGAAAGAGAGTCCTCCAAGAGAGAAGGCAGCAGAGATGGCGGTATCATGGGCAGACGGCGGTATCATGGGCACTACAACTCCCAGCATGCCCTAGCCAGCATGGGAGCCATGTCAACCACTTGAGCCATCTCTACATCCCACAGAACGACCAGGACCCTGACAGGAGCACCAGCCATGCTAGCCAGAGTGGTATTTCAGATGCCACTCTGCATCAACCTACCTAGCATCAACCTACCTAGAAACCTCATTTTAATTAATCTAACACCACGGGCTCATCTTCACCAAGCAGGATATTACGGTATGAAAGCAGTATATAAGAGGCAGGAGCCACACTACTGCTTTATCGCGGTATTGAAGCGCACTGACAACTATTGGGGACCATTGACACATACTATATACTGCTTTCATATCACTTTCATAGTGGAATACCTGCTTGGTGTAGATGTGTCATGGGTCCCAACAGTTGTCAGTGTACTTCAGTACCACTATAAAGTAGTAGTGTAGATCCTGCAATGCACTTCAATACCGCTATAAAGCAGTAGTGTGGCTCCTGCCTTTTATATACCGCTTTCATAGTGCAATATCTTGCTTGGTGTAGATTAGGACCAAGTCTCTGGTGGCTGGGTCTCAAGGGATTAAGGGGACCTAACATATAAATATCATTTTCCTTTCCCCTCAACAATATGATAGTTTGTGCCTTCTTGGTAGATATTTTTCATCTTCAAAAGTCCTTTTCAAAGAGAGATCTGAGAAAACCATTGAACACCAAAATGCATACTATTCCATGAACAAGACAAGCTTGCAGGCATAGAACAACTTTGCAATGAATTAGGAAAACCAGCAGGCACTTTGATCAGAGGAAAACAGTTCCTTTGAACTGAACATTTTGTTGTGTGTTTTTTGTGTGGGGGGGTTATGTTGTTTTACTGACTGTCTTCGCTATCTAGGAAACAGGAAATGATGGCTTCAGCATACTGAGAGTTGTAGGAGTATTTTTCCCATCTAAACATGAATAGGATTGTGCCTTAATTGTTTAAGGCAGCGATCTCCACCTGGTGTGCTCTCGAGATGTTTTGGACTTCAACTCCCATCACCGCCCACCAGCATGGCCAATGAACAGGAATGCTGGATGCTGAAGTCCCAGATTTCTGGAAGGCACCAGACTGGGGAAGGGTGGAATAAGTGGAACATGTATTGAACATTTTATCTCTGTTCATCCCCCATCTGCAATGATCCCAGAAAGAGCCAGCAACCTGATCCCAGCCATGTTTACTTTGAAGCATTGAGCAGGCGGGTTGGACTCGATGGCCTTATAGGCCCCTTCAAACTCACCTATTCTATGATTCTATGATTCAAGACCCATTGATTTCAATGGGATTTACTTCCATGTAAGTATAATAGTTAGGATAATTTCTGGAGGATGGGCCCATTAATCTGTTGCAGCAAAACAACAAAAAGTATTAGTTATTAAAACACAATAAATATGTTAACAACACAGGCATTTATTGTTATAATACAAATGTGTTCAAGACTAACATACACATACTAGTCCACAAAAGCTGCCTTCTGGTGTCATACAACTCTTTGTTATAATTAGGATATATTGCTAGACAAATCTGTCTGTGTTGAATTTCAAGAACATGTGCAAAAGTTTAGGTGTCATTTATTTACTTGGATGAAGGCAGCATCACGATAACTCCTAAAATAGAGATGAAAATCTATCAATTATTACTCACATTTGTTGAGTATCTCCTAACACTTCTCAACTTAATGCAATACTAGCAGCCTTCCCCTTCCCTTTTGTTTTGAAAATCAGTAAATAAAGTGCCACTAGTATGTATGCTGCCTCACCAAGGGTGCTTCCAGATGAGGGTTTTATTGTTCCATTATCCTGCCTTATTCAGGGAATCTGGCGGGGGTGGGGTGGCAGGCAGGCAGACAACATTGGGCTCATCTACACCAAGCAGGATATTCCACTATGAAGGTGGTATGAAAGCGGTATATAAAAGGCAGGAGCCACACTACTGCTTTATAACAGTATTGAAGTGCACTGACAACTGTTGGGGCCCATTGACACATACCATATAACGCTTTCATACCACTTTCATAGTGGAATATCCTGCTTGGTGTAGATGAGCCCATTGTCTTCTTCTCATAACCCTCCCATGTTTTCCTACTGTTTCTTCCTTCTTCTTTTTCCTTCCTGTGGAAAAACTGTGAAGGAAAACTGTGATTACTACCACTAGGACCTTTTTGCCTGCAAGCATCCCAAGTAGAGGAGGATAGGTCTGTGCCCTGAGGGGTTTACAACCTGAACATAGAAGAGGAAAACGGAGGTGGGATAAACAAGGAAACGATGTGCCTTAATTTCAGTTACATACCCTGGGTTGCAGTGGGGCACTGGAAGTAGGGACTGAGCTAAAGGCTTTGTGAAAGATGAGTTTTAAGAAGCAATTTGAAGGAAGGTATCACACAGGCAGGGCCAGCTAATCCATTAGGCAGCTGATTTGGGGTGTCATGAAAGGACAGCAAATGGGTATTTATTTAATTTATGATTGTTTTATTTTGTTGCTGGGGAAAGGGAAAGGTGCTTGTGGGATTTCTTGCCCCAGGTGCTAAAAAACAACCCTAGCCAGCCTTGTGTACAATGAACTTGGACTTCGGAGGGCAGAGGACCGCCATTTGCTGTTGTACCTCAGGCAGTAAAATGTCTTGGGCTGGCTGTGATCACAAGGGTATTCTGGGAGGCAGCTCCATCCACGTGTGATTGGCAAGGGAGAAAGGGCAGCGGTGTTTGGGGTTTCATTTATTTAAATGATAGCTCTACCCCCTTCAGCCAAGTTTCCAAGGCGGGTTACAAACACCATCCAACAGCTTCAGATAAGAGAGAGGCTTGTTGATAGGGAAAGAGATTAAGCTGGATGATCTCTAACTACCTCCTACCTCATGTATGTCGCCCGCTACTACAGCTCCTGAGAAACAGATGCTTAGCAATATACTTCCCAGCAGGTCACCAGAAGCTGCCTGCCCTAAATCGTAACCTATATTATTTTCCCCCATCTCCTTATTCAAGTAGGTGGAACGCATTCTTGTTCTTCCATATTAGCATGCCTGACATTTAATAGCCAGAATTTGTTTACAGCCAGTTGAATGGTGACTAGTGGGGATAGGGTGGGGAAATTCTGTTTGCCAAGAAAATACTACAGGTATTAGAGAAATGTGATCTTCCTGCATTAGGTGCATTTGTGGGTGGGGTTGTGTGGATTTGTGGGCAGTCCTAGAGTCTGCCTCTTTTAACATAACTACTACAGCTTGGAATACTAAGGGGTACTTTGTTTTTGCTAGAACCCAGTTTCACTATTTCTTCCCCTTCATTTCCTTGCCATTTTGATGTTTAAAGTTATGTTTCTTTGTTTAAGGAGGTAAGCTCCTTGCTCTCCCATGCTCTGACACAAACCTCTAAAAATATGAAAAACAAGCTAATAAACAGGAGCAATGCTACTCTCCCCACCCGCACCCTGCCCTGCATCCCACCGAAAAGCTCAAAGAAGTTTCCCGTTATTTCATGAACCCTCGCTTTAGATATAGGTCATGCGTTCCCTTTCTCTACCCCTGGATGTGATGACTTTCAGGTGGCAATCCAAGGGTGGGCAGCAAGTAGGTTGGGATCTACTGGTACATCTGAAGTAGATTGGCAAGAATTTCTGATCCTCAGTTGTTTAACAACAGCAGAAACAACATCTCTTGCTCTATCGCTGCCCAATTATACTGTTGAAATGAAGAGAGCTTGGAGTGACCAGGAGCAGATAAAGGGCTGGTAACTTCTTTAAGTTCTGGTACTCAAAACCAATTCCTGGGCTCAAGTTCTTTAATTCTAAACATATATCTGTTTTGCATCTGGATGTGGGTGGTCGATCTCTGGTTTCTAGTAAAAATAAACAAGTAAACTTGAGGTCTGCCCTGCCCTGAATAGTACTAGCACCCAAAGAAATGACCCAATATATCTTTTTCAAAAGTCATGACTTCAAAACAGTACACATAAGACACACACACACACAAATGAAAGTTAGTGTAAGCAATGGAGGTTTACAACTTGTCTTAGATGGGGTTGCACTCCCCCTAAAAGTCCAAGTACACAGTCTGGAAGTCCTCTTGGACTGTGAGCTAACTGGGGAAGCTCAGGTGTCTGCAGTGTCCAGGAGTGCATTCTACCAGCTTCGGCTGGTACACCAGCTACGGCCCTATCTGGAGAGGACGGACCTTGCCTCAGTTTACACACACTAGTCACGTCCAGGCTGGACTACTGTAAAGTGATGTATGTGGGGCTGCCTTTGAAGACAGTTCAGAAACTTCAGCTGGTGCAGAATGCAGCCGCCTGAGTATCGGTGGGGGCAAGGCAATTTGATCACATAATGCTTATACTGCATCAGTGTGTTTCCAAGCCCAATTCAAAGTGCTGTTTTTTACCTTTAATGGTATGGAACCAAGTTACTTGAAGGACCGCCTTCACCTATATCAGCCTGCCCGCACTTTTAAGATAAAAAAGGGAGATCTTTCTCATTTGCCCACCTATGAGACCAATTAGGTAGATGAACACACAGAAGAGGGCCTTCTCTGCAATGGCCCCACACCTTCGGAACAAACTCCCATCAGAGGCCCACCACACACCGTTGTTGTTGTTGTTGCTATTGCCATTGTTGTTCTTGTTGGTTTTATTGTTGGCTTTTATTGTTTTTAATTGCTATTTTATTGTTTATCCTTTTATTGCTTTTAATATTTTAAATATTTTTATGTATTTTATTGTTGTAAGACGCCTTATGAGGGTTTCTGTCCTGAAAGGCAGCAAAGAAATGTTTTAAATAACTATGTCATACTCAGTAAGGGAGATAATTCATTGTAATGAAGTGCTTCCAAACTGCAGTTCTGAAACCTGCCAGTGAATACATGCAAGCATACATGCAAATAGTAAGCAAGCATGCCTTTCAGGAATCAGCTGATTACGGTAGTCTTCACAGTTTAACCTTAAAATTAGAAAGACTAAGAATAATTCTGTTCTCACATCTTTCATTTCAGGAATCTGACTGAGGTGATAAGGTTGATAGCCCGTAGTAGTTTCCTGTGTTGAAGTGACATGGGCTAGTATTCCCCCACAATTATCTTTATATTCGAAAAATACTTACTTTTCGCAACAGAGTAGATAGGAATAGATTTTTATTTGGTAAGCATTTTCAAAGAGGATTTCACTAGATTTTCAAAGTTACACTGACCTTGGGCAAACTATTTACTCATATAAGCAGTCCACGCAGCCAGCATCTTGTTTAAATTCTCTTATCACATGCAGTATTAGCAGGCTAGTGACTTCTGGGCCCTGCAGGGATGCTGCTGGCATGCCAACACTGCAGGCATATAGGCTAGCACAGGTGATAAGAGCATTTAAATGAGATGATGATTATGGAATGCTTACATGGGTGACTGCTTCACCAATGGCCAGGGTAGCATTTAGACTGGGCCTAATAATGCCATGATACATAGAGACACCCAATCTATAAGGACCCTCTCATAGTGGGCATGTAGAAACAAACTAATGGCCACCATAATAACTATCCTTTTAACTTGACTTTTTAAATTGTTAAGGTTATTATGGTGTTTTAAAGTTGTTTTATATGTTTTACTATGTTTTTGGTTTGGTTTTGATTATAGTTTGTGTTCTGAAATTTTTGTAAACCACTTTGGTTGGTTTCAGAAAGGCAATACAGAAATACGATGAATAAATATGACCCTTTCGGCATGGCAGATTGCAGAAAAAGTGCTTTTAGACTCTTAGAATTGATGCTGAAGTGGTTGTCATACTGTGTTTGTGCAAATTCAGATTGCAATGAAGCATACTGTCAAAATGTCAATGTCTTTATCAAAATTAAGCAATTTGCAAGCTAAGTTGATTTGATATCTTTTTACATGTATCTTTGGATTTTGTTGATGCTACCTTGGCACAGCAAGAAGTGGAAGAGACCGTGTGATACATGCACTTAAAGAGGAAAAGTGATGTAGCGTGGGAGTAATCCAGAGTAACACTGCTCCGCACCAAAGCAGTTGTCAACTATTGCAATACTCTGATCTTTGAATTCAATGCTTCAATTCTAGCTCGGAAGCAACAGGAAGCACAGCTTCATATGCATTTCTGAAAAGCACCACGAGATATGTGACCTATAACTCTTGAAATCTACTCTTTAATTTGTTTGTTTAATTTCACACATTTATAAAGTTAGAATGTCAATATGCAACAAATAAAAGCAAAACAAATATAGTCGAAACAACCATTGTTATTCTAACTATTAGAAAAGACAAGTATTTGGCATGAGCACTGTCTCAGGTTTACAGCCTATATTCTTGAGTTCCAGCCTATATTCTTGAGTTACAATGAAGTCTTTGGTTGTATACTAATCATTTCAGTAGAGCTGTGGGAGACCATTCTCTCTTCTTTTTTGATTATTAAAATTAGGATTAAGGTTACCAACACTATGTGACAGTGTTTTAAAAAAAAACAGATGATCCAGCAATGACTTCTGTGAAGTGAGGATGAGGTTCCTACTCTTTTTCGCTATAAATCCATCAAAAGCAGAAAATACCCCTTAACTAAAAAAAAAAATGCTGTCTAGACTATTTTATAACACTGTTCATACAATATATTAAAATAATACAAAATAGCTGTATTAAAAGTGCACGTTAATTAAAAATGCTTTAATTTCATTTTATAAAAGATTCATTTGATAAAATATTGCACTGAAATGTTGATTAAATTAAGTTGGGTCCCAAATGTGATCAAGATAAGAGTTTGAAATTCCATTCTGCTTGCTTTCTTGAAATTGACATCTCCTGGACACAAGCCACCTTTCACACTTTAGTTGCTTGAGTACAGTGTTTTCATAACGTGGTCTTGAGGTAGAATTATTTCCTTCATTTTGTCTTTCTGGCTGCAGACCAAATCATACAGTTTCTTCAGCAATAGGAAAAGGCTCCAAAGCTTTCTCTGCATTCTTCCAGTTGTGGAAATTATCTTGATACCATTCAACTAAAATAAAAATATTGTTTAAAAAATATAGTATAATATATGCACATACAGTGAAATTCCATGAAGATTTCACACACAAAAATAAATGGAATTGACTACAAGGATTACACTTGCTGGGGGTACTCACTATCGAATTACATTCATGAATTTATTTATTTTTCATTTTGTTAAAAAAATTCTATCTCATGATTATGGGAAGAAAGTATCAAGCTACACTGATAGCATTTCCTGAGGATCCAGACCAAAAGGCATGGATTTAAAAGGTTCAGATTGTGATAGTTTAATTAAATATACATGTTGCTTGAAGGGTAACCATGTCAGCCATTTAGGATCAGCAACACCAGGACCATTCATCGCTCCAGAAAAATAGAGTGTCCCAAAGGGGACGGAGGGCAATTGCATCACACAGCATGTTCTTTTCACTCACATAGATACTCTCTGGATCCCAGCTATTAACTTCTTAATGCAGTGCATATACTTATGAACAAATATTTGTCTTATTGAATTTAGGTTTGTTGAAAACTGCAATCCTATATTGACTTTGCAGAACAACCAATGAACTTAAAGGAGCGGTTAAACTAATAATAGAAACTGCATAAGTGGGCTCATGCCAGTGGCAACCCAGTATCTACCATCCTCAAACAAAAATATTATGTATAAAAATTTAAGCTGTCTACCTTCTGCTGCAATGACAATTGCCAATTTAGTCCTTCAAGCTAAACTACAAGAGCGGATCGAATTAAATATGGCATTAAGTGGTTATATTGTCAAGTATAGCTGTTACCTTGTTGAAGATCATTTGTATCCTCATATTTCCTATTGCTTACCCCTCAGCCCCAACAGGCATAAAAAGCAATGTTATTTTCCCCCTTACCGTTATACGCGAATAAAATACAAAGGCAGGCTTAAGTACCTTGCTTTAAAACCTATAGCTTCAGCTCTAATTCTGTGAATAGTTAATGCTTGAACAACAGCAAGTTTATTTTTCAAAATAATTTATACAACCATCTCCTTTAAAAACAGTGCTGTTGTGTTTCCTTCCACCCCCATTCCAGATGTATTGAGAAAACATACTTGTTTTTTTAATTCCTTCTTTCCAAGGTACTTTAGGCCTCCAGCCCAAACTGTACATTTTTCCATAGTTCATTGGATATCCAAAGTCATTTGTAGGTCTGTAAAAAAAATGAAGAGAGTATTTCAGCGGAAACAATTCATTTCCAGTAACATGTGAATCAATTATTGTCAAAAGACAATTAGAGGTTCAGCATTTTCTTCCCTTGGAGCAATTCTTATGTTGATGCTGTCCCTTCCTCCTATCACCAAATATGTACGACTTATGCAGAATAGTGTTTACACTCACAAAGTGATTTACACATCCAAGCCACCCAATCATTTCTTACTTCCAACTGGATGACAACCACTACGCGTGAAGCAAAAATTATGTGGGGTGTAAAGTTTTACCACAACTCTATTTATTTTTTTGCAGAAATAAATCTCTAAACATAGTTTCATGAAATTATATTAACAAAATGAATGGTTATAATATCTGTCAATTTGGACAGTTCCAAGTGGCTATTCCTAGGAAGTCCAAACGCAAATCTTGCAAATAATATAGTAGAACGCTTTTTTATGATGTGTACTTTTGCTTTTAGTTTACACCTTATCCCCAGTTACAGAATAAAATGAGGCGAGGGCAGGGAGCAAGAACGTAGGTAGGTGGGTAGAACCTAGAACCAAAAGGTACACATAATCTAAACATGCCAAATCTGGATCCAAGCAATTTAGAGCATCACATTCCCCCTGCCCCCGAAAATTACATCACTGGTATGCTTAAGCCTTAGGACCCTAGCAACATTTTGCAAGAAATATAATGAATACTGAAATGGAGCTTTAAAGGCTGGTGAATATGCAAAAGACTACAAAATTCCACTTCAAAGTTTATTACATTTAAATCCCATTCTTCCTCTAAGGATTTCAAGGAGTTCTCATTGAATCCTGAAAATCTATGAGTAAGGTTAAGCTGAAAGAGTAATTGTCCTGAAGTCACTAGTAAGTTTCATGTCTGATAAATGATTCAAGCACAGGTACTCATGATCTAAGTCTAGTATTTTATCTACAGCACCACACTGATGACATCTAACCTATCATAAAAGCAAAGCTCACTTACTACAACCCTAAATGTTTAATTTCAGGCTTCAAAGCATGGAAACAGATATAAATGGAAAGAAAAAGGAGACAGAAAACAACAAACCACCTTCAGGAACATTTCAGTAAAAAGGAGCCTTATTGTATCGCTATATTTAACTGAATTGCTTCAAGGGACTATAAAACTATATTCTAATAAAAATATTGAGCATCCTGACTCATTTAAAAATTCAAATAGAAACACAACGGGTCTTATCCTACTGAAAGAAAATGATTGCTTAGCTGTAGAAATGCCTTAAGCAGTTATTCTCAAGCAAATCACTTCATATTAATATATAAAGCATTTTATCCTGCTCTTCAGACAAGAAAAAGGAGGAGGAGGAGGAGGAGGAGGAGGAGGAGGAGGAGGAGGAGGAGGAGGAGGAGGAGATGTTTACAAAGATCAATAATAAGATAGTTCTTGCCCTAAGACTTACAATCTAAAAGATACAACACAAAAGGAAAAGGGATCGGGAAGGACGAAAAAAGGGGGGGAAAAGAACTGTTTCTATACTTATATGAACTATATAGCATGTTTGTATAATTAAGTAGCCACGTAAATAGCTACATTGTGCCTGAACTTTTCAAGGCTATTTTCTCCAAGATCAACACCCAGTATTTGATCAACTTTACAAGCCCAGCAGTACTTCCATCTCATTGATATTTCCAAGTTTTCATATACCTAATTCTACCCAATCCTTACATTTTTTGCATCTTTTGCATACAATTTAATTCTGCCATCTTCTGACTCTTAGCTTCACTAAAGAGGGATTGTTCTTCATAAATATTTCTATAATAATAATAATAATATATAGTGTCAACAGGCAATGCCTCATTGTCTCTTGTTTTGACAGTGGATCATTCATTTTAGAGCCATAACACAGATAATAATTCTACTGAACCTTTTAAACACAGAGAGTATGGGATTCATAAACAAAGGACTGAAGGTAATGGAAATATTGGGAGTTATAGCTAAAGAAAACATGCCGAGGAGAAAAAGCAGCTAATGAAAAAGAAATACTGCAGCTGCTAAGCAGTGGTTCTAAAGGTGGTGTATCCTTCCCTGTCCCATTCATCTCCCAATAACGCATTTCAAGTTGTTCATTTCCCACTTCAATACTTGAAATTATAAACACAAGTCTACCGTTGGTGCTAGTGAACATTAGGCTGTGGACAGAAGGTGAAAATATATAGGCTTGCATATTTTTGCGTGCTGCAGCACACTTTCCTCCCCACCTTTTAACTGAAGAGGTGGATGGGATCATCCAAGCAGTTGCGGAGTGATCCCCAACCCCTCCCCACCTCCAAGGCTGAAAGGTCATGATGTATTTTAGCCAGTCCCTTTCTGCTCTGAAGCAAGGAAAGGTGGTACAGACAACAGCCCTTTCCATACAGTTGCCAAACCAGCAAAGGGAGGTGCAGGCAACCACTGTGTTTCACTTGTCTACTAATGCAAGCCAGGAATGGTAAAACCTTGAATAAGAGGCCACATTATATTAGCCAAGATTATCTCCCTAATCTAGCGGCAAAAAATAATATTTTACATGATTACAGTAAAGAGCAAGGCAAAACAATGATAATTTGAAATGCAAATTACTCCTATATCTTACCTGTCTTTAACATAATCCATCCAATATTCTGTCTCAGCTTCTGAACTGGTATTTTTTATCTGTCAATGAGGAAGAGATCCATATTAACAATGAAAGGTTTAACAAAATGTGTCAATTTTATCGCATTCTGTGTACAGCCACTTCTGATGAAAAGACACAGACAGCTTTTACTTCGATTAAGTTATTAATACATGGCAGATTCTCAATTTAATTAAGTGTTTAATGTAATATTTTTCTTAGAACATTCCCACAAAGAGCACCTGCTATTTGTTTGAAGTTTAAAAATTTCTCAGAGTGCTGCCACTAATACTACACACACGCACACACACACACGCACACACACACACACACAAACACACACACTCCAGCTTGAAATAGTCACCCCAGAAGACATGTGTAGTTAGGTAGCATACATCTAAAAGAGTTGTAAGAGACACTAAAATGGCCAGAAATATAAAGGTTAAGACAGTTTTAGCCAGAGTTTTTCCACAGATTAAAAAACTGCCAAATTAAGCAATGCATAACAGGAGTGTACCGTCCAGATTTAGCCAGAGTACAACCACTCAAATCAGGGGTTACTTAAGTGCCACTGATTTCAATGGATTTACTTTACTATGTCCAGAAGTATAGTAAAACTTCTATAGATGTCTAGGTCCATTGAAAGTAGTTGATTACTACTTTCAGCACTAGAAGATTAATTACTGTATCTTATTAGGCCTAATGACAAGCAAAAATACCACAGGAACATATCCCTTCTTCATCTTGAAAATAAGTGTAAATGTAAAAGCTGCATCCTGAATTTTAAGCACTAGTTGATCCACATCAGAGATGTCTGACTCACTTACTCTGTGGAATCAACATGGCTGTTACTGAATGTACTCTCTCTAGACACGTATACAATTTTGCTCACGTTCCAAGATTTGCATCCATTAAGAGACTTTGTAACCTTGGCAATGGTGCATCTTGGCAGAAGGGGCCCAATGATACACACATACACAGACAAACAGGTTTCTTCAAAACAGAGGGAGTTTATTAAACACAAAAGAATTTAAAATGTACAATAATTATTTGTTGAAATCAGTGAGTTTGCCTAGCTTCACCTGGGCAGAGTTTTTAAAAGTGACTACATCTACAGTTGCCAAATATTATGGGAGTCTGCAGTTCCTGCTCTGTCACCAAGCAGTATCTGCTAACAGTTGCTAAGGCTTTAAGTTCTTAGCCAAGCACTATTAACAATATACTAAATCTTGAAGCTATGTATACAAGTAATGTGGATTTGCACAAGTAGTCTATTTGGAACTCAAAGCCGATTTATATCCCCCTTTTAAAAAAATAAACTACTGTACTCTTGGGTATCATACCTCTGCCTAAAGATGCATGAAAGTGTCCTTAAATGATAATGTAACATAACACTGAATACATCAAAACCCACATAATTTCAGCGGTGAGCCCATTGTGGAACTGCAGTCATTGTAGTTGTGACAGGCAAGCCATATTCTCCCTTGGGTTGAACTTGAGAGAACCTGTTTTCCTGGTTTGAGCTGAAGCCATATTTTCATAAGACTGATTGGACGACTCTTGTGCCAATTACAAAGCATCATTTGTCTGCCATTAGGGAAGCGGGGGGCACAACAACAATTGATTGGCCTTGTGTCAGTAATGAAGCCACCACCACCCATCACTGAAGATGCTTTCCAAGTGTTAAAAATGGAGGGAAATAATCTTGGTGAGTAGAGGAGCAAAAACAAGAGCCCTACTAAGAAGCAAAAACAAACAAAAATGGCCAATCCGGTTCCTGTTTCCAGACACCTGTCAGAGCCATTCATTCATTTGTTCATTCATTCATTCACTGAAATGCATCAGTTCAAATCACCAGTCTATATTTAGTGTTCCAGTTGCTCAGCCACCCATTTTCAATTATATTTATTACTCACTAGATGGATTAATTCCTTTGCAAGCTGTACAATTGACATCTCAAAATTGCTCCCAATATTATAGATTTCACCAGGCTGTCCCTTCTTCATAATAGTAAGAAATGCTTCTGCTACATCACTGGCATAAAGAAAATTTCTTCTCTGAAGTCCTGAGCCATGAATGCAACTAAAGAGAGAGAAGACTGTGAATACCTTTATCATGATTTAAAAAAAAAAGCCCCAAAAAACAAGGCAACCACTGTTCCCCTAAACATTCTAGTCAGGTTTGCAAGAATATAAAACTGCCAAACAGAACTCACCAAAAGCTAGGCGGAGGAAGCTTCTAGAGGTAAAATCTAACATAAATCCCAGAGAAGACCAATTGAAATAAAGGGATTTAAGTTAGTAATGACTAACAAATCCCATTCATTTCAATGAGTCTACTCTGAGCAGGACTTAAATTGGATTTTACCCTAGAACTTTTATTTTATGATTCAAGATGATTTTTTTATATTACATGCTGTAAACTGTGTGACAGGAAGGGCAAGGTCCAAGTGATAACAAATACATCCTCAATACATAATATTTGTTACAGTGACACCCCCACACACACACACATGAAACGCTGTTGGCACAAAAACAAAATTTAAATAACATATGGGAAAATGTGGTCATAAGAGTTCACCAGATGGCAGCAGACTAGCAACATACAGAATATGTATAATGGGCTCAAATCCATGGCAGGATCTACACCACTGCTTATAACGGTTTATAAGGGTTATGACAACTGTTTAGGCCCAGGACACATTACATATACCGTTTTCATACCATTTTGAAAGTGTTATATCCTGCTTGGTGTAGATCAGGCCCATGTCAGTGAGAAGAGGTAAATACAACAGAAAACTAGCCACTTTTTCCCTACCATTATGCATTTTCTTGGCCTGACTGATTTTCAACACCAGCATTCAATTTCAAGTGCATGACACTGCGTACTGCCCTATCTTGTCAAACATGGTTTGAAAACAGAGAAAAGAATGGATGTTACCATGAAACATACCATTTCCTGTTCTGCTGTAAGAGGGCAATAAACTTCGGAATAACCTAAAATAATAATAATAATAAGATGGACAAGATTTACACTACTTTAGAATGAAAGGAATATTATATGGTTTTAAATTTTTGAAATGCTTTTATGAGAAGGTATTTATTTTTAACAATGAAGATAACTGAAAGAAAAACCTCTTCCACCCTCACCTACCCCAATCAAATGGAAAATGTGCAGAACTTTCTTTCTAAAAAGTTAAAATCATGATCAGCATTGTGTAGGAAAGCATGCGGAGGGCTGAATTTATTTATTTATTTATTACGTTTTTATACTTCCCAATAGCCGAAGCTCTCGGGGTGGTTCACAAAAAAAATCCGCGCTCTGCTTCCAGACAGCTGATTAAAACCTAAAACACTGGCAAATCAGGTTCTGTATACTTAAATTCTGACTGCTGCATGGGGGTGGAGAGCTACATGTTTAGCAGCTAGCTGTACACTTAGTTCACCATCCAGCTGGAATTACTGCATGCATGGAAGCCTGTTTTCACATACTAGAACCCCTGCCTAGATGGGGCATTCATACCACTCACTCATCATACTAGAAATCACACACTTCTTCAATAAGCTATAATTCCACAGAATCAACACTTAATAAACACATAGAACAATAATGTTATTTGTTATGTGTGATCTCACAACCATTAGTCTATAGCTGGGGTTATGTTCATGTTAATGTTTATCCTCCTGAGGGCAGTTACCAGCATCAGAAGGGTAGTCAAGACAAATAATTATTGGTTACTTTCTAGCCAGGAATTGGCCAACTAACGATCTCTAGGGTATACTCTGCTCCCAATTTTTTTTTTATCTGGCTCATGGTT
This sequence comes from Elgaria multicarinata webbii, assembly GCF_023053635.1. Lineage (NCBI taxonomy): Eukaryota > Metazoa > Chordata > Lepidosauria > Squamata > Anguidae > Elgaria > Elgaria multicarinata. The sequence continues at coordinate 23,751,479 of NC_086175.1, read as the reverse complement.
GGCCCAATAAATGAGTTCTGGAAGTTTTGCCCAACCTCATGCCAGTCTCATAATTCCCAGCCAGCATGGCCATTGTAAGGGTGGGGGGGGGGGGGAATTACTCAAGTAATAAGAGAGAATTCACTATTTAGGCTGTAATCCTAAACACAGTAATTTGGGAATAAACCCCATTGAACAAAGTAGGATTTAGCTCCAAGTAAACCTGCACATATTTGCACTATTAACGTTGTATCTCATTTAAATTTGTATATAACGATTATGCAAGCAGTGAATTGTAACGCTTTGCCTGAGCACATGTACTCCATAATTCTAAAGCCCTTAATGATAGATGACGGCAACTTTATTATGGAGTCTTACTTGTGGCAGAATTAATTTGTGAAGCAAAATACACTTCCAGCCTCTGGACCATTTTATAGAAATAGATTGCCTATCCCTATTCTAGCCTAATATAGCTATGCCATATTATGTCTTATTTACTAAAGGTTATCATATAACAAACACTTCCACAAAGAATTTGTTTTAGAAAAGACAAATTCATCAAACTTACTTTTTCTGGAAATTGATGTGGTCCATAAACATTGCTGCTCCGTGTGATAACCACTGGAAACTTTAAAGTATGCATGGTAAGCGTACTAGCATGAATCCAATCAGAGTAGTCATAAAAAGCTTAAAATACCTTCTTTTACAATACAATAAACAGTAATTGGTGTACTATTCACAGCAGCTAACATCAAAATAATACACAGCAGAAGGATCTAAACTTTAAAGTTTCACCTTATATACAATGCTAAGCCTGAACTTACCACCAAGCTTACAAACTAAATCATTCTTGCTTCCTGGCACATTTACCTGAATAATAGGTATGTTCCTACTTTGCAATTTTAGATAGCTTATAAAACAACTTGAATGTACACCTAAGGCAGCCTTCACTAACCTGGTATCCAGATGTTTTAGACTTCAACTCCCATCAGCCCTAGCCAGCATGGCCAATGGTCAGTAATGCTGGGAGTTGTTGGCTGAAACATCTGGAGGACACCTGGTTGAGGCAGGCTGATCTAAGGGGAATAAAATGTGAAGTAGCCACTGGGTGCAGGTCCAGCAACAGTAATCAGTGCTGTTCTGTCAGCAAGAATTCCATGCTTCCAATATGGAGAAGCAGCAAGGAAGCAATGGGACACCTCTCTTAAAGCCTGGGCTTTGGAGCCCTTGCAGCTAGAAGTTACGCAGACATTCCTGGAAGAGGGCAATGCCAGATGCTACAAACTTTCTTCCCAGAAAGATGCTAATTGTGGTGAAGCAGCTCACACAAATCAACAGAATGCAAATTTACCAATATTACATTTCAATGGGAGTTACTTCCCAAAATTTTAAATTCTGTTTGTGTTGAAAATAGGATGTTTACGCCAAAATCAAAACGTTACTACCATATTTTACACCCAGGAAATCCACAACTTATTGTAAAAAGTGGTACTAACAGTATGTTAAAGCAATCATCAATCATCATTACTTATCGCACCTAAAGCTTTAAAATGCAAGCAAAAGAAAGCAGGAGTAAGCTGATCTCTACAGGATGGATCATTGGATTTAACTGCATTTACTTTAGTATGTGTGCGTGTGTGTGTTCTTGTGCATTTTTCCCCCTGAGTAGTTGCACCTGGACATATGGATCATGTTCAGAAATCGTAATAATTCATAACAGCACTGGGAACCTGAAGTCTTATTGCTGCTTACCTGGTATCTTTCCCAATAAGATTGGACAAAGCATTCAGCAGCTGCCTTAGATGTTGCATAAGGATTTGTTGGTTGCTTAGGTGAGGATTCATCAAATTCCTAGAACAACAATGTTTTTACACTCCAGATATTCAAAGTCTTTAAAAATGTTTCATAGATTTACTAACCAGTTTAAAAATGACTCCAATTAATGAGTAAGAGAAACCCCAAAACTAGAAGCTGTAATCAAGCATCCAGTTAAAAAATATTGTCACAAATGCAGCAATAATTAATACAAATATTGTATCATTTTGGTTGTACAATAACTAAATTGCTGGATTATGTCCTCTTAGCAGTATTGTTTGGGGAAATTCTGGAACTATTATACAGAAATCAGTATCATTGATGCTTTTTTTTTTGCCTTGAGTTAAAACAAGCATACAAGCTTGCCAATACATAATAATAGGAAAACTTTATATAGAGAATGAACAAAAACGCTATATGTAGAATGAACCAATGTAAGTAGCATTTTTCTAATTGATAATGTTATGATATTATATCAAAATAACAGTTCTATTCACTAATTACCAGTACATATCTGAGATATGCTAGTAAAAATCTACCCGCAGCAAAGCATCTAAAATACCCAGAGGGTCCAATCTTTCTCCTGACAAAGACAGCTGACATAATGGAAGGGGGAGAAAGATTCTCTCCACCCACAGTATAGGGAAAGCACTAGCAAAACACTAGCAAAACAGTGTTCTCCTAAATGCCACAATGATCACTTTACTAGGAATTATCCTTTTCTGCTGCTCCACGCGAAGTCTTCATATTCCACTCTCTAATCAAAAAGAGAAATCTTAATAAGTCAGGAACGCAAGGCAAGGACAAACATTAAGTCTTGGAATGGGGCTTTCCTAAACTTAATGTGACAATTATTCTCATTCCCCTTATGCTCTCAGATGCCTCTTAGACACTACAGCAGTGTGTCAGGTCCACTACCCATTGAGAAGAACCTCTAAGGTTGTACATCTTCAAAAGCAGCCTAAATGGGGGACAGGCACATGCCACCGAGACCTCTACACAACACTTGAGTTTTGCTTAGTATTTAGCACAACAATTCCAACTGCCAAAAGGTTAGCCACTTTTTAAACTGGTGGTAAGAAATACTGCAGGGAAAAATCAGTATTTACATTCCCTACAATAAAAGAGCTTATTTTGTTCTTGAAAAAACTATAACATGGGTACATGTTTTTGCTTGTTACATAAGAACGTAAGAAGAGCCATGCTGGATCAGACCGTGGGTCCATCTAGTTCACACAGCCAAACAGCTGTCGACCAGGAACCCACAAGCATGACACAGGTGCAACAGCACCCTCCCTCCCTCCATTTTTCTAACATTGGGTTGTTAAGCATAAAGGCAGGAGATCATATGATTAACATACTATTGAAAGATGAGTATATTTCAGCATTAAAACTATTTCTCTATTTTAAGCAAACAAATTTTAACTATACTAGTAAATTCAAGTATTAAGTGGAGAGTCTTCTTAATTATACTGGCCTACCAGCATTGAAGGGTGTCTTTCAATTCTACTAGTACAATCTGATAGGTTATCAATTTGGTTATTTTTATCCTTCACTCAAAAAATCAGACAGTACACATTTGTTCTATGCACTGCTGAAGATTTCAGTAACCTTAGCAAGGCAAATATACTATATTAGATCAACAAATTTAATGAAAGAATATCTAAGTACTAAAACAAAAAGGCATTTAAGGCAAGATAAAAAATGCTTTAGGTGAAATTTGTACCAGCGCATTCCTTCCATGTTTCATCTTTGTCGTTCCAATATTTCCAATATAAGTGCTTAATCAGTGCTATAAACCTAAGACAAAATGCTTACCATGCTGCAGGCAAGAGACGTTCAGTTCCTATTATTTGTCCAGTTTTATAGGTTGGTCATGGGAATTAAACAGTACAATCAAAACCAGACTCCATTCACATGAGGTTATCATACGATCTTGTCCAAAGGCAAGCATAAAGACAGCTAAGAGACATGAAAAAAAACCATTTGATTCAAACTTACCTTATCACAGCTTCCTCCATAAACTTCATCAGTACTGACATATATGAACTTCTCCACATTAGCCGCATAAGCAGCACCAACGAGAATGTAAGTTCCATAAACATTAACATAGTTGAATTCAAGTTTGCGCCAAAATGAAAGATCTAAAATTTAAGAGAAAAAGAATAAAGGGAAATGAATGTCCAGCTTGGAAACAGAAAGAAATTAATGTCCATGGCCAGAGTCTTTTAAGAGACCTGCTGATTGACTTGTTTTTAATTAAGAAGCTGTTCTTTAGCTCCCAAATGCTGCACAAATTATGTCTGAAACCAAAAGAAAGAGCAGATTCCCTCTCTGTGGGCAGAGAGGGACATTTGCCCTCAATAGACTCTTCACTGCAGGTGTGACAAAAAGGGACCAATGAAAAGAAATGACAAACCAGTAGCATAAAAGGTAAGCGCAAAGGAAACTGGCCGCCCTGCCTCATCTTTTGCCCTGGGTTCTGCCTCTCCTACCCTATTAGGATTGCTCTGTAAAGTTAAACGGTTGCATGTCATGCAGAACAGGAACAAAAACACAAATCACCTATCACAGTGGATAGATAAAAATTGGCCAACTGTATTTCTGCACTGTAGCAAAACTACAAAAAGTTAGTTGTTTTATTTTAATTATGTTTTAATATTTCTTTTTTAGGGGGTATAGCTGCCTTGATCCTTTAGGAATTAAATATAAATGTTAAAGCATTTATAAATATAATTGCTAAAGCATTAAGATCAGGGGTGGGTAACTGCTGGCTCACGGGCAAGGCCACTCCCACTTCCCAAAATCAGGAGAGGGGGACAGGAGATTGGTTGGCTTCGCTTCTCCCTCTCTTTACTCAATTGTGGAAAGGGAGGAGGCAGTGAAGCCAATTCGAGACTCAGATGCCACATATTGAGGCCTCAGTTAAATCTGCTTTGACCCTCCCTGACCTTCCCTCTTCCACACTAATCAGAATAGCAAATGCCAGACAAAGCCAGTGTGGAAGTCTGTATGTGTGTTTGTGTGAATGGGGGAGGGGACGACGACGACAAGTATGTCCAGGACACATGTCTGCAGTTAGGAATGTCGGAGGATTTCATTGGGAGAGTGAAGTCCACCTAGTTTTTGGTGGCTCAGCACCCCCATTCCCAGACTCCAACTCCCCACCACGAGCTTGCCCGACTCAAACTGCACTGAGTTGGGCCAATTCGCGGAGTTCCGGTTCTTTGGTTTTTTCCCTTAGCTAGGCATTTACATAAATTGTGCCCACAATTCGCCTATTTTGCGCATATCTTGGCCATAATGTACTTAATTTGCACACATTGCAAATTAAGTATATTATGGCCACAATATGTGCAAATGATGCCTGGAATATGCGCAAAATGGGCAAATTGCATGTGCAATTTATGTAAAAATCTGGTTAACTTAAGGTTGAAAAATACACCAAAACATACACACACACACACACAGGTGAAGCCTAGCTTCATTTCACCTTTCCCAGTCTTCCCCCACAGATGTTGGAAGCAGATAGGAAGATAAGCAGCCATACTAGGAAATGCCTTTCAGTGGCCTTCAGCACAGCTACAGCATACTGGTTGTTACTGCCAGTACTACTACCACTTTGTCCATCAGCTCCCGGAGCCTACACACAGAAAGACCATGCTGGCCTCCAGAACTCTCTTCAGGGAAGTCACAGCAGTGGTACAAGGGGCCACTGCCCAGGTAAAAGAGGCAAGGGCACAAGGTAGAAGGGAAAGATTCAAAGGGTGCGCCAGGTGGGGAATGGGTTGCGACGAGCAGAGGGTCACCTCACCTACTTTTATTTATAAAATATTTTTATTGTAGCTTCGAAGAGCTGCCCCTAGAAAACTTGACAGGAGCCGCCTTTTTTGCCATGAAAATCTGCAAATTTACCAGATTTCAGAAAACAGCACTTGCAAGCTCCAGGAAAATCCAGCACGCCCAAAGAGGGCCAGATTCTCTGTGATGACCATCCCTAACTGCAATTGGGATGTCTGTCTTAGGTGTGTGGCCAAAGTGTTTGCTATGTATTCAAATACCTCACTGCAACCCTAAAGAGACATTTTAAAAGCAGGGAGTCTTAAATGTTCCAAGAAAGACTTGTTCACCACATGGCTAAGTGTCTTGGGGATGGCAGACAGCATATAAATGGTCTAACGTATATAGTAATAGTGTTAATCCAATAACACAACAACAACCACTAATCAAGTGGCAAAATGGCAAAGAGCAATAAGTAATAATTTGTGTACATAGATGCACATTCTCCCAAGAGGCACATCAAAGTATTTGCCCAGCTATTTCAAGAGTGCCAGCATGAGCATCAACACAAACATCACTTCTGCCCCTCCCACAAAAACGAAGATTTTCAAGGACATTGTATTAGTAGTACAAGATGCTGAAGAGTATTACAGTGACATACAATGCTCACCCACATGTGTTTGAGCAGCAAAATGTAACACTATATCAATTTTCTCAGTTTCAAATAATTCTTTTATGAAACTGGTTTCACAGATGTCCCCCTAGAAAAGAAAAAAAGGAAAACACAAAATTAGTAGCATCAATTGTATACAATTTTATTTCTTGCTTTTAAAAGTAATGGCAGAAAGTTCGATATAAATTTGGTTTATAACTTTCTGGAGCATTAGCTCAATGAGCTCTTCATGGTTTTAACATAATCAGTGTTTGAAGTGCAACATGTCGACATAAAAATAAGCCCCAATGCGTCTATAGAACTTACTCTAGGTAAGGTGTATTGGTATGAAGTCTTGCAGATGGTTTTAGTCTAGCTTACCTGAACAAACTTGTAGTTCTGTTTCTCAGAAACTATCTCAAGATTTTTTAAGCTTGCACAATAGTCCAGCTTAACAAAAGAAAAAAAGAAAAGAAAATTATTGTTTTATTACTAGAGGGTGCAAAGAGCCTGCTTGTTTACAAAATAAATGTCCAATCCAGCATGGAAGATCTGCATGCAGAAGCAACCCTCCACATGCATAGTCATCATGGATGCAGATGTGCATCTACTTGTGTCCTGAATCAGCATTGGAATCCTGATGCCCCATCGAAGATATGCATCCACATACACAAGTTTTTAGGTATAGCTACTTGCCTGTGTGACTAAGCTGGATCAGGACAAAACACTTTAACCACAAATGTAAGCTATTAATAACAGCCTATGTAAAAAAAAAATACAGTACAATTCTATGCATATCTATTCAGAAGTAGGCCCCATTGAATTCAATGGGATTTACTCTCAGGAAATTGTGTATAAGATTGCAGTATAAAAGACTCTTCATTAGTACAAGATAAGTTGTCATGAATTGCATCTCTGATTGAGAATTATACTATTATTATTATTATTATTATTATTATATTTATTTGTATCCCGCCTTTTGCCAAATGCTGGGCCTCAAGGCGGCCTTACAAAGGTGAAAATATACATTGGGGGAGGGGGAACAAAACCATAAACATTTAAAATACACAACAAAATTATAAGACATTAACATAGATGGAGGGCCAGATTATTCTCCAAAGGCCTGCTGGAACAAAGAAGTTTTAGCCTGCTTAATTCTCAAGGCTACTTCGTAAATGTTTTCCTACCGCTTCAGTATAGGAAACACACATATGCAGCCATGTGAGAAAACACACATACAATTGGCCTAGGAGTCTCCCAAACAACTGTGTACCCATGATGGTCTGTACCACACAGTCAAGTGCAACATCATGGTCTGTGATAACGTGGTAATACAGCAGCAGATACACCCATCTTAAACACCGTTGGCACACTAAGTTTTAGGACTGGACTGGACTATATTTTCATAGTTATGTTATGTACTTAAGAACTAAGTCCAGTACAAAAAAAAACCCTTCGCAGCATCATGTATAATCAGTGCCCACACATACTCAGCAAAGCTTCTTCTGAAAAATACATGAGCTGTTAGCTGTCAAAGATAAGGCATCCACTAATGCATTTTGCAGGCAAATCTCACAATGGATACATACCTATGGGCACTATTCATCAATGATAATACACGGAACAATGTCCTTTAGAATCTGTTAGTGAGTATAATATGTAACATACAAAGAAACCATAATGGCATACTCCTAATCCACCTTCTAGCTGTTACTTCAGTTACTTATATGAGAACAATAAAGCTCACATTTTAATTACATTAAACTACAATCTGTTCTTTAAAAATTGTAAAAAAAAGACCCAAAGAACTGTAAAACTAGTTTCATAAACTCAGACAGTAGCCCCCACCCCATGCCACATGATATGATTTTGAAACTGAGGGGAGTGATCTGAGATCAGATGTTCAAAGAAAGTCCATCAAGAATTCCACTGTGTCAACACAGGCTCCTTCAGTGAGCCTAGGCAGTTCTTTGGAGCTTGGCCAGAATCATTTTCTCCAAAATGATTTTCTCTCAATTATTTACTAAGGCTATAATTTTCCAGTAGTTGTTTAAAGGCTGCAGTACCACCAACCTACTTTGCGATCTTGGCTGGCACTTTTATCAGCGTTCCGAGTCCTTCCTGAAAGGGGACAGGGAGAGGTTCTACAAGGTGGTGCTGAGAAACTCCTATTAGACACCTTAGCCATTGCCATACAGTGCCCTACAGGGTTCAATTCTGTCTCCCATGTTATTTCACACCTACATGAAATCATTGAGGGAGGTTATTAAGGAGTTTCGAGTTTGGTGTTACCAAGATGCACTTGACACACAACTCTTTCACTCCATTCCATCACAAACTAAAGGAGCTGTGATGTTCTGAATCAATGTCTGTTGTTGGTAATAGAATGGTAATAGAGGGCAAACAAACTGAAGCTTAATCCAGGCAAAGCAGAGTTTCTCCCAATCAGTAGAAAGGGAGATCAGGGAATTGGGAGTTCAGCCTGCTTTGGATGGGATTGCACTCCTCTTGAAAACTCGGATTTGCAGTTTGGGTGTACTCCTAGATCCGTTCCTAGAACTGGATATCATGTTTTGGCAGTAGCCAGGAATGCTTTTTGGAAGAAAGTGAAAATTTGGGTTAGAGTAGCACAGTAGTGATTATTCAGATGTCCTTTATTGTTTTATATCTTTAGTGCTAAGCAAATTAAACATTTTGTTACGGAATTGTGTTGCTCTAGGCCTCTCAGTTTTAAAATCTATGTTTTAATTATATTTTAGTTTTTAATAGCTTTCATTGTTTTATATTGCATTTTAATATTGTGTTTGTTTTGTGAGCTGCCCAGAAAACTTATATTAGGGGATGGCTATATATAGTAAATAAAACAAAAAAACTTTAAAAAACTACTGTAGCAATACAACATATTTATAAGTTTCATATCAATACTTTCCTCCAAATCAAACTTGAAGCCTAATATGCATTTGCTGGTTGCCTACCAAATACATAGTGATTTAAACAAAAAGTCTTACCTTATCCAGATTAATAATCATATAGTTAGGATACTTTTCTACAAGAGAAACCACCACATGAGATGCACTGCAGGTTTTGAAAAGAAAATACAAAATCAACATATATCAAATGTAAATTACATGGCAGATTTCAGCAGCATTGCTAAAACACATGGACCAAGACCTTGCTGCTTTCCTAGTTTTTGCAGTTTTGATCTGGTAGAACTAATTACATTTTTTCTGTCATGAGAATTGACACAACACATCACATGATGGCAAACCTGGCAAAAGTTTCCACCTACAGCAACAAGAATTTTGAATCGGGCTATTTGTTTATGTACATATGTTTCACAGCTCTCATTTTCTGGGGAACAAAACCGTAGACCTCCAAATTAAATGCATTATAAAAGCAACAAAGGCACAACACATTCAAGTAAAGAAATCTAGAATTGCTACCAAATGCAAAAATGGGAGAGGAGGGTCACTCAGTGGCTTCATATGAAAGGAATATTCTCTCCAATTAAAGAAATATGCATTTTCTTTTTTTAAAAAAAAAGTAACACCAAGGATTTTCTTAGGAAACAAAACACAGAAGCTCCTTATGAAAGCTGAGCAATCTAATTCTGCCAATTCCAACCACCTGAACTTCCTGTCCCTGTGCATACATTGGTGGCTTCAAAAATAGCTGCTGGTTCAAGCCTGCCTTTTCCTAATTGCAAGGTATTAAGATTTATTTTCGTTTTACAGACAAGAAATTTGTAATCAGAACCCTCAGAAGGAACTTTAATAGAAAAGAAACACAAGATGCAACTCTCCTCCTCTTTTTCAAATCCTGCCTCAAAACCCACCTTTTCTGTGAAAGCTTTGACTTAATTCTTTGTCCTCAACTAAAAACTAAGCCAACCTTGAAAGCAGACACACACCTGGGCCACAGCTAGACCTAAGGTTTATCCTGGGATCATCCAGGGTTCGCCCCTGCCTGAGCACTGGATCCCCTGTGTGTCACCTAGATGAACAGGTTTGACCCTGGACGATCCAGGGATAAACCTTAGGTCTAGCTACGGCCCTGGTCACTTATGATGGATAAGAAGTACATTCAGGCACTTCCAGGAAACCAGGCTCAGAAGCAATAGGAAAGTTGTGTTTTCCCCCCTCTTAGGCAGGAGCCTCACCAAGCAGGACATAGCGGTATGAAAGCGGTATAAGGTACGTGTCAATGGGCCCCAACAGTTTTCAGTGCACTTCTGTACTGCTATAAAGCAGTAGTGTGGCTCCTGCCTTAGTTTAAGTGGCAAATTACTAACATCATTTGAGCAACCAGGTTTGGGATCGTTGTTATTTTTAAGTTATGGACTTCTGCGGCCCAAATGTGCGAGGGTCCTTGAAAGCTGCGTTGGCGGAGTAAAACTGCAGAAGTAAACCAACAGCGCCCTCCTAGGCGTGTTTACTCAGAAGTAAGCCCCGCTGTGTCCAATGAGGTCCACTGCCGAGTAGGCGGGCGTGTTGATAAGCGCAGGCGAAGCCTAACTGCCTTCCCACCCGGGGACTCACATGAACCCTGCGCCGCCGGTCACCAGAATCCGCTTGAGGAAGCCCGAAGGGCGCGGAGCCGCTTCAGCCCCCAAGAGCCCCCCGGACATTCTCCCACCGCGAGCCGCGCTTTCTCCCCCCACCCACCCCCTCCCTCGCACTCAGCGCATCACTTCCGCTGCCACAGCTTTACTACTTCATTTCCGTCGGCGGCTGGCAGCCGACGTGGGCCGCTCCGAAACTTCTCCCCCACCTGCCCCGGAGACGCGGAGCGGCCGGGGAAGCCGCTCCCGCGCCGAGGGGGCTACGAGTACGCACGACTCTGCGGCGCGGCGCCCGCTGCCCCATTGCAGCTCGAGGAAGCCCCCCACGCGCGGGGCAAAGGAACGAACGACGCACACGCCTTCCTCTACCTGGTGCCCTCCAGAGGGGTTGGGGCTACGCCTCCCACCATCCCCAGCCTCGCTGCGGGTGGTGGAAGTTGTAGTCCAATGGAGGAGGGTACGGCATAGCCTGCTTGTGGCGGCAGCCCAAATTACGAAGAGCCTTCCTGACGCCTTGAAGCGGTGATCCTGGGCGCGTTTGCTATAGTGAGCCCCGTGGAACGCAGTGTGGAACTTGCTTCCGAGTAAACTCTAGGACTGCCGAGTTAAAGACTTGCAAAGCCAGCTGTTTATATGGTGAAACACAAAAGTCGGGAGAGTGTCGGCAGAAGCTAGGCAAGGAGAGGATTCCCCTTCCCCAGCAGGGCTCACCAGAGGGCATGGAGTTCAGCACCTTAGATAGTTCCTTTAGCGTTCTGGCCTGTTCTGACTGAAACCCAGAATGGATTCACTGCCCCACCGGTATCTCAGCCCCCAACACCCGCTGTCATGGCTTGCGTGTGCATGTGTTGCGCTCCTCTGCTTACAAAGGAGCCAGGCTATCTGAAGGAAAGCCTCCTCTGGTATGTACCTGCCCGGACCCTAAGGCCATCCTCAAGGGTCCTTCTCCATGAGCCCCTGCCAAAGGAAGTGAGGCAGGTGGCTACCAGGAGCAGGGCCTTCTCTGCTGTGGCACCCCGGCTGTGGAATGAGCTCCATAAGGAGATTCACCTGGCACCCACACTATACTCTTCTCAATGACAGGTAAAGACTTTTTTTATTTTCTCAGAACTTTAACAGTCTTGCTACGTAATTTTAACTTTACTGTTTTAAATTTGTATTTCCGCACTGCTGCTGGTTTTATCCCGGTTGTGCTTTAATATTGTATTTTATATCGTGTTTTTATACTGTTTGTTTTATACTTTGAATGGTTTTAACTTTTGTGAACCACCCAGGGAGCTTCGGCTATTGGGCGGTATAAAAATGCAATCAATCAATAAATAAAAGATTATGTTCTGATGGCAATTAGGAGGAAAGAACTACCAGGGACAGACACTGGAAACTCCTTCCTTGGCAAGTTCATAGTGCAACCCCAGCTTTACACAGTGCTGATTTCACACCATTAGGTTTTATTCCAGCTGATCTATTTCATTACAGAATAAGGCGGGAGTGGGCGGAGGGAGCTGCAGGAGACATCCTGGCTGATGCCAAGGTCGCCAAAAGGACCCGCAAACTTCCAGAAGCGGTCAGCCACAAGCATGCTTTATTTTGCTCGTGTGAAGAAGCCCTTGCACTAAATGCCAGCATTTAACTTTTCCCTCCCCCCTCTTCTTAGTTTCCATAGCAACCTCCCCCCCCAACAGCTATAATTCTCTTCCAACTGACAGCAAGGAAACATGATCCTCCTGTGAGTTATATAAACTTTTCCGAATAGCTGACACGATCGCTTAAAAGCACTGCCACAAGAAGGAGGTGCTCACCGTGCCTGTTTTGTTGTCTTTTTAAAAAATTATTTGGTGGTGGTGTTTTTACGGTGAGTCCTGTGTACTGTACTTCGACCCCACTTTCCCCGAATCGGAACCTGAAATTACAGTTTGTCCAGATCTACACCAAGCAGGATATGACATGTTGAAAACGGTTTGAAAACTGTATATGGAGTGTGTCCTGGGCCCCAACAGTGCTGGTTATGACCTATAAAGCCCTATATGGCTCAAGTCCAGGTTATTTGAAAGAACGTATTCTCAGTTATGAGCCTGCCCGTGCTTTGAGATCTTCTGGAGAAGCCCTTCTTTCAGTCCCACCATCTTCACAGGTGCGCTTGGTGGGAACATGGGAGAGGGCCTTCTCGGTGGCTGCTCTGGAACTCTCTTCCCAGGGAAGCTAGGCTGACTCCCTCCTTGATCGGCTTTCAGAAGCAGGCTAAAACTTTTTTGTTCCAGCAGGTCTTTGGAGAATAATCTGTCCCTCCATCTATGTTAATGTCTTATAATTTTGTTGTGTATTTTAAAGTATGTTTCCCCCCTGCCCAAATGTGTATTTTAAACTTTGTAAGGCCGCCTTGAAGTCCAGCATTGGGCAAAATATAAACAGTTGTCACTACTGTTATATTATTATTATTATTATTATTATTATTATTATTATTTGCATTTTTATACCGCCCAATAGCTGAAGCTCCCTGGGCGGTTCACAAAAACTAAAACAATTCAAAGTATAAAACAAACAGTATAAAAACATGATATAAAATACACATTAAAACTAATTAAAACATACCATACATGATTAAAACATCCTGAAAGCATTCTAAAATTTCACTGGATAGGCCTGCCAGAATAGATCGGTCTTTATTGCTTTTTTAAATTCTAAAAGACTGTCAAGTTGACAAATCTCCTTTGGCAGGCCATTCCACAGTCTGGGAGCAGCGGAAGAAAAGGTCCTCTGGGTAACAGTTGTTAATCTAGTTTTTGCTAGCTGAAGTGGATTCTTCCCAGAGGACCTGAGTGTGCGGGGCGGATTGTACAGGAGAAGGCGATCCGCAGGTAGCCTGGACCCAAACCATGTAGGGCTTTAAAAATAATAACCAACACTTTGTACTTTGCCTGGAAACTAATCGGCAGCCAGTGAAGAGATTTTAAAACTGGTGTAATGTGGTCACCCCTAGGTGTACCAGTGAGTGACCAGCCTGGCTGCGATATTTTGGACTAATTGAAATTTCCAGACTAGGCACAGAGGTAGCCCCATGTAGAGCGCATTGCAGAAATCGAACCTCGAAGTTACCAGTGCGTGCACTACCGTCTTTAGGTCTTCCAACTCTAGGAAGGGGTGCAGCTGGCGTATCAGCCAAAGCTGACAGTAGGCACTCCTGGCAGTCGCATCTATCTGGGCTGTCATTTGGAGCGACGGATCCAGAAGCACCCCCAAGCTGCGAACACAGTCTTTCAGGGGGAGTGTAAGCCCACCCAGAACAGATTGACACACCTCCAAACCCAGGTTGTGGCCTTTGACAGTGAGCACCTCCGTCTTATCTGGATTCAGCTTCAGTTTGTTTTTCCTCATCCGGCCCATTACTGCCTCCAAGCATTCATTCAGAGGAGACACACTATCCTTATAAACCGTTTTAAAGCAGTAGTGTAGATCTCATGTGGTCATCCTGCCTTTCTAATACCATTTTCACACACGTGGCCTGGAGGGGGAAGTGTGAAAAGAAAAGAAACAGCCAGCGTGGACCTCAGCCCCGCCTCCCAAATCGCCCCGCCCACCCTCTCGCCAACCTGGACTGACGCAGGCGGTTGGAGAGTTGCTCTCCTAGCAACCGTCGCCTTACGCCGGTTGGGAAAATGGCCTTCGGGAGGAGGTGGACCAGAGCGACGTAGGTCTCCGCCCACCCTCCGCTGTGGAGGCGCCTATTGGCTAGGCTTCCCATCAACCCCGCGTCCGTCGGTTTCCATTGGCTCCTCTCAGTTCCTGCTCCCTCGGCAAAGCTGCAGACGTGGTAGGGATGGGAAGGAGGTGACCGAGATCGAGGCAGTTCGGGAGGTGCGATGGGGCGGGAGCGGCTTGTGTGGCTCACCTGGGTGGCTCTGTGGAGCGGGACCTGCGCCCAGGCGAAGACGATCCAAGGGGGCTTGTCCAGCGCTGCGGCCAGAGCCCGGGCCGGTCAAGTGGTGGCGCAGTTCCAGTTCCACGGTAAGAGCCTCCTCCGGGGCTGATCCGAATGAGGGTCCGGGGTGGGGGCTGCCCACAGCGCAATCCTATCCGTGTTTACTCGGAAGTAACGCCTTCTGGTTTCAATGCGGCTTCTTCCCATGTAAGTATGGAGAGGAGGGCAGCCTTCAAGCACGCCATGCTCTGCATGCTTACTCAGAAGTAGCACTCACCGGTGGAGCACTCACACAATCTTCAGGGGAAAGGCTGAAATCTCAAGGTGAGGGGCCAGAATACAGGGACCCTGGTATTTTCTGCTTGGCTTAAGAAACGTTGATATTCATCCCATGCACGCCCCGTCCATCAGGCTCTAACTCTGATGCCATCGTCTGCCTCTCCCAGGTGCCTCTAAGACCTGCCCTATCTCACTCAGATCTCTCAAGAGATCTAGCAATTTCGCTGTCACTCAATTAAACAAATCTTAATTAATGGGTTTTATTTAATAAGTTCACTCTGTGTAAAGATGGGTTGTATAATTCATGGGTTTTATTTAATAAGTTCACTTATTAAAGATGCTTATTAATGAAACAATAGTTTTGAAGCAGGGAAAGTGCATTATTTCCTAGTTTTTCAATAATGCACACGCATGTCACGGCAGCGGTCATCTTAGACCTGTATTAGATTTCAAAAGATTTGCCGTTTGTTTTTTAGTATATAAATTTACATCTGTATTGGGATGTATGGAAAATCACAGTGGCTACATTCATAATTACTAAAAGGTGTAATTTCCTGCTTCCAAAAGCAGTTGCTACCATCTCCCATGTATACTGCTTCAGATATTATAGTACTTGAGCGAATAGGCCATTCATGTGAGTGACTGATTACAGGGGAATTGGTGGCTACATCAGTGTTTTCTATGGGGCATCCTGAGCTGAGAAAGAGAGAAGGATGAATTTTACCTGTCACTAATGGTTTACATAAAAGTATATTAAAAATACTCAGCAGTATTTTTAAAATGTGCTTCCCAACTAATTGGGGGAAGGGGACACCATTTCAGCTGATCATTCCATTAGCCAAGGGATGAGCAACTGGTCATATTCAGGCTGATTCTAGCCCCCATTCTCTTCCCTACCTGGTTCAGAGGATGTGAGGCTGTTCGAAGCGAAAGATAATTTCTCTAGGAAAATTACTACAGTAAGGAACAGAACTAGAATTGTTCTCTGAAGAGATTTACTTCTGGTGGAGTAGGTGTTCTTTTGATGAAACATGTTTGGCAACTGTATTCCAGATCAAAGAATATCAGAGAGATCCTTGATTTGAGGATCTTACCTCTAAGGGTCTCTTTAAAAGCGTTCTTTAAAATAGATGCCCTAGCAGAAATGTCACAAATTTTAGAACTCTACTGTTCCATAGTGGCCTATTTTTGCATCTGGGAGCAGACAATCTTGAGAAGAATACCCCAATCCCTATAAAAACAGAAACATGCATTTGAGATAGAATTTACATTGAAATAGATACTCCTATAAGATAAGAACATGTGGCAATCCCCTGCAGAGCAGTTTCCCACTCCTGAATGTTCTGTGTGGATGTCAGTTGGTAAATAATGCTGGTGTCTTATAGTGCAATCATTAAAAATATTGGTGGGACAGTGAATATTTGGCAGCAGTTTGCATTAAGGGCCACTAATGCCAGCATTAAGAGCTTTCTCCTTAATATTTCTCTTTTATTTCTGTGTTGATCTGTGTAACAGAATTTGACTTCTTTTTAAATATCAAGGTGATTGTGCTCTTCTGTATGTCAGAATCAACAACGTAGCAACAGCTGTTGGAAAAGAAGCCAAGTTTCACCTGTTTCAAGCTAAGGAATGGCTGAAACTACAGGAAAGCTACCAGGAATACAGCTGTAAAGAAAAATTGTCTAAAGCTCAGCTGATAAGTGAGTTTCATGGGGGGAAACTGAGAGCTCATCACTTCATTAAATCCATCAATTGATTGTATACCGATAGATTTAGGATGTGTGTGTTGTTGTTGTTTAAAAAAAACACCTAAGGAAAGTGCTTATAAGTTTCCTCATCCACCGAAAGCATGGCAATTGCAAGTTAACTTATTGGCCATCAAGTGGTAAATACGTTCCAAAGTCTCACATGTTGCACATGCTAACAACCATGCACCCACATTTTCCCTTAGTCTTTCAGCCCCAGTCTTCTTCCACTGTAAGTTGGGGGAATGTACACACAGCAGCATGCTGCAGCAGACACACACACCTACATTTGGCAGTTCATCTCACAGGCAGGCACAGCAACACAAGTGCAAACAGATATAGCAGTGCGTCATACATAGGGTGACCATATGAAAAGGAGGACAGGGCTCCTGTATCTTTAACAGCTGTATTGAAAAGAGAATTTCAGCAGCTGTCATTTATATGCATGCAGCACCTGGTGAAATTTCCTCTTCATCACAGCAGTTAAAGCTGCAGGAACCCTTCCCTCTTTTAAATCTGGTCACTCTAATATAGCTCCTGCACTTTAACTGTTGAGATGAAGAGGGAATTCCACCAGGGTCTCCATATATTCAAATGGCACCTGCTGAAATTCCCTTTTCTATGCAACTGTTAAAGATACAGGAGCACTATCCTCCTTTTCATATGGTCACCCTAGTCATACACAAACACACTAGCCAGCTTTCCCCATCTAGAAATATCTACTGCTGCCTGCTCACTCTAGTCATGGCCATTTTTCTTTTGGGAAGCATCAATACTTGCATGAATGTCCATCAGGTTACCTGTTATCTACTTGTTAAAAACAGAAGTTGACTTTAAAAAGTTAATGAAAAGCAAGTTCCCCCTCCCCCGGCGCTCATTTAGAAACACCCCCCCCCCCCAAAAAAAAGCTTCATTGGGAGATCCTGAAAGAGGTGAGATTAGTCTCGGGGTACTGCTATGGGGAGAGAACAGGAACCCTTCCTTCTGTGAACTTCACAAGGATTGTCCCTGGGATGGCATCCCAGGAACTATAGGATGGTGAGGATTCCCACTGCTATACAGGGAAATCAAAGTGGGGATATCTGTCTCCTCCCTGCCCCCAATCCTCTCCCAGGTGCTGCGAGAAATGCCACAGGACATTGACGAGGGAAAAAAGAGGGTGAAGGAAGAGGAGAGCTGTGGATCCACTGGATCCAGAAGCCTCTCCATTGCCCCTCCCCGCCTCACCCTCTCACTCTCAAAATATTGAGAATTTCAAAGTATATAAATTACCAATTTTTTTACTTAAAGGAATAAAGTTGCAATCCTATATGCACTTTCAGTACAATCCTAGATATGTCTACTCACAACTAAGCCCCATTGAATTCAACAGTGTTTATTCCTGGGTAAGTGGATATAGGATTGCAGCCTTCAACCCACACAGTGGGGCTTGCTTCTGAGTAGACACAGATGGCACTGCGTGTTGTGCACATTCGCTTTTTCTGAAGTGATCGTATTTGCTTCTCATCGTCTCTGCTAAATTTCTCTCTCTTCAAATTAATTAAAAACTGAACCACTTTCCTTGTAGCTGATTTAAAAAAACATTTCTTTTCATCACTTAATAGTGCAATTAGCTGTTTATCTTTGAATATCTTGAGTGTTCATTTTTGAGTTGATAATTATGCTACCATAGAAGAAGCATGCGATGTTGTCTAGTTTGGTGAAACAAGTTGGTTGTATTAAAAGGCTCCCTCATCTTCTTACCCCCCCCAAATGCAATTACAGACTTATTGAAAATTAAGTCAGGAATTCAGGTTCTAGATCCTAATAACACTTGTGAGCACAAATATTTGATGTACAAAAATATTGAAGAGCCTCTTCTAGTTATTTTCAAAGAAGCCCTAATCAAGATCTTCCTTAATTTGTATGTTGATCAAAGTTTCAGAAGGGCAAATTATGTTAAGGAAGGGCTATATATCATTAATATCCATAATTAATTATGTAACTGAATCAAACAGATTCCAAAAGCATTCCTTTAATATCATATGCTAGCCATTATATAATTCCATCTACAAAGCGGGGAGGGGGAATCTTCTCAAATGACTTCTAAAATTATAGTCCATAAACCAGCCTGTCCAGACTTTATCATACCCATGTGGCGACTTGACCATGCATAAGAAGACCATTGTTCATCTACCTCAGAATTGTCATAATGACACTCTTCAAATGACAAACTAAGCCACCGTGGTTAAGTATTTTGAGCTAAACATTATGGCTTAGCATAATAGTCATAGGAATCATAATAGTCGTAGGAATCATTCTTAACCATGGTGGCTACATAACCACTGTTTAAACATGCTCGCTAACCATTTGCTGCAAACGGGTTAGCGGCCTAATCATGTCTTAGCGTGTTGTCTGAACAGGCCAAATATCTGATAGTGGCATTTCAGGTTTTCAGACCTGAGTCTTTACCAGCCTTACTTAGAGATGCCACAGATTGAATTTAGAACTTTCAGCGTCCAAAGCAGATGCTCTACAACCGAGATCTAGAAGTGGATTTTGGTGGTAACTATGCCATTGAGGTAACATTTGACTTTGACCATGCATTATGGTCACAATCCAACCACAATTTAGCACTTTTAAATACAATTGATTGTGGTTAGTTAATCACACTCTTATGCCTGTCCCATTGAAATCAAAATTAATTAAAGCTGTAATCCTATACCCACTTACCTGGAAGTAAACCCCATTGAAGGCAATGGTACTTACTCCTGAGTAGACATGTATAAGATTGCACTATAAAAGTCCTTAACTTGAGATGGATTTCAAGGGGTACCCACACACTTAAAATGTAACATGCATCCATCATAAACACACTTTGTAAGGTGTATGTTTGACATGGATGCATTCCAGGGAAATAGGGTTGGGCTCAGTGCCTGTACACGTTGTGCATGTACACATTGCAAAAATAAATAACGTGTGCATTCCCTAGCCATTCCCAAAGCTGAAAAGTTTCTTCCTTGCTACCGTCTTTCTTTTTCTTTCCTGCAACAAAAAGCTTTTTGAATTTACCAATTTTAGTCTGTTTCTTTTTGAAGTGAACATGAACGCCACAGAACAAAATCTGACGGTGTCCCAAGTTCCCTATCCAGACACATGGTATGTGTTTTATGTCGACAAGTTTACCTGTGTGGAGAATTATGAGAAATCTGAATCCGAGGACATTCAATTTGAAATGATGTTACTAAACCCAGACGCAGAAGGGAATCCATTAGATCACTTTAGTGCAGGGGAATCGGGTAAGAGCTTTTTCTTGACATTGCGGGGGGGAGTTTGAAGTTGTAAAAGTGACAATTGTAATGACATACGAAGTATTTCAGTTTTAGAAAGTGGTTTTTTTTTCAGAAAGAAAGCAACGTTTAATTGAATGCATTGTTTTTAATATCCCATCATTGATGGGAGGAGTGGGGGAATCTGACTTGCTTTGGAAAGGTAAAAGTTTTATATAATGATGATATTCGAGCGTCTGATTACTTTATATAGGTCAGGGTGTACACACACACACACACACACACACACACACACACACTTTTAAAATTATCAACAATTATCTGAAATATCTGTTTCATTTTACCACTGATTAGTTTAGAGAAATAAATTTCCATTTATATATGCAGTTAGCATTATTCAGAACTAACGTAATTTGTTTCAGTTATGGTGCCTTAGACTTAGGCCTTAGCTAGACCTAAGGATTATCCCAGGCAAATGGAGGAGTCGTCCCTGCCTGCTCTCAGGATCCCCTGTGTGTCATTTGGATGCACAGGGATGATCCTGGGACAATCCCAGGATATAGGCCTGGTCTAGCCATGGTCAAAGTTACTCAATAATTCTAACCGATTCAGTTTTGTAATTGGACAGTTAACATCAGTTGATAATATTATGGCACCCTTGTTTCACTTGCTAATACAACTTTAAAGAAAACTGTTTTGACTAGTCTGGCTTTATTGAATGAATTAAGAACTAAACGTGTAAATGATTACAATCAATAGTAACAAATTCTAGACAATTATTTATAGATATAGATATAAAAAGGAAATACCTAGATGGTGAAACACAAGAACAAAATTCACCTTCCAATGAAACAGCATTGGCTAATATGCATAGAACATGAACGTAGCTTCTTCAAAACCGAAAATTGTATCCTGCATTAGGTATTGCAGCAGTGACATCTAGTGGTTAGATAGACATATCACATGTATCAGTTGCAGGGCCTCTCACATTCTGTCATAGTAAAATCTTCATAAGACAAGGGCTCAAGTTCCCACGAGTCTTAGACAAAAGTGGGAGCCCTTTCACGCAATGTGGAAAATAGATGTTTGTAGCATGTCCATCATAATAATTTCAACAGAAAAACAAATGTGCCTGCCAGAATACTCACACCTGGGAGCTTTTTTCAAATACTGTGATTGCCAAGAAGAGTTGCAAACATCCCTTGTTTGTATCATGAGGAAAAACAGGCATAAGAGCATATGGGAAAGACTCTTATAGTGCAATCTAATGCATGTTTATTCAGAAGTAAGTACCATTGTCTACAGGATACTCAGAATTGCAACCTAAAGAAGCGGGTATGGTTTGCCAATGAATCTTGGCTTTGATGCTGTTTTATGGGGGGTCAGGCACGTTACTTTATGTTGCTCTTCTTGGGATAGATATTGCACTCTGTCTCCTTGTCCAAACGCAAACACATAGTGGGAGGCATCAGGAGGAATGCTGTTCTTTCTTTAGCATCTGTCTGCACCTCTTTAGGAAGGTCATTAGGCTTTGAGATCCACCGTCCGTTAGCACAGAAAAGAAATTCAAAGGTGTGTTAACAAGTTCTGGAACCACTGATAAGAGTTCAAAACTATTACAAATATCCTAGGACTCACATTTATACTATTCTGCTATTTATTGTACTTGTGTATGTTTGACATTTCAGTCAATCGGTATATTTTCTGAGTGTGGTCCATGGGACCAGTGGTGGTGCATGAGTAGATTGCAGGACAGTGGAGAATATCTGTACTTGGTTCTGCACTCGATTTATTTTTCCAAAAACAGAGGTTGAGGCCATTTGGACCAGGGCATATACCTGCACAAGATAGGATTTTCACCATTTGCTGCCCTCAAGTCCAAATACAGAGGGTTGTATCCAATGTTAGGCCTATTTAAAGTAGATTCATTGAAATGAATGTGACTTTAGGTTAGACCAACATTGGATATAACCTAGAAGCAGGATGAAATCTGGACCTGAGCTAAGGCTGAAGCTGACAAACACTATATCCAGTTTTGAAGGTCATCAGGCTTTGAGACCCACCATCTGTTAGGACAGAAAATAGATTCAAAGGTGTGTGGTCAGAAAAATAGGTGTATCATCACATTAGAAAGACAAGAATATGGTTATTAAAATATGAGTTATGTATATGCTTTGATTTTTAAACAAAAAAAAGTTTATTCAGTGATCTGCTGAAACCCCAGCAATTTTCAAGTGGTCCATGAGGGGGGGAAGTTTGAGAACCGCTGTACTAAAGCAATTGATAAAGAGGCATTTATATAAACATAACCATTGAGGTAAGCACAGTATTCACAACAACCACATCCTCAAGGCAAACGTATGTTTTAATTGCAAAATCACCTTCTAAGCATTGATGCTAAGCATTCCATGGCTACATTGACACAATAGCCAAATACTTGTCACTATAGAGACATTCTGTTTAAGAAATTTCTGAAATGATGCATATTTTTTTAAAAAAAACGTAGTTCAAAGAAAACGTATTCTTTGGTCAAATCTTAATTGGTTCTCTGAAATTAGTTAGCTCCAATGTTCTTGAGATACAATGTTCCTCATTGTTCTGGACACTAAAGTTTAGGTTGAGGCATACCAGCATCATGTTATACTAGCATGTCAATGCTGTTATGCTTATTATGTGAGCATATATACCTGCACAGTGCTTACAATTGGGGAAGAAGTGGTTTTTCTTTCTTGTTCTAATAATAGAGAATTTCCAGCCTATATTTTACTAACCAAGGAAGTACCTCTTTTGAAAGTATTCATATTTTAACAATATCTGGACCTGGGTAACTTAGGAACCACCTCCTCAGAATGAACTGGCTGTGTGTTAAGAGCAATTTCGGAAACCCTTCCAACATGGGCAGTGACCAGAAGTAGGGCTTTTTCAGTAGTAGCACCCTGCTTCAAAAATCACTCCCCAAAGTGTTTCACCTGCCACTGAGTTTGTTGTCCTTTCAGTACTAGGTGAAACCATTAGATATCTGCTCTTAATTTGGATTTTATCTGGACAGGTTGTTGTTGTTTATTTTGTTGTTGTTGAATTTGTCCTTGCTTTTATTTATATTGAAAATCACTCTAGAAATTGTTGTATTTATTCTTTGAATTGAACAGTAGGGTACCTAAATAAATAAATACGAAATAAAGTTGTTCCTCTCTTTGCAGGCCTACATGAGTTCTTCTTCCTGCTTGTCTTGGCGTACTTTGTCGCTGCTTGCATATATGCTCAGTCATTGTGGCAAACTATTAAGAAAGGAGGACCTATGCACACAGTATTAAAAGTGCTGTCCACTGTTTTGCTGTTGCAAGCTGCTTCTGCTCTTGCGAACTATCTGCACTTTTCCAGGTAATTTTAAAATCCTGCTCAAGGAACATCAGCCTGTGCACATCTGAACCACCCAGAGAGCTTCAGCTATTGAGCGGTATAGAAATGTAATAAATAAATCTGAAGGTGCCCTACTGAGTCACACCATTGGTCCTAGTGCTGTCTACTGTGACTGACTGTGACTCTTGTACAACTCAAGCAGAGGTCTTTCCTAGCCCTAATATCAATTTCCTTTGATGCAAGTGGCTGAACCTGAAATCTTTCTGCAAATCATGTGCTCCACCACTGAGCCATGAACCCTCTCTCCAAGGTACAGGGTGCTGCTTCTCCCAACATAGGAGAAAACAGGCTTTGAATGCACAGCCCCACTGGTACAATTACCATGACTAAACTAGTGTACAGAGGCGGATTCTCTGTGACTAAGGGCAACTCCACACTTTACAGAGTAAATGTGTTTGCTACATGTACTCTGATGTTGCACTGCGGTTTTGCACAGCAATGTGGAAGACAAATAAACACATGAATGTCTTCAAACCCTTTTTGGGCCACAGTCCCCGCATTATTTATATATAAAAAATACATAAATTCAAACAAGATTGCTAGAAAGTACATTTCAGATTTCTTTTTTATCTTCATGTTTTATTTTATCTTTTTATACATCGCTATGCCCACCCCCAAACAATGCAAACTTAAACTAAACAGTTTAATAGTTCATCTTTTAATCTTACGATTAGAAAGGAGGGGGAAAAGAAAGGGAGACAACATAGGGAAAAGGGAAAGAAGGGGAAAATTGAATATAAAATCCCCTCGGTGACATTTGTTTGTTTTACAACAGCTCCTGTTAAGTTTGTGCTCCACTATGAACAGTGCTGTGCACACTCTGCTTTTTACAAAGTTAAAATTCTGCTCCAATGAAGTTCCGTTTTTGTACAAGAAATTCATAATTCTGTATCCTCTATATATTACATAAGTAAATACAGCGAGATTTGCCCATGGCAGTATTCAATGATATCGCGGTGCTAGTGTTAACGATGTTGTGCTAACATAAACTAATGAACATTCTTTTCAATGAGCAGTTTAAACTGTGTACTAATTCATCAGGGCTTTTTGTTCATTTTTTATTAGTTACTCTAAAAATGGAGTAGGAGCACCTTTTATGGGAAGCCTTGCAGAGTGTAAGTAGATTACTTACTTTAAACTGATAATAAATATAGACATTGGCTTGGAGAAGTACATTATCTGATTGTTAATATGTTTTGTATAGCATGAAAGGTGAAATCTGTTGCAAAACCAGCTGTTTAAATTATTGAATACAATATTTAAGTCACACTCAGAACCCTGGCCTTGCATATGGCTGCCTGTGGCAGATGTAGCTCCACCAACACATATGCTTATTTAAAATGGCATTAACAGTGCAGTGTGATCCTTCAGAACTAAGTACCATTGAGTTCTGTGGGACTTCTAGATAAGCAAGTATAGGATTGCAGCCTATACGACAAACAGCATGACATTAAAACACTTCACTTAACAAAATTCATCTTCCTTCTAGGAAGAGGTGGGCAAACCCTGGGATTCTTCACAAAACGCATTGTTACACTAAAGTATCTGCTGCCACCAGATATAGTCATGGCCACCTACGTGGATGGCTTAAAGGGGGATTAGACAAATTCATGGAGGATAAAGCTATCAATGGCTACTAGTCATGATGGCTACATATAATACCTTCAGTAGCATGTGCAGTGTACTTCTGTATGCCCATTGTTGGTCACATGAGCAGAAGGGGTTTGTTGTACTCATGTCCTGCTTGTAGGGATCCCATGGGCATCTGGTTGGCCACCATGCGAAAAGAATGCTGCACTAAGTAGACCTTTGGTCTGATTCCAGGATGGCTCTTCTTCTGTTCTTATGTCAGATACACTTTGTTTTTCACTGGAACCTCAAGATCTACCTACCAGTGATGGATGCAAAATGGTGGCACAGAGGAGATTCTATATTCTTAGAATTAAGGACCGTGGGGCCTTGGAGCACATGCTTAGCTCAAGAACGAGGGATGTATGGATTTTGTAAAATCTGTTCCGTCTGCATTTTGTGGATTGCCAGGCCCCTTTCGTTCCATCATCCTCTCATTGACAGAATTGTTGTTTTTCAATTTCCCTAACTTGCATTTGTATGTGCTTCCACAGATCTGCAAATCCCCACCCCCGTGCACATTTTCACACTAATATATGGGGGAACCGCATGTTTTTGGTCAGGTTTTTTTAATGTATTTTTTGCTCACTAAATTTACGTAAAATTCCAGAAAGTAAAAAAAAAAAAAAAATGGTCCAAAAGTCTGCAGAATCCTTGCGAACCAGGTGAAGCCAGTCTGCTGTGGCATCTATGGGTGAAATTCATAGAAATCTGAAGTCATTTGATTCTTTTGCAGATTTTTCCGACAATCCCAAACAAGAACTGATCTTGCTAATTTAGAAAGGGGGGGAACCCTTTTTGTTGCTTTTGTTAAACCATCGGAAGTAAGAAACACTTGCTGATGCATTGCAAAATGTGACATGCTTGGAATAAAAGTCATCACGATCTTCCAACATGCAGTGCTTTTGTGTTTAAGTACTTGGAGGGTTCCCTCTCCTCGTCTGCACAGTGTTTTGGTGCCTTCCCTTCTCATTTGTTTGATACTGCAAGTCTACCAGTAATCCTGATCTATTTTCTGCCCATGGCAGACAGTTTCTTGAGCAAATATTCATGCAAGGAAGTGGCACAGGTTGGATCCCATTCTGTGATCTGTCACTGTTCAGTGCCTCACTTCCACTTTCATCTCCAGAAACACTTGTTCTTCACAAAAGAGGAATAAGCTTTCCCCAATTGTTATGGACATAAGTTCATTTAGACTCATACACTCTTTCACTGTGTTTCTTTTAGCAAAAACTAAACCTGGAAACGTTTTTTTCTTATAGACCAAGATGGGTTCTTTTATATACTAGTGTTGTGAACAAATATTGGATATACCTCTGACATTGGAGGAAAGGTCTTGCGTAGTGTACAGCCTTTTAAAAAAAAAATTGGAAATGTACACAACAGCACTGGATAGATGGAGTGTATAACTTCTAAGAGAAAGCAAAAGGGGTGGGGAGGATGAAATAATGACCCTCCCCTGCCTACCTGAACCATTTTGTTCCTCCTCGTTTCAAAAACGGCTTTCCTGTTTTTGACTTCTTTGTGTGCTGCTTCAGTCTGTTGCTATTCCCCATCAACAAGGATAGCCCTGTTCCCTTCCATTTGGTAGGTAAAATGACAGCACCAATTAAGCTTTGGATGATGAAAGTGATATTCCTCCGCAAAGGATCCTCTTTACAGCAAAGGCTCTAAATATTGACCTGCAACTGGGGTGGGGTGGGGGGAGAAGCCATTTGTCCAGTTTTGGGCCCCAAAGGGACAAAGCTGATGTTAAATTTGAATATGGTACATGTGCTGGTCAGGATGCACCCTAAGTGTTCATTTAGCTTCCTATTTACCTTGGTTAGATCCTCCAGCTTGTTATATTGAAGGATTTACAACAATGATACCGACTTCACTTGCATAGACTTTGCACAGTTAAAGCCCTACACAAGGCCATTCTATATATCAGTTATTCTTAATGCTGTAATTAGTATGATTTAATTATGTTCACATTCTTCTCCTTCTCCTTAGTGTGCGACATAATCTCCCAGATGCAGATGCTGTACCTGCTGCTGAGTTTGTGTATGGGATGGACGATAGGCAGAATGAAGAAATCTCAGAGCAAACCTCTCCAGTGGGATTCTACTCCAACATCCACTTCTATTGCTTTAATTGTTGTTGTGACACAGGTCTGTTCTTGCATTGCATGTTGTGTTCACTGAAGAAGTGTTTACTGGGTAATTAAGAAATGTTCATATCAAATCATGCCCATGATGATCTTACCTGAAGAGAAGAGCCGTCCTATCCTGATGCTCCTTTGAGAATATTTTTAAAGCGATGCAAGTTGAAAGACGGCAGTTTTTGCAATTGACGGCAGTGCTATAGATTTATTTATTTATTAGATTTCTATACCGCCCAATAGCCAGAGCTCTGGGCAGTTCACAAAAATTAAAACCATTCATAGAATCATACAATAGCAGAGTTGGAAGGGGCCTACAAGACCATCGAGTCCAAACCCCTGCTCAATGCAGGAATCCACCCTAAAGCATCCCTGACAGATGGTTGTCCAGCTGCCTCTTGAATGATTCTAGCATGGGAGAGCCCACAACCTCCCTAGGTAACTGATTCCATTGTCGTACTGCTGTAACAGTGAGGAAATTTTTCGTGATGTCCAGCTGGCATCTGGCTTCCTTTAACTTGAGCCCATTATTCCATGTCCTGCACTCTGGGAGGATCGAGAAGAGATCCTAGCCCTCCTCTGTGTGACAACCTTTTAAGTATTTGAAGAGTGCTATCATATCTCCCCTCAATCTTCTCTTCTCCAGGCTAAACATGCCCAGTTCTTTCAGTTTCTCTTCATAGGGCTTTGTTTCCAGACCCCTGATCATCCTGATTATTCAAAGTATAAAACCATAATATAAAATACAATATAAAAGCTCAACCAGTCAACCAGATGACTGAAGAAACCTTCAGAAGGCCTATTGCAGGCTGACCGAGGATTAAGTGTAATATCTATCTCCTGAAGAAGTACTAGTCCTGAATAACCTGATGTACATTTTGAAAATTCTTCTTGATGGCTAGGTTTTTTTTCATAGTAATCCATCAGTAAGATTCTTCCCTTTCGCTACGCTTGTACAGTGTAGTAGCTACAAGTCTGAAATGGGAAATCACTGGCTTAAATCTCTCCTTAGCCATGAACTCGCTTTCTTGCCTCTTTTTCTACGCTAACCTTGTGGGCCCATTAGATTTCTGTGTTCCATCAGGGCATCACCTTTGTTCTAAATGTGTTGCTTTTTCTTTTGCAGAGTATTTTACTAATTTGGGAGCAGTTTGAAGATACTAATCACCACAGCTACCACTCACACCAAAGTTTAGCAGGTGGACTTCTCATTGGTTTGAGAATTTGCCTCGCTCTGTCACTAGGTTGTGGACTTTACCAGATCATCCGAATTGAGAGAAGTACACTGAAAAGAGAATTCTATATCACCTTCACAAAGGTAGGTGCAATAAAAATAGAAATCTGTAAATAAAATCTCTCTAATAGTCAGATTAACCTTTGGTGTGTGACGGTTGGGAATAACTAATGGCCAGTGTGTGTGTTTTTTCTTTCTTTCAGGGCTGTATACTTTGGTTTTTGTGTCATCCATGTCTTGTATTTATATCTCTAATGTTTAGAGATTACCAGCAAGAGAAGGTAGGCATATGCAACTTAATAAAAATGCTCCTCAGAATTGAGTCTCATTTACAGAAGGATTTCTACACATGTAGTATTGGTTTGTTTCCTTATTTAAAGCATTTTTACAAACACACCCTTCAGGCTATGATGTGGTCCATGACTTCCACTGCATGCTCCCATCTCACTTAGAAGAGATTGGGTGGGGCAGGAACATTGGGTGCTGCTATCCATGTACCTTTAAGAAGTGGTGGCTAACAGTGCATACTCCGCTATACCTGGCTTTTTCCCCCAGGAAAGGCTTGGTGGAAAAGCACCATTCCCAAAGCCGACGCAGTATTTGAATTAACACTTAGGAGGAGGCTATTCGGATCTGCAGTTTGTAGGAGTCATGCTAGGACTGTGTGCATGCATGTATCTATATCCATCTCGTGTGTGTGTATAAATGAAAAACTGGATGAAGAGGACTGTTGGACACCATTTCCCAAAGGCACTTGGAGCTCCACCCACCCAGCAGGCACAGATATAAACCTCTGCCATCCTTCCAAGTATCCCCCATTGCCAGTACTTTCTCTCTGTGGAGGGGGCAGGGGAAAGGGACGTGTACGTCCCTGGGAACATGCGGTGTGGCACAATTGGCGGTGCCCCACTCAGGGACAGCATGTTCCTGTCCTGGGAAACACATGGGGAACCATGGATTGCAGCACCCCGCCAAGGGACAGCATGATCAGCGGCTCTCCAAGCATTTCACAGGACGGGATTGTTTCCTCTGCCTATAGAGCCCTGCTGGGCAAGAGCAGTAGGTGTTTCTGCCACTCTTGCCTCTCGACTCTAGGCAGAGAAAATCATGCACGGAGCCCGACAGATGGCACAGTTATCAATGGTTGTGTATATAATCAACTCTGCACACCGTTTTGCCCCACAGATAACCCTATAGTCAACAGTGGACAGTTTAATCAACTGTTGACTACTGTGTCATCCAAACCCAGCCTTGTCTTTTAAGGTGCTACAAAACTCTGTCTTGATGTTGTTGCCTCAACAAATGAATATAAATATCCCTCTGAGAGTTCTTACAATTGCAGAAGCGATGCACCCTCGTAGAGTTAAAAGCATAATGCTAACAGTCTCTAGAATGAAGGTGACCAAAGCAAGATTAGGAAATCCAACTTTCTAAAGTAAATTTCTGAAGCCATTGGGCTGGAACCAGACTTAGTCATACTTTATCCCCATTGAAATCAATGGAACTGTTATGGATATGGAAAGGGGAATGACTTTCCCTACTGGTAGATCCCCCCTGTTTTTTCAAGGGTTCCCCCTAAAATGTATTACTGATAGGTTGTCCTCAGTCAGGATGATCCTCCTGGTATAGCCTAGTTTGTCCAGCTGGAGAGTTCCAAGCTCTTATGCCAAGGACCCCTCCCTTCAGCCCAACTTTAGGGGGAAAAATAAAAGAACACTTTGGATTTTCTTGCCCAAAGCCCAGAAACACAAAATATAACAGAAACCTTGTGAAAATCCTATGAATACAAGCGGTAGTTCTGCAGCCATGCATTTCTTTATTTAGGAAGTTTATAAATGGAAATTCCTTCATAAAACACAGCCAAATGTCCACATACAAAACAGGAATTTATTTGTTATTGGGGAAGGGAGTAAAAAAGGGGCCAAAAAACCCCAAGGGAAGTCAACAATCACACACAGAGAATTACAAATAAATTTCATAAGAGTTCAGTCTAACTTGGTGTGTTAAATGTTACTTATTTGAGTAGTGTCTTCACTTACAGAGCAAGTGCAGAGTTCATTGCAGAGTGGGTGATCAGAGAGAGAATTTCATGACCTACGGTTAGGTGGTATTAGGAATCAGAGTTATCAAATTCTTACTTCATCCAATGGTGTGATACTCTCTTCTTCTTTTTTACATTAGTGATAGCCAGTAAATCAGAACATTATTTGGTGGCTGGACTTCTCTTCATAGCAATTGTACACTTATTTATTATTATTTATTTTATTTATCATACTTATACCCCGCTCCTCAGCCAAAAAAGGCTCTCGGAGCGGCTTACACTTAGCAAAAAAGACAGTCCCTGCCCTCAAGCTTACAGTCTAATAAAGACATGACACACAAGGAAAAGGAGTCCAGGAGGGAGGGAGGGAGGAGAGAGAAAGAAAGAGAGAGAGAGAGAGAGAGTCCAAGAGGAGCAGGCCCTGATGTTACTTCTGCCTGCTCCTGTCCCCTCGGTCTTTCTTCTTCCTCACAGGGCCAAGATGGCAGTTTGCCCTGTGGGGGTGGGGGAAGAGTCCAGCAGGAGCAGGCCCCGATGTTACTTCTGCCTGCTCCTGTCCCCTCGGTCTTTCTTCTTCCCCACAGGGCCAAGATGGCAGTTTGCCCTGTGGGGGTGGGGGAAGAGTCCAAGAGGAGCAGGCCCCGATGTTACTTCTGCCTGCTCCTGTCCCCTCGGTCTTTCTTCTTCCCCACAGGGCCAAGATGGCAGTTTGCCCTGTGGGGGTGGGGGAAGAGTCCAGCAGGAGCAGGCCCCGATGTTACTTCTGCCTGCTCCTGTCCCCTCGGTCTTTCTTGAATTATAAACCAGCTTTAACTGGACAAACTATTGTGTGGAAGAGCTTAAGTTTTAGATGCGTATTCCAGAACAAAAAGCAAGATTTATCCAGTTCAGGTGTCCTGGCTTGGTGCCAATTTTCAAGATGCTCTAGGGGGCACTGTTGAGCTACATCAGAAGTAGGGGTTTGTTACAGGGATAATTGGCTAAAACATGACTAGTTGGTATCTAAACCATTGTGTCTTTTCTGTGGGGTACTATGTGATAAAAATACCTTTTAAACTACATGGAGCACTGAAGCTGTGGGTTAAGAGACCTGGTAATCCATGGCGAACTTCTAAACTTTCATTCCTGACTATGTCCTGTAATTTTTTCATATATGCTACATTAAAATTTTGTTCTTTATATAAAGCACCTTTTTTCTCTTTCTTTCCTTATTTGTGTCTTTTAGATTATTACCATAGGCGTCATCCTCTGCCAGTTGTTCTCCATGGTCCTTCTGTATCGACTCTTTGTTTCCCACAGTCTTTATTGGGAAGTGTCCTCCTTCTCCTCGGTTACATTGCCACTAACCGTAGCATCTGGCCATAAAAGTCGGCATCATTTTTGAGATGTGTTTGGGAGATTCATTGATAAAGGTGCAATAATAAAGACTTGGAAACTGTGCAGCTATTTTCAGAAGTAAATCTACAGAGGTTTTCCTGAAAGAGCTAAATAATTAAAATGCAGCATTTCACTGTCACTGGACCACAACAAGTATAGAAATGAGGTGAATTGGATTTAAAATAGTGACAAGCAAATATGATTGTACTATTTGGGACAAAGACAAAGCAAATTCTGACCCACAGTACTTTCACTCCAACACTGCCTCATTTGATATTAGAGCGAGAGCCACATTTCAATAACAAGAAGCTTAAACTGATTGCATTGAACAGGTCTGCAGTTAAAATAATGGTTTAAAATTTGAAACAAAATGTTTGTGCATAAAGTTAAAAGGGCTTGAAAACTGTAATAGATCCAAGAAAACCAGTGTAAAATGTTTACAGTAAACTGTAGTTCTCATTTATTTGTTGTTGTTTTTAAATAAAAGAGCACTTTCTTGCCTTGATTTTTGGATGGAGTTTAAATTTTAGCTTGATCGCCAGTTTCTTTTTACATTCTATATTTGTGGCAAGTGTTACAAGAGCATAACTGCAGAGTTTAAAACCCAAACACAGCAATATTAAAATTATAAAAACCACAGTTTTGTGTCTCCTAAACCAAGGGGGTGAAATGGAATGTGTGAGTACTAGAATTTTAATCCTGATATTCATTACTCTAACATTGAGGATTCAATCATAATTAAGCCATATTCACAGATTAAATTAACAGAAGCATTTCAAATAATTGTTAGTTTCAGTCATCAACTACCCATGAATTCCTGCCCAAGGATACTTAAT
Source organism: Elgaria multicarinata webbii (assembly GCF_023053635.1). Taxonomy (NCBI): domain Eukaryota; kingdom Metazoa; phylum Chordata; class Lepidosauria; order Squamata; family Anguidae; genus Elgaria; species Elgaria multicarinata. The sequence goes on along the minus strand of NC_086175.1, from coordinate 23,718,803 downwards.
CAGGATTAAATTTTCTCTGAATAATTGAAAAACAAAATACTCACTGGATTTGTTATAATCCATGTTGGCATTGGGTTCTAAGTAGTTGCCATCTCCCATTGTAGTAGAACCACACTTTTAAATGATGACTAGCATTCAGACTGCCATTGTAAACAAATGCTTGTATTCAAGTGCCTATTTATTGTCCAGGATTGAAATCATACGGAGGAAGAAATTGGTATATAAATAAATATCCCTCTGAAGTAACTGGCTTTTATTTATTTCAGTGCTTTCACATATACTTTTTTAAATTATAGTTGCCTTAGAGGAAATGTGAAGATGGTTTTAGTTTTACGATATACTTCAGTTTGTTCACGTTTGCTCTGTTACAGACCCAATATTGTGCTTCTGCTGTGTTTGTACCATCATCAGAAGCAGGCATGAAAGCTGATTGATTCATGCTTATTTGCTCTTCCTGCTTGCCCCAAGGCAGTAGTCACTCACACTGTGTTGATCCAATTGCCAGAAGAAAGCAGAGAAAGAGGGCATACAAGAACTAATGCTACCCATTTATCCTACCTTCACATTCTTCCTCCCTCCCCACTTTCACACCAGGACAATCACCAGTGGGAAAACAAGTATTGTAGATATACCCTCAAAGAACTTGCTCTAGAAAAAAGAATTGCCGAGGGAGCCGGAGGCTTCAGTCCTGAAACTGTACAAGCTTGAACATAATTTTAGGAATGCAGCCTTGAAAATCACAGACAGTCTAGGCTTCAAAAGCACTACTTCAGCACAAGCCCTACTAAACCTAATAGTTCTTGCAGTTATGGAGTGTTTGCAAATTGCCCCAGTATTTCACTTCAGTTTATAGGTACTACAGGTACTTGCCTCTGACTAAGAAAAATGGCAGCATGACAAGAGTCGTTCATTAAATAAGCTCACTGGTTATACTTTGTAACTCAGGACAAGAATAGCAGGTTGGGGCTGGAAAGACTGACATAATTTCATGCCATCAGCAGATTGATTGCAAAATTAATTTTTGCATTTCTCCATTAACCACATCAAAATGTTTGCTAATGTGTTTATCTCTGTGCTCATTCAAGAAGAGAAAAGGTGCTTTTTGGCTCAAACTTTTAATACTAGAGCAGACATAAATCTAGGTTTCCTCTCGTGCAAAACACTTGCGTACGAAGGTTGTACAGAGATTTGGGAATTGTGCCAGTTATGATCTTGTATGATAAAAGTTGTGTTTATTCAGAAAAGTTATATAAAACTGACACATGGAACCAGTTCTTATGTTACCTGTGTAGTGTGGTTTCTGCTTTCGTGTGGTTGAATTCCACACTGCATCATTAACTTATAACAGGGTTGTCATGAGAGATGTGCAGATAACAATTCCTACATGAGCACCGTACCTCCCTAGTGGCTTGTGATGCTGCCATGGGAAGTAAACTGTTACCTGTCTCTTTTGTGTGGCCTTTTGAAATGTTACCACTGACATACCTTACTATTCAAACACAGCAACCATGTTCCACAGGTATATCTGCCTTTAATGTTCTCTTTACCAGATAGTTTTATATGGGTTATGCTTCTATTTGTTAAAAGAATAAAGTGCAACTTCTTTTGATGGTCCTGAGTCACTGCAGTGAGACATGTCTAATAAGAATGAGCATAGAGGTCCCATTCTAGCGCCAGTGAATAACCTCATGAAGGGACCTTGTCTTTGGTCATAAGAATATAGAAGGTATATTAATTAAACAAGTCAGGCTATCACCAGTTTGTATATAATGGGGGCAAGTCGATTTGCCATGGCACTAGAATGGGTGCATGCTGCTGCCTCTTTAAATATGCAACTTTCGATCGGCCCAATCAGAGGTTGCTCTTTGACATCTGAACCCAGACACTAGGGATTAATTTTGGGTTCAACAACCCAATGTCAAACCTACAATTAGGCTGCTGGGTTCATTGGCTCCTCCTTCCTTCCCTTATATGGACAGACAGCCCTTTCCTTCTTAGTGAGGGGAAAGAGCGGGATTATTGAGGAATAAAGCCCTGCATGTGTTCGATAGGGGGAGCATATCCACCTGAGAGGGTTTTTGCTTGAACAACCCGACTTCTAATTAAGAAGATCTTGCCAGTTATTAATTCTAGTTAGTTGCTTCAGCTACTTACCTTAGTTAGCTACCTAGCCCAGTTTTACTCTGCAGAAGTTTGGTTCTTGGTAGTATGATCCTTAAAATAAGTATGCCCCACCAAGTTCTAAGGCTTTTCACGTATTGATTCAGCACTGAACACCATCCACTGAGTCTTAGGCCACAGCTATACCTAAGGTTTATCCTGGGATCATCCAGGGTTTGCCCCTGCCTGAGCACTGGATCCCATGTGTGTCACCTAGATGAACAGGTTTGACCCCTGGATGATCCAGGGATAAACCTTAGTCTAGCTATGGCCTTACAGTAGCAGTACAAAAGCACAACCTAAAGAACCCAGCACCATCCTTCTGCATGAGTTCTCTCTGTATGACCCAATTGTGCTGGGAAATGGGTATATGTAAACCTGTTTCCTTCGAACTGCATCCAATCTGTGTTTGTGGAGTCATAGAACCCTGTGCAAATATTTAGCCAATATAGTGAATAATCAAAAAGGTTTTGGGGCACAGGATAGGGAGAGGATACAGCCACACAGGCCGTCAACAAACTGAATTATAGTTCACACATTTTGATTCAAGAGTAATAAATATCCTTGCTATATATTATGCTAGCGGAGTGGGGATTCTTTTAGTTTTTGTTTTTATAGCCTTATAAATGCAATGAAAGGGGGAATCCAAACTCCTACTGGTATACACGTACTTCCCAGTGATGTTGATATAATAGAAACTCTGCTTTTCTAACTGAACAGGCTAACTATTATAGCATTAGAAGTAGACTTGAAATTGCAGCCAGCTTCTCTGATTCTTTTCCTATATTTTGCTATTACTAGGTCATACTTCTTCAGACTAAACCGTTCTTCTTTGCGGTCTCTGCATCATACATATGGGTTATGTGCTGGGGTAGAAGTTTAGTTAGGAATCTTCTAAAGTTGAGCAATTTAGGCAGGAAACCTGCCCCACTCTATTGAGGGCACTCATAGAGGCAACTCGTTCCTGCCTTCCGTCTTAGCTTCCAGAGACCACGATAGCAGCAGAAGCAGCATTGAGAGCAGTTTCTTGTCTTGATTTGTGATATTTTTTGGCTGAGCTTAACTTTATTTTCATTCGCCTTATATCTTTAGCGTTTCCTTCTTTTCTATGTTTTTGCAGTTACTAGGTCACACATCTCCCTCCAATTAAATGGCTATTACAGGGCATCATTTGGTGCTCTTCACAGTTCTCCAAATCCACAAAGATGTCGGGCACTTTCAATAGCCTTTTTACATCACTGATGCTCTGTCTGGTCTCTTCCAGCCTCTGATCTACTCTCAGCCACACATACATCCTACCTTTAGCTATGATTTGTGTGCTTTCAGTATTTGTAAAATCATAGGCCAGGAAGGGGCCAGAACAATATGTACTCCATGATTCTGCATAAGAACAGAGTCCCAGCTTTCATGCTTGTTTTTCAAAGTTCCTAGTACTTAAGGCTTCAAAGTCAAGTTTAAAAGTTGAATAGGAAGTTCAAATCCAAAGTAAGATTCTGTAGGATTTGTAGTCAACCGAGGTACAGCTGAAGGACTCTGCACAGCTCCTTAGCTCTTCCCTGGACTAAGAGGGGAGGAATAAAGTATATAAAGCAAATAAATATATGCATATTTGCTCGTTTTCCTTGATTCAATTTGGTTAAGCTTGTGCAAAAACTACAAAACATTTCTTTTTAAAATATAGAAAGAAGAAATTCACCATGTTGCCTTCAGGAAAAATTGAATAGCTGTAAATATGAACCCTGAATGCCTATTTTGCATCACTTGTATAGTAGGTACCCCTGTTGACTGCCCCGATCTGCATATTAACTTAAGACGAATTTCCACATGTAACCCAATTCATATGGTGCACAAGAAGACAGCAGGCTTGAAGTAGTTGTGTAGTGCCAGCATTTTTTGAGTATCAAAGCACTTGAGGTGTGTGTGTGTGTGTGTGTGTGTGTGTGTGTGTGTGTGTGTGTGTGTTCATGTACTCTGCCATAGTATTTTGGCACCATCAAGATGACGATCAACCTAGAAGACAAGATTGGAGCTCTGAATACCCCTGTATATTTGCATGCCATGTGGAGAATCTTGGGAATTGTCTTTTTACAAGTGCATTTTATTTATCTAGGTCAGGTTTTCCCAACCAGGTGCCCTCCAGATGTATTGGATTACAACATCCATCACCCACCACCAGCATGGCCACTGGTTGAGGAAGTCTTGAGGAAACCAAAGTCTTGGCTTTTACAAAGCAACTTGCAAGATATAAAAACCATACCAATATGTTATAAACAATATACATCCAATAAAAAGCTAGTATAAACTTTTAAAAAATTAAACTAAAAGTGGCAATAAGAATCCAGATAGAGCCATATAATAACTTCAACAGCAACAGAGGCAGTTTTTGAAGGCAGTTGTTATGAAAATTACAAATAACAATTACAAATTGTAGGAGTGGAATGCTCAAATGTGTGGGGAGGAGTGATTCGCTTCCCCCTTTACTCCACCACCCCTGAAAATGACATGCATCATACAGGTGTTGCTCGGCACGAAACCTTCAAAATATCATAAGGATAGGTGCTGGAGCTAGGGAAGTATGATGAATAAAAAACAGCTAAGACTTCTTTCTTTTCTGATCATTTAGCACCAATGTCACAGAAAGTTCAATAGATGGATGATGGATCTGAAACATACAGTAGCAGAGGCAAAAGGACTTGGGCATTCAGCATTTTCCAAGCAAGCACCCAGTGCTACACCTCCTAGCCCCTACAGACACCAGCAAAACTCTTTGAACATTCCTGTTCCTGGAAAGAGAACTAGCAAAGAGAACTGAACAGTCCTGCAACATATTGCTTCATCTTTCCCACCCCACCCACAAAAAGGCATTGGGATTGCAGAGCCCTAGAAAAACCATTCACTCTGATTAGAAGGTAGAGCTACTACACAACCTCCTTTCCTTCCACCCTGGTGTATTCCTTATAAGGAGAGCTCAGGGAGGAAATATATAAATTTCTAGATACACACCATTTGAGTCTTTCTCAATCCATATTGTTAATGACTCTACAGAAGTGTTTTGAGGTTCAGATTCAGATTTGGTATGCTTTTGAGGACACCAGCTTAAATTCAGACATTGCCCGAATCTGTCTGATCAGTCCAATTTGATTCTGGATTCAGGACCCTAGTACAAACACCTATGTTTCCAATTCCCTGCTTTCCCATCCTGCACTATTCAATTACTATGTTAAGCTGCAAACAAAAAGTGTATGGGCCAAACTAGATGTGATCTTCGTTGCACAATGTACATATATACAGTAGCTGGGGGGGGGGGCAGCCATATCTGGCCAATGGCTTGGCTTTAGCCATGTGCCTGTGCCCCTGATCAGAATCCCACCCCTGCCCTCCAAAGCATTGGCTATTTTTCAAAACTCAGCTATGCAAGGGCAAAGCATATGGTGAATATCATGACTACTTTGGTCCTTACGACAGGCTCAAAAGTGCCACTCTCCCTGGCCTGCTGCCTTTGCTGTGCCTACTAGCAAAAGCTGTCTAATTGTTCCAAACTCAAAACATCACATCATTTAATGTTATTTTAATAATGTAAGTATATTACATGACCTCTCGAGAACCATTTTGCATCACTGTTCACATTGTTTGTGCACCAGGTACCTGTATCAACCCAAACCTAATTATGCTACTGTTCCACTTGAATGCAGATTTTATCCCTCACTGTGTGCACACATGCTTCATTAACCACGCATGATGTTGCATTCACCTCTATAGACTATATTTCCTACTCGCATTCTGTGCATACAGTTCCGTCCTGAGTAGAACTGCTGATGAATTGCAGGAGTACTCTTATTTCAGCAGTGAATGCTTGGGGGAGGGGGGGGGTTCCATCCTAACTGATTAGGTAGCTATTCTTTCACAAGCTACTCTTGTGAACAAAGTAAAACAACTCCAAATGTCTCATGGTGACAGTGTGTTCATTTGGGACATGCCATTTCCTGGTCATGGTGTGGTGTCTGTATGTGTACGTATTGTTTAACAGGTTTCATATAGGCGTACTAAGCAGGTGGTTGGATTAATGAAGGGGAGAACACCTTGCTTCTCCCAGACATCCTTGGACAAGGGATTCCCTGGAATCTGCTAGTTTGAAAAGTGGTCAGTAAGCCCCTACTTACTGACATATTGGTCTTCCTTAGGCTTGCAATGGAACCACCTCCACCAGTGTGTTCCGATGACATCATTTACTTATATTGGAACGTCAGGCCTGAACTTAACAATGCTGGACATCCTGCTGCTGCCATCCATGCATTGGCAGTAGTGGCAATGACAAAAAAAACCTTGGAGGGCCAGACCTAGAAAGTGGGTAAATGGAGTCATCTCCAGTCTACAAATATTTTGATCTAGCCATTTAACAAAACAGACACTCAGGAAATATCTAGGAAAATAACGAACAATTCATTTACTTAATAAGGTATTCGTCTTTTTATCCACCTCTAGAATCCACCTCTAGTTTTCAGTTGTCTTTTTAGGTACAAGAGTAACATGGTTTCCTTCTCTTTGTGGGAAACAAGAAACATTTTGGTAATGAAAGAAAATGGAAGCCATATAACACCTCTCTCTCTCTCTCTCTCTCTCTCTCTCTCTCTCTCTCTCTCTCTCTCTCTCTCTCTCTCTCTCTCTCTCTCATATATTCCAGGAATTGACAGGATACTTGTATTTAAATCTATGAACAAGACTACTCTGAAGCACTAAGCTAACTGATCTGAAATATATACAGCGTACACTACATAATGCAAACAAAATGGTGGCAAGTTTAGTCTTAACAGCCTCCTTCCAATTGTACTTTCCCACTTCAGGATAAAGCACTGAAGAGTATGTTTAGGCTGGCTAATGAGTATTTCACGGTACACTAAAAAGCTCACCAGGGAAAACTGTGCAAACAGGCAGTCTCAGAAGGCCAGCCATGGGCTTGTTTGATGTGGTAGGTAGAGCTGAAAGGGCAATCAGGCTAGTAAGTCATTTGACAAACACCTCTTTGGCATGTGATCCTCTTTAAGACAATTGAGTGATGAATTTAAATCCATAAGCTGAAAACATACATTGGAGTAAAAAATGGATCAATATTTACAAACGGCTCTGTTCCGTTCCTTCAGCATGAACCTTTGCTTCAGGCTGGAACTTGCAAACGACATTCAAGCATACAAGAGGGAATGCTTTATTTGGGGGGGGCGGGGGGGGAATGTTTTCCCCAAATTATGAATACCTTAAATTGTGTTGTAAAAGAGATGGGGGAAAGCTGCTTGGAAGCCTACCAGTTTCATTTGCATTTTGGCACTGTAATAAATTAAAATAGATTAGATTAAAAAAGAAAAATTGGCAAATGATTAGTCAGTTACATGATTTTACTGCTTTGGGTATTTTGAAATTAACAAAAATGGAAAAGATATCTTTCACTTTGAATGCTGCCTTCTGCACACACACAGCAACCACTTTTCTGAAACATAGAAGGCTTTCTACCAAGCATACACTGAAGGTGCTGCTCAAAGCTCAAATATGTATTTGAGTGATAGGCTGCAAGAGCTGCACAAGAGTAGTGGAGGTCAGTGGGTGACTTTTAAATAAACATATTCAGATAAAATGGCAGTGAGATAAGGGTATGAGAGAGACCGGATTTAATATAAAATGGTAGAGAATTGAGAGCAGCTATGGGAAGTCTGGTGTGGCTTAGAGAACAGGAAATGCTGTAACTCTTAAGTTAGTGAGTTTCTCAAGAATTTTAGGTAAATCTAGATATATAATACACTTTATGTGTATCTCTTCCATGTGTGTATGTACACACACACACACACACAGAGAGAGAGAGAGAGAGAGAGAGAGAGAGAGAGAGAGAGAGAGAATCACTAGGCCTGCTCTGAGGCTTTATGGTACACTAATTTGAGTTGATGGCATTTACCAAGTCACTAAGGGCTGCACTCCCCAAACTCTTTCTCCACAGATACCAGCACACTAAATTTCTTATTGCATCATCAGCATTTCTTATTGCATCAAGAAATATTTCAGTAGAAGGCTTCAGTGCTGGTTCTTCATCACGTAATAGACACTTTTATGGAGACCTCCTGTTTACCATGGCTTTCCTGTTAATTTCAAAGTGGCAGGCCCATCTATATGCCCGTTCCTTTGTGCACACAGAACCCACCCACCCATTGGAATGAATGGGTGCAACCCACATATGGCAAATATTTACAAGCACATCCAAGCTTGCATAGATTTCAGGATTGGGCCAAAAGGGTAGAATCTAAGGAACATTAAACATCCTCAAATCCTATTCTACTCAGTGGGCATTTTTATTTAAAAAACTTTATATTGTAAATTGTCCAATTAATTGTACCTATGGCTGTCTCTTTTAGGCTGCCTACTACTTCTTTATTTTCCTCCCTCCTGAAACCTTCCCAAATAGTGCAAGGAGGGGAATTTTTGGATGGATGCCTGCTTGCCTGCCTGCCTCCCTCCCTCTCTCCCCCCCCTCTCTCTCTCTCACACACACACACACACTTTCTCTCTCCCCCCTCAACCAACCACAGTCTCAGTCACCCCTTTCTTATACACCTGGCTTGTGTCCTGTGTGAAACACAGAAGCCATCAATCTGTAGAAAGGCACACTACAGCTTCAAATTTGAGGAACATTTAACTGTCGCACCCACCCACTCTTTGTGTACTTTTTCCTGATAGAACATGTCATTCAGCTTCGGTAGCACATGCTCATTATGAAGTAAGCATGCCATTGTTTTTCTTCAATTTGCCTGCAGCAGCTTAGGAAAGTATACCTCCTAACCTTCATCTCCTGTCACCTTCCATGTCTTCACACAGATGCCTTTCAGACACCATGACAGCCATGTCATAGCTGATTTCCCCCCCCCCCCCCGTGACCTAATCACATGTGGCTGGGAGGGTGGCATGTGAATCTGGTAACCACTCGGGTCTTTACCTGTTGCTCTGTTCCTGAAGTCTGTAATTCTGTAAGAGAATCAGACATAGGCAGTATAGAACGAATAATGAGTGATTGTTTTTGCCCAGCCTAATTTTGTGATATTTCCACTTAGGCCATGAACTTGGAATGTTTTAAAATGGGATCATACAAATTCATGGAGGATAAGGCTATGAATGGGTACTAGTCATGATGGCTGTATATATAACCTCCAGTGCCAGAGGTATGCCTCCCACTTGCTGGGGAACATGAGTGGGAGGGTGCTATTGCACTCATGTGCTGCTTGTGGGCTTCCCATTGGCACGTGGTTGGTCACTGTAGGAACAAAATGCTGGACTAGATAGGCTAATACCACGTCCCTATATTTTACGCAGTTATTGTCCAAATTGGATGTAGTCATTTTCCTAATGATATCATCTTCCTATTGATACAAAGACATTTATACCTGGTAAATGCATTGTATCCATATAAAGCGAAATTGCACACTCTTTTCTTGCACATTACAGACCTTAATCCATACTTCCAGGATACTCACTCTAAACTGTTAGGAGCTTCAGCATGTCCCTCCCCTTCCAACTGGCAACATTCCATAGCCCAATTGTTCTTACCATTTCGTAGGTCATTCTTCCCCAACCTGGTGCCAAAAATATGTTTCCGACTACAACTCCCAGCATTGGCTTTATTTGCCAATTTGGGTTCTTGTGCCCTGCTTTCTCTAGTTATGGGAGGCAAGCAGTTCTATCTAATATACCATTCCCCTTAGGAAAACTGGTTATTTGGAACCCAATTCTTGCTCTATCTTTCCTTCCGTGCTTCACAGTATTCTCCTCCTTAGAATTAAAATTATATTGAATAATATACATTGCTATTTTGTCCCATGCAGTGGTGCCCAACATGGTGCCCACCATGACCATCCTTTTATGATGCCACAGCTCCAACTAGCCACATTGAATGTCATATTTTGGTAGAAAGGCAGGGTATAAATCCAATCAGATAAACAAACAAACAAACAAACTGAACCATTATGCCAGGTGCACAACTGCTGGATCATGGCACACACTTCTGGTTTGAAGTAGGCAGCTTGTCCTGAGATCCCCAGAACATGTACATCCAAGATGCTTGACTACGGAGATCACCTGATTGAGGTGGTGAGTACTGGAGCTGAGCATGTTGGTGGCCTCCAGACAGGGCTTCAGGACCATCACCAGTGGTGATACAGCATCTGACCAATGCCTCAACAGTGGCCCTGGCACACAAAAACATCCAGCTTCACCAACTCATGCACCACATCTCTCTTACTCTGCCATGTACCGCCAACATTCTGTATTCTCCCCACATCCTTGCAGATACTGTGCACTGTTGAGGGAGCCCAATTATTGTCCCACAGCTTATGGTGCAAGTAGTTTCTTCTGACATGTATTGTTCTCAATGAGGTAGCAGATGGTGGCACACTGTGTTGCAATGCTCTTTCTCCCTCACAAACCCAGAGTGTCCTCACACTGAAGTGGCATTTCTAAGTGATACAGAAAATGTGCACAAACTCAATCTCCTGCACTGCTTTCATATTCTTTTTTCTGTCACTGTATGGACTGATCCATGACGTTGGTGAGAAGGAGGCCACACCCTGCCTACCCACCCCTTTCTGGTTCCCAAAATAAAAAAGAGTCTTTTTTATTGTGTGTCCCATTATATCTCTATCTATCTATCCATCTATCTATCTCTTTGTTTATTTGTGTGCACACAAAAGTCTTAGGCCACCCAAGAAAATTATGCTTAAAGTTATTTACCTGGGATTTAAATATTTATTTGCTTGGAAAAACACTATATAACATTAGAATAAATACAAATGAATATTAATACAATTAAAAAGTAACAAGAATTCCTTGTGTTTCCCAAAGAGTTATTGATATCTCGTGAGATGGCTAGAAGAACACAGGTTTGTTTCCCAAACCTCTCCTCAAGGCACCCCAGCTATTCCATGTACTGTATTTGTTAAATTCCACCACCGGCACACCTGATTCAACAGGACACGGAATGGTTGGCATGCCTTGAAGAGTGTGCCCCTTTCTGGCTCAAAATATGTGACAGTGTGCTCCCTTTCTATTGAACAACAACAAGTGAAGTATGCCCCTTTCTGGCTCAAAAATGGTATGGTGTGCCCTTTTCTGGCTCAAAAAAAAAAAAAAAGTAACACCATGGCCCTTTTGGTCTGAAAGAATGTTTTAGTTAACAAAAGAAATGTGACAGTGGCTTCAGCTAGACCTACTGGGTCTAGTACGGCAGAGGAGTGAGGATCTTGCAATGTTTTTATTGCGAGATCTCCCCCTCTGTTTACACGTGGCGCACGACGACCTCGGAGGGCGAGGACATCATGCCCGCCATTTTGGGTTGTGTGTTTTTTAAAGGAGATGAGCGCACGAGCGCTCATGCACAAAAGGTAAGGGTTTTTATATTTAACCATTTTCCCCGCTCTCCCCACCCACCCTGATGGGCACAGAGCTCTGCGCCCCATGCGCAGGTCCCAGCTCCTCGCGAGTATCCACGAGGAGCTGGGACAAACCATGATGCCTGCCCACACATTCCATGGTCTTGGGATCAGTCTGAGACCGTGGAAAAAGTGGGCTCAAAGGGTAGGGCGAGATCCCCGGGAAAGGGAGGGATCATCCCTCCTTGCTCCTGGGAAACCCTATGCGTCATGTGGATGCATGGGGACGAGCCCAGGATATCACCCAGTCTAGCTATAGCAAGTGTGTCGCTTTCTGGTTCGAAATAAAAATGTAATGGCATGCACCCTTCTGGCTCAAATAAAAAAAGTGGCAGCATGCCCCTATCTGGCTCAAAAACAGTGCCAGCGTGCCCGCTCCTTGCTTAAAACCTCTATGTCAATGTGTGCCTCTCTCTGGCTCACAAAATGTGACAGCATGGCCCATTCTGGCTCAAAAAAAAAGTGACTATGTGCACCTTTTTCTGTCAAAAACTGTGACAGCATGCCTCATTCTTGCTCAAATGCATGCTCCTGCTGGTTCAAAAAAGAAATGTTACAGCATAAGCATTTTTTCACTCAAAACTGTGACAGCATGCCTCTTTGTGGCTCTAAAAAAAATGTGAATGTGACATTGTACCCCTTTCTAGTTTTTTTTTTTTTTAAAGGACAGCATGCCCCTTTCTGGCTACAAAAAAAAAAAAAAGTGACAGCATGTCCCTTTCTGGCTCAAAGCACAAATATGACAGTGTGCCCTTTCAGTGAAAGCATGCCCCATTCTTGGAGCTCCATCAGATGAGCATTTTATTTCACGCTTGTTACTGGGCACTCACGGATTTTCACAGATTCCTGTCATGATGACTCCTTTGTCCTTCCTTTGCCTTTTTGTAGAGGTAAAGGAAGTAGAAACATTTCTTGTCTGGCTGTATTTAATCCTTCAAATGTGCCATTTCAGTTTGTGAGCTTATGCTGCGTCACTCAGTTCTACTGCAAAGACTACTCTTTTTGTAGAGTCAAAGGCCTACCCAAGCTGTTCCTGCACAAGAAATGTTGGATATGCACAGCACATTACTACTTTGGTAACATACTCAACTGTCCTGCTTCTGTGTGCCTGTAGGGTTCTCCACATCTTCCTTGATGCACCTTCATGAAACAAACAAAAGTTAAGTAAGTAAGTGGTAAACTTTCACGTAGCCTTGCACTTCATTGGCTCTCTGTTGAGGGACTCTCCTGCCAATGCCAGAGAGTTAGGAAACATGCTTCTAGAGCTACAGGTGAACTCATTTTGTTTCTGGATTATGTTTTCCAGGTTCATCTGATGGTCCTTCAGTTGCCACCTCAGCGATTGTAGGATATCATTAGCACCAGCCAGTAGCCATGGATTTCATGAACTAACCATTTCTGATACCTTCCTAATTCATTTGCCATAAACAGTTCCAAAAGTGGTTTTCAAAGTATGATCGTGGGGTTCTGCACACCTTTTTCCTTTGTGCACCTTCAACTCACCCACCCCCAAATAAAAATGGTTTGACAGTTTTTCTGACACTGAGATGTGAGTAGGGCCAGCCATGGACTTCATGAGCTAGCCATTTCTGATTCCATAACAGTATATGATCTGCCATTGCCAGTTCAAAAAGAGTGTTTAGTTTCAAATTATGAACATGGGGTCCTACATGCCTTTTCCTCAGCTTTTAGCTCCAGTATGACTTTGGAGCCTCTATGCCTTTTCTTTGCTGCACCTTCAGTCCCCCTAACAGTATTAAAACTTGTGAAGTGTACCCTCAAAACAAGAATGGGACCATGAGATGACCATTCTTCTGAGGCTACCACACTTATGAAGAAGCCTTAAACTGGGTTCCAGGCATCATACCTCCCTAATCTCTGCATCTACCCTTCTGAACCATTGCAGGTTTATTGCCTAGGGACATCTCCATGATCATTGATATATGTCATTTTCATACAATTGCTAAAAACAAAAAACAAAAACAAACAAACAAATAAACAGTGAAGGGGTGGAGCAGTAAATCACTTCCCTCCACTACCAAAATGTGGGGACTTCCCTTCCACATGAACTGCTGCACCGATCTTTCTGAAACTTTGCAGATTTCTTACTTATGGAAAACTCTAAGCTGTCTGTCATTTTCAGGACAATGGTCCACAAGGAACATGAGGGGATATGCACATCCTCTTTAGGATGCCCTCAAAATTTCTAAGCTGCTCTTGCACAAAAATCCTCTGCAGCTATCATCCTAAGGCTTGATCCTCTAAGAGACAACTCTCCCTGCATTTTTTACCCAATTCTGCCAAGAAATATAAATAAATAAATAAATAAATAAGCACAGCGCCAGAACTCCTGCATTTATTTTTCTGAAATTTGGCAGGTGTAATCCCATCCTAAGGGTCTACTATTCCTACACTATAGCTGATTGTTTTGTGTGTGTGTTTTAAAAAAAACTTCCTATAATAGTCAATGGCAGATATGAATCTTCAGATTTCTGAATTTTAACTTGGGGAGTCAAAGGGGAAGGACTCTAAATTTGTTTAGGACAAATCAGGCCACTTGTGAAACACATCAGAGACAAATCTTACAGTGGTGCATACCTCTAATATTTGCTTTTGTGTGTATAGGGGGGGTGGTATATTCAGTCTATCTCAGGGTGATTAACAGCATAAGGACTGGCACAAAAGGTGAACAATTTAATTACATCATACAAAGGATGCTAAAATTTATTTTCATCTCCTTTTCAAAAATTCTGTTGAGCAAATGAGTTTATATCAATACATTTGATGCGAGACGTGCAGTTCAAAAGGATATTTAAAACATCAGATTTTATAGCTCTTTTCACACACACATATATGCACACAAATTTTACATGAAATGTGAGATTCTCACTTTCTCTCACACACTATATAGTCTCCATCTTTCAAAGGTGCTATCAATGCAGCTCGAAAATTTGTGGTATGTAAGTATTGTACCTACAGTAGCGCTGGAAATACCACTAGGGGGATTATGAAACCGTTTTTGTGCGTGTGTGTATGGGGGGGGGGGATTGAATTGAATTTCTGGAAGTGATTGTTAAAGTTTTTTCCACCCCTCTTCTTCGCATCGGTCATTAGCCAACTCCAAGCAAGCGCATCCTAAGAGCCCTCAAACGCAGCTTTTGTAAGCAAACTCCTCTCTCTTTCTCTCTCTCTCTCTATCTCTCACTTTCTCCAGTAAAATCTGTCTGTGGCCAAAGCCCTTTCGTCTTTTTTAATTGCATTAACGTAACCTTTGAAGTGCCAGCTTTTCCTTCAGTACTTGTTTTCCAGAGTTTGCAACACCAGAGCCGAGGAAACCTGGAAGCGTCTCCCTGATTTCAGTTTGGAGAAGGCAGCATGTTGTTGGCTCAGTTTTCCTTTTCCATCTTCCATCGCTTTGATACCTTTAGGCAATAGCTGGAGAGGAGAGTGGTGGGGTGGGGGGGAACTGATTATGGGGAGGAGGAAAACGTCATGAAAACATTTATTTTTTATTTATTTTAAAAGAACAGAAGAAAGAACCTCAGATCTAGAACGCATTGTTCCTCTAACAGAGGCAATTAAAGGAGCATCATTTTCAAAAAAAATAATAATAAGAGAGAACATGTGGGCAACCCTTTCCCATTTAAATGAGCCGCTTCTGTTTCAAGAATCCCTTAGACAAATCTGAAGGGCTCTCTTTCCCATTGCGGGGGTTTGCACAACGACAATAGTTCAGTGGGAATCATCAAGAAAAATCCACAGTCGTTTGATCTAGTTTTATAAATCGCTAATATTCCCTTTGAATTCGAGGAAATCCACAGCGATTATTTTCAGGATCCAAAGCAATAAGATCAACGAATAGAAAGGACCCAAGTGGCTTTAGGAAGATAGGTGAGGGTGGCGGGGGGGGGGGGAAACCCAAGTGAATCTTGAGGGGGGGAAGCCCCTGGGTATTAGGGAAAACATGCGTGTTTTCCTGCCAAAGAGGGATGTCAAATTCTTTTCTTTCTTTCTTTCTGTCTTTCTTTTTTTAAAGGCACGCTAAAAGGAAAATTCTTCACAGAATCTTAAAGAACTTTTTGACACAACAGCTGCAAAATCTATTTTCTAAACAAAGATTTATACATATTTATATGAGCTTAATCCCGATGATTTTTTTTTTTAATAAATCATTCTCAGAACTGCAGAGGTAAACTATATGTAAATACCTCAAGTAATAGGCTTGTAGTGCAAATCACATCATTTTATCTTCAATTTTGCATTCGTTTTTCTGGCTTAAAGGTGCATCAGAGATATGCATTTTAGCATATTCAGAACACGGGGCGTGAAATTAAATGTTTGACAGAGTGAGAAAAATATACAGACTTTGGAGATGCCTTAAAAATAGTAATTTATGCAGATCTAGAGAAGTGAAATCATTTGCAATGAAGTGACCCTCTCTCCAGGAATTTTTTGCTCACTGTTCTTCTCTAATCTCCTGCTGTATCTTCATTTTTCATTGAACTAGCCAGTTTGCTGCGAAGCAGTCTTGTAGATAAGGGAAGTGCTAAAAGAAGAAGAAAGAAGACGCTCACTGGGTCCGTTTCCATTGCACTTTTACCCAAGGCAATGGGCAGAATTTAACGGATTCCTTCCAACATATGTTTTTGCCAGATAAGTAAACAGTGTGTGTCGGAAATGAAAAAGCATTTGCAATTTAATGACATTACAGCTCTCAGCTTAGGCTGGCGTGCTGCGAGGCGAAAAGCAGAAAAAGAGAGGAGAGTAGAAAGAGAAAAAGAACAAAGTTCATCTTCCCTTTTGTGCATTTTTATCAAGGAAAATATTACTTCTTTCCCCCCTCTTGTTCTCCTTTCTTTTTCTCTTGGTTTTTTTTTTTGTCTCACTCATTTCCATTTGCTTCTCCCCCCCCTTCCCTCCTCAGTTCACTTTTACCTTCTCCCTCCCCTTCACACTGCCCTGCACTCATTGCTATTTTTTTTTCTTTTTTTTTACCTACCCCCCTCCCCAATTGTGGGGACTTTGTTCATCTATTGGGGGCGTTCAGTTTTCTTTAAAAAAAAAAAAAAAAAAAAACACCTCAGGAGAAGGTGTTTATCCAACAATGTATCTTTCTTTGGCTGTGTGTGTTGTACTCCAGGCACCTCAGCAGCTCCCCCCCCCCACGAGCAACAGGGTTAGATGTGGGGGGGAAACGCTCGCCATGTTGCCCAATTTGCTCCCCTTTCCCATCAGCTCTGCTCTTGGGGGATGGAGAGCAGAGTAAGGAAAGAATCTCTCTCTCTCTCTCTCTCACACACACACACACACACACACACACACCTGGGCTAGCTTGTACCTAGGTGTGAGGGGAATGTGGGCGAGCAAGGGAGGAAAAGTGAGGAGGGACGCCTGGCCTCCCCTGGCAAAAGCGAGGCAACTCGTCCCAGTCTGCTCTGGGGGTCCTTCCACTGAAGGGCCCCCTCAGCTGACAGGCAACACCACATTGACTTTAGCGAGAGGACCAACAATCCTACTTGACTATGATTAGTTCTCTCTTCTTTTTTTTTCTTTTTGACCCAGTTGGGTTGTGTGCTTGTGTATTTCTGTGAGGGGAAAGTGTGTATTTTGTGCGGGGGTGTATTCTTAGCAATGGGAAGAGAGGAGCATGTGAGAGATGTCAGGGTATAGGGTATCATCCTATTGACATTAGAATCATAGAATAGCAGAGTTGGAAGGGGCCTACAAGGCCATCGAGTCCAACCCCCTGCTCAATGCAGGAATCCACCCTAAAGCATCCCTGACAGATGCTTGTCCAGCTGCCTCTTGAAGGCCTCTAGTGTGGGAGAGCCCACAACCTCCCTAGGCAACTGATTCCATTGTCGCACTGCTCTAACAGTCAGGAAGTTTTTCCTGATGTCCAGCTGGAATCTGGCTTCCTTTAACTTGAGCCCGTTATTCTTGTTCTTCTTTTGTTGGATAAGTGTATATTTTGGGGTGTGGGTCAATGCCAGGAGATGGTGGGGTGAAGATGAGGATATTTGTGTGGGTGCCTTATCATGTGTGATGTGGCACCAACGAGTGCCAATTTCACGTTGGAAGTGTGCCCCTTGAGGGAACAGAAGACGTGAGACGCCAGTGTTCATGTGGGTGTATATTAGGCACTGCATGAATGCATTGATATATTTAATGTGTAGAGTGAGTATGTGTCTTCCTGAGGAGATTTGTGTAGGTGTCTTTCTGAGAAGTGTGAAAGGCATGTGTGTTAGGTGTGAGGTGATATGAGTGTGCTCCAATTTGAGTGTGGGATAAGCATGTAAATGTGTGTATCTTGAGGGACCTGGAAAGGTGAGAGTACTTGTGTGGGTGGATACTAGGTGCCTGTGTGAAGGATTTGTGTTTACATGTACTCCTGCAGAAAATGAGAGGTAAAAGCATTTATGTACCTGAAGAGGTATGACTTGACTGTGTTCATGTTTATGTAAAGGACAAGTGTGGATATAGCTGGAGGAGGCAAGACCATATTTGTGGTGTATGTAGGTATAGCACAAGTACATACATTTCCCCCATAAGATTAATATGTATATTTTGAGAAAAGCAAGAAGATCAATATTTATATTTGAGTTGCCCCAAGCATCAAGCAGTTAGTGTATGAGTATGGTTGGAGAAAAATGTGAAGAACAAGTTATTGATGCAGGTATATATTATTAGTCATTACATGAGAATACTCTTGTTTATGAGGAAACTGATTCTATGCATTTTTCAGAGGATAAGAGGACAAGTGCAACTATTTGTGCAACATTGGGTGCAACTTTTATTTCTTCATGTGCAGGATGTGTGTTTGTGTGTCAGGAGATCTGTCTGAATATGGAATGGGTGTCGTTTATATAAATGTCCCTGTTTGAGTGTAAGTATTTGCTTACAAATGAGTACCTCTGGACCTAGAGTTGAAGATGTGTAAGAGAGAAAAAACACAGTTATATGCATGATTATCAAATGTATTTATACATACATACACACTACTTGTATACTGCTTAATATAATAAAATCTCTAGGCAGTTTATTTTACGTTGGTAAGCGAGTACATATGGGTGATTATTCTGCATTTGAGCCTTGGTATTTCTGGATTTATTGGAGTGTGTGAGGATTTACCTGGGTATATGGCATGCATATGTCACAGTTACATTGCTTTATTTTGACATTTCATAGCAGAATATTTGGTGTTTCAAATTTCAAGGCATTATGAAAACCAAAATGTTTGTATAGCCATGTTTAACCCATATTCCCTATCCTCTCCATTGGGCTTCATCTACACATTGAATTTCTTTCTTTCTTTCTTTCTTTCTTTCTTTCTTTTATCATACAGTAATAGCCTCCATGTGGTATCTTACCCATGCCACTACCATAACATGTTGTACCATCTCCACTGTAATTCTTCAACTACTATGAAGAGTCTCCACAACTACCACAAGACTGGGCCATCTTGGCATGGAAGAATCATGTGAAGAGAGTCACTACTGTACATTATAATGACCACAGGAGTAAGATATGATGTTGATGCTGTTTGAAGAGCCTCTGTAAAATTATTATTATTGTTATTATTATTATTATTATTATTATTATTATTATTATTATTATTACATCCCATGTAGACAGGGCTATAGATACATAGTAAACTAGATGGATCCATCTCTAGTTTCAAGAAAACACTGTCATATCCTTAGAGGTCCAGTTACATTGAGAGAGAAAGAGAGAGAAATTATATTGAAAATGTGAAGTTTGATGTCAGATATTTTTTTTAACCCTAATTATCTTTCAGTGCCAGTATACAAAAGTCTTCCTTCAGCCTAAGGTCAGCCTGGAGGTTGAGTATAATTGAAAGTCCCTCTAGTCAGATAGAAGCCCTATCTTATAGGCACAGAGTCAAAAAGATGCTTAAAGAAAATGTTCTTGTCTAAAGATGTGTGCATGTTTTACCATTAAATTACATCTTCCACATCTTCTAGATCCAGTACTTGGAAAGTAGCAAAGGAAATCAGTTTGGACATAAGGAGGTAAAGTAGCTGGAGGTGGTAATTTAATCAACCAAGGATATATTTCAATGTTATTTTTTTCTAGCCTCCTGAGCATTAGCACTTTAAATTCATTATGTCTCTTTGACAGATATATGCAGCCTTAAGGATCTAAAAATGAAATCCAAGAAGTATAGCCTGCTAGAGGACATATTGAAGTTAAGAGATTAAAACCATTGCAAACAGAATGGAACATCTCATTCCTTATAAGCATGAGTATTTTGCAGATGTTAAATACAGTCTACTCTAATTATTTTTTTAAAGCTCTGCTCAAGAGCCAAAGTTTCCTAACTTCTGATATTGATGGAGTGGATATTAGAAAGACAATATTAGCTGTCATGCAATCTCAAGCAGAAATAGAATTTCACAGGGGGTTTTCTTCTATCAATAATTTAATAAGGAGGTGCAGCTGTAGCTGCTTCTTGTTACATACTTTAAAAGACTTGGAAGTCATGCCTGAATTCTCTATAAGGCCAATAGCAAAAGGAAAAGGAAAAAAAGCCAAATGAAAAAGTGAGTGTCTGTTTAACTGGGACAATTAAAGACTTCTGTGTCATTACAGCCATTTAGCAACGTTAATGATCTGTAATATTAATATATCATCCTTGAAAATGAGGACTTGTCATTCTAATTAAAATGTATTAAAGCGACCATTAGAAAGTCATCTAAAGCAGTTGTAAAAGATACTAGGGAGGATAAGGATACTCATTACGTCCCAAATATCTCTTCCCCTTACAATTTCAACAGAGGAGGTTTTGGTTCCAGGCAACCTGCTCTTTACTTCAGCTTCAGACATGTAACAACGCAGCTCTACAGCAAAGCAGTGGCATATACTGCACAGGCTTTATCAGTTTCTTTTATCTGCAGTTGTAGTTTAACACTTCCTATACAGCAAGACTGTATTAGGTAGGAGTTTAGCATATCTCTTTAAATTCCTTAGTGGGGGGAGAACAGAGGGAGAGAAAAGGTACAATCTAGAGAAATACACATGTGTCCAGACAGACTCTCATAAGATTAGGGTCATCTTTTCAAATCACATTTCAAACCACATTGAAATGTACCTTTTGATATTTTTCTTAAACCAGTGATACTGTAATGTTTAAACATAAATCCAAGTTGTCTATCATCTGATGGCTGATAATCTCTTAATTCTCTACACTGGCAGCTTGAATTCCCTGCTAAAGATTCACAGTCCCAGTGAAATAGTGTCAGGCCCAAAAGAGATAACAACATGGAAAAATATGTGGTATCAGACACAGAATGAAGTAGTAACAGTGACCTAAAAAATAAAAAATCACATTAGAAGGTATATTGTGTTTAATGCTTAATAAAGAGGCCAAGATGGGCTTCTCCCTAGAATATTTAATTAAAAATAGTTAACTGTATTGTGTTTCTCTAATCTGGTGATACATAGAAGAACTCAGACTGAAATTAGCATTAGAAGATGGTAAGGGCATGTCTGAACCATACTCTTTATTGTTTGATACTCTTCAAAATGTATTTTATGGCTGTTAAATATTCTAAGCCAATAAATCCACCCCATCTGAACTCTTGTTTGATACATCATTTGCTATTAATATTTGCAGAAGTGTACAACCATTACTATGGCCCCCATTAGCTAAATCTTACTTATGCAAAATTCTTTCTTTTTTAAAGATTTCGCTATGCGTCCACCAAGTTGACCCATACCATATTCACCTTATGTAAAAAGCACTCCCATCTAACTGGACCTCTTGTAATTGTGTTTTTTTCAGGGCAACCTGGATTATTAGGAGTCACTGTCTGATTCTTCCATTCTTCATTAGACTGGATACAATATATATGTTTTGGTATTACTAGGCAATCACTATTGAGAGTATACTTTTCCCCAACAATAGTTTTACTGGAACGAAGTGGTATGAATTAATAGTAATTTAAAGGCTATCATTATTGAACTCTTCTCGTGACTCAAGTCCCATTCAGTTCAACAGTACTTACCCTACAACCTTGCTTTACGATTTGGGTTGGACATTATTTTCTTTAGTGAGAAATAACAGAAGAATAATTTGTGTTTGTCTATGGCTACAATCCTAAACATACTTACCAGGGATAGGGAGTGAGTCCTATAGAACACAGTGTAACTTACTTTTGAACAAAATTTACACAGAATTATTCCTTATAACACATAATTTAGTCAGACAAATGTCATGCCATTTGAAGACTAATGTCAGCTGATTTGCCACAAAAATTCTCTCTCTGTGCGTGTGTTTGTGGTATTTGTTTTTATGAAGTTACAACTTTTTAAAATAAATGTGAATAAACACACTATCTACTGGGGGACGGGGGAATAAAATTATTCATTCCTCTGTCATTCACACTAGCATTGTTTTTTCAGTAAATGATCAAAGAAGTCTATCTATCCTGAAAAGTATTATTTGTCTTCTTTAACCCAATATAACTGGGGTTTTGTTTTTATTTTTTTACAAATTGTGTTGTATAATGTAGTGGCTAAAAGAACACACCCCATAGGATTGCACCTTAAGAGTGTGAACTGGGAAGACCCAGGTTCAAATCTCACCTCAGCCACCTACTCTATTGACAACTTAAACAAGCCGTTTTCAGCTTTATCTTGCAATATCACAATCCTAAAATTGGGCTACCAAGCTGGTTTATTGTATAAAGACAATGAGCTAGCTTAGGCCAGCTTGGGCCCAGTATCTCACACTCAGCTACTAGCCCAAGTGGTCAGCAGCAGTATGTGAGGCATCATCTGTGAGTTGGTAGGTACGGTAGAGATGGATGAGAGTGGCTGCAATGTCCAAAGTAGTCTACTGGTGGCCCGTTGGCCACTCCTGGCTCTTTAGAGGATAAGCTAGAAGTATTTAGATTATCTCAGAAAATTGCCATCCAAAATGCAAAAAGCAACAGAACAAAAATTAAAGACTTAAAACAAGGAATATTAAAATTAACAATATAAATTGAATGATATCCAAACAATAGTATTTTCATCAGAAGTTCAACAAACTGAACATGAGTCAACAAGATGCCATTTTAGATTGTACTAACCATTTCAAAGACTTAGACTGCAACCCTAAGCATACTTTCCCCAGAGAAAGCCCCACTGGACACAGTGGGGCCTACTTTTGAGTAAACATCCATAGCATTGCTCTGTTAAAAAGGAACAATGCCTATTCTATTTAGCATTGGCTAAGTGTCCTCTGTAGTGTGTTCAGTTTAGTGCTGTGCCGAAAATTCCTCCCATGAAAATTTTGACCACTCTCATTCAATTAGATAGAAAAGATTCCCCCCCCCCCAAAAAAAAAAGAAATTCAAAGGAGAAGAAATTTTGGAGAAATTCTTAGGGTTTGGTTCAGGATTCTTGTGCTTACCTTACTTATGAGATGACTAAGGTGTGTGTGTGAATGTCTTGTCTTTCACTGCACAATCATCTGTCTGACAGCCTGTAGCCTCTTTGGCATCCCATACTTCCAGCTCAAGGGAAGACATCATAAATTGGTTCCTCCCATAGGGCTGTTTCAGATCAGGAAGTGAAGTCAGACTGTGGATCAATGATGAGATGTGTAATAGAAAGAAAAATGCAGAAAGTACCCTTAACCACCTCACAGTGATGAGTTAAGATCGAAAATACCACCAACACACAATCAGAATAAATTACGAAGTGCCCTGAGAATGAGGCAGAAAAATGGAAGCACCTTTCCTGGGGAAAGAAAACTTTCAAGAAATTCCTGAAGTTTTTTTCCTTTCTTTTCTTACCTCCTAGAAATAAAGTAACACCTTTCAGAATTTTCTACACATTTTCTTCACCATTATTTTTTTTGTGGTGGCCGCATTCCTTTCCCCACCCCTTGCGATGTCCTAGAATGATATTAGGTATATGGGATATTGTGGAGGATGCAAAATGAAGGCCAGGCTGCCAACACAGTTGATGCTGTTGCCACTTGCAGAGGCAGTGCAAAAAACCCAAAATTCCTTGGGGGGGGGGAGAAAAAAAGCTATTCTACAACCCTTGCCAATGGTGATGCCTATCTGTGAGAAATTGTTCGAGAATTTCTCCTCCCCCTGGAGAAATTTGGTGAGATTGCCCCCCCCCCATTTCTCTACCCACAAATAGGGTGGAGAATTTTGAGAGGCCACTTGTGCACAGCTCTAGTTCAGTTCTGGCACCATGGTTAAAGAGTAATATTTGCAAACTGAAAAGGATTAACAGGAGAATTACGAGCATCATTGTCATCATCATAAACAAAAACTTCCTAAATGAAAGAGCAATTTAACAATGGGTGAGCAACCAGGATGATCAGAGGTCTAGAAACAAAGCCCTATGAAGAGAGACTGAAAGAACTGGGCATGTTTAGCCTGGAGAAGAGAAGATTGAGGGGAGACATGATAGCACTCTTCAGATACTTAAAAGGTTGTCACACAGAGGAGGGTCAGGATCTCTTCTCGATCCTCCCAGAGTGCAGGACACGGAATAACGGGCTCAAGTTAAAGGAAGCCGGATTCCGGCTGGACATCAGGAAAAACTTCCTGACTGTTAGAGCAGTGCGACGGTGGAATCAGCTACCTAGGGAGGTTGTGGGCTTTCCCACACTAGAGGCATTCAAGAGGCAGCTGGACAAGCATCTGTCAGGGATGCTTTAGGGTGGATTCCTGCACTGAGCAGGGGGTTGGACTTGATGGCCTTGTAGGACCCTTCCAACTCTGCTATTCTATGATTCTATGAATGGAATAAACTTTAGGGTGACCATATGAAAAGGAGGACAGGGCTCCTGTATCTTTAACAGTTGCACAGAAAAGGGAATTTCAGCAGGTGTCATTTGTATATATGGGGAACCTGGTGAAATTCCCTCTTCATCACAACAGTTAAAGCTGCAGGAGCTATACTAGAGTGACCAGATTTAAAAGAGGGCAGGGCACCTGCAGCTTTAACTGTTGTGATGGAGAGGAAATTTCACCAGGTTCCCCATATATAGAAATGACACCTGCTGAAATTTCCTTTTCAATGCAACTGTTAAAGTTACAGGAGCCCTGTCCTCCTTTTCATATGGTCACCCTAAATAAACTATCTCAGAAGGCTCATATAAGACTTCAAGGAAATGTTTGAGCATAGGATTTATCTTTTTAAGAAAAGGCTGTCCATAGATTGCATCCTTTATTCTTAACACCACACCTAACATTGAGCGTGTTCAGATGAGTGGTGGGGTATCATGTTTCCTTGCTTCCCGGTTCTCTTCCACAACAGGGATGGGCAGAATCACACGGGGAAGAAAGAGGAAGCAAGCAGAGACCATGTGGCCCATTCAGTGGGCGTTTTTATGGCACAACCTCTCCTGCAAACAGCAGGAAAAGACACCAATTATCATTATAGTCTTGAAGAATCAGAATTTCTGGGTCTTGCTGTGTAGTGGGGAAAACAACAGAAGGAGTGAGAGACGTGCCAGAGGATCGCTGCGTCATCAAAACGAGCCACGAAGATCTGTGCATGGCCAGTCACGAGTGCGCTATAAAACGCTCATCTAAAGACATTCATTCTTAAATTTCAACTTATGGGTTGTATTCCCTGGTATTTTGTGAATGAACTGTCATATGAATAATGAATAAGTGCTTCCTCATGAGCCATTTTGTTCTTATACAGTAAGTACTCTATATTGCTCAAGAATGAGTTGTCAGTTTTTGTGTGTGTTTGTTTTACTGGCCCTGCTTCTGTTTAATAGCACCCTGACAAACAGGTAAAGTTTTCCCATCACTTTATCTCCATGCCAAGAATAGTTTAACCTCCTAAATTTCTGCATGTCAGGCTGCAGTTAAAAGCACAAAGACGAAACTAAAAGAGTTGGCAACCCTATCCACAGTCTTGAGAAGAAATTTACCCCTTTTCTTTTAGACAACAATGGCTCTGCTTTTATTTTTATTTTTTTTAAAAAGCAAAGTTGCTAGTTTTAACTATAGTCATTAGGCACTGAGCACATGGTCTCTATTTGGCCCCATTTAAATTGAGAACATTCACAGAGTGCTTATTTTCATAACAAGCTTTTGTCTCTGCTATTACAATGCCAAAATAGCTGTCCTACTTTATATTCAGTCTACTTTAGCTCTTTCTCTGCTTTCTTTTCAATTCTGCAGCTACACATATGTGCTCCTAGTCATAGCTAAGTAGTTCGTCAGCTAGTACAGGCAACAACTGTCTAAAGAGCCATCTGTTCAAGAGTAGCAAGTACTGATCAGGTGTTCGGACGATCACAAGGAGTAAAAGAGGCCAGCATGGCTTCTCCCCACCCCCACATGTGTGCTATGCACAGAATCACCATTTGAATAATTACCCATGAAGGAGCGTGAGTTGCCCTGTTGTCTGAACCTGTTGCACAGCGCCACAGGGATGATTTCATACCCATCCTACAACCCCTACTGAAGTCACTGAGAATGAACATAACTCCTTACTCTTCATGATGTTTGTGAACTATTCAGGTAGTCTTCATCAAAAGACCACCTGATCAAGCTTCTTCCTTTTCAAAATTTGATGAGTAACTTCTCTTTTTGAACTCACTCATTTAATTCTCTATCATTACAAGAAACAATTATCCCAATTGTTTCTTGTAGATAGTTTATGTGATTGCTGTCCTCTCATCCACATCCAGAACTCACTCTCTTGCTTTTGTTTTGGGAGTGAGGGTGGTTGAATTTACATGTGGCCCTGTGACATGGCTGTAGGAACTACTGCCTCAGCCCACACTACAGTTCCCAAGCCATATTCTAAGAAGGCGTATGAGTTCCTGGAAGCAATCAGGCTGAGGGGAATACATTTATCACTACTTAAGCAGGTGCATGTGAGAAATTCAGGGTAGGTAGTCCCATTGATTTCAAAGGAATTTACTTCTCAGGATGTTTAGAAATGTTGTCTGTACCAGCTAACATCCAAGTACTTAACTACTTTGTAGACTTAATGACAGTGACTAATAACAGATACAAAAAAACATTTTCACCTATTGTATAATACACTCAAACAAACACATTCAGCCCAAAGCTCTGTACGTGAGAAAGGAAGTGACATAATGGGATCTCCAAATTTTGAATACCTACATCTTTATTACAGGTGTTTATTTATTTATTTAAAATGTGTATGTGCCACCAGTTCAAAGGAAGTTATCAATAACAGAATAAATCAACAATAAAAATGCTATATATTAAAAACAGCAGTTAAAGGCAGCATAAGGAGCATTCCAGCATAAGCAAAAACAACAGGGCTTTTAAAGCCTGGGAAAATAAAAAGGTATTTTTGCTAGGTGCAGTGCCTAAATGATAACAGTGGGTGTGCTAGACAAGCCTCCCTGGGGGTCAGATTCCTCAGGAAGTAAACATCCTAAAACGGAACACTACATCCAGTGGAGGCTGGTGGCTCCGATTTTGGTGCGGCAGTGAATCTGTTTCAATCAGAGCCTTTGGATACCTGCTTTTGAGTTCTGGCTGGTTTTGACTGAAATGCTGAGTGGATTCATAGACCCACCAAAATCGGGGCCACCAGCTTCCACTGACTACACCCAATAAAGTCCTCTCTTTACAGTCATCACTCACCTCATCTCAAATGATGCAGGTGTGGGGGACACTTCCTATCACTGCTGACTATTGCCCATGCTGGCAGAAACTGGTGGGAGATGTAGTCCACAACATCTGAAGGACACCAGGTTGAGGAAGGCTGTTCTAAGGCATGGGCAGTTTGATGTGGGAGAAGATTGACATCTCAAGCCCTCCCAGACCCTTAAACTTGAACTAGCACTTTGAATTGTGCTCAGAAATAAACTGGAAGCCTGTTTTTCAGCTTGGTGAGATATGTTCCAAAGGACCAGCCCCAGTTAGCATCTCTGTTTTGAACTTCCAATCAGTTTTCAAAGGCAGCTCCACATTCAACACATTGCAATAGTAATTTTGAATATTATTGGCTAAATGGATAGCAGATTTCTGCATTAACTACTGGATGCAAGGTACTGGGCCTTTTTAGTACACATGCAATTACAAGCACTGAGGTCCAGAATTTCAGGTGAATTTATAGAGCTGTGAATGCAGGTTTTCCACAAATCAGCAGCCTCCGTCTATTGAGGCTGCAATCCTATATACACTTCCCTGGAAGTAAGGTACATTGAACCCAATGGGACTTACATTTGAGTAGATATGTATAGTACTGTGCTATTAATGTAGTATTTCAGAGCAAGGTTATCTCAAAATAAAGCTGTCCTCATTTTATAATTAATATCCCAATTGTTTGCACTGCCCAGCCAGCTCACTTGTTCATATTTCTGCTAGCTGAGCCCTACACAAAATAAGGCCTCCTTCCTATCTGTTCACAGCTCCTTGGGAGGAGTCCAAATATGCCCATTGTTTGTGGTCCTTTCCCACCTTTTTATGGGAATATCTGCCCAAGCTTATTCAAAGTGAGGGTGAGGATGCAATAATACCTGCATTACTAGCCTTGCCTTGCTCCTACCACCTCTGGATTTGACACCTGTTTTTCCAGCCCATTATAGCCAGCCTGCATGGCCCGCCTGCATCACGTACAATGCAATCCTATGCATGTCTCAAAGGTAAGTCCCACTGAGTTCAATGGAATATACTCATAGGTAAGTGTGTAATGGAAATGTGTGAAAGGCCATCATCTAAATATACCAAATGCCATGGAAATAATGGAAATCCGTGTGATCTATCCACTAGTATATTGGCTGGATTCAGGATCTGCTTTCTATGGTTGAAAGACCTCCACTCATGGGCCTTAGCTAGACCTACCTGTTATTGCATGATGGACAGGTGAAGATCTCGCAATGTTTTTATTGTGAGATCCCCCCTCTGTTCACATGTGGCACGCGATGACCTCAGAGGGAGAGGTGTCGCGCCCACCATTAATTTTTTTTTAAAGATGCAGCAGTGCACGAGCGCTTATGCACAAAAAGTAGATGGTTTTTTTTAAAAAAAAAAGTTATTTTCCCCGCTCACCCTACCCTCAATGGGTGCAGTGCTCCTGAGGAGCTCTGTGCCCCATGCGTGGGTCCCGGCTCCTCATGAGGAACCATGAGGAGCAGGAACAAACCACAGCACCCGCCAACACTATCCGCGGTCTCAGGCTCAGCCCGAAACCATGGAAAAACCAGGCCTAAAGGGTAGGGCGAGATCCTGGGGCAAGGGAGGGTTCATCCCTCCCTGATCCCAGGATCCCCTGTGCATCATGTGGATGCAAAGGGACGATCCCGGGGATCGCTCTGGGATTTTGCCCCATCTAGCTATGGCCATGGAAGATGCCTTGGCCCTATTTTGAGGTATCCCGATCTTTCCTTGCACAACAGCTCCCCCAACTGTGTAGCATTTTCAGAGGGCTAAGTGGGGAGGAGGCAGAGGAGGCTGGGAAGTCTACTTCTGCCAGCCCAACTACATACATCTAAATCTGGATCCAACCCAGTGCATTTAGTTTACAGATGCTAACTAAATTTGTGAAAGATGTCTCTCTTCACGAACAAAAATGGCCAAATCTTCCTCACAGAAACAACTATTTCCCTTCTGACAAAGACCACAAGAGATCAAGATATTTTTCCTGTCCTAACCTAACCATTTTTATTCAAGTTTCAGCTGAACTTGTTTTGAGGGAACTTATTTGCGTGTTAACTAGGGTGTGTTTAGGACTGCAGATGTGTTACACTAATATGTTTTCTAGAATGAGTCAATCAGGTAGAATTTTGGCTGGGAAAATTGTGCTGAACTGTAGAAAGATTATTCAAACCTTTACTTAAATGAGTACACCGGTCTGTTCTCCAACAGAGAGGAATAACAGAGGAGTTCAAGACGAACAGTCAAGAGGCTGCTAACGCTGCCCGCTCCCCAGCATCTGCCACCTGAGACAATCACCAGAATCATAACCATAGGATTGTAGCCTTAATATGGACTAGCTCCTCCTGAATACTATTCATCAGGGGTTTGTGCTCATATAATGAGAAAGGTTTATAAATGATAAAACAGACTTAAAGTACTATTTGGAACATTTAAAAAGTGATATTTGTTTCAGCGTTTTTACATCTTTCTTATCATATGAGCAAAATATCCTGATCAATCATTTCTACCTGTTATGGTGTTTGTGAGGACAGAGCTATTGCTGGAATAAATAGTATTACGAGTTATGAAAAAGGTCCCACAAATATATAGCGGAAATATTGGAGGGGGAAATGCAACATTTCACCATGATATAATTGCTCTGAACACACACACACACACACACACACACAAATTAAGACTGCAATCTTAAACACAGTTACCTGGGAATAAGTCCCTCTGAACTCAATGGGGCTTACTTCTGAATAATATTGCACTGCAAAGATGTTTTAAACTGTAACTAATCTGCACTGTGTGATCTTCAAAAAGCAGACTAAATTGCAGCATGGTATTTTTAAAATATACACTGCTTATTTGTTATTATAAGTGTTAGTGATCATGATTAGTGAACCAGAAGAGAATGGAGTTTAGCATTACTTTTGGACAGATTGACATGGAATTTAAAAGTCTCATCTTGTGTGTACCTAATGAAATTATCATTGTTTTTATGTGTTTACTTGGCTAGAAATAGGAAGCGATAGGGTTATGCAACCTGGCATTTCTTTGGCTCTCCGCCCCCCTCTTTTTCTCCTCCCCTCAAAATTTCCTTTCCCTTGCTTGGAATTCATAGCGATTTCTCAAATTTCATTACTGGCAGCCAAAGGAAATCTCAGTAAGAGAGAGCCCGTGCTTATAGAAACATTTCCAAGGGAATAGCATGATCAAAAAATCAAAAATCACTGGGAGTAATCCCTGAAACTTCCTTTTAAAACTAATACTTGCACTTACAGTATAGTCTCCTCTTACTGTAATCCTTGATTGGTCTACTTTTAGTTTATTTTTAAGGAGAGAGCTGGGCTTTCCTTGCTTTTGCTGCTGTTGTGAATGTATGAACATTAATAGGAGGGTTCAAGTGCCATTGTTTCACGTTCCCCAAAAGCTGTTTGGTCATACAGAACAAGCTGGCTCCCATGTCACCCAATCAGCAGTCAAATGTCAGCTCTGTCCCTTTTATCTTGTTATCGCTGGAGCCCAAAGCTTTCCCCAGCAGGTTGAAACCTCAACTGAAGGAAAACAAAGCAAAACAAAGCAAAAAGTCAAGCCCAGTGTGGTGCATGATTTATCCTCTCTGCATTAGATAAACAAGAGAGAAAATCGCAAAGCAGAGGGCTGCTTAAAGGGACTCTTGGGGAGGGGGGATGGAGGAATTTTGTCAGCAGAAGCTTCATCATCAGTTAGTTTTCTTCTCCTCTTTCCTTTTGAGTTGTGCCCCTTGGCTCACAGAAAGGAGGTTGTCTCCAGTAGTGACTGAATGTTGGCAAGAATTGACAGGAATGGACAAAACATTTCAGCCACATTCATCACTGGGCTTAATAGTATACAGTAACTGGCTTAAGGGCAACCAGTTCTATACTGGATTGTGGCTGTAATCTGCTTTCAGTTGTTTCCAGCACTTGAAGTGGCCTCTGTGGTTGCTTGAATCTTAGGAACATAGAAAAGAACCCAACCCATTCTAGCACCAACATTACCATCTTTTCAGCACCAGGCCAAGACTGTCTTCTTCTCCCAGCCATTTGACAGCATATGATAAGTTTTTAGCCGGTCCTGAGATTTCAATTGTTGATTGTTCGTAATTGTTTTATATTGTTTTTATATTGTAATTTAAAGATTTTATTCTTTTATAAACCACCCGGAGAGTTTTGGCTATTGATCTAGAAATGTAATAAATAAATAAATAAATAAATAAATAAATAAATACATCTACAGCTGCCTTATACTGAGTCACATCAGTCATTCTAGCTGAGATCATTTTTAACTGGTGATACCAGGGATGGGATCCAGGATCCCTTGCAGTCAGTGCTCAAATGCCATGGATATTGCACCACATGTACTCTGATTAAAACCTACTTTTAATGCTAACTCCTTTGGGGAGGGGGAAGTTGTTGGTTTTAGGTGTGTAGGAACAAGGGGCTGAGCCAGATTTGGGAAAAGGCTGTTGCAATGGCCTGAGTGATAGATGTGAGGGTGGATATTAGGTGTGATGTATACAGATGGAGGTAGAGGAAAGAACTGGAATCCTCCGTCCATTCCTCAACCATTAACTTTGATGGATCTTTAGCTAGTCTTTTTATATACAATCCAGCTACTATGGTTTCTGGTCTCTTCTTCTTCTTCTTCTTCTTCTTCTTCTTCATCATCATCATCATCATCATCATCACCATCATCATCATCATCATCCTTAGGTGTTGTCTTTCCTAAATGATTACTATAATGATTACTACATGGACACTATAATGATTTACTTATTGTGTTGAGAAGATTGGGATGTGTGTGTTAATAATGTGAAGGAATGGAGGGAAGAGTCAAGGCAGCATCTGGGAAGCTGAGGATAACAGACTTCTATACACAGTTCAGTTCTGTAAGAAATCTATGACTATTGCATGGAAGCTATAATGGGGTGATCCTATATGTAGCGATCTCCATGCACTGGGAAGCTGAAACCCATTGCAGTTTCTCATTGTTTGTACAGAAATCTATTTATAGCCATGTGGTGTGTACAGGAAGCAATTTATATGCAATTTATTATGCAACAGAATCCAGTGATGTATGAGTGGCCTATTATAGGGAACACCAGAGTTGGAATTTTCGTTTAGCCTCACATCACTTTAAAAACAAAACACCAGTGTTTTCAATGCATTCAGTTCAAACATTTAGTTGCCTATCATCAAGCACTGGTGCACACAAGTAAGCACATGACTTGATTTCTCTACTGGCAGCTAAATGACCAAGAAAGGTCAGCTTTTCCTTTTGTGCTGATATGAGATGACATGGAAATGCTACCTCTGCTATTATACCTACAATTATACCACTGACAAATCGTCCACTTGATTTTTACAGTCATCAGGTGTAAACACAGCCCAAATTATAAAGTAATAAAGGGTAGAGCAATCAAAATTATGTACATGCATATGTAAACCAGGCCATATTCTGTTTGTGTAAGTCATTCAGCTGCCCACATAGAAACGATTTCCATGAAGGAATTTGGTAGTGGGTGATGAGGTGTTAAGAGGTTAGAGCACTCTTCTGCCTCCTCTGATCATGTCTTTCTATCAGCCCATGTTATCCCCATTATTTTCTTGACTTGTTGTCTTGTTGTTGCTGTGCATGCGTTCATAAAGCTTAATAAATAAATAAAAAACACTTTGAAATCGACCACTTCTAAATTGCTTCCAAAGAGGCATAACAGTTGCCATAATTCTATTAGGTGGCAGTGTGCATAGTATAACTCTTTGCATGTTTCCTCAAAGGTAAGTGCCGCTGACCTCAACAGGACTGACTCTCAATTAAGTCTGGATAAGATTGCAACCACACTAGATTATATGGCACTCCCCGCCCTGCACCCCAAGTACTCATAGTGATTTCCATCTTCTCTTCCCACTTCTCTTCACTGAATTCAAAATCTCGAGTTGTAAATAGCTAATTACTTTTGCTTGTAGCTGATGGGGAAGAAAGGGGACTAGCATGCCAGTAATATCTTTCCGGAAGAAGTGTTTAAAGCCGCCCCCTGTAATTTCCCATAAGAAATCTGGTTATACTGGTTGATTTCAATAGGAGAATTCTTTGCCTAGAGGCAGTAGATGAGTAATATGCCGTGTGTCTTCTACTCCTCTGCTAATATGATAATAAGCACATTCAAGAAAAGCAACGAGGTGTTTACAATGACTGCTTCATTCCTTTCACTCACCTAAAAAGTCTCAGGGCTGGAAAGGTGAGGGATTGGAAGGAAGGAAGTCTGAATCAGAAAGCACAATTCTCTTGTTTAAACTAAAAGAAGCCAATTTCTACCCTTCTGGCTTCCCGGGAGAAGAAGTTTGTATGTAACACTGCACACTGTGGGCAGTGATGGATTCTTCAAAGGCTCTGAGACAACGCAGGACTCCCCTCTCTTCCAAAAGAAAGAGGAGAGGAAATCCAGCCAAGGAAGGCGAAAGTAGGGAGACCGCGAGGGGAAGGGGGCGATCGAGATGTTTCCCTGTGGCACCACCAGCGACGTCTTCTCTTGAAGAAGTGTCATTTTCCTGGGAGGGGCCGGGGGGGGAGAGGGAGGGGGAGACTGTCTGCCAGAGAGGAAGAATCTTGAATTCAGAGGCAGCCCACAGGTCGCTGGATGGGGAAAAGAGAAACTTTCAAAGAGGCACGAATGGAACTTGAGACTCCCACAGTCCTTATAAGGGGCAGAGGGGTGGGGGAGAGAACCCGTAGGGTGGCATTATACAGGGGGTTAAAAAAAATATTCGGAAATATTCACTGGATATACGTCCAGAAGACGTTCTCAGGCATTACGCATAGGTGTAAGGTCTGATTTACCTTTTACTGAACTAAGGTTTGAATAAATGTGAGCATTTTTACGGCCTCTCTTCCACGAAAGAATACGAGGCAAGCAATCTGAAAGAAATAGTGATGGGCAGCAAATTCTCTGTGCCCTGATATGAGCTAGCCAAATCCGAACGTTTTAATGGGAATAAACAGGGATTTTGGAGTGTGTGTTATCTTTTCTTTCTTTCTTTCTTTCTTTCTTTCTTTCTTTCTTTCTTTCTTTCTAGGTCTAGCAAAGAATGGTCACTTCCTCGAGAGAAATGTTGGATACCTTGATGGGCCTCCAATTTCACTTCAAGGCATTCCCCCACCGCCCCGTTCCTGTCGCACGGTTTCAATGTTTCAAAAGAAAACACACCCCTTTCTTCTCTCTACACTTACACACACCTGTTACATTAAAAAAAAAAAAGCACAATTTCTCTATTAAAAATAAGGCGGATTCACTACACCTCAGGAACTAACTGCAAATACCTTCCTTCTGAAGTCTTTCAAGGAGCCAATAATTGCAAAAGGAGTCAGGTAACAACATTTCGCTAAACTTTTGCTTTGGAAGATGTAAAGGGTCGGGCCGAGGGGTGGGTAGACAGAGGGAAACTACGGGGAAAGAATTTGGAAGTTGACAACAACAACAAAATACCTTCGTCACGGCGGGGTGGGGGGGGCGGGAGAAAGGGGTGAGTAGAAATTGGGGGGTTCTAGCGTTGGAGGGAGCGGAAAGGCCAGGAGATGCATCTCGCATCTTGTCGGTTTCTCTCTCCATCATACACAAACACCGGAAGGCACACCTTTCACACGCATCCGTCTGCCACAGCTCAGCACCGCCAGCCCATCCCCCACCACAATGAGCCACAACCAACGAATCGATGCCTTTTGATGCCTGACGGGCGTTTTCTCGCCGGACCCCCCCCCCCCCCATCACTTCTACCGATCCCAGCAAGCGAATGAAGAAGCGGCCCCTTTTGAGCGGCTATCCCACTCTTGTCTGTAGGTACAAGCTACAGTTTCCTGCTCAGCTCTAGATCCTTTCCTGATGTGTGCCTCCCCCCCCCCTCCAAAAGAAAAATTCTTTCCAAACTTTCCCAAGCTGTACACGATTCTCCTTAGCTACATTCCTTTAAAGGTTCCTTTAGCTTTCCCCTCACCTCCAGTTCCTAAACAGACACACACGGAAGAGCATCTCTCCCCACACCGGCGGTTTGTTTTGGGGATTTGATTGGTGGTGGTTTTTTTTGGAGGGGGGGGGGTTGGAAACAGACCCAGAAAAACTGTTCCGCCGCGTTTCCTAGGCGGTGCTTTGCTAAGTCTGCCCACGCGTTTTGCAGGCCAGGCAGCAACGTCCAGGGTTCGATCCCTGAATTCCAGGTGTGGAGGGATTCCAGGGGTCCCTTCGCGACGACTTTCCCTTCTGCCTTTGACTGATCTGGCGTGGAGGAGACCCACAGGGTGGAGAATCAAGACCCACTCCTTCGGCAGGTTCGGGATTAGAAAATGATTATGGTCAATTCTTTTATTTGATTCTCTTCCCAAGACAAGAGGAAAAAGCGCAATTAGTGTCGCAATAACGACTTTATGATAAACCCTAATTTGGCTGTGCATCTCCCCCAGTGTGTGTGCGCGGGGGCGCGTTTATACACACACACACACACACACACACACACACATGCAAATGAAGCTGGAAAAAGTGATTCAATTTTTTAAAAATCATATACATATACACCCGATATGTACATATATGCAAATAGGATGCATATAATAGTATTTTTTTCTATCTTCAGTGTCAGCTTGGTATGGTTACAAAATATCTCTGTATGTGTGTGTGGAGGGGAGAGAGAGAAAGATCGTACACAAACATATACATGTGTGTATATATGCATGTGTGTGTGTGTGTGTGTATTCCACTAATTTGCATAGCTTCATTTTTACCTTTTCTCATTCAGTCTTGCAAGAAGCATATCTATTCAATGCCCTTGCCAAAAAAAGAAAGAAAGAAAAAAGAAAAAGGGAAAAAAATCTATTCAAAGGGCATTTAGTTTCTTTCTTTCTTGGCCGGTAACCCTATTCATCAATTGTTCGGTCTTGTAGATTGCATTCTAATGCTAATCTAGCGTGTTAAATATCTTTTTGTTCCCCTTTCACCGTTTTGTCATTCAGTTTATCCAGTTTTGGTCACCCATTTTATTTATTTATGCGCCTGTTCCCATTCAGGGGCTCATGTATTTTTTATTATGTTGTTTCTCTGTCATGCAGTGTCAACTTAGTCTATTCAAAGGGGGCTACTTGAAGGGCCGGAGGGACAAAGCGTGTACACAATTGCACCGCTATTCAGTCTGGCCAGCTGGATCGGCTAAAAAAAAAAAAAAGGAGAAAAAAAAAAAACCAGAAGAAGAAGAAGAAAGAAAAGAAGAAGAAGCAGCCTTGTGAAAAGAGCTGCCTCACAATACCCACAGAAGAAATGCACAATGCTAACAGTTTTCCAAATACCACTGATTGGTTTCCTCACAAAGAAGAGAAAGCCGCCGCTTTCTCTTAGCTCCACTTCAACAAACAACACCCTCACAAAACCTCCCAACCCCTGGTTTTGTTCCTGCACAAAAAAACCCTCGACAGCCTAAACGCTCCCACTGTAGAACAAAAAAAGAGAGGGAGAGCTTTTCACGACTCCCCTCTCCTCCCCCCCACCCAATTTCCCTTGTGAGAGACCTAGAGAGAGAGAGAGAGAGAGAGAAAAAAGAAAAGGAGGGGGGGAGGGAAAAGGAGAAGGAGCTTGGGGAGGTGGAGGAAGAGGAGGAAAATTGTCAGCGAATTAATAATATCAGTCTTTGAAAAGGGAAGTAGTGACCTTTGAGGTATACCGGCTTGTAGGAGAAAGGGAAAGGGGGCTGGGGGTGGGGGGAGAGAGAGAGAGATTAGTAAAGTTTCTAAAGCACTCGCTGGGCCTCGGGGTGTTTTGGCAGCGGGGCGCGGGTGACCGTGGGGGGGGGGGGGGAAGAGGAGAGGAGATGGCGTCTTCCAAGCTAAATTGGGGCAAATGCTGAGGGAGACGCATCACCCTAGATCCCACTTAGAGACTATCATTGGGCTCAGAGCTTGAGAGCTCTGAGATTTTTCAAGTCACTTCAGCTGAACAGCAGGCGGAAGCGCTGCTCGCGATCGCGTCCGCCGCGCTCTGCCCTCTTTCGTTCAGGTGACCCTTATGGAATCTTCGGGTCTCCGGCGTTCCCTTGTGGAATTTTGAGCTCTCTCCGCACTCTCTTGTGGAATCTTCAGCTCTCGAGTTCTATTCAAGGCTCGTAGGCCTCCTTCGAAATTGACCTGCACGGGAGAAATGTCAGCACCATCCACGGGGGTGGGTGGGGGGTGGGGGTGGGGGCGAGGGGGAGGGAGAGGAAGGGGCTAGAAAACAGGTTGCGGTTCTGTTTAAAAAATAAAAAAAAACGATCACAACACTTAATTCCATACCTTCATCTGGATCTGCTTAGCCCAGACGACAATTAGAGCCTACTACTCTAATTAGAACTACTCCCCCCCCCCCTTAAAAAGATGTTTATGGGGGGCCCTTGGCACCGTCAACCATGATCTCTTTGGGAATTGCTGGGTTGTTTTTTTTCCCCAGCCATGTTCGAAGGAAAGGACCAGGGCATGCTCTTTGCACCTTCCCCTTTTGAGTAGTGCACCTTTGAACTTTACAAGGGAAATTCGTCTTGCCAAAGCCAACGCAAAGGTTTCATTATCAGGTCCCTGTCCCGAGTGGAATGCACAGAATCAACCGCTGTTGGCACCCCGAGACAAAAAAATCATTTCCGCTACAGTCCTATACACACCTTCTTCGAAGCAAGTCCATTCCATGGAGCTTACTTCTGAGTAGACATGCATGGGATTGTCCTGATACTTAAAAGTAAGCGTTACTGATGAGGTGTTTTTTTAAAAAAGTGTCACTTTCTTCCACCTAAAGTCGTGCCTAACGGAAAACAAATGATGTACTCTCCCACCTATTAGCCTAATCCACTTCAGAGAGAAAGTTTCCCTATGCAGGGAAACTTTACCGCCGCTTGTACACACAAGAACACAACTAGGTTTTCTTTGGGTGGTGGTGGATCTGGAGTTACAAGGCACAGAAAAAGTCCTATTGAACTCAGCGGGACACACTTCTCAGTGAACTTGCACAGCTATGGCTTGGTGGATTAATCTGGAACCATTTCTGCCCTCTAGTTCTGAGCTCACAGCCACCAAGACGGATTAGAAACGCCACTTCAACACACGTTGGGAAATTGTTTGCGGGGCGGGGGAGGAAAATCACCCTTTAACCGCTCGGATAGCGGGCACCGTTAAGGGGTGTTACGAGTGTCAAATCGGACTCCTCGCCTTGAACCAAACCCTGCTCCTCCTGGTTGCTGGAGCCCAATGAGAGCCTTCGGAGAGGTGTACCAAAACCAAACTTGGCTAGAGCAGAGAAAGGTCAAGGAAGATTTAGGGCTGGGATTTCTAGAGAGCAGCAGGAAGTTTCATGTTGAGAAATGATGGGCTGCCACAAAGCGGGGTGGGGGTGGAGAGCCCTGAAAGGATTTAATTAACCGTGTCAGGGCTAATTACCCCTGGACAGTCCGAATTAGTTTTGCATAATCGCTCCGAACCATATGAATTCATTTAGGATGTTGGGGAGGGGGGGGGGAATAGCTGCAGGGGCGATAAAAGGAGGATCACTTTAATTAGCAGAGCCGGGCCAGAAAACGCAGCCCCTCGCAAATATATTTCCTATTTTCTATGTATGGATTCACTCCCCCCACCCCCAGGAAACCAAGGCTGTAATCCTATGCATTTTAGGTGAGAAAGTGACAGTGAACTTAGTGGGAGTTATTTATTTAAATCTTTCTAGAATGCAGCTACTGGAGTGCAAGCCCGTGCTACTTGGGAGTAAGACTCCATTTATTTCAATGGGATAACTATACAACGAATGGCGCTGGAAATGTCAAAGGGGGGATTGGAAGAAGAAATCACTTTATAGGAGACGCTGTTGGCAAAAGCCCATGGGATGAACAGGCAACCAAATCCTCAAAGCTAGGAACATGTACAAGACGTGGAAGCTGTTCCCACCCCACTCCCCACCCCAGGTCAAGGCTAACCTATTGAAGGGAGTTTGATTTCTTGCTGACCCCTTTCAGTTTTCTTAAGAAAAACTCTTTTAATGGTTGCTCAGTGAAGCTGTCCTTCTCCTTTCTCTCCCAAATACAGTCAAAATTAGGCACCTGTGTGCAACTCGATCCTATACGTGCCTTCACGAAAGTAAATCCCTCTGAATTCAGTGAGACTTACTCCCAAGTGAGTATGCATA
This sequence comes from Elgaria multicarinata webbii, assembly GCF_023053635.1. NCBI lineage: Eukaryota > Metazoa > Chordata > Lepidosauria > Squamata > Anguidae > Elgaria > Elgaria multicarinata. Next base: position 23,679,372 of record NC_086175.1, on the reverse strand, counting down.
GGACTGTGGTGTTGAAGTCCCCACTTTTTAAGTGGTGAGATGTAACTGCCATTAAAAGGGCTAGTAGTTAACAATGCGATCCTATGCATGTTTACCCAGAAGTAAGTCCAAATGTGCTCAATGGCATAGGTAACTGTGTATAGGATTGCAGCCTAAAAGGGCTTAACTTTAGGCGGATCATTCCCCATTTTTTCCTTCCTTTTTTTAACTTCTTTGCTCCACACTAAAATAAGCAGCCTCAGATATGAAGAAGCAGACTCAGATATGGTGTCCCTAAGTCAAATTGAGGACCCCAGCATGTGTAATAAGAAATATGCAAAAGATATCTGAACAAATTATACAAATTTGAAGCAGAGAAGCTCTTTCATACTGGATGATACAGAGGAGACAAACAACCTTTTGCGCTGAAAACATTACCTGAAAACGAGCTCAGGGTTCTTGTATATCCAGTGAACTCCCGAATACTATTTTTTTTAATCTCCCTTTCCTATGATAATAGAACTACTTGGAGGTTTGCGTGTGTGTGTGTGTGTGTGTGTGTGTGTGTGTGTGTGTGTGTGTGTGAGAGAGAGAGAGAGAGAGAGAGAGAGAGAGAGAGAGAGAGTTTTAATCTTCTTTCCTATTCACGATTTCAAATGTGATAAATCAGGTTTTAGTTCTGCCTTACAATGGTCTGATTTAGATTTCCTAGTCAATCTATTCAAAAGCGAAACAAAGACAGTCTTTGGAGGATACCTTACACTTCACCTGGCCTAGGCAGGTAAGGGCAATTGAGATTAAAATCTTGTAAGTAACTCAACAAGAAATAGAGGATTTTCTCTTTTCCCTGCTTCAGGCTTTTATTTAAACTCTTTGTTCCAAAATGAACAGAGTGGTAAGTCAGATTCTAAATGTACAGATATAGTTTAGACGTCTAATTTTAAATTAGAGCACACCAGCAAACTCATTTATACACATCAAATGTTAAAACCAATACTTAAAAACTTTTTTTTCCAAACCCTTATATTACAGAAAGCAATTTTTTTTAAAAAAAAAAATTAAACTAAATACAGGTTAGCCAACTTGATTCACAAACATTAATCCAAATATACACATTACAAAAGTAAAGGAAAATTGGTGTGTGATGGAGGAGATTGTTTAAAATGTGTCTGCCCCCTCCAAAATCATTCTCTGCAACTGAGTATATTAAAAAAAAAGAAAAGAAAAAGAAAAAGAAAAAAAATTGCTCCCACCTAACCCAAGTCGGGTGACTGCAAGGGAATAGCTGAGATTTTCCTGGGAGAAAGGATTAGAAAGGGGACTGGGGGAATAAGTGTCTTCTCTTGTAACACAGTGGTCTGGAATACACGTACGTCATAATAAATATATAATTATCCCTCAGACAAGAAGTCTGATTTATTTAATTTTAAATCAAATCGCATCCCAGAAAGGGATTTGCAGTCTTCTGAATGCGCATTAACAGGCGTGTGTGTGTGTGTGTGTATGTGTGTGTACTGATACACACGTTTGCTTGGGAACAAGTCTCATTGATTACAAGGAGACCTATTACCAAGGCAATGTGTGCTTAGGATCGCAGCCAAAAAGAAAAACCTGACTCAAATAATACAAAGCAGCAGCCTTACACGAAGTTCTCACGGGCATGTACACATTTACAACCTTTTAGGTGAGGCGGGGAGGAGAAAACAACAGGCAGGCGGTTTTGTCTTCTCTCCTAAACATTTCTCCCACACTCCTCGAGAACCTTGCTGAATACATTGGAGGAGGGGCACCTAAAAGTAAAGTAACAATACTGCACGTCAATTCTCATTTTCTGCCCCCCATATCTCATCCGCATCAGCCGAGGTACAAAACGAGGAACCCTTGAGGGTCTTGTAGTTTCGAAGTAGGAAGCCAAGCCAACTTTCTGTCTAAACCATGTTATGCTTTTGGTTAAGGTTAACGGCTTAGATGGGATGTTTCTAGATCTGCTGTGGACCGGGGTAGGATTGGGAGGGCGAGGGAGCAGAGAAGGACGGACAATGCGCCGAGCCACGACGGGAGGCGAATGGAACCAGCAGCCAGCCAGGTGGCTTCCTCGCTAACCTAAAGCGGATCCACCGAGACGTTCGGGAAGTAGACATGCAACGTCTCCTTTCGGCTCTTTTGACGGTCACCCTCCAGCAAATTCGGAACAGAAACCCGAGGAGGGGCCCGGGGATTTGGGGAAGCGATTTCTTCTGCCCGGTGTCTGGGGGTGATGGGAGGGGGGGGAGCAACAGGTTGCAGGAATGTACCAGCCGGGAGAGGCAACTAGACGGGCGGGCGGCTGAAATGTTCTCGTCGGGGAACCACTGGTCAGGTTGCTGGGCAGCGGGCACAGCAGGCTAGGAAGAGTCCTGGGGCCGGAGGCCGCTAAAGTCCGAGCGCCGGCAGGCGGCTGGCGTCCAGCCCTGCCATCCCCGCTAGGGGTTCTCCGTACAGGGGTCCAAAGTGGGGGGCTGGGGGTCATAGAGCCGCCGCGTAGGCTGCGGGGTAGGGGTCCAGCTGGGGCTTGCCCATGCCTGGCAGGAGGATGTAGGCCAGCGGGGGCTGGAGTCCCGGGCTGGGCCAGGCGCTGCAGTTGCAGGGGATCATGTAGCCCGGGTTGCCCGGGGACGGGTGCGAGTGAGTGTGCCCCCCGCTGGCGGCCGCCGCCGCTGCCGCCGCCGCCGCCGCGTGGAAGGCGCCGCCGGCCGTCGGGTAAGCCAGCGAGGAGGCGTAGGACAGCCCGCCGGCCGAGCCTCCTCCGCCCGAGCCACCCGAGGCGGCCGACGAGATCTCCGCTGCCATCTTGGAGCCCAAGTCGAGCAGCGAGTAGGGGCTGCCGGCGGCGGCGGCGGCCGCTGCTGCCGCCGCCGAGTGCGGGAAGAAGACGCGGGCCGCCGCAGCCGCGGCCGCCGCGGCCGCCTTCTCCGGGTTGGCCAGCAGCGCTTCGTGGCCGTGGAGGGCGCCGGCCTTGAGGGCCGGGTGGTGGTGGCCCAGGTGGTGGCCGTGGTGGTGCTCGACGGCGTCCGGCAGCCCGTAGGGCACGACGGGGAAGGCGAACTTGTCCTTCTTGAGCAGCGTCTTGGGCTTGCGCCGCGGGCGGTACTTGTAGTCGGGGTGCTCCTTCATGTGCATGGCCCGCAGGCGCTTGGCCTCGTCGATGAAGGGGCGCTTCTCGGCCTCGCTCAGCAGCTTCCACTCGGCGCCCAGCCGCTTGGAGATCTCCGAGTTGTGCATCTTGGGGTTCTCCTGGGCCATCTTGCGCCGCTGCGCCCGCGACCATACCATGAAGGCGTTCATGGGCCGCTTCACGTGGTCCACCGGCTTGGCCATGCCCGCGGCGGCGGCAGCGGCTGCAGCGGCGGCGGCGGCGGCGGCAGCGCCCAGCCCGTCGCTGCGAGCCACCCGCAGGAAATCAATGGTGGCTCCTCCGCACCGGACGGCAGCTGCGCCCAAATCCGGGGGTGCCTGCCCCCACGCGCCGAACCCCGACGCCGGCCGCCAGGGGCTCAGGTAGCAGCCCGCCGCTCGCTCTCTGGGCCGCCCGGGGCTGGCGGTGCCGTCGATCCTTCGGACCCGTCCCCTCCCGCCGCCGGTCCCGCTCCTCAGTTCAAGGGAGGGCCAAGCGAGGCAAGGGCGCCGCGACAAGAAGCCAAGTCCCACTCGCGTCTCCTCTGGGCGGGAACTGGGGCATTTGACAGCCGATTGGAGGAGAGGAAGCGAGCCCCAGGCCGCCGCCGCCGCCGCCGCCGCCGCCGCCGGCAGCGCTGCCGGAAACGGGGAAAAGTTAATCCCGACGATGCAAACAAAAAGAAAGTTTAAGAAGTACGACAAGCCAATCGAAGCGTCGATCCGGTTCGCCAGGGAACGCGTGGGGAGCTGTCGGCGCCGGGGGAGAGCCGGTTCCCCTTCAGACAGGCCGATCTGCCCCCGTCCGGCTGCCCTCGCCAACTTTCCTTCTACGTGGAGACGGAGCGAAGCGCCTCCTCGCCTGCCATCCTCATTTGCCAGTCGATCGCGGGAGCAGAGAGAAGCCCCGTCCTTCCCGTCGCCCCCTCCGGATCCCGGTCCGGACTCGTCTCAGCCCCCGCGGGCCCCACCGCCCCTGGCGGACGTCTCAGGCGCAGGGCCGGCCGGCGACCGCCTCGGCTGGTGCCGGAATCCGGCGCCCGGCGCGCTCTCCTAGGCGGCTCCTCTCGCGATCACCCCGGCGCAGCCTTCCTAGGGAAAAACTTGCAGAAGTTTCACCGCGGCTCCTCGGCTGCGCCTCCCCCCCCTCCCCTGCTTGCTACAGTTCGGGGGCCGGAAGGTGGCGAAGGGGAGGGAGGAGAGAGAAAGGCAGAGAGAGAATTCAACCGGCTGGAGCAGCAAGCGGGAGATGCCGATGCAAAGCCTCCCGGTTCTAGCTAGACAATCTCCCTGTGTCGGCATGTGGCTGCTGCTCTTTGCCAGCTGCCCCCTCTTGCCGTCTTCCGAGAGGCAGGCGCAGCTCGCTCCCCGAGTTTAGACTTGCCTATATGGTGCATGGCCAGTGTGTGTATCTGGGGGCAGGAGGCGGAGGCGGAGGAGGAGGCGGGGTGTCAGGCTAGTGAATGGGCGGTGCCGCCCGGAAACCCTTGGCTCCTCCCACCTCGTCCCTGGCCCATTGATTAAAGTTAGCGCATTTCCGCCTCCCATTCACTCCGCCGCAGGAGAGAGGGGCGGAGATTGGAAACCGACGCGCTTTCCCGGTCGCCGCCAGCGCCGAAAGGGGCGCGCGTGCGCAGTTAGGTCCCTCCATCCCTCCATCCCCAAGACCTTTTCTCCGCCTAACCATCGCCCTGTGCGAAGAGCCAACCTCAGCACTTCAGAAATGGGCTGTTGACAAGGCAGGAGAGAGAGAGGGTGAAAGGGAGATGCTCCTTTCCTTCTCAGAACTTTTGCGGATCCCTCCCCCATTCACACGCGCGCAGACACCTAACGCGCGCACGTACACTAACTCCTGCCGGACGGTGCTTGCTTCAAACGGCGCGTACGAAGTCCCCAATTAATCTGGATTTGTTCTTCTTCTCGCCTGTTGTGATTTCCTGGTGAAATCCCAGTTTGACTACCAAGGTAGACAGTGGGGTCCCGCAACAATCCTTGAGGAGGACACTTATGTTGGCGTGGTTCTTCTCTGTAAAGTCTTCTTCTTTTTTTAAGACACGCCAGAAATCTTAATTGAGGGGGGGGGAATGAAGGAGGAGGGCAAGGAATAATTTCTAAACTAATCGCGAAGAAGAAAACACACACACGCCCCTGCCAAATATATTTCTCTAATTGATGAGCGGGGGTGGGGAAAGAGCTTCGGCTACTGGGCGGTATAAAAATGCAAGAAATAAATACATAAGAGAGCGGGGAGGACTCAACCCGCCGCGACTCGCGGTTCCCTGCCGTCGTCTGGGATTCTTTCTTCCCCCGAAACATTGCTTCATCCGTCACAATCGCCTGATCTGTCTGTTGCTACCGTGCTGCCGGCCTGCCGGCCTGCCTGCCTGTCTGTCTGTCAAGGGAAACTCGCTCGCCTTGTTTGGATGTCGTCGTCGGCGGGCTTGGGTTTGACTTACCTTTGTGGTATGTGGAAGTAGCCGGCGAAGACGAGACGATTAACTCTTTGCCTCGTGAAAAGACCGAGGCGAGGCCGCGAGACGCGAGAGATCTCCGGGCTGATTGGCGGGGGAAGTTTATTTCGCTTCGATCCCAGGACTCTGTGGCGGGCAGGGCAGGGCACCAGCTTCAAGAACCGAGCCCGTCCCATTCACAAGGGGGCTCAAGGGCCGTAGCTAGACCTAAGGTTTATCCCAGGATCATCCCTGGTTAGTCCCTGCCTGAGTGCTGGATGCCCGGTGTGGCACTTAGATGAACAGGTTTGACCCCAGGACAATCCTGGGATAAACCTTAGGTCTAGCTACGGCCAGGGTGCCTCGGGGGCACGGTGGAGAAGCCGGGCAGTAAAAACAAGCAACCTCCCCCCCCCGCCCTGCAACACCCCCGCCCACAAACGGACCCACGTTTACACGTGCCTTCCTTCCGCTGCCATGGTGCTGGAGAACTCTGGCACCAGATCACGTAACAGTTTACACAGGAGGAGAAGGGACATCTCGCCATTTCCTTCCCCTTCTCTTCAGGCATTTTGTTCCAGAGATCGCGCACTTCGGATGAAACGCAGAAACTTCAGCCACAGTAGACTAATGCACCAGTGTGTCGTCCCCCCCCCCCCCCGGTGTGTTGCAAAACAAACATAAAAACTCTGGGAATTGAAACGGTTCTCTGCAAGGATGCGACCCTCAGCGGCGGGTACACTAACTCCTTAAAGAAATAATGTTGTTGTTGTTGTTGTGTCTCTACCCCTCCGCATGTGCTTAAGTTCAAATGCTGAAACCCTACGCACACCTGCCTTCTGAACAGACATGCAGAGCATCGCACTGTTAGGTATGCAGAGATAGCTGTGAAATCAGTTCTCTGCGAAAAGTTTTGCTTCCAGGGCTCCACCCTGGACATGACACTTTACTCCTTACTGCTATACCTTACGTACTGTTTTAGCTTGCCCTAATCCGTCTGGAAGTTACACTATAATCCTTAAACCGCGAGTTTCTTTATTCGTCCGCCGTGCCTTGATGAGTGATGCTGCAAAAAGCGGGAGAAGAATTGCAGCGGGTCCCTGTCAGCACCATCCTCATCCCCATGAAAGAGGTTTAAACTGATTTGAGTTTCTCTGATATTAGGACGATTGAAATCCGCTCCAACCCAGACTTAAGAGAGCTATTCACAGCTCAGTTTGTACAGTAAGTTGAAATTGAAGCATTCACTGGAACTTGGATTGGGCTGTTATTTTATTTATTTATTACATTTACATCCCGCCTTTCCTCCAAGAAGCCCCAGCAGGTGAACATGATCAACCCTGTGAGCGAGCTTCATGGCAGAGTGAGGAGGTGAACCCAGGTCTCTCCAGTCCAACGCTAACCACTACACCACGCTGGCCCTGTTCAGAAGACGCCTTAAACCAGGGCTTTAAGGTGTCTTCTGAACGGGGCCACTGGCTCTCTTATTGTGGGTATCATAACCTTACCTTCCCTCCTCTCCGTCTTGGTTTTCAAAGGTGTGGGTTTTCAAATACTTCCTCCCAGAGAAGAATAGTGACAGTAGCCTTCACTTGCTGAGGATAACACTCCCCTCCAAACCGGTTCCGTTTGGTTTCCGCGTACTACCGGGCAACTCATTCCACAAAGTCCTCTCAGGCTACGTTGCTTATTTGACTGCAGCAGAGCAGAGACCAGTGTTGTGTAGTGGTTCTAGTGCCCTCTTGGCCATGAAGCTCACTGGGTGATTTTGGGCAAGGCACTGACGTTCAGCCTAACCTACCTCACAGGGTGGTTGTGAGCATAAAATGGAGGAGGATCATGTAAGCCGCCTTGGGTTCCTTGGAGGAAAAAGGCAGGCTATAAATGCAATGAAAATAATAGAATAAAGGTTAAAAACTGATTAATAAGCTCTTTAAGGTGCTTACAACTTAGCCAGCATAGAAGACAATCACTGGTACATAATTATATCTTCCCAATAGTTTAATTGCATCAGAAGCTGAAATCTGAGAATGCAATTGGGAGAGAAGGATGGAAGAAGGGGTAAGGACATAGGAAGTTTCCTTCTGCTAGCCTAAACTATTTGTCTCTTTAGTCAGAGGTCTTTCCCATCACCTAATCCTTAAAAAGCCCCAAAATCTGGAGATGCTAAATTAGGATCGTTGGCAGGGGTTTTATTTTTGGGAGTCGGGCAAGCCGTTGGTGTGACCCAGTCAAAAATGATGCACTCTTAATGTCTCACTGATTTCAAGGGGGGAAGTTGAGGAGGTTTGTTTATTTAATTAATTAATTTGTACCCCACCCACCCACCCCACACTTTTCTACCAAGAAAAAATGATACTCAAGGCAGTTTACAATAATATATAAAAACTTGGTTAAAACAACAATAAAACAAATGCATTCAAACACAAAAACACAGTAGCAGAATAAAGGTTCTTAATTGTCTCCGTTGAAATCAATGGGGCCTTAAGGGCGAAATACTATCCATGTTCAAACAAGAAAAACGTTCTACAAGGACACCTCCCTCTTCTGTATAGGATTGTATCCTAAAGTATGCATAAGGACTGTATCCTCACATCGTAGCTGGATTGTGCCAAATTCTTGCAGACAGCCCCCCCCCCCCCCGCCATTTCTTCTGACCCAAAACGCTGTACATTATATCTTGGATTCAGGGGGACTTACTTCTGAGTAAACATTTAGTATTTGAAATTCAAAGATAAATAGGATTGGAAGGCGTGCCCCGACCTCCCACCTCCCTTACACGCACACTTTCCTTGGGGTTACTGAGGCAGGTAACGAATTTTACATGAGAGTAGTCCTGGTTGTAATGAAGCTTACTTCCAATAGGATATTTCAACGTTTGGGTGGATGAGTAGTAAAAAAGAACGGATTTCTAAGGATCCAGGCAGGCAACAATAAAAAGTCTGAGCGACTGAGGGATAAAGAATCCCGCCCTGTCCTTATATGTTTTCTTCAAGGGACTTTCGCGGAATTCCTGATTTGTTTAGGGGACACACAATACTGGCAAAGATCCCGAGGTCTCTTTGATGGTCTTGTAAGCCCTATACAGTGCAGTCCTATGCATGTCTGCCCAGAAGTAAACCCCATTGAACTCACTTAACAGATAAGTGTGTATGGACAGCAGTCTTCGGCTCCAATCCTATACCCACTTACTTGGAAGTATGTCCCATTAAACTCAATGGGGTGCACCTCTGAATGCAGGTCTAGGAATGCAGCACTGCAAAGGGCTTACATAGAGTGACCCTATGAAAAGGAGGGCAGGGCTCCTGTATCTTTAACAGTTGCATAGAAAAGGGAATTTCAGCAGGTGTCATTTGTATGCATGCAGCCCCTGGGGAAAATCCCTCTTCATCACAACAGTCAAAGTTGCAGGAGCCCTGCCCTCGCTAGAATAGCTCCTGCAGTTTTAACTGTTGTGACAAAGAGGGAATTTCACCAGGTGCTGCATGCATACAAATGACACCTGCTGAAATTCCCTTTTCTATATCACTAAAGATACAGGAGCCCTGTCCTCTTTTCCATATGGTCACCCTAGCTTACAAGACCACCAAAGACACTTTGGAACTTTGCCAATAGTGTCATATTGTGTGTCGTTTTATCTGATCAGGAATCCTAGGGACCCCCCCCCCCTTGAGTAATATACTTGTGGGGTAGGAAAGGGTGGGCCCAGGATTCTTTTCTGTACCTCTCTTGCGTGCATCATTAGTCCTCATTTTGTTACAAAGGGAGCCACTTTTAACAACACAAAACGGGTTGCCCCTGCCTCTCGTCCCCTAGCAGCACCCTCCCACACACATATAATTTGTCTCTCTGCCTTGCCTAAACCGGTGGACGGCCAGCTAGATATACCCAGAAGACTACGGGGTCGACTAATTTAGGGTGACTATATGGAAAGGAGGACAGGGCTCCTGTATCTTCAACAGTTGCACAGAAAAGGGAATTTCAGCAGGTGTCATTTGTATATATGGGGAACCTGGTGAAATTCCCTCTTCATCACAACAGTTAAAGCTGCAGGAGCTATACTAGAGTGACCAGATTTAAAAGAGGGCAGGGCACCTGGAGCTTTAACTGTGGTGATGAAGAGGGAATTTCACCAGGTTCTCCATATATACAAATGACACCTGCTGAAATTCCCTTTTCAGTACAACTGTTAAAGATACAGGAGCCCTGTCCTCCTTTTCTTATGGTCACTCTAACTAATTCCCTCGCCCCAAGAGAGCTAGATCTGGAAAGTACCAGCATATGGCAGAATGCTACACCCTTCAAGAGTAAAAAAAGACCAACGATTAACACTCCCTTCCCGTGGCCACGCTATGAATGGACGTGTCAGATTGATTAATGTGGACACCAAAGGAGCGATTCCGCTTGTGTCATTTGCTTCAGAAGGGAAGAGGAGGGGGGAGAGGGCATCCCTTGACTCCCCGTCCCCCGTTGTGAAACAAACCACCATCTGTACTTTGGACAGAGTCTGTCTCAAACTGTTCACGCAGATTTAAGGGAATGGGCGAATTTGGAAAGGTGACTTTAAAAAACACACACAAACCCCCCCCCCCCATCAAGTTCTTCTAAAACAGCCTTCCTCAACCTGGGGCGCTCCAGATGTGTTGGACTGCACCTCCCAGAATGCCCCAGCCAGCTGGCTGGGGCATTCTGGGAGTTGTAGTCCAACACATCTGGAGCGCCCCAGGTTGAGGAAGGCTGCTCTAAAAGATCTGAGCTTTAGATACCTGGAGGTTTCCCCCCCAAACAAACAAGCAAACAAACGTTAAAGCAAATAACAATCCCAAGCATATTTACTCAGAAGTAAGTCCCTCTGCATTAAATGGGGCATACTCGGCCTTGGCAATTCAGTGGGATCTACTCTTGGTACTTAGAGTAGGCACAATAAAACCAATAAGACTTAAGTAAGGCATGGCTAAGTTAAGCGACCCCATTGATTTCAAAGGGTCTGCTCTAAGTATGGCCAAGTTCTGATCCAACCCAGTATGTTGCAGCCTGCCTACTGCTTTAAACACACAACCCTGCAAATTCATTTCCACAAAAAACACAATGTAAAAGCATCATGATTGTCCTTACAGCTACTAGAACCCTTATATTATTTTGGATGATAAATATGGATTTCAGTCACAAATACAGATTAAGGTGGCAATCCTATACTCTTACCTGGGAGTAAGCCCCATTGAACTCTGTGCTTCCTCTCACCTAAGTGTTCATAGGATTGTGACTTGAGTATTCTTTATTTAAAGTTGTTTCAACCAGCTGCTTTCTTATAGCCTGACTACTCTATTTCAGCAATATAGTATTCATTTATTTATTGCATTTTTATACCACCCAATAGCTGAAGCTCTTTCCATAAGTTTCCCCCTTTATGGAAAATTTAAAGTGCAATCATATACAAGAAAATGTACTGTTCATGAACTATTTTTAAAAGGAAAGAGATCTCTTGAATGGAACTAATCAGGTGGTCTGTGAATTCACTGCATTATCTAATTATTAAAAGACAGAGGGAGGAGAGAGAAACACTGGTTGATTTCTTTTTTCTTCTTATAAGTGAAATGCTAGTCTAATTACATCAGTAGCTTCACATCTACAGCCACTGTAAAGCTATATAAATGATAGATGGTAATGATAATAAATAAATAATAAGTAAGGCATAAATAAATAAATAAAGGTAATTTTACAATTGCTTCTCAGATTTGGAGGACTTCAGCATAATCCCATAATACAGGCTGGATGGATAATTCAGTGGTGCTGAGGGGGATCCTCTGCATGTGCACGGAAGTATTCTTAATTATTTCTTCACATTTTCAGTATTAGCATTGTGAGTTTCTGGAGATGAATCACAAAGGTCATCTAGTCCAGAAGTGGGTAATTTGTGGTTCTCCAGATGTTTTGGCCTACAATTCCAATACAACCTAGGCAACATAGCCAATGGTAAGGGATTATGGGGAAAGTTGTAGATGAACATATCTGGATGGCCACAAGTTGTCCATCAGTAGTTTAGTTTGACCCACTATACAGCTCTCAGACCAATTAAATTCTCTACAGTTGTTGCTCAATTATGCACTTTAAATGTCATTGTATTTCAGGAAGGCATTATACTTGGGATGCTAAATTACAATGTGTTTGTTCACTCACAGCCACCTATTCCAAAGACTCAACCCACCCCCTTAAAAAAAGAAAGGGGAAAAATGGTGGAACCTTGACATTGGACTAATCTACACCAAACAGGATATTGTACTGTGAAAGCGGTGTTAAAAGACAGGAGCCACACCGAGCAGGATATACCACTATGAAAGCAGTATATGGCAATGGGCCCCAACAGTTGTCAGTGCACTTCAATAACGCTACACAGCAGTAGGGTGACACTTGCCTTTTATATATTGCTTTCATAGTGCAATATCCTGCTTAGTGTAGATTAGGCCTTTGTTTCAGCTAAAGTGAAAGACTTGATGACAGGTTCACACATGTATGTTCCCCTTTGTACTAAAATTTACAGGTTTACAAGGGTATGTGTGTAGGATTGAGGCCTAGTAATGCAATCCTATACATGTCTTCTCAAAAGTAGGTTCCTTGGACTTCAATGGGACTTACTGCCAAGTATGTGTTTATAGGTTTGCAGCCTAAATTATACTGCCTTGGAACTTCCCAGTACCACCTTTCTCATCTTCAAATCGTTCTTCAAAACTTGTATTTTCTGTGAAGTCCTTAGTGACCTAGGACTTAGTCATGACCCCTGCTCAAGTAAAACTTAAGTATGTGAAACTACATTTTCTCATATTCATCCTATGTTACTCTTCCCTCCCTTTGTTATCCTTCAAATTCAATATTTACCTAATTGCACTTCACACCAAATTGAAAACAGAGGTATCCCTCTCCAGTTGTCCATGTTTCTTCCAGGACTAAATTAGAGGATACCTCACAGAAACATTTGAAAGCATTAGAAGAGGCATTTGGAGTCATTTTCTCATTGCTTTCCTGCCACGCTCTTCAGTTGTGGTGAAGAGGAAGACTCTTTCTGGGCAAGGTCATATGAGCAGTTCAGCAGAGAATTTTAAAGGCCTGGGGTCTTCTCTGTACGGCTTGGAGGGGAAGTCCAGATTATCAGCCTGAAGCACTGGCCTTTCCTGTTCTACAGGACTGAATATTTCATCATGCTAAGGTCTCTACAGAGTCTTCAACCTTGTTTTGGTTGATGGGCCCATTTAGATGATGATGATGATGATGATGATGATGATGATGATATTTAAATCCCGCCTTTCTCCCAATACTGGGACTCAGGGCGGCTTAACAAATTAAAACATGTACAGTTAAAACATATAGAGATATACACAAATGCTAAAAATATAATTAAACATTTAAAACATTTAAATACAAATAATATTTTTTTAAAAAAATCCAATGCATAAACAACACATAAACAGAGGTCTAGACTATTCCCTGAAGGCCTGCCATAACAAAAATGGTTTTGCCTGCTTCCGGAAGCATAGCAAGGAGAGAGCCAGTCTAGCCTCCCTGGGAAGGCAGTTCTAGAGCCCTGGGGCAGCCATGGAGAAGGCCCTCTCTTGCATTCCCACCAGGCATGACTGTGATGGTAGCAGGACCGAGAGCATGTTGCAGGCATTCTCGTAAAATGGGTGCCATGGGTGCTTGGTGATTCATAAAATGACCACCATGGTTGACATGGCCGGTCACAAAACATTTGTTTGGCAGAAGGCAAATTGGTGAGGCTAAAAGAAAGAAAAAACCTGTCCCAAGACCTAAGTACAAGTCAGAGGTGGCATCTCAGTTTCAAAATACACAATTGCGCACACACACAAAACACGACTGTTTGGAACCTAAATAAAGATGGTACTGGAGATTTATGTTCATTTGTTTAAAGAAAATCAGAAGGTAGAGGGAATCTTGTGGGCACATTAGTGCCCACAGGCATCCTGTTGAAGACCCTGAGAATAGTCTAACAAATGAGGTTCCAGAACAGCATAATTATCTAGAAGATTCCCAACAGAAAGAGCAATTGACTACTTTAAAGATCTCTGCATCTCGGAACATGGCAAAAAAATCTCTTATGACAAGGAAATGTTATAGTCTCGTTGGAGGAAAACTGAGAATATCAGTCAATACAAGAAGCCAAATATAATTTGTAATGCAAAAGATATTCAGAATTTTTAGCATGATAGGGACATGAGCAAGCACCCAACTTTTTATGTTGATGCTGGTAGATGAGAATGCATGCCTTATAGATCAGGGATAGAAGGTTCCAGAATTTGGTTTAGTGTGTGTGTACACACACACACTGAACCTGTTTGCACAATCAATTAGGTGGGCTGTGGCACATGCCAGTGGTCATGAATATTCAAGCTACGACTACAGGCTGTTGTGTCATCCGATCCCAACTGGGTGGGTTGTGTGAGTGTTCTACAACCCTTGTAGAAACCATGGCCTATTTTAGGATTATACGAGGCTTATTTAACCCTCACACAGCCCACCCCTTCCAGGTTTGGATGACACAACAAGCCACAGCTGCAGCTTGAATTTTCAGGATGGTGCTTGTGGATGCTGCAGATGGTTGTGGCTTAAATGAGCCACAACAAGGCACAGTGATTGTGCAGACCCAGTCATAGTTTTCAGTAAAGTTCTATAGTCATGCCCATAGATCCTTTCACTAAGGATACTTTGCATCTAAGATATGTGAATGTATACCACCAAAAAACATTCAGAGAGACAGCCATATTTGTCTGTTGCAGCAAACCCAACACAAATTAATATAGTACACCTTAAAGACTTATGCCCAGATATAAAGTGATATTCCCAGTTGTGTCACAGTATCATTCACAGAGAATGGTACATGGCTACAGGAGGGGAAAAATATAAACAGTGGACTACAAATAGCCATGAAATGTAAGAGGCATAGTCTGTGACAATTCTGAGCAAATGTAAATATGCAGGGAGAGTCACCATTCACGACAGCAGTAATTGGGGATAATATAATCACTCCAAGGCCATAGCTAGACCTAAGGTTTAACCCTGGATCGTCCAGGGGTCAAACCTGTTCATCTAGGTGACACACAGAGGATCCAGGACTCAGGCAGGGGCGAACCCTGGATGATCCCAGGATAAACCTTAGGTCTAGCTGTGGCCCAACTTTATTAGATTAATTAAACACTGTAGTGGGAAAGAAGACCATTGTCTTGATTTAGGCATAAAAAAATAAACACAAATTTCCTGATACATTATAATTCATAATATAACAATGGAATCTTCATTTCAAATACCTTCATTGAAGAATGGTGACATTCAGATCCTCAGCACAATGTCCACTGTTTACAGTTTTTTTATACACTATATCTGAATGAACTCCTCCTTCCATTCCTCCATCTGTGCTTTTTTAGCCCACAAGTCTAAAAAACCACAAGAACGCCTCTCCTTGGTCAACTCACAGGTTTGACACCCTATTATTAGATACAAAAGTGATCCAAAGTTCTAGATATGCATGCCAAAGGCACAAAGCTCCTTTCCTTCCAATAATGGGTGAAACTTTGTAGCTGATTGCAGTGGTTCTCATACTGTGGGGCAGGCACCATGGGACACTTGGAGGGGTTCAAAGTTCTAGGGTGCATCGGATTCTAACACAGGAAATACTTTCCTCACCCGCCAGCCAATTCTGGGTAGATCAATGGAGTCTCACTGATCGACCTTGTGACAAGTGAACTCCTACTGCCCAGTAGAACTAATGAATGGTGTTGGATTGGGGAGGCCCTAGAGGTTTAGAAAGAGAAGTGCATTCAAAAAGTTTGAGAAATGCTATTGCATTGTTAACAACGTTGTTATTATGAGTTTTTTTTTTAAAAGGAAGTCATATAAATAGCTCTTAAAATGCATGTTTTAATAGCTCTTAAAATGCATGTGCATGTGGGTGTTGTTGTTTTTAATTTAGAATGTATCGGAAAGTGGACTTTTAAACCTTGCCGAGAATCTTGTCCCACTAGTGAAACCTCTTCTCCCTCAGCCACGTCCCAGGTGCCCCTTCTCTTGGATTGCTTCCTTGTTCCTTTAAAGCAATGACATAGCTGTCACTGATATCAAGGGGTTTATGGTTGTGCTATCACAGATAATGCTTCCCAAACCATCTGCCACTTTTCATACGTCCCTACCACCAAGACACCCCAATTATACCCATCGTGTTCTCTAGCCTTTGCGCGATTTCCCACTGACTTCAGCAGAACTGGGTTCCTGTTGTCATCCATCATTCTCTTACTTTAGACCCTTGAAAATTATTAATTAGGAGTGGATGGCTTAAATGAATTCAGTTGCTTTGATGCTGTGCTAATATGGCCTTTATTATGTGTTAATTCTTGCGATGATGCAATGGTATCGATATAATTACGGGGGAATAATGAGAAAGTCGGCTTGTGCAAGGGAGCCGATTTGCATTTGAAGCGCATGATGCAACCCAACTCCAGGCCCTTCATTTTGTTTTTCAGTCACCTAATGAATAGATCCATTACCATGTCAAAGATGGGGGGGGAGGGCATTAATAAACTCTCTCTGGAAATTGCAACAGTTTAGTTGAATAAGTGATTTCACACTACTGTGGAGCACATGGGCAACTTTTGGAACCACAATGAGTTTTTTGGGAAGCTGTTGCAGTTGGCTTGAGGCTCAAAACATTATTTCATTCACAATAAATACTGCAATTCCACTTCTGAGCGTCGAGTAAGGCATATTTAACCAGCCCTATCTCCTCCTGTCATACCTGAGCATAGTTTAAAGAGGCCGCTTTTATTATTTTTTATTATCATCAACAACGCTCCTGAGCAAGCAAAAAGCCGCAATCCCGTTTAATTTTGGCAATCTGAATGTAATAATAAGTTGGCGAGCTCTAGAGATTAAAAAAAAAAAGTATTAGGAGAGAATAGTGGTTTCCCTGATAGCGATCTGCACCTAATCATTCTCACTAACTGAAAAGATGACTCACATGCTCAATAGACTTATCACTGTGCTATTTCAAGAGGCACTTTGTGATTTTGCTGCTTTGTTTGTGCACGAAAGCCTTTCCATACACTCCCTTCAAAGTTGACATTTTTCTTTGTGCAGGGCTCTCCGCCACCAATTCCACATCGCTTTCAGTTGTCAAAAGTTGCCAGGCCCTTAAACACACTTGCAAGACCGCATTCCTCATTTGTATCGTTTTCTTTCTTTATCCCCCAAGGTTTATGAGTGGAGTGCTGCACATTTGCTCTGGCCACATCAGTGCTGATTTACGTAGTAAGAATCCCAGAAATGGAAGGGAACTCATGCAGCAGAACTCAGCCCACAACACTGAGGGCTGCTTCAGCTGCGCGTGTTCCTCACACGATGGCTGCAAACATCAAGCACATATGAATGGGTGAATTGCAGATCAAAAACCACAGGAAAAAAACAACCCTCAAACACAATTCTTTTCAAGGGAGTGAGTTCATACATTTCTTTTCCTGGCATCAAGGACCAATTCACACATGCATGAGTCATCAGGTGATCACTGCAGCATCCAGTAATGACTTGCATGTATGAAGGACATATTACAGATCAGATACCACAGAAAGACTTTTTATTTTACCTCAGATACGGGCAGGATCTACATTATTGCTTTAAAACGGTTTATAACAGTAGTGACAACTGTTGGGGCCCAGGATACACTCCATATATAGTTTTCCAACCGTTTTCCAAGTGTCAAATCCTGCTTGGTGTAGATCTGGCCACAATTATTTTCAAAGGAAATTGTTGTTGTTGTTTAATGGACCCCAGAACTGTTGTTTTTAAATGGATACCGTTGTTTTTATGCTGTTGTTTTTATGTTTTTGATGATTTAAAATTTTGTATACTTTTTAATGTTCACTGTTTTTAACTTTTGTAAACCTCCCAGAGAGCTTCGGTTATGGGGCGGTATATAAATGTAATTAATTAATTAATTCATACATTTCAGTGCCAGTCATCAGGATAATTGGGGGAAGCCCCACCTCTACATAATGTGGGAGAGGAATGCAGCTATGGACAGGGGGAACAAAAGTGAGTACTGAGCAACCATGGCACCACAGAAAGGAGAGAAGGCAATCAATAGGGCTGGTGCCAGAGATGACTCTACCACTAGGCAGAATGAGGTGGCTGCCTCAGGCAGCAGGAGCAAGGAGTGGTGGTGGCAAAATGTTGGAAGACAGAGCTGTGTATGACCTGCACCTTGCCCTGCCCCAGCTAAAGATACTGCCCCATTGCCAATGTTGAATTATTATTATTATTATTATTATTATTATTATTATTATTATTATTATTATTATTATTTCTCACCCGCCTCTCCCTTTGGATCTAGGCAGGGAACAACACTAGTACAATACAATATAAATCAAATACGTAAAATTAATTAAAGGAGCATATAAGCCGATACAATGTCAAAATAACAATCAAGACATCTTAAAATCATTGGTTTTAAATAAGGTTGAACTGCCATTCCAGTCAGCTCCTTTATCTGGAAGGGAGGGAGGGAAGGTGCCATCTTGTCTTTAGCCTCAGACGGCAAAGCGTCCTAAGCCAGCCCTGCCACAGATGGCAGTCTTGTTGCTATAGCAACAGGGAGGCTTGCTCATCTCACCAGGAAACCAGGCCCTCTAATGAGAAGACCAGGGAGTTAGGAGGAATGCAGATTAGAAGTGGCTCATCGTAGTAATAAAGCGTTATTGTTTCAACCAATGGTTACAACAAGCATAATAAAAGCAATGCTAAAACAAATCATACATGCAAGGTCAGAAAGTTTGCTCTATACATTTGGGCTGTAAGAGCGAAGTTGGCCCATGCCAATATGTCAGTCTTGTTATTGCATGTAAACAAAAAGTATATTCTTTCTGAATCAGACCAGCTGGACTTACTCAAAAAAACACAACCCAATCTAAATATTTAGAACGAATTTGAGAATAGATAGGGCAGAAGAACAAATAATGAGGCAGGTCCTCCACTTTGCCACTACGGCAAGGGCAAAGTATCGAGGCATAAGGAATTTTATTAAAACATCTTTCTAGCACTGCTGTTTTCATTTGTTTCATCTTTAATTGTCCAATGGAAAAGAAGAGATAGTCTCTAGTGTTGGAAAATAGAAAAAAGTTTTTATTTTTTGCTACATATATCTTCAATCTTTAAAAATTGTATTCTTGTAAAAGGACTTATTGTATAAAAAGCTCGACGTTTCGGATCTTCCGATCCTACTTCAGGAGCTTCTGAAACAAAATACCATCCGTGAACCACAAGTCCAAATACAGTGAGCTAAAACATCTAAATGCAGCAGTTTTTTCCCCCAACACTAGAGACTATCTCTTCTTTTCCATTGGATTCGTATAGTGTTTTTTCCCCTCCTTCATTTTGACGAGTGCATCTTTAATTGTGCAAGGGCTGATCTAAGACGAGGGTTAGAAATTAGAGTCAGGTAGCGTTCGCATTCAAATCTAAGCTTAGTTTCTGCAAACCAAGGTGCTATGTTATGACTTGAGACTGTACAGAGATCCATTTGAATAGCTTAGCAGTTCGGAGGCCAAATAATGTTCCTAAATCTTCTGAAGGAACTGGTTGGGAGTCTAGGGCAGGAGCTACACTACTGCTTTAAAGCACTTTAAAGCGCTTTATAACAGTTTTGACAACTGTTGGCACCCAGGACACACTCCATATATACCATTTTCAAAACTGTTATAAAGCGCTTTAAAGCGCTTTAAAAGCAGTAGTGTAGATCCAGCCTGGGAGAGAGGCAAAGTAAGGTAGGTGGTAGGAAACTCCCTTCTCTCCACTGAGGCCTTGCATGTCACACACAAAGAGTGCAATACAAGATGTGTACAGTAATAAAATATATAAAAGTCAAAATCATCTTTTCCTGTACAATTCTGACTGGGTTTTAAGAACTTCAAGGCAGGCCCTTCTTTCTGTCTTGCTGCCATCAGAAAAGCATTTGGTTCTGGGGTCACAAGAGAGGGCCTTCATGGTGGCTGCTCCCAGGCTCTGTAATTCCCGCCTTCTCTGTTGGTTCCCTCTCTGTTGTCCTTCTGTTGGAAAAGTGCCCAGCTCTGAACCAGAGTTGCTACGGTAGTTGCTAATGAAATGCTGCAAAATGTCTAAGAGAAGCCAAAAGAACAAGCCATGTATTCTCTTTTCAGCTAGAAATTTCTTGTTAGATGGTGCCTACGTATGTGACACCAGAGAAGATAGTGTATAAAACCTAGCTACCTCCCTTGTGAGGTAGGCACATGCTTTGGGAGCAATTAGCTCTTCTGTCTCTTTATTCTGCAGAATAAACGTTGTTTGACCCATACTTCATCTCCTCTCCTTGTTGTGCGCTGAATTGGACTTGGTACACCAAGGAACGAGCAGTTTTTGCTACACTTCCACCAAATGGCAAAGACATCAGTTATGATCATTATCAGAGCCACTGCTTTTGAACTACCACCTAAAGAGATTTGGTTGGTGGGATCTTGATATAGGGCCTCTCTGTGGCTTGTAGAATTCCCTCTCAAAACAAGTTAGATTAGCCCTATCCCCGATGGCGGGCCATAAAAACACTTTAATTTTGCCTGCCTTTCAACAAAGTTTAATTAAAATATTGAAGTTGTAGTTTATCTGCTCTCTGCTTTTAATTTTCCTCTTAATCAGTGTATAAATGTTGCTCACAATGTTTTAAATTGTTTAATGATTTTATTGCTTTACTTCCTTTGGGTGTGGGTCTTGTTTAGGGCTAAAAAGAGGTCTAGAAATTCTTACAAATAACTAAACACATATGATCTCTGCATCTCACATTCATCCAGTCCTTCAACCTTTCTCTTATTTTCCAAACATCTGCATGGTATCTGGGTAAAATAGCAGGGCCAGCATGATGAACTGACCACATAATCCAAGGGGCTGACTTCACAGTGCTGGGTTGGCACTGGTGCCGCCTCCCTCTCAAACCTGACTTTCCCTCTCCCGGGGTAGCGTTGGGTAATCCCAACACTGAGGAGGGAGCATGGAGTTTCTGGGCAGCCATCTGGGTACCAGAGCCTCCATCACCCTCTTCCTGATGGGAATGTTGGACTGAGTAGGTGTAGCTGGCGATGCTATGGAAAGGGGGTGGGGAGGAGTATATGGGGGACCTGAGTGGTTCTGGTTGTTCGGTTGGTTGTTGGGTTTTGGAGGGTAGGTGTGTTTAGCTATGCGTGTTCTTGTCAGGAGTTGTGTGAGGAATGAGTGGAAATAAGATCATAGGGACTAAGGATTGTTATTATTAGAAGTGTTATTACTAGAATTCTTAAGAATAGGCAGGATTTGACTAGAATTTGAAGGAACTAAGAACTGTAAACAACAATAAACATTTTCTTTATTTTGCTACCTCAAAACCACGTGTCAGTTTGGCTGTGTCTCCTGCTCTATTGGTTCATAAATAAACACATTACATTAAACCTTCAGCCTGCTATATTCACAGAGGAGCCTTATCCAAATCTCCTTACCTTTTCCCTCTGCTATAAGGGAAAAGTTATGGGTTTCTTTTTACCACTTCCTCAAGTATTTAAGCGGTGGTGCTTAGACTGAGGGAGATGTGTGCGTCAGAGAGAGCTTTGTGAACCGCCCAGAGAGCTTTGACTATCGGGCGGTATAAAAATGTAATAAATAAATAAATAAAAGCCTGGTGTATGAGGTGGTGGAGTCGCAGCATGCATAGGCTTGATATTTGGGATGCTATTTGAAAGTGTTGCTGAATAATTAATTCCTGCTTCCTTGTCTTGCAGATGCTTGTTCTACTTACATGTGAGCAGACATGATGCTCATGCTTCCTTCTGAGTAGAAATGCTATTTGAAAGCGCAGCTAAGTGATTAATTCCTGTTTCCTTCTGAGCCTTATCGGACAGATGTTTGTCCTGCTTGCTTCTTAGCTGACATGCACAGGTTTGTCATGCTTGCTTGTAAGTAGATGTGCTGTACTTGTTTACTTCTGAGAAGACATACATAGGCTTGATATTTGGGATGCTATTTGAAAGTGCTGCTGAGCCATTCTTTACTGCTTTCTTCTGAGTAGACATGCAGAGGCTTGTCCTGCTTATTTGTAAGTAGATTTGCTACTCATGGTTACTTGAATGGATTCCTGCTCTCTCCTGCAGACCCTCCTGTGTCCTTTGGGGATCCTCCGGAGCAGATTTGGAGTGAGTACAAGAGGTACAGAGGGGAGGGGAGAAAGGGAAGTCCCATTGTACGAGGGGAAGTCTGCTTATGTGATGTTCGATGTAGACTTAAGAAAAAATATTTAGGTTTCAAACTTACATACTTAACTGGGAATGTGTCCCATTGAACTCAGTAGGCTTGTTCAGGCCACACACTAAGCCATGGTTAGGCCATTTTGCAGCAAAAGGTTAGTGAGCATGTTTAAATAGTGGTTATATCATCAATATGGTTAGGAATGGTTCACACGATATGCTTCACCATAATGTTTAGCTCTAAATGCTTAACTACCTTGGCTCAGCATGTCATCTGAACAGAGTCAGTGGGGCTTATTTAGGGTGACCATATGAAAAGGAGGACAGGGCTCCTGTATCTTTAACAGTTGTATTGAAAAGGGAATTTCAGCAGGTGTCATTTGTATATATGGAGAACCTGGTGAAATTCCCTCTTCATCACCACAGTTAAAGCTACAGGTGCCCTGCCCTCTTTTAAATCTGGTCACTCTAGTATAGCTCCTGCACTTTAACTGTTGTGATGAAGAGGGAATTTCACCAGGTTCTCCATATATACAAATGACACCTGCTGAAATTCCCTTTACTGTGCAATCGTTAAAGATACAAGTGCCCTGTCCTCCTTTTCATATGGTCACCCTAGCTTATTTCTGTGTAATTATGTATAGGATTGCACTGTTAAAAGACATCACCGGAGAATGGTTTAAAGGCAAATGATGGAGCAGCCTTGCTGAAGCTAAGCAAGGCCCCCATTCACATGTGCAAGGAGGGGTGCTGGTTAGGAGGACTACAGGGAGGGGTGGTTAGTGGAACCACTGTAAGGGGCCTGCCACATGATCACAGAATCATGTGGCACATGGTTCTACTGCACACACACCTTCCTTTAGTTAGAACACAGACCTCTGCACAGTTTCCCATGCATTCCAGCCTTTCCCGTGTTGCAAATAAGGTCTCTAGGGCCTTTCAGTTGAAAAAATACCCCCCAAATGGCTGCATGACCATAGAGATACTCTGTGGCAGCAAGAGCGTTGCCAGAAGGGAGGTCGCTCTTGCCAGCAGACTCTATGGTCATGGCTTTTTTTAACCCTCCAGGGTCATGTTTTGACTGCGGCACATGGGCGGCGCAAATCCTCAAACCGCCACATTTGTGCTCCTTCACATTGTCCCCACGGCAAGGAGCGCAAATGCGGGTTTTGAAACCTCAACAGGAGGAGGGAGAGGGGCTGCTGCCACCCCATGCACCCTGTTCCTCTCCCCCCCCCCCCCGGCCATCTTTTCCCTTCCTCCTTCTCCCCAGATAGGTTCGGGGACAGAACGAGGCCAGTGGTTGTTGCATTGAGGATATCCCACCCGCTGCCAAAGAGAAAGCAGTTGTGGAGGGAGGAGATGGGCGGCTGCTTGGCGCTGCTGCTCTTCGGGTAGAGGGGCACAGGGCAGCTGCCATGTTTATGGCAACCAATCAAGGGTCGTCATTGGCCGGGGCAGCAGATGCACATCTGCACCTGGCTTGCATGAAAAAGTTGGGATACGTCCCCAAATTTTTAAAAACGGAGCTTCAGGTGAATGCCCTGGAACAGCTCCGCAATGGCTGTTGCAACATATAAATGACCTAGTGCCACTGTGGATTCATCCTGGGGCTTTCCCCTTTTCAAGACAAGCCCAAGGAGCGTGTTCTAATTACCGGAGAGCCCACCACACGTCACAGTAAGCCATCCTGGGATCCCTTAACCCACTGCAGCTGGATGGTTACCCGTGTGGTTCTTTAACCAGCATAGTAGCAAATCTCTCCCCCCCACACACACACACTAAGCCACCATAGTTAGGCCCAAAGCCTTAACTACTGTGACTTAGAGTGATGTCTGAACAGGCCCTAAGTCTCAGTCCGGCTGCTGCATGGATGGAAACCTCCTGGAAATGCAATGTAAACTTCCTTGAGTCTTGTTGAAGAAGACACAGAACATATAAAGATTAAAATAAGACATATGCCAAACATCTCCCTAGAAGGCAAATAGAGAAAGTATTTTATGAGGGTCAGCTTCCAGAAAACAGGGACAATCCAGCCCCTGGTTAATAGGAAAATTGGCAAATATGCACAAATGTTAGCTCTCTTATTCTGAATTCTATTTGCCACTACAATCCACAGGAACTTATCATCTCAATTTACCTTCTGTATCTTTAAGCACAATCCTTTCTCCCATTAACAGGTATTATTCACACTGTTTCTCTCTTCTTTTCTTTCCTTTTTTTTTTAAAGAAACAGATAGCATGCTCACATTATACGTTTTTGAATTCCAAGAGTAGAGGTGGATAGTTTATTTTGGCTCCTACAGCATATGAAGTATTATGGCAAAACAATAAATTGAAACCGCCAGCTTTCCTCTAGGCATTAAGTTGATTTATTTTTAATTGGGGGGAGAAAAGTTGTAACATTTACAGAATATTAAATTGCCAAAAAGAGAAAAGAAAGAACAGCAGCTCTAACATTCTTGTTTGCAATTCCTTATGTAGGTGTTTAGGGATGTCTATGCCTGAACATAAATGTCATTCTTGAAAGTCATGGAAGCTAATCTAGCCAAATGAGAAAAACAATCATTATGGTAACTAACTACCTATGCAGGACTGAACATGAAGGAGAATCTCAAATAGGGCTTTTAAAAACTAAAAACACAGCAAATCTCTATCTTTTATGGGATTGCCTCATATTCTCTCTCCCCTCCTCCCCCATGACCACGGTCTTCACCTTTGGCAGGATGTAAGTTAAGCCTTATTCAAGTCTTCTCCTCATGTGTTGAGAAGAGGAGGGATGCATTAGTAACCTCTGCTGCCCTCTCTAAGGTGACCATATGAAAAAGAGGACAGGGCACCTGCAGCTTTAACTGTTGTGATGAAGAAGAAGTTTCACCAGGTTCCCCATATATATACAAATGACACCTGCTGAAATTTCCTTCTCAGTACAACTGTTAAAGATACAGGAGCCCTGTCCTCCTTTTCATATGGTCACCCTATTTAATGGGACTTACTCCCAAGTATGTGTTTATAGGTTAAAGCTGCAGGAGCTATACTAGAGTGACCAGATACAAAAGAGGGCAGGGCTGCTGCAGCTTTAATTGTTGTGATGAAGAGGGTTTTTCACCGGGTGCTGCATGCATACAAATGACACCTGCTGAAATTCCCTTTTCTATACCACTGTTAAAGATACAGGAATCCTGTCCTCCTTTCCGTATGTTCACTCTAGCCCCCTCCATCCCATCCCCAATGCTGTACTCACTGCCCTCCACACATTGGAGGCTGAGTATCTGAGCAGGCTGTGTTGACCCCCTGCACAATTTTGAACCCTTCACTATAGGGGCGTAAGATGGCCATGTGCCCTCTTTTGCAGAAAGCCATTTTGTATTTGAAAAGCCATTGAAACACTTGCTCCTTGGACTGTAGACTGGACAGGCATGGACACAGGTCATTTGGTTAGAGTCTTGTGCACTATTGTGAGATGTTCTGTATTTCTCTTTAAAGTATAATAATTATCTGTAAACTTGCATCTATACATATTGATTAGCATAAGCAAATGTTATGCAAACTTGTCCTCTTTTTTTGGTGATTGATAAGTAGCCAGTTTGAGTCCTTGCTGCAGATGTTTGTTCTCCAATACATGAAAGACAAGGAAGACATGATCAGGAAAGTAGAGCAAGCAAGCACATTTCTACTCTCCCCTTGTGCAATTTGAAGAACTTTTGCATATGGCTATAAATGCAAGCAACTGTATTAAATGAAGCCTTCCTTGCCTTCATAAATACTGTCTTCATTCCAACTGTGGTATCAACCTTCTGTCATTCCCATGTTCTGGAGAGGTTAGGCTGCATTTTTTTTAACTAGATTTTCTCTTGTTCTGGAGCATCCTAGGCAGGATCTACACTAGGGACGTGCTCCGCTCCGATTAGAATCGGAGAATCAGAAGCGAATTGGCCTGCTCCGCCTTGCCCAGAGGTGGAGTAGAAGCGAACCGCGGACCCTTAGAGGCAAGGCGAAGAGAAACGCCCATAGGCGGAGCGCTTCTCTTTCCGCGGAGCGTTCCGATCGCCATTTTGAAAAATTTTGCCCATAGGATTGCATTGCGGAAAAGAAAAGGGGATAACTGTGTTGTTTTTTAGACTATCTTTCTGAAACTTCTTGTGCTTAGAGAGTTGTGGCTGGGGGTCATTTTGAGCCTACTCTCAGCTCTCTGCGTGGTGCGGTTCGCCTGCTATAATTTTTGGAAAAATCGGGTAAAAAAACCGGGAGAGGTACCTTTTTGAAGTGCTGAGAGGCAGATTCATGATCACATGATCCCAAAGTTGGAGGAGGGGATAGGCAAAATGGGACTTGGGATACTGGGAAACTTCTCTTTCTTAGTCTGTGAATGGACTTTTCCCAGTGTTTTTTAAAACAGTAGCCCCACCAAATACACAAACACAACCTGAAATCATATACTAAGCAAATAAATAACAGATAGGAAACACAGCACTGCTACCCACCCTAACGTTGGTGAACAACTGAATAGATGTGGTGCAAGGGGATGAGGTCCCCTAGGGCATGTGGACGTGCCAGTGCACACACTCTCCCACCCTTGGAGGGTCATCAGAGCCCTCCAAAGGTAAACCAGTGGAGAAGCAATGCCTATCATGAGTTGAAGTGTAAGTTTGCTTCTTAAAGAGTGGTCCCTAGACAGGGACAGTCAAAATTGGCATTATTTCCCCCTCCCCCTGGGCACGTCCACTTCCCCCTTACTGGTAAAAGACAGATATAGCCTTTTTTAAAAAAAATCTTCCTGTTGTTTATTCAGCAACACTGCTGCTTTTAATTCTACCCCTCCTTTATTTATTTATTTATTCCATTTTATATTTACACCCCATAGCCCAAGCTCTCCTGGCTTTTCCTCTTCAATGAAGTCAGGCAGGCTTTCATTGTGGTTCAACTCCTTATTGTTGTTGTTGTTGTTGTTGTTATTATTATTGCTATTAATATTAATTAGTACTGCTATTATTAACGTTACTATTGTTGTTGTTGTTATTTAATCATGGCTGTGATCACAGTGCAGTCAATCAACTCTGAAGCAACGATCACAAAACTTTACTCTTATCCTCCCAGCCTCCTAGTTAGTTATGGGATGCAAAAGAAAAGGCATATCTCTGTGCTGCTCCCACCTCACAGGGATGGTTTGCATTACTGGCTTTGAAACTATCCTTGGCTCACTTCCTTGTGCCCCCAGAAATGTCTGCTGCCTGCCTGCCTTCCCTCCCTCCTCCCCTGCTCACCTCGCAGGGATGGTTTTTGTGTGTCTTGCTTTGACTCAGGGGATAAGTCCTTCCTGTGCTCACTTAGACTAAGTTCCAAATCAATTTTTCAAATGTGGAAGAAGATTCATATAGGTTTATCTACTCCCCAATTCATGGCATGTTGGGATTTCCTTTGAAATGGCCCCTGTCTGCAGCTTTAAAATCCCTTAGATACTGGGGTGTCCGATTTTCATAAATTCCCCAAAAATCAGGGGATGATGGGATTTGCTTGAAACTTGGCATCCATGTGGACACATGGATAAGCTGTCATTGGACTGAACGTGAGGTTTCTGACATGCAGATTGACGTAGTTCTAGCATGGGACTTGATTTGGGGTGAGTTAAAAGGTTTAAGCCCCGCCAAAAATCAGGGGATGATGGGATTTGCTTGAAACTTGGCATGATTGTGGATCTAGATGGCATCTGGGAGGGTGCCCACTTCAATTTTTTTTATCTGTCAAAATGTCGGAGAACAGTCCATGTCTGAAAATGGGGTGTCCAATTTTCAAATATTCCCCCAAAATCAGGAGATGATGGGATTTGCTTGAAACTTGGCGTCCATGTGGATACATGGATAAGCTGTCATGGGACCAAACGTGAGGTTTCTGACATGCAAATCGACATAGTTGTAGCATGGGACTTGATTTGGAGTGAGTTAAAAGGTTTACGCCCCGCCAAAAATCAGGGGATGATGGGATTTGCTTGAAACTTGGCATGAATGTGGATCTAGATGGCATCTGTGAGGGTGCCTGCTTCAATTTTTTTTATCTGTCAAAATGTCAGAGAACAGTCCATGTCTGAAAATGGGGTGTCCGATTTTCATAAATTCCCCCAAAATTAGGGGATGATGGGATTGGCTTGAGTCTCGGCATGCATGTGTATCCATGGATAAGCTATCATGGTGCCAAGTTTGAGGTTTCTAACATGAAAATTGATGGAGATATCAAAAGGGGTGTGAATTGGGGTGATGGGTGGTGCGTTAGAGGTTAAAGCCCCGCCAAAAATCAGGAGATGATGGGATTTGCTTGAAACTTGGCATGATTGTGAATCTAGATGGCATCTGTGAGGGTGCCTACTTCCAATTTTTTTATCTGTCAAAATGTCGGAGAACAGTCCATGTCTGAAAATGGGGTGTCCAATTTTCATAATTTCCCCAAAAATCAGGGAAGGCTTGGATTGGCTTGAGTCTTGGCATGCGTGTGTATACATCCATGAGGTGTCATGGTGCCAAACTTGAGGTTTCTAACTTTAACAGAAAAAAAGTTGTATACTTTTTTGGATTTCAATGCAAGCCTATGGGGGGGAAAAGCGGAGCTTCGATCCAGATCCGGAGCTCCGCAGCGGAGCGGAGCGGACTATAGGCGGAGCAGGGCAGAGCGAAGCGGCCCGATCCGCAAATTGCGGATCTGGAAGAGAAGCAGATCAGGGGGTCCGTGCACACCCCTACACTACTACTTTAAAACAGTTTATAACAGTAGTGACAACTATTGAGTAGTGACACACTCCCTATACAGTCTTCAAAACGTTTTCAAAGTGTTATATCCTGCTTAGTGTAGATCTGGCCCCAGTTCCACAGTGCCAAGAATTACAGGGACTTAAAACCATAAGTCTCTGGAGTTCTGATCTGTATTCCACGTATCCCCTGTGGCGAGTTCTGACTTGTATTCCACCTATCTTCTCACGGTAATGGGCTGCGGCCTTGAGCAGGGTTCAATGGCTCTCCAAGCCCTGGTAAAGTACACCCTTCCCACCCGTTCATGCTTGGGCCCTGCTACATAGGGTTATCCCATTTTATCTCCAGAACAACCTTGCGAGGTGAGTTCAATTGAGAGACATGATGTGCCCACTAAACGTCATAGACATTTACACCCAACTCTTTCTGCTACAATCACTGTGACTCCCAAGCCTGGCACCTCAGGGCATTGCTTGATCATCTGACACTGCCAACTACCTCAACAATCAGTTGTATCGGGTGTTGAACCTCAGGTCCAGGAGTCAAATCCAGCCCGCCTGGGGTCCCAATCCAGGAGTCCCCAGATGGCTATACCCCTTCCCCTACTCTTTTCAGGCCCACCATAATGTGGTAGTTTCCTGTGTTGTTTTTTTGTGGAAGCAATATTCTGTGACCCCCACTCCCACAAAGCAATATGGCAATGCAAAGAGACAATAGGCCACTATGTGTAAATTGCCCTAAACTTGTAACTCTGATTCTTTCCCATCTTGTAGCACAAAAAGTAGTTCTTGCAAAGCTGCTTTTCATAGGATTGTCGAAGAATATTGGATACACTGAAGAACACTGAATAAAAATACATCTTGGAGAAGATCCCTAATAAGGAAGAAGCTGTTTGGTGACCCAGCAATGTTCTTAATAATAGAAAAATGCAGAGATGCTTAAAGATCAAGGGAAATGTTCAAGCAACCTGTGCAAAAATAACAAGAAGCCTGGGAAATGGCTTCTGCCATTATTTTTTATATCTTTTCCCTTTCAGCCCATCCCCTTTAGCTATGCATTGATGGATCTTCATTGTGTCCCAGCCAGATCGCCCAAACCCAAGCCCCAACAAGAAACTGGATGAGCAGGTTAACGCATCAAGTGAACTTGGATGAAATATTAACATTGAATTGTCATTGCTTCGTGAAGACATGGAGTCCAAGCTGTGTTGTCTCCCTGAATAGCCTTCCATTAAAACTGGATCATGCTGCTCTTCCTTAAGGATCTCTGTGATCACCCATAAAACTGAAGTTCCTCTTGGAAAAATTTACCTTCCGGAGAAATAGCATGACTCAAATATTCAATGGCATCAAAGACAACTGAGCTTTGCATTGAAATCAGGAAAAACTTCCTGACTGTTAGAGCAGTACAACAATGGAACCAATTACCTAGGGAGGTCGTGGCCTCTCCCATGCTAGAGGCCTTCAAGAGGCAGCTGGACAACCATCTGTCAGGGATGCTTTAGGGTGGATTCCTGCATTGAGCAGGGGGTTGGACTCGATGGCCTTGTAGGCCCCTTCCAACTCTACTATTCTATGATTCTATGAAATGTATATCAGGAGTAGGCCTTGCTGGGCACCTGCCAATCAGCCCACTTGACTGTAGGGGAGGGTGACTATTAAGTCCTAGAGCCTCCTGCTCCTCTTCTTCGTGGCCAGTCTGTTCACCTGATCTCACCAAATATATAAGCAGTGACCAGAGTTGGGAGTTAGAGCAGCATCCTTTGCTTGCCTGGTGGTTGTACAGACTGAGTCTGCAGGGTGAGGGCAAGTAGATGGGCAGTAGGAAAGCCAAAGAGCCCTCCAAAGCCTGGTGGTGATTGCAGAGGGGGCAAGTGCCTGGAGCAGCAAGTAAGCAGCACAGTGGCATAGCACAGGGAAATACCTCTACAATAAAATGGTTGCAGTGGCACATTATGCCTTGGAGCAGGCAGTGGCCTGGGACCAGATCCCAGGATGCCTAAGGATTGTTTGCCTGGTGGTATTAGTATCCCCACTTCTATTGTCTGGTTCCCTCTTCCAGTCAGCACCTCTGGTAGTGCAAAGAGTAGGGAATCAGTCCCTCTCCCACAGGAATTCCTGGCCATATGGCACTTGACATAGTCCCGGAGTGGGCAGCTTGTGGCCCTGCTGATGTTGTTGGACTGCAACTGACAGCATTCCTCACCATTGGTTATGCTGGACAGGAGGCTTGTTGGGATTGCAGTCCAGCAACATCTGGAAGGCTGAAAGTTGCCCATCCTTGCCATTCTTAAATGTGCATTTCCAATGCCATCATGATGTTGACAGAGTAGATTACGAAGTGGGATGGTAAATGTGGAAGAAAGGGTTGTTGTGAGTCACCATTTCATGAATGCTTCCCTGCAAGCAAAGTGCAGCACAGATTGGCAGAACCCGTATTTCCTGTTACATGAGACCATGAGAGCTGATTCACCCAATCTTCTTAACGTAATGGTGACTTGGAGGAGTCTTTGTGAGCGAATTGTCTAAAGGGGTTTTTGGACAGAAGGACCAGTCTTCTGAATTATCATGATCACAACATGAAGGAGGAGAAAAAGATTTAAAAATTTCATATATTGTTTGTTTTACATGCCAACATATAAGAAAAGTTCCTCAGGCCAGTTCACCCAATAAAACAAGTTGAAAACAAGTAAAACAATACAAATCTAAAATGTCTACAGTGCCAGAGAGAAGAGAAATATCTTTGCCTGGTGCCAAAAAGATAACAGTATGAGCACCAGGCAAACTTTCTTCGAGAGGGCATTCCATAAAAGGGGCAGCACAGACATTTAGTGTGCCAGCCACCTTCTTTTCTTTGGCATATTTGGAGTGTGCGCCCTACTCTAAGTGTTCTCTGTGGTATCTCCATCTAGAATAGTGATACCACCAAGAAACAAAATATTTGCATGGACCGGAGCATTAAAAGTAGTGGAGGCTGGTGGCTCCAATTTCGGTGGGGCTATGAAACCATTCTGAGTTTTAGTCAGAACCAGCCAGAGTCACCCAAGATGTTGAACCCCATCCCCAAAATAGGTTCAGCACCTTGGATAGCTCCTTTAGAGTTGCGGCTGCTTCTGACTGAAACCTAGAATGGATTCTCAGCCCCACTGAAATTGGAGCCACCAGACTCCACTGAATAAAAGCCCTTTTTGAACCGGCAATTTTCTTTAAGTCCAAAGTACATCCTGGACTTTAGCATGTAATCTCAATATATAGCTTAAGATATAGGACCTGGGCTTCCCTTGGATGCTCTTTAGGGAGTCCTCCATGAGGTTGTTCTCTGCCTCGATCAAAATGGAGAGGCAGGCAAGAAATAAATTTATTAGTAGTAATAGTAGTAGTAGTAGTAATGGGTGACAAGCTTTCCTGGATGATAGCTTGCCTGCTCCAACTGGCCTTCACTGAAGTGTATAAAAGCAAGGTAGTGTTGTGTTTTACTCTTGGATGCCTTCTCAGTTCACAAGATCACACATAACACCCAACGGACCTGGCTGATGTCCATGGAAATAGAGTCTGTGTCCTAGAAATCCCCCCTTCCCCAAATCCTCTGCAATGCATGAGGGTTCCATGGCAGATGCTCAGAGGTTCCTTGGGTAACAAGATTCTGTAGAAAGCATATCACTGATGTAGAAAGACTGAAAACACTGAAATATAAGACACTATATATACACAACACACACAGTGCATCCATGATATTCATTTGCCTCCCAGCATTCCTTACCAAATTTTACTCTCACTTATATTCTGTTCACTCCTCTTGATTTGATAGCGAGAGAGCTGTACAAAATAAAGGCCAGGGCAGCATTTTTCTGAACCGTGTTCTATAATCGCTGTCTGCCCGCCCTCCCCCCAGCCTTTGTATGTGCTACGTTCGAAAAGAGGGAGAGAGATAAAGAGAATTGGGTGTGCATGTGTAAGAAAAGATGGTGGGATTGACAGGACAACGCAAGGGGGTGCGGAAACTGCTACTAATCCAAAATTAGTATTTACTAATATTTCCTGTTTCTGACACAGTCATTAGGTTTCTTTATTTCTTTCTCTAAAATGCTCAACAATAATTCAAGGTTTTAGACCCAGCCAAGGTTATACAGCCCTGTCTATGGATTGTCGTGCTTATTCATAAGCCAGTTTAGCTCTGCACTTGTGTTGCAAAAGGATTGAATTATAGCTTTGGTAGTAGATTAGGTTTCTTTGTATTATTCTATTTATATATCTGGTTGCTCCATTATGCATTTTCTTCATACTATCTTATAAACTGATTGGGGCATATCTCCTTTGCTATTGTGTGGCTAAGTGCCCACCACAGTATGGATTTGAAAGCAAAATTAAATACCTACTATCGTCGGCTTAGAAAATCATTGGTTCTCAATTGCTCCTTTGTAATTCTGCCTACAATTCTGCCTACCTACATTCAGCTTATAAGGAAAATGCAATTAAAGACATGGATTGCTGAGAAATGGGAATTACTTTTCATCTAAGTAATGAGTAAACTTTTGCTATTTAGCTGTTTCTGAGCCTAAATACCATTCTGGAGCTTTGCTGAGGAAAGCTTTAGATGAGACTTTTGTGTTCTTAGTACAATCCAGTTTACCCACATGTGCCCCCAGTTCAGTCAGTATCTTCGTTGCTTTTGCTTTTTGGTTCTAAAGTTAGATGCTTAATCTTTATTTTGCTATATGCCTTGAAACAAGTGGCAAGCTGCTATCTATTTATTTCTGTAAAGCTCAAACAGTGACATGGGAAAAAAAATAATATATCTTCCTAAGCAAGAAATGTTATTCAGTTTGTTTTCTATATTTATAGGCCAGCATATGACAAAGGTTTCCAGGATACCTTACAGAATAGAAACAAACAAGTAAAAACAACAACAATAAAAGAGTAATACAGTATAATGGACCACATGTAACAAGAAGGGTTCATGTAACAAGGGTTGGTGAATTTCCCTACAGGGATTCTCATTGGGGTGGCAGACGCCATTTTGAATATTCAGGGCATCACAGGGATGTGCAGTAGCTTCTTGTTCTGTGCAAACCCAGCGAGGGTGGGTTGGTTGTTGGGGTGGTTGACAAGCCACCCACAACCCTAAAATGGCCCAGGGTACAAACCGCCCCAACAACCTACCCTTGCTGGGTTCACATTTAATGAGAAGCTGTGGCAGCAGGGGCTTGGATCTGCAACTTGGCACCCACGTGTCCCGCAACCCACCATGGCTATTAAGCCAAGGTGGGCTGCAGTGATCGTATGAACTAGGTC
The DNA here is from genome assembly GCF_023053635.1 of Elgaria multicarinata webbii. Lineage (NCBI taxonomy): Eukaryota > Metazoa > Chordata > Lepidosauria > Squamata > Anguidae > Elgaria > Elgaria multicarinata. The sequence goes on along the minus strand of NC_086175.1, from coordinate 23,645,491 downwards.
AATGTGATGCATCAAAAGGGCATCAAAGGGTGCTTCCACATGACGTTTTTATGGGACCATCGCCCTGCCTCATTCATGGAACTCTGTGTGTGTGTGTGTGTGTGTGTGTGTGTGTGTGTGTGTGTGTGTGTTTCAGACATCATTACCTTTTACTCAGTCCTTCCATATTTTCCCACCATTTGTCCCGTCTTTTTTCTTATGACAGAAAATTCATTAAGGAGGGGGGCATGGAATAGGTGCACAGTGCCTTTTGATTTGTAGCTCTACGAGCCCTCTGTCTTGAAGCACCCTAGATTAAGGTCAAGAATGAAGGGCGGAGAATAATTCATAAATGCCAAAACTGATTTAAAAGCTACAGGAAGATTTAAAAGACCTGGGGAAATAATTTGCCTGGTACCCAAAGAGCATTAAAATAGGTGCCTGGCGAGCCTCCCTTGGGACGGCATTCAACTACCACACTATTCTCCGCAGTTGTTGAATACCCCTGCCTAGATGCCATTTTACCAACTTTCAGAGAATTTAGTCCAAAATATCTTTGTTACATCCAGAGTTTACATGTTTAGTTGTATTCTTAAAATGGCTTGGGTGGTGTAATGGGTGAAAAGGTCCTTAGATTCATGCCACAAAGATACACCCATAAGACTGTCAAAACCTGAGCAGAACATAGACAGATCCTAGCGCTGTAAAATCACAGTATCCCAAAGGTTACCTGGTTGTCATGCAGCCCAATCCTCTGCATGTTTCCCTTGGAGTAAACTCCAATGTATTCAATAGGACTTGCTCTATAATAATAAAGTTGCATAGGATTTCAGTCATTCAGCACACTCCTAATCAGGTAAGTCACACTGAGCTCCCACTTACTTAATGTATGGTTAAGGTTGCTTGCTACCTTAATCTTGAAATTACTTTGTAATTGCTGTTCCAGCACCATCCAAAAGGGGGTGCTTTTGCTGTGTTTTGGCTAACATTTGCTAAGGGCAACCTAGATGTCTCAAAGGTCAATTCGCTTAAACTAATTCTGATGGAAATTAAAGTTTCTAAGAAAAGGCCATGTTAATGCACTTTAATACCATATTCGTTTGTTCAGTATACACCTGATACTGTGTTCTCAAGAAATTCTTTAATTTCATTTCTAGAATCAGTTTCAGTGGCAGCAATGGAGACATGGGGCTCATACCAGAACTCAGTAGAGGGTGGAATCAAAGGTAAAAGAGGAAGTGCATCACCCAAAAAGAGGACAAAAGAGGACACAGATTTCCATAACATTTGCACATACTAATATAGATCTAGATGCAAATTTAGAAAGAATTGCTAGAATTTGGATAGAAATACAATGAATCTCACCATAGTGGGGAAGACTGTGAATGGTGTGCTTGCTCAATCTACTGTCCAGGTGCTGTTGACGGGCAACTTCAAGGCTCCTCTCTGCTCTCCCTCTCTATGGTTATCTTTAAACTGCTCGGATTGCACAGCCCTTCAAATAGAGGACACCTTCAAACTGAGGACTGTCCTTTGTAAACTAGGATGCATAGACACCCTACTGGACTTGAGGGTGGTGGGATAAACAGGGCATAAAAATAAGAAATTCCTCTATGAAAAATATCATATACCTGGTGGGTTTCCAACCTTGCCTTCTGGACTTACTTCTCCTTCCTGTTCCACCAGGTAAGGTGATGTCATTCCACTGATGGAACCGCTTCTATCAGTGGGACTGGGAGAATAGCAATTTTGGGAGGCCCTCCTTCCAGAACAAATTTTCAAGAAGACCCTTGGAGCAGCTTTTGAGGAGGATCAGAAGGATGTAGGAATGGGGAGAGGGAGAAAGTCAGGTTGTACTAGCAGACCTCTGCTAGCATAATGCTGGATTTAACCTTCATGTCTACTGAGAAATAAATCCAATTGAGTGGGTTACAACCAGGTAAGGCTGTATAGGATTGCAGCCATGATGTTTTACTACGCAAATAAAATAAAAAGCTTTGCTTGGGTACATTATATTATATATAAACATTATAGGAAAAGAGATTGTGTCCTACCCAAGTTTACTCAAAAGAGCATTCCCATTAAAATGGGCTGTTGAAATGAATAATTTAAAGGCATAATCACTTCCTCAAGGTGTAATTGTTCTTATCATCTCCAAAGGATTATAAAAGCAGAGAGGTCTGTCTCCAACTATATTTCAAGCAGTCGTCACAGTTTCTAGTGTGTCTAGAACTGTTTGAGGCAATGGACTATAACCGAGTGAAAGCGATTGCGCGTGATCTTTTCCTGGGGCTTTCATTGTAACCTGAATAGAAACTCACTTAATCTGTGAATTCTTTTATCCCAGAGGAAAGGAGGGAATGGTCCAAAGTTAGAGAACAGTCAACACTGGATGGTATTGTATGCATCTATTGCCTGTTCTTTTATCCCAACTTTTCTACTAAATGGCTCTTTATGTGTGTATGTTTCCATTTATCGATGCGTTTATATACTTTAAAAATGTATGTCATTTATATAGCTAGACACTGGGAAAGTGACTCCTTTACACCAAGTAATACCACGCTGAATAAAATATATATCATGCCTGAAAGGAATGTCTTTACTTTAAAAAGATAACAACAGAAATATTTCTAAAGGCAATTGTTATGAGATATGGAAACCATTTGCAATCTATTATAGTGTTCATAATCTTTATCCTAATCTATTCCACCTTCATAATGGGTGACTCATCCAGCCAAAGGTGGCTGACTAGCCACAAGTTTAACTGGAGATCCTGTATTTGCTACCTGCCAGGCCAACTATACCTGGTAGCTGAGAAATTATGTAACTGTGATCTAGTGGACTAGTCAGGCTAAATCTCATGTGGAATCTTATACATGCATCGGTTTTCTCGATTACTTTTTATTTATTTATTTATTTATTTATTTATTTATTAAACTTATATACCGCTCCCATAGCCAGGGCTCTCTGGGCGGTTTACAGAAATTCTAAAATTGAGGCAAAAACAAGTATACAAAATTTAAAACTCTAAACACAGAACATACACACATAAAGCATTAAAAACCAATTAAAAACTAAACATGTGGGTAATTAGGATGTGCCGCCATATGCCTGGGCAAAGAGGAAAGTCTTAACCTGGCGCCGAAAGGATAGCAGCGTTGGTGCCAGGCGAGCCTCATCAGGGAGATCATTCCACAGTCTGGGGGCCACCACCGAAAAGGCCCTATCCCTTGTTGCCACACTCCGAGCCTCTCTCGGAGTAGGCACCCGGAGGAGGACATTTGATGTTGAACGTAGTGACCTGGTATATTCATGTCGGGAGAGGCGTTCCGTCAGGTATTGTGGTCCCAAGCCGTGTAAGGCTTTATAGGTCAAAACCAGCACCTTGAATTGGGCTCGGAAACATACAGGCAGCCAGTGCAAGCGGACCAGAGCAGGTGTTATATGGTCAAACCTTCTGGTTCCCGAAATCAATCTGGCCGCTGCATTTTGCATGAGCTGCAGCTTCCGACCCGTCTTCAAAGGCAGCCCTACGTAGAGCGCATTGCAGTAATCTAACTTGGAGGTTACCAGAGCATGGACAACTGAAGCCAGGTTATCCCTGTCTAGATAGGGGCGTAGCTGGGCCACCAACTGGAGTTTGTAGAAGGCACTCCGTGCCACTGAGGTCACCTGAGCCTCAAGTGACAATGATGGGTCTAAAAGAACCCCCAAGCTATGAACCTGCTCCTTCAGGGTGAGTGCAATCCCATCCAGAACCGGTAGAACACCCCCCATCCTGTCAGCGGAATCACCTACTAACAGCATCTCAGTCTTGTCTGGATTGAGTCTCAGTTTATTAGCCCTCATCCAGTCCATTGAATCGGTGCCAGCCAGGCACCGATTCAACACATCCACAGCCTCTCCTGCTGAAGATGAAAAGGAGAAATAGAGCTGCGTGTCGTTGTTATTATCTTCATTGTTATTATCTCAATTATGGTAGCCAGACTTCGTTCATAGTGGTTACAAGATTGTTGTTGCTGTTGTTTTGTTTTAAGAACCCAAAAAATCCAAAATGGGTGGCATTTGCTCAAGTGGCTTACTTTGAGGGAAGCCCGTGAAAGGGGCAGAGAGGCAATCCCCCTGTGTTTCAGACCCAACTATTTCTCAGGAGCACCAATCTCTCTGGCTAGCTAGCTCATTGGTTCTGCATAAAAAAGTGACTATTCTAAGAATACTAATGTAAAAATGACAAAGAGTCTTGTGACACCTTAGAAACTAACACATTTATTCTTGATGCATGGAGTGTTATCAAGAGTTTCAGGTATATATACAGTCCATAGGGTGGTGAAGGAAGGGGAGAATGGTAAACAGTGAGGTCAGAAGGAAACTAAATACAGAACGATCACATTATGGATGATGGCTGTTCAACTATGGAGCAGTCATGTGGACCAAAGGCTCAAAAAATCTCTATGGTAAAAAAAGGGGGGGAGAGATGTCAGTTTGTCCTGACCCCCTTCTTGATGGTGGTGCTCCCACACTTGCGTTTCTTTCCGGCATCTGCACAGGAAGGAATGCACGTGCGAACTTTCCCTGTGGCACTGAAGGGGAAAGAAACGAGGGGGCAGGAGCAAGGCAGCCAGGAGGATGGACAGAGGGACACCGGGTGCCCAGACCACCTCTCCTCCCTCTGACCTCCCTCTGGCTGCCTGTTCCTTCCCCCTTTTTTATTTTTATTATCTGTATCTGTGCAGATACAGATAATGACAATTTAAAAAAATTACTTTATTTTTTAAAATTATTTTATTTATTTATTTATTTATTTTATTACATTTATATACCACCCCACAGCCGAAGCTCTCTGGGCGGTTTACAACATTTTTTAAAGAGGCGCAGGGCCATTCCTCTCCTCCCCCATTATTATTATTATTATTATTACAATTATTATAAGCGGGGCACAGGGCTCTCCTGAGGTCCACCCACTTTCCTGTCCAGCCCATAGCGACCAATCAGGGGCGCCATGGGCTGTGAGAAGCCTCCGCTGCCAAAAAAGTCTAGGTAAGTGCCCGACTTCTTTTCAGCAGTGTTTCTGGGGTTTGCCCCCAGATGGCTTCGCAATGGCGGCTGCGTCATGTAGATGATGTGCCGCTATTGTGAAGCCACCCCGGGGCAAACCCTTCGTGTAGACATGCCCCTGGATTAGGAACACTGTTACTGTCTATGGTATGTTGGGAGGGGGTGGATCTTACTGGTTTTTTGCAATTTAACCTTGCATGTGGCCAAGAGCTGGCCTTGGGGTTGGGCTAAATCTGCTCCTCCACCCACTGAAATCTCTTTGCCGCTCCCCTGCTTAGGGCTGGCCCTGCCATTAAGCAGACTTGGGCAGGGGGCCCCCCACCCTGCGGGAACAGATACTGGGGTTATAAAGCAGTGAGGTGTTGGGAGATAGAGCTTTGTGTGCCATTCAGCCTGCCCTGCACCCCCAAGCTAACCCGCTGCTCTAAAGGACACTGTCCTTTTGCCAGAGTTGAAGTAAAATTCAACTGCCAGTCCAATTGGCTTTTGTATGTGGAGGGGAGAGAGAGGCATCATCTTGTTCATCTCAGGCAGCAAAACGTTTTGGACCACCCCTGCCCCTACTGACATCTGAAATGGCATCCCCCTATTAATTCAATACATATATGCCTAGCCCAGGCACAAGCTCTCTTGCCACCTGAGGCAGGAGACAACATGTGCCACCACATTGTGCCCCTTCCCTCTGCCACCACATTGTGTCACCTTGCCCTTACATTTGCCACCGTGGCTGTGTCCGTTCTGTGGAGAGCCATGCAGCTAGAAGGGGTTGTGGAGCTCTCGCGAGAGCAGAAGGAAGGAAAGGTGTACAACAAGGAAGCAGAGGGTGGGCGGCTGCTCCAGAGAGGGCCCACCAGCTGCTTTCTCATTGGAGGAAATGGCAGGAGAGGCTCTCCACAGCACCTCCTGGAGGAGGCAGGGTAGCAGCGGTGAGCCCTCTTGGAGGGAGCGGGGAGCAGAGCAATTTGCCCTCCTCTCACTCTGTTGCCTAATGCAAACATCTCTCCCTGCTTATGGGAGGGCCGATCCTGTATATACCCACCCCAAAAAAAGTTTGCATGAGTACACTGGTGTTCTCAGAAGCATAGCGTGTTTAATATCCATATTAAATTTGGGTTGAGCTTGAATCTCCCTCTCTTTCCCTTGTTCCTCCCTCCCTCCCTCTCTTCTTGCCTTCCCTCTAGTCAAGAATGCCTGTCAGATAGCTCCTGACCAATTATGTCTGCTGTTGCTTGGGAAGGATCCAATGTATGGCTGCCCGTTGTGCTCTGAGCTGTGAACAGTCCACTGCTCTGGAATATTTTCAGGGCTACCCCTTTTATGGGGCTGAGAAACAATTAACTTATCTATTCCCTCCTAGTCCTGAAGCTTTATGGGCAGCACAGATGTAAATTTCTTTTAGCCTCAAAAACCGATGTATAATTTTATTTTATTTTTCTGTACAAGTGAAAAGTGGAGAGCTACTGTGATTAGAAGATACATTTCAATTAATTCTCCCCTTCAACACTTTATCTCTCTGGCATCAGAACCTTTTATAGTGTTAAAATTAACAATTATTCAGCTGATGGCTGGCTGAACCCACAAGGGGATCTGGAAAGGGCTTCAGATAACACAACACGTATGAATCATTCAGGAGGACAATTCATGAAAGAAAAGTTATCTGTGTTTTGGATGACATTGGAAGAACTAAATAGGGAGGCACTGTGAAGAAGGGGCATTTGTGGCTCCATTGTCCAGCTCAAAGTTTCCTTTCTTCTGTATTATTATTGTGTTGTGAAATACACATTTTCAAAATTAATTAACCATTAAGGTAGAGATTAATGCCTCTGCTTCAGCTAAGAAAACTCCGGCTTCAGTGGTGAAAGATGAATTCACAGGCCCAGCGCTCTTTCAAAAAAGCTGTTGCCAGATAAGGTGGCAACTGTACTTTGAAGAGGAACAATGAGAGGTGACAGACAAGCCCATGTTTACCAAACTGAATAGAGGACTTGCAGGTTTCCACTTGACGATCAGTTACATAAATAGCAAATCAAGTCTGGAGTGATGTTTCAGCAGCCCATATCAGTAACAAAGCAGCAAGTACTGCAGATTAAAATAACAACGTGCCATGAAATTTTACTCCAGGCTGTGTCATCCTGGAAGAACATTGTCTTATATTTTACTTTCAAGAAAAAAGGGGAAAATACAACAATAACAACAACCCATTTTAATAGACTTTATTAAATAGTCTCCTCTTAGTACATGTAGCAATGATAAAATGGCTTTCACCCAGTACATACCATCATCACCCTCAATGTTTTGACATTTGGATTGGACAAGATAGTGTTGAGAAGCCTCGTGGGCAGAGTTCCAGCAGCATCTGACCCCCTTTCTCCCCGTTTTATAAATGGGTTTTAAAAAGAAATGTGGGGTATTAATGTGGCCTTCCCCAACATGGTGCCTTCCAGATGTTATGGACTTCCACTCCCATCAGCCCCACCCCGCATGACCAATGGTCAGGAATCTTAGGAGTTGTAGTCCAAAACATCTGGAGGGCACCAGGTTGGGGAAGGCTGGTTTAATGTATTAATAGCTATTAGCCAAACTAATTCAATGGAACCTGGAGAAGCAGAGGATAAAGATCAAGAAATAATTATCACCTTCCTACTGTACAAGTGGCTTGTGAGCTTTTACAGGCATCTGGTTGACCACCTTTGGAAGCAGAATGCTGGAGTAGATGAACCATGGTCTGATCCAAGCAGGCAATTCTCATGTTCCCCAACCTACCTAGTGAGCCAGCCAGCCAGAAAAATGTAGCTTAGAAGGGGACAGATGAACCATATCAATTGGTCAAACGGAGGAGGAGGAAAAACACTTGATGTCCTGAATCTAAGGCATATCAATGCTACAAACATCTGTTAGTTTTATACAGTGACCATGGCTTCCCTCAATCAATCCTGGGAAATGCAGTTTGGGATGGTGCTGGGAATTCATTGATTTATTTAAAGCATTTTTATCCTCTTCTACAGTCAAAATGGCTCCCAAAGCAGCTTACATACAGGACCTGTTCAGATGACACACTAAGCCATGGTTAGGCTGCTAACCCCTTTGCAGCAAATGTTTAGTGAGCATGTTTAAATTGTGGTTATCTAGCCACCATGGTTAGACATGCTAAGCCATAAAGTTTAGCTCAAAATGCTTAACCTCCGTGGCTTAGCATGTTGTCTGAACAGAGTAATAGTAAAAAAACAGAAAAGAAAAAAGTTCACAATCTAAAAATAATAATAATCTATTAAATATCTCTAGTGCCCCCCAATTACAATTCCAGAGATTCTCTGGGAAATGTGCATGTCTGAAAAAACAGCTGACATCTATGGCATGGATATATACCCCAAATCGTCACTGAGGAAACAGCTTACATTGTGGTTTATGGGTAAGTTGCTTACTCTTTTCTCCCTGTCTCAGTTTCGTCATAATTTTTATTTGCCTATTTTATCTGGATGTCATAAGGACTTCATTATTCCATGTTTGTTAAAGCACTTTGAAACGGCAGAGTTCTGTGTGTTACTATTAGAGATAATTATAGGTTGATGATGTTTATGATGTGTGGGCTCCTCTTTTTAGATGAGCAGTTAATGGCAAGAACACCTGCCTGTTCTGCATGGATATTAAAAGATATTACAGCACTTTTCGTAAGAATATGAATTTGGCTCAGTATCCCTGGACAATATATTTGCCCCTCGTCTCACTCTCGATCCTGCAACAAGATGTTGCAATGTATTCTTGCCTCCTAATGCATGTGCTCCTGTTCAGGGCTCCAGCCAGCCATTCCCTCAAAGTAGGGCATTCACCAACCCCCAACTGCCACTAAGGAAGAATGAGAAATTTATTCAGCTTGCATTTCAATGCAAACTTCCCAGATTTGCACTTCTTGAATTGAATTGTAGTTTGCCACCGAAATTCACACAGTTCTGAAGTGGGTGATGCAGTTCACACACATAAATTGTATACATTTTTAAAAAATGTGTGCACAAAAATGCCTATATATTTTTTTAAAAAATGTGTATATTTGGAAAGATGCACAGAAAAACTATGTGCTCAATCAGGGAAAATGTGTACATTTGCATGAAAATGATTTTTTAAAAAGAAAAGAAATGTACATACAAGTTTTCATGCAGACTATTAAAGAAATGCAACCCAATTTGGAATTTGGATGGAACATACCTAGCCTTGGAAAAATGAGAAGCTGGGCCAAATGGAGCTTGACAAATCCACCCATCCTAATCCTTAACACACAGTTTACAGTTTTTCTTTTCTGTCTGACTCTCAACACGGGCTAGGAAAGGGATTGGGTTGGTGGGAATGTGTCACTTACAGTTGTTGTTTTAATTGTTATATTTCTGGAAACTTCTGAGTTCCCTTGAGCATACTGATACCTGTCTCTTGTTGTCAATTGGCTTCATTTCTGTTGGCACTCACCATCTGAATTCACTATTAGAGGAAGTAATATTGACAACTTGGTTAGAATTATACTTATTTTATACGTATTCAAGAATTAGATGTTCTCATGTCTAGCCCTGCTCTCCCTGTTTTGGAAGAAGGTGTTTCAGGTAATCAATCAGAATCAGACTCTGAAGTAGAGGAGTCGGCCCCAGATGCAGGCCAGCCTGTACCAGTGGAGGACAGAGCTCTCACACTTTCTCCTCCAGCTGGTCCTGATCTCTCTCCAGAGCTTATCTCGTCAAGGGCAAATCAAACAGAGGCAGTGGGAAGCCAACATTCTTCTGAAGGAGAGGCCACCGACAGGCTAACTGATCCTAGAGTGCGGTGCAAGCTAAAACGCACTGAGTGGAAGGAAGGCGAGAGAATCCGCATCAGAACTAACCTCTCTGAAGTTAATGCCTTTTGGGGAAAGGCTTTCCGTTCTCCTTGAAATGACAACTGTCTCACTTAGTTTGCATAGTTTTGCCTAGGGAGAAGTTTCCAAGAGATTAGACCCTTTTCAGGTGGAAAAAGATGTTTATTGCTTAAATAAAGCTTTGTGGATTACTTAGCAGGCCTCTTTTTTTGTTTCCTAAAAAGGTAGGAGGTTTTTTAAGAAACACGGCAGACGTATTTTAGCACTGGAGTCACATTTCTCATAATATTCTTCTTGAATTTCTTTCCTGAATGCACATGCGCACACATACACACACTTAACGAAATGCCCATTAATTCATTAAAAGCTTTACAGTTTTTATTTATGATTTTAATCAGGTGATGAGTTATTTTATATGTTGCCTGATTCTTCATTGCAAATATTTCATATTATTTATTTGTTTAGAATATTTTTGGATCACCTCACTATTCATTAAATGCTCAAGGTAGTATAAAAAACACAAAAAACACATGAACAAAATACATAAACGTTTCTAATGAAGTGGACTGTGCCCATAACATACATTTGTATACATTTGTTAGCGACTTCAAAAAATTGTGCTAAAGTCCTAAATGCCATCCCAGTACACTGTAAACATGAGTCTTTGGTATAAATAGTTCAGATTCATTGAGCTTTTTGCATTTGTTTAATTACTCAAATGTCTTATTCATCATAAACTCTTTGTAATTTTTTATAGGTTTTATTAATAGCCTTTGGCTTGCAAATAAATGACAACTTATTGTTAGTTTCTAAGGTATCACAAGACTCCTTGTCATTTTTACAAAAAGCTAGGCAACATTTTGTACAATAAAACCTGAGAATAATAATAAAAACCAAAGTGTGGCAGTAAGTATTAAAAGCTTGGCAGAACAATGCTATTTTCACCAGCCATCTAAAGGACAACGAAGAGAAGGCCAGTCTAGTCTAGCCACCTTGAGAAGGGAGTTTTACAGCTGCGATGCTGCTACACAAAAGGCATTGCCTCAAGTACCCATCAACCTCACCTCTCAAGGAGGTGGGACATGTAACAAGACCTCAAATGATGAACCCGAATTGCATTTTCAAAATTCCGAAGAGCAATTTATCCAAGACGTGTGAACTTGTTCTCTAACGTGAACAACGCTTACTGAGCACTCTCAAAAGCAATGTGAATTGAATGTGTATCTGACCTGCAACATAATGCAATGGCCAGGAATCAGTGTAGCTTCCAACACACACACACGCACACTGGAAAAGAAACACCGCCGCCACCGCCAGAAAGAATAATCAGCATAGACTTCCCACATGTTAAACCACATTCATCTGGCCCATAATTTGCTACACCACACCAAGGTAATAATAATAATCCTAATTAACATTGCTATAGTGCTTTGGAGTGTTGAAAGCAGACCACATACCTTATCTCTGCAAAGTGAGTCAATATTATTAACCCCATATTGCAGATGCAGGCTGAGCAAGGGAAACTTGCTTCATATCACTAACAGTGCAATTCTATATATGCCTATTTGGCCAGTTGTAAGACCCACCGAATTCAATGGAGCTTATTCCCAGGTAAGTGAGTATACATTTGCAGCCCAAAATGCCCTTCTTACGTTGAGTTTTCAACAGCATAGTTTTATTGCTTAGGAAGCTGCCTTGTACCAAGTCAGTCTCTTTGCCAGTCTACCCACGTATTCTCCACTCTGACTGACAGCTGTTCTCCAAGATTTCGAATAGAGGGTCTTTCACACCATCACCTATTACTTGATCCATTTAAATAGAGATGGGTGGGATTGAATCTGGGATCCTCTTTACACAAGGTCTGTGCTCTGATACTGAACTATGGCTCTTGCCGTTGGTCACATGATAGGACCTAGGCTACATGGGATAAAAGCACACTGCAGCTCTTCCTCCATGCTAGCATTACCCCAGTTTCCAAGAGGAGATGTTCCCACATGGCCGGGGGCTTCTGACATTATGTGAGCAGCACAGAAAGCCTCCCCCCCCCATGCTTTTCCCATATCACAGACATCAACTTAAAAAGGGGCCGTTTGTGAGAGAATGGCAGAGGTGAGCTCCAAACCTGAGATTCCAGTCTCTTTTATAAATTAATGGCCAAGAAGATTTGAACTGGGGACTTACCAGCTCACAGGTGGCTTCTCCCTGCCATGTACTCTTCCTTAATACACCAAACGATTAGCTCAGAATTCTGTAAACTTCTAAAACCACTTGGTTTTCTGTTCAGTGTTGGTGTTTTCCCTCTAAACTCAACCACACATTTCAAACACAAATCACACAGACCCAGCTAGTACAGCATAGCTTCATGTGCCCCCTTGGGTATTCACTCAAATGTGTGCACAACTGCCAAGTGGACAAGCACATCTCATCTCAGTTGCATTGGGATTTTCAAAAAGCATTGGCTGTTTAGACAAGAATGGGTGGGAAGAGGCAGGGATTGTAGAGAAGACATTTGGACTGATAAATCCCCAAATATGCAGGACTGGTAACACAAGTAGAATCCACAGTATGAGTGACCGTGTGCTCTGAAAGTGCTTTTCGGTAGGGGTGTGCACAGACCCACACACCCCGATCCACTTCTTTCCAGATTCGCAACTTCTGGATCGGGTCCACTCCGCTCCAATCTGCCTATGGTCCACTCCGCTTCGCTGCGGAGCTCCAGATCCGGATTGGAGCTCCGTTTTTCCCAATAGACTTGCATTGAAATCCAAAAATTCCTACAACATTTTTTCTGTTAACGTTAGAAACCTCAAACTTGGCACCATGATAGCTTATCCACGTATACACATGCATGCCAAGCCTCAAGCAAATCCAAGCATCCCCTGATTTTGGGGGGATTTTTGAAAATTGGACAACCCATTTTCAGAAATGGATTTACTCCGACATTTTTACAGGTAAAAACTTTGAAGTGGGCACCCTCACAGATGCCATCTAGATCCACATTCATGGCAAGTTTCAAGCAAATCCCATCATCCCCTGATTTTTGGCAGGGGGTTTCCCTTTTAACACCCCAATTCAAGTCCCATGCTAGAACTCTGTCAATTTTCAAGTTAGAAACCTCAAATTAGGCACCATGACAGCTGATCCATGTATACACATGCATGCCAAGCCACAAGCAAATCCAAGCATCCCCTAATTTTGGGGGGAATTTTGAAAATCTGACACCCCAGTATCTCAGGGATTTTTTAAAGCTGCAGACAGCTCAATAGGCTTTCTTTATTTATGGCCTTTTCAAAGGAAATCCCAACATGCCATGAATTGGGGAGTAGATAAACCTAAATATGAATCTTCTTCCACACTTGAAAAATTTATTTGGAACTTCAAAAAGTCTAAGTGAGAGCAGGAAGGACTTATCCCCTGAGTCAAAGCAAGACACACACAAACCATCCCTGCAAGGCGGGCAAAGAGGAGGACAGGCATCACTGGGAGCAAGCATGCCAGAGGCTTGTGGGGTTGAACCACAAAGCCCATCATGTAGTACAGCTCCCAGGCACCAGGTGGGCAGAGAGGCAGGCAGAGATATGCCATAGAACTATGGGGAAGTCAGTCCCAGCAGATACCCCAAAATAACAGCACCCATGCGGAGGTGGGAAGGCAGGCATGGAGCAGACATTTCTGGGGGCACAACGAAGTGAGCCAAGGATTGTTTCAAAGCAAATAATGCAAACCATCCCTGTGAGGTGGGAGCAGCACAGAGAGATGCCTTTTCTTTTGCATCCCATAACTAGGAGGCTAGGAGGATAAGAGTAAAGCTTTGTGATCCTTGCTTCAGAGTTGATTGACTGCATTGTGATCACAGCCATTATTAAACAACAACAAAATAATAACATTAATAATAGCAGTACTAATAAATATTAATAGCAATAATAATAACAACAACTACTACAACAATAAGGAGTTGAACCACAATGAAAGCCTGTCTGACTTCACTGAAGAGGAAAAGCCAGGAGAGCGTGGGCTATGGGGTGTATAAAATGTAATAAATAAATAAATAAATAAATAAACAAAGGAGGGGTGGAATTAAAAGCAGCAGTGTTGCTGAATAAACAACAACAAGAATTTTTTTAAAAAAGGCTATGTCTGTCTTTTACCAGTAAGAGGAAAGTGAATGTGCCCAGGGAGAGGGGGAACTATGCCAATTTGACTGGCCCTAAATAAGTACCAGTCTTTAAGAAGCTACCTGACACTTCAACTCATGACAGGCATAGCTTCTCCACTGGTTAATCTTTGGAGGGTTCTGATGACCCTCCAAGGACAGGAGTGTGTGCACTGGGCATGTCCACATGCCCTAGGGGACCTCATTCCCCTGCACCACATCTATTCAGTTGTTCACCAAGGTTAGGGTGGGTAGCAGTGCTGTGTTTCCTATCTGTTATTTATTTGTTTAGTATATGATTTCAGGTTGTGTTTGTGCGTTTGGTGGGGCTACTGTTTTAAAAAAAACACTGGGAAAAGTCCGTTCAGAGACTAAGAATGAAAAGTTTCCCAGTTTCCCAAGTTACTAAGTATCCCATTTTGCTTATCCCCCCTCCAACTTTGGGATTGGAGGATGCTTCATCAGGTGATCATGGTTAGGAGCTGAATCTGCCTCTCAGCTCTAAAAAAAGCTACCTCTCCCGCTTTTTTTACCCTATTTTTTAATAAATCATAGCAAGCAAACTGCAGCACACAAAGTACTGAAAATAGGCTCAAAATGACCCCCACCCATGACTCTCTAAGCACAGCAAGTTTCAAATAGCTTGAAAAACAAAAAAGTTATCCACTAATCTTTTCCACAATGCAATCCTATGAGCAAAAAAATCCTAAATGGCAGGCGGAGCGCTCTGCGAAAAGAGGAGCGATCTGCTTATGGTTGCTTCTCTTTGCCGTGCTTCTCCAGCCCCCCGATCCACTTCTCCTCCACCTGTAGCAGAGGCGGATCACCCCAATCCGCTTCTGCTTCTCCGATCGGAGGAGAAGCGGATCACACCCCTACTTTTCGGTAGTTGTGCCAGCTTTTCACATGTACACAGGACAATGATATGAGAATCTAGCAAATCAATATGACTCACAAAAGAGTGACTAAAAAAGAAAGACAAGAAACTCTTTCATCTGGAGTTGGCTCAAGCGTAACATCGTTTCTTCCTCAAAAAGTTAAACTTGTTTGGAGTGACTTTACTTTTGAAAACCAGGGTAGCGAATTCACACATGCATGCTCATCATTCTATGACTACAACATCAAGTAATGATTTGTACATGTGAATGAGCCATTACAGGTAAAATACTACAGGGCAGACCTTCAAGATTTGTGAGTGGAGCTGTGACAGCCCAGAAAAAAATGAGAAAAATTTGGGGGAGAAAGGTTTTTTCCCGTGAGTTTTTCTGGAGCCTTTTTTGTTTTGTTTTTCTGAAAAATTGGGGGGAAATGAAGAAAAATGGATTATGGAACGTTTTATTTTAGCATGATGAATAAAATGTTTAAGACAAGGTGTTCATATATTTACTTCTCCAAATGATTTCTTAAAATTATGTACAGTATCAGATTATTACAATTTCAGTGCACCAAGGAGAAGCAAGTCCTAGGTTGCAAATCGAGACTACAGCTCTCAAATGCAAGAGCAAGATGCATTTCTGCCTCTAGGGGGCACTGCCATTGAAGCAGAGACTGAAACTGATAGTGAGAGCTATAGCTCAGAAAATGAGTCTGATTAAATTTCATGCATATATATTTATTGAATCATGCTGCCCCCTTTTTCTCAGTTCTTTTTATGGGAATGGGTGCTTTATGTCTGCTTGACATTATGGAGAACTGGCAGAGACATAAATAATTTTCTTTGTTACTAATCTTGATAGTTTCTTCTGTGTGTGTTTTTTAAATTGTTTTTTTCCTGCTCATAAACTGGCAAAACCAAGGAGGTTCCTTACAATCCAGGTGTTTCTTACAGTTCAGGAGCTTGTAGTTCCATTTGTTACCCCAAAAAAAGTAAAAAAAAAAAAAAGTAAAAAAAGAAATTCAATTTGTAATAATTGTTTTAATACACTGTACTTTTAATATACCAAATGTAATAATTTTATGCCAAACCAAGTTGTACATAATTACATTTTATTTTCCTAAAGTAACAAAGTGACTTTCAATCTGTAAAAAAGTGCTAATATTGCGGGTTGTTTTTTGTTGTTTTTTCAATTTTTCAAAAAAAAATATATCATTTTTTCCAAACCCCCCCCCCCCCCCCAGGAAAAAAATGTGGTTTTTTTTCCATGGCTTCAAAATTTCTGGAAATTTTACATCTCTGTTTGTGAGCTCCATCATGTCTAATGATGCCATGTACGGAGCTCAAGAAATCTTCTGATTTTACTCTGTTCCCTAATGCTTTAAAAACAGAAGGGTTCTTTTGCAAGCATTTGACCTGGCTGGCCAGAGTACAAAAGCATACTTCCACAGCAGGTATTGCACTAATAAATATCTATAGCCAAGTCTGTGACCATTCACAGCATTTCTGTTCCATATATCATGAAAATGAAGGGCTGAAAGGAAAGAGGCAACCTGTGCACACATATCCCAAGATCCTTTGGTGCCTTAGGTCAGAGATGGGCAGACTTCACGTTTGTGGGATCAACTTTTTTTTTTTTTTTTTACTCCCACCCCAAGGTCCACCAACTGGGGCTAGTGCAAAAGACATACACATAAAATTCAAGAATTCTGAGCCCGTGAATTAGTTTCAAGTACCTGAACTGAATTGAGGTCACAATCCTTCCACACAAAAATCCACTCCTGGTTGCTCCAAGCTTTCTTCAATTCATCAGTGTAATTTAGGGTGGGGAGGCATCATTTTGATGTGGCTATGGCTAAATAATTGGAAGTCAGAAATACTTGCTGATCTACTAAAAATCACACAGAGTTCTACCAGTAGTTTCTGATCTACCTTCTGCCCACCCCTGCACTTAGGTAGATAATCCAAATGGTGTCCCCTCCATGCTGGTAAAAATATAACAATAAATCAGATTATAGACAATTTGATGGTTTTACTGGTACCCCCAAATCTGCTACCTGAGGCAGAGTATCTCACCCTGCAGTAAGCCTCCCATTGCTCTTTTTTTAGCTTTTAGATGATGGCCAAAATGCACTCCTTCCCCATTTACCTCCCCCCCCCCCCCCGTTTCTGCTGCTCTGATCAATTGCTGCTAATTGGGTTTTATAGGAATGCTTTTAAATTTTGATATCTTAAAATGTGATTTTAAGATATGAAAATTTAGGTATGTTGGAGACTTTTTTGTTAGAAGATGGGCTATCAATACTTTACACTTCAATCTTATGCATATCTATTCTGAAGTTAGTCCATTGAGTTCTCAGGAAAGTGAGTATAGGATTGCAGCATTAATCAAACAAATAAATGAGTGATTAGTGGTAGGCCCAGCCCAAAATCTGAACAATATTTTGCCTAATAGGGGCAAGGCAATTCCAGCTGCACTGGTTACCAGTGTGTTTCCAAGCGAAATTCAAAGTGCTGGTTTTGACCTTTAAAACCCTAAACACTTTGGGAAGTAGTTATTTGAAGGACCACCTCCACCCATATCAGGTGGGTGTCCACATGGGAGGGGGGGTCTTCTCTACAGTGGCCCCAAACCTCTGCAACAAACTCACATCGGATGGCCTTCCCATGATGAGTACTGTTATTACTGCTATTGCTGTTTTTTATTGTTGGTTTTATTGTTTTTATTGTTATTTTATTGAGATTATGTTTTTATTGCTTTTAATATTTTTAACTGCTTTTATGTATTTTATTGTTGTAAGCTACGTTGTGAGGACTTCTGCCCTGAAAGGTGGCCAAAAAATGTCTTAAATAAATGAATAAATACTGCTTTGAGGGCCACATGGTGGAAAATGTAAATATGAACAAACAAACACAAAGAGTATATTCCAGTATTCTTAATAGGGAAACCCATGTAACACGACTCAGACCCCAATGAGTATTGAACCTTATGAGAAAATGTTAGTGCAGCAATTTTATACATACTTACCTGGGAATAACTCTCACTGAACTCAGTGGGACATACATAGACATGTATAAGATTGCAGCATTTTCTAATTTGTTCTTTGATGCCTACATGTGACTTTCATGGGAAACAGTTCAACATAAGCACTGGACTCGACATTATCCCACTCCTGTACAGAGAAGGATATTTTTAAAGTAATGTCAGCACAATGAAAGGATTAGATAACTCTGCAGTTATTTCTTCTGCAAAAAGAACCTATAATTTAAAATAATTTCATTTAACAATTAATATGTGACCTCACTTATGGTTTTTGCATCACACAGTATGCATGACGGCTGGTAATCCTTTAATAAACAACATGCATCATCTTAATAATCATTTGTTGTACATAATTTAAAAAGGGATTTTGACAACTTGTGCAATGCTGCTAAAGTAATATCCAGGATTAACTTTTTGCAAGAGCCTTAACCCTCCCTAAAAGATGAGTAACTAGCTTACAGTAACTCCTTTCTTTGCTGTCTCTTCTATTGTCATAATCTTCTTATAGTTAAAAAGTTTTCTCTAATACTTAGCCTAGATCAGCGGTATTCCTTCTCAGACCATAGACCACACACTGCATACGGCTGGCCTAGATTTTTTGTACTGGAGATTATGTTTTCATCACACATACTCTTGCAGAGGGAAGGCTTAAATTAAAAACACACACAAAGAATCTAAAATTGTATATTTCAACGCATACTCTCCAATAGGCTCTATTTATAAGTGACAATCCTGTTTTTGTGATACTTATCCCTGGTAAACTACTGTCCCTATTTTGCCTTTCAGGGTTGTTGTGAAAATTTTGTCAGAGCACACACATGTACAAAATGTTTCAACTCCTTCCCTGGGTTCGTTCACTAGCAGTTAAATCTCTGAAGGAAGAGGGGAAGAGGCATGTGAAAAGGATCTCAGGGTTGTAGTCAACGGCAAGCTGAACAGGAGTAAGCATTGTGATGAAGTTGTGAAAAAGGCAAATGGAATTTTAGGCTGCATTAGTAGAGCCATTGTTGCCACATCACAAAAGTAATCATTCATCTTTAATCTGCACTAGTCCAACCTCATCTGGAGTACTGTGTCCAGTTCTGGGTGGTGCCACACTTTAAGAAGGATGCAGACAAATTGGAATGGATTCAGAGGAGGGCAATGAAAATGGACAGGGGCATGTGGCAAACTCAACCTACAGGGAAAGGTTGGATTATCCTGGAAAAGTGAAGTCTGAGGGGGCATGATAGCATTTCAAATACCTGAAGGGCTCTCACATAGAAGAAGGTGAAGATTTGTTCTCTGTTGCCCAAGGTGGCAGGACTAGATCTAATGGGCTTAAGGTACTGGAGGGTAGATTTCAGTTGAACGTTCTTTTTAATGATAAGAGCAGTTCAACCATGGAGCCAATTACCTAGAAAGGTGATGGGATCTTCCTTGCTGGAGGTCTTCAACTGGAAGATGCCCAAGTTTTGAATTCCCTGCATTGAGCTAAGGGTTGGATTAGATGGCCTACAAGGTCTCCTCCACCTCTGATTCTATATCTTATATCTAATGCATATGCATATAAATGCACATACTAAACCAGCATATAGTGCAGAGTCTGCCTTTCATATACTTTCATATACTGCAACCATTTTGAAATGTTAATAACACCCTTTTTATGTTTACTTGACATAAACAGTTATGTTTTTCTAGTATTATCTTGAACCCAGAGCAAAAACACCATCTATGGTTTTAAACCAGTGTAAAAAGAGCGAGGCTTTTGCAGAGAACATGATTGCCTCCGAATGGGTGGCTCCTAGTGCTAACAAATCATTGCTCTTCCACGGCAAACTACAAGCAGAGTTGCTATAGGGATTACTGTGCTTTACCTCTGTGTACATCTTGCTGGGATCCAGGGTGTATTTGATTTAAATCATGATTTAAATCACGATTTAAATCACTACTCAGAAAGTAGTTGCTGATATAACTGTTATGAACTCTGACTCTCTAGAGATGTAGGTAGATGTAATGTGGTGACGTATTTTGTATAGAGTGTTTGTCTGTTAAATGTACTGCTGGCATTGGTCAATGACCGTAATAAAATATATTCATTCTCAGAAAGACTCAATTTAATCATGTGATTCCCCCCCCCCAAAAAAGCACACTCTATTCATTGAATTTTTTGAAACTTAGCACTTAAGAGCTAAGGGGTTGATTCTGTGTACATAGATTTGCAAAGGAACAATGTGATTGTGATCTCTGCAGACACAAATTCACAGTTTTGAGAACTGTAAAACCAAGCATCTGTGATAATATCTTCTAGATACAAAAAAAAAAAAAAAAGACCAATAATCTTACAGAAACCTCTGGAAGAGCATGGCATTGTGAATGGATTAATGGAATTCATTTACCCAAAAATTGAAACATTGCATGAATATACAGCCTCATGCTACATAACTAAAAACTAATCCTTTTTTCATAATGAATAACCTTTGGACTATAATGTGTCTTAAATAGAAAACTATCTTTAGATAGATTTTTCCTCAAAAAGCATTTTATTTAAAAAAATCCGATTTAAATATATAGCATTGATTTTCATCCACCCTGCTGGGATCTGTTCACACCAGTGGGTGTGATGCAGGTACCATGGGTGAGGTCATTTGAATCTCACCATACAGTCATTATGAGCTTTTGGTGGGCATCATTTTATGACCCCATTTTTGTTTTGTTTTTAATTAATATTTTTAATATGGCTGAAACACTTTTCTGGCTCATTTTTTTTTAACGGAAGAGAGGTATAGCACTATAATACCATAATGCTATATTGTTAACTCCCCCGCCACACACACACACAAATTCCGCAACTTTCTCTCACAACCCCACATCACATTTTATTCCTGGTCACTGTCAAAATGGTGGTGACCAGAAAGTTTTTTAAAAAATATTTGAAAAGATGGCATTATAAAAGTAACATAATAATAATAATAATAATAATAATAATAATAATAATAATAATAATAATAATAGTGGGCCTACTAAAATACATCCACACCAACATCCAGAAAGCAATCATACTTAAAACATGCTCAATTGTAAGGAAATTTCTGAATCAGTAAAAGACAGCATGCCTTGGCAAGCCTGTCACATCCGTGAGAAAAGAGATGATGATGATGATGATGATGATGATGATGATGATGATGATGATGGTAATAGTAATATAGAAATAGGGTGCAATAGTGCTATAACTCTGTTTTTAAGAAAAAAGAAAGACAGATATAGTGTTAACACCTGTGGTTTCCAGGTTTAGGTTCTGCCCAGGGCCATTTGGAAATATGAGAATATTTCTAGAGAAACAGGAAAGAAGAAGAAGAAGAAGAAGAAGAAGAAGAAGAAGAAGAAGAAGAGGAAGAGGAAGAGGAAGAGGAAGAGGAAGAGGAAGAGGAAGAGGAAGAGGAAGAAGAAGAAGAAGAAGAAGAAGAAGAAGAAGAAGAAGAAGAAGAAGAAGAAGAAGAAGAAGAAGAAGATGACCAGGGATGGAGAATGCATGACCCTCCAGATATTTTAGACTACAACTCCCAAAATCCCTCACCATTGACTATGATGGCTATGGCTGATGGAAGCTGCATTCCAACAACATCCGGAGAGCCATACCTTCCCCAATCCTGAATACCTTACCTTTGCATCCAGCAAACCCCAAGGCAGCATCTAAAAGGAATAATAATAATAATAATAATAATAATAATAATAATAATAATAATACCAAACAATTCACCCTCACACCATTACAATGTCAAAATACTCATCCCGTTTTGTGTGTGTTTAATATACAGAAAACAGAGTAAAAAGTCTAGCTATTATCATCTCCCCGCCCCCAAAACAGTTTACTACAACCTGCCTTCTCTCCATTGTTCACAGCTGCAGATTGAACTGCTCCACTCTTCTACATATGCTAAACAAGCAGAACAAGAGAAATAATGATTCATACTATGTCCAGATATATTGTACGATGAGCTTGTAGTTCTCACTGAGCAACATGGGTAGTTATGCCAGGATTCTATGATCAGATAACTTAAATTTAAGAGGTTCATCCCACGTACCTGCTTCCCTCAGATTATCCCCATAGCGCTAAGCTTTCACGGTTGTTGTTTTTGCTACCAGGAGGCAGCGATCCTTTGCAAACCAGGAAGTGGGTTTAAGGGGGGAGAATGTAAAAAATCATTAAAAAATCAGTGGATGACTCAATTCAATTCAAATTTGGTATGCTTAAAGTTCTCCCTAATATCTATTACTGTGCCAATTTTGGTGTCTTTATCTTTAAAGCTTA
Organism: Elgaria multicarinata webbii; assembly: GCF_023053635.1. NCBI lineage: Eukaryota > Metazoa > Chordata > Lepidosauria > Squamata > Anguidae > Elgaria > Elgaria multicarinata. The sequence goes on along the minus strand of NC_086175.1, from coordinate 23,623,262 downwards.
CCCAGATGTAAGCATTTCTTTAAAATCCTGCTCCTGCGCCCCAGCGGCGGCTTGGAAGATACGCTCAAAAAGTAGGGGCTAAATATGGTGAATCTTTTTGCTTTATTGCACAATTAAGGCAGGATGCATGGGAGTACTTCACAATCAAAGCAGATTCTAAGGTGGAAAACTTCTGAGTCCTTTGCATGCAATTCGCAGTGATTGCACAGTATAACGCTGGTGTGATAAAGCTCTAAATTTCCCTATCTTTCAACCTGTTGTTTCTCTCCACTGACTTTGCCTTTCTTCATCAACCTTGCTGGTTTCTTTACTTCATCAGAAAGGGAGCAGTAATACCTTATTCATCCCATTGCTTTGAAATCGCTCCTTTCCCCATGATAAACAAGTTCAAATTGTTCTCTTGTGATTTGCCTGCTTCTTTCTGAAATATAGAATGAAACATTTTGTTCTTTCCTTTTAAATGCTTTTCTAGGGCTGGAAAAACTCCTGCCAGATACCCTGGAGAACTACTGCCAGTCCGTGTTGAGTAAAAAATACTGGGTTCTATACATCATTTTTTGTAAAGTATAGTCTCCTCTTAAATATTATGTAGGAGGTTTGTTTGTTTTTAGAGTGCTCTTCAACCATTACTCCTAATGCACCTTCCAAATAAAACCATCTTCAGTGAAATGAAATCTTCAAACTACAGTTACATATTGGGTGCGTTCGGGCAGCACAATAGTCAATGGTGGATTAACAGTCAACTCCATGGTTGATTATCAAGGGAGTACTCCCCACACAACATGATTATAATCAGCTGTGGTGTGGATTAAGTCCAGCGTCGAGTTGACCACTCGTCAATGGTGTGTTTGATTGACACATCCCCTCTCCTCTCTGCCCCCCTCAGTCCTCCTGCTGGCATCTCTTCAGCCATAGCAAGTTCTACTGGCTGGTACCTGACACATGACACAGTAACAAACGATTGTTCAAATAATCAACTCTTCACAGTGTTGGTTATTTACATCAGTCATTTCGGCTGAATAACCAACCACAGTGTGAAAAGTCCTTACAGGTGACACAATAACCAACCATTGACTATTTAACCCGCCGATGGTTATTGTGTTGTCTGAACCCAAAGAGAATGTTCCATGTTTACCAGGGAAACAACTGCAGGAAAGAAATAACATTAGGGCCAGGAAATGGTACCACTCACGGCAATGATACGTCTGTAGGATACATCTTTCCTTCTTCCTCTATTTTTATCAACATCATCATGCTGTTTTTCAGGAAAACATACATCAGTTTACATGGGATTCCCACAAGCCCCCATAAATGCACTGACCAGGTCTAATGCCTCCAGTACTAAACAATTAGAAGCTCTCAGACTATGTTCCATATTCGTTCTTTATTCACGATACTGTATTCTCATGTGAAAGTGCTATCCTGCTTTTAAGGTACACTATCTTCATATTCACATGTTAATAATGTGTCGAAGCACAATAGACAAGGAGAGAGGAGGTATTTCTATCATTTACATTTCAAAGGCAACCAAAGACAATATACTAGCTTCTGAAGCAACTGCTTGAACTTGTTTAGCTCACAGATTCATGAGAGAAGAAGGTATTTGAATTCGGGAACTTCATTATGCCTAACTGGGTGTGGCATTTAAACTCCCTTTTTGCGTAACTTGTAGACACTATCAGACATTATAATTAAAGTGCATTGATATGGCAATGCACTCATCAAAGAAGTATTATGGAAATGGACAATATGATTCCCAAAGCAGAAAGGCATGTCAACAACAAGGGTGGCAGCAGAACATTGTTCTTTGGTGTATTGGGCATTGTCCAGCAGTTGTAAAGAAAAAAGAATTTGTGGAGGAGATGACAGTCAGAGAAAGAGGAGGCCTTCTTGCTGTACCCACCAAAGACAGATTCACTCTGTCTTTGGTGGGGGGATGGATGTGCCAGAACTTATCCTACACACTCGGTATCAAACTCAACATCTAAAATGGCTGCAGGGTCCACGTCACGTGTAAGCGTTGTTGGGCGTCTTTGAAGGGCCCACACCCCAGCAGGGACCCACAGACATGAGTCCTGGACTTGCTCCTCCTCTTCGCCATTGCAACCTGCTTGTTCACCTGCCTCTTGCCCAGACAACAATGGTGGTGAGAAGGAGGTGCAGGAGATGCCACAGCCAACTTGCTCACTGGCTTTGCCCGGCAAGCAAGCAGCAATGAGAAAGAGGATGAGGAACAGTAGCAGCTGGTGACAACCACAGTGACAAGGTGGACTCACTGAGGGAGGGGGCTGATTGAGAGTGCCTTGCCCAAGGGCCTTCACAAACCTGGAGCCAGCACCTCTTCTGTTCTTGCAGATCTGAACAAAACGAAACTTGGAGCGGAAATCTTACTCTGTTCTTTTGCTCTCCAGAGCCCTTCTTGTAAGCTCCTTTTGAAGTACACTTTTAAAGAAAAAGCATTGGTGGTGGGCTCTTTAGTCCTCATTCCCAACTAAAATTAAGGCTAAGAGCTAGAAGATGGGTCCCCAATGTGGCGCCTGCAAGGACCTCCAAGAATGCTCGCAAAGCTCTCTACTCCCTGCCTCTTCAAACATGTATTTTTAATTTTTAAAACTTGAAAAACATTACGGCAGCAGAGTCTCCTTCCTCTTCCTGAACCTGATGCTGATCAGCTGTTTAGAGGGCAAAAAGAGAAGCGGGGGAGGGGGAACATTCCTGGCCCCATCCAATCTTCTTCCATCCACACAGAACTTTCCCTTTGCTCTCTCTTTCTCTCCCCACTCCACGCCTTGCTATTTTCCCCCTTCCCCATCCTTAGCCGTCATCTTTCTTTTCCTTCCTAGCATTTAGCTTTGCTTTCTCTCCCACTTTTTCCTCCCTTCCTAGCCTCTAGTCTTGCTATTCCCTCCCCTCTTTTGACTAGCTGGGCCCCTGCAGCAGCCATTGTGTAAGTAGCCACATCCTCCATGGGAGCCATTTTGTGGCAGTGCCCACAGCAGTTTTTCAAATTCCCAAATGTGCCCAGGGGACCCCTGGGCTACAACTAAATATTCGGTCTCTTCCAAGCTAGGCTAGTATGTCTCCTTTTTCAAGGTAGGACTGGGAGGGCACCATCTCCAGCAGAGAAGTGATGGGAGAAGGTCAATTACCCCTTTCCTCACCCATTGCTTTTCTTCTCAGACTCACTATAAGCAGCTGCTTTTCCTCCAAACCATGTTTCGGACCTGTGTTAGCAACATCAATACTGCTACTCTTCTGGGATCCCTGCAGTTGGGTGGTTACAGGAAAGCTATTGGCACAGCAGGGCTGCTTTCTGGACCAGGTGAAAGCAGAATGCCCAATCCAGAGGCTTCAAATGGCCTGCTAAACACAGAAGGTGATTTTGCCCACACTTATTCCCTTCTGTGCCTGAAGAAGATCCTGAGGCTGAACACATGGAAATCCCTTGTAGCTCCCTAGATTAGGCCCTGCTGGCAACCAAGATGGCTCCTTCTTCAATCCCCACAGTGCCTGACTCTTGTAACATACGTGGGCTTTTTATTCAGGATGGTTTTGTACCAGAGACTCCTCGACTTGTTCCTGTGAATTCTTAGTTGAAAAAGTGCTAGAGCACAGTATGAGGGCGCTCCATCCTAGTACCAAATTTCACCATCTCTTCCTGTTGTCAGAGGTTTTATTTATGATATCCAGACACTTCCTCCATGAAGCTGCACATGGCCAAGGTTGAGCTTCAAGGCCATGCAGGCGTTTGAATATGGGCTTCAGCACTCTAACTACTACATCATACCAGTTCTGTACTACTACTGCAGCTTCCCCAACCTGGTGCCTCTAGATATGTTGGGCTACAATTCCCAGTATCCTCTCTTCCAGTCATGCTAGCTGGGGAATGCTGGGAGTTATAGTCTGGAGGGTAGCAGGTTGGGAAAGGCTGTACTGCAGAATGGCTCATGGGATCACAAAGGACACACCTACTATTGGTAAAAGTCCCTGATATTCAGGCATCGAACTACTTTCAGCAACAGTTAATTCTGCCTTAAGTGTGACCATCTCAGTAGCACCTTTTGAAGCCCCTTATATAAAAAAGTAGCACCTTATAAAAAGGGTGGGGGGAGAGGAGGGAATATTTTATGTACAACACACCTTGAGAAACATGCTCCCACTTTCATAAGACTGATCATTTGGAAGCTCTGAAAATGTAAACTCTTTGATCTATTTTAAGCCAACATCAGCACATTCCAGCTCCTAATTTAAGCGCCATTCAAGTTGATTTACAATTATTAGACACAGAAAGGAAACAATGCAGTCTAGCTCATGTTGAAACTGACTCATGCTTGCTCCCTGCTGTATTGTCTGAACCACTTAGTGTCACGAGATATCTACCAATATTTCTAGTTGTTTGCATCATTTGCCAGAGTCCTTTCATAATCAGGTAAATCCTATAGTTCTGGCAACAACTACAGCAAACATACCATCTTTCACCACCACATTAACCTTGGTTACATTCAAGGAAATACGCATGGCCTGTATCACATTTCCTTCCATTCCACAATAACCTCTAGCATGGTAAATAGCACACTTTAAAACCCAGGCCTGTCAAACTGTAACCCACCAAGCCAAATGCATCTAATTTTTATTTTTATTTTTGCTTTGTATCTAAATTAGGGCTGTTTCGTACTTACAGGCACATTGTTCCATTGGGCTATTCAGAAGACACCCTCTTCAATGTTCAATAAATATGTAAGGGAAGACAGCAGGATCATGCCCATAAGCAACACCTCCTCCATGCCCGTGCACATACTGACAACACATCCGCAAGCGGCCCAGACTTCCTGGTTGAACCGCGGGCTCAATTGAAGACGCCGACGGACCGCCGACGGCGCAGGTAAGGGAGGGGAGGGCGGGGGGGTTACCGGGCCCTGCCACTGTCGCCGCATGGGCGACAGCGACAGCGGCAGGGCCCGGTAAACTCCACTTACCTTTCCGGCGGAGCTCCGGATCGAGGCGAAGGATCCGCCTTCACCTCGATCCTCTTCGCCACGCTCCGCCGGCCCCCCAATCCTCTTCGCCTCCGCCTTAAGGGCAGGCGAAGCCCCCCGCTCCGCTCCTGCTTCTCCGGTCCGATTAGAAGCGGAGCACATCCCTAGTACATAGGCATACATCAACTGGTGTACATAGGCCTTTTATATACCGCTTTCATAGAACTTTCATAATGGAATATCCTGCTTGGTGTAGATGAGCCCTTGGATGCACAGGGATGATCCTGGGATGATCTCGGGGAAGAAACGTGGTGTAGAAAGGGCCTTATTCTGCTTCTGCTACATGTAATTGATAGTAGATTGAGACATAATAGGTAGCATAATAACACAACCAACAATAAAATGATCATTTCTAAGGGGGGAAGATTTAAGCCATTATTTATATGTAACCTTGCATTAACCAAAGGTAAGCACCACATTCATGTCTGTTATAACAACCAAGAAGTAAATCAAAATGGGCACACAAGACCTGACAGAGTGAAAATGACTGGTTACAATATACTACAGTGATAGGACAGGGCTTGAAAAGGAGAGCTGCTCTTCACATATCTAAGAGATATCTCATATCTTGCTTGAAAGCTGACAAACCCTCCAACTCTGCTGAAGCTATTTTAGTTAAGCTACAACAACTCCATCGGCTAAATCCATATGAGTGATATGCAGTTACAGATACATAAAGCTGATAATGGCTCTGTGAATGTGGCATATAAGAAACTTCTAAGTTTCTCAGTTCTCGCAGATTAGAAGTCATAATATTAACTCAAGATGGGCAGATAGTCTCTTCTTGTCAGCATGCACATTATTTACAAAGGCCTATCAAGCAGAATTGAAATGGCCAAAATACAGATGTAATTAGTTTGCCATTCAAATTCGGAAATTCCCAACAAGGGTTGGATCCTGATTTAGTTATACTTAAGAGTAGGTCAACTGAAATGAATTGGATTAAAGTTATGACTGACTTGTCCCATTAATTTCAATGGATCTACTCGAAGTATGACTAAATCTGGATCCATCCCATGCTGTTTTTATAGGCGGTAGTTAGAGATTTAGACTGAAGGTGGACTGAAGGTGCATGAGATGATCTTGCCTACATAACAAACAAATAAGTGTTTCAAGGGCCACACTATTGCCTGAGTACATCCTGGAAAGCTGTGCAGCATTCATGGGGAGAACCGTTGGCACAGCCAGAGTTGGCTTTAACTTTTCTATCACAGCCATTCCACGTGGCTGAAGCCCCTTCACAATTTTTCAAATTGTTTGCCTGTTTCAGTCTGCAAGCAGCTATGGAAGAAACATTAGACACACACACCCCAGTTAAATGCAATTCTTCCCATGGCTTGCAGAGACCTCCTAGGATTGCAGCCTGTTATGAGAGGTGACTCATAAGTCATATAAACCTGATGCATATTTTCAGGGGTGGGTAGACTTACCACTGCATGCTGGGATACTTAAGGCCAAATGACTGATATTGAGAAGAAATGTCTCCCAGGTGGGATAAGCTGGTGATGCTATTCGAGGTAGTATCCAATGGGGGTGTGCAAAATGGGTCTTCTCCACCTCAAAATTCGAGCCACAGCTCTGTTGAGGTGATTCTCTGCCCCAATTTCGGAGTGGCTCCCCTTACTCGCCCTGTTGGATTACCCGTCGGAGAACTGCCCCCTTTCGGATAACCACTCTAATCAATGGAAATTAATCAAATGCTTACAGCGCCCTCATTTTTAAAGATAAGGTGATAAAACTTTGCACAGTGATAGCTCTTAAAGAGGGCTTTAGCTCTGCCAAGTCTAAATCAGATCAGTTCATGCTTTGATTTTTAGTCTCTCTTTACCTTGAGCATCTTTAGCTAAACGTCCCCATCCTTTTAATTATCTCTGACATCATGCACTTTGGGTCTTGCCCTCCCTTGCTTGGATGGCACACTATGTAATTAGGATGTAATATGCTTAAATATGCAAAAAAAATGGCACTGGCCTCACATTAAGGCCTAATCTACACCTGCCATTTATTCTGGGGTGTGGCCAGAGGACACACAGCTGATCCTGGGGTGAGCCAGGGACAAGCACTCAGTTCTCCCGGGATAGATGAGACTGCTTTTCCCTTATTTTTTTCTGTCACCTTGGGACCATACCACCTCCACGGGATGTGTGGCTTTCCCTCCTGAGGTCCTCCCTCTTCCCCAAAAGTAGTGGGGCTCAGGAAACAGGCACAGAGCTGTGCAGAGGGAGTCCATGGGCATCGGGGGGTGAAGGGGATAGCATTTTCACCATCTTTGGGATGGCGCTCAGCATCTCCCAGCGCCGAGTTTGTTGTGTGTGATTTTAAATAAAAAAATCACCTTCGCACAGGATCACACCCATGCAATTGTGCAAATGTATCCTCTTTTTAAAAAAATAATAATATGGTACCCCAAAACATCCGTCTTTACTTCCGGGACAACTTGCTGGCATGTGGCCCCTGAGAGATGATCCCGGAAGTGGAAAACTCCATGATCGTCCCTCCCCACTCCCCAAAGAGCTGCAGGTGTAGACGAACCCTAACTTCATCAAGTCCCTTTAGTTCTATATTTCACTATATTATTAACACCATAACCTGTGGCATTAGTTTCAGGAGATTATGTCACTGAAAATTATTTCCTTTGGTTCAGCTTTGCTAGTAATGGACCAGCTAAACTGTGAAGAGAGCAGTCAACCACTACATTATGTCTTTGGGGGCAAACCTTAAGGCTCTTTGAAGGGAAGGAGCCCAATGTAACCATACTAATGCTAATACTAGGTTAACGTACCTTAATTTTGCTTTGACTAAGCTGAATTTGGCTGAGCAATAATGTTCATTGGATAAAAACAATGGCTGCATTTGCATGTAATGATAAACCAGGAATCATGATGTAAATGAGTGGTGTCCTGGTACACACAGCCCATTTGCTCCCACTTTGCTCGTTCCTTCATGCAAGCAAGCAAACACATTACTAAGTGTATAGCCACAGCTGACATCAGAACCTGGGATGACAGTTAAGTGACAGTCAAGCTCAGTTCATAAACCATCTTTAAACCAGAATTTGTTGTTAGCTTAGTTAACAATAATTCCAGATTTGGATATAACCTGAACCTTCTTGATTTGTTTACCCACTCATACAAAGGCAGGGGCAAAGTGGGGTGCATGGGCTGGGGGAACCAGCACACAGCTTTTTCATATTTTGGTTTATTAAGTCAAGATTCCTGGCTTACTGTTATATGTGAATTCTGTATTTGTGTCTGGGCTTTTCAGACTGTGCAGGAAGAAGGAGAGATGTATACATTAAAAACATATTCCTCACCTATTCTTATGTTTTTCTGATAGGTATATACGCATAGGCAGGTAGGGAGGAAATGTATCCACGAAGAATCTTTATTTCACCTTGTCCTTGATTTTAATCAACATTTGCCTTCATAGGAAAATAAATGACATTTAGGATCTTCTGAGGCACAACTCGACAAGATATAATTAGAAATACTTTAGCTGACCTTTTGTAAACTACGATACCCCAACAAAATGGTACAGAAATCACATTTTTCCTTTCTTTCAAAATAAAACAAGGAACTTGCATCTTTTGTGGGTACAGACAAGATTACAGGGTACTTTTATTTTAGAATAATTACACGGTGACCTTCAGAGATATTTGCAAAGGTCATATTCTCATCACATAGCCGTGAATTCTTTTCTGCTTTTCCTTTTGTCCCACCAGATATAAATTTAGCAAAGGAAAAAGAAAGAGCAAGTACATGAGGTTGTGTTCTTTTTTTCTTCTTCTTTTTCTTCCTGTGGTTGAAAACTGAAGATAGTTCAAAGTCCCCATAGGCTCCCAGAGGGCTGTGGGCTATGATAGGCTATTTTCTACCATTTAGCTCTCTCCATTATCACTACTCCTTTTTCTTCATTATTCTCCACTTATCACATGCAGGATCACCACAGAGTCCAAATAGAGAGTTGTAATTACCCAGCTGCCACCTGATAGAACCCCTTCTATCATCTTTATCTCGCTAGGCCTTGCTGTTTCATCACTGGATAAAACTTGCCCATGGCAATGCCTGTGATAGTACATCTCAGAGATACATTTAAAGTTTACTCATTTATCGCAGAAAAATGCTGAACCCATGCAATTATTAGATACACTTGCCAATTTATTTATACAGGAAGGCTACTTTAACTCCCCTTTCTATCAGCTATTTATTCTGTTCTTCTTGAAAACGCCGAGGTCACTTTTGGGCACTAAGATGAAATGTTGGAAGGAGGTGAAGAATCCAAAATGACCAGAAACAAAGCTGCCAAGAGACCCAGCAATATAACTACAGACATTGCCTCCCTAAAAAAAGTATAACTTGAGGGGATTTATATTATCATCATCATCATCATCATCATCATCATCATCATCATCATCCCATTCTTGTTTATAGGATGCTAGTAAATGGGTTCCTCATTACAAAGATTATATGAAACAAATAAGGATTGGGAAACATATACATTATGCACCCATTTTTGTCTAATGCAATAGTATGGAACATAACATCTTTTAAAGCTGAGAATAACATGAATAGCATCTATTTCTGAACTCAATCGGTCTGCATGTGGACAAATGTGAACAGAAATTATGCCTTAAGCTAGTTTAGGAGCGAATCTCCTGAACTTTGAGAATTTGTCTTAAAATTCACAAGAAATCCGCATGTAATTTTGAGTGCATTTCTCTGAACGCATACATTTTTGATGCAGTTTTCCCTAATACGCCATTTTCATACTAGAATCCATTTTTAAATATTATTTTCACCAGTACATGCTTTTGTGTGTGTGTATGCTTTACTTTAACATACAATTTTTATACACATTATTTTATTGTGGAACTCCACTGCAAAATTTAGAGAAGTGCAAATTTTGAAGGATAACTGAGTTTCAGTTTGGTAGTTGTTGTTTATTCGTTCAGTCGCTTCCAACTCTTCGTGACTTCATGGACCAGCCCACGCCAGAGCTTTCTGTCGGCCGTCGCCACCCCTAGCACCCCCAAGGTCAAGTCTGTCACCTCCAGAATATCATCCATCCATCTTGCCCTTGGTCGACCCCTCTTCCTTTTGCCTTCCACTTTCCCTAGCATCAGCCTCTTCTCCAGGGTATCCTGTCTTCTCATTATGTGGCCAAAGTACTTCAGTTTTGCCTTTAATACCATTCCCTCAAGTGAGCAGTCTGGCTTTATTTCCTGGAGTATGGACTGGTTTGATCTTCTTGCAGTCCACGGCACTCTCAGAATTTTCCTCCAACACCACAGTTCAAAAGCATCTATCTTCCTTCGCTCAGCTTTCCTTATGGTCCAGCTCTCGCAGCCATAGGTTACTACAGGGAATACCATTGCTTTAACTATGTGAACCTTTGTTGTCAATATGGTGTCTCTGCTCTTAACTATTTTATCAAGATTTGTCATTGCTCTCCTCCCAAGAAGTAAACGTCTTCTGATTTCCTGGCTGCAGTCAGCGTCTGCAGTAATCTTGGATATTGGTTCAAAAGTACAAAATTAGGTAAGTTTGCATTAAAATGTGGAGTGAATGAGTTTCTTCCCCACCCCTAATGGTATGTCACTACAATGTATGGAACCTAAACCTGGACTTGATGGACATACTAGCAGAGGGGTAAAGCTTTTCTCTCTCGGTATACAAGGCAAATGGATCTCTCTAGGCAAACAAGGCAATGAGATGGATCAAGAAAAGAAATGGAGGACTCCAGCCCTGGAAATGTGCAATAAGCACCAAAGTGGAGCAGGGAAATTATGCTAAGAAAGAATCATGAAGAATTATCTTACAGACCACACAAACCCTGGATGACTCTTGGAGCTGAGCTGAAATCCACAAACAAATCCACAAATAATTGGTGCCCTAACTCAAAGGCATTTATGCACGTCTGACAAGGAGTGCAAAGGACTCAATGGCTTGGAGGCTGAACTCAGGATGGGGCCGAACAAAGGGAACAATAGTTTGGCTCTGGGGAATGGAAAGAAAGTTCAGGGAGGTTCCTTGCTACTTGACTGAGTTAAAGCTAGTTATTTGTACAGAGCAGAAAGCATTGCTATGGAAGACAATTAAATTCCAGTATGCAAAACAAAAGATATCACAAGGGATGCCCAGCTGGTATCTAAACCTGCTGATTTGTATGGTGGGTGGGAATTTGGGGGCTTGCCAGATTTCTGTGGCATCTCTGGCTCAGCTTGCATTTGCAATCCAAGCTGTGGGTTTTTCCTGAAATCCGGGAAGTTCTCAGTTTTTTTAAAATAAATCAATAAATAGAAATGTGTGCAAATCACAAAGCACTTTGTGTAATTTGCACAAATTTCTATTTATGATTAAAAAAAAAAAAACCCTGGAAAAACCATAAGCTGGCCCAAGTTGATGCAGATGAAGTCAAGCCAGATCATGGAGAAATGAGCTTAAGTCCTGGGGTGCTGAGCTGATGAAAGCATGGTGAACTCCATGCCCCCGGACAGATTCCTCTGACATACCTAATGGCAACCTTTCAGGACTGGGCCACAGTTTCCATGAAGCCTCTGGACTGGACAATTTACAGGTAGCCTAGTGGTTTAGCTAGCTGAGCAAAAACTTCATAATCAGGTAGGTAATTGCAAGTGTTTGTAGTTCTATGAGAGCAACTCCCTTTAATGTAACCAATACTCTAACCACTATACAACACCAGCCATTCTCCTTTCCTACTGCAATTCCTTAAAGGTTCCTATTTATATTCTGTATGTAGGTGAGGAAAAATAGACACACATTAAGGCCGCAATCCTGCAAGCAAGACCCATTGTGCAAGGAAGACCCATTGAATTCAGTGGGTCTTACTTCTGAGTAACCCTGCTTCATACACACAAGCACACATACAGCCAAAGGAATAATTTCCAGCAGAAATTAAATGGCATGTGTGGCAGGGGTGCAGCTCAGGAACACAATAACTGATGGAACATCTCTCCTAGCATAAACGTACCCATACTCTACGACATCAAAGGTCCTCCTCTGAGTGCCTCCTCAAAAGGAGGTTCAGAAGATGGCAACAAGGGAGAGGACCTTCTCAGTGCCTGGCTCCAACATGGTAATCTTTTCAGTGCCAGATTAAGACTTCCGTCTATTCCCAGACATTTGATGGCATATAAGGGGCACTAATATATCAGGAGACTTCTTTACGGTTGCCGCTGATGTTTTAGTTGTATTTTAGTGGTTAATTGTTTTCGTTGTTTTATATTTTTTATGTTTTAATTCTGCTGTATGTATTAATTCTATTATAAGTTGCCTCAAGTCTTTTGTTTGAGAAAGGCGTCTAACAAATCATGCATGAGTTTGTTTACAAGTTCCTGGACGTCACATTAAAGGCCCTATTCCTGCTTAGTGGTATGTCTGCAGCTCTCCTGTACTTCATGAATACCAACAGCGAATTCAGTATTTAAATGCTGGAATAAAATTAGCTTGAGTTTAGTTACTCAATATGTACTAATCCCCATGAAGTTAATGGAAGCTGCAGGCATTCAGTATTTTTAATAATCTACTGCTTTTTAGTTACCTTAAAGGTGTGTTTGAATTCTTCAAGCACTTTCTTTAACTTCTCTGTATCTTAATTTCCCCATTTGCACATATGATTATAATACTTCCTACTCCTTTGTACAGTACTTTGGAGATCCACGCATTAAGGGTCGTACAATACATGCCTTAGTTACTGTAATTATTGTAGTCATTTCAATTAGGTTTTGGCACTTCTGAGCCAAGGCGCTCTTTGAAAAACTCTGCAAAGTGGCTTGCTTCTGAGAAATGAACATGAAAACCTTATTGGTTTCCAAACATGATCCATTTGCTGTTGTACCACACCCTTGTGAAAAATTCAGCCGGCATGAAACTTTGCAATTTCAGGAGCAGCATAACACGTTTCTCAAAGTTCTCATGCGCTCAGGAAAAACATGTGCCAGATAATTACTTTGAACTGGCATGAAATATTGGCTCATAATACTGGAAAGCAGTTCTACGACTGTGGGGCTTTTATCCGGATACCAAATCCGGATACCAAATCATGTGTCTCTATCATTTGTAACTACTAGTATCAAAGTTTTAATTTCCCTTGGTAAACAGAGATTGTAGTGTTCCTTGGAGCCTGTCAACCTCTCTTACCCGAGAGGTAAAATCCAACATAAGTCCTACATAGAGTAGACCCATTGAAATGAACAGAGAATTAAGTTGATCATGACTAATTTAAGCCTCCATTCATTTCAATGAGTCTTCTCTAAGTAGGGCTTACATTGGATTTTACCGCATGTTTCCTACCACATGCAACTAGGCCTCAAAAGTACCTTTATCTCTAGCAAACGCAGGATGTCTAGTAACACTTGCTCAAAGGAACAAACTTTATTAATTCCCTCTTCAACACACTGCAGGAGCCCTGTCCTCTTTTGTTTCTGGTCAAGAGGGAAGCGCTCCTGCAGCTTTAATTGTTGTGATCAGGGCCAGTGCTACCATTAGGCCAACTAGGCAGCTGCCTACGGTGCAGACCACAGAGGGGCACAGTACTGCCCTTTAAGGGTCACAGTTTTATACAAATTAGCTGTTTTAAGAAAAAACATAATAAAAGGAAAATATAATAGTTCAGAAACTCTTCTTGAACAGCTGAATCAAAGTTGGCAATTTGGGGTTGGTTGGTTGCTAGGACACAAAATAGTCTGGCACTGGTTGTGATGAAGAGGGAATTTCACCAAGTGCGGCATACATACAAATGACACCTGCTGAAATTCACTTTTCTATGCAACTGTTAAAGATACAGGAGCCCTGTCCTCTTTTCCATATGGTCATCCTAGCAAATGTACAGGGTGGTCATACGAACACCCCTCATGCAATGATGGGGATGTGTGGGATTGTGCCTGGGAACCTAGGCTAAACAGCCTCCCCACCCACATGGAGGTGCTCTTTGCATGTAGGCATGGCTGCTGTGCACAACCCTTCTCCCTCCCGCATCAATTAAACAAATTAAAAGCAAACAAACATATAGACAAGTAGTCAGCTTAGTGTAGCATCAGCCCTGTATCCACAAAGCTACAGCGCAACCTTGCAGCCCTCCAAGACTGCTTCCCACCAGACAACTCCAAAGACTCGGAACTGTTTCTCTCACTCTCTCGGGCACACACAGTCCTTGATCGCACATGACCCTCCGACTCCAATGCAAGGTGTGGCTTGCATTCCAAACATTTGGAAGAGACAATGGTTAGCTTAATGAGCCATCAGTGGTGAGTGTGGATGCCAAGCTTCCACAGGCGTCACACCAAGCTTCCCAAAAGCGCTACTGTAATAGACAGGGTGTCTATTACGGTGTCATCCGCCATACAAAACTGGGGATCAGCACAACCATTAGGACATCTCCCTTAAAGTAATGAAGGCAGTGAACCATGCCCAATTATACATCTTAGGGCATTTTAATACACACGGCCTTTTGCATGGTTGCTGCTTCCCCTGGTGCGATCACACTGTGGCTCCAATCTGTCTGCAACCACATGGGCTGAGTCAATTGGTGAGAGACTTTCTCACCTGATCTCCACCTTACCAGGAGTGAAAATGGCAGTGGGATAGGAAAGACCCATGTGATTTGCTCTGGCTCTATGGTTCCAGTATTGACACACATTCCTTTTCTCCTATCTCTGAATGCACGCTTACTTCAATAAGAGAACATCAGCACAGTCTCTCAATTGCCCACAGTTGTTACACCTCATGATATCCTAATAGTGCTGACAGTAATCAGAAATCCACTAGAAAATGAAACATCAAAGATCCAACCCAATAATACGCCAAGCTTTGCACCACATGGATACTAGTATACTGTGAGAGAACTGCAAGAAATACGTTCATTAAATAATTTAAATCTCCTGTAAGCCTAAAGTACCCACCTACGAAGAGGCATCTCTGAATGATTCATTGCTTAGGCCTTGCTTCTTATCAATCAGCTTTTGCTAGGTTGCAAGTAATTCTTCATTGGGGAAGGTTGGTTCACTCAATCAGTCCCAATGCAGAAATGCAGCAGAATTACTGACCCTCAAAGGAATCTGCATGTTGCAGTTCTGCATGAGTTTCTGCCATGGATTGCCTCGATTCAGGACACACGGGGAAGTGGCTGTAGCTCTGTGGTAGAGCACATGTTTTGCATGCAGAAGGTTCCAGTTTCAATCCCTGGAATCTTCAGGTGGGGTTGGGAAAAACTCCAGCCTGAAATTCCATCAGCTGCTGCCAGTCAGTGTCAACAACTCCAGCCTAGATTGTCCAATGGTCTGACTTGATATACGAGAGCATCCTTTGTTCTTATACAACATAGGGAGTTTGCTTTTCCACATGTGGCTATTTCTTACTTTTCTACATGGTCAGCATAGTACTTTTTCACTTTAAGAGTATCATGTGTGCTTTAATATTAATTAGAAGAAAAGTATGCCTCAGGTATCAGCAGCTTGGGAATATTTCCCTAGTCAGTGATGAAATGAATTACCTATTGTTGTTTTTCTAGAATTCTCATAATGTTGTACCTGTAGTGATGAAGGTGGGTGAAATCCTTTGCCAGTGCTTGATACCTGTTTGTTGCTCCCTAGTTTATAGCACTGTTCAGATGGGGGGGGGGACCCTATGCATTTAGCGAACATCAAGGGGGGAACAGAACCACACCCTCTAAGCCTATCCTAACACTTAGAGCAACTCTACATTAAGGGAAATTGTGTTGTTTACTCAGGGCTTCTGTGCTTCCTGGTTCTTTAGCGTGATTGTTGTGGGCTGCAGTATATAAGAGGAGAGAAGCGACAAGGAGTTTGAATTGAATATTTCCTGTCCATTCAGTTCTATTGAGACAGTACCAGCTAGTGGCAGAAGTTCCTGCTTTTTCCTGGCTATTACCACGTCTCTCCCCCCACCCCATGATTTCTGGAGGATTCAGCGGGAGATATCCTGGTTGTTGAGGACGTCATGAAATTGACCCAAAAACTTCCGTGAGTGGTCAGTCACGAGTGTGCAATAAATCCCTCATTTATAGAGACTTGACACAATAGCTGGCCATGTCTCTATGGGATCACACATGCAGAGTTAGTGTGAAGGTTTTAAATGTATAAGGCTTTTCCTCAGGATTAGGCACCCTGGCCAATCAGGGTTCTCAAACATGAAGAAGAAGTATACACACAAGCCATTTCAAAGTAAGGCTGTGTATATTCCTGGTGGCCTTTAGGCATGTCAGTGTTGGGGCAGCAGGAGCTAGCAGGCATGGCCCCACTCTCCCACACTCACGTATTCACTGAACATGGAGGGAGTGTTCATCTGAAGTACTTTATCAATACAGGACTAATTCTCACCCCAGATTTTAGCACAGTGAACTCAACAGCAGTTAACTTGTGAAAATGCATAATTAGTTTCCTGCATGGTTCCAAACGGGTCAAGATTATGGCTCTTCACTTCTTGGCTCAAGCAGATTTTGCAAGGATTTTTCAGGATGGAGTTAGCCAGTCTCTCAATGCATGTCCAGTACTGAGCCACAGGGTCCCTCGATTCAGCTCCTTCTCTCTTATTCTCAGGAAGCAAGAAAAAAATATGACTTCATTTACCTGCTCTTCCCTACCCATCCCTTTTTCTTCGGCTTTCGTGCCTTTTTAAATGGTAAGCCTGCAGGCAGAGACAGTCTCATTTAACTGATAGTTTGTAAGCCAGTCCAGGAGCCTTTTTTGGCCAAGGAGTGGGATAAAAATATTTTAAATAAATGAGAACTCCTCGCCAATTCAGGTGAAGTATTTGCTAACCTGAGACTAGGGAGGGGTAGAAGAACCAAGATGAGGAAGAGAGGAAAACTCTGGCTTCTCTTCAAAGGTGGCAAAGCTATTGCTTCAACAAAGATTCCCAGGGAATCCCAGGTGGAATTCTGGCTGAAGTATCACTTCCTTTTCAACACACAAAGCTTATTCTTTTAAACATTTGGCACTCTGTGTATGTGTGTATTTATTTAATATATTAATAAGAAATGTTGAACTTATGCCATCCTAATATGTGTTCATAATGAGATACCTCTGATTTCGAGAGATGCCAAAGAGATACTGCATCTCACCAGTGATGCCGGAGCATGTGAGCTTTCAAGTTACACAGATGCGTTATTGATCTTGAATGATCTCCCCGACGAGGCTTGCCTGGCGCCAACATTGTTATCTTTTCGGCGCCAGGTCAAGACTTTTCTCTTCTCCCAGGCAGTTAACAACATATGCTGAGTTTTTGTTTCTTTAACTGACCCCAAAATAATTGTTTAAATGGATATTGTTGTTTTCATGCTTTTGATGGTTTTAAATTTTTGTCTATTTGTTCTTAATGTTTACCATTTTAAACTTTTGTAAACCACCCAGAGAGCTTCAGCTATGGGGCGGGTATATAAATGTAATAAATAAATAAATTGTGCAAAGAAAAAAAAGGGTAGTTATTTGGCAGGTATGGAGAAAGCAAGTACATTCTCACTGAAGTAATTCTAATCACAAAATACATCAAAATTAAAGCAATCTTATGTGCACTGATTAGGGAGTAAGTCTCAATGAAATCAATGGAACACCTGAATAAATGGTTAGGATTAGGGTTGTGCATGGACACCCCAATCCGCTCTGGATCCTGATCCACAACTTCCAGATCGGGTCCGTTCCGCCCTGCGTTGATCCGCCTATGCTCCGCTCCAATCCGCTGCGGGCTCCAGATCCGGATCGGAGCTCCGTGTTTCCCCCCCCCCCAGACTTGCATTGAAAATCAATGCCCAGTTTGAAGCAAATCTGAGCATCCGGAGCCAGGTAAGGCCCCCCTCCCCCTTCACCACTTACCTGCCTCCATCGTGGTCCGGCGGTGGCTTCAACTGAGGCCTCAGTTGAAGCTGCTGCCAGGCCATGACGGAGGCAGGTAAGCCCTCCTCCCCCCTGCCCCCTTAACTGACTCCATTGTCATCGTCGTATAGACTGCGGCGGCAGCAGCGCCAGCTAAGGCCCCCCTTCCCCCTTCCCTGCCTCTGTCATGGTCCGGCAGCAGCTTCAACTGAGGCCCAGGCCTCAAAAGGTTTGAGGCCTGGGCCTCAGTTGAAGCTTCCACTGGACCGCAATGGCGGCAGATAAGCCCCTCTTCCCTCCTGCCCCCTTACCTGGCTCTGCTGCCGTCACCGCATGGACTGCGCCGCCACCAGGTAAACCCCGCCTCTCACCACACTTACCTTTTTTCGGAGCTCTGGATTGAGGCGAAGGATCCGCTTGGTCTCGATCTGCAGCTCCCCCAACCCGATCCGTCTCCACCTTTGTCGGAGGCGAATCAGGCCACTCCGCTATCGGTTCTAAGAACCAAACCGAAGCGGAGCACAGCCCTAGTTAGGATTATGTCTATAACAAGTCAAAGACCTGCATTATGGTACAAACATATCCAGTGAAGTTCTCTCTATATGTTGGTGGCAGCCCAAGTTGAGATAAATTCCAAAGCCATCCACAGAAAACATATTATAATCCACAGGCATGGGCAGAAGAAAGAACTGGATCTACTGGTAGCAACCTGGGTGACCTGCAGTAAATCAGGATAGATTTCTGACTCCCAATTATTTAACTATAGCAGCAAAAAATGACTCCTTTTCGTGCTCTAAATTATATTGTTGAAATGAAGAAGAAAAAAGTTTGGAGTTACCAGGAGTGATTTTTTGTGTGGTGGGACTGTGAGTTCTGTTCATTTTTGATACTCAAAAGAAATTCTTGGGCTCAGAATTCTTTCATTCTAAGCATATTGTCTTTTACACCAGGCTCTGGTTGGTGGATCTCACAGTTCTAGAGAAAGCAAGGTAGATCTCACAGACCTGGAAATCCCAACCCTGTTATAACAAATCGCCTGCTGAAGCACAGTCCTCTACTCTTAATGATTGTGAGAGGCCTACTTCTGTTTGGCTTTAGCTGGAGAAGACACCCCAGTTCCAACTGTACTATCTTCAGCCTCAACCAAAAAACATCTAACAATGCCATTACAGTTGGTGGGTGATGTGTAGGGAGAGCTCTGTCTTCTAGGAATAAGTGAAATGTCCTAACCAGACTTGACCTTGGGGAAGCTGGGGGTGGCGACAGCCGACAGAAAGCTCTGGCGTGGGCTGGTCCATGAAGTCACAAAGAGTCGGAAACGACTGAACGAATAAACAACAACAAATTAAAGAAGCAGGTCTTTTGGTACAAAGAGATGTACATATATGCACCCATCACACATAAACATACACCAAAGAGCACCAATAATCTGGTGAAGCTCTCATAAAAGTTGTTGCAGTGCCCCATTGGTAGTTCCATTGGCATTGAAAGGCAAATTGACCATGGAGGTGAGAGTTCTCTAGTCTGTATAATCCTTGTCGGCAAATCCGCTGAAGCTTTGCACAATCGCCTTTATCCTTCTTCCCTTTGACTGGGGTGATATAATGGAGACACTGTGTCCAAACAGCCATTTGCTGCTGGAAAAAAAAAGCCCGGCAAAACACTCCAAAATTAAACATTGCACAATTGCATTCAAGCTAATGAAAGCTGGGAATGTCGCAGAGGTGACGTTCTCCATCTCCAAGATGAGGAGGGTATTATTTAACCTGTCACTCTCCCGTCCTCCTTGCTGCCAATCTACTGTATGGAGTAGCCCTAACAATACCCACTGCCTTTCCAATGGTGGGGTTGGTGTCAGGAAAGGGCAACGGACTGACAAGCAGGGCAGGGGTGGAGGGAGTGAAAGCACACGATGCCACTTCATCCAGGCTAATGTCTCTACATAGCCTTGCTGCCTTGGGAGAAACTAGAAAAGCTTCAGAACTCAAGCTTTTCACAGGAACGGCCTAGTCCAGTGAGCAGCGCAAGTGTCTGCCTGGGACAGCAGATATTCCAGGGAAAAACAATTTCTCTTTCATAGACCCTTGGGGAAAATCCTTGAGGAGGAAATTGTCCTAGACACTTGCACAACAACAACAAAAAGAGTCCTAAGACACCAAGGAGCCTGAGAATGAGAAAAACCTTGTCCTGAACCATCTCAGGAAGCAGCCGCTAAAGCTCTTTCACTTGCAGACACTTTATCGGAGGAAGAACTCCTATGGACTGTGCTTCCTCACAGGGATTCTGCCAAGAATGTTTCATTCCAGCATCATCAGAAACTAAGGAGGATGCTCCTCCTCAGAAATTCCCTCACCTCAGGGACTCTTGCCTCAAAGCCAGTCTCAGAGCCAACATGAAATACACCAGTTTCACCAGATCATAGCTTCATAATCCGGACCCCAGAACTGTTGTTTTTAAATGGATACTGTTGTTTAGTACTGTTTATGTTTTTGATGGTTTAAAATTTTGTATACTTTTTAATGTTCACTGTTTTAAACTTTTGTAAACCGCCCAGAGAGCTTCGGCTATGGGGCGGGTATATAAATGTAATAAATCAGATCAAATCAATAAACAGAGTACAACTTCTTTAACAATTATCTCCATAAAGGAGGGTAGGGCCCAGAGCACATACTTCTCTGTAGAAGCATTTTAGCTGTTAGAAATTCAGATTAGCCTGGAAACAACTCTACAGGGTGCTTTCCCTGTGCCCGTAGGCCTTGCTGGTTAGGCTTAGAGCTTTATCACACCAGCGCTATACTGTGCAATCACTGCAAATTGCATGCGAAGGACTCAGAAGTTTTCCACCTTATAATCTGTTTGATTGTGAAGTACTCCCATGCATCCTGCCTTAATTGTGCAATAAAGCAAAAAGATTCACCATATTTAGCCCCTACTTTTTTAGCGTATCTTCTGAGCCGCCACTGGGGCGCAGGAGCAGGATTTTAAACAAATGCTTACATCTGCGTAAGCTTTAAAGATAAAGACACCAACATTGACACAGTAATAGATATTAGGGAGAGCTTTAAGCATACCAAATTTGAATTGAATTGGGTCATCTGTTGATTTTTTTAATGATTTTTTACATTTCCCCCCTTAAATTCACTTCCTGTTATGCAAAGGATCGCTGTTGCCCGGTAGCAAAAACAACAACTGTGAAAGCTTAGCGCTACGGGGATAATCCGAGAGAAGCAGGTACATGGGATGAAGCTCTTTGTGAGGGGGAGGGTGGGGCTACAACGCTCCTTCTCACGAGTTCATTTAACACACATTCTGAATGCCCGAATAAGGCTCTCAACTGCCATGTAAGGAGTGAAGCACAACGTGCAGAATGTACTGCATATAACATGACAACCAAGTGCTTATTTATATACGCATTCTGCAGCTGAAACTCTCCCCACGGCCTGAGTTCGATCCCAGAGGAAGCTGGTTCTCAGGCAGTCGGCTAGGGTTGAGTCAGCCTTCCATCCTCCCGAGGTCGGAAAAATGAGTACCCAGTTAGCTGGGGGAAAGGTAATAATGGCCGGGGAAGGCAACGGCAAACCACCCCGCTATAAGGCCTGCCAAGAAAACGTCAGCGAAAGCTGGCATCCCTCCAAGAGCCAGTAATGACTCAGTGCTTGCACGAGAAGTTCCTTTTCTTTCCATACACTAACAATTCGAGTTTATTTATTAATTGTCATGACTTTCATCAAAGAATTCTGGGAATTGTAATTTGGTGAGGGTGCTGATAATTCTGTTAAGGATTATTTTTTAAAATTTATTATTACATTTATAATCCAAGGAGCTCAAGGTAGCACACATATTCTCCCCACACACACACACACACACACACACATAATTTTATTCTCAAAACAACCCTATGAGATAGATTAGGCTAAGAGGAAGTGACTGGCCCAAGATCACCCAATGAGCTAAGGGTGTGTGTGTGTGTGTGTGTGTGTGTGTATGTGTGATTGAACCTGTGTTTCCCCAGTCCTAGACTAATACTTTCACCACTACACCACCTGATCCCTAGCCATTGTCATGCAGAACTACAATTTCCAGAAGTCTTTGGTGGTACGCATATACCCAGCCTCTTGCCATTGGCTTCAGAACTGTCATCTTCACTCCACTCTACCCCCACCCCTATTCCCTGCCCCTCTCATCCTCAATAAGGCCCTCTTTGCCCCCCTCCTCCATCACTCATTGCCTAACATTTATTTAAACCAGTGTGTGTGTTTTTAAAAATGCACCCATGGGCCTTCACTGCTACTGAAGTAAATATTTTATTTTATGGATTGATTGATTTTAATTTTTTATTTGTTTATGTAACTTATACACATTATTATTATTATTATTATTATTATTATTATTATTTCAATTTATAAAACCTTTACTCTTTAAATACAGAATGATTTGAAGAAGGGAGGGGAAGACCTAGAGGGAAAGGGAATGAAGGAAGATTGGGCAGGAGCAGCAGAGGATTTACTGTTTATAACGTATTGGGGGCGGGAATTAAAAATTGAATAAACTTGTAATAACAACTACAACAGAAGCACACATTGGAGTGATGCCTTCTGAGTCAGTACCTTTCCATAGCCCCTTAAACTTTTCCAGGGGCAGCCCTGAGGTTTCATCTATGGAACCCAAAGCAACCTGAGGGTTCACTGCAACGAGCCAGGAATCACTCCCCATCACTTTTGCGGCTATTTTACCCACCTGCATATGGAACAGCAATGAAAACAATCCTCTGTTTTTCCTCCCAAGATTACAGACTTGCATTGTTTTCAGGTATTCCAGAGGATTCAGTGCCTATAAAGAATTTACTTGCTCGCTTGCTTAACAAGTGATTTTACAGTTTAAAAGGTGTCTGGTATCAGGTGTCAGAGTTCAGGAGGGTATCAACTACAACACATTGTTCACCAACAGATGATTAATCTCCGAGGGAAACTCCATCTGCAAAGCACGGCCCACATACACAATGAGGAGAGATCAGTCTATGGCAAAGCTTCCCTGATATTTAGGGGAGCTGCGTCAGGAAAATGACAGAGGCAGGCTGACGTGAAAGCAAGCAGGGTCACTCTCATTTAGATAATGGTGGCTTCAAGCAAGATCCAACGTGGCACTGTGTGATAAAATGCAGTGTAATTCAATTCATGTACAGGGGAATAAAAGGAGAACTATTGTCAGGATGAATGCCAACACGCTTTGGGGACACATTCAGAAAGGTGAAATTGGCATCTAAAACTCTAAAGGAAAATGAATGAGAATGAAGTTGCATAGGGTGGAGGGCCTTGTCTGGACCAGGGCTGATGTCAAGGCTAGGCATAGTTGGGCAGCTGTTGAAGACCCAGACTCCAGCAGGGGCCCACAGAGAACAGCCTCCTAGAGTTGCACCTCTTCACCATTGCAACCACCTGCTTCAGTGGTGGAGAGGAGGAAGAGGCGATGCCCCTGCTTAGTTCCTCTCTGACTCTCAAGCAAGCAAGTGGTAGCAGTGATAAGACAGAGGATGAGGAGCAAATGGCAGCTGGCGACCCAGGGGAATGAGAACACAGACTCACTGACGGAAGTAGCCAATTGAATCTTGCCAAACGCCCCTCAAAAACCTGGAGCCAGCACTGTTCTGGAAACTCTGGAAGCCCACTTCGGTTAGGTTCGGAAAGTCTCTTTTGAGAAGAACAGTGTGCTGGGAACAGAGGGCTGGGGCCCTGCACATTGGGCACTGTGGAATTGGACCAAGCCCAGCAGAACAGATGATGTCAAGAGGACCAATCTCTGATTGGGGATAACAAAGGGATTCTCTGCTGGGGCTTGGGGAGGGGGAGGTAGTGGTAGAACATGTGGAAGAGGTTGGCTTGGGGAGGGCAGGGGGTGAACCCTTTTCCATGCAATATGCTCAAAGCCATTCCATAACAAAGCTTCTTGAAAAAACAATATATCCCTATCCATATTAAAGGAAAGCCAGAACAATTTCATAACAAGTACATGATAAAACACCAGTACCAAAACAATTAATTATACACACAAAAGTGAAACACCCCCTGAACTTGATAGTTAGACTAGCAGTAGAGTATGGCTTTTCCAAGAGCTTCAGAGGGAAGCAGGACCAGTTGTTAATCCCAGGTGTTAATAGGAACAGGATGAATCACCCCCTGGTCTATATGTAATTAAAGCCAAGATAAACCCAGATGACACCAACTATTTTTTTTAAGAGGCAGTTTTTA
The DNA here is from genome assembly GCF_023053635.1 of Elgaria multicarinata webbii. Lineage (NCBI taxonomy): Eukaryota > Metazoa > Chordata > Lepidosauria > Squamata > Anguidae > Elgaria > Elgaria multicarinata. The sequence goes on along the minus strand of NC_086175.1, from coordinate 23,599,134 downwards.
AAGACAGTGGTGCTAAGTCAGTAGCAGGCTCATTTATAAGGATACTGTTGTTTTTATGCTTTTTATGTTTTTAAACCTTGTATATTCCTTTTTAATGTTTACTGTTTTTAACTTTTGTAAAACCGCCCAGAGAGCTTCGGCTGTGGGGAGGTATATAAATGCAATAAATACATTATTCAAGCATTAATTTTTGCGTGGAGGGAATACGGCATGTTTCATTCAGCAAGAAAAATAGCTGCCATAGAGTGTCATCAGACGAGCGTTTTATCGCACGCTCACTACTACCCGCTTACGGATGTTTGTGCATCCTTTAGACGACATCCGCCTCCCACATGTCTCCCACTCCTTCCATTCATTTTTCTGTTGCAAAATAGACCCCTTTTAATCTATCTTTTTTAAAAAACAGAATGGGCCGCAATTTCCTGCTGTATGCAGGGAACGCGGTGTGATATAAACGGCCCCTGCATGGGCCATGTGGTCGTTGCTGCTTCCTCTTTCTCTCCCCGTGTAAAGAGACCGTCGCTATTGTGAGACAGCAGCAGGAGGCCATAGCGACAGTAGGAAACGTGACAATCCACCCGTCAGGTGACGCTCATAGGCAGTGTCACTGATGGCTGCTTGTGTCAAGTGATGGCCACTAGGAGAAGCTTTCTTATAGTCCAAGATGCGTGCCTTTGACTGCTACAGGGTGAGAGGGAAAGCGGCCCTCACACTTGCCTTTGCTAACGGATGATGTCATAATGAACGTTTCTAATCTGGGCTGCCACCTACAGAATGTCATTCTTGGCTTCTTGCAATATTTGGTTGTGGTCAAATAATAGACAATTAGCTGACAATATTTGATGGACAATTGCCAACCCTGGGCCATGCCCAATGTATTTGCTTAATTTTAATATCTATTACACGGAAAGGAACTATAAAGTAACAACAACAAACAAAAGCGCACCACATCCAAAACAAAACATCACAGCGAAACTAAAAGCCACAGGTGGTTGCATTTCTTTTCTTTCTTTCTCTAATGCCCAGTTACAAAACAATCACAGCCAAGAAGACCAACCAGGTAAGAACTTCCAAAGGCCTGTCTAAATAGAAAAAGGGAAAGAAAAGCATATTCTTTCCAAAAGGTCCACATGGAATGGAAATTAAGGAGCGGTTCCAGTGAACTAGAGCCCCAATGAGAAAGCCTCAGTCAGCATCCAACTCCAAAATAGGTTCAGTACCTTGGATAGCTCCTTTAGAGTAATGCCCGGTTCTGACTAATTCCCAGAAGGAATTAACAGCCCCTCTGAAATCAGAGCTACCAGCCTCTACTGCATCATCTATAACTCCTTAAGTGATAAGTGAGAGTAGGTAGAACTATCTCAGTTAATCATAGTGATGGTGGGGACCTCATAATTTTATTTATAGAGTGACACAGATACACACACAATTCCCCCTCCATTACATGATACATAGAATATTTTACACAAAAACAATGTAGCTAATGCACATTAAAAAAATCCATCATCTTTCCCCAACCAGCAATTGTTTGGTGATTTCCTGACTTTTGTGCAGTACCCCCATCCCCGTTCAAAAAGGTTGAAATGCCTCTCCTAAGGCTCAGTTACTGGCAGTAAGAGCTTTAAGCTAAAATATGCTGATATTTTTGGCTCCACCCCCTTTGCCTTTGGCCCCACCCACCACTGGAATGCAGCCCCTGAGAGCTTCCCTGAAATGAAAGGCAGCCCTCAAGCTCAAAGAGGTTCTGCATCCCTGTGTTAAAGGGAAATAAAAAGGGGGAAAGGAACCATCTGTGAACCAACCATTGGACCTTCTAAAAGAAATGGAGCATATAAAAAGCAGTTTGTGAAAGAAGAACTGAGATGGCTATTCGGAGAATGCAAGCTGCATTTATTTATTTATTTTATTATTTATTTATTACATTTCTATACCGCCCAATAGTTCTGGGTGGTTCACAAGCTGCATGTGGAAGCTTCATCACCATGGATCTTCCAGCCTTATTTATCTCTTTCGATTTGTCGCTTTCCCCATCTGTAGGTCTGTAGGTAGGTCAATAACTATAACTATAAAGGATATGCTTTCAACTCTTGAAGCTTATGAAACTTATGAAAACGTATGAAGGCCTTTCAACAACACTCCATTTTCATAATAGAAAAGAAGTTACTCTGGTTTAAAATTGGCCCTGGGCATGACAAAAACATAGCTTGTCAAAACTATCCAGTTTTTTGTGTTTTCTAGTATTTCTAGTATTTAGGCTGTAGATGGCTTTATAAAATATAAGAGTCAGCAGGACTGAATATGTGTATTCTTCTGGCATTCTTTAGTGGCTGCTACTGATTAATAGTAATGTTGTCAATACAGTTTCTTTATGAAAATAAAAAGAAAATGACAGGAAAAGCAGATTATTGTCTAGACCACAAGCCATCCTGGCATAAGGAAATGTGTTGGTCTCTGGTAACTTGCAGCAATGGGTGACATCAGGGTTTTTAAATATATTGCCCCAGTGACATAGGCTCTGCAGTTGGATTCCTTGAAAAGAAAAGCACCTGGAAACCATTTCATAACCACCTCTTGCTCCTTAAACAAAAGCACCATATTTTCTTTTATTTGTTTGATAACTTACAAGGTAACTGGTTGGACAACATATCAGGAGGGAGCTTTATGAAGGAGAGGGTGTTGCCTACATACCACACAGAACTATTTTTCAATATCAAATGTGAACCTGGTCGTCAGTAATTTTATCACTCCCCTTGCTAGTGTGAGCAACTTCTGGCTCAGCTGAGAAAAGAAAGGCATTCCAAACCAACGGCAATTAGGGATGAAAACAGCAGTCCAGGTGGGAGGCAAACTGGATGCTTACATGGCCCCACACTGTGGGAAGAGAGACTTCTCTTCGTCTACCTGCCTGTGTGATGAATATATCTCGGTTGCTTTGATCACAACTGCTCCCTGAGGGCTAGTTCAGATATTTATAAATTGATCCATGTAGAGTGTCCCAAGCAATTCTGCAGAAACAGCTTTATGAAGGCAGCAGGCCCCTGGTCAGCAGCTACCTTTACTGAAGGTCCTCTTTGTAAAGGAGGGGTGGGGAACCTCGGGCCTTCCTGGGCTCCCAATCCGGTCCTCCAGGTTTCCCCATATGTAGGGTGACCATATGAAAAAGAGGACAGGGCTCCTGTATCTTTAACAGTTGCATAGAAAAGGGCAATTCAGCAGGTGTCATTTGTGTGTGTGCAGCACCTGGTGAAATTCCCAATTCATCACAACAGTTAAAGCTGCAGGAGCTATACTAGAGTGACCAGATACAAAAGAGGGCATCTTTAATTGTTGTGATGAAGAAGGAATTTCACCAGGTGCTGCATGCATACAAATGACACCTGCTGAAATTCCCTTTTCTATACTACTGTTAAAGATACAGGAGCCCTGTCCTCCTTTCCGTATGGTCACTCTACCCATATGGCCATGTCTTCTTCCCATTCCCCCCAGCTTCCAATCCTCGATCAGCCTTCTCCAAGCTGTTTCCCTCCAGATGTGTTAGATTACAACTCTCAACATGCTTCAGCTAGCAATGCTGACTGAGGCATGCTGAGACTTGCAGTCCAACACAACTGGAGAGAACTAACTCAGTGAAGCTGTCCTAAGGCTTAGTTACTGGCAGGAAGAGCTTTACACTACAATATGTTGGGTGGAGGGAAGTATTTTGGCCCCACCCCTTCACCATCCACCACTAGAATGCAGTCCCTAAGAGCTTTTCTGAATTGGAATTTGGCCCAAAGGCTGAAAGAGATTCCCACCCTGTTGTAAAGGAAGTGGTGGGTGGTGGGACAATGCCCCATGCCCTGCCCCCCAAAATGGCCTAGTGCCTAACATCACACCCATTATTTGCCTCTGGCTTTAGCAATTAAAGAAGGGGAGACACACATGTGTATTGCAGACCAATCTCCCCAGTGGGGATCCTGTGTTTGGACAGTGGTTCGACAGGCAGCAGAGTAACTGTAGTGCCGTTCTGGTGTCGTCTGCAGTAGAGTGTAGGAACCTGACTGGAGCCCATCCAGGTACTGGAACCACACACACACCATACTCTTCCTGATTTTTGGCAACCAATCACCAGACGCCTTCCACCAGGGCTGCCACTCGGATCGGCCATGGAGCTAGGTCAGATGGCAGAAAAGCCAGGGTGACCTCGCTCCCACCAAAAAAGTGGGGATAAGTCCCTGACTTTTTTTTTCTTCGTAGCTTCGTGGGAAAGCCCCGGGGTGGCTGCGAATCTGTGGCTGTGTCATATAAATGACACAGCACAGATTCGCAGCCACTACGAGGCTTTGGGCAGATATAGACAGCTCCTGTGCGTGGCTGTTATGAAAAAGGCAAATTCCATGTTAGGGATCATTAAGAAAGGGATCAAAAATAAACTGCCAATATCAATACATTTATACAAAGCTATGGTGTGACCATACTTGGAATGCTATATACAGTTCTGGTGACCATGCATCTGAAAAGGGATATTGTAGAGCCAGAAAAATGCAGAAAAGGACAATCAAGGCAATTAGAGATCTGGAGCAATATATTTGAAGCTTTTTAGTTCTGGGGGGAAAAGGCAAATAAAGATTGACATGATAGAGGTGTAGGATAGAGGGATCGCCAAAACAGGGCTCACAAGGGCACTGATACCCACCAGTTCCCCCCAAGGGTGCCCGTCAATCTCCTGTTTCCACACTGCCTATCCCCCCCCCCACTCACCTCTGCAGCCCTTATGAGGGAGGAAGCAAAAAGAGATGACCAAAGCAGAAGTGGCTGGAGAAGGAAATTGTGGGTGGACAGATGAGGAGAGGGGGAGTTAGTTGAGTGTGGTGGCAGGGGCAGGGAAATTGTGAATGGGCAGGAGGAACAGGTGAACATGGCGGCAGCAGGGGAAGAGAAATCACAGGGGGAAGAAAATGGTAAATGTTCCCAAGCAGCTGGAAAAAATGACAAATGCACCTGCGGGCCAAAAAATGTTGGCAAGCCCTGGTATAACATAGTGCACGGTGTGGAGAAAATGGACAGAGAGTAGCTTTTCTCCCTGCCCTCATCTTTACGGCGGTGCTTTGATGCTACAAGGCGCCTTGCACCTGCACTTGCGTTCCTTCCCGGCATCTGCACGGGAAGGGAGGCAAGTGCGAATTATCCAGCCCCACGCCTCTGGAAAAGTTTTTTTAAAAAAAGAGAGAGGGAGGAGAGGAATGGGGTTGTTCCTCCCCCCCCTTTTTTTATATTTTAGATACAGATAATAAAAATTAAAATGGGGGAAGGAACAAGGCAGCCAGAGGAGGACACGAGAGGGCCAGGGCAAACCATGTCTCTTCCCTCTGGCTGCCCGTTCCTTCCCACCCACCCCCATTTCTTTTTCTTTTTATTATCCGCATCTGCGGAGCTCCGCAGATACAGATAACACAAAAAAATTAAAAGGGGGGAAGGAACGGCCCATTCCTTTCCTCCCCCCCATTTTTTGTTTGTTTTTTTACTTTTCCAGAGTCACAGGGCCGCCCAAGGTGACCAATCAGGGGCGCCATGGGCTCCCCTGCCAAAAAAGTCAGGGTAAGTGCCAGACTTTTTTGGAGCGGAGTTTCCAGGGTTTGCCCCTGGATGGCTTCACAGTGGTGGCCGCGTCATGTAGATGATGTGCCGCTACCTCGAAGCCACCCTGGGGCAAACCCTTTGTGTAGACATGCCCCTGGAAAGCACTCAAGCCATACTGTTTTAACTTTTCTTTTCTTTTCAACAAGTTGATCATGAGCTATTTGAAGACTCCAGAGAAGAGGCAGAGGTGGGAGGAGGAACTAGCCGCTCTGTAGGGGCCACTGCTGGCGTTGGCTTTATTTCCATAGACCAAGGCCCTTTCTACACCTAAGGATTATCCCAGGAAAATGGAGGGATCATTTCTGCCTGCTCCTGTGATCCCGTGTGTGTCATTTGGATGCACTGGGATGATCCCGGGATGATCCTGGGGAAAAAGGCAAGTGTAGAAATGGCCTTAGATAGAGCTATTCAAGTTCATCTTCCTTTTCTGCTGTAACCACCTCCTTCTCCCATCTTTTTATTTCTTTGCCATGAAAGGGCTAAAGCAGCAACAAGATGAGCTTATGATGTACTCTTTGAAATAGGAAAGTGGTTCTGAAAGCAGCCCCCCCGACCCCGCTTCTTTCAAGAAGCTTCAGTATGAAGTAAAAAGGGGAATAAAATCAAACTGGAATTCAATGCTGATACTCAAGTGTGTCAAGCCACATTCCTTTCAATGATCTTGACATAAGGCTGCTAGCTCTTTTCAGGCAGGGCTCCCATGCCTTGTACACCTGCCAGTTTCACAAGTGAAGTTTTCCAGGGCACAGAGAATAAGTGACAGGTAAGGCTGAATCTGTGTGCATATCTGTGTGCATGTGCAAGGCAGCTGTTAAAGCCAACACAGCTGTGCTTCACAATCACATCATGAAAATAACAGTCTTTCCCTGTCATATATCCCTAGGGCAAGGATGGGGAACCTGTGGTCCTCCAAATCTTGGATTACAACACCATCATCCCTGACTACTGGCCATGAGACTGATGGGAGTTGGAATCCAATGACATCTGAAGAGCTACAGTTTCTAGGAACAGGTAGGCAGACGTATATTGCTACTGAACATGAGGGGTTCATTTGGTTATCATGGCCAAGGTCCTCGCAGCCCCCCATTCTTTGACCCCAATGAATGGAAAGCTGAGGAAGCCACGATAATATATTTTAACATCTTCCTTCCTACAGATCTTTTGCCTAAGTGTATACAAACAGCCAAATATTGAAATGTTTCATGCTGCTTGCTTTTCTGTTTGTTTGTTGTTTGTTTATTCTAGACTTTTTGACAAATTCTGATCAATGCACTTCTTGCTCAGTTTGCTAGGGAAAGCATTTAAATTTCATTTCATACTTATACCCCTTTTTTCTGACAGGAAGCCCGAGGTGCCTTACAATATTTTTTTTAAAAAAATCTATGCAGAAATATAAAGATATTGTTTCTATAAAGCATTTTAATGATGAGTTCATGATTTCACAATGTGCATTTGAATTTTGCCATAAAATTTCTGGCCTCCCACCCAAGGCATGCTGGGAGTTCTGCCCAAGGCATGCTGGGAGTTGTAGGCATAAGCTCTGGTTTTTATTAAATTCTTTAAAAAATACTTCTCTCTCTTCCCCCCCCCCCCCTTCCCCGATGCATGGCCAGGGCTGCCATCACCATGATTTTCCTTGTCCCCACAGAAAATGAAAACTACAACTCCTCACATGCCTTTTGCCGCAGTGCCTGACTTGACCAGTGGGAGTCCTGCCACTGAGACTCATGAGAAGTGAACTCTGGCTGAGCCATTCCACACTGCACTGTGCAATCATTGCCCGTAGGTAGGCCATGAGGAAGCCAGCCAGTTGACTGACTGATGGTTAGCTCAGTTGTTGCCATTGGCAACAGGCCCAGAGCTGTGCCCTCTTTCCCTCCCATTCCTGATGGTGCCTAGCGGCCGAGGCAGCTGGCCCAAAGTGCTCTAGGCCGAAGAGGGCGAGCCACTACCAGATCATGGTCACCAAAGCCTGATAAGTCTTCCTCCCAGCCAAGGCATGCTGGGAGTTGTAGGCACAACTGGAGAGTGGGTCTTCTTAGTTGTGGCACCCTGCTTATGGATTTCCTTTCCCAGGTATGCTGGCCTAGTAACTGCATTAATGGCTTTCCAGTGCCAATTAAACATCTTATTTCCCCCCCAAAGCCTTTCAACTTGATGAGATTTATAATGCTGCATTTTGTCTGTCATAACTAAACCACAACATTCCAAGTCAGATACAGGAATTACTGAATAAGGTTTATGACTTTTATGTAAAACCCTGACTATGCCTTTGAAACAGAAGAGTGAATGGAGGAATGACTGATAGCTGAGGCTAGAATGGAATGGTGGGTGGGGTAAGTTAGTAAGAGGTCAGCGAATTAGGATTCTGGGTTGTAAAAGGCATGCAGCAAATCACAATGGCTGCCAAAGGCTGGTAAGTCTGGCCTTCTACCCAAGGCGTGCTGGGAGTTCCACCCAAGGCATTCTGGGAGTTGTAGGCATAAACCCAGGGTTTTTTTAATTAAATTCTTTAAAAATACTAAAAACCCAAAATTTTGTATTTTTATATCTTTGGGGGGTACATTGTACAGCCAGACCGATCAGCGTGCCAAATTTCAAGTTTCTAACACATCTGTAAGTGGGTAAGCATTTCAGGACATGCATCGCACACAATACTTACTGCTTTATAGGTAGGTAGGGGTGTGTGTGTGTGTGTGTGTGTGTGTGTGTGTGTGTGTGTAGAACAAACCGAAGCTAATGTGCACCATCTAAAAAGTCCCAGACAGAGAGAGCTCTTCGTTCTCTAGCTATTCTTTCGGGGGTTTTGCTCTTGCACTACGGATAATTGCAGTTTAATTGGGTGACATGAAATGAAAACTGTGTCCACATTATCAAGGATTATCTCTTTTTCCTGCAGCCTGCTACCAATTGAAAAGAACCCATTTATCAGACCAAAGAGCTGTGCTCGCTTGCTTGCCTTTTACGAGCTGGGAAGGAGTGTGAGAACGAGCTGGGAAGGGGAGAAAAGGGACCTGACAGCTAAGAAAAATTATTTCAGTTGTTTATCGTGGAGGGGGGAAAGTTTATCTGATTTTTTTCACACACATACAAAAAAAAAATGATACGGCAGGGTTCACAGTGTCGACCCAATGAGTAATGAACATTGACCAAGTTTGCTTCCTCAACTTGATGCGTGCTCTTGCGCTGCCTGGCTTTTGTGTGGGCACAGATCAACTTTAAAAGCTTCTTTCAGGCAGCATGAATGCCCTTCATTTTACAAAAAGGGAAAAAAAGGGGGGAAAAGGAACTTTGTATTGATAGCTAGGGGAAAAAAAGAAGGTTGTTTAAAAAGGAAGGGTAGACAATCAGGACAAAATGAAGAGCTTTCACTCTCCATTATGAGCATGTCGTTCTATTCTTCTCAGCTGTTTATACATTCCCAGCACAATAATGCTTCTTTGCAATAATATGTTTCCCCTTTTACACTATTCATATTGGGGGGGAGGAGGGGGGAGAAATAGAGAGAGAGAGAGCAAGAAAGAGAGAGAGAGAGAAAGCCCTCACATCATGACCGTAGTAATAAAATCCCATAGAAATGTGGGTATAATGTCAATTTGCATTCTGTGAGAAGATCAAGGTAAACCTAAAGGCCAAAAGAATATTCTGCTAATGCTCATTCATCATTCTGCAGACCCAGGTAAAAAGAAGGGCCTTGTCACTACACTGCAAACCCTTTCAATTGCCGACGCATTTGTGTGAATATTTTAGCCTAATGCACTGATTGTTAAATAGAAAGGACGGGCTTTGAAATTGGCTACTGCACTCAAATCCCTAGCTGCACAAGGCATGGGCAGGAATGGGTTCTATTCAGAGAGGAAAAAGGAGGCTTTAGTTCAGTAAGCACAGTGTGTATGAAGGTTACTGAGGATATTGTGTCTCAGTAAATGAAGGTTTCCCAAGAAGGGGGGGAGGCATATAATCTGTCCATGCACAGTCAATGTCCTAAATAAAAACACAGCTGCATGACCTGGTGCAGATATTAAGCCTAACCATGATTTAGCACTAACCATGGTTTGATTTCTTTAACAATATTAAAATCCCCAAAGTATGCAAATCTTTACTTTGCCAAGCTGAGCCCAGCTCTCAGAGTTGCATGCAGAAAGTCTCATGTCTCAAAGAAGTCTCATGAACCCTGGCATCTCCAGGTAGGGCTAGGGAAGGATCTTGCCAAGGAAACCTGGAGGGCTGCTCCCAATCAATGTTAACTATACTGAACTAGATGGTCTCATTGGGCCTGTTCAGATGTCATATTAGCCATGCTGGTTAGTGTTTTTGAGGGAACCATGCTGGCTTAGTGTGTTGCGGGGGATGGGGGCATGACCACGGTGGCTACTTCAACCACCCTGGGGCAACACCCTCTGTAGTTGGATTAAGGAGCTCTGGGGTGGCTTACTTTGCCATTTGTCAGGCTTCTTATGGTTAAAATTGGCTAGTCTGCAGAAAAAAATGTGTCGACCACAGAAACGGCCAGGCCCATTATAAGGCAGCTTCCTATGTTCCTATGTTGGTACAGATTTAATACTTAACCATGGTTTATTTATTTATTATTTATTTATTTATTACATTTTTATACCGCCCAATAGCCGAAGCTCTCTGGGCGGTTCACAAAATGATTTACAACCACACTTCAAACTACAGTTTTACATCCTGGATTTAGGCCAATTCTTAATTCTTTGGTATTAAAGAAAACAAAATCATGATTAAGCATTATTTCTTTATAGGGCCTACGTGAGCGCTCTTAGTTTGTGTTTGCATTATCTGACTGCGTGAGAATTCAGTCTTCAAAGATACAACTGTTCTTGGCTGTCCACTAGTCTTATTTATTTATTTGTTTATTTATATGCAGTACCATGAACTTGGGGAAGTATTGGATAAAAAATTAAATTAAAAGGTGAATAAAATGTAGAACACATTTTCCATTATGCCAGGCACCTCTCCATCGGGCCTGGGTCCAGCTCCAGCTGAGAGCCCCCTCCCTCCTGCTACCAACTGTCTCTGCAGAGGCCACCAGAGAGGGAGGAAGCAGCAGCCAGGCACCTCTCCACCGTGCCTGGGTCCAGCTCCAGCTGAGAGCCCCCTCCCTCCTGCTACCAACTGTCTCTGCAGAGGCCACCAGTGAGGGAGGAAGCAGCAGCCAGGCACCTCTCCACCGTGCCTGGGTCCAGCTCCAGCTGAGAGCCCCCTCCCTCCTGCTACCAACTATAACTGCAGAGGCCACCAGAGAGGGAGGAAGCAGCAGCCAGGCACCTCTCCACCGTGCCTGGGTCCAGCTCCAGCTGAGAGCCCCCTCCCTCCTGCTACCAACTGTCTCTGCAGAGGCCACCAGTGAGGGAGGAAGCAGCAGCCAGGCACCTCTCCACCGTGCCTGGGTCCAGCTCCAGCTGAGAGCCCCCTCCCTCCTGCTACCAACTGTCTCTGCAGAGGCCACCAGTGAGGGAGGAAGCAGCAGCCAGGCACCTCTCCACCGTGCCTGGGTCCAGCTCCAGCTGAGAGCCCCCTCCCTCCTGCTACCAACTGTAACTGCTGAACTTTCCAACTAAGATTGTAGTGCCTGAGTTTGCTTTCCATTTCCCCCTCCTCCTCCTCCTTCCCAATCCCCTTTCCTTTTGTGTCATGTCTTTTAGATTGTAAGCCTGTGGGCAGGGACTGTCAAGAAATACTTTTGTAAGCCGCCGTGAGAGCCTTTTTTGGCTGAATGGCGGCATAAAAATCCTTAAATAAATAAAAATAAATAATAAATTATGAATAATTTTGGGGAGACTAAAATAAATTCAATTCAGGGAATAAGCTATATATTTAAAAAATGCTTCCTCAACTGTTAATTTTTACCTATGCTATCAATATACCTATGTTGAAAAAAATGCTCCTGGATTTTTCCTAAATATTCCACATAATTTGCAGCATTGAATAGAAAAGAGAAGGCAGATCTCCTCAAACCTTTAAATAGATAATTATAGAGAGACAGCCATTCAGCTATAGATTCAAACTTTCCCCTAACCCCTACTTTTTGTTCCATCTAGCCTGATAAAGAGTTCTGAAGAACTCGAAAGCTTGCACATTTTTTAATGGAATTTTGGTAGCTCCTAATAAAGATATTGCTCAACTGTGGATTTTGAATTTTTTACCCCTCATGGATCAGTATGGCTATCTTTTTAAAAACAAAACTAAAAACTAAACCCCAAGCTTATCACCCTGAGAAAAGATAATTTGCTATCTTTTAAAGATATTGTGCTAATCAAATAAATGCATGGTTAGTTGCATGATCCATCCTGGTTCAAGAACTACAGTTTTATCATAACACAATTTCAAGGGCTTTATAGCGCAGAGAAATAATACATATGGATGTTCTTCTGAACAAGCCCCATAGAAATGAATGGGTTGTCCATAAGAGATGATAAATGGCCTCGTGCAGCTCCCATTCATTTCAATTGGACTTTGGCAGGACAATTTCCCTGTGGCTTACACTGCAAAATTCTAGAAAATGTAACTGTATGTACAGATGTGTTGCAAAAAAAAGACAGCCCTGGAGATTTGCATCAAAAACCTGACTTAAATAAAAAGCTAAAATATAACTGAAATTCACTGTATGCCTCATGTAAGCAATTTCACAGTTTGGCCATGTAGGAGAGAAGCTTAGCCAGTCTTTTTGAAGCAAAGATAAACCAAAAACCAAAAACCACACACACGTGGAAGTCTGTAGGTGCTATCTTCCAGTACTATGATTTCATAGCATTCAAGTTTCTTCAAAATAATTGACTAATGAAAATACAAAAATTGCAATCCTGCATTATAGATAGACCTCAATCCCTCCAACATTAGTTGCTCTCAAGACCCACTGAAAATAATGGGTATTAAATGAAATGTGATGGACTTGTCTCCTTGAATTCAGTGGCATATAAGTACATCTAACTTCAGTTGGAGTCAGCTATTGGCCCTGTTCACACAATCACCACTGTTTAAACAAGCCATGGTGGCTAGTTCAAGCCATAGTGCGGGTGCTTTTTGCCTAATTACCCACCCAGGCACAGCTTGCACTGTCATCCGAACCCAGGTGGTATGGCTTGTTAGAGGAGGAAACAACCCTTAAATAACCTACGGGCTGTGGTTGGGTTATTTGAGGGTTGTTTGCCATCTGGGTTTGCATGCCACAACAAGCTGCACTGCGCAGGCAAATGGCACATGGCATGTGACATGCACAGCAGCTTAAGCAAGCCAATGTGGTTTATTTAAGCTGCAGTAGCCATGGCCATTGCCTTTAACAGTATTTAAGCAACCCATCCAATGTTATGGTTGTGTCACAATTAGAGCTTTTCTTTACAAGGCATTTATTGTACCCTCGTCATTCCCTACTCATGGTTGTTCACAAGTTCTTCAGACGTCACCTTTGAAAGCTGTCCCAAGTAAGTAAACTCCCTGAAAATAGAAAGCTAATAATCCAATGGTAGTAAGGAAATACTACCCTTACGCTTTGCTTGCTCTACTAATTTTCTATTTGCAGATCTTTATTTTTATTTTAAGACACAAGAGCATTTGAAAATGTGACAATCTCCTTGCTGTCTGAAGTGGTGCAATCCATTCTACCATCTCAGCATTCTATCTCTTCATTTCAAGCATACCTGCTAGTCCTTTATGGTACATCCATGAACTAAAAGAAAGTACAATCTGCCTTTCACTTTTTGTTTTTCCCATCTTGTCATCTAGAATAAAATTTTACTCGCCATAGATGGCCAAGGCAAGTGGCTATATACAAGTTTGGTAAAAATTCCAAAAGAAACTCATCTCGAAACTCTCGAAACTGAACCATGCTTACTGTACAGAGAAATTGCTTTATAAAAAGAAGTCTAATTGGCTCCCCACCACCCAAAGGAAACACTTTTCACAAATTTAATTACTTTATAATTTAAAGAGTGAAAATTATTATCCATGTTATGCAATGAATTTTCTTTGGCAGGAGGGGAAAAAAATAAAGATGAGAGAAAAAAGCAGGCTCAATCATGATCTTTGCCTGTTGCATGAATGGGGGGGGAAATCTAGTCCACACAATTCTTTCAACAACCAATGTATATCTGGAATCACATCTATTCATTATGTATGGGAGGGGGAGGTAGAGAGACAGGGTGTGTACATATGAAAATATGAAAATATTCAGAGCGTGCAAAGTGACTCACTCAAAGCACAGGGATGCTGTTTTTTGTCTACTCTGAAGAATATCATGTTATTATTTATTTATTTATTTTGGATTTATAAATTTCTGAGTCACCTTTTGGCTTAAATAGGGCCCCCAGGATGACAAAGAGTGTTTCAACACAAGGCAGTTAAACGGCTCTTAATCTGCTGTATCAACTTTTGGTTTCGTCGCAGAATTGGGATCCAAGTAGTACATGCGGAGTGTTTCATTTTCTGCTACATAACCCCTAAGTAACACTGTGGTATAGTGGAATAGCGCAAATACACAAAAGGAAAACACACTTTCTTTCACTTTCACAATTAAATGCCACATTTCCCTGCTCTAAACAAACTCACCAAAAGTATTGCTTAGAAACAGAAGTGAAACTGAGGGCTCATGATGTCATTTAAAGAACCCATAAATAACTGAGAATAATAATAATAATAATAATAATTTCTTACCCGCCTCTCCCTTTGGATCGTATGGAATGATGAGCACACAATAAATGCCTTGTACAGAAAAGCCCTTACAATTAGCCTTAAACTATTTTTTAATTAAAAATAATAAATAACACAATTTCATAGAATCATAGAACCATAGAATAGTAGAGTTGGAAAGGGCCTATAAGGCCATTGAGTCCAAACCCTGCTCAATGCAGGAATCCACATTAAAGCATACCTGACAAGTGGCTGTCCAGCTGCATCTTGAACGCCTCTAGTGTGGGAGAGCCCACAACCTCCCTAGGTCATTGGTTCCATTGTCATCCTGCTCTAACATTCAGGAAGTTTTTCCTGATGTCCATATTGCTGATGTCGTCTGATGTTCATATTGCTTTAGAAAATATATCCCAGTAGACTATATCCAACTGTGTCTGTCCACCTGTGAAAAGGACAACTTTGTATCTGGTCACACTAGGCAGGGCTCCTGCAGCTTTAACTGTTGCGATGAAGAGGGAATTTCACCAGGTGCTACATGCATACAAATGACACCTGCTGAAATTCCCTTTTCAATACAACTGTTAAAGATACAGGAACCCTGTCCTCCTTTCCATATGGTCACCCTAATTAATAGGCATCACAGAGTTGCAACACCCTGTTCTGTGAATGCAAGGGAAAACAGGCAAAATAGTACCCACACACCTTTTGGCTCTTCTTTTGCTGGGACCTTTTCCTCTGCCACAATGTGGAAATCTCCTCTCCCCACCCCCCACCTCATCCCACTGGCTGCCTCTATCAAACTCTCTGGGTCTCAAGTATCTATGTTAGGTGGTGTGAAGGTTAGATGTAGGGTGAGTAACCCAACAAGAAAAGTGACCAACAAAGTTTAACATTTTACTGAAGAAAACTGTTAATAGGAAGATGCTTTAAAATCTG
This sequence comes from Elgaria multicarinata webbii, assembly GCF_023053635.1. Lineage (NCBI taxonomy): Eukaryota > Metazoa > Chordata > Lepidosauria > Squamata > Anguidae > Elgaria > Elgaria multicarinata. Next base: position 23,583,933 of record NC_086175.1, on the reverse strand, counting down.
AATGGATACACATACACACACACACACACACACACACACACACACACACACACGAGCAATATGGTGATAAAACAACCAAGGATAAATACACCCAGCTAATTAACTGGGCTGTGTTCCTATTTTATCCGTGTCGCTTATCCAAAGATATCTTGCTGTCATGGGTCCAGCTTCCTCATCAGTTCTCCAGTTCTAGGAGCTCTGACTCTTTAGGTTGGTTGGCATGATCTAAATAAGCTACTATGGCTTATTTTAATCATGGTGTGTGCAGAGCACAAGCAGGGCGCAATTTCCATAAACACTGCCTGGATACAGCTTGTCGTGTCATCCCAGAGCTCCATCACACCAGCATTTTATCACACTTTCTTCCTGCCTTGTTTACCATTTTGCGCCACAACCACCACACAACATCATCCCTGTCCTGCAGTCACCTTGCCTCTTCCCTTCCATTTTCCATGTTTTTCTAGGGCAGGGAAAGTGCGGTATTTTTTCTCCACGTGGGATAAAACTGCTCTTCCGTCTCCATGTATTGCTGTCCTTGTGCTATGTCAGAACATCCTGCTTTTGTGGGGGCATGTTCGTTGAAGGGCAACCTTGCTGACAAAAGAGGAGGGCAGGGGCAGTTCTCCTCCAGCGTGCCATTTGAATTCCTTCTCTCATTCTGCTTGGGGACGTGTGCTGCGTCGCTCGAATGGACTTCCACGGCCCCAACCCCACTCTCATTGCTCTCTCATCCACCTAATTCAACTTCCTTGTTTTATTATTATTAAGGATGTGTTGATAGATGGGTGTGCGGATAGGAGAGGAGAGATCATCCGAGGGTTGGAGCCAGAACCAGTGTAGATTTTGGTAATTTCCTCTTCCCTTGTCTTGTCTGTTTGCTTTGCGTTTTAGTTTGGGATGCTATTGTAAGCAAAGAACCACTCAACTGGGAAGGGGGAAGGAGAGAGGGCACGCAAACACCCTGCACAGAAGGGAGCATCATCTCACCTTGAAAGGCAGAAACAGCACGTAATTGATCAAATGCTAAATTGCTAAAACAGTAGACAACACAACCAGAGCGGGGGGGGGGGAGGCACCCACATCCATCAACCACAAGAACCAATGAACCAGAGGGGGAAGGGAAAGGGGCAGGGTGGGGCGAACACAATAGCGGGAGAGCGAATAAGTGAAAAGAGATTTTGCCGGTACAGTGACAATACCAGGAAGCATGAGCCAGCACAGGTGAAAAGGTAAACAAGGCAAAATAGCGCAACAACGCATGCATGTGCAAGTGACCAGCGGTTGATGCGCTAATGAAACAGAGGTGGAAATCGCAGATGCATACCAGGGGGGAAAAGTAGGTGTGACAGAGCTCCAAGGCAACATGGCTTGTTGGAGGTGGAAAGAACCATCCAATAATCCTTGGGTTATTCTAGTTTTATTTTGATCATGCAAACTAGGTCACTCATTCCTCTAGGACTTTGAGTTTCTTACCTTCTTTGGGTTTCTTACCTCTCCCTCCTCCTTCTCCTCGCTTCTCCTCCTCCTTCATCATCATCATCATTATCTTCTTCTTTCTGTTTCTCTGCCCTTCTGCCTAGGTTTTTATCTCTTTCAGTTATTATTATTTTCCTCCCCAACTCCAATGAATCTGAAGGGTAGCTTCTTGTTCTTTTCTGCAAACTAAGCTTCTGTTTCCCAACTTCAAAGTCCCCCCACCTGCTCTTCCTCTGATCTCCTGTTGAAGATATTCTCATAATCTCCTGGCTTCCTAATAGTAGGAAGGCATTTGTAATTTCATGGCAGTTGTAGTGAGGAAGAGGTAGAGTATGTTTTATTTCATCAGCAAAACTTCCTAAGCTCTACATTCAACCTAAATGTTTGACCTCTAAACTTGTAACCTTTGGGGTGAAACTGACTAACACATACACAATTTGTTTTAACCCCATAATATCCTAAAACCAACTCGGGTTCATCAGACAAGCCCTTTATCACACATATGCTATTGCCCACTCATGGGTTTTTTTTTTGTCCTTTAGATGAAGGTGCACACACTTCCTGTTCCTTCTTGCCTTCTTCCAGTGACAAAATAGGCCCCCCAAAATCTGACTTTTGGAGGGGAAATTGAACGTGCCGCCATTTCCTGTGATGTGCAGGAAAAGCAGCATGATAAAAATGGCCCCTGAATGGGCCATGTGGTCTTTGTTTACTTCCTCTTCCTTCTCTGGGAAGAAAGAGGAAGTATTGTGGGACAGGAGTGGAAACGGAGAAGCAAGGGTAGGAAACTGTGATTTCCCCCATCTGATGGAACTCTAATACAAAAATGGGAGGGACCGGTTCCTTCACAATGGGTAAAGTTTGCTACTCCTCCACCTCTAAATCAAGACTCAGTTTGTTCCCACAAAATGCAACCCCAAAATGCCTTGACATGGGTGCTACTAGATGAAGGTTATACTGTGTTCTGGAGTCACCCTGCTTCAAACACAGAACTTATAAGGGAACCAGATGTTAAGCTCCATCCGATAAGCGTTTTATTGCACACTTATTACTGGGCACTCACGGAGTTTGCTCAGGTCCCTCACATGATATCGTCTGCCTCCAGCGTGCCTTCTGGCCTTCCTTGCGTGACAAAAAAAAAAAAAAACTCATTAAGTCCGATGTATTTTTAAACTTGGAATTGCTGCTCTCTCCTGCTGTGTGCAGGAGAAGCAGCGCCATTAGAACAGCGAACTCAATGGTCCTCGTGCTATTTGTGTACTTCATCTTTTGAAAAGAGGGAGCAACTGAGGAAAGAAAACACGGGTGGAGAAGCAAAGGTAGGGAGGGTATTAACCCTGGTGTGATGGAGCTTGTTCTCATCTCCCATTCGAAACCATCCTGTGTTTTCCCACTGCTTCTTCCATGTTTTTTCTTACCAGAAAAAAAAAATCCATTAAGTACGGCAAGTTGGAATAGCTACACACTATGTTTTGATTGGTAGTGTTCCTCTTGGAAGCACCCAGAAGGGCTTTTGACTACAGCATGTGTTTTTCCTCTAAAGTGAGTCCATGAAGATATTTTTTGCATGTTCATTCCTTTCCTATGCATGTATGTACTCTGCTCTCTCATCCTTTGCTCTCAAAAGATTATACTCAACATTTGCAGAACACACACACACAAAGAGAGAGAGAGAGAGATTGCTTTGAAATCTTAGACTGCAGGACATGTTGTCGCTGGAATTTGAGTCAGGCTGGATAGATGCACTTCAAGCAAAAAATGTTTTCTTTGATTGGCATATAACTACGCAAAGAGTGAAACATTTGCTTTCACTCTTCTGACAATATGCGGTTGCAGTAGAGGCTCATTGTCTGAGAAACTGTACTCGTAAATTTCTATTTCCTGATGTGGTGTAAAATGTAAGATCATGTCTGAGGCCGTAAGCAATGGTGCGCTGCTGATTACTGAAAAGCAATGGGGTTTATAGAAGCAATGGACAATCATTTAGATTTCTCTCTCTCTCTCTTTTAAAGCCATGCACAGTTAGCTCCATGATTGATGCACTTGTCCATAAATCATAACAAACACTGAAGTTAATGTGCCATGTGCATACAGACTGCTTGTTTATAAAGACGTCAATAGCCCTTTTCAGCAAAATATGGAAATTGCATCATTCCCGAGTTCGTCTCTTTTAGATCATTAAGCATGTCAATACTGCTGAACAATCAAGCCGGGTGGGAAGTAGAGAGGAGGAGGGGGAGCATTTTAATCTGCTTATTCTGGAGTACTTATTTCTTATAATCATTCATCATCAGCAAGGCCTGGGAGGGAAAAGTGAGTTTGGGAATGATATCCATTGGTTAAATACCACCTTCTTCACAAATGTGACCAAAATGGTGGGAGGGGAAAAAACAGAGAGGAAAGGAGAGCGGGATGGAGAGAGGCGGGCAGGCTTGTTGCCTGATAAAGAATTACACTGGAAGTGAAAGGCTGACCCTCAGTCAGCAAATGTTAATCATTTTTACACCAAAGTGAGTGTAACGTTTCTATAGGGAAATTACTTCAATCTGGTCAGTGCAAGGAGCAGTTTGTATAATCGGATTGCAAATAAGGTTTGATCACATTCCAGCTTAATCTACTCTCTGAGCACCATTTACCGCACTAAATCAAAAGCTGCAAAAGCTGCAGGTGCTGCTTTATCGTCATTACACCCAAGGGGCAGGGACTCGGTAATAAACAGCAAATAAATTGAAGCACTGACTTGCCTGCTACAGGGCATTTCTAATTATCCTCTAGTTTAGCTGGAAATTGCCATGCTCTCATCACAGCCGAGTTTAACTGCTTCTGAATATGTGTGAGGCTGAATTAACTGGTTGTGAAGCCATGCCTGCATCTCTCTCTCTCTCTCTCTCTCTCTCTCTCTCTCTCTCTCTCTCTCACTCACACACACACACACACACACACACACACACACACACACACACTTCTTTCTTAAATACAGACAAGCATTGTATGTATGGAAGCTGTTGCGGTGCCTGGCTTGTTGTTTGGTTTCGTGCTATCTCAGAAGGAAAAGGAGATATGCAACACTCTGTACCTTGTTTATTTCCAGAGGGCAGGAGAGAGTCCTATTAAAAACACACACACACACACACATACAAACTGACAGCTCTTATCATGCCTGCTGCCAACTGGGCTCAGGAGTATGGCCATTCCATCCCATTCCATTTTGTGGGTTATCCAAGCTGCCACTGACAAAACTTCCCTGTGCACGACAGGTGAGCAGCTGCCAAAGAACACACTGAAGTTAACAAAACACAACGAGTGCAGTAATGCATCGTTGAAACTTAAGAGAGGGAGAAATGGAAGCCTGAGGATCCCAAGTTTCTACAAAGGATGATGAGAGGGAATAATTAACACCATAATTACTTACTGAATTCAGTTCCACAAGATGAGATGATGGCTGCTATCTTAGACACACACTCTCTCTCCTTTAAAGGGTGTTAGGCAAGTTCATTGGAGGATTGGTTTATTAGCAACATTAGCTAAAAGCCTGGTCCAAGAAATTGTGCTGCCTGTGGTGAACAATAAGATTCCTCATACAGAAGCCAAGCAGTTGAATCTTAGTCCAACACTGGTGATGGAACAGCCTCTTCAACTGCACCTGAGGGCATCAGGCTTGCTTAGGCAGCTGCCTCCCTCTGCCTAATGGTGCGGCCGACCCTGTCAAGGTCAGCCCTCCTGAAACTGAGTAGCAGCTGACACATGAAGGACCCACAACATGGTTCTCACCTAGCCTGGTGGAACAGGAAGGCGCAGTGACTCCCACACCCTTGAGGTAAAATAAGAACCAGGCCAAAGCATCATGTCTATTTTGGGAAGTTGTACAACAACACACCTCAGCATGGAGCCCAGTTATCACATTAGTATCTTCCCCCAGGCTGACAGACAGCTTAAGTCCAGCAGGCAAACCCACCCTGATACAAGATACCTTTCTGTTTATTCCATTACCAGCCCATATCAGCCATGTGTCCTACTTTACAGAGGACAGTCATCAGTTTGAAGGTGTCATCTATTTGAAAAGATATCCAATCTAAGTTTGGTTTCAAGATAAAGAACCATAACAAGGGAGCAGAGAGGCCTTCATTAGTCAGCACCTGGACAGCAGTCTGTGGTAAAATGCATTGTATTTCTATTTAAATTATAGTCATTCTTTCTAACTTTGTATCTATTCCCTTTCTCATGTTTCTGACACACAGAGTTATCACAGAAGGTATCAGTCCCTATCACACAGGTTGAATTCCCACCTACTTATCAAAACATTATATTTAGACAGCGTTTATTTTTAAGAAAAATGTTCTGGTAGAAATGGACCTCTCTATATGAATTCCTAAAGCCCTCAATGAATTTAATATTGTTTGATGTGACACAAGTTAGCTATCCTTTTTCAAACATACAAGATGAGTGCAAGATGTATGATATTCATGCCTCTTAACAATTGCCACAGACCTCAGAGACAAAATACTTCTTCCATTACTTCCATTTTTCCTTGTGTGGGTAGAAAGGAGGTGGTTTTGTTTGATGATTAAATAACATCATCTATTTAAAAACATATAATCGCTTCACTTTCCCTACTATCACAAGTAGTCATTTGTGATTATCTATCCTTTAAAAAAAAAAAAACCTCTGTCATGGATGCTTTATTAATATGCTGTGAAATAAGATTTATAACCTTTAGGTAAATTGTTCCTCCACAATGTAGCTAAAACAGTACTTTGTGGATAACAATTATTTCTTCTCTCTGGTTATCAAGCCCATGACCCGATGTAGACAAATGAGTATGTTTCGGTTTGTGTTTTTAAGGCATGCACAGTCCCAGTGCAACCTAAAACCACCACACCACCTAGTAGAGCCTATACTGAATGCCTGAGACTTCCTCCTCCCACAGTCCATCTTAAGAACATGCAGACTTCATGGCTTCAGCATCACCTAGGATTTCCCCTCCTTCGCCCCCCCCCTTGCTTCATTTACCATCTAGTCCAGGGATAGGGAACCTGTTGCCCTCCAGATGTTATTGGACTCCAACTTCCATTAGCCCCAGCCAGCATGGTCAGTGGTCAGGGATGATTGGGGCTGTGGTGCAACAACATCTGGATGACCATAGGTTCCCCAACCCTGTTATGGACTGTTTAAGAGTTCTGGAGAAGTCAAAAACTTGCACATTATTTTGTCGCATTGTGGTTGGCCTAGAAAAGGTACTGCCCGAATATGGATTTTAGGAAGTTTATTGATTGTATACCATAACAGCCAAATCTTGTACTGGATTCTGTGTAGCAGGAAGACATTTCTCTTAGGTTTTTAGATTTCTTTCCTGTCTTATCTCAAAGTTGTAATCCACCCAGAGAACATTAGTTGTTGGGTGGATTAGAAATGTAATAAATAAAGAAGGAGTGCTACCAGATGAGCCTTTTATTGGGCCTTTTCCCTGCCTTATTCATGGAATTTTACCAAGGGTGCAGATGAGGGCTTTCTCCGCTGTAGCACCACAGCTGTGGAATGAGCTCCTCAGAGAGGTCCGCCTGGCACCTACACTGTATTCCTTCCATCGCCAGCTGAAGACCTTTTTATTCTCTCAGGATTTTAACACTTAATTTTAACTTAAATTTAAATTTTAATGTTCTAACTCTGTATTTTAATCTTATATCAATTTTTGTTGTGTGGTTTTATCCTGGTTGTGCTTTTGATACTGTATTTTGTATTTGTGTTTTTAACCTGTTGGTTGTTTTATTATGGTTTCAATTTTTGTGAACTGCCCAGAGAGCTTCGGCTATTGGGTGGTATAAAAATGTAATAAATAAAAATAAATAAAATAAATAAAGATGACATTGTCACCTATTCGTAGCCTTCCTGTTTTTCCTCACTGCTTCTTCCATCCTTTTTCTTACCAGAAGAAAAATATCTCTTAAACTGGGACAGCGGGCCACACCTCCAGCGGTCTTGGGATCATCCAGGATTAAAGTGTAGCGCCATATTCCAGGGAATGGGAGGGATCATCCCTCCCTGCTCCCGGGATCCCGTGTGTCATGTGGATGCACAGGGACGCTCCCGGGATGCTCCCTGGGATATCGCCCTGTCTAGCCATGCCCTCAGACTAACCTACCTCACAAGCCTGGCATAAGGATAAGAGGTGGGGGAAACCATGAACACCATCCTCATGTGAGTGTGTTGGAGGAAGAGTGATGTGTGATACAAACATGACCATCTTATATTGGTTACTACCTTTTGTCTATTATAAGCAGCTGCTATTATTACGCAAATACGGTACAGCACCCTGAAAGTAATTTCAAGAATAAAATCCACTGAGGTCGCTTCTATCTGGAAAGTCTCAGCAAAATAAATAGGATCGTATATTAGTGATCTGAAACATAGCCATCAATTAAGGTGCAAAATCGCATTATTCATTTTGAGATTTTACCAGAGTCAACAGATTGCCTTGAATACAACAATGACTCCCAATGACCACATTAGCATCAGCAGCAACTATATCTTTCCCCCCTCTTTTTCTCTCCCCCTCACCCCACTTCCCTTCAATGGAAATGCTGAGAATGTCCTTTTGTTTGGTGTTTGATTTGGTATGGTATCTGCATTTAAAGTGCCTCCATGTTGTAGATGAGCTATGCAGTTTCACATTATGTTCTTTCTTTTGGCTTTTTTTTTTTTACTGAGGCAAATTAATTAACATGATACAGAACGAGGAGACTACAAATGCTCCAGCCCTCACTTTAAGCCCTCGTCCGCTTTTGTTCTCCATTATTGCACCAAATTATTTAATTGGGTCTCTCTGATTGTGCACAGACACAGAAAAGAACACAGGCTATTGTGAGGAGCCCCTACGACCATAATGCAGTATCAAATTCAATTCCCATCAAAAGTGCTTGTTGCTAAAAGCCCTGTACTGTGGTTGCAGATTAATGAAGATCTGCATTGAGCATAGTAGTGGTCGCAGAGACATTATGTTTCGCCAATAGAAGGCCTATTCTCCAAGAACAATAAAAGCATAGAAAAGCGTTAGTCTGCTTATGGATGGAAATAAATCAAAATGAATAAGAGGGTTGATAGAATCAGCCTGAAAGCAGCAGAGTGGAATTCTGAAAATACTGTTTTTGTTTGCTGAGGACTTTTTTATTATTATTATTATCATCATCATCATCCCTTCCTTCCCCCACATACACACACACTTTGCCTTCATCTCTCAAAATGAATGCTTGATGGAGGCTCAAAAGCCTAAGGAGTGAAGGACAAATTTTTAAAAATCAGAAACTTGGTAGCACACAACCAGACTCTTGCAAATGCATAGCCCTTCTGCAGAAGAATTGCAAAGGTTAGATATTAAAAATAATAATAAGGAAAGGAAGATGGTTTGGGCCAGCAGGTACAGCAGGAAATACAGCCATAGCACAGATCTGATGCAGTAATGAAATGACACCATCTTGTCAAACTTGAGACACCTTTTCTTTTTGTGTTTCGCTGCATTGTTTCTTACCTGAACAAAGACGTTTGTGAATGGGAAACACCAAGAGAAGAGGAAAGTTGACAAGCATCGTATTGAAATGAGAGATCTTGCATTTGGCCATGATTTGGCCCGTGTTGAGATGGCTGAGTGCGGCTTCTACCAGAGGCTTAGCTCACAGTTAAATTTGCCCTTAGGAACTTGCTAAACGGTTGCTGAGCAAAGATGTGCCCAGTCTGTGATGGAAAGCTTACATAAACCTTTGAAATGAAGGCATAACTTATAAAAGTAAAATGTTTGTGTGAGCCAGCCCATAAAAACTAGAGATGATCTAAATGGAGCTTCCAGTAGTTTTAAGAAGGTTCTTCTACACAAATGATTTCCCTGTTCTGGTCACCAGTCTCAAATGACATATACCCACAATGTCTGCTCAATTCCCAAAACCCATTCTTCGACTAATTTGGAACAAAAAAAATGCTAATGTCTGTGGGGGAAAATATGGGAAAGATATAAATGTCTGATGTATCCCAGTAACAAAATTCCAGTTGTAGAATGTCTAGTTGTAGAATATGGTGGGTTTAGTACAAAATGTCCTTCACCCTCCTGTAATGCTAGGGCCAAAAGAGGCTAACCCATAAGTCTTCTTTAAAAAGAGAAAAAAGAACATGTCCAGTATTCTCTTGATGTATGATGTGCATTTAATTTTGTTATGCTTACAAAATTAAATGCACATCACACATCAAGAGAATACTGGACGTTCAAAGCACCAAGGCCCATTGAGCACCAAAGGCATTTCAGCCACCAAAAAGCTTCTTCTTCTTCTTTTTTTACTATGTTATAACTTTCATATTACCTTTTTGCACAGCCATTTTACTTTAGCTGTCCAGTGTTCACTGCAAGTTTACTCCATTCCTCTGGATTCATAGCCGATGCTCTTTCGACCATAAAATTTCAGCTGCAAAGCCAGAACATCTCATTATTTCTGAAATATCAAGCTTGTATCTTCTTGATAAATAATTCCTACTAGTATAATGTATCAGACTAAAACATATTTTCCGAGGCCAGTGAGGTTAAAGCGGCAATCTCACCTTTTTTAATTTTTTTGCCCTGAAGACAGTCATTTCCATATATAGAATGACCCTAGTTTGTGTTGAACACAGGGAATCTGGGTGAAGCATGAAACGGCACATATTGCTGTCAGAGATTTGAAATGAGGCCTGCTAACCTGTAGGCAGCCTTGCAGGACTAATCAGACCCTCACATTACCAATGTATTCAGATTGTCAGTGCGTTGTACCTGGGAACGGGCAGGAAAGTTTTCTCTTTTTATCACGGCCATTGATAAACATTACATTTTAATGTGATTTGCACCCTCTCCTTCCTCCTGCTGCCCGTTTGAGGCGGAGGCGGCGGGAACCTATTGACACCATATCGCAAATGCTGGTCTTATATGTTGTTTTTCCTTGATGCTCAAGAAGCAAGTGCCACTAGGGCTCATTTCCTTTTCGATGAACATCCGCCAGAAATGCTTAAATGGGTGTTATAATGTATAAAAGAGGGGAAGGAGTTTCCTCCTTGAATTGAACTGCAGAAATGTTTGAATCACCCGTCTTTTAGGGGGTTGGAGGAGTTGGATCTATCCCCATCCTAAAAACCCAGTGCTAAAATCAGCAAGATTTAATAGCACAAGCCTGTATATTTACTCAGAGGTAAGTCTCGGTGGGTTCAATGGGACTTACTGCTAGGTACACATGCACAGGATTGCAGCCTATACGTCCCTACATGGGAGCAAGTTCCATTGAACTCAATAAGATATACTTCTGACTGGCCATGTATAAGATTGCATTATAAGGGCATGTCTAGACGGGGCGATATCCCGGGGATCATCACAGGATTGTCCCTGTGTATCCACATGACGCACAGGGCATCCCGGGAGCAGGAAAAACTATCCCTCCCTTGCCCCAGGATATCGCCCTATCCTTTAGTTCTGATTTTTCCACAGGTTCGGGATGATCCCGAGACTGCGGGACATGTGGCTTGCCATCGTGGTTTTGTCCCAGCTCCTTGCAAGTAACCGTGAGGAGCTGGGACCTGGGCACGGGGCACAGAGCTCTTCAGGAGCTCTGTGCCCATCAGGGGTGGGGTGGGGGGAGTGGGAGAGTAGAATTACTTACTTTTGCGAAGGAGTGCTTGAGCGCTCATCTTGAGTTAAAAAATAAATCCAAAATGGCGGGCGCAATGTCCTCTTCCTTTTGGGATGTTGCGTGCTGCGTGTAGACGAGGGGGACGATCTAGCCATGCCCTAAGTCTATAGAGTTGCCATGTGCCAGTGGGTTTGCTACAAGCTTACAGCACCATGGCTTCAGCTCCACTAAGCTTTGGCTCAGGTAGTGATGTGGGATTTCCATAAAATTTTGAATGGGAAAATAAATAAATTAGACTTATTTGCATCACAACACAATTCCATTCACAATGGAAAAAGTTCTGATGCCTTAGAGAGTAATCTAATTTAACATCTGAACCGCCCAGAGTGTGAACAGCCCAGAGATTTTACATATAAAAATGTAATAAAAAAATAAATAAATAAACAAATCTTTATTTTACTTGTACTTAGCAAACAAAACTTTTAAAAAGTGTCATTTATTTTCTTTTGTCCCAATACACTACAAGTATTTGTCCTGATATATTTAAGGATGGAGGGAAACTAAAGCACACAATGTGATTTTAAATGTTGTATTATGTAAAAAAAAATATTGGAGTTATTGTAAAAAATTATAGACAATAGCATGCACATTCTTAACATTGTTTAAATTTATGGGGCAATCCTAAAACCGCAGGAAGAATCGGATTAAAAGTGCTCCCACTTATCCCGGGGAAATGGAGGGATCATCCCTTCCTGCTCCTGGAATCCCCTGCGCATCATGTGTACACACAGGGATGATCCCGGCACTATCCCCAGGATAAACACTGGTCTAGACATGCCCTGTTTCAACAGAGTTCAATTCTCTTCCACTGAGATACTTTGGGCAACTTCAGTTTCATTGTCAGTATTGATTGATTATTTTACACTAAGACATATCAGTGACATATATGTATTGTGTCACATACTTGCTAGGGCTAGTCACCTGAAAAAATATTAATTTCAACTTTGAAACTGCCAAGGTTGCCTAATATTGTATTTGTAATTGTGATTAGTAACATTAATTGTTACTAATGAATCGTGATGTGGCCAAATTTCATAAGTAATTGGTTCATTGGTTGAAACACTTCTGTTCATAATGCTCACCTTTGTAATGAGCCTGGATCAATGTATGATGAATTCATTATTAAGTTAGGAATTGATTGCAAGCTTTGGAACATGCACAGTAAAGTAGTACACAAATTCTCCCCCTCCAATTTTCTTTCGTCCTACTACCTAGGCCCCCCCCAAAAAAACTTACTCAAAGCAATCTGCTTAGCTGCTTCCCTGATTGTGGTCAGCGCTGCCACAGCTCTAGCTCCAACGAGGAGGAGGAGGACTGTGCAGATCCATCTGTATATCGGCACTCAGCAATGGTGAATAAACACCTTCATGCAGATAGTCCACATGAATACAACTAATCAGAAAGGGGTCACATAATATGGTGATACTGTATTACGTGATTCCAAACTACAGCTCCCAAGATGCACCTTGATATCATGCATGCACAAAAGCCTATATACATGGAATGAGATATTACATGAAAATTGATATTACATGGAGTGAAATTTCCTATGGACTAATTTGTTACTTTCCAAGTAAATAATGAATTCACTCAGGGTAAGTTGCTCATCACTACTAAATAACTTATAAAATGGGGTGAAATCCAAGGAAAAATCAACCACTGGAAAATGTTCCATTTTGAACATTTTTCCAGTGCTTTATGTTTCACCCCACATCATTGCCCACAGATGAGCCTTCCTCGCCACTGATGGTATTGCAATAACAGGAAAAACATTGTCGACTGAATTTGCCTGAGCTCCTGATTCTTGTCTTGTGGGGAATCGGATTATCAATGACTGCCATTCAAAATCATTCAGATAACCACCACTGGAAGGGATTTAACCCGGAGCTAGTCTTAAAATTGCTCACAGCAAATCAGTTGAGCAATGCTTCCTCAAGAGATGTGAATTTCAGCTTCTTACTGCTCATAAGAGATGTTGCCAGGTTGCAACCTGGAGGGTCCCCTTATACCTTTAAATTGTTTTGTCTCCATAGAGTAGTTTCACCCTTCATTCCTTTGTTCAACCCACTCCTTCATCTGCTAGAAGGAATCCAAGGTGACATCCAGCAGGTAAGGAAGGGGCAGATAAAAGGATCAATGGGAAAAGAGGCAGTAGAAGACTCTAGTGCAGCCTTCCTCAACCTGGAGTGCTCCAGATGTGTTGGACTACAACTCCCAGAATGCAGTCCAACACATCTGGAGTACCCCAGGTTGAGGAAGGCTGCTCTAGTGAGTCAACTCTTCAGATAACTGTGAATTTAAGAGAACGGGAGAATCTCAGTGTTGTTGCCTCACAACCCTAGTTAGATAGCCTTTCTAGACCATCAGTTTTTAGTTTAACAAACCGATGGTCAACCACCTGTTGCGCACAATCCAAGTGACTAGCCTCCACTACTGCAATGGTTCCCATAATTTTAGTTCAACGAGAAGGGATCTAGGCATGCACAGAGCGATTTTTATAAGGCGAGCATTCAAACATTCCACCTACCTTAAGAGATACAGTCCAGCAACAGATACATCATGAACCTGCTGCTCATGTAGCTCAGCTCTGAAGCTGGACGTTTAGTGATTGATAACTAAAAGGGTTGTAATCCATTTAAATTAATATACATAATTATATAAAAAAAGTTCAGTTCTACAGCAATTCCTTTTGCAAAAAACTGGTACATTTTAATACATTTCTAAGGGCTTGCTTGTCATACAAAAATCTAAGAAAAGCAGATAGGAAAGCTGAGTTCTTTAATTTGATTGGAAGGAAAGTTCCCATTGAGGGTCCTTTTCTTTTCTTTCTTTTTTAGGGGTGTTTACTTTGTTCCTGTAAATAATATATGCAGTGCCAATTTGTTATTTCTGCTATAAAAACTTCAAAGACATTTTAAACAAATCAATAAGCCTGATGAAATGATGGAATTTCTCTGGAGGAGAAATTGTCGACAAATTTATTTTCTTAAACCTTATTTGTAAAAACTAGGCGACTTTTTGTCTTTGATTTTTTAAAGGAAATGTTTGAAGTCTGAGTTTTTTGCCCCATGGCCCCATTTGGATCTATTTTCTAATCCTCTCGCCTCATAAATCAAAACAAAACTTCTGTTTGAGTAATCTAATTTTTTTCAGTCTTGATTATGTGCTGAATACGTATGGTATCATCTAATTTTTGTCATCAAGTTGTGATTAAAATATATGGCCCCCAAAGAAGTTGATAACAATTTTTTTTTAACAATCTTGAACTTAATTAAGGGATTTAAAGGATTAAAAACAAGATAAGGGATGTTAAAGGGGGCACACTTTCCCTTTTCAAAGTTCTGTGGAATTTTAAATAGTTGCCACACATTAAAATGATGAAAAATGCCTCGCCACACACTGCACATCAGTGATTTTCTCTCTTTTGTTTTCCCATCAGACACACGCTTTGAAACTGATAAGCGATATCTGTGTGGCCCAACCATACAAACCTTAACTGAGGCCTAAATTCTTTAGCTGAACCCGATAGAACTTTTACACACTGATGAAGATGAACAAAATAAGAAAACGACAGAAACTTCAATCCAACCCTTTCCCCAAAACAATAGACATGGTTGGCTCTCCAGGCCAGTTTATACATTGAGCAGAACCAAACATATAAACTTCACTCTGGCAGCACCTTTCCCAGATTCAGGGAGAAGGGTTGCAAGGAGAGAGATGAGAGGGGAAACAGCCCTGCTGAAGACCACCCCCATAAAGGTTCCTCCTCCCTCAACTGTCTCTACCACCAGTAGCCATTCCAGCTGGCAGAGGGGGAGATGAGAGGGCAAGTGAGGACATTTTACCAGCCCTGCTGAACGATTACCTTTTTTCCCCCTCTTCCCTTCCCATCTCTTTTACCTTCTGCATCATACCATTTTAGACAGGAAGTCTGCAAGCAAAGACCGGCTTGTTTTACTGATTGCATAATCAGCTGCGCAGGGAGGGTTTTCTTTTCTTTTCTTTTTTTTGGGGGGGTTGTTTGTTTTGTTTTTTGGCTGTGGAACAGGAAGAAAATACCATGAATAGGTAAATAAAGGTTCTCATGCATTAAAAAAAAACAGAATAAAAAAACCTCTTGCATATCTAAAATGAACAGGTCAGTAAACTGTATCTTCTTCCCGACATGCTGTTTTTCTAAATTCATTGAGGTTTTAAACTTTCTTGTGGGGGTGGGGACATTAACCTTTTAAAAAAAAAGATACTTATGAAGTTAGAGCAGCCTTCCCCAACCTGGTGCCTTCTAGACATTTTGGGCTACAACTCGCAGTATTCCTGACTGGAGCTGATGGGAGTTGAAGTCCAAAACATCAGGAAGATCTACACCAAGCAGGATATGACACTTTGAAAACAGTTTCAAAAATGTCTGTGGAGTGTGTCCTGGGCCCCAACAGTGGTCGCTACTGTTATAAACCGTTTTAAAGCAGTGGTGTAGATCCTGCTCAGGTTAGGGAAGGCGCTGGAGTGGATTAGGAAATAGAGCCAAATGGGACTACAGCACTAAAACTCAAAGTTTTTCTTTAATGTTCTAATCTTTATTGATATTGCGTTGGGATGGGCTTTTTTTTTAATCAATTAAAGTTAGTAACAAACCAAAACCTTGGGCCACATTGTGTGTTGTTGTTGGTGAATTAATACTCAAACTATTTATGCTAAGGTAAGGCAACAGAGGGTAAAATCCAACGCAAATCTTTCTTAGAATTGACCCATTAAAATGAATGGAACTTAAGTTAGTCATGGCTGACCTAAGTCCCATTCATTTCAATGGGGGCTTACGTTGGACTTTACCAAGACAGTCGCAGCAAAACTAGCTCTTCAACACATGAAATTGCTTCTATGCAGCACCATTACGTCTATCGTTTGGTGGAACTGTCTGTTTTTTCAGATGCTGTTGCCACCTCCATCTTTGTTAATTGGACTGATATTTTGACTACAAGATTCTTATTCCTCTAGAGAGGATGACCTTCAACTGGGACTCAGGGTATGATCACTGCAGCCTTGATAGGCCGTTGTCTCTCTTGGCAAAACCTTACTGCCAAAAGTAAACTGTATTACCCGGAACAGAGGGAGCAGGGGAAACTTGGCACAGGGTTACCATTTTCAGCAGCAGCCCTGTGCTATTCCATCCCAAGTTTCCATTTCTTTCCTCAATTTGTTTCAAATGAGTATATTCCAACTTCCAAGATTTTCCTGAAATAAACAAACATGAAATGGAAAATGTGTAAACAGTTTCTGCGGAACAATAAGCAACAAGAGAAATGCTAGCTATGACTTTCAATGGAAAAGCTATGATACAATTTCATTTGGTGTAAAGTGCCTTCTCATGATATCCAGTTTGCTTCTCTGCCCCAACCTACAGACTACTGCTTCACCTAGATTTCCTCCCCCGTGTTCCCCAAATTGTAACCTTCCATTCATTTAAAATTATTTTAGCAGTACTGCCAACTGTGCTTCTTTGAGTGGAAAACTACTGATATTAGGGTTTGTATATTTTCCCCACCACTCTGTATTCTTATCTTCTGCCTTTTAGTTTGCTTTCATTCTCTGGTCAGTACTTCAGAGTGTTTAAATTTCTTCACTGGGGTTTCAGAAAAATAGGTTCTCCTGCAGCAGCCAAACTTCTAGATCAAACCAAAGTTTCAGTGTGCATTAAGATAAGCTTTGCAAGAGGTCAGCAGTAAGTCAAACAAAACTAGCACTTTAGAAGCAGGTTTAAAAACAACAACTTATATCTACTATTTCACTTGAAATATGGCAATACGGTAAGTTCAGACAGCACTTTTTTTCAGCCAACAACATCACTTTGATTCAACTGAGGCATGCAGCTTGTGATAACCTTAACTGCACAAAGAATGACATCAACACATGGGTGCTGTGTATGTCCCGAAGGCTGAAAGCATCTGCGACGTCACCGACGTCACACAGAAGGCCTTGCCTAGCACACCCTTCTCAAGCCAAGCTCCACCTCTTGAAAAGCCTGAGGAAAGGGTAACAATAACACAACCTTTCCCCTATATGTGAGGGAACAAGGTATAGGGTTTTGGAAAATAGGTTCTATTGTTGAGGTACTGAACTACAGGTGTATTGTTAGATGGTTTTACACTGTGTAATATAGCAGGTAATAAATCCGAGCTGATGCGTGGTTTGTGGTAACAGAACACAAAGTAAAGTTTATTGAAATTTAACAGATCTCTAGTATTTCAATTTGGAACAAACCTGCTCATTTTTATACTTAAAACAACAATCCCAAGTCCCTTAAAATCCTATCTCTTCTCACTCCTCACACACCAAACACTCCCATGAGGCACAAGCCAGACTAAAACTCTCAGACTAAAACCAAACCTCAAACTAAAACTCACAATCCCCTCAGCCAACTACTTATACTCCCCCCTCCCTCTTTCTCACCACATCACTAGCCACACCCACTCAGTCAAACATTCCACACTTGCTAGACATACAAACCCTATAGACATACCTAAGGGACAGAAAGGTGGGTATCACCACAGCATCCCATCAAACAGACTCACTTGAACCATCAGAGATAGCAATGATCGGTTCTTTAGGGGACAGGAGAACTGGATTCAGGGCTCATCTCCACCAAGCAGGATATTCCACTATGAAAGCGGTATATAAAAGGCAGGAGCCATACTACTGCTTTATAGCAGTATCGAAGTGTACAGCAGAATATTCACTACTGCTTTATAGTAGTACTGAAATGCACTGACAACTGTTGGGGCCCAGGACACATCTACACCAAGCAGGATATAACACTATGAAAGTGGTATGAAAGCGGTATATGGTATGTGTCAATGGGCCCCAACATTTGTCAGTGCACTTCAATACCACTATAAAGCAGTAGTGTGGCTCCTGCCTTTTATATGCCGCTTTCATAGTGAAATATCCTGCTTGGTGTAGATGTTAGCCCTTAGTCACCCAAACACACTCACCAACTTAGCACTTGAGTCGCTGCTCATGTGATTATTTTAAATAGAATTTAACAAATGTATTGGGCCCTTCATTAAGGAATATAGTCCCTTATAGTCCCTTCATGTTATTGGAAAAGTTGGGGAAACGTGCTAGCAAGAATAGTCCAGAAATTCTATAAATAGTTTGGGTGGTGGAATCTCATTGCTTGGGTGTGTCCAAGAAGACCCAAGTTCAAATCCTTGCTCATTAGAACCTTTGGCTAAACATTCTCGCTCAGCATTGCCTCCCTCAACAGGGCTGTCAGGAAATTTGGGCCTGTATCTGGCAGTAAACATTTTACACCTCAACTGAAAGTGCTGGGCTGGACTATTGATGTAAGACTCAGCCTACAGAAACAGTTTTAACATAGTAAAAATTGTTCTTGAGCTATGCTGCTTTGGATTGGAAGTGGAAGATTTCATATCTGAATGCTCCTCCATGGAGAAGATATATCTGTGCATAGAAAATCAGCATGTCAGGAGGAGGTTAGGCTATTATTATTATTATTATTATTATTATTATTATTATTATTATTATTATTTATTTATATAGCACCATCAATGTACATGGTGCTGTACAGAGTAAAACAGTAAATAGCAAGGCCCTGCCGCATAGGCTTACAATCTAATAAAATCATAGTAAAACAATAAGGAGGGGAAGAGAATGCCAACAGGCACAGGGTAGGGTAAGCAGGCACAGGGTAGGGTAAAACTAACAGTATAAAGTCCGCACAACATCAAGTTTTAAAAGCTTTAGGAAAAAGAAAAGTTTTTAGTTGAGCTTTAAAAGCTGCGATTGAACTTGTAGTTCTCAAATGTTCTGGAAGAGTGTTCCAGGCGTAAAGGGCAGCAGAAGAAAATGAACGAAGCCGAGCAAGGGAAGTAGAGGCCCTTGGGCAGGCGAGAAACATGGCATCAGAGGAGCGAAGAGCACGAGCGGGGCAATAGTGTGAGATGAGAGAGGAGAGATAGGAAGGAGCTAGATCGTGAAAAGCTTTGAAGGCTAGAACTATCTATCCTGGCATTCTGTTTTCTATAAGCAAGGAATTGTGTGTGTGTGTGGGGGGGGTTAATTTGGAAGAACTTCCAATCATGTGGAAGCGCCAAATACCTCTGAAGTGGCTTAGTCCAAGATCAGTTGTATTTATTTATGCATGTATTTATGAGCTCCATCACACCAGTGATTTATCACACACTCGCCATGCCTGGCATGCAGCTTTGCAACCCAGTACTCACATGACATTGTCCCTGTCCTCCATTCATTTTGCTTCTTCCCCTCCATTTTTCGTTCCTTTTTGGAACAGGGAAAGTCTGGATTATTTTCCCAAAGCACATTTACTGCACCTTGAAGCCTCCAGGTAGTGCTGTCCTCTCCCTTTTTCCTTTGTTGAGGGTGTGTGCTTTGAATGGGAAGGTGGGGCAGCTCTCCTCCTCTAGCACTCCATGTGGAATGTTGGAATGAATGGAATTTTTACTGCTCCAACCCCACCCTCCTTGCCTGCAGCTCCCTCATTTTTAAAGATAAAGAGATGAAACTTGGGACCTTGAGAGCTCTTAAGTAGAGATTTCAGCATGCCAAATTTGAATCAGATCAGTTTATCTCTTGATTTTTTAGGAATTTTTTAATTTCCCTCTCTTAAATCTTTTCCTCATAGTCCACCAATGCGAAAGTCCACGTGTTTGCATTTGTGAAGGATCTATTTTCCTTTACTTTGATCATGTGAAGCTGTGCATCTACAGTTCATAAAATCGAGAGCTGCTGTTCCCTTACTCAAGAGTAAATCCCATTGAATTCAACTGTATTTACATCCAAGTCATACTAAAATCGATGCATGCTTACCTTTGAGTAACATTCAACAGAGAGAGGCTTACTTCTGAGTAAATACATAAAGAACTGACTTAATAGTGGGGTCACGCAGAAGCTTTTTTCTAAAGTCTAAAACAGTAAACTGGAAAGGACTGCTCTGCAACTCTATGCTTACTTCTAAGGTCTTACTTCTGTTTACTCAGAAGTAAGTCTCTCTCTGTTCAATGGGGTTTACACAAAATGTTTACTCTTCTTTTCTTTTTCATTTTTTGATGTGAGTTTGCTGTGGGTGCAGTCTCTTATTTCTAGGCTTCTTAAAATGAACTGTTCAGTGAATTGTTTACTGTGAGTATATATGTTACTATTTGCATAGTGTAGTGTTTACTGAACTACTGGTATGTCTTGCACTTATTTACATTTTGATATGTTTTAAATGAGTGGTAATTGAGTTAATGTCATATTGTACTGGATTATAATTATTGGTGCTTCCCGAGGTCACATATGTGGCCTTGGATGGAGGGGAAAGGGGGTGTTCCCGTGGGCAGGGAGCTGGAGAGGCCCAGATATGAAAAATCCTATGGCCTCCCCAGCTCCAAGCAGTAAACCTTCTCTAGATACATGATTCTTGTATAATAAAATCAAGTCAGTGTATAGCAATGTAACCATACCTATAAGGACTCAATCTTGCACATTTACTGTGAACTCCAGTTTTTTTCATGGCTGGATATTGCCACACTTAAGAATCTATGCCTTGAGTTCACTTTGCTTCCCAAAACTTGCTAGTAATAGAGTCTGGGGCTTTTCTTTGTTCAAATTGCCCTGTGTCAGGGCAGGATTAGAAGTTTTGGACACAATCCAGAAGTCCTCAGTTATGGACCAGGAATGTGCTGAGTTCTCTGTTTGTCACTGCACAATAAGGAGAGAGCAAAGGAGGAGAAAGAGAGAAACTGAGAGTGTTAGTGGCTGTCATTTGGGAACAGGGTGTCCTCAAACACTCCTCCAACTCTATGTATATGTATATAATGTCACCTTGATCCAGTTGAGAGATGTGTAGAAAAGCTTCTGTGCGCATAACCCTAGATGTGCAAACATGTACTGCATACATGAATCACAGCTAAATTTAACAACTGGGGATCTATATACATAGCCCAATAAGCAAATCTACCAGCTTCTAGAGAGGGGTTGTGTGTGTGAGAGAGAGGGAGGGGGCTCATCTACACCAAGCAGGATATTCCACTATGAAAGCTGTATGAAAGCGGTATATAAAAGGCAGGGGCCACACTACTGCTTTATAGCGGTATTGAAGTGCACAGACAACTGTTGGGGCCCATTGACACGTACCATACACCACTTTCATATCACTTTCAGAGCATTATTATATCCTGCTTGGTGTAGATGTGTCAATGGGCCCCAACAGTTGTCGGTGTACTTCAGTACCACTACTAAGCAGTAGTGTAGATCCTGCAGTGCACTTCAATACCACTATAAAGCAGTAGTGTGGCTCCTGCATTTTATATGCTGCTTTCATACCACTTTCATAGTAGAATATCCTACTTGGTGTAGATGAACCCAGAGAGAGAGAGAGAGATTCAGTTTTCCTCCTACTTCTCCCTTTCCCAGCTGGTTGGCAAGTTTCCAGCTACTTTTACTGCAAAGTGCTGTAGTTCAGTGGTTGAGCACACATATTGCATGAAAAAGATCCCAAGTTCAATCCAAGCATCTCCAGGTATTTCTTTATTATGGTATTTATTATTAACATTTATATACTGCCGTATCTACCATAAAGCCATCAAGGTGGTGTACAACAATGTAAAAGAATAAAACCACACAATAATAAAAACAAGAACATTAAACATTATAAAAACATTTAAACAGATTTAAAAACAAAAAGCACCTTTGAAAAGGCTAAATGGAAAAGATGTGTTTTTATCCCTTTTCTAAAGGTCAAGAGCGTAGAGCTAGGGAAATCCCTGTCTGAAACCCTGGGGAACCACTGAGTCAGGACAGATGATAGTGAACTAGAAAGATTAATGGTGTGACTTGGTACAAGGTATGTTCTGATGTTAAGAACATAAGAAGACTCATGCTGGATCAGACCAAGGGTCCATCTAGTCCAACGCTCTGTTCACAATTAAAATAATTTCTACCGTTTTATCAGAGTCTTATTTGTTTGTTTATTTTTATGTGAAAAGGACTGACATTTGTACTCGATTGACATGTTCTCTCCCACTTACACAGAAGCATACTCGACAGGAATTTTTAGATAACTTTAGTCAAGAATAATCTTGTTTTTATTCTTTGTACATTTCATTTTAAATGTGAAGGCCTGTAGCTGATGCAAATAAAGGAATATTTCTCTCTCTCTGGGCATGTGTACACCAGCCCTATATCCCAGGATCATCCCTGTGCATGCAAATGTCACACAGGGGATCCCGGGAGCAGGCAGGGACGATTCCTCCATTTTCCTGGGATAATCCTTAGGTGTAGAAAGGGCTCTCTCTCTCGCTCGCTCTCTCTGTTCACACAGTGGCCCACCAGCTGTTAACCAGGGACCCACAAGTAGGACATGAGTACAGCAGCACCCTCCCACCCATGTTCCCCAGCAACTGGTATATATAGGCTTAGTGCCTCAGATACCGTTTCTGACCTGACCATGGTGCAAAGTTTGTTGGTTGGAGTGTGTGTCAGTGCCTTTTAATCAAAGCAGCTGCCTAACAAAAGGCTTCCCAGTTATCGCCTTGATACTTCCTAGCATATCTAATGTTTGCAATCCCTCCTCCAGATATTACAGCTTATCCTGATTAGATTTTTGATTACTTTTCTCTTTGTTAATTACCCTGCATAAAACAGTAATGTCTAGATTTAAGTGGAGATTGGGAATTTTTTAAAATGTGCTTTTTTCATTTGCAAAATAAGGACGTCAGCCAGAGTGAGTCAGTCTCTCTCTGCCCCTCTCATGGGATCACACGGGATGTCCTGGTTTTATTGGCTTCTGTAGTCATTAGATGACTTGGCAATTGCTGTCCTGTCGGCTGGAGAGGTCACTTACCAGGCTTGATCAGAAATTTCAAGGCAATGCAAGGAAACGCCTTGTGTCAATCTGACTCAATTTGCAAACTAATGAGTTAAGCCCTCCCAGTGTGTTTCGGGGTCAGCGCTGATCTATTTGGGAAATATTTGTTGATTAGCATGTAAAGCCTCGGATGTGCCAAGGCCTGTTTATTCTCCCCACCACTCTCCCCAGCCCTCTCCAGGTTGCTCCCTCCTTTAATTTCCCTGCAGGTTTTGGAAGGGATGCATTAAATTAAAACCACTCGCTGTTTTGTGAGCAGTCTTTTGTGACCAATAATGAATGTAATGAGTGAAAAAGGAAAGGGAAACAGGATGATTAAGCCGTGCTGGGCGGCTTTTACGCAGCAGTTTGCAACGCAACACAAATGGACAATTGGGGCTTTTCTTCCATTAATTTGTAGCTGCGTTTTTCACTTGTCATATAAAAAAAACAAACTATTTACTCAAACCAGAGTAGGGGGGCAGATGCTGCTTTCTTTACCGTGAGCCGTCTCGGTAGATGAACCATGTACTCAGTAGTATGTTTGCGCGGTGCTTCTTTTGTTTAAAATCTAACATCTAATACAGCAGAGCCTCCAACCATGGGGCATCCCAATGTAGCCCGTGCAGCCTCTTGGCGTTCCTCCAAGGGGTGGGGCTTAGGCTTCAAACCCCACCTCCTTGAAGAATCCTCTCAGAGCATCCCTCCCTGTTATCTTCAATCTGAGATAACAACAGGGGTTCCTCAGCTAGTCATCTCAGGTCGGAGACAGCAGCGGACAAGAGGAGGCAGCCTTGGCGTTGCAACTCACCCAGGCAAGGAAGAGTGATCACTCTCCTCAGCATTGGTGAGTCCCAATGCTCCATATCCCCTGCTATTTCCAATCTGATATACAGCCTAGGGCTACTTCACACCACAGTAAACCTGGTTGTCACACTTAACAGGAGGTTACCACACCCAACAAGAGCTGCAATAGCATGACATATAAGTTTTCAGTCACTGCTTTGGTTCATTCATGTTTTCTGTTTTTAGATGTACACTACATAATCTCAGCGTACACCTAAAAGATATAATGGTTTGGACCTAGACCAGGAGGGGAACTACACTAGTCAAGTTAGAACGTGTCTTACCATTTTTAAGTGTGAGTTTGGTAGTATTTCGCCACATGATGTTCAGTTTGTGATGTTTTATTGTTGTCTGTTCTCCGGTTTTTATTTTGAACTTGTCTGAAATAAGTTGTTCTATTTGGTATGATGTGGCTGATTTCATCGTATTAAATGGGTTTCCTGTAGTTCTTAATTAGCCAATCAGATTCCTGGGGGGCATGTTTATGTAATTTCCACGCCCAAAGTTGAAGCCGTTTTTTTCTTTCAAGCCTCTTTTTTGCAGACACTTATAGTTTCACTTTTGGGAGGCTGCTGGCTGGATTGTTTGTAAGTGGAGGATTCTCGGAGAAAAGAGGAAGTGGGAGGGGAAATTGGCAGATGGGGGAAAAAACCCAAACAGATTTCTTTTCTTAGTGTGGCCAAAAGGAATGCATTCCCATGGAAAGAGAAAAGTAAGTAAATGTTTTAAAAACTGCTACGTTTTAAATCGTTCAAAAACAAAACATTCAATGACTGTAAAAACAATGTTTCATATGCTAGTGTAGCTCCCCTCCAGGTTGGTTGTCCCTAGATGCCACTGAAATTAACATGAAAAGTTAGTCATGGTGAAGTCCCGTTGACTTCAGTGACCTAAGTGCAACTAAGGCCCTAGCTAAGGTATATCCCGGGGTCATCCCTGTTCATGTAAATGACACACAGGGGATCCCAGGAGCAGGCAGGGACGACTCCGGGATGATCCCAGGATAAACCTTAGGTCTAGCTAAGGCCTAACTTAGTGTAGATTCAGTCCAATGTGTGAAAGAAGGTTATCTTAGATTCAGCAGCAGGCCTGCACAAGATGTGGGCCACCATGCCAGATACAATCCCATCAGTCCCTCGACAACAACTCTGTTGCAATCCGATGGCCAAATTGCAAATGACAGCCAATTTCATTATTTTCCCTCCTGACATGATTTGTGTGTGGGGTGTGTGGGGAGGGCAAGGAACTGTGGAGGGAAATAACCACATGCCAAGCTATCCTTTCTTAGCCTTTTCCTGTAGATCATAACCCATTTTTTGGTGCAGAGAAACTCATTGTTGTGAGCCAAGTAGCAGGCAATACAGCAGGAGTGGGTGGGATGTTTCGGCCTACAATTCCCATTAACCTTAACCAACATAGCCAATTGTGAGGAATTATGGGAGTTGTAGGACAAAACATTGCGAGATCCACAACTTGCTCACCCCAGCAATAAAGCATATATGTATGTATTGGGGAGTGGTAGGCAGGAGAGGCAACTTACCCATTTTCCTTCCTGATGTTTGTCCACACAAAATTGCCTCCCCACAGCTGCTTTCCCACTCATGAGGGAAATATATGGGGACATTGTATCTCTGTGTCCCCCTCTCCAGGTACAACAGCAGTTGGGAAGGTGATTTTTAGCAGATGAATGCGGCAAAAAGCCAGTGTGGTGTAGTGGCTAAGGTGTTGGACTGGGAGTCGAGAGATCCAGGTTCTAGTCCCCACTCGGCCATGGAAACCCACTGGGTGACTTTGGGCCAATTGCATACTCTCATCCCAACCTACCTCGCAGGGTTGTTGTTGTGAGGATAACATGGAGAGGAGGAGGATTATGTACACCGCTTTGGGTTCCTTGGAGGAAAAAAGGTGGGATATAAATGTAATAAATAAATAAATAAATAAAAGGAGTTAATCAACCCGTCGCAGCTGCCATACCCCTGCTCTTCTTTTCAGACTTCCACAGCCACTTTTCATAACCGCCACCACTCTTGGGATGGAGAGTTGCCAAATCTCCTGCCATATGTAGTTTGGCCCTAAGGCTGGCAGCAGAAACAGATGGTGTATTAAGCTCCGGGTTGCTGTGCAAGAATTACCAACAAAGCATACAAGATGGAGATCAAGAGAGAGTTTGTCCAAGGGCATTACAGATGATCCATCATTCTGATCATGGAGATGTCTACATTAGCTATTTCTTGAAGGGAGCAACACCGGGGTTAAACTAAGATCTCTTTGGTGGCAAGTGAACAGAGCCTCCAAACGAGAAAGATTAAGGAGACGATGATTATGGATCAATTGAAACCCGGTATCAATGTGAAGGATGAGACGAAACAACCAATTATGTTTTACTAGTGCATCTTGATTGTTTTGTTTTAATACAGGCGCTGATTGATAATTGTTGTCCCCTCTGTGGTTTTTTCTGGTCTGTTCCTGATTCATTTTGGCTCAATTCATAAGTGGTACCGCAACATACTTTCATTTGTGATTCAAGCTGGCATTTTATGCCGAGACATTTCAGATTTTAACATCCGTGTGCTTATAAAATTTTCTTTTACATTTTATAAACTGGGTGCACGATTGCTGGTTGTTTATTGTGGTTTGGAGCGACATGCCATTGCGCATCAACCTGCATATGTATCAGTTTATTTATAATTAAAAACACAGTTAAAGAAATATGTTCTTTGTAATGCGGAAAAGGAACTCATCGCAATGTGCACAGCAATTGCTCACCATGCTCAGAGATGCACACTCCCAGTCTTCCTGCCTTGTCAGTGACATATCTGCACCATTTGTGAGGGGGAGGGCAGAGAACTGGAACAGCCTGCCACAATTTGGGGCTCAGAGCTATTTGGGCATCCATTCCAGTGGATAGCACAGTAAATGAATATTTGTGGTTACCACTGTCACTGGGAGGATTGTAGAGCTCTTGGTCAGGGAAGTGCAATGTAGATGTGAAGAAACTGTGGATGGACAGAACCACATGGCAAGGTATCTTTTTCCCTGAAGAACATAAACCATGGAGAAAGTCAATGCCATGTGCCCAAGTGGCAGGTAATAGAGTATGTAAGTATTTATTAATTAAACTTATATCTTGCCTCTCCACCAAAAATGGCACTCAAGGCAGCTCACGCAATCAATAAAATACAGATAAATGCAGAATTTTGATTAAAACATAAAAAGGAATCCATTAAAAACACAAGTGAAAAAAGCAGCAATAAAAACAAACAGCATCCAATAAGTTAAAACCCTGTTGGATTGCAGAAAACAAATGACAGCAGGACCAATCTGCAGCAGGCTGAAGACAACTATCCAACTATCTGTAGTGATGGGATTCCCTTTGGAGGTCACCTTTGCTCAAGCCAATAGAGCAACCTAATTTCCCAGGTGAGGCCTCCGCTCTGGCTGACCCAGCAATAGGAACAAGCAAAGAAAAATGCTTTCTTTGGACCCCAATTCATTTTGATACTCATTTGTTAGGGTTTTTAATTTAATGTTGTTGCTGCTGTTGCCTCCTACATAGGGTGACCATATGAAAAGGAGGACAGGGCTCCTGTATCTTTAACAGTTGCACAGAAAAGGGAATTTCAGCAGGTGTCATTTGTATATATGGGGAACCTGGTGAAATTCCCTCTTCATCACAACAGTTAAAGCTGCAGAAGCTATACTAGAGTGACCAGATTTAAAAGAGGGCAGGGCACCTGCAGCTTTAACTGGTGTAATGAAGAGGTAATTTCACCAGGTTCCCCATATATAAAAATGACACCTGCTGGAATTCTCTTTTCAATACAACTGTTAAAGATACATGAGCCCTGTCCTTCTTTTCATATGGTCACCCTACTCCTACAGCAGAAATGGTGGCAACTAATTTTGATGCCATTGGGCATTATGTAATTCCAGAGCAGGTGAGGAGGGAAATGGTGACTACCAAGAATGCCCTGGAATGAGGCAAGGCACCATTGCAGGCATTCTGGGAAAATAAAGAGCAAGGCAGCAGCCAAGAGGACTTCTGTTCTCACCGGTGAAGGTAAACCCTCACAGCCCTGAATGAGTGAAAAAAACTGAATACAAACTGGGTAAGGAAATGTAACCTCATTTGTATCCGTTCGTTACTGGGGGCCTTTCCTTTAATTTCTCAATTGTTATGAAACACTTTCTCTAACTAGGGATGGGTGAGAATTCTCTTCAACTGGGGATGGGTGGGAATGGAATAGTTTAATCATCAAACACGAGGCTTCGTGAACCAAGGCAGGCTGTAATACTTGATAGCTATAAGACCTGATGAGAAGGAAGAAACCTGGTAGACGTGGAGCCTTTCTAGATCTAGACTTCAGGATGCTATTCACTATGCATTTTCCAGGCCATAGAGTGAAATCCTGCCAACCTATGCCTCTACACAGAACTGGTTCTACAGACAGACAGAGAAGCCAACTTTCCAACTTCAGTTTGATTTCTGTTCTTGATATAAAATATACTCTTGGGCAAATACAGCTACATGGTAAATTTTATTTTATTTTCATTGTTGGGAGTGGGAAGGAGGGAAACAAGCTTCAATATCTAGCTGAAGGCACTATCATTGTTGTTGTTGTTGTTATTATTATTATTATTATTTATTTTTTGATCTGGTTTGTTATGCTCCTTGCGTATCTTTTCCTATCTCTTGCAATATCATTTTCAGTTCATATTAATATTTAATATTCTTTATACATTGTTCAACCTTAATGGTTGTCTAATTTCTGTTTTTCATCCACAGAGAAGCTATTAATTTATGAGCATATAGGGCAGTAAGTAATAATTTGCATGAATGCTTTGAGCAGATATGCTTCCATAGGCCTCCCATAGCATAGACTCTGGGTAGTATGATACCATCTATTGGCCAAGCTTCAATGAACGCCGCTTTACACGATGAAGGGTGGGGGAGAGGAGGGTTTTCTTAAACCATAAAGGAGTCTAGTCTACTAAGTGAAAAATCAACAGAGATCACATAAATTGGTTTGCTTGTTGGAGGGCTTTCGCAGCTATGCCTTTAATGCTAATGATAAGAATGACAGTAAGGGTGATTCCGAAAGCTACAACAGGTACTAAACTTTTCCTGAGCTTCAGGCCATTTATCCTGACTGTATTTGGTAACTGGATTGCTCTTTGGAGTCTTAGAGCACGAATATTAGATTTGTGTTGCTAAACTGAAAAGCTGGTCCCCAAAGCTGAAAACTGGGAGCAAGACCAGGCCAACAAAAATATTGCCAATAGTCATAAGACAAGCAGGATGAGGATGTCGGGATCTGAGCTGGATTCCCACTTTCTTCTCTTGGTCCACGTTACACAACCCACAAGGTGGGAGGTATTCCCAGTTCAAGCTTGGACTGGGGAAAAGACTGAACTATAGACAGATCAAATGCCATAATGGTCAGAAATCAGAATCCGATTTTCTTTTCTTTCTCTCTTACTGGGAAAGGATAATATTTACAGAATAAAAATTATCTCCTTCTACACTGTGTGTAGGTGTGGGCATGCATGAGTGGTGCGCTTGCACATTCACAGGTGCGGCTCCTGACCCATTGCCCATCCTCGAACGCAGCCCTCAGAAGCAAACCAGTTGCCTACTCCTGTTCTACAAATTGGTCGTACGTATTCTTCCACTATCACTAAAGTCATACCACTGGTGATAATTAGGTCCTCTCAGTGACAGAAATTGTCACCATCAATGGAATTCCCTCCTTACAGATAGTATCTTGTGATTTCTATGAGTCATGATGACCACTATTAATAACTCTAAGGCAACCTGTTTGGGGGCCTTTGGAATACGTTTGGTGCTTTGAGAAACTATACTGGGCACCACCACAACATGGCTGCCATGGGAGGTGTGGTTAGTCACAAAGGACAAGTAACTTGTCCAAACGTACAGAATCCCAACACACTAAAACCCTTTGAACCCACAGTTTTCAATGGCAAATAAACCTATTTCTCGGAAGGAAATATCTTTTTCTCTCACCCACTCTGTCAGCGAACCCATTGCCCCTTACCCCCTTTTTTTAATCTCTTACACGCTCTTTCTTACCACCCATTGACATGTTCTCTCCCACTTACACAGAAGCATACCATGTATCCATTATGCAGACATCTATATTATATTCTCCTCACTGCAAGTACGTGAAAAGCCACACTCACTTTTCCAGGATCCCTCTAAAATCCTCCCTAACTCCTTTCTCTCTCTCCCTCTCTGTTTCTCTCTTACACACATCCCCCATCCATTGAGACAATCAAACACGCAAATCCTCTCCAACACACCCACACCCGCTGCCACTCCCGACTGGCTTCTCCAGCCCCCTGCTGGCTCCCCTGCCCCCTCCCACAGCTGGTTTACTGATGCCCTTCCTAGCCGCCACCCCCACCCCCACCTCCATTGCTCTTCCTATCCCTGCTGTTCTCTTTAGCCTCCTCCCCCAGCTTACCAGATTGAAGTGACAGGAGTCCCTTCCCCCCCCCTCCTTTTCTTGGTGGCTGGGCACACTGCAGAGGAAAGCATCATCCTGTAGCTGCCCACCGTCTTCATTTCCTAAGAATGTCTCTGAGCCCCACATATGGCCCAGACGCATTCATGGGAAATGAAGATGGCAGCTGCAGGCTGGCTCTCACTTGGCTTCAAAGCAATCCCAGCTGCTGGTAAAAACTAATAACGTTATCTTTAAAAAATAAACTGCAGGGCAAGGGGGAAGGCACCTCAGCAGATGCCAAGAAAGATGTCTGGGGGTGCGCTAGTGCCCACGGACAACACACCTACCTCAGTGCTGAGGCATTTGGTTTATTTAATATTATTGCTCACAGCCATTGTACTGATATCTTAGGCCATGGCTAGACAAGGTGATATCCCAGGGATCGCCCCGGGATCATCCCTGTGCGTTCACATGACGCACAGCGAATCCCGGGGGCAGGGAGGGATGATCCTTCCCTTGCCCCGGGATATCGCCCTACCCTTTTAGACCACTTGATGATCCCGAGACCACGGAACATGTGGCCAGGCGTTGCGGGTTGTCCCAGGTCCTTGCGAGCAACTGTGAGGAGCTGGGGGTGGGGTGGGGGGAACGAGAAATTATTTTTTTAAAACCGCTTACATTTGGCGTTCAAGTGCTCATGCACTCCTTCTCCTTTAAAAAACCAAAACAAAATGGCGGGCATGACATCCTCTTCATCCCTGGACGTTGCGCGCCGTGTGTGGACTGAGGGGGATCTCATGATCATAAAATCACGAGATCATCCCCCTCAACCCCACTCGTCTAGCCATGGCCATAGTTACTACTTTTATTATACTATAACTTTAATATATATATTTACGACGACAACAACAACTATTGAGTTTTATGATGAAGACAGGAAATCACACATGTTTTGGAAATCTAGAAATGATTTGAAGATCTGTTTGCTTCCTGAACTGAAAGAACACATGTTCAAACCACTTCTACCACACTTAAAATAGTATGTCTATCTGCGCTCTTTACTGTCATGACCAATGATGAATAACAAATAGCTTAAAACATTCATTATTATTTGATTTCATAGAGCTTAATAATTTTACAAAAATGAGCAAACTGGGTTGGAAACCAACGTAGGGGGTGCTGTTGAGATTCCTAAACAACAACAAAAAAGCAAATCTCTGCCCAAAGGGTTTTGAAATGTAATTTCAATAGCAAATCTATTGCTATTAGATTTATTGCTATTAGATCTATTATTGCTATTAGATCTATTGATATTATTGCTAATAGCAATATTATTGCTATTAGATCTATTGCTATACAGTTCTGTCTTCTCCACAAACTGCCCCATCCTAATAAATGCTTCTTCTGTAACATTTGGCACTGATTTGTGGCATAGGAGACCACTGGTAACCGTTGGCATGTTTGGCAATAGTCCACTGAGCAGAACAAAGGGATGCTAACCAGTTAGCATCCCTTTGTTCTGTTTATTTCAACTGCTGCCTTCTATTTTGTATTCCTAACAGTCCACTAAGGCCTTAGCTAGACCTACCGGTCTAGCGGGATGGAGGGGTGATGATTTGTGATATTTTTATCATGAGATCTCTCCCTTTGTTCACACACGGTGCGCGCCGACCTCAGAAGGAGAGGCAATGCGCCCGCCATTTTGTTTTTCTCCTAAAGGAGAGGATGCACACAAGCACTCGTGTGCAAAAGGTAATTTTTTTAAAAAAAAAAATCCCCGCTCACCCCACCCCATCCCTGATGGGCGCAGTGCTCCTGAGGAGCTCTGCGCCCCATGCGTGGGTCCTGGCTCCTCACGAGGAACCGCGAGGAACCAGGACAAACCACGATGCCTGACCACACATTCTGCAGTCTAGGGATCAGCCTGGGACCGTGGAAAAACCGGGCTCAAAGGGTAGGGCGAGATCCCAGGGCAAGGGAAAGATCATCCCTTTCTGATCCCGGGATCGCCTGTGCATCATGTGAATGCACAGAGACGATCCTGGGGATCGCGCCGGGATTTCGCCCCGTCTAGCTATGGCCTAAGTTAGATGGAATGTCAGCTTGGACATATAAACGTTAAAACGTTACCTAGATCTCTAAAAATGCACCCCTTCAAGTTAAAATCTCAGGGCATGAATAGAATACTTATGGGCACAGTCCTATGCATGTTTAGACAGAGAAAAGTCCTACAACTCCCAGCATTCCTCAGTCAGCCATGCTTGCTGGAGAATGGCTGGGAGTGGTAGGATGTTTTTTTTCTGCCTAAACATCCATAGGCTTGCACTCTAAGTCCCACTGATTTTCAAGGGAGAATTGGACGCATGCTTGAGTTTCCCATACTAACATCAATGGGGCTTCAGACTTTGGTGCCCACATTTTTAGTGCAGGAACTGTATATATTTGGGATGGGAAGTGGTGCTGAAGAAACTGTACACTGTGCTGAATGGAAATGAAGCAGGAGAAGAAGAAAGAAGAGCGGGGGATCAAATGAGCATTATCTCTATACTTGTTTTCTATTCAATTTCCATGCTTGAAGAACTAAAACTCCAATATTAAAGTTCTAAATTAAACTGTGTATATCAGTAGGCTAATAGTACTCTGTAGCATGTATAATAAACTGTCACATTGCTTTTCCAACTAATCATTAATGAATTAATGAAAGTCTCTCTCTCTCTTTCTCTCTCTCTTGTACACTGTAACATAATGAGATATACAGCATTTAGGCCTTTTAAAGATTTAGGGGCTCTATTATTGAAAAATAATTATTACCCTACAACAGTAATTAAATGTAATTTGCATGAAACTGACATATTTTCTTATCCATAATAAACATTAGCAATGTCAACAGTTCTTTATTGCTACCCACTCTATATGACTTTTTAACAAGGTCTGCGAAAAAGGGAGAATGAGGCACTTACTAAGTCAACTCTAGAGAGATTAAAAAGAAATCAACAGGTTGTCCTGGTAGCCCGCCATAATGCACTGACTGTAACTTAAAGTCGGGTCTTAAAACAGTCCTTTCAGTAGGTCTTTAAAAGAATAAGTCCAAACAGTTAATTCATCAAATATGAGTAACCAGCCACTCATATCACTGGTCAACATTTCTAGACGCATGTGTTCCCTGCTAAACCTAGATGAATACCTTCTAATTAAAATGACATTTACATGTACTATTTACTTATTTATTACATTTATATACCGCCCCATAGCCGAAGCTCTCTGGGCAGTTGTTACCTGGGCAAGCCATAGGTGGTAAGATGGTTGGTTATTCATTTCTGTTGGTCAACCTTTGATTCATGTCATGTTACTGACTGTTAAACAGATATTTGCAAAAAAGGTCGGAAATAAAGCAATAGAGCAAAGTAAGCCCTGTTGACTTCAGTGGAGCTTACTCCCAGGAAACTGGTATATAAGTAGGGTGACCATATGAAAAGGAGTACAGGGCTCCTATATCTTTAACAGTTGCATGGGAAAGGGAATTTCAGCCAGTGTCATTTGTATGCATGCAGCACCTGGTGAGATTCTGTCTTCATCACAACAGTTAAAGCTGCAGGAGCTATACTAGAGTGTCCAGATTTAAAAGAGGGCAGGGCACCTGCAGCTTTAACTGTTGTGATGAAGAGGAAATTTCACCAGGTTCCCCATGTATACAAATGACACCTGCTGAAATTTCCTTTTCAATACAACTGTTAAAAATACAGGAGCCCTGTCCTGCTTTTCATATGGTCACCCTAATATAGGGTTGCAAGCCTTAAGCCCTTAATGACATCTGTTAGAGGGAAAACTCCAAATCATCTGATCATAATGGAATATAACTGGAACATAATGATAAAAATAGGCCTTTATTCAGAGGGCCCCTTCCGCTAGCAAGACGTTACTTCTGCCGATTCAAACCTAGTGGGAAAGGATTGTATGAGAAAAGAATTGCCCAAACCAGAGGTGTTCTTCTGTTTGCACACAGACTTATGCAAGACATTACACAAGCTCTTTCTCAAGACTTTTAAAGGACTCCCTGGAGCTCATTCATGTATATCCCGCCTTTCTAGGATAAAATCAAACTCATGGCAATAAATAAATAAAAACAAGCTGAACAATTAAACAACAGCACTACCAAAGAAGAAACAAAAAAACCACACACAACTTTTAAAAACAACAATAGCCAAACAATAAAACAAACAGCGGTAAAATAACATCTTAAACCATTATTGTATAAAACATATCAACAGCAAACTAAAAAAAAAAGTGCTCAACTGAAAAAAAATGCCCACTGGTGGGACGGGACTGCTGTGGCTGCAAGGTGGTGCTGCATCAATTATACAATGCAGCAGCCACTCCACAGCCATCACGGGGCTTTCCCGTGAAGCTGCGACTTTAAAAAGTCAGGGACTTATCCTTTTTTCTCTGGAGCAATGCGAGTACAGCACATCCACCGTTTATCCTCACTCCGGAGTCATAGCGAAAGTGGATGGCAAACCCTGATTGGTCGGTGTCTGCCTGGGCAGAGGGCAGGGGTGGGCCCAGTGAGCTAATGGCCTCTGGAAGCCCCACACCCTCCCTCTGCATCAAGATTAGCCACCATCACCCCGCAGCAGAGGAAGTGTGGGGTTTCGCTTAAGGTGATGGCAACCCAGCACTGTATAGGCAGCCCTTGGGATAAAATAGTCTTTGGATCCCATTTAAAAGCCACTTCAGATGCAATTCCATAGCAATCCTATTTACTGGGCAGTAAGCCCTGTTGACAGCCCTATCGAAGAGATCTAAATAGTCCGTTTCGTCAAAGGAAATCTCGTATGCCTCTGCATGTCTAGGGAGGTCCTTGAGTATGTAAAAACCACAACCTCGTTTCTCTGCAACCCATTTCACTTCCTGACAGATAGGAGTCAACTACCTTAGTTCACTGTTAAGAGAGAAGGGTTATTATTTCACCTGTTATTGGTCTGAGATTCACAGGCTTTGGGGCTCAGTCTTTACCAGCCTCGTTTCAAATTAAGCCTGGGCTATCTATAGCCGGCTACTCTCAAGTTAGAGAGATGCCTCTGGGACTTACTCAGACATTTTGTTTGTTTTAAAGCTTTCAGCACCTACACCAGCCTTCCCAAACCTGGTTCCCTCCAGATGTTTTGGACAATAACCACCATCATCCCTGATAATGGACTATTATCCATAAACAAGAGCTAGAAAATTACATTTAAACAGGGGCCGTTTCTACACCTGCCTTTTTTCCAGGATCTTCCTGGGATCATCCCTGTGCATCCAAATGATAGACAAGGGATCCCGGGAGCAGGCAGGCATGATCCCTCCATTTTCCTGGGATAATCCTTAGGTGTAGAAAGGGCCAAGCTGAAAATCATTTCCTCCAGTATCTAATACTCCATTCCATGTTAAAAACTCAAGGTGTCTTGGTATTACTCAGAAGCATCAAAAAGAGGTGTGCTCAAAAGCTGTGTCTGAATTGGATGGCAGCTCATGGATCTCCTCAATGGGCAGGTGTGAGACAACATGTTCATCATTCAGGAGAGGGCATGGTGGGACGTAGGCAGACAAATGGTTTAGTATCTTAAAGGCCATTGCTGCATTGAATATGGTCATCATCTAAAGAACATTACACATGCTTTAGTTCAGTTTAAATCACCTTGGCTTACACCAATCTCCCCCAAATTGATGTCCTCCAAATGTCTTGGACTTCAAATCCCATCAGCTTCAGTCTGAAACATCCGGAGGGCACCAGGCTAGGGAAGGCTGGCATACACTCACACTTAAGATTCTTTTATTTCAACAGAACTTAAGCATTCATCTATCACAAGTTATTATCCTTTGACTAGGGTGACCATATGAAAAGGAGGACAGGGCTCCTGTATCTTTAACAGTTGTATTGAAAAGGGAATTTCAGCAGGTGTCATTTGTATAAATAGAGAACCTGGTGAAATTTCCTCTTCATCACACCAGTTAAAGCTGTAGGTGCCCTGCCCTCTTTTAAATCTGGTCACACTAGTATAGCTCCTGCAGCTTTAACTGTTGTGATGAAGAGGGAATTTCACCAGGTTCTCCATATATACAAATGACACCTGCTGAAATTCCCTTTTCTACGCAACTGTTAAAGATACAGAAGCCCTGTCCTCCTTTTCACATGGTCACCCTGCCTTTGCCATGCTACCTTGTGAGCACAAAGCAGGTTAGATCGATTTAAACCAATGATTTAAAAACACTAAGTGTGGGTGGTGGTAGGGTGATACATTTAAAGCACTAATTTAAAGCACGTTTACCATTTATACCTCAGAGATTTCCCAAACAGAAGTGCTGTTACCTGGATAGTATAGCAACATCTTCCTGCACAGTCACTGAGTTAGAGATTACCTAAAAGCCATTCTTGCATCCTCCTGTCAGTATTTCCAGCATCAGTTTAATGAAGGGTCAACTCTCACATTAGCTTTGGAGCATCAGGCAATTGACATGAAATGTTTTGATTGTCTCATAGGAGCTTCCTGCCAACAGTAGCTGGAACACAACTTCCTAAACCTGTACTATTCCCAGGTGAATGCCGAGTAAATGATACTGTTAATAATTATTTTAGACTTATCCAACTGAAGATAACTACACATCTTTCCACATGTTCTCTGTAAACGTTCTGATTCACTTTGGCAAAGAAGCAATAGATACATCAGTTTAAGTATCCACTGTAACTGCGAATCAATGAAAGAATTAACTGCTGCCACTGCTTAATATGAACTAGAACTGTTTCTCTAGAGATCTGAGTTCAAAGCCAGTTTAGTCGACAAGTGAAAAAGGCCCCCATGTGAATATTTGTCAATCTGCAAACAATCATCTCCCTTGAAGATCAGGATTGAGTGATCTTGAGGAAAGAAAGCAGTATAACGACCTGTTTCCTAAACTTGCCACGAGTCAAGGTTTGATTCTGGATGGTTGAATGTTGTAGTATTTTTACCACCATGAAAAATCTAGTGGGACCAATGTTGGACACAAGATAAGAACTGACACTAAAGCAAACTAATCACCATCTAGTCCAGCGTACTGTTTCCAAGAACAACAGCTAACCAGATGTCTTTGGAAGCTTACTAGAACATAGAAACACACAATGAAATTGTTGTCAGTGGTCTTGAAGACCATGGTACGCCATAGCTACTTGGGGCCTGTGCATATGCTTCCATGCATAGAGTTCCTCTAACATCATACTTAGCATTTCACACAAGTAACACACCTTCCATGAAGACAAGAGTTGCTTGCATGATATGCTAAATATGCTGTTTGAGAGACTACTTGGGCCTTGTTGGCTGGGCACAGCAATGGTTGTGCTTGGAGTACATGGAAGGGAATCTAACACCATGTTGGCCATTACAAAATCTGTACAGCACAAAAGTAGTAGTAGATCAGGTTCCTGTTGGGATGGTCTTGGACCAATTTGGCCCATTAGACAAATACAGTTGCTCTTTTGTTCTCGATTTTCAGGGTACGTTTCATGTTGAAGATCTTCTGAAATGCCAAAAGAACTAGAAGAGGAGATGCAGGGGTTCGTATTAATCTCCAGCTGCAAGATGTCTAAATTCCTTCTTTCAAATCAATGTTCAAAGAGAAAATACACAATCAGCAGCAGCCCTGTGTGGTGTAAATTGTTGTCCCACTGCATCATTTCAGCTGGCTCCAAAACTAGAATCTCAAAACTAGAATCCCCTCCAAACATATGCCAATGTTTTGTGCTAGTTTTGTGCCGTTTCGTGTCACAAATCCCAATTTTCATGCTGCCACCCACAACTGTGTATTGATACATCAAGCACGGGTTCGTAGTTAACAACACACCAAAAATGCAAGTTGGTCGTATCACTTCCAAGCATGTGCCAAAGTTTTGTGTAATTTTGTGCCACAAATTCCGAGTTCTGTGTCACCACCCAAAGTGTGGAAAGGACATACCCTTAGTTTTGTGCCGCCACAAGACTCAGGGTTTGTGGCACAAAATGGCACAAACCAGCACAAAAGGTTCATACATGTTTGGAGGTGATATGGCAATGATGTTTTTTTTGGTGTGTCAACTACGAACCTGCATGTGATGTAACAGTACAAAGTTGTGAGTGGCAGCACAAAATTCAGGATTTGTGGCACAAAATGTTGTCACCTGTTTGGAAGTGATATGAGATTGTGGAAATTTTCACATTCACCAGGCCACACTTAAGGGTAAGTCATTTTCATACTTTGGGTGGTGGCACAAAACCAGGATTTGTGGCACAAAACTAGACCATAACTTTGTTACAGGTTTTGAGGAGATTCTAGTTGGTGGGATCATAGTTAACAGAGTCACTTCAACTTGCAGGTGAAGGTATCAAATATCGAAACAGTCATGCTTAAAAAGCCTTCCTGCACATTAAATCATGCATGTCATGGTGAAGGCTAAGCTAGAGCTATTTTCCTTGCAGGGTAATTTTGTATGTCTAGGGATTTATTTATTTTTTAAACGTTGAGAATTATTCAGAGATTCAACCCTCCTCCTGCAGTCTCAAACGCTGCAGTCCGTCAGGAGATACATCTCATGGGGCTGCTCTTCATCTAACTGGCTCTCAGCTCACATCTTGTGTAACACATATCCCAGTTGCGTTAACACATTATCCTAGCCAGAGTGTGCAAAGATCCTACAGGTAAAGGAACAAAACTACATAATAGGCAATTTCAAGTGATGAAATGCTTGATGCAATGCTGAAAAAGGATTATCCTGTGGTTCCTGTAGGGAGAGACTTCCCAAGGAGCTTTGCTATTTAATTAATTTTCTGTATTCCAGCTATATGATACAGCCTTGGGTCCATTTTAAAGGAATTCTCAGTAACAGTTAAAAGGAGTATTTCCTAGCTAGTCTCTCATTCCTCCATTATACAAGGACTGTGCCTATTTAGTCAGTAGGGCTGCTTTGACATTTAAGCGGATGTCACTCACTTCACAAATGCATTCCAGTTCTCTACCCTTCCCACAGCTACCGCCTGGCTTCTTTGAAAAGGAAACAGTTTACCTTTTAAGGTCACCTGCCAAATGATGGGCAAGAATGCCTATTCGGTAAGGGTCCTTCCGAGAGAATTGTAATACTGGTCTCCTGCTAGGACTGAGCATAAACAACTCACTGCTTTATGGGAACATTTTCAGCAGTTTCAAAAAACAAACGCCCCTTCTCCTTCCATGATTTTTGTTACAGATTGTGAAAATGTCCACTTGTTCATTTCCATTAGGAGTGGACAACGTGTAGTCCTTCAGATGTTTTGGCTTAAAACTCCCATGATCCCTCGACATTGGCTATGCTGGCTAGGGCTGATGGGAGTTGTAGGCCAAAACATCTGGAGGGCAACAAGTTGCCCACCCCTGATTTACATTAACAGTCTCTTTCACTCTCATTCTCAATTGAGCCCATTTGTCCTCAGTGACAAGCACAAAATAGCCTAATCAGATTGACGACACATGGTAGTGAGGTCATCCCATTGTCTGTGTGGCTTTTGGTCAATTTGTAGGCCCAACTCAAAGTGCTGGTGTTTCCTTGGTGTCTGAAGGAATGCCTACCCATATCAACCTGCCCGTGGTCATCTTCAAAGGTTCTTTTCCAGGTGCCTCCTGAGCTGTGGTGGGTGGCAATCAGATAGAGAGCTTCTCATTTGTGGTGCACCATCTGTGGCACCATCTCCCTAGGTTGATGTGCCTGATGTCGTCACTTTTTATTTCCCCAAAACTTTTAAACAGTTTTAGGATAACGTTTTAGTTCTACTGGCTAGTGGAACAGTAGGAAAAGCCAGGATGATATCTATCCCACTTGCAGTTGGGATAGACGTGATGGCTGTTTTATTAATAGATTGTTTTGCAGAGGGGTTGCAGTTCAGAGGACAGCATATGCTTTGCAAGCATAATACTCTAGATTAATCCCTGGTACCTGTGAGTACAAGGGACAAGACTAGATGAGACTTGATTTTGGGCTGCATTAATAGAAGTGTAGCTTCCAAATCCTGTGAGGTACTAGTTCCTCTCTATTCGGCTGTGGTTAGGCCTCATCTAGACTATTGTGTCCAGTTCTGGGCACAACAATTCAAGAAGGATGCAGACAAGCTGGAGCGTGTTCAGAGGAGGGCAACCAGGATGATCAGAGGTCTGGAAACAAAGCCCTATGAAGAGGGACTGAAACAACTGGGCATGTTTAGCCTGGAGAAGAGAAGATTGAGGGGAGACATGATAGCACTCTTCAAATACTTAAAAGGTTGTCACACAGAGGAGGGCCAGGATCTCTTCTCGATCCTCCCAGAGTGCAGGACATGGAATAATGGGCTCAAGTTAAAGGAAGCCAGATTCCAGCTGGACATCAGGAAAAACTTCCTGACTGTTAGAGCAGTACGACAATGGAATCAGTTACCTAGGGAGGTTGTGGGTTCTCCCACACTAGAGGCATTCAAGAGGCAGCTGGACAAGCATCTGTCAGGGATGCTTTAGGGTGGATTCCTGCATTGAGCAGGGGGTTGGAGTCGATGACCTTGTAGGCCCCTTCCAACTCTGCTATTCTATGATTTGGAGAGTTGCTTCCAGTTAGATTAGTGAGCTAGATGGCCCAATGGACTGACTCAATATAACTTTATGATGTGGCAAGCCACTGTACAAAGTATGCAGATACCCAGATCTACAAAGATTATATGATAAACAGGCAGAGGAAATTTTCCTTTTGGACTTATAATGATTAATAAGGTGATTTAGTAGCCTTTCCCTTCCCTACTTAAAGAAGTGTTTATATATGCAATGTATCTAATACTACCTAGTCAGCTCCCAAATGATTTATCTTTCAGGCTGCAAATTACATTAACAACATAATTAATAACTCAGATATTAAAAACTGTGTATGTCAGAGCAGTATGTCATGTAATCAATGACTACAAATCGGTTTGTCTCGTATTTAATGATTTTTTTTTTCTGGAGGACGAATCTATAAAAACAGAAGAGTCAATCAATGAGGAGGTTGCATACATTGTGTCCCTTATTTGCAGTGCTGGAAACTGAAGTTGTCTTTATTGTTTAAATGTTGGAGATTGGAAATCAATTGAAGAGTATAAACAGAAGGGGGAAATGTATTAATGGTAGGAGGGAAAAGTGTAGGTATCTGCAAAATCTTATCAAATGATCACACTTTGGACTAAATGCTGAGCGCAGGAAATGTTTCTGAAACAATCATTGCCTGCACAGAAAGCTTAAACATGAACAATACTTTGAAAAATTAGTTTTTACAGGGGAGTGCTATTTCTCCAAACTCTAACGTACAGCTTGGAAAGCTCCTATAAATCAATGAACTCTTTCGACAAGTCTAGTTCATTCTCCGTTCTCCTTAGGGCTCAGTTGGATATGATGTGAAACATGCATTGCCACCAAAAAAACTCTAGTAGAGCATACTGGAAGCCTGACATTGCAGTGTTCGGTGTCCTCATCCATGTACCACATCTTTGCCTGTTGCTGGTAGGGGTTGGGCTAAGTTCTATTTCACTTCTCAGGCGAGGTGGGTGAAGCTAAAGATGTGTTTCCATTTTCAACGGCCCGCTTACAGCAGCATGTCTTTGAAAATCTTTTCTTTAGCCACAACAGTTCTTCAAAGCTTGTCCACCAAGATATATTCTAACTAGGGGTGTGCTCCACTCCGTTTCAGATCCCCGAATCCAAAGCCGAGCGGGCTGATCTGCACCTCTGACACCTGGTTCCAGAGCAGATAGGGGGACGTGTGGATCGGTTCGGAGCTGTTTGGAATGGTCCGAAGCGATTTGGACCTTTCTGAAGCTCCGGTCCCAGGTAAGTGGAGGAGGGGAGCTTACCTGGCTCCCCCATCCACCACCACCACGGTCCATGCGGCGACGGCGGCAGAGCCAGGAAAGGGGGAGGGGGCGAGCCAGGTTAGGGAGGTGGAGGGGGCTTACCTGGCTCCGTCATGGTCTAGGCGGCGGCTTCAACTGAGGCCCAGGCCTCAGGCCAGAAGAGGCCTAGGCCTCAGTTGAAGCCGCAAGGATTGAATGTAATCAATCCACCAGCAAGGATTGAATGTAAAGAACTGGGAAGGAGTTGCTTCCTTTCCATTTCTCTCCAGAGGTGCCAGAGAGTTATTTTCTATACTCCTGGTCCCCTCTGATATGTTATAATTAAAAATCAGGGTACAGTTCATATTTGGGCATTTGGAAATATGGTTTTGGTTAAATCAGACCAACCCAGTGCTTTCCAGAAGTGTTGGACTGCAACTTCCATCATTTCCAGCCAGCATAGCCATTGGACATAGTGCCTGGGAATTATGGGACTTGCAGTCCCATACATCTGGAAATCACCAGATTGGGGAAGGCTGGGTTATTTGAAAGGCTGCCAGAGAACTATCCTCTGTTTGGAGGCATCCCCTATTTGAAGAGCTGTCTGGTCCAATTCCGGTTTAAAGACAAAGAACCCTCAAAAGGAAAACCATCCACAGCACCTGGACAGCAGACTGAACAGGCACACCCACAGGTCACCTGGA
The DNA here is from genome assembly GCF_023053635.1 of Elgaria multicarinata webbii. NCBI lineage: Eukaryota > Metazoa > Chordata > Lepidosauria > Squamata > Anguidae > Elgaria > Elgaria multicarinata. Next base: position 23,541,045 of record NC_086175.1, on the reverse strand, counting down.
GGGGATCTACACTAGTATATGAAACGTTGTTTTTACAGTCATTGAATATTTTGTTTTTGAACGATTTAAAACAGCAGTTTTTAAAACGTTTACTTACTATTCTCTTTCTGTGGAATGCATTCCTTTTGGCCACACTAAGAAAAGAAATCTGTTTGTTCTTTTTCCCTGTCTGCCAATTTCCCCTCCCACTTCCTCTTCTCTCCAAGAATCCTCCACTTACAAATGATTTCCCCTCCCAAAAGTGAAACTAAAAATGGCTGCAAAAAAGAGGCTTGAAAGAAAAAAAGGCTTTAACTTTGGGCGTGGAAATTACATAAACATGCCCCCCAGGAATGTGATTAAGAACTACAGGAAACCCATTTAATATGATGAAATTGGCCACATCATAACAAATAGAATGACTTATTTCAGAGAAGTTCAAAATAAAACCAGAGAACAGACAACAATAAAACGTCACAAACTTAACGTCATGTGGCAAAATACTACCAAATGCACACTTAAAAACGGTAAGACACGTTCTAACTTGACTAGTGTAGATCCCCTCCTGGTGACAGAGCATCACCACACAGGGAGAAATCGTGTTTGCTTACCATCGCTTCTCCGCCACTGCATTTGTCCCTATTACTTCCTCTTTTGAAAGAGGAAGTAAACAACTTGCACATGGCCCATTCAGTGGGCCGTTTTGATCCCCCTGCTTCTCCTGCACACAGCAGGAGATAGAGGCAACTTCTGTCTTTAAAAATAAGTCGGACTTACTGGGATGTGTTTTTTTGTGGTGCAAAGAAGTCTAGAAAGGGTAGGAGGTGTGCAGGAGACAGACAATGTTGTGAGAAGGACCCGCAAAAATCTGTGAGTGCCCAGTAACCAGGGCGCAATAAGATGCTTGTCTGATGGAGCTCCCAGTCTTCCACACTATGGTGAGATGTATATATTACTATCGAAGTTATAATTATTATTTCTAAATGCACATATATATTAGCATATGCTAATTTTATACAAACCACTGTCCTCTTTTTTGTGATGCATTTCCTCATTCTTGGAAATTCACAACTGGCCACCCTAGGCTAAAGAGCCTCCTCACACTCTATTTTCGTGTTCTATCTATAAGGAACCAAGATCCAAATATCCATTGCATATGTTGGTTGGATTAAACCACTGGTACAATCACCAACTAATCAAGCTTTTGCAGGCCAAGGCCATTGCTTAAGAACATTAAAGTGGCTGTGTGTGATGGCCGGTTTGCAAAACCACATCAGCCATAACTGGAATCTTATGTACTCGGTTGCTAGACGAATAACAGAACATTGTATTGTGCTTTCTTTCAAGGTTGTTTCTTTTTACTGATGCCCTATTGATTATTATATGCAATTTGTTGACATAGTTTTATTATCTGTAAATGACACTTTTTGTTCTGAGAAGGTCAGGAAAATAAATAACTTACAACTTACAAAATACTGCTGCGTTTACGGCATAGTTTAAAGGTGAGAAAGGCAAGGAAAGCTCGGAACAGAAAGTGCCTTGTTAGGAAAATCACCTGCTCAAGCAACAAGAGCAGCTCAGAATCACTTACACGCTGAGCCCCTAATGATCTTCTCGCCTCAAAAGGCCTTTAAAGACACTGGCATCGTACCTGTCCTCCAAAGGCTCCTGACCTAGAGGATAATGTAAGCGTCCATACAATATCCTCTCTCTTTTGTGAGTATTCCCAACAAAGAAAGGCTCTGGTATTAAGTGTCATCTTGAACAATACCTGGCCACAATAATGCAGCCTTATTTGTACAAAAGGAAGGGGGGAAATGGTATTTGCTATCACTTACCTGAACCAGTTTCTAATATATTTTCAATGAGATGGGGATTTTCCCTCCCCCACTCCCATTCTGGTTCTTGATTCTCCCCACCACCACACACACATACACAGAGATAGAGAGAGAGAGAGAGCGTGGAAGTTTTTCAAAACACTTTGCAAATCAGTCCAGTCCCCCCCTCCCTTTTTTCTTATTTGTTGCATGAGCAGGTATTTACATCCGCCTTTATCTCCCTAAACCTCTTAATATAAAGAGTAAACTAGTCTGCCTGTGAGTGCATTGACTGTATTAAGGACGGTGGATTGTGTTGCAAAGAAGCCCGGGCCTCTAATGTTATCACTCAGCGGGAATGGATCCCATCAGAAGGCACATGGTGTGCCATGACGTAGCCTGTCTTAGACCACAAAAGCAGACTTTTCTCTGTGAATTAGACAAACCACACAAAAGGCAACAATAGCTAGCATAAACACTATTTAATACTATTCATGGGCTATTGAAGAGATGGGCGTTGACTAAGAAGCGCAGCAAAGCTAGTACATTGTTGTTAGATGAAAGGACGCCTAATGAACAGGAAGCATCATTTGAACAGGCTGACAGTAACCGTATAACTGCAGGATTGTGGGACTGGCATTTACCCCATGGGTCTTTACAGTCAGAAAAATAAAGAGAAATTAAAGCATAAGGAATCCTTTTTTTTTTTTGTGGGTACTTAAAGCCCATGAAGCAACACAAGGAAGTTTACAATTGTCTTTTCAAGATCCGTCCGTGCTTTAGATAATTATGAAAAGGGAACATTTGAGGAAGGAGCAGGAATGATGGAGAGGAGAATACTGGGCAATGGGTTGCGCTGTACACAATAGCCACTTCATGGACAATGCAGGGTTCTGATCTTGGCAAATCTCAGCCTTTATTTTTGTGTTTTATAAAAAAAATCCTGGGGTGGTGTTTTTTTTAGGTGTCTGCATAGAAGACCCTGCTATTTAAGCTTGGCTCTTTTGAAACTGCTGTGCTGCTGCATTGTATGAAAAAGCCAATATAAATGTTTTATAGAATTTCCAGTTAAAGCACAAAGGCGCAGGGAATAATTTCAATGTGAACGCTCAAGACCAGTTATTCACCTAATCTAACCAGGTTTTGTCCTTTAAAAAAACAACAGTATAGTTCTGTAGTTTTCACATTGCCGTTCTGCCCCTTGTGAGTACACAGTAGCTGTGCCTTCATTCAGCTCAGGGTGACGGCCGTGGAAAAAGTGATTCCAGGATGGATAAAAGAATGCCCAAGTTCCTTCATTTAATAGTTATGACCGTTTCTCTCTTATATGGTGCTTTTAATTGATAAAGTCTTCCATCACCAATGTCTAGTTCACCTCAAAACAACCTGTGTGGAAGATCTGACCTGGGCCTTTTGAATCCATCCACTGTACCTTCTGCACCCTCCTTCAAGGAAAGACTCTGCAATGCGTACTTGCATTCTCTTTTAATGTATTTATTTAATCATATAATAAATTACAGAGAAATCAATCAATGTACATCTCCTTCAATAAAAATCTAATCAAAGAAAACAAGGATCAATATTGGGCGGTACCCAATGCTGAAAGTCCACCAATGCCAATTGTGCTAGCAGGAACATCCACTAGTGCAACAGGAAGCACAACGTAGCACAACGATCATCAACCAGCCCCCAGATTTGCCTGCAGCATTACTTTTATTTATTTATTTGAAGAGAAAACTTCCATCCATTTATGATGTTCTTTTATGAAAACACTGTTCTCTATACATTAAATATTACTTTGCACGTTTTTTCTGTCCTCTCTCTCTCTCTCTCTTTCTCTCTCTTTTTATCCCCTCCTCCTCAAAACTGAGGCCTTAGCTAGACCTACCTCACAGTCAGCGACGGAGGAGGGAAGATCTTATGTTTAATGCGAGATCCCTCCTCTGTCTACACATGACACATGACGACCTCAGCAAGAGAGGCGCCGCGTCCGCCATTTTAAAATTTATTAAAGACACAGGAGTGCAAGAACGCTTATGCGCTAAAGGTAAGTTTTTTTTAATTACTTTTCCTGCTCCCCCCACCCGACCCCCGATGGGCGCAGCGCTCCTGAGGAGTGCTGCACCCCATGCGTAGCTCTGCACAAGGAATCGCGCAGAGCTGGGTCAAACCACGGCAACGGGCCACACATTCTGCGGTCTCGGGCTTAGCAAGGGATCGTGGAAAAAGTGGGCCCAAAAGGGAGGGTGAGATCCCAGGGCAAGGGGGGGATCATCCCTCCCTGATCCCGGGATCCCCTGTGCGTCATGTGGACACACAGGGACAATCCCAGGGTTTGCCCTGGGATTTTGCCCGGTCCAGCTAAGGCCTGAAAGTACGGTTTCAAACCTGAAGAAATTGAACTTAACTGAGGAAATTAAACTACTCCTCTCAGTGATACCCCTCGCAACAGAAAAACCCTGGCCTCTAGACCTGACCCTTTTTTTCCTTGCCTCTGTAGGTCTCCCTTCACAGCTTCCCCCTTATTCTTTTAAAATGGAACATTTTTTCTTAACCGAGGGGAATTGTGAAATGTCCAACTTTACAGAAGGCAACAAACAGTCTTTACTAGAGGAACTAGCATTTTTGCAACTGTTATGTTTTCTATATGACTCAGCTCTATTGACTAAATACCTTTAGTTGTAAATTGCTTATTTTAATATTCCAATAAACTGTTTTGTAAAACCCCAAGTGTCTGGTGTGCCAATAACCCCGTGTCGACAGCCCAAACCACATGTTATCAGAAAGGGGGAAGGTAAAAGATAGAAAGTGGGACTCTTAAGGAGACAAGAGTTCCTTGAGGAGTGGCTCTGGGGGGTCCAGGTCACTGAAGGAACCTTGGCAGGAGGTATAGGCCAAAGTTGCCCACTCCTTCTGTAGATATAGACTAGGGGGGGCAAAGCATGGCCCATCGACCAGATGTGGCCCTTGCCATGCCCCCGGTGTGGCCCCCATCACTGCTGCTATGCTGCTGAACCTCCTAGCAGCAGCCCAAAATTGGCAGTTTGCCACCAAATTCAATCAGCAAACTACTATACAGTGTTGAAAAGTATACATTTAGCTTGAAAACAAATTAATTTTGTCCTCCTTAATGGTTTGTTGCCAAAAGGTGGTGGCAAACGGCCATTATGGTGGGCAGTCTGGGTCAAAAGTGGCCCTGAGCCCCTCAGAAATTGCCTACCTCCAACATAGACAATCGGGACAAGCAAAAATAAGCACTTTAAACCTATTTATTTCGACAAGGAAGTACTTTGTTTTCACTCTCTATGAAAGACATTGCAATTATGGTGCTATTCTATGCATGTCAACTGAGAAGTAAGTCTCATTAAGTTAAATGAAGCTCCCAGGTATGTGTGCATAGGATTTTAGCCTAAGAAATATTTAACCCATAATGTTTTAATTGGTGAATTTAAAAAACCCACAAATCCCTTCTAATACACCTACAGCATTGTTCACAACAAGAAAATACATGCATATACTTGAACAATGTATAGTTTATACAGAGGTGTGGTTATTTTTATTTGTTTTGTTTTCATTGCAATTGTGATTTTTAATGGCAAAATTAGAAGGCAGGAACATTGGCCGTGTGTTACACTTTTCTCTGTTTTCCTTTTTCCTCTGTCATACTTCCTTCAGACAAACCACAGCATCGGTAGTTTTGTGGTTTATTCATTTCTATATTTTAGTAATTATTTGTTGTTACTTGAAGTCTAGTCAAAACTTTTGAATTAAAAAATTATCTAAACATTCCTCAATGCCATTTTTAAAAGATAGTCCTTACGATAGTTATTCAGGCTGGCTCTGTGGAAGAGGGAAAGAAGGGGGCTGAATTTGGCTGGGTAACCCCAGTCTAAGGGCCTTGCTAGACCTACCTGATAATCCATGTGAGAGGAGGGGCCAGGCCGCGCTAGAAGTAGTGCGGCCTGTAGGCCCCGTCCACACCTAAGATGTGACGGGGCCGAGGGAAGCCCCATCGCGTCCTCCATTTTCTTCCCTTAAAGGGGCCGAGTGCTCAGAAGTGCACCCCCACAAAAGGTAGGGGTGTTTTTTTTAAAAAAATAAGGGGTTCCCCGCTCCCCCTGCCCCTGATTTCCCCCCACAATGCCTGATGCCCTCCCTGTCCGCCCGCTCGCTCGCCCGTCCCCCGTCCCCGCTCACCATGCCTTGTCCCCCGTCCCCGCTCGTCATGCCCGTCCCCGCTCGCCATTCCCTGTCCCCCGTCCCTGCTCGACATGGCCGTCCCCCGTCCCCGCTCGCCATGCCCTGTCCCCCATCCCTGCTCGCCATATCCATCCCCCATGCCCTGTCCCCGTTCTTCTTCCCCCGTCCGCCATGCCCTGTCCCCGTTCTTCTTCCCCCATCCGCCATGCCCTGTCCCCACTCGCCATGCTTGTCCCCGTTCTTCTTCCCCCCATCCGCCATGCCCTGTCCCCGCTCGCCATGCCTATCCCCGTTCTTCTTCCCCCTGTCCGCCATGCCCTGCCCCGCTTGCCATGCCTGTCCCCGCTCTTCTCCCCTCCTGTCCACCATGCCCTGTCCCCACTCGCCATGCCTGTCCCCGTTCTTCTCCCCCCCATCTCTCCTGCCGGGTCCGCTCTTTTCTCCAGCCCCCATCTCCCCCCCCGTGATTCCCCCCCCCGGCCCGATGTGTACAGCGCTCCTATGGAATACTGTGCCCAGTGCGTGGCTTCTCCCGGCTACTCGCGAGTAAGTGAGCAGCCGGGAAAAGCCACAGAAGTCGCTAGACTTTCCGCAGCCCCGGCCTCAGCCAGGGACTGCAGAAAAGCCGGGCCATAAGCGGATCCGCTTATCCCGGGTCAAGGGAGGACTTAGCCCGGCCTGACCCTGGGATCCCCTGTGCATCATCTGGATGCACAGCAGGGAGACCGGGCCTCACACCGGGCTAAATCCTCATCTAGCAACGGCCTAAGTCTCCTAGAAAGGGTTCAAAGTTTTATCTACAACCAGCTAGTTAACCCACCAGTAAGAGTTGCGACTGCAATAAGAAAGTAAGTTGTGTTAAGGGTGTCAGCTATGATTTGGCAGCAATGTTTTCTGCTCTTCCCACCAAAGAATCCTCCAACAGTTCATCAGGAAACACAAATTTAAACACAAATTTAAACACAAGCCAGTATGGTTTGTAGTGTACGGAAAGCTGTTTTTAAGGAGCTACACTTTCAAGTAAATCATTAATGAAAAGAGCAACTTCTTACTGCAAACTCATTTTGGCAGGCCTGGATGAGGTGGCAGGAGACTACCTGGGGTGACAGCTTCAGAGGCACCCGTCGTGGACTATCTACTCATCTATCTACAGCTGAAATAAATAGTACACACAGTTCATTTTCACTTGCAATGCTGTTAACACTGACCTGCCTGGCTAGGGTTGGATTAATGTGTGTATGTGTGTATGCGTGTTTTAGCAGAAAATTTTACAATAGCGGAGCCCGTTCAATGAACAATATGTGTGATCTTGATTAGATCCATGCATGCAAATTCATCTTACATGACAACATAAATCTTGTTTGAAACTAGTGGATCAAAGTGGTAAACTCAAAAAATAAGGAATTCAAAACTTGAACAGTGGGTGTGGGAACCAAAGTTGCTCCTCCCCTGGGGGGCCATTTGGTGAAAGGCCAGCCCTGCATGGAAATGGTCTTGTAAAGAACTTTAAAAAACACATTACACTATCAAAAGAAACTAGAAATCTGGAAAATAACTATTAATCAATGGTGTATGTATACTTTCTGCTTTCCAAAAAATCAAAACACTATACCATGGTAACCCAATTTTGCAACCTGCAGAATTTCTCTTATTATGAATATTACAACTTGTAGTTCTAAGTATTTTCCATTCTTTATGCACCACTGTACTAGTTATGGGGGAGAACACTGAAGCCATACCTCCTCAGCACTGGAAATTTGTGTGTTTACCAGCCTTCTTGGCCTTAGAAATGTTACTAGAATTGCTCATACATTTTCAAATAAGTTCATGAAGGGCTAGAAACTTGTTTGTTTGTTTGTTTGTTTTAAAAGAAAAGCTGAAGTTCTCAAGAAGCTGAACTCTGCATTCAATGACCTGATTTGCATGATCACTGCAGCCCACCATGGCTTATTTAAACCATACCGAGACACAATGTCATCCAAACCAATGTGGCAGGGGTTGTTTGGAGGTTAAACAACTGTCAAATATCCCATGGCTTGTTGTAGAGTTGTTTAACCCTCAAACAATCCCTGCCACCAAGTTCAGATGACACAACAAACCATGGCTAGAGCTTGAATAGGCCACGTGGCCTATTCAACCCACCAGAGTTTCAATGTTCAAAATGGCCTCCTGCAAGTACTGCAACTAATGATTGTGCAAACCAGCCGACATATTACCTTTGCATGAATTTGCAACAAACACACAGCGCTGCAGTTCATGAAGCTTTAGTTGCGCCTTTTGAGCCTCTGAATACCACCCACTCAATCCAAACGTTTCTCCTGTGTTCTTTGTTGCTACTATGTGCAAAATCATGCCACTTGATTTTTATCAAGTGTTCATAAAAACGTGTGGCTGGTTTTGAAAGAAATACGCTCCCAGGGTATATTGAGCTGTGTTGTAAATTCTCTGTGTTTTCCCATCAAGTACATAGTTAGCAAAGAGGATTGTTTTAATTACTGAAACTTTAAATACCTGCTTCTTTTGGTGTTATGAAATACAATCATGTAACAGAAGAAGTGCATATCAAACCTGTCTATTTGCATTGCTGCTGTATTGATTACCAACTAACAAATGAGCACATTCTGCTTATATAGGGATGATGTGAAATTATTCAAGTTTTGGGTCTCCTAGGATTTGTCATGAGATAACCCAACTCACAGTGCAATTCTAGACATATCTACTCAAAATTATGCCCTAATGGGGCTTACTCCCAGGATAAGTGGGCACAAGATTACAACCAATTCTTAACTGCTCAGCTGGAAGAACCTGAAAAGCAGGCAGGAATCTCCCAGGCATCAGGCTGATTTAGGCAAAGTTTCTGGGGGAAGCTTGTCAACGTGTGTAGGGTTGACTATGTACTTTCAACTGTGGCCACAGCTAGACCTAAGGTTTATCCTGGGATCATCCAGGGTTCGCCCCTGCCTGAACTCTGGATCCCCTTTGTGTCACCTAGATGAACAGGTTTGACCCCTGGATGATCCAGGGATAAACCTTAGGTCTAGCTATGGCCTGTGACTCAAGATTCATCAGCACTTAACCCACAGTACTCAACCTACTGTTTTTTACGTTTATCTTGATATTGTTATGTAACTTTTTGGCCTATGCCAGCAGCTTAGCTGGGCAAATAATTTGTCACAACAGGTGTTTTATTTGTTCTTCTTCTGGAACACAAACTAGGCCTTCCTTCTAGAAACTCCACCCGCTCACCCACCCCCACAGGTCTTTTCACTTCTAGAACCCTCTCTGGCCTTTCTGGGCCACAGACACCTCTCCTACTAGGGGCTGCTCTTAAAGATATATGAAGCAAAAACTGACACACTGTATATATATTTAAAAAAACTCACCTACATCTACACCAGTGAACTTTAAAGAAGTACATTGCTCTTTCATCTCTACAAGGAAAAGTCACAGCCTCTCTTTCAGACCTAGATTTGCTAGAGGAAAGGTAAAGTTTCATGAACATGAATGGAGTCTGGGTAAATGCATACTATCATCACCGAACTATATAATATTGTGCAATCAAGGCAGCCAGATATAAAAACAAAAAAATAGGGATGTGAATGCTCTTGTAGCACTGCCAAGAAAGGACCACAAAAATATATACATGTGGAATTGGGGAAACAAGAAAGTCTTACGGAGTCGTGCAGTGTATAATTTGGAATATTATTTACGTTGGGTGATACATGGTGCTTTACAGAATAATGTAAGAAAGAAGAGAGGTCTCCGCCCCAGAGAGGTAGAGTCTCAATTTTGACAACTGTAGTGTGAACAAAGGGAAAGGAAGGAGCAGGGAGGGGAGAAGGGGAGGGGAGTGACAAGTAGTGAATGTAGGCAAGTGCAGTTGCATCTACTAACAGTGTAATCCTACACAGTCCATGCCCATATTCCATCTCATAAAGCTCTTGGGGGCGGGGGCACATTCGAGTGGTGACAGCAAAGGGGGTGGAGCTCAATACAAGAAAAACCCAGCATATTGTAGCTTAGAGCTGCTACTCCCAATAACTAAGCCTTAGGAGAGGCATTTCAGTCTTTTAAAATAGGGGGTAACTGCATAAAAGTTACACTGTACTGCTTTCGTTGCCAGCTGAAGAACTTTTTATTCTCTCAGTATTTTAAAACTTAATTTTAACTTAAATTTAAATTTTACTGTTCTAACTCTGTATTTTAATCTTATATCAATTTTGTTGCGTGGTTTTATCCTGGTTGTGCTTTTTATACTGTATTTTGTAATTGTGCTTTTAACCTGTTGGTTGTTTTATTATGGTTTTAACTTTTGTGAACCGCCCAGAGAGCTTCGGCTATTGGGCAGTATAGAAATGTAATAAATAAATAAATAAATAAAAGCCGGCAAACCTCCAAAGATTGATGTTTGGGGGAAAGGGGTGTGCCCATCAGGGGGGCTGATTGGGACCCCAGAGGGCTGGATTTGGCTCCTGGGCATGAGGCTCCTGACCCCTGCGCTAAATCATTTACTCACAAGTAAGTCTCAGGTGTGCTCAATGGTGCTTACTCCCAGGTGTGTATAGGACTGCAGCTTTATTATTTATTTATTTATTCATTACAGTTATATCTCACCTTTTTTCCTCCAAGGAACCCAAGGCGGCCTACATAATCCTCCTCCTCTCCATGTTATCCTCACAACAACAACCCTGTGAGGTAGGTTGGGCTGAGAGTCTGTGACTGGCTCAAAGTCACCCAGTGGGTTTCCATGGCTGAGGGGGGACTAGACCCGACTTCCAGTCCAACACCTTAGCCACTACACCACACTGGCTTCATTTTAGGCTTTATTTTAGCTGTGTAATGAGACCAAAAGCAGTGTGAAGCCATGGTACTGCAAAGGTCAGTAGCCGGCAATCGGCTGCAGGTATCCATCACTCTGAGTTGGGCGCCAACATCCTTCCTTGTTGGTACAGAGGCAATGCTGATTAACCTAAAATAATAATAATAATAATAATAATAATAATAATAATAATAATAATAATAATAATAGTAACAGTTGCTCTAGTTCGAGCATTTAGAAATGAGAGGAAGGTGCTTAGTAGCTCCTAAGACTTATAGGGTGACCATATGATAAGGAGGACAGGACTCCTGTATCTTTAACAGTTGTATTGAAAAGGAAATTTCAGCAGGTGTTGTTTGTGTGCATGCAGCACTTGGTGAAATTCCCTCCTCAATCCAACAGTTAAAGCTGCAGGTGCCCTGCCCTCTTTTAAATCTGGTCACTCTTGTATAGCTCCTGCACCTTTAACTGTTGTGATGAAGAGGGAATTTCACCAGGTTCTCCAAATATACAAATAACACCTGCTGAAATTCCCTTTTCTATGCAACTGTTAAGGATACAGGAGCCCTGTCCTCCTTTCCATATGGCCACCCTACCTAAGATAAAACCCATAAGGACGAAGTGGGCCATTGCTTGCAGTCATATGGATGGAATGCAATCTCAAAGAAGAAGTAGAAGAAAAACTAAGGATAGGGAAGGGGGAGGATGAAAAGCGCCATGGCTGTACTACAATAGAGATCACACATAAAGAGCCTAATTGGTATAGCAGTGAGATCCAATGCCACAAATAGCCATTCATAATCATATGCAATTAACATATCAATAGTTTCTTTTTAGAATTATAGTCCATAAGCTAACTAAGCTCCATTGTAAAGAAGCTTGGCAAGACAGAGTTATTAATTAAAACCCTTTTGAAAATCTGGTGTACCACTCATATCCTTTTTGGCCTTTTTTTCAGTGACAAGTCCAAAACCTGGGGCATGCTAAGCTTGGGGGGGGGGGAGCAGTGGAAGACAAGAGGGGGTCATTTCATCACAAGTGAAATGAGAGCACCGTGCGTAATAATGGAGCAAGACATTTTATTTACTTTCAAGATTTATTACACGCCGTTCCCGAAAAGATCAAAGTGACATATAATTCACTAAAGCATGAATCAAATTAAAACCAACCTATTTTCAGAATGAATTCATTATCTAAAACATCACCAACCATAGAATGGTAGCAAAATAAATAAATAACTCATAATAAATGGGGAAGAACTTGAACAGAACTTGACAAAGAAAAGGATCTTCTTAATCATGCAGTGGAAAGTGTATAAAGGAGGTGTAAAAAGAGTATATAAAGAGTGTATAAACAGTGTGGCATAGTGGCTAGAGTGTTGGAGTGGGACTCGGGAGTTCCGGGTTCTAGTCCCCACTAAGCCATGGAAACCTACTGGGTGACTTTGGGCCAATCACAGACTCTCAGCACAACCTACCTCACAGGGTTGTTGTGAGGATAACATGGAGAAGAGGAGGATTATGTTTGCTGCCTTGGGTTCCTTGGAGGTAAAAAGGCAGGATATAAATGTAATAAATAAATAAATAAATAAATAAATAAATAAATAAATAAATAAATAATAAAAATTCCAGGCAGGCTATCCTATGGGAAGGGAATCACAATAGGAAAAGTCCTGTTCTCTGCATTTAAAGATTTAATTTTATGAATACAGAGCCTCAGCTATTGGGTGGTATAGAAATGCAATAAATAAATAAAAATGGAACAAAGCTTTATCCCTAGATTTGTGGGAACTAGGATGTTCATGCAGGGAAGAGCTCTCTATATTGTATACTGGCCCAAGCCTGGAAGCTAATATGGAGCAAACAGAATTCTGAAAAAATATGAGTCATGCTTTCTCTACCACCAATCTCTGGCAGGAGGTTAAAGCTCCTGAACTATCGCCAAAGGCAGCTCTGCGTAAAGTGTTCTGCAATCACCCAACCTTGAGGTTACCAGGGTGTGGATGACCATGGCCAGATCCTAATCACTGAAGAGAGACCACATCTCGCGTATCAGATGCAACTGATTAAAAGCATTAATTGCTTTCACTTGGGCTACCAGCCACAAAGCAGGTTCCAAAACCATCCTAGATGGATTGGGTTATTCCAAGGATGTTGTGATCCAATTGAGGGCAGTCAACCCCACCTTCTCCAAATAAAAGTGATCATCAGATATCATCACTTTTGCATTTTACCTAGATTCAAATCTTAGTTTGTTCATCCTCACCATCCCACAATGGTCCCCAGACAGTGTCTCAAGGAACCAACCACTGGACCCGGATTGGATGGGAGTTATATGAAGCTAGTATAATAAATCATATTTATGAGTTTTCTTGCAGGGCCTACTATTACTGTTTCAGTTGGGTAACCAAGCACGCAAGGAGAGTCATCCCCACATGTCCTGCTTCCCTGCAGAATTGGGTTCCCACCAGCCCACCAAACAGACTGCTGGGAGCCCAGTTTTCTTAGGAAACAGGGTATATGGGGATGACTCTACTTGTGCTCCCTGTGTAGTGTGGTGGCAGCAGGATTGGGGGGCTAGTGTACCCGTGGCAGGCCAGTGGTTGCCCACCCTTTTGTAGGCTTTTAAAATGATGAGTTAATTGAGGTTGCACTAGAATAAGCAACTGCCTCTCAAAGCAGCGCTATTTCAGCCTAGCTACTATCCTTTCCACAAGTGCTTGACTCATATTCAGGTTGGGCTTCATATTCTTCTCATTCTAAATCCCAAATCTCTTGGCTTTGAACTAGAGGGTGGGCCAAAACTGAATTCATATTTCAGTTTTAGAATGTTGAGATTTAGGTAGGGTGACCATATTTGGGAAACCAAAAAGGAGGACACCTAGTGTGTGTGTGGGGGGAAGCAGCTTTCTGAGTCCTGCAGAAAGTACGTTATTCCCCCGCCACCTTAAAGAACCCGATTGGAGTGGAGGAGGGGAAAGGATTTCATTCTGCACCACCACCATCCACTCCAATTGGGGCCTTTTCTATAATGTCCACGAATGACCCACTTTCCCCTTTAAGACCTCAATTGGAGCTCGGGGTGGGGGAATGATGTGCCTCAAGAAAGCATGTCACTCCCTCCTGCCATGCTAATGGCAGCCTTAAAGAGGAAGGTGTGTCATTCCAGGACATTATTGAAAATTATAGGAAATCCCCCCTGACACCATGGAAAGAACAAAAACCAGGACAAATCCGGGGAAATCCTGACAGTTGGTCACCCTAGATTTAGGCAAATGTGAATATAATCTAATACTGAAGCATCGAAATACTGGCTTTAGATTGCTTTGAGATAAGTTATTCCTCCTAAGAGCTGCAGCTGGTGAATGATGGATCTTGGAATGTTATAGTGCACTCTTTTTATTATTACTGCTGCATACTCTTTGACCCATGCACTTTAATTCTCATCATATCATCATCACAGTTATGGGGAAAAGAAACAGACAATTTGATTAATGGGAGCAAAGTCTCATAAGAAAGTATCCCATTTGCGAATGGAGAAGGGAGCATGGAATAAAGACACAGACACCAGAGTTTAGGATAAACTAGGGCCTCTTTATTTAAACAACAAGGGATATTCAGCTCCTCCTGGTTCTGCATGTGAAAAGTGCGGGAATCTGTATGTCCTTACCTCAGGCAACTTGCCTGGAATTATGGGTGAGCCACTCTCGTAATCCAGGTGTCAGGTAAACCCGGCTCCTCACTTATACGACACTTTGAGAGTGTGGGGAGACCACCCCACGTCATCCCCACTCAAAGCCATAGAACCCTAAGTAGATGAGGCAGAAGAATTTCCAAAGGCATACCATATCCTGACTTGGGAGCCAAAAAACTCATGAGGAACAGGAGCTCCAGACATGCCTGTCACCGAAAGGTGCCATAGTGGTCACTGTCCCTATTGTGATATTGCACCCTAAGACACACCCGCAATTCTAAGATGCACCCCATTTTTAGAGATGTTTATATGGGGAAAAAAGTGCATCTTAGAATCGAAGAAATAGGGTAGGTGAGAAACATTCAGAAGGAATTATTTTAAAACCATGAGATATGGGAAAGCAAAATGTCCTTATTCCTTTCAAGGATTGGAAGGCCTTGTTTTCTTCATAGTTATTTCCCTTTGCTTCACTGAAGCAAAGAAGTCCCCCACTCCAACATGGTAAAAATGCTGAGTAGAGCCAGTGAGTTTGACTGGGTGGGAAGACCTCTTTCCATGATTTCCCCCCTTTGGGTCAGCAACTGAGGACCACTCAGAGGGATGGATTTGGCTCTGTGATGATCACTACTTTAATGAGAGGCAGTAGACCATGGCCAATAGAACACAGAGTATTTGCTGCTGCAGAAGATGATGTGAAAAACTTTTTTCTTCACCGTGCCTCCCATATTCTTCCATTTCCCCCCATTTTATTTATTTTATTTTCTAGCCCTTCACATCTCTAGAGATAAATAAAGGTCTTGGGAAGATTCATAGCATTGGTTTTCTGGCCCTGGAGTCTACCAGTTCATATCTGCTCCACCCATCACTCTTGGTTCAAGCCTGACAAACTGGAAGAGTTTTATTTGTTACACATACCAACTCAGTCCAGTACCCCCTAACACTACAATCTTCCATAGTACCCCACCGGTTTACAAAACCCATTTAGAAACCTGATTTTTGTAATAAATAAATAAATAAATAAATAAGAATCTTCATTGTGGTTCTAACAAAACTTTAGGGGGGGGAAATAGCTGTCATTCTGTGCAACAAGCATCAAGGTGATTTTCATAATAATTTTTTAAAACGATCACATATAAAATGCATTTAATTAAAACAGCAGTAAAAACTATTTAAATAACAGCATCAGTAGAAAGTTCAATTTATAAAATAAAAATGCCCATCATCCATTCATTTAAAAGAAGACTGGAACATCCAGGCCTTTAAGGCCCATTTAAAACAGTCCTAGGATGAACCATGCACACATGTTGATGAACAATTTGTTCCATTCAGTGGAAGATGTCAAAAAAAACCACACCAGTATATACCATCCAAAACCACAAAGTATGGCATAACATTCTGGCTGTGGCTGCAATTCCAAAACACCATATGTTCATGATGCTAGCATATATAAGAATGGCCCTGCAGCTCAAAATCCAGGCGAGTTAGTAGTTGGTAAACTTAACACCACATTTACAGGGTTCCAGCGGAATGATGAAAATGGATCACTTTTTCACCAGGTGCCACTGATTAGAGAATCGGCTAAGAAAATTCTGATTCTGGTTGGCATATTGAAAGGGGGGGGGGAACCCACCAGAAATTGTGTCACTTTCTTGCTCACAAATTCAGATGTGTGAATAGTAGCATTTTTGGTTCTTAAAAAGATTTGACACGTTAGTTATATCCCAAAAAAACTGACAGTGATTCTTTTTTTAAAAAAAAATATGCATAAAGATAAAGAAATGTCAGACACCAAATCCATACTTGAGGGCATTGATTATTATAATAAGACTAAAGGTGGTATAGGCACTAGTAACCAGATGGGACCACATACACTTCCAACACACACACACACACACACAGTATTTATTTGCTTGTTGTGACATTTGTATGCCTCCCCATAACAGAAAGTTGTCTCAGTGGCTTACAGTGAATAAATTAAAAGACAGTGGCCACTGCTGGGGGCGAAATGCAGTGGATGATGTCTGGTTAAGTGCCTTTGTAATTTGGAAGCTGAAGAACCCAAGATGGCAGACTGGCATCAAAGGCAGGCTTGGGTGGGGGCACCTGCTTGAGAGACCACACATTGACAAGATCTCCCTAGACTTGGTCTTCCTCCACTCGGTTGCACCTTGCTTGTTCACTTGCCTCTTGCACTGGCCTAGACAATGGCAATGCTGAGAAGGATGAGCAGTAAAAGCCACTGCTTCTTCACTGGCTCTCTGCCTGTCAAGCAAGCAGTAGCAATGATGAGAAAGAAGATGAGGTGCAGTAGCAGTGTTGAGAAGGTCGGCTCACTGAGAGAGGGAACCCATTGGGGGGTCTTTCCCAAGGGCCCTCAAAAACCTGGAGTCAGTCCTGCATGATGGTGTACATATCCCAACGGAGATGTACTACCTTCTTACTTGTCCCTTCTAGAGTTGATTAAACACTGGGCTAAGTTTAGGGACATAACGAGCTTGCCTAGAACGTTAGGAGAGGCAGCCTCAGAACAGGTAAGGCCTACCACTGCTGAGCCCAAAAGAAGGGGTAGGTGTCATCTCTGTGGTCAATGCAATGACAAAAATTGCATTAATGATGTGCTTCATGTAAACATTTTGTCTCTCCTATTCATCATGAAATTGGTTCATTGTGCTTGTGCTATGGATTCAAGGTCTCCGAGATATGTTATCACTGGTAATTCTACATTCATGATTATTACAATTACACTATGGCAATGGTTATAAATATTGTGTGTGCATGTATTCATGGTATAATATTTTTATGATTTAAAAACTGTGGGGTCAGTTACATTATATTGTGGGGGTGTTATTGACCCCATGACTTATGTGAAATGTATTACTGGAAAAGGGAAGGTCTCAATAAAGACATGACTTTTTTTATTATTAGTTGGAAATGGAGTCATAATAAAACACCTCCAGGCATTTTATTTTAATGGGTTTCTTGGGGTACATTTCATGATACTAAATTGATATGGTCAATTTTTTGTACCAAGGGAAGTTTCCATGAAACTCGGGTAAAAAAAAATTGTCCAAGAACAGTTTCAACAGTTTTAATGTAATTTTGGAAGATATTTTACACAGCTCTTCCATACTATCGATCCATATTGCCTGCTTCCAGCAGACAAACTCTTGTTGGCTTGCTAATTTCTTTTCCCTAGATATAACAAAGTAAAGTGAAGAGTTGTGATTGTAGATTTCTATAAATTTAATGACTAGATTTTTGAGAATGTGATTATCCCTTCGTATAGATATTATTGAGGACAGTCAACAATAGGCAAAACCTAAGGCTTTGCCAATGAACACATTAAAAAGTGTTAGCTATCTTTCTCTATGTCCCCCCACCCATTTTCTTCCATCCCTCTACCCAATGTTCTGGCTGACAAACATTATCCAAGTGCCAATAGTACAGAGGCAGGAACTAACAGCTTACAACTCACTGCGTTTACAGAATTCTAACTAAGAAACTGCAGGGCTTTAGAAGTGCAAGTCTTCTAAACAGAGAAGAAAAATACATAAAAGCAGCATCTACTGTTTTCAAGGATGTGTCATTCAAATCACATTTCAAAAACCATAAAACTGGTTTATACTCGGAAACGACTGTTTTCTAAGAAGCAAATTAATGGAAGTAGAGATCTGCAGGCCAAGGTTTAACTAGGTATATGGAATCAATGCATCACTGAGGCTGGTTGCTTTGAATCCATATTCAAGATTCACCTCTGCAAACCCATTCCTACCCCTCACATTCCTCTCCACTGTGACTATCTCTAGGTGCTCGGTCAGATTTTTATCGTTCATTTCTCTGCTGCTTCTCCTTTGACCCACCTCTACTCTTGACCCTTTATTTCTATGAAGTGGCACTGCTAGGGTTGAGGGGACCCTAGGCAAGAAGTCATCCAGGGACTCCTCCCACACCATCCTGGTTGTTCCACCACACATCGTCTCCCTCCCAGGTGACCCTGGCTTCCTTCAGGGGCCATCCTAGTTGCTCACTCACTTCCCCCATCCCTTACCAAGGGCTTGTCTATATGGCTTCTTTAGCCTGACGTAAATGCGCAGATTCGCTTTCCAGGTCACATGATGCAGCCGCCCATTCGCCGCAGCACTGGGTTTCTAACGCGATGATGCGCATATTCGTAGTTGTGACGTACCGTGACTTTTGGATCAACATCCGAGTTTGCACTGCATTAATGTGTCCTTGGGGGAGTTAAATCACATTTTGACATGTGGGCATAACTTTGAGGGCAGGACAAAGTGATTGGCTGATTTCCCCCCTTCCCTCCTATAGCGTCCTCCAGCTGCCTCATTCCTACCCACCATTTTCATGTTGATGGAGCTTTAAAATTAAAACAAAGAGGGGGAACAGGCAGCAAGAGAGAGGAGTCATGTTCAGTTCCCCTCTAGCATCCCTCTGCTGCCTCGTTCCTTTCTGCCCTCGGTTTTCCTCTTCTATGAATCTGCGGAGCTCCACATATAAAATTTATAGCTTCACTCATCTCTACTCCATAGCGTTGTATGCGTGCATGTGTGCATTAATAACTAAACCACACAAAAAATTCATGAGATAAATCGCTGTTGCTGCTGCAGTGTGATGCTCTTTGCGTAGATTCGAACCTACAAAAAATTGGGTTTATAGTCAATGAGGAGCAATCTCATTGTTGTATAGACGAGGGCTAAGTGGCAGGAAGGTAGCAGTCGTTTTATTTAAAAAATGTATTTATAGGGGTCATCCGGTGTACTATGCACCCTGATGACTACTGGTTTCAAAAAGGAAAGTGCAATGATACACCCCTTTCCCATAGTCTGGTCACTTCCCTTCACAGCTCATTCTGCCCCTTCCTTCCCATGTGGTAGCAGTAGTGGCAACACCGCCTTTGTTTTCTAAAATAAAGTTTTACACAGAAGAGGTTGGTCATGCTCCAGTTGTGCCTCCATCAACACTGCCTCTGGGCAAAGAAAGAAAGCTGTCATTTGGTGGCCTTCAGGTTGCAGGGCTCCAGATCTAATCCCTATGGTTCAGTGTCAGCAGCGCCATACCACGGCTTTCCAAGTTTCATTTTCCCCCAGCCTCCCAAGAACATAAAGAAGTGAGAAATATCCATTTTTATGTGGTGATACAAAATCTCATATACATAAAAGATATGTACATTTAATCCATAAGCTCAAGGGTTAGCAGCTATTATGAGGACTGGCTGAATTGAACTGAATGGAAAATACTGGCAAAATATTAGTTCTTATGATAATGATATAATAAGATGCAACACTCATCTTCAGTTTTCCCCCACTTTCAAATTAGATATGTTGGCTAGACGTCCATTTCCTCGGGATGTTTGATATCACTCCTGTCAAGGAGATTGCTCAGAGTAAGAAACTTCCTTGCCTTGACTTGTAGTTTCAGACAGTAAACCTGCCACTAGCTTTATTGGCAAGGATTTTAAAATTGTCTGACTCATATTCTTCCCTAATTTATATGAACAATACTTTGTAATGACAAATGACAACCCCAATTTAAGAGGGTTATTTGGTATCTCATGCTTTGTACTCTGATCCAAACATTTATGTCTCTCCTTGTCAAGAAAATTCTGTATCTGCAAGTTATGTACCTGCAAGACTGAGTAAGTCTACTACTCTTTAGAAGAAGAAAATTCCAGACATAACATTCACAAAACATAGGCCATAGTTAGATGGGGCGATATCCTGGGGATTGCCCCGGGATCGTCCCTGTGTGTCCACATGACACACAGGGGATCCTGGGAGCAGGGAGGGATGATCCCTCCCTTTCCCCTAGATATCGCCCTACAGTTGTAGCCCACTTTTTCCATGGTCTCAGGCTGATCCCGAGACCGCGGAACATGTGGGCGGGCATTGCTCTGCGCCCATCGGGGGTGGGGGAGTGGAAAAAATTGTTTTAAATTTTAAAAACCTAACGTTTTGCACATGGGCGCTCTTCTCCTTTAAGAAAATAAAAAAACAAAATGGCAGGCGCAACGTCCTGTTCCTCCAAGGCTGTCACGCATCGCGTGTAAATGGGAGATCTCACAATAAGAATATCGTGTGATCCTCACCTCTCCATGGCACTAGATCCATAGGTCTAGCTGAAGCCATACATGTACACTAACAAAATATATTTGCATAGAGAGGAAGAGGAGGAGAATAATAAAAGAACATTGGAGAAAGAGGAGATGGTATGATTTAATTAAAAGTTTAATTTGTTTTTAGCTGTGTATATTTGTTTTATACTGTATGATTTTATCTGTACACCACCCTGAGATCCTAGTGATATAGGGCGGGATACACATGTTTTAAATAAATAAATAAATGATTTGGAGATAAAGTATGAATGATTATTAAATCAATGTATGAGCATGATCCATCCAAAAGTTCCATGCATTTATTTTCACTCTTTTAAAGAATTTTTCTTCAGATAAGTTTTCTCTATATAAGTAAAATAAGATACATTCAACGAGAAGCTTAAAATAACAGCAATAAATTGCTGGATGGCACTGATGAAAGACCACAGACAATGGCGCACGATCTATTCAGAAGTAACTTCCATTGAATTCTGTGGATTGTGGGTTGCAGGTTTGCATCCTAAGGAAAGGGAACAAAGCATAAAGTTACAGAACAAATCACATCATATATCAAGGCAAGATTAAATAAAATATCAGAATTATGAAAATATCAAAAGTAAATATGATATGAGACACCATCAGAAGAAATACCATCAATGTCAGAAAGGGCAATATCTTGCCCTCCTGCCTCACTATATATATATATATATATATATATATATATATATATATATTAAAGGACTTAGCTCTACATTTCCATTGCCGTAAACAGGACATAACATTGCTTAACTTTAGGCAGGATTGTGCCCTATGTTCAATGCCAGCCAACTGGAATCAACCTGAGGGGAGCATGAGGCCTAAAACATGATTTTGTCCGACCACCATAAGATTCATAGTACAGAACAGCACAACATGAGGATGACTGTATTTTGGCTTTCTCATCTCATCCTTATACTCAACACACATAAAAGATGAGGAAGCACATCTGCCTCCATTGAAACTAGACAGAAGAGAAAGGCAAGGGACTTCTCTTCTCACATCTTTTATTTATAGATTTATTACCATTCTGTTGTTGTTTATTCGTTCAGTCGCTTCCAACTCTTCGTGACTTCATGGACCAGCCCACGCCAGAGCTTTCTGTCGGCCGTTGCCACCCCTAGCTCCCCCAAGGTCAAGTCTGTCCCCTCCAGAATATCATCCATCCATCTTGCCCTTGGTCGGCCCCTCTTCCTTTTGCCTTCCACTTTCCCTAGCATCAGCCTCTTCTCCAGGGTATCCTGTCTTCTCATTATGTGGCCAAAATACTTCAGTTTTGCCTTTAATACCATTCCCTCAAGTGAACAGTCTGGCTTTATTTCCTGGAGTATGGACTGGTTTGATCTTCTTGCAGTCCAAGGCACTCTCAGAATTTTCCTCCAACTCCACAGTTCAAAAGCATCTATCTTCCTTCACTCAGCTTTCCTTATGGTCCAGCTCTCGCAGCCATAGGTTACTACAGGGAATACCATTGCTTTAACTATGCGGACCTTTGTTGTCAGTGTAGTGTCTCTGCTCTTAACTATTTTATCAAGATTTGTCATTGCTCTCCTCCCAAGAAGTAAACGTCTTCTGATTTCCTGGCTGCAGTCAGCATTTGCAGTAATCTTTGCGCCCAGAAATACAAAGTCTGTCACTGCCTCCACGTTTTCTCCCTCTATTTGCCAGTTATCAATCAAGCTGGTTGCCATAATCTTGGTTTTTTTGAGGTTTAACTGCAACCCAGATTTTGCACTTCTAGGGCACTTTTTTTTTCTTTTCTTTTTTTTTTTTGCCAAATTGGTCTTACAGCAACAAAAACATTAAACCAATGATATAAGGAAAAACTCAGCCGAAATTCTGTTAAGAGAGAAAATATATGAACACGACTAAAAGTACAGCAAAGCGAATAGCAAGAATTAAACACATTCACCCATCTATCCCCAAAGTGCTGCTAAACAGAAAAGCTTTTCTGTTTAGGGCAGTATAAGAATATAAGTAACCATGCTTGACAGGTCCCTCTAATAAGAGAATTCGTTGATGCAATGGCCTCATACCCCTCAGCGATGGTCCAACCTGAGCTGTTGGGCCAAAGAAGAGTCTGTCATCTCTTACAAAGGCTTAGGAAGAAGACATTTGCTGTTCTATACAATGCCTAGCACACTATTTATTTATTTAATTATTTATCCCCCCCCTCCTTTTCTCCCAAAAAATGGCACTCAAAATGGCTAACCAAAAAATCCAGATTAAAAACAAAAACTTCATTAAAACGTCACATAAAAGCATCACATTAAAACAATGAACAGAGCCTGGGAGTAGCCCCCAAGAAGGTCATCTCTTGTATCCCCACCAAAGGTGCCTCTGATGGTGGCACTTCCCCTGAGGATCTTAAAACCCGGGCAGACTCATAGGGGAAAAGGCGGGCTTTCGAGTAGCCCGGTCCCAAGCCACCCAGCACTTTGAAATTGTGGCCGGAGTCAGACTGGTAGCCAGGGAAGCGGCTGAATCTATTAATCCTCACAATGTTTAATTCATAGAAAGAGAATGCCAAAGCTCAAGCATGACTGGAAACCGTCGCCATTGACCTAAACACTCTGCCTTACCCATTCTTAATGTGTGACAGCTGGCTGTGGTTACTCACACTAGCAAGACAAATTGACTGTGCACATATTTAGATACTTCCTTTCCTATTCCTGAGGATGGAAGGATGTATACTGAAGTTTAAGGGACAGCAGCAGCTAGGCCATAGTGCACCACACAATATTTTTTGTTGCAAATTCAGGTTAACATCCCAGAGGGTAACCATATTGGTTAAGGGCAGGAAAACCTGCAATATGTCTTGTAGAACTTTTAATACTAACAGATTTGTTGCAGCCATGATGTTTTAGTCTTTTTAGTGTCACACAGCTCTTTGCTTGCTGTGTGTGTATCCATGAATCAGTCCATGTGTTTTTCTATGTGTGTTGGGGTGGAGGGTGAACTTGCCTTTTTGATATTATTTTTCTTGTGTTTCAGATCTGATTCCCAACATTTAAAAGAGATCATGAGCATGAGGCATGATAAATCCTTACTCAAATTAAGCTCCTCCGATCCTTAAGACATTTTGAGAAGTAGCAATTGCTTTCCTCCAGAATTATTTATTTATTTATTTATTTATTTATTTATTCATTTATTATTTATCTTAGATGGGGTTTCACTCCCCCTAAAAGACCAAGTATGTAGTTTGGGGGTCCTGGACTCAGAGTTAACTGGGGAACCCCAGGTGTCTGTGGTGTTCAGGAGTGCATTCTACTAGCTTCGGCTGGTACACCAGCTGTGACCCTATCTAGAGAAGATGGACCTTGCCTCAGTTATCCACACACTAGTCATGTCCAGGCTGGACTACTGTAATGCACTGTACATGGGTCTGCCTTTGAATACGGTTTGTAAACTTCAGCTGGTGCAGAATGCAGCCATTTGAGTATTGGTGGGGGCACAGAGATTTGACCATATAATGCCTATACTGCACTGGTGACTGGTGTGTTTCCAAGTCCAATTCAAACTGCTGGTTTTGACCTTTAAAGCCCCAAATGGTTTGGGACCAAGCCTTCACTCATATCAGCCTGCTCACACTTTAAGTTCAGAAAGAGAAGCCCTTCTTGTTTGCCCACCTGTGAGAGAAATTAGGTGGGTTTCCACACGAGAGAGCCTTCTCAGCAGTGCCCCCACACCTGTGGAACAAACTCCCATCAGAGGTCCACCATGCACCATCCTTGCAGGCTTTTAAGAAGGCCTTAAAAACGTTTTATTTTACCATGGCCTTATCATGATGAGTTCTATTTTGCTGCTATTGCCATTGTTGTTCTTGATAATTTTATTGTTAGCTTTTATTGTTTTAACTGTTATTCTACTGTGTGTGTTTTTACTGCTTTTAATGTTTAAACTGTTTTAATGTATTTTATTGTTGTAAGCCGCCTTGTGAGGGCTGCTGCCCTGAAAGGTCTCCAAGAAATGTTATAAATAAATAAACAAGTAAGAGAGAGAGAGAGAGAGAGAGAGAGAGAGAGAGAGCATTTCTATAGCACCTAATAGCCAAAGCTGTCTTTTGCAAAGCCTAGAAGTAAAGGCTTTCTAGACAGATGCTGTTCTCAAATCCATGCAGATATATCAAAAAGCTCTGGAAACACAACAAATTAGAGGTGTTTCTTGGCTTGCACCACTTACCGCCAGGGGGAATTCCAAGATGAACGTTCACCCAATCTTAGGTCCTTCCAATCAACATCCCCTCATTTAAACCATCAGGTCACTGCCCATTGTTTTCCCATCGATTTTGTTTCTTATTTCACCATTTGGGGAGGTGAAGAAGCAGGTCACTATTGTTCAAAGGTGATGGAGCGTATCAGGGATAGGAAAGAGATTAAGTTTGGATTTTCTCCTCTTTGTGGCATTTTTAAAGCTTAATGCACTTACAATGGTGGCCACAAGTACAAGGAGAGAGAAAAGCATCTTACAGTTTTTAAACTCTGACTTTTCATTCCACCTGAGAAAAAGTCAAAACAAGACCAGTCAACAGGTCAGGCATTCCTTGAACCACTTTCCATTTCAATGACTATTTACTATCAGCAATTTTCCAAGGTTTTAAAGATCAGCATTTTAAATTCTGATAAAAAAAAGTTTGGGGAACTTTTAGCGATAACGCAATTGCAGAGCCTATTATGAATATAGATGAAATTGAAGTAACAGGAGACAGGCAACCATATGTATTTGCATTCATAATTTCTTCAATGCTGAATAAATTTGCCTACATGGAGGGATACAAGAAAGCACTTGCAACTGCACTGACCAAAATGATGGCTATTTATGTTTAAGTCCTTATTTTATCCTCCCCAAGTTCAGCTAAGTAATGCAGATTTAGCATCCCTTTCTTGGCATGGGCTGCTTTTTAGTTCCAATATTATTTCTGCCATAAATAAATTTACAAAGACCAAAAGGTCACCAATGTGCAGTGTGTATAGCATGCACAACCAATGCAGAAAAATAAAATTAAAATAAAATTAAAAAACGGAGGTGGAGAAAAAGTTTGTAATACTAACCTTGTCATTTTTGGGTAGTTTTTTCATTTTAAAAAGGTAGATATGAAACAAGAAAAAGATGCAGTCTTTCCAAAGCAAATGTAAAACAACAAGGACTCGTCGGATGTTTGGAAATCTTAGGGAACCCTTTAACATTCATATATGTATCTGTGTATGTTTGAGATTTTTTTTAAGCCATACAAAAAAGCACAGCAAAATCAACTCCCAATAAACTGTTTCTGCCATGAAACACGAATGCCTTGTGCTGCTTGGACTCCTGGGTTGGAGTTTTCAATCTGGGGAATCGATAAAGCAAAATGTCCTCCTGTTGATTAGGGCAATTACTGGCATAGGGTAATGCTGTGGTGTTTAAAACCAGTTGGCAGCACAAACACTACCATTCTCACATGCATGGAAAAAGAGCTACTTCTGATGTAGACTGAGGCCCAAATTAAAGTGCAGCATCTTTTGAGCCCCATTTTGAACTTAGTTTACAATTTGCCATCCTTTAAATTTGAGGCACAATCCAACCCTTGCATCAAAGTTGGTGGTCCAGTTGCGCTGTCATTATGTATCTTGTCATTATGTACAATTTACCTTGTCCCACCCTTCTCATATTTTAAGAAGTTGTGGGAAAGTTTCTCTATTTCCTATGTGCTTTTAGGAGAGCCGCTAGGTAGAGACTTCCAGTATCACCATCCATGAGCATGCATGCCAAAACACCGCTTTCTAACCTTGAGTGTTGGAACGTCTACTGAATCCTCTTCTCACACAGCTGGCGCTCTGAAACATTCTCTTCCATGGAACAACCCCTATATAATCATAGAACAAAATGTCTCCTTCAGAAAGTGCTGCAGTTAACTCTGTGCCTGGTTCACAAAGGCAATCTATTTATGTGAATAGTGGAACACACTTTTTTTCCCATTCATGAAAGGATGCAGACTGTCTCGTGTGACTTTGCTGCTCACAGGAGCATGCTTTGCCCCACAAATTGTCATCCCATATACCATCAGAACAAACCGATACCACCACAATACCTCTACACCAGGTGCTTGTTGACTAAACGCTGACGCTGACTGATTGGAAGAGAAAGAGCGAAAAGCTCATGTATAACCAACTGCTGCAGTGACGTCTAAATGCTGTAAAAAGGCGTTTGTTGGGCATCTAGCTATTTATACATGGTGCATTCAAACCAGAGTCTGCAGCTTTTGACATGGGCACTACTCAACATGTTGAAAACTGCATGCTTCCAGTGACATCAGATAACATAATAAGTCACTAAAAAAAAAAGAAATATTACAACATTCCAAGAAGCCAAGAAATACCTCAACAATCCGCTCTGTCCTCATACTTTGTTGTTTGCTTGAAGGATTCTTCTACACAGATATTACCTGTTTAAGAAGGGTCATGAAAGTTGGGGGAATCACTCAACACAAAGATTTCGCTGCATCTGCATGACATAGTGCCCCTGGTGGTCACAGCCAGAACAACTCTTTTGCCCCACCCCCTTTGCTTCCTGCCAATATTTGTACTATGGCACCATGCTTTGACTTCTTTCTTATACCATAACACTTTATTACACAATAAATGTTTAAACCATACAATAAAATACCAGGCTATAAAACAAAGTGTGAACACGCCCTTCAACACATCCCACTGTTTCTATAACCTCCGGTTCTGTTCCTATGCCTTAAAAAAAGGTCAGCAATCTTCTCCTTCGCTTTGGCTTTATTTTAAAGGAATTATGTCTGCCTGCTGATTATATTTATGTTGCTGTTTCTACATATATCAACAGCAATTTGCTTTGCTGAACCTCTTAGGCCTTCTCTTTGACTTACTAATATTCATCCACTTGTGCTAACAAAGATAATTCATTTCACCTCCAAACTTTGCTAGGCAAGACCTCTCTCTCTCTCTCTCTCTCTCTCTCTCTCTCTCTCTCTCTCTCTCTCTCTCTCTCTCTGATAGTAGCTCATCTCTGCTTGCAAGTTTTGGGTGGGAATAAATATACCATGCTTGAAGAGACGGCACTCTGCATATTGATCTAATTAAAGAAAAAGAAAAAGAAAGAATCAGGAGAAACGATTAATTACTGTCATTTTGTGCAGTAGTAGAAGTATATATGTAAATAGATCATCTTGGCATTCCTTCCCGATCCCATTTCCTCGCCCCCCCTTCTCCGCCCCAGGGTTGACTCACTCCCTTCTAGCCATATAGCAGGCAGAAAATGAATTTCAAACGTTAGGGCCTGAGAGACAGGGAAGCTGCAGCTGCTGAGTTAGTGTCCCTCCCATAGCTCTGGCCAGCAGCTCTGACATCCCTGCACAAAGTAATCACAGATCACAGCATTTAATCACTGAAAACAAGCACTCCAGAGGACAGCAGTGTCAATATCCCACTCTCTCATTATCTGTTTGGATTGCACATCCACACTGTCAGATAAACAGAGTGGAAAATTAAGATTAAAAATATGGTAATTTCATTTCAGGCAGCAGGCACCACTCACTGCCCCTATTATGCTATTGATTACCTCTGAATTCAATTTTTCTTTCAATGCAAACTTTAATCTGTTTGCTACCCAGCAATTCAACTCCCCAAGGGCTATTTGAGAGTAAGTAACCATTTAATCTGATGCTAACTGAAAAATCACCGTCCTTAATGAATTGTGTAAATCATTCAGCTCTGAAGCACCTTTGACTTCTATTTCATTTTTTATTTTCTGCTCGATATAGGAAGGGATCGGCGTGTGAATAATTACAAAGTAGCAAGTATTTTTAAATAGAGCAAATATGATAAAAACCCTATTATAGTGGGGCATGTGTAATGAACAGTACTTTTTAATTTCAAAATAGCTATTCATTAAAAAAAGAATAGAAGATTAAAAAGAGAGGCTCAAAGCTCAAGGTAGAAGTTGATAGACATTGTAATTACATGGTTAATTTCAAAGATTTATATGCTGTTATGATTTAAAAGGAATTTTTATGACCTGACATTTTCATTTGAGAAGATTTTTTTTATTTAAAATTAATCTTCTAGCTCCTATTCTTAATTATTTCTTGGCAAGCGATAAATGGGAATACAAAAAAATGCCCTATATCATATTTTAAGCAGAATAAATGCATGTGGATTTGTGAACAGCAATAAAGTGGCCCTACTTAACACACTAGAATCCCTTTGCATTGAAACCCTGCGTTAAAAAATAAAGAGAAGGAAGTTACTGGCACATTTAAGCAGCAACAGAGCTCACCAAACCTTGCAATTTTTCAGAGAGAGAGAGCATTTTACAAGATTTGTGGCTTCAGAGTTGAACTTGAATTATATTTCCCATTTCAATTGCCAACATTTTCCCCACTAATGATTATTTCAAGTTGTGTTTGCCCCCATCTTAAAGAAGGGAGGGAGAGTTTTATGTGGGATTTGGGAAGGACTTAAATTTAGGGCGATTCTTCTACATCTGACAAGAAGCCTAAAATGTGAATCAAGCCTTTGCTCAGGTGGTTGTTTACAATTAAGTTTTTATATGATTTTTCCTGCCATGAGCTCATGATGTACGCCAAGTGGCAAGGCCTGAGGCCTGTTAACACACACTCACGTGAAGGCGTATTTCTGTTTTGTTTTTCCTCTCAACGGGTTATTTAGTTGGTTCTTCATGCAGACATTTTCACTTCAGACTGGTGAAGACATTAGCTTTTGTTATGATCGAACCTTAACAAAGTGGAAGCCTATTATTAAACCAGCCCAAGATCTCTCTAATTATCCTGTAATAGGCACCTGGAGAGAACACACCGCCAGCCAAGGCTACCACCACTACGAACTCCTCCCCGTCGTCCCGCAGAGGAGGTGGGAGATGTGCTGAAGCCAAAAATTTCCTCAGAAGCTGTCAACGGTGCTTATTCAGCACTGTGCTTGCAAGGCAGGTGAAGTGCTTATTAGTGGTGGCGGGACAGGGTGAAACAACTGCCCGGGTCATTTATACCTTTCACTAACATGTTGTGTCTCATAACTACCACCTGTCCTCCGCTTTCCAATTCACTCAGTGCGTCCTTGTTGTGGAAGTTGAATGGAGCTGTGCTGAATACTTCGGAAATCGCATTTCTTAAGATGTAGTGACCCATAAAATACACTAGCCTTATAAAATATAAGAATTGGTCTTATTCCGAGGCAGATCATTGCCCGTCAAGCCCAGTACTATTTAATCTGGGTTGTATCCAGTGTTAGAACTCCATCAGAGGGGTGTTTGATTGTACGCTCGTTGTTGGGCACTCACAGATTTTTGCGGGTCCCTCTCATGATGTCATCTGTCTCCCACGCGCCTCCCACCCCTTCTAGCCTTGTTCGTGTGATAAAAAACACCCTAGTAAGTCTGACGTATTTTGGGGGATGGAACTTGCCATTATCTCCTGCTGTGTGCAAGAGAAGCAGCACGATCAAAACAGCCCACTGAATGGGCCATGTGCAAGTTGTTTACTTCCTCTTTCCTCTCCCTTGAGAATGAGGAAGTAATGAACGCGTGGGCAGAGAAGCGACAGTAAGAAAACTTGATTTTCCCCATGTGATGACATTCTTAGGCCTTAGCTAGTCCTAGCGGTCTAGCGGGATGGAGGGGTGAAGATCTCACGATTTTTTCATCACGAGATCTCCTCCTGAGTTCACACGAGGCGCGCAATGACCTCAGATGGAGAGGCATCACGCCCGCCATTTTGGGGGGGTGTTAAAGGAACAGCAGCACACAAACGCTCGTACGCAAAAGGTAAGTGATTTTTAAAAAAATAATTACTTTCCCCGGTCCCTCCACCCCACCCCTGAGGAGCTCTGTGCCCCATGTGTGGATCCTGGCCACACGTTCCGCGGTCTTGGGCTCAGCCCGAGACCGCAGGAAAACCAGGCCTAAAGGATAGGGCAAGATCCCAGGGCAAGGGAGGGATCATCCCTCCCTGATCCCGGGATCCCCTGTGCATCATGTGGATGCACAGGGACGATCCTGGGGATCACCCCAGGATTTCACCCCGTCTAGCTGTGGCCTTAGTCTAACTTCGGTCCCATTCATTTCAATGGGTGTACTCTAAGTAGGACAAAAATTGGATACAATGTTGCAGCATTGCATGAAGATTTCTGATCAAGGTCTTTCCCACAGCCCTGCTATTTAGTATCCTTCTACCCAAAACTGCAAAAATTAATGTTCAGATTATAGCATAAACAACCCCCCAAAGCCCATCCGGGACCTTTCCCAATTTCACCCACATCATGCCCCTCTGTAGCCTTCTAAAAACAGTAGCTAGGTGCTAGCTCTTCTCTTTAATTCCAGCCGTGTCAGATATTAAACCTGTGACCTTCTACAGGCAAAGCATAACTTTAACATGTGTACTTCTTTCTTCTGGCAGGTTATACTTTGAATTTAAGAATTTTCTTTTTCAAAAAGCACCAAACATGGCACATGGGCAGCTGCATAGCCTATAGTGCAACAGCAACCCATACAGTAATTCATGCTGTGCAATACCAAGCTGGTGACGCTGAACAACACCTGCGCATTTAAAAGGGACTTGCGCTTTTTAGCTGCCACTGTTAATCAATGACAGGGGGAAGGTCCAGGCCAGAGTCCCCCCTCACTCACTAGAGACTTGGAGGTGGAAGCTCATTGGTATAGTGACCCTCCCTACATATCCGCTGCTGCCTAACATTGCAGTGTGCAAAGTCCAGTCTATATGGCAACCATCTTACATAGATTTCGTGTGCAGTGCTTCACTGAACGGACATAGAATTTCTTGGCACACTACAGCAGCCTTCTCTCCATGGCTGCTTACAGGGCTATGGAGAAACTCCCTCAAGGAGTTGTTTTATACAGTCTGTTGTCTGTGGGTGACAGCTGCTACATGGAAGGATCCAAAGCAGCCTCCGCATTCAAGGCTGACCCAAGACATTTTGCTGTCTTGATGTACATCAGCAAATGCCACCCCCCACTCCAGAGTACCCAAAGCAAGCCACATTCTTCTGGCATATGAAGCAGAACATTCTACGAGCACCTTTCCCCATCCCTGGTTGTAAATATACAACAGTAATAAACTAAACACTGCCCTTTCACGATACCAAAAAACCATGGACTGCCTGAGGTGGGTGCTCCATTGTGCCTAATGGTAGGGCTGGCCCTGTGACTTAGATTAAAACCTGGTTTAAAAATAAGAAGAGTTGGCCGTCAACTAGTCAGCACCTGAACACCAGACTGAACAGGCAGGCCCACTGGACACCTGCTCAGAGTCTTCCATACTATGGTGAGATGTACTGCTTTTCTATTTAAATGATAAAAATTATTTCTAAATTTGCATCTATACATATAAATTAGCATTTGCACATTTTATGTAAATCACTGTCCTCTTTTGGCTTCTTTTTTGGCAATTCACAATACCGATATACCCTATACCTATATATATTATTATCTCTGAATTGGCAATTGTATTGGCTAGGCCTTTAGTTGTGTGTGTGTGCTTAGATTTGGCCCTTGGGATACCTGTTGCTAATTCCTACTAGAAGTTTAAGGACTTTTCCTCGTTTTTAAAAATTAATTTTTGCACAACAAACACACAGTTCTCCTTGCATTATTTGGCAACATACTGCTTGCCCTTGTAGGCATATCTCATTATTGCATCACTATATTTTGTCACAGGGAGAATGCAAAATAAACAAACAAAAAAAGCACCCCAAATAAATATTTCGACATGCAGTTGTGTGAATATCACAAGCACTAGAAAAAGGAATTAGCCTAAACTGGACTTCGCTTTTTAGATCTTCAAGGTTCTCCAGTCAAGAGAATGCCCCCAGCCACACACACACACACACACACACACAAACCCAGTTCAATCCTAGAGTTTTTTGAGAGTTGTCTTGTTTTGAAAGCAAGGAAGTAACACCACATGAAAACAACCATTTAGTAAATTTCTGTTATTAAGCTAAAAGGAACACCCACCCACACACCATAAACATAGTACTAGTTACGCTATTTTGGAAAGTTAATCTTGACCATTCTACTGAGTTTTCATACTAACCAGCCTGAGTCTTCTCCTCCTTCCCGATACCATATGATTAAAGTCAACAGGACAATGCATGAGAGAAAAGTTATTCAAGTGTGTAAGTGTTTACTCGGCCCTGAAACCACTGGCTTTATAGGAAGCTGTTTATGGTTGCAATAATGTTTTTGAAATACACTTTCTACCTTTTCCCTATAAAAAGACTACATTAGTGAGGTATATAAAACAATTAACTACCACTCACCTAGGGCAGAGGTATAGCATGAAGAAGATAAATAAAGCATGCTAGCCAAATAGATGTTTTCTATATCTTGCCTTTTGCTGTCAAAGTCCACATCCAGTTCACACGACAATCGTATACATGTCTACTCAGAAGTACGTTCAATGGTACTTACTCCCAGATAAGGGAGCATAGGATTGCAGCCTCAAATATTTTTTGTAATTTCTGCAATGTACACACATACATCCTATGTAAATAACACATATATTTTAATAATGGTCATAGCTCAAACTATGTCTCTCAGACGTAGTGCAGAACATGAAAATTAACTATCCAAGAAGCAGTCGGCATTTCAGTGTAAGAATAGGATTGGTTTCAAAGGACAAATTGAAAATATGAACCGAAGTGGATACATTTGAAATTGTTTTATCTCTAACCTAGGGAAAGAACCTGCACTACTAAAGCTGGAAAATGTCATTTGGACGTACTCAAAATATGTTACATATATAGGTCAATACACTTTAACTTGAGAAGAAAGAAAGGAAGATTTTTTAAATAAATCCTATCCCATTTTCTAGACTGCATAAATACAGGCTAAATAGTGGATATACAAAACATTATACATTTTTATATAAATATGAATATGTGCATCTATAAAGACTAAACCATAGCTTCCTCTATAGTAGTTGCCATAGTTAACACATATTCATTCATATAATATATGTTTATGTACATAAACTGCACGGCTTACAAGCTGTGGCATCAAAAGAAATAAATTGTGTGGATGGCAAACGAAACACCACCCTCCAGTGCATTTAACATTATCTAATCATACTGAAAGGAGTCCTATTTGGGGGAAGGTTAGTTCTTTAATCAGCTTTTGCCAGCCCATAAGGAGAGCCCTTTTACTAGCTGAAGGGAACACGCTGATGACCAGTTCCTGCAAGTTAATTGTCTCCTGAATTCGGTGTGCGTAGCAAATGCTGCTTAAGAAAAATTGGATCTTCCTTCCAGCCGTGTTTGTTTGTTTGTCACTTTGATTTCATGCTTCCTTCATCACCCTCCTTTCATACCTGCCCTCCCGCTACTGCAGCTTCATTTCTGAGCATCCCAAAAATAATGTTTGATTTGTGCTTTTTGCATGTATCTGTGTATTTACCCTCTGACTCCCTGAAAGCTCATCTGAAGAACGCAGCAGCCGAGATCTTCAGAGAAAAGCTTTTTTTTTTTTTGCAAATGGTGCTTGCTTCAAAGCAGTCAAAGCATGGTACAATTATGTACATATATTCAGTGCTTACACAACAGCCATAAATACTAGCAGTATCTCAAGTTATCAGAGGCCGCTGGCTCCCTCAAGATGTGTTAAACTGGAATTCTTCACCCCACCGGTATTTGGAATAATACAAGTCCAGCTAAAAGCGTCTAGGTATAGATTTTGCACAGAAGATTTCATGGCAAAAAAGGCATGCGTGATGCATAACTAATGGTATATGTACAGACAGGATTTGTGTTCATTTTAAAGAGGTAAAAATTCGCATGAAAACTTACATGGCTCATGAATAACTTTAGTGGTTTCCAGGAAATGTGCTCCCGATAATGTAATAAACTCAGAGGGCACCCAGCCCAGAAAAGTCTCCCTCATTTCCGAAGTTAGATTTTGTTCCCTTAGACACCACAGATGGCTCCATCGTTTCAATTCTCCAGGACAAAAGTATAGAATGATAATAGGTGCGTACATGTTGTCAATGGTTCTATTCTGGAGTGGTAAAAGTAAATATATTCTGCACATAAACCAGGGCCAAAGAAAGGCTGGAATGTTATTTGTTAGGCCATAAAAGGGCAGCTGTTAATTGGCATGGCTGTTACCATTTAGTTTGCCAGAACAGACATTTAATAGGAAGAAAGCAAGCACTCTGGCATATTAGAAAATAACTGATTGATTGTGGCTTGAATCTTCAAAGGCAACAGCCTACTTCATCTGATCAAATAGGCTGTTACCTATTAAAGGTCTGCTCATGCAACGGGTGGTAGGTGTCCTACTTTATAGAGGACAGTTCTTTGTTCAAAGGTGTCCTCTATTTGAAGGACTGTCCAGTCCCAGTCCTGTTTAAAAGTAAAGAATCAATATTAGGGAGAGCTGGACTTTGAAGTTGCTCCTAAACAGCACCTGGACAGAAGACCAAGCAGGCATGCAGGTCACCCATTGTATTTCTATTTAAACTATACTTTAAACCCGTGGTCTTCAACTGGTGGTTCGCAACCCAAAAGTGGGTCATGAGATCAGTCCAGATGGGTCATGGCAAAGCTGTTGCCACCATGATGGGCATGGAGAAAATTGTGAAAGTGGGTCCCGTGTTGCAGGCTGGGAGTCTGAGGTGGGTCTCCCAATCAGTTGAAGACCAGTGCTTTAAATTATAGTTTACTTTAGAATTATTTCTAAATTTCAATCTATATCTGTTTTTCTTCTGCTGCCCCTTACGCCTGGAACGCTCTTCCAGAACACTTGAGAACTACAAACTCAATCACTGCTTTTAAAACTCAGCTAAAAACTTTTCTTTTCCCTATAGCCTTCAAATATTGAGTTTGTTCTGACTCTATACTGTTAGCTTCACCCTACCCGGTGCCTGTTTACACTTCCCTGTGCCTGTTTGCATTCTCCTTCCCTCTTTATTGTTTACTACTACTTATTAGATTGTAAGCCTATGCGGCAGGGTCTTGCTATTTACTGTGTTATCTGTACAGCACCATGTACATTGATGGTGCTATATAAATAATAATAATAATAATAATAATAATAATAATAATAATAATAATAATAATAATAATATAGTTAGAGTGGATGCACACGTGCACCGCTCTCATCCGTGCACATCTATGGCACCCACAGAGCAAAAGGTTGCTTGGGTAAGATATAGTTCTTTCAAAAAAAGATAGCGCGGTTGGAATAGGGAGAGTTTGTTCACTGTGATCAGCGAAATGAAAACCTGAGTAAGGGGGAAAGAATTGGTTGTTATGATCTGCTCTTTGTATGACATCCAAAAGAGGCCCTGTGCCACACAGCAGAGTGAACAGAAGGCAAAACCAAGAGACATTTATTAACAGCCTGTTATGTAGGGTGTCCATGTGTCCTCTTTTACAGAGGACAGTCCTCTACTTGAAGGGCAGTCCTGTCCAATTCTGGTTTAAAGATAAAGAACTGTTGCCCATCAACAGTCAACACCTGGACAGCAGACTGAACAGGAGGGATGCAGGTTACCTGGTAACTGCAGTGGAGGCTAGTGGCTCAGATTTTGGTGGGTCTATGAATCCATTATGGGTTTTAGGGAATTCACAGCCCCACCAATGTGCTGAACCCTATTTCAGGGATAGAGTTCAGCACATTGGATAGCTCCTTTAGAGTTCTGGCTGGTTCCGACTGAAACCCAGAATGGATTCACAGTCCCATCGAAATTGGAACCACCAACCTCCACTGGATCACAATCTTCCACACTATGGGGAGATGTACTGTATTTCTATTTAAAATATTTCTAAATTTGCATCAAGATGTATGCACATTATATGCAAAATAGTGTCCTCTTTTGGGGTGATGCATTTCCTCTTTTTCAAGTAATTTGTGAGTGGCCACCCTACTGATACTATGCAGTTAGGTGCACCCAATCCCAACTACACATAATGTCAGAATTCTGTTTGATATTCCCAATGTAATTTTCTTTTTATGCAGGGGGGAAATATTGGATTAAAATTGCAGTGTAAAGGGAATCTAATCCATTCCCAGGGCCATGGTGCAAATCCAGATTATGCCTGTACACCTGCTATTAGCTGCAGAAAGGAAAAACTAGCCGATTTAAACATTTAAGCAGGCATGTTTTCCCCTTTGCAGCTAATAGCAAGCCTGGGGCAGTGATCAGGATCATGGCTGCAGTGCAGGGGGAAAGTGTTAGATCCCTTTATGCTATGTACAAGCACAAAATCACCTGCCAGCAACTTTTATTAAAACATCATTCCGTGGCGCTCCAACGTATTTTGGCCCTCAGGCCAGTCTAATGTTGCACAGGGTCAGGGTGTTACGATGGTTTCTCAGTTTCCCAACATCTTTTGAACATCAGTGTTCTTCGTGGAGGAGCACTAATCAACATATAAATTGAATTCAATCAGAATATAATAGATTTCTTAATCTCTTCCAAAGTAAATGAACAATCGTACAAGTGCTGCGTAAGTAAATTTTGTTTAGTTTCGAAGTTCCATTCAGGTTTCTACATGCTAGCCAAATGTGGAAAGAGCTGTTCCCCTCTATGCTCAGCTCAGGAAACCTAAATGGAGCTTTTAAACTAGACAAATTTACTTACTAAACAGCATCACAATTGTTATTTACTTTTGAGTTATTTACTCCTGAAGCTGAAGAAGTCTACATTTCATTTGTATTCCCTTCATACGTTTTCCTCTTGAAGAATCTCCTTGAACAGTGCTGGCTCCAGGTATTGGAGGGCACTCGTGCAAGACGCCCTCCGTAGCCTCCCTCCCTCAGGGAGCCGATTTCTCACTGCCATTGTCACAGCTGCTGTTGCTACTCATCCTCTTTCCTAGAATTGTGACTGCTACTGCATGTTTGACAGGCAAAGAGCCAGTCAGCAGTGGCATCTCTTGCTCCACCTTCTCACCACCACGGCTTCTGGGCCAGAGTGAGAGGCAGGTGAACAGGGAGGTTGCAATGGTGAAGAAGAGGAGCAATTCCAGCGGGCTCTTGCCAGGGAGCGCTGTTGGGGTGTTGGCACATCTCCAACCATGCCTACCCTTAATGCCAGCACTGTTATTGACCATCAAGGTGAAACCAGCTTGTTAATAAACATTTCTTGCCCCCATTGGTTATGTTTTTACTTTGTTCTCTTTTTATGGAATTCCTATGTCAGATGAAGTCGGAGATATATATATATATATATATATATATATATATATATATATATTCAAACATCACAGACATGCATACCACAAGATCATTACATCAAATACAAACAGAAATACAACCAAAAATACACACGAAATGCAATTTAAAAAATCTAAGGTTAAGGTGTACTTTCGGCTTTCTGCATATCAGAACTATCTTCTCTCATTCCTTAACTACATTTAACAAAATAATCAAATTCATTTCTTTCTTCTAGCTTTACTATATCTCATACATTGAATCCACAAATACATCATTTCTCTCTGTTGCTTGCAAAAATTCTATCAGAGGTTTCCATTCAGATAAATGTGGATGTTGACCTTTCTCTCATTATCGATGTGAGTTTTGCCGTCTCTGCCAATTCCAGCATCTTCAACATCCATTCATTCCTTGTTGGTGTTTCGTTCTTCCACTTGTGTGCATACAATAGCCTCGCTGCTGTTGTCATATATAGAAATAAAATTCCCCCTTCTCTTTTAGCTGTTTATCCATTAGTCCCAGTAGGAAAGCTTCCGGTTTCTTTTGTGTATTAGTCTTTAGTATTTTTTTTTAATTAAAGAATGTATTTGTATCCAAAATGCTTTGGCTTTTTTACAAGTCCACCAAAGATGATAAAGGGTTCCTCCTCCTCCTCCTCCTCCTCCTCCTCCTCCTCCTCCTCCTCCTCCTCCTCCTCCTCCTTCATCTATTATGAAAGCTCAAGGTGCAAAATGTGTTTGTTAGTCTTTAAGGTTAGACTTTTTGGGTGCTTCAAGTCAGAGGAACCCTAGCTCTACAAGCAAAAGGAATTCTGCAGATTTTCCATCTTTTTTCTTCATTAATAATAAGAAAAAAAGACAGGAAAAAGCAGTGGGAAAACATGGAGGGCTACACATTGAAAGCTACATTGCACTGTCCCATAAATTTCCATAAACGGAACAATGTACTTGTACAATAAAAGCCCCTTCTGGAAGCAGCTTTCTGGGATTTTTTTCTCTTTAGGCAAAATACATTATTAACCCACAATTCTTTTAGCATGCCTTTTGTATAATTGAATTGGTTTGTGAGCCCTTGGGGAGAGATATCCTAAACTGTTACCTCTCCAGAGCCGAAGGCAGGGGAGGCAACCTTTGGGGTCTTGGGCACATTTGAGAATTTGAGAAACTGTCCTGGGCACCAGAACAAAATAGCTGTTACGGGAGGCATGGCAAGTATGTGTAACCTGCCCCAAAGATTAAGTACAAGGCAGAGGTGGGGAACGAACAACACACTAAACAATGCCTTTGAACCCACAACTTTCAGCACCAGGAGAAACCTATTTTACAGTAATCCAGCTGCTAGTAGGAAAATACATTGGTAGCTACGGTTGCCACATTAGATAACTAAAACAAAATGAAAATCCTATGTTATTAGTTTCCCACACTGTTCTAGGCTCACAACAACTATGAGGTAAATCAGAAGAGTTAATCCCTTGAGAAAGCCCTACCGAAGGTGAATGTGGACCATTATGCTGCAATCATATTTGACACATGTAGATGGAGCATCTGTTGAGCAAGGAGCAAGTAGAGCCTGAAGGAAAGACAGATCCCAACATTTGAGGGCATGTGGAGAACATGAGACAGAGAATTGTAATTGGCCTTTGTTTTGGACTGTGGTGAAAGGGCAGGTTAGATATGATACGTTTTGGGGCTATGTCTCTTAGAAATCTGCAGTATGTATTATTATTATTATTATTGTTGTTGTTGTTGTTGTTGTTGTTGTTGTTGTTGCATTTTTATACTGCCTAACAGCTGAAGCTTCCTGGGCGGTTCACAAAAACTAAAACCATTCAAAGTATAAATGCTTGTGTGTTTCCCTTGAGGATGCTATGGTAAATCTGGTCTACTTATTGTTAATCACTTATTTATCAAAAAACAATTGTGCTTTAGGATCTTATTTATTTAATACTAGCTGATATTGCCAGCATTGCTCGGGTCCATGAATAATGTTTATAACATTTATTTGATATATAATAAATTTCTATGCAACGTATTCATCTTTACGTTGGTTGGGTGTGTGTTTTTTAGTTTGGTTGAATTAGTAAATTGTTTTGTTAGAATAAATGGGAAATTGTGTTAATAAGAACTGTATTTTAAATTAGAGCTTTGTGATAAACCACATTTTTTGTTTTACCTGAAATACCTACACCTCCCACCAAGCCTTCACTGGAGCAGCCATGTAAACTTCAAAAACAATCAGGACACACAACATCCTTTCTACCAGCTAAAAAAGATGCAAGCCTAATAATATGTTTTCAAAATATATCCAGCACTGCCCAGATATCTGAATAACACATAGTAGGGAAGCGGATCTCAGTGGATGCAGGGAACTGTTGTATGCATGCGTTCTGGAGTTATTATTATGGGAAAAAAGAAAGCAGCCGGAACACAGAATACTTTATTGGCATAATTTAATACCTACATTTAACAGGTTTTGGAAGAGAGCCAGGATGGTCAAGGCCGCTGGTGACTTGGGGCTTTTATCTGACATACCTGTGCTCTGAAGAGACAGCATGGCACTTTTTCATTTTTATTTTTTTAGTTAAATGGTCAACCCACCACCTTATGGGGCTGGTGGCATTATGCCACTGCTATGGAGCCACATAGAGGATAAAGCAATTTTCAATATCTCCTGCTGAAGAAATTTTAGTTATGGAATGTCCTGTAGGAATAGTAGCAATTTGTATTGGTCATGGCCATGAGTCATAGTCTGATGGCAAGAGAAGACTCTTGGGAGTTTCACCCAAGTCATGCTGGGAGTTGTAGGCATAAGCCTCGGATTTTTATTAAATTCTTTAAAAATATTTAAAATCCAAAAAAACATGTTTTTAGATTTTCTGGTACCTTGTACATCCAGACCTATCAGCATGCCAAATTTCAAGTTTCTACCCGGAATTGCTCACCCCTCACCCCCACCCCAAGATATACTGTATTTCTTCGATTCTAAGACGCCATCGATTGTAAGACGCGCACTAATTTCAGTACCAACAACAGAAAAAAAGCTTTGATTCTAAGAAATAATAAACGCCCCGCTATTCTAAGATGCACCCCGTTTTTAGAGATGTTTATATGGGAAAAAAGTGCATCTTAGAATCGAAGAAATACAGTATGTCTGAAGGTAATCGTCTTAAACTAGCAAGCCGGTGCTAGGCCTGTAAGGTAACTTTAAAACAAATTAAATTAGTTTCTTTTCTCTCTTCAGGCACTCCCCCTTCAGGCCCAGGATGGCGAGCCACTTCCAGATGATGGCTGCCAAAGCCTGATAAATCTTCCCTCCCACCCAAGGCATACTGGGAGTTGTAGGCATAAGCCTAGGTCCCTGAATAACACTGTCTGAGGTGTGGTGGAAGACAACTGGGGAGCAGGCCATCTTAGTTGTGGCACCCTGCTTATGGATTTCTTTTTCCCAGGCAGGCATGCCTAGTGACTGCATTAATGGCTTTTAAGTGCCAAGTGGATTTTTTTAAACAAATAAATAAATAAATCCAAGGCCTTTTAACTTGATGAGATTTTTTTATGTTGCGTTTTTCCTCCTGTTATAACTAAAGCACAACATCCCAAGACAGATGCAAGAATTACTGAATAAAGTTTATGATTTCTATGTAAAAGCCTCACTTTACTATTGAAACAGAAGAGTGAATGGAGGAATGACTGACAGCTGAGGCTAGAATGGAATGGTGGGCGGGGTGAGTGACAGTTGGGGAAAGTCAGTTAGAAGGAGAACAAAGACAGCTAGTGAGATGTCAGGAAAGTGGGGGCTGAGTTAGGACTGAGAGAGAGTGACATGCCAGTAGTACACCTCCCAGCATGCCTTTGGCAGCCCTCAGGTGCCCATGTCCTCAGTTCGTAGTGGATGCCCATAACTCTAGCCAAGTCCTGCTGGGAATGCCTCAACACACACTTCTCACCCACGAAGTGGTCTATCAGGAGCCTGTCCTGAAAGGCCGGGACTTGCCCCCTTCATCAAGCTTGTTTCTGGACATGCACAGAGTGCTTCTCTTTCCTCCCTCCCTCCCTCTTAAGGGTGAAGGCTGTGCGTGTGCTTCCCTCAGTTTCTGAGAAAACAGCAATATCAGGACAGGGTGCCTTTGAGCATGTCCAGAGTTTGGCCTCTCGAAGACATGCTGTTGTATCTAGTTATGATTTTAAAACCACACATGGCAGGTGGGAGGAGGCACTGCAAATGGATGCAGCCGATTTATGTGGGTTGTTTCCTTTTATGTGGAATTGGGTTGACTGACTTTAGGAATCGCTATGGGACTTTAGGAATCACAGTATGTCTGGCCTCCCACCTAACTCATGATGGGAGTTGTAGGCATAAACCTAGGTTTTTATTAAAAAATAAAAATACTTAAACCCCCAAAATTCATGTTTTTAGATTTTTTTTCTGATCTCCATGTATGCAGAGACCTATGACCAGCATTAAGGCAGTACCGTATGTGGAAGTGGGTAAACGTTTTGGAACATACATGACATACACATACTTTCAGATTTATAGGTAGAGATTTATGAATTTTGTAGTATGCTTATTCCGGCAGGCCTATCCAATGGAATTTTAGGATGTTTTTAGTATACTTTTAGTATGCTTTTAGGATGTTTTTTTTAACAGTGTATACTGTGTTTTTAATCAGTGTTTTGTGCTCACTGTTGTTCCCCGCCTCGATCTAATCAGAGAGGCGGGTAAGAAATAAATTTGTTGTTGTTGCTGTTGTTGTTGTTGTTGTTATTATTATTATTATTAATTCCCCAGTGCTGAATTTAAATTGTATTCATTATTATATAGCATTTGGAATGAATGAATGAATGAATGAATGAATTTTATTGTAGCATTAAAATGAATTGAAAATTTCACATTTCCACTGCATGTGACTACTTTGTGTATACACACACACACATCCCTCCCTTGCACAGTTTACAGTAGTGTAATACACAACAGTCATGACTGCTGTGAAAAGTGTGAATTGGTCATGAGCTTCATAGCGGAATGGGGATTTGACGTGAGCTCTCTATCCATTCCACAACACTGGCCAGCTTTCTATGTTAACAGCAGTAACGCGGCTGTTCCCAGGCTACCACCACAGCTTTCTCTCGCGTGATTATGATGTGGTTATGCAGGAGGGATGTGCTTTCGTTCAATCTGAGATAAGCAAATATATGAATTAGTCCCATCAGATTGAATTTAATATGTACAAAATAAAATTAATCTGAACTATTTAATTGCATTATTTTTCCTTTTTGGATTTCTCTTTATGTTTAGCTTCTTTCAGGTTTATTTTGCTTGAATCTGAATGGCTTGCTCTGTCTGTGTCCATGACTTGTACAAGGAAGAAAGGCTGCTCTTTTAATTAATTTTATGTATTTGATTTATATTGTATTGTTGCACTAATGTTGTTCCCCACCTCAATCCAAAGGGAGGGGTGGGTAAGAAATATATTATTATTATTATTATTATTATTATTATTATTATTATTATTATTATTATTATTCACACCCACCCAAGCAGGGGACAGGTAGAAACAGATTCATGGTTTTTTTTTGCACCAGCAGAATCCACTCAAACAGTAGTTTAAGTAGCCCACATTAAGGACGCTTATTGTGCTGTTCTGCAGCAACCTTGGCAGGAGACCAAACCCTTCTCTCAGCATTCCGCCTAAAGGTAAGGAGGTGCAGGCAGGCTATTTAAATTTTTCTTTTATGGAAAGAACTGTTCCTTTTATGGCCTTAATTGAGGTTAGTGTTTATAAGTTGCATCAGAGTTTCAGACAGCCTCTTCTACTGCATGCATTTCATGATCTAGAAGTTGGAGGCTGATATTTGCCATCCTTTAATGCATCCCTACAACCCCTTGTGTGTACAACTGATTTTATTACCCCTGCATTTACCTGACCAGGGCCTTGCCTTCACAGTGCCAAGTTGTTGCCGCTCCGCCAAACCAGCTCGCTGGGCCCTCCCCCTCGCCCAGCTTCCAGCGACCAATGGGAGGTTGCCTTCTGCTGGGAATGCCCCCCTGGCATGGCGCCGGAGCAAGGACAAATGGCGGAACAGCGGTGCAGCCCTCGCTCCAGCAGGAAGTCGGGGTAAGTCCCTGACTTTTCTACTGTGCATCATCTCTTTGCCCTGCAGTGGCAGCAAACTGGTGGCTGCTGATTTGGAGCCACCGTGGGGCAAAGACGATGTTTAGACTGTCCTCGGATCATATCAAAAGAAATCAATCATGAATAACTGAGTAAGGCTAGATCTAAATGCGATGCGGGGCATGTTACAT
The DNA here is from genome assembly GCF_023053635.1 of Elgaria multicarinata webbii. NCBI lineage: Eukaryota > Metazoa > Chordata > Lepidosauria > Squamata > Anguidae > Elgaria > Elgaria multicarinata. Next base: position 23,496,905 of record NC_086175.1, on the reverse strand, counting down.
TTCCTTACCAATGTCACATTCCATGTGACTTCATTTAAATTGGTCCCTTCGTTTCTGCACATACAGTGTTAGCTTGCCAAGGTTCTGCAACAAGGTATTGCACTGGAGTTCTAACACTCCAATGCAGCAACACCCAGTTGATTAAGCACATAGACCTTAAACAGTGTCATATTTAAAGTGTGCCTAAAAACTTTTATGGCAGATAATTTGTGTGATCATAGAACGCCTTCCAAAATCACCTTCAGAAGGTCCTGAGAGCTGGTGTAAATGTTGTACTTGTGAACTGCCCAGAGAGCTTCGGCTACTGGGCAGTATAAAAATACAAATAAATAAATACATGCAACCCATCCTGAGCTACTGATCACATGGCTTCCATTATATGGAAAAACTCTGTGCCTTTGAGGAGGTCCATACGCTAAGCAGACATTAGCACTGCAATAGCGATCAGCATCTGTGCAGAGGAAGTTCCAAGGTAAGAACATAAGAATATAAGAAGTGCCCTGATGCTGGATGAGACCAAGGGTCCATCTAGTCCAGCACTCTGTTCACACAGTGGCCAACCAGCCATCAGCCAGGGATGAACAAGCAGGGCATGGTGCAAACAGATTTCTATAAAAAGGTATAACCTCTAGACAGATCCTTACTGTGGGAACTGGAAACATTATCAGAGGCAGAAAGCCTGTTTACACCAGTTGCTGGGGAACATAGGTGGGAGGGTGCTGTTGAACCATGACCTGCTCGTGCATCCCTCGTCAGCAGCTGGTTGGCTACTGTGTGAACAGAGTGCTGGACCCTTGGTCTGATCCAGCATGGCTCTTCTTATGTTCTTTTTGTTTCAGCCTCTCATCCCATACAGGTATTATTGACCCAAATGATATAGAGGACTAAAGTGGGCAGTGCAATAATTGGCTTTGTGCCACAACTCTCTCTGTGGGGGTGGGGAGGTCCAAATAAAATGTGCTGGTGAGGGAATGATTCAGATTCCCTTCCCCACATCCTCCTTTATGTGGAGGATTTGGTGCCAACCTGATTCAGACATGTAAGTCTGGTGGTATTACATCTACATTGGCCCCAGTGGCCCAGTAGGTGCATAGGAAGCCATCACCTGGGGGTGCCCAAATGTATGTTATGAATGTGAAGGAAACACTGACAGTAAGCAGTTCCCTCATCCAATAAGGTATAATTACCAGTATTGTTCAATCTGTTGTATTACTTATCAGGTTTCTCTGTGTCTGACTAGAAAGGGGTAGAAAGTTGTTCTTGGCCTTTGAGTAGGAAAGGGAAAGGAACCTCTCGTGCAAGCACTGAGTCATTACTGACTCTTGGAGGGACGCCAGCTTTCGCTGATGTTTTCTTGGCAGGCCTTATAGTGGGGTGGTTTGCCATTGCCTTCCCTGGCCATTATTACCTTTCCCCCAGCTAACAGGGTACTCATTTTACCGACCTCGGGAGGATGGAAGGCTGAGTCGACCCAAGCCCGCTGCCTGAAACCAGCTTCCGCTGGGATTGAACTCAGGCCGTAGGGAGAGTTTCAGCTGCAGAAACTGCTGCTTTACCGCTCTGCGCCACACGAGGCTTCAGCCTTTGAGTATATATATATAATTTTGATGATGTCAAGGTTGAGTGGGAAAGGCCTGTGGGCCTCACAGAAGTATTTTGATTACTCTTTCCCTCAGTGACTAAGGATAACACTTTTTTTTAATGCAAGATGACTACGCTGGTAGGAAATGCTGGTTGCCTAAATCAACTGGGTGATTCAGACAGCCATATAATGACATCATATAATGTTTCCACTATCGTTCCTTTGGTGTGGGCCTTGCATCCAAACAGACATCGTAGCAATTTTGTTCAAACATGTATGGGAAGAGTTGAGTAAAAGGTCCAAAATCCATTTCTACCCCATACTCCTTAATGGTGTTTGTATAACGCTTTATGTTCAGATTTAAGCTGGAAAAACTTCTGAGTTGTATCCATGACCTCATGCAACCTCTTTTAGGAAATAAGATTCCAAATGTGCTAACTTATTTGAATCAATCTCTCTCTCTCTCTCTCTCTCTCTCTCTCTCTCTCTCTTTGCCTGAGTATGAAGCCTTTTAGGTGGATTAAGGAAAACTGTGCTGCTGCTTTTAAGTTGGGAGTAGAGTAATAAAACATTGTTTTATGATTTGCTTTTCTTTTTCCTTTAGGGGGAGCTTTTCTTACTGCTGTACACACCGCCATTATACGTGGCTATCTTCTCATCAAGGTTTTGTGTTCTCTACCAATTAAGCACTTACCAAACAAATGCCATATTGTTGTGCTGCATCTGAGCATTTCATGGGAGACAGGTACGTTTGCCTGAAAGTCAGGCTGCCACCAAATTTCTGTTAAGGCAGACCCTGTAGTAGCAAAGACGACCTAACAAAATTGGGATGGAGCAGGAGGGAGAACCAAAAATAATGATAGTTCTCAAATCATTGGGCAAAGCAACATATTTAGGAATCATTCTGTACTGAATCATAAAATTTGGAGGTATTGGGAATTAAACCTATGTCTATGCACCATCCCTAATTCGGGTGTTTTGAAAGTTCTTGGACTCACCCCATTTTTTATTTGTTTGGGCAAGGGGAGGAACTTATCAAGGCTTCCACAGTGGGAAGAGGAGCAACCTTCTCTAAAAGCACCTAAATTCTAGCATCATAAATAAGGCCATTATCCAGCATGGGCTGTGTTCACCTGCAGTATTTAAAACACTGGAAACTAGAAAAATGGGCAGTACCCAACTGTGTTATCCCACAAATTCAAATAGTGCTAGTGGAGCTCCACTGAACTGTAACACAACAGTTTTAACATGTTTGTACAAGCACTTGCACAACTGCTTGAATAATCACTTGCACAAACATAACTTTAGATGGTTCTCTTGCCTAGTTCAGAACCTAGTTTCCGCTTGTGCAACATCAATTCTGCTAGTGGGATGGCACATTGCACTATGGTTAAAGCTGCTGGTTAGCAAATTATTTATTTTGAATCGAATTACAAATTAATGTGTGTGCAGTAGGTGAAAAAAAATCCATGGAACCAATTGGTTGGATCTTGTCACTGGATGTTTAAGAGTCTGGAGCACCCTTGGAGGTTGTCCTTCCATTTTTCCTAAGTGCACTTTTTTATACTTCTGGTTAATTGATGCCGCTGCCAAGGATCTTCTTGTTATAGGAGTGGAGAGTATCGGCTACTTGTTTGGTTTGTTAAGTGGTTCGCCTTATACACAGAATTTTAAGAAAGGATGTATCCTAGATGTGTTATGAGACAGGGATTTCTGGATAACTTCATCCAGGTGGGCCCTCTAGTTTGGAACAGTTTCAATATGGAATATTCCAGAAAAGCTCTTTCCCCTTGCTCATGCAGGTTTTCTTCCTCTCCAGGAAATCAGAACATTGCTGAGTACTTCATAGGTGCCTCATCAGGCCTCAAACTATGTGATTTGCCTGTTTAGAAAACCAATCTAACCATAAGACATATTATATATATAATTAACAGGGGGTGTATATTGAATTAAGCAAGGACTGATCATCACCGGCAGCTCTGGCTGTTCTGATGAACTCCCTCATGAACATACAAAATGGCTCCTTAATCCCCCTCCTATTCTACATGAAGGTCAGCAGAGACTTTGGCATGCAAAACACTTCTGTTTACTTGAGTTTGGACTCATGCACAAGACTAAGTAGTGCAAACATGTACAGGACCACTCGGATAGAGTTTCTGTTGCTCCTGGCATGGGTGAGGAGTGGGGAGAGAAAGAGAGGCCTTCTCCCTCTCTTAGATATGGAAGAGGTCACAGTGTCCCATCGGTTTCATGCAATATAAAGAATCCCAAATCTAAGACTTACTCAAGGGCTTGGGGGCCAATGTTAATGATCTGGTATCAGAGGGGTTTAAGACCGAAACCCCGTCTTTAGAATCAGATAAGAAAAGAGAAGAAAACAGTAAAGACGAACTATGAAGTCAACTCAATGCATTTTAAGCTGATTAGCAATGTGCTCCCGAATGTTCATAAAACTGAAAACTACAAATGCTGGTCGGGGTGGGGGTAAAATACAAAATGTAACATCCACAGACACTGGTAGAATAAACACTATGCAACACACCAAAAAGACTTTTATTATCATGATTTACTGTATGACTGTATTTGTTGTGTAACAAGTCTTGTGACAGAAAATATACTTCCCCTTTAAAAAAAATATGAAGGCACTAAAGTAAATACATTCAAATTAATAATGCACACACGTACAGGCAATACTGACTTACAAAAGTGCATGGCAATTCCTCCCCCATCCCAAAAAAAATACCCTAGAACCTAAAGGTCTTTCTACCTAGCGTATAAACGGCCATTTTAGAGGCTTAACAAAATATAGTGAGACAGTTTGCATGTTGTAATAAGTCGCTGTAGGTTAATTCTCCCGCTGGGCTCTCAGATGTACACCAACCGCCATTTTGAATATGCAAACTGTTTCCCCCCTTGTTATCTGAGGATTATTTAACCTTCAAATAACCCATGATGCTTGGGTTTGTCCGACACAACAACCCACTGCCCCTGCTGCAGCTTGCAATATTCAAAATGGCAGAGGATTTGTGTCTTGTGGCCCTGTGGGTGAATTAACCCATTGTGGCTTACCATGACCTGCAAACGAAATAACCGAGTAAACTGGATATTGGAACAGGGAGGGAAATGGGAAGGCGTGCACAGCCTCTGTACCTTTTTCTAGCTACGTTTAGTATCTCCCCATACCCTTCCCCCTCTGTTGTTTCAACCATTCAAACTCAAATAAACCTTTCCTTTGCATAGTTAGGGAACAAATCAGGATATAATCAACTCAACTTAGACAATACATTTATTGATTTGGTAAAATCACAGAGCATACGTAAGCCCTTCTTTCTTACATGCTCAGAGAATTGGTTTGTTCCATAGACACTTTGTGGGGGTCTTTCCCCAAGTCTTGTAATCAGTGGCAATGGTTTTGTGATTTATTTCTTCATTTAAAAAGTGTTTTTTAAAAATAAATGTAGGAGTTGCCCTTTGCCCCCAAAGCGACTAGCAAGTTAAAACTTGCAACAATTACAAAAAAATGTTTTTAAACTATTTGATAACTGTAGAAAACATCTGAAAACTTTGAAAACAATTATGGCCTTCCTTTTGAGGAGATTGCTATAAGTTATTAAAAACTAGAGAAACATTCGAGAAGGATTCCCACCTCTTTATCTTAAGTACACACCAAACAAGGTCTTTTGGGGTTTTATGTTTTCTGAAAAGTTTCGGAGGATTACCAAGGCATTTGGTGATGAAGCAATAAAGGCATATGCTGCCTCAGATGTCTGGTGAGTGGTATTTCCATTTCTATAAGTAAGATTGTGGTGATGGTTGTATCATGCACTGAGAATCTGCTATTTTCAGAGACACATACCACTCTGAGATTCTTCGCAGTTTTAAAATGGTAACTAACATTTTGGAGAATGATGTTTAAGTGCATGTAAAATGCAGAAAGTTTAATATGTGTGAAAAGGTGGAAGAAAACAACTGCTAGTCTCCCATGTATATTTGAAATCTAGCTTAAAAGGCAAATGAGCTTCTATATTTTTTTCATCAAGAAGCTCTCAAACTATAAGTAAACCATTTTAGACCTTATCAAAGGTAAACTGACAACTTCTCAATGATGTGAAAATATAAATAGGACCACTTGAAAGCAATTATTGCTGAAACCTTAATTACGAACAAACCACCACCTATGTTTTTAACATGTGGCATTTTTAGTCAACACATTGGCTTACATTCAAACGCCTGCCTGCACAAACAGAAACACCTCTATCTGTGCATGGGGTGTGTGGGCGTTTTGCCAACAGCCCCCCGTCCCCGTCCCCAAGCTCCAGAGGACTCTCCAAAGTGACATGTGCTCTGCGGTTGGGGGAAATATCAGTAATCCAAATTCTCAAGCGGAGAGTTTGGATCCAAGCCACAGCTTTCACATTCCTTAGTGGAAAAACAAAATCTTAGGTTAAGTAATAAAAGTGTAAAATTTAATGGCACTGAAAAATGTTCCTAGCACAAATATCATTTGTAGTTAGCCTCCATTCAACTCGCCGTGTTTTTAATTTTGGTATCTATTACATTGACAACAGTTGCACAAAACCAAGTTGGTCCTGTCAAAACACGTTAAAACAGCACATTCAGCATTCTCATAGATACCTAGCATTTTTGTTAGCGTTCTAAAAGCTGCAATATTAAATTGATTCAGGTAAGCAAAATACGCTGCTTTTATGACTTGATTCTGCAAGATCTGTCTGGTTCTCCTGACAGAAAGAAGGCTGCGAAAGCCAATGTCTCTTATTTTTCCTCGTGAATTGTAAGCAACTTCATCTAGGGGCATGTCTAGATGAGGACTTATCCTGGGGATCTTAGCCCTGGGATCGCCCCACATGTACATGGGTTCCCAGGGGCAGGGAGGGATGATCCCTCCCTTTCCCCGGGATTACCAAAACGGCTTTAATCCCGACTTTTCCCCTGGTCTCGGAATTGTCCCGAGACCATGGGATGTGTAGGCGGCCATCCCAGCTTCGTCCCAGTTCCTCATGAGTAAACACAAGGGAACCGGGCATGGAGCAAGGAGCTCTTCAGGAAATCCGTGCTCATCAGGGGTGGGGAGGAGTTGAGCGGGATCTTTTTTTAAAAAAACACACCTTACCTTTATAATTGGAGCATCATGTGCTCATCTTCAATGAGGGGAGGATCTCGCGATCACCATATCGTGAGATCCTCCCCCCTTCCCTGCCCAGTGTAGACATGCCCTAGGAATCAATTTGGGATGAAATGATTTATATTAAATGCCATTGAACATTAAACATGCAAGTCTCCTTAGTACTGAAAAAAAAATTGGACTGGCCGTAAAGCCTGCACATTATTATTTATTAATGGATGGAGTTATTTTATTGAAATATGTAAATGGCATTATATTTATAAACCCGGTTATCTGATCTTAAGTGAATTCAGAAAAATTGTATCATTGTATCAGACTGAGGTAACAAACAAGATTGATTTAATTATCCAGAGTCTTTGCTGCTTATGATACAGTAATGATCCTGAATTGTGAAGTTTAGGCCCACAAGAAAGGGATAAAGATTTGCAGTTCAGATTTGGTCTTTCAACTTCATAAGAACACTTAAAACGAAGGTTCATCACCACATACAGTGTGTGTTGGATAATGCACAATAAAAATGGTTCCATTAGCAGCCCCTACTGCAGAGGCAGGTATGAGGTTTTTACTATCAAGTGACAAAAGCACTCTATCACCTTGAGAGAGAGTAGGCAGAAGAGGCCCAGTCCACCTTTGTAAGCTATAGCTGTTGTCTTCTTCAGCATTCAGCAGTGGCTTCTTACCTCCAGTTAGAGCAAAATGTAATACATAACTTACGCTCCCCCAGCTATATCTAAATTCAGACATGCACAACTTGCGACTCACCAGCCGTGTATGATGTCACACCAGGGACTCGCTAAATCCCTGGCAGAAGGGTTGTCATGAAATGCAACACACACACACACACACACACACACACACACACACACACACACACACACACAGTCTTTAGGAGTGAGGGAAAACAAATTTAGGAATTGAAGAACCAAAAGTGTGTCAGGCCAAAGAAGCCAATCATTAAGGTAATTTATGAACAAAATAAATTAAGATGTAATCTACCATCTTAAGGATGGTAGATTACATTTGCCTTGATGTGTAACAAGCTTTAATTCTAACTGCGCCAATGTATCAACACCAGATCAAGTGAGAAATCCCACAAGCAACTAGGTAAACAGGCTTGCTATGTCCTACTTTGTTACAGCTAGGCTATGCGTCCAGCAGATCTCACCTTGTTGCAAAATTGTGTTGCAACAGAAAAATTAATCTAAGATTTTTGACAGTCGTCCATTTAGATTTACATTTTTCTCAGATTTGGAACTCAGCCTTTGCAGTTGGTAACATCATTTGGTATTTGTAACTAAACACATCCAATATCTAGTTTATTTTGTCAGGGAGTGTGCATTTTAAAGAAAATGTTTTTATTATTATTATTTTTGAACTCAGTGACATGGTTTGCATGATCCAAATAGGCTCCTGTGGTTTATTTAAGCTTTGGTGGCATAATTAAATCACGGCGAATGACTTGTTGGAGGGGGAAACAGCCCTCGAAGATCCATGAGCTGTTGTAGGGTTAATTGTAGGGCTTTATAATATTTGTACAACTTTTGCAACCACTGATATGTTTAAATAATATATAGAATTTATCTGTAGACATAGTACCTTTTTTTTGCTAAACAAATTGCCAGTTTCATTTTGAAAAGAGATCATGGGTAACAGCTTGCAAACATTGATCATCATTGCAATTGTGTGTAATGTATTTTTAAGTAAAGCAAAATCACAAAGCGAGTTTAAATTAATGTATTTTCAAATAAATTTGGCTTGAAATCCAGTAAGGCACAATAAATGTATACAACACATTGATATTAACTTGACTGGAAGAGAACTCTCTATGCATTTATGTTGACAAAACATTCTTACTAAACATGCTTACTAAAGAGGAAGATGCTTGTTAGGTTATTTTAACACATGTGGACCCACAGCCATACAAAATATGCCAATCTTCTCTTACGTACGTTTCCAGCATTCAACTAAGGCTTAGATAACATATGCCATCTTTTTAACACTTAACTCCTATTGAGATTTTCTCCTCTGAAGGTATGTATACAACTGTCCCCGATCCAAGCCCTTTATAGCTAATGGTAGTTTGTTGTGTATATGATCCTTTAAAAAAAGACAGAGAATTGCCAGATATAAAAAGATTTGTGGTGTGCTTCTATTAAATTATCTCATTCTCCACTTAATTCTAATTAAAAAGGCAAGACAATTTAAAACTGATCTCCAAACAAAGAACTTTGTTTGTTCATTTCTTGAACTGGCCAATTTCTAAAGTTTCTTAAAAGCATTGGCATAAATATATCATAAATGCAGCTGAGCATTTACAAATATACATTTCTTAGGGTAGAGGAACATTCATTTCTTTTTTCCCTACTTGCTTCTATATACGAAGCCAGAAAAATATGCTCCTTATTTCCAACCTGAGAAAATGCATTGCAAATTTGAACGCCAGGCATGTTCGGCACCAGTGGTTCAAACATACCTACAGTAGCAAAGGATTCAAACAAATGTATGTATGTGCTTCATCCTTTTTTCAGTAGGTCTACACAAGTTGTGACCCACCAAGCCAAATGCAAGTATGATGGCCTGCCATGTGCTTGAGAGGGAAGCACACACAGAAGACGGGAACCATATGTCGCTGCATTCAGTTTAGAGCAAGAGTGGAGAACTTGGGGCCCTCCAGAAGCCTAATGACTCAAACACTCATCATCCTTGACCATCAGCCATGCTGGCTGGGGCTGATGAGGTTGGAGTCCAACAGCTAGAAGGCCACACGTTTCCAGCTCCTTGTTTAGAGTGTCATGAGTTATGCAGCATCTCTTTTACAGCTTAAGCCTTTGAAATAATTGGACCAGATTTAAGTGACCCTCTTGTCAGAGCCATGCCACAAGAGGTGGTGTGGAGCCACTGGCCAGACCTGAGCTTGGCCAAAGATAGCACTGATGCAGAAGCAGGAGTTCTCAGCACTGCCACATCAACACCAGTTCTTTGTGCTTGTATGGCACACACAACTGCATTGTACTGGGGACATATTTATGCAACGGGCTATGAACCATTTTAATGGCCCGGGAGCCCAGGATCAGGAGTAAAATCTGACAGAGCGGTTTCTCGCCGTCAAGGCACTTTTATAGCAAGCGAGGAAATCAGGATTTCCTGAGCCTCACTTGCCGAATATCAAATGTGGCTTTAGATTCTGTGGGGCAAATGTCCGTTTGCTAAATCCACAGGATCAGGCAGTTACAAAACAAAGTTCAAAGTGTACTGCATTGTAAAAATATTAAACTGCTTTACATTCAATCCAAAGGAACAAAAATCATGAAAAATATATTTTCTTCAATATAACAAGTAGCAATTCAGTGCAAAAACAGTCTTTTCAATTAATAGCAACATTTGGTTTGTATTACATTAGTATTACATTCTGGGGTTGTTGTTTTTTTAAAAAAAACAACTCCCAACATCCATAATGCATGGGATCATAGTGCAGTCTCAAACATAATTAATCCTTGGGAGTCTTCCACTGATGAGTTGGTCGCTGCTTGACCGTTTGGAATAACTTCAGGATAATTTTTCTTAAAATAAACCTAGAAAGGCAAAAAGTTCCATGTTAGTTTTGTAAGGCAGCTTGTTCTAAAGATTGTGACTTAAAGATACCTATCATTAGGAAAAGTGCACATTATAAATACTTAGTTTCCCTTAAAAATTAGTAAAATTACCTCAAGCGTTTCTAATAATTTGCAGCAAAGCTGGAGTATAGCAACATATATGTCTGCCATCCCACTCAAACTGCTAATAATTCAGATCAACTGATAACGTTATCATTTGACATTAACCTGATAAATAAAATCCTTTTACCGGCTCAGAAATGGAGATAAATTAAAAACAGGGTGACAAAGCAGCTTCGAAATCTAGTGTCTGCACAAGGGCTTTTCATTTTCACACATAAAAATAAGCACAATGGATTTGGATGTTAATATCAAGGTTGTAATCCCTGCATTTTACAAACTATGATTGACAACCATTGAAACTTCAGGATGTACGTATGAAATATCCCAGCATTTAATTTGCGCCGTGGAGAAGTCATAGAGCCTTATAGAAATGTGATCTGGGGATAGGGTGCTACAATAATGAAAGGGAAAGGAAAAGCGGTAACAATGGCTGCACCAAGCAACTTCTCTAAAATGTAAGATGATACCAAATAATAGGACAGTTCTTTGCCGAGCCTTTGAGTTCTTGAATTCTACCAATTTCTAGCTGAACTGCCAGAGATACAGGTTTCCTGATAAATGTATAATCAGAACATAAAGGAAATGAAATGCTGTCAAGTTTCACTGTTCCACAATCATCAGTTTTTAGTAGCTGTATCATATCTCTGTTCCCTGACAGATGCGTGTAACAAAATGAAATAATGTCAAGACTTGTGTGCTCTTATCGGAAAATGTGTTTGGGTGAAAAAGGACTTCAAAATGTATTTTTCCCCCAAAGAAGAATGTGAAAAGTTTTGTTTGAGCCTTTAAAACACACGCACGCACAAAATACACTATCTTCCTCACGGCCGACATGTGTCATGAGCTAGGCCTAATATTCAGGCTGCCTTGGAAATAGAGCGTGAAACACATCTTTTTGTAATATATGTTATTAGGGGATGTTCCAAGCAAAGCTATTAAAATACTGTTCTTCTCATATACAGAGAAGGGCCACAATCCAGTGACCACTCCTACATATGTGCAATACGCTCATGCATGCTAAGGGACTTTCTGTTTCTGAGACACAATATATACGCGTACGTACGCATGGACGCACTCACAGAGGCTTACTCCCACAATCAAAGCTGGTTTTTAACTCCCCTTGCTTTTTAAATAGGCTTGCTAACTTATTTTCCAGCAGGCCTCATAGTCTAAACGAGTTGTGTGGTAGGCTGATATTTAGCAGGCCAGACTTTTCTTATCACTGCATCGCAACTTTGCAAGAAGGTTTACTTCCGAATTGCCACTTTCTAGACAGCTATTTAGGTGTGTGTGCACTTCAAAAATAACGATTGCCAACTCCAGTTTCCAAAGTATCTTGGTATTCTGTGCACATAGAATCCCCAAAATGGTATTCAAGACAGGTAACAAGAAAATACAGATTAAAAACAAAATCTTAAATTAAAATATTATATAAAAACAAATTAAAAACACAATTAGAAACACAACAGTAAAAGAAATAAACAACACCCAACCAATTTTCAACAACAGGCCAATTTGTGAACCTCCCAGATAGATTCAGCTATTATTAATACAATTTTAATATATTGTATTAATAATAATACAAGCCAGAGTCCTGCCTGAATAAAAACCTCTTTGCCTGCCAGGACCAACCAAGCCTCCCTTGGTAGGGAGTTTCACAGTTCATCCCCCATCAAACATTCCTCTGATAGTTATAAGACTTCGATAGGCTCTTAAAGGAGAAGGTGAACTTTCAGATAACCTGGTCCCAAATCATTATATGGCTTTATAGTAGGGTGACCATATGAAAAGGAGGACAGGGCTCCTGTATCTTTAACAGTTGTATAGAAAAGGGAATTTCAGCAGGTGTCATTTGTATATATAGAGAACCTGGTAAAATTCCCTCTTCATCACAACAGTTAAAGCTGCAGGAGCTACACTGCAGCTATACTGTGACCAGATTTAAAAGATGGCAGGGCACCTGCAGGTTTAACTGTTGTGATGAAGAGGAAATTTCACCAGGTTCCCAAAATATATATTTTTGTGAACCGCCCAGAGAGCTCCGGCTATTGGGCGGTATAGAAATGTAATAAATAAATAAATAAATAAATAAACAAACAAATAAACAAATGACACCTGTTGAAATTTCCTTTTCAATACAAATGTTAAAGATACAGGAGCCCTGTCCTCCTTTTCATATGGTCAACCTACTTTATAGGTCATAACCAACACTTTGAATTGTGCCTGGAAACAGACCGGGAGCCAGTGAAGTGTTGTAACAAGGGAGTCATGTGCGTGCCCCCTCTAACCAGTCCCAGCAACAGTCTGGCTGGCCACAGCGTTCTAGATCAACTGAAGCTTCTGAACATTTTTCAAAGGCATCATCACATAGAGAGTTTTACAGTAGTCTAAATGGGATGTAAATAAGGCATGTATAACCATGGCCAGATCAGACATTTCTAGGTATGGGTACAATTGGCGCACTAACCTCAGCTGTGCAAACTCAGGCTACTCTCCATTGGAGAGTATAACAGATGCTATAACATCTCCCTCCCTCTTATTTGAGAGGGGCCCGTGTTTAAAGAATTGGGACAAGCTCCTGGCATCACACACATGCCTTTCTCCAAGGCCTTGATCTCTCCAGTACAAATGGCTCTCATTAGACTTGTGTGGTTAAAGTTAACCAGGTTTTGCTATTGCCCAGTATGGCCCCATTCGGACAACACACTAAACCATGCTGCTTAACCACAAAATGGTTAACGGAATGCATAATGCATTCCATTAACCATTTTGTGGTTAAGCATCATGGTTTAGCGTGTTGTCTGAACCAGGCCAATGTGAAACCAGGGTTTGAAGGGGATTTCAAATGGTGCACAGTAAACTAAGCTTAGCATTAACCCCAGTTAAGGCCAGTGCTGATTTAAGTTTTAAGCATGGATAAAGTTGGTGGTTGCAGGAGAGGGGAAATTTATGTATGAAAGCAGAGAGAAATTATAAGAGGGGGAGTTCTGCAGTGCTGACCATGTTTAAGGGACTAGGAGCATCCTATTAACAAACAAGAAAACCCAAGTTAACATAGTCAAGTGCTGGACTGAATAATAATGCAGGATTGCAAACAGCCATTCGTTAAGTTTTGTGTGTTGAATAAGAATAATTTCCAAGTGCACATCTTTGTCTGCATTTTGTTATGTGAATGACTAACAAAGTCATTGTGGACAGGAAGTCTAGTAAGTATTTTGGTGGCCTCATTTGCAAGGCAGCAATAACCAAGTATATAAATGGAGAAGGCTGGACATTCTTAGATCTCAGATTGCCCAAAGAATTAGAGCTGGAATAGAACAATTCCAGCTATAAAAAAAGTGATACAAGTACAAAAACACACACACACACGAATTGCATTTACGCCAAAAGAATTGCATTTGCGCCAATTGGCGTATTGTTTACTCCAATAGGAAACCTGCTTCCAGCTTACCTTGCACATGCATAACATCTCAAAAGAGATCCTCCTTAGTAATGGCGCCCGCCCTTTGGAACAACCTCCCCATATGGTTCAGGAGGCAGAAAATGTGGCATGTTTTAAATGCCTCCTAGAACTGTGCTTGTCTACATAAACTTTCCCTGGCTTATAATAGATTACCATGCTGTTACTTTATTTTACTGCCTCTTTTTATTGTTTCTCTTGATCTAACATTTGTTGTAGAAAGCTGAAATGTTTTAGTGGCCCCATTCAGAAGACACTTTAAACTATGGTTTTCACAACAGTGGTTAAGCAAGGGCTCTAGGAACATGGTGAAGCTTTATTGCAACTCCGACTGCAATGTGCAACTCTATGGCAGAGATAAGCACATGCACGATCAGAGTGTATCTAGGACCACGGTGTGTATTATCTTCCACTCATGTCTAAATACAATCCCAAGCACAGTTGTTTTCTGCAATGGGAGCATGTTATTTTCAGCTCTGGGTATATATTATTCCAAATCCCAGTAATAAAGTACCCAAAAAAAAAGGGTTTATAATTGAAAAGCTATGAGACCTTTAACTATAGTGGAGAGGATGGGGCTTTCTGAAATACTGAATATGCTAACTTGTGAAAAGTAAATAGTTGAGACGAACATAATTACAACATTTTGTAGGGGGAGGGACTTGGGCGGGGAGGGGGGGAGTACCTTACCTGTTTTGCTGTTTCCATTATTGATGCAGCTTCAGCCTTACCCAATTGTTGAACCATCTTGTAAAACAAGCTCTCCTTTTCTTGTAACAAAATGTACGGCTCATCATATTCTTTCAGCCGTCCTGAATCCAAAACCTTGAATCAGCAAAAGCAAGGTGGTTAACAGGTAAAATGTGGCAACAACACCTCGCTTGATACAACAGTCGGATTTCACATTCACATGGGGTTTATGGGCTGAGAGCTGGATACAGTTAAGAGGAGATCGAAAGCAGTGCTATGATTATTATTTAGAAAAATAGCCACTTGCCATTATTTATTACCATTATTCAATGTCATCAGTGTACATTACATGCCCATATCCAAAAGGCAGACAGTTCAAAATGAGAATTAAGAGATTAAACTAAAGGGCTCACAGAAAGAGTGGGGTTTGACTCAAAGGCATAGAAATATGTAATGAATTTAAACAAATTGGGTAAATGTTACAATAGCCAAATTTAATACCCACCCTCAAGCTATCAAGAAGATACCATTAAAGCACTCTTAGGGGCTGTTCTCACATCACGACAGCCCACCAATGGTTATTTAATCCACAGTGAAGCTGTAGCATGGCCGCCAATTTGAATATGCAACACCCACTTGGGGGCTGTAATGTCGTGCAAACCCAGAGAGCATGGGTTATGCAAGGCTTCAACAACCCTCACATAACCCGTGATCTGTTTTAAGATTATGTGAGCGTTGTTGAACCTTCACATAACCCACTCTTGCCAGGTTCACATGACACAACAACCCCTGATGCTACCCCATCTAAAAATGTTGACTTCCTCAACAAAGATATTGAAGACTTATTGGCTGCTAAGTGGGCTGAATGGCAGTCATGAGGTAGACTTCAAATCCATACTCTTCCTGATGTGCCAATCTGCTCTAACTGCACAACCCCAAGCATCAAAATTCAACATGCAAATAACCTTGCATTTTCTCTTGAATATTTCCTCTGGACATGAACATAAGATTATAAGAACAGCCATGTTGGATCAGACATCTCATCCAGCATTCTGTTCACACAGTGGCCAACCAGTGGCTTGTGGAAAACCCACAAGTAGGACATGATAGTAACCTTCTCATGTTCCCCAGCAACTGTTGTACATAGGCATAGTCCCTCTGACACTGGAAGTAATATATACCCATCAGGACTACTAGCCACTGATAACCTTAC
Organism: Elgaria multicarinata webbii; assembly: GCF_023053635.1. Taxonomy (NCBI): domain Eukaryota; kingdom Metazoa; phylum Chordata; class Lepidosauria; order Squamata; family Anguidae; genus Elgaria; species Elgaria multicarinata. Next base: position 23,481,101 of record NC_086175.1, on the reverse strand, counting down.
CTATTGAATGCACCTCCACATCTGTACAGAATAGTGTTGTGTCCTGCAGAATTTGAGCTTTGGATAGTTCTGCAGGCCCATCTCATCATGCCCTGAAGCTAATGATCTGCAGGATGCCTTAAGTCTTGGACCTTAATACCAGGGTGGGACTAGCCCTCCCATTAACCAAACTGAGATCTTTGTTTCAGGCAGCAGGTTGGAAAGAACAGTGGACTGGCCCTGCACGCCAACCATTTTGCTCACCAGTCGCTACTTTTGCCAGTCAGCTGCCCCTGCCACAACCCTCTCCCCGACAGCTGCCCTCCCTGCCCACATTTGCAATAAGGGGCCTGGAGACAAACAGCTGTGCTTGGCTTGGGTGGGGAGGGGCTTTGAATTTCTGTTGAGACTTAGGCCATTTCTACACCTGTTTCTACACCAAATAACACACAGGGAATGCCGGGAGCAGGCACGGACGATCCCTCCATTTTCCTGGGATAATCCTTAGGTGTAGAAAGGGCCATTGTTTATATCACAGTCATAAACATGTCTAAGTAACCCTAAGTTTAATGGACCTTACTCTCAAGTTAGTGGGTACAGGACTGCAGCCTCTGTTTTCAATTCACAGCAGATGATAGGGATAGGAAGCTCCCTGCACCTGAATCTCTACCCATCCTTCGACGTTACACTGAGGTGGCACTGTTGTAATTTTTTAATTTATAATTTTTTTGCCAATAGAGCCTGATTACTCTTCACTCACGCCTTGTCTTGAAGGAAAGCCTGTCTCGAACTTGAGGTCACCCAGTGAATTTGTTGGGCAGGGCAGCAGACTGAGAACGTTGAACAAGAAAGCCTTTCTTCATGAAACACATCAGCTTATTGCAATTTGTTGCCACCAGATGCAATGGCCAATTAACAGGAAACATAAAGCAGTGCTATGGCTATTCTTTAGAAACACACAGCCATTATATATTACAATTATTCAAGGTCATCAATGCTAAGCATGTTTTTCACATTTGTGTAAGTTTGCTAAGAGGTGGCAGCTCGAACCTGGGGCATGTCTATGTGTAAGTAGGCCTGATATTGCAAGTCTATGCATGTTTACTCAAAAGTAAGCCCCTGAATATTCAGATGGCCTTCCTTCCAAGGAAATACTGGGGAGCAGCCTATCTGTGTGGGCTGTGCTCATAGGTCATAACCATCTCCTTCAATCCCTAATCTGAGATACCTAAGGCCGAGATAACCAGACTCAGAAGATAGAGATTGTAATATGTAAGCGGAAAGCAGTTAAGGAAGCTAAAGATGTAGAAGGAAACATATTATTACTTTGCTCAAGTTCTTATCACACAAAGAGAAGAGGGAAATATGTATTGTGAAGCTTCTGACAAGCAAGGAAAAGGTGCTGCCAGAGATTCAGGACTCTAAAGAAGAGGTACAGAAACAAACACATGAACATAGAAAGCTACCTTATATAGATGATTGGTCCTTCTAGCCAAGTATTTTCAATACTGACTGGCAGGGTTACATATTGGAGGTCCCAGGCTCAATTCCATCTTGGAATTGAACCAGGGACCTTCCTGCGTGCAAAACACGTACTCTACCACGGTGCTATGGCCCCTCGCCAACGTGCATATTAAATGCAATGTAAGAGAGCCTTGGCGATCCATATGGCAATTTTTCTTGAAAGAAACCCCCCAGAGTTATTTTATATACCAATGTGATAAAATTGAATGTGTTTTGAGCAAGTATTTTTAAGGGTGTATATGCATTATATCTATAATATATGATGTATGATAGACAGATAAGAGCATGTGAACTGGAACATTTGAAAGAGAGATTTTTGAACCTTTTGCAGGATTCTAGTGGACGAGCAGTCAATCTGAATTACGAATAAGTGGTGTCAAAAAGGTTGGAACAGTGGACTCTCAAAACAGCCTCATAACACATTTACCCATGTCAAAGGGAAAAAAATCGTTCAGAACTTCCCCAAATGCAATTAAGGCCTAGTTCTTCTGAAGTGTTTATTGAACGCTATGTTTCCCTCATAACCGTAACACAGAAAGACTGGGGGGTATCTGCAGGGGAGAATCTGTGGCCAGGGTGCTTAACCTCTCCAACATCTACAAGTTCTCCTCAACAAATGCCACATCAGCTGCTTTTTCTTATAAAAACAAAATGGTCCCCCCACCATAGCCAGGCTTTGTGATCAGAAAATACCAGTTGAAAGGAAAAGCAATGTGGGGGGACTTGCACAGGGACACCTACAGGCTCAGAGATGGTTTAAGCACCATCCTGCCTGCTGATCCTCCTCAAACTAACTCATCATCCACATTAGGCCCTCCATTCACATGAATGAGAACAGTTTAGAAACATTAATTAGGTGGTATAAGCGTGCAGTTCCACCCTTGCCATTTGGTGGCCATGCCATATAAATTATTCTTGCAAATGAAAATGAGATAGGAAAAGCACTGCATGAAAACCTTGAGCAATTCAAAAGCACACAAATTAGTAAGATGGCCTGGGAAAAGAAGATGCAAACATGGGCCAAGTATTACGGCATGACCTCGTTCACTTCAGGCAGCAAATGTCTTGAGCCAACCCCGTTGAAAAGATAAAGGATGCCCCCCCACCCTCCACCCTGAAATACTAGTAAAATTCCTTAGAAACGCCATGCTTACACTAACTGGCAAATTACAGCACAATCTTATGCATGCTCAATGAGTTTTATGTGTTCAACTTCTTTGCCTTAGTCTGTGGCCATAGCTAGATGGGGTGAAATCCCGGGGTGATCCCTGGGATCGATCCTCTGCATCCACATGACGCATAGGGGATCCCGGGATCAGGGAGGGATGATCCCTCCCTTGCCCAAAGATCTTGCCCTCCCCTTTGGCCCCGGTTTTTCCGCGGTCCCGGGCTGAGCCTGAGACCTTGGAATGTGTGGCTGGGCGCCGCGAGTTGACCTGGCTCCTTGCAAAGAATCACGAGGAGCCGGGAACTGCACCCATCGGGAGTAGGATGGGGGAGCGGGTAACGTAATTTAAAATTTAAAAATACCTTTTACGCACGAGCGTTCATGCGCTGCTGCCCCTTTAAGTAAAAAAAAATGGCAGGCGCGACGCCTCTCCTTCTGAGGTCCTCATGTGTTGCATGTAAACAGAGGAGGCATCTCACGATAAACACATCACAGGATCTTCCCTCCTCTGTCACAGGCTAACCAGTAGGTCTAGCTAAGGCCTGTGTCATTTAGCTCAATAGTCAAATCGCCCTACTATCTATTATACGACATTGCAAATGTTTACTCCAAAGTCAACCATCTTAACAAAGTTGCTATCTTAACATACATTTTGATTTCTCATCTCTATTCTTTCTCATATACATATACAAGATTAGATTACAGATGTTATTTTCACTGTACTCTTATTTACTACAGTCAATCATAATTAAGAGCACCTTTCTTAAAAGTTTACGGATAATTGAATCTTTCATATATACAGTATCAGCGCAACAATCAAGATGTCCTGTAATTTGGCACTCCAATTTATCTGCCTTGAATGTGTAATTTTTTAAGAAGCACAGTCCTTTATTGTGTAACCACTCCCTTTGAAATGAAAGGGGAGATATAGTCTATAAATATAGGCTTCACCTTCTGGATAAAGTGAAATTATTTGCTTTTTACAAAACACAGCATGACACAGTCCCAGTTCACATATTTGTCTCTTAACAGGTATCATGTGAAAAGAAGCCTCTCAGTACTTGTAGTCGCCATCACTTCCTGCTAATAATAATAAGAATAATATATTTATTTATTTGTTACCCGCCTCTCCCTCTGGATTGAGGTGGGGTACAACACAAATAAAAACACCATAAAATACATAAAACTAATTCAAACATTTAAAACTAGTGCATCATTAAAAGCAGCACATTAAAAGGCATCTTAAAATTCAGCTGGGTAGGCCTGCCGGAAGAGATCAGTCTTTATGGCTTTCTTAAATTCTGGAAGACTGTTAAGTTGATGAATCTCTCCCGGCAAGCCATCCCACAAACTGGGAGCGGCAGAAGAAAAGGTTCTCTGGGTAATAGTTGTCAGCCTTATTTTTGTTGGCTGGAGTAAATTCTTCCCAGAAGACCTGAGTGTGCAGGGCGGATTGTATGGGGGAAGGCGATCCCACAGGTAGCCTGGACCCAAACCATGTAGGGCTTTAAAGGTGATAACTTTGCCCGGAAACTAATTGGCAGCCAGTGAAGCAATTTTAAGACTGGTGTGATGTGGTCACCCCTAGTGACCACATCACACCCCAGGTGACCAACCTGGCTGCCATATTTTGAACTAGTTGAAGTTTCTGGACTAGGCACAAAGATAGCCCTATGTAGACTGCATTGCAGAAGTCGAGCCTTGAAGTTACCAGCGCGTGCACAACCGTGTTTAGGTCTTCCGACTTTACGAAGGGTTGCAGCTGGTGTATCAGCCAAAGCTGATAGTAGGCACTCCTGACCATCACATCTATCTGGGCTGTCATTTGGAGTGACGGATCCAGAAGCACCCCCAAGCTGCGAACGCAGTCTTTCAGAGAGAGTGTAACACCATCCAGAACTGGGGTTATCTCCTCTAAGCTGTGTTTCAAAGAAACCCTGTCCATCTTTTTTTGCCTTGTACTGGTGCACACTGCCTGATTGCTCTTGCTAACCAGGAACTGGGGTTCCAGGTTTGTACTCCATAGTAAACAATCCAGGGATGGCCTGCTCCCGTTCACAGTGGGAATGACTGAGCAGTGTGAACTTTCTTGCTGCTATCTGCAAACCAGGCCTATGAATCCAATTAGAATATTTAGAGGAGACAAGGCAAAAACAGTTCAAATAAGAAGCAGACAAAATTAATACTTTGTTTTAAACATACATGGCTCATCTACACCAAGCAGTATATTCCACTATGAAAGTGGTATGAATGCGGTATATAAAAGGCAGGAGCCACACTACTGCTTTATAGTGGTATTGAAGGGCACTGACAACTGTTGGGGCCCATGTCACCTCTACACCAAGCAGGATATAACACTATGAAAGTGATATGAAAGCGGTATATGGTATGTGTCTATGGGCCCCAACAGTTGCCAGTGCACTTCAATACCACAATAAAGCAGTAGTGTGGCTCCTGCCTTTTATATACCACTTTCATAGTGGAATATCCTGCTTGGTGTAGATGAGCCCACAGAAAGCCCCAACCACAACCTTGCCGTTCCAGAGAGGCTGCAATTTCTATTACTGTTGAATTATGACAACACTTTGACAAGGATGTAAAAACAAGTAAATATAGATGGCCTTTCATGGAAAAATCATGGTACAAATATTTAAGCATTTTTTAATTTTGTTTTCAACTCAACTTCAAATGACCTCAGATCCAATCCTGGACTGACAACTACCTATCATGCTGTATCCTTCTTCTGCGGCCAAATGTATGTTTTCAGCCATCTTTTATGTTCTCCTTCGTGCCACAGTTGCCATTTAAGAAAGAAATGGATCAATTGTGACACATCAGGCACAATGCTTGCCGGTGGCTCGCCAGTGAACTTTTTCACTAGAAATTGAAAATGTTGATACTCGGGTGGGGCGTAGATCAGGAAAGCAGAATCCAGAGTAGGTCTAAGGTGGTGGTAGGGAATCAACTTTGCCCCTTTCTTTTCCAGCATAAGAGACCCCACCCCCAAAACCATGGGTAGGCTCCCTCCCTGGTCAGTTAGCAAACTTAGGCTTAATAAAACTTTTTTTCCCTCTGATGTTTGCCTGGTACTACAAAAGGATTAGGATCATCAAAACCTCAGTCACAATACATGGCTGGTGGACTTCATGGATTACAAGTTGCATTGGCCTGGCTTAGCACATGGGGCTGTTGCGGAATATATATATATTTCTTGAAAGCTAGCTGGACCATCGCGGAGTATGCATTCACATTGCAAACTGGGATATCATGGGTATGATTATTAGTAGGGGTGTGCACGGACCCCCCGCTCCGCTTCTCTTCCAGATCCGCGATTTGCGGATCGGGCCGCTCCGCCCCGCCCCCGCTCCGCCTATGTCTGCTCCGCTCCGCTGCGGAGCTCCGGATCGGAGCTCCGTTTCCCCCCCCCAGGCTTGCATTAAGCTAAAAAAGTATACAACTTTTTTTCTGTTAAAGTTAGAAACCTCAAGTTTGGCACCATGACACCTCATGGGGGTATACACACGCACGCCAAGTTTCAAGGCAATCCCATCATCCCCTGATTTTTGGGGAATTTATGAAAACCGGGCACCCCATTCACACCCCTTTCGATAGCTCCGTCAATCTCCACGTTAAAAACCTCAAACTCACCACCATGATAGCTTATCCAGGGATACACACACATGCCAAGACTCAAGGCAGTCCCATCATCCCCTGATTTTGGGGGAATTTATGAAAATCGGGCACCCCATTCACACCCCTTTCGATAGCTCCGTCAATTTGCACGTTAAAAACCTCAAACTCACCACCATGATAGCTTATCCAGGGATACATACGCACGCCCAGACTCAAGGCAGTCCCATCATCCCTTGATTTTTGGGGAATTTATGAAAATCGGGCACCCCATTCACACCCCTTTCGATAGCTCCGTCAATTTGTACGTTAGAAACCTCAAACTCACCACCATGATAGCTTATCCAGGGATACACATGCACACCAAGACTCAAGGCAGTCCCATCATCCCCTGATTTTTGGGGAATTTATGAAAATCGGGCACCCCATTCACACCCCTTTCGATAGCTCCGTCAATTTGCACTTTAGAAACCTCAAACTCGCCACCATGATAGCTTATCCAGGGATACACATGCACGCCAAGGTACAAGCCGACGGCGACGGCGGCAGAGCCCGGTAAGGGACCAAGGGGGAGGGGGGCCTTACCTGCCTCCGTCCGCGGTCCGTCGGCTTCTTCAATTGAACCGCAGGCTCAATTGAAGAAGCCGACGGACCGCGGACGGAGGCAGGTAAGGGAGAGGAGGGCGGGGGGTTACCGGGCTCTGCCACTGTCGCCGCATGGGCGACAGCGACAGCAGCAGGGCCCGGTAAACCCCACTTACCTTTCCGGCGGAGCTCCGGATCATGGCGAAGGATCCGCCTTCACCTCGATCCTCTTTGCCACGCTCTGCCGGCCCCCCAATCCTCTTCGCCTCCGCCTTAAGGACAGGCGAAGCCCCCCCGCTCCGCTTCTAATTCGCCGGTCCGATTAGAAGCGGAGCACATCCCTAATTATTAGCAGATTCCTGTGATCAGGTCTGTGAAAAGCACCACACTGTTTATGAGCACTACGGCTGTCCATGGCTTAAGATAATGTTACATCGGTCCACAAAAACAGACACCAACAGAAGTTTGGTGAAAACACAATTATGTGCCAGAATAATACAAAATATAGGCACTTTTGCCTATATTGTGGTATTTATTTTGCCTTGAAAGTGTCAGATTCCAAAGTATTCTGGGGTTTAGTAAGGAGTAGGGGAATGGAAAACTTGGGATAGATAACCGTAGATGCAGGCACTAGGGACAAATAGGGATGTAGAAAACCACAAAACTCAAGCTTGTTAAAAGTTCTAAGAGTTCCACTAAGAAGTTCAGTCCAATTCATGTCAATATCAGATTTTGATATTCTTTCTTTTTGTGTAAAAATCATGCTGTTGGGTGCACATTCAAAAGTACACAATTTCTCCCATTGATTAAAGCATGTTTATGTGTACTTCTTTAAAATTGTGCATATTTTTCTATTTTTTAACACGTTTTCCCCCCACCCCCGGGAAAACAACAACATTGTAACATTAAAGGTGTACAAAAACATGCATGATGTGGAGAAAGTGGCTTGGAAGACATTTTTCTCCCTCCCTTATAATATTAAAACTCAGGGTCATCCCATGAAGTTGATAGGTGGGAGATTCAGGACTGATAAAAGGAAGTACTTCTTCACACAGCACATAGTTAAACTATGGAATTTGTGACCAGAAGACGTAATGTTGGCCACCAATTTGGATGGCTTTAAAAGGGTGTTAGACACATTCATGGAGGAGAACTTGGCTATCATTAGCTACTAGTCCTGAAGGCTCCAGTGTCAGAGGTAGTATGCCTATGTACACCAGTCCTGTCCTGCTTGTGGTTTTCCCATAGGCAGCTGGTTGGCCATTGTGTGAACAGAGTGCTGGGCTAGATGGTCCCTTGGCTGATCCACCATGGCTCTTCTTATGTTCTTCCTGCAAGTTCAGGAATATATGAGCTTTAACTGCAGATTGCATTAACAAACTAAAACTAATTTCTCATACATCCCTAGGAATGAGTGTAAGCCCACACAATGTGTGATCGTTGCATTTGATCAAGCCACATGCAGCCCAGCAATCCTGTATCATGACCTGCCAAGTGCTTGACAATCTCCCCCCAACCCTAAATAAGCATCCAACAGGTGGCTTATCACATCTACTACCTATACATTCTCGAATTTTCTCCATGGCTATTTGGATTAGAAATTTGCTTTTAAATAAAACCAAAGCTGAATTTTGTGAGATATACTTCAGGGTCATGTTCCATGTTTACGCTGCCACCCCGCCAAGCATGGATGATACAAAATCTGGCAATATTAGCATACACAGAGACACTGAGATGAGACAATGGGGCAGGCAGCTGGCAGGGCATTTTCTAAGCAACCTGGAAGGTGTTTAATTCCCACCCTGTTTTATAGTCTCTAGCTACATAAAATTTAATTAATTTCCCAACTTTGGCTGATCATCCCAGAAGAATGGATATGGTGAAATTATCAGGTGCGTATTCTTCAAGACTGCAAACCTTTTAGCAACTGAGCTACCACAACCTGATGGAATGAAACAGTTAAAGGGAAGGGGTGAGGATTGGGAAGGCAGCAAGAGCAGCTTATTGTGCGATTATGTGATATTTCAGAACAGCGCCCGATGTCAAGTCACAGATGTCAAAGCAGGGCCTAGGGCAAGGGATAGGCGCTTCTATTCCAATGAATGCATATATATAAATTATAATCAAAACCTAGCGCTTCGGCCAAGTTTCTGACATTCCTGCTTAGGGTGAGAAGAAACTTCAGCTCCATGAGTTGAACTCACGGGAATGAGAAAAAGTTACCTGTAAGAGGAGCTATTTTGTGGAAATGTTGGCAGAATCCAACCCTTAACTATTTGTACTTTTCTTTTGTCATCAAATTACACCCAGATTGAAGTGCTCATCGTACTGAACATGACAACTTAATTTTTTGCTCTAGACACTTCAGTGAAATGCAAGGTCTGCTATATTCTTCATAACTCAGACAGACCCAGAGTTACTACAAGACAAGACAGGAATAATCCAAAAGGACAGGAAGGCAGTAATATGCTGGCACAGAACCTGATCTCAGGAGAACATGATTTGAGTACCAGATTTCAGATAAATTAATTGGGTGACCTTTTCCTTATCCCACTGAGAAATCGATCGGGCTATTCACACGGCTTCAGGTAAGCTCTGGATGAGTCTCGAATGTGAAACCAGTTCACAGGCTGTTGAATCAGCCCAATACTCCTTGGTGCCCCCCTCCTCTCCACTGGCATCTTTTGTTTGTGGTGGGTTATGCCAACGCTTCTCATTCACATGCAGATGCACAAACATTAAAATGACAGCAGCAGGGAAGGAGGTTATAAGGTAGTGCTGTGGGCAGCAACACAAAGAGCAGTGGGAGTGATTCCCTGCCCACCAAATCACCAGCATAGGAAATGTTTTCTATGGTTACAGTTGTGCAATTCTCAACAACCTGGAACCCCAGCAAGAAAAAATATATACTGCACATGTACAGACATAGTGGTTTACGTGTGACACTCTGAATCCACATGATGGCCTCAGCTTATTCCAAATAATCCGTATCTGCCCCGCCCCCCAATTATGGAATGATCTCCCTGACAAGGCTCGCCTGGTGCCAACATTGTTATCTTTTCGGCGCCAAGTCAAGACTTTTCTCTTCTCCCAGGCATTTAACAACATATGCTGAGTTTGTTGGGTTTTAACAGGCCCCAGAACTGTTGTTTCTAAATGGATATTGTTGTTTTTATGCTTTTGATGGTTTTTAAATTTTGCATACTTTTTAATGTTGACTGTTTTTAACTTTTGAAAACCGCCCAGAAAGCTTCGGCTATGGGGCAGTATATAAATGTAATAAATAAATAATAATAAAAAAATATTCTACTGATGCAGGGGCTTGGCTCAGAGCAAAGATTTTTCTCCCCAAATCAGAGCAGGTATAGCATACAAGAATTCCGAAACCGCTGCTATACTATGAATAGCTATGTGAACACAACACACAGCAACACAGAGCCTTAAAAGATCAATTCTTCTCGTCTAGTTGGTACAACTTGACTGGTCATGAACAAAGCTATAAAGTGTGTGTGTGTTGGTGGTGGGGCTTTCCTATATAAATCATGGAGGACATCTTGCTATGCTGGTAGAAAGCAAGTGAATATATTATTATTATTCTCAGATGGCTATTTTAATCCCAATCAAAGTCAGTTTTCTTAAGTAACCCACAAAATAAATTTAAAAATAAATTCTAGTTATCCCACAATAATATGAGGTTTTATTGGCATGGATATTATCAAGGAAGTCTTCATCCCCTTTGAAAGCCATGATACGGATTTTTTTTTAAAAAAAGGTTTAACTTTTGGTTCGACATGCTCTAAGTCCCCTTCAACCCAATTCTGACAGACTGCTTCTTCTGGTACTTCATTTCTTCTTGGCTGAGTTATTAGCGTCTCCTGGAGAAGCTATCCATTCAGGCTAGATGATATCAGAAAACCCACAAGATCAATTAATTTAATCTACTGCACTGCCACATGACACATTATACTTTAACCTCAGTTACATTAATTTTATACAGTTGTCTCTTAAAAAACCCAACTCAGTTTTTTTTTACAAACTGTGCTCTGAGGGGATACTGGGGTTCCTTGGAAGCTTATCAGAGGTTATTCCAAGAGAAGATCAGTGATGGTGAAGAAGCTTTCCTGAAACCAGCTTGCTCATGACTACCAATTCTTGAATTTTTATAGCTGCAGGAGCACTTGGGCTGATACAGTTGAAATATAAAGACCATTCAGGGCAGGGGAAGATTCCTGAGACTACACCATCTTTTTATTTTGAATCTCTTACTTGCAGATAGCTTGCCAAAATCTTTTGGGCACACTAAGAAGAAAGGCCCTGTAATGGATGGGTGCTCTCGTAGTGGTTCTTCCTTCCTCTCTCACACACACACCCCAGTCAAAGCACTGAAGTGAGGCAACAATGTCCCTCAATCTACAAATGGCAATTTAGGACTCAGGTATCATGATGAATGATGATAATTGGGGGGAAATGTCAAACACATGTTAATTTTTTTAACTAGAGAGAGAACATTTGTTGTTGTTTATTCGTTCAGTCGCTTCCGACTCTTCGTGACTTCATGGACCAGCCCACGCCAGAGCTTTCTGTCGGCTGTCGCCACCCCTAGCTCCCCCAAGGTCAAGTCTGTCACCTCCAGAATATCATCCATCCATCTTGCCCTTGGTCGGCCCCTCTTCCTTTTGCCTTCCACTTTCCCTAGCATCAGCCTCTTCTCCAGGGTATCCTGTCTTCTCATTATGTGGCCAAAGTACTTCAGTTTGAACATTGGGTGGGCCATAATCCAGTGGTGGAACGTCCCAGGGTTAATCCCTAATATTAGGGTTAATCCCTAATATCATCTACAACTCGGATAGTTCGCCCCTCTCAACCCCAACCGTGGCTCACCTCTTTCCTCCGCTATCTTCGCTCTTGTTCCCGGGCAGCCGAACGCCTGTGGCGTAAGACCAAGGACTGGGCGGACTTTGTCCATTACAAATTTGTTCTCTCCTCCTTCTCTTCTGCCATTTCACTGGCCAAACAACAGCACTACTCAACATTGATCCAGTCAAATGCTAGGCACCCTCAGCGGCTCTTCGAGTCCTTCAATTCTCTTCTGAAGCCTAATCCACCATCTCTCCCCGCCTCTCTGTCTGCCAATGACTTTGCCTCTTTCTTCAATGCTAAAATCCAAACTATTCGCTCCGATCTGGCCAGCTCTGCTCCGCTTCCAGCTCCTGTTCCTCACCTGTCAGTTCCTCCTGCAACTCTCTCGGCGTTCCCTTCGGTCTCAGCTGATGAACTGTCTAAAATACTGCGCTCGTCGAAGCCTTCCACTTGTTCCCGTGATCCGATTCCCTCTCGTGTCTTTATTAATCTTATCCCTGCTATCCTCCCGTCCTTGCTTCACATCATTAATTCTTCTCTGTCCTCTAGTTCATTTCCTTCTGCTTTTAAACATGCTACAGTCTCTCCCATTCTCAAAAAACCCACTCTTGATCGACTATCTCTGTCTAACTACCGACCTGTCTCTCTGTTGCCCCTTGTCTCAAAGATTCTGGAACGTGTGGTCTACTCTCGTTGTCTTGACTTTCTCTCTAGTAACTCTGCTCTGGATCCCTTTCAATCTGGATTCCGTCCTTTGCATTCCACTGAAACAGCCCTTACCAAGATCACCAATGATCTTCTTACTGCCAAGTCTAAAGGCCATTATTCCGTTCTTATTCTTCTTGATCTAACTGCAGCCTTTGACACGGTTGATCACGATCTTCTCTTAGATTCCCTCCATGACCTTGGACTCTGTGGCTCTGTATATAACTGGTTCGCCTCCTATCTAGAGGGTCGCTCTTTCAGCGTGTCGGCTAACGGCACCTCGTCCTCCTCTTTTCCCCTTTCAGTAGGGGTTCCGCAAGGCTCGGTGCTTGGCCCGTTGTTGTTTTCTCTATACATGCTGCCCTTGGGTAAGCTTATTCAATCTCATGGCCTCCAATATCACCTGTATGCCGATGATACACAATTATATCTCTCATCTCCGGAACTCTCTCCTGATGTTCGCGATCGTATCTCGGCATGTCTTTCAGATATCTCAGCCTGGCTGCTTCATCGTCGTTTGAAACTTAATATGGCAAAAACTGAACTGCTTGTTTTTCCTCCTAAACCTTCTCCTCACCTCTCATTCTCTCTTACTGTCAACGATGTCACACTCTCTCTGGTCAAGGAAGCTCGTAGTCTCGGCTTTATATTTGATTCCTCGCTCTCCTTTATTCCTCATATCGAGGCAGTAGCTAAATCCTGTCGTTTCTTCCTGTATAATATTGCCAGGATTCGACCATCTTTGTCTGTCTCTTCTGCCAAGACTCTCGTTCACGCACTGGTTATCTCTTGGTTGGACTACTGCAACCTTCCTCTCTCTGGCCTTCCTTCGTCTCACATCAGTCCGCTGGTCTCTGTCCACCACTCTGCCGCTAAGATCATCTTCTTGGCCCGCCGCTCTGACCATGTCACTCCACTTCTGAAATCTCTTCATTGGCTCCCAATTCACTCCAGAATCCAATATAAACTTCTCCTGTTGACCTTCAAAGCTTTTCACGGTCTAGCTCCTGCCTATCTCTCCTCTCTCATCTCACACTATTCCCCCGCTCGTGCTCTCCGCTCCTCTGATGCCATGCTTCTCGCCTGCCCAAGGACCTCCACTTCCCTTACTCGGCTTCGTCCTTTTTCTTCTGCTGCCCCTTACGCCTGGAACGCTCTTCCAGAACACTTGAGAACTACCAACTCAATCACAGCTTTTAAAACTCAGCTAAAAACTTTTCTTTTCCCTATAGCTTTTAAATATTGAGTTTGTTCTGACTCTATACTGTTAGCTTCACCCTACCCGGTGCCTGTTTACACTTCCCTGTGCCTGTTTGCATTCTCTTTCCCTCCTTATTGTTTACTACAACTTTATTAGATTGTAAGCCTATGCGGCAGGGTCTTGCTATTTACTGTGTATAATCTGTACAGCACCATGTACATTGATGGTGCTATATAAATAAATAAATAAATAAATAAATAAATAATAATAATAATAATAATAATAATAATAATAATAATAATCTCTAAGTAGGGCTGAGAAAGATTCCTGTCTGAAACTTTGGAGAGCAGCTGCTGTGGGTCTTGACAGCTGCCTATGTTATGAAAACATACACTAAATAAGAACGTTACAACCAACCCAGGTTTTAATTGTAAGTATATGGGCATCAACAAATGATACTGGTGGGCTTTCCTTCATGGTGTTTCAGCTACCGATGCAGGAGGGGGTTTTTTTGAATCCTAATCTGAAAATACGCTTATTCTACCAGTTCGTAAACACTAATTTAAAAAGTGAACAACATACTGTCTTAATGAGGTAAGGCAAAGTATCAGAACAACTGTGTAGTTTGTTTAAGATCTCTTAGAAGATACTGATTATCTAAACCCACATCAGTCAAGGCTCAGGTCAGGTTTTGGCAGACATCCTGGTTTAGTGACCCAGGTGGAAGATCTGTGTCTGGAGTTAGGCAGGAGAAGAGTAATCTGACTTTTACTTTTAGATCTCTCAGCAGTTAGTCAACACAACTGCCTACTATGTTCATCTGGATCACAGGGTGAAATGGTGCTATTCTGCAGTAGTTCCAGTCCTACTTACAGATCAAAGTCAGAGAGTAGCACTGAGCGGCTGCTGCACTGTCTCGTGGACTTTAGGGTGTGGCAGGACTCCCATGTTGCCTCTTAGGCTTTTAAAATCTATAACTGCTGGAAAAGAGATAATATGCAGATGTTGGAATCAGTGGAGTTCAATTTGATGAAGGTTTTAAAGGGATTTTTTTAAAAAACAACACAATATAAAAGACTGCAAAAAATGAAATACTTGAGGATTTTTCTTAAAGAGGACTTGGAAGGGTCTCTAGATAAGCCAAATGTCTTGTTTTAAAAATAGTCTATGCAATCTGTTACTGATCATAAGAGCTACAATATTGGGAGGGCAGAAAGTGAAAAAAGGCTTTATATGGTTGGCGCACTCAATCACGATTTCTGGATTATTATTTTTTCCATTTTGCAACTTGCTAGTTCTCCATCAAATACTTTCTTTTTGCTGGATATCAAACCTAATTTGCAATGCCTAGTATATATTATTTTTCAGACACACATTCATGGAAAATAATTTAATTTTGCATTAATGTCTCCTATTAACTACTTCACAATTATGTTGTCGCCCAAGACTTGTTAATGTATAGAGAAACTGTCTAATATTGGTGACATTATCAGGTTAAGACAATTCTAGCACATATGTTCAAGATCCGCAGACACCATGGCACATTTCTATCAGCTTAGTCTATTTTGATGAATAAATCCTATTTAAATTTTTTGTTATGAAATATGACATCTATAATAAGCTGAGCCTCCATTAAATTTAGACACAGAGATTTTACATGCTGTTTGAAATATCACTTCCTATTCTTCCAACCCTAAATCTTGCCCAATAGCTCTATGTTATTGCTACTGGTATTGCTCTATCTAGTTATTAGCTAATCCCAATAATGTATCATAAACACAGGACATGATCCTCTTTTGGTATTTGTTCTCACCAATAACAGCTTTTGTATTGCTGGTCATGCTCTTAAAACTCAAGTTCACATGGGATCATCTTACCACAATTTCCCCCACTTTCTCAAGTCAAATCACATGACACATTCCAATGGGCTCACCTTTTCTATTAGGAACCAGCACAGCAACCACACTAGGCTGAACTGTTTTATGGATTGATTAGTTATTGGTAACTTAAAGTGTGTGTGTGTGTGTGTGTGTGTGTGTGTGTGTCCGTCCAGGCCTGGAATTGTACTCAAGAGTTACAATTCAAGAGTTACTATCCCAGATTAAATCTTTTACCACTTTCTTCCCTCCTAATAGTGTAGTTCTTATAATATGTGACATTTTGCATAGACTAAAAAGAAAAAAAGATATGCCATTTAACTTAACTAGAGACCCTTCCAAGTTTTCTTTTAGAAAAATCCTGAAGTATTTTGTTTTTTGTAGTCTTTTATACTGAGTGGTTTCAAAAATCCCCCTTCAAGGCCATCATCAAATTGAACTCCACTGATTCCATCGTCTGCATATTATTTCTAATAATCCTACAAGAAATAATAATATGTAGTAAGAGCTAATAATTATATCACCCCCATACCAAGATATTTTCATTTTTTCCCACCTACACACCCATTATATTCTGGTCCAACCTATTTAGTAACACTGCCGAAGTTAGCAATTACCTGGTTTGGAATATGTGTCAAGTTGGTAACACTTGCATGTATTACCAAGCGACATTTCCCTCGGAAATCTTCTACGGTTTGAAATGAAAAATCATTTGGAATACATATATATGTCTGTTTTAGTCCAGGTCTTGGTCACTAATGAAAGCTCAAACCCAGCTTAGCAAACACATGAAGGAAAATTTCCAAAATAACTGTGGGAAATCTAGAGAAGCGCTGGAGCCCTGTGCAATCTCAGGGTTTCTCTAACCAAGCCCTGGAAAATGTGCCCAACCTAACCAGCCAATAGCTTGTTTGGCCACTATAGGAAAAGAATGCCAGACTAGTTAGGACTTTCGTCTGATCCAGAATGGATATTCTTATATATGCATTTAACTAATTTATTTATAGTATTTCATAGCCTGTTGTTTAGTACCGAGGCTCTCCGGATATATAATAATAGTTTAAAAAAATCTATAGAATTAATATAAGCCCTCAGCACAGTGAGGCCTGAAGAAAAAACATTTCTGTCTGTTACTGTTGGTATAGGACTATACATTCACAAAAGATTTGGCATTTACAAAGATTCTGCTAAAAATTGAAATGCTGTTACACAGAGTGCAGTAAGGGCAGGACTAAACACTTTGTTGACCTTGGCCAACTCTGAATGCAAAATCTAAAAAAAACACTGAATATGCTTGCAATACAAGTTCTCAAAGAAACATGTTAAAGCTTTAACTTTTAAAATCCTGAAAAGCTTGGACCAACAGGCTTAAGAAACACTTCTTCCCATATGAATATTGGATTTTGAAGTGTTCATCTGAGGCTCTTCTTCAGGTATTTTCACCTCCAGAGGTGAAGTGAACTAGAAGGTGATCAAAGACAGCACATTTTCAGTGGTTGCCCCCTATTGGTAGAATGCCTGGAACCAAATTTTTAATATCTGTTTAGTATCTAATGAAAATAATAAATATCTAATTATTTGCTGTTCCTTCTAGATTTTTTTTTATTTTTATTATTGGGCAGTATAGAAATGCAGTTAATAAATAAATAAATATTTGTGGTTTTAACCTGTCAAATCACAGTTTTACATTATTTCATCATATGTTGTTTTGTTCCTGTTGTCTTGTTGTTCCTTGTGTTCTAATCTATAACCCATAATCTGAAATCTCATGCCACAATGACTTCACAGTTAGGTTACATCACACTTTACTTAGGGATGCTTCAGAACAACGTTTGGAATTTGCATCTGGACCAGATTTCACCAGTAAGGCATAAACAGGCACAAGCTGGACAGACCATGTAGTATCAGTACTCAAAGAACTGTCCTGGTTACCCATTAAAACCATCACTTTGGCCTTGAAATTAATCTCAAAGGCCAGACAACAGGAAGTTCATCTCCTAAAATGTAATTCCTGCCTCCTGCAGGCCTTAAAATTTTCTAGAAGGGCCCAGTCATCTGAAATTCTGGGAAGGGACACAATCAACACCAGTTTCTGCTGTACTAGTACTAACCTCCTTAGGGAATTCCCTTCAAGAGAGACCTGGTTGACTAGCTCATTTCAGGTATTTCTAAAAACAAAGGCTTTCCCCAATAACATCTATAAAATTGGCAGGTGCTGTGTAAAATCTTTTTGACTGCAATTGGTTATGTCTCTGTTGCTTTGTGGATATAATGTTGTGTGTTTTAGGATCCTGCTTTAAAAGTTAGTTTAATAAATAATGATTTTATATCGGTAGTGTATTTTATATTGTTGTCTGCTGTTCCTTTTCCATTACACAACTATTAGTATTCATAGATCAACTAAGATTTCACATGTTTTAACCCTTTTTCAGATCCAAAACCCTTCCTGACTTTCCACACGGGAACTACACTTTTTCTTTTTAATGCATAGCTCAGTTTTCCTCTTCGGTTTCCTTCTCTCTTATTCCCCCCACCCTGTTTTTCTTCCTATTGGTGTATCCCCACCGTTAGGTCATAGGGGCCATGCCTCATCTGAGCAAGATAGTGATCTAATTTACTATAGATCCTACTTTGCTTCTTTGAGTAAATTATTTATCAAAGACTACGTTAATAATCTCACACATAATCTTTTCAACATCATGAGGATAAGGTGTGAACGTTACCAATTATGTGTCTTGTTCTGATGAAGACAGTCTCATCCCAGGCGTCCCACTGAAACTCTGAGCCTGGCTCTTTCTGTAGGGAGATCTCTTAGTGGTGCCAATTTGTCTGTGAGGTGTGGTTTAGACTTGGCAAGGCAAATAATCAATCCAAATACATTTCCCAGCTCAGCTAGGATCCGACAGTGCCTTCTTAGGAAATTGCCACTGCATTTCTGGGTCAGGCTTGAAACCTCCAGATGAGAGAGAGAAAATTTTACGTTCTCTCTTCCAACCAAGATTCATTTCAACTTAGTTAACTCAGCCCATCTTTCCTTCTATCTGAAACTGAAAGGCCAGCAGTTTCAAGCAATGCATAGGATGTACATCTCATTCACTTTCTAGCAATTTTTATCTCTGATAGGGCAATGATATCAAGCTGTTCATTATGCCCCTATGAATTTCAAAGCCATAACTATGAAAATCTGTTAAAATATGACACCTGCTGCCACTTGAAGTTTCTTTTGCTTTTAGTCTGATAGATGACAACCAAACTGTATGGATGAAGGTTGTTCTGGACTGTCCTATTCCGACTGTAGTGGTAGGGCTGTGTGACTGAATGCCTCACCATGAATAACGTCATGCACATTGAAAACTTCTAGGCTACCATTCACCCTAATATGCTAGTGAATGCCCCCAGCTCTAAGTGATGTAGCACAGTCTAAGAAAAATGTTCACATGAAATTTACTGCAGGACATATGACTCTTCAGTTTCTA
This sequence comes from Elgaria multicarinata webbii, assembly GCF_023053635.1. Classification (NCBI taxonomy): domain Eukaryota; kingdom Metazoa; phylum Chordata; class Lepidosauria; order Squamata; family Anguidae; genus Elgaria; species Elgaria multicarinata. Next base: position 23,462,096 of record NC_086175.1, on the reverse strand, counting down.
GGAATGCCACAAATTTTATTTAAAATAATGCAGTGCATAGCATTTGTTTTATATTAGCACAGTTTAGGTTAGCTTTCCCCAAACTGACACCCTCCATATGAGTTGAACTACAACTCCCATCATCCACCAGCCAGCAATGTCAAGGGTGCCAAGTTGGAGAAGGCTGGGTTAAGCTGTTCTATATCATTGAAGGGATCCTTGACTGAGTAAGTTTAGGTCAAAATGATACTCAGCAAAGGAATTTGGAAGGGAAATCACCATACCACCTGAAAGCTATTTTCAGACAGCACACCTACCACACATCAAAGACATGGGACATAATCTCATAATGATGCATGAGTGACACTGCCATTTTTAATCTGGCACCAAAAACATGACAATATGCCACTTCAGAAAATGTCAGAAATATGCATTGCAGTTTATGGTGCAGAACTTCTGAACTAGGCAGTAGAAGGAAACACAATCAATACAAATATTTCAAAAGACATATACTGTGAGACAAACTGGCTGCAAAGTTGAAGACCTTGTGTGGTTGATCAATTTGAAATCTCAAAGCCTCATAGCTACTTTTGTCAAATAAAGCTTTGTTTGTCAGATACCACACTACAGCGGTTTTCAAACTGCGTTCTTGGAAACCCTGGATATCTTTAGAAGCTTATTATAATGTTGTTTTTTCATATAAGGAGGTCATCAAATAGCCAATGGACAAATTATACGACCTTGTATCTGGCAGCTTCCTATTGTTTCTAAGATCTCTAATGGCCCAAAGACCCCTTGCTCTCTGCTGTTGTATTTCACTGCCACATGCAATTGGTAGGAGAGTGTCAGAAAGGAACAAGCTCAATTCATGTAGACCTCTGGTTGGGCTCAAAAGGCCTCTTTCAGGGGCCCAATGTGAACTGAGCATACATCCAACGGGCTGCAGAATCCTCTGCAAAGGGTGTGGGTTCTATGGCAGATAGAAGCTCTGTGGAGGGAGAGAGAGGTAAAACACACCACTGCAACAGAAGGAAAAAGCCTGAACAATGTAGATTATAAATCTAATGAGTTTTCCCCCAAAATACTTATTTAAAATTCAAAGTTTTGATTATCACACCCTTGAAATGTTTTCCTCCTTGTTGTTTTAAAGAGCATTGGGTCATCAAAGTAGGACTCAAAGGAATGTAAACTTAAAAAGAAATCCAGTAAACACAAAAGAAGTTCTAAAGAGCAACTCTCTTGGGTCACCAGTGGCAAGTAAGAATTTATGTCTTAAGTAAGCAGGACAGAGGAAGCATTACAGGAGTTGTTTATTTACACCCGCAAATGTGAAAGCAAGAAGGTTAGGAAAGATTTTTTAATGAGCTAATAGCTTTGGTGGGCTAATTTAAAAAACGGCATGAAAGAGCACACAGTATGATAATGCAAAATTCTGTATCAGAAATTCCTCCCACACTTTGGCAGCGTTTCCCACAGAACAGAATTATGTTTTTAAAATCCAGAGTATTTTTCTATTAAGTATTTTTAACTTTGTTATTAGATAAATTAAAGTAGTATCTTACATTAGCAATGCCCTAGCATTGTTAGAGAAGAATGTGGAGATGGCCTAACTTAACATTGAATTTAATGGGTCTACAATTATTTTCCTACCTGGCAGGGGTGTTGTGAAGTTTAATTAATTAATTAATGCTCTTAACAAGCACTCAGATTCCCAGATGAAAGGTGCTGTATAAGAGGAAAGTATTATTACTCATTGATGTGATTGTCTTAAGACAGTATCACCTTACACAATACAGAGCCTCTCAATGATTTCGAGTTGTTTGAAGTATGATAAGCATATTTATAATTAAAAGAAAGATATTGTGGATATACTCTCCTCAAGGTGTGACTAGGATTGTGAAACCAGAAGTATGGCTTTGGCGGAGAGAATAAACTAGAATTAAACAGCTCCTAAGGCCAATTCTGTCTGCAGTTGTGTAAAGCGCATTCTTCTATTCCTTTTGTTCTCTCTGGAGGCTCCTCTTATTAGGTAAAATAAAACCTGATGAAAAATGAAGGTGAGTCGTCACTCTGGTTCAAACTCTCTCATTGCCGCACGCACGCATGCACGCACGCACACACACACACAATAATCCAACTTTATACAATTTGCTCGTGGCTTTCTCAAACTAGGAAAAAAAACTGTTTGGTTTCTCTTACACCCTTTCAGCCTAAAGGCAAAAATATTACAACAATTTCACCTATTTCCCATTTTGGTTTGATGTGGGTTTTGCATTATCCTGAAGCAAATATAATTCATATCTTTATATATTCTTCCCAGAATATTATCTTTGCTTTATTTTATTTTTTTGAAATTGTAACTGATCATATATAATTTCTCTCTTTTTCATCAAGTGAGCTTCATGGCTGATTTGGGATTTGAACCTCGCCAGACTCACTCTCCTGAGAGTTCTCCTGCTTTATTTGTTCTATGCCAGTGGCATGAGAAATGCCTTACAATACCCATATCTAAAATGAGCTAGGCCATTACCATTCCCTTTTCACTGATAAGGAACTAGGTGAACTGCAAGGCTGAGAACATCTTTTGTACCAGACCTCCCAAGTCCATTAGAAGGTTGATCTATGTATTCAAAACAGGTACCCGATACAGACCTCCTTGGACTGTACCACTTCAAAATGTGTCGGGGGGGGGGGGCGGGGGATGGATACGTGTTTGAATACTCTTCCAATATGAAAAACTCCCTACTTCCAGGGAAAAGAGCTCTAGCTTTGTAAACTGCCCAGAGAACATTATTTATTGCAGAATTAGAATGTAATAAACAAACAAACAAACAAACAAACTAAGATAAATAAATAGCCTATCTTTTTCACTAACATAAAGGTTTATTTTGGGCAGGGTCTCTCTCTCTCTCTCTCTCTCTTCTAAGTAGGAAGAGGCCTTCTGATGTGCAATTTCCTATTCACATTGTGAATTAGTATGAGGGAGGGAGCAGCAGCAGCTATATCATGTGCTTTTTCTGAACGTATGGCGCTACATAGCAGGCTGAGAAGATGCAGCTACAAAGAGTTGGGAAACATTTGCTTCCATTTTCAACTAACCACCATTTCTTGTTATGTCCACAAAAAGGTAAACTGTAACGAACTAGTTTTTCCCCCACTCTTCACCTTCAAGGAGCCCTTCTGGCTGAAGAGTGGGGTAAAATGCTTTAAATAAAGAAATATTGAAATAAGCCACCACAATTAGCTGAAAATGGAAGCTTCCAATCTCCTCCTTGCAGCCAGAGAAGAAGGGAAGGAAGCAAACAGGCTTGATGCTCATACACTAAGGATTCGCTGTGGTCAATGATGAGGAACAACGAACAATGGTGGGCATGGTGGTAGTGGTGGGAGAATGGTACCAAAGCAGCTGCCCAGAAAGGGCATTTAACAGGCATGGAAAAGACAAGTTTTGGGGGACCATTTCCCCTCCCCTTCTGAGCTGAAAATATTTGCCTGCAAACATTCAGCACACTTATAGGATCCATATCTGTGGACTGAATGGCACCATAATGTATAAAAAGTATATTCATCAACCCCCAAAGCAAAAAAGATGTATCAACAGATCACAGATATTATCAAGTTAATATTATGCAGAGTTAGATTACACTAACACTTACGACAAGAAAAAATACTTTGTGGTGATTTTTTCCTGTCATTTTATAATGGGGAAACTTTGTTGTGAATGCGCCTTTATAATTCATATTCAACAAAGAATACTGTTTTCCTACCTACAACATAAACTAATGGAAGCACATGTACAAGGAAGCTTCAATATGGACAAATGAAAGGAAAAGTAAACATAATTATTTTTACCTATTGAAAATTATTGTGACCTTTATGTAATATCTTTTGACATTTCTGCCCTGGCACTCAAATATATAGTTAAGAACTTCCAAGCAATGGGTAGAAACTGGATCTCAAGATAAACAACAATCATAAGATAATAAACATGGCTAATAGAGGCTGTGGAACAGAGTTTAATACAAGCTTGATGGGATAATAAGGGCATAATAAGCTTGTGCAGAAACTAGCCTATGATCCTCAAAATGTTCCACCAACACAGGCACCATATAATTAATAGTACTGATGGCAGAGGAGAGCTTTTAAGGTTTGGGCTGTAAACTATTGGTTGAAAGGGCATAATAAAGAGTTAGAAACGCCACACTAATTCCTGAGGTACAAAGAGAAACCACCTTCAGTAATCAGAGAACAAATAATAGGGAGAGAAAGGAGATGTCTAATTTGTCTTCCTTTTTATTTTGTAGCAACAGAGTCAATCAAATGCCAACAATTAGCTGTCATTAAGACTATGCCATATTAAATGAAACTGGGGGGGGGAGAGAGAAACCAGCCTTACTGGTATAACACTCTCTAACCTTATTCATTTATAGGACTTAATGAGACAAAACCTGAGGAAAACCCACTGGACATAAAACAAAATTTTAAATTAGGTCACAGCTATTTCCTAAAAGGACTCTTCCAAGCCTTTTGAGGGGAAAACAAAAACATTATTGTACTTGGGAAAACCTTTGTAAAGATTTGACAGAACAGTGTGCTCTAAGTAATATCCCAAAGGACACTTCAACAGACACTGACTTCATAGTCAGTGATACACCCAGCTCAAATTTGCGCTCGTACTTCAGGGAAAGAGGGCAACTGCCAAATACTCAAGCAGCCTTCCTCAATCTGGTGCCCTCCAGATGTCTTAGACCTACTCCCAGCACTCCTAACCAGCATGGCTGCTGGGGATAATGGGAGTTACAGTCCACTGCATCTGGAGGGTATAGGTTGGAGGAAAGTAAAGTATCACTCTGGAGTGGATGGAAAGGATACAGCAGTATATTGGACACAAATAAGAGTTAATGGACAACTGGATAAACGAGGCTGGGAGTGTATTTGTGAGCCTCAGATGAATGGGGGTGCAACCAAGATGGGGGGAACATCTGCCATATGAACATAGGAAGCCATCTGACTGTTGCTCCACCACGCCCAGGATCAATCCTGACCATTGCTCATATCGAACCTGACCACTGCTCCAACTAGCCCGGAATCATTTACTCTGATTGGCAGAAGATGCCCAGGGCCTTGGGCAAAGTTCAGTCCCAGTCTTGAAACTTGAGATCCTTTTAAAGTGAAGGCACCAGGAACTTAACTTAACAGGGGACTTCCAGAACCATATGAAAGCATCATGGAATTGACAGCCACTACTAACAATGTTATCCGGAATAAGTTGTGAAAATAATAATAATAATAATAATAATAATAATAATAATAATAATAATAATAATAATTCCTAAGAATTTTAAGATGTTGTGATTGTTATTTTAATATTGTATTAGTTTTATATGCTTTTTAAACTAGTTTTATGTATTATATTGTATTTAACGTTATTCCCCGCCTCGATCCAGAGGGAAAGGCAGGTAAGAAATAAATATATTATTTATTTATTTATTTATTTATTATTATTTCATATATTGTTTTATGCTTTACTCATGGTTTTAACTTTTGTGAATGGCCCAGACAGCTTCAGCTATTGGCTTCACGGCAAGGCCAACGACCGAATCTGCTGCACATTTGCTGGCGTGCATGCCTGTCCATTATTTACATTGTGACACTGAAGGAAACTGGGCTCACTCATGAGAGAAAATCCTCTCATGCCCCTGTTTAATGCTACCTTTCCATATGGACATTGCTTCTGGACCCTTGCATTCATTCAGTAAGGCTAAAGCCACTTCTTTTCCCAAATAAAATTGCAACGCACAGATAGTCCCCAGCTCTAGGATAAGGCCTTTTTAACAAGCTGCTCACCATAATCCTGTCACTGTCGATGATAGTGTTTAGCCTGTGTGCGATAGTCAACACTGTACACTGGGCGAACTTTTCACGGATTGTCTTCTGAATCAGCTCATCCGTTCTGAAATAAACAGCATATGCAGGTGTGAAGAGATTGCGCAGCAACAATACAGACACACTTTCCGTGAAGTTTTCTTTTCTACATTCACCGCCACAGAATGAAGTTAACAATTTTTATAGACTGTGGTAGTAGGGCAGAGCCCTACCTCTTCCAGTTAATTTTATTACTTTTACCCCACTTTTCTACAACTAGACTCCAAGATGCCTTACAAAGAGAAGATAAAAAACATCACAATTGTTTAATTCAGTGCATGAAAGTTCGAAGCTTTTATCAGCTTAGGTTGATATACCAACTACGCCCTTATCTGGACAGAGATAGCGTAGCTACAGTTATTCACGCTCTGATAACCTCTCGTTTGGATTACTGCAATGCGTTATACGTGGGGCTGCCTTTTGAAAACAGTCCGGAAACTTCAGCTGGTACAAAACAGGGCAGCCCGCCTACTAACAGGGACTGGCCGGCAAGATCACATTACGCCAGTCCTTTTACAACTTCATTGGCTGCCAGTCCAGGTCCGGGCCTGATTCAAAGTGCTGGTATTGACATACAAAGCCCTAAACGGTTTGGGGCCAAGTTATTTGAAGGAACGCCTCCTCCCATATGTACCTGCCCAGACCTTAAGATCATCTACAGGGGCCCTTCTCCGTGAGCCCCTGCCAAAGGAAGTGAGGCAGATGGCTACTAGGAGGAGGGCTTTCTCCGCTGTGGCACCCCGGCTTTGGAATGAGCTCCCCAGAGAGATCCGCCTGGTGCCTACGCTGTACTCCTTTCGTCACCAGCTAAAGACCTTTTTATTCTCTCAGTATTTTAACACTTAATTTAAACTTAAATTTAATTTTTACTGCTCTAACTCTGTTCCCTCTGCTAGGGAAAGTGGAAGGCAAAAGGAAGAGGGGTCGACCAAGGGCAAGATGGATGGATGATATTCTGGAGGTGACAGACTTGACCTTGGGGGAGCTGGGGGTGGCGACAGCCGACAGAAAGCTCTGGTGTGGGCTGGTCCATGAAGTCATGAAGAGTAGGAAGTGACTGAACAAATAAACAACAAACTCTGCATTTTAATCTCATATCAATTTTTGCTGCATGGTTTTATCCTGGTTGCACTTTTTATACTATATTTTGTATTTGTGTTTTTAAACTGTTGGTTGTTTTATTATGGTTTTAATTTTTGTGAACCGCCCAGAGAGCTTCGGCTATTGGGCGGTATAAAAATGTAATAAATAAATAATAAATAAATAAATATAAAGCCTTTAGCTCTTTGCAGACAGTTGTTTTCTATATGTGGAGGGGGATTAGAATTTTCCCATCTGGGACCTGTCCCTCCCTCAGGGAATCTGACATCCATATATTAAATATCATGTTTGCGTAGAGCAAACAATGGACTGTGCAATACATAAGTTCTGATTTCGTAGTGTACACAATGAACAAAGTGTGCCTACATATTTTGGGCTCTGTGTAATGGTAAGTTCCTTTCATTACAATGGGCTTATACTGAGAAGGACTAACATTGGATACAACTCACAGGCCCCTATGCCACTGTGATCTCCAAAGTAATGGTGCCAGGCACACCAGGGCTAGCGAGCACAGCCTCAATTACCCTTCTCTCAACACAAACTTGTAGAAAACAACCACCTGCATAGGGTTTTTGTTTGAAGTAGTGTGGAAAGATATTCTTCTCTCTCTCTCTTTAAAATGAGTAAGTTCATGAGTAATATGAGAACCATGGTTCATGAGAGCCAGTGTGGTGTAGTTGCTAGAGTGTTGGACTGGGAGTCAGGAGATCCGAGTTCTAGTCCCCACTTAGCCATGGAATCTCATTGGGTGACTTTCAGCCAGTTACAGACTCTCAGCCCAACCTACCTCACAGGGTTGTTACTATGAGGATAAAAAAACAGAGAGGAGGAGGATTATATCCTTGAGGTGGAGGTGAAAAGGCGAGATATGAATATAATAAATAATATAGCTTGCAAGAAACTTTGGGGTTTGTTTCAGTGAAGAGACAGCTGAGCAGTTTAGAATATAGTTCCCATACCATTTGCAATTTCTAACACAACGCATCTTCACTCTTGCTTGGTGCAATGCTTGCTCTCTATTCTAGGTTCAACCTCCTTTAAACATGAAACCAGATGTCCCCATTCCATCTACCAGATGATCAGGCCTGAAACAGGTCATGTGTGGATTCAGTTGCTCTGTACTTCTGGAAAGAAGGGGCATGTGTCTCACCCTACCCCAATCCCATCTTGCTCAGGAGGGGAAGACAACCACGTGTCCTGCCTTCATAGCAATGATCCTCTACTCTGAAGGCATAACACTGGCTGCCTTTCCGTCCTTTCCAGAGAGGGCTGGGGAGGCAGATGAGACACTCTGAAATGCTGCCTCCAGAAGAGGGCTCCATTTGGAAGAATGTATTGAGGCTGACTGCAATGTTCTTCTCTGTATCTATACCACTATGCTGGACAGAGATTCTGTCCACAGAGGACAGAGCCTCAATGAATCAGTCCAGATAAACTGAACAGAGCTGCTGGTGTGAAAGCCTTTGGCTCTGGGAGGGAGAAATGTCACAGCTGTCATTAATGTCACGCTGTGGAGAAAAAGACCAGTCCTAATCACAGCTGCTCCTCCCGTCTCCTCCCTGTCTTCTAGTATATTGGAAGGGACGTACTTGGAAAAGAGGGAGAGGGAGAGAGAGACTGTGAATGCGTGTACTAATTATTTTAATAGATTTCAGATTAAGTTTGGGATTAATCTTCAGGACGTAAGCCAATTTTAAGGATCTTCCGGGATGGTGGTTTTACTTTCAAACACAAGGTGGCCAAGGTTCTCTCTCTTTTTCTTTTCTTTTCTTATGGCAAAAAAAAAAAACCCACCTTGTTGCCACTTCCAGCAGCAGCTTGGCTGCCCTTGGCAGCCTGGCAACATTCTTGGGGCAGATTGCCCTGTGGGAATGATGCAACATCATGATCCTGTCCAGGAATGCATCTGGCACTTGAAACAGCAGCAAATCCATCGTGTGTGTGTGTGTGTGTAAAAAGAAAATAAGGGGGAGGAACCCTACAGCTTCCTCGTGTTTAAAGGTAAGACCGCCAACCCCCTCCCCCAAATCTTTATTATTATTATTATTATTATTATTATTAATTTATTTATATAGCACCATCAGTGTACATGGTGCTGTACAGAGTAAAACAGTAAATAGCAAGACCCTGCCGCATAGGCTTACATTCAAAATCGCCAGTCCTCAAATTTGCAGAATATCCCCACATACTTATAACTGGGGTGGGGGCAGAGAAATATTCAGCCTGGCTTTCGTGTAAATATATATAAAATGGGAGCTACCTTGCCATGGGAGTGGTAAGGCAGGAGCCTGAAGAGGCAACGCTCAGGCATGTAATCGGGGCACAGGCAACCCCTGTATTCATACGTAAGTCTAACTTGAGCTACTAAAAAACATTTCTTCTTTCTGATTTTTATTTCTAATTGAAGAACCTTTGCAAAGCTTTGAAATTGTTGTTCTGTTTATCAGCAGGATTTCTCCCCAACAAATAAAACATTTCTCACAAAAATTCAAAGACCATAGTAATGCAAGAATTAATTAAAATTCTTGGTGAAGTCCTTTTTATTTTCTCAGCATCTTAACAGTTTTGTTGTTTATTCATTCAGTCGCTTCCGACTCTTCGTGACTTCATGGACCAGCCCACGCCAGAGCTTTCTGTCGGCTGTCGCCACCCCCAGCTTCCCCAAGGTCAAGTCTGTCACCTCCAGAATATCATCCATCCATCTTGCCCTTGGTCGGCCCCTCTTCCTTTTGCCTTCCACTTTCCCTAGCATCAGCCTCTTCTCCAGGGTATCCTGTCTTCTCATTATGTGGCCAAAGTACTTCAGTTTTGCCTTTAATACCATTCCCTCAAGTGAGCAGTCTGGCTTTATTTCCTGGAGTATGGACTGGTTTGATCTTCTTGCAGTCCAAGGCACTCTCAGAATTTTCAGTATATAGCGACTTAATTTTAACTGCGCTGTTTAAAATTTGTATTTTAAATCTGTATTAAATTCTGCATTGCTGCTTGATTTTATCCTGGCTGTGTTTTTATATTATATTTTATATTATGCTTTTATACTGTTTGTTTAATATTTTGAACGGTTTTTATGGTTTTAAATTTTGTAAAGTGCCCAGAGAGCTTTGGCTATTGAGCAGTATAAAAGTGCAATAAATAAATGAATAAAATACAAAAAGCTGGTAAAAGAAATATGTGTACAGCTAACTGCTTCCCACTTCCTACTCTGAACACAATTATAGACTGCCATTCCCCCCAAAAGCATTCTAGGAGGAAAATAAACACACACACACACACATGCACACACACACACACACACACACCTCTGACAGATCTGGTCAAAATAGTGGTAAGGCTTTGGGTGAGATGAATAGTATCTAAACATCCATTTATTTCTAGAACAGAAAGGCCTAAGGCAGACATGATACTTAACTACTATTAAGGAAAACAAACCGTGACTATGTGTTATGTCTGAAAACCTAAACCATAGTTAAGGAATGGCCACAAACTAGGATGTGAACCCATGGATTAGCTTTCAAAATGAAGTGCACATCCCAGAGAGAACATATATGAAGATACCAGCAAGATCTGTTTGCCAGCTTGCAAAGCAGAGTTAACTACCTTAACCATGGTTAGTAAATCAAGAACTTCAAAAAGGCCAATTTCTATCCATCTTTATGTCAAAGATGCCATAATGTGCCCTCTCAGTGGTTAGATCACAACTGTGGCATTCTACACTAACTTGTTATAACACTTAAAATATAATGCCATTACATGGTAGATTCTGAGGGGGAGGGGGGGGAAAGGATTTAGATCCTGTTAAGATGACACGCTAAGCCACGGTGTTTAAGCATTTTGAGTTAAACATTATGGCTTAGCATGTCATGAGAACTATGACTTTGTGTAACACGTGAACCATTCCTTACCATGTTGGCTATATAACCACGGTTTAAACACACTCACAAACCATTTGCTGCAAAAGGGTTAGCGGCCTAACCATGCCTTAGCGTGTCGTCTGAACAGGCCCTGAAACATCAGGGATATGCAGCAAACCAACAAGAAATTCAAGTTGCCACCACAGAGTCTTTTATGATTTGCACTGCCATGTCTGACACTCTACACTAGTAAACAACTGTGTTACTGCAACATATATTGCAGCCCTTGGGTTAGGCAAGAATGCATAATAAGTTTATTAAAAAAAATACTCCCAGCATGTTAAACAGCAGGAGACATTATATTTCCATTGGCCTGATAAAAGCCACAGATACCAACACTTCTTGCTCTAAGCAAAGTGTTAGCCAACAATAATTATTAAAGGAATGTAATTTTTCTGTAATAGTTTTAAAAAAAACCTCACTCACTCACACTCTCCCTCACACACAAAACAGTGCATAAAGCTCTATCTATTATTATTATTATTATTATTATTATTATTATTTATTTATTTATTTATATAGCACCAACAATGTACTTGGTGCTGTACAAAATATACAAATAAAACAGCGATACTCTGCCTAGAGGCTTAAAATCTAAAATCACATTAAAACATATGAAGGGGGGAAGGGGTTCACAAAGCAGAAATAAGAGAAAAATCATAGTAATAAGAACAGTAAATCAAGCTAAAATACCAAAAGCTATTGAAAACAAATGAGTTTTCAAACGCGTTTTAAAATCTACAATGGAACTCATGGTACGTACCTTCACAAAGATGACAAACACAAGGATGTTGTTCATGACTCTATAAAATGATTAATTTGTACACTGGAAAGATGGGAAGACTACTACACGGTAAAATGATTTTACAGATATTTGAAAAGAAATGGAAGAAATCGAATGAAAAGGGAGCTTCTATTTTGATTTAAGAAGAAATGAAAATTATCTATAATACTTGGCTTTACTTTGCTATCTAGTTCTTTGACCATTTTTTTTAAAAAAATGAACAGTAAAGAAGCACAAGAGAGCACAAAAACTTTAAGCTTGCTACATTCACACACAATTGTAAGCCAACTATGGTTTAACATTATATGAATGACCCTTTGGCTTGTAAGTGGTTTGTCATGTGAAAACTTAGGCAAACTTCATTTAGTCTGAACTATGGTTTCAGGAAACAAGCCAAGTTCAAACCATGGTTTCTAACCCGCCTTGTTTCCCTAAATCAAAGTTAAGCTTCAGATGGTTTTATACTGTTGTTTTATACTCTGAATTGTCTTAATTTTGTAAACCACACAGAGAGCTTTGGCTATTGGGCGGTACAGAAATGCAATAAATAAATAATAAAATCTCCTTCCTGTGACTGAGCCAGAGGATTCTGTTCATCTATAGCCCTATATGAACAGTGGTACTCAGGATGGAAGTTATGTAACAACACTATGGGTAGATTATCTGAACTTCAGGTTTACCTTGGATCCACATTTGCTGTTGCTTCATCAATAATCAATATTTTATTCTTCTTCAGAATAGCCCTGGCCAAGCACACCAGCTGTCTCTGGCCAACACTAAAATTAGATCCAGATTCTGCAAGTTGTGTTTCTAGTTTGTCAGGTAGCTCTTCAATGGCCTCCTTTAGTTGGACCTGCAGACATATCAACATGCTGAAATGTAAGTAAACTGCTTCTAAAAAGACACAGTATTCATCTTCCACTTCATAATTAATTTCAGAATATACATCATTTCAGTCTATAAAAGAAGATGATGCTCACAAAGGCCATAGCTAGACCTAAGGTTTATCCCAGGGTTGTCCTGGGGTCAAACCTGTTCATCTAAGTGCCACACAGGGCATCCAGTGCTCAGGCAGGGACGAACCCAGGATGATCCTGGGATAAACCTTAGGTCTAGCTACGGCCAAAGTAAGAGATCATGAGAGGGCTAAGTTAACTCATGTCAACACCCATGATGAGTTGGCATGACATGCTAACTCATCATGGGTGGCTGGCCACGGTGGGTTGGCATGTCATGCGAACTCAGACTGTACTGATCAGGGTGTGTTGTTTTTTCCCCAAACAACCTGACCTGATGATCTGCTGTAGGGCTTATTTTACCCACAGTGGGTTGGAGTATCATGTGAACCTTGACATGTGAACCCACTGCGGATAAAGGGCATCGGGCAGCAAGCTGCTTGGCAAGAGCAGGATAAATCCATGCTGCTCTTACCAAGCGGCGCCACAGCCATTCACAATTACAGCCAAACTGCTACCCATGCCCTTTTCTCCTTGCCAGTGACTATTCCCCACCCCCACCCCTGCTTCACCTATCCTCTTTTCCCAGCTCTGATCACAATCTTGGTTGCGATCAGAGCCTTTTTTATTATTATTTCCTGGCCCAGTTTGTGCTCATAATCAGGACCGGGAAAAATTGTTCACACTTCCTTCATAGAACCATAGAACAGTAGAGTTGGAAGGGGCCTATAAGGCCATCGAGTCCAACCCCCTGCTCTTATGCCTGGGAACTGTGCACAAATTTTATGTTTTTAATGTAAAAGTGCCCCATGCCAAAAATGGAGCAACAAGGGAGGGGTAGATTTCCTCCCCATCTGATTTTCGGTACGGGGTACTTTAAATCTCAATGCAGTCCTATGGAGCCAATCTGTGGTGGGGAGTTGGAACCCCCCATCCAATTTTCAGCACCAGTCACTTCTAAAGAAAGCCTGCCCACATTTGTGCAATGCATCCTGGGTATGGGGAAGTGTGAGGGAAAATCCTGGTCCCATTTTGCAAACAAATGGGAATGAATTTTAAAAAAAGACCTTCATCTGCGATCGATCATGATCAGAGCAAGGAAGGGAGAATTGGAGACAGATAAAATGGGTTTGCCACCAAGTCCCCTGAAACGCCAGGTGCAGGACTGAGAGGGAGGGAGTGGGGATCAGGGGGCAAAACAGCCATGCACTGTCAGTTCTTTGCCTAATTGTCTGGAGGGTGTGCTAATCTCACCTTTAGGGTTGTTCGGAAAACAACACACAGCGCAAAGCTACTCACCCATCATGAGCTAGTGTGTCATGTGAACACGCCCAATACATACGAACACAAGGAACATAATTCTTCCATCTGCATAGAGTAGATTATTTAAAACACATTGCAGTTCTGAAATATTACCTCTTCCAAAGAATTCCATAGCTCCTCATCACTATATTCGTTGAAAGGGTCCAAGTTTTTTCTCATAGTTCCAGTAAACAAAACTGGTTCCTAAAACACAATGAATGGCCATTTAAAATAATTTCTGTTCAACCAGCGTTGATAGTACAGATACAAAAATTAAAACACACTTAGCTTTGACAAAGATGCCTGAAAAGCTACTTAGAACAGAACTACAGGTTACATGCAAATATTACCGTTGCTAAAGGGCTACTGATTTTAGGCAAAGCGGCTTTGAGAGGGGAAGACTTGTAACATGCGATTGATGAAGTGAGGCTGCTTAGGTTTGGTTACACCATAGGGGTGGCGTAGGAATGATTTCAGAAGAGCGAAATGGTAGGTGAAATTGTGAACCGCCCAGAGAGCTTCGGCTATTGGGCGGTATAGAAATGTAATAAATAAATAAATAAATAAATAAATAGGCAGGAAAAAGGTTAAGCACCCCCTGTCACTTCTTTGCTGCGTATCTACCCAACAACACTTTTTTGACTTGAAGAAGGCATCCCTGGGGTTACATATGCATTTGGTAAACCTGTGGTTTTGCTTGAAACCAAAGTTTGGAACAGATAGGTACAGACTTTAGATCACAGATTGTGTTTGGATCTGCACTCTGTTCTAGGAAGTGTGAATTGGGTAAATTCTGGTCAAAAGTGAGCTGAAACAAATTTCTCACCCATTCCTAGATTATCATATAGCTATATACTGTATTTTTTAATAACTGTTGTTGTTGTTTTAAAAAATCTTTGTACGTGTGCAAAGTAAACGTTTCACATCTTCATCAATAACCTACTGGTTAAAATCAAATGATTAGATCTTGTTAGCATAAAAAAAGAAAGAAAGAAAGATTATATAATAGCAATAGGGTTAAAATAAAAGGAAATATCAGAAAGACTTTTTGCCTCTACTACCTGAAGAAAAGCCACTGAATGTCTTAAAACATCTAAAAAAACACATTGGCTCCTTAGGTTTTCATTATGAACGTTTTTGCGCAACCCAAGTGTATGTTTAAAATAATTCATTTTGAAGTCAACCAAGAACTTACGATACACTCCACTGCTACACATGTCACTCTTACATGTTTGTTACCCTACTGCAATTGCTAAACAATCAATTGCCCCATTCTCTTAGCAATTGGATTAATTAATTCCTTCCTTGGGTGTGTGAGTGTGTGGTAGGGGAAACCCCTGCTTGCCCATGCCAGAAAAAAACATTCATCATTAAGAACGGAGATAATTGCTTGTCTGGTTTCACCAAATGGTGAAACCAGCATAAAATGTGGTTTGACTGGTGCCTGATAAAGGCATCAACCTAGCGAAAATTCATTTTAGGCAAGACTAAGTTCTGATGAAAGTCGTAATAACTAACTTGATAAATGTGGGTTACAGCCCAATTATATGCATGTTTACCTATGCATGTTTAGTATGAACCTGGGGCTTACTCTCTAGAAAGTGTGCTTATTTTTATGCTGCATCCTTAATCCTGACTAACTTTAGCCGGATCAAGGCCACTGTCTATCCATTTGTACAGCAACTCAAAGGCCAAGCTACATATCATATTTAACAAATAAATTGGCTGTACATGCTTAACCCCCCTTAAATAGCAGCCTTAGGGGCATGGGAAGGGCTTTTTAACCCTTTGTCCCTCTGCCATCATCCTGATAAAAATTCAGCTTCCCTCCCAACACAAATACCCTAGTCATGCACTATTTGCAGAGAAGCCATGTTATGATGTTTGATACGAAGATGGGCAGAATTTGACCTTTTTGAAGCTTTTCATTTAGTAAACATAGTTAAGAGAATTAGAGATGTGAAGCCAGGAAAAAAAACCTGGAAAAATTCAAGGGCGGGCGGGGGGGAAGAAAGGAAGTGTTTTTCTTCTGAGGACTATTTTTGTTTCTTTTCCGAAAAATTGGAAAAATGGAAGAGCTTTGGAGTATGAAATATATTCTTTTAGAATTTAAAACAAAGTATTTATATATTGTTGCCCAGCCTTTCCTCCCCACCTCCACCCCGCCGCCAATGATTTCTAAAAACTATGCAATAAGAACACTTTTATAGAATGACTAGAGGTGTAAAATGTCTGGAAATAATAAAGGTTTTATATTATTATTTTCTTTGTAAGATTCCCAGCACAGTTAGTTCTTTTATTCCTTATTGAAATTGATCTAAAGCATAATTTAGTGATAAACATTTATGCTCAGTTTCCCAACATGTGTGTAGAGTCACCATTGTGCATTCTTGCTATTTTGCTATTTTATTGTTTTACTCTGTGCAGCACCATGCACACTCATGGTGCTATATAAATAAATAAATAAAAGACAGTAAATGCGCATTCTTGACAGTTTGGGCTTTTTTCTATCAAGTCCTGTGTTTCTGATGCTGCAGCTAATTTATTATGACAATAATTACAAATTTACTAACAGTTTATTTTTAAAAGCTTTAAAGTATAATGATAATTTTATGAGCACACTAAGTTATGCATGAAATAAGTTTAGGAACAGAAAGGCTGCTGTATGTTCCTAAAGCAGCCCTCCACAAGCTGGTGCCCTCAGGATGATTTGGACTACGATGTCCAGCATACCTGGCCATTGGCCATGTCTGAGGCTGATAGGAGCTGAAGTCCAGAATATCTGGAGGGTATCAGGTTGGGGAAGGCTGTCTCAAAGCAAAGAAGTGACTTTAGATCTATAAAGATTTTTTAAAAAATAAGCATTGCTTATTTTTTCCTACAACTACCATTTCTTCTCTGAACCCACAGGAAAAAAAATGTTCCCCTCACTTCACGGCCTCAAAATTTCCAGAAATTTTACATCTTTAAAGATAATTTCCCAATCTCTCTGGCAGCTGGGGTGGATTTTGTCAGGAATCAGGTGCAGAAGTAAAGAGTTAAAAACAAAAAGATCACACTGTGGTCCCAATCTTGAAAGGGGCTGCTATTTAAGATGTAAAAATTAAGCACAACGGGCAATATCCAACTGTATCATTCACAGTGCGCTAGAGGGAACTTGGTTCCAAACCATATGCAAAAGAAGAATCCAACTAAAGTTATGTTTGCGGAAGTGTGGTTGCACAACCTATTGTGCATTACACTTGTTTAAACTGTTGTGCAACCGGTTGTGCATTATGCTTGTAAAATCTGTCATTCAATCGGTTGCACATTACACTTCTGCAACCAGTTGTGCAACCAGTTGCAGAAGAGGGTGAACAAAGTGTTGTGCAAGCATAATGCACAATCAGTTGGGCAAACAGTTGCATAAAGCTTTTTTAAGTGTAATGCACAACTGTGTGAGCAACAGAAAGACTCGGAGGAGCTTTGGTTTGTGGAATGACACTGTTGTATACTGCCTATAAGGCCAAACTATGTGTTGCAACATGCCGCTTGGCCTGTAAATAATAATAATGATAATATAATTATTTCTTACACGCCTCTCCCTTTGGATCGAGGCGGGGAACAACATTAGTACAAGAATCAACACATCTTAAAAATTCTTGATTTCCCATTCATCTAAGTAGGCCTGCTGGAAAAGGCTAGTCTTCAAATCTGTCTTAAAATCACAAAGATAGTTAATTTTACGAATCTCGTCCAGCAGGCCATTTCACAATCTGGGGGCGACAGAGGAAAAGGTCCTCTGGGTAATGGATATCAGCCTAGTTTTGGCTGACTGGAGTAAGTTCTCCCCAGAGGACCTGAGTGTGCGGGGTGGACTGCATGGGAGAAGGTGATCCCATAGGTAACCTGGACCCAAACCATGTAGGTCTTTAAAGGTAATGACCAACACTTTGTACTTTGCCCGGAAACTAATTGGCAGCCAGTAGAGTAAGTAGGCCCACAAGTGTTGAAAAGAAGACTCCAGCTTCTTTTGAATGGCTCACTCAAGGGTACCCATTGCAGCTTTATTATAACAGTCCAATATAGCCTAGATGTATCCAACTGTCGCATGTGTCTTTGATCATCTCTATCTTTATAATAATTCAAATTGGACGTTTATTAAACTAGAGAAAGGGTATAGTACAGTGATTAACTGCCAACAAGATTACAACCCATGTAGCTATTTTCATTTTAATGGGCTGGTATACTAAGCCAAGTTACAAAGCACATCCAAAGCACATGGATAAAATATCTCCAAGCCGGTTCTGCCAAGTTATAAAGGTACTTAAAAATCAACACAGACTGAGTGAATGTACAGTATAATATAGGTTTGTATTTTCCTTAAATACAACCTATAAAATAGATTTTTCATTTAAAAATAATTTCTCCAGTGTGATTTTAATTACAAAACCTGTTGATCAAAAGAGTCCAGTAAAGCTTTAAAAAGAGTGAAATATTTTTCTCTCCCCAGAAGTCCCCCTTTTAAAAACAATACTTATTATATTATGCTATTGCAGGCAAGTTGAAATTATTGTTGATATGATTTCCCATCTCAATCTATTTTTATAGGTTAGCAAAATGGGAAATTTGAATTCATAAAATCTTTGCAACTGTTATAAAATTATAACAGCACACATGTACTGCAACAGTAGATAAGGATAATTTTAATTACTATTTCTGATACAGATTGTTATATTAAAATTGCCTGTTTCATGAGAGGAAGTTAATAAGCCAAACCTGTAAATAATTGTAAATTATAGTCAGGGAAATAGATAATACTGCATCAAAAGGCTGATGGAGACTAATACGAGCTTCATACAATCATATCCAAAGAACCAATTAGTAGTTTAAGAAGCGTTTTTTCTATGGACAGATGGTTATCTCAGAAGCGACCTGTTAAGTACAAAGCTGAAGATTCAATTCAATTGTTAAATGCCAAAGCATGGTTTGGGGATCAGGAGCACCACCATGACTTATCCGCATATCTCCCTCTGCTTGTATGCACTTCCACTTTCTGTCTTTGCTAACCATGGTTGCTGTGATGTCTGAACTTGCAAGCATCGCTTAGCACTTTGCCATCAAATCATGATTCAAAACCACAGAAGATACGAAGGACTTCCTTCTCTGAGAGACAGTTTGCCTGGGTTCGCATGACACATTAAGCCACGATGGATTGTGAACCTTGTTAGTGTCCGCGTGGCTTACCATGACATGCGAGCCCACACAGACGATTCAGTAGGGCTTGTCAACCACGCACAAGCCATCCTGAGAACCCACGGCTTGTCATAGAGCTGTTGAAGGTGCCTTGTTCTGAGGGTGGCTTCTCGTGGTGTTTGAACCTGGCACCACAGCTTATCCCAAGCAGCTATAGAACCACCTGGTAAGAGTGGCAAGAAAGCCCATGCCACTCCTAGCAATCTTGCCAATACCGCCTCCACTTATCCTCCTTTCTCGCCAGTCATGCTTGCCCCTCCCTGTTCTATCTGTTTTTTGAGTACTTACTTTGTTTGCCAGCTTCTGCCCCGCCCCACCCCACCCCACCCCACCCCACCCCCACCCCCACCCTCACCCCGATGCTTCTGAATTATGCAAATAGGGTTGTAATTTGTAATATAGCAGACAGAGTGCAGATTTGCCTGTCCACTATGTATCCGCCTGTCCACTGTCAAGGGAAATGCTGAAGTGCGGTAGGTGACATACTAGGAAATTGAAACGGATAGGCTGCACATAGGCCAATCTGCGCACACTTTAAAAAAAATGGGGTGGTTGAGGAATAATACTAGGAGAAAATACAAAGCCATTTCTGCAATTCAAAAGCACTGAAAAAGGAAAGGACGGGAGGAGTACAAAAGGGGAGGGAGGGAGAATAACTCCCATGTGGCAATGTTATCCTCTGGCTAGCATTGAATTGACATTTGTCAGTGTCCTTCCCCCCCACCTTTTCAACACTTCCCTGGGCCCTGATGATGTTGAGAGATGGGAGTTATTGCCCACTCCCCATCATGGCTCCTTTTAGGAGCAATTACTGCTGGGTTTTGTGTGCATCAGCAAATCTGTTCAAATCTCCCCGGCTCTCTCCATCTCATTCAGCCTCCTTCTGGGGAGGTTTGTGCATACGTAAAGGCTCGGAGCAGGGAGTTGAGGGAGAGATGGCACACAGCTCGTTGTAGGTTAAATAACCCACAACGAGCCATGGCGGATTGTCCAAACCTGGTTAATAGCTCCAGGAAAGGTGCATGCTGAAATGAGCAGGCTGTCCTTCATATAGCCAAGTCCTAAGCTGTTTAGCACGTTCCATTTGTACTTGAAAACAAACTTGGAGCCAAAGCAGGTATTTCAGCAGGGGTAAAATGTATCCAAAAAGTCCAAGTTCTCAACTAACTGCCACATTCTAAACCAAGTGAAGTTTCTGAGTAGTATTCAAAAGTGGTCCCATGTACCATATATTGCAGTAATCTAACCTAGATGCTACCAGCGCACAAATAAACTATGGCAAGGCTATTTCTTTCTAGGAGGGGCTGCAGCTGACATAACAGGCAAAGCTGATAGAAGGCACTTTGCCCCACAGAGCATCCAGAAGAAAAATCATATCTAACAGGACCCCTATGCTGTGAATCAACAACAGCTTGAACACACCCACACACACACCCATGGTCAGTTGAACTATGCACTGACAGAACTGTTGCCTTGATTGAGCTTTCATTTATTATCTCTCACCTAGCGCATTGCCAAATCTAGGCACTTATTTAGCACCTCCACTGCTAGGCACCTATTTAGCACCTTGCCCAGAAACTAATTGGCAGCCAGTGAAGAGATTTTACACCAGTTTTAAAATCTCTTCACTGGCTGCCAATTAGTTTCCGGATGAAGTATAAAGTGTTAGTTATTACCTGCATGGTTTGGGTCCAGGCTACCTGCAGGATCGCCTCCTCCCGTACAATCTGCCCTGCACACTCAGGTCCTCTGGGAAGAATCTACTCCAGTCTGCCAAAATTAGGCTAACAAGTATTACCCAGAGGACCTTCTTTTCTGCTGCTCCCAGACTCTGGAATTACCTGCCAGAGGAGACTTGTCAACTTAACAGTCTTAGCATTTAAAAAAGCTATAAAGACCAATTTATTCCGGCAGGCCTATCCAGTGTAATTTTTGGATGTTTTAATAATGTATACTATGTTTTTAATTCAGTTTTATGTATTTTATACTTATTGCTGTTCCCCGCCTCGATCCAAACGGAGGTGGGTAAGAATTATTATTATTATTATTATTATTATTATTATTATTATTATTATTATTATTATTATCCTGATCAGATGAAAGCACAATGGAATATCATTGGTATATTTATGATACTTCACTCCACATTCCTACGGAAGATTTATTTATTTAGAACTCCTAAAACCACAGAGGCTCTGTGGTGATGTAACATTTCCCATTGCTTAACCATGGAGTTGTAGGTTTTTGTATTTTGGGCATGTAGAGTAGTTTTGCATCAGGTTACCTGCGGTATTTGACTGTGGGAAGCATCTTGCCTATCCATGCTCTGCTTCCAACTCCCTCTTACACAAATTCTCCTTTTTCCTTCTCTTTGTAGCATTAACCAGTGTAGCATTATGCCTAAACAGCGGTTACAGATAAACATTTAACCATGGTTTTTACAAACTAACTTCAAGCACTGGTTTCGAGCCAACAGCAGTCAACGTCACTGTCGGCCCATATGTAACACCATACTGTGGGCGAATACTGGAAAGGTGACTGGAGAGTTCATATAGTAGTACAGAGTAGGAGAATCATACTGTGCAGCTGCTTTTAACACACACAGTGTTGTATTAATTAATTTATGGCAAGATAGTTCATGACCACATGGATGGCATCATCGTTATCATTCGAGTCCAAACATGTAACAGTTACTTGTCTTTATCCTCTCCTGAGAATGGGGTAAAAAAACCCATAAGCTTCTTTTCACCAAAGTAATTGTACCCACTAGCCTTTAGACATTTGAACCGGTCCTAGGGATTTGACGAAAACTTACTTACAACCCGCAAGATAAAAGTCAAAACATTTTTTTTTTCATTTTGTCAAACAAACTGTATTCCCACAACAGGAAGCATGTGCATCAATAATGTATGTACAATAAATATCTCTAAGGTTGGAAAGCAGAATAAGCTTCAAAGAATATCCTACCGCTTTAATGTGTATTCTTTTTTTTTCTGAACAGAGATTGGTATTTTACAATGCAACTCCCACCTGAAATAGCCTGGAAAAGGGCTTTCAGGACCCCGCAGCTATTGAATGAACTGATCATCGTCCATTTTCAAGAGAAAAGAACATTGTGCAAACACAAAGGCGGAAGAATTTAAGTCCATGTAAAGTCCTCTTTAGATACAAAAAGGTCACCAACTTCACTCAGTAGCACTACTGTGCATTAATGAAGCCTTCAGTGTTCAGAAACAAAGAGTGAGGCTGCATTAGGCTGCAATCCAATTGTATTTATTTGCTAGTAATAGCATACCTACCTCTTTCTGTGCTTTCTATTCTTTGTACAGAGGGGGAAGGGGGATAAGCCAAAGAGGGCTTTTAGGGAGCCATTCCGCTTGCTAAACTTTTTACCATGGTAGTTAAAAAAAAATACAATGGCAAAAAAGGGGGAATAAGGACCCCCACATAAAAGGTAATTACTGCCCCCTATCCCCATCCCCACTACAACTTATGTATGGATCAGTATGCAGTATACATACACACAGCATAAAACGTAATCTGACATGCAGGTTCCAAAGGCTCAGTTTGTGTCACAGCATGTATCAAAAGCAGCAAAATATAAGCCACAGAGTGATGAAGTCGTAAGGAGTAGGTGCAATCCATTTTTCAATTTTTTCTAGGGCGAATGCAGCTTCTAATCCATCAGAAATTAAATTACTTTCCTTGCAAATGTTGCATCCATGCTTCATGAGTATAGTCACATGCAAAAAATCAACCTAACATGATTGATTTCCAGGTGAATTTTATAAGCGAGCCCATGGACACAAATACTCCAACCCACAGCCTGTGACTTCCTAGCCCTCTCCACCCCCTGCAACTCTTCCTGCTCTTAGCACATGGCTTAGGAGATATTTCTCCAAAAAACCCAGTCACCATTTCAGCTCCCTCTTTCCTCACCCACCCCCATCATCCCCATTTCTCCTTCTTTCAGTTCCCTGCAAGTCAGAGCCAAGTACGTATTTTGAGCCCTAGCCTTCTTCTTGCCAAATGTAATCAAACTATCTTCTCCCTTGTCCACCATTTACTTTCTATAATGAGGCAAAACCTCAAGCTGGAGTCCCTCTTCCCACCTTAACTGTGGGCTCATCTACACCAAGCAGATATTCCGCTATGAAAGTGGTATATAAAAGGCAGGAGCCACAATACTGCTTTATAGTGGTATTGAAGTGTTGGGATCTATGACATATACCACTTTCATAGTGTTACATCCTGCTTGGTGTAAATGTGTCAAGGGCCCCAACAGTTGTCAGTGCACTTCATTACCACTATAAAAGCAGTAGTGTAGATCCTGCAGTGCACTTCAATACTGCTATAAAAGCAGTAGTGTGGCTCCTGCCTTTTATATACCGCTTTCATAGTGGAATATCCTGCTTGGTGTAGATGAGCCCTGTGTGGGTATTCAGGTTCTAAGACTGGTGGACTAGGGAGCCATGATGCAAATGGAACTTGTGTGGAGTCCCCCTCCCCTATTTGCCCCAATAAATCAGTTCTGGAACTTGTTTAGCAGCTAGTATGGTGTAGTGGTTAGAGTATTGTACTGGGACTTGGGAGACCCAGGTTCTAGTCCCCACTCAGCCTAAGCTACCTCACAGGGTTGTTGTTAGGATAATATGGAGGGGAATCATGTCTTCTACCTTAGACTCCTTGGGGGATAATTTGGGATATAAATGTAACAAATAAACACATAATTAAAATAAATATTTTGCCTTCATCACAGTATTTGCTTAATTTCAAAAATGTCTGACCGAAGGCAAATTCACACATAAGTGCCCATCACTTGATGGCCACAACACACTTGTAGTAACTGTCACATGTGAAATAGCCACCATACAGATTGATCTCCGCAAAGAGTTTCTATATCAGAACATTTTAAATACAAATACTTTTCAACAGAGGGAGCTTGTACAATCTGAAGAAACACCAAGGGATGCTTCTTATGATACTTTTTGTACTCAGGCACTGATGTCCAAGTAGGAAATTAAAGCATCTGTTTCAAGTGACATACATTTAAATTCTATAGCAATCGTAAGTAGTAACTGGGAAGGACAAGGCCACTGGTTTCATGTATTTTTCTGAGAAAAGCAAAGATTTAAAAACATGCACATCATTTACCAAGCTGCATGCATTTGGTGTGTGGGGACATTCCTTAATACAAAAGAATAGTAAGAAATGGAACTCAGTGATATAATATGAATATGGGAATCAGTTCTGAATCTTCTACATCAGCAGATAGAAAGTTTATAAACATTCTGTGACATCATGGCAACTTAGGACATTATTGATACATCATACTTGCAGTGTGCTGCAGAAAACAAAAACTGCACGAGTTCCCAATCCAGCCATCCCCAACGTGGTGCCCTGCAGATGTTTTGGACTACAGGTTGGGGAATAACGTGGTTCAGTTGATTTGAGCACCAAATCATGTGGTTCAGGTGCAACAAAACCATCCCAAAAGGACTTTATTGACATGATTAAAATCACTCAAATTAGTGGGTGATCGGTTTTGCACAAAGGGTGTGTCCTTAGTTAAACCAGGATAACAGAATACATGGGAACTGGTGGAAATGGGAAGGGGGAATCACAGCAATTTCACCAGCAGGCATTGTGTGTGTGTGTGTGTGTGTGTGTGTGTGTGTGTGTGAGTGAATGTGAACACACCCACCCCTCTGTATGATGCTAGAGTTCCCACTCCAACACCTATGTCCTTCCTGCAGAATACATCACCTTAGCCTGCAAACTTAATTCATTCTGCAGTGATAACTAATGATAGAAATAAAGCTGTTTGGGCATGACAGAAACACAGATAACAAAACTCTTAAAATAGTCATAATAATTTCACTTCATTTCAGTCAACGTTCAGAGAAGAGAGGATTAACATAGGCAAAAAACGAAGACGAAAAAATTCCACAATGCTATAAAAGATTCCTGGGAGGCTACCAACAGAGTGCAGAATAAAGATAAAGAAAATATTACAACCCTAAGGTTTCTGGAGAGCGCTGGACCTCTAAAATGTACTGATACACAAAGTAGGCTCTACCTGGGGTATGATTGAAATTTTCTTCCTCAAATCATGAAGTCCTAGTTCTGATGTCAAATACTTATCAATCCAAATTCTTCCTTCGGGCTCAGCCAACCGGAAAAGAGC
Source organism: Elgaria multicarinata webbii (assembly GCF_023053635.1). Lineage (NCBI taxonomy): Eukaryota > Metazoa > Chordata > Lepidosauria > Squamata > Anguidae > Elgaria > Elgaria multicarinata. The sequence continues at coordinate 23,436,716 of NC_086175.1, read as the reverse complement.
AGCTATTAGAGAGCTTTTCCCAGCTCCTGTCCTTCCCACAATTCCAACCTGAAAGGAGAAGAAGAAGAAAAACACAACACACCAGTCAAGCTAGTTTCAATGAACAGAACATTTTTCTAAAGCACTGTTCATAATTAACTTGTACATTTTAGTTCTTGTTGGACAAGCTTTACAAACCAGTTACTAGAAAGATGAGGCAACAAAAGAAGATCACTATAAACACTGTTTTTTAAAACATCTTGTACCAGTAAGACCAGAAAAGAATTGAATGATATAAAGCCACTGTCAGACAGGCCCAAAGATTTCAGCCTCTGTTTCTCCAAGAGTGATATGGATAAGACAAAAGCTTTCCCTTAATAACATCTAAGAAGCTGGCATCTATTTCATTAAGATTTCCACCCTCTCCCTTAAGGCATAACTGTCTTGTCTCAGCTGCTTAAATTGATCTTAAATTTTAATGCTATTTTATATTTGTTTCTAAATATATCATTGCCTACCCCAACCCTTCGGGAACGGAGTGGCTTATAAACCATTATTAACATTTTCTTTGGGACAGGAATAACATTTCTTTCTTTCCTCTCATCTAGCCTCAGAGCAAGTCTCATGGGTAGGTCATTGTGTGTGTGTTTTCCCATTATAAAAAAAATGGGAAACTGAGATTAAAAAGGTATTGGCCCAAGACTACTGAATTAGAATAAAAGATAGGTTATTCCAGGTCCAAAGTCCACTATACCAGCACAGACCTGAACTAGCGGTGTTACACTCATTTATTGGCAAAAAAAAAAAAAAAAAGCATGATACATACAGTATAACACAGTTTGGGATTTCCCAATAACTGCTATTTCATTAACACTAAACAATTTTTGAAGACCTTCTACCAGATTCTGGTAACAACACTGAAACTAAAATCAGAATCCTAGTTCATAATTTAAAAAATATAAGCAATTTGCTAATGGTTATGATTTAAAAATAAATAAATACACCATTGTGTGACTGGGAACAAAGAATTGTTTTCCAATTTAATACTGTTTTAGAGTAATCCCAGAACTGTATGTTATAAGAGAGAGGGGGGGACTGGGTTCACATGTCACGATAACCCACGTTGGGTTAAATAATCCATGACACCTTATTTAACCCATCACATCTTATTGTGTCGTGTGGTGGGATTTTTTTTTAACCTATGATACCTAATTTGGCCAAAATAAGCCACTCTGATGACCCATGGTCTGCAGAGTGGGTTATTTAAGCCATTGTGGGCTATTGTGCCATGTGGCGGTCACCATGGGTTATTTTGGTTGTCTAAAGAGTCGTTTGGCAAAAGAAATCAAAATCTCTGCCACCACTCTTCTGCTGCCCCTTACGCCTGGAACGCTCTTCCAGAACATCTGAGATCCACAAGTTCAATTGCAGCTTTTAAAGCTCAGCTAAAAACTTTTCTTTTTCCTAAAGCTTTTAAAACCTGATGTTGTTTGGACTCTATACTGTTAGTTTTACCCTACCCTGTGCCTGTTTGCATTCTCTTCCCCTCCTTATTGCTTTACTATGATTTTATTAGAATGTAAGCCTATGCAGCAGGGTCTTGCTATTTACTGTTTTACTCTGTACAGCACCATGTACATTGATGGGTGCTATATAAATAAATAATAATAATAATAACACTCTCCTCCAGCTAGCTGGTAACTTTTTCTATGATCTGCCTAGCAACCGATTGTGCACCCAGCCCAATCCTGCCCTAACCCTCCTCCCAGCACTGTGCTCAGCAAGCTCCCCAAGTGCCAAAAAAACATTGCAGTCAGGTAGCAGCAATCAATGGCTACTAGCCCTGATGGTTGTGTACTATCTCCAGTATTCGAGGCAGTAAGCCTATGTGCACCAGTTGTTGGGAAACATGGGTGGGTGGGGGGTGCTGTTGCACCATGTTCTGCTTGTTCATCCCTGGCCGATGGCTGGTTGGCCACTGTGTGAACAGAGTGCTGGACTAGATGGACCCTTGGTCTGATCCAGCAGGGCACTTGTGTTCTTACACACAGTTTTCATCTTGCCTTGTGTGCAACCCTGCTAGGTATATGCTGTATATGAAAGAGAAAGAGAGAAAGCATGAAAAAACGAGAGCGAAACCTCTGTGAGCTCAAGTTCCCACTAGGAATGGACAGATCAATCCATTTTTATATACACATTGGGATGTATTTGAGCTGGAAACTGTTATCACAAAATTCAGAGAAGTGTGAAATCCAAAGTACGACTATATTCCAACCCACACATTAACCTGGGAGGTGTGAATCAGATCAGTTCGTATTGGAATTCAGAAAGAAGCATTCCTAGTATCTACCCCTACCTGTCTGTAGTTACTCCTCAAACTTGGCACCTTATTAGCATCTGAGAGCCAGTGTGGTGTAGTGGCTAAGGTGTTGGACTGGGAATTGGGAGATCCGGGTTCTAGTCCCCACTCAGCCATGGAAACCCACTGGGTGACTTTGGGCCAGTCACAGACTCTCAGCCCAACCTACCTCACAGGGTTGTTGTTGTAAGGATAAAATGGAGAGGAGGAGGAGGATGTACACCACCTTGGGTTCATTGGAGGAAAAAAGGTGGGATATAAATGCAATCATCATCATCATCTACTTGGCCCACGTAATTTTGCCCTCAACTCTGCATTGGGTATTGTTGGATCATTCAACCATTCCTGATCCAGTAACAATGCAACAAAATTATTTTCTTTCAGAGGGAATTTGAATACTGGGTCATTGCACAGAGATTGCTTCCTTCCAATCAGAAGCATTTAGAAATGTATATATGAGAAACTGCAATCTATGAGGCTCTTAAAATATTTATTTTGACCCTGGGATTGTATCCTGAGAGAAATTGAACAGGTCTCACTCCCTTATGCATCCTTCCCCACTTCTTCTTAATGTGTGAAGGTGAACACCCAAAATCAAGAGGTTCTGCAGGTTTCTGATTGTAGGATCTGCTCAACCTTGTGAAATGAAAACCTCTAGGAAACAATTATTTTGCTGCTCTTCCTCTTTCCTGTTGGAGATCAAAGCAGATATTTAAAAGTATGTATGATTTTTTTTAAAAAAAACTAATTTCTTCCAGCTTAGATTTTAAACAGAATAAAAAGGGGGAGGTGCTATGATTTCTGAAAGAGGGTCTCCTAGAAATTGTCTCCCATCAGATGCAAAGCTATGAATGAAAATGTTGGGGAGGAAAAGAGAAAACAAAACCAACAATGCAGAATTTGGTATAAGAACAAAAGAGTTCAAGTGTTTCCTCTGATGTCACTGATGTACAGTAGTACATTAGCAGCATAAAAGCACTTTATAAAAATTGATACTTAAAATAAAAATGCAGCTGCTCTGTTCATTGTCGAATAGTCTTCTTTCAAGCTGGCATACAATGAAAAGGAACACACTGAGCATGTCAAAAGAAGGTTTATATTGTTTTGGGCAAAGTGTCTGTGAGCTACTAACAGCAACAGGGAATTTAGGATAGTGAGAGTGCTTTCTTTAAAAATCATATTCTTTAGAAGGATTAATGAGCAGATTATGTGTTCAACATAACCCTTTCCTGCCAATATCCTAATAGGAAGCATGTGTATTAATCTGAGTGTAAGAGAACCTATGCATGTTTACCTGCAGAACCAAGTCCAGGATTACTAAACTATGGGCCCTGTTTATTCTGCATAACAAGGTTACATAATAAGGGGCCCATAGCTCAGGATGACAGAGTACGTGATTTGCACGCAGAAAGTCTCAGTTTCAATCGCTGGCTTCTCCAGGCAGGGAATGTACAGAAACCTTGAAACTCTCTAGAGCTGCTGCCAGTCAGTGTTGACAATACTGGGCTAGATGGACCAAAGGTCTGCCTCAGTATAAGGCAGCTTCCTATGTTACCATGGCCCTGTTCAGAAGACACCTTAAACCATGGCTTTAATCACAGTGGTTAAGCCAGAAAGCCGAGCTTTGTTCAGAAGAAACCTTAAACCCTGACTTTAACCACAGTGAATAAGTCTTTTTGCCTTAGTCACTGCGGTTAAAGTCATGGTTTAAGGTGTCTTCTGAACACGACCCAGCTTTCTGGCTTAACCACCATAGTTAAAGCCACTGTTTAAGGTGTCTTCTGAATGGGGCCTATGTATATTTACCAAAAAAAAAGACCCCATAATGCCCAGACACACAATGGAGTGATGCAACAACAACAAATCTCTATTGCAGTCAATAGAACATTCCAACACACCAAATAAGTTACATACAAAAGGACAGAGGGTTCATTTAGCTTTTAAACAGACAGTTAGTCATAGAGGGGCTAATAGAAATCGCCAGGTTCAAAAATTTGGCCACATGCTCAGTAATTGACTTGTCTGAGCTTAGAAGTTAACGAGTACGATCAACTCGGCAGGGCTTTCAACCTTTATGCAAAAGGAGACTAGAGATGGTACAGAGAAGCACAACATGTCTACTGAGAGTATATACGTTTACTCAGAAGTAAGAACCACCAAGTTCAATGGGACTCTGAGTGTATAGGACTCTAGCCTTAAATTAACGCTAAAGTTTTGGGGAGGGTTTGGGCATTTTACAAAACAAAAGATAGAAGCTCTTTAGTAAAGAGAAAAATAATGTCCCTTAACTTAAAAACAAACACCCACACATATCTACATACATCTATTTTGGCTAGGTAGAGTAAGAGAAATAAATGATTCCATTTACAGAAGAAATGCAAGTGAGCATAGAATGCTATCCATACGATATAGTGCCAAACAACAACAAGATGGTCTTCTAAAGCATTCCTCTATTGAGAGAAAATGCTTCAGAGTGTGGAACCCTACGTTACGATGACAAAGCCAACAGCACTATTCCAGCAAAAAAAGCAAGGGGGAAAGACCCCCCCCCCAAAAAAGCAGGCAGCATTGAGCTACTGTCTAAGCAACATATTCTCCCTCTTATTTCTCATCTTTTATTTTGTTTGTTTCTTCCCGTGAAATGTAAATCTCCTTATCCGCTATTAGAATGGCTTATTACTACTGCAAGAGAGCTGGCCCAAAGGCAAGTAGGAGTATGAAAGAGATAAACAGACACACTGTGTAAAACCTCAAGAGCTTCAACTCTCACCCATCTTTTCCCCATGAAGTCATCTCTCTGCAATAAAAGACAGGCTGGGTTTTTTTAGTTTGGAAAATTATTCTTTCAGAAATCAATTGGGAATGAGAGGGATGAGAAAGCATGTCAGAAACGCAAGAAGCACCATCAGAGAAGGTACTCAGTAAGGCATCTGTAATCTAATTCACATCCTAAAAAAGGATATCGTAACTCCAAAAAAAAAACCCCCACCCCTCTATCACTCTAGCAAAAAAGTAAGTAAAAAAAAAAGCCCTGACCACTCACCCACCACTCCCGATGTCCCTGCACTCCCCCCAGCCCGGCTCCTTCCCTCTACTGATCCCTGCTACTCGTGGGGAGGAGGAAAGAAGCCAGTATGGATGCCCACACTGCCCACGGTCCTTGGGATCGTCCTGGGATCGCGGGAAAACCCGGGGGAAAAGTGGTCCCAGAAATCCCAGGGAAATGGAGGGATCGTCCCTGCCTGCTCCCACGATCCTGTGTGAGTACACAGGGACAATCCAGGGATGATCCCGGGGGAAAGGCAGTTGTAGACATGCCCTAGGATTGCCATGTTTCTATAGTTCGCTGGAGATTAGCCATTGCCTAAGTGAGTCCCAAAGATTCAAAGTCTACATTACCTCCAGGACTTACCCTTTCTACAACCACGGTAACTACAAGACATGGACAGCCAAAGACAACAGGAAATAAATTTAAGATTCTTTAACTCTGTGAAACTTATGCAACTACTCTTCCTGAAAGCAGGAGAACATAACTTCTAGTTTAAGTCTAGGGAATATAACCATTGATAAGTAAAAATACCAAATATGTACCTTCTCTTTTGACTTGATTAAAGCAGATAAATGTCTTAGCACCAAAGGACCATCTATGCTGTAAGTGAAGTTCAGATTTTCAAATGCTATAACACCTTCATTTGGCCACTCCAGGGGTGGACGCTTGTTTGACTCCCAAGGTGCCTCCTTTTCAAGGTCTGTGTATTCCACTACTCGTTCTACAGAGATCATCTGGAAAAGAGCAACATACTCTCATGCATGGATACTTGCTGAAATCAACAATCTGCAATTACATAAATTAGTTAGTTCAGAATTAATTTTCTGGTCACCAGGATTGGATTCATAAACGCACAACCTTCTTTCAATCCCAAGGACTTCTCAGATCTATCTCTTTTTTTCTCTCCCATAACCCTAACCAACCAGAGCCACTCTCAGAAGATGGGACAAAAAGAGATGGTGTGTAAAGTTTCACAAAGAAACAGGTGTATCAAAAGGTGGGACCTTAATCCAGATTAGGGATGGCCATTGAGGGGGAAATCAGCCCTTTTTAGGCTCACCGGATTTCCCTGGAGACCCACTTCAGCCTGCATTTGTGAGCTGAACTGTGGGCTTTTCATCAAAATCAAGAACTCTTCTCAGAGTTTCCCCCCCTAAATTCGACATTGTGTAATTTGAACAAATTGTGGCCGTAAAATGCTTAATTTTAGCAAATGAAGCATATTACAGCCACGAAGTATGCTAATTACTGCCACAAAGTATGCAAATTAAGGCCACAATTTATGTAAATGTCAATTTAATAAAGAGAAGGGCATAGTCATTACATTGACCTCAGTGCTGTGGGCCACAGTGATCTTTTTAATATCCCTCAAAAACCCAAAAACCTATCAGTAATAATAGGAATTTTTAAAACCAGAACTTTTGCTCTGTATTTGTTGTTGCATGACCCAATTCTCATCACTGGAAGACCATGCCCATTCCTACTATTATCTCTTCAGTTTTATATTTAGATATTTCAACATGTTCTTGGATAGAGACTGATGGCTCCAACTATTACAATTTGTGGCACTGGATTTTTCACATTCCACGGGCATCTCTGCTCTGTCTTTTTTCACAGAAGTAAATGGTTCCCATTCTTAGTAAGTGTAAATAAATAGACTTTGACATATTGATTAAAAGTTCACCAATAATGTTCCATGTTGTAGTCTGAAGGGGGGGAAACCCTGAAAGTATATATGGACTCATTTTAAGATATGTGCAAAGTTCCAACAAAACTCAAATTATGTTTATGCACTTTGAAGTTTCCATTAGGTTCTAAGAAAAAAAAATGTGGACAAAGATGCTTTGGAAAGCAATAGCATTTAGCTTAGGGTGACCATATGAAAAGGAGGACAGGGCTCCTGTATCTTTAACAGTTGTATTGAAAAGGGAATTTCAGTAGGTGTCATTTGTATATATGGGGAACCTGGTGAAATTCCCTCTTCATCACAACAGTTAAAACAGCAGGTGCCCTGCCCTCTTTTAAATCTGGTCACTCTAGTATAGCTCCTGCAGCTTTAACTGCTGTGATGAAGAGGGAATTTCACCAGGTTCTCCATATATACAAATGACACCTGCTGAAATTCCCTTTTCTATGCAATGGTTAAAGAGACAGGAGCCCTGTTCTCCTTTTCATATGGTCACCGTAATTTAGCTACAATGCCCAAGGAACTGACAGGCCATGGACTGTTTTCAAGCCACAACAAAAGAGATTTTAAAACCTTTAAAAGAAGAATAATGAATATTACCAGGTTTTCAACTTCAGCACTTTGCCGAACTCCCCACTGGAACATTCCCATGAGAGTGATTGCATAGGACAAAGCTAAACCAACTTGACCCGCATCTAGTGCTATTAGGTGAGAGAAAAGGCAAGATTCAAAACTATATTCAAATTTTTTCATACTTTTTAAACAACAACTAATTTTGTTTAAGTGCTTAGTAATTTAGTTCATATAAAACAGAACATACAAAATTAAAAAAAATTCAATACAATTAAAATCCCCTACACTATGTGTGTGTGAAATTAAATGAGGAAGCATGTAATGACATGAAGGGAAATTTGTGAAGTATACACATAAAAACAAGTTAATCAAAAGGGTTGTTGAGCATCTTTACTTGTAGTGTCACATTTTAAAAAAATCCTAACACTTTTAAACAAATATGTCCCATTACAGATGTCTGACTTGTCAGCAGAGAATAATTCATTCAGCTGCTGGGCTTAACCCAATTTCAGGAAACTGATAATGCAAATGAAGAACTGGAGCTGAAATGTATGTAAGGGAGAGGATTTCATTTGTTTGCACTGTTGACAATCTACTCTTTAAAAAAACCTACCTCTCCTGCTTCCCATGTATATTAGAACGAAGCTACCAGAGGTAGCAACTCTGGCGTTGTACTTAGTGGTGCGTTGGACTACATGTATCAATATTCAAAGCTTCCTACTCCACCCAGCTGAATCGTTTGGATAATGGACATTTTGTCTCAAAGTTTGGAAGATAGGAGGGCTTTTTTGCCAGACATACCATGAAGGGAAAATTCTTCCCATATAAGAACAGAACCAGTGGCCAGAGGATCAGCAAGAGAAGGGCCATCATCTAGTCCTTCTGCTGCTCTCCGCTCCACCCAACTGGCAGGAAGTGCTTAATAATTGTCTTGACCTCTTGCTTTGAGGTTTGGGAGTCAGGGAACCTTTTTGCCAGGCATAATGTGAAGAGAAGAGGAGCAAGTTTCTACCCACTTAAGAGTAGGATGGGTAGTTAGGTGTTGTAATTAGAGCTATGAAGAACATCTGGTAAACCTTATAATGCCTTCCATGTGGTGTATCTCCAAGAAGAATTAACAGCTGTTGATGCATTGTGAGATGTGGAATTAGAGGTATTTATGATTGTAGGTAACTGTGGGTCTGAGTCCTGTAAGAATTTTTAGGACTATTTAGTATTATTAAGAGGGGAAATTAAAGTATTGTATAATTTTAACTGATTTCTGGATATAATTAGTTGATGGATTATTGGAACTAACTAGTCATTGGATGAAATTAAGTGAGATTTCTTTTTTATTTTAATTGCTAACTATAATAACCTTACCATCTGTAATTTGGATAACTTAAAATTAGCTGACTTGCTCTTAAATTCTTTTTATTCCTTTAATTCTTATTACTATTTTATTTTTTACTGACAGCTACTTATGAGATTTTGTGAATGTTGTATCTCTTATATTTATCATTTGAATATTTGCCATAGACTAATGAACTAGGAAATAAGTAGTTAAATTTATGGGCTAATAGTCTTAAGGGAAAATTTCCAAGTAATTGATTAGAATGCATATGAGGTGACCAAAAATTCAAGACTTAAAGGGGGAGAAAGAAGGTCTGGATCCTGTATTGCTGATTTTTTAAGAACATACTTAATAAAGAACTTCAGAATTTTGAATAAAGATTAGCTGAAAAGTTAAAATAAAAAATAAAAAATCTTGGAATTAAATTAGAGGACAGACATAGTAGTATTTGTAAAGTCTTTCCTCAGATTAAGGAAAAGAGAGTAAACGTAAGTTTGACATACAGAAGAATGATAAAGAAAACTTCTAATTATTATTATTATTATTATTATTTATATAGCACCATCTATGTACATGGTGCTGTACAGAGTAAAACAGTAAATAGCAAGACCCTGCCGCATAGACTTACATTCTATTAAAATCATAGTAAAGCGATAAGGAGGGAAAGAGAATGCAAACAGGCACTGGGTAGGGTAAACAGGCACAGGGTAGGGTAAAACTAACAGTATAAGGTCCAAACTAAGCAGCCCATGGATTCCACATATGTCTTGGACTGTAAAATAATAGTGAAAAAATATGAATAGACTTTAAGAGTGCTACTCTCTTTATTTTTCCCTCTCTGTTGTTTTTGTTTTGGAAAACTAACAAAATCTTTCTTTTAAAAAAAGAATCTTATTTGGAAAAGAGGGACAAATACTTGAATGCTCAGCTTTCTAATATTTTTGAGGAAAACTCTAGGAGTAAAACTAGGAGAGAGCAGAAAAAAGATTTGAATACCTTGAACATACCAGGATAAATTAACAGGATAATTTAAAACAAGCACATAAAGCAATATTTGAAGTAAGGAAGGAGTTTGCTAATTATAAAGATGAGGTAGAAACGCTAGAAGATAGAAAAAAGTCAAAAATAAATGAAGAGCCCAAACTTTTGCCCAATACTGGTTTATTGTTAAATAACAACATAAATAATATTGTGAAGAAAAGCCAAGACAAATTAACGAACAGCATAGAGAGTAAGCTGAACTTTTGGTCAACTATTCCTACAGCTGATGGGCAGAACTGCTACAATGAAAACGAATTTTTACATTGTATTTCATATTTATCTATGATTATATTTTTGATAATTGATGATTTTGGCTTACCTCAAGATTTGGTTGGAATGGAAAACAAATGCTGATTTGTTTCATACGTTTTGTACATATCCATTATTAATAAATTTTGGAGAGAGGTAATTAGAATAACTGAAGAAGTCATAGGCCATTCTTTATCAGTAGATCTCAAAATGGTTGTTCTAGGTTATTTGAAGAATCTAGTACCAGGATTTGATTATTAACAGAAGCTCAAATATGTATAGCCAGCAGCTGGGGGGGGGGAGTAATAATCCTCTCATTTTGGAATTTAAAGATAGGGCATATTGTGATCCTGTCCAAGGGAGTGATCCTATGTCTCCTAGACAGAGTCTGGGGGGACATAGGATTTTTCAGTTTTCTGGTCCCAAGCACAGAGCCAGGAAACTGTGCTCCCTGCCCCCTCACAGGCAGCACGGGTTGAACCATGGTGGCTGCCTCTTCGTGCCTGGTAGTACAGAGAGGGAGAAAAGGGAGTGGGTGGGGAGCTGACCATGCAAGCTGGTTTAGAGAGCTTCCTAAGCAATGTGTGGCCTCCCGCTCCAAAAGCCCCCAGCTAGACAGCCGAAACTGGCCACTGTCATGTCTAACCTACTGCCCCTGTTTCAGGAGAAGGGGTTTTGGGTAATCAATCAGAATCAGATTCAGAACTAGAAGACGCAGCGCCAGACACCAGCCAGACTGTACCAGTGGGGGAGGAAGCTCTCACGGGAGATTCCTCAGCTGGAAATCAGCCCACTCCAGAGCTTATCTCCTCAAGGCCAAATCCTACACCCTCAGAGGGAAACGAGGGAGGTTCCGGGGGTGACCATTCTGAAACACTAACTGATGCTAGAATCAGCCGGAAGCTCAAATGCACAGCGGGTAAAGAGGCTGTGAGAAAGTCGGAGAGATTGCGCCAGAACCTACCACCGCAACAGGCCCTTTGAAGTATGGGCATTTGAGAATAACTTCTCTCTCTCTTCTTGAACAGACAATTATCTTGCTTAGTTTGCATAGTAATTGCTTAGGGCGTCATTACAAAGAGGTAGACTCTATTCAGGTTAAAGAGACATTTGTTGCTTAATAAAAGTTTTGTGGATTACTTAGCAAGTCTCATCATTTGCCTCCCACTGAAAGGGAGGGACACGACAGCCATCTAGCCAAAAAAATAGGATGGACAGTACACAGAGGAGATGATCCCCTCCGTGCTGCAGCCACCTTGCATCAGATTGTTGTAAGTCCCTGAGTTTTGGAGGCTTACAAGTACCCAGGATGCAATCAATAGGATTGCACCCTAAGAAAATTTATTATTTAAAAATCAGAGAGAGGGTAAAACTGAGGAATTTATGAGAAAATTAGTGGATTTTGTTTGCAGCATACTGGAGTAATAATTTTCAGGATGCCATTTAACCTCTTATATTTTGTTTGTTTGACATAAATAATTCTGACTTCCATATGGATAATTCATAGTGTGAAGATTTTTAGGAACTAATATTAAATTTGGGTGAGCTGTCCATTTTATATATTTGTAAGAAATAAAAATAGTTTAAAAACAATAATGCAAATTAAGTTATAAAATGGAAACCACTCCTCAATAATTAAACTTACTCCGTGCAAGAAGCAAAGAACCAAATGCAACCACCACCACAAAGATGGCACAGATGGCATCCAGGCGGACAGCAAACCATCGAGAGGTCGTCAAAAATAAGAACCAGGCCTCTGAAAAAGAAGAAGTCAAGGTTTAAAAAACAAAAAAAGTTACGTTATTCATTCACTGAAATCCAACTCAAAAGAGCCATATGACTGCACAACTTCAGCAGCATCTTTCAAGACCAATTTGGAAAGTTCAGCCAGAATGTCCAATACTCCATGACAATCTAAAGCATGGCATTTTCTTTTGCTTTGCCAGAGACAATTCCATTTTAGTTGTAAAGATAAATGAAAACAATTGCGTTGCTCAATAAAGATGGAGTAACATGTTAAAATTGGTTAAAGTTCTACTTTAACAAGTGGGACCTGCAACACAATGTTGCAGTGTATATCCACACCTTAAGAGGACTGATCCTCTTGAAGGCCTCATTCAGCCAGGAATAGAATCCTTATTGTGTTGTCCAGATCTCTGGGGTGGATCCCAGAGTGGGGAAGGATGAAGGACAATTTCTCCCACCCCAAAGGCCTTCCCTTGCTAGGCTATAAAGCAACAGAGATTGTACAGTTTTAGAGGATTTTGTGGCTTGTTGGCCATACTGCCTGGGGATGGGGCAAGTGGTAGTCCAACACATCTGGAGGGCAACAAGGTTGAGGAAGGCTGATATATATGGTATCTTGTGACGTTTTTAAAAAAACCAAGCATATATGAAATAATTTAACTCCTCTTTAATACAAATGGATGTCAATATCAGAATTTTTTCTCTAGATTTAAATGGTATTGTGAACGCCTGCAACAAAAGAACAAGCCACAAGGAAAGCTTTTTATACATCTGGTGGCCTTTTCTCGAGCCTTCTCAGTTGTGTAAAATTCAAATGCTCAGGCGTAAATCACCCATGGGGAGGCTCCAGCTCATACCAACAGCAGCCCCAACCTTCCTGAATGACCTATGAGCCTGCAATGACACCACAAACTCCCAGAAGCAAATGTGGCAGGACCAATGTATGTACGTCTGGGCCTCTAATGGATGGCACAATGGTCCCAATGAGCATTTCATAAAATTTTCACAAATACTGAGTGAGGCTTTTGCACTACATGGGGATAAGAGTTATCGAGAATCCCCAAAAGGAAGTTAGGCAAAATGAAGAACTTGCTTCCATCCCTGGCACAAGGCTAGGTGAAGCTAGGGAACAAGGAATGAGCAAGGTCACATGGGCTTAAGGCAAATGTTAACATCTCCAAAAAGGCATTTAAAGAAGGCTGAGACACATGCAAAAACTAAAAGATCAGCTTCACTGGCCCAGCTTCTATCAATGATAAACATCTGCATGTTAAACTGACTGGGATGGGAGGAGGCCCGACAAGTGGTATAGTCCAGGAGAAGCCGTGCCGCTTCATTCTTCGGAACTCAAAACCCTTTATTTCTTTACAAACCTGTGTGAAGATCTTGGTGAGCATCAAATAATTCTTGGAATCTTTGCTCTGCTTTAAATGCACGGATTGTCCAAAGTCCCTGGAGAGATGACGACAAATGAGAGAACACCGGACTTCGAGCTGCAAGATGGAGGTTAAACAATATCATCTCTCAAGAGTACTGTTTGGCTATGCTGACCTTTCATCCTGCTACTAGATATTTCTGGCACTGAACCAACTGAATAAATACATTGTATTTATTACTCAAATAATAAAACAAAGATAGTTTTCCTCCAAAATTACATTAATCATGCTTCTCATTTAAAAAAAACCCACCACACTGTTCCGTTATTCAGAATTCTCAGAATACACTACTTAAATTGATATAAACTAACATAATTATGAAGATTAGATTAGATATCTGATATGCCTAGGGCAATTTGCACTGTGCATTCATTGCATTTCCCTAACTTTATGTCTGTTTCATTAGAAGAAGTTGACACATTTTGGGTGGCCTTAGTGGTCAAACAAAACGTTGTGGTTGCCAGGAAATGCCTTGACCCAAGGGGAGGAGTGTTTTTGCTGCCATCACACTACATCTCTGAAATGCAGCACAGCCAGGAACAAGCCAACCTGTGTCTGCTATCCCCTCCAACTTGAATACAGTGAGAGACAATGAGTGGGCTCGCACAATCTCCCATGGGCAGCCATGGACATGGGTTTTCCAAACCCTGGATGTTGCACCTGCTGTGTCATTGGAACTTGAATCATCTAGCAGTGCAGAAATAAGCCAACACACATCCACTCTCCCCCTCCAGCAATAAATCCAGCAAAGGGACACTGCTGCATCCATTTTGCTCTGTCTTTGCACCTGCTGGTTTGCTGGAGCTTTGGCAGGTAACTTGACACACCTCTACTCCGTCTCTACTCCAGCTCAAAGCCAGAGCAGGAGGCCAACATTTGCTTTGGCTCTCTGCTTGAATCTAGCAAACTCAGAGCTAAAACAAATTCCAAGCTCCCACCCATCTTTGGGGCTGGGCATACCCTCCTTCTCTACACCTTGTTCTGGGAGGAAACTAGGAAGTGATCTCACTTCCCAAAGGCTGGTTGAGCCATTGTCAAACTCTGCTCACTTTGGTTTGACCTACTTTTCTCCATTTGTAAAGCACAGTAGAGCCAAACTCTTTTGCTCTCTTAACTGTAGATTAGTGATCGGAAAAAGCCTCCCATGGCACAAATTCCAATGCTCCATCCTTTATTGGGTTTAACCATAATTTAATGTTTCAGCTGCACCAATGTTAAACATAGTTAACATTAATCAGGGTTTTCAAACCCACATCAGCTCCTGGTCTCAAGTCCTGGTTAAGGTGCAGAGACCACCAGTGAGGGAGGAAGCAGCAGCCAGGCATCTCTCCACCGTGCCTGGGTCCAGCTCCAGAGAGCCCCCTCCCTCCTGCTACCAACTGTCTCTGCAGAGGCCACCAGTGAGGGAGGAAGCAGCAGCCAGGCATCTCTCCACCGTGCCTGGGTCCAGCTCCAGCTGAGAGCCCCCTCCCTCCTGCTACCAACTGTCACTGCAGAGGCCACCAGTGAGGGAGGAAGCAGCAGCCAGGCATCTCTCCACCGTGCCTGGGTCCAGCTCCAGAGAGCCCCCTCCCTCCTGCTACCAACTGTCACTGCAGAGGCCACCAGTGAGGGAGGAAGCAGCAGCCAGGCATCTCTCCACCGTGCCTGGGTCCAGCTCCAGCTGAGAGCCCCCTCCCTCCTGCTACCAACTGTCTCTGCAGAGGCCACCAGTGAGGGAGGAAGCAGCAGCCAGGCATCTCTCCACCGTGCCTGGGTCCAGCTCCAGCTGAGAGCCCCCCTCCCTCCTGCTGTCAACTGCAACTGCTGAACTTTCCAACTAAGATTGTAGTGCCTGAGTTTGCTTTCCTTTCCCCCCTCCTCCTCCTCCCTCCCAATCCCCTTTCCTTTTGTGTCATGTCTTTTAGATTGTAAGCCTGTGGGCAGGGACTGTCAAGAAATACTTTTGTAAGCCGCCATGAGAGCCTTTTTTGGCTGAATGGCGGCATAAAAATACTTAAATAAAAAAATAAAATAAAAAAAAAGGTGGAAACCCTGGTTAACTATGAGCAGCACTGGTTAAGGCTGAAAATAGAAAGAGGAAGATGGTAACATTTGCTGTTACAGATAGTTAAGAAATTAGGCGTGTTAAGTCTGTTCTTGCCCTAGAAGTAGAATTCTATGAGACCTAACATTTGTTGCAAGAAGGCACAAAGAGTAAACAAGAAAAATCATAACTAAGATACACCCACGAGTTTACAAAAGAGAGAAACCAATCCAGCAACATCTTAGTACCCACATTATTAAATTATGCTCAAATCGTGACAATCAAGCCATATAAAAAAAAATACATACTTGTGGATTCCAAACGTTTAATATCTCTTGATGTAGCCAAGAAATACCGACGAAGAAAGATGAAAAGAATAAGAAGTGGAACTAAAGGGATGAGAATCCAAGGAATCACTGCAATAGCCACCGCTACCACGCCACAAATCTGAAGCAAAGTCTGCAACAACAAAATCACAAAAGGAACCTGATTAATTTTTAACCCCAACGTTTTCTCCTTAGAACCACCACCTTCCCTGTAATTCTGTAATTTAAAAACAAAAAAATCCTGAGGATCATATGAGCGATACTGTGGCTTCTTCGAAAAATGTAACAATAAATGATGCCAAACAAAATGTTCATTTCTTTACAAAACTATACAATATTTAGTCACTTAAAATTTTCTATTAACCATTGATTGCAGGGAGGAAGGCTAACACTGCACCTTCCACCATATAACCCTTGTTCTAATCTAGTAGTGGAGAACGTGTAGCCCTCTAGATGTTGTCGGACTGCAAGTCCCATCAACCCTAGCCAGCTTAACTAATGGTGAGTGAAGATGGGAGTTGCAGTTCAACAACTTCTGGAAAGCCACACGTCCGTCCCCCCATCTCTGTCCTAATCTCACCTCAAAATCAAACTCACTTGGTGGCTTTAGAGCCACCCTACCCCCATATCGGCACAATAGGAGGATAAAGATGATTTATCTAAAGAGTGGTTGTAAAGACTGCTGCAATATACCCTGAATGCTCATGAAAGCATTACACAAATAAGAACCCCAGCCCCGGACCGGTCTTCACTACCTCTGCTTCAGGACATGATCTCCTGCACTGTCGGGTTATTATTTTGGCAATGCTACTGCCTTAACATACCCTATCTGTCTTCACTTCTCTGTGCCTACCTTCTTGCTTGCTGCTACTGGTCTTGGCCAGGCTAGTTCTGGTTAATCCCGTCCCGCGCCTGTTTTACTTCCCTGCCTACTTGCTTTCTCTCTCGTCATTTCTTCTCTTAATTCCTTTCTCCTCATATCTGTTCCCTATGGCTCGCTCCAATTTCATCTCTCCCAACTTAGTTCCTATTCGGTGTCTCCCCCCTTCCCAGCTGCCTTTCTCGTGTTCCTTATGGAACTGTCGCTCTATTGCTTCCAAGGCCCCTGTCATCCAGGACTTGTTTTTCTCTAGATCTCTTCACCTCCTTGCTCTTACTGAAACCTGGCTTCCTGCCCATGATACCGCCATCTCGGCTGCCCTCTCTCTTGGAGGACTCTCTTTCTCTCACTCGAGTCGCCCAGAGGGTCGAGGTGGTGGTGTGGGTCTTTTATTATCGAGTTTGTGCCAGTTCCAGCCTCTTTCCATTCCACCTTCACACTGTTTCTCCTCCTTTGAGGCACATGTGGTGAGACTCTTCACTCCGCTGCGACTGCGGGTTGCAGTTCTGTACCGCCCCCCTGGCTCATCCTCTAAATTTCTCTCTGATCTCGACTCGTGGCTGTCCTTTCTCCTCTCTGACAACTCTCCTACTCTGATCTTGGGTGACTTCAATATCCATGTGGATGACCCTCGCGATGTTGCAGCTCTACGATTTCGCTCCTTAGCTTCCTCTTATGATCTTAAGCTCTGGTCTGAAGCACCCACGCATTCCCTTGGACACTGTCTGGATCTTGTCCTCACTCAGAACTGCTCTGTCCTGGACTTTTCTATTGCTGACTTTCCTCTGTCAGATCATCATCTAGTCTCTTTCAATATTACTCACAATCCCCCTCCTTCACGTCCCGCTTCACGCCCTTGTCGTGACCTGCATTCTATCAACTATGAGGCTTTTTCTCAGTCTCTAGCCTCCTCTCTTCCTTCTGTCTTCACAGCCGTCTCCTTGGACTTAGCCGTCTCCTCCTTTAACTCCTCCTTATCTTCAACTCTTGATAATCTTGCTCCATCTACAACTCGGATAGTTCGCCCCTCTCAAACCCAACCGTGGCTCACCTCTTTCCTCCGCTACCTTCGCTCTTGTTCCCGGGCAGCCGAATGCCTGTGGCGTAAGACTAGGGACTGGGCGGACTTTGTCCATTACAAATTTGTTCTCTCCTCTTTCTCTTCTGCCATTTCACTGGCCAAACAGCAGCACTACTCAACGTTGATCCAGTCAAATGCTAAGCACCCTCAGAGGCTCTTCGCGTCCTTCAATTCTCTTCTGAAGCCTAATCCACCATCTCTCCCCGCCTCTCTGTCTGCCAATGACTTTGCCTCTTTCTTCAATGCTAAAATCCAAACTATTCGCTCCGATCTGGCCAGCTCTGCTCCGCTTCCAGCTCCTGTTCCTCACCTGTCAGTTCCTCCTGCAACTCTCTCGGCGTTCCCCTCGGTTTCAGCTGATGAACTATCTAAAATACTGCGCTCGTCGAAGCCTTCCACTTGTTCCCGTGATCCGATTCCTTCTCGCGTCTTTATTAATCTTATCCCCGCTATCCTCCCGTCCTTGCTTCACATCATTAATTCTTCTCTGTCCTCTGGTTCATTTCCTTCTGCTTTTAAACATGCTACAGTCTCTCCCATTCTCAAAAAACCCACTCTTGATCGACTATCTCTGTCTAACTACCGACCTGTCTCTCTGTTGCCTCTTGTCTCAAAGATCCTGGAATGTGTGGCCTACTCTCGTTGTCTTGACTTTCTCTCTAGTAACTCTGCTTTGGATCCCTTTCAATCTGGATTCCGTCCTTCGCATTCCACTGAAACAGCCCTTACCAAGATCACCAATGATCTTCTTACTGCCAAGTCTAAAGGCCATTATTCCGTTCTAATTCTCCTTGATCTAACTGCAGCCTTTGACACGGTTGATCACGATCTTCTCTTAGATTCCCTCCATGACCTTGGACTCTGTGGCTCTGTCTATAACTGGTTCGCCTCTTATCTAGAGGGTCGCTCTTTCAGCGTGTCGGCTAACGGCACCTCGTCCTCCTCTTTTCCCCTTTCAGTAGGGGTTCCGCAAGGCTCGGTGCTTGGCCCGTTGTTGTTTTCTTTATACATGCTGCCCTTGGGTAAGCTTATTCAATCTCATGGCCTCCAATATCACCTGTATGCCGATGATACACAATTATATCTCTCATCTCCGGAACTTTCTCCTGATGTTCACGATCGTATCTCGGCATGTCTTTCAGATATCTCAGCCTGGCTGCTTCATCGTCGTTTGAAACTTAATATGGCAAAAACTGAACTGCTTGTTTTTCCTCCTAAACCTTCTCCTCACCTCTCATTCTCTCTTACTGTCAACGATGTCACGCTTACTCCGGTCAAGGAAGCTCGTAGTCTTGGCTTTATATTTGATTCCTCGCTCTCCTTTATTCCTCATATCGAGGCAGTAGCTAAATCCTGTCGTTTCTTCCTGTATAATATTGCCAGGATTCAACCATTTTTGTCTGTCTCTTCTGCCAAGACTCTCGTTCACGCACTGGTTATCTCTCGGTTGGACTACTGCAACCTTCTTCTTTCTGGCCTTCCTTCGTCTCACATCAGTCCGCTGGTCTCTGTCCACTACTCTGCCGCTAAGATCATCTTCTTGGCCCGCCGCTCTGACCATGTCACTCCACTTCTGAAATCTCTTCATTGGCTTCCAATTCACTTCAGAATCCAATATAAACTTCTCCTGTTGACCTTCAAAGCTCTTCACGGTCTAGCTCCTGCCTATCTCTCCTCTCTCATCTCACACTATTGCCCCGCTCGTGCCCTCCGCTCCTCTGATGCCATGCTTCTCGCCTGCCCAAGGACCTCTACTTCCCTTACTCGGCTTCGTCCTTTTTCTCCTGCTGCCCCTTACGCCTGGAGAACTACAAACTCAATCACAGCTTTTAAAACTCAGCTAAAAACTTTTCTTTTCCCTATAGCTTTTAAATATTGATTTTGTTCTGACTCTATACTGTTAGCTTCACCCTACCCGGTGCCTGTTTACACTTCCCTGTGCCTGTTTGCATTCTCTTTCCCTCCTTATTGTTTACTACAACTTTATTAGATTGTAAGCCTATGCGGCAGGGTCTTGCTATTTACTGTGTAATCTGTACAGCACCATGTACATTGATGGTGCTAAATAAATAAAGAAAGAAAGAAAGAAAGAAAGAAAGAAAGAAAGAAAGAAAGAAGAAGAAGAAGAAGAAGAAGAAGAAGAAGAAGAAGAAGAAGAAGAAGCCTAGAGCTAAAGAACTGGGTGGTTAGTTCAACTCAGTATGTGAAATTCAGCCCCCCACCCCAATTCCTTGTCAGTTCCCATTGCCTCGCCAAGTTACAATCCTACAGTGCAAGCCGAAGCCGCAACCAACAAAATTCCTCTGTCAGGGTATAGACTCCACACCTTGCAAGCCCATGCTTCCTGGCACACAGTCCCCAGCCTCCCAAAGTTCCCTTCCCTATCTACTTCCTTCAAGTCCATGGCGCAGAATCCTTCTTGTTCCTAGGCCCTATCTGAACATTTCCCCCCAGTCCCATAACTCAGCTTACGCCAAAGTACAGTAGAAATCACCGGGAGGATGCATGACCAGGTCTTCTCAGGCTACTGATTGGTCAGTTTGAATGTCCCCTGCCCTATAGAAATACTTGCTCTCTTTAAGATTGTCATCGTCCCCGTTCACACGAAACAATAGGCCACTCTGGATAAATTTCCACGCAGGTTTTTTTTGTTACGGCAGCAGCCACCATTTTGAACATTCATTTTGAACATGCAGCTAGGGTACACCCTAACTTTTCATTATAGGTGAACCTGGTCAGGATGGTTGCAACCCTAAAGCAGCCCATGGGTTGTGGGGGGCTTATCAACCAGCCCAACAACACACCCTTGCTGACTACATACGTAATGCGAAGCCACAGTGACAGGGCTCGGATTGCTAACCTGGCCCTTGTGGGTGCTACAACCCACCATTGCTAATAAGCCACAGTGGGCTGCGTGATCGTGCGACCCTGGTCTTTGTTTTCGCATCGAAGCAAAGGAAGCCTCAGGTGAGGGCCTCATCTCCTCCCTCACCTGTAAACTGCTTTGGTGAGTTACTCTTAGGATTCCAATAATATGTTTTAGTGAGCTGGTTTGACGTTTTATTTGGTTATTTTTAAAGCAACTGACTATTTCTCAATGTCTCTCTGCTTGGTTCTTTAATAAATATATTGGACTGGAAATTGGAGTTGATTTGCTCCTCTTGCCTAGCTTGGAAGCTGGCCTACCCATGCGCTGGACTGCTTGGCAAATACACTAACCAGGTTTTTAAGCCATTTAAAGGAAGCTCTGAAAAGGGGGGGGGCTATCCATCTCCATATATACAAAACCATATGACTGTCTTCTCCCGTGGGCAGGCTATTAAAAAGACATGGTAGTGGTGGCGGCACTATTTCTGAGCAGTACAGGCAAAGGGATGTCTTGTAGTGTGTCCTACCTTGCAGGATGGAGGTGCAGACATACCGGTTTGCCACACCTAAACCCTACTTTCTCCTAGGCTCATCCTTTCTTCAACTGTCTCCACCGCCTATTGTCTCTTTGGGACCTGACACTTCAGGCCACGACCTACTTTGTCTCATTTCCTTTAACCTGTTTCTTGGCCAGCCTGACTATTACACAATTTTATTACATCATCCTTCTTCAGTTTTATTAGTTGTAGACCTGAAGAAAACAACTGAGGAGATGTTTAGAGAAAACCATTGGAGAACCTTTTTTGAAAAATAAAGACACCTGGTTTGGGCTCCTAGTGATAAGCTGCAACTTTCAGAAACGAGAGGTGTTCAAGGGGAAGTAAAACTATTTTTGTCAAGGAGAAACTAACAAATGCCTCACTGGGATAAAAATTAAAAAGGAGGGGGAATTGTTAGAATGACTAAGGTGGAAGTCTGACTCTATGTTTGCAACAATTTTAGATGAGCCTACGCCACTTCATTAACATCCCATTCATGGTAGGGTGGATCACTCTAACATGCATTTTGGAAAATTAGACTTACATACAAATGAACTCTTAATGAAGAAGTCTCAAAAGGCAGACATGATTATGCATAGGTGGTAACCAAGCCGTTTATTATATATAAAGTGAAGGCATCTAATCGCCCGATTTCCCAACAGCTCTTTAACCTATACTATGCAAATTGAACAACATTCTTAGAAAATAGATGGGAGCACTTCCAGGTGACAAGGCCTGGAATCTGAAGTGCCATCTTAAATGAGAGCCAGTGTGGTGTAGTGGCTAAAGTGTCGGACTGGGAGTCAGGAGATCCGGGTTCTAGTCCCCACTCAGCCATGGAAGCTCACTGGGTGACTTTGGGCCAGTCACAGACTCTCAGCCCAACCTATCTCACAGGATGGTTGTTGTGAGGATAAAATGGAGAGGAGGATTATGTATGCCGCCTTGAGTTCCTTAGAGGAAAAAAGGCAGGATATAGATGATGATGATGATGATGATATAACAACTTGGTTCCTTTTAACTTTACCCCTCCACACACGCCCCTTTTCAGTATTATGAATATTTGAACTGTTACTGAATTTCACCAAAATCCAGGCAAATCAACTCAAGAAATTTCAAGGGAGAAGCAAAAAGAATTTCGATGAGATTTTAAAATCAACTACCTTACCATCTGAAAAGAGATACTTATTCTCCACAGGTGACTATTTACAGGCCTGCTTGTAGCCCAGCTCTTTGCATCCCTTTGTTCTTGCTATAAACACTCTTCATTTTCCCTCATCAAGCCCATTATCTTTGTTGCCAATAAGGAAATAAATCTTTTCTGCTATCAATGCTACTCCTTAATCTACTGAAGGGTTTACCTATCAGGCAGTGTATCACTGGTAAATCTCATAAAATGCAAGGGGGGGTGAGAGTACTTAAATCCCACAGAAGACATGCACATAAACCTAGAAGCACATTTTAGGAGACAACTCCGCACCCCAAGATAAAGTGTTGTTCCCAGATTTGGTTAGCTTATTTATGCATATTTATGCTGTAAAACGCAACATCAGTAAACATATCTCGGCAGTTCAAATTAAGCTTAAATATTCCCTCCCCCATTGCGGAATCAAAAAGTGAAATCTGAAGTCATTTTGCCAAACAGAAAAAAAAGCTCCTACTTTGTTTATAAGCACATAAGTCATATCTATAGTATATCAGTAGTTTAAGGCAATCTAGAAGATTTGTACTTATCATTTAGAACAGGATTGTTACACTCTATGACTGACAGGAGTATTAAAAGATTTGTAGTAGCTGAGAAGGTGTTAGAAATGTTAATGACCTTGCTTGGTCTTTTTCTTCCTACCCCACCCCCAATTCCCCCATTAGGAAATTGCGTTACAAAGGTGGCATTTCAAAACAAGGTTTGAAGGGACTGATGCCACAGCCCTTGGCAAAACAAAATCTAGAACATAAGTAGACAAACACAGGGAAAAGTTAGTACAGCAGAAAATTCTTGCTTGGCCTTTTTAAAGCCTGAGTTAAATGCAACTATATATACGTATTAGGTTGACAAAGTATGAGAGGAAAGACAGCAATATATACTGTCCCTGTTCAGAAGACGTGTTAAGCCATGGCGATTAAGCATTTTGAGCTTAGCGTGTCGTGCGAACCATTGTGGCAGCCCTGACATGCCCCAAGGAGAATCCACAGTCATACAACCAGGACAAATCTATCTATCTACTGCTTTGCCATCATTTCTAGACAAAGGAGCTAACACTCTGGTAAAAAAAACCTCCATCACAGGACCCAAAAATCTAAATCCAAACACAAACAAGCAAATTAATAAAATCTCATAATTGCGCTTACGGAGCATGACTGAAATCTTCTTCATAGTTACCTTTGGACATTGAAATCAGTTGTGCTTACTTATAATTGCAAAGATTCAACCTGGAAAACACATTGAGCTTTCACAAAAATCTTCAGCCGGCTGAAATGCTTTTAATTAAAAATGCCAGCAATCGTGTTACCATTTAAACTTCTAATGTTTTTTATGTTTTAAAATTTTGCATATTGATTTTTAATGTTCAGTCTTTTAATCCAAACTTTTTAATCTTTGTAAACCGCCCAGAGAGCTTTGGCTATGAGGTGGTATATAAATAATAATAATAATAATAATAATAATAATAATAATAATAATAATAATAGAAAAATATACACCACTGGCCATGGAAGTCAAAGAACTATGGCAACAGGAAAAGGTCACAATTATTCCATTAGTCACATCAGTCACTGGCATCACATCAAAAAAACTATAGAGAAAACCTCCAGAAACTGGGCCTACCAAAATACATCCACACCAACATCTAGAAAGCAGTCATAATTAAAACATGCTCAATTGTCAGGAAATTCCTGAATCTGTAAGACAGCATGATTTGGCAAAGCCCATCTAGAAAAACCGCCATGAGCAAGAAAGAGATAACAACATCATGAAGGAGGAACCTCCAGAAACTGGGCCTACCAAAATACATCCACACCAACATCCAGAAAGCAGTCATAATTAAAACATGCTCAATTGTCAGGAAATTCCTGAATCTGTAAGACAGCATGATTTGGCAAAGCCCATCTAGAAAAACCGCCATGAGCAAGAAAGAGATAACAACATCATGAAGGAGGAACCCCATCAAAGAAAAGAAGCATCCAGTCTCTACTTCATTATGTTCCCCATTCTTACTTCCACCATGTGAATCCGTAACAAACTATTGTAAAACTTGAAAGCCTCATTATCACCTTATTCATTTGCCAGAGTACGAGGGGTCTGTCAATTACCATGGCACTCCAGCAGATGATATTGACCGGGCTTCCACAATCACTGAAGAGGCTTATTTCCACTCATGCCAGGGGGATTTCCATAATCACCATCACCAGCATGGCTTGTCATGTTATGAGAGCCTGGCGAAGATGGTTTATTGCTGTGGTTAACATACCACTCAGAAACCGTGGCTTTTCCCCCCCTCCATGATCATGAGCAAAGGCCCATTGTTGCTTTTGCTCTGAAAAACGGTGCTCCCTGGCCTTCTCCCTCCACTACACAACTGATCAAAATACTGAGCAGGCATGCAGGCTACCCGGTCACAGTCTTCCCTATTATGGTGAGATGTACTGCATTTCTATTTAAACTGTAGTGACTATTTCTTATTTTGCATCTATACATATAAGCAGATGCATATTTATGTGAATTGGTATCTTGTGTGTATGCTTTTTTTTAGCAATACTTAAGGGGTCACCCTAGGGTGGTGCCACACAGCTGTAAAGTGGAGTGCGGCAATTTAAAAGGAAGGAGAACAGGAGGGGGACGGGTCCCGAATCCTTCCTATGCCTGCTATTTTTAATTTTGGAAACACCCACCACCACATATTAGAGAAACAATGGCTGTGAACAATGTAAAATTTGCACAAAAGGGAAATTTGGGAAGGGAGGGGGGGAAAGACTGTGAATCTTCTTCCATCTCCAAATAGAAATTTGGGATCCAAACATCGAGCATTATGAAAATTTAGGACAGGATTAATTTCAACTTCAGTGAACAGCAAACCTGAGATAAGATTCTAAATTTTCCAAACACTGTGAGGATCGAATTCCTTCCCAGTTTGGAAAATCCTTCATTTATAGATTTCACAAGGTAAATTTATCAGAATTCACAAGGTGGGGGGGGGGACAAATAAATTCTCATGATTCCACCAAACGTATCAAGGCTAAATAAAAGTTTTTAAATCTCTACATTGTGAAGTGAGCATGTGTGTGTGCGCATGTATGTGGGGGTAGCTAGTTTTCAATACAAAAACTATGCCAATGATTTCCCAAAGGATAACCAAGAAAATGCCTTTAAATACACTTCTCAGCAAATCAAATAAAACTGAAAATGATTGAGGGGTGTTTTATGCATTTGGTAGAAGCTAATCCAGGTTTGCTACATATGCACTTAGTGTAACAGGAAGCCACAGACAATCCCTGCTCCTTGACAAGTGTACCATATGATATACACTGGCCTCATCCATGCTTTAGAATTTCAGGTGGAAATCTATCAAATATGCTGAATGAAAAGGCCTAGAGTATCTCAGTATCAACAACTCCTCCTGTTCCCTATTGCCCCACTCCTCCCTCCTTCACCCAGCCCACCCACTTTCTACGAACAGCTAAACACATCCACACAGATCCAACGGGAGGGATGCATCATGGGAAAACAGGACAACAGGAGAGCGTGTTTCTGGTGACAGGATGCTGTGCCGTGTTGAAGTGGAGCCAGGGCACACAAGGTCAAAGCACGGGGACCTTTTCATTCGCTGGGACAGTGACATCATCTGCAGCCTCCCACCCCCAGATCTTTCTGTTCCTTCTGAGCTTAAGTCTAGACCTCATAGTAGGTGAGGGGGAAATAGATTTCCCCATTAGTCAGCTTTTTTGCCAAAGATATCATGAGGGATCTGCCCAATGTAGGGGTCTGATCCTGCTGACCGCTCAGATGTTTTGGGAGGGATCTTTCTCCCATAACAGTATCGGAAGGAGTTGATTAAGGTTGCTGCACTGGTTGATCCACCGCCTAGAGTGCTTTGCTCCACAAAATGGCCTTCAACCTTTCAGACCTGTTGCGCCGTGTTAGTTTCAAAAATGCTTGACAGAGCTGACACAACTCCACAGTGTGCTCCTCGCCTAAACAAAGGAGGCAAAGGTTATGACTGTCGGACAGTGGTAGTTCTCTCCCACATCTAGTGCATTTTCTGAAAGGGGTCCTGATGACCATGTGCCCTTTCAGACGATTGGAAAAAAAATTAAAACGATTATAATGAATAAGAGGGAAATACTAAAATTGGAAAGAGAGAGAGAATAAAATGCCTGGAAATATTAATTTAGTCAAAAACTACAGAAAGCTCCCAAATGAGGTTGCCACAATGGCGGACAAAAGAGAATGAGGAGTTAGGCGGGAACCAGTTAGGACATGAGCAGTGGACAGTGGAGGAAGGGCTGCCGCCTAAAATGCCTCAGCTATAGAAGTGTCCCGAAATGAGGCTTCACGCAGGCGCAGGGCCCATATATGTGATGCACAGAGAACAATAATAATAATATATCATTGCCAGCTATCCCTGTTGTAATGCAAAGTGTTTTGGGCTGGCTTGGTCTTGAATGAGAAATTAAGGTCAATTAGCTTTACAAAAGACCTGAGATGAAAACTGCTAGAATTTGCTGATATGGATCAAAACAGTTACTTCATTTTGGGGCTCTCCTTGGAGGCGTTGCTATGGGGACTGTAATGATGACCAGCTACCCTTCAAAATGTACCACTATATAGCAAGCTCTGCTTCTTCTTACTAGCTAATCTGACATCAGATTTCCAGATGACCTAAATAGCCCAATTCTTCTCAGACCAATGCAGGACATTTTTCTATCCATCTTTTAGTCTATGGGCTCTGACCTCAAACGCAAACCATCTTAATTCCAAGCAGGGGTTGTTTAAAGTCCTACGTGTATAGGATCTTCTTTCTCTCCCTGCTCATCCCATAAAAACATTACAGTGGGAACATGGCGATCTACAATGAGTCAATAGATGGGTCCTGTTCTTGGCCTTAAAGTAATAAAAGTATCAAATGATGTCTTTAGTTTATAAATTAAAGCAAAACACGAAATTGCCAGTATTAATTATCCAGAATAAATAATTGTGCAAGTTTGCTTTGCCAATGTAATGTTTGGGATGGGGGGGATAGGGGCAGATGAGAAGCGCTGGGTAATCTCAAAATGACGAAGTCATTGTGAAGCTAAAAGATGCTAGCAGGCCCTCTAACACACTTTCTCTGACATTTCCACACAATAAAATATAAGGGTCAATAGTACTGAAACAAACAGAGGCAGTTCCACTCATTTGCACTTATGAAAGCAAGCGACCCCAGCTATTATTGCCATCTTAGGCCCTTTTTGTCCTTAATATCCAGATGCAGCAGCCTTTTTTATTTTATTTCGAAGAAATGACTGTGGCCACCTTGCTCGCATTTTCCTTTTCTTCAGCATTTTCACTTCATAAAAGCTGCAGTCAATGTGTTTTTGTGTGTGGTGAGAAGGGAGTGACATTTCCAGTGGTGGTCTTGTCCACAGCCTACATTGGTGGCTCAAGTAGTCTCAGGATTAGGTCTTTGTGTGCGATGAAAGGATATGAAAAGTCAGTTATTTAAACTCAGTCAAGCTGTTGATTTTGGGGAGGAAAAAAAGGGGTTTTCAATTCAGCTTGCTTCAATAAATCACTGGTCTTTTTTACCCTCCTCCCTCCAAGGGCAGCTGCAGATAGCACACAATGTTCTCCCAGAAACAAAGCAACGCCTTGAGGAGGGCTTTACAAAAAAAGAAAGAAAGGCAACATGTCAGAGACGAAAAAATATAGAGTTCATGGGCAAAATATTTTCAAATACTCTACAAATTCCTCTGGTCTAGCAGCCTGCTAAATAATAAGTGAATCTGCAATCTGAATGATAAGATAGTTTACATGAAGAAAGAAAGAAAGAAAGAAAGAAAGAAAGAAAGAAAAGAAGAGAAGAGAAGAGATTTCTTACCAATATGCAGTGTCAGAGAGTGTATGTTAACAAGGGGAATTGAAAAATTCAGATTAACACATTCATCAAACCAATATTTTTTAAAGCAGCTATCTAGAGTCAAAAGCTGTCAGGAGTTCATATACCCAATTCTTTTCCACACACTTAAGGCTGCAATCCTAAACACACTTATTAGAGAGAGTATGTTGCAGTGAACGCTGTGGGACTGACTTCTGAGTAAACATGCACAGAATTGCATTGCACATCTAGGCATTTAGACATGAAAGGCTTTGGGGGTATAAAACACAGAACAGTCCTTAAAACAGACTCATTGTTTTCATTAACATTTTGCAAACATCTATAGTGGCCGAAAAAAGTATCCCACTAAGTACAATGGGACTTACTCCCAAGTAATCATGCTTAGTCATATACATACTCATCTGGGTGTAAGCATCACTGAACTAACTCAAGTTTAAAGGTGTATAGAGGATTGCGCTGAAGTATTTTTTTTTTGTTTAAGCCAATGGGAAGAAGGGGATACCCTAAAAGAAATTCCAATTTTTGCTCCAAATAAAGCCGCCTCGACTAATCATATTAATTGTTATACAAGGATACAGCATAGCACTACAGAGTTAGAGCTTAGATTTTAGTTCTGAATGGCTTTAAAGTAACACTATGGTATTTATGGGAATGGGGGGTGACCCTCCAGTACTTGCCTTGAAGACTCCCAAGGCCTAGATAGGCCAGGCTTATTTGTGCAGAACTGAAATATGCAACTGCTAGTAAAGCAGAAAGGCTGGAATGCTTCTAAATGACCCTATGACAATTCGGAAAATGGACCACTTCTTCAATGCAAATCCTCTCAAGAAAAGCTTCTGCACACAAAGTGAGAGGAACCAGTTACTGCATTGTTTATTGAGTTTCACTTGATTCCTCCTGACAACCATTTGAACAATGACTGTTGGGAAACGTCCCTCAAAGAATCGACAACAATGGTAGAGGCTCAGAGCTTTTATACTTAGTTAATACTGATTTCTTTCTCTTTTTTTAAGAAGGAGAAAATATTTCTTCCTGAAGGGATTAGAGGATATCTTATAAAAGACACCTGCAAACAAAACAAGTGACAAAAGATCTTTATCATATTCAATAACAGTTATCCTTTGTACAAAGCTGGGCTTCTCCAGACATAAATAAACCAGCAACCCATTGCAATTCGACTGAAAATCCCACAACTACCAATAATCAACAGAGGTGAAATATGGCAGGGGGGTGATAAACAACAAATAAAACTTTCTCATGTGTGAAAATATTTGAGAAATATGAGCATGAAGGATAAGATTCAAGTAAATCAGAATAAGCTGACACATAACTCAGGGAGCTGAACAAGGAACTTCATGACCTGAGGATGGAACCTAACCTAGCAAGCTACCCAAGTCTGAGGCCATTCAGAGTCCTCTTCAGAGACAGAAGCCTGAAACATGGGCCAGTGATTGGCAGTTGAGTGTGGGGTTTTATTGAACCATGGGTTGTCGCTGAAAAGTGAGTTGTTGGCCATTTCTGCACCTGCCTTTTCCCCCCAGGATCGTCCTGGGATCATCCCTATGCATCCAAATGAAACACAGGGGATCCTGGGAGCAGGCAGGGACGATCCCTCCATTTTCCTGGGGTAATCCTTAGGTGTAGAAACGACCATTGTGTTATCTGAACCCAATTGCATTAACAAACCATGATTTGTTAACTATGAACAACCATGAATAGAACCCATGGTTCATTGCTGGGTTGAGAACTGCGGGTTGTTCATGGTTAACAAGCCACGGTTTGTTAGCATGGCTTGGTTCAGACAACGCAACCTACCCACATTTCAATAACAACCCATGGTTCAACTACAATCTACGTTCATCCCATACTCAAGTTTGTGTGTGGGTTACTGTGCTGTGTGAACTCATTCAGTATCTCTATATTGACCAAACCTGTATAAATATCAGTTGAAAGGGAACCCTGATTAGCATTAAGCCTGGGGCAGACGTAACCTTAATCATGGTTAAGATACACAATAGGAAGGACAGGGGAATTTCTGCTGGAGAAGGAAGGGGCTCAGAAAAAGGAGCACACAATCCCACAGCCAACTCCCAAACTCTTAAGCAGGAGAGAGAGAGGCTGGAAACACTGGGATCCAGACTTGGTCCTGCTTTGAGTTCACACACTGAAATCAAGTTAGTCTGGACCCAACCCACTAAGTTTGCATTGGCCCGTGAAGTCAAATACTAGATAGGAAAAGTAATCTGGTCTGAAGCAAAATAGGACCCTGTTCTACGTACACCATTCCCACGGTAGAAAGCCACTGGTTTTAACAAAAAAAGAAAGTACTTTTTTGGGATTGCATGCTCCTTTGGCATGCACACCTGTTTTCAGAACTGCTGAAATAATTTACCAGGGTTGTAAATCCTGTAAGAGATGTTTGTTAGATACAAATATGTAACAGCCAACAGTGCCCAACACGCATTCACATGTCCGAAGATACCAGTTTGCACTATAGACAAGGGCACCTTGCCATGAAGTGCTGTGCAATTGTGTTTGAAGAAATGAAACACTTCAATAGAAATAAAATGACCAATGTATTCTGCCAAGTAGATTTTCTTGTACGTTTCAATATGCTTGTGTGTTTAAAAGCTTAACATATTGTGTTTGGGGGTAGGGTGGAGGACATTCAAAAAGAAAGACAGCTTATAAAGCAGATTAAAAAATGACTACTTTTTAAAAATCTCTTGGACTGCAGAGCTCTTGAAAAGCAGGACAAAAACCTCCAGGAAACATTGGAGGTTCCTTCCCCTCTCTCCCAAATCTATTAGTGACAAGATTAGTTTTCTTTTTAAAAAGAGAGAAAGAAAGAAAAAAGAGCAGATGAGTCACAATAGATTCCTATTTCAAATTGTTATACTCTAGGAACAGTTGGAAATACAGAATGTTGCAAGCACCAAGTAAACATTACTATTTTAAAACATGTATTAAAATTAAGAATTATATCTGTTTTCCAAATGTCTCATCTATTACTCGATCTGATGAATAACTAGCCAAATTTGGATACTAACCGCTGATGATGGAATGTCAAGTCTGTGCAGCAGTGGCAGTTATATGACCCCCACAACCCACCCTCCATGTTGACTGACAATGCTGAAGCCTAATGTGACAATCTTCATTGGCGCAATTAACATCTGAAGGCTTGCTCTTTTCCTTTCTCTTCCTGTGTGCTGAGCCTAAGGTTAGGGTTAGGGATAACGGCTGACCCCATTTTCTTTTTTCATTATATTTGGGGAAGTGTAGCATTCATTCTTGATTTAGGTAATGACCATTTCTGAGAAGGCTAACAGAAAGCAAAGGCCCTGGGTCATACCTTACCCAGGTGGGGCTCCTCTTCACGTACCATTCTCCCCATCACTACACAGATGACCTCTAATACAGTACTGTTAGTTGTTACAGCTATAGTTTATCACGAATGTCCTCTTCCTCGGCAAAGTGCTTGATCAGGTGACTATCATACCTTTTTTTTTTAAGACGAACTATTTAGACCAGCCTTCTCCAAGCTAGTGTCCTCCAGTTGTGTTGGACTACAACTTCCAGCATCCCCCATACAGTGCAGTCTAATATGTCTAAGGAAGGCTGGTTTAGACCCATTTCAATCTAACTTCAAGCTTACTTTTGTCACAGAAACCACTTTGATTGCCGCGATGGATAACTTCCATCAGGAGAGGGACAGGAGGAGTATGATCCTGTAAATTGCCCTAGATGTCTTGGCAACCTCTGATATCATTGACCAGAGCTGAGTCCAGATTATTGCGGATATGTGAACAACAGAATATCAATGATCTCCCTTTGCCATTTCCCATATGGTTTTGCCCCTACTAATACCACCCCTCATCTTCTTTGGCCTCTCACCCTTTAAACTAAAACATGATAACCTCTCTTTTGTCCAAGAAAAACAATGAAGAATTTTAAACTTCACTGGTTGCCTTTTAGAACGTAATGCTGCAACAAAACAGCAAACTTGACTAGTGGATCCTTAAAGATTAAATACATAACACTGCATAATCCCCACCCCCATCAGTTTCAACATTTCTGAGAAAATTAAAAATTTCTAGGCAGAAGCATAGGTCGCCAAGTTGTGCAAAATAATTTCTAACCTAAGCCTTTCTGCGGGCTATTTGATTGCAAGGGGCTATGGCAGTGCTTGCCTGGTAGTCTCAAGTCATCTGATTGATGATGATTTTCAGACTACTACGTACTGTATTAGAGGCCAAGGGCTGTTACAATCTTCTCCAGCTTGAGCTTGTCCATACGCCGAGACACTTTGGAGGCAATCCTCTGAGTGCCCCCACCATCTGAAGTGAGGCAGGTCTGAAGTGAGGCAGGTGGTGATCAGAGAGAGGTTTTTTTCTCCCCTCCACTCTGGCACTCTGCTTGTGGAACAATCTGGCCAGGGAGGTATGCCTAGCAACTTCTCTTAAGTCTTTTCAGAGCCAGACTTGTTTATTTTCCAACATGCTGTTGTTACGATGCTTTTATTTGTTATCTCTTGTTGGTTTGTGATGTGTCCTGACCAATGGTGGCTTTGCCTTAGCAAAAACACTTCTCCTTGTGGGAGTTGGAACACCTATCCATTTCTAGCTCTCTGTGGCATATCCCATTCTGCACCAGAGAAATATCTGGACAGTTGGTGGCACTGTCTGGGGTGGGGTGTGTGTGAAGTGGTTATGTGCCTCATCTTGTGCAAGCAGATTTGCTTTTCATTAAGGAGGAGGCACCAATGGATACAACCCTATGTATTTTACTGTCTTGTGTACAAGCCATCCTGCAAATATTTTTTTAACATCATATATACATTCTTAAGTCAAAAATTTAAAAGCTAGCATTTCATGCTGTATGAAGATTGATACCCATGTTTTCGCTATACAGCTTCCTGAAAAAGGCACTACTTGAGAATCTACTGAAAAGCCAATGCATTGCCACAAATTAATCCATCACCACTTCCCTGACACTAACATCTTTTGTGCTTAGACAACTCTTTTTTTTCCTGGATTTCTAACAACTTCTTTCTTTTGTTCTCATTACAGCTATTATTTTCAACCCTATTATTGCTAATCTCTTCTTTGTAAATAGCCACACCTGTTTTAATCCCAAAACAGTATGGTAAACATTGGCTTCTTTGAGGAAGTACACGCATAATTAGGTTAATCAGTGCTATCTTTTCATGTGAGCTGATTGTTTCTTTACTGTGGACATATTTCATAACACTGCAGCAAGCCTGCCAAATGGCTGGAAGGCAAACTAGGTGCAACTTACCAAGCGTGTAGCTGCTACATACAGAAACCTTGACATAATGGTAAACTGCAAGGAGACACTCCTCCCAGGGACTTATTACTCATTTCTTCCCCCCCTTTGCAACTTCAAGTTCTGACTACACCCTTCTTAAACAAGTCCCTTCGTTAAACCTAGCTGAAATACTGACAAACTATTGACACGTACATCACCAGAACTTAAGAGCCCCAAAACTAAATGCGAACAAATTCTCCACAAGTCTCTCCTAGATTACCTGCACAATATCCAGAAATGTTAATGGAAGTAAGTCATCCAGATGGCCAATATCTTTGGTGAAACGATTCAGAATTCTTCCTATTGAAAAAAAAAATGATTTGAGAAAAATTGAAGATTTAATAAGCAGTGTGGTTTTGTTCCACAGTAAAAAAAAAAAAATGAGCCATGTCACTCAGTCCTATATATGTGTGCTTCCTATATATGTGTAAATCTCTCTATATTTGGTTGGGCTTACTCCCCGAGAAGCGTGCACACGATTGAAAACTAGACAGTATTACTGCAAAATAGCTTGACACCTCAATCAAATAAAAAGGAAATACCTGACCATTCCAGGTCAAACAAATCTAAATCTGTTTGGGGCCAAATTAAACAGGTTCAACCCCATGGAATAAATGCTTCTTTCTGCAAAAAGTGTTACAATATTTAATGAAAGTGAGTTTTAAAGCATCAATTTTATGATGGTTCTGCCATTAACAAAGTAAAAGTGTTACACCAGCCTCACCCATCCATGTACTATGACATAAACAGAAGCAGGATTGGGTGTATGTGCCTGGATATAGTAATTTTGAAGACTTTTAGATTTCAACATAGTAAAAAGGCAACAAACTTTTAGGGTGTACACCACTAAAATTGAATGTGTTTTTGAAACACATTTGCCTTCTGCAAACTCCGGTTGGTGGCCCAGCTACGCCCCTATCTAGACAGGGATAACCTGGCTTCAGTTGTCCATGCTCTGGTAAACTCCAAGTTAGATTAGTGCAATGTGCTCTACGTAGGGCTGCCTTTGAAGACGGTTCAGAAGCTGCAGCTCATGCAAAATGCAGAGGCCAGATTGATTTCGGGAACCAGGAGGTTTGACCATATAACACCTGCTCTGGTCCGCTTGCACTGGCTGCCTGTATGTTTCCGAGCCCAATTCAAGGTGCTGGTTTTGACCTATAAAGCCTTACACGGCTTGGGACCACAATACCTGACGGAACGCCTCTCCTGACATGAATATACCCGGTCACTATGTTCAACATCTAAGGTCCTCCTCCGGGTGCCTACTCCGAGAGAGGCTCAGAGTGTGGCAACGAGGGATAGGGCCTTTTCGGTGGTGGCCCCCAGTCTATGGAATGATCTCCCTGACGAGGCTCACCTGGCACCAACGCTGCTATCTTTCCGGCGCCAGGTTAAGACTTTCCTCTTTGCCCAGGCATATGGCGGCACATCTTAATCACCCACATGTTTAGTTTTTTAACGGTTTTTAATGTTTTGTATGTGTATGTTCTGTGTTTTAGAATTTTAAATTTTGTATACTTGTTTTTATCTCAATTTTAGAATTTCTGTAAACCGCCCAGAGAGCCCTGGCTATGGGAGAGGTATATAAGTGTAATAAATAAATAAAACATTTTCGGTTAATGGTTTGTTGACGCAGTCCGTTTTAAGAAAGAATCAACAGACATTTGACCATGCTAATCTCTAGTACAAGTAATAAAACCACGAGCTCATCTGTCAGTGAAGCATTCACACTTCTGTTTTCTTAAGTTCTACTTGAATGAAATTTCTGAAAAAGCAAGAGGCCTTTATTGATTAAAATACTCCCATTCTTTTATTGGTTAGATTGGTTAGTAATTTACTCCGTTAGAAAAAAACTCAAAGCAAAATCCTTCTTTTTGGAAGCATTACCAGTTAGCTCTAGCATTTAATACACTGGAAGGCTGTACAAAAGTTAACTAGATCTTCTCTCAACTGCCTCTCAAAGCACCATTTATTGTTGTTTGGGGCTTTTTATGATTGTAAACTTCCCTGAGGTTTGCCTGTTGAGAGGCATATAAATCAAATCACTCTATCTATCAATCAATCAATAGTGCCCAGTCCTAGGTGATCCAAAATCAACCAGCTTATGCATTGCAACCTGAGTCAGATGATTTGCAGCCTAATGCAATACAATTTGTCATTGCCCAATATCATGTTCTTCAGGGAGCATAGCTGAGATGGGTTTGTTGAACACAGCACATCATTTATTTATACATTTACCTCAAAGGTGAACTTTAGAACAAAACCCATAAAATGGGTCATGCCCACTTTTTAATGTCTTTATTAATGAGAAGACAGGATACCCTGGAGAAGAGGCTGATGCTAGGGAAAGTGGAAGGCAAAAGGAAGAGGGGTCGACCAAGGGCAAGATGGATGGATGATATTCTGGAGGTGACAGACTTGACCTTGGGGGAGCTAGGGGTGGCAACAGCCGACAGAAAGCTCTGGCGTGGGCTGGTCCATGAAGTTACGAAGAGTCGGAAACGATTGAACGAATAAACAAACAAAATTAATCATGAAGGTGAAGAATCAGCCTGTGCAGGATTAAATTTCTTCACCCACTTTCTCAAATGCCACTGCTAAATATTACGGCTTAATTGAAGGCATGTTCCTTACAGTGACAGGGTGGGGTGGGGCGGAACTTGTGTGGAAAGTTTTTTTTTCTTCCCCGTTTTTGGAATCACTGAATTCAAAATGATTTAGTAACCGAATGAATTAACATGATGCATGCCAAACTGGATGCAATATTAGTTAAAGCTAAAATTAAACTACAAATTAACTTTTTTCTGGTGACGACCTGATATGTGACTGTCTGATTCCAAAGACAGATATGTGGAAGAACATATATTTCAGCACACAGCTCTTCAAGCAGGCTACAAATTAACATGTCAACCGTTTTCAGCGCTTCCTTTTTGTTTTGCCAAAATCTAAATAATGTAAGGGAAACATATAGTATTGAATTGCCATGTCTTAAGTATTCCAATAAAAATAATTTCTAAGTAAAGCTTTGAAAAGATCTCCTGCTCCCTCAAAAGGCCCTGATGGTAACCTGTATCGAAGTCCAAGCATGTGCCACAGAAACAATTACATATCCTTTCCCTCTTCACCCCTGCTCTGCTTTCTTCTATTGCTTCTCCTGTATGGAATTTCAAGTTGTATGCTCATGGGGCAGCAACCTGCCCTCTTGTCCTCTGAAGCAAAGATGGGCAGAAGGCAGATCTGCAGATGTTTTAGACTTCAGGCATGGCTAGATGAGGGGGTATGGAGAGAGATGATCTTGCGATATGATGATCGTGAGATCCTCCCTCTCAGTCTACACGCAGCGTGCGGCATCCCAGGAGGAAGAGGACATTGCACCCGCCATTTTGTTTTTTAATCGAAAAAGAGCGCAAAAGTGAGGTTTTTTTTAAAAAAAAACCAACAACCTCCCACTCCCCGCACCCCACCCCCGATGGGCACGGAGCTCCTGAGGAGCTCCACGCCCCATGCCCGGCTCCTCGCGGTTATTTACGAGGAGCTGGGACAAAACCGGGACAGCCAGCCACACGTCCCACAGTGTCGGGATCATCACAAGACCGCAGGAAAAGTTGGGATAAAAGTGTAGGGCGATATCCTTGGGAAAGGGAGAGATCATCCCTCCCTGCTCCTGGGATCCCCTGCATGTCATGTGGATGCACAGGGACGATCCCCGGGATATCGCCCCGTCTAGACATGCCCCCTAACTCCAGGAGCCCCTGCCAGCACAACCAATAGTCAGAACATTATGAGTTGATTCAAAACATCTGGAGATCTTCCTTCTGTCCACCCCCCACTCTAAAATGTCATGCACATCAATGGTGATACATAAATTATAATTAATCATGAATCATAAATCAAACCATACTGCACTTTACTTGAACTACCCCCACTCCATGCAATATTTCAGTTCAACTATTTTTGGTTGTTCAGGTATTTATGCAACATATACAATTCATATGACATACATTTGGTAAAAAAACCAAAACAAAAAGGTCAAGCTAAACATGTTAGAACACCATCTTGGTCAATTTAGGACAGTGGAAAACTTTCCAATTATTTTTTAAAAGAAAACCCACATGGCAAAACTACTCAGCATCATTTTAGACTGATCTCAAGAGATTTACCAATAACTTGCCTGGACCTGGGAGAAGCAGATTGAAAATAAGAAGAATTTCATAGTTACCAAAACACACACACACACACACACACACCAAAAGGTCTCAGCGTTTAAGAAGAGAGAAAATGCAACCATTTCACCAGAAGACACCTTCCAGAGAAGGTTTCATTGGCAAAGCACGGGCCTGCATTGCCAATAAAATTGAGCGCAATGCCAGATCTAAGGAGGAAGCATCAGCTAGATTCCAAAATGACGGATCAGATCAAACGTTCCCTTCATGACACAACATGAAGAATTCAAATTCATAACAACAACAACAACAAGGCATACTGAGACAACTAGCCAGGGACTCCACCACTAATTATTATTTTTTACTTCAGCATTCATTTACATAAGAACTAAATTTAAGTAATAGCTGATCTTAATGCTCATATAACCACACGATAAATTGGTCATCTGTAATCTCTTGCCACTTGGTGGAAAAATCGTGAAAGTAGAAGAATGGTAACCATTTCTGACTAGGTGTGGATTTTCCACCACTACAAAGGACATTGGAGCCCATCATAGGGGTGGGAAACATCAGGTCCAGGGGCCAATCCAGCTCTTCTGGGGGGGGGGGATTATTTTCCAGGGTTCCATAGTTGGCTATATCCCCTTCTACTGACCATACCCCCTTTTATTTAACCACAGTTAATTTCGAATAATTACCGGACAAGGTATTTATGCAAGTCCTCCCAGCATATCACCAGCATGAGCAGCAGGAGAAATAAGCCATGTTGACTTATTTCCTCCTCCATGATGGTGTGAACAGGTCCTTTTGTATTGTTCTTTCACTCTCTCCATCTGCTATTCACATGGAATGGACAAAGCAGGTTCTGGGCAAAACATCTGTAGGCATGAAAAGTAACTAAAACTTCAACAAGCATTTTTCAAGGTCACTCTGACCCCTAGCAACTTAATGTGCATTTTTTAAAATTGAACCAAAAAAACTACAAGTGTAAAAACATCACATTTTCACTGAATTAAGGAGGGGGGTGAATTAGCACCTCACCATGGTTGACGAATACTTGGAGCATAGAGCTGTAGAAGACTGAAACAAAAGTTTTATGGACTTTTTTTTTCCAGTGTTGCCAAGATGCACTTGTCCCCACCCGATGATTGAGGGGTAAGAGGAGTGCAATTTCTGACACAGCTTTATTCACCAGGCATCTTCAAATGTAAAAACCTTGTTCATGGAGGTTCAGATTGAAAAGGAGTGAGATTTGGGATATAAAGCATTGCTATTTCCTTAGCAAACTACTTCATTTCCAGTATTGGCAACAGCATAGTAGTAAAATAAAGTTAGCAATGTCTTCACTAAGAAAATAAAATCAGCTTCCGTTGCTCAAGACAACAGCAGCCATTTTGGATCAGGACACTAACAGCATGGGTTCCAACTCATGGCAAGCAACCCATAATACCTAAAGTGTCATGTATAATTGCTCAGGAATAGCACATAAAAGAAGTGAGCTATATTTCACTCAATTCATACTATATAACATTATCGTTAGTCTAAAATTTCCAAAGAGCCAGCATAGGTAACATTAAAAGTAATACAACTAAAAATTAAAAGCAATCCCTGGTTCATCGGGTGCCATATAAACCTTTGCCAAAGAAAAAACTGGAATTGTATTTTTTCTGAAATACTCTCAGGCTTTTAAGACCACTCTTAGAAACTTCACTGGGGCATTGGGAAGGGTAAAAACCAGTCCAGAGAAAGACACAATGAAGTAAAAGGAATAAATTAAAAGGAATAGACTTTTTTCCCAACTATATTCTCCCACTAATTTCAATGGAACTCAAGCGTGACTAACTATTCCTGGATGAGGTCCATGGGATGGGATCCAGACTGCTACTTTTAGCATGCCGTGTGTGTATTAACCTTTGAGCAATGCACCACAATTTATTTATTTAAAATGTTTAGGAACATAAGAAGAGCCCTGCTGCTGGATCAGATGGAAGGCCTATTTAATCCAGCATTCTGTTCCCACCAGAATAATAATAATAATAATAATAATAATAATAATAATAATAACCTGCCTCTCCCTCCGGATCGAGGTGGGATACAACACAAAGTCTTCGGGAAAGCACACAAGCAGAACCCAAAAGCAGAAGCATCTTCCTGCTCAGGTTCCCCAGCAAGTGGTACTGAGAGAGATACTGCTTCTGATACTGGAGATAAAATATAGCCAACATGACTAGTAGCCATTGATTGCCTACATATATTTATCCAATTCCTTTTTAAAGCTATCAAGCTTGGTGGCCATCACTACATCTTGTGGTACCAAATTCCATAGTTTAACTATGGGCTCATCTACACCAAGCAGGATATTCCATTATGAAACTGGTATGAAAGCGGCATATAAAAGGCAGGAGCCACACTACTGCTCTATAGCGGTATTGAAGTGCACTGCAGGATCTTCACTACTGCTTTGCAGTGGTAGTGAAGTGCACTGACAACTGTTGGGGCCCAGGACACATCTACACCAAGCAGGATATAACACTATGAAAGTGGTATGAAAGCAGTATACAGTATGTGTCATGGGCCCCAACAGTTGTCAGTGCATTTCAATACCGCTATAAAGCAGTAGTGTGGCTCCTGCCTTTTATATACCACTTTCATAATGGAATATCCTGCTTGGTGTAGATGAGCCCTGTGTGCTGTATGACAGAGGGTGAAAAACTTCTCCCTATTCACTTTCTCTACACTATGCATACTATTTCATTAAGCCATCTACCACAGTCCCAAGATCCCTTTCTTGTTGGGTACCATCAGCTCCAGAGTAAAAATAGACAGAGCTGCCAAACACACATTTAACGTAATGTCTGTTTTGGTCCTAAAACGTTAGCGAGACAGAACTTACCTTTGCAAAGGTTATGTTGATTTATACCCTCCCCCCTTTACGGTTTAAAATGTTCGAGGTGGCTAATAACGAGACATCAAAATCAACCCACCAATAATTAAATCAAAACTATAAATCTAAAATGCTTGTGATAAGACAGGTGTAATAGTAATCTGGCAACAGCAAGAAACAAATCAATTAAAAGTACTGCTGGGTCTAAACATTCAACTCAGGTTGTTTTTACTACATTTATATGCAGGCATAGCCTCCCCCCCCATACACACACACAAAATTATGGGGGGGGGGAAGCACTGCTTACCTTTCAATGAGGTGTCCTGGGACTCTTTTTTTCCATATGCCCCCCTTTTGTTTGTTTATTAAAACAAAGCTAGCGGCTTGGCTGCAAATGAGGACCAGAATGTCCCATGGGAACTATGCTACATATTGAAGCACTGTTGTTCTACGGGGCGTTCCTGGGGGGGTGGGATGGTGGAGGAGAGGTACATGTCCCTATGTGGTGGCTTAGCTTTTTAAAAAATAAAAAAAGAAGAAAACTCACAGGTGATCTCAAAAGGTCCCCCACGCACCCCAAAGCTCTGTGACTTTTAGCCATCCTCCAAAAGTCATCGCAATTCTCCGCTTCCCAGCCCTAAGTAAAAGCTTGGGAGGATAGAAGTGTCTTGACATGATATGTTAAAGTCAACAAGGTAGGTGCCAGGTGGGGGAACTCCTCTTTCCAATTATGATCCGCCTTACTGTTGAAGGTGGGAATACCTCGAGTAGGGCTTCTGAAGATGATCTTGAGGCATGGGCAGCTTTGTATGGGAACAGGTAGTCTTCCCCTGTTCCCAAAGTCTTAAGAACCTTGCTGGGGAACATGGGTGGGAGGGTGCTGTTGCACCATGTCCTGCTTGTTCATTCCTGGCCAGCTGGTTGGCCACTGTGTGAACAAAGAGCAGACTAGATGGACCCTTGGTCTGATCCAGCATGGCACTTCCTATGTTCTTATGAGAGCGTTATAGGTCAGGACCAGCACTTTGAATGACGCCCAGAAACAAACTAGATGCCTGTGGAGATCTTTTAAACACTTGCAGCCTGCATGCTATATTCTGAACCAGCTCAAATTTCCCAGTAGCCTTGTCAGGTAGCCCCATGTACAATGTGTTGCAAGAATGAAACCTGGACATCACCATGGTTTCTAAAGAACGTTGCCATACAGCACAGACTGCTGCTGTTTGAAAAACGCAAGTCAAAGCCTCCTAAGTTCAGCAGTTATTTGGATCCAGGCCAATTTCTAAGTATACATAGGATCCAACACAGTACGTATGTTGGAATGAATTGCTAAAATGGCATGAACTCTGGAAACCCTTTGCATTGTGTCAATGAATCATAGTTGCTCACCCAAATTGTAGAAGCCAACATGGCTACTCTCAGCTACTTGGAAATTCAGTTTCAACTTTGTAATTTGGATACAGGGCCTTGGGAGCTGGAGGGCAGACACAACCTCATAATGAAATGTACATAGAAACTACGTCATCAAGCCGTATTGCCCTTTGAAGTCTCAATCCTGAGAACATCTCAGGCTTTGTTTCCGGCTTTCTCACAAGTCCCCGACTCACTCATTCTTCTAAAGGTTGCTTGAGGAGTTGTTGAAGAGGGATTTTCTCAAAACACTTGAGAGGTATGTAACTCGCCCCTCTCCATAAACATTTCAAAGCTCGGAATAAATAAGGTTTATGAGATAGGCACAGTAAAAGCCCTGTCTTGGCTCTCTAACCCAAAACAAAAACAAACACAAGTGTTGCAGAAAGAAACGTCTAAAGTTATGACAACTGCTAACAAGTGCCAAAATAATATAATTTCATTTCAGAGCCAAGCTGGTATCAACCTAGCCAATAGCTGCACTAATCATTCCACAAGGAAGATTATTTATATGCAATATTCACATTTAAAATAACTACTTAGTTCTCATGGGTAATCAAGTTGCTAATCAACTCCAACAAACTGTAGCTTTGGTGCCTGCCTTGTGATGTTCTGTTAAGTAACGCAGTGTTCTAAAAAGGGTGTTTTGCCAAAGTTTCTGGTATGCAAAAAATGTTTTCCTTTTTTTAAAAAAAAATTAAAAAATCAAGACCGGAGTGGGGGCGGAGGGGAGGAATGAGTCTTTAAAAAAATAATATAAAGATAGATTGGGGGTGTAGAAGTGAAAGTATCATTTTAATCTGACTACTTCACATGTTAATTCTGGATAACAACAAAGTAGAACCATATTACTTGGAAAGAATCGGTACATGAACACAATTAAAAACATGAAAGCAGCAGGGATTTGATGATACACCTTTTGGAAAGCTGTGCCCTAGAGAAGGGTAACAGCCATCAAAATTGTTTCTTTCAAAGAAACGAAGCCAGCATTTTGTAGACTCAGAGTAAATCATGAAAGCTATAGCCAAGTTCCAAAAAAGCACCCTGTGTAGGTCTATAGCACTTCAGTAAAAGTCTGAAAGAGTTGCCAAATTCTTGCATCTGCATCAAATGTCACTCTGGGGGGTCCACTGCCCACCTGAAAGTGGCTCTTCAGGGGGCCGCAGTGAAGCACAGATGATCCCTGAAATGCAAGCATGGCTCTCTGGATATTTATTATTATTATTATTATTATTATTATTATTATTATTATTATTATTTATTTATTTATATAGCACCATCAATGTACATGGTGCTGTACAGAGTAAAACAGCAAATAGCAAGACCCTGCTGCATAGGCTTACAATCTAATAAAATCATAGTAAAACAATAAGGAGGGGAAGAGAATGCAAACAGGCACAGGGTAGGGTAAGCAGGCACAGGGTAGGGTAAAACTAACAGTATAAAGTCCGAGCAACATCAAGTTTTAAAAGCTTTAGGAAAAAGAAAAGTTTTTAGTTGAGCTTTAAAAGCTGCGATTGAACTTGTAGTTCTCAAATGTTCTGGAGGTTGCAGTAGTCCAACCGAGAAATAACCAGTGCATGAACAAGCGTCTTGGCAGAAGAGACAGACAAAAATGATCGAATCCTGGCAATATTATACAGGAAAAATCGACAAGATTTAGCTACTGCCTCAATATGAGGAATAAAGGAGAGCGAGGAGTCAAATATAAAGCCAAGGCTACGAGCTTCCTTGACCGGAGTAAGCGTAACATCATTGACAGTAAGAGAGAATGAGAGATGAGGGGAAGGTTTAGGAGGAAAAACAAGCAATTCAGTCTTTGCCATATTAAGTTTCAAACGATGATGAAGCAGCCAAGTTGAGATATCTGAAAGACATGCCGAGATACGATCGTGAACATCAGTAGAAAGTTCCGGAGATGACAGATATAGTTGTGTATCATCGGCGTACAGATGATATTGGAGGCCATGAGATTGAATAAGCTTGCCCAAGGGCAACATGTATAAGGAAAACAACAACGGGCCAAGCACCGAGCCTTGCGGAACCCCTACTGAAAGGGGAAAGGAGGAAGACGAGTTGCCATTAGCCAACACGCTGAAAGAGCGACCCGCTAGATAGGGGGCAAACCAGTTATAGACAGAGCCACAAAATCCAAGGTCATGAAGGGAATCTAAGAGAAGATCGTGATCAACCGTGTCAAAGGCTGCAGTTAGATCAAGGAGAATAAGAACGGAATAATGGCCTTTAGACTTGGCAGTAAGGAGATCATTGGTGATCTTAGTAAGGGCTGTTTCAGTGGAATGCAGAGGATGGAATACAGATTGAAAAGGATCCAAAGCAGAGTTACTAGAAAGAAAGTCAAGACAGCGAGAGTAGACCGCACGCTCCAGGATCTTTGAAACAAACGGCAACAAAGAGACAGGTCGGTAGTTAGGCAGAGATAGCCTATCAAGAGTAGGTTTCTTGAGAATGGGAGAGACTGTAGCATGTTTAAAAGCAGAAGGAAATGAACCAGAGGACAGAGAAAGATTAATAATATGAAGCAAGGAAGGGAGGAAAGCAGGAATAAGATTAATAAAGACGAGAGAAGGAATCGGATCACGAGAACAAGTGGAAGGCTTCGAAGAGCGCAGTATTGTAGACAGTTCTTCCGCTGAGACCGAAGGAAACGCAGAGAAATTTGCAGGAGGAACTGACAGACCTAAACATAGGTTAAACACAGTCGTTTTGAGTGAAGTCATTAAGCATCAGCCTCTAGAAATTGCATATCAACATCTCGACAGAGAATGAAACACCTGCATTATTAAACTAAATATGATATACTGACTAGAG
Source organism: Elgaria multicarinata webbii (assembly GCF_023053635.1). Classification (NCBI taxonomy): domain Eukaryota; kingdom Metazoa; phylum Chordata; class Lepidosauria; order Squamata; family Anguidae; genus Elgaria; species Elgaria multicarinata. The sequence goes on along the minus strand of NC_086175.1, from coordinate 23,391,833 downwards.
TAGAGGTACACACACTAAGGTGCCCTATTCCTCTCCGTTAAAACAAAAATATAACATTTTCTTACTGGCAACTGGAATTGTTGTGAAATAAGTTTCTGTTGGTGCTGAAAACTATGTGTTCAGATGAGTTGCTTAGTATGCTCAGCACCATCCTGTGTGTCGTACTCAGTCTTTTGGGCAGGTTACTTGTCATTTGCCACACTTCCCATGGCAGCTATTTTGTGGCAGTGCCCAGGACCGTTTCTCAAATTGCCAAATGTGGCCATGGCTCAAAAAGGTTGCCTACCCCTGGAACAGGAAGTTGGAACTTGGACCATGGAAGTACACTGGTTAATATTGGAGAAGTCACTCTTGTTCGTCCTAACATTCTTCATACGTACATGTAATAATTTATTTATTATTTATTAAGAATATTTATATACTGCTCCCCATTGAAAAAAATTCGGAACAGTGAACAAGATAAAATGAAAATAAAAACAGAATAAGACACTTAAAACAAATTTAAAAAAAAGCAAATACAGAGACTCAAGGCTGCATATTAAAGAAAGGCTTCCTGGAATAAAGATGTTTTCAGGAGGCGCCGAAAGGAGTACAAGTTTGGAGCCTGCCTGACCTCTAGAGGCAGGGAATTCCATAGGACGGGAGCCACCATGCTGAGGGCTCTTCCCCTGGTGGACTCCAATCAGAGGATGGGTCTATGTGGAACCACCAGGAGCATGCCCTTGGATGACCTCAGAGACCGGGCAGGTTGGTAGAGGAGAAGGTGCTCTCTCAGGGATCCTGGTCCCAAGTTGTTTAGGGCTTTGTATACAAGTACAAGAACCTTAATAGGCAGCCAGTACAGTTCCCTCAGCAGAGGAGTTACATGCTGGAGAGGGGCAGCTCCAGACAACAGCCGAGCTGCAGCATTCTGCACTAGCTCCAGCTTCCGGAGCAGCTTCAAGGGCAGCCCCACATAGAGCGCGTTGCAGTAATCCAATCTTAAGGTTACCAATGCCTGTACCACCGTGGTACAAGTAATAATTGAAGGGGGTACCCATGTATATCACTGTGAGTCCTTTGAAGGAAGGGTAGGATAAAAAAAAGTGCAACAACCACAAGGTGTAAGAAGCAGAGGAAACTGTATCACAATCAAAGACTTTCAAATTTAGCGTAAATACATGTAATCCCACGAGAATTGATCTAATTCTAATGTAACTTCACAGCCTGTGGCATTTCAATGACTCGGCTTCCTTGCAATAAACTCAAGGAGGGCTGAAGGAGAAGAGAAACCCTGCTTGTTTAAACACATATTTGCTATTGACAACGCAGCCTGTATATTTTGCCATTTAAACTTGAATACTTTTATACCAAAGTTGATAAAGTGCGAGATAAAGAGATGTGCAGCAGAAATGCCATCCTGTCACTTATCCCCTGATAACAAACTCTGGCTTTTTCCTCTTTACTAAAGGAGTTCATGAAGGTGGCCAGGAGGGCAGGGCTAAGGATCATGTTTGTTTTGAAGCCATGAAACTTTTTTTTAAAAAAAGATATAAAATTTAACGCACAGAATCCTGAAAAATCTTTTCACATCTTTTAATTCTGTTCCAGATCATTAAGAATATCCTTTTTATATTTCCTCCTGCACTTGTAAAAAAAAAGTTCATCAATTTATAGCTAAATATATTTCAGAAGGGATGTTTGACCGTCAAAGAGGCACATGCCTGATAATTTTAGGGCATTTAAAAACTCTCACCTCCCTCATGCAATGTATGTTAGTTTCTGTGGGGAATGCACTCATTCCAGAGTTTTATGGATAGTATCACATTAAATAACTTAATCAGAAGACACACACTGTTTTTAAGATTTCTTCAGAAGTAATTAAATAACTATCCAATGCCAATTAATCATAGTTAAATAAGGGTCTGTCAGCAAAGTGCTATGTACATATTTGGGACTATGTTACAGTCAAATACTTGGCAGTATCTAAGTTAAACAATGATTCATTAAACCTCCCTCACTACACAATGGTTAGGGCAAACTTGAAGTGAAAGCATCGAAACTCTTTTGTTCTTCATGAAAGAGACATCAAACCTCAGTGTGTGATATTCCTTTCTTATGAACTCTGTAAACTGCTTTAATTGCATGAATCAGAATGTGTTCAGGTGGCTGCGTACGCACTCTTGCTTATGCAGGTGTATGCTGGTACTCTGGAGTGGATGTTCAAATCTTTCCTTCAGAACACCTGACAATTTACCAACCTCTTCAAAAGGTTTAGTCGTATTTCCTTCCGAAACAATCGAATGAAAACCAACCTTTCAATCTTGAGCGCCAAAGAACTTAAAAGAACTAGAGCGCAATCCTATGTGTGTGTAGACAGAAAAACGTCCTACAACTCCAACATGCCTCATCCAGCCATTTTATTTTTTTGCCTAAGCATGCATAGGATTGCACCCTTAGTTAGACGAAGTTCCGATTGCCACATTTCAGCAATTATTATTACTATTATTATTTATTTATTTATTTATTTATTTATATAGCACCATCAATGTACATGGTGCTGTACAGAGTAAAACAGTAAATAGCAAGACCCTGCCGCATAGGCTTACATTCTACTAAAATCATAGTAAAGCAATAAGGAGGGGAAGGGAATGCAAACAGGCACTGGGTAGGGTAAACAGGCACAGGGTAGGGTAAAACTAACAGTATAAAGTCCGAGCAACATCAAGTTTTAAAAGCTTTAGGAAAAAGAAAGTTTTTAGTTGAGCTTTAAAAGTTGCGATTGAGCTTGTAGATCTCAAATGTTCTGGAAGAGCGTTCCAGGTGTAAGGGGCAGCAGAAGAGAAGGGACGAAGCCGAGCAAGGGAAGTAGAGACCCTTGGGCAGGCGAGAAACATGGCATCAGAGGAGCGAAGAGCACGAGCGGGGCAATAGTGTGAGATGAGAGAGGAGAGATAGGAAGGAGCTAGACCGTGAAAAGCTTTGTAGGTCAACAGGAGAAGTTTATATTGGATTCTCAAGTGAATTGGAAGCCAATGAAGAGATTTCAGAAGTGGAGTTACATGGTCAGAGCGGCGAGCCAAGAAGATGATCTTAGCAGCAGAGTGGTGAACAGAAACCAACGGACTGATGTGAGAAGAAGGAAGGCCAGTAAGAAGAAGGTTGCAGTAGTCCAACCGAGAGATAACCGATGCATGAACAAGAGTCTTGGCAGAAGAGACAGACAAAAATGATCGAATCTTGGCAATATTATACAGGAAAAAACGACAGGATTTAGCTACTGCCTCAATATGAGGAATAAAGGAGAGCGCGGAGTCAAATATAAAGCCAAGACTACGAGCTTCATTGACCGGAGTAAGCGTAACATCATTGACAGTAAGAGAGAATGAGAGATGAGGAGAAGGTTTAGGAGGAAAAACAAGCAATTCAGTCTTTGCCATATTAAGTTTCAAACGACGATGAAGCAGCCAGGCTGAGATATCTGAGAGACATGCCGAGATCACAACCCTGGCCCAATAAAATACAGATGTTGGATCAGGAACACACCATAGATCAACGTGCTTCTTTTCTCCTCCCCACGCTCGCTTAGCTTAATACAATATTTCCTGGTTCATCAATTCCCCGTTTGCTGTGACATCAGAGTTAGAAACTGGTTTGAACACTAAGCTAGGACTGGAAGGAGTTATCCCTGTGCCACTCCGATAACATTATCTATTCTAAGCTATGTAGGAGTTATTGAGACCTCCCCATTCTAGACAATAGAGAAGGGAAGCTAAATGTTTCCACTGAGCAGCACAGAGGTCTCCTGTGCTGAGCATGTGCAATAGCAGATCTTATCTGTTCTTTGTTTTTGTAGGATAGGCACAAAATAGGAGCAAACAGCACACCAAAGTTATTCTGACCTCGTTCTCATGCAACCAGGGCTGTTTGGAAGTGTGCAGGAGTAAGTGTGCTGGCTCCCAACCGTTCATCCACTTCCACATGCTAAATACCCCAGGGACACTCCATGATGTTCCCCAAGACATGGAAAGCTCTGGATTGCTAAGTGAAAAACAACACAACGTTTGAACCTATGGTTTGTTTTTGGATTAAAACTCTGGATTGCTTTTCCTTCAACAACTCAAAGTTCCAGTTTCATGCATCACAGTGAACGACACAGGAAGCAGGTGCATGCCAGCACACTCAGGCCTTAGCTAGACCTCCCTTTTAATCCAGGATGGAGGAGGGAAGATCTCACATTGTGTTTAAGATCCTTCCTCCGTTTACACGTGAGGAGGAGAGGCGTCACGCCCACCATTTTTTTTTAAAGCAGCAGGAGCGCTCAAGCGCCGAAAGGTAAGTGTTTTTTTAAAATTAAATTAATTTTCCTGCTTCCCCCACCCTACCCCCGATGGGCGCAGCGCTCCTGAGGAGTGCTGCACCCTGTGCGTGGCTCCCAGCTCCGCGCGAGACCGTGGAAAAACCGGGCCCAAAGTGGGGGCCTATATCCCGGGGCAAGGGATGATCCCTCCCTGATCCCGGGATCCCCTGTGCGTCATGTGGACGCACAGGGGCGATCCCGGGGTATGCCCCGTGATAAAGCCTGGTCTAGCTAAGGCCTCACTCACTCCCACATGCTCCCAAACAACCCACAGTTTGTTAACCATGGGTTGTTTTGTGCAAACTGGATCACTATGTTATTGTTGTGCCAAGATACTCCAAACATAACAATCTAAAGTACAGAAGTCGGTGTGGGAGGGGGGGTCCCCTCCTCATGACTGATAATGCTTTATGAAGATAATGGTTACTCCCTGTCCCTATGACAGAAACTGGGGGTGGGGTGGGCAGAATTGGTCTGCAACAAAACATTTTTATTGCAACTATAAACATTTTCTAGTTTATCAAAGCAGTGACAAATAAGTGAATTTGCCCATATCAAATGCTGACAGAAAACACACCCCGCAGCAATACTAGTGAAGTTCAACGCAGCACAATCATTAAATCATCAAAACCATTAAAATTGGGTTACAAGCTCTGAAAGGAACCATGTTTCTGGGGGGGTGAGGGGAAATCTAGAGAAAACTGAAAATATTTATATATGTATATATAACTTGAATTGTTGACAATTACTGATCTCTTCTGGCTTCCTTTCCATGTTCTTAGAAAGAAACGTTTATATATGCCTCTTATCTTTTTAAAAAATATGTCATTAACACTGCCTGCCTGTGTATACTGCTATGCAGTTATTACTGGCTTCGCTACAGGGATCCTCTAAATACAAATAAGGAAAATATGCCCAGATTCTCTCTCTCCCCTCCTCAATATCCCCCAGAGGACTGAAACTGACAAAAACATAATCGCTTTCCCCGACTTCTGCAAACAGGCACCATGATACTGAGCAGAAGTATGCTCAGATAACATGCATTTTCCTAAAGTTTCAGCATGCAAGAAACCTAGGTGTGGTGTTTTATAACCTAAATTAATTTAACATTTGAACAAGACTCTCAGACATGCAGTTGAAGGGGCTGGGGAAGAGGAAGAAGGTGTTCACAATTTAGGTTACGCTACAGGAAGTTTAATCAAAGGAAAGCTGTGTGCATTTTTGATCCAAGGCAAACGTAATGCTAGTGATCTCCTAACCATGGTTATCAGTAACATCCTTCAGGCTTAATATAAACTCCCACCTCAGGCATATTTTCTCTCCCTCTTCACCAGTTAGCATTAACTGTGGTGCAATTTTATGTCCGCCCTGGTGCTAACCACGGATAGCTTTAACTAAGATGTATAAGCCAATTTTAAGCACTGGTTAAAGGAAAAGTCAAAAAAAAATTTCAGGAAGAAAAAGAGAAAACCAGAACCAGAGGGAATCCATCATCAAGGATCAGTCCTGCATTCCATTGTGCCCATTATTTTGTTAACAATCTCTAGAAGGAAGCAAAAGTTTGTTGGTGAAATTTGCAGATGACACCAATCTAGGCCAGGGTTGGACAGAAAGTAGATCTCCAGATGTTTTGGACATCAAGACCACCTTTCATATCCATTGGCCATGCTGGCAGGATGCTTCTGGGAGTTGATAATTGGACATCAGGAGATCAGCCAACCCCAGATTTAGGACACACAGAAGAGTATAAGAAAGTTGTGCAGAATATTTAGATGAACTCTTGAAATGGAATAATGACTTGAGCTTTTTTTATGTGAGTCACTAATTTTTACCTTTCAGGCTAGATTTAGATTTTACTATTAAATGTTGGACTTTTGTTTTAATGTTGTGTTACCTTGTACATCACGTTAAAAAAAAGGTATGTTATAAAACGACTAATAAATATAAACAACAGAACCAAGAGTAATGTCATATGCACCTTTGGACAAACATACATACATACTTTAAAAAAAAACTGAGTAGAGGCTCATCAGCTAGAAGCAACAGAGGAGAAAAGAGATTTTACCAAACGAGCAATCCATCCCTAGACAGCAAGTGGCAAAAGGCCATGAAGGCTTAGGCAGACACATTTACCTCAAAAAGATTTATTCCCTGAGAAGAGGGTGAGCTGAAGACAAATATATACTTGAGATTCATTCCCTCTCATTGCAAGGTGCCACCTGATCAGGCCCTGTGATTTAATATTTTACTGCATTCCTTTTTTCAGAACACCCAATTTGATTTGTATGCACAAAAAGTTGGAATCTATACACATGGTGTCCAACACTACAAAATAACCTAAATGTACATGTTTAAGTGTGACTGTTTAAGAGCCAAACTACATGCTACACATTGGTCGGTACATAGCTTGTTATTTACATATTTCAAAACACATAGGGCCCATTCAGAAGACACCTTAATCATGGCTTTAACCATGGTGGTTAAGCCAGAACACCAGGCCGTGTTCAGAAGACACCTTAAACCATGGCTTTAACCACGGTGGTTAAAGCCATGGTTTAAGGTGTCTTCTGAACAGAGCCCAGCTTTCTGGCTTAACCACCGTGGTTAAAGCCATAGTTTAAGGTGTCTTCTGAACAGAGCCCAGCTTTCTGGCTTAACCACCGTGGTTAGAGCCATGGTTTAAAGTGTCTTCTGAACGGGGCCATACAGTCCCCAACAGTCTGTGGCTGAATAATGCAGCCACCTTTCTGATGCTAAGCACGTCTTGGTCAGGCCAGTGTCTGGATGGGAAACCGCATGTAAACTACCTTGACTTCCATGATGGGAGAAAGGTGGGCGTATAAATATGCTAAATAAATGAATAAAAAGAAAACTGCATGCCAACATGTATAACTGTAATGCAAAGGATTTTTGTTCTTGTTTAAAAAGCAGGTTTGGGAGGGAAATGGGAGAGGCACTTCTCCCCCCTCCCCCGGGTGGGGCTCCAAATACACATCTGACACACATCATGGAGGGCGGGGGAAGCTATTTGGAAAGGGGGGATAGCACAACCCAAGGAAACAGCAGACAGGGAAGGATTAAGTGCCTCCCCTTCCCTGTTTTTCCACTCCAAAATGCCACTTCTGAAGAAGCTTTTTCAAACAAACAAACAAGGCTCACCCAATTACATATATTCACATGCAATGTGACCTGCATTACTGCCACAAAAGGTACAGTTTAAATACACAGGAATATTTCTGTGAGAGACAAGAAAAGAAAATATATAAACAGCCATATTGCTTAAGTAAGAGGAAGAGAGAGATTGAGAATGAAAAAAATGTTTGCGCATATATATGAAATATATTTCAGGAAAGGGATAGAGACTGCCTGTCTCCTACAACTTTACTTCCCTGTTACAAAACCATCAGCCTCAGGCACCGAAACGCTGTTTTGCTTCATCATCAATCTACTGTAAGTTTTGCCATTATGAGATTTAATATTCTTCAGTGACCTACCTGGAAGAATTGCTTTTTTTTTTTTGGGGTTTTCTTTTTATAAAATCTTCTGCTGCCTTTTGATGTATATTCCAATGATTTCCTAAATCATTTTGGGTTTTCTTCCCCAGTCAACAAACTAACAGAATAATTAATACCAATTGGCCTGTGGCTAAAAAGCAAGCTTTACTCACTAATCTGCACACAAAGAATTTCAGCCATATAAAAAGACATCTATCCATATTTAAGAAAACAACTAAATCATCTTTCCATTTTCTTTTCAGCGATTTAAAATTTGATTCCTCTTCATATTCTCAAGAGTGTACTCAAACCTCACATTGTATTCACTACCAAACTATCCTAATATTGATTCTGTTTTTACCCACAGTGCTCTTTAACCCAGCAATTCAAGGGGCAGGGACAGGTTTGATTTTTAGCCTGTTAATTTGCTTTCCTAAAACAAGCATATTAATACAAAATACCTAAATATGAATGCAGTGTCCATCTCCAAGTTAGCCAAACATTTTGATTGTTCAATTGAACAAATTTTATTCACATGCTTATCTATATCCATTCATGTTCAGCATGAGATCCAGAACGCCGCACCCAGGACACTCTAAAGAGGAAGGAGTGAGAGGCGACTTTTTCCATTTCCCCCTTCAGCTCCCTCTGAAAAGTTGCCCTCTCTGGAACAGCGTGGGAGTGGTGCAAGGGTTTGCAGAGGGAAGCAGGGATCAGCCAAATTACTTCCCCACTTTCCTCTAGCAGGAGGTTCTGTTGGACCTCAAGCCCTTCGCTGAGAGGAAGGAGCTCATGGAAAATGGCAAATCTGGATCCAATCCAGAATATGTATTTCAGAACAACTACTTTCTTTATCTGCACACTTTGAACATATGTTATTAGAGATATATATTCCACATTTTATAAATCGAAAGAAAAGAGTCTCCTTTTCAATAGCTTTTGGCTTTCATCTCCTTTAGGGGAAGAACAATACTATTGCAATTGGATTGATATACGCAGACATAGAAAACACACACAATTCATTCAAAATGTTGCATCACAAAAGCATTCAAAGTTCTTTAAGTTAGTTTATGAAGATCAAGGAGAACAACCTACTCTAGCATTATTTAAAAGGAATTCGTTTGTTGGTATAAATAACTACTGTAGATTTTGAGAAAAAGTAGGCTTCAATATGCTCCCATGATGACATAAAATCTAGTTACCAGTCAACATAAAACAGGTACGATATACTGATGGGCATGGACTAGGGAGGCCCAGTTGCAAAACACTGTTCACCCCTGAAACTTATGCATGGCCTTGGGCAAATCACCACATCATAGCCTAGCCTACCTGATTGGGGATGTTGTGAAGATAAAATGGGATAACCCTGAGCTTCCTGGTGGAAGGGTAGAAGACAATATATGAATCATTAGCACCTCCTTTTAGGAACACAAGGAGAGCCATCTGGGTCAGATGAAAGGCCTCTTTTGTCCAGGATTCTGTTCACAGTGGCCAACCAGATGCCCATTGGAAGCCCAAAGCAAGACATGAATGCAACAGCACCCTCCCAACAAGTGGTATATAGAGACATACTGCCCCTGATATTACAATACAAGTAATATATAGCCATGATGACTAGTAGCCATTGACAGCCTTTTCCTCCATGAATTTGTCTAATCCCCTTTTAAATCCATCCAAGGTGGTAGCCATCACTACATCATCATCATTATCATCATCATCATATTTATTTGTTACCCGCCTCTCCCTCTTGATCAAGGTGTAGTACAACACAAATAAAAACACCATAAAGTACATAAAACTAATTCAAACATTTACTACATCTTGTGGTAGCAAATTCTATGGAACTACACTACAATGGCTGGCTGCGAATAAACAAACAATGCACACAGCTCATCAAAATCACGGGTCTTGAAACAAAATCCCAAGTTTATTTCCTCAATGAAACACAGAAGAGCATGACATCAGTACACTGGTATGTTCTCTTTAATGTGGCCAAAGGGGAAGATGAAACTAGATGTGCTAACATGTTTAGAAAGAACTACATTTTAAACGGTAATTTCTAGTTTGGCAAAGAGCCTCCTAAGGAACCACTGCCATCTAATTCTCCTTAAATGTTGCACTCCTTCACGAACCAGAAGGGAATAAACTTTGTCCAACCGAAGAAGACTGGAACTGAGGCAGCATATGCTGTACACACTGTTTTTTTATTCCTTTCTTTATAGCCCTTACATAAAAACAAAGGCATGATATTGCCATTTTTGTTTCCTTTACAGCTAGAACTACTTCTCAATGGGAATCATTCCAGAGAGAGTAATGTGATGCCTGGTGTGTAAGCCATGTTGGATGAGCATCAAAGTTAGTGTTTGTACAGAAAACCTCAGAGCCCAATTGTCCACTGTAAGTTTATGCATGTTTAGCATTGGCCTCTGGCACCAGACTTTAGATCTCTACTGCCCTTTTATAGTTCTCAGGTTTTCGTTCTTCTGTGCTTTCAAACAAAACGTTAGTGTTTGTTCCTATTCACATTCTCCTACACATTTATTCACTGTGTTACTCTACCACCTGCTTAGCTCAGATGCTTTATACACCACCAAGATGCTTAACAAATATATAATATTTAACTTTACAGGAAGACGAGTCATTGTGGGATTAGAAAAACTGGGGAGCCACAAGAGATGCAACACGAGACTGGCATTTGTAAGAATCATTAAAACGATGCACATCGGGTGCAGGAACAACGGATGGTTTTAAGAAAAAGCTAAAGTTCTGGAAGCAGGTCTGAATCAAACCTGGGGAAGTTAGGAGAGGGAACCAAATCTTCCAAGCAGTAGAATGAATTAACAGTTGTAACACAAAATGTGGCAACTTTATTATGCAAACAAAGTGAGAATGTTGACTCCAGTGAACAAGGAATATTGCAACCACACATTTGTGATGCAATGATTATGGAACAAAATGTGCTGAGAAACTTGAGCCACCCTCTCCACAACTCCCAGCATCCCTGACTACTGGAAAGGCTGGAGGGCACCCAATTGGGGAAGGTTGACCTTGAGTGTCTCGCACTAGCTCTTCTATTCACTTGCCACATTCTCCTGATTTTCCTGGCCTACAAGCCTTCACAATGCCAGCCCAAGATGTGGTAGATGTGAAAATTAGTTGAATTTTCTCCTGGCAACGACACAGTAACCTTCCCTGCCGATGTTTGCATGTAAGAGGAAGCCCCAAATCCTGGCTTAATAAGCCAGAATATTCACAAGCAGTATCCAGATGCACACAACCTGCTCATAGGTTGCCCTTTGTGCAACCAGGAAAACAAGCTGAGATCCAGCACTTAAACACAGCTTCCTATTATGCACAAACCAGCAACTGTGGCAAAGCTTGGCTTATGAATCCTGACTTGTTAGAAGCAAGTGTGGTGTAGTGGCTAAGCTGTTGGACGGTGAGTCGGGAGATCCGGGTTCTAGTCCTCACTTGGCCATGGAAACCCACTGGGTGACTTTGAGCCAGTCACAGACCCACAGCCCAACCTACCTCACAGGGTTGTTGTGAGGATAACATGGAGACGAGGAGGGTTATGTATGCTGCCTTGGGTTCCTTGGAGTGGAAAAAAGGCGGGATATAAATGTAAAAAAAATAAAAATTCCTGGAAGGAGCAAAATGGCAGTTACACCTGCTCACCTAGCACACATCCGAAACACCAAATTACCCAGGAATTAAGTGTGCATAGGAGTTTCCTAACTGGCAATACCTACTGCAACAAGTGGGTTGCAGTAGGTATTGCAAAGGCTGCAGCATTTAAGTAGGAGAAAAAGTAAGGTTTGCAAGTTGAGAGTTTCTCTTTCCACCGTGCTGTTATTATCAACATGACTCCAGAAACCAACATCACACCGCTGTCCTAATCCCAGATGAATGCTATTATGAGCCACCATTAAAAAGCAACTAAAGGGAAGAAAGGGGAAGACCCCTGATGTTCAAAATCCAATAAGCATCAGGCGTATATTCGAGATATGTTTTTACTGCTTCAAAACATGTTGTGGATACAGTTATTCAATAGCTACGTGTTCACAGTTCATCTTCTCTGCTCAGCATAAATTGAGACAACCAAAAGACTACGATTTAAGTTTCAAAAGTGATACAGGAATAACTCAGAAGGACATCTGACATCAGAGAGTTTAAACTGGATTTAAATCCCATTGAGGGAGTATGACTCATCCCAGAAGTTTAAATTAGATTATCTGCTACAAGTAGTAGTAGCACAAAAAAGGGTGACTGCCTTTAGGAAAATTAAAAGGGCTTGCTCCTACTGGTAGATGCTTCAGCTTTAAAAGGATCCAAGACTAAGCTCATTGTCCCCCTTCCCTGCCAAACAGAAAATAAACAATTGTAGTAATTTCTGCGGTAGCCCCAAACTTTGCTTTAGCATACCCATGTGAAATCAATCCTGTGAATAAAAACATTATTTATAAATCAAGAAACCAAGGGCCTTGCTAGACCAGGCCTTAGCGCACCTTCCAACCCGGTTTCCCTGCTGTGCGTCCAGATGACGCACAGGGGAATCCGGCGGCAGGCCGCAGTGAGGCCTGGTCTAGCGCGCCATAAGCAAAGTCGCTTATGGCGTGCTTTTTCCCCAGCTCCAGCCTCAGGCCGGGTCTGGGGGAAGTGTGGAGACTTCTGCAGCTTTTGGCGTCTCCTCGCTTACTCGCGAGGAGCCGCAAAAAGCCGTGGCCCATCGGCCCGGCGGGGGGGAAAGAGGGGGGAGGATGGCAGGGTGGGTGGCAAGGGGGGGGCAGTGACAGAGGGAGCGCCGCGCGCCGCCGCCGCCACTCCCAAGCAGGGAGCGGCGGTGGCGGCGCGCAGCGCTCCCTCTGTCACCCGCCCCCCCCTTGCCACCCACCCTGCCATCCTCCCCCCCCCCCGGTTTTTTTTTAAAAAAACTTACCTTCCCGGTGTCTTCGGGCCACCCGCGGCCCCTTTAAACAACAACAAAAAAATGGCGGACGCCGCAGGGCTTCCGTTCTCCCTGCGGCTCCGCCGTCTGGAAGTGTGGGGGAGGCGAGCTAACGTTAGCGCGCCTCGGCCCCGCCTACGCCGGCAGGTCTAGCAAGGCCCCAAGACTTATTTTGTTGACAAGCTCCTTCACCAAAAACTTCACACTCAACAACATTCAGCAATTGGGAAAGGAAAGAAATATTGACCCCAATTACTGAATCATCTGGGGAAATAAGCCGATAGCAATAGCTGGGCCAACGGCATTTGACAGTGGAAGACTTTCTACGATTCAGCTACAGGCCTTTGGCTCCGTGAACTATTCTTTTCTTTCCTTGCTCTCTAGTAGTGCAGATGTACCACAGAAAGGCAAAATAAACTGACTAGTTGCTCATGTGCAACCCAGGCTGAAGTCTTATGCACATCTGACAGCACTACAAATCAGATTTCTTGAAGTGTGGTGTAGTGTCTAAAGTGTTGGACTAGGAGTCGGGAGATCCTGGTTCTAGGCCCCACTCAGCCATGGAAACCCACTGGGTGACTTTGGGCCAGTCACAGACTCTCAGCCCAACCTACCTCACAGGGTTGTTGTGAGAATAAAAATGGAGAGGAGGAGGATTATGTACGCTGCCTTAGGTTCTTTAAGATGAAAAAAGGCAGGATATAAATGCAATAATAAATAAATAATAAATAAGTACTTAGCATGCTAGACCTGAACACAGGATTGCAACCCAAAATTGTGAACACTGCATAGATGTCCCATGAGCTCCTTTTTAGAAAGCTTACAAGATTTTCTGTCGTACAATAGTTCCAAGGCATAAGTGAATTTATCAAAGAAATTCAAAAGCCTTAAAAAGTAAAGAATCCTTTTTTAAAAATCCAAGTGAGCTTATAAGGGAGTGTTGCAGGAGACATATATCCTGGCCGAACTTCAGATACCTTCAGAGAGACACTCATTGACTGGGTTGGACAATCATGAGGGGGGGGGGAAATAAGCCTCCGTGGCGTCATCCCCTGCTCCTGCCCATGTCGCACAAACAACTGCCATTTCCATAATTACCTGCCACACAGGTTTCTGTGTCATCTGAACAAGGCACAGTGAGAGTGGCTTCTTCCCCACACCATAACTCACGGCTTATAGTAGGGTTTGTAGGAGGTAAGAAGCCACCTCTGCCATGCACCACATCACATTCAGTTAACACAGCAACCTGTGCAGTGTCGTGGAAATTATGCAAAAGGTGGCCATGTGCGTAGCACCTGCAGGAGCATGGGAAGAAGTCACGGTAGCTTCTCCCCCCCCCCCAGTAATTGTGCAAACCTGGCCATTCTTAACATTAGACCGTGTTGATTTAACGTGGATGGAAGGCTGTTTTCTCTGCTCAGAATTAAACACTAGGCTCAAAATCTATTTGGCAACTCATTCAGTATGATGACTCTTTGACTCAAGTCCAGGCAATGCCATTAATGGAAAGACCACACATTATCATTCAACAGTAGTAGTCACCTGATGAATATAGTTGCGAAAATGGGCCTTGCCCAGGCCTTTTCAAACGTGAACGTATTTGCTTAAGGCACATCAGTTTATTGCATCATTGTGAAGTATGCCATATATTATTGTTCACCTCACCATATCACTCAATATGATATTATTATTATTATTATTATTATTATTATTATTATTATTGAGTGACTCTGCATGAAGTTGCATATAAGAAAAATATGGTGCTTAGGGACAAAGAAGGCAGACTTTGTTATTATCTGTTTTTATGCTTTTATATTTTTAAATTTTGTATCCTGATTTTTTATTATTAATGTTTTAATCTTTGTAAACTGAGAGCTTTGGCTATGGGGCAGTATAGAAATGTAATAAATAAATAAATTTCTATCCCGCCTTTTGCCCAATGCTGGGCCTCAAGGCGGCATTACAAAACTTAAAACATATACATTTAAAACTTATGAATAGAAATATACAAAAGTTAAATATATTAAATATGTTCCAATATTAAAACATTTATACTTATCACTTCCCTAATATTGTAATGTCTGATTTATGGCCAGTAGTTTGGAGATGGTCATCAAGACTAAAACCAAGACAGACAATCAAGGGTTTATTTGTCTGAAACAAAGATGCCAAAAAGCTTTAAGCAGAGGTGGGTAGCTTTGGTCCAGCGACACCACCACCCCTGCCACTGAAATCACCATCAAATGCTGGTAGAATTCATCAATGAGGAAAAAGTTGCATTTTCTCTTTAAAATGAGGCATTCAAGGCGTGTGCACCTGGTTATAATGCAAAACTGCAGACCCAGAAGCCCTGGGAGAGCATTATTTTGCATTAAAACAAGGTGTGTGCTCCCCACATGCCTGGTTTTAAAGGGAAAATGTGCCATTTTTCTCGACAGCAGTAAGGCAGCAATTTGAGAAGGGCAGCAGCTGCAAAAAAGGACAAGGGGTGCATTCAGCCCACGCTCTGTGTGGTGCTGTCCCCTGCTTTAAAGAGATGACCACCCGGGACTGTCTGGGACATCTCTTCTTGCTTGCATTGGCTGTCTGTACGTTTCCGAGCCCAGTTCAAGGTGCTGGTTTTAACCTATGAAGCCTTACACGGCTTGGGACCACAATACCTGATGAAACGCCTCTCCCGACATGAAACTACCCGTACACTACGCTCAACATCTAAGGTCCACCTCCGGGTGCCTACCCTGAGGGAAGCTCGGAGAATGCAACCAGTGAGAGGGCCTTTTCAGTGGTGGCCCCTCAATTATGGAATGATCTCCCCGACAAGGCTCGCCTGGCACCAACATTGTTATCTTTTCGGCGCCAGGTCAAGACTTTTCTCTTCTCCCAGGCATTTAACAGCATATGCTGAGTTTAACTGACCCCAGAATAGTTGTTTTAAATGGATATTGTCTGTTTTTGTTTGTATTTTATGCTTTTTATGGTTTTAAATTTTGTACATTTGTTTTTAATGTTGTGTTTTTAACTTTTGAAAACCGCCCAGAGAGCTTCGGCTAAGGGGCAGTATATAAATGTAAATAATAATAATAATAATAATAATAATAATAATAATAATATGTTTTTTAAGGTATGACTACGGAAGAGAAACTTGCCTTCATAATGTCTGAATATTTAGATACAAATATGACTGCAAAAGCTGCAGGCTGAACATGAAAGATGTGCACATTTTGTGGATTGGAGAAGTGAAATCGGGGGGGGGGAATGTATGAGGTGAGTGTTTAAAAGATAAGCATTTAAAGCTGAAATCCTATACTTCAGTGGGACTTGTATAGGGCTGTGCTGAAAATGATCCATAAGAAATAAAATGAATCATAAGCATTTGCGCTTGTTTACTGGTTCAAAGTTTCAATAACTGAGCAACCAGGTACCTTAGCCTATACAATGCCAAATCTCACTGAACGCTTACATATACCGTATTTCTTCGATTGTAAGATGCCATCAATTGTAAGACGCACACTAATTTCAGTACCACCAACAGAAAAAAAAAACCTAAGACACACCCGCGATTCTAAGACGCACCCCATTTTTAGAGATGTTTATATGGGGAAAAAAGTGTGTCTTAGAATCGAAGAAATAGGGTAATACAGGAAATAATGGTGTGTGCAGTTTTTTAACAGTGTTACTTCAGTAACCTTTGTAAGCAGCTTTTCAGTCACCATATAATGAATCTTCCACACAACCAGACTATCATGCAATAACTGCAGTCACCATGAAAAACTACATCATCATCATTATTATTTATTACATTTCTATACCACCCCATAGCCAAAGCTCTCTGGGCGGTTTACAAAAGATGAGATTGTGGAAATCCAGTTTAAGTGAGGCATTAAAGCAAAAGAAGAAATGTTGGGGGTCAGTTTTCAGAAAACTCATGTATGAAATAATGGATAAAGAGATACTACGCAGTGAGTTCCTATATTTTATTATTTAACATCAATACAGAATATGCTCCAATTTGAGTTTTTAAGTCTTTGTGAGCAAAAGAAAATCATGGTTTTATCCAGCATCTGCAATTTTCTAGTAACATATTCTGTCTGGCGACTACATTTTCTTAGGAATTTACTTATTTTACTTATTTTATCGCTTACATTTTACTCTTGCTGAAGCGCTTATATACCCACCCCCTCTCCCCCACCACACACAGTTCCTTCATTCTTCTCACCTGAATATGTGGTTTGGATTCTAAATCTGAGAAATGCCTCCCTTTAAAAAAATAAAAATAAAAAAAAAGTCATTCCCAGACCCTCCTGAGCACAAAAATGCTCCACAACTGTTACATAATCTGCCAGGTGCTTGCAATCTGGCAGAAGCCTAATTAATTCATCCAGATGCTGCAGTGCAGATTACCCAGGATCATCTGGGAGAGAGTATTCTATGCATTGCAAAAACCACCAACTATTAATGAAATAACTTTGAATTGTAAGGGTCTTTGGTGCATTCCAACTTACTGCTGCCCAAATCACAGAATCTAAGACATTGTTCTCTTACGCAGTGCTGTCCTTCTCTCTGTTTCTGGCTACTAGCAAAAACAAACATAGAGCCAGTCTGCTTATAAATGTTTTAATTATGCCGGCATTTCAGTGACTTGGTAATAACATATACTAGAAATAAGGGTGCCAAATCAACTTTCTCCACTGCAAAGCCATACGCCCCAAACCTAAACAAATTCAACATTTGAATTTCTTACTGCAAAATCCTGAAAGGACAATTTAAGGTATAAGTACATTGAATGCCACCTTAAAAACTTTGTGGCTTATGTTGCAGCTGAAAGAATGGAGACTCCGAGCCTACAAGGCATACGTACTCGCCTAAAGGGGTTTTCTGCATCAAGCTACTACAGACGTCGTTCCACCAACTAGGGCTATATCTTTTGCATGGCCACAGTCAAACAGCTGCGCCGACACCCTGGGAAAGCATCTTTTGAATTCAATCTACCTACGATTATGTGAGAGCATTTGTTCCATCATAGGCTTTGCTTGTCATTATAATTTAAGGATGGGCTGTATTCCAAATATCTCTACTGCTGGGCATCTGTTCTCTTCAGCGCCTCCTTCCTTGTCCTCCTCTATTTCTGTTACATGATCATTAGCCTTACTTTAAGTTGTTTTACCTATCTAGGTTAGGGGAGCATTTATGGTGAAACACATTCCACCTCATGGCATTTTAACCCCTGTGGTAGTGAGCGCTGTTATGAACCAGATACAAATAGCTATCAAGGGTCCTGCTCTTATGTCACTACATGCAGAACACTACGTCTTGTAAACAGAAAGGTCAACTTTTCTGTCACTTTCATTTAACAAGCTTCTCCTAAACACTTCAGGCCATATTTATGGTCTGCCCCCAGAGGCCTCCTCATTGCTATTGCAGAAACCGCGACCAGCAGTGAAGGGGATGGGTGAGAAATAAAATTCAATTCACATTTTAAAGCAAACATACTTAATTTTGCACTTGCTAACCAATATGTGAACCCAAACTCAAGTTATGTCTCCAAATTCAAGTTATCCGAATTTTGCAATGGAGTTCTCCAATCAAAAACTGTATCCAAAAATTTGTATATTCGGGGAAATGCATTCAAAAATGTGGAGATTGCTTGCAAAAAAATGCATATTAGGCAAAACTGAATACAAAAATGCACATGTTAGGAGAAAGGGGCACAAAAATATGTATAATTTTTCCTTTTTAAAAAAAAAATCTCAAAGTTCAAATAAGATTGGGAAAATGAAAGAAACCCAAATTGACAGATTCATCTATTTCTAATTGGGAGTGTTGGAGAAACCTCTTATTTATTAATTAATTAAAACATTTGTATCCCATGCTGTATCATTGGGATCTTAAGGCGGCATACACATAAAATCAATTCAAACAGTATAAAACAATAAATAACGTACACAGCTGAAAACATATTAAACTGTTAAGCTAAAACCCATAGGAAATTTAAAAGCAATAAAAACAATTACAACTATGTTCAGCTTTTAGGCAAATTTAGCCCTCAAAGACTTTGATAAAAAGCCGCATTTTAACATGGCACCAAAACTAGGCCAACGTCAGCACCAGTTGAACCTCCAAAGGGAAGGCATTCCACCACTGGGTTGCCACAACAGAGAAAGCCCCTGTTCCCCTGACATGCCCCCCAAAGCAAAGGGAAACACATGGAACTAACAGACTTATTTTCCCACCAGTGGCTGCCTACCCCCTTCCCCATGTCCATCTTGACTGGCATGAACCCAGCTGTACTTTGGAAATGGCTGTTCTTCCACGATAGATTTTCCTTCCTCTGCCCCCACAGAACTGCTCTGCCTTCCTATTTAAATACTGAAAGGGACATGTGATACAATCTTCTATGGCCTATACTTTCTGAATCTCCATGCAAAAAGGACTGTCTCAAGGCTTCCCCTTCTCTGTCAAATTTTCCCTGCATTAACAGGAAAAAGGTCCACTCCACCATTACAGATTTTCTCAGCCATATTTTTGGCGTTTTGGAGTAAAGATGAATTTGACTATGCTAATAGATAATAAATGTACACCAGCTCTTAGTGTAATATTTACTGAACTTAGCCTACTCCTACAGCTTTGTAAAGGTTGCTAACAGAATCTCAAGAGTTATAATCAAATAGGCGCATGTGTAAGTAAGGCTATTTAAACGTGTAACAAAAGCTATTATGATACTTATAGCTGTAAAAGAGCAACTCCCATAAAAATAATTCAATATCACACCCTGATAAGGCTTAAAGTACACAGAACCATTGTTATATGAAAAAACATTTAAGGTGTTCTTTTCCCTTTAAACATGTGGCAGCCAAACAAGTTTAATTACCACACCTCTTACTTCAGCCTACTAACTGTTCCATGTAAACACCCAAAAATAATATTTAGAGTGTTATGTTGTTATTCAGGAACTTTATGATTGATGCAACTCTATTGTGTTCTTTATCTTCTCAAGCTATTGCTGCTATGGGGCTCATTTTTAAAAAAATTAATGGAGGCGAGAGAAATGAGCTTTTTATTATTTTAGAGAATAACCAAATAAAAAATAGATTTTACTAAAATTCTCCAACTCAGAATAGCATGAAGAAAAACAAAACCTAAGCTACGAGTACTTAGAACTATCTAAAATGAGCTCAGTGAGAGATGCATGTTGTCATACCTCCAGTATGTTCATTTGTACCATTTTACACATCTTGTTCAAAAGTTTAAGATACTAAAATCTGTCTAGTTACCAAAAATGACCAGCTCGGTAATTCACCCTAGACAGACATAACATACAAGTCCTTTGACATTGCACCCAAATGCTTATGCCAACAATGAATGCCAACACCAAACAAATGTTTTTAAATTAAGCTTTGATTCCTTGGAAGTGGTCTGTGTATGATCTCTTAAAAATTCTAACGTCTATAAAAATTAAAGGCCTTCAGACCAGTATTTCTTGTTTAAACACGCTACCAGTCAAGCAGAATCGCTTGTGTGAACAAGCACAGATTAATGAATACTACCAAGAGCAGTCTCGCCATTCAGCTGAGTGAATTGTAATTTAACACCACCCTGCTATCACTGAATTAATTTTCGAAATGCGAAAATATCACACATATTAAAAACGTTTCAGTTTTTGAGAGACTTATCCTCTGCGCCTTATTCCCTTACATACATTGACTTTGAGGAATTTCTGGCACAATCCATTAGGAATATCTCCTGCACAAGCCCCACTGAAATGAATTCATTTCAGTGGGACTTGCACAGGTAAACAACATCCTGGAGAATTAGGCCCAGCGGATAATCAACCGAAGCACACAAAACACACCATACAATGGCATTTTGTCAAATTAGGACAGTCGCCAGTTCATTTTAAAGCAATAATAATTCAGTATTTAAAAGTCCTGTGCATATACTTGTTCCTCCTGTGGGTGTTGAGTGAACCTATGAAGGTGACGTACACCAAATCAGATCTATCTGACCCAGTACTAACTGGCTGATTCTCCTGTGATTGATAGTGGCTCATCACTGTCCCTGGCAGAGGTATCTGCTGAGATCCTTCTCTTATAACTAGAGATCCTTCCGTTCAAAATAACAGAGGCCAAACTTCTGAAGTGGAATCTGAGCTATGCCCACCTACATTCCTATTCACTGCTTAGTCCAATTTATTGTCCAGATGAAGGTGGAAATGACGCACAGCTTTTCTGAGCACACAGTGCTGCAATTACGCACAGCTTGCCTTTTCTGGCTTCAGTGACAGCAACACACTGTACTCCACATGGACTATTACATGTCACTAGACCCACAACACCCTGGCCAGTGTCTGGCCGATAAACTCCCATGACAGGAAACGTTAGCACAAACCCAAACTATGCAGCAGAAAAAATCCCAGAGCTGTAGTTTCTACTCTCAGCCCAAACCAAAGACAAACAAGATAAAAGAGAACACTCACAGCCTGGTCTTACAAACGTTGACTTGAAAACAAGTCCCACCGAGTTTAATGGGACTTACTCCCAACAAGCTCGGAATTACACCCTACTTTTTTTCTACCTTCACTGATCAATAATCAGAAAATATAAAGTGGTGCAGCACAAGCTTCTCAGCTGACAGGCAGACAGCTTAGGCTGCAAATATGCCAAGAGAACGTTTCACTTGCATGTGATGAATGCAATAAAGCCACATTCTCAGTGGCCCAATATATAACCAGAAGAATTGCTACTTCCAGTCCTCAAAACATAACACTAAAAATAGTTAAGAGAAATCTTTGCCTCCCTCCACCCACTCCGCCCCGCAATGAATTAGTTGTAGAGCAAGGACCACATAAAATAGATCATGCTGCCCTCTTGTGCTAGACTAACAGAAAGCTAAAAAAAATCCTGAAAGGAGTATTTTTTGATTCAAGTGAACAGAAAACAAAACATCTTTTACAATGACCATATCTTACAGTAATGTGCCCTTTTTCTTTTCTTTTCTTTACCAACTAGCAGAGCACAGAAATCTTATTAAGAATATGCCAAGACGTCAGAAGTTCGTATGGATTGGTGTAGGCGTAACACTCAACAACAGTTTGCCACCGTAGCTATGACATTAAAGCTCCAGTTATGGAATGCCTCCCCCAATGTGGTTTACCTAACACCAGCACTGCTATCATTAAGTTGCTAGGCAAAAATATTTGTATGTAGCCAATCATTTTGACAGATTTTACTGATTTAATCACACACGGTTTAGTCTAAGCGGGGGTTTTCCTGCTGTTTTCTTGGTTTTCCCTTTTTTTAAAAAAAAAAAACTGTTTTATGCTGTGTACGACCCTAAAATTTGGTATGATAAAAGGTGGTATGAAATGTTTTTAATTAATTGGTGAATTAAAGCTCAGCGCAACGGAAAGCTGCTCCCCAACTCCTCTTCTTCACGGAGAGGGAAAAATCTCATGCCATGCCTGCTGCATAGCTTAGCATAACGTGAGAGAACTCCCACTACAAAGAGATCTCCCCATGGCTGACTATCCTGCCTCACCAAAAGGCTAGGCACACAGCCATGGAGGTTCATACAAACCCTATTTTGCAAGCCTACTTCCAACTCTGGTTTAATATCCTGGTTTGCAGCCAATCCTTAACCAGACTTAACACTTAACTATGGTTTAAGGAAAATAAATCATGGTTAAGCGTATATCTGCGTAAGGAAAAAAAAGTCCTTGTGTGTGCAAAGAATGGGTCCATGCTCACTGTTACCTTTTTTTATATGAATGTCCATCTTTGGGCTGTGAACTGAATTTTTACTCTTGTGCTCTGATGCTGCAAACTGCTCAGAGGTGTGTGCGGATAGGACTGTATTGCATTTGATTCAATGAATTTTTGATTCCATGAGTTTTTGGTTTCAGCATGCATCTCTTCAAGCACCTGATAACATTTTCAAATCACACTTCCAGGCCTACCCAGATGAATTTTAAACCTAAGAATTTTAAGGTGTTGTGATTGTTATTTTAATATTGTATTGGTTTTATATGCTTTTTTAACTAGTTTATGTATTATATTGTATTTAATGTTGTTCCCTGCCTCGATCCAGAGGGAGAGGTGCGTAATAAATAAATAAATATAGAAGTAGTAGTCGTAGTAGTAAGCAAAATGGATTTCACCACCCATATTCAACATGATGTTGTATTTTTAAAAATGTTTAGAATAAGTTCAAGATGCCCTATTTGGGAATATCCTCACTAGGCCATGGATAGTTATTCCAGCCCCCTTACCTCTTTTCCAAAAAGACATGAATCGCAATACCTGCATTCCCAAAACACTTCTGCCAGTTTTCCCAGCTGAATATAGTTTGTGATGCGAGTTTAACCCTGACTCTTGCGCATCTATTATAAAGAAGGCATGCAGCATTTGCAGATTGTACTTGAGAATACATACAGTGGTGGCCAAAATTGTGGACACTTTTTGAAATTTTCATGTTTTGCAACTTTGCATGCTTATCGAAAATGTTACGTTTCACGAAATTCAAATGTTTATAAATCAATTGTTTTTATCTCAGTTTTAGAATTTCTGTAAACCGCCCGGAGAGCTCTGGCTATGGTGGCTGTATATAAGTGTAATAAATAAATAAATAAATTGAAAGACCGGACCCACATAATGCAACAATCCTGCTTCTTCTCCTGGGTGTCCAATCAACTCTTTTCTTTTGGTGCCATTGCTCTAGTTGTGATGTACGTACGTACACTTTTAATTTGAGAAATACTTCAAATAGTCACACAATCTCCAATTGCGCTTCAATTACAGAACAAACAGCAAAACTGACTTTCCCCGACTTGAAACATGACGTTTCGCAGCTACTGCCATGTGACTGGTCCCCAAAACAAGGACTGTGATTGGCCAGTAGGGTTTGCAATTCCAATCCGCTTCTTCACTCAATCACACCTGTGTTTGCTTTTAGACTAAAGTAAGCATAACTTTTTTTGTACTGCAGATATTTGCATTCTGTTTTTTTGTATTGAATTCAGCATTAAATTCTCTTTCAACTGATATATAAACATTTGAATTTTGTAAAACATAACATTTTCTATAAGCATGCAAAGTTGCAAAACATGAAAATTTCAAAACGTGTCCACAATTTTGGCCACCACTGTATATGTCTAAAATCCTCTTCCAGAAAATTACAATCTACCAAAGGAGAAGCAACCTGGGTTTGTTTTTCCATCCTTCCAATACCATACTAGAGCAACAGACATGGCATCCTTTTCTGGTTTCCTACAAAAGAGCAGCAGGCACAGGATTGGCAGTGGGGGGGGGTGGAGGACTGATGGGGAATTGAGTCATCCCTTAAATTGATTTAGTATACCAATTTAATTAGTCATTTTTCATCATTCTCACCTTTTTTTTACACATTTTTCTCACCTCCACAGATATAAAAAAGATGGATTTTTGCATACAACGTAACTGGTGGACTCCAGATATTTTGCGCTACAGCTCCCAGAATTTCTGAGCATTTGCCATACTGGCTGGGGCTGATGGGAGTTGTAGTCCAAAATATCTGGAGGACACCAGGAAGGCTGGTATATTTGGTCCTCCATTTCAGTTTTACCATGAAATGGTCAAAACTGATCTTCCACAGTTGCCTAGTTTCTCAGAACTCGGTCACTTTACCATTATTGGTCATTCATAATCAGTTCAATCCAAGTTTACTTGTTTAGCTATAGGAAAATAACAAAATAATACAGGACCCATCAATAAAACAAAGACAAATTGCAATATTGTAATGTTTCAAAGTCATAAAAAATACCGACTATCCCTCAGAATAATTACAGGCTTATGCAAAACATTTGTCTGATTCTTCAAAAAACAAATCTATTTCATTCGTACCAAGGTAAATTTGATGCCATTTTGCCAGTGTGAAAGCAAAAGCAGACATTTAGGATTGTTTTGCAGGTTTGAGCAATGTTTATGTCCTATAAGTAAGAGGGGTAGATATCTAAAGTTATGTCCAATGTTGGTCTGAACTAAAGTAGACCTATTGAAATGAATGGCACATAAGTTAGACTAATGTTGGAAATGACCCTGACTGCACATTTTCAAAGATGGACAGTAAAATAGTGAGGAATATTTTCTAATAGAGGCATTTATATAACTCCCACCCAGTGCTGCTGAGAGATTTGCTGAAACCAGAGAAGAATGGTTGCTCTTCTTAGTATGAATATAATACTTGTTATTTCCACTGCAATCCTATACATGTCTACTTAGAAGCAGACACACAGAATTCAATGGAGCTTCCTCCCAAGGAATCACATATAAGACTGCAGCCTTCAAAACTTTTCAAAAATATCTTGATAGTTTTGATCCATTTAAGTCAGCAATAGACATGCTCATTGAATCTACAAATATTCAGATAATAAACCGGGTCATCATTAGCACAAGCGTAGCACCAGATTTTGTCTAGGAGTACAAGAACAACATTAGCCAAGAATTATACAGTGCAAGATTTCTGCAGGAACCAAACAGATAAAAAGCTATCAGAAGAAAAAAGGCATGTTTTTATAATTTAATGTATACGTATCACATGTGCCACTATTGTACGACTGATTGCAACTTACCAATAGGGTTTGTGTCAAAAAAAAACACTGGGGCTTTCAAAATTGACTGAAACATATTGTTGTGTAAATTCTGAGAAGCATTAACCAAAACTTGAAACATAAGAAGACTCCTCAGTACGCTGAACAGTATAGTAGCCACAGTTAAACCTGAAAATAAATGAAATATCATTAAATGTAATCTACTGACTTCAACAGGGATTTCAGATGACAGTTGTATCCATTTTGGATTAAAATCAAGCATCACAGAAAGAGTGATCATACACTTACAGAACACTTAGGGCTCATCTACACCAAACAGGATATTCCACCAGGTGCCACACTACTGCTTTATAGGGGTATTGAAGTGCACTGGCAACTGTTGGAGCCCATGACACATACCATATACCGCTTTCATACCACTTTCATAATGGAATATCCTGCTTGGTGTATTTGTGTCAAGAGCCCCAACAGTTGTCAGTGCACTTCAGTACCACTATAAAGCAGTAATGTAAATCCTGCAGTGCACGTCTCCTGCCTTTTATATATCGCTTTCATAGTGGAATATCCTGCTTGGTGTAGATGATGGGAGGCAAACAAGTCATCTAGAACTGTGGTTTTCAAACTGCTTTTAAGGGGTTTCTCAATGAGAAAATCTGTAATGGCGGATTAATGTTCCTGAAAGATGAATTGCTACCACTGCTTATCTCTCCTCTATGAAGTACAGCTGCATAAAAGTGCTGGGTGTATAAGGTACACACCCAAAAAAGTAGATGTGCAACAGAGGTGTGTGAATGCATCTAAGCCTCTTTTAAATGGCAAATAGCAGCTCCAGCCCCCCAAACCTGGCATAGGACCATGAATGGAAGATGTTTCTTATACCTTTCCCCCTGCACTAATGAAAGTACTCATCCCACTCCACTAAATCCCTGTTCTTTGTTGTTGTTTATTCGTTCAGTCGTTTCCAACTCTTCGTGACTTCATGGACCAGCCCACGCCAGAGCTTTCTGTCGGCTGTCGCCACCCTCAGCTTCCCCAAGGTCAAGTCTGTCACCTCCAGAATATCATCCATCCATCTTGCCCTTGGTCGGCCCCTCTTCCTTTTACCTTCCACTTTCCCTAGCATCAGCCTCTTCTCCAGGGTATCCTGTCTTCTCATTATGTGGCCAAAGTACTTCAGTTTTGCCTTTAATACCATTCCCTCAAGTGAGCAGTCTGGCTTTATTTCCTGGAGTATGGACTGGTTTGATCTTCTTGCAGTCCACGGCACTCTCAGAATTTTCCTCCAACACCACAGTTCAAAAGCATCTATCTTCCTTCGCTCAGCCTTCCTTATGGTCCAGCTCTCGCAGCCATAGGTTACTACGGGGAATACCGTTGCTTTAACTATGCGGACCTTTGTTGTCAGTGTGGTGTCTCTGCTCTTAACTATTTTACCAAGATTTGTCATTGCTCTCCTCCCAAGAAGTAAACGTCTTCTGATTTCCTGGCTGCAGTCAGCGTCTGCAGTAATCTTTGCGCCCAGAAATACAAAGTCTGTCACTGCCTCCACGTTTTCTCCCTCTATTTGCCAGTTATCAATCAAGCTAGTTGCCATAATCTTGGTTTTTTTGAGGTTTAACTGCAACCCGGCTTTTGCACTTTCTTCTTTCACCTTTGTCATAAGGCTCCTCAGCTCCTCCTCGCTTTCAGCCATCAAAGTGGTGTCATCTGCATATCTGAGGTTGTTAATGTTTCTTCCTGAAATTTTAACTCCAGCCTTGGATTCCCTGTTCTAAATCTGCTATTTTGCCCTGCTAGTGGCAAAAAGTTTAAGGAAAGACAGAGGAGTATTCACAGACCTCTTCCATCAGATTTGGCTTGGACTTCAGTTCACATGGGCTTGGACTCCATACCAACTGGCTACGTATCTTAGAACTGTTGTTTTTATACTGTTGTTTTCATGTTTTTAAATTTTGTATACTTTTTAAATGTTTACTGTTTTTAACTTTTGTAAACCGCCCAGAGAGCTTCGGCTATGGGACGATATATAAATGTAACGAATAAATAAACAGCCCCCCCCCCCCCACAAATCTGCTACAATACACACAGGTTCCTTGGCAGAGAAGTGGAAAGGATCCTCTGAAGCCAAAAGGTTTGAAAACCACTGATCTAGATAATTTAATGTGTATTTAAAACATGAGAATACTATTTCAAGTCTTAACTATAGGCCTGAGAGACACACATAAAATGTTGCTAATTAGGTGGATTTTACTAATTAGGTGGATTTGAATTTACATCAGTGCTGACAGAATGTTTCCTGCAATTAAGGGCAGCAGGAGAAGTAGAAAAAATGCATATGAGAGGGGAAGAGAATATTTGATTCCGGAGACCCACTCCAATTGTTAAAATTTAACAATTTTAGCAATGGTTAAAAGAACAGGCACCTCCCGTCAGCACCAGTCTGTTTTCATGCACCCCATTTTCTACCCTGTTCTTCTAATCCATTAAAGAAGCTCTTGAGACAGGTGATATGCTTTGTATCCCATGCAACTCAGTTTTTTTTAATTGTAATTTGTTAATTTGCTATTGTACTCAAGGACAAAATACATCCATGGGTGGTTGTTTTGTTTTTAATTTTAAGGGATAGTTTTTTTTATATAAAGAGAAAAGAGAAAAAGAAAACCGAGCACAGCAAAATGAGGATCGATTTCTAATCCTCCTGCTCATCCATATTAAAAACTAAAAGATTTAGCTGGAACAATCCATTTGGAGAGACAATGGCCACATGCTTATGGTGAATGACTTCTCGAATACTCAATTTCTGATTTGACTTCCAAAATCCAGCAAACAAATTAAACCATCCCCTTCTTCTAAAAATTCATTTAAAAAACAAGCTACATCTAATTACCCTAGTCAGGAGACAAGGTAGAGCCTTGGTAATCTGCAATGAACAAAACTAAATCATTGTAGGGGAAAAACCCTGTTGGGCCAATTGCTATTTAGTGGGCATCTTGCAGACTGCTAACATCAACATTTTTAAAGCTTTGTACCTGCATACATTCCTAAATACCAGTCAAGATCAAGCGTTTTTGTCTCATTTTTTCTAGTATTTTCCACTGTAGTAATGTTCAGGTTTTCTTGTTCAGTTGCCCTGTATAAATATCACAAATAATGAAAAGGAAAGAATTCAAATATGCTTTAAAGTACATAAGAGAACTCTTACTGGATTGAACCATGGTTCCATCTAGTTCAGCGTCCTGGATCCAGCAGTGTCAAGCATGATGCTTCCAGAACACCCACTACCCAAGCATGAAAGCAACAGTCGTCCTCAATATTTGTCCCTGGCATAGCCTTCTCCAGATGTGCTGGACTGCAACTCCCATAATTCCCAGCCAACATGGCCAATAGCACTAAAACATTTTTCCAAACAGATATACCACTATACTCCTATAATGCAATACATATTTTTAAAAGAAGAGGTAGACACCCTTTCCTGCTTGCATCTCCCATGCATACCCACTATTGATTTTTAGTTCCCCAGGCTCCTTAAAGCAATGCCTCAATGTTGTTATGCTACATGTTTTTAGATGGTTTTATATTTCTTTCTTTCTTTTTAAATATACCATCTTGGACGTTTTTGATGCAACACCATTTATAACATAAAATTTTAAAATATTGCAAAGTTAATGCTTTTGGGACATGGGAAGGCAAAGAGAGATTAGCCTTTTTCCAAAAATTCAAAGTTGTGGTTACCCCCCCCCCCAAAAAAATGCTATGAACTAATAGGAAGAAATGTCACATGGTGCTTTGATTCTGCCATCTGAAAAGGACCTCTCTGGCAATGAAGATTTCTGTACTCTTGGCTAGGAGCGCCCCATTTTTAAAAGATTTAAAAAGAAATAGTGACCTACCAGTAAGAAAGCCACCAATCCTGAAGCACGTAGGCAACCTTGAACAAAGATAAGCAAAGATTTTTCAGTTTTAATTTTGGCTTGTTTTAAAAACACTCTCCAGATAAACAAAGATATTTCAACCACTGTAAACTAGGACCTTTTTCATAGACGGAGGGCAGTATATAAAACTTAAATAAGTAAACTTACTAGAAAATATGCCAGAAAAAGCATGTGTATTTTTCTCAGAAAGTATTAAAAACAGAGGAGAAAAATAGAATAGGAGGAATGAAAGAATAGCCAGCACCACCTAGGTCATACCTAATACAGCAGCCTTCCCAACCTGGTGCTCTCCAGATGTGTGGGGATTATGGGAATTGCAGTCCAACACAACTGGAAGGCACCAGGTTGGAAAAGGCCACCGTACAGGCTCTCTTATACCATCCTATCAATACGTCAGTCTTCTAAATAGCCCTTGCCCATCGTGGCAATTTATTTATTTATTTATTTATTTAATTTATTTATTTATTAATTACATTTCTATACCGCCCAATAGCTGGAGCTCTCTGGGTGGTTCACAAACATTAAAAACATTCAAAGTATAAAACAACAGTATAAAAACATAATATAAAATACAATATAAAAGCTCAACCAGATAAAAACAGCAGCAATGCAAAATTACAAATTTAAAACACCAAGATAAAATTTATTTATAGACTGTTAAAATGCTAGGAGAATAAAAAGGTCTTCACCTGGCGTCTAAAAGCATATAATGTAGGTGCCAAGCGAACCTCCTTAGGGAGCTCATTCCACAGCCGGGGTGCCACAGCAGAGAAGGCCCTCCGCCTGGTAGCCACCTGCCTTACTTCCTTTGGCAGGGGCTCATGAAGAAGGACCCTTGAGGATGACCTTAGGTGAGGAGGCGTTCCTTCAGATAGCCTGGCCCCAAGCCATTTTGGGCTTTAAATGTTAATACCAGCACTTTGAATCGGGCCCGGACCTGGACTGGCAGCCAATGAAGCTGGAAAAGGACCGGAGTGATGTGGTTTCATCGGCCAGTCCCTGTTAGTAACCGTGCTGCCCTGTTTTGTACCAGTTGAAGTTTCCAGACCGTTTTCAAAGGCAGCCCCATGTATAATGCATTGCAGTAATCCAAACGAAAGGTTATCAGAGCATGGATAACTGTAGCTAGGCTATCACTGTCCAGATAAGGGCGCAGTTGGTATATCAGCCTAAGCTGATAAAAGGTGCTCTTTGCCACTGAGTTCACCTGTGTCTCAAGTGACAGTTCTGGATCCAAGAGCACCCCCAAACTACAGACCCGATCCTTTAGGGAGAGTGCAACCCTGTCCAGGACAGGGCAAACATCACCTCGCCGGACAGATGAACCACCCGGTAACAGTACCTCTGTCTTGTCTGGATTGAGTCTCAGTTTATTAGCCCTCATCCAGTCCATTACCATGCCCAGGTAATAAGATTTACCACTAGGTGATCTGCCAGGGAAGATTTACAAAGGCTTTTTTTTTAAGACCACGAATTACTAACATAAAGATGGGCAGCCAGATCTAACCTATGGGCCAGACAAAACAAAGCTTTTAGCTCCTCCTACAAATGATGAGGGAGTGGGATCGTGCTCACACACTGCACTATGGAACACGAACATGGATTGGATGCCCACACTTGGCCCATAACTTCTGCATCCAATGAACATAGAATGAACAAAAAGAACCCCAAGAGATCGCCTCTTGGGGTTCTTTTTGTTCATATTAATTCCATCACTGCCTTGCGTTTACGTGTTATTGTCTAATGAACATAGGCCTGAATCACATGTTTGTTAGCTCACTGAAATATGGGAAACTACTGCACGGTATGGACCTACCTTTATGTAAATATAATTTAGTTATTTATTTACAATATTTGAAGAGCTTGTGTTTCAAATATTGTGAAGTGCTTCAAATATTGTGCTTCAAATATTGTGAAGTGAAGTGCTCTTCAGGAAAGCAACTTACAATAACAAGATAAAATGCACAAATAAAACATAATATGAAGTTTAAAATAAAATAAAAAACCTTTGGGAGAATAAGAGAGTCCCTGGCGCTTAAAGAATAACAATGCTGGCACCAGCTAGACTGCTCTGGGGAGGAAATTCCATGAATGGGGCATCTGGTTGGCACCTGCTGAATCTCAGATAGTGGGTGAACCTGGAGGAGTCACTCTGAAGATGACCTCAATGTACAGGCAAGTTGTTGTGGGCCCAGGCATTCCTTTGGGTACCAGGGTCGTAAGCCATGTCGAGCTTAAAATCAAAGCACAAGCACTTCAAAATTTGCTCGAGACCAGACTAAAGTTCCTTCAATACAGATGAGAGCTATGTTCCCACCGCCAGGTCCCAGTCAACAGCCTGGCAGATGGATTTTTAATTAAGTGAAGTTTCTGCAATGGCAAGCCCACATACAATGCATGACAGTAGTCAATCCTAGATGTTACCAGAGCATGCGTAACTGTGGCCAGGCTATTTCTATCCAAGAGGGGCCACCAAGTGCTCATTGCCACAGAGGCTATCTTGGCCTCCAATGACAAAGCTAGACACAGGAGTATCTCTGGACTACAAAATTGATCTTTTAGAGAAGTGCAACCTCATCCAGACCATGTTAAACACCACTTCTCTGAACAAACAAGCCACCTGACCACAGAACGTCCATCTAGTAAGGCCACTAACGAAGAGGACACTATTCTAAAATAACCTAAACTTTAGGGAGGGCTAAGGCAGAGTGCTTTAGTGTATAGTGTCATGTAAAATGCAATCCAAGCAAATAAGACTATACAATTCGGTCGAATTAAGTCCCATTTAGGTTAATCAGTCTAAATAAGCCTCTAGCTGGTTTGTAATCAGACCCATTTATTTCAAAGGGGAAAATGCTCTAATACGTTTGAAAATATTATGCTATTTCACATCACACACACACATATATACACACACAGTGGGAAGTCGCATGCACTGAAACGCTGAAAGCACCAATCGTCATTTTCATTTGTGATGCCAAACCTTACCTGTGCCAAAACACTGAGAAAGAAAAGTATAAAAATTACAAAATAATTTGCCCCGGCAGCAAAATACTTCTTATAAAGGCTAAATCCAATTTTCCCCTCTGAACGGCTCTCTTCTGGCAACGCAGTTAGGACGGGTTCCATCTGCAGTGCACAGAATGCATAAAAAAATTAAGTCAGAAACAATCCCCAGAAAAAAACGCATCACATAAGATACGCTGTTTAAAACAACAAAAACTGTTCCGTATCTATTCCATGTACTCACAGAGGGAGGTTCTGCAGCCCCATCTTTCTGCGACTGAACTGAGGACTCCATCGACCACATAGAGGACTGAGAAAATGTACGGATCCTAGATAACTGGTGGCTGGGAGTTCCTGGTACAGGTACCTGGTCATCATCTTCAGGTTTTTTCAATAAGGAAGTAAAATCTATTCCAGATCTCAGGAAGTCTGTGTAAGTACCTCTCCCTACTTCCTTACCCTAGAAATAAAGAAATGCCAGTCACACAAGGTGCCAAATGGCCATTAAATGCCCAATTTCAGTATAAAATCTTTTGAATAAGCACAATGTATAGCATTTTACATTGCCTTGTATCTAGACTTCTCGCGCACGAGCAGAAGTGGGCTGAGAAGGCTTTTGCCAATTGCACCTTGCCCTTTCTCCCCGGCAGCCCCACGCGCCCTCCCAAAATCTGCTCCGGATTGTAGGGAGAGCTTGAACTGGGAGTTGCAGGGCCCAATCAGCAAAAATCACCTTCCCCCACTTCCACTAGAACAAGCCCTCCACGAAATCAGAAACCTTTTGTAGACAAGGTATGTAATTGGAATATTTGAACCAGCTGATTTTGTAAGACTGAAGTTAATGGGGCTAACTTAATTTAAGACCCAAGAACGTGAATTAATTGATTTGAAAATTGCCACTTAACAACTTCAACTGATGTTTTCCTCATTTCCTTTGAAATTAAGGTGAATGTTACACGCAAGACACAAAATAATCTTGTAAAATCCCCTCAATCCTAATTTGTATTTTAATTGCCATAGATACACATTATTTGTTCTGGGTGGGTTTGTTTGTTTTTTAATTATTTGTACTGATTTTATATTGGCTCTCTCATTGTTTTGTACATCTCATTGAGGAAATCAGACCCAAATTTTCTTTAAAACTACAATTAAAACTTTTATGCAAGTTAACTAATTCTTCAGATTGCTCTGTATTTTCAAAGTAGCGTTGAATAAACTAGTTCCCTCTTTATCTTTAAAACTTTTCAGCTTTAAACTTTTGGGGGAGAAATAACAACGCAAACACTGCCAAGTTGCCAGAGTTAACCTTATCTCCACCTACCTCCTTTAAAATTAGGATCTGGTTTGCAGCCCGTAGATATTGCAACTGGTGGGTCACTAAAATACATAGCTTTTTATGCAGAGCCTGACAGATACACCTGCAAAAGGAATTAAATAGAGTAAAATTCTTGACTTCTAAAAAATACGGGTAACATTTTATTCAAATAAATCTTGAAGTGGATGGCAAAGGAATGTGCATTTCACGATGAAATATGAACTGATTGAATACTGTTCTGTTTTAGTGTCTAATGATATTCAATAAAATAGTACAACAAGAACTGGGATTTAAAGACTTCCATTCAAACCATCTCAAATCGTGGACAAAACCAACAGCATTAATTCTACCAAATTTCAAGGACGTCACTATAACGTTGAGCAGAGCAGGAAACTGTTAGAGCGGGGAGCAAGCACACCTCCCAAATTATGCACATTGTTTAACCAAGACATGTGTTAAATCATTTTCACTGTGAAGATGAAATTACTTCGTCACAAACCCAGTCATTGCAGGCCTCTGCTATCATACTGACCATTTATAGGAAGCCAATTCCCTTTCCCATTCCTCAAACTGCAAAAAGTAAATAAATAGGTAGGTAGGTAGGTAGGCTTGAATTTGTCCCTACTGGCTCCTGGCCATCTATCTTGCCTGCAAAGCTATTCTGGGGCAATGCACAAGGCTGGGGACAAATACCTGAGGCTCTGTTTCGGCATTATTGTATTAGTATTTGGGTCGAGTTTATCGCCTGCAAATTTGAGCAGTACACGTCACACACACAAACTTACAACATATACATATGTCTTTTTCAATCTAAGCCTACTTATATGTACATAAAGTTGCATCTACACCTATATTCCTATAATACTAAGAGATGCTTAATAACGGAATGAGATTTTGGCTTGACTAGAGGCTAACGTAGAAAATGACTGTGCCACTCTGATGTGCCCTACATGTACAGTCCACATGCCATAAAGGTTTTTTTTTATTATTCTAGTCCACTGAGCCAGGAAGCAGCCAACAGGGTAACATGAGAGGCCAGTAGGACTGTCGGCCAGACATTATGCCTTCCTGATCATGTTGTAGAGTAGTGATACAAAGTTGGATGGCTAAAAAGTAATGGCTATAGGTACAATTATTGCTTTCCCTTAATTAGGGAAGGTGATTGATTGATTGATTGATTGACTAAATTATTTCTAGGCTACATTTCAGGGGGCAAGCCCTCCCAAAGTGGCTTACACGATTTCAGTTTTTTTGTATTCGAATTTAATTTAATTTAAATTATCACTTTAGAAAACTGATTTTACATGAATTTAATACAAACCAAGCATTTCATTTTCAGTAATCTCTTAAAACTAAATATAGGACCTATGACACACACTGAATTAAAGCCTGCTGTTCTGTGTCAAAAGGGGGATTTGAAGTAAAATTTTACTTCAAAGGTCAGATTATGACTATGATACAATAGAATATAAATTGCATTGAGAAAGAGAAACTCATTAATTTCACAAAAGCCAACCCCCTTTTGTAGAATCGTAGAATAGTAGAGTTGGAAGGGGCCTGTAAGGCCATCGAGTCCAACCCCCTGCTCAATGCAGGACTCAATTGTGTCTAAACAGATATAAATTGTGTAGTATAAAAGGCATGGGGACGAACCACCAGAGGTTTTGTGATTATGATCCTACAGCAGCCTTCTCTAAGCTGATGCCCTCCAGATATGACAGACTGCAACTCCCAGCATCCTCCAGCCAGCATGGGTCCAACACAAAGTTGTAATCCAACACAACTAGAAGGGCTAGGCTGGGAAGGGGGTCCTAAATAGTCTAAAGCAAGGATGGGCAATTTGTAGGCTAAAACATCTAGAGGGCCACAACTCCTTAAGCAGCATAGTCAATTGTGAGGGATGATGGGATCTGTAGGCCAAAACCTTTGAGGGGCCACAAGTTGCCCACCCCTAGTCTAAAGGATATATTTCACTGCAAGCCATTATTTTAACTCTTCTATGGCAAACAATTATTATGTGGCTTTGATCAAGAAATGCAAGTATAACAAAATGGAAATCAATCACTGTGCCACAAAGTCCTGCTGACCATGCATCTTGTGGCCTCCATTGCAGCAAGTTGTTGAGATATATGGCATATACACCATATCTCCCTCATACTGGACAATGATAATTTGCAGTCCAATGTTACAAAACGGTTTAGTTCAATCTACACAGCAGAGTTCACAAACTCCTCATATCTTTCCTCAAGCATGCACTGAGGGTGGAACTACATGTTACTCCAGCAAGCATAAGAACATAAGCAGATAAGAAGAGCCACGCTGGATCACACTAAGGGTCCATCTAGTCCATCGCTGTTCACACAGTGGCCAACCAGCTGTCGGCAAGGGACCAACAAAGCAGGACACGGTGTAACAGCAGCCTCCCACCCATGTTCCCCAGCAATTGCTGTATATAGTCTTACTGCCTGATACTGGACGTAGCACATAGCCATCAGGACTAGCAGCCATGCATACCCAAACTCTTGTTAGCTGAAGTACTCAACCCCTCCACAAGCACCCACAGGATTATTTCAGGTATCAGAAACTCAGAGAGCCAACTGGACTAAAATGGCAAGAAGAAAGGACCTTGGCAGGAAAGAATTAGCAGGCAGAGAAATGGTGAAGCCACTGGCTTCCGTTTGATGGTTTTCTCCTACAAATGCCTGCACACCACATAAGTGTTTTGACCCAAATGGGCCCAACGGGCCCCAGTTTGCCCCATTACATGGATAACACCTCAAGAGGACAACTAGAGCTTATAGGTAAACTTGAACTGAACACGTAAGTGGCTTTTTTATTGTATTGTGCAGATTGCAACTACAACAAGAGCAACAACAAAAAAATGAAGGGGGAAAATGAAAGAAAAAAGATGCGTCCCTTGAAACTGCAAGCTGCAAACGTCCACAGTACACAAGGGTGGCCCTTCAGCCTTTCAATTGCCTTTTCAAACTAAATAATGCAACAATGGTATTTGGCACAGTTCTTTCGGCATGGCCTGATGAAAAGGTGTAAGGCCTTACGCAACATTTAAAAACAAAGTTCTAGAAAGACACACACGCACCCCTACATTATCTAATTGCAAAGGCAAAACTGAAAAGCTTGGAAAGGGAGACCACTGCAGTATAAAAAAGCCACTTACCCATCCGGCCTTACATTGCCTCTGTGCGCTAGTATGATTCAGTGGCATGTGCAGCAGCATCACCAGTTGCATGCCTGTGTAGCACAGGGCATGTTTATGTCAAGTATTAAGTCAGCAGAGGTTTGACTTCAGTACATCTGAAATGGTGAGATTTTTTTTAAATGCACCGTGTTTAGAAAAGACCATTGTACAGAAAAGACCACAGTCCCCCTTGATGAGCCAAGCGTTCAGACCAACAAGTGATAAATTAATTGATTGATTCATTTAATTAATTAATCAATTTACACTATTTATATACCGCTCCCCATTGAAAATTTCGGAGCGGTGTACAAGATAAAATAAAATAAAAACTGAATAAAACACTTTAAAATAGATTTTATTAGAAGCAAATTGTACAGTAAACCTTGGCTAGTCATTAAGGAAAGGCTTCCTGGAATAATGACGTTTTCAGGAGGCGCCAAAAGGAATACAAGGTTGGCGCCTGCCTGACCTCCAGAGGCAGGGAATTCCATAGGAGGGGGGCCACCAAGCTGAAGGCTCTTCCCCGATGGACTCCAATCAGAGGATGGGTCTATGTGGAACCACCAGGAGCAGACCCTCGGATGACCTCAGTGACCGGGGAGGTTGGTAGGGGAGAAGGTATTCTGGTCCCAAGTTGTTTAGGACTTTGTACACAAGTACAAGAACCTTAAACTTGGCCCGGTAGCGAATAGGCACCCAGTGCAGTTCTCTCAGCAGAGGGGTTACATGCTCATATATCCTTTTATAAGAGATACACCTCCACACACCAAAAGGAATGCACTGTACTGTAGACATAGGTTTGTGTGGTCATATATTTTTGCTTGTTGTATATAGAAGGCTTTCCTAAAATAAAAGGATTAGGCTGCCTAGATCAAGATTTTATTTTATTTTTAAATGTAAATGCAGAAAAGACAAAGTGCTCCTCACAATAAGATTCTGAAGCCCTAACATGGGTCCTTATAGTAGGGTTATTTGAGGAATATAATCTTTGTGAATTCCAATATGAACTAATGTGATCAGCACCTCCTGGACGACTGCGCCCATCCGAATGTAGTTATCCACCGATCTTTGTACTTGTCAAATATTCAGATGCTGATCTCAGCTCAAAAAAATGTACCAAAATGCACTCCAAACTGTGCGGTTTGAGTGAAAGTGCATTTAAACATTCCTTTAAATATTTACATGTAAATTTTCATGCAAATTTTTTGAAAAAAAATAATTTGCAAATTCATATGGAAATGGGACAAATTTATGAGTGCACATATGTGAAGGGAAAACAGGCTGGAAATAGAATCTTTCATCCCTATTTTACAGTCAAGTTTGGAATTCAGCTTTATCATACTCAAAAATATGCATTTTATTATACAAAAGGTGAAGGCGCGGAGTGTGGAGAGTGGGTGGTCCGATAAAATATTAATATACTGGAGGGGGGAATGGAGTAATCGGAGAAACAACATTTCAGGAAGAAATGGACAATATAAAGAAATACCTGTGTAGAAGCTAGGGTTTTAATGGTTTTTCTATCTTCCAGAGTACATGGAAAATGACAATAATATACAATTATTATTCAAACCATGTATCACTGAAAAAAAGGTGAGAAATACCATCATAGAAGAGGTATTCTTTTCTCTTTTTATTAACACACACACACACACACACACACACACGCCTCTAAGATTTTGCGTGTCTACAACATGTATGTGTGTCATCTGAAAAGAAAAAACATTTTTTCTTCAGAATTAATATATAATACACATGTAGAAACTTGTACATTTAACCAATTAATCAATTCATTGGTAAAACTTCAGGTGATTAATGAACTCGGGTGCAGTCTTGTGCAAGTTTATACAGGAAAAAAGTCCTACAACTCCCAGCATACCCCAGAGTTGTGGAACTTTTTTTTCCTACCTAAACATGCATAAGATTGCATCCTTAGTCATTTATTTGAAAGCCAAAGACCGTTAATAAAAATTGTACAACATTACAAAATGAATTAACGGGCGAAATGGAGTAATTGCACAATTAAAATCAGAGAGCTCAGGCCTCATCTACACCAAGCAGGATATTGCACTATGAAAGCGGTATATAAAAGGCAGAAGCCACACTAAGCAGGATATAGTGTATGAAAGTGGTATATGGTATGTGTCAATGAGCCCCAACAGTTGTCAGTGCACTTCAATACTGCTTTAAAGCAGCAGTGTGACTCCTGTCTTTTTTTTAATGGACCCCAGAAGTGTTGTTGTTTAAATGGATACTGTTTTATACTGTTGTTTTTATATTTTTGATGGTTTAAAATTTTGTATACTTTTTAATGTTCACTGTTTTTAACTTTTGTAAACTGCCCAGAGAGCTGTATTTAAGCTGAAATAAATTAACTACAATGTAATATAGCTGCCCCCCATTTCATCCACACATAGAAATACCCTCCAACAACTGTCCATGTAAATTGCACTAATAGATAAACACAGGCCATAGCTAGACCTAAGGTTTATCCCTGGATCGTCCAGGGGTCAAACCTGTTCATCTAGGTGACACACAGGGGATCCAGTGCTCAGGCAGGGGCGAACCCTGGATGATCCCAGGATAAACCTTAGGTCTAGCTGTGGCCTAACTCAGACGGGAAGATGGAGAACCCACCATCCTTGCTCTGAACCAACTATATCTAAACACCAGCCTCCTCACAAACCAGGAAAGTTAAATCATTTGGGAAAAGATGGCAGTTCATGTAGTCAAAATCAATGTTAAAACTTGTATTATTAAAGTCCCTAAAAATATATTAAACCTATAATTAGCAAATTTAATTCTAAACACCAGAAGTGCCCCCAGAAAATTAGCACTCTTAACAAAGATTAACAATTAACACAGCATATTTAACCAGCTAGTCAATTCATTGATTAAACTTCAGAAGATTACTGAACTAATCCTATGCACATTTAGACAGAGAAAATTCTAAATGTGCATAGGCTGCAATTACTAGGAAGTAAGCTCCATTGTGCTCAATGGAACTTACATCCAAGTAAATATACTGCTGAATGTTTTCTAAGATTTCTATAACTGGAAAACAGCCTACTTCATGTTCAACATATTATTATTACACAAAATTGGATCACTTTACAATCAGCTCAACTGCTTTTTAACTTATGGTAGAAAAATGGTATCTCACCACCCACCTCCAATGTTTTTTTAAATGTTCACATAAGCAATTTTGACAACAAACAAACAAAACCCCAATACTTTTATATTATGAATTTTGTTCTCTACCATTAAAATTAGGCATGGGCAATCACTTATTCAATAGACCCCCAAACCACCTGGGCTGCTCTAGGGTTCAAGTCAAACCTTGACGGACTGTTCTGAGAGTTCAGCCTGAATGCTCATGCAGCCCAATTCTCTCCCACACACCCCCCAAACCCCTCCTCCCTGCCAGTTCTCCCCTTTTCCCAAGAAATAAACCATTTACCTTGAAAAAGGAGGAGGGGTAACAGAGGGAAGGGCAGTACAGCAGGGCAGATGGTGGACAGCAGTAGTGTCATTTGCAGGTGGAGATGCAGGGCTGGTTATCCTCTCCTGGGCCTTGGGGAGCTGGCTGTCATTTGCTGAAAACAAGCTCAGCATGCCCAAGGAGAGGTCTCTCCTAGGCTGTGGAAGTTGGCTTTCATCTACAGCCTCCTACCATCCCATCCCAATCTCCATCAGCAAATGAGGGAGGACAAGAGGTAAAAGACCCAACTGGAGTCAGGTGAGTTTCAACCATTAAGGAAATGGTGTTTTCATTTTCAAAAAGGTTCACTTCAAACAACTGCCCCATGTTTAATCGACATGTAGAAGGTGAATAATTAGGTAGAAGACATACTATGAAAATCAATTCATAGATGTAAAACTTAAAGCCACCTAGAAAGTTACCTACTTTTCAAACAAATGCCTGCTAACTTCTGCATCCACGGCACTCAATGGATCATCCAGGAGGTAGATGTCTGCATCTTGATACACAGCTCTAAAAGCATGCAAAGAAATATCAGCTGAGACCCAGTTTGTAACCCGCCTACAGAACATTAGTTATTGGGTGGATTAGAAATGTAAGAAATAAAAAACAAGTGCATATTCATGAGAGATTCCTCATCTCCTTTATCTAAGCCCCCCAAATACCAGAGAACAACACTCTCTTTTCTTGAAGGAGCAAGCAAGTGGGAGAAGCCCTCTTCAGGTATCCTAAATTCAACACACAAGTAAGGGGAGTATCCTAGGCCCACCCACTCCATCATTGCTTTTGCGGCCCTCTACCTGTGGAAGGTGACTTTGTGAACAGGAGAGCCTTCTCTATCAGTGAGGCATCTCCACAAAATCTGGTTCACTGGAAAATCGCTCTTCCAAATCAGACGGAGAGGCTCCATAGATAGAGGAGATCCTCTTCTTCACAAAGTCGCCCTCACGGGTATAAGGTGGCAAAAATGACTCCTTGCATGTCAGTTATCTTCTGACTCCAAACACCTGAGGGGGGGGAGGGGGAGAGAGAGAGACTAATCTAAATTACTTGCGATGTGTTAGCAGAACTCGGGCTACAGGTCACTGAACCTGGAGCTAAAGAGTTAATGTGTACCTGAACATGGTGGGAGGGGATAGCTGGGATGTTTGTTTTTCCCTTTCCTGTCTCCTCCTTCGACTTCCTCCTTCTTGTTGTTCCCTGCCTCATGGGTTGCTGACCACATGGCTGAACTGAGCCATCCTACCCTGAGATGGAAAGTTACTTATTCCTAAAGTTTATTTCCAGCCACCACTGGAGCGTTTCTTTTGTCGACACGCGTGGCTACTCACAGGGAGCTGATTTGGATGACAATACGATGAACCCAAACGTATTCCTTTGGTTCATAAAATGTTACGCAGTGGTCCAGAGCAGACATGACACTTGCCATGA
Organism: Elgaria multicarinata webbii; assembly: GCF_023053635.1. Taxonomy (NCBI): domain Eukaryota; kingdom Metazoa; phylum Chordata; class Lepidosauria; order Squamata; family Anguidae; genus Elgaria; species Elgaria multicarinata. The sequence continues at coordinate 23,350,108 of NC_086175.1, read as the reverse complement.
CACTTGCAACTCAGGATGCCAGCCCATTCAAAGCCTGGTTTCCAAACCCGGTTTCCATGGAAGCCGAGCACATGTAGCTCTGAAAAAGGTGTGTGTAACAAAGTGACTGCTGTGCCTCAGGAGCAGTCTGTCAAGAGAGGGTTCTTCTCCTTAACAGGATCAGGTGGGGTGGGGTGGGGTGGGAGAACACAGCCTCACTAGCAGTTGGGACTTGTCAATTAGAAGGCAGTTAGACCTTTGTAGATGAAAAACTAGATGTGATCTAAGCCTGACCCTTATTTTCCTTCTACAAGGACTGTCCATTTGTTATTTAAGTGAACTATCTGTGTGCTTCCTTGATGGAGATTCTGTCCCTATATTCCTATACGATGCCTTGCCCTCAAGCTGGCTTACAGTGTTCAGGTTTCAATTTGATTCTAGCGTGCTCCCAGCTCGGCCAGGGTAACAAGGCCAATCAAGGAGTGGCAGCAGTGAACTAACTTGGCAGAAATTGGCCATATTTCCTTTATGGATTTAAGCACTGGAGAGCCTCCTAGGTCACAGGAGGTGGTGGGTATAACAGAGAGATGAGTTTGCTCCAGAGAGGGAGGGAGCATACATTCCCCACAAGGCTTACTCTGAATATCAAGTTGTAAGCCAATATTTAAATGTTTAAGGTTCATGGTATTTTGGATATGGGAAAAAATGATAAAAATTTTACCATAGACTAGACTACTGTAATGCACTCTATATGGAGTTTCCTTTGAAGACAGTTCAGAAGTTTCTGCTAGTGCAGTATGCAACTGCCTGCTTGATGACAGGTGTGGATTGACACTGCCAAGTCTCACCTATTTTCGAGACACCTGCATTGGCTACCAGTTAATTTCCAAGCCCAATTCAAATTGCCACTTCTGACTTTTAAAGACCTAAAGATCCTGTGTCGTGATTTATCTCAGGGATCAACTCCTCCCATAACGGTCCCTGTGGCATTTGGGTTTTTTGGATCAGGCCCTGTTCCAAATTTCATCAAATTCTAACTAGGGGCCAAAACAGACATTATTTTAAATCTGTTTTCTAGCAGCTATGTCTTTCCCCCCTATTTTCATACAGGAGGTCCAGTCCAGAACTTAAAGGTCCTCCCACCCCCATCCTAGAGTCCCAATCCAGATCAGGGGCTTTGCACTTACTCTAGAGGAATGAAGGAAGACATAGCTGCTAGACACAGAGCCTGAGATACTCTCATTTTTTTCCAAGTGAGGAATGTACAGTCTCTTTCCAAGTGATGGATATACAGCTCTCCTTTCAAAAGATAGGTTAAATCCTCTCTTTTTTCCAGAAAGACTTTAAATCACTGGTCCGTTGCTCTCAACTCCACTGTTTTGAGCTAGGCCACTTTTATGTTTATTGTTTGATTGATGTTTTATATCGCTTAATGGTACTGCCTGATATTGTTTTAAATTTCTGTACACCACTGCAAAATGAACACGAATTAATGGTGCATGAATTTGTATATAAAATAATAATATAGATTAAGGTTGTTACTGCCACTGTCACTCAGAAATTGTTTCCGCCAAGTAACCATTAATTTGGCCATTCACTGGCATCTGCAAACTGAAGACTGTCTTAGAAAATACAACTCCCACTATACCTGGCAAGATTAACTCTGGCTTTCTGTCCTCCACTCAATGTAGCCCCTCTGTCTCCAATCATTGTCAGGTCTCCATCTTCCAGCAGCTCCATATCCTATTAAAACAGATGAAACATATGCCTGAACACTTGACAGTCCCAAGAGGAACAGAATTACTGATTGGTCAAGTTATTTTCTCTTAATAGCAGGAACTAATGAATTGAGAAGGGGCGGGGGTTAAAAGAAAGAAGCCCAAAAATGTACAGGGACACAAATACACTACAAGGAACTTTAAGATAAAGGGAGATACTTTAGCACAGAGTTGGGCATTTATAAATCCATTGAAATCAATTGGCTTAAACAACTCTAATTCATTGTGGCACTACAGCTATCACTTACTTGCTTTTTTAAGGAACAAGTTTCTAGTGCTCACAGTTGTGAAGAGATTTGGGCAGGGTCCATGGTAATACTCTCTGAGAGTTAGATCCATCCTAAGTCAAATTAATGTGAAGAGTTAGTCAAGTGCGACTAACTTAGTTTGGATCCAACCTTTCATCATTTTAATTTTAATATAAAATACAGAATTCTTCTCAACTCTGCCATGAACCCATTAAGTGGCCTTAAGGCTACTTAGGGCAAGCTATCTTCTCTCCACCTCAGTCCTACAATCTGCAATATGGATGTAGTGATACTAACCTATCTCACAGGGTTATTGTAAAGAGTACTGACATAATGCCGCACACGGGACAGTAGTCAGTGATGCTATTCTGCAAACTGAAATTGCACTAGCAGAGTTCTGCCGGTTCTTCCAGTTGCGCAATGAGGGAAGGAGGTGGTGTGGGCAAAGACAGGGCAAGAGCCAGCCAGGTCCCCATCACTCCTCCGCAGGAAAGACAGGGTACCGGCTAGCTGGGCTTCACTGTTCACAAGGCTCCTATATCCAAGAAGGGAGCAGATGACATCAGTTGGGCATGGCCACACCTACTGACATCAAATGGACCATGTAGGGCAGGGGGAAGGGTTCATCTGGTCCCCCACCCCAAAACTATTTCTGCACTCCTGCGCTAGCAGAAAACATAGGTATCTGATGGCCCACACTTCTGACAAGCTTTAGTTGCATTCTCCCCTTGTGCCTAGTTCAGAAATAGTTGCACTAGTTTCTGCTAGCGCAATGTCATTTGCACTGGCCAAATGGCATTGCTGGGGCCTGCCCAGTGTGAACACCCAAAGCTCTATATGAATCCAATTCCTTATTATATCTAATGCATGTTAACACTTAAAAATAGGTAAGATGGAAGCTATCTGCTAACTACTTGAAAACAGGAGCAGTTTTTAATACGGCGGTGCCCTGTTATGGCCACTCTTCTGACAGGTGTCCACCAGTGGATCGGGGAAGGAGAAAATTTCCCCCGCACCCCACCAAGTCTGAATACTCCAGGGGGGCTGTTGAGGGATTGCAAAAATCACTTCATCTGCCAGTGAAGTGGCCGTAACTGGATACAAACCGTACTATTCTTCTTTTTAGTAGAATATACAAATATACAACAAATTATTGTTGTATAGCAATCCATATACTAGCTAGGTTTATAAATTAAGGATCCTATTACTGGAATAAAAACAGCTTTGAAAAATACTCCCATGGGTTAGATAATATACCTAACACCTTCCTTTTTAAAAATCGTGTGTAAGTTCATTCATGAAAGTGTTTCAGATGGCAGCAGTTGTACACCATGCTAAAAAGCACAGTCTTCAAACGCTTTGTGGAATTTTCATTCACTTTCAAGAAACGAGTTTAATACTCTTTATAAACTCACGACAACTGGAATCTGAATTTTAGAAAGAGATGGATGTTTTAATATTGCTTCAGATGATTAGGAAAGGTACCAACTGTGTTTAAAAAGAAAAACAAGTGTGCTTTGCAAAAGCTTTTAAACTGTCTGCTTCTCACCTATCTTGCTGCTGATAGCAGCATCATAACATGCCATGTATTGGATGTGCTGCATAATACCTTTCAAGCTACCAAGCAAAATATCTGTCCCTTAGCTAATCTAGCTTAGCGTCCTTCTAGATCACACCTGCCAAGTCAAAAGAAAAGAGTCTTCTCACGCAGAGCTGGACGGCTCTGAAGCATTTCCTCAAATAAGACGCCAGCCTAAAGAACCAACAGCACTATTTAGGAGCTGTAAAACCTTTGCCATTCCAAACTTCACCCTTGTAATCAGGGTGTAATCATACATTATTTTCTTGCAGGATTTCATTTACCTTTTTAAATAGCAAATGGTTATACTTCAGAAGACTTCAACAACATACATGGCTCTAGAAAAACTTAAAATTATGATCTAACACCTAGGACTGTGAACTTATTAAACATGTGCTCATTCATGTGCTCATCAAAATGAATTTGTCCTGCCACACTAGATTTAGAAATGCCACCAAGATATTGCTTTAATATGTAATTTATATACATATACACCTATATCTATACACACAAACACACACACACACACACACACACACACTCTGAAGCCATAGGACTTCTTTAGATAGCTCTTAGCTAAGTAATTTGGGCAGTATCCAAGTTAACATGAGTGTTAAGATAGATTACATTGTACTATTGTAAGAGACCTCTAGCACAGGTTTTTCTGGTACTTGCCAATAAAGGTAATCTAACAAAACTACTGTTATATTTTGTTAATCAGTAATTAACAAAATTATTTACTGCACTGCGAATTTTCACCTCAACACAATGAAGTAGGTAAAGAAAAAAGGTGTTCCATTACAAGATGAAAAACTCAAATTTATTTAGAATAGGAAAAACACTTACTTTTTTAAGAGCACAGGCTCTGAGAACCTTGTCATATTTTTCTTTGCGATATTCTTTTCCAAATAGTATGTTATTTCTTACAGTGCCAGAAAACACCCACGGTTGCTGAGAAACATATGCTATTCTTCCCCGAACATCTATGAAGCCTTTGCTTGAAGACAATTCACCAAGGATAGCACTTAAGAGGGAAGACTGAAATTATTGGGGGGGGGGGATCAAAGTTTAGATTTTCAATGACAGTATAAAACATAAGTGTGTGTATGTTCAAATATATTAAATTTCTACAGTTATCACTGTAAGAGACATAATCCTATTAAGCAAAGTGAAGAGATTGGAAGCAGGCCTCTGGGTTGCAAGCTCCATTGCTCCTTTGCCTTCTTTTCTCTCCAACCTGGGTTAATTATCTATGCTTTCTTGTTCTGTCCAAACCAAGAAACTGTGGTAACCAGGGTTAGAACAAGTTAGAATCTAAAACCAGCTCCAAATCATGGTTTCAGATGCTGGTAACCACAGTTCCCAGTCTGGACGTAAGAGACCATGATTAATTAAACCAGGTAACCTTCAGTCACGGCATTCCTAGAAGGGAGGCAGGCAAGAGCCACGAACACAGGCACCGCTTAATAAGAGCCTTCAGTGTGGTGGCCCCCCTCCTATGGAATTCCCTGCCTCTGGAGGTCAGGCAGGCGCCAACTTTGTCTTCCTTTCGGTGCCCCTGAAAACGTCGTTATTCCAGGAAGCCTTTCCTTAACGACCAGCCACGGTTCACTTTACATTTTGCTTTTTAAAAAATCTATTTTAAAGTGTTTTATTCTATTTTTGTTTTTATTTTATCTTGTACAACCCTCCGAAATTTTGAATGGGGGGGTGGTATATAAATATTGTAAATAAAATAAATAAAAAATAAGTCGAGATATGCATTCACAAACCGGGCCACATACTTCTTCTGTCGAAAAGAAGGTTGGGATGTGTTTTTAACATTGATGATTACAGCAGAGATATTTATATCACTAATCTGGAGTGACCTTTCCAACAGGTCCCAAAACAATTGATGCAAAACAAATGTAAAAGCATTTTGCATCAACAATCTGATTTTCTTGTCCCTTTGGAATTTAGGTCGGTATGCATTATAAAACATACAGATGTATACATGCTTTGAAATGTACAAAGTACAGCAAAAAAAATAACGTTCTAAAGGCTCCAAGCCATAGACGCATAGAGACTGGGGAATCAGTACAACAATAAGCCTACTAAGGTGGTGAGGGGTGAAATATTATTCCCCAACCTTCCACATGCCTGCAGACACCACCTTTTCTGGACAACATAATTAAGCTCTCACCACAGTATAAAGCCAAGCTATGACTTACTTTTCCTGCTCCCACGGGGCCAATCACAATCAGTAATTCTCCTGGCCTGACAGTAAACGAAATGTTTTGAAGTGTCTGTGAGTCCAGAGTCTATAAATATGTGAAGAAACACTGGTGGTTAATCCCAACAAAAGGCTGTGATGTCCTTGAGTGTGACATCTTTGCCCCAGTGCCTCCTCTCTGGACCTTCCACCTTGAGACGTCCAGCAACTGCCAGAGGCCACTGCAGAGCCAGGTACGCCCTGGACGTTCAAATACCTGAGATACCCATTTCAAACATTCCGATGCTCTCTCCAAATCAGATTTCTTTTCATTGCCTCTCACACCACCACCCTGGGAGCTTCCCTTCTCCTGTGCCCCTGCAATTCCTGCTCCCTCAATTCAGATAGCAATTCTAGTCCACGATACTTTCCTTTCTTGGTCCGTCAAGCTACTTCCCTGAAATCTAATGCACCCTGTATCTTACTGTACCAAAGCCAAAGTACTTGTAATTGAAATAAGAACATATTTTTGGAAGTAGCATCCACTGAAATTAACAGCATTCTTTTCAAAGTAAATAGGTTAAGAATCAGGGTAAAAACCTCAATTTATATGTGCATATACTTTCTCAGCTCAATTTCAAAGTAAAACCTGGTAGCATATGCCCTACCACTGGGCTATGGCCTCTCCCCTAAACTAGGAAATCTTGACTAGGACCATATTGTATCCCACCATCAATTTCCCATTATTTTCTTACAGATACCTTTAAGAATATGAAAGCTTCCACTCCACTGTACCATTTGACTTATTTGTTCAATCCTACTTTGTACATTCAGTGGTGAAACTCAGTGTACAATATAACTTGCAACATTCTACCTATCCATAAAACAATGGCATACATTTGTTGGGTCCCTTGCATTATAAACTGCTTCCATGTATATGTGTGTCTGTGTATGTACTGTACACAACACACACACCTACTTTTTACTGCACTGGCTAGTGAACATTTGATTAGGCAAAGTTCAAAATGCTAAGAGTCTCCACTAAAACGTAGGCTTCAAAACACCAGTCTCTGTTCTAAAACAGGCTGGCAGATGGTAAATATCAATCTACTGGTAGATTTCCAGGTAATCTGCAGAGTTTTGCAAGGATTTTTGACTCCCAGTTACATTAACAATAGCAGCAACAAACCGAGTCTCTTCTAAATTATACTGCGGAAATTAAGAATGTTTCAGGTAACCAGGAGTAAGTTTCTGTAGAAACTCCATTCTGTGAGCTCCATTCAGTTCTGGTACTCAGAATAGATTTTTCAGCTCAAAAATATTTAATTCTAAGCATAATTCTAAGCAAATTATTTAATTTTTCTTACACCAGGCTTTGGTTGATGAATCACAGAATTCAAGTTTTAAAAAAGTACAGCCAAGGTAAATCCAGCAAGACTGAAGCCTGCCCATTCTTGCTTTAAAACCTACAACACTGTTCCATTGTGGTCATAAGTGTGTTTGAGTTTGGGGAGAATTTGCCTTCTTAAACACTGTTCATTAATTCCCACAAGGTGGCAGCAATAGCACGTTTTACTAGCACTTTCTAGTTCAAATGGCACACAAACCATCTGACCAGTCAAGGCTTCTCCCTGGATTCCAAATTAAACATAGTACTGACTTCACTGTAAGTACTCCAATTTCAGCCAACTAAGAACGTGATACTTCAGAACATAGCTGCTGAACAGAAAGAGTAAAAGAAAACACATTTCACGATAGCAATACACTAGTCTTCCCCAACCTGGCTGGGGATGATAGGGGCTGAAATCCAACATATCTGAAGTGCACCGGGCTGCATACGTACGCTGAGTAAAGTGGGACCCACAGAAATTTCTGATAATTGGCTGCAGTCTTATCATAAATATTAAGGACAGAGAACGTCCTGCAACAAGTTGCTCTACTTTTCTTTTTTTTTTTAGTAAGAATTGCAGATTTGTGGTATGGAATCTTGTTCTTATGTCTATCGTAGTTTTTCCTATATATTGCATGTGGCATATATTCAATTAAATAAAACACATTTTTGTAAGTGCACAATACTGATTGTCTAGTGCAATACGTTTTGTTAGTAACTGTGCTCTTAAAAGAAGCAATTTCTTGAAGGTAACTGCAAGTAATGTGACGTGCTGATTCACATTGGTGCAATCCTAGGTTGCAAATATCTTGTTTAAGTGCTGCTTTAACTAGTAATCTACATAAAGTGAGTGGTTTTCTGAACACGATGCATGGTGAAGAATTAATGGCTTCCATTAAACAAGCACAATTAGAATATAATAGGGTAACTGTTATCTGTTGGTAGTTAGGGGCAGCGGGATGGTAGTCTACAAGAAATGGAATGTGATTTTCTTTCAAAGTGTTAGGCCGTAACTAGACCTACCTCTTAGTCCACGATGGAGGGATGTAGATCTCACGATGGTTTTATCGCGAGATCCCCCCTCTGTTTACACACAGTGCACGATGACCTCAGAAGGAGAGGCGTCGTACCCGCCATTTTTTTTACAGTTCAAGGGCCAGCAGCACACAAACGCTCATGCGCAAAAGGTAAGTTATTTTTTAAAAAATAATTACTTCCCCCACTCCCCCCACCCCAGCCCCGATGGGTGCAAGTCCCAGCTCCTCTCGAGGAATCGCGAGAGCCGGGACAAACCATGGTGTCCGGCCTAAAGGGGAGGGCAAGATCCTGGGGGAAGGGAGGGATCATTCCTCCCTGATCCCAGGATGCCCTGTGTGTCATCTGAACGCACAGGGACGATCCCGGGGATAATCCCGGGATTTCGCCCCATCTAGCTATGGCTTTAGCCTTTGCTTCATAAAGGAGGGTATCCCTAGATATTACTGATGTTCTACTGATACCGTAGTCAATAATGTTATTACAGTATCCACATTATTGGAGATCTTCTTTAAATTTATTAAATCTTTTTGAGAATTTTTCTTCATTATTACAAATGCATTTTATCCTAAGAACCAAACTTAAGCAAGTTATTTGGAACCCAGGATCACACCAATGTAAATTAGCACACAGCATTGCCTGCAGCTACCTTCAAGAAACCACTTCTTTTAAGAGCACAGTTGCTAACAACAGTGGCTTTAAGGCCACCTAGTAAGCTTGTGACCACAATTTAAAACTGTGGACTTACCAGATTCCACTGTTAAACTCACACATGCTACACCAGCTCCTGTAAGCAACCTCCTACACTGAATTTTACGTAGCGCTGAGCTGAAAACTTCAGGCATCAGCCTCATTTCTTCAGAAAAGGGGAGGCAGGGTGAAAGGGAGAAAGGTTTCTTTTAAAATGAAGGAAGGGCGAACAAACAGCTATTAAGGCTCCACCCTGAAAACTTTGAGAATTTATCTTGCATCCCATCCACACAATCAACAATATGCCTCCCCACATTTGTAGCCTGCAACTGGGGCTGCTGAAGTGAGGATGTGTTTTCAGTTCCTGTGTAAACCCTAGGCATTCTTGCTTGAACTGATTTTACCAACTTGCCACTGCTGGAAGTTTTAATCATGTTTTAATTGTACTTTTGGGCTTTAAATAACAAGACTTAGTATTTTGAAATTTCGAAATAAAAAGAGGGCGTTTACCTTGGACCAGGAGCAAGTCAAATCTTGCACGTTAAGGAAAGCATTTTCACTGTTGTTTTTGAGTGGCGGGCTTAGCTGAGAAATCTCATCAAGAATCAAAAAGTTCTGCGTCAAGTGAGGAAAAGAGACTGTTTAAGCACGAAACAGAAAAGCAGGAGGGAAGTAATCCAGAATTTCCCTGTGAATTATTTATTATTTATTATTGCATTTATATCCCACCTTTTTTCCTCCAAGGAACCCAAAGTGGCATACATAATCCTCCTCTCCATGTTATCCTCACAACAACAACCCTGTGAGGTAGGTTGGGTTGAGGGTCTGTGACTGGCCCAGAGTCACCCAGTGGGTTTCCATGGCCGAGTGAGGACTAGAACCTGGATCTCCCGACTCCCAGTCCAACACTTTAGCCACTTCACCACACTGGCTCTTATTATTCAGTTAGGGTGTAATCCTATTATTTACATTTCTATACCGCCCAATAGCCGGAGCTCTCTGGGCGGTTCACAAAATGCATTCCTATGCATATTTAGGCAGAAAAAAGTTGTACAACTCCCAGCATAGCCCAGCCCAACCATGCTTAGGAGTTGTAGCGCTTTTCTTCTTTCTAAACATGCATAGGATTGTGCCCTTAGTCATTTATTTGCAAGCCAAACAGCATAAATAAAACCTGTACAATATTACAAAATATGTAACAGAAATAAAACAATGGAGTAATTGAACAATTAAAATGAGAGCTCAATGAATCTGAACTAAAATGTATGTAGAATGCATTCCCTTAACCATTTTGTGGTTAAGCAGCATGGTTTAGCGTGTTGTCTGAACCAGGCCATTGTAATATAGCTACCCCCATTACATCCATACATAGAAATGCCCCCCAACAACTGTCCATGTAAAGTGCACTAATAGGTAAACTAACTCAAGACAGGAAGATGGAGAACCCACCACCCTGGCTCTGAACCAACTATATCTAAACACCAGCCTCCTCACAAACCAGAAAAGATAAAGCATTTGGAAAATGATGACATTTCATGTAGTGAAAATCAATTTTAAAAATATTTATTAATAAACTCTCCAAAATACATATTAAACCTAAAATTAGCATATTTAATTCTAAACACCAGGGAAGTGCTCTAGAAAATGATTGTTTTTCAATACCATACGTCACTCAATGTGGAGCTGCCACCACCCTTTCTAAATTTCCGTCCAACCAAATCAAGGCTACTTTCAACAGCAAATTCAATAATACACAAATACTAAACCAAGGACACACTCAGGCCAAACCAGTGCTCTGCTGAGCCAGTTCGTTCTACCAACTGATCCACTTGCAATTTTGCCAAGAGTTTATTGCATTTGCATCTGTGGCCTCAGCTAGACCTACGGGTCTAGTGTGACAGAGGGGTGAGGATCTCGCAATATTGTTATCACGAGATCTCCCCCTCTGTTTACACGCGGCGTGCGACAACCTAGGAGGGAGAGGACGTCGTGGCCGCCATTTTGTTTTTTTAAGAAAACAGAAGCAGCAAACAAGCGCTCGTGCGCTAAAAGGTAGGGTGTTTTTTTTTAAAAAAAAAAAATCCCCACTCCCCCACCCAGATGGGCGCAGAGCTCCTGAGGAGCTCTCTGCCCCATGCACAGTTCCCAGCTCCTTGCGAGTAACCATGAGGAGCCGCAACGCACACCCACACATTCCGTAGTCTCGGGATCATCCTGTGCATTATGTGCATCACGTGGATGCACAGGGATGATCCCAGGGATCGCCCCGGGATATCAACCCATCTTGCTATGGCCTGTATCTCATGAACTGGACTCAGGACTTCAGGCTGCCATATCAAGATCATTTTCCTGGACATATTTAAGTCATCCTTTAAGTGCAAAACAATTTAACAAATTGAAGGTATCGTGAAGAAGAGAGCTCTGAAACACAGCTGATGTGAGGAACTGATGCGGGTCACAAGAAAAGGGCATTGTGCTACAGCTAAAAAATTTGAATCTTACATCTCCATAGAAAATAAGCAAAGCAATTAACAACGGGGATTTTGAAAGCTGAAGTAATCACACAAAGTGAAATGGAAATGCAGTCATCAACAGAATAGAAGCAAGGCAGTTTTCAGCAGGAATACTTTTCTATTTACAGCGGAGTGTATGCAGTTCTCCCCAGCATGAGGGAAAGGCTGAACTACAATCTAATGTACTTTCCTGAGAGTAAGTCCCAATGAATTCAATAGGACTTACTTTTGAGTAGACATGTACAAGATTGCACTGCTGTTCTATTTCTGGTGATCCTGCCACTTCTGAGAAAAGAGATCAGCGTCTCACAATGCGCTGAAGTGGGAGGCCTTTGGAAGTGGTAAGAGTCTCTCACACTGCTTTCTGAGTAAGCCCCAGCCCTCTGCAAATAGCCTCCCTCTACCCTTCCCTCTATTATGTAGGCCAGAAGACTGAAGACTTCAGGCTACCAAAGCTTTGCAGAGTGACCCCTGCACCCAGCCCTAAGTGTAGACATCCCTTCCTTTCAACTAGCACAATCCAAGTTATGTTGGGGATCACTTATTTTTATGGCCTTAAAAGCATTTGGCATTTTAAAAAGCACAATCAATTAGATCTGTAAACAGCCACTTAAGAATCACTTCTAGGCAACCAGGCCAGACCAATAGACTAACTAATACTTGTGCTTGCTGTCTCTGGCCCCATTCAGAAGACACCTTAAACCACGGCTTTAACCATGGTGATTAAGCCAGAAAGCAGGGCTGTGTTCAGAAGAAACCTTAAACCATGGCTTTAACCATGGTGGTTAAGCCAGAAAGCCTTATTCACCATGGTTAAAGCCATGGTTTAAGGTGTCTTCTGAACACGGCCTGGCTTAACCACCGAGGTTAAAGCCATGGTTTAAGTTGTCTTCTGAACACGGCCTGGTTTTCTGGCTTAACCACCATGGCTAAAGCCATGGTTTAAGGTGTCTTCTGAACATGGCCTGGTTTCTGGTTTAACCTCCGTGGTTAAATCTGTGGTTTAAGGTGTCTTCTGAACGGGGCCATACTCTCTCTCGCTCTCAGGCCAGACTAACATAGGCACTTGTGGATGGGCAGGCAGACTTGTAAAAAAAAATGTGCTAAAGTAACTTGTGACTTAATCCACAGAGCACCACATTTCATTTTTCAACAATACCTTGATTCGGCGAACGCTGACCAGTGCTTCAGATACTTTCTCAACAGCTGCTGGGAAGAAGAGGGTGACCGTCAGCCTCACGGCACCATACAGTGACACTGCGACAAACACTCGACTTGCAGAGATAACATTGCCAAGCAATACGTAGGTCATGAATGTCATGAACACAGTTATTTTGCTGGCAACAAAGAAAGATGCCAAGTTAAATCCCCGAAGGTAAGAACTCTTAAGAACCATGGAAATCTCCTTCCTGAAATTAAAAAAGTAATGGTTTAGATCTATAGTAATTTAATGTCTTATTTTCATAACATTTGAACAGACCACCCAATGTGAACAGATCTTCAGAGTCATGCATGTTTTAAACACATGCCACCATAAATCAATCTAAAAAGCAGTTCCTCATGAAGTCTTTTCACCCTAACTGCATTTAGAAATGGAGAGGAGGGAAGGAGACTCTTACCAGATGCAGGATTTTATTTCTCGGGGTTGGAATTTTAAAAATGTTTTTTATTTTTAATAAAAATGGGTCAAAAAAGTGTTGAAGTAAGAGAATCAAGTTTAAAATAACTGACAAAGTACAGCATGCACAACAAGGCCTCAAGGAGCCACAAGACATCTCATTTGTTTGTTTATTTCTGCAAGCAATTTAACATGGTAACTCTTTTGGAGCATGTTTTTAAGTTTTCAGAGAATGCCAAGTTGAAAAATGTTTCATTATATTTAGTATTTCTTAGATTTTTAAAGATTATGATATACTGCAGTTCCCTCATATGTGATCATAAACTTTACATTACTACTTAGGGATATTAGGCAAGGATATACCATTGCATAATCAAGAAGGAAATAGGCAATTCAGGCATAATTGAAAGAATTAAGACTTCAAGAAAAATACTCTCCGGTTATTTTCTTATGATGAGGAAAGGCAATCTCTTTAAAATCCTAATCAGCAAAATTACTGTTACAGATTTTTTTATTACTTGACAGTAATGTTACTTATGCATAACTTTCAGTGGACCACAAAATCACCTTCTCATATTGTTCACAAGATCGGCAAATGACTTTTCCCAGGCATACATCTTTATTATCCGCATTCCAGTTATGACTTCGTTCATGGTCCTGATCCTCACATCTGTGAAGGCTGCTGTCCTGCTCCTGTAATTTTAGCAGGAATTTATACATTTACAGTCCAAATAATATGCAGTTTCTAAACAAATCCTCTAGGGTATGTATTTGCCCCATAGCGGTTACAGGATTCCTCAGACACTTACATTCAGACAGAAAGGAATGTACAAGTACTAATGAAAAACTAAGGAAAAAGGAAAGGAACCTCTCGTGCAAGCACTGAGTCATTACTGACTCTTGGAGGGACGCCAGCTTTCGTTGACGTTTTCTTGGCAGGCCTTATAGCGGGGTGGTTTGCCGTTGCCTTCCCCAGCCGTTATTACCTTTCCCCCAGCTAACTGGGTACTCATTTTACCGACCTCGGGAGGATGGAAGGCTGAGTCGACCTCAGCCGGCTGCCTGAAACCAGCTTCCGCTGGGATCGAACTCAGGCCGTGGGGAGAAGGCCCGGGTGGTTTCACAGGCAGGAACAGAGGCTGAAGAGAAAGAAGTCCAGCTTCTTTTCTCATCCCCTTCCACTCCAGCTTTCCCACCTCCTCCAACACAACCCAGCAATTTTGCTCCAGCTCTCTCTCACACTCTTCTCCTGGTCCTTCAGCAACACTTCTTTGGGCTGGCCATTTCTATATCACATTAGTATCTGGTACTCCATAACTGCTGTTGATAAATTGGAGGGCCATCAGATCAGAAGACGGCTGGAGCATAAGTGGGGTAAGACTTCTCTTAACCAAACACACATAAGAGCGTAAATTCTTGCCTACTGCATGGTGGTGAAGGCAGCAAAGTAAGCCTTCTTTGCTGCCTCCATTGCATCCTCAAACTGTTGCCCAGCTGAGCTTTTTCAAGTGGTTCGGGGATTACTTACATCTAACCCACCCAATCAAATACTAGAACCCTCGAGGGCTTGCTGTGATGAGTTTGCAAGACACTTCGAGGGTAAAATTGCTCACTTTCATGCTGACTCGAACACCGCTATTGATTCAGTATCTGTTGAGGTGTCCAGTGCAACGACTTCTCCTTTTTTGTGAGATCAATTTCAGATTTTGGAGCCTGAGGATATGAACAAGACGCTGGCATCTGTTCAACCCACCACATGCTCTCTTGACTCTTGCCCATCATGGCTTATTAGACCTAGCCATGGGGGCTGACTAGATGGATCAGGGGAGTGGTGAATGCATCACTGTGTGATTGGGGGGTCCCTGCTGCCTTAAAGGAGACAGTGGTGTGAACACTCCTGAAAAAACCCTCCCTTGATCCAGAGATTTATGCCAATTATTGTCCAGTCGCAAATACCCCGCTCTTGAGCAAGAAGAGTGGTGGTGTCCCAATTGCAGATGCTCTTGGATGAAACTGATTATTTGGATCCGTTCCAGTCTGGGTTCAGGCCTGGTTTCGGGACGGAATTGGCCTTGGTCGCCCTGATGGATGACCTTCTTCAGGAGAGAGACAGGGGGCATGTGACCCTGTTACTTCTTCTCAATCTCTCAGTGGCTTTTGATACCATTGACCACAGTATCCTCCTGGACTGGCTTCATGAGTTGGGAGTTGGAGGTACTGTTCTACAATGGTTCAACTCCTACTTGCGGGGTTGGTTCCAGAGAATAGAAATTGGGTGACTGCACTTCAGCCTCATGGCAGATGAACTGTGGCATGCCACAAAGCACCATCTTGTCCCCAATGTTATTCAATATCTCTATGAAACCATTGGGAGCAGTAATCAGATTTGGGGCAAAGTGTCACCATGATGATGATGACACCCAGCTCTACTTTTCTATAACATCTGAATCGGGAGAGACCGTGAACATTCTGAACCAGTGTCTGGATACAGTTATGGCTTGGATGAGGGCCAATAAACTGAAGCTGAATCCTGATAAGACAGAGGCCTTGTGAGTTGGTGGCTCCCAGGTCCGGGAATTGGGGTGTTTGCCTGTTCTGGATGGGGTTGCACTCCCTCTGAAGGAGCAGGTCCATAGTTAGGGGGTGCTCCTAAATCCGTCTTTGTCACTAGAGACCCAGGTGGCCTTGGTGGCTCAGAGCACCCATTGTCAACTTCAGCTGGTACGCCATCTACACCCATTCCTGAATAGGGATAGCCTAGCCATGGTCATTCATGCACCGGTAACTTCACGATTAGACTAGTGTAATGTGCTCTATGTGAGGTTACCCCTGCATGTGGTTTGAAAGCTGCAGGTGATGCAGAGCACAGCAGCCAGGGCGCTCACCAGGCCACCTAGCTCTGCCCACATAAACCTGTACTAAACGAACTGCACTGGCTGCCTGCTAGCTACTGAGCCATATACAAGGTTATGTTATTATCCTATAAAGCCCTAAACAACTTGGGACCAGGATACCTAGCAGACTGCCTTTCTTTATACACGCCCAGATGACACTTACGATCATCAGAGGAGTTCCTTCTCTCATTCCAAGATTAACAGAATGCCGTCGTGAAGAACCTCGACAGTGGGCTTTCTCTGTAGTGGCAGCCACCCCCTGGAAAACCCTCCCTCATGCAGTTCGGGACACAGAAAATATAACAACTTTCAAACGCCTCCTGAAAACACATCTTTTTAGACAAGCCTTCCCTGGATTATACCTTTTCCTGGTTTCATGTGACATTTTGTTTAGAAAAAAAAATTAAGTTTTAAATTCTGACTTTGTATATTGTGGTTTTAACTGTTTTAATTGTGACCTGCCCAGAGAGCCTTGGCTCTTTGGGCAGTATAAATATGTAATAAATAATAATCTTCTATATTCAGTTCTAAGTAATACATTAAGAATGGGTTCCAAGTTACAACAAAGGTACCTTCTTTTTATTTACCCTCTTGCCATAGGGAAACGACTGGTTAATTTCTCTGCCAGCGCAACTGACCATATTCTATCTAAGTATTTCTGAAATGAAAGACCTTTAGCATTTTTCCAAGCTCTAGCTATCTCAGTTCTCACAGCTCCTTCTCCGCCTAGAATTCTTTATGATACAGTTCCTCATTCTCTCTTCAAAATTTCCCATCAGTGCATCTTCAAAACATGCCTTTCCAAATATGCATCCCAACAGAAAGAGAATGTAAGAATAGTTTCCTCACCCTGGATTGCCCAAAACAGAAATTTAAGGCCAACACGTCAGGAGCCTAAAAAACTGAATGTTACAAGGAATGAATTCTGGCAGCTTTCATCTTTTTCCTCTCAATTGGTTACTTATACTGTTGAGCCTTATCTATAACACTCATGTAACAAATTGTGGGGTGTTGTTGTTTTAAAAAAAACTAGACTAAATTTGAAATTTGCAGCCTTATTGTGAGCCTTTAAAAGGTACTTTTAGGCATTATGAAGCAAGAAAACCACACGACATCAAACCCTCTTACCTCAGAGATGAGAAAAGCCTCCCAATACAGGTTTGCAGAGGAAGCAGAATAATTAGAATGGCCATTCCTGCAAGGCATGATGGGCCAATCTCAAGCCAAAGAAGTGCAGTTACAGCTATTGCTTGAAGGGGTCCAGCCCACAAGAAATGCAAGAAAATAGTCACCTACACAAACAGAACAGTGCGTGTGAAACACACAAATAACTGAAAACAGCAATTAGGACGAACAGAAACTTATGACAGCCACAGGTCTCGTTCACATGCTCAGATATGTCTATGACTTGCAGAGACAATTCTGCATGAACTAGAAATACACATGCACAGGACTATATGGGACTCATTAACATGAGACTATCCGCAGCCTCATAAGCCAAAGGGCAATTACATGGAGCAAATGTTGACAGCAGCATGTGGATGAATTGGCCCACAGGTTAACAATGACCTTTTTCCATCAGAAGAAAATGTTACATAAAAAAAAACGAGGCTAAAGGGAGAAAAGTAATATAAGTTCCTACTGAAATTAGGTAGCCTTAAGGCTACCCTCAAGTAGCACTCTACACACAGGCCATAGCTAGACCTAAGGTTTATCCCTGGATCATCCAGGGGTCAAACCTGTTCATCTAGATGACACACAGGGGATCCAGTGCTCAGGCAGGGGCAAACCCTGAATGATCCCAGGATAAAAGTTTAGGTCTAGCTGTGGCCACAGACACACACTTTAAATCACAGCAGAAAAGGAAAGCTTTCTCACCGTCAACTGTTCTTCAAGAGAGATACTATGCTACTGAAGAACCAGATATCACTACAGGGCTTTCAGTCTTGTAATGATACTGGGATCCTCCATTTGGCACTTCACTTCAGTTGCAATATAAAGCTGTTGCACACAGGAATGTCAATGTGTGAGTCTGCCTTTAGTCAATCCAGATAGGTAGTACAGTCAATAGATTGCACTACCTGTATAAACTACCAACCTTTACATTTATTCCATTTACAATCTCTGCCTGCAAATGTCCAAGACAGAAAACTGGGGTGCAGGGAGGGTGTAAAAAAAAAGGCAGGTGGCTTTCTCTAACACTGGTCTCCCCTCCACCTCCAACCAGTCTTGACTTAGTGCATCTGACACCAGGGGCTGGTTGGTGAGGAGGTGACAGAGAAATACTTTGTTGGGTGGGAGGAGAAAGAAGGGTTTTAGCAACCTTCTTCCCAATTCCCTTCACAATAACAAGTTCCCTTTTCCTCTTTTACCTGCATATCCCACAGCAAAGGATACACCTGGTGCAGAAGTCCATTTGGGGTGGGCTGTCAAAAAGAAATTTCACTAGTGCTCAGACACCACAATGCTTCCTTCCTCCACCCTGCAGGTTACTTTCTGGCTCTAAAGCCTTAAAAGCTTCAGAAGACACATCTTCTTTAGATCTCATCTCACCTTTATCTCTAGCCCACCTAAAACAGCCTCATGATGTTATTTGGCACGCCTAGGATAACAACAGTGAAAGCATAGCAAGAGCCATTCTGGACATGGCTTAATATTCTGAATGCTAGACTCATTCAACAAGCACGAGAAGTAATGAAAAAGTAGTGGTTTAACCTCACCGCTATCTAACTAGAAGATTTAACTCTGGAATCTCCAACATAGTGCCCATGGGCACCAATGTACCCATGGACACCTCTCTTGGTGCCCACCAGGGTTCCTGCCCCTCCTGATTTTTATTTTTACTTTTTTATTCTAGGTATTTTAGTTTAAAAAAAAAACTGGCAGGCTGGCATGCTCCAAAATAAAATGCTGGCCTCCAGTGCCATCTTTATTTCCAAGAATGCCTCTAGGCCTCTCATGGGTCCTAGAGGCATTCTTAAAAAATAAAAGCAATGGGTGGCTGCAGCCCAGAATACCAATCCATCCAGGAAAAAAAGGAAAATGTCAGAAGTGTTGGGGGGTAAAGGGAGCTGGAGAGCAAGGGGGATGCTTTGCCTACACCTTTTGTGCATCTGTGTTAGTTTTGCACTCTGTATGTGCGTGTGTCTTGTTTTGCCTGTGTGCTTGCGTTTCTCTGAACATCACCAGTTCCCCCAGCTATGCCTCATATTCTATTTCTTGGTGAAGTTACTTGACTCTAAGGGCTCATCTACACCAAGCAGGATATTCCACTATGAAAGTGGTATATAAAAGGCAGGAGCCACACCAAGCAGCACATAGCAGTATGAAAACAGTATATAGTATTTTTAAATAGGCCCCAACAGTTGTCAGTGCCCTTCAGTACCGCTATAAAGCGGTTGTGTGGCTCCTGCCTTTTATATACCACTTTCATAGTGGAATATCCTGCTTGGTGTAGATGAGCCCATTGTCTCATCAGCTTCTGTTCTGTGAAATGGGTGTTGGAGTAGAAAAATGTGGATTCATCAACAGAGTAGGGTTTGTTTTGTTTTGTAGCTCATCTCTGCCTTGTACTTAGGTTCTTAGCCAAGTTACTTTTCTTTCAGTCTCCCCAGTTTATCTTCTGGGAAATAGGTGTGAGCATCCACCATGGCAGCCATGTTGTGATTGGGCTAGCTCCCTAATGGCAGTCATTTTGTGAAAGTCATAAAACACACTCAAATTTCTAAACATGCCCACTGGGCCAAAAAGGAGACCCCCTCGTTTAAGCGAAGTAACTATTCACAACCACAGGATATTATTACGCTCCATTAATTCACATCTGCCTTGATCTAAGAGCCTATCCCACTTATTTCCCCAATGAATTATTCTCCAGTTACCACTGTAACCAACTTGGATGAATCTCACCCACCCATGGTAGTTTTCAAAAGCTAAAGCAACACAAATTACATAAGCAAAGTTTGCCAACCACAGAATCATCTTTAGACCAAATTATTCCTCTTACCATAAGTTTCATACACATCTGCTTGGAATTCATGCTCCACTGAATCAACAATATATCCAAGAAAAGATTCTTAAGGCTCCAGCCTTAGAAGCACATTTATATCCAATTTTGCACATTCATATACGAAAATTCAAGAACTTTAATTCGTTCTATCTTGATAACAACCAAGAAACGTAAGCTATTGTCCAAATCAATTCAGGTTAATTCACAAACAAAAGCTACTAATAATGGGGCTTACCTGATCAAATTTATTTACATCGTTTGATAAAAGATTTACAATTTGACCTGTTGTGGTTTTTGTCATGGCTGTATTACTCAAACGAAGTGCCTAAAAATAGAGAGAAAGAAAGAGCACAGCCCAATTTTTAAAGTTGCATTTTAGGGTATTTTAGTTACAGTATTTTCAAAACTTGTTCTGCTTTTATCATTTTGAAGCCACTATTTTAAGTTAACAATTACAGAATATATATTTTGTGGAAACTTCTGAGCTGTAACTCACATCTATCAAGGTTCAGGTTGGGCTAAGTGACAACTAAGGACAAAGAAGGACAGCCAAGAGCAAAGACTATGTTCACTGGATGTCACATGGGTGATCCCAGCCAATGATTGCACTCACTCATGGGTAAATATATTGAGCAGCATCCAAATTCAGCACTAGCGCTAACGTAAATCACATTGCACTAACATAAGCAGCCTTTAGCATTACGCCAATACCATTTGCTGGTGCGATGGGTGTTCTGAGAAACCCATCATACTAGCAAATGCTATTGGCACTGAGCTTTAGTCACTTATGCAACATAATTTAAGTTGGCGCTAATGCCAAATTGGATATCAGCTCTCGTTTTGTCCCTTTGATGCTGCTCCAGTTCCGTGGAGGAGGGGCTATTTTTCTTTTGGAAAACTATTCACAAAACTATGTACAACTTTTGGCTCAGCTGTAGTTCAAATATCGGGGTACATTTTCTCAGCAATGCTACAGTCTGTGAAACTGCAATTGCTAAAACTGCAGTTCCTAAGAAGTTGTTAACAGGCACAACATAAAGTTACTGCAGAGTACGTAAAAGAAGAACACAAATTTTGAGGACGGCTACTGTTACGAGAGAATTTCTGAGGGATCTTTTTGGTTAAAATGAAGAGCAAGGTCAGGTCAGTTTCTCCGTCTGTACTTCTCGCACATGACACTGCTGGCAACATTTGAAGAATAGAACTTTTTATTGTGCACATCTACATGGTGGCGCATTGTCTGAATACTACAAGCACAGCTGGACCTTCAGCTGTGGAACAACTTGTACTCACACTCCCTGCCTTCAAGGCACACCTTTTACTCTTGTCAGGATCCTGGTGTTTTGAGGGTTTTAAAAGGAAATGCCATCTAATATGGATGAAGTAAGCATAATAAGATGAAGTGCTTTCAGATATTTTCTTTTGGAAATTTGTTTTGAGGATGCCCATAGCAAGTTCACCAAAAAGAAAGAAAGAAACCTCAGTTTATACATATAATCATCAGTGTGGTTGGTTAAAGTGTTGGACTGGGAGTCGGGAGATCCGGGTTCTAGTCCCACTCTGCCATGGAAACCCACTGGGTGACTCTGGGCCAGTTACAGACTTTCAGCCCAACCCACCTCACAGGGTTGTTGTTGTGAGGATAAAATGGAGAGGAGGAGCAGGATTATTTACGCCGCCTTGGGTTCCTTGGAGGAAAAAAGGCGGGATATAAATGCAATAATAAATAAATAAAAATAAATCCCTCTAATGCCAACTACTCTTAAGCCATCCAAAAATGAAGAGATTTCTGCATACTTGAGGGACTCCAGAAACAAAGTATATTAGTTAGTAAATTTATATATGTTTTAACCAAAAAAATCCCTCTGAAAAATCCCTCCTATATTTTAAAGCACACCAGTACACAGCTTGACAAAGACTACACTCAGTGCCTTCCAGGTCCTATGGAACGTTGAGAGATGAAATGGAAAAATAATCACTAAAAATAAAGACACAAGAGCACAATTCAACCCAATTTGCTGTTCCAAGTTATCTATCCACCAAGCTGCTTTTTTTACTCCTCAACAAGCAGCATTTGCTGTGAAGACTGTTTTATTATTCCCATAACTACCTGAGTTATGGTATCTGAATCAGCAAATTAATACCTCAGAGATACATTTAGCAGTATGCCCTGTTACAGCAGAGCTCCTGAGAGATTATATCCCAGGTATCAAAAGGAAGAGTCTATGTACAAAAAAACAAACTCAGTTTTCCCACGATGACTAGAGATATAGCTGACACACACAGACACTGCACTCCATGGTCCCTACCCAGAGGGCTACAGAACAAGCTTCGCACACGCATCAGGGCATCCAAGCCATCCACCCCTGAAGCTTCAGACTATTTCAGAAACTTCAAAATCTCAGAGAAAGGTCCTGGGGTTCCATGGGTAGACAACACCCACCTTTGTGCTGAAGAGGCTGGGTAAACCACTCAATCTGTGCCAATGCCATGTCAGTGCTCTTAACATGGACTGAAGCCCTGTCCCCTTTTGAAAAAGTTAATTCATGCTGCTATTCCAAACTAACCTGAAGAAACGAGTGGAACCATCTTCTGGTGGTTGAATAATAATAATAATAATATCAAAGAATTATGGCAACAGGAAAAGGACACTATTATTCTATTAGTCACATCAGTCACCAGCATCACATCACATAACTATACAGAAAACCTTTGGAAACTGGGCCTACCAAAATACAGCCACACCAACATCCAGAAAGCAGTCATAATTAAAACATGCTCAATTGTCAGGAAATTCCTGAATCTGTAAAAGACAGCATGACTTGGCAATGCTCGTCATGTCCATCTAGAAAAACCACCATGAGCGAGAAAGAGATGATGATGATGATGATGATGATGATGATGATGATGATAATAATAATAATAATAATGGCCTCTTATCCCAAGGGACATGTGCTGTTTAAGAGCTCTGTTAGGAGCATGTGTGAAGCCTCCAGATCCCTCAGGTTTCTAAATGGCACACAACCACTTTCCCATTTCAAATATGGTCACTTTCAGTACCTTTTGTTAAGTAAGCAGGTCCCATGCTGCATCGATAATGTATAAATCAGGCCTGAGTACAAATCTAAGGCGGACAGGGGGGAACCAAGTTCTTCTTTGTTCCTCAACACCCCCCTCTCTCTGTCACACACACACACTTGGGCCCCCAGCGACAATGATGGATCTAGCAGTACCCCCAAACTACGAACCTGATCTTTCAGAGTGAGTACAACCCCATCCAAAACAAGCAATGAGCCTATTTCCCGTACTCAAGAACCACTCACCCACAGGACTCCTGTCTTGCCAGGATTCAGCTTTAGTTTATTGACCCCCATACAGCCCATTACTGAGTTTAGGCACTGATCTAGGACTTGCACAGCATCTCCCAATTTAGATGTCACAGGGAGATAGAGTTGTGTGTCATCAGAGTACTGATGGCATTTTGCTCCAAATCTCTTAATGGCCACCTCGAAAGGCTTCATATAGATGTTAAACAATATTGGGGACAAGATGGTGCCCTTTGGTACCCCATAGCTTAACTGCCAAGGGGCCAAGAAATGATCACTCAATGTTACTCTCTGAAATCAACCCTGCAGGTAGGACCGAAACCACCGGAACACAGTGCCTCCGGTGCCCATCCCACAGAGTTGACTGAGGAGGATACCATGGTCAATGGTATCAAAAACCGATAAGAGATTGAGCAGAATTAACAGGGTTCTACTCCCCTTGTCTCTCTCTCGATAAAGGTCATCCATCAGGGTGACCAAGGCTGATTCAGTCCTGTAACCAGGTCGAAACCCAGATTGAAATGGGTCTAGATAATCAGTGTCCTCCAAGAGTATCAGTAGTTGTTCCGCCATGATCCTCCCAATACCTTTTGCCATCAACTTGGGAAAGTTCAAGTTCCTGTGCAGGTAGTACCATTCCAGTTTTCTCTTTCATTCCCTGACCTTGACATCTACATCTTTTCATTTTGACTCTTTTCACATATGCCTACAAGTTGTACGAGGGAACAGCAACACATAATGGCTGCCAACACCTCTCCAGGTCACTGTTTTTCTTAAGAATTCAGCTCTTAGCCTCAGCCAAGATCAGGATTTACAGTAGAACTAGTGCAGAATAAGAAACATTCTGACCTTGATCCAAACATTCTTTTCATGAACATCCATATACTTCATCCAGTTTGTAATGCCAAGCGAACCATTTCAAGTGTTTGTTTTAAAAAGGAGCTGCTTCAGCACGTACAAAGCAAAACAAAAGCCCACATATTTAAAGGTCCTGTTTATTCAGCTAAAAGAAATGTATTACCCACCTTGCGATATATCATATGGCACATGGCTATTCTCAGCTTCATGCCAGCACGTTGTACATGATAAAAATACAAGTGATGAGTGATAGCCAAAACCAACGTACACACAGACAAGGCCGCTGCAGAGGCATAGGCGTAGTTCAAAGCATTATCATCATTGGAGCCAATCTTTTCAAAATAACTAATAATCCTTCCCAGGAATATTGGCTGAATTACTATGAATATTTGCTAAAGAGAAATAGAGTTGGGGAAGGGAGCAGGGAGAAGGGAAAAAAAGTAGAATCATTAAAATGAAATCTTCTTCCATACGCAATTATTCTGTCATTTCAATTTGTTTCAAAAGTGGAATCATCTTAACTAGCAAACATCAGACCATCTTATCTGATGTATATTAGTCTGGTATGTTTCTGTATTAACACACTACCTATTATTGGCCTATGTCACCATCTGCAAATTATGTGCATATTACTGTTAAGGCGTAGTGTGGTGGAGTAGACGAGAGTGTGAACCAGGAAGACCCTGTTCAAATCTTGCCGCAGCCATTAATTCACTGCACTGTGTTAGTATTTTTTACAACAGACCTCTAATACAGTTCACTCTTATCTTCTCTGTTGCAGGGCTAAGACTGAGGCCTTAGCTAGACCTACCTTTTGTTCCAGGATCTCTCCCCCATTTGCACATAAGGTGCGACGACCTCAGGAAGAGAGGCGTTGTGCCCGCCATTTTTTATTTTATTTTCTTAAAGCGATGGCAGCGCATGAATGGTTGTGCGAAAAGGTAAGGGTTTTTTTTATTTAAATTAATTTCCCCACTCCTCCCACCCTACCCCCAATGGGCGCAGCGCTCCTGAGGAGCAGTGTGCCCCATGCGCAGCTCCAGGCTCCACGCAATCAAGCCACGGAAACGGGCCACACGTTCCACGGCCTTGGGCTCAGCCCAGGACTGTGGAAAAAGGGGCCCAAAGGGGAGGGCTCTATCCCAAGGCAAGGGAGGGATGATCCCTCCCTAATCCCGGGATCCCCTGTGCGTCACGTGGACGCACAGGGACGATCCCGGGGTTCCACAGCCCACCAAATATTACAAGGCAAGTAGGTCCTACTAAATTATCCAGCTGTCTCTGGGAAGCCTGTAGGAAAGTCTGCCCTAACCTGGTGCCCTCTAGATATATGAGACATAATCCCCTTATTCCAATGCTGGCTGGCTGGCTGCTGATGGTAACTTACATCCCACACATCTGAAGAGCACCAGGTTGGGGAAAGCTACTGTAGGCTGTAAGGGAAGTGTATTATATATCAAAACTAGAACATAACAAAGCCTCATATCTGAACAGTAACCAAATGCAGAAAGACACCAGTACATAGCAAGTATTCAGGTGCCCTATTTCATTTCCTTGCCTGAACAAAAGCATAAATGCTATGAGTGGAGGCCACCACAGGAAGGAAACAGTGGCACACTAGGACGGCTACTTTTTAAGACTCTGTCTGAGTGGGGAAATACACCCAGGCTCAGCAACAAAGTTGAAGTCAGTTCAGCCAGCTTAAGTTTTTTTTCCTGTATTCTACCTTTGAGGCCAGAAGACAGAGAGGGAGACACAAAAAAACCATTTTGCATTAGTGCTGCTAATTCAAAAGTTACACAGCAGAGTATGAGCGGCGGCTGTCAATTCTAGCCTATTTGCTGTCTTCTGCGTTTATTGTCAGAGCCACAAGTGTTTCACCATTTTGACAGGGGAGGAGGCCAAAGAAAAAGTGGGATTTCAGCAAGAAGAAATGGCTGGAAGGTGGAGAGGATGTTTCCCTATATTCTTGCTTGCAATTCTATAATAGCTCTTTCAGCCTGTTACCTCAACCAGTGTGAAAAGTCCCAAAAGTAAATAGGATTTCCAGTAGCAAAGTATAATTGCTTTTGTTAAGTGTGGCATTCTTGCTTCTTTTTTAGCCTTTTGCACCTCCTTGTCCCAATACCTATAAGACAAAACAAGCAACAGCTACTGAAGGTGGGATTGTGAGGACAGAGAGAAGTCAGAGTGGGGGGGGGGCAGGGGGGAGAGACAAGTTATCAGTCCACAAAGACAAATTATCAGATTAGTGTAATTCATCAACGAAACAGGAAGAGAAACCCAAAGCATTTTTGACAGGAAAGAGGAAATGCTTTCTGTTAGGTATATGAGAGCTATAAAGTATCATTGGTTTGCTCTTCACTCAAGAATAAGCTGATTATATAATCAAACATTGGTGGGAACAGACCAGCACAATGGAAGTCAAACTGCCCCCATCCCTGTGCTGCAGCTGAAACAGAAACCTTCAGCTTAATCATAACCCACTAAAGGCTAGACTTGGATTAGGCTCCAAGAACAAAAATGAAGCAGAAGACAAGAGAAAGAACGTAAATGCAGGCAACAGTTCAGTGCTGCCAGGCTTGTATACCTTCAAACTGCACCAAGGTCTAGTTCTCAGTGAAGTGGCAAACCCGTTTCTGGGTTACATAACCTCAGATTGCAGGGGTAGTTCTTGTAACTACCTTAAATGGTCTCCATTACAAAAAATAAAATCCCCTCATATAGAAAACCCCCATGCCATATGGCAGTGATGTCGAACCTCTCTTAGCCTAAGGGCCGAATTCAATTTTTGGGAGAAGCTTTCTGGAGCCACATTCCAGTGGTGGGCATACCTTTCTGGATTCTGGATAAAATAGAAAAGTTCCATTTTTTTACTACACTTATTAGTTACATTTCTGCTAATCTGTGCTCAGAACAACATACAGAGAATAAAAGATTAGACTGGCTATACACCTTAACATAAACCTGCCAGGATCTCCCTTAAAAATGGTATACAAGCATCTATTGGTTCATCGACTCACATTTTTATCTGCCCATGGTGCTAATTTTATGGACAGCAGCTGCAGCCATGACACCATCTCAATACCATTTATCTAGGATGTCCTCCTCTTAAAATCTTTAATGAGGCAGAGGTTTGATTGTGAATGTTCAGATATGTTAAGAGGAAGAATATTTACTTTCTGCAACAAGAGAATGGAACTGCACCCAAACAGTGTGGGACACACTAAAAATGGAATGATACATGACCATCCCCTCAAAAAAAACTTCCCAGCATTGTCATGGTAGATTAAAGGGAGGATTATTTTTGAAAAGCTGCAGTGAAGTATTTTATTGCAAGGAAACAAGATAAAGAAACCAAATTAACCATATTCTAAAATATGCATATGATTAACATTTTAAAACACACTTTTCAAAAAAACTAGTTAGATTCCATAATATACAAAAACTTCAAAACAGGGGGATTAGACAATAAAACTCATCAGTCAGAATCCAAAGACAGATTTAAGTGAGTTTAAATGCTATTGATTTTAACCATCTTTCAACCAAGCTTAACTATATATTGGAGTGTTGTCCTTGCCTAGGTAGTCAAGGCTACACAACTTTCCACATTTAAACATATGAAGAAAATTGGTTCTCACCCACACGCTCACTGACAGAGAAATCAACATTGTTAAAGTATTTTCCCAAAACAGAGGATGTTGGACATCAGTTTATATGTAGTCCAAGACACTCCGACTATTGGAGAAATCTAAAAGCTGGTTATTTGTAATACTTCCCTCTCAAAAATGGAGACATACCCATCAGCCCCATAACAAGCACTCCAATATGCAGCAAGCGGAGACATGGGTGTTTAACCCATAGTTAGTCATTACGTGTGAAACAGGCCTATAGGATCTCTTCCTTCATATAATTCAACAATCACTGGATTGGGAAAAGGGATGGATCTGCAATGGCACAGAGCATAAACTGTTCAATAAAAAGGTCCAATTGCTATCACCAATATCTACTTACCATTGTAATTCCTCTCCAAGCACCTTTGAGGAATCTTCACTGAGTACTTTATACATATCATCTTCTTCTAGTTTCCGTTTATGACCAGTAACAAATAAAGGATTCAGCCACCTTTTAAATAATAAAACATACTCTTATCAATGTCAGTTGTATACACACATAAACACACACATCTCCTTCTGTAAGACTGGCTCACAAAAGCAGAAAAGTAGAAATACAGTACACAGAGCAGGGTATAAGTTTATATTCTATGGCACATACATTATTTGTATGCTTCCAACTGTGTGAACTTGCCCATAGCTTACAATAGAATTCTGGGGGGGGGGGGAGATTAAACGATTTGAGCCTTACAAGTCAGGCTCAAATGGAGGAAAACTTTATGTGAAGTCTACATCTATAGAAAGGTTAGTGGGAACATGTATTATTAAAAAATGGCAAGCTACAAATGTAAATACATTAAATCTTGTAGCACCTTAACTCTAGAAGCACCTGCATCTTTTCAAATTCCCAAATGTGTCCATCGGCTCAAAAACGTTGGGGACTCCTACCCTCGGTAGTCTGACAACCATATGGGTTGTGAGGTTTACACATAGTTTGAACACTTTTTTGTTCTTTCAGCCATTTTAAAATGAATGTGATGTGCTGTCTTTTCATATTACTGATATTTTTGCAACTATTCTCATTTCCACTATATTCCACTGTGTTGCTCTCTCAGGCTGCAATTTTTATTTTGTTGCATGTACATCACCTCGATCACCTATTAGTGGAAAATTAATCAATGCATTTTAAACAACAACAAATTGAAAAGTTTAAATTCCATAAAATTCTCTGTTCTGCAATCTATAACCTCTGCAAATTTGACAACGTAATAAATAAATTATAGGCTACAGTAAAGTAAATCGGAACAAATTGGAATTCAACTGCAAGTCTATGAATGCCAACCAATATGACAAAGCACTAGCTCTCAAAAGAAAATCCATCACCTAGATTCAGGGACAGTTTACATTACTATGGATGGCTCTATTCTTTCAAGAGTCTTACTCATTGCCATGAGCAAGTAACAAATCAGCCTCAATAGAAGTGGATGAGGCTATTAGTCTCCAAGACTCTGAAAAGTTATGATGGAGAGGACATAGATGGTTATGTTATGTTGGAGAGGACACTTTGAAAATGGTTTGAAAACTGTATATGGAGTGTGTCCTGGTCCCAAACAATTGTCACTACAGTTATACACCGTTTTAAAGCAGTAGTGTAGATCCTGCCTACATCACCCTCAGGGACAGACAACTCCTATGAGAAAAGGGCAGCAGGCAAGCAGTCCTAACTTAATATGGGAATCTTCTCTCATCTTCATCAGGGCCGGAATGGAACAGCCTAAATGTTATGATTCTATGCTCCATCATCCAACTGGGGATATAGTCCATCACTTTAGAAGTAGTAAATAACAAACTCAAGGGTTGTCACACAGACGATGGCTACAACCTGTTCTGTATCATCCATGACTGTAGGACACAAAATAGCAGGCTTAAGTTACAGAAAAGCAGATTTTGGTTGAACATCAGGAAAAACATCCTAGCAGTCAGACAAGGGTACCAAGTGCCTAGGGAGGTGGTGGTGGGCTCTCCTCCTCTGGAGATATCCAAACAAAGACTGGACAGCCATCTTTCAGGGATGCTTTAAACTGAATTCCTGCTGTGAGTTGGACTTAATGGCCTAAATGGCACCTTCTAATGCCATGATTCTATGAATGTGTTCACACAACCATTTGGAAACCTGGTCAGATGTATCACCATGGCAACCAATGAGAAGAACTTTGACCCTCCCTTGCTTCTGTGTCAGGTGGAGAAGGAGAGTAAAATTCATTTTCCATTTGGCAGGATAACACCAGCGACTAGCAACACAAAAGGCACATCCAAATGAGAGATTTACCACTTGGGACGTGACCACCTGTATTCACCCTCTAATTCAGCTGCTGGGTTCCAAAGCGAGAGATTTTTAGACTTTCAATCCAGCATCTCCTAACATCCTGGAAATCATCTGCAATTAACTACTTTGACCCAAATGAGATGCAATATCACAGTGAGTAAACAAGCCATTACCTTTCTTCTCACCACCTTCGCTTTTGTTCCCTAATCTGTAGCAGCCCCCCACCCCAAAGCTGGGCAGAAGTGGAGGATTAGTGCTCATGCCGCAGAAATAGGTGCGTTTCCCCGCCCCACCCCCACCCCGGCCACCAGTTCTGTGAGAAGCTTTGTATTTTAAAGCTTTTCTGACTCAGTGCCCTTTGGACTTTCAATTACCTCTCAAGGCTTACTGTCACTTAAGTCTTTTTGTTCACTTATTAATTAGTGGTGCTTTAACGCTCTCTCCTATTCAAGTCTGAAAAGAAAGAGTTTTTAAGCGCTTGGTCCCCAATGGGACCAGTCCTTCCACTAGGTTACTGCCTTGGTCAGCACTTTCCTTGTAGCAGCAGGGGCTTTCCCTTCTCAGGATTGCCTTAGCACATGACACACTTTTGTTGTCTCTGAGCAACAGGAACACAGGAAGGGCAAGGAGCCCACTATTATACAGAAATGTCTTCGAACATTTTTAATTGGATTTCTCAGAAACAGGCAACCTGGTGCCTTCCAGTTGTTTTGGACTACAATTCCCATAGTCCCAATCCACTGCCCATGTTGGCTGAGGCTGATGGGAGTTGTAGTCTAAGACGTCTGGAGGGCCCCACATTGCCAACCACTGCTCTATCGGCTGGGACTCCCATGACCCAGCTCCATGTAAAGGTCTCTGTATGGGGCTTTGTGTGCATGTTATAAAAGGCAGCAGGGAGATTCTTACATCAGAAGAGTTTATGCAATGTGTGGCCTGCCAGATGCTATTTGACTTCAACTCCCATCTGCCCTAGTCAGCATACCCAATGGTGAGGGATGATGGGAGTTGCAATCTAATATCAACTGGAAGGCCACAAGTTGCCTGCCCCCGGTTTAGCACAGTTCCTTCCATCTGGAGAGACTGGCAAACGGAGAGTGACAGAGCTGCCCTAGCGAAGTGCACAGTAGGGGTAGCTCCATATAGCCAAAGTACAGGAGTTCAGGAGTTCTGATCTCAGAGGTTCAGGAACTAAGTACTTACTTACTTCACCTACTGCTATCCAAACTCAAGGTCTCCTTCCTCATTCCCATCCTGCTCCTCATCTACCATAACTAAGGCTATGTTTTGGGGTCGGGTAGAGGTAGGGAGGTAGAAAGAGGAAGGTAAGAAGTATAAAAATGTCCTGAAAGGAATATTCCCCCAACCATGGCTTGTCTTCCAGGAATAGAACTTACAGCTGTTTCCTTGCAAGCCTCTTGAACTGAGGCAGGATGGCTAAGGGGCTTACTCCACAGACTGGAAACCTGTGCACAACAGGCTATCCAGGAAGACAACCCTCTTCTTCACCCACCTCTTTCCCCATGCATCATCAGTGGCAGATGCTGCCCAAGTAGGCCTGGGAAATCAGGTGGAGGTCATGGTCACAAGCATGCATTTACCTTGAGTCCTGACTATATGTACTGAAGCCCTCAGAGACTATACAATGATGTAGTCCCACCTTTTCTAACCTGGAGCCTTCCAGATATGTTGGACTACAGTTACTAAAAGTGACGCCCCTCTGGATATCTTGGGACTTACTTCCAAGCAAGCATGTCCTGGATCAGGCAGCCAGTCCAGCAACCCTTCAAAATAGTGAGGCGCATCTAGACAAGCCCTGCACAACTTGTGATTTACCAAGCCATATGCAGCCTATCCATGATGCAAGGCAGCTTACTAGGAGTTCAATAAACCTCTTCTTTTTGCTGCCTGCTAAGAACTGAAAGAGGAGGCAGCAGGGTGGGGTGGGGGGATCACAGATTCATCTTGGTGGGTTTTATTTATTGATTTGATTTGGTCTCCACCTTTCGACCAAGAATGGCATGGTACCCCAAGGTTGCTTAGCATCACTGATAAAAACAACAATAAGCAAAGACATTCAAACACAATTAAAAACACAACAACTTGGATCACAAGTTGTGCCTATGCACGACCAAACAACAGAATATATAAATATAGCTACAGGAATTTTCCTATTCCTTAGCTCACAACAACTATTCATAACTTTAAACAACAACAACAGAAAACCACCAATGGTCTCGGTCTAAATTTTCCAAAACAAAGTTAGGGCCCCTGCTCCCAAACACACAAAACCTCAACAGCCTTTTCAAATCAGTATTTTGAGGATTTGTTTTCCCCCCCCCCAGCCCCCCCAGCCCCCCCAAAGAGCAGCCTACAAACTAGCACTAGTTATGCAAAACCAAACAAGTGGAATTTAACTCTTGTGTCTTGTTGATACCCGAAATACAAAATAAGGAAGGATGAGAACCAGCTACACAAGTCACAAGGGGTATTAAGGTTGCCAGGACACTAGAGCTCATTCAGCCTTGAGAACCATATGCTGCAACTCTGCCCAGTTAGTACAAACAAATGAAAGAAGGGGAGGCGGGCGGGGGGGGGGGGGCTTGAAACACAAGGCTGTTTCAATGCTTGACAGATCATCAGAACACATTAACATCTGTTTCCAAAGAACTAAGCAAATGTCTGGCATTGTGTTATAAACACAAAACTCTTCAGTTAAATGCATACTAACGTGCAATCTTCTTACTTGCTCTTCCACAAAAGTACTACTAACTGGAAGTGTCACTTTCATGCTCTATAACAGGGGCTGCCAGCTTCTGCATTCTCTGTCTAGAGCCACTCTAATCTCTAGTTAAGCGATTTATTTATTTATTTACAACATTTCTATACTGCTCCACATCTAAAGCAAATTCCGGAGTCCTGAACATAAAAGTGAAAATAAGGGATGGAAAACTTGTGACCCTCCAGATGTACTATACTCGAGTAACTATAGAAACAGGAAAACACCATGACATTTCAACTGTCTGGAGATGGAACTTCCTGATTCCTTTTGAAGCTATTTTTCTCTCCCCCAGGATTGAGGTAAGAGTTGCCCACAAGAACACAATAGAGAAATCTAGGTTTTTACCACCTGGCGTAAGCAATGTTCAGATAAATACCTGCTTCCTCTGATCCTTGCCCAACTTTTTGAGGTAGTTGAAAGTAGCTCATAAAATTCAAACATTAACGTGCTTGATTAACATACGAATTAAATTGTCCAAATTTGGAAATCAGGACCTAGGCTGCAACCTGAGAAGGAAACTGAGGGGGGGGGGAACCGGTTTGTAGAAAGGGAGTGCCTTTCTACCTACACAAGGCAGCTTTGGATCCAAAATGTGATCTACTTCTTACAACTTGAAAACAGTTTTGCTAGGGACATCTGGAGTGCAATTAACATCACTTCGAATACAACCCTACACATAGCTACTCAGCAGTAAGTACACTGAGTTCAGGGGGACTTACTACTGAATAAGTGTGCATAGCAAGTGTTGGCAACTGCAGGAGGCTCGTGGTCCATTGGGGGACAGCCCCTCCCCTCATGGCCTGCACACACACACACGGGTGCCGAAATTTTAAAAATACACACATATGTACACACATATACGTGGCATCCGTAACACCTACTCGATCCAAAGGGAGAGGCGGGTAAGAAATAAATAAATATATTATTATTATTATTATTATTATTATTATTATTATTATAACATCAAAATTAGCTTGTTTGCTAATTAGCGACTGGGCACTCCAGAGTCGCTAATTAGCAAACAAGCTAATTTTGATGTTTTAATAATAATTTCCAAAAAATCCAAATATTAAAACTAAAGTAAACTCTTCAAAGAAATATGCATACCAGCATCTGTCTTTTCCAAGTGCAGAATTTAGAGCTTTGAATTAGCTTTCAGTTTGAAGTGTGTACAACCCAGCCTTGTCCAAGTCCCCAGAGAGCCACATGACTATGGCTATTCCTTAAAGATTATTGTGTGATATTAAGTGCGGGCAGGCATCGGTCAGAGTCCATTGTGTAATGTTGTAGAGGCAGAGCATGCATCAGTCCTGAGCCTTTTACTAAAAAAAAATAAGTCACTGGAAAATGAACTTCAGCTACTTATGCTTTACACAATGGTGTAACTGAAAGAAACATGAAGATTTCAATCAGATTGCATCATATCCGAAACGGGTGTAGTGGCTTAGTTCATAGATAGATAGGTCACAACATTTTATATAAACTGCTGTGGATTTTCAAAGTCCTTGGTTTTCTTTATTTTGTCATCCTCTCTCTGACAAATTAAAGGTCAATGTTTTGTACCTTTACAAGACACTCCTATACATGTTTACACAGACGTAAGTCCCACAATGCTCAATGGAGCTTTCTGCCTAATAGGTATGTTTTGTGCTCTCTCGATTGTGCTCCTCTGACAGGTCCAGGCAACCTGTCATTCACTACATTATGTTGGTTACTTTCTGGACCAATTTTCATGTTGCATTTTTGCACGCACAGGCTTTTATACACGTGCACTTGAACATGGGAACAACCATTTCCAGAAGTGTGTATCAGACTGTAGAAGAAGAAAACACAAGCACAACCACATGTGTAAAATATGGACATGATCAGACAGACACAATGGGTACAAAAAATACAAGGGACAGGTAGAAGCAGAAGTGAGAAGTGTGCGCTTACAAAAGCAATCTGACAGGCAGTTCTATATTCAGCCTTCAGCTGTAATTCAGCTATAATTCAATGGAGGAGCTCTGCAATGACTTATGACCTAAAGCACCCTGTGATCTTCTCTTAGCCCTTAATACATCATCAGCTCCTTGTGCATAAAATAGTACTGCATTAACTTGCCCTGGTGATACACCTGCCGGAACAGACACAAATATATACATGCTGCATTTAAAGAAACAGCATGTGCGTATTTATGCACATCTGGATGAATGGGAGCAGCAAACACAGCTCTTCTTTACTTCTTGGGGAAGCTGTGGGAGCAAGAAAAGGTTCTTAAACTTTCCTTTCCGCTTATAAGAATTATACAACTTCTAGCAGGCCTTTCGATTGGCAGTACAGCCAAATCAGACATAGGATGGGAGATCTGAAACTATAATCTCCAACAATTTTTGCCTTGGTTATCAGCAGCCCGATGGAACTGCTTAGAAGACTGAATGTTGAGAGCACTCGAGAAGGAGATACTAAACCCTTTCCTCCCATAGTCTTTCATCCTTTCCCCAATGCAGTTCTCACACACAAATAAGAAACGTCCTGCTGGACCAAAGACCTATTTAATCCAGCATCCTATTCCCACCCTGGACAACCAGCTGCCTTTGAGAAGCCTACAAGGGTAACAACAGCCCTCCCCCACTGTTGCTCCCCAACAACTGATATTAAGGAGCAGACTGTGGCTGAGTTCGGATGACACGCTAATCAACTGGGAACAGAATGGGTAACAACCGTTGATTAGTGTGTCGTCTGAACTCAGCCTGTCTCTGCTCCTGGAGGTATCATATAATCATCATAACTAGCAGCCACACACATAAAGCTGCTATCAGCACCTCCTAGGCAGTGAGCAGACAGGAACTGCATTTGTATTGTCTTTTTACTACAGCTTCAGAGAGATTATTTACCTTGGGGAAAGAATATGGAAGGTACGTGTTAAGCACCCTCTTCTAGAGCATCACTTCCCCAATCTTTAAAGTAGGCCCATGGGGGTCATTAGTAATACAAAAAACTACGAGAGATCATCCATTTTTGTGTGGCAATAGTAAAAGATATAAAGGTCACATTTGTGTGTCACAATGAACACTAAAAGAATATTGGCTTATTGTGAATGAGTCGGTGTGCTAGTGCACGCTGCTCAGCCGTTCCAGCTTGGCTCGTCTTGCAAACAGGAGGAGCAGCCTAAACAAACTGTGGACCTTCCATTTGTGATTTAGCATAACATGCAAACTGGGAACTCTGGGTTGTCTCTCTCCAGACAAGCCAGAGTCCTAAGCCCAGGACAAATCATGATTTAGGACACTGGCTCATCCAATGAGAGAGAAGCCAGATTTCCCAGTTAACACATTACAATAAACAAACCATGGATGGAAGGTTCACTGTTTTAGTTGCTCCCACTTATAGCAAGAGCAATCAAGCAGCACACAAAAGCTCACTAACTGGTTCACAATAATCTTGAATTCTTTAGAATTTAGGGTTATTGTGACATGAAAACATGGCCAATGATAGCTGTCATTTTCACAGTACTTCAAATGAACAAAGTAGTTCACATACTGTATATTCTGCAAAGTAGGTTAATGCCTTAAAACTCTAAGGCTATATAGTAAGTTCATGGCAGAGACAAAATTTGACCAGGGACTTCCCAATTTGTAGTTCAAGAAACGAGCCTATCAACACAACAGGATCCCAAAAAAAAGAGCACAAAATAATTATAGGGGGAAAAGAGATCATTTCTCCACCGTGTGTATCCAAGAAGAACATTAACGTATGAAGAAGAAGCATGCAATAAATACATCTTCAGGAACTTCATCTAAATCTGGCACATGTGTACCACTAGTTTTCTAACATGCATCTCGCCTCCACATGTAATGCTGGTTACCTGTAGAAACACATATTGAACAAACAACAGCTTTTATCTTCACTACTGTGAGGCTCGCCTGGCACCAACATTGTTATCTTTTCGGCGCCAGGTCAAGACTTTTCTCTTCTCCCAGGCATTCAACAACATTTAACAACTTATGCTAAGTTTGTTTGTTTTTTAATGGACCCCAGAACTGTTGTTTTATAAATGGATACTGTGGTTTTTATATTTTTGATGGTTTTAAATTTTGTATACTTTTTAATGTTCACTGTTTTTAACTTTTGTAACCCGCCCAGAGAGCTTCGGCTATGGAGTCGTCTATAAATTTAATAAATAAATAAATAAGTGCCCTGAGGACTCTAGGGTTGGAAAATGGAGGAGTCCCTGTGAAGAACAGGGCTGAGTTCGGACAACACACTAATCAATTGGGGGGGTGTAATAGGAACAGAATGGGAAGCAACCGTTGATTAGCGTGTCATCCGAACTCAGCCCAGGGCTCTGTTCTTCCTAGTATCCCTATAGGGTTGTATAGGAACTAGGGGTTTGTGTTCATGGCCTCCCTCGCAGGGCTGCTGGTAGTTGAGAAGCAGACCCATATAATTGCAACCACATGGAACTTGTTGTTTGGAATCCCTGATGAGACCGTCCTTGGCTGAAAACTGCCCAGCCTGTTGGCAATTACCACCTGGCCTTATTATCAGAAGACTGTTAGAACAGGCAGGAGTCTCAAGGCCTCCCAAGGCTGTAGCTAATTGGGAAAGGAATGATTTCAGCTGTCTGGGTGAGAACTGCTCGCTGGCCCGGAGGAGGAGGCGGCCTGGAGAGCAGCTTGGGCCAGGGTTTGTGGAGTGCAGTAGGACTGGGGCATAAGATGAGTTAGCTTCTGGGGCCATTTGCTTTCCTGGACTCCTAGATGCTAGGGGTTGCATTTTGTCTGGCTGGGAGCAGGAGGCCCCTGCTGTATGTATAGTACAGGTTAGCCAGGGTTTGTTATTTTTCTGTCAGCGTTCTGAGGAACCTCTCTCTGGTATTGTTTTATGACTGATTTTATTGTTTTATGACAGTGCTGCTTTTACTGAACCACTTTGCCATTTTAATCCAATTGTTTAACCCTTCCTCCCCTTCTCCCCTTATATTACTTTTATATTCTGCTTTAAAGCATCAATTCCCTTAATAAACTGCTTTAAAGATCTCAACTGATGTGGTTTGTGTCATGAGACTCTGGTGCGAAGTCCAGTGTTTGCTGGTGGGTAACCGGTGGGTGGTTGGGTTTTGACCACTGGCCTACCTGGCAAGAAGGGTGTACAAGTACACTCTTCACAGTACCTAAGGTGGATAACAAAGTAACTTTAAAAATATATACAAAATAAGTAACAAATCAGATTTATTTGTTTTACCCTGTTTGAAATGAAATCTGAATGCAATAGTAATAAGCAAATTAAACCTACACTTCATTCATAAAACTGAACTAATGACCAAAAGCTTTTATACATGGGGAAATAGCATTATAAATGACAGAATATGTCATCTTGCAATAATAAATTAAAGTGATGAATATTTATGACTCCATCAACCAAAACACCAACATTTACTTTCCATCTAACAGAGCCACCCTACTTTTGTTCAGTAATGACCAAGCTTCCTTCTAGAAACGTCTGAGCACTTGACCTACAGTCCACATTCCAGAACACCTAACTCCATACAAACTTCTGGCTCTTGACTTCAATTAACTGTTCTTGCGTAGTATACAGAAAGCCAAACACAAATACATTACTAGCTCCTTTATTTCTAAACAGATGTAATTGTGAAGTGGTTAAGACAAGTGGGGTAAATGGCAACAGTTTTGGATTGTGTTTTTAGGAATTATAAAGAATTTATTTCATTGCAAACTAATATGCTAATGTAACCAACTAATTAGCATATAGTTTCTAACCAGGAAATGCATGCATTACAAATGGGGTAATTTGATTTAAATCAAATGAGTTAAATTAGATTTTTTTCCCCTTGGTCATTCTAAATAAACCCAAGAGAAAAAAAAGAGGAGTTCCACTCAATATTGTAAAAAGAGAGAAGTCACTAACCAGGACAAAAGAAACAGAGACACCAATGATAGATGAAAAAACTATGGTGGTAAGTGACAACTACTTATGACACAATGAACAATTATTCTAAACATATCAATTGCAATGATAAATGCCAAACAGTCAAAGTGGTGTACGCAATGGTGTAAGAAAACAGTTACTCCAGATATTTATAGCTATTTCGTATCTTTATAAGATTACTCTTAACACTTTAGTTGCAGTAAGCTGTTCTTCAACATCCAGTGGGTAATATACTTCCTTGAAATAGGAAGAACTCAGTATCAATGTGTTAAACAAATTATTTTATATTATTTTATAGTACTGAAATTTATAAATATCTTCATTTAGGGGAAGCAACATATTGCACAAACACTGATTTGTGTATTCCCTCTAATGAACACCTGTAAAAATATAACAATTTGTAAATTTTAATTCTTGTTATTTATTTCTTGTTTTGTTATTGTTATTAATAATTATTAAAGGCAACTGGTCTAAAGTTAAGCATATAACTGTCTGTAAAAGGGTGTCCATATAGTTATCTCATAGGGCTGCAATCTAAAAGTACCTTCAATTGGTGGAGTTCAAAAGGATTGTATGGAAACAAACTCTTGCCATTTCTTCATTTATTTATTTATTACATTTCTATACTGCCCAATAGCCGGAGCTCTCTGGGCAGTTCACAAAAATTAAAAACATTCAAAGTATAAAACAACAGTATAAAACCATAGTACAAAATACAATATAAAACTCTTGGAAGAAGTTCTTACAAACTATGAAAAACATATACTGACAAGCCATAGGTATGCAAACCTATGGAAGGGGCCTATAAGGCCGTAGAGCCCAACCCCCTGCTCAATGCCTAGGACTATTAGGGCGTAATCCTATGCATGTTTAGATTGAAAAAAATAAGTCCTACAACTTCCAGCATGCTGGCTGGGGAATCTGGGAGTTGTCGGACTTTTTCTGTCTAAACATGCATAGGATTCTTTACTAACTTGATTCACATGTTATGCTAAGCCAGCCATGATGGGTTGTCATCATGTGTCAACCTTCCTCAACCTGGGGCGCTCCAGATGTGTTGGACTGCACCTCCCAGAATGCCCCAGCCAGCCGAGCATTCCCTTAAGCATTTTTTTGTT
This sequence comes from Elgaria multicarinata webbii, assembly GCF_023053635.1. Taxonomy (NCBI): domain Eukaryota; kingdom Metazoa; phylum Chordata; class Lepidosauria; order Squamata; family Anguidae; genus Elgaria; species Elgaria multicarinata. The sequence continues at coordinate 23,310,232 of NC_086175.1, read as the reverse complement.
AAGCAGGATGGTTTAGTGTGTTGTCTGAAGCAAGCCATAGGGATTCGCCAGTGGTCCCCTGATTTAGACAGGAGGGATTCTCCCCTTCTGTTCCAGACCAGCAATTCATGTCTATGTTAGGCACCACAGTTCAAATATTCCCAGGCCCTGATCCCAGCTGTCTGCATCCTCGTAATGGAGGTATTGGCACACTACAGATGCCCTGAAACGCCTCTAAACCTAGCTGTGGGGAGCGCTCGATTAACGGAGTAAACGGATTGCACTCTACACATGCTAACCGGCACTCGCTTTATTCGCATTTTTAAGGGCTGAGTGAAAGATTATTAAACTAAAATAAAAAGGCTCTGGAGCTACTTAATCGAGACTTAAACCCTACTCAATTCCATGCGCTAGCTCGAGGGCCACGCATTCATTTACACAAAGGAGACGATGCCCGAGGCCACCCAGGGGCTAGTAATTATCAAAGGGAAGGAGGAGGTCGCCTTGGCCACTCACCAGAAGAAGACCCGGGAGCAGAAGTTGGCATCGCGCAGCGGGTTGTGTTTATCGTCCCCGACGGGAAGCGCCTCCATCGGCCGCCGTCTTTACGCGCTCTGGGAGCCGGCCAGGGGAGAAAGAGGAGGATTGGCAGCAGATGGCGGTCCGACAAGGAGCACGCTCGGCTCAGGCCACCACCAGCCGGCACCGCGTTGTATAAGCCACGCTGGGAAAGAGGCTCCTGCTGCAGGGCAGGGCAGGGCAGCCGGCGTTTCCGGGAAACCTGATACCCTTTCGCGGTGCGGCGGCGGCTGCGGTCACCTCGAGAGGGAGCTGCAGCAAAGCGCCCTGCGCTTCACCGGCGCCGCCGGGCTGGGTGGGAGGAAGGGAAAGGCGCGCGCGCGCAAGCCTCGAGCGACTTCCTGGCCAGTCTCCTGATGATTCTTCGTGACTGCAGGAGGAACAGTCTGGCTGTGTTCGGAGGACACGCTAATCAACTGAGGTGGGGTGATAGGAACCGAATGGGAAACAACCGTCGATTTGCGTGTCGTCCAAACTCAGCCTCTGTTTGCACACAACGCAATATAGATTTACGCACACAAGCGAAACCCGCGCTGAGTTCACTGAACTGTACTGACCTGCCAGGGGAAATGGCTCACTGTTTACCACTCTTCCCGCCCTCAACATAAGATTTAATTATTTAATAGTATTTTTACCCTGCTCTTCAGCCAAAAAAAAAAAAAGGGGAATGGTTCCCTCAGTAAAGATTAATCATGAAAGTATATGTACTGTATATAAACTTCATTCTCCATAATACTGGGGCTTGTCTAGACGATGGGTCTGCCCCAGGGTGGATTCGCAGTAGTGGCAGGTCATCTACATGCATCCGGGGGCAAACCCCAGAAACTCCGCTTTTTTGTCTGTGGAAGTGTGTCACAGCCGATGGCACCCCCTGGTTGGCTGCCATTGGCTGGACAGGGAAGGAGGCGGACCTCCAGGAGTTCAGGAGAGTCCCCTGGTATATAATTTAAAGAAAACGGGGGGAGGAGAAGAACGGGGCCCATCCCCCCCCCCCTATTTTTTATCTGTATCTGCGAAGCTGTGCAAATACAGATAATAATTTAAAAAATGGGGGGAGGGAAGGAACGGCCAGCCAGAGGGAGGTGGTTCGGGTGCCCTGCGTCCCTCTCCTCGTCCACCTCTGGCTGCCTCATTCCTCCCCCATCCCTCCCGGTGCTCAGCCCAACAGCAGCGGAAAGTCTGCACTTGCGTTCCTTCCCATGCAGATGCCGGGAAGGAACGCAAGCGTGGGAGCTGGAGGCATCGCAGCGCCAAAGCACCGCCGTCAAGACGGGGGCCTGATGAGGTTGACTGTAGTCCATGAAAGCTTATGCCAGAATAAGGGTACAATAGTATGCATATTTATTCCTGGGATTTGTGGGCTTTTTCCCCCCTTTTGTCTGAACATGCATAAGATTGTGCCCTTGGTTGTCAATCTAAGGTGCCACAAGACTCTTCAGCGGAATCGCCTAGGATTATTAGGGTGCAATTGATCCATATTTAGATAAATCCTACAATTCCCAGCAAGCTGGCTGGGGAATCTGGGAGTTGCAGGACTTTTTTCTGTCTAAACATGCATACCATTGTGCCCTTAGTCTGTTGTGGCAAAAATAATTTATTTTGCGGCACCAAAATAAGTATATTATGGCTTTAGCTTTTGTGGACTAGAGTCCATTTAATACTGTTTGGGGCTTTCTTCAGAGAAAACAGGCAAGTAGCCTCAGGGTTCTTGTAGCAAAGTGACAGGGTGTTGCATAGGACTGCAAAATGCAGGCTGTGAAGTTTTGCAACAAAAAATCAGTGCTAAAATCAAAACTAGCAGGTGTGTAAAAGAATTACAGCCCCAGGCTGTGTTAGTCAACCAGTTTTGTTAAAGGAGATTGGTCTACCTTAAGAAATACTGACTGTTGTGGTGCAGCTAGGCTGGGCCTTGGGGCCAAAGTCCAGGGGGTCCCAAATGACCATATATACACAGTTACAGATACACTTTATTCTTTCCATATTTTTTTTAAAAAAACTATTACTTCCCCCCCCCCCAACAAAATGTGCTCATTCCCAAGTACATATGGTTAGTGGCAGACATAGGGCTCCATCACATGTGGGAAAACACACTCCCTACCTTCGCTTCTCCACCCCTGTTTTCGTTACTCTAGTTACTTCCTGTTTCAAAAGAGGAAGTAAACGAGCACGAGGCCCATTCAGTTGGCTGTTCTAATCGTGCTGCTTCTCCTGCATACAGCAGGAAAGAGCAGCAACTTCCGGATTTAAAATTAAATCGGACTTTGTTGAGAGATTTGTTGTTGTGCAAGGAAGGCCAGAAGGGACAGATGGCGCACGGGAGGCAGACGACGTCATGGGAGGGACCAGAATCAAGTGTACAATAAAACGCTCGTGGGATGGAGCCCACAGGCTCCCATTTTATTCCTGTAGTCATGACGGTGCTATTATTTGCATGAAAATAAAATGTGAAACCGCACATGCTCAGAAGTTGTTGGGGGGGATGTTAAGTCAGGGTTGGCAAATAGTTGATGTTGTTTATGTGATGTTTTGCTCTAAAATATCAGGGCTACAGAAGCAGTTACTTGTGTGCTTCACAACTGAAGTAATACATACAGCTGTGGAGGGGGGCGGTGGCTGTAAGACTGTTAAGTCCAGGGCAGCTGTCTGCTCTAGGTTTTTGAGGGCCCAATGAGCCCTTTCCCACAGTGAGTCTACCTTGTCACCACTATTGTCACCACCTGCTCTTGCTCCTCAACCTCTTTCTCAGTGTTGTTACCACTTGGTTGTTTGACAGGCAGAGAGCCAGTCAGCAAGTACACACAGCGGCATCTATTATTCCCCCTTCTCACCACCAGCCGTGTCTGGGCCAGAGCATGAGGCAGGTGAAGAAGCAGGTTGCAATGGTGAGGAGGAGAAGCAATGCCAGAGGGCTTTTGCCAGTGGGCCCCTGGGGGGAGTCTATACAACACCGCGTTGGAAGATGTCCGCTCAAAAGTCTGTAGCATTGCTGCTGCGAGGCTAAATCAGTAAGGCTAGATGGGGCAGGAGGGAGCACAGGCTATCCAGCCAGAAAAGCCTATCCCCTGCTCTTTGTTCCCACATTTACCCAACAACAACACACTCAAACCTCCATCATCACACCAGGGGTTAGCATGCTCCCTACCTTCATATTTTCGTTCCTCAGTTACTTCCTCTTTTCAAAAGAGGAAGTACCCAACGAGCACGAGGCCCATTGAGTCTGCTGTTCAAATGGCGCTGCTTCTCCTGCACACAGCAGGAGAGAGCAGCAATTCCGAGTTAAAATATATATATACGACTTAAAGGGGGGGGTTGTCACACGAGGAAGGCCAGAAGTGGCAGAAGGCAAGCAGGAGGCAGACGACTTCATGTGAGGGACCTGAGCAAACTCCATGAGTGCCCATGGAGCTTTCAGCCTCTCTCTGAACTCTGTCTCTGCCATCTTCAGTAGCCAATTGGAGCTTTTTCACTGGATAATCCAGAGCAAAGGTAAAAGCCGCAGTAAATCAGCACTTTGAAAACACACAGTTTAGGGAGGGGAAGTCCCAATATGGCTACAAATTGGTGGCTGCGTCATTTAAACAACACAGCACCACTGCACAGCCACTACAGGCTTAATAGAGTGTACACACACACACACACACACACACACACACCCAGTGGAGTGTGGGCTCTCAGAAGATGCCCCACCACTATGCCTACTCTTGATGCCAACACTGGCCCAGGGTCTAGAATTAACTAGCTGCACCACTGCTTTTGCCACTGTCAAAAAGGGAAGCCCAATGAAATGACTGTTGCCAGACAACAGTTGCTGTAGAGAATTCTCACCATGGTCAAGGACAACCCAAGGGCATAATCCTGTCAAATAATGTGCTCCCATTTGATTTACAGATTGGATCATGGGAGAGGAGGAGAGATTACTTCAGTTCAAATATATGCTTCAAATTTAAATATGTAAAAGTGAGGAGGAAGCAAAGAATTAAAAATCTCATGAGAGGAAAATAAATTATATGTTAGCAACCCAGATGAGTCAACAGAATCATAAGATTGGTAATAGCGTTTTAAAAAAACCCCACAGTCAGACAAAAGCAAAAAATATAATATAAGGAAAGGCAGCTGAGACAACTTTCCAACAGCAAAAGGAGCACTTTAGGATTGTTCCCAAGTGCAGAAGACTGAGAATAAAATCAATGGGAGAAAATAAATACAAAATACATCTTCATGAGAACGTTATTAACTTAAAATTGAACGGTGCAATAGGAATATAGAAACTCCTACTGGGTTCATTTTTATACACTAGTTTCTATAAAATGGATTCCCAGAAGCCCTGAGGGTAGGTTTATTCATTGCAGGGCAGGAAACAGCCAAGTTATTGCAGGGAGTTGTCACACCCCTATTGTTTCTCTAGATCCAATGCATGTCCTGCCAAGTGACGAAATGTTAAAAGTTTAAGTCAAAAAACATTGCTACCTTCATAGGAAGTAATGTAACTTTCCCTGCCCTATCTGCCTTTGGCAGTTAACAAGCAAACTGAGAATGCCATCTGAAAATCTGATTTCCCCCAAGTGTTGGGTCCACATTTTGCATGTGTTTCCTAGCTCCAAGAATCCAACACTGTGTGATCAAGGAGGGCCCCTGAGGAAAATTGTGCCAACAATTCCACTTGTTTTGGTTTTTATTTTTGCCTATTTATTTATTTTGTTAAATGCCTCAAAAACGTTCTCCAGGTATTTTACAACTTAAAACATAATAATAATGATGATACAAATAAAATACCAGTGCAAACAATCAATAACATAAATCTACTAAACGTGCCAACACAACATAAATTATTAGGGATGGGCGAATCATTTTTTGCCTTCTTGGAAACTGATGACAAAAATACTGAGATGGATCCAGATTTAGTTATACTTAGATTAAATCCATTGACATCAACGGGACATAAATTAGCCATAACTAAAGTCCAATTCATTTCAGTGAGCCTGCTCTAAGTATAATTAAATCTGGATCCACGCACTCTTTCCCAACACCCCTGATCGCCGCCCACATGCCTAGTTCTTATTTTGCTGTTGACGTTCCTGCATTCCTGCAATGGCATGAAATAGGGGCATAGGGGTAATGGCAAACTGCTCTGACATAACATAAATATCAAACCAGAAAATGCTTACCAAGGAGATCAGGGAAAGATCACATGAGCAATAGAGAGCAAGCTCAAAACTGGGCCAAGAATACTTATAAGCTACAGAATGTGGCCATAGGGCATCCACGTGGAGAAAAACTCCTGCTGAGTCTGGTTGAACACAGGATAGATAGAGCTCATGATTGAGCCTACTCTGTGGCAGTGAGGGTGGCAAAGAGTCAGTTCTTTGCAACCAGCATTGTGTCTCCTCTATCATCCAGCAGAGCATTTTCAGGGAGGATCATGGCTTTCTATACTCCAGGGTGGATCATGGCCTTCTACACTCTGGGCAACGGACTGTGGAACCCTCAGTAGCACGCTGTGATGAGTTTTCACAGCACTTTGAAGATAATCACTCAGATTTGTCATTTATTGGAAACCTTTAATGAAGTAGAGGCGTCCAGAGCACCATCTGGTCCAGTTTCATTGAATGAATTTCAGTAATTGAGGCCCGAGGATGTGGACATGCTTGGCCAAGTCCAGTCAACCACCTGAGTGCTTGACCCTTGCCCTTCATGACTCATTACATTAATTAAAGATGGGATTGCCGGGTGAGTCCAGGAGATTGTAAATTCCTCCCTGAGAGAGGGAGTGATACCAGCCTCTTTAAAAGAGGCGGTAATCAGGCCACTCCGGAAAAAAAACTTACCTGGACTCAGAAGATGTTAACAATTATAGGCCATTGGCAAACATCCACTTCCTGGACAAGGTACTTGAGCGGGTGGTTGCAGGACAACTCCAGGCACTTTTGAATGAAACAGATTATCTAGATCCATTTCAATCATGCTTCAGGCCTGGTTTTGGAATGGAAACTGCCTTGGTCACCCTGTGGGATGACCTTTGCCAGAGAGGGACAGGGGGAGTGCAACCCTGTTGATTCTCCTGGACCTCTAAGTGGCTTTCGATACCATCTACCATGGTATCATTCTGGATAGGTTGTCAGTGCTGAGTGTTGGAGGCACTACGTTGCAATGGTTCCACTCCAACTTGGAGGGACGATTCCAGAGGGTAGAGCTGGGGGATTATTGCTCTGTGCTTTGGCAACTATGCTATGGAGTTCCACGGCGCTCTCCCATGCTAGAGGCATTCAAGAGGCAGCTGGACAGCCATCTGTCAGGGATGCTTTAAGATGGATTCCTGCATTGAGCAGGGGGTTGGACTCGATGGCCTAATAGGCCCCTTCCAACTCTACTATTCTATTATTCGATTCTGTCCCCCATGCTGCTCAAGATCTACATGAAACCACTGGGGGAAGTTATCTGTAGGTGTGAGCTAAGGTAGAACACAATTGGGGGGCTTAGCACTCAACCACAAAAATTCACATTTGAAGTGAAAGATAAACTAACATTTTTATATATTTCTACTGTGGGTGATATTTACATCAATCCTACAAATGCTGTTTGAGAATACTATTATATAATGTTCATAATCAGGCATACAAAAAGATGTGTTCTTCTTGGTGATACACAACTTTAACACATAAAAATAAATCCAACAGGGCAGAAGTCTCCAATGTGTAGGTAAATAATAAAAAAAATTCAAACAATAATATACAATGTATCAGCAATTAAATAACAATAACAGCATTTTACAGAACAACTCTTTTTAAAGAAGAGTCCATCCCCCAAAGCGTTGGGGTGGGGGGAATCGCTAGACAAGTGATGGATTTAGCATTGGTGTCAGTCACCCCCATTTTGAGGGCAGGGGGAAATGTAGGATAACCCACTGGAGGCAAACCCACTGTAGCTTTCTCTGTCAGTAAAGGGGAGCTGTGAAATCACACATGCCATTGTGAGCCGTGCTGTGCGGGTCACAGTGGAATTTCCTGGGGTTGAGCTGGGCACTTGAGAAACCAGTTGAAGACTGGGACTGCTGGGGACTGCTGGCTTTCTTGTCGTGTCTGTCTGTCTGTCTGTCTCTCTCTCTCTCTCTCTTTTAAAAAAAACACCCCTTTTGACTCTACAGAAGTGATCCAGGGAGTTATCTAGGCAACACAGAAGAGTTCTGAAATCCTGCCCCTCCAGGCAGTTGAGGGACAGCAACTCACCAACCCATCCCCATGTTTCCAAGGCATTTCCCTTAGGGCTCCCACCTGTCAAGAGTTCTCCTACAATTTCAGGACACCTCTTCTCGATGTAGATAATCTGGGCAACAGAAAGGAACCATGGAGTTTCTTCCCTGTCAAGGAGGATTCCTTGAAAGTGCCTCCCTGTACCAGGGACCCAGAAGCAAGGGCCATCAACATGGGCCCTGGAACACATGACGGGAGCCTGAGAAGCAAAAGGCACAACAGACAAGAAGACCACCACTGGCCCGTCTGCCAACCATTTCAAGACATCTCACCTCAACAGAGAAGGCCACAGTGAGCTCAAGGTGTCCTGGGATTTCTCAAAGGCCTCAAGCTGCCTGTGTTAAAACTCCATCGTCAACCCTGGCATTAGGGAGACCTGTGCTTGCTTTGAGCTAAGCCCTAAAGGCCCCTTTAAGAACATCAGAAGAGCCCTGCGGGAGCTACTGCAGCCTCCATAACATCTCCTTATTTTGTACCATGCACAGGCTCTTCTACACTAGAGGGAAAAAGAACTCTATTTCCAACGAACACTTTCACAAGGCGTCCTGGACCAGCTGGTGTATTTTCCAGTCATTGGAAATAGGAAAGCTCTTCTCTGCTCATCACCCTCAAACAGATAGGCAGATGGAATAGAGAAATCAACCTCTGGAACTACACTTGCATTGGTATACGACAGAAACACATCATAACTAAGCCTCACTATGACCCATGAATGAGTTGGCCTACAACAATGCTGTTCGTGGGTCTACACAGTGCAGCTCATTCTTCTCAAATGATGACTTCCACCCCCTGTATTTCCCTAATCCCTGCCCACATCCTGCTGGACCAGCAGACGACCAATTCCTAGAAGAGTTGCACGTGTATAGAATGGCCATAGAGAAGAATGGGAACAAACAGAATAGTCGTATAAGGCCCAGGCTGATAAGAAGCGACACCCCACCCCCCAGGCCAACCCCGAAAAATCAGAGATAAAGTTTGGCTCTCCACCAAGTATCCCAAAATTGTTCATACCTGTTGAAAGCTGGATTATCATATCCTGGGACTTTCCCCCATTACTCCAGATAATCATTCCTGTGGCTTTCCATCTCCGCCTTCCCATCTCCTTCAACATTCATCCGGCATTCCATCTTTCCTTATTTGTTCCCTTCACAGCCCACATCAGTATCAAGCCCCACGCCTCCAATACAAATAGATAAAGAAGAAGAGTTTGAGGTCCAGGATATTCTTGACTCTCAGGTACAGTTGAGTGACTCCAATATCTGGTTGATTGCAAAGGTTATGGACTAGAAGAACGCTCGTGTGAGCCTCCCTGTATGTCCAAGGAAATCAACGCATCCAGAAATTTCATGAATGATATCATCAAAGCCTGGATCAAGTCAATCAAGAAGAGTCCATCCCCCAAAGCGTTGGGGTGGGGGGAATCGCTAGACAAGTGATGGATTTAGCATTGGTGTCAATCAAGTCTTGGCACGGGGTCGGGAATGACCCATACGGGGGTCACTTCCAGTCCCCCACATGTACAGCAGGGGTCTACGGCCTCATCCTATTGGTCCATGGGGTCATGATGAGTTCGTTGAGGAGTCACATGACCCCCATCTGGTGATCCCTCCTTCCAGAGCAGGACTCTGGATGTGGGACTTGCGGGGATGGGATCGGACTTCCAGCAGGGTTAGAGTTAACCACCTCTCACGCTAAAATAAGGCACAGGTTTTCCAGTCTGATGTGACGTCACCCTTTTCCCTCTTTTATGTGTTTGGTGCCCAATGTATGGGGGAGATGAGACCTCTCTCTGCCCCATTGCAGGCTCAACCGGCCACAGAGATCGTGCCCCTATAACAGTTCAATGGGGCACAGGGGAGAAACCACCATGGGAGTCCAATTCCTGGGATGCCCAGGCCCTCTGAGCTATCTCGTCTAGGACTGGAAGAAGGTTTGGGGCCTGGCAAGGCAGCCATTGCTGCAAGAGGCACAGTCTGACATGGAAGAGGCCTCAGAGGCTGATGCTCCAGAGCAGGCAGGGAAGAAGCTTTGATGATCCAACAATTCCAAATCCTCTGCAACAAGCGCAAAAATGATTTTCAATTATATCCATGGAAGTTCCATTCTCCTCCGCGCAAGTCAGACTTCACTTTAGAAACTTTGTCCAGATTTGGCACCACACTTGAAGGAGGATTGAGATAAATTGGAATGAGCTCAGAGAAGGACAACAAAGCGGATCAGCGACTGGAACCTGAGTCCTACAAGGAAAGATGGAAAGAACGGGTAATATTTAGCCTCCCAAAGGTGGATATGATGGCACTTTCCAAGTATCTAAAGGGTTGTCCTGCAGAAGAGGGCCACAACTTGTCCTTTTCTCATCCAAGTCAAGAAATAACAGTCTTAACTTAGAGGAAGGCAGACTTCGATTGAACCTCAGGAAAACATCCTTAATGGTCACTGCCATCGGACAATGGAACCAGATGCCTATGGAGGTGCTGGGCTCTTTGTCACTGAAAGTATTCAAGCAGAGACTGGGCAACAGTCTGTCATGGATGCTTGAAACCACATTCCTGCATTAAGCAGGGGGTTGACCTCAACAGCCCCTTTCTGGTCTAGGATGCTATGATTCCCGATTCTATCATCAAGGCAAAGAAGAATTTTACTCGCAAGAGAATGGCCATTGATGGGTCAGGCATTGTCTGAATGTCAGAAAGGATGGTCGTTATGTGGGGGTTTCGTGGGTACCATAGACCTGCTCCAGTTCCCAAGATCCATTGGAGGGTGGCATCAGTGGCACACAGACTCCCATCTTGCCATGAGAGGAGAAGAAACAGAATGACCTCCTCCAACACAAACAGTTGTTGGTCTATCTTGTTTATTTTGTATTGCATATTTTATTGATTTTCTTGTTTTAATCATTTCATGTGAACTGCTTTGTGAGGTCAGTCTGAAAAGCAATGAATATATACACTTCATAACTCAATATCCAGTTGCTCATTGCGTGAATGATGTCATGGCTAGTTTTGCCCTTAGATTGAGAGTTTCTAGAAGGCCCTTGTAGCTGCAATAAACCACGGCTTTAACCACAGTGAATAAGGCTTTTTGCTTTATTCACCTTGGTTCAACCCATGGTTTAAAGTGTCTTCTGAACACCACCCGGATTTCTTGCTTAACTACCATGGTTAAGCCATGCTTTAAGGTGTCTTCTGAACAGGGCCATTGTTGGCACCTGTCTGACCTCCAGGGGCAGGGACTTCAAAAAAAGGAGGCCACCATGCTGAAGGCATAGGACTGCACCCTAAGTGTAACTCTTACAGAAGATGTGACCCATGAAGACAAACAAGGTTCACGAAGAAGGTACAGTGGTCAAATGGGATTACACCAATCTTCCACTGATACTGCCTGTGTCTGACTGGAAAAACTGAGGGGTGGAGGAAGGGAGACAAAAACTGGTAGGTCAAAGTACAACATGGCTGGTGAGTCGTTTGGTGAGTTACAAGCTGTACACTGTCCTACAGTGAGCAGTATCAGATGCGAACCTTTTACTCTGCTGCCCTTGCGGCTTAAGGGATTCTGATATCTTGCCTGTTATTTATCACCTTTTAGCTAGAAGGGTGCTCATTTTCATGCCAAGAAACACCGTGGGAAACACCATGTACCACGCTCAAACTTAGCAATGATAAGGGAAGTGTTGACAGGTAGTCATAGCCAATTAAAGGCTTAACTGAAGAAAATTAGCAAACAGTGGAGGGGCTCTCAGTTTCATTGGAGCTAATGATTGCTTTCTAAGATATATTAGAGCTTTTCTTCTTTTCTTTTCTTTTTTAGCAAAATTGGAATGAAATGTTAATTTGTTTTTTGCAGGGAAGGTGATAGTGTCATTTTTTAATTTTTTAAAATTCCTATGGCTTAAATGTTTGCCACTTTTTTGCATAGTTAGTATCTATTAAGATAGGGTGACCATATGAAAAGGAGGGCAGGGCTCCTGTATCTTTAAAAGTTGCATAGAAAAGGAAATTTCTGCAGGTATCATTTGTATACATGGGGAACCTGGTGAAATTCTCTCTTCATCACAACAGCTAAAGTGCAGGAGCTATACTAGAGTGACCAGATTTAAAAGAGGGCAGGGCACCCGCAGCTTTAACTGTTGTGATGAAGAGTTATGCAACTGTTAAAAATACAGGAGCCCTGTCCTCCTTTTCTTATGGTCACCCTAATTAAGATGACCATATCGAAACTCATCATGACCCCATGGACCAATAGGATGAGGCCGTAGACCCCTGCTGTACATGTGGGGGACTGGAAGTGACCCCCGTATGGGTCATTCCCAACCCCGTGCCAAGACGTCCTACTCTGGGGGGTGGGATCACCTGAGGAGGTCAGGTGACCTGTCTACAAACCCATCATGTGGCCTGTTGCTCTTCACATTGAAGGAACCTACTTCTGAGTAAACATTTTTGTCCTAAACCTATTATGAAATGTGGATTCAAGACAAATGGAGTCGACTCCGAAACATTACAAAGTGAACTGCTTCAAGATTGTTTGGGTGTGAGCCCCTGTGAGGCTTTCCACAATATATTTAATCCCTGTGCCTTAAAATTCCAGTAGTTCCAAGGAATTAAGTGTTCATTTGCACAGAACAAAAAGTACCTAATATCCTCAAAAGTACAGGTCTTTTCAATGTGTAATGGATGGTTTCACAACCGTTCAGGAATGATTGCACCAGGGAGGGAAGCCCCAGTGAAAGCATTTAAGTTTGCACTGAATTACTGCAGTTATTACTCTGGACAAAATAATACCTTCTCAATTTTTCTACGTAACACTTTAGGTCGTCTTTAGATCATCTATTTGGGATTAGAGTCAACAATTCCTCTTTTAAATCAATTGATATACCACTTTTTAATCATTATGAGCATGTGAATAAAAGGTGTGCTTAATCATGAATGGGTGTATTACAGGATGATTAATCCACATAAAAATGTTCTAATACTATCCTCACAGATACCACGTAAAAATGCTGCTTTATTGAAAGTAATACTTTCTACAGTTCTTTCTCCTTCCTCTGTTTTCTTTTCCTTTCTCTAACCTGGTGCTGCATACCCGGCTTCTTTGTGCTCAGTACTGCTATCATCTTGCAAAAAAGATTGTGTTAGGGTTACGTCATAACATAATTTGGAAATGATCAAGAGTCATCTCCAATCTGCACCGTTCTTCAGTACTCATGCTCTTCACAGTAATTCCCTTTCCAAGGAACTCTTAGCTCAAAATATGCAAATCAAGTATATGCAATAGCTCGTCCTCTTTGGTAGAAGGCTGTTGCATCACAAAAATGGTTTTGTTAGTATGCTCACTGTATTATGACAGGATCTGGAGATTATCCTGAGTCAGCGCTTATGTTCTTGGACATTCGCATTTATTTCCTTTACAAGAAAAAACTCCAAATCAAGTTTTGAATACTCCAGATTTACAGAGTGGTTTGCAAGGAACTATTGAGAAAGAAACAGATTGAGAAAGAAACAGATTTGTTTATATAATCACATATCAACATATATCAGCTTGCTTTATGATGATAAATAATTTTGTAGTATTATCACCTCTAGATTTCTGATTGGGCAATTGAGTCACCAGACTTTCTTATTAGAAGTATTATATTTTCTTATTGAAATAACAAACTACATCATTTTTAGAGTGATTACACACCCCTTTCAGGGGCCAAGGACTGGACTAGCTGAGCCAGCACGACTCTCAAACCCAGAATCAATACAACATTTAACATTTAAGAAGAGGTACAGGATGAATTGTTTTCATACTGGCACAACTGCAGGATAGTGGTCCCAATTTACCAGTTCTTTGGATATTGAGCCAGTTCACACATCACAGCTTAAACAAACCCTGGATAGTCATAAATGAGTGAGAGCAAGTGAGTGTGCTGGTTCCTGCCCACCCACCAACTCCCACTGAGCTAAACAACCATGCAACATCTGAATATGGAATTGTGGGTTAATGGGGAGGTATAACCCAGACTTGTAACACACTGGCCCTGTTCAGACAACACGCTAAACCATGCTGCTTAACCACGAAATGGTTAAAGGAAGCAGCATGGTTTAGCGTGTTGTCTGAACGGGGCCACTGTTTGTTCTTGTTCTCCCACAACAACTCTCAATTCCACGTTTGGATGTCATGCTAAACAACTCAGGAGTGGAGCATCCCTGGGTCATTTAGTTCAGCGGGGATGGGTAGGTGAGTGTCAGCACACTTGCTTGCTCCCTCTCATTCACGACTACCCATGGATTAAACAATCCATGGATAATAGTGGTGGATGGACCAGGTCATAGAAAAGTGGTATGTTACATACAAGAACAAGAATCTATAATACACCCACTTTATTCTTTAACACCAGACTTTCTAACTTCACAATTTATTTATTTATTATTGCATTTATATCCCACCTTTTTTTTCCTGCAAAGAACCCAAGGCTGCATATATCCTCCTCCTCTCTGCTTTATCCTCACAACAACAACCCTGTGAGGTGGGTTGGGCTGAGAGTCTGTGACTGGCCCAAAGTCCCCCAGTGGATTTCCATTGCCGAGTGGGGACAAGAACCCAGATCTCCCGACGCCTAGTCCGACACTCTAGCCACTACACCACACTGGCTCAATTTGCTCATGAATTTGATTGTATTCAGTAGTTTAGAACCAAATAGTAGAGACATTTAGGCCATGATAAAACAAGTAGCAACCTTCAACAAAGTTTTTGTTTAATTCTATATACACATGGGCCTCATCTACACCAAGCAGGATATTGCAGTATGAAAGCGGTATATAAAAGGCCGGAGCCACACCAAGAAGGATATAGCACTATGAAAGTGGTATATGATCTGTGTCAATGGGCCCCAACAGTTGTCAGTGCACTTCAATACCACTATAAAGCAGTAGTGTGGCTCCTGCCTTTATAATATATACCACTTTCGTACTGCAATATCCTGCTTGGTGTAGATGAGGCCTTGGTGTGGTACTTGGTAAGCACAGACGAATTCAGTGGGGCTTTGAATAAACATGTATAGGATAGGCCTGCGAGAGAAGTCTTCTGCACTACCTGATGTCATCCTGGATTTCAAAGCAGTAAATCAAACAAACCCCAAAAAGGACAATGAGTGGGAGGAAAAACAACAAAGAATCATAGGACATTATTTTTCTGGGACTGAAACTTGATTTCAAAACATTTGCGTTGGGAAACCTAAGAATTATGATGAGTACATTCTGGATTTTTTCAAGTATGGTGATAATCACTGCTGAAGTATCAGGATTAACCTAAATTGCCATTTTCCAAGGATGATAAACAACTCATACAGTGTATTATTAGCCAAATCATCCAGTTTTCTTGTTGTCAGATACTTCCTGCATACATACCAGCACTTAAGTAAAGAAACTGCAAGATAAATAATCCCAGATAAAGCACAGTTAACTACTCCAGTTCTACTATCTTTGGGTATTCATGTGGTTTATTCCAATCTATTTTGGGAGTCAATATTAGTTACTTTGAGGTTAGCAATAGAAGCATACAACTTATACATTAAAATAGGAAAGCGATAAAATAAATGTGGTTTATCTGCATTTTTTGTGGGAGTAACTATTTGCATGTTATATGGATGTGAAATCTTTATCTTTTGATTTGGATGGGTTGTTCTCTCCCTCTGCACATGAGTAAAAACTATTCCTTGGTTGAGATAATCATTTCTAAATTTTGTCATAAATCTCTTTAAGGAGAAAACAAGAAGTTAACAGTTATTTGAGAACTACAACAGGGATGGGCAGAAAGTAGATCTGGATCAACCGGTAGATGTCTGGGTGATTTGCAGTAAATTGGCAAGAATTTCTGATTCCCAACAAAAGAAACAGGTAAAGCACTCTTACCACTAATTAAGTTGCTGAAAAGGAATGTGGAGGAGAAACAGGAGTGGATTCTTTCGTGAATGAAGTTGTGGGGTTGGTTCTTATATTGACCACAAATTCCAGGACTGAGTAGGTTCTCCCCCATTATCTTCAAACAACCATGTGAGGTTGACTCATATATCTGATTGCTATGGGCAGGTCAGAATAAAATGGCAGCCATTTCCCAGGAATAAGTGCTGTCCATTTATACCAGAGTTGGTCATTTGGCAGTCCAAATTCATCCCTGCCCCACGCCCCCAAACTTAACAATTGTAACCAAGGAATCATTAAAATGTTTGTTTCTTTTGAAAAAAAAAATAAGGGAAAGATAAAGTTGATAGATATATTTAATAAGGAAGAGAGCTATTTCATGCTTTAATATCACATATCCTCTGGATTTTGTATGTAACATACATTCAGATGTACATATGTGCAATTTTATGTGTAATACTGTCCCTAACTATATGTGATACGTAATTTTGATGGCCTTGCTGCTAGATGGTGCAAACTTTTTTAACCTGTAATCCTATACATACTTACCTGAGAATAAGTCTCAGTGAATTCAGTGGGACTTACTTCTGAGTAGACCTGCATAAGATTGCACTATTAAGGAGTTTAACCACTTCCAGTTCCCAGACTGCCATTGAGAGAATCACCTCAAGGTATTGTTTATCACTGGTTTATAATATTTTATACCATCAATTTTGGATGACATGAGCTTATTAAGATTGGACTATTGCTGTTTTTCTGTGATTGTAAACAAATATATACAAATATGTTTGTGGGGCATTTTCTACCCCAAGGCATTTTACAATGTAATGTATCCTGGAGTGGTAAAATGCCCCTACACAAACCATGTGTCTGTGGTGTCAGAAGAATTAATTAAAAATATTAGAAAAGTCTCATAAACTGTCAAGGTAAGAACATAAGAAGTACCATGCTGGATCAGACCAAGGGTCCATCTAGTCCAGCACTCTGTTCACACAGTGGCCAAGCAGCCATCGGCCAGGGAGGAACAAGCAGGACATGGTGCAACAGCACCCTCCCACCCATGTTCCCCAGCAACTGGTGCACACAATCTTATTGCCTCGAATACTGGAGATAGCACCCTCCAGGAATTTATCCAACTCCCTTTTAAAGCCATCCAGATTGGTGGCCATCACTACATCTTATGGTAGTGAGTTCCATAATTTAAATATGCGATGTGTGAAAAGTACTTCTTTTTATTTGTCCTGGATCTCCCACCAATCAGCGTCATGGGATGACCCCGGATTCTAGTATTTTGAGAGAGGAAGAAAAATGTCTCCCTAGCCACATTCTCCACACCATGCATAATTTTGTACACCTCTATCATATCTCCCCTTAGCCTCCTTTTTTCCAAGCTAAACAATCCCAGTTGATGTAACCTTCCCTTGTAGGGGAGATGCTCCTGCCCCTTAATCATTTTAGTTGCTCTTTTCTGCACTTTTTCCAGCCCTATAATATCCTTTTTTTAGGTGTGGTGACCAGAAGCATTTATTACTAAGAACTAATGTCTTTTGGTGTTCTGGGGTATTTTTCTACGCCATAACAAATATGTCTCTGGTGAGGTAAATGCTGCCCAATGAAATGCCATGGTTTGTGTCAACTTACCATGTGTCAACCCAGAGTACTTAAGAATGTTTCCCTATACCAGTCTTCTTTGGAAAAATCACCTCTGGTATGTTGCCTGGCTTTGGAGACAAAAAGACACTCCATTGGCAAAATCTATAGATTCTTGGGATATTTTATGTCTCACGTTGAGGATTTTCTCAAAAGAAAATGGTAAATGGTAAAAGGCTGAAATTTAGAGACACTGTTCAGGTGAAAGTACCCAACAATGTCATGGGAGAACTATATTGTAGGTCTTTCCCTGTGTATGTTCTGCAACGGAAGGTGCATCTAGGATAGCCCTTTAGGCCACCCTGTTTTACCAGGGTTAAGATCATATAAAAACACTCCTATAATTATGTTACTATCATGTCTTGACCACAATAACTTCCGTTTTATTTTAATGTTGATAGATATAATACTGATGGTGTAAAGACAAACTAAAGTTTGTATGTCTTCAACCTACATGCACATGTGCTCTATTATAGGCTAACCATATGAAAAGGAGGACAGGGCTCTTGTATTGTATTGAAAAGGGAATTTCAGCAGGTGACATTTGTATGCATGCAGCACCTGGTGAAATTCCCTCTTCATCCCAACAGTTAAAGCTGCAGGATCTCTGCCCTCTTTTGTATCTGGTCACCCTAGGCAGGGCTCCTGCAGCTTTAACTGTTGTGATTTCAACAGCTGTTGCATATATACAAATGACACCTGCTGAAATTCCCTTTTCTCCACAAATGTTAAAGATACAGGAGCCCTGTCCTCCTTTTCATATGGTCAGCCTAAAATTTTATAACATTACAAAGTGGAATTCCCCACAACCTTCAAGAAACTCAAGTTCACCGCTTTACCTGTAGAAGCAACGACACGATTCTCAATGATTTAGCAAAGCAGGGTTGTAAATAAAATAAATTTCAACATTAGGACCCAAGATAAACGTGTAGTAGATCTAAGGTACAAGAAAGGTTTTGGCATGGGGTGGGGTAAATGAATCCGATTACTCCACGAATTGGTAACATTGCTAGGTTTGTCAATGCAGTTTTGCCGAAAGTCTTACTCATACAGAGATAAAGTATTTTGACATGATATTGAAGAAAGCGTGTTTCTGTCAGCTTTTTTTGGACTGTAGCATAATAAGAGGGCCTACTGAGGAAGCAAAACAACTAGCTTTTAGCTTCATCACGCCAGGGTTATACTCCGAAGTTTTCCAGTTTATAATCTGCTTTGACTGTGAAGTACTCCCATGCATCCTGCTTTAATTTTGCTTCATATATAAAAGAACCAACCTATTTAACTACTTCTTTAGGAGCAAATCTTTTGTTGTTCTCCGAGCTTCCACTAGGGGTGCAGGAGAATGATTTGATATGTTTAAAGTACAAATTAAACAAATGCTTACATCTGCGTAAGTTTTAAAGATAAAGACATCAAAATTGGCACAGTAATAGATATGAAGGAGGGCTTTAAGCATACCAAATTTGAATCAGATTGGGTCATCCGTTGATTTTTTAATGATTTTTTAATGATTTTTTACATTTCTCCCCCTTAAACCCTTTCCTGGTATGGAAAGGATCTTAGGAGCGCTGCCACCCGGGGTGCGATTTAGCTGACAACAACAACAGCAGCTTTACACTATGGGGATAATTCGAGGGAAAGATGTACGTGGGATGAAGCCTCACATCTCCAGAGGATGTGAAAGATCCAGTTTCAATCAAACATGCATAAAATGGAGAAACATTTAGACCTCCTGCTCTTTTAGCAAGTAAGAAAGCACAGGCTGTTGGATTTGGAACACTTGGATAATTAGATCCAAATGTTTTGCAGATGCTCCAGTCATTATCAATGCAGGAATATTTAATTTGTAAAACTGGACAAATGACAAATGGCTCCCTGCAGACTGACGGAGTACAAATGGTTTGGGCAAGGAGTTCACAATCCAATCACCATTGGAACCTAAAAGATAAAGAGCTCTTGAAGCATGAAAATGATGGGGGAACCAAGATCAGCATCCTGAAAAACAGCCCTGCACACACTGTTCCTGCACCAAAGGGATAGAAAGACCAATGCAATATTAAAGGAGGACTCTCAGCAAGTTCTGCATCCATGGTGTGAGCCCAACAGTTTCATTCTGGCTCCACAATTTGAATGACTAAAGTACATGCCAGCAAATTCAGTCTTCCCCTTCTCTTCGCAATCTACATGACATCATGTGTTTACCTTCTGGTTTTATGTTTTTACAGTGCAAGATGTATAGTTATTCATGTATATGTTAATTCATGGTGTTATTAAAAAAAATTACACAAAGCAGAGAAAAGTCTCAGGATGCTGTAAACAAATTTATTATAGGAAAGCCCAATGCGTTTCGACTGCTTGCTTTTTATTAGACATAAGAACATAAGAACTGCCATGCTGGATCAGGCCAAGGGTCCATCTAGTCCAGCACTCTGTTCACACAGTGGCCAACCAGCCTTCGGCCAGGGATGAACAAGCAGGACATGGTGCAACAGCACCCTCCCACCCATGTTCCCCAGCAACTGGTGCACTCAGGCTTACTGCCTCAAATACTGAAGATAGCACACAACCATCAGGGCTAGTAGCCGTGAAGACACCCCCTTAGACAATACTCAGAACTTCCCACTTTGAGAAGGGAAGGTTTGAAGCTGAGGAGCAACCTCCAGGAAAACCTCTGTTGTTGCCACCGCAGCCTGTCCTGCAGGGCATTAGGGCATTTTCAAGATTCTTGTCGGTTGTCCATCAAGTTCAATTTAAGCCATATCATTCCCCAATACCTGCACTAGAAATACATCACGTTGCACTGGAAAGTCCACCTTCATTCCTGCTTTTACCAAGAACAGGAACAGATGGGTATGAAGTTTTGAGTTCCACAAATTCAGGTCTGATAGCTCACTTAATGGTTTTAAAAAGAGTTGTACTTTATCCGTTCAGGGATCAGACCTATTAAAAAAATATTCACAAGCATGTCATGCAAAATATGTTTTTTTCCTTCAGACTGAGTGATATGACTATCTTCAGGTAACATCAGTGATAATGGAAATTATTTTCTTCAATCCTAGAAGATATTTAAAAAATGAAATTTCTAAACAGCAACTGAAAATGAAGCTTCTGACCCATGTCAGACCAAGCAGGATATAATACTATGAAAGTGGTTTGAAAATGGTATATGGAATGTGTTATGGGCCCCAACAGTTGTCAGTGCACTTCAATACCGCTATAAAGCAGTAGTGAAGATCCCGCCCAGATCAACATTTGTTGTTGTTGTCATCATTTTATTACTGGTCTGGCTTGTAGATATAATTCATTAATGTGTTTACATCTACAACCGATTTAGGTGACAAAGACTACAACTTCTTTTTAATTACACATCCCTAGGATTGCACTGTAACAGTGCAACCTTGTAGATGTTTAATCAGTTAGCATTAAGTCCCATTGAGTTGAATGGTGCTTACTCCCAAGTAGGTGGATACACCCTGCTAAGCAACATGGCATTGGTTCCATTGGTCGTTAATTTATTAATGTATTAGCATAAGCAAGCATATTCATATGTCAAAATAACACATTATAAAAATTACTTGCGTACCAAGAGTTATGTCATATAAAGCCTAGTAATAAAATAACAGCTAATATCTCGGCTAGTTCACAGCGTGCTATTTACTGAAACATGCATATAAGAGAAACAATGAAATACTTGGCAACAAAATGTACAGAAGACTATCATTACAAAAAACAACCTTATTCCAAGTGTTAATTATGATAACATGAGTTTGTCCTTGATTCTGGTCCAGCCGTTATTTGGTTTTTCAGCCTCAAAAGTTACTATTTATCAGAGTAATTTTAGAAGCAATGTTGGAATGTCAAAGAATATTGCTATACCATGGCAGTTTCTGAATCCTTGGAGAATTGTGAGTGATGCTGCCAAAGTTTATAATTTTGTAGTTTGTAATATGACCCTCATTAACTCATAATGACCCACTTCTCATATAACAACTAACCATGGGTATTTAACCCATTGGGCCTGTTCAGAAGACACCTTAAACCATGGCTTTAACCATGGTGAATAAGGCCTTTTGCTTTATTCACCATGGTTAAAGCTGTGGTTTAAAGTGTCTTCTGAACACAGCCTGGCTTTCTGGCTTACCCACTGTGGTTAAAGCCGTGGTTTAAGGTGTCTTCTGAACCGGGCCATCATTGGTAAAGATTGAGGGCTTTTCTGTATGAGGCTTTTAACCCGCCACTTTACTGAGACCTCTGCTTCCTGATTCTTTGTGGAATTAAGATCAGCTCCTTTATATGTGTGCTTTTTCTCCAGGGTTCCCCCCCCCCCCCGCTGCGTTTCTACATGCTCCATTACACAACAACTAGGTAGTGCTTTAGTATAGTGGAATTGCACAAATACACCAGGGTTTCATGCCACCAGTCACAGAAATACCAGACTTTCCTTATGAGAAAAACAAAAGTCAAAACAAATCACTATAATGGTTGCAAAGTACGGGGGGATGAAGACATCCTGTAAAACACCCACAAACAAACTACTGTGAGTGAGGAGTCACAATAAAGGCTCCGAGTGGGTGTGCTGCTTCCCACCCATTCATCGCTTCCAATTTGTTTCCTGTTTACAAAACAACCTGGACAACCACCCCTCCCAACAAGAAACAGGGTATGATCTCGTCGTACCCAGGGCCGGTGCCAGACTATTTTGCACCCTAGGCAAGATGAGCTACTTTCACACACACACACACACACACACACACACACACACACCCAAAAAATGCCAGCTTTGACATATGTTTCCTGGAAAAAATAAGAAGCACAAAACTTGAAACTGCTAAATTTATTTTAAAGTGCAAGACATACGTCATGCCAATTATAGCAAACAAATTGGAAAGGAACGTCTACGGGTCTAAAATGCATTATTTAATAGGAATATCACCTCCAAATCATCCCACCATCTCGCCCGCCCAGGCCCAGCTGAATCCTTGGGCCGGCCCAGCTCACAGCCAATGCGCATGAGTGCTGCGCTGTGCCCGGTGCCCCTCTTAGCTTGGCGCTCTAGGAGGCCGGCTGAGTGGCCTCTATGGTAGCACTGGCCCTGGTCATACCCAGTTGTTTCCCCCTCAACAACCCAGAGTTTGCATATCACAGAACACAATGCAGGAGCAGGGTATTCCTCGGTTGTTTTGTAAACATAAAACAAAGCAGAAGCGGCAAGCAGGCAGGAGGCAGCATGATCACTTGCTCCCATGCACCCCTGACAACCCATGGGTTGTTGTTACATGCAAACCAGGTCAATACTTGCCATCAATATGAAGATGAGCATTATGGTGGCTGAGTTCTTCTCTGGGTTGGATTCTGACTCTATACTGTTTAGCTTCACCCTACCCGGTGCCTGTTTACACTTCCCTGTGCCCGTTCGCATTCTCCTTCCCTCTTTATTGTTTACTACAACTTATTAGATTGTAAGCCTACGCGGCAGGGTCCTGCTATTTACTGTGTTATCTGTACAGCACCATGTACATTGATGGTGCTATATAAATAATAATAATAATAATAATAATCTTCCTTTCTCACCACTTTGTTACTCTCTGCCCTTCTTCCTCTTGCTCATCAGACACAACTTCTTCTCTATTGACCTCCTCCTTTACAGTGGCCAGGAGGTCTCTCTCCTCTCCCCATTCTGGCTCTGTCTGCAAAGCCATGTATGTGAATAAAAATGCCAGCTCCACCCAACCCAAAGGGAAGCATTTAAAAGGTAGATTGACTGCCCACATGTCTCCCTTTTGGCACAGTCCAGCACAAAGAAGTACGAAGAGATTTGGAAGGGCCTCATTTGGCAAGATCTTTGTTTTCTAAGTTACATTCAGAGATGCCCCACAGTGCTTTCCTTAACAAAGAGCCCCCTATCACATGAATGTTTCTTATGCTCTCTGATTTATATTAAGAAACTCAGTGTATGCCAATATACAGAATGCACGTACACTATTATAGACCAACTTTTTTTAATAGCTTTCTATAAAAATGACATTGTCAACTAGAACGTTAAAAGTCGGTTGTTCCATGCTTTCTTGAGAGCATGCCTCTAAAATTATCACTTTCTTTTGGCATGCACACATGTGCCTTTCAGTTAGGTTTCCCAGTTCCATTTCATATGATCATTTGATTGCTTTTTTAGGAACATTTTCCCGCAGGATAACCATGTAACTTTATTGCAGCAAAACCAACAAGGAGTTTTGTGGCACCAGAATAAATTTGTTAGTCTTTAATGTGCCACAAGACTCAGTATTGTTTTGGAATCCTTGGCCACCATCCCACCTCGAACTCGGCACGCTCAAGCATATAGATGTCATGGCCCTTGATTGCCACCGTCATTGGGGCTGGTGCGTGCTAACTCTGGGTTGGATTGCAGCCTTTGAGTTAGTAATATGAGAGATCATTACCTAGCCTCTGTGATTCATCAGCCTCCTTACAATTCAAAGGCCCATTTATCTACTAGGATAAAGTTCTTTTCTTACACTTCAGACTGCTCTGCGATTAAAGAAGGAAGATGCAAATAGGTTAACGCATGAGCTTTTAACTTTGAAATAATTACTTAAAATTACTGATTAACTTTCTCCTTCCACTTCAGAAAGTTTAAAGCATTTTGATTGAGTGTTATGATCACTGAGGTCTAGCTCTGAGTCACATGTATTTCCCCCCAAAAATGTGTGTGTGTGTGTGTGTGTGTGTGTGTGTGTGTGTGTGTGTGTGTACAGTAGCAGAAGCTGCAATCTGAGGCAGAAGACCTGTGCTGGGGGCGGTTCTTATGCCTTTTACTGCTACTTAGTATTAGACAACTACGAAGGCCTGGTGCATCTGTTATGGCAACAATGGAGGCCACTTTCATTTATCACCCCATGTGGCCGCCTTCCCTATGCGAAAGGGAGAGCCAGTCAAGTGCAGAGGTTTTCTGCACAGCCAATGTGGTGCGCCATGGACACAAGCAGCCATGTGGCAACAGCCACAAGGTGGAACAATTTAAAACGACTTCTGTTTTAGAACCATCATATGTGCCCTAATTCAACAATTACATTATTTTAATAGTTAAATGTGACCGTTTTGGATCAAGGTCAAATTCAGATGCAGTCACGATGCTACCAAGGAGATTGGAACATGTGGTTATAGAATATTTTAGGGGATGGGTGGAGCAACTGAACTACATTTGACCTACGTGTAAATTTTTGAGGGATTTCTTCAGGTTTAATTCCCTTCAGTGCTGCAGTCTGAATCCACCCACTCCTAAAACAGGGTTGCATGTTCTCTCTTTAAAAAAAAAAAAAAAAAAAACCACAGAAGATCCACTCACAGATCTCTTGTTATCTAGTCTAGTTGGGCCCCAAATACTGAAATTAACCCATTGTAGTCTGTCTTTTAAAACACGAACACCACAATAGACACCTTGCAGAGATAATTAAGGGCAGAACTTCTCTTTCCCTAATGTGGATATCTGAGCGAAGCCCACAAATTCTACATGTGGTGAATGCAGGGTTGCGGAGATAAATATCTCAAAAAATAAAAGACGTACTGAAAAGAAACAGGATGAGGAATAAATGTCCTGCTGATTTACTCAGGCGACATCATTTTCTTCCCCTCAAGAGCCTATAAATCTCTTGCTTCTTGTAAAAACACAATTGAAAAACAATTGAGAGCTTTTCAGACAGTTCCTCAGCCTCCAACCTCAGCAGCCTCCAAGGACAGACCTGCCTTTTATGAAACTGGCCTCGTAGTCCATACCACATACCAGGGGAGTCCCCAACATTCATCCAAGAGGACAAAGTTGTTAAGATTATTTATAGTTATCCAAGTAGTACCTATTTGGCTGTTATGGAACTAGTATTATATTTGAAGTTATACTCTATGATTTTCATTGACTTTGTAGGATGGCTTCTTCCTAAGTGAGTTTCTGGATCAGGTTTACATCCAGGGGTGCACTGAGACCCATTTAGACTCTAGACCTAATGGTCTCACACCCTGCCCCCTTTTAGATGGCCATGTGTATTTTTACTTCATTCGTTTCCGGGCAAAGCATAAAATGTTGGTTATTACCTTTAAAGTCCTACATGGTTTGGGTCCAGGTTACCTGCGGGATCGCCTTCTCCCATACAATCCGCCCTGCACACTCAGGTCCTCTGGGAAGGGTTTACGCCAGTCAGCCACAACTAGGCTGGCAACTGTTACCCAGAGGACCTTTTCTTCTGCCGCCCCCAGACTGTGGAATGGCCGGCCGGAAGAGATTCATCAACTTAACACTCTCTCCGAGTTTAAGACAGCTGTAAAGACTAGTCTCTTCCAGCAGGCCTACCCAGATGAATTTTAAACCTAAGAATTTTAAGATGTTGTGATAGTTATATTAATATTGTATTGGTTTTATATGCTCTTTTAACTAATTTAATGTATTATATTTTATTTAGTGTTGTTCCCTGCCTCGATCCAGAGGGAGAGGCGGGTATAAATAAATTTATTATTATTATTATTTACTTCAAATGGTCTTAACAGAGGGGGAAGGGTGTTCTTTAGATGGTGATATGTATTACCTCACTTATTTCGAAAAGCGTTAAGCTGCCTGCCATGATGTGTTTGGGAGCTCTTTTCCTCTTTCAGTTAAGTGGGGTCCTTGACTTCTGCTCTGAAATCCTGCCCAGATGATACCACTGGTTATATCTCTCACGTTCCATTGTTTTTGCAACCTGCTACCTCTGATTACATTGGCTATACAAATATTGAAACGACACTTCTGTATTAGGTACTTACGAGAATTCCGTACCTGTTTGTAAATCATACAGACATGTCCCATTCACAACCCCAAACATCAGCAGGAACACGTTTTTCAGATTTTTTTCCTCAATTTCCTGAACTTGCATTCACGTTCAAAAGTGCGCATTTGTGCAGGTGTGAAGTTCTGAAAATGCTTATTTGCTCACTTGGGCAAGCACTTGCACAAATGTGCAGATCTCTCCCCCCAAAGTTCATATTTCACATTTAGCCTATAGGGGCCAATTTTTTAAAATGTGTACTTTTTTCAACTGGGAAAAATGTGCACTTTAAAAATGCACATTTTCCCAATGTGAGGAGGGGAGAAACATGTTCAGGAATGCAAAAAAAAAAAAGTGAAACAGGCTTTGTAAAAGAATTTGGAGAACCTCAATGAGCTCGAACAATGTAAATTCGCCCATTCCTAGGACTCCACTCCCCCTCTTTCGTTCTTTCTTTTTTTGCTTTAATTTTTTTTATTGTTTCGCAAATTTACATGACATAAAAGCATTACATAACAACATTACATCCAAGCGGAAAAGAAAAGGGGAAGAAGAAGAAAGAGAGAGAGAAAAGAAACAAAACAGAAACAAAAAGGTTAAGGTGTGTTGTCGGCTCTCAACACATCCCAAATGTGAATTATATTCTCTCCTTGTTTAATTACAGTTAACATAATAATCAAATTCTTTTCTTTCTTCTAAGTTAACTATATCTCATACACTGAATCCACCGACAAATACATCATCTTTTACTCTTGTGAAAATTCTATCAGAGGTTTCCATTCAGACATGCGGCTGTTGATTTATCTCTCATTATCGCTATCTCTGCCAACTCCAATATCTCCAAAAGGCAGTCTTCCATTGTTGGCATTGCTTCATTTTTTCCACTTCTGTGCCCAAAGTCTTACACATACAGAGATATGTGTACACATACACTTCTCCCCACCCCTCTCTTTTTCATACACACACTGGGGCTGTCCTTTCCCGAGGAGATCAAAGCAGGAGAGTTGAACCTAAAGAGGTGCTCCAACAGCACCCCTTAGCCAGGGAGATAGCTGGAGATCAGAGAAAGAAAGCCTCCTGTTAGCTCAAAAACATATCAGCAGCTGTGGGCTCTGGCCTCCTACCCCTACCATCTGACAGGGTAGGCATTTTGTCCAATACTGAATTTTGCTAGGCAGAACTGCCAGCAATAGCCTGAAAAGTGGCTGGAGAAGCCTGAGGTAGTGACTTCCCTCACCCAGCTATTGCTACTACCTTGGGCAGTGGATGCTTCTGCCTTCCGATCTCCCTGGAAAAAGAAACACTAGCCAGCCTACTTGCTTTCAGACTTGTTATTCCTGTCATATGCTGACTGTCTTTAGTCATCAACAGTATATCCCATAGCTGTAGCTTGCCTGGAGCAATAGACTTCAGCAACCAGGGGGAACCTGGTAACTTATTCACAGTCACGCAGGGTGATCATATGGAAAGGCTTCTGTATCTTTAACAGTTGTAGAGAAAAGAGAATTTCAGTAGGTATCATTTGTATGCATGCAGCACCTGGTGAGATTCCCTCTTCATCACAACACTTAAAACTTCAGGAGCCCCACAACTCCACAAAGAACAGGTTGAACACCCTCCATGTGGTCAGCAGAACCACCCACTAACAGCATCTCAGTCTTGTCAGGATTGATTTTCAGTTTATTAGCCCTCATCCAGTCCATTGTCACAGCCAGGCATCAGTTCAGCACATCCCCAGCCTCACCTGATGAGTACGAAAAGGAGAAATGCAGCTGCAGGTCATCAGCGTACTGATGACAATGCACTCCAAAACTCTGGATGACCGCACTCAATAGTTCTGTGTAGATGTTGAATAGCATGGGGAACAAGACTGACCCCCTGTGGAACCTTATACTGGAGAATCCACAGGGCTGAGCAATGTTCCCCAAGCACCACCTTCTGGAGCTGATCCGTGAAGTAAGAGCGGAACCACTGCAATGCAATACCTCCCACTCCCAACTCAGACAGTCGTCCCAGAAGGATACCATGGTTGATGGTATCGAAAGCCGCCAAGCGATCAAGGACAATCAACAGAGTCACATTCCCCCAGTCTTTCTCCTGACATAGGTCATCATACAGGGCAACCAAAGCTGTTTCCGTACCAAAACCAGGCCTGAAACCTGACTGAAATGGATCCAGATAATCAGTCTCATCCAAAAGTGCCTGGAGCTGGCTTGCAACCACGTGCTCAAGGACCTTGCCCAGGAATGGAACATTTGCTACTGGCCTATAGTTATTAAGATTTTCCAGGTCCAGGGAAGATTTCTTCAGGAGCGGTCTCACTACCGCCTCTTTAAGGCGGCCCAGGACCACTCCCTCTCGCAAAGTTGGAACAACTTTGGTACAAAACAGGGCAGCCCATTTACTAACAGGGACTGGCCAGCGAGATCACATTATGCCAGTCCTTTTACAACTTCATTGGCTGCCAGTCCAGGTCCGGGCCCGATTCAAAGTGCTGGTATTGACATTCAAAGCCCTAAACAGTTTGGGGCCAGGTTATTTGAAGGAACGCCTCCTCCCATATGTACCTACCCGGACCTTAAGATCATCTACAGGAGCCCTTCTCCGTGAGCCCTTGCCAAAGGAAGTGAGGCAGGTGGCTACCAGAAGGAGGGCTTTCTCCGCTGTGGCACCCCAGTTGTGGAATGAGCTCCCCAGAGACTTCCGCCTGGTGCCTACACTGTACTCCTTTCATCGCCAGCTGAAGACCTTTTTATTCTCTCAGTATTTTAACACTTAATTTTAACTTAAATTTAAATTTTACTGTTCTAACTCTGTATTTTAATCTTATATCAATTTTGCTGCATGGTTTTATCCTGGTTGTGCTTTTTATACTGTATTTTGTAATTGTGCTTTTAACATGTTGGTTGTTTTATTACGGTTTTAATTTTTGTGAACCGCCCAGAGAGCTTCGGCTATTGGGCGGTATAAAAATGTAATAAATAAATAAATAAAGAGGCATTGACCACTACCCTGAAGTATGTATTACTGTGAGAAATGCTTCATGATCTAAATGGCCCTGTCAGGTGGATCAACCTTACTTCAATTTTACAAATGGGAATTGGCAGCGAAATGTTTTGGTCATTCAATTACTTGCTGGTGCAATTCACATCTGGATAATACCATGAAGCCTCCATTTTTCAAAAATACATTAATAAGTAGGCCAGGTGAGCATAACGACAGATCAAATTTCATTTTACACTTCCATTAAGGATGGGGATTGTTCATGGCACTCTATTAAAATATATTCAAAAATGTTTTGCGAAAATCAGTCTCAAATACTATTGTGCAACTTGGACTCTGCACTTATTTTTTTTTTTTAGCTACAAGGTTCATTGTGTTTCAGATTAACTAGAAATTAAGCATTAACTGAATGACAGAACAGAAAAAAATATTTAAAATTAATGTTCTAAAATTGCAAATTAATAACCTTATATTAATATCCATTGCCGTTGCTAAATATTTCCTAGAGTATTGTGCACTCTTTTCTTCCTACACAAATACAAGGCTCATGATTTCAGATGCCAGCCAGACATGAAGAAAGACAGAATTTACATCCACATTAACATGCTGGGGCACTTGTTCTCATGTAATTTGCTAATGTTGTACTAGACAGCAAAAAGTGCTCCCTCCTTTCCTTAGTGACATAACAAGGCACTGGAGATTTAGTGCCATCCTTGGAACATGTCAGGAATACAGATCATAGCTTTCCTTTCTTGCTTTTGTGGAATAGGAGCCATTATTGCAGCCACCGCCTCAAATGAATGGAAAGTAACCAGCAGGGCATCTTCGGTGATAACAGCGACGTGGGTCTTCCAGGGTCTCTGGATGAATTGTGCAGGCAATGCTCTGGGCGCTTTCCACTGCAGACCTCATCTGACTATCTTCAAAATAGAGGGTGAGTTAAAAGGAAGTAGGAGACATCATTGCATTAACTGAAGAACTTGTTATCTGGGGAGAAAGCATGGCCTTCGTGATACGTTTAAATGGGGCTATGAACCTGGATTTGTTTGTTTATTTGGGTCATTGGAGTTTGAGTTTTAGAAGGGAGGACTTCTGTGAGGCACAGTTTCCCTGCCAATTTACTCTTTCTCCCTGCACTGTTGTTCTCCCCACCATTCCTACTGCCTGCCAATGCCACCCTGTTTTCAGTCTTAATACTCATGAACTCAAATGTAAAAATGGGCAATGCCATGCTTCTTAATACGCACCATCCATGTTTACATCTGCACATGTTCACTAATGCATATTAACATCAAAAACAGGGGGTAGGAACATCTGGCAGTAGCAAGAATGGCACAGCAGGGTCAAAGATAGAACCAGGTTGCTCTGAATTATCAAACCTACTTTGGGGTAAAGATTCAGAAATTGCTATGGAAGACCTTACATTGCCCTATTCAGGAATCTCTTGGGGCCAAAACAGACATTTCTTTAAATTTATATCTAGTAGCTATGCCTTTCACACCCATTTTTGTACAATAATGGGGGCAATCTGGATTGGGACCGTAGAGATGGGGACTTTTAAGATCCAGACGGGGACTTTTACGATCCACCTACTCTAGACTAAAAATGGAGGTGGTGCTAGATGTGAACCACCCAGAGAGCTTCGGCTATTGGGCGGTATAAAAATGTAATAAATAAATAAATAAATAAATAGATACAGAAATGTATCTAACAGGGTGTAGCCACTAGGATGTAGCTGATAGATACAGTAATGAGGAAATGTCTGTTTGGCACTTGGTTGTTCCCACAATGACATGCACATTCCTCTTCACGAATTTTTACAGTACTTTTGAAATAAATAGAATTAGCTATTTTGGGGAGTGGTGCTTTTACAATCTATCTAGAAGAAAGGGAACTACTGAAAGAGAAGTTCAGTTGGGAACTCAATTACTCAAACTATTTGAACTCTTTTATGGATCGTACCCCATATGTAAGGCCATCAAAGGACAGAACATTTATTTGCAATCAGCATTTCCTGAATTCATAATCTAGATTTGTACCTGGATCAGAACTATCACTCTGTGAGTAAAATCAAGAATCTTTTGGCACCCTAACGATGAACACATTTATTATGGTGGGAGGATGTCACCAGAATTGGCAGATATAGGGAGGAGGAGGAGGAGGAGGAGGAGGAGAAGAAGAAGAAGAAGAAGAAGAAGAAGAAGAAGAAGAAGAAGAAGAAGAAGAAGAAGAAGAAGAAGGAGAAGAAGAAGAAGGAGAAGAAGAAGAAGAAGAAGAAAGTTGTAGGTCAGCGAGGATTGAAATGCAAGAAATACAAACACTGGGTCGCATTATTTATTTATTTAAAAATATTTATATCCTGCCCTATATCACTAAGATCTCAGGGCGGCGTACAGATAAAAAAAAAATTATCCAAATTTAGGATGCAATCCTGTACTCACTTATCTGGGAGTAAACCCACTGAACTCAGCGGGACTTATTTCTGTGTAATTATATTTAGGATTGCACAATTAGTCAGGTTTAGAATAGACCTATCAAAATAAACAGTCATGACTAACTTAAGTCCCATCAGTTTGAATCGGTCTGCTTTAAGAATGTCTAACTAGTCTGGATCCCACCCAGTGATGGTTATATTAAACTTTGATGTATGTAAAATCTTTACAGTGACCAGTTCGAAGGTAGCATTGATAAACATCCTGGCATCAATATGTTAATTAACCCATAATTTTGATTTAAGCCACAGGAGATAGAAATGAACTTCTTGATAATGCTAATTTTGTGAACCGCCCAGAGAGCTTTGACTATTGGGCGGTATAAAAATGCAATAAATAAATGAATAAATAATCCTGTGGTTTCTCATTTAAGTTCATTTATTCAGGACCTGCATTGTATTCTTGGGATGGATTATCTAGATTGTAAAGATCCAAATTGATACGGTTTAATTTCATAGGGTTTCAAACAAGTAGTTTTAGAATATTCAATTCTAGGCAACCTAGGCTGGATCTACACTACTGCTTTAAAGCGCTTTATAAAAGTTTTGAAAAAGACATATGGAGTGTGTCCTGGGACACACTCCATATACCGTTTTCAAAACTGTGATAAAGCGCTTTAAAGTGCTTTAAAGCAGTAGTGTAGATCCTGCCCTAGTTGCATGTTGAACAGTGGGAGTTGCATAGATTTACAGCAGATTGATTCTTCATTAATGTGAAAATAACATAAAACCAAAGCAGTCTAGATTTAAGGGGCAAAGGCCATTTAACATTAAGTAATTTTTTAAAAGACAATGGAATCCTTTTTAATTTACTTGAAAAAATGAAAAGGATGTGTGTTTAAACAGGTTCTCTTGGGAAATTAATAAATGGGCAATGTACTGGGTCAATACCTTGGGAGATGTGCCCTCTCTTTGGCTTGCATATTCAAAATGGCAGCCAGCCTGCTTCTCAGTGGCTTACTATGACATGTAAACCAGGTCAGAGAGTGCAACAAACCTGTTTTGGAGTCCCATTACTCTTAAGGCAGAGGTTTTCAAACAGTTTTCTTGGAGACCCTGGAATTTCACTAACAGTTCAGTCCTTGCCAAGGGGACTGAACTTCTCCAATGCACAGCCACAAGAGAATATTAAACATATTCTCAGTCACACTCTCCATTGAAGCAGACCAATGGTGAAGCCCAGTAGACCTGAGCAGTGCCGTATATGAACTTTGTGAACCCCAGAATATGCCCAGAATTGACTGCCTGACATTGCGGTTCTGTGGCAAATATGAGGGAGTTCACTAGGAAATGAGCCAATGTGGAAAGGGTTTCCTGAAGACATGTCCTTTTTATCTTTTTCTTCCACCACCATGGCAATTCTTTTAAGCCTTTTCCCTTAAAACCTTTCATGTCAGGTGGGTGAGATGGGAAAGCAGGTTTCCCAGACCAATGTTGGTGATGCTTGGCACAGAGGACATCGCTCTGCCTCATTCCAAGCCAAGGTGAAATTTGGCTAGGGGCATGTCTAGACCTCCCGGCGTTCTGGGAAGGAGGGGGGAGGATCTCACAGTATTCTGATTGCGAGATCCTCCCCCTCAGTCCACATGCAGTGTGCAACATCTCAGGAGGAAGGAGGATGTCACGCCCGCCATATTTTTTTTAAAAAAAGGGAGGACCTGGAGTGCACCTGTGCTCCACCACAAAAGTAAGTTGTTGTTTTTTTTAAAAAGGCCCGACCTTGCTCCCCTTCCCACCCCCCAATGGGCATGGAGTGCTTGAAGAGCTCTTTCCCCCATGCCTAGTTCCTGGCTCTTCACATTTACCCGCGAGGAGCCGGGCGGTCTCAGGACGATCCCGAGACCGTGGGGAAAGTCAGGATTAATGTCGTCCCAGTTATCCCAGGGAAATGCAAGGATCTTCCCTCCCTGCCCCTGGGATCCTCTGTGCATCATGTGGACGCACAGGGATGATCCCAGGGCGATCCCCAAGATAAGGAATGGTGTAGACATGCCCTAGGTTGTTGAGAACAAGAGACTGCTCCCTTTATTCCAATCCTTTTTTTTTTTTAGGCAACTGGGAGTGCTTCAAGAGGAGGCTTTTCTGATGCCATCACCCTGCTTCATTGACAGAAGTTTACTGGTGGATTCAGACAATGGGCTTCTTTAGATTAAGGGGGAATTGCATTGCATATCAGGGCTTTGCTTCCTGCTTCTCTTGCACAATTGTAATGGGCTGCATTACACAAGTGGAGAGGGTCTATAATGGAAAACATCCCCTCCTCTCAGTGCTCATAGCCCTGAATGGGACAGCTCCCTCTAGTAGGTGCTTTGTAGCACTACTTCCCCTGCACATGGTGGGAAATCCTGAGATATTTCAGAAGAATTAGGATATCATGGGATTTTAAAAGGATGGAATTACTGGTGGAAGGTGCTGGAGACATGCAGAAGGTTAACGCTTCATCGAAAGGACCTGCAAACTTCTGTGAGTGTGCCTTATTTCGCATGTGTGAAGAAGCTTGATGTTGTCTTATACTTGTAACCCTCTCAAGTTGGAAGGGGATTAGCTCAAAAGCCTGCAGCATCGCTCCTGCAAGGCTAAATTGCGAAAGCTTGATGGGGCAGAAGGGAGCACGGCTATTCGGCGTGGCTATTCGGCCAGACAAACTGCAGACCCGACAGTCATTCCATTGTCAAGCCTGTGCCCCGCATTCCCATGCTTACCCAGTGACTAAACTGTACTGAAGCTGGGAAGCAGCAGGGTGACCTTGGAGCAGAGGTAAAAGTTACAGTAAATCGAGAGTTTGAAAATGCGGAGTTTCAAGGGGGGAATCCCAGTGTGGCTGCAAGTTGGTGGCTGCATCATTTAAGCAGCGCCGCGCCACTGCACAGCCACTACGGGTTTAATAGAATGTATAGACACCCCCTGGAGATTCTAGAGCCTGAACCTGGGGCTTTCTGTTTGCAAATCAGGTGCTTATCACTGAGCTATGGCCCCTTCCCCTGTTTTCATCATTTCATTTATGATAAATGGTACTTCAAATATTTATGAGTCCTCAAAAGAGCAAGCTGTGCAGTCTTTGACCTGCTTCTGTTTACTAGGCGTGTGTAATTTTACAGAAAAAGAGACTGACAGTAACTTAGTCAAAAGAGATGACAACAGCCCATTGCAATGACATTTAGGAATACTAATTTTAACCACTCTGTGCAGGGGCTTCAGAAGCTTAGTCTTACGCTAGGTGAAAACCGAGACTGAACGGGCATTTACACTATTGGTTAGTATAATATTATACTGCAAAGAAAATTGTTATAAAATAGGCTGTTCTGGCATAGGATTTCCACATGTTTGAACCACTTCCATTTAACTTGCAAAACTTATTATCAGTTCCTGAATTCGATTCTGTAATTTTCTGGCAGATGAATGGGGCAACTCCATAGGATAAAGTTTGATTTTCAGTGGTTCCCATTTAGTTCTCTGACACAAAGTAAGCAGGTTATAATTGACGAGTCTGTTGTCAGGGTATGATCCAACCTGGTCGGCAAGAAACTGGCATCACCCACAAGCTCTCCCCTTAGTCATTTCCCTGAGTAAACACTTCAAGTAATTATTTATGATGTTGATGATGATTTGTTATATTTTTCATATAAATCACAGAGGCAGTGTACTACAATCAAATAAAACAATAGCATAAAACCCTAAAATAAACAATAGGACCTTATAAAATATGAAAACAACATTAAAAGCCATTTAAAAGGCCAACATGAACATATGCATCTCAACTCCTTTTAGAACAGCCAAGAGAGTTCGCTGCCATTCATTCCTATGAGAAAAAAGTTAAGCACTGCATTTTGGGTTATTACTGAAGGGAAGCAATAAGCTGCCCACACACTGATTCCAAGATGGCCAAGTGCCATTTATGTATTTATTTATTACATTTTTATACTGCCCAATAGCCGAAGCTCTTGAAAGGAAGCCCACCGTAAGACAATGTGCCTTCACATATGTATATAATATGCCCGGACCCTAAGGTCATCTTCAGGGGTCCTTCTCCATGAGCCCCTGCCAAAGGAAGTGAGGCAGGTGGCTACCAGGAGGAGGGCCTTCTCTGCTGTGGCGCCCCGGCTGTGGAATGAGCTCCCTAAGGAGGTTCGCTTGGCACCTACATTATATGCTTTTAGACGCCAGGTGAAGACCTTTTTATTCTCCCAACATTTTAACAATCTATAAATTTTAAATAACATGGTTTTAAATTTGTAATTTTGCATTGCTGCTGTTTTTATCTGGTTGAGCTTTTATATTGTATTTTATATTATGGTTTTATACTGTTGTTTTATACTTTGAATGGTTTTAATTTTTGTGAACCGCCCAGAGAGCTCCGGCTATTGGGCAGTATAGAAATGTAATAAATAAATAAATAAATAACCCACACACTGTGGTTTTTTCTAGAGGTCCCTGCACCATGTGGGCCTTCCCTATTCCCCCCAACATAACAATGGATCTTTTGCTAATGACATAACAATTTCTGTGCTGATTTAGATGAAATGCCCATCTATTTCTCCATTCTACATACCAATGGCTGTGACAACATCCTGTTGCAATGAGTTCCATAGATTAGTAAAGCAGTTTGTAAAGGAATATCTCATTTTGCTTGACTAAAACCTGCTGCCTATCCATTTCAGTGCTGATTTTTTTTTCTATTTTGAGAGGTGGTGTGAATAATATTTCATTCCTCACTCTTTCCACACCATTCAAGATATTATAAAAAGCACATCCTTGCATTTCAATAGCTCCCAGGATCTGATACACTTGCTTGGTCTCTGTTTGTGACACACCATAATCTGAATATGCTGTACTCCTCTTTTTGCGATGCCATCTATTCGCCAGTGGAGAGATGTGTCAGATGCTTGTTTTCTTCATGTAAATTCTTCTGTGTTTGGAATCACATGGGAAAACAGTAGTGCCAGTCGTGGAAGGATACAGCCAACAAGGTCAGCGTTTACTTCCATGATCACAGTGACCAACAGCAATGTCTACTGTCATGGGAAAATTACTCTCCAGTTCTTGGAGGAAGGGCAGGATGTAAACGTAATAAATAAAAAGAGTTAAGTTAGGCTTCAGTTTAATATGCAGATGGCATTGTTGACTTGTTGGCCTGCTGGAGCTGATAGGACAAAAACTTCTATGAGTTTTCCTACTGTTCACACATCTTTCTTTGGATAGAGTTTCATTCTTTTTGTCCTGAGCTATGTGTGAACTGTGGCTAAGATACCTGGAGTGGCAAGACTGAGAACATATAAGATCAACTCTGGCCTGCTCAAACCAGCTGCCTGTATGCTTCTAAGCTCAATTCAAAGTGCTGGTTTTATTAACCTATAAAGCCCTACACAGCTTGGGATTGCAATACGTGATGAAGCGCCTCTCCCAACATGAACCTATCCGTACTCTACGCTCATTGTCTAAGGTCCTCCTCTGAGGGAGGCTCAGAAGATGACAATGAGGGACAGCATCTTCTCAGTGGTGGCCCCAGCTGTGGATTCATTAAACATGTACACCATTAAAAAAAAAGTGAAAGAAATTTGTCACATTTGAAAGTATAATACTTTTGGGTGTGCCAAGTTAGGCCGTGATGTAAAAACTGTTTCTCCTCTAAAACCAAACATGCAACTTGTGGGCCAGATCCCATATTTGAAGCTAACATGATAGTAAGCCATGCTTCTATGCAATATGTATTGCATGGGAGCGTGAGGGCGGGGGGTATATTGTAACTGTCAGAAACAGCGATAGCGTGGGTATCTGATACACTTGGGTAAACTCACAACGTGTCCATTTACATCTTCCACTGCCAAAAGTGGTTAAGGAGATGATACATGATGACCACATGCAGATATTTACCTACACTCAGAGGTGAGCTAGGAACTAGGCAACCCCATCTACCATCACTATAGCAAGGCAACAAAGTATTGCAACATAATGGTTTCTGGCCACAAGCATTCTATGGGCAGTTACAGTATATTGTGCACTTCTTATCTTAAGACGTGATATCTGATTAACTATATTAACTAATCAGGTTATCAGACTAGAACGTTTGGGTGGGTGGACTTTGCCTATTATTTTTCAACGGGCAATGAGATGCAAGCTGTTCCTGGAATATATCATTTTGAAATGGCCCATTTGTTCAGAATGATGAACCCTGATTCAGGTTTCCAAAGGAAATAGGACTCAAGAGTTTAATGTTTCCTTTCCCAGATGGAGAATTTCCAAAGCAGGCACAGCCATTTGAAGGTTGCCTTCCAGTGCTTATATAAATATATACAAACAATTAAAATGAAACAGCAAGACTCTTCACACATTGCACGCAACAAAAATTAAATATATTGTCCTCAAGGTACTTTATTTTCAGAATAAAGGCAGAATAGCAAACTAATGAATCTTATGTCCTTAACAATTTTGTCTAAATGGTCATGACAATTTAAAAACATGTTATATATTACTTAGTCTTGGAAATGCTGACACTGTTTAACCCACTGCATATTCTACCCTAGAAAAGATATTTAACATTTATTTATTTATTTATTTATTTATTTATTTATTTATTTGTTTGTTACATTTATGTCCTGCCTTTTTTCTTCTTAAGGAACCCAAAGCAGTGTACATAATCCTCCTCCTCCTCCTCCTCCTCTCCATTTTATCCTCCCAATAGTCACCCTGTGAGGTAGGTTAGGCTGAGAGTCAGTGACTGACCCAAAGTCACCCAATAAGCTTCATGGCCTGAATGGTGACTAGAAACTGGATTGAGACATAGAGGAAAAATTCTACTGTTGCCAACTCCCTTCAGTGACAGGGGAAATTGCTGAATGCCACTCTGTTTTAAAGCCCACAAAGTGTGAACTCTTCTCCTGAATAGAATATGGTAGGGTGACCATATGAAAAGGAGGACAGGGCTCCTGTATCTTTAACAGTTGCATAGAAAAGGGAATTTTAGCAGGTGTTATTTGTACATATGGAGAACCTGGTGAAATTTCCTCTTCATCACAACAGTTAAAGCTGCAGGAGCTATACTAGAGTGACCAGATTTAAAAGAGGGCAGGGCACCTACAGCTTTAACTGTTGTGATGAAGAGGAAATTTCACCAGGTTCTCCATATATACAAATTACACCCGTTGAAATTCCCTTTTCACTATAACTGTTAAAGATACAGGAGCCCTGTCCTCCTTTTCATATGGTCACCCTAGAATATGGCTACCCTAACATGAGTGGGGTGACCTCCATCATGGCCTATAATGCTGTACCTCTCCCCGCTACCTTCTAGCTCCTCAAGTATTCAAGTCAGGACTTGCTGTACACAGTTTGTCCCAAGCTACACAGCACGCTTAGACCACTCATTAAAGAATTAATTCCTGTAAAAACACATTCCAAACCTGCTTAAAAAAATATTTGGCAACATTGGTTCAAATGAGATAATAAAGGCATTATGTGGTCTCCATTAAAACAATTTAACTCCACTGAAGCCAGACTTGCTACACATTGGCACAGAACTGAAATGAATGACTTCATAAATTGTTTTCATTGGGTACTGGGAACCAGCATCACAAAAAATGTTTTTAACCATACCAAGCAGTTCATTTTTCTTCCAAAATGCCTTCTTTCCTTTTTTTTACCTCATGACTTACTTTGGAATTAGGCCTTTAAAGAGTGATTAGAAATTTAATTAGGTATATAGGGATTTTAAATAGTGAGAGCTAATTAAGTTAGTTAACCAAGTGTGACAATTGTTACTAGCATGAACAATTTATTTGATATTAGTCACGAGGTGCTTCCAGACAAGCCTGATTTCAAGAATTTTACTGGGGACGACGACAACAACAATGATAATGACTCTCTAACTAGAATCACCCATGATCACTGATAAGTTTTTAACCAGGGATATTTCCCCTCTCATAGTAAAAATAATTTACACTGAGTCAGACTCAGCTAATGATCTACTCTAGATGAACTTAGTCATCTACCATCAGGTTCCCCATGTCCATATAATTCTTCATTTCTCCTCCCCCAGGGATTATGGGCAGCAGAGGCTTTTAGCTTTGGGTTTGCCTCATTCTCTGTTGCTGCACGGCAGCCCCTGGCCAACTGCAGGGAGGTAGAGCAAGAAGCGTTTCTTAATATTTGGAAATGGTTGCAAGAAATTGGGAAGCTGTTTACTATTTCGGGGATCATTGATCTAAGGATAAAGATAGTAGGTATTCTATATACAGTGGAAGCAGTTGGAACTATACCCTGAAAACAAATGCCTCAGAATGCAGCAAATGTGTGTTCAAACTACTGCCATCACCTTTCGAATGTATGCAATGCCTACTCTACACAAACAGCAGAATGAGGAGGTAATAAGGTGGAAGAGACTTGGGGTGGTAGAGTGGACTGAATCATTTCAGACTATGGGTGGAGAGATTATAGTTTTGGATGTTTTCATGCCCACCCCAGTGCTCTACAATAAAAACAATGATCACATAAGGAGTTAGTTGGGATAGATGAGCGGGGGGGGGGGGGTCCGTGTCCCTGACACCATTTGTCAAATGGACTATGTATTCCAGTGATTTACACATCTATACCAGCCTTCCCCAGAAATGATTGACTACAACTCCAAATGATCACTCTGATGGCATGATGGGAGTTGTTGTCCAACCTCACTGGAGGACACTAGGTTGGGGAAGGCTGATCTACAGTGGACTAAAGTCACTTCATGGACTTTAGGCCATAACAACTGATGTTACTTAAGTGTATCAACTGGATGGCATGGGATTAAATCCCCCCATGGACCATAGACCTTGCATTTCTTTTGGTGGAATAATTGGGTGTATGGGAGGGGGTGCTTGCTCTCTCTCTCTCTCTTGTTCTCTCATCATATCTAACTTATTTTAAGGACATTTAGGTTGCTTCCAAATGGTGGATTCCCACTTGATAACAATCAGAGGGCACTGTCCAGCTATTCCATCTTTACTTCCTTAATGATTTTTTTTCTGATAAGAGAAAGGATGGAAGAAGCAGGGAGAAACATAAGAGGGCTACAAATGGAAGACAATGTCATATTGAACCCCTCCCCTGTAAAACCCAAAAAAATGAGGCAGGGCAATTGCATGATAAAAGTATTGTCTGGAAGCAAACCTAGATAAGGGCTCAGAGACTGATTTCCTTAAACATTCTTTCTACCTAGACATCCACTTTTCTCTTTTGCTCACCTCCTCCCCTTCCCAAGCTAGAACACGGGCTCCAACATATTTTATCAGAACAAACTAATATAAACAATTCCAGCAAATATTCTTCATACAAGTTCCTTGGCACACAACCTTCTTGGTTACTGTTTAGAAAAATATCCCTGTCTCAATAATAAAAAGTGTATTCTTATTTATAAGGCCCGCACAACTTGTGGCCTACCAAGGCAAACAAACTGTACATGATGAGTGGACTGATTGGATTGTAGGGTCAACATTTGTCCAGGTCTTCCATTTACTTACCCTTCCTGTCTACCACTACCTGCATTAAATAAATATTATAGTTAATTTATATAGCCCTTTTCGGTGTACATGGCATTTTTTAGAAGGCTGATCAGACATTGGAACATAGCATCCTGTTTAAAAGGGAGGTGTTGCAGAGCCTCAGTAATGAAACCACAAATATGTACCATTTACTTAGCGACCTCCCTTACTGAGATCCAAGAGATAAGGCATGAAACATAGGCGGTTTGGCACAGAGTGACCAGCTGCAAAGGAAAACAGGGTTCCTGTGCTTGAATAGTTGTTATTAGAAGGAATTCCAACAGATGTTCCTTGTCATGCAAGGGTGATAAAAGCTGCATCTGCTGAAATTCCCTTCTCTCTCCAACTATAAAAGCAGGGCAAGGCAACCTAGGTTCACCTTGACCCACCAGACCAGGCCAATGGGCCAGATACTAACAAGGGGATGGAGCCCACCTTGAAGCCCTGCCCCATTCAGTGATGTCATCCAGTCCCTGCCCGACCCACTGTTCCTTTAACTTTGTGCAGAAAGAGAAGGCATGGAGAAAGGGACCTTTACGACCGACACAGCACAGGTGTCTACAACACCACCGTGGGGCTTCCCCTACGCTGAATGGAGCACCTCCTTCATGCACTGTTTGTGTCCCAACTGGGATGCAAGCGGCATGTGGAGAAACTCAGCTGGGACTTGCAGGACCAACTCTTGGAAGCCCTGGCTGAATCGAGTGCCTCCTTCAGCCACTTATTGCCATCCTGTCTAACTTTAACTTGGAGTCTCTCTCCAATGAAAATGATAACATGAGAACAGTCTCAGTGGCTCTTGGGTCCATCACTGTAGCTATTATAGTTTTGGCTCCAGAGGGAGGAATGGGCCCTCATTAACAGGCTAGCATGTTACTTTCAACTCTTTCTAGATATACCTCATAACTGCATTGGGAGGCCACTCTTATCTTACAAGTAATTGGTGAATTCCTCCTGTGCCTCCTGTGTCAACCTCACCGTCTCCAGAGAGGAGGTTCTGAGGGCAGAGACAATGTTGGCAATCATATCAGTTGCATGACCCAGGTGATTGCTTCCTATAGAGATTACTGGAGTGGTGTACAATCTAGTCATGGGGAGTGGCAACTCTGTCATTCCAGCCATATCAGCAGTAGTGCAGTGCAGATCAGTACCCACAGGCCAAATACGGCCCGCCTGGCCACTGCATTTGGCCTTCAAAGCCTCTCAGGCAAGCTCTCCCTTCCTCCAAGAAGGGAGAGGGGGCAGCAATGACTGTGCTGTGACTTCAAGGAGCCCTATCTCAGTCCACGTCACTTCCCAGTTGGGCATGGTGAGGGAAAAGCGAAGTCATCCAAGTCCGCTTTACTCCTCCCTTACCTTTCCCAGTTGTGAAAAGCAAGGGAAGAGCTAAGCCGGTAGCCCGCCAAGGAGCAAAGTCTTCTCCAAGTTCTAGCTGACTGCACAGCTGTTTTATCCACCTCTTGCCAACCAGGAAAGGCCAGAAGCCGGTGAATTTGGCTGCTGTCTTCTCTCTGTATGGCGAAAGAGGAAGTCCTCTTGTCTCTACACACTCTGTACCTCACCCTGCACAGAGAATAGGGATAAGTGATACCAGGGCATGGGGCTTTGGGGGGAAGGCTTGTGCCCTCCCCCCCCCATGTCATCCATCCCCCTGGGAGGTAATCTGGTCTGTGGGACCAAGGGAAAGGTCTATACGATGCTGCTTTGTATGCTGATTCCCAAAAAACCCTGCAGCAGCGCTGCTGCAGGGTGGAATCGAGACAACAAGACACAGGAGGGAGTGCCGGGCTGTCCAGCAGGAAAAACCTCAGCACTGGTGACCATTTGGTCGGCCAAGCCCACCCCTTGCCCTGTATTCCCGGGCTGACCCTGCACCAGGAATGCCCCCAGACCAAACCCACCAGAGACAGATGAAAGAAATAACTTGCTGGCATCTGAGCAATTGGAAAAGTCGTGATAAAACGACACTGCGAAAAAGTGCAGTTTCACATAAACAACACAGCACCACTGTGCTGCCACTTCTAGACACCCCCAAGTCAGTTCTCCACGCCTGCTTTAAAGGTAAATAGCATCACCTTGAATAGGCCCAGAGCAAATAGGCTGCCAGTCACAGGGGGCAGGATCTATACTTCTGCCTTAAAACGGTTTATAACAGTTTTGACAACTGTTGGGGCCCAGGACAGACTCCAGATACAGTTTTCAAACTGTTTTCAAAGTGTCATGTCCTGCTTGGTGTAGATCTAGCCCCAGTGCAAACATCGGAAGAGTATAGGAAGTCTGACTCTGTTACTTGAAAAACAATGCA
Organism: Elgaria multicarinata webbii; assembly: GCF_023053635.1. Taxonomy (NCBI): domain Eukaryota; kingdom Metazoa; phylum Chordata; class Lepidosauria; order Squamata; family Anguidae; genus Elgaria; species Elgaria multicarinata. The sequence continues at coordinate 23,266,779 of NC_086175.1, read as the reverse complement.
AATGAGGCCCAGAAAGGGAGTCAAGGTGAAATACGTACCAAATCTTATATGGAGCAACAGCAGCTTGAGAGCACTAATTTCAACCGTTGAGTCACTTCCTGAAACAGACTACTGGCAAATGTTGCTTCTTGCCCATGAAAAGAAAACACAGAGAAGTTTACCAGAAGGAAACAAATTTATGTGTTGGCTCCAATTCTCTTTCCCTTTGGGCTTTCCCTCCGCCTAAGTAATTAACGGGCTACATGTCTTTACAATCCTTATTGCAGTATTGTCTAAAATTTAAAACATTTAGATCATCAACTGATAGGAGGAAATCTCTCGGCTTCGATGCTGTAATTTGGAAATAGTAAAACAAGAGAAATGCAAAAGACATGCCAGGAAAAGGCTTTGTTTTAAAATCAATTTTAAAGTGTTTTATTCTGTTTTTATTTTATTTTATCTTGTACACTGCTCCGAAATTGTCAATGGGGAGCAATATATAAATATTGTTTAAAAAATTATTTATTTATTTAAAACATTTATATCCTGCCCTATATCATTAAGATCTCAGAGCGGCGTACGGATAAAAACATACAGCATATAACAATAAATATGCACAGTTAAAAACAAATTAAACCATGATCCAAGTTAAAACAATATATAATTTAAAAGCAGTAAAAGCAGTTAAAACAGTTAAAACAATGGGCCAGTGAGTTTAACCATCAAAGGCTTTGTTAAAAAGCCATGTTATTTATTAAATAAATAAAAGCCATTTATTAAATAAATAAATAAATAAATAAAATAAGAAAAGGAGGCTGGAAAAACAGGGTGTTTTCTGGATGTATGCCCTCTTGATTGTTCGGTTCATGTACATCTAGGGGCAGACCAGTCAACTAGCAGAGTGAGCATTAGTCTTGGAGCTTACTCTGCCATCATGGCAAATTTCATGCAAAGGACTCCGAAGTTGTCTACCTTATAATCTGCTGTCACAGCAAAGTGCTCCAATGCCACAGTCCATGTCCTGCTGTGATTGCAGTTGTTTCTCCCCCCCCCCCCCCAGCAACATATTTTGGTGCGTGGAAAGTCTGGTTCTTCCAGTAGTGTGAAAGCACACTGCTCAAACTGCAACATGTACTTTCATCCCTTGTTTTGAATCCAATGTTCTGTGGGCATGATTTCAAGGGGCAGAATTGCTGACAAAAGAAAGGGGTATGTCTTGTCTCCAGGGGGTGTTTTTAATTCCCAATTCAAATCCTTCCTCCTCCTGCTTCCTCCATCTTAACTCGTCCATTTTCATCTTAAAAGAAATGTGGGAAATGCACCCTCCTTGCCAGCAGCACCCTCATTTTTAAAGATAAAGAGATCCAAATTGGCACAGCGGTAGGTCTTAAAGAGGGCTTTCAGCCTGCCAAATTTGAATCCAATTGGATTATCTATTGATCTTTTATGATTTTTAAATGAAAATTAAACAAATGCTTACATCTCTGTATGTTTTAAAGATAAAGAGATCCAAATTGGCACAGTGGTAGGTTGTATGGAGGGCTTTTAGCATGCCAAATTTGAATCAGACTGGGTCATTCATTAATTTTTTATGATTTTTTAAATTTCCTCCCTCAAATCCTTTGGCACTTATAGTCTGCTAGTGCAAAGGAATGTAGAATTGCACTTCCATTCCTTTGAACATGTGAAGCTGAGCATCTTCAATGGGATTTACTTTACTCAAAAGTAAATCCTATTGATTTCAACTGCTAACATGACATGCTGCCCCTTGGTCCATGCTTCAAGGGGAGAGAAATGGCAGGGGGCTGGAAAGATTTCCCCTCTTTCCATGCCTGGAAGCTTTTCCTAAGGAGGAGCCACAGAGGGAAGGAGCCTCCAGGCAGGGCTCTGGGAACGGCTGTAGCCTAGACAATAGGTAATAAAAACGTAGGGAGGGAGGGCGCGGTATCCAACTACCATCAACCAATGAACTGTAGGGGGAGGTACAAAGGAGATCAATGGGCAGAGACAACAGCGAAAACAACAAGGTGTGCGAGTGAACCTCAACAGATCACAGCAACGCGCTACAGCAGAGGTGTAAGTTTGCAAGCTTTCATATGCTATATAACCAAAGTGGGATAATTCGAGGGAGAACCAGAACAAAAGTGAAGCTCCAGTTGATCTTCATTCTATTCCCAATATCCAATTTTGCAAGATGCCTTTAATTCCCTCACTTCAATTTGGTCTTTAGGGGGTTCCACTATGACCCCCAACCTTTACAATTGTTTCTGTTCCTTAGTGCTCATAACAGCAACTGTTACACCTGAATAAATGAACATGATCCTTACAGACAGAGGGGCTGTCTTGATGAGGGCGCCTCAGCCCCCCAAACCCTACGCTTGCGCTCTTAATCTGTACAGCACCATGTACATTGATGGTGCTATATAAATAAATAATAATAATAATAAGGAGTGAGTGTGAGGTTTGCTTGGGAGGAGGAGCGGCTGTCCAGTGCAACAGTGCCCATGCACCGGCACACTTGCACGTCTCTCACTGGCGCACCCACGCCTCTACGCATCCATCTAGGTTTTTTTTTAACCTCTTTCTGTCTACTAAGCTCCGCCATCACTGTTTGTCCATTGTTGGGGCTGCGGGGGCATTCCAGTGGCTGTTCAGCTTGCTGGCTTGCCCCCTCCACCCTGTCCCAGCTGATGGTGAGCAATCAGGGGTCGCCACTGGCTGGGACACGCCTACACTGTAACACCAGAGTAAGGTGACAGACAGCAAATGCGCATTGGCACCATGCTCACAGGAAAAAGTTGGGGTAAGTCCCCAACTTTTTAAAACCAAAGCTTTGAGGGAATGCTCTGAGACAGCTCCGCAATGGCTGCTGCATCATATAAATGACCTAGCACCACTGCGGAGCCACTCTGGGGCTTTCAGCTCATCAAAACAAGCCCAGAGACAATTGGATCAGGGTGCAATCTGTAATCATTTATAAGGAGAATTTACAGGCATGGAGGCTTTGTTATCTGGACTTATTTTTTCCCTCCCCGCCTTTGGTCAGAACACAGATCATGCACACACACACAAACACACACACACACACACACACACACACACACACACACACACACACACACAATGTAGGTGGGAACTTCCGGTTATCCTGTCTTATGGCATTCAGTTTGTTCCCGGGCTGAATTTAAAGTGTTGGCTTTGATCTCTAAATGAAGGATTGGCTACTCCTACATGAACCTCATCAGCTGTTGAGAGTTTATCATCTGAGGCTTCCCTGGGGCAACCTTGCCTGTGGAGGTCATGTGAGTGGCTTTTGGGAAAAGGGCCTTTTCCTGTGATGCATCCAATTGGAGAACTCCCTCCCAAAGGAGATCTCCCTACTACCTTCAATACTATCCTTTAGGTGCCAGGCAAAGTCTGCCAAATTTATTTAGGTCTTCAACAGTTGATTTTTTTTTAAGTTTAATTTAATTTACTGCAGTGTAAATTAAATTGCTTCACTATGTCTGTTCGCTCCATCATGTCTGTAGATGGATGAATTTATTAATTGCTACTTTTTTCTATTGTTTTTTTGTATGACGGTATGTTTTATTTGGTTTGCTGTATTCTTTTTTTAATGATTGATATTTTAATGTTTTGGTTTTTTAAAGCCGCCTTGAATGCCATTTGGCAGAAAGGCATCATATAGACATTTTCATTGAATAAAATCAACAGATTTCTGGAAGGATAGAGGGGATAAAATAGAAATGAGCAAAGAACAAGCTTTTCTTCAACAGCTGTTTTAAGAGAACTAATGAGAACAGCATCCTTTCATCTGAAGGGTTTCCCCATTGTATAATAATGAGAAATATACCAGCTAAAAATAGTGGTCAGAAAATCTTATCTTTTTAGCTTTTTACACACAGAGAGAGAGAGACAGAGAGAGAGAGAGAGAGAGATCTTATTTGGTTTTGCTGCCCTCTAGTGGTTATATGAGCACTGTAGCTGCACCACCAGCACATATTCGTCCTTTTCAGACATTTTCATCATCATCATCATCATCATCCCTCCTTGATATGCTTTCGGAACCAGGCAAAAACATCTTTGTTCTGGCAGGCCTTTGGAGAATAATCTGGTCCTCCAGCTATGTTAAGGACTTGTAAAATTGTTGTGTATTTTAAACGTTTAATATTTTAATGTTGTAATTTTATTATTTTATTTTTTTAAAAATTGTACATTTCTTTTCCTAGGTTTTAAAATGTATATGTTTTAAATTTTGTAAGGCCACCTTGAGGCCCAGTATTGGACAAACGGTGGGATACAAATAAATAACATCATCATCATCGTCATCCCTATTACTTAAACTTGAACTTCTTAGCTGCAATTCTATGCACAGTTTCTTCCGAGTAAGCACCATTGAACACAATGGGACTTTCTTTTATTTAGTACATTTCTAAAAAAAGTTCTTCTGAGTAAGCACACATAGCATTGCACTGTTAGATGTCTTTAAAAAAGGCAACTTTAAACAAACAGAAGGCAACTTACAACAATATTAAAACATACGAAAACAATATAAGCTAAAAACAATGGTCAATAAAATGCCATGACTCCATAAAACAACTAAATTTGCTCCTTCAGCATTTCCAGTGGAAGAAACTCTTGCGTATTCACTGGAGTTCTCCAGAGTTCTCTACTTGATCCCTTTGTACCTACCTTTTCCTCCTTCATACCACATCCTAGCAATCCCCTTGCAGGGAGTAGAGTAGGTTTAAACCTCCCCACTCAGCCAGTTTCTTCTTAAATTCGCCACCCCTCCCATTGTAAAAAGAACAAAAACGCATAGGATCAGGTGATAGATCTCATAAACAAATAAAACATGCATATAAAAGTTGGTAGAATGAGGGCCATAAGCAACAGTCCTATGGGACAATTCTAGCTATGGTGCCTGGAACAGATTCCTACCTCTGAGTGTAACATAAAGGAGAAACTAGCACCTGCTATGAGGAATGTATGAGAAATTTGTTTCAGTTCATATTTTATCAGGATTTATCCAGTTCTCATTTTCCAAACTGAACATGAGCTCAAGCAAGATCTGCGGTCAAAGTTTGTATATTTCCAATGTGAGTCGCAGACATACACTCACACGCACCGCAAATGCGTTCAACAGCGTGCATACATTGGGGGGGTGGGGAATGCACACGAAAAATGCATTTTTTGATCAGTGTGCACAAACATGCTTTAATCAACGGGAGAAGGATGTGTACATTTTAAAGATGTGCACAATTGATGTGTACATTTAAAAAGCATGCACAAATTTTCATGTGAAAAGAAAAAGACAAAAGATTTAAAATCTAATATGGAGAAGAGACAGAACAGGCTTTGAAGTCGTATTTGGAGCATTTCAGTGAATCGTTTTAATGGAATTGTTTTATATGTGATTGTAAAGCACCACGATGCCAGAAATGGTGAGGTGGTGCTATAAAAATGCTTTAAATAAAAAGTAAATAAAAATAAAATTCAGGTTTTGCTTGTACAGCTTTGTAATACTGGGATAGGGAAAGCTGTTACCATGCATTGGCTTAGCTCTGTTCCCGACAGCTAAGCTATTGCTAGAATTGCTCCATAGGAGTTTTGCTTACGGCCATAGTTCTGCCAACATTTGGTACATGTGTCATCTCATGATGATGATGGGAAGAGACGTTCATGACAGACGTTTCCTTGGATCAGGGTTCCTCTCAGGGTGTGGACTCGGCAAACTTAATTGCTGCCACATTTATAATTATTATTATAATTTATTACATTTCTATACAGCCTCATAGCCAAAGCTTTCTGGGCGGTTCACATTTGGAAAAAACCTTGAAACCTACATTTACAATATAGTAATGTAGAGTTGCTACATTTTTATGCCTGTTCCTGTGCCTTTTGCAGCAACCTGATCTGCAAACAGTAGATAGAGAGGTCTTCATGATTTGCGAATTTCAGCAAATCAAGGCTGCTGTGAAAGGCAGAGGAGCTGACCAGGTATTTTTTTCCTGCTCAGCTGACATTGCATTCAATTATTACTTCAATCCTAGCATGTCTGTAGGTAAATCTACTATTTAAGGCCAATTTACCCTATCAAAATTCTTGCATTGGCTTCAGGATATGTATTTGATGTCCTCCATTCCCCATGGAGGTTCTCTCTCTCTCTCTCTCTCTCTCTCTCTCTCTCTCTCTCTCTCTCTCTCTCTCTCTCTCTCTCTCTCTCTCACACACACACACACACACACACACACACACACACACACACACACTTCAAGTGACAGTCGGAGAAGCTAATGACACCAGAGTTCACTTTTCTTTCAATCCAGTCAAAAGTCCGAGTTCAAATCTTCCCTCCAAGCATAAATTGAATGCATGTAGCTGTGGGAGCAAGCACCCACTTGCTCCACCCTTGACCACCCCTAGATATTTTTGATTACAACTCCCACAATGCCTAGCCATTGACCATGCTGGTTGGTGTTGATGGGAGTTGTAGTCCAAAACATCTGGAGGGCACCAGAGTGCCAATCCTGACAGTAGACTTACAAGGGGCACACAGCTCTATGCATGTTGGGTCTTCATGCCGTCAGGGAGCCTGAATGTGCAGTCTGCTTCCCCATCACACAGCTGAGCCTATGCACATTCAGAACTTTTACCAATGGTGGCTGGTGGTTCTGATTTCAGTGGAGCTGTGATTCCATTCTGGGGCAGGATCTACACTACTGCTTATAATGGTTTATAATGGTTATGACAACTGTTCAGGCCCACGACACATTGCATATACAGTTTTCATACCGTTTTAAAAGTGTTATATCCTGCTTGGTGTAGATCAGCCCTGGGTTTCAGCCAGAACCACGGCAGGCATGAAGGGCTCAGACAAGAGGACCAGATAGATACTGGGCAGGAGAAACCATAGCTGTGTTAGATAACTTAAAGGACTATGAGTGATCTTCAGGTTGCAACCTGGCACACACTCTTTCCATTATGACATGCATGGCCTAATCCAGGGGCGGGAACTGTGTAGCCTCCCAGATGTTGTTGGACTGCAGTTCCCATCATCTCATACCATTGGTTATGCTGGCTAGGAATTATGGGAGTTGCAGTCCAACAACATCTAGAGGGCCACATATCTTCCACCCTTTGGCCTACCCACATCTTCCAGAACTGGGCACAATATTGATATCCAATGACTCTAAACAAAAGTACAAGTGCAAACCCATGCTTACATGCAAGAGACACTGGGCCTTTTCAGACAACACGCTAAGCCATGGTGAGGCCACTAGCCCTTTTGCAGCAAATGGTTAGTGAGTGTGTTTAAACCGTGGTTATGTAGCCACCATGGTTACAAATGTGTCACATGACATGCTAAGCCATAATGTTTAGCTCAAAATGCTCAACCACCTTGGCTTAGCGTGTCATCTGAACATTGTTCCAGAGGGAGAGGCGGGTTGTTGTTGACGACAATAGTTTTGCTGGGGTCTGGGGGGAGATAGTGGGAGCTCAGATATTTTCTTTTTCACTCCTTTGTTCATGTCCTGGTGCCATCAGCCGCCGCCTCCACCTGGCACACATAAATTAAGCAGGTGAAGATTCTGTCCATGATGGAAAACGTTGCAGCCGCTAAGGTTGTGTGTGTCAGGTGGTGGTGGTGGTTCAAGGCATAGGAAGAGAGAGAGTTTTTTTAAAAAAATACCACAAAAAACAACAACGAGGTGGCGATACTCTTCTCAAAGCCAAAAGGGTGGTGGTTTGCTTTTCCTTATGGCTTGATGGGTTTGATAGGTCTAGTATCTAATCTTTGCGGCAAAGCTGCATGAAATTGACTTACAACAATACAACAAAGCTTTGCTCAAAATGTTCAATTATACAAACGCCACATGAAAGGATAAAAATATGAACTCGTGGAATTTGGTATGAATCACCATCCCAATAAACGCAGTAATACAGGGTTAAAAAAAAAAAAAAAAACTTTAAAGGAGATCTCCACCCAGTATGCCAGTCCAAGAGACTTTAAGGTTCACAAGTTCAGGTATAGTTCTCACCAGAAACTGTCCCATTTATTAAGCAAAGGGATGGGTTTTCAAAGGCCAATGAGGCATCGTGCATGTTGCATAAGTGCTTTTGGAAATAAAAGCAGCATTGGGAGATTGTTTTGTTGTTGTTGCTATCAGCAACTAGGCAAGGACCAAAACCTTTCCCTCCACCCTCCCATTGTCCTATACATCTCAACCCACTCCCAAATGCAGATTTCCCCCCATCTGTGTACTTGCAGAAAATGAATACACATAACCCAATCTGGCAAAGGAAACCTAGGCATAGTTTGCCAATCCTTGATGTGTAGGAGATTTGGTTTTGCTTAGACTCTGGCCCTTCAGCTGATAGTTAGCCGTTCCCAAGGCTGGCCCAAGATATTTTGCCACCTAAGGCAAAGAACAAGATGACATCTCCTCCCATTCCATGTCCAAAAGCCGACTAGACTAACAATGAAAGCTTTCTTCAACACTGGTCATGGTACGGCATCCTCTGTCACATCTGAACGCAGCAGACTAGTTCAGGAAATGCAGGCCAGGCCAGGCAGAACCCGCAGCTCTCTCCTCCAACACCTTGCTCCCACCTCTCAGCATCTAATGCTTGAGGGAACTGCCTCACTTTGCGTAATGATAGGGCAAGCCCTAGTGGTTCCACACTGCTTGGGGTCGCCTGACAGCTCCCTCCACTCTTGAGGGTCAAGGCCTTCTCCACAGTGGAGATGCATGGTAATTAAAATCACATTCCTGCCAGGGATTCTGGGACATTTCGCAACAGTCCCCTCCCTGGCAGGAATGGATGCTTCAAACATTTGTCATTCTCAGCACCACCACCACAACCACTCCCTCTACCTGCCCTAGGTAGGTTTTGCTGGTCCTTGGGGGAGCAAAGGAAGGGGTTAGGGTTAACCTGCCCAAATCCTACTCACTGGCCCCGTTCAGACAACACGCTAAACCATGCTGCTTGACCACAAAATGGTTAATGGAATGCATTAATGTAAGCCAGCTTTCCCAAACTGGGTACCCTCCAGATGGGCTGGCCTGCAATTCAGCCCCAGCTAGCATGGTCATTGATCAGGAATAGTGGGAGTTGTAGTCCAAAACATCTAGAGGGTACCAGGTGGGTAAGGCAGCTCTAGGCTATGAGAAAGGCCCGGCCCTGCACAGTTCTTGAAAGAGTTAATGCCCTGTTCAATTTCTCACAGCTTCCCTACTAGAAATGCTATCAAATGCTATCAAATATACTTCTATCCTGAACAGAAGCTGTTTGGCAGTCTCATTGGCTGTGATCCCAAGCACACGCTTAGAATAAATCCCATTGACATACTGTAAGTAGAATGTCTGAGCAAATATCTGAGTAGGGTGTTAGACTTAATACCGCAAACTGCCAATTCAAAAGCTAAGGAAATAATAGCACCACTTATATTAATACCTAGTAAACAGCAAACAAACTCCTTGAGTTGAGAGGCAGACTCCCATTTGGATGCTGCTGTCAGTTTCAATGTCAATGTCGGTTCTACAGCGACAAACAAGGAGCAAAGAATCCAAAGTTTGTGGTCGAAGAGATCAGAAGTTCAAAAGAGAAACCTAATACTTATTATTAATTAGATTATTATAATTACTTATACCAATAGTATAAATATAGGACATTCTTTCAGTAACCTGCATGACAACACTGTAAGTCAGGGGTGCAAAAGGTGTGGCCCACGGGCCACATGCAGCCGGCCAAACCATTACTGGTGGCCTGCCAGACCCCACCCCCACCCCCACCCCTCCTGTATGTGATGCCACAGTGGGGCTGCCTGGGATTTCCTGCACAAGGGCAAGAATCCCTGCCTTATCTCTGATTTCTGAAGACATGGAAGGGAATTCCTCATCTCCACCGAAAGACTGGAAATAAAGAAGGGATCCCCTTTGCTTGTAGTAGCAAGGGAGTTCCCAGGCTTTTGTGTGTACATCATGCATGTGTAAGTGTGTGTGTGTGTGTGTGTGTGTGTGTGTAACCCCCCCACCTGCAACCCAATGCAGCCCTCAAGGCCAAATATGTTGTGCACCCTAGTAGTAAGTAAGTAAAGTCAGCATTATTATACCCATATTGTAGGTGGTTCCTGGATCTCCTATTAACCGCAGAGAATTCCCTGCTATTACATTTTTGGATGGCTTCAGGTGGGGGTGATTTAAACTCAGAGGAAGGGTTTAAAAATGCTCCCCTAGAAGAGACACCACCTATGTCATGTTCACCAGCTTATCTAATGGTAGAAAGAAGGGGTTGGGGTGATAAAAAATAACCTCACATATGTGAAGCGCAGAACCACTCCCCAGCTGTAGTTTCTCTCCCCAAATAGTTTTCTGCTCCGCCAAGCTCCAATAATCCAAGATACCTCAACGAGGGCGAAAAATGTTTGAAGAAAAGAATTGTGAGAAGGGACAGCGTGACCCTTCTCACAGGCAGGAGAGAGTTCTGCTTATCAATTAGCATCGTTCTGCTGCTAAGTCATTACATGTTCACCCTCTATATGAATGGAGCAGCTCTGTGTTTAAAGGCACGGAACCACTGCCACCACTTGAAGGCAGGGGTGGGCAAAACGTGGCCCTTGGGCTGCATGCACCCCTCCTGGTCATTTTTGGGGCCCTCACTGCTGAATGTGCAGCTTCCCCCCCCCCTCCCCAAAGCACGATTTTTCCACTTCTGAATTTCTGTGGCAAATTCAGTAGCAAGGCAACGGATTAGGGATGCAGCTCTGAGGGCAATGCAGCCACCACCACCCCAACTCACATAAATTGCCCACTTCTCTTAAGGGATCTGAGGAAGTTCATGGTTGAGAGTTAAGATTTGAATGAGGGACTTCTAGTTGACACATTCAAGCCACCACAGAACACCAGCTCTCAATTTCTCTACGCAGAGTCATGATGTGCTCTTTTTCATTGACAAAGAAGAAACACTCAGAACAGCTGGGAACTTTTACTGGAATGAAATTCACCCAGTGGAAGCTGGTGGCTCTGATGTCCATGGGGCTGTGAATCTGCTCTGGGTTTTGTCAGAAATGATCAGAACCCCAAAGGAACTATCCAAGGGGCTGAACCCATTTGGGGGGTTATGGGTCAGCACCTTTTAGAGTTCTGACCGGTTCTGATTGAAACCCAGAATGGATTCATCATCCCACTGATATCAGAACTACCAACCTCCACTGAATTCATCTGCTTTTGAACATCTAGGAAAGTGTTTAAAATAAAAGAAATGTCGGAAGGAAGCCTAATCCACGAACACGAACAAGCTTCTAAATTCTAATTAAGAATGTAAGAAGTGCCCTGATGCTGGATCACACCAAGGGTCCATCTAGTCCAGCACTCTGTTCGCACAGTGGCCAACCAGCCATCAGCCAGGGATGAACAAGCAGGACATGCTGCAACAACACCCTCCCACCCATGTTCCCCAGTAACTGGTGCACACAATCTTATTGCCTCGAATACTGGAGATAGCACATAGCGATCAGGGCTAGTAGCCATTGATAGCCTTCTCCTCCAGGAATTTATCCAACCACCTGTTAAAGCCATCCAGATTGGTGGCCGTCACTACATCTTGTGGTAGTGAGTTCCATAATTTAACTATGCGCTGTGTGAAGAAGTACTTCCTTTTATTTGTCCTGGATCTCCCACCAATCTGTCTAGCTTTGCCTTATTTCTCATATGGTTCACACTAACACTGCTGAAATACTATTTCCTGTTTCTTGGTATTTTACTCACATGCCAGGTCCCCAAGTCTCTCTCTTTTGTTGTTTTTGAGCAAGCTTTTGCAGATCTTATCTGCCCTTTATTCTCTGATACAACAGCCAAGATTTAATCTCCACAGTATCTCTTGCAAATTTCACTACTGTTGGAAGTCAGGCATTCAGCATAAGAACTAAGGAGGGGTCACTATTAAGGGATCACATTTATTTATTTAGTCTTCCTGTTCAATGGCAATGAATGTCTAGGGGATCAGGTGCATGAACTGATCTGCAAGTATAGTGTCACCTTCTGGCATAGCACTGGTAAGCCGGGACAGATAAATGCCACCCTGACAGTGGTGTGAGTTGATGCGGATGCTGCACTTATATAGTGACAGTACAAAAGAATATTATGGGTCCCCAAAACCACTGCAGAAATCTTTGGCAGGGGCTGATCTGTAAGACAACTCTACCACTCACCACAATCCAACTAAAGTTATCCATAAACAAAGTCCTGGTCCTATGTAGAATAAGGCATGCTTGACCCTCTTTGAACTCAATGGGATTAGGAACACCAAACTCTGCACAGCATCCGTCTCTAAATACTTTCAAAAGCAATGGTACTCAAGACAGTTCTGAGTAATGTTCTGTTAATTTCAGTGAGGCTAAGGAACAAACTAGATATGCAGAGGGCAGTCATGTGAGTTGCTTAGGTTTTGTGAACCGCCCAGAGAGCTTTGGCTATTGGGCGGTATAGAAATGTTATAAATAAATAAATAAATAAATAAATACTAACTTCAGAGGGGTTGGTGCTAACATATTTGTAGCCAGGCCTGTGTGGATTCCATAACTGGTGCAAAATTACAATTAGCCACAGAATTTGGCATCTTGAGTATCTTGGTTTTCATTTTTTTAAAAAACAAGTTTCTAGTCCATCTTGTGATAGAGACAGAATGAGAGTGGAAATGTGTGGTGAAATTTCAGAAGTTAGAAAGGGTTCTGGTTAGGATTTTTTTTCCCCATTAGCAAGGGGGTATAGCTTCAATGTCCTGGGTAGCTTCTTGATCATATCCCATGACTAACAAAAATAGAAGCAACTATGCAAATATGGTGTACACATGTTCAGCTTTTCTTGGTGCATATTTTCCAAGTGATAAGTAAACCCAGCTCTTATTGGAGTAAGCTGTTGTAATCTGGTTGTAGCCATGTTGCAGTAGAATTGCTTTTTTCCAGCCATCTTTCGCATTGCCACTTCGGTATGCCAGTTATATGCTGTTTTTGGAAGGAATGTTCAGAAGTCTCATATCTGAAATCATTTCCCCACTTTTCCTCATTCCCTTTTTTTTTTTTTACTTGGCTGCTTATAACATGCTGCTCCCAGTCAAGAATAAACTTTTCTTTGTCACTCTGACCTTTTTTCGATCTTTGGCTTCCAAGTTTCACTTGAGTCAAATTAGCCTAAAGAAATTGATCTGCTCCGTGTTTTCCTTTACTATGCCTGATTTCACATGATCAGTGGCAGTGATGGTGGAAAGCCAAGAAATACACAACAAGCCTTTAGGCAGTAATCTGTAAAATAACCTCACTCCTTTGTGCAGGGGTCAAGAGTAAAGGCTGGGTAAAACATTTTGCTCAAGGATCTATGAGGTCAGAATGGAAGAAAAGACAAAGGGGGGGTACTTTCTTCTTTCTAGTGCTAGCCCTTTGCCTACTCAATCGGTTATTTGAAAGTAACAATCCCTTATGTTTCTTCAGTGTCATATTTGTTTAAATTATCAAGGGAAAGAGAAAAGCATATGACAAGCAACAGGGCCGTCCCTACCATTAGGCAGAGTGAGGCAGTTTGCCTCAAGCAGCAGATGTTGGGGTGGACAGAGTTGTGTGTGTCATGGGACCTACCCTGCTGCTGACATGTGTTGTGGAGGACACTGTCATATCACCAGTGTTGAAGTAAGGTTCAGCTACAAGTCTGGTCATCTTCTGTACAAGGAATATGAAGGAGTGCTATCTGCCTCAGGTAGCAAAAATGTCTTGAACTGGCCCTGAAAGGCAAGAAAAAGAGACTCTCATATAATTTGAGATTCATTTCCTGCCTTTGTTGCCAACCATCAAGCTATTGACTGTACAAATAGAAAACAGTCATAATCTCAGTTGTGTAGAGTTAGCCTGGATACATGCTTCACATCTCACATCAAAAGTAACAGTGAACTGGGATGTGTGGGATATTTAGCAAGCAAGGACGTATGGTTGCAAAAATGTTAAACTCACAGTTAGATTAAGGATTACTAAATTAAAAACTTGGTAGGGTTTCCCCAGGGTCAGACAAATGAATCTAGAATGAAAAATTCAAACAGATTGCAACAATCATTTGTTACTACTGGATTATTTTTGAAGAAACCTAGGTCAGTTGTGGCTGTTATAAATTACTTTGTTAAAATTGTTCCCAAGTGACCTGTCTGATAGACTCATAGTATCATCATTTTTTTAAAAAAAAAGTGGGGTGGGGAGAAGTTTCACAACGTGAGCCTGGCTTTCTTTGTCTCTGTTTTGCAATTGAAATAACAGACACACAAGCTAGAAAATTGTACACTAGCTCAGCTGTCAGTTTCCACAACCCCCTCCTCTTGTGTTTCAGGTGAACTGTTTACCTTTAAATATATTTTAATGCACCACGTGTACATTTATCAGTTTATGTGTTGCCTTATTAATGAAATAAAGGGATAGATCCAGACACAGGGCCTTGCTAGACCTGCCGGATAAGCCGGCAGGGAGGAGGGGCGACGGTGCGCTAGAGTTAGTGCGTGCCGTCGCTGGCTTCCAGACTCACAACGCGACAGGGCAACGGGAAGCCCCGTAGCGTTGGCCTTTTTTTTTTTTAAAGGAGCCATGTGCGCCAGGGAGCCGCCGGACAAGGTAGGTGCTTTTTAAAAAAACAATAAAGCCCCCCCGCCCCAGATTCCCCCCAATGCCCGATGACCCCCTCCCCCCTCGCTCGCCCGTCCTCCCCCCCATCCCCAATGTCGTGTCCCTGGCTTTCCATCCCCACGCCATCCCCGATGTCGTGTCCCTGTCTTCTCCCCCCTGCGCCATCCCCGATGTCGTGTCCCTGGCTTCTCCCCCCCCCGCGCCATCCCCAATGTCGTGTCCCTGTCTTTCCATCCCCACGCCATCCCCGATGTCGTGTCCCTGGCTTCCCCCCCCACGCCATCCCCAATGTCATGTCCCTGGCTTTCCGTCCCTCGCCCCCGATGGCTGCTCTCCTTCCCTCGCCCCCGTCCCCAATGCTCGGCCTTCTCCCCCCCTCTCTCCTGGCAGGTCTGGCCTTCCCCCCCGCCCCTCTCTTCCCCCCCCCAGGATCCCCCCCAGCCCGATGGGCACAGCGCTCATATGAGCGCTGTGCCCAGTCCGTGGCTTTTCAGCCTCAAAAAGCCACGGACCTTGCTAGACGTTTCGCAGCCCCGGCCTCAGGCCAGGGCTGCGAATAAGCCGGGCCATAAGCAAATTCACTTATGCTGGTTTAAGGCAGGTTTCAGAGCGGCCTGACCCCAGATTCCCCTGTGCGTCATCTGGATGCACAGGAGGGAAACTGGGCCTCACACCGCGCTAACGCCTGGTCTAGCAAGGCCCATAGTCATACTTAGAGAAGACCCATTGAATTTAAGGGGATTAAAAATTAAATCATGCTTAATTTAAGCTCCATTGGTTTCAATGGTCCTACATTAAGCATAACTACGTCTGGAATCAACATAAAAGGATTTTGAAAAGTGAAAAACTGTTCTGGAGATTCAAGGGGGAGGTTTCATGGTGACATGACAGGCACCGGCCGAGGCTCAGCCAGTTTCTGCTGCAAATGTGCAGAGCTGTAATTTTGAGAACTGGACCACGGAGAGGGCTGAAGGCAGGGAGCAGACTAAATGAAGCGGGTGTACTTCCAAATTGTCTCTACTGCTGTGAAACTCCTTATGTCTGTCTTCATCTTAAAGTCCAAGTCCTTGGCATTAGACAAAGGCCTACATCTTTAAACCGGGCTGCTGTTGTGCTATAAGAAAGCACCCAAACCGTTTTTCCTCATTCCAGCCACTCCCTTGTCAGCTGAGTCTGTCAGCCCCTTGCCACATACCGCCAATTAATTCGACACCAAATCACGTCTTAATTACTGTGTTCCTGGTTGTGTTCAGCTTAGCCAACATTTCACCCTTTTTACTTCCAATTTTTAAAGTAAAAACAAAACAAAACCTTAACCACCCAACATCAAAATCTAGACCCCTTTAATCTGACAACAGAAAGCCCAGTCCTAAAGATCCATTTGCGCTGAAATGATGTGAGCAGCAATGGTGCAAGTAAATTAAACCTCTTGCAGCTACTGTTGGCCTTGCTAAAAAAAAAATCATCCCCACAGCAACACCCCCTCCTGCCTTTGAACTCTCCCCATCTTTAAAGAATCACACATGAAGTAATGCGATATAATGACGACAAATATTTCTGAGCATGTGCAGCGTGAATTTCCCTCACTGAGGAACAGTATTCCATTCCAACATATTTACGATTTATTTATTTTTAATTTAAAATATTTCTATATTGACCTTCATTTTTTAAAAAAAATCTAGAGTAGTTTATAAAATACAGTAAAACAACAATAATTTTTAAAAGCATGCATCAATAAAAACTATGATCATGGCAGAAATAATAATAATTTAAAACCCACAAAAGATGAGAGGTTAAAAGCAAGGAAATTAAAAAGATGTTTGCCTGGCAACTAAAAAATATATCTGTTGCCCCACATCCCTTACCTTAACAGTATTCTGACAACATAAATATCATTCCTGAAAATATTATAAATTATAGTTTATGGTGGCATATTCATCACTGTTAAACCTATGTTCAGATAACTGACTATACCTGTCCAGTTTTACCTGGGGTTAGCAGTAGCGTGACCATGTGAAAAAGAGGGCAGGGCTCCTGCAGCTTTAACTATTGTGATGAAGAGGGATTTTCACCAGGTGCATACAAATGACACCTGCTGAAATTCCCTTTTCTATATTACTGTTAAAGATACAGGAGCCCTGTCCTCCTTTCCATATGGTCACTGTAGTTAGCAGTGACTTATGTCACTGCCTGAAATGTGATCCTGTGCCTTGCGTTGTTGCAGGACCAGCCAAATTTGCACAATTTGCTACAAAATCTGTGAAAGGCCCTTAAGAGGCTGACTGGTACCCAGCTGTCCTGGCACAGCTCTACTGTGCAAAGGCAGGAGGATAGCCAGATATACATGTATGCTTTAAATATCATTTCAAACTGATTATTAAGATTATTGCTTGTTTTTGGATTTCTTTTTAAATGTTTTATGGACAATTTATTTATTTATTTAGGGAGTTGTAGATTCCTCACCAACAAGAGTCACAGCCGCGAATGCAGTTCGAAGGAGAGATAGAATAGCCAAGGCCACGCGGGAGGAAATAATTTCAGGAGGAAATCATTCCTCATCAACGGCCCATTGAAAGCAAACAATGAGCCAGATAATTTGCTGGTTTTAGTTACATGTGATTAATATAATTTGCACTGACTGACACGATGGACTTGAAGCCAAAATAGATGGACAAATAGTACTTAATTTGTGACATTCTTAAGAATATGGATTTGGTAATCCGATCTGAGGAAAGGTAATTTAAGGAAAAACTTTAACTACGGCCTCTCCTGGACAGGGATAGCTTGACCACGGGGGTACAGGCATTGGTAACCTCAAGATTGGATTACTGCAACGCGCTCTATGTTGGGCTGCCCTTGAAGCTGCTCCGGAAGCTGGAGCTAGTGCAGAATGCTGCAGCTCAGCTGTTGTCTGGAGCTGCCCCTCTCCAGCATGTAACTCCTCTGCTGAGGGAACTGCACTGGCTGCCTATTCGCTACCGGGCCAGGTTTAAGGTTCTTGTACTTGTGTACAAAGCCCTAAACAACTTGGGACCAGGATACCTGAGGGAGCGCCTTCTCTCTTACCAACCTGCCCAGTCACTGAGGTCATCCGAGGGCCTGCTCCTGGTGGTTCCACCTAGATCCATCCTCCGATTGGAATCCACCAGGGGAAGAGCCTTCAGCGTGGTGGCGCCCCTCCTGTGGCATTCCCTGCCTCTGGAGGTCAGGCAGGTGCCAACCTTGTACTCCTTTTGGCGCCTCCTGAAAACATCTTTATTCCAAGAAGCCTTTCTTTAACATGCAGCCTTGGATTTCTGTTTTTTGCTTCTTTTTAAATTTTGTTTTAACTGTTTTATTCTGTTTTTATTTTCATTTTACCTTGTACACCGCTCCAAATTTTTTCAATAGGGAGCGGTATATATTCTAAATAAATAAATAATAAATAAATTAACAGTGCAACCTTATGCATGTTTACTCAGAACTACGCCTCACTGTGTCTAGTGGGGCTTATTCCCTTGCACGTGTATATGCCCACCTAATGAAAGTGAGCCCCACTGAACTTAATGTCCTGTATGGCAACTTTTATAACAGTGCACATTATAAAGGCAATACAGGGCTTGAGGATGTGAGGAGACACATGAAAGATGGGAGAGAGTACTTAACCCTTCTCCAGTTTTCCCTTGCAAATGGTAACCACCTCTGGCCATTTTTAGCTTCTCCACACACACTTGGACAGGCAAGATCAGAGAGCATAAGAAAACCCAGTGATGATTGGTGGTAGGTAGGAGAGAATTGACTTTGGGAGATATCTCTGGAGAACTGATAGGCATGAAAAGGGTTGAAGCACCACCTTATCCTTCCCTTGGATTCTCCTCCACAAATTCTCCACTCATCCCTGCATTAGGATGGCCAGTTGTGAATCGTCAAAAAAGAGGACATATATCACCAAAAAGAGGTGCCAATTTGCATAAAATCTCCATATGCTAATTTATATCTATAGTTCCAAATTTAGAAATCAGTTTTATAATTTGAAGGAAAATAAAGAACATCTTATCATAATGTGGAAGATTGTGACTAGGAGGTTCATCAGACGAGCGTTTTATCACATGCTCGCAACTGCCCACTTACGGATGTGCGCACGTACTTTTAGACAATGACATCCACCTCCTGTGCGCCTCCTGCTCCTTCCGCTCGCTTCTCTGTAGCAAAATAGACCCCTTTTAATCCTTTCTTTTTTATAAATGGGCAGGTGGCGCAATCTCCTGCTGTGTGCAGAAAAGCAGTGCAATAAAAACATCCTCTGAATGGGCCTTGTAGTCTTTGTTTACTTCCTCTTTCCCCTCTGGGAAGAATGAGGAAGTAATGAGGGGCAAAAGTAGGAGCAGAGAAGCGACGGTAAGGAAATGTGATTTCCCCCCATGTGATGACGCTGCAGGTGACCTGTACGTGCTTTGCTCAGTCTGCTGTCCAGCAGCTGTTTATTTCAAGGCCCAGCCCTTCCTTCCGGTGGTTCTTTACATTTATACCGGACTTGGACTAGACAGCCCTTCAAATATAGGACGCCTTCATAGTAGAGGTCAGTCCTGTGGCAGCCCTTCAAAGAAAGGACTGGCCACTCCACTCTACATTTATGTAACTTGAGCAGATGCATGTTTGGGAACACATGTTTCAATGCACTCCATGGAACATACTTCTGAGTAGACTTCTGTACAGGATTACACTGCTAACCCTTCTCCTTTGGCAATTTTTCCACTAAAAATCCCCTGGCTGCTTTTCCCCCTCAGAAGAGAAAGGTAGAATGTCACATGTAGTTTGGTCCTGAAAAAGGAAATGGTTGACAGGAAATGGTACAAATAGAAATACTGTTGCTAACTAGGCCTAGAAAAACATGGCTTCTCATAGATTCATTTGTCAAACCAAAAATTAAGGATGCAACCCTATGCACACTTACCTGGGAGTAAGTCTCTGTGAAATCAGTGGAACTTACTTCTGAGTAATTATTAACAGGAGTGCACCTTAAATGTATTTGTTAGACCTATGTACATTTCACTGCTGATAGCATCATCAGGCAGTTCCCAAAATCCTGGTCCCAGTCATGTTTCCTCCATCATGATTTTTTTTTTTTTTTGCTGTTCCTATACAATGGGAGAGGATTCCAAAGTAAAATTAAAACCAAGAGGCTGCTTAAACTCTTGTATTCTGAGGGGATCATCAGATGGGGGGGGGCAGGGAATCATATCTCCCTACTGTCACTTCCCCCCCCCTTCTGTTCCACAGTACTTCCTCCGATCATGGAGAAGAAAGAGAAACTAATGTGCTCCACTGCCAAAGCTGCCCCCACTCATGGCAAAAGGGGGGTGGAAGAGGCAAAGTCAGTGGTCAAGAGATGAGGTGAATTTAACATTCATTCCCAATTCGCCATTGGCAGTGGAAAAGGACAGCATGGGTGGCAGGGGGGACGGGACCCGGCAAAAAGGAAAGGCATTTCCTTCCCACCTTCTCTCGCACTGAGTTCCTCCCCCTCTGCTCAGCTAACTTCAATCAGCAAGGCCTTCCCTAGGAAGCACTGCAGCCTCCCGGTTCAGCCTCCCATCCAGCTGCAAAGCGAATTGTGCTTCTAGGATGGCAACTTCCTCTTTCTGTCACACGCTGAAGAGGAAGTAAACAAAGATCGTGTGGGCGTTTTTATCGCGCTGCTTTTCCTGCGCACGGCAGGAAATGGCGGCACCTTTCGCTTCGAAAAACTACGTTGGATTTAATGTGGGTCTTATTTTGTCACGGAAAGAAGACTAGAAAGGGTGGGAGGCGCATGGGAGGCAGACGACTTTATGAGAGGGACCTGTGAAAATCCGTGAGTGCCCGATAATGAGCATGCAATAAAACGCTCGTCTGATGGAGCTCTGAGTCAAAGCGTGTGTGTGTGTGTGTGTGTGTGTGTGCAGTACATACCTCTAGTAGCAATCTGTGTCGAAGTCCAAATTTGGTATATTTCTCTCCTATATCACACACGCTTTCCACCCAGGAACAGACCTTTAGCTGCCCTTAATGAGCATCATCACAGCAGCGATTCATTGCATGCTCACCATGCCTGGTATGTCTTTTTGTAGCGTCATATTCACATGATGTCGTTCCTGTCCTGTGCTCATCTCACCTCTTCCATTCCCTTTTCCATCTGATTTTGGAGCGGGAAAAGTCCATTTCCCTCCCCTCCATGTGCAATAAAGCCGCTCTTCCATCCTGTGTATTACTATCCTTGCGCTATATTGGGTCATCCCATTTTTTGTTGGGGGCATGTGTTGAAGGGCGGCCTTGCTGGCAAAAGAAGAGGGCAGGGTGGTTCTCTGCTCAACTGCTCCACCATGAAGGGGGAGGCAGAGAGGCGCCCGAACACCCCGCGGAAAAGGCGAGCAAGGCTGCCACTGCCCATGCCCCGACTCAGTCCCATGCAACTCTATGGCTCTTACTCCTGAGTAGGCACATCTAGGTTTCTTGACCAGAACAATGTTGGCTTCCTGTTGCCATGCCAACATTGACCACAAACTTCTCCCCAAAAAAAGCCTAATTGTAGTACTTTCTCTTCACTTATATCGTTTACTATGATCTTAGGGGAAAGCATAGTGCAGCGGTTCTCAACTTGTGGGTCGGGACGCCTTTGGGGGTTGAATGACCCTTTCACAGGGGTCGCCTAAGACCATCGGAAAACACATATTTCTGATGGTCTTAGGAAACTGTATTGACTGAACTATGTCAGGTATCATCTTTTGTATTATTAAAGCTACTGTTATGTATTATTTTCATTAGCAAACCATCCCATGACAATGGATCGTGTAGAGAAGAACGAAAATAATTTTATGGTTGGGGGTCACCACAACATGAGGAACTGTATTAAAGGGTCGCGGCATTAGGAAGGTTGAGACCCACTGGCATAGTGTGTTGTTTTACCGTTAATTGTGCAGTTTCAGGCTGCTGTACTATTGTGTTTGCACAGAAATTTTAATAATAATAATAATAATATATATAAATTAACTGCAGGGGGAAGGGGAACATAGGGGATGGGACAGGAGATTTCGACAGCACAGTAGTGATACAGGTGAAAAGATACATGAGCTGAAATAGCGCAACAATGCACAGACGTGAAAGTGCCCACCGCTCGACTCGCTAAGGAAACAGAGGGGGAAACTGTAGACTCAAATTGGGGGGAAATAGCAGGTGTGATAGAGCTCAATATCTTGCCTAGTCCAGGAAGCCTGGAAAAACCTGATTACATACACAGAGGTTAAGGTTTCAGCCCTGAATTAATAATGATTTGTCTTTACCTTGGCCAAGTCCACCCTGAAACTGTGTCACTTCAAGGAGCAGGGAAGAGTTTGAAGTGGCCCAACATAAGGAGGGTAAACTAAACAGAAAGACCAATCTAGAACAATCAGGCGTGACGACCCTAATCTGTTTGTACTGGCGAAGGAACAAACAATGCTGCCATCTGTACTTAATTTATGGAACTAGAAATAGTTGCTTGTGATTTTATTCCTGCAGGAAAAAAAGGGCTGCTGTGATAGATTGTCTTCCAACCTCCTCAAAAAAAGAAAGAAAACATTTTCTGCCTGGCCCTTGGGTCCTAAGCTCAATACATGTCATTAAGCAACCCAATATAGTTTGGGTCGGTGTACACATCTGTCAAGCAGTTACTGCTATTAGCCCAGTTTGAGAAGCATCACACGTTCTCTGGAACTTCAGTGGCACGATTTTCAAATCTCTTACCCAAAGGTGGCAAGACCCAGACTTCCATTTTTGATACCTTTTTGCGAAGGGTTCAGCTTTAGGCTGCAGCCTTCAAACAGGTAAAAACTGAGTTATGCCCAGGAAAATCGGATGAGGCTGGGATGAACACAGGTTGCTCATTGTCTGAGTGACAGTAGTTCTTCTGGGTCTCAGGCACATCACCTGCCACCTGATCCTGATTTAAAAACAAAGATGCCAGGGATTGCACTTTGGAGCTTCTGTATGCAAAGTAGTGTGAATTCTACCAGTAAATTATAATCCCCTCTCCCCAAGAGAGATGACAGTATATAGTTTTTGTCATTAGAATGCCGCAATGTAGTGAGAAATAAACATCACTGTTCATGGTAAGTATCATCTCTGGTAAAGAGACTTCACCAGTATTGTAGTTTGTTCTGGAGAACCTATTTGATCAGAGATGACAGCGGGGCCCCCCAGATGATCTCCCCCACCCCATCTCCCACATTACATGCTGAAAGGGAGTCACAGAATTGCACAGGTCAGCCATGCTCCCTCTAACAATGTTTCCAGCAGCCCCACACATCAAACCCACGGGAGGCGCCCATCTTTTCTTTTTTTTAATACATCCACCAAAAAGCCGACTAATCACAGCCATAAGGTGTGCACCAGAGGTAAGTAACCTGGAGTACCCCCAGATGCTTTGGAGTACAACTCCCTTACCTTCAGCCTTGGTACCTGGGGCTGATGGGATTTGTAGTACGAAATATCTAGAAGGTCTGCCCACCTCAGGTGCACACCATCAAAGGGGGGGGGGGAGAGAAGGGTACACGTAGATTGGCCAGGCCCTTGCTTTTCTGGCAAATGGCCCATAAATTATAATCAGGGGTAAGGCTAGGAAGTTTTAGACCCTGCATTACTTCAGCTGTGAAGCACCTAACTAACATTCCTCACCAGCACCAGCACTCCATGATTTACATCTACTTATATTATTATAGTGTGCCAACATTATAATGATATATTACGTAATGATATATTGCAGTGTGCCAACACTATAATCATCGTCGTCGTAATCTCAGCATGTGCAGTTTTGCATTTTAAGCGCAGTTAAATCCTAGCACCGTCATGAATACAGGGAAAAAGTGGAGTTTGCTTCTGCCACCATCGCTCATCTCTGGGTAGTCACGGGGGTGGGGACGACGTTGGCCCCAAGGTCCGGCCCTCACTGTACCACTAGCAACAACAGGCCGGGCTGGTGGTGCCCACGCGCGCGCGCGGTTTTTCCAGGCCAGGGACTGCTGGAAGCCAACGAGCCTCGAAACTCGCGCCGCGTCGCTCTGGCCGGCCGGGCGAGCAGCCCGCTCTCGTGGCGCTGGGCTGGGCTGGACGCGGCGCCCTCGGCTCCGCCCTCCCTGCCGGGAGGATGCTGCGCGGCTGGGAGCTGGCCTGAGGGCCGCGGCCGCCGCGGCTGCCTGTGCTACTCAGTCGGCCGTGAAGTTGCGCTCAGGCTGCTCTCGCCTCGCCAACGGCCGCTCGCGTTCCATCCCGGAGGCGCGGTTGCGCTGCGCTCCCACTGCCCGCCCGCGCGCCCGCCATGGCCAGCACGTCGGCCGAGATCATCGCCTTCCTGCTGGTCATCTCGGGCTGGGTGCTGGTGTCCTCCACGCTGCCCACCGACTACTGGAAGGTGTCCTCCATCGACGGCACGGTCATCACCACGGCGACCTTCTGGGCCAACCTCTGGAAGACCTGCGTGACGGACTCGACCGGCGTCTCCAACTGCAAGGACTTCCCCTCCATGCTGGCGCTGGACGGTCTGCGCATTTCTCTCTCTCTCTCTCTCTCTCTCTCTCTCTCTCCCCTTCTTGTCTCTCTGATCGCAAGGCCGGGCTCTCTCGGGTCTCCCCCGGGTCTCCTCTCCAGCCCATGTGCCCTGGAATCCCATCACAGCCTCCCGGCAGGCTGGCAAGAGGACAACAGCTCCCCAGCCAGCCAGCCCGCGGTCGCGAAGTTTTGCGCGCTCCGAAGTCTCGCCTGCAATTCTCTGCGCATTTACTCGGGAGTAAAACTCCGTTTGGCTCCGCGGGGCTGCCTTCCGAGTAAACATGCACAGAGTAGATCAAGCGGCAAGAAACAGAACTCTTTGGGGAGGAGAATTGAACGCTATTTATCCAGCGGTATAATGGCTAAATGGGAAGCTTTCAGTTTAATTCTTTTAAAAGCACCACGAAAAAAAACCTTCTGAGATTATTCCTTACCCTCTTGTCTAGGGTGACCATATGAAAAGGAGGACAGGGCTCCTGTATCTTTAACAATTGTGTTGAAAAGGAAATTTCACCAAGTGCTGCATGCACACAAATGACACCTGCTGAAATTCCCTTTTCAATACAGCTGTTAAAGATACAAGAGCCCTGTCCTCTTTCCCATATGGTCACCCTACTCTTGTCTCGCCTGTTTTTCTTCTTGTTGTTGTTTTGTTTTCCTCCTCTTTAAATGGTTTAATCCATCGAATTTAGCTGGTGCTGGAAAAATGAGTTTGAGGCGCAGGTGTGCACTCCCATGGGTAGAAATGTTAAACTACTGATGAGAAAGAGCTGAAGAGTTTTGAATTATTTGTCTCATTTCCTGTTCTAATAATATTCCTATTGAGGGTTCTCAAACGTTGCTTACTGACCGGGAGCACTAAGTGCATTTTTGTTTTAGATATTGGTCGCATTGGGGATCACTCTCTGTATGTGTCCATTGAAATGCTTGCAGCCGGGGAAACTTTTGACAGTATTCCTATGTCTTGGCTATAAGACTGCCCTTGACTTCAAAGGCTCCTTGAGAACTAGTCTCCAGCAGATTTCGAGTGTCGCCTAATTCCTTTCCTGCTGTGATGGATGAACAAATAGGACCCACCCCTACAACAAAGGCCGTTTCTATACCTGCCTTTCCCCCACCCCCGGGGATTGTTCCAGGATCATCCCTGTGCATCCAGATGACACACAGGGGATCCCAGGAGCAGGCAGGGATGATCCCTCCATTTGCCTGGGATAATCCTTAGGTGTAGAAAGGGCCAAATGGAATGGAATGCTTTTAAAAGATTGCTTTCTTAGCTTATAAAAGGAACAAGTTTATAAACTAGTTCCTCAGAATGTCCACGTATTGAAACTCATCTATGCCGGTACCGCTAAGACGGAGTCCCGGATATGATCCCTGCCAGGTAGAGATTTGTGTAGATCTCTTATGCATATGCAGATAGGGTGGGAGGAATCAACAAGAGGCTGGAAGCCGAAACAGAGCACAGTCCAGGAATTTCTGTAATACCTGATTTGTCAAGAGCGACTTACCCACCTGTGGTCACTCTGTCACTCTCTGCTTCTCAGCTTGCTCTGGGGGGTCCCAGATCTGCCCAGCATCTCTTCTTCCTCAGTCCCCTGTGTTGGACCACTTTGGGAAGAGGCCACTAACGGTATCCCACAAGCACTTACTCTTTGTGCAAAGGAGCTAGGCAGATTTGGGGTCCTGCTTCTCAAATCTACAGGCTCCTGCATTTTTCATATCTAACCTGGGTACACTGTTTTGTATAATGGTGGGCCTGGAGTTGATGGGAGGGGTGTAACTAAGGGCAACAATATATCTCATCTGACGAGTAACCGACCATTGCTTTTTTCCTGCTTTTTTTTTTTAACTGAATAGCTATTAACTCAAAATGTAATTACTTATATGTAACAGAATGAAAATTTTGTCATCCTTATGTATACCAAACATACAAAAAGTTCTGCTGGGTTGGAGATAACAGATTGGGGGAGATTGCAAGGGGATTTCCCCCCTAGTGCTGTTCATCACCACCCAGTGGGAGGGAGAGCACTGTGCAGGGGAATCTCATTATTTCTGATCACAGGTCTGAGATAACAAGGGGATTCCTATGTCCAACTCTTTCGCAGTCCCCAGATTGGGGGTGAGGCTTGGAGAGTGGACTGGCTAGGGCCTGTGGAGGGTGCCCAACCCTCCATGGGCCAGGTTAAACCCACAGGCCAGAAGCTGCCCACCCATGGCCTATGTAGTCCAGCATTCTGTTCCCACAGTGGCCAACCAGATGCATATGGGAAGCCCACTAACACTAACCACCAGATTCACTTGTATATTTACTTGGAATGAAGACCCATAGAGTTTAAGGGTACATTGGATTCCAGGCTTTGATTTGTCAGGGGGGTGGGGTGGCTCCAATTTTGGTGGGGCTGTGAGTCCACTCTGGGTTTCAGTCAAAACCTGCCAGAACTCTAAAGGAGCTCTCCAAGGAGCTGAACCCCATCCCTAAAATAGCTTCAGCACCTTGAATAGCTCTTTTAGAGTTCTGGCTGGTTCTAACTGAAACCCAGAATGGATTTACAGCCCTACCAAAATCAGAGCCTCCAGCCCCCACTGCTTTGATTGCAATGCTAGGTATGCCTACCCATTAGGGAAAACCATTGGACTAGGTGGGACTTACTTTCAAATAAACATGGACCAGATCAGGCTAAAAACATATATATACTTATTGGCAGTAAGTCTCATTGATATCAGTTGGATTTACTTTTGAGGAAGCATGATTGCACTAAAGGGTGGAAGCAATCTGCTGGACAAACATGATCTGGCTGGATATACTGTGGAGAGAAAATGGACTAGCATTCGCTAAAGATGGGAAGAACCAGAACCTTTACTTGGAATTCAGATATATAAAGTTGGATCTAGATACTTGGAATTAAGATACATTACTTCTGAGTAAACAGAAGCAAGATCTCAGAAGTAAGCATAGGGTTGCAGAGCATGTCTTTCCAGTTTGCTGTTTTAGACTTTTTTTTTAAAAAAAAAAGCTTCTGAGTGACCACACTATTAAAATTCAGTTTTATATGTGTTTACTCAGAAGTAAGTCTATATGTGTTTACTCAGAAGTAAGTCTCTCTTTGTTCAATGGGGTTTACTCAAAGGTAAGCATGCATCTGATTTTAGTATGACTAAATGCATTTGAAATCAATGGGATTTACACTTGAGTAAGGGAATCAGCAGATCTGTAGTTTATGAACCCAGAGATGCAGAGCGTCCCATGATCAAAGGAAAGGAAGATCGATCCTTCGCGCTTGTGGACTGCCAGGAAAATGGGTTTGGGGGGATTTAAAAATTCCTAAAAAATCAAGGGATGAACCAATCTGATTCAAACTTGACATGCTGAAAGCCCTCCTTAAGAGCTATCACTGTGCCAAGTTTGATCTCTTTAACTTTAAAACTTACACAGATGTAAGCATTTTGGTTACCTTGGAGCAAAGGAGTGGACCTGACCCCCTTTACAAAAGAAATTTGAAAAATTGTTCCTCTGCCCACCCTTTGAAACGAGCAAAACAAACCTTCACTCCTCCTCCCCTGTAAACCTTTCCCCAGGGGTGGGGCTTGATATTTCACCGGCATAGTAGTGCTCCAGGTGAAAAGATGCATGAGCTGAAAGAGTGCAACAACGCACAGTCATGAAAGTGCCCAACGCTCGACTCGCTAAGGAAACCGCGGATGTAAACTGGATAAAAAATGTAGGTGTGATGGAGCCTGTATTGTATGATTGACATTAACACTTTTCTGCAGGTGGGCAAACATGTTCACTCAATTAGCTTCCTTATGGCGCATCACTTCTATCATTGTTATCCACCTTTGCATGCATTCTGTGTGTGGTAGTCAGCTCACATAAAGTTGGAGTTTGATGGATTTGAGGTTACATTGCCATACATACCTTTAACATTAACATAAGCTCTTGTTTGCTTCTATAGCACCTCCTCCCAAGCACAGAGGGCATATTTCTGGTTTCTGTTGCTGCACTGGTGATGTTTTAAGGCTAAGGGTTCGTGCTACACTGCAGGTTTCAGACTGATTGACCCAGACGTCCCTGGGAGTCTTGTGATTCTATGAACTCTTTTTTTCTGAGCTTGAAAGGCAAAATATAGAGGTCTTCACCTTGTCCTTAGGGTAGAATGTATGAACTCCAAAAGAAACCAGGCCTGTGAAACAGAATCTTTCCTAAACTTGAGCCTTCAGGGAAAGGAGAGAGCACCTAAAAGAAGCTCCATGTCTTTCCTCTTCAATGTAGAGTGATCACATGCAAAGAAGGCTATGGTTTCTGTTTTTTCAGCAGTTTTGCATACTACTGAATGCAAATTTCAGCAGGTGCTCTTTGTTTAAGCCCTACATGAAAACCTGGGGTTGGATCCCGACTTAGACATATTTAGAGTAGACATATTGGGTTAACTTAAGCCCTGTTGATTTTAATGGCTCTGCTCCAAGTGCGACTGGATCCGGGCCCTGGAGTTTGTTTGTTTATTTATTTATTAAAACATTTGTATCTCGCCCTATTATCACTGGGATATCAGGGTACAGATAAAATCAGAATAAGATAAAACATAAATAATTTACACAGTTAAAAATGTATGAAATCGTTAACAAATTAAAACCGGTAGAAGATTTTTAAAAGCAATAAAACAATTAAAACTATGTCTAACTGTGGTGGATTTTCCCCTCAAAGGCTTTGATAAAAAGCCATGTTTTTTGGTGCCGAAATGAAGCCAGAGTTGGCACCAGTCAAGCCTCCAAGGGGAGGGTATTCCACAACCGGGGTGCCACCACAGAGAAAGCCCTCTCCCACGTCCCACCATAATATATGTCTCATGTTGGTGGGACACAGATTCTGGGCAGGCATATATAGGGAGAAGCACTCCCTCAAGTATCGAGGTCCCAATCCCTTTAGGGCTTTGAATGTCATTGCCAATACCCTGAATTCCGACTGGAAGCTTATAGGCAGCCAATGCAATTCTTTATCTTCTT
This sequence comes from Elgaria multicarinata webbii, assembly GCF_023053635.1. Lineage (NCBI taxonomy): Eukaryota > Metazoa > Chordata > Lepidosauria > Squamata > Anguidae > Elgaria > Elgaria multicarinata. Next base: position 23,237,600 of record NC_086175.1, on the reverse strand, counting down.
AAGATGTTCTGGTGAGCAGGTCTAGCTGCTCCGTTTTGCACCAGCTGCAACTTCCGAGTCATCTCCAAGGGCAGCCCCAGTTTATGCGTGGTGTTTTGATTATGTGTTACTGCATGTGAATGGATCTTTATTCTGTAGAGGAATAACAGCACAATCTTATGCATGTAGATTCAGAAGTGAGCCCCACTGAATTCAGTGAGGCTTTTTCCCACATAGGAAAGGAAAGGAAAGGAACCTCTCGTGCAAGGAAAGGAAAGGGAAGGAACCTCTCGTGCAAGCACTGAGTCATTACTGACTCTTGGAGGGACGCCAGCTTTCACTGACGTGTCTTGGCAGGCCTTATAGCGGAGTGGTTTGCCGTTGCCTTCCCCGGCCGTGATTACCTTTCCCCCAACTAACTGGGTACTCATTTTACCGACCTTGGGAGGATGGAAGGCTGAGTCGACCCGAGCTGGCTGCCTGAAACCAGCTTCCGCTGGGATCGAATTCAGGCCATGGGGAGAGTTTCAGCTGCAGAAACTGCTGCTTTACCACTCCCATATACCTGCAACCTAAAGAGCACTGTTTTCATTCTTAGGACTGAGCCGAGGCATTGGTAGTTTGATCTGGAGCTGAGCCTGGCAAAGCTTAAACTAAGGCCACATCTAGACCTAAGGTTTATCCTGGGATCATCCAGGGTTCGCCCCTGCCTGAGCACTGGATCCCCTGTGTGTCACCTAGATGAACAGGTTTGATCCCTGGACAATCCAGGGATAAACCTTAGGTCTAGCTATGGCCTAAGTCATTGATGTTTTAAAAGTTGTGTGCAATAGCTTCAGTCACTCAAAGTTAATGGTGGGAGACAGATAAAATTCCTTTCTAAGATAACTATCTATCTATGATAAAGGATGTTGAAGCTATTGTATTGAGTACAGTGACCATATGGAAAGGAGGACCGGGCTCTTGTATCTTTAACAGTTGTAGAGAAACAGGAATTTCAGCAGGTGCCATTTGTACGCATGCAGCAGCTGGTGAAATTCCCTCTTCCTCACAACAGTTAAAGCTGTAGGAGCTATACTAGAGTGACCAGATACAAAAGAGGGCAGGGCTCCTGCAGCTTTAGCTGTTGTGAGGAAGAGGGAATTTCACCAGGTGCTGTATGTATACAAATGGCACCTGCTGAAATTTCTGTTTCTCTACAACTGTTAAAGATACATGAGCCCTGTCCTCCTTTCCATATGGTTTCCCTAGATTTTAGGTCATCTTTGTAGGAGCTCCTCTAGGTTCACCCACCATTTGAAATTAGCCAGGTGGTGACTAGAAAGAAGACCTTCGCAATGGTGGCACTCTCTTTTGGAATTCTCTCCTTGTGGGGACCTGTGGCCCTCAGATGTTGTTGAACTGCAACTTCCGTTACCTCTGACCATTGGTCAAATTGGCTGGGGCTGATAGGCATTGAAATCTAGCAATGTCTCGAAGTCCAGAGGGTTCACTATCCATGTTCTAATTTTGCATTTTCTGTGGTTTTTATTCACTTTGAATTTCATGTAAAGTGCACTGGAAGCATGGCTGACGAGAAGGAGAAACACGTTTAGAACACATAAATAAACAGCAAAAAAGATATTGTTTGCATACTGCAATCTCCATAGCACTGTCTATTTGAAAAGTGTTCATGAACTCCCCGTCAATTAAGAGGGTAATGCATTCATAGAAGTCTTTATCCTACCAGGTTCATTTGAATAACATACTTTTTTTATTTTTTTATTATTAAACAATATACAACAAACACAAAAAACAAATAAAATCACTTAATTCATAAACATAAAATTGCCTTAATATTATATATTCAAATTTAACCTATTAAACATATTTATACTAAACATAACAGTGCTCCCACCACCACGGGATCTCATTCCTGTTTCCAAAAACTCATAGTTTCATCTGTTGGTGGTTTCCCACTTCCTTTAAAAAACACAAACTCTAGGAACTTTTTCCATATACCCTCAAAATCATTCGTTTTTACTATACCTCTTTTCATTTTAATATTACATGTCAATTTATCATTTATAGCAATGTCCCACACTTCTTTATACCATTCTTCAATACAATAGTCTCCTTGAATCTTCCAGTTCCTAGCTACAATCAACCTCGCAGCCGTCAGCAGGTTCGTTATCAGCTCTTTCGCTTCTTTATTACATTTAAGTTCTTCTTGCAGTGAGAGTAATGCAATCCTTGGTGTAACCTCTACTTTAAATCCCATAATCTGCTCAATTTCAAAGAACACCATCTTCCACAACTTTTGCACATGTTTACAATCCCACCACATATGTAAATACGTTCCTTTTTCACCACAACCCCTCCAACAATCTGCTGAAAGCTGCTTATTAATCTTATTTAATCTGACCGGAGTTAAGTACCACCTCCATACAAGTTTATAGTAATTCTCCTTTATTCTTACTGACATATTTCTCAACACTCTCTGTCTCCATAGTCCTTCCCATCTCTGCTGTCCTACTTGTATCTTCAAATCGGTTTCCCAAACCACTTTCCCGACACTATCCAACACTCCTTTCTCAGCTAATATATTATATAGTTGACTCATTAACCCTTTTGTCCCTGTATTTTGTCCCTTGTCCATCTCTTTTTTCTCGATTAATTCCTCAAATTTCGTCCTCTCTCCACACTCTCCATTTTCTCTTACCCAATTTTTAGTCCATTGTTCCAATTGCCCATAATTTAACCACGTTAATTTCAAATCTTTTAAAACTTCTTCCAACCTCTCTCTTATATTCATCCCCCTTAACCATTCTCTTAACTTCATTTGAATGACATACTTTTAAAAACTGAAATTACTTTCTACCAGCATGTTACTGGACCTGCTCCATGTAATCGAAGCATGTTAGCTCTTTCTAATAATTATTTTGCTAACAACTATTTTGCGCACATTTTTACTGTTTGTAAAAACATGTGCCCCCAAGTCTCTCGTTGCTCTGTAGTATCTTTGTCACATTTCTCAAACCCAGTGATAGAAGCATAGGCGTGCACAACACATTTCATTAGTGTGTTCACGCAGGGATTTTTTTTAAAGGGGAACATTTATTGAGTATTCAATCATAAAGGACATTATTTTTAGTCATTTATTTAAAGAGGGCATGGCTCCTGGCAGAGAGGCTCCCAACAGAGCAATTCCTTTTAGCTCCTGTTCCCTAGAGCAATGGTGCTCTCTCAGAGGCAGAGGTTCTTCAGTGCAGTGGCAGAGCAGCTGGAGGGCAGCCAGAGGACTGTTCCCACTGTGTCTGGATCCCTACTCAATGGCCCCCTAAATTTGGAGCTTATTGCTTGAGGCATTAGGGTTTGCCTGGCACACCCCTTGTGCACGCCTATGGATAGAAGTTTTGATATTATTTGCTGGAGCTTATGGAAGAATTGTGAGGATAAAATGTGACAACCCATACATGCTGTGCTAAGTTCCTTATAGAAAAAAACAAGATAATGACAGAATTTATTTAGCGACCACCCCCTTTGGATCCATTTACCCTTTTGAACTTCAGCGGCATTTTGGTTTTAGTGGATGTTACAGCTCAGAATCAGCGTTATCACCTCTTGACCTGGAGAGGGTGTGGAGTTTTGGGGGGCTGTTGTTCAAGAATGCCTTTCAGCCCTGTGGCTCTTAAAGAAACCTAAAACCATCTCCAGGTTGGCAGGTGGTTGTAACCATGACCTCAATTCTGCTTTAGGGGTCTTTCTAGAAATCTTGTGTTCATTTGTTATCTCTACCTATAGGGACATAGGAAGATACTTTGGAGCTCTTTAAGTCCTGCTATTCTTTCTTGGGACATGGAATGTCTGTTCCATATGATCAGCTACTTGGCCACACAGTGCTCAAATAGCGAATTCGTGAATAATATTTTTTACATAAATATTTTATAGAGCTTCAAGCACCTTGTCAAAGTTGATGCTTACTTTTTTATATCAGTGGTTGTAGTTTTTGCAGATGTCTGTGTCACTGATTTCTGTGAGTGATTTTATGACTGAGTTCCAGCTTTTAATCCTTTCATGCTGCTCATTGATTTATTTTTAGTCGCTTCTGTCACATACCACATTGCGGATTTTTATGGTAAAGGGATATTATTTCCCAATTCTATGTTGAAAATTTGGAATAAGATTGACTCAGTATGTTAAGTGTTTGATTACCAGAGACTGCAGTATCTTAACAATAACTATTTTATTAACTACAAACTAAAGAGCAATTCTAACAAAACCACTGCTTCAGTCCTTCTGCCTTCAGGTTTCATTTTTTCATATACAGCATTGTCTCTCAAACTCTATTGAAGATCACATTTCTCTACATTTCCCCTCCTTTGAGTTCTAAACTATGTGAAACCCAACAATTGAGCTAAACAACCAATAATATTTACCTCTGTTAATATCCCTACTTTGATGTGATGAGTAGACTAGCAATCATCTCTAATAGGATTATTCTGCCCCCAAACTATTTGCAATTTCTGTCTATCTTTATAATAATTAATCTCTATAACATGCAGGGTTTCTGCCTCTGGAAGTCCCTTTCTCCATGCTTGAAGATGGGGAACAAACTTTTCATGGGTGGTGATTGAACCTTGCCGTGTATCGTATGTTGGTCTGGTGAAAAATTTTGTTCTCCTGTTGAATCCATTTTTGAAGTCTGCGTTGTTGCATGGTCAGATGCAATTCTGGCACAAGTTGTAGGTGACTTCTATTTCTCCTGAGCATGCCATTGTTAGTTGTGACAACATATGACCATGATGTCAAACACTGTCTCTTTACAGTTGATGTTTTTGACCCTCTCTATTAGCTTGTGAGTAGCAGGGTCAGTTGTGATGTGGCTAAAGTTGTATTTCTTTGCAAACTGGGTGAACTGCTTCCCTGCAAATTGTGGAGCATTATCTGTTACATGTTCATTAGGACACCCCAAACTAGCAATTACATTCTTTAAACAACTAATGACAGTAAGATCAGTCATGTGTGCTATTTCCAGGAAAATTTACATGGAAAAAAAGTCTGTGGCAACCAGGTACTTTTGCCCTTCTCCACTCCCAGTGCAGTCATGAGGAGGTAGTCAGAAATATTTACTTCAATTTTCAACTAGCTATGGTTTGCCATTTTGTATGACCTAGAATAAACTAGTTAAATTTAGCTATGATTTGTCTGAATAAGCCAACTTCAAACCATGGCTTATTATCCTGGCTTATTTAGACTAAAGTTAAAACAAGCCACAGTTCCCTGTTTGGAAAAAAATGACAGTGGATAGTTCTAGTCTCCCATTCACGGCCACACTAGTAGTGGAGATGGAAGGGGGAAGTGTGTAAGCCCAAGCCTCATTCATCTATCACTAAAACATTGTTTAGTGTTACATTTTTACTGCATATTGCTCACTAGGTTTATTGCTCAATTTGTTTATTTAATATCCTCACCCCATCCCTTTACAGAAATTCTGGCAGCAGTTGGGGCATGCAAATGTTTCTCAAAGTATGTTCCTTCAAGTGGGCTTGAATCTAGAGGAACAGAGAGCAGGCTCATGCACATAGTGGTGAACAGTGGTTTCGTATTACGTCCAAATGAGGTCAATGCTGTGGCACTTTTGTGAAGGAACGGTTTCTTTAAATGAGTTCTCCACTCAGGAATGTTCTGCTCCTGGTTTATGCTTCCAAACTCACTGACAGCAACATTTAGGACAACTAGTCACTACCTTTTTTCCTGACATGATTCTTGTGGATGTAACAGGCAGAAATCAACAGATTATTCTTTTCACTGTATAGAACAGTAGAAGGAAACATGTTAGGGCAAGATTGCCAAATACAGGGGCCCTTGGGGTCCTCAAGAGTCCACAAGAACTCCGTTGTACTCCACACAAAAAATACTGAACCATATTTAAGGCTAGTAACTGATGACCTTTGCAGACCAAGGGGGATGACCTATCCATACCTGTGACTGCAGGTAATAGCATCACTCTCTTTCCCCCATTCCACCTAGCTGAGCAGTGCAGGTGTCGCGGAATGTAAATGAATAATAGAATCCTAGAATCATAGAATAGCAGAGTTGGAAGGGGCCTACAAGGCCATCAAGTCCAACCCCCTGCTCAATGCAGGAATCCACCCTAAAGCATCCCTGACAGATGGTTGTCCAGCTGCCTCTTGAATGCCTCTCGTGTGGGAGAGCCCACAGCCTCCCTAGGTAACTGGTTCCATTGTCGTACTGCTCTAACAGTCAGGAAGTTTTTCCTGATGTCCAGCTGGAATCTGGCTTCCTTTAACTTGAGCCCGTTATTCCGTGTCCTGCACTCTGGGAGAATTGAGAAGAGATCCTGGCCCTCTTCTGTGTGACAACCTTTTAAGTGTTTAATGGTGCATAGTCTGCCATTTGCCAGCATTTGCAGGCAGCCAAGGGGAAGGGTGTGGGATGGGTATTGTTGGCCTTTGACCAGTCAGTGGAAAACTAGACTTAGGTAAGAGTGATGTTTAGTCTGGCTGTATTGGGGAGGGAAACGCTTTTGCCATGCAAGAGGATCTTGGAAATGAAAAGGTGGAATGTGATAAGAGGGCTTAGATAGTGGTGAGTTATGAGCTGAAGGAGAGTGTCTGTCCATCCCCACCTCCACTAGCGTGTTCTGGCAGTTGGGTAGAGTGCTAGCAAAGTGAACTTGGCATGGCCCAATGGTGAGAGTAAGATGGGGAGATATGTTTTAGAAGCTAATTGCTTGTATTTCCCGCTCCTATCCTGATCGAAACTAGAGTGTTTAGAAGCGAATACGAGGGCATAGCTCCTTGGGGGTGGGGAGGAGTTTGGCCCATCAATTAATTCATCTTTGATGCCCCTGTGTTAGAGTGAACAGATAAAAAAGGGAAGACAGGGGCTCCTTTAGTCATGGGGTAGAAGATGGGATTTTGGCAAATATCCTGGGGCAAAGAAAGTTGCATTTGCTCCTCTATGCAGTTATTCAAGGTACGGGAGCGCTTTCATCCTAACACAGGAGTGGCCAGTTTGAACGCTGTCCCCTGCAGAACGTCCGACTGCCCTGCGGTTTTAACAGTGCAGGAGGTCTGCCCCCACCCCCCCAAATGTAACTTAGAATGCCAAATAGCCAGGATGAAGAACTGAGGCTTCCCCTTATTTGGGTTATATGGCACAGCTTGCTTCCTTGCCTTTGAGCGTCCGATGTGTATTTCTTGTCCGATGTGGCTTTTGGCACGCTCAAAGACAAATCTCTTTAGGATTCTTTGCATTTGTCTGATCCTTCCTCAGCTTAGGGCGTTTGACTGGATTCTTGTCCTCCCAGCCTGTGACTTTGTGCTGGTTTAGTGAGCTAATTAGGCCTTGCTCTCTCGGCTCCTCCCAGTCCTTTCCAACAAAACATGTGCTGGACTTTGATGAATGGCAGCCATGTTGTTTTTAGCAGATGCAAGTTATTTTGGGCAGGATGAATGTTTACCATTTGCCTAGGAGATTTAGCCATAAATTAAACTTGAGAGGACCTCTGGGTAAACACGTTCATGCTTCAGCACGCTTAATGTGTTAATTAGCTACTAACAGTGCCAATAAAGTGGACCAGTCGGAAAATAATGGCTTCCTAGCCACTTTTGATCTACAGGTGTACGTAAAGAATGTAACCCAGAAAGAAATCACAGAAGAAGGGAACTGAGGGTTGGGGGGAGCTTTGGAAAGAATACCCACATTTAGTAACATTAAACCAGGTCTGCACAACTTGTGCCTTCACAAATCCAGCTCAGCAGTCATGTTTGGCCTTGATTAGACTTCCTGTGTTTTCTGCCTATCTGGAATTGCAAAAATAGAGAAAACAGGATTTGTCAGGCTCTTAGGAAACATAGGAAGCTGCCCGTACACTGAGTCAGACCATTGCTCCATCTAGCCCATTGTTGTCAACACTGACTGGCAGTGGCTCTCCAGGGTTTCAGACAGGGGTCTTTCCCAGTCCTTCCTGGGGCATGTCTATACAGCTTCTTTACCCTGACCTAAATGCGCAGATTCGCATTTCAGGACACATGATGCAGCCGTCCATTCGCCATAGCGCCAGGTTTTAAATGCGATAATGCGCAGATTCGTAGTTGTGATTTACCGCCACTTTTAGATCAATGTCTGAGTTTGCACCACATTATAGTTATGTGTCGCTGGGGGAGTTAAAACACATTTTGACATGTGGGCAGAGCTTTGAAGGCAGGACAAAGTGATTGGCCGATTTCCTGGCTTCCCACCTATCGCGTCCTCCTCTGGCTCCCTCGTTCCTTCCCGCCGTTTTCATTTTAAATTATATGATTCTGTGGAGCTCCACAAATAGAGCTTATCATATTAAAACAATGAGGGGGACGGGCAGCCAGAAGGAGGAGACGTGTTCAGTCCCCTCTTGCTCCTTGGAGAAAAGCCTTTGTTTTCTTTTTGTCCTTTGCAATGCGCTGTTTTCCCCCTCTCTCGCATCCTCCTTTGCTACCTCGTTTCCCCCCCCCTTTCAGTTTTTCTCTTATATGAATCTGTGGACATCCACAGATAAAATTTATAGCTTCACTCCTCTCTCCTCCATAGTATCGTATCATCGTATGTGCGCATGTGCGCATTAATAACTGCACTACAAAAAAAATCAGGCAATAAATCGCTGTTGCTTCTGCAGTGTGATGCTCTTTGCCTAGATTCGAATCAACGGAAATTATATTCAAAGAGGAGCAATCCCATTGTTGTATAGATGGGGGCCTGGAGAAGCCGGTTATTGAACCTGAGGCCTTCCGCCTGCGAAGCTGTGCTGTATCACCCTGAGCTATGGCCCCTCTTTGAGTTGCACTGCAGGCTCACATTAGCACTTGGTTATGTATACGTATTCATAGTTAACTAGAGGTCATAGGTCTGCTTAAAGGCCATTTCAAGCTCCGATTAAGCTGTCAATCTGAAATCATTAGTGAAACGAAGGGTGGGGGAGTCACATACCATTATGTCTAAAAGGTAGTGGGGAATTTGCTCTGAAATGTGCATTTTTCTACAGTGGTAACGAAATAGGGAGTTGGCGGTCTCTTTGCCTTCATGATATCTTTTGTTTAAATTGGCCCTGCTCTCTGCCCTTTGACGGCAGTTTGATGTACAGAAATTAAACAGGATATGTTTTTCCAGGCCTGGAGAGAAGTGTTAGGAAAAAATTCACTAACAAACTTCCTGGATGCCAGGCTGCTGTAGGGGTGGGTAACGTGTGGCCCTCCAAATGTTTTGGCCTACAACCCCCCATCAGCCTTGGCCATCTCTCCTCTTTTACAAAGGACAGCCCTCTATTTGAAGGGCTGCTAGAGGCCCATCCTGTGTTTGAAAATGCCTTCGATTTGAAGGGCCATCCTTTCCCATTCTGGTTTAAAGATAAAGTACCATAAGATCTGTGGCCCATCAACACTGGCACCTGACTTGCAGACTGAACAGGCACACGGAAGGCCACAGCCTTCCACACTACGGTGAGATGTGCTGCATTTCTCTTTAAATTATAATTGTTATCTGTAAATTTGCATCCATCCATACAGATTAGCGCATGCAAACTTTATGCAAATTGATGCCCTCTTTTGTCCTCTTTTTTGGTCGGGGATCATGGGAGCTGTAGACCAACACATCTGAGGGCCGCAAGTCGCCCACACCTGGTTTAAAGCCACAGGAAGAGTCAGTAGGAACTCTAGCAATAGCTGGACAGTAGTTTTAGCTTTTCGTTTCATTGGGTGTCACCATACAAACACCCTGCGTACATTGACAGCGAAAGTGGAGTTCTGCCTGGAGGTCACACCCTCTCCATGCCATTCAGTTATAAAATTCGGAGAATTGTGAATGTTGAAGGATAACTGAGCTTTGGTTTGTGTACTGCAGGGGTGCAGAACCTCCGGCCCATGGGGGACTTCAATCCGGCCCACACAGCCTCTTTGGGTTCCCCGCCCCCTGGAGGAATCCCCGAGGAGGGCATCCCCTGGCTACTATCTCCACTCTCAGATTGGAGATCACAATGGGGATTTCCCTGTTAGGGTGTGCGAGCAGTGGAACCCCCGCTGTTACCTTTGATCTGAGATAGCAGCAGGGAGATGAGGGGCCGTGGGCAGCAGGCTCTGGGGCTTGCCTGTACCAGTGAAAGCACCCACTCTCCCCACACGCATGTGAGTCTCCTTCTCATGCTCCATCCCCTTTTCATAATGGTGGGAAGAGGTGGGACACGTGAAGGGGTTGGGTCCCTGTTGCTCTTCTGTCAGGAGGAGGCAAGAGTGGGAAGATGGAATAGAGCCATGTTGGTCTCCGTTGCTCCCCGTCAGAGGAGCAATGGGGTTAAGTCCAGCTTGGCTTTGCTGCACAATGAAGCCTGGTCCCTGGTCCAAGTGCCGGATGGAAGATCCACTTATGGCTTGGGCCAGGGAGCAAATGACATCAGGTGGGCGTAGCCAAGTCCCATGGAGGGCTGGCCAGGGGGCATCATCTGCCCGCCCCCACACCCAAAAGTGTATTGGTTCCAAAGTGCGAAATTGGTGTACTGGTTCCAAAGTGTGACATTAGGAAAGTTCACGTTGAAATGCGAACCAGCTGAATTTCTCTCCTATCCCACCCCTGAGGTGGATGCAGCATAAATTTTGAGTGTAGATCAGTTTGCTGACAACTTTATTTGTTGCATTCAGTTTACTGGCAGTGAGTAAGGTGAAGCAAACGGAACTATTGAGAGTTCACTTGAATGAGGTCACGAGGAATCACCCTCGTGCACCCTGGCAATGGCTAATCTTGATCAAATTGCTCTGCTCTTTCCTAAAATAGCACTGGAGAAATATTTACTTTACTTTCTTAAAAGGCCAGGATCAGCATCTTCAGCGGTCCCTCCCTGCTCAAGCCTAGTTTCAGCCCAGCAGTGGTGTTTCTCTGGACTAGAGTTGACAGGTTGCAACAACACTGTCTCTGGGTTGTGTGCTATCAATGAGCATGGCGCTTTATAAAGTACAAAAAGGCAGGTCCCTGCCCCGAGGAGTTTACAGTCTACAATTTGCTGCAGGGGAAACAACAGAGGAAGGGGTAAGAAGTGGAGGCAGTAGGGTAAGTAGGGTGAGAATGTGCAGTTATTTCAATTACATATACTGGCAGAGCCAGTGTGGTGTAGTGGCTAAAGTGCTGGACTGGGAGTTGGGAGATCTGAGTTCTAGTCCCCACTCGGCCATGGAAACCCGCTGGGTGACTTTGGGCCAGTCACAGTCTCTTGGCCGAACCTACCTCACAGGGTGGTTGTTATGAGGATAAAATGGAAAGGAGGAGGATTATGTATGCCGCCTTGGGTTCCTTGGAGGAAAAAAGGTGGGATATAAATGAAATAAATAAATAAATATACTTTGGCTTATTTACAGCAGAGCATGTAGATTTAAATTCCCTGTTGCAGTAGAAGAGGAGACTGGCAGCCCGTGGTGTGTCATGCTTGGAACCTTCCTGGGAGGATAGTGGTGCGCCTAAAGGGCAGGGCGGGGAGAGGAAGCCCTTCCATTGTCTCCTGTTGCACTGGGAAATTTGAAAGCCACAAACACCTGTCCCAGGTTGCCACCTGCCCACTGTTCCCTGGACTCCAGCAGTGCTTTGCGCCGATCACCAGCCCTCCCTCCAGGCCCAGACAACACATGGGGCTTTTTGCCTGACACCATGCAGCTGCAGACACTGCACACTCCAGCAGAACCATCAGTGTGGGGGATAGGACAGAACCTGTGGCTCTCCTGTTGTCGTTGGACTCCAACTTCTATCAGCCCCAGCAACCATGGCCAATGGCTAAGGATGATGGGGAATGTAGTCCAACAACATCCAGAGGGCCATAGGTTCCCCACCTCTGGGGTAGGGTCCTTTTCCCCACATGAGGTTTTTCTGCTAAAAATCCCGAGATCTGCATTTTGCCGTAGAAGGGAAAAGATACAGAGATGTCACTTGGACTATACTACCAACACACAAAAATGTGGGTTTATCCTAACTCCACTCCTGAATGAAAAGAGGATGAGAAGTGGGTTCCAGCACGAATGGGATTGCGCCTCGTTGCTGGGATTCCAGTCAGTTAAGTCTGAGCAGTTTGGCTCGCTGGATCCGCTGCTAATGTCTTTCTAAGGACCGTGAATATCTCAGCTTGAAAAGAAAAGAAAGAGCAGGTTCTGCCCCTGGTGACTTCAGAGACGGGCTTTGAAAACGAGTCATTGGCACCTGCCAGAGGCTCATCAATCGGCTTCCAGCAGGAGCTGAGAAATTGTGAAGCAGAAAATGAGGATTTACCTTTAAATAGCCTGATGAAGTGGGAGACAACGCTGCCACCGCTGCCTTTGCGTGTTCCTCCCCGTCCTCCTTTGGTGTGTGCCCCATTCTTCCTTGTGCAGCGGAGCATGCGGGAGTTCGCTGCTGCAAGCAGTGGTGCAGGGCAGCCAAAGAGACCAGGGAAGAAGTGGGTATAAGCTGTTGAAGCTACCTTGTTTCATCAGTGCATTTTAAAGTTCATCAGAACGCAATCCCGTTTCGTGGGCGTCCCGCTCCAAAATAAACAAATCCCCGTTGCCTCCTCTATAAAGATTGCCTTATAAGCAGCTATGGACAGCCTCCTTCCAGCCAAAGTGTTTAAGGCTGTTGACCCGATCTGTGCTAGCAAGATGTCATTCGAAAGGCCTTGGCATAAAGAGCTTCGGACATTTGCTCTTGAAAAATTGCCCACGGACGATAGAGAGGCAAACATTTCCCCCTATCGCCAAAGCAAGCCACCCTATCTGGGCCAGACGTGCTGGACTACTCAGCAGGAAGGGTGAAAGCTCACGGTACATTCATGAAGTTCATGAATTCAGCAGGAAGGATTAAAGTTCATTTTGTGGAAAAGTTCTGTGCAAACAGCTGATCAAATGCAGTAATTGTGGATGATCCTTTTGTTAGGACAAGGTAGGTTTCTTTGCGTCATTTCTGTGGATGTCAACACTCATCAGTGAAGACATCTGTTGAAGACAGGCAGGACGAGCAGAGGAGAAGGAGATGGGTAGAGAGACTCCTGCCTTCTCAAGAATATTTCCATTCATTTTACTTTTATTGCAACGTTTACGTTTCATGGTCGCAACATTGGCTAGAAAATGGTTTACAGAGCTATGTAGCATGGAGCTAAGCAAACACAAGTTCTTGACACCAGAAGCCATTTTTTGGCTATTTTTTAGCAAGTTGTATTTAAGCGTGCAGCGACCTGCTGAATTTCTTGAGTCAGGCCACTAATATACCTCTACAAACCTGGCACTATTTGCAAGATCAGGTCCTGGAATTGGTGCTTGAAACAGCCCCCCTCAGGATTGTGTTTCATGCCAAAGGAATCATGCTGGGGTGAAAGGATATGTAAGAGAAAACGAGCCAGCAAGAGAGATCAGACTGTTAACATAATCAGAATCTAGGCCTGGAATCCAAAATCAATAATAATAATAACAACAACAACAATAATAGATGTGTGCCTGTCTACCTGTCCATCTGTCAGTGCCATAATGCCAAGTCTGTGAAAACTAGATGCCTGAAACTTGGCCTGCCTGCCCTACGGGACCCTAGGGATGTGCACCTCAAAGTTATTTTGTTTTGAAAACACATTAATTACTTTTAATTAATTTTAATGTGTTTATGTGGCTGAAGCTTGTAGTAACAACTTTAGCCACCAGGGGCAGACTTCCTTAACTGGTTCATGCCTTTGCAGCTGATACAGTTTGAAGACGGGAAAACAGTGGGCCAAGCAACAGAGTTTTATGGCTTCTCCTCCCTACTGTGGGACAGGCCTCATTCCCCCTCAGGGGAATGGAGAAACACCTTCCTCAGGGGGCTTTATGGGTGCATCTTAGCCATGGGAGATCGAGGACAAATAAAAGGAAGTACTTCTTCACACAGTGCATAGTTAAGTTATGGAACTCACTACCACAGGATGTGGTGAAGGCCACCAATCTGGATGGCTTTAAAAGGCGGTTGAATAAGTTCCTGGAGGCGAAGGCTATCAATGGCTACTAGCCCTGATGGTTGTGTGCTATCTCCAGTATTCGAGGCAATAAGCCTGTGTGCACCAGTTGCTGAGGAACATGGGTGGGAGGGTGCTGTTGCACCATGTCCTGCTTGTTCCTCCCTGGCTGATGGCTGGTTGGCCACTGTGTGAACAGAGTGCTGGACTAGATGGACCCTTGGTCTGATCCAGCTTGGCACTTCTTCTGTTCTTATGCCAATGGACGTGGTTTCACTCAGGCGGGGCGAGCACAATGTGTCCAACTCTGACAGCTCTGTACGTTTGCTTGAAGGCTTCAAACTAAGGGCTGTTCCAAGCTGTGTGAATCCGGGTCTGTTAGCTAATGAATAAATAAAGAAACTAATGGTGTGTTAGACATTCTGGGCAGACAATCCTATGCATCAGAGGGCAAGACTGGATTAAAAGTCGATTTTGCAGCCCAATCCTCTGCACATTTGCTCAGAAGTAAGTTGCCAGGGTTGGTGACTTACAACCCAAAGAAGACTGGCATTACCCCTCAGGTGTGCAGCTGGTGTGGGGGGGGGGTTTGATTCCTCTCGCTAATACAAGCATGTGTATTTTTGATAGTTCACCAGACAATGACTAGTTGTAGTTCAGATGTAATATCTCTGTCCTTGTAAACCATGACTAGGAGATGGCAAACATGTTGAGGGCTCAAATGCTTCCTTCCCATCTCCCTTTATGGTCTACTTTAACCAAGGTGTGGACTTACCTCTGCATTGGCACCTATCATTGGTAACATCATGCAGATGTGAAGCTGAGCCATGTTTAAGGCTATCAATGGAAGAAGGAGTCGATTTTGAATGGAAGGGAGAAGGACGGTGTGATTCCACAGAGTACTCCCAGTTTGCATGGATAGGAAAGGTGTAGGTGTTGGTGTGTGTTACATTTGAACACACACTGGACCTATTTGAAAGTTGAACTATTAACTAACGCCAGCTTTTGCTGTTTGTGTTTGCAGGCTACATCCAAGCCTGTAGAGGACTCATGATCGCGGCCGTCTGTCTTGGATTCTTTGGCTCCGTGTTTGCACTGGTTGGGATGAAGTGCACAAAAGTTGGAGGCTCAGACCAGACTAAAGCTAAAATTGCTTGTTTAGCTGGGCTGATTTTCATCCTTTCGGGTAAATATGACATGACAAATGCGAAGTGATTTAGAATTCTCTAGGAGCACATTCCATCAAATTGATGGGGAAACTGCTATTGATTTCATCGGTCAGTAGGATCAGGTTTACATTTATTGTGCAGCTTCTAGTTCCTGAAATGTTGTCCATCTGATGCATTTTTAGGGCTGAGCGCGTTGACTGGTTGCTCCCTGTATGCAAACCGAATCACATCCGAATTCTTTGATCCTACGTTTATTGCACAAAAGTAAGTACTGTTGGGGAAAGGTTGGTTTCCCCCACCCCCCGAAGAAGTATAGGTCTGTTGGAGCTTAAGAAGACAAATTCATTATACTGCATTGCCACAATATGTGAGGCATTTAAACAGTGGATGGAGGGCAACCTATCAGGGATGCTGTAGTAGTAGGTTTCCTACATCAGCAAGAGTTTGGACTAGATAATCGTTGAGATCCCTTCCAATGCTACGATTCTGCGTTTTCCTCTATGAGGTTCATCAGACGAGTGTTTTATCGCATGCTCGCTACTGCTGACTTGCAGATGTGTGTGAATCCTTTAGACAATGATGTCCACCTCCCACATGCCTCCTGCTCCTTCTGCTCATTTTTCCATTGCAAAATGGACCCCCAAAATGCAAATATATTTTTTTAAAAATGGAATGTTTCGCGATTTCCTGCTGTGTGCAGGAACAGTAGCATGATAGAAACGGCTCCTGAATAGGCCATGTGATCTTTGTTTACTTCCTCTTTCCTGTCGGGGAAGAAGAGGAAATAATGAGGGACAGAAGCGGGGGCGGAGAAGCAACGGTAAGGAAACCCGATTTTCCCCCGTGTGATGAAGCTCTATGTA
The DNA here is from genome assembly GCF_023053635.1 of Elgaria multicarinata webbii. Classification (NCBI taxonomy): domain Eukaryota; kingdom Metazoa; phylum Chordata; class Lepidosauria; order Squamata; family Anguidae; genus Elgaria; species Elgaria multicarinata. The sequence goes on along the minus strand of NC_086175.1, from coordinate 23,221,626 downwards.
TGTATGTGAATGCAAGTGACTTGGAGGCCCTCTCTCCTATGAAAAGAAACTATAATGAATATAGTTGCCAGGTTGCAGTTGGGATGACCTTTACATTTTGCCATTGCAATGAGAGAAGAGGCAACCACCACTTCTTTTCCTTTCCAGGTCCCCCTTCCCCCCCCCCCCCCATCTGCTATGTACTAGGCTTACTTTTTGCACAAAGAGATGGATTACAGGCAGGTGAAACAAAGGCCTGGTTCAGACAACACGCTAAACCACACTGCTTAACCACAAAACAGTTAATGGAATGCATTCCGTTAAACATTTTGCGGTTAAGCAGCATGGTTTAGCCACTGACAGTCTCTTTTCCCACTGCATTGGTAAATGTAAAGATATGTATGCATGTTTTCCAGGTCACACCTTGGCAAACCTAAGCACAAAAGATTCAGAGTTGGTGGAATAAATGGCTCAGATATGAATGATTTGCAAGCTATCAAGTCTATCTCTACAGCAAGCAAACAATAACAATGAAAGAAAAGAATAGATATGTGATTTAAGTAATAGGTTTGAAAGGTTTTGGGTTCCCAAAGAGTACCAAAGACATCCTGCATAAATCCACTTTCACAAATGTAATAAAAGACACCTATCTTCTCTGCTGGTAGTATTCACTCTCATGCCAGATGGATAGATCAAAGAAGAGAAAAGCAGTAAGGCCATGCGGACCTGTAGCACATTTAACTGTTTCAGAAACAGTACCAACAGTCAATATTTAGTATTGCCATCTTTCTTTATTGGCCATGTCCTTATGCCTTTACAGAAGCCTCACACACAGAAATCTGGAAGACGTGCTTTCCAGACACAGTGATACAAAAAAGAAAGAAAAAAAACATCACTTGCTGATTTTCTGACTGGCTGGCTTACAGAAACAGACCCTGTCCTCTTCAAAATATGGCTACTTTAGGGGGTCTATAGCGTAATAAAATAATCACTGCTGCCTGCTGTTCCTGTCAGTATTCAACTGGCATTAAGATCAGTGTATTACAAGCCCAATAAGCTTCACTCTACATGTGTTGGACAGAGGTCTTGGCAAATATTCTCTGGCATATACAAAACAAGGATAGCTACAAAAACAAACAAAGGAAAAGTAGAATTCCTGGTCTACTTCTGAATTGAAAGTAATTAGTAGTTTACCAGGGCTGGATCCCAAGCCCACTGCTATGGTTCTAGTTACTTCAATCAAACTGTAAAACACCCATAACCAATAATCCAATTTTGCACAGGGCCAGAATACTCAGTGCATCCAACTGTGCTTAAAGCTGCTCACTCTTTAGCCTGGCTAGTGATGAAAATCAAGATTCAGCCAAGAGATTAAGGATCTGCTTCCCAAGCCAATTACCCTAATGGGTGCCCAACAGGCTTCAGAATTAGAGAGAGCAAGGCACCGACCCCAGTATTCACTTATTAGGTCTTTATGTAAGCCTCTCTCATAAACTCATGCAATGTGAATGGCTGTTATACAGTAGCAGTAATTAGTGCCTTGTTCTCCAAACCAGAAAAAAAGGTGAAATCTTTTACATTGATCTGTCTCTGATTAAACTTAACAGGGGTACTTATTTTGGCACGTTTAGGCTATGATTGGAAGTGAACTCCATTCACATCAACTGGACCGGCTTCCATAATGGTGGTTGGTTGCCAAAGTCCCTTGAACTGTAACTACTGGAGAATGGAAAAAGGCACCTGCTCACGGGAAGAGTAGAAGTTCGGATGACTTTGTTGTTGTCTTTGGCAACATAGTGTGCACAGCTTCTGCAAAATTATTTCGTGAAATATGTTAATATGTCGGATGGCTTTGTTTATCTTTGTCACACCCTCCAAAAGTGAAATCAATGAAACCTATTTGCTGATTAAACTATTTACTAAGCATGAATATATCACTTTCTTGCAGGTATGAATTAGGAGCGGCTTTGTTCATTGGATGGGCTGGAGCATCACTTTGCATAATTGGCGGCAGTATATTCTGCTTCTCAATTGCTGAAAACAATAAAACTCCAAGGTACAGAACACACCAGCTTTATTGAAATTAATGCATTAGCATATTTCTAATTATTAAATGTGTAAGAAGGTAAGCTACGCAGATCCAGTTTGCATATCTTTCAAAAACAACCTTACAGTTAGAGTTTGGGAATGATTGGTTGAAAGGGAAAAAAGAAGGATTTAACGATTTCAACCTACCTCCCCTTTTAAGGAAAACCTTGTTTGATATTGCTTATCAGTATAAAGCTTTAGCATAGCGTTAGATGTCATCTGGTAAAAGCTGATAGCAAAGCATTCCGTTATGCCTTGTAGATACTTTGAAGTTTCCTCTCTAAAGGAATGCATGTGGCATAGTGGTTAGAGTATTGGACTGGGACTCAGGAGATCCAGGTTCTAGTCCCCATTCAGCCATGAAGCTCACTGGGTGACTTTGGGCCGTGAAGCTCACTGGATGACTTGGTGCTAAGCCTAACCTACCTCATAGGGTTGTTGTGAGGATAACATAGAGAAGAGGAGGAGGAACTTGTGTGCTAAATTGGGCTTCTTGGAGAAAAAGTGAGATATAAATGTAACAAATGTTGCATTTTCAGTTGAAGCATTAATGTTTCAGGAATCTGGGCTAACGTTTTTTAATTTACCAAATACTTTCTGCTTTCACAGGATGGTTTTAGAATTGCCAGAGCGCAATGCAGAGAACCACCTACCTCTATATTCAACATTATTGATGTAGTCGGTGGTTGCCGCTGTCCCTCCACTCCCTTTCCATTAAAGATCTGTCGTTTACCCACTTCCTCTGCTGAAGCAAGTGGAACTTTAATTTTGTCCCACCCCCCCAAATATGGCAGAAAAGGGTGAACAATGGGACCTGGGAAGGACCAAGGCAGGAGACACAGAGGCAACACCTTAGAATCATAGAATAGTAGAGTTGGAAGGGGCCTAAAGGCCATTGAGTCCAAGCCCCTGCTCAATGCAGGAATGCACCTTAAAGCATCCCTGACAGATGGTTGTCCAGCTGCCTCTTGAAGGCCTCTAGTGTGGGAGAGACCACAACCTCCCTAGGTAACTGGTTCCTTTGTCATACTGCTCTAACAGTCAGGATGTTTTTCCTGATGTCCAGCTGGAATCTGACTTCTTGTAACTTGAGCCCATTATTCCGTGTCCTGCACTCTGGGATGATCGAGAAGAGATCCTGGCCCTCCTCTGTGTGACAACCTTTCAAGTGTTTGAAGAGAGCTATCATGTCTCCCCTCAATCTTCTCTTCTCCAGGCTAAACATGCCCAGTTCTTTCAGTCTCTCTTCATAGGGCTTTGTTTCTGCTGTATTGATGTTGTTGAAGATAAAGGTGGGCTTTCTGATTCCAGCCTGGCATTTCTTAGATAGATTGCAAGGGAAAACTCTGTTGAACGGAAGCCTTGAAAGCTAATAAACTAGCTTGGGGGAGAAAATAAGCATAGGTGATACCTGAATGGCAAATGAGTTTTTCCTTCCATTAACTGAAGGTGCATTATGTAGGATTCATAAGAGGGTTTGGCTTTCCCTACATTTACAGGAACAGCCTCTCCTTAGAAACAAAAGCTACATACAGCACAATCTTGTTTGGGAATAAATCCTGTTGAATATAGTGGGACTTACTTCCAAGTTAACATACGTAGGATTATGCCAGGAGTCCCCAACCTTTTTGGGCTGGCAGGTACAGTCAGGATTTTTAAAAATGTCATGGACGTTATAAAAAATAGCTGTAACACAAATCGTGTCCATTCACAAAATGGCTGTCATGCTGGGCACAGTCAATCACAAAACATTCATTTCACAGCCTCTGGACTTATCTAGGGTCCAGAGGCATTCTGGGAAAAGGAAATGAATATGGCGGGTTCACAACCCCAATTTTTTTAAAAAAATGTAAAAATTGGGTGCAGCAGGGGACCCTAGCAAGCATCAAAGGAGGTGTCTGTGGGCACATTTGTGCCGAAGGTGCTATGTTGAAGACTCCAGTGTTACACTTAGGCTCAAACAAGGTGCTAGCATTAGTTGTGGCGTATTTTATTTTATTTCTTTGAACAGCAGCCCACCCTCCATGCCGTATTCCTAACTACTTTTGAAAGTCTCCTGTTTCAAAAGCTGTTTATCACATGGCATGGAGAAATGCTGCCCTTGGAGAAAAATATCCTGGAACTCATGGTTCTTTGGGTCCTGGTTGACCCAAGAAGGAACCAATAAATAAATAAATAAAGCAGGTGTAGTCTTTGCCGGCATGAAGTGTGGGTAATATTGTGACCTGCTCAATTCTTCGGGTTATGTTATAATGAAATGTGCAAGACCAGGCCAAGAAAGAATATGCGGGAGTCCCATGAAGTATTCCAGAGACCCAGCTCCATTGTTTGAGAGAGAGAGATCTTTAATTATTAGATGACACACTTCTCCGCCTTGGTTTGGCCATTAACTCTTGATTTTCTAGTTTTTGACCCTGCAGGGCTATTGAGTCTTTGACCTGTGTGTTTTGGTAACCTTAGGGCAGCTTCAAATGGCTCAGCCATGGGAACACTCCCAAGATTTTTTCCAGGTGTCTGATCACAAATTGGAGATGGGTGTGCTGAGAATCCATGTTCATTTTGGGGAAATTGTGTCCATCTTGTGGGTATATGCGTGTGCATTCTAATCACATTTTATGGTTTGAAGTCACAAGACAGCGTTCCTATTTGGACACCCAATGACGTGGCAGCCCTGAAAACTGGTTTTGACTCTCATTCTATAACGTTGGTCCCAGTGCAACTTCTCCCTAGGACTGGCAAAGTATTAACTATATTCCTGTTAAACTGTTGCCTAAAGGAATGCGGACAGCTGACTTTGAACAGCTGCTTGAGCTACAAATAACTAGACCTACTCCACTTGTCATGGGTACTCTACACTGCTAGAAAACCTAGGTGTAATTGGCCCTATGTGGGGGAACCTAGGGCTGTGAAGCATCTCGTGATGGGATTGGGGGGCTACAGTAGCATCAATGACTGATTGGTTTTCAAGTTCCACTACTATGCCCATATTTGGCTACCTATCAGTGCAAGCATTCATAGCCTACGACCACACCAGTCAAGAAACCATATGGAGTTAAATTGACTCCTGTGTTCTATTGGTCTGATCTGTTTTAAATTGAAAAAAATTGTGAAGGAGGCTGCTTTGAGACCCACCTGCAATGCAAACTCCATGTAAGTGTAAATAATTGGCAAGGGTTGACCTTTTCATATAGTTTCTTCATGCTTGTATAATACCCTGTCAGCTAACTTGAAGACGCATCAAACATGTGGTCCCTTCCAGCACTAGCCACAAAGTTTGTACATTGCTAGTGGTTCAAGTGCGGAGTGAGCAACTTATCATCATCATCCATCAAATTCGGGTGGTGGTGGTGTAATTCCACATTTTCTATTTATTGGAGTGAAATACTTGTAGCACAATCCTATGCATGTCTACTCAGGGGTAAGCCCAATAGAGCCCTACTGAGTTACTGTATAGGATTGCAACCTTGTAGTCCTATCGTATGCATGTTTACTTAGAAGTACGTTCCACGGGTGTGTAATATTGAGCTACAACACTGTGGTCTTGCATAGGTCTACTCACTGAGTTCAGTGGTGCTTACTCTCAGGTAAGTGGGTATATGAAGTGAAAACCCCCCCAAAAAATATTTCCTCAACTATGAAATTATTAGGTAGCTGTAGGCTAGACATGCTCTTTCAGCCTCCAGTCTGTGACTAAGGGAAGATAATAATACTGATCTACCTTAAAGAGCTTAAATTTTACACTTAAAAAGGGTTATTAAGAAAATGTATGTGAAGAGCTGTGCAGAAAGTGCTTAACAAATGCTACCTATTAGGATTTGTACTTTACATGATGGTGAGTTCAAGTCAAAAGGGAAGTATGTTTGTTCTAATGAAAGAATGGACATTTCCCCTTAAATATTTGTATTTGGAGACTAAACGGGGTAACTTTCTCTTTTTTTTCAGGATGGGATATATGTACAACAAAGCTGCTTCTGTGATGTCTACTCGAACGAAGGCCTACAACAGCTCAGCAGAGTTTAAAACGCCCAGAGCGCCCCCAAAGCACTTTGACAAAAATGCCTACGTGTAGCCAGATGGTTCTCCAGGAGGCAATATGTTTTTAAAATTCACGTTTGTGCTCTTCAGTCACAGAATGATTTTTAGAAAGGTACCGGTGTCATTAGCACCAGGAATAAGAATATTTTATAAATGAACTTTTGCCTTCTTGATGTAAATTTTCCTCATGCCTTGTTTTAAGATTTATACTGATGTTATGCCTAAATTATATCTGTAAATCATTTGCTATTTTTGCTTTCTGTAAAAATATATATATATATTTGCAAATAAAGTCACGTCATATTGGTTACGGCTAATAGTATCAATGTTCCTGCAGAATGAAACACTACAGGAAGGTTCCAGCTTTTAGATTGGTAGCAAAGTTGTAGCTCTATCTTTGATATTTTGCAACCGATTTTAAAGACGCATTAAAACAGACTGAGTCAAGTAAGTTGAAGCAGAATCCCAGTAGTTTACGCTATGCAACAACAAACCTTGTTTTGAGTCACTGGTTCCTAAAGCTTTTGGCCCCACAGTCTGAAATGCATCCTCAGAAGGACCCACCCCGCCGCCGCTCCACACACAACTCAATTCAAATTTCTCTTTCTGTGAAATTTCTGTGGAGACACTAATGATTTGCTTTACCATGCCCTCAGCTGCGGAAGGAGCCTGTAGATTTAAATGCTCCAAGGGCAGGGCCTTCTGCACCCTTTTGTCCCCCCGTTTGACAAGGCGTTTCCTCTTCCTACAGTAAGGCAAAATTGAAGTTCTTCTGTCCATAGTAAGCAGTAGAGGAGGAAGAAGGCAAAGGGGCGGAAATTTTCTTTTTCTCTCAGAGCCTCAAAATAATGGATGGGCCACTTTGGGAGGTCTGTAGTGGCATTTATGTCCCCTGGAACCGCAACTCATAGTCGGGCACAGTGTTCCAAAAATTATCTAAATAAAAAATGGGGGGGGGGGGGGGGAAGGCGTCCATAACATGAGCGGACGCCAAAAAGATGTGATGCAAAGCCCTAAAAGGGTCGAACGTAGCTTGCAAGCAAGAAAAATGTGACCTTTTTGATGCATCAGGGTAATGTAGAGCACGGAATCCAGGCAAGGGGCTGGCAATCCTACGTGTCATGGTTGGTAAGCTGCAAAAGCTTAGCATAATGAATGTGGAAGTCTTTAATGTGCTGCAAGACTTGTTGGCCTTAGCTAGACCTAAGGTTTATCCTGGGATTGTCCCGGGGTCATCCCTGTTCATGACACACAGAATATCCCTGGAGCAGGCAGGGACAATCCCGGGATAAACCTTAGGGCTAGCTAAGGCCTTAGCTGTTTATGCTTAGCAGAAGTAGTGCGGCTGTTTCAACAAGGCCCAAAGTAGTGCTTGCAGGACTTTAGAACGCCCCTAATAATATTATGCTGACAGTGTGGCCCAAATACGTAGAATTTGTAAAGTGAGGAGAACTCAGCAGGGAGGGGGGGTGCCCTCCCACAAAGCCAATTCCTCCTCCCTCGGGGAAAGGCTGCAAGTGCCCCAGAGAACCCACTGCTCAAAATGATGCCAATGTCTTCCAACCTTTGCCATTTTCTGTACATTTGGTGAAGGAAGAAAGTAACATTTGCAAGAAAATAAATAATTTATTTAAGATGTTCACTTTTTTTTATATAAAGTTTAGTATAAAGGTTGTTGGTTTTTTAAATTTTATTTTTCTTCATTACTTAATAGTGGTTCAGTTAATACTGTTAATTGAGAATCACTTATTCCCTGAAATTGGAGAGCTAGCTGGAAGCATTTATAACAGTCCTGCATTATATCAACGGGAAACTAAAAAGACACCAGAGTTTTGTAAACAAAAGTTCGTTGTTAATGCACAGCAAGAAAAATGAACAGAAATCAGATCGTTGTAGATAAAACCTCATTCCAAAGACAACAATCATATATCTGAAGAGTCGCTCCAGTCTGTGACGGTGACCAAGCTGCTTTTTAATGTACTTGTTGTATCTGCATCTTGAAGGCCTATTTAAAAAGACAATGGCGACATTTTTAAAGATACGCAGTGAGAGAGATTCTTCCACTCCCCTATATCACTTGTTCCAGTACTCTAGCATTCTTAGATTTAGAAAGTACTTCCTAATGTCCAGAGAATTTTGATCGTCTTTAACTAAGGCTGCCAACACAGGGATTTTCTATGCTTCTGGGTCAGTGCCTTAATGCACAACTAGAAATGCATGAAATTGTACCCCTCAAAATTTACTCTGTTGTGTTGTAGGTCCTGTACATCTTTGTTACCATGTGGACTTCCTCTTCTTCGCCACTACCAGACAATCAATGCTACATTGCTTGTGGGGAATCAGTTGTGATGAGTACGCACATACATGTGAAAAGAGGCGTGGGGTGGGGTGATCCCCTGTGGATCCCCTGAAAAAAATTCTTTAAATAGAGGTGCCATTGGGCCAGTCCATTAGGCCACCACTTCATCTGCTGAACGTTTCAGGTAAGTGCTCAAATGGAAACATCTGCGTTTCAGTGGCAACAAATCATCAATGTTGCATTTCATATGAAAGGATATTGTTCTAAATTTTACTCAGTTTACAAAGGACACTCAATGCCTGGGATTCCTCTAATGTAAGAAGAACCCAAACTCTGACTGCATCCAATGATTCCCAACCAGGTGGCCACAATCCACAGAGTTCAATATGGCTGTTCATCTAAGTCAGGAATGGGGAACCTCTGGCCCATGGATCAGCTCTGGCCCACAGGATGTCCCCCTCTGGCCTGCCAGCTTCTGATTGAACGTAACAATGCAATTCCTCTCTTTGCTAGCCTGCATGGGGCAGGGGGTGGGGAGGAAGCCCCAGCAGGCTGAAATAGGCCAACCGGTCCCCATCCCTATTGTGCCGTGATCTACAGCTGTCCTCAACCTGGTGCCCTTCCAATGTTTTGGACTAGAACTCCAAATCCTGACCATCGGCCATAGTGGCAGGGGCTGATGGGAGTTGGTTCAAAAGATCTGGAAGGCAGCAGGCTGTTGAAGATACCACTGAATGAAATGGGAACAGCCCCCTAGAGAGTATCAAATCCACCACTGTTAGTAGTGTAATCAAATGCCCTAACCATCTATCTAATTAAAAAGAAAGAGAAAATAAAATATGACTTCTTTAAAAATTGGATACAGGGATGGAGGTAGGCACTGAGCTTCACATCAGGCCGTTGTCTGTGCATGTATGTGTGTGTACTCTCCGGTAGGTAAGGACCCGTAGAGCTACAACACTGGCAGAGAAACGCACAAGGATGTCTGGCAACAGACACAACACAGCCCCAGTGGTGCGGGATTCAAGGGTTTGGGACTGGGCACAAAAGCAAGGGGGCGGACCTAGATCATAAGTCTATCTCACTGTACAACAATGAGATGCCTGGGAGAATGTAGAAAGCGAGAGAAGCTGGATTCTCCTGGCATAGCTCAACCTGCCTTAAAAAACTTTATTAAGAACAAGCATTTCAGAAAAGCCACTTTTCATTGGAAAGAACTGCCAGACGTGGACCCAGAGGCAACCTTTTTTAGACCAGATTAGTGTTCGTGGAAGATTCTGGTTTTAATTGTGTTTCTGCAGTGTTATGATTATTTGATATTATGTAGTTTATGGTATTTTATTGATACTTTGTATGTCGCCTTGTATGTCTTTTTAAAATGAAGTGGAGGGGGAGACATAGTTCAAAACAAACACCCTCCCCTTGTACCACACCAGACCCTCAGTAGGACTCACTCTGGAGCAAATCTCCCTCCTCCTTCCCTGGGTACGCAAGGAGAGGGACGTGACACAGCTCTGGCTGAGAACATCAGAAACACTGATCCCTTGTAGATACCCGCACTAATATACCTTCATCCTTTGGTGATTTTCCCATAGGAGCCCCCCAGGCATGGGGCATGGACGTAACATTTGAATCATTCTTTTCAAGGGCAGCTACATTCTTAACTTTCTCCTCTTTCGCCAGCAAGGGTTTTTCATCTTCCAGGGATGATAAATCCCAGTCATCATCATCTTCATCCTCAACTCTAGTAAACTATTAAGAAAAGAAATACATGGAATTTGTTAAACTCGGGGCTCATTCTATAGCAGTGGTTGGAATCTGTGGCTCTCTGGATATAGACGGATTCAAACTCCCATCAGTGCCAGTCAGCATGACCAACGATCAGAGATGATGAGAGCCGGAGTCCAACATCTGGAAGGCCACCTCTTCTCCGCCCCTGTTCTATAGAAATAGTTCTTTCATACACAAAACCTGTAATAATAACTGTGTGCTTAATTTTATTATTATTGTTATTATTATTATTATTATTATTTCTAGAAATTGACAGCATAGGATAAGAAAATAAAAGCATTTGATTTGATCTGTGTGTTTTTTAAAAAATAAATAGTAGTTTTGGGGAGGAGATTGAAATACTGATAATATTTACTTGAATCCGTACCAAACACTGTGACAGTACCAACAGGTCAGATCTCAAGAAATAACCACTATGTTACTGTAGTAAATAATGCAGTGTCCTCTACTGACAGGAGGCTGCAATATGAAATCTAAAGCTAAAAATTAGAATAGGCTTACATTATGTGCCACGTTACAAATATATTTTAAAAAGGAGATCCACCTATTTGAAACTGTTTCACTTACATCTCATTCATTTCAACAGGAGTCAACCATGCATTTTATTCTCCATTAAAATCAATGGGTTATTAATTTTGGCAGATTCTCTCATGTCATACTGAATCCTATCAGAAAGGGAAATGTTTGTTTATTTGCATTTATATCCCATCTTTTTTTCCTCCAAGGAACCCAAGGCGGCATACATAATCCTCCTCTCCATTTTATCCTCACAACAACCACCCTGTGAGGTAGGCTGTGCTGAGAGTCTGTGACTGGCCCAAAGTCACCCAGTGGGTTTCCATGGCCGAGTGGGGACTAGAACCAGGATCTCCCAACTCCCAGTCGAACACCTTAGCCACACCACCACACAAATGGAGGCGTAAAGAATGGAAATGACAGTATTAAAAATGAGTTTAAATGCATTTCCTTTTTCCCAACTATAAAAAGCTGCCTTATACCAGGACAGACTATTATTCCGTCTGGCCCAGTATGTTCTTCTACTCTAAGGGTGCAATCCTTCCATGTTAGGGCAGAAAGAAGGCCTACAGCTTCCAGGCTGGCTGGCTGGAGGGATGCTAGGAGTTTTAGGAGTTTTTTCTGTCTAACATGCATAGGATTGCACTGCTCTCCAAGGTTTCAGGCAGAGACCCATCACTTTCCCATCACCTGCTACCTAATCTTTTTAACTGGAGATGCCAAGGGCTGAACCTGGGATCTCCTGCATGCAAAACAGATGTTCTGTGGTCCTTCCCCTTCATCAATAAAACGGCATTATATGAAAGAGTTTTAACGTTTCCTGATCTACTTCCCAGGATGGAGAGGAGAAAAAGATGCAGTTCCTTAAATTTTTTAGTTTTCCCCCCGGACCTCATTTCTCTAGATGCTATGTTCACAGACAACATCTGAAGCAGGGTCTTCCTCTAAAATCTGGAGGAGTGAGCCAGTCCATAAGGAAGAAAGTGCTCCTTTGGCAGATAAGCTCAGTTTAGGCCAGGTAAGGCTTTTAAAGGCGATCGTCTGCAAACAGGTTTGGGCTTAGAAGCAAAGAAGGACCCAGTGCAGGTAGGGAGCCAAAGAGCTTTTCCATAGCAGGTGAGAAAAGCGGCAATACTCTGTTCTATTTGCCAAGGCCCTTAAAGCCTCTTTTTGCACAGCTGCAGCTAAATCAGCCCTGGGAGACTGACTTGTGCATCTGAATTTTACTTAGGTTGGAAACAAATAAATATCAGTGCAGTTTAAACATCTAAATCACTGTTATATTGAACAAATACTAACCGTAGATGCCTTTTACAGAATAGTTGACAGAAAATACAAAACATGATTTGGAAAGGAACTTCTAACCGCAACAGATGATCCCATGAATAGCCACTCAACTGTAAGGGAAAGAGCTCCAGAAAAGGAAAAAGGTCTTGATATAAATACTAGCCCTTACAAATACAATCTAATACCTTTACTCCTTGGGCACATTTCTGAATAGATGCTGAGCCGACAACAATTTCTCCAACGGGTTTATTTCCCTTTCCTTGGCTCAAAAGAAGCTTTTCCACTTGATCATTTGCTCTTTCAATTAGCATGCCTACATAATTATGAAAATGGGATATGGTTAGCTTATAATCCAAATGTCTTAAGGGTACGGATACAATCCACTACTGCTTCTACACCATTACCATTCCCCCACCCACCCCCAAGAGGTACACAAGCTTGCATAGCGGCCTCCCTTGACAGACCGTACTCTGGATCTTCAGGTACACCAACTTTGCATTGAAGCCCTATCCTGGGAGCCGTAAGCCAGCTTTTCCCAACCTGGTGCTCTGCAGATATTTTGGACATCAGCTCCCATCAGCTTTAGCCAGCATGACCACTTGGCAGGAATGCTGGGAGTAGTCCAAAACATCTGGAGAAGATTGTCGTAAGAACTGCATAAAGGTGAGTGGGCAGATGTAGGAAAAATGGAGCGCTCCATCCCTCCTCTGCACCCAGCACAGAAACCACGTGGCTTGCCAGAAACCACGTGGCTTGCCAGAGGAGGGAAGCCTCATCTTCCCCATCCAGCATAAAATGCAGCAGGCCGCTGCCAGATGGGCAGAGCTCTCCATCTCTCCTCTCCCAGTCCCCAGCAGTTAGTATAGATATTTTGCAGACTAATGATTCTATGGGCTCGTTTACAAGGCTGAGATACTCAGCTAATTACAACTTGGGATTGTAATTCAATTCCCAATTGATAGAATTCTATCAATTCTATGAGTATAGGCAGAGGTTAAGGAATGTGCAAAATGCCCAAGAACCTTCTTGTCCAGTTTAATAAAGTAAAACAGTGTCAAAAATGAATTTACTGTTCGTTGTTCATTTTTTGCAATCATTTTTTTAAAAAATTTAATACCACGGGTATTTAACACACGTGGCCGTGGCCAAAATGAACAGCTAAAATTAAGCCTGCACTGACTGCTTTGCCAAAGATTAGAATGGGAGGGAGGGAAGGGGGAGGGTTTCCCTGATGAAGGGCTCTAGGTCCAAGTGGATGTGTTCTCTGTGATGATCAGAGGCTCATCAGGTGGTCAGGAACAGATCTGGGAAGCTACAGGTGCTGGTAATGTATTCATCATTTTCATGCCCATGTGTGCGGCTGCAAGGTATACAATGGAACTGGGACAATATGATTATCAGCTGATCAGCACACTCCTGGACACCAAAGAGGAAGCCACAGTAAAGCTGAGCATGGAGCGGGCACAGATCCCAGTGAACGTGTCAGTTACGCCTCCCCCTAAGTTGCTGCATGCCTTCAGTTCCTCCCCAGGGCAGCCCCCCAAATCAACTTCCATACTTTTTGACGGCTTAAGATTCACTCCGATTTTTTCCACTTCATCTTCTTCAGGCGAGTTCACATCACTCTGGCTTGCAAATCTTGACAAGCTGCCCTTGCTGTTGCTCTTGGGTGCTTTAGGCTGAGACAATTCTGGTGAGATGTAGGACTGCATGATGTCGTCTTCCTCCACTTCATCCTCTGAGCTAAATGGTGAGGTTCTAAAAGACCAAAAAAAACAACAACCCACCAACCTGCGGATTCAGCTCATTTCAGTAGTAACAATTTTTTAAAATGCAAAATATAACAGATCAGCAAGAACTTGTTGCTAATCCTATCATGGCCTTAGCCAGAGTTTCCCTGAGTTCTGAAATTTCTCTCATCAAAGAAGGGAAAAATAGAAAAGAAACCAACCATCTCGAATGAATTTTGGGATGAAGCAAAGGAAGAGATGCATTGCTTTAAAATGGAGCACCACCATTTTAAATACTAGCTAATCCAGAGTAATGTCACTCTAAAAACAGAATCGTTTAAGAGTGCAAATTTCCACCAACCTAAACTTTCTCCCACATGCTTGAGATCACTAGGCAAGAATTCTCTGCGGGGAAATATCCTGTGCACAGTATTAGTAATTATTTCATGTCTACAGCACCCCATAGCCGAAGCTCTCTGAGCAGTTTATTCCAATTCATAAAAATTCAATAAACAACATAATAAAACCTAAAATTTAGAAAAAATTAAACAATGTTAACAGTTAAAAACAATTTAAATAATGATATTTAAATAATGATTTTTGTGAACCGCCCAGAGAGCTTCGGCTATTGGGCTGTATAAAAATGTAATAAATAAATAAATAATATTTTTTCCCGAATAAACCTGTTCTAAAACAGCAGACATAGATGCCTCATCATATACCATTGAAATAGAGGATGGTCCTTATCTGATGCCAAAAAATGACACTGTCGGCACCAGGCAGGCCTTAGTGGGAGTCAGGGAGCCAACACTGAGAAGGTCTCACCCTTGCTGCCATCTTCCAAGCTTCCCTTGGAGGTGGCACTCAGAGGGAGGCCACAGTAAAGAATGCACAGAGCTCAATTTTAGGTCCCTCTAAACCAGCCTTCCTCAACCTGGGGCGCTCCAGATGTGTTGGACTACAACTCCCAGAATGCCCCAGCCAACTGGCTGGGGCATTCTGGGAGATGCAGTCCAACACATCTGGAGCGCCCCAAGTTGAGGAAGGCTGCTCTAAACAAAGGTGGTTTCTACCCAACTAAACAATCTAGCTGATTTTATCCTGGCGGTGGCTGCAGATCTGCGCTGCGTCAGTTACACGATGCAGCCGGAGCTTCGCAGCCACCAAAGGTTTTCCCACGAAGCTGCGCTTTGATAAAGTCAGGGACTTATCATGACTTTTTCCATGGGAGCAACATCAGTACACCTTTCTGATGTCACTCTGGGGCCAATCCGGGGGCAGTCCCTGGTGTAAGGCGACCAGCTACTGGTTGCCTTTCACCAGGAAGAAAATAGGAGTGGGGGGAGCTCTGGTACCCAGATGGCCACCAGAAACCCCGCGTTTCCTCCTCAGCATCAGGACTACCTGACGTGACCCCAGGAGAGGAAAACCATGGGGGTTTGGAGAGAGGCAGTGCCAACCCAGCACCATGAAGCCAGCCCCCTGGTTAAAAGGTAGATGGCATAAAGCCATCACTGATAACTGTGGTTCATGACCATTGTTTTGTACATAGTATAAGCCGCTGCATATGCTAAATATGTAGAGAATAAGCAGGGCTGTGCACCTGTCTTTGGGTTCACCACACAAGTGTTATTGGCATCCAAAGAAACCAAGTATTCATTATGTTTTTAAACAAACAGATTTCCAGCCCTTATGGGCGTAGAAATCTGATGGCCAAGAAATCAGAGGCCTGCTAACAGGGATTCAGATTAGGAATGGAGTGTCCAGCAGATCTGCCTGTCCCTCTCCAATTCCTTTGCTGTGTCCTCATCGTTGGCTATTTCTTAATGCAAAATTAAGTATACAATTTTACCTTTTTTTCTTTGCATTAGTTAATTACAATCCAGAATTTGGGGTTCCTGCAAACACACCCATCACTAAAGCATCAGAACCAAACTGAAGAAGACTTACGTAATACTATGCAACTTCCTGGGAATTTCACCTCCCAAAGCGCTCTTCTTGGTTCTGGGGGAAAACAAGAAAGAAAGAAAACCAATTTGCTGGTTTTGTTGCCCAATGTGATAGTTGATATATTGCAATTGTTAATGTGTATGCTGCTTTGAGTGGAAGCAATGTACAGCAGCAGCACCATCATCATCATCGTTATTATTATTATTATTGCTTTTATATCCCACCTTTTTTCCTGTTAAGGAACCCAAGGCAGCGTACATAATCCTCCTCCTCTCCATTTTATCCTCACAACAACAACCCTGTGAGGTAGGTTGGGCTGAGAGTCTGTGACCGGCCCAAAGTCACCCAGTAGGTTTCCATGGCTGAGTGGGGACTAGAACCAGGATCTCCCCATTCCCAGTCCAACACTTTAGCCACTACACCACACTGGCTCCCCATGTACATCCATGTACATTGATGGTACTATATACATAAATAAATAATAAAGTGACTAATAAATGACATAAATACATTAAAATGATGTAGCAAACACTCGTTATAATTGATCACTCCCCTCTCTGTAGGAGAACAGCCTGAGCATTCTGCTAAAAGAACATGTTAAATGTCACTTTTGAGGGGTCAGAGGAAATCAATTAATAAACCCAATTTCCTTCATTTCCTTGTCTTTCCGCCACAAGGAAGCTTACAACAATAAAAACAAATCACAACAATGTAAACAATTAAATCTGAACTGAAAGGTTCCTCTTACTTCGGAGTAGATGTGTTTTCTGCAGGGAGTGTTCTTTGTACGGATGGGCGTTTGGCAACCGAGTAACGTTTTGCTGGTTTGGGTAACACTGTGGATAATGAACCTCCTATGTGAGCTGCCCTCTGGTTAGCTGGAACGAAATGCAAATAATAAATAAGGGCAATACTTGGTAGTCCAAAAGAAACCTATGCACCACTGCTGCTAAGAATATACAGAGTGAAATGAAAGCAAGGAAAAAAGAGAAAAGTGTTGTTTACTTTTGCTAAATTGTGCCTAACACTTCTGCTTTAAGGAGACTTGCCCGGTTCCCTCCTTGATAGTCTTTCAACACCCGGTGAAGACCCTTTGATTTGGCAGGCATTTACCCTGTCCAATCATTGACTTTTTTTTATGCTCCCAGTTCCCTTGAATTTTTACGTGGTCATCCTGTGTCGTCACTCTCTCTTTTAAATCATTGGTTTTCATTGCTGACTGTTGTGGTTTTGGCCAGACTGTTTTCATTTTTTGCATTGTAAGCCACCATGAGCGCTTTAAAAAAAGATGGGGGTATTTTTTGTTAATAACTAATAATATGATGCAGAGAAATGTTGTGCCCATAGTAAATGCTGGTTCCCTTGCTTCCCTGAACTGGACGGTGGTTTCTCAAAAATAGGCATTCCTTACGCAAGTTGAGCAAGAAAAGGACCCTCTGCTCCTCTGCTCCTCAGGCCTAGGAGAACATTGCACAATCCATTGTGGGACCAAGGCAGGCAAAGTCAGTCCAAGCACCCCGCCAGGGCTATGCTATCAAAGCACAGACTATTCGTCAGTGAAATTTCCATTTTTAAGTGTAAGAAAGACGGTGCTACTTGGATATGACAAAGCAATTTTGGGGCATAAATGACTAGATTACGTTACTCATCGATTAATCTGTGCAGGATATTCCACAATGATAGGATAATTGACAACAATTTACGCAGATAATCTTGTACCAGAGTCCAACATCAGGACGGAAAGTAAGGGCTGAATCAGCTCAATATTAGGGTTTCAAGACTATGATGAAGACTTGTCTAAGGAGATCTGGGCCAATTTTACGGGAGATGCAAACTCATCTCTGATCCTCTTTGCTTCATCTTCCATTTGCGCTATGGACCAATTTTCTGCATACCCAAAAACCCCACAGTTGAATTCATTGACTGCCGTCAAAAAACACTGCCACAAAGATTTAATTTGTTCGTTAATTAACTGTTTGACTTTTAACCTATTCATCAGCTTTTAAACATGTACTAGTTGATGAACCTACAGTTTGTAAACATATTGTACATATAAACAGACACACAATCACTTTGTTTTGAGGAATTATTCACACATGGTGGACTTCAGAGTTCCCCAAAACTGAAAGCCAAGGTGGGGGTGGGGGAGAAGAACGAGGAAGTTATTGCACCTTCTGGAGAAAGCTGGGAGTGGGAAAGAAGCCTGCTGCAAGATGCTCTTTCTGCAACTCTAAAGCTGACTTGCCGTTCAAGTTGCTCTCGAATATGCTGAATGTCAGGGACCTGTTTCTTTCTCTCTTCTCTAGCAGATTCAACAGACATTAAGACTCTGGTCAAATGATCACTTGGGATACCATGAACTCCCTGTGGGGAAGAAAGAGTACAGCAAACATGATGCATCAAAGATTTACAAGTCACTTTCTAGTTTTTAAAGAACTATTCAGCTCCCCTCTTTCACAGATGCTTTTTTGAGAAGTACATGGAAGGAAGTTGACACTACATACAATTGTGTTACTTCATTATATGTACTATACTTGTGTAGAGGCTTGGTCGTTCACAGAAGCCACTGTAGGGCAGAGTGACCAGAACATAGATCTCCAGATGTTTTGAATGTTGACTTCCAGAAGCCCCTGCCAGCATGGCTAATGGTCAAGGATCCTGAGAGTAGGAGACCAAAACATCTGGAGATCTTTCTACCCATCCCTGTTGTAGGGCACAGAGAGGGAACCAAATTGCTCTCCCATTCACAGAGTTAATTGGGTGAGGCTGCTTTCTCAGGGAGATTAGTCAATTGAAAGCCCCATCTGGACAGGGCTGAGCCTATGATAGTGTAAACAGGGCAGATATATTTTACTGAGCGGGAAGCTGGAAAGTGATGTGTTTACTCGGAACGTGACTGCTGATTCTGGCTGCAGGTTTTTGTTATTATTATTAAAAGGTAAAACAATAAAACCCAAAAATGTTTAATAAGCAAGGGTGTGTGTCCTGAAAAACTGCAAATTCTTATTTAGTGGCACTGTGATTGTTGATGAAAATTTGTTTTAAAGCAGTGACTTCTCCAAATGTATGAAGCCATATATTTGTTTTATTCAAAATATCTATTTCAAAATACTGAAGTGAAATTTGGTTTAAAAGATGGCGGTTCTATGGATTTTCACTACTTTTCTCCCTCAAAATAAAAAAATCTGGTTTTGGATTATACCATTCCTGGTAAACAAATTATAGCTATGGGTATTTCTTCCTCAGAGGGTTTGTCTGAAAGATGATTAAAAAACAAAGTTATTTTCTTCTTTCTCTACTACAAATAGTTATTTCTACTGTTAATCTGGTTTCCTTCCTTTTGAAAAGTTTTTAAAGACAGTTTATTCTAAAAAAAACAAACCAGAAAAATTTGGGAAATCCACAATCTTCTTGCTAAATTATGTACACTCTCTCTATATTAAATTCTCTTTGCAAATTAAACAGATTTTATCTCTCCCTTTACTGAATATTTTAAACATGTTTTTACTTAATATGCATGATCTAGCCCGTTAAGCACTTTGATAACCAAGTGATTTCAAGGACAGAATTAAATGTGTGCTTAACGCTCTTCCGCTGATATTAGGGAACATAAACATTCTTAAACTTGGTTGTACAGTGTGCCCTAAATGTTTGCCAACCCACTCTCTCACTAGGTTAACATGAACATCATATAATTTTAATCTAAAAAGCTTAAAGTTGATCTTACTGATTTAATTCCCAAGGATTCCAACTTCTCTGCTAGGGTCTGTTCCAAAACAGCTCTGAGCTCTCTTGTTAAAGAAGGATTGCTCTTCAAAGTATGAATTACATGGTGCTTATTCTTCCCTACTTTGGGCTCATGTTTCTCTATTTCTGAAACAGAACAGGTATATGTCTTGTAACACAGGACACACCATCCATGTATTTTACGCAGACAACACAAACAGAAGAACTGTCTTCACAAACACGACCCCAAAATGTTTGCAGCAGCATGTAGTCACCTGTATTTTTTAGCCGATTAATTCTGGTTTTTCAACTATGAAAAACAAAACAAAACAAAACTAAGCTTGGATAGAATTCCATTTGGCTGTGGAACGTCAACGTTCAAAAGCTTCATTGGTGGCTCTCAAAACTCAGGCGGCAGAGCTGGAAGAGTGGTGAGTTGTGCACTCCGCACCCCCACCCCCAGGAAGAACTGCCACTGCCTGTCTTTGTGGGAGGAGAGGTGACCCTGGAGATCCTCGGCAGCACAGGTGAGCCCCAGGGACACCCCTCCTCCCACACATATGGTCTGACTCTAAGGAAGGACCCCTCAGAGCTAGACCGTTGGGTGGGGCCTTCTCTCCAAAGAGCTGCGCTTGGCCAACGCGAGCTAAGCTGCAGAGCAGGCAGCAGCGATACGATGGGGTGGGTGGGAAGAGGGGAAGATAGACTTGGCAGGTGGGCGAAGAAGAGGGCAAAAAACAGGTGCTAGCCTTAACCAAAAACGAAACAATAGATAAAGAAGTTAAGGAACTAAATAACAAATAATATTTAATACATGGTGTGATTTTAAAATTAACACTTAATATGACAACTTGTCGAAACACGTTTGGCCTGTGCTAATTGTGATCACTGAGCATTTTTTTTTATTATATTATCAGTATTGAATGTGTCTAAAAAGTGCTCTCTGGAAATCATATTAAGTGTTAATTTTAAAATCGCACTGTGTATTAAATATTATTTGTTATTTAGGGCGAAGAAGAGGGACAGACCAGATGGGCGGGGGGGGGGAGGATAGACCAGGTGGGTGGGCAGTAGGGAGACAGATGAGGTGGGCAGGTGAGAAAGGAGGCAGAGAGGCTTCCACCCTGTTTGTCTGTTGAACATTTGTAAAGTTGAGTCTCACAAAAGATATAAACAAATAAATGAAATCTTCCTGTGACCTCCCCATTAATCTGCTCGAGGCAACTACATCTGCATGAATTACACAGCAGGGGCAATCAAGCGGCAGCTCGAGGGTCACACATGGCTTATGAGAAATTAAAATGAACTTCTATCGTCTTCCAAAAAAAGCGACTTCGGCTTTCAGTTCAAAAGGGAGACATCCGGTGTGGCCTCTTTCCAAGGTTTTGGAGGGGCAACAAAGGAAGCCAAGAAAACTGAGCAGGTGGCCCAACGGCCCCAAATGCACTTGGAGGAGGAGGAGCAGGAGAAGGGAAGGAGACAGAGGGTGGCTGGAACTGCAGGGAGGGATTTTCACAGAGACTGGTGGTGGGAGTGAACAGGCAGGAAGGAGGGGCGAGTGACAGGAGAGGCTACTTCAAGGGAAGGGGGGGTGGAAATACTGTGGCAGCTGGCCCTATTGAAAACATACACATGTGGCTGGAAAACATTATCTATCCTGCTATAAAAGATGACTGAGGTCGCCGTGACAATGCTTTGGAAGCTACGGATACGAGTACATTTGTATTCCAGTAAAAGCATTACCATAGTAGGCCACAGAAGCTTTGATCGGTCCTATTGTTACCTTTTTCATCCTCTGGAAGCTCCTCTATGGGCTCCAGCATGTGCACCAAGAGGGCCTGTTCTAATAATGAGGAAAGACAGGAATAGCACAGACAGAAAGACAGATAGACAGGACAGAAGCAGGTCAAGATAAAGGTCCAGAGGGTGGAAATTATGCAGAAGAATAATATGGCAGTGTCACATTTGATTCTTCGGAGCCAAGTCAAATGCAGTCACTCATGATCAGGTTTATGTGAATAACAAGCTGCTTAGGTGAGCGCATGCCGTTAGTACATGAGGGGGTGAAAACTTTACCATCATACACAGTGGCAGGTGTGTTTCTCAACCTCAACCCCCTTCTGCAAGCAGAAGGGATGGAAGGTAGGCCTTTGGGATTAGAGCAAGGAGGTCACAGAAGAGCCTGGGCCTTCCTGAACTTTTTCCTTGGCTCATTCCCCGCTACAGAGGTTAACTCCTGGACCAAAAGACTGGGGGTGGGGTGGGGAGGAAGGAAGCGTGTGAGTCCCACTCCTGTTCCTACCACATGCACAAAGGGAAGCAGTCAAATGTCATCCAGTTTCTTCAGGAGCAGTCTCACAACTGCCTCCTTCCAAGAGATTGGGACTGCTCCTCTTATGAAGAGGCATTCATCAACTCCTGGACATAGGAATTTGATCCTCTCCTCCTAGATGCAACAAACCCTGAAGGTAAGCACTGAGCAAACAAGGGTTGGCTGCACCCAACTGAGCACCTCGTCCACATCTACTTTCTGAAAATTCATTCCGCACCTACTTTCTGAAAATTCATTTCAGAAAGTAGGACGAAATGGTGCACTGCACACATCAATAGATTGGACTACTAAAACAGCAGTGTCCAGTTTGAGGCAGATGTGAGCAACACTATCTCCAAGGTGCTTATTGAGTAAGTCAGTGGGCATGCAAGGGTTCCGGAATATCACCCTGAGTCCAAAGTTGGAGTAAGCCTTGAACCACTCAGAAAAGCTCAGTTGTAGAGCACTGAGGGCACAACAGTGGCAAGCAAGTATGGTATGGTTTCTCCACTGCCATCAGCACCACAGAGCAGGCTCGATAATGAGCTCTTTATCTGTGACCACCAGCCCTGTGGAGGGAGACAGTCAGCGTAAGTTTAAGCTTCACTAAAAAGTGATCTGAACATGACCAAGGAATTAGCCAGGAACCCCACGTTCTCAGATCAACGTTCTGTTCCCAGGGTGAGAACCCCAGGACCACCATGTGCCCTGCCACAAGTGATATCTTGGGACAGCCCCATGGTTGTCAGGGTGACCATGAGCCATCCTTGAACATCCTCCTGAACCACAACCCTAGGGGGTCCTCAACACCACCCCCAAGAACACCTTTGTCAGCTAGACGAAGAGAATATTAGGTGGCAGAGTTAACACTTTCTTCCCATGCTATTTCCGATAGCAACTTCAGAGGGAGGGAGTTCTGTCAGTGAAATGTCATGGGGGGGGGGTGTTAATCAATGAAACTTCACCCAGCTGCCATCACCCCCCTCCCCAATGACTGCTACAGCTGCTTTTAAGCCAAGAAGAAGAAGAAAAGAGACATTGGGAAATCTGATCACAGATCTTCCCTGTCAAGTCTAGTCTGGCCCTAACAGTACAGTTTTAGACATGTCTACTCAGAAGAAAATTCACCCGAGTTCAGTGCGGCTTACTCCCTGGTAAGTGGGTACAGGATTGCAACAGAAATGAGACATGACTACCTTTCTTGGGATCAGGGTCAAAGTCTAATTTTCAACTAATTTATGCACCTAATGCAATACCTTATTTACTATTAGATTGGCATAAGACATCTTTAATTTGAAGTAGTTTTATGATGTAGTGAACAGTTTATAGGTTTTATTACAGTGGGTTTTAACGTTTTTACCTGCCCTGAGCCTTCATCATGGACTGGGCTAGAAATCTAAACAAGTAAGTAAATGTACAAAGACGGGTCCATTTCATTTAATCTAACTGGTCTAAACAGTGTATGGGCTGTGAGGAGTGTTTTTCTTATGCTCGCTTTTTCAGGAAGCAATAGAGAATAGATGAAAACCGTTTCTATGATGCAAAAAGGGGGGGGTAAAATGGAACATAATGTTTAATACACTCACTCAAGAGCATGTTCCATTGATCTAACACTGCATGTTGCAACTGTTTTACTTGGTTTTAACAAAACAAACCAATGCACTCATACTCTTACAGCACACTGCTAGAAAGGAGAACAATTGGGGTTTCTCCTTTAAAGCATAATTTTGAAATTCATTACTAAAAAGGCAAGAGGGATAGAACAGGGAAGGAAGAGAGAGAGACACAGACAGAAAAGACCTGCAGAGATAAATAAAATAGGCAATCACTAGCAAAATCTTCCAAAATGAGTATCCATATTATATCCAGGCCCTTTGTTTTGAATATTGAAATATATTTATTTATATATATATATATATATTGTATGTCCAGAAACATGAGAAATCCTGCTAGCTGTATAGAGGTAACCTCAAGAAACAGTATCTGATACTACCAATATGGATTTAATTTTAATTTTAATGGACACTGTCATTTAGATACCTGTCTGAAGCCTAGGGTATCTTGTAGATAGGCGGAGTATAAATGTAATTAATAATAATAATAATAATAATAATAATAATAATAATAAGGAACCAATAAAAACAATAATTGATAAATATATGAAGAACTTACCGTTCACCTTTGACCTTTCAAGTACAAGTGAACCAATTAGCAGACAGCTATGGGATAAAACTGCCGCCACTGAACGACATTGCATTCTATGAAATCATAAATATATCTAAGAGATCGAGGACAGTCTGGCCATTTCAAGCACAACCAAATTAATATGACAGCTGCCATTGCCATATGATAAACATGGTTATGAGCAGGCCCGCAAGTCAACATTATTTCACAGCAAGCCTTACCATGTATTTATTTCCCACATCTCTAGTGTATTTTAGCTAAGATAAAACAGCTTAATTAGGTTGTCTGTTATTTTACAATCCCATTATTATGAAGTTTATTCGAGGTCAGCTCTAGCCTGACCTCGATTGAGGTGGCTGATTTTGGGTGCTCTACATTGTGATAATATAATAATTTGTGCGTGGGGGGGGGGGAATTTGCATTTCTGCCTCAGGTTCCAAAACATCTTGGGCCGGCCCTAAGTTAATTTTATTACAATGGAATTTTTATGTTAAAAGCTTCAATAACTATTATACAAGAAGAAAATGCCAACCTGGTACAATTGCCTCAGTGAACTGTGACACTGATCTTTTCAATATCTTTTAGAAGAGTTTAATGAAAATAAAATATGCTGTGTTAATTAAATTTAGCTGGTAGTTATTGTCATCCTAGAAGACAATAGATTGGTAAAGGCTTGCATGTCTATTACAGAAACTTACCACGTGTGGATGACAGACTGGATTTGGGCTGAACAACATTCTGTGATGAAGCTTTCACTGGAACAGAAAGAGGGGAGAGTGAGAGAGGAATGAACTACAGGTGTTTCTGAACAGACTTTTCTCAATGCAAGTATAAAACATGAATTCTTTTCTTCCTTTATATTTCGGAACTATACGTTTGAAAACAAAGATGAACGAACAGCTAAGTGCAAGTCCATTTTAAAGCCTTTCTTGCCTGTAATTTCCACTTACCATCAGACGACCTCATGTTTTCTACTGATTTTTTGGTAGCCAAATTTTGTATCTGAAATACATGGATAGTAAAGAGTAGATACACATTTAGAAATGAGGGGTTTTTTTTGGTATAGTTTTCGCAAAGTTCTTGTGATTTTGACACAGTGAGGTAAGAAGGCCTTAAAGGGCAGGGTGGTGTAGGTTGGCCCCAGACCCATGAGTGCCTGGCAGCTAGGCAACCAGCTTTGCAGCTTCCTTGTCCGCCTAGCGTATGGTGGCAGTAGCCTGCTTCATGAACAGGATGCCGGCCCAAGCACCGCTGCTCCTGAGTGGTTCCCGTAATAAAGTTTCAAGTGGGTCAACATAGCTGGGCAGAGAGATTGAGAGAGAAATGTCTTTATTCCTGCCTAAGGTGAACCCAATATTGGTAAAAATGACCAAGCCTGGCTGGGCAGCGGGAAGGTGGTTTGCATGTGCCATCACAGCAGAGCTCATACCATAATACAATGCCACAGGGTATTGCTTTGTGCCAGGGTCAGTCGTGTTACACCCAGTGTTATAAAATCAGGCTGGACCACTAGAGCTGTCACCCAGTTTGATGAACCAAGGTGATCCATCAAATGGAGGAGGGGGATTTAACCCGAGTTTGGGGAGCGGGGTAAAAATTACCAAACTGTTTTGGAGCAGGGAGGAGGGAAGGTTGAGTCATTTTTAACCTGATGATGTAGTGTGACAAAACAGTTCCTTCCTATTTCCTGCCCCCCACCCCACCCTGCCCCTTGTTCAGTTTAACTACCTGCTATGGTGGACACTGGACAGGTACTTGTTTTAAGGACAGAGCATCATTAGAGCAAGTAGGACAACAGTCAAGAGCTGCTATCACTGCCTGTCAGTCCTGCCAGGTAGCTAAGCTAGTACGTTGTCCACCTCACCCACCCCACCCAAGAAGGAAGGGAGGGAGGAATCAGAAGGAGCCACTTTGCCAAGCTACATTGTAACATTTTAAGAACTGCAGTCTTAAACAATTAAACAATTTTCGTGCCCCACTCCTAAACAATGGTAAAATGGCCTCCCTTTTGAAGCAGCCCTAAATACTAGAGAAATAAGGAAAAGTGTTTGTAAATATTTGTTGTATAATCACTGGAAATTCATCTGTACTTTTCCATTAATTTTTGTGAACCGCCCAGAGAGCTCCGGCTATTGGGCGGTATAGAAATGTAATAAATAAATAAAAATAAATAAATAAATAAATAATTTTTTAAAAAAATGAGGAGTCCTTTGCTATGCTCTGGGGCGTCAAATACACAACAACCTTAAACAAAACAGACCTGGTGCTTCTGTGCAATTATAAGGTCGTTCTGCTCTTGAAGTCTCTGTCCTAGTTCTTCTATCCTCTTCTTATAGAAGATGTTGCTTGCATTGAATTCCTCTGTCATTGCCGTTTTGAGCTTCTCAATCTGTGACGTAAGCTGAGTACGTCAGATATGGAAAAGGAAATTGATCTAAATGTGACTCGAAACATTCCAATATTACAAGACTTTAAATAAAAACTAGGTTGCCTGCATAGTTTGTATCCCCTTCCATTCAAAAGTTCCAGCTAAAAGTATTTTGCTCATATAGGCTGAAAGCCAGAGCTCACTCTCACTGCTATCTATAGCAGATGGAAATCCATTCACCCATGTGGTTCATTCCCCTTCTATAAATAATGGGAAGCCTTTACCTGCACACACAGGGCTGATTGGCCGGTGCCTTTGTTTTTAAATCATAGAATCATAGAATAGCAGAGTTGGAAGGGGCCTACAAGGCCATTGAGTCCAACCCCCTGCTCAATGCAGGAATCCACCCTAAAGCATCCCTGACAGATGGTTGTCCAGCTGCCTCTTGAAGGCAGCTCTAGTGTGGGAGAGACCACAACCTCCCTAGGTAACTGATTCCATTGTCGCACTGCTCTAACAGTCAGGAAGTTTTCCCTGATGTCCAGCTGGAATCTGGCTTCCTTTAACCTGAACCCGTTATTCCGTGTCCTGCACTCTGGGAGGATCGAGAAGAGATCCTGGCCCTCCTCTGTGTGACAACCTTTTAAGTATTTGAAGAGTGCTCTCATGTCTCTCCTCAATCTTCTCTTCTCCAGGCTAAACATGCCCAGTTCTTTCAGTCTCTCTTCATAGGGCTTTGTTTCCAGACCCCTGATCATCCTCGTTGCCCTCCTCTGAACACGCTCCAGCTTGTCTGCATCCTTCTTGAATTGTGGAGCCCAGAACTGGACACAATACTCTAGATGAGGCCTAACCAGGGCTGAATAGAGAGAAACCAGTACCTCACGTGATTTGGAAGCTATACTTCTATTAATGCAGCCCAAAATAGCATTTGCCTTTCTTGCAGCCATATCGCACTGTTGGCTCATATTCAGCTTGCGATCTATAACAATTCCAAGATCCTTCTCATTTAGTATTGCTGAGCCAAGTATCCCCCATCTTGTAACTGTGCCTTTGGTTTCTATTTCCTAAATGTGGAACTTGGCATTTATCCCTATTAAATTTCATTCTGTTGTTTTCAGCCCAGCACTCCAGCCTATCAAGATCACTTTGCAGTTTGTTTCTGTCTTCCAGGGTATTAGCTATCCCACCCAATTTTGTGTCATCTGCAAATTTGATCAGCGTTCCCTGCACCTCCTCGTCCAAATCATTAATAAAAATGTTGAAGAGCACTGGGCCCAGGACTGATGTGTTTGCCTAAACTGAATGCTATATAATCAGATAACTTGTGCAGTTATGATGATTTGGGCCTCTTTTTGGAAAATACCTTTCTATGGAAATGCGCTATGAGTGAGACATGACACAGAAAAATATACATGTATAGTTCTCATCAACGCTATTTTCAAGAGAAAATGGGCAAGAGGACTCTTGGTACTGAATGTGCATTTATGATTAAGCACACCAGCTTTCCCCAACCTGGTGCCCTCCAGATGTGTTGGACTAGAATTCCTAGCATCCTCCAGTCGGCATAGCTGGGCGGGCATCAGGCTGGAAAAAAGCTAAATCACACCATTCTCTACTGCCCTCTTATGAAAAACATTTCTCACACTATGCTGGGAGTTGGAAAGAAATTCCTAAGCAGCCACCTTGATACAAAATTGGTATTTGTCTTGCCAATTTTACGACTGTCTCTGGCCTGTATGCTGGCAAATGTTTCCTGAAGCTCCCAGCTAACTGCTATTGTGACATACAAAATACTCCTGTGGGGGAGGGGGGATGTTTCCCCATTCACACTCCTGGCTTTGCTGACTTGGAATATCCACAGACAGAAATAAACACACACACCCCCAACATAGATTAGGTCTTGTCACAACATTTCTTCGTGCGGGGAAACAACATGTGGATAAAATAAATCACAAATGGCGGATAGGTAGGTTTGCTGGCCTAGCTCTTTCTTAAAATGGAAAAGTTCCAATAGTAGTAGTAGTAGTAATAGTAGTAATAATAATAATAGATGGGAACTTATATAATAAGTTTGTTAGCCACATGCAAAACAGTCAGATGCGAAAATGAAAACAAGAGACAGAAATGGGAGACAAAGCTACAAATTCCACTTGAAAATTATTAGCAAAATTACTGATTTTCTAAAGGGGTTAGGGTTTGGAGAAGCAAGATAAAAAATCCTTTGGGAACAAGCCATTTTGACCCAGTTCACATGTAATCGTGTGCCATTGCTGTTTTGAATATGCAATCTCTGATTGGCATGATAATAGGTTGCTTTGTGGCATGCAAACCCAGATGCTATGGGTTATTTGTAGGTTAAACCACCCAAAGATAACCTCAGGCTGATCAGAGGTTGCTTATTCAAAACAGCAGCAAGAGCGCAGCATGTGACCCAGCAAGTCGAGGGTTAACTAAACCATGATCTATTGCTGTTACCTGTGAACGGGGCCATAGACTTTGATCCAGCACAGCGTGCATGTACCATCCAAAGGTGAACCTACTCAGCCCTTTTAATTCCTGTTTGGTGGGGAAGGCCTCCATTCTATTTCCCAGTCGCATGGTAGGAGTTTAGCTTTCCCCATCCACACAAAGTTGGATGGGGAAGGTTACACTGATCTTTGGCAGCGGTCAATGTGGTTAGGAACAGAACCCCCAAATGGAGGGGGAATCGGAGGAAAGACTGATGCCATGGTTGATTGGGAAGCAGGAGTCATCGCATTATCTTCTGAAGGGCTGCCACAAGACATTGTGCTACCCACAACAAGCTGGCTGTACCACCAGCCCAAGGAGACCACCCAGAAGCCCTCACAAAGCGGCATAGGATGATGGACACAAGTCGCTGTACACAGCCTCACACTATCCAAAAGATGACATTGCAAGGGTCCCTGCAGCACACCTCTCAGACTCCGTTAGGAACGCAGGAAGGTGCCTTAAACTGAGTCTGATCATTGGCCCATCAAGCCCAGTACGGTTGACACTGCCTAGCAGCGGCTCCCCAAGGGTCTTACCCAGCTCAGCCTGGAGATGTTGGGGACTGAATTTGAGACCTTCTGCATGCAAAGCACTGAGCTTTGGTCCCCTTCCCCATGTTGCTTTTCACCGATACCTCCCAGAATGATCACTGCCTCTGGTGACTGCTTGGGTGTCTTGTGCAGTTCAGCCAATCCTAGCCTTTTTCAAAACATCTGTAGGAAAAGGTGGAGGAAGGGGAGGCAACTAGTCTTATCCACTCCCCAAAATACCTGATGCCAAGAAATCTGAAAACTCAACTCCTGGACTCAGCACTACATACAGCACCTGCCATTCTGCTAGAACAGAGAAGTGACAGAATCTCACGGAACATGCTATGCAGAACTACAAGTTCAATAATACTCTAAATCAAGCCACGCAATTATACTGCTACACTGAACACTTTTCAAGCAAAACGTCAGTCTGTATTTAACAGAGCAACCTTATACTGAAATAAGCCCCACTGTATTTAATAGCGCTTCCTCCTGGGTAAGTGTTCATAGAATTTCAGCCTGTTTCTTTTTCAGCACAAGGACTGAATGTGAAATATCCAGATAGAACTTCAATGGGAATAATCAAATACATTCTACATAACTAGAGTGGTTTTTTTTTTTAAAAAAAACAACCATTCTGAATGGGTTGCAAGGTTCTTGGATAATAAGGTGGGTGCATAATGTTTATTTTCTATTTCATTTTATTATAGATAGGCTATATATGAGATCCCCATGCAGCTTTACCTGGTGTTTTTCATTTCCATGTTCTTCTTGAAGGGCTTGCACTTTAGAAGTCCATTTAGTTTCCTAGGCGGAATATAATATATATGGTCAGCTCACTGCAAAACATGCCTTCATTTTATTTAATTTCAAATTATTATAAATGAATGAAGTACTGGTATGAACTGCTGCACCAGAAAAGCAGCCATATAGGATGGAATATACCGAGTGCAGTGCTGGCATAGCAGCACATTCTGTTGTGCTGTGCTGACATTAGAATCTCAACATGATGCGTCAGCACAGCAATGTGGCAAGGCTAAAAGATAAATTTATATTGCTTTAAATAAGAAAACGAGTTCAAATGGGTTATCTGAGACGAGACTGTTCTTGAGAAATTTATATTAATTCAACACTTTATATGCACAAATTGGCTTCTTAGATTGCTTCATGCTTGTGTTGTCCAGTTTGCACCATAAGGGACTACTGACAAACAATATTTGCACAGACAGTGACACCTAAACTAACAGAGGGCATTATTAAACTATATTTTCAGCTTGGGAATTTGGGGTGGGGGACAGTCTGCTGTTCAGGTGAAAAAAGTCAAATATCTCACTGGGCATGCTTTATGCTACATTTTGCATTTTAATGGAAGACTTTTTTTAAAAAAAGATTATTAATGATTGAAAGTACAGTTGATTGTGACTCTGGAACAAAGATCCATACATCTGTGGCTCTGAAAATTGGTGATCCTTCTGAAGGAAGTAGAGGTGACAGCTCAAGACCACCCCAAGGCTTTACTGTGTGCATGTTAATGCTCTCTCTCTTGTATAAACTGAAAACAGTCTATGTGCACGAGATGTGTTAAATCACCTGTTTTTCAAGAAGCTGCATTACGTTCTCATGATCTACAGCACTCTGGTGTTTCTCTTCAATAAATTCATAGCTGTCCTTTAATGTGCCTAAATTGGATTTCAGGTGTTTGTTGGACTTCTGGACTTCTAATAAATGCTAAAAGTGAAATAACAACAACAACAAAAGATAAAGGTGAAATGTATACTGAAGGAAAGTACTAGAGGATAGGAATTTGAAATACTTCTCTTTTGAAAAGGTAAAGGAGCTGGTTTATTTACCTGCAACCCTCTGCGTGTCTACTCAGAAGTAAATCCCATTTTGTTCAATGGGGCTTACTCCTAGGAAAATGTGCACAGGATTGCAGCTTGAGTGAATTCTGCTAGAAAATATTTCCAATCAGCACAGCATTTACTATAATTACCAACCCTCCTGATCATGGAAATGTAGTCACTTTCTTGGATTCAATTTTTTAAAACAAGCAAACACTCAAAACAAGAGATGATTTCTTCTTGAATGTCTCAAAGCGACTCCTCAACCCCTTTTGAACATTGGCCCCGATCCAAGTGTGCGCCTGCAAAGCCCTCTTAGGAAAGCAATAAACATGCAAATCAGGTCTTTGGAAGCTTCGGGGGACAGTGGGGAGTAGATAGAGAGCTGTCTGCTCTCCTTCCCAAACTGCTGATAGGTGGCATTGCTCTATTCACAGGATTCCATGCATGCATCAGGGAAAGAGACGGGGCATTAAGCACCTGTCTGCATGAAAAGTTCCTCATCAGTGAAGGATGCACGTGTGGGAAGGGTGTTTCTGTGCAACTATGATTTTCAATCGGATCACAGCATGGGAGTTTAAGAGATTTAGGGTGCAATCCTACACATGTTTAAAGAGAAAAAACGTCCCACAACTCGCAGCATTCCCCAGCCAACAACTACACCCTTAGCTTTTTTTTTTTCCTCTTGTTACTGAAATGAGATTTATGATTGTACCAAGATTTTTTATGAAGCTCTATGCTTAGAAAATCTTCTCGGCCTTCCCCCAATATTTTAAATTGACAAGGTCACATCTTGCACTTCAAGCAAGCGATCAAACCAAGATGACTTGACGGAGTATACCCTCTGAAACTCTATTTTTCAAATTACGGTACTTACATTTTCTAATTCTGTATTTTTGGCAGTTAACTCTTTAAACTCCTTCATAAACATCTCTTTCACCTTCTCTAGTTCACTGGCCAATTTTTCTTTTTCTTCTTCTTTCCATTTGTGAAATAAGTGACGAATCTCCTCCTCCTTGGATCGGTGTTCTTCATATTCCTGAAATTGCTTTTAAGGTTATTATTCTGAGAATGTTTCTCATGGATGCAACAACCCAAAACATTGCAAGCAGCACAAAGGTCCGGCTTGAGAAACCCAAGTTTCTCAGTCACACCCTGCCATCAGAGAGACCCCCAGCAGACACTCCAATGGCTTTTACACAGGCTACTGCTGACTGATATTCTCTCACTTCTAAAATAGTGCAGTCCTTCAGGAGTTCTGTTTCATAGGGTGCAGAGAGAGGGAGGGAGGAGGATCGCGGACTTACAGGCTTCTGCAATCCTCCCCCAGTGTCTAGATGGTTGCGCAACATCTTGAAAGATGTCGTGGCTGCCATTTTTTTTTTTAGAAAGAGGGATCACTCCACTGTAAAAAAGGTAAATAAATAAATAAAATGAACCCGCTCCCTGCCCCCGATGGGCACGGACTGCCCCCATGCAGCTCTGTGCCCATTTTACAGTTCCCGCTATACGCAGGGAGGTCAGGAGGACCCGGGAGCAGCAGCCACACGGCCCGTGCTCCAATGGGATGGTCCTGGGACCTCAGAAAAGTCAGATTTTCTGTGGTTCCCTATATCCCGGGGAAAGTCCTTGGTCGTCCCGGGTTGCTCTTGGGATCCCCTGTGTGTCATTTGGACGTACAAGGAGGATCCAGGGACTACCCCGGGATATAGGGCTGGTGCAGACATGCCCATAGTGAAAGATAACCGACTCCTTTTAGGAATGCATGGCCAGCTTGGTAGAGCAATAACACATCAGTTACTGTTTCTTCTATTCAGGCTCCCTGCCTTATCCTTGACTCCCCAGACCCAGGCATTTGTCTCCTGCCCTGCTGCTACCTCAAATTCCAAACAGCGCTTCTGCTTCCACCTTCATTCCAGTCCCCTTTTTATTTTATTTTTTTGCCTTGGCTCACAGACGGAGCTTGCTTGCCTGGATCAACTTCCTTGCTTGCCTGGATCGTCTCCTCCACGCCCTCCCACAAGATTGACTGCTTTTCTTCAGACCGCCATGCCTGACAACTTGTCATACAGCCACCCCACCCCACCCTCCGCATTGCATTTATGGTTCAAAAAGCAGCCTTTTTCCTGAAGTGACTCAAGGCTACACCCTTGTGAAGCTTATCCATGCCCAGCCTGATGCACTGAGTGCATGCTTGGGGTGTGTGTGTGCTGTGGGGAAGAGGAACATAGCCATTTAATAATTTACATTTCTAATGGGATTGAATCAGCCTGGTGCAGAAAAGGGCAACTACAATGATCAAAGGGCTGGAGCAGCTCCCCTATGAGGGAAGGTTACAACCGCTGGGATGGTTTAGCTTGGAAAAAAGGAGGCTAAAGAGAGACATGACAGAAGTGTACAAAATTATGCACGGTGTGGAGAATGTGGATAGGGAGACATTTTTCTCCCTCTCCCATAATACTAGAACCCTATGAAGCTGATTGGTGGGAGATTCGGGACAGATAAAAGGAAGTACTTCATCACACACTGCATGGTTGACATATGGAGTTTGCTACCACAAGATGTATTGATGGCCACCGATTTGGTTGGTTTTAAAAGGAGGCTGGATACATTCCTAAAGGAGAAGGCTATCAATGGCTACTAGTCTTGATGGCTATGTGCTGCCTCCAGGATCAGAGGCAGTAAGCCTATATACACCAGTTTCTGGAGAACATGGGGAGAAGGGTGCTGTTGCACGTATGTCCTGCTTGTGGGTTTCTGGTCAACAGCTGGTTGGCTGCTGTGTGAACAGAGTGCTGGACTGGATGGACCCTTGGTGTGGTCCACCATGGCTCTTTTTTATGTTCTTATGGAGCCTTCTGGGCTACAGCTCCCAACATTCCTGACCACTGGCCATGCTGGCAAGAGCTGCTGGGAGTTGAAGTCCAATACAACCAAAAGGCACCAGGTTGGGGAAGGCTGGATTAAATCGTGGGTAAGTCTCTGCAGGATCACAGACTAGATGTCGTCTAGAAATAGAGGACTGCTAGGGAATATAGCCTACCTTGGATAATTTGACCATATGAGCATGTTGCTCAGCTTCTAATTGAGACTTGGTAAGCTGTAACTGCTCCTTCAGCTTGTTGATCTCCTCCTGTAATTTATCCGTCTGTGCTTTTTTCTTCTGTTCTGCTTGAAAGACATACAGATTGCTGACTATATTATTTGTCCTTACAATTCAGGAAATGCAGCTCTTTCTACAAAGGCTTTTCCAAATTCTACTCTGCAGACTTTCTTCCTCAGAACAGTATCACCCAAGGGCTATAAGGAGGACATCTACAAGCTCCTTTGAGGACCTCAGTTTTACTGGAAAAATATGACAGAGTTTTGAAACGTTTCATTCAATTAGGGTGACCATATGGAAAGGAGGACAGGGCTCCTGTATCTTTAGCAGTTGTATAGAAAAGGGAATTTCCTCAGGTGCCATTTGTATGCATGCAGCACCTGGTGAAATTCCCTCTTCATCACAACAGTTAAAGCTGCAGGAGCTATAATAGAGTGACCAGATACAAAAGAGGGCAGGGCACCTGCAGCTTTAACTGTTGTGAAGAGGATATTTCACCATATATACAAATGACGCCTGCTGAAATTCCCTTTTCAATACAACTGTTAAAGATGCAGGGGCCGTGTCCTCTTTTTTATATGGTCACCCTAATTCAATGCACTCCCCAAACGCTGGCCTGGGGTATGATGTGAGCAAGTCCTCTGTCTGGTTTTGAACTATTCCTCCCTCCAGCTGCAGGCACCCAGGTCACATCCCAGGCCTTTACTGGTGCAGGGGGCTGTTGTAGGGATAAGGGTACAGGAAACCTCCCTGCACAGCACTGAATGCAACCCATGATCTTAACTTAAGGTAGATAATCACTGTGAATGGACAAAATCAATGAAACTACTTTAGGCTTATACAAGATTCCAATTAGACTCCCCTTTACCAACCTGGATGACTTCTCCCAAACAACAGTGAGGACCGCTATAATATTTAACGAGAAGCCATGGCAGGTAAGCCTTGGCTTCGGAATTTGTATGACAGACAGAGAGCTTCGGCTATTGGGCGGTATAGAAATGTAATAAATAAATAAATAAGCTGAATACTGGGCTAGCTCTCAGCCTTCTCCTTCTCCCATGCTTCAGTTAGCCTTCCCTACAGTTTATTTTTTAATAATAATAATAAATTTATTTATTACCCGCCTCTCCCTCTGGATCGAGGCGGGGAACAACACTAAATAAAATGTAATACATAAAATTAGTTAAAAGAGCATATAAAACCAATACAATATTAAAATAACAATCACGGCATCTTAAAATTCTTAGGTTTAAAACTCATCTGGGTAGATGTACTAGATGTACACTAATTTGACTGAGGAGGATGTGGATGTCTTGGTAACATCACGGACCCTAGTAAATCAGTGCTGTTCAAACTCAGTTTTTGCTATAAACATGTAGAGTTCTTTTTATCGAGAGCTCGACTCAAGAGGCTGATCATGGCAAGGGAAGGTGTTTCACACCAATCTCACCCCCTACTCTAGAAATATTCATCTTCGCCCATTGTGCTTGTTGCATTTAACTGCAAGATCCTACCTCTGAAAGGAAAAACAACAACTCAGAGCTGATCAGTAACTGAGTACATCTCACTTTTTTTTCTTTTTTTTTTTAGAGCTGGCAGCCCCCCAAATCAATCCTCTGTAATTTAATCAGACAGCAGCTGCAGTGGAGATTATGGGAGGAACCCAGAAAGAAAAACAGAATAGAGAAATGGCCTTTTGCAGGTGCCACCAAACAAGAAGTGATTATAAGTCCAATCATGTCAGAAAAAAGAAAATTAGTGATGGTTTTAGCAGTATACATTTAGGAACTGTGTCAGCTAGTTGCTACAGCAAAAATCCAGGCATGTCATATCACTGAAGGAATGTTCATGGTGAAGAATTAAAATGCTTTCAGTAGTTGAACAATATAATGGGTTGAAAATATTTTACTTCTCCTCTTTCAAAGGGAATCAGCTTAGTGCTGTGTGTACACTGATGGTGCTATATAAATAAATAAATAAATAAATAAATAATAATGTGTGTGTGTGTGTGTGTGTGTGTGTGTATTATAATTTCACGCATGCAGAGTCATGCTCGTGTATGAAGACACATTTATTTTGGCAAGTGCAAAAATGTTTTTTGGACCTGATACATATTTTGAGGTGAAGCAAAGATCAGCTTCCACATATATGAGGCTAGGGGATAAAACCTGCATGGGTATTCTCACATTATAAAATATCTCTGCATTTTTACACTACATACGGACGTTGTCTCGTGATAATAAATGACCTGTCCCTTTCAATTTGGAAGCAACATTCTTTCTGTTTTGCTTTGGGGTTTTGTTTTGTTTTTTAAAAAATGTCAAATTTACACACATCCAGATGTAAGCCTGTTATATATAACTTCTAGATTTGCATTTGTACAATCTGAAAAAAGAACAGAATTCACTTCAACTCATCTTGGAAGTTAAGTACATTGGCTCCAGTTAGTTTTCAGGTTTCACTGATGTCTGTGAAAGAACTACCTTAAGTCCCTTTGGCTTTAATGGGAGTTACTTATGATCAAATGATGTGGGATGGATTTTCTAGAACACACATTTTCTGTAAAACTTTCCATTTTGTTAGTAAAAATGAATATATGCCAACTGAAAATACAGTATTTGGCAAGCTACATATTATTAATCTTTCTCTGTCCTCTGGTTCATTTCCTTCTGCTTTTAAACATGCTACAGTCTCTCCCATTCTCAAGAAACCTACTCTTGATAGGCTATCTCTGTCTAACTACCGACCTGTCTCTTTGTTGCCGTTTGTTTCAAAGATCCTGGAGCGTGCGGTCTACTCTCGCTGTCTTGACTTTCTTTCTAGTAACTCTGCTTTGGATCCATTTCAATCTGGATTCCGTCCTCTGCATTCCACCGAAACAGCCCTTACTAAGATCACCAATGATCTCCTTACTGCCAAGTCTAAAGGCCATTATTCCGTTCTTATTCTCCTTGATCTAACTGCAGCCTTTGACACGGTTGATCATGATCTTCTCTTAGATTCCCTTCATGACCTTGGATTTTGTGGCTCTGTCTATAACTGGTTTGCCTCCTTTCTAGCGGGTCGCTCTTTCAGCGTGTTGACTAATGGCAGCTCGTCTTCCTCCTTTCCCCTTTCAGTAGGGGTTCCGCAAGGCTCGGTGCTTGGCCCGTTGTTGTTTTCCTTATACATGTTGCCCTTGGGCAAGCTTATTCAATCTCATGGTCTCCAATATCATCTGTACGCCGATGATACACAACTATATCTGTCATCTCCGGAACTTTCTCCTGATGTTCACGATCGTATCTCGGCATGTCTTTCAGATATCTCAGCTTGGCTGCTTCATCGTCGCTTGAAGCTTAACATGGCAAAGACTGAATTGCTTGTTTTTCCTCCTAAACCTTCTCCTCATCTCTCATTCTCTCTTACTGTCAATGATGTTACGCTTACTCCGGTCAAGGAAGCTCGTAGCCTCGGCTTTATCTTCGACTCCTCGCTCTCCTTTATTCCTCATATTGAGGCAGTAGCTAAATCTTGTCGATTTTTCCTGTATAATATTGCCAGGATTCGATCATTTTTGTCTGTCTCTTCTGCCAAGACGCTTGTTCATGCACTGGTTATTTCACGGTTGGACTACTGCAACCTTCTTCTCTCTGGCCTTCCTTCTTCTCACATCAGCCCGTTGGTTTCTGTTCACCACTCTGCCGCAAAGATCATCTTCTTAGCACGCCGCTCCGACCATGTTACTCCGCTTCTGAAATCTCTTCATTGGCTTCCAATTCACTTCAGAATCCATTATAAACTTCTCCTGTTAACCTTCAAAGCTTTTCACGGTCTAGCTCCTTCCTATCTCTCCTCTCTCATCTCACACTATTGCCCCGCTCGTGCTCTTCGCTCCTCTGATGCCATGTTTCTCGCCTGCCCAAGGGCCTCTACTTCCCTTGCTCGGCTTCGTCCATTTTCGTCTGCTGCCCCTTACGCCTGGAACGCTCTTCCTGAACATTTGAGAACTACAAGTTCAACCACAGCTTTTAAAGCTCAACTAAAAACTTTTCTTTTTCCTAAAGCTTTTAAAACTTGATGTTGTGCAGACTTCTACTGTTACTTTCTACTGTTAGTTTTTCCCTACCCTGTGCCTGCTTACCCTTCCCTGTACCTGTTGGCATTCTCTTCCCCTCCTTATTGTTTTACTATGATTTTATTAGATTGTAAGCCTATGCGGCAGAGTCTTGCTATTTACTGTTTTACTCTGTACAGCACCATGTACATTGATGGTGCTATATAAATAAATAATAATAATAATAATAATTAGCAGTTCAAAGTAGTAATTAATGTTTTTCTGGTGATTAGCTCTGCCATATATGTGAGAGAATACATATATTTATTTATTTTATTTAATATTGCATTTATATCCCACCTTTTTTTTTCTCCAATGAACCCAAGGCGGCATACATAATCTTCCTCCTCTCCATTTTATCCTCACAACAACAACCCTGTGAGGTAGCTTGGGCTGAGAGTTTGTGACTGCCCAAAAGTCACCTAGTGGGTTTCCATGGCCAAGTGCGGACTAGAACCCGGATCTCCTGACTCCCATTCCAACACCTTAGCCACTACACCATATATACGTCACTGAAATACACATATGTCTCAGTGCAAAATAGAACTGATAGGTAGTGACAGCAAAACTGAAGATGCTCCAACAACCTCAATGAAAAAAGTTGAATTCTGTTGAAGTCGAGTAGTTACCTTATCATGCACCATTCTTGCTAAGTTGCTAAACTTAGAGAGCAATCCTATGGCCCCTAGACAGTGTCTGGGGAGCCATAGGATATTTCTGATTCTTCATCCAATCTTAGAGCTGGGAATCCGCTCTCCCCGCCCCCTTGCAGCCAGCACAGAAAAAAACACACCGGCTACCTCTCTGATGTCACAGAAGTAACCTTGGAGAGGGAGTAAAGGATGCATTCTGGTGGGTGAAGAGGGGAGGGGACTAGAGAGGCTGGGTTATACTATATTCCCGAGTCTCCCAAGCCTACTCTCCTTCCCCTTCAATGCATCCCAGCTAGACAGGCAAAAAAACCATCTAGCTAAAATACAGAGCGGGAAGAGCAGGGATGCAAAGATCACCTCCGCTGCTCTTCCTACTCTGCATTGGATGGCCGTAAGCCTCTGAGTTTGGAGGCATAGGGCCATCTCAATACGGTTGCGTCCTTAGTGTCAATATTTTCAGTATCTTCGTTTTTTACCCCCTACATTTAAACAATATAAGGAAAGTACACACTATTGTCTTTTAATTCCAGTGTGTGTGTGTGTGTGTATATGTATATGTATATACACATCATATAACATTTAATTCACATTAAGAGTGCTTTAATTTTCCCCCTCAACTATTTCAGGTCAAATGCATAACAAAATCATTGGAGCAATAATTATCACGTGGTACTTTTTTTTTTCTAGTTCTGTTGTTTACTAAATACAAGTAAAATGAATATACGAAATTAGAGCTTTAGGGCATCAAAAAAATTCCAATGCAAACCAGACATTTTCCTATGAAAATTAACCTAATTGGTATTGGAATTTTTTCCAATTCAGAATTTTCCAGAAAACCCATTATAACTGGTCCGGATTCACTGCAGCTGGATAGGAGTCACATCTCCAATTCCTCATTTTTTGACTGGCACCTACCACGTTTTATGAACATTTTCATGCAGAAGAAAAGTAAGATGAACTAGACTGCCTTTTCTGTGACCTATGCGTTCTTCTTCTTCTAGTACTCACCAATGGGTGGCTCTTCTCCATGGCGACGCTGCAAATGACTGTGCAGGAAGGAATAGTTCATAAACGCTTTTTCACAAAATTGGCACTGCAAAATAAAAGTACTTTGTCAAACAAGAACAAAAAACACATTCCATGGAACTATAGGAGGCACCTTTGAGGAATTATCTCTGTGTATTTCAATGCTAGTCTAGGGTCCATTCTCAACCATACAGCTGTGTTCTTAAAATAGTTACGCCATTTGAATGGATTTAATAGTAATACACAAAACAGTGCAGCCAAAACCATTCCTGGCAGACAATGGTGACCAAAATCCATAAATATTAAGTTATTAAAATGCTTTAAAATATATTAATGAAGCTGGTTCCTTTTTTTTACCAGTGTATTAAACACCTTCAGTTCCATAAAAATATGCACTGGCTTTGTCTGATTTAGTTCTACTTTTATGTTTTCAAACTCTTCTCCCACCCTCCGATGTCTCAGTGAATAGTTTTAAGAATGAAAAACAAAATGGGCCGCAAAAACTCACTACTCCAAGTATTAGTAGAGCTAATTCTGTATTTGCCAACTGAACACGCTTTAAATTAAATTACACATATACGCCCTGATCCAGCTAGGACAGGGATGGGGAACCTCAGGCGTGGGGCCAAAACCAGCCCTCTGGGGTCCCCAAAAGGTCATGACCTCTTTCCGTGGCCCCACCCTCTTTCTCATTTACTAGCTTCCCAGCTTTTGTGCAGTTTCCCCCCATTCTAAGGGTGATATCCCCCTCTTAAAGCTGAGTTACTGGCAGTAAGAATGTTAAGCTACAATGACCCCGTTCAGAAGACACCTTAAACCATGGCTTTAACTACAGTGGTTAAGCCAGAAAGCCAGGCTGTGTTCAGAAGACACCTTAAACCACGACTTTAATCATGGTGAATAAAGCAAAAGGCCTCATTCACTGTGGTTAAAGCCATGGTTTAAGGTGTCTTCTAAACACGACCTAGCTTTCTGCCTTAACCACCGTGGTTAAAGCCATGGTTTAAGGTGTCTTCTGAACGGGCCCTATATGCTAGTATTTTAAATATTTTTGGTCCTGCCCCTTTTGCCTTAAGACCTGCCCACCCCTGGAATGCAACCCCCCAAGAGCTTCCTGAAATTTAACCTGGGCTCCAGGTTGAAAGAGGTTCCCTGCCCCTCACTACAGCCATGTGTGCAGAAAAGCAGGCTTCTGCCTACAGACCCCTGGCTGCATGAAGAACTGCGCACACACAAACACATCCTGTATGTGGACACCTAAAGCTGCATCCATCATGAGCAAGCCTCAGATTATCAATGGCAGTGGCAATCTCCCATTCAGGTAGTCTGAAGGGGAGAACATACGGTGGAATCCAGTCCAACTCCAGTTGAACAACTGTATTGCCAGCAATCTGATTAAGGCCTGCTCATGCACAGTCCTGGGTTCTGGATCTGCGATAGGCATTACATGCAGCGACCCACTGCTGTACGGATCAGAGCCATGAGGGGTGTGATCCTGCTATCACTTATGCATATTAGTCCCACCAACTTCATGGAGTTTCTGCATCACTAATGAGGGACATGACTGCAGCTTTTAGAAACAAACTTAGCACCTTTACCCAGTTAACGAACAGCCGATTCATAAGTTTACTATACCAGTAAATAAATGCTTAAGGTATACATATTTCTGCACCAAACCATCACGTTAGTCTAGTGTTGTAGGAAGAGGCACAGTTTACATGGATTAGGCTTCCAATGTACAAACTACTACCTACTCCAGATCATTCTACATCATAATCCTATGTGGCTGCTCCTGTGGCACTTGCACCTTATGACAGGTGCTTTGAGGTGGGCAAGTAGGAGCCAAGATGCTTTGTTCCACTGATCATCCAAATCCCCTAAATATTAACTTGCTCCAAATATTGTGTTGATGGCTAGAGGAAAAGGGCCAATTCAATTGCTATTAGAATATGGCACAAAACACAGGACTATCACTGTGCCCCAAAGCTAGAGCACATAGTAAAGCCATGACTTCTGGTACTCAGGGATTGGAGCACAACACCAGAATAAGGAGAAGCTAACAGGAAAAGGAGAGGCATTAGCCATATTCTGCTGTGATTTACAGGAGTGCGATTTCACAAACCTGTTGTTCTTCAATGCGTTTCAAACATATACATTTTCTTGAAGGAACTGCTACCTACATTTATGGGTATCAGCTGGGATGATGTAAAACATGTGTAAAATGGCAATAAATGGCATTTCAAGAACCTGCTCAGTGGAATCAGAGTCTGATTCTTATTGTTGAGTTCCCAACTCTCATCTACTATTAAAAAAGCCAGCTACTGATAGCTACTATGCAATTAAATATAAATGCCTTGAAACAGCCACTAAGAGTATAAATAATTAAGTTGCATTTTTGTTGGATAAATGCAAGAACATACAAAGCCTGGATAGCAAGGGGTGAGTGCTAGAGAAATGCCAAAAAGCAACAGGGATCTTCTACTGAAACATATCAAGGCTTAATGCATTAAATCGGCTGTGAAATATCATTACCCAACCACACACTCATTTTAAAACTGCCTCCCTTGCCTGTAGTGGTTTCTTGTCTTATTCTTCATGTGATTATTTTAGCGCATGATATATTATTGTTTTTGGCTTGGTGGGGATGAGCCACACACTGAGCTCTTGAGAGAACCTCCTTATTCATAAATACACATAAATTTTATTTAACAAAAATTATATTTAACAATAAGGTTTTATCACACAATGCAAGAGAGTTGTTGCTTGGATTTGGGACCCTGAAAGTAACTACATTTGAAAAGTATAATAGTCCCATTTATGTCTTGTCCTTTTCTCAATGATATGAAGAAAATTACCAACATAACCCCGTACAGTGATAATATTGAATGTTTATGGCTTTCCTCACATAATGATATGTAAAACAATATGAAAATTTATGTGAAATTTAAATGCCTTTGGCTGAGCTACCAAATCTCATATGTAAGAACAAACACTGTACATGCATCAGGACCACATGGCCCCGTTCTTGCCCATATGCCTACTTGATTTAATTACTGGCAGTGGGATTATGTGCTCAAGTGTTTCCAAGGGCAGGATCTACACTACTGCTTATAACGGTTTATAAGGGTTATGACAACTGTTCAGGCCCAGGACACATTACATATACCATTTTCATAACGTTTTAAAAGTGTTATATCCTGCTTGGTGTAGATTGGCCCAAGGATGAGTATTACAGTTTCAAATAACCCCATCTTGTGCAAGTCTTATTATTGCTCCTGAAAATTCTCCCAAGGACATATGATCATGTTGTAACCCCTCCCAAAGTGATACCTTAACTGGCTAGGAAGCAGAATTCCACCACCTGTTCAGTATAATACACCATAAGAGATTATGGACACCGGGGTTTCTGACACGGTACAGCCAGGGAGGAGCAGAAACTAGAACTCAAGATGTTTGGGACTTCAACTCTTGGCATTCTTGACCACTGACCATGCTGGTTATGTCTTCTGGGAGATGAAGTCCAAAACATCTGGAGATCTGGCCTTCTGCCCACCCCGTGAGTATGCCCTAACATAAGTTTGTAAAAACAAGTATGATACAGGAAAAAGAAATTGCACAACAGGAGCAGTATTTTCTTGAGATAGTATGATCTACTAGTTTGTTTCATCTTTGACTGAAATCTGCAATCTATTTATTCTCGAAAGAAAACTTAAGCTGCCTAGGGATTCCCATATACTCAAGGACACATACTCAAGATCACCTTTTAGGCCCACCTTAGATATGTACCTTGACCAGCATAATTACAAATCAAAGGCACCTATATGGGTTTAACTGGGGCAGGTTTAGAAGTAACCACAGGAACAGCATCAATATAGCCATCCCAAGGTTGTTGTAAAGCAGTACTAAATGGATTATATGACCATAACTCACTTGAATAACCCCCTTTGTACTCAGCAGTGACCAATCTTAACTGTATTGCTACCCAGGCATTAAGATTTTACTTTACTGATTGGTTTAAGAGACTACCCTACAGTTGTCAGCTTAGCTAATAGCAGGCCCCTCACAGACACATTTCACAAGTTAAGCTTGGCCAAAGGAGTAAAAATAATTCAGGCTGTTTGCATACCAATGGTTTAACCACCTATGCCACCAATTAGCATGATTTTGTTTTAAACACGATGATGCATAGGCCCCCTTGCTTTGTGGGGGCCCAGGGCAAACTACCCCAGTCATCCCTCATCTCTGGACAGCCCTGCTGACTAGAAACACGAGGCTGAGTGGGTGGGAGATTAAGGCTGAGTTCGGACGACACGCTAATCAACTATGGGGTGGGGTGGGGTGGGGGTAATAGGAACAGAATAGGAAATAACTGTTGATTAGCGAGTTGTCCGAACTCAGCCAAAGGATCATGCAGGCTGCAATCTTAGCCACACATTTAACCTGAAAATAAATCCCGCGGGCTGAGCAGACATGCTTAGGATTTAGCCCATAAATGAGTAGTGTGGGTTAAGTAATTCATGCCCTCTCCCCCGGTAGCCACCCACCTACCTACCTACCTACCTGGTGGTAGGTGGCCCCGGCCTGGAGCATCATCTGCTGGGTGCCGATCATCTTTTTGCGGCGCTTGCACTCCTCCTTGAGCAGCCGGATTTCCTGGGCTCCGCGGGCCACATCCTTGGCGAGCAGGTCGCGGTGGGCGTCGGCGGACCGGAGCAGCTCTTGGTTGGCGCGGAGCTGGGCGCTGAGGTAGTCCTGGGAGTGGAGCAGGTACTCGAGGCAGAGCTGCGCCAGGCGCAGCAGCCGGAGCAGGAGCGGGTCGGCGGGGGCCTGGCAGTGCGGGCAGCGCTCCCGCTCGGCGGTGCAGAAGGTGACGT
This sequence comes from Elgaria multicarinata webbii, assembly GCF_023053635.1. Classification (NCBI taxonomy): domain Eukaryota; kingdom Metazoa; phylum Chordata; class Lepidosauria; order Squamata; family Anguidae; genus Elgaria; species Elgaria multicarinata. The sequence continues at coordinate 23,176,725 of NC_086175.1, read as the reverse complement.
GCGCCAGGTGCTCCTGCAGCACCGCCACGTTGACCTCGGCCGCCACCCGCTCCACGTCCACGGCGCTCAGGCGCCGCCAGTCCGGGCTGTCGTGCCGGGGGCGGAACTGGAACGGGGGCAGCGCCGCCGGCACTGGAGAGGCCGCCGCCGCCATGGACCAGCGAGCAGGCACAGCGCTAACCTGGCGGAAGCTGCGGGGAAGAAGGAGCCGGAGGCCGATCAGTCAGCGCCCACGGCGGATCGGGCCCGGCCACCCTCCCGCTGGCGGCTCTCATGCCCCTGCCGGGGGCCTCTTCTCGTCCCGACGGGCCTCCTTGGCCGGTGGGCGCCGCCTGCCGGTGGTAGGTTGCCTGCCCTGCCCACGACCGCCTCCCCACGCCGCGCGTCTTCCGCGTTACTATGGGAACCAGGCAGCCCAGGCCGCGGCGGGGCCTGGGCCTGCCGAGGCGCCTCGGTCCCCGCAGAGACACAACGGGAGAGATATGGGGAGGGGGGTGACAAGTTTCCCGGCCGCCACTGTTCTCACCCACGTACTCATACGCACCAAATACACATCACCATTCCTCCCTTGGCACAACCTGCAAAATCGGTGGAATCTACCCCCACAACAAGGCCTTCTTCCATACCCCATAGCTATAATACGTCTATCCCCCTTGAAAGGCTGCCTGTTACAGCGGGATTGACTGGCAGAAGTTCAACAGGTGAGGTGTCCCCTCAGCCCTTTCCCCCTTCGCATGAAGAAAAGCGAGAGTTCATCGAAGTTCTGTCCATCCACACAGCTAGCTGGTGAAGGTTACAAGACTAGTGCTGCCAAATCTCCCCCCAATGTTGTGGTGCGCCTGAGCAGGGCAGAATTCTTTCCCAAAAAGACCAACAATTTGTATGTTGTTGTTTTTTATTAACTGTAGAAAAGCAGATATAATTTTGTTGGAAAAGTGCCCTCTCTGAGGCAGAGTTGCTATGGTAGTTGCTTAAGAAATGTTGCAAAATGTCTATGAAAAGCCATTCCAAGGATAAGCAAAATCAAGTATTGTTTTCTTAAAGAACATTCAGTACCTATCTTTTTGTATTGAGGCTTGCCAAAAGAAAATGCAATGTATTCTCTTTTCCAGCTAGAAATTTCCTGTTAGATGGTGTCTACGTATGTAACACCAGAGAAGATAGTGTATAAAACCTAGCTGCCTCCCTTGCGAGGTAGGCACATGCTTTTCAGCAATTAGCTCCTTGTGTCTCTTATTCTGCAGAATAAACATTGTTGACCCATACTTCATCTCCTCTCCTCCTTGTGTGCTGTATTGGACTTGGTACACCAGGGAACAAGCTATTTGCAACAATTTTTCTAAAATAAACTATTTTTACAGTATCATTTTTACAGCTAAGTAAATCCTATTCTGTTCAATGGGGCTTACTCCCAGAAAAGCAGGGATAGAACTGCAGCCTTAAAAATGGACAAATCGTTCCAGTCAGGTGAAAATAATTGGGAAAGGATTATACTCCAAACTGGCCTCTATTAAATCTTCACAAACTGTATGGCAACCTTCTTCACGTCAGCTCTGGAGTATACCAAAGAAAAGGCACTTGCCTTTTCTAGGGTAAAAGAAAAGACAAACAGTTGCGCACTAAGGAAAAGCAGAGGAATAACATATCCACAGAAAGTACCTTCAAATACACCGCTAAGCTGTTCCTCTTTGTCCCAGGGATCACTTGATTTGACTAGTTTGGAGACTATTTCCATGAGCGTTACACCAAAGGTATTCTTTCAAAATGTTGTAAGCATCCATACTATGCTTACAATACATTATTAGTAGGAGTAGTATTTTAAGGCATCTAATACTGCTTTACTCTGAACCTGTTCATGCCATATGAGTACACCATCTTTGGATCAGATGATGCGTTGGATCAGCTTAAAGTGTTTTAGGCTGCAATTATATACACACCAGGGAGTAGTCTCATTTGAGCTCAGTTGAATTCACCTTTGAGTAGACATATGTAGGATTGCACTGTCAGTTTGCAATCTTATACCTATTTACCCAGGAGTAAGCTCAACTGAACTCAATGGGGCTTGCTTCTGAATAGACATGTATATAAGGAGTCCTCAATCTTTTGGGGACTAGTGGGCACATTTTGAATTTTGACATAATATTGTGGGCACTCTCACAAATCAGCTGTCATGGGAGGGCTTGCCCATTCACAAAATGCCTGGTGGTGGGTGTAGCCATTCACAAAACACCCATTTCCCAGAAAGTAAGCTGGTGAGGCAGGCTAAAAGAAAAGCAAGTTGCCCAAGAACCAAAGTACAAAGCAGAGGTGGAGTCTGAGCCACAAATGCCAATTCACAAATTTACAGCATATAACAAACAAATCAGCTAAACCACAAACGCACAAAAGAGGCAAAGCACACACCTTTGCTCCTCACTTCTCTAGCCCTCTAGGATGCTCTCCCAACCCCTCAGCTTAACTGCCTGCCACTTTTATTTCATAAGAATGGCTCTGAAGCCCACATGGTAACCATATCAGTGTGCCAGTTTTAAGGGGGTGGGGATTTAGGGACAGAAAGCCTAGCTGACACCAAGGAAAGTGTCCACAGGCTACAACATGTTGTAGACCAATATAGGATTACACTGTTATTTAGCTATGAAGCAACACTTTATGTAACGTGAGGATTGTCTACTCAGAAATTAATCCTACTGTGTTTAATGGACTTACCCCTAAGTATGTTCATAGGATTGCAGACCTAGTATAGTAGATTTTATTTACAAGCAGTTTTGCTATGTATACACTGATATTTTCAGACCCTGTAATCTGCAGTTTGTTTCTTGCTTTCACTCTGAAATTTGAAGATTACTTTACTCCATGGGAGATCTCCAGAAAGCTAATAAAGTTTTCCATTTTCTTTTTATCTAGTGTTTTAATTATTTTTTTCCTTTCAATGAACATGCCTACACAAATTTATATGAATAAATAATTGTTGAACAAAATTGTATGACTTCACCAATTAATTTAAAAAATATTACAGCTTTGAGAAGAGATAAGAGATCATTGTTGACAGCAATAAAAATAAAAAATCTTTATATACTACATTTACTTACAATCTAATCCTTTCGGATTTATGCCTAAAATATTCTAATTTTATAATAATGTCTATAATGGCCTTATCAAAGCCATGTACAATTTGAAAGAACATACAATATCTTATCTGAATTAATATGTATGAAGGATAAAACTTTAATTTGTGTTCAATTATTTTTATATCCTAGTATAGTTCACAATTCTAAGACAAATGATAAGCCAGGATAGGCCCAGATTTGAGCTAGAAGTAGAAAACAATGTTTTCACTAATTCAGCAATGAAAATGTTTTTAGGCTACAATCCTATAAACACTTTCCTGGGAGTAAGTCCTAGTGAACTCAATAGTGCTTGTTTCTAAATAAACATGCATAGAATTGCATTGTTAGTGTAGCTCAGATAATTCTTGGAGTCATTTTCAAGTAACATAACATTGAATATTATTTTTAAAGATCTAGTGAATTAGGCACTTGCCTATGTTACTCATGTCACAAAAATGTGTTAATCTACATTGTCACAAAATTTCATTTCAGAAGAATCAACTGAGTGATTGACTACTGTGGGTCTATTCTTCTGCATTTAAAAGTGGACCCGAGAAAAAGTAAGGATGCATAAACTCAAAAGCTTAAGCACCAATACATGCTCCAGTCCTAAAAATAAATAAAGGGAAAGGCTAAAATGATCACATCACCTTATATTTCCAACCCTGCTGGTTTTTTAAAGGCCGTTTCTACACCTGCTTTTCCCACTGGGATCATCCCAGGGTCATCCTTGTGCATCCAAATGACATACAGGTGATCCCAGGAGCAGGCAGGGACGGATCCGTCCATTTGCCTGGGATAATCCTTAGGTGTAGAAAGGGCCAAAATGTCATTTGAACATTTAAGCCACACTACAACACTACTTTCCCAATACATCACAAAACCCAGAAATTTAGTCTCCTACAAGAGAAGCTTTACAACAGACCCACAAGAATTTAAAGGGTTTTCTTACTAGCACATGCAAGGGAATCCTTTCCCTTATCTTTTATCTTTGATGAGAGATTAGAGATAAGGGAAGGGTTTCCCTTGCTAGCATTAGCAAGAGAACCCTCAGGCTTGTGTGTTGGTGTGTCTGTGAGAGTGTGTATGAGTGTGTGTACTGCCCTATGCGGCCCTCATGCCCAAAAAAGTTGTTTTGTATATGGATGAGCCAGGCTGTAATTACATTTTTAGTAGTTGAATTGAATCCTGGAGGACTTCTTTGGAGCAAATGTTTGAACAAAACATTTGATTCTCTTGAACTAGCATACTTAAACTTTCCATTAATAAGCCACAACGGTTTAAAAGCAGATATGTGGGTTTAACTAGGTTTTGCATCATACAAGACTGGGGTTGTTAACTAATTAAAGACTTTTCTTTATTTAAGTAACTAACTTTTGATTAGATCAATGTAATAATCCATTCAGTTTGAATAGAACTGTCACCTGAGGCACAGGTGGACTTGGTGGCAAGGAGCATCTTTTATCAGCTTAGGCTGATATATCAACTACGCCCTGATCTGGACAGAGATAGCCTAGCTGTAATTATCCATGCTCTGATAACCTCTCATCTGGATTATTGCAATGCCTTATATGTGGGGCTGCCTTTGAAAACATTCCAAAAACTTCAGCTGGTCCAAAACAGAGCAGCAAGATTGTTAACAGGGACTGGCCAATGAGATCACATTATGCCAGTACGATTCCAGCTTCACTAGCTGCCAGTCCAGGTCCTGACCCGATTCAAAGTCCTGGTACTAACATTCAAAGCCCTAAACAGCTTGGGGACAGGTTATCATAAGGAACGCCTTCTCCCATATGTAACTGCCCAGACCTTAAGCTCATCTTCAGGGGTCCTTCTCTGTGAGCCCCTGCCAAAGGAAGTGAGGCAGGTGGCTACCAGGCAGAGGGCCTTCTCTGCTATGGTACACGGCTGTGGGATGAGCTCCCTAGAGAGGTTCACTGGCACCTATGTAATTCTCTTTCCGACACCAGATGAAAATCTTTTTACATTTTACCATCCTAGTCTTTTAACTTGCTGTTTTAAATTTGTATTTTAAATCTCTGCATTGCTGCTCAGTTTTATTCTGGTTGTACTTTTATACTGTGGTTTTATATTGTGGTTTAAGTTTTATACTTAAGTTGTATTTTATGATTTTAATTTTTGTGAACCGCCCAGAGAGCTTCGGTTATTGGGCGGTATAGAAATGCAGTAAATAAATAAATAAAATACATTCTACCAAAACCCTAATATAGATGCCTTTCTGATGTAAGAAGGAATGGCGCGTTAAGGGAGGTTTCAGTGCGGCCTGGGCCCGGATTCCCCTGTGTGTCATCTGGACGCACAGCAGGGAAACCAGGCCTCACAGCGCGCTAAGGCCTCGTCTAGCAAGGCCCATAGATTTGCTGAAGTGTAGATAACCAATTAGCAGAAGTAAAAGCCATATTTAATGCTTTTATTTAGGAATTTGGAATATGGAATACTACTCATTTCAGCATACAAAAGTCCAAAATGGCTTAAATGTGAATAAAATCATATCCCATTAATAATATGGAAGATCCAGATTTAAAAGATGATTTGACACTAATTTCAAGGGAACACCGTCAGCTAAGCTTCAGCTTCCAGATGGTAGCTGTATTAATCTGTTGCAGCAAAAACAACCTAGTGACACATTAAAGACTCACACGTGGCCTTTGTAGGCTAGAGTCATGAGGTATATAACTGTTGTTACTAGAGACCAGACACTACAGATGCCAACTCTTTCCACAGATCTACTCAGATAACACTGTTACAAAACCTAACAACATCACCCACAACATCAAGGGCTTATTCACAGTCTCATCTTCTAAAATTATATACACGGTCACCAGCCAACAATGGCATTCTGCTATCTACATGAGATAAGCAGGTTAGTCTTTATGTTCCAAGTACCCCTGCCAAAGGAAGTGAGGTCAGCAACCATGAGGGGCCTTTTTGATAATGGCACCCAAGTTATGAAACAACCTTCCCTGAGAGTGAGGTATACCTGGCATAATCTTGAAGGTCTTTTCAACGCCAGCTGAAGACCTTTTTATTCACCCAGGTCTTTAAAATAACCTTTAAAATAAATTTTAGGTTCTCGGCTTCTCAGCTAAAAATCTGTGTTTCAGCTTCAATGGTTTTCATTTATTTATATTGGGAAGTATCCAGTGTGACTCTACACTAAAATAAATTACATTGCACTAGTGTAAATGCCCTCTACCTCAGCACCAATAGCACTTGCTGGCACGATGGATTTTCTGGAGATACCTGCCATGCGTGCAAGTGCTATTGGCATTTTGCTAGAGGTCATTTACACTCGCACATCATAATTTACATTAATGGTAGTGTCGCACTGGATAAGGTCCATTGTATTTAATGATGTATGTAGTTTGTGATTTGTCCAGAGAAGTTGTGTTATAGAATGTCTATATAAATGAATAAAAATATGGACACAAATTTGACAACAAAAACTGGGACCATTTAAAAACCACTGTTGAAACCTTTCAGTTCTAACCATTCTGTCTTTGACCTGAAAATTGCCAATCTTCAGCAAAGGAACGTTAAGATTCCAGTGTGAAATTGCTGAACTAGAATTTACCAATATGTTTGAGACCCTTTATTTAAGCCTTAATTGCAGCTATGATTTCCAGAATGGAGTCACAGCCCCACTGTTGGATACCACCAGCCTCCACTGTTGGATACGAAGGTGAAGAAAAGGTAACTTTCTGGTTGCAATCCTATGCAAATTTACCTGGGATTAAGTTCCATTGAACTAAATGGGGATTATTTCCGAGTAAGCATACGGCGAGGAATCAAGTCTGGCTTGCCTGCTCATCAGTATGCCTGCCTTCAATTACAATTTGATTTGAGTTGCAATCCCATTGAGAGGGGATTTTAATCTGCAAATTAAAGTATGTATCAATCAATCCACCAGTTATGATTGCAGTCCTGATCAATACTGACACAACTCTATGAGGTTACACAACTTACTCCGTCTTGTAAATGCAATCCTCAACAAATGTGCTTGGGAGCGCCATTGAAAACATACGACTGGGGCCGAGATGCAAGCGCGCTTCTGCGACCTAAACTTCGCGCGACTTTAGCAAGCAAGACTAACCCGAAAGCCCAGCCGGGAGAGCTGCGGCGCTAGAATCTGATGGCCGGGTTAAATACATGATTTGCAACAAGTTTCTGATCCGATTGGAAAAGAACAAATCAGGAGGAGGCAGCCAGGCCTCGTGGGCGCTCAGAGAATAGGCAAGCAAAGCTCCCTGTTCCTTGCTGTGTCTACATTTTTAAAACTGCAACTTTCCAAAAGTTGGTGAAACTAAAGAGACTCCCCCTGCTGGGTGCGATGCGCAAGCATCCTACGACAAAGAACAGAGAGGCGCAGCAAGAGTGCAAAAGTCCAGGAGAATCCCCTGCTCCCTTCCATCAGCAGCATCAACTGTTCGCTTTTACTCATCAGTAGCACAGACACGCGTGGCATTTGCTCAGGGGCTGCTGCAGCGGCGGCAGCATCCACTTCCCTCACATGAGATTTCCGATTCTCTCACCTCTTACACTGGATCAGAGAGAAGCTCCACAGAACTCAAGGTCTCTAGTCCCTCCGGGCAGCCCCCTTCTCCTTCCCACGCTTGCGAGTCGCTCCTCCTTAAGCGCGCGGAGTGGGTGGTTGTTTTGCGACGGGAGCGGCACAGCCTCCGCCTCCTGCCGTCTCTCCCTCCCTCCTCCCTGCTCATCCCCGAGGGGGTCGGATTTCTCGCCTCCTCCCCTTGCAGCCCAAACGGTTCCCTTTCTTGGTTCGCTCGCTCCCACCCCCTTCCTTTTTCAATGTCTCATCTAATCCCGTTAGCCGCAAGCAAGAAGGGCGAGTTGAGACGCGAAGATGGGATGATCGTTTGGTAATACAGCGTGTCTGGGTTATCCGAGGGACCCACATTGCTAGACAGCCGGCGAGAGCCTTCGCACATGTATGGGAATCAGAACGACCCTTTGCGGTCTGATGAGCAAAACAGCCATAATTCCAGAATCATAATTTGAATTATTGGAGGGACTAAAGTTGCTAGATGGGTGAGAACCTTCCTGTTTGTACGAGACTAAAAACGGGGACGGTGTAAAAGCCGGAACGGAACGGAACAGGCCGGAACAGCCCCATTATATTAAAAAACCGTACCAAAAACAGTGGCATGTGTTAGCAACACTTGAGAACAATATTTTAGGACTAAAACCATACCAATATTATATCACTATTAACCCCAAAACTCCCAAAACGACGTCCGGAACAGAATGGGATGGCCGGAACGGCCACTACTGAACAAGCGATATCAACCAAACTCACCAGTCATGCATACCTCCATGGCAGGGACGCAATAAGACACAAAAGTTGCCCCGAAACCACGTTCAGATACCCGTTCCGGGCAAAAACGCATATTGCGCAAAACGGGCCGTAACGGCAGCTTCCCAATGAGGAAAGTCAACCAAACTCACCAGATGCACATAACTAGGTGGGACAAATATAGAAAGCTCCAAAAGTTGCCCCCAAACCACGTTCAGATACCCGTTCCGGGCAAAAAAGTGTATTGCGCAAAATGGGCCGTAACGGCAGCTTCCCAATGAGGTAAGTGAACCAAACTCACCAGATGCACTTGACAAGGTGGGGCAAATATAGAAAGCTCCAAAAGTTGCCCCAAAACCACGTTCAGATACCCGTTCCGGGCAAAAACGCGTATTGCGCAAAATGGGCCGTAACGGCAGCTTCCCAATGAGGAAAGTCAACCAAACTCACCAGATGCACATAACTAGGTGGGACAAATATAGAAAGCTCCAAAAGTTGCCCCGAAACCACGTTCAGATACCCGTTCCGGGCAAAAACGCGTATTGCGCAAAAACGGCCGTAACGGCAGCTTCCCAATGAGGTAAGTCAACCAAACTCACCAGATGCACTTGACAAGGTGGGGCAAATATAGAAAGCTCCAAAAGTTGCCCCAAAACCACGTTCAGATACCCGTTCCGGGCAAAAACGCATATTGCGCAAAACGGGCCGTAACGGCAGCTTCCCAATGAGGTAAGTGAACCAAACTCAACAGATGCACATGACAAGGTGGGACAAATATAGAAAGCTCCAAAAGTAGCCCCGAAACCACGTTCAGATACCCGTTCCGGGCAAAAACGCATATTGCGCAAAACGGGCCGTAACGGCAGCTTCCCAATGAGGTAAGTGAACCAAACTCAACAGATGCACATGACAAGGTGGGACAAATATAGAAAGCTCCAAAAGTTGCCCCGAAACCACGTTCAGATACCCGTTCCGGGCAAAAACGCATATTGCGCAAAACGGGCCGTAACGGCAGCTTCCCAATGAGGTAAGTGAACCAAACTCAACAGATGCACATGACAAGGTGGGACAAATATAGAAAGCTCCAAAAGTTGCCCCGAAACCACGTTCAGATACCCGTTCCGGGCAAAAACGCGTATTGCGCAAAAACGGCCGTAACGGCAGCTTCCCAATGAGATAAGTCAACCAAACTCACCAGATGCACTTGACAAGGTGGGGCAAATATAGAAAGCTCCAAAAGTTGCCCCAAAACCACGTTCAGATACCCGTTCCAGGCAAAAACGCGTATTGCGCAAAAACGGCCATAACGGCAGCTTCCCAATGAGATAAGTCAACCAAACTCACCAGATGCACTTGACTAGGTGGGGCAAATATAGAAAGCTCCAAAAGTTGCCCCAAAACCACGTTCAGATACCCGTTCCGGGCAAAAACGCGTATTGCGCAAATACGGCCGTAACGGCAGCTTCCCAATGAGGAAAGTCAACCAAACTCACCAGATGCACATAACTAGGTGGGACAAATATAGAAAGCTCCAAAAGTTGCCCCGAAACCACGTTCAGATACCCGTTCCGGGCAAAAACGCATATTGCGCAAAACGGGCCGTAACGGCAGCTTCCCAATGAGGTAAATGAACCAAACTCAACAGATGCACATGACAAGGTGGGACAAATATAGAAAGCTCCAAAAGTTGCCCCCAAACCACGTTCAGATACCCGTTCCGGGCAAAAACGCGTATTGCGCAAAATGGGCCGTAACGGCAGCTTCCCAATGAAGTAAGTGAACCAAACTCACCAGATTCACATAACTAGGTGGGGCAAATATAGAAAGCTCCAAAAGTTGCCCCCAAACCACGTTCAGATACCCGTTCCAGGCAAAAACCCATATTGCTCAAAACGGGCCGTAACGGCAGCTTTCCAATGAGGTAAGTGAACCAAACTCACCAGATGCGCATTACTAGGTGGGACAGATATAATAACCTCTGAAATTTCCATGAAAGTCAGGTTCTGTTACCCATTCCGGGCCATAGTTCATATTCCCAAAATTAGCTGGAAAAGAAAATTATGGGTGAGGAAAATGAGGCACTATCTATTGTCGGGAAATTGCCTCGAAAGGCAACTTCTATGTGTGTGAATGCAATCAAATAAACTACTTTCATTGTACTAACTGGAACATTTAATAAACTTTCTCAGAATCCGGAGTGAAGTTCTGCAAAGATGGTTTCCTACAGAAGCCCATAGTTGTCATGTGGTTTGATAGTGTGCTTAAAATATCAGTCTATGATGGCATTGTTGGAGTTGGCCTGTCTCATTCCATCATGAAGCTTACAATGACCTGTGGCTATTCACATCTTTCAACCTAACTTATCCCACAGGGTTATTACAAAATTGGGAAAGGCCATTGTAGTTCACCATGCGTTTCTGGGTGGCGGGTGGGATATAAATGTTCTGTCAAAAAAGCCCAGGTCTTTTGAGGATTGCCATGGGAGTACTGGAGGCTGCATTCCAGGAAGTCCAAAAACGTGGCCCCCAACCCCTTCCAGGGCTGATGGAGGCCTTCCCCCTCAGCCCTTTCCCCCAGGAAATTGGGTGCCAGTCCCGGTTGCCCTGGAGATCTCCATTTTTCCAGAGGTCCCCCGGGTTTTCCAAGTCATCTGGTCACCCTTATCACACCAGGAGACAAAGCGTTAATGCCCACATTCCACAATCTTGACAGGTACCCCTCCCCTCCCCAAACATGGAATTTATTTTTAAAAGCCAATCACACAATTTTTAATTGTATGTTAGGTGTTTTGAATAGGTTAGCCCCATGTGAATAAGAGGGAGCTAGGTTGACCATTTGTTTGATTCAGTATAACCCATTGTCATTGGCTGTGATGTTCTGAAGCTTTATTAACATATACGCTTCTTTAGTCATATTCTTTATGACAACATGAATACAAGAAAAATAACCACAAACAGTAAGAACAAAAACAATGTACATAATATCTATCTATATATACTCTTTCTCTCTCTCTCTCTCTCTCTCTGTTTGTGTGTGTGTGTATGTGTGTGTAAATGTAAATGCTAACATATAGCACCTGTTAACATAAATTTTTGCCTACAGTGTAGATTATTCATTTCTCACAACACTTTGGACATTTGAATATACCACGAGAAGCTTGATTTATCTCAAGGCAAGAGAGATGGTACCAGTCCTGACATGCTCCCTCGCACAGAACCATGGTGTCCCTCTTGGGTTTCTTGCACTGATCACCCATTAAGCACAAAGACCAAGATGAAGTGTAATACTGTTGTATTGCTGAAGACAAGAACTGGATTGTAGAGAATGCTCCTTTCGGTGATTTTCTAGAAACAGGACTATTGAATTGCTGTCCCACCTATTAATGTGCGTATGGTGAGTTTGGTTGACTTACCTCATTGGGAATCTGCCGTTACGGCCGTTTTTGCGCAATACGCGTTTTTGCCCGGAACGGGTATCTGAACGTGGTTTCGGGGCTACTTTTGGAGCTTTCTATATTTCTCCCACCTTGTCATGTGCATCTGGTGAGTTTGGTTGACTTATCTCATTGGGAAGCTGCCGTTACGGCCGTTTTTGCGCAATACGCGTTTTTGCCTGGAACGGGTATCTGAACGTGGTTTTGGGGCAACTTTTGGAGCTTTCTATATTTGCCCCACCTTGTCAAGTGCATCTGGTGAGTTTGGTTCACTTATCTCATTGGGAAGCTGCCGTTACGGCTGTTTTTGCGCAATACGCGTTTTTGCCCGGAACGGTTGTCTGAACGTGGTTTTGGGGCAACTTTTGGAGCTTTCTATATTTGCCCCACCTTGTCAAGTGCATCTGGTGAGTTTGGTTCACTTATCTCATTGGGAAGCTGCCGTTACGGCTGTTTTTGCGCAATACGCGTTTTTGCCCGGAACGGGTGTCTGAACGTGGTTTCGGGGCAACTTTTGGAGCTTTCTATATTTGTCCCACCTAGTTATGTGCATCTGGTGAGTTTGGTTCACTTTCCTCATTGGGAAGCTGCCGTTACGGCCGTTTTTGCGCAATACGCGTTTTTGCCCGGAACGGGTATCTGAACGTGGTTTTGGGGCAACTTTTGGAGCTTTCTATATTTGCCCCACCTAGTCAAGTGCATCTGGTGAGTTTGGTTGACTTATCTCATTGGGAAGCTGCCGTTACGGCCGTTTTGCGCAATACGCGTTTTTGCCTGGAACGGGTATCTGAACGTGGTTTTGGGGCAACTTTTGGAGCTTTCTATATTTGCCCCACCTTGTCAATTGCATCTGGTGAGTTTGGTTCACTTATCTCATTGGGAAGCTGCCGTTACGGCCGTTTTTGCACAATACGCGTTTTTGCCCGGAACGGGTATCTGAACGTGGTTTTGGGGCAACTTTTGGAGCTTTCTATATTTGCCCCACCTTGTCAAGTGCCTCTGGTGAGTTTGGTTGACTTTCCTCATTGGGAAGCTGCCGTTATGGCCCATTTTGCGCAATACACTTTTTTGCCCGGAACGGGTATCTGAACGTGGTTTGGGGGCAACTTTTGGAGCTTTCTATTTTTGTCCCACCTAGTTATGTGCATCTGGTGAGTTTGGTTGACTTTCCTCATTGGGAAGCTGCCGTTACGGCCCGTTTTGCGCAATACGTGTTTTTGCCCGGAACGGGTATCTGAACGTGGTTTCGGGGCAACTTTTGTGGCTTATTGCATCCCTGCCATTTAGTTATGCATGACTGTTGAGTTTGGTTGGTATCGCTCGTTCCCTAGTGGCCGTTCCGGCCATCCCATTCTGTTCCGGGCGTCGTTTTGGGAGTTTTGGGGTTAATAGTGATATAATATTGGTATGGTTTTAGTCCTAAAATATTGTTCTCAAGTGTTGCTAACACATGCCACTGTTTTTGGTACGGTTTTTTAATATAATGGGGCTGTTCCGGCCTGTTCCGTTCCGTTCCGGCTTTTACACCGTCCCCTAAAAACGTCCTTTTTGGAGCAAAAATTCAAGAATTACTATAGCGCTAAGTAATCCAACTGTTTATTAGGATCCAACTGTTTATTAGGAAGGAAGCAACTGAGTTCAGCTTTGGGTCGATTGTGGCCCCAAAGGCTACAATTGTGTGAACTTTCTTTTCATTGACTACGGTGGAATGCATGTGTGAAGGATTGCAGTGTGGAGGGTTACAGCCATGGGCGTTGTTAGAGCTGGGCCCATGTGGTCCCAGCCCTGAAACTATTTCCCAGAGCCTTGAGTGCCAACTAATGCCAATGAAAGATTTCTTTCTTAAATTGCCATGCAGGGGGGCAATTTTCAAGGGGGATTACAGCTGGGGAGGGAAATCATCCATCTCCCCCCCCCACACACACACACAAATGTGGGGGAAAGGAAAAGGAGCAAGTGCAAATAAATTCTCATTAAATATGAACTAATGATTTAGGATGATCTGGGAGTGGGGTGCAAATTAACTAAACAATTTATTTTATTTGAGATCATTTGGATGAGAAATTAGTTGACTGGCTTCGCTGTCCGTGAAATATAAATAAAGCATAGTAATTATTTATAAATTTGCATATATAGAAATAAATTAGCATATGCAAAATTTATGCAGGTTTTTTTGTCTTGTGATCCTGGGCCCTGAATCTTTTAAGTGCCTAGCAATGCCCCTGATTGCAGTCAAAAAGAGTCACTGGATGGTTATTGTATCCCAACACTTCTCAGCAGCAGCCATGTAATAGTGGGGACTGATTTATCTTCATGTAAAAATAAACTTTTTAAACAAACTCCTTCGAATTTTTGCTAGTTCCCAAATTACTTGCAGTATCACCAGCAGGTGAATATGGATCTATTTAAAAACCTGTTTAGTTAAATGGCATGGCTGCCATACTGATTATTTTAAAAAACAACTTTGACCTGCAATCCAGGACTAGATAGGATTGGTCTTGCATTACTTTAATGATAACTTTAGTGCTATTTATTTTAAAAACCAAACAGGGTGTTTCCTGGATGAGGTCACAGCCACCACTGTTTTAGGGGCTTATGAGCATCCTATGCTGAGTTCATTACCCTGTCCTCCCACTCTGCATTTTTCACTAGAGAGGCTTTTTTGCCTGTCTGGTGACAGTGTTTCAAAAGGGGAGGGAAGGAAGCTGGCAGAGGCTCAGGATAGCTCATATCCTGGCCTCTGTGGTCTCCTCCCTTTTCCTCCCCAGCCCACCCACTGAAATGCCCCCTTTCCCCCCTCTCCAAGGTCGAGTTCCCAACCTCAGAGGCCAGCCAGTGTGGTTCTTCTGCAAGGAAAAACTATTTATGATCTTTTTAGTGGCCTCTAGTGGATGTTAGTAGCATTAATACTTTGAAGATCCCTTTGTCTGTTATTTAACATTACTGATATACAGTAAATTGGACAAGTTTCTGCCACTTCCCTCCAAACCTATGGTTCACTCAGATCACTTCTTCTATTATTTATTTATTTTATTTATTACATTTATATCCTGTCTTTTTTCCTCCAAGGAACTCAAGGTGACATACATAATCCTCCTCTCCATTTTATCCTCACAACAACAGCCTTCTGAGGTAGGTTAGGCTGAGAGCGTGACTGGCATCAAGTCACCCAGTGAGCTTCCATGGCCAAGTGCAAGCTAGACCCCAGATCTCTCAAGTCCTAGTCCAGTGCTCTAACCACTACACCACACTGACTCTCAAAGCCAGGATATGTGAAACATATTATTGTAGGTATTCTGGCTCTGAGATGCTTAGGCTGAGCAATCTTCCCTGGATTATATTTACTTTTCTTTCATGGTATGGGGATGGTATAGATGCTTTTGAGCTGGATTTTTAGCCAGGACACCCTTGTTGTCTTGTAGATGATACCTGGGTCTAATCTATATCAAGCAGGATATACCACTATGAAAGCGGTATACGGTATGTGCCAATGGGCCCAAACTGTTGTCAGTGCACTTCAATACTGCTATAAAGCAGTAGTGTGGCTCCTGCCTTTCATAGTGGAAGGTCCTGCTTGGTGTAGATTAGGCCCTACTCTCTTTGACCAAAATTAAAAACTTTCGTCCTCAGGGAATGCTTCAGCTAGACCAAAGGATTATCCCAGGCAAATGGAGGGGTCGTGCCTGCCTGCTCCCAGTATCCCCTGTGTGTCATTTGGATGTGCAGGGATGATCCCAGGACGATCCCGGGATATAGGCCTGATCTAGCCATGGCCGAAGACCCCCAAGTGACATACACTGAGAACTGTAGTGAAATTAACAGAGACCTGTAGCACCTTCAAGACTTATAAAAATGTCCTGTGGCATGAGCTGTGAGATGTTGATCATTTCTGAGATGAAGAGAGGGAACCAGCAGTTGACAATTACCAATCTGTTTAGGACAGAAACTCTTCCTCAAATTAATCATGGCATCTTCTTTCTGTCCTCTGGTTTGTACCTTGGACTGTTCTTCCTTTCGCCTAATTAGAATTTTAATTTCAAGTGAGTTAAAATCCCTCCACATGTAAAAAGAAAGGTTTACTCCAGCAGTGGGAAATGTGTGGCATTTCCAATGTTGTTGGACTTCAACCCACATCAGCCCTAGTGCGCATAGCCAATGGTGAGAGATGATGGGAATTGCAGTCCAACAACATCTGAAGGGCTGTACTTTCCCCATCCCTGGTTTACTCAGGTTTTTTAACATTATTATTATTATTAATAATAATAATAAACTCAAGAAAACTGAACAAGAAAAAAAACAAAACTAGAAATAAAACAACTATACACATCAATACATTCTATAACCCTCCCCATTCCCTCCCCACACTTGGTCAGTTAAATCAAATCATAGCACTAAATATGCAAAATAGAAGTATCTCATTAATTGTGACAAGTCCGACAAAGTATTTCAGGAAGATTGTTGATTATCTAGTTTTTTTTATGAATCCCTGGTTTACTCAGTTAATATAGACTTCACCAACATCAGAAGCAATGCTGTCATGAGTCAGGTAGCAGAGTGGGAAACAGACAGAGCTGGCCTGCAGAGGCAAAATCAACCAGGAAGTTCTCCTACTGAGATGTTCTTTAAATGAAGAGCAGCTGTGCAGGAGAACTACTGTGCTTCTCTGCAACTTCCACTCAATAGGGTCCTAGGTTAGAAATATAAGAAGAGTCCTTCAGAATCAGAACAAAAGCCTATATAGTTGAGCATCCTATTTCCCATAGAGGCCAACCAAGTGCCTCACGGAATCCCACAAGCAGCACACGAGAGCAACAGCCCTCTCCCAGGAACAGATCTATATACCCATGCTGCCTCTGATTCTGGAGGTGGTAGGCATCATGACTGGTAGCCATTAATTGTCTTACCCTCCATTCATTGGCCTATTCCCTTTTCCAAGCCATCTTTGGGAGCTGTTGTGGGAATTTCGCTGTGTGAAGAACTTAAGTTTTGTTTTGTCCGTCCACATTCTTCCACCAATGATCCTGGGTTCTAGAACTAGAGGAGGGAAAAGTTAATTACTGGGAGGGGGAGGACCAAATACCATGGGTGATTCTACATGCCAGAGCAACCCTAAGTGGTGTGGAGCAGGAAGTGAAGTGATGGACCATCCACCACCACCACCGGTTTGTTTGATTTTACATATTCAAATATATTAGTTACTCAACCCAAAAAAACCATGTAGCACCAAATATATCTATCTATTATTAAATTAAGTATCAAATAGTTAGATAGCACATAGTATCAACTATTACATATCAACACGCCAATATTTTTTTGAAGTAGCAAAGCAAGAATAATTTCTGCAACCATAATAAAAGGTTTCCATTCCTCTATACATTTGGGATTCCTTTGTTTACCATCTCTTAATATAACTGCCTCACTAATTTTCAATAATTATGCAATTTGCCAAACTTTAATAAACTTTAATAAACCATTCTTTACATGTGATTGGTTTTATGTTTTTCCAGTTCTTGGTAATAATCATTTTTGCTGCCGTTAACAAAATAGATATCATTGGCTAATGAATTTTTGGGATCTCAGATTGAAAGAGCTCTAATAACATTGCTTTGGGGCTGCAGGACAAGTTGTATCGAGTTATCTTGGCGACATCCCTCTTAACTTGTTTTCAAAAACTGTGGAAACTTCTAAAGCCTTGTCAGCTCACACCAGCCATCTAGAACAGGAAGGGGGGGCAGGAAAATGTTCAATCCCCCCATTGAAACCAATGGGGTAGTTGTTAGGCCTAATCCTGCAGTTTCTTGGTAGACTGAAGGAACTGTGGACTCAGTAGATCGAAGCCTCCATTCTGTCCCCTACATGCCCCTGGATTTTGCTCCATTTGGGGGTTTAGTGCTGCTGGCAGAAACACCGCTACTGAGCTTTCTCTGTGTGTACCAGGAGCCTTTGCAGTGTAAGTAGAGCCCCACTCCAGTGGTAGAAGGACATTTTTGCCCCATCCTAATTTACAGGATCCATTCTGCCTTCCAGGATTGCTCTGTAAGTCACCAAAGATTCTTGAGCTTAACCTGTGTAAGCATAGTGCGGTTATCCAAACAGTATATATGCTTTCTGGATTCTCCCTGGGCTTGGAATTGGTGAGAGGGAGGTGTAATGATGATAGTACATTTAAAGTGGAATCTTATGTATGTTTAGACAGAAAAAAGTCCTATAACTGCCAGCATGGCCCAGCCAACATGCTGGGGGCTGAGCTATTGGGAGTTGAGCTGGGAGCTGAACTATTTAACTCATTGCACTGCTCAGTAAGCAGTACTCTAAACAAAATTTTAAAAGAAAAGAAATGAGTAATCCCTATGTTGACCAAAGGAAATGACCAAATAATTTTGTCTCCTTCTACCTGCAAAACCACTTTTAGTTGTTACCTTGACAAGCTCACAGACATCAGAGTGTTTCTTCTTTGCAAATTCCCTAGTAAAATCAAAGAATCCCTCTTCCTTTTAAAAAGAAAACCCAGTCCTGATAAGAACAACAAAAGAATAGAGGGCCTTGATATTATCAGTAATACTGGGGAAACACACAAACATTTAATCATGCATTTAATCATGGTATCTTTAATTTATTTTTGCCTTGATTGTATGCCTCAAATGTCAATAAAGAAGGGGTTTAATTTGAACTTTCTAAGCTAGCAAGTTGACTGGGCACAGTCATCTTGGTATATTGTCTAGCTAATTTAGGGTTAACAAGTCAAACTTTAAGCAATGACCTTTTTTTTTTTTGATGACCACAATCTGAGTAACAAAATCACAAGAACAAAAATTCAGGATTACCTTTTTATTGGGAAGCCAATATTAATACTATGCTTGGAAGCACATGTTTTTGAGATATACAAGACTTGTTTTAAAGTAAATTTTGCCAACTATAAACACACATTTTAAAAGATAGTACATGGTATTCTGATGTAAATCTAGTAAAGGTGGCTGTTCTTTAACAAAAGGAACAGGATGGTTTAAATATGAACTTTGCAAATTCCATTCTAGATTTTCCTGCACTTTGGCCCTGATCCAGAAAATTAAATTGAAATAATATACATTTGATGCTTTTGAACTCAATGGGGCTTACTCCCAGTGGGCTTTCTCTGCTGTGGCACCCCGGTTGTGGAATGAGCTCCCCAGAGAGGTCTGCCTGGCGCCTACACTGTACTCCTTTCGTCACCAGCTGAAGACCTTTTTATTCACTCAGTATTTTAACACTTAATTTTAACTTAAATTTAAATTATACTGTTTTAACTCTGTATTTTAACGTTATATCAATTTTGCTGCGTGGTTTTATCCTGGTTGTGCTTTTTATATTGTATTTTGTATTTGTGTTTTTAACTTGTTGGTTGTTTTATGATGGTTTTAATTTTTGTGAACCGCCCAGAGAGCTTCGGCTATTGGGCGGTATAAAAATGTAATAAATAAATAAATAAGAGTTCAGCCTTAGTTATGCTTAAGTCTTCTTGAAATTAATAAGGTTTAAATTAACTGTGATCAACTTGTCCCACTGATTTCTTTCATACTTATGTGGCCATTTTTTTGTGGATAGTACAGATAGGGACCCTTGTTTTTAAGCACATTTTTTGTTACCAGGTTAAATAAAACCCTGTCACTTTGCATCATCTTTTAAAATTAAAATGTAAAGTTTTTACTTTGAATAATCTTAGTTGAAGAAGCATTCGGTGTAACTCAAAAGCTCACACTTGCGTCTTCAGCAAAAGGTAGTGCCTCACTTGCCTTGTGAAGCTTTTAAAAATAACTGTAGAATCATCCCTCCCTTCTGAAATGAAACTCATTCGTCGTGTTTATAGAGCAGTGAATTTGGCAAAGACTTTAGCACCAACTGTGGGCACGATTACGTGGGCTCCAGCGTCAGCTATCTCTAACGCGCATTCTCAAACTGAAAGGGGCGGGGACTTTTGACAGTAGCCTCTCCTGCTCTCCACGTTCCCCTAGCAAGGGCGGGACGGGAGGCGGCGCAACCAATCAGCGGCTCCCACGACCCACCCCAGGGAACCTCTCTTAGAATGTTGAGAGTTTCAGAGTTCCGAACTAAACTCTTCGGTGGGTCGGGTGGCGCACGTTGGGGCAGAGTGGTCCAGCCATGGTGTCTCTCCGGGCTTGTGTGAACAAGTGGGGTTCTGCGCTGCCCTTGCTGTTGGTGCTGTGGGATCTCCACTATGAGGGTGAGGAGGAAGCGCTGCTGCTGTGGGGCAGGCGGAACTGAGCTGGGGACAAGCCCTGGCGTTTGCTATCCGGAGAGTAGTACAGGGGTCAGGGGAGGGGGGGAAGGGGATGTATTGCCAGTCTGTGAGAAGGAGCAAAAAGAGGGGGTCGCTGTCCCCTTTGGAGATGGGGGGAGCTGTTGGTGCGTGTGTGCTTGCTCTTCATAGTGAACTGAAGAAGTGAGTAGGCTTTGGG
The DNA here is from genome assembly GCF_023053635.1 of Elgaria multicarinata webbii. Classification (NCBI taxonomy): domain Eukaryota; kingdom Metazoa; phylum Chordata; class Lepidosauria; order Squamata; family Anguidae; genus Elgaria; species Elgaria multicarinata. The sequence continues at coordinate 23,156,397 of NC_086175.1, read as the reverse complement.
GGGCACTCAAAGTTGGGAGACAGGAGGGTACTTGCTACCAGAGGAGGGGTGATGGTTACCCTTGTAGGGTTGGGGTTAACAGGGTCTAAAACGTGATCGTGTGTTTAGAATATGAAGCTGGACTTCTGCTGGGCGGGGTCAGTTAGTGGTGCTTGAAAGAGTTCAGGAAGAAAGTTGCGATAGGGTGGCAATATGGGGAGGATATTTGGTGTCCTGAGAGGAGGGTACTACTGGCACATTCAAAATGTGGCAGTAGTAGCCATGGCTCTCTGATGACTTACGTTTGTCTCGGTTAGAGAGAAGATGGATACATTTGTGGTCCTGGTGGGTTTTGTTCCCTGAGGGTATAGTACCGTTGTTTACAGTGCAAGGTTATATAATGTATTGTATACATGTTTACTTTGAAGTACCATTATGTTCAATGGAGAGAACCGGTAGGGTTCAGTGGTTAAAATGTGGGATTGGGACTTGGGAGATTCGGGTTCTAGTCCCCACTAGGCCATGACACTTACTGGGTGGCTTTGGGCCACTCAATGACTCTCAGCATAGCCTAACCTAGATGGAAAGGAGGAGGACCATGTAAGCCAGCTTGGGTTCCTTGAAAGAGGGAGCGGGGAAAGCAGAGTATAAATGTAATAATAAATAAAATAATGGGTGTTATTCCCTAGGAAGTACATTTTAGGACTGCAGTCTATGAGCTGCAAAGTGTCCAATTAAAATTTTACTTTCCTGTTTTGTTCAAAGCTCTCCTGATCACTCTCTGAGTGACATTGGACACAGTTCATTCAGACTCAGCTGCTCCATCTGTAAAATGGAAGTAATAATGCTGCCCTATGCCACGCAGCTGCTGTAAGGATGTAATAATGTCTGTGAAACGCTTTGAGCATTTAAGAAAAGCATTATAGACATTCTGATGATGATAATCATATACTAGCAAAGTATTTTCCTCTTAGTAAAATCTGACGTCGATGCAATATGTCCTGAGCATCTTGGGATACACATTTCTATAGGCAAATATAACCTGTGACCTGCACAGTAAGAATGCAGTTAGGGAACATTTCCACAATTGCAATGCCTGCAATATTCTTGTAAAATTCTGTCACATCTCTACTTCCTTTTGTGCTTATTTTGGTGTACAGTTATAGCTACGATGTCTATGTGGGTTATGAGCCCTTGCACTTGGTACATAATACCATGGTATCATAGTTCAGTAATACAATTGTGGTATAGACCCTGTTCAGACGATATGCTAAGCCATGGTAGTTAAGCACGTCGAGCTAAATATTGTGGTTTAGTGTGTCATGTGAACCATGACTTAGTATGTCATGTGAACCATTCCTAACCATGGTGGCTACATAACCACGGTTTAAACACACTCACTAACCATTTGCTGCAAAAGGTTTAGCAGCCTAACCATGGCTTAGCGTGTTGTCTGAACAGTGTCAGAGTAATGCATACATGGAGATCTGTAGTACTGAGATCATGATAGAACTGGCTTTTATTAATGGCATTTATTAATTACTTTGTGTTGGTTCTGCATCACCTTCTTTACCCATAAATCTAACCTAAGAATATTTTATGAGAATTAATAATTGTTCCTAGTATTGCCACTCTGCTTTTCTGAAATGCTAAACACACTTATATGGAAGAAAACTTGAATAAAATCAAAATGATGCTTCCAAAGATATATGTGGAGGATCAAGATGTAACAACTCATCGATGCGTTCAGAATAATCATGTGGTACAGTCCTGATGGAATGTACCACTTCAGACTAGGTGGGAGGAGTTTCATATTCTCCACATAGGACACTCACTGAATCAGAAAACTAGCATATCAGTGAAAGGAAAGGAAAGGAACCTCTTGTGCAAAGCACTTGAGTCATTACTGACTCCTAGAGGGACGCCTGTTTTTGCTGACGTTTCCTTGGCAGATTTTGTAGCGGGGTGGTTTGCCATTGCCTTCCCCAATATCAGTGAAAGGACCAGGTTAAAAACCTTTCCCCCCTATTGTACTAGCTTTGTAAGTGAGGAAGCTTTTCTGAAACATGCACACGGTAGCATATAGGCTTGTAACCCCCTCAATATCATAGAAAGTGGGACAGTCTCAACAGTGCCGTAGTATGTGTTTATCCTGCGTACATAAATTGGCTTTACCTTTAATGGTTGTATGTTTCTTTGAAGTTTTGTACTTTGTCTTTGAGACACACGCATACATGCACTCATATATAATTTCTAGCTATATAAAAACTGACTCTGGTTTTGTAAGATAAAGTTGGCTTCTTTATAGCTCACTCCTCTCAAGTAATAGAGTCTTGTATAGACTTCATAGACATTCGCGTAACTTTGCTTTCAGTTTTTTCTCTTAATAACACCCAGATAACCGCACTTCATATTTTTTGAGGGCATGCATGAGGTAAGAAGAGATTGCGCAGATATAATGTAATTTGGCCTCCAGAGTTTTTATTGTCCGTGATGATGCGTGAAATGGGGAAGAAAATCATCATATTGGCTGTCAGAGCTCAGTGAGTCTGTTGAACATTTAGAGGGAAAAAGTTATTTGTACTGGAAAATGGCAACTTTGATTTGGAAATCAGTGCAAGACCAAAAAGAGAAAGAAAAAAGGAAAGAAAAAAGTCTGCCTTAGCTTCCTCTCTTTCTTTTGAAATGTAACTTGCTGGAAAGCACAAGTATATTTGTTAGCATAGGGTTGCCCCATTGAAAGCACACTATGCATTTGAGGACAGCAAAACAAATTAATGTTACGCCTCTTGTGACTTACATATTTCATGATTGGAGGGACTGAACTTGAATGCTTTTCTGTAATTGTTTTCCTTCTTAGAAGTTAAATGCTTTTTTCTAGGAAGGGAAGAAATACACAACAGTTTGCTTTAATTTGCAGATTTTAACAATAATATTTGCATTCTTAAAGGCATGTAATGACACTTGTTACTTATTCCGAAGACCGTCTTGTCCACACATAGATGTCCACCACTTGATTTCTGTACACTTGATGGAATGCATGTTTGAACCAACCATACTCATTTGTGAAATTATTATTTTTTTGCCTTTCTGTGTGTAGTGCCCAAGGCAGCTAACAATAAAGTAGCATAAAATACATAGCAAATCAGAGCTGGCCCCACCGTTAGGCAGAGTGAGGTGGTTGCCTGAAGTGGCAGATGATGTATGGTGTGGAGGGGCAGTGGGCTGCTCCATGGCCTTTCCCCTCTGCTGGAGGACCTGCAGCCTTCCCTGTGCCCCCTAAGCTAACCTACAGCTCTCATGTGAGGTGGAGGGTGTTGTCCAATCACCAGTGTTGAATGAAATTCAACTGCCAGGCCAGTCACCTTCTGTAGGTGGAGTGTGTGTGTGTGTGGGAGGGGGGATTTTGTCCTTCAACTCCGGCAGCAAAACATCTTGGGCCAGCTCTGAAGTAAATAATTTAAAAATAAAATAATAATCAAACAGTAGCAGCCAGTTAAATCATATTTAGATGGAAATTAAAATTGCATACAGAGTGGCTGAAAATAAACTCAATTGACCCAATAGGCCAAAAGTTTGTTTAAGAAGTCAGGCTTTTATTTGCTGCTGATGGATGGGTGGGTTTCCCTTGGAATTGAGCTCCAGAGCCTGAACACGGTCACTGAGAAGGCCCTCTCTAGGGTTCCCACCAAAGGCACATCAGATGTTGGTGGGACTGGGAGGAGAGCCATCTCAGAAGTTCTCAAAAGCGGAGCCTGTTTTTATAACCCTTGATGACTTGCAACTGAATATGGGTAAGCTTTATGTGGGAGCTGATGTGAGCTGAACTTAAAGTTCTGTTTGTGGCATTCGATCCAGGGTGGCTCATTCACATGTACAAGTCCCAAGATGATGCAGTGGTGGTGAATGGCTGAGATCCAGAAGGTCTCTTGTATGAATGCAAAGCACTTCTGACCATGCAAAGTGCTCTGATTTCCACTAATCCTGTGCTGTAGAGGGTCTCCTATGGTTTTCCATCAAGTATTGAGCTATGTGAGGCTTTATAGGCCAAAATGACCTTGAATTGGGCTCACAAATGTACAGCCAGCCAGTGCAAGCAGGCCAGAGTTCTTCTGGTCCCTGGTATCAGTATGGCTGCTGCAGTTTTCTCTTCCCTTTCTCTGAATTTAATCTCGGTGTGCATTCGAAGCAGACCTGAATATGTGCTGAATATGAACATTTGCCGTAGGTATAATCCAAGAGCAGAAAATGCTTTTTTGAGCTAGCCATGCTTACCATGCTTTTTTGAGCTAGTGGTAGAAGTGTGCAGGCTGACAGTTCCAATATCAGATTCATAAGATTTTTCTTTCCCACACCTTTTAACAAGCTGGAGCGAATCAGTCTGTTCCTTCACAACCTGTTTCAATTTTCATCACCTATACACCGTGCCTACTTAGATCCCATATATTATTTAAATCACACACATTATTCAGATGCCTATGACAAATGCGTCTAATCAGCGCTAAAACAAATACTGCAACGTCACCATATTTAAATTCGTCTCTGTGTTGAACTCTGTTGATGATTTTTATTGAGTTAATAAAAGAGTAACCTCGCAATCTCAAAGCTGCTTTGGGTTCAATGGGGCTCATTCTCAGGATAGTGTGTATAGGATTGCAGCCTTAATAAGGGATCATAGGTAAATACTCTGCATATTCTGCAGCTAATAAAGACCAAATGAAGCAAGAGACATCCACCACAGTGTTGGAACCCAGGCTGGCTGGGTGAGGATCTGAAGTCTGGGATGGAGTTTTTTCCAGCCAGGTTGCCAAGATCCATTTAAGTAGAGATGTGAAGTATTAAACTAGTGCCTTCTACCTATACCTCCCTCCTTCATCCAGTCTTAAAATCTCTTCACTGGCTGCCAATTAGTTTCCGGGCAAATTATAAAGTATTGGTTATTACCTTTAAAGCCCTACATGGTTTGGGTCCAGGCTACCTGCAGGATTGCCTTCTCCCATACAATCTGCCCTGCACACTCAGGTCCTCCGGGAAGAATCTACTTCAGTCAGCAAAAACTAGGCTGACAACCATTACCCAGAGGACCTTCTCTTCTGCTGCTCCCAGACTGTGGAATAACCTGCTGGAGGAGACTCATCAGCTTGACAGTCTTTTAGCATTCAAGAAAACTATCAAGACTGAACTCTTCCAGCAGGCCTATCAAGTAGAATTTTAAGCTGCTTTTAGGATGTTTTTAACAGTGTATACTATATTTTAATCAGAATTTTATGCTTGCTGTTGTTCCCTGCCTCAATCTAATCGAAGAGGCGGGTAAGAAATTAATAATAATAATAATAATAATAATAATCCCAAAATTACCAGCCTTCAGAGTTAGCTGATCTTTTCGCTTATGCATTTGACCACTCACAAAGCCCCACAAAACGTTTAATGCTCAATCCACAGATCATTGCAACACATACAAACTTGAAATTGTACTATACTATTATACAATGCTACATATGGTTAAAACAAAAGAGCTATCAAATACATCATCCATTACCGAAATGATGGTAAAATGGGTGAACAGCAAACATACAGAAACCTTTAATTACTTCTCAGTCACAATTCATTTATATCTCTGAAACTTTATAACCCCTCACACCAATAATATCCCAAAACTTTGCTCTACGTCTATTAGCTTTTGCTGCAAATAGTGCAACCCTCTGAATCACATATGCTTCAGTTGAATGTAATAAATAACTCAGTTTTTTCCTTAACACCCCTGTATTTCACTTTCTTTTTTTTAAAAAAGGCTCCAAATAACTTTTTATTATGTCTGTATATAAGGGACAGTCCAACAGCAGTTTTCCCCAGCCTGGTGACTGCCAGATATTCTGGGCTACCACTCGCAGCATAGCTGACCGTTGGCCATGCTGGTTGGGGCTGTTGGTGGGTGGAAACTCTGCTTCTGGTTTTTCACAAGCATTTTCTGTTTGCAGCCAGACAGCTCAGGTCTGTTTTTCATGTGTCAGTTCTAATGTTCTCTTAATAACTTTATGGTGAGAGCTTTTTAAAAACGGTAAATAAAATAATTAACCATTCAGCTTCTTACATATATATTTTTTTCCTTCCTGCAGGAGCAGAATGTGGGATAAATGCAGAAGTAGAAAAACAACTTGAAATGGGAAAGAAACTGTTGGCTGCTGGGCAGCTGGCTGATGCTTTATCTCATTTTCATGCTGCCATCGGTAGGTATCTAAAGGCCGCTGAATTCCATTTGAGAGCGTTTGGTTTTTGTCATATAGCGGTTCTTGCCATTTTCTCTTTCCCCAGTGAATCGAACTCTGTAAAATTACTGTTCTGCAGCAAAAATCTCTTGTATTTTGGGCCTCTGTGTACCACCCCTCTTGCAGATATATGATCTTTTACTAAGTAAGCAGCCTCCTGTATTATTCCTTTCCATTCTGGATCACTTGTAGATGTGCTATGACTTGTTCTATGTATGCCCTTCTTATGGGTTGATTCCAAATGTAGTCTTGCTTAGATTAGACCCGTTGAAATCAACGAGAAAAGTTATGACTAATTTATGTCCTATTGATTTTAATGGGTCTACTCTTAAGTATGGATCTAACCTTTTAACTCTTAGTGAATGTATTGAATTACACCTGCGGTGCCAGGCCTCTTCATCCCCAACTGAAACAAAGACGGAGTATTTATGTCTGCAAGTAATTGTAGTTTAAACTGAGATGCAAGTCTCATAATTTGCCCATCCCGGCTCAATTTCGACAAAGCATGGTTTATCAGCCTGAGAATGAGCTGTGTGCCTGCATGCTCCCGCCTTCCTTCACACACCTGGCTTCTGCAAAGATGGATCTGACTCTTGTTTGGAACTAGTTTTCTTGACTGGATATTGTGGTTTAAGAAAACAAGATAGATTCTTTCAAAGTGGGCATGTGAAGAGTATGTGGGAACATGGCTTCATCAGACTGGGATTGTTACATCTTAACTGGGTGTCTGTCTCAGCAGTGGTGTTTTTCAAGTTTCTGTAAATTAAAAGTACATACCTGGTAATGTTAACTTTCAATACATATTTCAGGCTCAGATAGTCATGGCAGATTGAAGATGGTTAGTGCTGTACTGACAGTCTTTGTTCTGAATTGTGCAGGACTTATTCAAGCCCCCAGACTACGGAATAGCCTGCCGAAGGAGATTCGTCAAAATAATAATAATAATAGTAATAATAGTAATAATTTGTTTCTTACCTGCCTCTCGACTTGGATCGAGGCAGGGAACAACAGTGAATATAAAACAAATTAAAAACTGATTAAAAACTTAGCATACATGATTAAAACATCCTTAACACTCTCAAACTTAACACTCTCTCCGAATTTAAGGCAGCCATAAAGACCAGTGAACCGCCTAGAGAGCTTGGGCTATTGGGCGATATAAAAATGTAATAAATAAATAAATAAATAAATAGTCTCCTCCGGCAGGCCTGCCCCGATGAATTTTAAACCTAAGAATTTTAAGATGTCCTGATCGTTATTTAATATTGTATTGGTTTTATATGCTCTTTTAATTAATTTTATATTTTGATTTATATTGCATTGTATTAATGTTGTTTCCCGCTTCGATCCAAAGGGAGAGGCGGGTAAGAGAATAGTAATAATAATAATTAATAATAGTGCCATCACTGTGATGAGGAGCATGATGAACGTTTAGGCTATTTTGGCTTTCTCTGCTTTGAGAGTTTCTATCTCTCCTTCCGATCATTTGACTCTTTTCCTCCTTTGATACTTTGCCCCTTTGATAAGGAGGCTCCTGGAACACTGCTGATAAGCATTTCTACCTACGAAGCTTTGCTTCACGCTGCGACGATTTTCAGAATTGTTCTTAGCTACATCTGTTGAACTTGAGCTTGATCTTTTCACTTTACTGAGTTGAGGCACAAGCGCATCCATTTTGTACCACCAAGAAAAGTCTTTTGGGTCTAAACCTTGAGCTGCTTTTATGTGTGTGATAAGGAGTTTCGGATTCTTTTTAGATATAAAGAGATGCTAGGGCCTGATTGATAGTAGGCAGTAGCTGTGATCCGGCGTCTTTAATCACAAAGCCCAGACCTTTGGCGGAGAGTAACTGATGAGTCTGTGGTCTTTTCATTTCAGAATCAGCAGTTTTGCAGTATATCTAACTTCATTTTTTTTTCCTTCCAAGGGTGCTACTTGAGTGATTGCTTTGTGGGACTGAGGAGGTAGCAAAGAATTTTCTTTTGGGAATCTCTGAATGTTGCATCCGTTCTCTGGGGTCTTTGACTCGAAAGTTACATTTCAGTTCATGAGGCTGAAATTCGTTCTCTGGGGTCTTTGGTTCCAAAGGTGCATGTGATTGCCTCCAATAGAAGATTATGGGTGGGCGTGATTTGGTTAAAGTCGGGAGGAGTGGGGAGAGTCAGGGATGGGACTTGTGGATTTAATTACCACCCCCCACCCACCCCCACTTCAGTTAATTCAAGCTCTGGATAGAAGCACTTGGTTGGAGCTGTTGAAAAACCCACTCTCAAATGCAGCATCCTTAATTTTACACGAGCGTTTTATACTTGCATTCACAGTCCCATAAAATCCTCCCTGCCTCGAATAAGAATAAGGAGCAAGGGTTTGGTATGTTTCTGTCTCTGCAGCCTTTTCAAGGCTTGCTGTATCAGCAGAATTAACGGGGATACTTTATAAGAACATTCCACTGCTGATCTCTAGCGAGGAGATGATTAGGGGGCCTTCCGCGAATGAGAAATGCAGGAGCCAGACCCGAAATGTAAAACAGCCTTCCGAAAGTGGGCCTGCAATTTGAGATAAAAAGCTTTAGCAGGTAGGGGGCTCGGCTTTACTCCACAGCTGGAATGCACATATATGCTCACCTTTTGAAGCCCTTAAACGTCACCTGGAAGCTGAAGGCTGCCTTCATGCAGATCGTATTTTAAACGTTCGCTCGGGTTCAGACGTGCAAATGCATGCAAGGCGAAGCATGGCCGCCCTCTGGAAATGTACCTTCAGCTAATTAAGCGTGGGTGTCGAACTGTTTAAAATTTCCTGTAATGGTGCCATTATTCCTCCTTATTGCTTGCTTAGTTGTATCCAAAGATTTGGCTGGCTGGAGGCAATGTTCTGATTGCTACTTCTTCACTTGCAGAAGGGGACTCTGATAACTACCTTGCCTATTACAGAAGAGCCACAGTCTATTTAGCCATGGGCAAATCTAAAGCTGCCATTCGTGACTTAAGCAAGGTGGTTGAATTAAAGCAGGATTTCACGTCGGTAAGCAATCCTTTCCAAAGATTCCTTCGGGGGGGATGAAAGTGGCTTTTCGTCTTTGTTTTTATGTTGCCTTTTAAATGGGAGTCTCTCTTTTTCAGTAAGTGGTATAATTTGGCAGAAAACTTTTATTATCCTATAACTTGGAGAGGTTAAATGCAGACTAGCATGCTAGCAAATGTGCACTAGCAGGGAGGACGGTCTTTCTGAAGGATTAATTCAGCTCCTGATGGGATAGTAAGGCTCTGATTACCGAACGGAGGCATTGAATTGGGACTGACTATTGAGTCTATACGCAGACATGATTCCACTATGGGTACCCTATATAACTAGAAACCACGGCAGTGGAAGGGCTAATAGAATCCGAGCCTATGTTGATTCTGTTTATGTCCTAGGGTACATGTAAAGATGGGGTCTTAAGTCATTCAGATTCTTACGCTGAATCCTTAAGTAGATCTCCCCCATTTTCAAAATTTGGTTGTAGTGACAAGGTCATATAGAATAAATAATATAAATAATAATGCAAATTTTTCTAGTGTTTGGAATTTCTGTTTCAAAGCATTTAGAGACCTGAAGCTGTTAGCAATTTTGAGCAGAATAATCATTTTCAAAATGAATTTTGAATGCCTTGTATTATATGTATACTCCGTGATTGTGTTTGTGAGCCTTAGAATAAGGGCACATCTTAGGTCGGGGTGAGCAACGTGCCTAATTTCCCCGTTCTGTCAATTAGGCAAAAATCATGACGGAGGAGTAGAACCTGGGGGATTTAGCGTGACGCCTTCAGCAGCTGTCGGTCACTCCCGTGCAAGAGTGACAGTAAGAAATTAAAAACAAAACAAATCTGGTGAACGGAGCCATTACTACTGCGGTTACTGCAGTAACTGCTGCGAAAAGGAGCTGCAAAAAGAGGTGGAGGAGCCAATATCTCCACTTTCTGGACTTGCTGGAGAGTTGGAGATATATTGAATGGGAGGAGGACAATGACAAGTGTCAGTTCAATACTTAAATGCAAGAGAATTATATTGCCAAGTGGGAGATACTGTCCCACCCCCTTCCTTTGGTGCATTTGCTGTTCTTGTATTTGTTCCCCTTTTTCGTGTTTATCGACTGCGCAAATGGGTTCCTCCTTTGCCTTAGTATTACCCTACCGCCACCACCCCGGTTCTTGTCAATTGCACCCTAATTAGCCTATCTGCAGTTTTGCCTTGTCAATTTCCTTGTGTGTTACCTATTCCACTTCAGTGTTTCCATTGACCGGCTGCAACATACAAAGACATTGATAAAGGAGGATGTCTGGTCTCTGCAAGGTTCAATGTTCTTAGCAAGGTTCAATGTTCTCCCCTCCAAGCTATTAGAGGGCAGATTCAAGAAAATCCCAAAGAATAATAGATGCTGCCCCTGTAATGATGTTGCGGTGGAGTCCATCTTGCATGTACTACTCTACTGCAGTTACTATCAAGAGGCCAGGAAAGACCCAATATGTCCTATTATACAGTGTTTCCCCGGTCGCTCTCCCCAGTATCTTATGATTATTTTACTCCAGGGCACCAATAAGCTTATTACTGAGCAAGTGGCCAAATTTTTGAATCTGACTATTCTCATTAGACAACTCATAGATGTCTGATCATTATTTTAAACCTACTGATTAGCAGTTTTACAGATTTTTTAAAAATTATTATTTGTATCCCGCCTTTTGCCCAGTACTGGGCCTCAAGGCAGCCAGTATTTTGTATCCTTTCTTTTTATCGTCATGTATTTTTATTAGTGTCTGTGTACCTATATGCTATAATAATGGTCTGTTAACTGTAAATAAAGATTGATTGATTGATTGATTGATAAAGGAGGACTACACATATCAGAGAAAGTGTGCACTTGCGAAAGAATGGGAAATCATCATCATCACATTTGTGTACTCTTAAAGCGCTGGAGAGAAAAATGTGGCAAATGAAAAGAATTAGCAATCATAGCGAAGAGGGGGTTCGGGTGCGTAGAAAAGTCGGGGTCTGCTGCAAGGATGCCTGGGATATGTGTTGGAGCCAGCTGGAGTACTGGGGAGGGGGAGAACAAGCCACCGCAAGCCCGATTGTTTCTCGGGCGTACCATGAGTTGTTCAACTTATTCACAGGGTGGCTTAGTGTGACATGTGAACCCGCCCACGGGTCACTCAGTGAGAATCATGTCTCAATGGGGATTTGCACCTGGATCGCCCTGATCTTTGCCCGGCATTCTAACCACTAGACCGCCCTGGCTATTGATAAATTACAGAAGTGTTTCCTTTTTTTTTTAGGCAAGGCTACAAAGAGGGAACCTGTTGCTTAAGCAAGGAAAGTTTGATGAAGCCGAAGAGGATTTTAAAACAGTGGTAAGTGAGAAGCCTCCACAAGGTCATAATTGAAGTAAGGTGCTGAAATGGTCACAGGATGATGTGGTGCAGATATACCCATTGGGTAGATCCTGTATTATACAATGATAGAACAATCCTTTTGAATGTATGTGGTGCTGGGGCTGGTGGAAAATTGGGAGCACATAAACGGCTAATTGCAGCACTTTTTAGAAAAATAAAAAGCTGGTCTGCAAGTCCGCGGAATCCACATGACTCAGAAAAAGCCAGTCTGCTGCGGAATCTGCAGGGTGGATTCATAGAAATCCATTAAATCTGTTGAAGGTTTCTCCGATGTTCTCTAGTTGAATACCCATTGGGCTGCCATCCTATACACCAATCTTCCCCAATCTGGTTCCTTCCAGATTTGTTGGACAAAGCCAGTTGGGGATGATGGGATTTCAGTCCAGTCCATCTGGAGGGCCCCCATCTTGGGGAAGGCTGCTGTACATACTAGTCTGGGAATCAGGACATGTATAGGATTGCCCTGTTCATGTGCTTTGTGTCCATGAATGCCTTTCCAAGGTTCCACTGGTAATTGATCTCTCTTTCCAGAGCAAAACTGTCAGCCCCAGGTCCAATCCCAGGGTGGAGGGGGTGCATGGCATGTGCCTGAACTTGCCTTATGGGGCCACCAGACCTGGTCAGCCCTCACTGTTGGCCCATTTTAAGGCATCTTGTCTAAACTATTCTGGTTGGGAATCATAGGATGTGTACTCTGTTGGCTTGCTCCCAGCACTGCCCATATGTGGGGCAGTTTTGCCATGCATAGAATAAACAGTTAGAAAATTGGAGTTACATAGCAAGATGCTCATCCTCCTTTATTTAATTTATCACAGGGATTCCTGGGATAATCCAGTTTCAAAAGCCTCGTTTCTTACAACAGGGTGGACAGAAAATAGATCACAGAAGATTAGCAAGTGTTTCTGATTCCCAATTGTTTGACAACAGCAACAATATGTGGGTCTGCCCTTAAAGCTGCTCCGGAAGCTGGAGCTAGTACAGAATGCAGCAGCTTTCAGCATGCAATTCCTTGCTGAGGAAACTGTACTGGCTGCTTATTCGCTAACAGACCAGGTTTAAGGTTTTAGTTCTAGTAAACAACTTGGGACCAGGATACCTGAGAGAGCATCTTCTCCCTTACTAACCTGCCCTGTCACTGAGGTCACCTGAGAGCATGTTCCTGGTGGTTCCACATGGATCTGTGGTCCAATAGGAGTCCACCAGGACAAGAGTCTTCAGTGTGGTGGCCCCCTTCCTATGGAATTCCCTGTCAGGCAGGCACCAATGTTGTGTTGCTTCTGTCGTCTCCTGAAAGCATTGTTGCTTCAGGAAGCTTTCCTTGAGTGGCCGGCCATGGTTTTGCCAGAACTTGGGTTTTATTAGAATAGTAATTTTTAAGATGGTGTTTTTATTCTTCTATTCTATCTGTTGTTCACTCCTCTGAAATCTTTTGGATGTGGAGCGGAATGTAAATAAAATAAAATGTTAAGGCTCCCCTGCTCCCAAATTAGGCTGCTGATACGAACAAAATTCATGGAAACCAGGAGTAGATTTGTGAGTCCAAGGACTGTAAACTCAGCTCTGATACTGAAAATAAACTCCTGGGCTGAGCAGATGCTCAGAGGTGCTCTGAATTTTGTACCCCGCTGAGCCACTGTTTTGCACCTGGTGGACCTTGGAGTTCTGGTAAAAAAGCAGAGTAACTCCCACAAGCTGGGAGCCTGCCCACTCCTGCCTTACAATATAAATAACGTGAACTGTTTTAATGGCCTTTGGCTTTTTCTTTTCCTATGTAAATATTGTTCCACAGACTCTAGTGCTTGCTGCTTCTTTTTTTACTCCCCCCCCTCCCATATGAAGCTATCATAGAGGGATGGGTATAGATAGAATAATTTAGAAGTTTCATTTGACGATGCTAAAGTAGAATGTCATGTTAAGCTAGAGTATGGCGTCTTTCAAGTAGAATTAGTCTGTTGCTTAGAAAAACAAGTATAGCCTCCAGAATTAAGAACAGGCAGGAGGCGTTGTCAACCAGTCATGCAGCTGAGCAGTCCAGTTTGACTACATGAATGATAATATTTGTTTTTCTCTCGTGCGGATTGGAAAGGTTCTGTTGACTATATTTGTGTGTGAGAGAGCACTTTTCTAGATGATTTCTGGAATGGATTTGTTTGAAGTAGTCCCCTTCTTGACAGCTGGCTTCCTGAGGAAAATTGAAAGCAGAAATGCGGATACCACAGTGATGAGTAGGAAATGGTTTGCACCACGCGGATAGTGCTGTTATGCTGGATGGTGTATATCTGGCTGCAAGGATTTTGCCATCATGAACGTTTTGGTGGTTGTGGGGGCAGCCACTGCTACGTCTGAACAGGACCATAAAACTCGATTGCTTCCTTCAAAATGGCGCACTGCTCATTTAAAAAAGGAGGTCCAGCAGTAACAATTGGCTTTTGATAATTGCCAGAGCTCCTGGACATGTGGAACTGCCAGACAACTGCAGGTTTTCCCCAGTCTGTCCCCAGGTTAAATGAATTAGAGGACAAGCATCGGTCTTGGAAACCACTCCTAGAGACACGAATGGAAAGCATAGTGTCCATTTTGTGTTGTTCCACTAGAGGCCAGCAAAGACTATCCTTGAGGACCATCCACTTTGCGAATTCTTTCCCACCCCCAATGCTGAATGTGTTTATTTACTTTCTTTTTAATAGCTTAACATTTTGTATCCTGCCTGTGTTTATGTCAATGCTACACAATGCTTTAATTAACAGTTAAAAAGGTCAAAGTGAAAGAGACCTGATGAAATGATGTGATTGATATTTATTATATATTGGCCCTTTTATTTTATTTTTTAAAAAACTTTTGTGCAGCCTCATCTTCTGAGGTGATTTTTTCCTATGGCATACCTGTTTGCAGCCTTAGTGGCCCTGCTCCAGAGAACCATGAGCTGTAGATTGTAAGCCTATGCGGCAGGGTCTTGCTATTTACTGTGTAATCTGTACAGCACCATGTACATTGATGGTGCTATTTAAATAAATAAATAATAATAATAATAATAATAATAATAATAATAATAATAATAAGGCCTCATTCTGACCCTGCAGTTTCCAAAGACCAGCCAGGCTTGGAAAGTGGTAGCCTCTTTCAGACCAGTCAACTCTCTGGTGACTGGGAGTATGGGCTGAAGGGTGCTTAGACTCTGTCCAGGTGTCCCCTTCCTACCTCTTGCTATATTCTGTTGGTGCTGGGAAAGAAAGGGGCAAAGGGGGCACCAGAACTGAGCCCGGGCACCTGTTTGCCTCTGCTCTACCTAATGGCAGTCTTCCCCAATATGGAACCCACCAGATGTATTGGACCTCAATTCCCACCATCACAGCCAGCATGATGAATGACCATGCTAGCTGAGGATTATGGGAGTTGAGGTCTGACACCTCTGGCAGGCAATAGGTTGAGGAAGGCTAACTTAATGGCTGATTTGTACCAAGATGGATGGGTGTTCAGATACATGCAGTGAGCACTTGCAGCTCTACCTTTTCAGAGGTGCACAGATCTTCCGCTTGACATGATACACATCCTTACTATAGCAGACATTAGTCTGAACTGGACCCAGGTTCCGCTGAACTGAATAGAACTTCCTTCAGTTTAGCTAGTTATGGGGCGGATTCAATATGCATTGTCCATGAGCTGATGAATGCGATGTTGAGTGGTTGCTTGAATTGAACCATCGCATGAACTAAGACGCTAGCTACCAGTTGTCAAAGATAGAAAATCAAATACCACCGTTGTGTGAACCTGGAATTAAGGATGTAAGAAGAGCCCTGCTGGATCAGGCAAAAGGCCCATCTGGTTCAGCATTCTGTTCACTCAGTGGCCAACCAGAAGTCTAGGAGAAGCCCATAAGGAGGACATGAGTGTAATAACATCTCCCCGCTCATGTTACCTAGCAATGGGCACTGACATGTCTACTGCCTCTGATGCTGGAGGTAATATATAGCCTTCATGTTTAGTAGCCATCGATAGCCTTATCCTCTATGTCTTCATGGAGGAGACAAAATAGGCTAGCAATCCCATGCCCACTTACATGGGAGTAAGCCCTGTTGACCATGGTGAGACTTACTGCTGAGTAAACATGCATAAGATTGTACTGTTACTTTGTTAAGGGTTTGTGTTTTGTTTTTGACATGTTTAGGTGTTAAGCTCTGATTCTCAGAATGGCGGAATATTTAAAAACAGAATGTAACATTACAGCAAAACAAAATATTTGAAATGTCTTTTGTTTCTTCTTGCTTTTTTTTTTAAAAAAAGATCTGCTTTCAGAATTAGATTTCATTGACTCTAATATACGTGGTGGTGTTTAATCGATGTAAAAAACACACATGTTGCACTGTGGGTTATAGTATTAGTTAGCTATGAAAAATGGAAAAATGACCACATGCAAGTTGATGAAGCTCACTATGACAAATGGTTAAACACAACACATGCAGCTGCGTTTTTGGCTTAACAAAGCAAACTAAATTCATAAAACAAATGAATTAGGCACACAAAAATAACTTTTTAAAGCAATTTGACAACTTGCATCTCATCTGTTTTATACTGGTGCTAAACCACTAATTAAGCTGTACTAAATGTTGTTGTTTTTAATTAGCTACATTATCTTGCTGTAGAGAGGTCACCACAGTACATTTTTTATCGCCACAAGTTCTGCTGACATCATTATTTTTAAGACGAGAAGGCTGAAGTTGGCAAACTTTTCATGATTGTGGTGGTAATATGGCATTTTTGTAAAAGGGTAAATTTTCCAAGAAACACAGGAGGCCTCTAGAAAATCTACAAGCCCTTAACTGATGTAAATATTGGAATTGTCAGTGGGGATGAGCAAGCTATATCACATGGTAACGACACAAAGAAGTGGTGGGTGATGAATACTGGATGGCATTGGTGTCTTTGGATGGAGAGCCAGAATCTGTCTCAGCACAATCCTGTACATGTCTACTGAGGGCCAAATGAGACATTACTTTAGGGTGTGATCCTATGCATGTCTAGACAGAAAATAGGCCTACAATTCCCTGCAAGACCCAGCCAACCATTCTGGCTATGGGTTTCTGGGAATTGTAGGACTTCTGTCTGTCTAAACTTACATAGGATTACCCACGTAAAGACTTAGCTGTAACTATGTCTTTCATTTTTACTCTAGAGTAGGTGCAGGGCCCCCAATTCGTATCAGATCCCTGGCAGGGAGGTCTTTAACCCTTGCTGTGGGCCAGATTGGGGGTCCTCACACCTGCAATTTCTGTTACAAAACAGGGATCTTTTAAGCAAATGGACCACTATTTTGAAATAGAAATTTCAAGGGTGGGGAGAATCTGGACTGTGCCCAGAAATGAATCTAATATACTTCTTTGTGCTTCATGGGCAAATAACTTCTCTCAGGTTTACCTGTTCATAAAGAGGCCTCTAGCAACTTAACTTCTAATTTACTGAAATGTGAGATTTCTTAGATTTTAAAATTTTGCTTCACACATTTATATCCTAACATTCATCTCTGGATATGCTTTTATACTTGCAACAAATCTGTGACGTCAGTTTGACTGAGAAAGTGACTTGCCCAAAAAACACAGACACAGGGTTCAAGGAAGAAGTGCAGTTCAGCTCCACTGTATCACGTTTCTTCTGTGACAAACCTAACCCTTAATTTATATTGTGCTTCTATGCTTTTGTAAAGGGGGTTAGGTGAAGGACATAGCGATGGTTGTGTGGAAATTCAGAATGTCATTCATTCATGTGGGGTCTTTCCCAACCTGGTGTCCTTCAGATGTGTTGGACTACAACTCCCAGAATCCCCCAACCAGCATGCTGGGAGTTGAAGTTCAACATATCCAGGGGCCACTAGATTGGAGGAGGCTGTTCTGTGTAGAAGTTTAGTGCAATGTGGGCCTGAATTAGGTGGAAGTGACTGACGTACCTTAATGGTAAGACGAATTACCCCTGGTATGGCTGTTGTATCCGTTTTCTAGGAACACCAAAGGTTGTTTTGATTTGACAGAAACACTGGGTCGGAGCCAGAGGAAGGTGATCACGTTTTAGTCCCTTTGAAATTTATGGGCATCAAGTTAGTCATGAGTAACTTGGGGTGCCATTTGATTTCAGGAGGACCCAAAGAATGACTAACTTCCTTTGGATCCAACCCAGTGTCAAGAGGCTTATTCATTTCAAGAGGGTACAGTGAACACCTATCTATAGAGAGGTCTTATCTCCACTTATGCCAATTGACTGTGGGTGAGGACCATTTTCTGTGTAATGACTTTAAGTCAAGGCAATGTTCCTTCATCAGGTTGTTTCTGTGAATGAAATTGTAATGTGTGTCTATACAACTGCTCATGAGAAAGGACCATGTAAATCTCCGTATGTATGAACAAGAATGTGTCTCTCTCACCACTTGTAGGTGCACTGCAAAAATATTGGTTCTTCTCCGTAATGTGTGAAGCAACCAAAAGATGTTGGTAAATATATCAAGTGCTCCTGGATTCTTGCCATATCTGCCTTCCGCCATGTATTTTAGCCGGTTGGACACATGTATTATCATTTTAAGACGTTACAGATTTTGTTTGTTGGCGTGAACTTCAGGAATTCAAGACATTTGCCTTTTGTCATCAGATGGGCCATTTCTTGTCCTACTTCACAATCTTGATATATCACCTTTGTAAACATTTTTTCCCAGCCTTTGCTTCTCTAAGTCTTGTAGCTATCACTACCTTATATTTTAGTATAGGGAGTAAGGAAGCTGCACGGCCTTGTTTTTTTTTTTTTGTTACCACTCAAACGTATCTATAATCATAATAAATATATTTTCATAAATGGAAAGAATCAAGATTCCTTTCAAGAATGCAAGCTTCAAATCTGGGGGAACTTTATCATCATTTATTATTTGTACAAGTGCCAAAAATAAATAGAGTAGGCACGGCACAGAGATGAAAGTAAATAGGCTCTCTTGAACCCTAAATACTTAAGAACTGAATCCTAAACCTCTGCAATAAGCATGGCAATGGCTTAAGCCCTCTTTTTTATTATTGGTTTGTGGTTGTTGGCATAGTCAGCCTTAGGCATTTTCATGACTGAAGTGAAAAGTGACACCACCCTCCCTTTATCTCTTTTATTTTCTTTCTTTCTTTCTTTCTTTCTTTCTTTCTTGTGTTAAATGATGCACTAAGTTGGAGGTTGGAGACAGGAACATGATTCCCTTTCTAGAATCTGCTGCCCGAGCAACTCCCTCAGGATGTTTAGTTGAAAGGCCGGACCAGTCCAGTGCGAAGACCCTTTGGGGTTCTTTATTTATATTTTTATTCATATCTTGAGGCAATATTTCTTGAAGTTTCATTTTTATCCATTTTTTATAATAATTGAAAAATATTAGCTGCATTATTTTAATAACCAAGTATAGTTCTCTTTTTCAAAATTCAAGAGGCTTTTTTCACTTTCAGTATAAAATATACGCTTTGCCGTTCTTGTGAACGTAATTTGTTGTTTTTGACACCGAGGTGCTCTCCTGTAGCTTGTTTAGCCATTATAGTCAAACAGTCTATAATTTAGCCATAATATTCTGTTCTTTTGTTTCCAGTACACTTTGGTTTCCATGTGGGCAGTAGTTCCTGACTTGGCAGTAATACCATCAAGTTCTTCCATTGTCAGGGAAACACTGTATTTCCCAGCACTCAAACTGCTACATACATCGTGTATAAATACTGATGGTTTCTTTGGGGAACTTGATTGTCATACATGTTTGGCTGTAGGGATGAGTGGCACAGTAGCGTCCCCGGAAGCTCTTGGAAGCCCTTTGTGCATCCCATCTTTTCCCCACCTACCTACACCAGTTTTATGCCTTGAAATTGGAATCTTTCCCTCACCTCCACTATTCTTCAGAGGCTGTATGTTCCCCTTATCTAGTGCAAAGTTCTTGGCAGTGCTGGAAAATGATAGCATCCAGAAAGATCCTGAGGCTGTAGCTCTGCATGCTCTTACTCAGAAGTATGACCCCAATCAATTGCCATTATTTGCAACAAGGGAGAGGGCCTTGTCGGTGGTGGCCCACTGACTGTGGAATGATCTCCCCGATGAGGTTCGCCTGGCACCAACACTGTTATCTTTCAGGCGCCAGGTCAAGACTTTTCTCTTCTCCCAGGCATTTAACAGCATTTAACAACGCTAAGTTCGTTTTTTAAGGGACCCCAGAACTGTTGTTTTTAAATGGATACTGTTGTTTTTATGTCTTTGATGGTTTTAACTTTTGTATGTTTTTAATGTTTACTGTTTTTAACTTTTGTAAACCGCCCAGAGAGCTTCGGCTATGGGGCGGTATATAAATGTAATAAAATAAATAAATAAATAAATAAATAAATATTATGTGGGTTGGAAGAATGTATCTTTTAAGTGATGTACAAGAGAGAAAGGGAGAGACATTATGGCTGGGGCAAAAAATCCCAACTTCAACTATAACCTAATGTGATCTGTGCTAGTGATGACCGACCAAGAAAGAGATCTTGGGGTTGTGGTGGACAGCTCAATGGAAATGTCCACCCAGTGTGCGGCCGCTGTAAAAAAAAAAAAGAGCCAAACTCTACGTTAGCCACTGTTACAAACATGAATTGAGAACAAAACTGCCAGTATCATACTGCCTTTATACAAATCTGTGGTGCGACCACACTTTGAATACTGTGTATAGTTTTGGTCACCACACCTCAAAAAAGATATTGTAGAATTGGGAAAAGTGCAGAAAAGGGCAACTAAAATAATCAAGGGGCTGGAGCTTCTCCCCTGTGAAGGAAGTTACAACTGCTGGGATTGTTTAGCTTGGAAAAAAAGAGGCTAAAGAGAGACATGATAGAGATGTACAAAATTATGCATGTTGTGGAGGATATGGATAGAGAGATATTTTTCTTCTCTCAAAATACTAGAATCCGGGGTCATCCCTTCGAGCTGATTGGTGGGAGATTCAGGACAGATAAAAGGAAGTACTTCTTCACAAAGGGCATAGTTAAACTATGGAATTCACTACCACAAGATGTGGTGATGGCCACCACCAATTTGGATCGCTTTAAAAGGGGTTTAGATCAATTCCTGGAGGAGAAGGCTATCAATGGCTACTAGTGCTGATGGCTGTGTGCTCCCTCCAGGATCAGAGGCACTATGTACACCAGTTGCTGGGGAAGATGGGCTGGAGGGTGCTCTTGCACTTGTGTCCTGCTTGTGGATTTCCAGTTGACAGTTGGTTGGCTGCTGTGTGACCCTTGGTCTGCTCCAGCATGGCCCTTCTTACGTTCTTACTTAGGCATACCTAAGCCCACTGGGTTTTTTAACATCTAGCTCTACATAGGATTGGCGTGTGGGTGTAAATATGACGAGTGATGAACAAACTGGGTGTTGACTGGAATTCTGAGGAAGAAGGGCATGGAGTATGGAGACAGGACTGTGGTTGTCAGAGGCAATCATGTAAAACAGAGAATACCCAGTTCAGAAGTGGTAACGTTCGCCAGTGCGCACACGGAGGCTCCTTTCTGTTTGGGCTTTCCCGTTCCGTCTCTACAAAAACAGCTCTTTTCCTCTTGAAGTAAATGGGGAACTGTTTGCAGGTTGGCAGGAGCTCCGTGTGTGTATCTGGTCTCTGTTCGCCACTGCTCAGTCAACAACAGAAATGGTCTCTAGATAAGCTGTTCCCCTTCCCTCCCCAAGGGAATTCTGTGGCGTAATGTTGCCTTGTTCCGCATGATAGATGATGGCTTGTAGAACCCCCCTGGTTTCAAAGTGTAACAACTTCTTTTGTTTGTTGTCTCTTTGTTGTTGTTGATGTTTACAGCTCCAATCTAATCCTGGTGACAAGGATGAAACAGAAGCTCGCTCCCAGCTAATGAAGTCTGATGAGATGCAGCGGCTGCAGTCCCAAGCACAGTCTGCGTTTCTCAAGGGGGATTACTATGCTGTTATCGGCCTCTTGGATGAAATTCTAGGTGTAAGTCCCACAGCGGAAACTGCTGCCAAGGCTTCTGCGGGTGGCAAATGAGCGGCTCCTCTTCTTAACACATTCTGCTGTCATACGCCATGACTAAAAAAAATCCAACTTGGAGTTATAGCAAGCCCCTGGTCAGGTACCCCCAAGGCTGGAATTCCATTACTGGTTATGGCCTCAACACATAATTGGATAGGTGACGTGTTTTTTTTTAAAACACACACACACACAAGTTCCTAGTCCCTGTGCCTTTTTAATAAAGGTTTGTCTAACTTGCATAATTCTTGGAGATATAATGCACCTACTGCTACTTTAATTCATATGTTTTGGCAGTGCCCAGTAGTGGCCCCCTTTTGGGAGGAGGTTATAATAAGGATAAACTTTGTACTGAAACAATCTTTAATATGGAACAATGTGCATTTCCTCCTAAACTATCTACCGGCTTTTTGGAAGTTAACAAATGGATTTTCAGAGCCCTTATGACAGCAAAAAGACTTATACTTTCATGCTGGACGGATAAATGCTCACCTCCCATAATGCAATGGACTGAGGACTTAATAACTCCATCAACATTTGAGTGGGTGTTATATCGACGCCGCTTGTGAGTTGATAAGTACATAGATATTTGGTCTGCTTTTCTTGAAACCTATGCATAACTTTCTCCTTTTTTATGGTATATCTGATGGGGGGAACAATACTCCCGTTTATGCAATGTTTCTTTGTTTTTCTTTTTCACGATTTTTTTTTTATGTTTTGTTAAATTCACAATAAAAAGGATTTTTTTTAAAGTTCCTAGTCCCTATTGTGGAAGAAAATCTGACTATTTGAGGAGAGAATCCTAAATGCTTAAAATTAGAGGGGCTTCCAGTATTTAGGCACAGGTCCTGGTTTCTCCATGCAGGCATAGTTTCTAGGAATATATTGCTACTCTTTACAAGGGATCTCAGATAACGTGTGTACTGTTAGAACATTGCTTAATCTTAGGCAACGGTATCAAGCTGCATGTACTTGTCTTTAAAAATTTTTTTTTTTTTTACTTGTGTACCAAAGTCTCGCTTTCATTTTGGTTTCTCAAGGTTTGCGTTTGGGATGCAGAGCTGCGAGAGCTTCGGGCGGAATGCTATATCAAGGAAGGACAACCCAGGAAGGCCATTGGTGACTTAAAAGCTGCTGCTAAATTGAAGAGTGACAACACTGAAGCATTCTATAAGATCAGCACTATATACTATCAGCTAGGGGACCAAGAACAATCTCTAAGGTGAGGTTGCTATTGCCTGTAAGGGGGCTAGTCTACATGGGGTGACTTCGCGGTAGCGGCATGTCATCTACGTGACACAGCCTCTATTGTGAAGCCTTCCGGGGGCAAACCCTGGAAAATCCGCTCCAAAAAAATTGAGCGCTTGCCCTGGAAAAGTAAAAAATAAAAGGGGGGAGGAGTGGAACGGGCTGTTCCTCCCCCGTTTTTAATTTTTGTATTTGTATCTGCAGAGCTCCGCAGATACAGATAATAAAAATAAAAAGAAATGGGGGTGGGTGGGGAGGAATGGGCAGCCAGAGGGAGGAGACATGGTTCGCCCAGTCCCTCTGCTCATGTTGTCCTCTGGCTGCCTCGTTCCTCCCCACCATTTTTTATTTTTATTAACTGTATCTGCAGAGCTCCGCAGATACAGATAATAAAAATAAAAAGAAATGGGGGTGGGGTGGGGAGGAATGGGCAGCCAGAGGGAGGAGACATGGTTCGCCCAGTCCCTCTGCTCATGTTGTCCTCTGGCTGCCTCGTTCCTCCCCACCATTTTTTATTTTTATTAACTGTATCTGCAGAGCTCCGCAGATACAGATAATAAAAATAAAAAGAAATGGGGGGGGGTGGGGAGGAATGGGCAGCCAGAGGGAGGAGACATGGTTCGCCCAGTCCCTCTGCTCATGTTGTCCTCTGGCTGCCTCGTTCCTCCCCACCATTTTTTATTTTTATTAACTGTATCTGCAGAGCTCCGCAGATACAGATAATAAAAATAAAAAGAAATGGGGGGGGTGGGGAGGAATGGGCAGCCAGAGGGAGGAGACATGGTTCGCCCAGTCCCTCTGCTCATGTTGTCCTCTGGCTGCCTCGTTCCTCCCCACCATTTTTTATTTTTATTAACTGTATCTGCAGAGCTCCGCAGATACAGATAATAAAAATAAAAAGAAATGGGGGTGGGTGGGGAGGAATGGGCAGCCAGAGGGAGGAGACATGGTTCGCCCAGTCCCTCTGCTCATGTTGTCCTCTGGCTGCCTCGTTCCTCCCCACCATTTTTTATTTTTATTAACTGTATCTGCAGAGCTCCGCAGATACAGATTATAAAAATTAAAAAAGGGGGGGAAGGAATAACCCCATTCCTCTCTTCCCCCCTGTTTTTATTTTTTCCCTACTTTTGCAGAGGTGCAGGGCCAAAAAGTTCACACTTGCCTTCCTTCCCGTGCAGATGCTGGGAAGGAACGCAAGTGTGGCTGAAGCACTGCTTCTTTTTTCAGATCTGAACGGTTTGGAAGTGTGCATTATCTTCTCCCAAGCGAAGCTTGTCTGGTGCCCATACGGTTACGTTTCAGGCACCCAGCTAAGACTTTCTTGTTCTCCCAGGCTTTTAACATCTTTCAAGGCACAACCCTATGCATATTTAGACAGAAGAAAGTCCTGCATGGCTGGCTGGGGAATGCTGGAAATCGTCCGACCTTTTCTTTCTAAAAATGCATAGGATCATGCCCTTAATGTTTACACTGTAGTCCCTGTTCTATGGTTTGACTTCTTATATCTGATATTGTATTTTCTGCTATGCTGGCACATTTACTGCTTTTATATTGTTGATTTAATTGCAGTTTTATCTATTATTATTATTATTATTATTATTATTATTATTATTAAAAATTTAAATGCCTAGAGATATTTAATAAATGTAAGAAATGAAAGTAGAATCCCTGCTTGCCAAGTTAATGTGGGCTGGAGGAGGCATTTTTTGGGGGGAGGAACAGCAGGAGGGAGGGGTGTTGGAATTCTCCCATGGCTACTGCTCCCCCCTGAAAATCCCCCCAACCATATTTTCCCCCTCAGTAGAGGGGTTACTTCAGGTTTTGGAATGTGGCTGGTAGAGAGGAAAAGATTAAAAACCATACCTCTCTGCTCCCCATGCCAATTCTCCCTCACAAGTGCATCCCCACACATTTGACCTGAGAGGAAAATATGAAGTCTTCCTTGTAACGTGTCGTTATGCCTGTCTGCTGTTGTTGGTTCTTTCGCCTTTCAAGCAACCAAAAGAACGTGCAACCAAAATGTTGAAATCCTCAAGTAGCTCAAAGACGCCCTACTTCCCATAGTAGAAAGCTAAATTAAACTCTTGACAGTTTTAGGACTAAGATGTATTGCTCTGGATGGTAACATGGGGAAGTAACTTCTTTTTTACAATACCAATTTATTTTTCGATCCTTCTGTGCTCTGCTAATACTAGGGGAAAGTTCTTGTATATGCCTGAGGACTTATGGTTCAGGGAAGGTGAAACAGTTATTCCAGGAAGAATACAAGACTCTATGCAAAAGGTGGTAGCATTTAAATCGGAGGGGTGCTGATCGCTGGGAAAGCTGGCGCAAGTTTCAGTTATAAAGTAAATGTAGATGTTATACTAGGTTGTGCTTATTTATACTGAAGATAAAATTCAGGGGGGAAAAGATTAACATAACTCTTCTCCACATACCCTCCAACTCAATCTGTACATTGCCGGATTGCCTAACTAAGTTAGAAACACTTTCTCTGGGGTAGCTTGAGAAAAACATGCTTGGAAGTATTTCCAGCAAGCTCAAGCAGGAGAAAGCATTTCCCCTGCTCCGCCCATATATAATCCATCCGTGGGGGGGAAAACACCTAAAAGCTGCATTAACCTTTAATCTTACATCAATTTTGCTGTGTGGTTTTAGCCTGGTTGTGCTTTTTATACTGTATTTTGTATTTGTGTTTTTAACCTGTTGGTTGTTTTATTATGGTTTTAATTTTTGTGAACCACCCAGAGAGCTTCGGCTATTGAGCGGTATAAAAATGTAATAAATAAATAAATAACCCTTTTCATATTTATTACAATGATATCCCACCTTTTTGCTCCTTAAAGAACCCAAGGCAGTGTACATAATCCTCTTCTTAACAGGTAGGTTGGGCTGAGAGTCTGTGACTGGCCCAAAGTCACCCAGTGAGCTTCCATGGCTGAGTGGAGACTAGAACCTGGATCTCTTGACTCCCAGTTCGACACTCTAACTACTACACCACACTGGCTCCCACTTCTAGTGTACAAAGAGCTTTATTATAGTTAACATTGTATTTATCCTCATCTTAGACCTTTGACAGACTATTAATATCCCTATTTCTCAGATTGGGAAATAAATCTGAGGGAGTGTGACTTGCACCTGCATGTGTGCACGCACATACACACACTGAGCCTCGGAGCAAGATTTTAACCCAGGGCTCTCATGTCTAGCACCAACATGCACACAACAAAGCTGATTTTGCTCCTTCTTTCTCTTTTATATGTGAAAAGTGAAGTACGTGAATGTTTGAAACTTGACCAAGACCATAAGGAGTGCTTTTCTCACTACAAACGAGTCAAGAAACTAAATAAGCAGATTATGTCAGCAGAAGACCTCATCCAAGAAGGCAGGTAAGGTACTAATTGTGTTCTCTGTGAAGTCAGAGGCCTCTGACTTTCTTGGTATGGTAGGTGCACTGCAGCCTGTTCACTCTGGGTAGTTGTTTCTGAAGGAAGGCAAAAAAACAGATCTGTGATCTGTCGAGGTTGGTATTGGGCAAAATGTGCTTCTTTCCCTGGGCATGTCTAGACCTAGGGAGGGGAGGGGGAGGATCTTGCGATATGATGATCGCAAGATCCTCCCCCTCAGTCTACACGCAGTGCATGACATCCCAGGAGGAAGAGGATGTTGCGCCCGCCATTTTGGATTTTTTTTTTATCGAAAATGAGCACACAATCGTTTGTTGTTTTTAAAAAAGATCCCGCTCCCCCCCCCACCCCCGATGGGCACGGAGCACCTGAAGAGCTCCGTGCCCCATGCCTGGTTCCCGACTCCTCGCGTTTACTCACGAGGAGCCAGGAAGAAACCGAGACGGCTGCCCATACGTCCCACAGTCTCAGGACGATCCCAAAAGTCAGTATTAAAGCTGTCCCAGTTATCCCGGGGAAATGGAGGGATCATCCCTCCCTGCCCCCGGGATCCCCTGTGTGCCACGTGGAATCACAGGGATGATCCTGGAGTGATCCTCGGGATATCACCTGGTCTAGACATACCCTCTGGGTGGCAGCCGTTGCTAGGTCAAAGCTCAAGTAAACACCGCCATGCCATATACCAGAGGTAGTTAGCCTTTTTGTGATGGTGGGCACATGTAGCAATTTGAAAAACTATCCTGGCCCTCAACACAAAATGTCTGCCCTGGGAGATGTGGCTAGTCTCAAAGAACAAGCAACCTACCCAAAAGATTGAGTACAAGGCAGTGGTGGGATCTGATGCCAAATGTACTGAAGAACTGCAGTGAACCCAGGTTTCAGCACCAACGGAAACCAATCATCTCCCATCCAGATTGCTAATCAATTCCTCACTTGCTTCGCTTCAGTATTGCTGCAGCATCTGGTGTTCCCAAGCCACCCTCTGGGCCCATCTTCCCTCCCACCCTTCTTTCTGATACATTATTTTTCTCTGAATTGCAGAGTGTTTATCTGAGTGGTCTGTTCCTCCATCATACTGAAATTTATTTCTTCACTTCCTTTATATACCGCCCAATAGCCGAAGCTCTCTGGGCCGTTCAAAGCAATTTCACTAAAACAGTAGACCTAAAATACTAGACCTATTCAAACAGCTGTCATAAATGCATTGATGTACATTGATGGTGCTATATAAATAAATAATAATAATAATAATAATAATAATAATAATAATAATAATTGCCCCATCATGTACCATTAAATTATGACATTCTATTTCAATAAAGCTCATTGAGGTAAACTGCCCAGAGATGAACTTCGGCTATGGGGCGGTATAGAAACGTAATAATAAATAAATAATAATTGCTGGGATTTTATTATGCCAGGTGGGAATATTCAGTTCCCACCCCAAGCAACGGTTAGAGAGCGAGTTCTCCCAAAATGCTTAAGAACAGTGATCTACCTTTGGGGGGCAGTGACATGCGCCCAGGTCTTAAATTTCACAGGTATAGGGAAGGAGGATGTATCGTGTGCTTCCTGTGGCAACATAGGCCCAGAAAGGTTTTCTGGTCACAGGAGGTGATGGGAGCTAGGAAGGCCTGCAGCTTGCAGGGCTGCAGAAATGACAAAGGGAAGCAAAGCTTCATTATCAGTCCAGACGCTGATAAATATAAAAAGGAAATCGATTGACTTTGTGAGTAATTAGAGAGGTTTACCGGGCGGCGTCTGTGGACAGCGTTATGTAGTTTTTCATCTCCCCAATAAATTAAAGTGTCAGGCCAGTTAGTTTTAGCCCTAAATGCCATCTCTTATTTAAAATGGTATTTTAATGTCTCACCTTTAGATGTGGAGATTGCAGCATATTTGTAAATAAAATGCTGCAGCTGTCCGTCAATAAATCTCCATGAGGTTCTTTGCATTTGGGGTAGGGGGTGGGGTGGGGGGGAATGAGATCAAACCAAATCATAGGAAAGTTGGAGGCTTGATGTGCAAAGAATGTGTTCCAGATGTCGTGGTACTTTGTAACCTATCTGTAAGAAAGGTAAGGGAACTCCAAACCTTGGGGGAGAAAACGTTGGCTGGAGCATGGCGGCAGTTGTAGCCCAACACATCTTGACGGCACCAGGTTGGAGAAGGCCGCGTTATGCCTTAATGTAGTGCTGGGCAAATTCGCCAAGGCAAACCTCCATTCATGCACTGTGCCTCACTTTTGTCTTTCACCCGAACAAGGAACTCTAGTTCGTTTAAACTGCTGCTTATTGAAACAAGCTGGAACAGAAACTAAAAATAAACCTCAAAACAGGTTGATCTTGGCTTATTTCATACTGTTAGTTTTACCCGACCCAGTGCCTGTTTGCATTCTCTTCCCCTCCTTATTGTTTTATTATGGTTTTATTAGAATGTAAGCCTGTGCGGCAGGGCCTTGCTATTTACTGTTTTACTCTGTACAGCACCATGTACATTGATGGTGCTATATAAATAAATAAATAAATAAATAATAATAATAATAATAATAATTTCAAAAAACGAGAGTTTAAATTAAGCATGCTTTGACCGTAATGACAAACTGCGGTTAGTGTAATCAGGAAGCGAAGGTTTCTAAACTCCTCAGGGCCATGCCAGAGGAGGATTGAGGAGCACTGCAGGGTGATGCTCGCCGAAGGTCATCCGCATAACGCTAAGCAGTGCTTTCCTGTAACTTCTGAACCAGGCCAATGAAGTATTAGAAGTATTTCCAGTATTAGAGCGTCTTCACTTTGTGTGTTCTTCTTGGAAGTCTGATTGCGCTGCGTGGTATTCTGTGTGCATAGATAAGAGAGTTTGGGCTCCCGTATCTAGTCACTGCGGAAGTAGCATCTGATTAACAAACGTAAGTGCTCCATTTTAGTTGTTTGAGGCAAATCCCTAAGCTCTACCACAGGGATAAGCAATGCATGTTAAATACTTTCAGACACTGGAAACCTCTGCAGCGTGTTGAGGATGGGGACAGGGATGCCATTATGCACTCCATGGGGCAGACAGTAGTTTGGAACCAAAAATGCATTTTGCTGAGCAACTCAACACAAGTGGTTAAGTTCTATAATAAATTGGTGCTCTCTTGCAGCTACAGAGTATATTTGGCATGGCTTGGGCATTAAATACAAAATCCCAAAGAGAGAGATGCAGCATTTAGAGTGACGACCGTCTCTCTCATGGTTTTAATCCCCCCTTTTTTAAATTAAGTTGTGGGCAATATTGTATCACCCCCTTAGTTATGTTTTAATAGGACTGCCTGATTTATCCAGGAAAAAAAGCCTGTTCTAGTCCACGGGCCACTCAGGTTTGTCCTCACTGCTGAATCTCATGAAAATACATTTCCACCTAAGAACAAGGAGGCCACAACTGATATGCGTATTTTAGGCAGATGTACATGAATCAGGAATTGCATGAATGTTTCAGGCAGCCGGCTCGGGTCAACTCAGCCTTCCATCCTCCTGAGGTCGGTAAAATGACTACCCAGTTAGCTGGGGGAAAGGTAATCACGGCCGGGGAAGGCAACGGCAAACCACCCCGCTATGAGGCCTGCCAAGAAAATGTCAGTGAAGTCAGTAATGACTCAGTGCTTGCATGAGAGGTTCCTTTCCTTTCCTAACACATGCTAGACCAGTCTTCCCCAACCTGGTCCCTTCCAGATGTGTGAGATACAGGTGTAGTCGGTGCAACACATCTCGAGGGCACCAGGCTCAGGAAGGCTGCACTAGGCCCTGACTGGAGACCATCCTTCATTTCCCTGTTACTGTGAGGTAAGAATAAATGAACATCTGTTGCTCATTAATCTTATGGGATCCAGATGTTTCCAAACGTTTGTTTGGGGATATTGCCTGTTCCCATTATTGCTGGGGAAATGTGATTATT
Source organism: Elgaria multicarinata webbii (assembly GCF_023053635.1). Taxonomy (NCBI): domain Eukaryota; kingdom Metazoa; phylum Chordata; class Lepidosauria; order Squamata; family Anguidae; genus Elgaria; species Elgaria multicarinata. Next base: position 23,126,133 of record NC_086175.1, on the reverse strand, counting down.
GTTGCTGGCGAATGTGATTATTTCCTTATGTATTGGGGAGCCATTTCAGTTCTGAACGCTGCGTGTGGTTATGCAATGCCTTGAGCGCCAGTTGCACTGTCCTGGTAGCAGTACTGAAGACAAATACTCCCAACGCCATTGTGTGTGCCGTGTTGTGATGATGGCGATTGTTCAGCTTACAAAGAGGGGACTTGTACAAGTGGCTTTTATTTTGCTTTTATTCTGTTTTAAAAATTGAGGTTTTATATTACGTCTTACTATGTTGTTTTAGGGTTTTGTTTTGGGAACACTCAGAGAGCTTTGGCCACTGGGTGGTATAGAAGTGCACTGCATTCTTAAAATGGAAAGCAGCGTGATTTTTTGATTTTTTTCCTAATCAGAAGAATGGATGCCTTGAGAGGCTGCTGTTCCAGAATTACTTGGCTGTTCTCTCCCACCCACCCTTAAATAGGTACCAAGATGCCATTGATAAATATGAGACCGTGATGAAAATGGAGACCCAAATCCCTGTTTACACCACGCGAGCCAAAGAGAGAATCTGCCACTGCCTCTCAACGGTAAACAAACATTTAGTTTCAACCTTTTGCAGAGCACGAATGCAAACCAAACAAACCCTGACCTTGTTGGCCCTGACCCCTTTTCCAGAACCAGCAGTCGACGGAAGCCATCAGACTTTGCACGGAGGTTCTGCAGCTGGAACCGGATAACATGAATATTCTCAGAGACAGAGCAGCGGCATATCTCCTAGAAGAGCAGTATGAAGAAGGTAAAGGCTGAAGGGTGCCTAGTTTTATTGAGAAATCAGCGTGGATTGGTCTGGCCTGCCCTTTTGGCATCATGTGATGTCAAGACTAGAGCTGGCAATGTCGTACCCGCAGGCACCAGTCTACACCTGGGCACCTATGATGGTGCCCATGATGGTGCCCAACTGGTTCCACTTAAAAAACCCTACTAAACCATCTTCTTACCGGTAGCTGGGATTGCAGTGAAATTGTTTTTTGCGGTACTGAAAACTTGGTGGGTTGAAAGAGGTGATTTAGTGTCCTGTCTAGTCCTGTTTTGGAAGAAGGTGTTTCAGGTGATCAGTCAGAATCAGACTCTGAAGTAGAGGAGTCGGCGCCAGACACAGGCCAACCTGTCCCAGTGGGGGAGGAAGCTCTCACTGTTTCTTCCCCAGCTGGTGGTGAACTCTCTCCAGAGCTTATCTCGTCAAGGGCAAATCACACACACTCAATGGGAAACCAACGTTCTTCTGAAGGAGAGAACACCAACAGGCTAGCTGACCCTAGGGTGTGCCGCAGGCTAAAACGGGTGGAGTGAAAGGAAGGCGAGAGAAAGTCGGCCCGGTTTGCATTGCCTCAGAAGCCGCCTCAGAACTAGCCTCTCTGAAGTTAACCTGTTTTGGGAAAAGGCTTTTCATTCTCCTTGCAAGAAGAATTGTCTCGCTTAGTTTGCATAGTTTTGCCTAGGGGGAAGGTTCCTAGAGATTAGACTCTCTTCAGGCAGGAAGAGATGTTTATTGCTTAAAAAAAGCTTTGTGGATTATTTAACAGGCCTTGTCATTGTCTCCCCTGAAGGCAGAAGGTTTTATGAGAAACACGACAATTAGTATGTTGGAGATTAGACCTTGTATTCAGTCATTTGGGCATGTTAGTTGTCCTTTGCCACGCCTCCCATGGCAGCCATTTTGTGGTGGTGCCCATGACCATTTATCAAGTTGCCAAATATGCCCACCCACCCCCAAAAGGTTGCCCACCGCTGGAGAATGGCTGGGGTGCAGAAGGCAATGGAGGAGTGATGCCGTGGCAAACTCAGCCAAAGCTTCCAGGCACCAGCTGAGTCTGCTTCACTCCACCCAGGCTTTCCCTAGATAGAGAAAGCCTGTACAGCGCTTCAGCCGGGGGGGGCCCAAGGACATCGGGGGGCAGTGGCAAGGTCTCGTCACCAGCTTGTGGTGGGGTCTGGGGCAGCCTCTGGCCCCTGGACCCAATGTGATTCCTCACCCCCATGTGTTCGTAAGAGGCCCATAGGGTTTGCCAATACAGGTGCCTGAGAACGTGTGTCTGTAGGTCAACAGGAATGCATGTTTCTGAGGCTCTTGGTTGGCCGAGGTGTAGGGCAGCTTCTGAAGGAGGCATTAGGTAGGCAAACTTAAATAGATTCTATTCAGGAATTATTCTGCTCAAGTCAGAAAATAGATGCTAAAGACCTGCTACTCCGCCCCGCAGTGGGTGGGAGGGTGGGGGGCCGCATGGCTCCTGAATGTTATGGGGGATTCTGAGAAGATGAAGTGACCAAAAATGGTTTCTGAAAATCTTGGGTTCAGGCGGGGGGGGGGGGCAACTTTGGGCCCTGCTACTGTTGCTGCTGTGTTTTGATAGCAGCGGCAGCCTTTTTTCCTTGGAGGAAAAAAGGCAGGATATAAATGTAAATAATAATAATAATGATGCAATCAGCTTTGATGGCAAAAGCAGAAAAGCTTGCCACAACAGTGGCCTAAAAAGCCCAAATTCAGCTTTAAAACAGGATGTTCAGACCACCATTTTTTTGGCCCCTGCTACTGCACACTGCAGCAGCAAATTTGGGGGCAGTGGGTGGCGCCAGAGGCCGCACCTAAGGCGAGAGGGGTGTCACATGTACCCCGTGTCCCTTGTATTGCGCACCCTTGGGTTAACATCGTTACTGAGGAGGCTGAGATAAATCAGGTGCCGTTTGTGTTTCATTTTTACTCCACCATTCTTCCACAGAATTCAGGGTCCATTCTTTCTCTCTCTCTCTCTCTCTCTCTCTCTCCCCCCGGCCATTTTATCTTCCCAACAACCCTGTGAGGTAGGTTAGAATGAGAGATAGTGTGTAGCCCAACGTCACCCAAGCGGGTTTCACAGTTGAGTGAGGATTTAAATTCTGGCCTCCCGTATCCGATACTCTCTGAGCACTTTGTGGCCTGGGTTTCACTTCGCCATTTGAGGGTCAGCGTGTAACTTCCTTGCAAGGACCCTCGCTCCACTAGCCATGGTGTATTGCAGTTGCCGGAGGCAATAAATGGGAAAGGCTGTCTGTCAGCAGGCCTTCATTCATTATTATATATACATAATGCACATTAAAGGAATAGATGAGGCTGCCTGGCGTTTAACATTACCAGGGCAGTAGAGCTGCAGGATGGGAAAGTGGCAGGAGTTTCACTTTCTGACTCGGATGTAGCTTCCGAGTATATATGATGGGCATAGGCAACCATCTCTTGCTGGCTTTCTAAGTGAAAGGCCAAAGTGTTCTAAAAAAATAAAATAAAAAAGCCCTGTTAGTGTCAGGCAAAGTACTTTAGTGGCACATCACAGTGGGCTGGCTAGTGCAAGGAATGAGAAGTCAGATTTGTGCTTTGTTGGTGGATGGATGTTTTAAATCACTGCGGCATTAGAAGTACTTTTTTTAATGTTCGTCTTCAAAAAGGAATTGCATTCAGCCCCTGAGTGTCTAAGTGATATAAATTGGTCACCATCTCCTGCCGGCATGCCCAGAAACAACAAAAAGATAAATGTGAGGCCTACTGAGAGCGAACAGCTGCGGGAAGATAATCTGATGCAAATACTTTGTCTTACTTAGAAAAGCTAGAAGTCCTGAGATCCATAATGAGACATTCCAAAATTAGAAACAGAGAAACCAGAAAAAGACTCGTTACGTCGGAAATGCAAAGTGGGCCTTGGCGAAGGGCACTAAAACAGAAGTGAAAGCATCCCGTTTTTTTAGTGGATGGAAGTCGTACGATTATAAAAAGAGCCCCAATCCAATACTCTAACCACTATGCCACACAGTCTCTTTAGTGCTGGGAAATGCCCCTTGAGCGTATGCACAGAACAAATGGGCATGAAAAGGTCAGGTTTTTTCCCCCTCAAGCAGAGTTCTTAGTTCCCATTGAAGCTCCACAGAGCTGTGATTTAAAATGGTGGTGGCGGGGGTGGTCCAACCCTTGTTTGGGAGGTAGAAGCCAGTTCCAGATTTGAAGGTTTTCCGGCGTGATGGATTTTCATTTGTTCACACTGGAAAACCCTCAAATAGGTGCTTATTATTAAGACTGCATCAGTACCTTTTGCGTCAAATCAGGAATTGCAAATTGGACCAAGCAACTGGGAACCAAGTTCAGCCCCATTTTATTTTCCTCACTGGTGTAGAAGCCCAAACCGAAAATGTTAAACCTTACAAATCCTACCCTAAGAAAACCCAGATTTTTTGCCCTCGTTATAGTGTTAATTTGCTGGAGAATTTGGGATAGGTGCAGCCCGGATTTTAGACCCAGGACTTAATGGTGTTATTCCCCCCACACACACTTTAGATGGCCGTTTGTAGCACCCAATTAACATTTATCTTCTCCTCCCACCCCCACTACCATTCCACGCTTCAGAACTTTTTCTACATTCCCCATATGCAGGAACAACACTCTTGACCGTGTGCAGTTTTGCATTTTAAACTCACTTAAATCATAGTACCATTGTGACTATGGGAATAAAATGACATTTGCTTCTCCACTGCTGCTCTCTGGGTAGTTATTTTGGGGGTCCTGGGCTGTGGGAACCTAGACTTTGGCCCCCAAGGCTGCACCTCCGCGTTGGAGAGAAGAACAAGGAGCCAGGTGGGCAGCAAGCTGAGGGACATCCGTACTCCTAACATCCTCACTCTTGTGCAATTGGCATTGCTAGAACTGGGTTTTTGGTTTTTATAAAATAGTTGGCCAACCACTCTTTGTCTGCACAACGCAACTTCTTTCAATTGCTCAGATGGATTGTTCCATGGCTCAGATGTTTAAATGATGAGCTGCAGCAGAAGGATAGATGAGTGAATACTTGGAAGAGGAATTAGTACTTTCAAGGAAGTGTGGCAAAAATGGGAGCGGAAGGTTTTTTGTTCCTTTTTTGTTCGTTTCAGACATGAAATCAGGGACACGTTTGCTTTCCTGTAACACACTCGGGCCAAGAATCATTGCCAGGAGGCCGCTGGTGGCGGCCTGCTATTGCACATTGTTGAAGACTTTTCCCGGTCTGTGGGATTCATTTACGCTGCAATAGCCTCTTTTGCATTGATCTGAAAGCTTTCCGGATGCTTGTTCTTTTTGGCCAGCTTTCCTGAATCTGGTGCCCTGCGGATGGCCATGCTGGCCAGGCTAGACAGGCAGTGTAACACACCACGTCTGCAGGAGAGCCGATTGGAGGAAAATGCCTTTGGTGAAAGATGTGCTCAGAAATCGGAATGGCTCAATAATATCTTTATCAATAATTAAATATGAGCCTCACCAGCTATAGAATAATGGTACCCTCTGGGGTGGTGGTACAGGCGGTGCCTTGGTGTGCATTTCCATGCATGCACAATAGAGGGAAGGTGCTGTTGCCATGGGCAGTTGGCTGGTCACTGCGTCTGTTGGTCACTGTGGACACACCCTTGGTCTGTTCCATGCTTGCCTCTTCTCATGTTCTGGAGACAAGATGTGTCTACTCCTTAGAGACATTGGAGAGGGAACTGGCTTGTTGAGAAACGCATGCTTTCTGAAAACTCAGTGCATTTTTAAAAAGGCGTGCTTGACATCTCTCAAAAAAGTCAAATAGGGATGGAAATGTATTAGACATCGGGACCAGAAAACAGGAACCATTAGAGTACATGTTAGAGTAGGCTCCATGGCAGAGCAAATGTTTTGCCTTCCAAATGTCCCAGGTTCCGCCCTTGCCATCTTCAGTTGTAAAGCAGGGTCAGGGAACCTTTTTCAGCCCCAGGGCTGATTTCCCTCCTAGCTAATTTCCCTGTGTGTACATGCATGCCAGCTGTGGGTGGGGCCACCCAAACTCACAATGGCCCCATTCAGGAGACACCTTAAACCACGGCTTTAACCATAGTGGTTAAGCCAGAAAGCCAAGCTGTGTTCAGGAGACACCTTATTCACCATGGTTAAAGCCATGGTTTAAGGTTCGTCTGAACGAACCCATATATGAACATACACGCACGCACGTCCACACCCATTCGTCCACATCCACAGATGCATCTGAGTTCGTACACAGTGGTGCAGCTAGGTCATTTTAGACCCTGGGCTTAATTAATTTATTGGGGCGCCTTTTAGATAGCCCTGTGTATTACACATCTAACATCCATCTACTCAGCCACCACCATGCTGTACAATGGCTTCTACATTCTTGATAGGTTAGAACTAAATAAAACACTCTGCTCACCCCCACCCGTTTGTGTTTATAAAGGACTCTGAGCATGTGGTGTTTGGCATTTTAAACTCACTTAAATCATATCATCATTATGACTACAGGAATAAAATGGAGTTTGCTTCTGCTGCCCTGATGCCCTCGTAACCTGCTGCTCTCTGAGGGGTCATTTGGGGACTCCCTGGGCTGTTGGATCCTCGCTGCACCAAAGTCCAGCCCTAGCTGCACCATTGTTCCTACATCCTTTAACTCTCAAAGGATCAGAGGCAGGAGGGCTGAGAAAGTGCCTCTGCCTGGCACTGGCTCTTCAAGGACTCAGGAGACAGTATAGGGTTAAAGTGGACTAGTGGCTTGGCATAGTAAGAGCTCCATCAGATGAGTGTTTTATTGCACGCTCATTAGTGGGCACTCACAGATTTTCGCAGGTCCCTCTTATGACAATGTCTGCCTCCCACCCCTTCTAGTCTTCTTTGTGCCACAAAAACACACCCCATTAAGTCCGACTTATTTTTAAAGACAGAAGTTGCCGCTATCTCCTGCTGTGTGCAGGAGAAGCAGCACGAATCAAAACAGCCTGCTGAATGGGCCACGCGCAAATTCCTCTGCACGGGCAGAGAAGCGGTGGTACGCAAACAGGATTTTCCGCTGTGTGACGACGCTCTATAAAACAGTTTTATGTGCCCAATTATGTCAGATGTTGAGAACCACCGAATAATGAAAATTTGGCTTCTTGACCTCTGTGCTGAAGATGGGTTATTGTGCGATAGCTCAGTGTACTTAACTGTGTTTATTTCTTTTTCTTTTTCATGGGCAGCTATTCGTGACTATGAAGCTGCTAAGGAGCTTAGTGACAATGACCAACAGATTCAGGAAGACCTGGAGCGAGCGCAGCGGCTGTTCAAACAGTCTCAGAAGAGAGATTACTACAAAATTTTAGGAGTTAAAAGGTAAGCCTTTGACAGTTCATAATCTTCTGTAGAGTGCCTTAGCACGTTCGTGTTCTGTCCTTTCTCCAAGGTGATCACACTGAAATGTCTGAAGTTCTTACTTTATTCTCATTCTAAGCCTGCAAGATAGTGCGTGTCCTCAAAGCTCTCCTGTGAACTTCATTGCCAAGCAAGGATTTGAGTCTCTCGGCATGTAACATACTATGTTTATAGAATTGTAGTTCTTGAAGAGAACCAAAGGCCCCGTGTTCTCCATTTTGTGAAAAAACTAGGCCGTATGACGGACTCTACTTCTCTGCAAGGGGATAGCAGGAATAATACAGTGGTAACATCCCAAAAAAGATGGTTGAACAGGCACATTAGAGGCAGGAGAAGAGCTGAGCTCCTGCCAAAATGCTTCTCCTAGCTCTAGGAAGTTTCATATGTTGCTCCGTTCAGAGAAACCCCTAGGTGGGGCTGCACAAAGAACAATTTTGATCTGCCGTTGAGTATCCCCGTCATGTGAGGGGAACAGGAAGTTCAGGTAGCTCCCTCTTGTTCACCGTGTTTCTTTATGACGGCCCAAATGTAAACTGCAGCATCTCCCTTCCCTGAGAGAAAGAGAGGCGATTTCCTAATGTGGGCTACTCGCTCATCTCTCTGTAGGGGCAGAATTAAACATTTCCATGCAAGATGGGCAAAGAACAAGAAACATGGATCATGTGTGCTTCCTCTTCCGATCTCTCTTTTTCTTGTTCCCTTGACATAATGCTCAAAACCACCCTTGATTTCCAGAAAGTGTTGTTGTTGTTCTGCTTCTGGTTACATTGGCCCTGTTCAGGCGGCACGCTAAACCATGGTGCTTAAGCATTTTGAGCTAAACATCATGGCTTAGCGTGTCATGTGAACCATTCCTAACCTTGGTAGCTACATAACAACGGTTTAAACACTCTCAGTAATCACTTGCTGCAAAAGGGTTAGTAGCCTAACCATGAGTTAGCGTGTTGTCTGAACAGACCCATCCATAGCCTTGCATTTTTTCAGTCCCTGTGGTGTAGTGGTAGATATTGAAGTGCAGATGTTCATCTTGACAGTCTCTATAGCCATGCAGTTATTCTCTAATGCTGCCCATCTTCTTTATGGAATGTGCTGAAAGAGAGGAATCTTCACGAAAAAACAGGAGTGTATGGGAGGACCTGGTAAAAGTAGTGGAGTCTGACCAGTAGATAAATGCTGTATAAATATATCGGGGGATGCAGTTGCAGACCAGTAAATTCACGTATATAAAAATATCTATAGTTGTACAGGAAACCAGACTATTTGACATCAAATACATACAATAAGAGTCATATTATAGACTTATGAATACATGAACTATCAATACAAAAACTTTCAACAGCAACACATATACATATAACACTTCTGATTTCAGAGACATAGATAGACCCATCTGCAAACCGAAGACTATCCGTCTAACAAACGTGACTATCTGTCTAAGCATTTCAATCAATCTGCTCCGGAACGTAAACCTCGTTTCCATCTTCATCAGTAACGAAATGCTGTGACTCCCTTTAATAGAAACATGTATATGCAGATACGTTTTAGGCTCTGACCCCCGTGGTTGAAAGACCACTGTAGATAAAAGGAGCAAAAGCAAATAAGCATTTGTAAAACAAAGCACACATTTTAACATGTAAGAAAAGGTTATACAGTGTAATGAGGTAAAGGAACTTTTTACCTTTCTAAATAGAATTTTGAAAAACTGTATATACTCGAAACATTTAGATCCAATGCCTCGTTAGTATTGAGTTTAAAGATAAGCACAATGTGGTCTGGAAAATTCAAAATAGAAAAATACCTTGCCTGTAGAAACTCCTGAAAGTGGTGAGTATCTTAACCAATGGAAAGGGAGACTGAAAGCAGGCAACAGACGTCCATTTATTTGTTTGGCCGTTTGCCATAACAAAACTAACATATCTATAAAAAGTAAAATCCAAGAACAGAACACACATCCTGACAGCCATGATTGGATAAACTACGGCCTCCGAAGTGGCACGCTGCATCCTAAACAGCAATTTTGAAGAAAGAGCCATTTTCATTTTAAGCAAGCAGTACCAAAAAAACTCATTAGCTAAGGGCTGAATGCAAAGAACAAAGTCAGTGTTACGGGGTGGGGGACGGGGGGGACAAATCACCGGGAACGAGTTGGAAGAGGAAAAAGTTGCATAAAAGATCTACTACTGGAACGACGTGGAAAGTTGAGAAGATGGCTGCTTGGAAGTCTTCCCTAGAAATGCAACCCTTCCATGTGCAAGGTCGTGTCTTAAGGGTACAGGTTTTGCTCTCAAATCTATGCTCTTCTGTGCAATAGTAATAGGAGCTTTATAGGACTTGCAGAACCTTGCTTTGGGGCGGGGAGTTGTTCTTCATCCCTGTTCCTCCCCATTCCCCAGTAGCAACAACCACGGCCACTGCAGCATGGAGGAGCCAGGCAAGGAAGAGGTGAAGAGAGGGGCGGGCTTCCCAGCAGCGCCCCGCTCTGGATTCCAAGAAGGGTCAAAGAGGTTCTGCCAGGCTTAAGCTGGCTGTTTTTGCTTTATAGGAAAAGCAGCCAGTTTCTGAATGTAAGAAATGTAAAATGCATTGCGAAAGGGCACATGTTTCAGGCAACGGTTATATCAGGCATACCAGAGAGGCCTAGCTAAAAAGGCTGCATTCTGAATCAAAATTTGCTCTTGGCCTGTTACTTCTCAGGTCAGCTTGACCTGGGGCAAAGAAAACATGATGAGAATAAGGTTCATGCCCCAGATAGGGTAAAACCGTAGAGAACAACTTAGGAAATATCTGTAGAACTGTAAAGACATAAGCAAGAGGGTGTTACCCTACGTTGAGGAAGGGTCCTTAAGTTTAATATGTTAGAGTTTCCATTTATGGTAATAGGCGTAGGAGCTGGCAAGATGCAAGAACATAAAACAGGTCCTTGTCCCAGGTGCCATCTTTCGCCCTCATTTAAGTTTCAGGGGTCTCCTTCAGCCCCATTCAGAGGGTCTTGCTTGCTTGCAGACAGATCCTTTACTGGTGTTTATAGTAAGCAATTTCCATTTTTCTATTTCTGTATTAAGGCTACATGATGTCTTTGAATGGTATTTTCTTGTTAATAAAATAATGCATTCCTATTTCTAGTCTGGGTCGGTATGACTCGGTACATCTGAAGCACTTCTCTCAATCCAAGCCAGAAATAGACAGGAAGTAAGGGTGTGTCACTTAGTGAGGGGGGTGGGATCTGGTTAATTTTATTATCCTTAATCTCCCTCCTCCCGGTACATGACCAAAAAATTACTTAAACTGGGCTGCTATTCACAAATGTCACCTTTGGGGATCAAAAAGCAGCTGGGGTGGAGGGTTTGGCAGGAAAACTGACCCAGGCCCCAATCTGAGTCATAGCCATGCTCAGCAGGTAGCAAAAAGGTGCCTGTAGAGGCTGTACTTCAGGTATTGTAGTGGAAGGTGCTGCCTGTATTATTGCAGCTCTAGAGTCACAGCCTGGCCTGGTCTACCTCTCTTAAGTTTCCAGGGGCTAATCCATCAGACCAGCTTTCCCCAACCTGCTGCCCTCAGGATGTGCTGGACTGCAGCTCCTATAATTCTGGGCCATTGAACTACAACTCCCGGCCAGTGGCTGGGAGTTGTAGTTCAACACGTATAGAGGGTGCCAGGTTGGGGAAGGCTGCATCAGACTATTTTGGTTTTGGAATTCCCACATTTCTCTTAGGTGTGATGGGCTCTTCTTGCAGAATGCCTTGTTTCAGTTCACCCTTCAAGGGCTGCATTCTTCCTAGGAAGGGACTAGCACATTCTTGGGCACTCCGTTAACACTTAGTCCCTAAATTAGGGTAACCTACGTAAATGAACAAAGCACCACAAACCTGGATTAATTTTGCCCCAAAATTACAACAGATGCTTCATTTGACCCCAAATCCAAAGTTGGAGGATACTGTTCAAATGGCACCTAGGTACGGGGAAAAGGTTTGTCAGAAAGTTATTGGCTGTGTAGCACCTTTTTAGATGTGGGATAATGAAGTTCCCCCGGAGTAGAGTACCCTTGGGAAACTTTAGGTTTGTTTGCAATAAACACCAGGTTGTTACCTCTTGCAAATTGAAGGGCTGCTTCAGTCTGGAGAAACCTTGTGATCCAGCAGAGATATCTCAGTGAGGGAATGGGTTAGGGTGGAGGGAAGAGGTGGTGATTTTCATCAGTTCCCCTGCAGCCTTCATCTTCTTGCCTCCCAACCCAAATCTGCCCTAGAGGGTTGGGAGACTCTCTAGTCTAGATCAACATGGAAGGAGGCAGCTGGGGGCTGTAGGAGGAAGAGAAACCAGGCACACATACACAGGAGTATTCTGCCTACAGGAGTATTCTGAGCTAAACTCCACTCAAGGATGCTCTTGCTGGTGGAAGCAAACCCTGGATTCAATCTTCTATATTTAGCAGAATGAGATTTTCTCTTTCTTCTTTGGGTACATCCCTTTTGCCCTTTTTTTTTTTTTTTGGTGGGGTGGAGGTCCACTTTATCTAACCGGAGGAAATGTTTCTTTGAGAAAACAAACCAACAGAAAAGGATTCAGCTTGGGAATGTTAGCTTTCTTGGGTTCTTGCAAATATCTTCAGTTTTCCTTTTTTGAAAGATTTACCTTTGCATGAAAAGTATAGAAAAGTTCACTTCACAAATAATTTCCCATGATTCCTACAGGAACGCCAATAAACAAGAAATCGTAAAAGCCTACAGGAAGCTAGCAATGCAGTGGCACCCTGATAATTTCCAGGATGAAGAAGAGAAGAAGAAAGCAGAGAAAAAGTTTATTGATATTGCAGCTGCCAAAGAAGTCCTCACTGATCCAGGTATATGAGCTTATGTCCAGGCCAGGCTGGGCAGCTCTCACCCTTGTAGGTGAACTTCCTTCCTTTCATTCGTTCTTTCTCAGAATCCTAAGGTCCACCAACGTACAAGACAGCCACAGGCCCAAAACAGATGTTACTTTAAATGTGTGTATAGTCTAGCAACTTCATTTTTACCCTAGGTGCAAGGGGCCCAATCCAGACCTTTAACCACCCATTCTGGGGTCCTGTACCTATTCTAGAGTAAAAATGAAGAGAGAAGAAAAAAGACTTTGGTGCTAGACACACATTTAAAGTAATGTCTGTTTTGGCCTTTTGAATTAAAGAATAGGGTGCTTCTGAGCACATTATTTAGGAACTATTTTAGAATTTGTTTTCAGTATCAGAACTGAACGGAGCTCACTGTCATTTCACGCACAAAGCCACTTCTGCTCCCTCCAGTATTTCTGCACCCTAATTTAGGAGGGAAAAGTCATGTTGTTGCTGCTGTTTTCAAGCAATTGGCAGGCAGAAATCCTTGCTGGTCTACTTCCTGGCCTATCGCTCATTTGTTTGCACCGTTTCTTTTCCTTGAATATAGCTTAGTTGGTTTTTTTTTTTAAATCCTCACTTTGCGTATCTGACATCAGGGCCAAACACCATCAATTAAGCCAAGGGTTTAAAAATACATTGGGCTTTATTTTTAGATGAGAGCTTTTGGTGTGTTGGGGGTAATTTAGAGATCCAAATGTTATGAACAGGCAAGGTTTCATCCCCCCATTCACTTTATTTGGGGTCTAATGGACGCCAGTGCCCTTACCATGAAACCCTGAATTTTGAAAAATGAGACATGTGGATACAATGGAACAATTACCTTCCTTTTTACAGGAAAATACTGAAGAGCCACAGATAAAGGGTGAAAGTATTTTCTTTATTTTTAATATCCAAACGGGGCAGGTTTTTGACCAAAAGTCCTTAGGAGGGTTAACTGATAAGTGATATAAACTGGTGCACTCATTCAAACTTGTTGCAGGTGGATGCTTACATGAAGTATCACCACCTAGGGCAGATAGTTGCTAATAACTAAACTGTGTTCGAAACACCACTCACTAGAGGGTGGCTCTCCAAGCTATGAAGGAAAGCTTTGCCACAGGGCAGGCTGTTGATCTTCAGGCCTGTGGGCCAAATCTGATGGCCCCGCCTCTTCCTCTGGCCCTACCTCTTCCCCCCCCAAAGCGCTACATGTTTCGTGGTTTGCTGGCTTTTGCAGAGCCCCCGCCTCCATTCTAAGAGGTTCAGATGCCTTTCCTGTGGCTTAGTTACTGGCAGAAACAGCATTAAGTTACAATAAGCTGGTATTTTTGCTCCTGCCCCTTTTGCCTTCGGCCCAGCCCATCCTTGTAATGCAGCCCCTGACAGCTTCTCCAAAACTGAATTCAGCCCTTGGACTGAAAGAGGCGCGACACCCTGCCATAGAGGGAACATGTGGCGGTCTGCAAAGAATGTGCAAGTTTAAAAACTCCCTAGTGCATATTTTTAGGAGTGCAAATGTAAAAGCTTTCACCCGTGTTGTTTTTCTGATGCCTTGGCTACTATACAAGCAGAAATAAATGCACACAATCTAAAAAGACTAAACTGTAAAATATACATGATGAAAATACACATAGGACAAATGTGTTGATGCTCAGGCCTGCATATGACTGCTGAGAGAGCCTGTTCGAATTCCATGTCAGATTCCACAATGTTGTCACCGTACATCTATCTTTTTAGAAATGCGGAGGAAGTTTGATGAAGGAGAAGACCCACTGGATGCAGAAAGCCAACAAGGTGGAGGAAACCCTTTTCACAGAAGCTGGAATTCCTGGCAAGGGTTCGACCCCTTCAGTTCCGGAGGACCTTTTAAATTTAAATTCCACTTCAATTAGAAACTGTTCCCACCCTCCGTTTTTGCTTCTAGGAACTTGTCTTTATTTTTTATTTCTAGGTAACTTAAAATAGTGGTTGATCCTTGAACAAGAACTTTAACGAAAGCCTACTTTTCTGCGATAGGCTAAAGAGAAAACAAGTACATAATGGAGAGCAATACAACAGCTGTTCTACTATTACTAATATTCTACTTCTGGGTGTAAAACTCCTGATCCATAAATAGGTGGAAGACTAGTTAGGGCTGCAGTCCTTGAACCCCTTCTTCCGAAGTGGGTTGAGACCTTCAGATGAAGACAAACCTATGCCGGAGAAGCAATTTTATTCAAGAAAGCACTTTAAAATCTACTCAACTCTCTTAATGACCTTTTGTGGGACTTGGTCAGGTACTTGGTTTTCCTCACTGAAGGGACAAGAGAGCACCATATATAGTCTAGCTTTAGTTTCTTCAAGAGGAAATGCTAAGGCCTTGAATGACTACTGAAGCGTTATCCTTGGGCAACATTGGAGGACTCTCCCATCAATCCTGCATGCCACTCTTGCATCTAAAGCTCTCTTAAAATGTAGCTCGATGCACTCCCCCGCCCCCCAAAGAAGGAACAAGTTATGGAGATTACAGAAGTGACTTGATTCCTCCCTAGGAGTAGATGTCTTAACTGTTCTGATGCTACTTTGCAAGAGGATGGAGTGCTCTAGAAAGTCATTCCACAGCCTAAGATAATCCCCCCCCCCAGAAGCATCTGTATGAACCATTACATCAAATAGAATGGGGGCACAACAGCTGGTTTGTGGAGAGCATTTTCTAACTTATTTTTACAAGGACAATTTTCTCTCTTGATTAAAACCTCTTCTCTTCTGTTTGCTTCAGAAAGCTACCTAAATAGAATGGCATTTTTAGCTGGTGTTAAATAGAACTATTTTGAGCTTTTCCCTCAACATATGCTTGACATTTGAGCAGAATGACTATGAGACATTGCCCCAAATATACAGAATTTAGTTCTGACCTTGAAGATTATTTTTTAAAAAGGTGTGGATTTGTACTATGAGTTAACTTTTAAGATGGCAGTGTTGTGGTTTGTGAGAGATGAGGATATCAAACAACTTTTGCAATTTGATGAAACTGTTCTGAAAACTGGAAGTTTGCAGGGTTTCACTGATGCTTGATTAACATGATTTTGAAGACTTTTGGTTAGGTAAGTAATATGAAGAAGCCAGTGTTTCACTGATTAAGTACTTTGCTATATTAACACTAAACCAGACTATCACTTTAGGTCAGCTTGAGAAACTGGGACCTGTCAGATGCTCTTATGTTTGGCATTTCTGTACTGTATGCAAAATTGAGTCTGGAGTCCTCTCATAATGCAATTCCAAACCTGTAAAAGTACTTAATTGTTTTTTTAAATTTGACCTACCTTAGGAAGGCAATTTGAATGTTAAATGACATTACTAAGTCTCAGTATAAAAACAGCCTAGTTAGATACTCCCTGCCCTTTCTCACTCTAGATTTGTAGTCAAAATTTCAAGAGTAGCTCTTATAATGGTACAGTGTACAGGACTGGTATTAATCATCCATGTATTTCTGCCTAGATCCTGCAAGGGACATCTATGTAGGGAACAGAAATGTGTACATACTTTCGTTTTCTGTGCAGATTTGATGCATTGTGGAATGCAGTTACAGCCTGATCAGACCTAGCCTGTTTCCATAGCACATCACAAATGGCAGAAATGTCATTCAGTGGTTGAGGAGCTCCCATGGCTTCATGTGTAGCCTCTTTCTTTGTATGGGTGATTGTGGGATTACTTTCATGAGGGCATACATGTCGGGAAACCCCAGATCATGTTCAGTTATCGTCCCAGGACATTCACACACATAGTGCTTGCATTTTGATCTCTCTATGGGAATTGCTCTAAAAGTACCAGAGAGTAGGGAGTACCCAGAAACTGACCCTATAATGAATGTATTTTGAGCAGTATTTCAAATGCCTTATTCCTTTTAGGAATAAAATGGAATAGGGGCAAGAGAGGCCCTTGTGTTCTGCCACTGTGCAGTGCAGGGCCTTGATTTGTATGGAATTCAATCTTGGTGTCACTTGGTTTTCCAAGAGGTATTGTCATAGCTCTTACTTAGAGATGTGAAGGACTTGGGGGGGGGGGACTGAGTTGGTTTTTTTTTTAATAAACACATGCTTTTTTTCTGTTGTTGTTTGTCCAGGGATTTTTTGGGAAAATTTGGAGGGAAAAAATATTTTCCTAAGGCTTCACATCTCTACTCTTGCAAATTAGATTGACCAAGACTGCATCAATGCAGGTTTTGAAGTCACATCAGTAAAGACTAGTCAGTATCAATTATCATATACCATTGCAGTGTATGGAGATGTCTGAAATATTTGCAGGAAAAAAGCTCTGTTTTTAAAAATGTAGACCAGTCAGTGCTATGAAAGCTAAGACGTTCTTTTGAAGATAAAGATGCCTGAAATTGTGCTAGGTAATGTACTGGCAGCAACAAAATTTAGATTAAAGCTGTTCCTAATTTTATCAATCAGTTTAAAGCTTTTATTAATCAGAAAGCTGTTGGGGTTTTTTGGTGTGTGAAACCAGATTAATACTCAAATTAGTAGTTGTGCCAAAGCTTAAAAAATGTTTTTATACCGGCTAAAGTACAGAAATCTCTCTACTACGTTGATGTTTCCTTTTGGTTATGGGTGGGCGTTTTTGGTGATGGGAAGAGGAAAGTGCATTTTTGTTTTGCAATTTACAAGGTCATGAAATTATAGTTTTCCAGATTGCTTTAAGATGACACTGGTCTTTTAACATGAAAGGTGTCAAATGTGAACCCACAAGCAGATGTTCTTCTTTGCAAAATAATTTCACTTATGTATTAAGTTAAACACAAGGATTAAATACGTTGTTCTTAAAAACTGAGTAGTAACAGAAGTCTGCGTTCTTGTTTCAGATACTTGGGGGAGAAACACAACTGTTTTACTCTGTCCTTCTCCCCAACATCAACTGTCTTATGTGCACAAATTTGATTTATTTTTAACGTGTAGAGGAACGTTCCGTGAAGTGAGCCCCTACCTGAAATGGCTTACCAGCAAACCAGACACGTTTGTCTTCATTAAGCTTACAATCCTTTGCTCAGCTGGGAGTAAGGATGTCTGGATTTTCTGAAATCCATCCCGTGTATGTTTCATGGGTTGTGCAGTGTTGGTTGTTCTGGTATCCGTTCACTAACGTATTAAAAAAAATTGTTATGCGGAAAAATACGTAAATAATTCTGTAAGAAAGTTCGCAACCAATTTATGTAATTTATGTTGGTATGTAACATTTCGCGTATTGTCCCCTATTCCATTCCATTCCCCCCGTGTATATTTTCCAGGATGGCATATATCTCAGCAGAAACTTGCGTATTTTCCTACGAATAAATTTGCGTAAATTTCAGGAAATTTTTTAAACTCCAAAAGTCCATGGTCTCTTGCGTGGCCTGAAAGGGATTCCGCATGTCAACTGATTTTAGTCTGTCTGACATTTCTCCAACATTGCTAACTGGGAGGAAACTCCATTGAACACAGTGGGACTTATTTTTGAGTACCCCTAGAATTGATGTGATATTCACATAAAAGTGGGTGGGTGAGATCTACTCTACAAGAAAAGGGCATATGAGAAGCTGATCATTGTATCATCCAGTCTTCCCTACCCCGTGCTTTCCCCAAAATGAAACAAATGTGAATAAATGAACATAGGTGCCCCAAGTATCCTCTTCCTTTGCCCTGTGAACTAGGCCAACCTTGACTGCAACTTCTGTCTGCCTTAACAGGAAGTTACATAGAGCTGCAGTCCTCTGGGCGCCTTCCTGGCACTGTAAACCGTAGGGACACTCTTTTTGGCAACAGGTATACAGCTTTGCAGTTCCAATTCTAGTATGTTACTATGTAAAGGAGTCCAGAAAGGAAGAGCTTCTGTGAGCCATGCTTTTAACTTTCAAAGATTGCGAATTACCCAAAGTTGCAGTGAATTACTATGATGGGATAGTAGCTTGTTTTTTGTATACAAGGAGCTCCTTTATCCCAATATTAGTTTTGTTTGTAAACATAATTATGGTAACCATTCTTGGTTTTTTTCAGTTTAAATGTTCTATAAAAATCATCAAGAAATTCAATGTTATCTTTTTTAATATTCTCCCAGTTTGAATTCTGGAAGCTATTCTATGCCAGTGAATTTTCACATTAAATTTGATGGCAAAGGTTTACATTGCAACTACTCGTGTCAAGTCTGGGTTCTGTATTTTGGATTTCTAGCAATTCAAGATGATTAGCAGCATATTTGGCCAGGCTGCCACCCCACACAGCTGCTTCACTCTGCCTCACGGAAGGGCCATCCCTGGTCTTCCCATACTGTGATGGTAATATCGGAAGCACCTGCCTATCGGGAACGGTTACAACATCTGGGATTATTTAGCTTGGAAAAGAGAAGGGGAGACATGACAGAGGTGTACAAAATTAAGCACGGTGTAGAGAAAGTGGATAAGGAGACATTTTTCTCCCTCGTTCATAATACTAGAACCCGAGGTCATCATCCCATGGAAGCTGTTTGGTGGGAGATTCAGGATAGACAAAAGCATGTATTTCTCCACACAGCACATAGTCAAACTATAGCATTGGCTTCCACAAGATGTAATGACCACCACTTTGGATGGCTTTAAAAGGGATCTGAACAAATAATGTGGGAGAAGGCCATCAGTGGCTACTAGTCCTGATGCCTCTATGCTATCTCCATTATCAGAGGTACACCAGTTGTTGGGGGATATGGGTGGGTAGGGGCTATGGCACTTCCGTTCTGTTTGTGGATTTCCTGTGGGCAGAATAGAATGCAAGGCTAGCTCGACCTTGCTCTGATCCAGCACAGTTCTTAGGAAGAGAGTCTACATGACAAGTTGCTGCTCTCCCTAGTGCTATTCTGGTTTTGGGATGGGCTAACAGCAGCTGCACCATCTCAAGCTCCCCCCATTGCCCTCTGCACCATGCTTTGGCCTTGGCAGTGGAGTGGAGGCAAGGAATCACCATCTGATGGCAGCAGGACACGGACAGATGTTATGACACGCAGGGGAATAAGTTCAAATATTTTATTTGTTTAATTTGCATTCTGAATTTCCACAAAATGGTGCTGGTAGCCCACTGTGTATTGTAATGCCTAGTTCCACCCTGAGAGATCCTTTTATACCAGAGAAACAGGAGACAAAGGGATGGATTTTGTTTGTGTCACAGTGTTGTAAAAATCCATAACATTTTTTTTTTAAAAAAAGCTGGAGGATCTAGGGAACTGTATGTCCATCAGTAGTGTTAAAACAGAGAAACATGACACATGGATAAAGAAGAAGCTATTACGAAGTGCGACATCAACCTATTTGAATTCTTTTCATCTATTCTCAAGAACAATGAGAGGTGTATTTTGCCCAAAAATCCTTTGTCAAACTCTCTGCAAAGGCTCTTGAAGAGACAATAAGGAAAGGTTTTCCTATTGACTGGAAACAGGTTAAAACCTTTAGCACGTTTTCACAATGGAGGTAATGGTAAGGGTCCCACAAAAATCACTGCTTTTAAACATAGTTATAAAATGAGCCTGACAGGGCAATTAGTGAGGTGACCACCTCTGCAGGCAACATTAAGTGACTAGAGATTGTAAAATGCACTCACTATCTTGACAAGTTGAATAATATTTTTAGGTCCAGCAGTACCTGGGCCATATTGTACTGAAAAATGACAAAGGTATTGGTGGGGTGGATTATACAAGATCTTAGAATTCATTTAGGCCAATTTCTACACCTGCCTTTTTTCCAGGGATCGTCTTGGGATCATCGCTGTGCATGCAAGTGACACACAGGGGATCCCGGGAGCAGGCAGGGACGATCCCTCCATTTTCCTGGGATAATCCTTAGGTGTAGAAAGGTCCTTAGTCTACCCCCTGCTCAATCCTGGATGCATCAACAGATGCCTGCCCAGCCACAGGTAACTAGCCTTTTCAGGAGTCTCACTAGTCTCAGGTTTTAAGAATACCAGAACTAGCCAACTGCTTTTTAAAGTTTCAAAGAAATCAACACTGCTTGATATCTTTACCAATGCATTTAAATCTTCCATTTTACAAGTGAGAACTAGACTTTACAGAGGACGTGCGACTGCTGCCCAAAACAGCATTCCTTCATCTCTTTTTCTTTCTGCTGTATCTTCTCGTAATAGAGAATCCGAAGGCTTAAGATCCTTGCACTCAAGCTGCCCTACTCCATTTCACTGGTGGATTTATGCAGGCGAGGGGAAAATTTTGAGCACCATGATATTATGTCAATATGCAAAGAATGAGATGTTGGGCTATTTTGGGGTGGGTGGGTGGGGGTGGCAGCTGTCACTGATGTAGTTATGACCACAGAGGGAATATGAAAGTTTATCTAGTGACTAAGTCAAACCACTTCAATTGTTGGCTGAGCTGGGCCCTCTAAATTCTGCATTTTATCCCCAGAGTGATGCTGAATAGACCTTTAAGCAATCAAAGTAGACAGGGCCGACATCAAAGGTAGGCATGGTTGGGCACCTGTCAAGGGCCCACATCCCAGCAGGAGCCCACTGACAAGAGCCCCTTGACTTTGCTCTTCACCATTGCAACCTGCTTGTTCACCTGCCTCTTGCTCTCACACAGAGAACGGTGGCAGTGAGAAGGAACAGGAGATACTAGTGCTTACTTAAGGCATGTCTACACCATGCCTTATCCCGGGGATCGCCCCAGGATCATCCCTGTGCATCCACATGACACACAGGGGATCCCGGGGGCAGGGAAGGATGATCCCTCCATTTCCCTGGGATAACCCATCCATTTCCCCGGGATAAGCGGGACAGCTTTAATCCCGATTTTTCCCGCAGTCTCGGCATCATCCCGAGACCGCAGGAGGTGCGGGTGGCTGTCCTGGTTTCGTCCTGGCTCCTAGCGAGTCATCCTTGCCCATCGGGGGGAAGAGGGGAGAGGTATCTTTTTAAAAAACCTTGTTAATTTCGCAGGAGCGCAAGTGCGCTCCAGCTCTTGTTTAATTAAAAAAATGGCCGCCGCGACGGGCGCGATACACAGGACGTTGCACGGCCCATGTGGACTGATGGGGAGGATCTTGTGATCAGCATATTGCAAGATCCTCTCCCTTCCCTCGCATAGTGTAGACACACCCTTGCTCTCTGCCTATGTAGCAAACAAGTGATAGCAATGATGAGGAAGAGGAGCTGGGGGTGACAGTGGTGGTGAGAAGGCAGGCTCATCGAGGGAGGGCCAGCCCTGGAGAATGTCTTGCCCAAGGGCCCTCAAATACCTGAAGCCAGCACTGAAAGCAGAGTTCAGTAAGACTGACATATGTAACATCATAGCATAGAGGCATGTTGGACAAAAAAAAAGCAATGCAGACTTTAAGTACTGTGTCAAGTCAGTTTCCTTGGAAGCTTCTGCAAAAAAGATGGGGTAGAAACTTTTAAAGTAAGTACCATACAGGGTGTTTGTTTTGTTTTCTACAGCCAGACGCACCGATATGATGACTCATCAATATATACGCACACTTCTACATCTCATGACATTTCCAACAGAAATTGTGTCATGCGAAATAAGAGCAGTGTGTGCTTAAGGAGAGTAGCACCATAATATGAACTGCCTTGGAAACACCCAAAGTGGAAGCCCATCAGAATGAGCAACAAAGCTGTACAGGCGGCACTTTACCGGGCTTCCTCTCCCCTCCGGTCTTCCCATTAAAGGTCAAAAGAATTTGTTTTTTTTTAAATTGCACATTCATGGATCTTCAAAAATATAGAGCGTCTCTGAAGTATTTACATCCACGAAATCTAGCGTTTCCAGCCAGTCTATGGTCAGCAGCAGAGAAGTGCAGTCACACCCATTTCCAAACAGTGCTAAAGTTCATCATGTCTGGAGCCTGTAACGGAACAGCATAAATGCATCATTAATTCTGAATGCACAGAACAATGACAAAATCAAGCCTAGTCAAGATTCTCTTAATTTTCTTAATGTCTTCTTCTCATCCCCATTAGAAATCACAGCTGATAGTGATATCACAAGCTGGTCCCTTTACACTCTCCAGAGCCTCCTACATTGCTCCTGCAGCCACTTCAAGAGGTGGCCATACAAATAATCCCAGCATTGCTGCTCCTCCTGCTTCCCCAGATTTCTGAGTAAGGCTTAATACTAGTCAACCACATACTGCTGTGCAGTAAACTTTTAGGTAGATCCTACAGGTTTTTTGGCCAACAGTGTCCAGGATATGAAGGCCTTCATAACTTGAGTTTCTCCGGCATGTACTTACATGCACATACATCATAACAATGCAAAACTTGTCAGCAAAAGTACGGGCAAGACGGTGGGGATTTTCCAGATCTCACAAACCTTTAAAAGCTCATTCTTATTTTATCTTTATAGGCTGGTATGGATAGAAAGCTACTAAATGACAGCGAGCCATATCCCTATTGTAGTCAGTGTGACTTACTTCCCAAAAAAGATGTTCAGGACTGGGAGATACAGCTTATGGGAACAAAGACAACATCTGTCGCTGCATTTCCATCCATGCGAGAGGCATAGCATACTAAGTTTTTGCCAGTGGGGCTCCAGAGGGTAGCAAGGTTGGATGTTGGCTGTGGTCACAAGACCAACGGCCCACTGCCTGCACAGTGCCTTCCTTGTCACTTGCAGAGGGCACCCAAAAAGAGATCCTAGATGGCATGGGAGAATTCTTCATTTGCTTGCCATGTATCTTCATTTATTTATTTATTTAATTTATTGCATTTCTATACCGGCCAATAGCCGAAGCTCTCTGGGTGGTTTACAAAATTAAGACAATTCAAAGTATAAAACCAGTATAAATCTTAACACTTTAAGGGGACCGTCTGTGAGCGCTATCAAAATCCTGGAGCCGGACGTCATTTATACTGTAAATTCATCAGAAGTGATGAGTGATACATTCAAACCTTTAGGGCGCAATCTTATGCATGTTTATAAAGAAAAAAGTCCTACAATTCCCAGCTAGGAGTTGTAGGACTTTTTTCTTTCTAAACATGCATACGGATTGCTCTCTTCATGCCCTACCTTTCCCCCAAACACCTTTGACATGTCATATATTTTATAATGTTTCTATGCCTCACCTTTTTTATGGGACCAGGCTATGTTCTTCTCTTTCCTTCTTCGATTTATTAGCTTCTGTATTTCGGTGTCGTACTCTGTCCATTCAGGAACTATTCTGAGAGCAGCTTCTAATTTGGGTTCTTTGGTTTTTGGATTGTTACACTAAAATAATTCATATTTTTTTTTAAAAAAAGGATTACCACACATTTAAAGAGAAATATTCCCATATTAAAAAAGTAAATATTCCCATCAGCTACAGAAAATATCAACTACAGGTGTTAGACACTGATGGGAGGGCTACAAAATAATTAAAAATGTGTTAAAAATATGGGTGAGAGGTCTGTGGTGAGAAATGTCATGCACAGTCGGCCTGCGACTCACCCTAGAATGCAGAAAACCCTGAGATAAGTCACTAGTGGGCCAAACTGCCTGTTATGGTAATTGGCTACTGCAGGGACCTCCAATGGCACTCACAATGCTCTCCACTCTCGCCCCCACATTTTTTATTAAAACAATTAAAACCTCAGAAAATATTAGGGCAGTCTTTTTCCGATCTCCTTCTACTCTTTAGCCTTGCTCTTCCCCCTACATCTTTAGTTCAGTTTCTCCTCTCCTAGCCTCTTACTCTTTCTCTACTTCTTTGCTTTGCTCCTTCTCCCCCCCATCTGGCTTCGCTATTTCTTTGGCTTTGTTAGTTCTTCCCCCCCTCTTTACTTCGCTGTTTCTTCCCAATCCCAGCTTCTAGTCTTGCTCTTTCTCTCTCGTCTTCCCCTTTGCCTTGCTATTTCCCCTTCCCTCCCACCCTATAGTCTCACTATTTCTCTCCCCGACCCCTTTAGCTCACTTTTGACTAGCCTGGCCTCCATGGCAGCCATTATGTGACCAGCCACATTCTCCATGGGAGCCATTTTGTGGTGGTGCTCACAACAGTTTCTCAAATTCCCAAATGTGCCCATGGGTCCAAAAAAGGTTGAGGTCCTCTATCGTAGTGAGTACCTTAGGCTTGTCTTACTTTTTGTCTTGTGTAAGCATGTGCTGCCTCCATTCAAATCAAGAGGGGAGGGTTAAAAATCCCCCCTAATTTTTCCTGAAATTCCCACCCTCCCATGATCAGGGGCTCAACAAAAGGGGGAGAGGGAAGATTCCATTAACTTCAATTGAGCCTTTTTTTTAACCTTGAGGGAAAACAGGAGGGAGGGGAGTTTAACCTCCCAGAGTGCTGCGATCCCAATCTAAATTGGGGCTGTACATGCTTACATGGGAGTAAAACCACAAGCCTTAGCTTAGCATGTAGTTTGACTCTAATACTCTCATTTTTACAGATGACACATGGAGGCCAAGACAGCTTAGCAGGGGACCAAACCCTAGGTCTCCGTGTTGCCTCCAACCTCCCCAAACTATCCATTACTCACACAGTAGTTACATTTGAGGGAGCTCTATGCACCTCAAACTAAAGTCCTAAAATACATACTAGTAGAGATCATCGCTGTGCTGATACATCAGCAACAATAATGCAAATGATTTTGGCAAAAAAAAACCCACCAAGAAACAAATTCCACATATTAATATTTTACGGGAGAATAGCATGCCACACTTTTCAATCACTGTTCTATTAGGCAGCTGAAACATCTGGATAGCATTCTTTTTATGAACAGAACCATCTGTCACCAGCCCCCAGAGCCTTTGCCCCCCCTGCCAACCACCATTCATCTTTTCCAACTGGCTCATCCCTGACTAGCTCTTCTGTCAGCACTACCATTCACTGAAAGGACAAAGATGGGGAATCGGGAAGGAGCCCTCAGCAGACGTTCTAATTCACAAAATGGAAATCTGATAAAAGTGCGTGCTGCTTTGCCCTTCTTAGAAGCTGTTCCAAGCTGTGTCAATGTGGTCTTGTGCAACTGAAGGAGCCAAGACATTAGTGTGTATACTGCCCTTTCGGCAAGGCATCACTCTTGTAAAGAGGGAAACATCAGAAAAGATTAGCAGGCACAGACAATGGATCAGATCCAGAATCACAGACAATGGATCAGATCCAGAATCACAGACAATGGATCAGATCCAGAATCCGCCTTCTGCGAGAGGAAGAGCTCCACTCATGTAAGATTCCTCTCCCTGATTTGGGGGGATCCCCCCTCCCACACACACCACACACACTCCTGACTCTCAGTATAGCATTTTCAGGGGGTATGATGGGAAGGAGAGCGTGGGAAAGTGCATTTCTGCCAGCACAGCTGATCCAGCCCAAATCTGTATCCAACCCAATGGACAGGGACCATTTTTCCTGCCGGGCTACATTGAAAGATGATTCCATATACGGCCTGTTCCCCCGTTAGCTAGCTCTTGGAATCCTACCTACACAGGCTTTTGGCTTGTGGGTTCCCTCTCCCATTCCCCACACAGTGGAGTAGAAATGAATGAATGAACCATGGAAATGCCACATCTATTTGAACACAGAATCTTTAAACTTGAGAGATAAACCCCACAGATTCAGGAGGAGGACACATTCTGACAGATGCAGGATCTTCAGAGATCAGTTGTTCACTTTTACCTGCAAGTAAGAGTGGAGGAAGGGCAAGGAGCAAGCGCGTGAGCTCAGTACCCACTCCCGATCTTACCAAATGGTGGATCTCAGGAGCGAGTGCAGAAAAAGTTTACAACAGAACTGCCTTCATGACATCTTTAAGGTTAATGAAGCCCCAGCTAAATGCTCAACCCGAACAGGTTTTCTTTAGGAGGGAGGGGGCTAGGAGAGCAAGAGAGTAATTATATCCTGACTCACCAGATCAATAGTTTTAGCCTTTTTCTTGGATTCATCATTGCACCAAGTCTCACACCACAGCCACTCTTGAGGAAGAGATTTGATGGCCACCTGATGGATCATGTTATTTGGGAGATCCTGAAAAACAAGGCCACAATTTGACTTTGCTGCTGGGGTTCTAACATACAAGCTGTATACTGTTAGTACTGGAATATTGCATCTCATATGGAAACAGGGCTTGGGCATGCCAAGGTAAAGGGAGCTATTCCTTTTCTTGGCTATGCCGCTGACACCACAGCAAGAACAAGGAGGAAGTTCTCGCTGTCCCCCTCACTCTTTCCATGGGCATTAAAAAAGAAGGCAGGAAAGTGAGGGCTAAGGGTAGGATTTGGGAACTGGACTCACCACAACCCCTCTGACTGGCAGATTTCCCCCACCCTTCCTGTTGGTATATTCCCACATTGTCTCTTTGTCATGTTTAAATGTGACCAAGACGCACTAGGCCAGTGGTTCTCAACCTTCCTAATGCCGCGACCCTTTAATACAGTTCCTCATGTTGTGGTGACCCCCAACCATAAAATTATTTTCGTTCTTCTCTACACGATCCATTGTCATGGGATGGTTTGCTAATGAAAATAATACATAACAATAGCTTTAATAATACAAAAGATGATACATGACATAGTTCAGTTAATACAGTTTCCTAAGACCATCGGAAATATGTGTTTTCCGATGGTCTTAGGCGACCCCTGTGAAAGGGTCATTCGACCCCCAAAGGGGTCCCGACCCACAGGTTGAGAACTGCTGCACTAGGCCATCTAGGTTCGGGAGGCGGAAAATGTAATAACTTTTAAACGCCTCCTAAAAACATATCTGTTTAAACAAGGCTTCCTCGGACTGTAATTTATTCTGGTTTTATGTGATTTTGAAGTTTTAATCTGGATTTTATGGTTTTAGTTGTAAACTGCCCAGAGAACTTAGGCTATTGGGCAGTATAAATATGTAATAAATAAATAAAATAAATAAATAAATAAATACTTAAAGTCTAAACATGACTTATCTTTGTGGCATACTTCATTTGTTGCAGCGTACCTGATCTAGGTTGGATAGACTGTTTGGATCCTGACTGAGTGCTTGGTATTGACCTCTCAGCCTGTCTCCTGCAGCAATCTTCCGGAACCTCTTCAGATCCACAACATATAAAGCACTATAAAAATGAGTAATGTTTGCATCAGTGTATTAGGACACATTCGTTCGTATCAGAGAAAATGGTAAACATATTGCTGAAATGTTGCTCCTCTTACTAGTCAAAATATATATTAAAAAATCTACATTTTATCTACATATCCTCCATTTAATGGGATTCCCAACATAGAACTGCAGTAGGAAAAAAACATAATGACACTGGGTGGAGAGACAGGTTGGACTTGTTCTGTTTTCCCACCTGATATGGTATTTTCTTTTTCCAAGATGTGAAGCCCAATATCCTGACTTCCAGAAACGGTAGCCATCCATTTCTGTACGACTATCACAGAAGGGAGTATATCCGTAAGGTGCTCCTTTCAGATCTATATCTCTGAGTTCTTTCAGATCACTTCTGACAATCTAAACAGGAAGAGAAAGTCGGAGGATGGTTTTGGAGTCATCCAAACTGGTGGCCACCATTATTACATCTTGCGGTAGCGAATTCCATAGTTTAACATGTGCTTCAAAGGTTTTTTTTCCCACATATTGTGGAAAACATATTGTATGATTCCATCCTTTTGATGGTTCTTTTGTTCTTGTCCAGCAAATTAGTAGGCTTGCGTGTGCCCATTAGTATACTGAAATGCACTACATCAGTTGGCTTCCCGCCAACATGTCCCCAAGCCTGAGACACAGTTAAATGGCACAGAACCCCAACAACTGTGAGTACCTTTCAGAAAGCCTGTGGGGATGTGGTGAGAACAACTGAGCCCCAGTTTTGCATGTTACCCAGCTGAGCATCAGACTCAAAGCTGGAAGGAGAATAACCAGGCTTCCTGCCAGCCTCTCCAGCCCAATACTTAGCTTGGAGCTCAAGCAGCTTTCAGTTGAAGGCCAGGCATGGGAAAGGAAGGGATAGCTCACCGCTCAGCTGTTCCCATCTTGAGACAGGCTTAAGGGAAGCAGGTGGAAACAGAATATCTGAAGCCTTAAGCCTGCTTTGAGACCAACTTTGTATGAAACAACCCAAAGCAAATCAGGCTGTTATCAGGAGATACAGGTTGGCTGGTAATAATTATCCCCTCCAACACTAAGACAGTTCAGGTATAGGATGGATCATGGAGACAACAATGCTACACAACAGCAACTGGAGTTTTAACAAAGTAGTTGGAAATAAGAGTTGTGTCCCTTCCTTTGTAATATTTTATGACAACAGCAACAAAATATTTGTTTCCAATCTACCTTCATGCACACATCCTCCGCAGAATATTACTGAGAATTTAACTATTATACTCCGTACACGGCACACATCAAAAACTACAAATTACACAGGGGACATGAATCAAAGCCATTACAGAAAGTGGTTCCATCTTGTCTTCCAGTTGAAAGACGTTTGGGGACACATTCCATGAACATTAAAGTCAGCTAACGGTAGCAGTTATTGACCAACCCCACCAATGACCACACAATAGGTCCATTCAGAAGACACCTTAAACCATGGTTTTAACTATGGTGGTTAAGCCAGAAAGCCAGGCTGTGTTCAGAAGACACCTTAAACCAGGGCTTTAACCACGGTGAATATGGCTTTTTGCTTTATTCACCGTGGTTAAAGCCATGGTTTAAAATGTCTTCTGAAAACAGCCTGGCTTTCTGGCTTAACAACCATGGTTTAAGGTGTCTTCTGAACAGGGCCATTGTATCATGAACACTACATTGCTCCAGGGCTCTCGGTTCTGCTTAGCCATTTCCCACCCAAGTGCAAAGGACAGAGGACAAATTTAAATAATCAGCAGAATCAGAAGGTTTTCTTGAACTTTACCCACTTTCATATGCATGCGTGGGCTGCGTCTAAGAAGCACTTCTACAAAACCTACTGACGGAGGAGATTAGGTGGAACCTAATTCTCTGTAGGTACAGGAAATTTAGCATTCAGACATGCCCCCACATTCACAGTAGAGTGGCACAATCTAGCAACAGCTTTACTGTGCTGTTGCCACATGTATTCTTTTATAGTGTTGATTTTATTGCAATCTCATTCTCATTGTTTTGCATGTGTTTTGAATGCCCAGACAGATTTATTTTATAAGCTATTTCACAAATTTAATAAATAAATAAAAATAAGTAAGAAACCACAGAACTAACTTAAGGCTTATGTGAATCAATGCAAACAACAACTGTTTATACAGAGTTCCTTAAATGGGATTTATTTATTTTTACCTGATCAGCGTCAACAAAAATTATTTTGTCCACAGCCAAAGGGAAGAGGACATCTAAGAAGAGAATTTTGTAACCCCAGATGATTCTTTGCTTTTCTGTCTGTTGATGAAGCCAGCGGGGCCATTTGTACTGCACAAGTTCATATTGGAATCCATATTCTTCTGCCATGTAAGGAATAACCTCCTACAAAACAGCAGGAAAGAGAGCTATCTAGACATTGTCACCAATACATGGAAATGTGAGATGAGTAATACTTCCCATATCATTCCCAGCTTCAAGTCCCCCCATGTGGATGTCTAATTCAAGGATGGCCTTTCTTCTGTCCTCTTGGTGGCTACTTCGATCCATAGGTGAGTCAAAACAATCCAGCCCTCCACATAGGTGGTCAATATCTATGGTAAGGCTGGTAATCACCCAACAGTAAATGCTTCACAGGTACAGCACATGTGCCCTTTCGCCTTTGCAAAATGTGTGCAGGATAAAAATAAAATAAATGTATATGAAATGTACACTGAATCTGACTAATTTTTTGCCATGTAGGTTAAATGGTGCAGATTTTTTTTCTTAATTACTACACCTTGATCGTAAGCTGACAGGGCTGTTATAATAAACCATAGGGGGGCATCCCACAAGTCAGTACTGCCCCTAATTTGCCTTTGCAAATTAGGAGCAGAACTGACTTTTAGGCGAACAGTTGCCCACCTCTGGTTTATTATAATGCTATTTTGAACTGGAAATGTTTTCTCTTTCTGAATTGTTGAAGCCAATTGAGAATCCTCATGAACTAGGCATCTGACTGGCCACAACTGGTGTTAACTGCAGTGTGGCTGAAGGGGCAACGCGTGATTCAATGGCCCATTCTCAGTCTCTTAACCAGCTGTCCCCAATCTGGTGCCCTCCAGACTTGTTTGACTGTATCACCCATCAGCCCCAGTCAACATGGCCAATTGCTATGCTGGGTGGACCTGGTGAAAGCTGTAGTCCAACATGTCTGGAGGGCACCAGGATGGGAAAGACTGGCTGGTCTTAACCCCTGTGAGGTCGGAGACAGCGCTCAACCCTGGAAGGGGGAGTCAAGAATCTGATCCCAGACCCCTCCTCCTTGCAGTCAGCGTAGAAAGAATCATGCCATCTGTTTTCCAAGGTTAGAAAAACAGTCTCAGAGGGGAAGGAAAGGAGGCATTCCAGTGGGTGGGAAGGAGACCAAAGAGGCCAGGATACAAGTTATCCCGAGCCTCCTCCAACCTCTTTCCCTCCCCATCTAGCAAAAAACAGGAAAGATGGAGGATGGGGTGGTGAAGATCACCTCTGCCGCTCCTCCCGCCCTGCTGACTTCGGCCTGGCAGGGCACAGGAGTCTCAGAAGACCCAACGAGGATAACCCTAAATTACCAAATCTCTTGCAAAATAAAACTTACCAGAACTGGATTTTACCCAAGCTACAAACAAATTGCCCTGATAGCACTGCCAAAAATAATCAAGTGATGTCCCTGTTAAAAGCTATGTCTACAAACCTGTAATTTAAAGTTGAGAAATGCAATTCTGTGACCGTACGTGTATCTTTTAATTCCTAACGTTCGAAATGAAATAGAAACCATCATTGGCACTTTTCAGCTAAAAGAGTTAACGTCTGCTATGATTTTAAAACTCACAAATATTTTAATTTAAGAGGAAGATCCTGTGCTTACTTTAAATGTAGGTGACAGATAATTTTTCAGAAACCAAAATTTCACTGGCGTCTTGGTGTGCCGTAGAACGGAGAGCATCATAATTCTGGAACAAAAATATCCCATTGATGAATGCATTAGCATATGCACAACATAAAACACTGCCACAAATATGTCAGAAGGTAAGTTTATATTTGAGATCTTTACAGCTAGAAATAAAAATCCAGTAATAAGCCTGTTTAACTACATTCATCTTGCTTCTACAAGCTACAGCTGAAACAACCTGGCCCTCAGCATTCACAAACCCCCTGTTAGATGCCCCTCCCCAATGTTGCTCATCTTAAAATACAGATGAGCAACACATTCTATCCTAAAATGCAACAGAAAACTTCAGTTACCTTAAAAAGCGTTCATATAAATGGCCAGAAGCAACAGAAAAGATGTTTAATATATCCATTTTCTTCCCCCTTTCTGTTGTTTGAGTTCCTCCTGTAAAACTTCAAAAGAGATTACTATTCAGCTTGCAATGAAGTCTAAGATCTGGTTGAAAAGTGTCATATAATTCGAATATTCTTGTTCTATCAAAACGAAACAAAAGAAGAAGAAAAGGAAGGAAGGCACCAATCCAGAGGTGAAAGGGGAGGAAAGCTTAAGATTCAGAAAATACTGCTTATTTGGCCCAAAACAAGGCCTTTTTTGGTTGTCTTCCCTGAACTGTGGAATTGTGTTCTTAAGAGTCATCTGGTGCCGTTTAATGTAGTTTCAGCACCAGGTAAAGACTTTTTGTAGTGTGTTCAGGCCTTTTAAATTGCATTTTATCACATTTCTATCCTAGCTTTCCTCTTAGGAACTCAGGGCAGCAAACATGGTTCATACCACCACCAATATTTTACTGTCACAGCAACACTATGAGGTAGGCTAGGTTGGGAGATCATTGCTGACTCAAGGCTACCCAGTGAACTTTATGTCTGGTTGGGGATTTAAACCTGGGCCTCCCACTTTAACCACTGCACCATTCTGGCTACTTCAGCCTGCAAGGTTCTCCAAACTATCCCGGGAGGCATTCCAGGAAGAAACACCTCTTTCCACAGGCCATGCTCCCTCCTTTGATATCACCCTTGGCTCAGTCATGAGAAGGAGACTGAAAGCAAGGGGGCCTCCTGATTGAGCTGTGAGGTCTTCAGAAGCACTCTTCGAAGATCCACAGCACAGTGCTCTCTGCCCTGCATCCTCCCCAGTGGAGAAGCTGTGGGATAAGCAAAGCATATGAAGCACTCAGCTGGCAGCACTTTGGGGCATGGTGCCACCCATTGATGGAATCCAGTCCAGGGGAGCTTCTCCATGGGCAACCAGGCTCCTGGGGACAATGTAGCTCCCCAACCCTGCTTGAGATCTTGACATTTTGAGGATGCTCTTTTAATCTGGTCTGGTTGGCTCAGTAAAGGCTCAGTTCAGTTTTGCTATCCCAAGTTGATTGCTTTGAAATGTATGCTAGCTGTTCCAAGTGCCCTTTGGCTGAAGAGCGAGATGTGAAACGTCCCAAACAAAGAAGTGAAGAAATTACATAGAACAAGGTATATCATCACCTTTAAGAATTAAGAGCTCATCTACTTCAAGTTAAAGAGCCGTGAATTCCTGACAAAGGAACTGCAAGTACATTGGCTTGGTCCAAATGAAAACAATCCAGTTTACCTTATCATGGAATCCTCTTCTTCTTCTCGGTCATTCAGGAGGTCTTCATTAATTTGATCAGGTTTCTTCTCAACCTACACATTAAAGCAAGTAGTGCTGTCAACAGACATAAAGCACCCAGCAAGCACCATTACTAACTACGCTGAGCTTTAACCTCACTGAAAAGAAAAGGAAAAAAAAATGCAATCATCCCCATAAGGATTTATTATGATACATACTTGGACTTCAATGATTTTGCTTCTGAAATTATTTAATACCACAATAACCTCTTCTGGGACTTCAGAAGAATCTGTCCCTTCATGCCTAGGAGAGAAAAAAGTTATTTATTAATCTGCAGACCAAAAAAAACAACCCTCACTTTTTAAAAATTATGACACAGAGAAGTAGAACAGTTTGCTCAGAAAATGAAAGCCTCCAGTTCACAGCATGTATTGTACTAGCTAACTAATTTAGGAGGTTTTCCACATTTATATGTTTCCAGCAGAGACTTTTGGCAGGAAGAAATATTTAGGAGAATTTAGCAGAAGGTGGGGAAGTTCATATCAAGTTAGCAAGCAAAATGACTCAACAAAGCTTAAAACAATACGGTACAATACGGTATGCAATGGCTGCATTCCAGAGCAAAAGTCTTTCGACTGAAGACCACACGCCACAAACCTCCACGCTGGAGATATCAGTATCTTTAAGTCACAGCCTCAGCACCTTAAGGTTAATTCCAAGTGCAAAATATGTCGTTGAACCTTCATTTAAAAAATAATCCTACTCAAGCTGAACAGCAACAAGTGGCTGTTTGGAAAACTCTGTTGCCAAGTCTGTCTGCCAAGTCTTTGAAGCTCAGTTATGAATACCAATCCCTCCCATAAGGATCTCCACTTGCAAAAGACTGGATTATTGCAATTAAAAACAACCGCTTACTGATCCAGCCGCAGTAGAACATCCTTCAGGCATTCTTAGAAAAAGAAGATAACAACCATCTGGTAATCTCTTGCAAATATCTGGACCCTTCTCAGTAAGCCTTTAGAAGAACTCTTCCTAAGGTAAGCAAGTCTAGAATATTACCAACAGACGCACCTCAAAAGGAGATGTCAAGACTGGGTTTAGTATATTGAGTAACAGCCAGATACACCTTACAATAAAACAATTCCCCCTGCTCTTGTAATCCATTAATGATTTTATCCAGTATATCTCTGTTTTATGCAGCAAGAGAAGCTGCAGATCAGATAAACATAAATCAATGAGATCTTGTTTAATTTTCTCCCCAGTATATAGCTAATCAACTTCGGGCAGTTTACACACTAGCCTCATCAATATTTGTTGTTCTGCAGGGGACAGAGCAGATAGACCTCCCTCCCCATTGGCTAGAAGCAACATTGTGTGCATGTGGGATCTTGGTAGGATCTCCCCCCCCCTCCCCAACACGCGTGCGCACGCACACACACACACACACACACACACACACACACTCCTCGTTCTCCTTATAACAGGAGGATAATAGATAAATGGCATGTAGTTTGGCACAGATTAATGCTTAACCCTGAAAAGGAATGCCAGATATACAACCCAAAACCTATTATTTTCTTTATTTACCTTATTAAAGATTTACTCCCTAATAAGAGAGAGCCACCACAACCTTTACAGCACTATGCTAGAGATGATGGCTACCTCACAATCGCCACCCTACCAGCCAAAGCACAGCACACCCTTTGCAAAGGCCTGCATTAGAAGGGCAAGATTTATAAAGGTTATCAAGGAAAACTGAAAGGGAGTAGAAAGAACCAAGTGAAGCTCCCAGTTAGCCAGCTGAAGCTAGAGCGCCCCCAGTCCAAGTATCCTAAAGGAAACCCGAGGTGGCTGGGGTACCCTCATTTTAAGCTGCCATTTTGTATTTGTTCAATAAGA
Source organism: Elgaria multicarinata webbii (assembly GCF_023053635.1). NCBI lineage: Eukaryota > Metazoa > Chordata > Lepidosauria > Squamata > Anguidae > Elgaria > Elgaria multicarinata. Next base: position 23,091,650 of record NC_086175.1, on the reverse strand, counting down.
CACTCAAATGTCCGTGTAAAACTCAGCCCCAATAACTCCACTGACAGCAAATGCCCATGTCAACAATGGCAGCTGGAATCCCACGTGAACACATGTGAGAGAACGACTGGTGCAAAAATAAGTCCCAATAACCTGAAGGACCTTCCTTGTTCAGTTGATGTTCAGGAAGACCAAAGAGGTTACAGCTACACTCTTGTACAGAGCGTGGTGCTAGAATGCCTTGAATGTCACTGGGCTGTACAAAACACTGACCTACTGCTTTGGTTCAATGTCAAAAAAAGTAACTACTCAGTACACAACTTGATTTCTAAAATTGCTTACAAAAGGCATTTCTACCTGATTTGGGGGGATCCCTCCTCCCTCTGCACCACAGCTCACTGGTTCAGCAAGGTCCCCCGACTTTCTGCACAGCATTTTCAGGGGACCGGAGCAGTTGCCATGGGGAGGGGGAAAGGCAGGGCAGGGCAGTGTGCTTCCACCATCCCATTTGCATGTGCCTCCATCTGGATCCAACCGATCATCATTACCCCTCAACACAGAATTGTTTGATGAGAATCTATTCCCTCTATTGGCTTTGTTTCATATTTTGAACAATTCTGGTGCATTTGTCAAATATGTTAAGAATAAGCTTTTGTGTTCTCATAGTTCATAGCTATCCTTGCATAGAAGCAATCATTCAAAGAAGAATCATTCAATTAGAATGCCCTAGTAGAAGGTCATGTTTTCAAGCGCACCACCCCTGGACTTCTGAAAGAGTGAGAAATTTTGGTTCAAAGTATTTCATTTGTCAATTTCATTTTTAAAAGAAATTGAAAAGCCTATCACTGACATTCTATAGAATGCAAACACTGCCCCCTCGGTTCACAGAAGCAACCAGACATCCAGATGTTTGTTTTTTTGGTTAACTGCTGGGTTGTTTAGACCCTAAACAATCCAGTGGTCTGGGTTCAGACGTCACACTCAGCAGGAGCCTATCATGGGTTACTGAAGAAAAGCGTGGAATGCATGAATAAAAGCGTATTTTTAAACTGATGGTTTGCCATTACGTACGATATTTTAAATACTGCAAGAGAGTCGTCCATCCTGCTGTCTGAACTGGTTTTGAAGTTCTGGTGAATTTGGAAAGTGCTTTTGTTTTAATTGTGGGGGAAGGGGTTAGTAGTATTGTAATTATGTAATTGTATTTTTCTGCAATGTCATAGCATGAACTGCCCTGAAATATACTTGTATGGAGTGTAGTATACAAATACCTTAAATAAATAAGTGGTGGTAAGAGCCAGCTTCCCAGCTCCAGCTAGAGAGGAAACCGGAGCCTCCAGCAGACGAGCAGTGGGAGCTGGTGGCTCTGACATCAGCAGGGACGTGAATCCGTTCTGGGTTTCAATCAGAACTCTAAAGGATCTGTCCATAGTGCTGAACCAATCCCCAAGATAGGTTCAGCACCCTGGATAGCTCCTGTAGAGATCTGGCTAGTTCTGACTGAACCCCAGAATGGATTCACTGCCCCACTGACATTTGAGCCACCAGCCTCAACTGGGCAGTGGTATAGCAGAGCCAGGGCTCACAGGCTCAAAGCACGGTACTTCTTGATCATCGGGGATGATACTGACACCCTCTTTTCTCTCTGAGGTTAGTTACAATCCTCACATAGCTGGGTGGGGTGGATATTCAAATATTTTCAAGTAGATTGATCTAGACCCATTAACTTTACAAAAAACCTGCTCCTAGAGCAGATGAAAGCTGCTAAACTGGTTTGTTGATATGGAAGAATACAGCTGCCTGCATTTTTCGACTCTCCTTGCATGGCATGGCTATGGGGACCATCATAACAAGGGTCTGAACTTCAAAAATTTACCACTGCAGAGGGGATAACAGACAGACAAATTCTCTGGAACTATAAAGCAATAGCCTGGCTAGACTTCCTAGACTAAGGGAAATGTAGCAGACTTTGAAGCTGTATAGCAGGATGTAGCAGAGGACTAAATTTCAGGGATCAACAGGTTTCCATGATCAGGATCCTGAGCTGTGGCAATAATGCAGTAAGCTTATGTACATTAGTTGCTGGGGAACATGGATGGGAGAATGCTGTCGCCAATCACCGGCAACTGGTTACTGTGTGAACAGAATGCTGGACTAGATAGACCCTTGGTCTGATTCAGCAGGCCTCTTCTCATATTCTCTTATGTTCTTACTTTGACCTGCTTGCATTGGCTGCCTGTACGTTTCCGAGCCCAATTCAAAGTGCTGGTTTTAACCTATAAAGCTTTACGTGGCTTGGGACCACAATACCTGACAGAACACCTCTCCCGACATGAACCTACCCGTACACTACGCTCAACATCTAAGATCCTCCTCCGGGTGCCTACTCTGAGGGAAGCTCGGAGAATGGCAACCAGTGAGAGGGCCTTTTCAGTGGTGGCCCCTCAATTATGGAATGATCTCCCTGATGAGGCTTGCCTGGCGCCAACATGGTTATCTTTTCGGTGCAGGTCAAGACTTTTCTCTTCTCCCAGGCATTTAACAACTTTTAACAGCATATGCTGAGTTTTTTTAACTGACCCCAGAATAGATGTTTTAAACAGAAATTGTGTTTTTGTTTGTATTGTATGCTTTTATTGTTTTAAATTTTGTATATTTGTTTTTAATGTTCACTGTTTTTAACTTTTGTAAACCACCCAGAAAGCTTCGGCTATGGGGCGGTATATAAATGTAATACATAATAATAATAATTCTTATGCCCCCGCTTGAACCGCATCTTCCAAGCAGCAGCATGGCTCAGGGTGCCGGTAGCAGGGCCATCTCTCCCTCACCTGCAGGGTTCCTCGCTGAAACCCTGTGAAGCCTGACAACACTTATAAATAGAGATGCACCGGATTGGACTGCAAATGAATCGTAATAATCAGACTGAAATCCTGTCACTTGAGACACCAAATTTAGACCTGCCATCATCTGCAACAACACAGCGTAAGAAATTCTGGTTTACAACTGCAGGTGCTTCAAAATGATGATTGCTGTCATGAACAGTGCAACCATAAGTATCTAAATTGCAGAAGTTGTTGTTGTCATCTTCTTAAATGAAGAGTAATTTCAAGAAGGAAGCTAGTAACCTGAAAGCTAATACATCCCAAAACAATACCAGATTGCCCCGTGCATCCACTAGCCAGCCCTCAGTCATTTTTAATTCCAATGAGGCTTATTTACATCATTAATTAATTAATTAATATCCTGCTTTTCTACCCAAAAAAATGGTGATCAGGGTAGTTAAGAACAATAAAATTGGGATTAAAACAGAATTTAACTAAAACATAAAACCAATCAATGAAAAGCATAACAACTGGATTTAGTGCACTTGGTTGCAAGTCACTTCATTATGATTTCTATATATTCAAGTGCTTTAAGGAAAATGCTAAACCAAAACAGTCCAAACTCTGCCCTTACAAAAGCCAAATTCTGCAACCTAAACTATGGGAAGGAAGCAAATTTACTTATTTTAATTTAATTTGTTTTGTTCTTGAAGTTCATTGTTAAAAAAATAAAAAGCAAAGGTTTTGGGGATGGAGTTTTTGTAGCAAGACTGGAATCATGCAACACTGCTAGACTTGTATGCAGATTAAGGGCAGTATCCGATGCTGCCACTCTGCAAGGGTTAAACACTTTGCACTAGCGGAAATGAGCACTAGCAAAATGGAAAACTAGTGCTTGCAGCACAACTGTGGAAACTAGCCTAAACTAGCACTTGCAGAATGGGAGAAGTCAGTGGGGCTTCTTCCATTCCGCAAGCCCCACTGATTTGTCCCATTCTGGAAGCACGAGTTTGGGCTAAATTCTGGTTGTACTAACAAGCACGAGCTTCCCGTTGTGATAGCTTTGGTTTCTGCTAGCTCAATGGCAGGTACTGGATACTGCCCTAAGACGTTGTACTGCAAGGATGTGAAATTCCCAGGTCAAGTGGAAAGGCTGAAAGGATGGAGCAAATGTCCACTTGTTTGAACAAGGAGGGGTTGGTGAACATCAGACCTGTTGAGGCTGAAGATGCAAGGAACAAACAAGTTTAGTCAAAATGCCAAGTCAGTGATACTGCTGGAAAGTGCATCTTATGCTTGGACAGTTTCCCCTGCAGCAATCCCAGTCTTTCACTGAATTCAATTTAAAATATGAGTTACAACACTATTGCTAAAAGATAGGTTACAACTTACTTAAATATATGGTAGATATCTTCAGATCTTCCTTCACGAAGTCTCAAAATCCAAGCACCTGGGTTTGCTTTTAACTGAAAATAACCCTACAAAGTAAACATAAAAACCCCACTGGTCTTAGAGTGGGAGGAGAATATGGCTTACACAGATATTGTCCCACAAAAGGTGAATGGAAAGTGTTTACATCAGTAATCAGTGAAATCTACCCCATGCACTTGGCACTTATATCACAATGAAAGCAAGCATGATAGCACTCTTCAAATATGTGAAAGGTTGTCAGACGGAGGATGGCCAGGATCTCTTCTTGATTACCCCAGAGTGCAGGACACAGAATAATGGGCTCAAGTTACAAGAAGCCAGATTTCAGCTGGACATCAGGGAAAAATTCCTGACCATTAGATCAGTACAACAATGGAATCAATGACCTATGGAGGTCTCCCATACTAGAAGCATTCAAGAGGCAGCTGGACAACCATCTGTCAGGTATGCTTTAAGGTGGATTCCAGCATTGAACAGGGGGTTGGACTCAATGGCCTTATAGGCCCCTTCCAACTCTACTATTCTGATTCTATCCTATATAGGCTCAATATCTCCATGTGTTGGAGATTTCCTTGAAGGAAAGCAAGTAACCCATTCCTTTAGAGGCATTGTTCTGTGATGTTTGCTCACTCACCTACCTTTAACTGTGATTCACAACCACAGGCCATCTTCTAATTGATCCCATAGCTTACATTTTCAGCTTGTCTGAAGTAGCCACACTTAAAAATAATAGTCCGTTCTTGGCAAGCAAGAGTGGAAAATTCAAATAATAATAGACCAGTCATGTCCAGATGATATGTTTTTAGATAGATTATAGTGAGCATTTGTTCAAGTTAGGTACATATTATCCTGTTTTAGCTAGTACCTACCAGGCTGACGACAAAGAGAGACCATATCTCAGGATGCTGGAAAATAAATATTTCATTCCAAACCTTGGGCTTGGAATAAAACGGTGCTTTTCCAGCACGGGCCTGGAACAAAACATTTTATTTTCCATCATCTTGAGTCGTCACTCTTTATTGTGGGTTTATATTAGATGCTTTCCAATTCCTTTAAAAAAACAGTTGTCATTACCTACCAGGTTGGCCATCACAATAGTATCCACTTTAACAGGATGATTCCGCGTTCCCAGAGTGAACTGCAATCCACGGGGTGGCTGTCTATTGGCCACATCAAAACAACGCCCTTCAAGCAATAAATACTCCAATTCATACTCTGCTGAAACAACACCATCTACCTGTGGAAATGCAGGCATTCGTTATTTTAAAATTCCATTTATTAGGGGGAAAAAGGCACATATGATCAGTCAAATGTTTTGGCAACGGTCTTGCACAGAGTGGGTAGCCGCACTGAAGTCATTTGACTTAATGCAGTCTGCATTTCAAAGTCTCTAAGCTCTGCTTTTCAAATAAGGGGACGCTGCATTGTTATCCATTGAAGAATGGAGAATCACCATCCTTCCTTTCTTTGCCACATGACTTAAATTTGTCAAATTTTGAAAACTAAAAATGCTGCTGTTGTGAACAAGGAATTCTGGGGGAATCTGCTAGTTTGCTTTTCAACGTGCCAACCTGAGTCAGGATTTTCTTAGCTAATCCCTCCACCAATAGATTAATCTATCTTTAATCTATTAACTTTACTGCTGGGTTAACATGTTTAGTATTTTTAATGTTTTAATATTTTGATACTTTCATTGCTGCATTTATTGTCTTGATTGTTTTCTTTTGGTGGGGGTTATGATTGTAAATCAATCTGAGGGCATTTGCCAGTTGGCTGGTAGATCAATTAATTAAATATTGGAGTCACAAGTCATCCAGAATTTTATGCCATACTTTGCAGGTTTGAATGGCGTATACTGCCTCAATGGACATCTTCCTTTGAATGGCATTCATTCAATTGTAACATTTTCATCTGTACGAAGCATTGTGAGAGAATCTCAGTAAACATATCCTACAAGTTGTGCTCAGTGAAAGCTTGTTTCTTACACTGGTAATTTGGCATTGAAGCTGATAATCAAATATAAGGACTTTATTGATTCTTTTCAAGGAGACCAGTGACACAGCACCTTGGAAGTCTTAAAGGCAACTCTCAACAACACAATTTGCTAAGACATTTCTGTGAACAGAGAAAAGTGATCATCTAAAGGTCCTTGATTAAGAGTTGTCATTAAGGTGAGGTGAGCTTACACATTCCTTGCCATATTTGCAGATGCAGATGGAGTCATAGTGATCCCAAAAGCCAGATTAGTAAATTTGGTGTTAAATGACAGCCATTATGAAAAGAACCAGTTCTGCTGGGTCACAGGGAAGGAAGGTTCAAACTGGAAAGTTTAAGTAATACAGTTTTGTAAAGGTGTTTCGTAAACCTGTGCAGTACTATTAACCCTCGATTCCATTTGTGGTGATGTTAAAGAAAGTGAGTGATTTGTCTTTTACAAAAACTGACAAAATATTGTTTTCTCACCCCCTAAGCCTTTTTCACACCCAAAATAGGCAGAACATATTCTCAGCTAAGCAGCTGCAGACATTAACTAGCATTTTGTAAGGTCACTGCACCTTATGTGCATAGTATTTTGTGTCTTTTTTAAAATAATTCCAATAGTGGTAGAATTGACCTCCAAAGCTATAAAACATTAACTTGTCATGGCTGAAGACTAGCTGAAACACAGTTGTGGAAGACTGATACAACTGCATGTTGCCGTTATTCTTCAACCTTGACGAGGTGTGAATAGCCATCTGGTGTTTCAATCCTCCCTCCTTAATTTATTATTCTTTTTCCAGTGCTGTTGGTATGCACTGGATCTCACCTGTGAATGGTGTGTGTGTGTGTGTGTGTTAAATAAAATAATTTGCTACATAAAAATAACCGCACAGCAAGTTATGGTTTTACCTTGAATCAAACGTTTTTTTAATTCCATGCCCAGTATGCATTCAAAGATTTTATTTTGCTATTAAAGTATCAAATGTGCACTGAAAGAGTACAAATACAAGGGTCACAGACAACACAGTGAAGTAAGTGTGTCAGAATGAGTGTAAACACTGTTCAAGCCTTACATATTCTTTTTCTTAGGACATTTCTGGACAGGAAGGTTATGTTTAGGAACTAGAACTTACATCTTTTAAATGAATGTTATCAAGGTCATAAGAACTGTTCACTGCTTCAACCAACCAGCTTTCTGGAGTTATCATGTTTAGCGTCAGAAGAGTGGATTCTGGCATTTCAAGGAAGTTGGCCCCAGGCGGACGAGGAAAGAAATTATTGGTCCCAGCAGTGAGTTCTGGCTCCAGAACAAAACGATAAAAACTATGGGATAAATAAATATTGCAATCGTTAAACAAAAGTAGGAAAGGAAAGTCAGAAAGGAACTCAAAGGATTGCATAAGAACTTAAGAAACAAAACCCCACCTCTGGATGCTCTGATCCTATTTTATACATTCATTATTGCTGAGCACGTATACTGCTAATTTTTGAAGCAGTCAATCCATGAGCTACAAAGTACTGGAAGATCTTTTGGTACCCTTTCTTTATTTTTAATTTCTAAAGGCTTTATAGTTCTCTAACTCGGGTCTGATTCCTATGCAGCAATCACTAGTTAAGCCCTTGACAAACACACTCTCTTCACTGTCAACACATGCCAGAACGTGGGCAGTCACCAAGAGCCCATGAAAATAGAACACACAGTTCAGGGTGCAGCCTTTGCCAGCAGTATGCAATTGTCCTATTACATGGGCAAGTCTACAAGCCCTTCACAAATATGAGGCGTGCAATGATTAATTTCCTGCCTAGAACCCATTTTATGCCTGGGAGAAAGCAAAATACCAGTCACAGAAACTCATAATATTGTAACAAATGATCCAATTATTTTGGTAAAACGGAGCAGGCTTCCTGGCTGTTGGTTACAGAGTATAAAGCAAATACTAGAAAATGATAAATAAATGGTAATATGATGAGCTCCGATAAGCGATTCTAATTATTAGCTTTCTTTCTGGGAGAATATACTTTGCTTAAAGGACAATTTTGTTGCATTAATACTCCACTAATGTTATATAAACACCAAGGTATAAGTTACTGCAGTTACATGAAGCGTGTTTTTAACTGAGCACAGATAACCTCCATGTGGATTTATTTTAGAGTACCCCTGAGAGAAGGTGCAAGTGGGTGTTGATGTCTGGGCAACAAGGAAAAGACTGGATAAAAAATGAAAGGGGGCAGGTTCTGGGAGGACCAAGGAGCAGTGAAGACTGTGAAAAGCTGAAATTTCAGGGCACTGAGACCATCAGGAGAGCATGGAGTTAGAATCTGGTATCTGGCATGGCCTAGGAAAGTCAAGACCTTTCAGAAGGGGAAGGGAGCTTTTTATCTGTTGAAGTCTGCATTCTCTCAGGGGTACTCTGTCAAGGGCCAAAGTTAGATGTAAGGCCAGAGCTAAAAGTGGGTGGGGACACCCCTTTTCTCTCTCTGCCACCCCCTTTTCTCTCCCTCTCTCTTTTCAGACAACCCCTTCTCTCCCTCCGCCCCGAGTGAGGTGCTGGTTGAAGGACAAATCCCTCTGAACCGCTTCCTTGCAGAGGGCCTGTGAAATCAGGCAATGACCACAGGCTGCCCCCACCCCACTTAGCAAGGCTCACTCAACTACGGCATCTAACCGGAAATCACATTACTGCGCACATTTCAAGAATAAACTTTCCCGTGTGACTTACCTCTTCAGAGGTACTTCTGACAGCTTGGATTTACAGTTCATGAACAGCCTCAGCCTAATGTTGACAATCTGGCCAAGTGTCTAGTAGAAATATTATCCATTAGTGTGTGTGCAACTTTTCCCATTTCAGAGTTATGCACAAAAAGTTCTACATGTGCAGATGTTTAATCTTTGCATGAGGCAACTTAATTCCTAGCACTGTACTCATAAATGAATGTTGTTGTTCACTCCATATTTTACACCTTAAACTACCCCCCACCTTCTGCTCCTACTTTGTCCATAATTAAAAGAACCCTTCAAAAGAGTAAAGCCTAACTAGAAAGAAGGATTGCTGTCCTGCATTTTCTGACACCTTATGCCACTGGAGAAACTCAGGGTTGTAGTCAATGTGTTATTTTCAATGTTAGTCTAACTTAAGTCCCATTCATTTCAATGGATCTACCCTAAGTAGGATTAACATTGGACACAACATAAGAAAAGCTGTGATGGATCAGACCAAGGTCCATTTAGTCCAACATTCTGGTCGCACAGTGCTTAAGGGAAACCCACAAGCAGATTCTTATATTGTAACACAATATAAGGGGCATTGCATTGCAAGAAGTCTTCTGCTAGTTGTCCCGTGAGCAGATTTGGAAATTTGATAAACTGTCCTAGGCACAACCATAAGATGACTGCCATGGACAGGGTGGCATGGGTAGTCATAAAGGACAGGTAACCTGACCAGAGACATTCATAGGAAATTAAGATGGTAGAAGCTAGAGGCTTCTACTTCACTTTGAGGCAATCCCAGATGCCAGCAATAAAATATAAACATGTTTTTAAATAAAGATTTGGAGGAGTAGGGTGTCTCGGTGGGCACCAAAGTGTCCAGGGACACATTGGTGTTCACAAGCATCATGCGGCCAACCCCTGCCCTAGTGCAGGTGACCCTGGAAGAGCACTAATGCACAGTTCCTTGGGTCCAGGCTGGGATATTTCTCCATTTTATCCCCATAACCACCCTATAAAATAGGCTAGATTGAAAGTTAGTGAGTGGCCCAAAGCAACCCAGCAAATTTCATGGCCAAGTGTGGATTTGACCCTGGGGCCTCCCACCGCATCGTGCATACAGATCATAGCTGGAAATCAGCACTAACAATAGGTCCTAAATAAAGCAGTTTTGTGCCACATATATACTTAAATTAAAGACCATTACAAAGTTAGAATTAAGTACAAGAAAACAGTATGCTCTTACAATCAGTAAATGTGACAACTTCTGAGCTTCTCTCGTCAATGGATCTACGATACCAATGATGTCAAAGAAGGGTTCATTTTCCTGCGGATCTACCTTTAGTACACTATGAGGGAAAACACATCAAACACTGAGCAAGAGATATGAAAAAGGTTACGTGTGACTTGAAGGCAGAACATCCACAGGTAACATCATGTAATAGAAACCTCTTGCACTTTTAGCCATTTTACAAAACGCATTCTGCTCCCGTAGATGGATATCTCATCACTTGGTAACTGATGGTGTAACCTGCTTCCATTGAAGAACAGTGTTAGCGGTTTACATCTAGTTATTATAACATATTGAAAAGATATGTTTAAAGTAATCCTTGAAATGATGGCTTATGGCTTAAACAATAGAACCACAGGAACAAATGTCTGTGATGAAGGATTTGGGAGAGACTAAAAAGATTAACAAAAGTTGTTTTATACTGTTGTTTTATACTTTGAACGGTTTTAATTTTTGTGAAGTGCCCAGAGAGCTCCAGCTATTGGGGCAGTATAGAAATGTAATAAATAAATAAATAAATAAATAAATGTGATTGCACATCACTGAAACTCCCGGAAACTCTAGTTGTTAAGAAATGGTAGATAAAGGGTGCAACTATAGCAGGTTATCCATTTCTAAATGCCATGGTTCTTCTGAAAGAGTGGATAGGCAACACTGATCTGTTAGAATTTTAGTCCTCCTTTATTATATACAGTATAATAAAGTCGGACCTGTAACAAAAAGTTACAGCGTGGAGCGTTCCTGTTGCAGTCTGTCAGCCATGCCCTCCTGTATTCCATCCCAATTTCCTCCAGCACCGCCAGTCGGTCAGCATTCCCTGGCCAATGAGCATGCTCAGTCTTCACTGCTGTATTTTTTGAGGTGTCTCCCCACTCCAGTATTTTTCCCCCCACCAGAGGTTTTGTATTTCTGCAAACCTAAGAGCTTCACCAAGCCAACAGATGCCTTCCTCTTGAGCGTGGGTAGTACCGTTCGGGCTACATAAGGATTGGCACTCATGCCCAAACATCAGTAACAGAGAGAATAATAAAACAGAACTGAAGAAAATTTGTTTTCAGTGCTGCACAATAAAAGTAATGATGTTCTTAATTAATCTGTTTTGGAATCAAGTTCTGCTCTTGTGTATTAAGTGTATATTTTAATGTCTGTCCATGTTTTAAATGCATGTCTAATCTCTCTTACATTTTACGATCCAAAAAAAGGCAAGTCTTATGCTGTAAATGTCATAAGATGTTTATTGCTTAATGGGTAAAATTAGCTAAAGGACTGCCTTCACTCTTACAATCCTGCTTGTACATCTTAGGTCATCATCAGGGACACTGTTCATGTGCCTGCTGGTCAGGACGGCTAAGTTAGTGAGCACGAGGGGCAGAGCTTTTGCAGTGGTGGCCCCTCAGTTCTGGAACTCACTTCCTACTGTTTCAGGCCTTATATCCGTTTTGATTTGCTTTTAGTATTGTGTGTTATTCCTTTTGTCTTTTACTGTTCACCACTCTGGAATCAGTTTAGGTGTGGAGTGGTATAGAAATGTTGTAAACAAAATAAATTATTAAATAAACACGTTTAAGAAATTTAAAAAAAACGTAAAGCCTTAAAGAAAGCTTTAAAAACTTATCATTCAAATTCACTGTTCCTGAGTAGGTAATGAGTATTATTATTATTATTATTATTATTATTATTATTATTATTATTATTATTATAATAATATTTATTTATATCCCACCTTTTCCCCAGTACTGGGACTCAAGGCGGTTTACAAGATTAAAACATGTACAATTAAAACATATAAATAAATATGTTACAAAAGTTAAAATAGAATTAAACCTACAATAAAATTAAAAACATGTTTTTTAAAAAAACTGTAACAGGTTAAAAGGGGGGATCCAGTACAGTAACACAGGTCCAGTATAGTTCCAAAAGCCTGCTGAAACAAAAAAGTTTTTGCCTGCCTCCGAAACTGTAGCACAGAGGGAGCCAGCCTAGCCTCCCTGGGAAGGGAGTTCCAGAGCCTTGGAGTAGCCACTGAGAAGGCCTTCTCCTGTGTACCCATCAGGCATGCCTGGGATGTTGGTGGGACTGAGAGAAAGGCCTCCCCAGAAGATCTCAGAGCACAGGCAGGCTCATATGGGAGAATATGGTCTTTCAGATAACCTGGACCCGAGCTGTAGGGCTTTATAGGTTATAACCAGCACTCTGAACTGTGCCCGGAAACAGACCGGAAGCCAGTGAAGCTGTTTAAACAGGGGAGCTGTATGTTCCCTGTACATGTGTTCCACTCTCAATAACTTCAAACTTGCCTTACTTTCCCCAATTCCGTCAGTGCTATTTTTGTATATTTATATATACTTGTGTCCAATGTCTTTACTGGGAAGTATCCAACCCAACACTACTGCTGAATTACAGTAATGCCAGTAGTACTTACTAGTACAATGGATTTCTCCAGAAAATGTCACACCAGCCAGCGCTATTGGCATTGCCGTACAGGTTGTTACGCTAGCACATCATCATTTATGTAAGCAGTAGTGTTGCATTAGATACAGCCCATTTTGGTAAGCTGATTATTTTTGAAAAACTGGCTATAACTACACTAAATAAATAAATAAAGTTAGGTACTTAATTTTTATCACTTGTGCGGGCACTAAATCTCTTGTTCACACAGTAAATCTATTGCCATAAGAAGCTTCATGTACTTTTGAAAGGCCTTGCACACCACTCAGATTCACCAACAGATTTTGCAAGTAAAAATGAATTATGACGAAAAACAAAAACATAAATATTTAGAGGTTTTCTACCTGTGCTGCTCTTTGAGAAATTCAATATCTCGGCGTACATCAGTTTTTGGCAATGAAGAAAGAAGCGCATTCACTTTCATTACTAAATTACTGCCACTAAAAGGGGGAAAAAAGAAGGTTTATTGTGGGAAGAGTCACTTAAGATTACCCCCTAAAATATCATCTTCTTAAAGAAAGCAACATCACAAAATTCTCAAAGCTTTCAAAACCCTGAAAAAGAGAAAGGATGACAATGCCTAAAGGTACTGGCGCTCCTTAAACATCAGGAAGCAGGAATTTGAACAGCAAAGACAATAGTTAGTTTTTGAGACATATCCATAATTGTGTATTGTCCTCAGTCTCTTTTATCTATCTCCTTTTTGTTCACCTCTTACAACAACAACTGAATCACAATGGTTGAAGCCATCAACAAGTAACTGGATTTTCAAGAGAAATTCAACTTCCACCATTTTTGATCAGGAAAAATAATATTTCAGGTCATGTAGTTAAAATAATATTTAGTCACTTATCAGTACATGTATCTTGTACTGAGACATGACTAAAACCTTATATTCAATAAACAAAAAGCCAGTTTGAAACCGAAACCTGATTTCTCCCCTCCCTGCAGGTAATTAAGACTCCAGCTTGCTGGAGGCGCGAGCCTTCGGCGCGAGCCGAAGGGCGAGAGCACAAGGGCTCTCGGCCTGTGGCTCTCAGCCGTGGGCGAGAAGCCGTCAAGCGGAACTCTTTACCTCAGAGGTAGAACCCCAGCCCCGGACCGGTCTTCACCACCTCTGCTACAAGACATGCTCTCCTGCACTGTCAGGTTATTAGTCTGGCAATGTGACTGCCTTAACATACCCTATCTGTCTGCACTTCACTGTACCTACCTTCTTGCTTGCTGATACTGGTCTTGGCCAGGCTAGTTCTGGCTAATCCCGTCCTGCGCATGTCTTACTTCCCTGCCTACTTGCTATCTCTCTCCCCATTTCTTCTCCTAATTCCTTTCTCCTCATATCTGTTCCCTATGGCTCGCTCCAAGCTCATCTCTCCCAACTTAGTTCCTATTCGGTGTCTCCCCCCCTCACAGCTGCCTTTCTCGTGCTCCTTATGGAACTGTCGCTCTATTGCTTCCAAGGCCCCTGTCATCCAGGACCTGTTCTTCTCTAGATCTCTCCACCTCCTTGCTCTTACTGAAACCTGGCTCCCTGCCCATGATACCGCCATCTCTGCTGCCCTCTCTCTTGGAGGACTCTCTTTCTCTCACTCGAGTCGCCCAGAGGGTCGAGGTGGTGGTGTGGGTCTTTTATTATCGAGTTTGTGCCAGTTCCAGCCTCTTTCCATTCCACCTTCACACTGTTTCTCCTCCTTTGAGGCACATGTGGTGAGACTCTTCACTCCGCTGCGACTGCGGGTTGCAGTTCTCTACCGCCCCCCTGGCTCATCCTCTAAATTTCTCTCTGATCTCGACTCGTGGCTGTCCTTTCTCCTCTCTGACAACTCTCCTACTCTGATCTTGGGTGACTTCAATATCCATGTAGATGACCCTCACGATGCTGCAGCTCTACGATTTCGCTCCTTATCTTCCTCTTACGATCTTAAGCTCTGGTCTGAAGCACCCACACATTCCCTTGGACACTGTCTGGATCTTGTCCTCACTCGGAACTGCTCTGTCCTGGACCTTTCTATTGTTGACTTTCCTCTGTCAGATCATCATCTAGTCTCTTTCAATATTACTCACAATCCCCCTCCTTCACGTCCCGCTTCACGCCCTTGTCGTGACCTGCATTCTATCAACTACGAGGCTTTTTCTCAGTCTTTAGCCTCCTCTCTTCCTTCTGTCTACACAGCCGTCTCCTTGGACTCAGCCGTCTCCTCCTTTAATTCCTCCTTATCTTCAACTCTTGATAATCTTGCTCCATCTACAACTCGGATAGTTTGCCCCTCTCAACCCCAACCGTGGCTCACCTCTTTCCTCCGCTACCTTCGCTCTTGTTCCCGGGCAGCCGAACGCCTGTGGCGTAAGACCAAGGACTGGGCGGACTTTGTCCACTACAAATTTGTTCTCTCCTCCTTCTCTTCTGCCATTTCACTGGCCAAACAGCAGCACTACTCAACGTTGATCCAGTCAAATGCTAAGCACCCTCAGAGGCTCTTCGCGTCCTTCAATTCTCTTCTGAAGCCTAATCCACCATCTCTCCCCGCCTCTCTGTCTGCCAATGACTTTGCCTCTTTCTTCAATGCTAAAATCCAAACTATACGCTCCGATCTAGCCAGCTCTGCTCCACTTCCAGCTCCTGTGCCTCACCTATCAGTTCCTCCTGCAACTCTCTCGGCGTTCCCTTCGGTCTCAGCTGATGAACTGTCTAAAATACTGCGCTCGTTGAAGCCTTCCACTTGTTCCCGTGATCCGATTCCCTCTCGCGTCTTTATTAATCTTATCCCCGCTATCCTCCCGTCCTTGCTTCACATCATTAATTCTTCTCTGTCCTCTGGCTCATTTCCTTCTGCTTTTAAACATGCTACAGTCTCTCCCATTCTCAAAAAACCCACTCTTGATCGACTATCCCTGTCTAACTACCGACCTGTCTCTCTCCTGCCCTTTGTCTCAAAGATCCTGGAACGTCTGGTCTACTCTCGCTGTCTTGACTTTCTCTCTAATAACTCTGCTCTGGATCCCTTTCAATCTGGCTTCCGTCCTTTGCATTCCACTGAAACAGCCCTTACCAAGATCACCAATGATCTTCTTACTGCCAAGTCTAAAGGCCATTATTCCATTCTTATTCTCCTCGATCTAACCACAGCCTTTGACACGGTTGATCACGATCTTCTCTTAGATTCCCTCCATGACCTTGGACTCTGTGGCTCTGTCTATAACTGGTTCGCCTCCTATCTAGAGGGTCGCTCTTTCAGCGTGTCGGCTAACGGCAGCTCGTCCTCCTCTTTTCCCCTTTCAGTTGGGGTTCCGCAAGGCTCGGTGCTTGGCCCGTTGTTGTTCTCTCTATACATGCTGCCCTTGGGTAAGCTTATTCAATCTCACGGCCTCCAATATCACCTGTATGCCGACGATACACAATTATATCTCTCATCTCCGGAACTTTCTCCTGATGTTCACGATCGTATCTCGGCATGTCTTTCAGATATCTCAGCCTGGCTGCTTCATCGTCGTTTGAAACTTAACATGGCAAAGACTGAATTGCTTGTTTTTCCTACTAAATCCTCTCCTCACCTCTCATTCTCTCTTACTGTCAACGATGTCACGCTTACTCCGGTCAAGGAAGCTCGTAGTCTTGGCTTTATATTTGACTCCTCGCTCTCCTTTACTCCTCACATCGAGGCAGTAGCTAAATCCTGTCGTTTCTTCCTGTATAATATTGCCAGGATTCGACCATTTTTGTCTGTCTCTTCTGCCAAGACTCTCATTCACGCACTGGTTATCTCTCGGTTGGACTACTGCAACCTTCTTCTCTCTGGCCTTCCTTCGTCTCACATCAGTCCGCTGGTCTCTGTCCACCACTCTGCCGCTAAGATCATCTTCTTGGCCCGCCGCTCTGACCATGTCACTCCACTTCTGAAATCTCTTCATTGGCTTCCAATTCACTCCAGAATCCAATATAAACTTCTCCTGCTGACCTTCAAAGCTCTTCACGGTCTAGCTCCTGCCTATCTCTCCTCTCTCATCTCACACTATCGCCCCGCTCGTGCTCTCCGCTCCTCTGATGCCATGCTTCTCGCCTGCCCTAGGACCTCCACTTCCCTTGCTCGGCTTCGTCCTTTTTCTTCTGCTGCCCCTTACGCCTGGAACGCTCTTCCAGAACACTTGAGAACTACAAACTCAATCACTGCTTTTAAAACTCAGCTAAAAACTTTTCTTTTCCCTATAGCCTTCAAATATTGAGTTTGTTCTGACTCTATACTGTTAGCTTCTCCCTACCCGGTGCCTGTTTACACTTCCCTGTGCCTGTTTGCATTCTCCTTCCCTCTTTATTGTTTACTACAACTTATTAGATTGTAAGCCTATGCGGCAGGGTCTTGCTATTTACTGTGTTATCTGTACAGCACCATGTACATTGATGGTGCTATATAAATAAATAATAATAATAATAATAATAACAAGCCTTTAACACCACATCCTCCCTAAGGAGGCAGAAAGTGCCAGTGAAATTCTCGTTCTCCCAAAGCAGATAAACCATGAGGACAGGATGGAGAATAGGATATGCAGAGGTGACTGTGGGGTTGTGGAAAACTGATGACGAACAACTTAGAGCCACCTATTTCTCTTTTTTTGTTTAGAGCAGCCCTTCCCCAACCTGGTGCCCTCCAAAGGTGTTGGACTACAACTCCCATCATTGCAAGTCAGTAATTTAGATTCCATAATTTAGATTTCTTCCCTGAATCAAACAAACAGAAGTAGTCCACAATTTTAATTGTCTTTCCATAATTTAGATTTGAAATCCACATGATGATGATGATGATGATGATGATGATGATGATGAAGTGCATTTTTATACCGCCCAATAGCCGACGTTCCCTGGGCGGTTCACAAAAAACAAAACAATTCAAAGTGTAAAACACTTTAGTCACACAGGACGACAATCTGTATTGTTCATTCCATATCCATAGCCTCTAACTATTTGGTTGCAAACTTACTGTACTGTTTTCTCAGGGCAGTTCAAGACAAGTCTTATCAGGCAACCGTCCTGCCTCATTCACAGAATTTTACAGGGGGTTGGAGGACGAGACAAGGTTATCTTCAACATCCCCTGTGTTTTCACACCACTACTTTTGTCTTTTCCCCATTAAGGGCACAATCCTATGCACGCTTAGACAGAAAAAAGTCCAACAATTGCCAGCATTTATTTATATTTATTTATTTATTTATTACATTTCTATACCGCCCAATAGCCGAAGCTCTCTGGGCGGTTCACAGGATGGCTGGCTGGAGAATACCAAGAGTTATAGGATTTGTTACTGTCTAAACATGCATAGAATTGTATCCTAAGGAAGAAAAGACAAAATAGCTGCACAGTTCTTTTGATTGGTAGCACTAGGAGCCTTCTAACTGGAAGCACCCTCATTCATTGGATCTTGAAGAGCTATATGCCTATTCCCAAGGCAGACAAAAAACAAAGATTTTTTTAATTTATCTAAGAAAAGTAATGTTTGCAGTCCATGAAATGAAAATAAATAAAAAAAATTAAAGCACTCCAAGAGCCACTGAACTAAAATCTTTCTGCAAACTGGCCTAGTCATCTTGCCTTCACCTTCCCTCCAGATGTTTTGGACTACAACTCCCAAGATCCCTGATCATTGGCCATGCTGGGTGGAATTGATGGGAGTTGTAGTCCAAAACATCTAAAGGGCACCAGGATGCTTATCCCCTGACCCTAGCGGTGACCATGCCTTCTAATTTCAACCAGAGACAGTAGTACTGTATTTCTTCGATTCTAAGACGTACTTTTCCCCCCATATAAACATCTCTAAAAACGGGGTGCGTCTTAGAATCGCGGGTGCGTTTCTTTTTTCTTAGAATCAAAGCTTTTTTTCTGTTGGTGGTACTGAAATTAGTGTGCGTCTTACAATCGGCGTCTTAGAATCGAAGAAATACGGTAATAGAGACATTTTTTAAAAAAATTACACAGATATTTTACTGAGCCCACTAGCCCTTTCGTAGCAAATGGTTGATGAGCATGTTTAAACTGTGGTTATGTAGTCACCATGGTTAGGAATGGTTGACATGACATGCTAAGTCATGGTTCACAGGACATGCTAAGCCATGTTTACTTCAAAATACTTAACCACTGTGGCTTAGCGTGTTGTCTGAAGGTCTTCTTAGACTTTGGTTCTACTAACCAAATAAGCCACTGCAATTTATTTCCTTAGGCAGCACCTACTATCATCATCCCATCTCATGATTTGAGATATTTAAATGGGTTTTCAGCTTAGGATGCCATCACTTTTTGAAGTAAGAGTTACTAGAAATTAATGGTTTTCAACAGTGCAAGTCTCTCTCTCTCTTTCTCTCAGGGAAACTCACCAAATTCATTACATTGCAATTTTCAAGAATCCCAACTGAGTTCAATGGGACTTACTCTCACAGGGAAATGGATTGCAGCCTTAGTTGAGAGCAAAAAGTCAAACAGATTTGGATCTAAAGGAACGAATTTGCATTGCTCTTGGCTAGTGAGACACCTAGTAAAATCCCACAAGTTATTTTAACGGAACCTCCCCTGCACCAAAATCAGAAATGTTACCGTTTACTGCCAACGCCCATTTCCTTGACAAGGGTTTTAACCTTCGCAGCCGCTGTAGTCAGTGTTACTTTCTCCAGCAAGTCAAAGTCTTCTGCATTTAATTCATTTGCATGTAAAGGGCCTATTATCTGTACAAACAGAAATTAAGGCACTGATGTTAACACTCAGGGGAGGGGAAAACAGGCTGCACCTTGCTTTTCAAGGGTCAAGGCAAACAGCGTTGAATTGTGCCAGAAACAGACTGGTAGTTGGTGGAGGTCTAAGCACTGGCAAGGTATATTCTGTACTATCAGTATCAGTTAACAACCTCGCCAGCCAGCTGAAGTTACAAAACAGTCTTCAAAGGGAGCCCCACGTAAAGCACATTGTGGTGTTCCAACCTTGATATTCGCAGACTGTGGGTTACTGTGCCTGGACCTCCCTGTGAGGACAAGAGCCCATAGTCAACAACACAGGGGATACGTCAGCTAGGAATAGGAGAGCCCCACCTCAAAACTCCCTGGTACATCTCTCCCTCTGACAACTCGATCTCTGATCTGGCTGGGGACATAAAGGGCTGGGAAGCGGTCCTGGACCTGCTCCACCCGTAGCCTCAAGAATCCTAGGATTTCCATCAGATGGAAAAGAGCTTTTTCCTAGATAGTGGCCTCATCTACTGTGCAATTCACTGCTTACCTAAAGTCACCACCACTCCAGGTTAGCTGCATCATAGCTGGTGCCATAACAATATCCCTGCTCTCTGCCTTGCGTAGTGGTGAGGGAGTCAGAAGCAAATGCTGCTGGTGCTGACAGCCTTTCCCTTCTTTGCCTTCTTAGCCACACTCTGCACTGGCCTAGGGGGGAAAGCCTTAGCTGGAGAGAGGAGAACCCCTTCAGGGGGGCCTTTCCTGAATAGGCTGTACTGAGGGTGGAGGAGAAAGAAGGTAGAGAAGAATGAGGTAAAGAAGGAGACAGAGGTGAGCTTGCAGGGAGAGGGGACGCTTTGAGAGGCTCCTCCCTTGGAGGAGTCAAAGGAAGAGCTTGACCCCACCTCCTGGTCCAAGGGGGAGGTGCTATCCAAAAGACTGAGAATGGAGAGCAGTGGGGAACAGAGCCTTTTTCACATATTTCCTTGCTTCTTCCTCGCTAAGCTGCATGCAAGAATACAGTGACGTTAGCCCTGCAAATGAGTTCAAACAGAGGAAACAACCATTCACCAAGACAGTGAACAGCAGCCTGTCTCTTTACTTACCCTGCCATTACTAACAACAGCCATTTCGCCAGGAAGCAGCTTAAGGACTTCCCTGCAAAACATCTGGTGAGCCTGAATTAGTTCTACGCCCAATGTGTTGTATTTCTTCTCAAAAGCATCGCCATCCATGGCCTAGAACAGATAAAACCCCAGGTCAGAAAAAACTAAACAAAACACATCCAGGGCCGGTGCTACCATAGAGGCCACTCAGGCGACCGCCTAGAGTGCCAAGGTAAGGGGGGTGCCGAACGCTGCACCCAGAAGCCGCTCTCCCACAGTGGCTCTGAGAGGGCAGCTTCCGGGTGTGCCGTTCCGAAGCCGCCCACCCACTACACTGTTCTGGCTTCGCTTAGGCTGGGCGCCCCCCCCCCAGCCAAAATGAAGCCACGCCCGCCCCCCCCACTCCAGCGTCCTGGCTTCGCTTCAGCTGGGTGGGCACCGAAGCGAAGCCAGAACGCTGGGTTGGGGGGGCAGGTGGGGGGCTTCGGAACGGCGCACCCGGAAGTGGCTCTCCCAGAGCAGCTTCCGGCTGGACGCCCCAGCGTCCTGGCTTTGCTTCGGCTGGGTGGGCGAGATGGCATCCCATGCCCAGGTGCACTGGGGTGGGGGTGGGGTAGGTGGGTGAAAGCAGCTCACCTGCCTAGGGCGCAAAATAGTCTGGCACCAGCCCTGAACACATCTAAACCACCCAGAGAGCTTCGCCTATGTGGCAGTATATAAATGCAATAAATAAATAAATAAACCTTTCCCCAAAGGGAAATCATATACAATCCAGCCTTGCAACAGACACTGCTTTTCCAAGTGCTTTATTCAAAATGTCACACACTGGCCTCATCTACACCAAGCAGGATATTGCACTATGAAAGCGGTATATAAAAGGCAGGAGTCACACTAAGCAGGGTATAGTGGCATGAAAGTGGTATATGGTATGTGTCAATGGGCCCCAACTGTTGTCAGTGCACTTCAATACCGCTATAAACAGTAGTGTGGCTCCTGCCTTTTATATACTGCTTTCTTACCGTTTATAGTGCTGTATCCTGCTTGGTGTAGATGAGGCCACACTCTCTTCCCAACATCCTGAAATGGTACACCTTTTGGTTGTTCCACTCAACAGCACAATGAATGTGCAGCTGAAGCCACGGGTCTACGGTAGCATGGCTGAAACTGCCCAACAACAGTTTATTGCGGTCAATAGACCATTCCAGCAGATAAAAAATTTACATACAGCAAACTGAACATACCATTAACTATTAAAAGTCAAGTGATCATAGAAGATCTAAAAGAAATGGCCAGGTTCAAAAACTTGGCCACTTGCTCAGTGGTTGATTTGTCTATATTACAAAGTAAAAGAGACGTTAAGAATTCAGTTGGGTGACCAGGATAAAATTGTAAAATAGGGTTTAGAAGATCATTTCTAGCCCCTAGATAAAATCTGCAAAACAGTAAAACATGAGATACAGTTTCCACTTCACTATTGTTGCAGGGGCAGCATCTGTTGAGCACTGGAATTTTATTAAATCTGCCCTCCAAAAGTTTGGAGGGAAGAACATTAAGTCTGGCTCTCCTGTATTTAGGAATAGACAACCAGCGTAGATAAGGCATCCCATCTTTACAAAAGGAGGCTGAAACTGGTAAGCAACACGTAGCTTTACAACTGTGCAAAATGTGACTATTTATTCTTCACAAGAAAAACAATTAGAAATCAGCAATTTGATTGAATGTACAAGAGTACACCATCACCTTATTGAAATGGACAATTAAATACCATTCAAGGCATCCAGCAATATCATTTAAAGGAAGGGTTTTGTATGTTCAACAAATGCAAAGAGCCAAGAGTACAATGAACAACTACTAACCGGAAGGAGAAACTTCTTGATTTTAGTTCCTGAGGCAAGGCTCTTTGCTATCTCCTCCTTAAGAATCTGATTGAGAAAGTTTTTCAAACTAGTGTTTTTCTGGGTTAAAAAAGCTGCCAAGATTGCCCTTGCAATGACAGTGCTATCTTCCGTTATTTTTGATGAAGGGTTATGCACAATCCCAAGCTGGATGTGACTGCTAGTTTTCTGTAAAAGAAAGACAGATCTTACATGCTTGCTTATTAATATGGTTAATTTACTTTTTCTATGTAACTATTTATTTTTATTTTTCACACATATAATATACATGAAAACATTATCTACAAGCAACATAAACATTAAGTTACTATCAATGTCACATCAAACTATATAAGAAATACTAGCTATAGGATGAAAAAGAACCTACATAACACTGCATATGTAAATTTATTGTTAAATTAAATATAAAAATAGAGTCAATAACACAAAGCATCACTTACTACTTGTTTTTACACCAATAATGCAGGAGATAGTAAATGTCGTAATTATTATTTTTCCAATATTCAATCAAAGGTTTCCACTTCTCCATAAATTTGAGATTCCCTTTTTGCATGTGTTAATCTGTAAAGTAACTGACACTTTATACTAAAAATAAATAAACTACCTTCAAGTTGTGCTGTCTGCAAAACTTTATGCTGCTATTAAGATAAACATACAGTTGTGTCTTTCAGGAAGTGAAATTAGGTAGATCAGAAGTGGGCAGATCTGGATCTACTGGTAAGATGATTTGCAGTAGATCAGGAAGGATTTCTGATTCCCTGTTGTTTAATGATACCAGCAATAAAATTACCCTTTACCCCAAACCATACTGCTGAAATAAAGAAAGCTTGGGGTAACCAGTACACTTTCTGTGTTGAAAGACTCTGAGCTCCGTTCAGTTCTGGTACTTGAAATAAATTCCTGGGCTCAAAACTCTTT
This sequence comes from Elgaria multicarinata webbii, assembly GCF_023053635.1. Taxonomy (NCBI): domain Eukaryota; kingdom Metazoa; phylum Chordata; class Lepidosauria; order Squamata; family Anguidae; genus Elgaria; species Elgaria multicarinata. The sequence goes on along the minus strand of NC_086175.1, from coordinate 23,068,368 downwards.
AATCTCAAACGTCTGTCTTTTGCGCCAGACTTTGGCTGGTGAATCTCAGGGCTATTTACAGAGAATGGCAATATAAGAACAAGGAAAGCTGAATGGCATCAAACCGAGGTTCCCTGTTGTCTAGCAACCTGTTTCCAACCCTATTTGTAGGGAGCTTACAAATAGGGCATCGGGGCAATATAGAGACCTAACTGCCACCACCCCAGGGTACCCAATCTCAATATCCAAAAGGCTCAACCTTATGACAACTCATGTCAGTCAAGGGGCATTTGGAACCATTATGGTGGGAGCAGTCAATATCAAGTTGCATTGGACTAATTAGTACAAAGAGAGACAGAAAAGGAGGAAAGTCATAACTAAGGTTTGGCAAAATCTGCCCATACGTCACCCTAAAAGCCTTTTATTTACCACAAAACAAGCCACATCAGAGAAAACGTAGACACCTAATATTTGGTTGTTCGTACTTAAAACGCAATTTTAACAAGCCTAGCCCACTTGGTTCATATTGGATATTTTGTAACAGCACTGGTAGCTGACTAGCTTAAAGATATAGGGTTGGATCCAAATTAAGGAAGGATCTGCACTACTGCTTTACAACAGTTTTTAATGGTATTGACAACTGTTGGGTTCCAGGATACATTCAACATATCGTTTTCAAACCGCTTTCAACGTGTTATATCCTGCTTGGTGCATATCTGGCCTGAGTCATGCTTTAGTCACACCAAAATCAATGGGAATGAAATTAGTCATGACTGACTTACCCCATTGATTTCAACTAGACTATTCGCATGACTAAATTTGTCTCGATCCAACTAGTAGATGCCAGCTTATCTTTGAGAGCTCAAGCGGGCAATGTTTTTCTCCCTGACATTATGAAAGGCTAAAGAAAACATCAGTTTAGCACACACCAGTCTAAAGGGCGGTTATTTACTTTGAAAATACCAGGAGGTTTTAAAATTATTTATTTAGCTAACGGCCCTTACTTGCAGAAATGAGCATGTACAACCCTGCGTGGGGATTGGATCATCTCCATTTCCTTATTGGAAATCACTCTTAATAAGGAAGGGTTCTGGTCCTGACCAAAATGCAAGCATTTTACAGTAAAATGAATGTTTTAGGAAGGAAAGGGAGCTTGCACAACTACAGATGATACAGAACCGTCAAAGCCAATAAGTCTCTCTCATCTGGCCCTGTTTCTTTCGCCTATGTGGGACTCTCTTTGGCTTCTTTAATCCAAGTTCTCATTGGCAAGACTCTTTTCAAGGTATATTAGAAATGCAAAATTATTGCCAGGTTCGAGAATCATTTAGTAATTAATGTTTCCACTAATTTGTTTTGTTTCTTAAAACTGTTATTTTAGGGAAAGGTGGTAAGATAGTAATCTAGCTGCAGCCATTTTCTAGCGAATAAATATATCTGCCACTATTTATATTGCCGTCACCATTTTTCACCAAAGACGTGCTGAAAAGAGCATTCACCAGCTTTCACATTATGTGGTATTAGGGAGCTTTATGGAACTGACCAGGTGTTTCAGTGCATTAGAGAGCAACTGCCTCCCATTTGGCTTGTCATAATCAGCCACAATCCATATGGTAACTGGATATATTACATCATCATCTGAAAAAACAAAAAATAACGCAGGTCAAACTTTTTCACTGACTTACATGTAAGATAGGTGAACAGAATGGGAAAAGTGCAGTGGCAGAATGGAAATATGGATCCTTGCATTGCATCCATGCCTCTTTAAAAATATGCTAGTAAGCACACTACATACAGAAGAAACGTGCTGTGCAGCATCTTTCACCCCACGTTATCAAGAGAAGGATGAGAGTATTTCCTTAAGGCATCTGAGTTAATTCATGGTATGCTAGCCTCTACTACTTTGAAAACAGGGGCACAAGGGATGCTGTCCTGGGAAATTTACCAAGTTAAGATCCCTGCCTCAAATCAAAAGGCTCCTGGATCCTCTGACATCCACCCTCACTTGTTCAACTGTTTTCTAAATATGGCTCAGAGCCCAACCCAGCATTCCTGATCTCTTTATCATCACTATGCAATCTGGAGCATGCCATAGATACATGTATTACCTCCCTTCTTGCATACGAATTGCCCCCACCCAACCCACGCTGGCTCTGCCTCTTTTCAGAGATAACCATGGTGCAGCTATACATCTTTCATGGATATTAACTGTAACCGTAGTTAGTTGTAACCTGGATTTGCAGTACATAACCATCATTACCATAAATGTTGGCACAGATATAACACTGCACTATGATTAGCTCCAAAATGTAAAGAGTGAAGAATGCCAAACAAGATAGGGGACAAGTGCCCAATCTCCTATCCATGGTAGCTATCCCCATTGATTGGTAATATTGTATCTGAACCAGGCCAATTTAAAAAGTAATAGTTAAAGCAATTTTTACAATCACACAATAAGTATTATTACATGAATTGCAATATGCAGATAAAGTAGCATCTAACATATTTAGATAACTAATATTTAGATCCAGTGACTTCATCGTAGCAGCGAGCACCGAAGTAAAGTACCCTTTAGAGCCAAATATTAGCCCCAAAACATACCTGCCTTAAAAGAAAAGTACAGTAAACAAACAACTAAATATATTAGCAACTAAATAAGTTCTCTTTACAAAATCATCTGTTGGTTTGTAATCATAAGTAAGCCCTAAGGCAGTGGTTCTCAACCTTCCTAATGCCGCGACCCTTTAATACAGTTCCTCATGTTGTGGTGACCCCCAACCATAAAATTATTTTCGTTCTTCTCTACACGATCCATTGTCATGGGATGGTTTGCTAATAATGAAAATAATACGTAACAATAGCTTTAATAATACAAAAGATGATACATGACATAGTTCAGTCAATACAGTTTCCTAAGACCATCGGAAATATGTGTTTTCCGATGGTCTTAGGCGACCCCTGTGAAAGGGTCATTCGACCCCCAAAGGGGTCCCGACCCACAGGTTGAGAACCGCTGCCCTAAGGTTACTTACGAATACAGATTCCCCACTTGCATGTTAAGTAAATGATACCTGACCTCTGGGAGCAGGATTTAGCTTAGCAAGCTGAACCAGTATTTCACTGTAAATCTGAGACGTTTTACCAGGATTAAGAAAATAACTGAATCCATGGTAAACACTAACCATGGTTAACCAATATGTCTTCACCAGGCCTGGTTATAGGAACGCACAACCAATAATACTACATAAATTAGCAGGGAGATAAAACAAAACCTACCTTTCTTTGTCACATACTTCATGTTTTCTGAAACAAAAAAAGTCTTATCTTGAGAGTCCAGGAAAGAAAACGTTGAGAAATCATTCGTATCTATAGGAACTGCAAAAATTAAAAGGTGGCTTGTTAACATCACATAGGGAAACAAAATAAGGAGCAAAAAGAAAGAGCCGAATAGAAAGCAGTGCTTGATTTAACCTGATGATGATGCAAAGTTCAGGTATCTTTTCTCAGTGTCAAGAATTCTGTCATGTATATGGGAAACGACATTCTGTTGCTCCATGATGAAGTCTACCGCATCTTTATGATCATTCAGCAAGCCCTGTAGGCACAACGACTCACGTTTCACTCTTATTTCTGCACCATTTGGTAACTTTAGATTGTAACGCAGTTCATGCTCTTACCCAAAGCTCCATACATTCTAAGACAGCCTTTCCCAACCTGGTGCCCTCCAGTTATGTTGGACTGCAACTCTCATAATTCCCAGCCAGAATACCGTCAGGAGCTGCCAAGACTAGAGGCAGCATTCATCAGATAAGTGCTTCCTGACAACCAAGCTGATGAGCCATCTGCTGGTTGCAGAGTTTTCTAGGTTATGATGTTCTCTGAGGCCCCGGAGCAACTCTATCATTGGCTCCCCATGACCTGGTAGGACTATAAAGGCTTCCAGGTCACACTGTGAACACTGATCTGTCTTCCATTGTCTGCTTGCCCACCCAACTGCTGCCCTCCAGGCTCTGGTCTTGGGAACTCAGGCCTCTTTACTTTCCACCCTGCTAGATGCCGAAGGCTGCCTGAGTCCCAGCGCCGTAACAGACATAAACGTGGGTGAGCGGGTTTCAGCACCGACTTGAACATCAGGGCCAAATCTGAGCATGTCTCCCCCTTTACATAGTCTTCAACGTGAACAGTCTTTTTTTAATTATCATTAATAAACGATGCAACCCTTCTACAGAAAAAGATTTTAGAAAAAGAACATGTGGAAAGAGATGACGTCTCTTATCCAATCCACATTTTCTTACCAATATTCATCTTCATACTGTGGCTCCAAGCGTCTCAAAGATTAACAAGTGCTTAGTTAAATTCTAAAGCATGGATAATCATTATATATTAGGTTTCAAAATCATGACTGCAAATTAAAATAATGATGCCATTTAGGTTTTCACAACATTAATTCCAAACCACCTCATTATAGAAGATGTAGAATAGAAGCACGACTGAAGCAATCTACTAGCCGATATTTCACTGCACATTCTTTTTCAAATAAATAATGCTAAACATACCATGAACACTGCCCGCTGAAAGGACTCTGTGGCATCCATGATCTTCAGCAGAGAGGTCCCTAACTCTGCAACATTCAGCTCTTTTCTGTTAAAGGGCACACCATTAAAGAGAGCTTGAGGCAATGGACCCAGGCCAGACTTCTTATAAAACACTGCTCCTGCCTAGATGGATCAGGGATGTCACAATTACACAGAATGTAGTTGACTGGGGAAAAGAAGTGATTAGATATCAAGAGACAATGAGCACAAACATCCCTGTACTGTTGGTCGGGACAGAGGGGTGCAAAGTGATGTATTATTCCCTTACCACTTCCCAGAAAGCCATTTCTGAAAACAAAACAAAAAAAAGCTATTAATTGCCAGATGAGAACACACTTTCCTGAAACAGCGTATGAAAGTGATCAAACATTCAAAAGGACTCCAACTTTTGCTTAGACTTGGAGCGTTGCAGCCTAGCCAATGGCATGTGAATGTTTGCGCTCCAGTTATGGAGTCATGTATAACTGCAATAGGAACGCATAGAGAGAGACACACTGCCATCAACGTGGGAGGATTTCATCACAGGCAAGTGGGACAAGGTAACTTGGGGTGGGAGAGAAGGGAACCTCTTTCAGCTTGAGGGTCAAGTTCCATTTCAGAGAAACTCTCTGGAGACCACTTTCCATTGGTGGGCGGGGCTGAAGGCAAAAGGGGCAGGGCCAAAACACCACCAGCATACTATCGCTTAAATATCTTGCTGCCAGTAAGGCTTGGGAATGTCATTCCAACTTTTTAGAATGGGGGGGAAGAAACTGCACAAAAGTGGGGGAACCACCAAACGGCTGGTGGTTGGCAGAAAGGGGATGGAGCCAGGAGATGGGGACATTGTCTTCTGGAGAACCCCAGAGGGCCTGATTTGGACCCCAGAGGGCCTGAGGCTTTGCACCTCTGGGGTAACTCCACTCTCCAGAACGTTAGCTGCCAATTCAGCTGCTTACTGATAAATCCAAGTATTCATTTGAATTTACATAAGTCAATGGAGGAGGACTAGCAGCGCAATCCTATACATGTCTACTCAGAAGTAAGTTCATTGGGGCTGCTAGTGCAATCCTATACATGTCACCATGAGTTCAATAGAGACTACCACCCAGGAAGTGGTATAGGATTGTATCATTTGCTATTTCGCTGCCTTGCTTGACCCCTGGACACCGGAAACCTTTTAAAAATGCCATGTTGACACTTCTGATGGTCACTACAGTGACATTACAGCGCCAATCCATGCTGCTGTACTGATACTACAAGGCAATCAATCTGTGAAATAGGCGACTGTTATTGGGGACTAGGAAAAACTGAATCTCCCAAACTGCAATTTTCAATGCCAAACACATTGACGGATTTGTGTGAAAGATATTTTCATCTTGCAACTCTACTCTTTCTACCTTTCTCTTTTCATCATAGTAGGAATGAATGCCCAGAATATCTTGCATGTCAGCATTAGGAAATACACTGAGAAGAACACGCTTCACATGCTTCACAGAAAGGACACCTCCATCTTTTACTTCACGGTACATCTAATTAAAAGAGAGAGATAAAGAAATGAGATAACCCATTCTACTGATGTATTCATATTATATTAAATTTTTATTACCACACTGCGAGTGGGTTTTAAAGGCTCCTGTCACCCAATCACAGACCCATCTAGTTTATGTTATTACCCAGTTTTCAGCAGTAACCAAAAGACAGTACACTTTAATACCTTTAACCAATTAAACTTCAATGAACTCTCTCTTAAAATCCATCCATCATATTCACTTCTCTGCACTAAGGGAAAGGGAAAGATACGGGGGAAAAGAATAAAACTAGCATTTATTCTCCCACACAATTACGTGCATCCATCTCGTGTCCTTCCAGTACCCAGCCATGAAATGAGTCAAGCAACCAAGGCAATATTTACATAATAAAGCTGTCTTGTAGTTGACTTTATTCTGGAGGACCAAAAATACGAGTGAACTGCTAAACATGTAGTCATGTTAGAAATCTCAAAGCACAGCGAGCAGAGCTATTAAAAGTTAAGATGGGGGTGGGGGAGGGAGGAAGGGGATGCAAAACCTCACAGCTATAAATCAGCCACTAATAAAGTTAGAAATGGAGTGATTTCTATTACTAGCATACAATCTTGGAACAGTCTCCCTAGAACAGCTTTGGGAGCACAAAATGCTGCTGGCTTTGAGAAAGAGCTGGATAAAATTAAAGAACTATCCTTTTTGTAAAAACAACAACAATAAATTCAGCTGTTTCGGTTTTGATTGATAGGGTCAGAAGGTTTCGCTTCAAACCCCCACATAAGCACCTTGAATTTCCACCCTTGCCGTTCAGCGAGGTAGCATCCACTCCCTTAAATCCATTTGTCTACTGTTTTGCCCTTTCTGTCCTGAACTTTAAGTCCACCCAACTGGTGGGAAAGTCCGTTTAGGGAAGGGATGGCAACTTGTGCCCCTCCAGATGTGGTTGGACTGCAACTCCCATCATCCTTCACCATTGGCTATGCTGACTAGGGCTGATGGGAATTGCAGTCCAACATTATCTGGGCCAGTTACTTTCCCCTGATTTACGTCCTGTTAAGATTGAGACACGCGATCTGAACATAAAAGGAAACAACAGCCGGATTAGACCTTATGTTTTGGCCCCATTCAGAAGACACCTTAAACCACGTCTTTAACCATGGTGGTTAAGCCAGAGCCAGGCTGTGTTCAGAAGACTCCTTAAACCATGGCTTTAACCACGGTGAATAAGTTAAAGCTTTCTGGCTTAACCACCATGGTTAAAGCCGTGGTTTTAGGTGTCTTCTGAATGGGGCCATAAAGGCATTACAATACTAGCAGTTGTATTTTCAGACGCTTTCAAAATATGGGCACATCTACATTTCTCATCACTACCCAGGTTCAGCCTCTGCTGGAATTTAGTTTCCTACTTTAGGCTTAACAATACTTGAGTTCTAAAAGGAAACCCTAACCCCACCCACCACTCCCAGGGCAGTGAGTGTCCCTCTGGGTTTTCTTTGCCTTCACATATACGTATCTCCCTGCTTGCTTACTTGAGTCATCTTATGGCAGCGAGGGCAGGAAGTAGATCTCCACATGTTTTGGGCTTCAACTCCCAGAAGCCCCCCTAGCATGGCCAATGGTCAGGAATGCTGGGAGTTGAAGGCAAAAACATCTTGAGATCTACTTTCTGCCCACCTCTGGTAGAAGCTATCTGCCGCTTTTTGCTTGCATGTCTCAACTAAACTAAATTGTGTGTGTGTGTTTGAGGGGGGAGTTCCTATCTTTGGGAAGGAAGTTGAAATGAATGATTTCTGGCCCATTCAGGCTCACACATACACTTGCTAAAAACATTCATTTTTCTCAAGCAAGCTTAAGATAAGAACAAAACTGGCTAGAAAAGAAGTATCTTTGATAAATGCATAATCATATCCTTGAAATTTAAAAATGTACTATCCTGTGGCTACATTGTACCTGTAGGAAAGCAAGGGCAACCTGGAATAAAACATAATTTTTATCTGTTTTCAAGCACTAACATGTATCATGGCGGCAAAAGCTTCAGGGATATCCAGTTCCTCTGCAACGAAGTTAAAAGCTCTCCATAAAGCTACTCCTGCGTCCTTATTTCCATCAACCACTTCATCAGTATTTACAATGAAAACAAATCCAATTCTGTTCAGGAATAATAAAAAATACTGTAAGAATAGCAAAGGTTATAAAATGACATTAAAAACAGATTAAAACTTGTTGCTTCAGCCTTCACACACAAAAGCATATCTAATGTGCTAACATTCTGACAGCAAAAATTAACTGTGACAACATTAAAAAATATGAAAGTGAGCCACAAGTGAGTTACAATATCTAGAAGAATTTTAATGAAATTGCTAGTGACTCTGACTGTGTAGGCAAACCAAGGAGGTAACCTATAGGGTTGGACAGCCTAGGCCTGTCCGGTTTTCATAGTGACTTTATTCAGATGTTGCACCAAACTATGGTTTGTGTTATGTATAGTTAACAAACCACAACTATGTCTACACCCAAGGGTGTAGAGGGAGGGGGGAGGATGGGTACCTGCTTCCGCGATCCTCCCCCAGAGTCTAGATGGCTGTGCAATGTCCCAGAAGGGAAGAGGGATGTCACGGCTGTCATATTCATTTATTTATTTATTTATTTGAGAAGAGTCCTGTGCACACGTGGCAAAAATAATAATAAAAAAAACACCCCCTTTGCCGAACACACACCCTCGCCAGCCCAGGGATGGCGAAATTACTGCCCCCTACCCCCACCCCCATGGGCACGGAGCCTCGCCGCGCAGCTCAGTGCCCAGCCCCGCTACTCGCAGGGGACAACCCTGGAGGGGCGGCCACACATCCCACGCTCCCCAGGACGGTCCCAGGACCGTGGGCAAAATCAGGATAATCAAGGTCTCGGTTATCCCAGGAAAATGGAGAGGTTGTCCCTGCTTGCCCCGGGATCCCCTGTGGGTCAGCTGGACACACAGGGACGATCTAAGGATGACCCTGGAATAAAAGTATGGTGTAGACATGCCCAAAGTTTGAGCTTTCAAACCTACAAGTAACCCATGCTTTACACTGCTTTTGTGCTTTCATCTGTCCACCTGATCAGCACTCAGCTTTATAAGTTTGTGCAGCAGCCTCTTGAGATGGAGCAATGGCCAGAATTGTGATTTCTTAATGGTTCGTGAATTAATGTGTAATGATAAACTAGAGTTAGCAAGTACTGTGATTACAAATCATTTTCAAATCATTATTCAATATCCTGGTTTGGAAACCCTTGACAGACCTTGGCTACTGAGCTGAAATTGGCCCAGTTCAGAACTAAGGCTAAATCAAGGTTTAGTGTTTTGAGGAGTTGCAGATGCAAACCTTGAGCTCACAGGTCTCCACCCCTTCCCTTCTCCTACAAGGGTAAGAAGTTTTAAACTTCCAATTGCTGTTTTGAATACACCACAGTTTCCAGTTACATCTGAACATGGGAAACTCTGGCTTGTTCTAACTACAGTTTGTTCAAAGAAATCAGGATCGAACTGTGGTTTCAGATCCTGATTTCTTTGTACTAACTGTGGTTAGAACAAACCACTTTCCTATATTCAGATGTAACTGGAAACTGTAGCTTGTTCAAAACTGCAACTGGTAACTTTGAACTTCTTCCTCTTATGTATGAAGGAGGAGGAACGGGGAGCATGCGACTTTGAGGCTGGCTGCCTTGAGTTCAAACAAACCATGGTTTGTTGCAACGTCTGAACTGGGCCATAAATCCAGATTTAAAAACAAACCGTAGCTTGGTTTTACAAACCATGGTTTGGTGTCATGTTTGAATGCCATAGCCTCATACAAGAACAGCTAACCCAAACTTTTTGGTTTTCACCACATGCAAATTAGCGTCAGCTGCTAGGCATTCCTGTTAGGCTGCGTAAGAAGAGAAAGCAAGGTATATTGCTCTGTTCTTCCCCACTCTTGGGCCTTAGCTAGACCTAAGGTTTATCCCGGGATCGTCCTGGGGTCATCCCTGTTCATGTAAATGACACACAGGGAATCCCGGGAGCAAGCAAGGATGACCCCGGGACGATCCCAGGATAAACCTTAGGTCTAGCTAAGGCCTGTGAAGCTTCTCATGAATACTACATTCTCAGCTGAACCAAATGAAAAACCATGTATTAGCAATGCTTGAAAATTAAGGGTCACCATGCATGACACTTATTCAGATGATACACCAGCGTATAAAGATCTTGCATGTCTATTTAGCCAAGTTTATTTATTTATTACATTTCTATACCGCCCAATAGCCGGAGCCCTCTGGGCGGTTCACAAAAACTGTAATTGTTAATGAGTTCTAAAAGAGTGTACATTCACCAACACACATACATACATACATGTGTGACCTTCACACAGCTCCTGCTTTCTCCTACACAGCAGGGTGTAGATTATAAAGGGGGCATGTAAGTGCTAACACCACCACCACCACCACAGTAATCTCAGATTGATATCCCAGTGTTAATTTACCTAATAGGAACTTTTTGTCTGTAGATTACTTCAACAAGTTTTATGAAGCCTGCTGCTTCTTCCTGAGTAGGATCAATAAAGAGGACCTAAAAAAAGAAAAGAAAAGATAACTCATTGGTCTTATATCTTTCTTGTACATTCTCTTTTCTCTGCCTTTGCAGATTTAACAGCCTCAAGGGAGACTCCAAGGACGACCTGGAAACTTCAGCTAGTGTAGAATGCAGCCACTTGTGAGCTTGTTGAGGTCAGATGTTCAGAACAAATCACAAAATTGCACTGGCTACTAGTACATTTCCAGGCCAGATTTAAAGTGCTGGTTTTGGCCTATACAGTCATAAATGGTTTGGGGCAAGGTTATTTGAAGGGCTACCTGCAGTTTAAGATCAGCACCCTATGTGTTGGCCTGCCTTTAAGATCAATTAAAATGGGAGGTAGCAGGGACAGGGCCCTCTCAGCAGTAAACCCTAAGAGTGTCTGGTTGGTCCCTCAGTTGACATTGAAAAAGGCTTTGAAAACCCACTTGTTTCAAATGGCTTTTAATTGGTCCTACTACTGCTTTACTGAAGTTTTGCTGCTGTGGCTCTGAAAAATATTTTATTATAATACCATCTCATTGCATTTTTATTTGTATATTTTGTTGATGCCTTGGGTAGACTATTTATTTTTAAATAAATAGTCCTTATTAAGGCGGTAAATCTTTTCTAGACTGCAGTTGTAGACTCACAACCATCCAAATAATTCTAACCAAATCACCTGATACACTTGCATTGAATTACATGATTTGCACATAATGACAATCCATGGTTGAAAGTACCCATGGGCTGCCGTACACGAACAGGAGAGAGCAAGCATATTGTCTCCTGCATGCCCACCACTTCCGTTCTTATTCAACAATCGACGATTGGCTCCGTCGTAGATTGTTGAATGTGATATCTGAACCGATGGGTTGTTTAGAGGCTAAACAACCCAGCAGTTAACCCATGGTTTGTTGTTGGGTTAATTGCTGGCTTATTCAGCCCCTAAATGATCCATTGGTTCAGATTCAGATATCACACTCAATAGCCTATGAAGGAGCCGACTGTATGTTGTGGAACTTTAGAATGTTTTTAGGATGTTTTAACAATGTATATTATGTTTTAATTCAGTTTTATGTATTTTATATTTACTGTTGTTCCCTGCCTCGATCAAAATGGAGATGCGGGTAAGAAATAAATTTATTATTCAGGTAGCGTGCCTGCTCCCTCCTGCTCACCCTTGACAGCCATGTTTGTTTGTTTTTAAACGCATGGACTGTAGTTACGTGTAAACAGCCCCTAAGTGAAAATAATGGTTTTCAACTGAGGTGGTTTCCATTATGTGAGCCATCAACTACAGTCTGAAGTGACATAGCCCAGAAAAAGATTTACCACCTTAGTGAGAACTAGTTCAGACGGTATTGGAAAGAAGTCTGCACATTCCTAATAATGTCTAGGAAAAAATGAAGAAATAAGAAAGTCTCCTGGCATACTTGGAGGCAACTTTGGAATTTATGCATTTGTAGTAAAACCTTCGCCATTGGGTGATAAACAGTAGCAGAATTGTCATTTTTGTTTTGTTCAGAAACCCCAAAAACGTATACATTTATCACTTTCTGCAGTGAACCTCTGATTAATGGCACTTTTGTGGGGGTGGAGAAGAACAATACTTAAAATATGTATGATATCTATATTTTGTCTGCAAATATTTTTTTTTACTTGGAAAAATGATTACTCTTGACAGCAATATTTTTCATTTTCATGTTTTGTTGTTGAATATTTTAGACTGCAACTTCTCATCTTATGCTCAGTGCAACACAAATAAAAAAAGCTCAATCTGGAATAAGGGAACCGAGATTTTTAGAAACTCGAGGTGAATTCTTATAACTGTGTTTACTCAATCGGCCATCGCCATCAACACACAACACCCTGTCTGACAAAGCTACTACGTGTTGGTTCCCTGAGATATGTGCAGGCAGTATTCATTTAGTTTGAGAAAATGGAGACCAGGAATTAGCTTCTTACAGTAAGAAGAAATAAGCTGTGTTGCATTAGGATTTAATGTAGTATTTAGATGTACTTCCAGACAGACATCAGTAGGTTTTCTCATAGTAAAGTGTTCTTAAATTAAAAGCTTAATCACAAGTGAGAATACAAGCCTGTTTTTTCCCCCTCCAGGGATAAAGAGAGTTTCAGGATTTAAAGCCAACCAACCATAAGGCTACACATTTTATATGCATTTCCCCCCCTGAAATGTACTAACAGAAAGGGACTGAAGTTTGGATTTTGCAGCCCAAGTGAGAATTGTCAACGCTTGTCTTCACACAATTACTTTCTCAGCAACACTTTGTCCATGTTGCTGGGATAGCTCCGGATTTCTGGTAGCCATTACCAATGGTTATATGATTCCATCAAGCAGGAGACAAATATAATCCATGCAAGAGGTTTCGGAATGTCAAATCTATTGCCAAATTCTCAGGTAAAATGTACATTTATTAATACATTTGAAACAAAATACCCAAAATTATCTCTGGATCACAGACTGATTTACATTTACTGTTGTGGAATGGCAGCCACTTCCACAATGTCAAGTCCCATACCACACTGGTTAATCCTAAATACAGGCATTTCTTTACAAGAATCAATCCTCCCCTCCCCCCCATCAAAATCCCTATTCCTTGTATCATGCATTTTAGATTGTAAGCCTGAGGGCAGGAGATTGTCTTTTGGAAGGTGATCTGAGAACCTTTTTGCAGGGGTAAAAATGCTTGAAAGAAAGAAAAAGAAAGGCGAGATGTGTGAATGACGTAGTAACATACTCAGGATCCAATGCTATAATAATAATACATAATAAATCAACTCACAGACATCAATTAGGGTGTGTCTATTTTAAGGATACAGTTTGATTGTTCCATTTTTTCTGACCATTTAGTGTATGCCAGTTCTTGCCTATATATGGGTTTCATTTGGTGTAAATGAACAGAACACCATGTTCTGCAACTCTAGTTTAGGGCAGCTTGCCCCAGAACACAAAGCCTGCCCCAAAACAAAAGCCAGCAATGATATCATAACTCCAACCCTGAGCCAAGACTCTGGCACAGGGGAGGAGGAACCAGGCAGATCAGAAAAGCCTGTGATGCAAGTTGCAGAGGTCCAGACCCAGGTCGCAAAGCTGCCCTGAAGCCTATAAGCCAGAAGCTCCTTGAGTCCACCCTGAATTGGGACTCAGAGACAGCATCCCTGAGAGATTCCTTTAGGGGACTCCACAGGACTCGATGGCCACTGCAGAGAATGCAGAAAACTGGGGATGACTGAGACACGGCAGGAGTGCTAAACTCTAGACCAGAGGACTAACACTTAAGTTAGAGTTGGGACTTACCCACTCTCTTCCTCACATGGGTGACTGCCAGCATTCAGGCTGCCCTGCATAGCAGTGGGAATAAGGGATAGCAGAACCTGCCCACATGGGGAAGAGCATCTGCTCTCCCCAGCGCAGGCAAGTCAGACCTAGGCCACATCCCCAAACAGACTCCCTTTTGGAATCTAACAGTACAGGATTGTTGGATAGGATTCCCACAGACGGATTGACTTTTCCTGGAGGTGGGGCTAAGAGTCTAAGCTCTGCTCCCTGGAGGAACCCCAAGAGACTGCGTGGGCCGGATTGGGGTGCACCACAGGCCGGATTAGGCTTGCAGGCTGGGGGTTTAGCACTCCTGCCATTAAGGTTCTCCACTTTTTAGGAACCAGGCAGAGCGCAAGAGACGGAATTTAGCCCAAGAGGGGAAAAAGGCCTCGGTTGAGTTACAAACATGGTTAGAGCAAACTGCCTACTTGGAACTATCCAAGGCCCGGCAATTCCGGCCATACCATCCATCCTGGCTATGGCCAGGACAGGATAAATCAGGACTGCACATGCACCCTCTCAAAGCAAAGAAAACGTAACTGCCCCGCAACTTCAGACTTAGTTTACGCAGGGGTCTGCTGCTCCAAAACAAGGCCCAATACCTTGGTTTACTCCAGAAGAGCCCAATTAGAAGTGATTTGCACATTAAGGTCCTCAGGTGGAGGGCACCAAACGGGTGTCGGGTGAAATAGTATTTAAAAATGTCTTATCCTGTTCACTGTCCAATCAGATACAAAGGATGCCCATGCTGGTGTTATCCTAGAGACTAGCACTGCTGTGCATGGTGCTGTCGATTACTTTGCATGCAGTCCAGCACTGCTGTACTGCTTTACCAGCAATCCAGTGACACATCCGTGGGTGATATGCAGACACGTGGATCGCTGCCTCGGGATGTGTGTACAAAGGATGGGGCTTTTCAGTGGCTTCCACATAACCTTTAATGTCTAGTGTAGCTCTAATTTTATGATATTTAAAGAATATACAAACCATCTGCCCAATACCGTTCACCCCTCAATACATACCAAATTATATAAATTGCGCCGAATCTGCCGCATCATTCCTGCATATGCTGGTTTAAGAAGTTCCTGAAAACTTGAAGGCCACTTGTCATACATCTGATCCTTTTCTATGTCGTTGATCCACTAGAAGAACATAACAGTGGTTAAAATCAGCCAAGCATTATAACCAAACATAATTCTGTCAAATGATCCGTGGTAAGAACATAATACTGAACACATCACATGGATGTAAGACTGCAATCTTAAGCACATTGAGGGGCTTTCTTACCTCTATTCAGGCATTCTGAACCTGAATAGGACAAACACACAAGGAGAAGGAGTGCCCCAGCTTCGTCCCTCTCCCTCATCACATTTGTCACTCTCAACTCATGGGCATTCTGGCCTGCATGGAGAGCCTCCTCTTCAGATTGTCTCTCTTCATGAGTTGAGGACAATAAACGTACAGAGGGAGAGGGGCAGAGCTGGAACGCTCCCTCTCCTGAACCAGAATTTGACAAATGCGTGAGAACACCTGAATAGGGCTTTTGTTACCCTAGTCATTTGTAAGCCACTTTTCCATAAACAGGTAAAGATATGGCTACAAGAACATTTGAAATGACAACCATGTACGCAAGAACCAATTGCAATGATCTGGTCCGTGGAACTGGTATCCATATGAAGGATACCAATTCTGTGGGAAAGACCCCTGTGACTGGTTGTTACCCACACTTAGGTTGCAATCTGATACACACTTATGGGGGACAGAGGCCATGGCGAGACCAGGCCTATATCTTGGGATTGTCCCAGGATCTGTGCATCCAAATGACACAGGGCATCCTGGGAGCAGGCAGGGACGACCCCTCCATTGCCTGGGATAATCCTTAGGTCTAGCTAAGGCCAGAGTCTTATTGGACTCAACGGGATTTACTTGAGCAGATTTGAGGAGATATACATAGGATGGCACCATTAAACATGCTCCCAGCCATGTGGGTGAGAGCCATTCAATGAGAAACAGTTCTTACATGACTCCTTTACTTAGAAAGGAATGTGTCACATACTAACTTTGCTCCCTCCTCCCCTTCCCTAATTGGAAAGAGGCACGAGGGAAGCTGACTCAGCTGGCAACTGGAGGAACTGTTCCTCAAGGTGCCTGCAGAGTCCCTACCCAGCTTTGCTCCCCACTCCCCTTCCTCAACTGAGCTGCAGCCTCAAGGAAGGTGTATTCCTTGAGGCCTCAGTCATTCTCTTGCCCTTCTCCCTTCTCTCAGAGTGGCAAGGATAGGGAGTCGGGGCAGGGCCTCATCCAAAGCCTCCATGGGTCGGCCTTGTGGACTGCGTTCAGCCCAAGGAACAGAGGTCCCCACCCGATTTTTGGTCTGGAACATACCCAAGATTCCCCACCAGCTCTGTTGTAGTCTAAGCCCAGCAGTGTTGGGCAACCTCGATTTCAAAGAAGCTTATCCACCATTACTGATATTCACACTAAGACTCCATGGAACTCCAGGATTCTCCAAAACAC
This sequence comes from Elgaria multicarinata webbii, assembly GCF_023053635.1. Classification (NCBI taxonomy): domain Eukaryota; kingdom Metazoa; phylum Chordata; class Lepidosauria; order Squamata; family Anguidae; genus Elgaria; species Elgaria multicarinata. Next base: position 23,051,856 of record NC_086175.1, on the reverse strand, counting down.
AGTTTGGAAAACATTACGCTAGAGAAAACTGTAAGAAGCAGTGGTATCCAGTCCACATTTAACCATCAGTAATAAAACTGATTCATTTTAAATAGTGAAAATCACATTGTGCTGCCAAGATCAGCTAGGGAATGCACACACACACCACACCAAATACAATGTGGGAGAAGCCCTTGTAAATAATAACAACAACAACAACAACTAGTCTATTGCAGTCCAATGAGAGTTAATCACAGACAAATTAGTGTTTTGTCCCTTTTGAAAAAACCTACACAGTATAAACACACATTAAACATAAAAAAGAAAGTTTAGTCCCCCAGTGAACTGTGCAATATATATTGTAGTAAACAAGTAATTAAAATGTACTCAGCCACTACCAGTATTCATACACTTGTCAATAAAGTGCAATTTGGCATCCTTTGAGATTCTTCCTTTCAATTTCTTCCTCAATTATAAGAAAAATGTATCATTTGATGCATCTGAAGACTCTTCTTTAATTGCTTATCCACTGATGCACATTTAAAGCTAATAAATACAGAAATTTAATACGTAGACTACTCAAAGGAATAATCTATACTTTATTGCTTTTTTCTCAATGTGCACCTGAGTCTTATACAATGGTTATCCAGTTCAACAACAGTATGTTGATTGTGAGAAAACTGAATGTCTGCCAATACTCCAGTTCAGTTTCCTTCAAATAATTTCATGGAACTAAACAAAATAAATTTTCTTATTGGGGTACATATACGAAACTTTCTCGTGCACAAGGAACAGGCAGAATGGAAAGACTGGATGCAACCTAGAAGCAGCCTTCATAATTCTCCAATAAAAGCTCTCATTTGTCAAATTTGTAATAGTTACTTTCTTTTTCTCATTCTCAGCAACCAACACAACACAAACACACACAGTATTTCAGCTGAAGAACAACTTCTTTACTAAAGATCCTTTGTAATATTGGCTTGGATCCAGAGTAGACCTTCTCCAAACAGAAGGATTCCTTCCATTTGCGGAAGGGTTGGAAAATAGCCCCTGCCTCTTGCAGACTCCTGCACTTCTGCCCACATTATGCCTGAAGTTCCTCCAGAACAAATGGGAGGGGGGAACAGGAAGAAAGGGGGCTGCTGGAGGAAGTCAGCAAATCAGCAGAAACTGCCTATACTGCTTCTGCTCATGAGAGGTCCCTTAAGTGGAATTTTGCTTATGGATTTCTGCATCCAACTCACCATTTTTATCCTGTGTAAATATTGTTCTTTAAAGATCCTAACATTTGGGCATAGTTCATTTGACTTTAAAAAAATAATAATGCAGACACACGCTGTCTACTACCCTTTATTCTAGTCTCATTCCCCCATGCCCCCTCTGCTGGTTACCTTTGCTGTTTCGTGTGTGTGTCCCCTCCACCTCCATCACCCAGGGAGCCTTTTTTTATTTGTAATGCTGAGTTGTTGTTGTTGTTGTTGTTTTGGGGGGGGGGGTTTCTAAAAATATTTTGTGATGTATGATTTTAGTGTGGACATATATATAGTAGTATGCCGTCTTGGGAGACTTTGGAAGGTGGGATGTAAATAAGTAAGTAAATAGTTTGGGGGGAAAAGGACTTAACTTTTTTTTATTCTACTACTCTGTAAAGTTCTATATACACTGATAAAACTCTAAAAACATCGTCACCACTATTTGACCCACATCATGCACAGGCAGATATTAAACTCCATCCTAAAAAAAGTGGTATTTCATTGCTCACCAGCGGTCATTTTGACAAGTATATCAAGAAAAACCTCAGGAGTTTTGTACAAACACTGCCACAAACCGCAGTGTAGCAGACCTTTTTTTAAAAAAAATAATGAATGCAACCTATCCTATACCTGTCTTTTAAACTAAATTAGAAAAACAGATAAAGCTTTAGTATACTTTGCCTGCCCCAAGCCTTTGCGAACAGAGCACTTTGTACACCTTTTTAGTGCTTAACAGAGAAATCCCAAGTCCCAACTCTGCTGGCTCAGGAGGGTTAAAATGGGGCAGAGTTGTCCTCTACCAGTGGCAGGAGCGATGCTCACCCCGGTGGCCCCCAGTAGACCCTTGTGAAGCACCATGGATGTAGGTCTAACACAGATGGCCTTTCCACCAGAAGTAGGCTCTGAAACAGGGTGTTGTGAGTCCGGGGTAGAGTTAGCACGTCTCCTGAGAGGCCCCAGGATTGGGCCCTTCACCCACACCAGCCTGGAGCTGGCACAGGCATTTCTCCTCCCATTGAAATCAACAAAAGGTAAGTCCACTCCTTCCACTGCCTGTCCTGGCTGGCACAAGCCATGAAGGCTTTGGAAGCAGTGGACGAACTGCGACATTACTCACACCACCACCCTGAGAAAATTTAAAGCCTCAAAAAAAATAAGCAATTTTCAGAGGGAAAGCAAAGAATCTTGCGAATAATATGGTTACTTACTACTATTGAAGAGTGCCGGATGTCTAATGCATATGCGTCATCCTCAGAATGGATCGGTAATCTCATGAATTTACTAAGAACTTCTTCCTTAATTCCAAGGGAGTGAAGTCCTTGCATTGCTTTCCCATCCACCTTCAGAGTTTCTAAAATACTTTACATTTAAACAAAACTACATTAAGGAAAATACCACATAGAATAATCCCAAAGGAAAACAAATGCAAGGAATAGTTAAACAGCATTCCTTGTAAACTTTCCCTTCGTGTTTTGTTTACAACATATTTCTACTCGATTGCACAGTAGTGAAGCATCTGATGCTTACTGGCTGAGCTGGCACAGTGGCATGGAATGTTCATTTGCTCAGGGAACCAAAGTATGTGACACCCATCTTCTCAGATGAGAGAATGCACAGCAGAAAGCAGAGGGCTTGGAAGAGACCCCTGGACATAGGGAAGCTAAGGACTGAGAAAGAAGATTCTAGGCGCTCCCAGATGGGGCATTCATGGCGCCATTGCCTTGTCTCATTCATGAAATTTTACAGGAGGACATAGAGGAGCCATTCTGGATCAGACCAAGAGTTAATCTAGCCCAGCATTCTGTTCACACAGTGGCCATCAGCATTGTCTTGCATTTATAATCCTCCCGTGTTTTCCCACCGCTTCTTCCGCAAAAAATCCATTCAGGAAAGAAAAGATAGAATATCTGCCCAATGCCTTCTCAATGGGAGCGCTAGGAGCCCTCTATAGGAAAGCACCTCTGAAGGAAGGGTAAGTGGAGAAAAATGGCAAAGTAATCAAGAAGATCAGGCTTGAGATCGGGAGATACTGTTGGTGTGGAGGGAGAAGAATATAAGGGAGATTTTTTTAAAAAAGTTTATTGTTTAACGAGCTAGACCGAGTCTTCGGTTCACATGCTCCCTTGCAACTTTTCATGTGAGTGGATGAGTTAAACTTTCCATTCCTGGATAGTAGACAAACCATGGTTTCTGCTAAATGCAAACTGAGCAAATGGTTCTAGCCGAAGTTGGTTAACAAGCCAGGATATTAAACAAGGATACAATGGGTAATGGAGCAAGGGTTAAAAAGGAGGCAGAACCAAGGAGAAAGTAGGACTGGGACAGAGCTACACAGGAAACTAATTACATGAAGGGCTGTTACTATTGGCAGTAAAGATGTCGACAGGCAAAGGTAGTTTGAAGGGCTGGTGACTGTGGGAGGCACGGAGCCAGTTCCTTGCTGAGCTTCTCATTGTGATGCTGGGTGCCATTTTGAAAATTCAAGCTGTTGCGTTCACCGTGGCTTGTTGTTACATGTGAACCCAGCAAGGGTGGGTTGTTGGGGTGAAAGCTGCCTGCAACCCTAAAACAACCCATGGTTTCTGGCCGGTTTGTTAACCACCCCAATAATCCACTCTCACCGAATTTGCATGTAACGATGAGCCATGATGCACCCCCACTGTTATACTGAATTTTTAAAATACAAAATGCCAAACCTGCAGGGAAATTCACCCATTGTGGCTTGCCACTATGTGCGAACTAGGTAACAAGGTTGGCAGAATGGAGTCTAGACCCTGACAGGGAGATTTTGCCAGTTCTAGCTCTTTTGTCACTGCAGGAAGCAAAGAGGACTAAAAAATAATATATATTAGCATTTCTCTTGGGGCTGCTAAAGTATAGTTAATCACAGCTTGACTGAGCTATTGGTCAGGCTACTGGACCCTTTTTGAGTAGAAAAATATATGAAGTGAGCTGCAGAACTAATACTTTACCTAAATGGATCATGAAAATCCAAGTCTATAGGAAGGCCATTTAAAAACAGACGTGCTTCACCAGGCTGAAGTTCAAAAGTTTTATGTAGATGCTAGAAAAATAAAAATTGCTGAGGTTAATATGACTTACGCAAAACAGTTTTAAAATGAATCTAAGAAATATCCACATGCTTCAAACTTGAAGTCTCTTGGAATAAGATGGCATTTAATTGTGGGTGGATCAAATTTAATCTCCTAATTATTCTTGTGGATAAGGAATTTTTCCTCTTTTCTACAAAATAAACTCAATGCTAACTATTCATTAGCATCATTCATCCTTCTTTATATAGTCACAGCTCATAGAAAGGAAAAACCAAATAACCCAATAGATAGGATTTAAACTGCTTTGACTACTCCAAGAAGTTATGTCCAGTATTTATTGCTTTAAGAAGTCTTGCTGCCCATTTCAGACACCAATTCCCTAGTTTCATCCATTGCTAACTCCCATCCCACCATCGTGCAGCTTGAAGGAGGCTGTTTCACCGCAGGCCCAGAGCAAAAATGTCTCACAATAAATAAAATTTATTGATATGGAATACTATGGAATAATCTCAATTAACATTTAAAGACAACAAGTAGGATACCATGAGACAATGCCATTAGACAGAAGAGGTTCACCTCATACAGCTACAAATTAACAGCAGCTACAAATTCAATTGTTAAAAGGGCAATTAGGTGTGGTTGCCTTTAATGTTTTGTTCCTTCAAATCAGCCTTCCCCAGTCTAGTGCTCTCTAGGAGTGTTGGGACTGCAACTCCCATAACTCCCCAGCCAGCAAGGCAGGGCATGTTGAGTTGATGAGAGTTGCAGTCCAGCATAGTTGATGAGAGTTGCAGAGCCTGGCTGCGACAATGGACTGGTTGAGGGCTAATAAACTGAAGCTCAATCCAGACAAGACTGAGATGCTATTAGTGGGTGGTTCTCCTTACCAAATGTAAGGTGTTCAACCGGTTCTGGATGGGGTTGCACTCCCCCTGAAAGAGCAGGGTTGTAGCTTGGGGGTTCTCCTAGAACCATCTCTGTCACTTGAGGCTCAGGTGGCCTCGGTGGCACAGAGTGCCTTCTACCAGCTTCGGTTGGTGGACCACCTATGCCCCTATCTGGACAGGGATAACCTAGCTTTACTTGTCTATGCCCTGGTAACCTCCAAGTTAGATTACTGCAATGCACTCTACATGGGGCTGCCTTTGAAGACCACAATACCTGATGGAATGCCTCTCCCAACCTGATGGAATGCCTCTCCCAACACTGCGCTCAACATCCAAGGTCCTCCTCCGGGTGCCTACTCTGAGAGAAGCTCGGAGGATGGAAAAAAGACCTTTTCTGTGGTGCCCTCCCCCCCCCACCCACATTGTGGAACCATCGCCCTGACGAGGCCTGCCTGGCGCCAACATTGTTATCTTTTCGGCCAGGTCAAGACTTTTCTCCCAGGCATTTAGCAATATGTAATTAGCCTAGGTTTGTTTTTGTATGTTTTTCTGATTTTTGCATATTGTTAAGTGTTTTTATCCTATGTAAACTGCCCAGAGAGCCTCGGCTATGGGCCAGTATACAAATGTAATAAATAGTAATACTATCTGGAAGCATCAGGTTGGGGAAGGCTGCTTCAGTTCTGTGGCAATAGTGCTTTTTGTACACCCATTTTCCTGCTGTGCCAATGATAGTTTCCCAGGTCATATCTTACCATGATGGGATTATTCCTTATTTAATTCTGATCAGTCAAAATTGAATAGGAACAGTAGCAGCACAATTGGTGCTTTGAATAGAGTCTCCTTTTCTCAGAAGCCGAACTTCCCAGTAATGAACAGCTTGCCTGTCTTTCAGTGTAGAACAGACTAGTTTCAACACTGGATGTACATAAAAACTTTCATGTGCGCAGTCTGGGTATTGCTGCAACCAGGATAAATTAGCTTAGAGCAACACAACCCATGTAGAATTTCCAACTTAAATGAACTTGTTTCACCATTCCTTTAGACTGCATGGGCCTTAGCCATTGGCCTAAAGAGGGTCATCCTACATTGCTATCTTTGATAGGCTTTTAAAAAAAATGTTATTGTCTTTTTAAAAATTGTTCTTGAATTATATTATAGCTATTGAATAATTACTATGAAATAGCTATTACTATTAGTGGCTTGGAGTGATATATGCAGAAAAATGAGACGTGTTTATTTTTTTATTACAGTTTATATTCCACCTTTCCACCAAAAATGCTGCACAAGGCGGCTAATAATAAAAAAAAAATAGAGATTCAAAACAGAATCTTAATGGGATCAAGTTACAGGAATAATGTACTCAAGTTACAGGAAGCCAGATTCTGGCTGGACATTAGGAAAAACTTCCTGACTGTTAGAGCAGTACGACAATGGAACCAATTACTTAGGAAGGTCATGGGCTCTCCCACCCTAGAGGCCTTCAAGAGGCAGCTGGACAGCCATTTGTCAAGGATGCTTTAAGGTGGATTTCTGCATTGAGCAGGGAGTTAGACTAGATGACCTTATAGAGTCCTTCCAACTCTACCATTCTAAGATTCTATATGATCCTAAAGCACATTAAAGCAAATACAGTAAAAACACAACAATACAGCATCTAATCTGTTAAAAATTCCTTCAGCAGCAGACCAGCATATGTACCAAAGGTCTGCTTGAATAAAAACGTATTTGGCTGCCTTCAGACAACACAATAGTCAAAGGTGGATTAATAGTCAATTCCACAGTTGATTATCGAGGGGGTATTCCCCCATAACATGATTATAATCAACCATGGTGTGGATTAAGGGCAGTGTTGAGTTGACTATTAGTCAATGGTGTGTTTGATTGACACATCCCCCGCCCTCTTCCCCCTCAGTCCTCCCACTGGTATCCCATCAGTCATTGCGAGTTCTGCCCGCTGGACTAGAGCGACAGCTGCTGCTTTGGTCACTCATCCAGGGGAGTCCGTAGCCATCGAAAATAGTGGTGCGACGAAATAGTCAATGGTGCCCAACACACAACATGATAGCTAGCAGTTGTTCAAATAATCAACTCTGCACAGCTATTTGAAAAAGTCCCGACAGATGACACAACAACCCATCGTTGACTATTTAACCCACCATTGGTTATTGTGTTGTCCAAATCCAATCTATGCCTTCAACAAATGACAGTGTGTTGAATTTGGTCTTGGAGTTTTGCATTCAAATACCTGCTCTGCTTTATAGACAATGGCAATCTTGGGCCATTGGGCAATCCCCTTCACTGCACATTCTGCACGTGTAAAATGGTTGTCGGAGTATGGCCTACACCACAAAGCACAGCTAGGGCAAACATGATTGAAGGCAATAATGCCCTTTGTATATAACAAGACTGGTCTATAAGTTGAAGAGGTATTTAGGCTTGAACACCTACAACCTTCTGTAACATAGCTACTTACTCTTGAATGCTATTCTGACTGCATCTAATCACCATATACTTTTCAATCCTTAATAGCCTTTAGCCTCTTTCCTGTATTGCATTTTTTATTCAACTTTCATTATCTTAGAGGGGAATCTTTCAGTTCTGCACAGCTTGAAATCATGCCTCTCCTGCTGCTAGACGAATATCCTCTAGCTCAAAAATGTGCCTGACAATTTATTCTGCGGTACCACCGAAGTCTGAATAGCTGCCAAATTTATATTCAGACACACACAAAAAAGAGATTGCTTTTTAAACCACAGTGTTTGTGTGCACCCAAACTATCTTTCCATGTGGTCCTCTGAGACAATGTAACTGTATGTGGCAAGGTTTAATTTACAAACAAATGTATAGCAAATTTCATTATCTGTATTCAAAAGAACTGACATTTTGTTTCAGCACTTCTCTTCAAAGTTATGTTTTAATCCCTTTCTATCAATCCTCCCTAACCTGGCCTGCTCCAGATGTGTTGGATTACAATTCCCATCTTTTCCATGGCTGACAGGGGATGTTGGGAGTTGTAGTCCAACACCAGGTTGGAGAAGGCTGCCTTACATAGTAGGTTCAAAATAGGGAGAACTAATTAGAAACACACACACTTGCCATTTTGGGAACGCATTTTTTTTTTTAAATTAGACCGCCTACTCAAACATTAGTTTGGATGTGACACTTGCGGGGAAGGCTCAAAGTTCTTCTGTTAGCTAACAGGATTTTCCAAAAGACAGCAACTGACATCAAAATGCATTCAGATCTATTTTAAGAGCTATTTAACTACCAGCACTTGATGCCATTTTACAGTGCGTTTGTGCAGCTGCTGCAGTCTAATAAAAATGAGTAATCTGCAGCAAGGGGGGGGGGGGAGGAAAACTTAAATAGGAATTCACTAAAAGATGCCTATTAAAAAGATCAAATGGCTAGAAGGAAAAAAATAGCTCCAGGGCTTTTTTAAAAAAAGAGTAATTGTTTTAGATCAACCACGTAAAAGTGTCAGGAACGCATGAAAAACAGTGTGCTATTTAATAGAGACTTTCACGGGCATGAAGTTCAGTCCTGCTTTGAAGCATCTACAAAATGAAACTTACAGCTTGGTGCTAACTATCTTTACTCAGAAATAATAAGCCCCACTGAATTCAATGAGATTTTTCTCTAGATCTGAGCTTAAAATTGCAATCCTAATCGAATCATTTTAAGATGTACAGTTAAACTGAAAGAGTATTCAAAACCAAGTGCACTTATTGCAGATAAACATTTTAGCATGATACTTTCTCAAGGGCTGCAGGAACCTGAAACTGTCCCAATTCAGCAATCAGCAATAGTAAATCCAAATAAGCGATTGCTCTTAAAAGAATATGGAGCAGTAGTCATGTTAGCCTGTTTCAGCAAACACAACAAGGGAGTCTTGTTGTGGTAACTTAAAGACTTAACAGATTTATTGTGCATAATGAACGGATGAAGTGGGGCCTAGCCCATGAAATGTTATGCCACAATAAATTTGTTAGCCTTTAAGGTGCCACAAGGTTCTTTGAGGGCATCTATATAAGAATGAGCAGGCATGAGTCTCCAATTTGAGACTCTAGAGGGGGAGTGGGGAGGAAAACGTGGCATGAATGATGATTACAACCTTTTGGCCTCTATATAGCAACACGTTGTTACATCCAAATCTGGAAAACTATGGTTTTGCCACTAAATCAGGATTGGAAGTTTCTAATTACTGTAGGGGAGCAGGACGGCAGGCATATTTTTATTTATTTATTTATTTACAATATTTATATACCGTTCCCCATTGGAAATTTTGGAGCGGTGTACAAGATAAAATAAAATAAAAACAGAATAAAACACTTTAAAATATTTTAAAAGAAGCAAAATATACAGTGAACCATGGCTGGTCATTAAGGAAAGGCTTCCTGGAATAATGACATTTTCAGGAGGCACCGAAAGGAATTATTTAGACAATATGCGTAAGCCTCCTCATTCTTGCAATGCAAAACCAAAGTTTACTGTGACATCTAAATGCTCCCCTTTGTTGTTTTAACAACATGTGCATTTCCTCCTTGCAAGATATACAGGGGCATTGAAAAATCAACATGCAGGCCTAGCAGGATTTTGGTGAGGGGCAAGGAAAGAAAACCATTCCAGGCAGTAGAGTTTGAGTGCCATTAAGTGCCATGGAATGAGAGACAGCAAAGTGCATATACAGTGCAGGCCTCACTGACGGGCATATCAAAATGGATAAGGGATTTCCACTACAGCATGGATAAGGAGCAGTGAGCCCCTGTGGTTGGTCCCATCCCAATGTTGTGTGCATCACTGGCGCTGCCTACTTGACATCCACACGTTGAGCACAGACGTCTGCCATTTTTATGCCCTTGTGAGTAGCAAATCAAATGTATTTTATGTCTGGGAGAGGAAGTGAGAAAAGGTGACATTAATGTTCTATCCCCTTGGCACATGAACTATATAAGAAAATGAGTCCTATATGAAGCAGCACTCACAAATATTGGGGTATTCTTGAAAAGGGTTCAGAATGGGACGGACAGAAAGTCTGTAATAATAACCTGATATGGGAGGAGAGGCACTAATATGAGTTAATGGCTTGTACTTTGAAACAGAATTAAAACATATACCAAAGAACAGATCTCGAAAGACTTATGCAATGGGGGCCAAAAGCCCAAAGTATAACCTTCAGATGTCCCTAGCAAGGAAAAAGTATAAATCACCCTGTGTGTCGGCATTTGTGTGTTGAACCGATTTATGTTCAACTTCAGAGGTCAATTAAAGCTGCGTAGTTCAGAGTTAAAGCTCAAACCCTGAAGGCATCATTTAAACATTAATGGCCTGATCATCAACAATTACTTTAGCTGGAACGGTAGATGCTCAGGAGCTTGGCTAACCATCCCAGGGTATGCATTGTATGAAAAGATATAATGAGCAGTAAACACTGCAAGTCTACATTTGTGGGGGGGGGGGGGCGGGGGGGGATATACGAAAGTTTTGAAATTCTTTGGAATTCATTTTTATAAGTTACATGATAATATGGATCTCTCTAGCGCAGTAAAGGACACGAACCTACCTTTTGATTTTCCTCTATTTCTTTTCGCATTTGCTGGTTTACTAGCACTCTGGTTAGGGATCTGAAAAAGATTCAATTCAGACATCACAAAGCAATTGTTCTCTCTTTGAACATCCCTCCATCTTTCTGAGGGAATGAAATGCTCCATGGCCTAGTTTGGACACAATGCTAAGGCGTAATTTAGCACTACATGGACAAGCCTGGGTGAGCCTTAGGCTTGAATGTTCCTCCTTTCCCTGGCCTCCACCAGCACAGCAGCATGATGAGATTGGAAGCATTGGCTTCCTGGTTTAAACTCATGTTAGTTTGTCATTATGTTCAAACCAGAGCTGGAAGCAAATTGCACTGCCCAATCCAACTTCTTCATATGGTCAGGCTCTATAATAAAATGAGTGGTACCAAGCAGTAAAAACTTTATGGATATTATTTAAAATATTTATATCCTACTTTTCTGTCTGAGAACAAGCCTCCAAGGCAACTCGCAATAAATGAAAATTAACATACAATAAACAGAGTGTATGGTGCATATATGCTGTGACAGAGTGAACTCATCAACAGGAAGGCTGAGAAAAGAGTATGCCTCCCAAAACAACCACCTAAGGGGAACATTGCCAGTGGTCCTTTGCCTTTCCAGAATGTGCAGGAGGTAGCAATACAATAATATGTATTGAATGTATTGTATATGAATGAGTGCCTCATTGCATCACTGAGTAGCAATCTCATTGCACTTTACATACAAAATTCAAAATAAAGGCACGGCATTAAATTGTGGTATCTTATCTCTCATCTTTTTCTTTAGGAGTGCTATTACAGGCAACATTTTTACAGCCAGAGAAGCCAGTAATAATTGCTTTTCTGCAGTCCACCAGTTGTTCCAGATAAACCAATTTATCTAGTTGGTAAATTGGGAAATTCTATTACCAGATTCACTGATTTTCCATTTACAAAATAATCCTAATGGGATTCCGTCAGTATTGAATTTTAAAAAACTGCAACATGGCTGTTTGACTAATTTAAGATAGTTTTATACTGGGAGGGATTTTACTTTCTATTTGACTGAGTTGTTATATATGTTCAAGATACAATGTCAGGTGAATCCTTCTACTGAACCTACATTAATGGGAGACAGACTGTAACATTTAGAATTCAGCATCATTCCTAGGGCTATTTCTCATATGACAGATTCTACTGCAGAGAGACTGCATCTGTTCTGTAATATCTCAAGGACTTTGATGTGTTTGAAAAATATCACAAAGATGTCCCACTGTAGCTCCTGAAGGCAAGTTTCCAATGGCTGAGCCCCAAAGAACCGTTTGGGTTTACACAAGGGACTTTTGACAGAGAGTGGTATTTAGTTATGTGTCTAGTTCAACAGTTGTTATATGTACACATACAAAATTTATGCAAGAAACATCGAGATAAAACTACTCAGGTTTCTGCAAGATGACAGAAATTACTGGTCATGTCTAACATCAACAGTGCATTCTCATCGCTGCTTTATTCACGGTCGAAGGTTGTCACAATAGTTCAAAAGATATAGCAAGCTGTGCCTTGTAATACCAAATAAGCACAGACAGGTATTTGGGATTCAAGACTTGGCACTTCGTAGCCATTGCCAGTTTTTTTTTTTTTTTGTCAAAACAGTGGGAAAAGACATTTGGCTTTTGTAGTGAAGGCAGATCACAGGGATGTTGTGAGGGTAAATGAGAGAAGAACAGTAAAGCGCTTTAATATGAAAAGGGCTATAAAAATGCTCAGTCACATTAATGACAATGTCTGGTAATAAAGGAACTCTCACAACACGATACCAGTTGTATGAACACTGATGAGGTAACATGTCTGCTGTTATGAGTGATCTCTTGGTATAGGAAGGTGACAATGATCTCCCTATTACTGCAACCTGAATGACCCTGGGGTATGTTCCCTAATTTGACAACTTGCACCCAATGGGCCATTTGAGACATAATTTTTGTATCTATATACTAGATTTCTTTTGTCCATTCAATTTTACCAACTCTCAATCAGCCTTTTAAAAACCCATTTGCCTGGCTACCTGTGGTAACAGTCACCTCCAAGAAGGCAGCCAGTCAGGGGCTTCCTAAAAGACTGCAACAATGGGACCTGGTCGACCCCTGAAGGAAACTTATTCCAGAAGTGTAGGGGTCACTGTGGGAAAGGCCCTCTCTCAAGTAGTCGCCCAACTAACTGCCCTCACAGGTGAGCAAATGATCTTAAAGTGCAGACGTGGGTGAAGGAGGTTCTTCAAGTAGTTTGGTCCCAAACCGTTTAAGCCTTTAAAGGTCAAAAACAGGACTTTAAATTGGGCTTGGAAACACACCAGTGCAACTTGTACATTATAAGCATTATATGATTTAATTGTCTTACCCCCAACAACGCTGGGGCACTTGCATTCTGCACCAGCTGAAATTTACAGACCTTCTTCAAAGGCAGCCCCACATACCGTGCATTACAGTAGTCCCACCTGACATCACTAATGCATGATAACTGAGGCAAGGGCTGTCCTCTCCAAATAGGCCTGCAGCTGGCATATCATTCTAAGCTGGTAAAACACACTCCTGGACACCACAACCCCCTGAGCTTCCACAGTCAGGGCAGAGTCCAGGAGAACCCCCAGACTATGCACTTGGTCTTTCATGGGGAGTTGTTTTTACTTTTAAGGCCACAAATAACTTGCATAGGTGCATGAGGTTAACCACACTAGAAATTACTGCCGAATGGCTGTCCTACTGCGGCTTAGTAGACAGAGTGCTGGAGCTGGACTGAGGAAGCCTGGGTTCAACTTGGGCCAATCACTTTTTCTCAGACTAACCTACCTCACAAGGATACTGCCATGTACTCTAAAGGGGGGGGATAGCAATAAATAAATATTCACAAAACCAAGACATTCAGTTGAGTATATCATAACTAAATTGTATTTCATACCTGGCTTTTACTGGGAAGTTTTGTGCAATGTCTCTCATTACCTTTACAGCACTGTAAACAGGGACAGAGAGAATTCGAGAGGCTGCTTGGAAACTAAGGTCTGTAAGAAAGTAAAGTATTAAGAACATCTGAGATCGATTCAAAGCTCTAGTTAATAGCAAATCCTGTATTAAACATGTTTAAGGTTAATGCCTGTATGAGCCTCGGTCATGGTTAAGCCTGGGAGGTAGAATTTGTGGAGGAAAAGGAATACTCTTGATTCCTTAACCCTGGTGACCGGATTGGGCACCACATCTTCAACAGCAAACATAAAGACATTTTTTGAACTGTCAACATTAGTCAAGATATGATGCAATTATAAATAATTATATAACCTATTTAGATATAACTTATTGTGGAAGGCCAGGTGCGGGAAACTTGTGGCTTTCCAGATATTCTTGCCTACAAGTACCATTGGCTATGCTGGGTAGTGCTGATGGGAATTGTAGGCTAAAACATTTGGAGGGTCTGAAGTTGCTCACCCTTGTGGTAGGCTGTAAAAACTTGTTTTTGTCTGCAATTGCTTGAAATGTTCTATTCAGACAATCCTCTAGCTCAGGGGTAGGCAAGGTGGTGCCCCCAGACATTTCCCAAGCTGCCCTGCGCCACTCACTTATAGGGAAAAAAATATGAGTATGTCTTCTTACTGGCAGCTGTAATTGCTATGAAAGAGTTTTCTGTTTGTGCTGAAAACTGTGGGTTCAAAGGAGTTTTTTTTTATGTGTTGGAGCTCTCTGCCTTGTGTTCAGGCTTTTGGGTAGCGTTACTTGCTCTCTGCCTTGCCTCCCATGTCAGCCATTTTGTGATGCTACCCAAGAAACTTCCTCAAATTGCCAAATGTGCCTAAGGCCTAAAACATTTGTCTGCCCCTTCTTTAGCTTGTGCATTACCTTCCCCCTTCCCATACAGCCTCTCTCTAATTCCTGTCTAGTGCTTCCTACAGTTTCCTACATGTCAGGAAACATTTAGCCCTTGGATGATTCTAGTTTGGATGCAAAGTGCTAACCATTTGCTTGCATTGATCAGAACTGGTAAATGTCTATCCAGAACTAAACTGTATGAAGCACTGGCATTAACTGCTGTTGCCTCTATCCAAACCTCTGAGCCCTAAAAACCCATCAGCATGTATTAGTCAGTTCTGACTGCATAGTGCAATTTGACAGGAGTGCGGAAAACCCATCGAATTCAGCTTGTTTGGTTATTCTTGCTTTCTACAGCAAGTTTCAAGTTGTGCTTTAAACTATGCAGGCAACTGCTGCTGAAATCTTGGGCGGCAGAAGGGTGGTTGGACAAGAACTTCAGTGTTTGGGGAGAAACTTCAGTCTCCTATATAAGTATCTGCTCCCACCCACCCCATGATTAGCAGAATCAGAATATTTTAGGCAAAACAGTGCTAACCATGCAAAACCATGGGAGAAATCAAATGTGCTTCATCTGCATCAATTCAGCTTTTAGCCCAGGATTTGGATCACCCTGACACAAGATCTTCTTAAACATTTTTTTTTTTTGCAGAGAACAAACAGCTATAAGTATACTTACTTTTAGGTACAAGAAGCTTTAATCAATCCTTGAAATGTCTTGATGAGATATTTTTTTAAAAATAAGTCTATCTATGTTATATAGACTCTCGATGGTATTTACAAAAAAGCAAATGAATCTACTTAATCAGAATTACATGTGAATTTGAAAGTCATGAGTGGCACAAGACTATCTGCCACACACCCAACCCAGCTAAGCAATGACCAAAACTGCAATCTTTCACCCATAATCCCCATTGAGCTCAATGGAACTTACGTCTAAGTAGACATGTATATTCCCACTGAAAGCTACAGTACTTAGTTGATAGCTCAATCCTATACATGTCTACTCAGAAGTTAAATCCCATTGAGTTCAGTGGGACTTACTCTCAGGTAAATGTGTATAGGATTACAGCTTTGGTAGCAGCTAACTAACCCTGATTAGTCGGATTGAGGCCAATGAATTGGAGCTTCCTTAATAAATTTGTTTCCGTATTTCCATTTCAAAAATAGTGTCTCATATGTAATATATCAGAAACAGCTACCGATAATGCTGAAAGGGAGAAAGACATCATATCATGCAACCTTCACGGTATTATGAAAAAAAGGCCTAATCTTCTGCAAGCTTCATGGTCAATTTCCCTCATCCTCAACGTATTGTATATGTGACAAAATAGCTTTTTAAGTAGTATTACGGCTTTTATTTTACAACGATAACACTTCATGGCCTACTCCTGTGCCACATTAATAGAATCAGTAATGACAAATTGTACTACAGTGAGTTCAGCCACAGAATATCCTCCTGCAGGTCATCAGAATAGGAAGATTTAACATCTTTCCTCGCCCCCACCTCCTCCCTGAAGAGCTTTAGGAGTTGTTGTTTTTTCATTTGATGCTGCAGTTCACCAATAAAACTGTTTAGTTAAAAAAATAGATTCACAGAAGAAAAAATATACACATTGGTGTTCCTTGGTGTTTTATCCTTTCAGCGAGGCCTGGCCGGACAAGATGTTTTGAGTGTGTCTGTAATTCAGACCTGTTACCCCCAGTATCTGTCCATTTAAGAAAACTACAAGGTGGAAGCCATAGCCCTTTCTACATCTAAGGGTTATCCCAGGAAAATGGAGGGATCGTCCCTGCCGGTATCCCGTGTGGCATTTGGATGCACAGGAACGATCCCAGGACAATCCTAGGATATAGGGCTGGCGTAGATATGCCCCATGGCTCCACATAGTCTACAACACATCTTCCCTGCTCCTCAAAACTGGAAGCCAGAGCAGGCTCCTGGTGAATTAGCCCCTTATTTTTCAGTTAGTACATTAATTTTAATAAGCACATCCTAGGCAAAAGATGATGTGGGATTTCTTGTCCATGTGCAACTTTAGTGATTGGTTAGGCAGTCAACCCTCCCTCCATCTTCTGACAAATCAGAACAAAAACCGACTAGGCTTCCTTTAGTCTTTTGCCACCTTACCATCTCTCTGACTACCCAAGGATGTTGGGCATTGAACATGTCCCCTACAGGTTGAGAGTATCCTCCAAATGCTTAGCATAGGTTAGCAATTTTTGTACTCTTTCCTTCATTTCCCAAGTACGTGATTGCTTTCCCTTGTTCCTTTATTATATTCCTTAATAAATATTTAGATATCAATTTGGATCTGAAGTTTTGGAGTTTCTTACAAACATCTAGGGAGGGTCTTCCTTCCACTTCTTGAGTCACATTACTGGACTTTAAGCTACAGGGAAGTAAAAAGGACAAGGACAGGTTGAGGCTTGACCAGCTGGTGACTGGGAGCTTGGGTTGGCAGTCCTCCTTATTTCCAAACTGATGTGCCTTAACATTCAGAGAAACACACTCACTCCTAACTCAGGTTGACGGAATTAAGAAAGGTGGAGGACACGTTGCCAATGGCGCACCTTAAAGAACTGGCACTGGAATGGGTGTTGCTCCATTGTCATACTAACCACACGGTCATCTGTTTCTTGGCTTATTTCTCAAAGCTTAAGAAAAGTAGCAAAGGCTTAATTTAGAGGCCAAACACATTTATTAGGATAAATGTGTGTCTGTTGCTGAAAAAGACAGCTGTGTGTCTAGTTCCTCCTCTCAACTGTGTCGGCCAATTATTTGAAGGGGCCACAGGAAAAACAGAACACATTGGAGTTATCCCAAGGGCAAACTATCTACAACTGCTCTTCAGTTTTTTAGTATGGTCCTTCTGTAAATAGCAAAGTTCCAGGTTATTGATGGTCAACATGATTAACTAAAATAGATGTTGACCTGATTCAGACAACACACTCAACCTTTACTCAGGGTTGAGTATTGGTTGGATTGTGGATTGTTGTTAAATTGTGGGTTGTCACTGAACCATGGGTTGTTGTGTTGTGTAAACCCATGGTTCGTTAATCACATACAGCTCACAATTCACAACACAACGAACAACCACGGATTTTCTTTATGGGTTATTAGTGGTTAACAAAACATGGTTTGTTAGCACAGCTAGGTTCACACAACACAACAACACATACTTCAACGACAATCCACGAATCAACAAGTCATGATTGTGTTGTCATGTTGTGCGAACCTAACTGTTCTCTAAAAATATAGTTCTGGCAGGGACTCCTTAAGCAACATGGCAGACAAAGCATGATGAATACCCAGATTCTAAACACAATGGCCAATCCTGAGCATGAATGAACAAGAGATGCCCATTTTCTTTTTATCTCTCATGAAAAAGCTCTATGTATATAAAAGTAATTCCCGTTGTACACCTCCTATATTTTCCTCTTAGAGAATCAAACAAAAAACTATTGCATGTAAAAGGTCCTCAGTCATTACATAGATTTCAATATCACTGACATGTAGTTCCATTGTATTATACTAAAACTACAACTAGTATAATGGTTAATACCTTGCAATTCCCACACCTTCAAAGGCTCTGTGTCATCAGAACTTTCAATGAGATATTTTTTCAGTTCTTTCAGATTGTCTTTGAGGTCAGGATAGTTCTGCCTGGGATAGAAAATATACACAAAATATACACAGCAGTTGGAGAATGTTACAATTCCGTAGATGTTAAGACTTCCTCCCAAGGGAAGCTAAATTGGCGCTCTCTCTGTTATCCTTCCAATGGCAGGCAAAATACGTCTTTGTTCAAGAAGGCCTTTGGCCTGTAAGTGGGTTTGTCGGTTGAGTGTTGAGCCCAGTGTTCGAAGCAACTTTCCGATAATGGCTACCATTAACTATGGTTAGAACTTATGTCAATGTATATATAATCAAGCCAATACACACACACGCTAGATATACACAACTGCTTTATAGTGATATTGAAGTACACTGATACATGTTGGGGCACAATCCACATTCCATATATTGCTTTCATAGTGCGATTTCCTACTTTTTATTCCATATTCGTAATGATTTGACACAAGGGGTAGATCTGGCCCTAGATGATTAAATCACTTCACCATGATTAAGGGGAACTATGTAACATGGAGTGGGGAATCCATTTTTTTTAAAAAAGGTGAGGGGGAAGAGAACCTGTAGCATGGACCCAATCTCCTGTCTGTGCTCAGGATATCAGGAATGTTATGTCTACATTAATCCTTTCAGATTCTGCTAGACTCCTTGCCTTTTTGTTGAGCACAGAGCAATCCTAAATAGGGTGAGGCGGAGCAAGTTAAGTGGCAGGTGATCTATCACTTCAAAAGCCTAGCTGACTCACTCCAGCCAGAGCTGCAAGTTTTTTTCTTTTACCTCTCTGGTATTTGATTTCAATGGGAAGAATATAGGAAACTGTCTCATACTGAGTCAGACCCTTAGTCCCTCTAGCCCAGTATTGCTGACACTGACTGGCAGCAGCTCTCCACGGTTTCAGGCAGGAGTTTTTTCAGCCCTACTTGGAAAAGCCAGGTGCTGAAGTTGGGACCTTCTGCATGGAAACAATGTGCTCTACCATGGAGCTGCAGCCCTTCAGTGGCAGAAAATACCTATGTCAGCTCATGCCTGGTGTAGTTATGGCACCCAGTCTGGGATCATGCTGGGAGTTGGGACCAAAAGGGCTTTGGATCCAAAAGATCCAAGGCCATCCCCGATCTGCCCCCAGAATGCCCTATTTAGCCCCTACTAAACCAGCAGAAAGACCCCCTATGGGGCCTCCTATGCCTACGGGATTTTCCATGGGACTTCCAGGGTGGATGGGCTGCCCTACCAGCAGAGCCCCTGCACTCCGTCCTAACTCTCTTAAGCCAGCCTTCAGGGGAAGGGGTTACGATTGCCCAGTAATGCTGCTACTCTTTTCCAACATGCCAAATCCATACAAAGAGGTGCCTGCAGAGACGGTTCAGAAGTTGTTCAGCTCCCTTCCGTGGGAAAGGCCAAACTTGAAATGCTGGGATGTTTTCAGCCCTCATTTTGGGGTTAAACTCAAATGTTTTACTCATTACATTTATTTTTCTCTTTTGGTTTCATCAGTTTCAAACTCTCTTGAATGAATGAAATCTTTATTGCTAAGAGCGATAAGCCATCACAATTCGACATAATAAAAACAAGTAAAAAGATAAGCTAAAATAAATAAGTTAAGTTAAAAGTGGATAATGTAGAAAAATCATATTAACACACATTAAGAACTCGCAAGTGGGGAACTAGATCAGTACATATACTAGAACGAAATCTCCAGCTCTGTATTATGAAACTTGTTGGGAGTCTTGGTGCCTAGCTCTCAACTTACTTGCAGCTAAGGCGAATTTTGCAACCAGATCAGTAATAAATACATTATTGCCAGCCAGCAATATACAGATTTGCTCAAGGGTAGATCGATCAGAAAGATAACAACGAATGTAATCGAGAATTTTTTTGTCTAGGGCATTTGTATATATAGGGCATCACAACAGATAATGTACACTCCCCTTCACCACTGGGGAGCAGAACCTCAGCTATTTCCTTAGAAATGATAAAGAAAGGTGTTAAAATAGGAAATAAACACAATATCAAATACCTTCCTGAAGACCTAATCAGACACTAAAATTTATATTAAGGTGCCTTTGGTACTGCAGAGCAATAAAGGCTTCACAAAATGGGAGCACATGCATTGGAAAGGGGCATCAATTTGGGGGAAAGAGGGAGAGTAATCCAGCCCCCAGATCAGAGTAGTTGCCCTCCCCAATACAGAAAATCGTCTTCAAGTCATATGCTGAGTTTAGATTTATGTTTGTTTTAATGAAATTTCATACGGAAATAAACTGGGTCCCTAAAAAATGAGATCTAGGAGAATTTATGCATACCAGTACAAGAAGATGTTTCATATTTATCTTGTTATTGAAAAGAAAAGAAACTTATGAAAATTACCAATCACACTGTTATCTAAATATAGTTCAAACTAAATGCCCCCCTTTTAAATGCTGTTTTAAAATTTACGCACGAGGAAATATCTATTTGTAACCATTCTTTGACAGAAGCCTATTCTTAAAACAGTATAGTTGTCAAACTAACATTTCAACAGCAATTATTATAAACCTCAAGGCATTTTTAACTACTAATGCAAATCCATTTCATAAATCAGGTATAGTTTCATAAGCTGATTTTGCTGTAGATTTCTTTTAAGCATTAAAATGCAAGTTTATAAAACAGACCATGAAAGTATGGAATTACAATTATCAACTCACTTTAATGTGTCAAAGAAAAATCCCTGGACCTCACTTTCCTCATCGCCTTCTTCTTCCGTTACATTTCTTGTAGCTAAACATGGCACATGAACAAAATATGACAATATGTTCGCTTTGCAGAAGTTATTACAATGACAAATTCTTTCTATCAAAGTACCTAACATATTTCCTAAAATGAGAAAAAAGAAATTAGACAAGTCCTCAAATAGATGACAAAGGAGGAAGATCATGTTTGGTGTACAGTTAGAAAATGGGTATTTTCCATTCTGTAAAGGCTCCCATCTACAAAAAAATTACAGATGTATATTTCTGTATTGATTCTCAATGCCTGTGGCTACTTTTGCCATATCCCACAGAATGCAATCACAACCAATGGTGTGTGTCAGGAAAACAAATATTGGGTGAATTACTGACCCAATAAGACATTTTCCATTAACTTCAATGGGGCCATGCAGAAGATTATTGCCTTCAAAATTCTAGACACTGCCAAATATTTTGTGATAATAATGTCTCCAGTAACACCACATACAGAAGAAAAATGTACCTTCTGCCTGAGAGTCGTCCACCGCTTTGTATTCTGTACTCTTTATTGCAAGTTCCACACCATATCCAGACAAATACATCTTCTGAGAGAGAGGTTTCTGGATGAGCACATAATTTTGAAAAGAAAGTAAAAGAGGAGTGTTGAGAGCCACCCATTTCTAAATAATACCTAAAATTAGGTTTACTTCAGAGCAAGTGCCATCAGAATCAGGTGGACTTCTGAATAAACATGCATAAGATCAGGATTTTACTTTACTGTAATAAGTAATTGACTATTAAATGTAGCAGGCATTTGACTAGAGTTTAACTATATACTCTGATAATTTTGTTCCCAA
This sequence comes from Elgaria multicarinata webbii, assembly GCF_023053635.1. Taxonomy (NCBI): domain Eukaryota; kingdom Metazoa; phylum Chordata; class Lepidosauria; order Squamata; family Anguidae; genus Elgaria; species Elgaria multicarinata. The sequence continues at coordinate 23,030,080 of NC_086175.1, read as the reverse complement.
AAGCAAGAGTCCCACTGACTGAATTAGTATTTTTTTTCTATTGATTTTTAAAGTGCAGGCCTGAATTTTTATTTTTATTTTTTAGGGGACTAGGTAATGTCTTAGCTCACTAGTGCCCAGAACTGTGCATTGTAGATCATTAGTGTGCCATGAGAGGCTGAAGCATGCTTTGAAAAATTAAGCCAGCACATTGGGTGTATCCGATACTCCATGCCTCTGAAAGCAAGAACACAATCTACACCATTGATTCCAATTCCCCTTGCTCTGCCAATGTTTGGCCAGGCAGCAACCTCATCCCGAGGAAGAGGAAGTAAAGGCTTATCGTGCTTCCCTGATGCAGCTGCACTAGAGAACAAGGCAATCCTGAAAAGCATTCCTGTTCCCTAGAAAACATGATCCAATTCACAGCTGACTGAGCAAAAGGGAAGATAGGAAACCAGGAGACACTATTAACTATGCAGTTGCAAGAATACCTGCCCATTGTTCTTGGAGTTCATTGAGAGAAGTCTGTCTCTCTTTTCAAGTGTAGATATTGGGCCTGTGCAGACAACACACTAAGCCATGGTTAGGCCACTAACCCTTTCCAGCAAATGGTTAGTGAGAGTGTTTAAACTGTGGTTATGTAGCCACCATGGTTAGGAATGGTTCACACAACACACTAAGCCACAATGTTTAGCTCAAAATGCTTAACCACCGTGGCTTAGAGTGTCATCTGAACAGGGTCAGTTATAATCCCCCACAAAAAATATGCCCCACATATCAAATGCTGCTTTAGATTATCAGTTACCAGAAGTGGTAATTAGAATACCTATGGTCTGTTACATCTTGGAATATGTAACGCTTGGTGTGGCTATCTGCATTATAAAGGAGAAAAAGATGTGGGCTTTCTGAAATACTATATGGCTGCATGTTAAGTTTGTACTGGTTAAGCACTGATTATGTATGAGTAGTGTGTTTCATTGAATAAAATGAGCAAACACCACCCAAAGCATTTATTATAAAAACAAGCTTTTAATTATGTAGTGCTTTAACTATCTATCGTGAAATCCATGCAACATTATAGTACATGTTTTCAGAAAACCGCTTTCATTCATGAAATTACTTACACAAACCAACAAAGTATCCTCAAGGCAATAACCCACATGAAATCTGCTTGGCAAGGAGGAGGTTAGGAATATTGGGTGAAGTTAAGAACCTATGGATTCTAAAAAAAAATTGATAACCAGGCAGCAAAAATGTCTTCTGTTTGTCTACTCACATAAGCCTGGTGTAGATGTAACATTTGGAATATTCTAGCCATAGGTAGATAGAAAACATATCAGAGGCAGGCATACTTTCCCCTGCTTCACAAATTACCATTTTCTTTGCATGATTTGTTCCAACCATGATGTAGTATTATATCTGCATTAGCATTGTTCATGGTTAATACTAACCAGATTCCTTCAAAAACAGGGTTTGCAAGCCCATTCTAATCCTGGCTTCAAACTCTGGCTTCAAGAACAAACCCTGTTAGCATTAATCATGGTTAACCAGAAAGCACACTTAAAAGAGAGACACATGACTCCCCTCCATGTGCTGAATAAATGCATGGCCCTGCAATCCCTCTGTGCATTCAATCCATGGCTGGGGGATGGGGGTCATGTGTATCCCCCACCATGTCCCCCTTTTGTAGTAAAATGTAGACAATAGACTTTGAAGAAATAGCTGAGTATTCAACCACGGAGCAAATGGGGGGGAAATAAACTCTATTTAAATGGGTGTTTAGTTATTTCACTTCCACAAACACCTACCTGGACAAAATGTCGGAGAACATAAACAATTTCCTCCTTTTTCGCTTTGTCAGATAAAGCTCTGTGAAACGTGGTAAAGTCTTTTGTACCCATTTCAGCATAAAGGATCACTACTGGGTGAGTCTCATTGAGTGTGGGATATATATGATCTCCTTTGAACAGATATGGCTTGGGCCTTGGATTAAGAACAAATAATTTTTCAGCTCAGCATAAATGATACTAGAATGAGAGTGTCAGAAGAGTACAATTGACAAAGCATATGAAAGTGCAATCTATGCATACCTACTCAGAAGTAAATTGTATTGAATGAAATGGGGCTTACTCTCATTTAAGAAGATACGTTGCAACCTAAGACCTTGAAAGGACATTACAATTGCTATAACTGGTTGCAGAGCAAAATGAAATTCCATTTCAAACTAAAAGATGAAACTTTGCATTCATCAAAGGTCAATTTAGTTAAAAGCTGCACAGCAGCGATCATAAAGTACTGACACAATTATAGTTAAATTATCCTGCAACATGCAGACATTTTATTTAGTACTGTTCCTATTTAGTACTACTGGGTCAAATGCAATGTAGTCACTAAAGATGACATGGGGTAGTTCAAATTCCAGTTGGATTCAGGCTTGGTTTTCGAGTTTTATGCTAGAGGAGCAACACCCTCACCAAGCACAAAACTACATGAAGCTTCATCCATCCACGTTTATTCAGAAGTGTCTCCCATTCATTTCAATGGAAAGTAGTCCCAAGAACACACACGGGACTGTAGCCTAAATTGGGTGCATTGAGAAGAATGTGTATTTAATGACATCAGATCTCTGTGTCGTTTTTACCTAAGTGTAGCATTTATTCTCATATTTTATATGCTCACTTTTTATGCACTCACATCTGCTAGTAGGATAGCCAGAGGGAACAGGACAAATGAAGAAACAAATTGCAAGGTTCACCTGACCAGAGTTTGTATAGTATCTCATATACACACATTTTAAAACCTCAACCAGCCTTATTCTAAAAAAAAAGTAACTGATTAGGCAACTCCCGAGCACAACACACCCTCAATATGTAGTCTTTGAGCATCAGGGGAGGTCAATCTAAGTGGATGGAGACGATAGCAGCAGGATGGGGCAGAAGTGACAGAAAAGTACCCATGGCTCTTCTTCAAGCCTTGCCTGAAATGGGAAACATTTACAGTAGCAGCCTTTTGGACAGGCATTCTACTAGTTTCCTCAGAAGAGTAAGGAACACCTCCTGTTGAGTAGACAGGAACCTTACACGTAAGTTGGTTGTTTTAATTTTAGGCATCAAACAGCTTAAATAGGCAAGTGACACAAGTGGGTTAATATTTTGTAAAGTATATCTGATTAGGATGTGGGGCAGAGCTGGGAAAAGGTCAAGATCAAGGGGTTATATCCAATGTTAGTCTTACTTAGACCCACTGAAACAAATAGAACTTAGTAGGGCTCTAAATAGGTCTAACACTGGATACAAGTCAAGGAAAGGCTCCATACTGACTCCTTGAGAGGGAATGAGTGGCCAGATTTTTATCAGTGGCTGCAGCTGAGGATCACAAATGGGCCGGGAAGGCCCTTTGACTCAAACGGAAATGACAGGACTACAGAATCTTACCATAACATTAAAATTAAATGTTGCATCTTTGACTAATGTGCCCTGTTGAGTTTAATGCCCATGTTTACAAAACTGCATGCTTTAAAATTCTATATATCTTTTGTTCTGTATAGTATTATATTTTTAAAAATAGATCACTCAAAATAGCTCATTACATTTACCTTTCAGATGCCTTCCTCAGAAGCTTCTTAATTTCATTAGTCTTACAGGTGCTCTTCCCATGGATAACCACAAATGCACTGCAACCTTTCGGCGGAGGCTCATCAGCTGCAATCTAATATTTCAACAATTACACTCAACCCAGCTGGTGTAATTGCATTTCATCCTAAAAGTAATGTACCTTCCTTTGATTAAAACAGCTCATCAGCTGCTATCACATTGTGTGTCTAAGTACCAAGTATGTGAGGAGAAAATAATGAAAAGATCAAAACCCTAGAAGTACAGTGTAACCGTTTCTCAGGATTCCAACCATCTTCAGTGATTTGGATATTTGAGATATACCCCTTTTGTCTTATTAAAAGAACCATGATACAGGTACTTCATATTTATAACCTTCCAAAAGCCGATTAAAAAAATTGCTGACAAGCCTTTGACCTTTCCATGTCTATCCACCTAGTTATAAATATGTCCTTCTTGTAAAGTGACCAAAACCTGCCTCCATTTTGGTGTCCTCAGAAATGAGATGTAGCTTTCTTTTCCACACTGGTGTATGTTTGCAGCACAACATTCTGTTAAGTCAGATGATCTGTATAATCCTAGTTTGTTTTAACTACCCATAGTTAGAACAAACCACATTCACTATAGAATTAACCCATCTTACATTACATTTGAACTTGGGGAACGTAATAGGAAACTAGTTAGTTCTAAAGTGGAAGTGGAAGCTTTCGATTTCCTCTTTACATATCCAAAACAGGAGGAAAGGAGAGTGCTCTTTTGTTATTCTCCTCAGAGCAAACCATGGTTTACTGTCATATCTGAACCAGACCAAAAAGTTGGAGCCAGAGGTTGCCTTATATGTGGGGAATATTGTATTCTGCTCATAGAAGGGCTGTTTTATAATTTGATTCAGGGTGAGAAAAGTGAAACTCATTTGTGCAAGGACTGGAGAACTGCTACACATTTATTCATTATAGCGCTGTATAAACTCTTCCACTAGTGCAGGGATGGGGAACATCTGACCCTCCGGATATTGTTGGGCTGCAATGATCAGCCCCAGCCACTAGAGCCAATAGTAAGAGATGCTGGGAGTTCTAGTCCAAAAACATCTGGAGAGCTACACATGCTCCAGCCCTGTGCTAGCACAAGTGTTTCTGGAATACTGTTAACAGCTATTATCCTTTCACTCGTGGTTCTTTGGCTCTAGCTCAATGCAAGAAAATTTGGGGGAGGTAACTGAAGGGTTGACTGCAGCTGTAAATTTTAAATGAACACTTTTTAAGAAGCTTCTTAAAATGAGAACACCTAAGACCTGAAGAGCAGGACAGGCTATATAAACCACTTAGACATTCAACTCCAAATCAACAATGCAACAGATGCCACTTTAATTAAAAAAAAAACCACTCAAATAATATTTGAATATATTAGTTTTAATTTATGTTCGTTCCTTTCAGTAAAAGCAGAGGCTCATGTGTATAGATTGGTTTCAACTTTTTACAAAAATTAAAAGCTTTGACCCTAAAATGCCTCTATATTTTATATAATCCCCCATAACAGAAACAAGTGTATGTGGCTAGGATGCAAGCTATACTTCCCACATGATGGGCAGCCTGTAAAGGGCCTTTTCAGATACTGCATCCCCAGGATTCTACCCAAGGACAGATAAGGAGTGGATATGGGTGTGGATCTCATGGTCACACTCTATATCACCTTCTTAGCACTCCTTTTACAACAGGTAGAAGCTAACAAGAGTACTAACAAATCCTGGGTTTATTACAGCCTTCCCCAATCTGGTGCCTTCCAAATGGTTTGGACTACAACTCCAAGCATTCCTAACCATTGCCATGCTGGCTGGGGCTGACCGGAGTTTTGGTCCAAAACATCTGGATGGCACCAGGCTTGGGAAAGCTGACATAGGAAGTCAGCAGTTCCTGAAACAACTGGAAACGAGTGAAAACTCTCATTTTCAGAACAGAGATAGCCAGCGGAGCACCCAAAAGGGAACTCTGCTGACCTGCCCTCTTCCAGAAATGAGTGTTTATGTGCATTTACAGTATTGTTTTAGGAAGCACCAGTTCCTAGTGGTGGGTCCCGCTGGTACAAAAGAATTAGCAGAAGTGCAGCAACACTATAGCATACTGCCCATAAAATATATCCTGGATGACTCACTAACTCTACCTATGGTGTGAAGCCTATGTGAAACCTGCTACCGAGCTCACACTGGGGTTGGACATCATACGAAGAGGCCATGTGGATGCAAATAGATTGACTCCAGTCTCATCCTGCTAACGTCAACAGCACTATTCCAGATGAAGAGCTGGTACTTACAACACAACTACCATGCATAAGCCTCTATAAACTGTTGGCTGTGGTGCTTTCCTCTGCTCGGCAAACCATAGTTGTGCAAAGTGGCTTGTCAAGCAGACAAGGGACCATGCTACTGCAAAACATACTAGAAGGGAGGTTTGCAGTAGCATATAGGAAGTCTTCAAATCCACGCAACTAGCTTCAGAAGAATGGCTTGTTGCATGAAGACAATCACCACGAGGAGCTGCCTAGTAGCTTGTGAATGGTAGCCATATCCAGAGTCCTAACTTTTATCAGCCAACTGTACACACCTGCTGAAACATCTGAACAGTTGGGGAATATGCTCGTAAGGAAAGAGAAAATTTCAAAAGGTTAATCTGCAAATTTGTGAGGAACTGTCCAGCTTTCTTCAAGATTAAGTTGTAATAAGAATGTTCCGAGACTGTATAAAAAAAAGAAGAAAAAAATACAAGGGAGATGTTAATATCAGACCCCAAATATCAACAAATTAGGCAACATATAAACATGTGTTTGATGCAAAAAAAACCCAGTGTATAGAAAAATATTTCTCATGAGCTGCCAATACTAAAAATAAGCTTTCAATGTAATACAAATGCAACTCCTCAGGCTGGGATTTTACAAATCAAATATACAACAGGCTATTTAAGTGTTATTTTCATGAAGGCAAGTCCCTCAAAAGCAGGTATTTATGGGTTTTACTTTTTTAGGGTATAAACTGTTAAACATCAGCTAGACAGCAAAACATTGAACTCCTGGTGGTGGGCACCAGAGAAACAGAGGCTGAAGGAATGACAGACATGGATGTAACTGCACTAATAACAACCTCAGTATTTCTGATGGTAGCAGAGGAGAATTTGCAACAGCTGCTGCCTCCAAAAATGGCTGCAAAAGGACAGCATGAAGGAGAACGTCTTAGAAAGTCATGCTTTCCAGGAGTGCACTGGTTTCTCCTTTCAACCTGAAGGAGTGGCAGAGAGGTTTGAACCAAAATAATATAATATTAAATGAATAATATTAAATGAATCATTTTGCCCAATGAAAGATAGCATAGGCCAAGGCAAATGCCTGGCATTCTGTGAAGAAAAAATAAATAAATGCTGTGCTCATGGAAAGGCCAAGAGGAAAAATGGAAGGTGGACATGCTAATACTGTGGAAGAGAAAAACAGAAAGTAGTACAAGGAGTATGGATAAACAGCCATGAGAAAACAGGCTGTTTTTTCACCAAGCCATTACATATATAATTTTCTTTTAACAAATAGCAATTAGGGCTCCACTCCCGACTGAACACCTGGGCAAATCCTTAGGGATTAAATATTAAACAGAGAACACTGCCCTCACAACAACACAGTTGATGCTTCTACTCTTTCCTGCCTGGAATATTCTGGTTGGGTAGCCATTTTAATGAACTATAGTCCACAAAACCTTGTGCCTGAGTAAGTGTGTTCGCCGTAAGATTCTTCGGGGGGGTTGTGCTGCAATAGACTAACACAGCTACCCCTCTTGAAATAACCTATATTTTATGTTTTAGAACACGAGTCCAAACTATTGTATGTTATCTCCCTCTCTGCCCTTAGATAATGAGTGACAATGGTTGAAAGATGATGGGAACAGCCATAGTGACCTAATGAGAATTGGGCTTTTCTTGGGAAGAAATGCTACCCCATAGAAGCAGTTTGAGTATAATTGTATTCTTCTTCTTTTTGAAAGCCATCTTGAGAATCTGAATTGAAAGAATGGTTTAAACCTCTAAAATAAAAACAAACAGTTGTGGTGTAACCTAAGGCTTAGACAAATAAAAAAATAAAATTTACGTTATTTTATTCACTGCCTAGTATTCAGTTGACAAATTTGGGGCTAGTTCACACATGCTTGTTTTATCTACACAATTCCTCCCTTGTACCCAGAGGCTGGAAAAGGTACTGCCAGTCCAAGAAATTAAGCAGAAAATAAGTGCACTGTTTTAAAATACTAGGCACATCTGCCAGAGAAACTGGATTAATTCATTCAGCACAACTAATATTCACAAGTCCCATACTCCCTGGACTCAGACCATGCTGGACTCTGCAGGCTGGCCTGGGTGCTATTTGAAGTTCTATGTGCAGTATCCTTTATTACAATATTATGCTCAATTTTGTCTACAAACAACGGCCCAGTTCAGAAGTTATGGGAAACCATGGCTTATTTAAACAAACCTGCATGAGCCTCACAATCACCTGCTGCCCCACACATTTTTGTAAATGTGAGGAGATTGGAAGCTTTTGTTTCAGAGGTTATAATAAACTACAGGTTCACTATATGTCTGAACTTGGGGAACTGTGGTTAGTTTTAACTCTAGTTAGTGAACAAGCCGGAATCTGAAACCATAGTTTGATCTCGTTGGTTCTCTAGAATTTAAACAAACCATATTCCCCCAAGTTCAGATGTACAACAGGGAAATGTGGCATATTTAAAACTGGTAGTGAAAGCTTCTGAATCTCTTTTGACATGCAGAAGAGGAGAAGAAAAAGAGAACACAAGCCTGAGCTTGTTGCTGTTTATTTGTGTAGTAGGAAACCATGGTTCCTTGTTATGTCTGAACTCAACCAAACTCAGTTGACTCTAGTTTATGGATTAATTCACACACACACACACACACACACACACACACACACGGTTATCACTCATTGAATGCAACATTAAGGCATTATTTTCATATGAAACAACTGTTAATGCAACACTGCAAACCCAGATCCTTCCATCAATGGAAACAGTTCACACATTCATCTCTAGGTAATTGATGAAAGAGTTATTAGCCCTGAATCCTCAAGTTTCAAGGAGAAGTTTCCAGGTAATTGCTGCCCTTAGTGTCTAATGATTTGAAGAGTTCTCCTATTCAACCCTCAGATTGGCTGGAATCGAGGGGGAACAGAAAGAAGAGAATGTGGCCTTCTCCTGTTGTCTCAAGGTTATTTTAATGAACTTGCTCTATCCTATAACTCAGGTCTACTAATCCCACCCCCCCTTTTTTGCAGGACACTGTAACAATTGCTCAGATACAGAAAAGCCCTATTTTAAGCTCAAGGTTTGAACTAGAGGACAAAAGGCATGATTTTATAAGCCCTATTAGTCCAATAAAACAGAACAATAAGGTATTTTAAATTATTGTCCAATCCAGAGCTCCTTTCCTGCCATTTGGTATGACATTGCCTTGTTTTGATTGCTTCATTGTCCTTGAACCCCTCTTGGATCTGTTGCAATTCACACTTCCCTGCTATGAGTTGCTGTAAGTACAGAAACAACTGTACACCTCTACAGAAATTAACTTTGTTTGGTCAGTAAAGTAAAAGGGAACTTCCATGGGTCTGTAGTGTGGCTAAGGCTTATCTATAAGGTCAAAACAATAACCTTCTCCATGATACTTTGCCCTCCCCAAGAAATTAGGATTCCAATATCTGAAACTTTCTGGAATAAAAGTGAGGGGGGGAGAGAAAACTTTGATAAGGAGATAAAGGATGAAAATCGATGAGAAACAGTCCTCTCATACATACATACATACACAAATATATGGTTGCATAAGAAGTTGGCCCTATGTTTAGGCACAGCATGGCAGCCTGCCTCATGCAGCAGATGTAGATAGAACAAGATGCCATTTGGATTTTCTGTCCCAGTGATCAGCACGTCTCAGGGACATCTTAGGATACTTTATTTTCATGTGAAGAAACTTGGAAGTGAAGTACTAGTGGTGACAATTACACAATGTAGAGTGGGTTTAAAGTATAGAAGCTATTCACAGCATCATGTGGTACAAATAAAAGGAAGATCTGCTAGTTCAGACGTACCCAACTAACGTTTTTTTAAAAAGAAGTGACTTACCTCCTTTCTTGTATACAGCTAATTCTTTCACCGTTTCCAAGAACTGCCAGAATTGATCATTGCTTTCTTCTGCAATGAATTCACTGTTAAAAGTGCATGCAATAATTAATATTTTAGTAGAGTTCGACACACACACATGCAGAGAACCTAAGTGTTTATAACAGAGGCACACAACTTGCGGCCTGCATGTGGACCACAAAGGATTTTACTATGACCCCCTCCCACAATGTCCTGACCCCTGCTGTTTTCCCACTACCTGTATGCTCCACTCTCTCCCCAGAGATTTCCATACAGACTGCTCTTTTCCTACCACAGGAATGAGCTCTCTGTATTAAGAACACAAGGCTGGGGTGCCTGTGTGCAACCTCCAAGCCACCACCACATGCAGCCCTCAGGTCCAAAAAGGTTGTGCATTCCTGATTTATAAGGATGCAATCTACCACTCACATCTTCTAAATAATAGTGAAAGTCCTTTAAGATCAACAGGAGCATTTATCACAAACCATTTGAAGATTGCAGCCTAATAGCCCAAGTCACAGACCAGTAACGACAGAACAACAAGACATATGTAACTATTCTGATGTAGCAAACAAGAATGGGATTCCTCAAGTATATATTTTATTAAGTGATCAGTCATTTATACAGCACAACTGTACTGATCAGCTTGGCAGCAACAGGAAATTGAGCCTAAGGCTGCAATCCTAAACATAATTACTGAGCATAGATCCCATTGAATTCAGTAGGACTTATTCCTGAATAAACATACTTAGGGTTACTCTGCACATGAAACATCTAAGAACACTTACTAGCAAGTCCATTATTAAGGTGGGGTTTAACAAGTCTAATGTTATTATCCAGCCATATAAAATTAACTCAGAATTACAGTAAAGGCATTCTGTCTGCCATGAGCTCAGCAGGCAGGCTTGCACTGTAAACTGAGTAGATGAAAACTGAGTATGAGAAGACATGAAAGATATGTTAACTCATTCTTCCATGTATATAGCGCATATGAAATCTGATGGCACAAGATGTATATTGAATGTACACTACTAAGGAAAGCTCTGAATCTAACATGTTTGGCACTTTTAAACTCCTGATGTTCCACCAATTGAACCAGTGAGCAATAATGAGATAGAATCATTAGATTAAAAAAATTAGATTCATACCTATCAATATTGTTACAGTGGTGAGAAAATGTGAACCCCAGTGATAATTATGGATATTCCATAGTTTATCATGAGCCTTCATGAATCGAACCAGTCTTCTAAATATCCAATAGGGTTTATATTAACCAATTCCATGTCTTATGGAAAAAATGATGTCTAAATTAGGCAAACAATGAGTACCTAGGAGTCAGGGTATGTGCAAAAGTAAGTGAACCTCTGGTTGCATCAGCTCAATTAAAGGGAATAATTAGAATCAGGTGTTTAAGTAATTAGGTAGATTTTCAGGGGTGAGTTTGGGAGGCCCCACCCTATAAAAGTATCAAAAACATTATGAATTTGGTCTTCACCATACAGTAGTGTGGAAACATGTCATGCCACTGCTGCTCAACAGTAGAAAGGGTTACAAAACCATTTCTAAGGATTTAGGGCTCCACCAATCCACTGTCAGACAGATAGTATACAAAAGGAGAAGGTGTAAGACCACAGTCACTCTACCCAAGAGCAGTTGTCTTACCAAAATCTCTCCAAGAACAAACTGGGACATTATCCAGGAAGTCAAAAAGAACCCCACAGTAACATCCAAGTACCTGCAGGCCACTCTTGCCTTGGCTAATGTGAATGTTCATGACTCAATGATCAGAAAAAGGCTGAACAAGAATGGTGTTCATAGGAGGATATCCAGAAGGAAATCACTGTTGCTGCCTAAAAAGAATATTGCTGCCTGTCTGAAGTTCACTGAAGATCACATAGATAAATCTCAAGACATTTGGAACACTGTTCTCTGAACAGATGTGTCAAAGGTAGAATTTTTGGCCTTAATGAGAAGCGTTGTTTGGCAAAACTATTCAAAATTTGACAGCCTACGTGATTAACATGAAAACCTAGGCAAAGTCTTAAACCAACACCAGACTTCTAAGCAATCAATAGCAGAATCCAAGACTGGTTACTGACTTATTTATTGCTAAGCCATAGTGTGAATTCAAATGCATCTATTTTGGGAGGAGGAGCAGTAGCAGGAAACCAAATTGAACACTGCTGCTAGGCATGATAGCAAGTACTGTCTCTGGTTGAGCACAAGAATACCCTACATCACTTTTGCCATCTTACGTTTTTCAAACAAGATTCACAGGATTGCTTGACACATAACTTTTTGAGTGCTTTTGCATTTACAAGACATGTAAGAAATCTGTCACCAGTATTTTAATCACTTGGCAGTTAAAACAATATTACAAGAGGGCTGAAATAACAAAATTCAGTGCCATATATTTGATTCATGGATTTTAACTTCAACCCACTTGCTCTGAGGCAATCACCCTAAAATCTTATTAAAGTATTTGGGAACTACCCTGGAAATAGTCCTTGAATGGTTCCATACATTTCAATGTAATTTCAAGGAAATTATTATAGATCAAAGGAAGTTGTGTATATCCACTGACAATTAGTTTACACTATTATATTTAAAACATATTCATTATTATATTTATATCCCAACTTTCCTTTAAGGGCCTCAAGGCGCCTCCCGTTTTATCCTCTTAACAACCTTCTGAGGTAGGTTGAGCTGAGATAGTTACTAGCCCAAGTGAACGTCATGGCTGAGTGTGGTTTTGAACCTGGTTCCACCTCCTGCTACTCTAACCACTACACTGGTTCTCAGTTCTTGAGGCCTATCTGATTCTCAATCAGATCGTGTCATTTTTCTCCTGAAGAAAAAGTTCTCTGCACATCCTCCAATTCTACAGAATAAACGCAACTCACCTGCATCACTTACAGGAATACTACATCCCCTTCGCACATCTGGGGTTGGATCCAGACTAAGCCCTACTTAGAGCAGCCTCACTGAAATTAACGAAACTTAAGTTAGTCAGGACTAACTTAATTCCCATGAGTTTCAATAGGTCTACTCCAAGTATGACCAAGTCTGGATCTATCCCTTGCCGTTTCCTGCCTCGTAGGAAACCTTTTGTCATCCGCCCAGAGAGCTTCAGCTATGGGGCGGTATATTTATTTATTTATTTATTTATTTATTTATTTATTTCACTTACATACCGCTCCCATAGCCAGGGCTCTCTGGGCGGTTTACAGAAATTCTAAAATTGAGATAAAAACAAGTATACAAAATTTAAAACAAAATAAATAGCGTGTCCTCTGCTTTCTGCCTCATCCCGTCTTCCCACCCCATTGCCCCTCGCAGCCCTACTGCCAGCTTCTTCGGCGGCCCCCTGAGAAGAAAAGTTTTGCCCATCAAGAGGCCGGGGGTCTCTACGCTGCCCCCTTCCTCACGCCTAGGCGCGCACCGCCCCGACCCTCCGGCGGGTAGGGGGTCCCCGTCCTCCTCGCACACGCACCTGGCCTCCATCAGCAACGGCGTCTCCCGCCACTTCGCCCTCAGCCGAGCCGCCACCGCCTTGCGCGGGGAGCTTTCGCTGCCGCGCGGGCAGGCGCTGAGCAGGAGCATCCCGGCCACCAGGGCCGCGGGCAGCGCCATGACCCTTCTCCCCTCACGAGCAGCGTTCCGAGCGGCTGCCACGCAAGGGGCTCCAGTCAAAGCGAGAACGCCGCCCTCTCCCGCTCCCCGCCTGATCCAATCGCTGCGCTCCCTCGCTCCCGGCTCCCGCCCCCTGCTCGCCCGGGGCCCGCCGCACAGCGCTTACCATTGGCCAGAGCAGGGTTCCAATCGGAGACGAACGCAACAGCGGAGTCCGCCAGGCTCTTGAAATAGGAATGCGGAGGCGCGGCCTGAAGAAAGAGGCGGCGGGAGCCCCGTGAGGGGGATCACCTTGGAAGCTGAGCCGCCTCCTGCAATCCCGTGCGCGCTGCCCTGGGAGAAATAAGGCCAGGTCTACGCCAAGCAGGATGTAACAGCCTGAAAACGGGTTGAAAAAAGTATATGTAATGTGTCCTGGGCCCGAACAGTTGTCAAAACTGTTATAAAAGCAGTAGTGTAGATCTTCTTGGGAGGAGAGCAATGACAAATCTTGATAAAATAGAGACACCAGGCTGACAACAAAGGTCCTCATAGTTAAAGCAGTGGTATTCCCCGTAGTAACCTATGGCTGCAAGGGCTGGACCATAAGGAAAGCTGAGCGAAGGAAGATAGATGAAACCAGTCCATACTCCAGGAAATAAAGCCAGACTGCTCACTTGAGGGAATGGTATTAAAGGCAAAACTGAAGTACTTTGGCCACATAATGAGAAGACAGGATACCCTGGAGAAGATGCTGATGCTAGGGAAAGTGGAAGGCAAAAGGAAGAGGGGCCGACCAAGGGCAAGATGGATGGATGATATTCTGGAGGAGAATATCACCTCCAGACCTTGACCTTGGGGGAGCTAGGGGTGGCAACGGCCGACAGAAAGCTCTGGCATGGGCTGGTCCATGAAGTCACGAAGAGTCGGAAGCGACTGAACGAATAAACAACAAGTGTCGATCCTGCCAGTGTCACTGAACTCAGTGGCACTTACTTCTGAGTATACGATGGCACTTGTCGAGGTTGGAAATAGACTGAATATTATCAAAACAACTTAAGAAACACGATGCTGAAGACACACTTAAGAAACACGATGCCTATCTATTCTGGCATTTTGTTCCCATCATAGCCAACAAGCTGGCTGTGGGAAGCCCACAGCAGCCTGGTTCAGACAACACGCTAAACAATGCTGCTTAATCCAGACTATTTTGCGTCCTAGGCAAGGTGAGCTACTTTCACACACATCCAAAAAATGCCAACTTTGATTTTTAAGAACATATGTTTCCTGGAAAAAATAAGAAGCACAAAACTTGAAACTGCTAAATTTATGTTAAAGTGCAAGAAATACATCATGCCAATTATAGCGAACAAATTGGAAAGGAAAGTCTATGGGTCTAAAATGCATTATTTAATAGGAATATCACCTCCAAATCCCCCCCCCAACTCGCACGCGCGCACACACACACACTCGGCATCACTCACTCCAAACAAACACACACATGAACACATGCATTCACTAATGCCCACACCTTAAATTAGGCCTGGAAATGAATAAACAGCTAATGTAGTTTGTTGCAGAATAGGTGTAACATGATCTGTGTGTCTAGTTCCTACAAACATTCTGGCTGTTGTATTCTTCACCAATTATAATTTCCAGATCATCTGTAAGGGCAGCCCCATGTACAATGTATTACAGCAATCAAGCCTGAATGTTACCACCAAAGCATGTGTTACTGAAGCAAGGTTAGCTTTCTCTAGATATGACAGCAGCTGGTAAACCAGCCAAAGCCAATAGGAAGCTCTATTGGCCACCACCTGCACCTCTATAGTAAGCAGCAAGAACTCCTAGTTGCTTACCTGGCTCTTTAGGGGGAATACAGTCCCATGCTGAGTCAGTTGCACACCTCTATTCAAATCAGTGGATTTCCCTGCCTACAACACTTCTGTCTTGTCTGGATTAAACTTCAACTTGTTTGCCGCCATCATTTTAAAAATTGTTTCCCATCACCTGTTTAGGGTTTCCACTGATTCCTTGGGATTAGAAGATGAAAATGAGAAGTAATGCTGCATGTCATCTGCATATTGATAACATTTTCGCTCAAGCCACTGGATGACTACTCAGTGGTTTCATGGAGGTGTTAAACAGCAGGGTGGACAAGATGGCATCTCAAAGGCAATTGACCATGGGGTAAAACAAATGTTCCCAAGTATTACCTTCTGAAGCCTAGATAAGACTGGATCCACTCAAACACCATGCTCCCAAGTCCCAACCCAGAGAGATGGTCCAGAAGAATACCATGGTTGATGAGATGGTATTAAAGGCATTGAAAGATCCAGGAGAACCAATAGGGTGGCACTCCCTCCACCCCATCCATTCAGCATAAGTCATCAACCATAGTGGCCAGAGCAGTTTCGGCTCAAGATGTAGGCTGGAAGGCAGATTAGAATAGATCTAAATAATCAATGTCCCCCAAGACTACCTAGAGTTAATGAGCCACCATTCACTCTAGGACCTTGCTTTAAAATGGTATAGAAACTAACATTGGCTTTTTCAAAAATAGTTTCACTACGGCCTCTTTTAAAACAATTGGGACAACCCCATCCCTTAATGAGGCATTTGCCAAATCATGATGGGCAAAAATTGTATTCAAGCATGACAATCTATACTCAAGGCTGAGTATGAATTGAGTGTGGGTTATTTTTGAACTGTGGTTTGTTGTGGTTTGTTAACACAACCATGTTAATAAACCATAGTTTGTTAACCAAGAATAACCTACAAAGAACCCATGGTTTATTATTGGGTTGTGAATTGTGGGCTGTTTATGGTTAACAAACCATGGTTTGTTAGCCCAGCTGGGTTCACACAACACAATGACCCACGTTTCAAAGACAACCCACACTTATACTTTGAATATGGGTTGTTTTGTGTAAACCAGTTACAGAGAAAGTGGTTAATTTCACTCTCAGCACTCCAATCAGCTAATTCACATCCTCAGGCTATACAAGCCTAAAAGTATCCATCATAATAGGACCAGATAGGTCAATGACTACATCCATCTCTGACTCAGTTAAAACTATGGCATCTAGTTGGAAGGGATGCAGCTGATTTTGTCTACTTGCCCAGAAAACAAATGACATCATGGGGTGTGGACACACACCCTGACATCATCCAGCCCCCCACTCAATTCTGGTACCTTGCCCCTGTTTTAACCATTCTGTAAAACCTGATTCCCCCTTTGTATCCCATAATTTGTCCATCTTCTTTCTCTGCAGCAGTTCAAGCTCTCTCTGAACTCTACTCTGTAGCACAAACTCTTTCTACTGTACTCTCTAGAGCAGTCTTCCCTAACTTGGTGTCCTCTAGATGTTTTGGACTACAACTTCTGTCAACCCTAGCCAGCATGACAAATAGATGGAGATTATGAAAGTTGTAGTTCAAGACATCTGGAGGGCACCAGGTTGGGGAAAGCTCCTGTAGAGCATGCTCACTCCACTTGCAACTCTTCATCACCCCATTTCTGAGCTACTATTACCCCCACTCCATCAGTTTACCTTTCTGCAGGTTCATTTCTCAATTTCCCCTTTCCCCCCTCTTTTCCCTCTCCTCTCAGAATTGAACTTTTTGTACTGCCATCTTCAATAGCCCCTTTTACCTCACTGACTGATATTTGTACCCTCATGTCTCAGCTATCTCCACTTTCTTTCCTTTTCCAAGGAGTTTCTTCACCTCTGTCTCTCAGCCACCCTCTCTAGCCAGTGGCATCATCAGAGGCAGGTGTAGTGGGTGGGCAGTGGAGAGAAGTGCACTGTTCTTCTAATTCTTGTGCCCCATATTCATGGAAGCAAGTGAGATTGTATCATCTATTCCAGCCCATTTTTTATAGCATCCCAATTCATCTAAACCAGAATGTGTGGACTTAAGCTAATAACCAAGTACTCTAGCTTAACTGTCTGATGGATTGCAACTGAAAAATATTTTGGCAGAATAATACAATTAAAGCAACATTTTAAAACTGGTTGCACAACAGACAATTGTGAGGGAAAGAATTTATAGCTATAGCTATTTCTGCACTCAGAAGACATGATTAATGAAGGATGCTTAATAAGGTCCAAGCACTTAGTATAAATCATTGTGAATGCAGTATACTTAATGGCAAGGGTTACAATAAGGAAAAATAAAACTAAAGCTGTATCAGCATGTGAGGGGAAAATAAAACATTATTTGTACAGAAATAAGACATCTACCTTTGTGAAAGTATATTTAAAAATATTTTGGAAAGCTTCCAAGATAACTTCAGTTAATACTATAATGATCTTCTGCATATGCTGAAACACATTCGACAGACATAGGCCTCATCTACACCAAGCAGGATATTGCACTATGAAAGCGGTATATAAAAGGCAGGAGCCACACCAAGCAGGATATAGTGGTATGAAAGCAGTATATGGTATGTGTATGGGCCCCAACAGTTGTCAGTGCACTTCAATACCGCTGTAAAGCAGTAGTGTGGCTCCTGCCTTTTATATACCACTTTCATAGTGAAATATCCTGCTTGGTGTAGATGAGGACATAGAAGGAAGTGTTGCAGCACAATCCCATGCAGGCCTACCCAGAAGTAAACTGCGTAGAATTCAATAGGACTTACTCACAAGTAAGTGTGTATACTAGAGAATTGGAACCTTAAAGCATTTAGTTATTTTTTTAACCACACAGTTCAGTGTGCATTTAACAACAAAAAAGCAACAAGCAGATTTACATTTCAACCATAACTCTGTTTGCATAGAAAAAAGTTCCATTAATTTCAGTGCAATTTGCTTCCCAACAAGTAGCATGAAATCGTAGCCTATTGAATTAATGGGACCTACTTTTAGATGAATATGTTTACAATTTGGGTTTTAGTCCAAAAACTTCAGCTTAAGTGGCTTATATATTGGCCTGTTAAATGCATATTCTCCAATTTTGAATACAGAAGAGCTGCAATCTTTTACACAACTAATTCAAAATGCAAGAAACCTCAGTATGTTGAACTGTAACCCAGTTCTATGTGTGTGCAACTAGTTACTAGCAATGACTAGAGGCTTCGGAAGGGGATCCTTATCCCCTTTGAAAGCACACCCAGCTCAGTGGACCTAGATGCCTGCATTGATGCCTGCATTGAGCAGGGGGTTGGACTCGATGGCCTTGTAGGCCCCTTCCAACTCTGCTATTCTATGATTCTAGATGCACATCAGCATTCCCTATGCACATCGAAATGTGCTTCCACACGTAGACCACATTCACAAGACTAGGGCACATTTCAGGAGTAAGCTGTGAGGATCAACATACTGGCCTACATCCAAAGAACTACATGACAAGTTCCATGTGCCCAAGAGATATTTGGACTTGTGTTTCTTAAAGAGTGCTCATCCTTGCTGCATGGCAAACCTAATTTTTGAAGCAGAAGACAGTTTGAAAAGCAGAAGACAGTTTGTGCTATGGAATGTCAGTCTTCCTTCTTTGAAAGGAGGGGACCTGTATTATTATGTTAGTTGCAAGTAAGAATACATGGTTATTTGCCCCATTGAGACGAATAAACTTGTTAAACTTACTAAATTAAAGTGGTCTCCTTGGTTTCATTGCAATTTACTTTTGCCTCAATATGCTTCTCATCTTAAGGGCTGCAAACTCTGTTATTTTAAGGTGCAACAGTATAACAATCATAAAAGCACTTCAAGCAGTACTTGGTCTATCTTTAAATAATCATGATTGTTCCTTTTAGAATTATATTTACTGTAACAATATATATTTAATTTCTTCCATATTTTGAACTCAAATCCTTTTATTTCCCAGTTAGTTGGTTCAAATCCAAGAATTCAATTTAAAAGCTTTGTGGATCACATTGTATTATATAAACTTTGATTGGGTTTGGACGATCACACTGGGGGTGGGGGAAAGCAATCCCACACAATGCAGCATAGGTTGGCGCGTTGTATGAACCCGGTATGGGGTGCAGTGAGGCTGGCTTAGCACCCACCCAAGAACCAATGATGTGCAGTAGAGGTTGCCGAGTGGGTACGAAGCCACCCCTGTTGCACCACATGTCAGGTTCGTACAAAACAACAAGCACTGCATCACGGTGGATTATCCAGATAGCAGTTGCGGGTGTAGCATGTGCAGGGGCTTCTTCCCCCTGTGTGATCATTCGAATACAACCCCTATGCCATAGAGCAATGGTCTTCAACGGGTGGGTCACAATCCCAAAGTGAGTGATGAGATCAGCAAAGCTGTTGCCACCATGTTGGGCATGGAGAAAATTGTGAAAGTGGGTCCCATGTTGCAGGTTGGGAGCCCCAGGTGAGTCTCAGGTCTGGACCAGTTGAAGACCACTGCCATAAGGGATCAAGCTGAATTACAATTCTATGCATCCTTGGCTGGTAACAAGCCCCTTGGAGCCCAGTGGTACCTTCTGCAGGATGGGGCTTCACAAATGACACACTGGGCATAATTCTGCCCAAATTAAGCAGGTGGTTAACTTTCCCATTTAAACAGAAGGCAACCTGAAAGTGCTTATTTTGGCTGGATCATGCCTACTGTTTTTGTTAAGCTAAGTTCTAAGGCTGGGAATAAAGAGCTGCTTTCAGCAAGCCCAAGGGCTTTCAAATGCAGTGGAATTTTTAAAAACATATTTCCTTTGAACACCAGCTATGTCACAAACTGATTTTCAAGCTCCTTTCAGTTAAAAGGAAAAGCTTTGCTATGTAGCAAGGGGGTCTGCTGTACAAGAAACTGAAGTTCAAAGCCCCTATAAACTTGTGGAAGTACTAGTTGCACAGTAGTTTTGATCCTAGTCTAAGTTCTTAAACCATCTATTACTTAGTCTCTTTCTTCTTTGGCAATTTATTAACAAATCGGTAAGAGAAACTTTTCAGTATATTTGCAAAGTCTTGTGACACTTTAAAAGACTGACACTATTTAAGTTTTTTTTTAACCTCCACTTTTCCTTTCCAAAAAGGGAGTCGTTCAAAGCAGCTTACAAGATATATAAGCATAGACACAAGTAACAATTAAAATACATTAACAAAATAAAAGCATAAGCAAAAACATCCCCGCCCACACACACACAAATCTAACAATCAGTAAATAAAATTAAATAACAGCAGAGTCAAGTACTTCTTTAAAAAAATATATCTTCAGTTGCTGGCTGAACACAGATAAAGGGGAAGATAAATTAAATGTGTGGAGATTTGTAAATATGGGGTACTGACACAGAGGAAGCACTCTTACTTGTTGCCATCAACAGTGCCTTTGAAGTCAATGGCACACACAATAAGCGTGCAACAGCTGGTCCTAAAATGGATAGGTGGGTTCACATGGGAAGAAATGGTCCTTGCGGTAGAGAAATCGAGCCCATGAAAACTTATGCCATAATAAATTTGTTAAGTCTTTAAGGTGCTACAACACTTTGTTCTTTTTGCTACAAAAGACCAATACAACTACTTCTCACTAATTTTATATATGTAGTATTCCTTCCAGATTTTGTTGAGGCAATTTCAGGACTGTGTAAATTTATCCATATTCCCTGCAATTATTTATACAAAATATAATTAGGATGAACATTCATATTACTTTATAATCATGTGGATTGATATTTTATGTCGCCTTCAATTAATCTGGATATGTACAGTTTCCCATTGTTATGATTTACATGCTTTACTGATTATAATCCATTGAGAAGACAGCTCTTAAAAAATCAATGTTCAAAGTTGCTACACATGAAGGAGAGAGATGGAAAGTACTGTTGTAAGCTATTGCATACGTAATAGAAATAGATTTATTGCTCAAGCCTCATATTCCCCTCTATTATTAAACCATTAAAGGCCCCTTAAGTTCAATTCACGCTTGGAAAAATGTGCACATGTAATGCCGCATATGTAATGCCGACATATGCACATGAACACACTATACAAAGTTTCAGTGCTGGAAAGGTACTTTAAAATATGATCCCAAAATTTAAAGATATGGAAATTTAGTGAGCTCTATGATGGTATACAGGAGGAAGAGAAATGTAGGATATTGGGGCAGAGAGGAAAATTGGAGTACATAGAGATTGATCTGAAACAAAAACCCTGAGTTGAAAGAAAAATCAAATACAGCACATTCGGAATAATACAATTCTACCAACTGTCCCTGCTGAGGCTGTCAGAGGGGAAGGAAGCAGCAGCCATGCATTACTCCATCATGGCTGGATCCAGATCCAGCTGAGAGCCCCCCTCCTGCTACCAACTGTCCCTGCTGAGGCTGTCAGAGGAAAAGGAAGCAGCTGCCAGTCACCTCTCCATTGTGCCTAGATCTGTAAGAGGCAAGTTCCAGGGGATCTACAGATAAGTGTGTTTGAAGTATATGGCAATAACTCAGGTTGTTGTTTTTAAGTGTTTTTATACCACCCTTCATTCTGTGAAGAATTCCATGGTGGTATAACCATTAAATCACAATGTAAAATACAACCATAAAACAACAGCTAAAATCCTTACTTCTTAAAAACAAACCCAGGTTAAAATACCTGGGTGAACACAACCATTTTAGCCTGGCACTGGAACGATTGCAACATGCATGCCAAGCAAGCCTCTTTAGTGAGGCATACCATAATTGAGGTGCCACTACCAAGGAATCTCCTTTGTTGACACTTACCATACATACCACTGCTGCAAGCAGCTAAAGAAGGACCTGGGCAGAAGATGTTCTTTTGCAAGAAGCCCTGATTTGATCTAACACTTAGGGCTCATCTACACCAAGCAGGATATTCCACTATGAAAGCGGTATATAAAAGGCAGGAGCCACACTACTGCTTTATAGTGGTATTGCAGTGCACTGACAACTGTTGGGGCCCATTGACACCTAGCATTTACCACTTCCATACCACTACATCATGCTTGGTGTGGCTCCTGCCTTTTATATAACACTTTCATACTGCTTTTATGGTGCAATATCCTGCTTGGTGTAGATGAGCCCTTAGATTCTTCCTAAAATCCTGTTCATAATTCTTAATCAATCACAGTGTTGTTGCTTAATTTTGCAGTTCTTGCAGCGTGCTTAACTTAATTGTCAGCAACAGCATTTGGGCAACCTCTGTGAAAGCTAGCAATGTGTAACATAACAAAAGTGCAGTTTGGTTTGGGTACATCCCTGCTTTCTTTAGCACGTGGAACAAGATCCTCGCTAAAAGGAAGGAAAAACCTCAGTCATCCAAATAGATAACCCTGATCCAGCCTTCTCAGGCAGTCAGGTTGGACAAGGGTTGAATGTGCCCTGCTCCACACTTAAATCTGCCACACTTCTCAAAACATCCTGTTCAGGTGGTCTGGCTGAATAGTCGTAAGCTGCTTCCCGATGTGAGCCTTCTTTTGCATTGTGGCATTAGTTTTCCATTTTTGGGGTTGTTTTTGGAATTGTAATGTAGTAGCAGCCACACAATTTGTTCCTGTTTGATTGCAAAGAAGCCCGCCTTGTTTTTGTAACCCATCCAGAGAGTTTCAGCTGTGGGGCGGTATAAAAATGTAATATGAAGTAGTCTTTCCAACCAGTGGGCAGATTGTTAGGGCATGTTCTTGTACTTCTCCATGCTTGCCTTGCCCACCTCAAGTTCTCCAATTTGAGATTTGCTCCATCCCTCACCCCAATCTATATAGTGTCCTTTGTTGGTACCCCTTCAATTTCCTTATCCTTTTGAGAACTTCATATTTAAATACGGTTCCAAATGGTATGGAAAATCAGGCCCCTCGCTTGATGCTGCTTTCTCATATTCAGGAAGAAAACATCCCATTGCCTCACTGAACATAACCTAGATTTGTACACGTGGTGAGGTTCGCTTTGCCTCACTTCGCCACGTGCACAGTCGCCGCTTGTGGCTTCCCGCTTTCCCTGTCTCCCCTCCGCCACGGCAGCTTAAATTCTATTGGTCACCACGACAAATCTGCCCCGCCCCCTCAGCCTGACAGAGTACAGCCATTGGGAGGAGAGTGGGAGAAAGAGGGGAAAGAAATAGCACCCCACCTTTTGGCCCTGGATTTCTATTGGCTACTTTTGCCGGCATGCTGAGCTCGACTATTGGCTGTTTGGGAAACTCTTCAGCGATTGACTTGGCAGTGCCTGAAGGCTTTCCCCAGTGAGGAGAACGAGCCGTAGCGTTGCGCGAAGTAGCAGCGGCAACGGTTCCGCCGGCTGCTGGGGTGTGGGTGAAAGCGCTGAGGCAGAGCCCGCGCTTTCTTCAGCTAGGAGGAATTGCCCCCCCTCCGCACACACACTCCGCTTTCTCCCCCTGCTGAGACGTCGGTTATGAGTCAGATTTAAAATTCTCTCATCGCTCTCGCGGAATGAGGCGCTCTCTGTGGCGCGCCGGCTCTTCCCTTCGCGCGGCAGGCGGAGCCACGTCCCCCTCTCACTTCTTTCTGCGCAGCCGGGGAGGCGGGAGGGGAGCAGAAGAAGTGGAGGAGATGCGCCGCAACGGCTGAGCCCCGGACCCTTCCTGTGGAGGTCGCGGCGGAGAGAATGAGCCGCCACAAGCCCTGTCTATATCATTGCCGCCGCCGCCGTCATCATTGTTATTACTATTATCACCGCCTGTGAGGGGACGAGGCGCAGCCTCTGATCTCTCCGACGAGGCTTCGTGGTTCCTCAGCCGCAATGCCCGGGATGGGGTTGTGGGAGAAGAAGAGGCAGCCGCAGCCGTCGTCGACGTTGTTGAGGGTCGCCCGCTCGCTCCTGCGGCGAGCCCTGGAGCCCCGAAGAGCCCGGGACAGGCTGCAGTTGCCCGTCGCCTGAACGGAGCCGCCCACAGCCAGGCGGCGGCGGCAGCGAGCGAGCGAGCAAGCGAGCCCGGCGCTGGGCACCATGGAGGAGCGGCTGAGCCGGTGGCTCCTGCTCCCGCCGGTCCTGGCGCTGCTCTGCCTCTTCGTTTTGTACCAATACGCCTCCCCCGGCGGGATCTGCCCCAGCGCTCCGGCCGCGCCCCCTCCGGCGGCTTCCCCCTGTGGCCCCGGCTTCTCCTCCGCGGGCCCTTCCCCGCACGGAGGGCACCTGGCCAGGCGGAGGCAGCACCTGCACCGAGCACCGAGCAGGGCGTCGTCCGGGCTCGTCCTCCGCCTGCCCGGCTCGTCCGGGCACAAGTTCCTCTTCGGGCTCTCGGAGCTGTGCCGCCGCGCGCACTTCGACATGCGGGGCCGCGACGTGATGGTTTTCCTGCACATCCAGAAAACCGGCGGCACCACCTTCGGGAGGCACCTGGTGCGCAACATCCGCCTGGAGCAGCCTTGCTACTGCCGCACCGGGCAGAAGAAATGCACTTGCCACCGGCCGGGAGCAGGAGGTGGCGCCGGTGGAGAGAGCGCTGCCGCCGCCGCCGCGGGTGCAGCGGACAAGGGGGACACGTGGCTCTTCTCGCGCTTCTCCACCGGCTGGAGTTGCGGGCTGCATGCGGACTGGACCGAGCTCACCAGCTGCGTGCCTGCCGCTATGGAGCGCAGGGGAGGCTGCCCCGCCAATCGCACCCTCAGGTGAGTTGCCTGCGCGCACACCCGCACCCTCTAGTATTCCAGAATAAATGGGAAGAAAAAGTATCTGCAGCAGGTCGCAAGTCATGCAGGGGGTACTTTTAAGTTTCGATTTAAGCAAGCTTCACAAATCCTTCAAAAGGACTATCCCAGACCATTAGGCAACCTGCCCACATATACTTGGGTAATCTTGTGGCTCTTTGAGGATGAAATTGCAGGATGAAAGCAGCAATTTGTCCTTTCCTTGTTTTGACATTTTCTTAACCATTATATACTGTGGGTATTTACCATCTTGCTTTAGACATTACTTACCGAGGAAAAAAAAGTACCTGATCACCAAAAAGTATCCAGGTGCCAAAAAGCTATTCCCCTATGGCACCACTCCATGCAGTTTTAAAACTTACTATCTCAAGGTGAGCTCAGAGGTGTGTGGTGCTTCCATGTCAGGCAATATAGCATTAGTGGGGTGGTAGTGTATGCATTTGGACTGATGGATAGGATAAGCTAAAACAGTCTGAGGCACTGGTAGTTGGAAAAGGTTCTTTTCCTCACACCAACTTTGTATCTCATGCAACAGTTACTATTGCAGCATTGTGGAAAGTGAGGACCAATGCACACCACCAGATTACAGACAGTAAAAGTTGCTTCACAGATGACTGTTTGCTGCATAGATATCAGTTCTGCTGATGAGGTATCCTGTGGGTTTTTATTACTTCATGCACTAAATTACTAGAGTACGGTGTCCGCTATGAATGAAAGACCTTCTCTATATATTTCATATTTAGGCTTACAATCTTTTAATTGAATATTGACGAGGTCATTGGCCTGGTTTCTCTTGTTTAAAATAATAGGTCTGCAAGTCTATGCACCTGGTTCCGAGGAAGCCTGCACTGGATTGAGCTGCATGTTTCTCACCACCTGTTGGTATCATGACTTAATTTAAAAACAATGAGACTATGAATAGATTAAACATCAATGTTTAATATTTATGATAACAAAAACAGCTCCAGGTTGTCAAAAGCAGTCTTGTTTTAGTATACTTCTGTTCTCCAATAACACTGTAGATTATGAGACACTTACCATTAGATAAGCAAACTAATTTGGAACATTAAGGTTTTGGGATTGCTTTCTTTGATAGTTCCTCTCAACTGGTAATTCTGTACATTTAGTTTCTGCAGTTGAGTCTGCAGATGTTGTGAGAAGTTCTTTTCTTGAGATCTGTATCATTTGTGCAGAATAAATAAATGTTTTGTCCTATTCAGTAGTCTTGAACTTTCCCATCCTGTTCCCTTTTCTCAATTTGTGAACCTATTCCTTTAGTGTTAGCTTCCTTTAGTGTTAGGTGAGAAGCAATCCCCTCATCTTTTTTTATTCTATTAGTAGGTTAGTACTATGAGGCAAGTTTAACTGTAGTCTGTTTCTGTCTTGTGGCAGTGCTTGTAAGCTTTGGGACAAAAAAGGCGTAGTAAAAAGCAGGAGCCCCTAAGATGTTGTCAAGAGTAAAACAAAAAGGGAGAGAGAGAAAAAAAAAGAGAATATGAGGCACATCAGTTGAACTATAAAAGTTATAGTGACACATTTCTTTTTCTGCTTTTGGAGATATAGAGGCAGTGTAGCAATACATAAAGGCAACATAATTTTCTTAAGTCAGGCAAGAGTGCAAGTGCTCGTTGCAGGGGACAGCTCTTTTAAGGATGGTACATGTTTCCTTGTTGTGCCCTTTCCTTAGTAAGACTTTCATACTAAGGTTGGATTGTAGGTTTGCAGGATGGAAGGGTATCATGCAAACATTACCCTGGGAGCCCTCTCTGCAGTGGTTAGTGGTAATGGTATGAGAAAAGAGGGGAAAGAAATTGGATACTCTTCAGTATTAAATCATGGTTCACATTAAAGAAAACACAACACCAGATAGTAGAACTGCATAAGGATTGCAGGGTAAACTGCCTTCATCAACAGGAATAAGTACATCTTCAGCCAGAGAGGGTTTATATGTATATTGCAACTCTAGAATCAATGTGTGAAAGTTTGTAGGCACAATCAAGATACTAAGACTCCCATACCAAGGCAGACGATAGAGGGACAGACACTTGGCCTTTCCTTTTGATAGGAAACTAGACTTTGGGGCAAACAGTCAGCATAGACATATTCAAGGGATTTAAAGTTTTTAGGCTTTTCAGCTTGGGTACTTGCGCTGACGTGGGTGTGAACTTATGGTTCTGAAAATACAACACATCAAGTTTTGAAATCATATCCAAAGAACTAAACACTGAACAAATTTCTGTAAATTGCTTTGAAAAATAAGCTAAAATTACTGTGGTGTTGCAGTCATCCAAATATGGGCTTTTATCTATAGAATCTGGAGCTTGCTGCTACATGTCAGTTACCTTATTGGGTGTGTTCTCTCTAGCAAAAAGCCTTTGTAAATTTTGACACCATATGTTGGTATCCTCTTAAAATGGTGTGCTGGCTACTTTAGGATTGGATCAAGATTTAGTCATGCATAGAATAAGTCTACTAACATCAAAAGGACTAAAGTTAGCTACAACTAATTCATCTCATTGATTTCAATGGTGTACTCTTAAGTATGACTAAGTCTGAATGTGTCTTCGTAGGATATTTGTATTTGTTCTAATGGCTGAAGAATATGCTTTAATAATTAAGATTGTTTTCCCATCACTTCAATTTATTCCCAATCCCTTTCCAATAAAGATTCAGCAGCTGCATTGTCCATTTATTCTAATCGTACTTCAGCAGAGTGATTTGAACCTATAAATCCCTTTATGTGGATAAGGCCAACATACCAATGTCTAGAGCTCTGTGTTCTTCATGACAATGATACAGTAATGTGGAATTTGGTATTAGAAAGACAAAGTGGCATCTTGATAAAATTTCAGGAGCAAGATTTAAGTGGATTCTAGGATCCATTATCCTATTTATGTCCTTGTCCCTTCACATGATTAGCAGTAATAGAATCAGAAAATATATACATAGACTTCCTAATTGTTTGTAATTTGCTAACGAAAGTGAGACTTCATAACTTGTATATTCAGCATTTGTTCTTTCTATATTCTGTAATTTGGTATATCCTTGAACATGAAGGCAGAAGAATTAAAGAATAATTAAACATGGGTTTGTGCCATGACTCTATTTCAGTTTACTCACTCATTTGTTTTCTAGGAGGGCAGGATTGATTTGGAGCACTATGACTGCTCCTAAACAGTTCTTGCAGACAAGGACTAGAAGATAGAGATAATAACAGCACACAGTTGAGAGGACGATTGAAAGGGGATCCATTCAAATAATGAGACAACAGAATAGAATTCTGTGCACAAGGAGTTTTTGTACAGATACTTTTGATAGAAAGCAGCAATTAAATCAGTGACAGTACTTGTTTACAGCATGAGAGTATAGTAGCGAGAATATAACTATAACAAAAGGAGTAGATTTTCTTTGTAGGAGGCTGAAATTCTTCTGGGAGCATACTTGCAGATGCACTGTTTCTTCACCATTCTGTGGATTGAAGGATTCTATAAAAACAACTCCCTGAAAAATTGTCAGTACCCTTAGGCCACAGTGTCAGAACTTGTGGGAATGAAAACTTGAGTGCATTTTATAAAAGCTGTAGGAGCAGCACAGATCTTATCAGTAGCTTTCACACATAAGCCTTCTTCTGGATCCATATCTATCTCACATACTCAGAATTTCTCTTGGTTTCTTGCAATTTAATACCTAATGTGCAAATTAAAATAAAACTTGGTATATAAATAAATGCCTAAAACACCCCAGCATTGAGCCCAGCTTTTACTGTTCCATAGTTCTTTAGAATTCAAACAAACCAGCTTCAACTATGATGGTCTGAAGCAAGTTGTCTTTTAACAAGATTAAGTAGTTTATGCAAGTTGCAAAATATTAATTTTTTTGAATCAAGTGTACATAGTCCTATGATCTATAGCTATTTCTGTAGTATAAGAACTTAGTGATCGGTAGGGCCAAAATATTTCACTCCCATCTACCAGCTGCATATTGCAGGTGAAAAATATATGGCTATGGTAATTTGCAAAACATCCAGAAGATGTTGTCTTACACTTCATCTGGGCCATGTGCAAGACATTTTCCAAATTGTCCTTGGGACATGACTGTGGAAATTTTCTAGGAGGCCATAGAGCCAAAAACAAAATGGCTCTTCTTTTTAATCTCTATGTGACCCCAAATTACCTCTAACACGGATCTTTTCCCCCAAATTTCACTTGCTTCTTAACATTCTCAGTAATGCGTATATTTGGAAAATATAAATGTCATACCTCCTAAAAGTTGCACCATAGAGCAAATATCCCTTTCTTTATCACCCCAACCCAATTTGCCATCCAATAACCCAAGTTTCCTCTTCATATGTGAATATAAAGCCTTGATGGATCAGTCCAAGGGTTTGTCTAATCCAACATATTATTCCCAACAGTGGCCAGCTAGTTTTCAAAAAGCTTTCAAGCAAGTGAACAACCCCCTTGTGTTTATCTCCCTGCTCCATCAAATGTTTTTTACAGATTTATTCAATTCGCACCTCCCAGGCTCAAACAGAATTTGCAGTTGGAAATTTATACATTTCTGAGTTTGTGATGCATCCCACAGAGCAAAAAAGAAAAAGTTCAACGACATGCATGCATAAGAAAAATGTGTATGTCTCTAAAAATGATCACAAATATGCTTTAGCCAATGGATGCATACCCCCCCACCCACAAAATGTGCATGTCTAATAATGCAAATAAAAATGCATTCATTAATATGTCTGAACTCCTGTATGGATTTTTATTTTTAAAATTGGAAGCTCATGTAGAAATAGGATGAAACAAGCTTAACCTCAACAAATTGACTGTCTTGGCAAGATCGAGATTGACAGAACTTCCCGCCCTTACTCCCTCCAACTGGTATTCAGAGAAGTACACGACTTCTAAACTGGAAGGCTCCTTTTAACTATCATGGCTAATAGTCATTGATAGATCTGTCTTCCACGTATTTATCTAATCCCCTTTTAAACAAGTGTAAAACTCAACATTGGACACAGTTCTGTGTTAACATTAAAAGAAAAGGAAATAACTCTTTTGCTGTTTCCCCCCCCCCCGATACTATAGAACTTTTCCGCTTCTTAGTGAATAATACCATTGTTTTTCTCATGCCAGTGTATGTAGATCTAATCAATTCATCAACTTGTAAAGTTAATTGAGTACCATTCTTTAGTTAGGGGACAGCACACCATCTAATAGCTGAAGCTCCCTGGGTATTGCACAAAATTAAAACCATTAAGTACAGCATAACATATAAAATATAAAAATTTAAAACAGTATAAAAATACCATCAGATTAAAACCAAGAATCAATGCAGAAATTTAAAATACAGTAACAGCTTTAAAACAGCAAACTTTAAAAAAACCACTAGGATGCTAAAATGCTGGTGTCCGCACAACCTCTCTAGGGAGCTCCTTCCATAGTTTGGGTGCCATGACAAAAAAGGCCCTCTTCCTGGTAGCCACCCACCTTACTTCCTTTGGCAGGCGCTCCCGGAGAATGACCCCTGAAGATGATCTTAAGGTCTGGGCAGGTACATATGAGAGGAGACGATCGTTCAGATAACCTGGCCCAAGCTGTTTAGGGCTTTGAATGTAATATGGCACTTTGAATCAGGCCCAAACATGGACTTCCAGCCAGTGCATCTGGAAAAGTATTGGAATGATATGATCACATGGCCAGTTATAGCTGCTCTGTTTTGGACCAGCTGAAGTTTCCAGGCAGTTTTCAAAGGCGGCTCCACATATATTGCATTGCAGTAATCCAGACAAAAGGTTATCAAAGCATGGATAACTGTATCCAGGCTATCTCTGTCCGGATAAGGGCGTAGCTGGTATATCAACCTAAGCTGATAAAAGGTACTCTGTACCACCTAACCCACCTGTGCCTCAGGTGACAGTTCTGGTTCCACAAATACCCCAAAATATGAACTTGATCCTTTAGGCAAGGCTCTCCAAAACAGGTTGAACATCACCTAGCTGGGCATATGAAACACCCAATAACAGTACCTCCATCTTGTCTGTATTGAATCTCAGGCCGGATCTACACTATTGCTTTAAAGCGCTTTATAACAGTTTTATAGCGCTTTAAAGCAGTTAAAGCGCTTTATAACTGTTACAAAGCACTTTAAAGCAGTAGTGTAGATCCGGGGCAAGTTTATTGGCCCTTATCCAGTCTATTGCCATGCCAAGCCTTACCTCTTTGTAAGTGCAAGGATAAGGTCAATAAATAGAGAATTTGGGGAGATGGAATAGATTTGAACAAGGAGGGAGGAGTCCAGACATAAATGCAAAGGATAGGGATGGGGAATAGAAAGTGAAACCAAAAGTGAACAGAACATACTCCTGTCTCCTGAGGAAACTGTAGCTGTGTCCTCCACTACAGAAGGGAAATAAATACCTAGCATGACAACAGGCCATAAAGGAAATCCTATTTGTGAATATTTTGTTTTTGTATCTTCTGTGGTTGAAATCGCCTAAATTATATATTTTAAAGAACTTTACATTTATCTAAAAACTGAAATAGTTAATCATTCAAAAATCCATGTGCATGGTTTGTTAATGTTGTTTGTTGAAGAAGAAAACTAACCTGAAAAATAAACAATCTTATTACTACAATTCAAAAGCCTGTTTGGTGATAGTGATCTTGTTTTAATACTAAAATGACCAAATTATCATCCCATGTTTTGATGAAAATTAATCTGAAAACAATTAAGAATAATTGCTTATAGTGTGTATTACCTCCTAATGAAACCAACATCTCTGAAAATGTATTAAGTTATATTAAACAATAATGTATTTCTACCAAAAAAAGACGATTAAATAGAATCTTCCTTGCTAGTGATTTAAACTATGATTTAAATCATTAAAATTGAGTCCTTCAGAGAAGCGGTTTAAATCATGATTTAAATTTTCAGGAGTGGTCTGATTACTGCTTCTTTTAAAGAGGCTGGCACCACTCCCTCTCAATGCTGCTTGTGAAATAGCCTTTGAAATGAAAGGCACTTTAAACATTGGTTTGTGATAGCGTGGAGGGGTTGTGTCTGCTGTTCAAAGGGAAAAAGACAACCATTCTACCTGGCATACAAGGCATACCTAACGTATCTTGTTGGATTCTAGCTATAAATATATAGGACTTTTTTGCATGTAAGTGATTGGGGCTTACTTCTGAGTAAACATGCTTAGATCACACTGTTAAAAATATTATTGGGTACCATCCAATCAAAGCTAGGTATTTTTAGGTCCCATTCATTCCAGTGGTTGAGTTAATCATGTGCTTGCATCTCTTTCATGGAAATCAATGTTTGGCTTGATTGTGTCTATTATTTGTACTTTCCAAAGAGTTGACATATTTTCTTTGGTATTCTTACTATTTTTATTCTTTTTCAGTTTAAATTTGGTTAACATTGAGGATGTTTTTAAGTATTCCAAAATACTTAAAAACAAGCATTGTAGTAGGTGTACTTTTTTTTTCATCCTGTAAATGTTTCAGCTAGTCTTTTGAGTATTTGAAGAAATTGACTCTCAATTTCTAGATGATGCCTCACAATATTTGCATAGCAAAGCAATCTGTTTCGTATCTTTCCAATATTGTGTACCGTGATTCTTTCTGTTTGTTTCTTTGCCCTAATCTTGCGTAATCTTCCCTGCTATCAATTTCCGTTCTTTACTTTACTCATATTTCTGTTCTCAGTTCCCAGTGCTGTTAGTCCCTCTGCACGTGTTCAGAAATGTGGACATTTCATGGACAACGTTTCAGATAGTGTTGTCTGTTTTTCTTTTTAAGAAAACACAACATATTCTTGAGGTTTTTTTTTAAACAAATGACAGCTTGACTGGAGTGGGGAATATACTTGGTGGTGGTGGTTGGGTTGAAAAGATGGGCACTTTGCCATGCAGAGCAGCATTTGGGGTCTGTGGTCTCCTGGGGGACTTCTGCACTCCTGTGCCAGGGGCATTTTGGAAAATGTTCTCATACACTTGCTCTATCTGGGCTCTGTATAAGAGTGTCTCCTGGATGTTTTACAAACATCCATATGCATACACTTTATGCTAACTAGAAGAGATATTTTTACACTAAGATCATGCAATACCAAGATCAAGGGGGAGAGCACAGGGAGGATTTATAGGATCCATTTTTTTCTTTTAATAGCACTTGTGTGTGGGGGGAACATAATAGATTGGATCCAGACTTAATCTTATGATAGCTTCATTAAAATCAATTGGGCTTGTCCATCATTCAGTGTGACTATGTCTAGACCTAAACCCATGTTAGAACAGGGTGGTTGTGGATATAGTCAGTAGTTAGAATTACAGGATATTTCTTTTTTTAAAAAATGGTTTACCATCTGGGGAAAACTTGAACATCTCAGTTTAAGGCATTACTTTTTAAATATTTTAAAACTGATTTATCAACATACCACACTACAATGGGTTACAGTTAATTCAGTTTTTGTTACATATTAAAATTGTAATTGAAATACCCTTCCTCTGAAGCTGGTATTTACTGGGGGTGGGGAAATTCCCCAATAGTCCCAAGGGGTATTTCCTCCCAATCAGGGCCGGTGCTACCATAGAGGCCACTCAGGCGGCCGCGTAGAGCGCCAAGCTAAGAGGGGCGCCAGGCACAGTGCAGCACTCATTCGTGTTGGCTGTGAGCTGGCCCGGCCCGAGGATTCAGCTGGGCCTGGGCGGGCGAGATGGCGCCTCGCGCCCGCCCAGCCAAAGCGAAGCCAGGGACGCTGGGGTGAGGTGGGGTGGCTCCACATTCGGATTCCAGAACGCGCCCGGAAGAGAGAGAGAGAGAGAGAATGTATGGGTGCATGGGGTGCATGGGGTGTTTGAGTGAATGCATGTGTTCATGCGTGTGTTTGTTTGGAGTGAGTGATGCTGAGTGTGTGCGCGAGATGGGGGATGATTTGGAGGTGATATTCCTATTAAATAATGCATTTTAGACCTATAGACGTTCCTTTCCAATTTGTTTGCTATAATTGGCATGACGTATTTCTTGCACTTTAAAATAAATTTAGCAGTTTCAAATTTTGTGCTTATTTTTTCCAGGAAACATATGTTCTTAAAAATCAAAGTTGGCGTTTTTTGGGGTGTGTGTGTGTGAAATTAGCTCACCTTGCCTAGGGTGCAAAATAGTCTGGCACCGGCCCTGCTCCCAATGCGAAGTATCGCCTTTAGAGGAGAGATTATCTTCAAGGGAGGAAAGAGTTAAATCCCCTTTCTACATCCAACCTTTGATCCTAGTAATTGTCAGCCTTCTCCAGCTGATTCTATTTGCATTTAATAAAACTGGATGTTAAAAGCAAAGACGCATGTAACATCATGTCTAGTTTGGCCCTAAAAGAGAGGGTAGGTTCAGACGTCACTTTAATCCATGATGGATATAATAAAATATGAACAATATCTTGTGTTTTAAATAGTCCTCGATGCCCTTCTACACGAACAGGGTAATTAGCCACTGTTGGTAGCTTATTAAGCTACTGTGTGTAATTTGACGTATCCCTCTGCCACCTGTCCTGCTGCAGTCCTCCCACCTGAGCATGCTGGTATCCCATCTTCTCTTGCAGTGTTTAAGCCCATATAAGCTATTCCCCATGCCACAGTAGTTCTGTTTTGCTAATTTGCTAAATTTTGCTAATTTCACCAACAAGCTACTTGCAGGAGCCTGTTTAAGGTGCTTCCCATATCCCAGAAGCACTGTTTTGCTCATTTGCTAAAACACAGTTGCACATTTTACCCATACATGCTACTCCAGTAGCCTGTTTAAGTTGTTCCCAAAGCTGCAATAGCACTATTATTATTATTATTATTATTATTATTATTATTATTATTTATTTGTATCCCGCCATTTGCCCAATACTGGGCCTCAAGGCGGTCTTACAAAGTTTAAAACATACATTGCAAAACATAGGAAAAGAAATGTAAAAAAACCCCACGTTTAAAATACACAACAAAATTATAACTCATTAACATAGATGGAGAACCAAATTATTCTCCTGCTGGAACAAACAAGTTTTAGCTTGCTTCCGAAAGCCCATCAAGGAGGGAGCCAGTCTAGCTTCCCCGGGAAGAGAGAGAATCCCCCCGAAGAACAGAGCAAGACCAATGATCTGAACTGATCTTGTTAAACAATTCCATAGGTGGTGCCCCACAGATGACTGTGGGTTATTTAGGGAAAATAAGCCACTGTGGATTAAAAAGTTTCTGAGTAATGACACAACAACCCATGATAGTTTATTTAACTCATCGTGGGTTATTGTGCCATCCAAACCCAGTCAGAGAGAACTATCTTGAATAGAATAAGACTTTTTGTTGTAGGTCAAATGTAAATAGAAACTAAACTTTTGAATTGGAAATTTACTATTGGTTTACTTAGACAACTAGTACTAATATTTCATTAACAAAATTATTTTTTTAATACAGGTTTAGGTTGGGGTGATTTTTCAGTTTGTTTGTTCAAAATTAACAGTCCATGTGATTACCAAACTCCAAAATATGTTCTTGCAATTTTCATAATAATTCGTTTTTCCTATTTTCTGAAGTAAATCTTGGTTAAAACTGTTAACTACCTTGTCCAAGATTAACTTTTTTTCTGTGTAATTAGCAAGCCCATAATCAACAGAACATCTTGACCTATACCTTTTCATGGACAAAAGTAATTTCAGATCAAATCTGATGTGGAGGGAGGATTGGTGGGATTTAAGTGAAAAACAATAAGGGTTGAAATTCGGATTATTTAGTCTCTGTATGGTGTGAGGAGGCATCCAAAAGACTTGGTACTGCTTGGGATGGCAGGAATTGCATGATCGTGATCTTTCAAGTGCTGCTTCTTCCAGCTCCACCCCCAGTTCCTTCCCAGTCTCACCCAAGAAACTTCCGAGCTTCTTCTCCAGTTTTCCACTTAAGACACCTCTTTCTGACTTCTAACGCCTTTCTTACTATTTCTTAGTGCCAGGCTTCTTTCTACTCTTATTTATTTTTTAAAAAAACTCTACTTACTTTCTCATTGCTGTTCTGATGGCTCCAGTAGAGAAGGGAGCAATAACATTGAAAAAGTCTGGAAAGAAGATAACACACATTAAGATAATCAA
The DNA here is from genome assembly GCF_023053635.1 of Elgaria multicarinata webbii. Lineage (NCBI taxonomy): Eukaryota > Metazoa > Chordata > Lepidosauria > Squamata > Anguidae > Elgaria > Elgaria multicarinata. Next base: position 22,994,009 of record NC_086175.1, on the reverse strand, counting down.
GCCTCCAAGATGCACTAGCATGCCTCCCCATAAGCTTTCTGGTGCCCCCGCCCCTATTCTATCCACCAAATGGCTGCATCTCCTGAGCCTCATGATTGTGCTACTACATCTGTTCAGGGTAGACACCAGCAGCATGAGGAGGTGGATATCTCTCCAAGCTCCAAAGAGGCTGCATCCCAAACAGAGTTCTGCTGCACTGGTGAACGAGGAAGCAGTGATTTTTGAGGTTTCAGACACAGAGTTGGCCTCAGTGGAGGATGCCACGACTGACATGTGAGGTTTGGAGCTGGTGGTGGAGTGAAATCAAAGCAGTACAGCAGATGGTGACCACTATTTCTGTAGGCCAGAATGTTTTTGCCTTTTTCAACCAATGCCATCTTGCAATTTTCAGGCCTACCCAGACATCCAGCAGCTACAGTCTACTATGCTTAATCCTTTCTTCAAGGAAATACCCTGCAGATCCTTCCTTTAATGAGGATCAATTAATCCGAAAAATATCCCCCCAAAATAAGACTATGGTAAAATTAAGACCGTGGTAATCAGTGAGCTTACCAACCAAATCCTTGTTAGGCATTTCCCAAGCCCTGAGAGAATACTCCAAGGAAGAGAGCAAGGACATCACCATCCCTCAGTCTTTGCCTTCTTTCTCACCCCCCAGACCGTGCCTAAATAAAAAACTGAAAAAAGGAAAGCATGTTAAAAGGAAAGCTTCAAAGCAAGCTACCCAAAGTAGGTCTACCATCATAAGTGCCATTCTTTACTTGTTGGAAGAACTGGACTGGGCCTCCCTGCTACCTCACTCCCTCTTGCCAAGTGGGCTTCCGTCTGTGCATAGGGTTAGTGATGATTAAAGCAGCCACCCTTGTTCAGACCAGGGGCATGTCTACACGAAGGGTTTGCTCCGGAGTGGCTTCGCAATAGCGGCACGTCATTTACATGACTCAGCCACCATTGCGAAGCCATCCTGGGGCAAATCCTGGAATCTCCACTCCAAAAAAGTCAGGCACTTACACTTACCCCAACTTTTTTGGTAGCAGAGGTGTGTCACAGCCCATGGCACCTCCTGATTGGTCACCATGGGCTGGACAGGGAAGGTGGCGGCCCCACACCTCTGTAAAATTAAAAAAAAAATGGGGGAGAGGAACGGGACTGTTCCTCCCCCCCCTTTTTTAAATTATTATCTATCTGCGCAGCTGATCAGATACAGATAATCAAAATTAAAAAAATGTGTGGGGGGGAAACGGGCAGCCAGAGGGAGGGAGGAGAAGTGGTTCTCCTGGAGTCCCTCTCTTCACATCCTCCTCTGGCTGCCTCATTCCTCCCTCACCCGTTTTTGTTTTTGTTTTAAATCCAGGGTTAATTTGACCATTGTTCCATTCATGCAAACCTGCTTGTTTGGAGAAGAGGTGCTCAAAGACGTATTTGTGGAAAGAAAAGTTAAGACCTTTGATTCAAAAAAGGGATTAGAAACACCAGCCATTGTGATCCTATCTTTCCTTTCACCTGCCTAGAGACTTCTTCCAGAAATGCTCTCAGGCTTTTACTCCATTTTCCAAGGAAAGACAGGTCACGGCAATCCATTCTGGATCTGAACTTTGTCAACAAATTTGTGGCGTATCGCAAATTCAGAATGGAAACCCTACAAACCATACAAGAGGCCCTCCATCAGGATGAATACTTAGCCTCAGTAGATCTCACAGAGGTCTCCCTGCACGTCTTCAATGCCCTGCCCCTCGAGAGATTCCTTTGATTCCCCTGTCAGAATAGGCATTTCCAATTCTGTGCTCTCTCATTTGGCCTGGACTTAGCCTCAGCTGAAACGGCTTTTGGCAGAAGGATGCTCCAAGGTCAGCCTTGAAGTCAGCCACATTCCCTTCTTAATCAGATTTAGCTTTGGCATATCACAGTCTTTTGGATGTCTCTTCGCATAATACAGAGAATGGGATATTGAGAACTTACCATGAAGATCCATTCTGGGTGTGGCAGAGGCATCCAACCCCACCCTTCATGGGTGGTTGATGGGATACCAACTGGGTAGCACACCCTTACCACATGATGGCTGGGTTTGGATGACATGATAAGCAATGGGGGAGGGGAAAGAGTCAACCACCCATTGCGTTGCTTATTGTGTCGTCTGGGGCGGAGGACACACACAACTAACTTATGGTGCACTAATTTCTGGAATTAAGCAATGGAGAAAAACAACAGGCTGCTCTGTTGCTTATCCAGAGACCCGTTGGTTATTATGTTGTGTGGTTTTCCTGTGTTGCTGATTTTCCTGTGTTGTGTGCATTATTTCAGAAGGACATTATTTCTCTGGCAGGAGCGGCCAAAAGTGCCTCGGCCGCTCCTCTACAGCCGGCAGAACTTACAATGGCTGATGGGATAGCCCTGGGAGGAGGGAGGGAAGAGCAACGGCTGGCTGGAAGGATGATGGGAGTTTCAGCCATGTGACAGTACCAGCAAAAAAATGCACTTTGAGTTGCCTATTCTCCCCTCTGTTGCCTAAAGTGTCATCTGAACCCTCCCGACCTCTAGCCTTCCTTGCCTCTCAGGGTACTCTCCTACACACTTATTGTTTCGCCTCTAGATTCCTGTTTTTCTCCTTGCTCGGCTATGGAAGGCCAGAGCCGGAGGAAGCAGCACTTGAAAATCTACAGTTATATGATCCCTGCCTTCCTGGGTGGCACCAAGGAAACAATCTTGTCCTTTGGATGCCTCCGTCACAAAATGGACCTTCATGGTAAGTTCTCAATGTCCCATTTTATTTTGGACCACTTGTGAAATTTCTGCAGTAATGGCATAAACTTCCATATCTCTATTCCAGAAGAGCCAGTTTATCAGATACAAAAGTGGGCAGGGCTCCTGCAGCTTTAATAATTTTGCCAAGTGCTTCATGCATACAAATGACACATGCTGAAATTACCTTTTCTGTGCAACTGTTAAAGATACAGGAGCCCTGTCCTCCTTTCCATTTGGTCACCCTAAGCAACGGCCTTCTTTATCAGGAGATGTCAGATACTAGATCTTCTTCACATTTTCCTGGTTGCACCCTGGCTCAAATTAAGCAGAATGCCCTGCCCCTCATTATCTATGTGTGCACTTTCAGAGTCTCTTAGAATATTCACTTGTATTCCTTAAAAGCAAAAGTGTTCTGGGTAAATTCTTAGTTGCACTGATAAGTAATATCTTAAATGGTTAGACTAGCAGGTTCCGACTTTAAAAAATGATTCCTAAGAAATAACGTGTGTCTTGTAACACTTCATTAAAAGCTTAGATATTTGTTTGCTTTCATAGATTTAATGGTCTTCATTTTTACTGTCTGAAATGCATGGCAAACTCCAGTGATTTCAGCCATTGGAAATAACGTGAGGATTATCTCACTCCATTACTTTCCCCCATTATGTGTGTGAGGCTTGTAGCACTGTATTGCTTCCAGAGGGGAAAAGAAAGCAGCGTTTTGTGTTTCATTTGCTAAACAAATGAGTTATAAAATGAGGTCCCTACTTTGTGAGCCCCCTGAGGTTATTTGGTTTGTCATATCAGTATGACACTTTTCAATGATGACTGCGCTTATCATGTTTTCAGGCACAGAAAGCTATAATTTATTGCGTTTATTGCTTTGCAATAAATGGATTATGAAACCACTTAATAAAAATGACTATGGACAACAATAAACATTGTACAAAACTTCTTATGTACTTTTTAATTACTTTAATAACAAAAAGGTGTTTTTAATTACTAAGACATTTCTGTGGAGAGTATCTATTGCATAAAAGGATGTGCTTAGTTACTTGTCCTGTGGCAAATCCTGTTCAGTAAAAGTTCTAAATCTTCAAATGCTGACAGCTTTGAAGACCAACAGTACAACTGTTCAGCAATTGTATTAAGTCAGACCACTTATAAATAATACCTCTTATGTATTAAATATGCACAAAGTAGTGAAAGGCTTTACTGTTGGGATTTTAAAGATCTTTGCAAACTGTGTTTTAAAACTTAGTGAGATTAAGGGATGTTGAGAAATCTGTTCTTTCTTCTGTGTTGTCTGTCCACTGAACCACTCCAATACATAATATATTTCTATAGCAGAGAAATTTGCATTTAACTTGCTTTTTACTCCCCCCGCCCCAATTTCCTCCTGAAGTTCATTCCTCTAGTATCACCTACAGAGCTTTTGGTCAAGTCCCCACCACCACAGGCAAAGGGGGGGGGCTCTTCAAAAGAGCCTCCTATGCAAAGTAACCTTCAAAGAGACCCTGTGCATTGCTTTGCACAGGGTCTCCTTTGAAGGGCTTCTCCAGGGACAACAGGGACTGGAGAGCAAAAGCCCATACTATGGAAAAACCTTGGCGCAAGTTCTAGTGGGGGGAGTTCTTCAAAATGCTCTTCTGTGTAAAGCAATGTAATACAGAACAGTTGTTGTGCAAAGGCACTGCTTTGAAAAGAGTAGTGAGCTGGAGGGGAGGAAGCTAGTCCCTGTTGGGCAAGAGGTTCACTCTATGTTAGCATTTCTCTCCCTATCAACAGTTCACTGCAGAAAATCTTCCAATACCCCTTACAGGAAACATCTCAGTTGCTTTGCATAACATTTGCTTTGAAAGACTGGGCATCATCAAACGAGCATTTTATTGTGCACTCATTACTGGACACTCACAGATTTTCGTTGGTCCTGTTCATAACGTCATCTGCGTCCCGCGCGCCTCCCTCCCCTTCTAGCTTTCTTTGCGCAACAAAAGACCCTGGTAAATCTGAATTATATTTGAGATGGAACTTGCCACTTGCATCCATCCGACGAGCGTTTTACTGCACGCTCCTTACTGGGCACTCACGGATTGCTCACATGACTTCATCTGCCTCTCACATATCATCTGCTCCTTCTGGCCTTCCTTGCACCATAAAAGAACCCAGAAAAAGTCCGGTTGCTGCTCTCTCCTGCCGGACTGAATGGGCCTCGTTACTTCCTGTTTTCAGGAAGCAATGTCGGAGCGATGACGGAGAAGTAACGGGAGCCGTGCGCTTCTACTTAGATGTGATTGGGCTCACTGTCTCCTGTGTGCAGGAGAAGCAGTGTAATCAAAATGGCCCACTGAATGGGCCATGTGCACTTTTGAAAGAGGAAGTAATGAGGGACAAAAGCGTGACAGGAGAAGTGACGTTAAGGAAACACAATTTCCCCCATGTGATGATGCTCACTGTCTCCAAGAAAAGCTAGGGAATTCAGATTGGATTAGAAATTAATCAAGTTGTTTTCCAATTTTGGGAAGGGAATTGCTCCACTCATTTCTAAACCAATGTGATCCAGAGTAAGCTTACCCATTCCCACTTATGTTCAAGTAGTGGCAATGGCTAGCAGTAGCACTAGTCTCAAGACTCTTCCTTCCCTCTCTGTGTGTGTGTGTGTGTGTGTGTGTGTGTGTGTGTGAGAGAGAGAGAGAGAGAGAGAGAGAGAGAGAGAGTCCAATTATTGTCTTCAGTGTTAGATTGGGAGCTTCATCTCTCGTATCCGTTTCCCTTAAATTATCCCCATAGCGTAAAGCTGTCATTGTTGTTGTTAGCTAAATCACACCCCAGGCGGCGGCACTCCTAAGATCCTTTGCATACCAGGAAAAGGGTTTAAGGGGGGAAATGTAAAAAATCATAAAAAATCAACGGATGACCCAATCCGATTCAAATTTGGTATGCTGAAAGCCCTCTTTAATATCTATTACTGTGCCGATTTTGATGTCTTTATCTTTAAAACTTACGCAAATGTAAGCATTTGTTTAATTTGAAGTTTAAAAATCATCCTTCTGCACCCCCAGTGGCCGAGTGGAACATATACATTCATTACAGCATCAGTTTCCATTGTTTTCTGAAAGTCATGGGTATGTTGTCTGAAGGACCATTCAGTAGGGTGACCATATGAAAAGGAGGACAGGGCCCCTGTATCTTTAACAGTTGTATTGAAAAGGAAATTTCAGCAGGTGTCATTTGTATATATGGGGAATCTGGGGAAATTTTGTCTTCATCACAGCAGTTAAAGCTGGAGGTGCCCTGCCCTCTTTTAAATCTGGTCACTCTAGTGTAGCTCCTGCAGCTTTAACTACTGTGATGAAGAGGAAATTTCACCAGGTTCTCCATATATACAAATGACACCTGCCGAAATTTTCTTTTCTGTGAAACTGTTAAAGATACAGGAGCCCTGTCCTCCTTTTCATATGGTCACCCTACATTCAGAAAATGCTGCCTCATAGAGATCTCAATGTGCAGTGATTACCGAAGTCTCATTGTATATCAGGGGAGGGTGGGGGAGGTTGTCTGAAGTCACTCAGAGATTCCTTTGTAGAAAGTAAAGTTGTCTCGTGTTGTTATGATTTGTTAATGTAGGTAGTGTATTATTGCTGTCAGTATATATAAAATGAAACTTGCTTCTTTACAATTCAGAATTCTAAACATGCCCTTCATGCTGTGAAAAGAATTGAATCCCTCTCTAAACATCATCAAATGAATCTGTCTATCAGGAAAATGTATTACACTGGATTAGATGTGTGATTTTTTTATATTGTGTAGATGTGAATTTAACAAAAGAATATTTCTATATTGACCTTCTGAATCTGAAGTTAAAAGTTGCTTCTTGAGGTTTTTTAAAATAATACTTTTCAAATAGTTGGAGATTGAGGTCTTGATTTTCCCATGGATTTGTGCCGATTTGGCCAACAGCTAATCTAAAGCATCTGCTCGAAAAGAAAACGGGGAATCAATGCAGGCACCTCTGGAACTTGCATGTTTCAAGTTCTGTATTTTTAAGTTTTTACTATTTAGAAAAGGGGCAAATATTCCTGAATTCTGCTTTTGTATGAAAGCTCTGAAAATAGCCTTGTCTATCTACTCTGGGGGTGGGCTACCTCTTCCAGCCTGAGAACGAATTCCATTTCAGAGAAGCTCTTGAGGGAGGGTGGGGCTGCATTCTAGTGGTGAACAAAATGGCAAAATAGTGTGGGGGGGGGGAGGAACCCAACATATTTTAGCTTAAAGCTCTTACTGCCAGTTACCAAGCCTTATGTGAGAGGCATTTCAACCCTTTAGAATGGGGGTGGGGACTGCACAAAAGCCAGAAAGCTACCAGATGATCAGTGGTTGGGGGAAAGGGGGTGGGGACAAGGGGAGGGTTTAATATTGAACAATGATATCACAAGCTAAATATTAACAATATTTTTAAAGCATAAATAAAAGTCACATTTCATGGGAAGGAGGGGGGGAGAAACAATCTGCAGCAAACTTACCTAGTTCCTACTAGGGGGGTGGGCAGTCTTCAGTTTTTGTGGAAAAATAGCACTGCAACAAAATGTGAAGAGTGGGGTAAGAGTGTACAAACAATCAAAACAATGTAGTGAAGTAAATGTTGACTTTTAGATTTGCCTTTGGAAGAGAAGAAATGAATAAATGACCAAGGAGGACATACTCTTTTGCCTTGATCAATTAGGTCCATTAGCAGGCCAGAGGGTGGCAGCAGTGTTGCAGCATCATTCTCCTTGGGGTATATCTCCAACTTGCTGAAGCTGAAAGTAGTATAGAAACAAGCCTCTTCCCCACCGATGCTTGAAGATTTTTGATTTTTTTAATTGCTTAAAATCTGACGCAGTATAAGACCTTGTGAATGTACACAGTTAAGGATATGCTTAAAGTAAATGTCTAATTATTTAGATACGTCGTAGCAAGCTAGAAGTAGGTATGAACTTAAGTAACATGCAGCACAATCCTAAACATGTTTACTTAGGAATAAGTCCCATTTAATTCAATGGGACTTACTCTCAGGGAGGTGTGCATGGGATTACAGCATCATTATGCTTGAAGTTTGGCTTTAAAATGTACTGGATATGAAATCCCTACTGTTCTCAGTTCTTTGCTTTTAGATACGCTACCTTAGTGAGCAGCTTCAGTTCAGTCCATTGCCTGAAGCTTTCTCAACTGATTTCATTCTTGCTAGAGTCATCATTACCCTCAGGGGGATCAGGTAGAGCAGTAGTGTCGTTTTACACTCTGGTGCATCTTAGAAAAGCAGAGAGTCAATTATTATTTCTCTCTGGAGCAGATGAAGATTGTTTTCGGCAGATTTGGTTTGCTGTGTCAAGATTTGTGCAATGCGTTCAATAGCTATTTTTCAGTTCTTGCTACAGTGATGAAATGAATTAAATGTTTTGTATTTTGAAAGACTATTTGTATTTGGCATGAAACAGCATGAACAGAAAAGGTCCAGATACCTGCAACTCCTGTTATTAGATGGAAGTGTTGCTGTTCAGGATATCAAAGCACTAGTAATGAGGCATTCAGATACTAACTGTTGATAGGTAGGTTGATTAAACAACAACCACTCTACCCAGTATTATCTCTCCTTTTTTGAGATTCCTGTAAATAATGCATCTCATAATTTCCCTCCTGAAGTGCTGTATTAACGTGGGATCCAATGCTTGAAAACAAATAGAGGTAAATAGATAGATAGGTTTTAGATGTGCATATATCACCTACAAAATTTTAGGTTTTGGTATGTGTAAAGATTGGTAGTCTTCCTTTAGAGCTATGTAGTATTTTCCATCCTATTGCCAGAATTCACCTTTAGACATTACTTGGACTTTTTTCTGGCATTATAGTTATCATGCTCTTATTCTCCCTTGGAGAACCAGCAAGAAGGAAATTATTTTTATTTATTATTTATTACATTTATATACCACCCTATAGCCAAAGCTCTGAGTGGTATATAAAGGCACCAATTGTATCCAAAAACAGAAGAGAAAGTGTTCTCAAGTGCCAGAAAAAGCTTTAATAAGCCCTTTGGGTTTTGGAAAGATATTTCTTCCCCAGGGGCCACTTGTCTTTTCCTGCGTATATCTTGCAAAGTGTTGTTAATACTTCCTCTGCTGCAAATTATTTGGAACATTCTGAGTAGCTTGAAACCAAGGAAGTGTTAGCAGTATTTTACAAGGCATATGCTGAAACATATGTGTATCTTCAGTACCACAGTAAGATTTTGGCAATATACGTATCTATTTAAATCTAATCAATTAAAATGCAGGCAATCAATCAACTGAATATTCTTTAACTTGTTGAGTTCCCTAGTAATGGCATCTACCTCCAATATATTCCTTAGAAAAGGACTCAGACAATTCTTTTCCCCCTATAAGGCACTGATTGTTCTGCTGGAAAATGCAGCAAATGGGGGAAAAGGGCAGCACTTAACCTTAAACATGAAAGAGACATCAAAAGGAAATGTTAAAATGTTGCATTTCCATGAGTTGGAGTTACATTTGATATGCAAGGGGGAGGGTGTCTTAGCATGGGTGTCTGCAGGAATTTTTCTGGAGGAGCCCAAAGCTGCAAAATTGTATGTGATTGATATTTACATCCTTTGTAAATATCAATCCCATGTATGTGTGCTATGTTGCTTAGTGTCACATTCCATGACATTTAGAAGGCTACACAGTAGCAGAACATCACAGGAACAACCTCTGAGGCCTTAGCTAGACCTAAGGTTTATCCTGGGATTATCCCAGGGTCATCCCTGTTCATGTAAATGACACACAAGATATCCTGGGAGCAGGCAGGGACAACCCCGGGACAATCCCGGGATAAACCTTAGGTCTAGCTAAGGTCTGAATGTTGCATGAATATTGGAAGAAGCTCCTGCACAGTACACGTTCCTTCAATTTGTGGGTTAATTAACCCTGGAATTGCCACTGTTCCATCTGAACAGGGCCAATGGGTTCTAAGTAAATTAATCTTGAGCATTTTTCTCTTATAGTGCTTATTGCTACAGTGGATAAGTCTTTGTAAATATAGTCTTTCTTTCTCTTTATTTTTGTCATGATTGGTAAGTGCAAGGATATATTGTTTGTCAAGAGCTGGATTTGCTACCAGTGACTACAAAGCTATGGTGTTTTTCTGTGGAAAAAAGAGAGGAGGGTATAAGTAGACCCAAAAATTAAGGGATGAGAGGTAGTGTTACATTTAATTATGGGACAGTTCTACTTAGGGTTTTTTTTAGTATTAAATTTAAATAACCAACCAATTCTGTATGATTTCTTAAATGTAGCTTTTAGGCTTTTAGGTAAATACACAATATTTAATCAGTATGACTACATTACAATCACTAGGGGGAGCAAGGAAATAGGAGCCTAGCAATCCCTTCCTGTCATGTCAGGGATCTATCATTTCCAAACATAGAACCTGCTGTGGAAGCTCTGCAGAATGTAGTAGGTAAATCCTTTGTACTTGTTCTAGATTCAGTTTCCTTAAAATGCTGCTGGAAAGTGTAAATATTTGGTGTAAATATACTTTTTGGGTACAGTTAATATAGCATTCAGAAGCACAGCTAGCATTTCAGTATCAGGCCCTTTCTACACCTAAGGGTTATCCTAGGAAAATGGAGGGATCATCCCTGCCTGCTCCGGGGATCCCCTGTGTGTCATTTGGATGCACAGGAACAATCCAGGGATGATTCCGGGGGGAAAGGCAGGTGTAGAAATGGTCTCACTATGGAAAAGGCAGAGAGATAGCTGGGGTACAGATTAGCCTCAACAAGAGCTACAATTGATGTCATAGCTCAGCACACTGCCTTCACGTAATATAGGAATGAGGTGGGGATAAGGAGCTGGGTACAACTTTTGCTGCTTATAACATGAATTGCTGTCCATACTAGATGAAGCAATCCCATCTAGTCTAGTAAATGGGGTTTATGCTAAAAGTAGTTAAGACTATATTACTGTTCCTTTTAAAAACAATAATTTTAATGTATTTTTTTCCAAAGAAATAATAGACTTATTCTTCTTTGTGCACCACACACATGGGTTCTTTGCCTCTACAGAGCCTTGTTCAGGAACATTTGAGAGCTGAAAAAGCTTTAGGCAGGAAGCCAGACTGTGCCCTCTCTCAGTTTCTAGTCAGCTATCACCGCAGCAACATCAAAAGCTGCTTTCCGTCTCTTCACTTGTTGAGATTGAAATGAATACTTTTCCTTTCCTTTGATTTGTTTTCTTCTATCGTTCTGTCTTAATCTCTTTTGGTTGTGCATTTTATCTTTTCCTCATGTTAGTTTGCCTTTGGGTGTTTGTCATCTGCCTCCGGGCTTATCGGGCTGTCTTCAGGGCTCCATTTAGGAAGTACTCTAACTGTAGGAGTAAGTTTCTCCCATAGATGAGATGTGTCTCCTGTGCCTTAGAGAGGGACATTTTGACAATGCTTTTCCAGACTGCCAGAGTTTACACAGCAAGATCACTGTAATCGTTCCTCATGGCTGAAAGTGTTTCTTTAGGATCAAGCTGTTCAAGCGGCTGATGTTGTGGCTAAGAAGGCGCATCTTCCAGCCATTGTTCCTCAAAGCTAGAACCTGCCCTGTCCTTCCTTACTCCAGACTCAGCAGAGCTGTCTCAGGTTCCTGGAGCCTTGGGATTGAGTGCTACTGCTTCAGAGCCCAGTTTTGCACTTTTGTTGGTACCATTGCAACTAGTGACTACATTCCTAAGACTACTCCCTAGCTTGCTACCATTATAGCGTACAAAAACATTTTGTGGGAAATTGGCCTTTTTACACAGAAGGGAAATGCATGTATAGATGCATTTCTAAACATCCATGTATACAGTAAGAAATGCCTGATTGGCCTTGGTTTTCAGACATTTGTACAAGACTCTTTAAAGGTTCATGTACATGCTTACTTTATATAAAAACTACATATTTGTGAAAAGTACCAGTACAAAATGGATGTTTCCTACAACAATCATAATATGTAGCACAACCTTGATTGTGTGGTTCATTTTAGAAATGCAGTTTTGCCTGCAGTGTTGTTTTATTAGTTTCACAGAAAAGAACTTGTCTTTTCCCATTAACATCCCAGTTCACTTTTGAGGTGTTTTACAATTGACACTATTCATGTGTGACTAAAGAACTTATTAAAAACAGAGTGTGCCTAATTCATCTTGAGTGACTAAAGAAGGTCATATTTCCTTATTTAGGACTTGCCTTTGGCAGGTATCTGACGTGGTATTGCTTAGAGGTTGCTTAATATTTAGAAGAACATCTGTATTTAAGTTTAAACATAGAAGCTTTTATGTATACTCTAGCCAAAAGCTGCTTATTTTGTATGCTCTAAAATGACATTATCATCAAATGTTGAAGTTATTGTACTTTCATCCATGCAGCTGACACTTTGCATAAAATGTCAAAGATAATGGAGTCTGGATGTTGGAGATTGAAATATCCTTTTTTCCATTCGTGCTAAATTGTGGAAGTATTTAGGTATAGGCTGTTAGTAATTAACATGAAATGCATTCAGCTCACTTTTAAAAGGCTGGAAGCATTTGCTTGATGTTTCAATCTGCCGGTTTCTTTTTGATAACTATTGTATTATCCAATCTAACTGTTCTCTTTAACTCTTAAGCTTGTAGGAGTTCAGGGCCCAGTAAATGGTTTGGAGGCACTTCATGCTGCAGCATTGCTAAGTAGGTATGGACCTGATCAGTGCCTGCCAGGGAGTTTATGGGGAGGCCCATGTAGAAGTTACGTATATTAAATATTTGAATTCCCTCTGTTTCCCATCTTCAGCCATGAGTGCCATTATTACATAGCGAAACAGCAACACCGACAAAGAAGAGGAAGGTCTCTGCTTGCTTTATACTCTGGAGTCCCCAGAGTATAAAGAAGTAGAAAAACTGGACACACTCCCCTCCCCCCCACACACATACAAGGTACAAAATACTCCAAAAGAAATGTGCATGTGTGAGATCACAGGAAGGGGAGCATGCAGACACAGCCAAACAAGGCAGTTGCAACAGCCTAAGCTACAACAACAGCAAGAATTGGAGTTGACAACAGCAGCAGCATTCAAAGGAGCAATGAAACAATAGGATTACAGCTTCCCTTTACAAGTAAATACCTTTATTTCCACTGCAGCTTCACCAGAGAATCCACTAAAGTAAAATGACATGGTCCCAAATAAATGCAAGCTACCCTTCTCCCCTTGAACACAATCTGTAAGCTCACTCTAATCACTTGTTTTCTTTTGTGGCTATGAGCGCTCTCAGAAGTAATGAACTAGACATTCAGGGGTTAATAGGAAAGAGCAAGCTACAAAGTTCTCACTTGACAACTGTGCCATTCTTTCTTAGCAGGACATCTAGCTCCAAGCTAGAAAATACCCTTGCTTCTGGGAGCACCATTTTTAGGACTGACTGATAAAGTTTAATCCTCAGTATGATTACTCAGAAGTGGGTCCCACTGAATTCAGTCAGGCTTACAGTATTTCCACATAAGTGTGCATAGCATTACACTTTTAATTTCTCTGTACCTTACTCTACAGTGCAAACATATACTTTTCTACTCAGAAGTAAGTGGATATAGGATTGCAACCTTAGTTGGGTAGCAGTCCAAAGACTATCTGCAGGAAATCCATTGCATCATTTCATTTCATTTCTATCTCATGTAAGGCTAAGTAAGAGTGAGCAATGTTTCTTTTCCTGATCCTTTAAGTGGACCAAAGGTTTTTTTTGCTAATAGTTAAAATGATTTAATCAGTATTGGTAACAGTTTTTGTGGGCCTTTTGGCCCACTGAGTGTGTCATCCACACTTAAAATATGAGGTGTGGACCAGTTGCCCACCCTTCCTGAGACTTTTCCTAGGCAAGAGAGCAGGTGGCTGTTGCTGCCCATTCACTTGGCACTTGTCTCCCTTACCATGTCCAGACTTCTAGCCAACAATATTTCTACTAGACAACTAGAATATACTAAAGAGCGCTTGAGTGTATTCAGAGAGCCTTTCCCTTTCTGCTGAGGAAGTACAATTTGTACCACCCTGTAAGGATAAGAGCCTATAGAACAGACCACACGGGCCCAAGTCACTGTACATTTCTTATTGTAAATTAAACACTGCTCCCACCTTCTTAGCAAGTATTTCATATCTCAGGGATGGACAGAATATTTCATTGTCCCTTTTTATTTTAGCCCTAAATAATTTGGGGTCATCAGCAGGCTTGGCCACTTCCCTGCTGACACGTAGCTCCAGATAATTAAAAAGCACAGGTCCCAATACAGATCTGGCAACTTAGGTTGCTTGAACAAATATTTTCCCCATCAATATCCAGCTTGTTTTGCAGACTGCAAAGCATGTTGCTCAAATGCTGCTTTGGTTGGTTGGTATCCTGTCAATGGACTGCCCTCTTTTGGTAAAAAGCTCCTTTCTACACTCATTTACCCTCGAACTGGCTGATGATTTGTCGTATAATAGGAGAACAAATGTTTCTAAATCATTGATTAAGGCTTTTATGTCTTTGGGTTGTTGAGACAAAAATTAAAATGTTTGGGTAATTTCTGGAAGGGTATTAACTGTTTTTCCATGACCTCCAAAGGATGATGTAGTGCTACATTCTGTGAATGCATGAACGAATAGTAGAGCAGCTGCATTATCACACCAAGCCCACTATAAACTAAATGCACTGGAATGTAGTGGAAATGCTTCCCTACACCAATTGCAATCCACAACAGATTGACTTGTAAAGCATTGAAAATGGTTAATTAGAGGACCACAACATCTGTGTCTACTGTTTAAATGATAATTGACTTGTGTCTATGTTGGCTGGCTTCTTTCACATGTAACAAAATTCTTGTATCAGCTTCTTCAAGAGAGCAAGCTCCAACTCATCATGAATAGTCATGTTGCATCTTATTTGCTTTCCTTGAGTAGTTACTATCTCTTTATCATGATGGGTTGTGAGTTTTTCTGCCAGTAGTTTGAAGAGCTAGGTTTTGTTTTCATCATTAGAGAGAAAAATTCTCCAGTTACACACATCTCGAAACATTCAGGTTTCTGACATTAAACTGTCTGGATGATAATCGTTCCAGATTACACTGGCTCGGCTAGCTTCACTCCATTTCCGAAGAATTGAGTCCACAAACTTCTCACCATACTCATCAAAAGTCTTCCATTTCTTGGGGAGATAACATATGAATTATAGCTGGTCTATCAAGAGCTACATCTGAGGCAGTCAGTTTTCCATTGGGATAATCTTCCAAGTTTCTGAAGCATTGCAGGAGATCTGTGTTTTGTTTAGTTTTACTTTTTCTTAGTTGCCCATATTCCAATAGGGATGGAAGGAATGACTGATTCTCGTGTTTAAAGAAGTCGTCTAAATCAGCACCCCATTGTTGGCAGCCAGTGTACAGTTTTGCAAATAAACTTGCATCATTTCTGGATAATTCCAACTGTAGGCTTTCTTTGTTTTTTTCTAGCTTTTGGGTAAGTAATTTAAACTGATGTCGCTTCATTGGTGACTCAATTGGTACAATTTGCTCCTTAAGTCGCAGGCGCATATAGTCCTTGAACTGCTGAATTCTGCTTGCTCAAAGTTCTTGTAAGTCTTGAAGTGCGACTTGTGAAGTTATTACCTTATTATGAATTTTCATTAGGTCTTAATTGAGTTCTTCAAAAAGATTGCTCAAATCTTCAATCTTATGTATCAGTGCCTTGACATGTTTAAAGAATGAAAGTTGTATACAGGATATGCATTTATGGTGCTGAATTGAAGTTGTTGATTTTTTTGTGTAATCCTGTTTTAAAATCATGTATCACTTTTACTATTTCAGGCCCCACCACCATCCATTTTCTCAAAGCATTTGGATTTGAGGTTAAACCAATAGCACCTCCATCACTCTTCATAAGTGCATTGCATTGTTCGTATGCTTGGTTTAAGGCCATTGCTGAGAACATTTTTCCACTAGTATTTGCTGTGAATTTCCCGGAAGTGAATTCAGAGTGTATCTTAGGCTGTAAACTCACCAAATTTGTGATATCTTGAAGATACACAGGAAAAAATCTTGCATTGTTGAAGTGATTCAAAGAGAAAGAACCAAGGTGCAGTTCTTGTTAGAGCTTTTATGTACAAACTGAAATTGGAACTATGGATTGCTGTTAAGAGCTCAAGTAGAGAGTATCTTCTACTTCTATAACTGTGCTCCAAAATGCAAATTGTGCACCAATTTTCATATCATGCTTCAAAAGTAAGAGGTTTGTTTCCTCCTTCATACTCTTCAACATACCATTTGTGGACTTATAAGCAATACCGTGCATAGATTGTTGCTTGATACACATATCTTGTTCTTCTTATGTGTGACACATGAAGATGTGAATCTGCTCTACCACATGATGTGATGCCATCTTCAACTAGAGTGCTAACCCATCCACTTTGATCAAGTAAAATTCCAAGAATGCTTTTCCAAGTGAGGACCTTCCATCATGATAATGAATTTGCATAATGACAACAAATTTGTCTCCACCAAATATGTTAGGGGATGTCCATTGTATATGTTTAGCAGTTGCATACAAGAGGACATTGCATGTAAAGACTGGCATTTGGGCCAGATTTTGATGATTAGTTACCTCCAATATGAGATGGATTGCATGTCTTATCATTGCTGCTGAATGGGAAACATAGGCAGAAATACATATTTTGCTGCATGCATGTTTATTTTTTCTTTGTAGCTTGTACTGTTATATGAACTTGGGGCATGATCCATCGTATCACGGGCACAGTATCCCTGCATTAATGTTCACTTAACATGCACGTAGACAGAGGAGACGGGAAAGGGACAATTGCGCTCCGTTGAGATCTATAGAGATCCTTTGCATGCAGGCACTGCATCTACGGTGTAAGTGGATCATGCCCTTGATATTTAAGAAGATTCTTCTCAGGAAGGAAAGCAAATAGAAGCCTTTTTTTTTTTTTGTAAATCTAAAGGAACCCTTGATTAAAAGCTGTGCCGGATTTGGAGTAATTACTTTAATCAGTTATTAAACAGGTTTCAGGGTCAATGTGACAACAGGTTTCTTTCCTCTATATTTGATTTAGTAGGTGCAGTTAATGATTTTGTGTTTATTATCTCCACTCTACTTTAGAATTATTTGCTTAGCCCATTGGAGTCAACAGATATTTGTTGTGTTAAAATCAATTTCATGCCTGAGTAGACTATCTTTTCCACCTTTGTCATTACTCTTGAAGCTTGGGGTGTTATCTTGGGCTTGTTGTGTTTATACACCAGCATGGCAATGGCCCTGTGTGATAATTATTTGGGGAATTTGAGTCCAACAGCAGCAAACATTAAATGTTTGGAATATAGCTATGTACATCCACATAGAATTTTGCTTCTAGCGAAAGTCCTATGCAATTGGGGGTATCGGTGGGGAGGAAGAAAAAACTGGATAAAATCAGCATCTTTAAATTTATGAAACCATACCATGTTGTGAATACAACATATTCAGTCTTTGTACAGCTATTGTAGCTAAATACCATCACCTGTAAAGTGTATGTTAATCAAATTTCATTTGGGCTGGATATTTTGATATTTCATAGGATTTTTGTATAATGAGCTTTCATAGTATTCACTATTTCAGTGGGATCTCAAGATCTCTCTGGCTGGAATGATTTACTGTTTTTGCATTGTTATTTCCTGTTATTCCAAAAAGTAAATGAAAAATAAACCAATTGTTAATGAGTAAAATGAAAAACAACAACATTGTGTCAGGGATCCTTCTATGACCTGGACCCACTGAGCAACTACTTAAGGATCTTTTGCCCCATAAAGAGTCACACTTCCCTTCCTTTACCTCCCCCTTCCCAATAACATGGGGTTTAGGCTTTGGACTAAACCCCATGTTTAGTCCAAGTGACACTCCAGACAATTTAGGTTTAACATAACAGTTTACTAGAATATTAAAACAACCAAATTATGAGTAAAGGTATTTAGTCAATAGAGCTAAGTGATGCAAAGGCATTAAAAGAAAATAAAAATTGCAAAAATGCAAGTCTTTTACCCCAGCTGTGTTTAGGCTTTTCCAGCTGTTGGACAAATTGTCCTGTTCTTCCTTCTAGGGACGGGGCCAATGGCCCCTAAGAAGACACGGTCAGTCTTTAGAGGATTCAACTCAGAGTTTTATTAGTTGCTTGCAAGCAGGTCACAGACAGTGGGCTCTCGCTCCAAAGGCAGCTGGACCCAGAACAATGCATTCAGGCAGTTTATATACTTTTCAGTTTACGTAGCGTAGAAAGCATGTCCCCACCCTTGGGGTGCTATATGCGATATATGTAATATCACTTGAACAATAGCAGGAAAGTGGTCGGTTGAACTGTGACATTTAGTTTAAACAAAACAGGAACCTGGTGGTTTGAGCTGACTCTGGTTTGGACTTTTCAGTTGGACTTTTCAGTTGCAGCTAAAGTTCAGAGAACAGTCATCATCCATAGGCATAAGCAATTTTTCAAATGGAGTAACTTTGGCTAACACAGCTGTTTCTTCCTCGTGCTCTCATCCTTTTCTGCTCTCCCTGGCTGACTTCTCTCCTTTCTTTTTATATCCTCTTTCCCTAAAACAAGTACTGTTTGAACCTTGAAGAAACGAAACTTCTCGAGAAATGAAACTTAACTGGAAAATGAAACTACTCCTTTCAGGAATACCCCCTCCCAACAGAATAACCCCAGGCATCTATGCCTGACGTTTTTACTTTGCCTCTGTAGGCTTCAAACCTTCACATATTGATTACTATAATGTACATTTTCAGAATGTATAATTTGCATAATTCAGAAAAGTGGGGTTTTTTCAGTTGATGGACAATCAGTTAAAGAGGATTGTGTTGAACATATATTCATATATTTTCCTTCAAATAACTTCCACCAAAAAATCTTCTGTATTTTGAGGGCTGATTGTGTTGAAGTGTATCTTTTTTTTTTGGTCTTTCTACATGAGTGATATTCAAATATTGTTGTGGAGTAATATGGATGGAAAATAAGTTGTAATGAAAATTTATGTGGTTTTTGTGGGAGAGTCCAATTGGTTGACAATGACAACAATCAAATATTTTCACAGATCTTTCAGTCTGACGTAAAAATTTCCAGTCTTGTCTTCCTTCATAGGAATCATTCCAAACCACTCCTACTGGTGAACAATTTTACATCAGTAGTCCTAAAATGCTTAGCTGTGATTCTGAACCTGCTGCTGTACATGACCTTGGCCCAAGACTAGCCTGTTTCACACATAATGCTAATCTATAGTTTATTTAAGCCATGGTTTGTTGACCTACCCATGGTTTGTCTGACAGAGTATTGACCAAATCATGGTTTGTTTTCTTAGTTCCTGAGTTGTTTGTTTCCCTCCTTCTTTCTCTGCTTCCTCCCAGTACTGGCATGTAAGGAGGCTGGGTTTTTTTTGCTGCTCTTGCCTTCTGCCTCTGTAGCCTGAAGAAACAACCCATGATTCTGGGATCACACATAACAACAAACCATGGTTTAAACAACCCAGAAGTGACAACCCAACAAACCATAGTCTCTTTTGTGAGTTGTTTGTAATTAACAACCCATAGTAAACTCATCGTTCTGGGTTCACTCACAATGACAACCCATGATTCAACAGGTCTAAGTATGTATGAACCAGGTCTAAGTAAGGTTTGGGAGCTAGAGGAAAGAGGGGGAAAGTTCCATTTATTGCCCTGCCTTACGATAAGAACCAGAATGTGTAATTATGACTTGAGTTCTGTGGTCTGGTCTTTTGTGTCTGAGTTCTTTGATGCGCAAAAAATATTGACACAGTGATAAAGAAGCACACTGTGCTAGTCAGAAACATTTTAAAAATCCATTAAACTATTTTTTTTCACAAAGAACAAAGGTTCATAGGTTATGGAGTAGGGGAGTAGCTCTGATAACCTGAAATATTAAGGCGGAGAAAATTACTTGCAAGCAATCAGAGTGAGTTAGCTGCTGTATATGTCTCTACTTGTAATAGGATATTAAGAAATGGAAGTGAGCAGTATGATACAGGAGTGAAGCTGATGAAAATGCAAAATGGATTTAGCCCAGAGCTGCAGTCAATTTACTGAACTTTTCAACCAGTTTCACTCAGCCCAAATCACACTAATTTGTGGTTTTTCAGAGCCAGCCAATGTTTATTTTTTGTATCCTAATAATCTATGGCCTAAAATTATTTCTCATTCATTCCAGTCCTTTGCAGTAGAACTTGAAATCTATGATTTTCTAATAGTTTGATTTTAGATGTAGCTGACAGCACAAACTGATATATGTCTATGCAGAAATAAGCCCCATTAGGTTCAATTGGGCTTACCCCTAGTTAAGTGGCTATAGGATTGTAGCCTAAAAGCCTTTTCTTGATTGTATCAGGTTTCATATACTGATCACTAAACTAAACACACTAACCTCAGAAGAATTTTTTTTATGAATATGCCAATTCAGAATCATTGAACAAAACTTAAAGCAAAATCTTTCAGTGTGACTCATTTAGGAATATTTACACAGGTTTAAAAAAACTCTATGTACCTAGACTGTAATATAATGAGTATACTGTATTCAGGAATATTGATTTGCTGAACAATCATATCTGAGGAGGAGTCTAACACTAAGGACATAACAGAATGGGCAGCTTCCAATATAGATGGGTGCATTGGGTTCGCACAAGCATTTAATATATTAATTTACCATGGCATGCTGGCTCATAGTTTGTTGTGATGACCTAATGGTCTAGGCTTTGCATTAGATCCAGAGTGCTTTGAGAACTCAAAAACATTACTAGATCAACTCCCAAGTTTTTATATGATATAAAAGGGATGATAATCATGTTCTGGACCGTAGGTTATTTAGATTTTTCTCTCCAGCAGCTTTACCATATGTTCATAATTATTTTGAATATGGAACTTTTCAAGCTGAAACATATGATTGAATTAAAGCCCCATCACATCTAGTCAAATGCGTGGCTCCTGTCGCTTCTGCTGTTGCCGCTCCCATGTTGCTTCCTGAAAACAGGAAGTAATTAGCTCCATTCAGTCTGGTAGGAGAGAGTAGCAACTGGACTTAATGAGGGTTTTTTTGTGGCGCAATAATGGCCAGAAGGGGCGGAAGATGGGTGAGAGGCAGACGACGTCATGTGAGTAAGTTGCAAGTGCCCAGTAATGAGCGTGTAGTAAAACGCTCATCAGATGGAACTTTTAGACTGCAAACATACTTTTTTTAAAAAAGGTTCTTAGACTGAATTGGGTTAATTTGTGGTGATAGGGGACTATTTTTCTCTCTTTGCTTTGAGGGAGACTTTAGTACTTCTGATCTCCATGTCTCATTGGACTCTGGTCAGAAATATTCAGTTCTTCTCATTAGGTACCAGGGACTGGATACTTTTATCATGGTTGTTCTTCAGTTCTATAATAGTCTTCCAAGTGATCTGGAAAGTCTCTTAGATTTACATGTAGTTGTTGAAAATTAACTTGTATATAGTGTAACGCTACATTGTGACAGCCTTTTCCATTTTAAAACTACAGCTTCTCCCTCCAGAAAGTATTTTGGTATCTTTGAGCATATTCTGTCATTATCAGAGTTACTGCTTTTGTTGAAAAGGTAGCTCCTACAGGTTTTCATAAATGTTTCAACTTTCAAAGCTTGAGCAAACTTTGCTACAATCCTGTTAACATTGTTCTCCTGTTCACAAACTGCTTGTTGCATCTTTGGATTCTTTGGGCGTGGACCAACCCTCCAGCAGAATTATTACTGACAAACAAACGTCAATCCAAATTGAACATTGGCCTATTAGTTCTTCTTCATAGTCTCTGTACATGAAACATATGGAGCCCCATTCAGGAACCTTTTATAGCTGAACAACATTGGGAGAACCCACTCTGTCATTCCAGTGTGTATTCCCAAAGGTTGTGGTCCTGCCATTTTCTCTCAGTTCTCTTTTGACTGCAGCATTAGCAGCCTCATAGGGAATTTTGTCTGCTTCCTCAGGGACTGTGCCGAGCAGTTCCATTGTTTTGGTTGTTTTATTTTTCCTTATCTTCTTCTAAACATTTCTGTCTCTTGTGCTTTGCTTCCCCCCTTTCATCAGTCTGTCCTCAGCAGCCTAGGGGATATGTCCCTAAGGGTCCCCTTTTGTATGTGCTCTTGATGTAGGAGTAAGGTCTACCTACTCTGCCTAGGTAAGGGGCATAAGGTGGATTCCTGTACCTTCTCTCAGGCATTTACTAAACAGGCATGTTGTAACTATTCTACCAGATTTCTCATACTCTTGTGGGAGCAAGTGATAAAAATAGTGGAGACTGACCCTAAAATGGACAAAAACATCCTTCTTCGATGTGTTCTACATGCATGCTGGTGATGCCCCTCCTTGCTACTGGCAAAACTGTCCACAATTACTGTTGGAGATCTCAGAGGCACAGCAATTGTTACATATCTTCTATCCAGAGCAACCTAGGTCACTGCTGCACTGGATACCTTGACTTCACCCAATCTGTCTGAAAAATCCTTGATATCAGAGGACTTTTACAGATTGCATCTTGAATTGTCAGCTGGAATACAAGGCCTGGCCTCTCCTTTGGAGAATACCAGGCCATTCATTGAGCAGGTGATTTGGACTTGAAATCCAGCAGCGACAAACTCAGATAAAGGACCCAGGCTTTCAGGTAATTCAAACCAAGACTTCTGCTCCATTGGTGATCACGATGCTTCCAGCCCTCCTGTATTCAATCCAACTTTCCTGGGGGGAAAACATCATCCTTGCCATCTATGGACTGGAGATGCGAACATTTACAGTATATCACATTCAAGAAGGGGAGTGTGGTTTTCTATTTCAGCACCCCCTTTCAAACTCCGTTATTGTGGAGGTGGCCAAGGAAGGTCTGAGAAGGTTTACACCGCACCAATGAACAAAGAGAGTAGGAAGCGGGATGTCATGGGATTGTATTCTTTTGTGGTAGGCAGAGAGTGGCCAATTATTAGGCCTATAATGTAATGTTAAAACTCATAGGACTAGCCCCATATTTAGTCATAATTATAAAAGTCTTGTTGAAAACAATGAGGTTTAAGTTAATCATGACTAACTTGTTGATCTAAATTGATTTAACATTTCAGATTTATTTTGAATAAATGATAAACAAATCCCCTTCACCATAAAAGACATCCAGGGAATCTCGTTTCTTTTCCACACCTCCATGATTTATTATAGAAGCAAGTTTTTACTTCTTTTCAAGTTTAATAATAAGATAAATGTATTTTATACTATTAAATTGTGCAAGCTGCTTTCAGTGTTCTTGCATATTAGGAGACAGATGCCCCAACATTAATTTACACTACATACATAAATCTTCTTCCTATCATTTCCTTCTGAGTTAATTTTATCGTCTGTTCCAAGATTTCAAATTACATGGTTTATGTTTGGAAGGAAAGTTTGCTTGATCTTCTTCATAATCTGTAAGCAGTCCCATGTGTACATTATGTACCTGCGCAGGGCAAGGGTTGGAACCTGGCAGAGCTAGGCAATAAAATATAGTCGCACAAATTCTGAACTGCTTCAATGTAGCATAGTTAGAGATGCACTTGTTTGGAGTATACCCTTTCAGTCTCTGTTCAGGATTCTGTACTTTTAGACAGAAAGTATCTTCATGTCCAGGTTCATTCATGATGTAAACACTAGAATCTGTAGCTACCAGTATATATATTAAATTCTGTAAGATTTCTGAATGTCAGAAATCTGTCAGTTTTTAAGCAATTGCGTTAGAAGTAATATGAGTTGATGTGGTTGAAAGTTGGGCAAACCTTTTGTGTATGCAATCAGCTGCTGCAAGAGTTGATTTTAGAGCAAAAATATATTGAAGAGTGTTGCAGTCAGTGATTTTTGATGGAGGCTGCCCTAGCCCACTAATTCTGTGTGACTTAAAGTTTAGGTGTCTGGAACTGAATGAATTAAATAAGGGAAACAACAGGACCGGTAAAATGTTTTAGGAAGTTATGAATAGTGAGTCGTAATTCCTTGATTTGATCTTTATGTTACGAACCTGTGAAGACGGTCTTTTATGGTTTGAAAATACATGACTAGATATGTGATGGCATGTGGAAAAACAGGGGAAACCCTGGAAAAAACAGTTTCAAAAGGGGTGTTCCCCCTCCCATTTTTGCCCCCGTTCCATCCTCAGGCCTTCACATCATAAACATGACACATGATTGTCATGAGCTGAGTTTGTTTGTTTTTAACAGACCCCAGAATAGCTGTTTTTATAAGGATACTGTTGTTTTTATGCTTTTTATATTTTTAAACTTTGTATATTTGTTTTTAATGTTTACTGTTTTTAACTTTTGTAAACCGCCCAGAGAGCTTCGGCTATGGGGCAGTATATAAATACAACCCCATAAATGTACCCCCCCACCGCAAATGTTTCTGTAGTAGTTGGTTAATATAATTAAGAAGTGACCTTTTTTGGCTATGGTCCCTCTTCTGTGTAATTGATGCTCCTCCCTAGTGAAACGTGCTTGTGACTTCACTTGTCTTTTAGGAACCAGTCCAGAGTTTAATATTATTCCAAGCCTTTAAAGTATTTTAAGTACTGTCTCCTATTCCTGCTGCTGTTACCAGTGTTTCATGCTATATTTTGTTTTATGCAATAACTTTGACTATTGGGCAGTATAAAAATGTAATTAATAAATACTTCTATTGTTATGAAATCAGTGGGTTTTAGCATGCCTATGTTTGTGTTGGATTTAAGCCTATTCTTTTTTGTATTTTATTTGCTTCAGTATATTTTACATCACCTTGGAATCAGTGTTGAGAGGCAGCACAGAAAATGTTAAAATCAATCTATCAATAAAATCTGCCCAGAGTTTGGAATTCTGCTCCTCAAGAAGTTTGACTTGACCCTTCTTTAATGCCATCCTGCCAGAAGGTGAAAACCTTTCTTTTTGGGCTGTTATTTGGTCTATCATTCATTCAGCTGATTTTAATCAGTTGTTAATTTCTGCTGTTTGTAGATATAATTGGTACTATCTTTGTAGTCCTGTTTATTTCCTGAGTAAGTGATTTTGTAGTGTATTTTAAAATATGCTTTAGTTTGTATTTTGATTAGTGTTCTTTTAGTTTTTAGCTGCCTTGCAAAACATTCTGTTGGAAAGGTGGAAAATAAATGTTCCAAATAAATAAATTAAACAATGGGTTGGCTATGTTTTAGAAAAAGAAAAAATAAATACAAAGAATAAAACATAAGATCTTAAAGACATAATGGGAAGATCAAGAAACAGATGGCTGGATAGTTGGAGACTGTTTAAAGCTAGAATATCTTGTTGCTGGAATATATTGGTATGGGAAGTTTATGTTGCAGCATAAGGCAATCAAATAGGACACGAATCTGGATTGGGTTGTGAAGTAAAGCTCCTGAAATGATTAGACCCTTGAAATACTTCTGAAAGAGATTCCATAAAATCAAATCATACCTGTTAAGTGAGTTGAACTGGCGTAATTAACTGTATTAAAACGAGTTAGGCATAAGCTTTAATAAAATATTTAGCTTCATGTTAAATATCATGTTTCAAGTACAGTGAGATGCTGTAATTTGCTATTTTGCAATTACTGCTCTACTCATAAGGGGCTATGATTTGATTAATCATACTCAGAAGCTGATAGAAAAAAGGTAAAATTGCTTTAACTTGAGTTCTAACATAATTGGGTTGGATTGGTATGACTTCTGTCAAACTGTTGAGAAAAGGCAAATAAGTTGTACAAAAAGAAAATTAAGATGAATGCCTGATGGTATAGTTTAAGTGTTTAAATATACATTTTATGTCATGATCATGGGGGGGGGATTAATATAAATACATTTATTACAATGTATACTTTACTTTACTTTTTAAAAAGTTCAGTTGTAGTTGTAGTAATAGAAATGGGCAGGGCAATTCTATAGTTCCTGGGAGGGCACCCCAGGACCATATAAAGGTACAGATTTCTCTGCCCAAACCTGGAGAAGAAGATCTGAGCATGGATTTTCTCTGTCATAATTGTTGCAGAAAGCACCACAGTGGCTCCTTTCCCAAGGTCTGGGAAGAGAGTTGGGAGGGAAAAAGAGGTCAGGAAGATGGAGGGGGAAGGAGAGGCCATGGCTCCCCCTGTATCCCTGAGCCTCTCCATTCCCCTCTCTGTTCACTGAGAAGTCAGCTAGATGGGCCAAGGGGTCCTGCTTAGCTGAAATGTTAAAAAGCTTCTATCATTCCTCACGCCCTGCCTGTCAAGTCTTGAGATAGACTGCGATCTACATCATTTATATAACTCCACCCATTTCTGCTTTTGTGTAAGGGAAAAATCTATGAAGAAATAACTTCATACATTTCTATGGGCATGAGCAAGTCTCTCTATGTGTTCTTCCTAACCCTCTTGCATTTGTTTGGTTTCTTCCATGCTAGAGCTGTTTAGTCAGTGGTAGAGGACTCAGGGTTCACAGCAGTGGAGGCTGCTGGCTCTGATTTCGGTGGGGCTGTGAATCCATTCTGGTTTTAGTCACACTCCAAATAGGTTCAGCACCTTCGATAACCCCTTTATCATGCTAGCTGATTCTGACTAAAACTCAGAATGGATTCATAGCCCCACTGAGCTAGGGGATTGGCATGCTGGTAGAACCCTCAGGGGAGCAAGGGAAAGTATGTGAATGGCACATGCCATGGCATGATCAACCCCATGCTCTTGCCTAAAATCCTCCCCCCTTGGGGCCACCCAGCACTGGGATGCAAATGGGCACCCAGTACTCAGTCAGCTGGGCAATGATGAGATCCAGCCCCATACCATGTCAAACTCTATGCTGTAACCAATAAAGTTGTGGCCAACCTATACCCCAACACTGTCTCTGTGTGGTTATTTGTTCCCCTTCCCAGGGCACCCATCTGATAAATGCTCTGGAAGAAAATGTCTAGTGTGGAAGCAGCTGGGCTTTATGTGCCGATTTCCTGGTGCTGGCTCTCCCTACCCATCAGCAGCTAGGTCATGAGTGGAGAGTAGTGCATGCATAACAGTAGGGTTAAAGAATTGAAAGTCTTATCCCGAAAGAAACAATCTTGCTGTGTCTAGCTGTTTTATATCCATAATAAGTTGCTATTCATAATTTGATCACAGGTTCTTCCTCCCTGCTTCTTTCTTCATATGTGAAATAGGCTGCATGAAATGAGGAAAAAGCTGTTTTTCAGAGCTGGTGCATTTTCTTGTTACAATTTTGTTTGTCTGTGGAATTGGCATGGTAAACATTTGAGTACTCACAATGAATAAAAAATATACACAAAACTTGTTGAGGGTTATATTTTATTACATCAATATTAAAAGACTATTAAATTATTCTGTTAATATGTAATAAATATAAGCTCTGAAGTCAAGGCAAATAAAAATAAAGCAAATCTTTTTGTAATTATTTCACATATTTGAATGTATTCTGTGTTGTGCAAATACATCACAGAATGTATTCTGTGTTGGCCAGTTTTTCCTTGTTTTTTGTGATCCACAAAAGATTTATTTTAATTTTGTCATTTTTATACTAGCGCTACATGGAGTCCAATATATCTTGCTGAAAATATTCTTGACCTTGCAGAGGCATTATGAAGTGTAATTGTTTCTAAGGAAGAAGTCTTTCCTTACGTATAGCTATCCATTTTGAAGAAAAGCAAAATCACTGACTCGTGCACTGAAACTCCTAGTGTCTGCACAACAGATTTGAGTAGTTCATTTATGCTATAACTCACATTTTGATAACCAGAATTTTTGGCTTCTGTGTAACAGATTGAAGCATCTGCAGTTCTAAGTGGAATAGAAATGAGGAGGTAAAGTAACACCTATAGAAGAAGATACTCCTGAAAAGACTGTTACTGAACAATAGCAAGTATTTGGGGGCTGAAAAAAATCCCACATGTCCTGGTCACCTGAGAATCTTAAAGTTTGATATTTGCTTCCAGGCATTTCAATTTTTCCCAACTCTAAGTAAGACCACATCCCTGGAATGTTAATTTTTCCCCTGCAGTACAATTAACTGTATAAAATCCTGTGTAGTTGAGAATGAGAGTTCTAGCTGCCTAAGCAATGTGAAAAAGCCATTTGATTGAATCAGATAAGCAACATGTTCATTAAAATATGAGATCTGGTTTGTCCTTTTTGAGGTTGTCAAGTCAAGATATATTGTAATGCAGGGGTACAGACTCATTACCCTATCCTATGTTTTTTACAGACTGATTACCCTATCCTTGTTTCTTGTAATGCAGGGGTACAGACTCATTACCCTATCCCCCTTAATGCTTTCTCCCTGCACAGAGAAAGGTACTCAGCTGGCGCTGGGTGATGCCAGCTGGGTCCTTAGCTTTGCATGATGCCTGGCATGGACAATGCAGCTGAGTTCACACATTACACTAACCCATGGTGGGTAGCAAGCTATGCTGGGTAGGTGGTTATGCAAACAACCTACTGTGCTCCAGTCAGACTGTCAGGCAAACAAATTACACAGAGTAGTTTATTTCACCCTTCTGCCCCGTCTGTGGAAGCCAACACAGAATGCTCATCCAGGCATCCCAGCTTCCTTTGCAGCAAGAATAGATGGATAAAACAGCAGGAGCATTTTTGGCTGCTCTTGCCAAACAACTCTTTTAGGTGCTGGTGTGACTGACAACACACTAATTTAAGACTGTAAGTTCCTAGGCTGGATTATTGGGAGTAAATAACCCATCGTGGTGGTGGTGATGGAACATCCTGCAGACAGCATGTTAATAACCCATCATGGGTTGTTCTGGAAAATAAACCATTAATAGTTAGTGCGTTGTATGAACCCAGTCTGTGACTGGGTTTGCATGACACGACAATCCATCATGGGCATCCATCCATCGTGGATTGTCATTTTGGCCAGATCCGGTGCATTCTCTGCTGAAGGGTGGCTTAATTTTCGTGAACAAACCACCCTGAGAAAACATGACTTATTGTAGGATTCTTTATCCCTATGGTGGGTTGTCGTGTCGTCCAAACTTGGGAGAATTGATTTTACTGTGAGTTGCTGAGGTTGTTTGGCAAGAGTGGCAAAAAAGCCAATCCTGCTCTTTGCAGTCTCACCAGTGTCACCTCCAGCCTTCCTCGCCAGTGACTGTCCCTCCATCAATGGCCAAACAGCACAGAAAGGTGAGGGGACACTATCTCTCACATGGAAATGTAATTCTCTCACTTTTAAGTGTTGAACTGGCACTTCTTAGTACCCTCCATCTTTTCAGCACTTTCCGCAATCTCCAGCAAGTCCAGAAAGCGGAGATACTGGCTCCCCTCCACCCTGCCCTGCTTTCTCATAGTTCCTTTTTGAAGCTGGGGTGACTTACTATTCTCCTTTTAAGGCCATATAAGTTGGTTGTCTTTAGCACCTCTTGAGGTAGCAAATTTTAGTTTTATGTGGTGTACCTTCTTTTTCCTTCTTTTTGATGCTCATTAATTTATGATTTGTCATATAAGTCTAAATGGAATAAATCAGGCAAGTAGGTATCTTGACCATTCTTTTTATTAGGTCTAAATGCCAAAATGATATAAAAATTATTTCAAACTGAATAAATAGTATCCTATATTAGTATGTTTTTCTTTAAAGATTTGGGGTCAGTTTCTACCATGAAATGTCTCTTGAAGAGAACTAAAATCAGTGTTTATACATTATAATTGAGAAAACCTTTTCTTATACGTTTCCACTTCTTTAGCCAGTGGAGCCTGAAATGAACACTTGATGGCTAAAATAAATATTTTATCTAGCCAGTAACTTTCTCTTGTTATTATTTTCTGTTTTTCTTTTTAAAATTAAGATAAATTGCTTTATTCTTTCGCATATGTTGTACTTGTATGATATATGTTGTAATTCAAGTTTGAAATAACTTTTAGCCATTAGTTTTGTTACTTGCAAATTTACCATATTTTGGATATTTCCAGAATGCTAGTCTAAACTTGTGATCTTGAATGGTATTGTTTATACCTAAGAACATCAGTTGCTGTTTCCACCTTTTAAAATTATTATTATTCTAAGCACAACCTCAGATGCTCTCAGACAGCCATAATGCAATGGTTCTTCACAGAACAACCCATGGTATGCCCAACAGGCTTGCCATGGCTTCTTCTCCCTATCCTTTCACCCTCAGTCTTCCATCCAGCTCTGGCACATTTTCCAGACTCTTCTGTGGCAGTACCCATCTTGTCTCCTTGTCCCAGCTCTGTCCCTGCTGTGATCACTACCCCTTTTCATTTGAAATTGAGTAGGGAACATACAAAGAAATTGACATGGCAAGCCTGCAGATAGGCTAATTTGTGCACAATTGCCAAGGACTGGGGAGGGGGGGGATAATTCTGAGGGAGAAAAGGAAGCCTTTTGTGCAACCAAGAAGCACCAAAAAAGAGAAAATGTGAGAACAGTAGGTGGGCCAAAAGAGGCAGGGGGGGACAATATGTCCCACTTGGCAATGAAATCCTCTTGCTAGTAAGTGTTGAACTGACATTTGTCAATGTCCTCTTCCCACTCAACACTTCCTCAAGTCTCCAGCAAGTCTGGAAAGGGGAGATATTGTCCCTCAGTCTGCAAAGTGGAGTAAGTGCTCTGAGAAGGAGCTGCAAAAAGCTTGCTAAAGACTCAGAGATGAGTGGAATGGGAGAAGGAGACTGACAAGTGTCAGTACAACACTTACTAGCGAGAGGATTCATTGCCAAGTGGGAGATATTGTCCACCTGCCCTTTTGGTGCACCTTTCTGGCTTATATAACCCATTGTGGGTTATCTTGTCATCCAAACCCAGTCACTGTGTTTACTCTTTTGTTGAAAGGGACTTAGGGCTATGATCAATGATAATAACACAAAACCAGCCCAATTGCTCACTTTTCTGGGATTAGTCAAACTGTGGTAGCCTCACCCATATGACCAGGCTGAGTCATGTAACGTCATATCTACTGGTAAAGCTGCCCAATAACTTATATGTCCAGTTCAGCTGGTAAACATTTATGTACTTGCTAACTAGCAAGACTGGGATATAGGTATATCCAAAAATGCTTCACCCAGGTCAAGATATGGCTCAGAAGCAACCATGTATCCATACATTTCGAGGTATCTTGAAAAAATATCCATTTAACAAGTGTCTTGTGAAGTGGCTGAGTTTTATTACTATCTGATGTGTTTTGAATTTGGATGCAGTTCATAGAAAAACTTTGGACAAGCAAATTTCCTATATGAATTGAACAATTAAAAACAGATAACTGAAGAGCATTAGTATTCTCCTTTCCATTTACACTATGTGTTTACATTGTTGTGTTAAAACCAGAATTTTTCCAATAAATGGAATGCAAGAAAGATAGTTCTACAAGTACAGGCACCTTGAATGAGTTGTGTATATTTTCTCTCTCATTTTATATTTGCTTGAGTGGGTCTAAGGTGGCAAAATTTTACGTTCCCTTCCTGAACTCGCTTTGCTACCTATTTCCTGCAAGAATGAACAGAGTTGAACTCACTAAAATATTTTGGCCACACTTGGATATGGCTAGCAACTGCCTGATAAACCTGTGAAAATAATTGGCATGAAAGCATTTGAGAAAAGATGACAAAAGAAAGAGCCCACAAAGCTCTTTTATTCTGTATTCTAAAAACATACATACACTTTATTTCTCATTTCTTATCACTTTATGGTACCCGTCATATCTATTGTGGCTGCACAATGTAACCAACGAAGAATTAAAACATATATACTACCTATGTGTTTTTAGGCTGTTCACAGTATGATTTCATAGTGCCTCATTACATTTGAATAAGAATGCATTATGGGTAAAGGAAGCCGACCATGGGTCCATTCAGAGACAAGAAAAATATCGTATTAGCTTTGAAAACCAGTACCTGGAAAACGAATGCTTTCCAGCAGTGCCTGAGGAGTGGCAAGTATTTTGTATGTGTAGTTTTAGCTTTAATATTTCAGTTCCCATTGGATTGAGATTCAGTGAAGTATGAAGAGGTAGTGCAGGAGCACAGCATTTTTATTTAAATTAGAAGACATTCTATAAATGTTTTAATAATTCTAACTTTTGTAGCCTGCTATATAGCATAAAAATGTTGGTCAATCAACTAATTAGTGCATCTTGCTTGACAGTGTGCTTTTTAAAAAAGTTGGGCAGGGAAATGGGAACCACCACTACCCTTGTCAGCTGAAACAGGTTTTATGTAATGGCAATATCCTTTGGGTCTTCTTTTCTTATTTTTTAATTGTAGACACTTGGGCTGTGGCTCAGTGGTGGAGCACACTGAAGGGCCCAGGTTTGATCCCCAGCATCTGGTGGGGCTAGAAAACTCCTGCCTGAAACTCTGGAAAGCCACTGTGAGTCAGTGTCACAATACTGGACTAGTTAATAGTTTGCTATGTTCCTTTGTTCAAATGGAGAAACTCTGGCTTAATGTTGGTTAACAAACTATGATATGACCCTGGTTTATTACCTATTTAGCCAGAGTTCCTAAGTTCAGATGTAGAGTCTTTCTACATGGCATTTATTAGGCACTCGGGATTCTTCACTCGTGCTAGTTTGCAGCCTCTCCTATTATTTGTGATCAGTACCACATTTTTTTCTTGGTATATCCTGAATGACAGCATGAAACCCTTATGTATTTCTGCAATTCTGCTATACCACAGTGATACCTAGTGGTTGTATAATGGAACATATAGAAAGACAGAGAAAGAACCCTCCCTGCCACAACCCCCCCCCCCCCCCATGTAAAGAAGCCAATCTTAATCCCACAAAGAATCCAGAACCAGAAGTCTCAGTAAAGTGGTGGGTTAAAAACCTCATGTAGAAAGGCCTGTAATGGAGAACTCTGTCTTAGTGCATGCCAGGATCTCCATGCTGAAGCTGGCACATGAACATACAGTATATGTTTAAACAAACCAGGGTCTAAAACCATGGTTTATTTGAACTAACCAGTTAGAATAAATAATCATTTCTTAACTTTAAAGGTAATATAAATCTGCAGTTTATTCAAAACCAAAAGTGAATATTTTCAATCCCCTTGTGTACAAAAAAGGGGAGGACACAAATCTGTGGTTGGGCTTGTCTCATTCTGGTCTCAACTTAGGGCTCATCTACACCAAGCAGGATATTCCACTATGAAAGCGGTCTATAAAAGGCAGGAGCCACACCAAGCAGCATATAGCAGTATGAAAGTGGTATATAGTATGTTTCAATGGGCTGCAACAGTTGTCAGTGCACTTCAGGTTGCTATAAAGCCGTAGTGTGGCTCCTGCCTTTTATATACCGCTTTCATAGTGGAATATCCTGCTTGGTGTAAATGAGCCCTAAGTCATGAGCCCTTTCTGTTTAAGATATTTTGTTACTACCTGTTTTTCTGAAGTTAATAGCCCAAATGTTGTAACATTTCTTCATAGGAGAGTTGCTCCACTGTTGAGCCCATTTTGGTTTTTCTTTTCTGCATCCTTCCCTTTCCAGCTCTACAATTTCATTTTTAGGTGTGGTAACCAGAACTGTACATAGTATTCCAAGTGTGGTTACACCATGGATTTGTAGAGAGAAATTATGGTATTAACAGTTTTATTTGAAATCCCTTTCCTAATTATTCTTAACATTCAATTTGCATTTTTTGTAGCTGCATCACACTGACATGACCCCAAGATCCCTTTCCTGGTCAGTTACTGCCTCCTCAGACCCCATCAGTGTATATGTAAAGTTAAGGTTTTTAAAAAATATATTTTATGGATAGGTAGAGATGACTGCTTTCCAAAGCAACATGTGGGAAGCAATTGTAATGTGAATTTTAATTGGACTAAGAAATAGAATACCATATTTCTTCGATTCTAAGACACACTTTTTTCCCATATAAACATCTCTAAAAACGGGGTGCGTCTTAGAATTGCGGGTGCATTTATTATTTCTTAGAATCAAAGCTTTTTTTCTGTTGGTGGTACTGAAATTAGTGTGCGTCTTACAATCGATGGCATCTTAGAATCGAAGAAATACGGTAGCTGTTTTGATGATGATGAAGGAATGAACACAAACTTACAAAACTCTGGTCTTCTCTTCGTTGTTTTACTTTTAATGCGTTTGATCTCTGTATCAAAGGTCTGTTCTTGTAGATCTTGTTAAGCTACAGTATTTCTCTCCTCCCATTTGTGTGGGAGAAAAATCTTCAACAATTCATATTTCCTCCAGAGAATTTTCAGAAATTTCTACATTGCAAAGTACAGGCTTCCGCTTTTCAAAAACATAAAAGATTAGATCCAGACATCACTAACTTAAATCTAATTGATTTAATTTGGTATACTCTAAGTATCACTATCTGGGTCCAACTCACAATATTTATAATAAAAAACAAAAACATATTTGTCAAAAAATACAGAATTTGTGGTGAATATATGCCATCATTCCTATTTTTTTAGTAATTATTTAATACTTTAAAGGATATGTGTGTGTATGCGTAAGAGAACAAGTGAACTATGCAATTTATTTTGTTTGCTTTTCTTGTAATAACTGTAGTGCTGTTCATAAAGAAAGAGAAGCAAAAGACTTGAGTGCCTGAATTATCTTTTATTTGGGGTAATAGCATTGTCTTTTTAATGGGACTCAGTTCTTAATTTCTGTTGTTGACAGATTTGTAATTGAAAATATTGGACAGATAAATTAGTCTATTCTCATAATCCTTGATTTGGTATAGAAAGTAGTATGGCCTTTGTATTTGCATGAAATGTCTGCTAATTAATTTTAATTGAAACAAAGCAAGTTCCCTTAACTGTAAGGCTATGCATGACAGCAGTGTACCTCATTGTAAGGATCGGAGGCAGATCCTGCCGCTCTGCAGAGGCCTGGGTAAACAATTAGGTGCTGAAGATCGTTTCTAAAATTCTTGAGGATTCCCAAGAACAGCTTTGTAAACTCTCTCAAGTTTTCAGTGCCCCAACAAACACAATCTCTATCAAACCAGTTCTTGTGGACTAGCAATTGCTCATGAGTCTATTATGTTTTTATGGTACCTCAAATTAAGGAAACATGAAAGCAGTCATAGACTACAAGTGGCTCCATTGCAAAATGAATAAGTGACTCATTGGAATAGAAACCTTTGTTCTATAATACCAGCTACATTTCACTAGGATTGTTGAGTGTAAAAACATACCTGCACATCTTGAAAACGTATTTTTAATATTTTAAAAACATATTTCTACACACTCATTTAACTACCTCATAGGAAACATCTTCAGTTCACCTACCCTGCGGAGTGCTTTCAACACTGAGCCCTTTCTTTCAGGCTTTCATCAGCTCCAGAAATCTTTATGTTGGAGCTGACTTGTGGCTCTAATTGCTGCCAATATTTCTATAACTGGATGATCTTTTTATCTTGTTGCCCAGCTTCCAGCTAGGACTCTGGAGTATGGACAGCACTGCCCTAGGTCTTCAAACACACAGCTATGTCATCAATAGAAAGGAGTCTTCGAATTCCAGATCATATCATATGTGGTAGTGAATATCGACACCTGCTATAACAAAGTGTTCCAAGAGAGAACAACAAATTATTCGAGACCTGGCCAGTACAATACTGACAGATCATTCTAATAATCCTAGCACAGCTTCTGGGGATGTTGTTGTTCTGCTAGGATTTTGATTCTATGGGCAAGTTTTGTGCCAGGCAAGACTTCTGCTTCCCTTCAAGGAATTGTGCCAGTTTCTCTACTGGCATGGATTTGTGATGAGTCACAGTGATGATATACTCAGAGCTTCCTGTCAGTAGGTTCCCCTTTCCAGGAACCCTTGCACCCACTAATCTCCACAGATGCCAGCCTCCTTTATGGTTGGCTAATCTGCAGAATACAGTAATTTAGGGGATTTGACTGAGGGCCAAGTCTAAGAAGATCATATATTGGAAGGAGCCCAGAGTGAAAAGACTGGTGCTAGTAGCATTCCAAGAGCAAGTATGTATTGGTTAATATGGTCAACACATCAGTCAAGACATGCATAAATAGGCAAGATGACAAAGGATTCTTCAGAAAAAAGTATAAAGAATATTATATTTGACTTAATAGGGTCTATTTATCTAGCTTCCTTAAAGGTGGAACATGTGGAGGAAGGCACAATTGAAACAGTACACTGGCCAACAGAAATTCGTGGACTAGAAAGAGTGGGCTTTGATTTCTACAACCTTCTAGTAGATTTGGGCTGTTCAATGTGGATCTTTTCTAAGTCTACAAAGCTGCTAAATGAACAAATATTTTTCCTGGTTCCAGTCAGTGTTCCTATTGCTGTGGGCTGGAGACTCTAACCAGGGACTGACTGATGGGTTGAAGCCTTTCCTTCCATCAGTCTAATTCTCAGAGTCATCCAGAAAATAAAGAAGCTGAGATAGTTTTGGTTCAACTTACTGCCCCAACAAGTAGTCATTTATAACTGATGCTCTGAAGTCTCTCACTTTGCTTGGATCTGTTTATCTAGGGCTAATAGCCAAGAAGTTGAGTAGCAATAACTCCACAAACTCTAAAAGCATTGTGGCCTGTGAGAGGGAAGTGTCATTGTCCAGGATGGGCTGTAGATCATTGATGATGTGTTCCATTGATTTTAGCTGGGAACTGTAGGTGACTACAAGTGGTGTTCTGTTGTTTTCACTTCTGTGCCTGTCCTGTAGTAAATTGTTTTTGGATACGTGTCTGGCTTTGCCAGTTTGTTTTCTCACTCTGTTGGGTAGGTATTGTAGACTCAGGAATGCCTAATTTATGCTCCTTAAGTTGTGTGAGCCTCTGGCCTTTGCTAGACTTAACGGTAAATGTGCGATGGAGGAGGGGAGATCCTGCGATGCAAGTATCGTGGGATGTCTCCCTCATTTACACGCCAGGCGCGATCTCAAGAAGAGACCCATCACACCCGCCATTTTTTTTTTTTTTTTGGTAGTTTTAAAGGGCTGGCTGTGCTCGAGGGCACGAGCAACTGAAGGTACACTGATGGTGCTATATAAATAAACAATAATAATAAAGGTAGGGTTGTTGTTGTTTTAAAAAATGATTTCCCCGCTCTCCCCCCCAGCTCCGATGGGCGCAGCGCGAGTATTTATTTATTTAGAGTATTTTTATCCCGCACCTCAGCCAAAAGGCTCTCGGAGCGGCTTACAACATATCAATAAAGAAGACAGTCCCTACCCTCAGGCTTACATTCTAAAAAAAAGACGTGACACACAAGGAAAAGTGGATGGGGAGGGAAGAGGGAGAAAATAAAAAGAAATTAAGGAGACTGTTTAGGCTGGTGGGAAGGCCCTGCTCCGTCCTCTCATCTCCCAATGGAGGGGCAAACCAACAGCTCCTTCTTCCCCACAAGGTGAAGATGTTAGCCCTGTGGGTGGGGGGTCCAACTGAAGCAGGCTCCGATGGTGCCTGCCTGCTCCAGTCTCCCTCGCATCTTCTTCCCCACAGGGTGAAGATGGCAGTTAGCCCTGTGGGGGGGGGGTTCCAACTGAAGCAGGCCCCGATGGTGCCTGCCTGCTCCAGTCTCCCTCGCATCTTCTTCCCCACAGGGTGAAGATGTCAGTTAGCCCTGTGGGGGGGGGGGTTCCAACTGAAGCAGGCCCCGATGGTGTAATCACGCAGAGCCGTGAAAATGGGCCACACGCTCGTGGTTTCGGGCTCAGCCCGAGACAGCGGGAAAAAAGCGGACTTGAAGGAGTAGGCTACATCCCGGGGCCAGGGAGAGTTGATCCCTGCCTGATCCTGGGATCCCCTGTGCATCATCTGGACGCACAGAGATGATCCCGGGTATCACCCTGGGATATAGCCTGGTCTAGCAAAGGCCTCTGTCTGATGAATCTCAACAGATAGGGTTGTATCTTAGGTCTTGGCTGTAAACGGTCTTTGGAATTTCACATTTTCAAGCATGAAACTTCTATAGATCTTAAAAGACTGGCATAAAGAACTTAAGGCCAATCTAGGTATCCATGATCTGTAATCACAGCTCCCTGGTCTAATTTTTCACATATAGAAGCTATGAGGGGAACTGATTATGATAGTGGCTATGGCATCACATCTCCTCACGCACTTGCTGTGTGCTAAAATATAAAGAGACGAGAGATCCTCCTTTGGATCTTCATTGCTATACCTAGTTAGGCCCTAATTATCTTGAGTTAAGTCCTTAGGCGCGTATAAGTAAGACTAGGAAAAACTGAAGATAATGCTGATGGCTGAAATTAATGAGAGAGAGGCACCGCACAGAACTGCCCTCACTTCCCAATAAGTGTGCTTAGGACTGCGTTATCAACTGGATAAAACATGTTTTAGCTTAAAGTAATGACCTTGGTTTTAAACGTGAGCATGCAGTTAGGTTTCACCACCTCTGTGGAAGCAGATAGCCAGCAGTTTTATTACTAGAGGTCTGCAAGGCTCCCAAGAAGTCAGTTTGAAAGATTAACCTTTCTACTCTATATAAAGTACTGTGGAGACAAGATTGCAATCTCACGTTTAGAAGTGGGGAGCCACATTTTACTGCCAACCTTATAGTCAAGAAAAAGACTCGCTAAATGTAGCAAAGCTACAGCTCGAAAAAGTGTTCTGGTTCCTTCACACACAAATCTTATCTCTTCCAACTGAGATAAAGTGATGCACCTTGGAATAATGACAGTATATTTGCTTGGACTAGGTGCAGGTAGCAGGAGGACTCTGTGGAATAACTAATGCTTGAAATGTTGCCAGATTATTCTGAATGAGAAATACATTGGGCAGTGTTACTTTTTAATCTATTAGTTCATCCATCTTGCTTGCGAGACCAGTACCTCAGTAATCTATCATCATCACTCCATCTAATACTGAACTTGAGTGGTCTCATGGCTATCAGTTTAGAAACAAAATGAAGCTACCCAAAGAGTTCTTCATACTTTGGAGACTCTCTAGATAAGCAGAGGCATATTAGGTTGTCGGCTGAAAGAAAAATACAATTAAAACAAACAAACAATCAAACAAGGGCCTGTGCTCTGGGGCTTACAGGGGGGCATGTCTAGACCTCTCAGCTTTCCGGGAGGGAGGGGGGAGGATCTCACGATATGGTGATCGAGGGATCCTCCCCCTCTGTCTACACATGGCACACAGTGTCCCGGGAGGACGGAGGACATTGTGCCTGCCATTTTGTTTTTTTGTTTTTCCCCCGCAAATGAGTGCAGGAGTGCTCCTGCGCAAAGGTACATTTTTTAAAAATATTCCCGTTCACCCCACCCCACCCCCCGATGGGCACGGAGCTCCTGAGGAGCGCCGCACCCTGTGCCCGGTTCCCGGCTCCTTACGGTTACTCGCGGACGAAACCGTGACGGCCAGCTACACGAGCCCGAGACCACGGGAAAAGCCATGATTAAAGGGTATGCCAATATCCCGGGGAAAGGGAGGGATCATCTCTCACTGCTCCCAGGATCCTCTGTGTGTCATGTGGATGCACAGGGATAATGCTGGGGCGATCCCCGGGATATTGGCAAGTCTGGACATGCCCAGGGTCTATGGAATATTGAGGGGATGTTGGAATGTTGAGGGGATGGAATGTTGAGGGGATAGTGGTAGATTGACACAGCTTTCCCCAATTCACCACTCCAGTTACAGGAGGCAAATTGATTTTGGCCATTTCCGTGCTGTTTTGGAGTAATAGTGGTGGTGGCAGCAGCAGTAGCAGCAATGAAGAGCAAAGGGGAATGTTTTATTTCCCTCTCTCTGACCACAGCTCCTCCACTGTCATCCAGCGCTGTCTGAAGTGCAGGGCACTGTGGATTTAAGGGTTCCCAACTACATCACACTCTTAGCCACCTGAAATAGCCTATTCCTGAATTTGTTGTAACTAATAATTTTACTATTGACTCAGTTAAGCTACAGATTTGTGTAAGCAGCTCTTGTTCAAAAATGAAATAGTCCAACAAAATCCCACTATACTACATGGCAAAACATCTCTATTTGATTCAAATATTTTTGCAAGTTCTGTAATAACTCACTTAAAGATCTTCATCAAAGAAAAGGTTGTGCTGCTTTTGAAAGCCTCAATTATTCACATTCAGAAAAGCGAGAAGGAGCAGTCTCTTGGTCCATGTGTCCTTGATTACATGTGCTTTCAAAACATGCCTTTGATTACAGTGAGAAGCTTTGAGAAATCTATGATCAAATTGCAATGCAGTTAAATCAATAAGCACAATGAGATGCTGCTGACTAAATTCAGCTTCAGCTCAGTGATCTGTGTGTGCGTGTGTGGATGTGGGAGCCCTCACAAATATCCAAAATAAAAGGAGAAAGGTTGCAATTTGGCCATTCTACCTTTATACTAACAACTTTATGCTTGGCTGTTCAAACCAGTTCATTAATTGTTCTGTTTCATGAAACTTTGCACTGTCTAAAGCAGGGGTGGGCAATTTGCCACAGAAGCAGTTGAGGTGGCTGCAAAAAATGCAGTGATTTTGCAGACAAACAAGGCACACAGGGAGTGCATACCTTGTTTGCAAGCAGAATTGTGCTCCTAAAAGCGTCCTGGAAGCACAATTCTGCTTGGTAACAAGGTTCACACCCACCTACCCGTGAGCTTTGTTTACCTCCAAAATCACTGCAATTTTTGCCACTGCAAATTTGGGGGGGAGGGCATGTGGCCCTTGGTGGTTCCATGGGGTGCAATGTGGCCCCTGACTCCCGGAAGTTGCTCACTCCTGGTCTAAAGTGAAGATGAACCTGAAAACAATGTATAATGATTATTTTACATATTCACCATCTCTCAGACACATAGGGTTGGATTCTTCCATGAATATGGTGTGGGTGTGCTGCGTGCGCTTGGATCCAGTAGAGGCTTCTACAGATGGAAGTGCTGGGGAGGGTTTTTGTTGTTGTTGTTGTTGTTGTTTTGGGGTGTTTTTTGTTTTGTTGTTGTTTTTGCCAGTTGCCCTTGTCATGCCACCTCCAGTACTTTTGCAGAGCAGGTTTTGGAAGGGAAAGCCAAGACCTGAGAATATTTCATTTCTTGAGTGTAACACAGCTTATGGAACTCTGAAACCAATCCAACCAATCTAACTAATTCC
This sequence comes from Elgaria multicarinata webbii, assembly GCF_023053635.1. Taxonomy (NCBI): domain Eukaryota; kingdom Metazoa; phylum Chordata; class Lepidosauria; order Squamata; family Anguidae; genus Elgaria; species Elgaria multicarinata. Next base: position 22,953,170 of record NC_086175.1, on the reverse strand, counting down.
TAAATATTACAAGAACCATATACAATGCATTAGTAACAAAGGGCTTATTGTTTAAAGCATTTTTAACCTACTCATCCGCTGAAAATGTTTCATCCATTCAATGAAACAAGGCAGTCCATGCCCATAGGTTTACAATCTTAAAAAAATGACACAAAAGGAATGAGGAGGGAAGATAAAAAAGCAAACTCGGGCACTAGTTGTTAAAGTTTGCTAGTAGCTCTTATAACGATCAGCAGGGATGGAAATAGTTCAGGGAGACAAAGAGCCCAATGGACTTTGTCTTTCAGCAGAGAGATTGGAGTGTCCTTTCTTCCCATCCACTTCTGTAGCTTGATGTCATAATTATTATCCTAAGTATTATGGATGTCTATACATGCAGAACATTGTATGTATTTATTATAGATGTAAAAATAATAACCAGTAACCAATTCCCAGAAATGCCAAAATCTACCTCAGCCTACTCTTTATTTTGTCTAGATACATAGAACAAGTTTAGGTTAAACCAGTATAACACAAGTGTAGAATGTATCCTTTCCAGCCTTATCCTTTGCTAACAAATTGATCATTTTGCCAGCCCAAATATTGACATTATATCAGCATTGCAGTTTGATAGGCAAGAAGAATGTTAAAGATTAGGGTGTCCTATTAGAATCAGAGTATCACTGACTTCAATTTGCTGCTGACTATACCGTACCAAATAGACTATCCATGAGGTTTAGCATTCATCTTTGTGACAACTGTCATAAGAATAGGACCCACTATGTTCTTTATTACTCAGTAAATAGTAGGAGATTTTTAGATCCATGGTTCTCTAACAAAATGTTAACACTTAAAAGACAAGAGTAATAGATTTGTCTTATTATTTTTGCTTCTATTGTAATTTTCACAATCCAAGGTGTACCTAATGTACAGCAATTCACTTTTAAATATTTTATAGATCTGACCCCAGTGCACAAGTAGGTCTCTACCAATCTCTTCAACAGAAATTATTTTGCATATATGGCAAACATACAGGCACACTATGGAAGATGTATAAATGATTCTTTTCTAGAAGACAGAATATTTATGAAGGTAATAGTTTGCTGACAAGTATTGTGCATTAGTTTCTTCTTCACAGAAATGTTCTTTAAGCACTTAACTTATTCTTTTAGGTCTGGGTTGAGAGCTTCTGACTATCTCTAGTGATGAATTAAATATTACCAGAGTCAGGATTTTGCTTCTGTCATTTTAATATACCCTGTAATTTTTATGCTTTCATACAGAGAATCCTGTTCCCCAGACTAGCCTAAAAGGTCTGTTCAGGAGCAGCTGGGACTGGGGGGTGTGGGTGGAAGAGGTGAGGTAAGGTGCAGACACCTGAAAGGTGTCAGAGCTGTGCCTTATTGCTCTGCCCCCTGCTGCAGCCTCTTTGCCACAGGCATCCATCTCTCACAACCATCTTGTACGCCATGTAGGATTAGATAGTTCTCTTGCGGGGAGGTCATATAGAAATTTTGGTTATAAACAAATTGACCTAGTTGATGTGTTTTCACCTACTCTACACAATGTTACAGAGTCTTGGACAGATTAGCTGGTGGTCTGTTTAAGTACATTAATTTGATCACATCTGGCGAGTTGTGTGAATTGGATTAGGAAGGAACATCTTTAGGTGAGGCACTTTTATGGTGATTGGCCATTCCCGAGACCTGCCTTTCAGGGCTGTAGGACCTGTGGGCAGACTACAGATGACCTTTGTGGCTGTGAAGACTGCCCTCTATACTCCGATGGATGTGGCCTAGGAACAAGGGGTGGGAAATTATACCCCAATGCTCACTTTGGGAAGGGTTATGGCTCACCCAATTAGACATCAGGAGAATTGCTGTATCAATTAGCATAGCTGCCCTCACATATCTTATCCTCATCTGCAGATACTGAATTTAAATAAATGTAGCCATTTAGCTCAACCCATTTTCTGTCTCTCATCTCTTATTTATCCATTTTCACCAATGCATGATTCTTCATTAAGGTAGAAACATCATTAAAACCATATCTGGATTAGTGTTTGCTAATATAAATTCTGGTATGTTAGATGCTAAATCTGGTGTGCTGCTCCAGTGTAATTTGGGGAGGAATTGTTTGCATTTCTACTTGCAAGGAATGTTCAGCTATTCCAAGTTCTGTATATCTGTATCTGTATTATGAGTAGATACACAGAAATTGACTCCTGCATTTTGAGATAGGAGTGACTTATGGGAGAAGCATTCCTGTGACTAAGGGCCTTACCGGCAGGGAGGCAGGGCGACGGCGCGCTAACTTTAGCGCGTGCCGCCCCGCCTCCTAGACGGCCGACGCGCAGGGACTGCGGAAGCCCTGCAGCGTCAGCCATTTTTTTGTTTTGTTTTGTTAAAGGGGCCACGTGCGGCCTGAAGACTCCGGAGAAGGTAGGTGGTTTTAAAAAAAAATTAAGCCCCCCACCCGCTGCTGATCCCTCCCCATGGCCCCCTGCCTGCTTGCTCGTCCTCCCCCCCATCCACGATCCCGACCCCGATCTTCGCCCCCCTCCTTTGGCAGCCCCGTCCCGATCTTCGCCCCCCTCCCTTGGCAGCCCCGTCCCAATCTTCGCTCCCCCTCCCTTGGCAGCCCCATCCCGATCTTCGCCCCCCCTCCCTTGGCAGCTCCGTCCCGATCTTCGCCCGCCCCTCCCTTGGCAGCCCCGTCCCGATCTTCGCCCCCCTCCTTTGGCAGCCCCGTCCCGATCTTCGCCCCCCTTCCCTTGGCAGCCCCGTCCCGATCTTCGCCCCCTCTCTTCTGACAGGTCTGGCCCCATCTTTGCCCCCCTCCCTTGCCATCGCCAATGTCCGGCTTCCCCCCCCCTCTCCTGGCAGGTCCGGCCCCATCTTTGTCCCCTCCCTTGCCATCGCCAATGTCCGGCTTCCCCCCCCTCTCCTGGCGGGTCCGGCCCCATCTTTGCCCCCTCCCTTGCCATCGCCAATGTCCGGCTTCCCCCCCTCCCTCCTGGCGGGTCCGGCCTTTCCCCTGCCCCTCTCTCCCCCCCTGGGATCCCCCCCCCGGGCCAATGTGCTGAGCGCTGTGCCCATTCCGTGGCTTTTCCCAGCTACTCGCGAGGAGGCGCGTTAGAGGAGGCTTCAGTGCGGCCTGGGCCCGGATTCCCCCGTGCGTCATCTGGATGCACAGCAGGGAAACCGGGCCTCAAAGCGCCTAAGGCCTCATCTAGCAAGGCCCTAAGTCACATAGTAGTATGGAAATGGCTCTAAAACGAAGCTTCAGAGCCAGCCCAGCTGCACAAACAACCCAAGCAGTTGCTTTGGGTGGCAGTATTTTTGGAAGCATCAATGAAGCAGGGTTGGATTAATAATTAATTGCAGATCAAACTTCTTAGATGATGTGTAGTCTGAGAACTGAACCCCAACCTCCTTTGATATTACAACTTTTGTTACTCAAAACAGTTTCTATTGATGCAGCTTGAACATACCGCTCCCCTATACAACCCACATCTTACTCCTGGAGCTTGGCCCACCTTTTGGTAATCACTGAAATCTATGTCTTCCAAATATGCATTTTGTCATGCAATATTTAAGAATCAGGGCGGTAGTCTGGAAGTGCTTATCGCTCCAACTTTAGTTAGAGGCCCGAGTAGCCACAGCAGCATGGAGAACCTTTCCCCTGCTGAGACTAGTGTGCCAGCTGCAACTGCTCCTGGATAGCAAGAGCTGAGCCATGGTCAAAGTGCTTGTTTAAAGCCCTACAGGAAGCCCTGGATATCAAGGGAGCACCTTCTCTTGTATCTACCTGCCTATGCACTGAGATCTCTGTCAGCGGTCCTTGTCTAGATATCCCTCCATATGAGGTAAGGGTTGGTGGTGAGAGTGAAGGCTTACTTGACTACTGTGGTGCCTTACTTGTTAGATTCTCTCTCCAGGCTGTTAATTTTTATGAGCAGGGTGAAGGCCTTTTTATTTCCCCAATCGCTGATGTGTGTTGCTAATCTCTGCTGGATCATTTTAATACTGTTATTTCAGCTTTAAGCTATTATTTTATAATTTTAAGCTCTTTTTAATCATTTTTACATTTTATTGATAGTGTTCTTAAACATACTGGAAACATTTTGAAGTGTGGCATTTTTACAAGCAACAACATTATTTTATGTGGTTTGTAACCAATGGGTGTCTGCTGCCAGCAGAATAGGATCTGTTAAAATGTTAATAATAATAATAATAATAATAATAATAATAATAATAATAATAATAATAATTTATTTCTTGTCCGCCTCTCCATTTTGATCAAGGCGGGGAACAACAATAAACGATAAAATACATAATACTCAATTAAAACATAATATACATTGTTAAAAACATCCTAAAAACATTTTAAAAACATCTTATGGATTCTTCATCTCTCTTGCAGCCCCTTCCTTGTCCATGTGCCCCAAACATTCTCCACCAGGTTGGAGGACCCTCTGGAACAGATATGGGAGAATATGTGGGGGACTGCAGTGAAGAGGAGAGGAAAGGAATGTTCCTTTGCATGAATGGAAGTCTGCTCATGCAACATTTGGATTTAACCCTATATCTTCAACACACTTTTGCTCTCCAGATTTTATATGCCCAGTCTTTCTTTATGCAGACTTTGCTGGTTTGTTCTGCCACTTAGGTTTGAAATTGCTGTCTGCCCCTTCACAGAGTCAAATTACTCAGAGAACAGGAAATTATTGAGAGTTCACACTTGTGAATAAACCAGGTCTACAGGGTGAAAAGGTGTTAATTAGTGATGAGACTAAATTGCTGTGCTCTGTCTCCCACTCTATTACACTTAATAATGAAATCCGAGAGGCCTTTGCTTTATAATCCTCACTATTCTTTTCATATCTTCTAAGGTTTACTTTCCTTGAGGAGTTAATATTTTTAAATAGGTGATTTAAGTGAAATCAGACAAATGGTTTCCGCACCTGCACAAAGCACTAGTTTTGAACTTGAGATTCAAATAATTGATCAACATCAGAAGGTGTGATTATGGAGCACATGTTCACAGCCTCTGAATGGCTCCATCCTAGCGCTCTGACACCAACATGCCAACTTGCTCACTATGGCTTGTCTGTGGCTGCGTCATGAAGTGGAAGCACCATGTTTGCTATGAAATCCGAATTTAGCAATCTGGGTTGCTGAGGAAGAAACAACCCAGAGTTTTAACCCATGGTTTGTTGTTGTTAAAACTCTGGGTTGTTTCTCCTTCAACAGCCCACAGTTTCAGGTCTGGATGTCACAGTGAACAACACAAGAACATAATATTCCTGGGTTATTTAGCAAAACCGAAGCTAGCAACTGGTCAGAAGCCAGCATCTTCAGCTCTCTTGTTCCCATTAGCTTTCAGGCCTCTTGTTCTTGCTGTCTTTTTCAGAGAAAAATGGATTCTTTAGCTGAGGTGATACCAACAAAAAATACAAAACACATACTACATATATACAGAAAGTCACTATGAGCTTTTCTGTAACATGCCCAGGTGCTCTGTAGGTGAATAATCTGGGAAGACCGAACAAGTCAGGTTGAACTGAGTTTCTCAGATTCATTCAGTTTAACCCAGTTTCTCTAGTTCTAGGGCGTTATCAGACGAGCATTTTATTGCACGTTCGCTACTGTCCACTCTCGGTTTTTCATGTGACCTTTTGATGATGGCGTCTGCCTCCCACACATCTCCCACCTTTTCTGGTCTGTTTTCCGCAACAAAATAGACCCGGGTAAATCCAAGTTACTTTTTAAAATGAAACTTGCCGCCATTTCCTGCTGTGGGCGGAATAAAAATGCCCACCGTATGGGCCATGTGATAGTTGTTTCTTCATCTTTCCCCATGTAAAGAAATCGTCACTATTGTGGGACAGTAGCAAGAGGCCATAGTGATGGTGGGGAAACGTGATTTCCCCCCGTCTGATGATGCTCCGAGTCAGAGCTACAAGTGGCTCTGGTTGTAGCTGCACATCCCTTTAAAATGCAGCCATTCAGTTAAAGGCATTGAGGACTAGATTACCATTGCAGTACATGTCCACATTAGCTGCACAATCAGATCTCCCTTGCAGGATTGGGGAGTAAATGTTTTATAACATTCTACTCTAAGTTTTGGGACTCCGTGATAAGGATGGGCAATTCAGTTTACTTCTGGTTGGTGCAACTTTTGTGTGTGTTCTCCCCTCCATCTGTTCCATTCCATTTCTTTGTTAAATCTATGATGATGATTTTTTAAAAAGCCACACCAAAGATTGCATTTAAATACCTATTCTCTCAAACTGTGCATTTCTAAGTACATTTTATTTCAAAATATTTATTTAAAAACATATTTGAATATGCTTTTCATCTGAGAACCACATCAAACAAATTGGGAAAGCTGATGGAGAACTAAGTTCTGATCCACACATGAGTCCAGGCAGTGCAGATCAGGTCAATTCCATCTGAATATGTAAAGATTGGATTTCTCAAGCATCCCTGTTCCATAGCATCTGGCGCACTTATGGCAAAAACTAAGTCTTATTTGTTAAATACAGGTCCCTTTGTATGAGCATTGTGGAAGTAACTGGTAGAGTAGCAATGTCTCTCAAACATTCTTTTTTGTGCTACAAAGCTAGTTTAGACCCAGTTGACTGCTATGTAGTACTTTGGGCAGTTTAATAGAATTTCTTATTAATTACAGAACTGTCCTTGAGAGCCATGAGAAAAATTAGATTGGACAGTATTGATTCCAAGCACTTCTATTCCTCTTTGGGGACATCCTGAGATAACAAAACATTCACTGATAGGCAGATAAAATAACTGTAGCTCCCTCTGTGCTTGGTTTGATCGATGGGAATCTATTTGCATAAGAGAATATTGGCTGTGTTAAATTAGTCCTGGAAATATCATGATCAAATGCTACGGCTACAGAGTACTAAGTGTGTTTTTAGTTAAATATGTACAAAAGGCATCCACACATTTTAAATTAACACTAGTTAACCTCTCCAAAGAATAAATATTTTTTCTTTTTAAGAAGATTTTTTTTGTGGTGGAAGAAAATATTTTATAAACTCATATTTTAATTTATTCCCCCCCCCCCCGGTTGGAATTTTACCTTCTACTCCCTGGTAGAATTCTGAGATTTGCTCCAAAACAATCACCCTCACTGAAGCATGAAAAGAGCACTGAAATAACAAACATAATAGGTTAGATTCAAATTCTTGTACTTAAAGTAGCCCCAGTGAAATCAATGGCATTGATTCAGTTCCATTTATTTCAACAGCTCTACTGTAAGTATAACTACGTCTAGGTACAGCTTTATATTAGCAAAATGTTTGGGTGTCCTAAAATAACCATGTGTAATTCTGTTTGATTATTTTGACAAACCATAACAAAACGGATCCAACAAACACACACACAAATACTGAAAAGAGGCCTCTGAGCATGTGGAGAGTTGTTGCATGGTGTAGCAATGATTGCAGTCAGCCCCAGAATTCCAGGTACAAATGATGGGCAGAGAGTGTCAGTTTTGTGGCAGGTATTTTGGGATAAAAGTCCTAGCATTCCCCAGCCAGCCATGTAGGACTTTTTTCGGTCTAAACATGCATAGGATTGCTCCTTAAATGTTCCTATTGATGAACCTTGATTTTACTTTCCCTCTACCTTGGGGTTGGTTATTTTTTGTATTACTCAGCTGTTACGTTCTCACTTGCTAAAGTTACAAAAGAGCTGATATACTGAGTAACATATTAAGATCTAAAATTTCCCTATTGTGTTACTGTTCTCTCATTTATCCTTGTGGGAATATGTGCATTATTAATCTGATCAGGGACTGCAGGATGCCCTGATGGAATGAGCAGGTTTCTAAGACACAGATAATAGGAAATGAGAGCACATACTCAACTTAAAGTAGAATTGAATGTAGAGGTGCATTACCATAGGAGAAATCCATGAAAAATGGGAGCAGCAGGGAGCTAATAAAGCCTGCTCATATTAATTTTCCCTATATCTACAAAAATGCTCCAAAAGAATTTCCTATTTGCTAGATGAGGAATAATGAGACCAGAGGTTATTGAATTTCTTTCCCCATAAACTTTGATTTCTGCCATATGAATTTTAAGTGCTAATGTATCGGGTGCCCTGATCACTGTCTGAAACTCACTGAAAGTTAATTTGGCTGGAATTCATAATATCAAGCATTATTGAGAGGGACAATTCATTTTCAGAGCCTCTTTGCATGAAATGTTAACTCAGACTCTGCTACCTTATCTCTTCAGCAGTTCTTGGAGAATGATTTAGTGAACAGGGTGAGGGATAACCAATAAATAAAAGAAAGCATTTATTTATTGGTCATCAGAAGAGATATTTAAGTCAGAGATTTCAATGGATAATGATAATTTCTGACTTTGTACAAACAGGCCTGACTCCAGGTTTTGGGGGCTCTGGGCAAGCTGAGCCCCACCATTACCTAGTACCCAACAACTGTCCTTCCCCCACAATACTAATTAGCAGTCAGGCTTACCTGTGGTGGTGGTGGTGGTACTGGGTGAGGATCCAGTCTCACACAGCATACCTGTACACGTCAGCACTGCCATCTTAATTATGCTGGCTCTTTTCAATGGGTTGGGCTGGGAGTTCCACTCAGCACTGCTGAGCCACCCAGCAGAAACTGTGGCACTGATAGCCTGGCAGCAGTTCTGTGTGGAGCTCTAAGCCCACATGCCTGAACTAACTGGTGTTGCCATCTTAGTCATGCTTTCCCTGAAGCACACAGATTGGAAGTGGGCCTGCGTAATTAAGAAGGTGGCTCCGGTGAGTTAAGTTGTGCCATACAGGTCCATTCAGTGCCATTGCTGGGTGCAACCTTCTCCCCAGTCTCCTGCCATCATCATGCAGAGCTGTTTCATTTGTGGTGGCAGCAGCTGCAACCTGGCAACAGTGGCAGTGAACCTTAGTGGGGGCCAAGGACCCTGGCATTTGCTCAGATATGCTGTGCACTGGTGCCGGGTTTGTGTACGCATAATTGTTTTTCAGGGAATTGAAGACAGTATTTGTAGGCCCACAATAGAATGCCAGTGTTTGGGCTTTTTTATATCCCACCGTAATCTCTTGTCAAAACAGTTTTGTAGGTGTTCTGTATGGATCAAATTGTCTTCTGAGAAAAAAATAAACAATCACAGAAGCACAGTGTTTCTACAATAGATGTGTGTACATTTTCTCATGACTATTAGGAGCATCATATTGATAAGTGATTAGAAATACATTTCTTTCTCTGGCTTTTTGTTCGGCAGAGCAGTTTTGCAACTGGTTTAGTTTTTTTTTTTAATTAATGAGAAAGAAATAATGCTTAATCGCAGATGAGTGCTTGTATAGCCCTTAATAAAGAAAATAATCAAAATGTTGTTCCTGGTTCCCCAAAGCAGGGACCAACCTTTAATTTTTAATATACATTTTCCTTTGGACACACTGCACTTAATCTTTTCAGCTTTAGAGCAAATGTGTGTGTGCACGTGCAAGAGGAAGAGAATGGATGGGGTGGCAGAGAAAGGAGGAGCTAAGCAATCCTGAAAACTATGCCCACTTTTGGCTCTGGCTCCAGCCACTGTTGGCTGTGTCCCCAAGTTGACTTTTCCTATTGGTCATAGGAAAATAGTTTCCACTGTTTCAGAAGAATTTTAAAAGTCCTTCCTTCAGAAAGGCTTTTTATCTCTAAGCAAACCCTCTCTCATTCTTTACATGTTGTGTTTGTATCATGCTATTTAAACCAGAATCAGGATTGGTTCCACCATAGTGGGAAAGGGACTATCAGCACACAGCCATGAGTAAAACTGCTGTCAGATTTAGGATGGATGTCAGAATATATATTCTTAATTGTAAGACTTAGGAGACTGCCTAAGGAAGTTGCAACTGTAATTATGGATGGATTCTAAAACTGTAGGTTTGAGCGTCATCAGATAAGGGGGAGGAAATCACAGTTCCTTATCATTGCTTCCCCCTCTCCCATTTCTGCCCCACAGCACTTCCTCTTTCTTTACAAGGGGAAGAAAGAAGAAATAAACAATGACCACATGGCCCATTCAGTGGGCGTTTTTATCCCGCTGCTTCTTCTGCACGCAGCAGGAAATGGCGGGACATTTCGCTACAGCCGAAAAGTTGGATTTTCCAGGTCTCTTTCTTGCAACAAGAAATTGAACAGAAGGAGTGGGTGGGAGATGCATGGGAGGCAGATGATGTTGTCAAACAGACCCACAAAAACCGTGAGTGGCCAGTAACGAGCGTGCAAAAGGGTTATTAAAACTTTTAAAGGATTTTAAAACATGATTCAGAATAGTGTTGGAGGGTGCATGGCCCCAAAACAATTTTAAAGCCTTTCTCTGGAAACTTTTTAAAAAGGTTATTAAAAGCCCCTGCCAAGCATGGTTTAAGTCTCGACCTGTAATTCACAGTGGTCTCCCTTGGATATTTAATAAAGGCACAAATTCATCCGTGATCTCTACCAATACTTTCATCAGGACAGATGTACTTCATTGATCTACTGAAGTGCTAGAGTCAAACTACAAGATCAGTCTTACTTTTTTTTAAAAAAAAACACTTTAAATAGCAATTCTGTGAGCAAAGAAAATAGGACTGGGATTGTAGTAGAGGGTTTTTAAACCTTTCATCCTGTGGCACTGTCCCAATTAAAAGAAAACCTCCCTCACAAGCTGCTATTTGTATCGGGAGAAAAGTTACCATTAACACCAATGACAGCATTCCCCCCCCCCATCCTCCAGCTGCTGTTTACAAATTTAAAAAATGGGCACACAGTGCCAACCTATGTTTAATGTAAGGAGTTACTGCCTCTTGGTATGTCTGATGTTGAGCAGTTAGTGTCCCAGCTATTTTCACGTGTGTATTTGGTACATATGATCTTCAACAGCATCTGGGGGGGATGCTGTCATATTTGGTCAATGTCATATTGTTTTACTGTGTCATATTGTTTGTATCCCACTTTGGGATTACTTTATAATAAAAAGTTAGTAAGAGATTTCTTAAATAAATAATCTTCCATCAGGACTGCACTATGGATTGTTATGAATGTGTTTGAAACCACTGAAAGAAATGTAAAAAAATAATATCCATTTTTGCTTCTTAATTTAAAATTGTGCATAAGAGCACAGAAAAAAAACACATACTTTTGGATCACTTATTGCAGCTTTTTTCAGGAAAAGCCATTGGAGGAAAGCCCTTTGTTTTATTTAATGCTTCTAAAATCATTTTATTTTATATGCTCTATAGCCTTCTCTTGCTCCATCTCTGACAATGGATTTGCAAGCCTGTTTGTGTGCAGAGTGGCTTCTACAAAAACTCCCAAGCTTGCAATCCTATACACACTTAACTGGGAAAATCAAGGGGGCTTGCTTTTTAGTAGACATTTATAGAATTGCTCTGTTAATGTGTCCTGAAGTATCTGAATAAAATGGATCTTGTGGTAAACACATGTTTCAGCTGTTCTGCTTTTATCTTTGTCCTGTACAAAAGAAAATAGTACTAGCCAAGGAAGCAACAAGCCATTTTAATACGTAATTCTAAAAACAACAATTACTATTGAATAGGTGAGGAACAGTCTTGCCCTCAGAAAATTATTTATATAAAATAGTGAGGTAATGAAGAATAACCGTTTTTAAGCGTTTGGAGAGCATCTCTATACAATTCCCACTCTCTTATATGTTTTGTAATGCAGATTTCTTTTAAAAGTAGTCCTGCCAGTACACCTTAAATATATTACAGAATTATTTTACCATGAAATTAGTTTTCTCAGTCACTGGCTTAGCTGAATCCTTCTTTTTGATCTATGTTGGAATATTAAAAGTAAGGCTGTGGCAATACCAACTATATTTGTAGGTTTCTGTCAAAATACCTCTGCAGCAGCAGATATTGCCCATAGAGAGTGGAGGTTATTAATGTATCCTGGCTATGTGTCCACTCTTCAGCATAAGTCTTAATTCCCCAATTCTGCAACCAGAACATATTTACATATTTATTAATAGACGAAGCACAGAAAAGGAATTTTCAATCTCAAGAAGTGCAAAGCAATACAGGGCTCTCCATACAACACGACTGCCCTTCTTGTAATTACTAAGTCAGATTTGAAGTTTAGCCTTCAGAGCTTCCCACCCTAGTGAGAGAGTGCCTTGCAGGCTTTTCTTTCTTTATGTGTTATGAGCTAGAAAGTGGGAGGTAGATTTTTAAATGCCTGTGCTAAAAAGAAGAAGCACGTATACTGTATTCCAGATCAGTAATAAAACTTTTAGCCATTCAAAGCCCTTGGCTAGCTAATCAGGTTTTCGGGTTTTGTCTATAAAAGCAATGGTGCAGTGAAGTAATTTTAGACTACGGACTTAAAGATCTTATGCCTCCCCCTTTTTTAGATGGTAATATCTATTAATTCACTGACTTCTAAACGTAGCAAGCCAGCCCTCCTGGGTTTGGGATCCCGCCCCCCCCCCCCCCATTTTGATGAGTGGGATACTGGACCTCTGCACCAAAGTCCTCCCTGACCCTCTCTGCACTACTACAAAAGAGTTCATAGAAATAATTGTATCTAAAAATGTCCAGTGATTTTAATTACATAATTAGAAAAAAGATTGTTTGGAAAACAGCACACTTTGAGCTCCAAGTCGTAATGTCAAAAAGATACAACGATCAAGTAAAAAGAAACAGGACATACAAGGAATTAAAACATAAGTAATAGTGGATTAATCAGAATTAGTTTGGAGAAAATTATACATTTTTAATTTATCCTTTAAGTACAAAAGAGAAGGGGTAAAATGAATATCAACCAAAAATGGATTTTTAAATGAAATTAATTTTTTACCTCTCTGTTTAAAACAATCTAGTTGAATGGAATATTTAACTGCTGGATGGGGCAAGATGAAGCCAGGGTGGAATGGGCAGGTTTAAAACTTGATTTATACTATGCTTTTTGGTGAACCATAAATAAAAGACTGATTGATAGTTGCATGAAGTTAACATAGCCTGTCTTCCATGTCATTTTCATGGCTATGGCAAATGGTCAGCTGAAGTCAGAAGACATTCTACAGTATTCTTATTCAGAGATTGTTACTTCCTGATATCAGGAAACATGTCTTGAGTCTTTAAAACCTTGGTATTGGTCTTAAGAAATCACAAGGTTAAAATACATTATTCACTTGGAATGTTTCATTTTTGTAGCCTGTCATGATCCTGTAGCAGTTTTGCCATTTAATCTTCAAAATTGTTTCTTCAACCTTGAGAACCTATGGGATGCATATTCGTCCATCTTTCACCCTGAATATTTGAATATGAAACAACTATGAAAAAGTTGATTTGTTAGTAATGTTGAGATCATTTACAAAGTAATATTTTAGGGCTATAACTGAAGAAATCCCTCAAAATATGTGTGCAAATGTACATGTACTGTGACCAGGCATTTTAAAATAATCTGTAAAACAAATTATTTCCATTTTGCTGGAGCCTACCAGAGGCATTTTAGCTTGAGCTTCTTCCAGCACCTAAAAATGAACCATGATGCATGAATATGCAGTTTAAAGAAAGCTCGCTGACATTTTTAGAATGTTCATACTGGCCAGGCTACAAAAGTATACCTGCGCTGCCAGCCCCCTGAAGATGAAGTTGCCAGCATCGGTCTGCTTGAGGCCAGTATTTCAATGTCTTCTCTTCTCGGTAGAGGGTTTCCTGCTAGAAACACAGCTACACAGCTCATTGACTTCAGTGAGGAAATATCAAACTTGTGGGCCTCTCCTTGTGTATCAGCTTGCAGCACCAAAGCTCCTTCCTGTTAATAGGATGATTTGTCTGATCGTTTCTACTTCCTTCGGGCTGCCAGTGCTCACCCACCAAGCAAACCTTTCTCACCCATTTTTCACTTCTCATTAATTCCCTATTTTTCTTATTCACCAAGGTTTATAACCATAATAGAAAGGTTCTAACCTTTCTAGGAAGGGCCAGGGGTTGGAGGTTGGTTTACCATTTGACCACAAAATTATTATTTTGTTTATTGATGCCCCAAAGTGGTTTTGAGCATCAGTATACCAAATAAATTATTTGGTACATTTTTCATTCATTTAAATAGAAACACGAATCATTTTAGTTTTATCTTTACCTGGAAATATTTGAGTTACTGTTAGCTGAAAATCCTCTCTCCTTTTCTGTTAGTCTAGAGGAGCTTATTGTATTCCCTCCTAGGAAATAGGTGAAATAAAGGGTAAATCCTGTTTATTCCGTTCATCAGTAAATTAATCATACTTGAGTCAAAGCATGAGTGTCTACTGAAAGACTATGTTAAGGTAAGCTATGATGTCCAGCAGGATTTGTGATAAATTTTAATTCCATGTATTATTTTATAATGTGTATGTATGTGTGTTGGTTAAGTTTTGAATTGTGTTTCTCTCTCCAAACTTTTGTAAAGGAGCAGTTTTGACATCTAAAAGCTATATTAAAAAGGAGGAGTGGGAATGGGAAAACTGCCTTAAAAACCAAGGGTGTTCCTCATTTTATAAATTAGTGCTTTTCTAGCAATGACTGTGAGAACTACAATCTGCATGATTCTGTTTGGTTTCATAGTACCCATAACCTGAGAGATGGTAAGAACAACCAGAATATTTTTTTTAAAAAAGAAGAGTTTCCTTCATATACATATTTAGAAGAAATAATAGACATAGAAAAAACCCAAGTAGACCTTATAGCCGGTTGCTCTTTAGGGTACATTTCTAGGTCATTCTATGTTTGCGATTGTCTCCTGATATCTAATGTGTGCTGGAAGCAAATGTGACATGGAAACAGAACTGAAAAAAACCAACCAATCTCTGTTGTGCTGTGAGGTTTTCAACTCATAAAAAGTGTGAATAGCCCAGAATAATTTCCCTGGATAGTTTCTGTCTGCCACACTAGTCATTAAATGGATATGCTGAAGAGGCTAACCAACTGGTTGATTTATCCACTTGTGGTCAAAAACATGGTACTACAGAATAATAGTTATCTTATGGGTAGCCTGTGAGCACTTTAATGTTGGTGTACATTTTTAATATACATTAGCTCTCATGCTAATGCATATACACTAAAATCTATTAATGGTGTAAATGTAACACAAACCTCTGAACAAATATAAGGTGCTCTGAGGCATCCTAAAACGTGTACTTAGGAACAATATGAAGGTATAGTATTTGAAGTAGACTTTTGTAAAATGTATTTGTCTATGAAACCAAAATAGTTAGAATTGTTGAATACTTTTACATTAGTGTAAAGAACTGCAACACAAGCCATGACCCCATGTTCTGGGACTGAGCATTCAGAACAGGTTAATATGTGCTATGTGAAGAAGTACTTCCTTTTATCTGTTCTAATCTCCCACCAATCAGTATCGTGGGATGACTCCAGGTTCTAGTATTATGAAAGTGGGGAGGACATGTCTCCCCATCTACTTTCTCCACCCCATGCATAATTATGTACACCTCTATCAATTCATCCCTTACTAACCTTTTCTCCAAGCTAAATACTTCTAGCTGTTGCTCCAAATAGTGGTTCAAAATGTAACCTAGGAAACCCAGGCTGGCATCAAGAGTAGCCATCACTGGACACTTGCCAAGGGCCCATACTCTTGCAAGGGGACTACTGCCAATGTCCTCTTGGACCTGCTTCTGCTTCTCCTTCCTATTGTTGCCTCTTCATTGGCCCTCTCTGAGCATGGAAGTAAAGCAGCTTTCTTCACATGCCTTGCACTTTCCCCTCTGGGTAGCGGTACTGATTGTTACCAGAGGGATAGGTAAGTGAATGAGTGGTGTGGCCAGGAGTGAAGAGGGGGCCCACAGTCAGGGAGGGGGCCCACAGAAGGCATCTTGCTCAAGCCCCCTCCCCAAATTTGTCACTGGCATTGCCAGAAACAAAGGGGAATGTTTGTTTCTGGATTGGGACAGATCAGCAGAGTTTCCTCCTGCAAACTCCACTGATCTGACCTGTCTGGTTGCTTTTTTAACTGCTAGCTCCCATTGAATTAGCAGTGGGTCTTGCTAGCATGTGGACCGACTTGGATACTGCCCATAAAGATGAGTTACACAGGCATGCCATATTTTGATTTTTTTGGAGGGGGGTGGGGAGAAAGGAAAAAAGTAGATTCCTAGGCTGTTATCCTGAATCCTATGGCCACTTGCGCTATCTCTGAACTCTTCTTCAAACTGTAAGCCCTTATGAGCATTTCATTTCATTTATTTATTTATTTCATTTAGCTCTCGCCTTTTTTTTTTCATCCAAGGAACCCAAGGTGGTGTACATAACTCTCCTCTCCATTTTATCTTTTCAACAACAAACCCATATGTGCTTCAGAATAACTTCACAGATGCACCCGTGCACCTTTATTTGCACAAATGCATGTTCAGTGAGACACACTGTTAGGTTATCATGCAAGGCATAGTTTTTATTACTAACTGAACATGTCAGTGCCCATAAGGAGTACAGTTTTGCAAGAAGGAAATGTGTTGTGGTTAGCCATGCATTTCAAGAATTCATTAGCTGTAACACAGGAACAAGGTCTCCGTTTGTCACTTTTACTGCCTTTAGTGACCAGTGTTGTTAACATCATTTATTGTTCTCTCACACATTTAACTATGTCTTTCTGTGCTACATTCTAAATATGAGTGCAATGCTAATAGCAAAGCATGATCTTTACTGTCTTATTTAAAATGCAACCCACAGTCTTGAAAATACATTTAATATCCAAAAATTGCTTAAAATGGAAAATAGAAAAAATGAAAAATCGATGTGTGTATTAATCCCTCTTTAGTATCTTGAAACATTATGTTGTCTACCCAGGTCTACCCAGTCGAATTTTAAGATGTCTGGCTGTTTTTTTATTGTTGTATTAGTTTAATATGTTTAGATCAGTTTTACGTATTTTATAATATTTTTGTGTTCTATGTTGTTCCCCACCTGAATCCAGAGGGAGAGGAGGGTAAGAAATAAATAAGATGATGATGATGATGATGATGATGATAGTGGTGGTGGTCTTTTCTATTAAAGTTGAGACTTTGATTATGTAAAGTCCTGAAGGAAACATATCCCAATTAAAACAATAGGGTTTTTACAATATTACAAAGTGCTAAATCTCATTATTTTAGGCAGGGCAAACACTTGAAATCATCTCCTCCCTCATTTTATGTTAGGGAGGGTTGTTCCTACCCTTGTGATCCTTAAGTTCAGACAACAGTGTCCTCTCTTCACTGGAATGTACTGAGCCATTCTTGATGGCTGCTCCTTGGAGACGTGTTCAACTCCAAGGCTGAATTTCTTTGGAAGTATGCAAGACCGTATTTTTATATTGTCTGGCTGCTTATATTTTGCAAGCTTAGAACTACTGCAAATAAGCAATAATCATCTTCACTTTGATTTTTTTTAATTAATGTATTTGATCACATTGTTAGCTTCATATTTTTGCAATGCTGTACTGATATTGTTATGTGATGTTCCACTGACAAAGCAATAGTCACAGCCTAACTTGTCTTTAATTATTTTTTATTAAACTTAAACATACATCAATACAGTAACAAACAAAACAAAACAATTTTTTTTACAAATTAAAATCATAATACATAGAATTGCATAACCTTATAACATTTCTAATTTAATATTTTGACAGGTGTAGCAGTACAGATATTCAGTAAAAAGTTTGACTGTAGCTGTATAGAGTCTATGGAATTTACTACCACAAGATGTAGTGATGGCCACCAGTTTGAATGGCTTGAAAAGGGGGTTAGATAAATTCCTGGAGGAGAAGGTCATCAATGGCTATTAGTCCTGATAGCTATGTGCTACCTCCAGTATCAGAGGCAGTAAGCCTATGTATACCAGTTGTTGAGGAACATAGGCAGGAGGGTGCTATTGCACCCTTGTCCTACTTGTAGGTTCTTGGTCAACAGCTGGTTGTCCACTGTGTGAATAGAATGCTGGATTAGATGGACTCGTCATCTGATCCAGCATGGCTCTTACGTTCCTGTAGTGCAGACAGTGGGTTCTGCTTGCACAACAAAATGAGCAGGAGCACAGCAGCGGTATTGGTTATGGTCCTATGCCACTACAGCTACCATTACATACTGTCAAGGAATGAAAAAGAGGAGACTAGAAAATAAATTTACCTAGGTTCTCTAACCAAGAAATGATGATAGAAAGCATCAGCATACTATCTATATCTACAACAATAAAAGAGGATGTGTGTATCACAGGGCTATGGAGATGCACCATGGCAGAGGCTGTACCTAGTGGTGCCAGCTGGCATGGTTTCAGTTAGATGGGTGAGTGAAGCCACCCACCTGTGTCCAACTCTGACATCTGTGCAAGTTTGCTTGGAGCCTTTGCTGTATCAAACTAAGGCTCGTCCAACTCCTGCAGAGCTGGGTTTGGTCACTAGTATAATCATATAGGATAGCTGGCAAGAGCCTTTCCATCAACCTTCCTAGATCAACTTCCGATGTGCTTGTTCCCTTCCTGATAGCAGATTGAATGGCCAACCTGATCCAAATTTGTGTCCGTCCCCCCACAGCAGCCAGTTTTAGGCAAAGAAAATTATGTGGGTGGATCCAGTCATAGGTCTCCCATGTAATGTTCAGTATCACCCCCAGTTTTCAGGAGATATATTGCACCTAGCAGCATTTTTACTTGTGCACACTCCTGTCACTTCTTCGTAAGACACCCAGGGCCCCCATCATACTTCTGCTTTTTTTGATACAGGGATTAATCAGGAAATGACAGTTCCCTAATGTATGATCCAAGGATTGTTAAGGCACCCTCAGATCCCTATGTATAAATACACTAAAGAAAAATCCCACAAAAAGCTACCCTTTCTTTAATTTCTTTGAGGAAATGAAACCTTTGCAATGAAATTGATATTTCAGAAAAGTGGAGTCACTGGTTTCAAGACGGTAGGGTAGGTAAAGTCTGATATTTTATTAGATCTTCCACATGATAAGATCAGGACATTTTATTTGTTGGGGTATATTACTTGGGGGGGAGAAAAATGCTCTTTACTCTGCCAGTCTTTATCAACATAATAATTTTCAGATGATAAGCTGTGAAACATCTCTTGAGCCCAGCTCATATGTCTTCCCTACAAGTTGCAATTATGTTACAGGGATATTATATTTCTCACTAATGGATTGGGTTGCATCCAGAAGGAGGTACTCCATTGGCAGAAGCTCTGCTAGATCCATCCTATTATATTTTGTACCTGGCAAAATGTTCTTCATCCCTCAGATAGTTTATTAGTAGCAGCAGTTGTTGTAAATCCATTGGCTGCCTATATTGTCTGATGTCACTAGTGACAAAACTTTTATCTTCCCAGTTTTGTATACTTTTCTTAACACTTTCTACTTTTTCCCTACATCCTTGATGGCTCATGGACACTTTCCTAAACTGCTAATGCATTACTCCATTATTTGTTCCATGTTTTTAAAAAGCAGTGAGACTCCTCCTTTCTACATTACCATTTTGGGAACCTTTGGTTGAAAACATTTTTTTTGCTGGCTCTGCACTCCCCTGCTAAGCAAAAGTAGCACTTTTGCTACCCATTTAAAAGGGATTTAAAAAAAATCAAAAATCAAAATCAAACATAGCAATGTGCCAGTCCCCCACCTCCTTTGGGAATAAGCTATTGTACTACTTGCACTGGATGGTGGCTGGAATAAAAGAATACTAAGGTCTGGTTTATATAGCCTGTTGTCCTGTAAGCATGCTGCACACCCAAGACTCTCTTTAGAAATGTGAGCTTTGAAAGTCAGCAAGGTGAAAAAGGGAAGCAATTGCAAATGCAAGACTAAGGCTGCAATCCTTTTCCAAATTTCCTGGGTGTAATCCCCATTGAACATAATGTGATTTGCTTTGAGTAAACATAGATAGCATGGCACTGTCAAAATTGAAAGTCAAGTCACACAAACAGTACTTCGCAGGGGGAGGTGTTGGTTAACACAAGATAGAAGCTTAAAACCATCTATATGGAGCTTTCTGTAAAAAAATCAATTGAGGGATTGATAGTAATTTATTTTTCTGTTTTTCTTGGTGCTCCCTATATCTACTTCCTCTACTAATTCATGTGGGAAATCCTGGTTTTCTCTTGGAATTACCTCAACTTAACAGGTATGATACATGACTGGGAACATCATCTTGTTTATGCTGGTCACAAGTTCTGTTTTAATTTTAACTGCATAGAAAGTGTAGATAATAGTTTGACAGGATCTTTCAGTTGTTTATCATTCGTTCACTTTTCAATTTCTACTATAAAGATATCATAAAATACAATTAACATAGCTTGCCTTGCATGGATGGGATTTTTATGAATAAGGTGAATGCCAATCTACATTTGGTGAACATGCTGTTCTTATTCCACATTGTATATCTCTATTCTGACATTGAACACTGCAGTATACGAATCTACTGAAAATCTGTAAGAGATTAATATTGCAGCCCACTATTAATAGAACTTGTATATTCAGGAGTAAGCCCCACTTAGTTTAATGGACTTACTCCTGGGTAAATCTGTGTAGCAAAGGTGTGCAACCTGCAGGCCCTGTCCTGCCGAATTTCAAAAAGTTTCTGCAAGTGATCAGTTCAGATCTCTGGCAAGAATGATCTGCCCCTTCCTGGCAATCTGCTGGATGGAAAACAAGAAGGGAGAAAGTGGGGTGGTGGTCGGGAGAAATAGGTTTCTAGTGCTGTCTCCAAGTTTTTGAGGGCCCTTGGGCAAGAAACCCTCAATGGCTTACTCTCTTAGGGACTCTATCACCACCATTGTCACCTCCTCATTTGCTCCTCATCCTCTTTTTCATCATTGCTACCTCTTGCTTGCTTGATAGACAGAGAACCAGTGAGCAAGTAGGCAGTGGCATCTACTGCTCCTCCTTCTGACCACCACTATTGCCTAGGCCAAAGAAAGAGGCAGGTGAACAAGAAGATTGCAATAGTGAAGAGGAAGAGCAACTCAACAGGCCTCTTATTTAGCTCCTACTGGAAAGTAGGACCATGCCTACCCTTGACCATGCCCACTGTCATGACTAGCCCTCCTCCCCCTGTTTTGGAAGAAGGTGTTTCAGGTAATCAATCAGAGTCAGACTCTGAAGTAGAGGAGTCGGCACCAGACACAGGCCAGCCCGTACTAGTGGGGAAGAAAGCTCTCATTGCTGTTGTTCCCTACCTCGATCCAATCAGTGAGGCTGGTAAGAATTAAATTGTTGTTGTTGTTGTTGTTGTTGTTGTTGTTGTTGTTGTTATCATCCTCTAGCTGGGAGTGAACCCTCTCCAGAGCTTATCTCCTCAAGGGCAAATCCTACACACTCAGTGGGAAACAATCATTCTTCTGGAGGAGAGCGCCTTGACAGGCTGGCTGATGCTAGGGTGCGCTGCAGGCTAAAATGCACGGAGTGAAAGGAAGGTGTGAGAAAGTCAGCCCAGCTCACATTGTGCCAGAACCTGCCTCCGAACCCCCCTCTCTGAAGTAATGGGTTTTGGGAAAAGGCTTTCCGTTCTCCTCAATAGGACAGTTGTCTCGCTTAGTTTGCGTAGTTTTGCCTACAGGGAAGTTTCCAAGAGGTTAGATTCTCTTCAGGTGGGAAGAGATGTTTATTGCTTAATAAAAGCTTTGTGGATTACTTAGCAGGCCTCGTCATTTGTCTCCCATCGAAAGCAGGAGTTTCCTGAGAAACACGACACACACTTTTGCCCATGACCTTGTCCACTACTGGCAACCAAGTATTGGTGCAGTCTGACCCTCAACAGAAAAATGTTCTCCACCTTGGTGTGTAGTATTGAAGCATTAGGAGTCCAATGTTTGTCCAGCAGATTAGTTTCTTTAGCATGCAGAAAGCATGACCTATGAAATTCAATAAAGCAAGCAAAAAAAACAAATAAGTCTTTATTTACTTGGAAAGGAGCCTGGGCATAGCTCCTCCCTGGGAAAATGGAAAGGATATTACATTTGTTCAGATAATTTACAATTGGACCTTTTTTCTTTTCTTTTCTTTTTTTTGCATCATATGGCCATTTCCATCTCTTAGATATACAGTAAACATGGCAAGGACTTGGCACATACAGTGTACATACCTTGACAAGATTAAGCTCCAGGATTATGATACAGTTTGAACCCAGTGGCGTGTGTTTTAACCTACATGATAATGAATAAGGAAGCCTCTGTGTCCCATAGCAAGGCCTCTTTGTTATAAAATGCAAATATATTAATTTAGTTTGCAACTTCTCTCCATGTAAGATATGTACCCATGTCCCAGCTACAGGGCACAATGTGTGTTTGGCTGATGATAGAAAGACATGGTTAACACCTGACACATAAGAAGATGACTTTGCAGAAGGCTGGAAGCTCTTTATATTGTTGCTATAGAAACCAATTCAATTTTAAATGTTGCTAGGATCTTTTGCTTGCTCAGTCCTTTCCTTCAACATTCCCCTTGGATCTGTTTCTTAGCCATGTTGAAATTTGGTGCACTGAAAGAAAATAAGGAAGTATACAGTAATAGTACAGTAGTATTTATAGAAGATATAATTCACAGAAATATTTTAATTTCAGAGCTAATTTTCAGAAAAAATAGACTTACATATGATGTTAAGAGGGCCACGCCTGGGGTCTTGAACTCTTTCAACTTCTTGTGGATGTTTTGATTATACAATTTTACATTTATTACCTTTAGTTTATCTAGAGTCAGTTCCATGTTGTTGTGGGCCCTCAAGCTCCTAGGCCCTTTCCCTCCATAGATATGTAAACTACTTTGGAGAGCTTTCTAGATAAAAAAAAATTGAGTAAGAATTAAGCAAATGCATATTTAAAGTCTTGTGTACTTTGTACACTGCTGTAAAATTTTACTTAAAAGCAGTATAAGGCAATCCTATATACGTTTAGACAGAAAAAAATCCTGCTACTCCCAACATGCCCCAGCCAGCCATGCCGGGAGTTGTTGGACCTTTTTTTCTGTCTAAACATGCTTAGGATTGTGCCCTAAAATATTTTAAATTTTAAACGGAAGGGCTCAAGTGGTTACCATGGGCACCTGTACATCTATCCCCACAGGCTTCCCCTGTGGAGTTCCACAGGGTTCCATCCTCTCCCCTTTCATGTTCAATGTATATGTGAGGCCACTGGCAGAGTTAATCAGAGCCCATGGGCTGAGGTACCGTATGTACGTTGATGACACCCAACTATACATCTCGGTGGGGTCAGACCTCAGTGAGGCAGTTGCTACTCTGTCTTTGTGCCTGGCTGAGATCTGTAATTGGATGTCCAGAAGTAAGCTAAAGCTCAATCCAGAGAAGACTGAGTTGATGGTGATTGGTGAGGTCAGCGGTTGGCAGATTTGATGCAGGAGCTCGTAGATCTGTCATTTTCAGGAATTCGACCAAGGATTGTGACTGAGGCGCGGGACCTGGGTGTTATTCTTGACCAGTCCCTAACTATATCATCACAGGTGGGGGCTGTGGTCCGGAGCTGTTTTTATCAACTACATATTCTCCACCAAGTTCACCCCTTTCTGTCAGAGACTGATCTTACAATCGCAGTCCATGTCCTGGTTACCTCCAGGCTGGACTATTGCAACCTGTTGTATACAGGGCTTCCTTTGAAGCAAATCCAACGTCTACAGGCTGTACAAAATGCAGCAGCAGATTGGTCAAGGGGCTCCCGAAGTTATTTTCTATCACTTTGGTGCTTCGGGAGCTCCATTGGCTGCCGGTGACTACTGCTAGGGTGCACTACAAGGTCTTGTTAACCATGTATAAAGCCCTGTATTTCTTGGGTCCTGGATACCTGAGTACTCGCCTTTCTCCTGTGTCTCACCATTGGCAGACTCGCTGTCAGGAGCAGGGCGCCCTGATGGTCCCCCGCTACAAATTGGAATGTGTAGGGGCCAGGGCATTTTCAGTGGCTGGCCCCTGGTTATGGAACAATGTGCCTGCCACTGGAGATTAGACAGGCTCCCACTCTGAATTCTTTTAAACGCCTTTGTAAGGCGTTTTTATTTTCACAAGAGTTTGAGGTGGTGGTGGTCTAAACTGGGTTGAGGGCCTTTAATGGATTGAGGATGAGGGTTAATGGAATTGTCTTAGTGTGGGTTGAGGGTTTTTAATGGAATTGTTTTATATGTGATTTTAAAGCGCCACGATGCCAGAAATGGTGAGATGGCACTATAAAAATGTTTTAAATAAATAAATAATAAAATAAATAACAATAAATATGTTCTGTAAATCAGCACTGGGCTAAATAGGGCCATGGAGGGACAGTAAATACAGCTATTATCTAAATGTTTCCCATTAGTTCCAGTTTCATGGAAAAACTCATAACCCCAGTTTCAAGGAAACTAGTCTTGTTTTAACATGTTAAACATATGAAAACAAATTATTCAGTATTCAAAGTAACTGAAGGGGAGTTTGGGTGAGAAAAAGCTATCTGTCTCTGACCTGATTTTCCAGTTGTGTGATTTGGAGAATAAGTAAGAGTTGTGTTTTGATGTTTCAGCTATTTTGCCTTTGGTAAATCTATTCTTTTACAGAGTTCTTTGGGTTACTACTTGTTATCACTACATTAGTATTATTCTTTTTCTTCTTAGATTGCAAAGTCAAAAGGTTGATGCGTATCATGACAATGAGTTTTTTTGGAGACTTAAAAAGAAACTCTGAGTAATAATAATAATAATAATTTTATTTCTTACCCACCTATCCCTCTGCATTTTTTTCTGTCAGTATGTCCCTCATTGCTGGTTACCAATACTCAGAATTTGGTAACAATTTAGGGATCTGTGCAACATAATTTTTTTTTCTAATGGGGCGGAGACAATTGTCTGCAGCCAGAGAAGTCCCCAGACCATACCTATATGTTCAGCTGTGCTTGTTTGTATTATTTTATATATCACTTATCCCACCCACCCTCGCACCCACCATCCCAGTTAATTGCAAGCTTCTTTTAAATCTTTCTTTCTCCACATGGTGCTGTGAGATATGCAATCTCGGGCAGCTGAGATCAAGACTAGCCAATATAATAACTCTTATGCCTCTTTTATTCCTTTGTATTTATCTCTTCCAAAATACCTGGTAGATTTACCAAATATTAAAATGAGGGTAGCCTTCATTTGGGTAAGATTAAATGTTCTCCCATTGGCAGTTTGGATGGGTCGGCCTAAGGGGGTTCCTAAGAAGAATAGAGTATGAAGTTGCAATTCTGTATCAGTTGAAGATATTATTCATTAACTATCTTAGAACCAAATATATTCATCTGTTGTTAAGATGATTGAAGGGAAGGCCATCCCTTGCAAAGGTTTGTTTACTGTTGTCTAATGCTGAGAAATATGTATCTTTCAGAACATCTAAATTCCTTGTTAATGTTTTACAGATGCGTTATAAAGTTTAAGGCTATATGGATTTTTTTTCAACTTTTGATGGCCCATTAGTAGAATTTTAAATTGTATAGTGGTTTTTCACTGTAATTTTGTATAACGGCAATTTGCTAAGATTCAATAAACTTTGCTGCTTCAGGTACTGTGGGATAGAGTATCTGCTGTATTGAAATAAGTGCTGGGTCAAAGCTCTGGATGAGGAAGAATTTTGTTCTGTCTGCATTTTCAAGTGAACTGACCTCATTTGCACTTGAGAAGGCAATTATTCCTCACACCACACTCTTTTCCAAATTTTGCAGTGGAGTTTTTGGCTCAAAATGCATATACAAAAATGTGTATTTTATGAGGGAAAGGCATACAATTTAAATGCGTATTTAGGTACATAAAAAAATATATCCCGGGACAGAGTGGATTTACAACTTGAACACATGCGAAACTGACACAGATTGGAAATACATTGATCCACATCCCTAGTCATAGCCATTCTGTTTACTCTGTTAAGTGAAGCAGTGGCAATTTTAAAGACAGTGATCATTGTTAATGGTGATACAGGTATATTTCTGATAAGATACAAATAGCTAGGCTAATAGTCTATCAGAAATTTTCCAGGCCCTTCCCCTAAAATTTCAGCTTTTTAAAAAAGTAATTCCTAACTCTCTTTTCCCTAGAGATGTATGCAGGCAAAATTCTGCCCAATTGCTCCTTGAAAAACAATACATTCACAGCACAATCCCGTACATGTTTATTCATAATTAATTCTATTGAGGTCAATGGGGCTTCCTTCTAGATACACTGGTCTAGGATTGAAGCCTTCGATAGTCATAAATATACTTCGCAACCAGCATTTATTTTGTTTATTTATTTGAAGTATTTTTATGCTGCTCCTCAGTCAAAAGGGCTCCCAAAGCAGTTTACATATAATCAATTAAACAAGCCATGTTCTGGCTCTCATGTGATGATTGCCCTCTGTCTTTGGCTCCCCAGAAAATTGCTGGTCATGGCCCTGATAGATAGCGACAATGAAATAACATGGTCATGGATGTCATTGGCATGGATATCAGGAAGGATTCCCAGGGTTTGCCGTTACAGTCATATACTTGAAATTCTAAATCATCTAGAGAGGGAAAGGCTAGGACAGAGCAGGCTATGGTTTTCTAATAAACAGTTGGCCTAGTTTCCTGGTAGGAGGAGGGGATGTGTTTGTGTGTATATATCACAGTCTCTGCTAATAGCTATTAATGACTTTTCTGTTCATCACTTAATTAAGCATAAAATAAATCTGAACGCTGCTCTGTTAGGGCCTGTCAAAAGGCCAGAAGGTGGTGTGCCATTTAACGTTGGTGCTGCTGCACTTTTCAGTACCTTGTTTTGTTGGGTCATTAAGCTGATTCTTGAGACATTTTTTTTCCACAGTGAATAATGCTTGCTGGCCACGATTATGTACCATGATTATTTATTAGTTTGGAAACGTGATGTGTGTTGAAATCAGATGTATTTAGGACATTATATGAGAACGACAGCCTTTGGAATTATTCAGGCAGTTACAATGGCAGCAGAACTATCCTCAGAAACCAAGGTGAAAAGGAGGCTGACTCTCCATTTTGTTGAGAGAAGGCCCAAGCAAAGGAGTGTAAATTGTCAGGGGTCCACAATTTTTTTGCAGTTTCGTTGTCAGCTAAAATTCATCTTTGTATTGTGCTCAGCATCTTCTTTCTGACGCCGCCTGGACACTGGCAGGGGCAAGTCCCCATTCTCCTTCTCAGCACCAGGGGATGAAGATTCATTCCTATAGCACCAAATCTCTTTTAGAGGTTTTCCAAAGCTCAGCATGAAATCAGGGAGGTACTCCACCCTGCTCCAGAGCCATGCACAAAGTTTGCAGAGGCTCAGGGACAAATTAGATATGACATTAATTGTGAAATGGCAATTAATGTATCTAGTTTTTAAATAGAAGTTGGGGGAGAAGTCTCTTCTGCTGCTGCTGCTTTAAAAAATCACCAGTTTTATTGCCCTATTAGGCCATTTACGCCAACCCCTTGCACAGTGCAGGAAATCCCAATAGTTAGATGGCTGTGCAACCTCCACTTGAACATCCCCCAGGAAGGAAGAGCCCAGCCTCCCCTCTCAGTAATTGGTTCCATTATTGTAAAAAAATCTGTGGCAATTCATAAATCATACATTTCATTTTATCAAGAAGTTCTGCCTCTTGCTTGGCTTAAATTTGCTGCCTGTCGGTATTATTGCTTCACATTTTTGAGAGCTGTTCCCTCCTGTCTCCTTCCACAGCACTAGTAATCTAACAAAATCCTACAAATCCCCCTTAATTACCTTTTATAAATAAAGATGATTATCTCGTTGAAAAGTTTAGTTTCCAATTTGGGGACTCCCCTATAGTCCTGTCTGTAGCCTTTTCTGAGACGGGATGACCAAATTTAGAGAGATTTCACTCATTCTCCTCTATAAGAATAATTTTGCTATTTGGCTAATTGAACATATTTACCTAATTAAACTATGGTTGCAATCCTAAACCCAATTACTAAGAGTAAAATTTAATGGGACTCACTTATGAGTATCATGCATAAGATTGCTCTGCTCAGCACTTTTATTGTCTGGCAAACTAACCATTCATCAGGCTAATTTTAGATAATTTATTTGAATTTTGGGGCAGTTTAAAAATTCCTGGGGGATTCCTCATCAGAGGAAGAGCTCAAACCTTCAGAGCCAGATAACCCGAGGGAACAGGTTGCTTCAGAGTACCCCAACACTGTGCAAGATGGTCCTGAGCCATCAGGAGTGATACCGTCACATCCGTCTTTGAGAGGCAGAGCACTCAGCTTCTGAGTTGGGGGGGGGGATACTGAACCACCACCTAGAACACTCACATCTTAAGATGGTGGCTGACAAGGAGTGCCCACTTGCTGAAGAGAGCTCCTCATGAGTAGGTCCCTCCTCATGAGGAGGATTTTTTATACAAGCCTCTAATGTGATACAACTGACTCCTGGGCAGAGCTTTGGAAGCTCCAGCAAATAAATTCTCATTAGAGACCTATTGGCTGTTAGAACAAAACCTTACCCCAGCTCCTAGTGTCTTGAACCCGTGCTTTCTGAGTGATCTTCTGTGCTGCTTACTTTTGGACTTCTGTGTCAGGCTCAGCTCCTTGAAAGCTCCCAGAGATCAAGACAAGTTTCAATAAGTAACAAACTCCATTTTATTGCAGCAAGTCAGCTACACACAGTTCTTCACAGCATTTATAGGCCAATAAAACAAGAGCAATAAAAGTCAGGAGAAAGTTCCAAGGCAAATACTCCTCACAGAGTCAAAGATAGAGTTCTAGGTCCAGCAATTTATATCCCAAGTCAGAATCCCCAAAGGCACAGGATTCAAGGCAGGGTTCAGGATCAATCTGGGCAAGGATGTTTTCTGAGTAATTAAGATGTTATTCCTACCAGGGCTCTGTGGCTTCTGCTCTGACTTTTAGACAGAGGCTCTTAGAACTCCTTGATAGTCCACCTATCCCTATGGGAAGATCTGTCTGTAGTAGGGTGACCATATGAAAAGGAGGACCTGGCTCCTGTATCTTTAACAGTTGCATAGAAAAGGGAATTTCAGCAGGTGTCATTTGTATGTATGGAGAACCTGGTGAAATTCCCTCTTCATCACAACATTTAAAGCTGCAGGAGCTATATTAGAAAGACCAGATTTAAAAGAGGGCAGGGCACCTGCAGCTTTAACTGTGGTGATGAAGAGGAAATTTCACCAGGTTCCCCATATATACAAATGACACCTGCTGAAATTCCCTTTTCAATACAACTGTTAAAGATACAGGAGCCCTGTCCTCCTTTTCAGACTAGGTCACCCTAGTCTGTAGGCATAAACTTAGTCTTGCGTTGCATCTGTGCTCTGCTCTCTTTTGTTGATGTCTTAGTCCTGGAGACAGCCTCTGAAGGGCTCCTTGGCTATGCCCTGCTCGATTCCCAGAGGAAGATGGTCAGGTTGATGCAGCCTCTCTAAAGGCCATCTCTGGCTGTTCTTGATAAGGAGTATCAGCCTGATCTGCTGGGAACACAGGCAGAAATGAGCTCCCAGTTTCTTGACAGTCCACAGCCTGAGCAGGTTTTAAATCATCCTGATCCATCTCTGATACTGACTCTTTCTCTAAGGCCAAAAGGAACACATAGCCTGGGCTAAGCCTGATATCTTGCTTGCCTCTGCTTCTTGGACTTTGTTTGTGTTTGAGTTCTTACCCTTGTTTGGATCTTGGCCATGCCTCAGACTTTCTCTTGGAACTCTCCTTCTTGCTGGTCATACTGAGCCTTTGACCATTGCTATTTACTGACTACTCCTGCATTGAACTGCCTTCTTATTGGACTGATACCACTGAGCTTTGGCCTATTTACTAATGTGCCATTGAATTTGCCCCTTAATTTGCCCTAACACTGATTCTGACACAACCATAGCAGGACATTCTAACATGGTCTCCTCTGATTGACTTTACTGTAGTTCATTGTGACTTCCACATTGATTTTAACTTATTTAATAGTTTAAAGGATAGGTTGATGAGAGTTGCATAATTAATTAACTAATGACAGCCATGTAACATTATGCTATGTATCTGTTTACTCAGCACTGGGGGAAATGCAAGGGTTTATTAGAAATCAGATTTTCATGCTGCTTTGTCAAAGCAAATTTAATCACAGCCAGAGCATGTGGCATCCATCATTTCCACTTCAAGGCATCCACAGGTACAAATCTGCAGCAGGGAGTGCTGCAGCCACTGCTGAATTCAACTCACGTAATAATTAAATTTAACTATAGATTTTTGATAAATGATGTGATGTAGTCCATCTAAAGTGATGACTACAATCTCAGTTATTATGGTGATCCTTTGGGGCTTCAGAATTGGAGGCAAGGTGACACCCTTACCTAGTCTTCAATCCTGTGCCTTAAATGGACTCCACCATGTGGAGCCACTTTAAATTCTTTCCTGTACAAGCTGTCTCCATGCAGCAAGCTCACAACACAGATTAGGGGATTTTCTCCACACCACTGCAAACCAATATTTATGAGATTTGTGGTGGGATGTAGAAAATCCCCCAATCTCCATAGCGAGCCACTGCACATGAATGGCTTGCTATATAGACAGCTGACATAGGGGGAATTTAAAGGAACTTCCATAGGGTGGCTGCTTTGTATTTACTAGATTTATGAACTTCAACCTGATCTATCATAAATGCCTTCGTAAAAAAAGAAAAAAAGAAAACCCTACCTTTGAAACTTGCTGTCAAATAACATTTCTCATTCTCCTAGGCACATTATCATGTCCTCTTCAAACTTGTATCTGCTTGTTCCTGATATGATTTCAATCAGACAGGACTTTGCCTCCCATCTTCTTGCCCATTGATTTTATTGTAACCAAAACTAGATAATAGCAGACAGAGAAATGCTATTATTGTAACCATGAGTTTTATGTATTTTATTTGAGTTCAGGAATGAGTTTTCTATCAGTTCACATTGCCTAATTGCCATAGCTGCTTGTTTTTCTACTTCTACCTGTGGTGTGGGACTTGACTGACTTGCTTGAGTCATCTGGGGCTATCTGCTTTGCAGGTACCGTGACATAATGGACTTTGTATGCATTTGTTCTTTATGTGTAGTATTCAGTAGGCTAGATTAAACATATATGATGTTGCTATCATTCCTTGTGCCAAGGATTGTACTTTCGGACAGAGCTGTATTTGGCTAAATCATGGTCCCTTCCTGGTCCTTCCCTTGTGCCTTTTGTTTCTATTTCTTCTCTACCTTTAGCACAGTGTGATCTGGATTAGTTGTATGAAGATGTACCCCAGATGTATTTATTGAAATTGAATTATAAAGAGTTGTATAACAAAGCAAGCTCTTGCTAAAAGCTTTGATAACTAACAATGACTGGGTTCTCCAGCTGGGATTTGCAAAGAACCGATAAGCAGAAAAGTCTAGGTGAGCAAATATCTTTTATTTGTACACCTTATAAGTGGTCCTGAGAGTGATCTTTCTTATTTATTTTATTTTATTTATTACATTTATATCCCGCCTTTTTTTCCTCCAAAGAACCCAAGGCAGCGTATATAATCCTCATCCTCTTCATTTTATCCTCACAACAACCACTCAGAGAGCTTTGGCTATTAGGTGGTATAGAAATGTCATACATGAAATGAAACAACCCTGTGAGGTAGGTTGGGCTGAAAGTCTGTGACTGGCCCAAAGTCATCCAATGTGGTTCCATGGCTGAGTGGCAACTAGAACCCAGATTTAACACTCTAGGCACTAACCACATTGGCTGTTTTAGACTTTTTTTGTGTCATACCATCCTTATCAGACCAGATAAGCCACCAGCAAATTGAAGTGACTCCACCTCCTATTATTGAACCAGTGAGGGACTCCAGCTAGAACAGTATAACTAAGAACTAGTACTGACCAAGCTCCCATCTTCCACTTTTATTTTCTTCTAAAAAATGTAATGATTTTGTCCTTTTCCTCAGCCTTTGTAGGGTGGAGGTTGGCCAAACAGAATTTGCAGTCTGCTTCCTATAACAAACAGTAAACATTCTACAGAACGTACAGGGCCAATTTTGCATGAACCCTATACTTATCGGTACATTTTGGAAAGAGATTGCCATTATTCCATTCTGTTTGGCATTCGTGAACTGCAAACAGCGAAAAGGCCTTAGCAGATTCCTTTACATATTTATAGTGATTTTTTTTTAAATTTTCTGTGAAAGTGTCCCTTCGTTGGGAGAATATAAATATTTCAATGGGTTGCCTAGTTTACTAATAGGGACTAAATCTGCAATTGGTTTCCTGGTAATTTGGAGATTAAAGCCTTCTTGGGCAGATTCAGTGTATCAAAAAGTATTGAAATAATTCAGCCTGGTGTAACTGTTTTCTAAAGGAGATAGCATAAAGACATGTACGGAATAGAAGATGTAATAGGAATAACAAAACTAATTTTGCCTGCCCGAGCAGCTGCTGAATAAAAATGCAATGATGATATATTTAAAGTAAGGAAAGGCTAAGAATTAATCACTGTACTTCAGCTAGCCCCATCTTATGTCATTATCTACAGGGCCTCTTAGCCAAAATTAATCATTAACTTTCCTAGGGAGAAACCATATTTTATTACTACACTATTTCTGGCTTTTGAATAATTCACATACTAATCCTAATAGCATTTGTTGAAAATAAAAATACTTCTATTCTAGGTCTTCTAATGTTAATTATAAAGACCAGTCTTGTTCTATTTCAATGTATTAACAGTTTAGTAAATCAGGGTGGGAAGGAATACAGTATTGCCTGCCTCTGAATTGCCAAGCAAGTAGGCATCAAGTGCAGGCATATAGATTAGTTTTTTTAAAAAGAAAATGTAGTAATGACAACAATTTTGCTCAGATTATCAGCATGATAAAAGGTGCAAGATATTTTACAAAATATATTCTGTATCCTTCTGCTCTTTTATTGACCACAGCTCAATAATAAAATATCAGCTCAATAATAAAACATTCATGAAGCAAAGCAAATGTGATAAGGGATGCTTCCAAATGGATGGATCCTAGTACTAAGACAATATGCAGTTATTTCATTGTTCCTTAATGGATATTTTGTGATAAGAAAAAAGCATCTGGGAAACCCATTGCTCAATAAAAGCCTTGTCTGGAAGCATCCAAGGGGGACCTTTAGAACTGGGTTGGGGAACTTGTCACCTGAGAGCTGTATGCAGCCCTCAGCCTAATTTTATGTTACCCTCAGCATCATTCAGCTGTTTGGATGCTGCGGGCCTACTCATGTTCTGTAGACCACCCTTCTGGGAATTGCTTCCTTTTCGGCTTTGTGGTGGGCGGGCGGGCGCGTGCAAGAAGCAGAGAAGAGA
The DNA here is from genome assembly GCF_023053635.1 of Elgaria multicarinata webbii. Classification (NCBI taxonomy): domain Eukaryota; kingdom Metazoa; phylum Chordata; class Lepidosauria; order Squamata; family Anguidae; genus Elgaria; species Elgaria multicarinata. Next base: position 22,919,885 of record NC_086175.1, on the reverse strand, counting down.
TGTAGTGGTAAAGGGAAAATTCTAAAATCCTGCAATGTTGTAAACTCTTCCCACATTTGGCTCTGACTCTGCTTATCATCCCCTGCAACCACTGATTGACTTTTCGTGTGTGGGAAGTCAATGGCCATTCATAGGAAAAAAGGTTCCCCATCCTTATTCTAGAGGTTAGGCATTGGCTTGACTAAAACATTGCTATATTAGAGCTGGTAAGATGTAATTTCTGTTAATTTTTTATTTATTTATTGCATTTTTATACCGCCCGATAGCCAAAGCTCCCTGGGCGGTTCACAAAATTTGTAAACTATTCCCAGCAAGTAACTTGGCTATATGATCAGCAATCCCTATGAAATTAGCTAGGACTGACCTGATATTTAACAAATATAACAGCAGCATCCTGCAAATAGTGGTTTGCAAATCAGAGGACATTTTGAGGAGGACTCAGTGAGGTGAGCCCTAACTTTCAGTCTACAGTACACAGATTTACAACCTCCATGAGAATTAGAGCCCTGTAGACCTGGACTGAGTGCTTATTCCCATGGAATGCACTTGATGGAGTGTTTTGAAAGGCAGGAGAAAGAAAAACACATGTACACAAACAATATTCAGTAATATTTGCTAAAATTTACTCTGTGTTTTGCCTGGAATGCCAATAATCATTTTACTATAATGGAATGGAGAAAAATGAACTTTTATTCCAAGGATAATTCATCTCAAAAGCTGAGAATGAAATAATCTTACAAGGGTACAAAAATGTATTTGGAAAACAGATGTTTGCTGATTCAGAGTTCATGGGAATAGAACGCTAGACACTGATCATCTCTGGAAACATCTGTGGCTTTGATGTGTCTGCCAAGCTCACATATAAATTGCAACTCTTCTGGGACCAATAAAAAAATCGATAGAGAAATCAGTTATTTAAATTATACAAGGGGGTATTTCGCGTTCTTCAAGGAAGACAAGTTTTGAAGAAAAATATAATTTAGCAGAGTTTTCTTTTGTAGTTGAAAAGGCACAGTTGAATGAGTTCCATTGTTCTGTACTGAATTGGCTTCATTCTACTGCCCTCCTTGCAAATAGCAAAGCTCAGATGGAGGACCTACCTTCTGATGGTGAAGGATTTGTGTAGTTGCAAAAACAGATGATACCTTGGAGAGGGGTGGAAAACTAAGTCAACTGCACAGTTCATAGAAGGGATTCATTAACCATATCAGTCTTCCAAGGATTGAACTTGGTACCAACCAATTTTGCAGCAATTTTCCTCACCTTCCTCTTCTGATCAGCAGATCTTTAAGAAGTCTTACACACAATGTAACAGTCCAAACTTCTGGTGTGGCCACATTTGAATCCTGTATTCTGTTCTGGTCACTAGAGGTGGAATCCAATAGACTCATCCTACCAACATAACAGGGCGAGAGAAATTCCTCCATTCCCCTGCATGACCCCATGCACCTTCAAAATCTACTCTGAAGGGCTGATGGACCCTGTAGTGCAGATTTGGGGGTTATCTTTGTGTCACCTTACTTTTGTTTCTTCCTCTAGACTTCCTATTTGAGGTCACCTATTTCCTCCATCCCTCTTGCCTTACTTTTCTTTTTGGCTACTATTTGTTGATACCAATATCTTCCCCTGTCATTCAGCTTCTTCCAACTCCAGCATTCTTACTATGGCTTATTTCCTTTCTTGGTTGTCCCAACTGATCCTCTCATTGTGCAAATAGAAGTTTGTTCTGCGTTGTTGGATTCTGCCCTCCATATAGAAAAGGATATTCTGGAACTGGAAAGGTTCACACCCTTCTTATAGACTTCTCAAAAGCATCAGGGCGATCACTGCTGGAAACAAGATGCTGTAGTACATGCATAGGCAACCATTTTGGACCATGGGCACATTTGGCAATTTGAGAAACTGTTCTGGGCACCACCACGAAATAGTAGAATGCCATGGTACATCACTTGTAATATTTGTTAAATAAAACTACTTGCACTTTTAGTGTTTTAAAACAATGTATTTAATGTTGTTCCTCGCCTCGATCCAGAGGGAGAGACGTGTAAGAAATAAATTATGATGATGATGATGATGATGATGATGATGATGATCAACAACAACAACAACAATTCTGAAGATCACCCAGTTAACTTCATGTCCAAGTGGGTCTGAAACTAATCAATGTCCAAAGCTCTAGTCACTACACTAACACTTGCTCTTTGTAGCTCATGTTATATCCCAATTAACTTATTCTTGAAATATAAAATATCATTAGTATAAATACCTTCAACTATCCCTGCCCCCTTGTTCATAAATGGATTTGCAGAGAGGTCTCTGAGTGTCATAGAGCGTTCCTGCTTAAATGTGTCTTTTAATTGATGTTATGTTGCTCCATTTTAGGCAAAGCAGCTGATCTTGGAAAGAAAGGGTGGAGCAAGAAACACAGAAAGCAAGTGCAGCAGAGGCAGGATCAGTTGGGACAACCAGGAAAGGAAATAAGCCATAGTAAGAAGGCTGGAGATGGAAGAAGCTGAATGACAAGAGAAGATATTGGTATCAGCAAATAGTGGCCAAAAAGAAAAGGAAGGAGGGAGGGAGGAAATAGGTGACCTCAAAGAAGAAGTCAAGAGGAAGAAACAAAAGGAAGGTGACACAAAGATACCCAGGCCAAAAGTTGAGTCTGGCACTTGCCTGCCTATTCAGCTAAAGCCCAACATTCTGTTCATATTTTATACACTGTTGTCATTTGGTGAGTATCACCAGTGCAAATAAAATTATAATTCCCATGCTTCGGACACTGCTTGTAATTGGTAAGTATTCATATTGATAGTGATAGTCAGCGGGAAGCAAACAGAATTTTGCTGTGTGACACAGCTCGTCTCTCTAACCTTGTATTTAGGAATGTTGGCTACACCATAAACCAGCATTGCAAGCAAAATTATAAATAGCATTCAGATGAAAATGGTAGATTTGTTATTGACTTATGACCTTGTTCTTGCCTCTTACTCCTCTGCAAGAGAACATTGTAATCTTTCTTGGAAAGTGCTTTTGACATCTCAGAGATGAAGTTCTGTTTCCTTCTCTGATAACCTGTTACTTCCATTTAAATTCTTGTTAAAGTCACTTTTTACATGACACTTGCAGGTCCTCATAGCCCACTCATAATATTGTTTCTGGTGCATTTAAATGTCAGCTGAAGCAACTTTGATCGTATCTCCCTTTGGGAAAGTATAATTTGTAATGGTCATGGGCAATCTGGATTTTACAACTTTGTAGTCATCAGAGCTTAGTGAATAGTCTAGGAACACCTGATGCTTTAGCATTGCTGAAGCTAAACTGGTGTGGCTCTAGGCACATCTGTGGCATCCTTGGAAGGGAGACCACATAAGAGTGAGACCATATAAAAGACCCAATAAAGATATAGATATAATAAAAGTATTTTAAAATAATCATTGGAGTCACCACCAGACATAACTAACAGGTTGCGGAGTTTGCTGTCCGGGAAAGCTGCCAATAGACCAGCTAATTGAACAGAGATACAGATGTGGGCAGCGTGCCCAGACAAACTCCAAGAATTCAGCCACAAACTCAGCAACACACGCTGGAATTTGTCTTTATCTGTGCTATGAAATAACACAGTTCACTCTTTAATATAAAACGTTTAAACATAAGCAAAGTCCAGTTCAGTTCCAAAAGTCAAGGGCTTACGAGAGGTAGAGAGAGTCCAAAAAGCAATCCAGAGGTCCAGGGATAGGAGCAGGTCACGAATTCCAAGCCGGTCCAAAGTTCAATCAGGATACAAGGTCAACACAAGCCGAAACAGGAAGCAAGAGCTTTCGCCAGGATGCTCAGTTAATCTCTGGCAAGTTCTTGTTGCTTCCCAGCTCTCTAAATACCCCTCCCTGGCAGCTACAGGTGTTCCCTATTGAGTTGGCGTCTAGTATAAATACGCAGAGATCTGCGCCGGGCCTCCTTTTCCGCCCTATGATGTCTAAACAACTGTGCAGGTAAGTTTGTTGTTTCTCCCTCTGTGTCTTCTGAATTGGCCAAGCTCCCTGCTGGTTTAATCACCGGCACACTGGTACTTGGCTCTGCTTCCCCTTCATTCTCTGAGTTGGCCCCACTCCCAGCTGGCACCAGTTCAGCAGCCGTGACACTAGCCTCTGCCTGCACAGGTTCTGTTTCCTCCTCCTCTGAGTCCATCCCCAGCAACTCCTCAGAGGGCCTAACACTACACCCCCCCCTAGAGTCTCCTCCCGCCACACCAGGAGGACCCGGTTTTGCAGGGTACTGTCTGTGAAAGGCCTGGACGAGGATGGGAGCATGCACGTCCCCCGCATTCTCCCAGGAGCGCTCCTCTGGACCATACCCCAGCCAGTCAATTAAATACTGGAGTCGACCCCGATGTTGACGGGAATCCAACACCTGCGCTACCTCAAACTCCTCTTCACCATCCACCATGACAGGACCAGGAGGAGCAGTAGCACTAGCGTCGGGTCGGACCCCTGTAGCTGGCACCAACAACGAGCGATGAAATACAGGATGGATCCTTAACGTTCGAGGCAGCTGCAACCTAAACGCCACAGGATTGACCTGTGCCGTGACTGGGTATGGACCAATAAAACGGGCGTCCAATTTTCGACATGGTCGTTGAAGAGGAAGATGCCGGGTGGACAGCCACACCTGATCCCCGACCTTTAGGGCCGGCCCCTCTTGTCTCTTTCGATCCGCCCCCAATTTGTAAGCTTCCTTGGCCACCTGCAATTGCTCCTGCAACAGAGACTGCGCGGCCTGCAACTCCCGCAACCACTGATCCGCTGCGGGGACTGCCGTAGAGGGCAGCACTGCTGGAAACCACCGTGGATGAAATCCCCCTGTTGCAAAAAATGGAGTCTGTTGTGTTGAGGTGTGCACTGAGTTGTTATACGCAAACTCTGCCACAGGGAGCAACTCGGCCCAATCATCTTGTTGATAATTAGTATAACACCGTAGGTATTGCTCCAGGGTAGCATTGGTGCGTTCTGTCTGACCATCCGTCTGCGGATGGTACGCTGACGACATGTGTGCTGTAATGTCCAAAACTTGCAACAACGACTTCCAAAAACGGGCTGTAAACTGCGCACCACGATCTGAAACAATCCCCTCCGGAAGCCCATGCAACCGGAAGACCTGATGAACAAATAAGCGAGCCGTCTCCTTTGCTGTAGGCAAGCCCGCACATGGAACAAAATGGGCCATCTTTGAAAAAAGATCAACCACCACAAGAATGGACGTATGCCCCGCAGATAGTGGCAGATCCGTAATGAAATCCATGGATATCACACGCCAGGGCCCCGCAGGAGTGGCTAAGGGATGCAACAAACCCACCGGCTTTCCCCTTGCAACCTTCGCCCGCCGGCACACTGGACAAGTCTGCACATAGTGTGCAACATCAGCATGAACCCTAGGCCACCAGAACTCCCTGGTGAGCAAATGCAGAGTCTTGTATACACCGAAATGTCCTGCTGGCCGACTATCATGGCACAACCGTAGCACCGTGTCCCGACAGGAACCGGCTGGTACGTACAGCCGACTTCGATGATATAAGAGCCCCTCACGCATGGTGAATGGTGTTGGAGCCTCCTCCTTCGCGTGATCAACTACAAAAGCGTCCCGCCCCTGTAGCACACGAATCTGATCCAATAAAGTCGGGGGCAACGAAGCAGCTGCAAAATGTTCTGGGCGGAGGATCGTGGATTGCCTCTCCCCCTCTGGCTCTGCGGCATATTCCGGCTTACGAGAGAGAGCATCCGCCTGCCGGTTCTGGGCGCGGGGTATATATTTCAACTTAAAATTGAACCGACTGAAAAACAACGACCACCGCTTCTGCCGTTGAGTCAACTTCCGTGCCGTCTGCAGGTACTCCAGATTACGGTGGTCAGTGCGTACCTCCACCGGATGTGCTGCTCCCTCCAACAAATGCCGCCAAACCTCGAAAGCGGCCTTCACAGCCAACAGCTCCTTCTCCCAAATCGTGTAATTTCGCTCTGGAGCTGTAAGCTGTCTGGAGAAAAAAGCACATGGCAATAATGCTGAGTCCATGTTGCCCACCTGCAGTAACACGGCCCCGACCGCGACGTCCGAGGCGTCCGTCTCCACCACAAATGGCGTGCGAAGATCTGGATGCTGCAGGATCGGAGCAGCTGTAAACCGCTCCTTCAACCGCACAAATGCCTGCTGTGCCATGGAAGTCCAATGGAATGGGACCTTGCCCCTCAATAGCTGCGTGATGGGTGTCACCAGGGCCGCAAAGTCCGGAATGAAGCGCCTGTAAAAATTAGCAAATCCCAAAAACCGCTGCACCTCCTTCCGGTTCCGAGGCGGTTGCCAAGAAAGAACCGCCTCTACCTTGGACCGATCCATCTCTACCCCCTTGGCAGAAATACGATACCCCAAAAAGTCCACCTCCTGCAAGTCAAAGGCACACTTGTCCAACTTGGCATACAGCCTATGCTCTCGTAGCCTCTGCAGGACCGCCCGGACATGAGCGTCATGTGCTGTCTGATTCGGGGAATAAATAAGAAAATCGTCCAAATAAATAATAACAAATCTGTCCAAATAATCTCTGAAAACGTCATTAACAAAATGCTGAAAAATAGCGGGAGCATTACAAAGCCCGAAAGACATGACGGTATACTCGTAATGACCATATCTGGTCAGAAAGGCCGTCTTCCATTCGTCCCCCTCCCTTACCCGCACCAAATTGTACGCCCCCCTGAGATCCAATTTGGTGAAACACTTGGCCCGCTGCAAGCGCTCTAACAGTTCTGGGATCAGCGGTAAGGGATACCGGTTACGCACTGTGATGCGATTTAGCCCTCTATAGTCATTGCATAAGCGCAGCTCCCCCGACTTCTTACGGACAAAGAACACGGGGGCGCCCGCCGGCGACTTGGAAGGTCGAATAAAGCCTTTCCGTAGATTCTTCTCTAAAAAGTCCCGCAGTACTGCCAATTCCGGCTCAGAGAGAGAGTAGAGACGCCCCGCCGGTATAGAGGCCCCAGGTACTAACTCAATAGCGCAGTCATACACCCTATGTGGTGGGAGTCTATCGGCTTCCTTCTCATCAAACACGTCTGCGAACTCACTGTATTTCGCGGGAAGGGTTACACAATCTGTTGCAGAGTCTTTGACCACGGCAGCCGGCACCCGCTCCGGCCAGCAGTGATCTTGGCAATATGGGGAAGCAAAAAGCACTTCCCGCCTCCCCCAAGAAATATGCGGATCATGCTGGGTTAACCACGGCATTCCCAAAACTACTGGAAAGTGCGGAACTGCCGTCACATAGAACCGCAACCGTTCCACATGCCCTTGGATTTCCAGCGTAAGTAAAACTGTCTGGTGCGTCACTGGACCAGACTTCAAAAGCCGCCCATCAATAGTTTCCACCGACCTTGGCTCCGCCAATGGTTGTAACGAAATCTGCTGCTGGCGAGCAAAATCTGAGTCCATAAAGTTGCTAGACGCACCAGAATCAATCATGGCTCCCACGAAAAACACCTGGGCATGATCCACCCCAAGTGTGGCAGGCACCAGCAACGGGTCCTTACGGGGTTCCGATGGAGACGAGGAAGCACCTGTCCCGCCTTCTCCCAGACTAGCGAACCCTTCTATGCCTGGGATGACCCGTTTTCCGACGGGGAAGCCTTTCGTCCCTTGGCCGGGCAAGAACGAGCAAAATGCCCCCCAAGTCCACAGTACAAACACAAACCCTCCGCTCTCCTGCGTTGCTTCTCCATCATTGACAAGCGGGCCCGGGCGCCTCCAAGCTGCATGGGCTCCTCCCCCATGCCAGGAGAAAAACCTGCCGAAGATGTTGATGTTGCTACTGGAACCGGTTCCCCACTCCCCAGAGACACTCCTCTCCGGGCCTGACGACGTGCCGTCAGCCGAGCGTCCATCCTGGTCGCCTGTTCGATGAGTAGGGCAAGCGATTCCGGAGGTGCTGATCGGGCCAACTCATCCAACACCCCATCTGACAACCCATAGCGGAATTGTGACTGGAGCGCACTGTCATTCCACTGCAAGTCTTGAGCTATGAGCCGAAAATTCGTGGCGTACTCTGCCACAGATCCCTTCCCCTGACGCAGGTCTCGAATGCGCTGCTCCGCTGTCTCAGCCTTGACGGGATCTCCCCAGGTAGCTGTCATCTCTTTTATGAAATTGTCCAAATTGTCCAGCAGGGGGCTATCCTGATTCAAATACGGCGTCACCCATTTGCTAGCAGACCCAGACAATAAGGAAACCATAAAAGCTACCTTTAGGGAATCATTCACAAAATCCTCCGGCCTGATCTTAAAATGCAATTTGCAATTGGCAATGAAACTGTCCAGCATGCCCCTGTCACCAGCAAATTTCTCTGGTAATGCAGCAAAACATTTACTCTTTCGTGGAGGAAGAGGAGGAGGAGGCCTGCTGGCTGTTTGAGCAACTTGGGCGTGGAGCGTTGTAACTAATTGCGTCAGGTGTGCCACCTGCTCTGCTAGCTGTTTTTGTTGTTCTAAGAAACCCTCCATGTCCAACTGCCGGTCCGTTTGGCCAGAGATTAATCTGTCCGGGAAAGCTGCCAATAGACCAGCTAATTGAACAGAGATACAGATGTGGGCAGCGTGCCCAGACAAACTCCAAGAATTCAGCCACAAACTCAGCAACACACGCTGGAATTTGTCTTTATCTGTGCTATGAAATAACACAGTTCACTCTTTAATATAAAACGTTTAAACATAAGCAAAGTCCAGTTCAGTTCCAAAAGTCAAGGGCTTACGAGAGGTAGAGAGAGTCCAAAAAGCAATCCAGAGGTCCAGGGATAGGAGCAGGTCACGAATTCCAAGCCGGTCCAAAGTTCAATCAGGATACAAGGTCAACACAAGCCGAAACAGGAAGCAAGAGCTTTCGCCAGGATGCTCAGTTAATCTCTGGCAAGTTCTTGTTGCTTCCCAGCTCTCTAAATACCCCTCCCTGGCAGCTACAGGTGTTCCCTATTGAGTTGGCGTCTAGTATAAATACGCAGAGATCTGCGCCGGGCCTCCTTTTCCGCCCTATGATGTCTAAACAACTGTGCAGGTAAGTTTGTTGTTTCTCCCTCTGTGTCTTCTGAATTGGCCAAGCTCCCTGCTGGTTTAATCACCGGCACACTGGTACTTGGCTCTGCTTCCCCTTCATTCTCTGAGTTGGCCCCACTCCCAGCTGGCACCAGTTCAGCAGCCGTGACACTAGCCTCTGCCTGCACAGGTTCTGTTTCCTCCTCCTCTGAGTCCATCCCCAGCAACTCCTCAGAGGGCCTAACATTTGCATAATGAGAAATCAGTTTGCTTCTTTTGCACACAGTTATTACTAAAACCATGGCCTTTGCTAGTCCAGCCTATATCCCTGGGTGATACCCGGGATCGTCTCTGTGCATCCAGATGACGAGGACTGGATGAGGGCTAATAAACTGAAACTCAATCCAGACAAGACGGAGGTACTGTTAGCGGGTGGTTCTTCTGTCCGGCGAGGTGATGTTTGCCCTGTCCTGGACGGGGTTGCACTCCCCCTAAAGGATCGGGTCCGTAGTTTGGGGGTGCTCTTGGATCCAGAACTGTCACTTGAGGCACAGGTGAACTCAGTGGCAAAGAGCACCTTTTATCAGCTCAGGCTGATATACCAGCTGCGCCCTTATCTGGACAGAGATAGCTTAGCTACAGTTATCCATGCTCTGATAACCTCTCGTTTGGATTACTGCAATACGTGGGGCTGCCTTTGAAAACGGTCCGGAAACTTCAACTGGTGCAAAACAGGGCAGCAAGGTTATTAACAGGGACTGGCCGGCGAGATCACATTACGCCAGTCCTTTTACAACTTCATTGGCTGCCAGTCCAGGTCCGGGCCCAATTCAAAGTGCTGGTATTGACATTTAAAGCCCTAAACGGTTTGGGGCCAGGTTATCTGAAGGAACGCCTCCTCCCATATGTACCTACCCGGACCTTAAGATCATCTACAGGGGCCCTTCTCCGTGAGCCCCTGCCAAAGGAAGTGAGGCAGGTGGCTACTAGGAGGAGGGCTTTCTCCGCTGTGGCACCCCGGTTGTGGAACGAGCTCCCCAGAGAGGTCCGCCTGGCGCCTACACTGTACTGCTTTCGTCGCCAGCTGAAGACCTTTTTATTCACTCAGTATTTTAACACTTAATTTTAACTTAAATTTAAATTTTACTGTTTTAACTCTGTATTTTAATCTTATATCAACTTTGCTGTGTGGTTTTATCCTGGTTGCGCTTTTTATATTGTATTTCATAATTGTGTTTTAACCTGTTGGGTGTTTTACTGTGGTTTTAATTTTTGTGAACCGCCCAGAGAGCTTCGGCTATTGGGCGGTATAAAAATGTAATAAATAAATAAATAAATAAATCAACCCTCCCTGGCCCCGGGATATAGGCCTACCCTTTGTCCCTGCTTTTTCCCACAAAAAAGCCCTTTGGCCCTGCTTTTTCCCAGCGTGTGGCCCATTTCTGCAGCGATTACTCGCATGGAGCCGGGAGCGCTGCGCCCATCGGGGGCAGGGTGGGGGGGGAGCGGGGAAATCAATTTTTCTTTTTAAAAAACTCACAGTTCATCGTTCGTGCGCTCCTGCGCAGCCGATCCTTTAAAACTAAAAAAAAATGGTGGGCGCGACGGTTCTCTTCTTGAGCTTGTTACGCCTTGCGTGTAAACGAGGGCGACATCCTGCGATACTCACATCGCGGGAACTCCCCTCCTCCATCGTGGACTTACCGGTAGGTCTAGCAAAGGCCCATATCATAGTGATCCATGGATTCATACTGTTAACATGCAGTGCATATTGAAATAGTAATTTCTCAGAACCTAAGTCTAGCAGTGCATATTTCTCCTTTGCAGTCTCTTTTACTTGCAACTGCAATGCAGAACCGCCTATATGATGTCCCCTCTTCCTTCTTATTTGTGAAGCTTCATCCCCTGCTTAAATTGAATGCATATTCTTCCTGCTGCTCTCTTTTCCATCTTTGTGCCAAATTTTAGACTGTACTGCAGGGACCTTTTCTTTACTCTGTAAAGTGCCATACACATTGATAGCATCATCATCTTGAGCAATGGCCATTATGAAAAGCAAGAGAGTTTTATCCTTGTTCACAATGCTGCCGCCGCCCCCTTGGGGAAGTGACATAGTTCAGTAGTACTGCAAGGTTTTCTGTGCAGAAGGTTCCAGGTTCTGTCTCTAGGATCACCAGTTAAAGGCTCTTGGATAGCAAGGCTCCAGAAGACTTCTGCCTGGGGCCTTGTAGAACTTCTGTCAGGCAGAGAAGACAATGGGCTAGATGGGCCAATGGCCAAAATTAGTAAAACAACAACAACAACAACAACCCCAAAAAACACAACTGAATATGTTAATCTCTTTCCCCGTATTATGATATTCAGTTCCAATTTTAATTTTCCTTTATGCATGGGCTGATGTCAAAATACTGGGGATGAGATGGTAGCTTTGTTATCTAAAAAGTCTTCTTTTTCACCATTGTGAGTGAATTCCATCTTTATAGAAATCCATCACAAAGTTTAGGCACTGCTGTTACATATCAGAGCCAGCAGTGTAAAAGTAGGCTGCTGGAATGCAGTGATGCCTGAAAATAATGATCCTTGTGCTTAATCAGATGGAACATTTGCAAAATGCTAGAAAAATAATTGCACATATATTTACAATCAGCCGTCTGGATGGACCTGAATCTCCAGACGGATAGGTCACAGTCCAACACGGAGTTAGGCAATCTTTCAGTGGGTTTAAACATGTCTAATTCTATGCTGGATTGTGGCCATTGCACTCATGCAACATTATATTCATACAGCTTCATATCAAAATAGCAGTGTTGGCATTTAACGTACAGTATTTCTTTTGGCTGATTTGTAATGATAGCTACCCTGCAGTTCATCAGGCACAAAATTTACAGTGTATTTTATATAAGTGGTGTAGTGTCAGATAGCGTATGGTAAGTAATCCAGAATCCTGTCATTTATTTATTTATTACATTATTATACTGCCCAATAGCTGAGTCTCTGGGCGGTCCACAATTAAAACAGTAAAATACAACAAATGAAAACATACTATAAAGCTTTAAAAGTTTAAAATATCATATAAAACCAAAATAGGTTACAGCCCAGGGAAAACTGGTGTGAAAATATTTGTTTCCAGGAGGTGTTTAAAGGATGTTACATTTTCCACCTTCTGAACAGCATGAGGAAGGTTTTTCTAGAGGGTGGGTGCCGCTACAGAGAAGTCCCGGCATCAAGGTTCTTCATGGTAATATTCCGTTCATTTTGGAATGACTAGCAAGACCTCTTCTGAAGATTGTAAATGTTGTCTGGGTTTATATAAGGGAAGGCGGTCTGCTAGGTATCCTGGGCCCAAATTGTTTAGGGCTTTATATGCTAATAACATGGGGTCTCAGGCAAGGCTTCCCCAAAGCCCTACCTTCTTAAAATGAAGAGGGGATGGGAGAATGACTGAATGCACAGCTGGTTCTTCCAGGAGTCAGGATCAGCTAGCATTTCGAGAAGTCGGCTGAATCCCAAGGTCAGGACTCAGCCAGATCCTGGAAACACAGGCTGCGTGAACACTCGAGCAGGGAAGGCAAGGGATGAGTGAAGCTGGCACCTCCAGAAGCCACCTGGGTCCCAATCATGGAGGAGTGAAGCATGGAGGAACCAATAATATATATCTGTGTAAAGAGCATTCATAACAAGATTTTTCATACACATGGGCTATTATTCACATTGATAATTATACACTAAAATTTAACAATAATAATTCATACTAAGGCCAAACAAAGGAGATAGAAAAGTAGATAGACAGATAGATAGACAACCCAGCAGCAAACAAGAATAGAAGCAGCAGCCTTTTAGTTGAAATTAGCTGGGGGGCCGCCCTCCAGGCCAGAGAAGCAGGGGGACTCACAGAACAAGAACCTTTGTAGCTAAAGTTAATTAAAACAAAACCCAGAAACAATAAAAAACCCTTCACATACCTGGACTCTAAATGACATTGTATTTTATTCGAAGCCCTTCCGTGTTTTCCCACTGCTGCTGCTGTCTTTTTCCTCATCACAAAAAGATGATATGGAATTTCTGCCCAATGCCTTCTGATGCTGCGGAATGCCTTCTGAATGGTAGTGCTAAGGGCCATCCATCTGGAAGCACCCCCCAGTTCTCTCTTACAGGGCAGTTGGTCTTATATGACCACTGCGGTGGGAGAGGGGAGGGGCCAGTCCAGTTGATTAGCAGCAAGTATGTGATGGAGTCTTTGCCTGCTTTCCTTTGATGGTTGTATTATAAATTTATATTTATAACAACTTTAACTAATAACTAATTAACTGCTTCCACAATGCAATAAATGCTGTTATTCTGTCTTAGTTTGAATCTCAAAGTGGCCCTGTCAAACAACACGCTAAACCATGATGGTTAAGCATTTTGAGCTGAACATTATGGCTTAGTATGTTCTGTGAACCATGATTCAGCGTGTTGTGTTAACTGTTCCTAACCATGGTGGCTACATAACCACAGTTTAAACACGCTCACTAACCACTGGCTGCAAAAGGGTTAGTGGCCTAACCATGGCTTAGAGTGTTGTCTGAACAGGCCAATGACTGCCTTTGGGGGTTTCTAGCAGTGGGCTGCTGCTTCACCCTTGCAGAAAACTTATTCAAGAAATGGCACTGAAATGTGATATTCAAATCATTCAGTTGGTGTGCTTCTGGCACTGGGAATTATGGGCCTGGGCAGAGGGATACTTTTGTGATAACCCTCTTGGCTATTGCTTTTAGAAAGCTGCAGAGGGGGAGATGAGTGTGGGCAAGGGGAGTCAGGGAATAACATTGTGAATTCCTTTAAAGGGGCCCCTTAACTTCCCCCACCCTCATAATTCAAACATGGGGTGGTTCCAAGTGTCCTCTTGATTTGCAGTGTGTGAATGGGGTAGAGGTGTGTGTGTGTGCGTGTGCCTGTGTGTCTGTGTATGAGAGAGAAGAAGAGAAGCACCACCCCAAGAAAAGGGTGAGTATAGACAGGAAACAGCATAAAGAGCAGTGAAAGATAATCACCATGAACAGAAGAGTAACACTGGTGAAAATGTATCTTTTGTTAGGATTTAGTAGAGTGTGCAAATGAAGAGAAGAGTTAAAACCTGTAACTTTTTTGTAGCCCTTACAATTAGGGATGCTTGAGGAATTTATTCTTTGTGAATTTCAGTATGAATTGATTGGATGTATTCTTCAGATTATTGTGTAGATTGGTACATAGCTATCCACTAGCTTTTGCACTTCCCATATGTTCTGATGGAGTTCTCAGCTAAATAAATGAATAAAATCAAAATGTGGTGTGTGTGTGTGTTTTTAAAATCACACTTTAATAACCATGTACATTGATGGTGCTATATAAATAAATAAATAAATTAATAATAATAATAATAATAATAATATGCCCGGGCTGAGCCTGAGACCACGGAACGTGTGGCCCGTTTCCGTGGCTTGATCCCGCTCCACACGATTACTCATGTGGAGCCGTGAGCCGTGCATGGGGCACAGTACTTCTCAGGGTTAGGGTGGGGGGAGCGGAGAAACCAAATATAATTTTAAAAAACACCTTCAGCACATGAGCATTTGTGTGCTGCCGTCACTTTAAGAAAATTTTAAAATAGCGGGCGCGACGCCTCTCTTCCTGAGGTCGTCCTGCCTTACATGTAAACGGAAGAGGGATCTCGCATTAATTACAACGTGAGATGTTCACTCCTCCATTGCATGGTAAAAGGTAGGTCTAGCTAAGGCCTGAATCATCCATCCTACTTAAACTTGAGGGCAATAATGTGTGCTCAGTCCTTTTCTTTTCTTCTTTTTAACTGTATTTATTTAAACGCTTTGTAAGCTGCCTTTCAACATACAGTATTTTGTCAAGGACTTGATTTTTGCACACTTTACTTTCTGTCATATGAATTATATAGTAGCAATTCCATTGTGCAAAAAGGAATACTAAAAATTGGACATTGTCTGAAAAACAATAACAAACAATAGTTTTGATTTCATTCAAAACTCTTGTTTAGTTTCAATGCATACCTGTAACTCCCAGCCTCTTACAGAAGTAGTCCTGAAACACTCCCATCAACTTTAATAGGATTACACACAGCATAAATAAGTTCTGAATTGCAGTTTGGTGTGAAGATATAATCTTACATGAATCATAGTGCAGGTGTGATGTTTAAATACGAATGATGCTTAACATGTTTTGTTGCACTTTAGTTCCGGATTGAAACAAAGAGCTACCTCCTGCAATATATTGGTTCAGTAGATTCCATACCATATTCTTCACGATTCTTCATCCGAAGCCTTAGGACATGTAACATCTTAAGAATAATGGGGTTGTTTGATAGCATTGCCACTGCTTGTAGGAACAGTTGTACATTTTTTCCTCTTCACATTAAGAGTCAAACTACATGTTACCTTTAAGTTGTAGCAGGAAGCTATCTTAGCGTTGAAACTCCTGAGTCTCAGTGAGTGAAGGAAAAATGGTCCGTTTAAAAAGAGGCGCCTGTGGCAAGACAAAAACCTAAATGGCCAAGCTTTGCTGTATCTGGGTAAAAAGTAGTGGAGGAGTGATAGAATTGCCGGGCCTCCTAAGGGTTTCTAACTGCGCTGTCAGATCGCAATGAAACTGCACTGGGTAGTGCAGCAGATCAAGGCGGTTTCAGTAGCGTGGATCCAGGATGCTACTGGTCCCCATCAGTTCAAATTGTATTGATGTAGTAAGTTAGCACCTAGTGATTTCAGCAAAGGGGGCTTGCCTAGGGTGGCCAGGTTTTTTGTGATTTTAGCAGCATGGAACCTTGCCTCTGAATAGCGAGGAACATGAAGGGCCTGAAGCCCTGGGTTTTAATATTGTTTCAATAAAGGGATAAAAGGCTGTTAAGTAACAAAGCCATGAAAGAGTTACCCCATCTTAAGAGCTGAGGTTATCTGGAGTTTGGAATAGGGTAAGTTTGGTGATGGAATTCCAATTCTCAAGAATGCTTTCCCCAAAGAAGCTCTTTCCAATTTAAGAGGACAATTTTGTTTAATCTAGCATGTCGCTTCTAAGGTTATAGGCACTAAGGAGTGTCCCTATATTTTAAGTCGTCTATATTCAGTTGTAAATATTCATTCAAGATCAGTGTTATTGATCTTGCATTTGTTTTTTGATATAAGCTACTGATGTTTTTATATTGTTTCTGGAAAGGCAATCAATCAATTTAAACGTAAGCTGTGGAGAAATGTGAGACGAGCAACTTGAAATATGGCACTGGAGAATATGATATTTGATGAAGAAAAGTATATTTAAATGAGAATGTATACAATGGGGAAATTATTATAAACTATTTTTTAAAAAAAAAAAACCACCCACATATATAGGTTAAAATTCATGATTGAAATTTGTTTGATAAAAAACAATGTATCCAGCAATTCCATAATTTGTCATAACTATGCAATGGAGCAGAGGTCCATCTGAGCAAAGAATCCAATAGTCATTTCTAAGCAGCGGCATTATTGCATGAATAAAGAGGCCGCATTTTCATCACAGACAGAAGATCTCATTGAACTTAAAATGTGTGTAAAGTCTGACAAATGTGGTTCGCAAAGAAGTTTTTCTTTTTCTTTGAAAAGAAGCCTTTTCAAATGAAGATAAACTTGTCCCTGATTCAAATGACAATGCTTCTCTAAAAGTCAGATATTATTCTTTGCCCTTTTCATGACAATGATTGTAGGAACTAAAGTTGAATGTGGCTTGTGCCTTTGAAGCAAATGAGTAAAGACACTCAAGGGAATTTATTTGAAAGGGCAAAATTCAGAAAATAATTGTTTCTTTTTACTGTAAAATGGAGGAAGAGTGGTAAGTTGCTGTATGTTAGCTGTTTTAATGATTTGCATGTTCACATTATAAATACCTATGCTATAATAAGCCAGCTGCTCTGTAAAATAATAATAATAATAATAATAATAATAATAATAATAATATATTTATTTATTTCCCACCTCTCCCTCTTGATCGAGGCAGGGAACAACACTAAATAAAATATAATATATAAAATTAGTTAAAAGAGCATATATATATATATATATATATATATACACACACATACACACACACACACACAAACACACATTTGGAACAGACTATATTTAAAAATCTAACTATATTTAAAAATAATTTCTATAACAGTTATAACATGAGGTACCAAACCAGAAGGAAAATAGAAAGAGCAGACTCAATAGAGTTTGTGGCAGAATTGTGCAGCGATTTTCACTGGATGCTTCGGAGATCTATTTAAATATATTTTCATTATATTTTATTCAGAGTTTGTCCA
The DNA here is from genome assembly GCF_023053635.1 of Elgaria multicarinata webbii. Classification (NCBI taxonomy): domain Eukaryota; kingdom Metazoa; phylum Chordata; class Lepidosauria; order Squamata; family Anguidae; genus Elgaria; species Elgaria multicarinata. The sequence continues at coordinate 22,902,500 of NC_086175.1, read as the reverse complement.
GAAGGTGATCAAACAAACCATGGTTCGTTTTCTTAGTCCTTGGGCTGTTTGATTCCCTCCTCTTTCGCCCACTCCCTCCCTGAATCCCAGCTGCCTTTGTAAAGAGGCTGTTTTTATTTTTGTGTTTCGTTTTGTGTTTTGTTTTACTGCTCTTGCCCTCTGCCTCTGTAGCCTAGTGAATCAACGCATGAAGAAACCACAGTTCTGGGTTCACACGTAACGAGAACCCATGTTTTTAAGAACCCACAGTTCACAACCCAGCAACAAACCATTGTTTCTTTTTGTGTGTGTGTGTTGTTTGTAGTTAAAACTAGGGCTGGGCATGGACCCCCTGAACTGCTTTGTGGCCTGATCCACAACTTTCGGATCAGGCCGATCCGCTTCGGGTCAATCTGACCCCCACTCCACGGAGCGGAGTGAGATCCGGAGGGGTGAATCGAGATTTTACCCCCCTTTCCCTACTTACTTGCCTCTGTGGCGGGTGGCGGAGGCAGGTAAGTGGGGCAAAATGGGGGCGGAATAAGCCCCCTTGCCCCCTTACCTGGCTCCACCACCGCACAGACTGCGGCAGTGGCGGCAGAGCCAGGTAAGCTCCCCTCCCCCTCCACTTACCTATCTCCATCATGGTCCGGCACAGGCTTCAACTGAGGGCCAGGCCTCAAGCCGGAAGAGCAGGCTGCGGCCTCACTTGAAGCCTGTGCCGGACCACGACAGGGCCAGGTAAGCCCCCCTGCCCCTTTACCTGGCTCCGCCGCCGTCGCTACACGGACTGCGGCGGCGGCACCAGATGAGCCCCTCTCCCCACCCCACTTACCTGCATTCGGAGCTCCAGATGGAGGCGAACCGTTTTGCCTTGATCCGCAGCTCCCCCAACCCGATTCGGATCCGCCTTTGGCAGAGGCGGATCAGGTCGCTCCGCTCAGGATTCGCGATCTGTATTGGAGTGGAGCACAGCCATAGTTAAAACCCCTTAGTTCCCAATTCATACTTAACAACTCACAATTCAACAAACCATGGTGAAGTAAACCATCGTTTGTTGTTACGTGTATCTTCGAGGGCAGGGTGAATTCTTAATGCAAAGTGTTTAAAGAACATTTGAATTCAAGTTAGTTTTGCATCATACTAGCTGTGTTGGAAGTATTTAACATGAGTTGGGGAAAGTATTTTCATTTTTTGAAAATGCTTCATTTCATTAAGAAATCAGATACCTTGAATATTTCTGGAGTCTGAGATTTTTCAGGTAGTCATTAGGATACCAAAATTTATTTCGATACAGGCTTTCATGCTCCATTTTAAACCCATTTGAGAATTTTTCTTTAGCTACATTTTTTTTTTAAAAAAAACATTTTAAAAGGATATCTCATTAATTCCGCACCACTGCCCAATGTACATATAATACATTTGAATAAATGTATTTTCTCATTTTGAATGTAATAAGTGTATTTTCTGTGCTTACTGAGTACTGACTGGAATTTCTTAGCTGGAAAGCTGGTTAGGGAAATTACTGTCAAATACATTCACCACCATGGTATCCGAATTGCCATACCTTCTTGCAGACATTTATGCAATCTAACTTTATGCCATTGAGGTATGCAGTATGTACTGTATTTATGATTGAGCAGAAAGTTTCAAACAGCAGCCTGTGAAATTGGATTTTGGATGTAATGTACCATAAATAAGTGCTATAAAGATTGCCTTTAATGTTATAAATCAGATTTTATTGGTTTCAGCTATCTTATTCTGTTTATTGTATTACCCACAAAATCAGTTGAAATCAAAGAGCTGGAATATGTTTTATTTTAATATCTCATCTGCTGCAGAAATGGCACATGAATCCTTACATCTACTTTTTTGGGGATAGAATGAGTGTGGATGGCAGATTACACATTACAAGAACATGTTCATATAAAAAGAATTATAAATAGTAGAATGTACGAACATTTAACATTTTGATTCTATGCCTCTCATCCGTTAAATGAAATGTAGCCCTCTGATATGGCTCTACATTGTTCTGTATTGTAGCACCTTTGACTTCTAGGACTGTGAATATGTGTAAACTGAATGACATGTAGCCTTCTCTCTGATATGAGACTTTGACTCAGGGTTGTGAAAATGTGCATGCTGGAAGTTTTGTAGACAAGGCTTGTGATTGGGAGTGTTAAATAAGAGTGGCGCTGTCAATTTTGGTTTCTCTCTAGTTCTATTTTTTTAAAATCTTAAATTCATTCCATCCCATTTCTGCATCAGTTTGAGGGGGGGAAATTAAGTCAACACAAAAATAACTAAAACATTTTGGTGCACATTTCCCCTAATATACCCATTTTTGTATGCAATTTTGCCTAGTATGTTGCATTTTTCAAGTAATTTCTTTAGTATAATTCATTTCATATATTATTTGTATGAATATGTGCATTATTGTGTGCACTTCCCCTAATATATGATATTTTTGTATTCATTTTTTGGTTGGAGAATATAGCAAAATTCAGAAAAGTACAAATACCAACGTTTGCAAATTGATTTATGAAGTGTGAAGTAGGTAGGCTTGAATGAAGCTACCCCATCTCCCCCGTTCCTAACTGGTAAACCAGTTATCAAAGTTCAAACCATAGTTTAAGATCCTAATTAGTAAATTGACATTAAATCACAGTTTCCCATTTTAGACATAACTGCAGTTTAAACACCTAACCAGGACCAGCATGCCATCAAATGGAAGTGAGTCCTATACTCATTCTTGAGAATGTATGCCCATACTGGCCCAATAACTCTCTGGTGCATAGTCTTCAGAGTTTTTAGACCAGGACCCACATTTAACACTACCTTCTCCCTGGGACCCACTTTTCATTATTTATTATATATTTCAATCTTTATGTTTCTCTCTCTTTCATGACCCCAAACTATCTTCTTTCTTCTCTCTCTCTCTCTCTCTTTCTTAAAAAAGTAACTTCCTGCCCCCCCTCTCCACCACACACAAAATGGTGTTTGAACTTCCAGTCTGATCCACTTTAGGTAGGCCTGTCACCCAGTTTTGAATCCCAACCAGTTGAAAAACAATATTTCATTCATCACAGTTGTTGGTGTTATTCCAAGAATGAAAGATAAAAGAGCTTTCTCCTTTCTGGTATGTAATGAGTTATACTGAGTCATATAGTAATAACCCTGTGTCACTTTGAATAGCTACTTACAGTCCATTTTTATATACGTACACATGCCATAAAATAAACTATTTGAAACCAATGAGTTGTTTCAATGTTTTGAAATTATGTATACTTGTATTAGAATTAGGGGCAAGTTCAAATGTTTGTGAGCCCTAAATCTAATTGAGTGATCTTGTTGAGGTAACTAATAGTGCAATTCTATACATGTTTACTCAGAAGTAACTAATAGTGCAATTCTATACATGTTTACTCAGAAGTAAGTCCCACTGTATTCAGTAGTCTTGCTTCCTGGTAAGCATGCTTCAAATTACAGCCTAAGGCCCTTTCTACACCTAAGGGTTATCCCAGGAAAATGGAGGGATCGTCCCTGCCAGGTGAATGCTTGCCAAGCACTGCTTGCAAAGTGCTGCTACTGCTGCTTGCCCAGGCCCAGAGACTTACCTTGGGCTAGGAGCAAGGGAAGGTGCAAGGAGCAGGCAGTCTTACTGGAGAATCATTTCCCAATGGGACTGGGACTACAAGTCCCAGATTTTCCGCATCATATTTTTTATCAAAGAGAAGATTGCAGAGGGACACAGATTACCATTTTTTTTCTCTGTAGAGATGACTCACAGAGAGTCAGTTTCGCTGTAGGAGCAACACTAGGGCCTAATCTACACTGAACAGGATATAGCACTATGAAAGTGGTATGAAAGCAGTATATATAAGAGGCAGGAGCCACACTACTGCTTTAGAGCAGTATTGAAGTGCACTGACAACTGTTGGGGCCCATTGACACATACCTTTTGCCGCTTTCATAGTGCTGTATGCTGCTTGGTGTGGCTCTTGCCTTTTATATACCTCTTTCATGCCGCTTTCATAGTGCAATATCCTTCTTGGTGTAGATTAGGCCCCAAGATGCCAACTCATGCAAGACTGTAGCTGCAGTGTTTCATTGTAAGAAGAAGATTTTTGCAGGTGTGTCCTTGGAACAGAGAGGCAATATAAAGAAGCAGGGGTATCCATTTTCCTCCGAAAGCATTATTGCGTCTTTGGTTCTATTTTACCCCTGTGGCTTTCAAAGAAATAATATATTAGAAGTACTTAGTTTCAACAGATTCCCTTAACTTTGCATGTGCTACGTTACCTGAATCCTCCACAGTTCTGCTTCATTACAAAGAAGGATCTCAAATTGCATATGCAGCTTCATATTTGTAATGGATGAAGCCATGACTAGAATTTGTTTGGGGAAAGTGTCCAGGTCTGTCGAAGTGGGGTGTGAATTAATTCCATACAGACTAGCCTGTCTTTGGGAATGAGTCTTCTAACTTATCTTAGTGACAGATGTCAGATCCAGTGCCTTAATAGGAAAGCCCGACATGAATAATAACAGAAAGCAGAATAAAATGCTTCGCTGCAAACGGAACTGATTAGAAAGCTGTCTGTTACTGTATTAATAACACTGGTTGTGATTTCAGTAGATCAAATTAATGAATGAAAATCATGTTAGGAAAAAATAAAGCCTGTCATCTGATTTCTGATCAATTATTAACCAATTTAGAAGACCAATAGTTCTTTCGATTTCTGTGACCATTTCAGTGCCATTCCATTATATTACTTGGCCAAATTTATTTTTGTCCCCCGGGATTATAACATAAACCAGCATTTGCCCCAGCATTTGCACTGTGATGGCATTATTGAATTACTTCTTCTTTTTTTAGAATTAAAATTCTGTAGTGGCTAATTGAGATTAAGACCCTAAGTAATCTTCAGTTGTTTCCAAAGATCTGAAAACTGGAATGGCTAATTAGGAAGAACAAACCAGTGGAACAAAATAATCAGATGGCAAATGTCCAGCTGCCTGGGGGTATCATTGACATGAATTGGGCAGGAGAGTAATGAGAGTATTTATAAAGCTCATTCTATCTTGTAGTGGTTCTGATCCTACTTTATTAAAATGATAGAGTGATTATGTGTGTGTGTGTGTGTGTGTGTGTGTGTGTGTGTGTATACGCATACATGAAGGTGATTTTGTAAAGGAAATTATCTGGCATATTCAAAGAAGGAGGCAAGGAGATCAAAAAGATGAGGATGCTCAAATAAAAATGAAATACAGAATATTAACTCAAACGTCATTGCAGAACAGTTTTCTTCCCGAAGTATGACTCAAGCCCTATTCCTTTGACAGGATCATACAGAGATGGGAGTGGCAGGACTGAGGGTGGCCGGAGCCATGCTGATGGTCTGCATAGTGTCTGTGTATATGGCTTTCACCGCACAAGCAAGAACTCTGGAAAAACAGGATTCTGTATCACAGGGAGGGATCCTATGCAGACATTCAAAATAATGCGCCTAAGTCCTCTTTTAGTTATGTTTCCTCACTCTTAATGTCTGATACCAGGGCTATACTGAAAGCAGGAGTAGGCACACTAAGGCCCTTGGTCTAATTTCAAAGAGCAATCTGTCCTTCCCCCAATAGTCTGCTAGGCAGGGAGGAGGAAGAGAGAGAGAGATTCAGGTGGGAGAAAGAGGATGTATTTGCCCATCGCTGGCATGCAGCCCCCACCAGATTACCTCCAAAGAAAATGTAAACCTTCTCTTCCCCCCCCCCCGCCTTTGATCTAAAGGGTACAAGGAGGTGTAAGTTGGATGGCTTGCCCCATGCCAAGAGTATCCAATGAAACCTTAAAATGACATTGGCAATAAAAAAGAGAACATTAATTAGGCTATGACTGATTACATGTAATGAATTTCAAAGGGTATTTGTTTACATTGAAAAGTTTTGGCATCTGTCTGTCTTCCAAGGGTTAAAAATGAACAATTTACAGAATGATATGCACGGAGATTAAGAATTGCTGAATTGACGTTTGATGTGATAAAGAGTCTCCAATTTATTGGATGCATGTCATTGAAATCTGCCCTTTCTTTTTCTATGTGTCTCTCTTTGATGAATGTTAGAGTTGGGAAATGAAGAGCCTTTACCCTTTTCATACTTTGCTGAATGCTGGTGAAGTTGCCGACTGCTGCTGCTGTAATTTTTGCCTCAAGGTCAGCTGAGGGGAAAGCGTGGTCTAAATAAGGTCATTGACTCTTTGGGAAATGAGTGTATGTGATTTAATGAAACAAAATTGAGAGAAAGCCAAGGGGCTCAGCTGACTCATAGACAGTTACAAATAAATTAAAAAGAAACCCAATGCTAAATATCGAATACAAAAGTACTGTGGCTTGGTAAAATAAAATAAGACCAAGAATTAACTTTAACTACAAAATTGAAGAAGCTTCATCAGGTATTAGATCTCAAACTGTATTCTACTTTAAATGTTTTTTCTTTTGATTTTTGAGTCTCTTCCTAGATCACAGTTTTCTCTTCAAATAGGAGAGAGTATTTTCTATAAAAGCTGAGATTCTCATGAGCATCTTTGGACAAAATGCAGGAATGTGTCAGGTGTGCTGCACGTAGATTGTAAAATGCCTGGAGTTGAGGAGAGTTCAGACTAGGGGTCCCCCACATTTTGGTACTCATTGGCACATTTGGGAATTGCTGTGAGCACCACCAGAAAATGGATCATGTGAAGGCCTGGCTAGTCAGAAGACAAGTAGTTCACCCAAGAAACTGAGTCAAACAGTGGAAGAGTCTGAACTTAAAAGTCAGTCTATATATTTGACCTTACAGAAGCACAAAACACCCATTTAGGGTTGCAGTCGTATGCATGCTTTCATGAACCTCAAGGGGAATTATACCTACATAGAGTAGGTATAATAGAGTAGGTATACCTACTCTAGGTATAACTAGAGTAGGTATAACTACATAGAGTAGTTGCTCTGCTACTAGAGTAGTTGCTCTGCTCATCCTATCCACATATACACACCTTTCCGGAGCTACAAAGAAAAGCAAAATGCTCCCCGCCCCAAAAGAAATAATTAAAAAAAACCTTTCTTCTAACTCAACCCCATACTCAGTTAGGGAATGTCAAGTGCTGCCCGGTCGGCTCTGTTCTGAAAGCTGGCCTGGCCAAGCACTAGGCAATGCGCACTTTTCAGGGCCTCTAGAAAGTGCGCTTTGCCCACCTCTCCCCACACCAATTGTAGCATTTCCCCTCCATGCTAATGGCAGCCTTGGGGAAATCACATTACACCCCCGATGGCGGTGTAGATATTTCGTAATATAGCTTGTAACTCTATAGTAAAAACTTACAGAAGGTCAGTGCCCAATTGTATTAAATATTGCACATAGAAGCCATATATATTTTACTGTTTCCCACTTTGTTTCTTTGCCATATAAATAATGTATACTCGAAAAATTTCTAACATGTCTAGTATTCATGATGAAAAAGCACATTTGTACTGCAAAGATAATTACTTGCCATTAGGTTCATAAGAACATAAATTCTATTCATTTCTATCATATAACTTGTCAGTTTTTAAATTTTTGTCTACAATCTGCTTCTCCAGTGACAAATAGCAAATAATTTAATCTTCCACCAAAGTGATAATGACTGGCAAATGAAAACCTCATTGAAAAAGAAAGATCGTGGAGCTCATCCTATATTAAAATGTCTCACTTTTTTTGAATTACATGAGTTGTTACAATTCAATTGAGCTGATTCCTGCATTAGTTATCTTGAACAAATCTCATCTAGCCCATTCCCTTCCTGCACCCCCTGCTATTTTTCCAGCGTTAGTGAAAGATAGCAGGCATATGGTGGTTCAAAAATTGGTTACGGTGTTCTCAAATATCTGGTTTATCCAGTGTCAAGGATGAAGAATCATTTTCGCACCTCACATGTCTTTTTCAAATGTTTAAAAACTTGTGATACTACTGCAGTATACTATACCCAGCATGCTTTTCTGCAGTGCCCCATGCCATACCCAGACAATGTTACATGATTATTTGGAAGACCTATTCAGATGTATGTGCAATACTTGGTGGTTACATGATCAGGCCCTTTATACCAAAGGTGTACAAGTTCAAACATTTAGTATAGCCAGGAAGTAACTTTCGTAGTATGTGACAGTGATAGTTTCCACAATCTTTGTAGATTAATCATATTAATTTTAATTCATAAATTGATTAATAAATTAAATGTGCATACATTTACCTGTGAGTAAAACAGTAGTTCTGAAGCAACAAGCATGCTTTCTTTGTTTTTAAATGATACATTTAATTTTGTTTTTATCGATTAAAACATTGCCTTATTAATCAGACAGCTGATTATTATACAAAAATGTATTATGTTATAATGTCAAACATCATCTTAAAATTAACATTCCCCTTCCTCTTGCACAGAGCAGAGAATACCAAGATGATGCCTGCTTCATCAGACATGTTCTTAGAAGTTACCATGGTCTACATACCCATCTCTAAACAAAATTGATTCAGATTGATACAAGCGCTTATGGCAATGCTGACATTCTATTATCAAATAGGTTGATAAGCGTACAGATATTGGTCCTTAAGTATAATTAATAGTTGTAACTAAAAGTTTAGTCTGGATTTGGTAAATGGAAGCTTTCATATATTTGCAATTCTAATGGATAGTGGAAAAGTACTCTAAATACTTCAAGGAACCAAGTATGACAGGACAACGTAGAAAACCTCCCCAAAGCACAAAGCAGTGCTACCATTTAAATAGTCCAGTGAATTACTGTGCTGTGTTTGTAGGTTCAGATCTGCATCTTAACGGTGGAATGTGTTTAATTATTTATTTATTTATTTATTACATTTTTATACCGCCCAATAGCCGAAGCTCTCTGGGCGGTTCACAAAAATTAAAACCACAGTAAAACACCCAACAGTTTAAAACACAATTACGAAATACAGTATAAAAAGCGCAACCAGGATAAAACCACACAGCAAAGTTGATATAGGATTAAAATACAGAGTTAAAACAGTAAAATTTAAATTTAAGTTAAAATTAAGTGTTAAAATACTGAGTGAATAAAAAGGTCTTCAGCTGGCGACGAAAGCAGTACAGTGTAGGCGCCAAGCGGACCTCTCTGGGGAGCTCGTTCCACAACCGGGGTGCCACAGCGGAGAAAGCCCTCCTCCTAGTAGCCACCTGCCTCACTTCCTTTGGCAGGGGCTCACGGAGAAGGCCCCCTGTAGATGATCTTAAGGTCCGGGTAGGTACATATGGGAGGAGGTGTTCCTTCAGATAACCTGAAGGTAATTATTCCTTTTTCTAAATCACCAAAGCTCAAATCAACACAGCATTTTGACCATTAACTGAACATTCTGGTACTATTATTTAATATTAAATTTGCTTATATGTAATCGTTTGTTTTAAATGGATATAGCTGAATATAAATAAATAAATAAATAAATTCCCTTCTTAGTAACTGCAAGATGTACCTCTTCCGGAAGCTACAATGCTATCAAAGGCAGGTTGCTATATTAGTAGCTTGCATCATTTTCTTTCTTTCTTTTCAAACTACATTTTGCACAACAGATAAGACTGAGTAACAATGTTATAAATAATAATAATAATAATAATAATAATAATAATAATAATAATAATAATAATATATTTCTTACCCGCCTCTCCGATTGGATCGAGGCGGGGAACAACAGCAAGCATAAAATACATAAAATACTGATTAAAAACACAGTATACACTCTTAAAAAACATCCTAAAAGCATACGAGAAGTATCCTAAAAAGGCATACCATTTTTTAAAAATAAATTAATTAAAAGACAAAGAGCTTTAAAGTATCCCACTAAAATCACTTTTACATTTCCCCAGTCAGTAAGATCTTACCAGGTTTTGTTTTTAGCATGCAGTTGGACACAAAATGTGCAGTTTGGGGTGGGGTGGGGGAAGTGCAGTTGGAAAACTTGGGGAAATTAGACTTATGTTTTGCGTATATATTAAGAACTCAAACAATGGGAAGTGTCAGGGATGGCATGTAACACAAATGATATAAGGGTGGAATGTTCCCAGACTTAAAGCACTATTAAAAGAAGTTCTTCTTTTTGGCCAAACCTTCTCCTTTTCACCTTCATCTTTGAGCAAATAATAGTTTGTTGCATCATTGTAAATACCCTTAAAGTACTCCTATCCTCATATCTTAGGCATGATTGCACCCTATGTTCCTTCTGCAATCAATGCAGATAGCTGGTCTGGAGTCTCAGGACTTAGCTAGACCTAAGGTTTATCCCGGGGTCGTCCTGGGGTCGTCCCTGCCTACTCCTGGGATATCCTGTGTGTCATTTACATGAACAGGGATGAGCCCGGGAAGATCCCGGGATAAACCTTAGGTCTAACTAAGGCCTCAGTTAGCCAATGGTGGAATATTATAATGGATGTACATATACATATTTTGAGTGTATGTCTCTGTATGCGGTATACAGACGGTAAAAACAAGACCTGGAGCTGACTGTAGTTCAGATCACGAACTTCTTACTGCACAATTTAGGATCAAACTAAAGAGAATAGGGAAGACCCACAGATCAGTTAGATATGAGCTCACTAATATTCCTAATGACTATGCAGTGGAAGTGAAGAATAGATTTAAGGGACTAGATTTAGTAGATAGGGTCCTGGAAGAACTATGGACAGAAGTCCGCAACATTGTCCAAGAGGTGGCAACAAAAAATGTTCCAAAGAAAAAACCAAGAAGGCAAGATGGCTGTCTGCTGAGACACTGGAAGTAGCCCAAGAAAGAAGGAAAGCAAAAGGCAACAGTGATAGGGGGAGATATGCCCAATTAAATGCAAAATTCCAGAGGTTAGCCAGAAGAGATAAGGAATTATTTTTAAACAAGCAATGCGCGGAAGTGGAAGAAGACAATAGAATAGGAAGGACAAGACACCTCTTCCAGAAAATTAGAAACATCGGAGGTAAATTCCAGGCAAAAATGGGTATGATCAAAAACAAAGATGGCAAGGACCTAACAGAAACAGAGATCAAGAAAAGGTGGCAAAAATATACGGAAGATCTGTATAGGAAGGATAATAATATCGGGGATAGCTGAGACGGTGTGGTCAGTGAGTTAGAGCCAGACATCCTGAAGAGTGAGGTTGAATGGGCCTTAAGAAGCATTGCTAATAACAAGGCAGCAGGAGACGACAGTATCCCAGCTGAACTGTTTAAAATATTGCAAGATGCTGCTGTCAAGGTGATGCATGCCATATGCCAGCAAATTTGGAAAACATAAGAATGGCCATCAGATTGGAAAAAATCAACTTATATCCCCATACCAAAAAAGGGAAACACTAAAGAATGTTCCAGCTATCGTACAGTGGCACTTATTTCACATGCCAGCAAGGTAATGCTCAAGATCCTGCAAGGTAGACTCCAGCAATTCATGGAGTGAGAATTGCCAGATGTACAAGCTGGGTTTAGAAAAGGCAGAGGAACTAGAGACCAAATTGCCAATATCCGCTGGATAATGGAGAAAGCCAGGGAGTTCCAGAAAAACATCTATTTCTGTTTTATTGACTATTCTAAAGCCTTTGACTGTGTGGATCACAACAAACTGTGGCAAGTTCTTGGTGGTATTATTATTATTATTATTATTTATTTATTTATTTATTTATTTATATAGCACCATCAATGTACATGGTGCTGTACAGGATACCAAGTCATCTTGTCTGCCTCCTGAGGAATCTGTATAATGAACAAGTAGCAACGGTAAGAACAGACCACGGAACAACGGACTGGTTTAAGATTGGGAAAGGAGTACGGCAGGGTTGTATACTCTCACCTTACCTATTCAACTTGTATGCAGAACACATACAAGTTTAAACCCTGAACCCACAAAAAGCAAAACGAGAATACCATACAGTTCAGGAGTCATCACGTTTCCTCTGTGAGTTAATAGCAGCCAGTACTGAAAGGGCTCATCTATACCAAGCAGGATATTCCACTATGAAAGCGGTATATAAAAGGCAGAAGCCACACTACCGCTTTATAGAGGTATTGAAGTGCACTGACAACTGTTGGGGGCTATGACACATACCATATACCGCTCTCATACCTCTATATCCTGCTTGGTGTGGTTTCTGCTTTTTCTATACCGCTTTCATAGTTGAATATCCTATTGGTGTAGATGAGCCCAAAGTCTGCAGCCTGTGCAGTTTGCACCACCCAGTGCTAGCTCCAGGTTTTTGAGTGCGCATGAGCAAGACATCATCTATGGGCCCCCTCTCTCAACTAGTCTCTTCTCACTGCTGTTGTCGCCAGTTGTTATTGCTCCTCATTCTCTTTCTCACCATTGGTACCACTTGCTTCCTTGACAGGCAGAGAGCCATTGTGGAAGTAGGCAGTGGCATCTACTGCTCTTCTTGTCTAGGCCAAAGTGAGAGTCACTTAACAAGCAGCTTGCAATGATGAAGAGGAACAGTTGAAGGGGGTTCTTGTCAATGCGCTCCTGCTGGGGGGTGGGCCCTTCACAGGTGTCCAACCATGCCCACCCCTGATGTCAGCCCTGATGCTACCAGCTGAGTTGTTCTTAACAGGCAGTCTTGGTGAAAATTGGAGAAGGTAGGAGCAGACGTGTTAGCTGTACTTAACAGTCACCAAACAACCTCTCAGCCTGAAGATTTGAAAATTGCCGTTATCCTTTCATTGCATTGGAAAAATGGAATAGGAATGGACATTTATAACATCGTGCACATGCAAAAAACCTTCAGAAACTTAAAAGCATTCAAGGTTAGGGTGGGCAACGTAGATTGACCACTTAAGATGACATGCATCACCTTAAAAGGGTGGGGGGCAAAGAGGACATAATTTGTAAACATTTATTTATACATAAATATGCACATTCTAAAATAAGTACTATAATTTAAATAAATATATGGTCTGCTGTCCAGGTGCCAGTTGCTGATGGGCAACGTAGAGGCCCCTGCTTCTTCCTTATGCTTTGTTGTTGTTTTTCATTTTAAACCAGACTTGGACTGGTAAGCCATTAAATAGAGGATACCTTCAAATAGAGGACCGTCCTTTTTAGTAGGACACATTGTCAGTGTATAATGAAGAATTATTGTGAACCTGGAAAACAAAAACAAACTATTTTTGAGGGGTACCAATTTTGACAGCACACATTTGAGGAGACAGCAGGAATCCATAGATAACTTCGTTACTGAACTAAGGGAGATTCATAAATGAATTGTCACTGTATGGAGAAACTGCCACTGATACAGGGTGTTAGCAGGGAACAAAGCACATATTGTGTTGCTTTGGTACTTCTTTTTTTTAGCATGGAGTGCTTCATGGGGCATTTGTGCAGTTGGGAAATCTGCTTTTAAAAAAGCATGGATCTTGCCCAAATAAAAAGGTCTTCTGGTACCTTGAGAAGATGATCAAGCTTATTTATTTATTTATTTATTACATTTTCATACCGCCCAATAGCCGAAGCTCTCTGGGCGGTTCACAAAAATTAAAACCACAAAAAACATCCAACAGGTTAAAAACACAATTACGAAATACAGTATAAAAAGCGCAACCAGGATAAAACCACACAGCAAAGTTGATTATAAGATTAAAATACAGAGTTAAAACAGTAAAATTTAAATTTAAGTTAAAATTAAGTGTTAAAATACTGAGTGAATAAAAAGGTCTTTAGCTGGCGACGAAAGCAGTACAGTGTAGGCGCCAGGTGGACCTCTCTGGGGAGTTCGTTCCACAACCAGGGTGCCACAGCGGAGAAAGCCCTCCTCCTAGTAGCCACCTGCCTCACTTCCTTTGGCAGGGGCTCACGGAGAAGGGCCCCTGCAGATGATCTTAAGGTCCGGATAGGTACATATGGGAGGAGGCATTCCTTCAGATAACCTGGCCCCAAACCGTTTAGGGCTTTAAATGTCAATACCAGCACTTTGAATTGGGCCCGGACCTGGACTGGCAGCCAATGAAGTTGTAAAAGGACTGGCGTAATGTGATCTCGCCAGCCAGTCCCTGTTAGTAAACGGGCTGCCCTGTTTTGTACCAGCTGAAGCTTCCGGACCGTTTTCAAAGGCAGCCCCACGTATAACGCATTGCAGTAATCCAAGCGAGAGGTTATCAGAGCATGGATAACTGTAGCTAGGCTATCTCTGTCCAGATAAGGGCGCAGCTGGTATATCAACCTAAGCTGATAAAAGGTGCTCTTTGCCACTGAGTTCACCTGTGCCTCAAGTGACAGTTCTGGATCCAAGAGCACCCCCAAACTACGGACCTGATCTTTTAGGGAGAGTGCAACCCCGTCCAGGACAGGGCAAACATCACCTCGCCGGACAGATGAACCATCCGCTAACAGTACCTCCGTCTTGTCTGGATTGAGTCTCAGTTTGTTAGCCCTCATCCAGTCCATTACCGTGCTCAGGCACTGGTTCAGAACAGTCACTGCCTCACCTGGGTTTGATGAAAAGGAAAGGTAGAGCTGGGTATCATCCGTATATTGATGACACCTCAGTCCACATCTCCGGATAACCTCCCCCAGCGGCTTCATGTATATGTTAAACAGCATAGGGGATAAGATAGAGCCCTGTGGAACCCCATGGCTTAGGAGCCACGGCACAGAGCAATAATCCCCCAGCAACACCTTCTGGAATCGGCCATCCAAGTAGGAGCGGAACCACTGCAACGCAGTACCTCCAACTCCCAGCTCAGACAACCTATCCAGAAGGATACCATGGTCGATGGTATCGAAGGCCGCTGAGAGGTCCAGGAGAACCAACAGGGTCGCACTCCCCCTGTCTCTCTCCCGACAGAGCTCATCCCACAGGGCAACCAAGGCAGTTTCCATTCCAAAACCAGGCCTGAAACCCGATTGAAATGGATCTAGATAATCCGTTTCATTCAAGAGTGCCTGGAGTTGTCCTGCAACCACCCGCTCAAGCACCTTGCCCAGGAAAGGGATATTAGCCACCGGCTTGTAGTTGTTAACATCCTCCGGGTCCAGATTAGGCTTCTTCAGGAGTGGTCTAATTACCGCCTCTTTTAAAGAGGCCGGCACCACTCCCTCTCTCAAGGAGGCATTTACAACCTCCTGGACCCAGCCGGCGATCCCCTCCTTATTTGATGTAATGAGCCATGAGGGGCAAGGGGCAAGCACACAGGTGGTCGACCGGACTTGGCCAAGCACCTTGTCCACATCCTCGGGCCTCAATAACTGAAACTCATCCAATAAAACTGAACCGGACGGCGCTCTGAACGCCTCTACTAGTGGAGCTGCATTAAGTGTGGTGTCCAATTCATGACGAATCTGAGCGACTTTATCTTCAAAGTCCCGTGCAAACTCGTCACAGCGTGCTACCGAGGGTTCCACCATCTCTCGCCCTGGCCCAGAGTGTAACAGGCCGCGAACCACTCGGAAAAGCTCCGCCGGACGACACTGAGAAGACGCAATGCTGGTAGAAAAGAACTGCCTCTTTGCCACCCTCACCGCCACAGAGTAGGCTCGATAGTGAGCTCTAACCCGTGTTCGATCAGACCCAGCACGAGTTTTCCTCCACCTGCGTTCTAGCCGTCTCCCCTCTTGCTTCATCGCCCTTAGCTCAGGTGTATACCAAGGAGCTGACCGGGCTCTGCTCAGAGGGATCTTTAATGAACTTTCAAGGCTTTTTATTACTGTAGTGGCATACAAGTGTCAATATATCACCTTTATAATGTTGGACCAAAATAGTGTGGCTCCTTCCTGGGCTGCTTGAGTATTGTCAGAAGGCACTCTTGGAAGGATGAAAGTCCTTGAGCTGAGGAGCAACCACTCAGTAAGGCTATCGGCATGTCCTCGTTTTCACTTTTCACACAGATACGATATGCTTATAACATTAAGCTGATATAAGAACTGAAGAATAGGACATGGGATGTTTTTGAAAGCAAAGATCTTGAAATGGTTAAGTTAGATTTTAACACTTCTGACTTAAATTAGAGGTGGTTGATGTTTAAAATTGAATGCTACCACATGGGAAGAAAAAAAATCCTCCTGTACAGAGAAAAATAACAGGTGGGGTAAAGCTGACCCTTTCTCCCTGACATTCAGGCTTTCTCCAGGTAAGGTGTTTTTTTCATGGTTAACATCCAGACATGCATTTTCGCCATCTTTTGTTTCCTGAAGTGATAGAATTTTATTAAATTGCATCAAAACAAAAACAGATTATTTAAGAACATTCATTGGGTTATTTTCTTTTTTATATACCTCAGCCATTCATTCTTGTAAGATCACCTTGGAGACATTCAGGGCTCATGCCTGGACTTGCCTGGACATGCCATTTGAGTGAACCAGCATCTTCACATGGATATTCAGCAGTCCCAATTCTTGTAATGGAGGTGGCTTGAAAAGGTGCCACTGCCATTTCAGGAATTGGGACAGGCAGAACATGGTACCAGTATGGGTTGACAGCTTTCACAAATGAACACTACCAGCATGGGTTGACAGCTTTCACAAATGCACTGGGGATGCTCAGTGTGACACACTTGGAGAATTCTTGCATTAGAGTCTTGGAACTTATTTGTTCAGTCTTGAACACCTTTTTACTATAAGCCCCATCACATCTAGGTAGAAACACACGGCTCCCGTTGCTTCTCTGTCGTCGCTCCAACGTCGCTTCCTAAAAACAGGAAGTAACAACGCCCATTCAGTCCAGCAGGAGAGAGCAGCAACCAGACTATTTCTGGGTTTTTTTGTGGTGCAAGGAAAGCCAGAAGGGGCGGAAGACGGGTGAGAGACAGACGACGTCATGTGAGCAATCCGTGAGTGCCCAGTAACGAGCGTGCAGTAAAACGCTCATCGGATGGAGCTTTATATCAGCGCACACATATTAAATTGTCACCTCCACTTTTGCCCAGGCATGAATGTGGCAGTGCCCCTGAATTCAAGAAGCCAAGTGCAGACCACCTTATGTTTAGAAGCCATATGCTTCATAGTAATTGACTCTAAGGCCATATCTACACCAAGCAGGATATAGCACTATGAAGGCGGCATGAAAGCAGTATTTAAGAGGCAGGAGCCACACTACTGCTTTATAGCAGTATTGAAGTGCACTGACAACTGTTGGGGCCCATGACTTCCATCACACCTACTCCCCCCACTGCTTTGAGTCTGCGGTTTTCCTCTCCGTTTCCTTAGTGAATGGAGTGCTGAGCCATTACGTGTCTGTGCTTTGTTGTGGTCTTCCACCCCATGGGTTATTCGCTCTCCCTCTCCACCCTGCTGCCCCTTCTTCCACCTCCAGTTCATTGGTTCTTGCCCTTGATGGGTGTCTTGCAGTGCTGGAGTGGGGAGAAATGGAGCTGCTTGCCAATTCCTTTATCCCTTGATTTTTTTAGGAAATTTTTATTTATTTTTCTGTCTCAAACCCTTCCCCCTTCCCATAAACAAGCACGGACACACACACACACACCTTTCTGATACTACATTAATCTACCCCTGCACATTTATGGAGAGAGTTTTTATCCTTTTTAAAAAAACCTCCAATCCGTGTTTCCCTTCCTAAAATTGTATGCGTGCACATGTGTATTCAACCAAGCGAAAAGGGCACATTCCCTCTGAACGTCAACATATACTGCTTTCATAGTGCAATATCCTGGTTGGTATAGATCTTGCCATAGTCTAACCTACCTTATATGGTTGTGAGGATAAAATGGAAAGGAGGAGGAACAAGTAAGCTGCTTGGGTTCTTTGCAACTGGAAAAAAAAGGCAGGATATAAATGTAATAATAAAATAAAAAACATGTGGAGCACGCCAGGTTGGAGAAGGCTGCTTTATATAGTTGTGCTACCCAAAAGAGACAAATGCAGCTAGGCTTGAATGTTTTTGTTTACTGGTAGTTTATTTTATTTTTGCTTGTCTGCCAAAAAATGAAAACTCATATGAAAGGGCTAGCTTTTTCAAGGCCTTAGCTTGAATTTTGATTTGATATGGACATGCACAGTATTGTCCTGAATAAATTTACTGAATACTGAGCCTAAAATCTTGGAGTTGGAATTTCTGAGAGCTATGGAATACTTCACGATAGATTTGCTATTGTATATGAAAGAAGGTTATAATTATAGCTGGTAATTTGGTTGTAGACTCCAACATTCTGTATTTAATTTTAAACATCACAGTGATTAGTCCTTCCTGTCTATATTGCTTTTGTTACAGTAGGCTAGAAATCAATTTACAGTCCAATTCAACTCCCACCAGGCTGGAGTTCCAACTTAATTTATTTTTCAGAGAAATGGCATCATTTAGTTCTAAAAGGAATACATTTGGTATTTCATTAACAACATGTGCCTTACCTCTTCAGTTTCTGTACTACTACACCAAGCAAAATGGGTTTATTTTGTTGTTTAAAAAATCCACAAATTTGTTAAGGACAATGGAGCTTACTCATTCTCATGCCATACATTGATATATGGGTATAATGTTAATGACTGGACCCTTCAGCACACATCTCTCCCTGAAATGCATTTGCATTCTTTTAATTTTTGAGGATGAGAACAACTTCCATTATTATTACAGTGTATTAAAAACAAATAGCTGTATGCCTGTGTACTCAAACCAGATCTCCACTGATAGCATTAATAATCAGTTCAAGGTGGCTGGGAATGGCGTCTTCCTTCTGAAGAGTTTATCATCTGTGGTATCTGTACACAGCCCTGGCTGCTGGATTGGACCACGAATCATTCACACAGTACCTGTTTCTACATGCAGTTCCTCGTCTAGCTAAGTTAATGCTCATCTAGCTGAACCCTGTAATACATAACCAAATTGGAGTGACATGAATATATGTTGGGGTATCTATGAATATAAAATATTGCCAAATATTTAACTAAAGAAAACCAAAATGAACCTCCTAATATATATCTTTATATCATTGTTAAATTGCATTATGTTGCACTAACAGGATATGTGTTAAAGCCTCCTTTGTTTTAGCTTTCTGGTTTCTTTCATGCTGACCTCAAACCACACCTCAATTTGTATGACCCTTTCCAAACTGCTCTGCATTTCCCCATGTGAGATTGTGAATGTTTTTTTGCTGATTTGACAGTGTCATAGTTAAACTTGAAAGTTTAAATTATTATTTTCTTCATTTGGGGATGTTCATTGCAATAGACTTGCAGAACTCTTGCATTAGAGTCATGGAACGTATTTATTGAGTCCTGAATACCTTTTCACTATACCAGTACACATATATTAAATTGTCACCTGGCAATACAATGACCTAAGTCTCTTTCTAGAGATGTTGTTTGTTACCATAATTTATTTTCCTTCCCCCTCTTATCAATTGACACCCTAGTGCTTTCTTGCTGTTGATGCTTGAACTGACAACCTTTATCTGTTATCATGTGGATATATGGCTGATCACATGAAATATAGGATTAATTAGTAAGGATGTGCGCTGCCAGGGATTCCGTTCCATTTAAGCCTGATGGGATTCTGTGGTGTTTCTGTTCAGGTAAGCCACAGAGGACTGTAGCAGATTCTTCTTCTTTCTGATTCCAGAAATATTTTGTGCGTTTTTTTCTGGGATCTGCCATTTGCACAGATGGTAATTTGTGCAAATTTGGGGGTATCTTGAAATCTGTGTAAATGGTGATGTAATTTTTTTTTAAAAAAAATTATTGGTAATATTGCACAAATGTGCATGATTGCAGGCCCTCAAGTCCACTAAGTAGCCTTGCAGAAACATATCCCCCTCTTGTAAATATCCTTGTCTGTTTCATCCTCTCTGCCCACTAGTTGATTTAGCTCAGGAGAGCCATATTCCATACTTGTCAAAGAACTTGTCAATTCCCCCAGCTCCCACAAGAAGTGGAGAAGCACAGTCTGACATTGAAAAGTTATTTGACAAACAAGGAATATAGCTCTGCTAAAGCAAGAAGTGTGTGGAGTGGTTGAAACTGACAAAGATATTTACAAAAGGGAAATATGTCTCTGCGGGGCTAAATAGTGGACTTGTGATCATGTGCATTTGCTTAAGTTCGCCAATAATTTTTTAAAAAAAAAAATTATGAAAGCATTTGTGCAAATTCCAAGATCCACTTTCCACAGAGATTGTGCAAATTGCCATCATTTTAAAAAAAACAAAAAAACAATAAACATATTGGCTTGACTTGCTACAAATTGAGTCAACACCATCAGGGTGGGGGGAACAGAACAAAATCTGAAGAGCCAAACCAGAAAAATCCATCCCCTAAACGGAATTCTCATACATTGCTACTAATTACAGCAATATAAATCTGCAGTAATGTTGGTAGGAAGGTTATCTAAGAAAGTCAGTAGCTACACTGAAAGTTCATGCCTAGCTGCAATGCTAGAAAAAAAATGTATATTTGGTTAGATTTGGGGGATGTGGAGGTATGAGTTGGGGGTTGGCGCAATTTATTTTGTGGAGCAAATTTGGACTAAATCATCTCATTGCTTTAAAAACATTATACCATGTTTTTCAATGCCAACAGCCCTTTCAGGGTTGCTTGCAAAAAGCGACAATTACAAAATGAAAAAGACAAAATAGCATTTAAGAACAAAATCTAAAATAAAGCAGAAAGATATAGCAGTCTAAGTGGGGCAAGTATTAGTGACAGTCTTGGTGATATGATACACAACATTTCATGCTGGTTCTACTAACTCCAAAGGAATTCCAAAACTGTGAGTTGTTTCAAGCCCTAATTATTACCATTTTTGGATGACTTGGTGGGGAAAGAGAGGAAATGAGCTGGAACACCTTGCTTTAAGATACAGAAGCAAATTTCCGCTCCTGAAGTAAGTAGTAGAATCCAGCATTTTGCTTGCTGTCAAAACCTGTGAGCACAGAAATTACGGTCTGGGCAATAATGAGGCTATCCACATAGAAGGGAAAGCTGAACTTCTGGTTTCCATACATAGAAATAGTTATTGTCACATATGCAGATTCATTGTTGGCTAATACATCTGGCTGCCTCTTAACCACAGGGGTTAAGCATTTTGAGCTAAACATGAGTGTGTTGTGTGAACCATGACTTAGTGTGTCGTGTGAACCATTCTTAACCATGGTGGCTGGCTACATAACCATGGTTTAAACACACTCACCAACCATTTGCTGCAAAAAGGTTAGCAACCTAACCATGGCTTAGTGTGTTGTCTGAACAGGCCCTAAGCATTCTTTACTTACACAACAGTTTTTCACCTGGATCTGAGTATGAGGGTGACTTTTTAAAATCATATTATATATGGCTTCTATACCGAAACCATGTCGACATCTGGTTACTTATACAAAGAACTAGAGATGTGGGTTTAACTAGCAGGTTTATATAGCTGAGAAAATCTTGTGATATAAATCATTAGATCATGTAGTAAGATAATTCCAGACTGAGAATCTGTGTTTGTTGAGGCTAAAGTTCATTTCCACCTCTATCGAAAGATGCTCAGACTTTATCCCCCACACATGCCACCATTTATATAAGCCAAATTTTGATTATTGCTTTTCAGACCTTTGTCCTTCAATTATTTATTTATTAGTGAATTATTTAATCAGTTGCAGAGACTAAGGCCAGTTCTACACCAAGCAGGATATTCCACTATGAAAGCAGTATATAGGAGACACACTACTGATTTATAGTGGTATTGAAGTACACTGACAGCTGTTGGGGCCCAAGACACATACCATATACTGCTTTCATAGTGCTATATACTGCTTGGTGTAGATCTGGCCCAATGTTCTCAAGTCATAGATAAATCCATTCATGTCAAACACACAAGTATCTCATGCTAAAACATCCATGGTTCAAAGTTTTCTTAATATTTCAGATGGATGTGAAAATGCAATGAAGAAAATATGATCGATGTACAAATAGTGTAAATACATAAAAAGTTCATGAATGGGCATAATTTTGAAAATAGAACATAAATACATTCTGTAATTGTCCAAAATGCAGTAAAATTGTTGTTAGATCATCAAGATTGTATTTACTATGTACAAACTCAGTCTGTCGCAATGGCAATTTTGTACCCCATTGTGCAATTTTCATCAGCCTCGGTGTTCAAAACAAGGCAATTTGTCTTGCTGTGAGTGCAAAAAGAATTACACAAATTATGTGTCTGTTTCTGTGTCTGAATACTCTCACAAATCCTATGAAGTGTTTATTTTGTGGCAGTTCTTCCTGAGGGAAAATATATGAGTAAGAATGAGGTTGTTTTCTCTTATTACTATGTTTCTTATTACTATGTTTGCTTCTATTTGATGGAAGAAATTAGTTGTTTTTAATGCACTTTAACAATATATTCTTCCCCAATGGAAGTTCTTGAAATGCAGAAATGATTAATTTCACATCACCGGCATTAGGAATCAGTGAGAATGATGTGGGTAATTGGTAAATCAGCTACATTTCACAGAAACAATTCTGAAATAAAGCTACATTAGAAAAAAATGAACACACCAACTTGTCCTAAGCTTTTTATGAAAATGTATTAATGTGTAAGGCAAGGGTCCATGTGGCCAGATGTGGACTCCTGCGTTTTTCTTTCTTTTCCTTTTTTTTTGGCATCCCACCATCACCGCAGGGTGATGGGGCAGGGGGAAATTGGCAAATTAGACACCCTTTAGAAGGATCAAATGGCAGTTTACCATTTTGACAATGCAGCAGCAAAATAGCCCTTTTTGATGCCATCCCTCTGAAATTTGCCGCTAAACCACCACACTGTCTTTTTAAAGGGACAATTCTTCACCCTTTTCCCCACCGCTGAATTTCAGTGGCAACAG
Organism: Elgaria multicarinata webbii; assembly: GCF_023053635.1. NCBI lineage: Eukaryota > Metazoa > Chordata > Lepidosauria > Squamata > Anguidae > Elgaria > Elgaria multicarinata. Next base: position 22,879,723 of record NC_086175.1, on the reverse strand, counting down.
AGCACTCCCCAGAAATTCCCCTGATGCAACATTTTGCATACAGAAGCCCCCAAATTCAATCCCTAGCATTTCCAGGTAGGACAAGAAAAACTGCCTGAAACCCTGGAGACCCACTGCCAGTCCATGTCGATAATACTAGGCTAGGTAGACCAAGGGTCTGAATCAGTATAAGACAGCTTCCTAGGATTGTACTGGTTAATTGTGAGAGGTAGAAAGGTTACTTCTACAACCTAACATTGTAAATGAGGCCTACCATTGCCAGCCTGCCAACTGTCATCCAAGTTGTTACTCTTACCAAGAAGCAATTCTGGACTTTAGTAGGTTTAAAGATGGTCCAGATATTAGGGTGACTATATGAAAAGGAGGACAGGGCTCCTGTATTTTCAACAGTTGTATAGAAAAGGGAATTTCAGCAGGTGTCATTTGTACGCATGCAGCACCTGGTGAAATGCCCTCTTCATAACAACAGTTAAAGCTGCAGGAGCCTTGCCCACTGTCAGGTTCTGTCCTGTAGCACCTCCTGGCGGCCCTATTAATAAACACTATTAACTGTTGGCTCATAAATATAGGCAAATGGACTTGTAGCTAAAGGTCATGATAAGAAGGATTCTGGCTAGAGAGTAGAGAACAGGAGTGCCCACACTATTCATGGTCAATTCAGGCAGTCAAGCAAGCAGACAAAAGCCTGAGGATGAAGACAGCAGCCTAGCTTAAGGGAAGAAGCTGACAAAGAATGGTAACTGAAATCACAGAAACCGAGTATCTTGTACAAGAGGAAGACTCCAGGAGCTGTTCTGAAGAGGGGTGTCTGGCCATATTGTCAGCGAAAGGCAGCTGGCTGCAAGAAGCTGCAGGACTTTTGGTAGAGGCAAGCAACTGTTTCTTTACGGTGTCCTTGTCAACAAGTCCCTGACTAAAGGGAAGACTTCAGATGAACTGGAAGCAAACTTGTCAATTGAAGATTGTTCATCTCAGGGAGCTGTGCATCCAACATGAGAGAGAGAGAGAGAGAGAGAGAGAGAGAGAGAGAGAGAGAGAGAGAGACTACCCAGTGATTTCCTGACCAGAGGGAGAACTTCAGGTCAAGACCTCTGAGTCACTCTGGGGTGAGCTAACTGAGGTAGAGGTAGGAAAAAAGATATTTGGCAACTGGATTTTAATAGAGAAATGAACTAGGATAAGAAAATAGCTGCTTCCCTAAAGAGACAATATCTTTAAAAGTAAGTAACCAGTACAGCTTATTTATAACATCAAGATTTTAAGTAACTTTTAAATAAACCCTATTTATTAACATAATATATTGTTAAACTGCACTGGAAATTAGAATTGTTCAAGTGAGCCAGTTCTATAGAAGCTTAAATGTACACATTTCATTTTGATGTGTATGCAGCCATGAAGTCATTCCCAGTAGTGATCATGTGACTGGAAAAGTAGTTTAACATTCAGGAAGAAAGACAACAGACAAGGAAGCAGTGTTCAAAGGAAATGTAGACCCTTAATGAAATGCAGAAGTCTCATCTGTGAACTCTTCCCAATGTTATTCAACCATACCACTATGTAGCCTTCTATAACAGTACTTAAGGGAAACTTCACGAAAGATAAGGGAGCTGTCCCTGGCACTTTTGTAATTGAGGACTGGAAGGGGAGAATCACTGAAAATATAAAACATTTATTTTGAAGTCACATATATCGTATTTGTCTATGGCACAAAGGCCATTACAATCACCACAATAAAACAAGATGTCTCTGTGACAGCCAGAATTTTTGCAAACTTAGAGGGAGAGAATTCATATAAAAGAATCAAACTGAGAGAAAAGGCTGAGATTTATATTGGTGAAAAATAGTTTTTTATAGTAGCGATGATAACAGAAGCGATGATAACAGGGACTGTTACCCTGTTTACTAACAGGGACTGGCCGGCGAGATCACATTACGCCAGTTCTTTTCCAGCTTCATTGGCTGCCAGTCCAGGTTCGGGCCCAATTCAAAGTGCTGGTATTGACATTTAAAGCCCTAAACAGTTTGGGGCCAGGTTATTTGAAGGAACGCCTCCTCCCATATGTACCTACCCGGACCTTAAGATCATCTACAGGGACCCTTCTCCGTGACCCTCTGCCAAAGGAAGTGAGGCAGGTGGCTACTAGGAGGAGGGCTTTCTCCGCTGTGGCACCCCGGTTGTGGAACGAGCTCCCCAGAGAGGTCCGCCTGGCGCCTACATTGTACTGCTTTCGTCGCCAGCTGAAGACCTTTTTATTCTCTCAGTATTTTAACACTTAATTTTAACTTAAATTTAAATTTTACTGTTTTAACTCTGTATTTTAATCTTATATCAATTTTGCTGCGTGGTTTTATCCTGGTTGCGTTTTTTATACTGTATTTTGTAATTGTGTTTTTAACCTGTTGGGTGTTTTATTGTGGTTTTAATTTTTGTGAACCGCCCAGAGAGCTTCGGCTATTGGGCGGTATAAAAATCTAATAAATAAATAAATAACAGAAAATTATAGCAGGTGGTCCCCTCTGCAATCTACGCCTGATTCCTTTAGAATTCCTTTAGAAAATTCCTTTAGAAAATTTTGGCGGACTTTTTGATCTGCTGCAGCAAACGTTGCAACCTTGATGGTAATCACTTTACTATAATCTGCTAACTGATCATAGATAGTATTAGCTGTAGGCCAACATGCTCTTGGTCTCAGAAGATCTCCCAGGAAATGATTCCTAATATCTTTATACAAGGAGCAGTGTAACAAGTAATTTACTATATCTTCTACCTCCCCCGCAATATTTAGCTCAGGCCTCTATTATTTATCTCAGTGCTCTATTATCTTGTAAATCACAAAGGAGAAAAAAAACAGCCACATTTTCCACAGTGAAACTATACCATTTCAGGCCATTGGTTCTGATGATGCCCTGTTGTGTTGCTGGGTTCTGCTATAGATCTGATCTTGAGTATGGGTCAGGTTCCTCAGGAACAATATCAGCACCATGGAAAGCATCATGTGGTGCTAGAAGCCAGACAGCTGCAATGAAGATCTTCTTTCAGGAGCTGAAAAAGACCCCATGGCTGCCACCTATTGGAAACTGGAACCCCCCACAACTAATTCCTGCAAGCAAGCACTTAAAAGTGAGGACTGCACTTCTAAGATTTCTAAGTTGGAGAACAGACACCAAAGAAAAGCCTGCAACGCCCTAGCTCTGGCACTCAGTAAAAAGAAAGCTCCATTCTGCACTATATCAGACAATTCCAGAGGAAATGATCTATCATTTCATCCACTCCATAAACTTCACAAAGAGCAGAATCAGATCCCCTCAAAACAAACAAATTGCTATGTTAAGCACAATTTACATTCAAGGAGAAAGAATGCAGCAGCTATCTTCCCATCTTGGACACTTTTAGACCTATCTGTAAAGATCTTACTATGACTGCCCCATTTAAAGAAAAAAAATATTCTAGAAATGAGGTGATGTTGTTTTTTTAGCTCAACACCTTTTAAACTAGACTTCATTGCAGTGTTTCCATCCACAACTGGAGGCTGCCACAACCAAGAAATTAAGGCTTAACAGAAACCCTGTTTTGCAACAAAGGGACATCCACCCAAGATGAACTTTGCAGCACATGAGGGAACCATCTAACAATACATCTCCTCGTAGGTGTCATAGAGAGTGCTTCCCTGACCAACCTGTAAATTCCTCAACCTGTCCAAAGTGAGATATCAAGAAATAAACGAGTCAGGTCTCCAGGCCACACACTGCCAGACAGTGCAAGGAGTTGTGACAAAGGCTCCATATATTATCTGTATGGCATTAGTCCTATGACATCTGTCTTCTGCAATAATGATTTAGAAGCAGAAGGCATAAGCTTGACAACCTTAGTCTGAAATAGACCTAAGTCATGCATAATAGTACATCAACAACTATTTCTATTTGCCCCCACCCCCAAATAAAACTTGAAATGCTCTTAAGCAAATTGAAGATTATGTGTGTTCAGGACATATTGAATAGGCTGCCTCCATATTAACCTAGCATCAAAACATATATCCAAGAACTTGAAATGTGAAACCAATTAAATCTGCTTTTCATAAAGGGACAAAACAATATTCCCAGAGAAGCAGCATCTAGTAAAAACCATTTCTACTGTTTTAGCCAACAAAAAATGAAAAATCCCAAGATACACCCATGTTTCTAGATTACCCAAGCATTCATTAAGCTTCCTCTCTACTGTGGCAATATTCCTTCCTCACAGCCATATGACAGAATCATCAGCATTTAAACTCGCCTCCATACCAGGTGGAATAACTGTCGGCAAATCATTAATCATTAAATTAAAGAGGACAGGGCTCACTACACTTACATGAGGAATACCACTTGATACTCAAGGAAAACCAAATAAAGTAGAGCCCACCCAAACACAAAATTACTAACGTACTTCTCAAAAGATCACGAATCCACCAAAACATTCTGCCTTGTACGGATAGATGATGTAACTCGTATCACTCTTTCAAACAGCAGTCTCCAAATGCAAAATGCCATCAAGAGTGCTCTGCCCTTTAGAAAATCTACTTTCCACAGCCACAAAAAGCCAATATTTCTCAAAAAAATAATAGATGTTTGTTCAACATATGGTCCATAAGTTTACATTGCATTACACAAGATGTTAATGCAATTGGCCTATAAGAAGAAGGAGCAGATAATCCCACCACCACCACCAATTTTCCTATGGGGACAACAAGAGCACATTTCCAGGATTTAGGCAAATTACTAACCTCCATATAAAATTGTATAGATCAAATAGTAAACATAAGCACTCATTGGGCAAGTGCTTTACACTACATAACTTACTCCATCCTTACCAGGAGAAGTATCCTTACAGCAACCTAAAATTTTCTCTTAACTCCCACATAGTAAAATAAACATTCAAAGCATTTTCATCATCTAAATTCCAGTCTTCTAACAAAGCACCATGCAAAGAAAGAAAACTATTCCAAAATGACCTAAAATCATCCATCTCTTTTTGACTCTTTGAAATACATTTGCCAATATCTCAGCTTTAACCATACTAGCAGTGCAAGTCTTACCATCACCAGATATCAAAACTGGTATTCCCCTCCGATGAGAAGGTACACCACTCATCTTCCTGTCCTGTCTATATACTGTTTCCCACAGAACTCCCTCCAACTCTTCCATTTAGCGTTTCAAACCACTACACCACAGCATTTAATTTAAAGATGGAAAAACACCTTGGATGTCAGAAATTAGGTTTTTTGATTCAGACTTCAACCAAGAGCCTAAGGCCTTTGCTAGACCTACTTTTAAATCCGTGTGGGAGGAGGGGTGAGCCCACGATTCAAGTAGTGCAGGCTGTTGCCCCAGTCTAAACGTCAGATACGACAGGCTAAAGGAAAGCCCCGTTGTGTCTGCCATTTTTTTCTTAAAGGGCCGGGTGCGCAGAAGCGCAAAATCAACCAAAGTGAGTTGTGGTTTGTTTGTTTTTTAAAAAAAGATTTCCCCACTCCCCACACCCTGCCCCAATCCCCCCCGCCGTGATCTCTCCCCCTGCCCTGATGGGCACAGCGCTCCTGAGAAGCGCTGCGCCCCGTCCTCCGCTTTTCCCTGATACTCGTGAGTAATTGCGGTAGCCGGGAAAAGTGGCGGAACGGTCTACACGCTCGCGGTCTTGGGCTCGAGGCTGCGGGAAATACCGGGCTACAACTGGAGCCCATTGCCCCGGGGCAAGGGAGGGTTGACCCCTGCCTGAGCCTGGGATTCCCTGTGCGTCATCTGGACACACAGGGGCGAGCCCGGAGTTCACCCCGGGCTAACCTGTGGTCTAGCAAAGGCCTAAGAAACCATGCAGTATTTTTAACCATTTTTACAACCTGATACCAATTTATACGTTTTGTTAGGATGAAAGCATTTTGTACAAAAAAATTTTTTTGTAGAACCATTTAAATAAAGTAGAGGTTCATCTTCATGACTTCCATCATTTTATGAGGCGAGTTCCTAATTTATAATTTTCAGTTGGTAGCATTAATCATTAATGTGCTACCCACATCCTCAGAAAATGCAATTAAACGATATTAAGGTTCCATATGGAACTATTTAAATACCTTTGAGAATATCCATTTTTCATCCTGGAACAGATGTTCACTTGTTGTTGTTATTTAATTTCTTCTAGCATGCATTCTGTGACAATATTTTCTTGCATTGTCTCAAAACATGAAATACAAAGTTAATAAATTGTAATGATTCACTTTTCTATGTCCATTTTTACATTGGAACCCAAAATTATAAAGGCAATTTGGTTAAAGATATGGACAGTATTTTCCTAAAAATTATGGAAGGCAAAATTGTTATCACATGCATTCTGATTTAAAGCAAATTTTACAGCTGGCCTTTTTAATAATAATAATAATAATAATAATAATAATAATAATAATAATAATAATAATCCAGCAGTAAACTGAAAAGGCCAGATAAAGCCTAAAGGATAGCCATACTGTGAGTGCCCTTTTGAGATGTTGGGTTACACACTTACAGAGATGACAAATACAGTTCATGATATTGCGATTTATTTATTTTTAAATAGCCTCATTGTCTTTGGCAAACCAACTTACTTAAAAATTATTTCTTTTGGAAATCTGGCATCACTAAATAGAGGCATTGATCTTTTATATCTTGGAAGAAATAAATAGTACTGTCATAGAAACAGGTGCAAACGCACCACTTAAAGTTATCATTAATTTAATCACTGAACTGTTCTTTTTTATGTGCTGATCTGCAAAAACAAAAACATTACAAGAATTGATTAGTTCATCCTTACCAACAGCTCTATGGAGTAATTAATCATTTTCCAAGTGCCAGACTTGAAGAAAGAACCAATCTGGCAGCTGTTGGCTATCTATGCTTTGGGATTCTGAGGTGAAAGATCATACGCGCTCTTACCCTATAATGATGCAGCATTAGGTGCAGGAACATACTGCAAATCTAAATGATCATGCAAGGCTAGGTCACATTAATTAAGTAGAAAATAAGGCATGGTGGGGTGGTTTTTTTTAACAAAACAAGAAATTACATTTTTCAGACTTAAATGAAAATGACCACGTGAATTTTATTTATTTAATGCAACTCCTGACCACACTTCAAGACTCTGGTCTTCCCAAATTAGCATACAATATAAAACAATAGAATCCAGAATCAAATGATAAAAACACCTTAGATTTAAATTATTTTAAAATAGCCAATTAAAATAAAATACAGTTTCAAATCTCTACCCGCAGCAAATACCATAAAACCTTTTCAGTTAAAAGCCAGAGAGAACAAGTGTGTTTTTAGAGCCCCTTTAAAGGCAATCAACTTGAGAGGGAACTCCATAGTTTAGGTGCCGCCATTGAGAAGGCCCTCTCTCTAGTGCCTGCAAACCTTACTGATCTTTCTGTGGAGCTGCCAGAAGCAGGGCTTCCAGAGATGATCTTAAAGCACAGGGAAATTCATACTGGTGTAGGTGGTCAATACTTGAGGGAGTGCCTCTCCCTAATATGCCTGCCGGAGACTTGAGATCTGTTGGAGGAACCCTCCTCTGCATCCCACCAACGTGAGTCATACGCTATGGTGGGTCATGGGAGGGGGCTTTCTCTGTTGTGTTATCCTGGCTATGGAATGCCTTCCCCTTGGAGGCCTGACTGGCGCCGGCTTCATTTCGGCGCCAAGTTAAGACATGGCTTTTGAACAAAGCCTTTGATTGCTAAATTCACCAAGCCTCTACATAGTTTTAATTGTTTTAAATGCTTTTAAATTCTATACTGGTTTTAGCTTGATTAATGGTTTGATTTGTTTTTAGCTGTGCATATTAATTGTTTTACATTGTTTGCATGATTTTATCTGTACACCACCCTGAGATCCTAGTGATATAGAATGGAATACAAATATTTTAATAAATAAATAAAATAAATAAATAGGTCGTCCTTCAAATACCCTTGACCTAACCTGTTAAGGACTTTAAAGATCAACACCAGCACTTTGAATTGAACTGATAAATGCACTTGCAACCAGTGTGGCTGGTACACACTTGATGTAATATGATCTAGCCCCAACAAGAATGTGAGTGGGTGTATTCTGTACCCCCTGAAATTTCTGAGTCATCTTCAAAAGCAGCCCCACATAGACTAGTCAAACTTGGATGTAACTAGGGCATGCACAGGGGGCTAAATATGCTTTTGCTAGTTGGGTTGCAGCTGATGTACCAACTTACCTAAAAGGCACCTGGTTACTGCCACCGCTGTGTTTTCACAGTCATCAACAAGACCAGAAGGAACCTTGAGGCCTTTAAGAGTAGTGGGGTAACACCATTCAATACAACTTGAATCCCTCTATCCAGATCTGAAGATTCCTCTACCCAAATATGTCTGTCTTGTCCGGATTAAGCTTCATCTTGTCCACCCACAATTTTTTAATCAACTTTTATTGCAAATTTTTAAACAAAATAAAAACAGTAAAATAATAATAATAATAATAATAATAATCATATACAACTACATACTTCAAAAGCTTCAGTTCCAAATATCACAATTTCTAAATGAAAAAGAACCAAAAAAGTAGCATATATTGCACATTAACGTTTCATATATACTTTATTGTTCTCATCCTTAATAGATGAGATAACATTTCAATGTTTTTGCTGCTTAAGGTGATGCGCAAGGATCTTACTAGGATGTTCACCGTTGTCTTACTTGTTTTAAGCAAGTCAAAGCAAATTCCGCTTGCTGTGAAAGAATAATATTCAATTCATGCTTAGCATTCTGCAATTCTGGGTAAAGTTGCACAGTGGGGGAGATGGCAAACTGGGTTATAAGGGATTTCAGCTTCTTACCTAGATACATCTGCTGAGTTCTTTTATTTATTTATTTTAAAAAAATTATAAGCAGCAGAGGCAATGATTCAACTCTGGATAAAGGCTTTGCTAGCCTCCCACTCAATGGCACATGAATTAGCTGTACCCTCATTAGTTTTGAAGTACTCTGTGAGTTCAGCTAGCATCTGAGTTTTAAACTTCTTATCATTAATAAGAGAAACATTAAGGTGCCACTAGCCAGGAGCCCTAGGAGTATCAGATAATTGCAATTCCAAACATACTGGGGCATGGTCAGACACTGGTAATATATCAATTATACAATCTTTTATTTGATCTATCAAAGATGTAGAAACCCCCCCCCCCGCAAAAAAATCTAATTTAAAGCAGTGATGGTGAACTCATGAAATAAAAGTATACTCTCTATCAACAGGATATAAAATTCTCCAAGCATCAATTAAACCATGTTCCATCATGTAAGCCTGAAGTGCCATTTTCACAGCTGTTTGAGTCTTAGGAGGAGGTGTTTACCTATCCAACATAGGGTCTAAAACCTCATTAAAGTCCCCCCCCCCAATCAAATAATCATAAGCAATGTCAACCAGATTACTGAAACAGTCGTGAAACATATCCGGGGAATCAGTATTGGTTCCATATACATTAATCATAGCAATTAGTTTATCCATATACTTCCCAACCCAAATCACCCTCATTTTAGAATATAAACATAGACATCTGGCAAGGACGTGGTCTCGGTATTCATGATTTCAAGTGAGGGGTCAACATCCACAATTAATGAGTAAAGTCCTGTGATTGAATTGCCAGCCGGAAGCACCAGGAGCAATATGCCCAAGAGATACTTTTGCTTATAGGTCAGGTGAGAGATGAGGCTTTTGGATGCAAAGCAAAACTCCATTTTTGGAAGTACTACTGTAGGATGCTCAATTCAAACATGAGAATTTCCATTGACAGACACGTGTTGAGAGATGGGTGAGGCATTTGAGTAAAGTCCGTTTCTTCTTCTTAAATGCTACTATTTGGAAGAAAGTACCATGGACTGGAATATTTATTACCCAGGTTTGTTCTCCACCAGTAGCTTTCTTCCTATTTGAATTGATAGAACTTTCTGTCAGAATGTAGGTCTGTTTAAAATACTTTTTTAAAAAAGCAACCCAAATCAATTTGAATGAGTTTTGTGACAGTAATTTGTTCTTAACTGCAACTTCTACAATACATGCCAAGTTCCTGCCCAACTTAATTCTGCCCCAATTTCACAGCTTAATTCTCTCTTTTGTCCCCATCTTCCTTCTTCTCTGTTGCTCCAGGCTGCTAAAGAAGACTAATATGAAAAAGGGATAGATAGTTTCTTAGGGATATCTTGATTAATTATATTCTAGGCTCTTTCTGTTGAATATGTGAAAAAAAAAATCCAAAAGAAAAGGTAAAACATGTTGAGGACTTTTTAATAATCTTGAAATAATTCTGCATGCCTAAAATCTTTATTGCAGGAACACAGAGGACTGCTTTCATTATGGTGTGTCTTAATTTGGATCTGCAAGTTTATGCATTTTACAAGCTTCCATGAATATTATTTAATTTTCTACAAACATTCTTTAATATATAGGTCACAGTTAACAAATGTCATAAAGGGAGCTCAGGCATTGCTTAACTACTTGCTCAGTTGTGCTGGTATCATGACGTTACTGTAGTGATGCTACCTTTTCCCAGAGCAAAGTTTCCATTTATTTCCCCATTATCCACAACACAGTTAGCAGCACTACCCACAAACCTAATGTCCTTGTACTGGAGAAATTCTCATTTTAGCCAACTTGATAATTTAGCCATATTTTTACTCCTTTCTTGGGGACTTTTCAAGAGAAAAGTTGAAGGAATAATTTGAACGGGGTGTGTGTGTGTGTGTGTGTGTGTGTGTGTGTGTGTGTGTGTGTGTGTGTGAGAGAGAGAGAGAGAGAGAGAGAGAGAGAGAGAGAGAGAGAGAGAGAGAGAGAGAGAGAGAGAGAGAGAATGAATTATGTCAATGCAGGATTAACCTCTGAGTAGGACTGATGCTTTTTTGTAGCCATAAAAGTAGCGAAGACATATTTTTCAGTATTTATATATTATATTTTTCACTGATTGTGTGGCATTTTAGGGACATAGTGTTCTTTGGTTTATGGGCTCCAAGGTCAGAAACAGGACTCCAACCTCAGAGCCCAGAAATTGCGCTCTCCGCCCCTCCCCCTCATAGCTGGTGTGGTTCTCTTTGTACAAGCTACATCTCCGCGCTTGGAAACAGAGTGCAGACATGGGAAAAGGGGGTTTCTAGGGTGCAGGGAGGGAAGGAGACTGGGGCATTGGCCATATGGGGAGACCTACAGCTGCCCCAGCCTCCTTCCCTCCCCATCCCTAAAGTTGCTGCCAGTTGGGTGAAGTCTGCATAGGATACTCATAAGCTTCCAATTTCAGAAGCTTGCAAGTACCTAGGGCGGATCATGTAGGACTGCACCCTTAGTCTTTTAATTGTTTATATTCCAACCAGAGAACATTGGTTATTGGGATGATTAAAAATAAAATTAAATAAATAAATAAATAAGTCAATTCAGTCAATCACAGCCAACTAGATTTCACAAACTTCCTTGTTTTGAGCATTAACAAGAGAAGTAGGGTGCTTCCTGCTGTTGGAGGATGTGGTGAAATCAAATGGCAACTGTGGAAATGTCTCTTCCACTTAAAGCCACAGGGATCTGTTACTGGTTTAAATGAGATTTAGAACTTTATATGTCATATGTTGCAAGTTAAGTGAGTTAATGTGTACTTGGAGATGGACTACCAACATGGAGGTAACCAGCATTCTGTTTTTTGAACTTAAGAGTGCAATTGTTCCATAATCAAGATGTCAATTTACATTAATAATTCCAAAGATTATAAGGTAAATAGTTATTTCATACCTTTTCTTGGGATGGAGGAAGTAGGAGCTTCATAGACAGCAATAGTGGTTGAGTTACTAACATCTGGAAACTTGAAACCATTTATCCATGAAAGTTCTTTCCAATACACAAAGGATGAGTGAGCAATCAGGGCTGGCAATGTTAATTGAAAGGGAAGAAGCAAACAAATACATTTTATATGAAACCATATTTTACATTTTTAACAGAAGTTCTAAGTAAGGGCTTTATGGACCATGAAAAGTGGTCTAATGTTAGAGAAGGCTTATTTGTAGCTTACAAGAGGTATTTTTGAATGAACATTAGTAGAACTGGAATGATTAATTGATCAGTTAATCAATTAACATTTAACTGACTAAAAAGTGCAATTAATTGGGCAGCTGTTTTTTTAAAAATGCGAATGTTTATAAAAATTGCAGATGTTAAGCCATCTTAAAAGAGGCAGACCTCACTTTTTCCTTACATAGAAGAATGCCTTCTCTCTCTCTCTCTCTCTCTCTCTCTCACACACACACACACACACACACACACACTCCCTCTTTCTCTCACCCCCCCTTTTGCTTCAAAACTATTGTTTTCATTAATTTGCCAATTTAATGAATGAATTAGAAAAGAATTGCCTGAAACACATACAATTAATTGATTATATTAATTATACATACTTAACTTGAAATAGTACCATTGAACTAAATGGCACTTACTTCTGAGTAGACATACATAGAATTGCACTTTAAGATTTCTTTAATCATTACTATGATTAGGGGGACTGTATGGAAAAGAGGACAGGGCTCCTGTATCTTTAACAATTGCATAGAAAAGGGAATTTTAGCAGGTGCCATTTTTATGTATGCAGCACCTGGTGAAATTCCCTCTTCATCACAACAGTTAAAGCTGCAGGAGCCCTGCCCTCTTTTGTATCTGGTCACTCCAGATGAAGCTAGCTGAAATTCCCTTTTCTATACAACTGTTAAATAAACAGGAGCCCTGTCCTCCTTTTCATATGGTCATCCTAATTATGATTAACAATAATTTAAAAATGCCTAAAATTTACGAAATGCTCTACATAGATTAAGTCAGCCTCTGCCTGCATGCTTGTGACAAAGAGAGGGGGTGGAGGAAGCAACCCCAGGCTACTTCTTAAAGTTATATTCTTATAATTTTCTAATTGAATGGAAACAGTTCCTGGAGGGGAGAAGTCAATGGCTGCTGTTCTCTCAGCTGAGCCAATGGAGTGGGCCCTGCTGTCTCACCTTTCCCTCTGCTGCAGCCAGATAGAAATTGGGTGAGAGCCTGATTCATTAGGTATTTAAACTCATAACTTTGAACTTTACGTACAGGATGATATGAAGAAAGGAAGGGGAAACGTTAAGGGAGCATAATGGGGGCTAGAGTGGGGGGAAGGGTTTACTGTTTTTATAGTATTGGAAAATGAAAATATCTATTAAACTGTTAATAAGAAAAATCTAATAATTACATATTAATGGCTGAAATTATCAACAGCAATAGAAAAGCAGTGGATTATATGTTTTATGTATAAGATTTTTTTCTTTAGAATTATTCTAGGCTCTAAATAATAATTTCAACTAGCAAGGTTAGAGATTTCTGGTTTTCATACTACATTGTCCCTTTAAAACATAACTCTGTTTCAGTGAAAGCAAACACCCAATACATTTTGTAAAGATTTTTTTTCCTAATTTAAAATCTATTGATTTTACAGCTGTTACGCTAGTAGTATTAATTCTAACGTGGGCCTTACTGAATGTCACTTTCATTTATCTCAGATGCTTCCTGACCCTTATGGATAGTCACAAAGTTTAGGATCACCACTAAACTGAGTTAATAGTTATTTCTACACTTCACTCCACATTTTAAGAATTTTGTTTTTGGACATGATTGTAGTGCAGAGAAATTCAGAAGCCACTTAGTAATGGAACACATTTTTTTTAAAAGGCAGTGGGGGAAGGGTTCCAGGGCAGATGACAAGTGTGGGAGACAATCCCATTGATGGGGGCCTTCACGGGATAGTACATGCCCTGCCCCTGATGTCATCCCTGCCCATGCATTACTTCCTTTGTGCAGAAAGGCACAAAGCACAGAAAAATGGACTGGGCCAGCACCTCCTCCAAGCACTGGCTGCCTGCCTTTCTCCATGCCCCTCTCTACATGGAGAAAGATTGAATGGACAGGACAGGGAGAGATAAATGTTGTAAACCGCCCAGAGAGCTTCGGCTGTGGGGCGGTATATAAATGTAATTAAATAAATAAAATAAATAAATAATGTCAGAATAGGGGCTTTGAGGGTCCCACCCTCTGACATCATCTGGCCCACTAGATTGGCTGGGGGTGTCAATCCAAGCCCCGGACTCAAAAAGGTACCACACCTCTGACCTAGGCTATGTATTGACTTCATCACAGCAGCACAAGTAGTCACCTCTACTACTCATGCTGAGATGAAGTCTAATGCTTTGGAAATAGCATCAGACCAAGCTGTTTCTTCCAGCCTTCTTCCAACCCACTGTCTCTTCCCTTTATTTTAGTTATGGTCAGCAAGGTTTGGTGTTGACATCTGAAGCTACTATGGCCTAAAAGGACCATAAGAAGCCATATGGGCCAAAGGGGATTAAAACCCACCAGAATGCAGCAGTGGTTTTTGAGCAGAGATGAGAACTGGGGAAAGGCACTGATGCCCAAGGTAGTTGTAGCTTTGGATGTGGGATTGTGTCTTATGTAGGTCTCCTTATACTACACTTCTAGTACTCTTGACCCAGATCCTATGAGCAACTATCTAAACTCAGTAACTCATCTGATCAGGCAATTAGAATGGTAACATTGGGAAAATTATAACCATTTTTTTTGGTCCTTAATAAAAGATAGACATTGCTTGAAGTAGTGAAGCTGTACCTGGGGGGAAAAAAGTATTTGAAGTGACTTGACTGCTATAGTCAAGAACTTTAAAATAAAATCAATAAATATACTTTCCATATTGAGTTCAGAATCAATCGTAACGAGATTAATGGAAATGAACTATGCATGGAATTGTTGGTACAAAATACTTCTTTAGAAGATGGTCATGCACTGGAAACAAAAGAGAGTTTTATTTTATGAGCTGTCAACGTTAGTGCATCTAAAGTGTGTTTTGATTTTTTTTAGGATTTCACCATGTGGAAATAATATGGTCAAAGTTCTAATTTCAGACCTGTACAGTGATTGATTACAAGCCTTAAAGTGCTGTTTTATTGTAATAAAAAAGTGTTCTTTTTGATATATAGTTGACTGAATATTGCTTGCTTAGGTTTTAAAATGAGGTATTGCCTCTGAAATTATTTGTTTCGATGGGATTGCAACCTAGACTAATGCTTGGAAATAGCTACTGATATACTGGATAGGAAGACTGACAGCTGAAAGCCTCTGGGAGGCATAGCTTGGGCCTTTTAAATAAATTGGGCAATCCTTTTTATATTTTTATGTCGATTGCTTTCCACTTTTTTGTAGACAGTTCCACCTATAGCCAGACTCAGTGGTCCTTTTCAGACATAACTGCCCCCCTCGGTAGTGCTGGAGGGAGGCCACCCACTTGCTGATCTGTTCCCTGTAGCTAGAGAAAAGTTCGACATCACCTGGCGACAATGGACTGGAGCAGTCCAGCCTGTGGCTTTGGGCAAGTGTCAGATATAGACCCTGTCAAAGGATCCTTCATTCTTCCTCAATGTCAGTTTAGATTTCAAGTTAAATTCCCTTCAGACTTCCCTGTGCGTCACTGAAACCCATTCTAGGCCTATAGCTGGCACTTAAAATATCCATTGCAGTGAAAAGCAGGCTGAAATATTAGAGTGTTTTCCTTCATACTTTTCTATCTGTTTCAGAGGAATGTCTTCCAGCCACAATGATATAGTCTCTTGCCAGCACATTAACTCACCTTGTTCCTTTAGCTTTGGCAGCTCTTTTGGATACTTCCTCACTGAGTTCATGAATATAAATGTATAATTCCTTGGGGGCAATTGATTCTATTAATATAAAACATATGTACAGCCACTACCACTAATGGGATTCTGTTCCATTTTATAAAGGGAATTGGATTTAATTCACTGAAGGTAAATAGAAATGGCAGAAGGAAAGGATACCAATAACAAGAATCTTAACATGCCGGTTAGTTTACTTTGTTAAGCTTATTACTGCTGTTATATTTTGGTAGTCTAAGGATCTCAACAAAGATTACTGCCCACTCTGCTGGCCACTTTAGAAGCAAAACAGCAAAACAAAAAGAGCGTCTTGTACTTCATTCTCATGCTTTCATATTAAAAGTACATTACTGTGTATGTATATAGGTTACCGTAGGAAGAAGTCAGGTGGTCCTAATAATGCAGGGGTTGGTTTAATTTAAACTGTCCACATAGTTCCTGCATTCTTCTTTCCTTCCATTTTAAGTTTTCAAAATAATGATGAGCAGCCATGCATCATGTATACCAATAAAAAGTAACTTTTACTCATTCTCATGGGACAGTGGAGGTGCGTGTAGTTAGTTTGTGGAGGTGCCCAGTCATGCATGGCATAAACCCCTTTTCTCTACCCAGGGCCAACACAAGCTCACCTGTTACTGGAAGTTGGAGAGCACATTCATGCCTCCTCCAACCCCCACTGCACCTCCCATTTCTCCCTGCCCATTGCTGCTGTCACTCCTGCTACTCTCTGAAGAGCCATGTCAACCATAAAAAGCGTGGCTCTGCAGCGAAATGGCCAGGCCCAAATGCCTGGGTCTGAGTGGGTCCTTCCTCAGCATCAGGCATTGTGGGAGGGGTATCCCTGGAATTGTAGAATCATAGAATAGTAGAGTTGGACGGGGCCTCTAAGGCCATCGAGTCCAACACCCTGCTCAGTTCAGGATCCACCTTAAAGCATCCTTGACCAATGGCTGTCCAGCTGCATTTGAATGCTGCTAGTGTGGGAGAGCCCACGACTTTCCTAGGGAATTGGTTCCATTGTCATACTGCTCTAACAGTCAGGAAGTTGCCCATGGTTAGGCAATCTCCAGGGACACCCTTTTGCACAATGCCTGGCTTTATGGAGGTACTTTCCATAAATGGGGAGCCACCGGCAAAATGTTCTAGCCAACTTAATTGTAGCTATTGTTGAGATTGTGAGCTCCACAGATGATCTTGAGGCCCGGGCAAGTTTAGGATCTTGTATTAAATTACCCCTTGGGTCCTTTTCAAGCCTACGAAAGGGCACAACAGGCTATGTCCTCTGGCAACTGCCAAGCTATACACATAACTTGAAGCACACAATCATCTGTAGTTGGTAGGATTTGCCTCTCCTCAATCTTATCAAAGATTCATAGAATAGTTGAGTTGGAAGGGGGCTATAAGGCCATCGAGTCCAACCCCTGCTCAATGCAGGAATCCACATGAAAGTATACCTGACAGATGGCTGTCCATCTGTCAGGTATCTTCTTCTCTTGAGATCTGGAAAAGCACCATAACAACAGGTTCACAGGTCCCCTAGCACAAATGTGTAGGGTTAGAGTGTAAGGCTTCCTTTTTTCACTAAAGACAAATTGAAGATCTATCTATCTATAGATACTTTCAGTTTTCTGATCACGTTTCTAACTTCTGCAATCCACTGGAGTGCATTCAGTATCCAAAATTATGTTTGCCTCTCAAAAATATGCCTAGTAGTGGTTTGTTTCCAACACAAGACCCAAATAGATATCTCTTTTTTTTATTCTTCAGTCATTATCAGTTGTTAGAATTTTTTTTTAATCCAGTTCCTATCACTTGGCGTATTTCAGTCCAAAGAACTGGCATTCTAGCAAATCCTGAAGTGAAGTAATTTTTGAAGATCAAGGGGGGTAGGCTGCCAACTGTTTACTGAAAGTTTGCTTTATTGTATTGCACCCAGTGCAATCATGCAATGCTAATTTTGTAATTGAAGTTTTAAAGAACTTGACTTTGTTCCATTGCAAAGCCATGCTATTTCTTTCACAAAGCTCTACCTGCACTTACAAAAAAATAATACTTTCCTTTCAATGTTTACATAAAGTTCCTAACTTGTGAAAACTATGCAAGGGGAATAACAATGTGCAATCCTTTTATTTACACTGCAGGAACAACATAGCATTACTTGCAAACAAGGCTAGAATTGACAAGGTGAAATATATGCCCTATACCTGATGTTTACATCTGGAAAATCCATTTTGGTCACACAGCATGAGATTATTTCATGTGTGCATTACTTAGCAAATGAAAATAAAACACATTTTGCCTATATGAGCTAGATTAGTTCTCCTGGGTATTTTGTCTTGAGGAGGTCAGAATTCCAATCATAAACTCAATCTTCAGGTGTTCAAGAAATGAGAATTTCACGTTTGGTAGTTACAGCTGCATAGAATACTCAGTTGCTACAAAAGCAATCTTTACTCTCCTTTTCAGGAAAGTGGAATTCATTCCATCCTAATGGTTTTGGCTCACATAATTTAAAATGCTGAATTCTGTTTTTTAAAAGTCTTCAATCATCTGAAGGTGAGATTTAAGATGATGGGCATTAGTGGAAAGTAAGCTCATTAGGAAAAACACACACCCCTAAGCCCTGTTCATCTGACATTTGTGGGGAAATGAATGTGTGGATGGGGGTGGGCAGATTGCACCCACTGGCTGCACCCCTGCATATTCATCTGAAGCTCTGATGTCTTGGGCTATTCCTGTATATCTACAATATATATGAAGCTATTTCAAGAACAGATAAATACCAAAGTGCGTGTAAATCCAAACATCACAGAAGTGTGGATTAAAAACCAATATTTCAGGATATAAGATGGGATTGATGCCGTATTTTCATTTGCAGCATTTCATAAAAAATAAAAATATCCTTTGAAGACAATAAGATCTTTGAGCAATGTAGCTTTTGCCAGGGAATTGTGGATAAGGGCCTGGTATCAATCATCACAACCTAGTACTACCCAATATGGGGAAACAAACTAGAATATATTGCCACCCAAGAGTCAGATCTGGAAAAGGAAATGAAGAAAAAAGATCAGAAGTTGGTTGGCTCTTTAGACAACACCTGTTCGCAATAATATAAGAGATTTGCATGTTAAGATAACGAATTGGTGGTGCTTAATGCCTTAGGTTGAAACATGTATAACACAAACCCTCAGATAAATGCTGGGAGATGTGTTGCAATGGGCATTCCTATCTATCTATCTATCTATCTATCTATCTATCTATCTATCTATCTGTCTATCTATCTATCTATGTCTATGGTCCTTCCAGGAGGTGAGAGTATTTTGGAGAAGTGTGGTACAAAATCCAAACGCATTATATTAAAAAAACAACAACAACTTTTTCCTTTATGTAGTCATCAGATGCTACATAGCCATTTTAATAGATGTGGAAAAACTAACTTTTAAAAAAATCAAGTCAGCAGCAGAATGAATCAGAAGTCTGGTAGCAAGCAATTGAATGACATAGTTGCAGCATAAGAAACCTTTTTAGAAAAATAATAACTGCATTTATAGACATAGAACTAAAAACTATTGAAATACCAGAAAAAATATTTTTAAAAGTTGAAATGAAAAATAAGTACATGGTGTGGCGAAATTGTTGTTTTTATTAAAAATCAGATTATATTTATTGCTGGGATTATTTACTTTATGGTAATTGAGTTTTATTTCTAGGCTGGGATTGGTCCATGGGCTTCTGAGAGGTTTGGCAGTTGAAGAGGAGAGAGAAGCAGATAGAAGTGGGAGTTGGGCTGAAAGCTGAGAGAGAAAATAGTTCAATATCTTTGTATATGCTGGTTTTATTATTTTTACTTGGCTTTGGAAGAACATAAACTGTTATTGTTTCTTAATCTATATAAATAAAAATGTAAATGTTCGTTTGTTCCTAATCTTAAATCTCCGAAAGTTCTTCACCGATTGCTTTGAAATTTTGACACAACGTTGCATTCGAATACGCGCGTGTTTTTATGTAACTATATTATAGATGGGGACAAAAGTGTGTCTTAGAATCGAAGAAATAGGGTATATAAAAGCCCAGAGGCCTCCTCCAAGCCACTTATGCAAATAGGAGAGAAGTCATTGTGACATCACCAACCAGTAGGCCAATCCACTGCCTCTGCCTTCTCTCCTATTTCCATGTTCTCTCCTATTTTGCGCCATCTAGCGATGTTTCTCAGAACTGCGGCCTTCTATGGAAGTTCCAAGTTCTGAAGAAAGGTAAACTGCCAGGAGATTCCGGCCTAGCAGAGGGGCCAAAACCCACTAACCTCCTCACCACACCTGTGGCAGGTAAAAACATTCTTTTTAATCTAAAATCTCCGAAAGTTCTTCACCGATTGCTTTGAAATTTTGACACAACGTTGCATTCGAATATGCACGTGTTTTTATGTAACTATATTATAGATGGGGACAAAAGTGTGTCTTAGGCGTTACACATGCCACTTTCCACAGTGCATGTCAAGCTCTGAATTTATTGGAAAACGACCGACACTGGGATGTATGCATTAGTGACGGGTGCAACACGTCACATCCAAATCAAATTCGTGCATTGTTTGCAATCATATTGACCGCCTGCTCTCCTTCATCTCCAACAGAGTTATGGGAGAAATATAAATTGGACATGGCTGAAGATATTTTCCGTCGAATACGCAATGAAAATGCAAATATGAACATGGATTTCACAGCAGAAATCTACAACTAAGCGTTGATAATGATTGAAGATTTTTGATTAGAAATCGCAAACAAAGTTCTCAATCAATTGGGAATGCCATCATCGAATCGATCTGCTCCTGCTTTGTTCAATGTAGAATTGTGTCGTGAACAAAATTACAACACGGGTGATCTTTTGTCGTATGTGCAATCAAATATTCCTAAGCTAACACTTTAGCAAAATCGCATTTACGATCAAATAATGCAAACTGTCAATAACGGGGTTGGAGAAATCTTCTTAGATGCGCCAGGAGGAACTGGTAAAACGTTCCTAATTACATTGATTCTGGCAGCAATTCGATCCCAAAATGACATAGCCTTAGCTCTTGCGTCGTCCGGAATAGCTGCGACATTGCTACCAGGTGGAAGAACTGCTCATTCCGCTTTGAAGTTGCCATTGAACATGCAATTCATTGAAACTCCCACGTGCAACATTTCCAAACCATCCGGCATGGGAAAAATATTGCAAAAATGCAAACTTATTGTTTGGGATGAATGCACAATGGCGCACAAAAAATCGCTCGAGGCTCTTGATCGATCATTGCAAGATTTGCGTGGAAACTTCAGACCATTTCGGAACGCATTAATATTGCTTGCAGGAGATTTCAGGCAAACATTACCTGTAATTCCTTGATTGACACCAGTGGACGAAATACATGCTTCCCTGAAATACTCTACTTTGTGGCGACATGTACAGATGTTAAAATTAACTACAAATAGGTGTGTCCAGCTGCAAAACGATCGATCAGCTGAGATATTCTCACGTCAATTGCTGGAAATTGGGAACGGAAAGGTGCTGGTTGATCTGACCTCAGGACGAATTTCATTGCCTCATAACTTCTGCAATTTAGTGATGTCAAAAGAAGAATTGGTTCAAAAAGTATTTCCCAATATTCAAACCAATTATAAGAATCACGATTGGCTGAGTAAACAAGCTATTTTTGCGGCCAAGAACAAAGACGTCTACGAACTTAACAATATTATTCAGTCTAACATTCAAAGCGAGGCAGTCACATACAAGTCCGTCGACACTGTTGTGGAAGCAGATGAAGCGGTTAATTATCCAACAGAATATTTGAATTCACTCGATCTGCCAGGGATGCCACCGCACGTACTGCAATTGAAAATCGGCGTGCCAATTATCATGTTGCGAAATATCAACCAGCCAAAGCTTTGCAACGGCACGCGGCTTGCAGTAAAAAAATTACTAAGCAATGCCGTAGAAGCAACAATCTTGACAGGACCTTTCAAAGGTGAAGATGTCCTCATTCCTCGCATTCCTATGATTCCAACATTCCTATGATGCCATTTCAATTTAAGAGATTTCAATTCCCAATTCGATTGGCGTTTGCAATCACCATCAACAAAGCTCAGGGCCAATCTTTAGAATTGTGCGGTTTAGATCTAGACACGGATTGGTTCTCACATGGACAATTATATGTTGCGTGTTCTAGAGTCGGCAAACCAGACAATCTCTATATCTGCACAGACAATGGAACAACAACAAATTTTGTATACCCACAAGCATTGTGAAATTAAACATATTAGAAACGTGCACTTTCTCTTTTCTTTCTTTTCCATTTAACCAGACTGAGCCACAGCAACGCGTGGCCGGGTACAGCTAGTAAAGAAATAAAAAAGAGTTATTTATCCACATGCACATGATCTGAATCTGGCAGTTTATACAGCAGTGACATAATTGCCCTGTTTTTCTTGTTGCGTACAGGGTAGTAAGTAACTCAAGTGGAGGCAGTGGGCTGGTAATTCTAACTTTAGATCTCTCAGTTCCATATGTGGTGGCCCTAGCAATGGGATCAAAGTCATCATATGTGGTGGCTCCAGCGTTGGATCAGATTTGTCATAAGTGGTAGCAGAGGGAGAACCAGAATTGACGACTGTAATTTGAGGAGTTAATAAAGCCTACCCTTGATTAAAATAAATGTTGGCATAATTTCAGAATGAGGACATAAATGATGTTAACACAGACACAGAATTTCACCCTTCGTGCTGCATGTACTTAGTCATAAAGCTATCTGAATGCCTTCCAGGTATACATTAAGCCCACATCTGCCATGTGCAGCTTTTTCACTACTTCTTCTCCTTAGGGTGAAAACCTCCTGTGGACTTAATGTATTATGTGCTGTGCTATATTCTTGCAGAAATGAAAAGTAAGGTAGGAAAGTGTGACAGACTTGTGAAATAAAACCAATGGAGTTTGTGTCTGCTTTATACATTTATTGATGTTGCCTGCTCCTCTTCTTCAGAAAGTCATGTTTTTGTCACCACAAACTTGTATATACTAAGGCTGCACTTTCAAAGGAGTAAACATTTTCATCCAATCATTTGATAATTTTCCAGAAAAAAGATTTTTGGGTCTAAAACAATCATTTGGTGCTATTTTCCCCACAAAACAGTCACATTGTGTTTGGAAGCTTTGATGTTTATCGCATGATAAAAGTTTATGTTTCAAGAATATGAAATCACATGGGTCTGCAAGCCATAGCTGTTTCTATATAAGGTATTTATTGTGCACTCATGATTCACCACTCATGGACGTTTGCAGGTCCTGTACATGATATCGCCATCCTCCAGGGCACCTCTCACTCTTTACAACTTTTACTGCATACAACCTTTACTGCATACAATTCTTCAGGATGACACAAATCTGGCATTTTTCCTCCTCCCGATATGAACAGGTGGTGTTCTGACAATGTGGTGGGTTTTCACAAATAATGGTACACAGCCATCTAGTGACTTCATAATGAAACATATAGAACTTTCCAAAAGAACCACCTGGAAAGGAGCCAATCATAATATGGAAAGGAACCTGGAAGCAGAAGCCCCAGTAAATTGCAGGATTTTAGCCTGTTGTAGAAATGCTCCAAATCCAGGAAATGGGATAGATGTTATGTATTTATGTCATGATATGACATTCTTGAGCTTGAGTTGCTATATTGCAAACAGGTTGTGCATAATGGCACCTAACTTGATGACATCAAGAGCTTGCATGCAAGGCTGTCCATTTAAACTAAGTGCTGCAAATAGAAAAGAATCTCAATAAGGATCAGGAAAATAAATAAGAAGTGGCTGTTTTGGAAAAGTGGAATCATATGACTAATTTTTGCAAGTCTTTCTTATTCTTACTATCTTTGTGGCTATTTACAGACAGACATACTTTGAGTAGACTCATTGAAATCAAGTGTAACTAAGTCTGGATCCAACCCAGGTCCCCTAATTTAAATTTCCCCTTCTATTTTTCTCACATAATTAGTTCTAGCTATCAGTCTTTGTTTCATTTATTTATTTATTTATTTATTACATTTCTATACCGCCCAATAGCCGGAGCTGGGTGGTTCATCTAAAGAGATCTATCTCTTTCATACAAAGCTTTTAAAAAACGGCCATCTGATCTATGTTTTTTTTAATTAATTTATTTTTTTTGTTTTCTACAATACTTATACATACACCATTACAATTAAAGAAAACAACATACTACATAAATGTTGAGTAATATTAATATCATATCTATATAACATAATCAAACTTAACATATAAGTGCACCCCCCACCTTGGGATCATTCCTGATTCCAAAATCTCATACTTTCTTCTGCTGGTGGTTTCCCACTTCCCTTAGAAAACACAAATATTAGGAACTGTTTCCAGATTCCTTCAAAATCATTTGTTTTAACTATACCTCTTCTCAGTTTGATATTACATGTCAATTTATCATTAATAGCTATATCCCATACTTCTTTGTACCATTCTTCAATACAATAGTCCCCTTGAATCTTCCAGTTCCTAGCTACAATCAATCTTGCTGCAGTCAGCAAATTCGTTATCAATCCCTTGATTTCTTTTTTACATTTTAAATCTTCAAATAGTGACAGTAATGCAACTTTTGGTGTTCGTTCTATCTTCATTCCCACAATTTCTTCAATCTCAGAGAACACCATCTTCCACAATTTTTGCACAAATTTGCATTCCCACCACATATGTAAATACGTTCCTTTTCCCTCACATCCTCTCCAGCAATTTGCTGAGTGCTGATTATTTATCTTATTTAATCTGACCGGGGTTAGGTACCACCTCCATATAATTTTAAAGTAATTCTCTTTTATTCTCACTGACATATTTCTCAACGCTCTTTGTTTCCATAGTCCATCCCAGCTCTGTTGTCCTATTTGTACATTCAAATCTGTCTCCCAAACCATTTTTCCTGAACTATCTATCGACCCTTTCTCCAACAATATTCTATATATTTCACTCATTAACCCTTTTGTCGCTGTTCTTTTTCCCTTATCATTTTCTTTTTTAACTATTAATTCCTCAAACTTCGACAACTCTCTGCAATCTCCATGTTCTCTTACCCACTTTTTGGTCCACTGTTCTAATTACCAATAGTTTAACCAAGTTAATTTTTTATCTTTTAAAACCTCTTCCAAGTCCTCTCTTGTATTCATTTCTCTTAACCATTCCCTTAATTTCATTTTATTTTTTTTCTACCCCTCTTTATATTTACTCCAAATTTCCCAGTGAAACCTCAAGAGCGGATTACCTATATTTTCACCCCATTTTTTTTCTCCTTCCCTAAAAAATACATTTTCCAACTTCATCTCTATATTACTTGTAGTTTTATCCTCCATCCAATCTAAATCTCCTACTCCTATAATTGCTGCCACAATATGTCTTAACCTATTAGCTACATAATATAGGTTAATATTTGGGAGACCCAATCCTCCCTTTTTTTGACTTAAATACCATTTATTCTTATTTACCCTCGCTTTCTTATCCCCATTACAATAATTGCTTATTATATTTTGCCAACTTTTTATCTGTAATTCTGAAATTTTTATTGGTAACATCCTAAACACAAAGTTAATCTTTGCTAAAATCTTCATTTTTATTAATGCTATTCTTCCAAACCAAGATAAATTTAATCTTTTATATTTTTCCAATTTTACTAAAATCTTTTTTTTAACTATTTAGATTCTCCTTCTCTAAACTCTCTAAATTTTTTGTAATTCTAATTCCCAAATATTTAATCTGTTCTTTGACTCTCATTTCTATTCCCTTTCCTTCCCATTCCTTCTCTTCCTTTTTAGTATAATTAAATAACATCATCTCTGATTTGGACCAATTTATTCTTAACCCAGTAATTTCCTCAAATTCTCTCAGTTGCTGTTTAATTCTTTCCATCTTTCTTATTGGATTTTTAATAGTTAGCAAAGTATCATCCGCAAAAATATTCCATTTTATTTTTTTAATACCACCTATTCCTTCTATCTCCCCATAATCTTTTATTACATTTGCCAATAATTCCATAACCACTACAAACAGGACAGGCGAGAGTGGACATCCTTGTCTTGTCCCTCTGGCTAGTCGTATCTTATCAGTAACTCCATCATTCACTACCACTACGGCTGTATTTTGAGAGTATAACTGTTCTATTGTTGCTTTAAATTTATTTCGAAATCCCATTTTATTTAAAACCATCTTTAGTGCCTGCCAGCTCACACAATCGAAAGCCTTAAAAATATCCAATGCCAAAATTCCCGCTTTAATCTTAGACTTTTTTATCACCTGTATTACATTTAAAACTCTTCCCACTAAATTATGCATTTGTCTACCTGCTACAAATCCACATTGGTCTTCCCCTATATATTCAGCTATAAATTTATTTAACTGTTTTGCTAAAATAGTTGAAATTTTTTTAGCATCTTGATTTATTAATGAAATAGGTCTACATGAATCAGGGACAGTCAGATCCTTATCTGGTTTTGGAATTAAAATTATCAATGAATGTTCCCATGATTCTGGTGTCCTCTCTCCTTCCAATATGGCATTATACAACTTCAATAATTTCGGTACTAAAAACGTTTTAAAAACTTTATAATATTCCAGTCCTAAACCGTCTACCCCAGGTGATTTACCCACTTTCAAATTCTCAATAACCTCTTCAATTTCTCTTTGGGTTATTACCTTCTCCATTGATTCTTTATGTTTTATTTTTATTCTTTTCTTTATATACTTTTCTATATAAACTTCCAACTTTTTTTGAGTATCCTTTTCCTTATATAATTCTTGATAAAATTCTTGAATTTTTTTTTATTTTACCCTTCATTATATGACAATAATTCCCTTGCTTATCTTTCAATATTCCTATCCCATTCCTAGCTTTTTCCTTTTGTGTGAGTCTGGCTAGCAGTCTAGAATTGTTATTACTATTTTCAAAGTACTCTCTTTTCATATATATTAAATTTTTCTGAACTTCCTCTAGATTTATATTCTCTAATTCTTTTTTCTTTGCTTGTATTTCTATTAATTTATGTTTATTTTTAAATTGCCAATAATCTTTCTCCAAATTCCTAATCTCTTCCTCTAACTTTTCCTGCAATACCACTTGTTGCCTCCATAGATTGCACATTTCTCAAATACAAATCCCTCTTGTTACCGCCTTCATGGTATCCCAAACAACTGCCCTTGGCGTTCCTCCCTTTTCATTAATTTCCCAAGTCTCTGACAATTCCCTCTGCATTTTTTCTTCCACTTTGTTATATTTCAATATTTTTGTGTTCATTTTCCACCTAAACGCTTCTTTATAATCCTTCCTGACTGTAAATTCTAAACTTAGCAATGTGTGATCTGTTACTTTAATTACCCCGTTTCCATTTTACAAACCTTAGTTGCAAACTCTTTTGAAACAAAAATATTATCTATCCTAGAATTTGTATGATAAACTGGAGAATAATATGAAAAGCCAGGGTTCGCCCCGCTATGTAAACGCCAACAATCCACAAAATCTTTTTCTTTTACCAATTTGTTCAATATAGTAATATTTCTCTTTTCAGCACTAGTGGGGTTTGACCTGTCCAATCTATTATCCATAACCATATTAAAGTCTCCAGCTAAAATAACATATTCCTCCTTAAATTCTTCTATTTCTTTAAATAATTCTATATAAAACTCTCTATGTCTCTCATTAGGGGCATAAACATTAACTAACATATACGCTTTGCCTTCAATTTGACCCTTTATCATAAGATATCTACCATTATCATCCTTTTTTATAGTATCTAAAATAAATCCACTTCTTTTTGAAATCAATATAGCCACCATTTTTTTTTTAAGTCCCCAGTGACTTTTCATAGTAAACTGACAATTTCATGCGTATTTCATTTGCCCCTTCCCTTCCCTGGTGCGTTTCTTGCAGGAAAATAATATCAGATCCTTCTCTATTTAACATTTGTTCAATTCTCCTCCTTTTCACGACTGCCCCCAGACCTTTAACATTGAGCGTTGATATTTTTATTTTCTTATCCATATTCAACCTTTTGATGGTCCTTCCAATCCCATGTGCTCTGCAACTCAAATTCACATACATAAAAACATAAAGAACATGAAAACCTCTTCAAACCCCTCCCTCCCACCCAACCATAACTCTCCCCCCCACCCCACCCCCACCTCTCCCCCCTTAAATCCCCGTAAGTCTATCACTCCGGCCGTTATCTACCCTTGGGGGGGGGAGAGGCAGCCCACAGTCCTGTCCAGTAAGCCCTCTATTTTTTTTACTGTTATCTCATTATCAATTTGTCAAGAATATCACATCCCAGACGCTCCAGCTTCACTTTCCCCCACCTACTTTTTTTGAACTTGCGCCATCATGCAAACCCAGACTCTTCAGCAACTCCTTGCCCTGATCCAAAGAGGTTACTCTGTATTGCTTCCCACCATGTGAAAACCTTTAAAAAACAGGGTAACCCCAAGAATACGTTATTACATTCTTCCTTAATGTTTCACTTATTGGTTTGACACTGTGTCTCCATTTGAGTATTTGCTGACAGAGATCGTTGTAAATTTGCACTGAAGTGCCTTGAAATTATATCAGAGCCAAAGACCTCAATTTCTTCATAACTTGCTCTTTTTTGTAGTAGTTGCCAAATTTCATCAGGATATTTTTTGTTGCACCTCTGAAGTTTGATCCTCCCACCCTATGAATCCTGTCCACATCACAGTCCTTTATTTCCAGATCAGGCATCATTTCTTTAAACCACCGCAAAATTACTTTTCTCAAGTCCTCTCCTGATATTTCAACAAAATTCTTAATCCGAAGTGTAGATCGTCGATTCTGGTCTTCTAATTGGATCAGTCTGTTCTCTTGAGTTTCAAACTGCAAGTTACAGCTGTTTTCAAATAACTCCTGACGTTTCTCCAGTAAATTTACTCCTGCTTCCAGTGTCTTTATGCTCTTGTCATTTTGAGCAATCTTGCCAGCTAACACATCCATTCTTTTCTCTGCTTTTTCCGCATGTTCATCCATTTTTTTAAAAAAGGGTGGCGTTGTTGGCTATTATGAAGCTCTTAATTTCGTCCATGGTAGCTGGCTCCTTGCCAGCTTTTGTCACCATTTTGTCTCCGCAATCTCCAGAGTCTGAGCCTTCCTCCGAAGACACAAACACTTTCTCAAGCCGACCGAGATTATGATTTGAGGGACGTTTACGCCTATGCCAAGTAGCTTTTTCTACTTTCTTTTTTGGTTTTCTGATGTTCGGCATAAGGCATAAATCAATCGTTTAATGTTCAGGGCAAAGATCAAAACAGCTTCCGATTCCGTCAAAGTCAACAAACTTCTCTCTCTCACTGCTTCCTGGTGGTTAGATTTATTACAGTTACTTGCTCCACACAGATAAGGAGTGATATATCACAGCAATTAACTCAGCTGTCACTGGAAGAGATCCAACAATAACAGACCTATTCACTTTTGCTCTTCGCTCCGACAAACTGATTTGCTGAGCCCCCAGGCCGCGCTGTTTTCCCCACTCCGTATACAGACTATGCTTTCAAAAAGACCACCAAATCTTCACCACCATCAGCTGAGAGTCATAAACAGTTTCGCTAAAGATTCATGCCCATTTAATTGAGATAATTATACTTTCAGCTACCCAGTCCGGGAGCCTCACAAGAAACCTTACCGGTCCATTGGCTGTCAGGCTCCGCCCCCCTCTGATCTATGTTTTTAAGCATGAACAGTTCTTGTTTTTCATTTCCAAAGTATCTAGATGAGGAGTGGACAACATCTAGATTCTAGATATTTTAAGTGTTGATATTTGTACTTGGTTTATACGTTTATATCCTGAGGCTTGGCTTTGGGGGTATCATACTTAAATATGTTATCAACCTTTATATAATCTACACTGAAGTACTCCCAGCTGCCCTAACTAGATTACCTAATTAACTTAATAACAATTATAAAAAGTGATTGTACGCAGATATAATCCATGGTAAAACTAAAAAGCTAGGACTACATAAAGACTCATATTGAAATTGAATCCATTATCATCATTCAATAAAATAGTGCCCCCTTAGCTTATGTCTACATTAATAACAGTTGCAGTCTAGTTTTAATGGCTGTGGCTAGATATTTCACTACATTCAATGTGACTCTAGGTTAACATGTCAACAAAATAGAAATATAAAATGCATCAGCATTTCCCAGATAGGGGGAAACGATTTAATTATTTGTTTATTTTATTTGTGGTATTTATATACTGCTAAATATATTAAAATCCCTCAGGTTTCCGTAGAATATAGTAAAGCATGGGCTACTGTTTTGACTAGACCACTTTCACAAGGATAAAATTTCAGATGTCAAGGAAGACCTGAAAAATGACCTTTCATCATTGCTGATGGTAAGACGTTTAGTCTAGCCAGTGTAAATGTTCTCCTGTAACTGGATATGTTTAAAGAAGCTAGATAATTGGCAGATAGTTAGATTCTGCCTGGTTGTAAGCCAAGATGTGCAGTTAAACAAACCCTCTGTAGGTTTTGCAGGTTCCGATCCAACAGCTTCTGTTTAATGTATCCAATTGCTTTACCCAACTCCAATGGTAAAGGGTTCAGGAAAAAGTATCCAATAGTTTTTATTGTATTATTAACAGATCTTAACCATGACCCAGCATAATTATAAATCAAGGGTTAAATAGCCCAGGTCTATTGATGTTAAATGTAAGCATAACCAAACACCAATTGCAGAAGATAATGCAATAGATTCCAAGGAGCAAATCCCCACATTCAGTTGTAAAGTTACATAAGACACACAATTTGGGACAGATAAGATTTTCTTCAGAAAAATAGTTTGCATTCTCTCCAGATAATCATTTATCCCTAGAATCCATAATGGCACCCCATACAGCATTTTGACAACTATTTTAGCATTGTAAACTTTCACTACTGAGGGCATGTGTTGGCCTCCTTTTATATATATAAAAATATACACCATAATCATAATTGAGGCACTCAACGACACATATGTAATGTGGCCATGATAGTGTTGGTTGAAAAATTACTCCCATTTGCTTAAAGTGGCTTACTTGTTCAATTTCTTGTTTGTCCAAAATCTATCTTACGTTTTTGCCCCATTTATTTGAAGAGGTCATTACTTTGGGGTTTTTTCATAGTTAATTGCCAATATTTCTTCCTTACAGTATCCTGAGAATACTGTCAAGAGTCTTTTAAATAGATACTGTTGTTTTTATACTGTTGTTTTTGTGTTTTTGATGGTTTTAAATTTTGTATACTTTTTTAATGTTTACTGCTTTTAACTTTTATAAACCGCCCAGAGAGCTGCGGTTATGGGGCGGTATATAAATGTAATAAATAAATAAATTTTAAGACCCATTTGCATTTGTGAAAATAAGACAGCATTATCTGCATATAGTAAAAGTGGAATTTCTACATCATCTGTACTAGGTAGATGATGGTCTCTGGCATATAGCCTGGGAACAAGTTCATTTATATAAAAATTGAATAGCCGATGGGCTAAAACATATCCTTGTTTTATTCCCTGCCTCATTGGGAGTGGGTTAGTGAGGTCACCCATTATGTTGCACCTGACCTGCATTCTTGAGTTATCTTATGTCTTATTTTTTTAAAAAGCCTTTTGTCAATTGAAGTTGCCTCATGTTTTTTTTCCATTATCTTTAGGTAATGAGTCTATAAAGGCAGAATATTATTTGCTTTTTGGATGTTTAGAGTATCTCTCGGCCATTTGGAAAAGGACCAAAACATAATTCATAGTAGAGTGCCCCTCTCAAAACTCAATTTGTTCTGTGCCCATAATATTACCGTTGGTTATCCATGTTGTTAGCTTATGATTTAACCACATGGCATATTATTTCCCTATGATTGGTAGTAGACTAACAGGTGTATAATTCGATGAATCTGTTTTAGATCCCATTTTATAAACTGGGACTAGTATGGGTTTAAGCCAGGTAGGAGGTATATATGCAGATTTATCAATATAAGTTTAAAAGAGAGAGAGAGAGAGAGACGCAAAAGTAGTCACCCACCCATGTTGTGAATCCTATTGAGAGTCTTCAAGAATGGGATCCTATATCAGAAACAGAAATATTTGCCTCATAACACAGTTAAAACTACAGAAAGCTCCAGGTTTAGATTTTGTTCCATGTGAGCTCCTCAAATCAAATATGAAATGGTGGATAACTTCTCTTGCTTCTGTTTTTACTGCATCTTTAGTGTCTATTTAATCCTCCTAAAGTTGGTACTATCCACAGCTCCGTAAACACTTCCATGATATTCAGTGTGAAATGGACAAACTTTTAAGTTGTTTGCATAATTGCAAGGGCTAATGGTTGCTACCAATCTGTGGATCAACCATACGTTCTTTGACCCTACATTCTAAGAAATGGGAAATTAGAACATACACACACACACACACACACACACACACACACACACACACACACACAGAGTCTATTATACTACTACCCTTTGATGAGTGTAAGATCCCTAAGGGATCTTCTTGAGTAGAGCCATTCAGAGCCTTCAAACCTGCTCTTAGTTTAAAATTAAACATTTTGCTCCTGCTGCATTTATACCTTATCTTTAGAGTTCCTCCTACTTATGCCATACTCATCTTCATTATCTCCTGACTGATTATATATAGAAGAAAAAAGGTATAATTCTCAAGTCCAATTCAGGCATTAAGATTCCCTGCCATGATTATGAAGGCTGAGGAATAATTAAGTTCTTGTTGCATTGCATATTATTTTAAATTCTGCCAATAGTCCTCTTTATAGTTTCTTAGAGTTTGGGCTGGGCTGTTGTTGGGGGTGGGGGATATATATATATATATATATATATATATATATATATATATATAATGATCAAATTTAATTGTTTAAAATTCAGAAGGAAGCCAAATGCCACTGAGCCATATAGCAGGAGAGGTACTACTTTGGCATTTAAGATTGAAAAAATAAAACTAAGTTTTCCTTTCCTTCCCAATACTATGCTCTCTGAAATTATGCTTTGGTAACCACTTGATTCAATACCATCCTTTGTCCATGGTTTTTGGAATAGTAAGATATCAATTCCTTGATATCTTACTATTAGATATAGTAATAGTATTAGATATACATATAGTATTAGATATAGATATAGAGGCAATTCCTTGACCATGTTTTTACCAGAACTCTGTTTCCTTTAAAAATAGCAATTTTAACAGGGTGGGATTATTATTATTATTATTATTATTATTATTATTATTATTATTATTATTATTATTATTATTTCTATCTGCTGTTCACCGCTCTAAATCTTGGATGTGGAGCAGTAAACAAATATTGTTCTCAGTTATTATTGTTTAAATGTATAAGTAGGCAACGTTCTGCATTGGTCTCGATTTTTCCCAAAAGGTCACTCATTCTGACTGTTTATTTGTTGTTTCAACCATGGTCATATCAACTTTACAGGTGCAATACAGGTAAGTACACACGAAAACTCTACAATGCAAAGAAGTAAAATACAAAAGATATTAAAAAGGTTTTCATTAGAAGGTGCCCACAAATATCTAAAAGTTCATTTTAATACAAAGAATTAAAAAGAGACACTAAGAATTTACATTAAAAGGTCCATAAATGTATATAAGTTAATACTACTGATATGTTAAAACTTCATGTTAAATTTCATCATTACAGTTCACCATATTGACCTCTATGAATCTTCTTCTCAACTCCAAAAGGTCACTCAAATCAGGCTCTTCCGACTCCATCATCTTATGTTCCAGAACTCCTTGAAGATTTTCCAAACTTATTACAATAGCTCATTGTTTAGTACGGGGGAGGCATGTACAGATAAAGACGTTCCATTCTTCAGTTTCAATATTAGTTTCCAATTTCCCTTCTAATGTGTCTAGCATTAATTTTCTTTTTATTTCTCACTTGTCCTGTACCTATAGGTTGCCAATCCGATTATAGTCATTTGCTGCGTAACTTTGGGAATAGCAGCATCAAACAGCAAATTACTGTGATGTGTAGGTGGGAGTTAATGGTTTTATACACACATCCTTGAAAATCCATATGCATACACCCCCAAACCTACATAAAGACTTTTACTGACCCTGGATTAGCGAGGGGATTTAAGAACTTTTCAAAATGAGCAGTATTATTTTCCATCGCTGTGTAGGAGTTCTAAATATTACATATCTATACTCCTTAGACAAATATGTAGCAGAGTGTTCAAGTGATAGATCACTTGCAAATGGCTATTCCATAGAGGCAAGTTCCCCTCAAGGGGAAAATGGTTAAGGTATCTCACAAGATAGAAAATTTAATTGGCTGGTCATTTTAGAAGTCTTAGCTGTATTTAATTTACTTCCTTAACTTCACCAAATTTAGTAGACCACTTAGTCAGTACCAAATGGACTACATTTTTTAATAGTTTTCCTCAGATCTAACTCTTTATATTGGCTTTCTTCCATTACGAGAATAAAATCATTTTGAGATAACCAGCTTCAATTTGCCTCTTATTTCATGGGATTGTTCATGAACTGATTTTACTGTTCTAGCAATCAGGATTATCAGATCATCATATTAGCAGGGTACTCATGAGAATGTTCTAATGACTTTTACCAAATGGAAGACAGAGGGCATGGTTCCATTATCAATGATATAATCACCATCCAGACCTTATGATTCCAGAATTGCATATCTATTTGATGTTGGGATATCATTTTTTGTACTTTTGTCTTTTATTTTCAGAAGAAGTTATTAATTTTACTTTGCCTGCAGGGAAATCAGATGGACTATACCTTTTTCTGGGGTGTTTTTTACTTCTTATTTTGAGACAGACTACTTCTAGTGCTAATAGCACCTAACACAGAATTGCAACATGATAGTATCAACAATCAGTTAGAACATCATCAATAATTTATTTATTTATTTATTTATTTATTTATTACATTTATATACCGCCCCACAGCCGAAGCTCTCTGGGCGGTTTACAGCGTTAAAGCATTAAAGGAAAAGATAACCAAGGCAGGATCTACACTACTGCTTTATAACGGTTTATAACAGTTTTGACAACTGTTCAGGCCCAGGGCACACTACATATACTGTTTTCAAAGTGTTATATTCTGCTTGGTGTAGATCTGGCCCAAGATAAACAAAAAATACCAATTCCTAGGTAAACATAAAATACAAATACCTATTAAGTTAACTAACACAATTGAACACATTTGGCCACATTCACACAGAGCTAAAGTCCCAAAACTCTTAAACAAGAGAGAAAACGAGGCCAAGAAGGACTTGCAATTCATAAAATTACAACAGCCAAAAATAAAAACAACTGTTGGTAGTACAAGTAACTGGTAGTAAAAACAGTCAGCAATCGGGGCAGCTGGTTATAGAGATGGTCAGAAAACCCAGATGTGTCAGCTACCTCAGTGAACATTAAGATATTCCATTCTGGATTATTTCCAGTTGAAACAACTAGTCCATGGGTTCTCAACAAGGGGGGAATTTTAGGGTTTCGGGAACCTGTCCTGTAGATTATGCCTTCCTACACATGTTATTAAAAACATCCCAGAAAAGTGTCATGTCATCTGCAAAAGCCAGGCCTTTGCTCTCTTTTCCCTCCCTCCCTTGCAAGTTTCAAGCTTCCCATTTAAAAGGGCAACGCAAAGCATGGGAGCTGAGAATGTAAAAGGGGCCATGCTTTGCATTGGCCCTTTAAATGGGAAGCTTGAAACTTCTAGGATTGCGAGGGAGGGAGGGAAAAGAGAGCAAAGGCCTGGCTTTTGCAGACGACATGACACTTTTCATGCGTCCAAGAACTGGCAAAGAAAAACAGTCACAGGTTTCTCATCGACTGTAATCTTCATCGAATAAAATAAACTACATTACACTGGAATTCTATTGAATTTTTGTTCATTGAAGTATGCTTCAGTAACTTCAGTAAAGTTTAGTCTGTTAAGTAATTAGTTCTGAATATTAAAAAAACTAATTTTATTCAAGTTTTTAATTAAAATCTATCAACATTTTCTATTGCTATTGAATTTGTAAAACTCTACTATAAAAATAATCCAAATAAATGTATATGTACGAATACAGAAAAAAAAAAGATTTCAATATTATATTCATATTATTTGGACTGTACCATTTGAGTTAGACTATCTTAGGAAGGGGGGAGTTATATTCTGAACAATGGTGAAAGGGGGGAATGGAGCAAAAAAGGTTGAGAACCACTAGTCACTTAAAAACCACCGTAGTAGGGAGCTCTTGTAATCCTCTTGTGCAACACTAAGTGCAATGCCAGTGCCACCCTTTTGTACCTGGGAAGAGAGAAGAGTCAGCAGCAGGTGACAAGCAAATGGGGGAAGGAAGAGCGAGGCAGGCTTCAGCAGCAGTTCCCACCCCAAACAAACCCCTCTTGCTGAAATGTAAGCAGCTATAACAATATAGTACTCCTTTCTGCCAGAAGTTCTCAAACTTTTGAGAAAGAGAATATAAAGACCAATTTCACCATGTATTGGAGCATGAACATTTGTGAAACCCGTCTCTGATGATGCTTTGAAGAATAATGCCTGTTTTCAGGTGACTTTTTTCTCAATTGAAGCTTTTCACACTTTAAGAGTATAACTATAGGAAGTAACTCCAGGGCTGAAAAGTCTCTTGTAATAAATGAAGGATTCGTGACTTAGTACGGTAGAACAAGGTTTCATTGTACCCTTTGAGGATAGGATAGAGGGGCAGATTGAGGCCAGCAGATAGATAGCTGTGCACTAAGTAGGTTAGATGGCAGAAAGGCCACAATGTAAATGGTACTTGATCAACCAACTGGCAGGTAACTGCCGAAGGGCTGCTATAAAAGGGTAAGAGTGAGACCCTTAGGAGACTGTTGAGCAAGCACAATAATAAAATTGTGAGGTTAGAAGTCTCTCTGTTCAAACAATATAAATCCACCCAAGCAAGGTGGTTGGGTCATCTTCTTTCTCAAAGTAATTTTGTTTTCACTGACATTTCCTTCATTGAACATTTGATAGGGATTATAAATTTAGTGGATTTATAATGTAACATTTGATGCAACAATATTGAGATTGTGGGGTTGAATCTCACCTGGAACTTCGCCTTCTGGGAGTCAGTATGGCACACCAGGGCTGGCCCATAATATTTTGCTGCCTGAGGCAGTGGACAAGGTGACACACACACCTCCTTCCACCTACAGAAGCCAACTGCTCTGGCAGATGGATCTTACTTCAACACTAAGGATATCACTCACGTTAACTTTAATATATATATAAAAATGTTGTGTGAATTTAGTTCTAGAAGAACTCGTACTTGCAGGCATTTAATTATTGCTGTATGTAAACAGTGGACCTTCCAAGAATGGACTAATTTGTCTACTTGTGTGCATTGTGAGGTTGAAATCTCCACAAGCTACCTGCCTTTAAGGTGCTACATACACTCTTCCCAAAGTGATTGAAAACATAAACTGTCTAGGTGTGTGTGTTATTTTTGTTCCTCCTCCCATTGTGAACTTTATCTGTAGATATATTGCCTGCCAAGAGTGAAAGTAAAGGGAGGCATGACATCACAGCCTTTTAGTCCCTGTTAAAGCACACAGTCATGCACAGAAGATGACTGACAAAAACGTTTTCTTCTTTTTAGAAATTGTTCTTGCACAGGGCCACGCATAAACTTGTCTAATTTCACTGTCAGTAATACCAGGGTGAGACAGACAATGAGGCTTTCTGAGACAGAACTGAAAGAACTGGGTGTGTAACCAAATTTGGATAAAGTGTTCCCCCCACCCCACCCCTCAGAGAGATGAAATAGGGCTTCTATTTGGAAATAATGTTATTTTCACCCCTCTGGCAATCAGGTTTGACAGGGGGTTTTTTTTGTATCCTTTCAAAATCCCGTTTGGTGAGAGGCCAAAGTGAGGCCAAAGAACCATTTGTGTATATCATGAGAAGTAATACCTCTTTCAACCTACTTTCAGCTCTTAAAATTTTGTCTCCAGCCCAACAGCCATACACTGAAGCCTGCATTACCTGTGTTCTTGTGACACACCAGTAAAATGGTTAGAATAACAGCCTACCTCATTGAGTTGCTGTGGGGATGAAATACACTAGAAAACTGTAAAGCGCTAGGGACACTGACAGTTCTGAATTTGACTACTTATTTCATTATAAACATTGTTGGGATTGTAAAATGAAAGTATGAAAGAAATTAATATTAGGGTGTGCTGTTACTGCTACCGCTGCACTGCGTGCTGAAAAAGCCATGGACATTTTTCTATATGAGGAGACCAACTGAAGAGACTCAGCTGCATAAAGCATTAGAATAACAGGAGAAACTAAGGATTGCGCAGACTAATAATGAGGCAAATAAAAAAACCAATGATGATTTATTACACTTATGTACCGTCCCATAGCTGAAGCTCCCTGGGCGGTCTACAAAAGTTAAAAACAGTGAATATTAAAAACAAATATACAAAATTTTAAACCATAAAACTCACCAAGAAGGTCTGAACTTCAGAATAACTAAATATAAAGACTTTAAAATGTTTCAAATTGTTTAATGAGTGCCTTGCCTCCTCTTATCCTTTGACCCCCTCCCCTACCGCCAATAGTCAGACATTAGGATACACTGGAGTGTTTCCACTAACAGAGAAGGGGAGGAGGTGATCCGCACTGATTCCTGCCTTCACTTATAGTCCGTTATTTATTTATTACATTTTTATACCGTCCCATAGCCGAAGCTCTCTGGGCAGTTTACAAAAGTTAAAAGCAGTGAACATTAAAAAGTATACAAAATTTAAAACCATCAGAAACATAGAAACAACAGTATAAAAACAACGGTATCCATTTAAAAACAACAGTTCTGGGGTTTGTTAAAAACAAACAAACTTAGCATTGTTAAATGCTGTTAAATGCCTAGGAGAAGAGAAAAGTCTTGACCTGACGCCGAAAAGATAACAGTGTTGGCACCAGGCCAGCCTCTTCGGGGAGATCATTCCATAATTGGGGGGCCACCACTGAAAAGGCCCTCTGCCTTGTTGCCATCCTCTGAGCTTCCCTCGGAGTAGGCACTCGAAGGAGGACCTTAGATGTTGAGCACTGTGTATGGGTAGGTTCATGTCAGGAGAGGCATTCCATCAGGTATTGTGGTCCCAAGCCCTGTAGGGTTTTATAGGTTAAAATCAGCACCTTGAATTGGGATCAGAAACGTATTGGCAGCCAATGCAAGCAGCAGTTATCAATCCAGTTATCTCCAGAAGGTTGGTGGACCCAGCATGGGAACTGATACAGGGGGCTGTAGAGAACCAGGACTGGGAAATCAGTGGAAATTGCTTCCCTTCTCCCGTTGTCTTGAGCATTCTAAGCAGAACTCTGCCCAGGGAGTGCTCCCGCTGGTGGGGGGAAATACTTGATCCAAGCCATTGTAATTAAGATCATAATACAAATGTGAGCAAACAATTCACAATGTGCTGGAATTGTTAAAGTTGATTAGCTGTATTTGAAGATTAATCTTTGAGCATTCTACATATATTTATATCATACAGACTTCAACGTTTATTTCTTCCTTGGGCTGCTTTAGATCATTTATGGCAGTATACCTGATACTGCAATCGGATTCCAAATTTAAATTTACAATTTGATCCCCAAACATAAATCTTATTTGTTTTGGAGCTCACGCTGATAAAATAAGCTCAAATTCTAATTCCGTTCTTATTCGCACCATATCTGTATTTTAAAGCAGTTTAGTTATGTCAAGTTGCAAATTATATCCCAAGGAACACAAATATGTTCTTAATGTACCAGTTTCTTAAAGCATCATTATTGTGCATCTTATCGTACTTACCCCAGTTCAATCATGTTCATACTAAAAAGTGGTAAGATGCTGTTATTAAATTGCATATTATAATTTACTTAGATCAAATTAGTAGATTTACAGAGTAATATCTATTTGAATGCTTATTATGCCAGAAATATACAACCATAATATAGGTTGACCAGAAAAGAGGGAGCTTATTTTGAGTCATTAGGGACTTTCACAATTAGAAAATGAGATTAGAAATGGGATGCTGAGAATAGTGGACTTATGTCATTATTTTGTCTTAATTCGGCCCTTATGATTTCACAAAGAATACTAATAAACTCTAAAGACTCAGAAGCTAATGGTTTAGTAATGGCTGCTTTTTGACAGTTTAATTATGTATACTCTCAGTTGGATGCATTTTGAGCATGATTATAAGACATCACCCTTGAACTTGTGACAGTTCATTATTTGTCGAAAGACGACATCAATTTTCTGTGGTATCTTGACCCAACAATAATGGCAACAACTGTGAAGAATATAAGCGGCTAAAGACTTGATAACATCTGAGAGATATTCTAATAATGCTTGAAATATCAGAATGGGGTTGGCAAATGGCACTTCCTGGGCCAACTCTGGGCCCTGGATGGGATGCTGCCTGGCCAAGTCTGCTTTCTCTCTACTAGCCAGAGCAACAATTTCATGCACAGCATAGAAGGAAAGAGAGTTGTAAATCAATAAGGGGAACAAAGCCGGAGAGGAAGTGACACACTTATACATGCCATCTTCTCTCTTCCTCCTTGTCCATCTTGGTATTAGGTTTCCTCCACCACAGAGGAGAATCTTGGAATCATTGCTAGGCAAGTTGCCCTATTGTGTTCTCTTATTGCTCCTGGGATCACCTGTAGAAGACCATGTGGGGTCACTGTTGAGCAATGACCTCACATGTTTACAATTCCCTTACAATTCACCACCCCAGGGATATGCCAGTATACTGATGACACTGTTGTCATCTGAGTCAGGAGAGGCCATGGGGTGCCTTTTGCCTGCTACAGCTAGTTCCTGGATAGGGATAGTCTGGCCAAACTGTTCCATGCTCTGCTAATCTCCCAACGAGTTGCATGTAATGGGTTGTATTTTAGGCTGCTCTTAAAGTTGACCAGGAAGCTTCAACTAGTGCATTTATTTATTTATTTCATTTCATTTCATTTCTATACTTCCTAATAGCTGAAGCTCAACATTTAAACCATAAAATACGAATACAAAAATAACAAAATACAAAAGTAACAGTTGCAGCCAGAGGGGACCATATTACACTGATATAAAGAGAGCTATACTGGTTGCCTGTGTGCTGCCAGATCCAGTTCAAGGTGCTGATGCTTACCTTATAAAGCCCCAAACAGCTTGGGACCAAATACCTGAAGGAAGGCTTCTCCATATACCAGCCTCCCCATGTTTGTAAGATCTGCAAAGCCTCTTCCTAAGGTGCTTTATACTTCTTATTGGACACCTAGGAAAAGCATCTCTGTTGTGGTGCCCCATATGTGGGCCACCTACCCGTGGAGATGCAACTAGCAATCATTTCAGCACCAGGGCCAGAGCTACACTCCTGCTTTAAAGTGTTTTATAACAGTTATAAAGTGCTTTAACTGCTTTAAAGCGCTATAAAACTGTTATAAAGCGCTTTAAAGCAGTAGTGTAGATCCGACCATGGTCAAAACTTTTCTGTTTGCTCAGGCATTTTAAGCTGGTCAGTCTGAATTACTTCTTAGTTTGGTTTTGTGATTTTTACTGCCTTTTATTGCTTTTTTAATAGTATTTTATTATTTTATTTTATTTTGTGGCTTTAATATCTTCTTCTTTTGTTATATTTATTGTTCACCACACTGATATCTTTTGATGAGCATCATATTTTTGTAAACCGCCCAGGGAGCTTCGACTATTGGGCAGTATAAATGCAATTCAATCATTTCACTCCCCAAAGAGGTAAACATTCAAACTTAATCTCTCTCTCTCTCTCTCTCTCTCTCTCTCTCTCACACACACACACACACACACACACACACACACACACGCCTGAGATCAGGGGAGATGAATGATTAATTACGCTGATAAATTCTACCCAACCCCTTCCTCTCCAAAAAGTAAAGAAAAAATAAAAAAATTTGGAGAGTTGATGAAGTTACTGCTGGAGATGGATGCCCAGACGTAAGGCCCAGAATTTCAACAACAGATTATTATTTTTAAAAAACTGTCTCTAAAGAAGTGAGCTGCTGCTCCCTGCTGGTTCTGCTACTGGAATTTGTGAAAGCCCATAATATTGGTCAGTTCACACAGTCTTCCTCTGCTGATGAAAAGAATAAGAGACAACTGATAAATTGACACTCAGGTCACATAATTTGACCCAAGTGTCAAATAAGTTGCCTTTATTTATTTGTTTGTTTGTTTATTACATCTCTATATTGCTCAATAGCTGAAGCTCCCTGGATGGTTCATAAAATAGAATTAAATCATCATCATATACATAAACAAAAAACACAGTATAAAAAACTAGTTTACTTCTGCTATGTCTTTGAAGTAGGCTTGGCAGGTTAACTCTGACATATTACATCCTCTCCCTCCATCCCTTACTGGTTTGCAATGCTTCCAATTATGCTGGTTTTGAACCTATACAATTTGACTAACTCTATATATGCAAGCCATTTTCCCAATCTTCTCTTAACGGAGAGGTACAAAACTACCTGTGCATACACTAATATCAGTTTTAATACATGAGATGCTTTTTCTTCTCTTCCTCCAAATGTTTTTCCCCTTGGGCTTGTTATTTTATTTGCTGAGCAGTGCCCTTTGGGAACAATTTAAATACCCAAAGCCATAGTAAAAAGGTGTGCATATCCATACCAAGATATATCACTATTTAACTCAGATTCCTTAACAGTTTAAGTATTTTTTCTTGAGATTTGTATAATATGTTCCTTTTCTAATATGTGTCAGATAATATCCATGATGCTGTCTTCAAAATCAAAATGGCTAATTTG
The DNA here is from genome assembly GCF_023053635.1 of Elgaria multicarinata webbii. NCBI lineage: Eukaryota > Metazoa > Chordata > Lepidosauria > Squamata > Anguidae > Elgaria > Elgaria multicarinata. Next base: position 22,837,076 of record NC_086175.1, on the reverse strand, counting down.
ATGCCTAAAAACGAATCTGCAACTTTTGTAATAAAACACAATTAACACTAGATTGCTTTGTATGAAAATCGCAATTCTGTATCCAAAAAACCCCTCTGTGCAATGCCACTGTCAGCATTTTTCAAGAGGCAAACACTGGATTTTGTTTGAGATGATTCACTGATAGACCGAAGGCTATATAGAGAAGATTAAGACAAATGTGTGTGTTTTTAATATCATAGCATAACAATCTGCACCTTCTTCCAAATTGTCTAACAAAATAATAACGTTAATTCCCTAGCATAAGTAAATTTGATCATTCTGGCTCAGACCAATTCTATTGTAAGAAAGGATAATTTAGAATTTTTCTAAGCAGAGCGAAATTAGGCTAATGAGAAGAAAATTCCAGTTTGGCAGGTTCCCAGTATGCCAAGCATTATTAATAACTTTGTTTTGTTTGTTAGACCAATTGTTTTCCTAACATGAAATATTAGTAGCATACGTTTTCAGTCTACAAGCAACATCTCCCTCTGGAAGAACAGCCTGGCAAAGCTGTATTAAACAACAGATTTCTAAGATTGGTTTGGGCAAAACTTGGAAATGATCGATTACATGATTACTCCTTATTATCTCGGGAACTTTTCAAATATATCTGGCAGGGTTTGTCTCTGCAGTATAGTTCTATTTCCATTTATTGGGCAGCTCTAGCGAGCCAGGCTGTCATATAACGAAAATACATATATGTGATAGTTGCGGTGTCATGGGCAAGCTACTTAGAAAGGATGTAGGACCTCCTTCTTGGAAGGTCTTTAAGAAGAGACTAAGGATGCAATCCTATGCCTGTTTAGACAGAAATACGCCTGCCTAGGGAATGCTGGGAGTTGTAGGACCTTTCCCTGTTTATACATACATAGGATTGCGTCCCTAAACCACCTAAAGTTTTCTAACTGAAGGAGAGGGTTAGATGGTTAGTTCATGTCCTGCCCACACAGCTTTTCCCAATGTGCAGAGCACACGGTGGTACAATTGCTCTGAGGATAAAGACCTTAGGTCATGAAGTTGAATGAAACCAAATGTGCAAATGCCACCAATGGCGTAGCATCTGCTTTTGACTACAAAGGCCAGGGTGTCAGCCCTCTGCGCTTATATCTGTATGTGCATAGGTCTCCTTACACACAATCACCGAATGCATGCCCGTCGGGGTCTGAATCCAGAGGGCACAGTGGAGCGTGGCTGGCACTCACACATTCGTTGAGCATATGGGGAGTTTTGGATGAATGTGGCTATGTTTTTCAAATTCTGTGCTGCTATTTCTAACAGCATGCATGAATAAGATGTGAGTTCAGTTTTTCATTCAGCAAAGTATCTAATTATTTGTCTGACGTTAATCAAATGTGTACTCAGATTTCTGAATATAAAGAGCATCCACAACCTCTTTTGTATATTCTTCTGACATATGGACAAATAATACAGAAGCATAATGGCAGAGGAATAAACGATGAGAATTGAAATTACCTAGCCAAGCTTAACTTCCTTAAATTAATCCTTATGTGAGAGAAATTATAAAAGGGCATTGCTAGAGAGTATGGAGCAGTCAGATATATCAAAATGTGGATCAGGAAAATCAGGAGATGTTGCAAACATTTATGGACATTTTAGAGCTGCACTTATTCTTCATTCTCAATTTTTATTTTTACAAACAAAGGTCCATCATACGATTAGATGCCCTGACTTCTTCCTTGAAAGAGGCTACACTTGGCCATGTGTTCCCATTCACATCATTCATTTAATGAGCACTATTTTCTAGCAGAAAGGCGAGTTGTAAATAAAATAAATGCGCCCCCAAAATCTAGTTCTGTCTTGCATGGCTAGACGTCTACATCCAGGAACAAAGAAGTGTGATATTAAATGATATTCATAATCAATCTGCAAAGATTCATTTCTATGGGTCTGAAATATGCAAACAGGAATCACTGAAACCATCACTGAATTTAAAATAATTGTCCTACAGTGAAATAGCTGGTTTGTTGTTTTCAAAGGTCATTTTAAACTGCCAGATAGCATGTCATTAATATGTATTACTTCTCCAGAAAGTCATCTTGAATATTTACTCCGAAATAGTTGACACCAGTAGCAGATAAACCTGATAAACTTACAATTCTTATCTGTTTTCTACCCATTTTAATTTGTTTTCACTCCTTAGTGTATTGTCTATATATCATTTCTCCTGTTCTGCAGAGTGAATTGGGATAGAGAGGAAATTATTATTATTTTGGGGAGCTACACAATTACACCATTAAGGTTAATGATACTAGCAATTAAAAAGCATCTAGTTATTTGGAAACTGTCACTTGGGATGAATTGTTCTTTAATGTCTCTACACATGGATTACTTTGATGGGAAAGTAGGAAATCTGTAGGTCGGTGCAATATTTCTTGTTGCTTTTTGCTGTCAGGAAGCCTTCTTCATTGCCCTTGAAAGTCGTGCTAATACAGAAAAAAACACATTATTCAGACCCTCATCATCCTTAAAAAATATCTCATTAAGTCTCAACCTATGAATTATAGACTAGTTATTTACGGTTCAAAATTATAGATTGTTTATAAGACTATTCATGCTTACAGGCTATTGGCTATGAAATTTTGTTTGTTTGCTTCCTTGCGTATGTCATAGGGTTGAGGTGCTAGTACACAAGTTGCTTGATTTCAAATGTTTGGTATATATTCTTCCCACACATGGACACAAGCTTTGCCTTGCACAATGTGTTCTCATTTTAAGACCAATGCAGAAACCTATACAAACTCTTAATGCATTCCTTTTTTTCCCATGCCCCTATACGTCTTGAAAGGGCGTTTAATTTGTGTTCTTCTTGATGTGTAATAATAATGAAGTGTAATAACGAAGGGCAATCTATTGCATACAAAATAACCAGAGAACATCCCAGTTTAGTCATTCACATTAGTTTACAGTGAAGATGGTATGATATCCAGTGGAACTTCATATATTCCATGGACTTAGGCAAATAGTCTCAAAATGGCTTCTTGTATACTTTATTGCCAGTTTACAATACTTAAGATCGTAAGAACAGCCATGTTGGATCAGACCAAGGACCATCTAGTCCAGCACTCTGTTCACACAGTGGCCTATCAGCTGTTGGTGGGAAACTCACAAGCAGGGCATGAGTGACACAGCACCTCCCACCCATGTTCCCCAGCAACTGGTGTACATAGCCATACAGCCTCTGATACATAGGTAGCACATAGTCATCAGGACTAGTAGCCATTGATAGCCTTCTCACTGAGGAATTTACCCAAACGCCTTTTAAAGCCATTCAAATTGGTGGCCATCACTTACTACCACATCTCATAGTATCGAATGTCATAGTTTAACTATGCTTGGTGTGAAGAAGTACTTCCTTTTATCTGTCCTGAGTCTCTTACCACCATGCTTCTAGTTCAGGTCTGGATGATTTCTTACAACTGCAAGTACCTTTATCTGTCACTGCAGCTAGATGAGGCTTTACAATGTCAGTAGCAGAGCCTAGGTATTATTTGTTTGTTGCACACAAATGCCATGATTTCATATGCATAGAATGAAAGAGACATTATCTTGCAACTGTAACTCCTGCTTTGCTTAGCATATTTTTTCCCAATTTAAAACGATTCATTGCTGAGCAAAGCACTCCTTTAAGTCATTCTAGATCATGGCTGGACAATATGTCCAACTGATCAGGGTCAGACCAAGGTCCATCTATTCCAGCACTCTGTTCACACAGTGGTCAACCAGGTGTTGACATGAAACCTATGAGCAGGATATAGGTGCAATAGCACCCTCCCACCCATGTTCCCTAGCAACTGGTGTATACTGGAGGTAGCACATAGCCATCAGAACTAGCAGCCATTGATAGCTTTTACCTCCAGGAATTTATCCAACCCCCTTTTAAAGCCATCCAAATAGGTGGCCATCACCACATCTTGTGGCAGTGAATTCCATAGTTTAAATATGTGCTGTGTGAAGAAGCACTTCCTTTGATCAGTCCTGGATCTCCCACCAATCAGCTTCATGGGATGACCCATACTGACTTGTTAGGGCTGTAGGGAAAAGGTTGACTTTGGCCTTAGCTAGACCTAAGGTTTATCCCAGGATCGTCCCGGGGTCATCCCTGTTCATGTAAATGACACACAGGATATCCCGGGAGCAGGCAGGGACGACCCCGGGATAAACCTTAGGTCTAGCTAAGGCCTATGTCAATTTTATCAAAGTATCTTATATAAAATTAGTGGAGGTGTTAGCAAAGCCCCAACAATCTGAAATACAGAAATGATCCAAAGAAGCCATAAAATAATTTTAAAGGTCTTTGAAACTGGCCAAAATCAGTAAGATGATTGTTTTTCTCCCACAGTTTATTTATTTATTTATTTATTTTATTACATTTATATACCGCCCCCCAGCCGAAGCTCTCTGGGCGGTTTACAACAATTAAAAATAGTAGACATTAAAAGTATACAAAAAAATTAAAAAACATAAAAGCAGTATAAAAACAACAACAGTATTCATTTAAAACAACAATTCTGGGGTCCATTAAAACAAACTTAACGTTATTAAATGCTGTTAAAATGCCTGGGAGAAGAGAAAGGTCTTGACCTGGCGCTGAAAAGATAACAACGTTGGCGCCAGGCGAGCCTTATCGGGAAGATCATTCCACAGTCGGGGGGCCACCACTGAGAAGGCCCTCTCCCTGGTTGCCATCCTCTGAGCTTCCCTCGGAGTAGGCACTCGGAGGAGGACCTTAGATGTTGAGCGCAGTGTACGGTTAGGTTCATGTCGGGAGAGGCGTTCCATCAGGTATTGTGGTCCCAAGCCATGTAAGGCTTTATAGGTTAAGACCAGCACCTTGAATTGGGCTCGGAAACATATAGGCAGCCAACCCAAGCGGGCCAGAATCGGTGTTATATGCTCAAATCTTCCTGTTCCAGCTATCAATCTGGCCGCCGCATTTTGCACAAGCTGCAGTTTCAGGACCATCTTCAAAGGCTGCCCCATGTAGAGGGCGTTGCAGTAATCTAATTTGGAAGTTACCAGAGTATGGACAACTGAAGCTAGGTTATCCCTGTCCAGATAGGGGCGTAGCTGGGCCACCAACCGAAGTTGGTAGAAGGCACTCCGTGCCGCCGAGGCCACCTGTGCCTCAAGTGACAAAGATGGTTCTAGGAGAACCCCCAAGCTACGAACCTGCTCCTTCAGGGGGAGTGCAACCCCATCCAGAACCGGTTGAACACCCCCCATCCGATCAGAGGAACCACCCACCAGCAGCATTCAGTCTTGTCTGGATTGAGCTTCAGTTTATTAGCCCTCATCCAGTCCATTGTCGCAGCCAAGCACCGGTTCAGCACATCCACAGTCACACCTGATGAAGTTGAAAAGGGGCAGTAGAGCTGCGTGTCGTCAGCGTACTGATGACAGCGCACTCCAAAACTCCGGATGACCGCACCCAACGGTTTCATGTACATGTTAAACAGCATGGGGGACAAGACCGACCCCTGTGGAACCCCATACCAAAGAGTCCACGGGGCCGAGCAATGTCCCCCAAGCACCACCTTCTGGAGCCGTCCTGCTAAGTAGGAGCGGAACCACTGCAATGCAGTGCCCCCCACTCCCAGCTCAGCCAGACGTTCCAGAAGGATACCATGGTCGATGGTATCGAAAGCCGCTGAGAGATCAAGGAGAATCAACAGAGTTACACTCCCCGTCTTTCTCCCGACATAGGTCATCATATAGGGCGACCAAGGCTGTTTCCGTGCCAAAACCGGGCCTGAAACCCGACTGAAATGGATCCAGATAATCAGTCTCATCCAAAAGTGTCTGGAGCTGTCCCGCCACCACCCGCTCAAGGACCTTGCCCAGGAATGGAACATTTGCTACCGGCCTGTAATTACTAAGATTTTCCGGGTCCAAGGAAGTTTTCTTCAGGAGTGGTCTCATTACTGCCTCTTTCAGACGGTCTGGGACCACTCCCTCTCATAGAGAGGCATTAATCACCTCCTTGGCCCAATTGCCCCCAAAATGGGAGAGATAAATTCCCTTCCTTTCTATTCCCACTTAGTAAAGTTATGGATCATTGCACTGGATTATTTCTCCAGAATTAAGCAAATCTTTCATTAATTTGCTGACCATTAGATTGAAAATATGTAACGTAATTCTTGGCTTCTCACTAAGATTGAAAATAGCATCTTTAAAACACTGCAGTTTATTTAGCATTAGCATTAAACTGCTCATGTAAACCACTTAACTATGATTTTTATGATGACTTCATGACTTTGAAGTCTGCTTGGGGAAAATAAATACTGTAATTATAAATTAAAAGTCCTGTTGTGTATATAAGCATATTAGTTTTGAGCAGCCAACCATAGTTTTAGTTCACAATTTTTGTAATTAAATGGTGCTCACCTCATGGCCCTATCATGTTTATCGACTCAGACTCATTGACAATTTCCTGCTAATAGTTTGATCAAAAGACATGCAACTCCCTCCCTATATTAGGGGATATAATTTTTATGCTGCAATTGTAGTAATATCACACTACATGGTTCTCTACTACATGGACTTACCATTAGGGAAAGTGAGGTAGCTGCCTCAGGCAGCAGATTTGGATGTCATGAATAGGCCGCATATTGTTAGTTTTTAATGTATTAATGTTGTATTTTTTCTGTCAGGAAGGAAGAGAGGCACTTGTGAGCTCTTCTGCCTCAGATGCCAAAATAACTTGACTGGCCTAGGGTGCTATGCATCTTGACCTGCAGCGAGAGAGGGGGGGCACTGTTTGCTCTTCTGCCTCAGGCAGAAAACGTCTCTCATGATCAGGCCTGTTCCCGTTAATGTGAGGGAATAATTTTCAGGCTATCAGTCTGAATCAGATTCTGAACCAGAAGAAACAGGACTAGAAATGTACCAGCCTACACAGGAAATGGGGGCAGAGATTCTCCCAGGCTCTTCTGCAGACATGAATGAATCTTCACTGGACTTCATCAGTGAAAATGCTGACAACTCAGAGTCTGTGGGAACTCAGCAATCCTCAGAGGAGGAACGGACTTCAGAGCTGACTGATCCCAGGGCTCATCTACACCAAGCAGGATATTCCACTATGAAAGTGGTATATAAAAGGCAGGAGCCACACTACTGTTTTATAGCGGTACTGAAGTGCACTGACAACTGTTGGGGCCCATTGAGACATACTATATGCCGCTTTCATACTGTTATATCCTGCTTGGTGTGGCTCCTGCCTTTTATATACCTGTCAGGATCTGTGCTAGTTCAGAGTATTTGCAGGACCCAGGTCCACTGTCAGGAACTGTTCTGTTGTAGAGTGCTCGCTGGACTCAGGCCCTTTGCCAGCAGTACTCCATGGGGGCTGATGTGGATCAGCTGGGGTAAGGGCTATATAAGACCAGCATTTCTGCTCTAGCCTTTGCCTCAGCAATGTGATCTCTTGGATCTGCTGTAGCCTGTTCCTCCAGACCCTGCCTTGCCTGAAACTCTGTTTTGTTGTGACCATGTCCCTTGCCTCTGGCCCTGCTGGAACCCTGTTGCTCCTGGACCTGGACCTGGACCTCTGCTTGATCTCAGGTTTACTTTTGGCCTCAGAAGCCTGCCATTCCTAGACTCTGCTTTTGCTTCTTGCCATGCTTGGACTTTGTATATTCCTGGACTCTGAATCTTGCTCTCACCTGGACTTTGCTTTTGTCTCTGGCCCTGCCACACCTTGCTAATATTATTAAAGTAAGACCTTTCCAGACTACCCATCTTGTGAGAGGCTGTTACGTTTAGCTCTCCTGGGTCCTGGTGGCCTAGCCCTAGAGTCCAGCTGCCCATGCCTTGGATCATTACAATACCACTTTCATAGTGGAATATCCTCCTTGGTGTAGATGAGCCCCCAGACTCCACCACAAATTCAAATGGGTGGAGCTAAAAGAAAACAAGAGGCGATCAGCTCGGCTAGCTTCTCGCCAAAAGCTCCTTCAGAGGAATCCTCCCTGAAGTTAAGGGACTCAGGAAAAAAACTTCCCTTTTGTTGAAAGGGCAATTGTTTCACTTAATTAGACAAGTTTTAGCCTAGAAGAAAGTTCCTAGTGTTTAAATCTTCTTCAGGTGTGAAGAGATGTTTATTTGCTAAATAAAGTTTTGTGGTTCACTTGGCAGACCTTTGTATTGTCTTGCACTGCAACGAGAGGGCTTAGAAACATGACAATGCTTTGATGGTCCTGGTGCTGCTGTAAAAAATGGGTTGAATTGGGGGAACCAGAAACTTACACAAACCTAGAGACAGCTTGAGGGCAGTTAAGCCAAAAAGGGAGAACTGACAAGAAGGGCTAAATTTTGAACTTTATTTCAAGTTAACTTATTCTACAGGGGATTAATACATTATCTCATTCTGTACATTTTCTCATCAGCTGAGTTAGACACATATGTATCTGAGAACATCAAGAGTCCATACTCAAATGAATCCAGATCTACTTGCAGTGGTTTTGAAATTGGAATACTTTTCATGGCTCCTTCCAAAGAACCAGGAGAACTGTAGTTTTGTGGATGTACTGAGCAAGGCTGGCCCTACCATTAGGCAGAGTGAGATAGCTGCCTCTGGCAGCAAGATGCTGAAGGATGGAGTGGTGGCAAGTTGTTGGAGGACAGAGCTGTGTGCCATGTGGTCTGCGTTGAGGCCCCTAAGCTACCCTGTCCTCAGATACAGCAGAGGATGCCGTCCTATCACCACTGTTGAAGTAAGATTCAATTGCCAGTGTGTTTGGATTTTGTACCTGGAATAGGGGAAAGTGTCATATTGTCCTTTGTATCAGGCACCAAAATGTCTTGAGCCAGTGCTGGTGCTGAGATTTTCAGATTTCTTTATAGAATTGAAGTTCCCAGGATTCCTTGATAGATGAGACACTTGAGATTCATGATGAGAAGTTCCATGACAAGTTCAAAGCTGCCATAGCCCCTATCACTCCACCCCAAAATCAGATTGGTGGAACGGCAGTGAAAGATGGAATGATTAATTCTCCTTTACAGCATTTTCCAGATCTAAATACCTCCCCACTCCAAATTGATATTTGCCCACAGGAAAACATTTACGCACCATACAGTAGTTGCATGTTTTCAAATAATGCTTCGGAGGGGTTTTAGGTTAGGTAAATGATGTGGGCGGAAAAAGTTAAAACCATAATCACATCATCAGTCTGATATCCTCACTCCCACTCCTGATTACTTTGGACTTTAAAAAAAAAATCCTCCCCAAGCACCGTCCAGCTAATTGTGGACCTCCTTGCATTTCATTCCTTTCACCTGAACCCAGGGCCAGCACTTTGTCTGCTATACCAGTTTACGATCAAGCAATCATAATAAAAACTGCCCTGAAATATGTGAAAAGAGTATGCATGCTTTATGGATATTGGTTATGTGGGTTATATGAACCAATGTGAAGTCATAAATTTTAACTGGAATCGCAGTTGAGCTACAACATTCCCAGTTAGCTGAGCGCTTGAATATTTCAATAGTGAGGGAACAAAATATAACTCTTTCTTTGGATGTATAACAGTTATTAATAGCTCCTGCTACCCATCTTGTTCCAGTATAATAACTTCGGCGTTGGTTCAGTGCATTTCCTGTAGGAGTGCCGTGTCTGCATTTCTTTTCCTTTTCCTTTACTTCTGTCCTTGGACATGGAATAGATATTTTGCTTCATTTTTAATGGGATTCCCACCCCCCATCCATTCACATTCAGTTGGTATGCATTTTATACACAAGACTATTGTCGAGGGCTGCCTGCAATTAGAAGTATGCAAAGCCAAATTACAAAAAGAGGCTAGTTCCTCTTACTGGTAGCCTGATTTCAGCAAGATAACCACTGCTATACTCCTGCTTGATCTTCTGCAATATACTTTTATACAGTAGCCCGCTGTGCTGCCATCCTATCCTACCCTCTATTCCAGTCCTAGGCAAACCTTAGGCTTGTTGGATCTTCTCTTTTTTTAACAGAACTCCACCAACTTGAGCCAGATGCAAAATAGTGGTAGGGTGAGGTGGATGGGCAGAAATACAGATAATTAAAGAACATTGGGCCTCTAAGAACATGCACAGACAAGGATTTTTTTTCTTAATTAAGTTTTTTTTTACATTTGCACAAAAATCACTCCTGGTCCCTTGCCCACTCACAACACTTTCTTTATTTCAGCCTTCTAATTTATGTATTTTCATTGTTGCTATCTTTTTTTGCTAATTTCAATCTTTTTGTTGCTAATTGTGAGTCAAAAACCCTTTCTGATCTACTCAAATCACCCTGAGATCTACCTATAGATTGTGATATAACTTCTTCTTGCCCTTGCTCTACTCTACATATTATTCCTTTACTCCTTTGCATTGTTCATATTCTGTTTTGCTTGTTCACACTTTCTGTGATTTGCTGGTAAGATCTGTTTACTGATGTGTACTGGTCTGTCGCTGGTGTTTGGCAGACCTGGGCAGGATCTACACAACTGCTTTATAATGGTTTATGATGGTATTGACAACTGTTGGGGTCCATGAAAGATTCCATATACCGTTTTCAAACTGCTTTCAAAGTGTTATATCCTGCTTGGTGTATATCTGCCCCTATTCTCATTTTACCTAAAAGTTGTAAGGTTCATGCCTGAAGTTCTGCTCATTGGAAGTCTTGCATTTAGTTGCTTCATGCTTGGTATTATGCTCCTGTTCAAATAACAATACTGAGCATCCCTATTTAATATATTCCATATATGTAATACTAGCTGATATGCCCGGCATTGCTCGGGTCTGTGAATAGACTTACAAATCCTAGACATACATTAGGGAACTGACTTGTGGGGTGTAACACCACAGTTACCATCTAGTTTGCATTGTGTCAGGAGATATTTTAGTCACTTTAATGAAAAAAACCTCTAGTTTAAACATGTAAATCAGCCACCCCCAAGGAATTTTGAATTTCCAATAGTCCCATCCAGCATAGCAAGTTGTTAGGAATGTTATAGTCTAAAACATCTGGAGGGCACCTTGTTGGGGAAGGTTGTTGTAAATGGCGACAGAATTTACTTGGCTGCATGGAATGTTTGCAGGCAGTTTTTTCTGAAGGAAGTTGGCTGGAACGGAAACTTGGGGAAGGGCTGTGGCTCAGTGGTAGAGCACATGCTTTGCATGCAGAAGGTCCCTTTTTTTATTGCCCCTTTAGAAGTGTATGGGTCAAACACCATGTTTATAGAAGAATATTGTGGAGGGGCATGATTTGACTAAAGTTTGGGAGGCAGGCTTGTGGATTTCCTAAAAGATTCCCTCTGCCACTATATCCATAAGAGGGATATGTGGTGAGTACAAATAATAATAACAACAACAACAACAACAAAAATTTATTTCTTACCCGCCTCTCCACTCTGATCGAGGCGGGGAACAACAACAAGTGATAAAATACACAAAACTGAATTAAAACATAATATACATTGTTGAAAACATCCTAAAAAACATCCTAAAACATTCTAAAAACATCTCCACATGACCAAGTAGCCTCTTTTTATTTCTGTCAGGCCAAAAAAAAATAAAATGCAGTACAGTATCTCTTTATGACATGTAATGAGATATAACATTATGACATGTAATGAGATATAACATTATATTCTATCACAACCAGTGCTGTCACAACCAGATCTTTGAGGGGCCTTGGGCAAGACATCTACAATGGGACCCCTCCCTCACTGAGTCTAGCTTCTCACCACTATTGTCACCAGCTGCTTATTATCTTCTTTCTAATCGTAGTTACCACCTGTGTGCTTGACAGGAAAAGAGCCAGGGGCTGCCGATACAGTGCTGGGTTGCCATTGCCTTAAGCAAAACCCATGCTTTCTCTGCTGCAGCGTGGCAGCAGCTAATCCTGACGCAGAGGGCGGGCACGGGGGTCTCAGTGGCTATTGGCTCGTCAGGACCACCCACTGCCCTCTGTCCTGGCAGACGGCGACCAGTCAGGGGTTGCTGTCTTCCTGGAACGCATCTGCCGTGACTCAGGAGCAAGTATAGACGGTGGATACAATGTACTTGCATCACTCTAGGGAAAACAGTTGTGGGAAGGTCCCCAACTTTTTAAAGTTGCGGCTTCACGGGAAAGCCCCGTGATGGCTGCAAGGTGGCTGCTGCATCGTATAATCAATGCAGTGCCACCTCACAGCCTCTGCGGGGCTTTCAGACCATCTAGGCAGCCCTGCCAGTGAGCAAGTAGCTAGTGGCATCTACTCCTCTTCCTTCTCACCATATTGTGTGGGTCAGAGCAGGCTGCAACGGTGAAGAGGAGGAGCAACTTCAAGTGGTTCTTGTTAGTAGGCCCTTGCTGGAATGTGGGACCTCAGCAAGTAAAAGATCGTGCCTCCCTTTGCCACTGGTCCTGTTCATAACTACTTACCCAGCCATATGTTACTTGATACCATAGATGACCCAAATTCTGAATAATTCTGCATGGGATATATCATTATCGAATCAAATTTAACACAACTAATTGTACCTAGAAACATTGGCCTTAAAAAGAATGCCCCCCAAAATAAGGTTGGAGTAAATTGGAGTGAATTGTGAAATAGTCAAGCAATTATATTCAGTTAGTAATAAGTCACATTAGGATAGGAGCTTTGTATGGAAGTTAATTATTATTTTGAATAATGATTGCACTAATGATAACTCCAGAAAATGATGGTACAGAACTGCAACTCCCTGCACTTAAGATTAGAGTTCAGAAATAGGAAGGCAATAAATCCTTTTCAACTTGATGAACTGCAAAGAAAATACCACGTTAAAATGTGCAGCCCCCGTCTCATCAACTTTGCATCTCAAAACAGCAGGGGTGGTGTATGTTTCATAGATGACTGCTATTTATCTTGTACATTTCCTTTATTAGTACAGCTCGCAATCATGTTCATCAGTTTAATACCTCCCCTAATTTAACCCTGGAATAATGTTTGCTTATGTATGTCTAGTCTCTGTGGTAAAACAGTGAATGCCTCAGAGTTTTTACTTTTTTAAAAAATACCATTATTAATCAAAAGATAGAATGGTGATCTGCAGAAGTCCTCCAGAAAATTACTATGCTCTCCCTACTGCCTGCATTAGTTCTAGCTGTTAGTAAGTAGTGATTAACACCCTGCTGCTTGCAGCTGCATTTCTCAATATAGCCTTCTTGAGTAGGAGGGTGCACAAAAGTCATCACGGCATCTTTAAAGCTGTAACTCAAGGAACAATGCAAGATAAATCCTTTAAACTCAACACAAACACTTGTACTTTTCTATTTTTGTTATCACAAGAAATATGAGAAGTGCTGACATGCTTCACTGATTTGGGACTACTGGAAGCCAAAGTCCCCGATGGTAACTGAGATACCTTTACCTACTGTGGGACGAGCCACGCCATAGGCAGAGCCCTTGCGTGACACCAGAAGAGCTGCTGAGAGGACAAGGTGGGGTAGAGAAAAGAAGATGCACCCCAAACAAGTTCTGGAAAGAGTGTAGCTCTGAAATAAAAGTAGTTCAGACACTTGGCAGCATGTGGTTGCTTGTGAGAGTTTGAGGTGCTGCCAACAAATAACACCTGCTGAAATTCCCTTTTCTATACAACTGTTAAAGATACAGGAGCCCTGTCCTCCTTTCCATATGGTCACCCTAATTTCCTTCAACATTTCTTGTCCTTCACTTTATTAAACTGTTGATAGTACACCAGCCAACATCCAGAAAATACTTTAGAAAATGAGTTATCAATGTTGGTGTATTAAAAGCAGGCACCCATGTCAGATCAATTGTCCACAGAGTGACAAAGAAGATGTGGGTGGATGCCAACTTTAAAAATGACACTGAAGGTCATTTTCAAGGTCACATATGGCATACCTTGAACTGCTTTTGGGGAAACTGTCACAGCTCTAAAAGTAATGAACCAATTTGGACATACTGTAAATCAAAATGAATGTAAGAAGCTGTGCTACCAACATGTAACAGCAATGAAAGTCTATCTTTGACAGATGAAGTGCTATAAGAACTGTAACAACAACAAAAACCAGCTATTAATGAAAAGAAGAAGATTGCTGTACCATTTTAACAGTCTGACAGAGCTATTTGAAGCCTATTACACACTTGGTAGCCAACTTGTTTCACTTGTTGATTCATAGAATGTCCAAATTGGCTTATAATTTAAACATTATGAGATATAGCTATGGACCTTTAAAACAGGTACAAAACTAAAAGCACATAGTATAAATACTAAAGGACAAACAGAATTATTATTCTTTATTTTTTAAAAAATCTTTAGGATAAGAAGAGAATCTTATGTTTCTTTACAGGAGAAATTTTCCAGAAAGTTTCCAGAAAGTAGCCCTCTTAGAGGGCAACTAATTACAAACTATTCAATTAATTGTATACACTCAACTATTATTTACAGTTGATGTTATGAAGGGGAAATATACAATTGATGTATTAAGATAAATCAGAGCAAATGTTCCCTCTTCTTAATCTCCATACCAACTGGTATTTTAACTATTATACCACATAAACAATGTTCTTCAATACCAATCAAAATAATCACTCAAATGCAGTATTAATATATAATAAACGATAAATCAGAAAAAATGATATTTTATTAATTAAATATGCCTCGTTATTTCATTTTATAAATAACAAATAAATCACATATTAATACAGACCACTGTAATTCCTGCTAGTAAAAAGTAAATCAAGTCAAGCTCTGGTCCATTTCACTCATAATAAAATGTACTTTTTAATATATTTTCTTGTTGGTGGATAACAAATCAAATGTTAACTCAATTCTCTACTAATAATTAGAAATAAGTCAATTAGATGCCATCTTATTTCACTGAAAGTATAAAATGCTGAATGTTTGTTCCTCTTCATTGCAGGTGGTAAAAAGCCCCTTGCTATTAAAGAGCAATTCAGAAATCAGTTCATTTCACTACAGATAGCATCTATTGTTATTTCCTTTAGTTAGTAGATAGGAAATCAAAATCAGCTCATTTTCTTAGTGATCATTAGCAGAAACCAAAACCAATGTTAGTTTATATTACCAGCGACAGAAAACAGACCTGATTAGATCATCCAATCATTTATTACAATAAAACTTTAAGGACCCATCAATGCTTCACAAAAACAGAGAGAAACTTATTACTGCTTCCTCTTCTGAGATTAAATTAGGAGAGTCATGAGCTACATTGTCGGTCCAGTAGTGACTTCTACAAATCAGTTTAAGCAGAGTTGCAGGCTATGGCCTTGTTCCTGCCCAAAGCAACTCATCCCAAAGGATGTGATTCTTTGGCTACAGCCTTCTTTGGCTTTGGCGGCCATCATTTGGAAGTAGCTCGCCATCCTGGGACTGAAGGGAGAGTGCCTGAGCTGGCTGGAGCAGAAGGGAAGGAGGTTGCAGCTCTGGTCTGTCACCAACAGCAACGACCAAGCTACCTGCGAGTCAGTCAGCCAGCTCCATTAGAGAGAGGATGGGGGTGGGGGAAGAAACTAATTGAATTTGTTTTAAAGTTACCCCATAGACCTAGGGCCGGCCTACCTTGCAGGGTTGTCATGAGAGTGATAGAGGGAAAAAAGAAATGAATTTATTTTGTTTAAAGGTTAACTCACAGGCCTTGCACTGGCCAGCTACTTTAAGATGATTACCTCGCATACATATATCTTAGGGGGTCCAAGCAATGCCGGGCAGAAACTTGAAATTTGGCACGCTGATAGGTCTGGCTGTACAATGGGCCATAAAAATCTAAAAACATAAAATTTTGGATTTTAAGTATTTTTTAAAGAATTTAATAAAAAACCAAGGCTTATGCCTATAACTCCCAGCATGCCTTGGGTGGAACTCCCAAGAGTCTTCTCTTGCCACCAAACTATGACTCATGATCATGACCAGTACAAATTACTATTATTCCTTCAGGACATTCCATAAATAAAACTTCATATTGATAACTGTGTTATCTTCTATGTGACTCCATAGCAGTGGCATGTTATAAACACTATTGTGTTTAGAATGTTGACCTGAGTGGGTGGAGATTGAATATCTTAGGAGGGGGGAGGAGGATATATAAGGGAATGACTGAGGAGATAGGGGGTGTTTTTAAAGTACTTTGGTTCGAGGGAGAATTAGAGGATCAGGGTAAAGAGAGTTGTCTTTTAAGTGTAGTGTGCAGATAGTCGGTATATATTAAAAAATCCAGATAATAAAGAAAGTTCAAGAGTGAAGGTGTGAGAGAAAGGTGTGAGAAGAGAGAAAGGATTGGATGAGAGGTTTTGACAAGGGTCTGAAAAGTTTTATTATGAAACAAAGTTTGTGAACATTGAAATAATTTTTTATTCAGTTTGTTTTATTGCCACAAAAATCCCACGTGCCTCCTTGGCATTTATCATCTGTAGTTATATACATATAACACCCGTTCTGACGTTAATTCACCATCAGCACATATAATTCACAGCGCATTATTTTATTCCAGAAATTATTCCTGTTTAACCCCACATAGTTTGTAGAAAGGTGGTGTTTGTCCCTCACCTCAGGCTCATAAAGTGGTGGCGCTTAGCTTGAGCAGGGAGTGTCCGTGGACAGGCCTGTTGGAAAGAGCCTGTGTCGTGGCAGTAACCACTGCTGGTTTCTTAGACCTTAAATTCAGGGCTCATTGTTGTTTTTTCCTTCTGCAGTTTGAGTCCAGCTTCCAGACTTCCCAGACTTTGCAGCCCAATTGAATCAATTGCTGATTGAGTAGTCTGTCTTCTATTGCCACCTCCCCACCCCCAATGCATTTAAAGCATGATGTAAATACTCATCCACATTGTGCATTCATTCACACAACCTTCTCAGGAAAAGGTGGGGAAAATGACTTTGTGACATTATAGGAGGCTGCAATTCTGCCTAACTAATTTATGCTAAGAATGGAAAGAAACCTAAAGAATTAAGTTTCCCCTGAGGCTACAGAGAAGACTGTGCATATAGAAAATTCAGTGAGTGCACATTCCCACTGAGCTCACCACTAAAACATAGCTTTAGGGAGGGGGGAAAATAGGATGGAGGCATGTTGTCATCCAGCACTGAAATCCCCAGAGATGTCCATGAGGTACATTAGATTTGTGTCTGAGCCAATTGTGGTTAACAGTGCCACTATCAGCTAGATCATACTAGGATTTTTGTTTTGTCTTCATCCTTGTGGCTTGAACACTTACTCTCCGTTTGATCCTGATTTCTATGCACATTAAATGCATGAACAAACAACTCCCAGAGATCCTCTTCAGATTTCCTTTGTTCTTCAGAAAAGCACTGAAGTGTGTGACAAGTAACTTTATTGTAAAATGTTTTTTTGTATTGAAAATTCTTCATATGTGTGGCACTCCACATTTGCCCTCTTTTCTAGAGGCCAACACTAATTTGTATTTTGTACAGTGTTTCTGATTCATGAAATAGAGTTCTGAAAGATATGCAAGTCAACCTGCTGTATCTTTATGGATAGTGGATTTTTTTTCCTCCAAAGGAAGAATGTATATAGCCTTGTTGAGGCAAGTGCTTTGGGGATTATGTTTCTATAAACTTATCCAATATGATGTGCTGATAAATGCAACATGAACACAAAGAGATGTGCTACTGGCTGCCTAGGGATTTTTTGTGTGTGGAGGTCAGCAAAGATGAAACCTTACACCCGTTAGTGGGCAGCAACATCGGTAAGTAATGATCCACCAGTGACCAATTTTTAGGGCAGAGGTGAAGGACCATTTTTCTGTTGAGGGACGCATTCCCTCCAGTGTAATCTGACGGAAAGCATATGCCAGTGGAGGTGTGTAAAAGTAAATGAGGTGACCCCTTTCTTTCTTTTTCTGGCACCTCCTTCTCTCTCTCCCGCTCCTTCCACTTGTTTTTCCGTTGCAAAATAGACCCCTTTTAAACTGTCTTTAAAAGAAAGAAATGTGCCGCCATTTCCTGCTGTGCAGGAAAAGCTGTGTGATAAAAATGGCCCCTGAATGGGCCACGTGGTCGTTGCTGCTTCCTCTTCCTCTCCTGTATGAAGTGATCGTTACTAGTGTGGGACAGCAGCAAGAGGCCATAGCGACGGTAGAGAAATGCGAAAATCCACCCGTCTGATGCTGCTGCAAGCATCACAAGTTAGTTATACCTTAACTGTTAAGACAAGTTGAGAGTTTAAACCACAGTGGTGAATTATAGGGATTTTAGTTTTAGTATTTTGGGTTTTTAAAGAGAACACACATAACTGAAATCAGCCCATCTCTGTCCTAAAGATTATATAAGCCTTTATAAATAGATGGGCAAAGCACTTCTGTCTAGGATTGCAGTATGAAAGACATTATTGCAGCACAGAAACCTAATGTCCCTGTTGAAACATTTGGGCATGTCTACACCATGCCTTATCCTGGGGATTGTCCCGGGATCATCCCTGTGTATCCACATGACACACACGGGATCCTGGGGGGAGGGAGGGAAGATCCCTCAATTTCCCCAGGATAACCGGGGTTGCTTTTAGCCTGATTTTCCCCGTGGTCTCAGGATCATCCCAAGACAGCAGGAGGTGTGGGCAACCATCCCGTTTTCGTCCCTGCTCCTCACGAGTAAACACGGGAATGGAGCTCTTCAGGCGCTCTGTGCCCATTGGAAGTGGGGAGGGAAGCCGGGTCGGGGCTTTTCTTTTTTTTACCTTTTAATTTTCTCTGGAGCACAAATGCGCTCCAGCTCTTCTTGTCTGTAAAATAAAATGGCCGCCATGATGGGCACAATGCTCAGGACATCATGCAGCCCATGTGGATTGAGGGGGAGGATCTCACGGTCAACATATTGCGAGATCCTCCCCCTCCCCTCCCCTCCCCTGGTGTAGACATGCCCTTTCTGACTTACAGAAAGTGACCACAGGCCAAACATTTCAGAACAGCCTCAAGCATGGAGACCCCTTCAGCAGGCTCACGACTGAATGAGCAGCTGCTCTGTCCTTTTATCTCCTTCACAGCCTTGCAATTGTCTCTGTGGTGTGAGAGCTGCTGCACTCTGGCTCCTTTTTGCACTATGACTGTAAAGTGAGGAGCCCAGGGGTCATGTGGCAGATTACTGAAGCTTCTCCCCATGCCAGCATTGCCCCTATTTATCCAGGGCCCCTGCTTTTATTGCCTTTTTGTTGTATTCCTATTGAACGCACTGTAATGCAATACTGTGATTTTAATGTCTTGCATGTACAGGCACTAGAAGGGTAGGATGGAAATGTCTATATAAATAAGATTGTTCCTTGGAGAGGTGACACTGGCAAGGGGATGAACTGCAGCAGATGCTCCTTCATGGTGCAAGGAGGGGACATACTATCGCAACTCTCACAGCTTAGCTGTAATATGTCCAGAGACCCTTACAGGTGCCTCTGCCACAAGTCCAATCCATACTCCTGTCTCCCAGTTCACTTGTTTTGGCAGGTCTTCAAAAATAGGGTGCAAATGTAATCATGCTGTCATCTCACTTTATCTTCCCAGAAAAATAGCCAGCCCAGTGGTTGGCTGCTATTTTCCCTGAAATGGAGACAGTCAGTGCTCAGCATTCCCGGCGGAGTCCAGGGGTTCAGGGGATGGGGAAATCTTCTTATCTTAAGGGTGGACTGGTCCTGCAATTACCATGGCAGAAGATCCTGGCAGGGGTGTATTTGTTCAAAGGAAGCTTTGAAAGTTTAAGGTCATGTCTTTATGTCAAAAGTAATAAGCACTTTAAAGAGAACAGATTGGTTTCTCAAGGAGAGTCCAATTACTTTGTATTTTTATTGTTAATTGCTGTATTAATTATACGGAATCACTGGAATGCTTCAAAATGCATTGCAGAAAAAAAAATCCCATTGAGCTTTCATTTGAGAAACCACGGCTTAAGGGAGAGCTCCTGTGACTGAATTAGGGAGATTAAAGAGAATTTGATCAGGGGAGGAAGTTGTGTACTTGCTACTTGGTTTCGAAGGTCTATTTACCACAGTGCTGGCATCTGTTCCACAAATAAGTCATTTATCCTACTTACCTGGCTACACTCATGACAGCTGCCAAAGAAATAAGAAGCAAAATTGAAAGAGGAAAAAATAACATTCTAAGTGGCAATTTAAAACAAATAGAGAGGTAACTCAAAGTACTGTATTTTCTCATATCCAGATTAAAGCAATAAGCCATATTTATGTTGCATTGCCAGTTATACATCATGGTAAATATATAAAGCGTACGCATAAGGTCATGAGTTAACTTATACCACCTCACTTGGAAGGGTCCTTCCTCACAGCAAGGCATCAGTGGGGAAGTGAACCTGGAGATCGCCTGTGCTGCCATGGCAAAGTATTGGCAGGTGGCTCATACTCTCCCACCAGCAGTGTGCGGTGGCAGCTCACACTCCCCTAACTCTTGGGAGTGGCATGTGGTGGCAGCTCACTCTCCACACACACACCCAGAAGCAGTGCATGGCAGTGGCCTGTGTTCCCCCTACCGCCAGAGACGGCAGTAGCAGCATCCTCCCATTTCAGGGTAGGCCTGCCGGAAGAGACTAGTCTTTATAGCAGTCTTAAATTTGGAGAGAGTGTTAAGTTGACTAATCTCCTCTGGCAAACCATTCCAAACCATTCCACAGTCTGGGGGTGACAGAAGAAAAGGTCCTCTGTGTAACAGTTGTCAGCCTAGTTTTAGCTGACTGAAGTAAGTTCTCCCCAGAGGACCTGAGTGTGCGGGGCATATTGTATGGGAGAAGGCGATCCTGCAGGTAACCTGGACCCAAACCATGTAGGGCTTAAAGGTAATGAACAACACTTTGTACTTCTCCTGGAAACTAATTGGCAGGCAGTAGAGTGATTTTAAATTTGGTGTATTATGGCCACCCCTAGATGTACCAGTGACTAACTAACTAATTGAAGTTTCCAAATTCAGAGGAGGCACACTATCCTTAGCTGACGCTGTTATTGAAGGCATAGAGAAATATATTTGGTTGTCATCGGCATACTGATAGCACCCGTCCCATGCCTCCAGATGATCTCTCCCAGTGGTTTCATGTAGATGTTAAACAGCATTGGGGATAGGATGGCACCTTGTGGTACACCATACAACAGCTCCTTTTTTGAGGAGCATCTATCCTCAAGCATCACCATCTGGAACCTACCCGAGAGGTAGGACCGGAACCACTGGAGCACATTGCCCCTGATTTCCAACCCCCACAGGCATTCCAGAAGGATATCATGGTTGATGGTACCGAAAGCCACTGAGAGGTCCAAAAGTACCAGCAGGGCCACACTCCCCATCAATACTCATGCGGAGATCATCCACTAAGGCGACCATAGTGGTCTGAACTCCATATCCTGCTCTGAAGCCTGTTTGAAATGAGTCTAGAAAAGTTGTATCACCCAAGACTGCTTGGAGTTGGAAGGTAACTGCCCTCTCGATCACCATGCCCAAAAGCGGAAGATGCCCAAGATAGGTTTCTGTTGTCTGTCCCATTATCACTAGAAAAACAGTGGATGGGTAAAAGAGCTTTTCTCTGGTGGCCCCATAGTTTGCTTGCTTTATTCATTTATTATCCTGCCTTATCACTAAAAAATAGTAGTCAATGTGGCTAACAAACAAATACAGATAATACAGAATTAAAACATAGAACATATCAATTAAACACTTCCCATAGAATATCAATAAAAAAAAGAAATGCAACACCTACCAGATTAAAATCTACTTTTGCAACATGTCATCTTAAAAACAAGACAGAAGCTTCCGAACTTGTGGCTTCTGGGTTTCCAATGACCTGCTGGGCTGAAGCCAACAGGGCAGAAGGAGCAGTGGAGGCAATCTACACTTTCCTGCCTCCAATCAGTGCATTTTTTTTCACTACAATGCTTTTGGGTTTTTTGCCTGTCTAGCAACAGCACTGAAGAGAGGGAAGGAAGAAGGCTAGAAGAGGCTCGGGATAGTCCATATCCTGGCCTCTCCTCACTGCCCCCTTTTCTCCCTGTCTGAAGTTGATTTTCTGACCTTGGAGGGCAGCCAATGTGGTTCTTTCAACACCAGCTGCAAGGGGGTGAAGGTTCAGATCTCTGATTCCCCCTTCTGAGGTCAGAGCACTGTCTCCAACCTCGAAAGGGGGGAAACCGCCCAGAGAGCTTCAGCTATGGGGTGGCATATAAATGCAATAAATAAATAAATAAATATCCTATGCCCCCCCCTCAGACAATATCTAGGAGTCATAGGATTGCTCCCTAAATGAATTACTAGTGAAATGCCTTTGCCTTTGGAGCTAGCCTGGCCTCCCTGGGCAAGGAGTTCACGAGTTTGGCAGAAGCCACCCCAGTATTTTCATTTTACAACTCTACATAACTGCTATTACGAATTTAAACTGCAGAAATTTAGTTCCCTCTTGGTGTGTTTTTTTCCCATTGGCAAAGGTGCTTTTTCAATTTGGCTCACAAAATTTAGTGGCAGCATGCGAAATAAAGCCCATTATATCTTGTGCAGTTCCTATTCCAGCTGGAGGAACCAATGGCGAGATATTTCAATAGTGAGCCCTTTGCCTTGCTGGCAGCTTCTTGCAGACATTCCTGGATGTCCTTTCCTTCTCCCTCATATGTCTTTATCATTGTTTCATCTGCTGAGGTCTTGCTGCCCTTTTATTTCACAAGGGCCATCCATTTCAGCAAATAAGTTCCCAACTGACCTCTTGACTGCAAACAAAATATCTGACATTTTACCATTTTATGGTGTTCTAACCCTCTGAGAGCATGACTGAATTTTTCCCACGTACTGCTTTTTCCAATAAAACAGGGTGGAAGAGAAATAAAAAGGATTCTCCACCATGCCTTTGCACAGGTGGAAACAGGAGCTTGTTCTGTGATGTATAATACATAATATTACTGTGGAATTGTCTAAAGAGCAGCAGAGTTTAATACAGGGAAATGATTATAATAGGAACAAATAAATTAGTTTCTATTGAAGCCAGATGGTCATCTTCTGCTAATTAAAGTTTTTCTATTCCAAATGCCAATAAAAACAATGTGAATCTACTTGGGCGTAGGACGTCTTGATTTTTCATTTAGTTTGGTCAGCAACTCAAGTATGACAACTAGCATTCCGGATGGGTGTGCTATGGCACAAGAATTCCTACTTTCATTTATAATACACCTGAGGCAAGAATCAGCTCAGTGGTAAGGACAATGTGTCATTACAGATTCATCCTGCATTGCTTGATATCTTCAGGTGAATGTGCGACTCATTAACCATAATCCGTCTCAAAGATTCCCTCCAGGCTGTACCATTCTCTTTGTACGCTTTATTCATAACTCCTTGTAAATTGCGTGGTGGAGCCACTTCTATTGATACATCTTTGTGAACAGCCCAGAGAGCTCCGGCTATTGGGCGGTATAGAAATGTAATAAATAAATAAATAAATAAATCTTTGGAGCAAAGAAATTAAAGAGTCTAAAGTCAGTCCTGGTAGAAATTCTACTAATTTGAGTTTTATTGTAGGAATGAATCTGTTTCTTCACCAGTCCTAGGAAGGCCAAAAATGGTTTAACGAATAACAGGTTGTGATGGGATTCATCGTTGTTCTTAAGTCATTTATTATTATTATTTTATTATTATTTATTTATTTATTTATATAGCACCATCAATGTACATGGTGCTGTACAGAGTAAAACAATAAATAGCAAGACCCTGCCGCATAGGCTTACATTCTAATAAAATAATAATAAAACAATAAGGAGGGGAAGAGAATGCACCAAACAGGCAGTATAAAAGTCAGAGCAAAATCAAGTTTTAAAAGCTTTAGGAAAAAGAAAAGTTTTTAGCTGAACTTTAAAAGCTGTGATTGAACTTGTAGTTCTCAAATGTTCTGGAAGAGCGTTCCAGGCGTAAGGGGCAGGCGAAGAAAATGGACGAAGCCGAGCAAGGGAAGTAGAGACCCTTGGGCAGGTGATAAACATGGCATCAGAG
Source organism: Elgaria multicarinata webbii (assembly GCF_023053635.1). Lineage (NCBI taxonomy): Eukaryota > Metazoa > Chordata > Lepidosauria > Squamata > Anguidae > Elgaria > Elgaria multicarinata. The sequence continues at coordinate 22,813,104 of NC_086175.1, read as the reverse complement.
GAGCGAAGAGCAAGAGCGGGGCAATAGTGTGAGATGAGAGAGGAGAGAGGAAAGATAGGAAGGAGCTAGACAGTGAAAAGCTTTGTAGGTCAACAGGAGAAGTTTATATTGGATTCTGAAGTGAATTGGAAGCCAATGAAGAGATTTCAGAAGTGGAGTTACATGGTCAGAGCGGCGAGCCAAGAAGATGATCTTAGCAGCAGAGTGGTGAACAGAAACCAACGGACTGATGTGAGAAGAAGGAAGGCCAGTGAGAAGAAGGTTGCAGTAGTCCAACCGAGAAATAACCAATGCATGAACAAGAGTCTTGGCAGAAGAGACAGACAAAAATGATAGAATCCTGGCAATATTATACAGGAAGAAACGACAGGATTTAGCTACTGCCTCAATATGAGGAATAAAGGAGAGCGAGGAATCAAATATAAAGCCAAGACTACGAGCTTCCTTGACTGGAGTAAGTGTAACATCATTGACAGTAAGAGAGAATGAGAGATGAGGAGAAGGTTTAGGAGGAGAAGGTTTATGTTTCATCTTTATCTTTGGGATGTACTGGAACTTGAATTGATATATCTTCTTTGTTGGATAAAAAATAAAAAGCAACCCTTCAGAGGGTCACATGACCTTTCTTTAGTAGTTAATGCTAGCAACTCCAAAATATTATTTCTAATTATTATTGTTTACATGTATATAACTTTTCAACCCAAAGATCCCCCTTTACCATACACAGTATATTTGAAAATACTGTGTTCTCTACATGTGGTTGTAGTATAGACAATATTAATGATTTCAAGTGTTTACAGATTTTCTCTTTTCTGCTCTGACTAGCTGACCTGGTTTTCTGTTTTTAGTCATTGCGGTTATTTAAATTTACAGAACATAGATAAACATTGCAGCCCCATTCACACATACCTCTAGCAGCTGGGGTGAAAAAAACTCTTTCCAGCGGTTGATGTCCCAGTCTACTGCAGTGCAAATGTTTTTCTTGCCACAAATGCACTGTTAGAGAAGCCAGTGATGGAAAACTGTACTGTACAGTTTTTGAATGGAAACATGTTGGGCTGGTGTTGGACTACACCGTTTCAATGGCTCTTTTAGCATGGATTCTGTGGGTCAGTTTGCACAATCACTGCATCCTACTGTGGCTTATTTAAACTATGGTGAGTTGCAGCACTTATGGATGGCCGTTTTTAATATTCATTCCTCAATGGGGGTTTCCAGTGGTTTGTCATGTCATTCACAACCAGAAGGCAGGGGTTGTTTAAGGGTCAAACAACCTTCAAGTAATCCTAGAACAAATCATGGGTTATTTGAGGGGGTTTTTTAACCTCAGACAGCCCTTGATACAACAAACCATGCCAACTCCTGCTGGGGGTTGAATATTCAAAATGGCCATCCACACGTACTGCAACCCACTGTGGCTTAAATGACCCCTGGTGGCGATCATGCAAACCTGATCTATATGTGCTGGTTAATAAAAAGATCACAGCCATCCAGGAGCTGACCATGTATTGGAGACACCCGGATAGATGAAGCGGGTGGAGTGAATCTCTCCCAATTTTCACTACCAGGTTTCAAAGTCTAGCACCAGGCAAGGCTCAAGGGGCAGAAAGGCAGGGCTGTGGTGGTCTATCATGAGTCTATCCCCCTTCCAGATGCTCTGTTCAGCAGTCTCCAGGTTTTGAGTGTCTATTATTGATGCTGGGTGTGCAGGACAGGACAGGGCTTTTGTTAGTGTCCCATCCACCCTGTTGCCCAACAGTCTCCCTGCCTGAGCCAGCTGGGTCTATTGACGCTGGAGGACTTTACTTTGTAATATTTATTCATGAATAAGTCTCATTCATCAAAGGCCCTTTCCAGTGTTAATTTAAAGTTTCCTGTTGCAGACTTGGGGCATTTTCTTGCTTCCTTTTTACTGCAGTTGGGCAATTGATGATGAATTGTTTCTTGCCCCTTATTAATCAGCTTTCTGCTCCCCATGAGGTGGTTAGAAGACAATTACTAGTTTCCCTGCATTCCTTTTTCTTTCTTGCCTTTTCTAGTGAAATAGTGCTATTTTACCATTAAAATTGCATAAATTAAAGCTGTTTTGCTGACAGAGGGCAATTTATCAGTAATACCCTAGCAATGTTTAAACACAAAGCAAGAAAATTGTCAGAAACTGCAAACAGAAACTCTTAATTAAATGCAATCACTCTGAAAAGCATCAGCATTTATTTATTTATTTTATTAAAAATATTTCTTGGCTGCTGTTCAATGCAGAACCCTTCTGAGTGCAGCATATGACAATAAAACACATAAAACTGATTATTATATTAAAAATGAGAAAAACACAATAAAACCTAAAGAACACAATAAACAGCAACGACAAAACCAACACTAAAAACAGGAACGAAAACAGCAACAACAGCACTCATATCAGGAGAAGACCACAGTAGAATAATGCAATATTTATTTTCTCAAAAGCTTTTCAGTATCTTTGGGACTTATTTCATTCATACATTGGTAAATTGCTGAAAGACATTTCAGTGGTTCATATTTTTCTGAAAGCCAGATCTTCTGTTGTGGGTGCCCTGCTGTTTAATCTCAGTGCAGGTTATGGGTCTGTTGTGTTTCCTGCTACATAGGTACATCTACTATGTACCATCTAATACCAATGAATACCAATACAAACATACTTCTAATACCAATGAATAAGTATAGGGTCTGTTGAATGGGGGTTATAGCAGTCTACAGAAGTTATGTCTGAACTGAGCATTTCATCACACATCATTAGTGCATAGTAATGAAGCAACACTGATTTATTTATTTATTTATTGCACTTATATACCGCTCCCTTAGCCAGGGCTCTCTGGGCGGTTTACAAAAATTCTAAAATTAAGATAAAAACGAGTATACAAAATTTAAAATTCTAAAACACAGAACATACACACATAAAGCATTAAAAACATGTGGGTGATTAAGATGTGCCGCCATATGCCTGGGCAAAGAGGAAAGTCTTAACCTGGCGCCAGAAAGATAGCAGCGTTGGTGCCAGGCGAGCCTCGTCAGGGAGATCATTCCATAGTCTGGGGGCCACCGAAAAGGCCCTGTCCTATGTTCAGAGAGGTCCATAATTTATGTGCTGATGAACGATTCTGAAATTACAGTTGAAATGTGTAAATGTTACTTGAAAATTATTAAGTGTATGTCTGTTTCAGTATTAAGACATGTTGGATGGGGTAAGAGATGTTCCAATTAAAATGTGTGAATGTGTCTTGGCATTGGGAAAGTTGTGTGTTGAACCACTCTTAGGATGCATTGTCTGTCTGTTCTTAAAATAGGTAAAAAGGAACTTCTTTTGCTGGGTTTGGATGACACAATAGTCAATGGTTGATTAAATAGTCCACAGTTGACTAAATAGTCCACGGTTGACTATTGTGTTGTGTGGTGAGCATTTTCCACACAGTGGTTGGTTTTTTCACAGAAATAACCAACGGAAATAATCAATGGTGTGCACAACTGTTGATTACTGTGTCATGTGGCGGGCTCCGTTGATTATTTCACGTGCCTACAGAGTCGTGAAGCAAGAGCGGCAGAAACCCCTGCCACTCTTGCCCAGCAGGGCTCTGTAGGCATGTGCCATTCATCCCGGAAAGCGCGCGGGGAGCTGCTGATTGTGCGGCTTCCCACACACTTCGCAGGACGCACACAAACGGAGGGGTGTAAGGATCTATCTTGCAGCTGCAGTGTCAAACTGCAGGAGAAATTCCCCCCGCCCCAATATCCGAAGCCCATTTGTGGATATTGGCAGGGCGCAGAGGGAGACGCTTGCTGTCTCCTTCCGCACTCTGCCGATATCCACACATGGGGTTGTTTCCATCCCCCCAACCCCATTTACAAATGGATAGTGTGGTGTGGTGGAAGGATACTCTCGCCTGTCTCTGTCCTTGACAGCGTCAGGTGCACATATTCATTCCCCCCTCCACTATCCATTTGGACATGGGGTTAGGGGGATGCTTCCATCCCCGCAACTCCATTTCCAAATGGATATAGTGTGGTGTGGCAGAGGGATATCAGGGATGGAACGTGCATGTGGCACCCCTCCTAGGGACGGGATGCACAAGTCCCGGAGAACATGGGGGCGCTGTGATCATCCATGCTGCACTGGTTCCCATGAGAATCCCCCTTCGTGCCGGGTCCCCCCACCATCAGAACAGGAGAAGGAGAGCATGGCGCTAGGTACTGACAGTGGGGGGACCCAGCACAAAGGGGATTCTCATGGGTACCAGTGCCGCTATTTGGTGGGGAGGACAGAGAAGGGTTTGGGGGTGGGCAATAGTCAACCCTGTGCTAATAGTCAACTCCACTGATGACGATTCAGGGGCGTACTCAAGATGACATGATAATAGTCATCTGTGGAGTTGACTATTAGCACAGGGTTGACTATTGTGTCGTCCGAATGTGGCCTTTCAGTGTATTCTGAGAACCAGGCCTGCCTCATTTTTTCCTTCCTTGCTGGCTAAACCATTGGAGTAAATACTGTAGTTTCATGGAAAGTGGAAGGATCTAACGGTCTACTCACTACTTGCTGTTACTCGCTGCTGGTCTGCTTACGCTATTGAAGTACTGTAGCAGAATATGCACTGGAATATGTGTTGAGCCACTCTTAGGATCCATGGAAAACCAACTAAAACTTTGAGTAACAGTTCTTTATGAATCATTTGCCAAAGAAGGGTAAGCGTAAGGAGACTGTTACCTGCACACAAGTTCATGGCAGCTAGCAGTGCAATTTTAATTACAGGCCTGCTGAATCCAGCTCACCAGCCATGTATATGGATGCCTTCTGGAAGTTTGGTAAAGCTCCTGGTTTTTTTCCTGCCTTCCCAAGGCTGTGAAAACAAGGGGGTTGTCAAGCACCAGGCAGGCCACCATACATAGTTGGTGAGTTGCATTCAGTGTTGAAAGCCACATGTTGTGCAGGTCTGCTAATTAGCAGAGAATAGTTACAGCACAAGACAATGTCTCATGGGCTCCTCCTTGTTGCTCTCACTGCAGCATACACCCTCCCCAGCACTGCCCGCTCTTCCCCACTGTCAGGCAAGCCTTACCAAAAGAAGCCAGGAGTTGTCTGGAGAAATCTAAGGAACGCTATCAGTGGATCTGATGTGAGAGATTCATAATTTATTAACATATTGTTTGCAGAGAGATGACTCAGGCGGAGATCTATTTTTGTGCAGGCCCATCTGCGTTAACTTCAACCGTGAACCTTTGCTTGGCTGTTCCCTTATTATTTTTGTTTGAGCTCAGTAATTTAGGGCAAGTGATTGCTGAATAATCCCTTCAGTAATGAGGAGCACAGGAGAGACTGTTTTAAGGATATTCAATTTTGCTTCTTGCGAATTAACAAGTGTGCATGGATAGGATATACAGACTCTCAGGAGAAGTGAGTGTAGGAACTATTTTAACATCTTTCAGATTCTAGGCCAGCAATAATAATAGATCAGTGTCTGTTTTATCTTCCTAAGCAACAAAGCATTCTATTTCTATAAATTATTCCCATTAAATCCCATTAGCGTGTTGGCTAATGGCAGCTCGTCTTCTTCTTTTCCCCTTTCAGTAGGGGTTCCGCAAGGCTCGGTGCTTGGCCCGTTGTTGTTTTCTTTATACATGTTGTCCTTGGGTAATCTTATTCAATCTCATGGCCTCCAATATCATCTGTATGCCGATGATACACAATTATATCTTTCATCTCCGGAACTTTCTCCTGATGTTCATGATCGTATCTCGGCATGCCTTTCAGATATCTCAGCTTGGTTTATTTATTTATTTATTTATTTATTACATTTTTATACCGCCCAATAGCCGAAGCTCTCTGGGCGGTTCACAAAAATTAAAACCACAGTAAAACACCCAACAGTTTAAAACACAATTACGAAATACAGTATAAAAAGCGCAACCAGGATAAAACCACACAGCAAAGTTGATATAGGATTAAAATACAGAGTTAAAACAGTAAAATTTAAATTTAAGTTAAAATTAAGTGTTAAAATACTGAGTGAATAAAAAGGGTTGAAATAAAAGGGTGAATAAATAAAAAGGGTGAATAAAAGCTTGGTTGCTTCATCGTCGTTTGAAACTTAATATGGCAAAGACTGAATTGCTTGTTTTTCCTCCTAAACCTTCTCCTCATCTCTCATTCTCTCTTACTGTCAATGATGTTACGCTTACTCCAGTCAAGGAAGCTCATAGTCTTGGCTTTATATTTGATTCCTCGCTCTCCTTTATTCCTCATATTGAGGCAGTAGCTGAATCCTGTCATTTTTTCCTGTATAATATTGCCAGGATTCGATCATTTTTGTCTGTCTCTTCTGCCAAGACTCTTGTTCATGCATTGGTTATTTCTCGGTTGGACTACTGCAACCTTCTTCTCATTGGCCTTCCTTCTTCTCACATCAGTTCGTTGGTTTCTGTTCACCACTCTGCTGCTAAGATCATCTTCTTGGCTCGCCGCTCTGACCATGTTACTCCACTTCTGAAATCTCTTCATTGGCTTCCAATTCACCTCAGAATCCAATATAAACTTCTCCTGTTAACCTACAAAGCTTTTCACGGTCTAGCTCCTTTCTATCTTTCCTCTCTCATCTCACACTATTGCCCCGCTCATGCTCTTCGCTCCTCTGATGCCATGTTTCTTACCTGCCCAAGGGTCTCTACTTCCCTTGCTTGGCTTTGTCCATTTTCTTCCGCTGCCCCTTACGCCTGGAGCGCTCTTCCAGATCATTTGCGAACTACAAGTTCAATCGCAGCTTTTAAAGCTCAGCTAAAAACTTTTCTTTTTTCTAAAGCTTTTAAAACTTGATTTTGATCGGACTTTTATACTGTTAGTTTTACTCTACCCTGTGCCTGTTTGGTGCATTCTCTTCCCCTTATTGTTTTATTATGATTTTATTAGAATGTAAGCCTATGCGGCAGGGTTTTGCTATTTTATTATTTTACTCTGTACAGCACCATGTACATTGATGGTGCTATATAAATAAATAATAATAATAATAATGCAATTAGTGTTATAAAACATTTTTTTAAATGGAAAATCCAGTCATGGGCCTCTCGCTGCCGCCTCTAATTTGCCTCTCATAGACGAGTATGTATCAGGATGCTCTAACTAAAAACAGTATTCCTTTTGTACAGATAAAATCATTTGAGCTGGAATGATATCATTATCCAATTTATTTATTTATTTATTTAGAATATTTATATACCGCTCCCCATTGAAAAATTTCGGAGCGGTGTACAAGGTAAAATGAAAATAAAAACAGAATAAAACAGTTAAAACAAAATTTAAAAAGAAGCAAAAATCCAATGTGGAACATGACAATGCACCACTATATCCTAATGTATTTCCTTATTTCTTTCAGGAACTTCTATTACATCACAATGCTGAGGGACCCTGTGTCACGTTACTTGAGTGAATGGAAACATGTCCAAAGAGGTGCAACATGGAAGACCTCCCTCCACATGTGTGATGGGAGGAGTCCCACACCAGAGGAGCTGCCTATGTGTTACCTAGGAGATGACTGGTCTGGGGTCAGCTTACAGGAGTTCATGAATTGTGGCCACAACCTGGCTAACAACCGCCAGGTACGCATGCTAGCCGACCTCAGCCTGGTGGGATGTTACAATTTGACCTTTATGAATGAGAGTGAAAGAAATATGATCCTTCTCCAAAGCGCCAAGAACAACCTAAAAAACATGGCCTTTTTTGGACTCACAGAATTTCAGAGAAAAACTCAGTATCTCTTTGAGAGGACATTTAACCTGGAGTTCATTTCCCCTTTCACTCAGTATAATATTACACGAGCCTCTAATGTGGATATCAGTGAGTCAGTGCGGAAGCGCATAGAAGAACTGAACTTTCTGGATATGCAGCTATATGAATATGCTAAAGACCTATTTCTGCAACGCTTTCAGTATGCTAAACAAGAAGAGCATGAACAAAATCGCCAAAAACGACGTGAGGAGCGGAAAATATTGCGTGAGCAGAAGGTCCATGAATGGCAAAAGGAAGAAGAAGTCAAAGAAATAGCTGTTACTGAGGATTATAACAGTCAGGTGGAACGGTGGTGAATTGCCCTCGTGTGTGTACGTACATAGACAGACATGTATATACATACACACAGAGACACTAATACTGTGTTGAACTTACATATACCGTGGTGAATTAATATGTAGAACTCCTGTTATTTTGATGAGACAGAGTCTCTCAGCCACCCTTCAACATGTTATGTTTTTATAGATTTTGTCACACAAGGAAACAGCATATTGCCCTTTCCAGGACATGTTAATCAGTATGATTCAACTGGCTGTTGAATAGTTCACTATTCCAAACAATTCATTGTTTTTGCCTTGGAGTCAAGGTTTTTCTTAATGGCAATTAGGAAAGATAGTGGACGTTCTTTGAAAAATAATGTCACGGTGACTGGGTTTGCACATAACGACAACCCATGGTTTAAACAACCCATGGGTTGTTGTGCATGAACAGGAGAGAGAGCGGGAGAGCACTGCCTCCCATGTGTCCACCACTTCTGCTTTTATGATTGGCTTGTTCATAGATGGTTGAGCGTGACGTGTGAACCCAGACTGATGGGTTGTTAGGGGCTAAACAAACCAGCAGTTAACCCCACTTATCCCCAACAGCTGGTGGTCTGTTTAACTCATGGGCTGTTATTGTGTGTGAACTGCCCCAGTATGAATTTCCCTTTTATAAAATGATTTTCCAAGGTTGGTCATGTTTGTGAGGCCGAACGGCACAGGCTGACACAATAACTTAAGAAATCCTGGAGATGACATGGGGATTTTGAAAGCACAAAAGGCGGGGCAGTTGGCTTGCATGTCTTGATAACATTTTCTTTGAGGTGATTCCATAAGGGAGGGGGTCCTAAAAGGACCAGTCTTGTGGTAGGATACTAAAGTACTGAACTGCATATATATTTCCAAATTTGTTTACAAAGCTTCCCATGACAGTGGGGTTTTTTTATATGACTTCCTTCCAGACAACTTCTTGAAAGCATAGCAGTCCCAAGTGTGGGAAAACCACAAGAGGTTACAATGTTTGTGTGCCCCCCCTCCCCTAGTTCTTTTTAACATAATGTATCATTAGGGGATTCTTCAACAGTGAGCAGGGCTTGAAACGTAAGGCTCAAGTACATATTTACAAGGTTTTATTCGGATTTCAGATGAAAACGTAGGTTTCAGTAACAAGACTCCAATTTTTATGGCAAAACTAGAAACAGAGGTGACAAAACCCCAAAACATTTATGTCAGGGATCATATTCTGCTCCCAACTTTGGGCAAGACCCATGCCATTTTAATGATTAAAACTGAGGGGATTTAGAATACATTAATTTTTAATTCAGTCACTTAAAATATTGAATACCAGTTAAATTAAAATTAGGTGAACCTTCCTTGCATCATTTTGCTTTAAGATTCCTATACTTAGTTATATTTTCTGATTTTCATTTGCTTTAGCAATATCTTCTGGCATAATACTGTGCTTAAAGCTATGTTTTGAGGCACTTTTAAAATGCTTCATGCATTGTATTTCAGAATTTAAGCGGTCATGTTTGAATGGCTTTCCATATGTCTGCTAATCAGATGGAAAACAAAACAACTAGGATAAGCAAACCCAATTGCACACAGAACTGGGTTTTGGGACAAGCGGATTTTCTTTTCTCAACTGTGGGTGACCTTTGGTGTGTGTTTTAAAAGAAATGGCAGTTATTATTTTTCACATATACATAAGGTATGCCGCTTTACCAGCTAATAGTGTTATTGCTGGAGGTCTGGAATATTTGGAAAACCAAGCCCAATTCTGTTTTTGCCCACTTCGTTGGGTCCTGGCACCATTTGCAGCAGCGAAGGGAAACATTAAAAGGGCAAAAAAGAAGGGCATCAAATTGACAGTGTATAGAAGAGGTAGTTGGTAGCAAAATTGGCATAAGGGGACCAATGTCCAGAGACACTGGGGAGCAGGCAGAAATTAGGAGACACCAGTACTTCTCCACGAAATCACATGCTAACAAAAGCTCCTATTTGTGGCCATGGTTAGGTCCCTTCCCCCCCCCCCCAGTCCTTGCCGTAAATGTCTCTGGGCCTGTTCAGACAACATGATAAGCCATGGTTAGGCTGCTAACTCGTACAGGAAGTGGTTAATGACCATGTTTAAATTGTGGTTATGTAGCCACCATGGTTAGGAATGATTCACATGGCATGCCAAGTCATGGTTCACATGACACACTAAGCCATAATGCTTAGCTCACAACACTTAACCATCACTTAGCTTGTTGTCTGAACAGGGCCTCTAAGAGCACAATCCTATCCATGTTTAGACAGAAAAAACCCGACAATTCACAGCATGCCCCAGCCAGCATGGTGACATGCCCTGATGATTAGGCTGTGTGGGTAGCTTAGAGTTATGTAGTTGTTCCATGCATGAAAAAACAACAAAATACTATTTGTTTGGTTTAAAAAAAAAAAAAAGGAAATGTTTCTTCCTAATTCAGGGGTTTCACCCTACAACAGTCTTGAACCATCAGCCAGCTACTTAGCAGGCAGAGCCAATGTGACTTGCAGGTTATCACACCCCTGCCAGCTCAGCCATGCAAATCCTGATTGGATATTTGTTTCCTAGGGATAAAATCTTCAGGTCAAGCAATAGTGACTTGCATTCAAACCTTTGACCTGTATTTTCCAGCCTATCTTCAGGTCCTGCCTGTTTTCAACCTTGTGCTATAGCCCACTCTCCAATACTTGCCTCCTGGCTTTGACCCATCCCTTCCTGACCTTTATCCTGGTTCTTTCTAGTGCCTGTCGCTTTTGATCCGATTGCTTTTTGGGGTTGCTTCCTCCGGCTCTCCCATGCACTCATCTGTTCTTGATGGCTCTTCTTCCATGAACCCCCTGATCCATGATCTTTGATTACTAGGGCTCTGGTTCTGCCAGGACTTTCAGAGGACTTACACCTGAAACGGAATGTTTCTATTTGATGCAGAATTATTATTATTATTATTATTATTATTATTATTTATTTATTTATTTATATAGCACCATCAATGTACATGGTGCTGTACAGAGTAAAACAGTAAATAGCAAGACTCTGCCGCATAGGCTTACAATCTAATATGAAAATGCTTCCATCTGAATTGTTAAATAGGCACCATTTTACCTGATTCATAAACTGAGCAAAACCTTTGCTTGACTCATGAGATTGTCTAATGAAGCTTTCAGTAATCAATCAGTCTGTGCCTGATAAAATCAGCAGCATGTTTGGATGCAACTAGGCATGATGTAGGAGATCCATGATTAAGATCTCCCATGTTTTTAATTAAAATTGCAAATCAGTGGCTTTGTAGAAGGAAGGCTCCAGTCATTTTCCTTTGCCTATTTCCCAAATAAAACCATTCCCAGAAACTACAGTATTCTTTGCTTTGTGGGGGAAACATATGATACCTGTACATTTTCCCACCGTATAGCAAATAGCAGCTTGGGGGATTCCATTTTGATTGGGAAAACAGCTGTGGGCGAGAACTAACACCTCTTCCCTTGTGATCCAGTCTCACCTCTCCATATGGCTTCTATTTCTTTTTTTAACAGAGGGAGTGTCTAATCACAGCTCTTCCACAGTACATCAATTTCTGCCCTTTGTCTAATTCATGAAACATTTCTATTTTGATGATGAAAATGCCTTTTCTTAATTTATTAAAACCTTTGTTTAATTAATTAGGCAGTGACGTGGGAAGTCTGTAAGTCAAGCAGAGGTATTGCTTCACTCATTCAATTTCACAAGCCTGGCAGAAGCTTTGCTTATTTCTCAAATTAGGCAAACGTGTCACCACTGCTATGAATTAGTCAGACAAGTAAATCATACAGCTTCATGACTCAAGTAGAGGTATTCCCGATTTTATGAATTAGGAAGATGTGTTTAATTTAAAAAACATCAAAAGGGACTGCCTAATTCATAACCTAAAACAACATTTTGCTTATTCCATTAACAAAACAGATTCGCTAATTTAGCATACTCGCCTTAGGCGAGTAATCTTTAAAACCCCATTTGTAATCTAATTGTTATTCACCAACCTTTAAAAGCTACAAAAGAGCTTCTAAGTCCTTTTATGTTCTCCATCATAATTTGTTGAGAGCCTGTGTCATATCAGCAAAAAAGATGTTTATCTATAAACAGAGAGCCAGATTCACAGCTTGCTTCTTCAAGATTTCAATTTATGGTTTCACTGCTAATATTTTAGTGCTGCTTCAAATAAGGTCAGAAATTAGCTAATGATGTCAATTCACAGTACAAACATCAGGTTTAATCCTATATGCAAATAGCAAACACTTTCTTCAAGTGTGGATCCTTATTTAGCCAAAATGGCACCACTTTGCACACGAGTGAGGTATTACCAGGTTCAGGTAAAACACAAGTTTGCAGAAGTACCACCACCACCCCCGCAAAAAAAACCCAACACATTTTTAGAAAAAAGTAAGGGGGAAAAAACGAACAAACCCAAAACAGACCAGTGGGGAACTGGTTATGCTCAGCAGCCAGAGAATGCTGGCTGGGGAGCGGGGGCAGAACAGAATACCACAACAAGAACAAATGGAATAGAGTATCTCAAAAGAGGTCATGGTTGGCTGGAACCCGGAAGAGAAGCATTCTACACTGGAAGATGTTACAGATACTACACTTTTTAAATAATATTGAAACGAAGGCCTTGGCTAGACCTAAGGTTTATCCCGGAGTCGTCCCTGCCTGGTCCTGGGATATCCTGTGTGTCATTTACATGAACAGGGATGACCCCAGTCTAGCTAAGGCCAAAGCAAGTTGTTTTGATACTAAAATAAAACCTGGATGTTCCTTCTACCAGGGTGCTGCAAAAGAAATCTCTCCCCTGTAGGAACTATATGCTTCTTGTTCTTTTACTTGGTGTGCCCAGTACAAGGACTGCATCTTTTCAGTAATAATTGGCTGGAGGTCCCGACTGAAAAAAAGTTCTCCACCGTACGGAGTTATATTTAGCAACTAATGAATCAATACCTCTTCGTAGTCTGGGTTTTCTCTGTAACTGTCAATTTACTCTAATATATGAGTTTATGTGGAAACCCACATTTTTTCTGCACCAAGAGTTTGTACAGGCTGCATAGTCTCACAGGACTTTGAGTAGTGATGAGATTATAACACTGCAGTTCAAAATCTCATTGTACAGTTTATTTTAGGGAAACAAGTCCATGGTAAAAACGAAAGCCAAACAGCCCTGGTTTTTGTGGACATTGTCTTCAAAACGAGAGCCCTGTGGATCTAAACTGGTCCAGCTGCGAGAAGAATGGAGCTCAAAACAGTGCAATTGTTTTTACTTGTACCCATTTTAACCTATAGACTTAGGTAGGGAAATATAAATGAAGTGAATTCCTGTTTTGAAGGTTCACAATTTAAAGTGTACAGGGAGAAGAAGGAGGAATTAACAGAAGAAAACAGAGAAAAACAAATATAATTTTTATAGCACAACTTGATTTTTATACCACGGGCTCAGTTACATTTGATTTGGATAATTTGTCGGTTCTCCCTTTCCATTTGTTTCTACTTCCTTAGCTCTACCACAGGAACCTTCTCTCCTTATAGCTTATACTATTCATCTACATTGGATTGAACTGATTTTTCCCACTATGTAATTGCCATAGAGTGAGACCAATGACAACAGTTATCTGTTTCTGTCTCAAGTCAGCAGCTCTCTATGTGCATTGTATATTGTGTGCATCTTATTTGGGGATATTGTGTGGCTTTCAGATACAGATCTGGACACAGGCACATTTTTATTCTTTTCTCAATAAACTTTTCAAGTACAGCTTGATAAATGAAACACATGTCTGAGAACCAGTTCTTACAATATGCCTGCCATGAAGAAGACACTGGAAATGCTTCAGCTCCACAAGTAAACCACTCCCACCACATTAAGAGTTTTTGCAATAGGCAGTGGTTAGAACTGACTTTCCAAATAATGGAGGCATTCAACATGGCAAGGGGTTCTTGCATGCCACAGATGTCACATGAAGCTGCTGTTATAAGCAGCTGAATGCAAGAATCAGACACAATCTACATAAAAAATTCATATGATTACAATGACCACATGGATCTAAATTGTACAGTCACAGTCTGAGAGTTGCACTCACAAAACTGCCGTCACAAGGCTAAGAATTGAGCATTGCCCAGCCATCACCTGAACATGTCATGGGCTTGCTCCAGTATGCTGCAGTAGTTCTCGGCTAGCAAGTGTGTTTTTGGAAACATGATGCATCCCCAATGCAAGGCAAAACCGGGTAGCTAAATTTGATCATAGGGCCTAGCTTGGATTGATTAAAAGCCATGTCATCTGCCAGCCATATCATCTGTTGGCCTCAGGGTTAAAGATGAGAGTCCAGAGGTGAGTGTGGACAAAATTGTCAAATTGTCAAAAATATATTTGAATCACATGAGTTTCAGTGATGCTCTCAAGTAATTGGCTTTGTTACATACAGCTGTTTCTGGCCCCTCTCAATAGTGGCTCCATGACTCAGACAGAGCATGATTTTGTTTAATGCTGGACACAGCTGTGAATGCAAATTATTCTGTCACTAAGTGATACTTCTGTTTGTTATTTTACCACTTCATTGGCTTTTCCACACATTACAGTAATTGGCTTTCTAAACTTATCGCTGATTTATGATGATTCATAAGAAGGGGCCCTTGTGGAAGTTCCTTGTGGGGCTGGAAACTGCTACACGTTCCAACCCCAGCATGCTTGAAACCTTTTGACACTCTTCATACACACAGAATGAGAAAACATGTCTGTCCCCAAGCAGGTTTCCAGAATTCCCATTAAAAATTGTAATCCATAAGAAGAAAATGTACCATATGAACTTGCAACCTATATAATCATTGTATACAATATTCTATATTTATTTATTTATTTATTTTTGCATTTATATCCCGCCTGTCTTCCTCCAAGGAACCCAAGGGCAGCGTAAATAATTCTCCTCCTCTCCATTTTTATCTTCACAACAACAACCCTGTGAGGTGGGTTGGGCTGTGAGTCTGTGACTGGCCCAAAGTCACTCAGTGGGTTTCCATGGCCAAATGGGGACTAGAACCCGGATCTCTCAGCTCCCAGTCTGACACTTTAGCCACTACACCACGCTAGCTCTATATAATGATTGTATACAATATTGTATGTTGTTATAACTACAATAGTGGATGAGTGGCTTGTGCTGCCACAGCTAAATCCATATTCCATGGCAGCAGAGCTGTCTAACTCAGATCCCTACCAAGGAACCTCCTTACCTGTTGATAGATCACAAGATTGCTCTGGAGATTGCCATGACTCTTATCTTAAACCTAACACAAACATCATTTTCCATGGGTAACAGCTCTGCTGCTAGGAGGCAAGAAGGTGAGCAATAGACTTCTTTCTTTCCCTGTATGCTTGTTAGTGACACCATCACCATCCTCCAGTTTGCAGAGATAGCAAATCACTGGTGTTTTGTCAGCTCCAGTTTGAAAATCATAAATTCCAATGGCTGGGCAAGAAAGGGGATAATTGAATGGGGTGGGGTGGGCAGTATTTAAAGGCATGAGATGGGCGTATGGTGAAAACATTGTATGAGAGCCAAATCAGGTTGGAGGCAAAAGCAAATCAGAATTCCCAGGCAGGGCCGGCGCTTTCATAGAGGCCAGTTAGGCAGCCGCCTAGAGCGCCAAGGTAAGGGGGCGCCGAACGGCACACCCGGAAGTCACCCTCCCACTCCCAGAGCTGCTCTGGCCGAGTGAGGGCAGCTTCCGGGTGCGCCGTTCCGAGGCATTCCGCCCCCCCCCCAGCGTCCCTGGCTTGGCTTCAGCTGGGCACTTGCCCATCAGCTGAAGCCAACCCGGGACACTGGGGGGCGGGGGCAGGTGACTCCACGTTCTGGACATCAGAACGTGGAGCCGTCTGACCGCCCTCCCCCAGCTTCCTGGCTTGGCTTTGGCTGGGCGCTCCCAGCCAAAGCCAAGCCGGGACGCTGGGGGAGGGGGAAGGAACAGCTCCACATTCTCACTTCCAGTGCGCGCCGGAAGTCAGAACGTGGAGCCATCTGCTTTTCGGCTTGGTTTCGGCTGGGCCCTCCCAGCCAAAGCCAAGCCAGGACGCTGGGGGGGGGGGGACGCGCGCGTGAGAACGGACGGAAGTGGAGCTGCCCGCCCACCCCACCAAGCCAGGAGGACTTCAGGCGAGGGACAGGTAACCTGTCTCCGCCTACCTGGGGTGGTGGGAGATACGGTGGGGTGGGGTGGAGTGTGTGAAAGCAGCTCACCTTGCCTAGGGCGCAAAAAAGCCTGGCACCGTCCCTGTTCCCAGGGGAGAAAGGAATGTGTTCTGTATCAGCAGGTTCTGATATAGAGTCCAGAATCTCTAGACTGTGCTTAAGTACTGTGGTAGGGTCCTTGGCAAATCCAAGATTAGTTCAAATAAATAATACTTCCAAGGAATAATAGTCTATTTGTAAGAATACATTTCTCAAAAGAGTACAGTTTTCTGCCATTTCCTTCTCAAAGCCTGGTCTCTTTCATGTGCATTTTCCAATTATCTTCCCCTCCATTTCCAGTCTTTTTCTCTGATTCAAGTGTGTCAAGTACTGCAAAAAAAAATGGGATTCTTTTTTTTCTTGCCATGATTTAGGCAAACAGCGAAGTTGACAAGTGACCGATTCTTCCTTTGGGATTCTTCCCTTGTTTATGTGCAATAGTGTGTATGGATTTTACTACTAGGCAATTGTATTGTGAATGTCCTATTGTTTTACTGCTGTAGAAGATAGTTTGCTGGACTGAGACTTTTTATGGATGTAAAGCACAATCTGATGAATATTTTTCATGTTAAATCATAGTGATGTCTAAAATAAGTTGTTTCCCCATACTTGTCAATGATTTTCAGTAAAAATGAGACAGCGTTTAGTAAACCTTTAAGGAAACTGTAAAAATGATTATGAAGAACAAATTTTATTGAATATAACTGGAGTGTGACTTAATTATAAACAGCAAATAAATATTGATTGCATTTGTAAAACAGGAAAAGTTTGTTCTGTAAAGTAAATATCAGAGGGAACAGACCGTGAATGTGGGTGGATAGCGGATCTTCCAATATACGGAATGGCTTAAAGTCCTGATAATCTGAATCACCCCTTCATCAAATTTGTCTGATCCTTGAGACTGGCTACTGGACAGAATATCCCTGCTTCAACCACCAAAGAGTAACACTTTGCTGAGTTAAGAAGCTCAGGGATACAAGTAAGGAATGTGCAACTTGGGGATGGGTCTCAGGATGTACTCCTGCTGCAGCAATACCACTGAAATTTGGCTAAGTAGAAGCAGCCAAAACAGAGGGGGGAACTTTGAAAATAAGCTAAATGTGGCCTTTTGAAGGCTCTGTAGCAGTTTGGCACTGAAAGTGGTCTTTCTTTCTTCTTCTTTTTGCTACTGCCACCACAACACCAAAATTCAGCAGCAGGTGCCACACAAGAGGACACAGGGCTACATGTGGCTCACAGGTCCATGGTTGCCTATAGATATGCTGCCCCCCAAAAATCATATTATAAGCACATCTAGATTGGGGTTAAACAATCATTTTTGAGGTAGTCCAAAGTTGGAGGTCAGCAGTTAATTATTTCTGCTGGATAACCAATAAAAAACAAATAACATTTGCCACTGGCAACAGAGAAAATAAAACCAACTCTATAGCATTTTTTAATTCACAGATTTAAAACTGAATTAAAATTTACAACATTAAAATTAAACATTTTAACAGCCGGGGAGCATAAAAGGGCCTTCATCTGGTGCTAAATTAGCATAAAAAGGCTCCAGGTCAGCCTCCCTTGGGAGAGCATTCCACAACCAGGCTGCCACCACTGAGAAGGCCCTATCTCTGGAAGGCAGCTATCTCACTTCATTTCACAAGGGTAACTGGAGCAGAATCTCTGTAGAGGCTGTCAAACAAGTTTAGCACTACAAAAATATGCAAAACTCATGAACAGATGTGGAATGTGTGTGCAAACCATGGGCAATGAGACTTCTGTATTATATATCTTCAACTCACTGAGGAAATCCTTGCTGCTACAAGAAAACCCATCCCCAGACATAAAGAAAGTGCTTTGCAGACATCTTTTCTTTCTTTTTTAATGGAACAAGAAAAATAGTAAGCAATTTCACCCTTCTACTGAATGGAATGCCAATAAGGCTGACACCATTTCACATCACCTAAATTTATCTTGCTAAGGATGATTCGTCAGTAGGGAAATTGTGAGGGGAGAAATGGAACAGGTAACAGCTTGGCAACAATGATTGTAAATATGCCCTGTGCTATTGTGAGCCCCTTCAAAAGTAGTTCTTGGGGGAGAGGGAGGAGAGAGAAAACATTTGACTTTGGCCAGATGCTTGTATTTCTATCCTCTCCACTCTCAAAAGTTCATTTCTTTTTTTAAAAAAGCATGGAAAATCTTACAATAAGGTGCTTACAGAAGGTTGGCTCCTGGCCCTAACACTCAAAAGACGTAGTGTGGCTCTTCTAGCCTTTTCTCCTTAACATTCTTTTTTGTAGTTTAAAAAAACATAGAAGAAGAAGTGGGAAAACATGGGAGGGTAGTAATTTATTTATTTATTACATTTTTATACCGCCCAATAGCCAAAGCTCTCTGGGCAGTTCACAAAAATTAAAACCATAATAAAACAACCAACAGTCTAAAAACACAAATACAAAATACAGTATAAAAAAGCACAACCAGGATAAAACCACACAGCAGAAATTGATATAAGATTAAAATACAGAATTAGAACAGTAAAAAATAAAATTAAGTGTTAAAATACCGAGAGAATATAAAGGTCTTCAGCTGGTGACGAAAGGAGTACAGTGTAGGCGCCAGGCGGACTTCTCTGGGGAGCTCATTCCACAGCCGGGGTGCCACAGTGGAGAAAGCCCTCCTCCTAGTAGCCACCTGCCTCACTTCCTTTGGCAGGGGCTCACGGAGAAGGGCCCCTGTAGATGATCTTAAGGTCCGGGCAGGTACATATGGGAGGAGGCGTTCCTTCAAATAACCTGGCCCAAAACAGTTTAGGACTTTGAATGTCAATACCAGCACTTTGAATCAGGCCCGGACCTGGACTGGCAGCCAATGAAGTTGTAAAAGGACTGGCGTAATGTGGTCTCGCCGGCCAGTCCCTGCTAGTAAACGGGCTGCCCTGTTTTGTACCTGCTGAAGTTTCTGGACCGTTTTCAAAGGCAGCCCCACGTATAATGCATTGCAGTAATCCAAACGAGAGGTGGAAGACAATGATGTCTGGACTGCTCCTCTTCCCATAAAATTATGTTAATGAGGCTGGGGATTGCACAATAGGAAGCACCCTTAGAGAGAAATACAATCGCTTTCTCAAGCCTACAATTTCAGAATCATCCAATAAAATTGTTTGTCTGTACATGGAATCCAACATAACCACCTTCACTCTCTGGCATAATATGCTGCATAAGACATACGGAATTAAGTACCACAGGATGCTGTTGGATTAGACAATTTAATGAAGGAAAGAACTGTCAGTGGCTATACAGTGGTGGCCAAAATTGTGGACACTTTTTGAAATTTTCATGTTTTGCAAGTTTGCATGCTTTTAGAAAATGTTCTGTTTCACGAAATTCAAAGGTTTATATATCAATTGAAAGACCTGATTCACGTAATACAACAATCCTGCTTCTTTTCCTGGGTGTCCAATCAACTCTTTTCTTTGGTGCCATTGCTCTATCTATGAAGTATGTACGTACACTTTTAATTTGAGAAATACTTCAAATATTCACACAATCTCCCATTGCGCTTCAGTTACAGAACAGCAAAACTGACTTTCCCCAATTTGAAACATGATGTATCGCAGCTACTGCCTTGTGATTGGTCCCCAGAACAAGGACTGTGATTGGCTAGTAGGGTTTGCAATTCCAATCCACTTCTTCAATAAATCACACCTGTGTTTGTTTTAGACTAAAGTAAGCATAAACTTTTTTGCATTCTGTTTTTTTTATTGAATTCAGCATTAAATTCTCTTTCAATTGATATATAAACATTTGAATTTTGTGAAACAGAACATTTTCTATAGGCATACAAAGTTGCAAAACATGAAAATTTCAGAAAGTGTCCACAATAGCCACCTCTCTAGGTCATAGTAGTTAAGAATGGAACCTCCATGTTCAGGAGCAATATATCTATCAACCAGATGTGTTTGTCAAACAAGAGCCGACCATTGTCTCTATCATGCCTTCCATGTGTGCTTCCTAGAGGTATCTGGATGACTACTATTAGACTAGCCCAGTTCAGGCATTCACCTGAATGCATGTGGGCTTAAGTGTGTCATGGGACAGGGAATACACTTTAAGACCTGGCCCCACTCTGCATGTCTCTGGGTGCGCCAGCCCTATTCCCATTAGTTCAGCCCTGGCTGCATTGAACTATGTTGAACCAGACCTTGCCATGTTGAACTGGCAAGAGCTGAAAAAGAGCTCTTCTCATGTTTGCCTGAATATGAGTGGAACTCTACGTGTGATCAGGAACCCTGATAAAACAGGATCCATGATCATGCTGTTGTCACACAGGTGAGTACCAGGGAAGGGGGCTGAACGTAAATAGGTTTGTCATATAGAGCAAACCTTGAACTTTTAACTGGTAGTATTTGGATAAATTCACTCCAACATCAAGGACTTGTCCTTACCACCTGTCACAAGACAAAGAAGACCGGTTCAAGAGAACTGAGCTATACTGGATCACTAGCGCATAATCAACACCACAAATGTCTTTCTGTTCCATGGTGTTCCACTGTGCTTCTAGAAGACTATAAATTCTGACCCAATCCCTTGAGAGGGAGTTGAGGGTAGTACAGTTTGAGCAAATTGTTGGCTTTTCGCTTTTGAAGTTCCTGGGGCCAGCGAGGGGATGTATTTAAGTATATTTTGTGTGGGTGTTTTTCAAAAAGAAAAAAAAAAAGACATATCATACTAGTGGCTGATTTTAATGTGTGTTTAATCCTATTTTGTATAATTATTTTGTCAATGTCGTAAACTGCCCTGGGCTCTGTCTGCCAAAGTGCAGTATAGACATTTTACAAATAAAATAAATAATTGGTCTCCGGAGGGCAAAATAAGCTTTCATTAGGGAGGCAGCAGAGAAATTCAAGGAACAAACCCTCACCAAAGTTGATGAGTGGGGGTTGGGGGGAACGCGGCATAGCAGAAGCAGCTTCCCAAAGATGAATTGGGCAAAAGATTGGATGGTGCATTTGGCTATTTGTTGTCATAGTAGATTTGCATCCTTTTATGGAACCCCAAGCCTTTTCCATTGTATTAATATTAAACAGGCCAACTGTAATCTCATGAGAAAGCTTAAAGGCTCTCAACATGCAAACGCTGCTTGTTGCTGCTTTATTCCAGTAAGAAATTGCCTTTGTATTGCAGATAGGCGTGTTACTCATCTTGCTCCTTGACATCGCAGCCATGAGGTGTGAAGTAGAGGGTGAAGAATTGGGGTTCCTGCTGGGCCAGAAGACTGTAAATCTGACAGCGGCAACACTTATGATCAACATTAATGGGGATGTCAGAGCTACAGGTGTTCAGACAGATGATTAATGTAGCATGTGAATATATGTGGTAATTAGCAATCCACTATTGTGGAAGCGTAGAAGGATCCAAGATAAATCGTCAGCGGCCAATTAAAATGAGGTATGTTGAATGTGATAATCGAGACTGGTTGGACGTTATGTATGAGTAGCGCTCCAGTCATTGCACAATCATATTGCTGAAATAACTGAAGGGGTGTTAAAGGAGATTGAGTATTCTCTCGCTGAATGTAGTGGCCACTGTTTGCCTGTGCCTTCCCACTTATCAGTCTGGGCTACTTGCCTCCCAAATGGGCTTAGCATCTAGTTGATGTGTTAACGCGATGTGCTTCTGTCTAGAAGAAGCTGAAAACTGTAGTGATGAATCTCATCTGATCTCCAGCTATATGCTGTGCTAGAGACATAATCAAGGTGTTACTTCTTATTGTACATCACCACATGACAGGAGCAGCTACATAGAAGCCTTGAAGAATTCCTGAACAATATACCTGAGCAAGTAAGTTGCTTTTGACCTACTCCCATCCTGTTGCAAGCTGCACGGCAGAATGCTTTCAAATTTATTTATAGTGGAATCATATACAAGTTTATTCAGAAGAAAATCCCACTATGTTTAATGAGGCTAACTCCCTTGTAAAGGTGTTTCACACGGCAGCTTTATTATATTGTTATCCTGCATTTCTGGCAAATATTGCCTCCCAAAGCAACTTTTATCAATTGAGAGGGGGTGTAGGGAGGCCCTGCTGTCAGGTTTAAAAACAAAATGGATATGACACACCAAAGAAATGGAGTGGAGGAGGGAGATGAGTTTGACAATGCCAGAACAAAGTGATGAGTTGTAAACAGGTATTAAGATCCCAATTGGGTCAGGGTGAGCCTTCCCTGGTGGTGTTACATTCCTGTCTTTTCCCCAGCAGGGCTAACAGCTTTGGAGCAAACACTTTGTTGGGAATATTGCAACCTCCTCTGCAAGTTACAGGAAGGGGGCAGTGTTGCAATTAGTTCATGGGATTTTGGGCATAGGTAGCCTTAGGATCTCTATAGCCTACAGTTTCCTGCTCCTCTCCTTCCTTTACGACCCACCTCCTCTCTCCAATGTGCCTCCATTGCTGGGATCACATGGCTTATTCTCTCCATCTTGGTTAGGTAAAATGATCAGAACACAAAATGACCTGAACAAACTTTGTTTGAAACTATACACTGCACCTGCATCTCTGAACATGCACAAAACTGTGAGTAAACCATTTTGCTTCTTTTTCAGCCTTGTGGATGTAGGACTGATAAACACTCATTCTGCTCTGCCATTTGTTTTTCTCGGCTAGCTGCCTTTATAGCAGGATAAATAAATCCCATCACACTTTACAGAGGGGAAATCGTATGAGCAGAAAGGGTTAACCCACCTTTCCTCAGTGAATCAAATTTGGAGCCCATCACTCTACTTTGGTCCTTTGATTGGTCCCACCACTTCCAGGGAATGTGAACTGTTTTGGAAGTTGTCCTATGCTGCCAAGTGGAAGGATATGTTGTTATGAAAGTTATAAAAAGACAATTGAAGATAAAGGAGACTGGAGTACATAGATTTCCAACTGTATCATGGAGCACATTTTCTTTGGTTTCTGTCCTCAAGGACAGGAATGATACCAACTCCCCTAAAAATATAAGACCTAGTTTCTTATTTATGTTCCACTTTTAGAACTGAAAAATCCTATATCCAGCTTTCACATGCCAGCGTTTTATCTTGCCTATAAATAATCCAACAGTTGTGTGAATGTGTACTTTAATGTCAAGGCTGTAAATAAACACTTTATGTTGATGAGCTCCACTTAAAAATGCAGGCTTACCTTGGCAGCCAGGTATTTCTCGACTTGTCACTGGAGTATAAATTCTTACATTTTTAGACCACTGGCTTGCTATTTTGCCCATTGCTTTGAAACTACATAAACTAAAATAATTGCTTGCTGACATCTTCTAATAATTTCTTACTAGTACTAGAGATGTGCTGCCAAAGATTTATCTGGTAGTTTCACACCAATATGTGAAATTTGGGGGGCTCTCTGCCTCTTTGGTCCTAACACTCCTTCAGCCACAGAGTCTCACAATTACTGGCTTCGTTAAAACCACCAATTATGAATACACATTAGAATAACTTACGAAAACTTAGAATTAATAGGTTCTACAGTCATCTCTAGCTGCAATTCCTACCTCCACAGTTCAATAACTTGTAAGGGACTGTTCTAAAGTCAAACTATTGTCACAACAGAAATCTCCTATGTAATTTTCCTGTTTCTTTGTACACCCATTGTACCATCTAAACTACTAAGCACTGGGAAGTTTTCTCACTCAGCTTCCCACCATCTGTCCCTCTACCTCTTTGCACCAATACGCCACAATTACTTGCTTCAATTAATTTGTACTTCCCTCAAACAAGCATACATTCACCCTGAGAAGTTAGAATGTTTGTGGACATTCTATTTCAACAGAGAAGCTCACCCAATGGCTGGAGAAAGGAGACAACAAGCAATCATTACCATACTCAGATATGTATGAATTGCATTAAATGAGTCCATTCCATGATATATATGTTTTAGTAGTGGAGGGTACGTAGAGGTTGCAGTAGGCACAGAGGCTTTTTGGCTTAGTATATTCTGGGAGCTTCACTCCACTCATTTGTGAAGCATGTCTGGTGGTTTGGTAAAGAAAAGGGTGCTCTGGGATCTTCCTGGAAGGCTCTGGGATCAGCCACATAGATGTTGATGGGTTCAAGGGCATAAATCCATTTGGGTAGAAGATTACCCAAATCTTCAGTAATTAGATGTTTGAGACTTTATGGATGCTGAATTGTTGGGATCTGCTCTGGCTTTGGAAGATTTTCCAGCTGAGTTCTACGATCTCAGAATCTGTGGAAGTCTCAAGATCAACTCCATCTGACAAGAAACATATGAGATATTCATGTAATGTCATACTGAATTGACCAAGTTTCCATGCCATAGAAGCATGGCAATTAATGGCTCATGGCAATAATTAGGCTGCGGCATGACAAATGAATCTACAAAGGTCAATGTACATGTCATGGTGTCAAGATTTGCTGAGTTCATCATAACTTATTGAGTCCCTGACCCACCGCTACTACCCAGCAGAGTAAATAGCAAATTTTGGTGGAGAAAATGGTGTATGGGAAAGAGTTAGCCTCTCCTGTGCTGCTCTAGATAAATCAGCCCCATGGGGAGGTATCACAGATCTTCTGTGTAATGTATAAGCTAGGCCCAAAGGCAAGTATTTCAAAAGAGACCATACCTGTGCGAAACCTCCAACTACGTAGAAATGCATTCGCCTCAAACAGCTGCATATCAGCAGGGGATGTATGAACAAACCATGTAACAATTACTTCCAACTTCTTTATTGAGTCTGGCAGATCTCTGGCACCTTTTGTTTTCCTCAAGGACCCTCGCTAACACAACAATTGCTTTTTAATTTTCTGTGTACATGACATTCCATCTTCTTGCTCAACCTCTATGTTATTTTTCTTGGTGGCCTCAGAGTGATTATTTACCTGCTGAAAACTTGGTATGAACTCTCAGAGGAAGGAAGTTGCTTTTGGCAGTTTTTCTTCTGAGGCCCAATGGACCAGACGCTGAACTTTTCAGGGAGACGAGGTCAGGTGTTCATGGCAGCTGACAAGTTTTAATTCCGAAGCTTCAATAGGGAGATGAATGGCACACTGACTGAACAAATAAATTAGTGTGGCTTGGAGCTCTGAGCAGCTTAAATTTATCATTTGGGAAAGGAGTAATTTAATTCCAATAAACAGAGGAAAACTCTGGGTTCTCCTGTGACAATTCAAAGATCTCTCAGCAAGAGCTGTGAGGAGGCGTGGAGTTATTAATCTTTTAAGTCTTCTGCAGCCTTTTTACAGTCAGCTGTATGAGCTCGTTTAATAACATTTTGCAGGTCCATTGAGAATAGCCTTTGAGTCTCAGCGAAAAACTCCCAACACCTCATGAAAACTAATTAATTTTTACTCTCACACTATGTGTATTCCAGGAACCTGGGTAAGTACAACAGTTAATAGGTAGAGAAACGGAGGAAGGATAAGTTGAGTTCCCAGAGTCAATCTCCAACTTACCTGAAAGGTTCTGAATCCCACAGTGATCGGATGCTGACACTGTAAGGCATTATTCTCAAGTGGATGAGAGGCTGAGGCATTTTGCTGCCTGAGGAAAAACAGTAAATGGTGGTATTCCCTGCCCAAAGTCAAGGTGCGCTGTACCTAAGGCCAGCCCACTTATTTTGACACCTGGCAGAAAATACCACAAGCACCTATTCCCCTCTCTGCCCATACATATAATAAATGCAATAATAGAAAGTTAAATGATGAAGAATTTCTTTCTCTTTCATAACATCCAAAATCTGCTGCCTGGAATGGGCACTTCCGTCTTCCGAATCACTCTGCCCTAATGACAGGGCTGGCCCTGGAGGGTGCATTCTCTGGCTACATTTCCCCTTCATGCTCTTCACACAAGCTCTTCACTTATAAATACCCTCTAAATGTTTTAGATCCTTTGGAACATGGGGCTTGGATAACCACATTGCTAAGCATGTTACTGGAGTAAAATCCCAGGGAACCTGGCTTCGCTGGTGTGATAGAAGTGCCTGTTTCAGAATATTGTTTTGCCAACTCACCTTTAGGGAGATCATCTAAATCCTGTTAGTCTGCATGCTGTAAAACAACAATTTCCTCCCTTGACTAATGGATCTGCAAAGGTAAACCCAATCAAGGATGAGCAAGGTTTTATCATGTATATTAGAAAGCCTCTGTCAAAGTGCATTGATTTAGCAGGTATATACTCTTAAATCTTTTCATCTAATAATGCGCTTGCCATTATAAAAGAATGGGGTGATCAGATTGTTATTTCCTTATATTTATTAATGTGTATCTTTCTTGCCTCAGGGTAATTTCACAGATGTATCCTTTTGTGGGCATAGCATCATTTTGCTGCACATGCTGAGCTAGGAGAGGAGGAGAGAATTATCTTTTTTTAAAAAAAAAAGTACACATAGATGAATAGTTTTCTTTGAGTCATAGAAATAGTTTTAGTGTTGTTCTGTGTCCTTTATTGTCATTGGGAGAACTAGCCCCTTTTTCTAGATTACCACGGCCTTCCATAAAATAGATCTGTGTTGTTTATTTCTTAGCTCTTCAGCTACTTTGTAGGCCACAGAGTAGATGCCAGACTTAGAGGATTCAAACAATTTATGATGCTTAATGTCTAATTATAGTCCACAATTTATTAAGACTCTGCTAATAAAAATTAACTGTTCAATGCAGCTTCAAATAATTAAAAAAACATGTTGGATCCATTTCGAGACAAATCTTCTTTACCAGCGCTATTAATGGCAGTTCAATATATCCACTACTTGGTGTTCAATACAGGGTAAATGTTTCTCTGCCTTTATATGTGACGGTATCCAAACAAAAAGCAGAAAACCATTGAACCCCATTTAAAAATAATTTTTATCTCTTCCAGAAAGGAATATTTTTGAGACAAAGTTCAAGATTTTTTTTCAAATGGAAAAAAACCCCACTCTTGAAGACTTTGGGCATGTCTACACAAAGGCTTATCCCAGGGATCGCCCCGAGTTCGTCTCTGTGCATCCACATGACGCACAGGGGACCCCAGGATCCCTTCCTTTCCCCGGGATAACTGGGACAGCTTTAATCCTGACTTTTTCCGTGGTCTCGGGATCATCCTGAGACCGTGGGACATCTGGGCGGCCGTCCCGATTTTGTCCCGGCTCCTGGTGAGTAAACGTGAAGAACCAGGAATGGGGCACAGAGCTCTTCAGGAGCTCCATGCCCATCGGGGGGGAGGGAGGAGTGGGATCTTTTAAAAAAACACACAAAAAAACAACACCTTACCTTTATCATTGGAGCGCTTGTGCGCTCATCTTTAATAAAAAAACCAAAATGGCGTGCACAACGACCTCCTTCCTCCTTTGATGTTGCGCGCCACGTGTGGACTGAGGGGGAGGATCTCACAATCACTATATCGTGAAATCCTCCCCCCTTCCGTGCCCAGTGTAGACATGCCTTTGGGCTTCATCTTGACGAGAACGCGCCTTGTTCTTATTCTCCGCAGTATGAGGAAATTGGCACTGTTCCCTCAGTGTTATGTGGCAAAACTAGCTGTCCCTAAAACCTGAATTTTCAGTGCTGGGAAAAACATACTGGGGTGGGGGTGGGGGTGGAGGAAGAGTAATAGCTCCCCCCCCCCCCATTATGCCCACTGTTCTGAGAAGTAGCAAAAATCCCAAATGATCCAGGGCAGGAACTGAAGGGAGGATCTGCACATTTGTGGTGGGAGATTTTATTCTTTACTTTGCTGATGCACAGCTGTGCATCTCCAGTTTATAAAAAATAGAGATCTGCTGCATTCACTGGAATGGGGCAAAATGAGGGGGTGCTGCTGTCCCTATGAGAGAACACCCGTCCCAGTTTCAGCCCATTAGAGCAAACTGTCCGGAAATGCAGCAGATCTCTATTTTTATAAACTGGAGGTGCACAGCTGTGTAGCATCAACAAAGTAAAGGATAATAAAACTCCCTCCACAAATGTGCTGTCTCAGATATAAATTGGGGTGAATTAACGCAGCATCAGAGAAGTTAATTAACACAACCTTGCCCTCTGCTCAGCTTCTGGCAACCAATCAGGGGTTTCCATCTACCCCCAGCTCAACTCCAGAGGAGGGTCACATGGCAGAAGGGCCGTGGTGACCTCGCTTTGAAGAAAAAAGTCAGGGTAAGTTCCCGACTTTTTACCATGCAGCTTTGCGCAAAAGTCCCACAGCACCTGCGAGTCGGTGGCTGCATCGTCTAACTGACCCAGCACCACTGCGCAGCCAGTGATGTATAGGAGATGTATGGATAGCCCCCAGCTGACATAATTGTGGTATGAAAGTAAATGTATACAAGTGAGGATTTTCTTGTAACTTTAAAGTGACAGACATTATTTAGTATAAAATGTCTCCCCCACCTGCTAAAATATAGCACAGCATAAAACTTCACATTTGCATGAAATGGGAAAGTAGATCCCAACTCCATCATTCAGCTAGGTAAATCAACCTCAATTCCAGCTATACTCCATAAATCTGCTTTGGGACTTTTTGCAATCTGCCAGACCATTCTATCTATTAAAAGGTTGGTGAAAATATGCCGGATTGAATGCTTCAGCTGCTGAAGAACTATGTTAAAGCCAACTGGACCTAGAGTTATTCTCAGACTGGAAACACATCAGTATGAGGAATGTCCAAGCAGATTGTCCAACCATTGGCTGCCTGAACTCCAAGGCAGTTATAGGGTTTAAAACAAAGGGCACAAACAGCTCAATGGCTTAGAGCAGGGGTGGGCAGTTTGTGGCACTCCAGATGTTTTGGCCTACAACTCCCATCATCCCTCACCATTGGCTATGCTGGGTATGGAATTGTAGGCCCAAACATCTGGAGGGCCACAAGTTGCCCACCCGACTTGGAGGCTAGACTCAGAACGGAACAAAGGGGACAGTATTTTGGTTCTGGGAAATGAACAGAAAGCTCAGAGAGGTTGCCCCTTCATTAATTTATATCTAGCTAGCAATGCAGAGTAGTGCAGTACAATATTCAAAACAAATGGTGTCATTGGGTGTACTCAGGTAGTGCTTGATCAAGCTGGTCTGACTTGGAGGTGGACACGCTTCAGGATTGGCCGACTTTCCTCACCAGGCAGGGTTTTTGATAGGCCAGTTCAAAGGTGCCCTCATGGGTTAGTAGGTTGGGTGGCTGGCTTGGCAACAGGCAAGCATCTGGTTATAGGGAATGACTCCCCTTAATCTAATCAAGCAGGAAGCACATATATTCTATGGCTCTTGTGCCTCTCTCTGGCAGATCCAGAGCCATAGTAGTGTACCTGGCAGGTTTTCAGGTTTTGCCTTCCAGAGCTAAAATAGCTTCTTGAGCCAAGGTGCCAGGATAATGCCAATTAAATCCACAGCACACAAAACACTCGTCAGAGAGCCAGCACATCTGACGTTCCTCTGTAATAATAGTGAGCCACTAAAGGTTCTGGGAGGGCCAGAAACTCCAAGACAGATTTGAGGAAGGAAGATTACTTAGTCGTTTATGGATGTGATATCATGGTGGCTGAAATTTCACAGTGATGGAAGAAAAGTAACAAAGTTGTTGGAATGATTACTGAGATAATGCACATAAATCACTTTGGGGAAAAGCAATAGCACCGCTCGGCGTTATTGTTTTAAAAGCTATGTTCTTCTCTCTGCCATCTCTTTTCCATCCAGAAAAAGCACCCACTCCCACGGAAGCCAGAATATTCTTTAGCATTGTCAAGACACCAGTACTGAATCCCTTGCCCCCAACTCAGTATATAGTCTCACGTCCCTGGGAGTAGGTCCCATTGTGCTCAATGGGGCTTTACTTCTGGGAAGACCTGTATAGGGATCGCAGAGTCAGTTAGCTTTATGACTGAATGGAGATTTGAATCCTGGTCTGCACAGTCCAAATCAAGCATTCGAACCACTACACTACATTGCTGTACTGAGTTCTTTATGGGTGTGTGTGTGTGGTAATCTCTTAATTAGATTAACTATCTCGGAGAATAAAAAGCAGAAAATATTCTAAAAAAATTTTTCCCAGCGTTGATCAGAGTAACAATATAAATAGTATACCTATCAGCCATTTTAGAAATAGTCCAACAAGCAGCTGGCATGTAGTGGAGGTGAAAATTTCCTGCCTAGGGTGAACCGGTGTGTGTTTCCCCCATGCTAAACGGCTATGCATCGTAAATGGTTAGCCCAGTCACCAGGCTCATTAAGCAAGATGGTGGGGTAACTGATAGTATGTGGATGCCGTATCATTTCCTACTGATGACTTTTCTAGAAGATGAAAAACAGATCGTTTCCCCTCTCCAGGAATGCCCCCAGTTACAAGAAAAGCAAATTCACTGGCTTTCCGTTTGATGTACCTTTTTGTCTGATGAAAGCATTTCTCTCTAGCAGGTATTTTCGAGTGCCCAAGGCATAGAAACAGGCTATTAATGCTTTCATTTCACAGTAGTATCTGCTAGCAGTTGGTCATTGATCTATCTCCAGGACCAGATCTTGACTGTGCCTTGGACACAACGGCATTATATGCTTCCCTGACATGCTGTGGTAAAAGTATCATTTGGGATGATTCATTCCCTAGCTTTGGAATAGGCCTTTTATGATAGCATATTGCAATGGTTCTTCAAAGTCCTATGGGTGATTTGACACTGAGGAGAAAGAGAAATAGGGAATCTGATTTGGGCAGAAATTTGATTCTAAATATAGAATGAGACACCGCTGTTTTTCCAAAGTTTGGTAAATGCTATCCACTCTACAGGTCTTGCTCTAGAAAAAAGAAGTCAAGCAACAAAGAAGTTAGAAGAAGAGCAGATTCCCTGTGACCCATTTCCTGACAAATTGCAATTCCTGTGTAGATGACAGATGCTTTCCTGGAGCTACTATACCTCTGGGCTCTAGGAACTCTTTCCACAGCAGTATTGGGCTGACAGCACTCATTTCTGTCTGTCCTTTGGACAAGTGAATTGACAGCAGGACCTGCCACTGCTAGGAAATTCGAGGAATCAAGTAATAACTGATGTTTTCCCTTTTGGAATCACTAGGGGGGAAAAAACTTTTTGGTTACAGTGGAGATTCGAGGATTTAAAAAAATGATAGATCTCCATTTTAATGGCATTGATTAGAATGTGTAAATTTGAGTACTATAATTTAGTAATTGGACAGCCCACTAGGATTCATAACATTCTGGAAAGGCTATGCTGCAAGCACCATCTAACACTTACCAAACATGACGTTTTAAGTCTGGTTTGGTGGAGGCTGCCGGAGGTGGTGGGGACTCCTTGTGGTGGCAGCAGAAAATGCTACAGGAACAGAAGACCCAAAAGGAGGGTGAGGCACACTCTTTTGCCTGCTTTCCCTTCCACCCATGGAACGGGGTGTTACTGGTCTGTGACAAGAACAAACAAAACAGTTACATGAAGCCCATCATCAGTGTGATTTTCTGTCATTGTGTTGACCGCAGAGATAACATCTTCCCCATTTCTTGGTGTCAGCAGTACTATTCTGAGATCGCCTTTCTCGACATACTGGGCAAGCGTGGCTATATTTCTAGAGTCAACCATGGGTTTGATCCACTCTAGAGCCATATTTATTTTATTTAAAATATTTAATCTGAAGGTATGGATCTTTTTCCTCATAATAAGATGTCTACTTTCATCCAGTGCCAGAGTAAGAACTTCTTGTTATGTTATATAGGTATTGCACTATATGTCCCAACATTTGTCCCTCTTTATTAGGAACAGTTCTAGTTTTCTGGTGCTTCTATTTAGTAAATGATTGTCCTTATTTTGCCTTTTGGTGCCCTCCAGATGTGTTGGACTATGCTGGCTGGGGAGTGATGGGAGTTGTAGTCCAATGCGACTGGAGGGCACCAGGTTGGGAAAGGATGCCTCACAGGCAGATTTTGTAGATATTTCCAAAATTTTATTAGTGCAATTTGCTGGAGTGCCATTCTTCAAGTTTCAGGTTCTTTTCTATGATCTCAAGAAGTTAAATCTCCTCCGTGTCTGTGTGATGGAGACACAGACTGAGGCGAAAAGAGACGTTGCTTGTATGTCTTTTACCGGAAAGAACAAACATCTCTTTGCTTTTCAATCACTGCAGAACAGCTATTGCAGAGTAAAGAAAATTGAAGAAGGGCTTGAGTGGGGATAGATGATCCTTCACATGAGATTAAAAGCGCTAGAAAGAGGGTCCTTGGGCAAGATACCTTCAATACACCCCCTCAGGGAGCCTCCCTTGTCATTGTCCCCAGCTTCTTATCATTCCTCCTCCTCTTCCTTATCATAGCTACCATTTGCTTGCTTGGCAGGCAGGGTGCCAGTGCTTCTCCTCTTCTCACCACCACCCATGTTTGAGCCAGAGTAAGAAGGTTGCCATGGTGAAGAGCAGGGGCAGTGTCAAGGGGCTCTTGTCAGTGGGCCCCTGCTGGGGTGTGGGGGCTTGGTAGGTGCCCAACCCTGCCTCTTTTCAATCCTGGTCCTGGGTCTCCCTAATATGTATGAGATGTTAGGCGGTATGCTGCTACTCCCCACATCTTTGTCTTGCCGTCTGCGCCTTTCAGTGCTTACTTCATCGGGAGTGGAGGGAGGTTTCTGACAACCCTTGTATCTCTTTGTGTTCTGACTCAATTCCAGTCACTGGGGCAACGTTTTAGTTGTGGATGGAGTTTTATTGAGGAAGGGGATGCGGACGGAAGGCAAACTCAAACAGGACAGAGGGTTTGGCCTTGTTCCTTTCTCCTTCTTGCACAACTTTTGACCTAGCAAGCTCAACTTAGCCCACAAGTCATGTTTTTGCAACCTAATTAAAGCTTAACGAACATGTGGGTTTTTTTTTTGTGCTAGTGACTGCAAAAAAGGGAAAGTCCTCAAGCACATTATCGGTAGGACGCAATAAATGGCAGGTGGATTTTATGTGCAGGCCTGCCTGGAGCACTGACCAAAGTGGTCCCTCAAATATATGTCAAATCCTATCTCTGGGCCTGTTCATTTTGTTACCTTAATATTTTCCTTTCCTTGCACTCAGCCCTTGACAGAGTGTTAATATTTGAAGAAGCATTTCATATCCATTTACTGACAGAGCAAGTTGTACTAAGCATCTGATTTATACTGACAAGGTCTGAGTTATATATTAGTGTACTGAGGTGCCTTTTACGGGAAATGAGTCATCTGCATACATATGAGAATGCGAATCTAATTTAAATATTTAATGGCAATTTTATTCGGTGGCATTTTGGATTAAATATTCATATGCAGTATTAGTGTTACTAATGGATAAGCCTTTTCATGTAATACATTACCATGTCTTGGAAATGAAACAGTGGACTAGGATGCAGCAAGCAAATCACATTACAACAGCCAATTAGAATATTGTTAACCAGCACATTATTAAGACCAAAAAGTACTGATCATTAAATCGTAGCCATCCTCATGAATCCTGGGCGACCTGGCCTCTCCCCACCTACCCACCAGCACGCCCCCCCCCTTTTCTACCTCTCCAACTTCTCTTGTGAGGTTGCAGTTGCGACCTTGTAAGAAAAACTTTCCTGGGGCAGGGAGCAAGAGCCGCCATCCGATCTCTTCCTCTGTGCTCTGGATGGGAAAACAGTTCTTTGGCCAGATCTACACTAGTCTTATAACGTTGCTAGTGTCCCTTTCTAACGTGGTTCTCTGTATCGGTTCTCTGTATCACGGGGCACACTAGCGTTACTTACGTTTAGCTGTAACGTTACTGCAGGGCACATTGTTAAATCCTTTCTGTTGTTCTCCCTCTACTCTGAGCATAGCAGAGCTGCTAGGTTTGCTCCGCCCACTGCCTGCCTCATTCCTAGCCAGCAGTGCAGGGCAATAGTCAGAAGCACACACAAACCCCCTCCCAAAACATCTTATTACATGTCCCAGGGAATTGTCTGAACGCATAGGAGCCAGCCACTTTGCTTAAGCTAAGCAGGGTTGGGTCTGGTCAGGGATTAGATGGGAGACCAAATTGAAAAGTTTTAGCAGCAGCTGCATTTAAGCCCCACTGGTCCTGAGTTTTGGACTGGGACCAAGAGACCCTTGTTAATTTTCCTGCACGGAGCTACAGCGATCCTTTGAGCGCTCCTCAGCTCCTTTGCAAAGAGGGGGGGAAATGTTTTTTAAAAATCATAAAATATCAACCGATGACCCAATTTGATTCAAATTTTAAGGCAGGATGCATGGGAGTACTTCACAATAAAAGCAGATTCTAAGGTGGAAAGCTTCTGAGTCCTTTGCATGCAATTGTCAGTGATTGCACAGTATAACGCTGGTGTGATTTATCTGCTGTAGCAGATAAGATAGCAAACGGGGCGAAGGAAGGAGAACAGGAAGTGGGCGGAGCAAACCCAGCAGCTCTGGGTTGGGAGAGGAAAATTACCGTTAGAACGAGGCTCATGGATCTGTAGCCACGCTGGAACTAAGAAATAGAACCTGTAAGTACGACTCATTTACAACGTTGGAGACCCAGGGTCACGTGACGCTGTGCGTCATAGTAACCCATGCAAAACATTAGAATAACACCAGTGTAGATTCCCACTTTGTCTTTAAACTGGAATTAAATGTGGGGGCAGGGAGGTTTCAAATAGAGGAGGCCTTCAAACAGAGGATTGTCCTCTGTAGGAGAAGACACATCACTGGTCTAGTATGAAGAGCTGATAACACTTATGAACAGTTGCAAGCCTAGTGTGGAGGCCCTGAGGTAGCCCAGGCCCTGGAAGGTTTCCTTGTGGAATGATCCTGTTGGATCCAGTCTTGGAATTTACAGTAGCAAAATGTCAGCCCCCATCTATACAACAACGGGATTGCTCCTCATTGAAGATAAACCTGCATTTTCGTAGATTCGAATCTACGCAAAGAGCATCACACTGCAGCAGCGACAGCTAT
This sequence comes from Elgaria multicarinata webbii, assembly GCF_023053635.1. Classification (NCBI taxonomy): domain Eukaryota; kingdom Metazoa; phylum Chordata; class Lepidosauria; order Squamata; family Anguidae; genus Elgaria; species Elgaria multicarinata. The sequence continues at coordinate 22,777,883 of NC_086175.1, read as the reverse complement.
AAATTTTATATGCGGAGCTCCGCAGATTCATAGAAGAGGAAAACCGAGGGCGGAAAGGAACAAGGCAGCAGAGGGATGCTAGAGGGGAACTGAACACGTCTCCTCTCTCTCGTTGCCTGTTCCCCCCTCTTTTTTTAAATTTTAAAGCTCCATCAACATGAAAACGGTGGGTAGGAATGAGGCAGCCGGAGGACGTGATAGGAGGGAAGGCGGGAAATCAGCCAATCACTTTGTCCTGCCCTCAAAGTTATGCCCACATGTCAAAATGTGATTTAACTCCCCCAAGGACACATAACTCTAATGCGGTGCAAACTCAGACGTTGATCCAAAAGTCCCGGTAAATCGCAACTACAAATATGCGCATTATCGCGTTAAAAACCTGGTGCTGCGGCAAATGGGAGGCTGCGTCATATGTCCTTAAACACAAATCTATGCATTTATGTCAGGGTAAAGAAGCCGTATAGACAAGCCCTCAATGTAACACCAACTCGTAGCTGAAATATGAAATCAGAGGCTTATGAGGACCCAAAGCAGAATGGGAGGCGCACTGCCCCTCCTGCTCTGCAATTTAACAAGATGGGCATTTTCGGCCATCTAGCTGAGGTGTCGGGGAGGAAAGGAGGCTGGGAAATCCTGAAGCTATAGCGTAAGCGATCCTTTCCCCACCCACCGGCATGCCCCTTTCCTCTCCTCTCTGAACACACATTTGCAAGCTTGTAGCAGCAGACCGCGTGGTTCTCTCTGTGCCGGTTGAAAGGGCGCAGGGGAGATTGGACTCCTGGGTCTGAGGTCAGAGTGCTCTCTCCTGCATTGGATGCAGGAATTCAAAAAAACCATACACACACACACACCGACACTGTCTAGGGGGCATAGAATTGTTCTCTAATTGTCATTTCCCCCTTAGAAATTCTTTCACCCCGCCTTCAAGTGCAGTAATGTATTTTGTGCATTTTGCCACAAAGGTTCGTAAAGCCCCTTTTAAAGGCCAATTCTGTATAAAAGGCACTTTGTAATAAATACTAATACAAAAGGATATGATTTCTCATTAAAATAAGAAAGCCCCTTGAATCCCTGCATATGTAAGGAGAAGTTTTCTAGGGCCACAATCCAGCACAGTGTTAGACGTGTTTAAATCCATTGATTGCGTGCCTAACACTGTGTTGGATTGTGGCCCAGCAGCAGGCAGGGAGGATTTATGGAAGGATTAGGAAATTATCCCATATAGAGAAGTTCTTGAGGGAAGGTTGGTTTCATATTTCAGCTAAGAGTTGGTGTTACATTGACATTCTGCTACTGTAAATTCCAAGTATAGTAATCTGCATTCTAATTAGCAGCTTGCCTTTCAAAAAGAGAAACGTGTGGGTAGTAAAGGATTATAGATTATAGATTATAAGGATTATAGGACTCTGTGTGTGTGTGTGTGTTTCTCAGATATCTGTTCTAGGCAATAAGTTGTGTGTGTGTATGTGTGTGTGTGGTGGGAATTAAAATCCATTTGTCCTTTGGGAAGATTCAGTCGCTGCAGGAAAAAGGATGCAACGCTTGAAAATATGGACAGAAACACAGCATTAGGTGAAGCTGTTTGATGAGAAGAAAAGGGCATTAAAGAAGATGTTCGTATCATTTGACTGGAGAGAAATGTCAAAGAAACAGGCTCCATCAAACCTTATTAAAAATAGCAGTAAAATTTACATCAAAACAAGATTAAATAAAGAGGATGCGTGCAGCCAAACATCAAAGTACACCATTTTTTTGGTTACAATTCCTCCCCCCCAGCATCTCCTGTGTCATCTATTTTTAATTTTCTTCATACTTCAGACAGAACAAATGTAAGAACCAGAGTAAATACAAGCAACATCTTATGCAATTGTGCCCATTTGGGAATTTATAGGATCATAGTTTGTATCTTGGAGTTCATCTAGTCGAACCCCCGATTCAGTGCAGGAACTTGGACCTCTTTGTTCTCATAGCCCATCCCTTTCCAAGGGCATGCGGATGGCAACAATATTCTAATTATTGTACCCTATCACAAGCTAGCTTACATAAAATAATATCTCACTCCCAAAGAACACATGGGCTTGGACTGTGGTGTGTAGTGGGAGACAATTTGAAAGATGAAGGTCACCCATTGAGAATGTTTTTCTGCACACCCTTGTGGGCTTGAAGTAGCACACAGATGGTATACCTAAGGCAGCATTCCCAGTCATTCTTAATGACTGGGGTGGAACATAACTTTTGTAAACCGCCCAGAGAGCTTCAGCTATGGGGCGGTCTATAAATGTAATAAATAAATAAATAAGGTGGGAGGCCATCTCACACGTGTGCTGGGCCCAACCCATTGAAGGCTTTGTTGGTCAAATCTAGCGCCTTGAATTGAGCTTGGAAGCCAGTAGCAAGACAGTGCAGACACAGGAGTACTGATGTCATGTGCTCCCAACTACCCAATGCCATCAGAGGGTGGGCCACAGCATTTTACATCAGCTGAAGCCCCCAAACAGCCCTAAAGAGAGCACCGAAATTGTGCAGTTCAACTAGATATTTTTGTATTTGGACTTTTGGTAGACCTGGGCCAATGTCTGTACTGAATGCCTGTACTGAACAGGTGTTCACAGTGGTACTGGAACAATCTGCATCGAGTTCAGGATGATGATGATGATGATGATGATGACGACAACGACAAAGAAGAATATATGGTGCCAAGATTGTGGTTTGATGGAATTTGGACTCAGTTTGCATCAAACTTAGTGATGAAGAAACACCCTACATCGAATCATATTTGCCTTAACTATCCGCTAATCTTCTCTGCTTCAGAAGAGGACTATTGGCCATTTTATTAGTAATAAGAGCACAGCTATATGGACCCATAACAGTGGTCTTCGCTGCAAGGGCCAACGGCCACTGACAGCTCCCAATCACTTCCAGTGTGGTTCTCTGCCTCACTCATTCACTCACTCTTGCTCTCTTTTTGTAGTAACTACTTCGCCTTGTTTGCTTTAGTTGCTAGGATTTGGGCTGCCAGAAGAGTTGCTACTCATCAGCTGTAAGTTCGCTGAGTGAGAGGAAGAGGAGAAGGTTAGAGCGATTAACCAATTAGCTGTGCCGGAAGTGGTGCACTGCACAGAGATGCTTGAAGAATCAAATGTGTGTGAGAGAGAAAAAGACAGCAACGTGGGCCTGTGATGGGAGATTTTGCTGCACTTGAGTAGAGCAGATACTCTCCCAGTGACGAGAAGAAGATTCATCCCAATCCAAGGACCAAGGGAGCCTGTCAGAATTTGCCTTCCTGGTGTCTTGGTGACTAACTGATGAGGCCTATCTTGGACATAGACCGGATGAGGGAGTGGTGGGGAAGGCCTATAAAGTAGGACTGTGCTCCGCTCCGATTCAGATCCGCTAAGGGTGGATCCGAATCAGGTCGGGGGAGCTGCGGATCGAGGTGAAGCGGATCGCTCCACTGCGGATCGCTTTGCCTCGATCCGGAGCTCTGAACGCAGGTAAGTGGGAGGAGGTGGGCTTACTTGGCACCACTGGTGCTGCCGCTGGCACTGCCGCAGTCCGTGCAGCGATGGTGGCGGAGCCAGGTAAGGGGGGAGGGGGGCCCACCTGCCTCTGTCGTGGTCTGGGGGCAGCTTCAACTGAGGCCCAGGCCTCAAAGTGAAAGCAGGCCGCGGGATGCCTCCGGCTTGAGGCCTGGGCCTCAGTTGAAGCCACCGTCCAGACTGTGACGGATGCAGGTAAGTGATGGGGCTTACCTGGCTCTGCAGCCACTGGGGGAGCCAGGTAAGGGCAGGGGGAGGGGGGCTTACCTGCCTCCGTCACAGTCTGCCGGCGGCTTCAACTGAGGAGGCAAGTAAGTGGGGAGGGGGGGCAAAATGGGAGGCGAATCTCGATCTGACCCTTCGGATCTCACTCTGGATCCGGTTCCGGAGTGGGTCAGGGGAGGGTCGGATTGACCCTAAGTAGTTCGGGCCCAATCGAAAGTTTCGGATTAGGCCACGAAGCGGTTCAGGGGGCTGGTGCACAGCCCTACTATAAAGGCCTCCCTTTATGTTTGGTATATAGCATCACCACATGACTGGGGCAGGAATGGCTTCAAGTGGCCTCAGCGCCTGTGCCAAGAGACAAAATGGTTCCTACTTAGTGAAGATCACTGGCCTAGTAAAGTACATGGAACAAAGGGATGTTCGAGCTTGCATGATTCTTCAAACGTGTCCTTCATTTGCGCTTTGTTTATTATTATTATTATCTTTATTATTTATTTATATAGCACCATCAATGTACATGGTGCTGTACAGATTACACAGTAAATAGCAAGACCCTGCATTTTGCACAAATGGGAAAAGTGTGCAAAATGAATAGCTATCAAATATAGGTTATGCAAACAATGACTAAATTTGTCCAAATTTCTCCCATAGATTAAAGCATGGGTGATTTAAAATGTGCAGATTTTGAGAAAGTTGCGCATTTTGGGAAGGTTGCGCGTTTCTAAAGTACACATTGTGTGAACTTGAAAGCAAGTTTAGCAATTTACAAAAATTTAAAGAGAAAATGGTTTCCCACTCAGGATTGTGAATGGGGCATTTTTCAAGTGATTTGCAAGTGTAATTCACATATATCCCTGTTACCTGGCACCTTGTTCTTGTGTTTGGGCTTAAGCTTTAGAGCATGGAAGCCAATTGGTGATTTGACCCCCAAACTACCTTTCTTTTACAGCCACATTTTAATCAAGATGTGATTAAAAAGCTTTCTCCTGAAGCTGGTCCCTATGACAGATGTCCTACTGCCCTCTTGCCTTAGTATATTTTGGGAAAGGAGGTGTGTTTTGTGAGCATGGCTGGGGAACAAGGAGACTGCTAAACCCCATTATGCTGTTGATAATATAATCTGGAACCTAAAGTAGCCTTAATTCAGAATGGGATCCACAATTTTAAGGGGTTAACTTTGAACTTTGAACAGGCATTCAAAAGAATCCATTTAAGTGACGCCATTCCAAATCAGGTTGGGATTGTTCTTTCCAGGAGTAAGGGTGCCGACTGTATTAGAGAGCTTAATGGGTCAAATTGATCCAGACCCCAGACTACCCGTGCACTCCTATATGTGTCTACTGAGAAGCAAACCCCATTGAATTGAATGGGATTTATTCTCAGATAAGTATATATAGGATTGCAGCCTGAATTGTCAGAAAAGCCATTTTCTCTTACGAGAGGTGGTGATGATTCTGCTCAGGCATGTCTTTATTTTTAATACTGTTTTTATTATTGGCTAGGTACCAAATTAATATCACTTTGAGGTCCTGCTCCATCATTTCTTTATGCATTTATTTAACAGCTTTTATTCAAAAAATAATCCAGTTTGTTTTGTTTACAGGATAAGAGATGTTATGACCTTGACCATGATTATATTATTAGAAGAAAAATGATTCTCCTGATTGGCCACAGGCTGTCACAATTGTTCTCATAAAGGCAGATCTAGAACAACCAGTTAGATACAGCTAGTAATATAGGAGATTCAACAGGGAAAGACATTTTAAATCTCTCTCCCCCTCTCTGGCAATCCAGAATGTTTAATTTCATTCATTATGTGTTGTGTAGTGGCTAAAGTGTTGGACTGGGAGTCGGGAGATCCGGGTTCTAGTCCCCACTCGGCCTTGGAAACCCACTGGGTGACTTTGGGCCAGTCGCATAATCTAAGCCCAACCTACCTCACAGGGTTGTTGTTGTGAGGATAACATGGAGAGGAGGAGGATTATGTATGCCGCCTTGGGTTCCTTGGAGGAAAAAAGGCAGGATATACTGTAAATGTAATAAATAAATAAATAAAATCTCCATGTCTCTGATTAAGGGTCGCCATTTCAATCTACATAGTCTAATCTATTTCACACCCCAATTGCTATTACACATTTTTTAGAGCTTATAAAGCAACCCATACTGATTAATTCTTTTAGAAAACATGCCCTATAGAAATCCATACAAATTGAAGCCTTTGGCATACTGGCGGTCCATGTCCAGGAATGTTGGGGAAATGATTAGTGGCACCTCTTTCCATTTTTCTGTTGTTTCTCAGTTCTGTCTCTTGTTGAATGGCCTTCTCTCCCTCACGATTATTCCTCTCGAGCATCTTTGTTTCAAGCCATTGCACTGGTTCAGCACACTAAGTGACTATTCCTCTAAATGCTTAAATGGCCTTACATATTAGGTATTCATGTCAAAGGTAAAAACAAGAATAACATTCTTTGATTAAAATAGGGACATTTTCAGGTGTATCCCACAGGATTCTATTGTGTCTCCGCAGTCATTGAAGAAACGTGGAACAGTTAAATGAGGCGGTCTGGAGTCTTGCTACGCAGTGCCATCAGTATGCAGAATGATTCCCTGTTATATATCCCCTTTTCATCAGAGCCTGGCCCAGTATTAGTTCTGAATCAGTGCCTGGCTGGTGTTGTGACCTAGATTGAAGTTTAGCTGATTGAAGCTGCCTCAATCCCCTTGGGTAAGAACATGAAAAAAGGTGGTAAATAGCCCAAACGTCTTGACTTCTTTGCTAGACAGAAGCATGAATGTCCAGACTTCAATCCTCTTCCTGCAGGAAAAGCTTCTAGGGGACTTTTTGAGTAATGGAATAGGTTTCCTGCTCCCTCGTGTGGTCAAGGAGAGCAGCACCCCTGTGTACAATATAAAGCACAAACAAGACACTGCATTTAGATCATTTTTCGACAGTCACCTCACCATAAAATTATTATTACAACACAATACTTATTCATTGGTCTAGCCAGAGGCGACTACAGCAGAATGCATATTAATACACATACCTCAGCAAGCAACACTGCAGTAAGATTAAAATTCAGAAAGCCTCTGCTAACGTCATCTTTCTCTTCTATCAATATGAAATTACAGACACCATAGGTAGAGGGAGCTTAATCTACTTACCTGTTATGCTATTCCTTTAGGTACTCTTTGAGGTGAGGTATCTTTGGGCTAAAATTGGGGGAGTTGGGGAGTGGGGCTTATGGATGTCATTAAGGTCCCATTTGGCTTCCCCCCATATTTATTTATTTATTTATTACATTTCTATACCGCCCAATATCCGGAGCTCTATTTGACCACTGCACATCCCTCCTTTCCTGAAGGCCCCACATGGGTCTGGTATACTGATCTCTTCCGGCAGGCCTATACAGTGGAATTTTAGGATGCTTTTAGGACGCTTTTAGGATGTTTTTTAGGATGTTTCAACAATGTATACTATGTTTTTAACCAGTATTTTATGTATTTTATACTTACTGCTGTTCCCTGCCTCAATCAAAATGGAGAGGCGGGTAAGAAATAAAATTATTATTATTATTATTATTATTATTATTATTATTATTATTATTCACAAGCAGCAGGTGAGAGAGAAAAACTTCTTCAGACCTAGACCTCAAACTGCAAGCAAGGAGGGCAGGTCATGATTAAATGCTTCCCTCCTGAGAAAATAAGGCCAGAAGCCTTGATATACCTGCTCTGTATGTAGGCCTCTATATGTAGTTTGGTTCTTGCAAGTGAACTGCATGAGGGGATTGGAATAATGTATGTGCCTGAATGTGCTGTATTGTTAAAACTGTTACATCAGCAAGCAAAAGCTTAATTGGAATTTCTAACTGTCAAGACCTCTTGATATTGTAGAAGACAAATAAGCTAACTTGATAAGGAGGACTGACCATCCAGGTCAATCTGACATTGCCAGAAGAGTTATGGGCCATCTTTTGATAAGGTATAATGACGACGTTTTCTTTGATCTGTCTTGTTTTGCTTTAGAACTTTGCTAACTGCTAATTGGTTAAGATGCTGCTATGTAGAAATGTACCTGCTTCTCACACTGCCAGTTGAGAAGTTCTGTGTCTGTGGGACTTTCTCCATACGTCTGTATTACACTCAGTAAAACAGAGTTGCCTCACAACCAAAGTGGATTGTTACCTTTGACACTCCATACACATAGAGAAACAGATGTCAGGGAGAAGGGTTGAGAATGGGAAATGGCCTTATAGGGAGTCAGTGGTCCATCTATCCCAGTATTGTTGACACTGACAGGCAGGGGCTTTCCAGGCCGGTGTCCTTCCTAGCCCTACTGGAAATGTTGGGTTATTGAACTTGGGATCTTCTGCATGCCCAGCCTGAGCCCTGCCACTGAGCCATGGTCCTCCCCCAGACTAGCCCTTCTCTGACACCTTAGTTTCCGATGTACAGGGATTCCGCCCCCAATGAAGTATGTGAAGCATGCCACATGCATGTATGCACACATTGACCCACCAACATCACCTTCAGACTGAAGGATCACAAGATCAGAAATTAGGTTAAGGTAACTGCAGTGGTTTCCTGTGCCAGGTTTGAGACTCCAGATGCCATATAGCTGAAAAGCTGGTGATCAGTTCTGCGACAGAAATTTGGCCCTCAGGTCAAAAGAGCTTCTACTCTTCCTCTGAAATAGATGATTCTACTCTGACAACCCTTGAAATAGCAGACTGTAAAACAGAACACATGACCACCCTGCCTTTCCCACCACACTACTGGAAATAGTGACAAGAGGTTAATGGGAGCTAAAAGAGGGGGATTTGTGCCCATGAGAGAGAAGGATATAGATCTAGGGTTTCCCAGTATATAGGACTAGCTTTGAGGTGTACAGGAAATGAGAGTCTATAATGTGAGATGTGTATTTATTTATTTATTGCAATTCTTTACCGCCCAATAGCCAAGGCTCTCTGGGTGGTTCACAAAAATTAAAACCATTCAAAGTATAAAACAACAGTATAAAACCATAATATAAAATACAATATAAAAGCTCAACCAGATAAAAACAGCAGCAATACAAAATTACAACTTTAAAACGCCAAGTTAAAATTTATTTATAAACTGTTAAAATGCTGGGAGAATAAAAAGGTCTTCACCTGGCGTCTAAAGGCATATAATGTAGGTGCCAAGCGAACCTCCTTAGGGAGCTCATTCCACAGCCGGTGTGCCACAGCAGAGAAGGCCCTCCTCCTGGTAGCCACCTGCCTCACTTCCTTTGGCAGGAGCTCACGGAGAAGGACCCCTGAGGATGACCTTAAGCTCTGGGCAGGTACATATGGGAGGAGGCGTTCCTGGCCCCAAGCCGTTTAGGGCCCCCAGGTTACAACTATGTTCCTTTTCCACAGTTGTGATTTCTCTGTTGGGCTTGTTAATGTGGTTTCACCTTTACCTCAAACCTATATTCCACAAAGTGCACAGACAGACAGACAGACAGGATCTAATCTGAAGAAATGTCATTTCTCCCAAGATGATGCAGTAAGAATAAGAATTTTGTTTGTGGTCTTTCTAGTTGTCTTGAGGTATATTAAATGAGCAGTGTTAGTAATTGGTCAAATGGAAGCTTTAAACACTGGATTAAGTTGAATCTTTGGCTGCACTTCTCAAACAATTTATTTTCCTCTGTTGTGGTTTGACTGGAGGTTGCCCCACCTTCCTTTTTTCCCCAACACAGATGTTTATTCAAATGACAGCCTGCGGTTTGTAATCTGCGTGGAGAGCAATGGTTTGATGGCAACTGCAACTTGGCTTAGCAAAACAGTAACTTCTCCGCCCAGGATCGTGTCAATAGGAACCCCAAGTGTGTCATTGGTACACAATCATCTCTGGAGGTGGAGAAGGGCATGCACTGCTGATAGAGGCGATTAGGGAAGGAAACCTTGATGAGTGACAATATTTGAGTCAAGTTGTCTGTGCGCTGAAAGAGGCTCCTTTGCTAAACTATCATTCAACACATTGCTGAGCCCTTCCTTTTTGAACGGAGTTCGTCAATACTCAATCAGCAATTGTGCATTGATGGGTAACTGTTCTACAGAATATGAATATTTTGCCACCGAAAGAAAAAAAAGTCAAGTTATAATCCCATTATACTTTTAAAACTATATTATTATTATTATTATTATTATTATTATTATTATTATTATTATTATTACATTTATATCCCACCTTTTTTTCCTCCAAGGAACCCAAGGCGGCATACATAATCCTCCTCTCCATTTTATCCTCACAACAACAACCCTGTGAGGTAGGCTGTGCTGACAGTCTGTGACTGGCCCAAAGTCACCCAGAGGGTTTCCATAGTTGAGTGGGGACTAGAACCCAGATCTCCCGATTCCCAGACCAGCACTTCAATGGCTCCATTGTTGATAGTGTAAATAAGAATATTTGTGTGCATCAGCCATTTTGTGTGAGAGAGTTCAGGAACATGCTGAGAGACAGTGCCTATTGCAGTCAATCTATCCCAACCTCCCTGTACTGGTGTCCTTCAGCTGTGCTGGACCACAACCCCCATATTCCCCAGTTTGCATGACCCATGGCTGTTCTACTTAACTTTAATGAGATATTAAAGGAGAGACAAGTATGCCAGTTCAAGTGCCAAACTGAACTGCTTGCTCTTGAATGAATTTACTCAGCGATGGAGGCAACATCGTGTTGTTTCAGGCAGTCACAGCACCAACTAATGAGGTCAAGACTTTTCTCTTCTCCCAGGCATTTTTAACAGCATTTTAACAGCATTTAACAACGTTAAGTTTGTTTTTAATGGACCCCACAATTGTTGTTTTTAAATGGATACTGTTGTTTTTATACTGTTTTTATGTGTGTGTGTGTGTGTTTGTGTGTTTTTAAATTGTATACTTTTAATGTTTACTATTTTTAAATGTTGTAAACCGCCCAGAGAGCTTCGGCTGTGGGGCGGTATATAAATGTAATTAAATAAATAAATAAATAAATAAATAAATAAACTAATGAGTACATTTACTTGTAGTTAAGATGGTGCTGCTTCAAGCAGCCATCTCTGCTTTTGAGTAGGCTACATTTACTCCCAAGAAAGTTTACTTAAAAGTAGTTCAACACATGAATGGGCATTTTTGTTCCTCTTTTGGATTGCCACTTTTTATGTGTGAATGCGTATATAGCAGGGCTCGTGTGCCTTTAAGTCTTTTTCTGGATGCGCTGATGGAGACAGAACCACTTTCAAAATCACTTTTTACGTTCTGTAGTAAAGTGCTGGAGGCCTGCTGGGAAAAGGTGGCAACTCTACATTTTCTGTCTCATGTATCACTGTTCCCCTTGTTGCTTTTTGCATGCATTGATAGTGGATGCGCAAAGATCAAATTAAAAAAAGAAGTGAAGGGCAAAAGTACATCAAGGCCTTTCCAACCTGTTTTGATTTCCCTTTCTGTTGTTTCTTGCGTCTCTCATTTATTCTGGTGGTGCTTTTCTATGCGGTTGCAGTACATATGTACAGTGATCAGTTAAGGAGGACCGAGAAACCAGAGAAACAAGGAGAAGCAAATATATCCAATGTTTCACAAGCCTTATCATATTTATCCTTGGAACACCCTTAAAAGGTACATCGTTGTTCACCTCATTTTACAGAACGTTGTGAGATGGTGTTTATCTGAGGTCTCATAAAGTGCCATGGTAATTCTAAGGTAATTCTCAGCTGTTTAGAACTCAACTCCCAGCATTCCTGACTATTAGCCATGCTGTCTGGGGCCGATGGGAGTTGGAGTCTAAAACATCTGGAGGGCCTCTGATTGGCTGGTTGGCACCTGCCTTTCCTACATCTATGTCCAAAATATTTTCTACCCCATCTAACCTTCTGCTAATATATCATTTTGGGACCCATCGGATGTCACCGTTCTTAACTAGTGGTCTTGTGCACTCTTGCTGTCTTACCATTATTTCCAACCCAATTTACACAACCAAATCCTTTTAGAAATGATGACATGTGTGTACAAATGCCCCAATCCTTCTTTGTCTATAGAATTAACTTTCGACTGTATAGGCAAATGAAAAACACATTTCCATGGGAGCACTCTGACCCTTCTAGGCAGGTGTTAACCAATGTTTTGATACGCCTAAACAAACCAGGACAACCAGAGGCTGCACTTACAAGAGCGCTGCAGGTTTAAGAATGTAAAATCAGGAGACAGAGCAGAGCTAGTGAACTGCATGGCTCAGATCTGCAAACCACAGCACCATGCCCGTATTTGTGGGTGCCCGTCTGTGCGCTGGCGATTGCATGTGATCAGGCTTTGTGCGCACAGGGTCTTTGAGTTGCAAGCTGTCGGGTTAAAACCCTTTTCCTATGCAGCCTCTTTGGCTGCCTCTTTGAGTATTAAAAACCAACGCCAGGGTTTTCTGAAATGAGAGGGGATGTGCTGACAAATGAGAGCTCAGCAGGCAACACCCGCGTCACTTGCGTTGGGTTTCCTGGGGGGAACTGCACTGGAAGATTATTATGATCATCCTTCTTTTCTCACTCATGGCGGTTTTTCTAGATGAACATGACGGACTGATTCAGGAATTTCCTGATGATTGAGCATGTTTTAAGTTAGCTGCTTTCTGGATGTTGGTGTGGATGTATTTTGGTAGGCGCAGTTTCCGAAGCTTTTCCGTAAAAGAATAATAATGCTGTAATGCTGGTGCCTGATGTGACTAACAGAATAATTGTTACCTTTTATTGTTTCCATAGTTCTTTCACTTCCATGGCCAGTGTTGTATATTTTTCTCTCTTTTCCTCTTCCTTTTCTACAAAATTTTTGTCATTAAGGATGATGATGATGATGATGATATGATGATGATGATGATGTATTACAATACCAAAGTTCTTCTTTTTGGAATAGGTTTGATACAAGGAAAACAAATGGTGGATGTTTGTAGGTACATTTTCTGGCATAACTATTTTTGTTGTTTGAGGGCTAATCCATTTCGAGAGGGCCTGATGCCAGAGATGTGGACCAGGATTGCTGGTGGTGCACAAATACAGAATAAATTGCCACTGCCAAGTTCAGGTGGCTGGAAGAAGGGAGGGGATGAACCTGCAGAGATGCAGCTACAAAAGTTCTGGGCTGGGGGGGGGGGGGAGGCGTTGGCCCCTTTCCAAGACCCTTCCCTGAAGTTTCATCTCTCTTTTAAAAAAAGTAAGTTTCCAGCCTTTTTTCTTATGGTGATATGAGGAAAAAGCCTTTTCTTAGGCCGTGTCTACACCAGCCATTTATCCTGGAGTCAGCTCGAGGTCGTCCCTGTGCATCCAAATGATGCACAGCTGACCCCCAAGTCAACCAGGGATGACCTCTTAGTCGTCCCGGGTTAACTGAGATTCCACTTATCTCAATTTTTCTCATGGTCCCGGGACATCCCCGAGGACTGCGGGCGGTGTGGCACAGGTTCCAGGGACTCCCTGCTCCCTGTGAGTAGCAGGGCTCTTCAAACGGGCATGGAGCTGTGGGGGGGGGGGCTTCGTGCCCATCGGGGATAGCGGCAGCATTTTTGCCATCCCGGGTGTGTTGGGGGTGCCATGTTTTAGGTGTGTTTTTTTTAAAAAAAAAAACCAAACCCACCACTCTTACCTTTGGTACAGGATCACGGCCGTGCAATTGCGCAAACCTCCCCCTTCTTAAGGGGGGGAAAAAAAAAACCAAACGCACCAGGATTGTCCCTCTTGACTTCCGGGATGTCGTGCTGGTGTGTGCACCCTTGGGGACGATCCTGGAAGCTGGGAAGCCAGAGGTCATCCCTGTTGAGTCCCGGAAGGCCCGCAGGTTTAGATTAGGCCTTAGACTCAAGACCTTGTCATTGACTGAAAATGATTGTAACTCCAAAGGCAGGATGCGTGCTCATGGAAGATCCGTGCTCATGGAAAATCCCCACTAACACAAATCTCTGTGGCCAGATGCTTTGTGACCTTGTTGGATTTCACCCCATCTCTCTCTCCCCTCCCCACCCTGCCTCATCCTTTTTGAGCACGAAGTCATGCTAACTGCTGTTCCTTTGGTTTTGTTTATGTAAATCTGTCACCAACCAGTGCAAGGGGCCATTCCTCAATCTGGTGGTTTTGCACTGCTGATATATCTGTCCTTAACGCTTTGCAGTGCCAATGAATGCATGTGGTATTGATGTACTCGCCAGATATTTGCATGGAATTTATTCTTTTGTGTGGCTTATTGACACTAACCCTTTGCAAATGTTGTGTTCTTTTTGAAAACAAACGAACTCTGCTGTATTTATTTGTGGTTCTGGTTGATTTGGATAGTATAGAGACAGTTTGCAAGCCTTTGGGAGTCTTCCTCACACTAATGAAAGAATCTGCACCGTCTGGGCCAGTTCTCATGACACGATGCCTTATAGGTTAATTAACCCAGAAATAACCCTAGTTCATGCAGCCACCATTTTGAATATGTGACCTCTAGTCAGGGCAATTGGGGCGTGTTGTGCAAGCCTGACCATCATGGTTTAATCAAGGGCTAAACAGCCCACATTTAACACAACTACTAATTAAGGGTTAAGTATGGGTTGTTTAATCCTTGATTAACTCACATTGGCATGCCACTATCTCTGATTGTCCTGATTGAAGATTGCATGTTCAAAATGGTGACTGCATGTGCCCTGCACACATTGCAGTTAATCATGGATTAATTAACCAATGATACCCTGCCATGTCATGCAAACTGGGTCTATGTATGGTTAGGTTCTGACTGGGCCTGTGCACTCCTGGGAGGTTATCTACATCTATAACTCCATACAGCCTAGTTTCAGGAGAAAAGGGAATATCAAGAACTTGAAGCAACAAAAACACATGGGACATCCTGGGAAAGAAAGTGGGTTCAAAATTTTATTTCCAGAAATGCATGGAAATAAGCATATGAACAGATTTATGCCTCTGCTGAAATTATACATGTTTAGGGCAACAGCGAACATAACCTATAACTTCATGTCTTGGACAAACACCATCACTTTTAAGGCATATCTATTTCTTATTTGTTTTTAGGATCCGTTTAAAAACAGAAAGAATAGCCTGCTGGAAGTTATCTCCTAGAACAACGTAAAGGATTAAATTGCCGAAGGTATTTAGTGCGGCTAAGGATTTAGTCACTGTAAAAATATCCCGGACCTGCAGCATTACGTCACAGTGAACTGGGTGTAGCTGTAACTCAATACGAATGCCTCTGAAGATGTGAAAAGGCAAGAAACACACGTAAAAGACGGTCAGGAGGACTATGGCAAGTGTGCGTGCCTTCTGCTTGTGAGCAGTGCCGGTGTGAGGCCCCCTTGCCAACGTGTAGATAATCACAGCGTAACACAGAGTCACCGTTCCCAAAGGCAAGACGAAGGCAAATATTGTGAGAAGCCAGTTAAACCACCTTGCGGAATTCAGGTCTTCCGTATTAGTAAGGTCCATGCAGATCAGTCGATCAGAGATTGGCTTTGTGGTGACCAGGTAGATCATTGGGCTGACAGCCAAGAGCGAAATGACCCAAACTGCGATGCAGGCTGCAATGGCCCATTGCCGTTTCTGAATGGAAAAGGAAGTCATTGGGTAGACCACGACAAAAAAGCGGAAGAGGCTGAAGCAGGTGAGGAAGAGGATGCTGCTGTATGTGTTGAAGTAAAAGTTGAATCGTATGAACTTGCACATGAACCTTCCAAAGATCCAGTTTTCTCCATTGATTGAGTAGTGGATCAGGAAGGGAAAGCAGGACACGTACAGCAGGTCTGTAATGGCCAAGTTTAACATAATGATCGTGCTGCTTTTCCAAGGCCTCATTTTGAAGGTATATATGGAAATGACAATAATGTTCCCAGGAAAGCACACCACAAAGAGAACAATATAAATTAGGGACGTATAGATGTTTTGAAATGAGGCATCTTCATTAGTGCAGTTCCCAAAAGTAGCCGTAGGGCTTTGCAAAGAGGAGAAGTTGGCCATGTCTTCCGATTTGGAATCCGTGGTGGTCATGTTTAATTCTTTGAGAGGAAAAGAAAAAAAAAGTGGTTAAATGTTAGATCTGGGGTCCCCAACATGGTGCCCATGGGGATTAATGTGTCCACAGACACCTCCCATGGCACCCACCAGGCCCCCTGCCCCTCCAAATTTTTATTGATTTGTTATTGTTGTTCAGTGGGAGAGTGGCATGCAGCAAAGTGAGGCTTCGTCCTCTGGCACAGTCTAAATTTCCAAAAAGGCCTCTGGGCCCCAGACGGGTGTGGGGCTGCAGACCAGGATGACCAGCTGCCAAGATAAAAGGAAAAGGTAAATTGGTGTGGTAGGCACTGTCCTGGGGTGGGAGGGAGAATGGGGGGATGCTTTGCCTTTGCTGTGTGTGTGTGTGAGAGAGAGAGGGTGTTGGTGGTTTGCTTGTTTCATTTTGTTTCGTTGTGTGTTTTTGCCTTGGTTTGTGTGTTGCATGTGTGTTTTGCCTGGGTTAGGTCTTTTTGAGCTCCATCACACCTACACGTTTGCCCTGGTTTGCCCTCGAATTATCCGCCTTCGTTTCCATAGTGTGTGAAAGCCTGAGCACTTACACCTTTGCACTTTTACGTTTCATTCATCTTTACACCTCTCCTCTCCTGTGCACCAGTGTATTGCTGTTGTTCCATTGAGATGCACTCTCAGATCTCCTTTGTACCTCCCCCTACAGTTCATTGGTTGGTGGTAGTTGGACACCTCGCCCTCTCTAGTAATCGACATGGGGCACTCCTGGACTTGCGCTGCTTTTTCCTAGGAAGTAGCTTCTCTTTTTATTGAACTCACTTCGGGAAAACTCTGTGGCCATAGCTAGACCTAAGGTTTATCCCTGGACTGTCCAGGGGGTCAGACCTGTTCATCTAGGTGACACACAGGGGATCCAGTGCTCAGGCAGGGGCAAACCCTGGATGATCTCAGGATAAACCTTAGGTCTAGCTGTGGCCTGTCTCTCTCCTATGTACTTTCATGGTTATTCCCTGTTGCCTAGGCTACGCCCGTTCCCTCCACCCTGCCTGGAGGCTTTGGAGCTTGAACTGGAGAGGGTTGCATGGTTGTGTAAATCCCATTGATTTCAACTGTATTTATATCCAATTCATACTAAAATCCAATGCATGCTTACCTTTGAGTAAACCTCATTGAACAGAGACAGACTTACTAAAATGGGGTTTACTCAAAGGTAAGCATGCATGGGATTTTAATATGAATTGGATGTAATGCAGTTGAAATCATTGGGATATACTCCTGAGTAAGGGAACCAGCAGGTCACTATTTTATAAACTTGGAAATGCACAGATTAGCATGATCAAAGGATCGTTCCTTTGCACATGCGGACTACCAGAAAAATGGTTAAAGGGGGGAATAAAAAAAAATCCTAAAAAACCAAGGGATGGACCGATGTAATTCAAACTTTGCATGCTGAAAACTCTACTTAAGAGCTATCACTTTGCCAATTTTGATCTCTTTATCTTTAGAAATGAGGGAGCTGTGGGTAAGGAGGGTGCATTTTCCACATTTATTTTAAGGTGAAAATGTACCCCTGGTCATGCCTACTCAGGAGTAAGAACATAGAGTTAAATGGGACCTCTCTCCCTCCCCCTTCATGGTTGAGTGGAGAATCACACCGCCCTCCTCTTTTGTTAGCGAGACCACCCTTAGACACACACGCTCTCAACAAAGAACAGGATGGTCGTATAGAATGCAACCACAGAAATACACAGGAGGGAGGAGAGCACTTATAATCCAGACTTTCTGCACTCCAAAATGAAATGAAACATAGAGGGTAAGAGCTGAAATGAGTGCAAGACCTGGATGACATCATGTGGGTATCGGGCTGCAAAACTGCATACCAAGCATGAGGAGTGTGTGATAAATCGCTGGTGTGAGGGAGCCCTTTGTGGGTGTGGCTGGGTGTTTTGCCTGTGGGTGTGTATGTGTGTGTTTCTCTGAGCAACACCAATTTGCCTTTTGTTAAACTGTGTTTTTTGTGCTTAGAGGGAACAAATGTATGGCTCTGAACCATTTTGTAACTTGCATTCGTTTTGTAACTTGTATTCAGTTTCTTGGTCATGCTACTTGTTTGTGAGCCTCATCAGTTTGTCTTCTGAGAAATGTGTGTTGGATCAGAAAACAGAGTTCAAAAGAGGGTGTTTTTGTGTTTTGGAGCTCAGACCCCACTTTTGCTTCGTATCGAGGTTCTTGGCCAAGTAGCTTTGATTATAGTCTCACCAGTTTGCTTTCTGGGAAATGTAGGGTGACCATATGAAAAGGAGGACAGGGCTCCTGTATCTTTAACAGTTGCATAGAAAGGGAATTTCAGCAGGTGTCATTTGTATATATGGAGAACCTGATGAAATTCCCTCTTCATCACAACAGTTAAAGCTGCAGGAGCTATACTAGAGTGACCAGATTTAAAAGAGGGCAGGGCACCTGCAGCTTTAACTGTTGTGATGAAGAGGGAATTTCACCAGGTTCTCCATATATACAAATGACACCTGCTGAAATTCCCTTTTCTATGCAACTGTTAAAGATACAGGAGCCCTGTCCTCCTTTTCATATGGTCACCCTAGGGAAATGAGCAATTTGTGACTGGCCAAGCCCTTCTTGGTAGCCATTTTATGAATGGACAAACCCTCCACATAGCAGCTATTTGGTGAGCATGCCCATAACACTCTCCACATTCCAAATGTGTAGGATGACCATGTGGAAAGGAGGACAGGGCTCCTGTATCTTTAACAGTTGTATAGAAATGGGAATTTTACCAGGTGTCATTTGTATACCTGTACCACTTGGTGAAATTTCCTCTTGATCAGATACAAAAGAGGGCAGGGCACCTGCAGCATGCATAAAAATGACACTTGCTGAAATTCCCTTTTCAATGCCACTGATAAAGAGACAGGAGTCCTATACTCCTTTCCATATGGTCACCCTACAAATGTGCCCACCAAACCAAAAGGTTTGGGGACTCATATATTAGATAATATGGCAATGCAAATGTACACAAATTCTTTCCTTATACCTATGGGGGGAGGAAACCTAATTATACTCAACTGCTAGTCCAACTGCAATCCAATGTTTAGCCTAGACAAACATAGTCAAGAAGGAATAAAGGTGTGTTCTATAGTATTTACTGGGGCTTATATAAGTGGTGAGAGCGGAGAAAAATCTGCTACCAGATAACATAAGTGCAAGGCGAGATACAAGTCATTCATTAATACAATGTTGACTGAATAAAGAAAAAGAACAACTTTCTAATCATTTAGAGGCAAGTTCTCTAGTTTTGCTAAAACAATAATGGGAGCTGGGGGGGGGGGGTAAAAGAAAGAAAGAAGTCACCATTGCCTTTTAACCCCTCTGGGGAGGGACAAGATTTTGGGGGAAATGGGTGGGGGGAAGGTTTAATCCCCCTTCTCGCGTGCCATGGTCCTGATCTGAATTGCGGCTGCACACACTTAGTTTGGTCCTCTGACACAGTTTCCCATCCATCAAGTAGAAATAGACCTCTGCAGGATTTTTGTGATGATCAGGGGACTGTCTAAATGCTCTGAAAACCCGGGGTATGTGTGCGGTGGGGTGGCATCAATTATACAATGCTGCTGCAATTGCACATCCACCCCAAGGCTTTCCGCCAAACCTGCAGAGAAAAGAAGTTGAGGACTTACCCAACTTTTTTCTCTGGAGTGAGGTGAGGACGCGCAAGGTGGTGTCAAGGTAGCCCCTTGCCTCGCTCCGGAGTCGCAGCAGAGGCATGGCCAGGTGGTGCCTGGTGGAAGATGAAATGGGCAGCTCTGGTCGTCCAGAAACCTTGCACTCCCTCCCTTTCCTGACACTACCCTGGGGGAGGTAGAGTACGGGGTTTGAGAGGAAGGCGGTGCCAACCCGGTACTGTGGAGACACCCACCAAGCTAACATAAGATTGAGCTATAAATTGGCCAGATCTTTCAAACTATTATAGCTTCTGTTTATTTATTTATTTATTTTATTGCATTTATATCCCGCCTTTTTTTCCTCCAAGAAACCCAAGGCAGCGTTTATAATACTCCTCCTCCTCTCCATTTTATCCTCACAACGGCAACCCTGTGAGGTACGCTGGGCTGAGAGTCTGTGACTGGCCCAAAGTCACCCAGTGGGTTTCCATGGCCAAGTGGGGACTTGAACCTAGGATCTCCTGACTCCCAGTCCAACACTTTAGCCACTACTCCGCGCTGGTTCTGCTAATCAAACCTGCTAGGGAGTAAGTGTCATTGACTTTAATGGGACATCTTTCAGAGTAAATGCTTAAAATCATGCTGTAGAGGCTGTAAATAAATAAGAATCTGAAATCAACTTCCATTTCATTCCTGAACTATAAATATCTAACACTGATTTCAGGTTAATTTAGGTTAAGACGTGTGCCTAAAAGTCTACAGACCTGATAAAGAGGCTGGAATAACCTTTGTAATTAATTTATTATTATTTTATTTTATCTCTACTGTCTATTTATAGACCATATTTAAGAAGAATAGATAAATAAATCTGTTATAACTACATCTTAAGATTTGGTCCAACTTCTTCCAGTAAACTATCTTAAAGTATTATTTAATCATCATCCCATCTTGTGTGTGTGTGTGTGTGTGTGTGTAAAAAAGTCATCCTACAATTGTTTCAAGGACCAATTAGAAGAATACTAGACTTTAGGAGGATACTGAACCAACTGTCAAATCTGCTGACACTGACCGCATGACACTAACTAGGTAGAATCTGCTGTTAGTGCTGATTTATGCTGTATTATACATACTTTTAAAAAGTGCTTCCCCCTCCATTTCTTCCACTTACCATAACTTAAAAGTTACTGTATAAAAAAGTGACATCTACCAGTTATTATGAGCCAAATTAAGATTTGTGTGAAAAACAAAAATATAATTTTCTCCCCGTCCTGTTGTTTCTCGTGATATATATTGTAAACAAAACCGAAGAAACAATGTCCTCCTAGATGCCAGTATTACCGTCTCTCTGCAGTATCAATCCTGTCTCATTTAATACTACCGATGCACTATAAATATCTAAAAGTTGGAAAGCAGAACGATACCAGTTACCTGGGACTTCATTATAGGTTTCCTTTTCCCTTCCATTGTTCTGTGCAGGATATGATAAACCTGAAAGGGCGAGCCATCCATACAGTCCGATATTATTGCTGGGAAAGCAGCAGTTCAGAGCTCGGTGCCTCTGAGCCTTTGCTGCCAACGAATGATCACATGCCAGTCGTGATACATGTAAATTGAGAGCTCGTGAAAGTGCACTGTTTGTATGTGGCTAAGGGGTTATAGATCAGCTTCTAGACCTGCCCCTTGTTTGCATTTTTCCCTGCTCTTTGCAGCCTCCACGTTCAAGGCAGTCAGCCTCTGAGAACCAGTTGCTGAGATGCAATGATGGGAGGGGAATATTGCTGACACTTCTTGCTTTTAGGCTTTCCAGAAGCCCCTGGTTGAACCCTGGCTGGAGGAAACAGACCCTTGCTCACTTGCAAGAAACAGCATCTCTCTGGCAAGCAGCAATTTCTCTGTGTACCATGGCCCTGTTCGGAAGACAGCTTAAAAGTATTGTGGTTAAGACTCTTTTGTTAACAAAAAAATTGATAAAAAAGCCTTAACCACTGTGCTTTAAGGTGTCTTCTGAACAGGGCCAATGAGTGACTCACTTATTGAGCAGCTTTCAGCAATTAAACGTTCCTTCATAATTTAATACTAAAATTTACAGGCTGATTTACAGAGTAAACACAATTCTCTGATGCAATCTAAAGCAGCCTGCCCCAACCGGATCTCTTCCAGATGTTTTGGAGTTCAACCCCCATCAGCCCCAGCCAGCATGGCCAATGGTCAGAAATGCTGGGACTTGTAGTCTAAAACATCTGGAATATACCAGGTTGGGGAAGTCTGGTTAGAACTTAGAGCTCCATCTCACGAGTGTTTTATTGCGCACTCATTACTGGGCACTCACCGAGTTCGCTCAGGTTCCTCACATGACGTCGTCGGACTCCCGCACGCCTTCTGCCCCTCCTTGTGCAACAAAAAAACCCTCATTAAATCCGATTTTTTTAAAACTCGGAATTGCTGCTCTCTCCTGCTGTGTGCAGGAAAAGCAGCGCCATTAGAACAGTGGACTCAATGGGCCTCGTGCTGCTTGTGTGCTTCCTCTTTTGAAAAGAGGAAGCAACTGAGGAAAGAAAACACGGGTGGAAAAGCGATGGTAGGGAGCTTGTGTTCCCCCCCACCCCGGTTTGATGGAGCTTTTAAGCAGAGTGTGTGTTGGAGGAAGGGAAGGATGAGGGTGTTGAATGGAGAGGAAGAAAGCAACAAAACAACAAATGGGACGGTCTGGAAAAGGCAGGGCAGAACGGAGCAAATGCAGTTAAATTGTTTGGCTTTATAGTGATTGGGAATCTGGACCCCTCTAGCTATGCCTTGAATAGGACTTCAATCTACAGGAAGTGGGAAGTGATCATGTTGATATCCATGCTAGGAAAAGCTTCACCTGCTGATTATTATTATTTTAAAAGTTTGCACATTAAGCTACTGCGCAAGGCAGAATTGGCAACCCAGCAACTGACATGGAAACATCATAGGAGACCTGGATTTTGAGGAAGGGTGTGAATGAAGTTTGGCGGCAGGGCTTTCTAAAATAAAGAGAGCTGGGGGATGTCTACATGGCTTCTTTACCCTGACCTAAATGCGCAGATTCACATTTCAGGACACATGATGCAGCCGTCCGTTCGCCACAGCGCTGGGTGTTTAACCAGATAATGCGCAGATTTGTAGTTGCGATTTACCACGACTTTTGGATCAACCTTCGAGTTTGCACCGCATTATAGTTATGTGTCCTTGGGGAAGTTAAATCGCATTTTGAAATGTGGGCGTAACTTTGAGGGCAGGACAAAGTGACTGGTCGATTTCCCGCCTTCCCACCTATTGCATCCTCCTGTGGCTGCCTCGTTCCTTCCCACCGTTTTCATTTTGAATTATTTGAATCTGCGGAGGTCTGCAGATAGAGCTTTTAAAATTAAATAAAGAGGGGTTAACGGGCAACGAGATGGAGGAGATGTGTTCAGTCCTCCTCTCGCATCCTCATCTGCTGCCTCGTTCCTTTCCCCACTGTGTTTTCCTCTTTTTAGAATCTGCAGAGGTCCGCAAATAGAGCTTTTAAAATTAAAACAAAGAGCGGGGAAAGGGCAGCAAGAAGGAGGAGATGTGTTCAGTCCCCCTCTTGCATCCTCATCTGCTGCCTCGTTCCTTTCCCCACTGGTTTTCCTCCTATATGAATCTGCAGAGCTCCACAGAAAAGGCTTTTAAAATTATAAAACAAAGAGGGAGGAACGGGCAGCGAGAGGGAAGAGATGAGGGTCTGCTGCCTCGTTCCTTTCCCCACTCGATTTTCCTCCTATATGAATCTGCAGAGCTCTGCAAATAAAGCTTTAGCGTTCCATAGCTGCATATGTGCGCATATGGGCATTAATAATTGCTGCAGCGTGACGCTCTTTACCTAGATTGAATCTATGAAAATTTGGGTTTATATTCAATGAGGAGCAATCCCGTTGTCATATAGATGTGGGCCTAGTGTGGTGTAATGATTAGAGCAGAGGTGGACAACTGGTGGCTACCAAATCCCGTTCAGGTGTTTGTCTTCTGTGTTTAATCAGAACACATGGGAGGGGAGGGGCAAGGAGGAGCACTCCAGCTCTGCCTCGGCCCATTGAGGGCTGCCTGCATTGTCCTACATAATGTGAAGGCATGTCTTCTGCATCTCATCAAGTTGCACGGGGCGATGGAAACGGAGATAGCGGTGCTGGACCCAACATGCTCATCCCTGCTTTTCTCCCGTTGCGTATTCTTGAAACGCAAAAGTCAGTTGCCTGAATATGACTTTTGCCTCAGCCTAACTTACTTTTAGGGATGCTGGAGACATCCGTAATGGATTGAAAGAAGTTTGCTAGGAATCTGACTGGAGTTTGCAGCAGATCACCTTTTTCCAAGTCCTGTGGATTCCATGGACTCGTGGACTGTTTTTCATTCTTGGGGTGGGGTAGGTGGGGGATTTGCACTATTTCGCATTAGTGTATTAGTGAAAATGCACTAAGAGGAATATGTGTAAGTAGAACGAAATTCTGGTTTAAAAAAATGTGATTCCATCAGTGAGCAGATGATGGAATGAAAGGCGCCTGACAATCTGCAAAACCCAGACGGAAGGTGCTTAACAAAATCCGTACATCTCTACCTACTTCACAGAGTTATTGTGATGATGGTTTAGTGGGTGGGATCCATGTAAACTGACTTGAGACCCTTGGAAGGAAGGATATAAATGTAATACATAAACCAGGGGAAATGAGTAGAGGGGTTTAAGAGTGTAAGACAGGATTTTTCAAGTTACTGAATATGACAGAGTTGGAGTGAAGGTCATCAGCAGGTATCTACTGGGATATGAGGGCAAAGAGAGAGGCAACAGGCAGCCAAGGCCCTGGAATGGCTGAAAGATGAGTGTATATCACCATCCTTTCTTTGAGAAGATGCTGGCTGCTTTGTTATGCATTTCCTCTTGTTATTTATGGGAGGAGCAAAAAGCTGAAATCGCAGGTTTCCTATGGGTGGGGGGAAATAACAACTATAATTTAAAACATCCTGATTAAATCCAAAATGTCTTTTAGAATGCTAGATGTTTTAAAAAAACCTGATTACAGCACGCACACCCCTGATTAATGCAAATACCTACCTTAGTACATTAAAAAACCCAGAAAGCCAATATCTCTCTCGTTAGCCTCCAATTAATGCTGGTTCTTGCCTAAGCGCCCTCTACATTGCAGCTGATTGCTTAATTAGGTGACTAACAACCATCACCTACGTTGTTATGGTAGAAAATTCTCTGATTGCTGGTTGCATAATTGCCAAATGAGTTACCTTTCGTAGAAATGCAGCACTCTGGGAATCTCTTGTTAAAACATGATCTGTTCTAACAAGAACATAACGTCTTAGTGTGTGAATGTCTAAGGAAAGAAAAACTTGAGTAAAGGTAATAATAGGAGTTGAAGCAACTTTCCGAAGGGTAGGCAGTGGATTGCCTGTTGCCACAAAAACAACAAAGAGTCTTGTGGCATCTTTAGGACTAAGAGTTATTATGGCATTAAGTTTTCATAGACATGTGTTGATTTCATTAGATGCACACAGTGTTATCGTCAGGACCAAAGTAGACGTGATGTCAAATTTGATGTGCGAGGGGATTGAACCTTTACGCACCTGCCATGTGTCCCCTCCATCAAGGCTGCTCTTAGCCCCAGGAGGGCAGCTCCCATTGTTGACAGAGCTAATAGCAGCCAGGGGTTGCTATTAGCCTCCCAGGGCTAATAGCAGCCAGGGGTGTGTGGAGATTTCATTAGGCCTGCAGCAGAAGATAAAGTATTAAATACCTCCTTCCTGTGCACCATGGTCTTGATGAAAAGCAGGCCTGCTATTAAGAAACAGCAGCTAATGACATGTTAATGTTATATCTAGTCCTACGTATGTTTACTTGGAAGAAGATCTCACTGATCTCAATAGAAATTACTCCCAAAAAGTACAGCTAGGATTGCAGCTTTAATCATATATAAAAGTACAGTAGCGTAAGGCTTATTACCAGAGATCTACCAGATCAAGTTTGCTCATTTTTGTTTTAAATTGAAGCCTGAGCAATGTAGATGTGTAGAAAATTTTGTAAGTTTGAAGAAGTTCAGAGTTTGAGCTTTGGGCAGCTTGGGAAGGGAGAGGGATGAGGCAAAAGGGGAAGATTAATGCATATGCCCCACGCTGTGCATGTAATGCTTATCTTGCGAGCTCTTGGAGTGCCGGGCCAATGGAAGGACAGCCACAGAATGTTGGGAAAGGGGCTGAAGAAAAGTTAGTTGATGATAGTTAGAGGAGGAAGAGGAAGAGAATCTGATGAGAAAGAGCTGAAAGGACACCAGAGGGAGACGAGAGAGGAAAAACAAGAGACAAGCCACTAGAAAGAAGACAAAAGTGATATTTTTAAAAGAACATCTTTTCATGTTTTTGCCTTTCCTGGTTTATTTGAAGTGCATTTATTTTAAAAGTGTACAGTTGTTCCATTTGCAAGGGAAATGGGCAAACATATTTTTCAATCATTCTCAGACTATTAGCACCCTTGGCGACATGGGACTTGCCCTAGACTTAATAGATTCCAGGTTGCAGAAAATTGCTTGCCTTATGAGAACAATTTAAGTCACTACTAATTTACTATCGTATTATATTGGGTAGTAGTTAGCCAGTGCGATACCGGTATGTAAAAATATTTGGTTGCCAACTTTTCTATTGCATCTTCAAAAGCAGCTTGATTGGGGATACATTTATTTCCAGGTGTGAAATGTTTCACCTGCTAATGCCTGCATATCAATTTGCAGTTGAAATCCACAGCTATAAAAGCTGGCCAGGAAAGTTGCATTCCTA
The DNA here is from genome assembly GCF_023053635.1 of Elgaria multicarinata webbii. Lineage (NCBI taxonomy): Eukaryota > Metazoa > Chordata > Lepidosauria > Squamata > Anguidae > Elgaria > Elgaria multicarinata. The sequence continues at coordinate 22,751,631 of NC_086175.1, read as the reverse complement.
ATTGCTCTGAATCGATGTTCTTAAGGCTCTTGTAGCCCGATCCAATGCATGTTTACTCAGAAGTAAGTCCCACCGAGTTCAATGGAGCTGACATCCAAGTGGAGCCGTAATCCAAGCTGCACATCTACCCTTAGTCTCTCAACCATGTTGGGAAAAGATCATAAAAAGCTGAGCATTGAGTATTTGTTTATCATACCAGGAATAGTCAGGGAAGGGTCGTCCCTCAGTGGCAGAGCACATGCGTTGTATGCAGAAGGTCCACGGTTCAATCCTCAGCATCTCCAGGTAGGACTGGGAAAGACCCCCTGTCTGAAACCCAGCAGTGGAGAGCCATGGCCACTCAGTGTCGATGACAGAAGGGACAATGATTTGGTTCGGTGGAAGGCAGCTCCCTATGTTCTTCCTAGAGCAGGGCAGGATCTACACTACTGCTTTAAAATGGTTTATAACAGTTTCGACAACTGTTGGGGCCCAGGACACACTGCATATACAGTTTTCAAAACGTTTTCATAGTGCTTTATCCTGCTTGGGGGTGGGATCTACACTATTGCTTTTAAAGTGCTTTAAAGCACTTTGAAAACGTTTTGAAAACTGTATGTGCAGTGTGTCCTGGGCCCCAACAGTTGTCAAAACTGTTACAAAGCGCTTTAAAGCAGTAGTGTAGATCCCCCACCGGTGTAGATCTGGCCCAGCTCTGTTGAAGAAGGTATTTAGTAATGCATCCTGTCGTGTTACCAGTGGAGGCTGTTGGTTCCAATTTTATTGGGGCTGTAAATCCATTCTAGACTTCAGGATATCTTTTTTCAGGTGTAGTGACCAGAATTGTACACAATATTCTAAGGGCTCATCTGCACCAAGCAAGATATTCCACTATGAAAGCGGTATATAAAAGGCAGGAGCCACACTACTACTTTATAGTAGTATTGAAGTGCACTGCAGGATCTACACTACTGCTTTTAGAGTGGTAATGAAGTGCACTGACAACTGTTGGGGCCCTTGACACATACCATATAATGCTTTCATAGTGTTCTATCCTGCTTGGTGTGGACGTGTCAATGGGCCCCAACAGTTGTCAGTGCACTTCTGTACCACTATAAAGCAGTAGTCTAGATCCTGCAGTGCACTCCAGTACTGCTATAAAGCAGTCGTGTGGTTCCTGCCTTTTATATACCGCTTTCATACCGCTTTTGTAGTGCAGGTGTAGGTGTATAAGCGTGGTTGCACCATAGATGCTTATAAAGTCAGTATGATACTGGCAGTCTTATTCTCAATACTTTTTCTAATAATGCTTAACATGGAGTTTGCTTTCTTTACAGTGGCTGCACACTGGGTTGACATTTCCCTTGAGCTTCCTGTGATGTTTCTTTGCTGCCATCTCATGGTAATCGGAAATAAAGCATGTGCTATAAAATGCTTATTCAAGCAGGCGAACAGGGTAGACTGTATTTGGAAAAGAAATCAAGGATACGTTTCCATACACTGGTGTTGCCATTAAGGAGGTGGAGGGCAGCCAAAGGAAATGGCTCTTTGTTGCAAGGTGGTGGATGTTGCTTGCTTTGATAGTCAGTGCTGTTCCCATTGCCTGCTGTCTTCGGGCCTTGCTAGACCTGCTGGATAATCCGGCCGGGAGTCGGGGCGACGGCATGCTACAGCTAGCGCACGCTGTCGCCCTTTTCCACACGTAAGACGCGACAGGGCAAGGGGAAGCCCCGTCGCGTCCGCCATTTTGTTTACCAGTTAAAGGGCCATGTGCGCAGGAGCGCACTGCCGGAGAAGGTAAGTGATTTTTTTTAAAAAATAAAGCCCCCTTGCTCCCCCTGCCCCTGATCCCCCCACAATTCCTGATGCTCCCCCGCCCGCCCGCTCGCCCGTCCTCCCCCCATGCCCGATGCCTTGTCTCCCATCCTTCTTTCCCCCCATCCGCCATCCTCGATGCTGTCCCCCGTCCTTCTTCCCCCGCCCACTTGCCATGCCCGTGCCCGATGCCTGCTCTTCTCCCACCACCCCCGTCCACCATGCCCGCTCTTCTCCCCCCGCCCCCGTCTGCCATGCCCGCTCTTCTCCCCCCGTCGCCCGCTCTTCTCCCCCCGCCCCCCGTCCCCGATGCCTGCTCTTCTCCCCCCCGCCCCCCGTCCCCGATGCCCGCTCTTCTCCCCCATCCCCTGTCCGCCATGCCCGTGCCCGTCCTTCTCCCCCACCCTCTCTCCTGCCGGGTCCGGCCTTCCCCCCGGCCCCTATCTCCCCCTCTGTGATCCCCCCCTGGCCCGATGGGCACAGCGCTCCTATGAGCGCTGTGCCCAGTCCATAGCTTCTCCTGGCTCCTCGCGAGTAAGCGAGCAGCTGGAAAAAGCCACGGACCCTACTAGACCTGCCTCAGGCCGGGGCTGCGGAAAAACCGGGCTATAAGCGAATCCACTTATGCTGGGTTAAGGGAGGCTTTAGCCCGGCCTGACCCCGGAATCCCCTGTGCATCATCTGGATGCACAGGAGGGAGACCGGGCCTCACACCGGGCTAACGCCTGGTCTGGCAACGGCCTTTGTCACCAACGCATCCAAAGCAAAGTTACACTCCGATGAAGTTGTCCTTGGGAAAGCTCAGTGGACCAGTAACTGCTCTGGGCCCTGCCAGTTGCCATATTGCCAGTTGCGAAGGCTGCCCTATTGGGTAACCCCCCATGCCAAATCAGATTGGCTTTGGCCCATCAGGCAACGGGTGAGCGATTGTCTTCCACTGCAATGTCTGCCATGGCTCACTTGTATGACTCACCTGGAGGGAGCTTAAAGCACTTTACCGTGGCAGGCCTGTTGCTTTGCAGTGCACTATGAACTGGTGAGGCGGGACAATACTGCAGAGAGATGGGCAGTATGCGAAGGTGGGGAACTAGCTGATTTATTATTTATTCGTTACATGTATATCCCACCATTCCTTCAAGAGCCCAAGGCAATCCTCCTCCTCCCCCATCGTTCTCTACTTCATTTTATTCTCACTGCAGCCCTGTGAGGTAGGTCAGGCTGAGAGTCAGTGACTGGCCTAAATTCGCTCAATGAGCTTCATAGCTGAGTGGGGACTAGAACCTGAATTTCCCAAGTCTCAGTCCAACAATCTAACCACTACATCACATTGGCTCTCTGGTGGTCTTTTTGGCTCAGGAATGGATGGTTTAGTACTCTATATCACGGTCCTCTCCCTCACAAGAGGCACATGTCCTATGCAGACATACTGAACTAGGTACAGTTGACATATGGCAAGACCTTGCCCCTGCTCTCCATACAGAGATTGGACCTTGTATGAATACTATGGCCGTTTCTACACCTGCCTTTTCCCCGGGATCATCCCTGGATTGTTCCTGTGCATCCAAATGATACACAGGGGATCCCGGGAGCAGGCAGGGACGATCCCTCCATTTTCCTGGGATAATCCTTAGGTGTAGCAAGGGCCTATCTGTGCACAGGCTGCAAATCTACATGGGGAGATCAGGAACAGGGACTGATGCTGGGATCACCCTTCCATGCATTGATTGGGTCTACATTTCAGACATCTGCTACACAAACTTTGATCTGAAGAGTTAGGAAGTGCCTCACAGCTCTGCTAGCAACTGCCCTGAACCTCCTAATCCCACACTTCGAGAACTGTGGGATAAGAGCAACCTCCGGCCCATGGACTACATATGGTCCTTAAGAGTGCAATCCTATACTTATTTAGATGGGGCAGGGGGAGGAAAGGCCTACAACACCCAGCATGCGCCAGCATACCATACTGGTTGGAGCATGGTGGGACTTGTAGCTCTTTTTTCCTGCCTAAACATGCATAGGACTGCATGTTTGGTCTCTTTTTGTGCTACTAGAAAACTCTTATTGGAATGCTAGAAGCCTGAGCTTTCATTTGCTTTCTGCTTCTCACAATTGCAAAAGAAGCCACTTCAAACCCAGTTTAACTGTGTTGTACTGCAGTTTTCCAAGTTCTAAATGCTCAGGAAATCCCATCTCTTCTCCCCCCCCACCCCCAAACCTGAAACTGAGATTTTATTTCTCTCTCTCTAATAACTTGCTGATAGTATCCATGTTGCTGAGATTCCATTCCCTGGGGTCTGTTTTTGGTAGTAGAGATAGCGGCTGTTGTGGAAACATAGAGCCTCAAAATGAGACCGGGAAAGATAAGCGCCTTTCAACTCACCCTTGGAGGTTCCAGAAACACAGATTGCAAACTACTACATGATGCACTTGTGCTCAGCATTCTCCCATTGCTTTTCTCAGGGAGTCGAAACCATTAAGGTGGTGGTTCTGTTGCAGTTTAGATTTGTTACGACTGAAATTGTCCTGATTTGGTTCCTGTTCAGGCCAATAAAAGCTTGTCACATTTGGACAAGTTTAGTCCTCAATAATCATTTGTGTTATAATGCCAATTCGCAGATATGCATTGTAGATATTTATTTTCTGGCGTACTTTTAATTTGTCTGCTGGATATATTTTCCTTTATTTTCAACTTGGCCCTTTTCTATATTTTCTATAAATAAATTTTAACTTGGTGTTTTAAATTTGTAATATTGCATTGCTGCTGTTTTTATCTGGTTGAGCTTTTATATTGTATTTTATATTATGGTTTTATACTGTTGTTTTATACTTTGAATGTTTTTAATTTTTGTGAACCGCCCAGAGAGCTCCAGCTATTGGGCGGTATAGAAATGTAATAAATAAATAAATAATATATTAATTTTACTCTTTTCTTATTTTTGTTCTGTATTTTTTATCTTTGTATTTCTTCTTGTTTAATACATTGAGTTATTGTTCTTAGTGCTTTTCTATGTAGTGAACCACCTGGAGCCCTTCATACTGGAGATGGAAAGGCAACCTTAATAAATAAATGACTCATACTCCTCTGTTATTGGCCTACTATCTTGAGCTGATAAACCATGTTTATTGGACCAGGAACAAGCCATATGCCTGCACACTCCTTCCTTGCCCTTCCACTTCCTTTCCCCCTTGGAACACTTCTATCCTGGCTTGTTAAACCACAGTTTCTCATGATGTCCACATCAGAAAAGTTAGTTCTGTTTAATTAACAGCATCCCAGGGGGAGTCTACACCAGCCGTTTATTGCAGGACTGTATTGTAGTCATCACTAATGGGTCACATGACGTTCACCTGCTCCTGTGGTGATTTTGGCTCCACTTCTCACTTTTACTGGAATATTCCTGATTGCTTTTGTCATGGTTTTCCCGGCTCTCTTGCTTCCATTGTGAAGAATATTAGTGGTGTGGGGGCCCTTTGTGAAGTAGTTGCTGTTCGCCGTGAATTCCGGGCTCAGCAAACAGCCAATTAGCTACAAGGGGCATGTGCATGGTTATTGACATGTTTTACTGCTGAGTTTTTTTAAAAAATCCAAACATTTCTCTGTGCAGAGGCGCATCTTCGACAGAGTTCCATTCCCCCAAATGTTGCTGCATGTCTGCACTCCTGCGCATTACTAACGAGTAATTTTAAAAAATCCTGTGTCCCGTAGCCATCTGCCTAGCCCTGCCCACTTCTACTGATACATGTGTGGAACCACCGTGATGGGGCACACATGCTCCCCCAATGGCACTCCTCTAATTGTGGGAAAGATTAGTTGTGTGTGCCCCGTGTGGGGTGATCACAGAAGTGGGGAACCTTCAGGAGCATGCCTCTTCCTTTATGAAAGGGCTGCAGGAGTAGATTAGCCCCCAGTGGAAAGTGAAATGTCACAGGTTTTCAAAGTCTATGGCCGAATCCAGAGAAATGTTAGAAGCTCGAAGCTCTCCAGTTTGTGGCTATTTCTATTTAGAAACTGATGTATAACAATCTCTTGCTATTTAGGGAGCAATTGTTTGGGGGGCCATAGAATATTGAAGCTTCCCCCTGCTGAGGTCACTCCAACCTTGAAAGGGGGAGTTGGAGATCTGGTCAAGAGGGCAGGGCTCCTGCAGCTTTAACTGTTGTGATGAAGAGGGGATTTCACCAGGTGCTGCATGCGTACAAATGACAATTGCTGGAATTCCCTTTTCAATGCAACTGCTAAACATACAGGAGCCCTGTCCTCCTTTCCACGTGGTCACCCTAGCATGTCCACTCAGAAGTAACTCATTCTCCTCTATTGCACTTCAGTGAGCACAGGAGCGAGGAGAGGGGTGGAGAGCAAGCCTCCGCTCATTTGCTGCCCAACACCTATGCAGTTGATGGCATTTGGTTCTACTTGTGGAACTCCATCCACCCAACCCCAACTAATGCAGTTGCAAGTGCTGTTCACCCTGTGAAAATGTTTTTTTAAAAAATGTTTACACTGTTTTACTGGCTATGTTTGCCTCAGAAGGAACAAACCCAATTTTATGAATATCCAGGTTTAAACGGAATCACCTCATAGAATCATAGAATAGCAGAGTTGGAAGGGGCCTAAAAGGCCATCGAGTCCAACCCCCTGCTCAATGCAGGAATCCACCCTAAAGCATCCCCGACAGATGCTTGTCCAGCTCCTCTTGAAGGCCTCTGGTGTGGGAGAGCCCACAACCTCCCTAGGTAACTGGTTCCATTGTCGTACTGCTCTAACAGTCAGGAAGTTTTTCCTGATGTCCAGCCGGAATCTGGCTTCCTTTAACTTGAGCCCGTTATTCCGTGTCCTGCACTCTGGGATGATCGAGAAGAGATCCTGGCCTTCCTCTGTGTGACAACCTTTCAAGTATTTGAAGAGTGCTATCATGTCTCCCCTCAGTCTTCTCTTCTCCATGCTAAACATGCCCAGTTCTTTCAGTCTCTCTTCATAGGGCTTTGTTTCCAGACCCCTGATCATCCCGGTTGCCCTCCTCTGAACATGCCTTCTCCTCCAGGAATTTATCCAAGCCCTGTTTTAAAGCCATCCCAATGGGAGCCTCCTCCCTAGTTTAACCCTGCACGGTGTGAAGCAGTCCTTCTTTTTATCTGCCCTCACATCAATCAGCTTTATGGGATGACCTTATTGGGCTCTTGCATTAGAAGAGAGGGAGAAAACTTCCTCCTACGCGTTCCGTTCACGCCAGGCATAATTCAGGACCCTTCTCATGTCTCCCTGGACTTGCCCGTGTTGAAAGCTAGCAACAGCCTCAGCCATCGTAACTTTTCCTGCCAGGGGAGTAGCTCCAGCCCCTTGATCATTTGGGTTGTCCTATGCTGCAAGTTTAGAGGGGTGAACACATCCATGCCTACGAGGGAGTGGCAAGCACCCACACCCCATCCCTAAAAGGCTGCTCCCTTTTATTCCTAGCTAATTAATCCAGAATTACTGCCACCATCACCACCACCCTTTCCCTGCATTTGCCATTGCTAAGGTGTATTTCATAGAATCCTAGAATAGTTGAGTTGGAAGGGGCCTACAAGGCCATTGAGTCCAACCACCTGCTCAATGCAGGAATCCACCTTAAAGTATCCCTGACAGGTGGTTGTCCAGCTGCCTCTTGAAAGCCTCTAGAGTGGGAGAGCCCACAACCTCCCTAGGTCATGGGTTCCATTGTCGTACTGCTCTAATAGTCAGGATGTTTTCCCTGATGCCCAGCCGGAATCCAGCTTCCTGTCACGTGAGCCCCTGATTTCGTGTCCTGCACTCTGGGATGATCGAGATGAGATCCTGGCCCTCCTCTGTGTGACAACCTTTCAAGACACAGAAAGCCGGAGATGGCTGCCTTGTGCTACCCATAAGGCACCCGGATGGGGAGATGAAAATGGGAGCTACGGCACAGGAGGAGGTCCTTGGTCAGGGCAGATCGTTCTGCCCAAATATGCGTGTGTAAACTCAGTGCTGTTCACCTGCGGAGAACAGAGCAGCCATGCCAGCTCACCTCCCACCCACCCACACCTGCTCCCCAAATCCTGTTCCGCTTCACCCGCATGATGCGGACGTTGTACATGCGCAACAGCCTCTCGTTATGTTCTTCGGAGCTGTAGATGTCCTTCCGCAGCTTCTTGGCCGCCCGAATGTAATCCCCCCTGGTTGAGTACATCCGTTGCAGGGTCAGATGATTTTTCAGATGATTTGAATGTATTCACCCATCCCTAGCCCTTTTCAGACATACATTTAGGTTGACTGAGTTTATGGGATGGGGTAGGAATCTGAGCTCTCCTCCCTTTCAGAGCCAGCACGGAGAGAACCTCAGAGGGAAGCTGAGCTTGGATGGAAGGGAAACGGGGTGTGCTGGTGGTTGGGGAGGGGAGGGGATAGCTTAAGCCCTATCTTCAGACCTCCCCAGCCTCTGTCCCTGCCCCTTCCCGACACCTCCGCTAGATGGGCAAAAATGCCTGCCTACCTAAATGGCAAAGCGGAAGGCATGGCAGATGTAAAGATCAGTTTTCCCTCTGCACTGGATACACGTAAGCCTCTGGGTTCAGAGCCTGAAAGGTGTATCCGATAGGATTGTGCCCTTAATCTGTCAGGGGGCTTCCAGATGAAGCTGTTCTTGGGCAACAGCCCTGTGTGAGTCACAGAATTTTATACAGGGTCCAGACATCATTGTCTTCCATTTGTAACGCTTCTATTTTGCATTGCTTCTTCCATCTTTTTGCTTACCATAAAAACTCTGTTAAGGGACAAAAGCTAGAATACCAGCACAAGGTCTTCTGATTGGTAACACTAGGAGCCCTCTGCCCGGAAGCCACCTCAGACTTTAAGGTGTCACAAGACTCTCCGTTGTTTCGCAGCAGCAGACTCCGGCTACATACAGACGACATGATAGTCAAGGGTGGGGTAATAATCAACTCGACAGTTGTTTATCTAGGGCGTACTCCCCAAACAACATGATAATAATTAACAGTGGTGTGAATTAGGATCAGCGTTGAGCTGACTATTAGTCCCCGCTGAGTCGATTCACTCATCCCTCACCCTCTCTCCCCCTCAGTCCTCCTGCTAGTATCCCATTAGCCACTGCTGCCGAAAATCTATCCTGCTAGCTGTACTAGAACGGCAGCCACCGCTTTGACCACTCTTGCCTTGCAACTCTGTGGCTGACGAAATAACCAATGGTGGCCTAGGAAATAACCAACAGTGCCCTCCACTCAACACGATAACCAATGGTGGTTCAAATAGCCAACTCTGCACAGCATTGGCTATTTGCATTGGTTATTTTGGCCAAATAACCAACCATTGGTAAAAACAAAAAAAGTCCCCCATGCAACATGATAACTCATGGTAGGTTAAATAACCATCCATCAACTATTTAAAGCACCATTGGTTATCATGTTGTCTTAACCCAGTCAAAGTAATTCCTTTTCCCGTAGACTCTTTAGTAAGTGGCATGCAGATAGCCCTTCTCTCCAAGTACTTGCCTTCAGGTCACTGTACTTGACCATACATTTACATTATCCCTATTATAGCCTAACAATTTCAGATAAAGAGATCAGCAGAGCTTAGTGCAACACAATATACAATATTCATTGGGTCAATTCCCCATATTAACATTGCCTTCAGTCTCCATACCTTTTATTCTAAGGTCAAAGCAGGGACTGGCACAGCTATAGAAGTAAACTAGGCAGCTGGGTTGCCAGCATATAGGGTCGTCTGGCTTAGCTACATAATGTCTTGCAAAGACTGGGATGGTGCCTACAAATCTGAAAGGGACACACAGAGGCAGCTTTGCAGCTCCTTGGCTGGGTGTTTTCTCCTGCTTTCCAGGGGATGTGGTTGAAAATTTTCAGATCTCCGCTGACTGCCCAGGGTCCTTTTGCCAAAAGTAAGGAAGTGAGAGACATTAGAAATAAAAGCAGTTTGCTTTTGATAATTTGATAATTTAATGTGGTATCATTGCTGCTCAGCATATTGTGAGCGTCATCGCATGGGAGGAAATCACGTTTCCTTACCGTCGCTTCTCCGCCCGCATGTTTGTACCTCATTATTTCCTCTTTCAAAAGAGGAAGTAAACAACGTGCATGGGCCCCATTCAGTGGGCCGTTTTGATCACGCTGCTTCTCCTGCCTGCAGCAGGAGATACCGGCAACTTCCGTCTCAATAAGTTGGACTTACTGGGGTGTTTTTTTGTCGCACAAGGAAGGCTAGAGGGATCGGGAGGCGTGCAGGTGGCAGACGACGTTGAGAGAGGGATCTGTGAAAATCCGTGAGTGCTCAGTAACGAGCATTCAATAAAATGCTTGTCTGATGACGCCCTATAAGGCATGCAGCAATGTTTTAATTTGCCCAGGGTATCAAAAATAAAAACAAAAAACAAAAAACCCTTGGGCTACCTTTGAGCCAAACCAAGCACTACACCTGAATTAAGAGTTCTGCGATTTCCAGGGCCTTCCAAATGAAAGGGTTTGTTTCCCACAATGCAGCCTTTTTCTGTAGGTTCTAAGACTCTTCAGTTTTCTGGCCTCTTTATGCAAAAGTAATTATTTTATCAGGAGACAAACTAGTACTAGAAGTCCTGAAAAACAAAGCCTCAATTCACAACTTTACTATTCCAGATGCTGAAGTCACTGCTACTCCTTGTCTGCTGCATTAAGTTGCTCAACTTGCATCTCAGCAGAGATTGAATAGCCTGCTGGAAATTATCACTGATTATGGCATAAAGTAACAAGTTGCCACATGTGTTCACTGCGGCCAGTGGTCTGGAGATGACATAGGCGGTGTGGAGTTGGTTTTCAACTTCACAGCTGACTGGGTAAAGCCGTAATTCAATCCGAGCCATCCGAAAAACATGGAAAGGGAGGAAGCACATATAAAAGACTACCAGGAGGAGGAAAGCAAGTTTACGTGCCTTCTGTTTATAAGGGTTTTGAGTGTGGGGTCCTGTAGCCAGGGTATAGATGATCACAGTGTAGCAAAGTGTCACGGTAAATAACGGCAAGTAGAAGGCCAAGGCACTTAAAAACCAAGTATACCACCTAATAACATCCACGTTTTCAGAACTAGTAAGGTCAAGACAAATAGACCTGTTCTCCTGCATTTTTGAGGTAATTAGGAAGTTGATAGGACTCACAGCCACCAGTGAAATTAGCCAAGATGCAGCACAGGCCACAACAGCCCAGGACTTTTTCCGTACAGAGACAGACCTTATTGGGTGGACAATTGCAAAGTACCTGAAGATACTGAAGCAGGTCAGAAAGAGGATGCTACTGTACAAGTTGAAGTGGAAACTGAAGCGGATGAATTTGCACAGGAAGTCTCCAAAGACCCAGTGCTCACCATTGGCATAGTAGTGTATCAGGAAGGGGAGGCTGATTAAGTACAGTAAGTCTGTGCAGGCCAAATTGAACATAATGATGGTGCTGCTCTTCCAGGGCCTCATCCTGAAAGTGTACACACAAATGGCCATAATGTTGCCTAGGAAGCCCACGAAAAAGATCATGCTGTATATGGGTGGCAGGTAGGTTTTTCTGAGTTCGTGGACATCATCCGTGCAGTTCCCAAAGGCACCTGTATCATAACTTGGCATCACGCTGGTCAAATTTGCTATATCTTCGGATGCAGTAGTATCCATCACTAACGTTGCAAGTCTTCAAAAAAGAAAAATGGGGTTAGTTTGGCTTAGATGGGTTTCAAAAACAGTGGGTTGGATCCAGACTTAGACACACTTAGAGTAGACCAACCAAAATCAATGGGGCTGGGTCTATGCTACGTATAACTAAATCTGGAGCCTATCCAATTTGCTCAGCTGTTTTGCTATCCCTCTCCTCTTGAAGACAGATGCAGAATCAGTTAAATGTACTGTAATCACTGTGTGAAAAAACTGTTTTTTTCAGAATTCAGTAAACTAAAATACTTTCATTGTTTTGTTTTCTAAGGACTTCATACATCCAAGAGTTAGGCCTGTTTAAGGGTCAACATTAATTTTCCTCTGCTACAACCCTTGTTCTGAACATTTCCTTTCCCAGATTATTCTTCCCTTTCTCTTCATTGCAGAATTCTTATTGCAACCAAACATCCAGTAATGCAACTTTCTAAAGTATATGCATAATTATATCTAATCTCTGAGAAAGTGGATTCCCCCTGTAATTCATTCAATAATTTTTTTAAAAAAAAAACTTGGGATCTGTTAATTTTAAAACAGTTTTAGCATAAAAGGATGAAGTAAGTCCTAGACTTGCCTTTATTTGTATACCCACAATGGTTTCTGCAGCCTTCCCCAACCTGGTGCCCTCCAGAGTGTTGGACTACAATGTCCATCATTCCCAGCCAGCAGGGTACCACGTTGGGAAAAGATTGATCCAAAGGCATGATTGAAACCAACCTTTCAAAAAAGAATAAGAATAGAGCTTTAGTAAGTATCTTGACGCTTCCACAGACCAGGGGGGGATCTACACTACTGCTTTAAAGCACTTTAAAGCGCTTTATAACAGTTTTGACAACTGTTGGGGCCCAGGACACACTGCATATAAAGGTTTCAAAACGTTTTCAAAGTGCTTTAAAGCGCTTTAAAAGCAGTAGTGTAGATCCCCCCCAGGTCAGACTTGTCACTGTCCATTCAGATTTTACTAAGAAAAATATCAGAAGCATGGATTTACTGGAAATAGCATCTTTGGGGTAAATGGCAAATGTGTGTGTGGAGTATTCCAGTGGGGAAAGCATGCAGATAGGAAAGGGTTAATCCCCGTGACTCCCATGTGTCACAATCTCAGTCCAAAATGGGACCATGCATGGTTACTTTTTGAGAAAAGAAAATTAAGCAGCTAATCTTAAATGGGGTTTGTGTAAAGTCGCCACACAACTTTCTGTTACTACTTCGGTCGCATTCAGAATTGCTCATGGATTCCTAACTTACTTCACTGCTTCTGACTATCTCTACCTGGAACGCTCCCTGGTCTCATTATTCTCCCACTTTTTCCAGCACTGGCTTTTCTCGTTTGCTGTTATTGCCACATCCCCCTCTCAAAATGTACCGAGGCTTTTCACTGTTACTTGCTTTTTACGAGGGGAGATCTACCCAAATACAAAATATCCATGTATTGCATACAACATGTCCACTTATTACACTTGGAATGAAAGGCTTACAAGTATTTTTCCTACTGACCCTTTGCTATTCACATACTTTTAAAAGGATCTCCTGATTCTGGCTTGTGTGAATTGTAAACGGGACTCATGGACTGCTGTTCTCTCACACACTTGCACAAGTACATCTCCCTCCCCCATGCTTGCATGCACACCTACACTTCCTATCATGTGACTGAAAATGTACATGTACAATTTGTTTTACAATTAATAGTTCTTTAATTGGGTGACAGCCTAGCTAATCTCTATACATGGTGATAGAGAGAACTACACATTACTGAACAAAGCAAGTAGTAACAGGTAAGACTGTGAGAGATGCGTTTATTTCTGATCCTCTCTCTCTCTCTTTCTCCCCCCCTCCCCATCTCTTGCACGAGTAGTAAAGCCCTTGGTTGGATTCCAGATGACTTTGTCCATACTCTGGCATCTCACAAACCTGTAAAAAGCCCAGTCAGTATATGACTGGATTTTGCACACGATCTGTACCATGACATTTTAATTGCAATAGAATGATGCGTTATAAATAACTTCTCATTTAGCTTTAGACATTTAGTTTCTCTCGATCATTGAGCATCAGAAAGCTCTACATACCTGTCACTGATTTGGATCTCTTCCGACCCTCTTCATACTTGGAAATCAGAAGACAGTCAACTAGTTTGTTACATTGGGTGCACAAAGTGCTGGACTGCATAGACGGCGCTTCTCAGCTCAGAGTTAATGTTGGGATTCATTCCCAGGTTTGCAGAGAGAAATCAGCGGCTGCACTATGATCTGGAGGAGAAGGAGGTCTGTGTTGACTTCTGTGCAACTTCAAGTGCTCTATATGTTTATTTCTAGTTGTCTCCTTCCCACCCTTAGCTGCACAAACTGCTCACAGCCTGTCTAGTTTGGCTGTTCTGAGTGTCTAAGGTCTCTCAGGCATGGTTTCTTGGGGGAAAGGTGACTGCGCTTCAACAATCCATCAGGAATATTTCTTGAGCAACAAAGTAAGCTAGTGCTAGTTCTGTGTAGCTGATTAATATGTGGGAAATAGTAATCTCTCCTCTGAATATCTGTTTATGCTTTCTGTGCAATACATTCTTTATGTACAAAGGGAAAAGAGGATTGATAGCAGAGTGGATAAGGATCAGAGAAATATAGTCACTTGAGTCACACACACACCAAGTACTGAATAATACTGTCTTTTCATAAAAGCAATGTTGTTAAGTAGCCATATACAGGAAGACAAGAGTTTTGTCCCTGAGATATTGGACAGTGTTCAAATTATGGGGAAAGCAGGGGGCCTTAATAAGCTCCAAAAGCCACCACCCTGGCTTCTCCCAGCTTTAGCCAAATCATGTCCCATCCCAGTAGCTAAGGAGTATATGGGCTCCATCACACTAGCATTTTATCACACTCTTGTCATGCCTGATTTGCATGACCTCATGCCTGTCCTGCAATCACCCCGTCACTTCCCCTCCATTTTCTGTGTTTTCCTAGGGTGGGGAAAGCCCGGTTTATTTCCTCCATGTGGGATTAAAGCACCCTTCCGTCCCCATGTATTGTCATCCTCACACTATGTCCTTTGTTGGGGGCATGTGCTTTGAAGGGAGGTCAAGTCAAGAACCAATGAACTGGAGGGGAAAGGAGAAGGGTGGAGGTAGGGCGGGATGGAGTGGGAGAGCAAACAAGTGAAAGGAGATTTCACTGGTACAGTAGCAATACCACAAACACATGTGAAAGGGACCATTAGCTTGATGTGCTAATGAAACAGAGTAGAAAATGCAGAGGCAAACCAGGGGGGGAAAAGTAGATGTGATGGAGCCCTATGTCACTAAAGGTAAAGCTCTCTTCTGCCGTCCTTTCTGTAATTTGAGCACTGATATCGACTAACAGCAGTGTTCTTCACTGGAAGGCCCCAGGGCTGCTGGCGACTCCCAATCATCTCAAATGCAGCTCTCCAACATGACCTTCCTCTTACTGCAGTAGCTGCTGTTTCTCGTCTGGAGCTCTTTAGCTTTGCCTTGCTGTTTGCTTTAGCGGTGGGCTGCCTGTTCTCGTCTGGTTTACCAGAGGAAACTTCAGTGGTTGGGTGTCAGGAAACCTGCCATTTGCCGGATATAAGATGGCGAGAAGAGGAGAATGCAGGAGCATCTACCAATTAGCTGTGTGTGTGGGAGGAGCTCAAGAAGCAAAGACCAATGTGGTTGGCTAGCTGCAGTTGTGCACTGCGCAGGTGCGAGAGACGGAAATTGAATCCATTGGAGATGAATCTGGAGCTGTTCTGGGAGATTTTGCAGCACTGAACAGTGCAAAATATTTTCAGTGATGAGAAAAAGATCCAGCTCAGTCCAAGGATCAAATGAGCCTATTGGGATTTGCCCGACTGATTGTTGAGGAGGAATGATGGGGGAAGAGAGGCCCGAAAATGCTTCCAGCTTAGCTCAATGTGCAGATTACCATTTGACTGATGGGGAGGTCAGAAAGGCCCCCAAGTGGCCTCAGTAGTGGTGCCTGGAGCCAAAGTGTCTGAAAAATAGTGCAGGTTGCTGATATACAACCTTCTATACAGTCTACTCAGAAGCTAGTCCCCTTGAGTTCAATGGGCTTTACTCTCAGGTATTTGTGTATTCGTAGTCAAAGATTCTACTTCTATGGAAGTAATTTCTTTATTGTAAAAGACGATTTTGCTTGCACTTTCTGTGGAACAGTTGGCTGACAGCAGTGATATGAAAAGATCTAGAAAAAGACCACTGATTTCAGAAACAGGTTGCCAGCTTGTGTCTTTACATCTTCCCGGTGTTACATGCTTCAGCTCTGTAGTAGCTTTTTGGGTAAATTACAATGGTGGAATTAAACAAGAGAATGAAATTTTATAGGGATAAATGCTAAGTTCTACATCTAGGGGGAACCCCCTCCCCCAAATGCACAGTTACAAGATGGGGGATACTTGGCTCAGCAATACTACAAATGAGAAGGATCCTGGAATTGTTGTAGATCACAAGCTGAATATGAGCCAACAGTGTGATGTGGCTGCAAAAAATGCAAATGCTATTTTGGGCAGCATTTATAGCTTCCAAAACGCGCAAGGTACTGTTTCCCCTCTATTCGGCACTGGTTAGGCATCATCTTGAGTATTGCATTCAGTTCTGGGCACCACACATCAAGAAGGGTATAGACAAGCTGCAGTGTGTTCAGAGGAGGGCAACAAGGATGATCAGGGGTCTGGAAACAAAGCCCTATGAAGAGAGACTGAAAGAACTGGGCATGTTTAGCGTGGAGAAGAGAAGACTGAGTGGAGACATGATAGCACTTTTCAAATACTTGAAAGGTGTCACACAGAGGAGGGCCAGGATCTCATCTCGATCATCCCAGAGTGCAGGACATGGAATAATGGGCTTAAGTTATAGGAAGCCAGATTCTGGCTGGACATCAGGAAAAACTTCTTGTTAGAGCAGTACGACAATGGAACTAGTTACGTAGGGAGGTTGTGGGTTCTCTCACACTAGAGGTGTTCAAGAGGCATCTGGATAGCCATCTGTCAGGCATGCTTTAAGGTGGATTCCTGCATTGAGCAGGGAGTTGGACTCAATGGCCATATAGGCTCCTTCCAACTCTACTATGATTCTATGAAAATGTGTCCACTTATACACAACATCCATTACAAGCCTTTGTATTGTGTATTGAATCCAGCTGTGTTTCTACTGTTTCTCGAAAGGGTCAGGTCAACATAGCTCCTTTCTGTGAGCTCCACTGACCTGCCCCATTCCAGAAATGAGTGTTTCCGCTCTTTCCACCTGCTTCTGGAACTGCTAGTTTCCTGTTGTGCCAGTGGTGGGTCCAGCTGATGTGCAGAAAGGAGTGGATTCTGTCCAGAGGCTTGGATCCAGATTTAAAAGTGTGCAACTGGGCTGATGCAAGAAGAACTCCCCGATGCCGCCTCCCCATGACCCCACCAGCCCTCTGAAAATGCTAGGCAAAATTACTACTATTTTATAGTCATGTATAAATACAATATAATGAGTCAGGCTGTACGTAATTCTGAGGGCAGGTTAGCCTACTGTGACTGCAAGCATGGCCCTTTCACTTTGTGCGAGGTGGGGAGGGTGCGCACGCACGCGTCTTCTATGTCTCCAGGAAGTGCTCAGATCACCTACGCCATTTGCGTAGCAGCCACACAAATGGCGTAGCTGATCTGAGCTCCTCCGGAAAACACAGAAGACGTGTGTGCCCTCCCCCCACCTCCAGTAAATTGGGGGCCATCTCCGGTTGCTCCGGAGAGCCCTGATTTTCCAGATGCCTCCAGGGTTTTCCTGGAAGGGATCTACACTAGTCAAGTTAGAACGTGTCTTACCGTTTTTAAGTGCCCGTTTCGTAGTATTACGCCACATAACGTTCAGTTTGTGATGTTTTATTGTTATCTTTTCTCTGGTTTTTATTTTGAACTTCTCTGAAATAAGTCATTCTATTTGGTATGATGTGGCCAATTTCATTGTATTAAATGGGTTTCCTGTATTTCTTAATTAGCCTTTTGCATTCCTGGGGGGGCATGTTTATGTAATTTCCACGCCCAAAGTTGGAGCCGATTTTTTTTTCTTTCAAGCCTCTTTTTTGCAGCCACTTCCAGTTTCACTTTTGGGAGGCTACTTGGTGGATTGTTTGTAGGTGGAGGATTGTCTCGGAGAGACGAGGAAGTGGGAGGGGAAATTGGCAGATGGGGAAATAGAACAAACAGATTTATTTTCTTAGTGTGGCCAAAAGGAATGCATTCCCACGGAAACAGAAAACGTAAGTAAACGTTTTAAAAACTGCTACGTTTTAAATCATTCAAAAACAAAACGTTCAATGACTGTAAAAACAATGTTTCATATACTAGTGTAGATCCCCTCCTGGTCTTCTGGTCACCCTACAAGGAAACAACCATAATTCTAGAATTGAAAATCCACAACACAGGCCTGGCTTCGGCATACTACTTTAAGATGATTACCTTGCAGACATATATCATGGAGGGGGGAGCAATGCTGGGTATATCAGCTAGTAATTTATAAACTAATGCCCACCTGCAACCTCTTAGCCAAGATGCCCATACTGTATATCTAACTGGGTGTGTGTGGGGGGGAGATAGTTCATTTTTTTCCAGAACCTGCCCAAACTTGGGTTTTGAAAGAGATGAAAAGGAGAAAGTTCCAAAGCTGCAGAACAACCATTAAGAACATTTATCTACCTATACTCTCTGCTTATACCTGCAGTGTCTGCATACCTACATACTGCACAGACATAGCCTCACCCTATAAACCTAATTGTGTGATTTTATTAGTGCTTTGTTTTGTTTCAGATGTTTGCGTTTTATGGCATTTTTAACCAGAGAGTTAGTTGCTTTGAGTGTAAATAAAATAAAATAAAATAAAAAAGGAAATATTTGTAGAGAGATGGGGGTGACTATGGATTCTTCTTGAGGGAACAGCTATGGGGCTCTCATTGTGAGCTCCTGGACTTCAACATTCACCGATACACTACTGGGGTTGTTCCTGGTAGAATATACATTCCATGGCAGTATATAAAGAGGCAGACTATAGAACATAGCTCCAAGGTCTATAGATTTTCTGGAGGCGAAACCCAGCATGTTGAATTACTGCTGAGAGGCAGTAAGAGGGAAAAGGTTATTTATTTATTTATTTTTCATTTATAGCCTACCTTTTTTCCTCCAAGGAATCCAGGCGGCGTACATAATCCTCCTCCTCTTCATTTTATCCTCACAACAACAAACCTGTGAGGTAAGTTGGGCTGAGAGTCTGTGACTGGCCCAAAGTCACCCAATGGGTTTCCATGGCTGAGTGGGGACTAGAACCTGGATTTCCCGACTCCCAGTCCAACACTTTAGCCACTACACCACACTGGTGCCCTCCTTCCCTTCTGCAGTTCTGATAGTTATGAGTCGTCGTCCCCACACACACAACAGCTGCTATATGCAATGAATCTTATGTTCTTAATAATTTAAATTCACAGGGAAGCAAGAACGCTAATGACATGGTCAGTAAGAGCTCTGAATAAAACTGTGAAGGGCATGTCTTCTTGCTGAATTCCTCAATAGTGTGGGCTTCCCAATAACTCCCTGGCAATTTCTGAATACAAAAGTCAGCAAAATCTCAAAGAGCTTTCCCCCCCCCCTCCCCGTCCAAAGGTCAGCTTGTATGGTGTTTCCAAAACAATTTCATATATCCTTTGCAAGGCGTCTGCCTCACATTCCTTTTCAATTTACGCAAGCTGAAAGTGTGACCAATGGACATACCTGAATTCCCCCCCCAAGACCAATTCTACATGTTTATATTTCCTGCACATCTGTACAACTTTTTATAGCCTGCTGTATCTTTCACTAACAGTAGGGTGACCATATGGAAAGGAGGGCAGGGCTCCTGTATCTTTAACAGTTGTATTGAAAAGGGAATTGTAGCAGGTGTCATTGGTATGCATGCAGCACCTAGTGAAATCCCCTCTTCAACACAACAGTTAAAGCTGCAGGAGCCCTGTCCCCTTCAGCTAAAGTGACCTGATACAAAAGAGGGCAGGGCTCCTGCAGCTTTAACTGTAGAGGTACTAATCAGAGTCCCTGCAATATCTTGAAATCGCAGCCTGGTTCTCAGGAGTGCCAGGTTTCTTGGGCAGGAGCTACACTACTGCTTATAACGGTTTATAATGGTTATGATAACTGTTCGGGCCCAAGACACATTACATATACAGTTTTCATACCGTTTTAAAAGTGTTATATCCTGCTTGGTGTAGATCAGCGATGTGGTGGCGGCAATGGCGACAGGAGCGATGCAGTGGTGATGGCAGCGGAGTGATGTGGCAGCGATGGTGGTGGTGATGGGGCGGGCGGCAATGGTGGCAGGTGAGTGGGGAGAGGGAGGTGAGTCCAATGGACTCATGGCTGACCTCGCTACCGGCTTTCCTGGGTGGCAGCTGTGCAGCCGGTACCTAGGGACTTGCAAGGCCAAGTCGCCTTGGGGGCCTGAATCTCACCTTGGCTTTGGCATTGAGGCGAGGCAGGCAACCCCTGAAGCACTCTGAGTCGAATTGGGGCTGTTTCGGGGGCTCCGAATTGGCCTCTGAGGTGAATTGGGTGAGAGGGCCGTGCACAGCCCTAGATTAGAGTACCCATACAGAGTTTTCTTTCTGAAAACCAAAAGGAGCCTGGGACGTAAATTATCCCAAGAAATCTATTGATTATTATTTTTTTGCCATGAATGTTTTCAAACCGATGGAAAACATTAGGATAACAAAACAAAACAAAAAATGTCCCGTGAAGTTTGTCAAACAAAAACTGATCCAGAGAAACAGCTTTAAGAGCTATCATTCTGACAACACACACATGGATTTGTTTTGGAACATTTTACTACCCGGAGATAAATTGTTTATAAATAGCTTTTTGTTGAGGTTGGTAAGGATAGCTTTGGTTAAATTGGTAGGTTTACCTCTGTTTAATCTGCTTCTCTTTGCAAATATACAAACACAAATTCCAGATTGGTATCATTTAAAGATGTAAATGCCTGAGAATCACCACCACCCCAGCTGATTTTTTGGGGGGGAAATTTCCCCACCAAATTTTCAAAAAATCCCTAGAGAAAACTGTTTGGGTTTTTTTCCTCACCCCCAGATTTCTTGGGTTTCTCCATTTTTTTCTGATTCCCCCTCCCCCAGGCCTAGATTAATTTTTAATGTATATATCTATAAGCTCTAAGCATAGGCAGGACACAAATACATATTGGGATATGTCTTAACTAGATCTGCAGTTTTTCCTACTTTGGGTGTTCACAATATTGACCTTCTTTATATGTGTCCTTGGTGATGCTAAAATATTCCCTTTCTTTGTTTATATTGCACACTTCCTAGTAGTTTTCATATCTTCCTTCATGCACATTCTTTCCTGGGTGGGTATTACATGACTGGCTCTGTGATGCTTTAAATATGTTTATCATTTCTCGTGCCAACAACGCCCTCAGTTTATTGAATCCAATGATAAAAGTATTTACAATTGCAATTCTCTCTCAGTGCCTACGGCCAAACTTTGGCTGCATTTCTTTGGTCAGAGGTGGGTACCACCCCGCCCCCACCACCCCGCCCCCATGGCAAACAGAGACCCAGTTCTCATTGCAATGGCAAAAGCAGTGTGGGGACTGTAACTTGGGGGTCACAAGACTGAATGATCCTTCACGCCAACCCTCCACACACAGGAAGCTTTAGACATAGAAAACTAGCATTTCAGTGAGCCTTTTTCTTGACATGAAAAACTCTATTTGGAGAGAGGTTTGTGTGTGTGTGTGTAGAATGTTGAGTTGTGCATGCTGCCTTCCACACCCCCTGCCCTTCCTAGCTAACGTCTTTTGAAAGGTCTTAACACACTTTCCTGTTAATAGGGCTGGCTCTACCATTGGGTAAAGGGAAGCGGCCGCCTCAGACAGCAGATGCTGGGAGTTAAGGAGCAGCAGGGAGGCTGAAGGACAGAGGCATAGCCCCCATGCATCATGCCCTGTATCCCCGAGCTCACCTGCTGCCATTCGCAGATGCAGTAGAGGGCACCTGTTCCATTCCCAGTGGTAATGTGGAAAAAAACAAAACCAACAGAGGAGAGGGAGAAAAGAAAGCAGGCAGAGGCTTTGAGAGCATCACCCTTAAAAGTCTGGGTTTGAATCCCTGTGTATTCAATTATGGCCGAATGAGGGCTGCCACCTTTTTCCCCCCGACAGGCGCCTCAACTTTCATAGCTACATAGCAAGGAGATACAATGTGGTCCTCTTCACATTAGGAATAGCTGTGCCTATTGAATTTAGACAGTGCAGGGGGTGAGATTTTTTTTATATGTAAGAAATCTCTCTCTCTCTCTCTCTCTCTCTCTCTCTCTCTCTCTCTCTCTCTCTCTCTCTCTCTCTTCAAAAATGGGACGGAAATAATTTGCAAATTCAAACTTTCTGATGTAGGAGAAAGTAAGACTTCAAAATTCATTGCCCCCTACTTACTACATTCTCCAGCCTCATCTTGCCTTCAAAAGTATTGGTTTCCTGCCATGTCTTGTTACACTCTCATGAAAATTCTACTACATATTGCTCTGCTCCCTTTCTGTGCACTTTGGAAAAGCTTCCTTCAACCATGTTGCTATGTAGCTTTGCAAGACCTTGTTACGCCCCTTGTGAAAGATAGTGCTGTGCTCTCTGCCCATCTCTGGCTATCCTTGATAGAACCTGCTATGCCCTCTTGACACAAAATGTTACACTCTCAACCTGCTACGCTATATGTAAATAGCAAAGTCGTTTTCTGTGTGTGGATCCTTAAAGCTCCATCCGACGAGTGTTTTTTTTGCACACTCGTTACTGGGCACGCAGAGAGTTTGCTCAGGTCCCTCACATGATGTCGTCTGCCTCCCATGCGCCTTCCACCCCTTCTGGCCTTCCTTGCACAAAAAAACCCACCTCATTAAGTCCGATGTATTTTTAAACTCGGAATTGCTGCTCTCTCCTGCTGTGTGCAGGAGAAGCTGCACCATTAGAGCAGTGGACCCAATGGGCCTCGTGCTCGTTGTGTACTTCCTCTTCTTGAAAGAGGAAGTAACTTGAGGAAGGAAAACACGGGCGGAGAAGCAAAGGTAGGGAGCGTGTTAACCCCCGGTGTGATGGAGCTCTTATACAGTCGAAATGGAACCGTCCATGCATCAGCAGGGTTGAGGGAATCCAGAAGTGTGCATATGTGAGTGTGTGAGTGTGTTTAGAAAAAACTCTGAAGCAGCTCAATGAGGACTGAGCATGCTTAATGGCCACAGAATGCTGACTGATTATTGGGTAAGGGGCGGGGGAATGGAAAATTAGGTGGAAGGAGGAATGGTATAGAGCATCCTGGAAAGGGCTTGGCTAGTAACTTGGCTAGAATCCTGAACAGGAGCATTCCACACCTCAGGTACCACTTGTCTCATCTTCACAGAAAGCTCTTGATGCCATATCTATTGGCATATTTTGCTATCCACCCATTGAAAACCTATTTTGTTACGCATCCTGCCACGAATTGAGCGAAAGATGTTTTCCCCCCTTTTGGTTGTGCTCACACAGTTCCAATTTAGAGCTCTGCACAGCCTCAAATGTCAGATACTGTAATTCAACACAGGGAGCAACACTAGATGGTGTGTTGTTGCTTTTTGCACCTCTAGGCTGCAATCATACTCACCTGGGAGTAAGTCCCATTGAACTGAATAGGTCTTACTTCTAAGAAGGTATTTATTTATTATATTTATACCCTGCCTTTCCTCCAAGGAGCCCAAGGTGGAATACATAATCCCCCTCCTCTGAGCCAGCAAGAGATATACAAATGGAAGCCTATTTTTAGGCATATCTTTGCTGGCTCTAGGAAAATGTGAAGCTAAATTTGATTAAGGCAGGGGTGGGCAACTTGTGGCTCTCCAGATGTTTTGGCCTGCAATTCCCATCATCCTTCACCATTGGCTATGCTAGCTAGGGCTGATGGGAGTTGTAGGCCAAAATATCCAGAGGGCCACAAGTTGCTCACCCCTGAGTTAATGGGAAAATCAGATGCAAACCATCTAATCCTAAAAATGTTTTAAGCAATAACAAATTGACAATATGAAGATAACCAGTAGCTAAAGATGATAATGTTTACTGACTTTAAAATGCTGAAACTAACTTGTCCTGAAATATAACCACAGATACAACCCTAGATTATATTAACCCTATCATGCATTTTATTAATAGCAGGCTAATCATTGTGAGTATAAGACTTCAACACTAGGTGGTACTGTTGGCCAGCATTTAAGACGTTGTTGTTTATCTCTCGTTCAGCTCATAGATCTTTCTTAACATAAATGAAAATTTAAGTGAGATTGGGTCAATGATTTCTGGAGCAGAAGATAATGATAGGAACTCAAGGAACTCAGGATTTTGTTGTGAAGAAATAGATTTGAGAGACCGAGTGAGAATTGGGAAGGCAGTAATTGGTACAATGGGCGTATATGTGCACTCCGCTGCAGAATTATCTGGTAACCACGAACATCTGCGGAGCATTCAATCTTCCAAAGCGGAGATTGGCTTCCTCCAAACTCAACAATTAATATCAGAGCGGAGACGTGCACAATCAGAGCTTCTAAAGTCTCCAAAATTATCCTGCTCTCTCTCTCTGTGAGTGTGTGTATGTGTCTGAATTGAATATCTCCATATTTGGAAGACGCTGAGTGGGGTGAGGGGTAGCTTTGATATTGACATCTGTGGCTAACCAATTAAGACTTGCCACAGCGCTGTAAGTGACCATGTTGAGGGGAGTAGGAAACACCAACTGGCTGCTGATTCTGGCTGGGGTGGGAGAGAAAGCATATTTCTGCTTGCACTCATAGAAGTCAATCATCCACATTTCCACAATGTGAAAGTGCTGCTGGGCTGGCTGGCATTGTGAGTAAGGAAGCTTCTACACCTGAGTCAGGCATAGGCAGGCTCTTTATTTCAGTTAAACTATTACTCCTGTTGGCTAGTTGGACTTCCAGTGGGTGGGGGTGGATGGCTTTCCATCCAATAGATCTGGAGGGCACCAGATTGGAGAAGGCTGGAGTGGAAACTTTCATCACCAGCAGGGTTGCTCTGCATCAGCAAAGTAAAGGATAAAAGCTCCCTCCATAAATGCACAGGGGTGTATTAATCTCTCTCTCTCTCCCTCTCTCCCTCCCTCTCCCCCCTCTCTCCCCCCCTCTCTCTGTGTTTGTTTGTTTGTTTAAGGGGGATAATGGTTTAAGGAGGGATTTTAAAATTCCTAAAAATGAAGACATAAATGGATCTGTTCCAAACTTGGCATGCCTGAAGCCCTCCTTAAGAGCTATCACCTTGCCAGTTTTCACTTCTTTATCTTTACAAATTACACAGATGTAAGCATTTTAAAAAATTTCCTTTAAGAAATTTATAAAAATCAAACCATGAATGGATCTGATTCAAACTTGGCATGGCTAAAGCCCTCCTTAAGAGCTATCACTGTGCCAAATTTTATCTCTTTACTTTTAAAAATGAGAGATCTGTAAGCATTTGATTAATTTCCATTGATTAGAACGGTTCTCCGAAAAGGGGCAGTTCTCCGATGGGTAATCCGACGGGGCGGAGCCACTCCAAAATCAGGGCAGAAAATCACCTCAACAGAGCTCTGGCTTGAATTTCAAGCTGGAGAAGAACCACTTTGCACACCCCTATCATCTACACCTAGGAATGTCGGAGAAATCCACACTGAAATCAAATGAGTTCGGATTTCTATTAATCTGACCCATGGACTCCATAGCAGACCAGCTTTTCTTGAGTCACATGGATTCCATGGACTTGTAGACCAATTTTTTAACTTCCTAAAATTTTACACAAGTTCAGTCATACAAAATACTTAAAATTAAACAACAACACCAAAAAATGTGCATATCCCCCATCAGCTAAAGCATGAAAATGTGCATTTGCGGGATTTGTGCATTTGAGGGGGGAACGAATGCAAAAATGTGAATTTGCACAAATGTGAATTTGCACATTTTGGGAAATTGGGAAAAATCTGACTTTGTCACTGGGTGGACAACGGGAATGAAAAAGGCACCTGAAAATCTGTGAGAGACAGATGGAACAGATTTTACAAAATCCATCCATCTCTAGCTACACTTCAGATGTAAAGTAGTTTTATTTTTATTGGTTTATTTATTTGATTTATACCTCGACTTTCCATCAAGGAAATGGTGCTCAAGGCAGCTAATCCCGTACAAACATGTCGTGTGTGTATGCAGTGAATGCATATACAGGATGGGGCACAGCATTGCACCCTTAGTCTCCATCCCCTGTAACTGCGTGCATTCAGCAAAAAGTTGCCTCCGAGCTTACATGTCTGCAACTGTACATGCATGTGTCTCAATATATGAGACACATATATTGGTATTATTAAAATTATTTATTTATTTATTTATTTATTACATTTATATACCATCCCAAAGGCGAAGCTCTCTGGGCGGTTTACAAAAGTTAAAAACAGTGAACATTAAAAACAAATATACAAAATTTAAAACCATAAAAAGCAAAAAAATGCAAACAAAAACAGACAATATCCGTTTAAAACAACTATATCTGTTCAACTGTCTTTGCTGCCACAACAACAACAAAATCTGGGGATTTCTGTTTGATGAGGCTGTTGAGAATTCTCTAATAATAATAACAACAACAACAACAACAACAACAATAACAATAACAATAATAACAATAATAATTTAAAAAAATTATTTCTTACCCACCTCTGTTTGGATTGAGGCGGGGAACAACAATACGCATAAAATACAAGAAACTGAATTAAAAACATAGTATACATTATTAAAACTTCCTTAAAACATCCTAAAATTCCACCGGATAGGCCTGCCAGAATAGATCAGTCTTTATAGCTGTTAAGGATGCGCTAGTGCCCTCCTTTCTATAACGCTGCTCTGGGGAGAGACTGACACCTGGTATACATGTCGCCTGCATATGGCAGAAGTGGGGCCCTAGAGTATCCTTAACAGAGCATCCTTACTAGCCCACACCATCTATATGCATTCTGTGTACTGTTGGCACTAGGCCTACAGAAATACCAGGGCCCAATTAGCCCACCCTCCTCATGTGGAGGAACGCTATACATAGAGGAGCTCTGTGTGAATACACCAATTGAGCCCTTTCATGCATGGTGGGGGCATGATCGCAGCATGCATTCTTTCAACGTATGGGGGGGTCAAGTCATCTGAACCCCATATTGTGTCTTACACATTCCAATACTGGTTAACACCCACACACGCACACTTTTCCAGGCCCACTTAGGCTTTCTTTCTTTATTTGAGACCTTGTACAAAATAGTCCTGTCTCCAAGCTCCCTTCTCTGAGTAAAACGATTCCTTCAAGGAGAGAAGGTGTACTTTTCACAGGGCTGATTTTATAACAGCAGGACTCAAAATACTACAAAGCAGTCATTCTCTGGAAGACGCTGCTTGCTGTTCAGTCCAAGACAGCTCAGGGCACAATCCTATGCAGGGCCTACAACTTAGTATGTAGTTAGTATGGTTGGCCAAGTTAGTATGGTTGGCCAAGGGATACTGGGAATTGTAGTACTTTTTTCTATCTAAATATGCTTCAGATTCCACCCTTAGCCTTCCTGATCACCCACCCTGGTGATGAAACTGCGAACCTGTTTAGATCATACACTAAACCACAGTGGATAAGCATTTGAGTTAGCGTGTCATGTGAACCATTCCTAACCATGGTGGCTACATAACCACAGTTTAAACACATTCATTAACTATTTACTGCAAACAGGTTAGCAGCCTAACCATGGCTTAGCGTGTTGCGTGAACAGGCCCATTGTTTACTATTCCTACAAGTGCATATTTAAAAGCTGTTTTCCCCCTCCTGTTTCTGGCATCAGGCTGGTATGACAAAAGACTTCTCTGCTAAGATAGATGCCCCTCAGATTGACTGTGAACATTCATTTCATCACTCACCATGAAGCCTGTTTTCAGCATGTAGTGTATTTCTAATCTTTAAACTTCACAAGACAAGGAGAGAAGGTTAATGCAACCTTCACCAGTGGGTTAAGAATAGCACTTCACTTGCAGAGACTATCAATAAAGTGTTCCCCGGCTGTATAATTATCTTATTAATTGGAACATTATTTACAGGGAGAGCTTCCTGCACAGCAGGCATCTCTTTGCTGAAATGCTTACAGTAACCAGCAGGCTGCCAGCACAACACTCAAGTTAAGGTAATAACAAAATGGCCAGTAAGTGCTTCTTAATGAATCGAGTCCTTGCAGTACAAAGAGAAGCCCCTTTCAATCGAAAAGGGAGGTGGGTGACCCTTTCAAGGTTGCCCACTGTCACAGATACGGATGCGTTTAAATTCATATTTAAACCTTGCTTTTAAAATACACAAAAGGAATTACCAAGATAGAAAGGGAAAGGGGGAAAAATGGCATCCTTGGGGAAGGAATTGATCGGTTCTCATTTACAAAATATGTATTCATTTATTTCCTTAAAACATTCCAAAATGTGACCATGAAAGAGATTGCTATTTTAATGCATGTAGTTAGCATTTTAAAAATAATATGGTTATATCCCCTTTTAATAAATAGACAGCATGAATGCAGCTAGCAATAAAATACTGCTATTTCCATTTTGCAACTGTAATGAATAGGGCTGCCAAGTCAGTAGCATTTCATTCCCTGAGATTTCAGGGCCAAAAATTGAGATCCAGGAGGTGGTTCCATGGGCAAACCCTTCAGTAACAATTGCAAAATTTTGTGTGTGTGTGTGTGTTAGCTCCCGGAACTGGGAGCCGTGTAGGTCTGCTCCCTCAGTGTGTACTTTGCCAATGAACACACCAGGTTGGAGAATGCAAGTTAAAATTTATTAATGAATAACTGTTGCAACATGGAACTCCAGCGCAAAATGCAAATTAAGAGTTCCCCTTCTGGGTGACACTTATACAATGTATAAGTGTCACCCAGAAGGGAGACCCCCCTCTTCAGTGCCTTGAAGTCATGGACTACCCATCTTGTCATGCCTACGAACCGCTCCCTCCAGGAAGTTTTTTACTGTGCAGAAGGCAAGCCTTTTCATACATCCCAATTAATGCGACTAGGGTACCTTGCACAATAGGCAGACTCACTATATGGCTACCAAGAAAGCCCCAACCAGAGGATAGGCCTTGGCTTCGCCCTCAAGCAACTACACTGCCCCATCGCCGAAAGCAAGGTGTAGTTTTTTTGGATGAGTCATGTGACTATCTCTCTCTTTCTCTCTCTTTCTCTCTCTCTCTCACACACACACTGACGGTTTCCTACACAAAAAGAACTACATTTAACTATTTAGTTTTCACAATAATGAACAAACTGAATTTGCAGTCACAGAAATATTTACACAGTGCTTAAAATTTATATTTGGAATTTGAAATGTACGCTCTGAATAGCTGTGGTTGCTGCTTTATATATCTGAAAAATTGGACACAGTTCAGTTCATAACTGAGGTCTGGTAGGGATCCATTCACAAAGTCATACCATTTCACAAGGTACGTTAATGCCTGATTGTACATTTTGATTGCATCTGTTTTGAAACGTACCTGTTAAGAATCAGGTAGCTGTTTTAAACTTAAGAACAATTTTGTTCCTAAGCAGTTATTTGTCCCTATGATTAATTAATTTCTCCTTCAAGTTGCATACCAACTGTGGGCCGACTCCACGTCCCCCACCCAAAATAATAGTAGAGTCACGGAAAATATTCATGAACTGATGCACAAATTGAGGTAGCGCGCTGAGAGTGAAATTTGAGAAGTGGTATCGGTTGTCATCTCATCTGCCTGATCACTAATAAACTGCCATATTATATCACTGGTCTGCCTTTTCCCCATTGCAGGAAATAGGCTTTAATGGCGGGCCGTGAGAGGAGTAGTTGTTCATTAGCAGGAAAGAGAGAAAGAGAAAGAGCTGCTGAGTGTTTCCATGGCTGAAAAGGCTATGGAACTTCATGCCAAGCTCCTCAAATCTTTCTTTGTATTTATCATTTTTAAGGATGCTCCAGGCCAGCTCAGCATAGCATAAACATTATGAATAAGAGCCTCTACTTGGTACTTCATCTTTAAAAACTATTGCCTGGCAGCATTGTGGAACACATGGCAATAATTGTTGGCCTTGGTAAGAAAACTCTTGTGTGTTTTCCGTATCTGGAATACAGACTTCTTTGCTCCATAAATTACAGCAACACTGTCTGCTGTATAAGCAACATTTTCAATAGATAAACCAAGATCATTTAAAGTCCTAAGAAGGCTGTAACGGATGGCAACAGCAGTCTCCAATGGTAACTCAGTCCAGCTGTTTCTCCTGGATTCCAAGGTCAGTATCTTAAGTACCACGCTGCCAGAAGGAACATTTATGGTTGCCGTTGGCAGGATCTACACTACTGCTGTAAAGCACTTTAAAGCGCTTCATAACAGTTTTGACAACTGTTGGGGCCCAGGACACACTCCACATACAGTTGTCAAAACTGTTATAAAGCACTTTAAAGCAGTAGTGTAGATAACACACTAAGCCATAGTGTTTAAGCAATTTAAGCTAAACATTATGGCTTAGCATGTCGCGTGAACCATTCCTAACCATGGTGGCTCCATAACCACGGTTTAATCATGCTCACTAACCATTTGCTGCAAAAGAGTTAGCAGCATAACCATGGCTTAGCGTGTCGTCTGAGAAAACCCATTAGTGGCAATAGGGGGGGAAAGGATTTTTGGTGTGTTTTTTCAGCTGAATAGCCTGCACATTATTTCCAATGGATTTGGTCCAAGCACCTTTTCAATCATGGTCTCTGCCTTGATTCTCGCATAGTGCATAATTTTGGCAGCAGCAGAGCCCTCACACATTGTTGATGCAGGTTTCATTCCGCAGTCTGTGCTTAAGGAACTGCGCTGGTGCATGACAGCACGGTACACACTGCCAACCTTTACTGCGGCAGTGTTGAGAGCCTCTGAACACTGAGCCTTTGAAAAGGAGGAAGGCGAGGCAGCCTTCTGCCTCACTGTTCTTGAGTTTTAAATGTGCGTTTCACTCCCCGGATGCTTCTGTACTGCCATCATCATTTAACTGTAAAGTTAATATTACAGTGCCTGCACTTGGCAGTTGTGGTGTCATCTTTCACAATCCATTCTTTAAATTCGTTGTTGTGTCTCCAGTTGTCTTACATGATACCAAGTATCATTTCTTCTTGGTTGCAGGAATCTGGTCCCTATCTTTAGGCTGCATCTGCAGGACAGGGATAATAATGGGATGTCCATGTACAATTACTTGTACTCTTGCAACACAACCTCACAGCACAAGGGTTCGTAAAATTCAAATATATCTGTGTCGGGATGTTATTTGGTACATCTTTACCTGGAAGTACATTGCATCGAACTTAACAGAGGATTACTTCCAAATAGACAAGGATAGGCTTGCACTGCCAATGATATTTTCAGATAATAATGCTGTTTTAAGCCAATATTGAAACTGAAAGAAGCCCCACACATATGGTAGAACCTTATCTTTTTCCCCCCAGTGCAAGGGAACCAACAGGCTAAAGATCCATTCCAATGAAAGTCCTTCACAAGTTATAACCCATGCTAGCTGTGGAATATCAGAGATGTGGGGTAACTCACCTCTGTAAAGCAACACATAAGCAACAGAGGTAGGCAAGTAAGACAGGCAGACACGAGCAGCACATTCATATTGCAAAAGCACACTCTCGCTCCCATCTCCTGGCTATTTCTGTGTCACTCTCTCGCTCACTGTCCTGCCTATCTGCCATTTTGTGATTGAATCATTCTTGTGATAATGGTCTCTCACTTGCTCTCTCCGAAGTCACTTCTTGTATCTCCTTCATCTAGTTCTAGCCTCCATTCCCCCCCACCCCGCCTGCACTGAGCATGTGCTGCTTGGCTTCAGATAACCTTCAGGGAGTGGGATTTATCTCCCTGCCCCCTAATTGGAATTGGGGAAAACACTGGAAAGAAAAGGCCCTCTTACAAGACTTTTTACTTTCAAACTGAGGATTTTTTTTTAAAAAAAAGTTTTATTTAAAAATAATATTGATGCAAAACTCAAAATTCAAAGGTAGTCATTTGAGACTAGCTGAAAACCCTGAGTTTTAGCTTGCTGCCCTTAGGCCCTGAGAAGTGACCCCAAAATTCTCAGGGCCACAGCAGGAGACCTTGCAATCCTAATAATGGATAATAGCGTAGCAATGCTTCCTGAAAGCACAGCTGAAAGCATTATTTTTATGCATGCCATGGTTGCAACTCTCACATAGTCAGGAGGAGTCTAGGGAACGTAAGAATGCTCTCACCATGAATTCTCCCTATTATTGAGTTTTGAGCTGTTTGAGCAAGGATGTATGAGAAATTCATTTCATTTTGGTTTTAGTCAGGATTTACCCAATTTGCACCTTTTTACCAAACATGGACTTGGATGCAATCTGCAGTCAAAGCACATACATTTCTGAACTTGCAATGTGATTTGTGAACCCAAAATGAATGTGTTCTAGAGTATGCGTACATTTGAAAAATGTGCACAAATAGGCTTTAATCAATGGGAGAAAAACATGTATATTTCAAAGATGCACACAAAGATGCGTACATTTAGAAATATATGCACATAAAATACACATGGATTCTCATGCAGTGTGTGTGTGTGATTTTACAATCTGATATAGATTCAAGTTGGAACAAGTGTTGAGCTTCTTACTTAACCTAGAAATTTGTAAAAATAAAAATAGGATTAAAAAAAGCAAAATAAAAAATAAAACCTGAATTTGTGGTAACTATTTATATGCCACCTTTCAGGGCATGAGCCTATATGCTCCTTTCCCCTAAGATATTTTTGCTAGAAGTACTACTGTTTTTTCATTTTTCATTTCAAACCCAACTATGCTGAAAGATGTTTGCCTCACCTCAAGCCAGATCCACAGATGGCATGCATTTGTCCGAGAATATTTTAACTTTTTGGCCTTGACTGAGGCAGGGAAAGAACTTCATGGTGTTGTAAATGTGTTGTGTTTTTAAATGCTCTTGACTGTTTCAAGGATATATTTTTGCTAATTAGCAGCCTCGCTTTAAACAGATTGGACAGGCAATCATGTCAGTCACCAGTTGAAATGAACGTTATTTTTGTCTTAAAATAAGTGATATATAGTAAAGATATGTGAGGCTCCTTTCACAGACTTGTCAGCCTGAAACATGCAAGTGTGTTGTGCCAGAAAGCTGAGTTCACTTGACTTATAGTGAATGTCGCCAGTAGTTTGAAATAACGGTGAACAGACTATATGTTCCTGCTGATTGCTAAGATCCATCTTTGGTTACGCCATCCACAATAGTGTGACCAGTGGCTACCAGGGAAAGAGCCTTCTCTGTGGTGGCCTCCTATCTGTGGAATACCCTCCCTAGGGAGATCTACCTGGTATCTTCACTGCATACAGATGCCATGTTAAGACCTTCCTATTTGAGTGCTCTGAGTGTTCATTTACTGCTGGCTCTTTAAGACATTTTAATATTTTGATATTGGCCCCATCCCCTTTGGAGCAACCGCTGACCATTTGGTAGTTCCCTGGTGTTGGCATGTTTTTCCACCCCGTTCTAAAAGTTTGAAATCCTCAGTTCCTGGCAATAAGAGTTTTAAGCTGGTATTTTTCTTAACCCTGCCTCTTTTGCTTTCAGTCCTGTCCACCAATGGAATGACCTCATCAAGAGCTTCTCTGAAATTGAATTCAGCCCTTGGACTGAAAGAGGTGAAGACTTGTGGGTCCAAGTTGTGGGTTTCCTTTAGAACCAGCCATAACCCTAAAGGAGCTATTTAAGGCGCTGAACCCATTTCCGGGTTAGGATTCAGCACTTTGGATAGCTCCTTTAGAGTTCTGGCTGGTTCTGACTCTTAAACCCAGGCCCTTTCTACACCGTGCAAGTGTAGAGGGAGGGAGGGGGGTGATCCCGGACTTACCTTCTTCCAGGATCGTCCCCCGTGTCCAAATGGCCAGCGCGACATCCGGGATGGGAGGAGGGATGTCACGCGAGTGGAGGTGGCCATTTTTAAAAAAAGTTATAGCAGCTAGAGCGTGCTCACGCTCCAGCAAAAGTTATGTGTGTGTGGGAAATCCCCCTGCTCCCGCTCCTTCACCCACCCCCGATTCTTCCCAGCCTGGCTCCTTCTCTCTACTGATCCCCGCTACTCGCGGGGAGGAGGGACGAAGCCAGGCCACACATCTCCACCTGTCTTGGGATGATCCCAAGACCGTGGCAGGAATCAGGTTTTCCCAGGGATTATTTATCCCTGGGAAAATGCGTGCTCGTCTCCCCTGCCCCCTGGAGTCCTTGGGTGTCAATTGGACATCCAGGGACTCGGCCATGACCAGCCCGGATTTTTGGGTTAGTGAAGAAACAGCCCCAGAATGGATTCACAACCCCACTCCAATTCGAACCACCAGAGTCCATTGATTCCCCTGCTTTAGAGAAAAACAAAAACAGACACAGAGCTGACCTTTCAAGTAATGTGTCGTTTGACCCTTAGTATGAAGTGGTTCAAGGCTGAGGGGTGTGTGTGAACTGTACTGTTTCATACTGATTTAATTCTTGGTTGCAGTTCATCCTGCTTCAACTGATGCCCTCCAAATATTTTGGATTCCAACTCCCACTATTCCTGATCATTGGCTATGCTGGCTGGGGCTGATGGGAGTTGAAGTCCACGACATCTGGGGTGTGCCAGTTTGGGCAAGGCTGTCAGAGAGGAACAAGATTGCTTCCTCTTGTGATACCTGCGATCAAAGAAAAAATTCAGCAGGTGGCATCATTCACCCATACTTGGTGCTACCTACGTATTTCTGTGCTTTGGAAACAACCCAAACATTCTACCCACTGCATTCGACATTTTTGTAGACAAATAATTTCTACTGGGGGTTGAATGCTGGAAAAGGAAAACATTTTAACACGTCATCGCAAACCTCCCAGGTGCCATACGATTCCATAATCCTTAGGTCAAAAGAAGACGAAACGTTTTGCTTGTCATTTGTCTTTCTGTCACAGATTACTTACGTTAGCAACAGGATCTGTCAGCCCCATTGAAGTGGTAATTCTAGTTTTCAGTGAAGGCTGTGGATCACAAATATGTAGGTTTCGTGCACAAGTTCCGATGACTGCATGGTGGTTAACAGTGGGGCTTCAGGCATATCCCCAGTCCCTACCCAGAATGAACACCTGTACTGGGCTCCTGCATCACTTCAAAGTCTGAAAATGCTACTGTGAGATGACCTTTCATCAAATGAGCTTTCACCAGATGCATAAAATGCACAGTGGGATATCAGATATGCATGGCCAGTGGTTGGAGGAAGGCAAGGGGAAGGTTTTTCCCAATGTCTGGGGGTTGGTAATATTATCTTAGTGAAATTAAACAGATAAGTGCAAAAAGGATAGATAGTGTTTTGTGCTTGTCTTAGTTTTCATCACCTACAACAAACCTGAAATGCCACATATTTGCCCCTTTCCCCACCAAGGGACCTAGCCTTCCCACAATGTTAGTGTGCCACACACTAACATCTGTGGCCCTTAGAGTCATAGAATAGTAGAATTGGAAGCAGCCTATAAGGCCATTGAGTCCAACTCCCTGCTCAATGCAGGAATCCACATTAAAGCATATCTGACAGATTGCTGTCCAGATGCATCATGAATGCCTCTAGCATGGGAGAACCCACAACATCCCTAGGTAATTGGTTCCATTGTCATACTGCTCTAACAGTCAGGACGTTTCCCCTGATGTCCAGCCAGAATCTGCCTTCCTGTAACTTGAGCCCGTTATTCCATGTCCTGCGCTTTGGGATGATTGAGAAGAGATCCTGGCTCTTCTCTTCTCTAGGCTAAACATACCCAGTTCTTTCAGTCTCTCCTCATAGGGCTTTATTCCCAGACCCCTGATCATCCCCATTGCCCTCCTTTGAATCCCCTCCAGCTTGTCAGAATCCTTCTTGCAGCGTGGTGCCCAGAACTGGACGCAGTACTCAACATGAGGCCTAACCAGTGCTAAATAGAGGGGATCCAGTACCTCACAGAATTTGGAAGCTATACTTCTATAAGGAAAGGAAAGGAACCTCTCATGCAAGCACTGAGTCATTACTGACTCTTGGAGGGACGCCAGCTTTTGCTGATGTTTTCTTGGCAGGCCTTATAGCGGGGTGGTTTGCCGTTGCCTTCCCCGGCCGTGATTACCTTTCCCCCAGCTAAGTGGGTACTCATTTTACCGACCTCGGGAGGATGGAAGGCTGAGTCGACCCGAGCCGGCTGCCTGAAACCAGCTTCCGCTGGGATCGAACTCAGGCCGTGGGGAGAGTTTCAGCTGCAGAAACTGCTGCTTTACCACTCTGCGCCACATGAGGCTCATACTTCTATAAATGCAGCCCCAAATAACATTTGGTTTTTTTGCAGCCACCTCACTCTGTGGACTCATATTCAGCTTGTGATCTACAAGAATTACAAGATCCTTCTCACTTGTAGTAAAGCTGTGCATTTGGTTTCTTTTTCCTAGGTGTAGAACTTGGCATTTATTCCTATTAAATTTCTTTCTGTTGTTTTCAGCCCAGTACTCCAGCCTATCAAGATCACTTTGAAATTTGTTTCTGTCTTCCAGGATATTAGCTATCCCACCCAATTTTGTGCCATTTGCAGATTTTATAAGCATTCCCTGTACTTCATTGTCCAAGTCATTAATAAAAATATTGAAGAGCACTGGGCCCAGGAGTGAGCCTCTTGTTAACTACCTCCAGTTTGAGAAGATACCATTGATAAGCATTCTTTGAGTCTGATTCACCTAATAGTTGATCTATCTCTATCTATCTATCTATCTATCTATCTATCTATCTATCTATCTATCTATGGATCCACCTAATAGTTGTTCTCTCTAGCCCACTTTTAGCTAGTGTGCTAATTAGAATGTCATGGGGGCACTTGGTCAAAAGCTTTGCTGAAGGCAAGATATATTACGTTCACAGCATTCCCACAGTCCACAAGGATGGTTACCCAATCAAAAAATGAGATCAGATTAGTCTGGCAGGATTTGTTCATGACAAATCCATCCTGGCTTCTAGAAATCACTGCATTGTTTTCAAGGTACTTACAGATTGACTTCTTTATAATCTGCTCCAAAAATTTCCCAGGGATTGATGTCAGACTAACTGGTCTATAGTTCCCAGGCTCCTCCTTTTTGGAGATGGGGACAACATTAGCCCTCCTCCAGTCATCCGGGTAGATTAGGACTAGCAATAAAATGGATTTCATTTTTTTTGTTACATTAATATCCTGCCTTTCCTCCAAGGAGCCCAAGGCAGTGAATATGAGCCTCCTCCTCTCCATTTCATCCTGATGTAGGTTAGGCTGTGAGTCAATGACAGGCCCAAAATTACCCAATGAGCTTCATGGCTGAGTGGGGACTAGAACCCAGGTCTCCCAAATCTCAGTTCAGCACTGTGACCAATACACCACACTGATTCTCAGCGCATTGGCTCACACTGGGTGAGATCATTAAAATCTCCATTTGACTGATCTACCAAGTGATGGGAAGCTTTCTTGCAAATGTATATCATATGATCAGAATCTATGGCCTAATCTACACCAAGCAGGATATTGCATTATGAAAGTGGTATGACAGCGGTATATAACAAGCAGGAGTCACACTACTGTTTTATAGTGGTATTGAAGTGCACTGACAACAGTTGGAGCCCATTGACTCTTACCATATACTGCTTTCATACCACTATATCCTGCTTGGTGTGGCTCCTGTCTTTTATATACCACTTTCATACCGCTTTCATAGGGCCTTGTTAGACCCTGCCGGATAAGCTGCCAGGGAGGCGGGGCGACGGCACGCTAACTTTAGTGCGTGCCGCCCCGCCTCCTAGACGGCCGACGCGCAGGGACTACGGAAGCCCTGCAGCGTCGGCCATTTTTTGTTGTTGTTAAAGGGGCCACGTGCGCCCTGAAGACTTCAGAGAAGGTAAGTGGGTTTTTTTTTACTTAAGCCCCCCACCCTTTTTTAAATTAAGCCCCCTGCCCCCTGCCCACTCTTTCCCGCCATCCCTCCCCATCCCGTATGTCGCCCTGTGCTCTCCCTCCCTGTCCCGTGTGTCGCCCTGCGCCCTCTCTCCCTGTCCCGTGTGTTGCCCTGCGCCATCCTCCCTGTCCCGTGTGTCACCCTGCGCCATCCCTCCCTGTCCCGTGTGTCGCCCTGCGCCATCCCTCCCTGTCCCGTGTGTCGCCCTGCGCCATCCCTCCCTGTCCCGTGTGTCGCCCTGCGTCATCCTTCCCTGTCCCGTGTCGCCCTGTGCCATCCCTCCCTGTGCCGTGTGTTGCCCTGCGCCCTCCCTCCCTGTCCCGTGTCGCCCTGCGCCATCCCAATCTCTCCTGCTGGGTCCGGCCTTTCCCCTCCGGGATCCCCCCCCTGGCCCAATGGGCACAGCGGTCGTATGAGCGCTGTGCCCAGTCCGTGGCTTTTCCCGGCTACTCGCGAGTAAGCGAGTAGCCGCAAAAAGCCACGGACCCTGCTAGACGTTCCGCAGCCCCGGCCTTAGGCCGGGGCTGCGGAAAAGGTGCGCCATAAGCAAATTCACTTATGGCGCGTTAGGGGAGGCTTTAGTGCGGCCTGGGCCCGGATTCCCCTGTGCGTCATCTGGACGCACAGCAGGGAAACCGGGCCTCAAAGTGCGCTAAGGCCTCCTCTAGCAAGGCCCATAGTGTAATATCCTGCTTGGTGTAGATGAGCCCTATATTTCACTGCAATACAATGTGATCCATGCAGGTGTTCACATCATGCAGAATAACTGTATGATGTGAACCACTATGTGCTCTACTTGGAGATGGTGTTATCCACTTTGTTCATGATTTCAGATCTGAATTTAACCACTTCCCAGAACATGGTTTTAAAATTAACAAACCAAAAGCGCCTAACCTTTTCCAGGTCACAGATAAATATAGATCTGACCAAGTAGGCTTGTGCTCTTAAGGAAGCGTGACTATAAGAAAATGAGGGAGATGGGTTATCTCAGGGTGACATAAAGGATCGTGGATACACATGGTAAACGATCTTTCTAAAGAGATCAGGGTAGGTCACTCTTTTTAAAAACTTCTAACAAATATACCAATAGGGGAGACTGCATGGGAGAAATATTAGCTGGGTACTGGGAAGAAAAAGATACTTCCCATTTTAAAAATGGACAGATTGTTCCAGAGATGTGGGGACATACTGATATTTGTTTCTCCCCCCTACTTTTCAGCCATAATGGTTCTGAAAGAGTGGTTTCACTCTTTCAGAATCATAATAATAACTTAAGATTTCTAGGTGTATTTTTAAGCTATCGGTTACAGAATGATGGTATCAAATGAATCCAGTCTGATGTCTGCCATGGCTCCTAGCTCACTGCAACTGTGAGTGGCAGCAAAGAAAGGTCTGGTGGGGTGAGGTGGGGAGATGTTCTTCAGGGTTCCCTCCTGTTGACCAGATGTTCCTGCTACCAGTACTTGTACTGCTGCTCTAAACAGATGTCTCAACAGCTTCATGCCTTTAACTCTCAGGGGCAATGTTGAAGGCATGGGGAAAGTGGCAGTGGTGGGGTGCGGGGTGGGACAGTGATGTACAACACCTTGCTGTCCTCTTGTTGGTGTTACTGTGTGGTGACCTTTAAAGCTCTAAATAGTTTGGGACCAATTTAGTTGGAGGCCCACTTGCCTGGGCCATATAATGGTCTCAGAGGCTTTATATTCAGGCCTGCAGTTGAGGTCTGGTAGATTGGTGGGCACTAGAAATGGGGTCTTTTTGTTGGTAGTGCCATATTCGTGGAACTCACTCCAAAGGGAAAGAAATATGTTCCCATCTCTATCAGTTTTTAAATGGACTGAAAGTTTTTATTATTTCAATCTGCTTTTAATTAAAAATGTGCTTTGCGATGGATTTTATCATGTTAAACTACTGGTTTTTGTTTTGAAATAGTTTTAATTGTAATTAGCATGTTTTATTTATATATTATGCTTTAATTCTGTGTGTGAACCCACCTGAGGAGAGCTTTGACCCGAAGGGTGACATATAAATAATAATAATAATAATAATAATAATAATAATAATAATATAGCACCATCAGTGTACGTAACGGGATGATAAATAAAGAATGACTTCCAAGTCAGGTCTAGCCAGTAGGATAAAGTGGGGTGAACATCTTGTTGCAGGTGGGTGTGGAATTTAATGGCCAGCAAACTTAAGCTTTACGGAGCTATCTATCTCTGATGGATGTTATGCTCCAAAAGCAAAGGTTTAGATTGTAAATTCATTGTTTTCCCTTGACTTCTAGGATTCCTGAATCATACATATCATTCCTGCCCAGTTTATGTTTGTGATGAGGGTAAAGCATTCCAGCTCAGTATTTCATATATGGTAATAGAAAATATCAATTTGAACAAACCAATGTGATTTGCGCAGGATTTCATGTGTCTGATCACCCTCCGGACTGGATTCAGCACACACAAATGGATGCAAAGTTGTAGGGTGGCATAATTTTATGCCCATCATCCAGGTGTGTGTGTGTGTGTGTGTGTGTGTGTGTGTGTGTGTGTGTGTGAGAGAGAGAGAGAGAGAGAGAGAGAGAGAGAGAGAGAGAGAGGCCTTAGTTAGACCTAAGGATTATCCCAGGCAAATGGAGGGGTTGTCCCTGCCTGCTCTCAGGATCCCCTGTGTGCCATTTGGATGCATAGGGATGATCCAGGGACAATCCTGGGATAGGCCTGGTCTAGCCATGGCCAGAGAGAGAGAGGGGGGGGGGAGAGAGAGAGAGAGAGAGAGAGAATCTGGGTTTAATCAGGTCCGTGTGTTAACAAAAGATGCTCATGTTCATTTTTTAAAACACCGGTCATCTGTGCATGGGTGTGGGAGATTCCTAGGTGATTGATGCTATCAAAAGCTGACTGTGTAGACCATTTGGGGAGTGTGTGTGAATTGCACAGCCTGTAAGGATCAGGGCCATAGTGCTGTCCTTGCTACAGCCTAGAACTTGGACACAAGCTAAAAGCAAAGATATGGCATCACAAATGTAAGGACTGTGCAGCACTGTATGGGCTTTTTAATCAGCAGTTTTTATTGATTGATTGATCTTCTCCCTGAAGGTGCATATCCACAACAACCCACCTAAATGGCAACTTAAATTTAACTTGGTTTCCTATTTCCTTTTTGTCATCCTATTCAAAAGATCTGTGGGTGGGTTTTGTGGGTGGGTGGGTTTTTAAATTAAATCACATTTTCAGATGTTGGAAACAGAAATTGGTGGTGGTGGTGAGGATACTGCCTTGCTTTAAACCAGTATTTGACCGACTAAAGCTTCAGTGTTGCTAAGCAACTTGTCCCCTCCACCCATTTCCCCCCAGCCTGGTTGCTATAGAGCTGCCTGCCAGAACTATCAAATTACAAAGAGGAGGCATTACTCATTAAAAATTAGAGCCAGAGTGGCAAATAAACATTTTGAAGCATTTTCGTTTAACTCCTTTCCCTTTCAACTGGAGTAATCCTGCTCCCAACTGTATTGTTCCCTTCTGCCTCTCAATGCCACAGTAATGTTTCCCCTTTCAAAGAGTACAGCTTTTCTTCTTTTTAATTAACCCTCCATGGATAATTGTGTCACATGTTGCTTCAGCCTGATCCTAAACATGTTTACTTAGATGTCTCAGTAAGTTCATTAGGCTTCTAGTGCCCACTTTGCAACCGTTAAAACTTGGATGCTTTGGGAGGGGGTTGGATAAATTCCTGGAGGCGAAGGCTATCCATGGCTGCTAGCCCTGATGGTTGTGTGCTAACTCCAGTATTCGAGGCGGTGGGCCTGTGTGCACCAGTTGCTGGGGAACATGGGTGGGAGGGTGCTGTGGCACCATGTCCTGCCTTGTTGGTCCCTGGCCGGTGGCTGGTTGGCCACTGCGTGAACAGAGTGCTGGACTAGATGGACCCTTGGTCTGATCCAGCATGGCCCTTCTTACGTTCTTATGCTTCTGTGTCCTAAATGTATTTACCCAGAAGTAAGTTCCACTGTTGTGACTGAGGCTGCAATCCTTCATCCAGTTTCCTGAGAGTAAGCTGCACTAAGCACACTGGGATTTACTTTTACATAGACATATAGAGGATTGTGCTGCCACTCTTTTGTAAACCTGTTTAGAATGACAGATTTATTGGCAATTTTATGCTGTTCCTATGCACACTCACCTGGAAGTATGCCCCATTTAACTCAGGGGGACGTACTTCTGAATTAATACACATAGAATTGGACTGTTAATCTGGAAACATAAGCAAAGACATAGCAATACAAGAGAAGAAATTTGATTGTCAATAATCACAATAGGAATATGGGGTTGGATCCAGAATTAGTCATAAGTAAGAGATGGGGAGAAAATGGCAGCCAAAAACGACCACCTCAGGCAGCTACTCCAGCTGTGACCCCCCACCACAAGGACCTTAACCACCGATGGCCCTCAGGGAAGGATCCTCATGTGTTCCTCAATTTTAATATTTTACTGTAGTTTTATAACTGTACCTTTATGTTACTTACAAGCCACCTCAGAAGGATTTGTATTCTGAAAGGCAGGATATAAATAATTGTAATAAATAAATACCCATTGAAATCAATGGGGACTTGATCAACTGGAAAGTAAGTCCTATTGTGTTCAGTGTAGCTGAGTCCTTAATGAGTGTAAAGGATTACAGCATAGTTTCCACAGATGTAAGTGACTAATAATTATGGATGCAATCCGTAGCATTCTCACCAAGAAGCATATTGCAGGGAAACCAGTGGGACTGATTCTGAGTTAACACACTTAGTTAGGACATGCTGCCGCAGCTTGCCGTTTCTGTTGCCTGAAATGTATCAAGCAAATCAACTGCAGCTTTGCTTTCCAAAAACCTGTAACAAACCCAAAACATTTCATAAATTGGGGTAGGTTTAAAATATTAGGTCAGCATGATCCTCCTGAAATTGTATCTATGAGCATCCTATCATGCTTGTTAAGATGAAGCCTTTGATGCTGATTGACTGAACTGGCATGGTTGGATAAACTCCTTAGAGGTCTGACTGGTTCCGACTGAAACCTGGAGAGGATTCAGTGCCCCACTGCTATCCGAGCCACCAGCCTCCACTGCCTCTGGTTCCTCTCAGCCCACTGTCTCCTATGAAGTACAGGCACTTATAGGGTTCACGTTTCTTGAACTTGTGCCACAAAAAATACTGTCTTAAATAACAATGCTATTTAACATATTTTGCAGGTTACTCAGTTCTTCAGGTGATGAGACAGACATTCCTTAGTTAGGCTAGTCTTATTAACCACATATTGAAGATCCTGGAATTGCCTAGGGCCACTTACAGCCCAGTCTTGAACATCACAATCTTATACTCACCTAGTTCACTGAAACTCCACAGTTCAGT
Organism: Elgaria multicarinata webbii; assembly: GCF_023053635.1. Taxonomy (NCBI): domain Eukaryota; kingdom Metazoa; phylum Chordata; class Lepidosauria; order Squamata; family Anguidae; genus Elgaria; species Elgaria multicarinata. The sequence goes on along the minus strand of NC_086175.1, from coordinate 22,708,681 downwards.
TTGCATAAGGCCATTTCTACACTAGCCTGGTGTAGAGAGGGGTGTGTGTGATCCTGGACTTCCTTTCTTCCGGGATCCCCCCCCCCCCCCCGGTGTCCAAATGGCCAGCCCGACATCCAGGATGGGATGAGGGATGTCGCATGAGTGGAGGAGGCCATTTTTTTAAAAAAAAAGTTACAGGAGCTGGAGTGCACTCGTGCTCCAGAAAAAAGTAAATGGAAGGGGGAAAGCCCCGAACCCTCCTCCCCTGATTCCTCCTGGCCTGGCTCCTCCCCTCTACTGCTCCTCGCTACTCACGGGGAGGAGGAAAGAAACCGGGATGAGCATCTACACCTCCCATGGTCTTGGGAAGATCCCAAGACTACAGGAAGAAACGGATTTCCCCAGAGATTATTTATCCCTGGGAAAACCCATGCTCGTCTCCCCTGCCCCCGGGAGTCCCTGTGTGCCATTTGGACGCACAGGGACTCAGCCGTGACCAGCCCGCATTTTCGGGCTGGTGTAGAAACGGCCTAAGATTGCAGCCTTAGTGATTTATGGCTAGGATCAGTTTTGAGATGGGGATTACACCCTCTCTGTTATATCAATTCAGTTAAAGTTGTGCCAGGTAAAAAGGCTAAAATGATTTCGGATTCTCTGGCTTTGGAGATTCTTATAGTGAAAAATTAATCCCTAAACCAACAGCCCTTTAGATGTTTCTCTTGAGTCTTAGTGCTGCCATAATCTGAGGCATAGAAAAGCAACCTGATGCCCTCCAGATATGTTGGACTAAAACTTACATCACACACCTTGGCCAATGGTTGAAGGTTTATGGGCGTTGTAGTCTGATACACCTGGAGGGTGCCAGGTTGCCTACTTCTGATCTGAAGAAAGCAGCCAGTATGGGAATCTGTCTCGTCAGTCTTGTAGAGAACTCCTGTAGGCACTTACATAATTCTAGAATGGAGTGTTGTCAGAGGAAGCAGACATGCTAAAATACACAGTCTGATCCTTCCAAATGTGGGCATAGCAATACCAGTCGTGTTTGCTGCACATCCTACATTGATTTCATTGGTGCTTAAGCAGCAGGCCAACACAGACTGCTCTGAAGTGAATGAAGGTTGTCCTGTTTTCTGGATTGTGCTTTATCATCATACGTTACTGGATATCAATAATAATAAAAAACAGTGAATGAATGTTGCACAGCTGCAATGCTTGTTGGAGTTTGCCATGTCCTCATTTGCCCTTTAATTAATCTGGTCCTGAACATCAGTGTGTTTGAAGAAGTACCTAAAGTCTGGGCTGCTGGCCAATTTCCTAAGCATTACACGGAGCCTTGCATCTCTTTGGCTAGTCTGTGTTCGCTTTCCCCTTTGTCTTTGGCAAGGACTCTCTTTGCCTCCCTCCTGCCCGGTTTAACAGCAAGTATATTTTGATTTCATTTTTTTTTAAAAAATCTATGTATTCCATATGTCCTAGCTATATTTTGCTTCCTTTCAATAACATCTATCTGTTTATCAGGTAAGATTTTTACTACCTTTGGCTACACAGTTGAGTATTGAAGGCAGTACACCATTTGGGCTCCATCACACCTACTTCCCCCCCCCCTGAATACTTAGCAAGTCGAGCGCTGGGCACTTTCACATCTGTGCGTTGCTGCACTCTTTCAGCTCATGTATCTTTTCACCTGGAGCACAGCTATGCTGGTGAAATTTCCGACCTGCCCCTTGGGAAAGGTTTACAGGGGAGGAGGAGTGAAGGTTTGTTTTGCTTGTTTCAAAGAGTGGGCAGATGAACAATCACTTTAATTTCTTTTGTAAAGGTGGCCAGGTCCCCTCCTTTGCTCCAAGGTAACCAAAATGCTTACATCTGCGTAAGTTTTAAAGATAAAGAGATCAAACTTAGCATGGAAATAGCTCATAAGGAGTGTTTTAGCCTACCCAATTTTGAATCAGATTGGTTCATCCGTTGTTTTTAAGGATTTTAATGGAAATTTAAAAAATGCTTACATCTGCATAATTTTTAAAAATAAAGAGATCAAAATTGGCACAGTGATAGCTCTTAAGGAGGGCTTTCAGTATGCTAAGTTTGAATCAGATCAGTTCATCCCTTGATCTTTTTTAAGGAATGTTTAAATTTCCCCCTCTTAAAACCTTTCCCTCATAGTCCACCAGTGTGCAGGATCGCTTTTCCTTACCATTGATCATGCAAAGCTGTGCATCTCCAAGTTTATAAACTACTTCAGCATAGGGTTGCAGAGCGCTCATTTCCAGTGTGCTGTTGTAGACTTAAAAAAATAAAAGCTGCTGAGTGACCACACTATTAAACGTCAGTTCTATATATAGAACTGACTATAACGTCTATAAAGTCGGAAGTAAGTCTCTCTCTGTTCAATGGGGTTTACTCAGATGGTAAGCATGCATCTGAATTTAGTATGACTCGATGTAAATGCAGTTGAAATAAATGGGATTTACTCTTGAGTAAGGGAACCAGCAGATCTGTAGTTTATAACAAAGAATTCAGTGCCACATAGTCTTTAATATGAACTGCCCAGAGAGTTTTGGCTATTGGGCTGTATAAAAATGTAATAAATAAATAAATAGATTCTGTTGTTTTGCTGCAACAGAAGAATATAGCTAGCCTTCTGGAAATTGTATTATTTATTTATTTATTTATTTATTTATTACATTTATATACCGCCCCCATAGCTGAAGCTCTCTGGGCGGTTTACAAAAGTTAAAAACAGTGAACATTAAATTGTAGACTTCATATGTTTTGAATCAATGTATTTTGAATCAATCATATATGTTTCATATATATTTGAATCAATCCTTCATATATTTTGAACCAATCCTTAATATAGCATGTTTGTTTTTATTTCATTTTTTCGGCATTTTTATTGCTCACCTTGTGTCCTGAACATGGCCCATACACCATGCATAGCGGCTCACAAGGAGTTAATGCACCTCTTCTTTTGCTTTATGCCTGAGACTGCAATAGTGCTTAGGAGCCACAATGGATGCCTAATGGACTGCATCCATCTTGGTGAGTCGCTAGTTGTAAAAGCTGGATTTAGATTCTTGCTTCATTTTTTATTTGTTTATGAAGTAAACTTCTTTCCCAGGTGTTCAACGAGGTTTAAATAACAATTTAAATACAATCCAAGAAATGTAAACCCAAAGTATTGATTGTCATTATTTTAATCTGATCAATGTTGTTTAAATTAATGGCTAGTAACATAAATGTCCTATTCTGTGGTCCTTGAAGCCAGTACTATCTGATAAAGTCCAAAGCAGGTAAAGTCCAGTCAAGGTAGGGAAAATGAAATCATAGCAGGCAAAGTCAGATCAACTAAGCAAAGCCGAGACAAAGTACATAAAGTCATTGTAGGCAAAGGCAAAGCAAGAGCAGATTTAAACAGGACCTTGGACAGCTCCAGGTGATTCCTGATGGCTGAAGCTCTCTCCCATTTGGTGTTTATAGGAGAATATTGTCTCAGGAGGGAGCTAAAGCCAACTGAAATCTTGTGTAAGCTGACAAGATAGTGTGGTTTTCTCTGACTCCCAGGAAGTGCTGACTAGACTATTAATGGACCCTCACTTGATATTGCCATCTTAAACTTTTGCAAGGCTGAGGAGATGGACGTTCTGTCAGGGTCTCATCCTTTGAGTCAGACAGTGGTGATGGATCTCTGTCCTCGCATGAATAAGTTACTGACTGTCCTTCTAGGCAGAAGATCAACGTAGCTCTACTACATGCTGTGTGCAAAGCAGTGGGATTTCCCCCCGTGTGGTAACATTAAAAAAATGTCCCCTACCCAATCTGAAATGAGGGCCAAACTAGACATTACATTAAATGCACCTTTGTATTTAGCATGAAGGATTTTTTTTAAAAAAAATGCAAACAGCATCAGCTGGGAGCAGGACTAATAATGAGCAGGTATGGAGAGGTGCCAATGGGAATTTTTTTCTCAAAGCAAATATTGGCTTCAGAGGCGGAATTTTCCTCAGGACTGCCATAGAGAAGGAAAGGGTTAAATTATTCCTCCATGTTCTTTTAATTATCCGTTCCTATCATTGATGCCACTTGCATTTTAAAAACAACAACCTTGCACCTTATTGCAATACAGGCCAAATACAGCTTCAAGTGTGAGAATGTTTGAGTCAGCTAATTGCTCTTATATGTTTTTTGAAATATTTTATTTATTTATTTTATTGTAGGGTGTGTTTTTTAACCCATCCCTTCAACATGTTCCTAAGCTGCTTTACAGAAATACAAGTTAAAATAGCAACACCAAAATAGGTAACAGCAAACTAAAAACAGAAATGTTAAAAGAACAGGTAAAACAGTAACTGGATTTAAACAATTTAAGGTAAAACGATTGGGGAAATGAGGCATTCTTTATATGAGGCATTCTATATAAATAATAAATAAATAAATAAATTCTTTGAGCAACAAGATGGCATCAATGTAGGCTTCAAGTGAGCCTTGCTGGAGAGAACATTCTAAAGTTGGGGCACCACCACTGTAAAGGCCCTCTCTTGGGGGCAAAAGAACTGGAGAAGGGCGTCTGTTGAATATCTTAGTATATGGATAGACATATGTGGAGGCAGGCTGCCTTTTTGGCACCCCGATATACACTGTAAAGGGTTTTAAACCAGCACTTTGAACTGAGCCCGGAAGCACACTGGGAGCCAGTACCACTGGCAAAGCACCTCCCACAAAGAAGTCAGTTCCATGAGGCTCCGCCCTTCATCAACAGCCACTTAGCTGAGGTGAAGGAGAGAAAGGAAGCAGGGCTACACCATTGAGGGGAGAGTCCATGGCTCACAGGAGTGGGTCCATGGCTTAAGGTTAGGCATGAGGCTCAGTGGCAGAGCATCTGCTTTGCATGCAGAAGGTCCCAGTGAATCCCAGGTATGTTCAGATAGGGCAGGAAAAAATTCTGCCTGAAACCATGGGGAGCCACTGCCAGTCAGTGTCGACAATATTGAGCTAGATGGATCAATGGTCTGCCTCAGTATAAGGCAGCTTCCTATGAGACCAGCAAAGTTTGACTCCTCCTCTCCCTGAACTTCCATTTCAGCTGGTCTTTATAAGAATGTTGTCACTAAAAACTAAGGCCCATATATTCTTTTTTCTTTTTCTTTTTTTGGTCCTCTCACCCAATCCCTTTTCCTTTTGTGTCGTGTCTTTTAGATCAGGGGTGGGCAAACATTAGACTTGTGCGACCTACTTTGTTTTTACTAGAATACTGAGATCTAACTGAAGCTTAGTGCAAAAGACATACAATCTGATTTACAGACATCTGAGCCCAAGAATTTATTTTCAGTACCAGAACTAAACAGAGCTCAGCGTCCTCCCACACAAAAATCCACTCCTAGTTACCTCAAGGATTCTTCAATTCAGCAGTATAATTTAGGTGTGTGTGTGTGTGTGTGTCATTTTGTTGCTGTTGTGGTTAAACAATTGAGAGTCAGAAATCTTTGCTATCTACTGCAAATCACTTGGATATTCAGTAGTTCCAGGTCTACTTTCTGCCCAGCCTCATTTTAGATTGTAGGATGGAAGGCAGGGAATTGTCTCGTTATTGATATTTGTAAACCACTCTGGGAACTTTTTTTGTCTAAAGTGCAGGATACCCTGGAGAAGAGGCTGATGCTAGGGAAAGTGGAAGGCAAAAGGAAGAGGGGCCGACCAAGGGCAAGATGGATGGATGATATTCTGGAGGTGACAGACTTGACCTTGGGGGAGCTAGGGGTGGCAACGGCCGACAGAAAGCTCTGGCGTGGGCTGGTCCATGAAGTCACGAAGAGTCGGAAGCGACTGAATGAATAAACAACAAAGCAGGGTTAAAATGCTTCAAAATCAATAAATAGTACCATGTTTTCCTAGTTTCTAATTAGAAACTACCTTCCTGCCTTTTAACCCCATTACCCCATATTGTCTTCATTGGCATTCAATCCTTTTTTATTGTTGATAAATCTCTTGCCCAACGACATAATAAAAAAAGGTTTCTTTTGTTTATCTATGTTTTCATGGTTTATAAAAGGTTGTGCGATGAGTAAGCCCATGTAGAGAAATGGAATTCCACTTATCTTTGCACATCCCCCTCCATCTGTCTAAAGAAGCGTATTTATGTTAATATAGTTTCAAGATAGCTTATATATAAAGTGGTAAATCTACATGGAAAAAAACCTTGCTTTTTATTACCTTATTTTATTTTATTACTTTATTTTCTCATGCATTTACTCCTGAGAGAAATAATAGCATCCTAAAACCCACAAGAACAAATGGGAGAAATATATACAGCAACTAATATGGTAATAGATGCTTTCATGTAGCTATGATTACATGCCTGGAATCATTATAATGCTGAGACTGGAAGTGTAGAACTGAAAAGGGGAGAGCATGTAGGTTTTTTGGGGGGTGGTTGGGTTTGAAACACTTTGGGTTTTCTTTTTCTTTTTTTTTAAGAATGCAGTCCTCGTACAAAAGATAATATGGCACTACATTCTAAATCAGTGCTTCACAAACTGGCTATGTTTGTATGATCATATTTTAGTAAATCACAATGAGCCCTTCAATGCCCCCCCCCATAGAACCCCTTCACTTCTCCCTTTGTGAGAGTGAATGAACAAACCAAGACATTTTACATCAACTACAGCTTCCCATTGGGCTGGTTCACATGATCAAATAAGACACTGTGGCTTATATAAATTGCAAATTATGCAAGGGTGTGTGGGGTGTGATTTCCATCACTGCTCGGGTGCAGGTTGTCTTGTCTCCAAACCTGGGTGACATGGGGCATGGCTAGATGAGGGCTTATCCCAGGGATCGCTCCGGGATCATCCCTGTGCGTCCACATGACGCACAGGGGATCCTGGGAGTAGGGAGGGATGATCCCTCTCTTGCCCTGGGATATTGCCCTATAGTTGTATTCCAATTTTTCTGAGGTCTCAGGATGATCCCGAGACTGCGGAACGTGTGGCCCGGCATCATGGTTTTGTCCCGGCTCCTTGCGAATAACCACAAGGAGCCAGGAGCCAGGCACAGGGTACGGAGCTACTCAGGAGCTCCGTACCTGTCACGAGTGGGGGGGGGAGCGGGAGGTGTTTTTTTTTTAAAAAATAACACCTTACCTTTTTCGTAGGAGCGCTCCTGCACTCCTTTCTGATTTAAAAAACACAAACAAAATGGCGGTCGCGACATCCTCTTCCTCCTGGGACATTGCGCACTGTGTGTAGACAAGGGCAACAATCTTGTGATCATAAAATCACGAGATTGTCGCCCTCCACCCCCCCTTGTCTAGCCATGCCCATGGTTTGTTGGAGGAAATGACCCTCCAAAACCCCATTGGCTTTCGTAGGGTTATTGAAGGCTTATTTTCCCCCTCCAAGTCATGTTGACCAGGTTTGGATGCTGCAGTCGGATGGTGATTATTCAACAGGGCATGCCTTGCAATATAAATTAGCCACTGTGAGAACCTGGTCATATTGCCCGAACTAGGAAATGATAGCTTCAGAACAAACCAGGATATGAAGCCGTAGTCTGAAGTTGTCTCAATAACCTGGCTTGTTCAGAAGCAGTTAACTAAAGCTTCCCAGTTTGGGCAACTATTGTTGATGAAACTATAGTTAATGGAAGACTTCCTGGTTTTTTACTCCTGATGTGAGTGGATAGACGTGCTGGTATTTGATAGGTGCAAATTTCAGGTGGCTGTTTTTCCAGATCTTTGAGCTGATTGTGAAGCTGATTTTTAGTTTGGCTTTTAGTCATGACAGAAAAAGAGGGCACGGAGGGCAATTCTTATACTTTCTGTTATTGCAGGTGTGTGTGTGGGAGCAGAACCTCTTTCAGTCTGAGGGCTATATCCCCAATTCAAAAGAAGCTCTTAGGGGCCACACTCCAATGATGGTTGGAGCAGAACCAAAAGCCCCAAATGCCAGCAAATTTCAATTTAACGCTCTTATTGCTAGTAACTCAGCCTTAGGAGAGGCATTTTGACCTTTCAGAATGGGGAGGGGAGAACAGAGTAAACACTGGGAAACTGCCAATCAGTGGTTGAGGTGAAAGGAGATGGGGCCACGGGAAGAGGGAGTGGCCTGCTGAGGACCTCCAGAGGGTCAGATTGGGACCCTCAGAGGTCCCAATCTATTTATTTATTTGTTGCATTTATATCCCACCTTTTTTCCTCCAAGGAACCCAGGTGGCATACATAATCCTCCTCCTCTCCATTTTTATCCTCACAACAACAACCCTGTGAGGTAGGTTGGGCTGAGAGTCAGTGACTGGCCCAAAGTCACCCAGTGGGTGTCTATGGCCAAGTGGGGACTAGAAACCGGATCTCCCGATTCCCAGTCCAACACTTTAGCCACTACACCACACTTGGAGGTCCCAATTTGGCATCTGGGCCTGAGTTTCTGCACCCTCATGTTACTGCTTGGTCAATAGCATCCAGCACACGGATCCATCTCTTTTGTGCTTTTAAGTTTGATGAGATGTCTAAATAGACTTGTTCTCCCCTCCCCAAAATCACCCTGAAGAGTGCAACCCCCCGCCCCCAAGAAAGAAAAGAACAAGTAATACATCTCTTGTTTCACCTCATATCATTTTTCTTTTAGTTTAACTCCCTTTCTGCTTGTATATTTGCACTCTACATTTTAGCCACAGGCTGAAAGTGCTTTTCAGTGAATTGCCTGAAACTGCCATCAATTCATTCAATGAAATTAGCATAGATCTTCAAGACCTTTGGGGAATCCTAGAATAGAGAGAAGTCTAGCAGAGCATGCACTCAGGGGGAAAAAAACCCGCATCTCTTTCTCTATCACAGAAAAATTCTTCTACCCTAGGAGCACATATTTATGTTCCTAACAGCCACTGGAAATCCCTTCACCTTGCAGCCCAAGGATTGTTAGATAGTGCAAAAAATAAATTCCCATTTCAGACTCATGTTCCAGTGTGCCACTATAAATCAGCCCCTCCAATCAAAGGGTGGTTTGGCACATGGTAACAACTTGTCCCATCTGTGACTTGGCTTGCCTTGTACTGGATTGCTGGATGCTTTTATGAGGCAGATTTCATGACCTGAGTTTCAAAGGAGAGAGGTAAAGGTGTCCTAGATTTAAACTTCTCTGGTAATCACTGGCACTGATCGGGGTCATGGCTCCTGGCCTTTCCCCTGACCTCCATATGTTCAAGGGCTCTTTCCATAGAGCATTTGGAGGGGGGCAGTAGGCACTTCCTCATAATCTATGCACTCAAGCATTATGTTTTGCACAGAGCCTAAATGCAATTCAACAGCAGGGAAACCTGGATCTCAATTCCCTCCAAATGCTTTGTGCAAATGTGACCCTTGAACACATGGAAATCGGGTAAGGTACCAGTGGGAGCATTACCCAAGTGAATGTCTGAACTGGGCCCCCATCTATACGACAAGGGGATTGCTCCTCTTTGAATATAAACCTGAATTTTCATTGATTTGAATCTAGGGAAAGAGCGTCACACTGCAGCAGCAACAGCGATTTATCTCCTGAAGTTTTTTTGTAGTGCAGTTATAATTGCGAACATGCGCATATGATGATACGAAGCTATGGAGGAGAGATGACGGAAGCTATAAATTTTATATGCGGAGCTCCGCAGATTCATACAACAGACAAACCTGGAGTGAGGGGTGGGGAAAGGAATGAGGCAGCAGTGGAGGATGCGAGAGGGGGACTGAACACATCTCCTTCCTCTGGCTGCCTGTTCCCCATTTGTTTTAATAACCTCTGTCTGCGGAATCAGAGAATGCAAACTAAAAATGGCGCGAAGGAACAAGGCAGCCTATTGGTGGAAAAGAGGGAAAGCGGCCAATCACATTGTCCTACCCTCAAAGTTCCGCCCACGTGTCAAAATGCGACTTACCTCCCCCAAGGACACATAAACATAACGCAGTGCGAACTCGGACATTGATCCAAAAGTCTTGGTAAATTGCAAATGCAAATATGCGCATTATTGCGTTAAAAACTCAGCGCTGTGGCGAATGGGCGGTTGCGTCACGTGTCCTAAAATGCAAATATATGCATTTATGTCAGGGTAAAGGAGTCGTATAGACATGCCCTTGGCTAGGGTGTTTTGTCCTGTGTGTGTACCAATTCTTAGCTATCTTGGTGTATGGGAAGTGAAGGCTTTTGGCTAAAGCAAAAGCTGTAACTGCACAAGGCAAGATGATCCATTATTTTGTTTCCAAATGGAGGCCTTTATCCAGCAGCTGGCATTGAGGTCTATAGGAAATATTTCATTCCTGCCAACAAAAGTTGGACCCTTCAAGAACACAGGCATTGTAGTCAGTGATGAGAACATCCTGGTTGCTAAGATCTAAAAGCAGAGTTAACAAAGGCCATAACTCGCAAGTGCTGACTTCAGTTGGCCTTTGCTGATAACATTTGGAGGTTCTAAAAATTGGTATGGCAGAAGAGTTGACAATGCAATACACAGCTTCCTGGTGGGGAAATGAAAACATCAGCTTTATTTATCATTCTGGTGGGGAAACATCAGCTTTATTGTTTTAAACATCAAGTTCCTAGCTTTCGAGGTAGTAGAGAGCTAGAGTTTGTGAATTCAATGAAACTGGAGAAGATCTGGATGAATGTTGCCAGAGTTGGAGGCATCTCGCCACAGTAGAGCTCTACGCCTGTGTTTCCTGATCTTGTTACAGAGAGACCAAGAAATGTATTAAACTCTGTGATGTGATATCTCCTTTGGGCATGTATATACCGTGTTTCATTGTTATATCTCAGTACCCAGGGGAAGCATAGTTATGAAATGCAGTATATACATTTATGATGTTGTGATTCTTCAAACACCTGCTCAACCTCCATGCTCATTTGTGGGGGGAGGAAGATGCAAAATACATTGTAATACAACATCTCCCTTGGAGACAGAGATATAAGAAGGAAAATTGGTGGATTGTACGGTAGTTGAAAAACCGACCTAATGTACACAGGGTGTCAGCTTGCATGAATAGAGAAGGAATTCTTAGGGCTCAGGGTTCCAGGTAGATGGGTCAGGCAGCCATCCAGTGATTTCAGATAAGTATATTATCTATACTCTGGACAAATCAAGCTGACCCAGACAGGATAGCAGCCCTTGTGGTACCAAAAGGAGCTTCAATTTTCTAGGAAAAGTACAAATTAAATACAGTTTTGTATAATGGAAACATTTTTATTTTTATTTTGTTTAGGCAATTTATTGACCATCCTATAACCGAGGCTCTCTGGCTGGTTTTCAGAAATTGGTACTGCAATCCTAGACGTATCTACTCAGAAGTAAAGCTGCTTCCATATGAGGTACTAAATCTGGAATAGACATACCTTATTCATTCACATTTTATGTAGAGTCCACACGGCGTCCTCATCCCCTTCTGTGTTTTCCCACTAATTCACCCAACTTTTTTAGCATGCATAAAATTGATTTTTGGTTGTCATTTTTAACGAGGAAGAGAAGTGCGATTTCTATAGGTTTGGATGCTTTTAGTTCTAGTCTTCCAATGATTGTAAGAAGTGTGGTTTCCATGTGTAGAGTGATGTTTTTGGTGGTTTGACCCCTATCACTGTGCATACATCTGGTTATGGCCATTTCACAGACTTTAAAGCATTGATTATAAAATAAACACACTAGAAGGCTGTGTTGATCACAGAAGAACTAGCCCTTATGGCTAGTGTTGGCTTGGGGAAAAGGGAAGGTGTGGGGCTGGAGGCCACTCCAGAGCCATGGAGCATAAGAAAGAAATTCCCTATCTGTTAGCTGACAGCAACTTAGGGAGTACTATCTCCTTTCGACACCCCCATGGCTCTTGACGGCACGCGGCGCCTTGAAAGAGTATTTGTCTGAGGAAGTCTGAAATGAAATGACGAAATGGGAAAACAACCGGAATCCTGTTATAATAAATAATATTTAGTCTGTTGTTATAATCTTATTGTCAAGGCATCATAAGAAGCAACTATTTGCCTTGTTTTGTCATCTTCACAATTTTGTATATTTGCATTGTTCTACTTGATAGTACTATAAAATAGAAGTCATTAATTTGACTCTGTATATCACTACTGATTGATTGTATTGTTAAAATTGTTACACAGTCGTGTGCCTCTTGGCATTTCTGATAATTGGTCTTCTGAATGGGCCCATAGAGAGCACATGTCTCCCTAAAAAAGAAAAAAAAACTCAAATAGTTGCATGATAGCACATGAGTGCAAGTATTTATTTTTCTTTTTTTAAAAAAGAAGATAGATTCAATGTTTTTATTCTTTTCTTTTTTGATGGCATGACAGTGTTAGAAGCTGCTGTCTCTGATCAGGAGCTCAGCCGGTGAGTCAGCCTACCGCCTTGGCCCTAGCCTGTAGAGAAGCTGGGAGGCAGAGAAGATCATGGTGCCTGTTAGTTGACCTGCGGCAGAAGCAGCAGCGGCAGCAAGAGAAACAGCAAGTGGAAAATAATTTTTTTAAAAAACCTTCCACTTCTCACTCCCAGAATAAGTCAGCAGCGAAATACCTTTCTGAGACAGAGGGGCTGTCTATTCATTTTAAAGACGCTGTGATGGCTTTGCGGTGCTGCTGTGTCAGTCATACAACGCAGCCGCTACCTCACAGCCACCACGGGGCTTTCCTGTGAAGCTTACTCCAACTCTTCCTGCTGAAGTGAGGTCATCTGCAGAAATTCCCTTTTCTATACAACTGTTAAAGATACAGGAGCCCTGGCTTCCTTTTCATATGGTCACCCTGTGTAAGTGGGTACAGGATTGCAGCCTGAAACAAAAACAATTTCAACAAAATGCAATATCTAAACTACAACAATCATTCTTAAAAATTGTTTTGAAGCAGCGCAGAGGAAAAATACATTGCAACACTAAATCAGCTTATAAAGAAGGACAGAGAAGTAATAAACCACAGAACAAAAAATATATAACACCACTACATCATCTAAAAGGCCTAGGAAAATAAGATCTTTATCTGGCACCAGGAAGACGTTAAAGTAGGGATCAAAAGGTGCTCTGTGGGAGGGAATTCCAAACTGATGGGCCACAACTGACACAGCCCTTATGGGCATGCTTGGGGAAGGGCCTTAGGTGAGTGTGGATACTTACATAGAGTAGGGTGACCATGTTTTGGAAACCAAAAAAGAGGACAACATGGTCGCCCACCAAGGGGGCGTGTCCAGTACCAAGGGGGCGTGCCCACCCGAACATAGCCTTGGTCACATGTCTGATTTTACAGCACACATTTAAGACAAATCTGTTCTACGTAACATCTTAATGTTAAAATCACTGAAATAAAGAACAAGTGAGAGATTCAATGTATCTGAAATTAACTTCACTCACTCCTACTTTTGTAGGTTTTGCTGTACTTTGAAGCTTTTGCTGTACTCTGTGTGTTACATTCTCCCCTTCCCTCAAATATCTTTTCTGACTGTATCTTCACTCATTGCAAGCTGCTGTTGTTGTTAACAGGGTTTGCTACTGGCCCCAGATCTGTTTCAAATTTTGTATGGCTAAAGCTCTACCTAAAAGCTATCATGGTACCAACTTTCAGCTCTTTATCTTTAAAAATGACAGTTTAAAAATTAATAATTTTAAAACCTCATTTTTTAAAAAAATCCTAAAAAAATCAATGGATGAACAGATCTGTTTCAAATTTGGTGTGGCTAAAGCCCTTCCTAAGAGCTACCATTGTGCCAAGTTTCATGTCTTTATCTTAAAAAATGATGGAGTTATAAGCATTTTTGTTACTTCCTATTAGAGCGGCTCTTTGAAAAAACCCGGATTTCCCCTCCCCTTCCCGGATTTACCATCACAAATCCGGGCAAATCCGGTCATATGGTCACCCTAACATAGAGAATTGGTTCAAGTGACTCTAGGGGCTCCATCACTCATAATTTTCTCTCCTGCTTTGCCTCCGTGTTTTTTACCTCCAGTGCTCTTTCACTTGTTTGCTCTTCCACTCCACTCTGCCCCTTCTCTTTCTCCCTCCAGTTCATTGGTTGCTCCTCCCCTCCTTTAACAAGACAGGTCCTGTCAGATGAGTACTTCAACCAGACCTCCTTTCTGCCCGGCAAAAATGGAACGGCCCTTTAGTCTGGCTCTTTGGAGGCATCGAGGGAGTACAATCCTGTCTCTGCAGAGATTTGGGCATTGTACGATTTTTTTTTAAAAAAAAAACACTTTCAAGCCTGGGATGCAGGGTTTGGGTTTTATATTGAGGCTTGGAGCCGGCTACTGGGAGAGATCACTTTTTCCTGCTAGGACCTGATGCAATCTCTTATGGGGCAGTGTGAAAAGGGATAGTGACTAGACAAGCAGGAACTCCAAGGCAGACAAGAATATGTTCTTCTCACTCAGGACAAAAACCTGCATTTCAAGTTCAAACACAAGGTCAACTCCTACACCTGTTTTCAAAGGGGCCAGGAAAAGGCTTAGCATAACGGGGTATCTCCCTTCAGCACTGAAAAGCTACAAAGAAACCTGGTATGTACAATCGCTACATAATTCCTTGTTTTAAGATTCAATCCCAGTTCAACCCCACCAGCTGTTTTTAAGCAGGGGGGAAAGATGCAAAGTGGATTGCTGTGCAATATTTAAAGCGAGTCCTCTTGAATGTTGTGTTTTACTAATATAGTCTAACTGCATAATTTGTTTTTTAATTGCATGTTTTGGGATTTCTTGTGAAGTTTTCCAGACTGCTTGGCCTGTAATATATAGGGGTGTTGAACAATGCATAAGTCCCACAGAACCCCTTTTCAGTTCTGAATAATTCACTTCATAGTCCTCTGCTGGCAGAAGGCCAAACAAAATTATATCTTTTAGGCTGATGAAAACTGAGAAACTGGTAAAGGTATATTTGGAATATTGCAGAGAAAGACTTTTGGCAGGGAAGACATGAAAGCAGTTTATTTGTGTGCAAGCCAAGGAGGATTTGAATATGTATCTGTGGAGGGTTTCTTCATGGAGGAGATGGGAAGAGGTGACTGAAAAAGATGTTCAAAATCCCTGGAAAATTTGGCACAGGAATCTTCTTTGCGAAGCTTCTTTGCAACATCCGTATCCCGATTGAGAGACCCTTCAATTGAAAATTGGCAAATGGTTCTTGGCATGCAGCATTATTAATTCTGTTCAACATTACATCTTAGGGCTCATCTACACTAAGCAGGATATTCCACTATGAAAGTGGTATATAAAAGGCAGAAGCCACATACTGCTTTATAGCGGTGTCGAAGTGCACTGCAGGATTTACACTACTGCTTTATAGCAGTGCTGAAGTGCACTGACAACTGTTGGGGCCCATGAGACATCTACACCAAGCAGGATATAACACCATGAAAGTGGTATGAAGGTGATATAGGGTATGTGTCACTGGGCCCCAACAGTTGTCAGTACACTTCAATACCATACTATACTGCAGTCGTGTGGCTCCTGCCTTTTATATACCGCTTTCATAGTGGAATATCCTGCTTGGTGTATATAAGCCCTTATATTATATCCACTGGGACAATTTGGCCTTCTAAAAGAAAATGCCTGGGAAATTGTCTGGGTGGATGTTAGGAACTTCCCAGATTTGCTTCCATATTAAAGCTATGTCATCTTCTTTAGTTTTTTTTTTGAGGGCTGCCTATTCTCATCTTGCAACTTGCTCGTCCTCTTGACAACTGGATTCTGCTTACCCTCTCCACAACTGCAAAATGAAAGGTTTAATTCAACGGTTGCACTGGAGCTTTTTGAACTCTCCATCTTTTTAAATTATTATTATTATTATTTTAAAAATGGTTGCTTCATGCATTTAATGCAGTGCAACCAGGGGAGGCTGGTGTCTCCGATGTCGGTGGGGCAGTGAATCTGCTCTGGGTTTCAGTCAGAACCAGTCAGAGCTCTAAAGGAGATAGCCAAGGCGCTTCACACCTTGCACAGCTCTTTCTGTGTTCAGTGAAACCTGAGGTGGATTCACTGCCCCACTGACATCAGAGCCACCAGCCTCCCCTGGTTGCACTGCATTAAATGCATGAAGCAACCATCTTTAAAATAATAATAATAAAAAAAAGATGGAGAGGTCAAAAAGATCCAGTGGGCCAATCAGGCCTTGAACTGGTTGTTTGTGAGACTTTGGCCAATCCCACGCTAGTCTGGAATTGCTAAGCCTCGCTCACTCACTCACTACAAGTTACTGCTTGCTAAGAGTAGGCCTTCCCAGCGCAATTCCACTTAGTTTGTTGTGTTCTACCAACTTCAGATTAAGGCCACAACGACAGCAGCAGCCACAACAACAACAACAACATGCGCTGATGGCTTAAACCAGCCTTCCCAAACTGCTGCCCTCTTGATGTCTTGGATGACAACTTCCACCGTCCCCAGCTACGTACCAGAGCTTCCTTTTCATGACCTCCTCTCACTCTTCATTAGAAGATGACTGAGGTGGAATGTCATAGAAATACTTGAGTCATCCTGTCGCTAGAAGCACACTTGCACATCACTGCATTTTTTGCAGTGGCTGAACACACAAGCATAGTGCCTCTGCCACAGACAAGAGGGTTTCATTCTCTGCTGTCTCCTGGCCCACCCAAATGGCTTCAGGGACTGGTGCCAGGCTATAGAGTTTGCACAGCAGGCAGACACCCTGCTCTTAAAATGGCAAATGCCCAAGGACAAACTGTACCTGCCTGCCTCTTCCCAGGGACATCTCCTGAGCTTGTGGTTGTGCTACACTGCTCTGTGCTTAAATCAGCACAGCCCTCATTTTGAAAAGGCTGCAGTAGAAAAGAGCTTAAAAATAAATGAAATGTCCTCTCAATCCCATGGATTGTTCATGACAGTGGCAAAGTGTCTGGGGCACTGGTTACTGATACCCTTGAAGAGACGGTGCTTTTGCACTGAGCACCAGTTTTACTGTGCTGCAGTGTGGATTGCATAATGCACCGGTCATAATGCAGGTACCTGGTCATGTTGTGTTTGTAGGGATGTGTGTATCAGCAAAATCTGGGTTTGCTGAAGTTTTCCAAATTCCATCTTGATGCTTGGTCCAACTCCAATCAATATCCGATTGTGAGCTTTGTATTTTTCTTTCCACATGAAGATCCATGCATATTTCTGTGAGCATTTTTCCAAATGTGCACATCAATTTCCCTACGTCGCATCTCTTGCTGCAAAGAAGCACCTCTTTTTTTGTTAATGCAGTTGTTGGCTCTGTCTGCCTCCCTCAGTTTAAGCTAGCCTCCTTGCCATGGCTGGCTCTGGGTTTTAGGGGCAAACTGCCCTTCACAGCATGAGCCATTTGCCCCCTCTCTCTGGACCGAATCAGCACAATCAAAAGAACTCCCCCCCTCAAAAAAAAAACAACCCACTTTTTATTGTTATGGTCTTAATTGTGTTTTCATTTGATGTAGTTTTATGATATGTTTTAACCAAGATTTTTACAAAATCTGTAGTTTATTGTTAGCCACCTTGAGCACCATTTTTGGTGGAAAGGCAGAATTGAAATAAATGAATAAAAACCACTTACAGCTGGGCCAAAATTGCCCATGTCTGTGGAGCCATTCATCACCTGCTGACGTGTGTGAGGGGACCATTTTTAACAAGTTACAGAGGCTTTGGAAATATTTCTTAAATCTTTCAGGAGAGGAGGCTCACCATAATAGCAGCAGAGGACAGCATCCGTCTTTCTTAAGTGATAGGAAAAGCTTTGCCACGGCTTTAAGCAGTGGCAGAGCTGCAGTAAGCAGTTCCCCACTGAGAATGGCCCAGTGGGAACAACACTATGATGCAGCATCATTGCCATTCAGCCACTGTCATTAAGGAATGCCACCGGGAGGCGGCGGCGGCGGCCTCCTGCAATTCTGGCACAAAGCTTCTTGTAGCAGTTAAGAACGACTTATGAAACCCTCTGTTGCCTTGCACCTATTATGGAAGTAAGAAAATTTAAAGAGTTCTTCCAACTCTCCCAAAGATCACAAAACATTTTAGGGTGTTTCTTCCCCTATCCTGAAATGCCAAAGAAATTCAAAGGAGCAATAGCTGGCACCATGGGGAAAATGCAAGCCAGGTGAAGGATGTGGCTCTGGGCTAATGTACACCTGCAGCCCTTTCACTACGGAAGAGGGATGCTTCTGAGTGGGAATCTACACTGGTGTTATTCTAACGCTTTGAATGGGTTACTGTGACGCATAGCGTCACATGACCCTGGGTCTCCAACATTGTAAATGAGTCGTACTTACAGGTTCTGTTTCTTAGTTCCAGCGTGGCTGCAGATTCATGTGCCTTGTCCTACAGGTAATTCTCCTCTCGCAACCCAGAGCTGCTGAGTTTGCTCCGCCCATTTCCTGTTCTCCTTCCTTCGCCCCGTTTGCTATCTTATCTGCTACAGCAGATAAATCACACCAGCCTTATACTGTGCAGTCACTGACAATTGTATGCAAAGGACTCAGAAGTTTTCCACCTTAGAATCTGCTTTTATTGTGAATTACTCCCATGCATCCTGCCTTAAAAATTGAATCAAATTGGGTCATCGGTTGATTTTTTTATGATTTTTTAAAAAACATTTCCCCCCTCTTTGCAAAGGATCTGTAGCTCCCTGCCGGAAAATTAACAAGGGTCCAAAGCCCAAAACTCATGACCAGCGGGGCTTAAATGCGGCTGGTGCTAAAAAAATTCAATTTGGTCTCCCATCCAAATTCTGACCAGACCCAACCCTGCTTAAGTGGCTGGCTTCTGTGCATTCAGGCAATTCCCTGGGACTTGTGTTAAAATGTTTTGGGAGGGAGGGATTTGTGTGTGCTTATGACTATTGCCCTGCACTGCTAGCTAGGAATGAGGCAGGCAGTGGGCGGAGCAAACCCAGCAACGAAAGGATTTAACAATGTGCCCTGCAGTAACGTTACAGCTACAGAGAACCGATACAGAGAACCACGTTAGAAAGGGACACTAGCAACGTTATAAGACTAGTGTAGATCCGGCCTGAGTGTCCTCTGCTTCCGCGATCAGCACTCATGGAGCACACAGCCCTGATGTGTACAGCAATTTCAGGAGTGCTGTTGCGGGAGCACGTGTGCTCCGTTACGCTGCATGCAATGTGGACCGGCAGGAGGGGGCGCTGCTGGGCAGATGACATGGCTAGGGGGCACAGATTTTTTTATGACTCATGAGGCATGCACAGGAGCGCAGACATGCAGCAACACATGGGAGGTGGATACAAACTCCTTCTATATGATGCTGCATTGGAAGGTGATTGGCTCAAAAGCCGGCAGTGTCGTTGTTGCGAGGCAAAATCAAAAAAGCTAGACCGGGCAGTGGGAGTGTGTGGGCTATCCAGCCTGGAAAAACTGCATTGCCGGGAGCCATTCCCTTGTCAACCCCCCCCCCCCCGCCTTGCATTCCCACACTTACAGAGCTACGCCCACTGGATAACCCAAACCGAAGCTGGGAAACAACGGGATGATCTTGGAGCAAAGGTAAAAGTTGTGATAAATCGAGACTTTAGAAATGTGCAGTTTAAGGGGGGGAAAGCCCAATATGGTTGTGAGTTGGTGGCTGCATCATATAAACAATGCAGCGCCACTGTGCAGCTGCTACGGGATTCATAGAGCATATAAACCTTTTCAGAGAGGGCCTTTTCAGTGGTGGCCCCCCAATTATGGAATGATCTCCCCAACGAGACTCGCCTGGCACCAACATTGTTATCCTTTCGGTGCCAGATTGAGACTTTTCTCTTCTCCCAGGTAGTTAACAACATATGTTGAGTTTTTAACTGACCCCAGAATAGTTGTTTTAAATGGATATTGCTGTTTTATGCTTTTAAATGTTTGTATATTTGTTTTTAATGTTCTTTTTTTTTTTTTTGTAAACCGCCCAGAGAGCTTCAGCTATGGGATGATATATAAATGTAATAAATAAATAAATAAATAACCCCTTTGCTATGCTGGGCTTCCCTAATATTGTTCCTGATATATTCCCTAATATAGTTCTATTTTCACCACCTGCTCTGTGTCCATGTTTTGTGCTTTTGTGAGGGAATGCTGCTTGTGTAGGTACACTGGACATTTGTATTTTAATAAATATATGACCACGGAATGCACAGGCTGGTCCCACCCGCCCTGGGGCTGTGAACTGATGAGGATGGTAGCTTTGCATTAGCACTTGTGCTAGAGGTTTGAATTAACATGCATGTTAATACACTGGCTAAGAGTGTGAGCTGTATGCCAAAAGAGCCTGAATAATGTATGTGAAGTACTTTGGCGTCTTGAAAGCACTTTTAAATGCTATGTGTTTGTTACATATTCTGTGTGGAGCACTGCAACAGTGTAGAGGCCTTGCCCAAGGATAAGATGTGATTAACATCACTTCATCCAATTGATCAACCCCCTTCTCCACCTAATCGGGAGCTGCACAGGCCTTGCATGGCGCAGTTATGCTCTTTCTGCCCTTTTCTCTTTTTCTCAGATGACGTACTGACTGACTGCCATGACTACCGTGATTTTTTATTCAGTGCATTGTGATCTGCAATCTTATCCAGTATGTTGCTTCCTTGAAAGAGAACAGGAGCGAGCAATAAGAAAATGCTGCCCCTCTGTTTGAAATATACATACTCATTGATGCAGCTAGGTCATTCTAGAACAGCGTTCCCAAACCTGGTGCCTTCCAGAGGTGTTGAACTACAATCCCCACATGCCCCACCCAGTTGCATAACACAGAGCTATGCTAGATCAGACCAAGGGTGCATCTAGTCCAACATTCTGTTCACACAATGGCCAACCAGCTGGAAGACACAAGCAGAACACGAGTGCAACAGCACCCTCCCACCCATGTTCCCCAGCAACTAGTGTACGTAGGCTTACTGCCTGTAATTCAAGAGGTAGCATATAGCCAATCAGGACTAGGAGCCATTGATAGCCTTCTCTTCCAGGAATTTATCTAACTCCCTTTTAAAGCCATCCAAATTGATGGTCATCACTACATCTTGTGGCAGTGAATTCCATAGTTTAACTATGTGCTGTGTGAAGAAGAACTTCCTTTTATCTATCCTGAAGCTCCCACCAATCAGGTTCATGGGATGACCCTGGGTTCTAGTAGTATGAGAGAGAGAGAGAGAGAGAGAGAGGGGGGTCTCCCTATCCATTTTCCACAAACCATGCATAATTTTGTACATCTCTATCATGTTCTAAAAGCTGGAGTTAATGGTCTTATGGAGGCTCTTTAGATGACCATATGTACTACTTCAGCTGTGAAGCCCACAGCTGTCATCCTCTATTTCCCCTTCCCACTGCCATTCCATCTTTTCAAACCACTTCACATTCCTGATATGTTTGATCACTAAAATACTGCCTTTGATGACTTTGAGGGCAAAAACTGCCTCCCACCGTGAACACTGGTGGCCCAGCCTTCCCTGGTGAAGCACTCCTGAAGATGCCATGCAACTATGCATGCAGAATGTATAGAGACCCTCTGCAAGCAACCTGCCTGTGATAATTCTGGGCATTTTCCTAGTATAAAACAGAGATTTCCCCACCCTAACAGTACAATCCTGTACTTGTTTACTGAAAAGTAAACCCCACAGGATTCAACATTGCTTAGGTACTTTTAAGGAAGGGGGTTTGACTAAATGTGTTCAAAGCCCCCTTGGGGGCTGCGAATTGGTGCTGTATCAGTTATATGATGCAGCCGCCGATTCACAGCCACTGTGGGGCTTTTCTGCAAAGCTGCATGGTTAAAAAGTCAGGGACTTCCCCTGACTTTTTTGTTGGCAGAGAGGTCACCCCACTCTTCCCCCATCTGACCTCTCTCTGTGCCCAATCTGGGGGGTGGTCCTGGTGGATGGCAACCAGTGATTGGTTGCTGGAAGTCAGGAAGTGGGCTGTGGTGGGGGCGCTCGGTACCCGGATGACTGCTGGAAATCCCACGCTCCCTACTTAGTGTGGGGATTACCATGCGCAACCCCACAGGAGGGAAACCACCAGGTTTAGGGGAAACGCGGCGCCGTCAAGGGATCCTCAAGAGGACTCTTGTTCAGGACACTTGCTTAGGAGTAAGCCCCAATGAGCTCAGTGGAACTTACTTCTGAGTAAAAACACATAGGCTGCACAAAGAAAAGAAACTAGCGAAGGGGACTGAAGACAAAAGGCTTGTAAACAAGGCAAAGCTATTGCATAGACACATTTGTATTTGCTTTATGGATCACTATTTTGCAGTAGAAACTGCAGGCACAGGGACCCTAATCCGGATGTGTGGGAGGTTGAAAGCACTTCTGTCCCAAAGGTATTGTCCCAATCTGGATTGGGTCCCTACACCTACTGTAGAGTAAAAATAAAAGCTGCTAGCTACATCTTTAAAGATGTGTGCCGAAACATCGGTGTTTTCACCCACAAATGAAAGAAGAGAGTGGATTGTAGTATTTATTTTTATTTATTTATTTTGTTTTTCTTTATGGATAATCTCCTCAATAAAGGACAAAGAGGAAGGCTGGGAGTTGGAGGTTAATACAGAATCTGAATGTAGAGAGAGTTGACAGGAGACAGCCAGTAAGCTGATTAGAAAAGAAGAGGGCAGAGTTGAGAGTCAAGAGCAGGAGCTTAAAGTAGGAGAAGTTGGCGAGGCTTCCAGACTTTCTCCAGAGACATTTAATAAGAAGTGCATACAAGCAGAGTAATTTAAGGTCTGAGTTGTAGTTGTCTTGGGTGGGTTGGGATGGAAACACGGAAATTGAACATGTTTCATTGAGATGAACTATGAATCAACTTCTAGCAGTTCTGCATAATTTAGGGGAATGTGTTTATTCAAAGCTGAGGCCCTGCATTGATTTATTTTCAAGCTGTGTGCCACACATGTTTACCCCTCCTCCTTCATATAAAGGCAGCAGCTTTACAAATTGTTTTTATTGAGGCCCATACGGGTGTAGAGGGAGGGAGGGGGGAGGATCTCGTTACATTCTGCTCACAAGATCCTCCCTTTAGTTCAAACATGCGCGCGATATCCCAGGAGGAAGGAGGGATGTCACGCCCACCATTTTAATTCTTTTTTTACCACAAGGTGAGTGCAAGTGCGCTCCAGCTAAAAGTGAGTTAAAAACAACCCCGCTCCTCCTGCCACCCCCAATGGGCACGGAGCGCCTGAAGAGCACCGTGCCCTGTGCCCGTTTCCCACCTCCTCGCGTTTACCTGCGAGGAGGCGAGACAAAGCCAGGATGGGCGCCCACACACCTCCCGCGGTCTTAGGACGATCCCGAGATCATGAGAAGAATCGGGTTTTCCCAGGAATTATTTATCCCAGGGAAAACCTGTGCTTGTCCCCCCTTGCTCCCGGGAGTCCCTGTGCATCATTTGGACGTACAGGGACTGCCCGGATTTTCGTGCTGGTGTAGAAACGGCCTAAGAGTGCTTTGCCACAATACTGTTTGCTCTTTAAAGCTGTATTGTTTGCTCTTTGCCACAATACAGTTTGCTCTTCCAATCACCTCTGTTGGTCTCATTTAAATGTTGATGTTGGAGAGACATGGAGGATTTTCAGATGGGTGGGAAATCGCATTTCCTTACCTTCACTCCACTTCCTGGTTCTCTTCCGCAAGAGGGATGAGTGGAATCACAGGAGGGAGAAAGGGGAAGAAAGCAGCAACCACATGGCCTGTTCAGTGTAGTGGGGCAGAGCCCTCTAGTGGCATTTTGTAGCACAACTTCTCCTGCACATGGCAGGAAATAGCAACCAATATTGCTATCGCTCAAGAAAGTTGGGTTTTCAGGGCCTTATTTTGGGATGGAAAAAGGAGCAGGAGATACACAGGAAGGTCACTGTGTCATCAAAATGATCTGCAAACATCTGTGAGTGGCCAGTTACAAGCATGCTATAAAACACTCATCTGAAGAAGCCCTTGATTGTTCTGAACAAGAGGGTAAACTTTCTAGGAGTACTTCCAAGTACTTTGTAATCACTGACACAAACTCAGGCCATGGAAAATTATAGACAATCTTCTGTATCTTTATGTCTGTGTTGTTGTTCTCTGCAATATAAAGGATGACAAGATATAAACAACATGAAAACTATTAAGAGGAAGTGACTCGATCAAAGCCACTCAGTGAGCTTCATAGCTGAGCAGGGGTTTGAAACTCGTGCAGGTCCATGACGCTATCTGTGGCCAGAACTACACCAAGCAGGATATAACACTTTGAAAACTGTTTGAAAATGGTATATGTAATGTGTCCTGGCCTGAACAGTTGTCAAAAAACTGCTATAAACCGTTATAAATCAGTAGTGTAGATCCTGCCCCAGTAATTCCTAAACTATGTGGTGAGGTGTGTACACACTACTGTACTGCAAGGGAACTGCCAATGTGCTGTGAGAAATCAATGGATAATTAAAGGCTGCTGTATCAACTACATGGCACCAAGGCCAGGAACACAACAGTCAAGAGCCCTCAGTCTAGATTATGGAAACATCAAATGGTATGGGCAGTATACTGAGCCTTGCTCTTGTTGGTAGGATTGGGTACCAAAGTGTCTCTTTTGTCTTCTGAGGTGGTTCTTGCAGCTCCAGGACCAGGCTTCAACCCAGTCCTAATGCAATCCAAATTCATTAAAATAAACAGAAATGTTTGCCATTGGCTTCAGTAGAATTTGGATTGTACCCAATATAATGACAGTCCTGTAGGGTTACCCACCTTAGAGCGCAATCCAACAGGATTCCTACCCTTTAGACAGAGGGCTCTGCTAAATATACTGGGTTGGATCTAGACTTAAGGC
Source organism: Elgaria multicarinata webbii (assembly GCF_023053635.1). NCBI lineage: Eukaryota > Metazoa > Chordata > Lepidosauria > Squamata > Anguidae > Elgaria > Elgaria multicarinata. Next base: position 22,683,961 of record NC_086175.1, on the reverse strand, counting down.
TCTTCTACACCAAGCAGGATATTCCACTATGAAAGCAGTATACAAAAGGCAGGAGCCACACTACTTCTTGATAGTGGTATTGAAGTGCACTGACAACAGTTGGGGCCCATTGACACATACCATATACCGCTTTCATACCGCTTTCATAGTGCTATATCCTGCTTGGTGTAGATGAGTCCTTAGTCATACTTAGAATAGACCCATTGAAATCAATGAGACCTGAGCTGATCATGGCTAATTCTAAGTATTACCAAGTCTGCATCCAATCTGATACATATAAAAGTGTGTTTATCAGTATTACCCAAAATTCAGAATCACAGGCTGGTCTGGCAATGCTGCCATTTTTTCTTTGGGTAAAAAGCCTGCTTAGCTGCTCTGCTAAAGTGAGCTGAAGAGCAATTTGAGTGACTTTACATAATAAATAGCCATCAAAATGTTATCAGTAACATCTGTTCTGTCCATTAAGAAATAGCTCATGCATTTAGAAACATTTCTAGTGAGTCAAGAACTGCAATAATGCAAAGTAGACTTTTCCCAGTACACTTATCTTTGCCTTATTTTCTCAGTCATGGGTTGCTTGTTTTCATTTCCATACCTTTATATCTAGAGGCAACACAGGAAAACGCATAAGGAGAATGGAGAGTTTCCAAGCCATGAGCTCAATGTAGCTAAAGTAAAGCATTGCTAAGCTCCATTGGGTTTGATAGGACATTTTAAAACAAGCTGGATTGTACCCATTGTGTTCTGCAATCAAAGTTTGTGGCAAAGAGAAGAAATGTAGGCATCCTGGCTTAACTTCCACTTTCTAAATATATACCTAGATACTCTTTCTGCATACACACACAGCTTATCACCATGACTGTATGTGTAGCTGTTCCAGCCAATGGATGCTGATGGGAGCTACAAAATATTAAAGATCAATATCTGAAGCCAGAATACTTCCTTCTGGGTTTAATGGACAATCAGGTGGAAAAGAATTATGGAAACTTATTCTTATATATGAGAACAGCAGTGAGACCATTACATGCACAAAAGTGGAAAGGATCAACATTACCTACAATGGATGAATGGATGGTGAAGATGTTGGAGTTGGCGGAGATGGCAAAACTTATGTCAATAATTAGAGAAAAGTCAACATCTACTGACTTTTTGCGGGAATTAGAAAAAAACGATTTGTTTTATCTGTGGATTCAATGAATAAGAAGAAAACTTTATGATAATAGAAAGGGGGAACTTTGTTTTTTTCCTGTAATTATAGAGTAAGAGAAAATATTGTTACATATCTTTGCTGTGGAGAAAATCGGAAGCCCATTTTAAGTTTGAATGTTTTGTTGTTGTTGTTGTTGTGATGTTGGTTTGCTTGCATGTCTGTTTTTTTAAAACAAAACATTTAAACAGGAAAACGTTTATTGATAAGAGGGTTAAGGGTTTTTTTATACACCTCTTACTACTGCAACTCCATTATTAAAGGTCATTATTAAATCTTAGGAACTATTACTAAGAACTATCAAGTAACAAAAGTCTGGCTGAGGAAAGTCTGGTGAAAATCTACTGAAGAACAACATTGGTCCTAATCCATAGTTCCATTCATTATATAAAAACACCCTGCTTCTTATTGAAATTGATACAACTAAAGCTGCAGTCCTGTGCACATACACTTTGGACTAAGCCCCATTGGACACAGTGGGATGTACTTTAAGTAAACATGTATAGAATTGTGCTGAATGTTTGTGTACTTTCATGGGCAGAGCTATGTTGCTGCTATGCTGGTGGAGCAGCCACTGTATCCTATACTTGCCCACACCCTGCTTGGAAAAACACCCTGGACAAAAAATCCAAATACGGCAGAAAAACTACAGATCAACTCGCAACGTTCCTGGAAACTCTGCCAGCCCAATCGGGGACAGAGCTAGCAAGAATGCCCAAATGTCACACCGACATCCACATAGGCTGAGCTAGGGGCATCTCTGTCATGTCACAACCACTACAGCATGCAAGAAACACAGGGAATCAAGCAGAGGCAGCAGCCACAGGCAACGGAATTCCAGTGTGCTCCAATAAAGCACATACATACACTGAGAATGGCTGGCTCAAGTCCTCCCATAGGCAAAACATTTTAGCTCTCAGACCAACTACCCCCACAAAAGAAAGACCTACTACTAGGCAGCACCAACAGGCAAGGGAGCTGCATGGTGTGTTCTGTAAAGCAGCAGACATACACAAAGAGTGTTTAATTTTATCTTCTACTTTGTATTTAAAATGTGTTTATAAGCTCCATCCGACGAGCGTTTTACTGCACGCTTGTTACTGGGTACTCACAGATTGCTCACATGACGTCATCTGCTTCTCGCACATCTTCTGCCCCTTCTGGCCTTTGTTGTGCCGCAAAACCCCCCAGAGAAAGTCCGGTTGCTGCTCTCTCCTACCGGACTGAATGGGCCTAATTACTTGCTGTTTTCAGGAAACGGCGTCGGAGCAGCGACAGAGAAAGGACGGGAGCTGCGCGTTTGACCTAGACGTAATGGGGATCTATGTTTGTTTATTGTAATGTATGCTATGGGGAGGCATAAAAATGTCATGAACAAATACTGGAGGAAACTTGCTCAGAGAATTAATAGTTCAAAAATCTGCATGAGGGATTCCCGCCTGACCTGCTGTGCCCGTCCTCATCAGGGGTTGTTTATTGAAAAGCTTGGGGTTACAAGACCAAGGAACAGCCGGCATATTTGGAGGGGCACACAAATCCATGCCTACATGTTTTCAGGGTCATGCTCTGCTTCCAATATTGGCAGGGTAGGTTCAGAATAGCCATGGAAGACATAACAGAGCCCAGAGGAATTCTGGGAAATGAAGATAGTGGTCTACCCTAATGAAAAAATTTTAAAAAAGGGGAAAAAAGAACTGATGTCAGACCCGTAAGTAATCCAAAGAAGCTTTCTGAAGGTAAAATAAGAACAAAGTGGACACACAGTGCTAAGTGAATGCACATTTTGGTTATGCTCAAGAAAAGAAACGGACTTCTTTGTTTCCAATTAATTTGCATGTTTTCTAAACGTTCTAGCGTAGCAAGATTTAACATCACTCCTTTTAGTCAAAGACACTAATGTTCAATTTGCAATGTATTTTTCACCCTTGCTCAAGTATAGATGAAAGCAGCTTGCAATGCATAATAATGACATGATGTGTGCTTTTTCTGACTTGAATGAGTTGCTTAGAATATAGGATGAACCACAGAGATGTAAATTATGCTACTGCTGAAACAGTCGCACAAATAAAAAAGGAGGCTGGAGGTGGTAGACATGTTGATGTTCCTCACCAAGGGCCTTCCTAGACGAGGCCTTAGCGCGCTTTGAGACCCGGTTTCCCTGCTATGCGTCCAGATGACGCACAGGGGAATCTGGGCCCAGGCTGCACTGAAGCCTGCCTTAATGCGCCATAAGTGAAGTTGCTTATGGCGCACCGGGAAAAGCCACGGACTGGGCACAGCGCTCAGTGCTGTGCCCATCGGGCCAGGGGATCCCGGGGGGGGGAGATAGGGGGGGGGAAGGCCGGACCGGCAGGAGAGGGGGAGGGCGCAGGGCGACACAGGACGACGAGGTATGGCGAAGGGTGGCACGGGACGACGAGGGAGGGCGAGACGGGACGGGGAGGGCGGAGGGCGACACGGGATGGGACGGGGAGGGAGGGCGGGGAAAGAGGGGGCAGGGGGCTTACTTTAAAAAAGGGTGGGGGGCTAAATTTTTTTAAAAATACCTTACCTTCTCCGGAGTCTTCGGGCCGCACGTGGCCCCTTTTTTTTAAAAAAAAAATGGCAGACGCTGCAGGGCTTCCGGAGTCCCTGCGCGTTGGCCGTCTAGGAGGCGGGGCGGCGCGCGCTAAAATTAGCGCGCCGTCGCCCCGCCTCCAGGCCGGCTTAGCCGGCCTCGTCTAGCAAGGCCCCAAGTGAAACAAACACCTCTTTTTCTTCTTTTTCCCTTCTTCCTCTTCCTTTGCTGAATGAAGGAGGAAGAATGGAGAACAAGAACATTATATTCTTGACAGCCTCTTCATACCCATTGTTTCAGCACTTAAATGCACTTAAAACCCATGAATAGGGGGAACAAGCTAGCAGATAAAAGGTTTATGAATTATTTAACATACAGGAGGGGGTTCTATCAGAAGAAACTGAATACATGCCTGAAATGACTAGGGTTTAGATCAAAATAAAAATGCAGCCCAGAGCTTACGAGCAATAAGGGAAAACAAAAAATATTAAATTGAAGCAAAGGTAGGGTGCTTCTGGACGAGGCCTTTATGGCGCCATTGTCCTGCCTCATTCACAGAAGCTTGCAGGAGGTCCAGACGATTTTGACTTCTCCTTGTGATCCTCCTGCAGAGAATCCATGAAAGATGAAAAGATGGAACAGCTGCACGATGAGTTCACTGGGAACCCTCTGTCTAAAAGCACCCTTGATCACTAGCTGGCTTATTTAACCCCCTAAGAGAACATTTGAGACCAGCAATCATCAACTCGGCATCACCTTGGATTGGACTCGTATCTGTAAATCTATATAATTGTTGAGAAGTCCTGGGGGCAAAGGGATGTTCCGGAGCTCTCTCCTAAAATATGAATCCAGTTGTAGTTCTAGGGTGTTTCCAGATGAAGCCTGCCCCTCATCCACAGAATGTTATGGGGGCCTGGTAGTCATTATCCACTCATAACCCACCCATGTTTCCCACCACTTCTACTGCCTTTTTTCTTACCATGGAAAATCTATTAAGATAGAAAAAACACAATAACTGCACAATTCCTTCTGATTATTAGCACTAGGATCCTAGGAGAGAATAAATCATGACTTTTTTCCTTTTGTTAGGGAGGGTGGAATTTTGGGATGATTTTTTTAAAACCCTCCTCTCCCAAAGCATCGTGGTCCTGATCTGAATCAGGGCATGTATGTTTACAGGAAAGTAGGGAATACAATCAGGGCATAGCTCTACTCTGCAGGGTTAAGAGAACATTTAATTTGGGATGAGAGACATGATTTTTATTAGATATAGAGCAGTATATAAATGTTGTAAAATAAATCAATAAATTAAATGATTGGAACAGAGCAAATGAAGGGTATAACTTCATCAGAACAGTAAACCTAACTGAAAGGGAGAGGGAATAGTGTCATATGTATGCATATACCTGTGCGGAAATCCATAATTCTAAGAATAGAACTCCTATTGAAAGCATTTGGAGCGAGAAACAAAACAGCACTTTTTGAAAAGAGATTATTAAACTTCCACAGAGATATAATTGTAAAGGTTGATTTTAACTATCTTGACATCTGCTGCAAATTTAACTCTGCTATGATTGGGACATTCAGTATTTTTTTTGCCTTGCCTTGTTGCCAACATTTTTCTGAAGGTGGAAGCAGGAGATGTCCTGGATTTAACCCTGACTAACAGGACAGACTTGACCTTAGGAGAGCTAGGGGTGGCGACAGCCAACAGAAAGCTCTGGCGTGGGCTGGTCCATGAAGTCACGAAGACTCGGAAGCGACTGAACAAATAAACAACAAAACAGGGAAGAACTGGTTAATGAAGTGAAAGTGTCAGGAATCATAGGCCTTAGCTAGGAAAGGGAAAGGAAAGGAACCTCTCCTGCAAGCACTGAGTCATTACTGGGAAAGTGGTCACATCAACTTGGAATTTGTAATAGTGACCTCTGTGAAAACTGAGTTTAATTTTACATGTACCTTGGACTTAAAGAAAGCCAATTTCAAACAGCTCAGAGAAAAGCTGGGTGGGATCCCACAGCTAGAAATTCTGAAGGAAAAAGGTATTCAAGGGGGATGAGAGATCCAGAAAACTGAAATACTAAAGAAACGATTGCAAACTATTCCTATGAGAAGAAAAGAATGAGAAACATCAAAAGCAGGGGTGGTAGGACTTCAGGCTTGCAGGATCTACTTTGTTTTCTTGTTTTTGTTTTTGTTAGAACCCTGAAATCCACCAATCAGAGCCTGATGGTGCAAAATAATGGCGCAGGCAGGCAGACACACACTAAGAATTAAGGAATGGGGCCCCTCTGAACACGTGCTCAGCCCAGGAAATTGTGATAGTTCCAGAATCAAGCTCACAAGTCTTTTCACATGAAAATCCACTCCTGGATTCCCATGCTCATTCATTTTCAGCAACCTAAATTAGCAACCAGGATGGTGAAAGGTCTGGAAACCAAGTCCTATGAGGAATGGTTAAAAAAAGATTGGTACATTTAGCCTGGAGTATCGTAGCTTAAGGAGGGACATGAAAGTGATCCTCAAATATCTGAAATGCTGCCATGCAGGAGATGAAGCAGAGTTGTTCATTGCAGGGAAGCAGATTTCAGCTAAACATTAGAATAAACGCCCTTACAGTGAAGGGCTGTTTCGCAGTGGAATAGACTGCCTCAGGAGGTGATGGGTTTTCTTTCACTGAAGCTCTTTAAGCATAAGCTGTATGGCTGTCTCCCAGAGATGCTATCACTACATCCTGCACTGCAAATCCTGGATTATGCAGAGGGTTGGACTGGGTGATCTCCAAGACCCTTCCAACTCTATAATTCCTTTTCATGTCTTGCCTTTGGTTTGTAAGCCTGTCAGGAGGGCCTCTGTCTCATTTTTATTGATGTGAATTGCTTTAATTTTATCCTAAAGCAGAATATAGTAGAATATACTTCATTTAGGCAGAGTCACAGGAGTTTTACATTGACTTTAATTGTGATTTGTATTGTCATTACTTGTTTGTTATGCGCATTCATTTGTTTTTAAAAACACAAACACCAAATAAAAATAATGACCCCCCAATAGGGTGTATTTCTGAAATGTCTGCTAGAAAAAAGCCTAGAAACATCTCCTACAAAAGTTCCAATCATTCCAAATATTTCAGAACATTACTGAATCTTCAGAGTTGTACAGCACAGTCCAGTAATCTAAAGTGCTAACTGCTAAGCCACTACAGGGAAATCGCCAATATTTCATTGCTGGTAAAATGTGACACTCCCCCTCCCCGCGTCCCCCCAGCCAAATAACATTTATTTATTTATTTCATTTTTATATCGCCCAATAGCCGAAGCTCTCTGGGCGGTTCACAAAAATTAAAACCACAATAAAACAACCAACAGGTTAAAAGCACAATTACAAAATACAGTATAAAAAGCACAACCAGGATAAAACCATGCAGCAGAAATTGATATAAGATTAAAATACAGAGTTAGAACAATAAAATTTAAATTTATGTTAAAATTAAGTGTTAAAATACTGAGAGAAAAAGGTCTTCAGCTTTTTACATAGGATCTCTTTTGTGGTTTGGAATGCAAATCACCTCAAGGTTTGTTTTCTGTGTGCCTTGTCATCCAAAACCTGCAGTTGTTAAGGAAATCATTCCAGGCCATGATGGATAGAGTTCCTCCTTTTTCTGCAAAGAACCTCACCTGCCCTTGCTAATAAAAGCATGGATCTCTAAAGGTGAAGATTATGGCATGTCTGGTTTCACTTGGCAGAGGAAGTGTACACTGAAGATTGGCTGAAGCAAGATGCAGAGAGGCTGGGCTATAGTTTGACTAATCTTAGCAGCAGAAATTTCCAAGGAAGAGGCAAAGAACCACATTGGCAACCTCAAAAGTAGGGCAGACTAGGAAATGTGTACATAAAAATGAAGGCTAGGAAGTAAGTGATTTTCGTTTTGGACAAGCATTAATGTGTGTGTGTGGGGGGGGCAGTTATGAAAGGAAGACACCTGGTTCTTGGGAAACATTCATGTTTAATACATCTGGCTTTTTTTGTTGTTAACCTGAAACAAAGTATTTAAAATGTGCATAGATTTAAAAGAAAATAAGTGAATGGGAGTAACACCATGAAGGACAATTACAAGGTGCAGTTTGTAGGGATAAGTGAATTAGCATGTTTTGACCTTGTTGAGATTCTCTTATTTTCACCTCTGAGCTTGGCTCATCTCATTCCCATTCCCAAATGCAAACTTTTTTTTTTTGAAGTGAAAAAGTGCACATTGTGGTGCACATTTTAAAAAGTGCACACCCCAAATGTGCACTTTCCCCACTTAGACTAAAGCGTGAATGTTCACTAAAAAAAAAAAAAACTTTTTTGATGCCACCACAAGTTTGGGAACTTGTGAGCTTTTCTGGAGAATTGTGCTCCCATTCGTGTTTATAGTTGTGAATGGGGCAAATTCGAAGTAAAACTGAATTGGAACAAAATTCTCATACTTCCCTAGAAGTTTGTAATATTCCTGTGAATGCTCTTTCAATACCCACCTATTAGGTGTGCGACTACTTCGAGCATGATAGGTGACATTGAAATGAAATGCCAAATTCATTTTTTAAAATCACTTCCACCTCTCAGGATGCCTAACATGGACATTTCCATGTGCTTTCAAGTCCCATCCACCAGCAAATATTTCTTGAAAGCATGCAAGCAGATAGTTGTGAAAGGAACAGCTTTCTGACCCATTATTTGTACTGAGAATGTCCGCTACTCACTGGAATTGGCTTAGCAACATCTCCTTATATTCTAGTTAAAACTGCACGGAGAACTCTCCCTATAAACAAAGAATGGCAAGTAGCCATAACTAAGGACCATCTGGTCCCAGGTAGTGGTGTACAGATTTTGTTAAATCTCTTCTGTCTGTGTTTTGCGGATTGCCAGGTATTTTTCATTCCATCATCTGTTCATTGAGGGAATCAGTTTTTTTTTTTTTAAAAAAAGTAAACCAGAATTTTGTTCTACTTAGCGCTAATCCACATTAGTGCTAATTTGCAGTTGTGCAAATGTGCGTTAGTGAAATTCACGCAAATTCCCACTGCCTCAAGTAAAAAAATCAGTTTGCAAGTCTGTGGAATCATCATGCAGCTTGGTAAATGCCAGTCCACTGCAGAAGCCGCAGGTTGGATTCATAGAAATTCGAACTAATTTGAATCCATTGCAGATTTCTATGACGTTCCTAGTCCCAGGTCCTACTTGTTAGTGGAGTTGGGGTGCAAACATCTGCCAACTCAGTGGGATGGAAGATAAATACCTCTTCTTCTTTTTTGTATTAATACTTTTATTAATTTTCCACATAAACAGAAAACATAAGGAAAGGTAAAACAACAATACGAACTATACAAACTACATCACAACATAAACAACTACTAAAATAGTCACAATTACATTCCATTTAAAGCGATCTTCATGTCAGACGGCAAGCATCATATTTCTAGTTTACCAGATCCAGATTTCATAAGAGCAAGCAAGTATATTTATCAAATGCAAGAATACAAGTTATATATAAAATCCACATACAAATAAGTCATCCTTTTGCAGTTCTTTTATATATTCAATAAAAGGTTTCCAGTCAGTTACATATGAAGCTATTGTTCTTTCTTTTACTAACGCCGTTAATTTCGCCATCTCCGCCAATTCCAACACCTTGAGGAGCTGTTGATGGTTTTTGTTGTTTATTCGTTCAGTCGTTTCCGACTCTTCGTGACTTCATGGACCAGCCCACGCCGGAGCTTTCTGTCGGCTGTAGCCACCCCTAGCTCCCCCAAGGTCAAGTCTGTCACCTCCAGAATATCATCCATCCATCTTGCCCTTGGTCGGCCCCTCTTCCTTTTGACTTCCACTTTCCCTAGCATCAGCCTCTTCTCCAGGGTATCCTGTCTTCTCATTATGTGGCCAAAGTACTTCAGTTTTGCCTTTAATACCATTCCCTCAAGTGAGCAGTCTGGCTTTATTTCCTGGAGTATGGACTGGTTTGATCTTCTTGCAGTCCAAGGCACTCTCAGAATTTTCCTCCAACACCACAGTTCAAAAGCATCTATCTTCCTTCGCTCAGCTTTCCTTATGGTCCAGCTCTCGCAGCCATAGGTTACTACGGGGAATACCATTGCTCTAACTATGCGGACCTTTGTTGTCAGTGTGGTGTCTCTGCTCTTAACTATTTTATCAAGATTTGTCATTGCTCTCCTCCCAAGAAGTAAACGTCTTCTGATTTCCTGTCTGCAGTCAGCGTCTGCAGTAATCTTTGCGCCCAGAAATACAAAGTCTGTCACTGCCTCCACGTTTTCTCCCTCTATTTGCCAGTTATCAGTCAAGCTGGTTGCCATAATCTTGGTTTTTTTTGCACATATAACAATCTTGCCGCCGTTGTCATATATTGGAATAACAGTCCTTTCTCTTTTAATTGATCATCCATCAGTCCAAGCAAAAACATTTCTGGTTTCATTTCTACATTTATTTTTAATTTTTTTGCATTAATGCATGTATTTTAACCCAGTATGCCTTTGCCCTTTTACAAAAGCACCACATGTGGTAAAATGTTCCTTCTTGCTCTTCACACTTCCAACAGTCCCCAAATACCTCTTCTTCTTAAGCCACAAACAGACAGCAAGAATTATATTTTTTAAAATAACATTTTACAGTGATAGCATTCAGTGAATGATGTACAACTATTAATTTATCAAAAAGAGCTGTAATGATATATTGATTTCTAAATGTATATACAGATATAACTTCATAGAGCAACACAATATTGATCAAACGAGTGACGCATTATAAGTTAATGGGGAATGTTGCCTTGTGTATAATATAATTGGTCAGTTTTTCACTTTTGGTTAGTGGAAAAGCAGAACCCAGATTTAAGATGTCAGTAAGATGAAGTAATTCTTTCTCTGTTCCAACCTTGGTTGGAAACTGTCTTTCCAGTTTTTAACAGGACCACAATTCTGCCCATTTCTGTGCAGAGGGAAGAAGGGCACCTTGTAGCAATGGGGCACTGTGGCACCAGACCAGCCATGACAACCCAAGGCCATCAGTAGTGTGCAGCAGAAAGTGGCTCTGGATGGCACAGGTGATGAGCTGCTGGTTGTGTCTCTAAGAAACCTCGTTGCTGCCAATCTCTTTAAATAGGGTTATTTGATTAATTATACATTGAATTAATAGGAACACAGGGCCAAGTAGCAAACGCTGCTTGCCCTCAAAGTCAAGGTGCATAGTTCTCAAGGCCAGCCAAGTTATTTTGGAACCAAAGGCAGAAAATTCCACAAATGCCTCTCCATATCCCTCACTGTAAAAATACAACAATAACAACCAACAATTTTCAGCCTGTTCATGATAACCGAGATCAGCTGCCTGCCTCACTCTTATAGGGCATGTCGTGCAATACAATGTTTTCCAATACAATGATAGCCCATTTCAAGCAGTGGGGGAAGGGGAGCAACACTAACAGAAGAGCAGTGCTTCATTCACTGATTTGTTTCTGTATGTTATTCAAATAGTGGAGCCTCTATATCTGACATCACCCATGCGTACATACTGAGCACCACTCTATGTTTCAGGAACAAATTCCAGTTTATTGCCTCCTGTTTTTAACAAGGGGTTGGGGAAGGGAACATGTAAAATATAAGGCAGGACAGTTATCTTGTGTATAATTAAATTGGCCAGTTTTCCTCTTTTGGCTAGTGAGGAAGTGGAACTCAGTTTTACATATTGGGATATAACAGAAAGTAGGTGTGCACATTCGGACGCCATCAACTTGATCCCCATGGTCAAGAAGCCTGGGAGAGATACAACACGTTTCACATTGCAGTATCTCCTTTCAAGTTGTTTCCCCAACAGAGTGAAAGTTGGTGTGCATGTTTACAAGGCCATTTTACCTAATTCAAATGTCTCCTTGACCTCCCCCTTATCTTTATAAGGTATGAGAGGAAGAAAGATGCAAAGTAGATTGCAACGTTGTATCTGAAGCAAAGCATCTCAAATACCTTGCTTTTGTATTTTTTAAAATTAGCTTCCCCCAACCTGGTGCCCTCCAGATGTGTTGAACAACCATTTCCAGCATGGCTGGCTGGGGGTACTGGGAACTGTAATCCAACACACCTGGGGCGAACCGGGGTTGTATCCAATGTTAGTCCTACATAGATTAGACCCATTGAAATGAATGGTACTTAACTTAGTCATGACTAATTTCTCATCCATTTCAATGGACCTACTCTAGGTAGGACTAACACTGGATACTATCCCAGGTTGGGAAAGGCTATTTTAAATCATTTCCCCATGGGCACAATTTATTTTTCAGTTTAATTTATTTCAAATATTTCTTGGCCGCCTTTCAGGACAGAAGCCAAGAATGGACGGGGATCTTGTGCCTTATTGTTATTATTATTATTTAAAGGGGCCAGGGAAACACCTTCTGCTTCTGTAGTAAGGCCTCCCTCCCTCCAGCAAGGCTCCATTCCCTGAACTGCATGAATCAGAAGGCTGCAGGCCTAAACGCCGGCTGCGAACCAGCCCTGTATTTCCGCCAAACGTCACGCTTCGCCTCAGCCGGCCTCCCAGACACGGAACATATGGCTCTAAGGGGCGGGTGGGACGGCTGCAGCCTGGCAACTCCTTTCGTGGTCAGTAGTCCACGTAACCACACGGGTTAAGGAGAAGCGTATGTGAGAATACGCGCGCGCGGCCGTCTCGGCGGCCGTACGGTGGCACCCGCGAACAGAGCGGAGCGGTGCCCCACGCACAGCGGCGCTATCCCTGCCTTGGCTGCAGGGGAAGCCGTTCCTGGTTCCCGCCGCACCGCGTCTCCGAGCGGCCTTTCCACGGGGGCTGCGGCTCTGTTCGCCGGAGGAGGAGCGGGGGAGAGGGGCGGCGCTGGCGCTTTGGCTCAGCCCTTTCGGGGAGGGTTTGGACCAGCCAGTCCCCAGCGGCCGCCTCCGCCGCGCCGGGAGAGCTGACAAGTTCCTGCGTTTCGCGCCGAGCCCCAAAAGCGCGGCCACAGCTCGGGTCTCCCCAGCAGGTGAGAGAAACAGCGGCGGCGGCGGCGGCCAGGGTAAGGCGCGCCACCTCCCTCCTCTGAACGAGGGGCGGGTGGCACTTCTTGTAGGGGCGAGCGGGCTTTGGTGATATGTGACACCAGGTGTGGGTGGTGGGCTGAGGAGAGGACGCTGGCCTCTCCGGGGGTGGCGGGGGCGCACGTAGGGAACATCGGTGCGTGTGAGTGAGAGAGAGGGAGAGAGCGCTGTACATTCATACGCCAGCGCACCGCGGGTGCTATGGAGATGAGTGCAGGTTCCATGCGTAATAGATGTGGCGAGGGCGAGCGGCGTTGCCAGGCGTCCTGTTTACCCTCTAGACTCTGCTTTCGCATTGGTGTTCGTGCTGGGGCTGGGCTTAGGGGGCACTCAAAAAGGAACCGTTCGCGCCCAAGGGGCTGCTGCATTTTTAAGCCCTGGCTAGCTTGCCGGCTTCCTTGCCTCTTGAAATCCGTTCGAGGAGTCCTGGAGGCAGAGTAGCTGATGAAAATCAATCAGGGAGACATTTTCACCCCATTGAAATGAGTGGAGTGCCAGCCTCTTTTTTTGGTGTGTGTGTGGGGGGAAGTGTTTATGTAGCGTGTTCAAGGCTAGGCTAAAACCGATAGGAACCAGATCCCTTTCCCCTAGGCGTTTTCTCTCTTCGGAAAAACTGCCTTGATCTCCTTACCTTCCTCACCCCCACCCCACCCCCGCCGCAATATACACGCTTCCTTTCAATAACATCAAGCTCTTCTAAAGAGGGAAGCTGACTCAGGCCTTTTTCAAATCTTTTCCCACTTCTCTCCCCAAATAATAGGCAACATGCGTTTGTAACTTAAACGTGTTGGGATTCGTCTGACTGAGGTATAACAGCATTTATTTTCAACAGCTTTTAAAAGATTAGACATATATAGGTGGAGAAGGAAGGAAGAGGAGAAGGACATTGAGGACTTGCCTGTTTCATGCTCCTTAGAAAGTGTGGAAAGCAAGCAACTTAACTAACTCCCTATTACGTTTGGTTCAGTGCTGATTCATAGTTTTGTTAACTCAGCATTTGGCAACCTGGTGCTTTGGTAGACAGCAACAGTGAGCAGAACTAATGTTTGTGTTTCACTGAATTTATTCTAGCAAGGAAGAGAGCTTATCTGTGAGGTGTTTTATGCTGTAATGTGTGTGTGTGTGTATGAAACGTAACTGCAGCTGGTTGTAAGGTTGGTGCAAATAGTAACATTCGTTGTCATCAGAACTCAGTGTTTACTGAAGTGATTTGATAAGAAATATAGGATATGGAGGCAGTAAATTGGGTTGTTCTCTGCACTGTTAAGGATCCCTGGTCATGCTATTTTGTAGGGGGGAAAGTCATATAAAATGCAACACTAGAAACAAATTTAAAAAAATGACCTTCAGACATTGAGGCTGCACAGAGATGTTGGCTTTTTAAAGACAGAATTAATACAATCCCGTTAGTGTCTCATGTGCTGTGCAGTTTTGAATGAAAAAGATTCTATTTGTGAAAATACACAGTCCATGCTTATTAAAGAGTCAGACCTATTGAAGTTTACAATTACCTCTGAGTAAACATGCCTTACTTTGTGTTGCACAGGTGTAGTCTTTGCTCCCCATTAGTATCTATAAGGGCAGGGGGAACACATACACATTAGTTCAAGTGTTTCAGTTCACAATCCTGACACTGTCATGCACAACAAAGTTGCACACAGTTAGTGGATGCAGATGTACAGTCTTAGGTGCTTCGCAAGATGGACTGAAAGGTGGAGCACTCCATCCAAAATGTGTGGTGCAAAGGAAACTTCCATTAAGTTTAGTGGAATGATATTGCTCCCTAAGAGCTGTGCCCAAATTAAAAATAATCATAATATGTTTTAAAATGTTTATTTAAAATATACCACAGTTGTCTCCAGGTTGAAAAAGTTTGCAACATAGTCAACTTTCCGGTATTATTTCAAAAGACACTTCATAACTTTAAAATGTTAATACAGATTAAACTGAACCAAATTGTAGTGCTCATCAAATATGTTGTATTGTTTCAAACTGCTGAGCTGTGTTTAGACTTGTAATATGGCTTTTGAAGTTCTGGATTAGCAATTATACTCTAATAATAATTGTATAAACTCAGAAGCCAAATATAACTTTATTTATGAAAGGTTATTTTCAGCACCCATATGGGTGTTCTGGAATTGCTTTCAGGATGTGTGGAACCAATACTTTTTTACAAAATGGTGTGGAGGCAGCTAATGTTGTTTAAGTCCCATTGATTTCAGAAGAAAATTCTTTCAATAAATATACTTAGGATTGCAGTCATTAGTTAAATCTATAAGTCTAAGAGTGCAATCCTATGTATGTTGGCTGGGGAAAGCTGGGAGTTGTAGGAATTCTTTCTTTCTAAACATTCATAGGATTGTGCTCTTAGAACATTGGTTATTATTTGTATCAAAATAAAATATACTAAACACTTGCTAGGGAGTAAGTCCAGTTGGACCCAGTGGAATCAACTTCTGAGTAAAGTTGCATAGGAGGGTTGTTACATACTGGTTTATTTGAAAATATTTTCCATAGAAATGTGAGACTTTTTTCTGACTAAGTGGTGAGCACTAAGCAGCAATATTCTTGGCAAGTTTGATTGAATTCAGCGAGAGAAAATAGTATTACCGTACTCACAAGTCTTCCATATATTTTGTATATGGTGACCATTTGGAAAGGAGGACAGGGCTCTTGTATCTTTAAAAGTTGTATAGAAAAGGAAATTTCAGCAGATGTCATTTGCATGCATGCAGCACTTGGTGAAATTCCCTCTTCATCATAAGAATTAAGCTTCAGGAGCCCTGCCATGCCCTCTTCTGTATCTGGTCAGAAGGGCAGGGCTACTGCTGAAATTCCCTTTTCTATACAACTTTTAAAGATACAGGAGTCCTGTCCTCCTTTCCCTATGGTCACCCAATTTCATATTACTAAATGCAGTTTAGCATGTTGTCTAAATCCTAAACTGTGGTTAATCAGTTCGTTGGGTTCAGAAAATACAATAAACTACTGTTAGTCAAAACTGGAAGGAAAAGCTTCAAATTGGGTCACATGGTATATTGTGATGTCCAAACACCGCCAGCCTGTGGATTGTGGTTTAAATTTGCTCAAGATAAAATGAGCGAATGTATTAGTAACAGTGTAGCATCTAATTATCATATTGCCCTGATGTCATCTGCCAGCCTTTCCCAACCTGGTATCTTCCAGATGTTTTGGGCTACAGCTCCCATCATCCCTGGCCATAGTGGCTGGAGCTAATTGGAGCTGGAGCCCAACTACGTGCCATTTGTGTAGTGTAGGGAAAGGTGTACTTTAAGATCTTGCAGGGCTCAAAATTTGGATAACTGATGTCTCATCAGTTTTAAACCTTTGCCCCTTTGTTTTAAACTCAGATGTATTCTCATCCAGGTTGCAACTTGTTGCGCATATATTCACTTTCTCCCAGATTTCTCTTTGAATTTTTATATCTGCAAACACACCCTTTATATTAGCACAGGAAAATTTCAGTGGGGAAGATACAGCCGTCGCTGAACATTTTTAAAAACTATTTTTTTTTACTGTTTGCCGGATGTATTAACTCTTTCCTTTAAGCTCGTATCTGTGAATAGACAATGCCAGATGCTTTGTAAAAGGGCTCCTGCTCTTTTACACTCCACGTCCTAAAGACATTACATGGAAATAAATCCCATTAATTTTAATTGAACTTATCAATTCAAATTGATTGTACAGATGCATGTACAATAAAGCACAATGCTGACCTCTCTCCTGCATACTCTTAGTTCTACACTGAAGTATTACATCCTTCAGTTGGGATTCATTGTTGGACTCTGAACTGTAGGAATTAAAAAGGACACCAGGATTTCCATTTGGAGAGTTTGGAAACCTTTGATGCTCTAGCACGTAGCTTTAATGTTTGCTTGGAATCTGATCCTGTGCATTCAACTAAAAGAAAACAGGTGCTCTGGCAATTGGATATTATTTACAGTTCAGAGTCCAAACCTCAGTCCTGAATGTGGAAAAAATAGTAGTGGGAAAGTTATACTGTTACCTTCTGTGAGTACACATCCTTTGCCTTCTGGGAGGGCACTTGGCCCTCACTGAAACTGGCTGACTGCGGCTTAGATCATTTTTAAAAGCACTGTGTCATAGTTGACAGTGGCAGTCTGCTCTCTCTCACCCCACCCCTGCCCCTGTTGTCTAGGGTGACCATATGAAAAGGAGGACAAGGCTCCTGTTGTATCATCTTTAATAGTTCTATTGAAAGGAGAATTTCAGCAGGTGTCATTTATATGCATGCAGCACCTGGTGAAACTCCCTCTTTATCACAACAGTTAAAGCTGCAGGAGCCCTGCCCTCTTTTGTTTCTGGTCACTCTAGTATAGCTCCTTCAGCTTTAACTTAGAATGTAAGTTAATTTAGAATTTATTAGAATGTAAGCCTATGCGGCAGGGTCTTGCTATTTACTGTTTTACTTTGTACAGCACCATGTACATTGATGGTGCTATATAAATAAATAATAGTAATAACTGTTGTGATGAAGAGGGAATTCCACCAAGTGGTGCATGCATACAAATGACACCTGGTGAAATTCCCCTTTCAATACAACTGTTAAAGATAGAGGAGCCTGTCTTCCATTCCATATGGTCACCCTACTGTTGTCATACTGGCCCCGTTCAGACAATACACTAAACCATGTTGCTTAACCACAAAATGGTTAACCTTATTTCATTCCATTAACCATTTTGTGGTTAAGCAGCATGGTTTAGCGCGTTGTCTGAACGGGGCCACTGTGTGCATAGTGCCATTCAGTGCTGTTTGAGGCCCAGCCACCCAACTGTGGCCTTAGCTAGACCTAAGGTTTATCCCGGGATCATCCCTGCCTGCTCCCGGGATATCCTGTGTGTCATTTACATGAACAGGGATGACCCTGGGACAATCCCGGGATAAACCTTAGGTCTAGCTAAGGCCAGCGTCTACCCAGAGGTTATATTTTCCAGGCCACTAAAATTTCCAACTATTGGACAAAGCAGAACTACTCAGATTTGGGCTAATCAAAGCACAGAATCGGAGTTCGTTGTGCTATGTTGGATACCAAGCAACCCATGACTAGCCCTTTATAACTAGCCCCATTGAAATTAGTGAGATGTACTCCCAATGTAGACATGCATAGAATCTGGCTGCATGGGGCTTTGCAGACTCTTTCTGGGGCTGTGAAGGATAATGCTATTGGCTGTGAATGCTGCTGTCGCATTAACCAACTGCAGGGATATTCCTTTTGGCTTTAATGAAAAGAGGTTCAAATGGCCTTGCTTCAGTGGGAGAGAGAGCATTTTTTAAAAGTGTGAGTGTGTGAGCACTAAAGAGTGTGTGAGCACAGTTTCTGAAGAGAAAATTAAAACATGGAAAGGCACTCAAAATTAGTAACAGGCCCGACTCATATTAGGTTGGCTTGGAAATAGACTGACCAAATTTGCCCTCTCTTGAGCCCCTGGGAAGAATTTGGGAGGGCATAATACTCACCCCATAGAGGAAGCTTCCTGGAGCTTGGTCTCCTGAGCCCAGAAGTTTGAACTTGGTGGCATCTGTATTCAAAATGGTAGGTGGTAGATGGACTTGTGATATGCCTAACCAGATTAAGCCATGCACCATCCATTAAGTACTAGTGCCATGATGCTAATGCAGCCTTTTGATATACTGTTGGATGTGTGACAGTTGCACTCATTGGAGGCAAGGATCACTCTTTAGCAGCACCTCTGTTTACTGGTGTGGTTGCCAGAAAAGAGTGATTTCCTGACTATGAGACTGATGAAAGGGGCAACATTGCTGGCAAAGGTTGGTCATGACTCTCTTCCATATGGCAAAGAGCTGGATGGTCTTAGAGTCACTTGTCCGTCCTCCCAAAATGTACTCTTAATTTCATTGTCCAGCCAATGACTGACCCATTTCCAACTTTCACTTTTTGCTTGAAGGTGGTGGAAATCTTTAGCATCTTGATTTATTAATGAAATAGGTCTATATGAATCAGGGACAGTCAGGTCTTTATCTGGTTTTGGAATTAAAATTATCAATGATAATGATAATTATAATTGATTCTGGTGTCCTCTCTCCTTCCAATATGGCGTTTCCATATTTTAAAACCCCAAACACTATTCTGTTCTCTCTTTCTGCTGCTCATTTATAGAATGGGTAGATTCTCAGAGTACTTCTAAATTGTCCAATGTTGACACTTTGAACAAAGTTAGAGCTGCTCCAGGCCAATATCTTTTTTAATGTATATATTATCTATTTCATGTTATATTAACATAAAGGAACTGTCTGTTCCTCAACTGCTTGTTTGGCAGTGAAGCAAAAATTCCCAAGAAGTGCCATACATCAAATAGATTTTGATATTTTTGGGTGTGTGTGGGTGTGTAATATTTCAGGTCTGTTTATAAAAATAAATAAAAATGAATGGTTCAATTAAGCCCTATTGAAGCACTGATTAAAAATGACTACAAAAAATTCTTCCTCTCTTTCATTGCCCCAAGTAGTTCAGTTTTCCCCATCTCCTTCCCCCATTGTTCTTAGGTTAGAGTTTAAGATGTTGATTTGTCCACTTTTAAGTTTGTATTCTTTGTAAAGTTTTTTGTTGTTGTTGTTTAAAAAAAAAACTTCATAAGACAGTCACAATTTAAAAATAGCTGTTGTGATGCATTGCTTATTTTTTAATCAAAGCATGCCAGTTCTTAATGGGACGATTTTCAGTTTTATAGCTTCTTTTATTTATATTTATATATATATTCTCAGTAAACGTGACTCCCTTTTACCGTCCACTTACTTCTTATTTTTACCCTGGTAGACACTCCTCATTCTCCCTATCCCTGCATCAGATTAGGATGATGGCAATTAGGAGCAGGACTTTTACTGCAATGGCCACCAAGCTCTTAAGTGCTCTGCTTTAGGAAGTCCTCATCCTTATTAGGTTTTACAACTTATTGAAATCCTTATTTTTTCAATGGGTACTTGGATGATTTGCAACCTTGGCATATACTACAATCAGTTACAGGTCAAAGTCCCTAAACTGTTGAACTTTTATTTCAGAGAAATAGTATGCAACAAATACCATAACATCCTATATTGAACATTATTACAAGGTATATCTTCTGTAGATATTTCTCCATTTTACTACCTCATGTGTGCCAAATGTACCTTAAAAAAAAAAGAGGCTAATTATATTTTTAATTTAGGGAAGAAAAAAGGGCTTGAAAGTATTGTATGTTGTTTGTGGCAAAATATATTTCTAAGAGAGAAATGAAATTGCCAGAGCAATGTGGAAATTATACACTTGTATTCTCAATTCATCTAAGTCATCTTTGCAACATTTTTTTTTAAAGTGAAGGTTACAGTACTTGGATTAATATGCATGAACAAATCTCAGCATCAACAGATGGCATCCTATTAACCTTAAACCATTTACTCCAGAGTAAGTCTGCAAATGCCAGTAGGACTTTTTTTTTTTTTTAGAAAAAGGATAGGATTGCATTTGAATCATGATTCCAGTCTTATAAAATATAATTTATTTCCTTCAGTGCATGTGTGTCTGTGGGCATGATCTTGTATATTTCCCTTTTTGAACTGCCTGTAATCACTCACAAGTAAATCAGTG
Organism: Elgaria multicarinata webbii; assembly: GCF_023053635.1. Taxonomy (NCBI): domain Eukaryota; kingdom Metazoa; phylum Chordata; class Lepidosauria; order Squamata; family Anguidae; genus Elgaria; species Elgaria multicarinata. The sequence goes on along the minus strand of NC_086175.1, from coordinate 22,663,484 downwards.
CTTCAGCTTCTGGCGGGTTTTTGTAATATATCTGTTTCTGTAGGTGTCATTTTATCTTCTCAGAAACACCGTTTTTCAGGGAGAGGGAGATTCCTTTTTCATTGGCATCAATGCATTGTTTTTGCACATTAGGTGAGCTGTGCTGCCTTGTCAATCACTATATTCCGACCAGTTTAAGACTGGTAGAGCTGATGAACTTCTGTGTGATTGGCTACAGTATTCTGGGAGGGATTTTGCTAGAAGGAAGGGCTGCAGTCGTTCACCAACAGAGTTCAGGCTGTCTTTGCTTCATCATCTAAAGGAAAATCCCCAGATAAGGCATACGGCTTTTAGAGAGGCGGGAGAAAATAAGCAGCAATAATTATTTCACAGGAGACTTATTCATCATGATGATGCAATCGAAAAGATATGGCCATTGTTACGTTGGAAGATTTTGTTTGCTTGATTAAAGTGTCGAATAGACAAGAGCTGTACAAGGTGGGTAGGAGGCTGTTCCCCCCCCCCCATTGAATGTTTAAAGAGTTTGCTGCAGTATGCTGCATACCATATGTGTTGCTTATGGGGTCAGAATAAAGAGATTTTTCCCGTGCACAAAGAGCCTGTGTTAGTGTGTGTAGTTTTGTTTGTTAGGTGAAGCAATTGAAATCGTTCTGTTTCTGTATATAAAGCATAAGGAGGACGAATCTTGTTTGTTTTTAAAAATACACCTATTTCTGTAAAGGAACAGTCAGTATTTCTAAAAAGTATTGCATGGCTAAATGAATTCAGACAACGATGTATCTAGGTAGGTTAAAATATCAGTGAACTTTGTAACAGACAGATTTGGAGAGGTTTCATGGAATTAAAATATTGTTTTAGGGGACTGCCAATCAATTTAAAGCAACAGCACAATCCTGTCCCAGTGTATTCAGAGAGCCCTACTGTGTTCAGTGGGTTACTCTGAGGTAACTATGTCTATAGGATTTCATCCTAAATGTGATGGTCCTTCAGCAAAGCTCTCCAGTAAAATGTAATAAATAAAGAGACATATGTATTTATAAAAGAACAGAAGGTATTGTAAGCCCACAGTATACATCTATATAATTTGATATATTTGTCAAGTTGGAAGGTCTTTTTCTTGCCATTTTCAAACTTGCAAGTACTGTGGAACCCATATAAAACTAGAAAAGGCTAGGTTAGAAATAATTACCGCAGACATCTGATCTGCATGCATTTTTAATGCGAACACACAGCCTTTAATGAGGAGGGTTGGCTTTTGAAACAGTACTTTCACCATGCTGATAAGAATTAGGTGCAAGCGCCAATAGAGAGGATTTATATTAAATATTGTAAATATTTGTAACATAGGGAAAGCTCCCATGCTACAAAAAATAGAAAGTTGGAGTTGGAATGGCAGAGTTCGCAGTTCATTTCACTGCCTTCCATATTCATTGCTTTCCAGACTGAATTAGTCCATGGAAATCAAAACAGTTTTGAACATTGCTGTTGGTTGTTTCTCTCGCATTTTTCAGTTTCACCCCCGCCCTCAACCAAGGTAGACATTGTATATACAAAGTTAGATGAAGAAAATTTAAAATGAAGCATGAAGGAGGAGTAAATCCTTGTGTTGTGAATATTTCCACATATGGTTCCACTTCCCTGCTGAATGTTTAAACTTACAGTCTTTGTTCAGAGTTGGACTGGTATTTAAATGCTGTTAAACAAACCAAAGCAGAATAATATCACTTTGTCTAGTTTTTAAGCCATGTGCTTAAGGATTGATCGTGTTGTTTCTATTCACTGCATCATCACAGTAATTTACAGAAAAGTTTTGACATAGTATCACTGGAAAATGTGTATCTCTCTCGCTATATAACTTTTAGCCAGTCCAAACTTGCAATAGATTTTTTGGTATCTGTTAAATAAAGAGTAGGTGATGTTAGCTCATAGGGCAGTATCCATTGTTGGAAATTCGCCAGTTCTAAACACATTATTGTAGCAGGAATGACTGCTAGCACAAGGGGAGACTAAGGTCTTAGCTAGACCGGGCTTTATCACAGGGTGAACCCCGGGATCGTCCCTGTGCGTCCACATGACGCACAGGGGATCCCGGGATCACGAAGGGATCATTCCTCCCTTGCCCCGGGATAGAGATCTCCCTTTGGGCCCGCTTTTTCCAAGGTCTCGGGCTGAGCCCTAGACCGCGGAACGTGTGGCTCATTGCCGTGGTTTGACCCAGCTCCGCATGATTCCTTCCGCAGAGCCAGGAGCGTTGCGCCCATCGAGGTTAGGGTGAGGGAGCGGGGAAATTAAGTTAAATTTAAAAAAGACCTACCTTAAGCACACGAGCGTTCGTGCACTGCTTCCCCTTTTAAAAAAAAATTAAAATGGTGGGTGCAACGCCACTCTTCCCGAGGTCATTGCGCATCACGTATAAACAGAGAAGGTATCTCGCGTTAATTGCAACGCGAGATTTTCCCTCTCCATCCTGGATTATAAGGTAGGTCTAGCTAAGGCCTAACATGTGCTATTGCAACCCAGGAAACTAGCCAAAACTTTCACTTTTGGAATGGGACAGGTTCAGCTGAACTCTCTTCTGTGATATCTACTTATTTGTCCCATTCTGGAAGTGGTAGTTTCTGCAGGTTTCTGGTTGTACTAGCTAGAGGTGTGACAGCCCAGTTTTTGTTTCTTTCTGGAATATTGAACAGATTGGATTATGAAATATTTTCTTTTAGAATTTAAGACAAGGTGTTTATATATTGTTGCCCAGCTTTTACTTCCCCTCCCACAAATGATTTCTAAAAATATGTAATAAGAACATGTTTATAAGAAGACTAGAGATATAAAATGTCTGGAAATAATGAAGCCATGGGGGAAAATATTTTCTTTAGTCCTCTCTGTAAAATTCCCAGTATAGTTATTTCCTCCATTCCTTATTACAATTATTGATCTAAAGTATCTTTTACTGATAGATGTTTAGGGGTGCTCCAAGTCAGGCTCACTTTCCCAAAATGTGGGTAGAGCCACCATATAATAATAATAGAAGAAAAAGTGAATTCTTGACAGTTTGGGTTTTGTTCTATAGAGTCTTGTATTTCTGAGCTTGTTCTGGGTTAGATGCTGTAGTAGTCAATTAATGTAGTTCAAATCTAAAGCCCACATATGAAAAAACACTGTAGGTTATCCTACCACTGTCAGGAGATACACTGGAATGGCATGTAGGTTATCCCACTTTTCTTTCTTTCTTTTTAATTAACTTTGAGGTTTGGGTCTATAGAACTCACTGCCACAGTTTTTAATAGAGTTCTCAATTCAATCTCACCACTAGGGAATGTTGTCTCAGCTATAAAACCCTTTAACTGCTGCCGCTAGAACAAACCCTCTCTACCTTAAAGAAAGACATAGGCATGAGATTGACACTACCACTGGAGACAACCTTTCAAACTGAATGAAAAATAAGATGTTAATTAACGGGATTTATTTACAAAAGTGAGTAAGAGAGCAATCTTATGGTGCCTATGCAGCATCTGGGGAGCAGCCATAGGATATTTTGGATTTGCGGATCCAATGTTGGAGACAGTGCGCCAACCTTGGAGCTGTGAATCCATACTTTCATGCCCCTCACAGCTGGCACAGATGGAACCACACTGGCTGCCTCTCTGAGGTTGTAAAGCTGCCTCCCTGAAGTTTTGGTGTGTATGGGCTTGGGGACAAGGGGAGATTAGGATCCTGCTGATCTGAAACCTCCTCTCACCTGCCCACAATACATTACTATCTGCCCCCCCTTTTGCCTCTATCAACATGGAAACTTTGATGTTGAAGAGATAGGGGCTGCAGAGGTTTACATAAGGGCTGGAAGGAAGCATATACAGTTGGATCTCCCCCTCTGAGGGTGGACCAGTTTCCCAGCCCTCCGAGGGGGAGATCTGAACTATCCTATAGCCCCTTGCATGTCGTCCCCAGGAACATAGGATTGCAGCCTTAAGCTTCTTCCTTCTAACTGAAGCTCTTTGTCTTGTATTACAAACTGTTTTTAAATTTTGCCAAGTTCAAATGCCTCTTGTCCAGCAGCCTGCTGTTCACTTAACACATGGAGTTTATTCTTCAGCCCTTTGGCTGATGGCTGATGTTTATTTATTAGATCTTACAGATAACAACAAATATACCAGTTTAACGGCAGTATAAATTGCCACCTAACCACAATTTAAAAGCTGAAAATAAAATAGTATTTGAATTTGTATGCATAATATATTTAACATTTTAATTTCTTAAAAGTGTTTGGGTACATTTAAATCAGGTTATTTACATTTCTTTAAATCCAGACCTGGATTTTAATAATATTTGAGCATTAGTTATTTATATATTTATAAAGTGCACATTATGCACTATTTATTAATTAAAGATAATAACAACGTATTGCCTGCAGATGTACAATCTAAATAAGATCTTTTTATAAACTCAACATATTTTTTTTAAATATTTTTTTAAAGCATTGGCTGGAGGGCATCAACATTCATATTTGATTTATTTTGCACTGCATAATGCCAAATATCCTTTTCAGCAAATGAGAGCAAGCACAAAGAGTATTAGAACTTGGGTGTTAGAACCACCCTTTTGCTTAGGGGGACGTAGCCACCGCCAAAGCAAATGGGAAGGGACTGGAGCATGTAGAACAGGAATGAGCAGCCGCCGTAGTGCCCTTTGCCAAGGGTAAGAGGAGAGTGAGTGTGCTTGAAGCATTTCTTTGGCTACCAAGAAAGGAAGCCTTTCCTGTTCTTCTAGAGTCAAATTCAGGCAAAGAAGGACATGATCCTTATTAAGAGGTTTATGTGCCAATTGTGCCCATTCCACAGTATTTGGGATATAGAGTTACAACCAGCATAATTTCCTTTTTGAATGACTCCATGGATGCATTTTATTCTCTCTTGGGATCTGACTGGTTTGGAAAGGAATTTTCTACCAGAACAAATAAGCTGTAGTACCACTGGGCAAGAGTTACATTCCTGTGTAGCATGTGCCTCAGTCCTCTTGCTTGACTTATCAACAGCTATTTGCTCTGTAAGTAGTTTTGCGGAGCGTGTCAGCTCTCTGCTTGTGGTACATTGTGATCTAGACTGCCAAAACTAGTGAATGGATGGTCCTGCTGTTAGGCAGGAGATCGGTCTAGGACACTTGTGGTAACTTCTACCCACGCTTCCTTGGGTGGATCTATTGACCACGGAGGCAATGAATGCTTTCGCTTAGAAAGCACAGCGTAAGAGAACTTGGAGATACTTTTACTTCTTTGGAGTGTGATCCATCTTGGGAGGAAAATGTGAAGAAAATACGTTAATAACAATGTATGTGCACAGTATGTAAGTTAGGTATGCCAGCCTGAAAAAGAAAAGAAAAAAAACTTTTTCATAAGTTTTAAACTCCCATTTGGCTTCATTTGTACAAATGCAACCCGAGGCCAGTGGTAAAATATGTCTTATTCAGGATGAGCAAGGGTAGTACAAATGTCTAATCTCATGAACATTTCATTTGTGCACTGATTAATAGGAAAGGGGGTGGAAATTGGCATTAATAGGAAAGGGAGTAGAAATTTGCTGCTCTTGTACTTTCATTGAATGTTGGGGCATGATCCAGTCCAAATTGAGGACTTATATGTTCCATTAATGTTATGGAAGAGTTCATCACATGTTTAAATAATTTCTATTGAATCACTAGGGGCTAAAAGTCCTTAACTTTGGCTGGACCATGCCTTTAGTTTTTATCTTAGCCTTTTTAAAACCCAAGAGTGCTTGTTTTAATTTTCTTAAAGAAGAAATCAGACATCTTAATAACTATAAACCATATATGTCCTATTGAATTTAATGGGATTTATATGCATATATATTTAAGATATATAAATCTTAAGATATATCTTTAAGATTTAAGAGTTCCTTTATTATTATTACATTATATTCATTGGTTGTGTGTCAAAACTGTATTTACCTGAACTAAAGATATCATATGTTTATGTGAATTGTTTTGAAATAGGGAGTGAAATATGAAGGTTAACTGTGAAAGAAAACCATGGGTCTTTTACTTTGAGATCACACAACATGACAAGGCACAGTATGGGTTGAATGTGGGTTGTCATTGAACCATGGGAAGTTTTTGAATCATGGGTTCATAATAAATTATCTGTCCTGCGTTCTCATATTATCTTTAAGGTAGTACAACACAACTCCTACCAGGTTTGTCACTTCCTCTTTATTAACTTTTATGCACTCATGCATAAAAACAATGTTAATTTTGCATTTCTCTATAAAACCATACTTCCATTAAAGATTTCCATTAAAGGTTTTGGCAAATCATCCCTAACTTGTAACAGCAGTGATACTATAATTCTCAACTAGGAGAAACCCGGGCCTCTGGAGGGCTGGCGGTAGTGCTTTTGCACAAATCCTGTTTCCGGAGTCTCCAGACCATGCCTTCTGCTGTTTATTACCCATAATGTCTCATATATTTCTCTAGTAGTTCGAGTTGCAGTCAGAAGTCTGGTCTAGATGTAGTGCTGGTTTCTAGTAAACATGGTTTCAAAATCAAGAGACAATCTCATAAATGCATTTCCCTTCTCTCATCCCTTCCTGGAGTAAAGCCCGGCTGGAGCATGCTGGGAGTTGTACTCCAACACATCTGTAGGGCATCAGGTTGGGGAAGGTTGGTCTACTCTATACAGGAAAGGAAAGGAAAGAAACCTCTCATGCAAGCACTGAGTCATTACTGACTCTTGGAGGGATGCCAGCTTTCGCTGACGTTTTCTTGGCAGGCCTTATAGCGGGGTGGTTTGCCGTTGCCTTCCCCGGCCGTTATTACCTTTCCCCCAGCTAACTGGGTACTCATTTTACCGACCTCGGGAGGATGGAAGGCTGAGTCGACCCGAGCCAGCTGCCTGAAACCAGCTTCCGCTGGGATCGAACTCAGGCCGTGGGGAGAGTTTCAGCTGCAGAAACTGCTGCTTTACCACGAGGCTCTTCTACGCTATACAGACTTGACACTAATTGTGTTGACTTGGAAAGTAAGTTTCCATCTATTTCAGCAGGTCTTACCTTCTCGGAAGTATCTTTATGACTGAAGCTTTAACCTTTATTTATCCAGGCCCAGTTGAAAGGCTACCATTGTGGATATTGAGCTGCCTTATCGCAATGAAATCCCACACCTCCCATAAACTTTCTCTGATGAAAACCTTTGGTAAGGACAAACCACATGGGCATTACTCACATCAACAGTAGTGGTTGGCTTGAGTGGGCACTTGGTAATACCTATGTAACATCCCCTTCTACATGACTGGGATGGATAGACCAGACAGAAGAAGTGTGAAATCTATTTATTCATTTATTTTTATTTCTGTGCCCCCTTTTTTGAAGCCAACCAAGGTGGTTTACAAAAAGTTCAAAAAATAAAAACCACAATCCAATGAAAGCATAGTAAAACATGAAAAACAACCTTAAAAAACATAACAATTAAAAAAACAAGTTAAAAAGATTCATCTTGACCCCCTTTCTGAATGCAAAGGGAGTGAGGACCAGTTGCAACTCCAGAAGCAGAGTTCCAGCGTTTTGGAACAACACAGGGAAAAGGCCCTTGCCACATGCCCTACAAGCAAGCCTCTGCAAGTGAGGCTGTCTTTAGAAGGGCCTCTTCTGCTGAGCTTAATAACCGAGCAGACTCATACTGAGATAGGCAGTCCCTCAGATAGCCAGGTCCTAAGCTGGCTATCTGAGCGTTGAAAGCTAGCTCCAGTGCCTTGAACTGAGCCTGGAAAACAATTGGCAACAAGTGAGGATTTTTCAGTATTGGACTAATACCATACACTGGTTAGCAGCATAGCTACCACTTTTTGCACCAATTGAAGCTGCTGGACGTTTTTCCACATAGTGTGATATACTTGAGCTATGGTAGCGCTATAGCTTTTCTACATGGTAGCTTCACATAGAGTGCATTGCAGTAGTCTAATTCCGATGTAATGGATAAGTGTTGCCAAATCAGATTATCTCTGCAATGGTCGCAGCTAGCATACTGGATCGAATAACACAAATGCACTACTTGCCTTCACTGCCACTGAGGATCCAAGGACAGCATAATAGGATCCAGGAGCACTCCCAAGCTATGAACCTGATTTTTCAGGGGGAGCATGGATTTCTAAGAGATTGAATCCCAAATCTAAATAAGACATACTGCCAACAGCAGCTCAGTCTTTTCTGGATTTCTAGAGTTAGAGAAACTTTCTCTCCCACCCTGGAAAGGTAACATTTAAATCAGGACTCAGTATAGTGGTGTCCTATAGAGTCTTTCCACTTGCAGAGAGTTGCGTTTTTGTTTGCTAACATACCATAAATTCACTTAACTCTTTTAACTTGCCTCTGTCCCATACCCTCATTTAAGCAATGTGCCTTTTGGCAGTGAGTCATTAATGGTGCTGAAACTAACCAGACAGATCACTTTTCATTGCAAGCATAGTTATCCATTAAATCATGACTGGACCTTACTAACCCATAGATGGAGAAGATGTAGTGTGGCACATTTTATTGAATATTTCACAGATTGCCTCCAAATAATTGAATCCATGGTTTGTAGATTTGAAGGCAGTGCTGATTACCATTGCCCTTAATTTGTCTAAGTTGCATGCCATGGCAAACCATGGTTACTGCAAATCACAAATCATGGAAGAAGGGATGAAGTTGCACCCAAGGGAGATGAGGAAGAAGAAGGCGTCCAAAACTTGTGGCACATTTCCAGTTTCCAAACTGTTGTTTGGAGATCAGATCAGCATAGGGTCTGCACCAGCCTACTATGATAAAGTAAACAGAATTGAACAGAATATGTTGGCTTTTCAGAGTATATCCTATTGAGTAGAACCAGAGTTTCCATGTTGGTGATTTCAATGTCTAATAAAGCTCCTGTACCAACTTATGGATTTAGGATTATTGTAAATAGACTTATCTTCTATTCTTAACTTTCTCATTACATACAATGCTGATTCTATATGTTTCTGGTCAGCTGTATATAACCCCTTCACACTTGATGTGGTATTTGGGTCGGTTTGCATGATTGTTGCAGCCCACCATGGCTTATTTAAACCATTGTGAATATGGGCTGTTTTGGGTTGGATGTGGTTTGTTAACCACAGCAACAACCCGCCCTGTGGCAGGTTTGGATATTGTAATAAGCTTCAGAGACTGTGGCTTGAATGTTCATAATGGCTGTCAGCTCACACCACAAGCCAATGTGGCTTAAATAAGCCATAATGGGCTGCAGCAATCATGACAACCAGGTCTTTGTCTGCCATCTATGAAGTATAGACTGCACCCGTCATATATGTGATGGGGACCAGCAGCTAATCAGAATTGTTAGCATGTGTAGATAAGTGTTTATCAGTATCTGTTCTTCTCATTTGCAGCACAGTTCTGTACATGTCTAGTAAGAAATAAGTCCCATTAAGTTTATTTATTTATTACATTTATATACTGCCCCATAGCTGAAGCTCTCTGGGCGGTTTACAGAAGTTCAATGGGACTGAGTCACCTGGGAAGTGGGTATAGGACTGCAACCTTAGATTGCAATTGTATGCATGTTTAGACAGAGAAAGCCATACAACTCACAGCTAGTATGGACTCCCCCCCCCCGTCTATAAACATACATAGGATTGTACCCTTAATGTGTTGATTTTGAACAGCTGGTGTAGCCACAGTAAACACCAGGCTGACTTCACACACATTTGATGGGATCACCCAATTATTAGATAATTTTAGAATGAAGTAAAGAAAATCATACAAAAATGTAATAGAATAATGCTTCAACACCAGATTTACTCTTTTAATGATGTTAGGGTAATGTGACAAGAAAAAGAATGGTATTGGTTATAAGGATGTTGATAGCTGCACAAACGTCTATAGCAAAAAATGGGGAAAAAACAGAAGTAGTTTTGATAATTTATTTCTTAACAAATTGGTTGTATAATGTATCAATTATTTCTAATAAAACACGTATTTTGCTTAAACCATCTAGTCTATAGTGTAGGAAATTAAAATATCAAATTCATTGGTCCTAATTAGGTATCTCTTTATAAGAGACATGATAAAATCATCTGTATGAAAACAAGCACCATCTGAAGAGCTCCGTGATCTCAGTGCTCAGCCCTGTTTCATTCAGGACTTAGCTACACTCATTAGCTATCATGTAGTTCTGCACTTAGACATTTGACTCCTAGAATACATTCAATATTATATCCTAGAGAGAGAAACATTTCTAGAACAAAATATAGGGGTCTGCTAAGATAACCCAATGTTTTAACGTGAGCATCCTGTAACACTTATCTTTGATTGGGCAGCTGTTCACTCATCCTACACAAAACCTTGTGTGCCGCTGCTATTGTGTACAAAAATAATTTAAGTAAGGCTTGTCTCTATATAATGTGTTTAAGACCAGGTCATCTGTCTCGTCTAGAACCACTAGTTTGAATATGCACAATTTCTTTACAGAAATACTAATACCAAAATTGCATCAACTGTTGCTTGTTGTAGTTAGTAAGGTCCAGTGGGAACACAGAGGGCGGCCTGTGACCAGGTGAGACTATTTGTCTATCTTGCCCACTTTTGTCTAATCTGACTGGCAACAGCACTTCAGGGACTTAGCCAGAGGTCTTTCGTATCACTTGTACCTGTTACTTCTAGGTGGTGATGCCAATCCTTGAACCTGGACCTTCTGCATGCCAAGCATGTCCTTTCAACTGAGCTATGGAGAATGGTGGATATGGAAAACTGGGGTCAATACCAATCCCATTTGTAAATCAGGAATACTAGCCAGTGACTCCTGAATTCTGCATTGTGGATTGGTCAGATCAACATTATTTTTTATTGGAACAATTACTGCCCTTCCCTTCCAGAATCTATTATGTTCAGATTTTAAAGGTGGGAAGAAAGATTTGTAGGTGGAATGGGAACAGCCTTTTAAGGATTATGTGGCAGACATTGAAGATTAAGAGAATGGGGTGAAATGTACTGAATGAACAAATTCCAAACCTTGATCATTGGAAACACAATTTACATCTTTTCTGTTTTCTAAAAAATATTCCCAGTTACATTTTCAGTTTTCCTTGCAACTATGAGAATTTGAAGTTTTGTTTCTAAATTTAAAAACCGAGGATTGATTCATGTTACCATTTAGATTATTGCTTCTGAGATTAAACCATGAGGAGGTGAGGCTACCTATAGGGCAAGTTTACGTTCCCCCTAAATTCCACGCTTAGGTCTCATCTACTCCTAGAGCCCTTTTGAGGGTGTGGGGAAGGGATGATTGCAAGGTTTTCTGCTTTAGCAATCATCCTTCATGGGGTACATGCCAGTGAGTTTGCCCACAATTTAAGGAGAGACGTTCCAAGGCGATTTTTTTTAAACCACAGAGTTGCGAAACTGCATGAAGATTTTTAAAAACACACACTCGGTGCTGAAAGACCCCTTGATCCATCCAGAATGTGTCAACAATGCTCTCCTCCTCATCCCTGATACCCATGGGCTGGCTCTGCACAGCTGGTTGCCTGTTTGCTGAGCCCTGCTACTCGCAAGGAACAGGAACAGCTTTGCGAGGGGTGGGCACACCAGCCGCACACCTTGGGATTTTTGCGAGAGCAGGTAAAAAAAGGGACAAAAGCTGTCATCGATATCCCGGGAAAACTGGGGGGTCATCTCTAGATCACCGCAGGATCAGCTGTGAGTCATATGGCATGGTAGGCACGACCTCGATACTGTTCTGGAATAAATGGCTAGTGTGGATTAGGCCTTAGAAGCAGTTGGGTTACTTTGTAGAGGTGTGTGTGTTTTGCATGATTGTTCTGAGTGTGCTGGGACCCACAAATCCTTTATTGCCAGCTATTATTTGTGGTCACCTCCTCCTCCTCCTCCTCTTGAGTTTTTTGAGGAGAGGGGAAGTCAGCACTTTGTATCAGACTTTATTTTGACAGACAGGCAGTGAAAATCTCTGTTGCTTCTTCTGAGGGCCAGACTAGATGCACCACTTGTTTTTGTTTTTAAATTAATAGCAGGCCCTGATGCCGTGTTTGTTTGTTGTTGATGTTGTTTTACTGCAGCACAGTAAAACAACAACAACTTTGTTGTTGAGAACTTCCCTTCTAGGGCTAAGAACAGGAATGAGTTGTGGTCTTTCTCAGGAACATGGTGAGGGAGGAAAGGATTAAACCTCCCATGCCCGTTGGTCTCAGCAAAACCTGGGACCCCTCTGTCTGCTATTGTTGTTTTTATGTTTTTGATGGTTTAAAATTTGTTTTTAATGTTCACTGTTTTAAATGTTTGTAAACTGACCAGAGAGCTTCAGCTATGGGGTGGTATATAAATGTCATAAATAAATATAAATAAATAACACCCTTAAAAAACAGATCTGGTTGCTAATGACACATTTGACCCTTAGTACTTTCAAAACACATAGTGAAAAGAATGAGCCAGGGGAGGAGAAAGGTCTCCTTCCTTGAGTTCCAGAAGGCTCGGGGGAGGAGTAAGGACGTGATCTCACTTCGTGTCAGGAATTGCACTCTCTGCGTTTGTGGGGCCTTTGAAAAAGCATAGCATGAAGTCAGATGCTGGCTTCTCTCCTGAGCCTTCTGTGCATTCAAGAATTCTTGGGGGAGTTAAGGGGAATGTCCTCCTTGCCTGAAAGCATGAGATTCTGGCCCCCACTCCCATGTTTTCTGCAATGCATAGAGAACATGGGGAGGGGGAGATGAATGTCTTCATGTCATGCTAGGATTGAGTAGGTGCTCCTCAAGAAAAGATTCATGGTTGTCAATGGCAACTGCATCTGTGAAACCGTGTGAGTTTGTATCCTAATTGCAGGTAATTCTACTGTGTCTCTGTGCATTGGCAGTGATTGAGCCAATCATGGCTGATGCAGAAATATAGGAGAATTTCCCACCCTGACCAGAGCAGTAAACCATGCAGGGAAGCAGAAGGCAGCTTCCTCTATGAATGCGTGCTTTGGGCTCCCAAGAGTCTTTAAGATATTTCTTCAAGTTCTCTAGTAGGGGTGGGTGGGCTTTCCTGATTCAAGGGGGGACTTCTCCTTGCCCCCACCCCCAGTCAAGCGGTGACACTGTGTGCCAGACATGGTTGGAGGTCTTTGGGGGCTTCTCCTTCTCAATTTCCCTCCACACCATCCCAGCAAAGCCTCACCAAGAAGTCAAATCATCAGGCCAGGTTGTTGCTGCGTTCTCTCTCCAGCACCTTACAGCCTGCAGTAGCCCAGGTCACAGCAGCCAGTCCTTCTTATTTGCTAATGCAAATAACAAGGTAAAGCTAGAGAGCTCCATGCTGAGAGTGAGTGAGCAGCCACTGCAGAGAGAGAGGGGGGGGGGGGTGTTGGAGAGCTGAACTTGAAGTTACTGAGAGCTGCCAGTGGCCCTCAGGCCTTGCAATAAAGAGCATGATTTATGCAAAGCTTTGGTGTTCTGCATGTTGATTGCATGAGCACTGGGAATTTGTCCTTTCAACTCCCACCTTTCCCCCACCCTTCAAACAAGTTTCTAGCTGTAATAATTGTGTGGGTGGTGATTGGTAAAGTCTTGAAAAAAGTGAGATGCATTTGCTGGGACATTGTTGTCTCTGTTCTGGATTGGAAGGGGCCTATAAGGCCATTGAGTCCAACCCCCTGCCAAATGCAGGAATCCACCACAAAGCATCCCTGAAAGAAGGCTGTCCAGCTGCCTCTTGAATGCCCCTAGGGTGGGAGAGCCCACTACCTCCCTAGGTAATTGGTTCCATTGTCATACTGCTCTAACGGTCAGGAAGTTTCCCCTGATGTTCAGCCAGAACCTGGCTTCCTGTAAGAAGTTTCCCCTGATATCCAGCCAGAACCTGGCTTCCTGTAACTTGAGCCCATTATTCCGTGTCCTGCCCTCTGAGATGATCGAGAAGAGATCCTGACTTTTTTCTTTGTGACAACCTTTCAAGTATTTGAAGAGTGCTCCCTTGTCTTTCCTCAGTCTTCTCTTCTCCAGGCTAAAAATGCCCAGTCCTTTCAGTCTCTTCTCATAGGACTTTGTTTCCGAACCCCTGATCATCCCTATTGCCCTCCTCTGAACACGCTTCAGCTTGCCTCCATCCTTTTTGAAGTGTGGTGCACAGAACTGGATGCAATACTCAAGATTAGGCCTAACCAGTGCTGTATAGAGGGGAACCAGTACCTTGTGCGATTTGGAAGCTATACTTCTATATAGCACTGGCTTTTTTTGCAGCCACATCACACTGTTGGCTCATATTCAGCTTGTGATCTACAACAATATGTACCTCCCCAGCCCTTAAGATCATCCACAGGGGTCCCTCTCCGTGAGCCAAAGGAAGTGAGGTAGGTGGCTACTAGGAGGAGGGCTTTCTCTGCTGTGGCATCCCGGCTGTGGAATGAGCTCCCCAGAGAGGTTTGCCTGGCGCCTACACTTATTTCTTCTGTCGGCAGCTGAAGACCTTTTTATTTTCTCAGTATTTTAACACCTAATTTAATTTAAATTTAAACTTTGCTGTTTTAATTCCGTATTTTAATCTATATCAATTTCTGCTGTGTGGTTTTATCTTGGTTGTGCTTTTTATATTGTATTTTGTATTTGTGTTTTTAGACTGTTGGTTGTTTTATTATGTTTTTCATGGTTTTAATTTTTGTGAACCACCCAGAGAGCTTCAGCTATTGGGTGGTATAAAAATGTAATAAATAAATAAACAATTCCAAGATCTTCCTCATTTGTAGTATTGCTGAGCCAAGTATCCCCCATCTTGTAACTGTGTATTTGCTTTCTTTTTCCTAGGTGTAGAACTTGGCATTTATTCCTATTAAATTTCATTCTGTTGTTTTCAGCCAAGCACTCCAGCCTATCAAGTTCACTCTGAAGTTTGTTTCTGTCTTCCAGGGTATTAGCTGATATATGAGTCAGTCTGCTTTTTTGTAGAAACTGTTGGGAGTTTTGCTGTCAGACCTTGTGTGGTGCTTTTAGGAAAGCCAGAAAAGCTTCATTAACGTTTAGTTATTTCCCAATTTATTTTCTAACCTTTGATGGCCTACATTTTGCTGGAAAAATAGTAGTGCAAGTTTAATGCAAAATGAAGACATGCATTTCATTTGCAAGATAAATTTTGTTTTGTGTTTATTCTGGGAGGAGAGAGGGAAACTGCAAGTCTGAAGGTTCTTAATGGCTCCTTATCTACCGCTTGTTGTATCTGCCCGCTTACTGGCTGCCATGTTTGTTTATGATACTGCAACCTTGAAAGAGCAGTGTGGCCAGGGTTATGGATTTCACGGGGAATGTAGGAAGCTACCATTGGTCCATGTAGCCCAGTATGGTTGCTATTGACCGACAATGGCCCCAGTATGGTTGCTATTGACCGGCAGTGACACCTTAAACCATGGCTTTAACCACGGTGGTTAAGCCAGAAAGCTGAGCTGTGTTTAAAAGACACTTTAAACCACGGCTTTAACCAAAGTGAATGGTTAAAGCCGGACACGGAATAACAGGCTCAAGTTAAAGGAAGCCAGATTCCAGCTGGACATCAGGAAAAACTTCCTGACTGTTAGAGCAGTGCGACAATGGAATCAGTTACCTAGGGAGGTTGTGGGCTCTCCCACACTAGAGGCATTCAAGAGGCAGCTGGACAACCATCTGTCAGGGATGTTTTAGGGTGGATTCCTGCATTGAGCAGGGGGTTGGACTCGATGGCCTTGTAGGCCCCTTCCAACTCTGCTATTCTATGATTCTATGAATAAAGCAAAAAGCCATAGTTAAAACCATGGTCTAAGGTGTCTTCTGAACATGGCCTGGCTTTCTGGCTTAACCACCATGATTAAAGCCATGGTGGTTAAGCCAGAAAGCCAGACCATGTTCAGAAGACACCTTAGACCATGGTTTTAACTACGGTGAATAAAGCAAAAAAGCCTTATTCACCATGGTTAAAGCCATGGTTTAAGGTGTCTTCTGAACGGGCCCAGTGGCTCTGCAGGATTTCAGGCAGGAATTTTTCCAGACCGATCTGGATTTACCAGGAGTGGAACCTGGGGCCTTTTGCTTTCAAAGCACATTCTCTACCAATAAGCTATAGCTATTTCCTGAAGCCTAGAGGGCCACCACTCCCGATCAGGCAAGGGTGAGTGAATTGGAGGTCTTCTCAGGCAAGTAAGCCAAACAAGTAGGTCTTAGATGAATGCGGAGGGAGATGTGAGGGTCTGTGGAGTCTTGAATCCTCCAGTTTGTTCCTACTCTTCTTTGAGAGATCTCCTGCAGCCCATGGTTTTATCAGTCTTCTTCACAGGGCCACATAGAGGAACAGCATAGTACATCACACCCCCAAACCCTCAGCCTAGTAAAGAGAACTGCAGTCTCCCTGCCCTCTCTTGAGGGACTAGATTAAGACCTTAGACACAGTGTCTTGGGAGAACAGCCTGTGACTGGTCCATAGTCCCATTATAGGGACACAAGGGGTGCCTGTTCCTGTCACAGTAGATTTCAAAGTACACTAACTAAGCTGACCTGATATATAATTATCCAGCCTTGCATAAAGGAATTCTTTTCTGGGAAGTTCCTGCATTGTATCAGCATGAGCCTACTTCTTTGGCAGCTGGTGGTATATATTTCCTTCTGCTTTCCCACATGGCCAAACAACCACCAGTGCTATTATAATATAAAAGCCAGCTTTAAAGTAAACCCAATAGATTTTCTTAATAAGCTCATCACTATCCTGTAAATAGAATGAGGCACATTAAAAACAACAACCCTCACTTATAGTAGCTAGTGGATCAGGATATCAGATTAAGCAATCCTGGCAAGGAAGACATGGTTTATTTTAATGAAATTGTTATTTGTAGGTCACAGTTATAAAGAAGCGAGGCAATAAAAAAAGGCTTAATCGAGCTTCATGGAAAAAAGGCTTGGAAACTAATTTTATCAGTTTCATTCCTGGTACACCTTTTTCCACTTTTTACCTTTGTGAAATACAGTCATGCAAAACTTTTAGGCTTAATTCTTTAGGCCCAATCATAGTATTTTCAGTGAAACTTACGTAGACTTTGGTTCTGCTAAGGTGAGTGGGAAAACACTTTTTTTTCTGGAAGAAAGCAAGTTCAGAGAAAACTTTTATCTGCACAGCAATAAAAACAAGCTGCTCATAGAAAACTGCTAAATACCGTATTTCTTCAATTGTAAGACGCCATTGATTGTAAGACGCACACTAATTTCAGTACCACCAACAGGAAAAAAAAAACCTAAGACACACCCGCGATTCTAAGACGCACCCCATTTTTAGAGATGTTTATATGGGGAAAAAAGTGTGTCTTAGAATCGAAGAAATAGGATAGGCTACAACTGAGGCAGCAGCCCTAAACACAGAATACAGTGAGACTTACCTCCGAGGAAACATGCAGGGGATCGTATTGCACATGGCAAAACAATTAACTGGAAACTGTTATACAACTTCCTGGAAGTTCAGCATATTATTTGCATTTTGTTAGAAAAAGAATGCCCAATATATATTATCTAAAAATATATTGCCAGTACAACCACAGGATTGGGTGCCAAATGCATAAAAATTTAAAACCTCAGCCCTCTGTCTGCTTTGTCCTTACTGCTTAAAGCTAGACCAACTGGATAAATATTAAGTAAAAACAGTTCCAGTGAAGCAGGTTGGAAGGGGGGAAACTTAATAGTAAATGCTTTTAGTGAAAATGACTAGATTATAGAAAGAACTACCTTTTGGGGCAGTAACTTATGTCTGTCATATAAGGATGAACAGATTAATTCATTGTATGGCCTTCACTTTATTTCCTTGACATATTCTTGGCTTTTAACACGTGTGGCAAGATGAAACTAATGTTGTGAAACAGCTTTTTGGGGTGGGTGTGGGTGGGAGGAGAATGAATTTGAATGTTGTTTGAATAACAGTTCTGTTTTCTTTTAACAGGTCTGTGCATTGTAAGTGCCTTTGTGAAATTGTTCATACAAGAGACAACTTTAACCCTTTCAAGAAGCTGTCTGCCAGCTAGATATTGCTCTTACTTTATATGACATCTGTAGCAGTTTGCCGGCTGCTTGATGTGAAATGGACAACAGCATTCACAAAGCCTGACGAAAATATTACATTGGTCATGAAAACTACTGAATGTGTAGCGCTCCCTATATAATCAGTGCCAACGAAGAGAATACAACGGGATAAAATGTTATCAAGGAGTGTTGTTGCATGAAAGCCAACTTGCCTAACGAAAACGTGGCAACAAAACAGTCAAGAGGCTAACTTTTTTTTAACAGCCAGAAATGCTAATGAGCATGAATATTTTGCAGCCCAAAGTCTACAAGTGGCACATATTGATTGATGATTGACACGCTTGCTGATAAATAGCTGCCTATTCAGCTTTGTGTGCACTGGACTCTCTTAAGCACTTCTTACATCATCGTTGCGAGGACCTATTTACATTGAAAGGGTTTTCCTGAATTGTTGGAATTCATAACTGAAGGTGATTTCATTAATAGTGACTCTCAAAATCTAAATCGGTTTAACATCATGGCATTGAATGTTGCTCCTGTAAGAGACACAAAATGGCTGACATTAGAAGTGTGCAGGCAATTTCAGAGAGGAACTTGTTCACGCTCTGATGAGGAATGTAAATTTGCACACCCACCCAAAAGTTGCCAGGTTGAAAATGGAAGAGTTATTGCCTGCTTTGATTCTCTGAAGGTAAGGATAAAATGTTCATAGTGAGAATGAACAGTTCAGTAAGTAGTTTTACTCAATTTTACAGTCATTAATGATTGCAGTGTAATTGGCTAACTCAGGCCTTAGCTAGACCTAAGGTTTATCCCGGGGTCGTCCCTGCCTGCTCCCGGGATATCCTGTGTGTCATTTACATGAACAAAAATGATGCCGGGACGATCCTGGGATAAACCTTAGGTCTAGCTAAGGCCTCAGACTCAGTTTTCAGACTAGCTCATGGAATATGATTTTGTTTTGCCAAGCTAACTGAAACTTTAAAAATACAGCTTTTATAACTTTGCTAGCTTAGTTTTCTTTGAATACTGCTCTGATATCTGTTTGATGAATGGTAGTTTACAAATATTTTAGCCAAAAAATAAAATAGCCCATATGAATATAAAACCAGAGCCTTGGATTAGGGACTCCAGAGCTTGAAAGCTCATGGATGGGATCTATTCCTCTGAGCTACCACCGACTCTGGATTTGCATACAATGCTAGTCTAACTTAAATCCCATTTATTTCAATGAGCCTACTATAACTCAGACTAACATTGGATGCAATCCCATGTATACTCAGGCCTGGAAGGGTAGAAGAATGTGTGACATTGGACCTGGCCCTTTGCTTCAATAAAGGAGGCTGTTTTGCACACACATAAGAATATGTGTAATGTTGCATCTTTTATTGCAATCAGTGACAAAGCTTTGGTGCATTGTGGAATCTCTGTCTATGCATTAGAATTCCCTGAACCCACAAGAAATTGTTGGCTCATAGTGATAGGGTATAAGTGTGAAAAAAATGACCTGTTACATTTCATAGGAGATTCTCATAAAGTTACCTCATAGGATGCAATTACCATTTCATTTCAAATTAATTGGATCCCTTCTGTTTTTAAACTTTGGGTCCTGACTAAAGACCTCTATCCTCCCTGCTAAATAGATGACTTGGTGCCAATAATCTCTTGAGGAGAAGGGGGACATCTGTCCACCTTTCAGAAAGGTAAACTGTTGGTGGAAGAGTGGCAGGAACTTCACGCATGGTGGTAATGTACTTTGCTTGTGTATATAAAGATTCAGGACCAGGGCCAAAGCCTGTTTATTGGATGTATGGAGTTTCCTGTAGACCACATTTGTGTATACAACAAATTCCAATACAGAGTGGTACCCCAATTTCTGCACTCAGATCTGTCCTTGTTGTGTTGGGGTAATTGTCACTGTAAGTTTAAAGATGAAGGCTGCAATCCTGGACACATTTACCAAGGGATAAGTTCAATTCAATTCAGTGGAATTTACTTATGGGCCAATGTTATTTGTTTATTATTTATATCCCACCCTCCCTCACACAGAGCCCAAGGCAAGTATAGCATTGGGCTGCATATAAAAGATTGCAAATGCAGAGTAAGGAGGAAATACTCAAAGTAGACTAGAGGTGCAATCCAGCCTCTTAGAACTAGTGGGAGTTTGCAGTTAATTTTAGTATTTTTATTTTTAAATTAGGGTTTAATGACCTCCATGTCCAAAAACTTCTCATGGCTGTTCACAAAAAGTTAGAAGTGAAATAAAAACAAATTTAAACAAAAACATTAAAAACGCCACAAAACAAATCAGCATAAAACAGCACAGCCTAGGAAAGTTTTATAAGTTTTCATCTGGTACAGAAATGATCTCAAGGTAGGTGGCAGGCGAGTTTCCCAACAAAATGCTTTCCAGAGCTGTAATATGGGGCACATTGTGAATTTAGCTAGAAGAATGTGAAGGATTTTCCTTAGGAGTAAAATTAGTGAGTTTTAAAGCAACACTAGTTTAACAAAATGTAGATTCAATTCAGAAAACATGGCAAATTATGGTTTGTGTTAAACATAATTAAGAATCCAAATTCTGTTTTGAGTTTCCAAATGCACAGCAGGCAAACCATGATTTAAAGCTGCTTTTCTCCTCGTTGTTTTCCATCCTCTCAGCACCCAGCTTATAAGTTCAGAAGTTCACCCATGCCTTCATTGTGCAGTAGTCTATAATACAGGCAGAGCAATGGTTGTATTATAGTTTGTTAATTCAGACAACACATGAAACCATAGCAGTAGTTCACATATAATGGCCAAACCATCGTCTGGCCATCGAACAGCTTCAGACTCATGTGCTCCCATCTCTCCTTCACGTACTCTGATTTATCCCTGACTTCTTGGTTCATGGCAAACTATGATCTGCTGTTGTTTCTGCTGTTGTTTGTAAACCCAGTAAACTATAGTTTATGCAGGCCATTGTTACATTCCAAACTATAACATTGGAATCCCATTTCAAACCATGGCTTCCAGTTATGGTTTGGATGCAAACCATGGTTTATACAAATCATAGTTTGACTGGTTTCAAGGTAACAGCAGATTATAGTTTCCCATGAACTGTGAAGTCAGGAGGGGAATAGGAGCATGTGAGAGAAGCACCTACTTTCTCTAGCATTAACATTGATATGTGATTTAAAACATGCAAGCGATTCAGAGGAACATGCTTCTTACTGTCATACGTTTGTAAATGGAGATGAGGTACTGTCATTGCTTTATCCGTGATTCTACCAAAATCAGTTGGTCAGTTGTATGGTAGTTGGGGTGCCTCCTACTCAGCCTCCTTCAACTCCCTCTTTTAGAAATCCCGGTGTCCCAGAACTTCACCAAAGTGTCTTGGTTGCCAGTTGGTGCTAGAAGGCACCCTGGTTCCTTTCCTTGGTTGTCTTTCTATGCTAAGCCCAGCAGGATTTCTGAAAACTCACTGGGTTTTCACCCAGACCCTCATCATTGTCCATGTTGGAAAGTTGTGGAATCAGTCTATCCTGCTTCTTGCAACATTTTCTTTGTGTGAAGTATAGGAGTATCAAGAACCTCACATGGTGTGTGTGTGTGTGTGTGTGTGTGTGTGTGTGTATGTATGTGTGTCTATAAGTGAATTAGTTGTGTATACAAGCTCATTAGGGTAAAGTTCTTAATTCTGTAAGTCAAACTTTGTGTTTAGTTTTAAAACATGAATGTATTAAAAGGACTAAGACTAATTTTGGTTTAGTGATGCTTTTTAGGGTAGTTTGTAGACTTATCTGCTATATTTCTAGGAATGGCAAACAATTGTGTCTCATGTCTGCTCTCTCACGTTCTCTCTAAATTAGGGCTACTTCTGCTATATGTTTATCATCTCCACACATCTTAATTTTTTCCTGGTTTGCATATGTTTTATTTCAATCATTGTCTTTTTATAGTCAGTAGCTAGATCAGATGTATAAAATCCACAAATATCAAAATTAGCAGGCCATTATATCAATTTTAAAAGCTTATTTTAAAATATTGTCTAGCTCAGACTTGCTACTTTTATGCATGTTCAACATTATTTTCTTTCTAATAATGTTTCAGCTGACAATATCCTTTCTCAGCCTAAACATTTGTAAGCTTTGGCATGTATATCCCATCCTGTATCCTCATCATCAAATGTCTCATTGATGAAAGTCTTTTTGTTTCCATTTATGGCTAATAGCAATTCTAGCTGCTGTTAGCAAATGAATAATACTCTGTGTGTCACTTCGAAAAACCTCTTGACTTCAAATCACCAAATATAGTAACTACTAAGTCATATGTTGTTATATTAAGTTATCTCCCTAATGATTTCCAAAAGCATCTCCCCAAAAGTCATAATATTTGGACAGCACCAATAAGTATAAGCAGTATGCACCCTTACGCTTCCACACGTCCAGCATACATCTTCTACCCTTGAATATACATGACTTTAGTTGTTAAGTACCATCTAAACACGAGCTTGTAAAAAGTCTTTTGGATTTAAACTTAGTGGCAATGTTTGCATGTAATACTAAAGTATAATTTAGAGTTACATGCATGAGCAGGAAGAGCTGCATGAAATCTTTTACACATGCATTCCACCTTTTCCTATTTTCCTCCCATGTGATTGAAAGGAGGAAGAAGTTAGACTCAGACCTTAGCTAGACATAAGGTTTATCCCGGGATCATCCCAGGGTTGTCCGTACCTGCTCCCGGGATATCCTGTGTGTCATTTACGTGAACAGGGATGACCCTGGGACGATCCCAGGATAAACCTTAGGTCTAGCTAAGGCCTCGGTTTCACTTTAACAGATTCCTGGCTTATTGTTGCATATGAACCAGGCATTGTGTTCTAACAAGTCAGCAAAACGTCCTGTTGGTGTGCTTACCAATTGACAAGTTTCTTTTAAATTACAATTCCTGGTTCGCATGTAACAACAAGCCATAAATCTGCAATGTGAAAGTCAATTCTGGTTTATTTCTCTTCCCAGTCATATGGGAGAGGAGGAAGGGAGGAGTAGTGTGTGAGCTGAAGGACTCACGTCTAATTGTGCACATAATACTGCTAAGCCATGGTTTAGTGTTATGCATGAACACTTCCAAAGTTTCAGAAGGAACTTCTCCCCTCATCCATCTCCAGGATTCATGTAAAACATCTCTGTCCTATTTATCTTGACATGTACTGTTGGTCTTGTCCCATTAATATTCTATAAATCTTCCTCAATAAACCTTAATTCTAAGATGTTTGGATGCATGTAAAGATACTTGAGAAGTACATACATTTTACACCACAACCAAGACCCACGTTCAGCAAAACTCTGGAAGCTAATCTGGAAATATACTTCTTAACAAAAGATATTTCTGTATGCCTGGTCTGAAGAAGTGTTTATATTTAAAAGGGAAGGTGTAACTTCAAATATGCCCTGCAGAAAAAGGAAATACCCCTTCTGGAAAATATGTTGGTTTAATGCACTGCAAGTCCTTCATGCAAACAATCGTCTTGTCATTGTGTGGTATTAATGACCTTAATCCGTGGATTATCACATTGAATTGTAATAGCTTCTTTGGAGATACTTTAGTTCTGTTAAGGTAGTGGGAATAAGCATATTTTAATACTGCTGCACACTCACTGTCTGCTCTTAGTCTATCATGAGTGGCATATAAGCCATTTGCTGCCCAATATTTAATTAATCTGCTCCGCTATTAACATCTAACTTCGGATTTGCTGATCTCCTTTGCTCACAGGCAACCACTAACCTCTGCCCCATTGCCGTCTTGAGTGTCCATTTTTGATTGTCAGTTACTTAAAAAGGGTACTTATGATTTGATGAAGAGTATCAAAGAAGAATTGGCACTATATAAAAATAAATATTTAGTAACAGTAATTTCAGGTCTTCAAGACCTCTAAAATAGTCAATATACTGATTAATTCCATAGTATACATGGTGGCCTTACACTTGCCAGCCTTTTGCTCCAGATTAGCTGTAGAGTAATCCCACGAATTATAACAAGATGTCATTGAGCCTGTAGAATTAAGTAGTTGAGGAAACTTGTATGCTACATTTTAATGCATTTTAACACATAAAATGGGCCCCAAACATTTGAGACTGAATAGTTTGGAACCTACATGCATGCTGTTCAGCATTGTTGCCTAGCAGCAGAAGTGGCACATATAGCTCAGCAATATGCTGAAGTGTTCTGCAGAGAGCAGGTTAGAAATACTAAACTTGGCAGATACTCATGACAGTTCCAAAAAGGAAGAGCATTTCATTGCCAGTCCTGCTATAAAGCACTTCTGAGGTTATTTATTTATTTTTTATTTTATTTATCATACTTATACCCCGCTCCTCTGCCAAAAAAGGCTCTCGGAGCGGCTTACATTTAGCAAAAAAGACAGTCCCTGCCCTCAGGCTTACAATCTAATAAAGACATGACACACAAGGAAAAGGAGTCAAGGAGGGAGGGAGGGAGGAGAGAGAAAGAAAGAGAGAGAGAGAGAGAGAGAGAGAGAGAGAGAGAGAGTCCAGCAGGAGCAGGCCCCGATGTTACCTCTGCCTGCTCCTGTCCCCTCGGTCCTTCTTCTTCCCCACAGGGCCAAGATGGCAGTTTGCCCTGTGGGGGTGGGGGAAGAGTCCAGCAGGAGCAGGCCCCGATGTTACTTCTGCCTGCTCCTGTCCCCTCGGTCCTTCTTCTTCCCCACAGGGCCAAGATGGCAGTTTGCCCTGTGGGGGGGGGGGGGGGAAGAGTCCAGCAGGAGCAGGCCCCGATGTTTCTTCTGCCTGTTCCTGTTGTAAACATATTGTAAACAGCATGGTACAGATGACGTAAACCTTTAAACATTCAGGTTTAAAGCTGCAACTGAATATTATATATATCATCTTTGTTTGCTACTAGGTGGAAGTTTACAAATTTTGTACAAGATATTCCAGATACATTTAAATAACTGGTTTCCTCACGTGAAGCCTCTGGAGCCTTGATAGCTAGGAACTCCTTGGTGGCTAGTTTGCTAGTTATGACCATTTCTGGACAGGAGTAGTCCTGCCAAGGTGGTTCACACCCTGGTGACCTTCCGATTGGGTTTCTGTCATGTGTTGTATTTGGAGCTGCACTTGAAGACAACTCAGAAGCTCAAGTTGTGCAGAATGTAGTTGCTAGACAGCCTACACATCGTATTATATCTATTCTGAAGGTGGGGAATTAGTATATTTGAAAGAGGGCCTTGGACTCTTTTTTCCAGAGGCTTTAGTGTACACTTTGTTTTTAACACAGCCTTCTATAGGCTAGGCAACAAGGAACTGCATGAAGGTTGATAAGCCCCAAGGACAGCTGGTGCCACTGTTGCTGGTGGGGTGGAAAAACATCAAGGGGTTGCCAGAGGCAGAGCCAACTACATTTCATTTGCTGCATAACCTCTTCTCTTGCAAGATCTAAGTTACACATAGGCTGAGTTCAGACGACACGCTAATCAACGGTTGTTTCCCATTCTGTTCCTATTATCCCCCCACCCCCAGTTGATTAGCGTGTCGTCCGAACTCAGCCATACAGTGTAATCCTATTCATGTCTTCCTCTAATTAAGTCCCATTCAGTTCAATCCCAGGATCTCAGGAACCAAGCAACAGCAATGGTTAAGTCTGTCTTTCTCTGAACCGTGCACAAATGAGATTTACCATTCCCTCTGTTATAAGGATGCTGAACCCTTACGTTGACAGCTGTACTGCACTAGCAAGAGTTCATGACTGGTGGGTACTTGGGCCACGGAACCAGCTAGGAAAGAGGCCTGTGGGCAAGATGGGGGTGGGGGGTGGAACTGTGGTGGCTTCCTCTTGCCAAGGTTTTGACATTTCTGGAATCTAAAGAAGAGGCACTGGAAGGACAGTCAAACAATATTAGCTTATACCTAGTATTCGATATTGCAATATAGTTCGGTAAGAGAAAACTCCAAGGCAGGTGCACTGTACTGGCCACAGGTGTTGTATACTCTAGAACAGTGGTTCCCAAAGTGGGTGGTACTGCCCCCTAGGAGGCGGTGGGATTGCATAGGGGGCGTTAAGAGGCAAGGGGGTGGCAGGGGGGCGCTAAGAGGCAAGGGGACGCTAAAAGGCAAAGGCAGGGGGGCGCTCGAGGTGGTCTTTTGTGAGAAGCGCCTCTCCAGAAGGTCTTAAAACCCAGGGACATTTTTATGGGAGAAGGTAGTTTGGTCCCAAGCCATGTAGGGGAAGAATCCACACATGTTTTAATACCATTTAAGAAGAGTCCTTTTAACGGTGAATTGAAATGTTTCAAAAGCACCAAAACGCTAATGAAGAGACATACCCTGCTTGGTGTGTCCCGCCACGCCGGCTGCAAAACACAGGCGTTCACTCTCTTTTCCCTCCCTCCCTTGGCAAGCCTGCAGTGGGTGCTTCGGATTTTGAATAAATATTCAATTAATTGTTACTGTTTTAAATTTTATTGTTATTATCTTCCTTAGTGGGTCGTTGAAAACTGCTATTCTGAATAATGATTTTTATAGTGTAGGGTAGGGGGCACTGGGCATGAGTTTGTGGAACCAAGGGGGCGGTTACCTGAAAAAGTTTGGGAACCACTGCTCTAGAAATTTTGGAATAAAAGTGAACTGAGAATGGCAAAGCAATCCCCAAAACCATTTTTATAGATCACCAAAGGTTGTTACCCAGGAGACAGCAAGCAACATTCATAGCACAAAAGTAACTACTTTCCATGCACACTAACATTGTATATATATATATACACACACATGCACACTCTATACAGTGGTGGCCAAAATTGTGGACACTTTTTGAAATTTTCATGTTTTGCAACTTTGCATGCTTATAGAAAATGTTCTGTTTCACGAAATTCAAATGTTTATATATCAATTGAAAGAGAATTTAATGCTGAATTCAATACAAAAAAAAACAATGCAAATATCTGCAGTACAAAAAAGTTATGCCTACTTTAGTCTAAAAACAAACACGGGTGTGATTGAGTGAAGAAGCGGATTGGAATTGCAAACCCTATTGTCCAATCACAGCCCTTGTTCTGGGGACCAATCACATGGCAGTAGCTGTGATACATCATGTTTCAAGTTGCGGAAAGTCAGTTTTGCTCTTTGTTCTGTAACTGAAGCGCAATGGGAGATTGTGTGAATATTTGAAGTATTTCTCAAATTAAAAGTGTACGTACGTACATCATAAATAGAGCAATGGCACTAAAGAAAAGAGTTGATTGGACACCCTGGAAAAGAAGCAGGGTTGTTGTATTACGTGAATCAGGTCTTTCAATTGATATATAAACATTTGAATTTCATGAAACAGAACATTTTCTATAAGCATGCAATGTTGCAAAACATGAAAATTTCAAAAAGTGTCCACAATTTTGGCCAACACCGTACTTCCCAGCAACACTTTAAGTAGTAAGATCTAGATCTCAACAGTTCTGATCAGACTGAAACATTTCATGTGTCAGACCTCCCTGCTCTTCAGCAAACATGCACGTAGCACACGTTTGAAATCTCTCTCTCTTCACACACACACACTCCTTTTCTTGTCAAAAAGCCACAGCAAGGCCAGCTCTGTACAAGGTAGCAGCCAGCTCTACTTTGAATCTGTTTGTCAAATTGAAAGAAAAGTAATTAGTGCCTGTGGATACTCTGCAGGAAAACACTTTCCTCTTCAGGCATCCCAAATAAACCCTCCGAAGTCAACATTTGTGATCTCCCCTCCCAGTAGGAGCTGTTTGGGTCCTCAAAGTGACCGTATTCAACTAGTTGCCGTAGGACAAAAACACTCCATGTATAGCCACTTAAAGCATAATTGTTTGCATGTCTACTCAGAAGAAAGCCCAACCGAGTTCAATGAGGCTTGTTCCCAGGTAAGTGTGTATAGGATTGCAGCTTTAGAGTATAACTACGTTACTCAAGACCACAGCATGTCACAAGAAGAGAAACAAACAAATGAGACACACCAGAGCTACTGGTAGAACAAACATCTACAGCTGACTCCAGCAAGTGAGCCCAGCCACATTCTGAAGGAAAGGAAAACCCTCAAGAACAGTCACCCATTTGTCCCAGGCTCATTAGATTTGACTTTCAGAAAATTTAATTCCCAAGCTTAATTATGAGCACGATCCACCTGGAAGTAATTCAAAATAGATCCCACAAGCCTGATGTCTGCCCATCTTGATGTAGACAATACCAAGCTAGATGGACCAATGGTCTGACTTGCTATAAGCCAACTTCCTCTGTTCCTACTCTAATCTGGACTCCAGTAAAGGAATACTGTTTATATTCCCACTTGAGAGGGGGATCAAACCTTGTTGTTCCTCGGCTTTGCCCCTACCCTGAGAGAGGAAAAGCAGTAGCTCTCCTGCACGCCTTTGCATTTAGTTCAAGAATGCAAAGGATGCTGCAATCCTAGACACACTTTTCTGGGAGCAGTCTCACTGAACACAATGGGGTTATTTCTAAGTATACATGTACATCCTTGCTGGCAGCCTTCAAGATATTTGTAGAGGTGCACTGAGGTTACGGCCAGTAGTTTATACTGTCAAGCTGGGTGGGACGGTCCTGTGTTAAAAGTGAAGTATTAAACACACGGTTGTACCATGTATTTACTCCACTATTGCTTTCATCAAGGCGTTTGAGGGCTGTGAACATACAATATACTTTAGAAGCCTTGTGGAGTTAGGTGGGAAACAGATTATCGTAGTTGTTTTTTTCAGTAAGTTGAAGGGGTCTGAAAGAGGGATAGGTACTTGTGTATTGCACACTTGAAACAAGTCCTAGATTATTTAAAAAATCCATTCGACAAGAGATAACCAAAAAATGCATTCGCATTATAATATTTATCTCTCAAGACACTTTCAGCCTTAACACCTTACTGTCTGTCCTTTAGCCTAAGAATAATTTGAGATTTCAGCCTTTTTTTTATTTAAGATGCAGTCCCATTAACATTTTTCTGTCCTTAAATACCCCCTCCTATAAATTCTCCAGAATAATTCTTTACTTGTTTTTTCTTTTTAATTTTTTTTTTAAAACTTTAAATAACAATGAATGATAATTTGATTATCAAGGTAAAACTTTGAAAGGTGAGGGGAATTTTTACAAAATTACTTTTTAAAGGGAGGAGAATTAGATTAGAGAGATATTGGGGGAGGGAATGAATTAAAAGAGAGGAAGGAAGCTTATCAGCTGATTAGTACTCAGAATGATTGGATCCACATTGCTTTCAGCTTAAAGACACAACTCCTGTCCAGAGTCCTACATTGGAAAAACAACACTAACTCAATGAAGCAAATAGATAAATAGAACCTTACTGGCCCTTGTCATGATGAATATGCTCATAGATCTCACCACTTTCCCTGCCCTGACCCCCATTCTTTCCGAATGACCTTCTCCCTGCCCCCTTTCTCTTCCAGAAATAGCAAACACTGAATTACCCACTATCACAAAGCCATACAGTTCACTGAAACTATAACTTCTGTGGGTCCCCACAACTCACTTTAACTATTATCATATTGTCTTGTACAAAGTGGACACATATATAAGAAAGTCCTCTACATGTTGAAGTAAGGAAACATATAAAACCTGCATCAACCAGGGAAGAAAAAAAAATCACAACTCATCCACATACTTGGGATCGATTTGGGCATGATCTCCCTTTTTCTTGGCTAAAGATTGCTGGTCCAACAACCCAACCAGGCACATTTGACAGCAACAGGGTCCATGTGGCAGTGGAAGGGGCCAAGTGGGGTGAAGAGGAGGATCCTGTGTATGTCGGGAAGGGAGCAGTCTCTCCCTCTCCCCCCCCTGGGCTGCTGCCTTTCGCGTTCAAGAACAAGCACATCATTTCATCCCCTAATTCCACTAAAACATTCTCTCTGGCACAGCTGGCAGCCATACAACAGGGAAAGCTTTGCCTCGCTGCATCTCCAGGATAGCGCCACCGGTTGATTCCTGCTTGTTGCCATGCTGGTAAAGACTCGAGGCCAGATAATTTTCACTACTTTTGTATAAGCAGGCACAGCTCTGATTCAGATTGGGACCATGGCACTCTGGGAGGGGGAATTTCCCCCCTTACACCTGTTTTTTTTACTGAAATCCCACCGGGGGGGAGTTAAATTTTTATTTAACCCCCCTTCTGGGGGGCTGATTTCGGGGGGGGAAACACACCAGGTGATATCTCCCCCTTCTTGGAGTACCATGGTCCCAATCCAAATCAGGACACTCACACTTATGCAAGAGTAGGGGAAACTATGCAGAACTTTTAGTTTGCCCTGCCAGGGTGGATGGGTGGCCTCACACTTTCAAATTTTGCCCATGGAAATGTCATGTAGCACATCACTGTAACTAAGCAGGTCTGGATGTAATTAGTGCCGCCATGAGGACACCCTTCCCCACCTCCTCCACATGTTCCATTGAGCTCCTCAGAGGAAAAGCAAGAGGTAAAAAAAAGAAGAAT
This sequence comes from Elgaria multicarinata webbii, assembly GCF_023053635.1. NCBI lineage: Eukaryota > Metazoa > Chordata > Lepidosauria > Squamata > Anguidae > Elgaria > Elgaria multicarinata. Next base: position 22,632,982 of record NC_086175.1, on the reverse strand, counting down.
TACAATTTACAAACAGAAAAAAGAAAACCTTAAAAAAAAAAAGGTCTGGAATTAGATCCATTCTGAGCTGCTGCTTGAGAACCAATGGTTTGCTGTTGTGTTGTTCAAGGTGGTTAACAAGCCACACTACATAGTTAAGGAGCAATGCTGTGGAAAACGCACTGGGTTCAAATATAACATGACAACCCAACCTGCGGAAGACACGCTGCGTTCAGGCAACACGATAACCCAGTTCAACAAGCTACACTAGGTGGGTTAGTGTGTTGTGTGATCACAGCCTTTGTTTGTCGTCTGCCAACCCCCCCCCCCCCCCCAAGCAGGCTAGTAATTTTTTTATTTACAGGACAATAACCTTTATGGGCTTATTTACAAGGCTGTTTTAATATTGTATTCAGATCTCCTTTTAAATGAGTTTATTAAACAAAAACAAAAGTCTATAATTGCAAGAATAGGTTCACCAGTGATATTCATCAAATTATCAAATTATTTAGTAGGACAGGGTTTGGGGTTGTTGGGTTGTTGTTGTTTTGCAGCTGTAGGAGCTCTTGACGTGGAAACATCAAGCCATAAGGACACATTCACTGGCTTGTAACAGCGTGTCTTAGTAATTATAGATTTGTTTCAAATTGTAGCCTTCTACTAACAGCAGAGCCTGTCATCTTATATTGAAATGAACAATTAAGTGTGCAGCTTGTAATAAATTCAGTTATTTAAAGAATACCACAACATACAACAATGTTTATTTGCCTCTTCTTTTTAAGTTTGTGATTGTAACTTTTTTAAAAAACACACACACCACCTTGAACGTTCATTAAGTCAAGTAATATGTATTCAGCCCATTTTCCTAACTATTATAAAATAACAGATTTACAACACAGTCCTGTTCATGATTACTCAGAAATAAGTCCCATTGTGTTCAATGGGCTTACTGCCTAGTAAGTATATAATGAAAGGTTTAGGTGGATCATCTTCTTCAAAGCAAATTTCTATAGAGCAAAGTAGGGAACTAAAAATGGTCGGACACATATGATCTGGAGCTCAAAGGGCTTCAGCTATAATGTATAGGCCTTCTTGCAAATGTTCACACAGTAGATGTGGATGCCTGGGGCATTACATAATGTGCGTGATGTCAGTGGGCAAGGCTACATTGCACAGCCTTGCTTGCACATTAAGATATTTTTGAATGCCTGAATACCATATTTCTTCGATTGTAAGATGCCATCGATTGTAAGACGCACACTAATTCCAGTACCACCAACAGAAAAAAAGCTTTGATTCTAAGAATAATAATCGCACCCGCGATTCTAAGACGCACCCCGTTTTTAGAGATGTTTATATGGGGAGAAGAGTGCGTCTTAGAATCGAAGAAATACAGTAGTTATATCGCTATCAGTTACTGTCTGCTGGTAAACCAGCTTTGTGATAATTTATGTAAGTGTAATAAGACAGTTCTGTCACGATGATAGAAATAATCTGTGGTAATTATTTGCAATTATATGTTCCTCCCTTCTCCCCAAGGAACATGAAGTGTACAATTACTTTCTCTTTTTTTTAAAAAAGAGTAAACTCCTTGAAATCCTTACTTGAAGTAATGTTGATTCAGCCTGCCATCTCATAGATTGCCTAGTGATCAACCGGTGTGAATATTTCCTCCTAGTGAATAGTACTCATCCATCATACTTTTACTACCACGCACTGATGAAAGACAGGAAGAGAAAAAAGATTATGCCCAAGTAAATCAGCTATTTTTAGAACAGATGCAATTTCAAAAGTGTTATGAAAAAATTATAAACTCCAAGGACCAATGATGAATCATGGTTTACGCTTTATTATATTTTCAACTCAAATGTCTTTCTGATCAGTTCAAATCTGAAGTGCTATGGTAATTTTAATCACCATTTGAAGTATATGTCAAAAAGAGAAGCTTGAAACAAATAGCTTATTTTTAAGAGAATGGCACTACGGCAGAAAAATGGAAGTATAAGTGTGCTATATATAGCAATGCTGTGGCCTTCTTGAATGTAAAAGTATGTCTGCTGCAGCTGAATTGTTTAAAAAGGGGCTTGCTTCTGGGCTTAGTCTGCAGCTCTTTGCACACTTACTTGGAAGTAAGTCCCATCCAACTTAATTAACCTTATTTCTGTCCTGAGGAGAAATATATTAGATTGAGCTTTAAGCTAGTCTCTGTTTTCAGGATGTCTGTTGAGAACTAGTACCACCTATATTCTTAATCACACTCTAGCCTTTCTCCTAGAGAGCTTTGTAAATACCTGACTAATTATGTTAATCATATTTCAACTACAATCTCTATATTTTTTTTCACTTTCCACATCCATAGCCTTATTTATACATGATTCTGAGCAGTAACTATAGTGCAGACTGAGGCCACATAGCTAGATGGGGCGATCCCCGGGATCGGCCCTGTGCATTCACATGACGCACAGGGGATTCCGGGATTAGGGAGGGATGATCCCTCCCTTGCCCCGGGATCTCACCCTCCCCTTTTGGCCCGGTTTTTCCACCGACTTGGGCTGAGCCGGAGACCACGGAATGTGTGGCCAGGTGCCAAGGTTTGTCCTGGCTCCTCACGAGGAGCTGGGACCTGCGCATGGGGCGCAGAGCTCCTCAGGAGCACTGTGCCCATGGGAGTGTGTGTGTGGCATTACATGTCACAAGTCAGTTCCCAAATGTATGTCTGGAGTTGTAAGTCTGTGGTTTTTAGAATGTTGGCCTGAGTGGGTGGAGTTAGAATGTCTGGGGAGGGGGAGGAGTGATATATAAGGAAATGACTGAAGGGATTGGGAGAGACTTTTGGGTACTCTTAGGGCTCTCTGTGTGTTAGCTCTTGGGGTTTAAAGTACTTGAGTCTGGAGAATTTGAGGTTCAGTGTAGAGAGTGGTGTCTTTGGAGTGTGGTGTGCAGATAGTTGATGTATATTAAACAATTCTGACAATAAAGAAAGCTCAAGAGTGATTGTGTAAGAGAAAGGAAAGCGTGTATGTGAATGGGTGGAAGGATTGGATGAAAGGTTTCAAAAAGTTTTTTAAAAGTTTTATTTTGAAACAAAGCTTGTGAACTTTTTAAAATAAATTTCAATTATTTTGTTTTAACTACCAAAAAAAATCCCACGTGTCTGTTTGGCATTTAACATCTGAAGTTTATTCATTTAACACCCGCTCTGTCAATAATTCCCCTCAGCACATATAATTCACAGCACATTATTTTATTATTGAAATCCTTCTCCGTTTAACCCCTTTCTCCACGTAGTTTGGAGGAAGGTGGTTTTTATCCCTCGCCTCAGGCATATCCAGCGGTGGTGCTTGGCTTGAGCAGGGAGTAGCCACAGCCTGGTCTGTTGTTCAGAGCCTGTGTCGTGGCAGGGGGAAGCGGGGAAAATATATATATTTTTAAAAATGGGGGTGTGACACCTCTCCCTCTGAGGTCGTTGCATGCTGCGTGTAAACAGAGGGGGGATCTCGTGATAAAACCATTTCGAGATCTTCACCCCTCTGTCGTGGACTAACAGGTAGGTCTAGCTAAGGCCATAGTCTATGCATGTTAGATTTTAAGTGTGTTGCAATATGAAAGCCAGCACATAGAAGTGAGCATGAGAGTGGGACAGACATTCCGGCGATTGGGTGTGATCCTGATCTTCCACTGTGTGTAAGCTCTACACATGCATTGATAGATAATATTTGCATTGATAGATAATAGAAGCATGGTGCTTGCTCTCATCATTGCAGAGTGGGTGCTTGCAGTCTAAAAAGAGGGAAGGGAGGACCAAGGCAGATAGAAACAGGTTTTCCCCACCCCAACCTCTGAGGTAATTCCCAGTAGGTCATGTTTATACGAGCATTATAGTACAGGCCTTCCACTAAATATAATATCTTTTCACAGGAATAATACAGGATGCATATAAACTCTGCACAGGTGTTTGAGGTTATTATTTAAACTAAAAATGTTAATGGAACCTGAATTATCTCTTACTTTTCTTTTTTCCACAATCTTTGCTTTATTCCTGTTAATGAATGACTTATCCAATAAAGGTTCTTCATTTATTTTTAATTTCGTCCCATGACTTTTTCATTACCTTCCCAATAAAGTGGGACTGTGTACCATACTGTCCTGTCTTTGGTCAATCTTATCAGCTAAACCCATGCGTTATTAATAACACAGCTGGAGTTTCAGTACTGTCATGAAGAGATAGTCCCTCTCTTTTTTACTTCACAAAAAATGAGAGAATATATCTTGTCTATAATTATTAAATATTGATCCATCTGCTTGAATACTGTACAAGAATGTTGCTTTCCCCCCTCTTTACTGGGAAGGCCACTTTCTCTCTAGATAACGAAGGATGAAGCCTACAAATAAAATAAAGCTTCTGTATATTGTTCATAATACAGTAATGCTCACAGACTATTGATGAAATCATACTTGCATTGTACCAGGCACTTCGTATATTTTCAGTAAAACTGGAGGCCTTGCCTCAGAGGAGACATAAGCCATTAGTATTCACTTTCCAACTAAAGTTTAGGCCATTTAAGACCTATTGATATCAGTGCTTAAAAATACATAAATCTGGCTGGATCATACCAGGATGACCCACTCAACACATTCATCACATATCTTGTTCTAGTGATAAAGTCCTTCAAAGACTTTATATTTCCATTCCACCACTTAGCAGCGTCATCTGTCCAGTTCCTGAATCCAACATGCTGTCCTCCAACAAAAGAGAGGCCGTGGCCTTAAGCAAGCTCTTTATATGACTTAATTATGCAATCGTTCTCAAAATAATTAGGTCCTTTTTCTTTCCCCTTTTAGTACCCATCCCTTCAGTTCTCTCATTTTCCTGATCTGTATAAATGGATATCTTTAAAATATGTAATAGAAAAGAGAAATTATTAATTATAATTTCTGTAGTACTTTTCAGTATGCAGATTACTTTATTATAACACTGCAAAGTAAATTGGGATCCTGCTTATAAATATTTAGTGCCAACCATGTGCCATGTTATGGCTTGTTTCTAAACAAATATATATGTATTTAAGTTATTGAATCACCTTAGTAAAGACAGAATTACACTGGGTAGTTTTGGAGACCTACAAAAGGAAGGAAAACAAATAAACATGCTGCACTCTGTCTAAAAACTCTAGAGGAAAATATGCCACAGCAGTGGAACACCTCTATAATTATGAAAAAGCCAGCCTTTTGAGGCTGGATGAAGGATGGGTTTCTATTTTTCAAGATGAATTGAAATTGACTATCTTTAAATACCTACTCACTGTCCTTTTAAAATAACTGGTTTAAAATTTAAATCTGACATTAATAAACCTAAACCAGGCTACACGCTCATAATCTCTTAGAACGGAATCCCTTTTCTCTATCATACACAATGACCTTGTTTGGATAATTGGCTTATTAAGCTAAGATTTGAATAGGCCTGTTTCTTATATATGCACCTCCCTTGTTCCTTGCTTTGTGGCAATCGCTACGGGAAGCATCTAACCATAGTTTCCTGTTTCATCAAAAGAGAGAAATGACAGTTGCAGTCCAGCAAAGGCCACTATGAACTGACAAATTTAGAGTTCTGATCATAGATCACTGGATCCAACCTATAATGTAACATGTGAATTGTAGTTATTGTGTAACCTAGGAATATTTAGACTGTACATTAAGATACCATACACATTTAGTTTTCATCTCATGGAAAAGCACTGTTCTTCCCAGTAACTTCCAGCCCTTGCTTTTGAAAAGTTTGCCTTCAGTCATCTTCAATTTAGTGTTCTTGCTGAGCTCCCCCCATATGTACGAGATACTGAAACAGAAATCCATAATTTCACAGTCATTTCCCTCCCTCAAAGCAAATTCTACATGATGAAAGACCTTTAATATTTGCTCCGAGGTAGTATATAGGCTCCATTTGTCAGCAAAGCAGTATGTTTTAATTGTTAGAGCAACCAATCACAATGCACTCTTTTACAGGAAATATATGAATTGGAAATCTGAAAAACTGATACCAATCGTTACTTAATCCATCCTAATGACAGTGTGTGCAATAGCTCTTTTTTATCACATAAAGAAATCATCTTACTTGTGGCCTTTCACTTCAGCTGTGCCTGCAATGGGGATGGGAAAGCAGAAAAAGGATTGAAATAGGATTCATCGTTATTAAAGATCCAAGCAGTTGGGTGACTGGAAGGCCAGGCCCATCTGCTGAATAGGGAAAAGGAGGGGAATGGATCGAGGCAGAGAGTATTGTCTCGTGACTCTTCCCAGTTGCAAGACACCCTAAGCCAGTGGTTCTCAACCTTCCTAATGCTGCGACCCTTTAATACAGTTCCTCATGTTGTGGTGACCCCCAACCATAAAATTATTTTCGTTCTCCTCTACACGATCCATTGTCATGGGATGGTTTGCTAATGAAAATAATACATAACAATAGCTTTAATAATACAAAAGATGATACATGACATAGTTCAGTCAATACAGTTTCCTAAGACCATTGGAAATATGTGTTTTCCGATGGTCTTGGCGACCCCTGTGAAAGGGTCATTCGACCCCCAAAGGGGTCCCGACCCACAGGTTGAGAACCGCTGCCCTAAGCTCTTGAAGCTTCTTAAGAGGCCTTGAGTTTATCCTTCTCATTTCTCTATGAATAAGTACCTGTCTAATGTAAAAAAAAAAAAAAAAGTGACCCTGGAGATAAACAGCTCATCACTGAAATCAAATATTTATATTGACCTTTCTCTCTCTCTCTTGACAATTCAAAATGTGATCAAACCACCCTGCCTGGTGGCAATTAGCCTACTTGTCCTTCCATTCTGCAAATTCTGAGAATTGCAAAACGCCCCCATGCCGTTCACTCAATTTAGCTACTTAAAGGCCTCTGATACAGGTGGGAAAGGGGCAAGGTATGCCTAAATGCATTTCTGTGCTGGACATGCTGCTCCTAACATTACCATCTCTCCCTTCCTCCAGGAGTTTCATATAGGTCGCAGCCTAGGCTCCACTTAATGGCAGAAGCAAATATGTGGTAATGTCTCATAGATTTTCAGTGGAATGTTTAATATCATTAGGATAGGGATGTCATGCCTTGGAGAAATGCCAGCAAAAGCCATGTTATCCAGACCATCATTTGATTTCCATGAGACACACTCAACCATTGCAGATGCTTTTCCCATTTAGTAATATTTTGCCTTTAACACCAGACTATCATAAATTCTCTGGCAGTGGGTAATATTGTAACATTTTTCAGGGTCGTTGCACAAGGGAGAACTGCAAATATCTTCACCCACCAACACATTTGAAAACTCAGCTAGAAATTAATGGTAGGAACAACCTGATCCAACAGAAAACTGCAGCAGCGATGCTTGCCCAGCAAATGCAATTTATGTTCCCAGGAACACCTCTTCAGCCAATGGTGAGTACCTTTAACAAAATGGCAGACAGTCTGTACTACCTTCGTAAGGCAGTCCCTGCTAACATGACAAATGCAACTGGGGCAGTTCATTATTTCCACCTTAATCCATATATTACAGCAGTGTAATATATGTACTGCTGTACATATATTACAGCAGTGAAATATATGTAGTGCTGTACATTGTAATATATATACATAAAATGTACTGGGTAAAATTTCCCAGACCATTTTTGTACATTTAAAAAACAAAGTAAGAAATTAATGGCTTTTCTATATATACAACCCTTGCAGTTGTTTTGACATATTTCGTTTTCAGGACCAGGCAGTTTATTTGTGATTAGGGCTACAAGGGAAAAAATATAGTTTGATCCATAGAGCTCCAGCTAATCATATATATATATATATGTGTGTATAATATAAAATTTTATATTACATAATTTGCATGTATTGTAATTGAAGCTGTGGATATTGATGTGTTGCTCTTGCTCTAGAATAAATTTGTTTTAGCCTATAATGTGTAAACCCTAAATTGACCCAGAAAACAAGAAAGCAAAGCTTTTTAATTTGCATCTTTATTACTTGTCCTTTAATATTTTTTATTTGTTTATTAAATTTGTATACTGCTTAGGATGGAAATTTAATTTTTAAAAGTTACTCCTTTTCCAAGAGAGAGCTAATTTGGGGACTTGAGGGGAAATGCCACTCTAGTGGGTTTAAAAAATAATTTATAAACTCCTTTTATTTGGGGCAGGTGTAGGGTTTGGATAACACCTAGCCTCCGAGAGCTCCGCATCTATTCTGATTATTTTTTGTTTTGTCCTTCCTGGATAACACCTATGGATTTCTTAATGTTTAACTGTGGCAGTTATTATCCCTTTTTACTAGAAGCATGCTGTAGCATCATATATAATGAACTGTAGTTTATTTATTTATTACATTTTTATACCGCCCAATAGCCGAAGCTCTCTGGGCGGTTCACAAAAATTAAAACCATGAAGAGCATAATAAAACAACCAACAATCTAAAAACACAAATACAAAATACAATCTAAAAAGCACAACCAGGATAAAACCACACAGCAGAAATTGGTAAAGGTTAAAATACAGAATTAAAACAGCAAAGTTTAAATTTAAGTTAAATTAAGTGTTAAAATACTGAGAAAATAAAAAGGTCTTCAGCTGGCGATGAAAGGAGTACACTGTAGGTGCCAGACGAACCTCTCTGAGGAGCTCGTGCCACAGCCGGGGTGCCACAGCAGAGAAAGCCCTCTTCCTAGTAGCCACCTGGTTCTGGTTAATTCTGTAGACTCAAGGTGGAATAAATAGGGCCTTGTATACCCTTGATGTTTTCCAGAAGTTTCATGCCAAATATACACTCTCAGCTGTTCTGTTTTGCTAGTTTTATTTTATTTTGTTCATATAAACCCACCCAATCACTCACTGCTTGATTATGCCAACTTTTCCTATCTTTATTTTGTTTGTGCTTGGTATATACACCAGTGCACCCAGCCACATAAAATGGCTTCAGAAATCCTCATGGGGAGACATTTATACTTTTTAATGTCTGTTTCAGAAACCCATTAGAGCTAATTTATTGAGGTTAAACCATGTTTTTGTTAAGGCCAAAGCATTTAACAAAAGCTACCTCATCAGCACATGATGTGTTCTAATGCTTGGCTTGCTTACAGTGATTTTCACGTTCTTTTTTAAAGGGACCAACCAGTTAAATGACACCTGTTTAGAAACAGCCAAAAGTTTGCACTGTGGCTCGTGATATCATGCACATGCTATGCTTTCTTCCAACAGGGTTTGGACCCATTATTTCAAACCAGAAGTTCATATTTAAGTTTCACATTCTTAATTCATTTTTTTTCTTGAGAAACCGCTCAGATGTCTTGAACTTTCAGTCCTCCATACTGTTTTGATTTGAGTTGGCAGTGACATCAGCTTCTGGGGTTTACAAACTTCCTGTCTGAGTCTAAACTCAAATAGTGAGGAGACCACAACTACTACATGCAAGGAGAACCATTCTGCATGCTAAAATTCTGTGAATGCAAACTGCTTCACATGTATGATGTATTCTATTGCGGCAGTGTCTGTGCTTGTCTGGAATGTGAATTTCCTGTCACCATCGACCCAAAACATATGAATGCTGACTAGGGGCAGTATTCAGTGCTGCCTGTGTTCCTCTGCTGATTATGTTGCACCAGCAGGACTCACCACTGGCACACCAAGAAGCTAGTGCTTTGTAGAGCAACCCAGGAAAGAGCTGAAACATTTGTTTCCAGAATGGGACAGGTCAGCATAGCTGCCTTTTCAAAGCTCCGCTGACCTGCTCTGTTCCAGTTGTTCTGTTCCATTAATTTCCCATTGCATTGATGGTGGGTCCCACTGGCCCACAGGCATTATTGGATACTTTCCCTAGATTTATATCTAAACAAAATAAATGCTTTCCTTCAAAATTCCTCACAGAATTTAGATTATCATGAAGGAGACTTGGTTCTCCCTGTAGAGTAATGCGTCTGGGTGCAAAATATGGACAATTTAGACTAGTGAACTTTATTGTTTTGAATAGAGGATTGTGCTTGCTTGTAAGATTTACATGTTTGCTTTTCACTTCTTTCTATTCCTTCTTCTCAGCCCTCATTTCCGGTAGGGCCAACAATAGGCTCCAACACAGCTCTAAGCTTTGCGCCGTATTTAACACCTGTCACTCCTGGGGTTGGATTAGTTCCTACTGAAATTGTTCCCACATCACCTCTCGTTGTTCCTGGAAGTCCCCCTGTCACAGTCCCTGGGTCAACTACGACACAAAAACTCCTCAGGACAGATAAACTGGAGGTATGATGAGCACCATTATGCTGATGCATGCAGTTCTTATGAAAGGATTACAAGAAAATTAATTGGTTTTTTTTATGCAGTCACTTAACTAACCGCATTTGCTGAGTATAGGCATTGCAAGTATTCTGATCTGATATCTGTTGTAGTAGCAGGAGTGCAGAAGTCATGATATCATGTTAGTGCTACTGTGTTTTTATATTGTGTGATTTTCAGACTACATGATAGTGTTGGCTGCTCAAAGGACCGAATAAATACAGAAAATAAATCCATGGAGAAGCCCTAATGCTTTGGCTGGTTATAGGCCTGCCACTAATTAAAATATGCAGAATTATTTGCATGCCCCGTTACCAGATAGGTTTCAGAAACAATGCCTTTTGGGAAATCTGAGCTTCCATCCTGATCTCTTAACACCTGAAAACTATTGCAAAATGTTTAGGTATGGCCCAAGAAATGATAGGAGGAGGGCTCTGAACAGCCTAAGATGAGAGAGTGGGTAGCAAGAAGGGATGATCCCATTTTTTGTTCTCTTCTTGATGTTAGTCAGCCTTGCTTGCCTTTTCCCCTTGTGCACCATCCGTTTCTAACTGACTCTAATGACACTACACAAGGAGCAGTAGAGGAAGATTTACTTACATTTCTGAAGATGCATCTAAATTCTTGGGTTTTAAGTGTATTTAGGCAACTTCAAGTAGGCTTGACATTTCATAGAATCATAGAATAGTAGAGTTGGAAGGGGCCTACAAGGCCATCGAGTCCAAGCCCCTGCTCATTTGCAGGAATCTACCTTAAAGCATTTGCGTGGAATGGTTAAAACATCCGGTGTGGTGTAGTGGCCAGAGTGTTGGAAAGGAAGTCAGGAGGTCTAGGTTCTAGTCTTCACTTGGCTGTGGAAGCTCACTGGGGTGACTTTGGGCCAGTTACAGACTCTCAGCCCAACCTACATCACAGGGTTGTTATTATGAGGATAAAATAGAGAGGAGGAGGATTGTGTATGCTGCCTTGGGTTCCTTAAGGAGGTATAAAGGCAGGATAGAAATGAAATGAAATGAAATAAATAAATAAATCTCCTAATGCCTCAAAGACTTGGAGACAGGGAGAAGAAAGATCTAGTTTTGAGCTTGTGGGTTGTGATTTCCCTAAAGTGGGTTAAACCAACGGCAGAATGGCTATCATTTGGAGAGAGGAAGGGGGGGGGAACTGGCAGAGAATGATAATAATAAGTGGACTAATCTGAAGAGAAAGAGAGAATGTGCATAAAGATGCAGAATAAAAAGCAGGATCCATGATATAGGTTGAGGTTACAGCAGGGATGGGAACTTGGGGTCCTCCTGATGCTTTGGCCTACAACACCCACCAGGCATAAGCAGCGTAGCCAATGTTGAGAGATTATGGGAGTTGTAGGCCAAAACATATGGCAGCCCACCAGTTGCCTACCCCAGGACTTGTAGAGGATGAAACTCATTTAAGTTCAAACGTTACTTCTTTTATTTTAAAAAAACTTCTGCTTTTGTTTAGTATGTAACTGCCCCACCCTTCCTCTGTTGATCTAGTATGCATAACGAGTATTGTTTTGCGCACCAGGTTTGCAGGGAGTTCCAGCGAGGAAACTGTGCACGGGGCGAAACAGACTGCCGCTTTGCACATCCTGCAGACAGCACAATGATTGATACAAATGACAACACCGTAACTGTTTGTATGGATTACATAAAGGGGCGCTGCATGAGGGAGAAATGCAAATATTTTCACCCTCCTGCTCACTTGCAGGCCAAAATCAAAGCCGCTCAACACCAGGCGAACCAGGCTGCAGTGGCAGCTCAGGCAGCTGCTGCAGCTGCTACAGTGATGGTAAGTGCAAGAATGCAGGGCTGCATAATTACTGCTTTTGTGAAGCCAGCATTGCTTAAGAGTATAATTTAGCTTAAATCCTTTACCAAAATATGATTTTCTATTAATTTGATAGTGCTGATCAATCCAGCACCCCGACATCCCCCTTTTTCACTTAGTAACTTCAGCACAATAGGTATCTTCTTGGAACACAGCTAGCTCAAGTTTTCACCGTCCCTGTGTAAAATTGTTCAGCACAATTTTTCATTTTTAGAAATGGCTCTTGGCGAGGAGTTTAAAGTATTTGGATGTTTAGAAGTTTTGATAAGCTGGTCTGCTAGCTACACACACACACACACACACCCCTCTACACTTGCATGGTGGTTTCTGGGACACAAGATGTAGCTATGGCTATAGAGAAGTTCCAGATAATTTGATTTCAGTTCTCCTGGTAAAAGTAGTGTCTGAAATATTAGGGAGGAAGAAGAGAAAGAGAGCTTTATTCATATGTGTTTCTGTTAATCTGAGGACTACAGAGTCAAGAATCCTGAATTTTCTTGGAGCCTCTCACGGTTTGTTATGTACACATAGGATTCATTCAAACAGCTAAGGTTCATGCAACCACTTCCATACTGGATATTTTTTTTCTTTGTGGCTTATCAAAACTGGCAGGGACGTAACAGCCAACTGAGCCATGGGGGTGATTAACACATTTTTGTGACAGGGAAGTCATCCTGGGCGCTTGGAAGTGGTAGCAGTAAGACAGCTCCTGAAGAAATCCTTCCTGGCCCATGGGAGATGTCAACAAATTTAGGCTAGTGGCGAATGTTCCTTTCCTGCACAAGTCCTTGAGCAGTTGGTTCCAACCAGCTCCAGACAATTTTGGATGAGGAGGATTATCTGGATTAAATCCAGTCATATTTCAGACAGCCTTGGTCATCCTGTATGATGACCTGTGTGGGGAGACAGACAGGGGGAATGTGACCCTGTTGATTCTCTTTGATCTGACAGTGGCTTTTGATACCACTGGGGCAACTGTCTGAGCTGGAAGTGGGGGGTGCTGCATTTTAGATGTTTCACTCCTATTAGGATAGTCTTCTCCAGAAGGTGGTGTTGGGGGATATTGCTTGGCCCTATGGATTTTCCAGTATGGGTTCCACAGGGGTCAGTTTTATCCCCCATGCTATTTAACATCTACATGAAATGGTTGAGTGGAGTTGTCCAGAGATTTGGAGTGTGTTGTCATCAGTGTACATTTATTTATCCTTTTCATCTTCATCTGGTGAAGCTGTGCATGTTCTAGATTGGTGCCTGGCTGCGACAATGGACTGAATGATGAGGGCTAATAAACTGAAGCTCAGTCAAGACCAGGTGGAGAAGCTGTTAGTTAGTTCTTATGAGCAGATGAATTGTATTCATCCTATTCTGGATGACATTGCACTCCCCTTGAAGGAAAAGGTTCATAGCTTGGGGGTTCTTCTGGAGCCATCATTGTCATTTGAGGTGCAGGTGGCCTCAGTGGTACAGAGTACCTCTACCTGCTTCAGCTGTTGGCCCAGCTATGCTCGTTCCTGGACATGGATAACTTGGCTTCAGTATTCTATGTTCTGATAACCTCCAGATTAGTTTACTGCAATCTACTGTATGAGGAGCTGCCCTTGAAGATGGTTCAGAAACCAGTTTGTGCAAAGTGAAGCAGCCAGATTGATAACAGGTAGCAGCAGGTCTGAACATATAACACCAATTTTGGCTCACTTGCATTGGCTGCCTATATGTTTCTGAGTCAAATTCAAGGTGCTAGTTTTAACTTGTAAAGCCTTATACGATTTGGGATCGCAATACCTGACGGAGCACATCTCATAGTATGAATCTACTTGTATCCTACGATTGACAACTGAGCCCTTCCCATGGGTGCATCCTCCAAGGGAGCTTTGGAGGGTGGAAAAAAGAGAGCCTTTTCAGTGCTGCCCCTCCAATTACGGAATGTTCTTTCCGGCAAGGCCTGCCTGGTACCAATACTGTCATCTCTGGTGCCAGGTTGAGAGTTTCCTTTATTTCCAGGCATTTGATGGGCTGATAAATGCATCAGTTAAATTATTTCTGATTGTCCCTGATGTTTCATTGTTTAACAGGGTGGTTGTGTTTTAGTGGATATTTGTTTTACTTGTTTTAAATTTTGTGTTGAAATTATGTTGTAAGTCACCTTGAGCCTTTTTTTGAGAAAGACATCTCAGAAATCATAATAACAACAACAGCATGCCACGAGCTAGTATCTTGTAAATGCTTTGCTATGGGTTGAGATCTCCTTAGGGCAGGAGTAGGCAACATGAAGCTCGTGGACCACATGTAGCCCTGGCCTGTTTTGTGGCCCCCCCTCCCCCACCCCAAAATGTCACCACCAAATTGTTGCTCATAGCAATTGGTAGCAAAAAAGCTGCACTCCCCCCTTAAAACAAGGTGAGCATGCAGCTTATTTAAATGGCAGATCACGCTCTTCCATGTTTTCTAGGAATGCCAGTTGCCTTGAAAACAAGGGGACATGCTCATCGTGACTCTTGTTTTAAAGGGGAAATAAGGTTTTTATTTGGTGGCAATTCAGTGGTACGGCTGCAGCACTTTTGGCAGCAGCATTATGTGTAGCCCCCAGTGGAATTCAGGGGACAAAAATGGCCCATTCTTGTCCTAGGGAAAAATACTAAATGTAGATCGAACAAGAATGTGGTGAGCTGTGTAGGAACATTTTTAAGATCAGTCCTTATATCCCAAAATGGCAGCCTTTGGTGGCCTTGACCCACCACTGCCCTACCACAGTGATCTTGTGAATTGTTGACCCTTCATTTTTCTTAACAGTCAAATGCAAAAAAAGCAATTGGATACCTCTTGAGGTTGTTGAATAGCTTCATTTATTGACTTGTTGTGGCATTTTGACACTGTTCCAAAAGCTCTTTTGAGTACATAGAAGGGCTTGTGCATGCACAGCTAGGCTTTTGACTCTTCCTAAAAGAAGCTGATTACGTTGCAATGACACATAATAATAATAATAATAATAATAATAATAATAATAATATAAATAAATAAATTTATTTCTTACCCGCCTTGATTTTGATCGAGACAGGGAACAACAGTAAGTATAAAATACATTGTGCAAACCTAAAAGCACAATCATGCATACAGAACTAACCAACACAGCAATCTATATTGCTGTTTAAGAGTGTTAGAAGCACTGAAAGAGCTGGTTCTGCCCTCAGTATTTTCTCACTAATTCTGGAATGTTATTTTTTAATAACTTTTATATTGGCTGATGGTAGCAAATTAGTATCAGTGGGGTTAGATAAAGTAAAGAAAATTTTCATCTCAAGAAGATAAAGCGTGCTCAGCACACAGGTCAAAGAAGCATTGTTCTCATTCCTGGCACGGGACAAGAAATTAAACAAATGTGGCTTGTTGCTATTGTATATGGTAGATATAGACAGTACATCTGGTACCAATATCAGATGCTTGCAGAAACACAGCACAATAATAATAATAATAATAATAATAATAATAATAATAATAATAATTTGTTACCCGCCTCTCCCTCTGGATCGAGGCGGGATACAACACAAATAAAACCACCATAAAATACATACAACTAATTCAAATGTTTTAAACCAGTGCATCATTAAAAGCAGCACACCATTAAAAAAGGCATCTTAAAATTTATGTATTATTTTTATTTATTAATTACATTTCTATACCGCCCAATAGCCGGAGCTCTCTGGGCGGTTCACAAAAATCGAAAACATTCAAAGTATAAAACAACAGTATAAAACCATAATATAAAATACAATATAAAAGCTCAACCAGATAAAAACAGCAGCAATGCAAAATTACAACTTTAAAACACCAAGTTAAAATTTATTTATAGACTGTTAAAATGCCGGGAGAATAAAAAGGTCTTCACCTGGAGTCTAAAAGCATATAATGTAGGTGCCAAGCGAACCTCCTTAGGGAGCTCATTCCACAGCCGGGGTGCCACAGCAGAGAAGGCCCTCTTCCTGATAGCCACCTGCCTCACTTCCTTTGGCAGGGGTTGGCGGAGAAGGACCCCTGAGGATGACCTTAGGGTCCGGACAGGTACATATGGGAGGAGGTGTTCCTTCAGATAGCCTGGCCCCAAGCCGTTTATATTCAACTGGGTACAGAATTTACCTAATGAAGCACAACCTGCAGTGAAGGCCTACAAATACTTCTCAAGTAAAGATATTTCAAGGTTGAAGACTAAGGGTACAATCCAACCTATGTCTTACTTAGAGTAGACCTATTCATTTGAATGGGACTTACATCAGTCATGACTAATTTAAGTCTCATTATTTTCAATGGGTCTATGCTAATTAGGGTTTATGCTGGATTTTACCCTAAACCTGTTTCAAAGCAGGGGAAGAAGATGTCCTCTATTTCAGCATATCTCCCTGTAGTGTATTCAGTACACGAGGGTCATCTTAAGTATTCCCTTAGGCTCTTGCTTGGAAAGGTTCAGAGTTATTTTAATGATTCCCATGTCAACAACCACTTTGTGTGAAGAAGCCCTAGCTCCTGCTTAAACTTTTTTTTTTCATTTGAAAAGCAGTTTAGGGCTTGGATGGGAACGCTTCTGAGAAGAAAATTGTCTCTGGGGTTCCTTTACTTCATTTCAGCAACAGACATTTGTCTTTGATTGGGACCCACTTTTAGCCCCATCAAACCTTTTCTTTTATTAGTTTCTTTTGCCATGTTTCCCTTGATCCAATTGTCATGTGTAATTAAGTGCAACAGATAATGCGGCTTGGTGGAGGCTGCATTCCCTTCCCTATGAAAACACACAGCAATCCATTTCATTGTGACTCAAATGAGCACAGGAATGCAAATGTGCATTGAGGAAGATGCATTTTTATCTGCTTTGACTTCTCACATAAAAGCCCGCTTCTGCTCACAGGTCTCCCTTGCTAGATAAGAGAAACGGTCTTCAGAAGGTAAAGTGTAAACCAGTAGAATGTAATTTCTTTTTGCTGTGAATAATTTTAAGTTTGAAATTACATTTAGTCCAATTAACTTCCAAATCAAGCTGGTTACCAGTGTTCCCAAACTAGTCTTTTGAAAGCCTTCTATGTTAAGAAGAATGGAGAATGATGAAGTATAAGCTACCATGATACTTGAATGTCTGGCAGTGAAGCATAGTACGGGTTCAGTGGAATAGTATGGATGTTGTACATGTGTAAGACATGTTGCAGTCTTTATTGCAGTTTAGAGCATGGTCTCAAGAACCAGGTATAACAAGCACAGAAAGTTAGGAATACGCTGCAATCCTATACACTCTTACCTGGGAATAAGTTCCACTAAGCATAGTGGTACTTATTTTATTTATTTATTACACTTTTATACCACCCAATAGCCTAAGCTCTCTGGGCGGTTCACTTCTGAGTAAAAAGATATAGGATTGCACTGCAGGTCCACCCCAGTGTTCTCTGCTGAAAGGGATCCACGGTGTTTGAAATTCACCACATAAAATGCTATACAAAACCTTATTAGTTTGTCCTTAAGGCATTTTGCTTTTGATAACTTTTGCAATCAAAAATAGTGTTCTAATCAATATGGAAAATATGTTTGTATTGTATTATTTAACAAACTAGACCCCTTAAATTGATATTCATTTTGATTCTGTAGTATATTCAGAGAAAAGTGTAGTATTTGGCATTATTGTCATTACTATTCCATTGAAGTATTTCTTGGAAAGGACCAAAAGGCCTCAAATTTAGCCATACCTGACCTAACAGGACAAGCTATACAACTTCTCATTGATCAACCCACTATATGTCGGTTATATTGTGCCACAACCAAAAAGCAGGTGCACTACAGAAAGGTGCCTGTGGAGTAAACAGTTGTTGATGACTCAAACAAGTGAATTAAGTGTGCTTATTGCAGGGAAACACTCTTGTTAAATTGTGTGTAAACAGGGGAATACTAAAGAGGATAAGAGAAAGCAGATGAGGGTAAAGAATCTTTGAGCATATAAGGGAATCAGCCGGTGTTTACATAGTGAATTTTATTTATTGTATTATTACAGTTATATTATTACATATGAATTTGAATTATCTCAGGATCTATGGAGCTCACTCTGTATTGGTGGAAGTAAAATATAAATTAGAAGCACTTACATTGTGGTTCTGAAATTTCAACCTAGCAGGGTCCAATAAAATTAAGGGAAATTATAGAAATGTGGGGATGTTCCAGATGATATGGGCTCCTTAGCCAACCTACCCAGTAACATATCCCAGCTACTTTGGGTGCAATCCTATGGATAGGAGCAAGAGCCTTACAGGGCAGGAGGAACGACAGAGGCTCTCTCTGTTTGGCTTCCTGTTCCTCCTTAAATGCATTTTAAGCTAGACGGGCCTCTGAGTTTTTTAAATTCTGTTAACTTACAGTAGGTTGAGATGGGAGCTGAGAGGCTTGTGGAGCCAGCAGAAACAACATCCACTTTCTTCTCCTCCCCACCCACTGTCCTGCTCCCAAAATTCCCGTTTCTTCCTCTACTCGTGGCACCAATGTCAGGAGAAGGAGCCACTGTGGAGCATTCCATGGTGGCTAGGAATGGGGCAGGGGGAGATCCATGATTGTCTGTTTTCCTCCAAGATTGGAAGTCTCTCTTTCAGCTTCCTATGGCCTCTCAGGCACTCTCTAGAGGTCATAGGATTGCTCTATCAGTGCATTCTTTTCTTTGGCTGCTTTCAGAAGCCCTGGGGGAAAGAGTCTGCCAACACCAGTGGCCATTTCCCTTTCAGCTACTCTTGTGCCAGTCTCCACACCACTTCCTGAACTTGTGGCAGTTAGCAGTAGGCCTGTGTGGGCTCTGCAACATGTAGTGTGTGTGCGCTCGCGTATGTGCGCAAAATATGCACATACGTCCTTTTGGTTGTAGCTTAAGAACAAAATGCTAATGAGCTTGCAGGATAAAATGGCAGCTACAGTCCTTTGCAGGCTCCATAACTTTTCACTCCTGAGCACTAATGTCCCTGCAGACACCTCCCCAATTTTAATGTTTTTCTTTATGTAATTTAATAACCATTAAAAAAAAACCTGGGAGGGGCATACTGCAAAATGAAGTTCTAGCCTCCAGCGTCCTCTTTATTTCCATGAATGCCACTGGGCCCACATAGGCCCTAAAGAGGTACTTAGAAAATAAAAATAAAATGTTGGGTGAGTGTAGCCCAGTACTTTGACTTGAACCCTGTGTTGCTGCCCAGAAAAAAAAGCACCACGTGTTTGAGGGGTGGTAGAGATCAAGGGGTGATGGGGATCAAGCAGGGTTGCATATACCCTCTGGTGATGATGTGCCTTTCTTTCATTCATTTATTCATGTGGAATGTGTGTATTAACTAGTTTGTTTGTTTTGGCATAATGTACATTTTGCCTGCTCTGTATGTAAGATATGTGTTTTGCCTGCAGTTTTGTGTGTGTGTGGGGGGTGCGTTGTGGGATAGATCTTACCTGGTTTTTGTGTGAGGTGTGTGTGCATTTGCCTGGGTTCTTTGTTTGATTTTGGTGTGGATGTGTGGTGTGGCTGGGTGTTCTGCCTGTTTGTTTCTCTGAGCAGTATTAGTTGATGTTCTGTGAAATGGATACTTTGTTGGCTTTGTAGTAGCAAATATGAGATTTGGTACCTTGCACTCAGTTAATTGACCAAGATGCTTGTCTGTGAGCCTTCTCAGTTTCCCATCTGTGAAACAGGTGTTGAAGCAGAAAACCGTGCATTCAAAAGAATGCTTTTGTGTTTTGGAACTCAGATCCCCCCTCTGTCTTTTATTTAAGTAGATTTCTTCTAGCCTCACCAATATGCTTTCTGGGAAACAGGTGTTTTCTGTCTGGCACTGTCCACCATGGCAGCCATTTTGTGAATGGACAATCACCTTTCCTGGCAGCCATTTTGTGAGAGCACCCACAACATCCTTTCAAAATTCCAAATGGGGCTACTTGTCCAAAATGGTTGGGGACATAGGGCAGAATCCAACAGGGCTCTTCTACCCCTGCTGATCCTCTTCTGCCCAACTGATTGTGTTGTGCAGACCGCCCTTACTGCATGTGCAGCGGAGCTTTAGCACTTCCAGGGCAACCCGAAATGAGGAAGATACTCAGTTCTGGAAGGAGGCAGGTGGATGGATCTTGCATAAGGGAGCTCCAGTGACCTGCCTCCTTCCAGAAACAAGCATGTCTGCTTGTTTCAGAGCTTCCATTAGGAAGTGCTAAATCTCTTGTGTAAGCAGCGGGCTGCACTTGTGCAATGCAATGGTATCTGCAGGGCAGAAAAATACCAGCAGCGGCAGGCGCGGCCTATTGGATACTGCCCCTAGTATAGTCACAAGCTATTAAACTTAGTGCTTCGTCTTCTGTTTATATTAAGTTATAATCTTTAAGTGGTTCCATTCATTATGTGCTGGCAATACCACAAGGATTGGGCTGTCTCCTTGTTCCAAGGAAGAAAATGTGACCCTGAACACTGAAGCCACCTGCGGAGAAACCTATTGTGCTGAGTGTGCAAATAAAGTTCATACACATTAAACTGAGTAGAAAAACTTCACATGAAAAAAAAAAGGTGATCATTGTCCTCGTTTTGAATGTAGTCAAGCTATCCCTCTTTTTCTGTTACTCCAGCGATTGGAGAGCCCATAGCCAGGTGGCGCTAAGCACAGGCTTTGCCTGTTTGAAGGCCTCTAGTTTAATCCCTGGCATCTCCAGGTAAAGATTATATCAGGTCGCAGGGCTGGGAAAGAACTCTGCCTGAGATTCTGGAAAGCCGCTGCTAGACCGAGCAGCTAATAATAGGCTGAATGGACCCATGAACTGACTCAGCCCCGGCGTGAGGGAGCTTTTCTATGCTTTTTGCACTTGTGTTGTAATATTTAAAACGTATTATACAGTGCCGTGTTGCCACTGTGATTTCTGTTCTGATCAGAACATGCAACTTCCTATTTGCCAGGATCAGTGTTTTCCCATATCTACATTTTAGTAAAACGAAATGTATAATTAGAAATAATGTGCAGTTTTTCTCTACTTAATGCGGTAAGTTCAATGGAAGAAACCCAAGCTGTCGTTCCCAGCATAACAAAAGCAAAACAGAATCCCATGCTGAATTTGATAAGTTAGTGATCAGAAAGAATGGTTACTAAATATCTCAAAAAGGGAAACAGATTATAAATTAAAGCGTATTCATATTTCCATTTTGCTAATAGAAAATCTGTTTCTAGTAACATTAAACCTCTTAGGTTTACACATGTTCTCTTTCCACTAATCGTTAAAAGAAACGTCACTGGTTTAGTATGTTAGTGCTTTGAAAATAACTTATGCTTTGTTAACATGACATAACTAACTTATCAAAAATTTGTTTAGGAAAACCCCTGAAATAACTATGCTTTCCTATGTAGCATAAATGCTTACTGGTGCTTATAAATGCTTAATGGTGTCTGCAAGCTGCTGTTTATTCAACTTTCCTAAATTTCAAACATCTATATTTTACTCTCTTATATGCTTTTAACTAAGGTATAGTAGATGCATTTTTTGCTTTAGTACTAATTCAAGGTGTAATATTCATCTCTTTAGAAAACAAAACATTTTTGTTGTTGTGCATGCCTAGTGTTCTGTATGTTGTATATTGCATTCAGAATATTTTTTTCCTTCTCACCTATCCACAATGCAATGCCGTTCCCATGATGCACCTCTGCTTGCTGTTTACCTGTATGTTAATTCGCTTGAATCCCATTGGCCCACTGCCATCATGTGCTCGCTGCCTGTTATTAAAAGACTCAGTCGACTGCCAAAGCAATGAAGCGACCTCTCGAAGCAACTGTAGACCTGGTACTTTGACCTTTCACCTTTTGCTTTGCATGTAGCTTTTCCAAGATGCAAATAATGTTTAATGTTAACTGAATTGTATTATTAATTTTACAAAAATAATTTCAGTATTTAGCCATCTCATTTTCATATGTAGTTATTGCAAAGCAGCTTAACTTCTTTCCTAACAAGGTTTTATCATCAAATATATTTACTTAAAAGTTAAAGTGAGAAAAAAAACCTGTTTTTGTCATTGAAGATGCTTATTCTGTACTAATTAATATAATTAACAATACAGAGATATTATTTTAATGCAGTGAAATGCAAGTGCTGTTTTTCTCCTACTATTTTAGCCCTATTTAAAGAAAGAACTGTTGTTTTATTAAATTCCCTTTTGTCTTGAAAAGCTTTTTTTGTTTCAGTTTAGTTATTGTGGTGCTATGATGTTAGTTTAATTGTGCCATGCATTTACTATCAGTAACAAAAAAGCCATCCATTTGACATTGTTGCTGTTTTGAACTAATGTGCATGGCGAGGCATCTTCAACTTTTTATTTTTTAAAAATGTAGTGTCTTAATAATAGAACACGCTATTATAGATTTCATCAACCGCACGATTCTTTTTGTTTACAGGCCTTTCCTCCTGGTGTACTTCACCCTTTACCAAAGAGACAAGCACTAGAGAAAAGCAATGGTGCCAGTGCGGTTTTTAATCCCAGTTTCTTGCACTACCAACAGGCTCTTGCTAGTGCACAGTTGCAGCAACATGCAGCATTTATTCCAACAGGTATGTTATTCCTAAAGTTAAAAATATATATCCGTAACATTCTCCGCAGCAGAGAAAGCCTTCTGTGTTACTGCATTTCTTGTGCTTTCGTCTGGATGAATTCATCACTTTCTGACTTCTTTTGTGACACACAATTTAGGGGGGATATTGGCAATAAGCTTTTTATTTTTTAATATATCTGAAGAGCATTAAGATTTCAGAAATGTTTGCCAGTGCTGCCAAAAGGCTATGAATTTGAACCATCTGAGCAACTGTGCTTATCTTTTGTCCCTTTTCACAAGTGTCACAGCAACCTTTTGGAAAAGAGCATAGTTTCTTCTTGTCTCTGAAGCTTTTCCGCCCATTTGAAGTGTGTTCTACAACACACTTTTCTGCACAGGTGTTTTGGGAATTGAAAAGAACCCAGAGGGAGAAAGTGGACTAATTCAGATTCACTAAGAGTACGCTAAATACTTGTAATTACTATCTCTGTCCTTCAAGTGTATCTTGCATGACTTATTTTTTCTGTTTCTCAACTGAAGTAGAATTCCTGTTCCATATCCAACTTCTTACTAATATTCAAGCTCCTTCTGCTATTGATATTTAGAACCAAATTACTACACCAAAATAGTATGGGCACGATAGTAGGTGTATTAATTTGAGTCAATTACCCAAAGGCAACATCTGGGGATCTGGCAGAGAATATGGATTCTTGAGAATCTCCTACCCTTTTAACATCAAATTGTATGTCCTACTTTTCCTCTGCTCCCCTTCCTTCTTGCCCACTGCCACCTCAGTTCATACCGGAAAATATTGTATTTTTTTTTTAAAAAAAACCCCAGAGTTTAACAACCAAGAAAAATTATGGAAAGAGCATATCAGCGTTAACCTGATTGGCATAAATTATTCCAAGAGAAGAACTAACTTTAGGTTTCTTTTGTGTATAGTTCACACAGCTGGTACTGATCATGGGTATAAAAGGAAGATGGAAAAATGTGGAAACTTTAGTCACACATCAGTGTTGTATTTTTTTATATAACACAGCATATTTTGTTGTACACGTATCTCCCCAGATTGTATAATCAATAACTGATTCACCTCCAACAGAAACCTTATTCAGGAATTCACTCTGTGCGCATTTGACAATCATGTGGAAGGGGAGAGTGGGGCCACTCTGCTCGCTCCAGTCCCCACCCCCATCACACACATACACATTGGAGGGCAGAACATCTGTAGAGGGAGAACTTTCTGTGTCTGTACGTAGGCTCTCTCCTTCATTTGGAACAACCCCTGCAAGATCAAATACATAAACATATTCAACAGACTCCCCTCTAGCAATGGTCCCCCAGTGCGTGGACAGTGGGGAGAAGGGAATGGGGCCAACACACACAGCCCTGCGGTTAGAATGAAAGGGGCCATTGGCTGGGTTCACACAACATGACAACCCACACGCAAGGTTGAGTATGGGTTGAGTGTTCATGGTTGTTGAACCTTGGGTTGTTGTTGAAATGTGGGTTGTTCTATTGTATGAACCCAGCCATACTAACAAGCCATGGTTTGTTAACCACAAACAACCCACAAAGAGAACCCATGGTTTGTTGTTGGGTTGTAAAATTGGGTTGTTTGTGGTTAACAAATCATGGTTTGATAGCACAGCTGGGTTCACACAGTGAAGAATCCATGATCCAACAATAACCCATAGTTTAACGACAACCCACACTCAACCTTGTGGGTTGAGTGTCGGACTGGGCTGTGTGAAGCCAGTCCTTGCATAGTGCCCAGATGGCTACAGTATGAATAAAAATATCTGAGTTATTATCAAGATTATTTGTTCTTTGCTGGAAAAGCTCTCCATGTCTAAATATATATTTTTGCCTTATATTACATTGTTTAGCAGACAGTCATAAATCAGATCCAGTAAGGAATTCAAGATGTTCTCCTTTTGTCTGGTGCAACTACATTTGCAAAAAGGCAGAGATCTCACTATGTCATTGCACAATTAGCTACCATGTACATTACAGTAAATCTTTACATTCAACCCACAGTATTCTGTGTAAATTTTGAAAGCATCCATTTCC
Source organism: Elgaria multicarinata webbii (assembly GCF_023053635.1). Classification (NCBI taxonomy): domain Eukaryota; kingdom Metazoa; phylum Chordata; class Lepidosauria; order Squamata; family Anguidae; genus Elgaria; species Elgaria multicarinata. Next base: position 22,608,212 of record NC_086175.1, on the reverse strand, counting down.
TGCAGTTTCCGTAAAGAGCCCATTAACAAATGATTTTGCCATTATGAAAATGTGTAGGGAAATATAGTGACCCTCAGAGGATTTTTTCCCCCGTGAATTGGTCAGCTAAGTTAATTGGAAGCGGAAGTATATATGCCTCTTTTACAACATAAAAGGCACAGTGTAACTCCCGTGTATATAGTGACTTTGAAAGCAACTCAACACATTCAGAAAGAGGGCCTGCCAATATTTCTTTCCCAGCTAATGAGAATCACCTTCTCATCACCTGTCAGAATAAGAGATAGTCAAGGGAAGCGCTTGCAACTTGAAGCCGATTTTGTGCTGTGTCAACTAGGGAGATGAGCGAGTACAACCACTCCTTCTCAGAACCCTTCCCCATAAGGGGTCAACTGCAGTGAAAGAGTTCATAGCTGCATAGCACAAAAACTCTGCAAGTCTGTTATTACTAATATCAATAAAAGGGAAGAGAAGAAAAAGATACCCTGGCTACATCCATTGCATAAACCCATATTAGCAAGCTATCAAGAGAAGAGGTTTTCTGCAGATGCAGACAAAATGCAAAGACACCCCCCCCCCCAAAAAAAGTCAGTTTTGTTCTGTGTTCATTCATATCTTCCCACCAAGTTAATTCTGGCTATATGCAATTTCTTTCTTTATTTATTTCATTTATATCCCACCTTCCTCCAAGGAGCCCAAGGCAGCATACATGATCCCCCCTCTCCATTTTATCCTCACAACAACGTTGTGAGGTAGGTTGGCCTGAGAGTTGGTAACTGGCCCAAGGACATCCAGTGAGCTTCATGGCCTTTCTGGTTCTAGTCCACTACTCTAGCCATTACACCACACTTGCTCTCGTTATTTTTGTGTGTGAATCTTAGAGAAAGCAGTAGGATGGAGGTGAATATGATATCACCGCTCCTTGCTGTACCACCTGCTCTATTGTTTGGCAGTGACCTTGGGGAACACTTACACACGTTCCCCCGGAAAGTAAGGGCCACCGATCTTCAAGGTTTGCTGACAGGATTGTTTGTTTTTCCATACCTCACTGGTATGGAACAGGGTATACCTTCCCCACATTGCTATAAATGATCATGTGAAGGAACTGCCAAAAGAAGGGAGGTTGCTGTGTTCAGACTATCGTGGTGAGGGAAGAAGCCATTGTGGCTTCTTCCCGCACATGCCACACGCACAGCACCATTTGCATAATTCCCCATGCTCACCCCTATGTGCTGGCTTCAGACAATACGCCAACCTGTGCTGCAGTGCAGGGAATAATGCAAATGGCAGTTGCGCATGTAGTGGGTGAGGGTGTGGGGGAGAAGCCACAATAATCTGAACTGAGTCAGTATGTACTTAGCTACAGGGTCACCTAGAGGAACATCGCCCCAAAATTTTTAAAAGTGAATGAGGAATTATCCTATGTAGAGAAAATAATGCGGAATGCATTGTCTGAAATGACCCTTTAACGATAATATAAATTGTAGAGAAGGGTGGCTTTTTCCCAGATAGCGAAATATTTTTCATCCACAATAGTGCCAAAACCTTCTGATGACCATCTGCACCTTTCCTCATTTTGGGCTCTATGGGCATGTCTATACCTAAGGGTGTAGAGGGAGGGAGGGAGAAGATCATGGACTTATCTGCTTCCATGATCCTCCCCCAGCGTCTAGACGGCTGCGCAATGTCCCGGAAGGGAGGAGGGATGTTGCAGCCACCGTTTTTTTCCCTAGAAGAGGAGCTGCGCGTGTGCGTGGCAAAAAAATTATTTTTTTAAAAAAATATATGCACTCAACATTCCCACCCAGCCATCCCTGGGATGACAAAATTGCTGCCCCCTTACCCCCTAGGGGCACGGAGCTTACTCGTGAGGAGGCGGGCTCATGCCCCACACCTCCACTGACCTAGGGATGGTCCCAGGACCACGGGGAAAATCAGGATAACTGGGCAACCGTTTATCCCACGGAAATGGAGAGGTCGTCCCTGGTTACCCCTGGGATCCCCTGTGCATCATTTGGACACACAGGGACAATCTAGGGATGACCTTGGGGAAAAAGCCTTTTGTAGACATGCCCTAAATAAACATGTAAGTCAACAGAAGTGAGTGCTAAGTTCTAGGAACAAAGTGTAATATTAATTGTGTCTTCCTTACTTTTTAAGTGTCATGGAATGTAGCTGGCTATTTTTGTATATATAAATAAATGTGGGACCAATATATATATATGTTATATATCGGTCCCACATGCAAATGGAAAGAATTACTCCTAAAGTCTCTCTTTATCGATAGAAGTATGGAGAAAATACACATTCGGGGTTTTAAAAGAAATAGAAAATGTTCAACAGGAGTAGCTCACTCTGCCTTTCCCTTTGCCTCTCTCTGTTTTTCATGCTGTCTCATATGCATTACACACTAATGCTACAATCCACTGCCCACAAATGCTAGAGTCATCTCATTGATTCTTCCAGAATTACTGTAAAGTAAATGGATTGTGGGCTATAGGCTACGTTACTGTGCAGCTCGCACAGCTATTTGGTGCCTGATGGTTTCATAACCTTAGAAGCAGTAGAAATATTTTTCTTCAAACACTCTTGTTGTTTTAAATTGAGCATAATTAAGTTAATATTGAATTATTCTCTGGATGTTGTTGCTCATGACAAGGTCATTCATAGTTAGCTAGCTGGAGATAATGCTTTGTTTTATTTTATTTCATTTCACTGAAACAGGGAGACGATTATTAAATGGTTGTTATTTTTGATCCTAGCAAATATACTTCATGAAACTGCAGAACATGTTGTGATTTCAAAATATTTTATGTATATGGGGTGTATTTCTTTTCTATTTTTTCCTAGCTATTAGGACCCAGGGAGTTAGGATAGAGAATGCTATTCCAAAGTAACCAAACACATTTTTTTTCTTACAATGGTATTTCAATCTCTGTGTCAAGCAAGGGATGAAATCGAGGCTATCAACACAATCTTATGCATGTTTACTTGGAAGTGAAGTGAGTCCCATTGTATTCAGTGGAGCTTACTCCCTACTTTGTAAGTGTGTTTAGGATTACAATATAAAAGATAAAACAGGCTTCATAGACTTGTTGAAGCAGAGCTGTAGTACATTTAGGGTGCAATGCTAAAAGTACTAAAAATTTTAGAGAGCGCAAATCCTGTTGACCTCTGTGAAATGTACTTCTGGGTAAACATGCTTAGGATGGCACTATAAGATTTTGTAGCTAAAAATGTAGGCATTCATCTTTTAACATGTAATTAAACTAATTTGCTTTATCAGTGTATAAAGCAAAATGTATAAATAGCAGTCGGGCAACTCAAAGCTACGTATGTTTGGAAGCAAATTGCACTGAGTTCACTGAGATATTGTGTCTGCATAGTGTAACAGCCTAAAGCTTCAATGCTAAATATTGTTGAACTTAGGATATTTTTGAGAAACATTTAAAACCGATCTGTAAGACCTGGCTCACGGTGCAGACTATTGTTAGATAATCCAGACTATTCAAGACAATTGAATTTAAATGGCTAGTTCCCATTGCTGGAATAAAATATTAAATGAAGTCTTTGTGGTATGGATTTGGATTCATATGCACATTGTGTTGTATATTTATGAAGATTTGTATTATGAAAAGAAATGCTTTAAAATAGCAAAGAAGCTATGAATGATCTCTTTGAAATTGTATTTAACTCACTTTGGCTTAGCCTTGGGGATGCTTGGATCTCACTTTGAATGTTAACTCTAAACAGCTAACCTGTTTCTTCCCTTTATTCACTTTTTTTCACCTATCATTGCATGACACACAGGGTCAGTTTTGTGCATGACACCCGCTACCAGTATTGGTAGGTTTCAAACTTCTTTATTGATCTCTTTTTTTATTGTATTCTGTAGCTTCCTTTGTTTAGAGGAACTAAAACATAACTTGTACAATTGACACAATCTGGTAGTTCATCTGGACTTTTGCTTGAATTGTTAAATTTTTCAGCTATTTGTTTAAAAAATGAAACAAAAAACCCTGCTGCTTAGATGCAACATCATTTGCTATAACAATCCCACTGCAAAAAGCACAAATACCATGAATTCCAATCTGCTTTTCTGTTTTTTTTCTTAAAAAAACAACCTCTTTCTATATTTTATAATTATTAAATCATAAGATATTGAAAAAGCAGTCTAATTTCATCAGTGTTCTAAAGTTTCATAGTGGTGTGCCTATTTCTTCTTTTTGCTGTGTTGTATGAAAGTTTTATCAGCGTTTCCCAGGAACACTCATTTTAATACCTGCCATAAAAAGTAAAAGAAAGTCTTGGGTCTAGATGAAATTTAACTTTGGGTTATGATAAAGCCACCTTAGTGCAATCCTATACCTGTATACTTAGAAGTAAGTGCCATTGGGTTCAGTGGGAATTATTACTAGGTAAGTGTGGATAGAATTACACACAAAGGGCTCATCTACACCAAGCAGGATATTGCACTATGAAAGTGGTATGAAAGTGGTATATAAAAGGCAGGAGCCACACTACTGCTTTATAGTGGTATTGAAGTGCACTGACAACTTTTGGGGCCCATTGACACATACCATATACTGCTTTCATAGTGCAATATCCTGCTTGCTGTAAATGAGCCCTAAGTTTTAAACATTTGAAAGTTCACCCTTCTGATTTAAAAAAATTAAAATTTGTCTAACAGACTTTCCCCAACAAATTAATGTTGAGCATTCAGATGATACTGCTGAATGATTTTAGTTTAATAAAATCTGTTGTCTTTTAATTACTGATTTGAAATAAACATTTTTAGATCAGACTTTTGCTTAACTGAAGAACCCACATGCTCCCAACGAACACACATATCAATTGATCTATAAAACTTCACCTATTAAGGTAAAACTAAATTACATTAATATCTGATTTCCTCTTTTGGAGCAAATAAATTGCTAGCTAAATTACAAAAATGATTGCAGAAAGTAAAGTATTTTTTTATAAATAAAATAAAATAAGATTAAATCTGAGATTTAAACCTTCATGGGATGCATACAGGAGCAAATGTGTCACTTGTCTTTTCAAAAGTAATACAATACGAAGAACCCACAGTTCACAACCCAATAACAAGTCATGGGTTCTCTTTGTGGATTGTTTAGTTAACAAACCATGGTTTGTTAATGCAGCTGGGTTCATACAACAACCCACGATTCAACAACAACTCACAGCTCAGCGACAATCCGTACTCAACCCATACTCTGACTTGTCGTGTTGTGTGAACCAATGCCTAGTATAGTGAAAAGTATGTGTGCTGGGTAAAGGGTTTGAGAACTGTGAGAAAATAGAAGGATGTCAAGAATGGTGCCTCAACCCCATCCCACCCAAACATTAAACCGGATTGCAAGGAAGGCATGAGGTTAGGGTAGAGTGATTTCACTGGAAAATAACTGCATAACTTAAACCATGAACCAATTAAAAGCTTTGAGAGAAAGGGTATGCACGGTGTAAAAAAGTGGGTTAGATCCTGACTACTGTGACAGGCCTTCTTGTTTCTTCCTACTGCAGATCTGTGCACTTACCCCAAAGCTGTTCTTGAGGGTTGAGGAACCTTTCAGAACAGCATGGGATTTGGCACAAGAGATGGCAGTTGAGGGGTCTCTTACTTGCCCAAGATCAACTTCAGATCCAATCAGTTAGGATTTTTTTTTTTTTAAATGTGTGTATTCCTAATACCAGTAGTTCTACCATATTTGGTTTTAACATTTTGGTAAGGAACACCTACTAGGGTACTTTTATAGTTTTAGGGGAAAATATGGTCCCCGTCCCCCCCAATAAATGAACTGGCCATTTTCATGAAAGCATTATTTGAATGTCATAATATTATCTAAAAGAAATACCAAAAATAATTAAAATAATTCTTTCCCCCCACCCCGGGAATCGCTGATAACTGTGACAAACTTCCTTTAAATTGTACTTGTAATAAGCTATTTTCCCTTTTGTTTTATTTCTCTGCCACGCTTTCTTGCTTTGCATTGTGATTGCATGCCATCTGCTGGTTTAACCCATGATGGCTTGCTGCTCTGATATTCACCATGCCAAAATTCCACTTCCATTGCCATAATGCTACACACTCCTGTTCATTGCTTCCATGGCTCCCCTCCTGAAAGTACCCATGATGCACAGCGCTACGTCCGCCACTGTCTCTGCAGCAACAACTCCTGCAACAAGTGTCCCCTTCGCCGCAACAGCCACAGCCAATCAGGTTTGCTCCTTTTAAAGCTTTCTTTCACAAATCCCAAACTCTAAATGAGTGCTGGTACTTATTAAAAAAAATTCTCCTGGAGAATTTTTTTCTTCATGTTTTTACCCATCAAACTTTATTTTGAAGTAGTTGTCTAGCAAGTATTTATGGACAGGTTGCACTTATTTAGAGTTAACATTTATTGCAAATAATGGTGTAGCTATGTCTAATGTTGCACTGTTTGTTTTTTTGTTTCTAACGCTGTGTAATTAACCCAACTGATCTACAATAATTTTAGTAGTGATCTATTATATAGAAGTCATCCATTAACTTGGGCGGAGAGGGATGTGTTAAAACAGATTTCAAATGTTAACTACCTTTTCTCTATACAGTAAGTATAACTAGCTAATTGGTCTTAGCTTGATGGCTGAAACAAACACCAAAAGGACAAAGTCAGCTGGACGATAGAGAATCATTCATATTTGTGCTTAACAAGTTATATGGAAAGCTTTCCACTATCACTCCGAGATTTTGAGGCAACCCTAATCAAAATATCCCAAGAATTTTATATCTATCAGTAACCCACAAGATTGCTAATCATTGTCCTTATCTTTTTTATCTCTCTGTATATTTGAATAATTTTATTTATTTGCAAAATGGTAAAAATGAATTTCAAAGTTCTTGAAGCAGGATTTGCATCTAAACAGACACAAAAGATAGAAAGAAGACCAATAATGTTTATGGATGCTCTTCGTTTTTTGCTTTTCATAAAATGCCCGTTTCCACCAGGTCAAAGGGGTATCTACACTGAGCTTTTACTCTGGTTCTTCTCCACCCCCAAGTCAATTTTGTCAGATGATGCACGCCCCTCTTTGTAGCTAGCGTGGTGTTTTTTGCCCTAAATCCATTCTCCCCCCACCCCCAAACTCATTTTGTGATGGATTTTCCCATTACTGCAGGTTTGGTGCAGTTTGGGAGTCCGTGTGACCTCAGCTGGCTTCAGTGTAGGCTGGTGGAAGCAGCGTGTATTGGCCGAACAGGAAGTTGTGTGGGGCGGGGGGCATGATGAGAACAGAAGGCTAAATATGTCTACCCGGAAGTAACTCATTGCCTTCCATTGCACTTTGCCAAGTGCAGGAATGGGGAGGGGAACCAGCCCTTGCGCTTTGAAACTGTGATGTTGCCAACATGGACTTCATTGCTGCTTTTCCACTCTTTACTGTTGCACTACTTTGCAGCTGTGCAGTTGTTGAAGCCTGTTGATTCAAAGTATCGCAACTATGAAGGAGCACAGCTGAAAGAGGGTGGGGGCCTGTTGATTTGAAGCTGCGTAGGTGCACAGAGGCATCTTTTCACTGCTACGGAGTTGAGCAGAAGAAAAATACTTTCACAGCTCCATCGGTAGTTGCTACTTGTTGCGCATTACGGCCATGTATCCGAACCTGTGAAGCTTCGAGGCAGGATGTTCCACATTCAACCCTGTCCATGTATTGCAGTTGTTGTTGCCTCACAACTGCAATGCTGCAGGCTTTTTTGGGGGGGGGCGCGGGATCAGCAGTGAAAGCAGCACCCAAATCTGTAGGTTATTTTCCTTTTCTTCTGGCACCATGTTCTTGCTGTGTTAGTGCTCCCGCTTCTGCGCAGCAGAGCATTTAAACAGACTACATGAAACAGTTGGGAAAAGATGGCTACAGCAAAAGCAATGGGAGAGTGGTGACTGACTTCCCTAAACTATTATTATTATTATTATTATTATTATTATTATTATTATTATTTATTTATTTATTTATATAGCACCATCAATGCACATGGTGCTGTACAGAGTAAAACAGTAAATAGCAAGGCCCGTGCCGCATAGGCTTACATTCTACGCCCCTTGTGAAAGATAATGCTGTGCTCTCTGCCCATCTTTGGCTATCCTAAACTACAGTAGTGATATCTATCTATCATCTATCTAACTAAGTAACTTCAGCTCTTGGCCTTCCAATATTTTCAGAATTGAGAAACAAAAAAAATCAATCCCCCCAATCTATCTAAGATTGCTCCATTTTATGTCACACTACAACTTATGCACGGAATTCTAAAACAGCTACTTTACTATCTACAAATATATTTGCTTTCGTAGGTTGCAGATCCTGGTTATTCTTTTCATAAGACGTTTGCTTTCCCCAGTGCTGCAGTACTAGTTGTGGCTTATGCTTTTTAACTCGCAACATTCTCTTTCTTGCAAGCTGTTTTGAAAGCTAGTTTGATGCTGGCGTGGTGGGTACTAAAAGGCTAAAATTCTAGGGTTCCCAATATTAATTGCTCAGGCACATCCATCTCAAATAGCCTTAGTTTAGCCCAAGTGTTGTAGGTGCAGGTGTGCTTCAAGATAAAATATTTGCATTCACCCAGATTACACTTTGAACTTGAAAGATCTACTCAAAGTTTAAAATTAAATATATTTTATTAAGGAAAATAAAAAGTTTAACACAGTCACAAACCTTTCACCCAAGCAAAGCAAAATGACATATTCACAAATCTTGTAGCTGTATACTCACAAATTCTGCACCACTCATACTGATTCTGCAAAGGGACTCCTTCTCTGCAGAGGGACTTTCATTTCTCCCAGACAAAACCAAGGAATCACTGAGGCCTACATGCTAGGCTCAGAGCAATATCCTGGATCTCATGCCTGAGGAAAAGGAAAGACCTCTTCCTCCTCTGCGTTCAGACCTCCCTCCTAATAAATATTCATTTGTTTTAAAATATCTAAGTCCATTATCAGTTTAGACGATCCTCTTCCAAGAATGTCTCATCCTTTCTGATGTACCTGTTTATCCTTAAACTGGACATCACTTCTGCTTTTCATGCGGTCAACTATCTAGTTCAGTTCTTTTCTTCTAGACATGCCGATTTTATATACCACAACTTGACCATTCTGTACCCCTCGACCAGTCACCTAACTACCCTATAAGGAACACATTTGAGCAATAACAAATCATATTTCCACCACAAGTCTTATCTTCATCTATACCTTAAAGCATCTAAAAACTCTGTATAGTGATTCTCTACGTGCCCCATTGCTCCTTTTACCTTAAAATATTGCCCCCCACTATTCCTATATCCCTTTAAATGCCTTTTATGCCCCCCAGCTTCTTTCCCTATGCTATCTGCAGATGACACCACATTGATGGCTGAAAGTGAGGAGGAGCTGAGGAGCCTTATGACAAAGGTGAAAGAAGAAAGTGCAAAAGCTGGGTTGCAGTTAAACCTCAAAAAAACCAAGATTATGGCAACCAGCTTGATTGACAACTGGCAAATAGAGGGAGAAAATGTGGAGGCAGTGACAGACTTTGTATTTCTGGGCGCAAAGATTACTGCAGATGCTGACTGCAGCCAGGAAATCGGAAGACGTTTACTTCTTGGGAGGAGAGCAATGACAAATCTTGATAAAATAGTTAAGAGCAGAGACACCACACTGACAACAAAGGTCCGCATAGTTAAAGCAGTGGTATTCCCCGTAGTAACCTATGGCTGCGAGAGCTGGACCATAAGGAAAGCTGAGCGAAGGAAGATAGATGCTTTTGAACTGTGGTGTTGGAGGAAAATTCTGAGAGTGCCTTGGACTGCAAGAAGATCAAACCAGTCCATGCTCCAGGAAATAAAGCCAGACTGCTCACTTGAGGGAATGGTATTAAAGGCAAAACTGAAGTACTTTGGCCACATAATGAGAAGACAGGCTACCCTGGAGAAGAGGCTGATGCTAGGGAAAGTGGAAGGCAAAAGGAAGAGGGGCCGACCAAGGGCAAGATGGATGGATGATATTCTGGAGGTGACGGACTTGACCTTGGGGGAGCTAGGGGTGGCGATGGCCGACAGAAAGCTCTGGCGTGGGCTGGTCCATGAAGTCACGAAGAGTCGGAAGCGACTGAACGAATAAACAACATACACATACTAAATAAAGTTGTAAAACTCAAGAAAAACTTCTTCGATGTCATAAGGGAAATGCTAAGCGGTCATGCTTAGGAATGAAAAAGAGTTGAAGTTGCCTGAGAAGTATTCATTTAAATCAGCAAGTATGCTAAAAAAAAGAAAAGAAAAGAAAAAACAACGAACAGGAACATATCGTTGTGGCTCTGTAACCATAAGGAAAGCTTTACTTGGGTGGATTTTTCTAATCAGTATTTTTCTTTCTTCTGTACCTGCGTTATATCCCCACCTCCACTTTTAAAATACACTCCTTTAAATGCTTTTATATTAATTTGTTTTGTCTTATAAGAACAGAAGATGTAAGGAGTATCCTTGGCATAGGTGCCAGAAAAGCCAACATTGTTCACATCACCTTTGTGGAAAGTATAGAAAAGTGGACTCTACCCCCACCCCCCACCCCATACCCACACCCACAGACACTTTCTGAACACTTTTGGTAACACCAGCAATGAGCTTTATGGTTGAACCAACAAGCACAACTTTAGCAAACGTGCACATACCTGGTTTGATCCTAAATCCAAAGAGCGAAGAGATAACAAGTGATGAAAATGATTCCTTGATTCTTTCTAAGGAAATTTTGTTGGCACAAATCTATGCTGTCCTACAACTTGTATCTTTTTGATGCTGCCCTCATTTTTCCCTTTCAGAAAAAAAGTTAAAGCAAAGGATGGGCGATAGGGATGATTTTGCTCCTGGACCCTGTGTGTCCCAATTAGTAGACATCGTCACCCCAGTTATTGCTTTATAGTCAAACCAGTGAGAATATAGGGCTCATCTACACCAAGCAGGATATTCCACTATGAAAGTGGTATGAAAGCGGTATATAAAAGGCAGGAGCCACACTACTGCTTTATAGTGGTATTGAAGTGCACTGAGAACTGTTGGGGCCCATGACACGTACTATATACCGCTTTCATAGTGTTATATCCTGCTTGGTGTAGATGTGTCATGAGCCTCAACTGTTGTCAGTGCACTTTAGTACCACTATAAAACAGTAGTGTAAATCCTGCAGTGCGCTTTAATACTGCTATAAAGCAGTAGTGTGGCTCCTGCCTTTTATATACCACTTTCATAGTGAAATATCCTGCTTGGTGTAGATGAGCCTTATGTTTAGCAAAGATCTGCAGGTCAGCTGATCACTCTCAGCTGACTACGGAAATTATTTCCATTTTTTAAAGCATGGTTTGAGATTAGTGTGACATGTGATAGGCCAATTCTGTTGTGATGATTGTTCTGTGATGGCTGTTTCACTCATCTATCACCTGATATTGTAGTCATTGAGTGATTAACATGCATTGTGTATCAGCCTTGTAGATGGGTTTTTCTCACTCTCTGGATTTGATTGATCAGTATATTCAGGGGAAGGATATAATCAGGTTAGCTAGTGATTCTTTCACCTTGTAGCTTAATTCACTTGTTTCTGCATTCAGATCTGTTTGTTTTTAGGCATCTTTCTACAGTGTACAGTCTGGATTGTGTAGGCCACTTCATGTAAGTGGATGGTCTGGTGGAACATGATTATGAAATAAGTTAACAGAGCAATATTTTGATTAAACATTTCCAAGTATTGGTCATATTTTAACTTGTAGAAATGTGTGTATAATTTTCCTAATGAAAAAGCCCTAGCTTGGCTAATGATGATTTTAATCCCATTAATTTGGTGGAGAATATGCAGAAGGTATGAACTTCCTGAGATGGCAGCAGAGCTTTGGGTTGCTGTTTTCTAAAAAATGAAAATAAACTCAGCAACTAGTAAAAGAATTATGGGTTAAATAATGCTGTGGATGTAGTTGTGGCGTTACCCCCCCCCCCCCCACAATTGTATATGTCTGGATTAGTATGCCTGGTAAGTAGGGAATGTTAGAACTGAGTGGGTGTGGTTTATGATGTAATAGGTCAGGGGGGAAGAGGAGTATATAAGGAGTGTGCTGGGAGTTTGTGGGAGAGTTTTTTTTGTTTTGTTTTCTTGTGTTTCTTATTTGGAAAGTAAGAGTTTAGATTCCAGGGATTTAGGATTGGTGTAAACAGAGAGAGGTAGTTGATGTGTGGAGAGTTTAGATCAGGCAGGATTGAAAGTATTATATTTTTATTTAAAGTTTGTAAATAACAATAAACTTATTATTGCTTTGTTAGCTACCAAATACCATGTGTCAGCTTGGCATTAATTTACCTGCCTTACAGTTATTAAACACCCACACCAGATTATACCCAGAGTATATTTAGAGCAGATCCTGTATAAAACCTGTTTCCCTCATAGCTGGGGGAAAGGTTAATTAACCCTCCCCTCAGGTTTTCAAGTGGTGGTGCTTGGCCAGAGAAGGGTTTATGCGACGGGCCTAGTGTAAGGGTTTGTTACGTCGCAGTAGTATACTTTGATTTCAGCAAGGATTTTGACCAGGCCCCTCACAATAATCCTGTTGACAAGCTGTTAAAATATGGGGTAGACGATGCTACTGTTAGGTGGATTTGTACGTGGTTGATGTGATACCTAAAGAATGCTCATATGGGCTCCTTGTCAGCGTGAAAATAAATTACAGGTGGGGTGTTGCAGGGCCGTTTCTGCACCTACCTTTTCCCCCAGGATCGTCCTGGGATCATCCCTGTGCATCCAAATGACACTTGGGATCCCGAGAGCAGGCAGGGATGATCCCTCCATTTGCCTGGGATAATTCTTAGGTGTAGAAGGGCCCCAGTGTTGTTTAATAGATTTATCAATGATTTGAATGAAGAAATAGAGGGGATACTCATAAAATTTGTAGACGACACCAAATTACACCAAACCGGAAGGGGGTAGCTAATACTTTACAAGACAGAATCAAGATTCAAGATGTTTTTGACAGGATGGTGAACTGGGCCAAAACTAACCAAATATTCCAACAGAAATAAATGTAAGGTTCAGTATATAGTTAGGAAAAATCAGATGCACAGATATAAGAAGAGTGACAAGGATCAAGGGGTTTTAGTAGATGCCAAGTAAAACATGATTTATCACTGCAATGCAGCTGCTACAAAGCCTAATGCCATTCTAGCCTGCATCAAAAAACATATAGTCTCCAGATCATGAGAAGCAATGGTTACAATCTGCTCTACTTTGGTTAGACTTCACCTAGAGACGTGGAGACAAAGTCCTATGAGGAAAAGTTGAAGGAGCTGGATATGTTTAACTTCAAGAAGAAATGATTAAGAGGCTAATAGCAAAATATTTGAAGGGTGTCAGACTAGGGAGGTTTATTATTTTCCTGCTGCTCCAGAGCTGAACCAAATTACAAGAAAGGAAACTTCCTGATGGTATGAGCTGCTCAACAGCAGAATGGTCTGCCTCAGAAAGGGGTAGGAAACTCTCCTTCATTAGAAGTTTCTAAGCAAAAGCAAGGGGTTCTGTAGCAGCAGATTTCCTGCAACAGCAATGGGGTTGGACTAGATGGCCTTTAGGTGATCTTACCAACTCAGTGATTCTAGTCTATGATTAAAATTTATAGCATGTAAATGCATTCTGAAGAATAGAACAGAGGATTAGATGAGCAAGGGTAATCTTCTGGTAAGTTTATGTAAGACATTTATGATATACTTTCTACCTTTGTCCACCTGTTCTGCTGCTCACATTCAAGGAACTACATTTTTAAAAATGTCACTTCGATTTCAGGAAATTCTGTTACCATAGTTCTGCAAATATCAAGCTGTGCTCTTTTCAACCTTTAGTAGATAAACTTGGAAAAGGTATCTTTATGGTCTCTTAACAAAAAAGAAAGAAAAACCTTGGGAAATACTGATAGATTACCAATATGTGTCAATATTACAATTAACGTATCACACTGTGATACGATCACACAGGATGAGTTCTCTATCCCCATGATATTTTGGCTGTTTGTATCATCCTGCCAAGTAGTACGGAGAATTTTGCCATATAACAACAGCCCAATGTCTGGTAAAATGTGTAGCAAAATGGTTGTCTATATAGGCTCACAGTGCATATCAAAATAATCGTGTGAATTGTATATTAATACTGTAGTCTGAATCCATTTTAATACTTTCCTTCCACAAGACTGTCCCATTAACAACCTGTCACTACAGCAATGACCCTTTGCTCCATGTATGAATATTTAGTTATTGTTGATTGTTAAGGTTTTAGAAGCGGGACTAACCAAGGGCACATTGCATAAATGGCCAAATCTCATTCTTACTTCCTATGTTTATTGATATAGGGTCACACCAAGACCGGCATGTAATTACTGAAAACAATGGAGAAGATAATATTTATTTCATTAACTGATATATCTCGAGAAATCCTATTGGCTTCAATAAGACCATAAGCCTCAGGGGGGGGGGGTGCGCCCGCCAATCTGCAGTATGGGAATAATAATACTGACTTTGCTTGGCATGTTTGTTGTAAGAATTACAAACTAGATAATGCATGTAAACTACTTTCAACACTTGGAAGTACTATACAAAGAAGAGCCATAGCTCAATGGTAGATAACATGTTCTGCATGCAAAAAGTCCTGGGTTCGGTCCCTGGTATCTCCAGGTAGGATTGGGAAGGACTCCTGTCTAAAACTGTTGGAAAGCTGCTACCAGTGATTGCAGAATACAACGCTACATGGACCAATGGCCTGACAGCTTCCAATGTTACGAAATAAATAAAATGCCGTGAATGTATTGGAGCACAAGGTGCAAACTTTAACTAGTATCAGCCATTCTTGTAACAGGTACTTACCCATTACTGTACCATGTACCATCACTTTCCCAGTGCCACCCGTAGGATAATATTGATTTATTCCAGTATGTGAGAAAGAAACTGAAAGTCAATAGCTATAAAATGTAGGGTGGGAGAGAATATGTCTGGTCAGAGGTGGCGTGGGCAAGTTCAGAGTATACAAAGAAGTAAAAACAGCAGAGTCTTGTGCCACCTTAATGAATAACAAATTTATTGTGGCCTAAGGTTTCATGGACAGTCCACTTCATCAGAAAGAGAGTTTTATACGCCAGAATAAATTTGTTAGTCTTTAAGAGCCACAAGGCTTCTTGTTGTTTTTGCTGCAACAGACTAAAATGGTTACCGTATGGAGAGAAGTCAAAGAAATCATTTATCTCTCCCCCCCAATACATTCAAGTAAATTCCTGAACAAGTAATTGGTTTACAATTCTAGAACAATGCTTTCCTAGTAAATAGTAGAAATGAGGACAAAATTGTGTGACATTGAAAATGTTTGGATTATTCTGAGATATAGTGATTGCCAAAATTGCTTGCATCATAAGGCTAGTATTTAATATTTACTTTCATGCCATGCCATATATGAACACATGAAGCTCTCTTATCAGGCGTCAGACCATTGGTCCATGAAGCTTAGCAGACTGGGCATCAGCACCCAACATGGTTGGGCAAATGCCAGCCTCCATTTTTAAAAACACGCACGCAATTCCTCTCTATTTTTATATTAAATTACTGTTTAAAAAACCAACCCTCTTTCTTCCCCTTTTTAATGGCCAAAGTAGAGTGACCATATGAAAAGGAGAACAGGGCTCCTGTATCTTTAACAGTTGTATTGAAAAAAGAATTTCAGCAGGTGTCATTTGTATGCATGCAGCACCAGGTGAAATGCCCTCTTCATCACAACAGTTAAAGCTGCAGGAGCCCTGTTCTAGTATAGCTCCTGCAGCTTTAACTGTTGTGAAGAAGGAGTTTCACCAGGTGCTGCATGCATACAAATGACACCTGCTGAAATTCCCTTCTCTGTACAACTGTAAAAGATACAAGAGCCCTGTCCCCCTTTCCATATGGTCACCCTGGGCCAAAAAGCAGTGCCAGATGAGGTGGCGGTAGCCACAACCTTCTTAATTCCCCCACGTTGTCTCCATCCCCAATGTTGGGTCCATATGCATTGCGGGGAAATTAAGATGGCAGCAGCTTCACCCAACACTTTTCACTGGAGCACTGGGAATATGCCGCCATTGCCCTTTTCCTACTACTGTTCAGTTATTTATTGCTGCCCCTCACTTTGCTGCCCCATGGTAAACTTGCAAGGGGGTGCCAGGACAGTCCTGGAGGCACCAGCCCTGTAGCCAAAAATTGTCTAGTTCTGCTCTCTTAGACCACCTGATATCCTTTTTAACTGGAGATGCTTGGGATTGAACATGGGACCTTCCACATGTAAAACATATGCTCTACTATTGAGCTATCTCATTCCTTAAATATTCCCACCTACCCACTTGTTATCCTTTCATGACAAATTAAGCAAATGAGAATGGAATTTGGACATAGCAGCTTTCTTCTAATGGGATTGATATTTTAAATTAAGAGTTGAAGCTGATCAGGTAGTAAGATATCAGGGAACTGTTACTCCTGGCCTTCTATTAATTGAGTCCAAAAGAATTGCCAAAGGAATAATTCAGCATCTGCTCCCAAACAAGAAAATGCCATTAGTTTAAACTATCCTGTTCCTTTGGATTGATTTAAATTAGAAAAGCAGCTGCCTTGTTCATTGTATTCAGCTGACTGAGGCAGCCACTGCACCAGTCACTGCCAGCCAACTTATTTCAGCTTTGTTTGTTTTCAGTCATGGTATTTGTCAGTCGTAGCAAAGGTAAGGGAATGTAGCAGCTTGAAACTTGTGCAAACAGGCTAGATCTCATTCACAAGAGATTCTGGCTCAGTTCAGACAACACGTTTCTCAACGGTAGTTTTAGAACTCCACGGTGGGGTTTTTACAATACAGTTGAGAAATGTGTTGTCTGGCGGGATAATTCCATGCAACGGCGGAGGTTTTTTTTGGGAAAACACTCCACATAGAATATCCACGCTGTGCAGAGGAGAGCTCCTGCACAACCGTTGTGTGTTATGTGGCGGGCTCCATCGAGTTTTCCGTTGTGTCGAGTTGACTTTTCCCACTGGCTATGGAGTTCCCTGGCAAGCATGGCGAAAGGAGCGAGTGGGAAAGCCGCCAGGTCTGGGTTTTTTGCAGCAATTGCTGATGGGATACCATTGGGAGGACTGTGGGAAGAGTGAGGGTGGAGGAACTGTCAATCAAATGTTGCAATGGATTTTACTCAACTCCACGGTAGCCCACAGTCACACAACGATGGAATTAGAACATGTGTGGGGAGTGCCCCCTAAAAGCTCAAACAATGAGTGGAATTATCACACTGCATTGACTAATGTGTTGTCTGAACTGAGCCACTGAGAATGATTTTTTTTGGGGGGGAGGCTATAGAACAGATTGTTTTTAATGTGCGTTATAGTACACACAAACCAAGTAATGTCCTCTCTCAGTTTGTGTGCTAGACCCTGGAAATCTGTTTAACTAGAATGGACTGCTGGGGTTACCAAACAACATCTCCAGGCACCACTGCACCTGCACGGCCAAGCTGAGGTGCCCACCTAGCTATTTTCCCCCTCTGCAAATAAATGGAGTAATTTCTTAATTCACAAAGATATTTTTAAATACTTTAAAAGTCTTTGAAAAGCTTAAAACAGCTGGGAGAACAGGAAAGTCTTAGCCTGGTGCAGAAAAGGCAGCAGTGTGGGCACCAGCACGTTTCCATTGGGAGAGAGTTCCAGAGCTGGGGGGCCACTACTAAAAAATCCCACCACATAAAGAAGAGCCAGAGATGTTGGGGGGGGGGGAGAGGAAAAGGGGGTGAAAGGAAAAAAGCCAGAGAGAGAGAGTGCACACAAACAAAATGAGGTGCTCGTAACATTTTTGTGTTTGCTCCCCTTCCCACAGCCAATTTGTGGTGGTGCCTGGGGCACTTTTTCAAAATTCCAAATGTGCCCACTGTCCCAGAAAAGTTGGGGAGCCCTGATATAATAAGTACTAACTGTCATGTTTTCAGGGACAGACCTATTCTTCAGCATTGGGTGCCTGCGCTTCCGGGCTGAGAAACAGCAGGAGTGATAAAACATTGGGGGTAGCAGGAAAGACACGGCGTTTGTTTTGCTTCTGCAGGTGGTGGGTGAAACTTTCTTCAGAGGTGCTCACCTCATGCTTCATCATCCTACTCCAAATGCAAGCAGGAGGCTCCTAAACCTGGCACACACATAGGATTGCAGCAATGACTGAGTCTAGGAAAGAAGCGTGACCCATGTCCACAGGAAGTACTGATAGCGGCTAGGGATGAGGCTAGCAGTGGAACTTGAGTAGGCTCTCTCATCTTGCATGCAGGCAACAAGAATTGGTTGCGTTTACATCTCCAGCTGTGCAAAAATATATGCAGTGCACTTGAGAATAATATTCATGCACTCCTGGAGACAAAGATTCTCTGGCACTGAAAAGTGCTATAGTTTGTCAAAGTAGGTACCAGACTGAACATTTGAAGTAGCATAATGTCTTGCAGATGAATCCTTCGCATATTGCATTTTGTCAGCTGGGTAGTAACCTCAGTTGGAGATAAATTAATAGTTGTGAAAGAGGTACCAGGTCAGCCATCCCCAAAGGGTATGTCAGTATTTGAAAGTTAATATTAAAAAAGATATAAATATCTGCATTTGGAGGATGCCATTATTCAGGTGGATCAAGAATTACAGAATCTTTGAATAATTTCATTGGGCAACCACAAGAAAGGTTATACTAAGCTCGGTATACCTTTGTGAACCCTATATATATTTATAAGTTTGTATGCTTGGAAGAGCCCCTGAACCACCACTTTTAATTCTTTTGGTCCTTTGATTTAAATGAAATATGCAGATACATTTGTTGTATTCAGTTGAAAGAAGCAGCTTTTGCATATACAGTCTCTATATATACACACACATGAACACACAGGAGTACAGCATCAGCAGTGGTGAATACCCTAATGTACTACCTTCCCAACCACTGTCAACCACTGATGGTATATTTTTTTTATCATGGTACTGTGCATAATGTTATAGTGGTGGTAGTTGCAGCAAGAGCATAGAGAAGGCAGGGATGGTGCAGGATCCCAAACTATTGTGTTCTGTGCCTAATATTATTAGAATAGTGTTGTGATTGCTATTACATCATAAATTAATGGAGTTTAGATACCAGGTATATTCCTGAAAATTATCTCAACAAATTAATGATGTTTTGTAGGGCTGTCTGCAGGAAGACGGATATAATAACATGTCCATGCTAAATCCTCATACTACACAACCTGGTTTGCACTATCACTGTGGCTTAAACGTGTTTACGCTGTGGCGTATGCCATTTGCCTAATTACCCACACAGGCATGGCTTGTTGTATCATCCAAACCTGAGCGGCATAGCTTGTTGGAGGGGGAAAAGTCCTCAAATAATCAAATAACAGCCCATGGGTTAGTTCAGGGTTGTTTCCCCCTCCAACAAACCATGCTGCTCAGGTTTGGACAACACAGCAAGCCAAGATCGTGCGGACCAGACATTATCTTCAATCCTGTGACTTCATTTTGATATCTCCCCAGTTTTGAATACTCCTATATCAGTGTCTCCAGCAACTTGTTATAAAGGTATTAGAGCCCAAAGTCATATAAGTAGGACTTCCAATTGCACAATAAGACTTCCCCAAATTTCATCTCTCCCTTGCAGTCTCTCATGCTTCTCCCCCCCCCCCCCATATCTTCACAATTTTGAGGGTGTGCAGGCAGTGGAAATCTGTTCCATTGATGGAAACTGTTCCACCAGCAGGAGGGGTTAATGGGATATCACCCAATAATTATGTATCTAGGTAGAATACACCCTGTTAACAATGGCATTTGATATTGTCTATGGGCTCATCTACATCAAGCAGAATATTCCACTATGAAAGCGGTTTATAAAAGGCAGGAGCCACACTATTGTTTTATAGAGGTATTGAAGTGCACTGACAACTGTTGGGGCCCATGACACATACTGTATACCGCTTTCATACCAGTTTCATAGTGTTATATCCTGCTTGGTGTAGATGTGTTATGGGCCCCAACAGTAGTCAGTGCACTTTAGTACCACTATAAAGCAGTAGTGTAGATCCTGCAATGCACTTCAATACTGCTATAAAGCAGTAATGTGGCTCCTGCCTATTATACCACTTTCATAGTGGAATATCCTGCTTGGTGTAGATGAGCACTATGTCAGAGGTAATATTTTGTTGTGGTTAGTAGATATTATATGCCATACAAAATATACACATTTATGGTGAGAATTTGCAATTGGTTGATAAAGAGTTTTTATTAAGGCTGCCTCCTTTTATCAGGAACATGCTATGCAAACTGCATCACCACCCAGAAAAAGATAGAAGTTGTATATTTACTTTTAATATTGAATCGGTGGCTCTATGGTAGTAGAGTGTCTCATGCTTCTGATATATGATTGGAACCTTATACTCTGAATGTTGAAAATTAACTGGATCGTCCTAGATCACCCCAAATTAGATCTTCATGCAGATTTCACATTACTGAGTTTATCTGGCAACAACTTACCAGAACTTTGTATATGAAGCCTCTGGTGCTTACCAAGAGAGATTTATCTTCAAGTAATGTCTTTTTATAAATAAACCAATTTTGTAATTAGGTCCACAAAAATCACTAACCCATTTTAATAGCTTGTTATAGTCATTTGTGATCTGAAAGAACAGAACAGGCATTTTTATCTCCCATGAGTGACTAGGAGAGTGACTGTTTAAAACTTTGAAATAAATCCCTTATCAAAGTCCCCGGTTTTCAGTAGTCATAGCTTTCTAGTTTCTGAATATCACTAAGCCTGTTAGGGGATAGATTAGTCAAATATTCACGCTTTAATTTTTTAATACCAAACCATAATTATGGGGGGAAACACCTGTGAAAGAAGAAATGATATGGAAGAGGGGGAATCCCAGGTTAGCATGGTACCTTTGGTCATTCAGAGAGGGCAAGCTGAACATACCCAAATTTCAGCAGTGTCAATCAAACCAGAGGGCACAGGCATAACTTAGGAAGCATGTGTCATACAAGGATGGGTTTGCTAACACTGCACCTCAGAGACACAATGTACCAGGAATGAGCACTACTATTGTAAAAAGCTTGCATGTCATATTTATTACTACATTTATCTCCCACCATTTTTCCTCTTGTGAGGAACCCAAGATGGCTTATATGGTCCTCCTCTCCATTTTATCCTCACAACAACCCTGGGAGGTAGGTCAGGCTGAGAGTCAGTGAGTGGCCTAAACTCATCCAGTGAGTTTTATACCTGATTGGGGATAGAACCCGGGTCTCCTGAGTCCCAGTCGCACACTCTAACCACTATACTGTATTGGGCCCAGCTTAGTTGATAAAGATCTTAAGAGAATCTTTGTGCTTTTATTTTGAAGTAACGGAAAAATAAAAGGAAAAAAATATATTCATATGAATTGCAAAATTCTGGTAGCACATTCAACAGTGTTTTCTTTTCTTCTAACAGATAATCCTGAAATAGTCAACAGGAATGGAATGGAATGTCAAGAGGCCTCAATGAGAACAGCAAAGCATTGTTATTGTACATACTACCCTGTCTCTTCCTCAATAGAATTGCCAGAAACTGCATGCTGAGTAAAGAGTTTGTTCGTCTGGACAAATCACAAAACACTTAAGAGCTAGTGCTGCTATAGCATATATGAATATTAAATATGGTATGCTTAGTATATTCCAAACTAATCTAGTTAACTACCTGATGCCAGCTGTGATGGTTCAAGACATAAAAGGGTAACATTTTACTTTTAAAAGTTTTATACAACACCGTTTACTTCTTAGGAATATTGTCTTACCACCATCGTTATAGCTAATGTAAGTAGTCCTATTCATACATTATTGTAGGGTTCACAACTTTATGAATCTTTCAATGTTAGCAATAAATGATTTACATTGGCCCCCTAAGCCCAGGATCCAAAGGACCACATGATTAGTTCCACATGGGGCCCGGCCACTTTGGGGGGGTGGGTTTCTCACCCAGCAGCCCCGCCCACTTCGCCTGGCAAGACTGCCTTCGACATTGCGGCGTTTTAGAAGTAGTTTGTGACATGACAAAGAATTCCACTCAAAGGAAAGTGTGTGGTGCGAGGGTTTTTGTTTTCGTTTTAATAATCACACTGGGCATGTGCAAGCCCTTGAGTCCACCATGGTAGCTCTTTGGATCTTGGCCAATATAACAACTGCAGATTTAACTTTTAACCCTTTGACAATTTTGTACTCTCTAAAAAAGCTCACTTCTCTACTGGGCAGTTGATGCCAAGACAAAGGAGGCAATGTGAAAGTGGAACCCTGGATTCCAGCACATCACCACCTAAACGTTTCAAATAGAGGATCCAAGGTAAAGCACAAATTGCAGAGATGCACATAAGCTGGTTTTGGTTGTGTATGGAGAAGCTATACTGGAATCATGGCATTCTAGAACTAAATTAAACCTTTGCACGGTATGATTTTTCATACCCCTAACAAAGTCTTGACTATGTTATTTTACAAAGAGAGAATATTTTTTAAAAAAAGCCTTTGCAGAAGTGCCTAAATTTTGCCACATCAGACTTGAAACTAAGTGACACTGCGGTCTATAATTGAATCTACACCAACTGATTAAGCTTTCAGATTTACAATCAGGTTACCAAAAAGAACTTGTTATGAAATAACTTTTTCCCAATTAAAGAAATGGGAATATATGTGAAAAGATTAGCATGATATACTAATTTAATTCAAACTGAATGCAGTCATTGTTAAAATTGATAAGTGACTTTAATCTAGATGATTAGGAAAATACTGAACAGGATATAGAGAGAGCTTCATTTTAATCCATTGTTACTGTTGCCGTATTTTTAAAATCAGGTTAAAGAAGTTGTAACCGGATTACAGCACAGAGAAAGAAGCTAGTTCTTTTAAACTTTTTCTTTAAAAGCTTATTTTATGTCACAGAAATATGAAGATATCTTTAATACAGCTATATACATATTATATATACACATACATATATATGGACAAAACAGATTTTAATGTTTACTTTTTTAAATACTGTGTTGATTTACAAGGTAATTATATACATTTTATTAATGTAGGAGGTTTCTTTCTAAGATTTGTTTCCTACACTGTTGTACCAAATATGTCACATTTCACATTTTATATGTTGCACATATATCACATAAATACATAGTTTTTAAATTATTGTTTATAAAACAAACAAAAAAACAGCTGTTCTATGGAAATATGTATAATTGTTTGAAACATCTGGTTTTTCCATGCGAACATTATGAATGATTGCAGTATTTTAACTTAGCCTTTTCAGATTGATTCTAAGCTTTTTAGCTTTGGCAGCACTGCCTATTCTGAGAGACCAGAAGCACTAATTGGTTTTTTTGCTAATGAAATAATTTTTCAGTGTTAATCTTGTTTTCCAAATGTCTAATATCTGTTTATATTAAAACAGTAGCTTTCATCACCTAATGGGGAGAAAACCCTAAAATCTGATGGTAAACATAGTATTTGTATTCTTGCATCTGTCTTAATTTGTGAGGATTATGCATTTTATTTTATTTTTGTTTGTACATTTT
Source organism: Elgaria multicarinata webbii (assembly GCF_023053635.1). NCBI lineage: Eukaryota > Metazoa > Chordata > Lepidosauria > Squamata > Anguidae > Elgaria > Elgaria multicarinata. The sequence goes on along the minus strand of NC_086175.1, from coordinate 22,584,566 downwards.
CTCAGTTGTTATAACTAGATTGCTGACTTGGCTGTTTACCTACATCTGTAGTTGTTGGGTTTTTTTAATAATCCACCTAAACATTTGGTAGTTTATTGGACAATACTAAATGGCAATTTATATATGTTGTTTAAATATTTAAACTGTAGAAAGAACATTTTAGTGAACATATTATGTTTAAGCAATTATTTTCTTAGAACCACTCCAATATTGTTTTCTATCCACTAATGATCAAACTTTCAGTACATAGATGAATTTTCCTCCTGAACAAAAAGAGAAAAAGAGAGAACTTATTTTTAAAAAAACAGAGTTCCACTGTATTGGCATGCAAGTTTGTTCTGTTCCTACATTTTTTTTAAAAAAAATCATTTATATCAACTTTAAACCATTTGCTCCAGATTAGCTGCATTGGTCTCAATGGGGCTATGCTGAAATAAGTTGTTTAAGTATCATAGTATAAGAGCATGAGTCACAGAGGTGGGATAGGCAGAAAAAATAGTATCAGCAGAGATGAGTTCCACATAATCTACTCTTGTATGTAGATGCATCCCAATAGCTTGGGCATAATTCTAACCCATGCTTTGTTAAGAAATGAACTACTCTGGAAGTGAACCCATAGTTAGCTGTTGGGTTGTGAACTGTGGATTGTTTAAACCATAGCTTGTCATTATGGGTGAATATAGAACCATGGGTTGTTTCACCAGGTTGTTTCAGACAGTGGGCAAGAGTGGTCAAAAAACCGAGCTTCTCTACATGCCAGCACTACAGCACCGCAAAGGAATTTGGGATAAAAGGAAGTAGATGAGGGAGAGGGAAATCATCCAGGAATTAAGAAAACAAACCACAGTTTGTTTGATTTTCTGCCAAACAAACCCTGGGTAGGGCAACAAACCATTGGTTAACCATGGGTTAAATAAACCATGGGTTCACTTTGGCCTTAGCTAGACCTACCTTTTGTTCCGGGGGAGAGGAGGGGAGACATCGCGTTGTGATTAACGCGAGATCTCTCCATCATTTACATGTAAGGCGTGACGACCTCAGGAAGAGAGGTGTTGCACCCGCCATTTTTTTTATTTTTAAAGGAAGAGGAGCACATGAACACTCATGCACTGAAGGTAGGTCCTTTTTTAAAAAGTAATTACTTTTCCCGCTCCCCCCCCTAAACCCGATGGGTGCAGCTCCCGGCCGGGTCAACCCGCAGAAAAGGGCCACACATTCTCTCGAAAACCAGGCCCAAAGGGGAGGGCTGTATCCCGGGGTAAGGGAGGGATGATCCCTCTCTGATCCCGGGATCCCTTTTGCATCATGTGGTTGCACAGGTATGATCCCGGGTATCACCCCGGGATATCGCGTGGTCTAGCTAAGGCCTTTATGTGCAAATCAGAACACATCAATCTACTCATATCCTCCACATCCTGATCAGCAACTTTATTTTATCCCTCTCCTACTTCCCCGTTTGTGTAACTTGCCAGCCTTCCACTCCTGTGTTGATATCTCCTTTATCTGCAATCCAACCATCTGACAACACTCCACAGAAGACCTATGCAGGCATTTGGCTGATAGGCAAGGTTTTCGATTGAAGGATCTTTGTGAGCACATTCAGCAAGCTGTGCTTACAAGTCCCAATTCAAATCTTCACGTTCAATGAACGGAGATCTCTGATGCAGCTGGGGTAGCGTTGACCCTTGGGGGCAGGGCTTGTGTGTTCACCCATGACCTGTCTTCCCTTTAACTGTATCAGTGTTACATGTGAACGCCTGCATAGGGCTTATGTGTCCCTCCATTCCAGCCCCACCCTGATTTCCTTACTTAATAAGTACTTGCTTTCAACACTTTTGGCATCTAAACCAAACATAAAGCTTCATCCCCTTGGCTTGTTGCTTGTCTTACCTTGATATTCTGGCTTCAGTCTTTAGCCTAAATCTCAAACCAGATTCTGTATTGAGGTTCTACCACAATCTGTTCATCTGCCAAAATAAAAAGTGAATTTGTGTTCCAGTAAAGACAACCCATGCATATTCATTTCAGCAGGGTTCTGTAGGATAGCAGAAGTTACGCAAATCCAGTTTCACCCTCTCATTCACAGACATTATTGCCAGCCCTGGCTCTCTTCTGCTCATACTTAGCTGCAATCTGTTTAGCCTCTGTGCCTCTTGCTTTCGATCTGTACTAATTCTAAGGAATGAACTAGCATAAATATAAAATATTAAGTACATGCTTTTTATTTATTTATTATAGAGTAATTTTGTAGAATACGTTGAATTTGGGAAGATCTAAAACTATTTTTTGGTATAAATATTATTTGCCAAAATGTCATTTATATTTTGGAAAAGAATGTCTAATGATGGTAAATGGACCTTATGTTGATTTTATTTTTAAATAACTTCCTTGAAGCAACCATATAATGGGCCAATATAGTCAGTCAGTACAGAAGCTGGGACATAATTTCAAGTTACTTGAGATGTCTCTGTATTTTCTATAAGAGCACTTCACCAAAATACCTTAATTTGCCCATACAAAATGATCAGTGGCGACATTTACACTGCATACTTTTTGGTAAGAGTTAAATAAACCCCTTCTATTATTCCATGTACTGTAACTGTTTAGCAGCCTGTTTAAATACCCATTTATGAATTTGTTGAGATATTATTTAATTACCCAATGTGCAACCATGGAAATAAAAAGGAACATTTTAAAACTATTCTGGTACGTCAGTATTATTTCATTGTTATGACATAATGAGAAGCAAAATGATCATAACAGGAGAAGAGGTGGAAATGAGCCTTACATTTAAAATAGTTGCTAATAATAATATATAAAGTAATGCTGAAATTTAGGGTGCTGATAGACAGAGGAATTTGTATTCGGAAAGCTGAATTAGCAATCCTGGCATCATCAATCTACATGGAAACTACACCAATCCAGAACTCATCGTACTAAATAGAGATATGGTAATCTCCAAAAGTGAAGCTCACCCCAATTCTCTGAATTCGATCTCGAAGCTCATTCCAACTTGAATCCATACCAGATTGCAAGCTGTATTTCCCCCCTTTTTTCATGAAAATCCTGTCGTATTTCTGTGCATATGTTTCCAAATGTACGCATCAATTGTGCACATCTTTCAATTCTGTGCACTTTCTCCCATTGATTAAAGTGTACTTGAGCAGATTTTCCAAATGTATGGATCCGGTTGAACACTTTCTTTTTTGATTTGCAAATCACATTGCAAGCTCAGAAATGTATGGACTTCAACTACAGATTGCATCCTAGTCTTTGTTCAGTCTAGAATGTTTGAAATGGGTAAATCCTGTCCAAAAATGAACAAACAAATTTCTCATATATCCCTGGGACCAAACATCAGGGTGCCTGTGCAGCAATTCTTAACATTTTACCTAATTTTAAAAGTGGTAAACCTGTGTTTGGGACCCTAGCTCTTCAGACTAGAAGTGGGGGCTCACAGTATGAAGTCCTCACATAATGGAATACTTTTCTAGAAAATAATATTTCCTTCATGTATTAAACTGCCATGCTAAGAAAAAGGCATAGTTATAACCCTTTCCTGGATATGCTGGTTTTCTACATGGAGGGGGGATTTTGGTCAGGGAGAACATTCAATCATGCAAATCATCCATAGTTTGAAGTCCAGACCTAGTTTTGCCACCTCATGGTTTTATCCAGTAGCATGTTCCACAAAGCTTATACTGCTTTGTGGAAACCATGTTTTTATTCTTCTGCAAGGGTCAAATCCTTCTGTTTGATTCTGCCTCCACAAATTGCACAAGTTATTACAGACCCTGTTCAGACGACATGCATCCCTGACCATTGACTGGGCCAGATCGGAGTTGAAATCATAAACATCTCAAGGGCACCAAGGCTGCCTAATATAGTAATTCCTCCTTGAACGAGTACAGTGCTTTTGTAAGAACAGATAAACTATACTGAGAAAAAAAGATGATAAATACGTCTCTTGTGAAGGTTGATAACCAAGTAGGTAGACACTATCTGATGAGCAATTATCAACAAAATGTTGGTAATGTTTGAAGACATTGAAATTTAGCACACTGGAGATGGAGTGGAAATTGAAACAGGCATTAAGTGCTAGAAGAAATTCCACAAAAGTTGGTGAGTGTGGACACACAAGGTATCCTTGGGTGGATACACAAGGATACCTTCTTCCTATTATCATTAAGCAAAATTTGAGACATAGATGGGCAACAGATGTCATTGCCCACAAACATTTTCAGGTATTCAAAATTTCTCAAAATTTCATCAAGTGTAATTGTTAACCATTGAGATTTGACTTTGCTCTGAAGAAAGTGTGTGTAAAACATGTCAGATTGTCGTATGAATTCCCCCCCTCCTCCGATGATCTATGTCATAAGCTGTAAAGGGTGAAAAAAGGGGGAATGAAGCTGAGGGATCATGCAGTTATGTCAAAGGAATTCCCATGGGATAATTTTCTCAGATGTCTTCTGTCGAGCATTAAAATTTGGGAATATATTCTCTATGAAGAGTACTTGCCTGGACAGAGTTCTATGCCACCACCCCTATTACAGTACAAGCACAAAAGGTATTGGCTGTAAAAGGCAAGCCACCCCCACCATTCCAAAAAGACAACTCCGCCAATGTATTGTTCCTGACATGTTCTGAGAATATCTTTTTATCAAGGGAAGTTATAAACAAAATATTAAATTCCTAAAGTGCATAACTTGGAGAAAACAATTCCTTGGACAATTTCAAAAAAAAAAAAAGTTGCTTTCTCTAAAGTTCTTCTTCGTGGTCTCTATGCATCACACATATGGGCTTTGCGCCTGCGCAGAGACCAGACCGGAACCTACTATAGCTGAGTGGAACGTTTTTGGCGGGAACCCCTCCCCCCACGCTACCGCGCATGTCCATGGGGTTCCCGCCCTTACCTCAGTTCTTCGTCGTCCGCCATTGTGCACAGACCTGTTTACCGAACCTCTAGCGTTTTCGTATAGCTTCTTCTTGTTACTATCTTCTTCGTTCTTCAATCTTTTCTAATCTCTTTCTAAACTCTTTTTCTTACAAATTTCCTTGTATCTAAAAAAAAAAAAAAAAAAAGTTATTGTAGATAGTTCTCCTCAGCGACTTCGGTCGCGTGAGGCCTTTATGGCACTTAAAGCCCCGTTTAGAAAGTGCGTTAAGTGTGGGGCCAAACTTCCGCCGACTGACGGACACTCCCTTTGTGTTTTGTGTTTGGGCGAAGGACACGTTGTTGAGGCCTGCCACCACTGTATGTCATTTACCAAACAAACAAGGAAAAATCGAGCGGACCGACTCCGTTCGATACTGTGGGAAAAGGCTCTCAAGGCCACGGAGGCCCCTACAATGGAGAAAAAGGCGGTTCATAAGTCCGTTGCCCACAAAACGGCAGTTACCAAGACTGTTCCAGACAAACCGCCAGACCATAGCACTGAAGTGCAGGCCAGAGCAAATAGGGCTGAGATACCCCTCACGCCTGGTCGGTCTTTATCAACTTCAATGGCTAAGAAGGTTTCTAAGAAAGCCAGAACGCCGATGCCTTCTCCCGAACTGGAGAAGAAGAAGAAGAAAAAGAGAAAGAGGGATGCGGAGAGGGCCGCTTTAGCGTCACCTCGGCCGCGGGAATCGGCCAGGAGCCATTCCACCCCTCCCGCCGCGCCGACCACTTCGATACCGAGGTCTCCTTCGGTGTCGAGGCCTCTGTCGGTGCCGATGACCACGGTACCGACACGCCCTCCAAGTTTATCAGAAGGCGAGATCCGAGATTCGGTGTCGATAGCTTCCGCTCGACAATCTGTAAGACCCCAGGAGCTCCAGGGTTTAATCCCTGTGCAGCCCTCGCCAAGGCAGACTCCAAGACGCGATTGGGATAGAGTATCGCAGTACTCTGATCCCCAATCCAGGTACGGCTATTACGAGTGGGATCGTTACCGACCGCAACAATTTTTTCAAGGTGACCAGCAGCATTACCAGCCTGAGGGCTATTATGCACATCCTCCACCAACATCGAGGGTATGCCAGTTACCTTTGCCTCCTCCTTCCATGCATCAAGTTCCGACGGTATCGACCCCTCGACATCGTGAACAACATGCGATACCGGTCGCTGCGCCGGCTGCATTATCTACGCAGGAAGAACGGCTGGATTTGCAGGTGGTGACGCTGTCTTCGCCAGAAGAGAACTATCCATCCGACTCGGAGTCGGCACACTCTTTGGTTCCAACCGCACCTTCTCCGGACGATGCAGTCGATGATGCTGACCCTTCTTCGCCGTCGGATGATATGGTCCGTTTCTCAGACCATATGCTCAGAATGGCCAATGCATTAGGCCTCGACATTCAGCAGGCAGATGAATCGGTCATCGACCCAATTTATGACGTGTTTCAAACAACAACAAATCAACGTCTAGCCATCCCAATACCTCACGCCCTAAAACAAGCAGCTCAGTTGTCTTGGAAAACTCCAGCAGTGGCTCAAACAACTTCAAAAAGATTAGAATCATTATACCGTGTAAAAGAGGATGATACACAATTTTTGGCTCAACACCCTAAACCAAATTCAATAGTGGTGGAGTCTGCACAGGGCCAGTCACAGAAAACCCATTCTGCGCCCGTAGATAGAGAGGGGAGAAAGTTAGACCAAACTGGAAGAAGGGTTTACTCATTCTCCGCCCTAGGAATCAAGGCGTCTGCATACGAGGCAACGATGGCGAGGTACCAGCTTTTTCTCTGGGAGAAGATGGGATCTTTGTGTGAACACCTCCCAGAGGACAAAAAAGAGCTTGCAAGGGTTTTTCAAAACGAAGCATCGGCCATAGCAAGGCAACAATTGTCCACCGCTCGACACCAGGTGGACTGCCATTCAAAATCGATGATGGGGGCCATTTCTTTAAGGAGGCATGCTTGGCTCAGATCAGCCAATCTTACGCACGAAACCAAAGCTAGGATTGAAAACATGCCATTCGATGGCGAAGGTCTATTTCATTCAAAAACCGATGAAACACTAGACTCCATCTATAAGGCAAGAACAACAGCCAAAAAGATGGGGTTTACTGCTCCTCCTCAGACTCAGTACCGTTCAAAAAGATGGACAAGGCCTCCGATGCAACAACAGCATCGACCCCAATACCAGCTCCAACCTCGACAGCAACAACATCAGCTTCAGAGGAAGAGGCCTTACCAAGGCAGGTACCAACAAGAAAAAAGGCAGCCCGACTTCAGCAAGAAGCAGCGGGTTTGACTTTTCGGATCCAGATCCACCTCCCTTTGCGAACCGCCTAGCACCCCATTACCATCAATGGGAGTTAATAACAACAGACTCCTGGGTGCTCACTATCATCAACTCGGGGTATGCCATCGAGCTCGATGTCCTTCCTCCTTTTTCGGGCGTGAAAGTAACGGCGCCATCCCCTCCTCTGCTGCTCGAGGTACAGACCTTGCTGTCGAAGGGAGCTATCTCTCCCGTACCCGCAGAGGAACTCAACCAGGGGTTTTTCTCCCGATACTTCACGGTCCCGAAGAAAGATGGAGGTCTTCGACCGATCATGGACTTAAGGCAATTGAACAAATTCATCACCCCGAGAAAGTTTCGTATGATAACGATTGCTTCGATTTTGCAGCTCCTACACAAAAAGGTTTGGTTCGCAGTGGTGGATCTGAAGGATGCGTACTTCCATATCTCTATCAGGAAGTCGCATCAACTTTACCTTCGTTTTTCCATCGGTACAGCCCAGTACCAATTCACCGTTCTTCCGTTCGGATTGGCCACGGCACCGAGGGTCTTCACGAAAGTCATGGCGGTGGTGTGTGCCCACCTGAGACAAAAAGGGATATTTGTTTATCCATACCTCGACGACTGGCTTCTGGTAGCGGACAACAGCGACACGCTCCGGACAGATATTCTAACTACCCTCAACCTGTTGGACTCGTTGGGGCTGTGGATCAACGAAGAAAAATCCATATTGACCCCACAGCAGAGGTTGGACTTCATAGGGGTAACCCTCTCATCTCGAGACGGGAGAGCGTACTTACCCTTGGCCAGGGCGAGTACCCTTCAGCAGTTAGCCATCGATACCGAGAGCCGCCGAAAAGTTTCGGCATGGACAATTCAGAGACTACTAGGTTTGATGGCAGCTACAACTGCAGTCATCAGGTTTGCAAGACTCAGGATGAGGATATTACAGGCCTGGTTTTTGAGGACTTTCGATCTTCGACACAATGCTCGACGAACTTACCTCTCGATACCGAAGCAAGTGAGGGCATCCCTGCAATGGTGGTTCTCGATGTCGACGCTCCTCGATGGGGTACCATTCCAACAGAAGGCGCCCTCGGTAACGATCACAACAGATGCATCCTTAGAAGGATGGGGAGCTCATTGCAACTCCCTTACCGCTCAGGGTCGCTGGCCTCTATATCAAAGAGAACAACACATCAACCATCTGGAGCTCTTAGCTGTGGAGAATGCCGTGAAGACTTTTTCACAAATGATCGAGGGCCGAAATGTCCTGATCGCAACAGACAACACCACCGTTGTGGCTTACATCAACAGGCAGGGTGGAACACGATCGCACCCTCTGAACCGTTCTGCACTCAGAATCTGGAACTGGTGCATCAAGAGAAAGACTTACCTGACTGCCATCCATGTAGCAGGAAAGGAAAACATCATTGCGGACTCCCTCAGCAGGTCCTTCCGTGTCGACCACGAGTGGGAGCTCGACGTCGAGGTCCGAGACGATCTCTTTCGTTGCTGGGGCCGCCCTGCTGTCGATGTCTTCGCTACCGAAGAAAACGCAGCTTGTTCCAGGTTCTGCAGCAGAGCAGGAAAGGGAAAGCACTCTTTAGGAGATGCTTTCACCAGGACTTGGAAAGGAAATCTCCTTTACATCTTTCCACCCTTCCCGCTATTGACGAAGGTGTTAGCCAAGATCCAGATGGACACCTCCAATTGCATCCTGATCACACCGTGGTGGCCTCGACAGACGTGGTTCTCTCACGCCCTTCGGTTATCGAGAGGGGATTACATCAGGCTCCCGTCGATACCGAAGCTTCTGTCTCGACACCAGGGCAGAGTTCGACACTCAGATCTGTCGACCCTCAAGATGACTGCATGGAGGATAACAACTACTCCTCCTCTGGAACCAGAGTTTTGACTGTGGACCACATTATTTTGGCAGCACTAAAGCCTTCCACAAGGAAATCTTATGCAGCAAAGTGGCAAAGATTTCAGAACTTTGCATCAAAAGATGGTAATCAAATACCAGAATCTTGCCACTTAGCCCTTATCCTCAATTATTTATTGACGCTTTTCCAGCAGGGACTTAAGCTCGCATCCATCAGGGTTCACCTTGCTGCGATTACATCTTTTCATCGGGGTGTGGATGGTTTTACACCTTTTACCCATCCAACAACTAAGAAATTTCTGAAAGGTCTGAAGAACACGATACCGACTGTGAAGACTATCGTGCCGCCATGGAGCCTGTCAGTTGTGCTGCAAGCATTGACACGCAAGCCCTTCGAGCCCATGGCTTCGACAGACCTTAGGCTGCTTACTTTAAAGACTGTCTTTTTAGTAGCCATCACATCGGCAAGACGTGCAAGTGAGCTTAAAGCTCTTAGGATAGATGTCCCGTACACTATTTTTCATAAGGACAAGGTTGTGCTACGCACAGACCCAGCCTTCTTACCTAAGGTAGTGTCATCTTTTCATCTGTCCCAGCATATTACTTTGCCTGCTTTCTTTCCTAATCCAACTACACCTCTTGAGTCTTCCCTACATACTCTCGATGTAAGAAGGGCTCTTGCTTTTTACAAAGACAGGACAGACACTTTTAGAAAAACAAAGCAATTGTTTATTTGTTATGGGGAGCCTTCTAAGGGACTCCCTGTCTCTTGCCAGCGCTTGTCACGCTGGATAGTGGAGACAATTGAATTGGCCTACTCTATTTCTAAAATAGAGTTAATGAAACCTGTGACAGCTCATTCCACCAGAGCCGTCTCAACATCGGTGGCCTTCACCAGAGGTGTTCCACTAGCAGAAGTCTGTAGAGCCGCAACGTGGTCCACTCCATCCACGTTTGTCAAGCACTACAGTTTGGACACCCGTGCGAGGCAGGACTGCTCGTTTGGGAGGACAGTGCTCTCGGAGATCTTCAGATGATGCACCAACCCACCTCCAAAGGTATGTCAGCTTGCTACTCGCCCATATGTGTGATGCATAGAGACCACGAAGAAGAAATGCAGGTTGCTTACCTGTAACTGTAGTTCTTCGAGTGGTCATCTATGCATTCACACAACCCACCCACCATCCCCTCTTGGTGGTGTGAGATTTATAAATGACACTGTTATATTGTGGAATGTACTTTATTTTATTTACACTCATGTTTATGGGGGCACAATGTCGGACTCCTGTAAACTGAGGTAAGGGCGGGAACCCCATGGACATGCGCGGTAGCGTGGGGGGAGGGGTTCCCGCCAAAAACGTTCCACTCAGCTATAGTAGGTTCCGGTCTGGTCTCTGCGCAGGCGCAAAGCCCATATGTGTGAATGCATAGATGACCACTCGAAGAACTACAGTTACAGGTAAGCAACCTGCATTTATGTAAACCAGTATTTAATGGTTGTTTTGCTTCCCGTTTCCCTTGATAAAAAGTTTTCCCCAAAATGCATCAGGAACAATACATTGGTGCAGCTGTCTTTTTGTTCAGATCATGTTACACCAATCCTGTACCAGCTACAGTGGTACCCGGTGCATTTCCAAGCCCAGTTCAGTGTTAGTTTTGGCATTTAAAGCCCTAAGCAGTTTGGGTCTAGGTTATTTGAAGAACCATCTATACCATGTTTTAAAATCATCTTTGGAGGCTCTGATCATAGAATCATAGAATAGCAGAGTTGGAAGGGGCCTACAAGGCCATCATTGGCTGGTCACCAAGATCCGGAACGCTGGGGGCAGGGGGACATGAGAAATAATGTTTTCTCAGTGGGAATTACCCTATGGAATTACTTCCCAGGAGATCTATGGTTGGCCCTAACTGTGGCTGCTTTTAAGAAGACTTTTAAAACTCATCTGTTCTCCCTAGGTTTTTAATTGAAAATGTTTATGATACTTGCTGCTGGTGGATATTCTAAAAGTGTATTTTATTGAAACTGATTTTATTTACAATTATTTACATTTAACATGGTTTTATTAATAGGCCTGTTGTGTTGTTTTTATGCTGTAAGCCTCCTTGGGAAGACTCTGGTCTTGGAAAATGCCCCCCAAATAGATTAATAGTATGCCAACCTTGTACTCCTTTCGGTGCCTCCTGAAAACATCTTTATTCCAAGAAGCCTTTCTTTAACATGCAGCCTTGGATTACTGTTATTGCTTCTTTAAAATTTTGTTTTAACTGTTTTTATTCTGTTTTTATTTTCATTTTACCTTGTACACCGCTCTGAAATTTTTCAATGGGGAGCGGTATATAAATATTCTAAATAAATAAATGCCAGTGGCCTAAAAAGGATGGCCCTGAGGAAACAAGGGGAGATGAAGACAAGAGTTGAAGAAAGGAGGAACTAAGGAAGGAGCAGGATTGGAGCAAAATCCTATACAAGGCAAGGAGGAAGTGCACAGGCAAGAAAGATTTCAAGAACTGTGAACTGAGAACCAGGGAATCAAGGGAGGCTAGGATTGCTAGGTAGAGAGGCTAGAACTGGACATGGCTGTTGTACATGCTTGCCAGTTGGGGCTTCTACTGTCACCTAGAAGCAGTGATTGGGGGTGGCTAGGTTGGATTTCATATATTAGTTTGAACTAAGTAGCCAACTCCTTCACTGCCACCATGTTTCTAGTAGTTGCCCTCCCTTAGCCATAAGACAACCACTACAAGACCAAACGTAACCACATTTTAACTAATTTCTCTCTAAATGTCACCATCATAAATTCTATAGTCTGTTTCACACAAGTAAACACCCACCATTCCAACGAATGCTGTCAGTTATGTGAGGCAGTAAACATGGGTTGCCACTGGCACAAAGAAACACATCTAAAGTATTTTCACCATGTCTCATAACAATGCTGAACTAAGCAGCATGTTGATCACATCCACTTTTTTTTATCCTTTTCAGAAGATGGTTATATAATTATACCATCAGCGTTCTATGGGGAAAAAATGTGGAAGAGAAGGAAATCAGGCTAAAGGAGATAATCCCCCCTTTTGCACTTCCTCTTTGCCCCTATCCAGTGGGGGCTGGGGGCTCCCGAGTTGTGGGGTGGTGAATCTGCTTTGGGCTTCAGTCAGAACTCTTAAAGGTGCTTCACGCCTTGGGTAGAGCTCTGAGTGTTTCTGATTGACATCGGAGCCAACAGCCTCCAGTGACCCTTTCCATACTTCTGGACTCCTTGGAGCTGGTTATGGGGAAAGTCCATTGACTGCCCCTTTGCTCAGCCAAAAAGCACATGGCTTGAGCAGAAGGTGGTCAGACTTAACTAGGTGCAGCTGGCTGTGGGATCAGCCACCACTGCAGCTGCCTTCAGCATGAGCCAGGAAACACCCAATGTGAGCAGAAGAAGTGTGGTGGGTCACCCTAGAGTTGGCTCCAAGGAGTGCTGCCACCCCTACAGTCCTTTTGCTCCACTTGACTCAAAAAGCAACCCCTTCAAATGTTCTCAAGTTCTATTGCATTTTAATCTTGAACTCAAACTTTCTGGGAACCTCGTCACCCCTGGCCTTCTAAAACCTCTTCCTTAAATCACCACTGCACTCTGAAAATAAGGATCCATGCAGCAAGAGCCCTTAGAAACATCTTGCAGTGGCATCTTAAAATTTAAAGGCTTTAGGGCAGGTGGATCTTCTTTGGTAGAATGTTCTTGAGCTAGTGGGTTGGGAGAGAAGGCACTACTACAGCTGTACATCACTAAATGGGATGTTTAAACTTTTTAGCCTTGGATGAACACAAACAGATGAGGAGCAGGGCCACATATGGGGGATGGCATTCTCTAAGACATTTCTGTGATCCTACGTTACATTTGCCTGCATCTATTTAAGTTTACGGGTATAAGGTATGCACTGGTGTGCATATCAGTGTCTTCAAAAATAACACCAGATACATGGTTCCCATGCGTGGTGTGGGTAATAGTCTCAGGGTGGTTACACCCAGCTCTTCAGCAATTTGCCTACTACAGTGTTGCAATTTACATACATTATGTTTAATTATTGTATGGCACAACTGCAATAAAGCACAGTAATCTTTTTAATGCCAAATCACAATGTTGTTTTCACTTGGAAGATACTAATCGCTCCTTGCCCTCCTGTGAAACATGAAAAGGTGAGAAGAACTTATGGTAAATCTTTGGCTAGAGTGCCACCTTGTGGTGTTTCTCTGGGACATCTCTAGTTTTTGTTTTGTGCTGTTAACAAAAGGTGAATCCATTTAAAAATATGTAACAAAAAAGGACACACATGTTTATTATGGTGAATCCGTCTGTCTGTCTGTCTTTCAAGTCCACATTGTTGTACTTTCTAGATCCGGGTTTTCATTTCCATGTTTCCAATTCAATAATTTCCAAAACACAATAGTGTGCTTTTTAAATGTATCACACTGAAGAGGTACAGCAACAGCATTTGGTCAGTTTCCTTCTCCAGATCATCTCTGTATGATGTGCCGAAGGAATCCTTTTGCCTAGAGTCCTAATTGATTGGCTTCTGAGTATGAACTGACATCAGAGTACACGGTGCACTGTAGAGATGAGTAACTTAGAGTTGCCATTTCTTAGCCCCCACACTGGACAAGTACCTGTAAATAATCTATCAGTGTAGTGGGAAGAAAAGAGCCATGGCTCTTCGTGCCTATTCTCTTTTGGGCCTCCTGACATCTATTCCACTATTTCATATACCCTGATGAGCAGAGTTCCAGGTGTGCCTCAACTTATTCTCAGATAAATTGGATGACACAAGGTAGCTGGGTTTTATTTTCAGCCTACATAATGCTTGCAGATTTTCTCACATACTGCTCATAGTCCTGGATCTGCCAAAAAAACCCACCCCACCCCCCACCCCCATAAAAATAGATGTTCAAAGAAACTTGAAGAACACATTTAACTTGGATAGACATGGCCATTCAGGTGCATGGATTCTGTAGCTGCCATTTTCAAAGATGCCTGACATGCAAATGGAGATGTGCACTAACTCTTGGACATTTCAAAGTGGTTACCTTCTTTCAGTGTAAGAGGAACCCAAAGGCCTCACTTCCTGGTTAGTCATACAACACTACCGTCTGGTCTACAGGCTTTTTGGTCATGAATTCACAATGGGCTAGTCACCAAACACCAAAACACATGTATACAAAGCTATCACGCTGAGCTTCTCGGTAACGTCTTCTGTGCCTCATTTGGATCTTCCATCCAAATGGGAAAGAAAATGAGCTGTAGATGCACTTGGGGGCTAGCAGAGTGTCGAGATTCTATTGTTCTGCACTCCAGACAGTGAACTAACTGTTTTGCACTTTCTGCATGATGCCATCAACCCCTGGCCATGGCTCACCAGAAATGTTGGTCCTCAATCTAACAGATACATAATGCTGAAACATGCATTGAACAGTTGAAGAAATTTTGAGAGCCTGAGATCAGCTCATGTTGTTGGCACTAATAAGAGTGGACAATATGAAATATGACTGCTGTCCTCATGTTTGCAGAGTGATGGCACAGAGAAAAATCAACCAGTTGAATGGCACATATATTAACAGCCAACATTGAACCAATTCACCTCCACACAGTGCTATTTGTCTACATAAAACCAGTATATAACTTGTGAAATATTTACTTGTTTTTTTTTAAAAAATGATCTATTTCACAAATGATTATATTCTTGAGCATAAATATGAAAGTGATTGCTTAATTTGAACACCAGCTCTTCAATTTCTTGTTCATTAGCTTTGAGTTTCCAAACTAAACCCAAGATCTGGAACTTTCCTGTATCCTGCACTTCAACTTTTCACAAAGGAATGGCCTTTCTCACTCAGTGGAAATACTAATGTTACTCTATGTTTAATGTGGGTAAGATTTCATGGAGATATCAGTATGATCAAAACTGTCAATTAGCAAGCAACTGGAGATTAATACTAATTAAGCAATACAAATGATTTGCAAACTCACTAAGAAAAAAAAATCAAAGTATCTAGTTACTAATTCTCAGGAGGTATAGAAAGAAAGGCTAGAAAAAATAGTCACAGAACAACATGGCAACAGAGCATGCTGTCATGAAAATTTGCTTCTATAGTTTTAGAACAAAAATCAAATAACGTTTTGACCAGCCACCTAGGTTTGGCTAAGCTAGCAGCTGCGTTCTTTTCAGAGGTTAATTCTCATTTGAATTACTTTCAAATCCACATATAATTATAGCTCTTTAAGCAAAGGGACCTGGTAGAGCTATTCATCAGTTACTTATAAACACCATACACCTCCTAGGCTTCTTAGAAAATTGCTCACTCTCCCATTTTTGTACTAAACATAAGGTGACCAAAGTTCTAAAATCAATGATCATTTCAGGCACAAATTGTAGCCTTTGAGAAATTTGCAAATATCAAAATGGAACTTCTTTGCCTGTCCTTTTCATTAATACACATACATCCCAGAAAGAACAGCCAATTCTCACTCTCCTTTCCTCCTGCTCCACAGAGCCCCAGCTAGACAGATGAAAAGCCCATCTAGCAAAAATGCAAAGCAGGAGGCTGACGGGCATCCCAATAGGATTGCGCCCTTAGTGCTTTAGGAAGACACTGGGCTGGTTCACACAATCACTGCAGTCCACGTTGGCATGCTGGTGGCCATTTTGAATACTCAACCCCTGGCAGTGGGTTTACATACTTCGTCATATTATCTGAACCAGGGCGGCAGTGTTGTTTAACTAGATTATCAGAATAATAGGGTCAGTTATATCCTGTTTTTTGAAGGCTTCATGCTGTAGCTCAGTGGGGGAACTCATGGTTTGCATGCAAAAGGTCCCAGGTTCACTCCCTAGCGTCTCCAGGTAAGGCTGGAAAGGATTCCTGCCTGAAACCCTGGAGAACCACTGCAAGTCAGTACCAACGATATGGCTCAGGTCCAGGTTATTTGAAAGAACGCATTCTCCCTTATGAGCCTGCCCATGCTTTGAGATCTTCTGGAGAAGGCCTTCTTTCAGTCCCACCATCTTCACAGGCGCGCTTGGTGGGAACATGGGAGAGGGCCTTCTTGGTGGCTGCTCCAGTGCTGTGGAACTCTCTTCCCGGGGAAGCTAGACCGGCTCCCTCCTTGATGGGCTTTCAGAAGCAGGCTAAAACTTGTTTGTTCCAGCAGGCCTTTGGAGAATAATCTGGTCCTCTATCTATGTTAAGGACTTGTAAAATTGTCATGTATTTTAAACTTTTATGGGTTTTTTTTTTAAAAAAAATTGTACATTTCTTTTCCTAGGTTTTACAATGTATGTTTTAAACTTTGTAAGGCTGCCTTGAGGCCCAGTATTGGGCAAAAGGCGGGATACAAATAAATATAACAACAACAACAACAACAACGAGCCAGATGGACCAATGACCTTGGTATAAGACAACTTCTATGTTCCTAAGACTCCTGATAGATACTTTTGGAACATCTTACTTTTCCGTTTCAAGTAAAACAAACTTCTATTACTGCACGCTTCAGAGAAGGCATCTATATGAAGCCACACCCACTAGATCAATGGTTGTTACAAGATGATTTTGAGAGGAAAACAGAGAAGCTGATAAAGCAGCACTATCAGTTCTTATGAACTATTTCTTCAACAAAAAATTGCATATGCAATACTTCTAAAGGAAACTTTTTGGGGAAAGTAGATTTTCTCTCAATCCAAACATTTTAAATTATGCTGTTGTCAAGCAGCAAAGCCTCTATGTGGGGTTTTAAAGAAAGAATATTAAAAAAAAAAAATGACTCACCGCATCCTAAGGACCTAGTACTATACACTCCAAAATTACTGAAAGTATACAGTAAGCAGGGGGTTTACAGTACTTAAGAAGGAACATTGTGTGGTTGATGTTAGCATATTCTGCTGTTTTGATAGTTGTGTTGAGACTCTGAGCGTTTTCATATGGGGGAGGGGGAGAAATCGTGTTTTCCTGCCGTTGCTTTGCCTCCTGCTTCTTTCCCACGATAGGGATGACTGGCTTTCTCTTTCTTCACAGGGAAGAAAGAGAAAGCAAGTGGCAAGCAATGGGCATTTTTACAGTGCAGCTTCTCCTGCACACAGCAGGAAATGGCAGCAATTATCATCAGAGCCAAAAAGAAATGGATTTTCCGGGTCTTATTTTGTAGCGCAAAAAAAGACAGGAGAAGCGGAAGATACATGGGAGGATTGCTGCATCATCAAAATGATCCGTGAAGATCCATGAGTGGCCAGTCACAAGGGTGTGATAAAGCACTTGTCTAAAGTGACCCTGAAAAATCCACTTAAACTGGAAAGACAATCTCATGCTATCACTGATAAAACACAGAACTCCATTCACCAGAAGGAGAGATGTGAGGGTGGCATCAAAATAAGCACTATTTTACTGCCATGTTAAATTTCCATTGTCTGTAACAGAAAAGGACTACATTGATGCAAACACATGATTTTATCATACATTTTTACAATACTTATATCTCTAGATATAAAGAATATTTTAAAAGGAGAGTAAAAATTGTATGTTAGCTCATAGCCATGTAGTTTAACAGACTTGTTTTACATTTGGTGCTAACTAGTAAATGAGTCAATGTGAATTACTTTTATATATATATCACAGAGGGCATAATACATAGGGAGAAACACCCAACAGTGAGCTTTGCCCTAAGTAAATAATATTTTTTGTTAAAATAAAAACCCTGCATGCATTTTGAAATATAGAATTTAGGCTGAATGCACACATGGTAAAACTTGTGTCTTTGCAGAAATAGGAGAGGTGATATCCAGAACGCTGATCCCTTTTTTCTTAGTACTTACTTGAACAAAGATTTCGAACCCAGGGACATTTCTTCACTACAGATTTAAATTAGTAATTTCCTTATCCTAGGGAATCCTGGGGACTTTGCAATTCCTTGAAAGGGAAGGAACTGTAATAGCATTCTCAGCACCCTCACCAACCATAATTCCCAGGATTCTTTGGGAAAAGCCATGACAGTTAAATTTGTGAAGCATATCTTAAGTTTCTAGGATCTCCCCAGCTTATCCAGTACACCACCACATTGGCCTTTGGTTCATCATATTAATAGAATAAAGACACAATATTTAATCTGAATCAGGATTTATCCGCTCCCTAAGACTGTCTTGCGATTCCTTAGAGAGGGCTGTTTCCCACTTTGGGAACTATTGCTATGAAATTCTGACTCCATCCATCTGCAAATAAGCATAACTTTCAGATTATCTGTGAAAAGACGGTTATCCAAAGCATAACAAATCAGTAGGGCATTCACATATCTGCAACTCTGTTAATCCAATATTAATGCAATAACATCATCTTTTTGTGAACACCTGAGGCTAGTGTGCCAACTGTGCCCATTCCTAGAGATGTCTTATCTGGCCATGCTTACATATGCCTTAGTTACATCCCATTTGGACTACACTAATGCGTTCTACAAGTCGACACTTCGGAAAGTTCAGCAGGTCGGGAATGCTACAGCAGACTGTTGACCAGGGCCGGTTACAGAGAGTACATGACTCCCTTGTTACAACTTCACAGGCTACCAGTCTGTTTATAGGCAGAATTAAAAGTGCTGGTTATGACCTATGAAGCCTTATATAGCTTGGGACCAGCCTACCTAAAAGACCGCCTTCTCCCATATGAGCCTGCTCAGTCCTTAAGAACTTTGTGGAAGTCCCTTCTTTCGAGACTGCAACCTTCAGAGGCATCTTGGGGTAACGTTAAAGATAGAGGGCCTTCTCCCTGGCTGTGGAACTCCCTGCTGAGGGAAGCTAGATCTGCTCTCACTCTCTGCTATCCTTCTGACAGAACCCTGGAATTCTTCTCAAAACACTGGTGCACTGGCAGCATTCTAGCTTCAGAGTGAAACTAAACATGCCAACATAACTTTGCCAGCAGTTGCTGCCATATGCTTTCATGGGGCAGAAAAACCTTGATAAAGTTTAAATAGTTATTCATCACTTCACCAAACCAATGAAAACCAACGTCTCCAAGACAAGTCTGAATAAATTACATCAGTAGTTTTCCTCAGAATATGAAAGTAGTATAAGATATGACAAGTTGATGGTTGGAGTAAAAAATACAAACATTTATTGGTATGAAATTTCACACAATTGTAGATCTCGTCGGGTATATTATGGATGCCAAGGTTCAAGTTATTATTAGCTCAGCTGGTGTCATTTTTATGAACAGCAGAATTTCGAGGCAATGGTGGAACTTTTTTTTTGCGACTCACCTGAACTGAAAGGGCATGCCTGTGTAAATGCACATTGTTACCAAAGGCTCCATCGTCTCACCACAGTGGAACTCCAACTTGTTAAATGCTGACCTGGAACTTTTGGTTCCTTGGGGAAGCCATGTAAAGTGCTGGGAGCTTTGAACTGAGGAGTCTGGCAGAAGGGATCCATGCCACTAGGAAGCCTGCAGGCAGAGGGCCTGGCTTGGTGGCCTAAACTCTGTGGCACTACAATGCACACATACACACATTCCTGCTGGACTCTCCCCCCCCCCCCACAGGGCAAACTGCCATCTTGGCCCTGTGGGGAAGAAGAAGGACCGAGAGGACAGGAGCAGGCAGAAGTAACATCGGGGCCTGCTCCTGCTGGACTCTTCCCCCCCCCCCACAGGGCAAACTGCCATCTTGGCCCTGTGGGGAAGAAGAAGGACCGAGAGGACAGGAGCAGGCAGAAGTAACATCGGGGCCTGCTCCTGCTGGACTCTTCCCCCCCCCCCACAGGGCAAACTGCCATCTTGGCCCTGTGGGGAAGAAGAAGGACCGAGAGGACAGGAGCAGGCAGAAGTAACATCGGGGCCTGCTCCTGCTGGACTCTTCCCCCCCCCCCACAGGGCAAACTGCCATCTTGGCCCTGTGGGGAAGAAGAAGGACCGAGAGGACAGGAGCAGGCAGAAGTAACATCGGGGCCTGCTCCTGCTGGACTCTTCCCCCCCCCCCAGGGCAAACTGCCATCTTGGCCCTGTGGGGAAGAAGAAGGACCGAGGGGACAGGAGCAGGCAGAAGTAACATCGGGGCCTGCTCCTGCTGGACTCTCTCTCTCTCTCTCTCCTCCCTCCCTCCTTGACTCCTTTTCCTTGTGTGTCATGTCTTTATTAGATTGTAAGCCTGAGGGCAGGGACTGTCTTTTTTTGCCAAGTGTAAGCCGCTCCGAGAGCCTTTTTTGGCTGAGGAGCGGGGTATAAATATGATAAATATGATAAATAAATACAGCTGGTCTGAAGGTGTACTTTTAGCTCAGTAGGGGGGTGCCTATACACCGATGCATTGATGCCATAAGCCCCCAAAACCCTGCACTTGTGCCCCTGCAGGGTTGTCCCCACGGCAAGGAGCGAGCATTAGGTTTGCAACTATCAGAGGAGCAGCTGCCATCATCCCATGCACTGCTGCTCTGTGCACTGCTGCACATACCCCACCTGGAGCTTTCCCCGGCAAGCCTTTCTCTTGACACCGCTGGAGGAAGCACGTGCAGGCGTTCCAGCAGCCATTTGGCTCTCTGCCCATCCCATCCCCACTGTCTGGGAGGATGGCAACCAAACATGTGATTGAATTGTTGTTTGGGATTTTTTCCATGTAAAAATCATGAAGATCCCGGATGATCCCTGCATTGAATTCACGTTTTTGCACTGTGGAGGTGCCCATTAGTAATGGACCCATAGATTTTGTGGTTCGCTCTGTGGAAGAAGATGTGCCCTGTGATATTCTAGTGTTGCTTTGTAAAAATCTTAAGAATCCTTGAGTTTCTCTGCCTCAGATCCTTGCTTTTGCACTGACGATGCTTACAAGTGGCAGATCCATTTTTCTGCCTTTTTATCTGGTCAAGAGGGCAGGGCTCCTGCAACTTTAACTGCTGCGATGAAGAGAGAATTTCACCAGGTGCTGCATGCATACAAATGACACTTACTGAAATTTCCTTTTTAGTACAACTGCTAAAGATACAGGAGCCCTGTCCTCCTTTCCATACGGTCACCCTACTAGTGCTTTACAAGGGATGGTGGTAGTCTCAGCCACCTTGAAAGAGTTAGTTGTGCAGCCACTCCTGTTTGGATCCCAGAGATCTTGATAATTGTCATACAGCTGCTAATATCCCTTTGGGACAAAGTCCTGAAGAATGTACTGGAGGTTCAAGTCAAAGGATTTTGGATGAAACAGATTAACTGGACCTCTATTTCAATCTGGGTTTACGCCTGGTATTGGCATTGAAGCAGCCTTGGTTGCCCTGATGGATGACCTCTGTCAGGAGAGAGATGTGGGAGTATGAGCTTGTTGATTCTCCTTGATCTCTCAGCAGCTTTTGATACCACCAACCGCAGTATCTTGTTGAACCAGTTCTGTGGATTGGGGCAGGATGCAGTCATTTTGCTCTTATCTGCTGGGTCAGTTTCAAAAGACAGCACCGTGGAATTTCTGCGCAAAACTTGTGTCTGGAGTGGATGGGGGACTGCCAGTTAAAAAGACAACTTTTGCAGCTTTCCTAAATCACGACAGTCTCACTTTTTGCTACATCCTCTGCTGTTAACCCTCCTTCTTATGGAGTATCATTCCCCCTGCCCTCCTCGTCTATCCTAGATAGCAACATAGATCCATGAGCAAGGATCAAGTGATCATGTCTGTGTTTTATGCGGTGCTAACTGCTGGCCCTAAATTAATCTTAGACAGTAGTACTAGGTGTAGTCATCCTTAGGACTTCTCTACCAATAGCCTGCACATGTAACTCAACCAAAGCAGCAGGAAATTTTGCAGTCTGCAATGCCAGCAGGGAATTTATGTTTCAGAGGACCTGTCAGAACAAGTAAAAAAAAAAAGGGTTGGAAGCCTTTGTTATCACCAATTTTCTCCCTTAAGCAAAATGACACATATAAAGGGAAACTTTGACTCAGTTTGACTCTACTCATGGTAGTCACTGAGTCCTCCCACTTATAATTAAAGAACTGGTTCTTGAGAGGTTTCTAAGCATATTGCACAACTCATTTGAAAGTATTTTGGTGGAGATCCTTATATGTATTAGAGTCTCATCTGAAAATACATACGTTTTTAATTAATAAAGGAACCATGTATACAGAGGCACACCCAAAGTGCATGCTTCTGGGCATTTCCTCCAACACCACCAAATCCACCCTTAGATATTCCCTTGAGTGAAGTAAACAGCTAATTAGGTAGAGGCTGCCCAAATTATGCAACCAATAACAATACTAGAACTTGAAATATAGTATAATATAGTAGTAAAAAAAAGTAAAATAAAATTCTCATGAAAAGTTAGAGGCAACAAGGTGGTCTGCTCTGTCATATGCAAGCAAATGACATCAAATAAGATTGCTTGTTAGTTTACTTAGCCTTAACACCTCTGTACAGTTTGTTTAAAAAACAATATAGCTCAAAATAATTTCTGGGAAAGATGATATGAATCTAAGATCTTCTCTGTATGGGACTAATATCATCTAACAATTGCAAAGTGTTTACCTTAGCTGGGAGTGGAGAGAAGAGAAACTGGAAGTTCAACCAAATTACATGAAAGACAATGGTTTATAACTCAGAGTTATTTAAAAGGATTATTTCAACAAATGAAGGAGTGATCAGGCCAGAATGGGGGGGAAACAACCTGGGATTTTTTTTTATTTCATTATTGCATTTATATTCCACCCTTTTTCCTCCAAGGAGACGTACAATATCATCATCCTTTCCATTTTTATCCTCACAACAACCCTGTGAGGTAGGTTGGGCTGAGAGTCTGTGGGCAGGTCTACACCAGCCCTATATCCTATCCTGGGATCGATCCTGTGCATCCAAAGGCCACACAGGGGATCCCAGGAGTTTATTAGAATGTAAGCCTATGCGGCAGGGTTTTACTATTTTACTGTTTTACTCTGTACAGCACCATGTACATTGATGGTGCTATATAAATAAATAATAATAATAGGAGTAGGCAGAGACAATCCCTCCATTTTCCTGGAATAACCCTTAGGTATAGAAAGGGCCTGTCACTGGCCCAAAGTCACTTAGTGGGTTTCCATGGCTGAGTGGGGACTAGAACCTGGATCTCCTGACTCCCAGACCAACATTTCAGCCACTACACCACACTGGCTCTCTACACCACACTGGGTTGATCCTGACCAAGCTAGTTGAATTTAGATCCCACTGAAATCAATGGGAAAAGTTAGTCATAACTCAAAGGGATTTATTTTTTAGTAGATGTGCACCAGGTTATGTTGCAAGATTATAATTGCTTGCTGCACACACGCATACACACACACCTTATCTGTGACTGTAGGAAATGACTTCTTTGCCTTTGGATTCATTCATTCCATCTTGAAATTATTAAAATGAAGAAACAGTACTCTGACAGCCACTCTGCAGGGCTGCTAATCTGGTACAAACAAGAATGTGATGAAACATGGCCAAATTAATCCATGGATAAAAATATTAAGAGACTTTCCAAAAACTATGTCAATTGGTTCACAAACTGCAGTTGTTTTATTAGCACTCTTGCAATTTTTATTGCTCTTCTCTTCCTTCTGCTATATAGCTAGGACGTTAGTGTGTGTGTACGCGTGCGTGTGCTTTTCAAATATAGAAAATCCATATATCCTATGACATGGTTTACACAGAAATGGATTTCATTCATGTTTTGGGGTGGGTGGACCAGTGATGTTGCACTTTACTATAGCATTTGAAAAGAAATAACTTAAGCGCTGCTATGCTAGAACGGACCAAAGGCGTGTCTAGTCTAGTCCATGCTAGAACAGACCAAAGGCCTATTTAGTCCTATCTAGTCATATGTCTGCCATATTTTGAACTAGTTGAAGTGTCTGAACTAGATACAATGGTAGCTCATAGGGCTCATCTACACCAAGCAGGATATTCCACTAGAATTAGAGAATTGGGCCCTGTGGCCCTGTCCACAGAAAGCTGCCCTCTGGTTCTAGGGGCCCAGAGGAAGGGCACAGGTATGAACCAGGCTGAGCAGCCGGCCAATGCCCCTCACCTAAACTCTCCCTTTGGGTGTCACTATGGTGGGGATTCAGCCCGCTGCTGCCTCCTTTTGCCCCCTCGCGCTCTATCTCTGGGTGATCCACCTTTCGTGCTGTATGACGATTGTAAGCCAGGGCTGCTGCGCCTCCGGCTGTTCCTTCTCTTCTCCCCTCGCACTGACTGCTGGGCTCCCTGCCTCCACCTGCTCGCTCTTCCTGCCTTCTTTCCCTGGCGCAGCACGGAGCATTGGCCCGAGCAAGGGGGCAAACGGGAGCGGGGGCTGCTCCTCACAGGAACACCCGACACTTGGGTTTGCTGGCGTTGCCCGTTTCTTCTTGGGGCGGTACACGAAGGGAGATACGGGAACGTGGGGCCTGGTCCCCACCAGGTGAGGGAGGGAGGGAGGGACGGAGAGGGAGGCCCAGGCCGCCCCAGCACCGCTTGCAGGCCAGGCCCGCTTGTTCTCTCTGGGCGCCCAGAAGGCCGGGGCAGGTCTGCGCCCCTGAGGGACACGGG
The DNA here is from genome assembly GCF_023053635.1 of Elgaria multicarinata webbii. Classification (NCBI taxonomy): domain Eukaryota; kingdom Metazoa; phylum Chordata; class Lepidosauria; order Squamata; family Anguidae; genus Elgaria; species Elgaria multicarinata. Next base: position 22,559,906 of record NC_086175.1, on the reverse strand, counting down.
GGGACCCGCCAGTGTTGCGGCCTCTACCCAAAGGCCTTGGAGGTATGGGGGGCACGTTGCGTTGCCGAGGACCCCCATATCCCGCATCTCTTGAGGCTTCTGCCAGCACGGAGCTCCAAGTACCGTAATTCGTGGCTGCCAGTCTGGTGCCCCAGTGCCGCACAGGCCCAGCCAGCCAAACGCGGACTCTATGACCAAGCTCAGACCCGACGTCCCACCCCGAGTGTCTGGCTGAGCAAAGACAGTCCGGGGGGAGGGAGAGGAAGGAGTGAGTCAGAGATGCTTTTTTTCATCCCTTGCCTCAGCAGCAAGAGTAGCCTGCCTGCTGATTGGGTGGCTCGGCTCTGCGCGTGACAGGAAGGCCGATTCGGTTGGTCCGTTGAGCGCCACGTGCCCTCCGAGCTGGGCGGGTGGAAGGGGAGACGAGGCGGGCCTCTGTTTCCTAGGCTACAAGGGGAAGGTAACGGAACCGATCACGTGAGGACAGGGCGGAGGAGGTGGGGAGAAGGAGAGAAAGAGAAAAGAAAGGCAGGCAGGCAGTGAGTGTCATTCCGTTGCTACAGTTGCGGCGATTGGCGGAGGCGTGTTCGTCCATACCACGTGACGGGACGCCCAGGCGCTGCCCGGTTGGTGGTTCCCTTGGTTACGAGGAATGAGGGGGCGGGGTGTTCGCTCCGCCTGGCAGCGACAGCAGCAATAGCGCCGCCGCCGCCGCCGCATTAGCAGCGGCCCGTGAAGGCGGCCCCGGCTACCGGCAGCGTCGCCCTGGGGCCGTTGTGGCTGCGCGGGAGTGGCCCATCCTTGCCTCTCGTCTCCTCCCTCCTTCCCCCCCTCAGTGCCTGAGCCATGGCGGCGCCGGAGGACGCGGTGGCGGCTGCTGCGGCCGCAGGGGGGTGACCGCCTGAGGTGGAGGCGGCGGCGGCTGTGGTGGTCGGTGAGCGGCGGCGGCGGCAGGTCGGACGGAGGCTGGCTGCGGGAGGAGGATGCGCGAGTACAAGGTGGTGGTGCTGGGCTCGGGCGGGGTGGGGAAGTCGGCGCTCACCGTGCAGTTCGTCACCGGCACCTTCATCGAGAAGTACGACCCCACCATCGAGGACTTCTACCGCAAGGAGATCGAGGTGGACGCCTCCCCGTCGGTGCTGGAGATCCTGGACACGGCCGGCACCGAGCAGTTCGCCTCCATGCGGGACCTGTACATCAAGAACGGGCAGGGCTTCATCCTGGTCTACAGCCTCGTCAACCAGCAGAGCTTCCAGGACATCCGCCCCATGCGCGACCAGATCATCCGCGTCAAGAGGTGATGATGATGATGATGATGATGATGATGAAACCCAGCCTTAAGTAAATTCCTACCCACCCACCCAAATCCCGGCTTTCCTGTTCCATATGTATCGCCCCCTCTGTGACCAGCTACATCCCCTTTGCCTGTTGCCCGGTAGACCTTCCCCGGTCTGCTCTGCAGGGAGCTCCGTGCCCATCTTCTGCCCTACCTGGGAGAACCCCATCCGCCCTACCCTTTGAGAACCCCATCCGTCTTCTTTCTCCCTGTATGAAGCTCGTTCTGCAACCCCATTTGCTAGCCCCCTTCTTCCACTACCCGGATTCTTTTGCCCTACCTCTGCATATCCAAACCTGCCTGGCATATGCATCCCTGAGACAAGCCCCACTGACGCGGCAGCATACTGACTCATGTCCACTTTGATCCACTCCCTGCCTGCAGGTAGCCCTCTCTAAATACTGCAACGAGACTTGCCTGGCTCTTGCACCAAGACCTGCTCCCGTAGTCACGACTGCCTAACTCATTCCTGTGTTGCCAGAATCCATTTCCATGCCCACTTAGTGCCCTACACTGCGTGCTTCCCTGGAATTTGATGACAAATCTTGCCGTTCCTTTTCACCCACATTATGTTTATTCACCCACACATCGCCTTGCATTCAGATCTATCTGTCCTCTGTGCCCTTGCCTATCTTTAATTCTGTTCCCACACACAGAGCTTTCAATTCCTCATTCCATCCACTTCCGGTGCTCTGTGTTGCATCTCCAGCAGCCTGCACAACTTCTCCAACTCTTGACTTCTCACCCCATGCCATATTTATCTGCAGCTTCCTGCATGTAGTTTCTCAGTACTTACAATCCGTGATGGTTACCTTGCACTTTATACATCTTTCCATGTTCCTGTGCATGTATTTAAAACATTTTGAATACAACAAATGCACTGCTGTCCCTCAAGTGCCCTTATTCTTGTTACATAGATTTCTACTTAAAACATTCTGTTGTTGTTTATTCGTTCAGTCGTTTCCGACTCTTCGTGCCTGTATTGCCACCTACTCACCCCATTATGATGCCTCGCCTACACACTCCCAAGTTGACGTTGGACAGGTGGTTTTGAATTCTCACTTTCTACTTGTAAGAGCAGCTTAAACTCCACCTAAAAACGTTGGAACCAACTGCACTGAATAATAAGCACTCTAGTTTTGCAAACGGTGATCTGAAGGGGCTGACAATTGGGTATTCCTTTGATTCTTTTCTCTTCTGAATTTAGTTCTTTACTTATTCTGCAAAGTTTATTGTTTGATTTCTATCCTACCTTGCCACATAAAAATGTTGCTCATGGCAGCTAATAATAGTAATAAGACAGAGATTATAACAAAGACTTAATTAAAACAATAAAAGCAAATAAATTAAAAGCACAATTAAAATAAAATAATAAAAGAAATTAATGGCACCCAACCCAATAGAGCCCCCTTCAGCAACAGTCCAGCTTATGTGCCAAAGGCCTGCTTAAATAAAAATGCATTTGCCTGCCAGTGGAAGGCCAACTGAGTGAGAACTAAACTAGCTTCCCCTCAGCAGGGAATTCCAGAGCCTGGGAGTAGTCACTGAGGCCTTAGCTAGACCTAAGGTTTATCCCGGGGTCGACCCTGCCTGCTCCTGGGTTATCTTGTGTGTCATTTACATGAACAGGGATGACCCCGGGACGATCCCGGGATAAACCTTCGGTCTAGCTAAGGCCTGAGAAGGCCCTTTTTCGCATTCCCATCAAACATGCCTCCAATAGTAGCTGTACCAAAAGAAGGGCCTCTCTGAAAGATCTTAAAACCTGAGCAGGCTCGTCTGACAGAATGCAGTCTTTCAGATAGCCTTGTCCCAAGTCATATAGGCCTTTATAGGTCATAATCAGCACTCTAATAAGATGGCATTAGATCCTATTACTAATGTAGAAATACTCTTTGTCCCACCCACTTGCTAGCATGTGGTCCCCATAAGTTTTCTCTGAGGACAGCCCTAGAGGGGAGGAAGGTTCCCCACACCTCCACATTAGAGTAAAGCTTTGACACCTTTCCTCTTCTTATTGAAGTGATTTAAGCAAAATGTTGTGATGTTACAAGGTGAGTGTGGAAAAAATATTTCAAGCAGCTGCATCTTTTCAGAAATTGTACTAGTATTAAGTCTCCTAGAAAGGATAAATTAGAGTTGGGGTACCTACCAACATCACTTTTAGTGCCCATCTGTTGATGAATAAAATCTACTTTAAAATCAGCCCTAAAAGGTCCGGGCTGAAAAGCCTTTAAAGGTCAGCCTCTTGGATTGTGATAGAATCTCCTCATGTCTAAAACCAATTTTTTGATGCTTCGGTACTACCTTATGCTACTTCTGTACCACTCTTTCATAAAACCATACTCAGAGTGGCTTACACTAAAAACAAGTAAGGAGGCTTAGAAACAGCAATAAAATAATAAATGCAAAGGAAGAAAGACAGTAACCAAATACAGCACAAGACTGGCAAACGTGGCTGTAAAATAAAAAGGTGTGGGCCCTGCAGTTTACAACAGCCCAACTGGCATAAACAATTTGTATAAGCTTATGAACAATAAGTGTATAGAACAAGGATGGCACCTGGTGGGCCTGTGTGTGGAGCAAATTCTGTAGTGCATCCATAGAGAAGGTCCCTCTGTGTTCAATTCTAACCTTGCGTGGACTCAGCAATTAAATAGGCCCTCCTGAGAACACAGTGGGGAGGCTGATAATCCAGATAATAGTGAGGTCTGACACAGTTTGGGAGCAGGCAAGGGTGCCCGTCCAACGAAGAATAAATTGAGCAGAACAACTTGGGTTGTTCAAATGAAGATTGTCACACACAGGGGAAAGGCACTTGCATTCTCTACTCAGTCACTATTGCTTCTGGTTTAAGGTATGATGGTGATGAACTAGGCCCTGAGTTTGATTGCCATTCAAGCCTTTTCATAAGAAAATGTTTTTTGCTCCTTAGCACTATTGAAAGTGGGCAGGAACAGATAGGTACAGAGTTGTAGAAAACCACTGTCTTTTCTTTAGAACTCTAGTAATAATTTTATTAGTGACAACTAGTTGTTCTAGGAAATAAATCTACTCTACTTTAACCTGTCGCCTTTAAACATACCGTTTTCCTGTCCCGGTTGTAATCTCTCATAGTAGAGATTATGGATGTAGTAGAAGAGGAAAACCCGAGCATCACAATGCAAAATTCCTTCCTCACCTTAGTAAGCCACTATTGAGGCTCACCTGGAAATGTAGCCAGTTCATTTTTTAAAAGTTATAAGAGTCTTTGCTTCTTTGATTTCTGTGGAATTCATTAATCTCCCCCAGTGTTGTGGTATCTGATTCTTAAGGGAAATAGTATGTAAGCAAAACATATCTGCTACTGTAATTTTTTTTTACTGTTTCTGAAATCCAATTGAAAGCAGTATTAATGGATATCTAGCTATTTTCAAACCACCATATTGTTCCGATAAGAATAGTTTGGGCTGTCTTTATTTTATTAAAATGCTACTGCAGTATGCCCCAATGATGAGCTGGTGGAATTTTATTAATAACCCTTCTGTTAAAAAGACCCAGTAGTGCAATGTATTTTTCTCTAAGGTTTTTGCCATTACAGTGTTCACTATTTGAAGATATGCAACCAACTAGAAGTTACCTGTTATCAGGAAAAACAATTCCTTGAAAAATATTTCAGATCCCTGAATATTAGCGAGACGAGGGAAGAATAAATAGTTCAAGGGGTGGGGAATATATCAGTCCTTACATCACTTGGAAAGTATGCACAAGAGTGGCAACCGAATACTGCCACTATAGCCAACATTTAACCTGGTTGCGCATAATCTAGAGCATTAAACGGTGATTGTTTTCATACATTGTGCAGTCATTCCTCTTTTCCTGGCCTGGTATCCAGGTTTTCCCCCCAGTTGTCTCTGACCTATCAATGACCTACCATCTGGGAATTGCAAAGCTAGGATGTTGCCAATATTCTTACTAAGAAATATAATAGTAGTATTCCTGTTTTTACATGTGAAATATCAATCTTGCTGTTTTTTTCCATTTTTCCATTCTTCCATTTTTTTTAATAAAATGCTACTGGATTTGGGATGAGAAGTAGATTTTAAATAAGGGTACTCTTATCCATCGATTCTTCCTGTTAAAACTGTGTTCTTCCCTGTGTGTGATAAATGGTTTCTTTCAAAAGTTATTTCTGTATTCTTGTCCACATTTATCTGATAAACATTTGAAGATGTATGTTTTGTGGCACTTTCAGCAGTTTATGATTCTTTGAGAACAAAAACCCAGCAAACCATTCTATGGCTACTTCTCTTGACTTCTCTTTGTCTTGTAAACTGCCCAGAGAGCTTCAGCTTATGGGCAGTATAGAACTGTAACAAATATTTATTTATTTTTGACATGTATCAGAACCATTAGCATAGATTAACTTTCTCTAAACTGGTACCCTCTAGATGTGTTGGATTACAGCTCCCATCATCCTTAGTCAGAAGACCAAATGGCCCTATTGGCTGAGGATGATGGGAGCTATAGTCCCAATATATCTGGAAGGCACTAAATTGGGAAAGCTGGCATAGATTTTAATATCAGAGCTCAGCAGTCACAGTACATGAAAAATTGGTAAAACCCAGATTGCTCTATAAATGAATGTTACATCTGTTCCCATTATGACATTTGCAGAATGAGTGTATCTGTCTTTACAGGGCACATTTTATACCAACTTAATAAAAAGTAGAAATCTGATGAACAAATTTAAGGGTTCTTCCAGACAGGGTATCTTGTCCTGCTAGATTTATTTATTTATTTAAAATTGCCCCACTTTTCCCCTCCAAAAAGGAGTTGCTCAGAGTGGCTTACAGAGTATAAAAACGTATACACAATAACTAATTAAAACTCATTATCAAAATAGAAGCAGCAGCAAAAACACATTATTCCCCCCCCCCCCCAAACAGTCAATAAAATTAAGCAACAACAGTTGGCTGTGTGCAATTGTGCCACTAGCTGTTTTGGCAGTATTTATTTATTACATTTCAATACTACCCAATATCTGAAGCTATCTGGATGGTTCATAACAATTAAAACTACAAAATACAGCATGAAATGCATTCTAAAAGTTGAGAAGTTTAAAACTACAGTATAAAATAAAAGTAAAAACAAAATAAAACCTAGCAGCAATGCAGAGATTTTTTTTAAAAAATAATATTTAAAGCAACAGAACTAAAAGACTAAAATGCCTGGGACAAGGAAAAAGTCTTCACCTGGCACCAAAAAGAGTACAATATAGGCACCAGGCGATCCTCTCTGGGAAGCTCATTTCACATTTGGGCTGTCACAGGTCCTCTTCTTGGTAGCCACCCACCTCACTTCCTTTGGCAGGAGCTCCTGGGGAAGCACTGCTGAAGATGATCTTAGGGTCCAGGCATGTATATATGGGAGGAAACAGTCCTTCAGGTAACCTGGCCCCAAGCTGTATAGGATTTTGAATATTAATACCAATCGGGAGTGGACATGGGCGGGTAGCCACTGCAGATGGAAAAATACTGGCATAACATGATCCCGTTGGCCAGTCTCAGTTAACAATCTCACTGCCCTATTTTGGACCAGCTGAAGTTTCCAGACCATTTTCAAAGCCAGCTCCGCATATAATACATTGCAGTAATCCAGACGAGAGCTTGGATAACTGTAGCTATGCTATCTATGTACAGATAGGGATGTAGTTGGTATATCAGCCTAAGGTGCTCCATGCCATGGAGTCCACCTGTGCCTTGAGTGACAGTTCCGGATCCATGAAGACCACCAAATTGTGAACCTGATCCTTTAGAGGGAGTGCAACCGCCTCCGGAACAGCTTGAACATCACTTAATTGTGCAGACAAACCACCAACTAACAGTACCTCTGTGTTCTCTGGATTGAGTCTCAGTTTATTGGCCCTTGTCCAGTTTATTACTAGGCCCAGGCCCTGATTCAAAACAGTCACTGCCTCATCTGGATTTGATTAAAATGAGAGAGCTGGGTGTCATCTGCATATTGATGACACCTTAGCTCACACCTATGGATAACCTCCAATTGTTTCATGTAGATGTTGAACAGCATGGGGTGGGATAGAATAGAACACTGTGGAACCCCATAGCATAGTTGTCAAAGCACAGAGCAATAATCCTCCAGCACTACCTTCTGGAATTGGTTATCCAGGTAGCGGAACCACTGCAATGCAGTGCCTCCAGCTCCCAGACAATCTATTCAGAAAGGTATCATGGTCAATGGTATCAAAAGGTGCTGAGAGGTCCAAGAGAATCAACAGGGTCACACTCCTCTATCCCGGCAAAGGTTGAGAACCTTCTGGACCCAGCTGGATATCCCCTCTTTATTAGATATAATAAGCCATGAAGGACAAGGGCCAAGCACAGAGGTGGTTGATTAGACTTGGCCAAGCACCTTGTCTGTATCCTCAGGCCTCAACAACTGAAACTCATCTAATAAAACTGGACCTGATTGTGCTGTGGGCACCTCCACTAATGGAACTGTATTAATTGTGGTGTCCAATTTATGATGGATTTGAATGATTTCTCTTCAAAGTGTATGCAAACCTGTCAGCATGCTACCAAGGGTTTCACCTTTTCTCTCCCTGGCACAGATTGTAGCATGCCACAAGCCACTCAGAAAAGCTCCAGTGGACGACACTGAGAAGATTGAATGGTGGTAGGAAAAAACTCCCTTTCTACCACCATCACCACCACAATGTAGGCTCTGTTATGAGCTCTAACCTGTGTTCGGTCAGAACCGTACAAGTTTTCCTCCACCTGCGTACTAGTTCTTCCCTTTTGCTTCATTGCTCTCACCACAGATGTATACTAAGGAGCTGCCCAGCTCTGCTCAGAGGGAGAGGACACTTGGGCTCAATCCTGTCAACTGCCCGAGTCATCTCTGCATTCCACAGAGTGGCCTCGGCTTCCATAGGAGTGCCAGCCATACCAGCAGGAAAATCCCCCAGAGCCCTTTGGAATCCACTAGTCTCTGGGGGTGGACCATTTTAATAGGTCCCCTATCCTTGCAGAGGAGAAAGGCTGCTAAAAGTCCAAACCTCAATAAGCGATTAAATCTCAATATATTCATCCCTGCAGTCTATGCCGAAGTCCAATGATAGCTTGCAAAAGTATTATGAGTGGGGATACTTAAAAGAAAACCTCAAATGTATGCTTCATGTGTTTTAGCATAGCAGTGGGTAGGTATACCTCTCAAGAGATTTTTTTTTTTTACTTTATTTTTATAATTGATTACATAATACAATTACCACATAAGAAAAATAAAATAAACAAACATACATCGCTTATAATTCCAAATTATACTTATCTAGTTTCCATAATCACATAACATAATATGAATGCTCCCCACCACCTTCCGGGATCTATTCTTGCTTCCAGAATCTCATAGTTTCTTCCAGTGGTGATTTTCCACCCCCCTTAGAGAATACATATTCTAGGAACTGTTTCCAAATTCCCTCAAATTCATTTACATTTGTTATACCTTTTCTTAATCTTATATTACATGTCAATTTATCGTTTATAGCTATGTCCCAAATTTCCTTATACCACTCTTCTATATTATAATTTCCCTGCACCTTCCAGTTCCTAGCTATAATTAACCTTGCTGCTGTCAACAAATTAGTTATTAATTCTTTGATCTCTTTATTACACTTTAAAGTACCATATAGTGATAGCAATGCTACCATAGGTGTCTCTTCCAACTCTATTCCCACTCAAGAGAATATTTTTAAGAGAAGGAAAAATACTACAAAGTAGGAGAGTCAGGGTTTCAAAATCACATTGGAGAAAGACTTGTGATGTCATGTATTGCATGTCATAACATGATCCAAGAAGTATCTGGAATACTAATGCACCCCCTTCCAAGTGTTGCTTTTTGTGATGGGAATTGCTTTCCACAAAACTAAACTGGAGATTTCTCTAGTGGTTAATAGTGGTTTCCCTTGTAACTGGAGTACTAGTCCAGGCAATATTATCTTGGCTAATTCAGCTATAGTCCCATATTTAGCACCCTTTCTGGAAGAGCCCTAATACTTTAGTATTTTCAAGAATATATTAATAGAGTTGGTTCCACACTTAGTTATTCTTAGAGTAGGCCCAATGAAATCAATGAAACTGAAGTTATCCATCCCATTGATTTCAGCGGGTTTCCTCTAAAAGTTTGGATCCAGCCCATAATGTTCAGGTCACGCTTGTCCCTGTTTTAAGTAGAGTTCTTATTTGAAAGCTCCATAATATTTTTAGTGCATATTCTGCAAGGCTTGGAATTTAGAGATAATGAATAAGATGAATACATATTAAGTTAGTTGAGCTAGGTCCCATTAATATCATTGGGACTTACGTGATGACCAAATTTAGGGTGACCATATGAAAAGGAGGACAGGGAGCATGTATCTTTAATAGTAATGTAGGAAAGGGAATTTCAGCAGGTGTCAATTGAAGAGAGTGAAATTCCCTCTTCCTCACAACAGTTAAAGCTGCAGAAGCCCTGCTCTCTTTTGTATCTGGTCACTCTACTATAGCTAGCGTAGCTTTAACTGTAGTGATGAAGAGGGAATTTCACCCACTTCAATTGACACCTGCTGAAATTCCCTTTCCTACATTACTGTTAAAGATACAGGAGCCCTGTCCTCCTTTTCATATGGTCACCCTTGTCCTATCGATTTCAGTGGAAACCAAGTTCAGCAAAGTTATTATTAAGTTACTGGGTTCAATATTACTTTGAAATCTTTGTTCATAATGACAAAATATTTGACACTATTTTCTATAGCTTCACATTTTGCTGTAAAATCAAGTTTTCAAGCTCCCCGTCCATGGTAGATATTTGAAAGAAATATTCTAAATGGTAAAAATTCTGAAAATTGATTTTTTTATTCTCAATTTGTTTTTCAAATCCCTTTTCAATGTCCTTTAAAAGAAATCATTAAAAACAATCACATCTGCATTTACCTGGGATATAATTAAATTGAGCTTGCTTCTGAGTAGACTTATAGGATTACACTGTAAATATTGTTGAGTTGCTAGGAGGTTTAAATCATAGACACAGTGTCGTGAAATAAATGAAAAAACACACAAAAATGTGAGTTATAATTGTACATAAATGGATTAAAAGAAGTTTCTAAAGCGGGTTTCTAATTTTTGAGAACACGGCTCAGTTGTTAACTCATTTTTACTGTGTGGTTAAAAACAACAACCCCAGTCTGTGGCCACTTCAATAAAAGTTAAAAATAATATATCCTTGTAAGCTTTCAAGAATTAAAACTAGGTTGTCTGCAGATATACAGATTAAGAAATGTTTCTGTTTGAAATGGATTTAATGTAATTTATAAAATTGGGTTTTTAATGTTTGGGGATAGGATTTCTCCCCTCAAGTCTCACATCTTCCCAGAAAGTATGTTTGTGGTTTATTGGCTGGCTTTTTGTAGACTGTATGGTTGTTGTTTTTTTGGCAAAGCAGATTAAAATCTTTTTTGTTATGAAGTGTATGGGGGAGGTGGAGTGTGGGAATATATTGCATTTTGTTTGTAAAGTATCCTAAGTTAACCTAGGGAATAAGTCCAGATGATGCAATCGTATCTTCGCTGATGAGTGCTTCAAAATTCCCAAGCGCCACTCTGGAGTGTGGAACAAAGGGGATTTCTTTCACCTTTTTACTAGTTAAGCAAGAGGATAGCTCTCATCTGCCTTAGAATGCCAGTGCCTTGTGGGTACGTACACACTTAATGGTTCATGCAGGTGGCTATGCCTTGAAACTTTATTGTATTTAGATGTTGTCACCATGAGAGTTTTATGTCTTTGTTTCTAACCCACATGAATCATTTTGTGGTTGTGCAATTACATTTAGAAATGCCCAGTCAAATACATTGATAGGCAAAATAGATGTAGTAGTTTGCAAAATGATACAGCCATCTTGTATATTCCAGCAGAGACTTTAATATGTTATTCTTTTTCTAGAATCTTATATCCTACTTCTCAACAGGCAGGTTCTCAGAGCAGTAAACAACAATGGAAACACTAAAACACAACAAAAGATCATATAAAATCCTAATCATACAATAGGAAATAGCAGATAAGACAATCACCGCAGTCCACAACCATAAAACAGCCCATGGATTATGGATGGTTTGTTAACCATGCCAACAGCCCACCCTCGCCAGGTTCAGACATCACGATAAACCAGTGCAACCACCCGCTGCAGCTTAAATATTTAAAATGGCTGCTGGCAAGCAGGAACCGGGACAGTGCAAAATCAGCAGATATAAACCAGCAATCATCAAAAATAAAAGCAGAATATTGCTTAGCAAAGTCTTCCATCTACTGTCTAAAACTTAGCAATGAAGACTCTAGATGGATCTTCCTGGGTAGAGCATTCAATAAATATGGTATCTCCACCACAAAGTTCCTCTCCTCAATTGCCATCCTCACCTCTGAAGGTTAGGGACACTGGGAGAAAGACTTCAGCTGGGGGAACGTAGAAAGTTTTCTTTCACCAGGTCATCTATTTGGCCCCATATTGTCTACTCCGGTCTTGTTTGGACTATGATAGTTAAATAAGCCAAGACAATGCATGAGCTTTTTGTCTGCACTCTTTATCCTCGCACTGCCTCTTTCCTCTTTCCTTGGCATGCTGCATTAAGCCTGGAAGTCAAGATACTATGATTATTAGGTTAAAGATAGTCCATGATCTTAAACAATGGTTTGAAGTTGGTTTAAGATCCTGGTTTGTTCTGAACCAGAGGGTAGGATTCAGATTTAGTCATGACTAACTTGTCCCATTTATTTCAATGGGACTACTCTAAATATGACTAAATCTCGGTCCATCCCCTGGTAAACACAGGCCTTAGCTAGACCTAAGGATTATCCCAGGAAAATGGAGGGATCGTCTCTGCCTGCTCCCGGCATCCCCTGTGTGTCATTTGGATGCACAGGGATGATCGGGGGGGAAAGGCAGGTGTAGAAATGGCCACAGTTTCCCAGTTCAGACATAGCGGGAAATAATGATTAATTGAAAATTTGGGATAAATTGCAGCATGCTGAAAAGGGAGGAGGCTGTAAGGACTGGCACAAGACTTGTCTTGTTAAGCCAAGATATAATTACCCAAATGAAGGCTCAGACTAGCAACAATTGTGCAGGGTGTCAGGCAGGCAGGGTCAGAGAGGAATCTTCCCATCATCTGCTACATGATCTTTTTAGACAAAGATCTTAATACCCAGCCAAGTTCATATGGGAACATGCAGTCCATTGATATAGGACCCTCCATTCCAAGCCTTCATTCTATTCACAAAACCCATTTTGGGGGGATTTGGAAATCCTCCTTTAAGTCTCAATGCAAAATAAACAAAGACAAGCCTAGCAACAAAATGTTTTGACAAACCTGCAAAACAGGGATGACCAGTTGGAGGCAAGTAAGGCAGTTCCATGTAATTACATCTAGTCCTTGGCAGCCCTATAAGAGGTTTACCCACAGTTTCTCTCATCAGGAATAGAGAAACATAAGTTGTAAGAGAAGTTGTATTAAGGTGGCAGCTTGCCCTATGGCTGATTTAGTGTCATGGTGCCAAACAGGAAGTGACGGGGAAAGATAATTGGGGAAAGAGGCGCCACATAACAGGGGGATTCTGTGCTATAGTTCCTTTTTCTGGACTGTACCACCCACACTGAGCCTGGTGATGGCTTTCATTCTGCTGTTGGTACGAAACAGAAATAATCATGAGAATCAGTACGATCCCCCTTGGGCTTGCAGTGTCTGTGACTGCAAACAACAAGCAGTTTCTGGAAGCACGTTAAGAAAGAATAGCTTTTAAAGAGCTGGGAATGTCCAGGTTAAAATGTGGACTACTCTCATCTCTCCTACAAAATGGATTTGAAAGTATAGAAATGTAATAAATAAAATAAAATAATAAATAAAATGCTCTCTGATTTAAGCTTAGCAACTCAATGTCCACCTACTGATGAGTCCCTACAAAATTCATAGTATAGTACAAAAATGTTTGTCAATAGGAATGTCTAAACCTAGAATTCTTGTTAATTTTTACTTCAATGCAAACAAACTCACCCACCCACCCCGGAAACTATAATTAATGCAATGCAAATCCAAACATTGCTTTGGAGGGAGAATAGATTATGCAATAGACTTTGATTTTTCTGTAGAACATAAATTAGTTCCAGTTGGTTCATCCTAAGGGAAATACACTTTCACTTGGTAAACATAGATACTGCCAAGGTACATGCCATCAAGGTGATAAGTAGTCTGGAATTTTAGGTGCTAGGTAACTTGATAGCATGGTGGGGAGGGAGAAGGTGCAGCTGATATGAGAAAGATAATAATGATTTGTTATTCTTCTATCATGATTTTGCTGATGTGAATGTTACCCAACTATATGTCGGGGCTGGAAAAATGCTGGATATTTAAATATTGGGGCTGTGGTTCCTAGGAATTTGGAATAGTTTTCCAGCTGTTTCCCAACATTTTAAAATCAAATTTCTCTAGATTTTCAATCTTGCATGTTGTTCATCCTGAAGAGTTGATACATTCTTTGCACATATTTGATAGGATAACATGCCAATTGATGGATAAAGTCTGAAAAGTTACACACCTTGATAGATTTTTCTGGCACGAGACTTGTGTAAATTCATGTATTGTCTGAATAATATGGATAATATTCATCTGTATTCCAATTTCGTCTAGTGTGTATATCTATACCGTATAAGTTCTAAGCCTCTTGCTGCCTTTGGTGAAAGAAAACGGATGTTTTTCTCTTGAGTCTCTGTTTTTATTTTTACATAAATTCCCAGATGATGCTTGTAGAGAGAATTCTAGAATCTTGCCTCTGTCTAATAAATGTTTTCTAAATGTAACTTCTGAGAATGCTATTCAGCTACTAGAATTTGTCCTGGGAATCTAGGCATATCTTGAGAGGAAGTCCCATGTGCACTAGAAAGAGATTCCCATTCCGTAGCCTGAGATGTAGGAAGTACATGAGAGAAATACTAGGACAATTATAAAAAGGGAACAACTGAATCTAAGATGGGGAGCGGCTGTGTTGTATTGATGGGTGTGTATAGGGAGTCTGAAAGGATAGATTTAAATTACATTTTTCATTTGTTCTTAACTTATTTTCTAAACAAAAGTGCATACTAATTGGCATCATTACAGCAAGCAGCTTGCTGGTCAATGCCCTTTACCCATCATGGGCTGACAGATGACATGTTATCCCATCGTGGTTAAAATAATTGTGGGTTCCCAGAGTAGCTTATTTGGGGTAAATAAGCCACCATGGATGCCGAAAACAGCCCACAGGTGACACGCTAACCCTCCGTTGGTTACTTGGGAAAATGAACCAACATGGGTTAATGTGTCATCCAAACCCAGCCATTGTGTATTTTTGTTTTTTGTATGCTCTTCAATAGAGATGTGAGTTTATTTTAGAATCAACAGTTTCTTGCACCCCTGCATGTTGCCCAATGGGAAGCTAGCTGGTAAGTGGTTGTTTCAGAACGGGGATGGTGATCAGCCCCTCTACTTTCATCCACCTCTCTCCAAAACACCCACTTCCCAGCATACCCCTTTTTGCCACTGGGGAAAAAAGCCCCCAGCCCCCCCCCCCCGGCATCCACCCCCACCGCCCTTTCCAATTTTTTTAATGTTTTCGTTCCATTCTTGCAGAAAGCAAGGAAGCCGGGAATGAGCAGGTGGTGAAGGGATGCGGGCCACCCCTTCCGCCCCTCCACGTGTTTGGGATCCTCATTTCTACAGAAGAAATGGGGCACGTTCCCAAATCCCCATAGCGATGGCTGTCCCTGGTTTGCTTTTGACAACTGGTTTTGTTGGTTTTAAATTGATGGTTTTAAATTTTGTATACTTTTTAATGTTCACTGGTTTTAACTTTTGTAAACCACCCAGAGAGCTTTGGCTATAGAGCAGTATATAAATGTAATCAATCCATCCATCCATCAATCAACTGTCATTTTTGAGAGCTGTCAAAACTGGTGGGGAGACAGCTATCGCAATGGGGACTGGATACCAGCTCTGCCCTCCTTCAGCCCTGCATGTTGCCCAACACGCAGGAGGGCAGGCTGGTAGTCATCATTTTTCTGCAGCTGTGCTCCTGTGCAAGACTGGGAAAACAACACCATTTTACTGATTTATTTATTTATTTATTACATTTCTATGCCGCCCAATAGCCGGAGCTCTCTGGGCGGTTCACAAAAATTAAAAACTTTCAAAGTATAAAACAACAGTATAAAGCCATAATATAAAATACAATATAAAAGCTCAACCAGATAAAAACAGCAGCAACGCAAAATTACAAATTTAAAACACCAAGTTAAAATTTATGTGTGCAAATGGAAAGCCCCATTTGCCATAATGGGCAAAATTACAGGAAAGGATCCTATTCCTGGTTTTGTGAAAAAAAACATGAACCCCCCCCCCCCCCCCAGTTGCAATCAGAGCCAGAAGGGGAACATGGACAATGGCTGTGCATGATGGCAAAGGTGATCGCAGCCCCTCTGGGCAAGAGCGGCAAAGGTACTGATGCTCTCCCCAAGCAGCTCGCAGATGGGCTGATAGATGACACGTTATCCCATTGTGGATAAAATAACTGTTACTGCAAACCGTGGGTTCCTAGGGTGGCTTATTTTTGGTAAATAAGCCACCATGGGTAATTAAAAACAGCTTGCAGATGCCTGCCTAACCCACCATGAGTTACTCGGAAAATAAACCATCATGAGTTAATGTGTGATCCAAACCAAGTCCTAGTGTGTTTTTGTTTTGTGTGAGCTCTTCACTATAGATATGGTGAGTTTGTTTCAGAATCAACAGTTTCTTTCATTTAATATTACTCTTCCAATTAGTAATTTAATTTACATCTCTTGTGAAAGTGTTTACTTCTGTATAAAAAAGGCATTGAACACTCTTATTCCTAACTGTCCAATATAACTTTTAAAAAAAGCAGGTGATGCTAAAGAAAGAGGCTTTATATTTGGGATGACTTCTAAACAAGAATTGTATAATAGTAGGATCTTTTTATAGGTTGAGTAAAATGTATTGATTTTGGAATGTATTCAGACATAAGGCTAAGCCAACTATGTAATACATGAACAAGTTACAGTGAGCCTTGGATGTGCCTCCTCCCACAAGCCTGAGAGGAGTTCAGAATATTGTGTTCTGCTTTTGGTTACCCATGGTGTGCCATTTTTCACAAATTGGCAAACTGTGCTTAACACTGGTAAATTTCAAAGCAAGCCAACTTTCAGATTAGAGTTATGAAGCTGGGAGGTGGCGGCGGGGAGGGACGTGAGCCCAAGGTTCAGTGTGGCTTGTTCATGTAGTATTAAGGCCAGGACTTTATGTTACACCTGAATGCAGCCATGTTCTTTAAGCCAGCCTGCTCCACTTCCAAGAAATTACTTTGTGTTCTTTAATATCTGTTTTCAGCTAAACATTCTTTCATTTATTGAGGAAACTGGCATCATGATAGAAAGGCTTTTCTTGTTTGAAGATCACAATAATCAGTTAAGTCTGTTTTTGGATACCTCCTTTTGTGAAATAAAAGAAGGGATTATGCCCCAAAAGGAATTGTGACTGCTAGCTGTGAAAAATGAAAAAAGTGCTTTAAGCTGGAGTCTAATGTGTAAATGAAGCTAAAACCTAAGCAGCTGTACTTTGAGATTAGCAGGCCTTTCTTCAAAATACAGAGGAACTACTTCTTTTTGCAAAAAAAATGAACAGTGCCCCTGCCACTGTGTGCTAAATCTGCAAAGCCCTAACGAGTGTGAGCATGCAAAGCTTCGACACTCAATATGAAGCCTGTCTGGTTTTATGATTTCCAAAACAGCACTCTTTGTGTATGTATCAAGAAGGAATACCAACATTTGTAGTATGAACATGTAACCACTGCATAGAACTGCTTAGCTAGAAGGAAATGTGTGCTATGGCTTCATTTTGTTATGGCTGTGTTAGCGTCTGCATTGCAGTGTTACATTAAAATAAAAAATATTTAGTCAAGCATGAATCATAGACTTACTGCAGATGTAAAATGTCTCCATCACTTCTGCTTTCTGAAATGTTGCAAGAACACCATGCACTTGATACATTTCTGGGCAGTTGTATCTTGATTCTGGAACATGGATGAGGAAAGGGAATGTGGCATGGCCTCTTTCCACTACCCCTCAATCATAAGTACTGCTGAGACCAATTGTGTTATATCGCCCGTTGTGGTTTGCTATGGCATGTGGGTCTCCTAGAAACGGACAGCCCTCACATTCTGTTTTCTGAGGAGTTGATCAGCAGCGCCTTCCATTTTTTATTTATTTTATTTGCTTTTCAACAGGCTTGAAACATGCCCCTTTTATGAAAAATCAACTGCATGATGCTAATAAATATAAAGAAGAAACTGTTAAATTCAGATGCAGAACGTTGGTTCGTTCTTTCCCTAGATCCAAGCACTGTATGATTGTTTCATTTTACTGTTTGCATTGCAAAATGCTACCATGGTGTTTCATTGCAATCATCTGCCTTCTGTGCCCAATCTCTCCCCAAAAAGGAAAGAGAGTACAAACTTTACTTCTTCCAGGATGCTGGGTTTAGTCCTTGGCATCCTAAGGTGTCTGGAACTTAAATTTTAGAACTCATGGGGTTTACAACAACCATAACACATTGCAAATATTTCCTGTTTTCCAGCACTAGTTTACTGAAAACAAGTAATTGCTTAGCTTGTCCTTAAGTTGTTGAAATGTATTAAAGATCATGCTTTCATTAAAAGTAATGCACTTGAAGGCATAACCAGTCTAAGTTGTCACAGTGTTGTATATAGCAGGAGAGCCACCACACCTAAAACTGCAAAGACTGATATGATGAGGTAAAGTTCCTTTGATCCTCAAGCTGGTATGTTGAAGCAGAATCTACTATACGTTTCCCCACCCCACCCCACCCCAAATCACCATAGCTGCCTAGATTAGCTTTCCCCAGTCTGCTGCCCTTCATGCTGTCTGAAGATACTGGGGGTTATAGTTGAACCCATCTGAAAATCACTAGGTTGCAGAAGGCCAGTCTAGATGTTCTTCCTCCAACTCTAGGTATGTGTTTGGGGGTGGGGGATTAATGCTATTAATGCACATACATCAAATCTCACAATTGTTTGTCCTAGAACATTTAAGCAGGTTATTATAGAAGCGTTGGCAGCAGCTCATTTACTCAGCTTAATGAAGCTTCAATAATGCTGCTTAGGAATCTTGCAGAAGAAATAGTATTTTTCTGAACCTGTTCAGGGTGGCAAAATTAGAATTCTAAAGTGGCTGCAAGTGAATTTCCTATCCTTGACTTGTGTTGTTCATCAAAATAATTGGGATGAGTCAGTCTTGTGGCTGCCTACTTGTTTATCATGCTGATGCGTACAGTATTTAAGCAGAAAGCTGCAAGTAGTTTATGCATGCATACGGCTAGCATTTGAATGTGTAGACTGAGCTTTCATTGGGACAAGGTAGTACCTAAATATTTGAAAATCTGTCTAAGCTGCTAGAAACTATTTAAGAGAACTTAGTAGGGAGCTGCTTATTTTGGATCCAAAAATAGTGTCTTGGTAATATTGTCTCCGTGGTGTGATCTCTTTGACCATCCTGATTTGGAGTGAAGTATGTTGGGTCTATATTTTGTTTTCTGTTTTAATTGAAAGAAAGACAGATTGCTTGTGTGTTAGTTCTCCATTTGCCCTGCCTCAAATCTATACTGTTAAAAAATCCTTTTCAGTCTTTACCCTCCACTTAGTCATAATAGTGTGGAGGGAGAGCATGGCTGTGTTCATTGCAGAACATTCCTGCCCCAACCATTGTCCTTGCATTGGGGGAATGTCTGTAAAAGAGAAGGCTGCTGTAGATTTTGTGTTCCAAATCACAGGGAACGCGTCCTTTTTACAGACATAGCCCCACTGCATCACAGAGCCAGCAGGACAACCCTACTCTCTCACGCTACGCGATTACAATCATGTGGAGGATAACACTGCAAAAGAGCTAAAGTAGAATGAAAATCTATTATAATTTTGTTTCCCACTTAACAGTAAACCTTTATATATGAATAGTTCTACCTAAGCCTTGAGGTTGCATACTTCCGTCCCCTTAGGTGCTGAGATTCCTTCATTGATATCTTTGTTTTGTATGAAGCATCATTTGCCAGCAAGCCAGAATTGGAGACCACAGCATCAGTGTAGTTTCCTGTTGTGGTTTGCAGACAAGTTATTCTTTGCCTAGTTTGTCCAGTTCAGATTTAACTGCAAACAACGAGGTAGAGGAAGGAATCAAAAGAGTGGAGTTCAGACAACACCCATTTATTCAAAGGAAATGTGAAGGGCGCATGGGGCTGCGCAGGCCAGCCTCATCCCCCAATTGCTACATCAGGTACCTCCAGCTCTGTGGCGAATGCAGCTCCTTCTCATTTACCCTAAACTTGGGTTTGTGGCAGTGACAGGTCTAGCCCACATGGCCCCATGACACCCTCACACATTTCTTGAACGTCTGCATTATTCATAAATGATCTGGAATTAGGAGTGAACAGTGAAGTGGCCAAGTTTGTCGATGACACCAAATTATTTAAGGTGATTGAAACAAAAAGGGATTGTGAGGAGCTCCAAAGGGACCTCTCCAAGCTGGGAGAGTGAGCATCCAAATGGCAGATGCGATTCAATGTAAGCAAGTGTAAAGTGATGCACCTTGGGGCAAAAATCCCCAACTTCAAGTATAACTTGATGAGATCTGAGCTGGCGGTGACCGAACAAGAAAGAGATCTTGGGGTTGAGGTGGACAGCTCAATGAAAATGTCAACCCAGTGTGCAGCCTGTGTAAAGAAGGCAAATTCCATGTTAGGCATTATTAGAAAAGGAATTGAGAACATGCCAGTACTATACTTCCTTTATATAAATCTATGGTGCAACCACACTTAGAATACTGTGTACAGTTCTGGTCACCACACCTAAACAAAATGTACTGTAGATCTGGAAAAAGTGTAGAAAAGGGCAATTAAAATGATTGAGGAGCTGGAGCATCTTTCTTTGAGGGGAGGTTACAACAACTGGGATTGTTTAGCTTGGAAAAAAGCTAAACAGAGAGACATGACAAGTGACCAAATTGTGCATGGTGTGGAGAATGTGGATAGGGAGACATTTTTCTCCTTCTCCCATAATACTAGAACCAGGTGTCATCCCATGAAGTTGATTAGTGGGAAATTCAGGACAAATAAAAGGAAGTAGTTCTTTACACAGCACATAATTAAACTATGGAATTCATTACCTCAAGATGTAGTGTTGGCCACCAATTTGGATGGCTTTTAAAAGGGGGTTGGATAAATTCCTGATGAGGAGGTTATCGGTGGCTACTAGCCCTGATGGCTGTGTGCTACATCCAGTATCGGAGGCGGGAGGGTGCTGCTGCATCGTGTCCTGCTTTGTTGGTCCCTGGCAGACCTCTTGATGGCCACTGTGTGAACAGAGTGCTGGACTAGGTGGACCCACGGGCTGATCCAGCATCAGGGCACTTCTTCTGTTCATCTGAACTGTCCTGGAGCAAGTGCAGGGAGGAGGAAGAGAGGATTGTGTGGGTGTGAATGGTCAAACCCTGTTTTTCTGTTACATATAAAAACTAGTCTAATAGCAAAAATTAACCAATGTTGGCGCCAGTCTATCCTCCAGCGGATGGATTCCAAAGTTGGGTTGTTGCCAATTGACCTATTAAGTCAATTAACAGGTCAATTGACCTATTGACCAATTGACCTATTAAGAGTTCCGAAAGTCCAGACTCATCAACTTAACAGTCTACTAGCATTCAAGAAAGCTATAAAGACTGATCTCCTCTGGCAGGCCTATCCAGGGGAATTTTAAGATGTTTTTAGGATGTTTTTAACAATGTATATTATGTTTTAATTCAGTTTTATGTATTTTATCATTTATTGTTGCTCCCCGCCTCGCTCAAAATGGAGAGGTGGGTAAGAAATAAATTATTATTATTATTATTATTATTATTATTATTATTATTCATTTGGTGGTGGTTTAACAAAAAGAGCCTTCTCAACAGATCTCAGGTCACAGCCAGGATTATTATTATTATTATTATTATTATTATTATTATTATTATTATTTATTTATTTATTTATATAGCACCATCAATGTACATGGTGCTGTACAGATAACACAGTAAATAGCAAGACCCTGCCGCATAGGCTTACAATCTAATAAAGTTGTAGTAAACAATAAAGAGGGAAGGAGAATGCAAACAGGCACAGGGAAGTGTAAACAGGCACCGGGTAGGGTGAAGCTAACAGTATGGAGTTAGAACAAACTCAATATTTAAAAGCTATAGGGAAAAGAAAAGTTTTTAGCTGAGTTTTAAAAGCTGTGATTGAGTTTGTAGTTCTCAAGTGTTCTGGAAGAGCGTTCCAGGCGTAAGGGGCAGCAGAAGAAAAAGGACGAAGCCGAGTAAGGGAAGTGGAGGTCCTGGGGCAGGCGAGAAGCATGGCATCAGAGGAGCGGAGAGCCCGAGCGGGGCGATAGTGTGAGATGAGAGAGGAGAGATAGGCAGGAGCTAAGCCGTGAAGAGCTTTGAAGATACAGGATGAGGATGATACAGGGAGAGGTGCTCCTTTAGGTAGGTAGGTCCTAAGCTGTTTAGGACTTTGTCCATGAAAACCAGCCAACTTTGAATGGGGCTCATTAACAAATGGGCAAGCAGTGCAACCATTTAAGAACCAATGTTCTTAAACATATAACATAGGTTTGCAGGTGGGTGAACATGGTTGCAATGTTACTGTTGTTTGAGTTGTAGGGTAGTACTAATAATCCTACTCCCAAACTCAAAC
This sequence comes from Elgaria multicarinata webbii, assembly GCF_023053635.1. Classification (NCBI taxonomy): domain Eukaryota; kingdom Metazoa; phylum Chordata; class Lepidosauria; order Squamata; family Anguidae; genus Elgaria; species Elgaria multicarinata. The sequence continues at coordinate 22,537,710 of NC_086175.1, read as the reverse complement.
TGTGTTTAGAGAATGTGTGGAAACAGGCAGGATTGAGTGCACTGGCCAAAAATCCAACCTCTGTGGATTCAGCAAAACATATGAATGGAGCTCACACATATAAAAAGGTACACACATGATTAGGGAGACTGATTGTGCAGGTTTCCCAATCATAATGACAGAATCTACGTACATGCTTACATTTTGTATGCATGTAGAGCTCCATCCACACAGTGTGTGAAGATCAGGGATGGGGTCATTGTTGTGTCAGTGAACATTGTGAAAGTAGGCATAGGGCTTTAGAATTCTTACTGAACATAAGAATTCCTTTTCTAAACTTACTAAACAAAGTAAAGTCACAGTTGCTAGATAACTCTGCTAAAGGTTTCCAATTATGATGATAGTAATGAATTTTGGGGGTTTTTTTGTATTTAATTGCAGGTATGAGAAGGTGCCTGTAATCTTGGTTGGAAATAAAGTGGATCTGGAGAGTGAGAGGGAAGTTTCATCGAGTGAAGGCAGAGCCCTGGCTGAAGAATGGGGTTGTCCTTTTATGGAGACTTCTGCTAAAAGTAAAACAATGGTGGATGAACTCTTTGCAGAGATTGTCAGACAGATGAACTATGCCTCTCAGCCAGATAAAGATGATCCATGCTGTTCTGCATGTAATATACAATAGCATTCCAAATGATGGAATTGGACCTAATTTGCTGTATTTTGGGTAAGGTAATACAACTGACTACTTTGCTTTGTGATTTGAAGTTGGGTCTCTTGAGATAAATCCAAAGTGGAGTAGCACCATTAACTCCAAGTGGAAAAGAATTGGGATAAGCTTCTGCAGTTTCCATACCTGCGGAATTGGGGATAAGCTTTTACAGTTCACTTACCTGCAGCACATCTCCTATACCTTCAACTCTGTGGCCTGGCCAACAGATTTACAGGGTGAGCACAAACAATGTATGTTGGCTTTGTCAGACAACAGCTACGGCTTTAAGTGAAGAGTTGTTGATGATGGTGAACAGGAGAGCCACCAGCAAAGACCCTTTGCACTCTGCATATTCTCTACTGATAAGTAACTGTTAACAAAGTTTATGTGTCTGCATATTGAATTTCAGGACTTGTCACTTGTGGCCAAGTTTACTCAGTCAAATATGCTAATTTCATCTTTGACGCAAGTGTTAGTAGGATTATCGGCAAATTGATGTAGTTCTGTTTTTTTCCCCTTTAAATTTGATTGTCTTCTATTATCCCATCATACGAAAAGGAAAATATTCCATCAGTACTTGAAGGTAAACAGAGGAGCTCTGAAAAAAGAAATCAACGGCTTGTGAAGAGAACAGTGGGACGTTGGGATGTGTTAATATTCTGCTTTGCTGCTCAGAAATGATCGATTGCTTCGGATTGCTGTTCAGTCAAGAAAGCAAACAAACCCTCTGTTTACAAAGCAGGAAATGTGTTCATCTCTTTACTGAACCAGGAAGAAGCAACTGTGATGGGGGTAAAAAAATCGCTTAGCCTTACTAATGAGGATTTTTTTTTTAGCACATTAATAAGTACCACCTTGTAAGGAAAATGAAGCCATGTTGTATCCAGATGTTCCTTTTTTGCAGAAACCTTTTAGGGACTGTATGAGCATCCTGCATTTTTAAGTTTAAGGATACCAGTTTATTTCTTGCCTTTAAGGGCTATGTCTTTGATGTGATACCCCAACTAACCTATGGAATTCAAATTTGCCATTTTATAGCTTTAATGTTGGCAATTTTGGTTAATTGAATTAACTGTGTGAAGTTACTTTGGCTCAGAAGTTGAATACACAATATTGTAATTCCATATGTGAGCGAGAAAAGGGTTCTTGTCTTCAATTGCCTAACATGCTAGTCAGGTGCTGCCATACAGTGATCCTGTTGCCCTGGTTATTGCTGTGACAAATAGTGAGTGAAAACGTTGTTTTGAAATGGTGCTCATCCTCTGATCTTAATTTTCATAGCAGTGAAATACTTATAATTTGCATGACTTAACAGCACCAGTTATATCTATTCTGATGTCTTACAATCAAGGAAGTTTCCGATCAGAATGTCTAAGGCTGAAATGCTGGAGTGATCATGTTGAGCTGGACCTTGATGGATAAATTTGGCCTTTAAAATGCAATATCACTGAGCCTGGGTCCAAATACCACCCCACAGTTTGGTTTCTCAGTCTTGTGAAGTAGCTCTGTAGTTTCTTGTGTAGATGAGTGGAGACGGGTGTATGTGTCTTGTGTGCGTGTTGGTGGGTGGGTGTGGAACTTTTTACAAATGCTGTAATGAACTTGAGTTCTGAGATGTTTGCCTCCATCAGCAGAAAAACAACCTGCAATCTAACGTGTGTCTACGAAACTGAATTCAGAAGCATTTTTTTAAAAAAATTGACAACACACGTCCACTTTATTTCTTACACAGCGGAACACTTTTAATTTAGTTCACTTTCTAACAACTTATCAATAATGATGGATGATTATAGGCCACTATTGCCTTAGTCCTTGCGTGATTCCCCACCCCACCCCACCCCCGTAATCAAGAAAACAAAGAGTGTAAAGCGAAACATGAGGTCCTACTCTGGAAATGTAGCTCCTTCCCAAGCAGCTTGCACAGTCATGGAGGTTTTGGCACTTAAGAGTGTCTCATATTGACAACCTGCATACGTTAAGGGGGGAAAGACTCTCAGAAGATCACAGTCCCTAAAATATTTTGGGAGGGACGTTATCCAGCAGTAGCTTTGTCTCTTAAAAAAAATAACCAGCTTCACTATTCATATAAAAATGAGATGAGTTATATAACATTAATTTTGATTGCATATTATGCAGCTTTATTCCAAAAATATTTCCCACCCTGCATGTCATATTGTTTACGCAGTGATTACAGGGGACACAAGTAAGATGAACGGTGGGCATAAATGGCAATTCTGGTAAAAATGACAATAAAAATGGGCATGATTTTGATGTGGAAGTCTTCGCATCAATTATATGGTGACCTTAAACAGAATAATTCGAAGTACTTCCTCAATAATGCTTTTTGCTGTTTTAGAGACAAGGCATTGTGTGTTCTTGCAAGAGTGTAATCATTTTACATTATGTGTAATTCTAAGGAGGCAGCTTGTGTGCTGCTTGGCATCTGCTTACATGGCTGTAAGTGGGACAGTGAAGAGTTCATTTAACTAAAACACTGTAAATCAGTAAGAGGGATATTAAAGCCTACAATTCGTCATATTAACATGGGATTCCCCCCCCCCTCCCATGTCATGTGTTAAGGCCAACAGAGTAAGTTGCAAGCAAACTGGGTGTCTAGTGTCACCAGCTCTCTAGTGCCAATTCAAGAGGTGCCAGTACTCCTGTTTCGATTCCTCTCTTCCTGATCCTGTGGTGCTGATTAGCTTCTCCCTCTTCCCGTTGTTGCTCTCTTGCATCAATATTTTATTTTATTTTAATTTTTTACATTGGCTGACCTGGAAGATGGACTTAAAGAAACTAGGGTAGCTGACTGCCAGCCTTCTCTAACCTGGGCCACTTAGCAACCTGGGCTGTGCGCCACTGGGCATATGGCACTTTTCAGGTATAAACCTTGTAACGTTCACAAACATGCCACGGTGGCACTCCCTCGTCCATAAAGATGAAGGAGTGGCACACTGGCATGCATCAGCACCGTTTTGGGAGTTGCTTGTCAAGGATGACTGCTTATTTTTGTATCCTGATCAGATTCCAATGATAGTAAATTTGTTTGGGTATAACATGCCTTAAAATATTATCATTTGATCCAAAGACCCACTATTCTTTAGCTATTCTTGTAGAGCTTTGTATTTTTCTGCAGCTGGCATTTTTTAAGTTTATATTGTTGTAAAATGTTGCAACTTCTTTTGAAAATATGTTAATTCCCCACTTTGCTTTCTACAAAAGTTAATCAGTTGTGAAAATTTAAAATAAGCCACCCTCACCTCGCGCCATGTACGTATTGGCAGTAGCTTTTCGGGACTTTCTTTTCTGGTTGGACCAACAATAGATTATCCCCTTTAACTATGTTCCCATGTCTAAATTTGGCATTCATTTCTGTGGGCAAACTTACCAGTATTTACTTTTCTACATGACACATGCTGCCTAAAAATGTTGTTCATTTAGGGTGAGGGGATACATGGTTTTTCACCAGTGTGCAACTGAAGCACCAATTGGGCTGTAATTACAAAATTCCATGACAAAGCAAATTTGACAACTGCAGGAATTTTAAAGTCCATTATTCCTCTGTCAGTTCTTGATCAGGGTTTCAAGAAGGGATTGCAGTGTGTTTTTGAAAACTAGGTTTAACCATTGACAATTTGGGATTTCCTAGAGTTGAATAAAGATATTTAACACTTGATTGTTGAGCTCTGTAACAACTGATAACTGAAAAATGGAGTAAGTTTTTATAAGGTGTCAGTCAGTTGTTTAAATCAAAATGTTTCAAAATAAATCAAATTGTACATAGAACTCAATGCAAACTCAGCAGTTGTATTTGGAGTTAAATTATTTTAACAAATAAATTTATTTAATGAAACGTCTGTTGGGTTTCCTTGTACATTCCCTGTTACATTTCTTGCTCCACACCCCAAGCCAGCTACATGTTTTACTATTTTGCTTGCTCAGAATTCAGTTAACCCTTACCAGCTTGCCTCTCTCGAAAGGAACACATTTGTCCTGTATTACCGGCAAGCAAATGTCAAAGAAAATCATTCTTGCCCCGTTCATTTAATACATAATGTTTTTGTAAGTCAGTCACTCTATTTCCAAGCAATGCAAGAGAATGAACTAAACTATTTGTAATAGCACCACATGTAATGGAATTAAGTTTCAGCTAAAACCAACCTTGATTTAAAACTAAATGGCGGTGCATCAAATCTGCTACTCCTAGATCATTACATTTTGGAGCTTGTATCGCCTTGCAAAATGACACAGTTCGGACTCGGTAGTCCTATTTCAGCAGCGGTAGTGCTAATGTTAACACGATTGTTCCAGCTTACTGACATTGATTAGCAGTTGCATTGTAGTCGTGCCAGTAGGGATAAAATACAGCATTGTGTGCAATGGCAATGAGTATTGGGTGGTTTTTGTTTCTAAGCCATGTGGGTCCTCAGGTGCCAAACGCTAGTGGCTGGCACACTGTGAGAACGATGTATTCCATGGCTAGTGCTGTGAAGATTGACTAATGCTGCTAATTGTACAGAGCCGTCAGCTGGTCTTGTTCCTGATAACTGGCCCATTCATTCTATAGGCCAGTTTCCACTGCAGTTTTGGCCCAAGTCCTTCTGGAGGCCTCTAGTAGCATTCCACCCATTTAGCAATACATGTGTGTTTTGCAAATGAGAGTAACTATATAGGGTAATGTGGACTATGAGTTCGTTTGTCTCCTCTCTTCCACCCCCACCTTCAATTTACATTTCTATTAAGTTTCCCACAATGCTGGCCTTTTAGAATGTTTGTTCAGCTTCTGATACTGGGTGGGGGAGGTACTTGCTTGTTTACTGCAGTAAAATTCAGCCATTTTCTTTCCTAGAAAGTACAGGAAAGACATTAAAATCAGATGTCTATTACCTCTTGATTATTACTGACACATTTTAAGGCCACCCTTCAGGCTCCCTAATTTATAGACGAGTCTAGCAAATGTCCCACTGGTTACTTTTTAAGTGGTGCATATGTAAAATATACATACACATCCACTCAGAGTGATTGATTCATTGGCTTTAACAGGTGGTGATCTGAATAGTGGGTCGGATCCAGGTTTGGTCATGCTTTGAGTAGGCCCATTGAAATCAATGAGACAAGGTGTCATGACTTACCAGTCCCCTTGATTTTAATGGGCCTACTCTGTGGCTTAAGTCCAGATCCAACCGAATGTCAGCGGGGTGAAATACATTCAACTGAATAATTGGGTTGACTCTTACATCCCTGACTGCAATAGTTGGGTTGCTGTTTTTCCAGGCTGGAAGTGGTGTTTTTTAAAAAGTTGCCTTAAAGTACTTCTAAAAAGGCAAGTGGCAGGCACCATCAGCGAAGAGCCATTTTGCCCTCTTGCACACAGGGGCGAACACTTTGCCTGAGGTGGTGCCTCCTGCCGAATGCATGATCTAAACACAAAGTCTGCCTTTTTCTCAAGATCTTGGTTTATTCATATGCAAATATATTCACATTTAATGGATTGATTAAAAATCATGATCAGCTAAGTTTGTGTTAATTGAGTGATAGTCTCACTGGTCATTTAGATTTAGAGTAGGACTGTGTCAGAACAACGTTGTCCTGGAGACAGAAATGTACCATTTCGGAGGAGAAGAAAAAATATGAAATGATGTCTCTGCATGTTAGGGAGAATGGGGTGTGTATGTTGTGTGTGGTGGTGGGGAATCTTGCTTTATTTCTTTCACAACAATAAAGTCGTTCACGTTTCTCTTGCGTACTAGGTATGGCATTTCAGAACTTTTCTCTGAACATGTACATTGAACAACGTGTGTGTACTGTTCTTGCCATCCTGCATTATCTTTCACATGGAGGTCACTGTGTAGTGCTGTATTGATCAAGCATTTGCAGCATTCTGCTTCCATCCTAGTCAGTCTGGATCTTCCATTCTTTTAAGCCTTGTATCTCAGTAGTCCTAAAGTGAAAGTACACAATCAGGTTGTAATTTTAAGTGAACATCAATACTATACCAAGAAAATGAATAATGAAATGCTTGTCTAAAACTACTTAAACAAGTAGCTCGTCTAAAACAAGATGGTGGTTTATTTTTTTGGTCTTATTGTCCCTGACAATTCCTGGGAAATCTAATACAGAGATAATAACAAAATGTGAAAAATGTATGTAATATCAATATTTCATAAAATTCAAACTATAACAGAAGATAACATATATCAACTATAAAGATATAATCTGTAAAAACAAAAGTACAACAATTAAAAGGCTGCAATATCTTGCAAAAGGACCCACAGCATTTCATTTCCCCCCAGCTATTCAAATTCCCTCTTCATCACAACAGGTAAAGCTGTAGGAGTATAGCTAGAGTGACCAGATACAAAGGAGGGCAGGGCTCCTGCAGATTTAAGTGTTGTGATGAAGAGGAATTTTCACCAGGTGCTGCATGCATACAAATGACAGCTGCTGAAATTCCCTTTTCTGTACAGCTGTTAAAGATACAGGAGCCCTGTCCTCCTTTTCATATGGTCACCCTACATTTATAGCCCATGTTTTTTTCCCTCCTTTTGCAAGGAACGTAAAGTGGATTACATGGTCTACCTCTCCATATTATCCCCACAACAACTCTGTCAGGTAGATTAGGCTGAAAGTCAGCGATTGATGAAAGTATGGGGGGAAATGCAGTTAGAGAAAGGGACCTCATTTGGAACCCTTTACCCTGACATTGATGCTGAATTTGGACATTCAGCTTTAGGATTTAAAGAAGCCGTAAGGGAGGAGAGCAAGGATGTGCACACTAGCTATGCCACCCTCCTTTGTAATCCCCATCACCCTCTGTGTTGAGGGTGAACTTTGAAGTAGAGAGCACTTCCAGGAGGATGCAACACATCTTCTGGAATGTAAGAACATCCATGCTTCGTTTGTAGTGACCAAAGTAGTCTGGTACTTTGGATGGGCTGAATCGGTGCTAGCTCCAGGTAAGACACTCTCAGTGGGCCCCTTCTCACCAGCATTGTTTTCTGCTGCTGCTCTTCCTTATCATTGCTGCCAATGATAAGGAAGAGAGCAAAAGAGCAGGCAGGCAGTGGCATCTGCTCCTCTTCCTCCTCCGCATCACTTCTGTTGTCAGGGCCAGAGCGCGATGTGGGGGAACACACAAGCTGAATGGGGAAGAGGAGCAGCAGATCTGGGAGCTCTTTTCAGTGGGCCCTCTGCTGAAGTGTGGGCCCTCGGCCGATGCCCAGTCACGCCAACCTTTGATGCCAGCCCTAGTCTGACTCATTATGTCACAAGAATAGATGGCGTAGCTAGAGCACTAAATGAGAGCCAGCCGCCACCGCTGCTGCTTTACATGAGGCTACAGCACTTGTAGAAACGTTTAGCTTGCAAGCAGAATTACATACAAAACTGAATAAAAAGGTGCCTGCGTAGGGTGAAAGCAAGACAGTTTAGGCCTTTTTCAAACATCTGCAAATCCTAGTAGAGGTGAGTCTACACACCCATTCGCTCGAGAAGCTTCATCCCACCTACCTGCTTCCCTCGGATTATCCCCGTAGCGCTAAGCTTTCGCGGTTGTTTTTGTTTTTGTTACTGGGCAACAGGGATCCTTTGCATACCAGGAAGTTTGTTTAAGGGTGGAAATGTAAAACATCATTAAAAAATCAATGGATGATCCAATTCAATTCAAATTTGGTATGCTTAAAGCTCTTCTTAATATCTATTACTGTGCCAATTTTGGTGTCTTTATCTTTAAAGCTTACGCAGATGTAAGCATTTGTTTAAAATCCTGCTCCTGCGCCCCAGCGGCGGCTTGGAAGATACGCTCAAAAAGTAGGGGCTAAATAGGGCGGGTTTTTTTCTCTCTTTATTGCACAATTAAGGCAGGATGCATGGGAGTACTTCAGAATCAAAGCAGATTATAAGGTGGAAAACTTCTGAGTCCTTTGCATGCAATTCGCAGTGATTGCACAGTATAATGCTAGTGTGATAAAGCTCACACTCCCTTGTCATTTTGAATTTTGCTAAGCAAGGATACTGAGCAAGATTATTTGACAAGCTGCAGTTTTATGGGGAATGGGAACTTGAAGCGCCTCATCTCTTGATATAATTGAAGTGTGTAGGGTTGGGCTCTGCTTGCATTTTCATACCATTGACTACTGAGGTCAACCATATAAGCCACCACAGCCAGAGAGTCTAGATTTGTTTCTAAAGGAACAATGGGCCCTCCAAAGTAATATTTAAATTGAGTTATTTTGCCTGCACGTGAACCTCTACTTGTGTCGTTTAACCAGCTGAACAAGTAGGAAGGCATTGTGTAGCAATGACATTGGGCCTTGATCCTGAAACCTGTTCTGTAAAGGTGGAGTCAGTCAAGGTGTCAGTCTGGAAATCAAAGCGTTGGTTTGCAACCTCCTTTCCAAAGCTTAAATGCAGCTCGTTTATCTAGCATATCTAATTACACAGAAAAGATACTTCCTCTTAAATTAGGACAGCGACGTTCAACTGATTGGGTAGCTTCATCTATTAAAAAAACCTTCTGATCATCTAAAATGGTATACCCAAAGAATCACTTTTCCCCCCAAATTACCTTTAATACAAATACTTCTAAAACTCATTTCTGCAGTTTTTATAAGAGGATTCCCTCCACCCTTCTCTATCTTACACACAGAGAGACAGGAATTATGACTCTTCTAAGGTGGTGATTGATCCACATACTTTCATACTCTATAAACAAAGGATGTGTCCTTTAAGAAACAAAAAGAAAAGAATATGTTTTATTCATATGCAAATTTATCCTCACTTATTGATTTACTTAATTCAAATTCATATGACTGAGATTTCTTTAATCAGGTGACTACAGTAGCTGTACAATATCTGATGCCCGGACTACATGTAGTCTGGGTCACAGAAACACCTAATCTCCTGACAGCTGGGGAATGGCATTGATTAAACCGAGATCCCATGATCCATTTATCATTTGGTCCCAGTTATAGGGCTTGTTAAGCCCATCCCACGCTTTTTCTTCCACCGAAAAGGGGGACTATTACAGGCCAAGGGAAAACAGTGGCAACAGCAATCTTTGACTGAAAGGCACCAAAGGCCTTTGACTGAACAATTCCCCTTGTGCTTGCAATGAAATGGGCATGCCACAGGCTGTGATACTAAGCTCTCTTTTGATGAGTAGCTTATGATATAACTATAGGGTGACCATATGAAAAGGAGGACAGGGCTCCTGTATCTTTAACAGTTGCATAGAAAAGGGAATTTCAGCAGGTGTCATTTGTATATATGGGGAACCTGGTGAAATTTCCTCTTCATCCCAACAGTTAAAGCTGCAGGAGCCCTGCCCTCTTTTAAATCTGGTCACTCTAGTATAGCTCCTGCAACTTTAACTGTTGTGATGAAGAGGGAATTTCACCAGGTTCTCCATATATACAAATGACACCTGCTGAAATTCCCTTTTCTATGCAACTGTTAAAGATACAGGAGCCCTGTCCTCCTTTTCATATGGTCACCCTATATAATAACTTCATTTTTTAAAAAAACAAGTGTGTTTTGGATTTGGGTCTAAGGCAAAGAGAGTAACTTTTTGGTTCCAGCATCATTTTCAGCTTTTCTTCACGATTTCACATCGGTGCTAGAGCCTTGCCTCTCATTAATGGCTTCCGATATTTCATTGAGAATATTCATCGCAGCACAGAGTACATTCTGTACAGAATGCATACAGTGCTTACAAGATTACTCAAAATGTTCGTTTTGAAATGGAAGCCCATTAGTATATTTGTCAGCGCTTTTCAGAAAACAGTTACAAGTACTGAACTCACACGACAAAACCCTTTTAAGTGAGAGAACATTTGTGAAGACCTAACACCTTTAAAGCAAGTGAAGGATGAAGGCATTTCCCCCCTTTAAGGCATAATGCTGAATTATTTTTCTCTTGTGTACCAATGTGTGTGAGTTTTTTGGGAGAGAATTACATGAAACTAGAACCCTTACCCCCTCTGAAAATGTTCTGCTACTTGGATGTTGGTGCTGGCCTTGTCTCTCCAGCCATGCCTGCATACATTCTAGTAATTAAGAACCATTAGCAATCTGTCCCATTTGTTAAATGCTGGGAACCTGGACAGCCTGAACATATTTACTACCCATTAATCAAGTAATAGGTTAATTATTATCATTAATTATGTAATAATAAGTTGGCATCAATTATCATTATTCTTTAATAAGTAATAAAAATAAGCACTCTTCTTCCAAATGTCCGGGAAACCCACACATTCTGTAATTAGAACAAATGATGTATCAAACCTAGATTAATCAGCATGAATGTGCTTAATGTGTAAATGAATTAGTTTTTATTCCAAACCATTTCCCCTCCAAAATATTTGGAAATTTTCTCTAGGACCATTATATAAAGGCAGATGGAATTTATGGGAAAGGCCATAGTTCCATGCGAGAGCACATGGGCTGCGTGCGAAGGGTTGGATCTAATGGAGCCATTCTGCCAATAGAAGGGAAACTGTTGGTGGAACAGGTTACCTCTTCCCCTTCAATCCTCTGGAGCAAATTTGGGGCAGGGGGAGGGGTGATCAGAGGCTGCAGGCAGCAGGAGAGGACAGGGAAGTCCTGTTACATGGGCAGACTTCTGCTTGCATAAAGTTGGAGCCAATCCATTAGGCCCCGGGATCAATCCATAGCCCCTTCAAGTAGAGCTGCAAAAGGTCCCTGCCTGAAACTCTGGAAAAGTGCATCATCATCATCATCATCATCAATTATTTCTTACCCGCCTCTCCGTTTGGATTGAGGCGGGGAACAACAGTAAGTATAAAATACATAAGATACTGATTAAAAACATAGTATACAGTGTTAAAATATCCTAAAAGCATATCAAAAGCATCCTAAAATTCCTCGTCCTGCCGGAAGAGATCAGGCTTTATAGCTTTCTTAAATGCTAAAAGACTGTTAAGTTGGCGACTCTCCTCCGGCAGGCCATTCCACCAAGTCAGTGTAGGCAGTACTGAGCTAGATGGATTCATGGCAGCTTCCTATGAAGAATTCAGCATTGGACTGTGACTTGGGAGATCCAAGGGCTAATCTCCATTGGCTCTTTTTTTGGTGGTAGGGAGGTTCTTTCTCTGCTATATGTTTCATTACACAGCCACTAGATGGTGCTGTGGTATTGTGCAATTATGGAAGCTGACACAGCCGTTAAAGCGTTTCATTGTGCGTTAGAGAAAATATCGCACTTTCCCTGATCTTTAACACAAAAAAATGGGATGAAGGTTATAAAGCATGGGAGAGGTTCTGGAGGTTAAACATTGCCATGTAAGCCCAGTCATGTAAGAACAAGTCCTCACTTGATCCAGAAGACAGGTAATGTAAGAATTGCTTTGAGAATCATTGCAGAAAAATGGAGAGTGGGGAGGAGTGAAACCCTGCAGGTAATGTTCTTTGTATCAGGAAAGTCAAATGGAAGATTGTTTTAGGTGTTGAAATGCTTCATATCCATCATCTTGGTCTTCATTCACATGGATACTTACTCTCTGATTTGGAAATTAGTGATAAAGGAAAAAGACATAACTCTTCCATTGACTGTTGTTGTTGTAGTAGTAGCAGAAGTATATAATGGTTGTGGGATGATTAAAGTTTGTACAGTTTACCTTTGTCAGGATACAGCCTCAGGTCTTTAAATGTTTTTCATCAGTGCTGCCCATCCCAAGCCCTGCGGTGCGAACAGTAGCAATCACGTTGGAGGATAATCATAACTGGATCTCTGCATTGTGCATTTTATATGACTTGTCAGTCAAAACAAGCTAAAGATAGCAACTGATTGAGGAAATGGTTCATGATAGTCACGCCCTGATGATAATTTCATTCACTCAGACCTGCTAGTACTATGAAACACAATGGTATCTTTGTAGACTATGTGCTCGATCTGGATTTAGAGCTTCATCACACCAGCGTTAGATTGTGCAATCACTGCGAATTGCGTACAAAGGACTCCGAAGTTTTCCAGCTTATAATCTGCTTTTATTGTGAAGTACTCTGAAGTTTTTCAGTTTATAATTTGCTTTGACTGTGAAGTACCACATGCATCCTGCTTTAATTGTGCTTCAAAGGCAAAAGACCCAACCTATTTTGGTACTACTTTTGAAGCCAATCATTTGTTGTTTTCCAAGCAGCTACTGGGGGCACAGGAGCAGGATTTGATATGTTTAAAGAAAAATTAAACAAATGCTTACATCTGCGTAAGTTTTAAAGATAGAGACATCAAAATTGGCACAGTAATAGATATGAAGGAGAACTTTAAGCATACCAAATTTGAATTGGAGTGGGTCATCCGTTGATTTTTTTTAATGATTTTTTACATTTCCCCCCCTTAAACCCATTTCCTGGTATGCAAAGGATCTTCAGAGTGCTGTCGCGAGGGTGTGATTTAGCTAGCAGCAACAACGACAGCTAAATGCTGTAGGGGATAATTTGAGGGAAACAAGTACGTGGGATGAAGCTATTAAGCATATATGGACGAGACCCATTGAAATCAGACCCATTGAGACCCATTGAAATCAATGTGACTGCATGTTGTGGCATATAGGCCGGCCTTCCCCCTACCTGGTACCCTCAAGATGTTCTGGACTCCAGCTCCAGTGATTCCTGACTATTGGTCATGCTGGCTGGGGTTGAAGGGAGTTAAAGTCCAAAACATCTGGAGGGCACCAGGTTGAGAAAGGGTGGTATAGACCAATTTATACAGCATGCTAGAGTAAGCTATTCCACACATATTATTCCTCTGATCCTTACAACACGCCTGGAACTACCCCCAAATTTTACCTAGTATTTGGCGATGGGGAAGGGGAGTTGAGGATAAAAGAGTAGTTTTCCTACTGAGCTTGTGGCAGAGGTAAAATTGGAATGGGAGACTCCCTGGGTCTCTTATTAGCCACTACACCAGGGAAGTTCAAACTCTTTCAGCCCAAGGGCCAAAAATCATTTCAGAGACGCTCTTGGGGGCCACATTCCAGTGGGGGGGAGGAAGCAAAAGAGGTGGGGCCAAAATACCAAACATATCAGATTTTAGTTTAATGCTCTTACTGCCAGTAACCGAGTCTTGGGAAAGTCAGTGAACCCTTTTAGAATGGATGGAAAAGTGCATCAGAAAAAGTGCATCAGAGGAAACCAGCAAAAAATTGGTGGTCAGGGAAAGGGTGGAGCCCGGGGGGAACAGGGCATGGCCATTTGAGGGATGTGTTCTTTAGCCCTGCACTACACTGTACGTGGAAGGCCAGCCACAACCTTTCTCAAATTGGGAAAGTATGCCGCCGCCTCTCCTCTCCCTTTGGGGAAAAATCTGGGAATGAAGTCAAAGACAAGTTGCAGGGATGCTTCCCTTGCAGAGTATTGGCTCAAAACTCAAATAGGCCGCTTACAAAAGAATTGTACACCTGGGCCAGGAGTGAAAATGCAGTTACTGTTGTGCTGCAGAATTCATTGTAAGAAAAGCTTTTTCTTTCTTCTTCTTCCTTTTTTAAAAAAGCACAATGCCAGTGACAAATCCAATAAGTGAGGGGAAAAGCTCATATTATACTTTATTGCAGCTCATCAGAGATGGCTATCACAGATTGTTCCAAAAGTTAAAATTAGCATTACAAAAAATAAAATAAAAATCTGCGGCCAGGCTACAATCATCTTGATAATATTTATGAGCAATCAGCTTTCCCCATAATTTTCTGCGTATCAGAACAGACCAAGAAGCCAGAGTAGAAAATGCTTATACCATTGCTGTAATATATTTCTATATTCCACCTGCAAATGCTTGAATTTGGAGTTGTGTTTTTTCTAAAACTCTCAGAAATGATGACAAAAAAGCAAGCTGCTTTGATTTGTGGAAGAGGTCCATCAGCCCGAACTCTTAAAGTAAGATTGTGGCCTTCTCCTTCTCAATCTTCTTGAGGACCCAACATCCTAACTCCTTTTTGCTTATGATGCTCCAAAATAGGGTGTCATCAAACACTCATAATCTACTGAGAGGCTGAGCAAATCCCTGTGCCAATGATTGTTTGTTTGTTTGTCCAAACAAATTGCAATGATTAACATGGGTAGCATAGATGCTGTAGTGGGGGGGCGGGGAAACCCCATCAAGCAATAGCAAGACCAAACTCATGAGCTAGCTGGTCAAGGAAAAACCGTAGAAGTAAACTTCAGTTGAACTTGCTTTCCAGCTAATGCTACAATGCTAAATACAAGCTTCTCAGGCACAGTAGCCTTTCATTTGAGCAAAGAGCCATGGGATTTGGCTCCACATGTTGGTTGAGGTTGATTTGAGGTGGTAGACTGTGTTCCACAAAGTCCCTAACCCAGGGATGGACAACATGTGGCCCTCCAGATGTTTTGGCCTATAACTCCCATCAGCCCTAGCTGGCAAAGCCAATGGTGAGGGATTGTGGGAGTTGTAGGCCAAAACATCTAAAGGGCAACAGGTTGCCCAACCCTGCACTAACCTGAAGGAGTGAAGTATTTGGGGCGGCAAAATAAGAAAAAAAAAGTAAGACAAAAAGAAAGAAAGAACTGATATCTCACATTGGATAAGACATCAATTTCAAGATGTTTGAAAACAAGATCTTCTATTCCATGGTTTAAAAAAATATCAAACAAATAAACCAACAGTGTTGAAAGGGGTCCAAAATGCCAACTCTTCCACCTTCTTTCCACAAGAGCGGACCATCTACTTGCCAGTCTCCCAAAATAATGCTGAGCTTTAATTTAGGATGAGAATTGTCACGATGGAAAAGGTAATGAGCACGAAGCATGCACATCACTATCAGCAATGATGGCTAAATGGAACCTCCGTGTTCAAGGTAGTATACCTTTGAATACCAGATGGTGGGAATCAACACCAGGATGAGGTCTGTTACCTTTTAGGGGCTGCCCCTCTTTTCCTTCTGCCTTTGCTTGCTTGCTTTACAAAGGCATCCATCTGGCCTTTTCTGGGAACTGGGTTCTGCGGTAAATAGATGGACCTATTCAAGAGGACTCTGATAGTTTTATTCATGTGAACAGCTATTGCTGATTTTTTCCCCAAGTTATTAATGCCCAGCTTGCCCAGCAGTAATTGCAGGTGGTTACGCTCCAAGTGTGACAGCAGTGCAAGAAACACAAGTCCATTCCTCCCCCCTTTAGGTTTTGGATGGGAGATCACTGGTCCGCCTGACAAGCCAATAAATTGGATTAGATACTTGTCTTGTTTTTCCTTCCGATTCTGTGATAGCAGCAAAAAACTACAGAATGGATGATCTACTTAGTGCTGTCAAACACAACATGGTGTCACTATTTTCTCTGAGTAAAGGCGCACGTGCTGTCCGGAAAGAACTCAGCAGCTGCCAAAAGATGTTTGTGGTTGTCAAATTAAAACAGGAGGAAGGGAATGGGAATTGTTGATCAGATTTTGTGTAGAGCAGAAAGGTATACAGTCACAGGAAGTAGCAGCTGCCAGCCGGGCCCAATTTTTCATATTTCGCTAGAAGGGGAGAAATGGGGAGGAAAAACCTACCAGTGACTGAATGTATTTGTGTGAGGATTGCAGAAGATAATGGAGGACTTCAAAACGCAAAATTAGTTTATTGGGTAATACAATACGGGTTCACTAGAGTTGCAGCTAACAACCTTTAAAACAAATGTCAGATCTACGTACCGCACCGCTGGCTATTAGGTTAGCTGCAATAATGCAGGGGGCAAACTAATCTTTATTAGCCCAATTATGAACATAAAGTTACAACAAGGCATTCTGCAGCCACAAGCCCCACCGAAATGAATGAACTTGGCACTAGCAACTTTGTCTAATTGAGTTTCTCTGATATAATTGAATCCATCTTGAAAATGACAACGGCAACAACAATATGCCTTAAATAGACGTTGCTGCTTGTGTAGATACCGTGGATCAAAAATGCCAGACAAGCGGTAGCAAAGCCCATGTTTTCCAAAAGGTCCACGACGTTCTACAAAACCAGGGGGGATTCTACACGTCGTACTGAGGGTGCTTCCATGCGCCCCCAGTGCGCCCCCAAAGCGATCGTGTAGCTTGCCTGGAGAAGAGACGAGGAAGAGGTGTCCTTGCCGCCACCGCCGCCACCACCACCACCCACTTACTTCCTCGCCGGCCGGGTCGGAGAGCTCGGCGGAAGAAGGTGGGGTGGAGAGCGGAAGCTCTCCACCCCGCCTTCTTCCGCCGAGCTCTCCGACCCGGCCGGTGAGGAGGTAGGTGGGTGGCGGCGGCAAGGACGCCTCTTCCTCGTCTCTTCTCCAGGCAAGCTACACGATCGCTTTGGGGGCGCACTGGGGGCGCATGGAAGCACCCTCAGTACGACGTGTGGAATCCCCCCAGGATCCAAGTGGCACGGCCAAAGTGCAATGAATGCAGAGGCAATGTCACTCCAGAAAGGGTAACAAAGGAAGGCGCGGGGCCATGGCTCACTGGCAGAGCATCTCCACTGCCTGCGGAAGGTCTCAGGTTTGATCCCTAGAATCTCCAGGTAAAGCAGGAAAAAACCCTGCCTGAAACCCTGGAGAGCTGCTGCCAGTCAGTGCCAACAATACTAGGTGGATCAAGGGTCTGGCTCAGTATAACGCAGCTTTCTGTGATCCTAAATGCCATCTCTTCCCACATCGAAGTGTGGGTGGGAGAACCCTTCATTTTGCTGCCTGCTCAACCAGCTCTTCTTCACTACTGGAGGTGACAGTTTAGATAGTTAGACTGTGCAATTTAAAATATACCAGCTCATCAGTATCCGGCAGGCACCAAGTGCCATCTCAGCATCACCCCTTTTCAAGGTCAGCATTTCCCGGTGCTGAGCTCCAAAAGAAATTAATGTGGAGTGCAAGAGGGGTTAAATAGCCAACCCGGGATGCAGCAGAGAGCTTTTTTCTTTTTCTTTTCTTTTTGTATAAGAAACCATTCATTTCAAAACCAGCCGTAATTTCAGATACAAACTTTTATCTGTCACTCAGGTCCAAAAAGACATGTGATGGCTGAAGGTATAATGAACACAACTGTGGGCTTCTTTAAATGAGTGATTTAACGCACACTCGTGACTGGCCACTCATCATTTTGATGATGACATGAGCCTCCTGTGCGGCTCCCCCTCCATTTCCCAGTTTTAGCGTTAAAAAATAAGCCTCAGAAAACCCGACTCTTCTGAAATATGTTGGGATTTGTTGGGATTTCCTGCCATGTGCAGGCAAAGTTGCGCTATAAAATGCCCACTAGAGGGTGGTGTCCCATTGAACTGTATGGGCCATGTGGTCTCTGCTCTCTTCCCCTTGTAACTTCAACTCATTTCAAATGCAGAAGCGAAGCAGGAAGTAGAGCAATGGTAAAGAAACTGAAAGTCCTCTCTGGCTGCCAAGGGCAGTTTTTTTGTCCTGGTTTGGAGCAGGAATCTGTTTAGGGCAAGATTACTGGTCAAAACTAAGCCATTGCCAATCCTCTTCTACTAAGATTCCACTCACAGATGTGCTATTATTATTATTATTTTTAAAAAGTACGCATTCTGATCCGATAGGTGGATATATAACCAGCTGTGGCTGCAAACAAAGTGCCTTGTGGCAGCATTTCTTCTGTGGTACCTATTCCACAATTTCATCCTCCTGCAGGTTGCAGTTCTGCCCCGAAAGATCTGAGAAAAGATGACCCTGCTAAAACAGCATCTTCTACTCAACTATCAAAACAGGGATGGGCAATTTCTGGCCTTCCAGGTGTTTTGGCCTATAAATACCTGACAGATGGCTTCCTTCTCACCACCATTGGTGGCAGAAAAGCAGTGATCCAGGCTGCTTCAGGGTTGCTAGGGGACCGCTACCCCGATTGCAATCCCTGTCTGGCCAGCGAATAGCTGCTATTAACTGTTCTGGCACTGCTAATAGCTGGTGCACTGCAGGGGGGAAGTGTGAGGGGTGCTGTAGTGGAAACATTGTGGTTTTGAGGAGTTAGTCACACACAACAAATAGCTCCTTCCCATGTCTAGACTTGCAGTTGTTGTTCTTAGTGGTAAGCTCAGCTTCTCACCCCATTAGTCGCCAGGGCCAATAATCTGTTTGAGACTGTGCAGCTCGAGGCTCATAGAAAAACCTCTGGCGAGTTCTCACAGTTAGGCCACGTGTTCTTAGCAGAGTAGCTGGTATGGGAATTATCCATGCTAGGTTATAGACAAACATTCTCGAAATCATTGGGCCGTGTTCAGAATAGGAGGCATCAATGGGATAGTATAGGTATCCAGGGCTGGGCAAAGCTGGTAATAGGCCCGGGCCAGATGGGAAATGTAGGCCCCATTTAAAACTGCTCATTAAGTATTTTTAATCGGTTCTAAATTCATATGATCTAGAACGATTTATAAAAAAAGTAATGGCAAGCACTTTTATTCAAGATGTATATAAGACATCACTTCTTCACATTCAGAAATGCTTTATGTGCTTTTGTCTCATCTCTGCTGGAGATGGGGTGTGTGTGAAGACACCTTGGCTTTTTGGCTGTCTCAAAATAGAGTCAGTACTGCTCACTCACAGGAGAGCTACTTTGTAACAAAACTTTACCAAAGGGTCCTCCTTTGCCTCTACCAGGGGGACTCGGAGTAGCCCCCCTCAAAATCGTAGGCCCATGCCAACTGCCCCCACTGCCCCCCCTCTGCCAAGCCCTGTAGGGATCTCAGGAACCCTCCCAATTCAGAGCCTTGACACAGGCCAGTCTGGGGAAGAGCTGCGTAAGCCAGGCCATTGCAGTGATTAAAGGGGTTCCCAGTGACTCACGGGATGTATGCTTTATGATCTCACTTTGAAGAAGATTGCTGCAATTATTCTGTTCTGCTTTTGTCTGCTTTATTAATGTGCTTTTTCCTCAATAAATCATTGATGCGTTCATTGTATTCTGAATCCAAAATAAGAACCATTGCCTATTGGCAACACAAACACCTTCAGACTCAGATTCTGGCTGCACAGAGAGTGGCAGAGGACTGGGTGCAGCCTTACCGTAGGGGTCGTGCACCCCTACGGTAGACAGGAAAGAGCATAGGTGACAGAATTGAGCCCTGCAGGGCACCAAAGCCAAAGTGTCAGACAACAGTTCCCTAGCACCAGTTTCTGTAACCTGCCTTCCTGGAAGGGCTGGAACCACCATAAAACAATTCCCCAGGTCCCATCCTGGGAAGACAGCCCAGAGGGATGCCGTGGGTGATGGTATCAAAAGCAACTGGGGGTCCAGCAGAACCAATAGAGATGTCACTCACCCCCATCTAGTTCCTGGCCTAGGTCATCAAGTAGGACAACAAAAGCCATTTCTGTCCCCAAACCAGCGCAAAGAAATTGGCCCAGCCAATTTCATCCAGGGATTCTTGGAGTTGAGTTGCTACCGCACATTTAAACTCCTTGCCCCAAACTGGAGTATCTGAAGCTGGAAAATATGTGCTGTTGTTTTACCTTTTCCTAATATGACTTATCTTTGCCACTGTTTATTGTTCTTCTAGATTTACTCTTAATTCCATTTCATTCGTCAACATCCTTTTTGGAATGCACTGTCCCAAGTGGAACATAGTACTCCAGCTGAGGTGGAACTAGCGCTGAAGGGAATCATGCTGTCATTTCCTGAATCTTGAATAGGATGCTTCTGTCAGTCACATTGGATGTTTTGTTGGCTTGTTTTATTTGATCTTTTTTGTTTTTGTTTAAAAAGTACCCTCCCAAGGCAGCATACAAGATAAAAACACTACAATACAAGATATATATTTTTAAAATTTAAAAAGCACAAGCCAATAGAATTCAATAAAAACAGTACTTATAAATAAAACCAGCAATAATTCACAAAGGGCCAGCAAAAACCAGTGAGTCTTCAGGAAGATCTTTTTGAGCTGGCTATATGTACAATTAACTAATATTTATGATTCTAGAACTGCCAGTAATATAGGGATTATACTAAATAACAACCTACACAGTTAAACTTCCGTGTGACACTTAAACATCCGTTTCTTTGTCCTTAATTATACCACTTGAAATTCTTTCCTGAATTTCACTGCATTGTTAGCTCTCCCATCTGAAATAATTTTGATGCCTGTACTTTAAAGAGTTCAGTTCCTTTCTGTTTTTTACCGTCTGCAAATTTGCTAAGTACACTTGTCTACTGCGAGCCAGCTCCTTTAACCTAGTTTCCTTCTTGGCTAATCTGCCGTGCTTTCTTAACATAAAACATTTGCCCCCCCTTCCCACCCTTTCCTTCATTAACAATTTAGGCAACTCAGATGAAGGCCTCATAACAGAGCCAGCCTTTGTAGCTCTAATGACACAGATTATATTGTTCTTAAGGGCCTGAAACACCCAGCTATTAATGCTGAATACAAGGGCTTGGCAAATCTTTTCATAATCAAGGCAGATGTTTCTACTCTGCTATTTTTCCTCTCTCCCTTATTTGCCTTGCTTGAGTGATACACAGGCAGTTCTGATGAAGACGATAGAACTTAGCCAAAAGTGTGTTTGTACTGGAGAACGCAGCGAATTAAATTTCATCTTTAAATACACAGCAATTACATTAGTTATTGGCTGAGGATGCGCTTGCTGTAAAGTGGCCAGAATTTAAACTGCAGCTCTAAAAAGGACATTGGAAACTGTCATCTCCAAAATCCTATATGTACTATGTGCCTCAATGAAATCCCAGTCCATGGATACTCACAATATATAAATAATGGAAAATAAAACTAACAGTGGCTACTTCTTGTTATGGCTGTATATTATCTCTCAATACCAATTGTTGGGGTTCATGACAGTGCTGTTGCACTCGTACCCTGCTTGTGGCTGGCCACTGCCTGCCCCTCGTTGGCCACTGAGGGGAATAGAGTGCTGGACTAGGGCCAGATCTACACCAAGAAGGATATAGCACTATGAAAGCAGTTTGAAAAGAGTATATGGAATTAGACAGTCTCATCTAGTATGGCTCTTCTTATGTTCTTAAGTTGGCTTTGAGGAGAGGGCTTTTCTGTTCTGTATGTGTGACACAGAGAAGGAGAAAGTGGGATGGCCCTTAATTGTTGGGGTGGCTAGCATTGCTGTCTCACGATGCCCCATACTGCTGAAGTTCAAATTTTCACTGGACAATTCAGAACAGCGACTGAGGATCTTATATGTAAGGAGTCAAGATAGATGTCCTGCAGAGAACTTGCTTCTTTGTAGGAAATTCCATGTACGTCCCATGGGGTAGAAACCCTGACTGGAGTCCTTTCTGTGTGTACTTGAAAAACTACACACTGGATTCAGGCAATTTCTTACATAGAAATGGTTTCAGTACAGGAGATTCTGCCTTGTGTAAAAAGTGTCCTGAGATAAAGTCAGCCTAACGGTAGATCCATTTTTACCCTTTTTCTTATTTCATATAGATTATAAATCTAAACAGGCTTAAAAGCAGGACTTAATTTATTCTAAGATTCAGCCCTAGGTCTAAGACCTGAAATATGTGACAAAATAAAAAGAAGTGTATCTGAGCAAGCGCAAAGTGCTTTTCCCGTGCCACCAAGAGGTTATAGCCTGTCCATGTGCATCTAGGGCCAGCCCAGATGTTAGCATCATTGTGAAAAAGAATGCATCTTCTCATAAATAAAAGCAACATTTATTTACTGAGAAAGTGATATTTTCTCCTCACATTGTGGCATGGCATGCGGTATGTACTGTGAATAGTTTCTTGATATCGCCAGTGATCAGCAAAATACCACCCCCCATTTAAACCATTTTGAGAAAGGTGTAAGATCTTTTTTTTTTTTCTTTTTCAGACTACTTTAAAGGCTGAGTGTACCTCACAATACCAGTCTGGCAGAAATGCTCCTATAGCCTTTTAAAGTGTGTGTGTGTGTGTGTGTGTGTTCTGCCAAACAAACACTAGCAAACCAACTTCTTCACACAAATTCCCCTCACCTCCAACAACCATTCCTCTTCTCCATTTTGTATTTGGTTCTAAGTGCGCTTTCCCTTGTCCAGTGCTTGAGGGAACAGCTACTGTGTTGCGTTTTTTAAAAAAATGTGCAACTAATTTATTCTTCCCTCTGCAACACAGTATGCAAAATAAACTGGGCTCATGAAAATAGGAAATTGCAGAAAATAAGGGATTGATCCTGCAGAGCTAGCTAATCTCATTCATGATTAATTAAAAGCAAGTAATAGTTTCTTCCAATTAATTCCCATATCTCTCCTTTCATAAATTTCAAATGCTATTTTTGCTATTGATTTAAAAGATTGCTCCAGCTTCCCAGCAGGGTTTTGGTCACTGGGGTTTCCAGGGTTTGCATATGTCATACCAGCAATTAAAAACAATGATGGTATCTTAAGAACAAGGAACAGTGACGGTGTGATCTTTGGAATCCTTCCTTAGGGGAGCAAGAGGAGTTCCCGCTGAAGACATCTTATTTGGTGTTTGAATGCCTCTTGGAATGCCAGTTTCTCGTCATGGAAAATGTGCACTTTGTCACTCAGCTTGCACATTGCTAGGCAATGAAAGTGTGCATTGGCTTCAGCGGGGATTACGAGCATTTCACGTGTGTGTATGTGGTGGACGGGGCAGGGAGAGTTAACTTTCACCAATTTTTTTTGAACAAATACCATCATAATTTGTCAAAGGAGCAGTGTTTCTGTCAGAAACTTCTACAGGATAAACCACACATTCTGTTAATTACCTAGTGTGTAAATGAGGCTTATCTTTATTTTATTATTGTTATTTATTTGTAACAGTTATATACCACTGAATATAATAGAAACTCTCAACAGTTCACAACATTAAAATACAATGTACAATTTTACTCTGGAGTAGGTGTGTAAGGCCCTGATTCAGATAGGAACCACTGCCACTGAGAGAGGAGGATTAATCCTCTCCCTTGTTCAAGTTGCTTGCTTCCCAAAATTCCCCCCCCCCAAGAGTGGGAATACGTTCTTCAACAGGAAAAGCATATGGTTGCCTAGAGAGAGAGTGCTTGAGAAGTTATGTGTGTAATGTTGAGAGGAGATAGGAATCTCCCTTCAGACCCCACCCTGGCTCAATATGGAAAGGTCAAGGGTGGAGCTGGCAGGAAGCTGACATAGGGCCTGTTCAGAAGACACCTTAAACCATGGCTTTAACCTTTCTGGCTTAACCACCATGGTTAAAGCCATGGTTTAAGGTGTCTTCTGAATGGGGCCATTGGTGGTAGCATGAATGGCCCTCCTTTTCCCTCCTCATATTCTTTGAACACGTGGGAGAATAATGACCGAATATGCTGTATCCAGCTGATGAGAAACCTTGTGTCAATCATATCAGTATGGTCCCATCATCGTGACGCTATGTCCTTCACGTGCATTTATACCTCCTAGCACCCACAATGACATCTGTTGTGATTTTTATTTATTTATTTATCGCATTTATATACCGCCCCATAACTGAAGCTCACCGTATTATTTTGGATAATACGGAATAAAAAGCAGGAAATAACGCTAAATAAGCAGTATATGGAATGCCGAAGGTGCCCAACAGTTATCAGTGCACTTCAATATTGATTTTTAAAAAAACCACTAGTGTAGAGTGGGTCATCACTGTTGTTCATACAAACTGCAAAATATTCAGCTTGTCCTGAAGACCAATACATGATGTGGAAGGGTACCTGGTAACCCTAAACAAAGATCTTCTCTTCTCTTTTAAAAGTAGCAACTTTTACTCATCTGCTCTGATGTGAATGTGTCTGCTGAAATACATGAAGCATTTAATCTCCATCCTTTCTGCTTTTCTCACCCTCATGCTTACTTTGAACAAAGTCAATATAGTCTTTGGGCAATTCTTCTCTCTGATACCCGGTGCTTCTGGAAGAAAAGAAGAATTGAATTCCTACCACCACCCATATTTTCTTTGCAATATCAAATAAATTAATTCACCGGTATGTCACTAGATCAGGTAGTGTCAAGAGGAGATTAATTTATGTTTTCAACTCTGTCTAGATAATCAAATAAAGATTGTGTGGTGTACCATTGTATGTTATGTCAGAGAACTTCAATATATATTGTTTCTCCGAACAGATATTCTTTCACTCTACAATTCTGTGATTAAAAATTAAAACCCTATCCAGACAGAGGAGTATTTTGAGTGGAGAGACTACATGGATGGCATGCAAATCTATAAATCTATACACACTACATAAAATTCTGTTGCCTTTTGGATCCAGCAATACTAAAAGAATGGCATGTGTAGCCTTCATTATGGAGTCACCCTTCAGCAACGAAGATACATGTGCCAGGTGAGGATTAAATATTTAGATCAACAATTTCAACAGCTGCAGTTACAAAACCTGAAATGTTAAATTCAGTTCCACAGACCAGTGGTTCCCAAACTTTTTCAGGTAACCGCCCCCTTGGTACCACAAACTCATGCCCAGTGCCCCCTACCCTACACTATAAAAATCATTATTCAGAATAGTGGTTTTCAACGACCCACTAAGGAAGATAATAACAATAAAATTCAAAACAGTAACAATTAATTGAATATTTATTCAAAATCTGAAGCACCCGCCGCAGGCTTGCTGAGGGAGGGAGGGAAAAGAGAGTGAACGCCTCTGTTTTGCAGCCGGCATGGCGGGGCACACCAAGCAGGGTATGTCTCTTCATTAGTGTTTTGGTGCTTTTGAAACATTTCAATTCACCGTTAAAAGGACTCTTCTTAAACTGTATTAATACATGCGTGGATTCTTCCCCTATATGGCTTGGGACCAAATTATCTTCTCCCATAAAAATGTCCCTGGGTTTTAAGACCTTCTGGAGAGGCACTTCTTGGAAAAGACCACCCTGAGTGCCCCACTGCCGCCCCTTTGCCTCTTAGCGCCCCCTGCTGCCTCCTTGCCTCTTAATGCCCCCCTATGCAATCCCACCGCCCCCAAGGGTGCAGTACCACCCACTTTGGGAACCACTGCCTTAGACTAAGATATTCAAAAAAAATATTTTCAGAAACGAGTCAAATTTGGGAGTCAAAATTCTTTTTTAAAAAATACATTATACACTTTAGTCTTCCTATTAAACTCTGAGAAATGAAAATTGAACTATAGCATTTGATTACCAACAGTTGTTTTTAAAAATTATTATTTTCTTTGTTTTGAAACGATAATTTAGTTATTTGGAACTTGAAGGAGTTTTTCTAATGTCAGATTTTAACATACTGAATGTCAAAAGTTTGTTATAAAAGGTGCGTAAAAGCATGTCATTGTTGACATTCAGATTTAAAAACCCCAAAAGATATAAAAAATGAACACATCTGAATATATTCACTAGCACTGCTCATGATATTTGTAGCATTTTTAATGGGGGCTCTTCTAGATGGAGGGCTCTTAGCACCATCAATTGTGCATTTCCGCTATAAATTACAATTCAATTTGCTGTGGAAATTTGCACACATTGGGGGAAATAGCTGCTACATCTCGCTACCTTCTGCTCACACCAGTGCGTGGGGAACATAACCAAAGGGCTGTCTTCACAGCGCTGAGTTGGCACCATGTCCCTTGAAAACCCCACACTTTCCCTCCCCTGGGGTAGTGTTGGGTAATGTTGACACTGAGGAAGGAGCGTGGGGTTTCTGGGTGGCCATCCAGGGATCGGACCCACCCCCAACCTTCTTACTGGTGGAAGGCAACCAATCGCAGGTCGCATTCCACCAGGCCATGCCTCCGCTGCGACTCCCGAGCAAAGGCTTTGGGGCTGTCTAGATGCTGTCTTGCTCTGAAGAAAAAAGTCAAGCTAAGTCCTTGACTTTTTTCTCTCCACAGCTTCAACGGAGGCTGGGTGCGTGGATGTGTGATTGCAGTGGCGTCGTATAATCGACACTGCGCCACTACGCCCCCACCCCAGGGCTTTCCGAGCACCCAGATCTCTCCCCTCCCTTCGCTGTTCCCTCCCACCACATCGTTTGTGTTGAGGATTTTGGTTTTTGTTTATCCCCCTAGAATTGCACAATTTCGGAAGATCAAAATTGCTGTGGCTTCCTTTACCCTGAATGTTCAAAATCCCCATAAGCAAAAGCAAAATGGTGGCCAACGCTTCTCCCGCCCTTTGCTGCTCTCTTCCATCATGGCCCTGCCTTCATGGTGCTTAGTTGGCACAGCTCCACCACCAAACCCTGCGGTATCACTGCTGTGGGGTAGCGGCAAGATCTCTAGACGAAGGAAGGCAGTGTGGGGTTCCAGGCAGCCATTTGGTTTGCCGGGCCCGTTCCTCCCCCTAATGGGAGGTCACCTTCTGCCGGGAATCCTCCCCCCAGCACAGCGTCGGAGCAAGGGCAGATGTCAGAAGAGCCATGCTGAGCTCACTCCATCAGGAAAAGTTGAGGTAAGTCCTCGACTCCTTTGCTGTGCACCATCGTCTCTTTGCTCTGATGGCAGCAAATCGGCGGCTGCATCATATAACCGACACCTTTTGTTTGTGCTGGTGGGGAGGGAGGAGAGTTCATTTTATTTTGTTCAATTGCACAATTCTGGAAAATCGAAGGTTCGTTGCTGTGGCTTACTTCACCCTGAATGTTTAAAATTCACATAACAAAGGCAATGTGAGGTGGGCAAAATGGTGGCAGGCAGATGAGGAACAGACATGAAGCAAGTGTGGCTGTAAAAGACAAGCCTCAGCTACATGAATTTTAAACCAGGAAGTATGAATAAAGCTGCAGCAGTGACCTCTGGTCTTTTAGAGTTGCCTACTTCCTGGGGAATGAACAAAAACACTCTGTATACAAACATATCATATCCCAGTATGTCTCTGTGTTGGCAGGGGTGAGAAATAAAGCAGCAGAGAGAAAATGTCCCCCATGACATCACAGCACACAACAGGCACACTGCACATCACAATGCAAACTCCCGAAATCAGGCAGGCATGCCAGTGGTTTTTTTTGCAAACCATGGCAGGCAAAAAATAATGGATCTTCCCCATTGTGAGAGAATACAGGAGAAGCAGGGGGGAAACACAGAATTACACAGGATTGGGGTGACTGATGATGTCATGTGGGCAGCCCTCCAAATCCCACAAATCAGCCAAGCTAATAGCACCTTAAAATTGCAACCTGGAAAAGTGTTGGGTGTGTAAGTTAATGAGGACATTATTGTGTTTTTGAAAACAGTAGTACAACCTGAGACATTCCCATGGTAAACCAGGAACCATTTATTAATTACTGCATTCTCTGGGAGGATCCCGAGCAAAAACATAGTGTGATGATATATAAATAACAAGCATCTTAAGGCTTCAATCCTATATACCGCCATCGGACTTACTTCCCAGTTGATGTGCATAAGATTGTAGTGTACGGCTGTCTTTTAGTTTGCCTTTTGGGCCTACCTCAATCTAGTGTGTCCCTGTGATGGTGAAGCTTAAAGTAGCGTATGTATAATTGAGTCCAAAGCCTATAAAACCACAATCGAACAAACTGCCTGAAATTAGTAGTCCTGGTCTGAACCCATCCTATAAAATGTTGGACAACACAAAGGAAGCCATGGGTCTCAGACCATAGTTCCCA
Organism: Elgaria multicarinata webbii; assembly: GCF_023053635.1. Lineage (NCBI taxonomy): Eukaryota > Metazoa > Chordata > Lepidosauria > Squamata > Anguidae > Elgaria > Elgaria multicarinata. Next base: position 22,509,526 of record NC_086175.1, on the reverse strand, counting down.
TATCACACTATGTCAGGGGCATGTCACCTTTTAGGCCATGGGCACATCTGGCAAGTTGAGAAACTGTCCTGGGCACCACCACAAAATGGCTACCACGGGGTGTGTGGGAAAGGACAAGTAACCTGACAAAAAGACTGAGTACAAGGCAGAGGTGGAGTCGTTTGAGTCCAACACAGTAAATGACAACTTTGAATCCACAGTTTTCTGCACCAAAATAAACATACTTCACAGTGATCCCAGTTGCTGGTAAGGTGATTTGTTAATTTTAAAAAATAAGTGGGAGGAGTAGTACACCTTAGCAAGTACCAAGAAAAAAGTCTGAGCATGCATTGGTGCCCACGAGCACCACATTGCTTGCCTGTGCACTTGGGTATTCCTGAGTTACCCTTTATACCTGCAACTATGCCCTGTGAATAAACAGAACTGGATAAATCACCTTCAATGCTCATGTGTTACTGCTTACAATTATTAAAATGGATGAGTCTTCACCAATAAGCATGTATAAAGTGGGTGAGAAAAACAAGCTACTCTCTTATCTCCAACCACTTTCCTACAAATATGAGTGGGTGTTTAAAGGATGTAAAGACATTACCCAAACTTTAGAATATCATGAATCTGTCTCCATCGTTAAGAATGTGAAAACACAATCATCAGTTTGTACTCTGCATAATGAGTCTGGAATAACTACCAGCCATTAGTTCTGTACTAGATATTATGAAAATAGATTAGTGTTTCAACTTTCTCCATATGTAAGCACTGTCAAGTCTATGCTTTCCTACTGTTTTACAGCTGAGAGAGTGGTTCAAACATTCAGGACAAGCCCAAGACATTTTGCTGCCTGAAGTGAAGAACAAAATGGCAGTCCCCTTGGGGGGGCTGGAGGGCGCATTCCTGGAAGTCTGGGAACACATCCTCCAGCCCTTTTCCCCTGATACATTGGGGCCCAGTACCAGTTGCCCTGGAGATCTCCATTTTTCCGGAGGTCTCCGGGCTTTTCTGGGTCATCTGATCACCACACCATTTACTAAAGCCAATTGCACTGGCAGTTGAAACTTTCTTCAGTACTGGCAATAAAACAGCATTCCCAACTGCATCTAAAACAGCAGATTGGCTTAGGGGGAAAAGGGCAGGCCGTGTGGCACACAACGCTCTCTTCCAAAACCTTTCAGCCACCTCCCAATACCTGCCACATAAGGCAACAGTCTCACTCTGCTTAACTCTGAACCATTACCTATGGAAGTTGAAGTCCAACGCATCTGGAGGGAAACAGGTTGTAGAAGGCTGTCATACTCCTTCCTACCATAAATCCGTACAATGTACCAGGAATTGTTGCCGCAGCTACTTCATTGTGAGAAAAACCACACACCCTCAAGTTTCTCTAATACAAACCCGTGAAACCCAATCCTTTCCAAATTGGGCTGGAGTTCACCCCAGTTGCACACATGAGAGATTCCTGGGGCTACGATTGTGAAATAACTAGGAAGATGCAATCCATGTTGCACTGGAACAGCTTTGTTCTACAGATTAGGCTGAAGATGTTCCACAAAGCAGAGCAGACTGTAACAGAAAGGCTGCTTTGGCTGCATTTCTCTCCTTAATAATACACTGTTACTGTAGGTTTATTTTTGGTTAAGAGAAAGCATTGTTACTCCATGGCAACCAGCATTGGGGAAGTAACATCTAACACAAGCTGGTCTGATAAAAATATCTCTGGAGCCATCCAGGTCAATGAAGGCTGCAATCCTATACGTACTTACCGGAGAGTTAGTCCTATTGAATTCAGTGGGGCTTGATTCTGAGTAGACACATACAGGATTGCACTGTAAACGCCCCCCAAAATGTAACGTATTAGCATATTATGCTGCAATTTCAGTATGATTTTAAAATATGGGTGTCATTCTTTTTAAAAACACAAATGTAAAAAAAGAAAGAAAAACAATTACTATAATAGCAATCACAACCTTGCAAAAGATTGAGTTTCTTTTAAAAACACACACACACACACACTTTAAGCATGAAAGAACGTTGGGTTTATGCCTAGAGACAACAATACACCATATCTTTCCCCACCATCAGAGGTGGTATTTCTTCCCTTAGTTTTATTATTTCATTGATTCTTTCGTTTTCATTTATATTTATTAATTCACAGATTTATAACCTGGCTTGGGGGTCACACTGCTCTCAGATGGCAGTTTACATGAAGTTTTAAAATGATAACAATTTCAATTGGACCATTATTTTACATTCAAATTAAATACAGAAGCATCTAGCATTGTTTGTGCACGACCTATTAATTAATCATTATATACCACCTTTCCATCAAGGATCTGAAGGCAGCATAGTTACCCCTTATCCCTTTTTATCTTCACAGCAACCCTGTAGGGTAGGTTAAGCTAAGAGATATTGATGGGGCTCAAAGTCACCCAGTGAGTGTCATGACTGAGTGGGGATTTGATGCTAGGTTGCCCTGTTGGCCTTAATTTGATTCTTAACCACACCCCATGAGAACAGCCATGTTGGATCAGACCAAGGGTCCATCTAGTCCAGCACTCTGTTCATACAGTGGCCAATCAGCTGTTGACAGGAAACTCACAAGCAGGACATGAGCGCAACAGCACCCTCCAACCATGTTCCCCAGCAACTGGTGTATATAGGCATATTGCCTCTGATACATAGGTATTATTATTATTATTATTTATTTATTTATATAGCACCATCATAGCCATCAGGACTAGTAGCCATTGATAGCCTTCTCCTCTAGGAATTTATCCAACCCCCTTTTAAAGCCATTCAAATTGGTGGCCATCACTACCACGTCTTATGGTATTGAATTTCATGGTTTAATTATGCTTGGTGTGAAGAACGACCTTTTATCTGTCCTGAATCTCTCACCACTAAGCTTCTAGTTCAGGTCTGGAAGATTTCTTACAACTGCAAGTACCTTTATCTGTCACTCTGGCTAGATGAGGTTTTACAATGTCAGTAGCAGAGCTGTCCACACTCAAATATGCTTAGGAATTATTTGCTTGTTGCACACAATGCCCTGATTCTATATGCAGAGTACGCTGAACAGGGAGCACTGCAACATTTTTGTGGCCTCACATGTTAGTAATAATGAATCCATTGTCAGTAGATAGCTATGAGTAGACAGCTCTGGTTGCAATAAGCTCCTTAAGGCCTTACCCATTCTACCACAGTGATGTGGTGCTTAAAAGATGGCCACCATGCGCATACATGCTGTTTCTTCTCCATCCTCCTTGCCATATAATCACGTGCTATTCATAGCCTAGAAGGACAATCATATGTATATCTGCTCAGACGTAAGCCCCACTGAGTTCAATATGGCTTACTCCCAGGTAAGTGTGTATAGGTTCGCAGCCTTGTTTTCTTATGTGCAGCTGCTTATTCTCCAAATCAGATTTTTCAATTTCATGCCTCTCTTTATCCTTTTAAGCCACCCAACATGCATCTCCCTTTGCTGATCATAAATTTAATCCATTTGTTTAGTTACCTGCATTATAGGTTGGCTGCCACCTGCTGTCCACTGCTTTATATTGAAAAATGGCCGTCTCACATAGAGCAACCCTGATTGTCAATGAACTGCTTATTGTCAACGAACTGCTAATGGTAAGGGAACACAATTCCTCCCCCCACATCCCTGTCCGAAGGAGCTCTAAGGCTAGATCTACACTACTGCTTTTTAGCGGTATTGAAACACTGATAACTGTTACGGCACAATCCACATTCCATATACCGCTTTCATAGTGTTATATCCTGCTTTTTATTCCACATTCGTAATGATTTGACACAAGGGGCATGTCTACACCAGCCCTATATCCCGGGATCATCCGGGGACCCTTCCTGTGCATCCAAATGACACACAGGGGATCCCGGGAGCAGGCAGGGACGATCCCTCCATTTTCCTGGGATAACCCTTAGGTGTAGAAAAGGCTAAGGTGTAGATCTGGCCTAGGTGGCTAAAAGAAGTGGGGCAAATTAGGCAGTGGCCTAAAATGTAGGAACTTGAGAAGACTCTTGCTGTTCTTTGCTAGCTTAAAAACAAATTCAGTTAAAGGATTGTTGAAGGTGTAGCCAAAATTATGCTCTTTGGATAATGTCAGGAATGGGGACCATCTAAGTCTAGCACGTCATGTGCATGTTCAGTATTAGCTGAGTTCTTCTTGACACCCCAATTCATTAAGTATGGACTCCATATTGTCTGCAACGTCAGAAGAATGGAAGTGTTGTCAGCATGGCTTTTAAAAAAGTTTTGGTGTAAGCGCTTTCATTGGTGAGTCGTGTGTGCATGTTTTGAAACATATGTCCTGCTGTTTTTTCTAGGACATCCAGGGTGGCTTACAGAAAAAAAAAAGAAACTTAAAGTATACAGAGATTTAACATCAATAAAACAGCATAACACTATTAATATGCCAGGAGCAGTCATAGGATTATGTTTGTTTTAACAAAGAGGATATAAACAAGGCAGACCTGACTAGAGAAGGAGCTCCATGACAGAGGTAGCTATGGCCTGGTTCACACAATCACCATCACTTAAACAAGCCACGGTGATTTGACGGTAATTTCACTCTCAAACAAGCCATTCCACCTGGTTTGGACGACAAGCAGGTAATTAGGCAAATGGTGCCCAGCATACACCGTGGGCCTTGCTAGACCTACCGGATAATCCGGCTGGAAGTCGGGGCGACAGCGCGCTACAGCTAGCGCGCGCCATCACCCTTTTCCACACGTAAGACGCGACAGGGCAAGGGACAGCCCCGTCGCGTCCGCCATTTTTGTTTTGAATTAAAGGGCCATGTGCGCAGGAGTGCACCGCCGGAGAAGGTAGGTGTTTTTAAAAATAGATATAGGGTCCCCTCTCCCCCCTGCCCCTGATTCCCCCCCACAATGCCTGATGCCCCCCCTGCCCGCTCGCTCATCCTCCCCCCTCCCCGATGCCCTGTCCCCCGTCCTTCTTTCCCCCCGTCCGCCATGCCCGTGCTCGTCCTTCTTCCCCATCCCCCGTCCGCCGTGCCCGTACCCGTATTATTTATTTTACAAATAAAATAAATAAATACTGCCCAGTAGTCAAAGCTCTCTGGGTTGTTTACAAAAGATTAGACCCTTAAAATATAATATAAAACATAAAACGCTCAACAATAAGAATCCCAGGAAACTTAACATATGCTGTCAAATGCCTGGGAGAAGAAGAAAGTCTTCACCTGATATCAAAAGGATGGCAATGTTGGCACATGGCAGACCTCTGCGGGAAGAGCATTCCACAGTGGGGGCAGGGGGGAATCACCAAGAAGAACCTGTTTCTTGTTGCCATCCTCTGGACCTCACTGAGAGGAAACACTTGTAGAAGGGCCTCAGATGATGTTCATAGTTGAACCTACCTGTACTGGGAGAGGTAATTTGGTACTGAGCCATATAAAATGTTATAAGGCAAAACCAGCATCTTGAATAGGGCATGGGAATGTACAATCAGCCTTTGCAAGCAGGACAGAATTGGTGTTATATGTTCAGATCTTCTGGTCCCTGCATTCAGACTGGCTGCCACATTTTGCACAGGCTGCAGTTTCTGAACTGTCTTCAAGGGCAGTCCCATGCAGAGCACATTGCAACAGTCTAATTTAGAGGTGACCAGAACAGAGCATAGACTTCTGAGGCCAGATTATCCTTCCTCACAAACTTCTTAGGGAAAGGGAAAGAAAGAATCATGAATGAATTTGAGACAAGAGGGAGATGAAAATCTTTTCAGCAGGGAGTCTGCTGCTGCCAAATATCCCAAACGTTTAGGTAAATAACCTTCACTTATCTTGACAATACCAACAGGTAACTCAAAGCGGCTCTGTCATTCATCTGCTACACTGGCTGTCTTTGGATGCCAACTGTTGGTTTGTAACATTGCTTGTACTTAGACCTGGGTGTGAAATACTTGAGGAAGCACATCCCCAAACCTGAAATACTTGTTCCACCAAATATATACTTTCTAGCTGTTTTTCCATGGCATGGAAAGATAAAGTGTTTGAGTCACTAGAGAATTTTAGTTCCTGACACTCTATTTATAAGAAACCATTATTTGATTAATTTGGCTTTGACTCATAGAATAACATTATACAAGATTCTGCTGTACCCAAGCTTTTCTGTAGACAGCCAAATACTTGCTAGCTATCACGTAAATGACTGGATGAGTACTATCAGTGCCCAGTGAATAATGTAATGATGGAATTGGACCAGCCCAAGTATTATTCTTTTCTAAACATCACAGCATCTATCATTTTATCAAATGCAAATGTGCTTAAAATCTGTTAATGTGAAACAAAATCTGCCATCCTTCTACATTCATTAGTGTTGAGTCTTATTTTTCCTTCCTTCCTTCCTTCCTTCCTTCCTTCCTTCCTTCCTTCCTTTCTTTCTGCACCCCCTCAGACCTGACCCCCATCTCTCACTTCCGGCCTTCTCTTCTTTTCCTCTGCTCACAGGTTTCTCTCCATTCTTATTCTCACCACCTGTTTTCTCTCTCTGTACCCCATATCGTACTTTTCTTTCTCTGCAGTATTCTTCATCTACCTGTTCCTTCTTTTCTGTTACTTCCTTCCCATTCCCCCCTTTCCCCCCTCTACAAGTCTTTTTGCAGCCCCATTTCTGTCCCCCCCCCATTTCTTTTCTTTCTTCTGCCAGTCTCTCTTTTTCTGCTCTGCCCTTAATTTCAATTTTTCCTTGCTATGCTTAGCAGCAACAATACGCAAGACTTTACTTCTTCATCATGAAGTTTACAGCGTGAAAGCATCTCAGGTAGGACAGGCCATACAGCATGACTTTTGGCTGCAGCCGTCTGGAAAAACACTTAGACTCAAGGCAAATGCAAAAGTGGAAGAAAACAGCAAATGTGAATGATAAAAAGCAATAGGAGAAGGGTGCATGTTACAGGCCATGCAATGGCAGCTGTGCACACATGGGCTCTTATCACCTTGTATAAGGTAAACTGAACTGATTTGTGTATAGCAGAATTTCAAGGGGACAGGGAATCATTTTTGTGCCTTTGATATTTGTTATAATTACATGACCAATACATGGCTAATACCTTGAACTACAATGTATAAGTTACTAATTGTGGACTGGCCTGTGGTCTGAAGTTAAGAAATCTACAAAGGGCCTACGGAAATATCCAGCATCGAGAAAACCAAAGACACTTTGAGACTGGCCTGCTGCAAAGCTGTAAGCAAAAACTCCATATTTTTATTTGGACTAATTCTTGCAATTATTTGTATTGGGAATTTGTTGCATATTTTGTTTGTTTTAAATTCTTACTAAAGGCATGTGTGTTCAGTTACATCTTTGCAAGTTTCATTTTAATTAAGTCCCATAGGAACCACACAAGTAGAGGTTATACTAACTTCCAGTCTGTAATGGTAGTTCATAATTTTGAAATATTAAAGTCACATGGGAGCTGTTGGAGCTAACAAAGTCCTGAGACTGCTGTACAACCTGGTGAGTCATCCTGCAGTTTAAAATCATGTTTTGTGCCAGTGTTCATGGACCCCAAAGTATTACACAGCCTCTCGGTGTCTCTCCCTTCTCAAAGGACACAAGCAGAGAATTCAGGTCATAAGAATAAAAACTAACCAAGTTTTATTTTTAGCACCTGAATTCTCTGTTTGTGCACTCCAGAAGGATTAACTCTGGCGAGGAGGACACAGTTAATTACAGGCATTTCACACAGATCTTTTACATTCGTAAAATCACAACAGTCAGCTTTTTCAATATAAACTACTTCTCAGTTCAGAAACACAGCCCTCTTTTCAATTGTAGCAATACAGGGATTCCTAAAATACTAGAACCCTAGATTCATATTGTTGTAGGATTGGGGATTTGGACAGGAAAAGATTAATGGAGCCTGAAGGACTGTTGAAATTTCCTTAAGAGTTGGTGGCAAAATGGGGTTCACACAACCCCCTCCACATACTAAATGAACGTGTGGAGGGGGTTGCGGGATTGCCCTACTCACCACCATTTCCATAACACCACTGCTATGATCCCCCAGAACAAATGTTCATTTGACATTCATCAGAAAGAGTTGCCTGCATGTCAATCCGAATCCCACCTCATGTGTAGGAGTGCTCCGCATGGACAAATGTGGAGGATTCTTTCCAATTTATATCAAGCAGGCATTTGAGGGAGGGTAGCAGCAGTGCGCAACATTGGTGGTGAGCGGAGAAGCCCCATACAGCCCCACATGGTACATTCATTAAGGGTCCTGGTTTGCACATAAGAAGCCACCATGGATGAATGTCCCTGTGGGGCTTCTCATCATGGCAGCTGCCGTAATTTTGAATATTCAGAGATGAGCCATAGCTTCTCATTATGTGTGAATCTGGAAAGGGTGGGTTGTTGCATAGGGGTGTGTTGTTGCGTAAGGGTAGCCCAGGCTCCAGGTTTTTGAGGGCCCTTGGGGCAAGGGACCCTCAATGGGCCCTCTCCCTCAGGGATTCTACCTTCTCACTGCCACCATCAGCACATGCTCTTGCTCCTCATCCAGAAAGAGGATGAATTTAGCAAGCTACCATTTGCTTGCTAGACAGACAATAAGCCAGTGAGCAAGTGGGCAGGGGCACCTACTGCTCCTCCTTCTCAGCACCACCATTGTCTGGGCCAGAGCAAGAGGCAAGTGAAGAAGCGGGTTGCCATGGTGAAGAGGAGGAGCAACTCCAGACGGTCCTTGTCAGTGAACTACTGCTGGGATGTGGGCCCTTGGCAGGGTGCCCAATCATGCCTACCCTTGACCCCGGCCCTCCCTTCCCTTCCCTTCCCTTCCCCAAAAGCCCAGTGAGAATGGAATGTGCACTGTGACCACAAAATGCTGATTGACTATTGGGGGAAACTTGGTGGAAAGGGGGTGGAGTGGCTGAAATCATGAACAACATCACGCCACCCTTCAACAGGTCTCGCTTGTAGCCAAGGATAGACATTTCCACCATGAGGTAGGTGAAAGCATCCTATTGGTGGCACAGATGTTATGCCATTGCTGTCCTCTGGAACAGACTTGCTAACACCCCAATACCAATAGAAGGGATGTCTTCATGAACCTTCTTCTGCATGTAAATTGTTGCACCCATTTCTTAGGGAGATCATCTTAGGAAAAAGGTCTATAGATTTCGGTGGAATTTGATTCCACTTGACATGCTTAGGATCACAGCTTAAATTTTCCTTTGATTCACGTAATTGCTCCTGGGTCTTGGCAGAGAATTTACTCAGTTAAATGGTGCATATTAAAAGTCTCGTTTTGAATAGATAATTATGCAGATCTTACTGCTTTATATTTGAATTACAAAAACAGATACGTCCAAAGTAACAGATTTTTGTTGCAAAAAATAGCAACTTTATAAAAAATGTAAAAAGCTATGAAATAAAAATGACTAACTCATATTTTTATTTGCTATAGCATTTTGACACACTGTCTAACAAAATCACGGGCAGTTTTATTCCTTTGTTAATGAATTCAGCCACACTAATTAAGCCTCTCTGAGACACAGTGAAAATCTTGTCCAATATTAATAATGATCCAAATGTATTGCTTGTGTCCAAACCATAACCTTATGTAAACAGCCCTTCTGAATCCCCAGTTTTCCTGGTACAGGGCCAGCTCTACCATCAGGCAGAGTGAGGTGGTAAGTGGTAGAGCTATATGTGCCACGCAGCCTGCTTTACACTCCCTGTTAGGTTTGGTGGAGGATGCTGACTACCACTAGTACTGAAGTAATATTCAACTTCAGTCAACTCAGCTTCTGTACCTTGGGAGCAGGGAGCACCATTTTGTGGTTCACCTAAGGTACCAAAATTTCTTGGACCAGCCTTGTATTGCTATTTTGAATGTGCTCCATGCCAGTTGGATAAATCAGTTAGTGGTAGAATCAAATGAAAATGATTTAAGAAATTCAAAACATTGGGTTCAGATTTCATCATTTTTGGTGTAGACTAAGGGCTCATCTACACCAAGCAAGACATTCCACTATGAAAGTGGTATATAAAAGGCAGGAGCCACACTACTGCTCTATTGCGGTATTGAAGTGCACTTCAGGATCTACACTACTGCTTTATAGTGGTACTGAAATGCACTGACAACTGTTGGGGCCCATGAGACATCTACACCAAGCAGGATATAACACTATGAAAGTGGTATGAAAGCGGTATATGGTATGTGTCAATGGGCCCCAACAGTTGCCAGTGCACTTCAATACCACTATAAAGCAGAAGTGTGGCTCCTGCCTTTTATATACCACTTTCATAGTGGAATATCCTGCTTGGTATAGATGAGCCCTAATTCAGGCTTTTCTATTATTTTGTACAGACTGAGGTTGGGGGCGGGGGGAAACTACATTTAGGTAAGCCAGGGCTGGCCCTATCATGAGGCAAACTGAGGCACTGGTGTCAAGAGTGAGAGAATCAGCAAATTGAACCAATTCCCTCTTCCTCTGGCCAGGAGGGCTTGCTGCCTGCTGCCTATTGCCTGTGTTTTGGAGACTAACATCTGCTCCCATCCCTGTTTCCCTCATGTCTACCTCCCCATACCCTAGCTATGCTGCAGGGCTCCGGCCAGTCAGACCAGTTCGTGTGAGACCTGGCCAGCCAAATTATTGTGAGAGCCTTGCATCCAGGAAGTGGCGCAAGGTGGAGCCATCAGGGGAAGGGGCACCAGAAGGAGGAGGAGGGAAGAAGGGACACACAGTGGCCATGGGAGGAAGGGATGCAAGGTGGTGGTGCGTGTTCTCGCATCCAGTGTCAAGACACCTTGGGCTAGGGTTAGGGCTGAGGAGAGCCCCCAAAGTAGGCATTTCCTTTTCTTTTTACCCAGGATATCCCCTACCATATCATGCCCTAGCCCCTCAGTTTTACGAGTGGTTATTTCATTGTTATTCCTCCATAGAGCATTGCCACTTTCAACCTGGATGTAATCCATTGCCAAGGGTGCTGCTGAGCCCACAGGCTGCATGCATCCCCCCTACAGGCCTCAACTGCTTGCCTTGTCTTCATTCCTTCCCTGAGTGAGGAAAGGGTGGTTGGTATCAGAATCATTGGCTTAGGGGTGGAGATAAGGCATAGGCCTTTGCTAGACCATGGGTTAGCCCCTGTGCATCCAGATGATGCACAGGGGACCCCAGGGTCAGGCAGGGGTCAACCCTCCCTTGCCCCGGGGTAATGGGCTCCACTTGTAGCCCGGTATTTCCTACGGTCTCGGGCTGAGCGTGTAGCCCGTTCCGTGGCTTCTCCTGGCTTCTCCCGATTACTCACAAGGAGGCGGGAGAAGCTGTGAATGGCCAGGGGGGAGAGATCGGAGCCGGGGGGGGGAGATTGGGGGCAGGGGGGAGTGGGGAAATCAATTTTTTTTTTAAAAAAAAACCTTACCTGAGCGCACGAGCATTCGTGCATATCGCCCCTTTAATTGGAAAACAAAATGGCAGACGCGACGGGGCTTTCCTTTAGCCCATCACGTCTGATGTGTGGATTGGAGCGACAGCCCGCGGTAGCTGCATTGTGGGCTTGCCCCTCCTCCCGCACGGATTAACAGGTAAGTCTAGCAAAGCCCATAGTCTTTTAAACATCTGCTGAAGCAGAGCAGGTGATTGAAAGTTCTCTCTCTCTCTCTCTCTCTCTCTCTCTCTCTCTCTCTGGGGTATCTATGGTGTGATATGGCAACTCTACCCATTGATAGGTATTGTTAATATAACTGTTTAAAACAGGCTTTCCAAAAGAGCCAGAGTGGTGTAGTAGTTAAAGTGTTGTACTTTGACTCAGGAGATCCAAGTTCTAGTCCTCACTCAGCCATAAGGCTCACCGGATGACTTTGGCCCAGTCACTGACTCTCAACCTAGTCTACCTCACAGGGTTGTTGTGAGGATAAATGAAGAGGAGGAGGACCTTGCAAGAGAGGGGGAAAAGGCAGTATATTAAAATGATAATGAGTCCAGGTTGTAGAACTTCTCCAGCCCCCTTCATTCTGTCAAAGCACATTTCTTTTACTATCGCACAAAGCATTATAGGTATAATTTGTAAAAGCCATTGAAACAAAACGCAGGTAATTACATGGCAGGAAAAATGGGCTTCATATTTTTTCCTTTGTAAATTTATGGATTTCCTGTTTCACCGCTGCAGTGTAAAATGAAACCTGGGATTGGGTGAAGATCTGTAGCCAAGAAATGTATCACCGAAAGAAAGAAAGAAAGAAAGAAAGAAAGAAAGAAAGAAAGAAAGAAAAGATTTGCATAATTGTTTCATATACTAATTTCTATGAATTAGATGCAAATTTAGGAAGAATTGTTACAATTGAAATGCCAGCCTGAAACATGGGACCCACTTTCACAGTTTCACAATTGCCCAAAATTTCAGAATTGCCCAACAGCTTTGCTGTGACCCATCTAGACTGATCTCGCAATCCCCTTTGGGTTGTGACCCACCGGTTGAAGACCACTGCTCTATCCAGTATCCACCTCTTTGACACAAGGGTTACCTGCATCCAAAACAATTTGTTCATGTATTGAAGGTGAAAGTCCCGTCTCATCGGTACACAGACTCTTGGGTGCTGAACATCACAAAGCCATTTCTCAACTGTTCATGGTTGACAGTTGGCAACTCTAGCACAGAACTGCAACATGCTTCAACCTCTACTGGTCCACCCAGACACTACGGAGAGCCGCTAGGGCAGTGTGGACTGACTAACTTGCACAGCCGCTTTCCTGTGAAGTTTTCTGAGGGGGGAAATGTCTCCTCTTCTCCTGGCTGTATGCTACAGTGTTGAACTATGAACACAGGAAGGACTTAAACCTTGCAATAAAATTGAGTATATACAAGAACTGCAAAAGGATGATATATTTGTATGCGGATTTTATATATAACTTGCATTTTTGCCTTTGTTATATACATTTGCTTGCTTTTATGTAATTCGGATCTGGTTAACTAGAAATAATTGATATTTGCCATCTGACATGAAGATTGCTTTAAATGGAATATAGCCTTATGTATTTGTGTTTATTTTATTAGATGTTTGAGTTGAGATTTAGTTTGTATAGTTTGTATTGTTGTATTTTATAGTTTGTATTTTTACCTTTCCTTATGTGTCTTGTTTTTGCGGAAAATAAATAAAAGTATTAATTTTTTTTGAAAAAAAAACTTTCAATAAAATTGCACTCAAGTACAGTTGTCTATATTTTTTCTGACTAATACACATGCAAAATACACACACACACACACACACTTATATATGCTATATAACTTGTATTTTCTTTCACTAGATAGTGAGCTTCCATTTAGGTTATTCTGCGGCCATATTGGATTGGTGATAGACAGTTATGTTTTTATATACACACTTCCTTGTGGCTGCCTTTATTTTTTTAAAAAATCTTTCTTTCAAAATAAAGTAAGAATTTCATGGAAGAAAGCATCCAGAGCTTGCCTGAGGTGAAGGACAATGTGGTGCCCCCTGCCCCATTCCACGTTCAAAAGCTGACTGGTTGGGCAGTTGAATTTTACTTCAATGCTACTGTCCTCCACCACTTCTGAGAGCAACCAGTTAGCTTAAGTTGTGCAGGGCAAACCACTTGGCACACAGAGGCCTGCTACCAACACCACGCTGCCTGTGCCCACCTCACAGTTTCTGCTGCCTGAGGTTGCTGCCTCACTCTGCCTCACAATAGAGCCCTCCCCTATTTGGGGAAAGAATAATCTCATGTTGCTCATGCTGTTGCTTTTATCTTCAGCTGGGTGTTGCTAAAGGTAAAAGCATTCTGGATATGCTGTGAAGCAAGAGGAAGTGAAGGGAGGTGTCTTTTCTAGTGCCACAAGGAGGGAGAAACGGAAGAGCTTAGGAAAAACCAGAAGGGTGGTAAGGTGGCCAATTACGAATTGTCAAAAAGGAGGAAAAGCTTCACCAAAAAAGAGGACAAAACAGGACAGAGATTTGCATAGTATTTGCATGCACATTTAGAAATAATTATAATTTAAATAGAAATACAGTACATGTCACAATACTGTAAAATGCTATGAAACTCTTTCTGAGAGATGGTCATGCTGAGCATCTCTACATGAAGGAAAAACTTTCACCCTTACCATTTTTCTTCTTCTGAGGTCTTTCTGTGTTGACTACGGCTCCTTTAGATGGCATCCACATGATTTGTAATTGAAGACTTCCCCTCTTGGCAAGGCTCCATAAAATTAAATGAAACAATGCCATCTAGTGGCCCACAATATCCTGCAATAATTTTGAATAGTGCATTATTTTTAATCTCGCTTTTTAAAAGCGAGATTACTGGGGGAAGGTGTCCTGGAGGTTGATGGTGTCATGTAAAGGACTCACAAACTTCCATGAGTGGCCAATCATGAGCATGCAATAACTCATTCATGTAAAGAAGCTTACTGTCTCCTCCCAATAGAACATTGGCCATGCTGGCTAGGGGTGATGTGAGTTGGACTCCAACATTAACTGGAGGGCACTGGGTTACCTACTCTTAATGGGCATGCACATGTAAATACCCTCTATATTATCATTTACTTAGCATATACCAGCTCTTATGCAAGATGCAACCTTATTTGGATGGCGATAACTTGGCCATTATTACTCATGTTCAGGTAACCTTTTGCTTAGGCTATTGCAATGCATTTCACATGGGGTTGCTTTTGATTAAAAAAATAATTCAAAAAATTGCAGTTGCTTCAAAATAGGGCCCCTAGATTACTAACTGTAACTGGTTTGATCATATTACACCCCTGCTTTGTCAGGTGCCCTGTTTCCCAATCTGTTCCTAGGCCCACTTTAAAGTACTGGCTTTAACTTTTAAAGCCCTAAATGGCTTGAGACCAGGTTACCTGAAAAACTGCCTTCTACTATATGCACTTACCTGAACCGTAAGATCTTTCTCAGGGGCCCTGCTTCAAGGGCTCCTGCCAAATGAAGTGAAGCAGAGCCAGGGCTGTTTTGGTAGTGGCATCTCAGTTATGGACCAGGCTTTCCAGAGAGGTTTGCTTGGTGCCATCCCTGTGGTCTTTCTGACAATAAGCAAACCATTTCAGTACGTCTCTTCACCCAGCTTTTTCAATAAGGAAGGAAGTGAGGCAGGTGGCTACTAAGAGGAGGGCTTTCTCTGCTGTGGCACCCCAGTTGTGGAACGAACTCCCCAGAGAGGTTCGCTTGGCACCTACATTGTTTTCTTTCCATCGCCAGCTGAAGACCTTTTTATTTTCTCAGTATTTTAACACATAATTTAACTTAAATTTAAACTTTGCTGTTTTAATCTCATATTTTAACCTATATTAATTTTTGCTGTGTGGTTTTATTCTGATTGTGCTTTTTATATTGTATTTCGTATGTGTGTTTTAAATTTGTTGGTTGTTTTTATGATCTTCATGGTTTTTAATTTTTGTGAACCGCCCAGAGGCCTTCGGCTATTGGGCGGTATAAAAATGTAATAAATAAATAAATAAATCATGTAGTTTGGGCCTCAGTTTTAAAATCTGTGTGTTTAATTTTGGGGTGCTGGGGGCTTTGTTCTGTGGTTGTGTTTTATGTTCTTTCTGATTATATAGCTTTATGTTCTATTTTATATTTAATTTGGTTTTATGTTTCTTTGTTATAAGCTATCTAGAGGGCAGTATAAAATGTATTAAGTAAGAAAGTAAGTAAGAGAACAATCCTACGTTCCCTGGGTGAGGCAGTGCTCCAGTCTTGGAAGGGGAATGAGAGATTCAATCCCCAACCTCCACCCCTCACAGGTGCCACAGAGAGAACCATGCCATCTGCCTCTCTAAGGTCAGGGGGGGAAAGTGGGTGTTCCGGTGGGCTGGGAGGAGAGGAGACTGCAGAGGCCAGGATACAATTTATCCTGAGCCTCCTTCCCGTCTCCCTCCAAAGTGCCTTTGTTAGATGGGCTGAAAAGCCCGTCTAGTGAAAATAAAGGAGATCGAAGGACAGGGAGGCAAATATTGCTTCGGAGCAGCAAGGACACAGTCCATAGGATGGCGCCCTAAATCCATGACTATGAGATTGCACAGTCACAAACAGATTCCTTCCAAACCTAAGAGCAGAAGTAACATGTTACTTGAAGCGAGAAATCATTGATAATGTCATTCCAGTTTGTAACAATTCCCTAAAGAACTGCTTGTAACGTGACCTTTTGAAAAGTGGTGAGGTAACTATTGACTTCCTGTCATGATATTTCTCTTCGAGCACTGTCATGTATATTCTAATCTAAACAGAGTCTGCAAACACCGAAATATGCATGCTAACAATGGAAATAAATCTACCATTAAGGCTCTCGTCCACAAGCAGGAATGATCATATGAATGGAATACTTATTGAGATAACTCCAGGTTGGAGCATTTATACAACTTCACACAGCAAAGGAGACTTCCAGGTGAAGATCTTCTAGCACTAACAATCAAAAGGTATTTAGTAAGAAAAAAATGGAAGAAGTGGTGAAAAAAACCAGTAGGGTTATTTATTTATTTATTTATTTATTACATTTTTATACCGCCCAATAGCCGAAGCTCTCTGGGTGGTTACAAATGGAGGACAATGTTGTCTGTACTCACCCACTCCAATAACATTCCATGAATTAGGCAGGGCAGTTGCATAATAAGTACTGTGCCTAGAAGCACCCAAAAAGTCCAATTACCTGTAGAATAGATTTTCTTT
Organism: Elgaria multicarinata webbii; assembly: GCF_023053635.1. Lineage (NCBI taxonomy): Eukaryota > Metazoa > Chordata > Lepidosauria > Squamata > Anguidae > Elgaria > Elgaria multicarinata. The sequence continues at coordinate 22,492,842 of NC_086175.1, read as the reverse complement.
CTTCTTCTTTTTAAAGCTTTTACTTGGGTAGTAAAAATGTATCTGTTTTCTATTTTGTCATTGTATTTCCAAAATACTATCTAGAAGAGCCATTCACGGCACTGAACATCATGCTGCATCCACTTTCCTTTCCTGTCTGACAGTTAAGTAAGGACCACTGTGGTAGGACATCGCTAAGAAGTGGGGAAGAACCACGATCACAGCAGAACATGGACGACGTCATCTGAGTCGTTTGCATACAATGCACAGCGACAGCGGGCTATAACACTGGTGTGAAGGAGCCCATAATAGAAAGAAAACACACATACCAGCCTTGGCTACCTTGCAGTGATTCAATAAGCTCAAAAAGACAACAAAAATAAATTATAAAACTCCCTGAGAAAGAGACAAATAACAGATGCCTCTTTTATGGAGGAAGAAAACTTTCAGGAAATTGGAGGACAGATTTCAGCTCAGCACTAGCTCTACCTCTTCCTTGGAGCTGGACACAACCCTCTCATGCCTGCATTGTGAAGGATGAAAAATGGGCGCCAGCCTGCCAACACTACTGCCACTTGCAAAAAACAAAACAAAAAATACTTTTGAATAAAGAAAGAAGTTGGCTTATAACCCCTGCCAATGGTGAACCCTGCATGTGAGAAACTGTTGAAAGTTTCTCCTCCCCCTGGAGAAATTCAGAGAAATTGTTTCCCCAATTTCCCTGACCACGAATAGGGTGGAGAATTTTGAGAGGCCATTTGTGCATAGCTCTAATATAGAGAGAGCCTCATGTGGCGCAGAGTGGTAAGCGGCAGTTACTGCAGCCAAAACTCTCCCCACGGCCTGAGTTCAATCCCAGCGGAAGCTGGTTCTCAGGCAGCCGGCTCAGGTTGACTCAGCCTTCCATCCTTCCGAGGTCGGTAAAATGAGTACCCAGCTAGCTGGGGGAAAGGTAACTGTGACTGGGGAAGGCAATGGCAAACCACCCCGCTACAACGTCTGCCAAGAAAACATCAGCAAAAGCAGGCGTCCCTCTAGGAGTCAGTAATGACTCAAGTGCTTTGCACAAGAGGTTCCTTTCCTTTCCATATATATATATATATATATATATATATATATATATATATATATTGCAACCCTAATTTGTGTGGGGGTAGCTTTAGTTGCACGCATCTCTAACTATTTTCCAGACTGCTTTGGATTAAGTACTCAGTGGAAAAATTAAATCAATCAATAAAAAACATCTTCTTGAGCTCAATAAATTTCACATTATAGAATGATTTTGAACCGTGAAGTATTGTTTTGTTAAAATTCAAGGCAGATTGCAATTAGCTCTACATTATATAGTGAATTCAGCTATTAGTAAAAGCATCTGAGACTTTTCTAAATATAAGCAATTCTGTATTGTGTTCTTAGCAAAGTACATCTATGTCCCCAGAGGGGATATTTTAATAAATACTTTTTTGATATAGCCAATTGACAATAATTGTATCGCAAACAATTAGACATCACCAGTCTGGTAACTCCCAAGTAGAACTAAAATCTAAAAGCAAATTGCAAATCACTGACATAAAGAAAAGCACCAATCATACATCTATTAAAACCTTCCATATAAGATTACATCTAGACGAAATGGCTACTTCTACAATCAATAACATGAGCTAAGATAAATCTGCTATAAACCTGCCACGGCCACTGCAAATGTTTCCACTAATTGAGTTACTAATGTAGAAACGTAGGGAAAACTGTCGTTTAATAGGCCAAAAGATAACAGATAGGTTTCCCTATGTCTAAATCCAAGGAAACAATGAGTTTTTGTCTTGGTACAAGAGTGCTTCCAGATGGAGGGCACGCGGCACTACCAGTCGAAAGGCTATTCCACCTTTCTCTCCTTAACAGTTTGTTTATGGTAAGGAAAAAGCTCCATCTGGCTTGTTACTGGGCACTCTCGGATTGCTCAAATGACATCATCTGCCTCTTGCGCATCTTCCGCCCCTTCTGGCCTTTGTTACGTCGCAACCCCCCCCCCCCCCGAAAAAGTCCAGTTGCTGCTCTCTCTGAATGGGCCTCGTTACTTCCTGTTCTCAGGAAGTGATGTCTGATCAACAATGGAGAAGCAACGGGAGCCGCGCGTTTCAATCTAGATGTGATGAGGCTTTTAACCAGTCATTAGAAGTCGTATAGCTAACTGTACTTCCAAATTCCACATTCATGAGATCTGGCTTGGTGCATTATTTCCCTGCCACAAGCTTGAAACCATGAAGATGATTGGATATGGTCCATCCAAAGTTAAGCACTTTTAAGGTTGATTGATATTATTATTATTATTATTATTATTATTATTATTATTATTATTATTATTTATTTATATAGCACCATCGATGTACATGGTGCTGTACAGATAACACAGTAAATAGCAAGACCCTGCCGCATAGGCTTACAATCTAATAAAGTTGTAGTAAACAATAAGAAGGGAAAGAGAATGCAAACAGGCACAGGGAAGTGTAAACAGGCACCGGGAAGGGTGAAGCTAACAGTATAGAGTCAGAACAAACTCAAAGTTTAAAAGCTATAGGGAAAAGAAAAGTTTTTAGCTGTGTTTTAAAAGCTGTGATTGAGTTGGTAGTTCTCAGGTGTTCTGGAAGAGCATTCCAGGCATGAGGGGCAGCAGAGGAAAATGGACGAAGCCGAGCAAGGGAAGTAGAGACCCTTGGGCAGGCAAGAAGCATGGCATCAGAGGAGCGAAGAGCACGAGCGGGGCAATAGTGTGAGATGAGAGAGGAGAGATAGGCAGGAGCTAGACCGTGAAGAGCTTTGAAGGTCAACAGGAGAAGTTTATATTGGATTCTGGAATGAATTGGGAGCCAATGAAGAGATTTCAGAAGCGGAGTGACATGGTCAGAGCGGCGGGCCAGGAAGATGATCTTAGCGGCAGAGTGGTGGACAGAGACCAGCGGACTGATGTGAGACGAGGGGAGGCCAGAGAGGAGGAGGTTGCAGTAGTCCAACCGAGAGATAACCAGTGCGTGAACGAGAGTCTTGGCAGAAGAGACAGACAAAAATGGTCGAATCCTGGCAATATTATACAGGAAGAAACGACAAGATTTAGCTACTGCCTCGATATGAGGAATAAAGGAGAGCGAGGAATCAAATATAAAGCCAAGGCTACGAGTTTCCTTGACCGGAGTAAGCGTGACATCGTTGACAGTAAGAGAGAATGAGAGGTGAGGAGAAGGTTTAGGAGGGAAAACAAGCAGTTCAGATGTGCTCCGCTCCGATTAGAAGCGGAGAATCAGAAGCGAATTGGCCTGCTCCGCCTTGCCCAGAGGTGGAGTAGAAGCGGACCGGGGACCTGTAGAAGCACGGCGAAGAGAAGCGCCCATACGCGGAGCACTTCTCTTTTCGCGGCACGATCCGATCGCCATTTTGAAAAATTTCGCCCATAGGATTGCATTGTGGAAAATAATAGGGAATAACTGTGTTGTTTTTTAAGCTATCTTTCTGAAACTTTTTGTGCTTAGAGAATCGTGGATGGGCAACACGGGTAACTTGGGATTCTGGGAAACTTCTCTTTCTACTCTGAATGGAGTTTTCCCAGTGTTTTTTTAAAACAGTAGCTCCACCAAATGCACAAACACAACCTGAAATCATATACTAACAGATTAGGAAACACAGCACTGCCACCCTAACTTTGGGGAACAACTGAATAGATGTGGTGCAAGGGGATGAGCTCCCCTAGGGCATGTGGACGTGCCCAGTGCACTCTCCTGTCCTTGGAGGGCCATCAGAGCCCTCCAAAGGTTAACCCGTGGAGAAAATGCTTGTCATGAGTTGAAGTGAAAGTTTGCTTCTTAAAGAGTGATCCCTAGACAGGGACAGTCAAAATTGGCATATGATTCCCCCTCCCCCTGGGCACGTCCACTTCCCTCTTACTGGTAAAAGACAGATATAGCCTTTTTAAAAAAAATCTTCTTGTTGTTTATTCAGCAACACTGCTGCATTTAATTCCACCCCTCCTTTGTTTATTTATTTATTTATTTATTTATTCCATTTTATATGCATTACTGGCTTTGAAACTATCCTTGGCTCACTTCCTTATGTCCCCAGAAATGTCTGCTGCCTGCCTGCCTTCCCTCCCTCCTCCCCTGCCCACCTCGCAGGGATGGTTTTTGTGTGTCTTGCTTTGACTCAGGGGAGAAATCCTTCCTGCGCTCACTTAGAGTTTTGGAAGTTCCAAATCAATTTTTCAAGTGTAGAATAAGATTCATATTATGTCTACTCCCCAATTCATGGCATGTTGGGATTTCCTTTGAAATGGCCCCATTGAGCTGTCTGCAGCTTTAAATCCCTGAGATACTGGGGTGTCCAATTTTCATAAATTCCCCAAAAATCAGGGGATGATGGGATTGGCTTGAGTCTTGGCATGCATGTGTATCCCTGGATAAGCTGTCATGGTGGCGAGTTTGAGGTTTCTAACGTGCAAATTGACGGAGCTATCGAAAGGGGTGTGAATTAGGGTTATGGGTGGTGCGTTAGAGGTTAGAGCCCCGCCAAAAATCAGGGGATGATGGGATTGGCTTGAGTCTTGCCATGAATGTGGTTCTAGATGGCATCTCTGAGGGTACCCACTTCCAATTTTTTTATCTGTCAAAATGTCAGAGAACAGTCCATGTCTGCAAATGGGGTGTCCGATTTTCATAAATTCCCCAAAAATCAGGGGATGATGGGATTGGCTTGAGGCTTGGCAAGCTTGGCAAGCATGGATAATCATGGTGCCGAGTTTGAGGTTTAACTTTCTAACGTGAAAATTGACGGAGATATAGAAAAGGGGTGTTTGTTTGAATTGCGGGTAGGGGTGCTGCGTTGGAGGTTAACCCCCCCCAAATCAGGGGATGATGGAATCTGCTTGAAACTTGCCATGAATGTGGATGTGCCCGCTTCCAAATTTTTTTTATCTGTCAAAACGAAAGAGAACAGTCCATGTCTGCAAATGGGGTGTCCGATTTTCATAAATTCCCCAAAAATCAGGGGATGATGGGATTGGCTTGAAACTTGGCATCCATGTGGACACATGGATAAGCTGTCATGGGACCAAAGGTGAGGTTTCTGACATGCAAATTGACGTAGTTGTAGCATGGGACTTGATTTGGGGTGAGTTAAAAGGTTTAAGCCCCGCCAAAAATCAGGGGATGATGGGATTTGCTTGAAACTTAGCATGATTGTGGGTCTAGATGGCATCTGTGAGGGTGCCCACTTCCCTTTTTTTATCTGTCAAAACATCGGAGAACAGTCCATGTCTGTAAATGGGGTGCCCAATTTTCATGAATTCCCCAAAAATCAGGGGATGATGGAATTGGCTTGAGTCTTGGCATGCATGTGTATCCCTGGATAAGCTATCATGGTGGTGAGTTTGAGGTTTCTAACATGCAAATTGACGGAGCTATCGAAAGGGGTGTGAATTGGGGTTATGGGTGGTGCGTTAGAGGTTAGAGCCCCGCCAAAAATCAGGGGATGATGGGATTTGCTTGAAACTTGGCATGATTGTGGATCTAGATTGCATCTGTGAGGGTGCCCACTTCAATTTTTTTTATCTGTCAAAATGTCGGAGAAAAGTCCATGTCTGCAAATGGGGTGTCCGATTTTCATAAATTCCCCAAAAATCAGGGGAGGCTTGGATTGGCTTGAGTCTTGGCATGCGTGTGTATACATCCATGAGGTGTCATGGTGCCAAACTTGAGGTTTCTAACTTTAACAGAAAAAAAGTTGTATACTTTTTTAGCTTTCAATGCAAGCCTATGGGGGGGAAAGCGAAGCTCTGATCCGGATCCGGAGCTCCGCGGCGGAGCGGAGCGGACTATAGGCGGAGTGGGGGCGGAGCAAAGCGGCCCAATCCGCAAATTGCGGATCTGGAAGAGAAGCGGATCGGGGGGTCCGTGCACACCCCTAATTTTAACCAAAGCGTTGAAGAGTAGCACGACTGGTAGAACAGGCAGGATAACTCTTTCTTATTGAAGGGCTGAGCTGGAGATGTGTTCAAAACAAATGCATGTGGAAAATATGAACTCACATACAAAATGCACATTGAAAAATGTGTGCATTTCAAAAATGCATAAAAAGACACTTTGGCCTATGGCCTCATCTTGACGAGAACGGGAGGAGAGCGCATTGCTCTTATTCTCCAGGGCATGTTGAAATCAGCTGGCTTTACTCCATCAATGTTACATGGTAGAGGTAGCCATCCTTAAATCCTTTTTTTTTTCCAATGTTGGGAAAAACATACTTCTAGGTGTGGTGGTGGTGGTAGAACCAACGTCATCAAATAAGAGAGAGGCTTGTTACCCACCCCGCTTCAGGCTCCCCCTCCTACACTGTATGAAAGGGAAAGGGAATGGGAAGGAACGTACCCCACAGTTCTCTATTTTTACAAACCAGAGATGCGCAGCTGTGCAACAGCAAAGTAAAGAATGAAATCTCCCTCCAGAAATGCACAGTTTTTATAACACGGAGCTGCGCAGCTGTGCAAGAACAAGGTAAAAAATAGAAGCTCCCTCCAAAAAACGCAGTTCTGGATATGGATTGGGGTGAACTAACGCGGCAGAGAAATGAAGTAAGGCAGCATCAGAGCTAAATAACAATGGAAGGGGCCAGGAAAAGGAATGATAGGGGAAGGGGCGGCCCTACACTTTGAGAGCACCCCACCACCCCAATTTCGACCCATTTCCAGCAAACTGGCACTGAGTTATAGCTTCCTACCCTATTTATTCCAAGCTAATTAACACAACACCACAGAAGCAAAGTTAAATAACATAACGTCAGAAAAGCTAAATGTCACAGAAGCGAACTAACGCCGCATCAGAGAAGCGAAGTAAGCAGCAATAAGGAAACTCCTAATTCCGGCTCTCAATGGAATGGGAGACGGAGTGATGGGGGAGAAGAGGCAGCCCCACCCCTCGACCACATGTCCAGGTCACAGGCATGTCCAGGATTTAATGCAGAGAGATGCACTGCAGAACAAGTACATGGGAGCCATGTCAGCTAAAAAGAACTCAGTAAAACTACCCTGCGCTACTGCGATTTTTCAAGGCAGAAGTGGCTGGTTAGGTGCGTGCTGGCCATGGTATCATCTGTCTCAAAGGACCTGACAACGCACCCAAACCACAGGGGGGGAAACCCATCAAGTCACCCCCTATGGATACTTGTGTACAAAAATGTGCGCATTTGAAAACGCACACATTTTGAAACTCTGCACAAAAATAAGTATTAATTTCTGTAGGTGTGCAGGTGGGGGGGGATGAAGTGGGGGTGACAGAATGAGAAAAACGAGAACTTGAACGAGATCAAGCTTGACTTGTGCCATCCCTAATCTGAACCATTATTTGAACTGAATAGAACCCAAATCTGAATAGAATCCTAATAGAAGCCCAATCTAGATCCCTAATTTGAACTGAATAGATGTTCACCTTGATTCATATGAGGTACATCTGCATCCAAGGCCTTTGGCTCTTCCATATAAGCATTTGCTTGAGACTATAGCCTGGATTGGGGCCAGTAGCTTGATGAGGATCCCATAGGATATGTTAATGTGAATTTTTGAGCAATCACAGAAGTTTGTTCCCCTGCAGTGTGTGAGCCCAGCATTGCAAGCTGCAGTTAAGCAAAGACATATTTCCTTCTGAGAAGGACGGGAACCCAGTTTCCTGATTACGTACAAACTTTCAATGATCTCTTCAAAACACCCACAATTGTGTATATGCGAGGATTGCATGGGTGTGAAATCTTTGCATTATTAAATGTCCAGTCCAATATATAACAAACAGACTCATTTTTGTTGCTATTTAAAATGTAAGAGAAATGTCATTAGCAGTAATTTATTTTGCTGCTTTCCAGTAGAACCAGCTAATCCATCCGTTACTCTCTTCTGGTAAGTGCATTTTCAGACGGGAAGCAGGTTTTTTTTAGTGAGATAAAAGAAGCATCGACTTAGAAAACCGCTTGTTGCCTTATGAATGAATTGCCAGGCGTATGGCATTTGCTGACTGGGACATTTATTTGCATCATGCTTTCTTCAGAGATAACATGGGTGGGTGTGCCTGTGGATCTAGCGCTGGCTCCTAAATGCCTAGTTGCAGGGCCGGTGCCAGACTATTTTGCGCCCTAGGCAAGGTGAGCTACTTTCAACCACCCACCCACCCAAAAAATGCCAACTTTGATTTTTAAGAACATATGTTTCCTGGAAAAAATAAGAAGCACAAAACTTGAAACTGCTAAATTTATTTTAAAGTGCAAGAAATACGTCATGCCAATTATAGCAAACTAATTGGAAAGGAACGTCTATGAGTCTAAAATGCATTATTTAATAGGAATATCACCTCCAAATCATCCCCCCCAACTCACACACGTGCGCACACACACACACTCAGCATCACTCACTCCAAACAAACACACGCATGAACACATGCATTCACTCAAAGACCCCATGCACCCCATTCACCCATACATTCTCTCTCTCTCTCTCTCTCTCACTTCCGGGCGCGTTCCAGAAGTCCGAACGTGGAGCCTCCCCACCCTCACCCCAGCGTCCCTGGCTTTGCTTCGGCTGGGCGGGTGCGGGGCGCCATCTCTCCCCCCCAGGCCCAGCTGAATCCTCGGGCCGGGCTGGCTTACAGCCAACGCACGTGAGTGCTGTGCTGTGCCCAGCGCCGCTCTTAGCTTGGCGCTCTAGGCGGCCGCCTGAGTGGCCTCTATGGTAGCACCGGCCCTGCCTAGTTGGCAGGCCTGGATTCACCTTTAAGCAATATAAGCACGTGGTTAGGGCACCAAGGGAAGGGGGGCACCACAGAGTACCGGTACCATAGCTGTAGCCATCTAATTTTAAGGAATTCAAGATTAAAAATCATTTTCAATGAGTTTTTGTATTTGCATTTTTTCCCTTATAACAATTTTATTAAAAATGCATAAAACAGTGATGATGATGATGATGATGATGATGATAATTTTTTTACTTATTTGTTACCCGCCTCTCCCTCCGGATTGAGGCTGGGTACAACACAAATGCAAATGCCATAAAATACATATGAAAATTTGTAATTTTTTTCTGTTGCCCCAGTTATAAGTCAGTAATTGGCTTATATTGCTTGCTGCTATTTAGTGTTAAATAAATATAACAAAAACAGTTTATATTTAATACAGTTGTGTGTTCTGGCGTGGGGGATGGCCTTGAAGAAAACTGAGCTTTTAATGTCTTGTTTCACCGTCAGCACTTATTGAGTCTTAATGTCTTGCCGGCTAAGCAATGGAAGGGCCAAGGGGGCACCCTTATTGGGCTGTGCTTAGGGCATCCACTGGTCTTAATGCTAGTTGGTGGAAGTGACCAAGAGTGTTTTTGACTGTCTTCGCATTATTCTCTAGAAGCAACACTTTCTGAATAAGAATGACCTGGCCCCAGTAACCCATGCCTCAGGCATGAACTAGATGACACACTCTTTATGTAATTAGCAATAGCATAAATAGCTTTCTAAAAGTAAATTTGAAGGTGTGGGCGCACCATTTTGTCATGGAAGTAGTTGGACTTTAAGTGTTTGTTCTCCTTTGTAGTTCTGATCCAGATTTGGCTCACAGTGCTTGCTATTTGCATTGAGGGCAAATGTTTAAAGCCTCCCCATTCCCACAACCAGAGCATCACTGTCCAATTCAGGGGTCCCACACCTGAAATTTACTTTTTAAAAGTCATCCCCGCATGTAAATTGCACGTTAACTGCACGCTAACTGCGTGAATCAAGGCATCACCTCTTGTCTGGCCGTTAGTGGCATCCTAGTTATGCAATGTGGAGGCTGCCTCCGAAACGTGGTCGGAAGTTGGAAATGGTTCAGAATGGGGCTGTCGAGCATTAATCAGGACTGGGTGCATGGACCATACAATGCTGATGTTACTGCATCTTAACGGGCTTCAAGTTGGTTTCTGGATCCAATTCAAAGTGCTGGTTTTGATTGTTACAGCCATTCTCTTACTCGGGGCTGACCCAAGACATCTTGCTTCCTCAAGCAAAGGTCAAGATGCCCTTCCCTTCCCTGTACTGAAGCCAATTGGATCTTAATTCAACATTGGCAACGGGAGAGAATTCTTTACTGAACCTGAGGGCAGCAGACTACTTTAGAAGGCACAGCAGTGGAACACACCACTGATAGCTTAGCACTGCTCCCCAGCACCTGCTGCCTGACACGACCCATCTTATTCTGCCAAATGGTAGGGCCGGTTCCTTGCACTGGGAGAGCTGTTTACTATTTGTTAAGTCTGCCTTCAGTGTTTTCTCTCTCTCTCTCTCTCTCCTCCCCCCCCCAAGCATCAGTCCCCAAGGACGCTAACACTATTAAAACATATATATTTTTAGACAGTGATAAATGATAGCAAGTAATGACATTTTATATGTATCATCAAGTGATTAACTAGGATGCATTTAGCATAGGTGAGACACTTCTGTCAGGATGGTTTTGATAGTGATATTTGTCACCGTTGACAAATGACAGTTTACAAAGCACAAACTAGGGAAGCTAAAGGCCTAGGAGAGAGCACAGTGGTTAACAGGGCTATCCTAGACATCATCCTTGCCCCAACTTGGTGACCTCCAGATATTACAGCTCCCAAAATTCCTGCCCATAAACCTTGCCGGCTAGAGCTGAGGGGAGGTGAAATCCAAAATATCCGGACGGCACCAAGTTGAGGAAGGCTGCTATGCATAGAGTCTTACTCCCAGGTAAGTAGGTATAAGATTGCAGCCTATGAAAATGAACCAATTATTGAAACTCCCCTTTCTTTGGCAGTTTCTCCTTGATACAACCTTTCTGCTAAGGGGACACTACACCAGTGTGGTGTAGTGGCTAAAGTGTCGGACTGGGAGTCGGGAGATCTGGGTTCTAGTCCCCACTCGGCCATGGAAACCCACTGAGTGACTTTGGGCCAGTCACAGACTGTCAGCCCGAACCACCTCACAGGGTTGTTGTTGTGAGGATAAAATGGAGAGGAGGATTATGTACGCTGCCTTGGGTTCCTTGGAGGAAAAAATGCAGGATATAAATGCAATAATAATAATTACATGTTCCCAACCCTCAATGCGGTATATTTCGTACTTGTACAAATGCAATTCTTCTCCCAGAAAGTGGTGGACACAGACAGGATGATCTTTCTCCAGCAAGATACAAGAAGGTTGCAATCTACAGTACAACAGTGGAGAGAGGAAAGATAGCAGCAAGGGCAGAAAGTGAGGGAATGCAACTAGCTGTACTTGGGGTATTTTCACTGGAGGATTAAATCACTGTTAAGCTTTGCGCTGTTATTCATATTAATTATAGTTAGGGATGGATGAGGAACTTGCCTTGTCAAGGTTTTAGTATGGATTTATCATTTACTAAATTTGCAATTTAGTAAGAGAATTTTAGCAGATCAAGACAGAGCTGTGGTCGAAATCCGCATTTTGATGAGCTTTCCAATGTGCACAAAATGCGCATAATAGGGGAAAGTGCATGCCAAATGCATATGCTTGAGAAAAGTCTGCACAAAGCAGCATTTCAGCAACAGAAAGTACTTGCGGTTTTTTGTTTTTTAGAAAACGTGTACACAAAAGCATGCATTTCCACACAGGTTGTTATATATATATATCGCCTATGTGAAGGACTTGTAAAATTGTAATGTATTTTAAATGTTTAATATTTTAATATTGTAATATATATTTTTTTAAATTAACTTTCGTATATTTCTTTTCATAGGTTTTAAAATGTATATGTTTTAATTTTGTAAGGCTGCCTTGACCTTAAAATAGTAGAATGGGTGTGTGTGGGCTGTGGGGGGTGTTGATCAGGGGGAAATCTGATTTTTAGGACATGCAAGATAGTGCTAAACTCTCCCCGTCTTGCAGTTTATCTCCTCACAGTCTGTTTCCCCAAATGCTTGTCTCCTTTGCCAAGCCCCAGGATCAGAACCGAGGGCAAGAAAGGGCTTGTGGGAGAGGCTGGACTCTGAGGCAGAGTTCAACCCCTCTTATTCCCATACTCCTTTTGCTCTAAAGATCCAGACCCCCCCCCCCCTTCATTTTAGAAGTGTTTGGGGCCAAGCTGGATTTAGACATCTTTTAAATAGGACAGTGCAAGGACTAAACAAGGAGCGCCAACTATGATTACAGACCAGAATTGGAATAAATCTCTCTCACACGCATATGTCACACGATGCCCCTGGACTAATTTTATTGGGTGAAGTAAAGGCCCAATTGTGTCTGGAACTGGTGAGGTCAGGCACCTACCAAGGGCCATGCTTCTACAGAGGAGATCCACCAGCAAGAGCCTCCTGACCCATGCTGCCGCTACTCCTTCTCAGTGTTGCCACCTGCTCTCTTAACTGCCATTTCCCTCAGGCCAAGAGAGGGTGAACAATGGTGGTTAGAAGAAGGAGCAGCTGCCACCACCTGCTCGCTCACCTGCCCTCCAGCAAGCAAAAGGGCAATGGTCATGAGAAGACACGACTACAGCATCTGACAACAGTGGGAACAAGGAAAAGGGGGGCACAGTGAGAGACCCCTTCAAGGTCCCTTGTTCATGGGTCCACCAAAACTTGCAGTAGACAGAGCTCAAGGGCATTTCACTTGGGGGCTTAAAAAATAATCTGAAAATGGTAACTATAATCAAGCAGATATTTGAGATGTGAGTCCAAAGTTCAGAGTCCAAGAAAGCAAACAGTTGAGACTCCCCATTAGTAGAATGTAACTCCCCATTAGTAGAAATTCTATCAAAATTCGTAGAATTTCATGTGGGAGATGAGACTATGAAGTTGCTAAATATGCCTCATACACTAATAAAAACTCTAAAAATAATATAATGATTGATTAATGTCTTGCTTGCCAGTTATGCCACAAATGTTTATGCAGAAGTATCACAGACTTCTAATAAGGCAGTCAGAAAAGTGAGCGTGTGAGTCCTCCTCATGCATAAATATTCATGAACACCCATATGGCACATTGTGGAAAAACAAGTGTATTCTGTGGTAAAGGTAGATTAATGTAGTATAATTTTAAATAAGAATATTGTGTTATTATTATTATTATTATTATTATTATTATTATTTAAAAAAATTGTGAACAGTTAACTGAGTGTGGGTGAAAGATTGGCAGTTTACCTCAAAGGTAAGGCATAAATAGTTATGTTCTATTTGAGGCATACTGTTGGCACCTTACCACTTGCTAGTAAAGCTGTTATTGTGGTTAACATGGAAGCAATTTTTACTTTAGTGGTTCATAGTTAATGTTGTCATTTTAAATAGCAGATAGGAGAATTAAAAGGGTCAGCTTGTGATAGGCCAATGTACACACATTCTATTTACTAGCTTGAAATAGACAGGGCTTGGGTAGGGGATTGGCTTGTAGGAAGCCTTGGTTGAGGCCCCAAGGACAGTTCTTTCACTATCTAACATCATTTGAGTTAGTGGGAACATATTAGTCACTTCAGGCATAGAAAAGCCTAGGCCTGAATCACTAAAGGCATAGACTGAGAGAGGACGCAAGACGATTCCAGAGGCAATTCTCCAGGAAAGGTTCTGGACAGAGCGACAGCAGAAGCCAACTGACCTCAGGAAACAAGAATGATTTTGCTGTGTCTTGGTCATCAAGTCCCTGACCAGAAGGAAGACTTCAGAGAAAACTGGAGTAGACCGTTCAGTTAAAGACTATCTTAAAAAAAAAAGGCATAAGAATTCAATGTAAGAAACAGCAGAGTGATTAAAATGAAGTACTTCTTCACACAGCACATAGTTAAATTTTGGAACTCACTACCACAAGATATCGTGATGGCCACCAATTTGGATGGCTTTAAAAGGGGGTTGGATAAATTCCTGGAGGCAAAGACTATCAATGGCTACTAGCCCTGATGGTTGTGTACTATCTCCAGTATTCGAGGCAGTAAGCCTGGGTGCACCAGTTGCTGGGGAACATGGGTGGGAAGGTGCTGTTGCACCATGCTCTGCTTTGTTGGTCCCTGGCCGACGGCTGGTTGGCCACTGTGTGAGCAGAGTCCTGGACTAGATGGACCCTTAGTCTGATCCAGCATCAGGGCACTTCTTATGTTCGACACTGTATCCTTCCAGGGAGTTCCTGACCACAAGGAGAACTTCAGGTCTAGACCTCTACATTATTCTGGGTGAGCTAACTGGAGTAGAAGGAGGAAAAGGGTAATTGGTAACTGGGGTTTTTTTTTAATTTTTTTAAAAAAATTTATTTACCACAAATTAAAACATCATACAAAAAAGAAACAACAACACAACATACTACATACATTTTAAATAAATGTTGAATACATACATATTGCGTAAATATTAGCTATAACCTATCCTATCATAACAAATATAGTCAATCTTAACATGTAAGTGCACCCCCCACCTCGGGATCTATTCCTGCTTCCAAAATCTCATACTTTCTTCCGCTGGCGGTTTCCCACTTCCCTTAGAAAACACAAATATTAGGAACTGTTTCCAAATTCCTTCAAACTCATTTATTTTCGTTATACCTTTCCTCCACCTTATATTACAAGTCAATTTATCATTAATAGCTATATCCCAAACTTCTTTATACCATTCTTCAATAGAATATTCCCCCTGAATCTTCCAGTTCCTAGCTACCATCAATCGTGCTGCAGTCAGCAAACTCGATATCAACTCTTTAATTTCTTTTCCACATTTTAAGTCTTCAAATAGTGACAGTAATGCCATTTTTAGTGTTTGTTCTATTTTCATTCCCACTATTTCTTCAATTTCAAGAAACACCATCTTCCATAATCTTTGTACATATTTGCATTCCCACCACATATGTAAATACGTTCCTTTTTCCCCACAACCTCTCCAACAATTTGCTGAGTGCTGATTATTTATCTTATTCAATCTAATCGGGGTTAGGTACCACCTCCACAAAATTTTAAAGTAATTCTCTTTTATTCTCACTGACATACTTCTCAACATTTTTTGTTTCCACAGTCCCTCCCAGCTCTGTCGCCCTATTTGTACCTTCAAATCTGTCTCCCATACCATTTTTCCTGAACTATCCATTAGCCCTTTTTCTAGCAATATTTTATATATTTCGCTCATTAACCCTTTTAATGAGCGAAATAACTGGGTTTTTAAACAGGGAAGTGAACTAGAATAAGGAAAAAGTTGCTTCCTTAAGGCACAAGCTTAGGCATGTTTAGACACACAAAAAGTGGGTGTGACCTAGCTAACATGTCTAAATATGCACAGGATTTCACCCTAAAGAAACTAGGGAGAGTTGGCAGGCTGCCACCAGTAGGCCTTAGTTAGAGATAATATTTTCACCTCCCACACAACCTTTATGATCATAATACTACATTGCATAACAAAGTTATTTCTAGTTTTTACACATTTGAATATTTTTTTACCTAAGAATTAGTAGAATCTGCATACGCATTATTAGCTTGCCTGAATTTATTTGCAAAGTGAAATGACATCTTGTACTTCGCAGAAGGTATCAACAAGGACTTGGTCAATAATGGCTCGGGAAGTAATTACTTCTGCCTTGTTTCTAAGTAAGTGCTAAAGATCTCACAATGATGGGAATGCCTTACTCTAACTGGTGGAGAGCTTTAATGCAACACTTGCAGGGTTCGTTTGCCTTATGACCTCAGACAACCACGAAGTCATCAATCACATCCTAAAAGCTCGAGTGACATGTGGGCTCATTGTCTAAGGATATGTGGTCAGGGCAATTTGTTTTGTGCAGTTGTCTTGATCCATCAAAGAAGGTCCTTCTTTGCCTGCATAGTTTGCTAATGGCCAAGTCAGAAACTGCCTACTTAACATAACAACATTGGAGAAGGTTGAATGAGGACTATCAAATACAACAATAATATCCAAAAGATGTGCTGGAGTACCATGTGAAGCAAATTAATTAAACAGTAGCAGAGTATCCATTGCTGTTAGGGAAGGGTAATACTGTTGTGATTTCTGCATCAGATGTCATTGTATTACTAGTGTATACCCCGTGTTGCCACGCAAGCTAGTAGTGAGAGAATGATTGGATAAAAAATATGTTTGCCCATTTCCTATCTGATTGGAAGAACTGTGCACTTTTAAAATAAATCTACTACAAATAAACTGGCAAAAAGGATTTCCCATTTCTGAAAGGCTAAACCTGCAGAACCACAATTCCCAGAATTCTTTGTGTGTCCCTTGGCCAGAACATTATTCACCACCAGTGTGAATGGTTTGGGGTGGGTGGGGTTGAAGCTTGTTTTCCCCTTTCATAAGCCTCCAACCATCACCACTCATTGAAAACTACAACTCCCAGAGTGCTTTGTGCTTGCTCTCTCACTTGCTCAGATGGATTTACCCCAGCTCCTTGTCACCAGGCCTGGCCTGGTCATAGTGCAGCTCGTTTCTCCTCTGGCTTGGCTCGTCCATGGCGGCTGCTTTCTTGGGGGTCTTCTTCTCCGATTTGGGCTGGGCTCAGAGCTCCAGGGTAGGTCTGGGATGGGCCTGAACAAGGCTGGGGAGGATGCACTGTTGCTGTTGAGCCTGCATGACTGAGGGCTGCATGGAGATGCGGTTCCGCTGCAGCAGGTGCACCCCTCTCTGGCCAAGTGCCACGTTGCCCCAGGCTAGCCTCATGTTTGCTACGGGCAGCGGAGTGATAGTGATGGGAATACAAAGGGTGCTGTGAGCTTCCCTTGCCAGAGGAATAGAAAACTGTCTGGTGGAGAGCCAAGAAATAAACTGTTTTTCCCTTAAAGCTTGAGCTTTGAACGTTTTTGCAGTTTCAAATTTTTCTGCATGTTATTGTTTACACTGCTCAAACTTCTTCTTTTTTTAAAAAAAGAGCAACATTGGTCTGGTAGATCTCTAGTAACAAACCTTACACTACCGTATCCTTATATAGATTATTCAATCAGACTTGACACAGAGACATAGCAAGATTTAATGCCTTAAGGGAAGGATACACAGTGCATCTCTGCAAGAGTCAATGCTCTAGGTTTTGAAGCAAAAGGCACATAGAACTTCAGCTCATGCAGAAATGCACTGGATAGGCTCCTACCAGAGCAAGTAATTCTTATTTTCACACCAATTCTTTTCAGATGGAAGAGTGAAGAATGTGCCTCAACTGTTGGAAGGTTGGGAAACACTGGGATAATGGAAATTAGGGATATGCTCCGCTTCTCTTCAGTTCAGAGAAGCAGGAGCGAGGCGGCCTAATTCGCCTCCGGAAAAGGCGGAGCTGAAGAGAGTCAGGGGGGCTGTGGATCGAGGCGAAGAGGATCGCCTCAATCCGGAGTTTCGCCTGCAGGTAAGTGGGGGGGAGGGGGACTCATCTGGCGCTGCTGGCGCCGCCATCCATGCAGCGGTGGCGGGTAGCGGCAGGTAAGGGAGCAGGGAGGAGGGACGCTTACCTGCCTCCGTCACGGGCTTCATTTGAGGCCCCGGTTGAAGGCGAAAGTGAAGGCCGAGGCCTCTTCCAGCTTCAACCGGGGCCTCAATTGAAGCCCTTGAGGGATACTGGTAAGGGGGTGGGGGCGCGGGGCTGGCCTACCTGGCGCCACTGGCGCTGCCATCCATGCAGTGGCGGTGCCAGGTAAGGAAGCAGGGAGGAGGGACGCTTACCTGCCTCTGTAAGGCTGGATGCATGGGACTACTTCACAATCAAAGCAGATTCTAAGGTGGAAAACTTCTGAGTCCTTTGCATGCAATTGTCAGTGATTGCACAGTATAACGCTGGTGTGATTTATCTGCTGTAGCAGATAAGATAGCAAATGGGGCGAAGGAAGGAGAACAGGAAGTGGGCGGAGCAAACCCAGCAGCTCTGAGAAAGGGAGAGAAAAATTACTGGTAGAACGAGGCACATGAATCTGTAGCCACGCTGGAACTTAGAAATAGAACCTGTAAGTACAACTCATTTGCAACGTTGGAGACCCAGGGTCACGTGACGCTATGCGTCACAGTAACCCATTCAAAACGTAAGAATAACATCAGTGTAGATTCCCACCAGGTCGCAGCAATAAGAGGTGCAGTTCACGTCATGGCACATGGTGTGTGTGTGTGTGGGGGGGAACTGGCATGCATTGGACCTCTGTGTGCATTGCCAGTAGAGACAGGACCTGTGTCCCTTATGAGCAGTGTGTTGGGGGCACCATGGATATGGTAAGTCAGACAGACATGAGGCTATTCCTAACAAGCACATGTGCTGCTCTAGCCTGAATCAAAAGAAACACGCATGTAATAGCCAGGGGATGGACATGAATGAAAGGCCAAACCCAGAATAAGGCCACGTCACAGTAACAATACCCCTGGCTGCTCAGTTGCTAAAGTCATTGTGACACGCCCTCCCCTGTGACACATGACACAGCTGGTTCAGGGGCCAGCTGGGCAGAAATCCTGTCACCTGATGAGTGAGTGGTTTTCGTTGTTGCGCTAGAGGGAGAGAGGGAGAGAGAGAGAACAAGAATGTAAGTAGAATTCCTTAGCAGCCCTGGTTTCTGGTTGGCCCATTATCCAGCGCCTTCCGAGGGCTTTCTTCCTCCCCAGCAAAGGCCGGGCTACCCTTCAGAGACCACACGCAGGGCAGGGCGGCAGGAGGGGGACATCTTCACAACTCCAGCCGGTGGCAGGTGGAATGAAGCCACGAAGAATAAGAAATGGGCCTAAACCCACACAGACCAGGAGGAGCTGTCAAGCCCCCTTTCTCACCTTCTGCTCACTCTCTTCCAGGCTGTCCAAGTTGAAGAGGTTTTTCCGTTGCAAGAGGAGAGCCAAGGTGCAAATCAATGGGATTTACTTTTGAGCAAGGGAACCAGCAGATCTCTATTTCATGAACTTGAAGATGCACAGCTTCGTATGATCAAAGCAATAGAAGATCGATCCTTCAATCCTCCGGACTTGTGGACTACCAGGAAAAGGGTTTAAGAGAGGGAAATTAAACAAAATCATTAAAAAAAAAAATCAAGTGATGACCCAATCTGATTCAAACTTGGCATGCTGAAAGGCCTTCTTAAGAGCTATCACTGTGCCAATTTTGATCTCTTTGTCTTTAAAAATGAGGGCACTGCGGGCAAGGAGGGTGCATTTTCTACATTTCTTTTAAGGTGAAAATGCCTACTGAGGAGTAAGAACATAGAGTGCAATGGGACCTCTGTCCCTCTCCCTTTATAGTTGAGTGGGGAACTGTTCTGCCCTCCTCTTTTATTAGTGAGACTGCCCTTAGACATATGCGCCCCCAACAAAGAACGGGATGGTCAATAGAACACAACCACAGAAAGACGTGAGAGAGGAGAGCATTTATTTCACAGGGAGGGAACATAATCCAGTCTTTATGTGCTCCAAAAAGAAATGAAACATGGGGGATAAGAGCCGAAATTTGTGCAGGACGTGGACGATGTCCTGTGGGTCTCGGGCTGCAAAAGTGCATACCAGGCACGGGGAGTGTGCGATAAATCGCTGGTGTGAGGGAGCCCATATCAGAAGATAACACTGATGAATTTATATGCACCTAATCAGAAGCAAGGTTTATTCTATCATGAGGTTTTTGAGGTAATCTTAAGAATTTGTTGAAGGTGAAATGATTTTCGGAAGTGATTTCAATGGAGTCGTAAATGCTGCTCAAGACGGGGGGAAAAACAAGTCAAAGGAATAACCTTCCATCTAGCTTTTTTAAAAGCACACGCTCCTTACATTTGACAGACATGTGGAGTTTTAAATAGGGTGACCATATGGAAAGGAGGACAGGGCTCCTGTATCTTTAACAGTGGCATAGAAAAGGAGATTTCAGGAGGCGTCATTTGTATGCATGCAGCACCTGGCAAAATCCCCTCTTCATCACAACAGTTAAAGCTGCAGGAGCCCTGCCCTCGTTTGTATCTGGCCACTCTAGTATAGCTCCTGCAGCTTTAACTTTTGTATGAAGAGGGAATTTCACTAGGTTCTCCATATATACAAATGACACCTGCTGAAATTCCCTTTTCTATACAACTGTTAAAGGTGCAGGAGCCCTGTCCTCCTTTTCATAGGGTCACCCTCATTAAGTCCGATGTTTTTTTAAACTCTGAATCGCTGCTCTCTCCTGCTATGTGCAGGAGAAGCAGCGTCATTAGAGCAGCGGACTCCATGGGCCTCGTGCTCCTTGTGTACTTCCTTTCCTTGAAAGAGGAAGTAACTGAGGAATGAAAACACAGGCAGAGAAGCGAAGATAGGGAGCATGTTGAGGGAGCTTTCAGTTTCCCTCCGAAGTAGGAGGCTGCCAGCGTTTTAGGGTTTTCCGAGGAACTTCAAATCAACCGGCACACAACCAGCACAGGCAGCATGGTTAACAAGGTACTGTGGCTTGATAACTACCCTGTGATCATGTCAACAGGGCCTTATTCTTCCTACCCCAACTCTCCTACCCAGTTCCACATCCATTCATACAGCAGGGCTTATTTTGAGGGGGGGGAAGAAAAAGAAAAAAAGCTCCATCTTTAAAGTCTCTTGTACTATGACCCTGGGGAATTGGGAGGGGTGTGTGGTTGTCACAGGTTTGGGGGTGGGTGGGGGCATCCCCCTTCCTGAAAGCAAAATTGCAACCCACAGGCCCTTGTTCCTGCTTCTCCTTTCCACATATGGCATTTTGAGGCCCACTTATTCAAGGAAGAAATACAGTATAAGGGCCCCAATCTCTACTTTTCCTTCTCGTGTTATAGGAAAAGGATCTGCAAGGATTGTGTCACACACTTGTGAGGGAAGAAATAGTGCCCCGTTTCCTGATGTTTCAAGACTGGGTGTGAGCCCTGTGAGGTTTATCTATCATGGAGTAGGCCAGAGGCCTCTCTAGAGTACTGCGTTGTGGTTGCCTTGGCTACGGTGGCAGGATGAAGGGAGGCTTCAGCGGTTTTATTGGTCAAGGGGGAGAAGATACCTTTGCTTGGATTGGTCAAGTGGGCCAGCAAAGGTGATGAGCAGACAGGTGATGAGCAGTGCTGAAAGGATACTGAAATTATTGTCGTGAGTGCTGTGCATTCACACGCTTTGCACGCTCATTAAGATGGTTGTGAAAATATAGTCCTGTTCAACCACACGTGTCAGTTATAGCTCTCTAGGGATTTTTGGCCTACAACTGCCATAATCTCTATCCAGCATAGCCAGTGGTGAAGGATGATGGGAGTTGTAGGCTAAACCATTGGGACGGCACCAGGTTCAGTAAGGCTGAGGTAAAATGTGGCCCTTGCTGAATGCCCCATTGCTTTAAGATTTAAAGATTAAAGCTCCTGGAGAAATTTCTTCTTTATCTCAGCAGTTAAAGCTCCAGGAACCCTGCCCTATTGACCAGTAACAAAAGAGGGCAGGGCTCCTGCAGCTTTCACTGTTGTGATGAAGAGGGCATTTCACCTGATTCTGCATGCATACAAATGACACCTGCTGAAATTCCCTTTCCTATACAGGAGCCCATTCCTCTTTTCCATATGGTCACCCTGTGAGTTCATATGAAGGTGTATTTATTTCTCAGTCTCTCTATATGAGCTTTATCACACCAGCGTTATACTGTGCAATCATTGCGAATTGCATGCAAAGTACTCAGAAGTTTTCCACCTTATAATCTGCTTTGATTGTGAAGTACTCCCATGCATCCTGCTTTAATTGTGCTTCAAAGCTAAAAGATTCGCTGTATTTAGCCCCTACTCTCTGAGCGTATCTTCCGAGCCGCCGCTGGGGCACAGGAGCAGGATTTTAAACAAATGCTTACATCTGCCTAAGCTTTTAAGATAAAGACACCAAAATTGGCACATTAATAGATATTAGGGCGAGCTTTAAGCATTCCAAATTTGAATTGAATTGGGTCATCCATTGATTTTTTAATGATTTTTTTACATTTCCCCCCTTAAACTCACTTTCTGGTTTGCAAAGGATCACTGTCGCCCGGTAGCAAAAACAACAACAACGGCGAAAGCTTAGCGCTACGGGGATAATCCGAGGGAAGCAGTTACGTAGGATGAAGTTATGAATCTTTAAAGCAATGTGCCTCTTCCCACAACAGAGTCAAGATCCTCCAATCAAGTGGAGCTCATCCCCTCTTCATGCACCTTGGACCTCAGCAGCCCAAAAGATGGAGTGCTTGTGGCTGGTTGCAGGTGGTGGCGCTTCAGGCCGTGCTGCAGATAAAGCAAAGTACGGTCCATGACGGAGGAGGAGGGACAGGAGGCACCAGCATTGCTACCCAAGAAGAGGTGGTTTTCCGTCTGCAGAGAGATAAAAGCCATTGCAGTGGAAGAAGGGCCCATGGAGTAAGCACCATTTTGTTATAGGAAAGGATAATATTTGTATTAAAATTTAAAACAAATATCTGTCCCCATGTGCAGAGTTTTACCATGGAAAACCTAGATAGTTCACTGTTATGATTACTTGATAGGTACTGAAATGCAGTTACACATGACTGAAGGAGAGTCACTCTATGCATGTTTAGGGACTCAAATCACTGCTGTACTTAATAGAGTGTTTAAATATGGGATAAAAAGCCCACAGTTGTATATTCTATTTCTGCAAAGCCTTCATCTCTATCCCCTTCTCCTGCCTTTCCTCGACCCTCTTTTTCAGGCTGAAATTCTATGCACATTTACCTCAGAGTAAGTCCTATTATTCTCAGCAGGGCTCACTTCTCAGTAGACATACTTAGGGACCACTGTCTATTACCTTTGCAAAATCATGGAAGACGGGTGAAGTGCCGGATGACTGGGGGAGGGCTAACGTTGAATTCTGACCGGAAGCATATAGGCAACCAGTTCAGTTCCTTTAAGACCCGTGTTATGTTGTCTCTGTTAGATGTATTCTTCGTGGCTTCTTTCATGGTGGAAAGAAGCCACGAAGAATAAGAAATGGGCCTACACCCACACAGACCAGAAGGAGCCATCAAGCCCCCTTTCTCACCTTCTGCTCACTCTCTTCTAGGCTGTCCAAGTTGAAGAGGTTCTTCCATTGCAAGAGGAGAGCCAAGGTACACCCGGGAGAGGCGGAAAACAGCGAAGCAGCTGGAGCGGTTCTGGAGGTGTCCAAGGTTGGTCGCAGGTGCTGGCGCTTCGGTCCGTGCTGCAAGAGGATCAGAGTACGGCCCATGGTGGAGGAGGAGGGACAGGAGGCACCAGCACCTCTTCCCAAGAGCAGGTAGTTTTCCCTCTGCAGAAGGAGAAAAGCTGTCGCAGTGGAAGAAGAGCCCAAGGAGAAACCCTCTCTGGGATGTGCCGTCAGAGGTGAGGAGATGCCTAGATCTTGGGGGGATGGATAGGCCAGGGGGGATTGTCACCATGGCAGCTGGCTGCTGCTTGGGGCACTCTAGCTAGTGCCAGCTCTAGGGTCCTGTGGGGGAATAGGCCACTCCTTTGGTAAGTCTTGCTAATTATGTTAACATGGTCTCTGTGTCTCCTTTCCCCCCCAACAGAGTCAAGATCCTCCAATGTAATCCAGGTGGTCCCCTCTTCGTCTACCCTGGACCTCAGCTGTGGCCAGGTGTCATCATCTATTTACAGTGCTGACGTCTCGAATGTGGAAGAAGAGGGTAAGAAACAGCGCCGAGACTGTTGTATGCTTACCTTTGAGTAAACCCCATTGAACACAGAGAGAGACTTCAGAATAAATAGTTGTAAGACCTCAGAAGTAAGCATGGGTTTGCAGAACACTTTTTTCCAGTTTTCTGTTACAGACTTTTAAAAAAAGCTTCTGAGTGACCACACTATTAAAAATCAGTTCTATATGTGTTTACTCAGAAAAAAGTCTCTCTCTGTTCAATGGGGTTTACTCAAAGGTAAGCCCGCATCTGATTTTAGTATGACTAGGATGTAAATACAGTTGAAATCAATGGGATTTACTTTTGAGTAAGAGAACCAGCAGATCTCTGTTTTATGAACTTGAAGATGCACAGTTTCATATGATCAAAGCAATAGAAGATCGATCCTTCAATCCTCCGGACTTGTGGACTACCAGGAAAAGGGTTTAAGAGAGGGAAATTAAACAAAATCATTAAAAAAATCAAGGGATGACCCAATCTGATTCAAACTTGGCATGCTTAAAGCCCTTCGTAAGAGCTATCACTGTGCCAATTTTGATCTCTTTATCTTTAAAAGTTACACAGATGTAAGCATTTGTTTAATTTCCATTTTAAAAATCCCTTAAAATCAGGAAAACAGAGGAAGCCCCAAACATTAGGGTGTGCCTGGGCACACATGGCACACCCCTTGTGCACACCAGTGGTCCCACCACTGAAAAGGCCACTTCCACGATAGCCACTGCCCATGTCTCAGATGGCGGAGGAAACCAGAGAAGGTCCTCTGAGGAGGATCCCGGTATATGATGAGAGGCAGAGAGAAGCTTCCTTCAGTGTATGAGTCACATTCCAAAGTAGCAGGAAAGCTAGAACTGAGGAGAGCCGCTCATATGTATCAAATCCTCTCCTTGTATGAAGGGTGAAAACCAGACCTTACCCAGAACATTTTAAAAAGAACAAACATTACATCTCCCTGTATCCCTTCCCCACTCCTGTAACACCTTGCCAAGGGCCCCAAATAGAGAAGGATGAACAATGATCAGCAAGTGTTACGAAATATACGTCATGCCAATTATATCAAAGCAAATTGGAGAGGAAGGTCTATGGATCAAAATGCTTTATTAAAAAAAATGAATTACTAGAGACCCACTTCTTCCTTTGCACTACGGAGCAAGTCGGCACAAATAACTCAAGCAAACGAGCCAAACCGCATACCAAAGAGGATGGCTAAAAACAACTATCTGTGTTGGGAAAGAGTTCCCTAGGAGTGCTGCATATGAAGTTCTGCCTGCCCTGAATGGAACCAAAATCCTAAGACAGGACAGACCAGACCAGACCCGGCAGCTCACCTGTTGCCTGGCTGTCGCTCGCCCACCAGCTTTTGTGCCCACCTAGCTGCTGGCCGCTGCACCTGCCACCAGCTGCTGCATGTGGAAATCTCAATCTCCCAACCAGGGTGTCAATCTGGGCCTTCTCTCAGCAAGCGCCAATGTGCCAACAATGAGGCCCAGATGGGTGACAGCAGGCGATGGGAGGGGCTGGAGCAATTCCAACAATGAAAAAGATAGAAGACAATAGAAGAAACCAATGTGGCTCCACAAAAAGCTTAGAGATGACATGAAAACATAAAAGGATACATATAGGAAGTGGAAGGAAGGCCAGGCTACAAGAGAAGAGTACAGACAGGTAGCACAGAAGGGCCAAAATGGCGTCAGAAAGGCTAAAGCTGAGAATGAGCTGAGATTAGCGAGGGATGCTAAAAGCAATAAAAAGGCTTTCTTCAGATACTTGAGTTGTAAAAGACAGGAAAGAAATGGTGGTTCAACTGCTTAATGAGGATGGCAAATTGATAACAGATGACAAAGAAAAGGCTGAAGTGCTCAATTCCTACTTTGGCTCCGTCTTCTCCCAAAAGCGGGTCTATGACCCCTCCACCCTGGAAAAAGTGAAGCAGAAGTTGAGGGGGCAGGATTGCAGTTTGAGATTGATAAACAAATGGTCAAGGAACACCTAATTTCTTTGAATGAGTTTATTACCTTTGCAAAATCATGGAAGACGGGTGATGTGCCGGATGACGGAAGAGAGCTAACGTTGTCCCTATCTTCAAAAAGGGCAAAAAGGAGGAACCTGGGAACTACAGACCAGTCAGTCTGATATCCATCCCTGGGAAAACTGGAGCAAATTATAAAGAAGTCAATCTGTAAGCGCATTGAAAACAAAGCAGTGATTACTAGAAGCCAACATGGATTTGTCAGGAACAAATCCTGCCAGACTAATTTGATCTCATTTTTTGATCGGGTAACCTCCCTTGTGGACTGTGGGAATACTGTGGACGTAATGTATCTTGACTTCAGCAAAGCTTTTGACGAAGTGCCCCATGATATTCTGATTAACAAACTAGCTAAAAGTGAGCTAAATGGAACAACCATTAGGTGGATTCACAGTTGGCTACAGAATCGGACTCAAAGAGTACTTATCAACGGTACCTTCTCAAACTGGGGGGAGGGAACGAGTGGGGTACCACAGGGCTCAGTCCTGGGCCCAGAGCTCTTCAACATTTGTATTAATTGTTAGGACAAGGAGGTGCAGGGAACGCTGATCAAATTTGCAGATGACACAAAATTGGGTGGGATAGCTAATATCCTGGAAGACAGGAACCAACTTCAAAGTGATCTTGATAGGCTGGAGTGCTGGGCTGAAAACAACAGAATGCAATTTAATAGGGATAAATGCCAAGTTCTACATCTAGGAAATAGAAACCAAATGCAGAGTTACAAGATGGGGGATACTTGGCTCAACAGTGCTACAAACGAGAAGGATCTTGGAATTGTTGTAGATCACAAGCGGAATATGAGCCGACAGTGTGATGTGGCTGCAAAAAACCCCAAATGCTATTTTGGGCTGCATTAATAGAAGTATAGCTTCCAAATCATGTAAGCTAACATTTTAATGTTAATAAAAATGTTCCTCTTTATTCGGCCCTGGTTAGGTCTCATCTCGACTATTGCGTCCAGTTCTGGGCCCCACACTTCAAGAAGGATGCAGACAAGTTGGAGCGTGTTCAGAGGAGGGCAACCAGGATGATCAGGGGTTAGGAAACAAAGACTTATGAAGAGAGACTGAAAGAACTGGGCATGTTTTGCCTAGAGAAGAGAAGATTTAGGGGAGACATGATAGCACTCTTTAAATGCTTAAAAGGCTGTCACACAGAGGAGGGCCAGGATCTCTTCTCGATCTTCGCAAAGTGCAGGAAACGGGATAATGGACTCAAGTTACATGAAGCCAGATTCCAGCTGGACATCAGGAAAAACTTCCTGACTATTATCATTTAAAAACTATTATTTAAAACATTTATATCCCGCCCTATATCATTAAGATCTCAGAGCAGCGTAGAGATAAAAACATACAGCATATAACAATAAATATGCACAGTTAAAAACAAATTAAACCATGATCCAAGTTAAAACAATATATAATTTAAAAGCAGTTCAAACATTTTAAACAATGGGCCAGTGAGTTTAACCATCAAAGGCTTTGTTAAAAAGCCATGATTTTACTTGGCGGTGAAATGAAATCAATGTTGGCGCCAATCGGGCTTCCAAAGGGAGGGCATTCCACAGTCGGGGTGCCACAACAGAGAAAGCCCTCTCCCTTGTCCCATCATAGCGAATGTGTTCCATTGGTGGGATGCGGAGAATGGCTCCTCCAACAGATCTAAGGTCTCGGGCAGGCATATATAAGGAGAGGCGCTCTCTCAAGTATCGAGGTCCCAAGCCGTTTAGGGCTTTAAACATCATTACCAACACCTTGAATTCCGACCGGAAGCATATAGGCAGCCAGTGCAGTTCCTTTAAGACCGGTGTTATGTGGTCTCTGTAAGATGTACCCACCAGCAGTCTAGCTGCTGCAGTTTGCACTAGCTGCAACTTCCGCGTCGTCTTCAAGGGCAGCCCCATTGCAGTAGTCTAATCGGGAAGTTACCAGTGCATGCACTACTGTGGCTAGGTTGTCCCTGTCCAGGAAAGGCCGTAGCTGGCGGATCAGCCGAAGCTGACCCCAAGTACTCCGTGCCACAGAGTCCACCTGGGCATCCAGTGACAACGATGGGTCTAGGAGTACTCCCAAGCTATATACCTGTTCCTTCAGAGGGAGCAGTACAACAATGGAACCAGTTACCTAGGGAGGTTATGGGCTCTCCCACACGAGAGGCATTCAAGAGGCAGCTGGACAACCATCTGTCAGCTATGCTTTAGGGTGGATTCCTGCATTGAGATGGGGGTTGGTCTCAGTGGCCTTATAGGCCCCTTCCAACTCTACTATTCTATGATTTTATGAAGATTATAAATTCATA
Organism: Elgaria multicarinata webbii; assembly: GCF_023053635.1. Lineage (NCBI taxonomy): Eukaryota > Metazoa > Chordata > Lepidosauria > Squamata > Anguidae > Elgaria > Elgaria multicarinata. The sequence goes on along the minus strand of NC_086175.1, from coordinate 22,464,978 downwards.
GACGAGGAGGGATTTCAAATATCAACCGCAAACCACTGAGGGCTTTACAGGGTTATGAAACAGAAGAACCACGGGCTGAGCTTGGAAAAAAACTGGAAGCTTGTGTGTTTGATACAAAACCAGCATACAACACACACACACACATACACCAACACGGAAGCTCCAAACCAGGCCACAATACAAAAAGAGAGTGTACACTCAAAGGTGGCTATGACAAACATTGTTTATTGAATCAAATACATTTCAGAAGCAAGAGCTGCTTCATCAGGGGCAACCTTGCCAAAGCCACATTCTGGAAAGAGGCTAAACCAGCTTTCAGACAGTCTGGTTCTTCTTCTCACACCCTCAGATCAACTTTCTTACCCCATGATGCCCTGACAGTATATATTCAAATGCTGGGACATTGCATCAGCCCAGTCCTGGCAGGCTGAAGGCACTGCAAGCCAATCTGGGCTCTCCCTCATCCACTACTATATGTCTGATCCCAGGGCCGGATCTACACTAGTCTTATACCGTTGCTAGTGTCCCTTTCTAACGTGGTTCTCTGTATCGGTTCTCTGTACCCCGGGACACACTAGCGTGACTTACGTTTCTCTGCAACGGAACTTCAGGGCACATTGTTCCATCCTTCCGTTGTTCTCCCTCTTCTGTGAGAGCTGCTGGGTTTGCTCCGCCCACTGCCTGCCTCATTCCTAGCCAGCAGAGCAGAGCAGGGGAATAGTTATAAGCACACACAAACCTCCTCCCAAAACATGTTAAGTCCCAGGGAATTGCCTGAATGCATAGGAATCAGCAACTTTGCTGAAGCTAAGCAGGGCTGGGTCTGGTCAGAGTTTGGATGGGAGACCAAGTTGAGAAGTTTTAGCAGCAGCCCCATTTAAGCCCCGCAGGTCATGAGTTTTGGACTTTGGACCCTTGTTAATTTTCCTGCACGGAGCTACAGCGATCCTTTGAGCACTTCTCAGCTCCTTTGCAAAGAGGGGGGAAATGTTAAAAATAAATCATAAAAAATCAACTGGTGACCCAATTTGATTCAAATTTGGTATTTGAATTACTGTGCCAATTTTGGTGTCTTTATCTATAAAGCTTACGCAAATGTAAGCATTTGTTTAAAATCCAGCTCCTGCGCCCACAGCAGCGGCTCGGGCGAATCTTTTGCAAAAGGAGCACAATTAAGGCTGGATGCATTGGACTACTTCACAATCAAAGCAGATTCTAAGGTGGAAAACTTCTGAGTCCTTTGCATGCAATTGTCAGTGATTGCACAGTATAACGCTGGTGTAATTTATCTGCTGTAGCAGATAAGATAGCAAACGGGGCGAAGGAAGGAGAACAGGAAGTGGGCGGAGCAAACCCAGCAGCTCTGAGAAAAGGAGAGGAAAATTACCGGTAGAACGAGGCACATGAATCTGTAGCCACGCTGGAACTTAGAAATAGAACCTGTAAGTACAACTCATTTGCAACGTTGGAGACCCAGGGTCACATGATGCTATGCGTCACAGTAACCCATTCAAAACGTTAGAATAACATCAGTGTGGGGGGCGGAGCTTGGCAGCCATGGCGGTGGCAGGTTTCTTCTGAGGCTCTGAGCGGCGTTGCCGGAAAAAGCAATTATCTATTTTCTAATGGGCATAAATCTTTGAGCAAACGACAGGAAATGATTATAAAAGCTATCGGAGCTGGAAAGTGTTGAGAAGAGCTGGTGGGATGAGGTGAGCTTGACGGAATGTCTTTATAAACTGCAGAGGCAAAACCGAAAGTAACATGATTGATGTCGCAGTTTGAAAAGAAAGAACTTATGCTTGTTAGACGTTGATCTGATTTACAGCGATCCTCACTTCTCATCCTTTATCTTAAGTTGGAAAGATTGAAATACTGGCTTTGAAGTTGTTTGCTGTAATCTTTGTAAAGTGGAAAGTGGAAGCTGTTTGCGGTGTGCCGAGAAGGGGGGGGGGGTGAAGGGGAAGAAACAGCATTCTGTGAGGGAGATGTGGGATTTTGAGAAACTGTGAATGATTGGATCTGATCCCCTCTAGTGAATGCTGTTGTGAACTGAATATATTTCCTCCCCCTCGGGAAGAAGGTGGTGTGTTTGGCACATAGAAGAGAAGCCAGTAAAAGTTGCTAAGGAAGTGGGGGCTCTAAGATTTATGCCCTACTCAGAAGGGTCCTATGTCCAACATTAAAAAAAAGATTAAGAAGTGGGAAAAGTTGAATATACAAAAAAAGAAACCTTCAAATCATAATTTAACCCACCTCTCCCACCTGGAAGATACAGCCCCTGGAACAGACCAGGAAGACGAAGTTATAGACCCAGTTTCTTTGGATACAGTACCAAATAAAGAAAAGAATATGGCTGAAGGGGGAAAAGCAATGGACAGCAACTTTCCCTCCCTAGCAGAAATTAAGGCAGTTATTGTAGAGAATAATATTATCATTTTTAAAAAAATGGATCTGCAAATGAATGAATTTAGACAACAAATGCGTGTTCTTTCGGATAAGACCGCAGAAAACTCGGATAAGATCAAAGAGATAGAGGCAAAAGCGGAATTGGACCAGAAGAAGCAAGAGGCCTTTGAAAAATCAACAAATATTCAATTTAAGGAATGGGAATTACGTCTGATCGCCTTGGAAGACCAATCTCGTAGATCTTCGATTCGAATAAAGCAGCTGAAGCAGATACAAGGAGAAGATCTTAGAGAAATCATTCTGAACTGGTTCAAAGAGCTGATGCCTGACACACCAATAGATGGATCGGATCTGGACCGAGTCCACCGCGTGGGGGGGCAAAACTACAAAGGGACTAGAGATATTTTGGTGAAATTTGGTAACTATTATAAAAAAGAGCAAATCATGAAAGAATTGAGATCTTTGACCCAGTTACAATATAAAGGCAAAGCAGTGCAAATTTATAATGATCTTTCTCAACATACATTAAATTGGAGACGGAGTATTAAACCAATAACTGGAATGTTAATGCAGAACAAAATTCCATACGCATGGGGTTACCCGGTTTTCTTAAGATTTACATATGGGAGGAGGGAACACAGAGTAACCTCATTGGATCAAGGTAAAGAATTGCTGAAGAGGCTGGGTCTGGATGGGGAAGCAAATGGGGCTGGAGTGGGTGGGGGAGGGAATGAGGCTGGGACATCTGGAGAGTAAGAGAATTGTTAATTATGTTTGGAGATAATTGCAAATAGAAATGCTAATATAGAAACCTGCCGGCCAGGCGCAGCACTGCCTCCCCCCCCCCTTTAAAGTAGATGGCTGGAGTACTAGACTCACGGGGATATGGGGGGGGATTAGAGTGGGGGGGTGGGGAGGGGGGGAAGGTAGGAGAGGAGGGATTGGGGTAGGAGGGTGGAGGTTTTATGTATGGAGTTTGTTTTTTTATGTAAGCAAGTTTGAACTGCTGAGCACAAGGGATCGGAAGAGATTTCAAAAGGGTGATTATGGATAAAAAGATAAAGGTATCAACACTCAATGTTAAAGGTTTGGGGGCAGTCGTGAAAAGGAAGAGAATAGAACAAATGCTTAATAAAGAGGGATCAGATATTATAATGATCCAAGAGACACACCAAGGCTCCGAGAATTCGAATATGATAAAATTAAAGTGGTTAGCCTATTATGAAAAGTCATTAGGGACATCGAAAAAAAATGGAGTGGCCACTTTAATTTCAAAAAAAAGTGGGTTTATATTAGAAGAAGTAAAAAAGGATGATAAGGGCAGATATCTTATGTTAAAAGGTAAAATTGAGGGAAAGGTCTATACTTTGATTAATGTTTATGCCCCAAATGAGAGGCATAGAGAGTTTTTTATAAAGTTGTTTAAAGAAATAGAAGAATTTAAGGAGGGGTATGTTATATTAGCTGGGGATTTTAATATGGTTATGGATAATAAACGGGACAGGTCAAATCCCACTAATGCTGAAAAGAGGAACAATATGACTATATTGAATAAATTAGTAAAAGAAAATGATTATTTAGATTCGTGGCGTTTACTTAACGGGAATAGGCCTGGATTTTCATACTTTTCCCCAGTTCATCATACATACTCCAGGATAGATTATATATTTGTTTCAAAAGATTTTGCAACGAGGATTTGTAAAATGGAAATGGGGGTAATAAAAGTAACTGATCATGCCTTGTTAAGTCTAGAATTTACAGTTAAGAAAGATTATAAAGAGGCATATAGATGGAAGCTGAATACAAAGATATTGAAATATAATAAAATAGTAGATAAAATTCGGAAGGAACTGTCGGAGTCATGGGAAATTAATGAAAAAGGAGGAACAGCTGGGTCAGTCATTTGGGACACCATGAAGGCTGTAGCAAGAGGAATCTGTATTAGAGAAACATGTAGTTTAAAAAGACAACAACGTGCAGAACAGGAAAAGTTAGAGATAGAAATTAAAAACTTGGAGGAAAGATATTGGCGAGTTAAAGATAAATATAAATTAGTGGAAATACAAGCTAAGAAGAAACAATTAGAAAATTTAAATATAGAAGAGATTCAAAAGAATTTAATGTATATGAAAAGGGAATATTTTGAAAACAGTGATAAGAACTCGAGGTTGCTTGCCAAGCTCACACAAAAAGAAAAAGGGAGGAATGGGATAGAAACGTTGAAAGATAACCGAGGGAATTATTGTCATGCAATGAAAGCTAAAATAAAAATTTTTCAGGAATTCTATCAGGAATTGTATAAGGGTAAAGAAATTCAACAAGAAAAGGTGGAGGAGTATATTGGAAGGTTTATAAAGAAGGGAATAAAATTAGAATATAAGGAGTTAATGGAGTCAGTAATAACTCAAAGAGAAGTTGAAGAGGTTATTGATAAGTTAAAAGTTGGTAAATCACCGGGAGCAGATGGTTTGGGTCCAGAATATTATAAGGTCTTCAAAGACTGTTTAGTTCCAAAATTAATGGAACTTTATAATAGGATATTATCAGGAGAGAAGATACCTGAATCATGGGAACATTCAGTGATAATTCTGATCCCAAAACCAGATAAAGATTTGACTAATCCCGATTCTTATAGACCTATTTCTTTAATAAATCAGGATGCTAAAATTTTTACATCTATTATGGCCAAACGGCTAAATAAATTTTTGGCAGAATATATAGGAGCAGATCAATGTGGGTTTGTGGTAGGAAGGCATATGCATAATTTAGTGGGTAGAGTTTTAAATGTAATAAATGTAATAAAAAAAGCAAATATTAAGGCAGGTATTATGGCATTAGATATTTTTAAAGCTTTTGATTGTGTGAGCTGGCAGGCACTAAAGAGTATTATAGATAAATTGGGATTTGGAAATAAATTTAAAAATGTAATAGAACAGCTATATTCCCAAAATACGGCGGTAGTGGTGGTAAATGACGGACTTACTGAAAAGATACGACTAGCCAGAGGAACAAGACAAGGATGTCCGCTCTCGCCGGTCCTGTTTGTAATGGTTATGGAAGTTTTGGCGAAGGCACTAAGGGAGGATGAAGAGTTAGAAGGAATTGGAGAGGTAAGGGAAATAAAGTTAAACATGTTTGCGGATGACACTTTATTGACCATTAAGAATCCATTAAGAAAATTAGAAAGAATTAAATATCAGTTGAGGGAATTTGAGGAAATTACAGGGTTAAAAATAAATTGGTCTAAATCAGAGATGATGTTGTTTAACTATACCAAGAAGGAAGAAAAGGATTGGGAATTTAAGGGAATGGAATTGAAAGTTAAGAATGAGATTAAATATTTGGGAATTAAAATTACAAAAAATTTAGAGAATCTTGAAAAGGAAAATTTAACGAGGTTAAAGAAAGAGGTATTAGAGAAATTGGAGAAATATAAAAGATTAAATTTATCTTGGTTCGGAAGAATAGCCTTAATAAAAATGAAGATATTAGCTAAAATTAATTTTGTATTTAGAATGTTACCTATAAAAATATCAGAAACCGAGATAAAAAGTTGGCAAAATATTATTAATAAATATTGTAATGGAGAAAAGAGAGCAAGAGTGAATAAAAATAATTGGTACCTAAGCCAAAAAAAGGGGGGAATGGGTCTCCCAAACATAAAATTATACTACGTAGCAAATAGATTAAGACATGTTGTAGAAGCAATTATGGGAGTAGGAGATTTATATTGGATGGAAGAAAAAACCATAAATAAGGTAGAGATGAATTTGGAGAATGTCTTTTTTAAAGACGGAGGAAGAAAGTGGGTTGGAAGTATAGATAATCCACTCCTGAGGACTCAATGGGAAATTTGGAGTAAATTTAAAGGGAAGCTGCTTCCGAGCAACTCTCCCTTAGCACCGATAATAATGTTAAAGAATTTCCCAGAGGATCTAAAGGGTAGATTATGTAAAATATTAAAAGAGAAAAATAAAATAAGATTAAAGGATTGGGTAAGAGATATTAAAACAAGAGAGGATATGGAAAATTTGTTAAAGGAGAAGAAGCTATCTTGGCTAGAATATGGTCAATTAGAGCAATGGAATAAAAAGTGGATTAAAGATAATAGAATGTGCAGAAAGATGACGAGGTTTGAAGAATTAGTAGTAAGTAAGGAGGAAGGGAAAGGAGGGAGTATAGTTTCAAAAGGATTAATGAGTGAAATATATAAAATATTGTTAGAGAAGGAGTTTAGAGAGAATACAGAGAAAATGGTTTGGGAATCAGATTTGAAGATACAAATAGGGCGACAGAGCTGGGAGGGACTATGGAAACAAAGAGTGTTGAGAAGTTTATCAGTAAGAATAAAGGAGAATTATTTTAAAATCCTATGGAGGTGGTACCTAACCCCGGTTAGATTGAATAAGATAAGTGATCAACATTCAGCAAATTGTTGGAGAGGTTGTGGGGAAAAAGGAACGTATTTACATATGTGGTGGCAATGCAAATATGTACAAAGATTATGGAAGATGGTGTTCTCAGAAATTGAAGAAATAGTGGGAATGAAAATAGAACAAACACCAAAAATAGCATTGCTGTCACTATTTGAAGATATAAAGTGTGGAAAAGGAACTATAGAGCTGATATCGAATTTGTTGGTTGCAGCACGACTGATGGTAGCTAGGAACTGGAAGGTCCAAGGGGAATATTCTATTGAGGAATGGTACAAAGAAGTATGGGACATAGCCATTAATGATAAACTGACATGTAATATTAAGTGGAGAAAAGGCGTAACTAAAATAAATGAGTTCGAAGGAATTTGGAAACAGTTCCTAGTGTTTGTGTTTACTAAGGGAAGTGGGAAACCACCAGCAGAAGAAACGATTAGATTTTGGACTCAAGAATGATCCCGAGGTGGGGGGTGCACTTTTATGTTAAGAACGAAGATGTTGTAGTATGATAAGGTATATGTAATAGTTTTTGATATTTGTACTCAACAATCATTCAATATGTATGCAGCAGATATTTGATTTTTTTTTTTCTTATTGTGTTTTGTTTCAGTTATATTTTGGTAATGTTTATCTATGTTTATATAGTGTTGAAAATGAATAAAAATTTAATAATAATAAAAAGCATACTGAAGCTGTAAAAAAAAAAAAAAAAAAAAAAAAAAAAAGAATAACATCAGTGTAGATTCCCACCAGGTCGCAGCAATAAGAGGTGCAGTTCACGTCATGGCACATGGTGTGGTGGTGGTGGTGGGGGCACTGGCATGCATTGGACCTCTGTGTGCATTGCCAGAAGAGACAGGACCTGTGTCCCTTATGAGCAGTGTGTTGGGGGCACCATGGATATGGTAAGTCAGACAGACACGAGGCTATTCCTAGCAAGCACATGTGCTGCTCTAGCCTGAATCAAAAGAAACACGCATGTAATAGCCAGGGGATGGACATGAATGAAAGGCCAAACCCAGAATAAGGCCACGTCACAGTAACAATACCCCTGGCTGCTCAGTTGCTAAAGTCATTGTGACACGCCCTCCCGTGACACATGACACAGCTGGTTCAGGGGCCAGCTGGGCAGAAATCCTGTCACCTGATGAGTGAGTGGTTTTCGTTGTTGCGCTAGAGGGAGAGAGGGAGAGAGAGAGAACAAGAATGTAAGTAGAATTCCTTAGCAGCCCTGGTTTCTGGTTGGCCCATTATCCAGCACCTTCCGAGGGCTTCCTTCCTCCCCAGCAAAGGCCGGGCTACCCTTCAGAGACCACACACAGGGCAGGGCAGCAGGAGGGGGACATCTTCACAACTCCAGCCGGTGGCAGGTGGAATGAAGCCACGAAGAATAAGAAATGGGCCTAAACCCACACAGACCAGGAGGAGCCGTCAAGCCCCCTTTCCCACCTTCTGCTCACTCTCTTCCAGGCTGTCCAAGTTGAAGAGGTTTTTCCGTTGCAAGAGGAGAGCCAAGGTGCACCCAGGAGAGGCAGGAAGCAGCGAAGCAGCTGGAGCGGTTGCGGAGGCGTCCAAGGCTGGTCGCTGGTGCTGGCGCTTCGGTTCTTGCTGCAAGAGGAGCAGAGTATGGCCCATGGCGGAGGAGGAGGGACAGGAGGCACCAGCACCGCTTCCGAAGAGGAAGTGGTTTTCCCTCTGCAGAGGGAGAAAAGCTGTCGTGGTGGAAGAAGGGCCCAAGGAGAAACCCTCTCTGGGATGTGCCGTCAGAGGTGAGGAGATGCCTTGATCCTTAGGGGGATGGATAGGCCAGGGGGGATCGTGACCAGGGGGGCTGGCTGCTGCTTGAGGCACTCTAGCCAGTGCCAGCTCCAGGGTCTGGGGGGGGGGAATGGGCCCCTCCTTTGGTGAGTCTTGCTAATTATGTTAACATGGTCTCTGTGTCTCCTTTCCCCCCCAACAGAGTCAAGATCCTCCAATGTAATCCAGGTGGTTCCCTCTTCGTCTACCCTGGACCTCAGCTGTGGCCAGGTGTCATCATCAATTTACAGCGCCGATGTATCAAATGTGGACGAAGAGGGTGAGAAACAGCGCAGAGGCTTCCCTCGTAGGTGTCTTCTGCATCAAGGACCTTTGTTGCTGCTGAGCCATTGCTTTTCAGCAAAGAGGCGTCAACTTAAGTTTAGATATTAAGAGAGCAGTATGTTACTACTAGGTGTAGCTATGCTTGGTTGCCTAGATGTATTTCTTGTATTGTGCAGCAGTCTCCTGTGTGCACACTACAGTAGATGAAATGCCAACCACGCCATATGGCAAACATGGGTCTTGGTGAGAAAGCCCCGACCACAACCTGCAGGCTTGGAAGCAGCAGTTCCCACCTCCTTTGGGGGCTCAATTGCTAGCCCCAAGCCAGTGCCCCCCCCTCCTCCCAACCATTTCTGAAGTCTAATGTTCTGCTATCATTAAGACCCCCCTTCTCCTTTCTGCCTTACAGGTGATGATCTCCTGGTGGAGGATCTTGACTCTTACAGGACCTGAAACATCTTGGCACACCCCTCCTTCTTTCTTTCCCTCCTTCCTTCCCTCCTTCCTTCCTTCTCTCTCTCTCTCTCTTTGCCTTTCTCTCTTTCATCCTTTCTTTTCCATTCTATCTTTTTCCACTCTCTTTTTTTCTCCTTGGAGTTTCATCTTTGGCTCATTTTCCAACGCGACAGACTTTTCCCCTCTGCAGGGGAAGAACCACTTCTTTTTGGGAAGCTGTGATGGTGCATCCTGAACCTCCTCCTCCAGCCTGGGCCGTACGCTGCTTCCTCTCCAGCACGGCCCGAAACGCCAGCGCCTGCGACCAGCCCTTGGATCAGCCGCACCAGCTCCGCCTTGCTCGCTGCTTCCTCCTCCTCCTCCTCCCGGGTTCACCTTGGCTTTCCTCTTGCAATGGAAAAACCTCTTCAGCTTTCACAGCCTAGGTCTTGCCTAGCTGAGCCCAGTCTGGGGCACTTGCCAGCCTTAAACAGGAAATAGACTGAGTTTCTTTTCATTGGCTGGCTTCCTGTTAAGTCAGTTGTTATCATCATCATCATGACGATTATCATGTTTATTATTCTTATTATTAAATATTTATTAAATATTAACTCTTGTTTGGTTGTCTTTTATCCTTACGGATGCATGGGGAGGGAACGATGGACTTGAGTCTACTTACATTTTAAAAATGCACACACACAGAGACCTGGAACCTTTAAATAAAAACCTCCATAATAAAGAGTTTAAAGGCACCTGAAGCAACAGAGCAGGCTTTCCAACAGAACCACACTTGAACTGCATGGACGAATAAAAGGAAGCGCTGGCCGGGAACTGAAAAGAAAGTGACGACGCCTAATTGACCTAGATATTTTTCATGCTGTGCCTTAATATGAGTTTCGTCTCCTGTCTTAAAAATGAGGTGTTGGGAACATTTAGGTCATATTAGGTCAATTAGGTGCTGGGAACATTAATGCTGCCTCCGTATCCACTAAAACTAAAGGAGTGGCAATTTGTATGACATGTAACATTCCTTTTGAAACAACCGACCAAAAGAAAGCTGTAGAAGGGAGATATAGAGCTCCATCACATCTGCACGTTTGCCCTCAAATTATCCACGCTCATTTCCGTAGCGTGTGAAAGCCTGAGCAACTTAAGCATTTGCGCATTTACGTTTCATCCATCTTTACACTTCTCCTGTCCTGCGCACCAGCGTATCAGTGTTGTTCCATTGAGATGCACCTCCCCCCCAGATCTTCTTTGTACCTCCCCCTACAGTTCATTGGTTGGTGGTAGTTGGACACCTCGCCCTCCACATGGGGCACTCCTGGCCTTGTGCTGCTTTTTCTAAAAAGTAGCTTCTCTTGTTACTGAACTCACTTCGGGAAAACTCTGTCTCTCTCCTACATACTTTTGTGGTTATTCCCTGTTGCCTAGGCTACGCCCGTTCCCCTCGTCCTGCCTGGAGGCTTTAGAGCGTGAACATACTAAAATCAGATGCATGCTTACCTTTGAGTAAACCCCATTGAACACAGAGAGAGACTTCAGAATAAATAGTTGTAAGACCTCAGAAGTAAGCATGGGGTTGCAGAGCACTTCTTTTCAGTTTGCTGTTATAGACTGCTTTTTTTAAAAAAAAGCTTCTGAGTGACCACACTATTAAAAATCAGTTCTATATGTGTTTACTCAGAAGAAAGTCTCTCTCTGTTCAATGGGGTTTACTCAAAGGTAAGCCCGCATCTGATTTTAGTATGACTGGGATGTAAATGCAGTTGAAATCAATGGGATTTACTTTTGAGTAAGGGAACCAGCAGATCTCTATTTTATGAACTTGAAGATGCACAGCGTCACATGATCAAAGCAATAGAAGATCGATCCTTCAATCCTCCGGACTTGTGGACTACCAGGAAAAGGGTTTAAGAGAGGGAAATTAAACAAAATCATTAAAAAAATCAAGGGATGACCCAATCTGATTCAAACTTGACATGCTGAAAGCCCTTCTTAAGAGCTATCGCTGTGCCAATTTTGATCTCTTATCTTTAAAAGTTACACAGATGTAAGCATTTGTTTAATTCCCATTTTCAAAACCCCTTAAAATCAGGAAAACAGAGGAAGCCCCAAACATTAGGGTGTGCCTGGGCATGCATGGCACACCCCTTGTGCACACCAGTGGTCCCACCACTGAAAAGGCCATTTCCACGATAGCCACTGCCCATGTCTCAGATGGCGGAGGAAACCAGAGAAGATCCTCTAAGGAGGATCCTGGTATACGATTAGAGGCAGAGAGAGGCTTCCTTCAGTGTATGAGTCACATTCCAAAGTAGCAGGAAAGCTAGAACTGAGGGTGGAAACCAGACCTTACGAGAACATTTTAAAAAGAACAAACATTAGAAGGAATGGGAGTATGGGGTCTCCCTGTATCCCTTCCCAACTCCTGCAATGCCTTCCCAAGGGCCCCAAACAGAGAAGGATGAACAATGATCAGCAAGTGTTACAAAATTATGTCATGCCAATTATATCAAAGAAAATTGGAGAGGAAAGTCTATAGATCAAAATGCTTTATTAAAAAAATGAGTTACTATAAAAATGAATTACTAGAGACCCACTTCTTCCTTTGCACTACGAAGTAAGTCGGCACAAATAACTCAAGCAAACGAGCTAAGCAACATACAAAAGAGGATGGCTAAAAACAACTATCTGTGTTGGGAAAGAGTTCCCTAGGATTGCTGCATATGAAGTCCTGCCTGCCCTGAATGGAACGAAAATCCTAAGCCAGGCAGGACGGACCAGACCAGATCAGGCAGCTCACCCACTAGCGTTTGTGCCCACCTAGCTTCTGGCCGCTGCATCACAACACCTGCCACCAGCTGCTGCATGCGGAAATCTCAATCTCCCAACCTGAGTGTCGATCTGGGCCTTCTCTCAGCCAGCGCCAATGTGCCAACAATGAGGCCCAGATGGGTGACAGCAGGCGATGGGAAGGGCTGGAACAATTCCAAGGAAAAAAAGATAGGAGACAACAGAAGAAACCAATGTAGCTCCACAAAAAGCTTAGAGATGACATGAAAACATAAAAGGATACATATAGGAAGTGGAAGGAAGGCCAGGCTACAAAAGAAGAGTACAGACAGGTAGCACAGAAGGGCCGAAATGGTGTCAGGAAGGCTAAAGCTGAGAATGAGCTGTGATTAGCGAGGGATGCTAAAAGCAATAAAAAGGCTTTCTTCAGATACGTGAGTTGTAAAAGACAGGAAAGAAATGGTGGTTCAACTGCTTAATAAGGATGGCAAATTGATAACAGATGACAAAGAAAAGGCTGAAGTGCTCAATTCTTTGGCTCCATCTTCTCCCAAAAGCGGGTCTATGACCCCTCCACCCTGGATAAAGTGAAGCAGAAGTTGAGGGGGCAGGATTGCAGTTTGAGATTGATAATCAAATGGTCAAGGAACACCTAATTTCTTTGAATGAGTTCAAATCTCCAGGGCCCGATGAACTTCATCTTAGAGTAATGAAGGAGCTAGCAGAAGAACTCTCAAAACCACTGTCTTTTACCTTTGCAAAATCATGGAAGATGGGTGAAGTGCCGGATGACCGGAGGAGAGCTAACGTTGTCCCTATCTTCAGAAAGGGCAAAAAGGAGGAACCTGGGAACTACAGACCAGTCTGATATCCATCCCTGGGAAAACTGGAGCAAATTATAAAGAAGTCAATCTGTAAGCGCATTGAAAACAAAGCAGTGATTACTAGAAGCCAACATGGATTTGTCAGGAACAAATCCTGTCAGACTAATTTGATCTCATTTTTTGATCAGGTAACCTCCCTTGTGGACTGTGGGAATACTGTGGACGTAATGTATCTTGACTTCAGCAAAGCTTTTGACAAAGTGCCCCATGATATTCTGATTAACAAACTAGCTAAAAGTGGGCTAAATGGAACAACCATTAGGTGGATTCACAGTTGGCTACAGAATCGGACTCAAAGAGTGCTTATCAACGGTACCTTCTCAAACTGGGGGGAGGGAACAAGTGGGGTACCGCAGGGCTCAGTCCTGGGCCCAGAGCTCTTCAACATTTGTATTAATTGTTAGGACAAGGAGGTGCAGGGAACGCTGATCAAATTTGCAGATGACACAAAATTGGGTGGGATAGCTAATACCCTGGAAGACAGGAACCAACTTCAAAGTGATCTTGATAGGCTGGAGTGCTGGGCTGAAAACAACAGAATGCAATTTAATAGGGATAAATGCCAAGTTCTACATCTAGGAAATAGAAACCAAATGCAGAGTTACAAGATGGGGGATACTTGGCTGAGCAATGCTACAAACGAGAAGGATCTTGGAATTGTTGTAGATCACAAGCGGAATATGAGCCGACAGTGTGATGTGTCTGCAAAAAAAACCAAATGCTATTTTGGGCTGCATTAATAGAAGTATAGCTTCCAAATCGCGTGAGCTACTGGTTCCTCTCTATTCGGCCCTGGTTAGGACTCATCTTGACTATTGCGTCCAGTTCTGGGCCCCACACTTCAAGAAGGATGCAGACAAGTTGGAGCGTTTTCAGAGGAGGGCAACCAGAATGATCAGGGGTCTGGAAACAAAGTCCTATGAAGAGAGACTGAAACAACTGGGCATGTTTAGCCTAGAGAAGAGAAGATGGACGGGAGACATGATAGCACTCTTCAAATACTTAAAAGGCTGTCACACAGAGAAGGTCCATGATCTCTTCTCAATCCTCCCAGAGTGCAGGACACGGAATAATGGACTCAAGTTACACGAAGCCAGACTCCAGCTGGACATCAGGAAAAACTTCCTGACTATTATCATTTAAAAAACTATTATTTAAAACATTTATATCCCGCCCTATATCATTAAGATCTCAGAGCGGCGTACAGATAAAAACATACAGTATATAACAATAAATATGCACAGTTAAAAACAAATTAAACCATGATCCAAGTTAAAACAATATATAATTTAAAAGCAGTAAAAACAGTTAAAACAATGGGCCAGTGAGTTTAACCATCAAAGGCTTTGTTAAAAAGCCATGATTTTACTTGGCGGTGAAACGAAATCAATGTTGGCGCCAATCGGGCTTCCAAGGGGAGGGCATTCCACAGTCGGGGTACCACCACAGAGAAAGCCCTCTCCCTTGTCCCATCATAGCGAATGTGTTGCATTGGTGGGATGCGGAGAAGGGCTCCTCCAACAGATCTAAGGTCTCGGGCAGGCATATATAAGGAGAGGCTCTCTCAAGTATCGAGGTCCCAAGCCATTTAGGGCTTTAAACATCATTACCAACACCTTGAATTCCGACCGGAAGCGTATAGGCAGCCAGTGCAGTTCCTTTAAGACCGGTGTTATGTGGTCTCTGTAAGTTGTACCCGCCAGCAGTCTAGCTGCTGCAGTTTGCACTAGCTTAGGCTGCCCATACCCTCCAGAAAATTCCAGAAACCTCCGGGGAGAGCTGGGGGTCCAGAGCAACTGGACTTAGGGCCCAAAATACCGGGGTTGTGGTTACTGGGCCCACAGCAACCACAACTCCATCTTACCAGGCCTAAATTTCTCCGGCGAGTGGCGGTGGCCATCTTGAATCTCGCCTGAACTCACGCGAGATCTTAGCAGCTGGCTGGGAACTCTGCAAGACCCAGCCAACAGCCAAGATCTCGTGTGAGTTTGGGCGAGATTCAAGATGGCCGCCGCAAGGGGTGGGCGATGAGAGCGAGGTGAGTGGTTGGGGGCTGCGTGCAGGAATTTCCAGCAATGCAGCCTCCAGCACCCCACCCCCCAGCGCAGCAGAAGCAGAAGCAGAAGAAGCAGCAGCAAGAAGAAGAAGAAGAAGAAGAAGAAGAAGAAGAAGAAGAAGAAGAAGAAGAAGCAGCAGCAGCAGCAAGAAGAAGCAGAAGAAGCAGCAAGCAGGAGGAGGAGAAGATAAGAGGAGGCGGCAAGACTGAGGTTTGTGTGTGAGAGAGAATGTGTGGGTGCATGGGGTCTTTGAGTGAATGCACGTGTGCATACATGTGTGCATGCATGTTTTTGGAGTGAGTGATGCTGAGTGTGTGTGTGTGTGTGTGTGTGTGTGTGCACGCACACGTGTGGTGACAGTGTGAGTGTATTGATGTCTGAATGGAATGCCTGGTTGTTTGACTGAATGAATGCATGTGCATGTTTGTAGTGGGGGTGGCTGTAGTTTTCTGTGAGTTGGAGGGATGATTTGGAGGTGATGTTCCTATTAAATAATGCATTTTAGATAGGGTGACCAATCGTCTGGATTTGCCCGGACATGGCCAGAAATGAGGGGGAGAAATCTCCGTCCGGCCAGAAATGGCCTTCCCCCCACCCCTTTTGCCCTGGGAAAAAAGGCTCCCCCAGCTTCTATTGGGGCCTCTCCTTGGTCATCGTCACCATGGTGACCAAGGAGAGGCCCCAATAGAAGCCGGGAGAGCCTTAAACCGCGTGTTTCCCAAACACGGAAACACCCGGCTTAAGACCCGCCCACCTCATCCAATTGGGTCTCTCCTATGACGTCGACGTCATAGGAGAGACCCGGATGGATTAGGTGGGCGGGTCTTAAACCCGGGTGTTTCCGCGTTTGGGAAACACGCGGCTCTCGGGGCTTCTATTAGGGCGTCTCCATGGAGGAGACGCTCCAATAGAAGCCAAGCCCCGAGAGCCGCGTGTTTCCCAAATGTGGAAACACCTGGCTTTAAGACCTGCCCGCCTCATCCAGTCGGGTCTCTCCTATGACGTCGACGTCATAGGAGAGACCCGATTGGATGAGGTAGGAAGGCGGGCGGGTCTTAAGCCAGGGGTTTGTTTGGGAAACACATGCGGCGTGTCGGCTTGTGGCTGAGCAAGAGCGGCATCTGAGGCAGTGTGAAGAGGGACGGATGCGGTCTGGCAGCCATGGAGGTGGATGAGGGGCGAAGCGCGCTTCGGAGGAGCGGGCGTTGCGCGGGGCAGGAATTGTGCCCTCCTGCCCTGGGGGGCAGCGGGGCAAGGGGGAGAGGAGCGAGCGAGTGAGTGGGGCTTCCTAGCCGCTGCTGGGCTGGAGAGCAGCTGGTGGGGTGACTGAGGGCTCCATGCCTGATGCTTCAAAGAGAGGACTCTGTGTGGCGGGTCAGGCTGTGGTTACTTTGTGGTGAAAGGAAGGAACTCTGCACGTGTTCAGAGGCACTTATTCCTATTTCAAATATTCCTGACAAACTACGACTCAGCCCTTGCACTCTTCCCCCACCCACCCCGCCCGTGATATACAAGGGTGTGGTTCCCACCTCTATACACACACAGAGAGAGAGAGAGAGAGGGGGGAGGTGTGTGTGTGTCTATGTGGAGGGTTTTTCTCTGATGAGAAGATGCATGAGGGGCCACAACAAATGTGAGAAATCCTTGGGTGGAGTGCAGGTGCCCCTTCCCATCCTTCATGTTTTGTGGTTAGGGATGGTAAAAATAGCCCCAATGCCCTGTTTCCTTCTAGAGGGGTACATCCTGGGATTAATAACCTAACAAGTTGTGAGTTAATAACAGGGCGAGAAAAACCACAAGACATTTTCATAGGCTTGTCTTTCCCAAAGTGCTGCCCTCCGGATGCTTTGGATTTACAGCTCCCAGAATCCCTAACCATTGGCCATGCTGGCTCAAGCTGCTGGGAGTTGTAGTCCAAAACACCTGGAAAGCACCAAGAAGGTCAAATTTATGGTGAGACTTGATGTGCAGTTCTGGTTTTAAGTGGCTGTTGTGCCTGTGCTAAGCCTTTTTGTGAACCGCCCAGAGAGCTTCAGCTATTGGGCGGTATAGAAATGCAATAAATAAATAATAAATAAATAAATATTATCAACAATTAATTAGGACAGCTGTATGGTAGTATAAGCAAACACATGTCATTATGCATATATATGTATACACAATACTGAATCTGCTTAGATTTTAGCATTGTATAGCTTGAGAGCCCTTTGAGTACTGGTTTTATTGCACACAGCACTTTCTGAAAGCTTGCCTGGATGTAAGCAGTGTCATAGTTTGTTGCTACAGCTAGATCCTAACCATATTTGCTCACAAGTAAGCCCCACCAATGGGACTTACTTGTGAGTAAACAGCCCCAGCAGTGGGACTTCCTTCTTAGTAAATGTGTTTGGGATTTACAGCTTGGTCGTCAAACATGATGAAATTCAAAATTATCCATCTTCTTTAATGAGTAAATATGAACTTAAAGCTTGAGCCAAGTCTGAAAACAATTAAAGCTTTCCTCTCATTTTAAATTGATAATGGTAATGGATCAGAGGTTTAGGTATAGCTGCTATTTTAACTACGTATCTGGCAGCTGCTGGGAAAACCACTGAGCACAGGCATAGGTGAGGCTTTGCATGGACAGAACAGCCAGTGAATGTCTCTGTGTTTTGTTTTGTTTTTAAAACAAAAAACGTTCTGCTCTGCCTACCAGTTTCATCAGAGCTAACTTGCCTAAGACATGAATGTTTTGCAGTAAAGTTCTTGATACGGTTGTTGCCCTCAACAGTTTTCAATGGCAATTTATTAAGCAATCCATGGTTTGTTGCACACCTTATAACTGGTATACAAGAACTAACTTTATAGACTGTCTTGCTTTACTGATGGTACATAAGCTGCTCAGAGAGCCTTTTTGACTGTGATAAAAAAAAAAATACCTTAAATTAATAAATTTGTTCCAGCTCAGCCAGATCCAGCTCAGTCAATCTTATTTTGAGGGAGATGCCTGTTAGTGTCATCTGGGTGCTTTTCAGCAAAAAGCTTCCTTTATTAATTTTGGTATCATTTGGAAATTACTTTCTTTCCCCCTCAAAAATGTGTGATAAGACATATACAGGGATTGTCTTCCATTCACTAAATAGCTGGCATATTAATCTGAAATACATGCTGAAATACATAGGCATAGGGGTACTGGGAGCACCTGCAGCGTGTTGCCTCCTTCCTTGCCCTCCCTGGAAACACCCGGCTTAAGCCATGCCTAACAAGGAGAGGCCCCAATAGAAGCCGGGAGAGCCACGTGTTTCCCAAACACTGAAACACCCGGCTTAAGACCCGCCCACCTCATCCATCCGGGTCTCTCCTATGACGTTGACGTCATAGTGATGAAAAAGGGTTTCTGTTCAAGAAGGACTCCTGCAGCTTTAACTGTTGTGATGAAGAGGGAATTTCACCAGGTGCTGCATACATACAAATTACACCTGTTGAGGAGCCCTGGCCTCCTTTCCATATGGTCAACCTAGCTTTTCATGAACTATGCAAGCAGGGTGCCACTTTTCCTAGGCCTGTAACTCTGGAATCTACAGAGCATGACCTGTATTTGTCCCTGCTTCATGCAGTTCCTGATAATCTGTGGGCGGTTATCACTGGTCTTAAGAAGCCCAGCACAGGAACAGAGTGAACACCAAATGAAAGTAGATCTAATTTACATTGAAACCAAATGCCAAGAGCTTCCTCTTACATGTATTATTATTATTATTATTTATTTATATAGCACCATCGATGTACATGGTGCTGTACAGATAACACAGTAAATAGCAAGACCCTGCCGCATAGGCTTACAATCTAATAAAGTTGTAGTAAACAATAAGGAGGGAAAGAGAATGCAAACAGGCACAGGGAAGTGTAAACAGGCACCGGGAAGGGTGAAGCTAACAGTATAGAGTCAGAACAAATTAAAGAAGCACAACCAATCTGTAAGTTAGGGTAACCATATGAAAAGGAGGACAGGGCTCCTGTATCTTTAACTGTAATGTAGGAAAGGGAATTGCAGCAGGTGTCAATTGAAGAGGGTGAAATTCTCTCTTCATCAACACAGTTAAAGCTGCAGAAGCCCTGCCCTCTGTTGTATCTGGCCACTCTACTATAGCTAGTATAGCTTTAACTGTTGTGATGAAGAGGGAATTTCACCTGGTGCTGTATGCCTACAAATGACACATGCAGAAATTCCCTTTTCTATACAACTGTTAAAGATACAGGAGCCCTGTCCTCCTTTTCATAGGATCACACTACTTTAAGCTACTGGGCTTTTCAGACAAGAGAATAATTATGGGTCAGTTTCCTTTGATGTGATGCAGTTGTCATGCAAAATGTTCTTGAGTGTTGAATCTAATCTGCTTCTGAAACAATCATGATTAAAATCCCTACACTAATGCAGTTCTGTGTCCTGGCAGTCTTGTTAGCCTCTTCAATATAATTGATCTTCTCTTAGATTAATGGTAAAGAACTAGGTGATGAAACTCACAATAAATCTGAAATAAGCGAAGTGTTTGAGATTGCACTTAAAAGCAATTTGCCTGTGCATTTGCTTCCGTGTGTCTGCTGTGCTGGGGATTAGCAATTGGACTGGTGATCTGACCTGTTTCTGTAATAGCTAGAAACACAGTTCAGCCAACTGAGAATTTGAGCTTTTCTTTTAAAAAAGAAAAATTGGGGCCTCAATTGAAGCCCGTGATGGATGCAGGTAAGGGGGCGGGGGAGGGGTTTGACTTATTTTGCGCCGCTGCCGCTGCCCATTTAGCGACGGCAGCGAAGCCGGATCTCGCTCTGCGGAGCAGAGCGGGAGACGGGCAAAGCGGCGCGAAGAGGCTCGGGCCCGATCCGGATTTTCTGGATCGGGCCACGAAGCGGATTGGGAGGTCCATGCACACCCCTAATGGAAATCAGTCCTTTCAAGTGGCTGACACACATACTCGCTCAAGACTCAAAGCCAGCACTCCAGAAGAACGACAAGATCAGCTTCTGGGTTTTGAACAATCATACTCTTAGCCTATAAAGACCTTCTTCTTCTTTTTAGATTTTAAGAGTTTTATTTATAGTAAAGCTTGCATATCTAGCAATCAAATCTGCAACACATCAAAATGCTGGACAACTGTGCGGCAGACCTTTTTTTTCTGCCTTAGATTTCAGTTTCAAAAATAGCTCTGCATGCTTTAATTCTAAACGTAGGTGTAAATTGAATTCATAGTATGCATTAATGAAGAGAATCTCACTCTGGAGCCTTCTCAACCTGCCCAAATTTTCTTTTCAGTTTTCTCTTCCTTAGAAGTGATGATCATGTCACTGGCAGATAAATGGCATATGCCTAAATCCGTGTAGATGAGGTTTTCCAGCACGGCTGTTTATTCATAGCTATGCACAACTTTCTTTTGTTTTCATCACCTCAATGCTGCTTTCCCTCCCATGATCATATGTTGCTCTGAGCTTAGGAGAGGAATGCACTAGGCTCACATTTGTATGAGTCTCTTGGGGAGAATCGTGTCTCTCGTAGGACAATCATGTATCTCAAGGGAGAATCATACACTAGTCCCTGATTGGTGAGTAGTTTCTCTTCACCAATCATCCAGTTCTCTTGCGACAACTTGGTCACTGAATCAGGTCCTCCAGTGTGGCAGGAATTTTTGAATAATCATGAAAAAGACAGAGCAACCACACTTTTTTTTTAAAAAAAAAAGACTGTGAATATTGGGGTAAGACATAATTCCTTGTAAGTCCTCCAATGCAGCCTGATCACTCAACAGTTTCTGCAATTCTTAAAATCCTGGATACTTTACCCAGTTGAGAGTATTCTTCGCCATCACTTATTGCAGCCATTCCCAACCTGGTGCCCTCTGTGTTGGACTACAGCCCCCAGCATGCTCCAGCCAACTATTGATTTTAGTATGTAACATTTATCACATAGAATTGCCAGGTTCAAAGCCCACAAGGGCTCATCAATATTTAAGAGTTGCAAACAAAGGAAAATTCTAAGTGTGGCTTCTTCAGACAACACTGCTACAACACTGTTACAGAAAGGGCTGTATTTTGTGAAAAATTCTATGCAACTCTTAAAGACAGAGGAGTGTTCTCAGGATCTAGCAACGCTGATGTAACTTATTGGAATTACTCACCTCAGGAACTGAGAGCCATCCTATCTGAAATCCTACACAGTGGTGACAACAGCCAGTGTGGTGTAGTGGCTGAGGTGTTGGACTGGGAGTTGGGAGATCCGGGTTCTAGTCCACACTCAGCCATGGAAACCCGACTTTGGGCCAGTCTCAGACTCTCAGTCCAACCTACCTCACAGGGTTGTTGTGAGGATAAAATGGGATGATGATTATGTACGCCGCCTTGGGTTCTTTGGAGGAAAAATGGTGGGATATAAATGCAATAAATAAATAAATAACAATTGGCTAATGGGTGAATGTACACAATGGGAAATTAAATGGGCCATGACTAGCTGGCCTCCTTCACAATGTGGTTCTGAATGCCTTAATTGGCTTGTCCTTGGTACCTTTGGCAGTATAAGCTGCTTCTGACTTCCAACTCTAAGGGCCAGTGTCAAGGGTAGGAATATCAGGGTACCTGCTGAGGGCCCACAGCCCAGCAGGGGCCCACTGACAAAAGCCCCTTAAAATTGCTCCTCCTCTTCACGGTCGTTGCAACCTGCTTATTCACCTGCCTCTTGTTTTGACCCAGACAACAGTGGGGTGAAGGAGTGCCTCCTTGGTCACTGGCTCTCTGCCTGTCAGGCAAGCAAGTGGGAGCAATACTGAGAAATAGGAGGAGCAAGAGCAGCCGGTGGCAATGGTGGTGAGAAGGAAGACTCGCTGAGGGAAAATACTCATTGAGGGCGTCTTGCCCAAGAGCCCTCCAAAACATGGAGCCAGAACTGCCAGATGTATCTGAGCCTCTGCTCTTCCTTCCCCTCTTCTTTTTTTGCCTGGTTCTACAGCCACCTCACCTAGAGCTTCTAATCTAGTGGTTTTGTCACAGTAGAGCAGCCTTTCCCAACCTGTACTACAATTCCCAGCATGCCCCCCCCACACACAGAGGCAAGCTGGGAGTTGTAGTACGAAAGAACTGGGGGATACCAGGTTGGGGAAGGCTGTGGTAGGGAGAAGTACAGCACCATGATGTGACAACATGGGTAGGTGTTGTCGATATTTCAGAGAAGAAGGTGGCGGCTGCTTATTGAATGTATTATTTGTTCCTCAAGAGTTCATGCGACAATCTTATACACCCCAAATGTCCATTCATTTACAGCGCAATGCTACACATGTTTACTCAGAAGTCAGCCCCATTGACTTACTCCCAACTAAGTGAGTACAGGATTTCAGCCTACATTTCTCTTGAGTTTCTGGTCCAAGGTAATTTTGTTGGAGTGACTGTGATGGCTGGTTAACCGCAGCAGTTAATACATTGTCCACTTCCTGTAGCTTCAAAAGATGTAACATAATTTCTGCAATATGTTCAGGGTTCTGGCAGGTTAGAGAGGTTATGAAAAGGAAAAGAACAACACTTGCTCAATAATTTATTCAGGTGGCTCTGTCCATGGACTCATTTATTTAATGAAGAGAGATTGCCCGTCAAAGCAGATTTGAATGACTCCCATTGAAATTGCCACATAAGGTAAATGTTCAGGTTGCATCTGCAGCGGCAGCAGTTTGCATTATTTGAATGTTGGTGCAAAGGAATGTTTTAAAATCACAAGGGTTGAGAAAGAATAGAAAAACGACGGGTGTGATTCATTCGCGTGCGCACAGCTCATGGAGCAGCAGATGCAAGAGATGATGGATCATACCCTACATTTCTCAACTATTAAAATAATTCCTGGTTTTGTTTTTGTTCTTGTTGAAGTGATAATGATACATAAAAAGTTGGCTAAAATAGAGAAGTGCATCATTGCATGAAACAAAATAGCTCAAGCTGCCATGCTGTATATACCTATCAGAGTAAGCCCCATTGGACATAGTGGGATTTACTTCCAAGTAAGCATGCAGAACATTGCACTGCCAGGTACCCACCTTAATAAAAAATAGGAATACTTCTATTTTGTATGAGTTACATATACTTATACACACCATGTGATTTAACCAAGTGTCTTCACCACAGTCATAATCTAGAATAGAACCAGTAGCTCATGTAATCCTTGGCCCCCAACATGGGATGTGGTAGTGGTGGTGATTCTGCATCTAAAGTAGATTTCTGACATAAATTTCTTGAAAACTTCAAGGTAGAAAACCCACAACTTACATTCCCAGCTTGGTCTCTCAGGATGTAACCCAACAGTATTAAAAACCGATGGGAATTTAGCTATTGACACCAGTGGGGTAGAGCTTAGTACAGCTAGAGCAGCGGTTCTCAACCTGTGGGTCGGGACCCTTTTGGGGGTCAAATGACCCTTTCACAGGGGTCGCCTAAGACCATCGGAAAACACATATTTCCGATGGTCTTAGGAAACTGTATTGACTGAACTATGTCATGTATCATCTTTTGTATTATTAAAGCTATTGTTATGTATTATTTTCATTAGCAAACCATCCCATGACAATGGATCGTGTAGAGAAGAACGAAAATGATTTTATGGTTGGGGGTCACCACAACAAGAGGAACTGTGTTAAAGGGTCGCGGCATTAGGAAGGTTGAGAACCACTGAGCTAGAGTGACCAGATACAAAAGAGGGCAGGGCTCCTGCAGCTTTAATTGTTGTGATGAAGAAGGCATTTCACCAGGTGCTGCATCCATACAAATAACACCTGCTGAAATTCCCTTTGGATACAACTGTTAAAGATACAGGAGCCCTGTCCTCCTTTCCATATGGTCACCCTACCAAAACTAGCACTGACATTTTGTGCCCTGTCACTGCTGATCCATGTTCACACACAATCATGTTTAACCTGTTATCTTAAACCTTTTCCAGTTCTGCTGCCTAGTCAGTTATTCCTATACATTTTCTGTAAATTTCATGTTGTTACCATCTGTCTCTTTAGTTTATTAATATCATTTTGAGTTTTCAAGCCTATCCCCTAATGCCTCTTTGCATCAATTAAGCAATTCCTGACTGCAAATTAGGGCTCCATACGTTCTCCTGTTAAACAGCTGTGTACAGACAACAGTAGGATATTCGGCATTGTGGTTTGGTAGCAAGATAAATGAATCAACTTTATTAAAATGCTGGCTTCCATCTCTCCCATAGGGCCTACATAGTGTTTGCTAACTATTTGTAAAATCAAAGGATAGTGTAAGATATGCTATCAACCAAGGGTTCCCTCTGTTGCCATCAACTGTTATATGTAAGTTAAACAAAAGTTCCTTTGGGCTTCAGAGAGAAATAAAACACACTTGAGGCTGGCCACTCCTGGAAGTCCTTTTGACGCTGTCGGCATTAGCCAGGACATATCCCAGGACTTTCCCCTTATTCTGTTATAAAATAGATCAAAGAAAAGCTAGAATAAACCTTGATGGTGTGAAATCAGCAGCGTGTAAAGCTGGGCTTGCGCTATGAAGTTGCCGAGGAAGGACTTTCCCATGTCTGAGATCGGGATAAGAAGGCAAAATGCCTCCCGCACAACAAAGGGAGGCAAATCTGATTTCCCTTTCAAGAGCAGCCCTTTAAGTTCAATGGGGCTTACTCCCAAGTAAGTGTCCTGAAGGTCTTATGTCTACCCAGAAGTAAGCCCTGGCTTTTCTAGGAGATGCGAGGAAACAGCATAGCAGACTTTTTCTCCCCTCCTTTGCACAAATGCCAGGAAGCGAGGGAGGCGCTCCCTGGATTCAACTCTTTAAGGGAGCCCTGAGAAACAGTAGGATCTTCGACCTTGTCACCCCTCTCCTCCGGTGTAATCAGCTCATAACAATCGCACCAAGGGCTCATCTACACCAAGCAGGATATTCCACTATGGAAGCTGAATGTAAAAGGCAGGAGCCACACTACTGCTTTATAATGGTATTGAAGTGCAGTGACAACTGTTGGGGCCCATGACACATACCATATACCACTTTCATAGTGTTATATTCTGCTTGGTGAAGAAGTGTCATGGGCCCCAACAGTTGTCAGTGCACTTCAGTACCACTATAAAGCAGTACTAGTAGGGTGACCATATGAAAAGGAGGACAGGGCTCTTGTATCTTTAACAGTTGTATTGAAAAGGGAATTTCAGCAGGTGTCATTTGTATATATGGAGAACCTGGTGAAATTTCCTCTTCATCGCAATGGTTAAGCTGCAGGTGCCCTGTCCTCTCTCAAATCTGGTCACTCTAGTATAGCTCCTGCAGCTTTAACTGTTGTGATGAAGAGGGGATTTCACCAGGTTCTCCATATATACAAATGACACCTGCTGAAATTCCCTTTTCAATACAACTGTTAAAGATACAGGAGCCCTGTCCTCCTTTTCATATGGTCACCCTAGCAGTAGTGTAGATCCTGCAGTGCATTTCAAAACTGCTGTAAAGCAGTAGTGTGGCTCCTGCCTTTTGTATGCCGCTTTCATAGTGGAATATCCTGCTTGGTGTTGATGAGCCCCAAGAATCAGGAAGCACAACAGCTCTGGGTAAATGATGTGATTTCCCTTGGTGTAGAGACACTCTTTGCCTAACACAAGCTTTTGTTTTTCCTTCATGCACTGAAAAGCAGTGTCTCTAAGTTGAGGGGAGATAATTTTTGGGCCAGACCTACACCAAGCAGGATATGGCACTTTGAAAACTGTATCTGGAGTGTGTCCTGGGCCCCAACAGTTGTCACTACTGTTATAAACCATTTTAAAGCAGTAGTGTAGATCCTCTATGTCTTTGAACTTGATTTGCTTTGACAAGCTCTAATCTGGCTAGTTCTTGGGACTGAAACCAGTTTATCACAGATCATGGGTCTATTTCTTTTCAATCTATAAAGTATTTCTAACGATCGGCACAATCAAGCCAGAGTTGAGCATTGTTAAATCCACACTGATCTTAGTGTGGGAGAGCTAAACATATGCTTTACTCTCCTATAATAGGACTTAAAATGACTTAATCTTTGCTGGATTGTGCCCAATATGTGTGGCAAAAGAGCACCCAAGGCTGCAATATTATACCCACTGACCTGGAAGCAAAAGTCATTGAACTCCTGAGACTTTCTTCTGAGTAAACAAGCAGTGTGAACATGTACTGCAAATTAAACTTGGAGCTCCATCACATCCAGCGATTTAGTGCACTCCTGCCATGCCTGGTGTGCAGATTTGCAGCACGGTACTCACATAACGCCGTGCCTCTCCTGCTGACACCCTGCCTCTTCCCCAGCATTTTCCATCTTTTCCTAGAACACCTACACTCTGGATTATTTTCCCTAAGCACTTTTAATGCGCCCTTAAGCCTCTGTGTTGTGCTGTACTCTCATGTTTTCTTTTGTTGGGGGCATGTGCTGTGATGGGAGCTTTACTGTTGGCTTGAATGGATTGCATCAGGTCCTGGCTGGAAAAAGCGATCTCTCCCAGCAGCCGGCTCGAAGCCTCAATATAAAACCCAAACCTTGCATCCCAGGCTCGAAAGTGTTTTTTTTTTAAATAAAATAAAATAAAGTCATACAACACCCAAATCTCTACAGAGACAGGATTGTACTCCCTTGATGTCCCCAAAGAGCCAGACTAAAGGGTCGTTCCATTTTTGCTGGGCAGAAAAGCGGTCTGGTTGAAGTACTCATCTGACAGGAACTGCTTGCATATGTCTTGTTATAAAAAAGGGGGGAGCAACCAATGAACTGGAGAAAGAGAAGGGGCAGGGTGGAAGAGCAAACAAGCGAAGAGAGCAGGGCCTTCCCTTCTCTCTCTGCCCCCTCTTCTCCCTCCTTCCCTTTATCTATACTGTCTCCTCTGTTTCTCTATTGTCCCCTTCCCGCTCTCTCCCGCCCCCTCTGTCTCTCTCTGCCATCCTTTCTCTCTCAGGGCTCATCTACACCAAGCAGGATATTCCACTGTGAAAGCGGTATATAAAAGGCAGGAGCCACACTACTGCTTTATAGCGGTATTGAAATGCACTGACAACTGTTGGGGCCCGTTGACACATACTGTATACTGCTTTCATACCACTTTCATAGTGTTATATCCTGCTTGGTGTAGATGTGTCCTGGGCCCCAACAGTTGTCAGTGCACTTCAGTACCACTATAAAGCAGTTGTGTAGATTCTGCAGTGTACTTCAATGCCGCTATAAAGCAGTAGTGTGGCTCCTGCCTTTTATATACCGCTTTCATAGTGGAATATCCTGCTTAGTGTAGACGAGGCCTCTGTCTCTTTATCTCTCTTTCTCTACCACCCCCTCCTCTCTCTCTCCCTCTCTCTCTTTGCCAACCCCTTCTTTCTCCCGGGCTGTGTTCAGAAGACACCTTAAAGTTAAACCATGGCTTTAACCACGGTGACAAAAAGCCTTATTCACTGTGGTTAAAGCCATGGTTGAAGGTGTCTTCTGAACACAGCCACACTCATTTTCTCCCCCTGCCTCCCTGCAGGCTGACATGGGTGTGTGTGTACCGATTACTCTTGCCAGAAGTCCAAACTGCTTGCTTGCAGGGGGGCTTTGAAATTAGTCTGACTACCTCATGAAATTAGGCCAAGGGCCATAGGTTGCCCGCCCTGTTCTAGAATGACAGTGTTATTTTATTTTCAAACATTTGCTTAGTTTTCTGTCAGATTGTCTTGGGAGAATGAGATACTTTTAATCTAACCAAACCCCCCCCCCAAAAAAAAACACCAACCCAGGAATGAGAAGAAATAGCTTTGCTCTGGATATTTTAGGTCTTGGTACTGATGTGATATTTTTGTCTGCTTTATCAACACATATACAGATGGGTATATGGGTTGCTTGCAAAATCATTGCCCTCCTCTCCCACTAGAATTTGGATGAAGCTGTCCTGAAAACACACAAAGGGCGCCATCTAGCGTTTTGCATCCACATAGTACTCAGCATTGGAAAACTCAGGGAGTGTGATTTGAAGATTCTGATTATCTTCTAGTGGCAGAGGGTAGCGTTGGGGGTGGGAGGCACAGACTTTAAATTTTAAAACAAAATCCCTACTGTGAAGTGATTTTCTCTCCAGTAACTGGAAAAGACTGGAGGGATCCGGTGGATTCCTCATGTGTGGATCTCTCTGCTATGAATAACTCAATGACCCACTCACTGCTTCCACTTTGCTAAAGAACCATTCCTGGGTTGGTTATCAAGATATGTAAACATGGAATGCTGGGTTGTTGAAAAGGAAACAACCCAGAGTTTTTTAACCCATGGTTTGTTATTGGATTAAAACTCTTACCAAGTAGTTATGTGGTGGCATTACCTATTGGAACACTTGAAGACTCACAACTAAGTGTGTAAAGCGGTCTTTCCCACTTGTTGCCCTTTAGTTGTTTTGGATTACAGTTCCAAGTGTTCATGACCATTAGCCATGTTGGCTGGGGTGGGTGGGAGCTGAAAGCACCTGGAGTGCACCAGGTTCAAGAAGGCTGGTGTAAAGTGGCTCAAAAAAACATTGCATTTCAGCAGGTAACATAATTCTATCTGTGGTGTGAGATCTATGATGTCCTTCCCTCCCTCGAGGGTAGGGTGACCATATGAAAAGGAGGACAGGGCTCCTGTATCTTTAACAGTTGCATTGAAAAGGAAATTTCAGCAGGTGTCATTTGTATATATGGGGAACCTGGTGAAATTTCCTCTCCATCACAACAGTTAAAGCTGCAGGTGCCCTGCCCTCTTTTAAATCTGGTCACGCTAGTATAGCTCCTGCAGCTTTAACTGCTGTGATGAAGAGGGAATTTCACCAGGTTCTCCATATATACAAATGACACCTGCTGGAATTCTCTTTTCTATGCAACTGTTAAAGATACAGGAGCCCTATCCTTCTTTTCATATGGTCACCCTACTCGAGGGAATCCTCACAACAAACCTGGGAGGCAGGCCAGGCTGAGAGATGACGGTCCAAGGTTATCCAGTGAGCTTGGCTGGTCCCCAGTCCTATGACCAGGGCCAGCTCAAGATGTTCTGCTGCCTGAAATGAATGACAAGATGGAAGCTGACTGGCGTGGCAGTTGAATCTTACTTCATCGCTGGTGACAGGACAGCATTCTCCACGGCACCTGAGGGTAACAAACTAGCTTCGAGTATGCAGGCCAGGCCGTGGAGAACACACAGCTCTGTCCAGGTTTTTTTTAGTGTGCAGTCGGATACAAAATGTGCAGTTGGGAGAAAATGTGCAGTTGAAAATCTGATAATGTACAGTTCAAAAAAGTGGTGCTGAAAATAAGACATGTGTTATGTGTATGTGTTTATTAAGATCTTAACAATAGACAATGTCAGGGATGGCATGTAACACAAATGCAGGTGAAAGAGCCTTTGATGGCGTGACTGATGTTGTTGGGTCCTGTGACAGTGTTGCCTGAATAGATGTGGGGGCAGAATTGGCACTTGGGTCTATTGCATGGTCTGGTCCCTCTGTCCTATGTACTGTTGCTGGTTAGCATTCGCTTCAGGTTGAGAGGTTGTCTGTAGGCCAGGTCTGGTCTGCATCCCAAGGCTTGTGAGAAGTGTCTGTGCTGATGATGGGTTGGAGTTCACTGATGGTCCGTTGCAGTAGTTTCAATTGGGGGCTGTAGCTGACAACCATTGGTGGACTTCTCTTGGTCTGTTGTCCTTCTGTATGGCCAGGTCAATCTGTCCTTAAGTTTAAGGTGCCACTAGTGTGGGCAATAATCTGTCCAGTCATGAAAGAGAAATAATGTGTTTGCCTGGGGAAGGGGGTCTGACAGGGAATTTGTGCAGCTGGAAAATTTGCTTTTTAAAAAACCGTAGCTCTGTCCTCTCACAGTGGGAAAAGTCTGGGATGAGATGCTCAGAAGGAAGTGGGGAGAGAGTGCTCCATCCACCCTAGGATTCGCAGCTTGCCTCGCTTTGCCTAATGGTAGGGCTGCCCCTGCCTAGGTCAACATTCAAGCCATGCTGGTATATTGCAGTTATGAAGTGATGAAAATAAATGTGTGAACCAGCCTGAACATTGGCTAGAAAGCTGGATACAGAATCTCCCTCCCTTCCTCGCTCTCTCTCTCTCTCTCTCTCACACACACACACACACACTCTCACTCTCACTCACACACACAGGCCATGCATCATCTTTTTGCCCTGGACTGGAAAAAATGTAAATGGACAACATGTTTTCTACTTCCTCACAGAACCCAATTTTCTTGTGAAAGTTGGCAATATTAGACAATAAGGCAAAGTAAGAGAGCAGGTAGTTGTTATAAGCTAAAAGTACTGAACAGTCTAAAACTAACCTGCTTTGCTTCAAAGAAAAATATTAGATATTTCTTTGCTTAGGGGTCATTCTCCGTGAGCCCCTGCCAAAGGAAGTGAGGCAGGTGGCTACTAGGAGGAGGGCTTTCTCTGCTGTGGCACCCTGGATGTGGAACGAGCTCCCCAGAGAGGTCCGCCTGGTGCCTACACTGTACTCCGTCGCCAGCTGAAGACCTTTTTATTTTCTCAGCATTTTAACACCTAATTTAACTTAAATTTAAACTTTGCTGCTTTAATTCCATATTTAGATTGTTGGTTGTTTTATTATGCTCTTCATGGTTTTAATTTTTGTGAACCGCCCAGAGAGCTTCGGCTATTGGGCAGTATAAAAATATAATAAATAAATAAATAAAATAATCCCCAAAACTTTGCATTACTAGTAGCACCACATCTCCTTGTAGATATTTGTTAATCAATAAATTCTATGAGCAGCACTTCCTATCATCCATCACGATGTAAAATCGTGAACTTCTACAGGAGTGTATAGTGCCCTCATGTGTGCAGTAGAAGCGTTACCATTTGCACTGACTTTGTCACAAAGCTATTAGTTTAAATGCCATGTAAAAATAAATGCTTAGCTTTAAATTTAAATGATCATGCGTCAGTTCAATTAAGATGCCTTTTAACAATGTGCTGCTTTTTATAATGTATTTGTTTTATGTTTTAATCAATTATATGTATTTTATGGTGTTTTGCATTTGTGTTGTACCCTGCCTCGATCCAGAGGGAGAGGCGGGTAACCAATAAAACTATTATTAATAATATTATTATTAATTATTATTATTATGTGCAGTCAAAGATCTACATGGACCAGAAATGTTCCTTACCACTTGGTTTTCATTCCTGGGTTACACAGAGCCACCAAAAGCAAAGTAAGAGTCCCAAATGATATGAATGCATTGCTCTATATTGAGGGCCTGTTCAGACACGCACAAAGGGTGGTGGTGGTAGATAGGGTAACCACAGAGAGGGGAGGGGTAATGGAGACATGACAAGCGGGCCCGCCACATGATCATGGAACCATGTAATGCCCTGTGGTTTCGCTACCTCCCCACTTTGTGATTAGGTCATTACCTCCACATGGTTTAACCATGCATCCCGCCATCCTCTGTGCACTGAATAGATGACCAGCAGCTGTTCCATTGGGAAAATGGGGGTGGGGGTGGAAATGGCCACTGACCATAGAAAATGTCTGTGGCAGCAAGAATGCCACCAGCAGCGGGGGTTGCTCTTGCCAGTGGACTCTATGGTTGCTGCTGGTTTCTTTTCTGGCGAAATGAGCAGAAATACCCACGGGGTTCCCATCACAAGACACGAGGACTACCATGGGAGCCTGCTAACCATCTTGCAGAAGATGGGTAGTGGGCGTGGGCACTCTGCCCATTGCAGGGAAGGAATTCTCCCACTACATGACCCACTAACCCACCATGGATCAGAGTTTTGAGCATTTCACAGTGGGTTTCCTTTTTGTTTGAACAGTCCCAAAGAGTGTTTGGTGGAAAGGGACTAACATCAAGAAGTTGAACATTTCCAGCTGCCTCACCCCCTGAAAGGGGCCCTTAATGGAGAGAGACTGTGAAATGCCAACACTTTGAGGCTTGAAGGAGGACTAGCAATCTTTATCTCTCCAGGTGAGAGCTTGGAGGAAGGATGCCACAGGTGAGAGATATGGTTGCCGGCCAGTGTTTGTAAGTTAATTGTGGAGAACCATCATGGAGCGTTATTTATCCTTGTAAAGAGTGTTTTTTATATTTCTGTCTTACGCATTATTCGTTCTCCTGTTTAGTGCTCAGTTGTTAGATTAGGTTAATTTATTTGAACTGTTTTTTGTGGGGACATTATACGTATTGATATTTCTATTACAATTATCTGCCAGCATTATGTTTATCTGTAATTATTTCTATTGTAGTTTCAAAATATTGTTGTATTTACTGCTATTCATTGGTTGTGAGCTGTTTGGGGCACAATTTTGTGGAAAAGCAGAATATAAATGAGAACGGGTGTATTTTCTTTTATGGTCTTTTTTTGTATTTGCTTCTTACATTTTTATGGTTCTGTAATTTGATTTTGAACGTGCTGTCTTCTCTGTACACACACTTAACCATGTGCAGATGATAATTTTGTTCTGCACCTTTGGCCCATTCCCAATGTCTTTTTGTGATTTAATTAACTAATTAATTTGCATCCTGCTTTTCTACCAAAAAATGGAAGTCAAAGGTAGCAATTTGTTATATTTATTTATTTATTTATTTACTTATTACATTTCTATACCGCCCAATAGCCGGAGCTCTCTATTTTCATTATTGGTTTTAGTCTTTTTTAAAGATTGTCTTGGAGCTAGAGCAGGGCTTTCTCAACGGTGGCGCCTTATTTGTGGCATTTATTATTATTTATTTATTTAATTGATTTACAACATTTCTATACCGCTCCACATCTAAGACAGATTTCAGAGTGGTGAGCATAAGGGTAAAACATTAAAAAAGATAAAAGATAAAAAGATTAAAACACCTTATTAAAATTGTCCTTTTAAAACTGTACCAATAAAATACCAATAAAATCCATAGCTAATATAGCTAGTGACCAGATACAAAAGTGGGCAGGGCTCCTGCAGCTTTAAATGTTGTGATGAAGAGGCATTTTCACCAGGTGCTGCATGCAGAGAAATGACACCCACTGAAATTCCCTTTTCTATACAACTGTTAAAGATACAGGATCCCTGTCCTCCTTTCCATATGGTCACCCTAGGAATGTGTAATGTGCTCCAACAGTGCACTTTAATACCACTATAAAGCAGTAGTGTAGATTTAACCCAGGGGTAGTAATGCAGGTACCACTGACCCAGTTTAAAATGAGAAGCTGGACATGGATAAGAATCCCCCACCCCCCAAATTCCATATATCTGATGCTGTGCTTAAACATGGGCCAGATCTACACCAAGCAGGATATGACGCTTTGAAAATGGTTTGAAAACGGTACATGTAGTGTGTCCTGGGCCCGAACAGTTGTCACCACTGTTATAAACCGTCTTAAAGCAGTAGTGTAAATCCTGCCCAGGTCTCAAGAGTCTCAGCCGCTTTAAAAATGGTGTGAGGAGAGGGGAAGTAAAGAGCCTCCAACTTGTAACAGAGTAAAATGCGCAAGAGGTACATAATAAAATGGACTCCTGGAGATGAGGCACTAGATGTGGGTCCTGAAAGAAAAGGTTGCAGCGTGATGTGCTTCTTTTCAGGAAGCAGGCCAGCCATGCCTTAATTCAGAAGACTGCATTCTTTTCCCCCAGCCCATTTTTCAGGTCCCCACATGACACAGAATCTCAGCATTTTGTGGCTGCTCAGCATACTCATTTCTCATTGGACTATTTTTGTACTTCCGCAGTCCTGGGTTTCTGATACCCCCCCCTTTTGCATAAATAGTGCCATTTCAATTACATTAGGATCAACGTTCAAAGAATGACTGCTATTAGTACAGATAACACAGGAGGTCAGCTGATGAACTTAAGAGGGCTGCTGCCTCTTAACATAGTGTCAAATTATCCTGATCAACGTTTGTTTACTCCACCAACAGGATTCTACTAAGGAAATAAAAGCTGTGTGAAGACAAGAAAGAACACAGATTCTCTACTTCTATCGCACAGCCAAGAAGAGCATGATATTGCTGAAATAGATTTCTTTATTTCTGAAACTTTCCATATCAGCAGAATACAAGTTGTGATCAAGTATTAAAATCATATTCCATAGTAAGAAAGCATTGATTAGTGCAATTGGAGGCATTTTGTTTTTGTAAAAGGTCTATCAAAAAAGTTTTGCTTCCATGAAAACTCATTCATTTTCACCATACACAATTGTTCATAAAACAATGCAATTTTATTCTTTGTTATAAAGTACGAAACCCGACTGTTTAAGAGATCACTGCAACTTTTAAGTGCAATGTAATTTATGCCCTCTTTATAAATACAATACCACCATGGTAATAAATTAATACTGGAACAAGGACATGAGAGAACAAGATTCACGTTGACCCAAAGGCCTGGCAGTTTAGGGAATACTTTTTTTAGTGTGTGATATCGCAACGTAAGCATACAATGCAGCTGTCATATTACTGACCATAGTCCTGAGATACCTAGGAGTAGGTTCAGAACTTGACTGAATCCAGAACTCTGCTTCTCCTCCATGTCCTCCCCCAAAAAACAGGTGTTTGGTAATATCACTCATATTCTTACTGGAGCTGGAAATGGGTTGGAACAGAAACAGAAACCACCCATATTTCCTCATGCCTCTAGAGAAATGCATGTAGATGTCTGCTTCCATGAGTAGATAGCCCTAACTGGTTTGGGGGCAGATATGCTTAAGATGTATTCCCATCAGGTGCCGAAAAAATTACCTTACCATTAAAAGGAGGGGGAAGAGAATAAAGAATTATGGCACACATACAAAATATTGTAATACTCTATGGCCTGGTTCAGACAACACGCTAAACCATGCTGCTTAACCACAAAATGGTTAATGGAATGCATTATGCATTTCCATTAACCATTTTGTGGTTAAGCAGCATGGTTTAGCGCATTGTCTGAACCAGGCCTGTGATTCAAGCAAATGTAAAAATGCATTAAGTGCAAAAATATGCCCCCCTTGGAAAGTCTACAAAAGAAAAATGGAAGCAGGTAGTATGAGAATCTATTTTGTAAATTTGCAAGAGAACACATTAAAATGAGAGAGAGAGAGAAACTTTAAAAGTTCTGAACATTTGATTATGACAAAGTATTCAGAAGTCACATTTTGGCTCCCCCGAGCGGGATAATTTGGGTTCTTTGTGCATGTATTTAAAAACTCTAAATAAGACCGCTGCCACATTAACAATACTGCCGTTCCCCCCCCTCCCCCGGAAAACAACTAAGTGCAATATGTTTAGTGACCAATGGTAATGACAGAAGAGTAAGAAACAGTGCCATATTACCCATCCACCCTTCCACAGTTATAGTTACCCAGCCAGCTGGGTAGGTGGATCTGCATTATTTCTTGTACGTAGTTCTGGTCAACATCCAGCATCAGTAACAGCCGTCTCTCCAGTTGCCATCCCGTAGAGTACTAAGCGAGGAAAGAGGCTTTGGTGGCTGGAGAAAACTGTGTCAAGAAACAAGCCAGATGTCAGGGAAGCATAGAAGAAGATACTGAGAAGAATGCAGAATACATTCTACAGCATTTAACAATGTTGTTTGTTTTTAATGGACCCCAGAACTGTTGTTTTTAAATGGATATTGTTGTTTTTATACTGTTTTTATGTTTTTAAATTTTGTATACTTTTTTTTAATGTTTACCATTTTTAACTGTTGTAAACCGCCCAGAGAGCTTTGGCTGTGGGGCAATATATAAATGTAATAAATAAATAAATAAATAAATAAATACTCTGTAGACACATGATGAGTACGGAAGGTATTATTGCACTCAACAACAACAACAACTCCTAGTGTTACCGATCAAAAGACACTGTGCTTTAATTCCATCTTTCCCTCCTTAGTGGGTTTTTTTGGGGGGAGGGGGGAGAGAAAAAGACAGAAGAAGTATTGGGAAAACACCAAAAGGTACAAGTGGTAGACAGACCTATCGGCCTCCTGTCAGATTCCGGATAAAATTGGAAACACCCTGAGATTGAAAAGAAGCCTTTGCCAAGGTTAGGTCTGAACATATTCACATGTAGGAAATGTTAAAAGCGCCCTTATTCCAATTCAAAGCATCGTTCCATCTCGTTTAGTATTGTTTCCGCTGACGCGCAGCAGCTCACCAGGTTTCATACAGGGGATTTCTCCAGGTGTAGTTAGAGATGTTGGGGACTGAATCGTGGCCCTTCCCCTTCCTGAGTGACCTTTTTTTATATATGCTATTTTTATTGATTTTCAAGTAAAGACAAATACAATAAACACACAGAGTAAAAGAAAACACTCAACAACAATATAAATGTTCCCACAGCACCACTATAAAAAAGCATGGGTGTTCATTCCTTCAATAAGCACTTGGTACAGAAAAAGATGCAGGTTAAGTTAGAACCTCTGACCAAAAGGGTTCCTGAGTCATTGGGGGTCTAGGTTCGCCAGGATTCATATTAATAAATGTGAAAAAGTCCAACCAGTTTTCCACAAATGTGTCTGATGTTATTTTTCCTCTTGCTAGCCAGCTATGTTGTGTCAACTTATCATTTAAAGCTAGTTTCCAAATCTTATCAAACCAGCGTTGATGGTCAAAAGGTCTGTCGCTTTTCGAAAATTGGGCAATTTCCCACCTGGCTGCAACCAGCAAATGGGTGACCAAGGCTTTTGGGAATAATGTTTCTATTGGCATTCCACATTACAAAGTGAGCATGGGCTGAGGGGGCAGCAACATTCTGCCCACTGACTCCCTTCCATGCAAGCTGAAACGTAGGTAAAGGTTGTCGAACTCTCTCCTCTCTGTAAGAACAGCTATCTGTTCTGCCCCTTTCTCATTCTGCACCTCAGCTTTGACAGCGCTGGGTTGGGTGAATTGAAGAGCCTGCATTTCAAAGCCCCTTTTCCTGGACTATACCATTTCAGGTAATGCAGAAGTGCATGACTGAAATATATATATATATATCTGCAAATAGAAAAATGAGATGTCAGAAAGAAGGTTTCTAGCCCTGCTGGTTTCCTGGGCACAGGGATATATTCTTTTTCATGGGATAAAATACAAACATGTACTACCCCATCCCGCAGTCTGAAATGGTACAATTCAACTATGGTTTTTGTCTAGTTTAGGTCTCTGGATGAGTAGTTGAGGTACATATGAAGTAGCGGTGTGCATGGACCGGCCGCCCCGCCCCGCGGGCCGATCCGAAAATTTCAGGTCGGCCCTCTCCGCGCCGCTCCGCCCATACTCCGCTCCTCTTCGCCGTGGAGCTCCGGCTCCGAATCGGAGCTCCGCAGTGGAGGGGAGTGGCGCCAGGTAAGGCCGGGAGAGGAGGGCGGGAGGTTTACCGGGCCCTGCCGCCATCGCCGCCCGTGCGGCGATGGCGGCAGAGCCCGGTAAGGGACCAAGGGGGAGGGGGGCCTTACCTGCCTCCGTCCGCGGTCCGTCGGCGTCTTCAATTGAGCCCGCGGTTCAATTGAAGACGCCGACGGACCGCAGATGGAGGCAGGTAAGGGAGAGGAGGGTGGGGGGGTTACCGGGCCCTGCCGCTGTCGCCGTATGGGCGACAGCGACAGCGGCAGGGCCCAGTAAACCCCACTTACCTTTCCAGCGGAGCTCCGGATCGAGGCGAAGGATCCGCCTTCACCTCGATCCTCTTCGCCATGCTCCACCGGCCCCCCAATCCTCTTCGCCTCTGCCTTAAGAGCAGGCGAAGCCCCCCGCTCCGCTTCTAATTCGCCGGTCAGATTAGAAGCGGAGCACATCCCTAATATGAAGGAAGGCTCTCCACAAGCAACTCTGGCATTCACACTGGGAAGGGGGAGATGGTAGTTAAAAGAGCGCTTTGGTTGTGTCGCAGCTTCCATGGGAGAAAGCAGCTGATTGTCTCTGGAGAGCCAGGAAGGATTTCACTGGGGCCGAAAGGCTTTGCTGAGAACCAGCTAGGAAGCCCCTGGGAGCTGGACTGAGCCCCTGAGCTGGTAATAAAGTCCATCCTAATAAAGAACAGAATCCACAACGTCCCTTCTAAATTCCATAGGCTACACATGCAAAACACCAACAAAATGGCAAAATGCGAATTTAGGAAAGACCACTGGTTTACACTTTGTTGAAAAATTCATTTCCTTTGCATGTGGCAACTTTTCTCCTTGTCTTCAGAGGAATGAAAACGTAAGCAGCATTCATCTGGAACTTCCTCCGCTATCTCTGCAAAGCTCCAAAAGAAGCTCTAGCTATTTAATACTATATATAAAAAGGAGGATACACATTCATCTGTGTTGAAGGCAAATGTTTAAATGTCCTCTTCTGATGCTTCCTCAAACATTGGACAACTTCTCCCAGGCATTTTAACAGCATTTAACAATGTTAAGTTTGTTTTTAATGGACCCCAGAATTGTTGTTTTTAAATGGATACTGTTGTTTTTATACTGTTTTTTATGTTTTTGATGGTTTTTTAATACTTTTGTTTATGTTTTTGATGGTTTTGTATACTTTTAATGTTTACTATTTTTAATTGTTGTAAACCACCCAGAGAGCTTCAGCTGTGGAGCGGTATATAAATGTAATAAATAAATAAATAAATGAATAAGTCTTCTGACTATCCCTTGTTCGGATCTGGAATAGGTCCCAAATAGTTATCTAAGCCAGCCTTCTGCAACCTGTTGCCTTCCAGATGTTTTGGACTGCAATTCCCATAATCCATGACTATTAGCCATGCTGTCTGGAGCTGATGGGAATTGAGGTCCAAAATATCAGGATGGGGAAGGCTGATTTAAGCAGAGGCCGGTCACTGCAGATTGCATTGTAAATCCTGCATTGAGCAAGGAGTTGGTCTAGAAGAACTACAAGGGCCCCTTCTTATGGAAATCCCTGCTGCTGAGGGTCAGGCCAACGTTTTATTGTTTTCAGCACCTCCTGAAAATGTTATTGTTCCAAGAAGCTTTGCAGAATGACCAGCTGTGGTTCGATCTGTACCTGCTCTTTTAAAATGTAATTTTGAATGATGTTTTTATTCTGTTTTTATTCTTTTATCACGATTGTTTGCCACACTGAAATTCTTGGATAGGGAGCAGTATATAAACATTGTAAATAAATAAAAAAGGTCCCTACCAATACTAAAACTCTATGATTCTTCTATTCAGGGCTATTTTATAAATAACAACTGCTCAGCTCCTTCATCCAAGTTGTCTTATGTGGGGCATTTGTGTCCCGAGCTGCCTCTGCTGCTATTTTCTCTTCCATTTCATTCTACAGTAACACCTTTTGGAAACCTTGCCTGATTTCTCCTCATTTCCAATCCCCCAGGACAAGGTTTTCTAAACTGCATTCCTAGAAACCCTGGGGATAACAGAACAGCAGAATTCTTGCAGAAAGTTTGCCTTCCACTGCAGATCTTTCGTTTGCTTATGAAAACGTTTTCTATCGCCACTTTCTGTTTCAAACTGAAAGGCCCAGGATAGCTAAACACATGGCATGTGGCTGCAGAGTGGAGCTGGACATGCTCAAGGACACAGTTTCTGTTGCTACGTGCTGAAAGCTCCACAGGTCTGGCGAGTGTAAGCGCACACCCTAGAATGCACTCCAGGGATTCCGGCTAAAACACTGACCTACTTTGGAAGACAAAATGAATGTGGTGATGCCTCCACGGGTAAGATGTTTGAAAGCCTCTACCCCAGGACAGGGGTGGACAAAAGTTGATCTCCAGATGTTTGGGACTAACTCCTAGGATTCCTGACTATTGGCCATGTTGGCAGGGGCTTCTGGGAGTTGAAGTCCAAAACACTTGGATTTCTCCCTTCTGCCCACCTCTGCCCTAGGACACGCTGCATTCCATTTCCCATGCTGGGTCAGGACTCAGGAGCTGCCGGATCTGTGTGCAAACCACTGAACTGCAGGTGGCAGCTTCTCAGTGAAGTCCCTTCAGGCCCTGGACTGACTCCACCCATGCAGACTGGATCCTGTTGGACAGGAAGAAGTATAAGAAGGGTTCCTGTTCAAGTTATTATTTTTATTATTATTTATTTCATTTCTATACCACCCAATAGCCCAAGCCCTCTGGGTGGTTCACAAGAATCCAAGTTCAGGCTTGCTGGTCCCATGGCTCCTGATTCCACCCTCACCGTAGATTGCTACCCATGGCCCAGCCCTGTCCACTGGGCATTTAAGAGCTGCTTCACACACGATGGGAAAGAGGAGCAGAGCCAGATTTAAGACAGGGCATCCAATTCACTGGCTGGGAACTGGGTTGCGGTGACAGGCATTATCATAGGCTATCTATTCAACAGTCCATTCAATAGCTGAAACAACTAGTACAAACCTTTCGTCTTCATTGATAATGCTAAGAGGCATGATCATTGCTGTGTTAACATTTGCTTTTTTAAAATGTTGTGTAAACTGATCACACAAGCGTGTGTTCAAATGAAGCAAGTGGCCAACATCAGATCTGTATGTGCAAATTTATCATCTGGTATTATAGGGACAAATCATGCATGCAACCCGGGCATCAGAAGTTATGGAATGGGCTACAGATTAATCATCATCATCATCATCAAGTGGGGAAGGGGCACCAAAGATTCTTCTCACCTGGAGGGTCATTTGGCCAAGGGCAAGCCCTAAATAAAAGTAAATATGTTTTTTAAAATGGCACACACACAGGGAGATTGGATCAATCAGCAGCTTTCTCTGGTAAATGGACACATATTTCAGAATACATAATAAGTCTCCTTCACAGAAGTTTTTAGCATTTACATGCTCAAGACAAAATGTGTGAAGTGCTGCCAAGACCAGAAAGGCTTTCTTTCCTTAACAGCTGTGAGCAAGCAAAATTCTTTCCTGAACATCAAGGAGTTTCAAATTCACATTCCAGGAGCCGCTTTTCCTCCAGATTTTATGGACTTCAACTCCCATCAGCCCTAAACCCAGGATGTCCAAATGTCAGGAATCTTGGGAATTTCAGTCCAAAACATTTGGAGGACACCAGCCTGTTTTAGGGGGACAATAGTTTTAGAGGGACTGTAGGCTGTTCTGGAATCAGGGAGTGATCTGGAATCAGGAGTGAGCAGTGAAGTAGCCAAGTTTGCAGATGACACCACATTATTTAGGGTAGTTAAAACAAAAACAAAAAAAGAATTGTGAGGAGCTCCAAAAGGATCTCTGCAAACTGGGAGAATAGGCATCTAAATGGCAAATGCAGTTCATTGTAAGAAAGTGTAAAGTGATGCACGTTGGGGAAAAACAATCCCAACTTCAAATATAACCTGATGGGATCTGAGCTAGCAATGACCGACCAAGAAAGATCTTGGTGTTGTAGTGGACAGTTTTATGAAAAAGTCAATCCAGTGTGTAAAAAAAGGCAATATCCATGTTAGGCACAATTAGAAAGGGAATTGAGAATAAAAGTGCCAGTATAAAACTGCCTTTATACAAATCTATGGCGTGACCACACTTGGAATACTGTGCACAGTTCTAGTACCATGCTTTAAAAAAGATATTGTAGAGTTGGAAAAGGTGCAGAAAAGGACAATTAAATGAAGAAGGGGGTGGAGCATCTCCCCTATGAGGGAAGGTTAAAACAGTTGGGATTGTTTAGTTTGGAAAAAAGAAGGGTAAGGGAAGACATGATAGAGGTCTAAAAAATTATGCGTTGTGTGGAGAATCAGCTTCATATGGTGATTCTGGAGAGTCATTTTTCTCCCTCTCTCAGAATACCAGAATCCAATGGGGTCACATTCCATGAAGCTGCTTAGTGGAAACTTGAGGACAGATAAAAGGAAATACTTCTTCACACAGCACTATGGAATTCGCTGCCACAAGATGTAGTGATGGCCACCAATTTGGATGGCTCTAAAAGGGGATTAGATAAATGCCTGGAGGAGAAGGCTATCACTGGCTACTAGTCCTGATAGCTATTTGCTACCTCCAATAGCAGTGGCAGCAAACCTATGTACACGAATTGCTGGTGAGAAGGTGCTGTTGCACATGTGTCCTGCTTGTGGGTTCCTGGTCAACAGCTGGGTAGCCACTGTGTGAATGGAGCGCTGGACTATAGCTCAGTGGTAGAACACATGCTTCGTATACAGAAGTTCCCAGGTTTAATTCCTGGCATCTCTAGTTAAAAGGTCCAAGGAGTGTGTTCCAATGATTTTGCAGATTTCAAGACAGCACTCTAGGATAGAAGTGAGTGTGCTGTGCCCCAGAAAACTGAGCATTTTCCTTTGTCCTTTAGGCTACTATTGAAAAAAAGATTTAGTTAATTTCCCTGATCAAGAGCTAAACCATTTTGACTGTAATCTGGGCACACAGTCAAGCTGTTCAAATCCTACTGAAAGCAATGGTACTTTTTAAGCAGCCCAAGGGTGTGCAGGAGTGTAGCCTTCGTGTTTAACCTTTAATTACAGGAATCTAACTTCTAGCCACACTTCATTACAAAACTATCAACACAATTAAAATGGCTGTCGAATTATTAGATGGCTCTTGGCTTAATGAAAGTGATCACTTAATCAAGGTTCTCTCCAAGGGGAAAAAAATCGCACTGCAGGAGCTGACAGTGCACCAGCTGCTCATTTAAATGGATCCAGAGCTGGTCTGCATGAATTGTGACCTACAAAACTAGACACACTTCTCGTCAGCCATAGGATGCTGCCTTACGCCAAGGCAGAACATTGTCTACTGAGCTCAGCGTTGCCTTCTCCGGGTCTTGGGCAGAGGGCTTTCCCATCACCCGCTCCTCGATCCTTTTCAACTGGAGATGCCAGGAATTGAACTTGGGACCTTTGGCATGCAAAGCATGTGCTCTACTACTCAGCCAGGGCCTCTCTCCAACAGTAGGGCCCCATATGATGGCCATCTATGGGGATCTGGCAGGAATCTAATCAAACAATATTTGCTGCTGGGAGTGATTAAGTGCCTAGCAGGCCGCAGTCAATGACTGGATGCTGCATTCTGCTTGGAAGGTCATTCAAAAGCTCTAACGTTGAAAACAAATATGGACAGATCCAGGATCTGCCTTCCATGATAGGGTTCTGTTCATGGGAGGTAGCCTGATTTTGAGGGATCCCCCTCCCACAGCTCACCTCATTCAGACAGGGCTGCCACAGGAAAGAGGGGGTGTGGAAGGCCCCTTCCATCAGTGGATCCAGCATAAATCTGAATCCAACCCAATGTAAAAGTAGAAGGTGGAAGGCCACTTATTCAATATCTTCCCTTCTTGATAGGCTAGAGATGGAAGAGCAATGTAGCCAGTTATCCAACCCCGCAAAACACAGAGAGCGCACATGCACAGGCCTGCACAATTTGTGAACCCACCAAGCCAAATACAGCCAACCAACTTTGTATGGTGGCCTGCCAGATCCTCAGTAACCCCCTTATCCCCAGCTTATGCACCTGCAGCCAGGCAGCAAAACAGGAGATGATTAGGTCCCTGGCAGACCAGCATATATAAGGAGTGATTCCCCCACCCCCAGCAAACATAAACATATTATGAAGTATTATACGCAAGGGTCTTCTCATACATCATGAAGGACTGTGACGGACACTTATTTTTGGAGAGGAGGGAATACTCTAAATGCTACATTCTGCCCAGGATGAAGTGGTCATAGGAGGCTTCTATTGTGGGCTCAGACTGAGGCTGAGATGCAGATGGTTTGCCAATGATTTATCAAGCGCCCCTCTTGAGTTGCTATTCTTAGTTGATGAGGTCTGTTTGGCATGATGGGTCACTATTTGAGACCCACTGAGCTAAACAGACCACCAACCATATATAGTAGTCCATAAAGGCAGACTCTGACATTAAAACAAAGGAGCTGCCAACAGAATAGTCCCGAGAGGTCTTTGGATTCCAGAATAACCTCCACCATCCATAACAGAGTAGAATGAATATTATGGCCTTCTGGGACTGCAATGAAAGGCATTGATGTATAGTGGATTAAATTAGTTGTACTTCACTCTTGACCGCTGGCCATGCTGGCTGGGGCTGATGGAAACTGTAGTCCAGCAACACCAGATTTCCTACCCCTG
This sequence comes from Elgaria multicarinata webbii, assembly GCF_023053635.1. NCBI lineage: Eukaryota > Metazoa > Chordata > Lepidosauria > Squamata > Anguidae > Elgaria > Elgaria multicarinata. The sequence goes on along the minus strand of NC_086175.1, from coordinate 22,420,908 downwards.
CACTAAATATAATATTTACACTGCAAACATAGATTGATTTTATACCAATTTTGATAGTTGTGGCTTCCGCCAAAGAATCCTGGGAATTATAGTTTGGGAAGGGTCCTTTTGGAGATCCCTAGCCCTCTAAGTAGAACCACAGTTCCCAGGGTTCACTGGGGGAGGGAACCACTCTTCAACAAAGGTGAGTGTAGTGGCTAGAGTGCTGGACTGGGATTTGGGAGATCAGGGTTGTAGTCCCCATTCAGTCATGGAAGTTCATTGGGCGACTTTGGGCCAGTCACAGACTCTCAGTCCAACCCACCTCACAGGACTGTTGTTGTTGTGAGAATAAAATGGAGAGGAGGATTATATACACTGCCTTGGGTTCCTTGGAGGAAAAAAGGAGTGATATAAATGCAATAAATAAATAAATAAAATTAACCAGCGTCAAAGCTTGCTGTGTAGATACACTCTCAGTTTCTCCTTGAGCAAAAGAACTCTTACCTTCGAATTGGCTGTGCAATTTTGCTCCTGGGTATGCTGCTCCCGCTTATAGCCAGGGAAGGCCTCGGAAGACCACTGCGAATTACAATGCCTGCGTTTGCAGTCTTGTTTGGCATTGGGATGCCTGTGTTAGAGTGTAGCTGTAAGGTGTTGCTGGACAACGGAATGTTGCTGCTGTTACTGCTGCTCCCTTGAACAGTCGGACTCACGTAGGCTGTGGCTTTGAGAGGTTGCCTGACAGATACTGGAAAGTGTCCCACACTGTGAACTCGGTGTTGAAGTTGCCCTGGAGAAGGAACTGGAGAGGGAGAGTGTAAGAAACAAATAGGGTTACACAGGTCTGTGACGCCACAGAGATTCACATCTTCCTGAAGGCAACTCCATAAATTGAGCACACAAGCGCACAATAAAGACAACCGGAAATATTGGCTTGAGCACTGGAACTAGTTCGAATATACCGTTGATGTTTCTATGCTATGTTTCACACTTAGCCTTTCTTCTATGGCACTCCTTCCCCTAAATCCCTATGGATCAGGATAGTCTGAGAGTAGGAATGGGGGAGGGGGGAAATCCATTCAGTTTGCATTTTAATATGAACTTACCTAATTTTGCACTTTCAAACCGTATATGAACCGAAGCTCAGTTATCCTTTAAGATTTGTTCTCTGAATTTTGCAATGGAGTTCTCCAATAATAATAAAAAAGTATACAGATTTTGAGGAAAGTGTGCAAAAAAAAATGCATATAATACAGAAAATAATGTTTTAAAACGCATTATATTAGGGGAAATTGCTTTCAAAAATGTGTACATTTGGCAAAATTGCATACAAATGTGCATGTATTGAGAAAAATGTGCATACAAATGCCTACAAATTTTCATGTGAAATTATGTTTTTAAAAATTTCAAATTGATGTGGGGAAGGGACAAAATGAGATTATTAAAATGAGAAACTGAGTCCAAACTAAACATTTGTTAGCTTTCTCTCCTCTCCTGTAAGATCCGAAAGAGGGCCCATGAACTTGCAGGTGCGTAGAGAAAGCTAGCATGCTCCATTATGTATGCTTTAACGAATCTTTAGTTTGGCCCTGAGGTAAACCTAAATGGAAAGATTTGTCCCTCCTGACCAATGATCAGGTCACTAACAGATGTGAGCCAGAAGGCTAGGCGAGTGCTCCAATATGACTGGCTCAGAACTCTTGCCTCAGGGATTCTGGAATAAAATCTACACCGCAAAGTTATATTTTTGTATGACAGACTGATCCATCATGGTCAACCCCCAAAGAATCCTGGGAACTGTCATTTGGTAAGACTTCTTCCTAGCTTCTCTCAGAGAACTACAATCTGCATCTAACTCACTGTCTCTCCCTCAATCCCATGAGAAGAATGTTGTGAGCACATCTGAACAAACCCTGAGCCAGTTTACCCATGCATTGAGCAGAATCATGTTTGAATGACATCCCATCACTGCCACCCATCTAAAGCGTTACCATTTTCCCAACCTTGGGTCCCCAGATGTTGTTGAACCACAACTCCCATCATCCCCAGTCACTGCCCATGCTGGCCAGGGATGATGAAGGTGGTAGTCAAACATCATCTAGAGACCCAAGGCTGAGAAAGGCTGTAATCTGAAGTCTTCCAATAGCTTTCTATCCCACAACGAATGACAAAGATTTCACACTTACTGCAAGACTGTATTCTTGAAATCCCATTACCAGCTCCATGTAGATTAGAATCAAAGCTTAGGCTGTTCCTCACTGTGATTGCAGAGCTGACATTGGTACTGACGGTGGGGGTGCTTGGCATTCGAGCTAAATTCGGCATGCTCCTTCGGAGTTTGTCTGTAGCAAGAACAAGTGTCATTGTTAGGAAATGCTTGTGATCAAGTAACCTCTTGTGAATGTCTGCAAACCTGAGAGACCTTCTGAATTAGGGCAAAGGACCATTGAATGGAGCATTCGGTTTTCAGTATGGGAGCTTCCCAGAGGCTCTGGATGGCCAAGCAAGGAACAAAGGCAACAGCTGTTTGTCCCCAGTATCTGATATTCAGAAGGTCTACCATCTGAATTAAGATGTCTAAGAAATTAAGTGAGGGCAAAATTATTTCAACATCAAAGAAGGAGTCCAAAGCACCACAGCTGCGGAAGTAATATTTGTTGGCAGATTCCCAAGATATAGGCTAGAAAATACATTTCAAAATAGGTTTACTCCAGAGAAGAGCCAATGCATATGTTACTGTAGCCACACATAAACCCCTTTCCTATTTGTTTTTCTTTTCTTTTTTTTAAGGGTGGGCACCTATGTTTCTTCCATTACCATGCCAGTAACATAGGCAAGGTGAGTTATTTGGTTCCACACCGTTACATGGTTCCACACTAGCATTAGAAACTGATTCTTCCAGTTGAGAAAATCTGGGCCAGTTAGACAGTGTTGTTCAGTTCAGCTCATGGTTGGCTCACTCAGTACCAGCAGTCCTCAGCCTTTCTTGCTTCCTCTTCCTGCCCTTCTTCAAACTTACTTTGTGAGGGGCAGGGGGAAATGTCAAAGGAAAAATGTTTTCATGTTGACACCCAATCTTGCACCTCCCTAACACTTTGGCAAAGAAGACAGCAAAGTACGGCCTGCATAACATGTGACCTACCGAGCCAGAAGTAGTCCACCAGCCACATATTGGAGCCAGCACTGGCGTCACTCCTGGGCAGGACACCCTCCATGGCCCCCTCCCTCAGTGGCTCTACGTTCTCAGCACCATTGTCACCAGCTGCGCTCCTCCTCCTTTTTTTTATCACTGCTCCCACTTACTTGCTTGGCAGGCAGGGAGCAAGTAGGCCGTGACACCTACTGTTTCCCCTTATCACTACCAATGTTGTCTGGACCAGAGTCAGAGGTAGGAGAACAAGCAGGTTGCAATGGTGAGGCGAAGCAAGTCCAAGGAGCTGCTATCGACAGGCCACTCCTGTGGGCCCTCTGCAGGTGCCTGACCATGCCTACCCTTGATGTCAGCCCTGGTTGGGGCTTGCCAGATGTCTGTTTTTGAAGCCCCAAGCAGGCAATACCAACATAAGGTTTACTGAGCCATCATAAACAGCTGGCGGGCTGTGCGGTTTGGTGGGGTGCCTGCCAAATGTCAACCATGTGTATTGCACACAAATCAGCTCTCTCAGAGTATTATATGAACCCTGTCACTCTGTTACCTAGCCCTCCATTTGTCATATTGTAGTTAGCTTTAACTCCACACAGGCTTGTCTTAGGGCCTAGCATAAGCTATTTGCCCAGCATCCATAACTGTAAAACTGCACACTATAAATATGCATGCTATTTTAAAACACAGCACATTTTCTTTTCCAAGGGATGTTGACAGACAACCTTTGTCTCTACAATTAAGAACTTCAGTGCCAGGCAGCAGTCCCATCAAAAGAGATATGGTTTCTAGAAGATTCTGCAGGTTTTGATCTTGTGTGTAAATAAATCTATTCTAGAAAACAAACAAGGAATGGTATATATCTGCAGAGCAGATGGGTTGAGAATGAGATTAGGAGGGGAAGGGAAGCCATGATAGTGAAATGAAGCCTCCATGTTTAGAGGCAGTAAACCTCTGAGCACTAGATGATGGGGACAAGCAAGAGTACAGCAGTATTGCTTTCATGCCTCACTTGAACACTTCTAGAAGCATCTGACTGGCTACTGCCGGCAGGTCCAGCCCTGCCAAACAGCCAAGTGAAGTAACCTGCTTTAGGCGGCATGATGGGTGGGTGGGTGGAATAGATGAAAGCAGGAAATTGATGCCTGAATTCCTGAATGATGCCTGAATGACGCAGGTCTGTTCCTGGCAAGGGGAAGGACACCACTTGGTAACAAAATGTCTTGGGCCAGCATTGGCTGCTGGGAATAAAATGCTGTACCAAATACAACATAATGACAAAAAGAACAGCAAGAGTTTTATGTCAGGAGAATAACATGGAACAGAGAGTTGGGGCTTTGCTAGACCTGCCGGGATAAGCCGGCAGGGAGGCGGGGCGACGGCGCGCTAACTTTAAAGCGCGCTGCCCAGCCTCCTAGATGGCCGACGCGTAGGGACGACGCAAGCCCTGCAGCGTCGGCCATGTGGTTTTTTTTTGGTTAAAGGGACCACGTGCGGCCCGAAGCCGAAGGCAAGGTAAGGGTTTTTTTTACAAAAAATTAAGGCCCCCTGCCCGCCCCATCTCCCCCCTCCCAATGCCTGATGACCCCCTCCCCCCCATGCCCGATGTGTGGCCTCCCCTCGCCCCTGTGCCAGCCCCCGTCGTTGCCCTGTGCCAGCCCCCGTCGTCTCCCATGCTGCCCTCCACCCTCCTCCATTGTCGCCCTGTGCCAGCCCCCGTCGTCTCCCATGCTGCCCTCCACCCTCCTCCGTCGTCGCCCTGTGCCAGCCCCCGTCGTCTCCCCCGGGATCCTCCCTCCTGGCCCGATGGGCACAGCGCTCAGCGCTGTGGCCAGTCCGCGGCTTTTTGCGGCTACTCGTGAGTAAGCGAGTAGCCGCAAAAAGCCACGGAAGTCTCTAGACGTTCCGCAGCTCCGGCCTCAGGCCGGAGCTGCGGAAAAGGCGCGCCATAAGCGACTTCGCTTATGGCGCGTTAGAGGAGGCTTCAGTGCGGCCTGGAGCTGGATTCCCCTGTGCATCATGTGGAAGCACAGCAGGGAAACTGGCTCTCAAGGCGCGCTAAGGCCTCGTCTAGGAACGCCCTAAGTGGATAAAGGAGAGAAGCCCTGTTCATTTTCTTATATCTATATTTGTATCATTTAAAAACTTTCTGAGCACTGATTATCACAATCAGTTATTATATAATATTCGTTATTCTGCACTGTAATTAATGTATAATTAATAACACAATTCCAGGGATCTGCCTATTCACTAAGATATTAAGCTTGTAAACAACTTCTTCTTCTTCTTCTTCTTCTTCTTCTTCTTCTTCCTTATCATTCTTCTTATTTATTTTTATCATTATCGTCGTCGTCATCATCATCATCATCATCATGATGTTTAACATCTATGCAGCACTTCAGAGTTTTGAAAAAAACTTTGCGTACATGACCACAGAAATCTGCATAATAACTAAAAGCAAACTAAGATTTGGAGTTGGTCCAGATTGCCTTTCAAGTATCCCACCCAACTTTGCGATTCTTTAGCTTTAACAGGGAAAGATTTACATCATTGCATTTGGTCAAGCCTGCTGGAGAGGCCTTGCCTGGACATTACCTATGTCAGCAAATAGTTATCAGGTCAGCTGCTGCTTTTGTGAATGGGCCAGAAAAGGGAGGAAATGACTCAGAGATTCATCAGACAAACGTTTTATCCTAAGCTTGCTACTGCCCACTTACGGATGTGCATGCGTTCTTTATATCAGGCTTCCCCAACCTTTTGCCTTCTAGATGGCTTGGACTACAACTCCCAGAATTCCTGACCATTGTCTATGATGGCTGGGATTCATGGGAGTTAAAGTCCACATCCTCTGGAGGGCAGAAGGTTGGGGAAGGCTGCTTTATATGATGTCGTCCGCTCCTTATGCTCATTTTTCCATCGCAAAACAGACCCCCCCAAAATCCGTATTTTTTAATAAATAAATAAATAAATAGAATGTGCCATGATCTCCTGCTGAGTGCATCAAAAGCGCAGGAAGCAGAGCCACAGTAAGGAAACGTGGTTTCTCACCGTCTGAAGGGGCTCCAGTAAAATGCTATACTCCTGGAATTCTTAACACTTGGAGGATTGGGGCATAGAGGGTATAACAGCTGTTACCCCAATATTGCAAATGGGGGTCTGAAGTTGAGACATAGCGGCTGGCCTGAGGCCACTCTTCAATTAATGGCAGAAGTGAAATATGAATTGAAACTGGTTCACAACTCAGTTTCATGAATGCTATGTTGCACTAGCACAGACTTACAAGACTGATGTCTGATATGTGCTCTCAGGGAGACACTGCAGGATTTCACTTATTCCAATAACCCATTTAGAAGAGACGCAAAGCTGAGCATGCGTAGCCTACTGTACATTCAACATTCCCTTGTACATTGTCTCAAATACTATCTTGTCAAAGACTAATTCATAAGTCTATGTATAGATTTATAAATACCACAAGCACAAGTGAATTAATACTGCAACCACAAGCTAAACCAAGATGGCTGATGAGCAGTGTGGATTGAAGCTAGGTCCTACCAACCCTACTATATTTTATGTTGATGAATATAAAAGGACTGCTGATAAAGTAAAAGGTTTCTGGTAAGAAAAGTACATGTAATTACAAAGGTTATAACGTATTGTTTGTTTAAAAGGAAAAAAGTGTGATGCATCTTGTGGGTGAGTGAGTGATTCCATAGGCCCTGTTCAGAAGACACCTTAAACCATGGCTTTAACCAAGGTGGTTAAGCCAGAAAGCCAGGCTGTGTTCAGAAGACACCTTAAACCATGGCTTTAATTTGTGGTTAAGCCAGAAAGCCAGGCTGTGTTCAGAAGACACCTTAAACCATGGCTTTAATTTGTGGTTAAGCCAGAAAGCCAGGCTGTGTTCAGAAGACACCTTAAACCATGGCTTTAACCATAGTGAATAAAGCAAAAAGCCTTATTCACAGTGGACAAAGCCATGGTTTAAGGTGTCTTCTGAACACAGCCTGGCTTTCTGGCTTAACCACAGTGGTTAAAGCCATGGTTTAAGGTGTCTTCTGAACAGGCCCATTGTGTCATGTTGCATCTCCAAGCACAACCTCTGAGATATAACCTCTGAGTTGTATCTCCTATTTGGTGGAGCCTTTATTGTTTCAGACTAGGGATGCTTGAGGAATTTGATCTCCGCAGATTCTGATGTGCACTTCCCAGACTAATGTACAAATCAGAACATAGTTATCCTTCAGATTTTTACATTTCTCCAAATTTTGCCACACAGTTCTTAGCTCAAAAACGTCAGCTAAATCTGTATTTGAGGAAAAACTAAATTTAGAAACGTGTACTTTGAGACACCACGTATTTGGAAATGTGTATTTTGCGCAAAAATAGGTTCAAAGGTAAGTATGTAAATACTAAATATGAATTTCCAGGCAGATTCTTTTTAAAACCACAGATTAACGCGAGAAAAGGACAGAATAGGTTTATGGATGAATATACACAAAAGGACCGTGGACTGAGAAGAGGATGATCTGTCCATTTCTATTACAGATCCTGACCATGCAGCAGAGGTCAGGTTCGTATAGAACAGCCTTCCTCAACCTGGAGCGCTCCAGATGTGTTGGACTGCATCTCCCAGAATGCCCCAGCTGGCTGGGGCATTCTGGGAGTTGTAGTCCAACACATCTGGAGCGCCCCAGGTTGAGGAAGGCTGGTATAGAATATAGATTTTTGACTCCAGACCACTTTTTGGAGAACTGAGTGGCCCCTAAAATACAGAAGTTTTCCATCCCTGAGTGAAGCGGCAGCAGATTCCATACTGAAGGGAGGGCAAAAGAAATCCACAAGTCAGAAGAACCAGCCAGACTAACCTCCATTAATCCTGTTTGATTGTGGCTCAACGGGACTTTGAGCTTGAGGAGAATAACACTGTTGCTGATAATTATTTGAGGGGAAATAGGGGGACGTTGGGCTTCTTCTGCAGTCCCGTATGCTGGAGAAAGTCTGTGAATGGGGAATCCCTCTTTGGAATGGGGAGCAACGCGTGAGCCGAGGTTGTGGAGGGGGCAGGTGGTCAAATTCTTCCTCCTCATCCTCAAGGCTGTAGCGATCAAATTCCTGATCGCTGCTGGTCCCTTTCTTGCCGGAATGAAGAGACACAGTGGAGCTGTTTCTCGACACAGATGCTGAAGTAGAAGCATAGTCTTGTCTCAGACCTGTGAAAGGGAAAGAAGAGAGGGGTTCAACATACCAAATGGGCAATGCCTGTAATTATATCCTGCCTTTCAAAATGCATTATGAAGACACGAGCAGTTCTGTGGATTGCTCTCACATCTGTAAGACACATGAAAACATTGTGCTAAAAGGATGATAGGTGCAACTGGGGTGGGGGCGAAGGAAAGTCATGAAACTTCCAATTGCATGTCTAGTCATGTTCACATTATGTTTGGAATCTTCCAAATACGAAATGACGAATGAGGGCGCACCAGTATATCTGAAGCGTAATATAACAGGGGGTACTTAGGTAGGATGATTAAGCAAGAAGTTAGCTCTGTGTCAATTTATAATTTAATCAACACGACCCTGTGAAGTAAATTAGTATGAGGCAGGAATGCATGGATTTTGTTATGTCCGTTCCATCTAAGCTTCATTTATTGCCAGTCATCTTTCATTCTTTTGGAGTCGGATATTTTTTAAGGGGTGAACAAGATTTTTGTTCCTGTTTGCAAATGCACACTTGCGCTAACGCTGATGAGCATTTGCGCAACCCCCTCCCCAAAGTAAAAAACAACAACTGGTCCGAATCTGCACGACTGGGAAAAAGCGGGATCACTGCAGAATCCACAGGTCAGATTCATAGAAATCCAAACTCATTTTTCCAACATCCGTAGTATGAGGGATGGTTCATGCATGTTATATTCCCAGTGGCTGGCCTTCTCTGCTGTGAAATCCAGAGCATGGAACTCCCTGCTCATGAAGATCCAATTGGCACCCTCTATGGCCGCTACTTACTTTATTATTTAAGATGAGATTTACAGAGTACGGTTTGTAAGTGCCATCCATGTCTATATAGTCCTAGTCAGACATTCTATATCTGAAGAAAGTAAATGTGTGAGTGTGCTAGCCTCGTTGTGGAGACTCTCTTCGCAACTGAGAACCCTGGAAAATCAGGCTTCTGAGTTGTGTGGAGTGCCTCCGCAGATACAGGAGGCTGTCCTCTTCAGAAAGTCACCCTCCATGAGCACAGGATGATGGAAACTCAAAAGGACAGGGCAGGGCTAGAGCACTCCCTCTCCTCATGCATTTACTTTCAACAAATATAGAATGCCGAACAGGGCTTATTTTATGTAAACAGATCATGTGCAAAGTATGTCACAATGACATAATGATAGAAAGTACGTGTTCAAGTCGTTTTTGAAGTCCCTTCAATAATCTAACATACCCCTTTCTATCTTCCACCCTCTTCACTCCTGAAATCTCCTCCACAGCTTCTTACTGCTCTACCTACCTCCTGCTTGATGCCCTTAGATGATTTCCTGTGAAGTCACGATGAGCTTTTAGAAACCAAGGTATGGAAGACACTCCATCTCCCAGTAGCTGGCCTTAGCTTAGCTGCTCTAAGCTAACGCCAGCTACTGGGCAACCTTGGGCCTAGTAGCCAAACGCTAAGGGGAAATTGGAAAGCTTAGAACTGGAATTCAAAGCCCTTTGAAAAAGCTTTGGTTAAATTAAACCCCTTCATGTGTCTCCATATGGCCTGGGCTTTTGAATGACACCCCCCCTTGGTGCAGATCAGATGAGCCGTTGAAGAATTTTTCAATGAAAATAGACAGATGGCATCTTCTGTGTATGTATGCAATTAGCCCACAACCCACTCCGCCCTGCCCCCACTTCCTCTATAAATTAGGTTCCTTCTCTTCACAGTACATCTAATGGCAAACATGGCATGCTACTCAGCTACATGTGAGGATAATTCATCCTGGGAGTTTTAGGAAGAAACATCCAAGTATAATAGCTCCAAATCTGATTTGAATACTGAGTTAATAATACTCTTTTTTTAAAAAAATCCTCTCCTACAGCAGCATGCAAGTGTTTTTCCTCCACCCCCAAAGTGAAAGTAGTGGCAAGCAGCTTTTTAAGAAAGGTGGGGGGCAGGGGAGCGGGGCGAAGACAGGAAATGGCAGCAACAGCCTACTCTCTTCTTGCAGCCGAGCCATGATCTGGACATCAGTGAGGTCTTGCAGTTTATATCCCATGGAGATGGAATCATCTTCTAGTTCTGAGGTGCTCAGTTCACTGTCTATGGATGACTGGGGGCTGAGAGGGGAGCTTCTAGATATACAACCTGTGGAACAGGAACACAATAAAATCCCTTAGGCATTAAAGCAAGGAGTGAGCGCTTCTGTTTCCAAAGCAACATTGCAAGTTCATACGGTTCGTAGCTGCACTTCAAGAGCCCCGTCACCAACATGACTTTACATTTCGTTGACACCTTTTATGTCGTTATGCTCTTTAAGACTCAAAGCGCAACCCTGGGACTGTCTCCTCAGAAAGAAGCCCAACTGAATTCGTTGGGATTTACTCCCAGGAAATTATGCGCATGACTGAAGCCTATTTAAAAGCGGCCTTTTGGTTCTTTGGTTAGTTCATTCGGTATGGATGAGACAGAAGAGTAGCAGGCCTGAATATGTAAATCCATACATTACAGAACAAAAGAAAAAGAAAAGCCTCAATATAGATGCTGGTGTGGATTTAGAATTCTTTTAAATCGTGGATTTTTTTTAAAAAAAAATCAATGACATTTTTAGCCCACATGTTGGACAGGAAAAGGAAAGGAAAGGAACCTCTCGTGCAAGCACTGAGTCATTACTGACTCTTGGAGGGACGTCAGCTTTCGCTGACGTTTTCTTGGCAGGCCTTATAGCGGGGTGGTTTGCCATTGCCTTCCCCGGCCGTGATTACCTTTCCCCCAGCTAACTGGGTACTCATTTTACCAACCTCGGGAGGATGGAAGGCTGAGTCGACCCGAGCCGGCTGCCTGAAACCAGCTTCTGCTGGGATCGAACTCAGGCCATGGGGAGAGTTTCAGCTGCAGAGCCACACGAGGCTCTAGATAATCAAAAGTGGGGATGTGCAAATCAACAAAACTGAAGTTCGTTCAGGTTCTCCGAATTCAACTTGGGTGCTCATTCCAACTTGTGTCAGATTGGGAGCTTTTTTTCTTTTCATACAAAAATGCATAAATACTTTCATGTGCATTTCCCCAAATGTACACATCAACTGTGCATATTTTTGGAATGTACACATTGCTCTCCCATTAATGTGTGTCTGTGCACATTTTTCAGAAGTGCACATTCTTTCGTGTACACATTTTTCAAAGGCAATTTTTCTTCGTTCCACAAATCGCACTGCAAGTCCGAAAATGAACGGACTTCAACTGCAGATTGTGTTTGGATCCACATTTGGTTCAGGGAGGTAGGAACTGGGTAAATCTGGTCAAAAGTGAACTGAAACTAATTTCTCATACATCCCTATTCAAAACATGCAGACAGCATGGGGTAGGGGGACTGTAAGTGTCCCTGTGCTTTGCATAGCTCTCAGTTCTTTTTTCACATTGTCCAGACAGGTTCAGCTACTCTTAAATCCCTCCTACCCCTAACTTACCCCTATCTTCCACAACCTCACTGCTCTAGTACTTAGCTTGGTAGACCATTAAACGCACAGGCTCTTCCTACAGTATCCCCTGGCCTACTGTCACAGCCTGATCTTTGCAGAGGCCATGTCTAGGACAGATCACTGTAATTTGCCCCAAGGCAACAATGGGAGTGCACACCCCATTATTCAATGTAACATAGAGGAGTTGTTCTTGTTCTCCAGGGGAATAAAATTCTCCATGCCATCCATAACCAAGCACCCTTCAACTGATGTGTGATTAAAAGTAAATGAATTAAGGGGGGGGGTGGCCTGGCATTTTAAATCTACACCAAGGCATATGCTTTAGACCCAAAGGGTCGAACTAGATGTTGATGTGGTCAACCATGCATATTCATGCACAGGTCTTCCCTGCTCATGTAAAACCTAGGGGAGGGTCTACTACTTTTCAACATGAGAAGGAGTGCATGGATGAGGTGTGTTAAATCCTCACCTTCTTATGCCTTACCTCATAGGAATCCATTATTTCAACCACTTTTCTCTCCTGCCTCGCTCATTTCCAGGAACAAAGCCAGGTGAAGAAGTGCTTCAAGCCAAGGTGGGCTCCCCTGGGGAGGTCACCAGCAAAGTGCCATCCAGATACACACAACCCAGCCTCCCACCCTCCACAGTGGCCTTATCACCCAGCGGTGCTGCATGCATGTCCCACAATGCCCCAACATGGTGTCACTCTGGGGCACAGCGAGGACATCAAAATGTTGGCTTCCTACCTGCTCATCATGGCTGCTCCGTAAACCACAGCCAAAGATCAGGCGTGGGCAGGAGGGCCCAGCTCAAATGCTGGTGGGCCTTGACAGGGTTCTAGACCCCTGACAACTGCCCAATCATGCTGCTGAGTGCTGAATCCAGTCCTGTCTCAGCAACGAATCATAGAAAAGTAAGGCACAAAATGGGGAAAGATTTAGTACCTCTCACCCGCATGTACCTTTACTTACAGAAAAGTACTAGCCCTCTCACTTTATACAAGAACAAGAAAAATGTACGCAAAAAGAATCATGGCTAATTCATCAAGTTGGTGTCAGTAAGCCGACAAGTCAAATAATCAACAGAAACTGACTACGGGCCTTATTACAGTGCAATGTTAGTAAGAAAGAAAGCATTACCTGTTCTCTCAGGTGTTAATATTGCTTTACTGAAGGTTTTAGAGAAGGCAGGAGTGTTAAAGCCATTGCTATATGGAGTGAGCCTTGCAACAGGACTATAGGGGAAAGCCAAGGAGACAGATGAAGAGAACAGACTCCGCCATCGACTAGCTGTTAACGGGACACAGAAAAGAAAGAAGTCAGGTTATATTTAACAACAGAATGTTTCTCTATTAGGCAGAAAGCATTGTGGGATGGGGAGGGATCAACCAATACAAGTGTCTAGCAGTGCAATTCTAAACGATTCTATTCAGAAGTAAATCCTATTGCGTTCAGCAGGGTTTACTCCCAGGTAAGTGGATATGAAGTTGCAGCCTGAGGTGCTTGTATAGGAATGTGCTGCCAGAGGCGGCAGGCAAGGGAGAGAAATAGATGGTGTTTAGAAACAAAAATAAATAAAAGAAGAGGAAAGATGTGATCTGACGCTGGAGAAATGGGACAGGTTTAGAGGACCATGATTTAGATTTTCATCTTTCTCATCCAATACATTCTGCTATTGATCAGGTTAGCCGCTTCAAGGCTGGAGAGGCAGGATACAAATATTTAAATATAAAACTGGAAATGTAAATTAATATGCACAAGAACATTTTAGATTAAGAAAACATTTTGGATTATGGACAACACCACTCATTCTACATAGTAGAGCTGGAAATGTACAAGCAATTAATAGATTCAATATGAATAGGAAACAGTTTATTCTATACTGGAACAATAAATATAAACATTAAAAATAGAGCACTGGCGCTGAGCTTATTGTAATAATTAGTTTCTTACACTGCAATGTACCTATTTTCTTTATTTTGACAATATTTTATTTTATTATTTATAATAATAATAAATAAATGGGTTTCCTCCAAGGAACCCAAGGCAGCGTATATAATCCTCCTCCTTCTGTCCATTTTATCCTCACAACAACAACCCTGTGAGATGGGTTGGGCGGAGAGTCTGTGGCTGGCCCAAAGCCACCCAGTGGGTTTCCATGGCCGAGTGGGGACTAGAACCCGGATCTCCAGACTCCCAGTCTGACACTTTAGCCACTACACCACACTGGCTGATATTCTGAATTATCTTCTTGATTTTTTCCCTATATGATATGGTAAGAGATAAGTCATATCATAGTATGTATTATTCTGGCTGTTATCTTTTTACTTGTAATATTTTAATTCCTTTTGAATAAGGCAATGTAAATATATGAGATAACTGGTGTGACTGCAACCAGTAGAGGAACTCTTCTACTTACTAAATGGTTACAGCTAATATTTTTAAAACAACTATTAGTAGGCTTGGCTAATTGGACATAACTGAGCTGAGACATAAGCTACAGGACAGTAAAGTACAGACTCACTCATCAAGTGCTAAAAACAAACTTAATCCCCTTCATAAGCTTTTAAGCCACCAGACACAAATATTTATTCCTTTTACCAACATGAAATTCCAAGTTACATAAGCATGAACATTTTTTATGGCATATCTGCACACTCCGGAACAGGCAACTTGATATTTACATCCCAGTGACAACATCAGCCTCACATGCATTGTGGTATTTTCACATACATAGAAATGTCCTTCAAAACATGTTTCTTAAACTTTATGCATCAAAAACAAGCGCTTAAATATACTTTAGAAAGCAAAGGGAAACAGGGCAGTGTAGTGGTTACACTGTTGGACTAGGACCAGGGAGGCATGCCTATATGTTTCCGAGCCCAATTCAAGGTGCTGGTTTTAACCTATAAAGCCCTACATGGCTTGGGACCGCAATACCTGATGGAATGCCTCTCCCGACATGAACCTACCCGTACACTGCATTCAACATCTAAGGTCCTCCTCCGAGTGCCTACTCCAACGGAAGCTCGGAGGATGGCAACAAGGGAGAGGGCCTTTTCAGTGGTGGCCCCCCGACTGTGGAATGATCTTCCCGGTGAGGCTCGCCTGGTGCCAACATTGTTATCTTTTCGGCGCCAGGTCAAGACTTTTCTCTTCTCCCTGGCATTTTAACAGCATTTAACAACGTTAAGTTTGTTTTTAATGGACCCCAGAATTGTTGTTTTTAAATGGATACTGTTGTTTTTGTACTGTTTTTTATGTTTTTGATGGTTTTTAAATTTTGTATACTTTTAATGTTTACTATTTTTAATTGTTGTCAACCGCCCAGAGAGCTTCGGCTGTGGGGCGGTATATAAATGTAATAAAATAAATAAATAAATAAATAAATAAATAAATAAATAAATAATCTAATTCCCATTCAGCCAAGAAGCTCACTGGATAACCTCAGGCTAATCATATATCTAGACCTAACCTACCTAACAGGATTGTTGTGAGTATAAAATGGGGGGGGGGGGGGAAGAGAAGCATATATACCGCCCTAAGCTCTGTGGGAAAAGGATGAGATTAAAATTTAATGAAAGAAAATAAATGGATAAAATAAAGCACGAACAGGCAACGTCACTGTTCACATAGCCCACTCCATTCCGGCGCGAGGTTAAGACTTTCCTCTTTGCCCAGGCATACAGTGGCACATCTTAATTACCCACATGTTTAGTTTTTTAACGGCTTTTAATGCTTTATGTGTGTATGTTCTGTGTTTTAGAATTTTAAATTTTGTATACTCGTTTTTATCTTAATTTTAGAATTTCTGTAAACCGCCCAGAGAGCCCTGGTATAGAAGTGTAATAAATAAATAAATAAATAAATAAAATTCTCCAGGCAGTAGTCCAGAAGCCAGAAGTGTCTTTTGTCACACATATCACCCCCACACCTTCACATGTGCTGTCTATAAGAAACCAGCCATTAATGGTGTCACTGTTATAGGACACCAGTTCATATGAACCCCAAAGAGAAATGTAACATCCCAAGGGTGGGGATATATGATAGTCTTACAACTTTAAACATCTTAAAAGAGGTCAGCAGTGCTCCCCTCTGCAAGCTAAAATGACATACACCATTCTGGAAACGAAGCTCAGTGTGATAGAGCACATGCTTTGCATACAGAAGGTCACAGGTTCGATCCCCGGCTTATCCAGTTAGGGCAAGGAAAAGAATCCTGTTTAAAACCCTGGGGAACTGCTGCCAGTCAGTGCCGACAATACTAGGCCAGATGGACCAATGGTCTGACTCGGCAAAAGGCAGCTTCCTATGTTATGTTCCACTCATTTCCAATTGTTTCACGAAATACTAGGTTCCCATTGCACTAGTGGTAGACCCCGCTAGCTCGCAGGTGATATTGGATAATGTCTATTTCACTCAACAGGCTATAAAATGTAACTCTTATGGTGTTCCTTGTTTTTGAAGTTTTGATATGGCAAACCCATCAATGACGTACATGATCATGATGGTAGTGGGTGACACTAGCTCTAATTGAAATGATTTGTGGCCTCTCAAACTGAATGCAGCCCACTAGCCCTGCACAAGTTGTGTTGGGCCTGCTGCTTACCAAAATCACGTCACCAGCTTCAATGAACGACTGAATGAATTACAAAAGAAAATCTTCTTTAAGAGCAAACGGGCAACTCCTGTCTTAGAAGAAAAGTCAAGGAAAGCACAAGCTATACCTGTAATTCAAAAATGACTACCAACATTTTCTACTTCTCCTTAAAAGTCGCCACTGGACAGCAAAACACAAAAGATGGCTTTGAAAAGGCCTTTGTGATTCTACTTTTAGCCAAGATGCAGCTTTGAAACAGTCTGATCATTTGCCAAGGCCAATTATGGGCCTGGATGCTCTCACCCACAGATGCGATCAACAACACAAGTTTAAGCAGCATTCATTATTTTGCCACAACAACTACTGTCACAGGACCCATCGTGAACAAAGCTCCTGTTCTTGCCGGCAGCTGTGACTGTAAGAACCACACTAATAATAAGACCTCTGGATCTGTGGCAGAGGAAAGGGAAGAGAGAGGTGAGAATATATTCTAGAGCCATCAGATGTTCTTGGGAGAGGTGGAAAACCCATCCTAGGCACAGTTTTGGTACAAGCCTTTTGAACAGGAGCGTGGGGGGGGGCTCTCCCACTCTTCTCCTTTATAAATGCAACTTGGACAAGTTGGCGGATGCTCTTCCAGCTCAGGAGCACCTCCCTCCCTGGCCAGTTCATGAGTTTTATATAATCAAAAGAACTACTGTCATAAACAATCCAATGAGCCTGTGTACTACATATCTGTGCCAAAGGCACAAATCCCTCTACTTCAGTATCAAGGGATTTATTTATTTATTCCATTTACATCCCACCTTTTTCCCTCCAAGGAACCCAAGGCAGAGTTCATAATCCCCCTCCTCTCTGTTTTACCCTCACAACAACATCATTGTGAGGTGGGTTGGCCTGAGAGTCTGTGACTGGCCCAAAGTCACCCAGTGGGTTTCCATGGCCGAGTGGGGACTAGAACCCAGATCTCCTGACTTCCAGTCTAACACCTTAGCCACTGCACCACCACACTGCCTGTTCCCTACGCCTTTAAAATTGTGAATCCATTATTCTTTGCAAGAAAGAGTTAAAAGGGGAAAAAAATATTTCCACAAAGCTTCAAATGACTTTTCTCACACAGAAGAGGGCAAATAAATAAAAAATCATTCCCCTCAAAGCATAAGAGCAGTTCAAAACACACACACACCCCTTGCCATATCGACTTCGTCTAAGTCAACATTTGATTTGAACTGATGGGACAGCTCAAGCGTGGAAGCTTAAAAACAAATATATAACTTACAGAGACACTTGGCCCAGACAGAAACAAGAGAAAAAAAGTCCAAGAGGCTGTAGTAATGTGTCCAGGATGATGTAGCACTAACAAAAAAGTCATTTCTCACTGGAAACCCAATCCTGTTGAGACATCTGTATATGCTGCCTATGGGCATTATTCCCTATGTAGGCTGTAGGCATGTGTGTCACCCAAACAACTTGTACCAAGACTACAGGGTAGGCTCAGCAACGCAGAAAAAGAGTGGGAGCAGAAGGAACTGAGGAACTCTGGGAAGAGACTCCTATCGAACAGGTACCCCATATGGAAGGGAACTGAGTATAAAATGCAGAATGGTACCCTGGTAGTGTTACAGTGCAGAGTGGTTATATTAGCTCCTGAGTAGCTTAAGGAGATATTCTAGTCACTGTGGGAACTGAAGTCTGGGCGCATTTGGGGCTTCCCGCTATGCAAGCTACGCCAGGAGCTGCATTGTCTGATGCAATACACTGTGGTTAACATAAACTATGGTTAGTTTCCAAGTTCAAATCATGGTTTCTGAAGCTGGCTTGCTGAAATTAACCATAGTTAACGTTAATCACCATTCCTGTGATTAACTTGAGAATGAACCTCAAAATTAACCTTTGAATTAATTATTTTAATGCAGACAAAAAGGTACTGCAAATACATTGATCAAGGAGCAATAAATTGATGTTAAAACTATAATAACCTGCATCTAGTGTTAGAGCAAATTAAGGCTGGCCCTACCATTTGGCAGGGAGAGGCTTCGGTGGCACATTTTGCAATATCATTAAAGGGTAGTAATTTGTCAATTATTTAGTTTAATATAATACCATCATTGGGAGAAGGCACCATTTGGAAGTTCAGATTCAGGCACCAAAATGTCTTGAGCTACATCTGGACTGTGGGGTAAACAGTGTGCAGATGATCCTAAGTTTATTTTTTTACCATCAACTAAGTGTATGGGGTCCTGGCCTGGATCAGGACAAGCATGCATAGGTTGGGGAGATTTAAACCTTCCTACTCAGCTCCTTCCCACCCGCAAATCTCTCCGCAACTGCCACCATGCAGAGGGGCTATACAAATAAAATTAGAGCAAGATGCAAATTTGGCAATAGCTTCACACTCAAATAACTAACCTCGCAATAGATGCTTTTTAACATATAGAAAAACATAATCAATTCCTTTTATTACAGTCAACAGACCAATAAAATATATAAAAACACCTAATAAATATTTAAAATACATGAAATTAAAACAGAGTATGATTTCATGAGCCTCCTTAAAGTTCTGTGCTAGAAGCAAAGGAAAGTCCTGCCACCATAACTGATCTGGTAAGGATTGCGTGATTAAGAAATTTAGCAACTTGTTCGGTGTTATGCTTATCTTGAGCCTGTAAAAGGACCGACATAAGGGTCACGGACGATCGTCCAGGTAATCGTTGCGTGAAAGGATGGATAAGGGCTTTTCTTGCCTCCTGATAGAAGATGCAGTTGAATAATACATGGGAGATAGATTCCACCTCCTCGTTGTTACAGGGGCAGCATCTATCTGATAGTGGGACTTTCCCAAATCTGCCCTCCATTACCCTAGAAGGCTTCTCGGCCTTTTGGCTAAGATCAAGTGAAAAACATAATCATATCATGCATTTTAAGTTAGGGGTCAGCAACTGGCTGATGTGAGATGAAATCTGGCTTTTTCAGTGCTGCTTCTCCCTTCTATCTAGGAAGTGAAAGAGGTGTGGAACAAGTGGCACCTGAGGTAACGAAACCTGATGAATAGCTATTTTATTCTGCCTCTCCACCATGCTTCTCTGATGATATTGGAACAGACTTGTCAGGGGCATGTGGGTTCCACATTCCTTACCCGCATTTTCCTGAATGCATCTTCTGAATGAGACAGAAGAGAAACAGCCTGCCAGACACAAGAGCAATTACAGACAATGATGGATACAAAGCGACTGTAAAAGTGTGTGAAGCAGTTGAAACTTGGATTTGTGCTGAGGGCAATTTTTTCCCCTTGCTAGTGAGACGGCAAAGGAAACTATCACCATAGTTATGAAACCTCTGTATTACCCAATGGCTGGGTTCACATGATCACGGGGGTGTTAAAGAACCCATTGTAGCTTCTCCTTCCATCCCCACGCGATCGGTATTTGCATAAGTACCTGTAATAATGCAGCAGGAGTTTGCCAGGTCATTCCAAACCCAGCCCGTGGTGGGGATGGTTTCGTACCCACCCTACAACCCACAACGTGCTGTACAGGTTGTGGGGTGGATATGAGCCCCATCAAGCTGCAAGACGGGTTCAGATGATGCAGCAACCCTTGTAATTATGCAAATGCCGGCTGTGCTCATGGCACGCGGGCGAAGAAGCCATGATGGCTTCTTTTACCCCTGCGATCATCCGAATCCAGACAATGAAACACAGTAAGGTAAACTGATAAATACTACAGAATCCAAATGGAAACAAATCTTTCTGAAGTGTGCTGCCACTTTCATCTATATTACGTCCAAACTACATCCGAGATCCATGATCTGATTCAAGGACTGAATGCCATTTTGGAGACATGCTTGCATGGGTGGGGTTTTTTTGGTCACATTCTGGTGGTGGGCAGGGTCAAAGGCAAAAGAGGCGAGGCCAAAATACCAGCATATTTTAGCTTAAAGTTCTTACTGCCAATAAGCAAGGCTTAGGGGAGGTTTTTAACCTGTTAGAAGGGGGGAAACTGCACAAAAGCTAAGACAGCACCCAATGATTGGTGGTCAGGGAAACAGAATGTGGCCATCTGGGCACTTCCAGAGAGCTGGACTGAGACCCCAAGAGGGCCAGCCTCGGGTCTAAGGTTCTGCACCCCAAATCTATACCATTGATCCATCTAATTCAACGCTGGTAGCTGACAGCAGTTCTCTTTCTCAGCCCTGTTACCTGAAATGTTCAACTAGACATGGCAGGGGTTGAACCTTTATGCATGCAACCTGTGTGATCAATTACCACAGTGCTATGGCTCGCCCCCAGGAAAGCAGGCCTTGTGTCAAGCACAGCCTGAGAACAGGGTGGCCACTTCTCATCACCAAAAAAGACAAAGGAGCACTGATGTACATGAAATTGTGTATATGACTTTTATATGACTATAGATGACTATGGATGCAAATTTTGTAATGACCACAAAGCCACTGCTCTCCTTTCTGATGGTTCTTTATCTTTAAACTGCAGTTGGACTGGACAGCCCTTCCAACAGAGCAGGGGTTCAGAGAACCAGATTTGCTGGGTGAACACAGGCTCCACAGACTGGATTGGGGGAACCTGGTGGGCCGGATTCCAGCCGACGGGCTGGAGGTTCTGCACCGCCAAAATAGAGGATCCCTTCAAATAGAAGACCGTCCTCTGAGAGGCCTTCAAACAGAGGACTTTCTGTAAAGTAGGCCACTTTACCAGTATATAAGAACATCATTACCTGTATGAACCACTAGAACTTTTCTGCATGGTGGCGCCTATCTCTGGAACTTCCTTCCATCTGAGTCCAAAAATATCATGCCTCTGCCAGCATGCCTGAGACAGATGAAGACTCGGTTCTTTTTTACTACATCACGTTGTGTGTGTGTGTGTTTTGCAAAAGGCAGTTGATACATTTTTAAAGTGTACCTTCGGTAAAGCATTTACTGAGCTATGTAAGTCACTGCTTCTGGACATTC
The DNA here is from genome assembly GCF_023053635.1 of Elgaria multicarinata webbii. Lineage (NCBI taxonomy): Eukaryota > Metazoa > Chordata > Lepidosauria > Squamata > Anguidae > Elgaria > Elgaria multicarinata. Next base: position 22,399,550 of record NC_086175.1, on the reverse strand, counting down.
TTTCCTGGATGTGCTCATCTGCCGTTTGTAACTGCCTATGGAGGCTGGTGGCTCTGATTTCGGCGGGGCTGTGAATCCATTCTGGGTTTCAGTCAGAACCAGCCAGAACACTAAAGGGACTATTCAAGGTTCTGAACTTATTTTAGCAGTAGGGTCAGCACCTTGGAAAGCTCCTCTGGAGGTTGGCTGGTTCTGACTGAAACCCAGAATGGAGTTCTTGGCCCACCGAAATTGGAGCCACCAGCCTCCAGTGGCAACTGCCATTGTAGGGGTAGATTTGGGGGCCTGGTTTATGCTGATATAAGAGATCAGAGGAACAGAGCAGGCTGCCTCAGCCCAGGAAATCTGTCCACCTAGCTCGGAGTTCTCTCTCCTATCACCTGCTCTTTTCAGGGACTGAACTTGGCACTTCTGCATGCAAGGCAAGTGCTTTGCTACTGCGAAGGGTCCTCCATGGAAAACATTTCCCCTTGTCTTTGCAAGACAGTAGTTCTCAGGATGCCAAAGAGTATAAAAGGAAGGGCCAAGATAGCCACCAAACGTCAGCAACCCTGGCAAAATCAGCACCGAACCTTTGGCGGTGGCTGCCAGCAACCAAAGAGGTTTCCCGACATGCCAGGAAAGTTTCTTCCGCATGCCGCTTCCCATCTGCTAACATCTGCAGCTTGGTCTTCGAGTTGTTTGCTTGGTGTGACTGAAAGTGCCCTCGTTACATAACCATGTGCTGCGCTTTCCACAAAACATTTCTGACGTGGGAACTAAATGTAACAGAGACCTGCAGCCAAATGTCTCGGTGATTACTTCAAATCAGTTTCCCTGCCCGCCACAGCTTCCCTGAATTTCCATCCCAGTCCCACAAATAGCACACAGATCTGCCTCTCCCTAGGCCTTATGTGAGAGAGTTTTCTCCTTGAGTCTCCTTCCCAGCGCTCCGATACTCTGGTACTTCTTGTGACAGGTCCTTGTGTCCCAGTTCCATTTGTTCCTCAGCCAGCCTGCTGGATGAGGCCCTTATTCCTTCGCTCCCTTACTCTTAGACCCTCTTTCCAGTCAGTATACAAACCGTCCTGCGCCCTGCTTCAGCCTTTCCTAGCCCAGGACCCTGTGTGAGTTCTCTTCAGCTAAGCTACCCTCAAAGCAGACGTGCTCTGCCCACATTCCATGATGGATTCGAACCTTGCACTCCATTACTTGGTAATGGAATGAGTGGGAGAGAGCACTGACAGGCAACAGTCAGGTTACTGGAAGGCTGCTGATAGATATGCAAAAAGCTGGGCATGCAGTAGAAATTACCTAATAATGGCCACATGCTACAGATATTACAGGGAAAATGATCATACAATCATAGAATAGTAGAGTTGGAAGGGGCCTACAAGGCCATCGAGTCCAACCCCCTGCTCAATGCAAGAATCCACCCTAAAGCATCCCTGACAGATGGTTGTCCAGCTGCCTCTTGAATGCCTCTAGTGTGGGAGAGCCCACAACCTCCCTAGGTAACTGATTCCATTGTCGTACTGCTCTAACAGTCAGGAAGTTTTTCCTGATGTCCAGCTGGAATCTGGCTTCCTTTAACTTCAGCCCGTTATTCCGTGTCCTGCACTCTGGGAGGATCGAGAAGAGATCCTGGCCCGACATGGTCCTGACATTTATCTACTGTCTCACTAAGAACATAACCATGGCCCAAAACTTCCATTAAACTCTGTAGCACATGCTTGCGGATTATGACCACCACGCAAAATACATTCCTCCTGTGTTGCAATGAGAAATAAGTCTTTATAATTAGTACATAGCATTTGCTAATCAACCATTAGGCCCATAGATCAGGAGTAGAGCACATGCTTCGTGGACGTAAGGTCCAAATGTATCCAGATAAAATGATCTCAGGTAGCAAAGTAGGGAGGACCATTGCCCCAAATCATGGGTAGAGCACATGTTTTGCATGCTGAAGGTCCTGAGTTTAGTCTCTCACATCTCCAGGCAAAGACGCATGTCTGAAATCCAGGTAAGCCAATGCAGGTCATTATAGACTATGGGTGCTGAACCTCAAGTGTGCAGGTCAAATAAAGCCTACCTGGGATCTCAACCTGGCCTCCACCATTCCCCAGATGGCCCCTTGACCACTGGTCATTTGGTGGTTTCACGGCTTTTGTGTGTCCTCCCAGTCATTCTAAAAGGATGAAATGCCTCACCTAAGGCTCAGTGACTGGCAATAAAAGTGTTAAGCTAATATACGCTAGTATTTGTGCCCCGCCCCTTTTGGCCCCACCCCTTTGCCCCTGAAATGTGGCCCCCAAGGAGCATCTCGAAAATGGACTTCGTCCCTTGGGCTGAAAGAGGTTCAACCCCATGATGTAGAAGAAGGTACATTTGACTTGAACTGCACCCACTGAACTCAATAGCTAAGTTCCCAATGATTTTTTTAAAAAAACATTGTTAGATTGCATTCTGTAAAGGCAAGCTGGTAATGTAAGAAGCACCTAGAAAAGTTGTGGATTTTCTACCTTGAAGTTTTCAAGAAATTCATGACAGAAATCTACTACTTCAGATGCAGAACTGCCCCTTCTACTACATCTCATGTCAGAGCCAAGAATTAGAAAACGTAAGCAGTTGGTACCATTCTAGATTATGACCGTGGTGAAGCCATTTGGTTAAATCACCTGGGGTGTATAAATACATGGAATTCATACAAAATTGGAATATTCCAATTCTTATTGGACTGTTCATGGAAGCTTCTTGGGCTCGGTTGAACATTTTATGGGATGGTGGCTCAATTAAGACAATATCTTCTTGACAAAGCAATGATTTGGTAACAATGTCAACACACCTGCAAAAATAAAGAACAAAAAAAAAAACCCCACCCTGAAGGGAGTATTTCCCCTTTCCAAGTGTCAAATTCTCATAATGAAGGTAACATGTATTCATCTTCAGTAATCACTTCTGAAACCCCAACATCCTGGGGTGAAAGTCAAATACGTACTATAAAAATGAAAGTGACATATGGAAACAGGAACCCTAGGAAAAACCCATGACTGAGAACACACACTAGGTTTGGCTACAACCCCTCATGTATTGCTGGAAAGCACAAAAGAAATGATAATGAGAGATCAATTAATGTAAAAATCAAAGGAAATTTGAAAGTAAAATGATCTCCAATTCACTACAATGACTCTCTCTGTTGGGAAGCCTGACAGGTTTTAGCTCACAAATGTCTGTTTTTATGAACAGGTGGTCATATATTTGATTAGCTTTGCTATGTTACATACAACCAAGCTAAATTTGGTAGCTTTTTAATTTTTAAAAACAAACACAACAGCAAAGTTAAGAATACATGAACTTAGGTTCTGGCTTTTTCTGGACCACCATATGGTCTGTTCATCTATTATAGAGCATCTCTACTAGGGCTGTGCATAGACCCCCCGCTCCACCCCGCAAATTGCGGATCAGGTCCACTCTGCCCTGCCTTAATCCGCCTAGGGTCCGCTCTGCTCTGCTGCGGAGCTCCAGCTCCAAATCAGAACTCCACAGCGGCGGGGGACGGCGCCAGGGACTAAGGCCTCCCTCCCTCCTCCCCTTACCTGCTTCCATCCCAGCCCGCCGCCAGCTTCACTAGAGCCTGTGGCTCAACCAGGAACTGTAGGCCCCGCTTGCGGCCTACACTTCCAGGTTGAGCCGCAGGCTCTAGTGAAGCCGGCAACAGACCGTGATGGACGCAGGTAAGACCCCCCCACACCTGGCTCTGCCGCTGTCGCGGCATGGGCAGCAGCGGCGGAGGCAGGGCTAAGTAAACCCCCCTTACCTTTTTTGCGGAGCTCCGGATCGAGGCGAAGGATCCGACTTCACCTCGATCCGCTCTGCGATGCTCCGCTGCTCCCCTGATCCTCTTCGCCTCCGCCTTAAGGGGAGGTGAAGCACCCCAATCCGCTTCTGCTTCTCCGGTCCAAGGAGAAGCAGAGCACAGCCCTAATCTCTACCTATAAAGCTGAAAGTATGTGTGTGGGTTTGCATGTCCGGAAATGTTTACCTACTTCCTGATGAGGTAGAAGGTTGAACATTTTGACACTGATAGGTCTTTGTGTACATAGTGGTTTTTAAAAAAACTTAAATCCAGATTCGGCACTGGCCTGCCAAAAGCACAGTGGGAGGTGTAGGCATTTCAAAGATCTTGGTGGATCTCACGTGGTCACGTGTCAATCCCCTGCACGGCTCCCATGGCAGCCGCCAGCTGATAGCTGGTTGCCCAGCTGTGACTGCCACTCACCGCCGCCACCTCAGGAACCAGGCTGAGGAGAGAAAATAGAGTTGAAGAAGCAGGCGCCACCCACTCACCTGCCAGAGCCCAATCTCAATGCCACAGATATGGACAGCAGAGCAGCAGAAGGGCAAGTCACTGTGGAGAGCGGTGGTGGCCCTGGTCCAGTGCAGAGACCTACCCACCTGGCGTCGATGGCAGGCCCAGTGGCAGTGAGCATGGAGGTGTTGGACAGGTGGGGGAGAAGGACTGAATGGATGGGAGCACTCTTCCAAGACCCTGGCAATGCCAGGCATATCAGCTAGTATTTTATATACTAGGAATATTAACATACAGACCAGGAGCAGACCAGATTGGATAAGTTCTCCCTCTGGTCCTCTCTGAAGGACCCACACATATACAAGCTGACCAGCACAGTCATTTAGCTGCCAGGATTGGGCCTGGGCTGCAGTGTGGCTTGATGGCAACCCTGTCAGTCTAGCCATCGCCATGGATATCACATCCTCCCCCTCCCTTGTCCAGTCACAAATGGAGGCTCTCCAGTAAGCGCAGAAACAACAATTAAGGAATTCACTTAAAGTTTAGCATTTTTTCAGCTGTCATATGCTCCATTCAACTATCACAGAACATGTTGTATATTGTAATGTTTATAAGCAACACCTCCAACCCACAAGTGGTGCTCTTCCATGTCCTTAGTGCTTAGCTGAGATTCTGGGTCTTGTTTTATTGCAGCTCTATGCTGGGGACTGTGGCACTGGTTTAATTTGCAGGTTTTACATTAGGGATACAGGGGTAAATTCAGCTTTGAGTTTGAATTAGTTAAATCCCACATTTTGGAGCAGGGGTGGGGAGCCTATGGCCCTCTAACCCAACATCCCTGACTATTGGTCATTCCATCCGGAGCTGATGAATCCAGAGTCCAGTAACATCCAGGGTTCCCCACCCCTGTTTTAGAACAAGCCCTCACAAGACTATGTACATTTTTAAAAAGAAAATGTAAACAGATAAAAATACATAGGGAGTCAGCAATAAACATTTTTTAAAAATACCGTTGTTTTGTCATTGTAGGTAATGTTTTAAAGATGTTTTAATCATGTATGGTATGTTTTTAATCAGTTTTTAATGTGTATTTTATATCTTGTTTTTATACTGTTTGTTTTATACTTTGAATGGTTTTAGTTTTTGTGAACCGCCCAAGGAGCTTCGGCTGCTGGGCAGTATAAAAATGCAATAAATAAATAAATAATAAATTAAAAAAAATATCCCGGAATCCACCTTCTACCCGATTTTATCTCATTTACTTTGGGGGAGGGGATCATTTGATGGGTGGACTCATCTACTCTTGCACAAGTTAACTGGGGGTTTAAGCATAGAGATGGCCGTTCAAATGTACCCTGAAAGCAAAGGACAACATCCACATTTAGATGTGCAGGTGATTTTCGCTACAGTTCCTGAAAACATGGATGTTCCCAACATCCTGTAGAGTTTCTGTAGATACTGGAGATCGTGAGGTAGAAAAGTTGGAAAACTCTACAGAAACAGGTTGCACACAGGTCCCTAATATAGGTTCTAGGTGTGACGGACAATACGGTATAAAACATCCTGCAAATGGACAACCCCGTCCCGGTATGTTACCAGTATGGATTGGCCTAAAACCAATAAGAAAAACAGCGGTTGAAATATCTAATGAAACAAACGAAAGAAAACATAGAATGACCTTGTTCCAGCCTGAAGCACAGCGAGCGTTTTGCAGCTTCTATCTCAGGGCTTGGATTATCCAGGACATGTCGGCACCACTGCAGAGGGCTCAGTGATTTTTCTTGGGTTAGGATGCTCTTAGCAGGCACAACGTACAACCTAAACAGAACCAAAGAAAGGCTTTAGAACAATTATTCTGATGCTATGAATTTCCATCTCCAGCTTCCAACTGTGCATGGCCTAAAAAACTACAACAGCAAAGTCCAAGGCATAAATCCTACGACTAATAATAATAATTTTAGAGTTACTGTAAATTAAGAGGCATTTACAACACCTATTTTCCCTCCCTCCCAATGATGCAGATTACAATCCACGCTAATAATCTCCACTAAAATTGCTTAACAGGTAAAACCTAAGCAGGCCTGGAACTGTAATTAAAATAATGGACTTTCAGAGGAATCTGCAATACTACTTATTAAATCAGCAAGGTGCAAAGTAGTTGGTCCATATCCTGCAAAGCGTGCTGAGTGAAATACATGGTTTATCTCACTGCAGCCAGTAAGAATGAGGTACTGCAAGACATTTTGAGTTCATAGATTGCTCAGCAGTCTGGTATCATCTGGTTTATCTGAGGGACTGTTAGGAAGAGGGTTTCACCCACCCACCAAATATTTGAAAGACAACCAGGGAACACACAGCTCCTCGTTCTGATCCCTGCTAGCCCAGACAACAGATTGGAGGGTGGGGTGGGATTAGGACTGCCAGCAGAGTTTTAACAATGGGATTCCCAGGGATTTCTTGCATACATTTCCCACTCAGCTTGATATCTCTTTTGCCCACTATTGCCTTTCACAGTGACATAGCTTTGTATGAAATCACAGAAGAATTTCCCAAGTGGGATGTACTCCCTAGACTAGGGTGACCATACAGAAAGGAGGACAGGGCTCCTGTATCTTTAACAGTTGTATAGAAAAGGGCATTTCAACAGATGTCATTTGTATGCATGCAGCACCTGGTGAAAATCCCTCATCACAACAGTTAAAGCTGCAGGAGCCCTGCCCTCTTGATCAGATACAAAGGAAGACAGAGCACCTGCATCTTTAACTGTTGTGATGAAGAGGAATTTTCACCAGGTGCTGCATGCATACAAATGACACCTACTGAAATTCTCTGTTCTATACAACTGTTAAAGATACAGGAGCCCTGTCCTCCTTTCTGTATGGTCACCCTATGTACCATTTCCCCCTTTTGCCCTGCCCACCACTGGAACACAGCTCCTGAGAACGTCTCTGGAATTCAGCCCTCGGACTGAAAGAGGTTTAACCCCCCTGCCTTAAGAGCTAGAACAGGGTTGAAAGCAACAGCTCTTGCTGACCATCTCTTTCTCCGCCCCCCCCCTTGCACCCAGTAACCATTCATAAAGTGAAGACAATGCTAGCGGCATAATAAAATGGCAGCATCTCTTTCCCTTGCTGGGGGATCATGGGAGTTGTTGCCATAAATGCAACCAAGCAGTATATCATTCAACCTGTATGGTTTCTAGTTGCTTACCCTTTGAACAAGTTATTTTTAAAACTGGTGTTTTTGTGTGTGTGTGTTTTGCTTTCAGAGTTTGCAATCATTGCAGCCGCTGTGACAACCCTGCAGGCAAGGAGGGTAGAACAGAACAGACTCTTCAATCGTACTAGTCTAAATGTTGGCAGCACAAAACTATGCATGTTTATTCAGCAGTGAAGTCAGTAAGAGCCACTGTGATCAATGACACACGTCCTCCTAGCAAGGATGTGGATGGCTGAAACCTAAAATCAGTGAAGTCCTGTAGTCTATATTGCTTTTCGTGTGTTCAATACTCTCAGTATTATAATATTGCTCAACTTAATATTTTATTATCAACTTAGAAGCCTTTTAGAATTCACAGTTTACGCCTTTCTATATCACCCGTTTTATTAAGTCTGTCACTTTGCACATAATACCCACTCAGGCTTTGGAGACTGCAAAGGTTATCTGCTGGTTATTGTGGGAGGCTCAGGGTCAAAGGGCAGGTGTGATGTTAACTGTGTGATTGCAATTAGCCTAATTTTAAAAAATTAATTAACAGTTGTAGGAGGGTGGGGTCAGGACTGAGACTCCAGCTTGCAGGGTGAGGGAATTAAACCTGCTTTTCCCTGCCATAGTCCCAATGAAAAATCTTCCCCCGCCCCAAAGCAGCTGCCTGCCCTGAGAATCAAGGGAAGTTTCCCTCACAAATTGAAAAGATGCCATGGCAGGAGGCAATTGGGATGGCATTTGGGGAGGAGGGTTAACCTCCCCTGCATGCTGTGGTACTGATCCCCTATAGCTGCTATTTAAATGTTTGCAACTAAGCATGTTAATTTCAATTTCACATATTAACTGCAACAACACAATTGGTTTGGCTCTTAATACCTATGTTTCTTGGAACCAATGAATTGTGCTTCATAACCCAAACTACAAATGCATAAAGTGAGGTCTGCCGTTTAAATAAATGTGATTCAAGCACACATAGCCAACTCACACACATTTTTAGATGTGCATCTAAAAAAACATTGTCCAGGATGGATTCTAAACAGTGGAGAGCACTTCCTCTTGGGAAGGAGGGGCTGCAGTAGGGGTCCCCAACGTGACACCCACAGGCACCATGGCAACCCCGGGAACCCCCAACAGCACCCACAAAGCTCTCCCCAACCTGAATCCTCAAAACAATGTTTTAAGAAAAACCTTGGAAAATGTTAGGGCAGTCTTTTCTCTCCCCTGTCTAGCCTCTAGTCTTGCTCTTTCTCTCAACGCTATCGCTTTGCCTTGCTATTTCCCCTTCCCACCCAGCCTGTAGCCTCACTATTTTTCTCCCCCACCTCTTTAGGCCATTTCTGACTAACCGGGCCCCCACGACAGCCATTATATGACTAGCCACATCCTTCATGGCAGCCATTTTGTGATGGTGCTCATGACAGTTTCTCCAATTCCCAAATGTGCCCATGGTCAAAAACAGTTGGGGACCTCTGGGCTATGGAATCCTTTGCACCATGTTGGATTCCAACCTGAAGGGGCTCTTGACTTTCAGGAGGAGCTGGGGAGGGAGAAAGCACGGGGGGGGCACAATGGGAAGGGGGCATCTATACAAAGATCCTCACCTTAGTTCTGCATTAGCTCTTCTAGTCCCAGCTCTGGGACTGCTATCTTATTTAGGATGCCTCTAAATCCCTGTCGTTAATGAACAGTCTGCCTATGACATAGATCCAGTGTGTAAAGGAGTATTTCCTCCACCGAATAATAGCTCTTCACTTCAGCTTCTCACATGTTAAAAGAGTGGTCTGTTAAGGATTTCAATACCTTGGGCACAATCCAGCGAAAACGAGGGATAATTCACTAGCACCAAAAGATACCAAAGCGACTTTGTACACAGCAACAAATCCAGGTCAGTGGCCAAATGTAAGCCAGGCAGGAAGCTGCCATCAGTCTGAAATCGGAGGGGTGAACATGCGTTTCCCAACATGTGTCTCTCATTCACACAGTTCTGACTTAAGTTATTATTTTACTGCCCTAGAAGAAAATTAATTCCACCCTGCTCTCTGTCAGGGGTGGGGTGGGGGGATGCTTACGTTTTCTCCTGAGGAGCTTTTCTTCTCAGAGACCCCTGTACATACTTAATTTTAAGCAAGACTGAGTGGGGGTATGACAGCATTTTTCAAATACCTGAAGGGATGTCATTCAAGAGAATGCTGCAACATTCTGTTCAACTGAATGGAGCAATCAACAAAGGAAAGGGGCGAAAATGAAGAAGACCAGGACCAGGACATTTGCCATCTCTGTTTTCAGGCCCCATATGAAGCTCTGCTTTGGGCCTTTAAAACCCAAAGCGGCTTGGGACAGCCTGTACCCACATGAGCCGGTCCAGCTTTTTTCAGCTGCAGCCTTTTCCCTGTTCCAAACTTTTACTCCATTCACTTGTAAAGAACAAGGCAAGAGGGGCTGCAACTGCAGAGGCAGGAGACACTGGAAGAATAGGGGAGAGCTTCCACACATGCCGTTGACTCTGCTGGTCTAGGAGTCTGGAACCCAGAGGAGGGGAAGGTTGGTGGGACTAGATTGGTTGGATTGGGGACTCTGCACTCAGTGCTGGCTCCAAGCTTTGAGGGCCCTTGGGCAAAATACCCTGAATGGGGCCCCTAATTCTGTGGGTCTACTTTGTCACCGCCATTGTCACCAACTGCTATTGCTCCTCATCCTCTTTCTCATCACTTCTACCATAGCATGTTTGACAGGCAAAGAGTTAGTAAGCAAGGACACCATAGCACCTACCACCCCTCCTTCTCGCCATTACTGTTGTCTGGGTCAGAGCAAGCATATGACCAGCATACGCAGGGAGCGGTAATAAGCCAACATGGCTCATTTCCCCTCCATGATAGTGCGAACCCGGTCATGGTGTTGGAAGGGACCATTTAAGCCATCGAGTCCAAACCCCTGCTCAGTGCAGGAATCTAGTTTAAAGCATCCTTGACAGATGGCTGTCTAGTCTCTGCTTGAATACCTCCAGCAACAGGGAGCCCACCACCTCCCTGGACAGCTGGTTCCATTGTCTAACTGCTCTGACAGTTAGGAGGTTTTTCCTGAGGTTCAACCAAACTCTGCCTTCCTGTAACATAAGCCTTTATTTCATGTCCTACAATCATGGATGAAAGAGAACAGGTTGCAGCCTTCTCTTGAGTGACATCCCTTCAGGTATTTGAAAAATGCTGTCATATCCCCACTCAGTCTCGCTTAAAATTAAGTATGCTTACAATTATAGCCTTAAATCTAAATACTTTACAGTACAGAAAGAATCTATCACTCATTTTTTGAGATGGATCCTTTTGCAAAATTAAAAGGCACTATCTCATATCTCTGTTTATTGATGCAGGTACAAAACAGTTGCTTCAGAGATGGTCAATTTCCAATCCTATTGTTAACAGTGATGCTTATTTATACCATTATAAATAGTCCCTTAATAGATCCAATGAAGTTAATGAATAAATTCATGATTTTTAAATCACATTGGGCATGAACCAACCACTATTAAGCACATGTAAATGCCACTGAGTGCTTAATTCTCTCATAAGAACAGAAGAAGTGCCTTGCTGGATCAGACCAAGGGTCCATCTAGTCCAGCACTCTGTTCACACATCGGCCAGGGATGAACAAGCAGGACATGGTGCAACAGCACCCTCCCGCCCATGTTCCCCAGCAACTGGTGCACACAAGCTTACTGCCTTGAATACTGGAGACAGCACACAACCGTCAGGGCTAGCAGCCATCGATAGCCTTTGCCGCCAGGAATTTATCCAACCCCCTTTTAAAGCCATCCAAATTGGTGGCCATCACTACATCTTGTGGAATTGAGTTCCATAATTTAACTATGCGCTGTGTGAAGAAGTACTTCCTTTTATTTGTCCTGGATCTCCCACCGATCAGCTTCATGGGATGACCCCGGGTTCTAGTATTTTAAGAGAGGGAGAAAAATGTCTCCCTATGTCTCCTTTTGAAATCAATACGATTTTACTTTATATGGATCGTTCCCATTCACCATAGAAGTTATGGGTTTCTGCGTATGTAAATAAAACTAATTTTCATTGTTGCTGTTGTTTTTAATGCCACATAAGGAGCATAACTTACTCTGGGCAATTATAAAATAGTACCCTTCAGGTCTTTCTTTCATAATATCTGCACTTTTCCTTTCTATAATGCATCAATCTTTAACTATGTCACAGTCATGATTCTTAACAATGGGATTTACCCCCATCCCCAGGTAAGAACGTATAGGATGGCAACCTAAGAGAAGATGGGGGGGGGGGAGAAGGAAGGGAAGAGTCGGAGAGAGGAAACAACAAAAACTCCTGATTGTATTTAAGCCCTGACAGCTGCTTCCAAGGGACAAGAGGCTTTGGGAGGGAGCAATTTTCAGTAAATGAACCCTGGTGCATAAACATGTAGTCTTTCTATCCATCATTTTTTTGGCTACAGCTTGGCCCAGGTGCCTTTTGTCCCCATGGGATCCCCGGTGGACTTATTCTTGCGGAGATACATCTCAAATTTGAGGGGTTGGGGGGACAGTATCTGGGGAGGTGTGCGGGAAAGTGGTGAAGAAGGACTTGAGCATCTTTCCCCCACATTTCCTCTGCTGAACGTCACCCCCCCTCCCAATGTTGCTTGTCCCTAGAAGCAGCAGCCAGCGAGGTTTTAAATATCTAAACATGTGTGTGTTTGTCCCAGAGAGAGAAAGAAAATGAAAGACACAGAGGGGAAAGGCTAACATCTATATATAGTAAAAGAAAACAACAATGAATAAAATAAAAGTGGATCCCCCGTTACAAGATGGGGTTAAACATGCATCCTGCCTGTAAAAAGACTGCAGTCTTTTCTTAACAATGAAAAAAAAAAAAGACCACAGCCTATTTTGACTGTCAGCCTTTATACAGTTTGCTGCAGCTGTATAAATCAAAAGCGCTACCTCTATTTTCATTCTCCTTCCAGACCCAGTTTACAGCTGAAAGCGCCTATTCAGGAGCAAATGCCATCCCTTAAGGACCAGGGCTGCTGACCACAGTCCTGAAAGCAAGGGATTTCACGCCTCCCCACAGTGTTTTCAAGCCATGCTCATTCATTTCCACTGTTCTTTCATAACATGCCTAAAATACCCAGGCATAAGCCTCACTCCTCACAGTAGAGCTTCCTGACCTGGAATCATCACGTTGTCCCATATCGGGCTTGTTTGCTTTTTCTTCTTCCTCACATCACCCTCTTCAGGATTGTCCTATTTTAGTGTTAAATGCCATGGAAGCTCAGCAAGGTATTTCAAACGCACAACCAAGAGAAAGCAGCAAAGAATGAAAAACGTGTCCTGTTCCAAGCTGTTGACCCCATTCTAATTTCCTTTTTTGAATCGGCACGACTGACTGGCTAGTTTCCCATTTTCGGAAACAATCCTGGAATCCCGCATTAATGAGTACATCCTATTGCTTATGAATGGGAAATACTCATCAATCAAAGGCGTCTCTAGTAGCGAAGATAACGTTAGATTTCTTTAAATCCACATTTAAATCTGATGAAGTGGACAGTATCCGCGAAATTTATTCTCTGCCAGAATAAATGTGTTAGTCCTTAAGGTGACACAAGACTCCTTGGCCGTTTCTACACCTGCTTTTTTTCCAGGGATCCTCCCGGGATCATCCCTGTGCATGCAAATGACACACAGGGGATCCCGGGAGCAGGCAGGGACGATCCCTCCATTTGCCTGGGATAATCCTTAGGTGTAAAAAGGGCCTTTGTTGTCTTAAAATCTTAATGTTTCTAAAGGATTGCTTATTATTATTGCTATTATACATTTATTTCTTCTTTCTTTTACTGCTTATACCTACGTTCCCCGATCTGGAATCTGTGTTAGATAATTGAGTGGTATATATAAAATATTGTAAATAAATAATAAAGTAAATACATTTAAGCATGTAGCAAAAGCAGATCCTTTCTACTCAGGCGGGATCAAGACAAACGCAGGACATGGGAAGCAGGTCTCCTAAGCCGGGTCCCTTTTGGCAGTTGAAGGAGTTATGACAACAGATGAGAGGTGAGGGAGGCAAGAAGGAAAAAGGCGAAAAAAAGGCAGATTTAAATGGCAGCAAAACAGGATCAAGGGGGATTGCAGAGTTAATGCTAATAAGGCAGCCTTGAAAAGCGCCAGCTGGATAAGGAAAGAGAGGGAGAGACAGGCAGGAGTTGGGGAGGAGGCTTCTCTGGGCAAGGGACCAGGCAACGAGGGGAGGGGAGGCTGGGGTGCGGGTCTGCAGATGGGATTGCGGGGGGCTTTCGAGAATGGGGAAATTGGGAGGGGGGCTTCGAGGAATCTACCCACCACGTCTCCTCCTCCTTCTCTTCTCCGTCGCAGCCGCTGACCCCCTGCAGATCCAGCACCTCCACCTCGTCCAAGACGGTGGCCGGGGGGGTGGCGGTGGCCGTGGCTTCCTGGCGCCCGGAGGAGCCGCCACCGCCACCGCCGCCGCCTGCCCCTCCGGCGGGCGACGGCTTAAAGTAGACGAAGGGCTCGGCTTGGCACAGGAGAGCGGGCGCCGGGCTGGGCATGCAGGCCGGCGGGGAGCTGCCGGGGCCCGAGCCCGGCGGCGGCGGCGGCGGCTGCTGCTGCTGCTGGACGGCGGCGGGGGAGAGCAGCAGCAGCTGCTGCAGCGGACTCGCGGGGCCCGGCCCGGGCGCCGCCGAGGGCGAGGTGGTGGCGGCGGCCGCCCGGCTGCGCAGCTGCTCGTTCTGCTTCTCCAGCTTGCGCACCAGCTCCTGCAGCTTCTTCACCTCCAGCTCGGCGCTCACCGCGCCCGGCTTCACCTCGGCCACGATGGGCGTCAGCAGCGCAGCCTCCATCCCCGGCGGCGGGGCGTCGAGCGGGAGCAGCTCCTCGCCTGGGAACGAGGCGACGCAGGGACGCGGCCTCCTCCTGCTCGCCCGGCGCCGGGCTGCGAACGCGCCTTGGCTCGGCCACCGCCAGCCCAAGACGCGCCTCGCGCCTCCTGCCTGCCAGCCAGCGCGCAGCGGCGAAGACCCCGCGCCAGCCGGCCGCGCGATCCCCTCCCACTCGCCAGCCGGGAGAGGCAGGCAGGCAGGCAGGCAGGCAGGCACACAATGGGAACAAAGCGGGCCGGGGAGGCGCCAATGAGCGGCGCGCGGGGTTGGGCCTGCGCGGGAGAGAAGGCCGGCCAGGCGAGGGGTGGGGGAACCCGAAGGCTCCGCCCCGGCGAGGAAAACGCTTTCCCTACACACTGTGTGTGTGTGTGTGTATATGTGTGTGTGAGAGAGAGAGAGGGAGGGAGGGCATAGACCAGGGATCGGCAACTGCTGGCCCTCCAAATGTTTGGGCCTACAACTTCCATCATCCCTCACCATTGGCTATGCTGGCTGGAGCTGATGGGAGTTGTAAGCCAAAACATCTGGAGGGCCATGAGTTGCCCACACCGGCTTAGAAAGACTGTTTCGGAATACTCGTGCGGTATGGGTGACGGTGGCAGGGAATAGAAAAGAGGAGATGAAACTTGGGGCACTAGATTATCATGACCACATTCTGACCCTGGTTAGTTCAGAAAAGCTGGCAAAGCCCGTTGCTAGTGAAATAAGGTTAATCAGTGCTATATACGAGGCAGCTCAAGACATTTTGCTGGCAGCTGAATCTAAGCTTAAACACTGCCAATCAGGGCCGGTGCTACCATAGAGGCCACTCAGGCGGCCGCCTAGAGTGCCAAGCTAAGAGGGGCCAGTGCAGCACTCACGTGCATTGGTTGTGAGCCGGCCCGGCCCGAGGATTCAGCTGGGCCTGGGCGGGTGAGATGGCGCCCCACGCCTGCCCAGCCGAAGTGAAGCCAGGGATGCTGGGGGTGGGGCAGCTCCGCGTTCGGGCTTCCGGAATGCACCCAGAAGAGAGAGAGAGAGAGAGAATGTATGGGTGAATGGGGTGCATGGGGTCTTTGAGTGAATGCATGTGTTCATGCGTGTGATGCTGAGTGTGTGTGTGTGCACGCGTGTGAGTTGGGGGGGATGATTTGGAGGTGATATTCCTATTAAATAATGCATTTTAGATCCATAGACGTTCCTTTCCAATTTGTTTGCTATAATCGGCATGACGTATTTCTTGCACTTTAAAATAAATTTAGCAGTTTCAAGTTTTGCGATTCTTATTTTTTTCCAGGAAACATGTTCTTAAAAATCAAAGTTGGCATTTTTTTCGGGGGTTGGGGGGGGTTGGTTGAATGTAGCTCACCTTGCCTAGGGCACAAAATAGTCTGGCACTGGCTCTGCTGCCAATGGGACAATGCCCTCCACTGCGCTTGGCAGCAGGCTCGCTTAGGGGGTGCAGGGAAGGCCACATGGCACACACAGCTCTGTCCAGCAACCTCTCACTGCAACTTCCTTTCCCCGCACCCACCTGCCATGCTATGGCAGGTGGGTGCAGGGGAAGGAAGTTGCAGTGAGAGGTTGCTGGATGGAGCTGTGTGTGCTGAGGTTGCTGCCTCACTCTGCCTAATGGGAAGGCTGTCCCTGGCCAAATAAAAGGTTAATATACTGCAACAGGAATCTGGAGGGACAACCGGTGTGGCAGGAAATATTTGGGGGGAGTGCCTGCTACCCCCCCTTGCACCCCCTTGGAGTCATCCTGCTTCCTAGCAGGGCCTTTGATTTTCTTGACAACCCCTCTCAAAAGAGCCACTCGTGACATTGGTCATTGTTTAGAAATGGCCTTTAAACCACATGGGTAGTTGGCTGTGGTCATGTGCAGTGCGCCAAACGGGGCCGTTGCTCTTAGCTCAGGGTGTGGCTAGAGCCTACAGTGATCAACTTCTGACATGCTCAGAGCCGCTGGCATTGAAGGTTGGCAGCTTTTCGTCTTGCCCTGCTTCCACATAGTTAGCAGCAGTCTGGCATACAGAAGTAGAACAGACGTCATCCCTAGCATGGAGACGAAGTGATGGGGAAAGATAAAGGGTACTTTCAAATCAGGCTTTTTATGGCGCGATGGACCTGCCTCGCTCATGGAGTTTTTTATAGAGTGTCCAGACAATGGTGTCTCCCACTTCGAACCCTCTCATGTTCTTCCAGGGCTTTTTCTGTCTATTTTTCTTAACAGGAAAAAAAAATCCATTAGGAAAGAAAAGACAGGATACATGCACGAAGCTTTTTGGTTGGTAGCACTAGGAGCTGTCCATCATGAAGCACCCAAAGTGATGGAGAAAGCATTGTGTACTTGATTTGTCTGTGTTGAAAGTACATGCGCAGGGCCAAAATCAAAAGTATATATAAAAGAATATTATATACGGTTGGATCCTGGCTTAGACTGAAATCCTATCCCTGCTGGGAGTAAGTCCCACTGAATTCTGAATAGACATGTATAGGATTGCACTATATGTTAATTGAAATGAGTGGGACTTAAGTTAAAGATGTCACACTTATCCTCCTGATCTTAATGTGACCAACTTGATATGGATCCAACATCATAGTTAAAACAGATTTCAAAGCTATCCTAGCTATAAGTATTTGTAATAGTCATTTGATGGAAAGATAAACCCATAGAACATTATTGTTCTTTTCCATTGTACTTTAGGGATGGAATGCTAGGAGATTGGATATCCTTGGCTCAGACTCCACAATTGGACTAGTTCAGCCTTCCCCAACCCAGCATCCTCCAGGTGTGTTGGACTACAATTTCCATCATCCATAGCCAACACGGAGGGCATCAGGCTGGGATTAGATGGTCTTCAGGAACACTGAAGGCTGGATCTCCAGATGCAAACGCAGCACCAAAAGATGGTCTGCATCCCATACTGAGTGAGGGAGAAACCAGAATGACATTCCTTAAAGAATGAAAAAGAACAAAAAGATAATAAACCATATAATTAGAGGCTGAAACTGCTAATTTCAGGGTTGTAATTATGCAAATTTAACATAGCAGAAACGCAAATCATCAATACAGGCTGATTGTTTAAATGGCTGATAACCTAAATGAAAACTGCACGTGTGCTTTCTATACCCAATTACTTGTGGGAAGAGTTCCTCTAAATTCACATGTGTTAAAAATGCAACGATTCCGCCACAGATGCGCTGCAGGCAAAGAAACACTGGAAGAATCCTGGGGTCTCATCCTGAGGCTGCATTCTCATGATGAGGAAAGGACAAACACTGGAAATGAATAAAATAAACACCATTAGGATGAGGATTAAAATGTATTTATAAAATGCCTTTCTATTAAAAATACATTAACGTGTTTCACAATCAATTATATAGTGATTGGATTGCTACATGTCCTCCTCTGAGTGCTTACTCCGAGGGAAGCTCAGAGGATGGCAACAAGGGAGAGGGCCTTTTCAGTGGTGGCCCCCCAATTATGGAATGATCTCCCCAATGAGGCTCGCCTGGCACCAACACTCTTACCTTTTCGGTGCCAGGTCAAAACTTTTCTCTTCTCCCTGGGATTTAACAGCATTTAACAATGCTAAGTTTGTTTGTTTTTAACAGCCCCCAGAACTGTTGTTTTTAAATGGATACTGTTGTTTTTATACTGTTGTTTTTATGTTTTTGATGGTTTAAAATTTTGAATACTTTTTAATGTTCACTGTTTTCAACTTTTGTGAACTGCCCAGAGGGCTTCAGCTATGGGATGGTATATAAATGTAATAAGTAAAATAAATAAATAAACAAACAAACAAACAGTTGATAAAACTGTTATAAAGTGCTTTAAAGCAGTGAATAGAGTGGTCTCACAATCTGGAGACCATACTTCTATTGATGCAGTCTAAATCACAGCACACAGCACACTGATGAGTCACGCTTAACTTCTGGTTTACTAAAACCCTTAGATCTGCCTTCTCCAACCTGATGCTCTCCAGATTCATTGGATGACAACCTCATCATTCCTAGCCAGCATGATCAGTGCTGGGGAAGGCTGCTACTGGCAGTGTGGGCTGGAGGATAGTGGAAAATTGTAGTCCAAGATATCTGGAGGGGATCAGGTTGGGAAAGGCTGTCCTAGACCCTTTTCAGGTTACTGCCATCAAGCCAGGTGTCACCCATCCTATATTGTGCATCTTATTTTTCCTACTTAAATGTAGAACTTTACATTTATCTCTGTTGACATTCATTTTGTTAGTTCTGGTCCAGCTCTTCAGAAGGTACAAGTATAATAAATATAATAAGAGCCAGGATGGGTAACATAGGGTGACCATATGAAAAGGAGGACAGGGCTCCTGGATCTTTAACAGTTGTATTGAAAAAGGAATTTCAGCAGGTGTCATGGGGAACCTGGTGAAATTTCCTCATCATCACAACAGATAAAGCTGCAGGTGCCCTGCCCTCTTTTAAATCTGGTCACTCTAGTATAGCTGCTGCAGCTTTAACTGTTGTGATGAAGAGGGAATTTCACCAGGTTCTCCATATATACAAATGGCACCTCCTGAAATTCCCTTTTCTATGCAACTGTTAAAGATACAGGAGCCCTGTCCTCCTTTTCATATGGTCACCCTAGGTAACACAAGTCTTCCATATGTTCCTGCCTGACTAACATAATCTTCTCTGACTACTGCTACAGACAATGGTGTGACCAGTGGCTACCAGGGAAAGAGCCTTCGCTGCAGTGGGTCCCCATCTGTGGAGTGCACTTCTCAGGGAGGTCAACCTGGCATCTTCACTGTAAACATATAGGCTCATCTACACCAAGCAGAATATTCCATTATGAAAGCGGTATATTAAAGGCAGGAGCCACACTACTGCTTTATAGCAGTATTGAAGTGCACTGACAACTGTTGGTGCCCATTGACACATACCACATACCACTTTCATACCACTTCCATAGTGTTATATCCTGCTTGGTGTAGATGTGTCATGGGCCCCAACAGTTGACAGTGCTCTTCAGTACCACTATAAAGCAGTAGTGTAGATCCTGCAGTGCACTTCAATACTGCTATAAAGCAGCAGTGTGGCTCCTGCCTTTTATATACCACTTTCATGCCACTTTCATAGTGGAATATCCTGCTTGGTGTAGATGAGCCCTTAGATACCAGGTTAAGACCTTTCACTTACAGCAGACATTTAATCTTTAACCTGCTGCTCTGATTAAATTTACAGCTGGCTCTTTAATATTTTAATGCTTTGAATAGTTTGATATTCTCATGATTGTATTTGTTATTTTGGTTGTTATTGGATTGTTGGGGGTTATGATCACAAACTGCACCAAAAGCATCTGCTAGTTGGGCAGTATATAAATTTGATAAAGTTTTTAAAAAAACTGTGTTTGGGTTGCAGAACACAAACGCTAATACACAGTACAACTTTATCACCAACACTAGCCTTAAAAATTGAGGTTTTACCATTACAGAAAGATGTTCTGCCCATTTAGTGTTATCATTTATTTATTTATTTATTTAAGGATTTTTATGCCGCCATTCAGCCAAAAAAGGCTCTCACGGCGGCTTACAAAAGTATTTCTTGACAGTCCCTGCCCACAGGCTTACAATCTAAAAGATTACAATCATGGCCTCCTTCTCTCTCCAGTTCTTCATGGGAGATCCAAGGAGGGGAGAGAGTGGCCAAATTGGCTTTTATTCTCTTCCACTTGATTCCTTTCCTTTTAATATTGTACGCCTGATTTGTAAAATAAACAAGTGGTCTCATTATGTGATTGGGAAAATGGGTGTGATGAGTCACCAATATCCCCATAATTTATGAGAGCATTCCTCAATGTGGCTAAATTAATGTATTATTGAAGACAAGCCATTCACTAAAACAGCTGCCAGCAATCCCTTCCTTTCGATGTTTCTCTGAAGGAGTTGTCAAAGAGAAATAAAGCACTCAAATTTAGCGATATGCAAAATGGGTGTAAAAAAATATATCCACCCCCTTCTTTCGTGTGTGTTTTTCCATATCAGTACTGATTTATCTTTCTTTTAAGAATCTAAGATTGAGGTTACTGTCCCATCTTTTTATGTGATACTTTCCAGAATCCATAAAAACCTCCTTTCTTTTTTTGGCTCACTCTTTGGATAACCTATAATAAGTGCAATAAAACACATAATGCAATTACTGCAGCTGCTCAGCAGAGAGAACCCATGAAGTAGTACTTACTGTTCATGCCTTGTTGTGTTCTCATGGAAAAAGTCATGGCCCATTTATTGTACAGATGGTCTTGAATTAAAACCTACGTAAGATACTCCTAAACATCTTTACATTTTGAATGACACAACGGATGAAGGGACTCATGTTCTTTCTCGATGGCCTAGTGAAAGCGTTGGATCCAGGTAACATACATTCACTGATGATTCTGAAATGATTCTGAAATAAGGTTTCATGTTTGAGATTTGGATTTGCAGGGTGAGTGGGGTGGCTCACAGCACTGAGCTAAATGGACCAACCATCTGACATGGTATAGGGTAGCTTCATATGTTTCTACAGTAGAGAGCCTTATAATAGATTAGGCCTACACAACCTCTGGCCCACTAAATTGATGCAACCCACTAGCCATGAATGGTGCCCCAGCAGGGGCTCAACAGATCCATTTCTGTCACCTGACGGGGATTGCAAAGTTCCAGTAAGAGGAGAGGAAAACCAGCAATCCAGAAACTGATCACCATGGTGCCATTGCAGATTTCAGTAGAGGGGGAAAGGGGAATGTTTTTCAGTATGCTTTAAAAGCCCACTTGGATATTTTTAAGATTAGATTTCAAAAAGAGAAAAGTGGGGTGGGGAGCTGTGTATTTTAAGAGGATTGGCTGTGATTACTTTTTAGATCTCATAATCACTATAGCAATATTATCAGCACAGGTCAAGTAGGGCAGAGCTACACACATGATGGGATAAAGCTACTTGTTTATGCATGGGTCTGCCTCCTTCACATAAAAAACAGGGGGCTGAGGAGGGTCTAATTGTGGACGAGTGGAGCTGAACTAGGGTGACCATATGAAAAGGAGGACAGGGCTCCTGTATCTTTAACAGTTGCATAGAAAGAGGAATTTCAGCAGGTGTCATTTGTATGCATGTCACACCTGGTGAAATTCTCTCTTCATCACAACAGTTAAAGCTGCAGGAACTAAATTTAAAACACCAGATTTAAAAGAGGGCAGGGCACCTGCAGCTTTAACTGTTGTGATGAAGAGGGAATTTCACCAGGTTCCCCATATATACAAATGACACCTGCTAAAATTTCCTTTTCAATGCAACTGTTAAAGATCCAGGAGCCCTGTCCTCCTTTCCATATGGTCACCCTAGCTGAACCCTCCCTTGCATTACCTTTCCATAATCAGTGACCCCAGGCATTTTTCTCTCAGCCTGGCTTTGATATCAGAAGTGAGTTGGACTCTTACCTAGGGCAAAAGAAATAAAGAAGTAAA
This sequence comes from Elgaria multicarinata webbii, assembly GCF_023053635.1. Lineage (NCBI taxonomy): Eukaryota > Metazoa > Chordata > Lepidosauria > Squamata > Anguidae > Elgaria > Elgaria multicarinata. The sequence goes on along the minus strand of NC_086175.1, from coordinate 22,377,686 downwards.
ATGGGGAAGATCTCAGCAACACCATCCAATGCAGACGATGCAGAGTGCCTTCTCCCTTACCAGCCTGCCCATCACTGAGGTTTTGACAGTCAGTTGGAAAAAGGAATTGCAGGTGGATAGAATGGAATGGAATAGAGGAGTGGCTACAGTAGCCTGGGAGACTTCGAGCGTTTCTACATGACTGATTTACTGCAAACTCATCATTGGCCACTCATGGAAATTTGTGGATCCTTTACATGACGTCATTAACCTCCAGGATGTCTCTTGCATTTTTCCCTGTTTATGCCACTTTGAAAAAAAATCAGAAAAAAGATGGAATAATCCTTAATGGTGTGAAATCAGCAGTGTGTAAAGTCAGCGTTGTGCTGTAATTCCACTACTAGATGGCAATGTTTCATTGATCATAATAAAGCATTACTGAGAGGGGAAGTTTTCGATTCCAAAGCATGTTTCCATGGTCTAAAGGAGCCTGTTGTAAACACAAAAAGACACTGGAGGAAGAAAGCTCGTAAGGGAGCAGAGTTTTTCCTGAATGTAGAGAGACCCTTCAAAACATTGCTGATCAGTTAGCGGGCAAAGGAGCCTAGCAGAAAGACTCATTCACAGAACTTTAGGGGCACAGATATCCGCTTAGAATCCTCCTATATTTTCCCACCACTTCTTCCATCTTTTTTCTAAACTCACAAAATCTGTTAAGCAAGAAAAGACGGAATACCTGCACAGTGCCTCCCACCCCGCCCCATAAAATTGCATGAATCTGGCAAGGTGATGGCATGATAAAAGCCTTGCTTGGAAGCACCCTTACACATGAACTTGCACAGATTGGAGATCTAGCTTGTGTGGAAGCCTATGCATGCAGCCCTCAATGCTCAATGTGTGGGTGTTAGGGGAGCTGCGTGATGGGACACAGCCAGTGGCACAGATTCAGCGCCTCTTCAGCACATGGAGAGAGGTAGCTTATTTTTATGTATTCGTTATTTTATGTGTTTAATATTTTATTGTTAGCTGCCCTGATAATACATTTGAAAGGCAAGGTATAACAAGCGGAATCCCACAAGACGACATTGCAATATATCCCTAGTGTGCATTTGTTAGTGAATTCCGTCGCTAAGGGGGCTGAAAACTATGGAAGTTATCTTCAAAGGCAGGAATCTATGCTCTAACCTGGGACTTACAGGATAAGCAGTGTCTACTGATTTTGGATTTTGCACACTTCAAAGGTGCAGCCAGTCTGCATGCAAATTCAGTGGAGAGTGAAATGTCTTCAGCAGTGCATGCAGTTGGGGAGGAGGTCTAAGGGGGCAATTTAAGACTGACCTTTGCTGCCACCTGAGATGAGGGATTTTTGACTAAAGCTGCTTCCAAATGGAGGGGCTCCTAGCACTACTAAATAGAAGGCATTATGCAGCTATTCTATCTTTTTCTCCTTCGCAGATTTTCTATGGGAGATAACAGCAGGAATTCCTCACCCTGCCTGCTTCTCAAGTCAGATGGGGCGGGGAGCTGGAGAAAGGGAGGGGCTCCTGGGAGGGGTGTGACCTGAGGCTCTACGGGCCAGATTGTTTAGCCTGGCGGGCCAAATTGCTTCACGGATCAGAGGTTCCCCATCCCTGCTTTAAATATAACAAAGTATCTCAAATAAGTTGCAGTTTTCAGCATTCTGAGTATTTCGGCCTATTCCTTTGGAACTTTGTTTCCCTTTAAAAAGAGGCTCTACCTACTGTACCCCAAGCCCATGCAACCTCCTAGCTAAAAAAAATCTCCCCTCAAACAATGGTTTGCAGTCTTTGATGTACATGTTTTTAATGGTTTGCATCCTTTGAAAAATGATCTGTCCATTGTCACACTTGATCAGTCCTTTATTGCGAAGAGTCAGAAGGGGCAAAAATCCATTTACAACAACATTAAGGATATAAGAGACCAAGCAACAAATAAAATATTAGGCAGCAAAGAGCACCATTGTTGTTTTTCTAGCGTCATGCAATAGGACACTGAAACACTATTTCCATGTGGATTGTGTTTAGGATTGTTGCTTATCTATTAACAGATATGATTTACTATATACTAAATTGTAATTATAAAGACTGCATTCAGACAGAATATTAAACCACGGTTTATTGTGATGGATATGAGCTGCAGCGAGCCTTGGGCTTGTGAGCTACCATGAGCAACGCTCTTGAAGCTTTCCCTTCAATTTTTTTTATTAACTGCAGTTTGGTGTTACATCTTCTGAGCCCTAAAACTGTGGTTAATCTTAACTATGGTTTGTTGAAAAAAGCCATTTCGTAACCAATGGTTTGAAGTATGCTCATTTCAAATAAACAATTATTACAATTAACAACAAGCTGAGGTTTAAAAAAAGGAAGCGAAAGCTTCAAAACTTCTCCTCATAGCCATGCTGAAGGACGGGGGTGAAACTTGTATGAATGAAGCTCACTGTAGCTCATTTGCTTCACACTAAACCATGGCCTACCTGAACACAGTCACAATCTTACCTTTTATTTCATATTTTATATATATAATTTTAATACATTTCTCCGTCTCAAGGTCATTTCTCTACACTCCTTACTAGTGGTGCTGTTTGCATATTCTCAGTAGAAGGGAAAATGCACAGACGTTTGTAATTATACCCGACAATTGTAAAACCATGAGTTTTAAAATATATAACACATACTTAAAGTAGGGTCCCACACCTTGGAATATTTATCACTGTCACGCAGGAGGCTAAGTGCTTACAGGATTTTTGTGTATGGCTACCGAATTCTATGAAGATGTAGCTAAAGTTACCAAGCCAAAGAACTATACTCTTTGAATGCAGTCTTACGAATGTTTACTCAGAAGTAAATCGCACTGTATTCAGTGGGACTTGCTCATAGCTAAGTGTGCATAGGATTGCAGCATTAGACATTTCTCTTGTTGCTGATAATGCAGATATCACTAGGCACATGCCATCATATATTATCTTCCTTTCAGAGGCTGCGTATCATTTCAATTTTCACATCGCTTCAATTTCTACTGTTTGTGATTCCTAGAATACTTTCCTCATCCAAAAAAAGCATATGATTTTCAAAGATAAATGCAGGCAGCTGATCATCTGAAATTGCACTTGATCTGACTTCAGTAAAGATTAGTAGACCCACGATGCTTTAAAAAGAAAGAAAGAGAAAGTTAAATTAGAAACACAGTAAAAAAAAAAGTGTGTAATTTTCTAAAGCATTTTTTAATGAATTGTATTTTATACAAAATCTAAAATATATGTCCGTAATATGAACATTGACCATTCCAGACAGGGGTGGTGAATTTCCAGAAGTTCAAAGATATTAACAGACAACAACAACAACAAAAATATTGTTTCGATTCACTGGTGTTACAGGCAAAACTAAATACAAAGGAACTCCATTCATATTCAATTCAGATTGAATAAATATGAATTAAAATTAATCTGAATTAACAAATTCCATTTTTTGATTTCATTCACATCTCTCTCTCTCCCTCCCTCCCTCTTGTACTTTTTGCCATTTATAATTAGTTTGCTTTAGTCTGGGAGGAAAGAAAGGCTGCAATCCTGAAACTGGCTGGTAGCCATTAAGTCCCCTGGGGCAACGTGGTCCTTGCTGGGAATAAGTTCCCCCACCACCACCCCCAGCCAATTTCTGGGCTCCAGCCTTTCTTTCCTGGCATGAAAAACAATGGAGGTAGAGTTCCACTGAAATCACAGTTTCTGAAACCCAAATTGAAGTCTGAAAAATGAAGGAATTAAATCCAAATGAGCTAAATATGAAAGAAACTTTTACAAAATCAATCATGAAAATAATTTTACATCTGATAACCAAAACCAAACAGAAAAAAACACCTTTCCAGTGCATATTCCTAATTCAGTCATTGAAGACATTCAATATGGATGTCAATATTCCCCAGATTTTGTATCTTCTCCAGGGGTGGGTGGAGATCCGGGGGACATTTTCACCCCTTGGGTGCCTGGCAGTAGCTCCAGTCTGTGCTGTGGGGCAATCAAATCCTCCCCACAACAGATATCATCAGTTTGCCACTGAAATTCAGCAGCAAACCATTCCAAAACATTACAGTGGTTAAATTTGGCTTGTCTGCAAGTTAAATCCAACCCTTTGGGCGCTCGATAGCCAGGGAAAGCTGGTGGCTCCAAGGTCAGTGGGGCTGAGAATCTGCTCTGGGTTTCAGTCAGAACTCTAAAAGATCTATCCAAGGTGCTGAACTCTAGCTACAAAATTGGTTCAGCACCTTGGAGAGCTCCTGACTAGTACCGACTGAAATCAGAATGGATTCACCAACTCCACTGATATCAGAGCCAGCAGCCTTATCTAGGGATGCCTTTCCCACCCACCCCTGGGATTTTGGACGGGGGGGCAAAAGAGGGTAGCATGGCAGTGTCGGGGCCTACAACAGTAGGCAGCAGGGGACACATGTTGTCCACCACTGATCTACTCAATCATAAATAGGAACTGCACTGTGTTTCAGAGTTTGGATGCAATGGGTTGGATCCAGATTTTGTAATGCTTGGAATAGATTCACTGAAATCAATAGGACTTACTTTAGTCATGATTAACTTAAGTCTCAATGGTTCTAATGTGTCCACATTATTCGAATGTGCGAACAACTGAATCCTCAAGAAGATAGCCCCAATAAAAAATACCTTTAACTTCAGAATAGCATGGTGTGCAATGCACTGTGTTCTTGTAAAGCCAAATGCTGTCTCCTGCCTTCAGATTTTCCAGAGCAGCTTTGCAGACTTCACACTGGAAAGAAACACAGAGTTAAGCACAAATCTTTAGCTATGAAAAGTTAATCAAACAAGAAAGCACGTAATGCTCAGTCATTTTTAATATGTTACTTTATGGTCTGCAAAACATGGAAGACTCACTAGCATTTTGGTATAAATGAACTAAGATCTCAGATAAACCTTAGTATCAGGAGACATTGTTTTTCCTGTGTGAATATATTTTTCTTTATTTTTGGACTGTCATTGACAGATCTGAACATGCCATTTTGGTTTTCACCCACCCACCCCTTGCTTCCTGCACTCTGATATTGCATTCCAGTACACCTTGATTCTAAGGTCTACTATTCAACTACAAGGTCCTCCTTAGTTACTCAGCTAGATATGGCTATTCTTTCTAAAAACACAGAGAAGAACTCATCTTAAATTTAAAAACAATTTAGAACAGTTAAAAAAACAGGTACACTAAGATACTGAGACCTGATAAAACAACTGGCATAAATGCCGATATCATATGCCATCAAATGTCTAGGACAGGAAAACCTTAACCTGGCACTGAAAAGATGACAATATTGGTGTTTTAGTGATAAGTGAATAAGCCCTGGACTCATGTATCCCCCCTCCCCTCTTGTCCTCCTCTGGCACAGACATTATGAGGAGATCAGGAGCATTAGCTTTCATTGCCAACTAATCACAGTTTGTTGTTATGTCCAAACTGGGTCAAACTTTGGTTAATTTTAACTATGGTTCCAAACAAATCAACTTCAAATCATGGTTTATTATTCTGACTTGCTCAGATAAAACCTAGTTAAAGTTAACTGCAGTTTCTCATTCAGACATAACGACAAACTACATTTAGTTGAAGAAATAAGAAAATGCTTCTACCAGTAGGCTCATGGAAGGTCTGCAGAAGTACAAAAGATCTTTAGAACTGGGAGAGGGGGGGCTTTAAGGAGGGGAGCCCCGCAAGCACACATTGGCCTGGTTCAGACAACGTGCTAAACCATGCTGCTTAACCACAAAATGGTTAAGGGAATTAATGCATTCCCTTAACCATTTTGTGGTTAAGCAGCATGGTTTAGCGTGTTGTCTGAACCAGGCCAATGAGGACTGAGCATGCTCAGTGGGCACGGAATGCTGACTAACTGAAGTGGGGGAGGGAATAATACATATTCATGCATACTTTATGACCATAGACGAAATATATTCCTACCTTGAAACAAGTTGCATGACAACAAATCTGCAAAGCATCGAGGATCATCTTCGTGTCTGTGCCCAAGGGCTTCCGGCAGTAAGTGCACATTTCTTTTTCAATAACGGCCCTGTGGAAGAACAGAAATTATTGAGTGCATTATACTAAAAGGAAAGGAACACATGGGGGCATTCACCCATGAGAAATGGTACCGCTATCCTCACACTCCCATGCTTGCAACTTACTGTGACCTTCCCACAATTGCTCAGCCTGCAAAGAGGGGGCTTGCAGCAATGCTGAGACATCTGAAGGCACTAGGCACAATCCACACAGAAATTCTCCTGTGGAAGCCCCCATTGAAATGAATGGGAGCAGCACAGCCACACTACTGAGCAATCTTGCACAGTTGCTATTCATTCCACCAAATTGTCAAAGTGTGAAACACCATATCAGTTTCTGCCAGGATAGAGAAATGTTTTGTTATAGTGTTGGGGGCAACATCATTTTGAAGAATAGTTGCTTATTTTGAAGACAAACAGTGAATGTCCTAAGGGGAAACTTAGGTATTTCCAGACAGTCCATTCAAAACACACTGCTACTGCATTTTACTCTCTGTAAGATAATCCTGCAAATCCTGATTGAAAAGCAGTGGCACAATATTCAGTCTAGAAGGGAAGATAGCCTTTTTGCAGAGGAAATAGCCTACTGTAATGCCAGTTCTCCTCTTTAAAAACAAGGCTATATATTAGGTGCTATGTGGGTAGAACTTGTTAAAGGAATTAATTGATGATCTGAAACTGACTAGCCTCAGGCAAAAGCAAAGAAGCCCTTTGTCAGTTTCATCTCAGCAGCAAATCTAGCTAAAGGGCTGTCCCAGTCATGCACTCATGTCCATCACGTGATGACAGGAACATCAAGTGACAATTCAGTGTATGAATGGAATGACACAAATCTGACATCGCAGGCAGAGCTTCCATATCAAGTGATATCAGCTCAAGTGCAATATTTTCCAGTGAAATCAGTCCACACCTTCAGCAGTTAGTCATTGAGTACAGTGGACACAAAAGGGGAGAGAATTAAGTAAAGTATGTGCACATGTGAACCTGGGAGAAGCCTTAAAAACTAGTGTAAATAACTTGTGGGTTATGGAAATTGACAAGCTGCTTCTCCACACTTTACCTTCTTTACCTTTCTCTCCTCACCTGCAGTGATCATCTCTCTCTCTCTCTCTCTCTCTCTCACACACACACACACATACACACACCTACCTATCAGAAGTAGAGTAAACAGTTTTAATAGATTTCCTAGAGATGTTGTCTTCATAAGCATCATGGGGAAATCGGCTGTAATACAAAGAACATGTGCTAAGTGATGAACAATAGTTTTTACCTTTCACGTTTGCACTTCAGCAAAGGGAGCACATCATGAAGCAACATCAAAGCCATCCACACAAACCCAAAGGCAGACTGCAGAAATATACAGCCCATATAAAGTGGCTCTTTAAATTTTTTTTAAAAAAACAATAATCAAAGAAACAGTGGAGGTGGACAGAGAAGACTCAGGTCTTGCAGTTTAGTAAGAGCACAAACCTCGCTTTTTCACAGCTCCCATTAGTTAAAGTTGGGCTTTTGCAGAATAAGAATTGTGCCTAAAGATTTTTTGTTTTTAAAAAAAATCTTAAGTACATGCTTAACCACATTATATTTTTAGAAGTAACAGACTTCTAAAATAACAGAGAAACATACTGATGTTGACATACATGAAAAACATTCAGTATAATATAAGACACAAGATGAAATAAGAAAACATAAAATGTATTATTTTATGTTTTAGAATGCAGTGCATTATTGCTTCGGGAATCTAGAGGAGGGTCAGAAATAAGTCAACACAAGAATTGCAGTAGCTGTTTATATTACTCTGGTTATAAAGATGCTTGTGCAAAGATGGAAGATTAAACTACAAAGAGTCTTGTGGCCCCTTAAATGCTAAGGGGGGTATCTGACAGGACTTTTCTGTCTTCGCTGGTTTTGTTGCGCCCACGGGAGCAACCACTTGTGCAATGGGACTTTTGCACTTCTACAAATAACCCCAGAAACGAGAATAAATGTTCATTTCCAGATCAGGATAAGTCAATGGAATTCCTTTCTGCAGAGTCCTCTGACCTGCCCCTTTTTGGAAACAAGTGTTTCTGCTTGTTTGGGGTGATTTTTAGAGGCGGAAAAGGCACGTTGTGCAAGTAGTTGATCCTGCAAGCACACAGGCTCAATAGGATACTACCTTAACAAATTTATTATGGCATAAACTTTCATGGGCTGGAGTCTACTTCATTAGATGCTTCATTAGAGTTACTGGATGGTGGAGGTGGGATTTCAAACACTGAAGTCAAAGAGAAATGAAATGCAGAAAACTTATACCATAATAAATCTGTTAGCCTTCGAGGCCCCACAACACTCTTTGTTACTTTTGCTAACAAAACTGTCCCTCTGGAAAATATTAAATTGGATAGCAATATGCAGATGAAGTCACATATTCTGGCTGGGATTATTCTTCTGTTTTTCAAGAAAGGTATGTTAGAACATACCTTGATATTTTTTGATAGTAAAATTGTAAATGCTTAATTTTAACCATGCTTTCCTGTCTCGTGTGGCGCAGAGTGGTAAGCAGCAGTTACTGCAGCCAAAACTCTCCCCACGGCCTGAGTTTGATCCCAGCCGAAGCTGGTTCTCAGGCAGCTGGCTCAGGTCGACTCAGCTTTCCATCCTTCCGAGGTCAGTAAAATGAGTACCCAGCTAGCTAGGGGAAAGGTAACTGCGACTGGGGAAGGCAATGGCAAACCACCCCGCTGCAAAGTCTGCCAAGAAAACGTCAGCGAAAGCAGGCGTCCCTCTAGGAGTCAGCAATGACTCAAGTGCTTGCACGAGAGGTTCCTTTCTTTCTTTTTCTTCCTGGAAGTGAATCTTGCTGACTTCAAATTATAATTACTGACAGGTAAACATTTTTAAGACTGCATTGCACATCTAACTCCAAACACATCACTTAGGGCATGTCTACACCACAAGGGTGTAGGGGGAGGATTACAGACTTAACGGCTTCTGCGATTCTCCCTAGGTGTCTTGACGGCAGCGCAACATCCTGGAAGGACGTCACGGCTGCCATTTTAAAAATACAACAATGAGAAGAGCGCACTTGTGCTCCACCACAAAAGGTAAAATTTTTTTTAAAAAACTGACCCCGCTTCCCACCCCCCAACCCTGATGGACATGAACTGCCACCATGCAGCTCTGTGCTGATTTCAAGTGCCCCGCTACTCACGGGGAGGACGAGATGACCCAGGAGCAGCGGCCACATGGCCATGCTTCACGGGATGGTCCCGGAACTGCGGAAAAGTCAGGTTTTTCACAGTTCCTGATATCCTGGGGTAAGACCTTGCTCATCCCGGGTTGCTCCCAGGATCCCTTGTGAGTCATGTAAACAGGACTACCCCAGGATTTAGGCATGGTGTAGACATGCCCTTAGATCTTGGAACTTATCAAGTTTTGCAGTAGTCACAATGGGGAAGGAAACATCCCAGAAAAATGTCTCCTTCCTTACATGAAACCAATTGTATAGTCTCCCCAAAAAGACTGTACCATATCAGAATGCATGTAAGAATAAAACCCTGAATATACTGAATTTTGTCATATTAGTGCAGTCCTAAATAACATACTTTCATTACCCTTCCTCTACTCCAAATGATACCTCCAAGTGCTTCCTCCCCAGCCCACCACAATATATGCTTGCATCTGTGTTTATAACATCTTGTTCAGCCTTCAGAGAAAAGAAGCTGTGCTATCTTTGCATTTATTTATTTATAGTTTCAAAGATCTCATTTCTGTGTTAATTGAATGGTTTTAAATTATGATGCTGTTAACCTGCCTTAAGCATTTTAAGGAAAGGCAAGTTTATAAGCATTTCAATTAATAAATAAATAACGTTCTTTCTTCTGGTGCAATATAGAATATTTTATTTATTTATTTATTTATTTATTACACTTTTATACCGCCCAATAGCCGAAGCTCTCTGGGCGGTTCACAAAAATTAAAACCATCATAAAACAACAAAAAAGAATAGTATGGAAGAGTGGAAACTGAGCCAGAAACTGCACAGTTCGAAACTATGTCTATTGTTAGTTGTTTGAACCCCAAACCAGCTTGGTTCACAGTCCCAGCCAGGTAGCAAAACCAGGAGATTGATCATGTTGGTAGGCAAACATACCTGGCTGGTAGTGTATATTGAGCTTGCTCAGTCACACTCTATAAATCTGCACTTCATAAATCTTTATTCTTCTTCTGTGTTTACATGCATGTGTTCATACCTACAGACACACTCTTAAAATACACCTGGGTCATATGCAGTCCAGCATTAAGCATGCTAAACCCATTGGAATCAATAAGCTTAACTAAGCTTAGCCATATAGCAGCACTGCGGCTTCAGCCTGTGAATATTGATCTCCTTTTCCAGTAAGTTCTCGCTAATCTCTAATAGTTTTATATTATTATGCATTCAAGAAACCAGAAATATCAGGTTAGGCATGCTGTAGCTGAAAAATAACATTGCTGTTGTTTAAACAAGCTGTGTTTAAACAGTTATTTTTGGAATTAGTATGCAAGGAAATACGTGGGAAAAATACGACATGTATTTTTCAGGTACCTATTCTCATATGTTCTGGTGTACACAATAGTGTCCTTTGGACTTGAGTGACTGCTTGAGGAATTATAGCTGAAATATACACAAACATGTAGAGAATTTCATTCTCTAAAATAAATATAGAAAAAAAGAAAAAGAAAAGGCAATGTCTACATACAATTGCATCCTATGCTAGGTTTCTTTGCTCATCATTTTAGGCCCCAATCTTGACTGCATTTTTGAAGCATTGGATGATACAGACACTTATCAAGTGGTAACTTGACACATTACACATGGAAAGCTGTTCCTCCTCTACAGGGTTTATCAGATGAGCATTTTATCGCACACTTGCTACTGCCCACTCATGGTTTTTCACACATCCTTTAGATGCCGCCTCCTGCCTTCCACTCCTTTCCTTTTTTCCATCACAAAATGGACCCCCTTTAATCCGACTTTTTTGGGGGGGGGAATGGAATGTGCCGCCGTTTCCTGCTGTGTGCAGGAAAAGTGGCACAATAAAAATGGCCCCTAAATGGGCTACATGGTCTTTGTTTACTTCCTCTTTCTTCTCCGGGAAGAAAGAGGAAGTAATGTGGAACAGGAGTGGGGACAAAGAAACGACGGTAGGGAACCCCGACTGATGACACTCTATGTCTTACCCACTGGTGAGAATTTTTTTACCACAATTCTACACATCATTATAGGTGACTACTGTCCTGGTCTTCAGATGCATCAGAATAAGGTAGGATGTAGAATTCTGTGATCCCTAGCCTTCACCTTGCAGATCATAGTTTTGAAAACACTGCAAGTAGGAAATCAGCACAACAAGGAATGTCCTGGGCTAGATCCTTTTTCATTGGTGTGCAAAGAATTTTTTTTAAAATGGCTTCCCTACTCACAGCCTGAAGTGGTAGAGTCCACTCAGGATTCTAAAAACTTGTTCTGATGTATGCGTAGACCAGGCGATAGATGACCACATACTAAGGCTAGGCAGTTATGTTATTTTGGCACCATGGGGTTGTAGCAGTGTCTCTCCTTCCCATGCCACTTGGTAATGTGAGAAGCTCAGAACCAGATGGAGGAGTCCACATTGCGGTTCCTTGCTACACCAGCATTACCTCAGTTTCCAGAAGGTTAACAGTGGCATGGGAACAAGCCATAATATGGGCTCTTCACAGGTTGCTTCACACTTTTCACTCTGAACTTTTCACACACTCTGTTCACACAGTGGCCAACCAGCTGTTGGCCTGGGACCAACAAAGCAGGACACGTTGCAACAGCACTCTCCCACCCACGTTCCCCAGCAACTGGTGCATATAGGCTCACTGTCTCGGATACTGGAGGTAGCACATAGCCATCAGGGCTAGTAGCCATTGATAGACTTCTCCTCCAGGAATCTATAAGAGATTCTTCTCTTCACAAAGCCTCAATATGTAGAGGGCGACCAATGCAACAACTGAGAAGGGCAAGGCTGGCATTCTCATCTGTTGAATTATACCCAGTATCTGAATGGCTGAAAAGGGCTTATATTTGCAACGGATCTGTGGGTTAGAACTAGTGAACACATGAAGCCCTTTGGTTCTTGAGCTGTGCAACTTCAGGGCCCTATCATTGGTGGGCCTAGTAATGAAGGAGTATCCCTTAATTTGGCCTGTTCTCGTTCAGCACTCTGCATCTTTGTCGTAAAATGAGCTTTTGAGAAAAGCCACAGCTCAATGCACGCATGTAGCCCCTGCACAACACAGAGGGGGCAGCCTTGTGTGAGCATTCCTTTATGCAGACCTGTTCATTTCACTGAATTGAACAGGTAATATTTACAGGTGAGGAAGTTCCATGTGTGCATTAGAACTCCTGTACGCGCAAGGAGTTGTAGAACTGGGAAAACCTAATTTCATTAAGAAATCTCAGTTTGGTAGGTCTTTATACCAGAGACAACATTTTGCAGCTAGAGGAAAAAGTAAATAGGGAATTTATAGATTTACAAGTACTGTACCTGGATCCTCTTGTGACCTGGTATGAATTGTTTGTGTCTGACTGATTGCCTGGAATATTGGCAGATTCAGAGCCTTGTTCAGGTGCCCTAAGGAAGAAAGAGCCGGAGTAAGAAAAAGCAGTCTAATCATGATATTTTAATTACTCCTCTCTTCTTATACTGTACAAATAGGCAAGGGGGGGGGGGGAGAAATAAAATATTAAAAGGGAAAGGGGAACATCTCTTATGGGAAAATTCCCAATGAGAATGCGTTCGTCACAAATTTTCACACTGGCTAGTTAGCCTTTATTTTGAATGCCTGTTGTGTTTGTGCCAAAGCTTTAAAGCTCTACTAAATGAATGGCCCTCAGTGCCAGCCACCATTTTATATGCAGAGCATGTACTCTGAACTAGGCCTTTCCACTGTTCCATCAGTCTAATGAAATGAGGCTGCTCGGAGAGCAGAGAACGGAGTCCATTCTTCACACACAAGCTTTGGCTACAACCCCACTCTTGCTTGAGGTGACTTTGGAGTCAAAGAGGTTTTACTGCTGCAAACGTCCCCACAAAGGCCTCGTTCTTTAAAACAACCAGTGGTCTCACAGGTCTAGCTGAGCCTAAGCAAGCAGAGGTAGCACAAGGAGGGAAAGAGGTTGGGGTTTGGTGGAATGGTGGCAGACTGGAGTAAAGGGTTCCCCTCTGTCAATTAGCTGCATTAGGGAATTGTCATAATGGTTACTATTTATTTATTTATTGCATTTTTATACTGCCCAATAGCCGAAGCTCTCTGGGCAGTTCTGACTACTAGCAGCACAATTCTATGCAAGTCTACTCAGATGTAAGTCCCAGTGAGTTAAATGGAGCTTACTCCCAGGTAATTGTGTATAGGGCTACTGCCTAAAACTGCCAACCCTAAGTAGTCTTATCTGACAGTTAGTCCCACTGAATGCTGTGAGATTTACTTCTGAGTAAATATGTAAAGGATTGGGCTGCATGGGTTGTAGTAATTTGTAAATATTCTGACACTTGTTGAAAGGAGCAGAAGACCCACAATGTCCAGATAAACATGATACCACCACATGGCATATTTTTCCTGTTAGTCTATTACTTTGAAGCATTGAACTTAAAAACACAAACTACAGAATCAGTTAGTAGAGCCAAGCAAGAATGAGTTGTTGGAGCACTATAGGTGTATGAAAAAATTCCTTTCAGTCTGTTTTTGATCAGGATTTACCAAGTTTGTGCCTTCCGGACCAAACAGTGACTTGAAGGCAATCTGCAGTCTAAGTCTGTACCTTTCTGAGCTTGCAATGTGATTTGCAGATCCCAAAAATAAGTTCAACAACACACACACATTTGAAAAATAGACATGTAAAAAATGTGCACAAACCTGTTTTAACCAATGGGAGAAGAATGCATGCATTTCATGATGCGCACAACTGATGGGTACATTTGGAAAAATACAGACAAAAATACTCACACATTTTCGTGTGAGAAGAACAAAACAAAGATCACTATCTGATAAGAACACAAGGTGGAATGAGCTTAGAGATGGAATTTGGAGAACTTCAATGAGCGACAGTTTTGCTTGTACACGCATTCCTAATGGACTGCTTTAGCAAGGGAAATGTACCTTTAAAAACTAGGGGACAATCCGGTCTCTCACTCATTCCAAACATCTGCTCCCTGACAGATGCACTGTATTGTCCACGGTATTCTGCTGCCACCAACATCCTTCCACCAGGTGTGCTCCTACCACATGTGGAGAGCTATGACTGTGGGAGAGCTGTGCATGCACATTGCCACGCAAAGAGCAGAGAGTGGACGCACAATAAATTTTAGCACTTTTTTGCAGGGTGCTCAATGGGTCTCAAGTCCTCCAAATAATCAAAGACCACAGAAGCTGTAAGAAATTAGTTTTAAGACTCACCATTTTTTATTTTGATCCATAGCAGTTGATTGCATTACTATGAGATCATCCAGGTCTGGACTTCTGTCAAAGATAGAGCATATGCTGGCATGTATTATATAAAATATTGCAAACACCTCAGTTCTTGTAATAGTGTGTGTGTGTGTGTGTGTGTGTGTGTGTGTGTATTGTGACTGAAAAAAAGAACATAATTTTTGTAAATGAGATGAAATGTACAAAACTGCTGGAGGTTTCTCCTACTTGGAGATGCCAAGGGACCTTCCACAAACAACACATGTGCCCTATCACTGAACTACAACCATTCCCCTATAATACTGTGCACTTTTTTTTGTAAGGAGTCCAATAGGACTTACACACTGCAAGTAGTCCAAGACTACAGTAGCTGTAGGCTCTCTTAAAGTCGGCACAGAAATCATTTGAGAGAGAGAGAAATTAGTTTTAAGCCTCACCGTTTTTTATTTTGATCCATTGTAGATGTTTTTATTTCTATGAGGTCATCCAGTCCTTGGCTTCTATCAAAGATAGAGTATATATTAAGATGTGTTATAGAAAATATTGCTAACACTGCCATTCTTGTAACATATATATTGGGGGGAAATGAAAAAAAAAATGTAAATGAGATGAAATATACAGAACTGCTGGAGTTACACAGTGGCTTCTGCAGGGTTTCAGACAGGGATTTCTCCTACCTGGAGATGCCAGGGGACCTACTGCATACAACGCATGTGCCCTACCGCTGAACTACGGCCATTCCCCTATGACCCTGTGCACTTTTTTGCAGGGTGTCCAATGGGACGCATGTACTGCAAGTAGTCCAGGACTACAGTAGCAATAGGCCCTCTTAAAGGCAGCCCTAAAATGATTTGAGAAGGACAGAAAGAGAGATAAATTAGTTTTAAGACTCACCGTTTTTTATTTTGATCCATTGTAGATGATTGTATTTCTATGAGATCATCCAGTTCTTGGCTTCTGTCAAAGATAGAGAATATGCTAAGATGTGTTATAGAAAATATTGCTAACACTTCAGTTCTTGTAACAGTGTGTGTATTGTGATTGGGGGGGAAAGAACAGAATTTTTGTAAAATTCTGGAAGCCTAGAAATAATACTAGATAGATAGATAGATAGATAGATAGATAGATATTCATTTTAAGACTCACCGCTTTTTATTTTGATCCACAGTAGATGATTGTATTTCTATGAGATCATCCAGTTCTTGGCTTCTATCAAAGATAGAGAATATGCTAAGATGTGTCATAGAAAATATTGCTAACACTTCAGTTCTTGTAACAGTGTGTGTATTGTGACCGGGGGGGGGGGGGGGGAATAAAATTTTTGTAAAGTTCTGGAGACCTAGAAATAATTATAGATGGATAGATAGCTAAATATTAGTTTTAAGACTCACCGCTTTTTATTTTGATCTATAGTAGATGTTTTTATTTCTATGAGATCGTCCAGATCTTCGCTTCTGTCAAAGATAGAGAATATCCTAGGATGATAATCCAAAATACTGCCTTATTGGATATTAGGAATGGATTTTTTTAATGGAGAAAACATATCCAATTTGATCAAGTCAACACTAATCAGAGAGAGCATGTGTTTATATTTTATGTCAGATTTAAGCTCTCAACAATTAATATAAATCACCACCTACTATGAAGAATCATAGCTTCTTTATTAAAAATCAAGACGTTCCTACTTCATATTCCAATAGGCCTATCCATATTCCCTTTACTACTAACATATTCAATAGGACTTATTCCTATTGAAGAGTACACATGATTGCAGCCCACTGAGGAGGGAATGTGGGGTTTCTGGGCAGCCATCTGGGCCCCAAAGACCACCCTCTTCCTAGTGGAAGGTGACCAATCGTTGGTTGCCTTCCACCAGGCTCCACCCCTTGGTTGGTCCTGGACTGGCTACAGAGCAATGTTACACAGCAGAAGCAGCATGTTGACATTGCTCCTGATGAAAAAGTCGGGGTAAATTCCCAACTTTTTCAAAATGCGGCATCGTGGGAAAGCCCTGCAGTGGCCGTGAACCTGCACCTGCATCATCTAACCGACGGGGCACAAATCCACAGCCAACACAGGGATTTTCCTGCATGTAGACAGCCCTCAAATCAACTAATACCCCAATCCTAAATGTGTTATGCGGAAGAAACTTCCAGAACTTTCAGTGGAATTCCTTTCTAGGTAAGTGTACTTACGACCACTCCCATAATCACAGGAATAGTTCAAAAAGTGTTAGTTCCATACACTTGTTACTCATTTTAAAGAGGCTTGACTGAGGCAAACGATTAGAGCATGGCTACTCCAATTTAGAGCTCCGTGCCTGTTATGATGTGCACACAAAATATTCCTGCTCTCCAGGCCCCCATTTATTTCTGCGGAGGGAGGAAGCTCTGGGACTGTGTTTTTGATACAGGTGTGGAAGTGAACGGGGATAGCTTCTTGTGCAGGAACACCATGTTTCCACAACCTGCGCATTTGAGGGGGTATATATTTTAGCTCAAGGAACACATAACTTTAGGCAGGTTTGCAATGGGCAAAAGAAAGAGAGTCAAAAATATTGCCTTCTGTTTTTCTGTGCAGTGTTATTCACAATAATGAGGTCATCTACGTTTCCTCCCCTGTGAGAAAAACAAAAGAGACAAAAATCAGGCTGGCGACCATCATCTTTGCAAGGAAGAAAAAACTGACCACATGCAGGGAATACTGACAGGTACAACTTAAAGTATCAACTATTTTTCAACTACAACAATGTGATCTGTAGTTCACAAATATTTTTATACTGCTTTTCACACGGTCTTTTGTATTTGTGTTTTTAACCTGTTGGTTGTTTTATTATGGTTTTAATTTCTGTGAACTGCCCAGAGAGCTTCGGCTATTGGGCGGTATAAAAATATAAAAAATAAATAAATAAATAAATAAATTATATTTAGTAGGAATATTCTTATAAGTTGCGTAACTAATAATTCCAGCAAAGTGTTATTCTTCCAAGATTTAAATATATTAACACTGTCATGAAGTTTGCTTATGTTTTCCTAATTCAGTGACATGACCAGAAGTAAGCTTTCTCAAGACTCTAATGCCAGCATCTAAAACAATACTGTGGCTTGATTCACATGTCTTTTTTTTCTATCCGAGTAGAGGGCGTGGAAGTGTGGCTTCAGGATCTCACACACATCCTCTCCTTGAGTAGGTAGGATGCAACCTCTGAACTGATAAAACGCTGAGTTGAAGCAGGTTCCCCTAATCTACTACTAAGATACAGTGAGGTAGTAAATTCACGGCAAACACAGTTTCAGATTAATCTTATCAGTCACATTGTGGCTGATAACACATACTTTGCACCTCTAGAGAGGAGGTAATTGGTGGATGCAGAAGTGCGAGGAGGGGAGAGGAATCTTGAACCAGGTCATTATTATTTTTCTTAAGGTTGCAGTCCTAAGCAATCTTAAACTAAAGGCACAATTATATTCTAAGTGCAGCACAAGGAGTTTCATCCCACCCTCTCTAGAAACAAATGTATTCTTTAGTTGTTTCTACGTAAGCATGCTTAGGAATCAGCTCAGCAGTCTTCAACCTTTTCAGACTTTCAATTTGGTGATCCCAACTTGCATCATGGGACTGAGTTAATTTTTTTTACTGTATATGTCCATTTACCCCCTTCTTTTTCTCTCTGGGCCTGATCAGTCATTATGTTCTGGGAAGAATCTGTAACCCCCAGTGAGAGTCTTATTTGCTACGTTTATCTCCTGACTTCCCTCCAAAGAGCCCAAGGTGGCATACATGATCCTCCTCCTCCCTGCTTTTATCCTCACAACAGTCCTGTGTAGTAGGAGGCTGAGAGACAGTGACTGGCCCAAAGTCACCCAGTTAACTTCATAGTCAAGTGGGGACTAGAATCCAGGCCTTCAGAGTTCTAGACCAACACTCTAGCCTCTACACCACACTGCCTCTCCGCCTGACTTGGGAGTATACATGCCTTCAAGGGGGGAAAGTAACAACTGAAATGGGTTGTACCACAGTCATGTGAACACATTATCACCCACTGGTTGCCTATTCTTTCTGGGGACAGATCAGGGGTTGTATTCAGTGTTGGTCCTACTTAGAGTAGACCCATTGAAATGAATGGGAATTAAGTTAAGACTCATATTGGATACAACTCCAGGTAACCAGAGAGATATTGTATTCAGATAAATGTGTTTAAAGCTGTCTTCTCTTTTCATAGGGTTGTTGTAAGGGTAACATGGGATTCCCCCTCCCTGTACACTGTCCTGATCTCTTTAAAGGAAGGGCAGGATACAAATATTGCAGGTAAATAAAATAAGTAATATAACTATGGTACTAAATTATAATATAAAATAAACACATACAAACAAATTTAAAATCATAATACAAAGAGCGCCAAAGCGATAGTAACAAAAGCAGGAAAGGGATGGATTCTCTCACCCTCCTTTGGGAATTTCTGAAGCAAATACAAGACCCATCACCACTCGCTGTTGTGGGCAGTACAGGCACAAGAAATGGCACTGATGCTAAGGGGAGAGTTCAGCCGTTTTGTACTGAACATGTTTACGGCTTTTCAGGACACACGTAGATATAGTCTTACAACTGGAAAATCCTGCTAGCAATCCCCACCTAAACCTTGTTTTGACCATTCCTTGGTGACATATCTCTCTCTCTCTCTCTGTGGCCATAGCTAGACCTAAGGTTTATCCCTGGATCGTCCAGGGGTCAAACCTGTTCACCTAGGTTCCACACAGGGGATCCAGTGCTCAGGCAGGGGCGAACCCTGGATGATCCCAGGATAAACCTTAGGTCTAGCTGTGGCCTCTGTGTGTGTGTGTGTGTGTGTGTGTGTGTGTGTGTGTGTGTTTATAACACATCCTAAAGCTTTCTATTAAATGTCTCCTTTTCTGGTTCTGTATTAGCTGAATGATTAGCTGAATGGGTCAAAGGGCCTATTGCTGCCACAGGAGCTATAGTGCATTGGGCCAGCTATCAGCCTGGTGAACCATTTCTTTTACCGAGGGAAAAGTAAACACGGCAAAAGCAGGAGAGAATCTGAGTGTCAGGGAGCCTTTACTTATAATGTGCAGAATGTAACATTTGAGCTTGGCTGTATCACATTTCTCTGCATCTCCCTGACTCCATTATCTGTTTTCTTGTTCAATCTGTGGAGTGAATTTTGAGGTACACATGGGGAAACTGTGTGCCTTTTGCCATGTCTGGCTTAAACATTACATTCTCTGCATATGTGTCTGGGCTGGGGTGGAGGAGGAACAGTGTGAGGGTTTCTACAAGCCAGAGACTTCCACCCATGTTGTTATTCTCTCATTTATTTATTTATTGCATTTTTATACCGCCCAATAGCCGAAGCTCCCTGGGCGGTTCACAAAAATTAGAAAAAGAAGCCTCTGCTGAAGCCCATAGTAGTATTGTGAACTATGAATAAATTGGTGCATGTCCACAGATGTCATAAATGCAATTACATTCATCATAAAGAGGTAGTTCACACAGTCCACTTTGTCTCTATGCTATTTGAGAGCATTGTACTGGGGTGCATTCACTGGGAAATATCTTGAGTAAGCAGAGATTTCCACAGATACAATCACCCCTTCTCTTTGGTAATTTCTGTAATTACGAAAGAGCAATTTTTCAGTGCCTGGGTCATGAGAATTATCCCTGAGTGGAAACCGCAGCATCTGTGGTTCGTGAGATTTTCACCACAGGACAGTATCCTCAGGGAGTACTGCAAAGAGACATAGACCAGCCCAAAGGGATTTGTGGGAAGCTTGTGGGGAGATGTCCTCCCCTTCTGGTAAAGGGTTAGAGAAATTGGCTTTGAGGGGGGGGGTGTCTTTTCGAAGAATACCGTGGTTCCATGACCATGTATGCAGTAATGGGTCTTGCCTGAATATGTTCTATTTCCATGAAAACCCAGAGCTACTGCGTCATTCCATCCATGGAATCCCTCTATGGATGGGCCTTCTTGGCATATGTGTGAGTGCAGTTAAACATAGTGTGAGTTTACACACCTGGAGTGCACATTATCAAAACATTGGGTTGAGGTACAAAATTTTTCTCAAGATACCAACTTTCAAGTTCAATAATCTCGTTCATCAGATATGCCAACCTCCATGCACATAAAGCAGGAGTAGGTAACCTTTTCCAGCTGAGGGCCAGATTACCACATGTCAGCAGTGAGATGGCCAGAGCCCAAAATGGGAGGGACGACTCCTCTCTCTCTCTCTCTCTCTCTCTCTCTCTCTCTCTCTCTCTCTCTCTCTCTCTCACACACACACACACACACACACACACACACTTAATATACAGACACCATTCACCCAGAGAGATCCCATTCAATCCCTATTACTTCACACAATTCACACATACCACATTCACACACAAAAAAACCTCCCCAGCTCAACATGCTACAACATCTTCAGCTCATCTGTGCTGGTCAGGTGAGGAGTGAAGAGGGCCCAATCTTCATCCCCATCATGGCACACTGGACAGAGAGTTTTAAAGCTCTTGGTCAAGTGCACGATGACGAGAGTGAAAACTGGGCGCTCCCCACTCCTCGGCTGACCGGCACAGATCAGCTAAGGACCAGAGAGGGCCCATGTTTAAAACTTGCCCTACAGTGCAGTGCAATGGTGGTTAAAATCTGGGAGAGGGAGAGGGTTTGGCATGGGAGAGCCAAATTGGAGGAGTCTCATGGCTCTATTAGGCCCATGAGCTGGATGTTCCACACCACCGATGTAAACAAAGAGTAAATCAGGGAGGGGATGTAGCTCAGAAGGTTCTAGTTATCCTGGC
The DNA here is from genome assembly GCF_023053635.1 of Elgaria multicarinata webbii. Lineage (NCBI taxonomy): Eukaryota > Metazoa > Chordata > Lepidosauria > Squamata > Anguidae > Elgaria > Elgaria multicarinata. The sequence goes on along the minus strand of NC_086175.1, from coordinate 22,356,346 downwards.
ATCTCAAGATAGGGCAGGAAAAACTCCTTCCTGGAACCCTGGAGAGCCTCTGCCAGTCAGTGTCGACAACACTGGGCTACATGGACCAAGGGTCTGACTCAGTACTAGGCAGCTTTCTATGTTCCAAGGTTCCTACATCAAATACATATAATAATAGAAGCAAAAGCACATTTGTTTTAAAAATCCAGTGTGCTTTAAGCTTTAGAAAATTCTTGCATTATTACAACATGTTATCTTCACTGAGCCTCGTGTGGCGCAGAGTGGTAAGCAGCAGTTACTGCAGCCAAAACTCTCCCCACGGCCTGAGTTCGATCCCAGCGGAAGCTGGTTCTCAGGCAGCTGGCTCAGGTCGACTCAGCCTTCCATCCTTCCGGGGTCAGTAAAATGAGTACCCAGCTAGCTGGGGGAAAGGTAACCGCGACTGGGGAAGGCAATGGCAAACCACCCCGCTACAACGTCTGCCAAGGAAACGTCAGCGAAAGCAGGCATCCCTCTAGGAGTCAGCAATGACTCAAGTGCTTGCACGAGAGGTTCCTTTCCTTCCTTATCTTCACTGGCTGGGGCATGCTGGGAGTTGTCAGCCTTTTTCCTGTCTAAACATGCATAAGATTGCGCCTTTAATTTCTTTTGCACCAAGTGGATTTCAGTGCTCTAGATCCCACAAACTGATCTTAACCAAGTGAAATGGGTTTAGAGAAGTAAAGGTCTGCAACATTCTCCTACAAAAAGTTTCCCCAGTGCATTCTTAACTACAGTCCGCTGCTTGTCACAAGTAAAAATGCAATTTGCCAACGGACAAGGAAGACCAATGCTATAACTAGGGATGTTGAAGAAATCTGTCTCAAGGGTCAAGTCTGCTGAGCTATTAGCAACTCAGCTCCCCGGACTGTGGCTTGCTTTTCCACAAGCTGACCAAATCGATCCGTGTCGAGTTGGGCCAGCTCACAGATCTTTGCCACTGGGGTGTGTGTGTGTGTGTCTGTAAAAAAAATAATTTATGCAAGTTGCGGATGCAATTTGTCTAAGTTATGCATTTTTGGTCGTAATTTGAGCAAATTGCAGCTATAAATATGTCTAATATGTGCAAACTGTGGCTGGAAGTCACGGAACCTCCAGCTGCAATTTCTGCAAGTGAGGCATATTCATGGCCACAACATGCACAAGTTATGCAAACTACAGGGGGAAATTGCGTAAATGAGGTGTTTCACAGGGTGTGTGGGAAACACCCGGAAGTTCCCAGGGTTTTTTTAGGGGGGGGGGAACCACAGACTGTGGGGCTTGGGGACATCTAGCAAAGAAAACAGGACTGGTTTCCCCCACAATGGCATCCCTTGCTACAACTTCTACTGTCCATTTCTTATACTTGCAAATATGAGATCTCCTCAAAATAAGAGGAGAGCACTATACGGTACTTAAAATCCAGCTTCTGCCTTTGAATTTGTATAGCTACACAGCATTGGGGAGTAATGTGTCTATATTACAAATTTAAAACAGTATCTAACTGTTACAGGTCCTAGCTATGGAACTATAACATTGTAGTTCCAAGAAGGAAATAGGAATTGCCTTAAGAATGTTACAATCACAAGGGCTTTTTGGGTGGGGAGGGTAGGGGAATGGAAGTGAAACCTGTAATGTAGATGGCGTGACTGCCTTGGCTGCAAGACTCACCCCTTGTCCTGCCCATTAGAAGTGCGATTCACTTTGATGAGATCATCAAGGTCTTGGTGTCTTTAAATGAACAACAAAAAAGGCAGTTTATTGTCAGCACACCTTACCTTTTTTTAGTTAATACAGAGGCACAAGAGGAAGAGCCCCAACCAGTCCCTAGCACCACATCTTAAAGCAAAGGTGCATTCTCCATTTCAGAAAAGCTCTCGGGGGCCGCATTCTGGTGGTGGGCGGGGCTGAAGGCAAAACGGGCGGGGCCAAGGTACAGAAAACACCAGCATATTTTTGTTACTGCTAGTAACTAAGCTTTAGGAGAGCATTTCAACCTTTTAAAACAGGAGAAAAACTACACAAAAGCCAGGAAATCACCAAATGATCGGTAGTTGGGGGAAAGGAAAGGGTGTGTGGCCATCTTGGAAACCCCGGAGGGCCAGATTGGGATCCCAGACAGGCTGGATTTGGCCTCCTACCTGAGATTCCCCAACCTTGACCTAAAGGCTATGGGTTCGCTCCCACCTTCCTAATGCCAATGCAACTTTGCGTAAGTAAGAAAGCATAACAAAAGGGGGTTGGAACTGCTTTTAGAATCAATAACTGGTCAATCCCAGTTGCGTTGCAACCTTTGAAAATGTATCCATCATAGAAGAAACCTCCGCTGGGACTGGACTGCCCCCACGAGAGCAGGGTGATACCACGTTTACATGAATGCAGCGGTATCTCTCAGTGCAAGGGTGGTATTCCATGTACAGTGAGGACATCTGGTAGAGAAGGAGGCTAGTAAGCCACCCTCACCCTACTATAGACTCTGGGAGCAAAGCAGTGAGGTTGGAGAGCATTGTTGGAACGTCCTATCACTCTGCCATTCTTGCTCTGCTTGGAATCCCGTGTTTTCCTTCTAATTGATGAAACCGGAAATGAAACCGTTCTTGGCATTTTGGCCCCCTGCTGTCTCCACACCTTCTTCTTTTAAAATAAAAGAAGTCAAAGGGCTGTTGGGTGCTGGTTATTTATTTTATTGTTGTATTTTTAATTGTGTTAAATGTCTTTTCTTTTTAATGTCTTTTGTTTTTAATGACTTTTGTTTTTAATGTCTTTTGTTGTTAAGTTATGTTTTAATTAAATTAAAGTTAATTAAGTTAGGTTTAGTCTGCATCCGGAGGGCCATTTCTTTTAAATTAAATTAAATAAATAATTTAAAATGTAAATAAAATAAAAGTCTTCTGAGACTTACCCCTTGTCAGGTTTATCACTGGTGGCTTTGACTTTGATGAGATTGTCCAGTTTTTGGCTTCTTTAGAAATGAAATGAAATAAAATCAATGGAAGGAAGTACAGAGATATTTCAGTGAACAGCTAGAATGAGTCAAAGGAAATAAATGACATGAAATCTTTATAGCTGAAGTTTGATTATATTCATGACGATTTATAATTAAGTTTGATTTAATTTTTGACAAAAAGAAAATGTCAGTCAGAACGGGAACTTCAGGCTGTCCTTTATTTCTCCCTTCCTCCCTCTGCAGAACCCAGGACATGTATTTCCAAGAAGGTTATCCATCTCTACAGGCTTGATGGCATCCACCCTTAAGACAAGGGCAATAGGATTTGGCTGGGGACTATTCAAGGTGGGCTGAAGGAGCTTCTTGAACTTCCATGAGGTTGGCAGTGGAGTTAGATTAACCAAGCTGCCTCCCTGCTATGGCACTTGGGTACTGGGCAGTTGGGCACTGACCATAATCTTCTGGACAGGGATAGCGTGGCCACAGTGGTACAGGCATTAGTGACCTCAATCCTGGATTACTGCAATGCGCTCTGCGTGGGGCTGCCCTTAAGGCTGCTCCCAAAGCTGGACCTAGTGCAGAATGCAGCAGTTTGGCTGATGTTGGGAGCTGCCTCTTTTCAGCATGTAACTCCTTTGCTGTACTGGCTGCCTATTGGCTACTATGCCAGGTTTAAGGTTTTGGTACTAGGGTACAAACCTAAACAGCTTGAGACCAGGATACCTGAGAGAGCATCTTCTCCCTTACTAACCTGCAGGGTCACTGAGGTCATTGGAGGGCATGCTTCTGGTGGTTCCACATGGACCTTTGGCCCGATTGGAGTCCACTAAGAGAAGAGCCTTTAGTGTGGTGGGCCCTTCTCTCTGGAACTCTCTGGAGGTGAAGCAGGCGCCAACACTAGGTTGCTTCCAGCACCTCCTGAAAACAACTCTTCCAGGAAGCATTCCTCAACTGACCAGCCACCATTTTTATTGGTTCTTTGTTTTAAACGGAACAACTTTAATTTGCTGTTTTTAATCTTCTTTCTTTTTACTATTTTATTCCTATGTGCACCGATCCAGAATCTATTTTAGGTACGGAGTGGTATACTGTATACATATTGCAAATAAATAAATAAAACATCAAGGTATGCTGCTGCTGCAAACCACCTTTGGGGGACCACCTTAAGGTCTCTTGAGGGATGGGGATTGCAGGCCAGCTCACTTCTGGTCCTGGCTTAACATATACAATCCCTCCCCCAATGAGTATTCATAGGTTGCCACATATGGTTCACGTCATCTGCTATCTTCGGTGCTCCCACTACTCAAGTTCTCTCAGCAGATGGGCTGAGGTTCTTCTGCCAACAAGTAGGCTTCCAAATCATCCAGGTTCTCTGACTTGGTGCAAAGTTGTAGCAACTTTAAACCCAGTTCTGTGTATCTTCCATCCTTGTTTCCATCCCCATTTTCCCCACCACAGGCACAACCCAACCACAGCTTAATATTTGGAAATAAATTATATAAAAGAGCCTTCTGAGACCTACCCTTGGTCACTTTTATCACCTATGGCTCTGACCTCAACGAGATTATCCAGGTCTTGGCTTCTTTAGAGATGAAGCAAAATCAGTGGAAGGAAAGACAGCGATATTTTAATGGTCAGTCAGGTAGAATTATACATTTGATATTCAGAGCAAATAAACCACGTGAAATCTTTATAGTTCGGGTTCCAATGTATTTATGGCAATTCATAGTTAAGTTAGATTTGATTTCTGACGAAGGAAAATGGTAATGAGCTGAAACATGTAGCTTCATAGTGTCCTGCATAAATAAGGGCTTTCTCATAGGATCTCATCCTTCCACTATGGACATCAGGACAGCATATATGAGTGTATCTCTTTCTATATCTACAACAACCCTATGAGATTGGTCAGGGTGAGAGAATAGTGGCTTGCCAAGGCCACCCACTTAACTTCATAGCCAAGTGGGAATTTGATTCTGGATCTCCTAAACTTAGGTCTCCCTAATCAGGTCCAGGAGTCTGTCCCAGGGTCTGCACAATTTGGATTCCCCCAGGATTAATAGAACTCACCAGAAATGTATGGCAGCTTACAAAATGCCCAACAACATGTTCCCCCTGCTTTTGTACTTCTGGACCAGCAACAAATATATAAGCAAGCCAATGTCACTTATCAAGCCCCTACTGAGCTGTTATACATGGCTAATGGGTTGCATTTAGCTAGGTGAGTCATATTGCATAGGCCTGCTCTAACCAAAAATTATTCCGGGCAGCACACACAAGGTTATCCCATTTTATCCTCAGAACAACCCTATGTGAAACATTTAGGACTCTGTATTAATTCTCATTCTGTGACGACATCAGAAGAGCATAAAGGTAGTAGGTCCTACCTCCCAGTTCTCTCTGCAGTCACAGTTCTGCTAATGTTTGCATCTGATGCACTGGGTTTCATTGGACAGATCTGCCTACAAAACAGATAAAATAGATTTATTTCACATAATAGTTGTATGCTTTTCTTACTCATACAGTTTACCCAGATTAGGGAGACAAACTGTAATGATCTTCCAGACAAGATATAAAGATAAACCTTGGCATAGTTAGAATTCAGGTCAGGAACAGGCAACACGGCACCTACAGGAACCAATGTCCCCTTGGACACTTTTCTTGATGTCCACCAAAGTGCTCTTTCCCTCCCACTTTGTATTTTAAATTAACACAGTTGTGGGCACCACAACAAAATGGCTGCCTCGGGACGTGTGGCTAGCCATTCCTAATCTCCACCTTTTGTTTTTCATTATAATTTTGCAAGAGGTACCCATTCAGCATTTTTCACAAATTACAAAAGCATGGATCAGTTTTAAAAGAAATTATCTTAAATGCTAGTGATGGATAAAAAGGAACGAAAAAGGCTATGAGTTCTCTTATAGCTGTACTGTATTTTTATTCATATAATTCCACATAAGAGCTAACCCTAAGGTTAATACTTTGAGAGAAGTGGTTACGTTGTTGAGTCCCGAGTCTCAAGAGACTATTTTTAAAAATGGCATTATGAGGGGCAGGTCAGGCTGCCTGCGAGAAGAAGGTTATACTGGGTCTTGATTCCATCAGATCAGTAGCAAGTATCTAAATATAGAATTAAGATACAGTCAGGTTTATTTGATGGGGTCCTGGAAATGTGGGATACAAAACTTCACTAGTCTACATTTAAAACGCAAATTAAATTCTTCTTGCAAAAGCACTTTGAGCAATTTAATATATTGAGAACAGCCAGAGATGGGGGAGACAAAGTATGTGTGTAGATAGATATATAGTATGAAATCCAACATTGAACTAACAGAAGTCCAGTAGCACAATGGAGCTTTTTTCTCCCCATTGCAGCGCTCTGTGCCACCCAAAAATCTGAAGGTTTCCCAGCCCTCTGGAGCAGATTTTGAGGGTGTACTGAACACAGTTTTTAACCATTTTGTTTTCACCATTTCTAAGACCAGGAACCATTAGCATTTTTATGCCTAACCCAGGCACTCTGGATGAAATACTGTCACTTTCCAACCTTTCTGGGTTTTTTTTTAAATCAATCACTCAATCAATCTCTCTTTTGCATGGCTAGTAGTTAATGCTGATTGAGTTGCCAACAATCAATTTGCCATCAATAAGGTTCAATGCAAAACAACAAAACTGCTCCCCAAAAGAACATTTAAATAAGATTTCAATCACAAAAACAGCTCATGAGACTTCAATGGCTTAATCCTAAGAAAACTGACATTATAGTTGTGTTGAAGATACCAGTGCCTACAACGGCACAATGTCAAAATTATGATATTACATTGGGATTTCAGGAACAAAACAACTTGTAAAAATGATGCATCAAATGTGTTAAGCCTTCAGCGCTTGTATCATTACGGCAAGAAGTACATTCAAAATGCTTTTTTGGGCTGTTTTTATTTTCAAAACAAAGACCAATACACCAGCTCTGCCTGTAACCACTTACAATCACCAACAAAGAACAGGTTGAAAGGGAAGTGATGGCTATCCAAAAAATATAACAAAATGCATTAGCATTCTGAGTGCTAATCAATTACTTTAAGTATTAGTATTGATATTAAAATTTCATTCTATTTTTAGGGATAATTATCCTTCAACCTATATTCTACTCTAAATATGGCTAGATTCATAAGTCTGGGTTCAACCCAATATATTTTACTGTCAATCAACAAGTCTAAGTCCAAAATGAATATTTGACCTGAATGTAGAATTCTTTATGGGCATGTCCCAGCACACCCTTTGAGCTTATTCATACACACAAGGCTTCCAGTCCAATGGCAAGGCAATTTCCACATTCCACTGAGTCACCTGTATTATGTACTTATTTCTGCTGCTGTTACCCCATTCAAAATGCTAGGCAACCAGCAAGTTTTGTAAGCAAACAGTAAAGAAGCAGCAGTAACTCTCTTTTCCTGTGCAAGAGTTGGCAATGAAAAGGGCGACCTGTCATCAGAAATCTTGGATCTGAGCAAATGAGAATTACCTTCTAACACTGTGTCATCAGTACATCAGTACTGCCTAGTTTTGACAGGCCAGGACTATTTGTGTCCGGGTCAACACTCAAGGGGCAATTTGTAATCTAGTCAGTAAATGAAGCTGGTACAGGAATAGCATTTGTTCCAATTCAGGGCACAGTTTTCATTTCTGCCAAGACATTGACCAGACAGTGCCAAGCTGATTTAAATTCACCTCACTGAAGACTAGACCACAAATGGTAGCAAAGGATTAGGAAACTAAACAGCACCATAGTCAACCATGAAAACACATTTCCATTCTGCCAAAAATAACCTGAGCTGCCAAGAACAGTCATTTTCAGAATTAAACGGATGGGAAGGAGATGCATTTCAGGTTGTTTTAAGAAGCGGTATGAGAAAACAATTAGCTCGAAAGTAACACCAACTTGTTCGCTTAGACTTTTAGAATAAGCATGGCTTCCTAAGGCACTCTATTGACATCACCACTAGAAAGCACATTTGACTACTCTAGAGTAATCCTATTCCCCAGCCAGCATGTCTAAACATGTGTAGGATTGCGCCGTAAGTGGTTCATTTAGAAAAGAGGTAAAGATGGAGTATTTGGCTGCAAAAGTGAACCAGAGGGCAACATGTAGTGTTAGGAGGAATTCTGTTCGAAAGTTAATTTCCACAAAAACTTCAGATAAACTGGGGTTATTTTTCCTTGTGCTGAAATACAACTTACAAGATAAGGATTATTCATTTGCAGGACACCCCCAACCCAGAACCTGCAAAATGCAGTCCTTAAAGTCAACTGCATTTCCATTGTTATTCGTAATATTTCCACAAATGCCAAGCTTTAGAAACGGCTAATAAAATCATATCTCCCCACGTCCTACATTACAGTCTTTATGGGGCATCTACATAATATCATCCTTAGATAGGTGTCCTCTTGTGCCTCCCCCATATTTCTTCTGTCCTTTTAAAATTTGACTTTTTTTTAAAGTACCAAACAATAAGTCGTCTATGCAGGTGCAGCTTGCCTTAGTGCTATGCTTCCATTTTAAAAAAAGGGGTGTGGTGTTGACATGTGCAGTGATGTATTAGCAGGTGTGCTATCGCCTCATGTCTAGACCTCAACGCCCATTCCCTTTTACCTTTCTAGCTGGTATAATTTTAGCCACATTTTTAATCAAGTATAATTTTTCAAAAATCTATGTAAAAACAGCAATACACTGCCTTTCTGATCGACACAGTTTTATTACTGTTTATGTTTATCTTTGCTGGGTTTTTTAAAAAAATATTTCCCCCTACTTTTTAACATGATTGAAATAATAGTTCAATAATACAGAATTGTGCTTTACCACAATTATTAAATTGGGCCCCGTTCAGAAAACACGCTAAACCATGCTACTTAACTACAAAATGATTAATGGAATGTATTATGCATTCCATTAACCGTTTTGTGGTTATGCAACATGGTTTAGTGGGTTGTCTGAATGGGGCCTTGCTTTAACAAAAAAAATATTGTTTATTTTTTTTAAAAAATGCTCAAATTGTCCCCTCCCTGCCTACATAGTTATGTCACAGCCGCTAGTGTGGATGAAACCTAGTGAGGCGTCCACACACCAAAAGACACCATATGTCCCAAGTGTAGAAGGGCAATCACAGTTCTGCACATTGCTTACAGCACACTACAGAAGCACCCTCAGTTGCTCAGTTGGAAGGATCCTTAAATACACAGCTGTCTTCCAAATATTCTGGTACCAATCATCACCAACCCCCCCTTTCTACTCTTTAAAAAGATTGTTAAAGTGAGGAGTGGTGACTAGTGACTTTATGTAAAGATAGTCTACATTAATTAATCCTCAATTAATGATATGGTCTATAAGGAACCAGAAATTCACTCAAAAACGAAACAAAACCCACAACTAGATGTTTCTGATTACAGCAGACAAGGGGCATGTCTACACCAGCCCTATATCCCGGGAACATCCCAGGATCGTTCCTGTGCATACAAATGCCACACAGGGGATCAGGCAGGGACGATCCCTCCATTTTCCTGGGATAACCCTTAGGTGTAGAACGGGCCAAGGTTTCCAAACTTTTGTTTTAAAAGACTCTCACTCCTGTGCCTTTAAGAGCAGCTTTATTGGCAGACCTTAGCAGATGACTATGCCAGCAAAGCATTACTGGTTGACAGGAGCCGATGAAACTGCTCTTCAAGGCCCAGGAGCCATCTAAGGGAGGTAACTCCCACTTCACTGTTCCCATAGCTCACCCTCCCCTCCTGCTGACTGTAGCCAGTGACACTGTGGCCATGCCCTCTCCGCTGAGGATTCATTGTATCCTGTTGACTTTAGCATACTGCCTGGCTTCCAGTGTCTTTCATAACATCTCTCTGAACAAAAATATCCCTCTTTTGAAAATGCATTTGAGAACTAATTTTCATAGGATGAGCTTATTTGTCACCATCACATACCCATTATTATGGACTCCTTTAGTACAACACTTCATAAAGGTTGGCAGTGCAAGGGGGAAAGCTCTCTCCTTACCCACCCCCCTACTCTAAATTACATGCAGCACCATTTCCTAAGGGCACCACCTTCAGATCCTACTTTGCTCTCTCTCTCTCCCCCCCCCCCCCATATTCTCCCTCCCTACAATGCTGCTGAGATTGTTGTTTCATTGCCTAACCAGGGTAAGTAGGTTGGAATGCAACAGAAAACACATCACCTTTTCATGGGGGATTCTGACTGAAAACTAGAATATTTGCATGAGTGCTGCCATTTATCAGATAGACAATTGATCTATCAGGTGTCCATTTGTGTGAATAATCCCTTGGTATTGATGTTAGAAAAATTAAGGTTATACAACTGGCAAGGACAACACTTAATTTCTGTGTTACTTCCATTCTGGAGTCATATACAGGATTTGTGAGGGTCCCCCACCCCCACCCCTACTCACTCCCATTCCACAAGGTGTCAAATTTGGCCCTAGGGCCAAATTCAAGGATGCTGTACCAGGAATACAGGAAGGAACGTTCCAATTAAGCTTTTGAAGCCGCTTATAGTTTAGATACTGACACAAAATAGCCATATAGCAAGGTTACCATAGCAACTTGTAGCTCAGTCAAATACTGTTACCTCAGCTCTCCACCAATGGTAGAACTGGAACAGAATGCTGGATATTGCTAATAAGAACCACTGGGGAGGGTGAATATGAAATGAATGAGGAAGAGGATTACGAAAGGTTTAAACAAGCCTTTGTACAAGGGTTGTGGCAGCAGCAGCAGCTTTTCCTAGTTAATTCACTGATACTTTATTCTCTAAGATCTCTAGATTTGACAACAGAAATCTTTCATCAACATATTGTTTCCCTCCTGGAATATTTCATGACTCAATGTGTTTCAAGAGGGGAGTGCTCCTAGATTGCTCTATAGGGCACCAATATCTGCTGCAGGGTTTATTAAAGAAGTCTGATGACATATTCTAAAATATAAGCAGCTGCAAAGCTATTGGAAACCATATCCCAAATAATTGCATACCTGTGACCTAAATAAAGATAGCAGAGACTGGGCCTATAGGTTGGGACCCCAAAATTCCCCCTTTACTTTAAATTTAATGCTGGAGTGAACCTTCAGTTAAATACTTTCTTTGAGGCACACATCATTCTGATCAAATATGATTACAGTGTAAGTAAATTTAAGTTGCAATATAATGATTCAAAAGACATTTTCAGGCGTTACATCTGAACATTGAATTTCAACCTCTGTAGGGGGACATGGGGATATGTGTGCTGACTCTGTTCCCAACATCCCAAGCTGCTCCACCCCTGACCTTCCCACACTGGGTAGAAAGGGGTGAAGGGGACTTCTACATGCATTTTGGTGAATGCATATATATTCCTCAGAAACTTTGCTTTATCAGGGTTCTTGATCATGGTGAGGTTTCTCTGTGTGTTCACCAAAACATGTGTAGAAGCCACCTTCAGACCTTCCTCTTCAATATGGAAGGGCAGGGGTGGAATGAGTAGGGACGGGGCCATTGGGCGTGGGGCCAGGACATGTGTGGACATCATGGGTTGGGTTGGGCCCATGGTCATGGATCCACAACGCTTCAACGAGTTGGAATTCCCTGTTCAGGCATAGTGCCTAAACGGGGCGACTGACTCTGTATCTTTATACCATGTTTCTGCTGTTATATTTTTGTACATTATGAGATTCAGTGTAGTATAGAGTTTAGAGCAAGGGTGGGCAACTTTGGGAGGTTTGGAGGCCATTATCACCCCACCCATGGTTCACACCTTTCCCCCATAGCGTTGAATACCTGTAGTAGATATGGAGCACCTTCAGACAGCAGTCAACAGTGACCACATGATTTGTAATTGAAACCTTCCCCTCTGGGCAATGTTGCATAAAGTTCAATGAAACAGTTCCATCTAGTGGCAGAATTAATCCCGTGATTACTTTAAATACCAGATTCTCTCTCTCTCTCTCTCTCTGTGTGTGTGTGTGTTTAAGTGAGATTTCTAGGGGAATGTGCAGGAGATGTCCTGGAGACTGACGGCATCATGTAAAGGACTCACAAACTTCTGTGAGTGGTCAAACATGACCATGCAATAAATCACTCATGTAGAGAAGCCCTTACTCAGGTAAAAGGAAACACACAGATATATAATGTTGAGAAACTGTGATGAGTTACCGTTCCATTTGTATGCATGCAGCACCAGATACAAAAGCAGGCACAGCCCCTGCAGTTTTAACTGTTGTGATGAAGAGAGAATTTCACTAGGTTCCGCATGCATACAAATGACACCTGCTGAAATTCCCTTTTCTATGAAACTACTAAAGATACAGGAGCCCTGCCTCTTTTTCATATGGTCACGGGGTGCCTTCATACCCAATAGCAATCAATATTGCCCACATTAATCATCAACTCCAGCAACTTGCCTTACCTAATTCTGGGCTGATCATTCACAACAGCATTTGGCTTTGGAGATGTAATTATTTCTGATGAATAGATAGTCCTGCAGAACAAAATTGGAAATTTTATTTTACGCAGAAGTAGCATTTACTCAAGATGAGCATTTACTCATTTAAAACAAGATGACTACTCAAGAGTCATCTTGTTTTAAACACAAACTGACTTTGGGAGATAGGTCAGGCAAAGAAATAAAGTGCAATTGAGAAAGGTTACATAGGCCGTGTTCAGACGACATGCTATGCCACAGTGGTTACACATTTTGAGCTAAACATTATGGCATAGCACGTCATGTGAACCATGACTTAGCGTGTTGTATAAACCATTCCTAACCATGTGGCTCCATAACCACGGTTTAAACACACCCACTAACCATTTGCTGCAAAAGGGTTAGTGATGTAACCATGGTTTAGCATGTCATCTGAACAGGCCCAGTGTGACTTTGACAGCTGCCTGGGATTTTGAACCTCCCCGGACCAAGTCGAACACTTCTAGCTAGTAACCCACACTGAAAGGGCTAGGGAAGCACATTAAACATTACCAGCTTCCTGCATCATGGTCTCAATGTCAAATACTGTACCTGCTTTAGCAGCCATTCAGGATGTGACCAGTAAAGCTAGATAGAATCAAGAGACAGTGCAATCCTGTACATGTTTACTCAGAAGTAAGTCACATTGAAATGAACCATGATTCCTCTAATGCAAGTGGATATAAGACTACAGCCAGAATCATGCAGCAGCCACAAATACCACAAAGTAGGCTTGCTTTTCAATAGCAGGAGTGAGCAACTTCAGGAGGTCCAGGGTTTTTTTTTTTTTTTCAGTTGGTTCCATATTCCCCACCCTTCCAGGTTGCCAAGAATTAATTTTATAAATAAATAAATAAATAAATAAATGCATTTGTAGCTTGAGGGTTCCAATCTTTTGTCACTTGAGGCCCAGGTGGCTTCAGCGGCATAGAGTGCTTTCTACCAACCTCAATTGGTGGCCCTATCTGGACAGAGACAACCTGATTTCAGTCATCTATGGTCTGGTAATTTCCAGTTTAGATTACTGTAATGTGCTCTTTGTAGGGCTGCTTTTGAAGATGGTTCAGAAGCTGCAACTTATGCAAAATGCGGCAGCCAGATTGATAACAGGCAGGGCCTTGCTATTTACTGTTTTACTCTGTACAGCACCATGTACATTGATGGTGCTATATAAATAAATAATAATAATAATAATAATAATAATAATAATAATAACAAGATGGTCCAAACATATAACACCAATTTTGGACTGCTTGCACTGGCTGCCTGTATTTTTCCAAGCCTGGTTCAAGTTGTTCGTTTTGACCTATAAAGCTTTACACAGCTCAGGACCACAATATCTGACAGAGTGCCTCTCCTGGCATGAACCTACCCACATACTACTCTCAACATCTAAGGCCCTGCTCCAGATGCCTCCTCTGAAGGAGGCTTGGAAATCTCCCCAGTGAGGCCAGCCTGGCGCCACCCATGTTACCTGCTCAGTGGCAGGTTAAGACCTTCCTTTTCTCTCAGGCATTTGGCAGCACATGATAAGGTTTTTTATTTGGGTCCTGGACTTCTTATTGTTCATTGTTAAAATTGTTTAGGAGTGTGTGTGTTTGATGTCTGTTTATATGTTTTTATGTGAATGGTTTTTTATATTAGGTACAATATTTATTTTTTAAGATTTTTAATCTTTGTAAACTGCCTAGGGAGACTTAGCTATTGGGTGGTATAGAAATGTAATTAATTAATTAATTAATGCATTCATAACAGCTCAAAGGGTCAATATGACCTTGAAAACTAGGGACATCATAATTTGGAGGTGACAGGGACTTCCTGTGGCCCATGTGTTGCTCACTCCTGCTGTAGAATGTTATTGTCATTCCCTTGAAAGAAAAGGTTTCTCTTCAATTGTATATTTTTTCCTATGATAACTAGCTATGAAATAAACTACATAAATGGCAGATGCAGGGCTGTACAAAATTTGTAAGATTCCGTCTAAATACTGTGAAATAAAATACATACATCTTTGGTCCTCCTGCTTTGTCTGAAGTGGTAGGAACTCTGCAGAAAGAAAAAATATATATGCTACAGTTAGAAATGATTAATACTGGATTTTAATTATGTTCTGGATATTGCCAAATGTCCAAAATCAGCTCTGGATAATCACAACGTGAAGTAAGTCTGGAGCTGAATTGAGCAGCCGTGGCAATTCTGACTTGGCCTTGCTATTTATTTATTTCATTTCTATACCACCCAATAGCTGAAGCTCTCTGAGTGGTACACTGCTAACAGCTATGCTGTCAATCGACAGACATGACACAGGAAATTCAAGTGAGGGCAGTCCTATGTTTTCCAATCCAGGGTACTAACTGGTAGCCAGATACTTGCAACGCACAGTAATTATGAGGCATAGTTCTGACATCTCAGGAGTGTGTTTTAATTCCACCTCTACTGTCTGCCCCTGTGGATCACCTGTGAAATAACGAAATCATAACTAACACAAAATGGAGATAATCAGAAATAAAATCCAAGCGTTATACGTTTTTAACACTCCCATGGAGGTGATGGGGGGAGAGTACATTTACATAATATTTCGGTGCTATCACTGGGTAACTGTTACTTTTCTCCCACTCCACCGGTGGAGGAGGAGTTCAGGGCAAACCTGTCCAGAGTTAGAGAGCGCAGGAATCCTAGAATAGGAGTGGGAAACCTGTGGCCCACCAGATTACTGGACTATACCTCCCATCATCCATGACCACTGGCAATGCTGACTGGGCCTGATAGTAAAAGTCTCACATTGCCTGAAGGACCACAAATTTCCCAGCCCTGTAGAGAATATTTATGAAAATCTATTTCCAAATTACAAAGGGGGAGATCAGAGATGGAAACAGTAATCAGCAGCAGAGGCAGTTCTAGGCACAAAGAATCACAGAATCACTTGGCTTGCAGATGGGGACCTACACCTCTGTCCTTTGAACAGGTGAATATGTCATGTCTAACCCTACTGCCCCTGTTTTGGGAGAAGGTGTTTCAGGTAATCAATCAGAATCAGATTCAGAACTAGAAGACGCAGCATCAGACACCAGCCAACCTGTACCAGTGGGAGAGGAATATCTCATGGGCGATTCCCCAGCTGGGAGTCAGCCCTCTCCAGAGCTTATCTCCTCAAGGCCAAATCCTACACACTCGGTGGGAAGTGAACCTTTTTCTAGAGGCGAGTGTCCCGACAAGCTAGCTGATGCTAGGGTTCGCCGAAAGCTCAAACACACGGCGTGGAAGGAAGGTGTGAGAAAGTCAGTTCGATTATGCCAGAACCTGCCTCCGCACCAGGTGCTCTGAAGTTACAGGCATTTGAGAAGTAGCTTCCTATTCTTCTTGAACAGATAATTGTCTCGCTTAGTTTGCATAGATTTGCCTAGGGAGACGTTTCCAAGAGGTTAGACGCTATTCAGGTAGAAGAGACATTTGTTGCTTAATAAAAGTTTTGTGGATTACTTAGCAAGCCTCATCATTTGCCTCCCATCAAAAGCAGGTGTGTTCTGAGAAACACAACAGAATATCCCTTTGATGTGATGACTATCCTCTTGATTCACTCAAACCTTCTGAATTGGCATATACTGTCAATGTTCAAAGCCATTCAAAGTCCACCAGCCATTTCACACATGACATGGCAGCAAACACAACTTTGTCACCAAATATACACTTGATGAGGAAATGCGACCTACTGAATCTTGCTTCTATGATGTATGTATCTGCAAACCCAGGTTTGTTGCCTTAATCTGTTACATTTTTAGATGTACACTTAAAAACAAGTGTACACCTGAAAACATAGGTAGCCATAAACGTTATTCTAAAGAAGAATCATGCAAATAAGCACTGCATTCATCCTTACGGTTTATTGTTGATGGTTACTGCTGCAGCTGTATTTGGTGGGTTCCAGGAATGCCTGTACAAAGGAAAAGAAACACTGAATTCATTTGCATGCTGAGCATATTAAATACTTCACAAGAAGTGTAGAAGGTTATGAAATGTGTGGATGTGAATGTGTGCGAAACTGAGCCATTTTTGTAACATTTAGGAGGGCTAGAAGCACTTGGTGTGTATTATTTCAGTAATCCTTAAAACAACTCTTTAAGTAGTTCAGTATTAATATTTCCATCCATATTGCAGAGGGGAGGGGTAGAGGCTGAAAGACAGTGGTTTAACTAAAGTCGCATAGTGAGTTCATCAGCTCAGAGGCAAGATTTGAACTGGAGGCTTTCTCGTTCACAACTTGGCAGCAGAATGTTTGCACGAGATGGTTAAAAGTTAATCCTTTAAGCAGTCAGCAGAGAAGGAATCATTACTCTGTAGTTAGAAATACGATCATTAAAATCTTCTAAGTCAGGGGTAGCAGAACCTCTTTCTGTCTGGGAGCCAAATTCCATTTTGGAGAAGTTCTTAGGGGCAAATTCCAGTGTTGAGTAGGTCTGAATGCAAAATAGGTGGGGCAAAAAACACCCACAAAATACCAACATATTTTAGCTTGAATAGACTGACCATATGAAAAGGAGGACAGGGCTTCTGTATCTTTAAAAGTTGTGTATAAAATTGGAATTTTGGCAGTTATTGTTATGCATGCAGCACTTGGTGAAATTCCCTCTTCATCCCAACAGTTAAAGCTGCTCTGGCTGTACTGGAGTGACCAGATACAAAAGATGGCAGGGCTCCTGCAGATTTAAGTGTTGTGATGAAGAGGAATTTTCACCAGGTGCTGCATGCATACAAATGACACCTGCTGAAAGTCCCTTTTCTATACAACTGTTAAAGATACAGGAGCCTGGTCTTCTTTTCCATATGGTGACCGTAAATATGGCCCATGGGCCACATCTTACTCATCCCTGCTTTAAACAAAGAGAAAGACATGTACATTTCAAACAAGCATGTTAACACACTTTTAGATCTATATTCAGAGAATCTCAAGGCCAAACCACATATTATTTTAGACATAACTAGGAGCTAGCTCTTTCTACCCTTTTTTTTACTCTAAAGTAAACACAGGAGATACAATCTGTATCAGGACACTAGTATAGGAGGTAGTTTTTTTTTAAATATAATTCTTCACCCTCTGGTGTGGTCCCAATCCAGACGGGGGGATTCATACGTACAATTTACATTGCCAAAAAGTATCCTATTTGATTAAATGTATCTATTCCTGGCAATTTAAATTGCAGGTCCCCCCCACCCCGATCCAGATTAGGACCACAGCAGTCCAAAACAGATTCTAGCTCCTACACTTACTTTAGAGTAAAAAACCAAAGAAACACACAAATTCTTCTAAAGCCTTTCCTAAGGGCTCCATCACACGTGGGAAAGCACGCTCCCTACCGTCACTTTTCCACTCCTGGTTTCGTTGCTCAGTTACTTCCTGTTTCAAAACAGGAAGTAAACAATGAGCACAAGGCCCATTCAGTTGGGCGTTCTAATCACGCTGCTTCTCCTGCACACAGCAGGAGAGAGCAGCAACTTCCGGTTTTAAAAATATTTCAGACTTTCTGTGGTTTTTCTTGTGGCGCAAGGAAGGCCAGAAGGGGCGGAAGGCACATGGGAGACAGGTGACGTCATGTGAAGGACCTGCAAAAAATCCGTGAGTGCCCAGTAACGAGCATGCAAAAAACACTTGTCGGACGGAGCCCTAAGATTTGGGAGTTGGACACAAACTTTGCTAAAATTCTAGTTCTTACCTTTTGTGTTGTTCCACATTGTCTGTGGTGGTCTTCTGGTTTGAGACTGGGGGAGGCATCCATGACTGTCTATTCAATGTTAATGAATGAACAATTTATATTACAGCTTATTTTACAGAGTCTTGTATCTGAACACCAATAAAACCTAAAGACAAATCATGCTGTCTATGGGCCAATTTATGTCACATTGTTTTAAGTCCCAATTAAAATGAATGGGGATCTGGAAGAACTTAATTGGATCCTGCCTGTTGTGATTTTCATCAATACAAAGCAAACCTTTCAAAATATACATCTCTGCTTTTGTCTCCCTACTGAGAATTTCTGAGAATACATTTCTTTTCAGAATCTCTAGCATTTCCTATTCCAGGAATAAAGCTGCCATTTCCCCTAAAAGTGGGGGGAACCCAATGGCTTTCACGTGTTCATGTCTACATATATTTCTAGAATCAGAATGCCTTTTCTATATTTTGGATGCATAATCTTTGACCAGTTAAAGAATTCCAGGTTGCAAGACTAGGACAGTACAACGTTACATTATGCCCCAAATGGTAGGAATTACTTAAACCTAGTCTGTGTGGCCCTGAGTGCCTTCTGATCATGCCTGACACAAGGAAGCACCCTAAAAACTCCCAAGGGCTTAGCTATACCAGAGTGACCAGATACAAAGAGGGCACGGCTCTTGCAGCTTTAACTGTTGTGATGAAGAGGGAATTTCACCAGGTTCTCTATATATACAAATGACACCTGCTGAAATTCCCTTTTCTATACAACTGTTAAAGATACAGGAGCCCTGTCCTCCTTTTCATATGGTCACCCTATGTCACAGTGAGGGTTAGAAATAAACCTGTTTTTAAAACCTTATTAGGTTAAACCGGGTGGGGAAAGGAGGAAGTAGCCTTTTTTTCTGGCAAAGAAAAATCTTACATTTGTGTTCAACCTACTGAACAAGACGGCAAGTGGACGGCATATGGTCACCCTACTTAAAAGGCAACTATCCTTTTAGTAAGTAAAATGCATTATGTAAGTAACCATCCTGTGCTTGAACGTTATGCTGTGCTGCTAGCCTAAATCAGCCTAGTAGTATTCTTAGCATTTATAAAAAAAAATTATTCCATAGGTTTTTTAAGCTCCTCAAGGACTTTGCCAAGTCTGCACAGGGAACCATTACTCCAGACTACTTCTACTTGTGTCTACCAGGTTTATCTTGGTGTAAGTTTGCAAATCTATCTTTTGAGTTAATTGAATACTTCACCCTTCTGACATGTAAAAATCTTTTTCAAAGGACTTGGTGAGGATAATTATAGAATCAATTTCTGCATTAGGAAGGTAGCTTTCACTAAAACATTTACCGATACATGGATTACATTCCAAGGCAATAAAAATAAACAGGACAGATACCTTTTCTTCTTCACAGGTGATGTGACATTGCCTGTTTTGACAGATATATCAAGCTCCTTGCTGTAAACACAAACACACCACAATTTAGTGTTTTCAGACATAACTTAAGTTCATAGGTCAATAAGTATTCAAACATGATATCTACTATCAGATTGTCCCTTTGTTTTTTGGGGAATTAATGATCTGCCTCATCTGATGACATCATAGCTAACTAAATTGTTCAAACAAGAAGTGGAGATACAAAACTAGCAATGCCTATACTTGGGGTTTTCTAATACCGTAGTTCCTTTTAAAGGATCTTCATTATGTACCAATCTGAAACTTAAAAAGATTGAATTTCACTTTCTTCCACATATTGATGGTGCCTCAAGGTGATGATTATCAATAATAATAATAATGATGATGATAATAATAATAATAATAATAATAATAATAATAATAATAATAATCAGCCATTTTAAGAATTACATTTCATTGCCTCTAAAGATTTTGTTCCAGATGGGCAACACTCAACCCAGGGACACGGTTTGGGCAACATCGATAAACAGCAGCAGCAAACTGACATCAAAGTTGATGCGTCTGAATCGTGAAACCATCAAAGGCATTGGGAATTCTGCGTAAGGAAGTTATGCGGAGACTGAGGGAGGTTGTGCTGACTGAGAACTTTGAGGCTTCTGCGGATCTAATGCCCTGCCGGGTTTCTCCCTGCAGGATGGGATGGGCGCTGGAGGCAATTTTTGCATCTCTGTTCTGCCACAGCATGCCAGGTCATTACTCGAAACTGGAACCTCATGTACACCTCCCATATCTCCAGCAACCCCCCCCTTCTTGCCTGGATGCAAATTGCTGAAGGATCTTGATGCCAGGCAGGAAGAACTAGATTGGGATAAAGGAGGTATCGTGGGCCTCCCATTTCTGGTAATGACTTATTGTGCCTTGGTGGCTGTCCATGCCTGTGGATTGTTGCAGGGAAAGGGCTCAGTACTTTACAAATCCTCCTGCATGCCCACATAAAGATTGATCATGGAATAAAATAGCTAAGCACTTTTAAAAAGTACAAATGGACAAGCCATGCGGAATGAATGTACTAAGGAAGGATACCTTGGATAGTTCCTTCAAGAGTTCTGACCGGCTCCAACTTAAACCAAGAGCAGATTCACAGCTCTACTGACACTGGAGCCACCAGTGCCTAGGTTCATACTTTTAATGATAAACCATAATTTATTTTTACATCTGAATGAGGCCATTGTGGCTCATGTGAAAAAACCCTGACAGATCATGCCAGAATCAAGATATTGTTTGTTTGTTTTTAACGAAGCATGGCTCTGACTTGGTATTTCCCCATAAGTAGGGTGACCATATGAAAAGGAGGACAGGGCTCCTGTATCTTTAACAGTTGCATAGAAAAGGGAATTTCAGCAGGTGTCATTTGTATGCATGTCGCACCTGGTGAAATGCCCTCTTCATCACAACAGTTAAAGCTGCAGGAGCTATACTGCAGCTATACTGTGACCATATTTAAAAGAGGGCACGGCTCCTGCAGCTTTAACTGTTGTGATGAAGAGGGCATTTCACCAGGTTCTCCATATATACAAATGACACCTGCTGAAATTCCCTTTTCTATGTAACTGTTAAAGATACAGGAGCCCTGCCCTCCTTTTCATATGGTCACCCTACCCATAAGCTTTGGTTTACAGCATGATTGGTCTTCCACCATAACCGGTTCCCTTGCGACATCAACAATTTCTGAAGTTCTGAATCCCGCAGGTGAGCTATATCCTGTGTTAATTCCCATGTTATCATTACTGGTTCCCAGGAAGGAGAGATGGCTACACATAAAGTACCCAGTTGATTTCTCCCAATCTTGCTGTGCCCCCTAAATGGATAACTCTAAAGAATTGCTCACACGTACCTCTTACTTGGCCTGCTATCTAAGGCAGGAAGCGTATTTGCTTTGTCAGCATCACTGCTGCCAGAAATCCTAAATAAAGATAAGTAGCAAAGTGAGTTTTCACTAAGAGTAGAAACTAGCTTTTGTTAAAAAGGAAGAGTGCCTGAATTAAAATGACAACATCTAATATTTCCTAGCAAAGCAGAAAAAGTTTGCCGTAGCTGCTGCACACAATTTTACAATGATAATGAGAATAGAATAGTATACTAGCTGACTCAATTAAAATGCTATTGCTTATTTGTTTGAAAAAAGTTTTGAGCTTGCAGAAAGAGCTATTTTAATTAAGTTTTTAAAAAGCAATGAATTATTAAATGTCCCAAGATTATTGTACATTCTTTTTTAAACGAGTCTTGCATGGCAGTGGAAAACATCAAGTACTCTGACAAGCCCTTTAATGAAGACCTAAAATGGTTCTGCAATGAAAGCAATCCCTTACCACTCCATATGGAATATAATGTTCCCCCACCATCACCATCACCACACACAGTGTTTTTGGGAGATCAATACAATTTGAAGATGTCCATCGTATACAATTCCTGGTGGAACACAGTTGGGAGATTTACAGCCATTACCTCAACCCGAAGAGGCTATGGTAGCTGTGCTTAACATTGATTTCATGCAGCCATTAGATTTACATTACAGAAAAAGCACACGCCCTTTCCTGGCCTTTATGGATTTTATAGTTTCTGCTGAAAAACGTTTTCCTGACATGTCAGTGAAAAGGTGCCATTGTCAGGTTCTAGCTAACAGGGCTAAAGCAATTATTTACGGAAGCAAATGCAATAATATGCATAGTACTTCTGAATACACATGCTAAGGACTGCATTGTAAATAGACATTGCAGCAAACTTGGGGCAGGTTACAGCTCACACAACAATTGCTCTGCTACAATTTATTTGTATCTCGCTTTTCTCTCCAAAAGGAATCGGAAAGCAGCTAACATCATATTATTGTTTTATCATTTCCTGTAAACCGCTTTGGGATTTTTAAAATGGGAAGCAGTATATAAATATTCTAAAATAAATAAATAAAGTACAATAAACCGATAAACAAATGATGCCCTCTCAGCGGAGAATTTCTCTCTTCGCCGACCCGTCCTTCGCCCTTGTCCCCATACCAACGGGGGCGGCTGTAACAATGCCGCCCACTGCCCCGTTGCTATGGAAATGAGGGGTATGCAAGTATCTGAGCTGCTGTTGTGACAGAAGGGCAATCCTTTGGTCAGGGAGGCGGGATGCAGGGGAATTGGATGCTTAAGCATCCGCCTGTCTCAGCAAAGGATTGCCCTTCTGTTATTGTGAATGGGGACGGGATGTGACGTGGAAGAATCTGTGCTGTTCGCCACAGCAACATGTAGGATTCTTGCACGTGCCCCACCCTGATATCGGTGGACGAGTTTCTCCTGTGCTTAGGGATCAGCCTGAGGGAATGGAAGGGGCTCCTTCTATCCCATTGAGGCTATCTCCAGATGGATCGGGATGGTGGGGGTATGGTGGCAAGGGATGTGGGGCGCCACAACTGGCAGCACTCCACCCAGGGATGGCATGTGCTTGTGCCGGGAGCATGTGGGGAGCCAAGGATCACTCCACCCCACCAAGGGACGTCACAATCGGGGCTCCCCAAAAGCTTGCCGGCACAGGATTATTTCCACTGCCAATGGAGCCCCAATGGGCTAGAGTGGCCAGGGTCTCTGCTGCTCTTACCTTGCAACTCTATCGGCAGAGGAAATAATCATCAGAGCCTGTGACACAACACGATAACCAACGGTTGTGCAGAAAAACAACTCTGCACACCATTGGTTATCTCCGTTGGTTATTTTTTGTTGTTGTTGTTGGAAATAACCAACTGTGACATGGTTTTTGCCCAACAGATGGCATGTTAGTCAACGGGGGACTATTTAAACACTGTTTGATTAAATAGTCCACCATTGACTAACGTAGGGTGACCATATGAAAAGGAGGACAGGGCTCCTGTATCTTTGTATTGAAAAGGGAATTTCTGCATGTTTGATTTGTATATATGGAGAACCTGGTGAAATTTCCTCTTCATCACAACAATTAAAGCTGCAGGTGCCCTGCCCTCTTTTAAATCTGGTCACTCTAGTATAGCTCCTGCACCTTTAACTGTTGTGGTGAAGAGGGAATTTCACCAGGTTCTCCATATGACACCTGCTGAAATTCCCTTTTCTATGCAACTGTTAAAGATACAGGAGCCCTGTCCTCCTTTTCACATGGTCACCCTAACTAACGTGTCACCCAAACTGAGCCAGTGTCACTCCATTTGATCTTCAAAACAGAATTGTGAGAGGGCCAAGGCTGAGTAATAGCAACTTGTTCAAGGCTGCATTTCTATAGAGAGCTTTGGCTATTGGGCGGTATAAAAATGCAATAAATAAATAAATAAAATAAATAAATAAATATACATCGGGGTGCACACCCTCTTTCACCACAAAAGCCCAATTCCATTTCAAAGAAGCTTTCAGGGGCTGCATTCCAGTGATGGGTGGGGCTGGAGGCAAAGGGGTGGGGCCAAAATGCCAGCATATTGTAGCATAAAAGTTTTACTGGCAGGAACCAAGCCTTACGGGAGCCATTTTGACATTTTAGAATGTGGGGAAAGCTGTACAAAAGCTAGGAAAACACCAAATAATCAGATGGGCCCAGGAGAAGTGAGAGTGGGACTTCAAGAGGGCTGGATGTTGCCCCCAGGCTTGAGGTTCTGTACCCCCCTCCTATACACATTTACCTGGGAGTGAGTTCCATTGATATCAGTGGGCCTTACTTCTGAACTGGGACCCATGGGGTGTTGCATTGCACGTGTACTTCTTTACCGAATGGGGAGGCTTGTACCTAGGCCTCACCAGTCTAAATGTAACACTATTTGCTTCATGGCACCGATATCTCCACACACCCAAGTCATCAAATCTGAGTGAAATCATAAGCCTACCAGGTTTTTTTTTTAGCCATCCAAAAAGTATAACCTCATCCAAACTTTATATAAGAACATAAGAACATAAGAAGAGCCCTGCTGGATCAGACCAAGGGTCCACCCAGTTCAGTACTCTGTTCACACAGTGACAAACCAGCTATCATCCAGGGATGAACAAGCAGGACATGGTGCAACAGCACCCTCCCATCCATGTTCCCCAGCAACTGGTGCACACGGACTTACTGCCTCAAATACTGGAGACAGCACATGTAAACTAACAAAGCAATCTATATAAAAAATTACCTGTCTAAAGTAGTATCAGATCTGTATCGGCTAAGCAAAGTTTTTTGATCATCATTTTCATCTGCGCTCCTGTCATTAAGGAAAATTAATTATATTAACTGAGGATTTAAAAGATTTTAAAGAAGAATCTCAACCGCCAAAGTCTCCAAATGAGACCTGCCAACTGATTAATCTCTGTCATTTCATAAGTGTTTTTTTAATTAAGAAATAAATTAAAATACTGTAATATATCAGATAAGGGAATCAGTTAAAGATATTTATAAATAAGATCTTTCCTTTGGCTGAATTGCATAAACAATTGTTGAGAAATTACCTTCACACTTTGAGCGAATCATTAGAGTTGCATTAACTATCTGTGGTCTTGTCTAGTTTTAAGGTTTTAACTTGTTTTAACTGTCTAACTGTATTAATCAGATTAATGTTTTAATGGTTCATATGATATTGTAATGGCCTTTGGCTATAAACAATAAAGGAGACTTGAATAGAGTTGCATTATAATCATCATCATCAACAACAACTGAAATCTGAGTTAAACCAAAGTTCTGACTTTCGTTGCCACAATAAAGTAGGCTCTTGTTACAAATTAAAAACCAAAGCAAATAATTGTTTCCTGCATATATACATGTGAAGGACCTGAAAAAACCCAGAAAAATTCAGAAAAAAACAGGGTGTGTCCCCTGAAGGCTTTTTTGGTTTTTTCCAAAAAAAAAATGAAAAAAAAATGAAGAAAAAATGGATTATGGGATGTTTTATTTTAGCATGATGAATAAAATGTTTAAGACAAGGTGTTCAAAATGTTTACTTCTCCAAATGATTTCTAAAAACTATATACAGTATCAGATTATTAGAATTTCTGTGCCCCAAGGACAAGCAAGTCCTAGATTGCAAACTGAGACTACAACTCTGAAATGCAAGCGCAAGATGCATTTCTGCCTCAAGGGGGCAGCACTGCCATTGAAGCAGATGCTGAAACTGATAGTGAGAGCTGTAGCTCAGAAAATGAGTCTGATTAAATTCCATGCATATTCATTGAACCTTGGTCCCCCCCTTTTTCTCAGTTCTTTTTATGGGAATGGGGGCTTTATGTCTGCTTGACACTGTGGAGGACTGGCGGAGACATAAATAATTTTCTTTGTTACTAACGTTGATGGTTTCTTCTGTTGTTGTTGTTTTTAAATTGTTTTTTGCCTGCTCCTCATAAACTGGCAAAACCAAAGAGGTTCTTTAGCGTTCAGGTGTTCCTAACAGTTCAGGAGCTTGTAGCTCCATTTGTTACAAAAATAAAAATAAAAAAGTAAATTCAATTTGTAATAATTGTTTGAATACACTGTACTTTTAATATACCAAATGTAATAATTTTATGCCAAACCAACTTGGACTTAATTACATTTTATGTTCTTAAAGTTACAAAGTGACTTTCAATCTATAAAAGTACTAATATTGCATTATTTCAATTTTTCAAAAATAAATAAAATAAACCCATTTTCCCCCAAAACCCCTCAGAACCCACCCACCCCGTTTTTTCCCCATGGCTTCAAAATTTCCAGAAATTTTACATCTCTACTGCATGTCTTACCACATTTTCAAATAACTGGGGTGGGAAATACACTGATGAACAAGTTACTGTACCTGTGTAAGCCGTCTTGTGATTTGTATTGATTAAGAACCACTCTGCCATAGTTCTCATCAGTGCTGCAACAAACCAAGTGTTTCATATATATTGTTATTTCCTTTTTATCTACATACATACCCAAACAATTGGAAAAAAAAAACCATAATGAAATACAAAAGAATAAAATTCTTTAAAATCAAATTATAACAATAAATCTGTGGCTGTTCGTTTACTCGGGAAAGGATTGTTTAAATAAATGTCTTCAGCAGACACTAAAAATGGAACAACATTGATGTCTGTCTGACATCAGGTGGCAGGAAACTCCACAGAGTGGGAGCTAGTGCAGTAAAAGATAATAATAATAATAATAATAATAATAATAATAATAATAATAATTTATTTATTTGTTACCCGCCTCTCCCTCCGGATCAAGGCGGGGTACAAAATAAATGCAAATGCCATAAAATACATATAATTAAAACATTTAAAACTAATACATTATTAAAAGCAGCACATTATTAAAAGGCTTCTTAAAATTCAACTGGGTAGGCCTGCCAGAAGAGATCAGTCTTTTTAGATCTTCTCTGAATGGATTCTAAACTAAACAGAGCTCAGCCCCATGTGGAACCATCAGGAGAACCTCATCCAAAGACCTCAGTGACTGGGCAGGTTGATAAGGGAGAAAGGTGCTCTCAAGTATCCTGGTCCCATCTTAATAAAACCTTAAACCTGGCCCAATAGCAAACAGGCAGCCTGTGTATTTCCCTCAACAAGGTGTTACATGCTGAAAAGGAGCAGTCCTCGACAACACACAAGCTGCTTTTGGAACAACCTTAAGGGCAGCCTCACAGAGTGTGCTGCAGTAATCCAGTCCTGTGGTTTACTAGTGCCTCTACCACTGTGCCCACAGGGACACCGGGCGTCACACGAAGCCCGGGAGTCTGCGCTTTTCCTAGCTCAGCAGGCTCTTTCTTCGTGCCTGTTTCAGGATAGAGGAAAACTAAAATGGATACGGGTGTGGTGCAGATGACATCAATGGGTGTGACCATCCGGCCCATGGGGGGGTCTAGTGAGGGGTAATCTGGTACCTCAGCTGTAAAAAAATTCTGTGCCCCTGCTGTAAATGATTTGACACATGCACATATACATATTCTGAACCGACAACAGATGTAGCTGACAATTTGGATTCCTTGGAGTTAGAACTCTGCAGCTATAATGTACAATACATGAAACTTTGTTGAGTTTTTAGTTATTAATGTAATACAGATACATGGATGTCAGAGCAGAAGAGGTTTATTCTGATAATGGAGTTAAGATAAAGATATCATTATCCAATTGATAATCCCTGATAATTGGCCATGCTGGTTGGGGCTGATGGGAGTTGGAATTCAACAATATCTAGAAGGCCACCGGTGGCCAACCCCTGAAACAAAATAAGGAAGCTCTCAATACCACCTTGTATAGTCAAACTCACATACTTCAGCCATAAGTCTTTGGGGTCATCTACACCAAGCAGGATATTCCACTATGAAAGTGGTATAAAAAAGGCAGGAGCCACACGACTGCTTTATAGCACTATTGAAGTGCACTGCAGGATCTACACTACTATTTTATAGTGATACTGAAGTGCACTGACAACTGATGGGGCCCAGGACACATCTACACCAAGCAGGATATTCCACTATGAAAGTAGTATGAAAGCGGTATATGGTATGTGTCAAAGGGCCCCAACAGTTGTCATTGCACTTCAATACTGGTATAAAGCAGTAGTGTGGCTCCTGCCTTTTATATACCACTTTCATAGTGGAATATCCTGCTTGGTGTAGATGAGCCCTTTGTCTGTTGAAGTTTTCCCTTCATCTACAGATAACCTATAAATGATACCATTTGAGTCCTTAACCTCTCTCCCTCTGGCTATTATAAACTTGATCACATTCTCAGTTATACAAGCTAAACTAGTCATTTTCAAGCTTTCCCCCTTCAGGGAACTTGCTAGTTGAGGGAGACCTGGATGTCTACCATGGAACCGCTGTTTTTTGCAGAACTGAGAATTGTTATAAGGCGCATATTCATTAAGGCACCCCAGGGTTCCCTGGAACACAGTTTGAAAAACCACCAAGTTAAACTAACCATTGGGCAAAACAGATTGGTTGTAACAGATGCTGTAAGGCTGAGGGAGACCGAACAGATGCATTCCAGATCGCTTCTTCTTTAATTTGTTCATATAACTACCCTACCGTCTGAAGTGAAACCCTGTGAAGTTTACATGCCTTGCAAGACGCGACACATTGCAAGCGTTCTCTGAAGCAATGTTAAACATTCCATCTGTGTTTGATTTAAACCTCTTCTGTGGGACTCTGATATTTTCCTTTGATCTGCAGTGCCTTCCGTTGGGAGAAGTTTTGTTAAAATTACACACAAAACCACACACACAAACACACACCTCTGTGACATGCCTCTCATCCCTCTTCTGTTTGAACCTGGTGGCTGAGCCAAAATGTGAACTGCCCAGAGAGCTTCAGCTATGGGGCAGCACACAATTTATTTATTTATTTATTTATTACATTTCTATACCGCCCAATAGCTGGAGCTCTCTGGGCGGTTCACAAAAACAAATGCAATAAATAAATAAATAATGACGCAACTAGAGGCAAGTCCCTCAGAAGAAGTAAAAAGGCTCTCCAACTGCAGTAGTAGCTAACACTTTGCTGTGAGACCTTGGACTTAGCTAGACTTACCTCATAGTCCGCGATGGAGGAGGGAAGATCTCACGTTGTGATTAACGTGAGATCCTTCCTCTGTTTACACATGAGGCGCGACGACCTCAGGAAGAGAGGCGTCGCGCCTGCCATTTATTTTTAATTTTTAAAAAAGACGGAGCGCACGAATGCTCGTGTGCTAAAGGTAGAGGTTTTTTTTTAAAAAAAAATTAACTTAATTTCCCTGCTCCCCCTCACCCTACCCCCGATGGGCGCAGCACTCCTGAGGAGCACTGCACTCCGTGTGCAGCTCCTCGCGCGGAGCCAGGTCAAACCACAGCAACGGGCCCCACATTCCACGGTCTCAGGCTCAGCCCAGGACGACGGAAAAAGCGGGCCCAAAGGGGAGGGTGAGAGCGAGATCCCGGGGCAAGGGAGAGATCATTCCTCCCTGATCCCGGGATCCCCTGTGCGTCATGTGGACGCACAGGGATGATCCCAGGGTTCACCCTGGGATTTCGCCCAGTCTAGCTAAGGCCCTTGTTTGTCTAGCACAAGGATGGGCAACTTGTGGTCCCACAGATGTTTTGGCCTATAACTCCCATCAGCCCTACTCAGGATAGCCAGTGGTGATAGATGATGTGATCTGTAAACCAAAACATCGGGAGAGCCACAAGTTGCCCACCCCTAGTCTAAGGGCACAATTCTCACTTTGGATCAAGAGTTTGAAACCCATAGAGAATGGAGAGCCTGTTTGAGCCCGAGTATCATATTCCCCTGTGAGGAAGCTCTCGCGGGAAACAATCCTGGGGCGACCGGAGAATGAGGCAAAAGTGGGCATGGCCAAAGTAATTCTGCCACACACCGGGAAAATGGCTGAGCAGCAGGAGGAAAGGGAGCTAAATCCCCCTTTTCCCACTCCTCAGATGATTTTTAGCATCAGCTGATCAGTGGGGTAAGGATCGCGAGGAAGGTTTTCAGCCCATGGGCTAGAGGTTCCCCACAACTGCTTTAAAAAGTTGAAGACTATAGGAAGAGTTTATTCTCTCAGCATTTTAACAGTCTATAAATTCAATTTTAACTTTGCGGTTTTAAATTTGTATTTTAAATTTGTATTTTAAATCTGTGTTTCTGCACTGCTGCTGATTTTATCCTGGTTGTGCTTTTATATTGTATTTTATAACATGTGTTTATACTGTTTGTTTTATACTTTGAATGGTTTTAATTTTTGTGAACCGCCCAGGGAGCTTCGGCTATTGGGCGGTATAAAAAAATCCAATAAATAAATAAATAAGAGTTGTGCTAGATTAGGGTGACCATACGAAAAGGAGGACAGGGCTCCTGTATCTTTAACAGTTGCATAGAAAAGGGAATTCCAGCAGGTGTCATTTGTATATATGGAGAACCTGGTGAAATTCCCTCTTCATCACAACAGTTAAAGGTGCAGGAGCTATACTACAGTGACCAGATTTAAAAGAGGGCAGCTTTAACTGTTGTGATGAAGAGGGAATTTCACCATGTTCCCCATATATACAAATGACACCTTTTCAATACAACTGTTAAAGATACAGGAGCCCTGTCCTCCTTTTCATGTGGTCACCCTATGCTAGATCAAAGGAAGGTTGAGCCAGTCAGGTTGCCTTTTCCAAACACGGTCGGCCAGATGCTACCAGGAAACCCTCAAGGAGAGCATGAAGACAACATTGTTTCCTTGAACAGGATGGTTCAATTTAATTATCATGGCTAATGGTCATTGATAGATTCATCCATGCAATTTTGTAATACACCCCACACAGACGTGTATAGTAATACCAAGAAAATAATATTGAATGTATGGCCTTCTTTGTCCTAAGCCAAAATGGGTTCTTTCCTTACTTTTCCTCCTCAGGTTTTTTCTTTATCCAGCTGTTATCTTGCAATAGGGTCCTTCGTTTGTTGACCTCATTAATAACTTGTTGTCTGCTCTTCATTGCGAGCGAAGCATTCTTCTGATCTATTAGTGCACAGACAGAGATATTTTAAAAATTACATAACGAAGCGCTCTGACCTTTTGAAGCTTGGTGATCACGCCTTTTCAGTTGCTGGGCAGACACTGTGTAGCTGCCTCAGGAGATCTGTCTGCCTCTCCCCATCATGATTTTTCACTCGGAGCTGAGGACATTTCTGGCCTTAAAGACTATTCTATGTTTAGTTTGGACTCCTTGTTGTTATTCTATTATTTGCCCTCTCTTTTTTTTTTGGTTTGGCTCTTTATATTGATTGCTGATGTAAGCCACATTGGATGCTTCTAAGTGAGGCAGAAAGGTGGGACATGAATGCATTTAAAACCAACAAACGAATGAACATCCTATGCATGTTTAGACAGAAAAAAAAGTACTACAATTCCCAGCATTCCCAAGCCAGACTAAACATGCATAGGATTGCTCCCTTAATGAATATTTGGAGATTTCTAAAGGCTAGCCTTGAATCAACTGATCCACTCACAAGCTGGACCTATTTTTGTTGCCTTCAGACATTTGCAAAATCCTCTCCAATCACTTCGAGGAAGAGCCAGCAAAGAGTCAGTTGAGTTCACACCCATACACGTGCAAGGACACCACTTGATGACTGATACATCAAGTGATGGCTTGCTGGTATGAATGATCCATCACAAATTAAGCGCCACAGTTAGAACTTTCACCTCACCTCTGTTCTTTAGGCACAGATCCACACACTTAACTGCAAGTGATCAAGTGAACGGACATCAAATGTTAGACATGCATGTCCTGATTCGGGTAACCTATGTCTGTTACCTTCCACAATATGTTTTATGATATATACTAAAGTTTTGTAGCTAAGGTCCAACATAAACATGACACCAGGCATCTAAGAAAAAATTTTCTTTGTCATTTCCATCCAGTTGGCATCTTATTTGAACCATCCCCACAACTACTCACGCATCATTAGCAGGCAAGGGATTTTTGGTTTGGAGCTTGTCTGCTAATACAATTAGCAGTATGGGATGCCATATGCTTTTCTTGTATACCAGGTATCATGTTTAAATTGGCCTCAGAGAAAGCCAGTGCCACATATCTTTTGAGAGTGACCACAGCATAGGTTAACTACAAGCTGGCATCCACTTCCACCTTGAAAAGAGTCATCAGTGCATGAAAAGAGAGAGTGAACAATGCTATATTGCGATGGAAAACAACAGAGGAATTTGAACAATGATCTTTCTAGCCTAGCACAGTCAAACCTTATGCGTGGCAGCATAGATGGGCAGCATTCTGCTGAGAGCTGCATTCTGTCACAAGTAATCTTTTGGGGTGGTATGTCAGCAGTGGGCAAGGCCAAAGCCAGGAGTGGGCAGGGCCAGAATCAAAACTGGGAGTTCATCTACACCAAGCAGGATATTCCATTATGACAGAGGTATATAAAAGGCAGGAGCCACACTACTGCTTTATAGCGGTATTGAAGTGCACTGCAGGATCGTCATTATTGCTTTATAGTGGTACTGAAGTGCACTGACAACTGTTGGGGCCCATGACACATCTACTCCAAGCAGGATATAGCACTATGAAAGCGGTATATGGTATATGTCAATGGGCCCCAACAGTTGTCAGTGCACTACAGTACCATTATAAAGTAGTAGTGTAGATCCTGCAGTGCACTTCAATATCACTGTAAAGCAGTAGTGTGTCTCCTGCCTTTTAAATACCACTTTCATAGTGGAATATCCTGCTTGGTGTAGATGAGCCCTGGGTGGGTTGCCTCTTTTCTTTTTCTGCTGTCCCCTTTGCTTTCTCTCCCTCTTACTCCCCAATAGGCTTCCAGAGAATGGTCAGATGGCTCTTGCCAAGGGCCTAACCTTATCCCATGCAGAGGGCTTTTGAAATTAGACCAAGGGCCACAAGTTGCCCACCTCTGCTCCAGGATCTCAGCTAAAGGCTTATCTTAGCAATGTCCTGTGGTCAGTTTCTTTAACTGGAAAAGGCTAAGGATCAAAGAGCTACAGCATTATGCACTTTTCAGCTCCCTTTGTGCTATTTTTTATAATAAAAATGCAGTCAAAAATAGCAATTAAGTGTTCCCTTTGATCAGGTACAATTATATTTGGACCAGGCATGTGCACGCATGCAGCGAGGAGGAGTGTAGAATTGGGAAAGCTATTAATTTATCTCCTCAAGTAAACCTCAAAAATGAAATTGGCGTGGTAGACATGGCCTACATGATAACTATTTATTTAGCTGGAAATACTTCCACTTACAGTGAAACACTATACATGTCTACTTAAAAATAAGCCCCACTGAATATGATGAGACTTACTCCCAAATAAGTGTGTACCCGATTGCAGCCCAAGACTGTTGCCTGTTGAATCTCATGCCACAATAGACCAGTTGGTCTCTGCAACACCATAACCCTTTTTATTTTCTCAGATGTTACAGTATGTTCGTCAAACATGCTGTAATAGAACAATTCAGTGATCCATGATCATGGAGTAAGAACTTGGGAAGACCAAAACACCCAATCAAGTTTTTTGTAATTGACACCTGGGATTTAGGACCATAAATGTTTCCTCAAGGCAGTCAATGAAATATAACAAAATATTTGTTTGCCAGACATATTTGATGAGCACCCTTCAAATTGTGGCCCTCTGGATATTTTAGCCTATAACTCCCATCAACGCTAGCCAGCATAGCCAATGGTGTGGGATGATGAGAGCTGTATGCCAAAACCTCTGAAGGGTAATAAGTTTCCCACCAAATATGCACTGAAGTCGCAAACCTGTGTCTGGGCTGCAGCACTTCAGGTTACAGGTGGAAGCTATGATGGTGGAATGCTCCTGCTCACACAAAAAGTAGCCATGCACAGAAAATTAGAGATCAAGGGCAATGGCTCTAGCTTTTCTCTGTTTTAGCCTCTGTATAATATTTCTGAATGTGCCCAGTTCTGTGAGAGGAG
This sequence comes from Elgaria multicarinata webbii, assembly GCF_023053635.1. Classification (NCBI taxonomy): domain Eukaryota; kingdom Metazoa; phylum Chordata; class Lepidosauria; order Squamata; family Anguidae; genus Elgaria; species Elgaria multicarinata. The sequence goes on along the minus strand of NC_086175.1, from coordinate 22,322,362 downwards.
GACTGTGTACTCCAAACAGGGTACCTTCAGGGAAATATAACAAGCTCTAGCTCTCCCACACTAGAGGCATTCAAGAGGCAGCTGGACAACCATCTGTCAGGGATGCTTTAAGGTGGATCCCTGCATTGAGCAGTGGGTTGAACTCGATGGCCTTATAGGCCCCTTCCAACTCTACTATTCTATGACTCTATAAGTTCAGCAGGAAACCATTCTGATTTGGATCAAGGAGGCCCTTCAAAATAGAAGTGGCCAGCGAAAGTACACGTTTGTTTACTCAAAGTAACTCTAAATATGTTTACTGGGACTTCAGTCCCTATTACTTGGATTCACTTGTGCACACAGAGATGCAATGGCAGCCATCTCAACTGGACCTTAAGGTGAAGCTGCTGCTAGTTAAACTTAGGCTAGATCTACACTATTGCTTTACAGTAGCACTGAAGTGCACTGATCACTTTTAGGGCACAATTCACATTCCATATACCGCTTTCATAGTGTTATTTCCTGCTTTTTATTCCACATTTGTAGTGATTTGACACAAGGTGTAGATCTGGCCTCAGATCAGTGCTGCTGTCCATTTCTCTCCAAAATAGACCCTTGGGGCTTAATCAATAAACAAGTTTAATCAGCATGTAGCTGAATTTGAAATCCTATTTATCAAAAAAATATAAAGAGCTAGAAGTCATTCAAGTCAATTCATATGTTTCATATTTAAAATAAAAAAGTATGACTGAAAGCTACATTATTCCCCTTTGATTAACACAACAGAAGCAAAACAGAACGGGCAATGCATTACCACTTTTGTTAGGGGATGATTTTCCTACAGTGAATGTTGTCATTTTCTTCAGCGATGTATCCTTTATTATGCACTGAAAGGAAGTAAAAATAAGGAGGTTAAGTGTTTGTCTAAGGTGGGAAGAAATCCAATCTATCAACAACAACAAAAAACAACAGGGCAAAATAATGAGAATTCATCTGTTTCTCACTCTCCATGTGCCAGCTTTGATATGAAGAAAGGAACCCATAAGAACAGTTCAATTGGATTAGACCAAAGGTCTATCTAGTCCAACTAGATGACTCTGGGAAGCCTGCAAGCAGGATATGAAGGCAATAGAGCCCTCATGTTATTGTTTCCAGCAGCTGGTATTGAGTGGCACATGGAGATTGCATGTAACCATTATCTATTTCCAGTAGCCAGTCGAGCTGTCAAGTCCAAACATTCCACACATGGATGGATGGGAGTTCTCTAATTCTTGGAATGCTAAAAGTGGAGACTCCATTTCACCAATACAGAGCTGCTGTAAGAGATGGTTCAACATTGACTTGTGGACAATAATGGACTCATGAAATCTTGTTGTCCTATGGACTACCCAACTAAAACTAAAATACAAAAAGAGATCAGGGAGACAGATGAAGTAATACATAGTAATAGGTGTTTTCAACTATGTTCAAACAGGCTGGGTAAATGTACATTTGGGTAAAGACAAAGAGACCAAATTTCTAGCTACAATACATGATTGTGGCATGGAACAGCTAGTGATAAAAAACAGGAGGAAAAGCAACTCTGGATATAACTTAATCGTTAAAAACCACTTGGAAACAGTGATTGCAATACTATTACATTCAAATTCATGATCTCTATACCAATTCAATATGTGTCTATCTAAGATTTAGAATCCAGTTTGTTGATCATGAAAATAGTACTGTCACTTGTGTCCTTTTGATTTATCTCTTGGTACAAAGTTATTCATTGGCATATCATAATAGGCAGAATTTATGACTTACAAGCTTTGGTTTATACTCACAAAAATTTGCTCAAGGCTACAGTGAATTTTGTACGACTTTACAAAATGCCTAATGGGCATTCTTCCAACATGGAGTAATTCTTAGGAACTCACTCTTTGAAAACTTTTTAAACTATCAGATAAACATCTTGGCTTCTGATGTATGTTGTCTCAGCAACCACCATCATTTCAAAAACAAGGCAATAATAGCAAAATGTGCTTGATACTTAAAAAACAAATAGGGTATTGCATAGTCATCTCTACTGCTCTTTATTTTATTCAGTCTCTGAATCAAAGAAAGGTGTAGACATTTTATTTCTATTTATTTATTTATTTATTGCATTTCTATACCACCCAATAGCTGAAGCTCTTTGGGCAGTTCACAAAAAATTATTTATTTATTTATTACATTTTTATACCGCCCAATAGCCGAAGCTCTCTGGGCGGTTCACAAAAATTAAAAACATAATAAAACAACCAACACGTTAAAAGCACAAATACAAAATACAGTATAAAAATTAAAAACCATCATATACAATTCAAAGTATAAAACAAACAACAGTAGACAAACACAATATAAAAGTACACTATAAAAGCACAACCAGAATAAAACTGAGCAGCAATGCAGAGTTAAAAGACTAAGATGATAAACTGTTAAACTACTGGGAAAATAAAAAGGTTTTCACCTGGCGTCGAAAAGAGTATAAAGAAGTTGCCAGGTGAACCTCTTTAGGGAGCTCATTCCACAGCCCCGTTGCCACAGTGGAGAAGGCCCTCCTCCTGGTAGCCACCTGCCTCACTTCCTTTGGCAGGGGCTCACAGAGAAGGACACCTGAAGATGAGCTTAAGGTCTGGGCAGGTACATATGGGAGGAGGCATTCCTTCAGATAACTTGATCCCAAGCTGTTTAGGGCTTTGAATGCTAGTACCAGCACTTTGAATTGGGCCCAGACCTGGACTGGCAGTCAGTGAAGCTGGAAAACGACTGGCATAATGTGGTCTCATTGGCCAGTCCCTGTTAACAGTCTTACCGCCCTGTTTTGTACCAGTTGAAGTTTCCAGATCATTTTCAAAGGCAGCTCCACATGATATAATGCATTGCAGTAATCCAGACAAGAGGTTATCAGAGCATGGATAACTGTAGCTAGGCTTTCTCTGTCCAGTTAAGGGTGCAGTTGTTATATCAGGTATCAAAATGCAATGGAGGAGAAAGGCTGGATTTCACAGTGATTTGAATTAATTTAGGCTCTAGAAGTGGCAAGGGGAGAAAGTGCTTAATATTTATCCCATTAACCATGTTTCCGACTCCAAATTGCCCCTCGCCTGCCTTCCTGCCACTAGTTCCAGATGTTTTGTGAGGTTAAACATGCACCTTAGTCCCACAAAAAGAATCTTGGAACACAAATTGGAGTATTCACATGGTTCATATGGAAAGGGTTAAGCATCCCCCCTCCTCACAAAGTCTTCTTACACAAGTGTATATGTACTGTATAGTTTGCCCCTAAAGTAAAGTTTTTAACTCTCTTAATGTATGAAGCCAGAAAAGTAATTTCTATCTGGTGGCTAAATTACTCTATACTATAATTACTATAGAAACTGACACATCTGTATGATATGGATACCAGTTGTCTGGATCGCTTAAGAATGGCTTTGATTTGGCCAGAATAGACATTGATTTGTCTTATGAAAACCTTTTATGCATGAGATGCTACACTCCTCTTTAGACTGAAGTTAACACTGAAGCTCCCAAATTCATTTCATCAATTTCTCTTCATCCCAGATCGAGGTCCTCCGCAAATGTAATGACTGAACAGGGTCTTGACTGAATGTTCTATGCCACAGGGAGAACAGCCTCTACATTCTATGCTCTTTAGAATTCCTTTCGGAGGTGGGGTGGGGGAAGCTGTGGGTTCTGAGTCATAGGGGCTGTTCACACAACATGCTAACCCAGACTCAGTGGCTGAGTGTGGGTTGTTGTTAAACTGTGGGTTGTTTGTTGAACCATGTCTGAACACAGGACATTTCCCCCCAGGGTGGATTGTGAATCATGCAGTGTGGCTTATTTTTCTTGAACAAGCCACCATGAGAACCTGTGGTTTATTGTTGGGTTACTCAAGGTGGTTAACAAACCACACTCCATGGCTAATAAGCCACCCAGCAGAAAATGCCCTGGGTTCAGACAACATGCTAACCCATGGTTCAAAAAACAACCCACGGTTCAAAAAACAACCCATAGTTCAACAGCAACAAACCACACTCAGCCACTGAGTGTGGCTTAGCATGTTGAATGAACAGCCCCATTGTTTCAGCACACACCAAGCTACTCAAATAACAGCCCCACCACAGGCAGTCTTGCATCTGGCCTGAAAAACAACATCAGCCCAAATGGCAAATGCTTTGGCTGTCTTCACATCTTCGTATCGTGATGTGAATAAGACCTAAGAATGACATGGCCGAACCTTCAAGACTGAGTATGGCAAGGAAGTGCAGAAGTGCAGTGGGAGTCACCATGTGTTCCTATTTTAGGTTGTTTTAATCCTCCTGTGCTTACTTTTAGTTTTTATAACCCCAGCCTGTTTGGACAAAGGAGTGGTAATAGGGTGTGGCAATTAGTAAAGGAATGCTGGCTTTGGGGGGAATGTAAGCTTGACATAAACGAGGGACATAAAAGTTACTGCACATATGAGGAGAGCAACCCTGGCTTTTTAAAATCGGCACTGCATTACAAGGGTGTGTGTTGGTGGGGTGGGGGGGAACCACATATAGCTGAAATAAGGGCCAATCTCTACTTTGGCAGGAGCATTCCAAGGGCTCAGCATGTGATTGAACCATATCGGGGTGTGAGTTTCCAGCTGCCTCAGTTGCACTTGCTCAGAATACAAATGCAGAGAGCAAACCAGCTTGTGGGGGCAATGTTGATCACAAAAAGTGCCCACAGAGAGAGGTGGAGTACCCCTTCCCCGAGCACTGAGGCTACAATAAAATTTGCAATCTTTGAGCCTACTTCTCAAAGATTGCAAATTTTATTGTCGCCTCAGTGGTCAGGGAAGGGATGCTTAACTTCTTTCAGTGGACCTCTATCGTCTCACATCTCGGCAGGAGGGCTTCGAATCATGACACCCTATGGAGACTTGGTTTAAGTTAAGCCCTGAAAAGTTTTATTCTGCTAATGATTCTTAGAGCTCTCCTAGAGAAGTAAACTTCAGAGCCTGTTGGGAACTCTATTACAACATCTTACTATTCATTGGCCTGGTTCAGACAACACTCTAAACCATGCTGCTTAACCACAAAATGGTTAAGGGGATGCATTAAGGTTAATGCATTCCCTTAACCATGCATGCATGCTGACATCATGCCATGTGTTGTATTAAACTAGATTTATAAGAAAAAAAGGAAATATGGATATGAAACGGTGGCAGAGTTATGTAAAGTTTAGTTCTATCCTTAGAGTCTGAGCCTGGGGTTTCTATTCCTGGAAAATGTACCATCCCAATTATGTATATCTCCGAGAAATGGTGAAGTATAGTGGCTAGGCATCAAATTGTAAGCTGGGAGTTCTCCTGTTCAAATCTCACCTATGCCATGAAGTGAGTGGAAGACCTTTGGCAAGCAACTATGCCCTCAGCCCTGCCTGCAAAGTGGGAATCATAATACTGATCTACCACATCTGGTTGCTTTAGAGCAAGGGTACACAACCCCAGGGCCACACTGATTGCCTTTTTGGATGGTAGAGGCTGTATATATGTGTGTGCAAACATATACACATATATTCATATGCGTATTCACATACAACTCACATACTCCTCCACTCACTCACTCTCCTCCACTCATTCACACACACACACACACACCATTCATGCACACACAGAAAAATATCCCACTCACTCACTTATACAGGTATTCCCCCCCTCAACTCTCACACATGCACATACTCATTTCACTCATTCACACACAGAGATACCCACGTTACTCTCTCTCACACACCCACACACACCCTAACTCACTTACTCCTCATCTAACTCCTGCCCAAGAGCGTTTTAGAGGCCTGGCACCTGCTTTGATCAGATAAAATCAACACTCCTCCCAGAAACCTCAAACCACCTAGCCATCCAGAAAATCTGGCTTGTAGCCCTTCTCCCTCTTCTAAATCACTCTCTGGATCAAGCATCTTGATGGTCTACACCTCATCTGGGCATGTCTACATCTCCCAGAAATCTGGGAGGGAGGGGGGAGAATCTCACGATATGCTGATCACAAGAACCTCCCCCTGCGTTCACACATGGCACGCGATGTCCAGAGAGGAAGGAGGACATCGCACCTGCCATTTTTTTTTAACAATACAGGAGCTGGAGTGCACCTGCGCTCCAGCAAAAAAGTAAGTAGGGGAAAAAAGGCCCGACCCCACTCCCAACCCTGATGGCCCTGGACTCTTCCCATCCTGGCTCCTTCCCTCAGATGACCTCTTCCTACTCATGGGGAAGAAGCAGGGACAGCTGGCCTCACCACCAATGGTCCTCGGGACTGCGGGAAAGAACGAGAAAAAAGGGTATCCCAGGGAAATGGAGGGATCATCCCTCCCTGCTCCCGGGTTGACCTGTGCATCATGTAGATGCACAGGGACGATCCCTGGGACATCGCCCAGTCTGTTACCTGGAACTTTTTCAAAGAGGGAAAAAAGGAAAGATAGTCTAGAAACAGGCCCTGTGTTTCCTACCACAGAAGCCCCATTGCTACAGCATCATAGGAAGCAGGCCGAAGCCCTCCAGGACTGCTTTCTAGGATGCTCTAGAGTTGCTCTAGGAACGAAGCTCCTACAGCAGGAATCATAGAACTCATACCTAGAACATGTTTCCTTTTTCCTGCTCCCCCCCCCTCACCTACAGACAGGGTTTGGGGCGTTGCTTACACCTCACAGGCAGCACTCTTTGCACCGCTGCTTTGGAAATTACTAAATGAATCTAAAAAAAAAACATTTGAATGTTCTAAAGTTATCTATATGTATGACAATATCGCATTCAAATGATAGTAATAAAGTATAATGAATTTCAAGGCTTCTGTAAAAGTTGCCAAATGGATTTAAAACAGACTTTAGAAGTCATTGGCAGGAACACCTAAGCAAGCATCCTTTTGGATAGAGGAACTCATAATAATAACCTCCTTTATATTTACTAATGTTTTAATATAAGCATCTCCACACTTATGGTTGTTGAGGGAAAACGTATTGTGTTAATGATTCCTGCAGCAAATGATATGTGACATGCAGGTGTATACACATCTGGAAAACTGTTTTGGGCCAGAATTCACAGAAGTGTGTTCATGGATGCTTGAAGGTGAAGGTGCACACTCACACGATGCCTACATGTGTATTTGTTGTGGGGAAACACTATCCCGCATAGTGGCATTGGTGTTTCCTGCAGCAATCATGTACTCGGCCCTTATTTTTTAAGAAAAACAGCGAGGCACTGGTGCCAAATCTGTGGGAAATATGTACGCCTGGTTTATCCATTACATTTTCATAGTTTGCTGCAGATGCAAGAATCATAGAAACCGCGGTTTTGTGAACCGCCCAGAGAGCTTCAGCTACTGGGCGGTATAAAAATGTAATAACTAAATAAATAAATAAAAAGGAGAAATTGTCTTGCAACACAGATCTGTCGTATTAAAAATGTTTCTCTAATTATTTAATGGTTTCAAACAGGTTATTCAACTATTATTATGGAAATACGTAACTGCTATGCTGCTAGTATCCAAGTGACCAAACACAATAACTACTTCTAATGCAGTTTCGTCAGTAATATTTGAATGTTTGGGCCAGTTCAGCTATTACATCGTCATGCAAGGGGTGCTCTGACTTTGGATGGAGCTTTCCAACCCTGCAGTCAGAAGGTGCTCACAACTGGATTCTGCTCTGTGAAGACCCTTGGGCCAATCCCCTTTCCTTTTGCGTCATGTCTTTTAGATTGTAAGCCTGTGGGCAGGGACTGTCAAGGAATATTTTTGTAAGCCGCCGTGAGAGCCTTTTTTGGCTGAGTGGCGAGATAAAAATGCTTAAATAAATAAAATAAATAAAAAAATACATTGCCTCCAAGATTCTACATGGGATGACATTAGGAGAAGTCTGGCTTGTGTATACTCTCCGTTGACCATACTGCACTCCTCTCAATGCAGAAGAAAAGTAGTATTTTTTTCCTAGCAGATTCAGAAAAAAATGATATTTGAATACTCCTGGGAATCTCCTGGTGTGCTTGTTACCTTCTCTCCATAGTGAGGAGAGAAGAGCAGGGAGCACACAAGTCTTAGCCTCCCTCTCTTTCTCACCTTCTTTTCAATAGCAAGTTATGTCTGAACAGGCGCTGCATCTGAGAGCATCATCACACCGGGGTGTGTGTGTGTAATCGTGTTTGCTTACCGTCGCTTCTCCACCCACGCTTTTGAAAGAGGAAGTAAACAACGTGCACGTGGCCCATTCAGTGGGCTGTTTTGATCGCGCTGCTTCTCCGGCACACAGCAGGAGATAGTGGCAGCTTCCATCTTTAAAAATAAGTCGGACCTAGTGGGTCACGCGAAGAGGTGGGAGGCAGCCAACATCATGGGAGGGACCCGTGAAAATCCGTGAGTGCCCAGTAATGAGTGTGTAACAAAATGCTCATCTGATAGCAGTCTGAGGTATCAGGCAGATACATTTTTAAATATAAAATCAAGAATATTTAAAATGCGTTGATTCCTTGTTCCCTGCCTCGATCCAAAGGGAGAGGTGGGTAAGAAATAAATAAATATATTATTATTATTATTATTATTATTATTATTATTATTATTATTATTATTATTGTTATTCCTCAGTTTAGCTCCATAATTTGTGGAGTTTAGCTATGGAGTTTAGCTCCATAATTTGTGTTCAGTCGGGACTCAGGCCTAAACATATTGTTATATCACATGTTGTAATGTCACAGCCCCCTCCCATTTTGTATCTGGGTGATCTGTCACTGTCACTTTTGGCCCTACGGCGATGCAAATGCTGCGGAGTTTTAAAAATGGCCATTGGCCAAAGCAATATCAATGTTATCATGTGCACATTTTAGAGCCAAAACAGATCCTCAGGCTTCAGTCTTCTATTATAAATTTCACATCATAGATTGGCATAGCTTGTTTTTAGGAACTGCTTGGTTAGACACAATAAGAAACATTATCTCAATCATGGGAGAATATTAGAAATACAAAAGGGAAGGTTTGATGACTGAGTACAAAAGTGTAAGGCTGAAATCACTTGTCTGTTCATAGCAAAGCAAGCTGCAGGAACTGGTTTTTCAGGAATTGGGTGGAGAAGACTCTATCTTGAAAGAATGGATCCTTTAAATTTTAAGTCATACAGAATCAGCTACTTACAATGTCAGAATGCTTATTTGTATGAACTTTATTTTCCAATAAACATTCCGCTTGTTAATTGTTTCTATATGGTACCATTTTTGTACAATTTTAAACCTACTTCTTTATTGTTTTGAACAAAACAAAAACATCTTCTTGCCTAAAAAGTGTGTTCTGTTCTTGTATGAAAGCAGGGCACTTAACCCCCGCCCTCCACCCCCAAATGATTTTGCTTCCTTTATTTAATACTCTGCCTTTAAAAATATGATTGCTCGGTTTAATACGCCACCCGTAAAAGGTAAGCAGTAGTATCGTGCCCCGTCAGATACAGTTGAATAAAAGTTTACTTCTACCATCTTTCTCCACATATGACATTAGACAAAAAGATTATTAAGAAGCTCTCCTTCTAGGCTGAATGCACACTATCATTTACTGTAAGTAACCAACAACAAAATAGAGAATTAGTCTAAAAATTCATTCGTGCAAGCATGTTTTCTAAACTCTGAAGGAATTTTGAAAATCCAGTTTTTGTGTACTCTTTTTTAGATTCCGTCAAAATACAGAGCGGCAGATGAAATAGAAATATGGGGTGGGGAGAGAATGAAAATAAAATCCCCCCAGGCCCAGACCCCTCAAGCAGTATCTCAAGCTGGTTGCTGGCAGTCAGAACTCACTTTTGAACACTTCAGCCTGTAAAGCTTTGCAACATATATTAAAACTAATGCTTACCTCTTCTTTATACCATGAATGAGAAGATCAAGAACCTGGCGAATACTGTTGTGCAGTGCAGTTTAGAGAAGAGCAGTATCGTCCTCCATCTGAGAGACTTAACAGCTCCAAAGCTTCTCCACCAGAGGCTGAGTCACTTGGGGAGGAGAAAGGAGGTGTGGAAAAGGGAGTTCACCTTGTACACATACCAATTCAGTTGAAATCCACTTGCATTTTTGGGACTCCAGTATCTGCTCTATTCTTTCCTGTAATGCAGATATAGTTTGCGGCAGACACAGGCAGGAGAAGTGGGGGAGAAATAGGCTTTTATTAGGTTCACCACCTCAAGCACAATAGAATATAGACGGGGACTGTGCCACTAAGTTTTAAAGAAATCAGATTGCACATTTTGCATCTCTTACATCAGTTTCAGACATTATCTTTTCGTAAATGTTGCTGTTATGCCTACAAATGGGGAAACAACTCCTAAAGTCAAAACAGACCCAGAACTAAATGTAACCCCTACATTGCCAGTATGTTCAATAGGTTTCCCATTTGTTCAGATGCAGCTCTCATATGTGCAAAAAAGTATCATCTAAATTGGGCTTTATTTTCTAGGAACAAAGCCAGACTTGGCTAATACAATAAAGGGAAGAAGTTCTCTCTTCAGTATCTTAGGCCCAGGACTTCACAGGCTGAGAGTCAAAACCAACACTGTGGAAAGTAAATGAAGATGTTGGAGAACAAGTCGAAATGCAACGAGAAATGTCTAATTTTGTGCCTGCTGCTCACCCATTAAGCTCACGGGTTGGCTGGCCACATGTCCTACTTTACAGAGGCCTGTCCTCTATTTTCAGAAATGTCAGAGGATAGTCAATTTTGAAGGCATCTTCTACTTGAGGGTCTGTCCAGTTTAAATATAAAGAACCCTAAAAAGGGAAAGCAGGGGCCTTGAAATTGCCCATCAACAGATGTTAACATCTGGACAGCAGATTGAGTAGTCAGGCATGCAGGTCACCTGGTCTCAGTCTTCTCCACTATGGTGAGATACGTTGTATTTCTATTTGTATTATACTAAGCATATCAAAATCTTTCTCTCCCTCCCTCTCCAAATAAGCATATGTATATCTTTTGTCCTTTTTTGTGTAGTGCGCAAGGGCCACCCTATTCACTGGTCTCTCTCTTACACACATAACTTACTTTACAGCATTGTCATAAGGATCAAAGAGGAGAGAATCCACCAAATATGCTGTAAGGAGACCATACTCCGTGGAGCATAAGAATATGTTAGTGTGATATGTATTTCTAGAGATCTACCAGACCATTTCTGCTCACTTTTTTAAACTGAAGCTTGAGCTTTAATAGCAAAACAGTATGTTTTTTTACTCTGTACCAGTCTTCTCCTGCTCTACGGTTCAGTGCTGGTATATTTGCTCTGCAAATATACCTGACATCATGTGTTTTCCACCTGAGACTTAAAGAAATGCTAAATGATCTTTTTTAAAATAACACCTTTTTTTCAACCTTGCCAGTTTATTACTATACCAGACAGATTTTGATCATTTTTCTTTTGTTTTCACCTTTGAAAAAGGAATTGGCCTTTACCTATCAGCTCCTGTTTTCAGTCATGGACCATGCACGGTTACTAACAAGGACTGGCCAACGAGATCACATCACGCCAGTCCTTTTCCAGCTTCATTGGCTGCCAGTCCAGGTCCGGGCCCGATTCAAAGTGCTGGTATTAACATTTAAAGCCCTAAACAGCTTGGGGCCAGGCTATCTGAAGGAACGCCTCCTCCCATATGTACCTGCCCGGACCCTAAGGTCATCCTCAGGGGTCCTTCTCCGAGAGCCCCTGCCAAAGGAAGTGAGGCAGGTGGCTACCAGGAGGAGGGCCTTCTCTGCTGGGGCACCCCGGCTGTGGAATGAGCTCCCTAAGGAGGTTTGCTTGGCACCTACACTATTTTCTTTTAGACCCCAGGTGAAGACCTTTTTATTTTCTCAGTATTTTAACAGTCTATAAATTAATTTTAACTTGGTGTTATAAATTTGTATTTTTGCATTGCTGCTGTTTTTATCTGGTTGAGCTTTTATATTGTATTTTATATTATGGTTTTATACTGTTGTTTTATACTTGAATTGTCTTAATTTTGTAAATCGCCCAGAGAGCTTTGGCTATTGGGCGGTATAGAAATGCAATAAATAAATAAATAAATAAATGTTGCTTTCTCGAGAGTTTTTCACCTGTCTGACACCAAGATTCAAGTTATTGATACCGAACACCAAGGCTTCACATTAACCCCTAACAGTACCTTTCCAGTATTACAGTAGATTTGTTTTTTTTTAAAAAAGCTATATCAGTGGATGCAGTGCAAAGTTGTACCAGTTGCAAGGAAAATGGCCAAACATATTTTCATCCAATCATTTTCAGAATACTAGCGCCCATGGTGACACGGGCTTCACACTAGTACAGGAAGAATGAGGAATAAATCGAAGTATTCACAAAATACAAAACCCAACATGTTTTGTGTTTGGATAGTTACTCATAAATCCAATGTATTTAGATACTGGACTACAATGACTTGGGCGAAAAAACAGTCAGCAGGCAGCTCCTTCAGGCAGAAATTCTTGGGAGGTTCTTCAGAGGTGTTGGTTGTGGTGCCAATATTCAGTCATCTGATTGACTCATAGAATAGTTGGTTCCTTTCAGCATTCCAGGAATCATGTTCAAATTCCTCAAAAGTGTTGAACCTCTTTGAGTCTGAGGACCGAATTCAGTTTTGGGGGAAGCTCTCAGGTGGGTGGGGTCAAAGGCAAAATGGCATGGGGTCAAAGGCAAGGGCAAGAGAATAAGATGAGTTATTAATATAGACAATGGGGACTTCCTTTATCTTTTTTTATCTTAGGAAGATAAACCAGAAGATATTTCATTTATCATTTTCCTTAAAGATGTGGAAGTCTTTTCATCTCTGTTGCTGTCATGTTTGGTCAACAACTATACATAATATTTCTGACAGAGTCCTTTGCCATGGAACATTTACTTTTGTGGGGAGGGGGGGAGGAGGTATATATTTTATAAGTGGTTTCTTCAGCTTTGTGTGTTTCTCTCCTTTTAACTTTTTTTCAGGGGCATCAGCTGGGTGTGGCAAGGTCAGGGCTTGTCCATTGCCATAGAACTACAGATGTTATCCAGAGGCAGGACAAGTCAAGGGTTCCCATATGAGAGCCACTGTGGTAGGCTGATGGACTTGGATCAGGGAGATGATTGTTCAGCCATGAAACTCATCAGGTGATGGTGGTCAAATCACATACTTGGCCAAATCTGCTTCACAGGATGGTTATGAGGTAAAATTGGGAGGGGCAATGAGTTGGATGCAGACATGGCCTTGTGCCACAGAAGGGTCTTTCTGTTCAAGGAAGGAACTGAGATCAAGCAGAGGCTCCCTATGGGGGAAGTGGGGAGGCAATTTTCACCAATTCTCCCTTCCCTCTGCAGCCCCCCTCCTGAGTAACATCTTCCACATGGTTCCAGAAGATCCTGGACCTTCCAAGGCAGCTTTGGCAGGACACATGGGGGGGGGGAGGGCTATAGGAGGGAGGTATTGGCAAACCCTGCCTTTTTCCCTTCCTCTAGTGGGTACGTCCTATGAGCAGAGTTCTGTTCACTGGTAGCCTGAATCTCAGCCATTGTGTGTTCGCTGAATTCTTTGAAGGAATGGTAGGATACAGACATGATTAATATATACTCTCTGAACCTATTCTTGGAATGGCTATGCAATTTTAAGAGGCTGCAGACTATTAATAGAATTGCAAAAGGCAAGAGTGAATTAGAGTGTGTGTAGCTTGTTCCAGGGCTTTGTGCTTAGCTCCAGGAATCCACATCTTTCATTTCTTGAGAGAGTTATGCTAGCCTTTTAAGTTTCAGGTACGCAGCAAAAGACTGATCTCAGCCACACCTTAATACATACAAGCGAGAACACTGCAAGAGTGGTCACGGGTTGGCAAACACATACTTTAGATGCCGAGAGAGCCTTCAGTGTCAATGAAAAGGCTTTTGGCAATACATTTTATTCCCACAAGTTTTAGCAAAGTTCACATACCAAGGGCAGAAGGAGAGCTAATTAGGTTTGCTGCTGGAGATGCTGTGAAAGCCAACCGCACCTCAAACATCGGCCTATTCAGAGAAGTTATAGAGCAGCGGATGTTTCAAAACTCTGTGGGGCATATTTGGTGAAAGGCAGCAGGGATCTTTGGATCCATATGCAGGTGCAGCTTACGTTAATTCGAAGGGTCTGTCCCCAATGGGTTCATTAGCAAAGTTAGTGCCTCAAAATGCCAACCATCACCTCAGCATTTCAAAGAGTTTAAAATAAATAAATAAAGGACAAACCAGATGATTACGTATTTGGTGACATTTGTGTCTTTACTGGAGAACATAAACGTTAAGTGAGTAAGGGTGATTGTACTTTCCCAAACATGTGTTTAAATATTTTATAGTGTTCACTATTGCCACAGACAATTAGTAGCTTAGATTAACAGGATATGCCAAAGTGCATACACAATGACAACCAGCTGGTGTCACCTTGATTGCTACTTTCTTAGAACACAGACAATTAATATTAATAACATCCTAGCTTCCTCTCCCCATAACTTATGGGTGGAGCAGGCCCTCTAGTCACATTTTCTTTCATTAAACCAGGAGTAGGCACTTGTGACCCCTCTAGATTTTTGGTCTACAACTCCCATCATCCCCCTATTGGCTATTCTGGCTGATGGGAATTGTAGGCCAAAACATCTGATGGGCTACGAGTTGTCGACCCCTGCATGACACTCCAAACACACCATATTTGGCTGCATTTAAGTGGCATCTTGTAATGATTGATGAGATGGGATCGTCTACCCTCCACGCTATGGTATCTACTTATCTTCTTCAGTAGAGAATGGGATTTCTTTTCTAGGTGTGAGAAAGGAGCCTCCTTCTGGTTAAAGGGCAGCAATCGGGAAAGGAAAGACAACCGAAATCATAGGAAGAGGCCGAGGCAATAATCTGGAGAAAAGCTGAGGCTATGCGTGCTGCTTCAGGGGGTGAAATGCTATAACATCAAGAGTGAGCTATTCCACCTGCTCCCCGCCACCTGGAGACTTTAAAAGCAAGGCTGGCGCTGAAGGTTGGGAGGTGCTGCTTCAGGGGGTGAAATGCTATACCATCAAGGGTGAGCTATTCCACCTGCTCCCCGCCACCTGGAGACTTTAAAAGCAAGGCTGGAGCTGAAGGTTGGGAGGTGCTGCTTCAGGGGGTGAAATGCTATAACATCAAGAGTGAGCTATTCCACCTGCTCCCCGCCACCTGGAGACTTTAAAAGCAAGGCTGGAGCTGAAGGTTGGGAGGTGCTGCTTCTGGGGGTGAAATGCTATAACATCAAGAGTGAGCTATTCCACCTGCTCCCCACCACCTGGAGACTTTAAAAGCAAAGCTGGCGCTGAAGGTTGGGAGGTGCTGCTTCAGGGGGTGAAATGCTATACCATCAAAGGTGAGCTATTCCACCTGCTCCCCACCCACCCCGCCACCTGGAGACTTTAAAAGCAAGGCTGGAGCTGAAGGTTGGGAGGTGTTGCTTCTGGAAGTGAAATGCTGTTCTAACCAAGCTTTTTTTCCCCTTCCCCTTATCTGGTTTGTTTTGCTGTACACTCATATTTAGTATATTTTTGAATATTATTGTGATGTTCTTGATTAGGATATTGCTAAATATTGTTGTAGTTTTAATTTTTGTAAACTGCCCAGAGAGCTTCGGCTATTGGGTGGTATAAAAATGCAGTGAATGAATGAATGTGCTCCCTTACGAAAAGGAATAAAACCTGTGGAAAGCAAGTCAAGCTATTTCTTTGTATTGATGGTGCAAATTTTAGGCTGGCCATCTGCCCTCTTTTACAGAGGACAGTCTTCTGTTTGAAGGGCTGCTGCTCAGTCAAAGTCCAGCATAAAGAGAAAGAACTATGATCGGAAGGAAGGCCTGGGCCTTCAAGCTGTCCTTCTACAGCACCTGGACAGCAGGGTGAACAGGCAGGCACACAGGTTAGCTGGTTGTAGTCTTCCACACTATGATGAGATGTGTTGTATTTCTATCTAAATTATAATAACTATGTCTAATTTTGCATCTATCCATATAAATCAGCATATACAGGTTTTATGCAAATTTATTTCCCTTTTGTTTTCTTTTTTTGATGATGCATGTCCTGTTTTTGTTTTTGTTGTTTTGAGGGGTGTGTGCAATTCATAAGTGGACGAGCTAAGTGTCATCTATGTACATGGTGCTTTTTAAATAACATCTGACAGATCCCAATGCTCGATTTAATATAGTTGTTCCATTTATATTCCACCTTTCCTCCAAAGAGTTCAAGGCAATAGGCATGGTCCTTGTCACATTTTATCCTCACAACAATCCTGTGAGACAAATTAGACTGAGGTATAGTAACTGGTCTAAGGCCATCCAGTGACTTTAAGACTGAATGGTTGTTTTTTTAAAAAATCAACAACAACACCTAGGATTAGTTTGACAGTCCAACCACTATACCACACTAGCTCTCAACAGTCTTTAAGCCAACGATCTTCCCAAGCAACTCTAGTACCTTTGTGCCAAGAAGAAAGCACAAGATGGCTGCCTGTGTTGGAGAGCTTAGGGAAGCAGAATTGTCTTTAAGAGGCATGTTTTGTGTGGGCAGGACCATGACCACGTTGTCTTGGACAAGCTCCTACTGCAATGAATGCACATTGCGTATTGATACAAAGGTGCTCATATCTCATTGCATCAAATCAAGCAGTAGTGTGGCTCCTACCTTTTATATACTGCTTTCATCCCACTTATATAGTGGAATATCTTGCTTGGTGTAGATGAGCCCTAACTTGGAAGAGTGTCTGAAGAACATTCTGGCTGAGTGAAAAAGATACTCAACCTTCACATTGTTCTTGGAATCCCAAGCTTCTGAATCTAACTGGAATGATAGCCAGCGTTTAGACCGGATGATGAGAAAATTCTCAGCCAGTGAACTGCAGTGCAACTTAAATGACATGACTGACTTGGGTGTGTATTTAAATACCCACAACATTTTGCATGAGAAATCATCCCATGTGGTTTTACTTGATTTGCAACTTGCCATTCGTGTGTGTGGTTCTCTCAGGGAGTGGCAAGTAGAAACAGGGAGGGGTAAAACAGGTTCAAGAGCATTTTACTGTCAAGCTTGAAACACAACGTTTAATTCATTCTCCTCTGCTCCCCGCGTACAAAATAAATGATAAATGCCAATGAAACGGGTTGAACATTGTCCCCACCTGCCTTAGAATGAGCCACCATTGAATGCACATGCTTGCTAACAGGAAACATGACAGTATTCATTTAATAGCTTGACCATCTTGAAATGTATCTCATTCAGCGGATGTTAGTCCGTCATTGTCCCATAGCGCAGAATCAACAGATGGGTTTTGCTTGTAGGTGCTGGTTTTAACCTATAAAGCCCTACACGGCTTGGGACCACAATACCTGATGGAACACCTCTCCCAACATGAACCTACCCGTACACTGCGCTCCACATCCAAAGTCCTCCTCCAGATACCTACTCCAAGGGAAGATTGGAGGACAGCAACAAGAGAGATGGCCTTTTTTGTGATGGCCCCCCAATTGTGGAACAATCTCCCTGATGAGGCCCGCCTGGCACCGACATTATCTTTTTGGTTCCAGGTCAAGACTTTCCTCTTCTTCCAGGCATTTAGCAATATGTAATTAGCCTGAGTTTGTTTTTGTATGTTTTTGTGGTTTTAAATTGTATGTTTTTGTAATTTAACATCTGTGTTTATTGTTTTTAAATGTTTTTATCCTATGTAAACCACCTAGAGAGCCTCGGCTATGGGGCAATATACAAATATAATAAATAATAAAATAATAATTATTAATAATAATAATTGTATTCCCTCCAGGAGAGGCGACAGCTGCAACCAGGGTGGGTTGCATTTTTGTTAATGTGACACTCACCACAAATATGAGCTCATCCTGTAGTGTAACAATCTCAGAACAACTCTGCTTGAAAGATGCACAATCTTTTTGGAGTATTGTGTACCTGTCTCAGCCTTCCCCAACCTGGTGCCCTGCAGATGAGTTGGACAATTCCCAGCATTCCTGAACATTGGACATGCCAGCTGGGGCTGATGGGAGTTGATCCAAAACATCTGGAGGGCACCAGGTTTAGGAAGGCTAACCTCTCCTGTTTCCTATATGGGACATTTGACAATCCTAACAGCTCAGGGGATACAGTTACCTCACTCAAGACAGACATAGAAGCAAGGCAACTTCTGTGCCCTTACCCAAATCCAGATGTGAAACATGCACACAGATGGATGCTGTACAAGCAATTCCCTAACCCAATTCAGCAGCTCTGCTCTTTCAGCAGAGTTTATTGGTTTTCTTTAGTAAGAGTATCATTCACACTGGGAGGATGAACTAGGAAAAAAAGCCACCACTGGCTGCCAATTAGTCTCCCAGGAAGGTTTAACAGGGTGCATGTGTATGCATTAATCATGTTCCCATGACCACAGAGAAAAATTAAGCTTTGGTGCCTTATTTTCCCTCCCTGTGCATGCCAGGTGCAAGGCACCTTATCAGCATAATTATCCTCACCCGACGGGTTATCCTGATGTCTGAACCCAGCAGGGGAGAATGCCTGGGGTGGTCTGCAAATGACCCAGTAACCCTAGAACAAACCATGGATTTCAGGGTGGTTTGTAAACCACCTTAGCCACCCATCCGCACCAGGTTTGGATGTCAGGACAACCTGTGTCCCGTGAGGGTAATTATGCTAAAGAGGCAGCTCACGACCAGCATGCGCAGGGAGGGAAATAAGGCACCGTGACCCCACCCCTGTGATTGTGTGAACTTGCCCTGTGTGTGTGCGTGCGCTCTGAATTTACATTTCCCCATTCTCCCATCCTGCTAAAAAAAATCAGGTCAACAGGACTCCAGTTGCATTGTTCTGTGGATCTTGACCCAAGTACACAGAAAGAAAGCTTGACATTATCCCCACTAATTGACCAAAGTCTGCTCATTTCTATTACCAAGAATGTGCATCTGGAGTCCAAAAGCTTGCTGAGACCCTTCACCACCACAAATGTGTCTGCCAGAAAATTCAATAAGACAACCCCACAAAGGTTGTATCAGTGCTCCAGGGCATCTTCCTTTTTTTACTCCTGCTCTGGATCAGGACTCCAGGTCGGAAAATGACTTACAGCAGAGTCATTTTACATAGAGGAATAATACCAAAACAGCATTTAGTAGTGGAGGCAATAGACACAGGCTACAGACAGTTTAAAAGAAGTTCACATTGACTTCCTTTATTAGTGCTTTTGTACACATCGTTGGAGAAGGCTAACAATGTTTAACTACAAGTTCCCCCCAAAGCTGGATTTGTGAGTTTAAGTGAGCAGAGGCAGGAGATATGTTTGCTTGCTTCCTTCACGGAGAGACCACGTGTTGCTTGCTTGTTGCAGAGGCATGACGAAGAAGGAAGAGGAAGTGGAGGGAGCCGGAAATAGGAACTGATCAAGCTGCAGGACATTTTCTATCACTCTCTAGTGTCTGGAAGCATGTGGAGTTATTTATTTATTTATTTATTTATTTATTTATTTATATAGCACCATCAGTGTACATGGTGCTGTACAGAGTAAAACAATAAAATAGCAAAACTTTGCCGCATAGGCTTACATTCTAATAAAATCATAATAAAACAATAAGAAGGGGAAGAGAATGCACCAAACAGGCACAGGGTAGAGTATAAAAGTCAGATCAAAATCAAGTTGTTCCTTTATCCAACAAGGGGTGGAGGACTTTAACCCTTTGCCCCCTGATGTAGTCTTGATTTGGACCACCCACTCCCAATGACTGTAATTTCTAAGGGTGTGCACGGACCCCCCTCTCCGCTTCTCTTCCAGATCCGCGATTTGCGGATCGGGCCACTCCACTCCGCCTATGTCCGCTCCGCTCTGCTGCGGAGCTCCGGATCCGGATCGGAGCTCCGTTTTCCCCCCCCATAGGCTTGCATTGAAAGCTAAAAAAGTATACAACTTTTTTTCTGTTAAAGTTAGAAACCTCAAGTTTGGCACCATGACACCTCATGGATGTATACACATGCATGCCAAGTTTCAAGCCAATCCCATCATCCCCTGATTTTTGGGGAATTTTTGAAAATCGGCACCCCATTCACACCCCTTTCGATAGCTCCGTCAATTTGCACGTTAGAAACCTCAAACTCGGCACCATGATAGCTTATCCAGAGATACACATGCATGCCAAGACTCAAGGCAATCCCATCATCCCCTGATTTTTGGCGGGGCTCTAACCTCTAATGCACCACCCATAACCCCAATTCACACCCCTTTCGATAGCTCCGTCAATTTGCATGTTAGAAACCTCAAACTCAGCACCATGATAATTTATCCAGGGATACACATGCACGCCAAGACTCAAGGCAATCCCATCATCCCCTGATTTTTGGCGGGGCTTAAACCTTTTAACTCACCCCAAATCAAGTCCCATTTTACAACTACGTCAATTTGCACGTCAGAAACCTCACCTTCAGTACCATGGCAGCTAATCCATGTGTCCACATGGACGCCAAGTTTCAAGCCAATCCCATCATCCCCTGATTTTTGGGGAATTTTTGAAAATCGGGCACCCCATTCACACCCCTTTCGATAGCGCCGTCAATTTGCATGTTAGAAACCTCAAACTCAGCACCATGATAGCTTTTCCAGGGATACACATGCACGCCAAGACTCAAGGCAATCCCATCATCCCCTGATTTTGGCGGGACTCTAACCTTTTAACTCACCCCAAATCAAGTCCCATTTTACAACTACGTCAATTTGCATGTCAGAAACCTCACCTTCGGTCCCATGACAGCTTACCCATGTGTCCACATGGACGCCAAGTTTCAAGCCAATCCCATCATCCCCAGATTTTGGGGGAATTTATGAAAGTCGGACACCCCAGTATCTGCAGACAGCTCAATGGGCCCATTTCAAAGGAACTCCCAATATGCCATGAATTGGGGAGTAGAGATAAACCTAAATATGAATCTTCTTCCACACTTGAAAAATTGATTTGGAACTTGAGCACAGCCCCTGAGTCAAAGCAAGACACACAAAAACCATCCCTGTGAGGTGGGCAAGGGAGGAGGGAGGGAAGGCAGGCAGGCAGCAGACATTTCTGGGGGCACAAGGAAGTGAGCCAAGGATAGTTTCAAAGCCAGTAATGCATATAAAATGGAATAAATAATAAATAAATAAACAAACAAAGGAGGGATGGAATTAAAAGCAGCAGTGTTGCTGAATAAACAAAAAGAAGAATTTTTTTTTAAAAAAAGGCTATATCTGTCTTTTACCAGTAAGAGGGGAGTGGATGTGCCCAAGAGGAGGAGCAATCATCTGCCAGTTTGACTGGTCCTGTCTAGGTACCAGTCTTTAAGAAGCAAACGATCACTTCAACTCATGATAGGCATTCACTCCAGTGATTTACCTTTGGAGGGCTCTGATGGCCCTCCAAGGACAGGAGAGTACACAGGGCACGTCCATGCCCTAGGGGAGCTCATCCCCTTGCACCACATCTATTCAGTTGTTCCCCAAAGTTAGGGTGGGTAGCAGTGCTGTGTTTTCTATCTCTTATTATTGGCTTAGTATATGATTTCAGGTTGTGTTTGTGCATTTGGTGGGGCTACTGTTTTAAAAAACACTGGGAAAAGTCCGTTCAGACTAAGAAAGAGAAGTTCCCAGAATCCCAAGTTACCTGTTTTGCCTATCCCCTCCTCCAACTTTGGGATCATGTGATCATGACTGGGAGTTGACTCTGCCCCTCAGCCCTTCAAAAAAGGTATTTTCCCGCTGTTTTACCTGATTTTCCCAAAAATTCTAGCAAGCGAACCACAGCACGCAGAGAGCTGAGAGTAGGCTCAAAATGACCCCCAGCCACGACTCTCTAAGCACAAGACGTTTCAGAAAGATAGCTTAAAAAACAACACAGTTATCCCCTATTCTTTTCTGCAATGCAATCCTATGGGCGAAATTTTTCAAAATAGCAATCGGATCGGTCCGCGAAAAGAGAAGCGCTCCGGGTACGGGCGTTTCTCTTCGCTGTGCTTCTACAGGTCCCCGGTCCGCTTCTACTTCGCCTCTGGGCAAGGCGGAGCAGGCCAATTCGCTTCTGATTCTCCGCTTCTAATCGGAGCGGAGCACATCCCTAATTTATAGGTAAATATACTATTTACCGCAAGCTGTAAAAACATAGTTACAGCTTAGTGTAATTTACTGTTGAAGCACTAGATGGAAGCAGAGGAGGCAAAATGAGAGCCATTCTAGGGAACTTGATCAGTTTTTTTCCTACCTTGTATAGAAATTGGCAAAATATTAGTGATATAATGGAATTTTACAATTAGGGTTGTTCCTTCCCCCAAGCTGTTTATTAACAAAACAGGATGTTAGAATTATTTTGTTATAGGTAACATAAATGCAGTGCAAATAAATAATTGCATGGATCTATCCTAGTAATCCAAAGAGTTAAACACAATTATTTTGGACTAGTTTTTAGCCTCGTCCTTGTTTTTGATGATGGTTGCATTCTTTTTAATTGGCTTTTTAGCTGTGTCATAAATAGCCAGATGATCTGCAGCAATTAGAAAATGATCATTCTTATCTCTGTGCCAATGAAAGGCTTAACCTGCCAATTCCTGCATGTTAGGCTGCAATCTGATACTAGTTTACGTCAGAAGTAAGTCCCAATGAACTCAATCGGACTTAACTTCTGAGCAGATAAGGAGAGGACTGCGCTGTTAAAGTCATATGTCCTGTTACCACACTTCAGACTTATATATGCTAGAAATGTAGCCCTGGACTAGATGGTATGTTTTCTATGTGATGTTCCATCCAGGGCTAGTTTTTCTTTTAGAACCACCCACTACCCCTCCACCGGATCAGGGATGGGGTATTTAAGGAAGGATGCCAACCCTTCCTTCTATAAGGTTTCATTGCTGTAATCTCTTTTATTGCTGCATAGCACCTTCAAGGGCAAACGGTAGCTTCAGAAAGGGATTTTTGATGGGAAAGCAATGCATGGGAAGGCTTAAAAAGTTTGTTTGTTTTTTAAAGGAACCATCTCTGCACTCCAGACCCAATCTGGACTGAGTCCCCCATGTCTGCTATTTCTAAAAGAAAAACAAGTCTGTGATTGTGAGGCAAACGCCTTGTCTTGTCCAAGTTTTACTTTTAAACTTGAGATTCTAATAAAGGCTTAATTGGCAACTTAATGGTACCTAGTGGGCGGCATGTTGCCTGTCTCACGCCCCAATATTCTGAAACATTCACAGTCGGTTGTGAGCTGGAAAATAAATGAAGGGGGCAATCCTATGGACAGTGCTCATGCTTCTTGGAAGCTCCCAAACTCGGAGGCTTCCAAGATTCCTATGCCCCACCAGCCTGAAGTGAAACTGACATGCCATCACCACTAGGGTAACCATATGAAAAGGAGGACAGGGGTCCTGTATCTTGGGGCCAAGCTATCTAAAGGAACGTCTCCTCCAATATGTACCTGCCTGGACCCTAAGGTCATCCTCACGGGTCCTTCTCCATGAGCCCCTGCCAAAGGAAGTGAGGCAGGTGGCTACCAGGAGGAGGGCCTTCTCTGCTGTGGCACCCCGGCTGTGGAATGCGCTCCCTAAGGAGGTTCACCTGGCATCTACAGTATATTCTTTTAGACTCCAGGTGAACACCTTTTTATTCTCTCAGTATTTTAACAGTCTATAAGTTAACTTTAACTTTGCTGTTTTAAATTTGTATTTTAAATTTGTATTTCTGCATTGCTGCTGATTTTATCCTGGTTGTGCTTTTATATTGTATTTTATATCATGTTTTATACTGTTGTTTTATACTTTGAATGGTTTTAATTTTTGTGGACTGCCCAGAGAGCTTTGGCTATTGGGCAGTATAGAAATGCAATAAAATAAAATAAAATAAAATAAAATAAATAAATAAATAAATAAATAAATAACAGTTGCATAGAAAAGGGAATTTCAGCAGGTGTCATTTGCATGCAGGCAGCACCTAGTGAAATCCCCTCTTCGTCACACCAGTTGAAGCTGCAGGAGCCCTGCCCAATGTGACCAGATATGGGTTCTGTGTGTACCACTTGTGCTTTATTGCTTGATTCTTGATCAGAAACAACCTTGCACTTTTCTGATCTGAATGATTCAAGCTGGATTTGGAAAATGGTCTGACACTTAGCATCAGAATCAGGCAAAGAACTATTGTGACATTGGAACTGGGTGATGAATTAGGACAGGAGTACAGAATCTCAGGTCTGTGGGCCAAAATCAGCCTGTCTGGCCTGATTTTGGTCCCAATCTGGCCTGCGGATGTCCCTTTCCCTCAAACCCCAATTGTTTGTGCTAACTCAGCTTTTGTGCAGTTCCCCCCACCCCAATTCTAAAAGGTTGAGGTGCCCCTCAAAAACTTAGTTACTGGCAATGAAAGCTAATTAAGATACAATATGTGGGCATATTATTATTATTTTTTGGCATTTTGGCTCCACCCTCTTTGCCCACTGGACTGCAGACCCTGAGAACTTCTCCATAATTAAGTTTGGCCCTCTGGCTGAAAGAGCCTCAATACCCTTGGCCTAGGCATATTGGTTGCATGTGCAACAGGGCACTGAAATGAAGCCTGCACTTGCATGACCTCACTCACCAGGTGCATAAACTGGGCCCGAGGCCTACAAGAACAGGGCACATTTGTTCATACCCATCTGCTAGAAGAAAAGGGCGTGGGCAGTTCTTGTGAATGGGATCTACTCCCACAGGCATTTATTTGGGAAGGCCCCAGTTCTCATTAAAGGTTGTATGTGCAATGATGGAGTCGTACCAGATCCACTTGAAAGCACAAAGTTGCCGTATGTCTTCTGCATCGTTCGTCTGCTGTGTAAGAGCATGACTAGGTGTGGTTCTCCTGATGGTGACTCACCTTGGCAGACTGAATTACAACGTGCCTGTTCTACCCGATGCTCTTTCATCCAGGGCATGAAGCATACTAGATTCATGGGCAGATAAAATATAGATCTGAGTTCTTTCCATAATGAGTGCAGGAACATTTGTCCTACTGCTACCAACTTCCAGCATTTTCTATTGTACAAGGAAACGACTCACTGTCTCTCTTAGTAGAGAATGAGAGAATGTCTTGGTAGAGAAACAGCATGCACTCCTCCAGCCTTCCCCAAGCTGGTGCCTCCAAATGTTTTGAACTACAACTTCCATCAGCCTCAGCCAGCTTGGCCAACCAACATGGGTGATGGGAGCTATAGCCCAAACCATCTGGAGGGCACCAGGTTGGAGCAGGCTGGAGTGGATCTATCAGCAATGATTACCATTGCTTTTTCATTTATCACATCCTGATTCAAGCTGCATTTCCCTCTGCCCTGAATGTCAATTTGTCTGAGTACATGATAGCATTGGCAGTGAGTGGCAGACTTCTCCCATTACTGCTGCCAAGCATGCACTTTTGATCATGAACCGCTGCCATGGCTTGGACCACAGTGGATTGGCTATGCTGTCTGGGGCTGATGGGAGTTGTAATTCAAAACATTTAGAAGCCACCAGCTTGGGGAAGGTTGCAGTGGGGCTAAAATGCAAGAACACGTGCTGTTTATCTACCAAGGCCATTTCTACACCAGCCCGAAAATACGGGCTGGTCACGTCCGAGTCCCTGTGCATCCAAATGATGCACAGGGACTCCCGGGAGGAAGGAGGGACAAGAATGGGTTTTCCCAGGGATAAGTACTCTTCCCACAGTCTCAGAATGGTCCTGAGACTGCAGGAGGTGTGGCCGCCCGTCCCGGCTTCTTCCCTCCTCCCTGCGAGTAGCAGGGGTTAGCAGAGAGAAGGAACTGGGCTGGGAGGAGTCGGGGTGAGGGGGAGTGGGGTCAGGGCTTTTTTAAAAACAACAACACACAACTCACTGTTTGTTGGAGCGCACGTGCACTCAGCTCCTTTAAAAAACAAAATGGCGGGTGCGACACCCTCGTTCTTCCCAGGATGTCGCACCCACATTTAGACTAGGGGGAGGATCTCACAATCAGGATATTGCAAGATCCTCCCCCCACCCACCCTCTATACCGGGCTGGTGTAGAAATGGCTCAAGACAGCCTCAGTCTCAGGCTGGGGGATGAGGTGGGAGGCTGCCCTACTCCTTCTTCTCTCTTTATTCCGGCGTATGTACTTTCCTTCCTACCCATAACCTAGCCACTTATCTACACATAGCCAGACACTATGTGTGCGCACCCACCACACATGTACAACCTGCACATGCTAGAACTGCAAGCGGACTAGAGCAAAAACCAGCCTGGTCTGACTGTGTGCCTTTAGCAGCAGTTTGCATAGCAGAATTCAGCAGCTGACATTTCCCATGGCATCATCAACGTGATCACCTGCTAATGTCTTTGCATCAAGCTGCTGTTAAAGACACAGCTCCAGTGACTGGCTCTTATTATTCCTCACATTTATATATCCCAACCTTCCTTCTCCCAAGCTACTCAGGGTGGCATAATTGGATGGGGCTACCCCCTTTCTTTTCACACAAAAAGTGGAGATGGCTGGCCTCAGGTCACCAAATGAGCTTTGCAAAGTGAATGGAGATTCGAACCCAGGTCACTTCTGCGACATATCAAACCCTTACACTAGGCCCGTTGCATAAACCATCCTCAGGCCAAGCACCACCACTTCAAAACCTGAGGGAGGGTTAATTAAAACCTTTCTCCTAGCTATGAGGGAAACAGGTTTAATACAGGATCTGCTCTAAATATACTGTGGGTATAATCTGGTGTGGGTGTTTAATAACTGTAAGGCAGGTAAATAAAAATGCCAAGCTGACGCGTGGTATTTGGTAGCTAACAAAATAATTAAAAGTTTATTGTTATTTAAAAACTTTAAATAAAAATAGAATACTTTCAATCTTGTCTAATCTAAACTCTCCACACACCAACCACCTCTCTCTCTTTACACCGATCCTAAGTCCCTGGAATCTAAACTCTTCTTACTTTACAAATAAAAAACACAAGAAAACAAAAACTAAGGAAAACTCTCCCACAAACTCCCAACACACTCCTTATATACTCCTCTTCCGCCCCTGACCTATTACATCATAAACCACACCCACTCAGTTCTAACATTCCTAACTTACTAGACATATTAAGCCAGACATATAAAATAAAACCAATTGTGGAGTAACACCACAACTCCAGTCCAAGGTCCAACACTCTAACCACTACACCACTCTAACCCATTGGCAACTTTTAATGCAGATATGTTCACACACTTTGGGGCGTGTACAAAATGAAGCTTTCTCCCCATTAGCGAATAGCATCCACAGCTATCTTTCTCCCAAAATCTGGGGTTGGGAGAAAACTGGTGCCAGCTCAACAATACAGGTAAACTAAGCAATTGCCTGGGATGCCCAAATTCCAAGGGTACCTGTGTCAGCTGTGTGTATATAGCCACCCCTGAACTTCTGGAGGAGCACCGAAGCGGCTTAGCATCCTTTGTATTCCCACGGATAGAACTTTCTGATTCTCACTGGCGGCTATACAGGACACTGATACAATTTTAAACAGGAGGCGGTAAAAGGGTGAGGGGAAGCAATACCCATTCAAAAATGAAATTGAAAAAGATTGTGACTCAGTGAACTCTTGGTCTGTTAATGTCCAATTGCTACAATGCTCAACATCCCAGGTGTTTCCAGGTGAGGCTTTTATCACGCCACCACCCTGCTGCTTTCACAGAATGCTAACACTGGTCCAGATGGGGTCTTCCATGTGTAACCCTACCACATGTTCCCAGCACTCCTTCTGAGTTCTTTCTTACCACAAAAAAACCCATTAAGGAGAAAAAGGATGGAATCGCTGTACTTCCTTCTCATTGTTAGCGCTGCAAGTTCTCCATCTGGATGCACCCCAGGAGAGAGTCATTTTAAAAATTTGGCTAGATCAACAACTACTTCATCCCGACCTTGGAGAAAATAACTTCTAGATCAGCTGGTGTGATTTGAGGGCAAGCCTGAACTGTCATTTTAGAAATTGCACTAATTTTAACATGCTATTCATTATTTTTTTGTCAATCGCCATATCAACGTTCAAAACCCAACCCACAAAAACTCTTTTTTGAAACAAAGAAACGAACAAGCAAACTGTTTTGCACCTAAACTGTTACGCTGCATCTCCAACTGGCTTTAAAACTCTCTCTTAAAATAGCAGTAGTGCAACACTGGAGATTTTTAATAGCTGCTGGTAGGAGAGTCAGAGGTCTGAATAACCTGGCTGACTGCTGCTGCAGGCATTTCCTCATTGTCAGCTAATGAGAAGCTTTCTCCACACTGACCCCTTTCTCTTGAGAGAATACAGCAGCAGCAGCAGCAGCATAAAATGATTCAGAGCAGGCTCTGTTTTGATGACATCACTCCCTCGTTCTTTCCAATTCTATTCTTCTTCCAATGCATCCTGCAGCAGGATGGCAGCGGTTCAAGATCAAAAGCGCATCACTGGCAGAAGAGACGGAAGGAGAAGTCTGCCATTCACTGCCGAGTGCTGTCATGTCCTCAGACGAATTGACATTCAGGGCAGAGAGAAATGCAGCTTAAATCATGATGCAATTAATGAAAAAGCAATGGTGATCATTACCGTTAGATATAAAATGCAGATTTCCTCTGAGAGTTTTTTTTAAAAAATACATATTTTAATTCTTTCTCTCTGCCTTGTGCCCTTACTGGTTTCTTTTCAGTTTTAAATGGGGAGCAAATTGATGTCTATTCATTCACCAACAGGTAACTTCGCATGGTGTGCCTATCATCAGTCCTAGCTAAGCCTACCATCCTGCCCAATGATGAACTAAATCTCATCACATTTCTTGATCTGATCAGAAATCCAAGGAAGCCAAGCCAAGGCAATATTTTTCACACCATGTGGCAGGGCCAACTGCCAGCTTACGAAGTGGTTATAAAATTGGCAAATTGTATTTATCCAGATTAGGCAGAATGAGGCAGCTCACAATTTTGGGTATCCTGAAAGGGCAGCAACTTGTTAGTTATGTAAGGTATTATTATTGGGTTGGATCAAGACTGGCTCAGAGGAATCCTGCTGGTCCTGGAGGAAGGGGGCAAAGTGGCAATTTTCTTGAGTTTCTCTCTTTCCCACACACCTTGGTACCATCTCCCACATTGTTTTAAAAGGCTGAGAGATTCTCTAAAACACCATTAGATGTGGCGTGGGATGGATGGGGAAAGTGAATCAGAGGAAGTCACCACCTCAACCCCTTTCTCCAACTGGAAGTTTCTGCTGGGTCCTGGGTCCCTCTGTGAATGAAAGAATCCCTGGTGTGACAAGTCTGGATCACAGCCCATTGAATTTTTTGTGCCAGGGAGGGGGGGGGAAGCATCCGTGGGATTTTCTGCTGCAGGTGCCAAAATAATTTGGCCAGCCTTGGCTACTTTGCAACTTAACCAGGAAAAGAGGTGCCATTTGCTACTTTGCCTCAGCAAAATGTCTAGACAGGCCCTCCCCAGATATGTACACATAAAACAGGGGTGGGGGGGCATGCCCCCCTTCCCATTCATCAATTGTTTGATGATTTCCAAGCTTTTTGTGCAGTCCCCCTGCACACACACACAATTATAAAAGGTTGGCATGCCTCTCCTCAAAATTAATTACTGGCAGTAAACGCATTAGGCTACAAAATGCTGCTGGATATATGTGTGTGTGTGTGTGTGTGTGTGTACTCCGTTTTGCCTTTGGCTCCACTCACCACTGGAATGTGGCCCACGAGAACTTCTCAGAAATTGAATTTGGCATTTTAGCTGAAAAATGTTCCTCAGCCCTGCATAAAAGTATTGAAGGGCTGCATCACACCTAATTTTTTCCCTCTGGTTTGTCTCCGTGTTTTTTACCTCCGTTTCATAAGCGCTGCAAGGGCTCCATCACACACAGTCCCTTTCACATGGGTTTTTGCTTGTTTGCTCTTCCACTCCACCCTGCCCCTTCTCCTTCCTCCTCCAGTTCATTGGTTGTGGTACTCTGATGGGCGTGGGCTCTTTCCCCCCTCTCTCTGGCTTTGTTATCTACCAATTATTGATTTAAGGTTTCATCTGGGCTCTGTTTCTATGGGCAATGAGGGGGTGGTTGGAGCACTAAAAAGGCCATTCAACTGAGTAACAAGTCCCTACAACAGCGTGCTGGAGGAGAACCGCCCCACCCTCTCCTTTCATCAGCAAGACTGCATTAGCACACACCCTCAACAAAAGAAAAAGCGAGAGGGAAAAATAATCCAGACTTTCCCCGCACCAAAATAAAATGCAACAAGGGGGGAAGGGGGGAAATGAGTGCAGGACAGGGATGACGTCATGTGAGTACCATGCTGCAAAACCACATGCCAGAAATGGCGAGTGTGCGATTAATCGCTGGTGTGATGGAGCTCAAAGTCTTGGTGTCATTCTTGTTCAAAACAAGAATAAAAGGTAGAAACATCTTTTATGACTAACAAGACGTTTGAGAAGATTCTACTATCCCAAAACAACAAAACTCTTTCTTCCTTCCTTTTTCTGCCTAGGTGATTTCATTAAATATCATCAGTGCTGAAATAATGTAAAGCTTCAATTAATTAATCAATGAATTGGTTCTAACTGAATAAGAAAACTAAACTTTAAAGAGCTTAAAAGCCCTGGAGACTGGGCAAGTTGGGGTGAGATGCTGTGGAGTGGGGGGGGGCGCTTGGCTTGGGGTGGGGTGGGGTGGGGGGCTCGGAAGTGGTGATTGCTTTGCTTTGCATTCAGACTAGCTGGCATTCATAAAGGGAAAGGAGCCTGCCCTGAGTAATTTAGCTGGCAGGCACTGATTAAATATGACTCATCCGTCACAGCTGGAGTGAGAGGAACTTAATATTACACCAGCCGTACTGACTGACACCTTGCAAAATGCAACACAGATTGGAAAAGGCAACCAAGGTGCATTCTGAAGAACAGAGCCTGCCCAAGACATTTTAGCACCAACACAAACACACACACACCTTGGTGATAACAAGGAATTAAATCATTTCCAAATTTTAATGGTATCCCCAAAACTATCATGTTTAGCAGGCCATCATCCCTGCCTAATGATAGGACTGGCCCCAAGAGTAGCCACTGATGCATTGCCAAGAAAGGGGAAATACATTGCTCAAAACAAGGACAAAAGCTGGTGCCGTTTTGCATAACATTTGCATAAGGTTAAGTATATGTACAGCTGCAAATCTAGAAATAATAACTATAATTTAAATAGAAATGCAATATATCTCACCGTAATCAAGAAGACAAATTAGGTGAGCTGCATGCCTGCTCAGCCTACTATCCAGGTGCTAACTGTTGGTGGACAAGGTCAAGCCCATCCCACTGCTCTCCTTCATTATGTTCTCTGTGTGTGTGTGTGTGTTTTATTTTAAATCAGACTTGGGCTGGACAGCTCTTTAAGTAGAGGACATCTTCAAATGGAGGGCTGTCCTCTGACAGCTCTTCAGGTAGAGGACTGACCTCCGTAACGTAGGTCACCGTACAAGTGTCCCTTGGGTTGTATCCAATGGGTTTGGTCCAATATTGGTCTAACATAAGTCCCATTCATTACAACAGGTCTATTCTAACTAGGACCAACATTGCTACAACCCTTTGTTTTAAAGATGTTCAGCTGTGGGTGGAGGTGGAGGTTTTATGCTTTGGTTGACCTCTTTGTTCTTTGATTTGTAAAACTATAGGTGTGTGTTTTTAATGCTAGTTCCCAGCTTGGACATGAAATGTCTGTGCTGTATTAGGGATTGTAGCTATTAAATCATAATCTGTCCAAAATCAAGTATGTATGAATCCCATTGATTTCAGTGGAAGCCAATGTGCTTCAGTCTCTACCATTTAAATGAATGGGGCTTAAAAGTGGATAGCTTTGACTGGATGGTGCCCTTTGGTTCTGATGATACAGAATCTATATTGGCAGGAAAAGCAATCTTAAGTGGGCTGCTGGGGGCACCTAAGTGGTAGACAATCCACCCCTTACAAGCTCAGCTGGCATGTGGCAGCCAGAAGGATTGCCTGTGACTTCTTAGGCAGGTTGTTTTTCCCCAGTTTCCCCTGCTGATTTCCTCTTCCATTATATTTATTAAGGTCTTCCCTGACCTTAATAGTCTCTTGATTTAGAAGCTGGGGTCTGACTGCATACTTTTGAGAACTCAAGAATCCTATGTATTGGATTGTGCTCCCACACTAAATGCTTTGATCAAAGGGAGACAAGTGGGGGAACAGTGAATTCACCCAGCTGTGACTTGGGAGTTAGTTCTGTCAAATGTCCACTACTTGGGGGTTAGAACTTCTAACAAATTAGGAAAGTGGGAAGCATGGAACACATATTGTCATATTTTGTTCTGGGTTATCATGCTTAAATCCAAATGAGCAGACCACATGATCAAAAGCAAGTCCACACTAAAGACTAAATAACGTCGGGGCTGATCCAGCCGTATTTGTTTCACTTTAGGATCAAGGATTCCCAGAAGGCATACTTTTAACATTTTTCTCTAACTGAACTCTGCTAGCAAAAATATGCACTCCAATGATAATGGATGCATTTAGTAGTTCTCTTTCATCCTGTGTTCAATATATCATAATAAAAAAGAGTGTCAGGGGGAATGGTTTGCAACTTCTCCTCTGAAATAGTCTGAATCAATGAAAGTAATTTATTTCAACCTGTCCAGCAAGTCCACAAACGGCCTATATATTTAACACTATAAATTGTGTGGAGACTGAGGAGCATGTAACAAAAAGGGATTTAGCTTTAAAGGTTAGCTTTTAGTATGCTCTTTACTACACACACACACACACACACACACATGCACATACGTAGCTCTATACTAGTCAAGAGAACGTAGAGCTAAAGGCTGGGCAGCCTTCAACATTCCTGCATCCCTTGGATTCTTATTACATCCTAGTTTCCATTAAAATCATTGTAGATTTGTATTTTTTGCACAATTAGGTTTGAATATGCAGTGTTTTAGTGCCTGAACAGCTTGCCTACTCTGCTTCAGTACTTTCCTATGGCCTCAGATCAGCACAACACAAGTCCTGGGACATGTTTTGTAACTTTGGGTAAGATTTTTTCTCTAAGTGGGCCCCATCACACCTTTGCCTCCGCAATTTCCACCTCTGTTTCATTAGTGGGCCAAGCTAATGGTCCCTTTCATATGTGTTTGTGGTATCGCCACTGTACCGGTGGAATTTCCTTTTGCTTGTTTGCTCTCCCATTCCACCTCATCCACTTTCCCCCCTCCAGTTCATTGGTTCTTGTCATTCAACTGAGTCAGCACAAGCCCATTTGTTCAACATGACGTGCTAGAGGAGGAGAACCGCCCCACTCTCTTTCATCAGCAAGACCTCCCTTTAAAC
The DNA here is from genome assembly GCF_023053635.1 of Elgaria multicarinata webbii. Classification (NCBI taxonomy): domain Eukaryota; kingdom Metazoa; phylum Chordata; class Lepidosauria; order Squamata; family Anguidae; genus Elgaria; species Elgaria multicarinata. The sequence continues at coordinate 22,288,996 of NC_086175.1, read as the reverse complement.
CATGTGCCCCCAACAAAGGACATAGCATGAAGATGGCAATAGATGGGGGCAGAAGGGCGCTTTAATCCCACATGGAGGAAATGAACCAGACTTTCCAAGCTCTAGGAAAACAGAAAATGGAAGGGAAGAGGCAGGGTGACTGCAGGACAGGCATGACGTCATGTGAGTACCACGCTGCAAAATGGCAAACCAGGCATGACAAGAGTGTGATAAAATGCTGGTATGATGGAGCCCAGTGTCACATAGTGAGCCTAAGTACGTAGCTGCCATCTTGGTTTGTGATTAATTAAAACTGGCCTAGGAGAATCTCATGTTGAGCTGTTTTTAGAATGTTTTTAGGGTGTTTTTTAGGATGTTTTTTAACAATGTATATTATGTTTTAATTCAGTTTTATGTATTTTATCGTTTATTGTTGTTCCCCGCCTCGATCAGAATGGAGAGGCGGGTAAGAAATAAATTTATTATTATGGGAACTACTTTTCTGAATATGCACCAGTTGCTGGGGAACATGGGTGGGAGGGTGCTGTTGCACTGTGTCCTGCTTTGTTGGTCCCTGGCCAACAGCTGGTTGCCCACTGTGTGAACAGGGTGCTAGACTAGATGGACCCTCGGTTTGATCCAGCATGGCATGTCTTATGTTCTTATGTAATGGGAAAGCAGTGGTGGTAAAAAAATTGTCCCGAAAACTGCTCTGTGCCATTGACTAGGTTTGCCAGATTGCAAACTTGGATATCTGAATAACGTGGCACACCAGGGAATCCTGCTTGGAATTGTTATAGTAGTTGGAGGAAAGAGGCAGCCAGAAAGGCTGGGTCTGGATCAGACAAGAAAAACCAATGCTACTTGTATTTCCTGCTTCCGCAGGAAATGTACAGCTAGAGTGTAGAACTCTGGATGTCAGCCTGGCGGCTCTATGCATTCTAAAAACTGCTGCCCCAAGAAACGCTTTATGGTTAGAACCTAATAGTCAGAAGCAATTTAAATACAAACATAAAGCTATGATCCAACTAAAATGAGGCACATTCCTACTCCTTTGATTTCTATGGGAGCGATTTAAGGCAGCTCATGCTTTACTTGTCTATTGACATTGATGGGAGTTAGAAGTGCTTAACTTTGGCTAGACTGAAACTGGGCTATTTTCAGTGTGAATTTTCCCAGTGACATTGGACTTGACAAAGCATAAAATACAAGACAACCACAGTTTGTTCTCATTTAGCATCACTCAGGCAAAGTCACATTGAAATAATCTGGCCAAGCTCCTGTTGAAAGACTGGATAGGAAATGAACCAAGCCTTAGCATTTGTCCCAATTCTTCCTAATACCATGATAACTGGTTTTATATTTCAAAGATTATGCAAGATTTTTAACCTCTAATTTACAGCTTATGCAAGCAGGACTGTGTTACTTAACACCATCTCTTCTCTGAAGAGATGACTTAACTCTTGCAAAGGAAGCCAGGTCAAGGTAGAAATCAAAACAATGAGTTAATCCAAGCACACCTTCATTTCAGAGACCTAACTTCCTGCAAAATCAAGGCAAAGGCATCAGATGTGAATGGTTCCCAATTTGACAGCATTCTAATTCTGGCAGCAAATCTCTTGAAATTATGTTTTTGATAGTGGAATTTTGCTTTGAAAAGTTTAATTCTGAAAGCCTTTAGTAAACATTTATGTTTTATCTGATCTCATTTCATTATTTTTTTTTCTGTGCAAATAAATTTTTTTTTGGGGGGGGGGAATGAAGGAAGCACCCCTGCCTATAAAATATGCACAAGCATGTGAAGTTCGAATCCAAGAAAGCCTTTATTAAGGAAGCAGAGCATTTTAAGGCTGTGGGAAGAAAGTGTAGCGGGGAGAGGGAAGCATTATATGGGATATGGATAATCATCCTTGCCTATGAGGCTGGAATAAAGCAAGCCAACAAATGATAATCCTCTATGGATGAGTAAACTGAATAATCAATGCAAAAATAGCAGTTTCATCCATTAAGAACAAAAACGAAAAATGAAAAAGAACCATAACCTTAACTAAGACCAATCAAAATGTCACAAAATAATGAACACGCTTTTGAGTTCCCTAGAAATCATCCTCGATGTATGTATATTTTCTTGGGATTAAGTCCCACCATGTTCAATGGGACTTGGCCATTAGTAAAAGCCTTTAGGGGTGCAATCTCAATTAGATTAGACTATGAAAGGCGCAAAAGAAGAAGTTGCCAGGCTGTATCCAAAAGCGAGTGGGAGCAAGAAACGTCTGCTCTCTTATTGGAAAGAACGGCTAGTCATTATTCAGATCTGCCTCCAGCACTAATTGCAATGCATGTGTCACTTTTAAGACTGAGAACCAAAGTACAGCATCAACATGGTGGTGTAGCGGGGAGAGGGAAGCATTATATGGGATATGGATACACGTTAGCCAGTGGTGAAGGATCATGGGAGTTGAAGGCTAGAACATCTGAAGGGACACACATTGCTCACCCCTGACAGGGGGTTGGTAGGTAAGTTCCCTCCATAGGTGAAGTCCCATCATTAGATAGTAGAAAGTCAACTTGTCCTATGCTAAGATCCTCTGCAATCTGCACTGGTTTTGTGTGGCACCCAGCTTTGAAATCTAATACAATGAAAAGTGATATGTGTATATATAAAAGAGACCACCAGCTCCTTCTTTGGTGGAACCAGACTATTCACCTTATCTGTTCACCTTTGGGCCTCAGCACCTAACACAAAGGACCAAAATGGAAAAATTGAGCATTAATCAAGTCCTTTGAAAATTCTTTAAAACTGTGTACATGTTTTGTTTTTCTGACCCTAAAGTTTTAACACCTATTCTTCAGCAAGAGCCAGGGTTGGTTTGTTTCTCCATGGAGGGAAGTTAACAAGGAGATAATGAACAAGGATCTAGAAAGGAGACAGCTGTATTTTGAGTTGCTCTAGACAGATAAGGTTATCAACCACAGCGATTGATGTCAAAAATATATCTGATCCTTTTGCTGGTAAAGGAGCTGCTATCAGATCGAATTCCAAATCTTAAAATAAATAATTTGAAGGATGACCCTGCCAACTTTTTCCCACGGATGGGAGATTTCAGAGCCCCATGTCTAGCTGAAAGCTCCCTTACGGCTGCTTCACAGGAACAGACATCAGTGTGTTGGCTGCTTGAAATTGTACTGCATGGAGACCATTTCTGCGTGGCAAGCCGTTCATCTAGAATCTAGATCATCTCCCTTGCACTCAGATTTATTGTTTTTAACATTCTCCTGTAGTCAGCCAAATAAACTGATTAATAAATGGCTATAATAATGGTTTTGGCATTCTTTTATGGTTTTGTGTTTGGCTTGTCAACAAACTACATTTTAGGGGAAAAAATGGGTTGTTTAAAAAAACAAAACAAAAAACTTGTACTCCATACTTCCTTAATATCAGTTCTTAATTTTGTTCATTGAAAAAAAGATATTGTCTATTTCATTTGGAGAAAAAAGAATCCAAAACTATTTCCATGTTATATTAGGTATTCAAGCATATTCCAACTAAGAGACTTTGCTTATCATCATACCGAGATGTTCTTTCAGACTGTAATATGCAAAGCACTCAAGAGCTTAATATAAACATTACAACACATCAGGATATCATGAACAGGAGTCAATGAATGACATTGAGAAGCCATTCTAGATTGCTATAAGTCAAACTGATCCAATGGGAATGAGCCAGCAAAAATCCATGGTTCTGTGCAGGAAAGATTTATAAAGTCCTTGAAAGTTAGGAGGGCAGGAAAGAGGGAAGAAGTCAGCAGTATCTAGGTCAGCATCTAGGACAGAAGTGTGAACCCTATAACCCTCCTGATGTTGGATTCCAATTCCCATCAGCCCAAGCCAACATGGTCAATGGCCTGGGATGATGGGAGTTGTAGTCTAACATGATCTAGATGGCCAATTGTTCCCTACTTCTGATCTAGGAAAATATATGAGAACCCTGCTGATCCAAGTGTCTCCAGGACTGAAGTAGCAAGTAAGCTCATAAAGTCCCCAATTAAGGGCCACGTGTGTTTCCTAGAAATGCAGGGTCCAAAGAGATTGCCATTTCAATCTTTTGGGGCAAAACAACAGCGAGTCTTATGGCAACTTAAAGACTTAGTGGATTTATTATGGCATATGCCTTCATGAGAAAATGGGCTCTAGTCCACAAAAGCATACACAATAATGAATCAATAAACCTTCAAGATCCCAGAAGCCTCTCTCTTGTTTTTGCTAGAAGTGCAAGTGACTCCCAAACCAGTCCTACCATGGTAAGCCTGTACCAACCCATTACTTGGAAACAATCCTAATATTATATAGACCAGAACATGAAAAGGTTCATTGGTTTTAATACCGGAGTATCAAATCCAAGGATAAATGTTGCAAATAGGTTGCTGGATGGGCACCTACTTGCCCCTGGGTTTAATTAGCTCCAGATAGTTCTGATGTCTCCACTCTGGTAAGGGTGAAACTGCACTAATGGAGACAAAACATTAGTTCAGGAACTCTGTTGGTTTTCTGCTGCAAAGCAGCAAGCAGGAAGCAATATTTGCAGTCACAATGGCAGGCAGAAGGCGATGCTTAACCTTTCCTCTGCCCATTGCTTTCCCTCTGCCACCTGCTACAGTTGCTTTTCCCCACTTGATGCAGCAAAGACACATCTTGGTACCTTGACTGGAGCAAAATCGATGAGGGCTCACAGAGGAACAGTGGTAGACATTAGAAGAATTAATGCTAGCTGCAAATCCAGCCCTGCTTTGCAGCAGAGAAGAGGCAACCAAGGCTCCAGGGCCGGCCCTACCATTAGGCTGCGTGAAGCCTATCACTATAATGGGATCAGCACCTTGGACAGCTCCTTTAGAGTTCTGACTGAAACCCACAGCAGTGCCACAGGAACTACCAGCCTCTAAACGAGCTGCCGTAAGGAGGATAAATACCAATTCTTTATGGGTAAGGGAGGGGTTTAGAGCGTTTGGCATTTAGAAATCGCCGAACACTGGAAAGATCCGAAGGGCCCTACACTCACTGGATGGAAAGGGAAAGTGTGGGATATAGCCTGCTCTGAAAAATTAACCTACCACCGCAGAGTCTCGTCGGGCCAACTTAGCTATGACCCATTCAATGAAATATGGTCTCCTTTTCTCAATTACATCAATGGTACAGATGTGGCATCCAACTCTGGTTTAACAAATCTTCCTCTGACCACAGTAAATTGAAGGAAACAAGCTCAGTTCGGCATCTACAGAAATCGTGTTTGTGTATTTATTAGAAACGCTGTCTGACTTGTATGTTTTTATATATATTTTTAACTTTTTTAAAACTGCTTTGTTAAATAGAGTTTAATAAATAAATATTATTTTTTTTAAAAAAAAGGAACCACCAGCCTCCACTGTCTGTACCTCTGTTTAAAGGTGCTGTTCCTATGCTCACACAAGCTTTTCATCAGACTCCTCCCAGGGGCAGGGACATCTCACACCTCCCCCAAACGTGCTTGGCTTTCCTATTCCAAGCATTTCAGACACATCTCTGTATTAATAAAACATATTTTAACAATTAGCTTCTGTAAAGCAACATCTGACTGTTAAGAAATATTCCAGGACAGTTAAGAAATATTCCAGGACAGTTAAGAAATATTCACATTATTTTGTCTAATCCCAGCATGATCCAGCGTTGCTTTAAGGCAAACCCACAGGAATCAAGCAGGCACCTCATCACACATGCTGGAAGTCATAAACAGGGGATAAGAAGCTTCCTAGGCCTATAGTTCAAGTTCAACCCACTAAGGAAGCAATACTATGCATGTTTAGATAGGAAACAGTTCTACATTTCCTAGGATGCCCTAAACAAGTCCTCCAATTCCAATTCCTAGTATTCCCAATGCTGGAAGTTGTAGGATTATTTTCTGTCTAAATATCCATAGGATTGTGCCCTTAGGCCCAAATGACTAAGGAAAAGAAGGCTAGTCCACCCAGAGAATTGCAGTGGGGTCTCTGAAAAAAATATTCCATTGCTTACAGAGAGTAAGATCCATATAATGTTGCTTTGAAAGGAACCAAGAATGTTGCGTTTAATGTGTTGAATATGGCATTTATTTGACAAATACATCTAATAATATTTTTTTAAAAAAAAACTGAAAATCTGAAATGAGTCCTTTTGAACTATGTAAATTACTAGTGTACATGATATTTTGAATCAATGCCCTTAAAAATCTGCCTTTATTCAGAGTAGGGATGGATGAATTTATCAATTTTGGTCTCTCTCAGTTTCTAATTTTTCCAGTCAAGTTCAGCTTGACTCAAACTTTGAGAATATCTCAAGTAATAAATTTGGTTTGGTTTGAACTTTGAGGTGTTTTCTCTCTCTCTCTCTCTCTCTCTCTCTTTCTCTCTCTCTCTCTGTGTGTGTGTGTGTGGTGTAAATTTTGCATGAAAATGCATGAGCATGTTTATGCACATATCTTTGTGTGTGTGTGTTAGTCAAAAAGTACAATATGTGGCTTTTTTGCCTAATATACACATTCCATGCAAGCAATTTTCCTAATACAATGCATTTTTAACATTAGTTTTCCTGATATATACACCGTGTATGCATTTTTTGATTTGAGAACTCCATTACAAAATTTGGAAGTGTGCAAATTTTGAAGGATAATTTAGTTTTGGTTCATATAATGGTTTGAAAGTCTGAAATTAGGAAAGTTTGCAGACTGAACAAATATCTCCCCCATTCCTAATTCAGAGCAGCTACTGTTTTTAAAGATAAATATAAATTTGATGAGATTGAAAAATGGGCATCTGACATTTTAAACTCTAGTTGATCTGAAAAAACCCACAGTACAGTCTCTTTGAACAAACAGTACTGTCTGTTTGCTCTGCCTTTGAGACCTAAAACAACAAATAAATTAAAACTTTGCCTAAGACACAAAACACAGCCACACCCATTTTAAACTCTTTTAAATAGTCTACAACTGCAGGTGTTGTTGGTTTACTTCAATTTGTTTTTACATATAGACACTCCCGTACATTTATACTTGTGTGGCTGTCTGTTTCCTAGCAACTCCACTTGCCGTCTTGTTCAGTAGGTTGAACACAAATGTAAGATTTTTCTTTGCCAGAAAAAAAGGCTACTTCCTCCTTTCCCCACCCGGTTTAACCCAATAAGGTTTTAAAAACAGGTTTATTTCTAACCCTCACTGTGACATAGGGTGACCATATGAAAAGGAGGACAGGGCTCCTGTATCTTTAACAGTTGCATAGAAAAGGGAATTTCAGCAGGTGTCATTTGTATATATGGAGAACCTGGTGAAATTTCCTCTTTATCACACCAGTTAAAGCTGCAGGAGCTATACTAGAGTGACCAGATTTAAAAGAGGGCAGGGCACCTGCAGCTTTAACTGTGGTGATGAAAAGGAAATTTCACCAGGTTCTTCATATATACAAATGACACCTGCTGAAATTATCTTTTCAATACAAGGACTCCTGTATCTTTAACAGCTGTATTGAAAAGGGAATTTCAGCAGGTGTCAATTGAAGTGGGAGAAATTCCCTCTTCATCACAACAGTTCAAGCTACACTAGCTATAGTAGAGTGGCCAGATACAAAAGAGGGCAGGGCTTCTGCAGCTTTAACTGTTGTGATGAAGCGGGAATTTCACGCTCTTCAATTGACACCTGCTGAAATTCCCTTTTCTACATTACTGTTAAAGATACAGGAGCTCTGTCCTCCTTTTCATATGGTCACCCTACCCTACGCTCACCCCTATACAGAATCTCCCCCTCACTCACCCACATATTCTCTCACTGTCCAGACAGAAACACTCCCTCCATGGTGCTTTCTCAACTTCTCCAAGACGCATGGGAGCCGCTCACCCAGGAACAGCTCCTGCACACCTGGGAAAACATTTACATAACCCCAGCCTTGTAGGCAGGGATGTTAGCATGAGTCTTTACCACAGAATTGACAACTCTAAGCTAGATTAATTGCTGCCTATGTGTGTCATTTCAATTTTCCCCCACCTCCCAGCCCTGCAAAAGCTTGTTCATGGACAAGTAAGTCCCATATGGCCACCAGTATGTTTAAAAGACATCTGTTTCAAGAACCACAACTGCAGGTCATTCTTACTTCCATTGCTGTGGACATAGAATAGGACTGGATGTCTGTGTCAGTTTCTTGTGCATTCATTTATAGCTCTTTTCCGTCGTATTTCTGCATCTACCTGCAAATCTTTTTAAAATACATGAAAATTTGCATTACTTTTTAAAGTCTTTCCCCACAAGGTGTGCATTTTCTATACTTTTTTTTTACCATAAAGCACGTACGTCTGTATACATTTTAACCTAAGAGATACATTTTTTTATATGCAGGGTGGTACATTTTTTAAGCTGTGAACTGTATTGCAACATTTGAGGAGGCACGAAAATTGAAGGAAAACCTCATTCCAATCCGTGTGTTCATCCATGACATCCAAATCAAGTTGGCTCTCTTAAAAATGTAGATTGAACAAAATCCATTCCTAAACTGGAGTAAGGAACTGCTTGATTGAGTTCAGCAACATTTGGGCCTAAATCTCTGAAGTGGCTGGTAAAAGCAGGAATCAATTCTGCAATTTACTTGAAGTGTGGACAGAAAGGACCAGCTAGCCTCTCTGCGCATGCCCGGAGCATGTGAAGAGGGGTCAATCTAGGAAGCCACCTTGCATGCTCCAAGTCAGAACTGCTTTAGTCAATTCTAGAGACCAAGGGAAGCCAAAGGCAGTGTTCCCAGTCACATAGCCTTACTGGAACCTGGAATGGAATGGAAGTGGGAGAATAAACATGACTGATTGAATTCTCTTCTTCTGAAGTTGCCTGGGCAACAAGGAAATGAAAATGTAGGCCATGCAGGACATTTTTATTGATTTTACTGTTCCCTCCCCAGGTTGTTTTGCTTTGGGATGGAAATACACAAATATATCGGGCCCTAAATTTTGTGTTTGAAAATATTACCTCAACCCCAGCCCCTCACTATTCAGATAGCACAAGTTGCCAATCCGTCAGTCAGTCGTCAGTTTTACCAAGATAAGGGGAGAGCAGCAACAAATAATAACTTACTGTCAGTACACTCATTCTGCATCACCTTGTTTTTCCAGATAGCTTCAGGTGGATGATTTTGATTACAGTGCTTAGGATGACAGCCAAGATGGGAGGAATTCTTTGTTTCTAGTTAAATGTAAGTCTATACTTTGAAGTGACAAAAACTATAGGGTTCTTATTTCCTTTGTTGTCGTTCACAATGAAAATACTGTGAATGGTCCTTAATCGTGTTTACTCACAGCAAACTCAGGTGCTGAATTATGATGGTTACATAGCCAGAACAAGGCTACTGAGGAGAGAGGAAGATATCAGCATGCTTGGGGAACCCCAAGGTTTGCAGAAGCCTCAAGATGACTGACGGTGCTCAGTGGCCTCAGAATGCTGAGAGGGGAAAAACAGAAAATGGCGGAGGGAGCAAGGGGCAGAGCAGAGCATTCAGGAAGAAGGCCTAGTTCATTGGCTGGAACCCAGAACGGGAGCACTCCACATAACAACACTTTTGCCCTGCACTTCCTTCGATACGGTTTGCCTTGCCCACTCTTCTTCTATGCTTGTGGCACAGTGCGGGCAGGCTTCATCTAGGGAGGGTGGAGGCTAATGGCTGGCTGGCTGGCTCTTCCTGCAGTTCCTCCCTTTGGGCACACTTGGCATATAGGAACTGTCTTTCTGACAGCCATGAAGCCCAATCCCAGGCAGGCAAGGACGTTTAATGGAACTACGGCTGCAATCCCACACGTGTTTACCAGCAAGCAAGTAAACAGTGGTGATCTGCACTTTGAAATGGCTGGTCATCCTTTCTCCCAGCCATTGTCCTTGATGGACAGGGTTCCAGACCCATATTTCCATTCCACCCACCACTTTTCCTCAGCAAGTGCCCCATCTTAATCCAAGAGAAGTAGCCATTGGGCGGGGGGGATCATGCAGCTGTTGTTGGACTACATTTCCCATCTTCCCCAACCACTGACCATGCTAGCTGAGCCTAATGGGAATTGGAGTCCAACATCTGGAAGTCCTTGTTTAGTGCATGAGATGGCCCATATAACATGTATTTCCAGCTGGGCTACATTCTCACAAATGTTGCCAGCAGATAAATGCAGTTATACCATATTAGGACAGAAATTAAGGAAGAGTAATAGTATAGGCATGCAATAAAAGCCCTCTCATTTTGCACAGGAAAGCAAGTAGAGGCACCTCCCCTAAATTGAGTTGATGGTGAGAAGTTAAGGTGTGCAGAAGATCCTACTTCAGAGAATTGGGATGAACTAAATGGCTTCCAAGTGCATTTGTATTTCATGTTTATGAAAGTGGGAAGTTTTTTTTAAAAAAAACTGGAAAATGTGAGTTTTCTTTTAATGCGGCCAAATTATACGTTATCAAAAAAGAAACTCTTTGATACTGTTGGATAATTAGAAATCTCTCGATCTGCAAATGAAAAGCGAATGTGCACAGAGCATCATTTGACAACTAAAGATACTGCAATAATGTTTGGCTTTTTCTCAACTTGTGGAGGAAATGAATCAATACTTATGAATTACTAAGCATGTCTCCAGTCCCAGCAAAGAATACGTCTACACAGAGAGAGTATAATCAATGCTAAACTAGTCAGTGTATGCATGACTGTGATTTTTAAGGGCAAACTTCATATAACAATACCTTTTCCTTAAAAAAGTGGGGGGGAGGAATCTGCTTTAGAAGGGAGGAACTAAAAGTGGCAAAGCAACAGTGTGTTTCTACATGAGGCTGTTAATCTGCTGTATCCATTTTCTTGTTGTCATAGAATTGAGATCCGAGCACTACATGACATCTAGGTGATACTGTGGTAGAGCAGAATAGCACAATTCCACACATGGAAAAAGCATTTTCTTTTGCTTTCACAAGTAATACTGTATTTCCCCTGCTCTACAAAAAAGCAGCTTCCTTAAGTGAGCCATACTGGGAGCTTTGCCCAGGGGAGAAGACTACAGGAAATGCCCAGGTGTGTGCAAAACCTAGGAAGGACAGTTGCAAGTGACAGCCTCAAAATGGTAGCCAACCATTTATGAGCTATTTTATGTATTCAGATCTTTCTAGACGGCTTTCCCACAGACTCCATGTATAGGGTACAGGAACAGGTGTCAAAGCACATGCTGGTTCCATCCTCATGTCCTTGGAAACACTGTCCCTGTCCTCCAAGTTCACAACCTCCCTGTGCTGAGTTGGGGTGGGGGGTGTCTGACGGAGGCTTTAGCCTCCACATGATTAGGAATCTATGCATGGTCCCATCTATGTGGGGAACCTCCGATTGTTAGACTCGAATTCCCATTAACTTCAGCCCGCATAGTCAGTGATCAGGAGTAATGGGAGTTGTAGTCCAACAACATCTGAAATGCCTGAATAGGGCTGGCAGAAAACATAAAACAAGCAATTATAAACCACAATATAAGATAAAACAGAATAGCCTTTAAAGTTAAGTCCTTACTTACAGTCTTGACAAAAGAGGAAGGGTTTACAGCTTTTTTTAAAAAAGGCAATAATACTGGAGCCTTGGGGCTATAAACCCAACTCCTGGCCATCTCCATCCAAGCCTGTCATTAAAACAGATGTATAATATGGTCCTTGACAACCTCAGTTGGTGAGGTAGCTCATAGGAGGAAGCTTCTTACAGTATGAGGGTCCTAGTTCATACAAGCCTTTAAGGTTAAAGCTGAGAGGATATCAACGGTTTAACATTACTGGCTTAAAGGCATGTGGACTGGTGGATTGTTTTGTTGAAGGCACAGCCTTGTTGCTGGTGTGGTCATCTCTATCAACACAAAGCAGTGAATCCATAAATGGACTTTGTGTTACAAATGTGATAGATTATGCCCGAGAGAGTACCATGTAGCATCTCCCATGCTACATAGCATTACCATGGCACAGAGAAAATAGTCTTTAATAATTCAGAAATTATCTGTACTAATTAGTCCCTTGAACATCAAACCTTTCCCTTCTGTATTGCACGTCAAATGGAAAAAACAATTTTGCTTTATCCTACCATGAAGAAAAATATATTTGCTAAGAGTAATCAAGACAGCAATCGTACAATAGTCAAGAAATGGGCCAACATTTTTATTAATATTAATAAAAATAGGATTCCACACTAAAAACACATTTTATAGACTCCCTCAAAGCATGATTTGATTTCAGCCATCCCCCATGCCCATTGTTACACGAGCAAATAAAATTACAGAAAGTGGGAGAGATAGCTTTGCTTTCTTTACTCCAACTGTTCCCCCTCAGACTACCGTCTTTAATTGAGGATATAAAAGTGAAGTTTTCAGAATTTGAAAATAAATGTGAAGGCAGGAGGGGGAGTAAATACTAACACTACTAATAATAAATTCTGTGTTTTTTCCAGCTTTGTGCTTTCCTCCACTTTCCTTAAAAATTAATGTTGAAATAAATCTTCAAACATGTTTATTTATTTATTTGGTTTGCACCTCAACTTTCTACCACAAAAAATCGGCCACAAGGCAGCTTACAATCACAAATAAAACTTAATTAAAACAATAATAAAAACAAATACGTTCAAACACAATTAAAACATAGCAACAGGATAAAAACTGCATCTAACCCAACAGACCTGCTTATATGCCAAAGCCTGCTTAAATAAAAAAAGTCTTCACCCGCTAGCAGAAGGTCAACAAAAAGGGAGAAAACCTATCCTCCCTCAATAGTGAGTTCTACAACCTGGGAGTGACCACCGAGAAGGCCCTTTTTCAGGTCAGCTCCAAATTCACCTCTGAAGGCAGCAGTCTTGAAGGAAGCACCTCTCCCAAAGACCTAAGACGTTGGCAGGCTCTTAAAGGTCATGTGACACTTGTGTGCGTTCAAAGGGCTCCACATACAGGATCTCAGTAATTCTTACAAAGTCCCCATAAGATAGTCAGCATTATTTCCCCCATATTGCTGATGGGAGGTAAGTCTGAAACTAAGAGGTGCCAGTGGCTTGCCTAAAGTCACATAGACCCTGTTCAGATGACACGCTAAACCATGGTGGTTAAGCATTTTGAGCTAAACATTGGGCCTGTTCAGACAACACATTAAGCCATGGTTAGGCCGCTAATCCTTTTGCAGCAAATGGTTAATGAGTGTGTTTAAATCGTAGTTATGTAGCCACCATGATTAGGAATGGTTCACGCGACACGCTATGTCATGGTTGACACGACACACTCAGCCATAATGTTTAGCTCAAAATGCTTAACCATTGTAGCTTAGCGTGTCATCTGAACAAGGTCACAATGGCTTAGATTGTCAACTGAACGGTTCCTAACCATGGTGGCTACATCATCATCATTGTTCTTTATTATGGTCACAGACCAGCAAAATCAACACCAAAACATACAAAGGATAGATAAAAGGTGACATAAAAACAAAATACAGCTCGGTGAGTTGCTTCTCTCAGAAGGATTGCAATGTTATTTTTTCTAGTTTGCATTGAGGTCATGAGAAACTTAGAGACCCTTTCAGTAATATGGGAGGACACTTCCCTTAAACAGATTAATACCAACATTGTGGGGCTATATCCAGAAAAGGCTGTTAATAAAGGAAAGATTAACTTTTTTCTGCTGTCCTCATACATGTTACAATGTAAAATGACATGTTCAACAGATTCTATTGCTCCAGAACCACAGGGACATATCCATTCATTAACCGGGATCTTACTAAATCGTCCTTCTAGTAATGCTGATGGCAACACATTAAAGCGAGCAAGGGTAAATGCTCTCCTATACTTGGGAATGGCTAAAGCATACAGATATGAAGCTGCAGTGAGCCCATAGTTATTAAAATTATTGTAGAGCAGCAGAGAGCAAGATTTGTTAGCAGCAGTTCTTAAATGCTGTAGATCTAGATCTATTAGTCTTTGAACAACAAGAGATTGGGCCTTCTGGAGCCATAGTTGCCTACAGCTTCCACAGAGAAGCCCAGCCTAAGTAGCTTCTTCTCCATCTCTCTCATCCAACGAGTGACATAGGCATCTGAGAGCAGTAAAGAGAGATAGCTACCAGGAGCTGCAAGGAAGTGTAGTCGTAGCCACCATTTAAAGGCCTCAATCCATGCCTTGCATTCAACTGATCTAATACCCACTTCCAGATAAATAGCTGCGTTCCCCACACAGGAAAGGAGGCCCAGTAGTTTTCTAAGAAATACAGATTGGACTCTTTCAATTTGGGCATTAAATCCCAGTATCCAAATAGGAATACCGTAAGTAAATTGGGCCAGAGTCTTAGCTTTGTGAATTTGAATTGCAGAAGGGATGAATTGACCACCTTACATGAAAAAGAATCTTAGGATCAGCTGCTGACTAGAATTTGCTGAATTAATTGTCTGCCTTCTTTGTTCAGACCAAGCTCCAGTGCTCTGCATTTGTATGCCTAGATATTTTATATGGGCAACTTGCTCAATGATATTACCATTTAAAGTCCATCTGTATTGCTTCCGAGCTTTAGAGAACACCAAAACTTTCGACTTGCTATAATTGATAGTCAAACTATTCTCACAGCAATAGGTCCCAAATGCAGAGAGTAATCGTCTTAACCCAATTCTAGAAAGTGATAACAGTACAGCATCATCAGTATACAGAATACTGCAAAGGGGTTAGTAGCCTAACCATGGCTTAGAGTCTCATCTTGTGAGGGAACTGGCTGTCATTTCCGGTTATGACCTTAATGAAGGCCGTGCTCTTTGCGCATGCCTGAAGTCCGAGGCAGACATTCCTACCAAACAGGTTTGAACCGGTTGTGCTATGCTGCCAAGATGCGCACGCAATTCCTTTGTGTAAAAGTGTGTGCGTTGCCTTTGCATGAGGGGCGTGTATAAAAAGCCCCTCCTCCCAGTCCCCAAGGCAGCCGCCCGTGGACTCATCCCGTACTGCTGTTTCGCTAGCAAATAAAGCTATCTGTTTGGACAAGAACTTTGGTGTGGACTCCAGTTTCTCTGTGTGGGCTCCAGTTTTTCCGTAACATTCCTGGCGCCCAACGTGGGGCCGCTTCCTTCAACAAGGAAACCTCACGGAGTACTGGACAGCCTGCCAGGGAGATTTCCCCCACTCCAGCTTGCCTCCTCGCAGCTCCCCCCCCCCAGGCGTCCGCCGACACTCATCGGGAGCACGCCGTCAGCTTGCCTTCGGCTTCGCTGATGCCTGGTGATCTGGGGACGGACCGACCTGAGGGGGCGGCGTGGACGCAGCTGAACCTCTGTGGAAGTTTTGCTACAGATACCTTTCTAACCGGCGCCGGAGCTTCAGACAGGCGAGTAACAATGGGCTCTCTGTAATCTGTTTCTGTTCTGTTCAGCCAGCTCCCAGGAGCTGAAGGAGGGGCTGGATCAACCCCTCAGAAGCCGGAAGGTTTCTCTGTTTTCTGTTTCTCTGCTGGGCTGGATTTGGGGAGGAAGGGTGTTGTCTGTGTAATTGGTGTGTGAATGGCAGCCTGATTCCCATTGTTGACCGTTGGATCCATCAGTCCTCTGGCACCATTTTGTGCCTGGAAATTCTGGCAACGTGGGCTGGCAGCGTGTGATTGTGAACCTATTGTTTCACCAGCTGACTCCCCCACTACCAATAGCCAGTTGGTTCCCCGTCTACCCACCTGATTTGTCTGTATGTCTGGTGAGTTTAGAAAGTTAGGATGGGGGGAGGTTCTTCCACTCCATTAGATTCATGGTAGAGCTTTTTTGCAGAAGTTTTTTTTTGACACTACCCAGTGTAATGTACAAAGGCGAAGAAAGATAAAAGAATCCAGCCCCACCGCCTGAGGCAGCTCACTTACAGTGCTTCAAAGGACAAACCAATCATACCTTGTCCTCAGGAAGAACTGCCGCCGCCTTATGTTTCGCCTACGGCGCCCCAGATGAGGCCCCCACCAACGGTGCCCACTGTTCCAGTTCCGCTACTACAGAAAAGTTGGTGTTGTGTTAAAGTGAAAAAAAAAATGACAGTTTATGTTTTCCACCCGGCCCAAGTGAAAAGAGAACTTTTTTTGTTTCCCTCCTACGCATCCCCCTTGCAGCCTCCTCCTCCCTAGTGTTTTTTTTTTTGCTTCTCCTATGCTTAGCAGCTAGAGATAAGCAGTTTTGTTTCAGTGAAAGTTTTGTTCTCAGTGGAAGTAGTCCAAAGATTTTGAAGACTTTGTGTATTTTGTCTTTCACAAACCTCAGATAATTAGAAAATGTAGAACCCCATTTTCACGGAAGAAATGTCTTCCATAGCTTTGAAGATTCACTGCCTGAGTTAAAAAGCTCCTTGTAAGCACAAATAGTTTTGCCAACCATTGTGCCAAGATGGGAGAAAGGAAAAGTATGTTGCTAAATGTCAGAAGTATGTAAAATATGTGAATAGAAGAGGTGAAGAAGATAAGAAGTTGAAACATAGGGGAGGAAGAAAAAGAGAAAAAAAAAAAAAGGAAAGTGTTTGAAGGTTAGTGTACGTGGCATGGTTTTTGACCAGAAGGAGAAGGGGGGTAAAAGACCCCTGCCTTGAAAAAGTTAGTGAATGGACAATCTTGCGTCCTCTGCTGACGAAGATTGGAAATACTGAATTGCTATATTTTTGTGTGTGTTTTGAACGTTGTGTTCTGAAATTGCCCAGCCCTAAATGCAACTACAATTGAAGCCTAAAGCACCCCTGTGTTCTTGCATCAGTATCCTTTGAAATTAGAAGCCAGAAGAAGAATACAGCTATTGCTTTTTAAAAATGGACTTGTGAAATGATTAAAGCAATTAAAAACTCCAGCTTGCATTACTGTGTTTGCACTACCAGCCTCAAGTGTGCTGTGCCAAAAACGTGGCACTGACCAGTGGAGTACAGTGGAAGAAGCTGACACCTGAACCCTGCCTGCCAGTCCAGATATGAGATCAACCTCCTCGTGGACCCAAGGCTTGCCTCATTGAATCCTGCCACGTTGATACCTGAACTACAAAGAACTACAAAGAAGAAGTTCCAGAGCATGAATGCCTTGAAGTCTTGCAACTTGGCACCAAACCTCGCCCAGACCTATATGATGACCTCGAGTTGTTTACTGATGGATCCAGCTACAATTGTACAACAAGCAGCTGAACTCGTAGTATGCACAGAAGCCCTGATGCTTGTTTCAGGCAAAAGACTATATTTACTGATTCAAAATATCACATGGACAGATTTGGAAAGAAAGAAGATTTGTGACTGCCCATGGAGCAGTGACCCATGGAGAATTAACAGTTGATCTGTTAGAAGCCCTGATGTTGCCAAAAGAATTGGCTAATTTTTCGACAAACAGCTGCCATAATTGGAGCTAGCCCATTTCTCAGTATTTGAATCCACCTTATGAAAAAGAAGACTTGGAATTAGAACAATAACTCAAAGTTTTCAAGAACCCAGAAAGATGGGATTTGTTACCCCTGATGTGCCAAGAATCATCATGACCTCCCTGTTTAAAGATCAGGTGTTTAATGACTGAAAGACTTTTTGAGAACCATGATCAATAAATGCTCAGTGAATTGTTTTTACTGGCTTCATTTGTAAATGCATCAAAAGAAAAGCCCCTGCAGACATGGACTTGTTATCTTTTTTTTTTTTTTAAGAATCCAGAACACCATAATCGCTGCACTAGAATGGGGAAGAGAAAAGAAGATCACGGTCTATGCAGAGTTACAAAGAAAGCCTGTTAGGGAAGACGTGGGACGGGCCATACACCATTATACTGACTACGCCTACTGCTTTAAAGGTCCAAGGGAATTCCAGTTGGATTCATTGGAGCCGAGCAAAATTAGCCGCACCCGAGAGATGGCAGGCCACGAAAGCCGCGGGCCTAAAGCTCACCCTGAGGAAACAGCCCTCACCGCTGGACGCGACGGGAGAAGACTCCTCGGGACCGGCAACCGAGGGAGCGAAATAACTGGGGGCGCTGCATCCCCTCTCAACCTGGAAAGAAGAGGTGTACACCGCCCGAAGCATGTTTTGCCTATTTTGCTCTTCCTGCTGACCCTGAGCATATCATCCCAGAAGTCAAAACTTGATCTCTGCTCCTCTTGTATACAAACAGTGAAACTGAATAACCAAATCAAACAGACTATTATATATCAGAGTAAATTGCAGTGTACTGAGACCAAAACGTCTTGCACTTTCTGTAATGTTTCTTTCTCGGCATGTTCTCTGAATGACAAAGTCACATGTTTTGATCCCAGAGAAAAATCCTGTTAAATGGCACCTAGAGGTCAGAGATGCTAACCAGCAAGGTACACTATTGCAGAAAAATACCCCTTAGAACCCCAAATTCTCCAGCTTCTGTGATCATAGACCCTTGTAAGATCTCCCACTGGCCAGATCAGTGTGGGGATCTCAGCTGGGAGAAGACATACATGCACGAAGACAAATATATGCCCCTCCACAGACCCGATGCAGACTACCATCCCCAAACAAGCCAATTGCGATAACAGCTGTCCTTATTAGAACTGTGTATGGTGGGCCACTTATCCAACAACACCACCCCTTTAGTAAAATCCACGCCTCTTTAACCAAAGTGCCAGTCCTCAGTAACTGCAAAGCACAACAGTGCAACTTAGTGAATTTTACCGTTTTTAACCCACAACAGTTTGTGACCACTTTTGGGAACCAATTCGGGCTCCGCATTCATGGACGGGGAGCAGATCCCCTGGGGCGGATTTATCTGAAGCTCACTCAGCTTGTAGAAACAGGCCACACCATACAAGAGCACTTCTTCCAAGACTTTTGGAAAGAAGTCGAACAGCCTTTTGAAGTGCCAGAGATAGCGCGCAACCTTTTTGTCACTTTTGCAGAAACTGTCGCTGCGACTCTGAATTAATCTAATTGTTATGTATGCGGAGGAACCAACCTAGGAGACCAATGGCCTTAGGAAGCCCAAGAATACAATGTCAGCCAGCCGTATAATGAGACCACTGACCCCAAGCCCCATAGTCAGTGGATGCTGACAAACACCCTAATTGGAAGGTGGTGCATCCAAAGAATATCTTCCGGGGCTCCGAAGATCGGAGAAACCCCGTGTCAGACCATTACCACGCTGAATCAAACTATCTTGTCCTATTGACCAAATCAAACCGTCATACCTCCTAATCGCCCATGGCCAAGCTCATTTCAGGCCAGGGCTTAGGCTCATGGTTCAATTAGTTTGGTGGGCTAAAAGAGATGATCAGTATTGTTATTTTAAGAATTATGTTATGCTTGCTGTTACCCTGTCTTATGCCAATGATTATACAAAGTTTGAAGGACATGATAGAGCAAATTGCAGATAAACGTACTGCAGTGCATCTAATGGCCTTGCAGGATTACAGGCCAGTCCCTGTCAATGATGACAATCTGGGATAATGATAGCACTCTGTGCCTTCGCTAAGAGTGTATCAAAGGGGGGAATGTGAGGGAACTGGCTGTCATTTCCGGTTATGACCTTAATGAAGGCCGTGCTCTTTGCGCATGCCTGAAGTCCGAGGCAGACATTCCTACCGAACAGGTTTGAACCGGTTGTGCTATGCTGCCAAGATGCGCACGCAATTCCTTTGTGTAAAAGTGTGTGCGTTGCCTTTGCATGAGGGGCATGTATAAAAAGCCCCTCCTCCCAGTCCCCAAGGCAGCCGCCCGTGGACTCATCCCGCGCTGCTTTTTCGCTAGTGAATAAAGCTATCTGTTTGGACAAGAACTTTGGTGTGGACTCCAGTTTCTCCGTGTGGGCTCCAGTTTTTCCGTAACATTCCGAACAGGGTCATAGTGAATTAATGGCAGAGGCAAGATTTGAATCTGAGGGAACCTCATTCATAGCACAGTCACTTTCACTGGGCTTTCACTGCTAATTGTCACTGTCAGCTTAATCTCCAGATGCATCAGTGTCCCATTGCCAACACCTTACTCTGTTCTCCGACACCTCACTGCTGCTTGTTTACCGCTTCACCTGGCGCTTGCTATCTGCCCAAACCCTGAGTCTCAGCAGTGGTGATGCCAGGACGTATCAGATGAACAGCGCAATGCATGCACAATGCCTGCTGGAGGGCCTGGCCACCTCTGTCTGCTCACTTGTTCATTGGCCTTTCCCCATGGCACTGTCTGCCAGACATTAGGTGAAGTCAACAAGGGAAGACAGGCTGGCAGCCCAGGCAAGCAACCAGTAAACATCACTGCCAGCTCAAGAGGATGGTAACAGCAAGGGAGGCTCAGGAAGAAGGCATTCCCACAAGATGTAGCCACCTGCCTAATAGTAAGGCCAGCCCTGCAGTACATAGGACAATTACCTGCCTTCTTAGCAAACCCTCCCCCAGAAAGCCTTGAGTCCAGGAGGGGGTAGGGCAGGCTCCAGGCCTGAGTTGGTCTAACAAAACCTCAACTCTCTGTCCCCTTAAGAAATTCTTTTCCATCAGAAAGAGGACAGCAACACATGTAGGCTGAGCATGCCTGAACCCACACAGGAAGTGTGTCAGTGGGGGGCAAGGAAAGAGACCTCTCCTCCTCAGTATTACTCCTCCAAAGCCCACTTCCATGGGCATTAGCATCATCATCCATATATTCATGAAAAACCTAGAAAGCACCAGGATCCTATCTGATTGGAGTTGTGTTTTGCCCATTTCAGTCACCCCACCTGGAACACAAAATGAGATGCCATTTGTATCTTCTTTTGACCCTGTGGTCCTTTGCCCGGGGAATCTGTGCTGTCCCCCTCTGTCATGTCTAGCCCTGCTCCCCTTGTTTTGGAAGAAGGTGTTTCAGGTGATCAATCAGAATCAGACTCTGAAGTAGAGGGGTCAGTGCCAGAAACAGGCCAGCCTGTACCAGTGGGGGAGAAAGCTCTCACAGGCTCTTCAGCAGCTGGGAGTGAACTCTCTCCAGAGCTTATCTTGTCAAGGGCAAATAATACACAGTCCATGGGAAGCCGAAGGAGAGAGCATGGACAGGTTAGCTGATCCTAGAGGATGCCGCTGACTAAAACAGGCGGGCTAAAGGAAGGCGAGAGGAAGACCGCCTGGCTCGCATCTCCTGAGAAGCTGCTTCAGAACTAGTCTCTCTGAAGTTAACGCATCTTGGGAAAGAGCTTTCCATTCTTCTTGAAAGGAGAATTGTCTCGCTTAGTTTGCATAGTTTTGCCTAGAGGAACATTCCTAGAGAATAGACTCCCTTCAGGTGGGAAGAGATGTTTATTGCTTGAATAAAGCTATATGGTTTACTTAGCAGGCGTTGTTATTGTCTCCCAAGAAGGCAGGAAGTTTCGAGAAACACAACACCCTCCAGGCCAATCCCATGCTTCCCACTGCTTGCAGGAAGGATGCTGCAGCTTTGTGTAAGGCACTAGGCTAATGCAGAGATGGCGTTTGGGTAAGAATTAGCAAGCTAACTGCTGCTTGTCGTCTTTTCTTTTACACAGTTTCTGATTTCTTCTGTTACTTTAACTGAGCTCTTTAATAGAACTCCTGAAATAGAAGCCAGGAGTCGAGTAATGTGTTTGTTTTTGCTGAAACATGCTCTTACCTACTAGCTGGCAGCTGTCTGATGCTCCTGGAAGAGAACTGACTCAGGTCTCTCTCTTTTCCCTCTTGAAAAGCTACAGCTCTTAATTCCACATATCCAGATGTTAAACGGAGCCTGAAAAGAGCCCTGCAACATGAACTGTGGCTGATTGACATGTATATGACCCAAATGAAGATTATAATTGCCAGCAATAGTAGATTATCACCAAGGGAGCTGCCTTCCACACTGTCCTAACTCGAAAGAAAGGTGGGAATGAGTGCACACTCTTGTGTCCCACCCCCACCCCCACCGGTTGGGGATAGGTTCCCCATTTGGGCAGGTAGTCTCATCCCAATCTGTCCTTCTTGTTCATTTCTGTCAGCCACAGGAGCAAGTGAGAAGGCCTTACTGAAGAGGAAGAGAGACACAGATCGTCATCAAATGAGCATTTTATTGCATGCTCGCTACTGCCCATGTACGGATGTTTGCGTGTCCTTTAGATGACATTGTCCACCTCCCGTGCGCCTGCCGCTCCTTCCACTTGTTTTTCCATTGCAAAATAGACCCCTTTTAATCTGACTTTTTTTTAAAAAAGGAATGTGCCACCATTTCCTGCTGTGTGCAGGAAAAGCGGCATGATAAAAACAGCCCCAGAATGGGCCGTGTGGTTGTTCCTGCTTCCTCTTTCTCTCCATGTGTAAAGAGACTGTTGCCATTGTGGGACAGCAGGAGGAGGCCTTAGCGACAGTAGGGAAATGCAAAAATCCACCCGTCTGATGATGCTCATGGTAATTCTCCTTGACCAACTAGTAGCTGCTGTTGCAATCACCCACAATGCACTGGGGCAACATAGCATTGCACTTTGTCAGCCTCCCAGCTCTCATAAGAGGAGTGTTGGAGAAGAGGCCCTAGGGCACCAGCAGCTGTAGTAGTGGGCCCTTGGTAGCTATCCATGGCAGTGCTAGGCCTGAGAAGGACCCTGCCCATAGCCTGTTGGACATATTGACTGGGTTTGCAAAACATGGTAACCCACACTCAATAGTTGAGTGTGAGTTGCTGTTGAGCTGTAGGTTGGCATGTTGTCTGAACCCAGGACATTTTCCACAGGGTGGCTTGTTAACCATGTAATATGGCTTATTTTTTCTTGAAGAAGTCACCATGAGAACCCATGGTTTGTTGTTGGGTTGTTCAGTGTAGTTGTTCAGTGTAGTTAACAAGGCACACTGCAGGGCTAACAAGCCACCCTGTGGAAAATGTCCTGGTTTCAGACAACATGCTAACCCACAGTTCAACAAACAAACCACACTCAACCACTGAATGTCAGATCATGTGTTGTGTGAACAGACCCATTGCAAAGAGCTAGATTTTCCATAAGAAGGGACATTAGAAGGCATGTCATGGGCAAGTGCAGCAAATGGCCATAGAATGAGCTTTGCCAGCAAAGACATCTGTATGATCAGCTGCTGCTGCAGAGACCCCGTAGAATGTCACTCCACTCCATGGAAGAGTACTTTATTCACACAAACATCTCAATATATTTTGTGGTCCTCTGCGAATCTTTGGGGGCCCACAATCTGCCTGGCGTGCCGCAGTAAGAACCCTTGCAATAAGGCCAGCATAGTGTATTCCCCTGATGGGCTGAGCACAGCTGTTCATATCTTTTCTGAAGCACACACGTGCAGAACACATCACGCCTTAGGATCAGGCCATTAGTCTGTTTTGGAAAAATGTAGCAAAGCTTTCCAGCCTTCCTCATGTGTATAGTCTCACTGACGTCAAAGGGATTATCAATCAAGAAGGTAAGTAGGTTTGGATTGAGAGAAATCTATTAGACAGCAGAATAATCTCCCAAGGGAAGTATCTGCTCCACTGGAGGAAAATGTAAGTTGCTGACAACTCACCCGAAAGTGTCCTACAGGCAATAATAACCTTGCTCTAGAAACAGGGTGGGCTAGATGACCCATGGTAATAAATTGTAATTCATATGAGTCAAGACACAATAAAAATGATGGATCTCTAACATGTGTCACCCCCATTTCACCCTGCTTTCAGTGGTATATTGTAACGTCTTCCATTATCCCGGTAATAACAAAGCCACCTATAAATCTATCAGTGATGCTTTCCTAGTTATCTCCCGTTAAAATGCTCGTCTCCACTCTAATTCAGAAAGGACACTAGAGTGGGTTCCCTATTATGCGTTAACACACTTGTCAGAGCTACACTTCTCCTTTCTGGGCTTTTTGTATTCCTCCCCCTCCCCCCACTGGGTACGTTAAAATATATTCACGGCACCCGACCACAGCATCCACATTAATAGCTGCTATGACATCCAATGTAATAATATTATCCAACCAGGTGACGCAAACTCAAATGCATTTTTATTGCATTAAATAGACCCCAACGTCTGCTACCTACCAATGGATCAATAAGGAGCTTTCTCAAGAAGCAAATTGGTAATTCTATAACAGAAGATTGGAAAAAAATGATTTGATTATCAAACACCAAGGCATGAATTAAAATTTGGATTCCCCCCAACACGCCCTCCCCCCACCCTGCGATTTCTTCTTCACACAGTACCTAGGATACAGGATGATGATGCATTGTGTAACAAAGGCATAAAAAGAAGTATTTTAAAGAATTATTAATATTATAGGCCACTTTATACAGTTCATTTTTAAGTGTAATGTCCAAGACAGTTTAAATAGACACCATAAAATGTAAAGCATGTGTTTGCAAATATAGGGGTAGAAATTGTGTTGATGCACTGTGGAACAAAAGGGATAGGGTTGCTGAGCCTTTTCCAGACGATCCCCTTCATACATTCATTGGACATATGGAAGGCTTGTGGATTGTGTGTGCAGCTGGACACATGTAAAGGACAAATGCTTAGACATGAGGTGTGCTTCTGCTTCCTGCTCCAGGCATCCAATGAACACGGAGAGAGTAATGTGCAAATAGGTTTTGGAAGTCATTAGATCAGCCTTCCCCAACCTGGTGCCAGATGTATTGGACTACAAATCCTATCATCCCCAGCCAGTATGGCCATAGTTAAATGGTGTCATGTCTAGCCCTGCTCCCCCTAGTTTGGAAGAAGGTGTTTAAGGTAATCAATCAGAATTAGACTCTGAAGGAGTCAGTGCCAAACACAGGCCAGCCTGTACCAGTGGGGGAGAAAGCTCTCACGGGCTCTTCACCAGCTGGTGGTGAACTGTCTCCAGAGCTTATCTTGTCAAGGGCAAACAATACACAGTCAGTGGGAAGCCAACATTCTTCCATAGAAGAGAGCACCGACAGGTTAACCAATTCTAGAGTGCACCGCAGGGTAAAATGGGCGGAGCGAAAGGAAGGCGAGAGGAAGTCAGCCCGGCTAGCATCGTGTCAGAAGCCATCTCAGAACTAGTCCCTCTGAAGTTAATGCAACTTGGGAAAAGGCTTTCCATTCTTCTTGAATGGACAATTGTCTTGCTTAGTTTGCATAGTTTTTGCCTAGGGGAAAGATCCAAGAGATTAGACTCTCTTCAGGCGGGAAGAGATGTTTATTGCTTAAACAAAGCTTTGTGGATTACTTAGCAGGCCTCCTTATTGTCTCCCAAGAAGGCAGGGTTTTTTTTGAGAAACACGACAAATGGGTTAGAATTCAGAGGTAGGCAACATGGTGCCCAATGTAACCCCAGATATCTTCCTCCCAGTTTTTGTTGTCGTTCTTTAATTAACACTTTTTCTTACCTGCAGCTGGGGTTGCTATGGAATAGATTTCTGTTGGTGCTGAAGACTGTGGGTTCAAAGGATTTGTTTAGTGTGTTGTTTAGTGCGTAACTCACCTCTGCCTTGTACTGTTTTCGTCAGTTTACTTGACCTTTGCCACACCTCTTATGGTAGCTATTTTATGGTGGCACCCAGGACAATTTCTCAAATTGCCAAAGGTGATCACAGCCCCAAAAGGTTGCCTATCCTTGGGGTAGATGCATGAACTTTTACAATAGCCATTCTTTGCTGTTAGTGCCTGTCTCTGCATCAAATACAAGAAAAGCCTGTTTAGCAATAAAGGAACACTGAGATGTGTTACAAAAACACTCCGATCACACTGGTACAGAAGGTCATGATTAGTTGCAGCCAAGTGCAAAAGCAGGAGCAAACAAAGCAAAATCCACAAATCTTCCAGGAGTGATACAAAACAACGTTTCCAAACACTGAATTTCTGTGATAGCAGAAGCTGTGCTTTACAAAAGACACCCCTGCCCCCAATGCTATTATAACAAGGTGTATGGCCCTCATCTCTTACATTTAGGACATAATCCTAAAGTCTCATTCCATAATTGTCCTATTGGAGGGGGGGGGAGAGGGGAAACTATTATAAAACAAGAATGTTGAGGCTTCCATATTTGATCATGCTTATTTCTCAGAGATCATTTACATGGGGAAACAGTTTATATTATATCATCCTTATTTAATAGTTTTAAAGTTTTTTTTTAAAAAAAAACTTAAACAAACCCATTCTTAAAATTATTCAGATATTTTAATCTAGAAAATTGAGTATAACCACGGGAAACGTATTCCTACTTCTCAATCTTGTTAATCATCCTTGAGGGAATTGGCAAAGTCTGGTTTGATACAAAAATGTGTTGACAAGTACCTCTTAAATAACCCGAAAAACTGGTCAATGAATTGAATCTGACATCACATTAATTAACAGTAATGAAATCGTATTTGCATTTTGTTGTCAAAGCACTTTTACAACAGTTCAGGTAGCCCTAACAACATTGTGATGAAATATCTTTATTTCACAACAAAAGCAACAGAGAAATTATACACTGTCTTGTAGAGAAAGTGAAATCTATCATCAGCATCATTAAAGATTTTGAAAAGCAATTCTTTTCTATGCTAATTATTCAATAAAGGAGTAAAGAAGCTGGTTATACCACTGAAACTGCTGGAAAGGCTTTAAGGGATCAGTATGGAAATCCAATAAATGAAACATCTGCTTCAGAATATAATGAAAACAACAAAATGCCAGTCATTATAATGGGCTGTGTGTGTGTGTGTGATACTACAGCTGAATGGCAGATTTTTGCGCCTACTGTAGAAGTATTTCTAAATCAGGGGAGATAATTTCAAATACTCTTCAAATACTTAAAAGGTTGTCACACAGAGGAGGGCCAGGATCTCTTCTCGATCCTCCCAGATTGCAGGTCACGGAATAATGGGCTCAAGTTAAAGGAAGCCAGATTCCAGCTGGACATCAGGAAAAACTTCCTGACTGTTAGAGCAGTACGACAATGGAATCAGTTGCCTGGTGAAGTTGTGCTCTCCCACACTAGAGGCCTTCAAGACAACCATCTGTCAGGGATGCTTTAGGGTGGATTCCTGCATTGAGCAGGGGGTTGGACTCGATGGCCTTGTAGGCCCCTTCCAACTCTGCTATTCTATGATTCTATGATTTTCTATTTCAGCCCAAGGGCCGAATTCCATTTGAGAGAAGCTGTGGCAGGCCATGCTGTAAGAGAAGGCCAGGAGAAAGGCAAGGTAAATCATAGAATCATAGAATAGCAGAGTTGGAAGGGGCCTACAAGGCCATCGAGTCCAACCCCCTGCTCAATGCAGGAATCCACCCTAAAGCATCCCTGACAGATGGTTGTCCAGCTACCTCTTGAATGCCTCTAGTGTGGGAGAGCCCACAACCTCCCTAGGTAGCTGATTCCATTGTCGTACTGCTCTAACAGTCAGGAAGTTTTTCCTGATGTCCAGCTGGAATCTGGCTGTGCCCATCGTGCCAGGGGGGGTGATCCGGGGGGGGGAGATGGGGGAGGGAAGGCTGGACCGGCAGGAGAGGGGATGGCGGAGGGCAACGAACGGGAGGCGGCGAGGGGATGGCGGAGGGCAATGACCGGGAGACAGCGAGGGGATGGCGGAGGGCAACGACCGGGAGACGGCGAGGGGATGGCGGAGGGCAACGACCGGGAGACGGCGAGGGGATGGCGGAGGGCAACGAACGGGAGACGGCGAGGGGATGGCGGAGGGCAATGACCGGGAGACGGCGAGGGGATGGCGGAGGGCAACGAACGGAAGATGGTGAGGGGGGGCGGAGGGCGACGAACGGGAGACAGCGAGGGAGGGCGAATGGAGGGGGCTTAAATTAAAAAAAACCTTACCTTCTCCGGCGGCTTCGGGCCCCACATGGCCCCTTTAAAAAAAAACAAAAAACATGGCCAACGCTGCAGGGCTTGCATCATCCCTACGCGTCTGCCATCTAGGAGGCTGGGCAGCGCGCTTTAAAGTTAGCGCGCCGTCGTCCCGCCTCCCTGCCGGCTTATCCCGGCAGGTCTAGCAAAGCCCTAAAACAGCCAGTCTCATACTGCCCTTATACAAATCTATGGTGCAACCACACTTAGAATATTGAGTACAGTTCTGGTCACCACACCTAAAAAAGGATATTATAGAGCTGGAAAAAGTGCAGAAAAGGGCAACTAAAATGATTAAGGGGCTGGAGCATCTCCCCTGTAAGGGAACGTTGCATCAACTGGGATTATTTAGCTTGGAAAAAAGGAGTCTAAGGGTAGACATGATAGAGGTGTACAAAATTATGTGTGGTATGGAGAATGTGGATAGGGAGAACCTGAAGTCATCCTATGAAGCTGATTGGTGGCAGATCCAGGACAAATAAAAGGAAGTACTTCTTCACACAGTGCATAGTTAAATTATGGAACTCACTACCATAGGATGTAGATGGCTTTAAATTTGGATGGCTTTAAAAGGGGGTTGGATCAATTCCTGGAGGAGAAGGCTATCAATGGCTACTAGCCCTGATGGTTGTGTGCTATCTCCAGTATTCAAGGCAATAAGCCTGTGTGCACCAGTTGCTGGGGAATATGGGTGGGAGGGTGCTGTTGCACCATGTCCTGCTTGTTCATCCCTGGCCGATGGCTGGTTGGCCACTCTGTGAACAGAATGCTGGACTAGATGGACCCTTGGTCTGATCCAGCATAGCACTGGATCAGCATAGCACTGGATCAGCATAGCACTGGATCATGTTCTTATGTTCTTAAAGCAGCCCACAGGGCAAAACAGGCCTTTTTCTCAGAGTTCCACATCATGGTCTATGAAGGATCATCCTTAGAGAAAAACTCTTACAACCAACAATGAGGTGCCAGTTGAGAGAGAGGCTCTCATCTTTGTGGATGCCCCATTGCTGTGAATGATGGAACCTGGCATGCCGTTGCTTTGCCTCACTACCCCTTCCCTTCCACTTCACTGGGCTGAAAACAACAGAATGAAATTGAATAGGGATAAATGCCAAGTTCTACACTTAGGAAAAAGAAACCAAATGCACAGTTACAAAATGGAGGATACTTGGCTCAGCAATACTACAAATGAGAAGGATCTTGGAATTGTTGTAGATCACAAGCTGAATATGAGCCAACAGTGTGATGTGGTTTCAAAAATAGCAAATGCTACTTTGGGCTGCTTTAATGGAAGAATAGCTTCCAAATTGCTCAAGGTACTGGTTCCCCTCTATTCAGCACTGGTTAGGCCTCATCTTGAGTATTGTGTTCAGTTCTGGGTACAACACTTCAAGAAGGATACAGACGAGCTGGAGGGGGTTCAGAGGAGAGCAATGAGGATGATCAGGGGTCTGGAAACAAAGCCCTATGAGGAGAGACTGAAAGAACTGGGCACGTTTAGCTTGGAGAAGAGAAGATTGAGGTAGGATGACCATATTTTGGAAACCAAAAAGGAGGACAACACGTCCAGCCCCCAAGGGGTGTGTCCAGCACCAAGAGGGTGTGCCCATCTGAACATAGCCTTGGTCACATGTCTGATTTTACAGCACACAGTGAAGACAAATCTCTTCTACATAACATCTTAATGTTAAAATCACTGAAATAAAGAACAAGTGAGACATTCAGTGCATCTGAAATTAACTTCACTCCTACTTTTGTAGCTTTTGTTGTACTGTGACGCTTTTGCTATACTCTGTGTGATACATTCTCCCCTTCTCTCAAATATCTTTTCTGACTGTATCCTCACTTCACTGCAAGCTGCTGTTGTTAACAGAGCTTGTTGCCGGCTGCTTGGCTGGCTTTTTTATTTTTAAATTTCTTTTCTTTTTTTAAACTTGTGTACGATTGTCACAAGTATCTCTGCTCTAACATTAGTGAGGGTGTTGTGGGTGGTGGACACTACTTCACTTATATACATTAGCTTCTCAAGGCTTGTGCATTGGCACCACTTCACACATGCAGACTTTGAACTCCTGTCCACTTCCTGCACACACACGACTCTGAGACCCTCTTGCTAATGCCCTGCGTTGCATGCCAGCACCGTGGGGCTACGTTACAACAGGTGTCTCTGGTTTGCCTGTACAGCCTCTGTTGTCTCTCTAAGTCATAGCAACTAAACCAAAGCCTTCAGTCTCAAACAATCTCCCTCTCTCTCTGCCAAAGTCTCCTGGGACAGTCCAGTCGGGCTGCGCACTTGT
Organism: Elgaria multicarinata webbii; assembly: GCF_023053635.1. Lineage (NCBI taxonomy): Eukaryota > Metazoa > Chordata > Lepidosauria > Squamata > Anguidae > Elgaria > Elgaria multicarinata. The sequence continues at coordinate 22,258,984 of NC_086175.1, read as the reverse complement.
ACCCTGTGGCCAGGGGCAGGGTGCCAGCTTATTGCTTGGTTGTGTAAAGCTGCCCTTTGGGTGGGGAAGATGGGAAAAATCCAGATTCTTCTTCAAATTTCATAATTTCCCCCCTTCCCAGATTTGTTACCAAAAATCCTGACAAATTCTGTTTTTTCCTGTCATATGGTCATCCTAGTTGAGGGGAGACATGATAGCACTCTGCAAATACTTGAAAGGTTGTCACACAGAGGAGGGCCAGGATCTCTTCTTCATCATCTCAGAGTGCAGGACATGGAAGAATGGGCTCAAGTTACAGGAAGGCAGATTTTGGCTGGATATCAGGAATAACTGACTATTAGAGCAGTATGGCAATGGAACCAATTACCTAGGGAGGTAGTGGGATCTCCCACACTAGAGGCATTCAAGGGACAGCTGGACAACTATCTGCCAGGTATATTTTAAGGTGGATTCCTGCATTGAACAGGGGGTTGGACTGGATGGCCTTATAGGCCCCTTCCAACTCTACCATTCTATGATTCTATGAAAATAAAAGGGCACACTTGTAGGCATCATTAGTGTGGGAATTATACCTATCCAGTTTCTGGGGCAAGGGGCAGCGTTTAGTCCTTCTTCAACTATGTCAAAGATTACAACCTTCTTATTTTGTTGCATAGAACCTAATGTCCCATAGAACCCAAATGAAAATCATGTCTGAATAGCCCCTACGTTATGTTTCCTGGGGTGCTTCCACCTTCAGCCATTTAGTGCATCTGCAGCAATTGCTTTGCCACAATAAAACAAAGGTTTCATAGACCACTTAATATGATGTAATATTATCCACCAGGGCAAAGATTCTTCTCCAATGTTTACTCACAAATAAGTTCCATTTAGCAAAAGGTCCTTTTAAATACTCTTTGTTTTTTTTAAAAAAAACAACAACACCTATTTGCAGCCTATTTTATTACTTCCTTTCTAATCCAGGCTGGAGAATTAGGGACAAAAAGTCAGTGATTTGCCCATTGAATAGTCTCTCTAAATGCTGCAATGCCTATTTCTGTTCCCACATGGATGTGCTTGAATTATGTTCTCATGTTGTCCTTTTTTTAAAAAAAGTATTAATTTGCTACTTATGTCACTTTAGCCATTTTAAAAATATGACAGGAGATCTATAATTATAGTCTTTCCCCCACCTTTTCCAAAAACATGGAGACACTTAGCACTAAGATAATTTAGAGAAGCCATTTAAGGTGGAATTCAGAGACCAGAAGAACAGTAAGCAAAACAACGGGCTGAACTTGCAAAGATGTAGAGCTTTATTAATTTTATAGCAGGGGCGGGAAACCTCTGGTCCGTGGTCTGAATGTGGCCTCCAGAGTTGCTCCATTCAGCCCACCAGCTCTTTTTGGCAGGGCCAGCCCCCTTTCCCCACACCCCCAGCCCCACTCCTGCTGCAGAAAGGCATGGGAGCCCTGAGAAGCTAGGATAGCGCTAAGTCTGTCCACACTGTCACCAAAACATACACACCACAAATGACGTCTGAAAAAGCAACAACGCACCAGTTGATTCGTCAGAAAATGATGGAATGGCCCCGCCCCTTTTGCCTTTAGCCACACACTGTGCATTCACAGGAATGCAGCCCCCAGACCTTCCCCAAAATGGAATTCAGCCCTCAAGCTAAAAGGGGTTTAACACTCCTGATATAAACAAACTGCACCATGTTGTCTGTAAAAAGTGAGTCAACAAAAGTTGACAAATCCAAAGAAAATAGCAAGTCTGGACACACCCTTAAAGATTAATGCAGCAAAATCACACGTAATGATTAATATAGCACATCTTGGCAACTGGCTTGATTATCCAATTTATCTGAGCATTCGCTATCTACTTTCAGCCGAAATACTAGATTAGTGTATGCCTTAAGGTTTGCTGACAATTTTGTTTAGTTACAATATAAAATAGAATAGATGTAACCTATTTATTTTTTTACATTATTTGAACAAAACAACAATACAAAATATCCACAGTGACCTCCCCATGTCGCCTTCTCAAAGAAGGTCGAACTACGGGACTTTCTATGCAGCCTGGAGATTAGGCAATTTTGAAGGATATACATCATAAAACAGAAAGTCTACCAGTTCCCGCAACCTCTTCTAAGCCAAAAGGAGAGAAGCCCAGCTGGACCACTCAGTGCCTCTAAGAATGGTGTTGCTAGTGAGTCATAGGAACAACTGCTTCACTCAGAATAGAAGAACCAAGTAATATGTACTTCTTAAATGCATTGAACACCTCATAAACATATTATTCTCTCCCACTCATAGCTAGCAACCCTGAATTTTGGCCCCAGAGACTCAACGGGCCTTCTTGACCATATCCTATGCAACATGGTCAGAAACTGTTCAACTACCCTCGAGGTCTTACTGCAATGTCCAAAGGCTCGTCTACACGGGCACTTTGCCCCTGGATTGCTTCGGAGTGGCAGCAGGTGACATGACGCAGCCGCCACTCTGCAGCAATCCAGGGGCAAAGCCCTGAAGCTCTGCACTAAAAAAAGTTGGGTACTTACCCCAACTTTTTTAGCTTGGAGAAAGGCTCTGCGGCTCTGCAGAGCCTTGTTAAGAAAAAAAGAAGTTTAAAGGTTGGGGTTGGAAATCCTGCCAGGGAGGGAGCACCCCATTCCTCCCCCCTTGGTCCCCCCCAGTTAGCTGTAAATGTGATCCTTTGCATTTACCGCTTTAAAAAAACAAAACAAAAATACATCCGTCAGTCCCATTTTTCATAACGCCCCCTCTACCCTTAGAAGAGGGGGCACGGATGCTCCCAGGCGACCCCGGAATGGCCACGTGAGTACTCGGGTTGGTGGGCACAGTGGCGAAGGTGGCTCCCAGAAAGCCCGCAACCACGCTTCTTCTGATGTAGATGGTCGGAAGGCGCTGATGTGTCTCGCCTTGCGCAGCATTATCGACGTCGTCAAGACGAGGGCCAAGTAAGTCCGACCGAGTTACTCCCTAATAAGTGAATTTAGATTGCTGCCTTATTTTGTACTTATTTAAGGCTTCAGTTTAATGCATTTAATCAATAAGTTTAATTAAACTTTTAGGTGATTCATTGGTGATACAAATTTTAATCAGTGAGGCTATGACTTAAATCACACCTTTTTTGTTGTGGGGTGGTTTGAGCTAATTTGGTTTCGGCTTAGCACTGTAATGGGGAAAACTGTATCTTGCTTCTGAAACAATAGGCGAAACATTTAAACATTATTTAAATAACCAACAGCCCGTTTCACCTACTAGATTAATTAAGTTGCTGGACAAGACACCACATATTAAGAATAAAGTGGCCAAATTTTGTGCAATTGCTATAACTTGCCATAATCTTTTAACCGTCGATTGCAGCCTCTGGTTGTGTGATACAATTTCTCAGCAACTGCTGGATGTATGTAATATAGTAATGTATGTATGTGTTTGGGATTGTCTGTTTGTTATTAATGTTTTTATTGGTTCTGGTCAATGACCGTAATAAATTTATTCATTCATTAAGTTACTGGACCGATGAGCTACTGGCTTAAACTCTCCCACTAGATTGAATGTATGCTCTAGGAAACTTCACACTGGATAACCTGTCTCAGAATCTCAGCCTGTGAAACAATTGACAACTCACACTGGCAAACACAGCTGTGGCCTGTTCATGCTCTTCTTAGCACTGGTGCAAACTTGGCCTGTGCGATTCATGAGAGTCATTCAATATTTTCAGTAGTGGCATTTGTGGCAAAACAAAAAAGACATTTCGATCCTATGATTATCTAAAGGGGGCGGTATTCTCTTTACGAAGCACAATAACAGACAAATTAACTGTGTTGGAGATATGTCACTATCTCGTAGCTGGCAGAAAGAGGGTTAAACCTATCTCCACCCCAAGAAAAAAAAAGTGTAACTTTGATGCTGAGATGCCAGCCCTGGAGGAAACAGATACGGCACACTTGGGCTGAGTTAATGAAGCCTAAAGGGACACAAGATAAGGGAACATGGACTGAGCTTGGCAGCCTGATATAAGCCTCTCAAATTTAGCAAAATGTGTATCTTTTGGTAAGCCTAAGAAAACTTTGGTTTTCTGATTACATTATGTTTTCAAAGATTTGCTTTTGAAATTAGATAGCGTTATTTGGATAAGTCATTCAGAAGTTCGTTGTTATTGAGAGCAGGAACCAAGCAAGGACACGGATGGAGCCAAAGATAAAACACGTTTAAATAGCACTGCATTGAAATGGGGTCGGAGAGGGACATCCTTCATGAACACTCCCTCTACCAGCCGCCCCTTTGGGGGGCAAATTTTTTACACCCATTTATGAAATTGTGCAAAACTGTTTGCAAGAGGACTGCTATCAAAGAGAAGAGGTAATGGGCCATTGATGCAATTTGATCAATGCTTTCCTTCCTCAGCCCAGTGGTGCTTAGCAGACTAGACAGATCAGAACATGGACTGGAATGTCCAGTTGAGTGCATACCCCACTGAAGGTATTGCAGTGTTGATGGTCAACGTGTTTATGTGAATGTTGATAGCATCCATGTGCACTACGGGGTGTTTTTTTTTCAATGGGATGCACATCTGTGAAACTGGAAGGTGGGGTAGGATTCTTGCCAGACAGCATTGGTCAGCAGCACAGCATGACAAAGAATATTCCCCAGTTACCAGGGCAACAGAGATACATCCTCCCTCTCTCCCCCATTCCCATTCAAAGTAAAGACAATGGAAGGGATTCATTTGCCCTCAGTGATGTCACATGGCTAAATCTGATTGGCTATACAATATGATGATATCATCACGTTCAGTATGTGATCCTGATGCAGTGAAGAAGCTAGACCTAAAAATGGCACTCAGCATATCAGGACTGGGAACAGGCTGGCCGGAATAGAGACTACTAAAGCAGGGATTTGTCAAGGGACTTTCTGGATCCTTCAGAACTGCGTTTTTCATATCAAAAATTGAGCTCTAGCGAATTTGGCACAATATTACTTTTAAGCCCCAATGATTACAATAGGAGAGATTTCAGCATGACAATTTTGCCATTGATGTCAGTGGGGCTTAAAAGTGTTTAGTTTTGGCTGATGTCCCAAATTTGGATGTAGTTTACCTACCTTAAGCAAGTGATTAAATGTTCCAGCTCACCTAATTAAACAACCCACAGTTTGTTAACTGTGGTTTGGGAGCACGTGAGTGCCCTGGTTCCCGACTGCTCACCTGCTTCTGCTTTGTTAACTCAGTGATGCCCCATTCCTGGGTTGATCTCTGTAATGTTCAAACCCAGAAGTCTGGGTTGTTGAGGGAGAAACAACTCAGTGTTTTAACCCAAGAACAAACCATGGGTTAAAACTCTGGGTTGTTTCTCCCTCAGTAACTCAGATTTCCAGGTTTGGGCATCATGGAGAACAACCCAGGAACGGGGTGACCCTGGGTTGTTTAGCGAAGTGGAAGTAGGTGACCGATCAGGAGCCAGCACACTCTCTCACTCCTGTGTGCTCCCAAACAACCCATGGTTAACAAACCATGTAAGGGTTTGTAAGGGTGCATTATGTAAGGGTGTAAACCAGTCATTATCTTTCAGCTTCAACTCTTTCATCCACCAACTCCACAATGGGCATAATTCTAACTATCTTCTAAGGCTGTTTTAAGGATTACTGAGCTAATCATATACATGACTCTTTTTGAACAAAACTGCTTCATAGTTGTGAAAATTATATATTAGAAAGGAAAGAGATTTTTTGCATAAACTACAGGAACAGAGGCTCACAAATTTCAGCTAGGCATTATATCCCATCTTCACTGATCCCAACTATTCCCTCAAGATCACTGACATCTGTAGATGAATTGGTAGAGGTAATTGTTTGATCTTCCACTTTGCATTAGGCTTTGGGTAGTTAGAAGCAGATTTATTTTAAAAATATTTTATTTAAAATTATTTTTTTGGCTGCCTTTAAGAGCAGATTCAGGAATTATAGACCTTGGAAAAGTGGTCTATGCTATATGACATTGCACTTTAAGTAAACAGGTGTGTGTGTTTTTTCTGAGAAAGGCAGTAAAAGTGATAGATGAACCAGAAATAACCTATTTCTATGAAACTCTATTGTTTTGCCCACGCAATACAGCGTTTTCCTTTCTCTTCTCCTCTGTACTCACAGTATATACACCTACTCATTAAGGTGGCAACTTCATGCCTATGACAAAATGGGCTCTGATCCATCAAAACATTTGCCATCATACATTTGTTCATCTTTTTAAAAAATGCTTACTTCAATTTAGAGTGATGCTCTTGCCTTGTGTGTTGTAATGTGAAGCACTGCCTTGCATTGCTCTTGTCAAACAAAACCATGGCACCAATTCTAACATAACTCTTTGAGGCTTCACCTATAGGGAAAGTGGGTGACGTCAGTTTTTGGATGTCAGAACTTTCCATGGGAAGTTTCATCTCAACAATGCCTCTGATCAAGTGGATGTGCACTTAGCCATCAGGACTAGTAGCCATTGATAGCCTCCTCCTCCAGGAATTTATCCAACCCCCTTTTAAAGCCATCCAAATTGGTGGCCATCACTACATCCTATGGTAGTGAGTTCCATAATTTAACTGTATACAGAAGTACCGTATTTTCCGGCGTATAAGACAACTGAGCGCATAAAATGACCCCTAACTTTTGAGAAGATTTTCCTGGGTTAAAAAGTCATCTTATACTGGGCGTATAAGACGACCCTCAACTTTTGAGAAGATTTTCCTGGGTTAAAAAGCAGTTTTATACGCCAGAAAATACAGTACTTCCTTTTATTTGTCCTAAATCTCCCACCAATCAGCTTTATGGGATGACCCTCAGTTCTAGTATTATGAAAGAGAGGGGGGAATGTCTCCCTATCCACATTCTCCTCACAACTTATACACCTCTATCATGTCTCCCCTTAGCCTCCTTTTTTCCAAGCTAAACAATCCCAGCTGTTGTAATCTTCCCCCATAGGAGAGATGCTCCAGTCCCTTGATCATTGTAGTTGCTCTTTTCTAAACTTTTTCCAGATCTACAATCTTTTTTTTTAGGTGTGGTGGCCGAAACTGTACTCAGTATTCCAGGTGTGGTCAGACCATAGATTTGTATAAAGGCAAAATGATACTGGCAGTTTTATGCTCAGTTCCTTTTCTAATAATGCCTAACATGGAATTTGCCTTCTTCACAGTGGCTGATCTCTGGGTTGATATTTCCATCGATCTGTCCACTACAGCCCCCAAGATCTCCTCCTTGTTCAGTCAACGCCAGCTCAGGTTATACTTGAAGTTCGTTTTTTTGTGTGCAACATGCATCACTTTACACTTACTTACATTGAACCACATCTCCCATTTGGATGCCCACTCTCCCAGCTTGGAGAGATCCTTTTGGAGCTCTGCATGATCACTTTTTATTTTAACCACAAGAAACAAGTCTAGCAATGACTCCAAATACAACCATTCAGAGAAGACGGTTTCCTACAACTTCAGGGATGTGTAAATGTGTGCAATTACTCTTCACAAGCAGATGTGATTTTCACACTGATATTTTTATCCATTGCCAACAATTTATTATTCACATGTGCACTGGTTTAGGTACACATTGCTCCAGATTCAAAACTATACACTCTGTGTAGCTGCTGATCTGAATCAAATGCGAAGTAATTGGCTTAACTACATTAACTACATTATGAATTGCACATCATCACTGCTCTCTTACCCCCCAATAGATCTGACAGATATTCAGAAGCTAGTTGCTTTCTCAGTGTGCTTGTCCTCAACTGTAGACCCATGATTTCCACTTCAAGAGTGGAAAATTAGGTATTCGTGGCATCTCTAAGCTTGTTCAAATATTAAGTTGGAAGTGTACTTCATTGCTGGGAAAGACAGAACCAGAACCTGAAAGGGGGCATCCTCAGACACGATATCCTTCTCCTCAATTGAATCAAGTCTTACAATTATTTCTCAAGTCTTAAAAAAAAAATCACCAACGATTCTTCTTTTCTAAACATCACATTGTCCTTCTATACTGCAGCATCTATTACTACCAGTTGCTTTGTGTGTCTATATTTTTAAGTACATTTAAAACCAATTTTTAAAAAATCCAAAGAGGCAGTACAGAAATATTTAAAGTACATAAAACACAGTTCCCATCTACTTCCTAAGACCTCATAAACTCTATTCTCTCCTTCGCTATGAACAGCTTGTTTGGTCATTATGAAGAGGCACCATTGTGGCAGCTCGCATTGATTTGGTTTATGAAGAAATATTTCTACACACACAGCAAAGAAGCAAGAGGCAGAAGAAGATGCAGCTTGCTTTCGGTGTGTCTCAGTTAAGCTGCTGGGACAAAAAGCAACAACAAGCACAGCTATCAACTTTATTCACCATTATTCTAATACCTGGCAAACACCCACTGTAATATGCTAAGGAGGGGAAGATTTGTGCTGACAGGCTAATATGTACTTGTACCAGAAAGAACGGTAGAACAACACAGTGTAAGGGCACGGTAGATAAAAGGTTAACAGGAAGTGGGGCATGGCTTAGCTACGCCTTCTAGAGATGGTGATGTCATCCAATTTCCTCTGTTTGCCTGGCTCAGCAGATCTTTGGATCATGACTATTTAATCCCGCAAAATGCTCTGCCTTGGTGCCAATAGGTCGAGAAGCGAAGAGTGGCATACGTTCCAAATTCCTTGATGAAGTCAACTTTTACCAGGCTTGCAGATATCACACACCCAAAAGGCGATTTCAGCCCACATTCATATATTGGCTAGCCCATAATAATGTTTTGCATTTATATGTTTTCAACTGCTCAAAACATTTCACAGACATTATAGTGTTTAAAATGTACAATTGTGCAAGGAAGTTAATGTTATTACCCCCACGTTGCAGATGGGATGAGTTCATGAGATGAAGTCCCAGCTATGGTGAGGGCTGGTGAGAGATAATCAAGCAACACCCATGGGAACAGGCAGGCAAAGCACTCTAAATACTGTTGTGCATTCCACACTTCTGCAAAAATGACAAGTTCCGAGAGAAGCACCACCTGGGTTTGCTGCACTTTGGAAGAGAAATCACTGGAGGCTTTTGACATTTTTCCATATTTGGATTTACAAATATACAAGTTGAGCATAGTTGGAAGCAGACAGCATTCCAATCTTACAAGCCAAAGATCTGCTCCCCCAATTTCACATCGGCAGAGAGGCATCACCAGTTGCTTTTAGCTCAGGGATGGGGAATGTGCAGCTCTCCAGATGATGTTGGACTGCAATCCCAATCATCGCTTACTATTGGCTGTGCTGGCTAGGGCTGATGGGAGTTGCAGTCCATCATCTGGAGGGCCCACCCCACCTGCTGATGGGCAGAAGGCTGACCTGAGCATTTTCTTCTTGTCTCTCTCCCTCATTCTTTTCCTGAGAACATTTTTATCGTGTCCCCGTACTCACCAGACTCACATACAAACTCAACATAGCTTGCTTCCTTTCTTCAGCTGAAGGGGATGGCTGAGTTATCTTTGCCAACATGACTCTCACCTTCTAGAGATGTCTCAAACCATTTCCTAATCCGTATTCTGGGACATACCTGTAATTTCCCTAACAAAAGGTGTGGCTGGCAGAATGGGCCAATAACTATTTAGGAACTATAAGGACAATAGATAGCCATCCTGGCCCTCTTAACCCTCTCTTTTCCTTACCCCACACCTTCACAATGATCAAATAGTAATTCTATAACTGAAAAGCCTTCCCCAAGCTGGTGCCCTCCAGATGTGGACTACAACTTTCAGCATCCCCCAGTCAGCATGGATTGTTAGCATATGCTGGTAGTTGTAATTCAACACACTTTGAGCTTTATCTCACCAGGGTTATACTGTGCAATCACTGCGAATTGCATGCAAAGGACTCAGAAGTTTTCCACTTTATAATCTGCTTTGACTGTGAAGTACTCCTATGCATCCTGCTTTAATTGTGCTATAAAGTGAAAAGAAGTGCGATATTTAGCTACCTTTTCGGGCGTATCTTCCGAGCAGCCACTGGGGCGCAGGAACAGGATTTTAAAGAAAAATTAAATAAATGCTTACATCTGCGTAAGCTTTAAAGATCAAGACATCAAAATTGGCACAGTAATAGATATTAAGGAGAGCTTTAAGTATACCAAATTTGAATCGGATTGGGTCATCCGTTGATTTTTTATGATTTTTTTTACATTTCCCCCCTTAAACCCACTTCCTGGTATGCAAAGGATCGCTGCCGCCCCGGTAGCAGCAACAACAACAACGCCGACAGCTTAGCGCTGTAGGGGATAATTCGAAGGAACAGGTACATGGGATGAAGCTCCTAGAGGACACCAGACTGGAGAAGGATGCAATTGATCATCTGTTTCCCTGGTCTCAAAATGATTGTTTACCTCCTCCTCCTTTTGATAAGCTATGCATTTGACAGTTCAGTCCATGACAGAAAGAGGATTTTGGGAATGAGATATATAAGCAGCCAAAGCAATTTTTTTCTTTTTTTGCAATTAAAGTCCTCATGACCCCACATTTTAAGGTGGACTGTGCATCGCCTTATCTAGTTCCATTGCTGAGCAATATCTTAGTCATCCATATGGCAGGCAAATGGCAATATGGCACAGATGCTACTCAGATCTGGGGAAAGAACAGTACAACTTAATGTTTTGGTTCTTTGAGCGAAGAAAAAAACCCTGAATCACAGACAAAACGAACCCTTATTTCAGTATTTTCAGATTTGTTTTCTATTTCAATTGACATTTGGATTAATCAAAAACAATTCTTAGAATAGATGTAGTCCAACAATATTTGCAAAGCAGATACTTGGATTTTGGACCATAAATGCCTTCACTGGGTCAAATAACACAACAGTTATTTCTTAAAGAGTGATATAGCACATCATTAAAAAAGAGAGCAATAGCTACTACCATCATTAATATTTCACTTTCTAAACAGAGAGAATGATCTGCATAACACCAGGAGTGACTACAAAAGAAGAAGAAGGGCTAAAGTGGGTCAAATTGTAATTAAAATATAGTATTTTAATTACAATTCCTTGTTTATATAGTATTTTAAAACACATTCCTTGTTTATTAAAAGGAATAAAATGAGTCATGTTAAACAAGAGGAATTCTTATCAAGCAACACTCATCCACCATGGGATGTGATGGCTGGCTACTATCCTTTGGAGGAGCCACAAACCAATCCCAAGGACTACCGAGTAGAAGAAAGTGTCATACAAATGCAGCCCCTCCATTTTTGAAAATATAAAATCCAGCGGTTAACGCAAAACAGTCTCAATCCAGGGCAAACCAGACATGTTCCTTGATTGGTGGAAAACAGAAGAAGAGATCAACTAGGCAGTCTTTATTTATCCAGTGGTCATAGAATCATAGAATCATAGAATAGTAGAGTTGGAAGGGGCCTAAAAGGCCATCGAGTCCAACCCACTGCTCAATGCAGGAATCCACCCTAAAGCATCCCTGACAGATGGTTGTCCAGCTGCCTCTTGAAGGCCTCTAGTGTGGGAGAGCCCACAACCTCCCTAGGTAACTGATTCCACCGTCGCACTGCTCTAACAGTCAGGAAGTTTTTCCTGATGTCCAGCTGGAATCTGGCTTCCTTTAACCTGAGCCCGTTATTCCATGTCCTGCATTCTGGGAGGATCGAGAAGAGATCCTGGCCTTCCTCTGTGTGACAACCTTTTAAGTATTTGAAGAGTGCTCTCATGTCTCCCCTCAATCTTCTCTTCTCCAGGCTAAACATGCCCAGTTCTTTCAGTCTCTCTTCATAGGGCTTTGTTTCCAGACCCCTGATCATCCTGGTTGCCCTCCTCTGAACATGCTCCAGCTTGTCTGCGCCCTTCTTGAATTGTGGAGCCCAGAACTGGACGCAATACTCTAGATGAGGCCTAACCAGGGCCGAATAGAGAGGAACCAGTACCTCACGTGATTTGGAAGCTATACTTCTAGGAAGTATACTCCTAGGAAGACTGAATCTCCACCCTCCACTTTCCCTAACACCTTCCCTGATGAAGAGATCTGGAGATTTTTAAAGTTTGCACATTTTTTTATGATCTTTGTGTTGTCCTAATATATTACTATACATGGATTTTGGAATTTCTCTCATGGCCAACATAACTGCCTTGATTTTTTGAGGAAAAGAAGAAGTCAATTATTACTCATTACTCTCCATAACTGCATGAACAAATAGTGAGTCAAGTTATATTTTTTTAAAAACCCTACTCTTAAGCAAGGACTAGCCGTTCTAAACCTGTTCATCGTTATGAGATCAAAATTATGAAGCCATGCTCACTCCGAGTTAAGTTGTCTTGAGTGCAACGTTGAGGGTTTGCCTTTGCAACTTCCTTTTACTGACATCTGCTGCCTGATTACATTGGTAGCATGTATGGCCACTTGAAATCTACAATATCGAACACCAAAAATAACACACACACCCCGCAATTATCTTGTTTTCTAACACATATTGACAGAACAATGCCACCATTTTCCTTTTTAAAAAAATAGGTCCCGCTTTAGTTAGTAGAGCCCTGTAAAAAATGATTAGCCCAGAGGGTTCACTACAACCTCATCTTTCTTTATTGCTGCAGCTATGAATACCATCAGACTGGTTTTACAGGAATACTTTAATCAGAATACTTATTAACACACGTAGTTTGTGCAAGGTGATATCCAAACGTGACCCCCTCTCTCTCTATCCTCTCCCCTTTTATTTGCAGTTAAGCATTTCAGAGTCTACACATTTTTATTTCCCTCATAGTATTTATTCGACAGTGATGACATCACCTCCACAGGGATCATTTCAACCTACAAGAGGATTCATGTAGGACACTAGCAATTTGCTACATTTCAACTTTTATTTATTTATTGCATTTTGATGCCACCCAATAGCCGAAGCTTCCTGCGCGGTTCACAAAAATTAAAACCATTCCAAGTATAAAACTAACAGTATAAAAACATGATATACAATACAATTTAAAAGCACAACCAGGATAAAATCAGCAGCAGTGACACATTCCTTTCTCGAGCCCAGCCACAACTAGGGTGACCCTATGAAAAGGAGAGGGCTCCTGTATCTTTAACAGTTGCATAGAAAAGGGAATTTCAGCAGGTGTCATTTGTATATATGGGGAACCTGGTGAAATTCCCTGTTCATCACAACAGTTAAAGCTGCAGGAGCTATACTAGAGTGACCAGATGTAAAAGAGGGCAGGGCACCTGCAGCTTTATCTGTTGTGATGAAGAGGGAATTTCCCCAGGTTCTCCATATATACAAATGACACCTGCTGAAATTTCCTTTTCAATGCAACTGTTAAAGCTACAGGAGCCCTGTCCTCCTTTTCATAGGGTCACCCTAATTATTATTAGGCACCGTTGCAGTTACAATCACTGCTCCTAACGCAGCCATCCCCACCCCACCCTCGCTCCCCGCCGCAAGCCCCCACGTGCTACCATGAGCTCACACGCCCTGGGAAGCAGGTGCGGAAGGAGGAAAAACTCAACCAGCCACCCAATCGCGACTCGTTTCCCCGTCCGCAAAGCCAGCGCGCATGCGCTTTGAACACCGGACTTCCAGAGGGAAAGCGAGCGTGGGGGAAGCGTATATAGAAAAGGAGAGCTCGCGCAGGCGCGGCCAAATTCCAGGCTTTTGACACACGGAAGGGAAGGGAAGGAAGGGAAGGGAAGGGGTGAGGGTGGGGACGTATAGAGAAGGAAGAGAGAGAGAGGAAGCAAGGGGAGAGCGCATGCGCCCGGCGTCGCCCCGCCGCGCCCTACGCTTGGCCAGAGGAGCGGCTTGCGTTTTCCTCTGCCTTTTTTCGCGCGCGCACACGAGGGGAACGGGGGAGGGGCGCTGCGCCTGTCAGTCAGTCAGGCGCTGCCGGTCCGGCGAGCGGGTGGGTTGGTTGGTTGTGTCTGTTCGCTGCGGGCCTCCCTATGGCAGCAGGGCCGCTGGGGCGCTGAGGGGGAGGAGGAGGAGGAGGAAAGGGGGTGTTGGTCCGCCTGGGCGGAGCGTGCGGAGGCGGGGAGGGGGGTGATGAGCGCCGCCGCCTCTGCCGTTGCCGCCGCCGCCGCCTGTTCTGGATCCGAGCCTGGCGGCTTCTTCCTCTTCCCGAGCGGGACCGGCGGGGAGCCCTGCGTGGCCATGGGGCCCGGAGAGAGCTCGGGCGGGTTCGGGGCGCTGCTGCCGCCGCCGCTGACATCTTCCGGGCTGTCGTCCCCTCCTGGCGGCGGCTGTCGGGGTCGCTACCAGCTGCTGTTGTCGGGCCGGGCCCTGGCCGAGCGGTACCGGAGGATTTACACCGCGGCGGCGCTGAGCGAACGGGAGCAGGCCGGCCACCCGGGCAGGTAAGAAGCAGGAGCAGAACAACGACGAAGGGGAGATGCTGCCGATGCGCACACGCCCCGTCAGCCCACCGTGCGAACACATCCGGCCGGCGGGGCCAGATCCCGCATGTAATCATGCCTGCAGCTCCGGCATAATCGCCCTGGCCCATAACAGCTGTGTGTGGCTACGGAATAGCCCGCTCTGCTAAATCTAGAACAAGATCGCGCTTCGGATCTATTGGAACCAAATGTTGCACAGAGGGAAGACTCAAACGCCTCCCTTGCCCCCACCCTTATTGCTGTTGTTATCCTGCTAAAGATATTTTCTTATTGTCTTCGTGGATTTTGTTGGGTCTAACAGACAAACTCCCGCTATCTATTACAGTCCGTTTTGTAGGGAGCATTAAAATAATGCTGTGTCGTATTGTTGTTGTGAACTTTGGCTCTGACAAGTGCAAACGCAGGCATATCTACTCAGAAGTAAGTCTCATTGAGTTCAGAGTTCAGTTATCAGTTAAGTGGGTGTAGGGTTGAACCTTTAAAAAGGTATTATTTTGCTGCCCCTGTGAATAGCTTTGGCTATTGGGCGGTATAGAAATGCAATAAATAAATAAATCTTATTAAAACTATTTATTTATGTATTGCATTTCTATACTGCCCAATAGCTGAAGCTCTCTGGGCGGTTCACAAAAATTAAGACCATTCAAAGTATAAAACTATAAACATCCAGTTAAGGAAGGGGATCCCTGCCACCTCAACATGAACACACAACTATGTGGTAACAATTTATTACCTCCACGAATACCTGTAGTAGGAAACTTCCCTCATTTCTTGAAGGCCCACATACTGTAGGTGATTCAGCTAAGGAGCTCTACATTTGGTAGATTACAAGGTACCAGAGGAAGCACAATTTTGCCTAGGCAGTGTTTTGAAGCGCTGTAGCATTTTCCAAGAAAGCAATCTATTTCATGTCAGGAACCAAGGGTAGTTTTGCTACTGTTATTTGCCTCCCTTCCAATATTATGTTCCTATAATCCATGTTTACCTCATGCATGCAAACTGGGGGAGAAGAGAATTGAGGTCCATATTAGTATAATACCTTTTTCAGGTCATCCAAGAAGTCACAAAAATGTGCAAGTTTGAGAATTTGCATCATTAATGATTGTCATTGAGCAAGATAATTTAGATTTGTCTGCATTCAGACCTGAGACATAGGGCCTATTCCAGTGCTATTCTTCTTTCATCAGGTTGGAATATAGGAATACATGGTGGGAGGGGGGTTGCTGAATTTAAAATTTGTGTAGATTTTGACAGGGAAGATCTGGTCTTGCTTCCAGAATATGGATTTTGCTAAACCCAATGGAGTTTGAATTGTCAACATTTTATTCACAAGTATTTCTCTGGAGAAAAGATGTTGCTTCAGAATCGGTCCCTAGTAAACGGTTGTGGGATAGGCACTTTCCAGATAATTGTAATACCCTGAGTTTACTGACATATTACCTGCAAAGGTCTGTGAGCTAGGAATAGGTTGCCACTTTCTTTGTCACTGTGAAGATACAATACTTTCTACAATAGACAAAAGTTGGAAGATAGACTGCTTATTTTAGGGTGAGGTCATAATAGGTTAGATTGCAGGTAGGTTACTATCATTGAATAAACTAAACACTTGAAATCACAATGATCAATTTGTGTTATCAAAGATAACTAGCTCTTTAGTCATTAATTCCCCCCCCCCCAAGATAGGCAAGGTAAGAAAGAGGTCGCTATCATTTAATGTCAGTTCAAATGTGGTGTTCGTTTATTAGATGGTGAAATGTTCATTTAACATTTTCAGGTATATTCTTTGTTTATGTAGACCCATAAATCTATGTAGCAGAGAAGCTCCCCCCAATCTGGTCCCCTCCAAATTTTTGGACTACAATTCTAATGTAAGCAAAAATTAAGACAGGCTCCTGCCCTGAGTAGTGTAACGTCTACATTTGGCTGGTGGAAGGGAAGTACTAACAAGGGATGAATGCAGACAAAATGGGAAATGTAACTTATCTTTTCCCATTGAAACTAAAGTTTAGACTCCTGGCCCCCGTCTTTACAGTAGTGCTTTGGCGGCCTTGTTCCCGCACTTGCGTTCCTTCCCGGCATCTACACAAGAAGGAACGCAAGTGAGAGCTTTCCCGCTCTTTAAAAGTTAAAAAAAAACAAATGGGGGGGGGGAGGAGAGGAACGGGGCCATTCCTCCCCCCTTTTTATTTTTACTTTTTAAAATTATCTATCTCTGCAGCTGCGGAGATATATATAAAAAAAAATGGGGGGGGGGAGAAACGAGGCAGCCAGAGGAGGATGCTAGGAGGGCAGGGACTCTGGGCGAGCCACCTCTACTCCTTCTGGCTGCCGGTTCCTCCCCCCACATTTCTTTTTATTTTAATTGTCTGTATCTGCGCAGCTGCAGAGATAACAGATATTTTTTTGAACGGCCCTGTTCCTCTTCTCCCCCCCCCCCCCCATTTTTTAAAAACTTTTACAGGCATGGGCCACCCATGGTGACCAATCAGGAGGTGCCATGGGCTCCGCTGCCAAAAAAAGTCAGGGTAACTGCCCAATGTTTTTGGACCAGAGTTTCCAGCGTTTGCCCCTGGATGGCTTCGCAATGGCGGCTGCGTCATGTAGATGATGTGCTGCTACTCTGAAGCCACCCCAGGGCAAACCCTTCGTGTAGACAAGCCCCTGGAATTGAAGAATGAGGTGCTGATCTTTTATACATGCGCAGAGTTGTTACTTTAAGAAGAGACTTAATCCAGATGGACATGTCACTGAATTCAGTGCCACATGTTTGGCAGATATACTATTTGTATGTTACCAGAATATAACCGAATTCCTTTAAATGCTTATTAAGTCGATAAATATTGACCTACACAGGTTTTCCAAATTGCCTTTGAATTTCATATTCCAGGTACTTTATTTTAAAATCATAGTCCAATCTAGAACCAGTAGCAAAGAGTACCAGCCTGGTACTGTGATGTTAGGCATGCCTAAATCTGCATAGAATCAGGCTGTACATGGCATTAATTCTATTCACTTTCTCAAAGAGACTGCCATGATACATTTGAGTTGTTTTGAGTGCTTACTACTGGTCTGAAGTATTTTTCAATATCACACTATATATATTGTAATTGAAGATTTTGGAGTAGAAATGCTTTTCTTCATTGGATGGTGTCACCTTTTGATGCTTTTGATGACAAGGTGGCTTTTATAATCTCATCTAAAACAGAAGATGCCGTTTCAGTTTCCTGTCTGAGATCCCCTTGGCAAGTTGCTTTCTTTCAGATAAATAAGAACTGCAGGTAGCAGGCTTCACATGCACTTTTTGATTACTGGTGATTTACTATAGCCAAGCTGTCGCAGCACCTGACTAGGAAAGGTGATGAAGTTCATAGAAGCCCTAAATAGGACTTAAGATAGTGGGACTGTTCAGGGTACGTGCATCTCCTTGAGGAATCAGGTTGTATTGTGTCGTCCAATAGGCTTGTTCAGTACCAAGAGGAAAAAAAAGCTGTTGTTGGAATGGGTGGAAGTGACAAATTGCAAGGTGATAAATAGTCCATATTTAAGGTCTGCACTGAATTCCTAGACCCAAGGAGATGAGGCTGCTACATAGAAGTTCCCAGTTTCCTCCTGCTGCTATCGTTTGATCAACCTTCTCTCTTGACTCTGCTGCCACTGTTTTGAAGGTGACAGTAAATATTAAATCTAATCTGAGTGATTCCATGGGCACAAACAGGTTTGGCACTCTCTGCGCTTGCATTGTCAGGGTTAATTTATAGTTTACATGGCAAACATGTTTGCTCTATGCACGTTACATGCTCCAATGACTATTGGAAAGTGTGAAGGAAATTGCATGTTGCAGACATATGGGGGACATGCAAGGCATTACTGCTGGAAAATCACAGTGGTTGCATATCCCTAGCATAGGTCCACTGAATGCTATTATATGAAACAGTTTAATACAGTAGAGGCTAAGTTTTTGAAAGTGACATGACAATGTTCTTTCACCTGGCAAACCTGTCTAGAAGTTTATCTAGTATGATCACTTCCTTTTTTTCTAGGTATTGGGCAATTACATTCCTTGCAGCTATTCCATGTGTGTGATACAGACTTAGTAGTACAGTATTCTGATTTTATTATTTCCAAATGAAGATGGAATGTGTATTTGCATTGTTCTCTTTTCCTGGCCAAGTTGGGTACCTCAAGATGGCATTGATTTGATTTGGGAATTGTGAAGGTGTCATCATAGTAAAAGCTCTGTGTATGACTCCTTGATTGTTGGCTTCAAGAGGTCTATGCTAGTATTTTTTCAACATGAATCTTATTAATGTAATTGTGAATCCTATAAAAACAATTAAAGAAAATAAGCACAAGTATGCCAGGTTGCAATGGGTTGAATTGGCATCAGCACTTGAAAGTAATGATAGATCCAGATTTTGTTACCTTATCTCAGCTTTAAGACACAATGGTATCCCACCAGATCTTTTAATTGATTATCCCCATTGGTGGATCCCGATGTTGGCAGCCTTATTTACATCTATTGATAGAACTGGAAAATTTCCCCAAGGTTGGGCGGTGGCTATTGTGGTGCCCAGATATAAAAAAGGCAACCAGTCAGACCCCCAAAATTATCGCCCCATAAGTCTTCTGGAAGTTATTAGTAAATTATATGCAAGATATCTTTTAGACAAGCTAGAAAATTGGGCGTTTGGAGGCTGAAGAACAAGCAGGCTTCTGGTGTGGTAGATCTATAGTTGACCATTGATTTCTAATAAAATACTTGGGGTGTGTGTGTATATTTCCCTACCATTATTCACTTTTTGCTGCATTTGTAGATCTTCAACCAGCCTTTGATTCTATATCTAAAGCCCGCTTTTGGCACAAATTTGCACTTTTAGAAGTGGACCATAAGCCGCTCAGGAGAATGCAGGCATTGTATGAGAATTCTAGTCTGCATGTGAGAGTTTCTTCGGGTGGAGATCTTTCAGTTCGTGTTATTGTCAACAAAGGAGTATGTCAGGGATGCTTGCTAGCATCTCTTGTATTTAGTCTATATCATAATGACATAGTTTCCTTCTTATCTAGTCCTGATTTCTCCCCATCTCATCTAAAGAACAGGAGCATCTCATTGTTACTATATGCAGATGAGGCCGTTCTCTTGTCATACACCCAGGTAGGGATAAGTAGGCTTCTAAGAGCTTCAAGCTCATATTGCATGAGGGAAGCCCTTCAGGTCAGCTATGATAAAACTAAAATCTTATTTTAACCAGATCAATAAGTACAAATACCTTGGAATGACATTCTAAAGTTCAGGATCCTGTTCTGAGCATTTGAAAGCAATAGTCTTGACAGCTAATGCAACTGGCAATGCTGTTCTTTGCTTTGCTGCAGGACCAGGTGGAAAGATGGTGGCTCCCTTAATAGAGCTATTCAAAGGTAAATTACTCTCTCAGATCTTATATGGGGCACCTGTCTGGGCCCATGCAAACATTACCCCATTTGCATCAATGCAACTTAAATTTTTATCCAGAGTACCTAGATCCACCTCCAAGGTGAATCTAGCTTTCTACTCAGTGGGAATGCTTGTTCAAAAAGCAGCCATTTCCTTTTAGCTAAAGATAGTATTTCATCCTTGGTTTTATTAGCATACAAAAATAATGGGGTGGGACTCATGGGCAGAGAAGACAAGCATATCTGTTTCTGAGCTGAGCTTTTCAAACATACCTACTTGCGAGGGGATACGATAGTGCCAAGGGGAAGGTCTTCAGGAGGTTCCATGATGTTGAGAGCCAGTGTACTGTAGTGGCTGAAGTGTTGGACTCGGAGTCAGGAGACCACTCAGCCATGGAAACCCACTGGGCCAGTCACAGACTCTCATCCCAGCCTACCTCACAGGGCTGTTGTTACGATAAAATGGAGTGGAGGAGGATTATGTATGCCGCCTTGGGTTCCTTGGAGGAAAAAAAGTGGGAAATAATAATAATAATGATGATGCCATCCAGACTGCAATAGCTGGTGCTGCTGGGAGACGTTCCAACATGATTTATAAAAGTGTTATTACCTTCCTGGGGAAGGTGCCCCCTTATCTGACTTCCATCAGCTCATGTGAGTTGAGATGGCTTATGGCTAGGTGCAGATTGAATTCACTCCAGTTGATAAAAGTGAAGGCATGTTATAGGTCCCACCATAGTGTGAAAGGAGATTGCCCAGCTGGCTGTCTCAAGGGTAGAGGACATGGTACACTTCCTAGTGGAATGCCCATTGCATGCAGAGTTGAGGAAGAAACTTGAGCCCTTAATAGTTGGGTTTGGGGATAACACTTCTCAAAGCATAACTCAATTACTATTATTATATGTCATATAGGACTGCTAAGTTTGTCAAATGGGCTCTGGAGAAATGAAAATCATTGGCTGCCATAAAAGATTAAACTTGTCAATATATGTTAGAAAATATTGTTCAGGGTTAAAATGTTTTAATTTGCTCTTTTTAGCAATTCTATTAGCACTTTGTACTCTGGTATTTCCCCTGAATGAGGGGAGTATTTTATTATGTTTCTGTATGTGTATGGCCTGCTTGGCTAATAAGCAATAAACTGTTGTTGTTGTAATTGGGAATACCTGGTTTGCATGTAATGCTAACCCAAGGTTTATTTAACCCAGTGGGCTTGTTCACATGCTATGACCGGCTCATCGAGGCCAACATTATGGTGTGTCATGCGAACCAGGTAATTGTTAACCCAGGGTTTGTTGCCCTACCCAGGTTTGTTTTCTCAATTTCTGGGTTGTTTCTTTCCTTCCTCCTTGGCTCTCTCCCTCCCTCCCTGTGATGTGGCTTTGTTTTTGGGAAAATTTTGAATTGCAATTTAGGGTTGTTTGCATAGGGTAACTTCGTTGTATTGAAAATTTTCAGTTTGCATCAGAAAAATCACTAGAAACTGATCTAATTTAACATAGTCATTTTATTTGTATCTAGTAAACAAAGCTTAAAAAAGCACCGCACGTTGGCTAGGAATGCTGGAGGATGTAGTCCCAAGACATCAGAAGAGTACCTGGTTGGGAAAGGCACACTAATTAATTTTAGCAACCCAAAGAACTTTGCTTGATATGCTGACAACTACTCATTTATTTTAACAGAGATCAACTCCGCTTAACTTAGGTTGTTGGGACACCTTAATTTTTGCTGTCACTATTTATTAGTTCTCTTTTTCACAGACAAACATGTATTTCAATATATGTATTCTATTCTTTCACATATACGTATGTAATGTCTCACATACCTGCTAAGGATAACCACTTGAAAAACGTTATTACAACTTCAACTTTGAAACTGCCAAATGTGCCTATTATTGTATTTACAATTGGCATACATTCACTGTTACTACTGAATTTATAAAAAAGAAACTTTTCCATGAGAAAGTAAAGCACCGGATCCCGCCCCCCCTCCATCACTGCTCCCTGTATCCCAAATGCCTCTGTGGCACTGTAGTACTGGCATGTAGAGAGTAACTGTTTTTTTAATCACTCTTGCCCATAGTCCCTGTAGCCTGGCGAAACAACCCATGGTTCTGGGTTCACACTTACTAACCAATAGTTTAAACAACCCAGAGTTTACAACCCAACAACAAACCATGTGTTCTCTTTCTAGGTTACTCATGGTTAATAAGCCATGATTCACTAACATGGTTGGGTTTGCACAACATGACAGTTCAGAATTCAGTAACTCATACTATAGATTAGTGTTATGTATGAATCCAGTCTGTCACTAATAATTTGTTTGTCCAAAGAATTAACAGGCCCATTGTAATTTTAGGTGCTTTTAAATATTTTTTAAAATTGATTTTCTTTAAAACATTTGAATGTGCATTAATAATTATGGAGCAGTTACAATATTTGTATTTCTTTTTCATTCTGAACATGTATTTTATTTATTTAAAACATTCTTTCTTTACTTTTCAGCTGAAAAAGCCGCCCTGAATGGCTTACAAAGATGTAGTAATAAGACAACCTGGTTGGAATGTAGTTTGGAATTACTTGTACAATTAAAATCTAGTTCTTTAAAAATGGATATTGAGTCATTTGTACGCAGGATAAATTTTGTTCCCTCATACTAATAAGAACTCTTTATATTTAACACAGGAGGAGTAAATGTATAACAAAGGAAGTTAAAGCTTTGTTAAGCAGCAGAATATTGGGATGGGTCCAGAGTGTGCCATCTGCAAATGAAACGGCTCCTTCTGTTTGCAGAAGGCGCTGAGATCCAGCAGAGATTATTTTCCTTAATTCCTTCTTCCTCCAGCACCACTCCTTACACAGTTCTGGAGGGTCTACCAACTCTCTGGAGCAGTAACTTGGGATATAGAGGAAAGAGGAACCAACAAAAATGGCCTTCCTTTTTTCAGTGGTAGCATCCTTTGAGCCGACTTGTAGGATTTCATGTTAGAAAAATACTTTCAAATGTTGCAGAATACAAAACATTTTTAGGTTGTTAATTCAAGAGAGCAATCTGGGAGACCTGGTGCTAAGAACTTTCTACAACACAGCTTCTGGCTCCTCTTCTTTTTCAGTTGGCTCAAGTATTTCGATGTGTGTATTTTGAAACCTACAGCAAGAAACATATTAACAAATGAAAGAGCTGAGAACCTTCAATTTTTGGTGTCCATGAAGCTCAGAATCTGAGGCTATGGCTCTTTTAGAGATAGTGGGTGTGTTCGAACGATTGCAGTGGGGGAAGAAGCCATTGTGGTGGTTTCTCCTGCCTCCGTGCATGTGATCACTGTTTGTATTAGCAGAGTGGGTTGGCGTGACATCCTTTGTGTCATGCTCCTAGGTACTCCCTCAACCACTGTAGAGAAAGTAGATAGGGAGACATCCCCCCGTCTCTAATAAAACTAGAAGCCTGGGTCATCCCATGAAGTTGATTGATGGGAGATTCAGGACAGATAAATGGACGTAATTCTTGATACATTGTAGAGCTGAACTATGGAATTTGCTACCACAAGATGTTGTGATGGCCATCAATTTGGATGGCTACAAATGCAGCCACCCAAAGTTTCTCACAAATTGTATTAGCCCTAGCTCAAAGAGGTTCAATACTCCTGGTCTACAGCCAAGCCCTATGATACTACCATTTCTGTTCAGACTTGTCTGACAGATAAAGATATACATCGGGCGTTTCTCAAACTACAATACCCATCTAAGTGAAAAAACAGATTGATAAGGCTGGACTGGTACCCAGGAATAATTGTGTTATAGAACAGATCTAGAAGAGAAGATGAGAACACCACTTGTAACCTATCGCTCCCAGCTGAAACTATCTAAAGGTATCATCAATGAACTACAGTTTGTCCTGGACAATGAAACTTCCTTCTCAGAGGCCTGGGATGGGAGGTCTATAATTGCTTACAGACAGCCCCACAACCAAAAACAGTTACTTACTAGTAACAACAGGCCACATAACAGAAATGATGAACACAGTGACTGCATCATGCAATGAATTGAGATGCTAACTCAGGAAATAATGTTGCAGGACCTGGGATTGTCACCCACAGCTTCACTCTTCTTGTAATGTGCTATATACTGTCTTTTGTCAGCAATGCCTTTCTACATTGGGCAAAGAGGCCAGGTGGTATGGAAAAGAATAAATGAACACAAATCTGACACTAGAAATGGCAATATTCAAAAATCAATGGGAGAACTTTTCGTTCGCCGAGGATGCTGTCACTGACCTTAATATGGCCATTGTGGAGTAAGGAAACTTAAATGTGAGATTAGAGTAAGAGACTGCTGACTTAAGTTTACCAAGACATTCAGTTCTTTCTCCAGAGGTTTGAATATAATTTTTTAAATATAAAAATCACACTGCATGTATTAATTGAGTTACCTAGTGCAAGGATGTTTATGGTGTTTGCAACAATGGTTTTTTGAATGGCCACTGTTAATAATGCAATTGTCACTGTCTGCTACCTGCATTTAATTTCCCTCAGATGCCACTATTTACAATTGAACCCCACCACCACCAATTTGTACTGTGTATGTACAGTATATATGAAATTCTTGATACGTCATGTATCTGAGGAAGTGGACTATAGTCCACCAAAGCATATACCATAATAAATGTGTTAGTTTTTACGGTGTTCTTGTTGCAAGGGACTGGGATGGTGAGCCCTCTGGAAATCAAGAAAAACCTGATTTTGGTTGGCACATTTAAAAAGCAAATAAACCAGACATTCTTCTTGTATTCCTTGTCTGCAAATCCAGAAAGGTCAACAGCAGTATTTTTGGTTTTCAAGAAGATCTGACAGTTGTAAGTTATTTGCCAAAGAGACAAAGGGCAATGATTCTTTCTTTAATGCATAACAATGCAGGCAATCTCAAACAAGAATCTCAAGCCTAAGAAATCTAAAGGTGGTGTGGATACCTGTGACCAGATGGTTCTCCACATTCCTGGGACATTGAGAAAGGCAGCCTCTGAACTGGTAGGACCAGCCACTGCTGACACCAAGAGAGGGGCAGGAGGAGTCATCTCTGTGATTGATGCAATGACCAAAAATCATAGTACCATTCTGCTTCACGTTTTGTCTGTCCTAATGCAGCTATGAAATGTGATTGCGCATAGATTTCTCAAGCACTGTGTGCTGTGGTTGCAAGGTCTATGAGATTTGCTGCACAAGTAATTCACAACTCATGATAACTGTACTGCTAAACTTATGCAACCCTTGTCATGTTATATGTGCATTAATAGCACAATAGTTTTATGTTTTAAAAAGCCGTGGGGTCAGTTAGGCCGCGTTTGGATGTCACTTTAGTCCATGATGGCTTAATAAACTATGCACAGTAGCTTATTTTAGAAATAGTCCACAGATGCCTCGCCACACAACTGGGCAAATAAGCTGCTGTGCATAGCTTATATCCACCCCTTGTCCTGCTGCAGTCCTCCCACCTGAGCAATAACGCTGTTTCACCCATTCGTTATATCGCAACAGTAGTGAAATGATGTACCAAAAAGGGGGTGGTACAAATAAACCCTTGGAGGTTTGCCAGATGAGGACCAGACTTCAAAGGCCGCCTCCTCTAGTGTGGAGGCACCTGATGTCCCCCCTTCAGACTCTGTGCAGTGACACCCAGAGAAGTGGAAAAGCGAGGCACACCAAAAATGGGGTGGCAGCTATAAACCCTTGGAGGGTTGCTGGATTGAGAATGAACTTCACAGGCTGCCTCCTAGTCAAGAGGCACCTGGTGCCCCCTCTAAACCCTGGACTGGTGGTTATAAAGGAACTATTTTTTTAATCTGTATAGACATAGCACTAATACACTATGTTGTTGAGTGCTAATATGCTCATTTGCTAATGCACAGTTGTACACTTTAGCGATTGTGTTGGGGGGGGTATAAGAACTTTTTCTTTTTTTGACTGTACAGACATAGCGCATTAACACTATATCATGGAACCACTGTTCCCGTTAGAGAAGGTCAGCTGGCAGCGATATGAGCTGCTCTTGCCGCGTGACTCTCTAGGTGAGCCAATTAATCCAAGGTGCACAACATATGACATGATAACCTACAATGGATTAAATGACCCAGTTTGCAGACTGTGGGTTATCACAGTGGTTATTTTGTGGAAATAAGCCACTGTGGTTTAAAAAATCCTCCCAGATGACAGAATAAGCCACAGTGGCTGAAATAATCCACAATAGGTTATTGTGTCATTCAAACCCAGTCTTTTGACTCTGTACTGCTCTTGTAGGTGTTTGTAGTTCACATTGTGAGGTATTATTGATCCCTAATGACATCTTTGCAACTGTATGCATTGAGAGGGAATGTCTTCAGGCATGATTTTTAAAACCTTGCATATGGTGTAATGCTTAATACCTTCCCCTGGGTATTTTATGTGCATAACTTTCTTGGGTAAGCTTAACTAAAATTGGATTGATGCAAACATTTTTTTATCAATGGAGGGTAAAGATTTACTTAGCTACCTTCCAAAGCAATCCTAAGTATGTTTAATTGGAAGTAAGTCTTGCTGAATTCAGTGGCATTTAGTCTCAGCTAGGTATGCATCACATCGCAGGTGTAGTGTATAGCTGTGCGCAGATCCATTTCTAGCATGGGATAATGGATGTATTTATTAGTTTAAATAAAAATATACTTGTAAAATGTGTAAGTAAATTACACAATACAATTTCATGCACTAATTTACACATAGTAGATTTATGTTTAAGTATTAAACTAAGATTACATTTGGTAAGAAAGTATTATGTATATTTCAGACTTCCTATTTTTCAAAGAAAAAGCTTTAAAAATGGTGAAGGGACTGTGGGAAAATAGCCTATTATCTACTTGCTAATTCAGTGGTGATAGTCATCAATTAAGCTGGGTGTGTGTGTGTGTGTGTGTGTGTGTGTGTGTGTTTGTTTGTGTTTGTGTTAACAATTGTTCCTACATTAATGGAATTGGGAATAGACACTTCCTCCTTATATTCCTTTACTCATTATTTGGCTGTTTGTTCATAAAGCTTACTTTAAAATTACATGGCTGTATCAAGTTGCTGTTTTATTCAAGGTGGAAGGAATGTTGTTTGTGAATAGAGAAAATTCATTCTTAAACAAAACAGACAAGGTTGACATGATGTCTTTACATTATGAAATGTAATACAGAACTTGCTTTTGTTAAATAGCTACCATTAGCTTTTTAATAAGGAAACCAAATCCTTTTTGTGTTATGTTAAAATAGAGTCATTTCTAAATAGTTTTGTTGTTGTTGTTGAAGTTATGTGCTATGGAATTGCATGATTTATTATGGTTCTTGATGGTAAACAAAATAACGTTTCTTCATGCCATCTAAGATTATTGAATAATTTGTTTCTCTTTGCATCTCTTTATTAGTTTTAGGAACTACTGGTTTGTGTTACCACCCAACCTAGGTATTTATCATGACATAAAGAACTCTTCACAAACATATCTTAAATATAGCAATTTATTGGCACCTTAATGTCTAGAACAGGCATTGTTCACATCGTCATCAAGAATTGTTGGCCATTTCTTTACAATGCTTACAATAAATATGCAAATGATAATTTAGAAAAAACAAGGCAAAATATGTGCATACTTGGACATTCTGTGGCACTTGGAGCACTTTGAAGAAAGTATACTGTGGCATAGCTTAACTGCATCCCTCATCCGTTCCATTAGAATAATTCTACTGTTTATCTTAAACACTTTTGTGGGGGAAGTCACATGATTTGGACAGTAGCAGTTAACCATTCAAAAATCTATGTGCGTGTTTTGTTAATGTTGTTTGTTGAAGAAGAAAACTAACAAGAGAATAAACAATAAAGCCTGTTTGGTGATTCTGGCACATCATTACAAAAAAAATCATGATTAATTGAACAGTTGGAGCTGGTTCATCTTCTGAATGATTTCATAAGTTCATTCCGCTTTAGTTCTAAAATGACCAAATTGTCAACCCATTTTTTGATGAAGATTAATCTGAAAACAATTCAGAATAATTGCTTATTGTATACCTACCTCATGAAATCTACATCTTTGAAAATATGTATTAAGGTAACAACAAAAATGGTTAAATAGAATCTTTCTGACTAGTTATTTAAACCATTAAAATTGAGTCCTTCAGAGAAGTGATTTAAATCATCATTTAGTTCAAATCAACCCTGTGAGATAATAACTTACCTTGTTGCCATCCTTCATTTGGTCCTTTACCTGGACTCACATGGGCGGTTGAGAAATCCTACTGTGCCAACTTAACACCTACTGCTGCCTCCTGCAGTCATATTCCTCTTTTGACCTCCCTAGTTGCTTCTCTGGTCATCACAAACTTTGTCTGCCTCGTATCCCACATGACCTGCTTTCTCTCAAAACTTTGTGAAAATTCTTAGCTGTACATGCAGCTCAAAGTCTCATGCATGGAAATGCCAGCTCTGGCAGAGTAAAGCATCTCAACTTGTAGGCCAACAGAGTATAGTACTCTGATCTAGATAGAGTTTTCAGCAGCCTTTAACACCATTGGCTGTAACTGCAGAATGTTTGTTATGTAATTGCAGAATGTTGCAGGTACTTACACATGTTCCTGGAAAGGACATCACAAAGGGGAGTAATTGATAGGGATGTAAGGTTTGAATGGTAGATTAATCAACTAACGCTCCTATTTCTTTTACGAGGCTATTTTGGTTTTACTGTCCCTGGGAGCTTGTGCTGAAGGGCGGTTTTTAAATTCTCAAAATAAATAATATCCTAAATAATGAGGGAAAAGAAACTAGTAATGGTTGATTTTTCTGGTAACTGTGAGTGGCAATTTTTGTTTATTAAATTTTAAATTCTCACATGTCAAAGCTTCAAAAAAGCACTTAAATTTAATATGAAAATGTATTTAACTTTTATCAGTCACACTATTAAAAGGCATATACTTAATTTAATCATTGTTTTATTGCTGTTCTGTCCTTGTAATGGATGATTGATCATCAGGGGGCTTCCTTTGAGGCCACAGGAATTCTTTGTGTGTGTGTGTGTGTACACACGCACGCACACACACACACACAGAATTCACAGACTCTCAGCCCAACCCACCTCACAGGGTTGTTGTTGTGAGGATAAAATGGAGAGGAGGAGGATTATGTACGCCACCTTGGGTTCCTTGGAGGAAAAAAGGCGGGATATAAATGCAATAATAAATAAATAAACAAACAAACCTATCACAACACACACACACACCCTTTGATTCCACAAACCAATGTTCCACTTTAAACAAGTCAGTGATATTGATTTACAAGACCTGTATGGACAGCTCATTGGTATGGTGTGTTTTTTAATGCCAGCTTTTCTATATGGGCTAAAATCAATTTTCTGTTCAGGTATGGCAGTTAACATCTTTGTGTTCTATCTATTTACCTTAGCAAGCTTTTTATTTAACAAATGATGGGATATATATTACATGGGGCATGTAAATGGTTGAAATAGTTTTTAGTTGTCAAATACACTAGAACCCTTAGAGGAAATTAATGTAAAATTTCCCCATGTAACTAGAGCCATTTAGGAGATAAACATTTTGGGCTGGGGATTGAGTTAAATCGAATCAAGCAGTTCTCTACAAAGTTAACGTGACTGTGTTTTGAATGATGGGAATGTCCTAGTGGCTGTTCCTCACTGTTGACTCTTGGCCAGAGGTTGAAAATGGTGAATCCTTGGGAGTGTGTGCCTGGCCTTGCATTAACATCCTATAAGGATTGGAAAGGCAAAGGGAAATTTGGCTAGGTATTCCATAAACCAATGTTCCACTTTAAACAAGTTAGTAATATTCATTTACAAGAGCTGTATGGGGTAGCTCAGTGGTCGTGTTCTCCCTGGTTGTGGGAATTGCCACATTTTTCGTTACTTAGGCTCATTTATAATAGGATGAAGGGATGATGGACACTGGATCAGGTTTCCCCATGAAAGCCTCGTGTATCAGGGTTGGGGGTTTAATATCTATGTTAAATGGATCCTTGCATTTTGAAGTCTTTTTGTAAGGCCAATATTGATAGCTTTATGGCACGTATTTGATGATATAGCTTTTGTTTCTGTTTTGTATGGAATAATACAATCTAAAGTTACTAAATGTTATGTGTTCATATGTGGGTTTTTTAATGTGAATTAATATTTCCTATATTTTTAATATAGGTGTAAAAAGCTTTTAAGCAAGAAGAAACTAAAAAGAAAGCAGAAGAGTAAATTGAAAATAAAAACACGGAATAAGGTAATTCCCATTTTATTCTTCTCTATTATGTGCCTATTGCATTTGACTATTTTAGCTAGAGATAAAATTTTGCTGATATTGAAGCAAAATTTTAATAAAGAGAAAAATGTGAGATGCTTTAATAGCTTGAATTAAACCCAAGAAGTTCAGTTCGCTTTGTGTCATATTTACATTCTAATTCATTTTAGTAGGCTTCATGCTGAAAGTGATGTTATACCACATGATTCTCAGTTCTTTGGCCTTACTGCTTTATTTTACCATATTGAAAATGACTCTATTTTATTTGGATATTAATTTCACTGTTAAGGCTCTCTGTTAATGACAGCATGTTTTAAAATATACCAAATTCCTAAAATAAAACTCACAAAATCCAGTAAGATTAAAATATCCAATTTAAGAACTTCTCTCCAACTCTGGCCACTAAAACCAGCTCAGATAGGAAGTCCTTGTAATCTTGTCCGAACAGTGTTAATTGGAAATAAGATAGACTTGGATACAAAGTGCTGTGTGCGGTGTTTTGTGTGCTTGCACAAAAGGCGTTTCCCAGCCCCCATTTTCCAGCTGCAGCCACCCACACCCTCAACAAGCTTCTCCAAGGTCATGGAGCCCTCTAGAGTGATCCCTCCTGAGGCACAAAGGGCTCCCAGCATAAGGAAATATTGCACTCCCTCTATTCTGTATACACATGGAAACGTTTTCTGTACTTGCATGGCAGCTTTGGACCCTGGCCATAGTGAAAACGTTGCATGTTTGGTCTGGTTAGTTTTAGTCTATACTATTGCTTTCAATTAGGAAGTGATTTTTTTTAAAAAAGATATGCATCATCCACTTGCTTATTTTTAAGTGTTCTCACAATTTTTTTAACCAAAATTTGTACTAGAATGCAATTTTCAACAGATTGACCATTCTCTCACTGAGCAGCTATATATTGCTTGCACTTTTCGGATGGTAAAAAAGACTGTTGTAAGTTATATTACTATCATAATACTCTTGATAGTGTAATCTCTACATTTGTTAAAATGTACTGCAACATCTTAACTGTACTAAAGGATATTTTAGCAAATCCATATAGTTCAAAGAAGAAAGTCAAACAGTTACATTTTCCAATTCAAGTCTGATTTAGGTTCAGTCTCAAATTATTCCAGTTTGGTTTCAGCTCAGATCAACAAAGTTTCAGTAACTGGGTTGGCACACGTAACCAACCAGAATTTAAAAATAAGACACATTATTTATATGGATTATTTGCAGAGCAATGGTGCTATCCTCCGCCTTCTCCCATTCCTTCCTCTAATAGGTTAACTACAAACCCTTAAGTTTGTCACCTCCATGAAGATTTGTGTTCACATTTAATCATTTGAGTGGGCCCTGTTTCATTCTGATTGCTTCTTTTCCTATCTTTCTCTAATCATGTTATTTCCTGTTTTCCTGCTCCAATTTCACGTTCACAAGTTAATTCCTATTGCAAACTTATTCCTATTTTATTTTATATTGACATTGTACTGAATATATGAAGACCAAATATGTCCTGTGTTAGCTGTCTTGTATTGTTACATCACCTCACATACATGATGTATGGTCATCCTTTTCATGTTGTAACTTATATGTTGACCAAACCTCTGTCACAAAGAGGAAGCAGTTGTCCAGTTCAATCCCTACTTAATGGTTCTCAGGCCCAGTCCTTAAGGAGGGCAGAGTATAGGAGTCATGCAGGCACAAAATATACATATCATCTCTAATAGTAGTCTTATTTTTTATGTGCTTGTTCTGGCTGTGGTGGAGCCAGTGAGTGTACTACATCAGATGTTTTGTTGTTTGGTTAATCTCTTACTTTGAACTGGTTAACTGATTTTTCCCCTAGTTCTGTTTGAGTTCAGGTTGAGCAGACTTTCAGCTTTTGTTCTGGTTCAGGAATATAAATTAGTTCTGTTTTTTTGTTTTGTTTTGACTCTCTGGTTCAAAGGCTTTATTATTTGTTTACTCAGTGCTGTTATATTTATCATCATCAGACAATGTATACAAATGTAAATGGGAATTACAGTATAGTGTACCGTTCTCAGAAGAGCAATGTAGAGTTACTTGAAAACATTAACATTGAATTGAATTGTCAAAATATTTGAAATTTGATAAATTAAAATGGTACCATTCAAAATTTGAAAGTAGAATTTAAATTGCAAATCCTACATTTTATCTCAGTTTGAAATGGTTCTTGGCATCTGACCATTTTGATTCTGGTAAATATGAAACCTCTTTGGTCAGCTGTTAGTTGTCAAATAATAAATACCATTGCTTGTCAACATACTCTCAAATACTGTCAGAGATCAATCTTAGAGAGGGTTTGGATGTTGCATTAAACTAGTTTAGTGTGACAAGGACACGTTTTAATAAGCTTTGGGCTTGCACACGCCCATCATTCCCTCTCAAGCAGAAATGTGGGGAGGAGTTTGGAAACATTCATTTTAGTTTTACATTACCATTGCTTGTTGTATCATTGGAACCAACAAACTTTGATTGCATTAATTAATGGTTTGCTTGAAACAAACCATGAATGGAAAGGTTCGCAAAAGGTGCTGGACCTTGGGTGATTGCCCCTGTGCCAGTAACCATTCATATCCATTTCCCCTACGCCATGCTGTTCATGGGCTTCCACTGATTCTTCAGAGACGCTTTTAGGGGAGTAGATGGGAAATTCCTTCCGTGGATTTATTTTTGTTCACATTTCTCAGCACTGAAGCCTTGCACCTGTCAACTTCACATTTATTGGGTTCAGACCTAAGACAAATCCAGTTCATTTTGCACCAGTAGATAATTTCATCTACAGACCTAAAGGCAGTTGATGAAAATTTAAAAAAAGTGTTAAATAGATAGATATTAATGAATGGATAGTTAAATTTGGAATATTCTGTACATAACTTAATAGGTTAGTCATTTGAGATATTTGGAGAAAATAAGAAAAACCTTTGCTAACTTAATTTCTGAATTTTTAAAATGTAATTTTGGTAATATATAATTGGCTGCTTTTATATCTAATTAAAGAAAAATACATTTGGCACCTTCTAAAGCTATGCAAGAGGGAATATGTTTCACTGCTTACCCTACCCTGTACCTGTTTGCATTCTCTTCCCCTCCTTATTGTTTTACTATGATTTTATTAGATTGTAAGCCTATGCGGCAGGGTCTTGCTATTTACTGTTTTACTCTGTACAGCACCATGTACATTGATGGTGCTATATAAATAAATAATAATAATAATAATAATAATAATAATAATAACATAGACTTATGGTAGCAGTTCAAGAGCTTAAACCATAAAGATATTTAAAGCCAAAGTACTCCTGTTTTTTAATAGTTCGTTAAGTCTGTGGTTGAAAATAACCTAGAGAGGTGGGAGGCAGAGGTTCCCCCCCCCCCCACAACTACTTTCATTTTCATGCCAACTATTCTTGTTTCTCTCCTCTAGTTTTCATGGAATACTTGCTATATTACTGATGTAGAATATAGGATCCTGATAATATATGATGCCAAAATTATGGTCTGGCAACTGTCTCTAACTTTGTGATTGAAAAATTCAGTTCTGCTTTACATTGGCTAATCAACTGTAATTGGTTCATAGGCTACTTTCTAAAAATCTGTGATTAATTAAAGCGTAAATGAAATGTAGTAGTTTAAATTCTACCAGTCACATAAATACAATATATAATTAGTATTCTTAATAAGAAAGTTTCCTCAATATATGACTCATACCTTGGTGTGCTAAATTTTAAGGATAGTATACAGTGTTTTATTTTAATTTTTATTCATTTTATTTATTGCATTTGTATACCGCCCCATAGCCAAAGCTCTCTGGGCAGTTCACATAAGATAAAAACACTTAAAAACAATATACAAAAATTAAAAACTGCAAAAGCATGCAAAATGAGCATACATTTAAAACCACTATAACAACTTTACAAACTATGAGCCAAAAAAATAGAACCAAGCTCATTACATATTGCTAAATGCCTGGGAGAAGAGAAAAGTCTTGACCTGGCACCGAAAAGATGACAATATCCTCAGATGTTGAAAGTAGTGTTCGGGTAGGTTCATGTCAGGAAAGGCATTCTGTCAGGTATTGTGGTCCCAAGCCGTTTAAGGCTTAATAGGTTAAAACCACCACCTTGAATTGGGCTCGGAAACATACAGGTAGGCAATGCAAGTGGACCAGAGTGGGTCTTATATGCTCGAACCTTCTGGTCCTGGTTATCAATCTGGCCGCTTCATTCTGCACAAGCTGCAGCTTCCGAACCATCTTCAAAGGCTGCCCCATGTAGAGTGCATTGCAGTAATCTAATTTGGAGGTTACCAGAGCATAGACAACTGAAGCCAAGTTATCCTTGTCCAGATAGGGGCGTAGCTTGGCCACCAACCGAAGCTGATAAAAGTCACTCCGTGCCACCAAGGCTACCTGGGCCTCAAGTGACAGAGATGGTTCTAGGAGAACCCCCAAGCTACGAACCTACTCCAGGGGGAGTGCAACCCATCCAGAACAGGTTGAACACCCTCCATCCAGTCAGCAGAACCACCCACTAACAGCATCTCAGTCTTGTCTGGATTGAGTTTCTGTTTATTAGCCCTCATCCAGTTCATTGTTGCAGCCAAGCACTGGTTCAGCACATCCACAGCCTCACCTGACGAAGATGAGAAGGAGAAGTAGAGCTGCATGTCATCAGAATACTGATGACAATGCACTCCAAAACTCCAGATGACCAATGGTTTCATGTAAATATTAAACAGCATGGGAGTCAAGACTGACCCCTGCAGAACCCCATACTGGAGAATCCATGGAGCCGAGCAATGTTCCCCAAGCACCACCTTCTGGAACTGACCAGCCAAGTAGGAGCGGAACCACTGCAATGCAGTACCTCCCACTCCCAACTCAGCCAGTCATTCCAGAAGTTGATGGTATTGAAAGCTGCTGAGAGATCAAGAAGAATCAACAGAGTTACACTCCCACTGTCTTTCTCCCGACATAGCTCATCATACAGGGTGACCAAGGCTGTTTCCGTACCAAAACCAGGCCTGAAGCCTGACTGAAATGGATCCAAATAATCGGTTTCATCCAAGAGTGCCTGAAGTTGGCTTGCAACCACCTGCTCAAGGACCTTGCCTAGGATGTTAGTCTTATGAAGAGTAAAACTATTGAAATGAATGTGACTTAAGTTAATTACAAGTAATTTATGTCCCATTCATTTCATGGGTCTGCTCTACATAGGAATAACATTGGATATTCGCCTAAGTGCTGAAGGATAACTTGTGCCTCTACCCCATAAATTCTAGTAGGGTTACTGATGACTGTACCATGGGCATGGGGGAGGGGGAAGAGACATGTGGCTTGTCACTGACACTAAACAACAGCTTTTCCTTATGTGGTGTTAAAGTATGTGTAGGTAAGCTACCAGAAAGTAGGCACATGTGTCTATATCATGTAAATGATCAAAACTTGTCTGCCATTTGTGTTTGACTCATATGACCGTTTACATCATGTAATTACAATTATTCCATATCTTTAGCATGTGAAGCAGGAATGGGGGACGTGTGGCCTCCCGATGTTGGACTTAACATACCATTGTCTAAGCTGGGTAGGGCTGATGGGAGTTGCAGTCCAACAGCATGTGGCAGGCCACATGTTCCCTAACCCTGCTTATCATGCTAAAGATATGGAAAAATATGGTTATATGATATATAACCGTTTAGAATGAATAAATCTGCATTTCCAGAAGTTTTAAGAATGAAGATACAATTCTGAATTACAAGCTGCAGTGTCGGAAAGCTTTTTCCTAAGCCTGCTTGCCTTTGCATTATTGGATTTGTTCACAACTGGAGATGCTTGATCTGTTGGTGAGGAGTGATTGGAGAGCTGTGCACAAATGGCTTTGCTTTCATGCTCATGATCTAGCTGATCATAATATTTGAGGGTTTACAATGCAGTTAAAATGTGCAGGCTCAGACTTTGGCAAGCTTTTTCAGGAGAACAAGCTTATAGTTCTGAGGCAGCAACCAAGGACTTGTCCTTTCATGGCGTCATGGAGTGGAATTGGCAGACAGATTGTATAGTCAAGGCTACATTTAGCTGATCTTAAAACATTGTGATGGAACTTGAGAGGAGATGTTCTTTAATATCCAAGCAGCTTAGGACTTTTAAATTCTAGATTAAACTTGGCACCTTCAGCGGTGCCCATAAGACAGTAAGGAGACTCCAGCGCTGATGGAATTTGCTTTCTGTCATCCATCTCAGCAGTTAAACTTTAAACAAATATTAGACACAAAGAGTAGATTAGACTAGTATTATGATTACAAAGACTTTGAATGATGGTTGTATCCAGATAGGTGAAGAAATGCCTTCAGGTGGACCTGATAAAAAATGGCTTTGCCATCATTGCAATCTGTGTTTGAGTGCCGTTTCAAATACAAGTACTTCAGGGTTGAAAACCTGAGTGAACTATGTAATAGTGTGTAAACGTGAACTAGCCAAAATCCCATATTTCCCTTCTCTCTGAAAATCTTATCCATATATTAAAATTGAATAACCTTCCCCACTACTTAAAGATTTTTCTGTCTTATTTGGTCTCTGCATGTATTTTTCCATTTTGGCTGAAAAGATATCAGGAAGATGTTTTCATTTTCACCATGACCTTCCATAATCTATTTACAAATTGTAGTACCATTAAGCTGTTCGCATGTATCCTGAGACAGCTTTTCACTGAAGTCTTGCTCATGAAGACTGTATTTATTGTTGCATGACTCTGTACTATGTCTACATGTTCTCTTTCAAACAGTACATTTCCCTTGTAGACTATGGTAGGCAACTTGTGGCCCTCCAGATGATGTTGGACTGCAACTCCCATCAGCCAGCATCACCTGGAGGGCCATAAGTTGGCCACTCCTGATCTAGACATTCCTAAAACTAGGGGAAGTGCAAACTTGGAGTTTTAGTCAGAGCTTCTTTTGAGAACTGGTACTACTTCAATGATGCTTTTGGAGTCATAGAATTCTTTAAGTTTTGCTATCTTTGCTGTAACAGACACAAATTTACAACCTTTATAAAGTAGGTCAGTCTCATTCCTATTATCTTGATGTTGCAGGTGGGTGGGGTTGAGGCTGATGGAGTTGCTTGCCTAAGGCCACCTTGTGAGTTCATGGCAGAAGTGATACTTGAACTTCCTGATTTGTAGCTCAACCTCTTGGCCTGCATGTTACACCAATTCAGTGTTTTCCATAATAAATACTCAACTCTAAACATGCGATGGGCACATGCCAGGGACCTACATCCAATCGGTGCTCCTTCTCAGATGCCCTCCACATTTTTCACATTTAATGCAGAGAGCACTGGTGTAATACCACTGTAGCTGCAGCAAGTACAATTGCCAATTGTATGAAGCATCTTACCGTTTCCAGGGTTGTGCATCCCTTGACTGCAATGAAAGTGAGCTGTATCCAGTGTTTGATCTGCTTAAAGTAGACTCACTGAAATGAATGGGAGTTCTATTAATGACGATTAACTTAAGTCACATTAATTTCAGTAGGTCTACTCTAAGTAAGACTAGCATAGGATCCAGCCCAGCGATAGGAAAGAGCCAGTGTGGGCTGCAGTAGCAAGTGAGTATCCTTCTGTCCTAAATCTAAAGCTGTTGCTGCTGTTGGACACAAGTTTTTTGGTACCATGCCCCTGGGGTAATCAGCTGTGAAACCTGCTTAATGAGGGAACTCATACTGTGTTGTGACTTGGCATCCTTGCATCAGTTAATTTAGAAGTGATTCCTGTAGCGAGGCTAAATAAGAAAGTTGTGGCTTGTCCCAAGCTCCCACCAAGAGCAGATATATTTCATTGATTTTTTAAAACAACAACAACAACCTTTTCATGATTTCTGTACACCGAGCATTGTGATTATTTTGAGCTTTAAACCTGGTCATTCTTGTGATCCCCTTTTTCACTTTACTTTGAGTTAAAAAGGTAACCATCTACCGTGTAAGCAAAAGTAGGGGACTTGTGAGAAGAATGTGATTTTGGTAAATTCCTCTTTAATATAACATGAAGATATTGCTGAATGATTAACTGCAATAAAATATTTTATTACTATTAGAGTGAAAACCTGGATAGTATGGTAACCATACCAGACATCAAACTTCACAGCAACCCTTCAGCTTTCAACGTCTACTGCAATGTGCGGCATTGTGTTCTCGAGTGGCAAAAAAGGGAAACCTCGGTAGCTTTGGCTTCAAAAAATACTGTGCAGAGTGGTGATTCAGATAGTGATGATGATGAGGAAGCTAAAGAACCCCCTATCAAGCTTCCAAAGGCAAGTAAACCTTGGTGATCATATGTTGCCATGTTATTGGTGCCATACTCTTTGAAATGTCCTGTAATGGCAGAACTCAGTGCATCTTTCTTTAATAGGACTTACTGCTTTGTATTTTAGATAATTGAAGTTGGACTATGTGAAGTGTTTGAACTTATCAAGGAAACAAGGTTTTCTCATCCATCTCTCTGTCTGAGAAGTCTTCAGGCTCTTCTTAATGTGCTTCAAGGCCAGCAACCAGAAGGCCTCCAGTCAGAACCTCCTGAAGTTCTAGGTAATATTTCCTGCAACTTAAATCCAGTTTTGAAAAATAGGTCAAATATTAATAATTTTTTAATCACAAACTAGTGGTTGGATCTGGCTTCATAAGGGTTGGATTCGCCTTTAGGTTTATACAGAAACCTTCAAGCAAACTTACAAAGCTGTCACAGTTGGGCACGTTGTTGGCCCCTACCATTGTCCATCCCTCTAGCCCCTTGAAGGAGGGTGTCTGTCCACTCCATCCCCCTTAGATGGAGCTGCCCCACAGGAGAGAGGAGACAGGCCTGCTATTTATCCTACTAATCTTCCCTGGCTTCAAGCTGAGCTTGTTCTCCCCCCTCCCATAGTTTAATAGGGTCCCCCCCAATATTTGGGGCTTTTTTAATGTCTAAAAGCCATGAAACAATTCAAAATATGAGCATGAATAGAAGCTAAAGACAAATAAAAGAAAGAGACAGCAGATAAACCAATTCAGAAACCGTATCAGGGAAATTATAGCAGGAATAGAGTCACGTTTGGTTATAATTATCATCAGAGTCCTATGCTGACAGTAGTCATGTCTTTGTTGTGTTTCCCCCCGAAATTCTTTGCAAAGGCTAAAATCAGTGTAGTGTAATAGATACTGATTTTTAACGTTGCTCGATGTAGGAAGTTTTAAAAATTGACATGCCATCTTATGAGTTATTTCCTCTTAAGATACAGCATGAAAAAATAATACATTTTGCTACTTATAGATTAGTTAGTTAAAAAAAAACCTAAACATATTGATGGACTTGCCATATCATTTATCCATTGAATATTTCCCAGGTTTGGGGTTGAGCAATAGAGGAACAGTGCATTGCCATTGAAATCGAGAGTTCTTCCTAATGCTACGTGGATACTTATATGATCCTTAAATATTTCAATGAGATGAGAGTTAATTTTAAAAGGAAGCTCTTGGTAGTTCTTCCAGGGTATATCACCAACATTGCTGCCAGCTTGCATTGTTGCTATTTTCCTTCTCCAACCAAGCTACTCTCTTGCAATACATCTGTGCTAACTCATTTTTGTGGTGCTTTAACAGCTCGTACTTTGTGTAAGTAACCTTTTGTTTTATCTTTAGAGTCTCTGTTCCAGCTTCTTCTAGAAATAACTGTTCGGAGTACTGGAATGAATGACAGCACTGGTCAGTCTTTGACAGCACTTTCATGCGCTTGCCTCTTCAGTCTTGTAGCTGCATGGGGAGAAACCGGAAGAACACTTCAGGCAATCTCTGCTATCCTTACCAACAATGGGAGCCACGCTTGTCAAGCTATCCAGGTGTTTGATCAAAACTACTCTACATTTAGATTATTGCGTTGCCTGAATGTTTGCTCCGGTATTTGGCCCTTATCTGAAGAAGTCACTTGGTGTTTTCCAAATCAGATGGCAATAGAAGTGTCATGAGACTGAAGGCCACAGATAGTATATTTGAGTCTAGTGCAATTGGACTTGAGTTCAGTGCAAACTAAATATAGTTTGTCATTTTCATGAATTTGACAAATGCAAAAAATGCAAACAAACACACAACTCTGACAGCTGTATGTCATCCTAATCTGAACAAATTTAGAATGAAATGCCTGAGTCAGCTCTTGAGAAATTGTGGTGTATCGACTTGGAAATCTGCAATGAAATGCATTGGCCTGGATCCAAAGAAAAATGTGACTAGTCACAAGTGGCCAAGGGTCCTTTGAAACTGAAGAAAGTTTGAAATGCACTTTGTGAAATAGGAAAAAGGTAGTGGTGGGGAGGTAAGAATCCCATTGGACATGCTGTAGCACTTGGACTTACCTAAAGCAGCTCTTTGAATTCCAGCCATAGTAAATATGGCCTTCTTGGTATTTGTTTCCTTGCTTGGCATCTCAGTTTCAAGCTTCTGCCTTCTGAAAGCCCTAATCCTTGAGATTCTAAGAACAGCATTAGTCAATACTGCTTCTAAGATCTGGAGCTGCTTTAGGAAGCGTTCACACTGTAAAGATGTCTCACAAACAGAATGTTTTTGTTTGTTCATTCATTGTGGGTATTTTTATCCTGACTCTCAACATTGTTATCACAGCGGCTTTCAAAGGTGAAAATAAAGTAACATACTACAATGAAAGAGCAGCACAAATCAAAACCAGGTCAAAAGCCATATTTCCTAACTCTCAACCCTCTTTGATCCTGAGTATCATTAATAAGAAGTAAATCACACTGAACTAGGTGGAACTTCTGAATAAAGCATATTTAGGATTTGAATGTAAATAATTTTGCGAAAAGGAAAAATGACATTGATCCATCCAGTGTTAAGTTTCGCTAAAGACATGTTTATAGCAGACAGAGGTGTCCATTTGCAGTACATGACAGTGACTGATTCAAGTTGTCACTTTAATATCTTTCTTACGTTTGGTAAAGTATGTTTTCAATATTAGCTGTTAATTGTTACTGACACTATGGACCTATTCACGTGTTGTAACAATCCACAGTTAAAAATGTGAGCAGGAGTGAGCATGCATGGTTTAACTATGATTGTCTGTTTCCCTAAATAAACACTGGATTTGGATGTCATGAAAAACAATCCTTGGATTGTTTATCTCAGTGGGAGTGGCTGGCAAAGTGGCCAACTGGGAACCAGCACATACACTTGCTTCCACTCATCTTTTCAATACCCCATGGTTTGTTAACTGGATTAATATAACATGCTAACTGGGTCAATATTGGTTGCTATGAACTTCCAGATAATAATTCACTTTCCCCCATTTTAGGATTGGTGCTTTGAAGTTTCTCATAATAACTGATAAAATTCTGTAATGTTTTCTTCATTTAGGTACCAACAATATTAAATTCCCTCCAGAGAAGTGTACAAGCAGTTTTGGTGGGCAAAATCCAAATCCAAGATTGGTTTAGCAATGGAATTAAAAAAGCAGCCCTGATGCATAAGTGGTCATTGAAGGAAATTTCTGTAGATGAAGATGACCAGTGTCTGCTTCAGAGTGATGGTTACTTTTTGTATTTATTATGCAAAGATGGACTATACAAAATCGGCTCTGGATACAGTGGAACAGTCAGGGTAATGTGCATTTTACATTTGGATTATTGATGATTTTATAAATTGTTTTTAAAGTGAGTAGCAGTATTCATTATTAGTAAATCTGAAGATGTATTGGGGGGAAAAGATTGGGCAGGGGTTAGCAGCTGAGTTTTTTTTTGTTTAAGTTGCTTTGCTTTTTGTACCATTAGTTTATAAATGGCCATTCAACAATTGTATAACTATTTTGCTACATTACAGGGTCACATATACAATTCTACATCCCGCATCAAGAACAGAAAAGAGAAGAAGTCTTGGTTGGGTTATGCTCAGGTAGGAGAAATAGTGAAAGCAACAGTTTAATTTTTCATAGACGCTATTCATCTGATGAAACATTGTAGAGTTATAAATCCGTTGGTATAAATAGAAAGGAAGCAGTTTCTATTGAGCTTAATTTCTAAAATGTAAAATATAACTTTTAAAAAAACGTACATGGTGGCTAGCAGAAAATAGGGCTACATTTAATTTAGGCTATTTGCAAAACCCTTTTTTTTGTAAAGGGCTTCTAAACGGACATGGATTATCTATCTTAATTCACTTTTTAAGTTGGCCACAAACAGTGTCATAAGCAGACAGACTCCTTGAGGTGGCCACTTTTAAGAGAATCACTTGGGAACACACTGCTGTGTGGCAAAATCTGCTTTTGCCGTATTGTTTGTTCCTTGGGTTTGTGCTGACATAATGAAAGTGTGTATGGTATATAGCTAGGTGTCTAGCATGTTGCATATAGAGAGTGGTCATGAGAGTATAATGCAACAAGTATTGTTTGCTCTTCAAGTGCTTGTCCCCTATGTTATGACTTAAACTAAATTTCCCAGAAGAAGGACCTGCATATGGTCCAAAATGCATTGGAACTTTTTCCTTTTGTTGAATAAAACATCCTTTTTGTCTTCATTCGTTTTAGCTTTTTCACAGTCCTTGTTGGGGGGCTTTTTTGTTAGCATCCAAACAAGCCAGAAAAAGCTTTAATGACCTTTGGTGATGTTACTGTTGCGGCCTTCGCATAGGCACATGGTTAGTCACTGTGGGAACAAAATGAAAATATAATCCTTTGGTCTGATCCAGCAGAGTTTTTTATTTTCTTAATGTTAACACAGTCTTGAAACATGCACAGTCACTTTCTAATGTTTTTTTACAGGGTTATTTGTTATATAGAGATGTGAACAATCATAGCATGACGGCCATAAGAATAAATCCTGAATCTTTTGAGCAAGATGGTACAGTAACTTTGCCAGGTATGGAAATGCAGATTGGCTTTTAGGGGACCACTAAGACTGCTCATGATAAAGGCCCTTATTTTGGAGATTGGCAAATATATGATATAGTTAATTTAAATAGATTACTGCTGGAAATTCCTGAGCCAGAAAATGTCCCTTGATTCATGATTGACTTGATTTGTCAAATTAGAGCATATCTTTTAAATGAACATTAATGTTAGAGTTGCAAGTAACTGATCCATCATTTGATGACGCATTCTACTGGCTTTCACCAGTGAAAGAAAAAAAAAGAAATACCAAAGCCCCTGCGTCAGCTTTCTGCAAATGCTTCTGCTCTCTAAATTTGTTTTTGTCAACGTGTAAGTGTTCATGAGATGGCACATTCCTACTGTCATAGACTGTTCTGTAAAAGCTGCTGATAGATCTGCATTCAGCTTTCAGAATGCCAACCACACCTGGAAACACACCAAGTAACTGACATTGGGGCAGCAGCTTCTACATGACAGAATGGCATGTGTGCTTTGTATATCCATTATGGGAATGCTGTTTTTCAGGGCTCTGGAAGATCAAACCCCCTGTGTCCAAGCCTGGATCAATAAAGCCAAGAGGCTTCAATATATCGTCCCTCTAAAGGCAGGGTAGAATCCTTCATTTAGTGCTGACTGGAAGCCTTTTCACCTGTCCAATCTCTTAAGTTTTGGTTTCAGTTTGAAAATGTAGTTGTATTATTTCAGCTAGCCAGGTGTTTCAGCTACCTCACAGGTGGGGGCTGC
This sequence comes from Elgaria multicarinata webbii, assembly GCF_023053635.1. NCBI lineage: Eukaryota > Metazoa > Chordata > Lepidosauria > Squamata > Anguidae > Elgaria > Elgaria multicarinata. The sequence goes on along the minus strand of NC_086175.1, from coordinate 22,215,191 downwards.
AAGGGGCTGGGGCTGGTATTTTCTTGAATTCTGGTTTTAAGTTGCAGGGAATCACTCTTAGAATTTGCCAGGGTTCACTCCAGAATTGAGTAGTGATCAGCAGAGATGCTGGTAGAATAAGCTGCTGGTTTCAGTATAGTTGCAGAACTCTTGGCAGCTGCAGAGATGTTGTGTGTTGAGGCACAAGCTATTTCTAATTCATAGGAGAAGCTTCTGGCACAACCTTGAACAAGCTTTTGATGGGGTTGGAGAGGGGTTAGAACTGACTAGCATCTTGTGGCAGACTGTAAACTGGTTAGGGAGTTAGTGGCCTTTTTGTCATTTCTTGTTTTTAAAGCTCCATCAGCGTATGGGGGTGAGTTGAGGAATATAAGCCAAAAGACAGATCACTGCCCTGAGAAACATATTGTATCAATTTTGGCATTGAAGGAGACGAGAGGGAAAGTTAGGGTAACAAATGAAGCATGCAAGCACAGGCCATGTATACTTAGGCTTCGTTACAATTTGGATATGGAGTTTGAATTAAACAAAAGTCGGGGAATTTGTGAGTTTTCAATGGGGAGGTGGAGCAGTATCATGTGGGTGTTTTGAGAAGAGGCTTGAGGCATAATGGGTGGGGCAGCAGGTTGAAGGAGATGCATATATCCTGGTTCAGGGACATGCTTGGGCTTGAACAGATGGTAGCCTATCTGACTCCAGTAGTAGGAAGCAGTGCAGCAGTGTTGCTGCACTAAGGCTTGAAAGACTAGGAAATCAACCTGACAGTATGTGCTGACACAATCAATTGTTCATGGTATGTAGTAGGTGCCCTCTGAACAGTAGGATGGCAGTCTTTTAAATAACCCACAAACTCATTACAAAGATGGACCCTGAGTGAATGGTTGTGGCAGGAAGCCACACTTACATGAATGAGGGTATGTGGACTCTTGAATAACAGGAGTTGAATACAAATGTCTAGGTTTCAGCTGTTGACTATATAATCTTAAATCTATATTATGAACATGTAACTTACTTAGGTATTATGCCAGTTTTCACTAGGACTGTTATAAGTTGCTTATTACAGTGGGTATTAATTAACCATACAATATGCTTTACAGAAATAGTCTGTTATCCTAGATCCATGTGCTAAAACTTCATTTTAAAGCTTAAGCAACCTCCTCATAGGTACAACAATAAATCTATTAGTTGAGGATGCCATAAGATTCTGCTTTTGCTGCAACAGACTAATATAGCTACATTCTATATATTCTTTCTTTATATAGCTTTACTTTCTGTATATAACTTCAGATACTTACGTAGATGAATCATTTATGTGAAGTTGGAGGGTAAAATATTTAATGTGAATTGATCCAGCATAGTTTGTTCTGCACAGATTGCCAGACTGAAGGGCAGAATATCCTTTTCACTGATGGAGAGTATATTAATCAGATAGCTGCTTCTAGAGATGTAAGTATACAGTGTTCTCTGATTTGTTTTTGTTTTTTTGCCATCAGTTACTGAATGGTTTAAATGTTAGTTTCTGAACTCTGCATTTGTACTAAACATAGGGTGTGATGTACATTCTTAGTATTTTTACATTAAATGTTTTCATAGTATTTCATGCAAAAGAGAATAATTTCAGCAATGTATTGCTGTGACCACCTGCATTTGCAATGGGAAATGGCTACATCAGTTTCATCGCCATCAAGGTTTCCATGGGTTTATTTTGCATGAGAAATTTGGGAGATTCTACTAACTGCCATTAGATTGGTTGCTTATAAAGTGTCAATTTTTAAACAAGATGAGTATTATAGTCGAAAACTAGATTTAAATTATTTTAATTATAAACTTATATTTTGCATTTGTTGGACACCTAGATTGTCTCTTCAAAAGACAGAACTATGTAAGATTCAGGACACCTGGGTCAAATCTAGACATCCTTCTCTTTTCCTAAAAGCAGTTGCAAAGGTGGGGTGGGGAGATTTTGGATTGTGGGGTGTAGGGTGGGGCTGTTAATCCTTTTCTCCCTGTGCTGATTCCTGGGTGCAAGTTATCCCCAGTCCTGCTTTTAGCTGTAGTGGAAGAAATATGCAGGCACAGCTGTACCTTCATGAAGTCCCCCTTAACAGCCAGTAGGAACTTCACGGAGATGATTCACAGTGTGAAATGTTTAAACTCCCCCTCTCCCCCATCGCCTTTTAGGAAAAGAAAAAGATGACAGGAAATCTGAACATGGATCTCTTAACATCATTTGTAATTTTTATCCTTAGAAGCATTGTTCTGCATCCAAAATGGCAAGAGAACTCCCAGTATTTTGGTTGATACCTTTAACACTAATTCACTTCTTTACAGGGAGTCAGTTGGGCTGGCAAGGTAGGTGAAAAGCATGTAAAAGACCTTAAGGTTTTTGATAGCATTTTAGTGTTAGAAATGGAACAGCACAGGGAATCCTTATTTAACTAACAAATGAGCTAACATGTTTTGCTATCTTACTAAATTCTTAAGTGCTATAGCTGTTCTTGTTAATGTCCTGAGCACTAAGGTGCCAAATGTAACTGCAACTTAAAGAACTGGAAGCACTTTGTCATTAAAACAAACAAAAACTTCATATATTTTCAGATTACAGAAACTTAAAACTGGTGGTTTCTTTCAGCTTACTTTTCTTAATATCCAAATACTTAACAATACTCTTTTCATATAACGTTAAAGTGTGGATGTGCACGGGGTTTATGGACTTCAGTTGTTATTTCTTATGTGCATTAAATATTTCATTGGTGGTCAGGAGGTGAGAATGTGCAAATAATATGAAAGTGCTTCAGGTATGGATGAACTTTTCTGCAGTGTGTTATTTTGCTTGTTGTACTTATACCATTATTCAAATTAATCATCATCTTATCCTGTGTACTGAATGAGATGTTCTGTAGGGTTGCTGAAGATACATAGTTCAACTCCGGAAGAGCAGAGCGCCTTAACTTTCTGTGTCAGTAAATATTTTAAGTTGTTGAAACTAGTATTGTATTTGTTGCAGGATGGCTTCGTAGTTCGAATATTTGCAACAAGTACTGAACCGGTGCTACAGCAAGAACTGCAGCTTAAGCTTGCCAGAAAATGCTTACATGCGTGTGGCATCTCATTATTTGATCTGGAGAAAGACTTGCACATTATCAGTAAGGAATCACTTTTCTACTGTCCTCTTCCATGTTTAAAGAATTGTAGAAAGCACAATGCTTGAATTCATCATGAAAAAATATCCAAAAAATACAAATACTTTAGAACTGAGAGAACAGGTAGTAGTTCATTATTAGTATGATGCACTTCCATGCATTCACAGATCATATTTGCTTTCTTTGGGGCCAATTCTTCTGCTCTAGTTTAATATCCTAGTGATTGCAGGTGCCTTATTTTCTGCCCCACATTTATGCTTCTAATATTACTTTGACAATATACAAATACACTTTGTATATTTTTTGTAAGATGTTTTTACTTATACATTTGATTAGGTGCCAACTTTGCAAAATTGGGCTTGACACTGAAACTATGTTTGGAAAAGGATTGATAGCTAATTGTAACTTTGTTCCCCCAGGTACAGGGTTTGATGAGGAATCTGCTATTCTTGGTGCAGGAAGGGAATTTGCACTAATGAAAACAGCCAGTGGAAAGGTATTTGAAACACACTTTTGTGGATAATCAGCTGTATAACAAGTGAGGTATTTTTGGAATGGGAAAGTCTCCCTTTGGCTTCAAAATACTACTGTCTGGGAGCTGGGCGTAATTTCATCAGTGGGCCAAACTACACAAGCTGCTTGGTTGTGTGTAGTTTTCCTCTAACATTTTCTCTTAAAAATCCAGCTATTGAGGTTTCAGCCTGCAGAGGAAGACTGGCATAGGACAGGGATTTATTTATTTATTTTTAAGCAAGGAGAAATGAAACACAGACATGCCCCTTGTAGTTCTTCAATGGCAGAGTGCAATTTCCACACTTGGATTTTATTTGTAAAAGGATGTCAGGAAAAACAACAGATGACTGAGCATGACATGTCAGTTGTGACCCTGTGTGTATTTTCTGATCTGCTTTCCTTTGTATGCTTAACATTTTACCGGACAAGAGAGACATAGTAAGTTAGTGTATCACTAATTTCCAGTGTTTTCTTAATTTCCAATGTTTTCTTAATTATTTGCTGCACTTCGAGTAAAATTACAACATTTGCTTACAAATCTGTGAAACTACTTTCTTTCTTTTTTTTACGTGTATCTATGTTATAATCAATGTAACTCTAACATGTTCCCCTCTCCACAGATATATTACACCGGAAAATACCAGAGCCTTGGAATCAAACAAGGTGGTCCTTCAGCAGGGAAATGGGTAGAATTGCCAATCACCAAATCTCCGAAGATTGTTCAGTTCTCAGTTGGACATGATGGCTCACATGCCCTACTTGTTGCAGAGGATGGAAGCATATTTTTCACAGGCTCAGCAAGTAAAGGGGAAGATGGAGAATCAAGTAAGTTTGGGTAATGTGGTGGTCGTGATTGTGTTTGTCATGTCCGCGTTAACAATCATTAGAGAGAGTAGCTACAAACTGAGTGAAAATAGAGGTACCTTCTGAAGATCTGGTCCATCATGTCTATATCCTTGCGTCATCTATAGGACGTCTCTGTGCATCCAAATGGCGCACAGGGGATCCCGGGATCAACCGGGGATGACCAGAGACATTCCCCAGGATAACTGGGACCGCTGGTTTCCTGGGGTTTTTTTGTTGTTGTTGCGGTCCCGAGACAACCCCGAGGACTGCTGCTGGTGTGGTGCGGCCTCCCGGGTTCTCAAATGGATATGGAGCTGCGCGGGATGGCTCCATGCCGGGGGGGTGGGGTGGGCAGCAATTTCTCCATCCTGGGATGTCGGGGGGTTGGGCATAGTTTTTTCCTTATTTTTGCGCCACGTGACTGGCTCCTCTTTTCAAAATAAAAATAAATGGCACCTGTGACGTCCCTCTTCCCTTCCGGGACAGCCTTATAGATGCTGGGGGAGGATTGCGGAAGCAGGTAAGTTTGCGATCCTCCCCTCTCCATCCCACTACACCCTTAGGTGTAGATGAGCCCAAGGTTTACCACCTTTTTTCATCTGGATAATATTCCATTTTATGCTCTTGAAACACAGAAATATGCCTCCTGTGAATAATCTTTCTACATAAAATTAGGTGAAACTATATTTTCTGAATTATAATACATTAAGCTCAAATAGACACACATAGTGGTGTGATCATCATTCTGTGTAAGCAATGCTGCTTTATATAGAAAAGAAGTTGATGTTGGAAAAGACAAAACAGTATCCTTATCCCTAAATCTTACTATTTATATTAAAAGCAGAATTAAGTCTAGTGACAAGTTTGAACTTCACAATGCATTGTGTGTTTGTGTATTCTGAAATGGTGTTAGGAACACAGTACTATGTGTATATTTTCATGCTTATGTGTATAACGGGATAGATTTGGTTTTGAGTCTTTTGTTTTAGTACATTTTGAGCAGGGTTTTCAACTTAATTGGTCATACTGATGACATTGTTTGCTTTATGCCTGGCAGTTTGACTACTTAAAAAGAACAACCCTAGGGGTTGACTGTATTGATTACCTTACTTTGTAATTTTGTCCTCAAATATTGTACTGTGTTACAGTCTGAATAGGGGAGGAAGAAAGTGCAAGGGTTCTCATGTTATCTGCCCCTTATTCCTTTGATTTTTGCTTTAAATATGTAGAAGTACAATTGGAGGAAGTATAATGGGTATCTACTACTTCCTGCCTGTCTCTTGCTTCTATTTACTTTAGTCCAACTTTAATTCTTCTGAAACATCTAGAATGGAGATCAGTTACTCCATTTTTTGTATCTGTGAAAAACCATAATCTGAAGTACATTATCATTTGCTAAATACACTTATTTCTTAGTTGCGTGTTAAAACTTAAATTTTAACTGACTCTTTTTTTCTTCTTAAGCAAAAAGCAGGCGGCAGTCGAAGCCTTATAAGCCAAAAAAAATTATCAAAATGGAAGGAAAGATTGTGGTGTATACTGCATGCAATAATGGGAGTAGTTCTGTCATTTCGAAAGACGGAGAATTATACATGTTTGGAAAAGATGCTATTTACTCTGACAGCACAAGTAAGCTTATATTTTAGATGTTTTAAAGCAAGTAGAATAGTTGATGATAAAGATACGTTATTTGTACTATATATGTAACAATTGAAATAACTTTTAGAGGAATAGAGGTTACGATGCAATACTGTACTGGCCTGATTCACACTTAACAACAGCCCAGTTGGGTTACACAGTTGGAGCTGTGCAGGAGCGAGTATGAGTCCTGCCTCTCACCTGCTCGCTGCTCCTGCTTTGCCTCTAGCTTAGGAAACAACACAAGAACTTTGCTGCAATGTATGAACCCAGCACTCCAGGTTGTAGAGGGAGAAACAAACCAAGTTTTAACTCAATAACAAACCATGAGTTATAACTCTTGTGTTGTTTCTCCCTCACAAGTCCAGAGTGGTAGGTTTGGAGATTGGAGATTGCACCAAACAACCCAGGAACAGGGTGTTCCTGGCTTGTTTGCTAAACCCGATACAAAGCAGAAGCAACATGTGCACAGAAGGCAATGTACTTGCTTACTTTTGAAGTGGGTCTGTATGAAATTAGTTTTAATAATTGTGTACGCATTTGTGCCATTGAGGTGTGCATTACCTCTTGGTATTAACGAAAGTTATAGGTAGCTGTGTTGGCCCATTAGAAAAAAATCCAAAATCCACAGTAGGGCAATTCCTTATTAAAATCAGCTGCAGTATCCCAAAGCTTGTTTACAGTGCTGTGCCATTTCAATTAGTTTGACCCTATTGTGGCCTCTCATCTTTTAGTCTCTAAATTAAGATGTAAATAGCTTTCACAGCCATGCCTTTGAAATTGGAAAAGCAAATGTTTACCATTCAGATGTGTGTTCAACTTACAGGTTTAGTAACAGATTTGAAAGGCCATTTTGCAACTCAGGTGGCCATGGGCAAAGCTCATACCTGTGTGCTAATGAAGAATGGTGAAGTTTGGTCATTTGGTGTGAATAACAAAGGGCAATGTGGACGAGACACCGGCTCCTCAAGTCAGGGAGGAAAAGGTCAGTGCTTTCATTGTTTTTGGCAGTGTTCGTGTTCTTTAGCTGGCGCTTAATTATCTGGAACTATTTTCATTGATCTGATCAATACAATGGTGGATTGTAGCCCTTGTTTGTGTCAATGTGGCTTATTGTGGCGTATTGTGACATCTGATTCAGCATGGCTTGTTGTTACCCATGGCTTGTTGTTGGGTTGTTGATGGTGGCTTGTCACATTGTGTGGACCCGGTGGCAGCAGGCTTGTTAGCAGCTGCTTGGCATGGGATTCAGACCCATTTGGTGGAGTGGCGTTGGTGCTTCTCAAGTGCGAAATGGCTTCGTAATTTTTCACTATTATTTTTTTGGTGCTTCTCAAGTGCAGAAATGGCTTTGTAATTTTTCACTATTCTTTTTTAATGCTTCTCAAGAGTGTGAATGGATTTGTAATTTTTTTCTCCCCGGTCTTTCATAAGTGTTCAGATTTGCCTGTCCGCTATATACAGTCCGCAGTAGTACAGTCATTTTGTTGATTTCTTACTCCAGGTCAGCGCTTCCTTTGACAAACCTGTTTTTGTTTTTCTCCTGTCGCACGCGTGCAAGTGCGCAGAATCGCAGGACTGCTTCAATACATATTGTGGGTTTTATTTTACAGGCTTCCTTAGAGTAATTGTTTTGTACATTGGTACATCAGATGTATCCTCCCACAGTAATCGTGCCCACCCCAAAAACTCCCATCTTGTTCAGCCGTTGCTTTTGGAGTCAAAGGGAAGGTGTGAAGAGAAGCACTGAAGTCTCTGTCAAGGGAAACATCGAAGTGGAATAGGCAATTGACACGGCGACTGTGCTACTGCAGATTGTACATGGTAGACAGGCGAATCTGCGTACTTGTGAAGGACCGGGGAAAATAATAATAATAAAATTGCGAACCCATTTGTGCACTTGAGAAGCACCACAAAAAAAGAGCTAGTGAATGAAGTAATTGCTCAGAAAAGGGGTTGCAGGGGAGCCACCGTAGGGCATATGAGGATAGGGGAGGAGTTGTGCTGCAAAGTGGGCTGCTTAACGGACGGAGGCGGGGAAGTGGGGGCTGCAGCAGCGGTGAAAAATTCCTTTTGAGAGGCGGTAGATGCAAAAGAAAGGGTTGTACTGCAACAGCCCCTGAGATACATGCCAGGAGTAGGCAAGAGAATTAAAGAGGAAAGAAACCATGGGAAAGCATATTCCCAGCTGAAGCTGTGGCCTTTCTAAAAGCACTTACACTTCCTGCCTCATATCTTCTGTACTTCTTTCCCCCCCCCCCCCACATTTCCTTTGTTAAGCTATTGACTAAAGCATCTTTTTACCAAAATGTTTTTTCCTTCACTTTTTAGACCAGCATATTTAAATTATAGACTGATTTTCTTTACAGTAAAGTAATAATAGCAACTTATAAACCGTTAGTTCCTATATGAGGTTGTGCTCCCCCTGCCAAAAGTTGAGGTAATTTGAATAGCTCTGATGCTTTGGGACAATTACTTTCTCTTTACTACTTTGGAGTATTTACTATACTAAGCATGCTTAGGAAGTGGGGGGCCTATCTAGAGTAGACCCATTGAAATGAATGGGACTTAATTAAGTCGTACCTAATTTCAATGGTTCTACTCTATGTAGTACTAAAATTGGATACTACTTTGCTTCATGTGATTTAACTGCTTTGCATTGTGCTATTAAACAGGACATCTGGGAAATTACGTCATTTGTCAGGACATCATGTTCTCCACTCAAAGGCTAGGCTTTCCCCCCTAGAATATTATATAGCACAATAGACTAGTAAACGTTGCCATACATTTTAGAAATAATATTTAAAGTTGCATATTTTTGTAGGAGAGCTAACAGCACAATCCTATATTTACTCAGAAGTAAATGCCATAATATCTAACAAGGCTTACTCCCTAGATTGTCTGTTTAGGATTGCAACCTAATTAGTCTTCATGTTTAGCAAGCCTAAGAAATTTGAAAACACATTAAGTATAGAATTAAAATTTAGAGGCCTGGTTCCTGGTTTAGATGATCAAGAACTAGCTTCCTAGGACATTTATTTAATTATTTATTTTATTTTATTTATTTATGTCCTTCCTAGGACATGTCAGAAGCACATAGAATTACTGTTTTCCAAATGTAGATGTGTTGACTTATGAAATCTGGTATAAATTGTTTTGTCTCTTCTGTAGGTTTTGGAGTTGAGAACATGGCAACAGCAATGGATGAAGATTTAGAAGAAGAGCTAGATGAAAAAGATGAGAAATCTATGATGTGTCCACCAGGCATGCATAAATGGAAGCTGGAACAGTGTATGGTGTGTACTGTTTGTGGGGACTGTACAGGTTATGGAGCAAGTTGTGTTAGCAGTGGACGACCTGACAGGGTACCTGGAGGGTAAGTAAACATCTAAAATATGTAGCTGGACAATATTCTTATACTTACATTATTGTAGGGGATTGGTCCCCCTGTAATATTCAGTGAAGGAAAGCATATCCCATATGTTGAAAAGCAACAACAATTGAGCTGGCATTATGTTCTAAGGGGAAATTTTTTATTGCTATATGGATTTCACAAATTGGCATCTATTGTTTTGTGGTTAATAGTTACATATATTTATGTCCTGAGTGAGTGTTGTGAAAAGCAGACCCAAGTTTTGATTTGGAGCAGTTGTTTGCAAAACATATAAAAACACATTTCAAATGTTTTGTGTGGATAAGTTGCAGAGGTACATAATCATAAAAAGTGTTTTTCTTATGAGTTTCTGATTTTCAAAATTATGCTATTTAGAAAAATGAATTACCCCTATATTTTAGAAAGAAAGTATTCACACGTATTTTCAGTAGATTATAAACAAGCTGTGAAAGTAGGTAGTTCAGCAAATGAGTGTAAGACCTTTACTGTGCAATACTATACATGTTTATTCAGAAGTAAGCCTCGCTGTGTTCAAGACACAATCCTATATAACCCACAGGCTGCAAACCTATCTGGGAGGAAGCCCCATGGAACTCAATGACACTTACTTCGAATAGGATTGCACTCTTAATATTCCTTGTAAGCTCTAATTGAACACGTTTAAAGGGAAGTAAGCAGACATTTGCCATTTTGTTATGGATACTTCACTGTAGCCCCCCCTCCCCGCAGTCTTGGTGGTACTTAATAAAATAATACAAGTTACAGCGACATCTGGGTTTAAAGCTGTATTCCAATGTTTATGCGTGTATTGGGGTTTCTTTCATGCTATATCTTATTAATGCAGTATTCCAACCTTACTTCTTTTTTTACTTACACAAGGTAATATCCAATGTTAGTCCTATGTAGAGTAGACCTAATAGAGACTAACGTAAGTCTCAATCATTTCAATGGGTCTTTTCTGTGTAGGACTAACATTGGATATTAACCACTGTGTATTTCATGGCCTGTCAGTGAGCCAAAAAGATTCCCCAGGTGATGAAAAATCAAGTTTATTTTGGATAGGGATGCGAAAGAATAATTGCAAGCAATATTGCAGATTCTATCTGGTGGCATGAGAGAAGTGTAAAATGTACTTGTTACATAATGAACAAACCATTGTTAAGAACTCAGACAAGATGAATGGATATATGCATGAGAGTTGTGTGAGCATCTCTTGTTTCATCTTTGCTTTCTTTAGAATCTGTGGCTGTGGCTCTGGTGAGTCTGGTTGTGCTGTTTGTGGGTGTTGTAAAGCCTGTGCTAGAGAATTGGATGGTCAGGAAGCGAGGCAAAGAGGAATCCTTGACGCTGTAAAAGATATGATACCACTGGACCTTTTGTTAGGTAAGTGATCTGAAGCTAGAAATTATGGAAGTTTTTGTAAATGTTTTTTTAAAACACCTTATGTTTATCAGACCCCCCCCCCCTTTACAGTGAAAGTATTTGGGTCCATTCAACTTGGTTCCATTCAGCCTAACCCTGTAAATTATTATTTTTTAAACACCAATTAGGCAATTGGCATTGGGCTCCAGAAAGCCTGGAGGAGAAAACAAAAGATGATGTGAAATTGAAAATGTATAGATGAAATATTAGGCTCAAAATAAATAATGTGAAGAGTAAAATGTAACCGAATAATCTAGTAGGGTTTTCATTTTCCTCAAATAGCATTACAAATAAGAGATCAGTATGGCAAGTTTGTACTGTCGGAGTATTAATACTTATCTCAAACTAAAGTCAGCATGGAGTATAATTTAAATTCTCTTTATTTATTTATTACATTTCTATACCGCCCAATAGCCGGAGTTCTCTGGGCGGTTCACAATTTTAATTCTCTTATTAAAATTGACTCCTGGTGTCCAAAGGACTCCTGTAGTGCTTTGTGAAGTTTTTTTTTTTTTAATAAGAGGAATTTTAAAAATAAAATAACAGTGTTTTAATTTTTAACAAAAAAAGCAAAAATAAATATTCCACTGTTTACAAAGTGATATTACCTAATGCTAAATTATTTTTCTTATCCTGTTTTAAGAAGTCGCTGGGGAAAGAAAGAACCTTAGTTTAAACATTTGATAGTTTCACTGTCCCATTCATTTCAGTAGCTGTAAATTGGACTCCAATAGCTTTGTTAAGTTAAATGTGTATTTTTAATTGAAAAGTGAGTTTAATGTAGAAAATATAAAACCTGCTCTAGGCCCTTTAAGTTGGGATTAAATTTATGCTGAACCTTATTCTGTAATATACACTGAGCCATATTCTTTTATTGCTCAAACTTTAAAAATTGGTCTATATTTGGATGCTGTATTGCAAGGTCTCACTTTTTTCTTCCCATTTAAATATGAAGGCTTGGATCCTAAGTTAAGTGAACGCAAATAAGTTCGTGGAAGGAAGGTTTCCCACTTGCTCCTCCCGTGCAGTTGCCTGCACCCCCCAAAAATCTTTGGAGAATTGGGGGCTCCTCCATGTCCAGGTCTATGTAAACTTCTGGGGACGGAGGAATCACCCAAAATTGGGCAGGCCTGCATCCTATATTGTTCATGAAGGTCCTCCGACCCTCTAGAGAGGCTTTTTGGGGGGCACTGGGAGTAGCAGAAACTCTTACTTTCTTCTATTCATTTATCTTAGGATCCAAGCCAAAGTATATTTTTCATTCTTCAACTGTTGAAGGTAGTGGTAATACTTATTAGTAACATAATAAAAGCTTACTTTATTTCTTGTCCCAAAATGGCAGAAGAGGAAGCTTGCTTTAATGTTTGTCAGCATACTACTGTGAGGTTCCTGCAGGAGGTATTAGTTGTGGATTGTTGCAAATGGTGCCATTCTCATTTTTCTTCTCCTACCATGTTGCATTAATTTGTTTATCAGTAAATTAGTAGAGATTAAGGGTATTCATATACTCCAACTGTTCATGTATATTTGCTTTTTTAAAACTTAACAAACAGTTTTCAGTATTTATGTACTTAAAACATTTATATATGGTTCTTCATCCAGTTCAGATTCTGGGGCAATGTTCAACAATATATATTTATGCAACAATAATGATGATAAAAGACAGCAGTTTTAAGACAATTACACAGGCTAGCTTGGTGCTGAAAGGATTGCAACGGGGCCAGGAGGTGAGTCTCTTTAGGGAGGGTAATCCAAAACTGAGACACCACCTCTGGAAAAAGTCCTCTCCCTTGTGGTTATATCATCACTTCTGATTGAGAAGGCAGTTGGAGATGGGCTTCAGTAGAAGACCTTAATACGGGGGGGGGGGGGGGGAGGGGGGAAGCCGGGATGGCAGGAAGCTGTTAACATTTATTTATTTATGCTTCTTTGGTGCTTGATATCCCAGGATCTCCAAACAGTTTACCTAGAAACACATAATATACGATATAAAAAACAATCTAAGCCCTCCTCTGAAGATCTCAGCGGCTGATTTGGTGGCTATAGGGGAAGGCGGCCATCTAGGTCTTGTTGGTTCCATGGTTATCTAAAGAATAAGTAACGCTTCTTTTTCTCACACAACTTAAGATCACGGTGAAGATGTTTTTCGGATATGAAATGTACTGGCTTAGGTCCAGAGATGTTTTGCGTGAGAATGAAGACACTTCCACTTGTGCAAGGCAGCCTTTCTGAAAATCGACTATTCTTTGTCTGTTTGATGTAGCTGTCCCTGTGCCCGGAGTTAACATTGAAGAGCATCTCCAGTTACGGCAAGAAGAAAAGCGGCAGCGTGTGAATAGAAGGCACCGGCTGGAGGAAGGGAGAGGTGAGCAGAACGAGGTTTTGGTTTTTTGTGGGGTTTTTTTTTTTTTTTTGCGTTCTATAATGTCAGAGTAGGTGAATAAACATTGTTCTGGGAAACTCTTATACAGAGATCAGCATACACATTCTGAAAAATATGCTTAGGAAGCACTGTTTGTTTTTTAACTGCTTTGTTGGACTTCTGTGGGGAAGAGGGCCTCGGGACCTCACTTTTCCCCACGGTATGAATATTTTGGCTCAGGAAAGCAGAACCGGCTCAAACGCTCTTCCAGGGCTGCTGGACTAATTTGGAGTTTCTTTTTTCCCCAGGAGAACATGTTGCTTTCAGCCTACATTAAATATTACTGCGATTTATTCAGGAGTTAATAGCCACTTACAGCTCTTAGGGCTTCATTGAATTCTGAAACTAATTGGGATTTTGTTTGGTTTTTTGGGGGTTTTTTTTGTTTTGTTTTTGTTTTTACATTGAACTCAGAAAAAAGAAAGAAAAATAAAACTATACATCAATGTTTATTCTATATCCCTCCTCATTCCCTCTCCATGCTTGGTCGATGACAAAGTTTCTCTTTTTAAAAAAATAAAATAAAAGGCACACTGGTCAAACTACAGTGAATTCATGAGTTTGGCAAGTGGAAGGAGGATTTAAAGACAGAGATGGTGGGTTTTGCTCTCACCTCACGATGCAAGAGACCTACATGAAGCATAGTTCGCTTGCTCTCTACGCAAATATATGATTTCCTTATTTACAAATGTGCTATTTTTATGTTAAAGAGACTAATGTTGAGCATAAAATACCTCAGATCTTTGGTACTTGTCCTGGGATTTTCTTAGGATGGCTTTTCATGCTACATATAGCTAGCAGGCCACAAGGTACCTGCCTTGTAAATGGTTGAGGGTTTTTTTCCTTTTAAAATTCACTGGAGCAGTGCAAACTTGGCTTTTAAACTGATTTTTGAGTACGTATCAGTTTACTATGAATGAATTGAACCGAATAGCTGATTTTAAGGTAGATTTTAATGAATTTAGGCCAGGGGTTGGTACAATCTCATTTGAGATCGACCAGTTGTAAGTTTTACAAAAGCAGTCTGCAATACGTCTTACTTTATGATTAGTTCAGGAAGCTGGAACTCAGCTTTGGATCTGACACCATCTATATTGTTGCTACCTTTTTATACTAACAGTATTGGGGAGATGGTCACATTTGAAATCTTGAGTGGCTCAATTTGAATAGTTTCAGAACAGTTGTAAAACAGATGACTGATGTCGGTCTTATGGCTCCCCACTTTAAGTTGGAAAGAGTGATCAGAAATTGATGCTGATTATTCTGTGCAAGCAACAGAATTAATTGTTTTTCCGCATGAAACTTGCCAGCCACTCTGTAGGTATGGAGTCTGTTCCGGCAGGCCTACCCAGATGAATTTTAAACCTAAGGATTTTAAGATGCTGTGATTGTTATTTTAATATTGTATTGGTTTTATATGCTCTTTTAACTAATTTTATGTATAATATTGTATTTAGTATTGTTCCTCGCCTCAATCCAGAGGGAGAGGCGGGTAATAAACTATTATTATTATTATTATTATTATTATTATTATTAAAAAGATATGTAAGATAAAGACTAACTTTGGGGATTTTGTACTGGGCAAATAATGCCCATGAACTTAAGATTTTTATTTTGCTTGGGGAAGTAGACAGTATGAAAGCATTAGCAAGTGCTGTGAGATCTAACTTAGATCTCTTATGTTGCTGTTCCAGGTGCACATTCCTTTGCATGATGATGTGTGACAATGGTAATATTGGAAGGGTATTGTCATGAGTAAATGTACGCCGTTGCAACTTCTGACAACAAATTTAGAAGCGGCATTTCTTCTCTTGGAAAAACCTGCCTTGGTACATCGTCACACATCTTGACATTCCACTTACCTTAAACAGGAAGAGAATAGCAAGTGTCACAAGCCACCTGCAGGTCAGCACATTCTGCACTGAGACTGCCAGGGAGCTTGATGATACGCAGCAGTGGTAGAAGTGAAGGATCTCTGAACTGGTCTTTTTCATAATCCAGACCTTTGTATTTTTTTCAGTTGAGAAAATAGAAAAGCATCCAGAAATCTGGTTGTTGCTGTTAATAATTGGTAGTCTTAGAATTCTTTTTCAGAATTGTAAAAATCTCCAGTATCTCAGTTTCATGGTTGAATGAGAGTTTGAGAATATGGAATAGTGGTGTACTTCATAGCGTTGTATGGATCAGAATGTTGAATGACAGGCAACAAAATGTGGCCACACAAATGTCAACGTAGTTTCTGCTGAAATGCAAAAGAAAAAGATAAACTAAGAGGAGTGGGCAACATGTAGGCCGCATACAAAAGTGAAATTTGCAGCATAACACAAAATTCATAATGGAGTGGTAAAAAACATCAAATCGAGATTGATGACAAGCTAAGTTTGACCTACCATATTTCTTCGATTGTAAGACGCCATCGATTGTAAGACGCACATTAATTTCAGTACCACCAACAGAAAAAAACACCCTAAGACACACCTGCGATTCTAAGACGCACCCCATTTTTAGAGATGTTTATATGGGGGGAAAAGTGTGTCTTAGAATCGAAGAAATAGGGTAATTAGTGCCCTGTTGCAGCTTGCTGTGAATTTCAGCAGCAAACCACTGACTTCTTTTCCCACTGCTGCAGGGGCTCAGAAGGAATTCCACAGGGCACCAGCAGAAGTTTGACCCACGTTAGTTGTGTGTCCAAAAGTGCTCTCAGACCCCACACAGTTGCTCACACCTGACATAAGATCTGGGATGAGATGTGCAGTGGCATCAGATGAAGATTATAAAATGTATCATTGTGGACCCAGTCAGGCAGTATCAAAAAATAGTAGTGGACATCACAGAATCAACAGATGTGATCAGATGAGTGAATTCTGAAGTAACTTACACTTGTATGGGGAAATGTGCTTAGAGTAACTGAGGAAAAGAAATCTAAGGTCAAAGGGGAAAAAACCCTCTTAAGTCTGTTTGAGTGTTAAGGCAGAGGTAGGCAACTTTTAGCCCTTCAGATGTTTTGGACTACAACTCCCATGATCTCTCACCATTCACTATGCTGACTAGGGCTGATGGAAATTGTAAGCCAGTTTGCCCACCCCTGTGTTAAAGTATTCCAGTTTTAATGTGTGCAGCTTCATTTACGTCTATTTCCAGTTGCTAGTATTCATCCTGTATTTAAGGAAGTAATTAGTCATATCAAATGTGATGCAGGCAGAACAGAAGGGTGTAACAAAGGTCATATGGCACTTTCAGCAATACTTATGGGGCACTGAGATAACAAGTGTTAAATTCTAAATGATATTTTGTCAAACAGAAATAGCTCATAGTCATCTGTAGAGGCAACAAGGTTACTAATGCAAATAATTTGACACATCACTGCATTCAGCATCCCTTAGGTTTGCTTTTGTTCCAGCTTTCTAAATTAGCATTATTCAAATCTATCTGTTCCACAACTTTTACCCCTGAATATTTTATATTGTAACCCGTTTTAAGGTGAAATGCTCTCCAACTCTACAGTTAACTAATTAAAAAATGGGAATTATTTGGAGGCACTGTAGTTCAAAAGTTAATATATGGATTTCAGAATAGGCAGGAGTATTCAAACTCTTAATGTAAGGTCTTGAAGTCTGCATAAGAGATTACTGTGAAATAGGTATCCAAGACTCAACACTAACAGAGTATAAACAAACCACTGTACATTACAGAGCCATGATTTCCTATTTCTTTATGTAGTTTCATGATTCTTTCTGGTGATGGGGTGGTCTTCTCAAAGTCCCACCTACATTTATCCTTATTGTTTATCCTTATTGTCATTCACTCCACTAGCAATGACCCTCTTTATATATATTAAATCCTGAAAGCAGTTAAAAAGGATCAAAGGAGGGGGTTGTACTGCAATTTTAACTTTTTTTTTTTTAATTGCATCAGAGCTGAGAGTGCATATTCTGGGAAAGCTGTTCTGCTTCTTTTGAGACACTCTTTCCTCTCTTCATTAATAACGTTTGTTTTAAGGAAATTTAAAATTCAATATGAAATAAATCTATTAACTTTTGCATAACTTAATACTCCTTGATACACTCAATTGTAGAACACAAGTCATATGTGTCACTTTGAAACTGACATCTATTGTGCCATAAGCTGGAAGAGATCAAACCCAAAATTCTCTCTCTTAGGCGAAATTTGAGAAACTGTTGTGGGTACTGCCACAAAATGGCTACCATGGGATTATGGTGAGTCTCAAAAAGGCTTCTGGGAGGTCATGGCCATTCAGTTGCCCACAAAACTGAGTACAAGGCAGAGATTGGGGCTGAGACCAAAATACCAAACCACAGGTGTGATCCCACGTAGTATGATACCACACTCAGGAGACAGTGCACCTCTTGTCAGAGACCCATCCAACTTAACACACACTTTCTCTCTCTGTCTTCCTGCTTTCATCTGTCCCCATTGCTCTTCCTTTCTAAGGCTGCAATGCTACTCACACTCATACGAGAATAAGTCCCAATGAACCCAGTGAGACTTATTTCTGGAAAGATCTACATAGAATTGCTCTGTCCATCCCACCTACCCATCTTTTTCTCTCTCAGGCCCCGATCCCCCATCCCAAAAGGAAAGGAAAGGTTCTCCCTACCTCGCCCCACCATTCTTCTTTAGGCTTAGATGCTCCATATCTTTTGGGGCCTCTCCAGGGCTGCTGCCTCCTTGGCTGCTTTCAGGGTCCCTACCTGGGAAGGGGTGAAAAAGGGCATCGAGAAGTAACAAGTTTAGGGATTGGGAAGGCTGAAAAAGGATGAGTTTAGGGGCTGGGAAAGCTGAAAAATTCCAAGGTTATGGATGGAAAAGAAGTTTGGTAGAAGAGGCAAGGCAGGCAGCAGAAGAGAGAGTGGGTGATGGACAGGGCCAAGAAGCCCATCTGTCCTACTTTTCTGACTGTTGGGCAACTGATCAGCAGTAATGAGGAAAGCCTGAGACATAGTAAATTGTCTTTTTTAAAAGTAAAAAAAAAGTAATCAATTTTGTGGATTGGGCTGGGAGTGGACAGCCTTGCAGATGCTGTTGGAGGTCTTTGCAAGCTCTGCCTTGGGGAGCATTGCTCTAAGGCATGTGGTGTGATTTGCTCCTGTAGACATGATGACTCTTTGCAAATGGCTCATGTTTTGGAGCAATAAAGGGACACAAGGCCTCACCATTCCTAACCTCCAACTTGTGGGCTGATGCACATGACTAAAAAAGCATTGAGTTCCATACACAAAGCTGGTGCTTCTAATGTGGCCAGACAGTGCTGTATTGGGTAATCAGACTGGTTTATTTTTCAGTGTATGTGAAAAAAAGTTATTTGCTTCATTTTGGCTTGAAGAACAGTTTTAACTTCCTCAAAAGAGCAGACAGATAATTGCTTGATAACACTGCCTCCTGTAATGTTCCTTCAGCTATTCCTTTAGAAAGGTCTTATAAATCAGCCTCCATGTTTGGTATTGGGATTATGATTAAATCAGTGATCACGTAGATATTCGACTAAGTTTTATCACACTGTATCCTGCAGTATAACATTTAACTGGGACAGTTTGCTGTTTTGGTTGATCACAAAGTCTTATGCCCACAGTATATTTGTATCAGGGTCATGTTGCAGTACATACAGATGAGGGCCTGAGATGATGCTGATTGACCCCATTCTGTTGCTTACCTCACTTCTAGACTCGTGTGATGTCTGCATAATGTGTGTCATGCTGGAATAGAAGTCTATCCATATAGAGCTGATTGTGTGAAAATAACCCTCAAAGTCATAGGGATTGATCACATAGATTGGGGCTCTGTCTATAGGCCCATATTCTAATGTGGTGTCAAATGCATGCCAGGCAGGTCCAGCATCATCCTCATCCTCCATGTAGGCATGTGCTACCTGGTCATGCTTCATGTTTAGAGTAGTTTGCCCATTTAAGATTGATATGTACTGGCTTTGTTCGTAAGGAAGTAGAGCGATTTGGGGAGGAAATTGAGCTCCAGTTTTCATCCACTATAATACCTGCAACTTTTGTTCTTATGTAATTATGTAAGATAATTCAAATGTTCTCAGATTCTAATTATAGTTTAGTGTCTATTTCAAAAGTATGAAATACTGACTATTGATTATTGCATCATTTTTCATGCTTTTAATTTTGTGGTTGTTGTTGTTGAACATACTGTTTCCATTTTGTGAGCATTCCTATGCATGTGCCAAAAATTTTCTCCTCAGGCCCCTTTGTATTTCCTGGTCCTATTTTTATGAACCATCGAGAGCAGGCTCTAGCCAGAATAAGACCCCATCCAGCACAGCTAAAGCATAAGCGGGACAAGCATAAAGGTATTTGGTCTTCCTTATTGACTGGGGTTGACTTACACCTATCCTTCAAGTTATTTCTCTCCATCCATTGGGTATTAAGAGAAGTGCACAAAACCAATAGTCTCTTCTGACTAATTTTCTGTAACCTAAGGAGAAATAAAACACCTTTTCAGTATTGGGCGACTTTAATAGTAGAAATGTATGAAAGTATGCATTACTTTTTTTAAATTTCCTTTTTCTTTGCTGCATATCATGGCTTGATTGTTTTGTTTTCTTACTACAAAAATGAGAGGAAGGATAGTCAAATAATTATTTCCAGTAACATAGGTGGTATGCTGGCTAGATATAAAAAAATACTTTTGGAAGTCCTGAAGCTGACAGCAACTCTCGGGTTTCTTTTCTGACTACTTATGCTTTTAGTAGCTCCTGGTCATGCAAAAATTCAACAGGTTGGACTTTCTTTGTTCATTGTTGCACTGTAGGAGGAAGCCTAGCTACTAGACATTTTGCCATGGAACCCCTTTGTGGTTAGGAGTTAGGAACCCTAGACAATTCGCTTATCTAAAAAGACCGATAGCAACATTAATATTTGTAGCATTGGTTAGATCAGGAATGGGCAACATGTGGCTTTCCAGATGTTCTGTCCCACAACTCCCATGGTCCCTCACCCTTGGCTATGCTGGCTAGGGCTGATGCGAGTTGTAGGCAAAAACATCTGGAGGGCCACACATTGCCCACCCTTGGGCTAGAGCATAAAAGATAACAAACCTAATAAAACTTAGCAATCATGTTACAGTCTCTCACTACAGCCACAATCATATTTTATATCTGTTGAAACAAGAATGTCATGTTTTTCAAAAGGCTTTCAGTAAGTGCAGTTGATAACTGTGTAAAAAATTAGATGTTTCAATTGAGTATTTAGTTGTAAGAGATCGGAGTGTGTCTGTGTGAATTTAGAAGATGCCCATCTTATTTTGTAGTACAGTAAACTGTGTGTGTGGCCTTAAATTTCCTTGTTTAAATAGATTTTAATATGTGTGCAGAGTACAAAGCAGCTATACTGTTAAAATATTAAACTTGGACATTTAAAAAACCTTCCCTACAACAGAAGTGGGAGCTGGTGGCTGTCCAGATGTTGTTGGACTATAACTTCCACAATCCCCAACAACTGGCAATGTTGGCTAGGGACAACATTCATCCATCATTTGAATGACCACAGTTCCTCTACCTCTGCTTTACAGCACTGTACTTTGCATACCTTCACCATAAGCATTATTAAGGTCTGTTTCATGGGTTGAACACTTACCTGCCAACTTTATTTGTAATCCTTAGATGTAACATTTTAATAACTGTAGGAAAGAACAGGCCTCCTCCAAGTCTTGCATGTTTTAAGAAAAAAAGCGGGTGTGGGTGGGAGTTCCACATTATTTCCTGTTTCAGTAGGTTAGCCCTTGCATCATATTTGAACAAGGGGCGTAGATGTTGAATGTGTTATGTGGTTTCAGTATTCAGGTTAAGGGTTGAAACATTCATGCCGTATCCTGGTTCAAATGCTACTTTCTCTATATGGTGATAGAGGGTAGGCAAGGACTGGGGAGAAAGCTGATCTTAGCACACATAGAGCTGGGCATGGGGAGTAATGTCTGAACATTACATTAGAATGTTACATTAGAATGTAATGTTACATTAGAATGTAAGCCTATGCGGCAGGGTCTTGCTATTTACTGTTTTATTCTGTACAGCACCATGTACATTGATGGTGCTATATAAATAATAATAATAATAATAATAATAATAATAATAACAACAACATATACTTGGTATGTGTAAAGATTCAGCAAACATTCAGTAAACAGTTGTTGTTCCATGTCAAGCTGACCTTTCTTGTCCATTTGGCGCTGCTAAAGGTATTCACACAATCTCCATTCCATACAAGTTAGGGGTGACAATGAGCAAAAGAGGCATTTTTGGCAACACTGTTTTATATGTGCAATGCTATTTTTAGTATGTGGTATCTTTTTTAGAAGCCTCGCTAAAATGAGAAAGGTACATAAACCATTAAGGACAAAAATAGTGAAGTTCTGCAATATGTCAGTATTTTTTTGTCTTCAGTTGCCCCAGGGAGGTGTGTGCAACATTCCAGGGTAGAAAGAAAGGCATTTTTAAACTGTTGAATAAAGGCACAGAGATGTTAAGGAAAACTGTTTTTAAATTGTAATAACTGAGGAGAGTACCCTACACTGCTCCCACACTAGCAGAAATGACCACCAGCATAGCAGGAACTAGCTGACAGAAGGGGGCTCCATTGACCTGTTCCATTCTGGGTTTTTGTTTTGTTTTTCTTTCAGAAACCTCTTATTTCTCTTGTGCTTAATGATCAGCTCTGCTGGCACAACAGAATTATCAGAGGCATACCAGCAAAATAGAATGCTGCACTGAATATACGTGGTGATACAGGTTGATAGTATCAACAAAATTGTCTTCTCTCAATCGTTCTGAAAAACTTGATCTTTGAAGAAATTATTATGGGTTTTGTAAAATTTGCTGAATGTAAGTTTTGTAACTTTGTAAAGCTTGATGTATTTCAAAATTCAAAAAATATTGAAAGCAGCATAGTTCAAGTAATGATGTGATTATATTAGGTTATTGTCTTCTGTAACATGCAGTTCCCTTCAAAATATAGAGGACACAGATTTAGATTTAAAACCTGTTTCAGTAAAAGCATGGTTATGTGTTTAACACAACGTTTACCGATTTTATTACTTTACTGTAGTATGAAAACCCACGTTGATAAGTCAGCTTGAATGCTGTGCCTTCCATTCTGTATTTCATAAATAAGTATTTGTTTCCGTTTTTAACCCATTTTGTAGTTTTAGACTCTGCATTTAAGCAATTTAATTATGGAAAGGGCCTATGGATTGTGTGTGGAAAATTCGAGGTTCAATCACTGGCATTTCCACTCATGGCTGGGAAAGACACCTGTCTGAAATCCTTGGAGAGTTTGCTGCCATTGAATGTAGACAATACTGAATTAGATAGACGAATGGTCTGACTCTGTAGAAGTCTGATTCCAATGTTCCTAAGTTTGGTGGTGGAAATGGGCATGCCAGGACTTCTGTCTTGATGTCTGCACTTTATGTGATGAATAAAGTCTTGTCTTTTGATTTAAACCTTTCCTTTAAGTATAACGCAAGATTAAATAATACATCTTCAAAATAATTTTAGAAGGATTTTTATATGCAGGTAAATCTATTTAAGTATTATAGTGCTAAATGATTTCATCCAGCTGCAGTTAGAGGTGATTGGTGCATTTTTGCAAGTAAGTCCAAAGAAAATTAAAAAATCCTACACAGTGAATCACTTTAAAATGAGAGTGGCCATCATCAGTCCAATATGTGATGTTTTATGCTTCCTAAATGTAACTAAAAACAAGCCATTGTTGCAGATGGGAAAGAGTAAATGTATAAGGGATGTATAAGAGTACAGATATAAGTATGGTAGTATTTCTTAACTCTGCAAGCCATTAGTTCTAGAGTCCGTTGAAGCTCCAAAGACCTATCTCTAGAGCAAAGCTTCATGGCTGAAGATGAGATTTGAACCAGATTTTCTCTGTCCATGTCCACTTATTATCCTCTTCCCTCACCTTTCGCTATGAAGAGACAGTTTGGCAAGCCCCGGAAAAACAGCCAGATGTATCAGACATTTTTCCACTGAACAAAATATAGGCATGAGGTTGGCTTCAAAGAACTGTGGAGTTTTGAAACCCCACGTGAGCCTGGATGCAGTCTCTTGTACAGATTTCTTTAGTGATTTCTTTCTTTCTTAAAGGCTAGAAAACATTGCATTCCCTAACTCTAGATTAACATGGGTGTGGGTTGTGAAAGTTGTAATTCTGAGCTGCAAAACCAAAATTAGTGTGAGGTTTTCTCACTGAGGATTGATCTTGCTGCATTTGATTTTGTTTCTCCTGAAATGTTAATTAGTTAGAAATTCCTGTTTCATGCTATTTCTGCCATATTTGTCCCTATTCGAAATTAAAACTGGAAGAATCAGCAATGGGATGTAACAGATTAGGGGGAAATACTTCCTGCTACCCTTTCTGCAGCTTGATTCATGCAGCTGTCTACTAGCTTTCATGATTAGTCGTTGGCAGTATTTTTCAGCTGCCTTCATCTTTCAGACAGCTATTCCCCCCCCCCCCCAATTTGTAATTGGCATTTTAAAATAATTTTGAGTGTTGGTGTTAATTATTCCCTATTACTTTCAGACCTTTCTATATTTGGAGTTGTGTGTATTCTGTGCCAGAAAATTCCTATGGTTCAGTAAGAAACCCTAATTTATGTTCTTAAAATAGATTATATAAATCAATATACCTGCAAATATTTGCTTGGGATATGTTTCATTAAGGTGTATTAGGGTGTGATCCCATTGATTGCACCCTTGATGATTAGATGGCCCTGAACTTGGAGGCTTCCAGTCCTTCAGTGCAGGGCAGGGTGAGCAACTGAGGTAATCTTTGCCTCCCTCTCCTCCCAGCCTGCATTTTTCACTAGATGAGCTCTTTTGCCTGTCCATCAATGGCGCTTCGGAGGGGAAGGAAAGACGCTGGAGAGGCCTCCGGATAGCTCATATCCTGGCCTCTCAGGACTCCTCCCATCCCTGCCCACTGAAATACCCCCTTCTCCCCCTCTCTGAGGCCACTTTTCTGACTGGAGGGCAGCTAGCTCAGTTCTTTCTGTGCTGACTGCAAGGGGTCGGGAGAGGAGGGTCGGATCTCTGAGTCATGCTTCTGAGGGGGGAATCCCTAGTATCCTATGGCTCCTTGGACAGTGTCTAGGATTGCTTCCTCCATGGCAAAGAATTGAGGCAATGCCTTGCATAGAATGGGTCAAGGAGAGAATAACAAAATATTAACTGTAACCATGAGGTATGTAATGACACATCTACTGACCTTTTCTAGCTCTCTCTGGTTTCTTTTCTTTTCTTTTCTTTTCTTTTCTTTTCTTTTCTTTTCTAGTAAACACTTTACAAATGTACTCAGACTTTATTACACACACACACACACACACACACACACATACACACACCTCTTTGATTTTAAAAAAAATGACCTGCTTGCTTTACTTTCATTTTTCCTTACTCAAAACAGTACCCATTTAAAGAAAAAAATCCCTTTTAAAATCAGAGCATGTCATGCTGTGAAAAATATTCTGATAGTTATGATGCTGTAGTGTAACACGTGTTTGTAATGACCCTTATCTCACTTTGCAATGCAGTTGGATTAGTGTGGTCATTCCAGAACTCAGATTAAATGTTTATCCTGACAGATGCCATTGCTTGTTTGTTTAAACAAAGTGTTCTGAAGTGTGTAAAGCTCTGTGTGAACTTGGCATGACCTATAATGTGAATGCTGTATATTTGAAAAGAAAGCAAAATCTTTTCTCACAAAAGTTGTTTAAACACAAGGAATACGTTTACATATCAATCCAGTATATAAATAACATAACTTTTCCCAACATTATAATTCTTAAGCTCTTAAATTCTTGGATTTCATGTTGGAATTTTTTTGGCATGTGCTGAATTAAAGCTTAAGCAATGTGGAGTCTGCTGAACTTGCTGAATGCTCTTTGTAGCTTTTAAAGGTCTTAGCAGAATATCAGTTTGTCACTGAAGATCTGGCAATTGTTGGACCTCATATTTTTCACAGTTAACCAGTTTTTATATATATATATACCATTTAATTGTTTTAAACCCCTTATTTTTACATTGCATAATCCTTCTGGTTACCATGGGGATCATTGCCCTTCCCCTTCCTCCGTGATTAGATGATGACCACTTACTGAGAAGCTCATTGAGGAAAAGAATGGGATATAATTATGTATTACATTTGTAGATGGAAGTGGAGATAGAAGTGAGAAAGATGCCAGCAAAATCACAACGTATCCTCCTGGGGCAGTCCGCTTCGACTGTGAGCTTCGAGCAGTGCAAGTTAGCTGTGGATTTCACCATTCAGGTAGAGAATTACAGCATTCACGTCATGTTATCTTTATTTTCCCTATTCTAGTTCTAAGTGCTTTGGGCCATTACACTCCCTCAGAGAAAATGTTGGGATCCCTTTGCATACCTTGTGTTAGATAATTAGGACACATACTTCAGTCCTTAAAACTGCTTCTAGAAGCTTTGCATTACTTGTCCATACTAGCATCCATCCGGCAGTTCTTCAAGGCACATTTTAGTCCACAGACCAGATTCTACTTCCCCTGAAATAATTTTATATCAAATGCTTACAATCTGTGAAGTCAGCCCATTCCTTTTTTACTAGATGCTTTTGGAATGAATTCATTCTGTGGAGCCTTGTAAAAAGTGAAAAGATTTAAAACATAATGTTTAATCCTTAGTTGTTCTGATGGAGAATGGTGATGTTTACACATTTGGATATGGGCAGCATGGACAACTCGGGCACGGAGATGTTAATTCCAGGTATGTTTTAATATAAATCAATACTTTGTCTATGAAATGGTTGCATCTTTTTTATTCTGTTCACATACAAACATTTCATTTTCCAATTTCTTTAAACTAACCCAACTCTCTTTGGAGACAACAAGAGTTGAGTTCTGCTCCAGAAGAGACTCTTGAACTGTGGGATGTAGTCCTATCAGGCCTGCTGAACCTGAATATAGCAAATGCATGTAGAACAGGAGTCCTCCAGCCCCCTGCCTCTTTTTCATCGCATTTGTCACCCTCAAGTTGTGGAGGGTGATGGTCCGAAGAAGAGAGCCTTCTCTATCTGTGGAGGCCCCCCACGTGTGCAAGAACCCTAATTTTCCAGCATTCTTGCTCACATGAAGAGCTTCCACAGATAGAGGAGGTTCTCCTTTTCAGACAGTTGATCTCCACAAGTTGAGAGAGACAAAATCCACCAATGGAGCTGGCTATGCTCTATTCAGGTTTAGAATGCTTAAATAGAGCTCGTGTGTGTGTGAGAGAGAGAGCGAGAGATTTCTATATCTATCTATAGATGGATATACTCTCTGTTTATCTCCCATACCCCTGATATGTATATTTAAGATACTAGGTATATAGGAAGACCCACTAGGTATTATTCAACTCTGTCAGTATTCTAGGAAATGCCTGTACATCTGAATAAATCCAATTTTCTGCAGCGTTAAATAATGTATTTGTTTAGTATTTGAATAGCTTTTCTTCTCACAGTAATTCTCTGTGTTGTAACAGATGTGTCAACAATTATTCATTTCATCAGGGCAGCTGGCAGAACCTTCACAGTAGGACCTGTAAGGTTCTCTATGTGCTCCCGAATATTTCACATACCTAGGAACATGTATGAGACAAACTCAAAGGAATCACCTCACTATTGGGGCATAGACCTGAGATAATCTGTGTTTGCAAGTGTACCTATAAAGGAACATCACTATCAAGTATACATCAGTCAATAATCTGATCTGTGTGTCTGTATTTCTGTGATTTACATAACTGAAAGATAAAATCATCTTTTTTATGGTGAAAGCTTTGGAATAGCAGAGTAGGTTGGAACAAGCTAATGGACTAGTTAGTGTGATAACAGACATTGCATAAAGCTCTCTGGCTTCTATTGTAGTTGAGTTGTGGTTGTTTGCATGCCCTGTTCAGTAGACCTCACATAATTAAAGGATCAGATTTAAAAGACAAAATCATAACAATATTCCTCATAATTGGAAAATGACATGGGTATTCTTATAGCATTCAAACTATCAAATTGTGCATTCTTTATCTACCATATACTAATGGCCATTATTAACTAGTTGAATAGTTTACATCCTTTCCTGTATTCTGCACATGTATCTGCAATTATATGTTCTTAATTAAACTGATATCACTTCATTCATTACTGTCATGTACATGTACTGTATGTTTCTGATAGATTAATGCATACATAAGAATGGATGAACTTATAGTGGCTTTATTCTGACTTAGGGGATGTCCTACTCTGGTACAGGCACTACCTGGACCTAGCACGCAAGTTACTGCTGGCAGCAATCATACAGCTGTTTTGTTAATGGATGGACAAGTCTTCACATTTGGAAGCTTCTCAGTAAGAAATGTTTAAAATTAATTTTCAAATACACCGTTTCATGGAGAATACTTTCCAGGATTTGTTAAAGCTACTGTAGTTGGGATAGGCCATGATTAATATTAGTGATGCCACCATGGTTTGGAATCTGAGGGGTTGAAAACAAATTTCTCTTGTTTGAAGCCCTTTCCAAAGCTCATTATGAGCCATACTCACCAAAGTTCAGATCCAGCTCATAATGAAAGATCTTGGGTTAACATGATTCTGGTCAGTTCTTTCCACATCCCTTCCTTTCCCACCCTAATGTACGTGGCTGTAACAGCAGGGAGGAATTCCATTGGGTGGCCTCTGTTAGGCTTTAGAACAGCGGTGGACCACATGGGCCACTTGTGGTCCCTTCTTTGTTCTAAATTGCTATTGTACCACTGAATTCCAACCAAATTTGGAGATAGTAAGACACCCCCCCCACACACACATTCTCTTGAAAATAAGGCACATGGGGAGAGCTTGCATCTTTTTAATGCAAAGTTGCACACTTCAGGGCTTCTGGAGTGCAATTTTGCATTAAAACATACTGCGTATTCCATGTTCCCTTTGTTTTAAAGGGAACTGTGTGGGGGAGGATATATGTGGTGCCTGGTGGGTTCTGGGTTCCAAAACTTGGTCCCCAGGCCCTCTGAATTTGTCCGCTTCTGCCGTAGAGGCTGACATGCAGTGGGTACCACCAGGGACCATAGGATATGTAGTTGCCATTCTCCATCACAGGAGCACCATGATTTCTTCTAAATGCCCCAGAATAGTTTCTCCCGGCTGCTACAGCCAGGTTTGGTTGAGAAAGGGACAGGGAGGAAACTCATGAGTGGCAGCCAGCTTGCTGGAGAGAACAGAGAGATGTCTCAGGCCCTTACTGAACTGTTGTGCTTAAATGAGTTACTTTGAGTCTGATCTGAATCAATCCCAAATTAACTCTCTTAAGTAGTGCCCATTCCGTATTGAGCCCAGGGGAGTTCAGTCATTACTAATTAAAAACTTAATACTAATAATTAATATGAATAAATTCCCAGTTTTTCTGCCAGTCATTGATACTCATCAGCCTGTAAAAACTGAAGCATGGTTGATTGATGGCTATCTAGAAGATTAATTACATCTGATGGAATCACATTTTTACCATTTATCCACCTTAGTGCCACAGTTGGTGTTTACAGTGCTGAGAATGTTTAATAATTTTCATTCATATAATAGTAGAATTTCTAATTGTTTTCATTTCTAATTTACATCTTTAGAAAGGGCAACTTGGCAGGCCCATTTTGGATATTCCTTACTGGAATGCAAAACCAGCACCCATGCCTAATATAGGATCAAAGTATGGACGCAAGGCTACTTGGATTGGAGCAAGTGGTGACCAGACTTTTCTTCGGATTGATGAAGCTCTCATTAACTCTCATGTGCTTGCTACATCAGAGATCTTTGCTAGCAAACACATAATAGGCAAGGTTCATTTTCTCTTTAATTGTAATTGAAAGGAACCAATAATCTCCCAATAGCTTCGGCTATTGGGCGGTATAAAAATGTAATAAATAAATAAATAAATCTCAATCTGTTGTGTTTGCTTTTGCTGGTGCTTTGACTTCCTTAAAAAAAGTAAATATGATTCTATATCAGTGCATTATTGTCATTTAAGGGAATGAATGAGGACTAAATATATGAATTCTGCTTATATTTTCCCTAGGCTTGGTACCTGCTTCCATATCGGAGCCCCCTCCATTTAAGTGTCTTTTGATAAATAAAGTTGATGGAAGCTGTAAAACATTTAATGATTCTGAGCAGGAGGACCTTCAGGGATTTGGTGTATGTCTTGATCCAGTTTATGATGTTGTTTGGAGGTAAGTGTTGGTTATTGATAGTGACCGGAAACAAAAACAAATGTTATGGGAGAAAAAGAACTTTTAAAAGGCAGTACTGGGAACATTAAATAGGTATTCCATCTGCAGCTTTCTGTTCTTGGACTGTTGGATCTTAGCTTTCTTTTGCTTTAATATTTCAAAAAGTTAGCCAGCATTATCACAGAGAAAATATAGAAGCCAGGCTACAGATTATGCATGCTCATGGTATGTGTTTCTTGAAATCACACTTGGGTGGTGGTGGTGGGGTGATGCTGGAAGGTAATAGAGATGTAATACAATAAATTGTCAGGCTCAAGAGGTAGAACAAGGAGTGGCACATGGTAAAGGGGGAAGGAAGAGAGTGGCAGTAAGAAGAAGATTGAGGGGAGACATGATAGCACTCTTCAAATACTTAAAAGGTTGTCACACAGAGGAGAGCTAGGATCTCTTCTCGATCCAGAGTGCAGGACATGGAATAACGGGCTCAAGTTAAAGGAAGCCAGATTCCGGCTGGACATCAGGAAAAACTTCCTGAGTGTTAGAGCAGTACGACAATGGAATCAGTTACCAAGGGAGGTTGTTGGGTCTCCCACACTAGAGGCCTTCAAGAGGCAGCTGGACAACCGTCTGTCAGGGATGATTTAGGGTGGATTCCTGCATTGAGCAGGGGGTTGGACTCGATGGCCTTGTAGGCCCCTTCCAACTCTGCTATTCTATGATTCTAAGAAGGGTGTGAGAAAGGGAGAGGAATGGGAAGAAAAGTAATTAGAACTAAAGGGGTGATAGCCTGGGGACATGAGGCAGGAACTGGAAATTGAAAGTGTTATTGGATGTAGAGAAGCAGAGCTCTGGGCATTGGAGTAGCATAAAAGATAGGAGGTGGGAGCATAGGTCAGAGGGGAGGAGACCTTGACTGTTCTAATCATTGAATAGTAGAGTTGGAAGGGGCCTATAAGGCCAGCAAGTCCAACGTGACGGCCTTATAGGCCTCTTCCAACTCTACTATTCTATGAGAGCCTGAAGTTTTAGACCCGTTCACAAATGTTCACATTTGTGAACATTTTCACAAGTAGCCTTTTGTCTGTGTTCCCATATGTGAGGCACAGAAAAGGATTCAGTACTACCCTTGAGCTCAGCAGAATTTCTTAACTGTGGGTAGCAGTTACGCATGCTAGGGAAAAGTCTTGCCTATGGAGACGTGTAGCTTGACCCCCTGCATATTTACTTCAAACTAAGCAGTACTGAGTTCACTGCAGCTTATTCCTAGAGAAGAGTGCATAAGATTGCAGTCTTTGTATTGAAAATGATATTTTCACAAAGCTACATCATTTCACCAGCTTCTGCTTCAATAAGTTATTGTCACAGAGAAAGCTTATCTTTGCTTCCTCACTGCCCCACAACCGTCTCCTATGCTTGACTAGAGTCAGAATGTGACACACCTTTCTATCCATTGCACTGGTTGTAGAATAGGGGAAGGACATGCTATTTTGGGAGCTCTAGCCTAAGAAACATCATTTGGATCACTTAGATGACGATAATAATGGTATGGAAAGTTGACTGATGCATAGTTCTTGTTTCTAAGTCATTCATTATTTATTTATCCACTCCATTCCAGTGCCCAATAGCTAAAGCTATATTCTTTTCACCAGGTTTCGACCAAATACAAGAGAGCTGTGGAGTTACAATGCAGTTGTAGCTGATTCCAGGCTTCCGTCAGCCCCTGACATGCAATCCCGCTGTAGCATTCTAAGCCCAGAACTGGCTCTTCCAACAGGATCCAAAGCTCTTACGACAAGGTCACATGCAGCTTTGCACATACTGGGTATGAATTGTTTACCTAGAACACCGAAAACTAACAAAAGTTGATGAGGTGTAATTTTATTAGCGTCTAGAAAAGTATGCCTTCTTTGTCCTGATCCTTTGCTAATTTAATTGAGAGTCTTTGAATGATGAATGGCAGCACTACAGTAAATCCACATTCTCTTAGTATTATGCAATAAGCATATTTCCTATTTAAGTGAATCTGCATTCTCATCTGGGAAGATTCTAACAGCGTGTTAACCCTTCCATTGTACCTGTACGGTTTTGTAAAGCTAGCTGGAAAGTGTTCTGTGTACATTTGGTGGTAGTGTGAATAAAAATTAGAAAGTCAAGAAACTGAGAATTTGATCATCAAGTATAGAATTCTAATCTGAATGAATTACTGATGGTTGTGTGCTATCTCCAGTATTCGAGGCAGTAAGCCTGTGTGCACCAGTTGCTGGGGAACATGGGTGGGAGGGTGCTGTTGCATCATGTCCTGCTTTGTTGGTCCCTGGCCGACGGCTGGTTGGCCACTGTGTGAACAGAATGCTGGACTAGATGGACCCTTGGTCTGATCCAGCATCAGGGCACTTCTTATATTCTTACTTCTTCTTGGTAATCAGACTCCTTTTACTATGAGAAAAAAATACCAAAAAAGTCATAGCAGCTACTAAATGTGTGTTTTATGGTAAATTTAGTACCACTGGTAAAACCAATGTAATTAAGCTCTATTCTAATCCAATTTATCAGTCATATTTCAGGGCACTTTCCAAATCATCTACAGATGTGTTTCAGACATTCTTTCCTAAACATAATTTTCCCAAAGTGCTAATATTGGTCAATCAGCCTGACATGGTTGCCTTTAGGGATTGTTTGTTGTGATCTATCACAATGGCTTTTCTTTTTATCTTCTGACCACTCAAAAGGATAATAAAATGGAGGTCTGTAATACTCAATTAATACAGCTGGGTCTAATTTTGTAGAATTGCTAGTCAGTCTGCTATGGTGTGTTCAAGAGTTTCCTGTGGTGTTTTTTTTTTATAGGTTGTCTTGACACATTGGCTGCCATGCAGGACTTAAAAATGGGTGTGACAAATACAGAAGAGGAGACTCAGGCTGTGATGAAAGTATATTCCAAAGAAGACTATAGCATTGTCAACAGATTTGAAAGTATCTATCTATGTATCAAATATATAATGTTTTATCATGCATGGAGTACAAGAAATTGAATGTGTAAAAACTTGCATTTTTTTTCCTTTTAGGTCATGGAGGAGGTTGGGGTTATTCAGCCCACTCAGTAGAAGCTATTCGCTTTTGTGCTGATACTGACATTTTACTTGGTGGCCTTGGTCTCTTTGGAGGCAGGGGTGAATACACTGCTAAAATAAAGGTAAGAAAAGGAATATTTTGGAGCATGGCTAAATCTGTGCTTAGAATGTAGCGTTAAATTGATCAAGCTATAAAATAGGAAGAAAGATGTAGAAGAAAGAAAGATCTGTAGGTCTTGCGAAGCCATGGTGAAACATTATTGTACATCGTTCAAAGTAGATAATCTATGAAAAGCTTAAGTGAATCCATATGTAAAATGCAAAATTTGAGGTCTTTCTCAATGCTCTTTAGGAAGTATGGACCTTAAAGTATTAATTTCATCTATGAGTACAACTAATATAAGACACTATTGTAGGCCTACATGATCTTTGACCCTCCAAGCCCAACACAGTCGTCTGCCTGCATGAGATTGCAAAACGAATGGGTTGATAAGCACTTGGCAGGCCATAGTACCTGTCCAGTGGCCTGTATTTGGCTTGGGTGGGTCACACATTTTGTAGACGCTTCACGAATGGAAAAAATCTCAGTGCAATGTTCTGCTTAGCATTGCAGATGGCCTGCTGTTGCATGCTATTTATTATTTATTTATGTATTAAAACATTTGTATCCAGACCTACATCACTCAGGGCAGTGTACAGATAAAATCATACAAAAAATATAAAACAATAAATATACACAACTAAAAACAAATTAAACCATTAATCAAGCTAAGACCGGTATGGAATTTAAAAGCAGTAAAATCCAATTAAACCAATTAAAAGCATGTGCCGGCTTGGTGAATTTAGCCCTCAAAGGCTTTGTTTAAAAGCCGTGTCTTAACTTGATGCCGAAATGAAGCCAGCGCTGGTGTTAGTCGGGCCCTTCAAGGGGAGGGCATTCCACAGCCAGGGTGCCACAACAGAGAAAGCCTTATCCCATGTCCCACCATAGCGTATGTGTTGTGTTGGTGGGATGCGGAGGAGGGCTCCTCCAACAGATCTCAAGTCTCGGGCAGATATATATAGGGAGAGGCGTTCCCTCTTGTATTGAGGTCCCAAGTCATTTAGGGCTGTAAATGTCATTGCCAACGCCTTGAATTCTGACCAGAAGCATATAGGCAGCCAGTGCAATTCCTTTAAGACTGATGTACTGATCACCAGGTCTAGCTGTTGCATTTTGCACTAGCTGCAACTTCTGAGTCGTCTTCAAGGGCAGCCCCACATAGGGTGCATTGCAGTAGTCTAATTGTGAAGTTACCAGTGCGTGCACTACTGTGGCTAGGTTATCCCTGTCCAGGAAAGGCCGTAGCTGGTGGATCAGCCGAAGCTGACCCCAAGTACTCTGGGCCATGGAGTCCACCTGGGCCTCCAGTGACAAGGATGGATCTGCGAGTACTTCCAAGCTACACACCTGCTCCTTCAGAGGGAGTGAAACCCCATCCAGAACAGGTTGCCTATCAATTCCCAGACTTGGGTACCACCAATCCACAGAGCTTCCATCTTAATCAGCTTGAATTTGTTAGCCCTCATCCAACCCATTACAGGCTCTGGTTCAGCACCTTCACCGCCCCAGCTGACTCTGACGACAAAGAGAAGTAGAGCTGAGTATCATCAACATACTGGTGACACCCAACTCCTAAACCCCTAATGACCTCTCCCAGCGGCTTCATGCTACATTCCTCTATGATCTGATTGATTGCTACTTGATGGGCTATAAAAATTTCCATCATACTGTTTGTTATAATGTTCCTTCACTGACATATGCTGAGCTCTGCTCAGTTGTGGTGCACTCATGAATAACTTTCCTGACTGGAGATTGCTCTTGGGGTGGGGTGGGGGAAATGATTATACAATTAAGGCAGGAAAGTAAAACTCTTAAAGGCCTCTTTTTTCAGTTGTTTGAATTGGGTCCAGATGGAGGCGATCACGAGACAGATGGCGACCTTCTTGCCGAAACTGATGTCTTGGCATATGATTGTGCTGCGAGGTAAAATTAAAACTTAATTGATCTTCATTTGAGTAGAGAATTGTTTGCATCTGTAGAATTATTTGACACATAATGAATATAACTGCAAACTGCACTAATATGTCAAAATTTGACAAACAATATTAACGCCCGAGATAAACGAAGTCAATATAGAGAAATGCAAGGTATAAAAAGATTTGCTAGTTGAGATGTCGCATCTGGGTAGGTCTTTCCCTCACTCCCTCACGTATTCTAAATTGGATGCATTCCCATGGCTCCTTTCTAATTTGATATGCCTGCAGAGGGAAAACAGTGCCATTCATCACTTCTTCGGATCCTGGCCCAAGTGCTTTATGACAAGAAGGGCAGGGAACAAATAAATAGTGTTACATACGTCATTGTGCTGCATACTTCTCGGTCTAGGACTGCATGTTTAGCCTACCATATCGTTAAGAGGACATTCTGTCTTGATCTTAGTGATGATCATAGAATATGAGTGGAGGCAGCCTCCCCTCCACAGTAGTTTATCCTCCAGGTTACTAGCCTGAGTAACTTATAGCATATGTACACTCAGAAGTAAGTCCCAAACAGTGAAGTCCATGATATAAGTTCTTTTCTTTGCCAGGAACCCAGGTAGACTTCAGCAAGTTTCTCTCTATTAGCCTCAACACACACTACTCAACTACAAAGATTGTAGTAAGGACTAGTGAGAATGTAGGTGAAGCAATGGGAAGGCACCCTTAAAGGAAAATATAGTTGCTAGCTAGTATATTAATTATATATCCTGTGACTATCTATACTCCCCCCACACACAAAATACCTTAAAATATAGCTTGTGAAGAGGAGAAAGCAGTATAATATAGGTTGTGTTCATTAAATAATGAGCATGCTCAAGAAAATCAACACTAACCTGTTTGTTTTCAGTAATACAGAACAACATATGCTATGTATTGGATCCTCACATAGCTTTCAGGAAACAGAAGGGCTCCTTCTGTTCAACAGAGGATCCTGTAGGCAGGGGTGGGGAAGCAGGGAGGAAGGTCGTCGTCCCGTCCCCGTCCCCCCCCCCCCCCGATTTCCCAACCTACCACTGCAGCCCAACTACAATTTTCTGGAGGATCCCCCCCATTCCTCTGGAGCATATTTTCAGAGGATGCAAAGAGCCACAGAGCTAAGTGGGAATTGACTAACGCTGCCTTCCCCTATTTCTACCAGCACCAACCAAGCCTGGATACAAACCTACATAAAAGTTAATTTCTGCAGTCAAGTTGAGCACGCTTCAACTCTGAAGCATTTTGTTGCTCTTCTGTTGCCCCCAAATCTCTTGCAAAGTACTATTAAAATGAAAATTTGAAAATAAAATAGTAGATGCATTGTATTTTACTTGTGTTATCGTTTTTTGTTGTGGAATGTAGACATTAGATTAGATTTTTTTTCTTGTGTCTTTCTTTCAGGGAAAAGTACGCAATGATGTTCGATGAACCAGTCCTTTTGCAAGCTGGTTGGTGGTATGTAGCCTGGGCACGAGTGTCTGGTCCTAGCAGTGACTGTGGATCCCATGGGCAAGCTTCTATTACGACTGATGATGGGTAAATATTCGTTTCTTTGATGCGTGAGTGTGTGTTTGTTGGGGGTGTTAGTGTCGGAAATGGAGGCCATATGACTGATGTTTGAATAGTGTTTCTTCTTTCAGTGTTGTCTTCCAATTTAAGAGTTCCAAGAAATCAAATAATGGTACAGATGTTAATGCGGGCCAGATTCCACAATTATTATACAGGTAATCCTTTACCTTTTTTCTTCTTTTAAGATATCAGGGGAGGAAGGGAGAGGTTTAATACAGTGTTCAGTGATATCTACCATCCCTTACCACAACAGAAATTTCTTGTTTTTGTAAGCGCTATTGCAGTTCTGTAACTTTTCCTGCTTGAAGAAGATGGAGTTGTTAGAGTGTACCACTGTTTATTTCTATAAAACCAAGTTCTAGAATGAAGGAGATACTTCTCCCCCCACCCCTATTTTTGCTTTCAGGCTGCCAACAAGTGATGGCAGTGCATCGAAAGGAAAACAGCAAACAAGCGAGCCCGTGCACATTTTAAAGCGATCTTTTGCAAGAACTGTCTCAGTGGTGAGTCTGTTTGGGTGTGTTCATTATTATACCGTCCAAAATAGTCAATAGACTGTAGTTTAATTTAAACTATGTTTTAATGTTCCACTGTGCCACATGGAAGCATTTTATATCAAGCCTTAACTTTTCATGTGTCAGTTAGCATGAATGGCATGTTCATTCCTAAGTAAATTTGGTTCAGGGTGATGCTATTTTTCTCATGCATTGTTGAAGAAACCGAATAGGAGAACATGATGGTTATTTTCCTTATTTAATATTCCTATTTGTCCATTACTGTAGTAGCTTTTTTCTTTACATACAGAAAAATAGCATTCTTGTGCAATCCCATCCCCCCCCCCTTTTAGATATTTTTTGATTCCAGATTAGGACATAATTTCCAATGCCAGATTCAGGTCTACAATTTAGATACATCATGCAAATGGAGCATGACTACTTACTTTGTATAATTTATTCTGGGTCTTCAAGTTATGAAAAAAGGAAAAACATGCATGGTACTGAAAGCTGAGATTCTCAGGAAGTTGAATTTTGCACTCATCACAACTTTCCTTGCTTTTTTTTTGCACTTGCATAGAGTTTCTGCTTTAAGGTCAAGGGATCAATTCAATAAGAAAACTTCCTATGTTCGTTTAAGAAATGGGAGAAAAGACAGCCATTCCTGTGCAAATCTTTGTGTCAGATATGATTTTTAGTGAGATCCTGAACAGTGAATTTAGATAAATACATCAGCATTCCTCATAGGTTCTTACATTTGACTAGGTCTAGTTTATCCAGTTAGATGTTTCATTTCCCCACACTAATTCAGTATTTCTCAAAGGTTATGAAAGTGTGGGCATGGCTTCTGGATTTCTGCCTTGTGCTGCCCACATCCCTGCCCCAACCGTGGTAATTAGTTCCGTAGGTGAATATGTAGAAATTCACAAGTGTATGCATCTTAGTGTTGAATGAGAGGATATGTGGGCTAGGTTATTAATCCAACATATTGGTACTATAAGAGGGGGCGGGGAAGGACACCTCTGATCCTTTCCTGAAACCGGAAGAGTAAGTGCAATTCCTGAATTTCTTTCTCCCCAAATCAAGCAGGAATCGTGCTGGAATTGTTTCTTTATCTGTTGAAAATCACTTCGGAAAGTTTTAATTGAAGAGCAGTATATCAGTGGAGGGGACTGTAGATTAATGAGGGTCCCCTGCAAGGACAAAGGAAACTCTGCCTGCTTCTGGATCATATGTTTCCCTGGAACTTTCTGCCCTGCTTCAGGTGTCCCTCACTACCCAGTGAGGCCCTGTTCCACAGTTTAAGAATCGCTACACTAATTAATCTTCATGGTTTGAAGTTGTTTGCTTTTCACCT
The DNA here is from genome assembly GCF_023053635.1 of Elgaria multicarinata webbii. Taxonomy (NCBI): domain Eukaryota; kingdom Metazoa; phylum Chordata; class Lepidosauria; order Squamata; family Anguidae; genus Elgaria; species Elgaria multicarinata. The sequence goes on along the minus strand of NC_086175.1, from coordinate 22,177,006 downwards.
GTTTTTTTTTAATGACCTTCTTGTCCTGAAACAGGAGTGCTTTGAATCCTTATTGAGCATTCTTCATTGGAGCTGGACAACCTTAGTGTTAGGAGTAGAAGAGCTTAGAGGATTGAAAGGATTCCAGTATACAGCTACCCTTTTGGATTTAGAAAGGCTGCGATTTGTTGGCACCTGTTGCTTGAGGTTACTCCGTGTCTACACGTGTGAGATATATCCAGTATCAGGTAACATGCTTAGCTCCAATATATTACATGTATGAAACTCAAATTTACACATAGGCCTTTATAGCAAAGTTAATTCGTTGGGTGATATCTCCTGGCTTCTTGCATGGGGAATTGTAGGCATATTTTCACTAGATGCTTCTTGGAGACTTCATAATTTACTATGGGTGAGTTCAGATAATCACATCTTGGTTTAATAAGTCAAGTTATGAACACGTCTTTTGGCAATGCACACATCCCTTAACTTTATCCTTTATAATGGTAGCAAAGAAACCAGGGTTTCATCTAAACCGGGAATCTAGTGTGATAATGAGGAAAGCCCCCATTCTGGATTGTTTATGGATTAAACAAACCAGAGATTAACTCAAAAACAATTCACATATCACTCTAAAACTTAATGCCAGGGGGCATTTGAATGTTGTTTTTTGAAACTGGAAATGGCTAGCATGCTCTGTGCATTACCACAAATCTTGGGTTAATTAACCAACAATTTACCTTCATGACATGCAAATGGCCCCATTGAGAGAAGTACAGTCACTTCTAACTCAGGCTAACAAAGAGTGTGTACTAGCAGCTTAAGAAAAAGTTGGATGACATGTTGCCAGTGATCTGACTGAAAAGGTCAGTGCTGGAATATCGGGGTTCACACATCACACTAAGACCTTACGAATGGGGCATTCATAGGTTGCTCATTGAAACCAGAAATAGCTTTTGCACTCTGTGAATCACCACAAATCATGTTAATTGATTTGCCATGTGAAACAGGGCAATGTAAGGATGTTAGGGGGACTACTAACCCAAGCTCTCACTCTCCAGCTGGTCAAGCCTTAAGCTGTTCTCTCCCTTTTTATTTTCCTGTGGCTTAAAACCTATTAATGTGACTCAGGTGGTCTAGAAGAATGGGAGGAGAGCTCTCCTTTGAGGCCGTCAGAAACTCACTTCAAAACCTCGGGTCTAGATTGACAGTATTTATTAATGAGTATAATCACGGAACAAAGGAAAGCATACAGATACTTGGAAAATAAAAAGTACAATACCCATTTAACCTATGCTAAGTGATTGTTCAGAGGCGGTCTGTGTGTTTCTTTTATGAACCCAAACTCCATTCCTTGATTGGATCGCTGGTAGCAATTTTGTTAACATACTTCTGTCTTTTTCCAGCGACCACAAAAGCTGTTGTTGAAGAAACCAGTAAACTGGCAGACTGTATTGGGAAGACTAGAACCTTACTAAGAAAAATTTTATCTGAAGGAGTTGATCACTGTATGATAAAGCTGGACAATGACCCGCAAGGATATCTCACTCAGCCACTGAGTCTTCTGGAAGCTGTTCTTCAGGAGTGCCATAACACTTTCACGGCCTGCTTTCACTCTTTCTATCCAACACCAGCTCTTCAATGGGCTTGCCTTTGTGACTTGCTAAATTGTTTAGATCAGGTACTAAAGAGACTTTTCACATAGTCTTTACAGTTCAGAAGCGATATTGTGAGACCTCTACATGTATCTTTCAAACACTGTTCACTGGCATAGATTTGCTTTGCCAAAAAGGTGAAAGGTATTGGTAGCCCATGTTTTCCCTATATATGCCATGAAGTAGCCTTCTCATTGTGCACCTATACTGTGACTAATACCTCCAGTCTTCAATGATGTACCATAAAATAAAGACAATTGCAAAAGTAGTTTTAAAACGTTTACCACTCAGATAGTCTGAAAATATACAGCTGAAAAGCTGTTTCTGGGGTGTTAAATACAAGAGAGGGCTAGAAAGGAGTTAGTGAGGATGGAAGGAGGTGCACAGGAAAAGGAAGTATTTGCCTCACCCCCCACCCCAATCTGCTCTTCTCTCTCCTGGATACCTCCAGTTCTTTCCCTATCCCTCCCACCTGAGCGTCCCTCTCATCACCACTGTCTGCTGGCTCCCTTCCCACTGCCTGTCAGTTCCATCTTTTACCTATGCCAGTAGGTTGTTTTCTTCAACTCAGCCAGCAAAGCTCCTTGTCTGACAGGTTGTGAACTAGAGCCTGCATTTTGCCCTTTGTTCTCTTCAGTGGCATAAAGGACTTTCACATGTACAGCCTTCAGCCCACTGGTTTTGAAGGTCAGCAGGTGTGTCATTTCAGCTCCCTCTGGGGTTTTGTCGTGTTTTTCTTTTTGTTTCGTTTTGGTTTTTTTGCAGAGGTAGGGGATGACCATAATCAGTAATAACCCCTTCATTCTGCCTCATCTCAGTCCCCTGTATTGTGCTTTCAGTATCTGCACTCAGGACACTGAAATTTATAGATGTTTTTCATTTCAACATGCATTCCCATGAGATAGTACCAAAACTATTTGTACTTTTGTATAGCATTACAGCAAAAGCTACATTTCTTCCTCTTTTTTTACATTGATCCAGTATGTCACTTTTACAAGCATTTTTAAATTATTATTTTTAAGGATATCCAGGAAGCAAACTTCAAAACTTCGAGTAGTAGGCTTCTTGCAGCTGTAATGTCAGCCCTGTGCCATACATCTGTGAAACTGACGTCTATCTTCCCTATTGCTTATGATGGAGAAGTCTTACTGCGTTCTATGGTGAAACAAGTTAGCACTGAGAATGATTCTGCACTGGCCCACCGCTTCCCTCTGCTGGTAGCACACATGGAAAAACTTAGTCAGGTGAGTATCATCTGCAAAAAAACCTCTGCTACGGTGTGAAAATTCTTAAGCACGTTTCGATAGTTTTCCACATTTGTAGTAAATCCTTAGAATCAGTTATGGCATTTTTTTTTTAATACTGAGCACCTTACGAGGGGAAAACCGTAGGAAAAGATACAGTCAGCTTTTCATGATCTCTTCCCATCTAGACTGGTTGCGTATTTCTTTTCCTGGATTACTGTAACTAGGCCCAGAGTTTTCATGTTACCTGAAACTCAGCACTATTCAATGGTGCTATTCAAGTTCAGTTTTGAACCATGAAGTGATTTTAAATGCATGTGTGAAACAGCCCTAAGTTCTCTTACTTACAGGTAATTTTGTGTGAGAACTAACTTCTAATCTACCAATCCATTCTACAGAGTGAAGAAAATATCTCAGGGATGACAAGCTTTCGTGAAGTGCTTGAGAAAATGCTAGTTATTGTTGTGTTGCCAGTAAGAAACAGCCTTAGACGTGAAAATGAACTGTTCTCTGCACATCTGGTTTCTAATACCTGTGGATTACTTGCAAGTATTGTGAGTGAACTCACAGCTTCTGCATTAGGTTCAGAGGTAATGTAGTTAATTCATTAACACAATTACAGCACCATATTCCTTGTCTGTGCCTGTTAAGATAACACTACAGTAAGACAATTAATATATCCATATTAAATTCAGATATTTTTCTCTAATGATGTTGGAATTATTTTTTATTTCTCTGGAAATAGTGTTAATGATTTTAAGCTTATGATGTATTTTGTCTGGTATAGTATCCCAGAACATATTAACATGGGGCAATTCTAGTTGCTTTCGTGGATGTTTTTGTAGGGATGGTTAACCAAATAGTTCACAGACAATAGAATAGTTTATGAAAGGGTATTATTGGACGATTTCATATATGTAACTTGCATTAGAAATGAAGCCTAATTTTTATTTATTTCATTTATATACCACCCCATAGCCGAAGCTCTCTGGGTGGTTTACAAAAGTTAAAAACAGTGAGCATTAAAAAGTATACAAAATTTAAAATTTATGTTTTCTCTTCCATGTGGATCCTCTGGTGTTTTTGAAAACGTTTTCTGTTTTGCTTCTCTGCAGACTGATGGGCTCAACTCTCTGCATTCTGTCAAGTCAAGCCCAAATCGATTCACAAAAACAAGCCAAGGAAGAAGCTGGAATACTGGGAATGGGTCTCCTGATGCAATTTGTTTCTCTGTGGATAAACCTGGAGTCATTGTTGTAGGATTCTCTGTCTACGGAGGAGGAGGAATCCATGAATATGAACTGGAAGTACTAGTTGATGATGTATGTATTATGCATAAAAATAGTAAATAACCACAATTAATGAAAAGCCCACACAATGCAACAGTGATATTGCCTTTGCTGCTACAATTAACAAAAAATTAACATAAAACTATTTATTTATTTATTGCATTTTTTATACCGCCCAATAGCCGAAGCTCCCTGGGCTGTTCACAAAAATTAAAACCATTCAAAGTATAAAACAAACAGTATAAACACATGATATAAAATACAATATAAAAGCACAACCAGGATAAAATCAGCAGCAGTGCAGAAACGCAGATTTAAAATACAAATTTAAAACAGCAAAGTTAGAATTAAATTTATAGACTGTTAAAATTCTGAGAGAATAAAAAGGTCTTCATCTGGCGTCTGAAAGAATACAGTGTAGGTGCCAGGCGAACCTCCTTAGGGAGCTCATTCCACAGCCGGGGTGCCACAGCACTTGAATGAATGTGGATTCTTACGCTTCCTGTTACTTTTGTCCAATAGTCTAGGCGAGTAGAATTTAACCTTTGGAAACCTATGCCCACTTGAAACAAGGGGATGCTGTTTAAATTTAGTGTGCATGTTCCCCGTCTCCTTCTTTGTTATAATTACCTCAGACATGGAGTTGGGAGTGGGCATGGATAGGGGGCTAGAGATCCCTAGCAATATTCTTAGTACCTATATGCTAACGTGCAATTTGAAGGACTTTTGGAGGGAATATCACATGTAACCTCAACAGTACTGCCCTTTCTGCTCTCCCTGACCCCATCTTTATACTTCTCCTTCAAAGAAGTGTGTGTGGGGTGGGGGGGCGGGGAGAGCGTAAAGGTTACTCAGCTTAAGTTGGCCATGGCCCTGCTAGTTGAAGGCCAGTGAGCTAGGCTAGAAATTTAATAGTATTTTTTTAAGTACTCTTAATACTTTGGTTGTGATATAGCAATTCTAGCATTACTGTTGTGACTTGGGAATATGGAGCAGAGCATCACGCTTTGTTTATAGATTTATTTCTTACCTTTTAAAATGTTTAGGTTGCAAGATAGGCAAGTTTGGGAGACTCGTGAGTTATAAAACAGCAGAATGTGTGACTGTGTTGCCTTTAATCCTTTGACCAGTGTAGATATTTGGTCTCATTCTCTGCTGTTTTGCCCCTATTTGCGGTTTGTGCATTGAACTTCACATTAGCATAAGGGTCTAACCATGTGCAGCCTGTTGTATTCAGGCCCCACCTGAAATGCAGGATGGAGGGGTGTGGCTTGTCCTGATAGGGCTACATATGTTGGGCTCAGTGGGCAGTATCCAACAGGGCACAACCGCTAATATAAACTACTGCTACTAATTGTGAATGTGAAGCACTCAAGCGCCATAACCATATGGTTAGCTGACAGTTTTCCCCCACGCACGTTGGGATACTGCCCACTGTGTATAGGTGCCTAGGCAAATATGAACTGATGGATTTAAATGTTGTTATAAAAACACATATGCAAACATCCCCTCTTCTCAAGCTCCTGCTTGTCTGTTGTTGTTTATCTAGCACCATCGGTTTGCATGTTGCTTTACAGAATAATTAGCCATTTTGTTTTCTTTTGAAGACAAAGCTTGGTAGAGATTCTTCAAATAAATAAATAAGTGAAATCATGTGAAGGCCAGCAGAATGTAGTAAAACAAAGCAAAGGCACTCTCCCCCCCCCCCCCCCCGGAAATGCAAGAGTGAGCAGAAAAGCAGTATGTAATTTCAGTCACATGTGCTTAGGGTAAATTACAGGCTAAATTACACTAGGACATGGGGACTAGGATTGAGACAAAGTCTTCACAGAAACTGAATTTTGAGGAGAGATTTGAAGAAGTGAAAGAGAGATGGCACCACACAGGTATTTTGGGAGTCCGTTCCAAGTATATAGGGCAGCAAGAGTGAAAGGGCAAAGACATTGGAGGGAACAGGAAACCTGTGGGCGTGGGTGGAGCTGAAGGAGCAAAGATCATGGAGAAAGACATACCAGGATTATTTTTTTTTGACAGACCTGCATTAAAGAATTGACCTTTGCTCTTTTAATATAGAGTGATCATACAGGAGATTCAACTCATTCTCATAGATGGACGTCTTTAGAGTTGGTTAAAGGGACCTATACTACAGACGACTCCCCAAGTGATATTGCTGAAATTAAACTTGACAAAGTTGTTCCCCTGAAGGTAAAGAAAACAATATATTTTTGAATCTGAAAAAATATTTCTGTATTATGTTTTTACTGAGAAGAGAACACCCAGCTCCATCAAACATGAGCTGTTTCTAAAATTTAGCATTTTTAAAGCCTTCGTTAGTCTTATTTTTATTTCTGAATATTTTAAATATTAAGGCATAATAGCAGGAATTGTTAGTGGTAAAAATGCAATCAGGAAGGTTGCTTCAGTGTATTGCATGTAGCTATGCAGAAAGCATGTATAAATTGAAGATGGTTGTGTATTGCCTTATATTGAATAAAAATGTTATTTGGAGAAGAATGCTGCAGGCCAACATTTTAAAAAATCAATTATTTTGAGAATGTGTATGCTGCCCTTAAAACATTCAGGATGTCTCTCGCATGTGAAAACAAATAAAATATTGCACGTTAGTTTAATGTGGCATGTTTTCCTGGTGTTTGATTTGAAGGAAAATGTGAAATATGCGGTCCGTTTGAGAAACTATGGGAGTCGCACAGCTAATGGAGATGGAGGAATGACCACTGTACAATGCCCAGATGGCGTAACATTTACTTTCAGCACATGTAGTTTGAGCAGTAATGGCACAAATCAAACACGGGGACAGATTCCACAGATTCTTTATTACAGGTATGAATTGTATGATTGAATTACATGAGTTCTGCTTGGTTTTATAAGTAAACAGTACAAGGCTTCCACTGTAGAAATGTTGTGATAGAACTACTGATTTTTGAAGGAGGACTATCAGTAATATCCTCGTGTGACGATTTGGAAAATAAGAGGCCTGGGAAGAAGGATGCTTTTAAATGTGATATATCCTGTTGTATTGTTTGAAAAACCTAGTACTTTTTTCTTTGTACTAGCATATTTTACTTAATGCCCCCATGAACTTTGTGGCTTAATTGTTCCATTTTCCAGAAGTGAGTATGATGGTGATCTACAGTCCCAGCTCCTGAGCAAAGCCAATGAAGAAGATAAAAATTGTAGCAGAGCACTTTCTGTCGTGAGTGCTGTGGTGCGAGCTGCTAAAGACCTTTTACACAGGGCTCTTGCTGTAGATGGTAAGAATATGTTACAGGAAGGGCTGTGTTCCCCTTATTCAAAATTCATTTCTGATAGTGAGTTTCTGTACTGTGAATGTTTGCCCTTTAGATCTTCACTCACTTTATAAAAGGGTTGTATGCTATTGTATAGTTACACTGACAGTGTACAATTATAGCAGAAAGAGAGATAACACCCAAATGTTGTATCTTGTTTCATGGTTTTGATAAATGTGAAATCTTATTTAGTCTGACACTAGTACTTCCTGCAAACCTCTGTGTGCATTGAGAGTGGGAGAGGTCTCTGCCCACCCCATTCTGCATACAATTTAATGATTGAATCAGGAATGTTAAATCAGGAATGTTTTTCCTCCTAAACCTTCTCCTCATCTCTCATTCTCTCTTACTGTCAATGATGTTACGCTTACTCCGGTCAAGGAAGCTCGTAGCCTTGGCTTTATCTTCGACTCCTCGCTCTCCTTTATTCCTCATATTGAGGCAGTAGCTAAATCTTGTCGATTTTTCCTGTATAATATTGCCAGGATTCGATCATTTTTGTCTGTCCCTTCTGCCAAGACGCTTGTTCATGCACTGGTTATTTCACGGTTGGACTACTGCAACCTTCTTCTCTCTGGCCTTCCTTCTTCTCACATCAGCCCGTTGGTTTCTGTTCACCACTCTGCCGCAAAGATCATCTTCTTAGCACGCCGCTCCGACCATGTTACTCCGCTTCTGAAATCTCTTCATTGGCTTCCAATTCACTTCAGAATCCAATATAAACTTCTCCTGTTAACCTTCAAAGCTTTTCACGGTCTAGCTCCTTCCTATCTCTCCTCTCTCATCTCACACTATTGCCCCGCTCGTGCTCTTCGCTCCTCTGATGCCATGTTTCTCGCCTGCCCAAGGGCCTCTACTTCCCTTGCTCGGCTTCGTCCATTTTCGTCTGCTGCCCCTTACGCCTGGAACGCTCTTCCAGAACATTTGAGAACTACAAGTTCAACCACAGCTTTTAAAGCTCAACTAAAAACTTTTCTTTTTCCTAAAGCTTTTAAAACTTGATGTTGTGCAGACTTCTACTGTTACTTTCTACTGTTAGTTTTTCCCTACCCTGTGCCTGCTTACCCTTCCCTGTACCTGTTGGCATTCTCTTCCCCTCCTTATTGTTTTACTATGATTTTATTAGATTGTAAGCCTATGCGGCAGAGTCTTGCTATTTACTGTTTTACTCTGTACAGCACCATGTACATTGATGGTGCTATATAAATAAATAATAATAATAATAATAATAATAATAATAATAATAATAATAATAATAAACACAAACCATTATCATCTGTATGCATGGGAGGAGTGTGCAACCTCTAAAGTAGACCTCTGCCTTCAGGTACAGGCAGAGATAAGCAGCATCTGAGCACAGGCCTACAGTCTGCCACATAAAGTGATATAGGCATTATACTATTAGGTAAAATAATTATGGCTTTAAGTAAAGATATGGAAATAGTGTAAAACTTAAATAATAGCTATAATCCATAGGGCATGGTCCAGCCACATTTGACTGTTATTTCAGTACTGTTGACGAGAGTTCCCTTTGGGCCTGTTCAGATGACACCCTAAGCCATGGTTAGGCCATTAATCCTTTTGCAGTAAATGGTTAGTGAGCGTATTTAAACCATGGTTGTGTAGCTACTATGGTTAGGAATGATTCACACGACACACTAAGTCATGGTTCACATGACACACTAAGCCATAATGTTTAGCTCAAAATGCTTAAAAGCCATGGCTTAGCATGTCATCTGAACAGCATGTCATTGTAATCAGTGGAACATAAAACATTTAAACCTGGCTCAAATGAATAAATTAATTGTTTTGCTGTGTCTTAACTATTTCAGTGAATAATGGAAAATGACTTGTATTTTCAAAGAAGTCTTTGTAATGATCTTTGGGTTTGTCTCTTTTAGCTGATGACATTCCGGAACTACTCAGCTCTTCCAGTCTCTTTTCCATGCTCCTTCCTCTTATCATAGCCTATATAGGGCCTGTGGCTGCAGCTATTCCTAAGGTAAGTTCTTTGAAATCTCGATTGGTTTAATTTTTTAAGACTATAAGACAACTTCCTTTGTGTTTACTCATGGAACTCTGGATTGTATTCACGTTCTAGTACTCTAAGAAGTTACCTTGAAATGGTTAGACTATCTTACTTTTAGAGAACATCCATTATGGTTTCTTGTGGTTTGTGGTTCACCACATTTATGTTTTGATCATCATGTGAAGGATGCTTGAAAGCTTCAAAGTTGAAACTCAACTGCTGCATTTGTTCTAGTAGAACTCTATAGCTCTTGTTAAGAATTGAATGAGCAATTCTGGATAAGTTAGTTATTAGCTGGTGTCATGCCTCCACTGGAGGAATCCTCAGAGGAAGAGCTGGATCTCCCAGAAATTGAGGATACCCCAGATCAATCACTGTCACCTGACCATGAGGAGCCTGGGCCCTCAGGGGAGATGACCCACCACATGTAAGCTTGACCCTTGCCCATCTTGGCTAAAATGATCTAGCAGAGGTGGATTGATTGGGTGGGTCCAGGGGGTGGGAAATGCCTCACTCTGTCACGGGGTGGTCCCTCCTGCCTTGAGAGAGGCTGTAGTGCACCCTCCTGAAGAGGAAAGGTGCTTGAGCGTGTGGTGGCTGGGCAGCTTCAGATGTTCTTAGAGGAAACTGATTATGTGGTTTCAGACCAGGGCACAGCACTGAAACAGCTTTGGTTGGTCTAACTGTCGACCTACTCCAGGTGAAAGACAAGGGGGCGTGCTACCTTGTTGATCTTCCTAGGTCAACAGAGTAGCTTTTGATACCATTGATCATGATACCTTACTGGATCAGCTCTGTAAGATGGGAGTAGGCGGCACTGTGTTACAGTGGTTCCGTTCCTACCAATTCCAGAGAGTGGTATTCAGGGATTCCTGTTCCACCCCATAGCTATTAAGCTGTGGGGTTCCACGGGGCTCTATTCTACTCCATGCTGTTCAACATCTTTATGAAGCCACTGGGTGAGGTCATTAAGGTTTTTTGGGTTGGGTGCCATCAGTATGCTGATGATACTTGGCTCTATTTCTCCTTGTTGGATTCAGCTGGGGTGGTAAAGGTGCTGGACCAGTGCCTGGAGGCTATAATGGGCTGGATGGGTGCTAATAAACTGTAGCTGAATCCTGATAAGTCAAAAGCTCTGTGGATTGGTGGTTCCTGAATACGGGAATTGGGTAAGCAACCTGTTCTGGATGGAGTTGCACTCCCTCTGAAGAAACAGGTGCATAGCTTAGGAGTACTCCTAGATCCATCCTTGTCACTAGAGGCCCAGGTGGACTCCGTGGGCTGGAGTACTTGGGGTCAGCTTCAGCTGATCTGAATGTTTTAATAAAATAAATAAATAATAAATATATCCTGGAAAGAGGAACAGAAAGGTACCAAGTGTTTATAAAGCTGTCTAGAAAAGATATTGACTCATCCTGTTGTTGACACACATTCCTTTCACTTGACATTTTAGTATCAGTGTCATCAGATTTATTTAGGAATATGCGTATATTTTTATACTAAACATCAGGATTAAATAGAATTAATGTGAATTTAAGAATATTAAAATGGAGCACTGTAATGTATCTTCGGAGATGTATTTTAGAGACATATTTTCAGTTTTTCAAATACTTTGTCACATTACAGGTTGCGGTTGAGGTTTTTGGCTTAGTTCAGCAGCTGCTTCCATCCGTAGCCGTTTTGAATCAGAAGTATGCCCCTCCTGCCTTCAATCCCAATCAGTCTACAGACAGCACCACAGGAAACCAACCTGAACAAGGGCTATCTGCTTGTACTACCTCTAACCACTATGCTGTCATTGAATGTGAACACCCCTACAAGCCAGCATGTGTTACTCACTACAAGGTATGTACTATTCAAGTCTGTACCAGTTTGCCCTTCCTTAAGCATTTTGTTGACTGTTTGATTCTGTTGCGAAGCATGCCATTTTAATTTGATTCAGCAGCTACTTCAGGTGTTGTGTAAAGGGGCAAAGAATGCAGCATTTGGATACTTAAACAAAGTCCATGTTGCAAATACCTTAACAGTAAGCAATGTGGTGCTATAAACAAGCAATATATTGTTTGCCTGAGGAATTGCAGTTTAAATACATATAGCAATCATTATTGTTCCATATATTAAATGCTAATATAGATGTTACTGGTGTTCGTAACCTGACCTAACTGGTTAGGGTACTTTCTCTTAGATTTTTGTCAACTAAGTATTCAGCTCAGCAGATCTAGAGATTTGTCCACCTCTATGCTTCTTGAGAAAAGGACTATAAAAATAAATAAATTATGACACAGAAATCCAAACCCCGTCCTCAGAATGAATTATTCAGAAACGTATGTTTACTTAATTCATTCAGTTGTGTTTGTAATTTATATTTTTGCTTCTCCTCAATATTCAACTATTGGGAAACAATAAATGTGATAAAGGCGCAAGGAAGCAAAGGTGACTTGAGTCATTGTAGGTTGTAAAAGGTAGTAGGACAATGACATGAAATTGTAAGGCCTTGGTAAGGATGGTGGATGGAATTGTTGTTCAGAAGTGTGGCTTTCTTTCTTGATTAGGCAGTTTGCTTGTCTTCTACACCCACAGATCATCATCTTAATATAACTGGTCAAAAATATCTCACTTTATTGAGCAGCTGTGCAATTTATTTATTATTACATTTATAGACGCCCCATAGCTGAAGCTGTCTGGACGGTTTACAGAATTGTAATGGACTGTATATAGCAGGCATACATCTTCCATTCAGCCCCCCCCCCCCCCTCACTCATTTCAGAGTTTGGTAGCAAATCTATTTCTATTCCAAATGTGTACTAGGATCCTGATTTTTGAAGATGCCGCCTGATACCGAATGTAACTCAGTTGTGAACCAAACCACAGCCAAACAAATGTCAATTAAGAAAGAGAAAGGGACATTAATTCCCCCCTCCTTTTGCTCAGGTGACTTTTCCAGAATGTGTCAGGTGGATGACAATAGAATTTGATGCTCAGTGTGGAACTGCTCAATCAGAGGATGTTCTTCGCTTGCTCATTCCTGCCCGAATCCTCCAGAATTCAGGGTTTGGACCAAAGCAGACTTCTGTTCATGAGAATCTTAATTCATGGATAGAACTGAAGAAATTTTCAGGCTCATCTGGGTGGCCAACTATGGTCCTGGTGTTGCCAGGTAAGTACAATTTTTAAAAAAATGTATAATGGTTGGCCAGAATTGACCTAAACTGTAGTCTTAGAAAATAAATTCTCTTCTTTCAGCAAGATGAAAATTATGTAGACTTTATGAATGTGGGATTTTTAGGAATGAAATGGTGTTGTATGGTATTCTTTGTGTGTTGTTTCAAAAGGCATTGATTTGCTTAATGAGTAAATATTTGAAATACGGAGCTTGGGAAGCAATGACAAAATCCAGCTGATGGTTAAGTGGTTGAGTGAATACATAAAATCATGTTGCTTAACTACTTTTTCATAGATGAAGATTGGATGTTGTGCTGCAGTACTCATTCTACTTTTAGTCCAGAATCATATAGTTTGGAGCATGTGGGTGGGCTCTGGGCGGTTTTTGTGAACCGCCCAGAGAGCTCCGGCTATTGGGCGGTATAGAAATGTAATAAATAAATAAATAAATAAATAGTTTGGAGCATGTGGCAGTGATAGTGTGTTCCAATGCCATGTGCTATTCTAGATCAGTAGAGGTTAATTACTGGGGAAAGAATAGCATGGATATTAGATGGTGTGTGGAATTTGGATAAATAAGCTTACACGTTACTGATTTTTACTGTAGATGACTTGTTGCCCATTTTTGTTGCTTCATTAAATCTGTTACTTCATCTTAGGTAACGAGGCACTCTTCTCTCTGGAAACTGCATCAGACTATGTGAAAGATGAAAAGGCTACTTTCTATGGTTTCAAGTGTTTTGCAATTGGCTATGAATTTAGTCCAGGGCCTGATGAGGTAAATATAAAATTAAGTCTTGCAACCTTTTAAAAAAATAAATCTCAATTTTTATCTGCAGATTGACTGTATTGTTTTAGTTCTATTTTAACTTGAAAAAAGGAAAGGAACCTCTCGTGCAAGCACTTGAGTCATTGCTGACTCCTAGAGGGACGCCTGCTTTCGCTGACGTTTCCTTGGCAGGCTGAACATATTGTAAAATACATGAATGTGGGGTCATTCTGAAATGAATACATTTCCTAATTTTTTCTTCCATATCTGTAAATGTGAGTCCAATTTCATCATCACAAATGGTTTGAGGCTTAACTGTTAATACAACTCTTTGGACTTTTTAAAACGTTAAATTTATATGCCAGTGTTGTGGGGGGAAATCCCATCAATTCCCCCTGTAGCTCTGTAATCTTCATTCTTTTCATACCAGTTTTCCGCATTAAACCACATCATCTTTCCAAGTCAGTTCTGACGCACCAGTTGAAGACCAATAGTGTAACTTCATCAAGCATAGCTGGGAAGTGAACAGGATTCCGTCTTTAAATTTTCATTTAATTTATTCAAGACCAGGCAAGCTGTCCTAGAGCAAGCATTCAAAGAACAAGGCACCACAACTAAAATTGGCCTTTTTCTGGTCATGTTTGGATTTTCCTGAAAATGCAAGGCGACCTGCAAAAAGGCCTTTCATCTCTCAAGCATATGGGCAGTTTCATGTGGGAGGAGGCGGTCCTTCAGATATAGAGCCTCCAAGCCATTTAGGGATTTAAAGATAAGCCTCAGCATTTTGAATTGTGCTCTAAAATAGACTGGCAACCAATTGCTACACTACTTTCTTACATGCTTTCCCAGCCATGGTTTGCACCCTAGTAGCTATTTGGACTAACTGAAGTTTCCAAGTAGTCTTCAAAAGCAGTTGCATGTATAATACATTGCAACAATCCAATCTGAAGATTACCAGAGGAGGGAAAACCATAGACAAACTGTCTCTGTCCAGGAGAGGTCACAGCTAGTGCACCAGCTTTAGGTGTTGAAAGACATTGGATGTCATGATAGACCTACTTGGGCCTCCAATGAAAAAGCTGGATCTTCCAGCACTGCCAGATTGAGACCCTGATCCTTTAGGGCAGTGGTTCCCAAACCTTTTCAGGTCACTGCCCCCTTGGTTCCACAAACTCATGCCCAGCGCCCCCCTACCCTACGTTATAAAAATCATTATTCAGAATAGTGGTTTTCAACAACCCACTAAGGAAGATAATAACAATAAAATTCAAAACTGTAACAATTAATTGAATATTTATTCAAAATCCAATTAATTTTTTTAGTTTATTCAATTAAGCATAATTGATGAACTTAATCCAGTGATATCATCTTTTCAAAGTCTGATAGTCATTTAGCAAGAATATCAGATATCACATTTAGTAACTAGGGTAGAGTACCTCACTATTCTGTAAATCCTTAATGTGATGGATGGGCTTGATGAAGGGATACCAGTTTCCCAATGTCTGGTTTAAAGTCACTTTACAAGAGTCTTAAATCACCACGTTTAGTAATCTGGAGTCAATTTCTTTGCTTGGAGAGAAGTAGGCAGACTGCACTAAAACCACATTTCACCAAATATGATGTTGGAAATGCAACCAGGAGCTTCTGAAGCACTCTCCACAGTGCAGGATAACGATCAGAAATTTCCTTCTGTAACCCAAACTGGTACGGAAAAGACCACCTCAAGCGCCCCCCTGCCGTCCGCTTGCCTCTTAACTCCCCCACATGCAATCCCGCCCACTTTGGGAACCACTGCTTTAGGGGGAGAGCAACTCCATCCACTGGAATACTGCTTCTCCACTCTGATGAACTATATCTTCCAAGTGTTACTCCATTTTATCAGAATTGGGCTTCAGTTTATTGGTCCTCCTCCAGTCCATTATTGTTTTCAGACACCAATTCAGAACTTCCACTGCCTTAGCCGAATCAGATTTTTAAAAAGGATTCCGCTTCATCCGAATTCAGATGGTCCCTCACTCCAAATCATCAGATAACCTCACTCAGCTATTTCATGTAGATGTTGAAGAGCATGGGACAGGGGGTGAAACCTTGTAGGGACCCAGTAGCATAAAAAACCTCTGGGCTGAATAGTAGTAGTCGCCTAGATGGCAAGGCCGAGGCTTTTTTCCAGTTCATTTACTCATTGGATCAAATGCAACACTTGCCACCAAATTAGGCTTCTGGGCTTTTAATCACTGTTTCCCCAAGGTCGTGCAGTCTGCATTTCACAGCCCATTACACTGCTCTAGTCAAGGCTCCCTTATAAGTTCCCAAAATGAGGCAGTGGTGAATTTCAGGAAATGGTTCTGTTACTTGCACAATGCTTGCATTGCCAGATATAGACTAATTAGAATGTGAAGGTTGATAATGGTTTATACTTTTCATTTAAGTGGTTTAATTAAGTTTGTTATGAGGTTGAGAAGGTGAGGGAATTTGCTGAGCCCCTAAAATCACATTAAAAAGTCTTGTCTGTCTTATTTATTTTAAGGGTATCATTCAGCTTGAGAAAGAGTTGGCCAATCTAGGAGGTGCATGTGCTGCTGCTTTGATGAAAAAAGACCTGGCACTTCCCATTGGTATGTCTCGCTCTCGCTCCTTCAAAGGGTGTCAGTCGTTGTAGGATTCAGAACAACATTTACAGCATGTGCTTTCGCAGGGGTTGGGGATGTGATCTTAAAGATAACTGTCTCAAACCAGAGTGCTTTTTAGATATACTCAGGGGCTTGTGCATACTAAGCAGGATTTTTGTTTTATGAAATATCAGTTCCTGATGCCAAAACACAAACTACTTTTGAGATTGTCCCAAGCTTCAATAATAATTCCCCATGTGGCATGAAGGGCTGACTCTCTTGATGACAGAGAGCCAATAGTCCTGCTTGGCGTGTGGAGCAGCTTGTGGATTGTGGCCAGTAGACTTAGTTTGCCAATTACTTCAAGATGGTCGATACTGAATTTTTAAAATTATGACATATTACAAGCTCACAATATTTTTCTGAAGATACTATCTTGCGAAACATTTATATTAAATGGTGTTTATCCTTTTTTGTGTGTCTTGACCTAGCAGGACTGAGAAAAATGGCTGACTTGTGCTTTTCTAGTAGGCCTACCAGTGTAATACCCCCTCTTTCTTATTTATTTATTTATTACACTTATATACTGCTCCCATAGCCAGGGCTCTCTGGGCGGTGTACAGAAATTCTAAAATTGAGATAAAAACAAGTATACAAAATTTAAAATTCTAAAACACAGAACATACACACATAAAGCATTAAAAACCGTTAAAAAAAACTAAACATGTGGGTGATTAAGATGTGCTGCCATATGCCTGGGCAAAGAGGAAAGTCTTAACCTGGCGCCGGAAAGATAGCAGTGTTGGCGCCAGGCGAGCCTCGTCAGAGAGATTGTTCCACAGTTTGGGAGCCACCACTGAAAAGGCCCTATCCCTCGTTGCCACACTCTGAGCCTCTCTCGAAGTAGGCACCCGGAGGAGGACCTTAGATATTGAACGTAGTGACCGGGTATATTCACGTCGGGAGAGGCGTTCCGTCAGGTATTGTGGTCCCCAGCCGTGTAAGGCTTTATAGGTCAAAACCAGCACCTTGAATTGGGCTCGGAAACATACAGGCAGCCAGTGCAAGCGGACCAGAGCAGGTGTTATATGGCCAAACCTTCTGGTTCCCGAAATCAATCTGGCCGCTGCATTTTGCATGAGCTGCAGCTTCCAAACAGTCTTCAAAGGCAGCCCTACGTAGAGCGCATTGCAGTAATCTAACTTGGAGGTTACCAAGTTAGATTACTTGGTTACCTTTCTTGGGTTCATTCATTTGAGTTTGCATGTGGCTTCACTCTATGACAAGTAACTTTTCCCCAGAAGAGTCGGCCTTTCATCCCAATAATTTTGAACAGGGGACAGGGACCTCAGGAGTTCTCTTGTGCATATAAACAGATGGTTCTTAGGCGCCACCTAGTAGTTGAGGCCTTTCCCGCCCTTTTGGCTCAGTTTTGTGATTTTGCCTCACTGAAGTGGTCGTGTATCCACTCCTCTATGTTCTTCTGACTCAGGCTTCCCCCCACTTCCCAATTTTCTTCCTAACTTTTGCCTGTCTGTACTCTTCCCACCCGTCCCAATTCCTTTTTCAGAAAAAATAGTAAAAATATTTATTTATTTATTTATTGCATTTTTGTACCGCCCAATAGCCGAAGCTCCCTGGGCGGTTCACAAAAATTAAACCCTTTCAAAGTATAAAACAAGCAGTATAAAAACATGATATAAAATACAATATAAAAGCACAACCAGGATACAAAATACAAAAAGAAAAGCCCTCAGGGAGGAACCAGCCCTCATCACCTGCCTTCCTTTTCATTTCTCTCCTCCATCTTGGCCAGCCTTTTCTCCCCTTGTGCCTTTGGCTCTGCTGCTTGCTATGGGGAAAGCAAAAAGGAAAGACTTTCTGCCCACAAGTCTCCTCATAAGCCTCAGCTGGCATCCTCCTCTGGCTCTTCACAAGCCACCTCAGTGGCCTCTGTGAGTGAAGGAAAGGTGACAGTGGCAGCCATTACTGGCTCTCCTCCCATCTGCACTGAAGTGGCTAGTCTGCCTACAACTTATACAAAATGCAAGCCTTTCCATAGCATCCAGAGGTCCCTTTTCCCCATCCTTGGGAAAGTTTTCCTCAGCAGGGCTCAGAGTCAGAACAGGTCCCTGCAATGAGAAAGCCCTAGCCAGCCTGGATGTTGGGAGTTTGGGAGGAAGAGGAGGAGTGGGGGGAGTATGAGTCTGGGTTTAAACAGGAACCCAGTTTTTGCTACATCGTCTCCCAGGCAACTTTTCTAGAAATTCCACCTTTGTCGCTGCAGTGCTTAAAGGAGGTTTTATTAGCTGACTTTTCTAAGCATGCTTTGGCTCATTCTCAACCCTTAAACCTTTCTGTGCCTGCTCCAGCTAGAAATGTTGCGCAGCCCTCTGGCTCTCTCTCTCTCAATGCCACAGCAGGCTGCACAGACTCCTTCAGCTCCAACTCAGGACAGGGTTCATTTATCTCCAGATCCTAATGATGTGCCTAGGGGAAATAAAAAAGAAGACATCAGTCCAACCCACATCTGGACTGTCTTAACCCAGAGGAGTATGATGCAGACTTAATTGTCCTAGATGAATAGGAGTGGAGTGATGAGTCCAACCTCGAGGAACCTGATTCTCACGACCTCTTTCAGGATTCCCATTACCGTATTTCTTCGATTGTAAGACACCATCGATTCTAAGGCGCACACTAATTTCAGTACCACCAACAGAAAAAAAAGCTTTGATTCTAAGAAAAAATAAATTTCTTAGAATATCTTTTATGAGTAGAATTTCTTAGAAATTTCTTAGAAATATCTTAGAAAGAGCTGGGTTTTGGTGCCACTGGGCTGGAAGGGGCTTAGGGGTAAGCAAAAAACCAGGCGCTTACCCTCCCAGCTCCTCTTTGCTCGCATGGCTCGCGGCTGCTGCAGGAACTTCCTCTTTTGGAGGCCTGCCTGCACGAGGAGGAGAGAGACCACTGGAGCTGGAGCTGCCGCGTGAGAGCAGCTTCGGTGGAGCAGCACTTCTTTAGCCTCTGGGCACAGGTTTTTCCGCGGGCGTGAGGGGTTCCAGGTGGGACGCGCGCTTCCCAGCGTGGCGGCTGGGGGGACGGGACCTGGTGCTTGGGGTGTGTGTGAGCCTCCTGACTCTTGGAGCCGCGTGTCTTCCCGGCACGGCTGACGAGGGCCGGAGCTGCACGGGGCGCGCTGTAGGCCCCAATCAGCCTGCAAAGCAATCTTAAAAAGCCCTGCTTACTCAGCTTTCTAAAAGCAATAAAGCTAGAGAGAATGGATGTTTCAGACCCTTTTTTAATAGGATAGAGTCTTTTTGCATCTACCATATTGCTTCGATTCTAAGACGCACCCCATTTTTAGAGCTGTTTATTTAGGGGGGAAAATGCATCTTAGAATCGAAGAAATACGGTACCTTCCCCTGCCATGTAAATCTATGGCAGCCTTGGCTTTGAATCTTTCAGGGGAAGCTCCTAACCCCTCTACGTCTAGGGTGGCAGCTGTTTGTCCTGATCCTCAGACCAAGACAAAAGTGGTGAAGTTGCTTGCCCTTATCCAAAAAGTGATTAAGGGTGAATTGGATTTTCCATTACAGCACAATAAATCCATCACTATTGCTAACAAACATAATAATAATAATAATAATAATAATAATAATAATAATAATAATAATAATAATATTTCTTACCCGCCTCTCTGGATCGAGGTGGGGTACAACAGTAATAAAAACACCATAAAATACATACAACTAATTCAAACGTTTAAAACCAGTGCATCATTAAAAGCAGCATACCATTATGTTTTAGAGCAGCCCATTATTGATCAGATTAAAGCCCCACTTATTGATGTGCCTGTGGCAGCTCTTCACCCGAAAGATACAGATGCACAGGTCAAGGAAACGGTTGAATGCAAGCTGGATTCTGGTTTAAAAAGAGCCCACGAAGCTGCGTCCCTGTATATTCAGGCAGCAGCTTCCACCTCAGTTTGTGCCAGAGCTTCTCTCCTGTGGTTCAAAGACGTGTAGGAAGGGGCACCCCAAGATCCAGCCAGATTATGTAAGACCCTTCTCAAGATCTCTAGGGCAATAGCCTTCATAGAATCAGAGTTGGAAGGGGGGTATAAGGCCATCGAGTCCAACCCCCTGCTCAATGCAGGAATCCACCTTAAAGCATACCTGACAGATGGTTGTCCAGCTGTCTCATCCTGCCTCCTTGGGACAGAAGGTTTCTAATGCCACTCTGAGTAGATGGCTAAAAGTGTGTATTCCCCTAACTTATTCCTGCCTTAAGTTGTTTCCATCTACCAAGATTTTTGCCCATTCTACAAGAGCAGCCGCGACTTCAGCATTTTCCTTTAATGCTCCAGGGCAGCTACTTGGGCAAATCCTAGCATCTTTGTTAAACATTACAAGACACATTCTATGCCTCTATTGAGGTGGCCTTTGGAAGTCGTGTCTTACAGCAGTGGTCCCCAACCTTTTTGGCACCAAGGACTGATTTCGTGGAAGACAATTTTTCCACAGACCGGGGGAGGGGGTTGAGGGGATGGTTTTCACCCACCCACACCCACCCCAGCATCCTGGCTTCACTTCGGCTGGGCAGGCGAGATGGCGCCCCACGCCCAGGTACGCTGGGGTGGGTGTGGGTGAAAGCAGCTCACCTGTGCGGCCCGGTTCCTAACAGGCCATGGACCGGTATTGGTCCGTGGCCCGGGGGTTGGGGACACCTGTCTTACAGCATGTCCTTCCCAGACATTAAGCAGCTACTACTTTTTGGAATCCTGCCCTACGTGGGGCAAGCTTTGGTATGTCCCACCTGATGTACTCTTTACATGCACAAGAGAAAAGACAGTTGGTCACTTATCCATAAAAGGGATTTCTTTTGTGTATGTAAAACAGTACATCAGGGCTGCGCCCTAGACTCAAATTCCTTTTTAGCTGCTTCCCAAGCCTTGTCTGCAGAGAGTGTGAGGTATCCTGTTTTTCTTGATTGTGTTTTCACTGTTCACACTTATCCTAGTACTTCCTGAGCTTGTCAACAGAAACTGAGCTATAAGGGTGGGAAAGGCAGTTCAAAGCTTTAATTGGAGCAGCGATTTTGCCTGCCCAAAGGCAAAGGTGTTACCTAAGACCCACCTGAGGTACTGTTTTACATGCACAAGGAAATCCCTTTTTCGGATAAGTCTTTTTTCTGACTTCTAAAAATAAGATTAAGGGAAGAGCCAGTTACCTAATTCATTGCATGGAAAGGCTTCATGAAAAGTGCAATATCTTTTTAAAGTGTTAAATTGTTTTTGGATTTCATGACTTTATTTACTGTTTGTAAACAGGTAATGAATTTGAAGAAGATCTTGAGATACTGGAAGAGGCTGCTCTGCAGGTAATGGCTACTCTCCATGCAAAATAAAAATTTAAGGGGCTTTGCGAATTGTCACTAATGATTTCATTTGGTTTGCTTAAGTCTTATAATAAATTTTAAGAAACCCACATTATATTAATGTGTGTGAATTTGTGACCCCTCACACCTGTGAGATATATTAGGCTAAAACTTGCTGATGGTTCATGGTTGCGTGGGAATTTGAACCTATGTTTTTCTAGTCAAAGATGGACACTCTCCACTCTACCAAACTGGTTTTCCACCTCAGTCAAATCTAGCTAGTTGGTTATTTGCTTAGGCAGACCTGAAATTCCTGTCCTTCCAGAGTAAGCGAAGGACCTGGCTGCACTTCTAATAGGAATTCCTCAGGTACTACCCAATGCATTTATTTATTTTATTTATTTAAGATTATTTAATCTTTAATAAAATCAACCCACTCTGATTTTAAACATGCCAAAGGTCCATCAAGTGATTTTACCCCCATCTTTAAGTCCAAGCTGAGAGACCACTGGCAAGAGTTGTGGGAAGACCAGGCCAAAAATAAGGTTTTTAAGCTGAAACAATTACTTCAGCTGTGGCCAAGTGTCAGTCAAGAACTAAAGGAAATTATTCTTGCTTGACTAAGCATTGAGTGTGGAGTCTCTAACCCTCAGTATCTGTTGAATGGAGAGGCCCCACCCATATGCATGCTTGTGTTCCCCTCACTGTTAAACATATCTTACTGGAGTGCATACCTTTCTGCATACCCAGTTCCTGTTCTGAACATAGCTTCACTTCTGGGTGGCAGTGTAGATCTACAAACTTTATTCAGGTTCCTTCCTGAGCTCTATTGCTTCACTGTCCTTTCTTTTTTTTTTTAAAGAGGCTTGAATTATTGTGAACAAGTTACTGATGAAATAATTCTCCTGTATTTGCAGTAAAACTAGTATGTGGTGCAATATGACCTAAAAAGTCACACTGGTTAAGGCATTCTCCCTTTATCCACACAAACAACCTTTCATTTGATTACTCCGATATTCCTTATCCAGAGTTAGTTTTCTTCACTAATTAAATGTCTGTCTTTGTAAGCTAGTCACATATAAATTACTGTGTAGTGCACGGTTGTTAATTAAACTGAGCTCTTTCATTTCATTTATTCATTTATCTTGATAGCTGTACTTTATAAAGGGGGTGCCATCTTCTTGGTTGAACTTCCAAAAGAGGGACGCATAGTTCTGCTCGTTTTTAGGAGGGCTGTGAGAGGGGAAAGTCCACAAGACTCTTAAGCTATAGATTACTGGGAGATAAACATTTGATTTTTGGGGAGTACACCCTTTAATTGGTTTTAATTTTGGATTTATACTATATTTTGCAGTGTAATTATTTATTTGTAAATGTCTATGACTTTCGGGACTTTTAATTGGATGAAAATCTAAAAATAATTGAATTTATTACCAAAGGTAACCTTTTAAAAGGCAATGAAGTTGTTTGGATATAGTTCATATTTTCTCAACCCTAACCAGGTTTGTAAATCTCACTCGGGAATCCTGGGTAAAGGCTTAGCATTGTCTCATTCACCAACGATCTTGGAGGCGCTAGAAGGAAATCTCCCACTGCAAGTGCAAAGCAATGAACAGTCCTTTTTGGAGGATTTCATTTCCTGTGTACCAGGATCAAGTGGTGGACGGCTTGCAAGGTATCGTGATGACTAGTTTATATCCATGACTAATATTAGGTGTTTTCATTTCAAGTAAAGAAATATGGCACACACTATGCTGCTAAAGTTTTTTTTTCTAGAATCCTATGTTAGATACTTTGAAATATGTGTGTTTTCCTTCCATTTATGTTAGTTGTCTTTGGAGCTTTTAATTAGTACAAGAAGGAGCATGATATTTTGATCTTTAGAATTAAAATAAATAAAAATGGCACAAATTCTAAGTATAAATCCAAGCAGGTGTTTTTATCTGTAGACGTGGAAGGAAGACTTTGTTGAAAAGATAAAATAGTATCTTATGTTAACTGTTGTAAGAACATAACATCTTTTCTTGTTCCTCATAGCTTTATCCTGCTTTTTGTAATACATAATTTACATTTTTTTCAAATGTAAATGTTGTAGATGCTTCTCTGATACTAAATCCTCACAAAGCATGATGATACAGAGGGTTTTAAATATAAGCCTAATGATTTTATCCTTCCTGTTTCAGATGGCTTCAACCAGATTCATATGCAGATCCTCAGAAAACATCCTTGATTCTGAATAAAGATGACATCCGATGTGGCTGGCCTACCGTTATTACTGTGCAGACAAAAGACCAGTATGGTGATGTTGTTCACGTTCCTAATATGAAGGTAATATTTGATGAACTCTTGATGACCTTTTAATAATGTAACTGGTAGATTCCCCACACACAGAGTGTGGTGTTTTTGAATTTTTTAAAAAGAAATCTGTACAACTTAGGGCACAATCCTATTGATTGCATCCTTGCTGCTCAGAACCCTCCACACTCTGAGGCTTCTGATATTCCTATGCCCTGCTAGGCTGAAGCCAACGGGGAGAGAGGAGCAGAGGAGGTGATCTTTGCTTCCTTGCCCTCCCGTCTCCTTTATTTTAACAGGATGGTGGGAGGGGAAGGGATGGAGGAGGCTCAGGATATCTCATATCCTGGCCTCCCTGGCCTCCTCCCCTCCCTACTCACTGGAATGCCTCGGTCGCTTTTTAGATCTTGGAGGGTGGGCAGGGGTGTCAGATCACAAACTCTCCCTTCCGAGGTCAGAATGCTGTTTCTGACCTTGGAAGGGTTTTTCCAAGCAATCCTGTGGTCCCTGGGATACTCTCCCAGGGACCATAGGATTCCTCTCTTAGTAAAATACTACTTGATATAAAACTGGCCCCCAAATTATAGTCTTCATATAATTTGCACCCCAACTAGCATATTGAAGTGTAATTCACCATTAGGATAGTGATCAACAATGCTTGCGGTATATATGTCAAGAGTGTTTGTTCTAACCATTTTGGTGCTTGGGAATTTCCTTTTTAAAAGCATTGCAGCTCCTGTGTTTTTAAAAATATGTAAGAGCTTTAAGAAACAATATTAGTTTGTTTATTGCATCTCTGGTTGACAGATAGTTGAATATTTTTTAGGGTCAACCTCCCACGGACTATACAGTCAAGATTTACTTTTCATTGGGGGACTTCATTTTTGAATTTTCTTGATGAAGTCTAAAAAATGAAATTTAGAAGTTTTGCAAATCTGAACTAACCATCATGTTTTTCCTGATCTTTCGGTAGGTTAGTGAAAACAGAATTTCTGAGCATTTCTTCTGAAGATAGAAAGTGAATTTTGAAATATAGGATATATTTCCAAAATAATTCAGATATGTTTAGATATTGCTGGCCATTTTTGAAGTCTTTCATTATATCCTCAGGTGGAAGTCAAAGCAATCCCTGTTTCCCAGAAAAAAACTAGTTTGCAGCAAGAACAGGCAAAAAAACTGCAACGAATACCTGGCAGTCCTGCAGGTGCTGCTACGCCTGGCACTGACATGACCTTCGGAGGGCTTCCTTCCCCAAAACTTGATGCTTCGTACGAACCAATGATAGTGAAAGAAGCTCGCTATATTGCTATTACAATGATGAAGGTAAATTGTGTTATTTAAGTCATAGCTTTTTAAATATTGAACCTCTGAAGAAGAGGAACTTCAAGATTAACTAGAGCCGGGGTGCACAACCTGCGGGCTACATGAGGCCCTTGTCCATTCCTGGTGTAGTTCATGGAACTAGGGGGACCCTGGTCACTTTCTCAGGAAGGAAAAGTCCACTTTTAACTTCAGTCACTGATTGAGGATAAGGGCAAGATTTTCCTAGCTAGTATTAAGAAGGGAATTTACCCTCATCCCCAATCACTTAGCAGAAATAAGAGCAGGTATTCTTTTGCCAGCACAAGCGCTAGCTTGCAGCCTCCGCACACAGTGATCTTGCTGCAGGATCGCTGGGATGCATGGTGAGGTTAAAGTCTCCCCCTTCCCCAAAGTTCTGGCTCCTGCATCCCAGTGATTGTGCTGCAGAGTAACTGGGATGAGGGATGGTGTGTTTGTGTATGAATGTGTGCTTTGCGTCCTTCCCTTCACCCACCAATGCTTGATAGATCCCTCAGTTTAAAACTGGAAATTCTCAGTCCTGTCGAAAGAAAGAATGCTTGACTGAAGTGAGTTGATACGGTGCATCCTCTACTTCCTTACAAAATCATTGAAGTTAGGCGGTATTTCTTGACATTCTCAGCAGACAGGCCAAGGTGTCATGGAGAAAATAGGTTTCTCTTCATTCCAGAGTGGCTGGTCTAGTTATACGAGAGTTGGGAAACAGAAGCATATTAAATAAAAATGGTAGTTGCCCTATAAACACCTTCCCTGTTCAGAATATTCTCTTCAGGGATGGAGCAATTTCATCCTATTTTGGATTGTCTATACCACACTTTATTGCTGAGAAACCAACTTGTAGCTATTGCAATTAGTATTACAACAGATGCAGTTTGATGTGCTCTTTGCTTTATAGATATATGAAAATTATTCTTTCGAAGAGTTACGCTTTGCTTCACCAACACCTAAGAGGTAATAATTCTGTACAAAATGTAAGACATAAAACCATCTTGAAGATTATCTTCTATATAATTTTAAAAAATTGATTTCATGTGTGCACGTGACTTTCTGTTGAACGACAGTACTTTTTATTATTAGCAAAAACCTGTTCAGTGGTTCAGAAAGCACCGTATTTAAGAAAAACAATCTAAAACATGATTTTATTTTACTTGCTTTAAATGTGGGGAAGTTGTATTAAACTTTGTAGCTCAGTGATTGGTTCCCCCTCTATTTTAATTATAACCTTTTCATTTTTGTATAGTTCCCCCCCCAAATGTCTGCATTTATCAAAATGAAGACCAGGATTAAGCTGCCATAGGCTGATTCAAGGGTTTCCACACATCTAGAGGAATTTGTTATCACCGATTGCCTTTTATTTTCTTTTAACAGCAACCTCCATGCTATATCATGAACCATTATTTAAATTCCCCTTAGTTTTAAAATCAGCTTAACATTGGTGAGGGGGTGGGGGCTGTTTGAGGAAAAACCAGTCTAATGTTGGGAGGCATGGAGTTGCACAATTATTGGAATCCCAGCTGAAACTAGCGAAAACATATGCAGAAC
This sequence comes from Elgaria multicarinata webbii, assembly GCF_023053635.1. Lineage (NCBI taxonomy): Eukaryota > Metazoa > Chordata > Lepidosauria > Squamata > Anguidae > Elgaria > Elgaria multicarinata. Next base: position 22,150,408 of record NC_086175.1, on the reverse strand, counting down.
AGATGCACCAGGAGGAAAAAGGTGGAGATACCCAGAAGGTTTGGATAACTTTTGCAGAGGAGATTGTACTGTATTGTTTGATTTTGTTTATCTGCTATTTCATCATATAGTGCTGAATTTTCTAAGTATAAGCTCAAGACCCTCATTAATGTAGAAGTGGTGAGTGGATAGTTGTGATTTCAATATCCATTTTTTTTCTAGACCAAGTGAAAACATGTTGATAAGAGTCAACAATGATGGTACCTACTGTGCTAACTGGACTCCAGGAGCAGTTGGTCTCTACACCATTCATGTTACAATTGATGGCATTGAAATAGGTACATAAAAAGTCCTCATCTTTGTACAGTAACAAAGTGTTATTAGATTCATAACAGAATGCCCAAAATTGCATATGATGAATCTTAACAAATCTTCTCTAAAGGTTAGAAGAGAACAAGTTTTTATTAAAGACTATTTTCACTGCCCCTTCTTTCTACTTCCAAATTATATTTAAAATACTTGAAAATAAAACATATCAGGAAATCTGGCAGAGCTAATAATTGGAATATAGATTTAATTAACAATGTATACATTATAGCTAATATTAATAGTAATTAATTTTATTTCTATAGTGGATGATTGATCTGCTATACTAGCTTGTGCTTTCTCCCATATCACATATGGAGACTAGGTCCAGCCTCAGCCTTATATAAGTGTAAGATTGAAATGCCAACAACTGAGCCATTTGCTGCCCAGCCCTTGCATGACAACTCAGGTAGAGAATAAGCTCTTCATGATCCTTTGTGAACCGATAGTTTATGCAGTTTCTTCAAACCACATTTTCCCACGTGTATCCTGTTATGCACTTCTGGAATCCATGTTGTGGGAAGCAGCCCTTGAGATCCTTCATAAGGAATTATGTTTATGTATGCATTTCCTCCAAATAGTCTTTGACAGATAAAAGGTTTCATGAAAGCACAAACATTTATTTATTTATTTATTTATTGCATTTTTATACCGCCCAATAGCCGAAGCTCTCTGGGCGGTTCACAAAAATTATTTCTGTCATGTTGTCAAGGCAAAGAAGGTTAATTGCTTGAGACCCTTTTATAATCTGCTCCATTTTCTGTGTTATGGTTTGAATGCTGGATCTTTAAATGCAGTCTTATGTATATACCGTATTTCTTCAATTCTAAGACACACTTTTTCCCCCATATAAACATATCTAAAAACAGGGTGCGTCTTAGAATCGCGGGTGCGTTTCTTTTTTCTTAGAATCAAAGCTTTTTTTCTGTTGGTGGTACTGAAATTAGTGTGCGTCTTACAATCGATGCCGTCTTAGAATCGAAGAAATACGGTAGTTAAGCCTTTATTGATTGATGAATTAAATTAATCTGTTAAGGAACTTCTAGGCTTTTTGTTTTTCTAATGGGTCCTTGTACCACATTGTCTGAACAGAAAATAGACCTTTTGAGAAAATGACATGCGTTTAGATTCAGGAGTCACATTTCTCATGCATGATGTGTATCACAGGTTTATACTGCATTTATACCAGAGAGTCGTGTTCACTAAACAAGCTAGATGCTCACAGCATAATTTTGCATTGCCAAGAACTGAAGTGTGATATGCTTTTGAATGAAACAACTTCCAAGCAGTCATTCATGATAACTTCCTTACTTTACAGATGCTGGACTAGAAGTAAAAGTAAAAGATCCTCCAAAAGGAATGATACCGCCAGGAACCCAGTTGGTAAAACCGAAAGCAGAGCCTTTACCAAACAAGGTATAAGAAGTACAATTATTTTTTGAAATTGAAATGGCATTAGTGTATGTAAATACATTACCTATATTATCTAATATTTTTTAACTGCCAGAGCTCAGAGATTAGAGCATAAGGCTTCAGAAGCTCCCAGGTGAGGTTTTCATCATGCTTATCACCCTTGCTCAGTAACATAATTTTTTTGGCGATCCAGACAAACTCATCTTCCACTTGTAACCTTCTTGTGTTTTCCCACTTCTTCTGTCTTTTCTCTCTCTCCCCCCCCCCCCCCAAAACCCATTAAGGCAGAAAAGATGGAATATCTATACAGTGTCTTTTGATTGGTGGCAGTAGTAGAGCCTCTCCATCTGGAAGCACCTCTAGATACAAGATGGCCATTGCTGAGTTTCTTGATTAGCAATATACAAAGCAACATTATTTATGACCACAAACATTTTAGATACCTATTAGGTGACAGTATTAATTGCAAGATGTTTCCTATTAGGTTTCCTTCTTAAAATATTTTAACCAACAAGAAATTGTAACAACAGCCATCTCCATATATGATTATGACCTCTCAGGCCCTTTCACAAGTTCCAGAGAAATTTGCTGACAATTCAACAGGGAACTGCAGCTAATCCTCACTCTTTGGCAAACATAACCAAATTTATTTTCAATTTTTGTTACATTTTGCATTTTACATTTAGGGGTGTTCTGAATTCATATAAACATACTGGTTATCATAACTGGGTTGTATTTTTTAAAGAAAATATAGTCTTTTATTTTAAAGGCAAGTCAATTTGCAGTCGCAACCATTTGTTGATATGGAATGGAAAAGAAGAACCCAGTCTTGCCCTTAACACTAAAATATGCCCCTTGTTTCAGTGATCCTTAATCCCTTCACAGCTAATCTTAAAAAGAAAGAAAAAGGAGATAGATTGGGACCATGCAGGGAGGAAGCTTTAGCTGTTTGCCCCTACTATAGTCTGAATCTACCATGCCTGCTATCCACAGTGGGAGGAAAAATGTATAACCATAGGGCATAGATGATGATGATGATGATTCCACTCAGTTATCTAACACAGATTCCAGAGCGGTGAACATAGGTATAAACAGTAAAAGAAAGAAGATTAAAAAAGCAAATTAAAATTGTTCAATTTATAAACAAAGGAACCAGAAAAACAGTGGCTAGTCAGTTGAGGAAGGCTTCATGAAACAGAGTTGTTTTTCAGGAGGCACCACAAGCAGCCTAGTGTTGGTGCCTGCCTGACCTCCAGGGGAAGAGAGTTCCATAGAGGAGGGGCCACTACACTAAAGGCTCTTCTCCTGGTAGATTCCAGTTGGTCCACAGGTCCATGTGGAACCACCAGGAACATGCCCTCTGACGACCTCAGTGATCAGGCAGGTTGGTAAGTGAGAAGGTGCTCTCTCAGATATCCTGGTCCCAAGTTGTTCAGGGCTTTGTACACTAGTACCAAAACCTTAAACCTGGTCTGGTACCTGGTCTGGTAGGCAATTCCCTCAGCAAAGGAGTTATATGCTGAAAAGAGGCAGCCTCTAACAACAGCCGAGCTGCTGCATTCTGCACTAGCTCCAGCTTCTGGAACAGTCTTAAGGGCAGCCCCACATAGAGCGTGTTTTAGTAATCCAGTCTTGATGTTACTGATGCCTGTACCACTGTGGCCAAGCTATCCCTGTCTGGAAGAGGCCGTAGCTGGTGAGCCAGCCAAAACTGGTAAAAGGCAATGCGAGCTGCCATGGCCACTTGGGCCTCCAGCGACCATGATGGATCTAGGAGACCCCCAAACTACGAACTGGATCTTTCAGATAGAGAGTGCAACCCCATCCAAAACAGGCAGTGAGCCTATTTCCTGGACTTGGGAACCACTCACCCACAAGGTGTTGAACCTACTTCAGCCTGAAGGCCACATTTAGTTTCGGAGAAGCTCTTGGGGGCTGCATTCCCGTGTTAGTCAGGACCAAAGGCAAAAGAGACAGTGCCAAAATGCAAAAAAATACCACCATGTTTTAGCGTAATGCTCTTACTGCCAGTAACTAAGGCCCTTTCTACACCGGCCTTTTTTCCAGGGATCAACCCTATGCGTCCAAATGATGCACAGGGGATCCTGGGAGCAGGGAGGGATGATCCCTCCATTTCCCCGGGATAACTAAGACCTCAGTTATCCCAGTTTTTCCCACGGTCCCGGGACAATCCCAAGGGCTGCGGGCAGTGTGGGCGCCTGTCCTGGCTTCTTCCCTACTCTCCGCGAGTAGTGGGGGTCAGCAGAGGGAAGGAGCCAGGATGGGAGGAGTCCAGGGCCATTGTGGGGGGGAAGCAAGATTGTGTTGTTTTGGTACTTTTGCGCTGGAGCGCAAATGCACTCCAGGTCCTGGTTGTTATTGTTTTTATAATGATGGGCACGATGTCCCTCCACCCTTCTGGGATGTCGCGTTTCCGTTTAGACACACAGGGACGATCCCGGAAGGTAAGTCCGGGATCACCCCCTCCCTCTACACTCTTAGGTGTAGAAAGGGCATAAGCCTTAGGAGAGGCATTGAAACATTTTAGAATGGGGGAAGGGGAAGCCCATGCAAATCCAAATGATCAGCGTCAGGGAAAGTGGGGTGGGGAGCAGGGTGTGTTATGAATCTGACTTTTGCTGAGTGTTTTCAGGCTACAGTTCCAGTATTTAGGAAGCCTTTGGCTGCCAGTTAGCTACCCACAGCTGATCAGTACACTTCAGGGAAATAATACACCAAAAATTGTTCTAGGTGGATTCAATTTTGGGTTTATACTAATTAGTAAGGGAAATAGGGAAAAACTCTTTTGATCCATTTTTATTTTATTAGAAATATACTTGTAACATCACATCAAAATGTGACTTGCTTAAAATAACATAAAACATTTCTTGCTGTTAAACAGAGCTTCGCGAAAGACTCATAGAATTTAATAGCTTAATAGGAAATAGAGTTTTCTAAACATTTCTTGTTTTAAGACTTTTAGTTCTAATGGCTTAAAAACCAAGTTCAGTATTTAATACTGAATAAGTTATGGAACTGACAAGATACACAATCCTGGTGAGCTACTAATAAGAAGACCACACTCACCCATTCTAAAATCCGCATGTATTTATACCTTTTGTGTAGAAGTTACCTCATAGCTATTACTATCTGCTGTCCCATAAGTTAGGACTCACAGTCGTATTTATCTTATTGTCCTAAAAAAATAGAATGCACAAAAAAGGCTTACACATATTCCTTTGAGACTCGATATGATAAATTTTGTATTGTCTTTGAGAAGATGTCTCATTCAAAATTTGCCAATTAAACCTAAATGTATTCCCCTACCCTAGATATCTGTATATAAACCTTTTTGATGCATATATCTTACACAATGGTTTAGCTCATTAATAAAAGAAAACTTTGTCCCATGGTGGCTTGTTTGATTGGATCTTTAAGTACGCTTCTCACATCATTCATTACTCAAATAACCCTATAGCCAAAATGATAGGGCTTTAACTCGGCATTTTTTCTTTGGATACTGTCTTTCTCTTGACAACTACTTTTTATGCCAGTTACACAGCATTTATTGTGAACCTGCTTGTGGTTTTTTGCGTATCTTCCCTTTAATATTATTATTACCTTTTACTTATTTACATTTTCAAATTCTTAGTTGTTTATCATTAGCATTTGGCATTTACATGTCATAATAAGACATCTTACATTGTTTTTAAAGAGGTGGGTTAGCAATTTCTCAGTAGTCTTCCCAGCAAGTCTAATAAAGCAAAATCAGCTATTTCCTAAAAATACAGGGGAAGGGGAAGGGGGTGGGGTGGCCATCTGGGAACGTTGGATTGGGAACATGGGCCAGAGGTTTTACACCCCTGCCGTAGGCAGATTTCTCTAAATGTCTTCTTCCTCAGTTTACCAAATACTTCAAAGGAAGCTTTAAAAAGTCATCCAAATTTTAAGTGTAGTCCTAACATGACTTAAGCAAAGCTATGTCTCACTGGCTACATTGGGATTTGCATATGAAAATCTAGGCACAAGTGTTTAGTCCCATTGATTTTTCTGTTCCCAGCAACTTTCAGATCAGGAGCAGCAAGGACATTTATATCCCATCTTTCTTCCATCATGGAACTTAAAGTATACAGAGAGTTCTGAGGTGGTCACTCCTCCTGACGCTGACCAGCCTCAAACCTTCTTAGCTTAACCAAGGTGGCTGCACCATGTGCCTTAAGACCATGCCTTTGCCAGTTTTACATATCTGTATTCACCATCACTCAAGAATAGTTAGATCACCATATAATTCAATTTATTATGACTAGTGCTTATATCCTATTTAATCTAGACTTTGTTATCTAATTTAGTTTGTGTGCATGTGTACAACTCTTTTAATTTTTCTATCTGACTTCCAAAACAGAGAGAACAAATTTGAAGCTTTTCGTATCAGCCTTGGAAAATTTAGATGCAGACTATAGCTGTTAGGAGGCTTTCGCTTGAGCGCTGTGGATTTTCATAATCTGAAGCCATATCTTTATACTCCTTAAAAAAAAACACGAGCTCTTTTCCAGGTTTCTCTACCTTACTGTCTCTTTGCTTTTCTTAGGTTCGCAAATTTGTGGCCAAGGACAGTGCAGGGCTGCGTATCCGTAGCCACCCTTCCCTTCAGAGTGAGCAGATAGGCATAGTAAAAGTCAATGGATCCATTACCTTTATTGATGAGGTAACTTGCAAGCAATGTATATGAAATTGAAATTAAGATTAAATTACCACTTATGCATCTTGGCCAGCATCAATGAACCTCATGACTAAGTCTCACAAGGCCAATGGATTTAGGGTTCTGGAATAGGAGCCATCCCAGGCCATACAATCCTCCTTGAAACTTAATAGTTTCAAAAGCCATTTGTGATATGGAATGGGGACCTGCTGTTCAAAGGCAAATAAGTCTGAAATCCCACTGAGTGCATGCAAGCCTTTGGATGTATTAAGATCTTTGGATATTGGTGAACGTATTTAGGTAAAACAGCATAAATGATCCGCTGAATCATTTCATTTTGCTAGCCACTTTGCTTTCTGTGTTGCTTTAAACTCATGCTCAATATTGCATTTTTGCTTTTCTCTTTGACCTGGTTCACATGTAATGGCAATTACTGGGTTGTTTAATCCAGGAATTACCAATATTGACTGGAAGCAAGCAAGTGCACTTGTTGATTATGTTTTCAATTAACCTGGAATGCCCCATTCCTGGGTTATCGTGACATCCAAAGCTGGAAACTCAGGGTTGTTTAAACATTAAATAACACAGGTTTAACCGATGGTTTGTTGTTGGGTTAACTCTTGATTGTTTAACCCCTAAAGAATCCAGTTTTAAGGTTCAGGCCTCATGATAACAACACAGGAATTAATTGAAAGCATAATTGAAAAGTGCACTTGCTTGCTTCTACTAGATAACTGTAAACCGAAGCGACAATTATGCAGGAGGCTGCAGACTCACTCTCTGCTGCTTGGCCCTAAGAACCCATGGTTCAGACATGGATTGTTGTTATGTATGAATTGGGCCATTGTGTTAACATTTTAAAGTTTCAGTTGATTGTTCAGCTTTATCTCAAGTCAGCTAAGTTTCTGGAGAAATTATTCTTCATGAAATTTGAATGCTTCTGTTCTATATAAAGGTTTTGTACCTATTACAAAAGCCAACTTGTTCCAGATAAAATATGGAAAAGATGCAAACCTTCTATTGTGAGTGCCTAGATCTGGTTTTTAATGTGCGTTTTAATCTCTACATTTCCAGTCATTCTTTCCCTTTGTTGTAAATAATTATTTTTACAATATAACAGTTCAGTCGTAAGACACAAGATGCCAACAAATTACTATTTCCAATTTTCAAAAGTGGTATATCAACTGCTTTTCCAGAAGAGGCTCCCATATTGCTGTTCTATATGTATAGGATTATGGTGAAAATCTTTTAACTCAATTATTTGTACTGCATCCATAATCTAAATCTGCTTTAAATTTCGTGAAACTCTTTTTAAAAATCGTTAGTTAAATAACCCCAAAGTTGAACTCGTTTGCAGCTGTGTTATCCATGATCTGCAGCCCTTTTATCATTTGCTGCCTAAGTAGCCTAGCTTGTGTTCTTTCTTCATAGATCCACAATGATGATGGTGTATGGCTACGACTGAACGATGAGACAATACGGAAATACGTTCCTAATATGAATGGTTACACTGAAGCCTGGTGCCTTTCTTTTAACCAGCATCTTGGCAAAAGCCTTTTGGTCCCTGTTGATGTAAGTAAAATGTGGTTTAAAGAATGTTGTAATGGCAAGATTTTTTTCACCATCCATTTATCCCACCTGTAAGGATAATTATTCCCATTAAGCAATTTTATGGTTTGTAAAAATGATAAAGTGTAGAAAGAATTAAGGCACATAGAAGTAATCTTTTTTTCTCCCTTTAAAGGAGGTAAATAGCTAAGCTGGAACATTGTGTCATCTAAAGTGGGCCAGCAGTGTGATCTGTACCATTTATATTTGATTGACTAATATTTAAAATAAATGTTATTCATTGCTCCCTGTTTTACTTAAAAAGAGATTTGATCATATTGACATAATGGCATGCTATTGCTGGAAATATTTTTTTGCTTTCTAATTTGGGTACTCTACTGATACTTTTTTCTTTTTAATTTTTCTTTTTGTTTTGTGAAGCAGTCTAATTAATAAGCAGTCTTTAGTGTAAAGTGGGAAATCATAAACAGGAAATAAGTTTACGATTGGAATAATTTATAGTAATTTTAAAAATGTAGTGGTTCATCCCCAACTACAGGTCATTACAAGAATAATGCAGCCCATGGTATAGTGGCACACTGTCAACATCATTTCAAATCAGGATTAGGATTGCCAAGGAAACGTGGAGGCAAATGTTACTTGAGAGGGAGAGATTGACTGGGTTCGGACAACACGATAACCAACGGTGGGTTAAATAGTCAACGGTTGATTGTTGTGTTGCTTGTCAGGACTTTTTCGCATCATGGTTGATTATTCTGTTGAAATAACCAACCGAAATAATTAACACTGTGCAGAGTTGATTATTTGAACAACCGTTGGTTATCGTGTTGAGTGTCGGGCACCGTTGACTATTTCGTTGCACACAGTTGGTTATTTTCAGTGAATACAGAGTCCCCTGGCAAGAGTGACCGAAGTGGCTGCTGCTGCTCTACTCTAACTGGCAGTACTCGCAATGGCTGATGGGATACCAGCAGGAGGATTGAGGGGGGAGAGAGAAGGCAGGGGATGTGTTAATCAAACACACCTTTGACTAATAGTCAACTCAACGCTGGCCTTAATCCACACCACAGTTGATTATAATCATGTCGTGTGGGGAGTACCCCCTCGATAATCAACTGTGGAGTTGACTATAATCTCTCCATTGACTATTGTGTTGTCTGAACGCAGCCACTATGTGATCCATCTGTACTGGCGTATGGTAACTAAATTTAAACATTGTAATTTAAAATGTAACTGATATAAATGTTAATTTTTATCAGTTACATTCTTCTGCACATCAAGTGAAGATCTGCTTAGGCTGAAATAGGTGAAAGCTATGTCTTTCCTTGACCATGGTATTGAGATTATTAGCTGCCGTGAGAGAACCCTATAGTGTTGAGTAAGAGAGTGGCTGCATTTGCACAAAATGGTATACCAGAATGGCTGAGAATTCTGGCTTATCGATAACGAGAAAGTATACTGGTGCCATGGGAAATGTGAAAGTTTCATTTGAACTCAGTCCTTGGTTTGTCACTTCTCTAACAAGCCAACTACAAACCCTGCCTTAGAGGAGCAACAAGCCAGGCGCCAGAGTGCAGAAATAATGGGTCAGTTTGTACGATCGCCATGGATTAAATAAGCCATGATGGCTTGTTTAAGATGTGGCACATGCTGGTTGTCATTTACCTAATCACCCACTTGGGCATGGCTTGTTGGGTTGTCAAACCCAGTGGGGCATGCCTTGTTGGAGGAAGAAACAACCCTCAAATAATCTATGGACTGTTGTTGGTTTATTTGAGGGTTGTTTCCCCCTGCCAACAAGCCAGGCCACTCAGGTTTGGACAACACAACAAGCCGTGCCTGGTTGGGCAATTAGGCAAATGGCGCCTTGCATGTGGCACAGCTAAAGCAAGCCACCGTGGCTTGTTTAACTAATGGTGATCATGCAAGCCAGGTCACTGATATTTTTTTTATTGCTGGTAAATTCTTGGTCGCAGGAAGAGCCAAGCAGGAGTCATTGAGCAGTGCACACCCGCACACTTGCTTGTTGCTGAGAATTCTGGCTCACCATTTTGTTCAAATGCAATAAATATTTGTTATATACTGTTATTAGTGATAGTAATGATATATCTATAATAAGTTAAGAGTAGGTCAAGATAGCTTTTACTTTTGAGAGAGAGAGAGTACCTTCAGAGATGAAGACGTTGCCTAGTACATATTCATTATTATTTAAAATATGTGGCAATTACACAGTAAGTGACACATGTTCAGCCATGCAGATGCAGTTGTGTACAAAGATGACAGGATGGGAAATTCATGTCGTCTTTTTGTTGAAAGATGGCTTTGCATGGAGTACTGCACACAATGATAGCACAGAGAATGTGCTTGTGCAGGGAAGTTTGTATTGGTGAGTCAGTTGCCTCGTTTAAATGCTTCTAGTGAAAAACTTGTATGTAATGCAGTATGACAATCATTTGTTTTAAAATAGCCTATTTTAAAGGTAAACACTAAAATTAACTGTGTTTCTCCTTAATTGTAATAAGCTGATTTAAATTCCAGGGAATTTTTCTAATTTGAAGGAGATCATAGAGATCTGTTTAAAAGATATCAAAAGTACTTTTATATTAACTTGTCAGTTGGGAAAGCTTAAACAGATTGATGTGTGTTTTTGTTAGATGCTGTTATGAAAATCATTTGATGAATGGCAATCAAATGGTCTGCTGCTCTCATTTGATGAGCCAGCTTGGGCTGCAGGTCAGAATGTTCCCTGGGTTATGTATGCTTAGGTTCCAGTCATTCAGATAGCGCATTGATTTGCCCTGATCTGACAGTCTCTATGAAGGTTTTAGGCCAATTTTTTTTTACTTATTACGCACAACGAACAGCCTTGACTGTGCCTGCCTGGCTACTAGATCTAGGCCTGTGTGTGTCTTCCTAGCTAGCTGTTTGCCTGCATGCTAGATTTTCCCTTGGCCTTTAGTCCCATCAGGGATGTGCCTCCTGCTCTGCTTCTCTTTCTAAGGCTGCCATGGCCCAATATACAACAATTTTATTATTAGCTTATGCTCACTTACTTGGATAATTTTTGTGAAGCTTTCAATCTTCACAGCAATCCTTTTCCTTTTGAGGGAGTATTAACTGGGTAGGAAGTTTAAGCTTTCCTTTATACTATAATTTGCAGGTCTAAAAGTCGGGTTTAACAGTATATTAAGTACTTACGGTATGGACCCCGACTAATTTCTAGGGATTCCAATAGAGACAATAAAAAAGAGAACAAATTGACATTCTCAACCGCTTGCTTAATAACTTCCTTGTTTGACTGGCCTGTCCTCCATGATGACCTTAAACATCTTGGCCAAAGTTTAATCCATATAAAATTGTTGGTTTTTAACTTGTAAAAGTAATTGGACATTGAGCCTATTCATCAGTCTTTCATTACCAGGGAGAAACATCAAACTGATCAGCGTGTCTCTTTCTGCATCTTGTAACATTGACACTTCAATAGAAATGTTCCATTTTTCTGATCAGTTAGTTTGTCAGGGAGGTAATATGTGCAATGTGGTACAGAAGTTATTTTATTCTTAAAAGGATGGAAGACTTTTTCTGGTTTGGGGCTTCTCATTTGTAAGTTCAAATGTCAAGCAGAAAGGAATAAATTGCAAATTATATATTGCCAGTGTATGTCAAGAAAACAAAGCAAATATTAAACACTGAAAACAAAGCTTTAATGCTGTAAACTATTATTGGGTCCAGGAGTCATAGACATGTGCACAATGCAATTAAGCAAAAGATTTCTGATTCTCTCTGTAGTTCTTTTCTTTTCTTTTCTTTTCTTTTCACAAAACCCTTATTGTGCAAAATTGAAGGTTGCAAGACTTATTATTATTATTATTATTATTATTATTATTATTATTATTATTATTGAGATTTGGTTTCTCAAGGGCACTGGCAAGTTAAACATGACAGTTAAACATTAATATTGAATAGATTGGTAATTCCATTTTGAAAGCTTTTTGTATTGATAAATATATGCATATTATTTAAAAGTGGCAGCGAGAAGATTATATGCTCGAAAAACATTTAATCATAATGCTTGTACAAGTGAATGCATTCATTTTGAATATTCAGAATTATTACACAATTGCCAGATGCCCTTTCCCTGCTAATTTCATTGCTTTTTACATAATTCATATATTACAAGAATAATAAAAGTGTATGTTTGAAAGAATACTCTGATTTTTTTTTTAATGTTTTATGTGTGGAAAGTCTGCAATATAACTTCTTATTCCATTTTGCTACTTAATCTGCTAATCTAAATTTTATACTTATTCTTTAACAAATGTATTTTGAGATGTGTGGAACTTTGATATTTCATTGTCCCATTTGAACAAAAAAGGCTATCAGCCACCTGATTTGTGTGTGAGTACTGCATGCATTAGACATCAAAGGCCAGGATCCATGTGTGAGCTGAAATTGCTTGTTTGGAAGGGATTTTTTGATGCCAGTGTTTGCATTTTCAGCCCAGAAGGTCCCCTTACCTTCAAAAGTTTTGTGTGTGTGTGTGTGTGTGTGTGTGTGTGTGTGTGCAAGGACCAGTGTATACTGGGAACCCAGTGCATGGCCATGTGGATCTCACCCCAAATGGTTATATTGAACAATTAGACTTTTTGGAAAAACTTGTTTTCCTGGCTTGTTGCTAAGCTGAGTAGGGGTGGTAAAGCAAAGGGACAGAAGGCTGGTTCACATGTGACCGACAGCCCGTCAATTTAAAAACTGATGGATTGTTCTACAGAAGTGGGGACGAGCGGCTGCTTTACCACACAACATGATCGGGCTCCTGCAGTATGACATGTGAACCCTGACTGCAGGGTAGTTTGTTCCTAAGCAACTCAGCGATTAACCCATGGCTTGTTGTCGGGTTAACTGCTGGGTTTCTTAGTGGGAATCTACACTGGTGTTATTCTAACGTTTTGAATGGGTTACTGTGACGCACAGCGTCACGTGACCCTGGGTCTCCAACATTGTAAATGAGTTCTACTTACCGGTTCTATTTCTTAGTTCCAGCGTGGCTACAGATTCATGTGCCTCGTCCTACTGGTAATTTTCCTCTCCCAACCCAGAGCTGCTGGGTTTGCTCCGCCCACTTCCTGTTCTCCTTCCTTCGCCCCGTTTGCTACAGCAGATAAATCACACCAGCGTTATACTGTGCAATCACTGACAATTGCATGCAAAGGACTCAGAAGTTTTCCACCTTAGAATCTGCTTTTATTGTGAAGTACTCCCATGCATCCTGCCTTAAAATTTGAATCAAATTGGGTCATCGGTTGATTTTTTATGATTTTTTTTTAACATTTCCCCCCTCTTTGCAAAGGAGCTGAGGAGCGCTCAAATGATTGCTGTAGCTCCGTGCAGGAAAATTAACTGGGGTCCCTTGCTCCCTGTCCAAAACTCATGACCAGTGGGGCTTAAATAGGGCTGCTGCTAAAACTTTTAAATTTGGTCTCCCATCCAAACCCTGACCAGACCCAACCCTGCTTAGCTTCAGCAAAGTGGCTGGTTCCTATGCACTCAGGCTATTCTCTGGGACCTGCATTAAGATGTTTTGGGAGGGGGTTTGTGTGTGAGCTTATGACTATTGCCCTGCACTGCTGGCTAGGAATGAGGCAGGCAGTGGGCGGAGCAAACCCAGCAGCTCAGAGCAACCCAGAACAACAGAAAGGATTTAAAAATGTGCCCTGCAGTAACGTTACAGCTAAATGTAAGTCACGCTAGTATGCCCCGTGATTCAGAGAACCACGTTAGAAAGGGACACTAGCAACGTTATAAGACTAGTGTAGATCCGGCCTTAGTCCCTAAACAACCCTATGGTCTGGGTTCACACATTATGCTTCACAATCTACAAAGGAACTGATTGTAGGTTGTAAGGTAAATGATGGTGCCTGCTTATTTTTAAACTGATAGGTTGTCATTACATGTGAACAGAGACAAAGAGAGAGAGAAATTTTGTATGACCTGACAGTAGTATCAATTGTGGCTAAATTAAAACTTACTTAAAATGCCAAATTCCTGGTGTAGTATAGAGTTTATTTAAATTTAATTCTTTACAGTATATTCACCATTTGTTTAACATCATTCCTCAAAACTAAGATTTGGAAATGGCTTATCTTTAGGTTAAGCAAGTCTTTTGTTCCAGATTAAGCTATGGTGCTCTCATGGCTTAATATGAGCCAGAGGCCGTTTCTACACCTGCCTCCTTTCCAGGGATCGTCCCGGGATCATCCCTGTGCATGCAAATGGCACACAGGGGATCCTGGAAGCAGGCAAGGACAATCCCTCCATTTTCCTGGGATAATCCTTAGGTGTAGAAAGGGCCAGAGATTCTTTCCAGAACTTATTTTCTAACACGGGCTCCACACTAGAGTATGGGAAGCAATAATAAGCAAATGTGCCTCTGATTTTGTGCATAGTGCCTTCCCCTCATGCCAAGTAACCAAGAATCCCTCTACACATGTGTAATTAGAGTATTGAGCTTCTAGGTCTGTGTTTTGGTAATTTAGAAATGAGCCCTCTTAAATGGGTTTTGCAGAAGAAAGAAATTCTGCCATTGGTTAATCAGACTCTTCTGTAAATATCATTGTTACTAGGAGAAGAGAGTGTATAAAGTAGGATATTGGTGGACATTTTGGTTTTCATTGTTTTAAACATAGTTCTTTCTTTAGTTTAGTTTAGAATGCAACAGACAGTATGGCCAAAATCAGTTTATTTTAATGAGGACATCACTTTTTATATTTCATGACTGCATTAACAAAAACACCATGAGAATTTTAGAGTACTTTGCAAAGTGTATTTTGTTGTTAATGTTGTTGAGACATATGGCATTACGGTGCTTTCCAAAGTTCTCTTAAGTACCATATTAGCAACATTTTAAACCTTTCCAGTTACGAATAGGTGGCTGAATGTCTGCATTACATCTTTTTTTCCTCACTTCCCCCTCCCCCCAGAAAAAAATCTTCACAAAGTGGCAGACTGTCTTTCATAAAACAAATCTGGCTTGTGATAGGACTGGTATTCTCATTGAGACAAGAGAATGGGAATTGCCTTACACAAAACGTTTTAAGCTCTATGAAAGAATCTTTCTATTCAGTGAATGGCATGACACACTACATCATTCAGAGCTTTATAAGCTGTTTTGTCTTCAACATATTTTTCCCATGGTGAACAGTGAGTTCAGCTTACTTAATTTTAAGACTACCTTAAATGAATATTATTACAAGGATGAAGAGAAAATAAAATAAAAAGTGTTCTACCTGTCTCTAATTTCTTCTGATGTGTTAATGTTCCAATTCTCTGTTGATATTTGTCTATCTTAAACTTTACATAGAGTATCTTTAATGCTAGCCAAGGAGTCAGGGATTTGGACTTATTTTCATGGACTTCCAAACCTTTTCCCTCTCAGGTGAGTTTTCTTAACTACCAGGATCAGTCTCTTTTGTACCACCAGTGTTTTTGGCATTGTGGAGTATGAGACATCAATACCTTTAAAGCGGTGGTTTTCAAACTTTGGGCAACTCCTTCTATGTTGATATTTGCTGAGGAACTGCTCTGCACTGCTGGAGAAGCTGGCTCATGTTCTGGGGCTCCCTCTCAGTTCATGAGCCCTGTTAAGTCTCACCATTATCCTGCAGGAACGGAGAGCGTCCACTAGAACCAGGGAAGACAACTTTGAGCAGCCCAGGGGTCAATTTTCCCTGCACTCGCCCCACACCCACCACCGCACTACAAAAAAACGGGGGGAATAAACTAAATGTGTCCATCATAAGCCTCGATAGCAACCTTGTCCACTATTGCTGATCACCTCCAGGAATCCCTAATAAACCTGTGAGGAACACCTGTTTGCTAAAAGTCAATTTGAATACACTGCATTAAATCAACCATGTCTCCTTGTTTGCCTGCTAACAATATCCCATAGGCCTTTTTAGAATTCCATAGAAGGTGCAGGTTTGATGCTGCATTCCAAGATAACATGATAGTAAATATCACCATCAGTCATGTATATACCTTCTGTTATCCTTTCCATCTTGCGCTCTCCTGCATGAATGCTTTTACTCGGTCATAGTCTTGTATTCTTAGTCTTGTGTTTGTATCATATATGTATATTTTAAACTACAGATGGTGAATTGCTTGTGTGATGCTTCCAAATGTTCATGATTCAGATGCGTATCTTTTATTTTATAAACATTCATATAGCAAATGTTTTACATTCTTTGTGTTTAGGAGTGATTCAGTGAGTGCTGCCAGTTCAGTTCCTATTTTATAAGAAAAATCTACAGTTTAAGAAATGTTACCCTTTTTTTGGCAAGACCTTAGTTGCAGGTTTAACAAAGAGTGAGTGGGTTCAGGTGAAAAGTACAAAGGCATTATTAACGGGACTTTTTGTTTGTTTGTTTTGGTTTTTCTTTTGTTCTAAAATTTTCAGGAGTCTAGATCTAATGCAGATGACTTTTTCAAAGACCTAAACTCACACTGCCCTCAGGAAGCGGTAATGCAAGAGCCAGATATGCCGTTCCTTCGTGGTGGGCCTGGAGTGTATAAGGTAGTGAAGACTGGCCCCTCAGGTCACAACGTCAGAAGCTGTCCCAACCTTAGAGGTATCCCAATTGGAATGTTAGTTCTGGGAAACAAAGTCAAGGCAGTGGGCGAGGTATGGATCCTTGTAGCTTCAGTTCTTATCTTCATAGATACTGGCTTATAATAGTAGCAATCATAAGAAAAGCAGTTCTACACAAGGTTTGCTTTTCCATCCTGGGTTGCTAATGGTTAACTTTCTGGAGGTTGGTTTATGTTGTAAACTGATGCAAGTTACTTTTGCCTTGATCATATGTTTTCGTTAACTGGCATCAATTAAATTTGGATTTTTCTTGTGCATATGTTTTTAGAATATTGTTGATTCATCAGAAAATACTAATGTTAATTGTATATTTTCGGAGTTTGCTAATGAATTATTTTTAGGGTTACAACAGAGTTCAAAAATTATCTTGTTTCTTGGCATTGATTCAGCTGTTGCATGCAGTGATCATGCTTTGGTGCTCTTCTATTGCAATGGGCTTGAGGATGTAGTGTGTCATGCTACTTTTTTCTAAACAGCACACAGCAACTTTGTGAATATTGAATCCATAGTGTCAATTTCAGACTTTCTCTGTTTCAGGCTTCAAAAATTAATAAATCCAACATTTTTATACTACTGGGTTGCAAATGCTATGTCTAATTGGGAGCTATTTTGATGATCTCGCTATTCTTTTATTCTGAGCGTAATCCAATCTAACACATTGAAAATACTAATGATCTTAAACTTCCTATGGATGCAAATGATTTTTATTCTATCTTATTCTTTGTATCTTAACTTGAAAAATGTCTGTTGCCTTTCCATGACAGGAAAGACACTCTTTTTCACATGTGGAAGAATATTTCTGCATCTCATTGGTTGATAATTTGTAAAGTAAATTAAAAGTGCCTTTTTATATGTGTGTATGTGTGTGTATGTACTAGGTGACTAATTCTGAAGGAACATGGGTACAGATGGATAAAAACAGCATGGTAGAGTTCTGTGAAAGTGATGAAGGTGAAGCGTGGTCCTTAGCTAGAGACAGAGGTGGAAACCAATATCTCCGGCATGAAGATGGCAAGTTCTTTTATTTTTTACAAACCTATCTGTTCCAAGTACTTAAAATTAAGCACACAGACAATAACAAGCTTAGGTTAAATCTCATAATTCAATATAAAACAACATATAGGTTAAATGAAAACAGTCTACTTTTATGGTAGTCAAAGTTCTTCATTTTAATTTCAGTTTTTTTAGAACATTAGAAGATCTTTCTATTTCAGAATATAGTGATACTCTCAGTCCAGTCTTGAGCTGTAACCAAGCAATGCTACCTGAGTAAATCTTAGTGTGCTAGGGCAATGTATTGAGGGCGAAGGCATGGTCCAGCAAAAAGGTTTTTTTTAAAGAAATAACAAATTGTAATCAATTTAGAATACAAATGTTTTATTAAGCCAGTCCAAACATGATATGAATTCAGTATAGAATGACTTCTAATATTGTATAGGAATGAAATTAAAGGCAAGAAAATAGAAGCCCCTTTTATGTGTAAATAGCATGAAGGGTGTTGATGAAATAGAAAGGGGCAATGCGTTCACAATGGTGGCTCGACTCTTGAAGTTGCATAGTTTTTCCACCTCCCCCCATGTGGGAAACCTACATGGGGGGAAGGGAAACGCTATAGACATTTAGACCTCTCCAGGAGCTGGAATGCCAATCATATAGGGTTGCATCTCCCTTGTAAGTCTACTTGGATAGCATTCCCTTCTCAGACATCCACAATCAACAGAAGAATGTCAGAAGTGGGGTGCTGATACCCTTTTCTACATGTGGATCCTCTTCACACAATTAACATGCGAGGAAGGCTATAGTCTCATGTTAATTTAGAGATCCTGTTCATTTCAATACAAGGCTGCTGTGGAGATCTTTCTGAATTGAAACCTTCATCTCTGTGTGCATATATTTCAGCTTACATTCCCATTTGAAAGACATAATGAATTAAATCTAAAGTCGGTTTCTTTGTTTTACAGAACAAGTTCTTCTAGATCAGAATGGTCAAACTCCACCGCCAAGCCCATTCTCGCTGCAAACTTTCAATAAGGGGACAGGGTGTAGTAATGGACAAGGATTTGATTATGGCCTTGGAAATAACAAAGGTACATTTTATGGCAATTATTTCCTATCTCCTCTTTCAACTATTGAGTGTATTTTCTGTTGTGCTATTTGTTGCACCAGCTTCAGATGCAAGTCATACATATTCAGATGTGCTTGAGTTTTTAAACAGGGAGCTTAAATTATACTGTGAAGTAGCTTTTGTCATAAAATAATGAATGATCCTTAAATATTATTTGAGACAGAGCTATAAAAGAAGAGTGACATTGCTTGTTTGTTGGAGATGGAAATAATTTGAAATCATAATAAATTCAGCCTTTGTTCAACAGGACTTGCTTGAGTATAATAATTCTGTGTTGCAGCCAGAATCACAGTTTCGGGCTGGGGGGATGTCACTGTTTGAAAACCTTGAAATTTTTTGACCTATTCCTTACAAAAAACTTGCTTTTGTGAAATTTGCCAATGCTGGCATAACAAGGCCAATGGTGCCTTCTGTACCAGCGCTTAGAATCAGGTTGGGTCTTTGTACTGGCACAAGAAGGGTTTAGCCTTTCAAAATATTTTATTAATATTTATTCATATTAGTGGTGTGAAGGCTTCATAGTTATGATTTCTAAACTAAATCAGAATTCAGTAGTTATTAAACGTTTGTTTTGTTTGGCTGGTATAATGCCCTTTACTTAAACGTATGATGTGCCTTAACTAGTCAAAGTCTGCAATTCCCTCCACCATTATCCATGTGTAATTTCCACTGAAAGCAGTGAGGCTTTGTGTGGAACTGTATTGCAACCCCAAAATGTTTGTACATGTTAGTGTCTCTGGTATTACTGGTAACTATGGGTATTACTTGTGTCATTTCATGCCTCCTACAGTAGAAAAATAAAGTCAAGCTAACACATCAAGTGTAGGAAGAGTGTAGTATACAGTTTTAGAACATAGAATTTTAAAATAAATGGTGGAAACACAGAAAAGAGGACAAAATAAAGATGAGGTTCTCTATGTGGATTTTCTTCTTTGAAAATACGGCTGTAATCAAGCCAAAATTAAACATATTTAAGACTCATTAAACAATAGGAAAGTTTTGCTTAACTTTGGCTGGATCATGGTCTAAATTTACAACCATAATAAAGTTATCTCCAAGTGAACTTTGTGTTAATCAGGCTTTGCTTCAAATTCAGTGTCACGTTTTTGAGGAAAGGTCGTAAGTTTCTTTTTAAATGTTCTTATGTTTTCTTTGTAAAGTAACACGTACAAAAGAATTCATGTTCATCATGTTTATTTGTAGAAATGTGAGTAAGTGTCAACTTCATGTCAACTATTCATTCATCCATGATTCCTGGGAACCCTTCTTTATCTTTTGCTGGATCAACCTTTAGAGTATTCGCAATGGAGTCCCTTTGATGTTGCATGTCTTACTGCTTTGTTTTCTTCTTCATGTTTCATTCTCCCTGTGTATTTGCAGTTCTTACATGCAAAGAGCAGTGCAGCAACAAGAGATCCAAGCCAAATTAACAGTACCCTTTCAGCTAGCATAGTCTTGTGACTACTTGCAAGTAAATTTACCTAGATCTAGGTGCAGTAGCATACCATTTGAAGGGTATGGACCAGTGTCCCTTAATCTTAACCATAAGAAATCACAAGGAGTGTTGCAGAACGTTTGCACATATTTTCTATAAGACATGCCTAGAAGAGAAGTCCTTACTGAATAATCTTGCAGGATATGGCACATTAACTTCTCGCGGTTCTTTTATGGAGCAGGAGTGTATTTTCTTGTTGGGCTCTAATTACAAATGTACTGGTTTTATGTTCTAATCCATTTTGCAAATAAAGTTGCAACCTATTTCTAACTGTTATATGTTAGCCATATTAAGGGAGGTCACATCACCTCCTGAAATCACTCTGAAATATTACTTCAGCTCAGTAAAATGATGGAACCTAGAAAGTTTCACTGTTTTTTGGAGTTTGAACTTGAGAATACACTTGAAAATTCAAGCTTTCAAGAACATGTAGACACCCCAAGGTGATGAATATATATGATGAACAGTGCATTTCTAAGAGATTTTATTAAATATTTCAACTTTCAACTGGATAAAAATGTATATTAAAGCTGAACAGTGGAAACAAATGATAGCCCCTATAAGTGGTCAAAGGGCTATTTTTCACCTCGGGAACAGCAGCTCAAGACAGGGTAAACTTTTGACTTCCCCCAGGGTAGGAACACGCCCTGCCCTCCCAGTCATGCCTTATCTTCTGAGCAGGCAGCTGGATTTCTCAGGCAGCTATTCAGAGCTCCAGTCTCATCTCCTCTTCTCCCTGCCCCCTGTTAATACTAGTCAAGTTCATCCAGGGAACTTAGTACCTTACTTCTGGAAGGAAAAAGAGGCAACAAATGCCATCCTGTCATTCGCTTAGGGCAAGGGTGAAGCCACAGGTCTTTCAGGTGCTTCATGCCGTGAAGCACGGGGGGCGGGCATGTCCTGCCATTGGAAGGAAGAGTGGAGTGGCTGATGCCCTCACCCATAAGTAGCCATCTCTTTTTATTCCCCAAAAGTGCAAACACCAGTTTTTGCCATTGAATGGAGTACAAGAGTGTTGAAGCAAGGAAGTTTTATTCTAATCCCATTTTTGTAGATTCTTAAAGGGTATAGCAGTAAACAAAACAACAACAAAATCCCAAATCCTGCCCCAGTAACCAGTTCCAGACATGAAACCTGAATTGGGTGCTGACTGCTACAGTGGGAGCTGTTCTTTATAGTCCTGGCTAAAATACCCCTTAAGGTGTTTTCTTGTTTATAATCATATCACCACAAAGGATTTCAGAACTGGGTATCTAAAAAGGGAAATATAGTTATTTTAATCAAAATTTCCCCATCTCCGATAGGTAGTCTTTCACTTCTGAGAAATGTAAAACCAGTAATCCTGTAGGTTGACCATCCAGCTCATGGCCATATCTCAGGCCTTCCAAATACTATTCCAAAATAATGCATCTGCATATGAGAAAAGGTTGGCTAGTGAAGTTATTTACAAATGCTCACCCAGTCTTCTCCTCCTTTAGAGGATCAACCCAAAAAGGCTGCTGAAGTTATTGTCCTACACCTTTCTGGGGGAACCTTACTTAATATTTGGTATGCTGCTAGAATGCTTTCTGAGCTTCCAGAATAATGTGGCTTTACATACTTATTTCCAACAGGAGCATGCCTAAAAGGCACAAGGAGAATCTCATCTGCTAGATCTCAGAGTTAAGGCCAATACATTTTTTTGGGAACCTTTCATATTTTCAATTTGCGGCACTCCTTCACCCTTGAATAGGCAGGCTTGGGGCAGAAGGTTACCACTATTACTCTGTGTGTTCCAGGAAGAATACATTTGATCTGAGGCAGCCATCCTCAGCCTGGAGCCCTCCAGGTGTTATGGATTTTAACTCCCAGCAGCCTCAGCTAGCGTAGCCAAGAGTGAGGAATCCTGGGCATTGTAGTCCAAAACATCTGGAGGGTACCAGGTTGGGGAAGGCTGATTTAAGTACAATCTTACCCTAATAGAAAAAACCCATTCTCAGAGGTGGCCAGAAGTCAGTTTACCCATCCAGTGGAGCATTTTGGCATAGGATGCACATATAGACATGTATAGGGCATTGCAGGGATTCCAAAGTTGTTTTGTTCTATTGTTCTTCCAGGCTGTCTGCTCTTAATGGCTTTGTTGTTTTGTAACAAGGGCTGAGGAGTTCTGGCTTTGCCAAGCTTACTCTGGGAGGGCAGCGAATGCCCCTTCCCATTGAAGTCAATTATTATTATTATTATTATTATTATTTATTTATATAGCACCATCAATGTACATGGTGCTGTACAGAGTAAAACAGTAAATTGCAAGACCCTGCCGCATAGGCTTACAATCTAATAAAATCATAGTAAAGCAATAAGGAGGGGAAGAGGATGTAAACAGGCATTGGGTAGGGTAAACAGGCACAGGGTAGGGTAAAACTAACAGTGTAAAGACCCTGTCTTTAACTAGGAGGTACTTACTTATCCAAAACATTTATATATTTCTTTTTAAATAGATCAAGGCAGCTAGCAATTATAGGTTGTTGGCAATAAAAACAATCAAGCCAAAATTATTAAAAACTGCAGACTACTAAAAGACAGGGGATCAATTAAACATCTTTCAGCGATAAAGCCATTCAGTGTGTTGAGTTAAATTGCACACCAGCACAGGACTAAAGCCTTTCATATCCCCAGAGCCCTTCTAAACAAGAAGGTTTCAGCTATTTAGTGGAAAGTATTGCTATCCCAGACATGAAAGACTGCCCTGTAGCCACCTTTGAGAACTAGAATTTAACAATAAGTAAACTGTGTCTTTCAAATATACCGACTTAGTGAATATGTCCATGTAGTTGACACTAAATAATAATATAGACGTTACAAAAATGTGTTTTGTTTAAAAAGAATAAGAAAAAACTTATTTATTTAAAATTATTTTTAGGCTGCCTGTAAGGGTAAATCTTCTTGATACTCATTTAGTAAAGAACCAAAACTTTTTTCTATTTAAAAATGAATAGTGTCGTATTTAAATGTGCTGTACATTTAAAAATTGATGCATGTAATAATAAATAGCATGCTTAAATACTCTTTTCTGAGAAATAAGGCATGAAGGTCGTTTGAGAACTAACACTGCTTAAAAATAGTGGTTGAACTTACTGTCTAGCTGTGGTGCTTCCTTAACAATGACTCTCAGTAATACATAAAAATCACATTCCGTCCTTGGTCTAAAGCTTATTCTGAACAGAAGCTGTCTGTGATACAAAAGTTCTAGTAAACAGCTGTTTCCTTACTCCCAATTCTCAAGTCTTTGTTCCCAGTCCTATATGGAAGTTCCTTTTTTAGGTCATGTTAAATTTTTGTTCTCATTCTCAAAAGGAAACAATTGAGAAGAACATTGGGGAAATGTTTTGTGAATCACTTGCAAATGAAGTCATCCCCTTCCCCTTGGAAAAATATTTGGTTGAACTACCCATGGTTTTACCAAACACTTCTTGGTAATTGCACCACTTTATATACTGTGTCTTGTTATGGAATAATACTTAGTTACAAGATCGCAGGCAAGTGCAGGTTTTATCAATACTAAACTTTCAAATGAAGTTCATTCAGCACTTTTTGGAAAGTAACAGGTTGTAGTTTTGACTGTTTTGCCCACTGCAGGTGACCAACTGAGTGCCCTACTGAATTCCATTCAGTCACGGCCTAGTCTCCCAGCTCCTTCCATCTTTGATCAAGCTGCAAAAACTCCCTCTTCCCTAGTCCACAGCCCATTTGTGTTTGGACAGTCCCTTTCCTTCCAGCAACCTCAGCCACAGCTTCAGAGTAAGTCTGTCAGCCTTTCCTGCCTCATCAGTCCATTTCTGAAGCTTTGCCATTGCTTTAAAAACCTTAGTTGCTTACCAGCTACTAATCATCCATCAATGCACCCTCTTCATTTTTATTTTTATTTTATGTTGGCTTTCCATAACTTTGAAGCAAACTCCAGTCTTCCAGCAATTATTAGAGACTGCTGCACTGACCTTTTTAGGATTTCAATTCAATTAAAGGGTTTCAAATACTGTTGCTGTTGGAACTCCTGGAAGAAATATAAAATTTCCATTGGTACATCTTGAGCTGTAATGCACGAGTCGATTGCAGTTATACCAGAGCTTTGCTAGAAATTCCAGTATTAACTTCTTAATTTTTCCATAAATGACATACTGGGAGGCTTCACTATTAACAAAATAGAATTCTGTAAGATCTTTTTGTTTCTTTTCCATTTACTTGAAAATTATCGACCTGGTTCACATGTAATGCCAATTTGTGGGTTATTTCACCCATGAACTGGCAGGAGTGAGTTAACCTCTGGGTAGTTTAACTCCTAAACAACCTAGGGTTACGGGACATTAGAGGGTTGTTAATTGAAAATGGAAGTGGTAAACCCAGCTGCTCCACGGCCCAATAACCTGTGGGTTGTCATGACGTGCGAACTGCGTCATTGTATTATGTGGTAATATGATAATTTTCATATCACAGCTCCTTCAGCTACCATCAGATTGTTTCAGTTGGTTTATCATGCGGGTTAAAATAATGTCCCAGATACGCTTTAATTTTTCAGCTTAGCTAGAGAGGAATCATAATTTGGTGCAGCAGAATGACTATCTTATACCTTTAGGCTTTAATTTATGCCTGTTTTCAAAGAGGTGTGAATCTGTTCTGTAAACTGGATGTGCCAATACTTTATTTTTTAAAATTTATACTACTTGGATATCGTTTGATATCCAAAAGCAGTATAAAATAGTAAATGCATTCAAACATGACATGAACAGTAAAACAAGCAGAGCAATTACAAGTCAGGAAATGCTTAAGTAAATAGAAACAACTTCAAGAAGTGTCTAAACCTCTCTAAAGTTTCTGTTTCTTGGACCACTTGTTGGTGCCTTCTTCCCCTCCCCTGGCAGCACCAGGGGAGGCCAATCTGTGCAAGCTTTCTGGCCAACTCTGAAATAAGGCACTATCAGGATGCCCTTCCCCTAGTTGAGAGTGATAAAAACAACAACGTTAGACTAAGAAACACAACAGGAATGAAGACCTCACTTCCACTTGCCAGTTGATCTACACCTTGGGAACTACAAGACTATTTGTAAATAGCCCACACAGGTTTGTGAGCATTCTTTATTTCAACATGTTCCCCTGTGCCTACACCTGGTTTTGAGATGCCTGAAGGGAAGCGTAGCTGCTATCCTTGTGAAGACAAAGGACCTGCAGGAATTGGTAGAAGTGCCCTTTGGTCATCTGCTTCGGGTGAGTAATCCCAAAGCAGCCACCTTCTTCTGTAGTTTTGATCCCTTATTCTCAGGACCCTTAAGTGAATCATGGTACAAACAGCAGAGGGCCTAAATCCTTTGCTAACTGGTCCAGTGCCTAGTCATCTGCTGTCTAATATCCCTAAGGAGCTCATCCAGCTCCACAAGGTAGAGAGGAATTTTAGGCTGAGAAGTATTTTCAGAGATTGAAAATGAGTGAAAGAGAGAGAAAACAGAGGATTACAGTTGACAGTACTATTCCTTTCCCTCTTCCTTGGCTTCACTGGAGTGTTCAAGCAAGGGGCACATTAGGAGTCTTAGCGCTCATATTCTTGTTATTCTTCTGTAGAGGAAGGAAGCTTCAGCTAGAAGATACTTCTTTTTATCTGGTAAATGAGGTGGTTAACATAATATTCCACATTTGCCTTGGGAGAAGGTGTAACCTCTTGGTCTTAAAGGGAAGGTGCCTGCTTTCCATTAGACCTTGCTTTGAATATGCCATTAACAAAAATAGGCAGATTCATGCTAGCCAATGTGCTTTAAGTCTGTCCTTTGCCCCAAAAGGTGGACACTTCCTTTTGCTTAGTCTCAGAAGATGGACTTGGTGGCAACAGCTGCTGCTGTCATTAATAATAGAGCAATTTCAGGAACAGGAGAAACTTTAACAGATTTCAATACCTTAGGACTAATATCATGATGTACAGATTACTTGAGGTGGGAGCTGAACTTTCAGATCACAGTTTGATGCTCTTTTGCTGTAGTTACATTAGCCTGAAGAAATGAATTTGAATTGTTTCATCAAGATAACACCAGGGCTGCTTTCTCCAAAATCTTATCTTATATCGCAGACATCTTAGTTGGTGTCAGGTTGACCGCAGCGCCAATGGAATACAGGATAGTTGTCCAGTGCTGTCCAATAATCTGGCTGAGGGGTTGGATGATATATTTTCCCATCAAATCTGAGATCAGCAATGTATCATGAAGTTGGCTGAAGAGGCAGTAGAAATCAAAGCGGAATAAGTTGGAGAAAAGTCTTTTCATGGACACTACCTGAGAAATTTGGGAGATGTCCATGTCATTCCATTTCTAGGATCTTTTTTGGGGGTGGGGGTGTCTTTTACTGCATTTCTCTCTGTGTGAACAGATTTGGCATTTACTTAAGCAGGACTGGCATGCTCTTCCCCTACGCTGGGTTTATTGAAAATGAGGAGACTGCATTTAGTGTGGAAGCTTTGTGAGTCAATATAATAATAGCTACTGGAGTGATTGATCCACAAGGGAAATGGCTTAGGGTTGAGCTTAGCCACAATAGATTATTTCCCGGCTCTAAGTGTCCTGGAATCTATCCAAACAGCATGTGATTCTATAATCTACCCAAAGTCATTCAACTATCATGGGAAGTTATGGACCATAAAAAGCCAACATAGCTTATAGTTGATAGTCACCTTGGTTTCCAAGCAGAGTGGCAAAGTAAAGTAGGTAATTGATCTCAAGCACCTTAGCTGATTCATTCTATACCAGTTCTTTCAGGCTGTAGACTCTTAATATTCATTGTGGCAGCCACCCAAGTGAGGCAATTTCTTCTTTTGTAGATCTGAATGGTCTGTGCATCTGGCATATCAGAGATCTTCATTTTGCCTACATAAGGCAAGGCTGTCAGCATTGTGCTTTCCTAGTTGGATTTAGTTATGACACCAAGATGGGCTTTGGTCATTGGCACCAATATACAAGGCTGTCAAGTATTGTGCTTTGCCATTTATATTCAGTCATGGCACTCTTATCAGGGTTCATTTATATTTGAAGATTTCATTTACCTTTCACTTAAATTTGGCTTTCTTATGACTCCCATTCTGTAAATATTTGTTTCTATCTCTTATCATTCTCACATAATAAATTACGGTTGCCCTTTCTAAGAATGCAGACAAGCTTCAAGTTTATAAATACTTCAGGAAAAAAGTTAAACAATCCCCACTTTAAACAAGAATATTCAAGGCACTGTCTTTTATTAGCATCTAATCCTCAGACTTCTCTCTTATTTAGAAATCTCAATAAAATCTAAAAGGTATTTTATAATTAAATTAATGCATATTTCATCTTCTGCTATATCTTGGATAATATGTTTTATGTGCAGCATGCTTCTTTAAAGTCTTTACAAAATTTCTACTGAGGTAATAATGTTCTAACAGCTTTCCAAGATGTTTCAGTGGAATCAAACCAAAAGTGACTTATTAGGGACTGAATTGAAGATTTCTGTGACATCTCAAAAATGAACAACGATATTGTGGCATAAGCTTATGCCTATTTTATCAGGCATGTTTTATCCGGTTTTGCCTACGAAAGCTAGCACTACAATAAATTAGCTTTTCAGGTGACACAGAACCTGTGATGATTTTTGCTATACAGACTCTTTTGTATGACCATCCTTGGAACTGATTTTGACAATTTTAATTGGAATTCTTGAAGCCTTTGTTCACCTACTTTTTAGGAAAGCTATGTTCATAAATTTATGTCCCTCAAATCCAGAATTTTTAAGCAGTTTAATATTCTTTGACTGTACTAAATGTGCAGTTTCATCTCATCCATTTTTTTTACTCTATTTCCTATTCACATTTTATGAATTTGATTGTCTTCATTGCTGCAAATGATCTTATCACTATAATTTTGCTTACTTAGCAACTAATAGTTGATCAGAGCACAACAAAAACAAAGCTTTAAGGTCCTTAATGGCTTGGAATCCAAATGTTTGGAATGTGATACCGATCACTGATTGGGAGAAGGACAGAGTAACAGCCAGAAGGCACTTGCAGTTTGAATGCAGACACTGTAAAAAGCAGAACTGGGAGTTTTTAGCTAGACTTGGGTAAAACAAAAGCACCCTCGGAAGTTAGATTCACAAAGTTTCTCTTTGTGAATCTAAAGTAGGATTAGTGGTTGTACTGCCTTCTCCACTTCGACCATACTCTGCTTTTAGATTTGTCAGTAGATATTGTAAAGACAGCCTAAGTATCTACATTGTTACAGCAATGAAACAGCCACTGTAGTGCTCCCGTCTCACTGCTCAAGAAAATGCAGAGTGTAAATAACTAATTTTTCATGAAAACCATATTTATTTACTCTTTACTATATGTAACTCTTGTATATACAGCCAGAATAAAAAGGTAGGCTTTTTATAGTAATTACCAATGAGGTCTGATTCACATGTCCCCTTTCCACATGGATGTTTGTGAGATCCTAAGTGTCCGTGCGTCCAAGTTCGAGTAAGTGATGACTCCAGAAGAAACCCAAATTGTTAGTCAGATTGCAATTAGCAGTCAGGGACTAGCTGGCTATTTAGATGTTCAATGGAAGCAAATCGGACAGCTTGTTTTTAATATGAACTCAAAACTCTTCATATACTCAATAATATACATGGCCTCTGATGAGAATCATGCAAAAAGATCTCTAACCTGTTACATAAAGAACAAGGCCTGACTGAGAAGGGGGGATTTGTTACACACTTGTAGTAAAACCTCTATGCTTGCTCACAGTTTTGTTCTTCATATTCTTGAGTCTCTGAGGGCAAAACTACTAGTGATGTTAAATGCAAATGGGTTCAATTGCAGGAGGTGGGTGGGCCGGGGCTGCTAATTAAAGGGATCAGAGAAGGCATGGAGAAAGGATTTAACCCTTTCCTCTCCTGCGGAAAATGCCTCTTCTGAAACAAGTATTTGCATTAGGAGAAAGTCCCCTATTGTCACTAAATACATCTTTAACATCACTGGTACTTGCCTCTTGAGTTGATGTGCGTAAATTATTGTATATGACAATGTGCTTAGGTGATAATGAAAAAGCACCGTAACATTTTGCATTTTGTGGCAGTAAGCCTGTTGACTATATGGGAAGTAAAACCCATTGTGTTGATTTCAGTTTACTCTGAGGAAAGTGTGCATAGGGTTACAGTCTTACTCTCTGCTCTTGTTTTAGGCCAAATTCTTTCCTAACACCATGCCTTTTGCTACCCCTTCAAATGTGTCTTGTTCTGTATGGGGAACCATATAGATTTTAGAATTCTGTAAAATGTATAGAAATCATTATTATATGCGCATTTGGGCCAGGATCTAAAAAACCCCTACCTTATTCTGTGACTCCAGGGTGGCTTTAAACTTGTTGCTACCAAACCCCTATGCAGTATGGAAAACTAGCCTTGAATCTTAGCGGAACTACAAAAGCAATTGTGATATAGTCTTGGGGTCAGCTGCCGAAAGAAAATTCCACAGCGTATTATAAGCCAGCAATAGCTCTTTGGTTCCACTTATAGGCTTGTGTGCATATAGCAGGCTTTTCAGATCACAAGCAAGGATAATTTAAAACACTTCTTGCAATACCATTGGGGTTTAGGCAGAATTAGAAAGATGCAGCTCTATGCTTGCAGATCTTAAGGTGCCAGGTGCATCTCTAGATCAAGCCCAATTTGTGGGGACTAGAATGATCTTCGTCCTCTGCTTAAGCCTCAGGTGTTTGTCTTGTTCCCTCTCTCCCTAAGTGGAGCTTAGAAAAAGCTTCCTCCCCCTGGAAGCAACCTTTTTCCTTGATCTGGTTAATAGCAAAATTGAGGTGGGAGGGTCCTTATTCCCCATGTGATGTCCTGCAGACATTTTGGACTACAACTCCCATCATTCCTGACCATTGACCATTCTGACTGGGACTGATGGTAGTTATAGACCAAAATCACTGTACAGCACCATTGGAGAAGTGAAACTCATGCTCCCAAAATAAGAGAAGTTAATCCAAATAGGTATGATATTACTACTCTGATTCAACATGAATTTTGGGGATTGT
Organism: Elgaria multicarinata webbii; assembly: GCF_023053635.1. Classification (NCBI taxonomy): domain Eukaryota; kingdom Metazoa; phylum Chordata; class Lepidosauria; order Squamata; family Anguidae; genus Elgaria; species Elgaria multicarinata. Next base: position 22,120,057 of record NC_086175.1, on the reverse strand, counting down.
CTTTCATTGGTGTGCATCAGATGAGCGTTTTATCACACACTTGTTACTCCCCACTTACAGATGTTTGTGGGTCCTTTTGATGACGACGTCCGTCTCCCATGCATCTCCCGCTCCTTGCCTTCTTACCGTCACAAAATAGACCTTTTTAAATCCGATTTTTTTAAACAAAATATCCAACCATTTCCTGCTGTGTACAGGAAAAGTGGAGAGATAAAAACAGCCACTGAATGGGCCACGTGGTAATTGTTTACTTCCTATTTCTTCCCCTTCAGTAGCCGGGGCAGTAAGCCTGCGTGCACCTGTTGCTGGGGAACATGAGAAGGAGAGTGCTGTTGCACCATGTCCTTCTTATGTTCTTACGTTATCATGGGTCAGAAGTGTGTGTGTGTGTGGGGGGGGAGTTGACAGTAAGGAAACACAATTTCTCCCCGTCTGATGATGTTCAATTCTTACTTTAAGAATTAATCCCGTTTCAGTGTTCTGTAACACCCTCATCACCAGGAACATTACTGAGAGATGTGTAATTGAAAAATAATATAATATTTAAAGGTCTTCCTTTTTATGAGTGTTGAAATTTGATGATGATGATAATGATGATGATTTAATAAGGCAGAGCTAAAAGTGTTTAGCTTGCACTAGCCAGGCTTTGGTTAACCTGCAAGCTGCATATTGGGGTGAGCTCACCTGTTGCATATGCTATTGTCATCAAATAGTTTCTTGATGTGTTTGTTTTTGTTTTTGTTTTGCTAAATGATTGAATTATTAAAAGGATTTAGGAAGGAGAACTTACAAAAGCAGTTATCCCCACTTCAAAAGCAGCAAAATGATTGTATAATTAATGATCTCCAATTGGTAATTTCTCTTATTTTTCCCTATGCAAAAGTCAAGCCAGACGATGAAATTATGTGTGCACCTGAGTTTACAGAATAGTAATCACATCTGTAGCATTTCAGGCTTAGTTTATCAGGGCATAGGCTATTAGAGGTAAAAGCAAAACAATAAATGAACAGAACAAAGCAAAACTATTCATTAGCTGCTATTTCATTATTATTTTTCAATCAACCATTTGCTGCTTCCGTAAGAATTCACCATTCGGTTTTCGTTAATGCTGTCTTGAAAAATAATATTGATTTATTATTTTGGAGGCAAGTAACATCTAGAGCTGCTATTATTATTATTATTATTATTATTATTATTATTATTTCTGTAACAGTGAACTAAAACACATTAGACTGTCACAAAATAGATGTGTCTCCTTTGAACTGCTTGCTTTGCTTGCTTTTTTTACCTTTGCTATTTTTCCATTCAATCTATGCTGCTTCTGTGCCACTTTTCCACTATAGAAACTCCATCCCGCAGCCTTGCTTCTCGTGAGCGCATTTACAAAAGTAATGATGTAGCTGTGCCTGCCTCTGCTATTTCATCTCTCACACACAAACTAAAGGGTGGGTACGCATGCGATTGTAGACAGGTTATTCAAAAGTTGTTGGAAATTGATAAATAAAAGATGTTTTCCTGCTCAGTCCATCTCATCCCACTCACTTGAAGAAAAAGTTTGTGCTTGGTGTTCTATTTGCTGTTGTATTTAATTGTAGTGATTTAATGACTTGCTGTAAATGTGTGAGTTCTTTATGAATGCCAATGACTAGCATATACCTAAGCTCAGTGTCTTATGCTTAAAAATGGTTTAGATAGCCCATCAGTGACATTTGGAAGTACATGGGCAAACTTTCTATATAGGTTTTATTCTCCACTTTGTTGAAGGGAAGCAGTGTGAGATTCTGTTTATTTTTGGTATCTGTGTGTTGTTGGTTTTTACAATAAACACCATGATTTTAGGGTCTGATTTTAAATCCAAATAAAAGTGGAGCAGCATTTTATTTTTTACTTTGAACAACTGTGTGCTTTTATTGTTTTAGGAGAAAATACAGTTATTGAGCATTGCACGGGCATGTATATAATGTCACCTTGAGTGAACGTGACACTCCCACCCAACATGCTTATAAATGTTTCCTTTAGTTTTAATTTTGAATTGAACTTGATAATTTCTATATTCTTTAGCATGGAAGAACAAAAGTTTCTTGGTAACTATATCATCTTGTAACAAGTTTTAGGTTGTCAGATAAGCAAGGCTTAATATTACTGGTACTAGATAGTATAATTCTGGTAAATCTAGTCAACAAAATTTGCTTTAATACAGTGTGTGTAGTATATTAGCATTTGAATTTTTAAGGTCTTGAAATAAACCCTTTTCTTGTATCTTCTTCAGATTATTGTTAGCATTTAGGGTGCATGTGAATGTTTCCTTTGTGTATGTATGCACAAATATAAATTTTACCTACGTGTTGAGCACTGTTAAATCACTCATCTCAATCCTGAAAGGATAATCTATGGGTTGGATCCAAAGTTACTTTTACATGAACAGAAGGGCCCCTTCCATTTGCAGATTCCCTCTTTCTCATGCAGCTTCCAGTACCACCTTCCATGCTTTTGGGGATGATACCCCAACTTTCTGGTTATATGAGGAAGGGATAGCTAAGAGCATCCCATTCTGTGAATGGAACCCTTAATCATTGAACTGTAGGTAAAATCATGTGTGTGGAAGCCTGCTTCCATACACATATCTCTTTTGTACTGGGCTCTGTGCATGCATGCAAAATGGTCTGCATGGGGGAGAGCCCCCACATCTCAGCTGTAGTTTTAGTACACTTTGTTTGAATAGGATCGTTCAAGTACTTGATGAGGTAGTGGTGATCCTGTGTGTGTGATGAGAGAGGGGGACTTATTCCAGTTCTCCTTGACACCCTGTAACGGGCAATTAGTGCTGTCAGCACTTTAGAGTGCTGATAACTTCAGCAGGTGGATCCTCACGTATGCTTGGATCCAAAGGCGCCATACACACCCTTCTACCTGTGTGCCCCCCCAATTCTGCTGATTCCCCAGTTCCGTTGCACCCCCCCTGTGCCTACGCCATTCTAGATGGTGTACTGATTCCCAGAAGTGGCTTTTGGGGAGAGGGCACGGGGGGCTACAATGGAGGGGAGGTAACATCATCATCATCATCATTATTATTATTATTATTATTATTATTATTATATTTATTTGTATCCTGCTTTTTGCCCAATGCTGGGCCTCAAGGCGGCCTTACAAAGTTTAAAACATACATTGGGCGGGGTGGGGTGGGGGTGGAAACATAGTTTAAAATACACAATAAAATTATAAGACATTAACATAGATTGAGGACCATCTCCAAAGGCCTGCTGGAACAAAAAAGTTTTAGCCTGCTTCCTAAAGCCCATCAAGGGGGGCAAGCTGAGTTCTGTTTGCACTACTCTGGATCCAACCCATAATGTATTGAACTCATAATTTTCTCTCCTGTCTATCTTATATAATATCCTACTCTTTCCTCTAGCTGTTACTGGTGTTCTGATACTGAGAAGCCTGAATGAATTGTGATTCTTTGTGTTATAAATACACACTTTCCTTTTAATCTTATTATAAAATATATCATACAGGTGACAGAGTGAATTTTACTGCAGCTGCTAGACCAGTTTCTCCAGCAGGGAAATCTGACATGGCATCAAAATACAGAGTGGATAGCAGATCATCTAAATCTGATGGGCGTATGAATCACACTGACCAGAAGAAACCCAGGAATGCAGAGACCTTATCTGCTAGTGAATCTCTAATGCTGAGATCTGATACTGGAAAGCTTAGGTCAGATTCCCACAGTAGATCACTGTCTCCAAACCATAACACACTGCAAACCTTAAAATCTGATGGGAGGACAACGTCTGGTCTGAGGGCAGAATCTCCTGGGCCAGGAACCAGGTCATCTTCTCCAAAGGCTCTGTCAGCAGGTAAATCCTGTACATCTGGTGTCGGTTCTCGACGATCATCATCTCCTCATGAAAAGCCTCTTTCTCAGAAACCTGCAGCCCCTGTGAAAACAAAGCTTGATCCTCCTCGAGAGCGCTCCAAATCTGATTCGTATACATTGGACCCAGATACTCTTCGCAAAAAGAAAGTACCCCTAACAGAACCACTAAGGGGAAGGTCCACTTCGCCCAAGCCAAAGATTGTGTCAAAAGATGGGAAACCGGCAAATGAAACGGAAAACAGAGCCCCTTCGCCTCATGTTGTACAAGAAAACCTTCACAGTGAAGTTGTTGAAGTCTGCACTTCAAGTACTTTAAAGACAAACAGCATCACAGATAGTACATGTGAAGATAATTCTGAATTCAAAAGTGTGGATGATGGCGCTAATAAAGTTCACTTCAGCATAGGAAAAGCCCCACTGAAAGATGAGCAAGATCTGAGAGCCTCTCCAAAAGTGAGCCGCAAATGTGCAAACAGGCACACAAGACCCAAAAAGGAAAAGTCTGTCTGTCTTTTCAAAGGGGATGGAGCCAGGCCTGTAGAGCCTGCCAAACAAGCGATGTCTCCCTCTGTGGCCGAATGTGCCAGGGCTGTCTTTGCTTCTTTCCTGTGGCATGAAGGGATAGTCCATGATGCCATGGCCTGCTCTTCCTTTTTAAAATTTAATCCTGAACTTTCTAAAGAGCACGCGCCTATTAGGAGCAACCTTGGCCAACAGCCTGTAGAAGAAAAAGAAACCAAGTTGAAAAACAGACATTCCCTGGAAATATCTTCTGCTCTGAATATGTTTAACATAGCCCCTCATGGGCCCGACATATCAAAAATGGGGAGCATAAATAAAAATAAAGTCCTGTCTATGCTTAAAGAGCCTCCTCTTCATGAACGATGTGAGGATGGGAAAAATGAAACTACCTCTTTTGAAACATCCAGTCACCATACTATGAAGTCCAAGTCTCCTCTTCCCTTAACACTGCAGCACCTAGTAGCCTTTTGGGAAGACATCTCTCTGGCCACAATCAAGGCAGCTTCTCAGAACATGATATTTCCAAGCCCTGGGTCCTGTGCAGTATTGAAGAAGAAAGAAAGTGAGAAAGATAACAAGAAATCCAAAAAAGAAAAGAAGAAGAAAGAAAAGGCTGAGGCCAGACCGAGGGGGAATCTCTTTGGTGAAATGGCTCAGCTTGCTGTGGGGGGTCCAGAGAAAGATACCATCTGTGAACTGTGTGGGGAATCTCACCCATATCCAGTGACCTATCACATGAGACAAGCTCATCCAGGTAAGATGGCCTCTGCATGGAATCTATTTTTTGCATTATGCAAAGGACTGACTGTCCCTGCACCTGACAAAGAAAATGGACGCTGACCCAAAAGTATCTGCTTAAGGGATAAACTAAACATGGTGGCAACAGTCACATTTTGTCTGGTCTGTCTATGTATATGTTGGGGAATGGGGTGGGGGAGAGTTTTATGAGTATGAGTAGCTGAATCCTTCCTGGCCTGGACCTCCTGTTTTCCATTGCCCAGGTTCATTTTTCTTGACCCAGCTCTCTTCTGGAATTGGAGCCAAGCTGGGGAGGTGGCAGTTTAGGCATCTCAACACAAAGAAGTTAGGCTCCCCTCATCACTGTGTCTCTTCTGATGTAAACATCAGATCCCTGCTTTACAGCTAAACTGGGCAGACAGTATGAATTCAATGTTTTCTGCTGTTTGGCTTTTAGATTGCAGCCTTGCTTAGTGTGCTTTGGTAGTGTCGCATCTCTCTCTCTCTCTCTCTCTCTCTCTCTCTCTCGTGGTGTTTTATAGAGCTCCCAGTGGTCTCCCATCCATGTTTAAACCAGCTTATCTTCAGTAAGAGCATTCACTGAATCCTTAGTGGTATACTGTTGATAAGAGAGAAACAGTTTGTTCAAGGTGATAATCTCCATCTTGGATCAGAATCTGAATTACCACATTTCCCCTCCTGACAATATAACAGTTGATTAACAATATTGGTTGATTGTGAGCCCAGGTTGCACCCCAGTGACATTATTAGGTATGTGACAGAATTGAAATATCTTCTTCTCTTCCCCTCCTCCATCTGTTAGCCTTCTGCCAGCCATTTATCTGGCCTGAAGACAGCAGCAGGGAGGGACACCTGCCTGTCTCCTTATCACTTCCTGGAGTACTGCTATGGCAGCATCCCAGATGCCAGGAATCCTGGGAAATGTAGTTTCCCAAGGACACCTGAATCCTTTGAATGATCACTGTACAAGGGTGTTTGATGACTAATTTCCCATGCTCCCTGGCATCTTGAACATAGCAGCATTATAGCCAGTGTCAAAAAGAAGGCCTCCTTGCCACCCCACCACGACAGAGACAGATTAGTGGGGGGGACAGAGAGGGGAGAATTTTTCTCTTGCTCAAATTACAGTCCAGGCTGGAGGAGAACTCACAGGATTATAATGGTCCCCTCAGAATGAAGGCTAGTAATATGAATTGTTGTGGTTCATAATAATACCCAGGAATGGTGTTGTCTTGAGTAAGGTGTATCTGCCCAGGGTGAATATACTAGATAAACACCTGAGCCCAACTTTCTCATGGCTTAAATGGTCTGAGCTCAAGAGGATGTATTCTCATATGCAATCCATGCATTGGTTAATATAACAGTAGTAAAAGAGAACCCTTAAATCTGTGACGGGTTTTCTGGCAGGCTCTTAAAAGCATGACTCTCTGTGATTACCTGGCCTGGCAAATACATAATGGCTTTAGCTGACCTTACTGTTAAACATGACTTCTCATCATTTTAAGGTTGTGGCCGCTATGCAGGTGGGCAAGGCTATAACAGCATTGGACACTTTTGTGGTGGATGGGCTGGTAATTGTGGTGATGGTGGCATAGGAGGAAGCACATGGTACCTCGTCTGTGATCGGTGCAGAGAAAAATATCTCCGCGAAAAGCAGGCAGCAGCAAGAGAAAAGGTATTTTTTTTAAAAAAAATCTGTTTTTTACAATCTCTGGCAGGGACATGTAGCTTTTCTCAGCTACATGTTGCAGTGAAGCTATCTAAGAATAGTGGGCCTTTGCTGTTCTTACATCAAGCCAGTAATAATCAGGATGAAATGTGATCTGACTGCATGATTCCATGTTGGGCTTTGGGCAGCAGAAAATATTATTTATTTATTTATTTATTTACTTATTACATTTCTGTATTGCCCAATAGCCAAAGCTCGCGCTAACACTGCTTTCAGTACTGGCACCCTGTTTGTGGAATACTTTCCTCGGATGTTCACGTAGTGCCTACATTATGGTCTTTCTGGTGACAGGTGAAGACTTTGTTATTCTCCCAAGCCTTTTAAGAACTGCTTTTAGTACTTTATACTGCTGCGTGTTTTAATTTGGTTTTACGATGTTGTAATGGTTTTACTCTTTGCTGCTGGTTTTATCTTGGTTTTATTCTGCACTGGTTTTGTTTGTTTATTAGCACTGTGGGTTTTTAATGTATTGTACACAGACCAAAGAGCTTTGGTTATTGGATAATTTAATGGACAGTAAATAAATTTCTCTGGGTGTGCCTTACTTAAGAATTGTAATTAGTGACTCCCTGATTATTTGTACTGGCTTAGATTTGAGAATTTTTTTATAAGTTCTTATAAAGAGAATTTTTTATAAGTTCTTTTCAAGCTGTCTTTCATAAAAGAGTGGAAAAGATTGCCTGCCAGACAGGCAGTAAGAAAAGCAGCTAACAAAAAAATGTGGGCTAGTTATTTTAATGAACTTAGTTGCAAATACTGCTGTATAATGTTCTAAAAACAGTCAAAAATGGAAAAAGAAATTGAACTTTAGACCAGTGTCTGTCACATTTAAGTGTGCTGAATTCTCCCATTTCTGTTTTCCATGTGTGACTGTGAAAGGGAGAAAAATAAGCATTTATAATAGGGGCTACAGGTTCTGTTAACTATTCTGGCAGTGCCTCTGGGGGATACAGTGAGTAATTGCTTAAAGTGGGACATAAGTCACAGGCTTGGACTATCTGCCCCAATTTTGATGATTTGCTTTTAGACAGCCTTTCATTCTTCTTTACATTCTCATGTTCAAATGCTCATGCTGGTTGAGCTCTGAAGAGGGGATAAACTAGAAACGGGGAACTCCAGTGTGAGGTGCTAAAGCTGCAATACCTAGCAAGTGCAGTGTGCAAAGCCCACTGCAGCACCCTTTCTCCTCTAAGAGAACATTGTGTTTACCTCTTGTTAGATCCTGACGATCCACTACAGTCGTGAAGTAGCATTATTTTGTCTCCTTGTAGGTCAAACAATCTAGGAGAAAGCCAATGCAAGTTAAGACACCTCGTGCCTTGCCCACCATGGAAGCTCATCAAGTAATCAAAGCAAATGCACTGTTTTTGCTGGCCTTGAGCAGTGCCGCTGAGCCTAGTATTTTGTGCTACCACCCTTCCAAACCATTCCAGTCCCAGCTTCCTATTGTCAAGGAAGGCATTTCAGAGGATTTCCCTGTTAAAATGACTTGTCTCTATCTTCAGACATTAGCAAGGTAAAAAACACATATATTTTTCTCCCCAGTGTTTGTTAATATAAATAATAATTACATATATCTAAAATTCATTTATTTTGTATTGAAATAACAATTATTTTAAGAGCCAGAATTCACGAGAATTGATGTTAATCGTTATTTCTATCTGCTGAAGTATTCCTAGTTGAGTGAAACAATACACTAACTACAGTTATTGCTAATTATTATAATTACTTTCCTTTCTGCATTTGTTGAATGTCATTTACTTAAAAAGATAGAATTCTTCCAAGCAAGTGATTTTTAAAAGAAGTATTTAAAAGAACATGGTTAGCTGTTGTTGTTTTTACCTTCCCATTAATTTGTGCTCTTCCAAAGTGTTCTCATTTCTAAGTCCTTGATGTTTCTTTAAATATTAGTGCTTTAAATCGCTTGCTTGGAATACTTTAAATCAGTCTCTGAACTTTAAACTAGTATCTATAACATGGAAGCCAGACCAGTTTAACCATTCCAAATACAGGATAGGTGAATACCCTCTTAAGCTACAGAAAGCAAAGACTCAGAAGAAATCAGTCAATCCTGGAAGTGGGCTAATTCTGGCTGGAGTCTGGTTTTGTCTGTGCTACATTTCTATGTGGAAGCAGGCTTCTCTTCAGAGATATCTCTGGATTTCCAGAAAAAAACCTTTTTTTGTTTTGATCCTTGCTGCTTATATTACCTGCCTAGGAAAAAGTTGCATATTCAGATGCCACTTCAAAGGCTTGTATTTATTTATTTATTTATTTATTTATTTATTTATTACATTTTTATACCGCCCAATAGCCGAAGCTCTCTTGTATCCATCCTTGTTGCTCAGCCTGCCATCCTACTCAACATATTATCAGCACTGTAGAGCATGGGAAAAGAGGAGGATGTAGAATTAAAATCTTGAGGACATTCAAGATGGTCCAGAACTTAAAAGTTCAGAGATATAGCATGAGTAGTGGTATGGTTTTGATAAGCTAAATTTCCAGGTGTGTTTAGGCATGTTATCTTCACGAATAATACTTGTATGCCTTAATTTTTGTCTGGTTTATCCATTTGGATGCCTGGTTAATTTTTGAAAAACGGTTGATTTCAGTAATCACTGTCATCTATTTTCCCCCCCAGACATCATCATGAAAACTTTGTTGGCTATCAAGACGACAATCTCTTTCAGGATGAGATGAGATATTTGCGCTCAACTTCAGTACCTGCACCTTATATATCTGTTACTCCTGATGCTAGTCCTAATGTCTTTGAGGAGCCAGAAAGTAACATGAAATCCATGCCACCAAGGTACTCCATTGTGTATATTAATGTGTATTGATGTGTTAACTACTATGTTGTTGTTTCTAAGTCAGATTTGTGATTAGTTTTTGAGACTTCTCATAAGCTGGTAACATTTTGAAAATTTCCTGAGATCAACTTACTGCACTTCTTGATACCAAGAAGAGTCATGTATGAAGAATAATCTCTTTACCACCTTATAGAGAGATTGAAGGAGAACCTCTGATTTCTTGCTCATATTAACTTCAATCCAATGCAATTTTAGTAAAAGTAAGAATGCAATTTTTGACATAGCAAGTCTAAAAAAAAGTTCACATGGTCTGTAATTTTATTTGAAATATACAAGTTGATTGTTTTCTAGATAAATTGAAATCCTGATACCAAACATCTTTGAATTTGTAAGATAATTTAAAGGACTCCATAGACCAATGCAGATGTAACAACTCCCATCCATGAATTAGTGTTCCTTCTCTCCGACTGCCTGCACTTTCCTGTTCATTGCACAATCCTACCACACCTTAATCGGGGGTTACTATAATATCTACACAATTGTTAATCATGGTTAACACTAATGAGGTTTCACTCCTAATGCAGGATTTGAAATCTATTTTGGAAACCATTTACAACTCTTGGGGCAAACCATGGTTGACTGTACTCATGGGTTTCCCCCTATTCACTTCCAGGATGTATACATTGCACTGGGTTTTTAAAATGCGTATAAGGATTTTAATTAGCGCACTGACTTGTTTCCAGTTTAGAGACTAGCCCCATCACAGATACGGACCTTGCAAAGCGCACAGTTTTTCAAAGGTCATATTCAGTTGTTGCCTCAGAATATGACAAACAACACTCCATTCTACCTGCACGGGTCAAGGCCATTCCCAGAAGGAGAGTTAACAGTGGAGATGCAGGTAAGGATGTAAACTTCTTCAACTTTTTTTTGTTTAAAAAAGTATTTGTTGATGCATATGCCATTTTTCTTCATATTCTCTGTGCAGTCCCACATATGAGTTCTACATCTGCACAGAGCAGCATTCAGAACTCTTTATTTATTTTATTTATTTACAATATTTATATACCGCTCCCCATTGAAAATTTCAGAGTGGTGTACAAGATAAAATAAAATAAAAACAGAATAAAACACTTTAAAATAGATTTTAAAAGAAGCAAAATGTGCAGTGAACTGTCATTAAGGAAAGGCTTCCTGGAATAATGACGTTCTCAGGAGGCGCCGAAAGGAATACAAAGTTGGTGCCTGCCTGACCTCCAGAAGCAGGGAATTCCATAGGAGGGGAGCTACCATGCTGAAGGCTCTTCCCCTGGTGGACTCCAATCAAAGGATGGGTCTATGTGGAACCACCAGGAGCAGGCCCTCGGATGACTTCAGTGACCGGGCAGGTTGGTAGGGGAGAAGGCGCACTCTCAGGTATCCTGGTCCCAAGTTGTTTAGGACTTTGTACACAAGTACAAGAACCTTAAACCTGGCCCGGTAGCGAATAGGCAGCCAGTGCAGTTCCCTTCAGAGCCAAGCAAAAGAATTTTGGCAGAAAGGCTGTGCTCAACTTTCAGTCTACACACCAAAGACGTGTCTCTCACCTTCCCTCTCAGTTCCCTCTTGATTATGGCAGTGGTCCTCTTTAGTGATGGTTCCTGGAAGTGCTCCAGCCAAGGTTGGACTCTCAGACCAGACACCACCTCCTGCTTTCCTAGATTTGACATTCCCTAGCGGCAGTAGATGCAGCTCAGTAACCTGCTCCACAGAAAATGTACCCCCCTCAATTACACTCCATTCCTGAAAGGTGGCTGAGATTTCTCTCTGACTTTATTTACTTACTGGCAAAAAGTTGTTAACAATGCTTAGTTCTAAAATACAGTCCTACTGATGAAAGCAAAATTCAGCACATGTACAAGCCCACCCACCCACTCACACTACTTACAAGTACCTCAGCGAAGTAAGCAACAGCAAACACAGAACAATGCAGGGAAAGGAAAAATTGGGGGCATTTCTAAATGCAGGGAAAGAGAGTTCCTCCCCCCAAGCTTTCCCTTTCAGTCACTATCAGTCAGGAAGTAAAGAGGTGTATGTTAAAAAGCCTTTTTTTATTTACTTTACAAAGAAATTTCTTCAAAGCCGCTTCAAAGTCTGCTAAGGAGCAGGCACAGGAGAGATCACTGAATGCCGTTCAGTGTGGTGAATCTGTGTGGTGTCATGGCTAGTGTGTTAGACTGGGAGTTGGGTTCTGGCTAAAACCCATGCTGGGTTGCCTTAATAAAATTTGATTTGATTTGACTGGGAGTTGGGAGATCCAGGTTCTTGTCCCCACTTAGCCATGGAAGTTCATTGGTTGACTTTGGGCCAGTCACAGACTCTCAGCCCAACCTACCTCACAGGGTTGTTGTTGTGAGGATAAAATGGAGAGGAGGAGGATTGTTGTCACTGCCTTGAGTTCCTTAAGCAGGAAAACGGCAGGATATAACATAATTCTGTGAAGGGATCGGCGATCATCAAGGAGAGCATGGCTAGTTTTTTCCTAGATCACCTGATCAAGGAAGGAGGAAGCCGAGAAGAAGCTGATCAGGGGAGAAAGAAGCTGTTGTCTTCCTGTTCATGCCAGGACGAAAAGCAAAGGTTTAAAAAGGCAATAATAATAATAATAATAATAATAATAATAATAATAATAATAATATATGCCACCACCATCCCGCTACCCATTGGCAAGTAAAAAGGGAGGAAGTGATGGGAACTGCTTGATGATCAGTAGGCCACAGAGATTGTAGATTAAGACTGGTTTCAAAGCGCCATTTAGATAAGCTCAAAGGTTTATACATACTAGATAGAGCTTAAAACTTTATTTGCTTTGAACACCAGGCACATATTCCCCATGTCCTCTCATAAACATACACGCACACACACGCACACACATGCATCTATCTATCTATCTGTCTATCTATCTGATAAGGGGAATAATTAATAATAATTGGTTTGAAGCTCCCTTCTGTCTTTCATAAACAATTTGACCTGTGGCTTGAGTTCCCTTGGTGCACAGAAATAGTTGCACAGTTCTTTGGATCCTGGTCATAATCTACATTTAGGAATATGTTATAAATGCATTAATGCTAATAGCATGTGAATGTGTGATTTCAGTTGACCAGAATTGTAAATGAACCACCAAAATGTTTTAGAATTAGCCCTACATTCAAGTTGTTTGCTTAATGAGGTGCCTGATCGTTATCCCCATCAAGTAATGTGTAGTATGAGATTTTAGAAGAGATCACTTGTATAGTTTAAACTTTAAATACTAATATACTAACCTTCTTATTTGCATAGCTGCACCAACAGAATTTAACCATCTAATGTATATATTTTTATGCTTTTAAATAGAAGTGGGTTCCTCTCTTCTGAGACATCCATCTCCTGAACTTTCTCGGTTAATCTCCGCCCACAGCTCTCTTTCCAAAGGAGAGAGAAATTTCCAGTGGCCTGTTCTGGCATTTGTCATCCAACATCATGACTTGGAGGGACTTGAAATAGCAATGAAACAGGCTTTGAGAAAATCAGCTTGCCGGGTATTTGCTATGGAGGTATTTAGTGCATTAATTATCTTCCTAATATGTGTCACACCAGCAATTTATTTTCCTTATAGTAGTACTTCTGGTTAAGCACACAAACTATATTGCTCTTCATTTTCCGAAACTGAGACATCTGGGAAGTTGCAATACAAATACAAGCATGCATCTCAATCCTCAACAGGCAGCACATAACGCCTGCAGGCCCCACGTCTGCTTTCAGTGTCTGACCTATTTCCCCTTCTCTGCAATAGCAGTGAATAGACAGAGGACAGCAACCACCGTTTTATCTAGCTTGGCTGCATATATTCTGTATAATGTGTCACATTTGTGCAACTGAATATATAGGTGTAATCCTAGCAATCTATCTTAACTTCCCTGTGCTGGTACAGTAGATTGTTACTTACAATTATACTAATTAGGGACATAGAGAGGATCCATAATTTAGTGACAAAGAACATGCTTTGAATGTAGAAGGTTGCAGGCTTAATCTTTAGAATCTTCAGTTAAATGGATCCCAAGCAGCAAGACTGGAAAAGTTCCCTGCCTCAGGGATTCTAACTACACATCACACAATCATGGTAAGCCCTGGCAATGTTTTTAAATGAGAAGCAAATTTAGAGCAAAGAAAGAGGAGCTTAATGATCTGTATTGCTCTACCCGAGCAGCTTTCCTGTTCCATGGGTTTCCAGTTGCATGTGAGCAAAGTAAGCGATTGACTAGAACCCCCATTAGGGGAAAAGCTATTGGAGGTGGGGGTGGGGCAATTTGAGTAGATAAATAGGCAATGGGGAAAGAGACAAGCACATAACCCCATGCCATTTCACTGTTCTTAATTCCCCTCAAGATGGCTTCTCTAGTGTATGTATATGTATGTATGTATGTCGGAGCTCTTACACACATCTTTATATGAAATGCCTTGAAAAAATGCTGCTGGTCAGAAGAAGACAGTACAGGGCTAGGTAGCACAACTGTCTGACACTGTAAAGCAACTCCTTTTACATTTGATATATTCAGTCCTCATAAAAAGGCATGTGGTCACGTTAATCTCCTACCCCCAGGCCTGCAGAATATAGGGCTCATGTGCAAATTGCAGGCCCCTTCTCTCTTTTTGCATCATCTGAAGTCCAAAGGTTTGTTGTTTGTGGCTCTTTCCCCCATCTGTGATCCACTCAAGCCCATTCAGAGTAGAAGTGGGGATGGGATAATGCCTGTATGGTTACTGCTCCTCTTCCCTGGATTCAGAAGTCCTCGGGCCCTTGCTTACATACAGGCTCTTTCTGCCACAAATCCCTTTGAGGGGCCAGCTCCATTTAGGTGGGCTTAAACGTGCACAGAGGAGTTGGTGGCAGACATTTCAGACTGGTGCAGCATCTGGAACACCTTCACTCATGTGTATTTCTGGGAGAGCGAAAACCATGCAGGCAGAGAAGCACACAGTAAATATAGCCGTGAAAGCCTTTTGATGTGTAAAAGTGGCCCACACAGAGATTTCAGTTGTGCATAGTGCAATTGCTATAATCTATACAATATGTTTAATTTAGTCATAGGACTAGGGAACAGTATAACCTCTCATTAATGCATGGGGTCTGACCATCTTTAAAGTGTTGTCTGTCCATATCTAGTTTGCACTTATGTGGCACAACCATACAGGATGAGCAGCTTCCTGTATTATTTCTGCTACTCCGTGCTACGTTCTTAAGAGTAACTCCATTAGATTGCAATCCTATGAATACTTACCTAGGTGTATGCATACTTACCTAGAACACAATGGGATGTACCCGTGAGCAAAGATGCATAGGAATAGCTGCTAGGTTAGGATATCTAGATGCCATCTCTTTCTATCTCCTCTGCCTTAATTGCATATGACTTTTTCTAAACTTGACTAACAGCCAGTGGAAACCGCGTGACAGTGCCTGCTTTCACCACCTTAGGCAGCCTGCCCAATTCCATGCTAGTCATCACCACCATTAATTAACATTTTGCTTTTATTATTTCCAAATTCAGCCAGTTAACCCCAAATGTCTATTAAATATAGCAGCCTACAAATATTCCGGGCACTTGTTCTCTTGCTATAATGAATTTCACAATTGGCATGTATTTCCTACAGAATACACCATTAAGTCTTCTGAAATGTTGTATCTTCAGTTTTCCTCTATATTTAAACTGTTCAACTTTTCATTTCTAGGCTTTCAACTGGCTTCTCTGTAATGTCATCCAAACGACATCTCTTCATGATATTCTCTGGCATTTTGTGGCTTCTCTCACTCCCGCCCCAGTAGAGCCGGAGGAAGAAGAGGATGAAGAGAACAAAGCAAACAAAGAAAACACCGAGCAAGTAAGATGAAACATTTGCAAGTTTTTAATAATTTTGTGTTTTGTGGAGCCAAATATATAGCTATAATCCATTCAGAATTACTTCTAAATATCTAGGCATTTAAAAACACATGCCATATTATTCATGTACACATCTTAGCTTCGCCCAGGATGCTGTAACTTCAATTACTTTTTTAAAAACATCAAAGGAACAAACTGGTATTAATCTTGGAATAGCTTAAATTAGCATTATTCGTACATTGATTAAAGTAGTTACAAACATGGGGTTTGTTTTTCATATTTAGAAAGATTTGAATTCTGATATATTTAAATCATGATAAAAGTTGCAGGAATTCCTTTGCCTTGCTAGAAATCGCTGTATTCAGGCTACCTTAAATTTTCCAATATCTAGTGCCTTTTTCAAGAACATTGTAGGTCTTTGTTAAGAATGGCTTAGTCCTTGGATTCTTACTGTGGATTTTTTATCACCTTTTTCTTAAACATTCCCATCTCCTAATATTATCTCAGTAATCTTTACAACATCTGCTAAGGCGGGATATTTTCAGCTTGTATCTCCGTGAAGACAAATGGAAAAATAATACTAAAATTGTAGTAGTTTTCTGTTTAACAGACTGGGTACATCATTTGTAAGTAAGGTGGTTTTGGTGATCTTGAATTAAGTTTGAATATTTGTGGGTTATGTAATTAACCCTACCACAATTTATTATGTTGAGGTATTACAAATATAATCCCAAACTTTTTTTATAGGTAGTAGAACTTAGGATCCTGAATGTATGCATGCAAATAGTAAATGTATATGTGGCATTACCCCACAGTTATGGGGTATGTCTGGCTTTGTATGTCTAGTGAGTGCAGAATGTTGGATTGAGTGGGTGTGGCTGATGATGCTGTGAAAGCGGGGGGAGGAGTATAAATGGGGGGAGTTTAGAGTGGGGGTTAGTGGGTTGGGAGTGGGGAGTGTCAGTTAGGATTGTCAGTGGTGTGTGCGGAGTGAAAGGAGATAAGATTTTAAGAGATTTAAGATTACTGTTTTAATTAAAACTAGTAGTTTAAGCAGGTTAACTTGAATTTGAAGTAACTATTTTTGTTAACCAAAAATAAACATTTTATTTTGTTTTGTTACCTCAAACCATGTGTCTGCTTGGCTTTATCACCTGCTCTACAGTTTCTATCGTAAACACCTTATATATAAACCTTCAGCTTATTACATACACAGTAAAACCTTTTCAGATTCTAGCCTTTACCCTCTCATATGAGGGAAAGGTTGTGTTTTACCCTACCCTCAGGTTGTTCAAGTGGTGGCGCTTGGCTTGAGAAGGGTTTGTGTATGAGGAGGCCTGGTGTATGAGGCCTGTGTCGGGACAGTATTAGTTAGAGAACTAGATTGAGCGTGCCCTTATTAAAAAGGTCCAATAAGAAGGAAGTATTGTGGGCAAGGAAACCTGCTGATCTAGAGATATTCAACTTGTGTTAGACAGGGTTGCGTTCTCCCTGTGAAGGGCCAAGTTCATAGTTTGTGTGTGTGGCGGTGTGTGTGTGTCCGTCTGGTATTTTTAAGAGCATATTAAAAACTTACTTGTTTTCTTTGGCTTTTAACTGAAAGATTTTTATTATATGTGAAATATTTGTTAGCAATTTAAGTTTTGCATTTTGCTTGTTTTAATTGATTCATTCTTACACTTGTTTAAAGTTGATTTATGGTTTGATAAGACCTACGTTGTAAGTTGTCTTGGGAAGATTGGAGACTTGAAAGGCGGCTAAAATGCATTAAATAATACATAAATAAATGTTGTTTGAATTTTCAGGAAAAAGATACGAGAGTCTGTGAGCATCCGTTGTCAGATATAGTAATTGCCGGTGAAGCAGCTCATCCTTTACCTCACACTTTCCACCGACTGCTACAGACAATCTCTGACCTCATGATGTCTCTCCCAAGTGGAAGTTCATTACAACAGATGGCTCTCAGGTAGGTACTAGATACAGAAAGTCTGTGAACACATTTGGCCAGTGAGAAGTTTAATATTAAGCTGTTGATATTTTGAGCAGAAGTAGAAACACATCACAGATACTCTGCATAAAATATTTAGGTACCAGCTATGCATGTGGCTGGACATATTTCAGCATGTGGTGTCTAGATGGTTAGGCGATATCCACATTGATAATTGTTGGGGTTTATTATACATGCTTTATTCATTTCATTTATTATATTTCTATACCGCCCTATAGCCAAAACTCTGGACGGTTCACAGAAATTAAAAACCTTTAAAATACATTACACTAATTATATACTGTACACATTTTTATTCACACAGTTTGTCCTTGCATTAGAAGCAAAGGGAAGTGGTAGCGTCTCATTCCTTCTTGAATAAAGTCAAGGCTAGTGTGCTCAGTCCTATGTCAAAAGGACAGAAAACATGAATTGATCAGAATTCCTGTATTTAAAACTCTATTGAGGTGATGTTGTTCATTTCTTTCCCTCCATGCAAGTGGCTGCTTATATTTGCCAGGACCTTAGGAGGCTTATCTCTAGATCTAGGCCTCAGCCAAATTTTTACCTATGGAAAGGCTGAGAGAGATGGGGGCAGGTGGGAGGATATTTTGCCTCCACCCTCATCCTTGCTTACCTGTCTTTGTGTGCCCTTCACCATGAGTTTGCAGTTCTTTATTTTGCAGTCACACTATCATGAAGCCAAATTGGGACACGGTCAGGAAGCATTGCCCTCACTCTGAGTAGTCCTTCAGATATGGCTCTGTGATGACACCGTGAAGGCAAATCCTAATGATGACATTGCCTTCTGCCTTCACTTTGGATATATAAACATTTTCGTCCCATCTTACAGCCTGACATCCCACCTCCACTCTGAGAGATCACAATGGGTGTGCGTGCGTGTTGTGTTTTACAGAGGCTGAAGTTTTTCATAAGAAACAGCCCCTGTTTCAAGCTCAGCTCTATTCTTTTCACTCACTAACACCTGCATATATTACTTTCAGAGGCAGTCATTCAAGAAACTTACATCTAGTATCCTCCAATTATTGTTAGTCTCTAGATCTCAGATCTTTTCCTGTCTTTCTTACTGTATGTGTTGAATCTCAGATGTGTGAGATATTCAAATCCCTGCACATACTTAAGTTATTAGTTGAAAAACAGGTTTCTCATCACATGGAGAGAGATGCTAACTCAACAGATAATGCAATGCAGTTACTGCATAGTGGAGCCATCTCTGCTCTTTCAGAGACTAAAATGATGTATGCTCTGGTGGTGCTTGCTTGGACTGATTTAAACTGAAGGAACATTGTCTTTATCTTATTTTCCAGATGCTGGAGCCTCAAATTCAAGCAATCTGACCACCAATTTTTGCACCAGAGCAATGTCTTTCACCACATTAACAACATTCTGTCCAAATCTGATGATGGAGATAGTGAGGAGAGCTTTAGTATCAGCATCCAGTCTGGCTTTGAAACTATGAGTCAGGTAAGTCTCTTGTCCAGATTGTCATGAAAGCTGTAGAAGAGCATACATTGCTAAATAGAAATATGTACAATCATTTGGAGTGTAGTTTCCTGAAACATTTTGTTTCCACAAATTTCCCATATGTAGAGATTTATTGGAAGGACATTCAGATTATGATACAATGATTAATGGCTTCAAGTAGATTTACCTAAATTTGGATGTGCTGTCCAGTAAATACTTGTGTTCGTAGAAAGGCTGAATTATTTTTTATTTTACTTGTTTGAGAAAACGGAAAACTTGTTCCAAACTCAAAATAGCTTTTCTAATTCATTCCTGCCCTTTATTTAAATGAATAAAAGAGAGAATTGGGAATGAGAAAAACATACTTTATGATGCTGACATCAATTTCTTGTCCTGCCATGGTGTACAAGTCTATAATTTTACTGTTAGGGTTTTATTGAATGGTTTGTACTACAGTAGTGACTGATACTTGTTTACTTGTTTTTTTGACTATGAAACTTCACTGTTTTGACAGGAATCATGTATAGTAATTTGTCTAAAAGACTTAACCAGTGTTGTTGATATTAAAACATCAAGCCGACCAGCCATGATCGGTAGTTTGACAGATGGATCCACAGAAACCTTTTGGGAATCGGGAGATGAAGATAAAAACAAGACTAAAAACATTACAATTAATTGTGTCAAAGGAATTAATGCTCGCTATGTGTCTGTCCACGTTGACAACTCACGTGATCTTGGGGTAAGAGTTTAATCTCATTCTCTGATGTTTTCCCAAATAAATTTTGCAGAAGCAAGGAATAGCAGAGCACACATGTTCCTCTTGTGTTAAATTCACACTGCTGTAGAGAATGGATTTAGTTATAAAATTATATCTATGGAAATGCAGGGAAGGTGAAGCTATTGACCAAAGAGAGAATCCTCTATATATCACTCACATATAGGCCAAATCACAAGGAGGAAATAGATAACATGTAGAACTCTTCAGTTGTCTCAGGGAAATGGATTAAGCCACATGCAATGAAAATCCTGAACTCTATCTAAAATCCTTTAGATAATACTGCTCTTTGGTTTTGGAAGGTATTTTTGCTGCTCCTCACTGCCTCTAGTTCTCAATGGTAAAATAACTTTTATTCCTGTCCTTTACTTTAAACTCTGCTGTTGGTACAATAAGCAGCTTTAAAACTTAAAAGGATCTTTTTTTGTTTCATTTTGTTTCATCTATAGAACAAAGTTACTTCAATGACCTTTTTAACAGGCAAAGCAGTAGAAGATCTTTGCAGAATAAAACAGGTAAATAACTAGCTTAATTATGACGAATAGAGTGCATCAATGCATAAAATAATGCTATGGATTTAAGATGCCATTTGTACAAATCAGTCTCTGTAAGGCATCTTTGGAGCACTTCTCTGTTGTGGCAGAGAAGGAAGCAATACATTTGGAAAAGTGTTGAATATCTCCTTCTCCTTCATGTTTAGCATTCAGTCCGTCATCTGTGCCTTTAAGAAAGGGTTGTTGTTGTCTTAAACTCTATGTAAAGAGAGAAGAGGACACCCTTGATTTGTTTTAGAGCTGATTTACATAATGCATATTTATCACTTAATTGCTTTTGACCAAATGCTTGAGTTGGCATTGGTTGCTATGAATATTGCATCTACCATGATGGCCCATTTACACATGCAAGCCTTTACTTGATGCTACTGTCAGTGACTGAATGTGTGAACCAGACTATTAAATCTTGACTTTTGTACCAGTTATGTACACGTGCAAATCACTGGGTCCTGCGTTTCCCCCCTACAAATCTGTCTTCATATTCCTGTGCTCTAGGTTGACTTGGATTCAAGGCATATTGGCTGGGTAACAAGTGAACTTCCTGGTGGAGATAATCACATCATCAAAATTGAATTGAAGGGACCAGAAAATACTCTCAGAGTTAGGCAAGTGAAACTACTAGGATGGAAAGATGGCGAAAGCATCAAAATAGCAGGCCAGATCTCCGCAAGTGTAGCTCAACAAAGAAACTGTGAAGCAGAGACACTGCGAGTCTTCAGACTTATTACATCTCAGGTGAGACACTCAATGTCATTGCGTTAACTTTTGCCATTGTAATTCAGACAAAGGATATGAAAAGTATGTGTAATCTGCCTCTAAGGCTAAGCAAGTCTGCATCTGTTTTGATGCTAGACTGTATGGGAACCATATGTATTTATTTTTGACTTTCTATTCTGCCTTCCTAAAAACTGAATTCAAGGCAACTCAACTTAGAGCAAAGCCATTGAAATCAATGGGACTTAAGTTAGTCCCATTGATTTCAATGGGTCTGCTCTAAGTATGACTAAGTCTGGATCCAACAGTATGTATATATACCATTCTGAGCTCCTTAGAAGGAAGATGGGATACAGCCATAGTGTCCTACTATATATAGATATAGATGCTAGTCTAAAGTTGATTATGGTGCTTCTAAACTTTGATTTGCTAGTACTAAAATGCCCTCAGCTTGCTAATTCTCTGTTCATCACTTCCCCTATTCCTCTGGGCTTTGTATTGTTATATAACCTTTACAGTTTTAAACAAATACAATCATCACACCTCCTGTTTTTCAGCATGTATGTGCTCTTTAGTGTAGGTCCTGTCTTTACATTTAGATAATTCCTTATAATAGGAACCTTAAAATCATGATCTTTCGTTGGTACTGACTGACATACTAATTGCAAATAAAAATGTAAATGTTATTTTTGCCCATATTTGTCAATAACAAACACTGCTGTTGTAGCATTAGAACCACTTGATTTGTGCAAAAAACCTTTTTAATACTTGTATTCAGGTCAGGTGTGATACATTTCAAAAGCTATTTTCAAGCCACCTTCTGTTCTTTGCCATTTAGACAGATATCTGTAGCAAATTGTAAGCACATATATTTTAAAACTGTAAATGTAGCAGCATAAAAGACTGTAGATTACACTTATGCCTGTTGCATTATCTCTTTCCTGTTCTCTAACAGGTCTTTGGAAAACTCATATCTGGAGATGCTGAGCCAACACCAGAACAAGAGGAAAAGGCATTGTTGTCTTCACCTGAAGGAGAAGAAAAAGTACACAATGTATTTATTTGTATTCTATAATTACTATGTTTCGAAAACTAGTAAAGCAAGTTCTGTATATTCTTGATTTTGCGATGTCATACTAGGTTCCCCTTAACTAGATATTCATAATTCAGAAGTGTTCTTGCCAACACTATTAGTAATGTGGATGATTACATAAATGCTGGGCTGCAGAGATCCATTGGAGTTACCAAAAATGTACCAATGTCAGAGAATGTTTGCAGGATTCATAGTAAGCAATTTATATAATTCAGATACTTCATCCACAATTCATTGAACCGCAGGACAGCGGTGCTACCATCTATTCTTCTGTACTGATCAGCCACTATTTATAGGCCATATCTATACTTCGGTTACTTCTTACAGTCATTGCAGGAAGCTACTTTGGAAATAGCCCTAGTAGTTTGGTTTTGATTGACATGAAATTGTATGCCTTTTCGTTGAACTTCATGTCAAACATTAATCAGCACAAATCCGTAGGTTACAAATATCACTATTAATAATTCTTTTCATCCTGCAAAAAGCAGCTAAAATTGCTCTTCTCAGAGAGCTTTAAATCAAGCAAATGCAAACCATGCATGCATCCATTTTCAAATAAGTAGCCTCAGAAGGCTAAGTCACAATGCAGTGCTAACTTGAGCTTCCTGCAGCAAAGCAAAAAGTCTCCTCCGTCTGACAGACGAAGTCATGAAGTGTCAAGAATTGTATTCCACACATTTTTCTCACCAGTGCCTTGCTAGAATGCCAAACTAACTAGCAGTTCCTGCAATTTGTAGAGGCCCTCAATTTATAAGCTTTTCCAGCAATGTAAAGAATATACTTCTTCTTCAGGAAGATAAACTCGTTCTTCCTCAGGAAGGTAAACTGGGTTTCACTTAGCTTGGGGGAGAAGCCTACCATTCTGCAGTTGGAAGATCATTATGGTCTGGAGTATTAAATGCTTCGAACAATATTAGACAAGCTTTTCACTCTCTTCAGACATTTATTGCCTACGGCTTATTTTTAAACAGAAGAAAGTATGTTAAGTATATGCATTCTTAAGTGGATTTATTTTGACTATTCGGTTTCGCTAAATGCCAGCATATGTAGGGGAAACAGAACTGGTCTCAAATTTTAATCACATGAGATTTCGTGTTGCAAAAAAAGAAAAGAAAAGTGAAACATATGCTCACATCAAATGTTAATATTTCCATTTAAAGGCAACTTCAGATGCTGACCTGAAAGAGCACATGGTTGGAATCATATTCAGCAGAAGTAAACTGACAAATTTACAAAAGCAGGTTTGTTATTATAATAACCTTTTCTAGTGCTAAATATTTTACACACACTGGTATATGTGGCCTCTAGGGTACAAGGAGGAGTGGTTCAACATGATAACAGGCCAGGCCATTGGGGAGAAGAGGACAGAGCCTATTGACAAGAAGCCAGTGCTATGGCACGTGATACCCAGCTCTCTGAGGAAGGTTTTTCTCCATTTCAACGCAACTTAAGAAAAGCGTGATGTGCTTGGTTTTCAATAAAGGGAAGAGGCTGTACCGAACACATCTGTTCCAGTCCAAGGACACCCACAGCTCCTCTTTGTATGCACAGAATGATTGTGGGGCCTACATCCGTCTAGCAGGAGCTGTTTTTGAAAAATAGAAAAGGAGTTTTATTTGGGCAATACTGTGGGTGTGAGGGAGCAAGGGAGAGAGAACACACAGTTTACAAGCAACTTTGGTAGGAGCCATATAGTTTTCTGGATTTTTTATGTTTTACATTTTAACTTAGGAGCCATTTCTAAAGTGTTTACACATGTGCACTAAATACACAAGAAGAAGCCATGGGCTTATCTATCCCCTCCTATCACATGAAGAACATTTTGTATGAACTGATGCTTATGCACCTCCATTCATATGCAAACACACCCCACCCACTCCATTATTTTTTTTAGCAATTTGGGCAAGTGGTATACTCAGATATGAACATCAATTCATATAGAATGTTCTATACATGGTGGGAAGGCCAAAGTAGCCTGTATTTGCTTTTGCACTACACTGCATGTAATGTATACATAACTGAAAGACATATGTGTGTACACAATTTGGTAACGGCGTCACAACTAAAAAGCAGTTAGATTAGATTCTTGTACATTGAATGATTCTGGAGATCTGTTTAAAAAGAATTACAAGTCAACTTTCCTTTCTTATTGCCGCGGAAGTCATAATGTGGTTGATTTGCAGTTTAATTTCTTTTTTCCTTTATGTGTCTGTTCCCCCCCCCCCACCCCCCATGTTAGGTCTGTGCTCATATTGTACAGGCTATCCGAATGGAAGCAACACGTGTACGGGAAGAATGGGAGCATGCAATTTCTAGCAAGGAGAATGCTAACTCCCAGCCCAGTGATGAAGATGCCTCATCTGATGCCTATTGTTTTGAGCTGCTGTCCATGGTGCTAGCACTGAGTGGTTCTAATGTAGGGCGTCAGTACCTGGCTCAGCAATTGACTTTGCTTCAGGATCTCTTCTCGCTGTTACACACTGCTTCTCCCAGGGTACAGAGGCAGGTTAGTTCAGAAAAACTTTTCACATTGTGTAAAGAGGCAGCGTGATCAAAAGTTTTATTCTACAATTAAACCTCTTTGTATGCTTCTTCTAGGTAACGTCTTTACTGAGACGTGTGCTTCCAGAAGTCACCCCTAGTCGCTTGGCTAGTATCATAGGCGTCAAGGCGCTACCTCCAGCAGATATAAGTGATATCATTCATTCAACGGAGAAGGGAGATTGGAATAAGCTGGGTATCTTGGACATGTTCCTGGGATGTATTGCCAAAGCACTCACTGTACAGCTAAAGGCCAAAGGAACTACTATAACTGGTACAGCTGGTACTGCAGCTGGCAAAGGAGTTACTACAGTTACATTGCCAATGATTTTTAATTCCAGGTTAGTAGAAGTTGTACTCATTCAATATTTAAGGTACACCTTCGATTTTACAATTACAGTTAAGAACATGTTCTTACAGTTTCCTTTCTTTAAAAAAATGTTCAGAATTGTGTTCTTGATGCTTACAAAAATATGTTTTACTGCAAAAAGATGTGCTTGTATTTTAATTTGTTCCTTTTAACTCTTGATTATATTTTTTTTTTCTCTGTAGCTATCTTAGACGAGGTGAAAGCCACTGGTGGATGAAGGGCTCAACCCCAACACAGATTTCGGAGATTATTATTAAACTCATAAAAGACATGGCAGCTGTAAGCTTTCAACATCTCATCGTACTTGTACTTCTCTTTTCTACATTAAATTGATGTAGCACAAATGGGATTTTTCTTGTGAATGAGATGGGATTGTGTAATAAACAAACAGAAGCCATAATATTCTGCACACACAAAATCTAAAATGTGTCCACTTCCACCTGCCTAGTTTTATCAGTTAAATAACCTGAAATTCCTTTTCTAGTTTCTGTGCTTATGAGAGATGCCATCTGGATTTCTCAACATCCTAGTTATAGTACTCATTTAAAAAAACAGCTGATTTTTGCCACTGAATTTTATAGGCATTGATATAATAAGGTTGCCACTTCCAACCAAGATATTAAAAACTCTTTTGTCTGTAGAGCTCCATTGCTAGGGGGAGGCAGACAACTTTGGCTGTCCCCGGTCCTGTGTAGGACCAGGGTGGATGTCTTCCTCCTCCTTCCAGAAGATGTCACTTGAATCAGTATTTCAGGGTAGGGGAGAAATGAGTTTCTGCTTCATTTACTGGCCAAGCAATGTTTGTAGAGCTATGCCAGTTTTTTTCTTTTTACAAACTTTCAAGAAAACTACCGAAGGCCCCCCCTTTTTTTTTTCTTTTTTTTTTGCTGTGTACAGAACCTCTTTTTCTCCCTCTGCTGCTTCTTTGGGCCGTTTGGAGGATGGGTGCGGGGAAAATCTTTCTTCTTTCCCAGTGATCATAGCTAATCAGGGAACACATCAATATCACTAAAAGCTAAATTGATGCTTTGTCCCCAGTTTAATAGGTGTGAGAAAGGGAAGGGGAGAAGAAATTGCCCCATGACAGAGGCAACTGGGCTGCTTGAGCAGCAGGAACATGTCCTGCCTTGCTGTGCAACAATTTCGTTGTTGTACAGTGCAGCAGTACAAAGAACTTTCTAGATTGTGTCTAAAAGTAGATATTGTCTGCCCACATTACACGGTATGGCTGCCAAAAAAGAATGAGAGCTGCACCAAAAAGTTTCTATCTAGAACTTTATCCTCAATGTGAGTTCTCTTCCTTTCCCTTAGAAGTCCCACCCCTTACAGCCAATTATATAGATCATATATTTTATAAGCTAATAGGAGCAGGGCTAAGAAAAATCCATGCTAGGTTTTGGTGCCACCATGAAAATTTCATCAGAGCTCTCAATAAGATTTCTCAGGTTTCCCTGACTTTCTAAATCCATGCTAGTAATCTTTTTTTAAAAGTCTTCGATTTTCATTCCTCTGTCTTCTTTAGGGTCACTTATCTGAAGCTTGGTCCCGTGTGACAAAAAATGCTATTGCTGAAACAATCATTGCTTTAACCAAAATGGAAGAAGAATTCAGATCTCCAGTGCGGTGTATTGCAACAACCCGCGTAAGAGCCGTTCGTCTGTTCTTTTCCGATCACCAAAGCTTGCCTTGTGTTGTTTCCAATTAACGGTGCTCTTTTCCTTTTTACCCACATTGCATCACATTACAAAAGGGAACTCCTAGTGCTAATAACTGTGCAATATTGCTGTATTCCCCATCCATCCATCTCATCTTTTTGGTGATGAGGTCATAATTTCAGAAGTTCACAAAGGTTTTAAAAATGGGTATACACCATTCTATTTTCACATAATTCTACTAAGAGGCAACTTAGTTGTATAGGCATGTATAGGATATACAAGTCAAGTGACATTTGAAAATCTGACACAGTAGTGCTATTGCAGAGAAAATGTAAAGCCTGTGTCTTGCTCTGAACTTGCCCAAGTATTAAGATTTACAGGAAAAGCCCTATTGGGGGCTACATTACATGCAGAACCTTATTTGTTGGGCACACATGAAGGGACTTTCTCCTCAACTATGGAATGCACTCCCCCAAAAACTATATTAGCCTCCACTTTCATGGTCTGTAGAAAGAGTGTAAAAATGCATCTTTTATATTTAGCCTTTCAAAATGTGTAATTTTACTTTTTTTTACTGTTTTAATGTTCCTGTTTGTATATTTAGGTTTTACTGTTGTAAATGGTTGTACATAGCCTTGATGGCTTTTTAGCGGATAAAGGCGGTATATAAATGTTAATACTAAATTAAAGTAGTACTAAATTTCAAGAGGAGAAAATCCTAAAACGAGATGCCTATCAGTATGGCATGAAGTACAGAATATGCCAACTGATAGGCCAGTGCAGGCCTATCTTAAGTGTACAAATCCATCAGCCGTGCTGCTGACAATGGTGTGAGTAATGTTGCAAGAGAGAACTGCAGTCTGAAGCTTGTTGTATATTAAGGCATCTAGATAAAATCATTGGTTAAATGATTGGCCTTTATTTTCCTGCAACTAATGTAGGTTTACATATTGCTAAACAACTGTGTGAGTGTGTCCTCTTTTCCACAGCTTTGGCTGGCTCTTGCATCCCTTTGTGTGCTTGATCAGGACCACGTAGACAGACTTTCCTCTGGAAGATGGATGGGAAAAGATGGACAACAAAAACAGATGGTGAGACACAGACCAAAATAATAGAATCATAGAATCATAGAATAGCAGAGTTGGAAGGGGCCTACAAGGCCATCGAGTCCAACCCCCTGCTCAATGCAGGAATCCACCCTAAAGCATCCCTGACAGATGATTGTCCAGCTGCCTTTTGAAGGCCTCTAGTGTGGGAGAGCCCACAACCTCCCTAGGTAACTGATTCCATTGTCGTACTGCTCTAACAGTCAGGAAGTTTTTCCTGATGTCCAGCTGGAATCTGGCTTCCTTTAACTTGAGCCTGTTATTCCACGTCCTGCACTCTGGGAGGATTGAGATCAATGATCAATCTCATTGTTCTCTTTCCAAACTTTTCATTTCATTTATCTGAGCTTTCAGAGTAAAAATCACCAGAACCAAAACCTTTCCATTTTAGAGTTCTGAAGAATAACAGTCAGACTAAACCCAAATATATACATTGCTAGATAGGTTTCGAAAGATAGGCTAGAACTGCAAGTTTTGTGTTGCGAGTTTTGAAAAAGTTTTGCTGGAAATATTGATGCATACAGATTTCATCTGTATCAAGAATTATTAAAATCAGTTCAGATTTATTGCTTATAGCGTTAGGTTTTCTCCTTAAATGAAAAAATAAAAAACTCTAGAAAAAAATTAATTACCTTTCTGTCTACCAGCAAACATAAATTTTGCAGAAAACAAACTTCACAGAATTTTTCATGCATTCTTTAACTGCAGGCATTATAATTTTCTTTTAACAGTTGGACATGTTTTGTTTTATATCTGTTCCACTGCTTATCATATTTTTCTGCAGACTCCGGAAGTTGCTCAGCAATCTGTCAATCTCACTGCATTTCCAGGAGCAACCAATTATCTGTGCATCTTTTTATTTAATTTTTAAAAGCAGCTTGGTGGGGCAACTCATACTACACTGCGTAGGATCTTATCATAGCATTCTAGGTTGGGGAGGCTGAAAAGACGGGCTGGCTGGATCCCCTCTCCAGTTTTATGAGTAGCACTGCTTTAACTGTATTTTTGAGTTCATTGATTTCTATTTGTGTCTAGTTATACACCTAATGCAGTGTTTTTCAAACTGTGCTCTGGGGAACCCTGGGGTTCCTTGGAAGCTTATTGGTGTTCCTCGATAAGAAGGTCAGTGGTGGCTTATAAGCTTCTCTAAAAGCCAACTTGCCCATCATTAATAATACCTGTTCACTGTGTAACCACAGGAGTTTGAATGACCCCTTAAGAATCGAAGGCTTGTGGTTGAAAATAGCTACTGTGGAAGAAATGAGGAAGTTGGAATGCAACCAGCAGCTTTCATTAGATTCAGTGGACTGGTGTAATCAAATTTGGGATTGACTAGATTTTATTACATAAAAATATACATTATTGGTTCAGCAGATCAAAAAAACATTTTGACTCCATTAAAAGTCTGTTTGCAATTCCCATTAGTCCCAGCCAGTGTGGCCAACAGTCAAGGGGGTGATGAGAGGTGTAAGCCTACAACATTTGTAGGGCCAAAGGTTTCCCACCCCAGTTTTAGAAAAATTTAATATGTTTTTAAAAACACTGACTTGATTGGTTTCCCATGGCAGATGCTCCTCAGCAGACAAGTTGATGTGGAAGCAATGCTTGAAAGTAGAAATTTGGCAATCATTCTTCTAGTGTTCAACACATTATGTCCTGGCCATATTTCTGCCCACCCCCCACCTCTATTTTATATTTAAAAGAAAATTGCTGAGATTCTGAGATTCTTTAATTCCATTTTATATCTTTTAAGCGTATGTTTCTGCTTAGAAGTGATCAGTAGCGTGTTTCAAAGTACAGCTACATTTTTATCTTGTTTAAGTAGAAAAGAAAAACTTAACATTCCCTCTCGCTTCTTTCAGCCAATGTGTGATAACCACGATGATGGAGAAACAGCTGCAATCATCCTTTGTAATGTCTGTGGGAATCTCTGTACAGATTGTGATAGATTCCTCCATCTTCATCGGCGAACAAAGTCTCACCAGAGACAGGTGGGGCTTAAGACGTATTTTCTAACTGTCAGGAAAAAATGGCTTTTAAAATATAAAGGTCCATATTTAAAAATCTAATTGTATCTTTCAATTGTCTAAGTTCGCCAGTTCTGTAGATTGAATGTGTGTCTCGCCAAACTTGACAGGTGTTCAAAGAGGAGGAAGAAGCTATCAAGGTTGATCTTCATGAAGGCTGTGGTAGGACCAAACTGTTCTGGCTGATGGCACTAGCAGATTCTAAAACCATGAAAGCTATGGTGGAGTTCAGAGAACAAACAGGTGAAACATATTTTCAATTATTTTTTTATCCCGATTACTTGAAGGTTGGGGGTGCAAAATATATTACTGATAAAAATTTGTAAGATTAAATTCTCCAGTTGACTTTTCATTAAATAGAGATTATTCATTTACTAGCAAACACTGGGGACTCCTGTATAGTGTTAAGTGGATTCCACAAGATGTAGTGATGGCCACCAATTTGGATGGCTTTAAAAGGGGGTTGGATAAATTCCTGGAGGCGAAGGCTATTGATGGCTACTAGCCCTGATGGTTGTGTGCTATCTCCAGTATTCGAGACAGTAAGCCTGGGTGCACCAGTTGCTGGGGAACATGGGTGGGAGGGTGCTGTTGCACCATGTCCTGCTTGTTCCTCCCTGGCCAATGGCTGGTTGGCCACTGTGTGAACAGAGTGCTGGACTAGATGGACCCTTGGTCTGATCCAGCATCAGGGCGCTTCTTCTGTTCTTCTGATTGCCTGCTCAAACAGCAGAAAGTTTCCCATAAAGCAAATATACAACTAAGTACTTGGGCTCAAGTATTGATTCCTCCATGTATACATTTTCCTAGAAGGACACTATCCTCTACCTGGACTTTTGCTCATATTAAAGGCATGCATACTTCAGTTCTGTGGAACAGATAAAAAACATAGAAGGATTCAATTTTGTAATAATTTGAGCTGTCAAGTTTTGTTTTTTTAAAAAGCAGGTTTCTTGTTCCAGTTTGTTGCACAGGAGTGCTTGAGTGTGTTAAGTAATGCATGTGGAAATCTCAGAAGCCAGAGCACTTGTTAAATAATTCAGAGAAAGAGATCTAGAAGCAAAATAGTTAAATAAAATAATTCAAAATAAGAAGTAATTCATTTGTGTTTAATTTGCATTATTTATGCGAGCCTTGGTAGTAGAGTACCAGTGTAAAGTTATACTATATATTACATTACATTATATTTAATATATAATATAGCAAAATATTTTAAAATATAGTGATAGTTAGCGCTTAACTCCAGTTTGTTCTTGATATTTGTAGCGAAGTGGGAGAGCACATGTTTTGCATGTAGAAGATTTCAGATTCGGTCCCCTGGCACCTGCAGTTAAAAACCTTCGGTAGCAAGGCTGAGAAAGGCCCCTGCCTGAGTATTTCTAAAGCAGCTTCATATTTTCAAGCATTATATTTCTTCAAATTGTAATCCCTAGCTTTACTTGGTAGCTGTTTAAAGGTTTGCTTGTTAGATAAACTTCTGTGCTGTTAAAGTGGTTAACATTTGTCTGATCAATAATAACGAAATAATAAACATTCTTTAAATTCTGAGGGGGGTTCCATTTTTTCCCCTGTTGTTGATTTAGGCAAACCCGCCACAAGCAGCTCTGAAGCTTGCCGTTTCTGTGGCTGCCGAAACGGAACAGAATTATCAGCAGTGGGGAGTGTCTGTACTGATGCCGATTGCCAGGTTTGTATATATTAAACTCTGGAATCTTTCAACTCTGTTGCATGAACGTGAGGCATGCTATTTTTAAGTGATAAAGTATTTGTCTCTAATTTAAAGGCTCGACTACAGATTATGCACAAACATACATTAGGGTAAGCAGCTGCTGGGGATGATGGAGTAGTGTGGAAGGCTGGAGAAAGCCTCAGTACTCCTATTGCTTCTCTGCTCTAAATTCCCCCATTCAGTCACTAATTTGAAGGTAGGTAATGGACTGCCAGAGTATTCTTACAGGCATTTATGTGTAATGTGTAGTTGAGCCCTTAGAGCCAGAAGCTTGGTCCTTCAATAAATTTGACAATACAAACTGAGCCAGAAATGAATGTGTTGTCCAGAAATACTTTTAAGTGGATGGAGAGTTCAATAGTAGACAATAAAATATTTTCTAATGACTGACTTGGACAGTAGCACTCATTTCTCAATGAAGGTCTGGATTTCCTTTCATGGAAGATTTTATGGTAAGACTGGATGTGCTGTTTTATTTATCTTTCCGGGTACTGTCATCCTTTTGTGTTACTAGTTTTAGATAACCTCGAAGCACTGAGAGAGCACATGGTTGTTGCCTACCAATGCCCCCATGTATCTTTAGTTCTCTTCCTGTTCTTCAGGTAGTAGGAAGGGAAAGAAATGTATGCATAACTGAGAAAAGAGGCAGCAGGTTAAATAATTCATGTTCCCTCCTCATTTTGCCTTCTTCATTTTTCTTCTTTACTCACATACCTGCCAGACACTGATCTCCTTTCCCATGACCTTCTGCTCCTTGAAATACCTATTTCTGGCAAATGGAAGAGGAAATTTCTTTCTTCATAAATCAGAGAAGCATGCGCAACACTATTACTGCCACTGTTGTAGCTTAAACCTCTTGCTAGACCTTTTCACATGTCTGCAAAGTAACCATTGCTGGCCCTAACCCGTGATTAATATGTTTATAATGTTAGTTCATGTCTCTCTTTAATAGGAGTATGCTAAGATCGCCTGCAGTAAGACGCATCCTTGTGGTCACCCCTGTGGAGGTGTCAAGAACGAAGAGCACTGCTTGCCCTGTTTGTATGGTTGTGATAAGAGCACCACCACCCTTAAACAGGATGCCGATGACATGTGCATGATTTGTTTCACAGAAGCACTTTCAGCAGCACCAGCTATCCAGGTCTGAGTTTGCTTTTTATATCCAGAATCTCTACAAAGTGTTCCTCATCAATTAGTGTGAAACACTCACATGTAAATCATGTAATGCCAGTATGGAAGCCATAAAATGTTGAGATAAACTATTTTTGTGTTTTTTTGTGGTATTAAGGCTAGTACATGTTAATGTGTGCATTTCTGCATCTCTGAGTACAGCCCAAGTTGCATTTGTAGTCTCTTCAGCTTCTCACTGAGTAGCCTTCCTGTGACAGGTTTATCCAAAGCAGAAATCTATCCTGGTGCTCTGCTCAACTGCAGGCCTTGCCCAGGCAGAATGTCCTGTTATCAAGTCACCTATTTAGTGCCTAGTGATCTCTGGAATGAATTCGCAATCTTTGAGTGTTCTTGTTCAGCTTTGGTTGCCAATATCTAGCTCCAATGCCCTTTCTCATTTAAGTCAAATTTAGAGCTTTTTAAGAGCCTTTTAAAATTCTCTCTGTGTTTTTAAAGAATTTTAATAAAGGCACCTTTGCTGCTCTTTGGATTTATGTAAATTGTTTGTAAGTGATCTATGGTGTTAAGCATTAACTCTGAATACCTAAATTCCAGTTAAAGGTTTGCAAACCATGGCCATCTCTTTGGTTGCAAGGTGACAAGCATGTCTTGCTGGGATTCTGTGTACAACATACGGTCCTGATTCACATAACATGCTAAGCCATGATGGTTTATTTTCTGGCGGAACCCATGATGGGTCGGTGTGCCGTCTATGGGATGTTTCCACCGCCCACAACAGGCCAATCCACCCAAACACCCCACTCTGAAAACCCACACTCTACAGAAGGTACATAGTGGGCTGTTTGCATAATCCATGAGGTATAGTGGTTAGCAACCCATCATGGCTTAGCATTACATGTGAACCCAGCCACTCTCAATGGGCAGAGCTAGCTAAAGCATAATTTCACCAGACCTCTGGGAGTTTAACATGAGGTTAAGGCAACAAGTCATTGTTAGCACTAACTATGGTTAAATGTTACGTCTGCATTGAGCCTTTAAATAGTATGATGATACTTAAATGGAGAATTGCCTGTTTCAGCTTAACCAGTTACACTCATGTTTTATTGCAACCATTTCTCATAGCATACATTTTAGTAAGTTATGCTTCACTTACAAATTGCTAGCATGCCAGTTCAGGGTGCTTCCCCCCCCCCCCCCTTGAAGTCCCCATTGTAGTTAATATGGGTTAATGTAGTTTGTATGGATATTCATTTAAGTCATGTGAAAGTAAATCTCTTTTTTTTTTTCTTGTGAAATCAGGGAATATATTTGGGGTATGGCATTTACCTGCATAGGGCAAAGCTCAATATTACAATTCTCACTGTTTATTACTGTGAATGTATTGATGATTTTTTTCTCTTTGTAGTTGGACTGCAGTCATATATTCCACTTGCAATGCTGTTGTCGAGTTCTAGAAAACAGATGGCTTGGGCCACGGATAACATTTGGGTTCATGTCCTGTCCTATTTGCAAGGTGGGTACAGAGTCAGATACACTTTTAGAATCTGGAGAAACACATGCTGAAGGAGTAAGTGATGTGCTAGAATTTGAGAATCAAAATCAGGGCTGAAGCTGAACATCTTCATGAACTGGAATGCTGGACTGTGAGAAACAAAAGTACCCAGTCCAGTTTCCATTGACTTGTTGATTACCTGCAAAATGCATTGTTTTTAATGTAAAAATGGTATGCTGTGGAAGACTGAATGAAGATGTAGATGTATAAATAATTAACTAAGCTCATGCACCATTAGGGCCTCGTGTGGCGCAGAGTGGTAAGCGGCAGTTTCTGCAGCCGAAACACTCCCCACGGCCTGAGTTCGATCCCAGCGGAAGCTGGTTCTCGGGCAGCCGGCTCAGGTCGACTCAGCCTTCCATCCTTCCGAGGTCGGTAAAATGAGTACCCAGCTAGCTGGGGGAAAGGTAACCGCGACTGGGGAAGGCAATGGCAAACCACCCCGCTACAAAAGTCTGCCAAGAAAACGTCAGCAGAAGCAGGCGTCCTTCTAGGAGTCAGCAATGACTCAAGTGCTTGCACGAGAGGTTCCTTTCCTTTCCATGCACCATTAAGAATGACATCAAGGTTGTAGTAGCCTTCTGCTGGGGAAAATGAATCCGAAGAAAACACGCGTCATTTTAAAATAGTGGTCTGTTTAAATCATGCAGTGCCATGCATATTTACTCGGAAAGACTGGTAGGAAATATTAAGTACTAAATTGAAGTTTAAGTGGTCTGCATGCCACTTAAGATGCTGAATATAATTCTGAAATGCACAATCATATGCATGTTTAGACAGAAAAAGTCATATAGCTCCTGCATGGTTGGGGAATGATCAAAGTTGAAGGACATGTTTTCTGTCTAAACATGCATTGTATTGCACCCTTAGGGACCATTATAGGGCAAATAATTTAACATTAATGGACATTTTGACCAAGTAATAAGATTGGTGCTGGACGTGAATGCGAATTACTCCAAACTAGCCTTGTACATATGCCTCTGGATTACATAAATAAATATTAAAGCTTATCAGATTAATAATGTATACAAATTCATGTGTGATTTAGAAATGTAAATGGGGAATAGCATGCCATTTATTTTAATACAACAAGGAGGAAACATCCTGTGCAGGTAATGTGCAACAAAGAACACACTTTGAACTAACGTTGGTCATGCCAGTAATGTAGCGTAGTACCAAAATATATGGACTGTTTGAGGTTAGGTTTTTTTTTAAAAAAAATTAACCAACCTGTGATTCATCATTCTACTGAGGCTGTTAATATTAAAATAATGATGGTCAAGGAATAAAACAATGTTTCATTGCCTTGTAATCCTGTATACCTGTACTTAACAAATGTTATGAGAATCCTCAGCTAGAATTAAGACTCTTATGCTGCAGCCCTATACATACTGACCTGGGACTAAGTCCCATTAAATGGAAAGTAAACATGTGTAGGATTGTGGTATTTGTGTATATTATAAAATAAGTGTCTTGCTTTTGCAATTGATATTGCTTACACAAACCTTTGGGTTCATTTTCATTTGTTACATATTAAATGAAATACGTTTTTTGGGGCAAATATGTGATCACAAGTGGCTTAATGCTTCTTATTATTTTTATTATAACAGAACAAAATAAATCATACAGTATTAAAGGACTTGCTTGATCCAATCAAGGAACTCTATGAAGATGTGAAGAGGAAAGCATTGATGAGATTGGAATATGAAGGGCTGCACAAAAGTGAGGCCATTACAACACCTGGAGTTCGGTTTTATAATGACCCTGCTGGCTTTGCCATGAACAGATACGCTTATTATGTTTGTTACAAATGCAAAAAGGTAAGACTCAGTGCTCAGGCTGATTACTTAGATTAGTCTTAGACAACTTTTGGGAAGACATAGTCACAAATCACAAGTAACTTATCCAAACGATTGAGTGAAAGACAGAGGTACAGACTGAGCCTCAACACATTCCTTTGAATCTTTTTTCTCCCTTCCCAGCCTGCCCACCAACTTATTCCCCCATCTCTTTTCTCACTATGAATCACCATTTATACATTCAATGTCTAAAGTAAATGTGTTATTTTTTCTTTACATTAAAAAGTGGCAGGGATAGGGCACCTTAGTGGGCACCAGGAAAGGTGACCAGGGGTACACTGGGGCCCATGAGTACCGTATTGCCTACCCCTGGCTTAGAATAACCAGAGAGTAAACTGCTGAAAAGCTGGTATATTCTAACATATTCTATCACTTGAGCATGAATAGTGAGAAATCTGCCATTCGTGATTAAAATACTTGACAAAACGCATACTTTGCAAATGTATATAAACATTGTCCTACATAAAGGAAAATTGCATTTAATCTAAACAATACAGAAATATGTTAAAACCTAACTCAGCTATTGCACCACTTTCCAGTTCCAGTTTTATTCTTGAAAGATACATGGGGATGAGGATGAAGATTACAACTTTTCTTTTAATTATTAGTAGCCTGAAACTTGCTAGTGACACTTAACATAAACTGGAGATCTGCAGCCAAAGATTTGGTTGGTTATTTCCAGTCAATATATGAACTTCAGCAGTCCTTATTTCTGCAGTTCTTGGCTACATGCATCTCTCTCTCTCTCTCTCTCTACCCCCCTCCCTCCTTTAAATCTCTTATCCACCAACTTCTGAACCTCTTCCTCTTCTAAACTTGTTTCTTGTCATTATTATTATTATTTATTATTATTATTATTATTTTCATTGGACCAGCTGCCTTATAACTTTCTTGGATCCTGTCTTCCTAGGCTTCTACTGTTTTCAGTTCTCTTCCCTAGACACTTATGCCTGATCTGCCGATCTCTAGGTCTCAAGCAGCTTAGCCAGAAACCTTGTTGTCAGCACTGCGGTGACATTAGGGCAGCTCATCCAACCACCGACAGAGGCTTAGGCACCATTGCTATCTTAGTGCATTTGTAGTATAGATGTTTCAGCCCCATCTGTATAAAGTCCATCTTTTTAGAGGATGGATGCTGACATCCTTTCGTGGACATTTTTTAAAAAATCATAACTTATCACAATGTATAGTTCATAATTGGCTCAACTTTATAACAAACAACTCAAATTTCAAAACACATCTTCAGGACAAATACACTTGAGTATTTAATCACATTAGTAGGCTTCCCCTATTTGTGCTCCCTACCCAGTGATTTCCCCCATAGCCAGATAAATGAAAACAGCATTAAAATGATGCAAACATTTGCTGGGAGGGGAGGGTGGCAGGAAGTAAGCAAGAATGGGGACCCTGTGCAATCCCGCCCCACCCCCGTACTTGCAACAATTAGTTCTCTAATTTTTATCCCTATACATCCTGTCTGCCCTACTATCCCTCACCAAAAAAGAAAAAGGAAAGTGGAAGCAATAAAACATCCAGTTTTAATTGCCAACACATTCCAGTGAGCTAAACATTTAGACTTCTCCAATGGGCACAAATACACACATGGAAAGTTATTGTTAGTTGCTTTTTTCGCCAGCAAATGTATTTATTACAGCAAATTAACTTTTTTGTCCTCCGCTTATTATACTGTTAATAGTCGTTTTTGTGTTTTCCCCCTTAGGCTTATTTTGGAGGAGAAGCCCGTTGTGATGCTGAGGCTGGCCAGGGAGATGACTATGATCCTAGAGAGCTCATTTGTGGTGCCTGCTCTGATGTTTCAAGGGCTCAGGTAGTGAGACATTTTTGTCTGCGTTTTAAATAACATTTGAGATATATAAAGCAAATTCCTTTTAGCTTGTGTTAACTAGTTAACTTAGGCTTTTCTTTTCTTTTCTTCTGTAGATGTGTCCCAAACATGGTACAGATTTTCTAGAGTACAAATGCCGCTATTGCTGCTCAGTCGCTGTGTTTTTTTGCTTTGGGACAACACATTTTTGCAACGCTTGTCATGACGACTTCCAAAGAATGACGAGCATTCCTAAAGAAGAACTTCCACATTGCCCTGCAGGTAACATTTTAATATGTAGTTAAATGTATGTAAATTCATGCCAAATAGCCTCTTATATCAGGATTCTGTTACAATATTCTTCTTCCAGGTGAGTTTTAGAAACGTAGAAAAATAATTTAACAGATCTTACATGAGCATTTCATGTACTTGGCTCTACCAGGTGAGTTATAGTCAGCTTTCTGAGTGAAGGCTGATGTATTTTAAGGTAATAATAGTTCCCAAAACAAATGAGCAAAGTTATCACAGTAAAATTCATAACAAAATGGATCCTTCCTTATGGTTCACAGTACCTTTTGGAACATTCACGCTGTACCTTCGCATGAGAAGGAATTAGAAACATCCTATTCTGTACCTGATCATACTGTCCTCCTTGTGCTACAGTGATTCTGTGGTTCATGGCACCCACTTTTATTGTTATTTTCAGTGCATGGCAGTTCTCTTCTTGTGGGAAAACAAGCTCTGAGAATCCTTTAGCATGAGCAGAATTAGTCTGGCAAATCAGGTGACATGCAAAACTGTATGCCTGTGGAAGGAACAGTATAATCCAACATAAATCCTACTTAGAGTAGATCCATGGAAATGAATGTAGCTTAACTTAGTCACGACCAACTTAAGCACCATTCATTTCCATGGGTCTACTTCAAGTATGATTTAGATTGGAATTTACCCAAGCATTTTACATAAGCCACCTATCAAAAGAGAGCCAGAAGAAAGCACAGACCTGAGGGCTCAGAAAGGTAAAATAAAAAGTATAGTCTCTGAATTTCTTGAAGAGTTTATATTCCTATAACAAGCACGACATGGTAAAATGTCTTATCAGAACCAACTAAAGTTCACAATGTATGTTAAAAAAAAGGGGTGGGTGGGAAGGAAACATGTTTCTGGAAGAGGTGCAATGATAAACCCTGTTTGCAGCTTGAGTCTTTAGAGCAATCTTTTCAGACTAATGAAAAGAGGTGAAAAAGATCTCAGGTTACATAGAAACATGCTGGAATGCAGAAAGAAATGAAAAACATGTGTATTTGGATCTGCCTCTAGCACTCACAGGTTCCTTGCATGGTAGAGAACAGGGGAAAAAAGACTAGTAGCTGTTTTATTAGCAAACACGGATCAGAAGATTCAATGCTCCGGTTGAGACACCTAAAAAAATTATTGAATTTTTCTCCAAGCAGTGAATCTGTCTATCTGAATGTGTGCCTTTAGTTCAGATGGGTGATATAGCTGTGGCTTTTTCTCCACTTAGGATTGCCTGCCCCAGCAACACTGATAACATCACACAGAACTCTTATCTATGAAAATGCAGTTGGCAGTGGTGATGGGTTTCCTTTAGCATAAAGAATTTGGGGGCATAACATTGTATAATGTCACTATTTAACTGGATGCATTTCTTGGAGTTTGTGCAAGTTTTTACAGACTTCATTTTCTCTTAAACTATTTTTCAGGTCCCAAGGGCAAGCAGCTTGAAGGAACAGAATGTCCCCTTCATGTAGTCCATCCACCTACTGGTGAGGAATTTGCACTAGGCTGTGGAGTCTGCAGAAATGCACATACTTTTTAGTTCATAGTCCTCTTATTTGCCAGAGCAAAGCTGCTGTCATCCCATAAGTGTCCTGAGATCAATATAAACCACAATTAGAATGAGTATGGGACCATTTCATAATCCAGGGAAAAGGAACAATTTACAGCGCGAGAAGGATGCCAAATACCATGTACATAATCCTTGCTGTGGGAAACTGACATTTATGACCCAAGACATCAAAACTTGTGAGGTGTTTGCATGTGGCCATTACTCGCATCAGCTACAAAGCATTGGACACTTACAAATAAATAATTGCTGTCAACGAAGCGTTAAAGGCTCTCTGTTTCCATGGACTCCAAATGATGCTGGATATCAGATGAAGAAAAAGTTGATTATTGTATACTGACTTTTTTGTAATCCTGTACAATTGTAACTGCATCACGGGTAGGGGTGGATAAGAGGAGTATTCTGGTTTATTTCTTAGACTGTTATTAAAAAGTGTTAGGAAGGCATAAATGTAACCAGTATCACGCTGTATATATAAGATATCAATGTTTGTCCTGTATAAGAATTACTAAATTGTAAACAGCAATTTCATTTAAACTTCTGGGTTATGTTTGAGCCTGAAATTTTAATGAAGTGCAATACTGAGTGTGCCTCATATCTTGCAGCTGTAAACATAATGGAATGTATATGTCAATAAAGCCGCTGTACATTTTTATACAGTGAAAGTCTAATGAATGTGTAAGAACTTTATTTAGGAGCAGCTGAAATATATTTTTATATATGTTAAACCAGGTACTGGTAAATAATATCAGAAATGGTTTTTGTTGTTGCTAGCCTTAATGAGTTGGAAAAAAATGAAGTTGTTTTTCCTATCCATTTTGACATGGCAATTTAGCAAATAAAACTCCCATTTTCAACCTAAAAGTAGCTAGAAAAGCACCTTTGATGGTAACAGACTCACTATTTTGTCCTAAACATCTCCCCACCTCCCATTTCTGCATCCTGGACTGCCTGGGCTATTTATGACAATAAATTTTGGTTCAAAAACCAAAGTCTGGAAGATTGTTTAGCCATACCGAGTTTTTAAAAGAGCAAAGAGTCATGGATGTTTTAATGCTGTACTCACATACTCCTCTAAACATTACTATTTATTTATTTATTTATTTATTACATTTCTATACTGCCCAATAGCCGGAGCTCTCTGGGCGGTTCACAAAAATTAAAACCATTCAAAGTATAAAACAACAGTATAAAACATGATATAAAATACATATAAAAGCTCAACCAGATAAAAACAGCAGCAATGCAAAATTACAAATTTAAAACACCAAGTTAAAATTTATTTATAGACTGTTAAAATGCTGGGAGAATAAAAAGGTCTTCACCTGGCGTCTAAAAGCATATAATGTAGGTGCTAAGCAAACCTCCTTAGGGAGCTCACTCCACAGCCGGGGTGCCACAGCAGAGAAGGCCCTTCTCCTGGTAGCCACCTGCCTCACTTCCTTTGGCAGGGGCTTGTGGAGAAGGACCCCTGAGGATGACCTTAGGGTCC
Source organism: Elgaria multicarinata webbii (assembly GCF_023053635.1). Lineage (NCBI taxonomy): Eukaryota > Metazoa > Chordata > Lepidosauria > Squamata > Anguidae > Elgaria > Elgaria multicarinata. The sequence goes on along the minus strand of NC_086175.1, from coordinate 22,078,701 downwards.
AGGCAGGTACATATGGGAGGAGGCGTTCCTTCAGATACTACAGTAACACCTTGTAAGAACAGATTTCCAGTTAGAGTAAATGGACCTACCATGGTTCCTGCCATGGTGTAGAAGTAAATGGACTTCTCTGAAAACTTTATTACAAGAGACACAGAGGAGAAATTCCACAGAACCCAAAAAGTTCCAAAGGAACTACTTGAATTGTATTAATTTAATATAACCCACTTATTCCAGGCTACCTTATTATCTGTGATGTACTTTTAAGGACTAACTTTTTCCAACTTTCAGATGTGGGCATTAGATAACATCTGTTCCGTTTATCCAACAGAAGAAGTCACAAAGATTTAGCAACTATTTACTGGTAAAACTGCTATGTGGTCTTCAGTTAACTTTTTTTCAAAAGGCATTAGGTCTCACCCATCATCCCATAGCTGGAAAATTAGGAATCTTTCAATTGAAATCGGAATAGGTATCTTCAGACACCATTCTTGAGGATGGTTTCTGTCACCTCACATTTTCAATTCTTCCTTTAACTAAGAATCACAGTTGTTTTTTGGATAAGTAGTGCAAGTGTAATGGATTTGCTCGATTCTGATGTTTTCCCCATGCGAATATTGGGGACCAAGGAATGGCAGACCAACTCAAAATTGGCAGTTGACCAACTCATGGCTTACTTGGATTGGCTCACATCGCATAAGTAACAATGCTAGTATATTTCTAAGGATGTTCATTTACTTAAATGAAACCTTTCCTTTCCCTAGAGTCTCTGTCATAGTGACCATTATTTCTGTGCCAGAGATATTCAGAATAAGAGCAGTATACATTGAACACATTCTGTCTTAATGATAAAATCATCAAAATTATCCATCTTTCTCTTGAATGTTTCCCATCAATCCCGGCCAGCTTCTCAATAGTCAAAGAGTTGTAGTTCAAAACATATATATGCAGGGCACCAGTTTGGGTAAGGCTAATTTATTGCAGTTTGCAACACTGTTTAAAGAGACTGGGACTGTCCTGTGACATCTGGTGCCTGAGGAAGGAAATGTAATTATTATATCCCTACCTCCAGCACACGTGTGTGCGCACGCACATACACACACACACACACACACATAATTGTTCGGGGGCAAAGTCCACAAGGAAATACTCTTGCGGAGCTCATGTTTATTTACAGCTGACCCTCCATCCATCCACACTTTTCTTGTGGTCTTTCAGTTCCAAATCCAGTTGGAGAGGAGCATCTGAACTTTACTATATTGCTAGAGGAATCCTCCGGTGAGTTGACATCAGAGAATACAGCTTCTAATTTGTGCAGCTTGAGGCAATATGCAATAGCCTTAACTCTGGTCTTAAACTGTTTTTTTATAATTGAATTTTATTATCACTGAGTTTCCTTTTTTTTAAAAAAAAATTACAGGATTCTGAAAACCCCTAAATCAAATTACAAACACAAGTAATTAACTAAGTAGTTGTATACAAATTAATAATTTGTCCATATGTGTTCGGAATAGCTTATTTCCCCAAGATTCCAGCATACGTTTGTGGGGTATTTTTCCCCTCTTTTCCTCCTTTTTTCCTCCTTCTCCATCAATGAACTGTCAGGCAGGACACCTTCAACTCTCAAAATTTCCACACTCTTACCTCATTTGAGAGTTTGCTAACCCCCCTTCCCAAGTCAAAATACTGATAGGAACGCTAGAATTTTTCTGAAAACATTGGCATACTGGCAGCATTCAAGCATCAGAATGAAACTGAGGATGCCTGGCATAACTTTGCCAGCTGCTGCTTTTATAGGGCCTGTTCAGACAACACACTAAGCCATGGTTAGGTAGCTAACCCTTTTGCAGCAGATGGTTAGTGAACATGTTAAAACCGTGGTTATGTAGCCACCATGGTTACGAATGTTTCACATGACACGCTAAGCCATAACGTTTACCTTAAAATGTTTAACCACCATGCCTTAGTGTGTCATCTGAACAGGGTCATAGGCTTTCATGGGGTAGAAAAACCTTGAGCCCTTTTAAATGGCCACTCAGAACTTCATCCAACCATTGAAAGGCACACCTCTTCAGCAAACCTGATGAAGTACTTCTGTAGTTTTCTCGAAAATTTGAAAAATATATATGATACGCCAAGCCACAGCTTGGAGTACAAAAATAGAAATGTGTCAATTTTCAGCACTTTTTACCTTACTGTATCTGTGGCAATTTGTATCGGATCACTTTGGAATTTTACTGAATTGTAAAATGCTTCAGGTAGACTGTGAATGCCAAATTTCAACCTACTAGGTCAGCAGGGATCATTTTTAGAAGCAGTAGAATTTTGAGGTGTATAACCTTTTTTCCCTTTTCTTTTTTGAGATTCAAAAAATTGCTTCCTTTTCCTTTGCTTTTCACTATGGGAATGAAACCTCTGGCTATTTTAGTTAGATCAAATTGGATTAACAGAGCAATCCTACCTGTTGGGATAGGGGGAGGTGAGGCCTCTGATGTCAGATCCTCCCAGGAATCTAAAACCCTTCTGGGCTCATACTGGCAGGGCAGAAGTGAGGGAGAAACAGTATATTTGTTTTTCCTCCCCATCTATTTTTAACAAATTCTCCCACATTGGTTTGAAAGGGAGCAAGTTGATCTACGCTCCAGGGCTGGTGTAGATCTGCAGCTACTTTGCATGGGTGGGACTATTTCCGGCATGTCTCCTTCCACCTCCACTTTCAAACACTGGAGTTCTAATGTCAGAGAAGAACGGACTCTATGAGCAGGCATCTCCAGTCTCAGAGGGGGACATCCAACATGTCCTATAGCCCCTCAGATGCCCTCCCAAGGACCATAGGATGGCCATCTTGGGGAGTAAAGCTGGGGAAGCAAGAAACAAAAACTGTTTATATGCGGATTATGAAGCTCTCTTAGTAACAGAACCAGAAAAATCATTCTTAGCCTTATTTTAAGCACATCTAAATTTAGTTTAACCTTGGACTAGAAGATAAACCTTAGCAATTCAGAGTAAATGAGCTTCAAATTTCTGTACACCAGTTGTTGATGTCATTATTAAACAACATTGTATACCTTAGAAAACTAATCCTATTAAATAGTTGGCCGTTATTTACAAATTCACTTGTAAACTTGCACTCTGTATTTCTGGATAATCATCAAAAATTGTTAAGAGAGGCCTCAAAAGATTTATTGCACTTAGCAACTCTTACCCCCTTCCAAACATTTGGGGAAATTGTAATAATAATAATAATAATAATAATAATATATATATATATATATATATATATATATATATATAAAATTTTTATACCGCCCAATAGCCGAAGCTCTTGTTATTTATTTCTTACCCGCCTCTCTCTGGACCGAGGCAGGGAACAACATAGAAGATATATGTGCTTCCTGGAATATTGCTTCTTTTTCTAAATCTGTCTTTAAAACATGACTTAGTACTTTCAGATTCTTGGCAAAACAGTATTATGAATTTTATTTGGGATGGGCAATCAACTATAGTGGCTAAAAAGAGCTTTAATGAAGTCTACAAGGAGGGGGCTTAATACCCGACATAAACTTAGTTTCAAGCTTCAGAATTAGTCATACAAAACTGGCTTACTTTGGATAAACCAACCAGATCAAAACAGGAAGAAGCTAAAATAACATCCACCCATCTTGTGTGGCTCCAGGGTGACAAAAATAATAAAATGTTTCATCGATGTTTACAGGGACACCGAATGGCATATACAACTCCCCTGGAATCGCAGTGTCCCTGTAAACTTTTGTATGTTGGTATGACTACTAGAAAAATAAAAATAAGAATTTGTGAACACAAGAGCTGCATCAGAAATCAAAGACTGCATGCCCCCAAGGTGAAACATTTCATGGAGTTGGGACATTCTGAAAAGGACATTAAATTCTGGATCTTGGAGAAGCAGACTAGCTGTGGAAAACAACTGGATAACAGATTGAAAAGGAGGGAACTCTTGGATTTCACACTTGGGACAACAATGCCAAATGGCTTCAATGAAGAATGTAATTGGTCCTATATTTTATAAGAGTGGATCTACACTATTTGGTATTATGTCTTTAATTATTTATTTATCATGGTTTTGATATATTATGAGTGCCTTTGAAGATTTAGGCAGGGATTTTTTTTATCTTTAAGGGCCTTTTTCCCCTCTGCTGATAGCACAGCTGATAAGTATAATTACCTGACTAATTAGGCATAGAAAGGAAGCCTCGCTTTAGATTTCTTATCTCAGACATACCTTATCATGCATGAGAGTTGAGGCCAAACCAAACGCCTGTGAGTGCTCCTTATTTTATGTTTGGTAAATATGTTTTTGCACTCCTATAAAGGTATAATTAAGTACTTCATTTTTTTTTATTTCAGGGTGCATTCTATCTACCACGTTGGGGAGAGGCATATAAATCCCCTATTTTGGGAATACTTAAGTCAGCCCCTCTTTTTTGAAAAACTTTTGTTGAGTACTCAACAGCCTAGATAGGTCCCAAAAAAAGTTTATGTTATATGAACTGGAAAAGAGAGATAAAAAAGATAAAGTTCTTTTGCTTCTATCTAAGGCACTAACAAATGTTTTTCTGTATATTTTTAGTGACTGGGACACTAAGACTAACAAGTCAAAACATGTATGGCCAGAGTCTAATGAGCACTGTTTTCATTCCATCACTATCTGTTAATGTGTAGGAGTGTTCTTTGAAAGTATTAACAATTCAATTTTATTTGTGTTAAATTTTAATTTATATCTATATCCTTAACTTTTTTCCTTTTAATTTTTTATGAGCAAACTACATTCTACATAATAGATTTTAGGGCCCTATTTTATGTCTGACCAGAAGCTCAGCAAGTTGTCCCTGAAGCATAGGAATCATCTTAAAAGCCAAAAAAAGCAGGAAGAGCTGGAGGTAGAGGAAGACTGGTGTACTGCCCCCTTTGGGAACCACTGCTCTAAGCAATCTCAAGCTATTATTTGAAGAGTGTAAATAATTCCTCTTAATTTTTGCTTATGCCATCCCTACACTACTGAGGGGTTTTAGATATAGTTATATTTTGGTGGCAGCAGTTATAGTTTTGTTTGTTTTTTACTTTTTTATTATTAATTTTAATATATACATTTTGACGTTCATAAATTATACATCAGTTTTCTTTGCAAAGAAATCAAAATCTTTACATCGTTCATTTACATCCAGTAGCAGATCTTGAAATAAAAGCAACGAAAAAATTGAGAATTGATTTCTTTCAAAATTAATAATAGAAAAGCCACAATAGCATTTAACATCAATAGATTTTAAAATTAACAAAGGTATTAAGTGGTGCTGACTGCAGAGGTTATAGGGAGCAATTATAGGTTTTATAGTTAAGGCTGCATTCACTAATATTGAGGTCTTTGGGAACTTTACTGACAACTAAGACAGTGAGTTCCATAGACTCAAACCTCAAAGTTTACAAGAAGAAGAAATAAACAGAGGTGGGTGAATCCACCAATGTCACAACCTATGTTGTTCAGTCACAACCTATGTTATTCAGTCACATGGTGGTGGTGTTTCCCTCACATGAGGATTTTAAAACCATTGACTGCTATAGCATCTAACTACAATAAGCCCAGAAACATAGGACTCTATAAAACAAAACCCAAACTGTTAATAATGCACATTATTTTCACATATTATGATAAGGTGACTCTAGTCACGTGTTGGGATATTGAGCATGACTTGCAGCATCCCTAATTTATCTAATAGAAGATAAATTAGATCAATTACATTAATAACTAATGTTAGAAAAAGCTAAGAATTTCCTCCCCCATGGTTTCAAAATGTCCACAAATTGTACATCTCTAGTCTTACGTTACGTAGTGCTTAGAAATAATTTTAGGGGAGTAAAGGCCAGTTAGCAATATATGAATATCTTGTCTTAAACATTTATTCATTGTTCAAAAAAGTATATTTCATGAACCAGAATTTTCCAAAAAAGAAAAAAAAACTTGAAGAAAAATGGGGAAAAAACGGTTTCCCCCAAAATTGTCTGTATTGTCTGGGCCTTCACATCTCAATTTACACCTCCAATCCCTTATCCGTTTATACTTATTTCAGCCATTATTGGCATGGGGCAGTACACTTGACAGTGTCTGGTGCCCAAACAAAACAATAGAGAAGCAACTCATAGACACTGTACTGGAGGTGTGGGGTGACTACACAAAGCACTCATGGGTCTTGTATTCTCACTCTACTTGTGCTGTCTTTCCTCCACAGCAGGGCTGGCCCTTGATGAGATTGATATAAATTGTGATCACGCACAAAATTGTGTGCTTCCCATAGGTCTGTCACTTGTTTTCCATCTCTTCAACTATAACCTTAGCTAAAAGAAATAAATACAAAATCAACATTATTCTTCACATATGGTAGAAGATTTTGCCCTGGCTCGTGGACAAAACCATTTTAACATTTTCCTGCCTTGGCTATAATTCCAGGGTGAGGAACCTGCACCCTCTTAGATGTTGGACTCAAATTCCCATCAGCCACCACCAATGAGCAGGGACGATGGGAGCTGTAATTTGGAGGGCCACAGGTTCCCTATCCCAACTGTAGTTTATGGTTTGTTTGTTTTTAATGTCTATAGTATTAAGCGTTTGTATTACATTTTGTACACTGCCCTGGTATGTTTTGTGTTTTAAAATTTTAATACTTGTTTTTATCTCAATTTTAGAATTTCTGTAAACCACCCAGAGAGCTCTGGCTATGGGGGGCGGTATATAAGTGTAATAAATAAATAAATAAATAAGACTAATGTGGTTTAAAAATGTTTCTAATGAAATACAACAACAGACCGAATAAGGATTTTGTCCGTCTCCTGCTCCTTTACTCGATCCAAATCGAAACATGTTTAGTATGTATCCCTGTGTACGTGTGCCAAACTTCATACTTTCCATAACCAAGTGCTCGATTTTAGGCTTAGCTGCTCCCATAAGCAGTCGTCACTTTTACTGTGGCGGCAAGAGACAACAAGAGCATCAAAGGCAATCCCAGAACCAACCGGCCCTTCAGCACTTTCGGACCCTCTGAGGGGGCCTGGTGGGCGTGAAGCCGCGGAGGCCATGAGCGCCAGCGGGGCCCACCCGCACATGCGCCGCGAGGGCCGACCCCCCTCGCAGAGTCACAGGGCTTTGCGGCCGCCATTTTGGCTTCTCTCTCGCTCGCTCGGTGGCGCTTTCGCTCGGTGATACCCAAGTAAACAAGGAGGCGAGCGCGGCGAGCAAAGTGGAACGCGCTGCTTTTTCTCAGGCAGCATTTAATCATAATTATCATTGTTATTATAACGGCGACGGACGCAATTCGGTGAGGTTGGCAGTCTGTCGGAGAGAGGAAGGCAACAGCTGCTTGCTTGCCTGCCTACCTGCGCCACCCACCCACCTACTTACTTACTTACCTACCTACCTACGCCCGAGGCCTTTGCTGGGCCGGACGAGGCCACTCATGAGGCGACAGCAGAGAAGACAACGCGGCCCGGGTTGAGGGAAGCGCAGGACGGAGTTGTCTGCTGCTGGTGCCGCCGCCAGGTGAGTGGGTGACGGGGCCTTGCCTTTACCACCTCAGCCGTCCGACCCGTCCTGCCTGGTGTTCGTTTTATCGTGTTTTTATCCCTGTCATAAGTCGGCAACGGTAAAGCGACGGCGGTGCCGTGTGCTGCATGCGCGCAGGTGAGGAGACGGAAACCTCTCTTCTTCCCTCCCCGGCTCTTTTCCTCTGCCGCCGTCGTGAGCCAAACCTTTGAGACACCTTTTAGATCAGTCGTCCCCAACCTAGTGCTCGCCAGATCTTTAGCCTTCAACATCCATCAGCCCCAGCCAGCATGACCAGTGGCTAGAATTACTGGGCGTTGTAGTCCAAAACAACCTGCAGATGCCAGGTTGGCCGAGGCTGTTTTAGCTTTAGCGTTACTTCCATTCCTTTCCAGCGGTTGCCGTCTCTTAGGCAGAGGTGGGCACTTGTGGCCATCCAGACGTTTTGGGCTTCAACTGTCATGAACCTTAGCTGTTATACCCTCTTTCTTCGATTCTAAGACACACTTTTTTACCCATATAAACATCTCTAAAAATGGGGTGCGTCTTAGAATCGCGGGTGTGTCTTAGGGTTTTTTTTCCTGTTGGTGGTACTGAAATTAGTGTGCGTCTTACAATCGATGGCGTCTTAAAGTCGAAGAAATACGGTAGGTCAAAACATCTGGAAGATCACAAGCTGTTCATCTCTGTCTTAGGGTCTAAGACTTTGACCCAAGAATTGCAGCCATAGACATGGATTAGCCTTATTCTTGTATAGCCATCCCCATAGAGGCCCTTCCTGATAGTCACCATTGCTCATATTTCAGGTCACTTCCATTTAAGTTTATGACTCCCAATTTGATTTAATCATTGGTGTCCATCCGTGGAACCTCTTTGCTGTATGCACACCTTTATGTGCTGGTTGTTCTTTTTCTGATAACAGCTCCCTGCACTACATTTGAGGATGTTTCTGCATCCTCCCAAGAGAGTTTGTTGGTTAGAAGAAGTACTATGTGGTAAACTGCATAACTCACAGTGGGTCTGTTCAGACAACACAAAGCCATGGCTAGGCTGCTTACCTTTTGCAGCAAATGGTTGGTGAGCATGTTTAAATTGTGATTATGTAGCCACCATGATTAGGAATGGTTCACACTACATGCTAAGCTATAGTGTTTAGCTCAGAATGCTTAACCACTGTGTTGTCTGAAGAAGGTCAGTATCATTTAGTTCTTCTATTACTTAGTACTCTGGAGTCTTACAGTGTTCAAGTGATTTAGTTATCTGCTAAGTTCTAGTAATGTTTTTTCCTCCCTCAAAAACAGACAGCTGTAATGTTTAGTTTCCAATGTAAATTAAGCTTTGGAGAGAGCAGTCCTATGGTGAGCATCCCAGGGAGCATAGGTTTGTTTGGATTTCCCATCACGAGGTTGGAGACAGCACACTGATCTCGGAAGGGAGAGTTGGAGATCCACCCATCCTCTCCCGTCCCCTCTTAGTTGGCCCAGAAAGAACAGTGCCAGCTGCCTTCTCAGGTTAGAAACGCAGTCTCAGAGGAGGACAAAAGGGGTTGTTCTGGTTGATGGGGAAGGGGGAGACTGGAGAGACCAGGATACGAGTTATCCTGATCCCCTTTCAGTCTCCTTCCTTCCCCCTCCAATGTGCCTCCTAGATGGGCTAAGAAGCTCATCTAGCAAAATCAGCAGGGTAGGAGGACAGAGTGGCGAAGACTGCCTCCTCCCGCCTTACATTGAATGATTAAGTGCCTCCAAGTTCAGGGGCTTCTGATCAGTGGGGTGCAATCAATTAGGTGAAAGTCTTTTTTGAAACACGTCAGGAACACAAATACTTTGGGAATTAAACATTGTTGCTGTCTGGTTGTTTTTGTTTGGCTTTAAAACTGTCCTTTTGATCCTCCTTATTTTTAAATGTTCTTTCTCCCCTGTCTTCAGCCCGGGTACACCTGAAAGTAATAAAAAGAGTCAGATCAGTAGCTGTTTGGCTTGATTCTATGTAACAAGTTTGTGTAATGTAAACAATGATGAACATGTTGCTCCTCTTTGGTAAACATGGTATACATGTATTCAAAACATGGGCTAGTTTATTTCCTTGATAGGTATTGACTGATTAGTGTAATTGCTTCTATGACTGTACTGTAAGTAGTTATTTAGGTTCTGCTAAATATGGAGTCTGGGAATTACAGGAATTAAAATAAGCAATGTATAATGTTATTAATGCCTATATAGATTCATTGTTAGTGAACTAAGCATGGAAGCATAAAATAAAGACTTAAAATTTTTATCTGGTATTCTTGCTGCCTTTCTGTGCCAGCAAATAAGTAAGACTTTCTGTACCAGCAAATAACTGCTTAGGATGGGACATGTTGACTGCTACATCAACAGAACCTCACAAACCATGTTTTTCCACTGGTGGTGGAGGTTCAATTATTGTTTAACAGTGTAGTTCAGCCAGATTAATTAGGCATAATTATTTGGAAATAATGTAATAATGACAAAATGAAAAGTGTTTTATTAGTAGAATTGATATTGTTAAGAGAAATAAAGCATAAACATTTCAGATGACTGCAACCATGGTGTGATGGATTTAGTGTGAAAATACTATTTCTAGTTTCACCTTACCTTTCACTGGCATGTTATCTGGATAGGAAATACCACATATATTCTGTACTACCATAGAGAAAAATATGTGAGAACTATTTGTTCAACACATTTTGATATGGAGAATCAGGAATGTGCCATGATAGTTATTGATGCAAATGTTGCCAGAGCAGCTCCTTTAACGGAAAATACATCCATCAGTTTTTGTAGTGTGCATCACTACATTCTATTTATAAATGATACATTTCTGCATATCTGTGATAGTAATTTTTAAAACTTTCAAAAACAATAGTGTCATTTTGCAAGTCTCTTTTCAGAACATAGGGCCACTTCATATTCTGCTAGCGCAGCAGGAAGCTAGTACTCCTAAAGCAGTCGGAAACTAGCATTTCTGCTTATTCATGAGTTTGCTTTAGAAAATGCTAGCTTCCTGTTGTGCCAGCTGATGCCCAACAGCAGTATTTGATATTGCCCATAGTGTTATAAAAATGATTCCTGATTATTTCTAATCTAAAACAAATTTTTCTCCACCTCTGCGTATTTTTACTTCCAAGTTTTACTTTATTTTGGGGGAGAAGTACATAGTAGATAAGACTGTCTTATCTTCTGGAAATGCTATTCAAGTTCTGGATTTAATCTATTTTGAAATTTTCTTATTTGATAGAATGAAACGAGGACCAAAAAACAGCAAGGGCAGCAATAATTTATCAGATGAGGAGAATACAATAGATGGCAAAAAACTGAAAACTAGACTTGAAGAATCAGCTGGAGTATTTCAGAGCCCTGATTGGGGGAACCTCATTCCAGAGATTGTTCTGCAGGTGTTCCAGTATTTGCCTCTTCTTGATCGTGCTCATGCATCACAAGTCTGCCGTAGGTGGAACCAAGTCTTCCACATGCCTGAACTATGGAGATGTTTTGAGTTTGAACTGAATCAGCCAGCAACATCTTACTTAAAAGCTACTCATCCAGAGCTCATCAAGCAAATTATCAAAAGGCATTCCAAACATCTACAGTATGTCAGCTTCAAGGTAACTACTTTGACATATTAAAAAAGGAGGGGAGAAAAAGGAGAACTATCCTGTAAATTACTGGTTCAGATCCACCTCTACATACATGCAATAGCCCTGGGCAGATACTCTAAGGGTGCAATCCATGGGTTATACACTCGATGACTATAAGTCCCTGAACGCAGAAGCTTACAATCATCCTGTGCAGAGTGGGAGGAGCATGAAGGTGATCACCACCTCTGTGCTCCTCTCACCTTGCATTTTCCCTAGATGGGCAATTTTGCTTGTCTAGTTGGCATGCTGCAGAGCAGGAGAGGAGGAGGTTGTAAGCCAGTTGTCCTGGGGCCTTGCTAGACCATGCCGGATAAGCCGGCAGGGAGGCGGGGCGACAGCGCGCTAACTTTAGCACGTGCCGCCTCGGCTCCTACACGCACGACGCGCAGGGACTACGGAAGCCCTGCAGCGTTGGCCTTTTTGTTGTTGTTAAAGGGGCCACGTGCGCCCCGAAGCCGCCCGACAAGTTAAGTGCCTTTTTTTAAAAATTAAGCCCCCTCCGCTCCTGATCACCCCCCCCCTCCGCCATCCCCGATGCCTCCCTGGCCACTCTTTCCCCGCCCTCCCTCCCTCTCCCCAATACCATCCCGGTGCCCGCCCTCCCTCTCCCCGATACCATCCCGGTGCCCTCCCTCCCTCTCCCCGATACCATCCCGGTGCCCTCCCTCCCTCTCCCCGATACCATCCCGGTGCCCTCCCTCCCTCTCCCCGATACCATCCCGGTGCCCTCCCTCCTCCCCGATACCATCCCGGTGCCCGCTCTCCCTCTCCCCGATGCCTGTGGTGCCCGCTCTCCCTCTCCCCGATGCCCGTGCTGCCTGCTCTCCCTCTCCCCGATGCCCGTGCTGCCTGCTCTCCCCCTCCCTGTCCCCGATACCATGCCCATGCCCGCTCTCCCTCTCCCCGATGCCATCCTGGTGCCCGGCCTTCTCCCCCCCCCCCCCGCGAGTAAGCGAGTAGCCGCAAAAAGCCACGGACCTTGCTAGACGTTCCGCAGCCCCGGCCTCAGGCTGGGGCTGTGGAAAAGGCGCGCCATAAGCGACTTCGCTTATGGCGTGTTAGGGAAGGCTTCAGCGTGGCCTGACCCCGGATTCCCCTGTGCGTCGTCTGGATGCACAGCAGGGAAAACGGGCCTCAGCGCACTAAGGCCTTGTCTAGGAAGGCCTCTGGTCTCCTCCCTTCCCTACTCACAGTACTGCACCTTTTCCCTCCTTTCCGAGCTCGTGTTTGCGAATTTGCAGAGGCTCGGGAGTACTATCCCTGGCCTTGGGTTAACCCAAAAAATCCTATGGCCCCCGATGCTCTTTAGGAGTGAAAGGATCGTTCTCTAATAGTACTAATCAACGGTTTGGTGAAGAAGAACTAAATCGAGCTCCCTGGTCCGAGTAGCTGATTGGTATTTATTAGGAAAATGAGAACAAATGAATATATTAATTAAAATTTATGAACTAAATTTTGTAATTTGGTTGTGCTTCTTACATTGATCGGGTTTGCTAATTTTAATTTAAACAAAATGTGGCACAAACCTTATACTGAACCTGCATGTTGATCCTTCGGTATCAAACAAAAGGTGAACTATTTTTGTAGCAATACAAACTAAGGGAACAAGGGGATTTTTAAATTTGGAATTCTAGTTTTTGTGAAAACATGTTATGTATTTCTGCAATGGTTTTAAAATAATGAAGTGTCTTATAGAAACCAGCTTGTTTTACCTTACACAAAAAAGCTTAATTATTCCCAGGCCAAAAATTAATCCTGACAAATAACATGCCTAATATTTATTTTAATTACTTTATTGTATTTTTAATCTGCCCAATAACAGCCATTCTCTGGAAGGATGCCAACCTTAAAATAAAACAATAAAAACTATGTTAAGAAGGCACTTGATTCTGAAGAGGAGGCAAACAGGAAAGGCATTTGAAATTACGATTGCTGTAGTAATTTCAGCATGGAGATGGTCCTTTCTCTCAATCAGATTGTACTAGTACGAGTGGACTACCAGTGATTAGAATATAAATTTTCTTTCCTCTCCCCCAAATGAATATATTGGAAAATAGGGGTGGATTAAAAGAATTGTCAGAGAGGTGGATTTTCCAGAGAGTTCCTAGTGCAAATTAGGTTCATTTGCATAGGAAATTTTTAGTTTGCATCGTAAAATGTTCTGATGCTCTTGAGCAACTTGTGGGCAACTTGTGGCCTTATAGAAGTATTGACCTACAACTCTCAATCATTCCTCACCATTAGGCTATTCTGGCTAGAGTTAATACATTGGGGCGGCCACAAGTTGCCCACCCCTGCCCTAGAGAGATCTAATTAAGCATTTTTATTTTTATTGCATTTAGTAAACAGCAAAGCTTTTAAAAATGTACCCTGTGTTATTTTTTTGTCCCAGTATACCACAAGTATTTTATCTGAAATATTTGAGGGGGGAAATTAAAGCACACTTCATGTGAAATACGGCATAATCCTATGCATCTATAGACAGAAAAAAGTGCTGTCTCCTAGCATGCCCTAGTCATCCATATTTAAATATTACATTAGGTAGCAATCTGTATTGGAATACTTGTGGCTCTTACACTTAAGAAGAAAACCCAAAGGTACTGAAAACTGTTGATACATTTTAGCAACCCAAAGAACTGTGCATGGTATGCTGACAACCACTCATCTATTTCAACTGAGTTCAGTTCTCTTCCACTAGGTTATTGGGGCACCTTCAGTTCCACTGTCACTATTTATTAGTTCCATTTCATACTGACACATCAGTGAATTTCAGTGACATAATGTGTATTCTCTAACATACTTGCTTAGAGTGAAAACGTTAATTACAACTTTGATACTGGCCTAATATTGTATTTCCAGTTGCCATACTTTCCTTTTTAATTAATGAACTTAGGAAATAAAAAAGCCCTAGAAAATTTTCCACAACTCTGGTAGTTGTTGCATTTCTGATTTTTGGTGATTTCTCCCTTCCCTCTATGCCATGCTCTTCTGGAGAAGTTCTCAAGGGCAGATTGGGGAGCTGTTAGGTTCAAAGCAGTAGATTAGGAATGCATTTGTTTTTGTTTTCTTTTAATTCATGGAAATAGTACTGAAGAGCTCATAAACCTCTGAAAACTGTTGAAGATAATTAAGAGTTTATTATGTGAATGGACAAATAGCCTACTCCGAGATCCTAGCTGGTATTTCCTGTGAACAATTTGTTTATGACTAATTTCCTTTCGTTAATCCATGTTGCCAGACTCACATAAGTTTTCTTTCAAAATGATGGCAGTCTATAAAGTCTTTTACTACTTCACATCTCTTATATTTGAGATAAACTGATTAGAGGTATGAAGGCATTGCCTTGCTTAAACTTGTGTTTATTCCTAAGTGGTACTACTTTTGTTCTTGGGAAAGGGTCCTGTTGAGATGCTGTTTCCTTATTCTTCTTTGCATTCCTTCTTAATGAAAAGGCTCCCTAAGGGAAATTAATAGGATGTCTTCAAATATCTCATCAGATTCAGAAAGATACATCCATACGTGAGAATAGATTCTCTGAACCTGTGCAATTAGTGTTCTTGGATAACAGTGGAATTGAGAAGACTGTAACATCAGGCAGGGCTTCAACAATTTTGCTCACCATGCCAAATAGTCAGCCAGCCTCTGAGGAAGACAAACCGGATGCTTCCTCCAATCTTGGGGCTGCAGAGGGGTAGGTAATTGCCATACCCCCTCTGCAGTCCCAAGGATTGGAGCCTGGATTTGTTTTGACTTTATGCTTGTTCAGTGCAAGCACAGAGCCAAACCAGACCTGCAACTCTGAATTGGAAGTGGGCGAGGAGGTGTGTGGGCTCTTCTTTCCACCTGCTGGGTGAAAAAATATTTTGCCTATTTTCATAATAGACAAATTGCTCACTTCACTAAACATCACCATAGGTGGTAGCAGCAGCCAAGAGTACCCCAGCGGTTTACAGAACTCCTTTACAAAACTGAATTTTAAAAACATTTTTCTCCAGTTAAAACTTCCTTTGTGACCCAGTAAAGCTATATTTTTTTTAATCATAGCTATTATTCTGAGTGAAACTTTCTAATCTGCTTATTGAGGACACTGTGATCCCAAATGCATCTGCAATGTTTGCAAGCAACATACCCTACCCCAAAAAATGTTTGGAAGCACCTCAGCAGATGGCCAGAATGATGACAATTCTCAGTCATGGATCTTTAGATTACCACTTTTCTCTCTTCACAAAAAGATCTTTGGAAACAGTGTTGTTGAAGGTTGCCTTCAATGTTTTCAAGGCACAATGTCTCTAGTCTTTTTTAAAGGAATCAATAAAGTTCTTAGATTTGATTATTAACTTCAGTGCGAATGTGACACACAAGCCAGGCCCTGTGCACAGCCTGTAGGATATATTTATATTAGAAATGATGAATAATTAGTGCCATTCAAAAGAAGATGTCCAAAGACACAGTATATGTCATACAAACTCATGAAGTATGGCGCAAATTGTGGCTGTTTATGACATTGACATATATTTGAGGAAGGAAGACCTTCCTCAAATATATCAGGACCTCAAAAAACAGACAGTGGTTGAGAAACTAACAAAATATTTACAGGATTCTGGATGGAATATAACAACTGCTAACTTCTTCACCGGTGTGCCAAAAAACAAACAAACCAGGCATGTGATCAAACCATGGCCAATAGTGTTTTGTTGTTGTTTTTTAAAAAAAGTTGGATATTGCCTCCTTAAATGCCTATAATGTTGAAATAATGAGGCAGATACTCCACTTTGCCACTACAGCAAGGTCAGAGTCTCTCGAGGCATAAGGAATTTTATTAAAGTGCCCCTCTAGAACTGCTTTCATTTGTTGCATCTTTAATCATGCAAGGGCTGATCTAAAGATGAGAATCATTTATTTATTTATTTATTTATTTATTTGTGTATTTATTGCATTTTTATACCACCAAATAGCTGAAGCGCTCTGGGCGGTTCACAAAAATTAAAACCATTCAAAGTATAAAACAACAGTATAAAAACATGATATAAAATACAATATAAAAGCACAACCAGAATAAAATCAGCAGCAGTGCAGAGGTATAGAGGTACACATTTAAAACAGCAAGGTTAAAATTAATTTGTAGACTGTTAAAATACTGAGAGAATAAAAAGACCTGGCATCTGAAAGAGTTGGTGCCAGGCGAACCTCAGCCTGTGTTCCTGGTAGCCACCTGCCTCACTTCCTTTGGCAGCGGCTCAGTAAATTAGTAAATTAGAGTCAGTAAATTAGTATAATGATTACTCAAATTAGTAAAATGATTACGCAAATTTACCTAGTTTTCTTGAATCCTGAGACGTAAGACAGAGATTTCAGCTAGACAAGCTTCTTAGCCCACCTAGCTGACCCACCTTGTTATGGGTAGTGGCAGTGACAGAGAGGATCCCTGCGGATCCTGAACTCTCCCCTTCCCACCCACTGCCATTCCCCTTCTTGACTTCTCCAAGGTCCTTTGGGGTTGTTGTGCTCGTGAGCTGCTCTGGGCAAAATGTATTTAAATTAGGATGGGAAGCCAATTAAAGCAGTAAATTAATCAACTGAGGCTTTAACAGATTGATCATTTGGGCACAATCTACACTAAGCAGGATATAACACTTTGAAAATGTTTTAAAGACTGTATAGGGAGTGTGTCCTGGGCCTCAACACTTGTCACTACTGTTATAAACCGTTTTAAAGCAGTAGTGTAGATCCTGCCTTGGTCTATGAGTTAAGGGCATGTGGTGGTTTTTTTAAGGCTACTTTAGTTCTGGAATGTTACAGTAATGAGGAATGGAAAAGAAAATATTAAAAGGCCACTTTTCCTTATAAATCTTGAGTGGAAGCTTTTATGTGTTAAATTGTATTCTGTGAGTATCTCAGGCATCTGTGTTGGTGTTTTTGTTGCTGTGTACACTTGCCTAAATATAATTAATTGATCTGTTTAAAGCTGGATGATTACTCAACTAAAACTTCTAAAATCGGTTGACAGTCTTAATTATAATGTTGTGAATCATGTCTGAGCATCATTGCAAACAAGCAGTTGAGTAGGTTCTGAAAGCACAGCAACTAACATTTGTTCAGTTGGCAGATGTGATTTTTAACTTGAAGCCGTGTTTTGGGACTATATAAACAAATTTTGGGCTTGCACATTCTTTCTTCCTTGTAATTCTGTATTTTTTTTTCTTGGCAATCTTAGTTTGCCATTACATTTAAACTAGCAAACTATGGCTTGTGCATGCCCTCCAAACCAGGACTACCAGCAATGATCAAACCATGTTTGCCAGTCTTGTAGGGCAAAATCATAATTCACCAGTCTAAATGTAACACCAATCGGAATACACAAGGAAAGGAGGGAGAAGAAAGATTGGAGTGCTTGAACCCAAGACTCATTCTTGCAATGTTTCCAAACCATGATGTAGCATTACATGTTAATCTAGGTTCTATTTCACACATTGCTCATTGCAGGACAAATCCATATGCTCTAACCTCTACTACAAAGTGAGAAATAAGTAATTTTTTCAGTCAAGATGTCAGCAAGCCCGCAATTTAGTTCTTGAGAGCTACTAGTAAAGATTCTATTATAAGCATAGCATAAACTAATTGTCTGTGAGAAGGTGTTTTCCTTGGTTGGTTACAGTTTGTCACTTCTTTCACAGGAATTGAGTTCTGCCTGTGTTGTAGCCAAAACGGTGCTACTGAGAAACAAGAAGGAAATATCAGTATGCTTGGAGGAACCCTAGGCTTGTAGAGGTATAGAAAACCTTTAGGAAAACCTAAGTAGGAACCCTTTACCCACAAAAACAACACAAGGAGAATAGTTCACTAGCTACAGAATGTAAAGTGTAGGAGAAGAATGGAACCCAGAGAGCGGGTGGGTAGTGGAATGGTTGGCTAGAACCATGAACATGAACACTCCTTTTAGGAGCACTGCATTTTTTTCCAGATCCTACTTCCGTCTTCTTAGACATGGCAACAAATGCATCATCCTTTAGCTGACATTCAGAAACGGTGTGATCTAAAATGGAGATGTTCTTCTTATCCAATTTGTCATAGTAGAATCAAAATTAGTATTTTTATTTCTAATGGAGTTCAAATATTTTAAACAGTTTAGAAAAATTTCAGGTTTTGAAGTGATATTTGCATCCATTGACTGTTTCTTTCCTGTTTAAGGTGGACAGCAGCAAGGAATCAGCTGAAGCAGCTTGTGATATCTTATCACAGCTTGTGAACTGTTCTTTAAAAACACTTGGACTAATTTCCACTGCTCGACCAAGCTTCATGGATTTACCAAAGGTATTAATCATACTGAAAAACTGATACTTTTCCATGCAGTGAGCTCCAGTGGCCCAGGCCCTTTTCCTTTCAATCTGTTGGTGTGTGTCTTGCTAGGCCTTCAGTCTTGCACTCGCAAAATCTTGAAAGATTTCTCTCCGAGCTCACTTGCCTGAGATAAGCAGCCAAGTAGAAAATGCATGTTCCTCTCCTCTCCTTTCTCTCCTGTGGCATAGAACTGGCAGCTGCCATTGCAGTGTGCTGTAGTTCCATGGAGGGAAGGAATCAACCTACTGTAATAACTGCTGCATCTGCATGTTCTCTTTTCTCTTGTGCAGTGTATGGATGCATTTGGATGTAACAATAAACTATGGTATGCTGTTATAAAACTGTTGTTTACTATGGTTTATTGTTACATGAACGAGTGCTTCCCCTCCCTTGTCTTCTGTCATGGCCATGAGGAGGAATTCAGAAGCCTTTGCTTCCATTTTCAGTTAACCACAATTTAGCATTGTAAACTATGGTTAATCTTAACTATGGTTTATTGAAATAAGCTAGCCTCATAAATGAAGGTTTAAAGTTGCCCTGTTTCCATAAGGAAACAAAAGACTCTGATCTCCTAATATCCTCACTAGAGCAGGAGAGGGGAGCAGAGAATGCACAGGACTGAGATTCATTCACAGAATAATAAACAATAGGTTATTGTTATTTCCTGATGCAGCTTGTGTGTGCGCGCACGTGCACATGCGTGCATATGCATGCATGGAAAGATTAGCAGTGACTGCTAAATAGACTGTGTTTGGCTGTTTCACCAACTACACCGATCCTTGAGTTTACTGGCAAAAATGGAATTGGCTTCATCAAATCTATACGACACTACCCCATGCATTTGGAGAGAAAACCAATCTATACCATTGTTAAATTATAACTGAATGTGAGTGATTGGCCTAACATCGAACTTCGTGGCTGAGTGAAGATTTGAAGCTAGGTCTCCTGTCCTATGCTGACACTACACATTAGACAATGGCCTTTGCCACTAATGACAGCTTGTGTTCATGTTTGGACATGCTTGCAGTGTCAGCAGGTAATGAATGGGAAAATCTTTGCTATGCTGCTAGGTTTGCCACTGATAGGTGCAAATGCAAGCTGCTCTTACTCTTGTTTAGCTAACAAAAGATATTATAATGGAGGGGCAAGGTGAGCTGCCATAGGCTTCTTGGAATATTTGACCAGGAACTAGTCTGTCTCAGCTCTGTGCACTTAATTCAGAAAGGGCTTAAAAAGATGTTGCTTGCTCAAAAATTTAAACAGTTGTCCAGGTTTTCTGCTATGGATGAAAGGTATTAAGTTTCACTTCTTGATTTCACTGTTTTCTCCTTTCTACAGTCACACTTTATTTCTGCCCTGACTGTGGTGTTTGTAAACTCCAAATCCCTTTCTTCACTTAAGATAGATGATACACCAGTAGATGATCCATCTCTCAAAGTACTAGTGGCTAACAACCGTGATACCCTGAAATTGTTAAAGATGAGCAGTTGTCCTCATGTTTCTCCAGCAGGTGAGCTTGCTCTTAGAATTATCTGTGAGCGATTATCTTGAAGTAGCTTGTCTGATTAAACAAACATCTACATGTGTGTTTATTGACTACCCTGTATCTGCAGCTTTAGATAGCTTAGAATTATGTGACTTTTCCCCTTCGTTGCATTTATTTATATCAGTATTATATGATATATGTATTATAATAAACTATGAACAGTAATATTGTTATCTCTGTAAATGAGCACCCTAAAGCAATCCACGGTACTCGTGTACAAATGTTTTTAATCCCATTGATTTCAGTCGAGTTAAGCTCCCTGACTGACAGTACGCTGTTATGGGTGGCCTTGGTTTGAGGTAGAAGTTATATGAAAAGTTCAGATGACCATTGAACTTTTCATATAATATTGCTGTCCTATGAAAAAGCAAAATGACCATTATGACTTTTCATGTTGCTTCACTAGACACATGCAGTTATATGCAAAGATATGCATGAGCTTTGTGCCCATATGCTCCATCCTCGTGTCATCCCATCTCTTTTTCCTTTGTGTTCTGCAATTCAACACTTCCTGGATACATAATATTTTCTTATTGTGTCCAAACTGGGAAACTATTGTTACCATGACTGAAACAAATTAGGATCTCAAACCATGTTTTGAATTGGTTTACGATCCTACTTTGTTCTAATCCTGGTAACCATAGTTTCCTAGTTTGGACATAATGGTAAACTGTGGAAATACTGAAGTGTGCAAGGAAGGTATTGAATAATGGTATGAAGAAAAGACGGAAAGTGTACCATGGGTATGGAACACATGGCTTAATAAGCCAAGATACATACATTTGACTTGTGTCACTTTGTGTTTCGTAGTTGGGTGTAGGTTGAATCACATTAAAAACCTTTTTTTTTTTTAAGTAAATCCCAATGATTTAAAATGATTCCAAATCTTGTGCAAAATCAGATGCATGCTTAATTTTCCCACTTAAGTCAAAAGGGCTTAAAATTGCTTGCTTTTGTCTGGATTGTGCTAGTTGGGTGGCATCCC
This sequence comes from Elgaria multicarinata webbii, assembly GCF_023053635.1. Taxonomy (NCBI): domain Eukaryota; kingdom Metazoa; phylum Chordata; class Lepidosauria; order Squamata; family Anguidae; genus Elgaria; species Elgaria multicarinata. Next base: position 22,057,610 of record NC_086175.1, on the reverse strand, counting down.
CTTCCATACTTCTGAAAACATTGTATAGAGGGTTGGGGACTGTGGCGTCAGCAGCCTCTGTATTATTAAACTTCTCCTTCGGTGTCTATTATTAAACTTCTATTATTAAAAGTCTATTATTATTAAAAGTCTATTATTAAACTTCTCCTTCGCTGCCACCACCCTATTCTTTATCTTCTAAAAGAATGAGGGAATAATAATAAACCTTTGTGTGTGAGTGTGCGTGTGTATTGTGCATCTGAAGTAGCGCATATGACTGAGCAGACGTAGTTGTTAAACAAAATAAGAATAAAGTTTATTCATATAAAAGTAGATTTTAAAAGACACTTTAAAGATTATTCTGCTTTATCCACATACATCTACCTCTCTGGAAATACTAACCACCTCCAAATCCTAAAACCCCACTTTCCTAATATTATCTTGAAACAAGCCTCTACCAAACCTCACTCACTCCTACTCTCACTAACTCCCTAACCCTAACTGACTTCCAACTCTGACTAAATCTAGCTAACTGTCAAATTGTCCTCTCACTCCCCCTCCTCTCTCTCCATTCAAATCAACCAACCAATCAGATGACACCATTCACACCCACCCACTTACTTTCCTGAAAACGAAAGAATTGGCCACAGCAAATCCAAACCTGAACCAAACACTTAAATATACACATATAAACAATAACTTACATTATCATTTTGTCACTGGGACCATACTAAATTGGGTAGCTCTGTATGTGGGAGATCCACCAAAACTGGCAGGAGGTGGGAGTTTACTTGGTTTTGTATTTACAAAATTAAAGGCATGAAGTGATTCAGCTTAAGTTATCATTTACAAAAATACCCTATTTTAAAATGAATTGCTTTTATGTTTTCATTATAATTTCATATTTTGTCTGATATTTTATTATCTGCCTTGAGAGTTTATATAGTAGAAAGATGGAATATCAGTTTAACAAATCTATATAAATAAAAATGTAAATGTTCGTTCGAAACAGACGTTATATCTCCAAAAGTTCTTCACCGATTGCTTTGAAATTTTGACACAAAGTTGCATTTGAATATGCGAGCGTTGTTATGTAACTATGTTCTATATGGGGTCAAAGGTTTGTCTTAAAATCGAAGAAATAGGCCTCCTCAAAACCAGTCCTGCTGATGATTGTGACATCGCCAACCAGTAGGCCAGTCCACTGCCTCTGCCTCCTCTCCTATTTGCATGTTCTCTCCTATTTGCTCTTATAGGTCATAGAAGCAACAATCTTGACAGGACCTTTCAAAGGTGAAGATGTCCTCATTCCTCGCATTCCTATGATTCCAACAGATATGCCATTTCAATTTAAGAGATTGCAATTCCCAATTCGATTGGTGTTTGCAATCACCATCAACAAAGCTCAGGGCCAATCTTTAGAATTGTGCGGTTTAGATCTAGACACAGATTGCTTCTCACATGGACAATTATATGTTGCGTGTTCTAGAGTCGGCAAACCAGACAATCTGTATATCTACACAGACAATGGAACAACTAAAAATATTGTATATCCACAAGCATTGTGAAATTAAACATAGTAGAAACATCCGCTTTGTCTTTTCTTTCTTTTCAATTTAACCAGACTGAGCCACAGCAACGCGTGGCAGGGTACAGCTAGTAAATAATAAATCAAGAGAAGGCCCCTTCTGGTTCCATACATTCCGACTGGAGGTAGTAAACATTCAACTTGACGCTTGTTTTAGCAAGTAAAGCAGTATACAAATATTAATAAAAAAATAAATATTAGGGTGCTGTATTATCATGTTCCCAGAAACTAGCTAGCTGAATTAGATTTTTTATATATATAAATATGGACGTGTGATATTAAAATATCTGGCAGGATCTCTTTCCAGTGATTTTCCTTTCTGAAAATGAAGGGAAAAAACACAATGTGTGTATGAGCTCACTGCTTCCTTGTCCCAGTTAGCAGTATGCATCATCTTGGAAGTTTACTGAAATTCTGGCTAGCAGATATGCTTTAATCACTTCCACAGCACATGACCTGCATGTTAGCAAAACATTTATCCTGTATGAATGCTCCCATTTTAAAAATATTTGGTGTAAGCAGTGTTTTAAAAACTATTTCATAAATGACATCCTCTAGGTTTCTATATTTCTTTTTGTTCTTATTAATGGATGTACAATAAAGAGAAAATATACTATGTTGTTAAGGCATAGATATGTTATATTAATTGCCATGTTAGCATTCAGGTCACTTTGTTATCTCAGGCGAGGAAACCTATACAGCATGAGTTTTTCTTTAAATGATTAAGTATCTAGTTTACATATTTGAGGTTAACTTTAGGGGGGGATGTTTTCCAGTTATGTGATAGAATGTTTCATTCCTATGACAGGCTGGATGTGAATTCACATTCTCATATTCCATTTTTTTCTCAAGGTATCCTCTGTGTGGCTGATCAGTGCCATGGTTTACGTGAGCTGGCATTGAATTACCATCTGCTGAGTGATGAGCTCCTCCTTGCTTTGTCTTCGGAAAAACATGTCAGATTAGAACACTTGCGTGTCGATGTAGTCAGTGAAAATCCTGGACAGACACACTTCCACACAATTGAGAAAAGCAGTTGGGATGCTTTCATCAGACATTCTCCCAAAGTGAATTTAGTCATGTATTTTTTCTTATATGAAGAAGAGTTTGATCCATTCTTCCGTTATGAAACACCTGTCACTCACCTTTATTTTGGGAGGTCAGTCAGCAAAGATGTACTTGGCCGGGTCGGAATGACATGCCCTCGCTTAGTTGAACTGGTGGTGTGTGCCAATGGATTACAGCCACTAGATGAGGAGTTGATTTGCATTGCAGAGCGCTGTAAGAATCTGTCAGCTATTGGTCTTGGAGAATGTGAAGTCTCCTGCAGTGCCTTTGTGGAGTTTGTGAAGATGTGTGGTGGTCGCTTATCTCAGCTGTCTATAATGGAAGAAGTATTGATTCCTGACCAGAAGTACAGCTTGGAGCAGATTCATTGGGAAGTGTCAAAACATCTTGGTAGAGTTTGGTTTCCAGACATGATGCCCACATGGTAGAGTCTCTGAAGATGGCAAGACGTATGAAACAGCACCTTAACATTTTGAGCACACAGTGTTGCAACTTAAGCATATAAGCTTATTTAATACTATAGAGTTTGTAAAGTGGACCCAGACAATTGATGTACTATTTAATAGTGGTTTCTAAAATCCAGGTTTAAGGGAGGGGGAGGGAATGAGGATGTTTTGAAAACTTTGTCCATCTAAAACCTTTTATAGTTCACTCTTTTTCCACTGACACTGACTCCAAATGTAGAAACTTATGAGTTGAGTTATTCAGATGCTGTCATTCCAAACTTTGCTCTGATAAATTACCGTATTTTAGCCTGATACTTTGATTTAAGTTCCCTGATTGAAGTGACTGACTGAAATACAATTTGCAAGGAAGAAAGATCCCTTTTATTGTAGATTCCTGGACTTACTAAAAGTACCTGGGCAGTGTAACCATCAAGTGCTTAGAAGACAGAATCCTAATTTGAGGTTACATACAATAGTCTGTAGGCTTTGACATCTTTTGATAAATTATAAAGACAGAGGAATAGAGCAACTTAGTTGGATATATTTGTATGTAGAAAATGTAAGTATTTGTTCGGTGCTTATTAAAACGCTCCAGAAAATATTACTGGCTTTACACTATTAGCAATATGTTCTCTCAACTTTTCTCTGAACTTCGCAATTTTAAAATGTAAATTTAACACTTAACACCCATATATAACGCTATTTTAATGTATTACCAAAGCTCAGGAAGTTAAAGTACTCTGGGAGAAGTATCCTATACTTTGGTGATAGCTAACCAAAGGTGACTGACCTGTTCAGACAACATGCTAAGCCATGGTTAGGCCGCTAACCCTTTTGCAGTAAATGGTTAATGAGCATGTTTAAACCATGGTTATGTAGCCACCATGGTGAAGAATGGTTCACATGACACGGTAAGCCAAAATGTTTAGCTCAAAATGCTTAACTACCATGGCTTAGTGTGTCTTCTGAACAAGGTCTAGATGTTTTGCAGCATTATCTTTATGAGTGCTTTGTTTTTCAGTTAAGGAAGTGAAAAGCTCATACAGAAATATTGCATGTAGTAAGTGGATTGCAATGTAAAGGAAAAAGTAATGATTGCTGAATCCCATGGGTACTAAAAGGGAAAATGGCAAGTAAGATATGGGGAGGTGCTAGTTTTCTGCTTGGACAGCTGGTGTCTTTCATATCTGATGGCAAGAGAGCAGCTTTGATCAAGGCTAGGTTTTAGAGAGGTACATGCACTGGGAAGTTCATCTTGTTCCTTCATGGCAACTGCCCCTCATGCCTAATGAAATACAAAAGCTCTACCTTACAATTGGCTAGCTCTAAAGAGTTCCAGTCTAAGGCAGTTGTTTTAGTGTTGCATCAAGAAATGGGTGGCTGAATGAATTTTCTTGCATTTGCAGAAAACTACATGTAGTTCTTGGATTCCTAGTCTAAGAAGAACCATAAACCTTCCTGATAATGGTTAGGATCAAGTTCCATCAGCCTAAAATGGACTTTAGACATGTTCATCAAACATCAATCTTTCTTTGCACTACATGACAAACTGTTTTCTGAAATCCACCCCCCCCCCCCAACAAGTTTCAAAGATTTTTTTTTCATATAGCAGCAGGAGGAGAGATTTGGCTATATGGAGGATTTGTGGATTTATTTATTTTTTAAAAGAAGATTTTTCATTAAATACTTCAAAAATAGTTAGCTAAAGAAATTCAGGATGTGGTACATTCTCTCTTATTCATCTGCAGAAGAAAATTTACCATGAAAACATTTCCTCTTGTTATCACAAGCTTAGTGTGGAACAATATGAAAAGGGAAGTTTTGTATCTTTACATTATTATAGTTCGGAAAATGTTGTAAAAAAAATGTTAACCTCTTTAAGATGAAGCATTAAGGAGTCTACTGAAGACCTTTAGTAATTGAACAGAAACATGTTTTTGTAAAATTTGTTGCAGACTCTAGGAATAACAATTTTCTCCAGCAAATTACTGAATCAATTGGATAGTTTTTGTCAGCTGTCTTTGTATGTGTTTATTTGTACTAATTTCAGCATTTTACAATAATTCTCAAAGACTCAACATGTAGATCATAAAATAACATGGAGAAAATATGGAGTAAAATTATAAATTTCACATACACACATTCTATCAAAGATAAAACTTGCCTTGTGAATAAATTTTATATTTGGGTTGTAGGATCCTCTTGTAATTAGAAAATGTATTTATTTTTATTATTGTCTGTGCACCAAATGTATAAATTACAATGAGCTATTTAAGTCTATAATTGTTAGAAACCTTGCTTAGTGGATGGAACATCTGAATATAAAAGATGCATGGTTTTTGCAGAGCTTTGTGACTGAAAAATCACTTTGAGTATGCAGATTTTCTTTGAATTTGTTTAATATAGCACTTTAATGTTTTTCATCTGAATATGTACTTAATCCCTGCTTTTTTAAGAGACAAAATTATGACCTATTGTTGCTATGATTTATTTTTTGTTTAGTTTTAGTTCATGTGGATGTGCACTTTTTTATACTTCGTCCTTTTGACAGATCAAGTGGTAGGATCACCAGGGGTGGGTGGGTAGGCGTTAATAATGATTTTCCCCAGCATCTTATTGCGCATCCACTAAAAGATTGTTTCAGAACTGAGTTTCATTTTACCTGGCTGAGGAAAATATCTCCAAGACAATTGTATCTTGGCCTACTTGGAAGCATGCTTCTGTGGAATTTCATATGTACTTGCCATGGGCCCAATAAGGCCAACAAGAGTAATACAAGAGAGCTAGGAAGAGGCTTTCATACACATGTATTTTCTACCCCACTAGCAAAAGTTGAACTGAGAGCTGCTGTGTTCTATCTGGGCGGGATCTACACTACTGCTTATAATGGTTTATAATGGTTATGACAACTGTTCAGGCCCAGGACACATTACATATACCGTTTTCATACCATTTTGAAAGTGTTATAGACTGCTTGGTGTAGATCGACAGCTGGAGCGATATTGCATTGTTTTAATCTGCTGTAAACTACCTTGGATGGAGATCATTTGATTATAAGATGGGATCTAAGATTTAATAAATAGTGATTTTTATGGTACTCCTGAAATTAATGGTACTCCTATTAAGAATGTTAGGGATTTTTTGTAAACTCCCCATAGATTTTCTTTAAAAAAACGTTTGTGCAAGAATAATGGAGGTATTTTATTTCTGATTTTAAAAGAATGAATTCAGATTCCTAAATTTGGCATACTGGTCAGTTGGCCAACTGTTGTTTGACTAGGGTCAAATATTCCATGTGATGAAGAATGCCACTATGTAGGTCCCTTTAAAAAATGATTGTGGGGTCAGTTAGCAAGATCAGAAGTGATGGCTGTTTGGTCCTTAGCCCTGCAGCAACTGGGTAACCCTAGCAGCAATACAAAGCTAGTATTAGCCACTTACTTTAATTTCAGGCATCTCCAAAAGAACATAAGCAATCACTAGAACAGCCTTCCCTGACCTGGTGTTCTCCAGAGGTTTTGAACTACAACTCCCAGGATTGGCTATGCTGGCTGTGGCTTTTGACAGTTGAAGTCCAAAACATCTGAAGAGCACCAGGTTGGGGAAGGTTGCATTTGAGGCAATAGTCACTACCCATAATGCCATCTTGCTTGCTACGAGAGCTTATTTGCTCTGTAAAACCCCTTTGTTGAAAAAAATGGGGGTGTGGAATGATTTTTTAAAAAAAATATTCCCAAGGTCCACATTAGTTAGAACCACTGTATACAAGCATGTGAACTGTTTCTGAAGTTTTGTACTAAAACAGAACTTGGGTAATTCTAGTAAACTAATTTCTGTTCATGTAGATTAGCTAATAATGAAAAAATGAACATACTGTTTACTCTTATTTAACAAGAATTAAACTGTTGGAGCCTGTTATCCTGATTGTCTTTGGTGATAGCAAAGTTCCTGTTTGTTTTGAGCAGGTATGGAATACAATAGGGGGTTCTAATTCTTTTGGTGTAATATATGTGCAAGGAATTGGGATTCATGAGACTAACTTTCAAAAGGTGGTGTGGGGGTTGGGAAGAGATGCAGAAAATAAAATAGAATTATATCAGCCCAATGATGGCATTTTCAAGAGATAATTCCATGAGCTGCCTGGCCTAATCTTTCCTGCTAAAAAGAAAACTTGATTGGACTAAGGATGGCTTAGCCTAGAATCATGGTGCAAATCAGATGAGTTGTTGCAATAAATATTTTATATTACTTCCAATGTGTAAGATGTAGTCATTATATTGATCATAGCAACATAGTGAGGGAGCTCACTGTTAGTCCCATTTTACATGGTGGAAATGAGCCCACCATGTGAGTATGGTTAAGTGTAGAGATACTCTGCAAGACTCCTCTTCCTGTGAAAGAGTTATCAGAGCGCAATCTTGGGGTAATTTTTACACATGAAATATGAAAGCTTTAAAACAAAGGAACAAATTACAAAGATTTTAACTGAACTGAGATTTCTGCTTTTATTAACAAATATATAATTTCACTTTTATTAGCAGTTTTACAACATAAAAGCTAACACTTTAGAGGCTTATTCACAGATTCTAATTTGAAAACCATTCAAGAGACAGCATAGTTCAATTGGCAGTCATCAGGAAAAACACCTTTAAAATTCAGGCCTCCTGAAGCCTTGTAATTTAGCACACGTGGTGAGTAGCAATTATCTGGAAATGATGTGGCACATCCCCACTGTTTACATAATTGCCCCTGGGTTGGCAGCAGGGATAAGACATATGTTCAGCTTCCATAGCATTGTCCTGCGTGCTGAGCAGTGCTATAGAAGCTGCAGTGTTCCCATTCTATCCCCTGAACTACCTATTCAAAGGCCAGTACAATGGTCCACAGTCTTAAGAGCCAATGTAGACATTTCACTTATCCTGTGCACGTTTCTTGTTGGACTACAACTCTCATTATACCCAATTCACATTGCAATGCTGGCTGGGGATGACAAGGGTTGCAAACCAACACATCTGGACGGTACCAGGTTGAGGTAGGCTGAAGTACAACATGGCACTGTTTTGGCATAGTACATCGAGATTCTACTCTTTATATACTGCCCTTCATCAAAAATCTCATTTTCATACTCCGTGTGAGCTTGAATTAGATGTCTACATCTCAGCAGAGGATATTTTCAGTACTGGTAGAAATCCAGCTATCTACCACTACTTGCAGTCGTCTTCACCCTGGAAAAGTTCTGAGCCATCCCTTGGGATATCCTTCGTAAAAGAGGATTTTTAAAAATAATAAAAGGGAAAACTATATGCCAAACTTCGTGGCATTTGAATTCGGTAACGGGATTTCTTCATAGACTATTTTCATGTAAGGATATTTCATGGGTAAAAACCAATATTCCAGATTATAAAAGAGGTAAAACTGACGATTCAGAATCACTTCATCAAATATTCTCAAGAGGTTTATAAAGAAATCTTTAACTGACTGATAAGGTTTGAATGGAGAGTAGAAGTCTCTAATGGCTAGAGCCAGTGTTTTGTTTCCTTGTGATCCGAATATAGATGTTTCATTCCCAAAGCAAATGGGCTCTCCACTGAAGAGAGTAATGGTTGTATAATTAGTTTGTATCTTCTTGAAAACGGCCCCCAGTTCAGCTAGCTTTTGGTAAGTCCTGAGTACGAACTTGGAGCATTCGTAGGACTCGAACCACACTCTGGCATGCTCAGCTGGACTGTCTTTGACTATCCACGTCTCATAGTAAATGCCAGTGTCATTGTCATACTTCACCCATTTTGCCATTTGGTTAAACACTGCTCCTGTAAGGAAGAGAAAAACAGAAGCACATGACAGAGAGAGAATGCTATTACATTTAGAATCATCAGAGCGGGAAGTATTCTGTTCTTTTTTTTAAAAAAAGCACAACACCTTCCATACCCAGAAAAGATAGATTCTGCGATCTATATGAACTGTGCTCATCACCAGGTTTTAACTTATTCAGGATAATTTATTTTTCTTTTGCTCATTCTCAAGCTTTTGCTTAGAGCCATAAGGGCTAGAAGCGTGCTCATTTTATAAAAAATGGAAGAGTGAGAGAATCCCAAGAAGCTGAATTCTGCGCCCAGAAATTTATTCTGCAATCCCAGGAAAGGGCAGACTGCTTGCCGCCTGGCATCACTCAGCATGTGAGTAATTCCTTCATATATATGACTGGAGCTGATAGCCATATAATAATTTTAGAACACGCCTTTGCAAGTAGCCACTCATTTAGGATGAGTAACTTCCTTCTGGATTAATGCCTTGATGGACCTGCCCTGTGCAACATGTAAGCATGTGATGGCAGTTTCTACATAGACACTCAAAATATATAGAAACATTTAAGAATAATGCAAATCTGGCTGTGGGGAGTTTTAGAAGGCGCTTTTACTCACAAATTAGGAAACACTACATTTGAGCAAAGATTTAAGATTGTTTCTTCTCCTGCAAAATTTCCCATTAATGTTATCAACTTCACATTAGAAAAACAAAATACATTATTTATGGTTAAGATACTAAGCTCAGGCTTCCTAGTCCTCAAGCTGGTCTCACACTCAGTGTGAGTGCCTTTGCAAAGGCAGTTCACTCGATTTACACCTGAATGTCTCCTAATGCTATAAGATGTGGGTCTGATCAATAGGAACTCAGTGTTAATGTAGCTTATTTTCATTTCCTATGGTGTGTTTGAATGCAAACAGTCTAAGTGTAAGTTGTAGCTAGGGAAAACAGTTGGATCAAGCGCCATTTTGAGATATCAAAAGAACTATGGGATGGGGACAAAGCAGTAAGAAACAGCAGTTCAATCTTTATTGAGCAGGCCGTGCAAAGCATCAGAAGTGAAGTATGTGGGTGCTAGAGGAAATTCCCACTGTCTGACAAGGTAGGTGCAAACACACTCAAAAGACCTCTGATGGAGATCTTCCTAGTTCTACAAATTTCCAGAGAAAGTTCACAGCCATGCATGGAATTTCTTGTTTGGGTAAACAGGATAACAAGCCTAGAAGAAGGATAATGCAGTAACACCTTCTGAAGGCTGAACACGTGAACAAGGCTGGTGGCAACGTTTGAATGGTTACCTGAGATTGTGGTCACCAGAACCAACGTCCCATTTTCCTTCCAGTGGGCATCATCTATTCCTTCGTAAAAGCAGGCAGCCCCTTGGTTACACCAGAAAGGGGCAGATACATTCGGTCGTAGGTGTGGAAAGGTACAGTTCCCTAGCTGGAAGAGTTCATACCACTCCATCGTATAGTTCTTTCCGGATAAGGAGCTCTTGAAACCGACAGCGTCGTGCATGATTTTCTGAAAGAAGGAAAAGAACAACCAGCCGCAATGTAGGTGACGCTGACTCAAAGGACGCCTGGGCAGGGGTTTTGGAAATAGGGTTGCTACTGCTAGAATGGTCAAGGAGGAGAGATTCCATTTGAGGGTTTAAAAGCAGCTGTGTCTTCATTGTACGGTGGATGACACCATTGGCAATTTATAGCCAAAGCGGAGTTTTTATTTTTTAAGGGGGAAGTGGCTTATTTAGTTAAGACAGAGGAAAGCCTGAAACCGTACACTTTACAATACACACTGGTTAAAGAGGATGTTAAAAACAAAGCGTTGGGTCCAGATTTAGGCGCATGCAACTGGGCTGGTGGAAGCAGATTTCTGTGCCCTCTCCCTGGCCTGGAAATGCTACGCAGAAGATCAGGGAACCCTGCTGAATAGAAGGGTAGAAGGGGGGAATCCCTGAAAATTGAGTTGGGGGGAGGTGCTGCTACCTCGGATCCCCTTTGAACTGAACTGAGCCAAGGACTGAACATCGGGCCTTCTCCAGGTAAAGCAGCCAAAGCCCCTAATCTGGCAGCTCAAAGACCATTGATGACCACAATACCTGATGCAACACCCCTCCCGACATGAACCTACCCGTACACTACGCTCAACATCTAAGGTCCTCCTCCGAGTGCCTATTCCAAGGAAAGCTTGGAGGATGGCAGCAAAGGAGAGGGCCTTTTCAGTGGTGCCCCCCCAGTTATGGAATGATTTCTCCAACGAGGCTCGCCTGGTGCCAACATTGTTTTCAGTGCCAGGTCAAGACTTTTCTCCCAGACAGTTAACAACATGTGCTGAGTTCGTTTGTTTTTAACTGACCCCAGAATAGTTGTTTTAAAAGGATATTGTTGTTTTAATGCTTTTGATGGTTTTAAATTTTGTATATTTGTTTTTAATGTTCACTATTTTAACTTTTGTAAACCACCCAGAGAGCTTCAGCTACGGGGCGGTAAATAAATAAATAAATAAATAATAAATAAATAAATAAATAATCATTGTTCACCACCACCATCTACAGTCACTCTACAGCCCAAAGTTCCAATTCAATATTCGAGGAACTTTTTGGGGCTTCATTCCAAAATGAAGGAGAGCAGGGATGGAAGCAAAGGGGCAGGGGCAAAGGGGGCAGGGGCAAAATACCCCCCAAAGCGAGACAACATTAGCTTCAATCCCTTACTGCCACAAACTAAGCCTTAAGGGAGGTGTCTCAACTTTTAGAATGAGGAAAAATCCATGCAAAAGCTGAGGAACCACCACATGATTGGTGGTCAAGGAAAAGAGGTGTGGCCTTCTGGAGAACCTCAGAGGGCCGAACTGGGTCTCCAGCAGAACCAGATTTGGTCTGTGGGCTCAAGATTCTGCATCCCAGATCTAAGGCTACATGCTATGCACACTTATGTGAAAGTAAGCCCCAGTGAATACAGTGGGCCTTTGATTCTAAGTCAACATGCTTAGGATTCTGCTATAAGAGTCAGATCCTGTGAATGTTTACTCAGAAGTAAATCCCACGGAATTTTCAATGAGCTTCACTCCAAGGTAAGTGTGCACAGAAATGCAACCTAAAAGCAGAATCGGGAAATTATCTATTTTGAAGTACCCGAAAGGTATTATTCCAGCTACAATTGTCGGTGGGCCAGATCTCATACAGCTGGTAAGCTAACTGGCAAATTATGCTGTTGTACTGGTATCCCCCACCTGTGTAAGACTCCCTGGATGGCAGGAAAGGCAAAATTATAAATTTTGTAAAACAAACAAGCCAATCTGGAAAATGGTACAGTTTCAAGAAACTCAACGAGGTTCCCCTACAAGTGTACAGTGCAGCTGTGAAACATGTTTAAGATCTAGAATGGGGAAGTGAATCAGTGTTGCACGCCAATAATTATTTTTATTCGTCCTGCACGTGCAATTTTTAAAAGGCTTCTTTAAGAGTTGGGCTTTTAAATTAATTTAATTTCAGAGCATGCCCCAAAGTTTACACAACACATCCCTAGAGAGTCTCCGATAGCTGGCAGAAGAGTAACAGGCTTGCCAATATTTTCTAAATACATTTACTTGGCCTAGAATTCATGGATTTATGGAAATTCATCTGTTTTTAATTTTTCAGATGTTAAAGTTAATTGGGATAATAGCAAAATAATAGAAAGTTGGGAAGATGGGGGAGAGAGGTCACATACCATATGACCCAGGAAATCTCCGTATTTGAATTCCCAGACAGGAGCTTGCAATCGATAGACCTCGAGGACATCTTCGTCGCTCATCACTGGAATGGATGAACCAGTTGGGCAGAAAGTGTAGCGGGCCTGGCAGTAAGGATCTGTTTTGGGGCGGTAATCAAAACGCCTGCATTGAAATAAATGAATTATTAAAAAAAAAAACCTAAAATATCTGCACCAGGGGCAAGCAGAAAGTAGATCTCCAGATATTTTGGACTTCAACTTCCAGAGGTCCCTGCCAGCATGGCCAATGGTTCGGAATGCTGGGAGTTGAAGTCCAAAACATCTGGAGATCTTCCTTCCGTCTACTCCCATTTTACACAATACGCTAAATGTTGGAATGTGCCTCTCGGCTTCACATTTGCGCGTTCCCTTTCTTATGGGGCCACTTCACATAAACATACTTGGTCCCGCCTTCTTTTTCCTTGTTTCAATTACTCCACACTCGCTGAGTCAGTGTTGATTATGTGGCTTGTTTCTGTTGAGAACAAATCGCCTTCTAAACTGTTGACTTAACGTTCATCTCATTTGCACACCGCTGAAGACCTCTCTGAAGTGGCTAGCAGTGGTCAACAAACACGCATGTGTGATCTGGCCCTTACAGATGGCCACTACTGCTAATATTCATTTCAAGAGAGAAAAAGTCCTTAGGTGGCTGATTATTATTATTATTTTAATTCCGCCCAATGCATTTCGTAAAGAAATGTCCTTCCTCGGGGCTGCTTATCTTTCTTCAGATGTACGGTAAAGAACCCTTCTGTCTTAAAATGCATGTGTCATCTGCACCACTACTGCCAATATTTATTCCAAACATTCATTCAGTTAAAGGGGCTTGTCCAGACTGCAGCTTTCCCTTGGACCACCACTCCCATGATCTACAGCCAGCACGGCCATTGGATGATGGGAATCTTAGTCACACACATCTGGAAGGCTCCAGGTTGGTGAAAGGTGTGTTAGCTCCTAGATCTCGAAATCAGCAACCCCTTCACCCACCACTAGACAGCAAACGAAGCCTATTTGTTGGAGCTGAAGCACTGGACACCTCCTCCCCTCCTGCTGCGGTCTCCTCACCTGTAAGGCACCGGCCACCGCTGTTGGCGCGGAGCGTCTGTTGCCAAGCAGGTGCGCATTGCCAGCTGCAGGATCAGCAGCGAAAGAGCCGCCGGGTCCCAGCCTGCAGCCATCGCGATCCCCCCAGCGTAGCCCACCCAGGAAGCAAAGATCAGGCCAGGCACCGGAGCTACTGCGTCGCTTCCGTAGGATTCATCTCGCACACAGGTCAGGTGATTACAGTCTATCACGTGACAGGGAGTCCCGACTTTTCAGACATGTCGGAAGCAGGATCGGAAAGGCTCCTCCCTCCCGGCTCCGCCCACCCCATCTGCCTCCGTGTTTCAAGGCTCGCAGTGGAGGCTGGATGCTCCTATTTTGGTGGGGCTGTGAATTACATTTCTAGGTTTCGGTCAGAACTCTAAAAGAGTTGTCCATTGCACTGAACCTTAGCCCCAAGATAGGTTCAACACCTGGGATACTCCTTTGGAGTTCTGGCTAGTTCTGACTGAAACCCACGTTGGAATCCACCGAAATTGGAGCCACCAGCTTCCACTGGATGTTCCTGATTTTGACTGGCGTTTCTTACATTATTAGAATGTAAGCTTATGCGGCAGGGTTTTGCTATTTTATTGTTTTACTCTGTACAGCACCATGTACACTGATGGTGCTATATAAATAAATAAATAAATAAATAAATAATAGCTGCGAGCTCTCTCGGCCTCGCCTGCATCGACGAAAGCCTTCCGAGCTCTATGGCTTTTCGAGGCAGGGATGGGACAGGAGGCAGCCTTGCAACGCGGGAGCTGGGCGAAGTGCGAGCGCGCGCCTTGCCTGCCTGCCGCATCCCACCGCGCGCGGGTCCACGCGAGCGCACCTTGTCGTGCCCAGACTCACTGACATCAGGGGCATCAAAAGCCCCACTGACCACTCCCGAAAGATGCTTTAGCTCTGCCTCCCATAACCTGGTGGCCTCCAGAAGTGTCGAGACTACAACCCCCATCATTCTGGCTGGGAACGATGGGAGCTGCAGTCGAGAGGGCACCAGGCTGGGGAAGGCTGCTTGGGGAGCATCTTCTAAAGACGCGCGCAAGAACCGGGCCGCAAAATGCGCCTCCGGCTCCCGCGTTGCGCAGGAGAGAGGAGGCGCGACAGCGGCCCGCCCCTTGATCGGCGCGGCAGAGGGCGGGTGCGAGCCGGGTCTCTTGTTGGGGCGGCCCGGCAGCAGACCGAGAAGGCGAGCGGGTAGGAGAGAGAAATGGCGAAGCGGCGGGTGGCCTTGATCCTGGCTGGTTGCGGCGTCTTCGATGGCACTGAGATCCACGAGGCCTCCGCGGCCCTGGTTCATCTCAGCCGGGCTGGAGCAGAGGTGAGGCCGCCGAGGGCTCAGCTGTCTTCTGCTAGAGTTGGAACCAGCCGGCAGGCTCCAGATTAGGATAGCGGTGCATGTCGGTCGCCCACCCACAAAGGCAGGGGACCTCGGGAAAGCCGCACTGATATTTAGTGCAGGAAAGCCACGTTTGTAAAGCCTGTCTTGGGCCGTAGCTAGACCTAAGGTTTACCCCAGGATCATCCCGGGTTCGTCCCTGCCTGAGCGCTGGATGCCTTGTGTGGCACTTAGGCCACAGCTAGACCTAAGGTTTATCCCTGGGTCGTCCAGGGGTCAAACCTGTTCACCTAGGTGACACACAGGGGATCCAGTGCTCAGGCAGGGACGAACCCTGGATGATCCCAGGATAAACCTTAGGTCTAGCTGTGGCCTTAGTGACACACAGGGGATCCAGTGCTCAGGCAGGGGCGAGCCCTGGATGATCCCAGGATAAACCTTAGGTCTAGCTGTGGCCTTAGTGACACACAGGAGATCCAGTGCTCAGGCAGGGGCGAGCCCTGGATGATCCCAGGATAAACCTTAGGTCTAGCTGTGGCCTTAGTGACACACAGGGGATCCAGTGCTCAGGCAGGGGCGAACCCTGGATGATCCCAGGATAAACCTTAGGTCTATCTGTGGCCTTAGATGAACAGGTTTGACCCCAGGACAATCCTGGGATAAACCTTAGGTGTAGCTATGGCTTGGAGTTTGCTTTAGGACCAAACAAGACGAATGATTGCAGTAGAGCTTTGGCCCCGTTACTTCTCTGCCCGCTGACCGCCGCTGAAACACAGCTCGACGCAAAAATCACAATGTGATATGGGTTGAGTTGAGGTTTCCGATTATTGCAATAGTTTATGCTCCTTTACCAGTCAGTTGGTTAATTCCCTGTAAAAATAAATAAATCTCGCACGCACGACGAGGTTGCTGTGTGACCCGATCTACACCAAGCAGGATATAACACTTTAAAACGTTATGAAAACGGTATACGTAATGTGTCCTGGGCCTGAACAGTTGTAATAACCATTATAAACCGTTATAAGCAGTAGTGTAGATCCTGCCCATGTGACGGTAGCCTTATTGCGATATTTTAAGCATAAAAATGGCCATCACGTTTGTCCCCTAAAAGGTAGCTGGGTTAATGTTAGTCTGTGTGGCAGTAACAAAGCCAAGATGTGCCACGCTTTAGAGAGGAACTAACGGGTATTACCTTGTGCAATGCTTTAGGGCACAGTCCTGTCTGTGCGTGTTTAGAGAGTACAATTCCCAGCGTTCCCCAATCAGCATGAATGATGGGAGTTGTAGGACTTTTCTCTCTCTCTAAATTTATTTATTTATTTATTTATTTATTACATTTTTATACCGCTCAATAGCCGAAGCTCTCTGGGCGGTTCACAAAAATTAAAACCACAATAAAGCACCAAACAGTTTAAAACACAATTACGAAATACAGTATAAAAAGCGCAACCAGGATAAAACCACACAGCAAAGTTGATATAAGATTAAAATACAGAGTTAAAACAGTAAAATTTAAATTTAAGTTAAAATTAAGTGTTAAAATACTGAGTGAATAAAAAGGTCTTCAGCTGGCGACGAAAGCAGTACAGTGTAGGCGCCAGGCGGGGTGCCACAGCGGAGAAAGCCCTCCTCCTAGTAGCCACCTGCCTCACTTCCTTTGGCAGGGGCTCACGGAGAAGGGCCCCTGTAGATGATCTTAAGGTCCGGGCAGGCACATATGGGAGGAGGCGTTCCTTCAGATAACCTGGCCCCAAACTGTTTAGGGCTTTAAATGTTAATACCAGCACTTTGAATCGGGCCCGGACCTGGACTGGCAGCCAATGAAGTTGTAAAAGGACTGGCGTGATGTGATCTCGCCGGCCAGTCCCTGTTAATAACCTTGCTGCCCTGTTTTGCACCAGTTGAAGTTTCCGGACCGTTTTCAAAGGCAGCCCCACGTATAACGCATTGCAGTAATCCAAACGAGAGGTTATCAGAGCATGGATAACTGTAACACGCGTAGGACTGTGTTTCTCTACCTACAGAGACCCCCATGCATGTTGATTTGGAAGTGTGCATAGGACTGCAGCCCTAAAGCAAGGGTGGTAGCAATCCTAAACAGATTTCTTAGGAAGGAAATTCCATTGAATTCATTAGGATTTACTACTAAGCATGTTTAGGATTGCACTGAATGCCGTTACATCTAAAACGTTTATTGGAAGATTTTTTTTTAACGTTTAGATATAAATAAAATTTGCAAAATATTATTCGTAAGTACAATACTGCAAAACATTTTTACTGTTTGCTTGTATCCAGTATTAGACCTATCTAGAGTAGATTCTTTGAAATTAGACTAACAGTGGCTACATCTCATTGGATGCAACTCAGTGTATAGTGAAAGCAATTTTACAACATAAAAGGGGAACAATAATAATAATAATAATAATAATAATAATAATAATAATAATAATACATTTATTTATTTGTTACCCGCCTCTCCCTCTGGATCGAGGCAGGGTACAACACAAATGCAAACACCATAAAATACATATGGTGTATTATACCCCAGGGCGATCATTCATTTGAAACAATACTGTGTCTAAATTTTAAGACTGTAGTTGAATCATGTTTTGAAGGTTTTGACTGTGGCGTGGCTGACTAAAATGCTAAAACCTTCAAACCAAATGATGAAATCTCACTATACGTTTTTTGATCTTGGAACTCTGGAAAGATCTTAATTGGTGCTTGCAAACATTATTTTGGTTGCAGTTGGCAAAAGTCTTGTTATCTAGGAACATCTTAAATTCTTCATGCTTGAAACTGTGAAGGTGCTGATGGGTGGGTTTTTTTTTTTTACCTTATTCATCATACAGTGTCCTGTTCATTCTTCTTTGTTTCTTTTGCCCGTCAGGTAAAGATGTTTGCACCCAACATTGAACAGATGCATGTTGTCGATCATTTAAAAGGCAACCCCAATGACGAAAAGAGGAATGTCTTAGTGGAAAGTGCCAGGCTCGCAAGAGGTAACATCCAGGATTTGGCTGAATTAAAAATTGGTGAATTTGATGCTGTCATTTTCCCAGGTGAGCACTTTTACAAAATTAATGCTTGTATGCTTGTCTTTGTAGGCCATGAAAGTTTTGCCTTAATTGAATGTGGCCAGCTTTGTGTGATGGGAACATTAACCGAACTCCCAAGTACTACATCCCAGGGCACCAGTAACCTGAAAAATGTTGTCTGCGTTCCCCAAAGACTCTGGTTTCAATGGTGCCATTGCAGGGATTGAGACAGGTTGAGTGGCCATAGCCCTTCCAGCTGCAAAGTGGAAGTGGGGGCTGGATTACCCACTGGGACTACAATCTTATAGCCACTTACCTGGGAGTAAGCCCCATTGAACTTGATGGGGCTTATTTCTGAGTAGTGTTGTACAGGATTGCATCTTAGTTATAAAAGGAGTGACAATGTTTGGGGAGTTCCATCCCCCATCAGTGTCTGTTTGCAGAATGAGAATACACTGTGAATGCTGACTTATCATTTGGACCACTATTAATATGTAAATTGGTTGCTATTCGGGGGGGGGGTGCTTCTAGGCAAGGCTTTTATGGCACGCCGCCTCATTCTCAGAATTTTTTCTTCCTCTGATAAAGTAGAATGGCTACAACTGCACTTAAGATACTGAACCAGTATATTTTCTTCCTCTCCTCCACTTTGGGTTGAGAATGTGGGCGGTAGAGGTGGCAGCCTTGGATAACTGATAGGAGGAATTGTGTCATATGTTAAAGGGCACAAAGAGGTAATGAGGGGAAATTTCTTCCCAATATCAAGAGGAAATGTCCTTTCTTTTCTCTTTAAGGGGGCTTTGGCGTAGCTAAGAACCTGTGTTCCTGGGCCGTACAAGGAAAGGACTGCACCGTCAATGAGCTTGTGAAGTCCACCCTTGAGGCATTCCATAGCGCAAAGAAACCCATTGGTTTGTGCTGTATCTCCCCTGTGCTGGCAGCGAAAGTCTTCCCAGGCTGTGAAGTCACCGTTGGTCACAATAAAAATGTAGATGGAAGGTAAGAAATGGTTAACAATTTGGGAGGTTGTCTGTTTGTTTTTGACTTGGTTCGCATGGTTAAACAACTGAGCATGCTGGTTCCCAGCCACTTGCCCACTTCCAGTGTGCTAAACCACCCAGGTACTGGGTTCTCCACGACATCTGAATCTGTCACTCTGGGCTTTTGAGAGAGAAACAACCCAGAGTTTTAACCCATTCTTGGGTTAAAGCTCTAAGTTATTTCTCCTTCAGCAACCCAGAGTTTAAAGTTTGTATGTCACAGAGAACAACCAAGGAATTGAATCTCCCTGGGTTGTTTAGGAAAGATAACAGACCGTGGGTTATTTAATTATGTGAACTTGTCTGTGTGTCAACATATTCTGTCCTGTGCTCCAAGTGTTACCACTGTTATCTCTAGTACAGCCTTCTCCAATCTGTTACCCTCCAGATATATTGAAATACAACTCCAACACTTCCAGCCAGCACAGTGTACACTTGACACTGGGAATGGCCTTAAAATAAAGGGAAATACCATGTCCCCCAAAATAACTTACTGTAAAATAACTCACAGATGGATACTTTTATAGAAAAATGTTTGTTAATTTTTGGAATGAAAATTCCCTTGATTATACCCATCCTTATGGTTTCCTAATGCTATTTATGTATAGTGTACTGCATATTTAAACATTTAGACTTTTTCTATTAAAATTATGTTAATATCTGATATTAATAGAAGTCATACCTGTACACTTCGGCGGGGGGGGGGGGGGGAATGTAATGAAGCCCCTAGAATTGCTTTTCTGAGAGTGAAGAGATTGAAAGCCGTGCAGGGAGGGGAATAGATTTGGTGAGAAAGAAGGGAGGCCGCATAGAGGCAACATCTACTGGAGAGAGACATCACAGGATTTAATGCGGTTGGTGTGGAACTGCATTAAACCAGCCAGAGATAAACTCAATGGGCCAGATAAGTGGGCATAGGATTGTCAGTGCCGCTCCATTCCTGCCAGTCGTCTGAACTGAAAGGTCTTCATAGTTAAACCACTTCATCTGAAGTGTCTAAGCCAGGGATGGGCGACCTGGTGCCCACCAGAACTTGTTGGATTCCAACTCCAATCAGCCCTAGCATGGCCAATAGTCAGGGATAATAGGAGTTGTAGTCTAACCCCTGGAGGGCCACAAGTTCCCCACTCCTGATTTAGCACAACGTCTACCTTTTACAGAGTTAAAATGTAAAACTACAAGATGTACAGTTCCATGGCCCCACCAGATGTTACTGTGGCCTTCTTGCAAAATCACAGCTCCGCAGGATCACTTTTCACTGATGTGGCCAGCTTTTATCCAAAATTTTCAATGGGGAGCGGTATATAAATATTGTAAATAAATAAATATATCCACTCTTGTCAGCATCTCTCTTGAATTTCCATCTCCCTGCACAAAATGGTGTGTGGGATGGGGGTGGAGGTAGATACAACATCTGGATGGACAATATATGTCTGGCTATAACTTTTTCTCATTTTGGAAAAATAGCTAGTTCTTTTGGCTTTCTCTTCTCACAGATTTCCTGATGCCGAAACGGCAGCTGCGATAGAAGAGCTTGGATGCAAGCACATTTGTAAAAATGTGAATGAAGCCCATGTCGATTCCGCTAACAAAATAGTCACCACTTGCGCATTCATGTGCAAGGCCCCTTTGCATGAAATTTTTGATGGGATTGGAATCATGGTTGCCGAAGTCCTGAAACTTGCCTGAAGAGGGAAATGAAACTAAAGTAGCATTTGGTGGTTGCTGGGAAATGTATTTAACAAATGAAGCTTAGTGTGATTGATTGAATTAATAACATTTATTCAGCTACTGAGTTTAGAGTCTCGGTTCTTGGCCCTCTGGGCCTGTTTCCTTTCTCCTTCACAGCTTGAAATAAGCAAACGATGAGTTCTGTTCTAAACCACTTGTCAGCAACTAGTTTTACTGGAGGAAATGGTGGCTGAAGGGCTGGGGGTCCATCGCATCTGGGGGTCCGTCAAGGGCTCCTGCCACCAGGAGACAGCACGTAGTAGACCTTCCCCTTGACCTACCTCAAAACATGTTCCCAAAAGACAAAGCACAAGCAGAGGAATTGACTGGCCCCAGCTGAGTCTATGAGGGCACACAGACAAAACCTGTCAAACTACCGGAAGTCACTCATCAAACTCCTATAATAAAGAAGCCCTTTCCCACCCTTTCAACCTGAAAATTGGCACGGGCCATCCGCAAACAAGCCTCTCTTACATGGCCAAGTTTCAAATTAAGCCATTGAGTTGTTGGCCATGCTGGTTGGCAAGATGGGAGCTGTAGTCCAATCCAGTAGGAAGGCACTACCTTGGGGGAGTTTGTTTAAATCAGCAGCTTGTGGCTCGCCAAAAGTTTTGGCCTTTAACTCCCACAACCCCTCACTATTGCCTATGTTGTCTAGGGCTGATGGGAGCTGTAGGCCAAAACCTCTGGAGCGTCATGAGTTGCCTACTCCTGAACTAGAGCAAAGACTCCCAACTGTCAGTCGCAATGCAATTTTCTCTTCATTGCTGCATTAAAATTGTTTTCAGGTTCTACAAGTAGAGACAGTTGCACCTTCCTTGTCAATTTTGAAAGTATGTCATGCTATACCTGCGAGCAGGTGCTTTAGAACTGTGACATCCTTCCTGCCACAGTTTTATTATGACATCCACTACTCTGGAACCCGAGACAGCTATCTGGAAAATAGACTGGTCCCCAAGACTACACAATTTGGTCATTTCTGGACTAGTGGAAAGCAGAACTTCGGACTAAGTCCAAAGCCAAAATATTTAGAAGGCTCTCTGGGATCCTAGTAAGAAGCTACCTCCCTTGCATGTATACCAGTATAATATATATTTGTGAACCCGAGCATCATTGGTCAGGATCCAGAGAGCTACTTTAGGCGTGCCCAAGGGCTTCGGCATGTTTTATCCCACCCCGTCTTAATCAAGGGATTCTCCTGCCATATCATGGTCTCCTTTTGGAACACCTCTCTTTCAAAGGTGAGATGCCACGTAGTTCTAGGGGCTGCTGTTTGGGAAAGATGTGTCTAAAGACCCCTTGGGCATATGGGAATGTGTGAGTGTTTGTCTCCTGACCATTTCATTTTACAAAGGGTGGCTGCATATACATTGCCAAAAAAGATGACATGGACTTCCATAATATTTGGATATGCTGATTTATGTGTATCGATGTAAATTTAGAACCAGTTGTTTTAATTTGTATAGAAATACAATACATCTCACCATAGTGGTGAAAAATGTGACCAAGTGACCTGATGGGCAAGTTCAAAGCTTTCCCTTCTCATTGGTCTTCATCTTTCAACCGGACTTTGGCCTTGCAGCCTTTCAAACTGAGGATGCCTTCAAATAGAGGACTGTCCTCTGTAAAGCAGGACACATGGCTCCTCTACTTCAACGTGTGTCAAATAGACACCGATTCAATTTGCACAACTGCAGCTAGTCCACGCTAATAGTCTTCTTAGATCTGGCTCTTGGAGAACATTGAGCTGTTATTGGGCAAGGCAAGCCTTCAAAAGTCTCTCAAAACAGCCCACTTTGGCTTTTTAACTGCTCCGTTGCCGACTCTGCTCCTTGAAGGAGTGACGTCAACATGCAGCAGTCCTCTAGGTTTTCTAAATTGTCAACAGCTTCCACGATGCTTTCGGCGGCTTCTGCAGTGACAGCCGTGGTGGCGTTGGCGTGGAATTTTTTCACCAGGTCCCCCCTGCTCAGTGGCTTCCTCCAGTGCCCGTAGAACGTGTCGCAACGCTCTGACAAGGTGTATCCGTCCTGGAGGGTGAGGTTGGCCTCGCAGTAAAGGCTTTTGAAGCTGGGCGGGTTGTCAGGAGAATGTTCCAAGTGCGTCTTTCGGAGCAACTCGTTCAGCTCTGGCCTGGAGACGTTGTGCTGTTTGAAGGACTCAACAGAGATGTGACCATCCAGCAGGGCAGAACATGCAACGAACTGGAAAGAATGCCTCGCTTCATGTTCTGTGGCAGGGAATGGCCTGTTCACGTATTCGATGTCGGGGACTTGAAGCACGATTTTCTGGATCTTGCCACTGGGGAGGGACTCCCCGTTCTTTGCCAGGTGCCTCCTTACTGCCAGGGCCGCTTCTGCCATCCAGTGTGTCCCCAGGTGTGCCGGAAAGCTCTTGATAGCTACGTCTTGTTGATCCAACAGCCAAGAGTAGGATTGCAAGCTTGGTAGAGTCTGGGGCAAGTAGTCGGCGTAAAAGGCCCCAAAGCCGGATTCCAGATCCAGGATCAACTTGTTTGCTTGAAGGCCCAAGGATGCTAACATGGCGGCCTCCATGCCATGCCGGCTTGCGTTGCCCGTATGAAGAGGTTTCGTTTGGGTGGCGGCATTGGCCAACGGTGCACCGGCGTAAGAGGCAGCAATTGCCAATGCTTCCTTACATTTAAACTGATCGAGACCCAAGAGTTTGGCGGCAGCTGCAGCACTTCCCATGGTACCAAGTATGGATGGCGGGTGAAACCTGAGAAAAGCATGAAGACGTTAGCAGATGACACTACTGAAATCAGTGGGAATCCGGCTTTGCCTATAACTCAGCACATATTCCTTCCATTTCTGATGTTTGGTTATGAGTGTTGATGCTTATACAGCCAAAATAATACCATCCATCAATGTACAAGAGAGGTATCAGCACCGGGGTGGGGGGTGGGGACTCCAGAGTTTGCAGTAGTGCAAAAGCATCTTTAGAGAAAAATCCTACCCTCCCCCCACACCAATGGCCCCTGAGGATCAAGTGTGCTTAGTGGCCACTGTTGTGGTTGGGAGCAGAAAACAAGGTGGGAGAGGTAATAGAATGGAGTAGCCTAGAAGAGGACATGGCTGGCTGGCTGGCTGAACGGAACACCAAACAGGCCCACTCCACATAAGGACATAAGAAGTGCCCTGATGCTGGATCAGGCCAAGGGTCCATCTAGTCCAGCACTCTGTTCACACAGTGGCCAACCAGCCATCGGCCAGGGATGAACAAGCAGGACATGGTGCAACAGCACCCTCCCACCCATGTTCCCCAGCAACTGGTGCACACAGGCTTACTGCCTCGAATACTGGAGATAGCACACAACCGTCAGGACTAGTAGCCATCGATAGCCTTTGCCGCCAGGAATTTATCCAACCCCCTTTTAAAGCCATCCAGATTGGTGGCCATCACTACATCTTGTGGTCGTGAGTGCCATAATTTAACTATGCACTCTGTGAAGAAGTACTTCCTCTTATTTGTCCTGGATCTCCCACCACTCAGCTTCATGGGATGACCCCGGGTTCTAGTATTTTGAGAGAGGGAGAAAAATGTCTCCCTATCCACATTCTCCATACCATGCATAGGAGTCAAGAAGCAGATATCACTGTGATATTTTTCTGGCTGACCCATTTGTATGTATTTCTTACACATTTATCCCAACCTTCCTCCAAGGATATGGAGTGGGATTTGTAATTTTGCCTCCCCTTGCATTTTCTCCTCACAACTACCCTGCTAGGTAGGTTAGGCTAATAGGTAGGTACTGGCCCAAGGTCAGCCAGTGAACTTCATGTCTGAGTAATCATTTGAACCCAATACTTGCCAATATTATATCCATACCAGCAAACTGGCTCAAGTGCTGCTAGCTTCAATGAGTTCAATTTGTAGAGCAATCATCCTAAACCAGCCTTCCTCAATCTGGTGCCCTCTGGTGCCAATCTGGTGCCTAACATCTGCCTTCCTCAATCTGGTGCCTAACATCTGTAGTCCAGATGTTTGGGACTACAACTCCCAGCATTCTTGACCATTGGCTATACTGGCTGGGCCTGACAGGTGTTGAGGTTCAAAATATCAGGAGAATGCCAGCTTGGGGAAGGCTGACCCAAAGCTATGCAGTCTGCCTATGTGTGTTGATTTGCTCAGAGGTATAAGTCCCACTGAACTGGAGATTCAGTGTGGAGCAATGGTTAGAATCTTGGACTGGGACTCGGGAGATCTAGGTTCTAGTCCCTGCTCGGCCATGAATCTCATTGGGTGACTTTGGGCCAGTCACCCTGCATCACAGGGTTGTTGTGAGCATAATATGGAGAGGACGACGACGATGTGAGGTGCCTTGAATCCAAAATAATAATAATAATAATAATAATAATAATAATAATAATAATAAGAAGAAGAAGAAGAAGAAGAAGAAGAAGAAGAAGAAGAAGAAGAAGAAGTATGATTTCCATGCAATAGTTAGCTTGTCAATTGCTGGTTTAAAACAGGACACAGAATTGACTATACTGAAGATACTAGAGTAGGTGTGGGGAACCTGTGGACCTCCCAATGTTGTGCTACAACTCCCATCATCCCACTGCCCACAATGGCTAGGGCTCATTGGAATTGGAGTCCAACTAGATCTGGTGGACCACAGGTTTTCCACCACCCTAGTAGAGAAACTGTTGAGTCAACATTCCCCTTCTTGTATTTCATTGGTGCTGGTGACCTATGTTGCATAAAGATAGTATGGCCTGCTCCTATCTATAACTCTCTTGCTGAGCATTCACCCAACTCTCTTCCACTCGGAACTGAGGGAATTTAAAAGTGCTTCACTTTGGCAGGATTATGCTTGCTATTATTATTCATATAGCTCAGCCTGCCCTATCCTGATGCTCTCCCGAGGTGTTCGACTGGCTTGGGGATGCTGGGATTTGAAGTCTGACACATCTGAAGGGGCACGAGTTTGGGGAAGGCTGATATAGTTTAGCCTTCTCAGTCTCACTGGTGTGGTTATAAAGGTGGGAGCTTAGTGACTTGTCAAGTGAAGTGCGATTTGCAAACACATCCCTCAGATCAATGCCCAATACTCAGGCCACACTTGATCTTTATGAATATTTATTTTAAAAGAAACATATCTTCATATATTATCTTAACGTACCTTTTAGGAACCTCGCTGGCCTCCCTGGAAAAGTGCATCAGCCTGCCTTGTACTTCAAGGCCTATGTTGAAAGCCAAAAGCAGGTCCCGTCCGGAAATCCTTTGCTTCTCAGGTGCAGCTTCCGAGATGGCCAGGAGAGCAGGCAGCACGGCTCCAGAAGGGTGTGTGGCTGGGTGCCACGTATCATCAAAGTCCATGGAGTGAGCCTTTTTTTTTTAGGGGAGGGGAAAGTCCTGGTTTTAAATCAAAGATTCAATGCCATTTTTACCTTGAGCAATTATCTCTAGTCCCTCAATTTTCTACCTCTTTTTTCCCCTTCCACTGCTGAGATTCAGATTGTAAACTCTTTGGGACACAGACCTCTGTATTTTATTTCTGCTGCTCTGTAAAGTGCCACATATACTGGTGATGTTGTTAATTGCAAAACAATTGACAGAAGATCTGAATTGCTTGGGAAGGTCAGTTGCCGGGGTTTCTAGTTAACTACACCAATGTATTTAATGTAAGCCCCAAAGTGAGAGCTAAATATGTTCTAGAGATGGCAGGATGGGGGGGTGGAAGCATAAGGGGGCATGCTTCCCAAAATATAATCGATCTATCACTCTGTCAAGGCCAATCATATTAAAGAGGAAACCTGGACAGCTCCTGCGTAGTCTGGTGGCCGGACTAGACGTGGGAGATCCACAGACCGCAATGAGAAGTGATGTGTGAAGCATGGCACATTTCATACTAAATGCCTGATGGCACAACCTTATGCAAGTTTAGACAGAAAAATGTCCAACAACTCCCAGCATTCCGGTATGCTGGGAGTTGTAGGACTCTCCCTGTCTCTCTCTCTCTCTCTCTGGCCCTGTTCAGAAGACACCTTAAACCACAGCTTTAATTACAGTGAATAAGTTTTTCTGTCTTTAACCACCGTGGTTAAAGCCATGGTTTAAGGTGTCTTCTGAACACAGCTCGGCTTTCTGGCTTAACCACCATGGTTAAATTCATGGTTTAAGGTGTCTTCTGAATGGGGCATCTCTCTCTCAACATGCATAGGATTGCTCTCTTAAAGAGCTTACAAAGCATTCCAACTCGGTAGGTGGGTATAGTGTTTCATAGAGTTCCTTACCGCCACGCCATTCACGAAAGCTGCATAAAGGGGAGGCAGCCTGAGATCTGGCTGGCCCCAAACAGAACTGGATGCCTCTGAGCTGTAGATCTGGAATAGTATCAATACAGTTTAGTATTGGTTTCAGGGATAAGACAAACAAGCAATTTCTCTTTAGGCTTGGCTGGGTTCATTGATCTGCAAGACAGGCACAGTTTTATATCACTGAAATAATGATAATTTTGGCAAAGGTAACGCATTCCTCCAGTGCCAAGGCCTCCCTCCCTTCCCAGGCAAAGAACAATATGCAGCCTCCAATATGCAAAATATTTTATTTATTTATTTATTACATTTTTATACCGCCCAACAGCCGAAGCTCCATAGGCGCAGAGTTGCCCATGGTGACCAATCAGGGGGCGCCATGGGCTCCGCTGCCAAAAATGTCGGGATAAGTGCCCAACTTTTTCAGAGCAGAGTTTCCAGGGTTTGCCCCCGGATGGCTTCGCAATGGCGGCTGCGTCACGTAAATGACGTGCCGCTAGCGCGAAGCCACCCCAGAGCAAACCCTTTGTGTAGACAAGCCCCCTGTGTGCACATACTGGAGTATGTACCCCAGTGAACCCAGAGGGAGTCACTCCCAAGTAAACATGAATAAGCAAAAACAACAACAACAACAACCCCAAACCGAATCCTGGTGACAAACGATTGTGCATGTGGCACTGGGCCCCTTTTTCTCCCCCCAAAGGAAGATGACCGGTCTACCACAGTGAGAGTGGCAAGACCAACAGCTTGAGCTCCAGCTTGCTGGCTTGCCTGTCAGCCCTTTCAGCTGCCAAGCCAGGAGGATGTTGACTCCCTACTGTGGCTGAAGAATGTGTGGTGAGTTCTGTTTTTCACTTTGGAAGAAGCTGCCTTATGCCGCCTTGACTACTGGTCCATCTAGCGCAGCACAGCCTACCCTTGCCTGCCAGTGGCTCCCCTCCCCAGGGTCTCAGTCGGAGAGGGGCTTTCCCCCCATAACCTGCTGCCTGGTTCTTTTACATGGGGGTTGGACCCGATGGCCTTGTAGGCCCCTTCCAACTCTGCTATTCTATGATTCTATGATTCTATGGAGATACTGCCAGAGATTGAGCCTGGCAGCTTCTACACCATTAAGTGCACAAGCAAGTTCTGGTGAAATCTACAAAGTTCCAGTATGCACAGAGTAACATTTCCAAGGAGCATCAGTGCCACTGATACCTCCCTCGCTGCAAATAGCAAAAATTGAGTCAATGATGCCAAGAATTATATTTAGTACTCATTGCGTCTTTAGTTTTGGTTTTAAAGCTTTAAAACATTTTAACCAATGAGTGTTTGTATTTATTATAATGTGTTTTTTTAATAATAATAATAATAATAATAATAATAATAATAATCTGATTTTGTAAAGCACTCAGTGATGTTTTGTTTAGATATGGTAAGCAGTGCATAGATGGATTAAATAAACAACGTAAGAGACATTACATTATGACCATTGTATTCGTTTGTATCACTGATGCAGGTTGCAGAATGAAGCTTTCATTAGAACAGAAAATGGATGGATCTTGTGCACAGCTACTGTATTTCTTCGATTCTAAGACGCCATCGATTGTAAGACGCACACTAATTTCAGTACCACCAACAGAAAAAAAAAAGCTTTGATTCTAAGAAATAATAAAAGCACCCGCGATTCTAAGATGCACCCCGTTTTTAGAGATGTTTATATGGGGGGAAAAGTGTGTCTTAGAATCGAAGAAATAAGGTATGTGTTTGTTTTTGTTTTTTGATTTTTGATTTAAAAAAACACCAATCTAGGATTGTGCATTTGCATTTAACAGTAATAGCCAAGTGAAATCCATCAGGCTCCTAAGGCATCGGAGATCCTCAGCCACCACTGAAGGGTTTTTTACTTGCCTTTCGAAATAATGTATATTTTGATCAACGCACCTTACTGTATTGGATCATTTTTTGAAAGACATCCGTCCTGGTGCCCAGCAGCCCAACGCCTAAGGTATCGAGAATCATTCGCTTGCTCCTCCGAACAGCCACGTCAGTCAAGTGGCTTGCATTCAAACCGTGGATCACGTTTGCAAAATTTCCAGTAACATTCTGGCAAAAAACAAGCAAGCAACCAATCTCTCCAAGTGATCAATGTTTTCCACTTTCAGAGGGGAAAGGGTTGTCCAGCGTAGTATAAGAGAGAGGAAAGAGTTGTCCAGCATAGGGTGTCTTTTGAGGTCTCTCTACAATTTCTTTTAACAGATATCCAGAAATACAGAATACATTTAGAAGTTAATTGGTAAATAATTTCCCAAATATTTAATAGGCTTAGTTTTGTGGGGTATACAGTTGTTGTTTAATGCGGCCATCTATGGGGCGGCGTAAGCACCTAGTAATAATAATAATAATAATAATAATAATAATAATAATAATAATAATAATAATTTTATTTCTGTGCTGGTGCAGCATCACTGCACTACACCTCCACTGATGTTCTATCTCCCTCTCTTCGGAGAAATAAATCAAAGCAATACCTTTGCCCACATGATGGAATGAGCGGTGATTTGTCTCTCAGATCACGTTCCAGAGTAAAGTTGGGTCTGATGAGCCTTCCAAAGCAGACTTTGGTAAGGCAGATGCCTCCTTTTTATATGATAACAGCAGTTGGGCACAGAGCACCTTGGCCCGGCCCGGCTTCCTTTGCGCAGAAGTTCCCCCTTTTCAACATCAACAACATTCCCCTGACTAATTTCGCAAGGACCACGGCGGCGGTTGACACTCCAGATTGCAGCAACGCATGAGTCAGATTCGTGCCATGTGCAAAGCGATGGCTTCAGATGATCAAACAAAGACAAAGGCGTTGCTGCAAAGGGGCAACCCTCACACTCTCTCCGAGGGCACATTAGTGTGTTGTGATATTAGTGCCAGCTCATAGAAATGAAAAGCCAGTCAATAAAATAATTAAAGACTCCTCTGAGTTCAAAGGACTTGAACCACAGAAAAGGCTGTCCCAATGCATTTCTATATGATTCAATGCTCTGGCAGGTATCTGTCCATTCAGCCTCGGTGGGTGGCGGGTTCTGCATTCCCATCACAAGTTTCCTTTTCCTTCCTGCCTCCCACTTCCTATTTTTCTTTTTCGATCTGGCTGGAAAATAAGCATCAGGTGGTTTATCAGAAAGGGTGCTGCTGTACAAATTCAAGCACAAATGAGTCCTGTGAATGTTTAAACTTGCGAAAGTGTGCTCAACGCCCCAGCATGAAATTTCCTTTACATCCATTTAGCGGTGTCACTAAATGGGTTGCAAAACTGAAGAAAAGTGCTGAAGCTCTCCTTTGTCAGATCTTCTTTCATTTTCAACTTCTTCAAAACAAACGTTTGAAAACATGAGAGAGGAAGTTCCAGGATACTCGATTGGCCGTAAGCTCTATGAAACCCAAATGATGCAGCGCTTCTCAGAGCCAAAAAAAAAGGAAGTTCAGGAACGTCTTTACAAGTCTTTAGTAAAACTAATGGATCTGAATTGCCCAATCAAGACCAAGCCAAAACACTTTGCTTTATAACAAGGAACAATATAGTGATGCTGGGAAAATTTATCTCCCCGCCCCTGCCACCCACCAGTTACTGTGAGGAGTGCAGCTAAGCCCAGAGGGAACAGGGAATTCTAGGTAGAGGGTGGCAGATGAAATCAGTGCCCTTGCTGATACAAAAGTGCTGGCGCTGCATCCCTGCAAGCCTTTGGCTCTGCTACACCACTGCTTGGAATGAGGTTCCTGGTCGAGATGCTACTGGTGTTTTCTAAAATCCTGTTTTATTTTCACATATAGGCTGGTTCAGCATAAGTGGAGGCTTACAGCATTAATATGCTGTTCTCCCATCAGGTTTCTTCTAGGGCAGCAGTCCCCAACCTTCTTGGCACCAGGGACCGGTTTTGTGGAAGACAATTTTTCCACAGACCGGGGGATGTTGAGGGGATGGTTTTGGGAAGCCCCCACCCACCCGCCCCCCACTCCAGCGTCCTGGCTTCGCTTCGGCTGGGTGCCCAGCCGAAGCAAAGCCAGGACAGTGGGGCGTGCGGGCGGCTTCGGAAAAGCGTGCCTGGAAGTTCCTCTCCCAGAGCGGCTTCCGGCCAGGTGCGCTGTTCTGAATCCACCCCACCCCAGTGTCCTGGCTTCGCTTCGCTGAGCAGGCGAGATGGTGCCTCGCACCCAGGTATGCTGGTGGGGGGGTGGGGGTGAAAGCAGCTCACCTGTGCTGCCCGGTTCCTAACGGGCCACGGACCGGGGGTTCCTGTGCGGCCCGGTTCCTAATGGGTCCGTGGCCCGGGGGTTGGGGACCCCTGTTCTAGGGGACTCACCAGCATCATAGAACCCTTGGAGACAATAACTCAGTTCTCTGTGTGTCTCTTCCAGTCTCTTTGAAACCCTCCAGCTTCTTCACAGCCACACCATTTGATGCTGTCCTCTCCAGAGAAGGGAGTGCAGGGACGGGGTGGGGTGGGGAACAAATTAATGTTGTGTCATCTCCACCCATGCCCGGCGTGGAGAATATGTGGCCTTCTAGACTGCAACTCCCATTAATCCTAGCCATCATAGATAATGGTGAAGAATGATGGGAATTGCAGTCCAACAACATCTGGAGAGCCATAGGTACCCCATCCCTGATTCATAGCTTGTTGGACCACTTTAGCTCCTATTGAGACACATCATCTGAATATTACAACTGTTACCAGTCTTTGATCAGGCCTTAAGAGGTATTGTCTCGGGGCAACCTCCCCTGATAGTTCTGCCTCCAAATAACAGAATTGGAAAGGATCCCTGAAGTTGGGACCCCCTGGTACAGCATGTGTGCATCTGTGGTTGTGTAACCCTTTCCCTTTCAGCCATTTCCCTCCATTCTGAGTCACTCTCTGCAAGAAGGAATCACCGAAAAGTCATTTAACTACTCCAGATCTCATTACAATACATTCCAGCTCTCTTCATATTTTCTGGTACCTGTCCCTTGTAAACCAGGTCCATCATCATCATCATCATCATCATCAAATAAAAATATATGATGGTTATATAAAGCACCTAAAATGTTCTAAGCTATACAAATTCAAAACAAGACAATCCCTGCCTATAGGACATTTTTATATGGAGTATTACCAAAACGAGGTACAGATTTGCATAAATTATGCATATGCTAATTTTTTAAAAAATATGTGTAGATACAAATTTAGGAAGAATTACTACAATTTAAATAGAAATTCATTACACCTCCCTATAGTGTTGGGTGACTTCAAGGGCCCTCCCTGCTGCCTGTTCTTTAAACTGGACTCCGACCAGAGAGGCCTTCAAATAGAGGTGTATCCTCTGTAAACCAGGATTTGTGGTCACCCTAGTTCCTTGGAAAGCTGTCAGGGGTTCCTCAATGGGAAGATGAATACTGGAAAGCAAGCTTCCCTGGAAGCTGACTTGCCCATCTGGCCTGATCTTCCCTTGCAATAGGCAGGCACAGCCTGTTGCTCCCAACCATGCTCTCAGTCCACAGGGCTCAGTGGTGCCCTTGCCAGAGTCTCACGTGAACCCCAGCCAGAAATCCTCTGCAACATGCCAGAAATTACGTGGCAGATTGTGACGACCCCTACATTATAATGCTCTTTTATTCCTTTCCTGAACCAAAGGACTTATTTATTTATTTATTTTGAATATTTATATACTGCTCCCCATTGAAAAATTTCAGAGCAGTGTACAAGATAAAATGAAAATAAAAACAGAATAAAACAGTTAAAACAAAATTTAAAAAGAAGCAAAAAACAGAAATCCAAGGCTGCATATTAAGGAAAGGCTTCTTGGAATAAAGATGTTTTCAGGAGACACCAAAAGGAGTACAAGGTTGGCGCCTGCCTGACCTCCAGAGGCAGGGAATTCCCCAGGAGGGGGGCCACCACGCTGAAGGCTCTTCCCCTGGTGGATTCCAATCAGAGGATGGATCTAGGTGGAACCACCAGAAGCAGGCCCTCGGATGACCCCAGTGACTGGGCAGGTTGGTAAGGGAGAAGGCGCTCTCTCAGGTATCCTGGTCTCAAGTTGTTTAGGGCTTTGTACACAAGTACAAGAACCTTAAACCTGGCCCGGTAGCGAATAGGCAGCCAGTGCAGTTCCCTCAGCAGAGGAGTTACATGCTGGAAAGGGGCAGCTCCAGACAACAGCCGAGCTGCAGCATTCTGCACTAGCTCCAGCTTCCGGAGCAGCTTCAAGGGCAGCCCCACATAGAGCGTGTTGCAGTAATCCATTCTTGAGGTTACCAATGCTTGTACCACTGTGGCCAAGCTATCCCAGTCCAGGAGACAGACAACTTAGATGTCCAACTTAGCGCAG
This sequence comes from Elgaria multicarinata webbii, assembly GCF_023053635.1. NCBI lineage: Eukaryota > Metazoa > Chordata > Lepidosauria > Squamata > Anguidae > Elgaria > Elgaria multicarinata. The sequence goes on along the minus strand of NC_086175.1, from coordinate 22,024,106 downwards.
GTGTCAAGCGGTTTAGAATGCTGCAACCATCTTTGTGACACACTTTTCACTTCTTCGGCCCAACAGCTATACAGTTCAGCACTCTCACCCCAAATTCTCTCTTCCGCTGCCACTATAGACATGTACTCTTTTCAGGTACTCCAAGGACAACACCTATTGTGTTTCTCTTTAATGTCCTGCTTTCTTGGGAGGCAATAATGAGGTTTGCGAAGTAATCCACAAAGCTTTATTTAAGCAATAAACATCTCTCCTCGCTTGAAGAGAGTCTAATCTCTTGGAACTTTCCTCTAGGCAAAACTATGCAAACTAAGTGAGACAATTGTCTGTTCAAGAATGGAAAGCTTTTTGCCAAGACTCCTTAACTTCAGAGAGACTAGTTCTGAGGCAGCATCTGACCCGATGCAAGCCGGGCCGACTTTCTCTCGCCTACTTTTCGCTCCGCCTGTTTTAGCTTGCGATGTGCTCTAGGATCTGCGCACCTGCCGGAGCTCTCTCCTTCGGAAGAATGTTGGCTTCCCACTGACTGTGTATTATTGCCCTTGACAAGATGAGCTCTGGAGAGAGTTCACCACCAGCTGGTGAAAAGCCCGTGAGAGCTTCCTCCCCCACTGGTACAGGCTGGCCTGTGTCTGGCGCCGACTCCTCTACATCGGAGTCTGATTCTGACTGATTACCCGAAACACTTTCCTCCTAACTAGGGGGAGCAGGGCTAGACATGACAACACAAGTTATAACGAAATATAATTTATTAACAAGTAGTTAGTGCAGGTACAAAAGCTTAACGGTTTCTTTAGTTCTCAAGCGTAATAGTTATAAAGAACTTCAGTCAGTTCTTTCTCTTAAACATTTCACAATATAATTATTAGGTTATCTTGCTTATTCTACACACTAATCTACTCAAACGACAAAGCACGCAGATTTTTCCTATCTCTTGTCTCTCGGGCCACAGCTAGACCTAAGGTTTATCCTGGGATCATCCAGGGTTCACCCCTGCCTGAGCACTGGATCCCCTGTGTGTCACCTAGATGAACAGGTTTGACCCCTGGACGATCCAGGGATAAACCTTAGGTCTAGCTATGGCCTCAATCTCTCTCAAACTCTCTTCCAAACTCTAATCTAAAACTCATAACTCTCGCCTCTAACCCATACATTCTGCCTTGTCAACAGAAGCAAATATATACTCACAAGTTTCTCCGACTCCTCTCATTCTCTCACGGCCAATCCAGACGCTCCACACCAACATCCAATCAGCACTCCCCTTCCATCCGGCACTCACTTCCCCTCTATGGCTTTATACTTACTAATGTGCTATAAATACACAGTACCTTCTTTTAAACTTTTCAATCATTCTTATTAATTAATAAACTTTTGTTATCAAACTCAACAATACAGCCTTGTGCAGTAGAACATCCCACAGATGCCCAGCAGTTTGTTTTGAAAGTCAGTGGGTTGGATTCAGGCATACACAAACTTAGAGCATTGATTTCAATGGGTCTAACTCTAACTATTTCTAAGTCTGGATCCAAGGCAAAGTGTAAAACATAATGGTCAGTTTTCTTCATGTCAACTGCCCAAGTGCAGAGGAGAACAATTGGGAAAACCCCTAGTGCTCAGAATCATACGATTGTGTTAATGTGTTTGGCTGAGAGTGTGAAGAAAGATTCGACGCCTGCTGCTCTGATGTCATATTTGTTTTCTGCCGCCTCATCATCTCTTAGTGCAACGTCTGCTCTTGTAGCTTTGTCTCCTTGTCATTTCCCTTCCTGTCCTGCTTCTGTGCTATTACCAAAGTAGACATCATGTGGCAGCAGCCTGTCCGATTCTTCTTCTTTTAAATGAAAGCAGCTGCAGGAAGCTAGAGGACAAGGCAATCAATGGCTACTAGGTAGAGCAGGAGAGCCTCGCCACGGTCATTCATGCACTGGTAACCTCATGTTTTCTTGGATGACTTTCAGTTGGTACAGCTCGAGGATGTTGACAAGGTGCTTGGACAGGTTCGCGCAACCACCTCTGTACTGGATCCTTGCCCCTCTTGGCTAATAAAAGCTAGCAGAGATGGAACAACCGGCTGGGCCAGGGAAGTGATTAATGCCTCTTTGCAAGAGGGAGTAGTCCCAGGCTGTCTGAAAGAGGCGGTAGTGAGACCACTCCTGAAGAAAACTTCTTTGGACCCGGAAAATCTTAGTAACTACAGGCCGGTGGCAAATGTTCCATTCCTGGGCAAGGTCCTTGAGTGGGTGGTTGCGGGCCAGCTGATTATCTGGATCTATTTCAGTCGGGTTTCAGGTCTGGTTTTGGCACGGAAACAGCCTTGGTTGCCCTGTATGATGGCCTATGTTGGGAGAACGACAGGGGGAGTGTGACTCTGTTGATTCTCCTTGATCTCTCAGCGGCTTTCGATACCATCGACCATGGTATCCTTCTGGACCGTCTGGCTGAGTTGGGAGTGGGGGGCACTGCATTGCAGTGGTTCCGCTCCTACTTGGTGGGTCGGCTCCAGAAGGTGGTGCTTGGGGAGCATTGCTTGGCCCTGTGGACTCTCCAGTATGGAGTTCTGCAGGGGTCAGTCTTGTCTCCCATGCTGCTTAACATATACATGAAACCGTTGGGTGCTGTCATCTGGGGTTGCCAGAAAATTCCTCCTCCCAGTCAAATTCTGGTTCAGTTAGTCTTTCCAAAGAACCCTGTGCTTCTGTCACATCAGACCAGTCACGTTCTGGTTCAGTTAGACTTTTTGAGGAATTCTGTGCTTCTGTGACATCAGAAGAGTCATATTCTAGTTCAATTAGTCTTTCTGAAGTACCCTGTGCTTCTGTGACATCAGACTTTTTCCTGAGTTTTGCTCGGCTTGTGAAGTAGCAGTCTAAAGATCCAAAAGACAATGTTTTTGAAGATGATGCTCCTGATGAAGCTGGGTGTTTATTATTATTATTATTACAATCCATTGCCTTCGTAACATGTAATAAAAGAAATAAGAGGCATTGAAAATAGTGGGATTAATTGATGAGCAAACATTGTGAGTAAATTCTCACAATTTACTCTTCCACTGTTGAGTAAATTCTCCCCACCCCCATTCTTGTTCTAATTCTCTGAGGAGAAAAAAGGAAGATGTGGAGAAGGTACAGATTAATTCTTTCCTCCCCATCTCATTTTTCCTGGCCTACTGTAATGATTAAAAAAAGGAAGAGATCCATGGAATAAGCAGATTAATTCTTCCAAGGGTGTTCTTCTAGCTGGCTGGCTGCTGATGCTGGAGTATAGTTTGGAGAACTGCAGAATAAGTTTAGGCATCAGGGGTTTTAAGTGTGATGCAGTTATGAGTGCCTCCATCTCAAACCTCAGTTACCTAATCCCAATTGTTGGAGCAGAAAGTGGGTTCACTGGAGGCAGAGCCAAAGGAGTCACCTCCCTCCCAGAAACTACGGCTGTGCACGGACACCACGATCCTCTTTGGAGTCCAATGCAGACCTTCTGAATCAAGCCCAATCCACCTCGGACTGATCCAGACCTCCCCTGATCCACCTCAGAGCCAGATCCAAGCTGAGATTCGGAGTTCCACTGGGAGAAATAAACACCTATAACTTTTTCATTTTTCAAGATAGCAACATGAAATTTTCTGAGCTTACAGAAAAATTCATGGTTGTCATCTGTGGAAATTTTGAGAATGATCTGTTGACAGGTTTTGTTGCAATTAATTTCTGAGGAACCCTGTGCTTCTGTGACAGACTTTTTCCTGAGTTTTGCTCGGCTTGTGAAGTAGTAGTCTAAAAATCCAAAAGACAATGTTTTTGAAGATGATGCTCCTGATGAAGCTGGGTATTTTTTATTACAACCCATCGAATTTGTAACATGTAATAAAACAAATAAGAGGCATTGAATATAGTGGGCTTAATTGATGAGCAAACATTGTGAGTAAATTCTCACAATTTACTATTGGACTATGAGTAAATTCTCCCCACCCCCCATTCCTGTCCTAATTCTCTGAGGAGAAAAAGGTAAGACGTGGAGAAGGTACAGATTAATTCTTTCCTCCCCATCTCATTTTTCCTGGCCTACTGTAATGAGAAAAAAAGGAAGAACTGCGAAAATCCATGAGTGCCCAGTAACGAGTGTGCAATAAAATGCTCTTCTGAACTCCGGTCACTACTAGGAGTCAGACTATTCACCGGGGGAGGAGTAAAAGAGAATAAAACCTATCAAGGATGTAACAAACAGTTTAATGTGGCCACTCCCCACCCTCATTAAAGTGTAACAGTGGTGCATTATTTGCCCACACTGGAAACACAGCAATAGCACAAGTGACAGGAAAGCTGTCAAAAATTGGGTCAAAAATATTAGAATAAGGAGGTGGAAATGATGGGAACACAATGGGTTACCTGTTGTATCGTATGAATTCAGAGTGAACAAGGAAATACAGTAACATGGGTGTATAGGTGTTGGGTGTATAGGTGTATGGGTGTATAGGTGCTGGTTGTCTTCAGGCACCAAAAAGCCAGGAGATGAGCTAGCAAAGGTATTACAATGTTGCACACCATTGTATCAGGCTTTTGCGCAGTGCACTGCATTTTTGTGCAATGGCTACCTGATGGGAATATTAATGCTGTGCCAAACCTCCACCTGTCCTTTTGCAACTTCTTCATTTCCCTGCAAAAGAGGCAGTGGTTTTTCTGCCTCTTTCCTTGGGATGCTGAGAATTTTGAAGAAATATCACTGGGTGGGGGCAGGGCTTCAGGGCTTACCTTATTGCAAGGAGGGAGCAGACGGGTTCATGGGTGCATTTCCTTTTAGCATTCTACCCATTCTGGCCTTGGAGCCTCTGGGGTTTCTCCCTTGGGGTTTTCCAGGCTGGCTGCTTGCTAAATGCCTGAAAGCTGAGCACAGAAATGTTATTTCCTCCTTCGCCGCCTCCTCCTCCTCCTCCTCCTCCTTCCTCTTCCTCTTCCTCTTATTCTTCGACTTTTAAGAACTGCAGAACAAAACCAACAATGCCAGTCTCAGCTTTCAGGCACTCATTCTGGGCCTTGCTAGATCTACCTTAAAATCCTGGCGTGTGGAGAGGCCAGCCCATGCTAGAAGTCGCTTCAATCCACACGTCGATGCGACGGGGTAAAGGAAAGCCCCGTCGCGTCGGCCATTTTGTTTGGGAACTTAAAGAGGCCAGGTGTGCAGGAGTGCACCAATGATAAAGGTAGTTTTTTTTTTAAAAAAAGGGTTCCCCGTTCCCCCACTGTCCCTGATTTCACCCCCTGGCCATGATCCCCCCCACCTGCTCACGATCTCTGATTTCCCCCATCACCCCCCACCCACTCACCTGCAATCTCCGTTCCCCCCCCTGCCCACCTGCGATCTCCGATTCCCCCATCCCCCCAGCTCCGTTTCCCCCCCATCTCCCCCCCCTGCCCTGATGGCCACAGCGCTCCTGCGGAGCACTGCGTGCCGCTTTTCCCGGCTACTTGTGAGTAAATTCGGTAGCCGGGAAAAGCAGCGGAACGGCTTACACGCCTGCGGTCTTGGGCTCAGCCACCTCCTTGCAATAAGGCAAGCACTGAAGCCCTGCACCTTCAGAAATTTCACTGAAATTCTTGATGGGATTTCTAAGGTATTGCCACCTCTTGTTAGAAAGGCAGTTAGCAGAGAAAGACCACAAGGGCAAAATGGAATGAGCTTTCACTAGTCCCCTTTGTGCATGGCTAGCTACTAAGACCTAAGGTTTATCCCAGGATTGTCCTGGGGTCAAACCTGTTCATCTAAGTGCCACACAGGGGATCCAGTGCTCAGGCAGGGATGAACCCAGGATGATCCTGGGATAAACCTTAGGTCTAGCTATGGCCTAAAAAAAGAAGAAGACCATACTCTTCTTTTAGTGAAGAAAAGGTAAAAGCTTTACTCAGAAGTAACCTTGCATATAATGCAGGGATAGTGTTTCAGGAGGAGATTGTTCAGTTCATTTTTTGTGTGTACTATAACACTGGCAGGAGAGAGAGCAAACACATCATGTGCTCCAGCAGTGGTGGAAGGCAGAGATACAAAGAGGAGAGGAAAAGGAAGGGGAGGAGAAGGAAACCAGACAGTAGGCTGTAGCGATGCTAAGCCTAGCTACGTCCAAAGTTCCACGCATTAAGGGAGCAATCCTATATCCCCTAGATAGTGTCTCGGGATGGATGGGGAACAACATTTCCAACCATTTTCACCCTGCCCACAATTTTTGGGTGCAGTTTCTTTTTGCCCTTCTTTTCTACTGCATGTCAAAAAAATTCAGCACAGTGAATTTGCAAATAGGCATAAGGAAATGACAGCTGCATGTGTGCAATCATTTGTATAAAGTCCGGAAATAAAAAATACCAAAGACTAGCAGATTGTAAACTTATTTTTGTGAACCGCCCAGAGAGCTTTGGCTATAGGGCGGTATAAAAATGTAATAAATAATAAATAAAATGATCATTTCCACCTTGCAAACAAAATTAGATCGTTTTCGAACAACAGTATAAGGGAAGAAAATCACGAATTAGCCAAATCGTTATTATAAATGTGGACAAAGAGGTGGGATGCTTGGACCCTAAGTCTGTACACAACCATAGACTCACTCGGTGGCCTCTATCTCAGTTCTCTTGTTTGAAAAATGAGATTAAGAAAAGCATCCTTTGAAGTGCAAGTACAGGATGTAATTCTGTCTCTGTAATTCTGCCAACATGGTAGGTTACTGTGGGAGATAAACCAAACGCTCAAAGTCAAGATAAACTGTGACAAATATCCTGAAATTACTTGACATTGTTTCCCCCCCCCCCCATTATTTATGGAGCTGTAATTCATAAACTCTTGAGCCGTACCTGAAATGCACCATGAGCTTGAAGGCTGCAATGAATCTTCATATCGAATTGCATCCTATGAGCCTAATTTGCATATCCTTTCATTAAGGTGATGGATGCTCACAGCTACAGCTCTTCGATACCCCACATGTATTTTGCAAGGAATTGATCCTGGCAAGAGTTGCCATGTTGTGAAAAAGCCTTGATTAACCTCCTGAAAATCCTAATAGGGATGTACATGCCTCTTTATTTTTCAGATCTGGATACCAATTGCTCTCTGCATGTCAAACTCTGGAGTCATGAGAACTAGGAATTTTCATTTCATAGAATCATAGAATTGTTGAGTTGGAAGAGACTACAAGGATCATATAGTCCAACCCTCTGCAATGTGCAGGGAAACCAATTAAACCATCCATGAGAGGTGGCTATCCAGCCTCTTTTTAAAAGCCTCCAGAGATGGAGAACACACAACTTCCGTAGGCAGACTGTTCCACTGGTAATCAATCTGAATCTAGGTAGCTGTAACTTATATCCATTATTTTGGGTCCTCATTTCTGTGGCCATGGAAAATAGTTCTTGACCATCTTCCCTGTGGGACCCTTTTATGTACCTGAATACTGCTAACATTTCTCCCCTCTGTCTTCTTTTCTCCAAACTGAACATCCCAAGTTCCTTCAGCCTGTCCTCATAGGGCATGTCTTCAAATCCCTGTATCATCTTTGTTGCCCTCCTCTGAACCTGTTCTAACCTGTCAATGGCCTTCTGGAATTGTGGTGCCCAGAATCGCACACAATAATCCAGGTGTGATCTCACTAGTACTGAGCAGAGAGGAATGAGTATTTCACGTGTTCTTTGATACAATGCTTCTTTTAATGCAGCCCAGAACTGTCTTAGCCCTTCTAGCACCTATCTCACAATGCTGACTCATGTTGAGATTGCTGTCAACAACGATACCCAAATCCTTCTCCGATGTAGTTCTTCCAAGCCATGACTGCAGAAAGAAAAATCCTCTTGCAAAATTAATGAATGGTCTTCATGCGGAGTACGAAATGGATATTTTCTGAACAACATGGTGCCCTTCTTTTTTGGTAGTGCTCGTGGTTTTATTTTTTAACAAGAGAAGCTCTGGTGCTAAAGTACTACCTACAGGTAAGACCAGTAGCATTGGCTGGCATCCTAGAGCAGCTGCTGGTGTCCCAGTGGGGTCCACTGCTGATGCTTGTTCTGGTGCCTCCATTAAGAAAAATGTGTGGCCTAGCACTTTTAGCACTGTTGGGTCTAATTTCCCATGATGCCTCCGACGTAGCATAACCCAGGGCCATTGTGGGAAATTAAAATGGCAGCATGACTCAGGCATCTGGTGCAGCTTGTATACTGCTCAGTGCACTACTACATGACACATCACCAGGTGAGCCTAATGGGGCCCACCAACGTTGGAGGAAGACCAAGCCTCCCCTCAAATATGGAGCCTACTCTGTCGTCCATCCCCATTTCAGATCTGAAAATCCTAGATGCGTAAAAGTCCAGTCAGATTTCATAGGCACAGTTGCCTCTCCACAACCTTATATTCCATCGACATGAATGCAATAATACCTAGGAAAATGCAAGCCTCTTTGCCATAGTGGAGTGTTATCAATTGATCTGAACAGGTGCTTATGCTCTTCACAGAAGTGAAGGAAGTCAAGAAGTGATTTCTTTCATTTTTTAATCCCGCTGCTGAACTCGCTGCATTTTCCTCCCAACTTTCAGATGAAAAAGAAGCCACTTTTTAGCTCTGTAAATACCAAGAGCCATTTAGGATTAGCACTCTAGAAGCCTCTCTCTCTCTCTCTTGTGGTATGATAAATATTTTGCTTCAAAATCATTTCAAGTGCACTTCCAGGTGTTTGGTGCTGATTGGAATAATTTGAAGGAGCATAACCACACGCAATCCATCCCTGACTTCAAGCCATAGAATTCCGCTTTGGGGAACAGAGAGCTAAATCAAGCTGTCAGTACAAAGTATACTTCACTTTTGTATTGGGGGCAAAAGATGTCAAGCTATCCTAACTCCCACACTCTAGTTAGAGCCCGTACTGTGGTATTACTAGCTCTACGTGATATAATGTGTCTCAGCATCTGATTACGTAAGGGGCTGTCTTCAAGGCACTGAGTTGGTGCCACCTTCTCCCCAAACCCCACAGTCTCACTTACCTGGGGTGGTGTCAGGTAATTCCTATACCAAGGAGGAAGTTTGGGGTTACTGGGTACTGGAACTGCCCCCACCCTCTTCCTGGCTTCCAGCAACCAATCACTGGTCAACTTCTGCCAGGACCGCCGCTTGGATTGATCATGGAGCGAGGCCAGACAGTGGAAGAGCCAGGGTGACCTCACTCCCACCGAAAAAGTCGAGGCAAGTCCCGGACTTTTTTTTATTGCACAGTTTTGTGGCAGTGGCTGTGAATCTGTGGCTGCGTCATATAACTGATGTGTGGGAAGAGCCTGTGAGGGAAGGAGCTGCCTGACTGTTGCTGCACCTGTTGGACCTGCATCCTGAGCCTGTGTTTGCCTCTGTCCCCACCCATCCGGGTAATTAAGGTGGGGCTGCCAGTGGCAGCACCTTGGCATCACGCCAAGTGTGATGCTAAGTGTGCATTTAGCATCATACTTGGTGTCCTACTGGAGGCTATGGACGTCCAGCACCTTGTCCCTATATAACATTGGAAACATATTACTGATGTATAGACAGCCCCTAAGACTGTTTCTCTTCCATATTTTGTGAACTGCCCAGAGAGCTTCGGCTATTGGGCGGTATAAAAATGTAATAAATTAATTAAATAAATAAATAAATAAATAAATATTATAGAAACCTACCAATTAGGGATGCATGAAACTATCCATTTCAGTTCCCTCTCACTTTCTCATTTTTCTAGTCTTAAATTAGGATTTTCCCAAATTTGGAGAATGTATTTTTAAGTTGCCATGACAATTTGTAAACATGTTTATGTGCATTTCTCCTAATCCATGCTTTTTGGTATGCATTTTTTTCTTAATATACACATCTTTTGCTAGTGAGTGTCCTAATATACTACATTTTAAATGTTATTTTCATGAATACATGTGTTTTTGTGTGCATTTTCCCCTAATATACAGATTTAAAACACACGGAGAACTCCATTACAAAATCCGGAGAAGTGCAAATTTGAAGGATAACTGGCTGCATTGGTTTAAAAGTGCAAAATTAGGTAAATTCACACTAAAATGCAAACTGAACACATTTCTCACCCATCCCTACTAGCAGTGATTCATGCCCCCAGGTATGTGATGAAGATGGTTTTATTGGCTGGCAATGGGCTATAGCAATTTTATTATTGCACTTTGATGGCTGAATTAAATTTTTATGGTGTGGCCAGTTTTTCCTATTCAGGAGAATCAGTCACCTACCCAAAACAAAATTCCAGGCCACCATTACAGTTGAGTGGCCCCTGAGAATGCAGAACATGGCTATCTCCCTTCTAGTGCATGGTCATTCCATGCCAAATTAACTAAGGCTGTGATCCTATACATGTTTAGACATGCTGGGACCTGTAAGTCTCTTTATTATAAATAAATAATAATAAATAATTTTTCTGTCTACTCTCATTTTCCTGGGAGTAAGCCCCACTGAACTCAATGGGACTTATTTCTGAGTAGACATGTATACAACTATGCTGTAAATGGGTTTTAAGGGTGCCACAGAACTCCTTGTTGATATTTCTTTTCTCAGTTTCTCTTGAAGAAGGACGGACAGCTCATTTATAGTTATTTTCTTCAATGTTTCAAAAATGGCAGTTGTAGTTTGCCTTCAGTTCCGCATCCTTTCAGAGTTGCAACTTAATATTCAGTCCACTAGGTGCTCCCCTTTCCTTGTAAATAATAACCACCACTTTCTTCTAGATTGAACAAAGGATTTTGTAGGGTGATGGTATGAAAAGGAGGACAGGGCTCCTGTATCTTTAACAGTTGCATAGAAAAGGGAATTTCAGCAGGTGTCATTTGTATGCATACAGCACCTGGTGAAATTCCCTCTTCGTCACAACAGTTAAAGCTGCAGGAGCTATACTAGAGTGTCCGGATACAAAAGAGGGCAGGGCTTCTGCAGCTTTAACTGTTGTGATGAAGAGGGAATTTCACCAGGTGCTTTATGCATACAAATGATTTTTGTTGTTGTTTATTCATTCAGTCGTTTCCGATTCTTCGTGACTTCATGGACCAGCCCACGCCAGAGCTTTCTGTCGGCTGTCACCACCCCCAGCTTCCCCAAGGTCAAGTCTGTCACCTGCAGAATATCATCCATCCATCTTGCCCTTGGTCGGCCCCTCTTCCTTTTGCCTTCCACTTTCCCTAGCATCAGCCTCTTCTCCAGGGTATCCTGTCTTCTCATTATGTGGCCAAAGTACTTCAGTTTTGCCTTTAATACCATTCCCTCAAGTGAGCAGTCTGGCTTTATTTCCTGGAGTATGGACTGGTTTGATCTTCTTGCAGTCGAAGGCACTCTCAGGATTTTCCTCCAACACCACAGTTCAAAAGCATCTATCTTCCTTCGCTGAAATTCCCTTTTCTATGCAACTGTTAAAAATACAGGAGCCCTGTCCTCTTTTCCATATGGTCACCCTAGATTTTGGATAGGAGCAGGCCGGGTGGGGGTGGGGGGGACATCTTTGCATTCCTAGCCTGCTATATATGATGTTTAAACCCAAGCAAGCAGACAACCATTCTGTATGCAGCTGGGGGGTTGTGTGGGGCCTGAAAGAAAAAGTCATATTACACAAACATAACATAGGACGCATATCACTTGGCAGAATGTTGCATCTTTATTCTGATTTAGAAATAATGCTAAATCAGATTTAAAAAAGAAAAATATAAACCGTAGTTAGTAGCACTAATGTTCTTCGTAGAAGGTAATCTTGTAGGGATATCTGGATAAATGTTCTTGTGCCTGTGTGCATATGCCTGTGTGCGTTGGGCTAGTCTGATGACTTGCAGGTCTCTCTAGCTCTTAAGACTTATGAAAAAAAATAGCACCCAATAACTTGGGCGTTTGCTTTCAGGTATTTGTTTTTCATTCCGAAATGGCAAGCTGAAAGTTCACAGCAGCGTTTGTATGAAAGCCCAAGCTGTCAGTTCACACCATAAATAGGTTCTCTCATTGGGAGGAGGGAGGCTCTATTTCTGATGAAACCATTTAGTTCCAGAGGCAGCATCTTTGAACACTGAATCTTCCTTTGATTAATAGTCTCCTACGTCAATCGAGATGACAGCAAAAGATGCAGAGGAGATTATGACTGCCTTATGTAATTGAATGATTGAGAGAGTAGGCACCCTATTCCGATGTAATATAATTATAGCACTTTGGGGAGGGTGGAACTGAACCCCCTTGTTCCTCACACAAAGGTCTCTCTGAATGTCCGTTTTTATATTTAAAAGTATCTGTAAAACTTTCATTCAATAGGGTCTAATAGTAAATTGCAAAAATTATATAACGGGGAAAAATTCCCATATTGGACATTCACAAAGTGCTTCAAATATGTAGGTTCCAATGCCCCTTTCTGACGAAATTCATTGGTACATGTTTTTCCCTTGGCAAAGGGAAACAAGTTTCCCTTTACAAAACAAGTCAGATTTTTTTTTAAAGGATGAACTTAACATTCTCTTTCAGAGCAATTATATTGGCCGACGCAAAGAGCTCTGATGATGGTAACTTTGCAGCATCCAGCGTCCTAGTGGGCAGAGCAGCAAGGGTGCAATCAGTAGAATTGCACTCTGAATTGTTTTAAATGTTGTATGTTAGAGATTTTATATTTCAATGAATATTTTCCCCGTTTGGAGAGATCCAAACAGAGGGAATCAGCATTAAAATGGCCAATGTGGTTCTTTGGAAGCAAGTGTGAAGTCATGCACATTCGGACAAAAGAAATCCTAACTTCGCTTGTATGTTGATGGGGTCTGAGCAGGCAGTGACTGACCAGGAAAGGGATCTTGGGGTTGGGGTGTCGATGTTGACCGTCTGGGTAGCTTGACGAAAACTTGACCCTCAGAGTGATGGATTGGGGTTGCCAACACATCTGTGGAGCCATGCCAGCCATTTTCCAGCCATGGTGGTCACAGCAGGAAAGCATGAAGCAAAAAGGAGGGGACCCTTATTAAGAACCACCAAATGAATTAATGGACCCCCAATTGTAGCAAAAAGCAGGTGAAACTCAGGATAAGAATTCGTTTTATATACTAAAAATGTAGGTCCATGTACACCAAACTAAACTTGTTGTGGCAAGTGAAAGCACAAGGTCTCAAGATGACATAGGACCATTTGTGTCTTGAAATACAACAAGGTGGGAAACATCCAATACAATTAAATGCAAGGAAGTCAACATAATCAGGATAGATAGAACATAGACACAGCAATGCTGCAAACACAGAGTCTCAAATGGTAATATGCAGCTAGGAGTGGATCTACACATAAGTGAATAAACCTCTTATAAATGTTTTTAATTGTGTTTTCCATCTTATGCCGCCACATAACGCTTGGTTTTTATCGTTTTATCACTTTCTGTTCCTATCGTTATATTTTCTGATCTTACCAATAGAAGTAGCTGTATTTTCTGTAATGTGGCTGATTGTGTCATTAAGAAACATTCCATTATTTTCAAATGCTTTCCCTTAGCCAATCACCTTCCTTGGGGTGTTTCCTGTGTTTCCAGCCCAAAGTAGCAGCCGTTTTAACTCTTTCTTGCCTTGTGTTCCTCTTTGCAGCCACAACTTCCCTTCCCCTTTCCATGATCTGCATGTGATGTAAACAGTTGAAATCAATGGGATTTGCTTTACAGTAAATCCCCTAACCCTGCTGGAGGCTCTCTGCATGTGTATGGGCATTGTTCGATATGTGTTTACTCTGAAGTAAGACTCTCTCTGTTCAATGGGCTTTCCTCAAAGGGAAGCCAGAATGTGATGTAAACAGTTGAAATCAATGGGATTTACTTGAAAGTAATCCCCTAACCCTGCTGGAGGCTGCCTCCATCTCTCCCTCTCGGAGGAGGGGCAATGGAAGAAAACAGGAAGCAGGAAGAACAAATCGCAGACGGGGGATTTGAGGAAAAAACTATTAAAAATATATTGTGTGGCCCAGATCAGTGCATATCTAGGGACAACACAGTGATAAGAAATGTTTTAATAAATACATGTGCCCGGAGACGTACAATACGTTTAATGACTCCAAAAAATGACGTTCTATATATGTATGTAGATCCAAGCTGTCTTCAGGAGTGTGAACTGGTGTAACATCTACCATACGGAAATGAGCACAGTTCAAAAATGATGATAGTAAAGAAAAGTGATTGACATCTACCCCGCAAGTATAATTAAATAATAATAATAATAATAATAATAATAATAAGAAGAAGAAGAAGAAGAAGAAGAAGAAGAAGAAGAAGAAGAAGAAGAAGAAGAAGAAGAAGAAGGCCCAGCAGGGCTTTCCAGGGCAGCCTCCCAATCTCTGAGGGCTTTCAGAGTAAGGCACCGGGCCCAGCAGATGCTCAGGAACAGGCAGGAAGTTACAGCTGTCCACCCCCTCCCAATCCATTGCCTGAGGCAAGGGTCTCACCCTTCCTCATGGAAGGGCACCCCTGCTAGAAGCTGGGATCATCCAATGAAGCTGAATGGTGGGGGATGCAGGTCAGACAAAAGGAAGGGCTTCTTCACCCAGTGCATAGTTAAAAGTAAACAGGGTGGTTGCCAACTTGGGTGGCTTTAAAAGGGAATTAGGCAAATGAATAGAGGGTGAAGACCTATCGATGGCTACTAGTCTTAATGGCGACACATTAATTCCAGTATCAGAGGCGGTATGCCTATGTACACCAATTGCTGGGAAGCACAAGTGGGAGGGTGCTGCTCTACTCATGTCCTGCTTGTGGGCTTCCCATAACCATCTGGTTGGTCACTGTGGAACAGAATGCTGGATTAGATGGACCCTTGGTCTGATCCATCACGGCTCTTCTTGTGTTTTTATGCCAAGACTATTCAGAATGAGAGCAATTATGGTCTCACGTATTGCATTTCCAACAAAATATATTCAGATTAGTAATTCATCTAAGCTTCACAGATGTGAGGTGCTGTCTCTGCCAAAACACGTTAAAAAAAAAACCTAGTTCATATTAACAGCAATTTGAGCTGGGGCATTAATTATGTTTCCATATAAATGACTATGGGGAATTGAAATAATCTTTACAGAACAACAGAGATGGAAGTACACTTCCCAAATTCATAAAGTGGTCTGGTCTGAGCACAGATGATACAGAAACACAGTTGAATCTCACCACAAGTAGCTTTGGTTTAGTGCCTGCATGGGAAATCACTTGAGAATCATATTCATGCTGTCTTGAGCAACACAGAGGCAAGTCAGAATACAAACATTATAAGTGTTTGTCGTTTTGTAAGATGGTTTCTAATTTCCCTTGCTGACAAAATATAGGAGATAGCCATCCTGTTCTGTGTTGAGAGCTGGTTGATGCATGCATATGAATTTATCACATGTTGAATGCAACCTCAAGTGATGACTTGGGTGTTTGAACGTGATGGCACAGACATGACCTCAAATGCAGCACGCTTCAGGCTCATGTTGGCAACAATGGAAGCTTTTTTCTTTTGTTAACGCCTCTGTAGGGGAGGGGAATTTTTGGGAAACAAATTGTGTGTGCATGGGGCAGGTTTAATACTCCCCTCCCAGTGTGCAGTGTTGTGTGTGCTTACCCTAGAGAAAAGAAAAGACTAACCCTCATCCACATGCTGCACATTTAGCATAATGTGTCATTTGGCTTTGAATCACTTAACATTTCAGTAATTTCAATGGAAGTGATTTAAACACATGCTTAAATAGGAGATTTAACTCTCCTATTGAAATGTATTCATTACATTCCTATACCACCCATTAGCTGAAGCTCTCTGGATGGTTCACCAAACAAAACTTAAAACCATAAAATAAAACAACACAATAAATCTACAGATAACAGGTTTTATTTATTGGCGGAAGTGTTAATTTGTGTGTTCTTAAAGAACAATTCTTTAATAGTAGAGAACAAAAAAATGAATTTGTTTATTCTTAGAACAAAAACGAAACATTAATAGATAGACTAGGAGTGGAGAGATAAACTAATGTTATCAACGTCTTACTAACTCATCAGAAAGTATAATTGTCACAGAGAGAGCAGTTAGAACCAGGAAGCAAGACTGAGAATTGCATTATGGGACACACATAGAATCGTCAGTTAAAGAGATATTAACCAGTCAAAATAAACAACATAATACAAATATGTCTCTAACTGATTAACTAGCTGATTCTCTGCTGCACTCCTCCCATATGACAGGCTGAGTTTCTTGCACACTCGATGTTGAAAATATCTAACATTATTTAACCCATGGGTTGCTGAATTCTGGGTTGATGTGATGTGCAAACCCAGGTGTGCTACCAAACCATGAACAACTCAGGAAGTAAACCTATCGTTTGTTGTTGGGTTGAAAGCTCTGGGTTGCTTAAATCATGGGTTGTCGTTATGTGCGAAGCCAGAGTTGTGGGTTGCTCCTGGATTATTTCACTAGGCTACAGAAGTGGCTGGCAAGAGTGGTCAAAACAAAACAAAACCAGCTACTCTACATGCCAATACTACAGCACTGAAAAGGCCTTTGGGATACCAAGAGAGAATGGGCGATGGAGGAGGGAAACAACCCAGGGATTGATAAAACAAACTGCAGTTCACTGATTCATCTGCCAGACAAACTCTTGGTAGGGCAACAAACCATGGATTAACCATAGGTTAAATAAACCATGGGGTCTGTGTTATATGCAAATCAAGATTAGAGCTGTGTTGCTTTAGATCTGATTAACACATTGCAATCAGCTGTCAATGTGAAGAGTATAAACTGGAAGGCAGTAAAATAAGTACATTGATGGTGCTATATAAATAATAATAATAATAATAATAATAATAATAATAATAATAATAATAAGCAATATGATGCTTTCAATTTTTTGTTAATGCAGTCCCCATTTCCTGTAAGCTACTGCTGTAGTGTATTATGTGAGTTACTGCAATGGCGTGGACTACTCGACTAAGAAATTTAAGAGAGCGAAGGATTTAATGGAGCAGCAGGTGGTATTGCAAACAGCATCTGTGCAACTAGCAGCAGGATTTTAAGCAGGAATCCATATCAGGAGTGTGATCTGGAGCAAACAGGGCTGGGGCACATGGCAGCTCTTTCTCTGAAAGAAAAGTGGAGAGGTTAACCAAACACTTTCACATGCATGCTAAAAGGAACAGGTACATGTGGTGCTTGGGAGCTCTGACATTTGCCCAACAAGGAACCCCTGGTCCTTCTTTCAAAGTGTTCAGGGACAGGCTGCAGTGGCATAGCAGGGATGGAAGGACACTCTGCACATGCTCTGAGGTACTTTCTTTATTATGGAACATATCTGATACTTGGTCAAAAGGGAGAGGGAGTTGTGCTAGAGGAGAAGGGTATTCATAACCATTTGGGTGGCAGGTCGTTCTCAGTGTCTGTTCCTACCACATAAAATCTGTCCAGCCCTCTCTGGTTTTAGCTTCCACCTTCAGCCAAATATCTTCTTATTCAGGAAGGTATTTGAAGCCTGTTATTGCTGATGTTGCTGTTGGTTCTTTTGTGGGTTTTCCCATTTTGCTATCATCTTGACTTCGTTTGGTGGTTCTTTTTTTGCTGACTGATTGTCGTTTTTGAGTGCCTTTCAGCAGAAAATGTAACTAAAAACTCTTATGAAAGAAATGAAGATAATGAAAGCAACTGTAAGAATGTGTGTTTCTCTGTACACCGCTGAGCCTGGCAGAATAGACCCTTTATTAAGGCAGGCCAAAGTTCAAAAGATGAGAAGCTAGCTCTGATGAGAAATAGATGACATGACATCTCAATTAACGATCTCATTGGACTCCATAGAGGGGAATTCGGAATCTTGCATTTACATGAGCTAGCCTGGTTCTTTGCTTGTCTAACCTTTTTTGCTGCGCTAACCTTGGTAGCCAAGACAACTCCATTTGCTTAGGAGACAGCTGGGTTTATTTATAAACTCAAACTATGTGGAGAATAAGCTTCACTCTTTAATTGGGTTCTAATGAGATGGCAAAACAGTTTGCCCACAACTTTGTTAACTTGTTTTCCAAAAAAAAAAACCCAAAATAACACCCACCCCATTTTTTTAAAAAAATAAAATAACTTCTTTTAAGCTGATGCAAACTTATGAACACAACAATCATTAATAATATTGAGTAACCTGGTTATCCCATCCTACCCCTCCCCAATATGCCTTTTCCTTGGAAGCTGTATCATACATAATGGATTTTACTACAGTTATGTGCCCTTGTATAACTCCTACTCTGGGGAAAGATTTGTTGAAAATATAAATGAGCTTTCTGAGAGCAGAGGCGGGCAATTTGCAGCGCTATGAAGGCTATTCTGGAAATGTAGTATGGGCCAAGGGAGCTGCAGCTCATTTGAATGTGTGAATATTCTGACTTGATTAAGATAATTGGGATGACCCTGGGAGATGCTAGGCCAAGTATAGTGAATACATCTCACGTCTCCTATGAAGGGACTGAGTGGTGGAATGATAAATGTTGAAGTGCAGACACTCATCATGACAGTCCCTCACGGCCACACCCCCATGGGGAGTCCAGAAATACCAGCAGCTGTGTCGATCCGAATTAACAAACCAGTTCTAGCAGTTTTCGTCTCCACCAGGAATAGGCGTATCATAAAGCTAATAGGTCTTACTCACCCATTCAAGATCAAGCCCACCCTTTCCTCCACCAATATGTAGTTTTGCTCTTAGTTTCTGGCTGGAACCAGGGATGATGATGGAGAAATCTGCAACGGATTCGAATGAGATTAGTTTTCTATGAATCTGACCTGTGAATTCTGCAGCAGATGGGACTTTTCCAAGTCCACTGGATTCTGCAGAGTTGTGGACCAGTTTTTGTTTAATTGTTTGTTTGTTATACTTGGGGGGGATTTGTGCAAATTTTCACTTGAGATAATGCTCAATAGCACTAATGCACACTTGCACAAGTGGAACAAAATTCTCATACATCCCTGAAAAATATCCGATTCCATCCATGAATGGACAATGAAACAAAAGATGCCCTGCGAAACTAAGATGGAATGGGGCTAGATCTAGAGTGTCATCACACGGTGGAAAATCATGTTTCCTTACCATCGCTTCTCAGCCCACACATTTGTCCCTCATTACTTCCTCATTCTTAAGGGAGAGGAAAGAGGAAGTAAACAACATGCGGTGGCCCATTCAGTGGGCCGTTTTGATCGTGCTGCTTCTCCTGCCCACAGCAGGAGATAGTGGCAAGTTCTGTCTCAAAAAATAAGTCAGGCTTACTGGGGTGTTTTTTGTCGCAGGAAGAAGGCCAGAAGGGGTGGAAGGCATGCGGGAGGCAGATGACATCATGAGAGGGACCTGAGAAAATCCGTGAGTGCCCAGTAACGAGCATGCAATAAAATGCGCCTTTGATGGTGCTCCTCCTATATTACTGCTTTATAGTGGTATTAAAGTGCCCCGATAACTGTTGGGGCACAATCCACATTCCATATACCACTTCCACATTGTTATTTCCTACTTTTTATTTCACATTTGTAATGATTCAACACAAGGTGTAGATCAGGCCATACAAAATCCATACATCCCTAGCTGGAACAGGCACAACAAGGATGAGCGTTGGTATGACTCCTGCTGGTTTCAGGGACACTACATTTATTTATTTGCAACATTTGTATACCGCTGAATATTATAGAATCTCTCACACCATTGACATACAACATTAAAATACAGTATCAAAACATAGCATAAAAACACAGCTTTTATATATGTCCAGCAATAAAAGAGCAGTAAAATGGAGTGGTATAATTAATTTATTTAAGGCCCAGGGAAAGCCTAAACTAAAACCAGAAAGCATTACATCCCCTGGCGGAGCCCAAGATGAATGTCTGCAACACTGCATCCTACATTATCATCTTAGGACTCTGACTATGTCGTCACCCTGAGTCTACAATACCCAGACAACCTTTTTATCCCCTTCCTATTCCCTGTCCTCAGCCAACTTGAGTTTGTAACATTTTGCTTAACGAAGAGATCTGTAGATTTCGAAAACTTGCACATTCATTGTGATCATTGAGGTGGATTAATACACGTATTATACTAAATGGATTTTGGACCTGTTAATATACTATGCTTTTGCAAACAAATCTGAATGAGGAGAATTTGCTTGAGACCTGCCCTACCTCTCCCATTTATTTCAGCTTTTTTTTTTTTTTTTTTTTGGCAAGAATAAGGAGTATAAACCAATGGTATTTGCGGAAATCACACTACAAAAGGAAAGTGTTGCTTAGGCTTGCTTTGCAAGATCAAGTGGTTAAGAATATTTTATTTTATTTAATATTGTATTTAGGGAAACGGTACATTTCTTCCCTTGCTGTCGCTTTTAAATCAAACCCGTGCAGAACCCCAGTAGTTGCAAATTGGTTGCAATCAGTTATACCTTTTGCTCTCCTCACTTTTACTGTAGCAAACTGTAGATCAAAAGCCTGGAGCGCAATTAGTTGTTTTGCAAAGTGCACCAGAACATTGGATTTAAAACATCTCATGCCCTTTTGTTACCCATCAAAGTGAATATGTTATTGCTATATCGGAACATTGATGTGATAAACCAAGGCTTCCAAGAACAAAAGCTTTCTTTTAAAATGTAATCCTTTTATGATGGCACATTTCTCCCTTCCCTTTTTGTGTCTGTTACAGTTGCTTCTTCGGCTGTCTTTTGCTAGCCTATTTTCTTTTTGATCCAAAGCGCGTTTATTGACTGTGCCATTGAATCTCAAGCCTATTCATGCCTACTCAGAAGTAAATTCCGCCAGTTTAAAAGGGGTTTATTCCCAGGTAAGTGAGTACAGGATTATTGCAGCCTTCATTTCCTTTTCTCTGCAACCAATTTTCCCTGCAGGGGTGCTGCACTAGCACTATTTGCCTGCTCCCATTCCGCTCCCCACTCATGCTTCACCTTAATCCACCCCTTCCTAAAGGCACAAAGAGAAGCATAGTTAATCCCCACCAAACGAGTCATAAATAAAGGCCTTGACAATATCTGTAATGTTGATCTCTGTGGGCTGCCATGACAAACCACTTGGAAACTGCACAGCAGATTCAGAAGGATTATGAACTGGTACAAGCCCCAGAAAACCCAATTGCACTGGCTCTCCTGGGGTCAAACAACAAGGCAAGGGCGGGGAACCTGTGGCCCTCCAGATGTGGTTGGACTCCAGTTCCCATCACCCCAGCCAGCATGACCCATGGTCATTGTAGTCCGACATCTGGAAAGTCACAAGTCTCTCACCCTGCACGTTCTGTGGATGAGCTTCCTGGAATTTTGTGGTTGGCCATAGTTGGAACCTTCTCATCCAGGACTTGATGGGGAATTCCAGGGGTGGGGAATGTGCACCCCTCCAGTTGTTGTTGGACTGCAATTCCCTCCAGCCTCAGACAGTGATATATAATGTATTGGCTCCCAATCAGTTTCTGGCTTTAAAAAAGTTGAAGTACTTCAACACCATGATGATGATGATGATGATGATGATATCAATATCTCTTTTCTTGCTGGTGGCAGTTTTTCTAGATGGACATGATGGGCTTTGCCAAGTCATGCTGGTGGTGTGTGTGTGTGTGTGTGTGTGTGTTTTACAGATTCAGGAATTCCCTGACAATTGAGCATGTTTAGAATATGACTGCTTTCTAGATGTTGGTGTGGATGTATTTTGGTAGGCACAGTTTCTGAAGTTTTTCTGTGATGTCAGTGACTGATGTGACTAACGGAATAATTGTGACCTTTTCCTGTTTCCATAGTTCTTTGACTTCCATGGCCAGTGGTGTATATTTTTCTCTCTTTTCCTCTTCCTTTTCAACAACATTTTTGTCATTTGGTATTGCTATGTTGATGAGTTTTGTGGGGTTTTTTCCTTTTTTTTTTGTCTATGACCATTATGTCTGGTCAGTTGCAAGGTATTGTTTTGCCTGTATGAATTGTTCTGTCCCAGTATATTTTATGATCTGCATTTTTCAAGATTATTTTGGGTGAGTATGTATAGTAAGGTGTAGGTTGTTTGATAAGGTTGAATTTGATGGCCATTATTTTTGCAGCTGTATTGTGTCTGTCCGTATAGTACACTCCTGCCAGAATTTTACATCATCCTGTTACATGGTCTATTGTTTCTTGGAATTGATGTCGTTTCCTGCATATGTCTGTTGTTACATTGTTCTCTTTTATTTTTGGTAGTTCTTGATTGCTATAACTTGATCCTATAGAGCTATTAGGAATCCTTCTGTTTCAGGAAATAGCTCACCCTTTCTGAGCCATTTGTATGATTGTTGTTTATTTGTAGGTTCTGTATTATATTGTAGTGCTTCTCATGGAGTGCTTTTTGTGCCCATTTGTCTTTTTTCTCTGCGAGTGAGAGTGGTCGTGTTTGGTCTTCATTTTATAGTGCTAGGTTGAGTGGGGTGAAGTTTTATCTGCTTTTACTATGGCTTTATGAATGGGGTGTTTTTAGTGTGGAAGAATTCTCTGAGTGATTTTATCTGTTTATCATGGATTGTGTTTGTTGTTGTTTGTTTGTTGTTGTTGTTGTTATTATTATTATTATTATTATTATTATTATTATTATTATTATTATTCTACACCATCCAATAGCTGAAGCTCTCTGGGCGATTCACAACAGTTCACAAAAAATACAAGCCACAATATGATACAATATTAAACAACATTTCATGACACAACATCATAATAAAACATGATCTCATTTTTAAAGAAACGTACAGAATTTAGTACAATGTAAACTGTTAAAAACAATGTCAATGAACAGTTTCAATCATAGACTTGTTCAAGACAGCTGACTTAAGTGCCCCATCATGTGCCAATAAGTGCCTGGGAGTAGAGGCCAGCCTTATTCTGGCACCAAAAAAGATGACAGTGTTTGCCGCAGGTGGGCTTCAGTGGGGAGCCCATTGCCTTTAATTCCCTTTAATCACTCCATTTAATATTTAAAGCCTGATGCCATATGGCAGCCTTCTCCAACTGATGTCCTCCAGATAGGTTGGACTACAAATCCCATAATAGCCAACTAGCATGCTCATGGAGCATGCTGTCTGTGTATGATGGGTGTTGTAGTCCAACACATAACAAGGGTGCCAGGTTGGAAAAGGCTGCTGTTTGGCTTCAGCAGATACAAATGGAATGCTTCCTCCCATAGGCAATGCCTGTCATGTTGTTTTCAGATGACACTCTGTTAGGGCTTTCTTGGCCCATGGAAGCTAGGAAAGTAGCCCAAATAAGCAGGGCCTCCTCAGTAGTTGCACCCTCATTGGGCAAGTCCGAGCCCCAAGGAGTACAGAATGTTGCCTTCCTGATGAGCTCAAAGAGACTTGTAAATGTGTTGGCTTCATAAGACTTGCGAGCAATTATTTCAATATTGTGTTAGCATTGTTCTGGATTTTTTAAATTACCATTTCAATGGTGTTTTAGTTAGAAATTGATCATGGTAGTCTTGAACTCTTTCAGTGGAGGGCAACAAGGATGATCAGGGGTCTGGAAACAAAACCCATGAGGAGGGACTGAAAGAACAGGTCAATCACAGACTCAGAAATAATAAAAAGAAGGAGCCAATTTCAGGTAGAATTTCTGCATATAGGAAGCTGCCTTATATGATTATATCTGTTCATCTTCCCAAGTATTGATGGGTAGGCAATCTGGTACTCTCCAGAGGTTTTGGACTACAATTCCCATTATATCTGACCATTGGACATTCTGGCTGGGGTTTACAGGAGTTGTAGTCTGAAACATCTGGAGGCCACCTGGTTGCCTGCCTCTCCAACCTTCCAGGGAGCGTCCCCTCCTCACTTTCTGCTTGACCCTTTCTTCAACTTGAGATTCCAGGCATTCAATTAGAAACATTTGTGAATGCTAAGCCTGTGCGACACCAGAGCTATAGGGCACCCCCAAGGATCAAGAACCAGGAAAGACAAAAACACAGCCTTGGGTATATTAAGTAGATTTTGAAAACTTAATTAAGTGCAGTATTAAGGTTAGGAAACTGTAGAAGAAAAACCCAAAAACTTTAAAAGCGCAATGTAAAAGAAAATCGAGCCATTCTTGTCCTCATACATTAGAATGAAGGTCTTAAATTTCCTCAGATGTTTCTGCCTGAAGAGGAACAGAATTTTGGGACCCCCCCCCCCCAAAAATTTTTTTTACAACTTGGCACAAATTTCTCAAGGCGTGTGTGTGTGTCCTTACATCAAGATTTGTTCATTATTAATTGCTCACTCCGATACATGTCTATTCAGAAATAGATCCCATTTGATTCAAGGAGAAAGACTCCCAGGACTGCAACTGAAGATCACGGAACGCCGTGAGGCTTGTACTAATTCCCCTGGTCCTTGTGAGAAGATGGGGCACACAAAGATTAATTAAATGGATTAATTAAGAAGATTAATTAAATGGATTAGAATATTGCAATGTGTTGTACAAGAATCTCCCTTTGAAGCAGACTTGGCAACTTCCATTGATGCAGAATGTGGCTGGTACCAGCTGCCAGGAACATACTGAGCTCCTGGCTGCTGCTGTTGTGTTTCTGGGGACACACAGAAACACATTAGCAGCCAGTTTGAGGGATTGAGGACGGGGTGGGGTGGGGGAGGGGAACCTGGCTTCAATACTCCACTATCTGGTGGAGATCTCAAGCAGGTAAGTATAGAAGGAGGCTCAGGTACCCCAATCCCAGCCCATATAGAGCTTTAAAGTAGGGGTGTGCACAGACCCCCCGATCCGCTTCTCTTCCAGATCCGCAATTTGCGGATCGGGGCGCTTTGCTCCACCCCGCTCCGCCTATAGTTCGCTCCGCTGCGGAGCTCCGCTTTCCCCCCCCATAGGCTTGCATTGAAATCCAAAAAAGTATACAACTTTTTTTCTGTTAAAGTTAGAAACCTCAAGTTTGGCACCATGACACCTCATGGACATATACACACGCATGCCAAGACTCAAGCCAATCCCATCACTCCCTGGTTTTTTGGGAATTTATGAAAATCGGACACCCCATTTTCAGACATGGACTGTTCTCTGACATTTTGACAGGTAAAAAAATTGGAAGTGGGCACCCTCACAGATGCCATCTAGATCCACATGGATGCCAAGTTTCAAGCAAATCCCATCATCCCCTGATTTTTGGGGAATTTATGAAAATCAGACACCCCAGTATCTCAGGGATTTTAAAGCTGCAGACAGGAGCCATTTTAAAGGAAATCCCAACATGCCATGAATTGGGGAGTAGATAAACCTATATGAATCTTCTTCCACACTTGAAAAATTGATTTGGAACGTCCAAAAGTCTAAGTGAGCGCAGGAAGGACTTATCCCCTGAGTCAAAGCAAGACACACAAAAACCATCCCTGCGAGGGAGGGAAGGCAGGCAGGCAGCAGACATTTCTGGGGGCACAAGGAAGTGAGCCAAGGATAGTTTCAAAGCCAGTAATGCAAACCATCCCTGTGAGGTGGGAGCAGCACAGAGAGATGCCTTTTCTTTTGCATCCCATAACTAGGAGGCTAGGAGGATAAGAGTAAAGCTTTGTGATCCTTGCTTCAGAGTTGATTGACTGCACTGTGATCACAGCC
The DNA here is from genome assembly GCF_023053635.1 of Elgaria multicarinata webbii. NCBI lineage: Eukaryota > Metazoa > Chordata > Lepidosauria > Squamata > Anguidae > Elgaria > Elgaria multicarinata. The sequence continues at coordinate 21,998,545 of NC_086175.1, read as the reverse complement.
ATTATTAAACAACAACAACAACAACAATAGTAACGTTAATAATAGCAGTACTAATTAATATTAATAGCAATAATAATAATAACAACAACAACAACAATAAGGAGTTGAACCACAAAGAAAGCCTTCCTGACTTCACTGAAGAGGAAAAGCCAGGAGAGCTTGGGCTATGGGGTGTAATTATAAAATGGAATAAATAAATAAATAAACAAAGGAAGGGTAGAATTAAAAGCAGCAGTGTTGCTGAATAAACAACAGGAAGAATTTTTTTTAAAAGGCTATATCTGTCTTTTACCAGTAAGAGAGAAGTGGACGTACCCAGGGGGAGGGGGAATTATGCCAATTTGACTGTCCCTGTCTAGGGACCACTCTTTAAGAAGCAAACTTACACTTCAACTCATGATAGGCATTGCTTCTCCACTGGTTACTCTTTGGAGGGCTCTGATGACCTTCCAAGGGTGGGAGAGTGTGTGTGCACTGGGCACATCCACATGCCCTAGGGGACCTCATCCCCTTGCACCACATCTATTCAGTTGTTCACCAAGGTTAGGGTGGGTAGCAGTGCTGTGTTTCCTATCTGTTATTTATTTGCTTAGTATATGATTTCAGGTTGTGTTTGTGCATTTGGTGGGGCTACTGTTTTAAAAAAACACTGGGAAAAGTCCGTTCAGACTAAGAAAGAGAAGTTCGCAGTATCCCAAGTATCCCATTTTGCCTATCCCCTCCTTCAACTTTGGGATCATGTGATCATGACCGGGAGTTGACTCTGCCCCTCAGCACTTCAAAAAGGTAAATCTCCCGGGTTTTTTACCCGGTTTTTTAAAAAAATATAGCAAGCGAACCGCACCACGCAGAGAGCTGAGAGTAGGCTCAAAATGACCCCCAGCCACGACTCTCTAAGCACAAGAAGTTTCAGAAAGATAGCTTAAAAAACAACACAGTTATCCCCTTTTCTTTTTTGCAATGCAATCCTATGGGCGCTTCTCTTCACGGAGCAGGCCAATTTGCTTCTGATTCTCCGATTCTAATCGGAGTGGAGCACACCTCTACTTTAAAGGTTAAAAAATGATACTTCCAGTGGAGGCTGATGGCTTCAATTTTAATGGGGTCTTGGCTCTATTCTAGGTTTCAGGCAGAACTCTAAAGGAGCTATCCAAAATGCTGGACCTATTTTAGGGCTAAGGTTCAGCACTATGGATAACTCTTTTAGAATTCTGGCTGGTTTTGACTAAAACCACACAGTCCCACTCAAATCGGAGCCACCAGCCTCTAATAGGTACTTCGAAGTGTCCTGAAATCCAAGGGGCATTGCCTACTGGGATCCATATTAAACAAAAATGCTTAGCATGGATCAATATAGAACTGTCCCGAGTTTTATACTTTTAATCTAGAGGGCACTATTTTAGACGTAACAGCTCTAATAAAAGGTCTTCCTCCATGTGTGGAGCAGTGGCAACTGTTGAAAGGGCCTTTTCGGTGATGGCACCTTGCTTCTGGAGGTTCACTTGGTACTGCCAAATTTATGTTTCAGGCACTAGGTCAAGTCTCCCTGCTCCCCTGCAGTTTTTTTGTTAGCATCTAGAAAAAGGGCTTGCTTGCTTTATAACACACATAGTTCTATCCTTCTCTTTTACTATCAGCATATTCCTATACATTTATTCAGAAGTTCATTTTACATATTCTGCGGTGCTTCCTCCCCAGTAAGTGTATTTAGGATTGTAGCCTGCAATCCTATGCAAATTTATCTGGGAGTAACCACCACCGAACTCAATGGGGCTTAGTTCTGAGTAGACATATACAAAATTGCACAGTATTGCATATGTTTATTTAATTCTGCTGCACTGGTTAAATTGTTGCTTTTATTATTTATTCTCTTCTTTGGGACTTCATTCCAAATTGAAAAGCAGGCTAAAACATATCCAAATAAATACATTATGTAAAATAAAAGATAATGGGAAGAAAGCACCAAAAGCAATTCCTGCAATCTGTAACCAATTCCACAAATCATTAATTGGTTGATGGACAGCTTCTCTCTCCCCTTTCCCACCACATTCACTGCAAGGATACAGCTCAATTTAAGATAGTTATTTTTTTACTTTTCCATTGCCAGCAGGAGCCTACCTCTGTCGTCTTCCATCTTCTAAGTCATTGAATATAATGTTTAGGGAGCCACTTTGCTGTTGTTTTTAATTCCTGCACAACATTTCTCAAGAGGTTTTTGTGCATCCCTAAAAGCAACTGTAAACACAATCCAATCCCCGTCTACTCAGAAGGAAATCTACTAACTCAGTGGGGCTTACTCCCAAGTAAATGTATATAGGATTGCAGCATAATGACTCAGTCTTACCCATGTGTATTGTATTCAATGGGGCTTTCTGACACATCAGTGGCTATGGAGTCGAAGGCTAGAACTGAGGTTAGCAGGTGAAACTGCCCACCGTTTAGGTCAGTGCCATGAAATATTTTACCTCCATCGCTACAGATCAGGCTGCTGTTGAAGGCATAGGAGCAGGAGCAGTACCTAAGTTGGCAGAGCCCCATCATGTACTTTGATGGGGCTTGTGAATCCCTTCTGGGTTTCAGCCAGAACTCTAAAGAAGCTATCCAAGGTCCTGAAAGTATTTTGAGTCTAGGGTTCAGCAGCTGAGAGAGCTCCTTTAGAGTTCTGGCTGGTTCTGACTGAAACCCAGAAGGGATTCACAAGCCCACCAAATTCAAAGCCACCAGCTTCCACTGGCAAAGTCATTTCTCTGAGGGTGGTTTCACAAGTAGCTGAAATGGCAGCATCCATGCACAAGAAGGAAGTATCACCAGGCTTGGCGTAACCACAAGGTTTGCGGAAGTACCAAAAAAAAAAAAAAACCCTTTCAGGAAAAAAACCCAGTTGCTGGGGAACATGGGCGGGAGGGTGCTGTTGCTTCTTCATCCCTGGCCGATGGCTGGTTTGCCACTGTGCAAACAGAGTGCTGGACTTGATGGACCCTTGGTCTGATTCAAGGGACTCCCCTCCCCCCACCACACACTAAGCACCCCCATGATGACCGAAGATGTTCACCGGCATGCTGTCTGGCTGTTGGGAGTGGAAGGAAAGGAAAACTAGGCATAGTGGGGAAGGGGAGTGGGGTAACTGGAAGAGGCTGGAACCGTGACTGGAAGCTCTCCACTCTGCAACATCTTGGTACAAGTCCCACTGGTTTTCCTAGGATATTGGCCCTCTGACATGAACACCCTTAGGTGCTGATGTGCATACGGTAGGTACAGCTTGACATGAGAGCATGCGTCAGGCTCATGTGCCTTCTTCTGCCATGCCCAGAAACTCTCATGACAATTGAGGTTGATTCATGTACATGCTTGCATGTAGGTTCTGGAAACCATGTAAAGCCGCCCAACTCCCCATGCAAAGTGGCCTCTTTCATGTGATCTGCCCCAATTTAAGCAGGAGGTGGATCACATGATTTATACAGGCAGGTACTTTACTTGTGTTTCCTTTTGTTTCAGTTTCACAGTTGCATGTCTTGCAGAAGATGGTGCCCAAACCTATGTTGGAAGTAACTAAGATGAAGAGAACTAAGACAAAATCCCTTTGGCTTAAATATGTTGGAAGGTATGGCATAAATTAGAATAATAGAATAGTAGAGTTGGAAGGTGCATATAAGGCCATCCAGTCCAACCCCCTGCTCAATGCAGGCATCCACCTTAAAGCATACCCGACAGATGGCTGTCCAGCTGCCTCTTGAATGCCTCTAGTGTGGGAGAGCCCACAACCTCCCTAGGCAACCGGTTCCATTTTCATACTGCTCTAACAGTCAGGAAGTTTTTCCTGATGTCCAGCTGGAATCTGGCTTCCTGTAACTTGAGCCCATTATTCCGTGTCCTGAGATGATCAAGAGATCCTGGCCCTCGTCTGTGTGACAACCTTTCAAGTATTTGAAGTTCATGTCTCCCCTCAGTCTTCTCTTCTCCAGGCTAAACATGCCCAGTTCTTTCAGTCTCTCTTCATAGAGCTTTGATTATGGATCACTGAAGTATTGACTTATACACAGTTGACTTATGCAGCAGTGTTGACTTATACAGAGAAGGCATGGCAACATAGCATCTACTATTGGAGGCAAACTAGAGCCAGTTTAAAAGAAGTTCAAATCAATTTACTTTATTAGTCTTTATACACACATCTTCAGAGAAGGCTATCTCACACTGCTTAACTACAAGCACCCCCTAACAATGGTGGGACCATTTCATTACCCTTCCTATTATAATGTAATATGCATTTTTGCTCTTTGTTTTCATGGGACGGGACCTCTGAAACTTGGTATGTTTTAGGGCCTCAGCATGTCTTAATCTGGACCTGCTTGTATTACAGGAACAATCCGGACTATGTGTGTTAGTTAGCCCTTAGAACCTAAATAGGGGCCATAGCTGAGTGGCAGAGTCCCTGCTTTGCATGCAGAAGGTCTCAGGTTTGATCTCCAACATCTCTTTTCTGGGTGGGGGTGCTAGGAATGAATCCTGACTGAAACCCTGGAGAGCCACTGCCAAGACAGTGTCGACAATACTGGCTTAGATGGACCAAGGGTCTGACTCTGGCCTGGTTCAGACCACACGCTAAACCATGCAGCATGGTTTAGCGTGTGGTGTGAACCAGGCCATTGTCTATAACACAGCTGCTAGTGTTCTTAATCTGCAAGACGCTTGCTGTACATGGATCAAACTTGAGTGCAGACCCAAATTCATTCCGTATTAGATTTTTCTTTTTCTCAGGGCTAAGATCTCCAAAAACAGTCTTCTAACAGGATTTTTTTTGAAGAACTTGATAAGCTCTTCTACTGGAAGTGAGAATACGCAATCACTTCCTGAATAGGACTGCTGAACTGACAAATACAGTTCTAACTGTTATTAGATTGTAAGCCTATGCGGCAGAGTCTTGCTATTTACTGTTTTACTCTGTACAGCACCATGTACATTGATGGTGCTATATAAATAAATAATAATAATAACTACAGCTCTAAGCAAATTGATCATGAACTTAAGACTCACACTAACTTTAATGGGATATACTTCCAAGTAAACATATTTAGGACTGGGTTCACAGGAAGCTTGATTGTAAAACCCTATAACAGCTATGGAAATGAATTAACAGATTCATAAATTCTTTTGAAGTCTCAAAGCGTTCACAAAAATCCTTTTTTTAAAAAAATGCATTTTACTATTGTTATAACTGCAGTCTTAAGCAAGCCCAAGGAGAACGACAGTATAACCAGCATTGTTTTGTAGATAAGCCCAGAAGGAAGATAAATCTTCAGTTTTGAATTTAGTATGGAAAATGGCAGTATGCCTTTGAAAACGAATGATCTATGCTCCAATAATTAAAATGGAGAGAGGGTCAGAGAACATGGGAAACAGAGCATTTTTTAAAAAATCTCCAAAAAAGTATTTGTTCAAGGACCACATCAGAACCAGAAGCTTGGATTTTAGGAACTTGTGGAAATGACTGGGATGTGTAAAAGCCAGGAATGGAATGTGGGTCTTTTATTTTTCCTGGGAAACTTTTGTTAAAAAAACCCTTTTATTAGAAAAACAAAACAAAACAGGAAAATCAAGGAATGAGGGAGATGTGGAAGATTAATTTTCGCAAGAACATTACAAACAAAGAGGAAATCTGCCCAGAGCTCAGGAAAACACGCAAGACGTATTCTTTCCTGTCCCCAAACTGGAGACAGGCAACCGTTTGCAAAACCGCAACCGTTTGCAACACCGTTCAAGGCAGGGGGAGGGTGGACTTCTCCACAGTTGCAGCAGCCGGTGTGTTGCAGCGTCTCTGCAGCAGCTTTGTTGCTCTGGGTTTGTGCTCACTCTTTCACACACATACGCACAATCCACTGTGTCTACACCAGTCCATGGTGACTTCCAATGACCCTCGCCAAAAAAAGGGGCTTGCGGATTGAAGTCTGCTAGAGCCATCGCTAGATTTAACGACTCCTGCATTAGCTGCTCTAATTCCCGACACACACACACACACACACACACACACGTGTAATAGCCCGTCTGTGCAAGCAACCGAAGCCCACCAGTCTGCTCCTTCCAAACTGATTTGCAGTCTTTTTAAAAAACAAAACAAAACCCCACTTCCCACTTTCACAGCAGCCTCACACACACACGGTTGTCTCCTACTTTTAGAAGACCGATTGAAACGAATGGGACTTAAGTTCGCCCAACACTGGATACAATCCCTGCACACGGCACTTGGAAATGCATGCAGTTGACTCGCAGCAGCGTTTGCAGCGCGCCCGACACATGCCTTTTCCTCACTGAAACCAATAGGAGCCGAGGCGATTTCAGAGAAAGTGGCGAGGACGGCAGGAGCTGTCATTTATCCGCCTGGGCTGCGCTTTACAGGGGCAGCGTGATCCGATAGTCTCGGAAATCCCACCGAACTCAACGGGGCTCAATCGAGTGAGGATTGCAGCTTGGAAAAAAGGGGGGGGGATTCGCTCCCGCAATCCTGACGCGGCTCATACTTGGCCGCTGAAACTCCCGCGGGTGGCAGCCGCTCCGGCGCACGAATCTGGGCTGAATGGCAGCTGAACGGCTTGCAAGGCGCTAGCAGCGACCTCTCCGGTGAAGGGAGCCAGCCGAGGGCCGCTGGATGGGGAGGCGCACGGGGGAGAGAGCAATTGCTCGGGAGTCTCCCCCCGCGTAGGCGGCGGGCTCCAGGTTTGGCACGAGTTCGATTTCAGTGTGCGCGCAAAAAAATAATTACAAAATCATCATCATACGAAAAAAAAAAAGGGGGTGGGAGCTCTGCGCTCGGGCTCCTCTGCAATTGGGGAAGGAAGCAAGAAGAGGGAGGAAGAGCCTCGCGTCAATGTCAACGCACCCCTGCCCCCTCCTCCTCCCCCCCCAGCCACCCACCTACCCCATGCCTGAGCTCTCCGCGCCGTCCGCCTGCCTCCCTCCCCGCCACCTCCCCACGCCTCCTGCGAGCTCGCAGCGGCTCTACATAAACACGGCCCCGCTGGCTGCCAGCGCCTCGTAGCCCGGAGACCAGAGAACAGGCGCGCGGCTCGGATCGGGCGCCGACGGGAAAGGGAGACGCCGGAGCGAGCGGGGCGCGCGGCGAAGACGAGCCGGGGACGGGGAGCCACAGCAGCAGCCGCCGCAGCAGCCGCGGCGCTTCGGAGGCGCCTCGCGGGCTGCCCGGGTTCGAGAGGAGGCAGGAGCCGAGCGAGCCGAGGGGGACGGGGTCCTCCCGGCCTGGAGTAGAACAGGAGGGCGCCGCCGCAGAGGAAGGGCTCCCTCGGGCATGGCCTTAGCGGACAGCGCTCGGGGGCTTCCCAACGGGGGCGGTGGGGGCAACAGCAGCGCCTTGCGGAGCGGCGCGCGATCGCAGCCGCCAGAGCCCACGGCGTCGGCGCCCGGCGGCTGCGAGGGTTTCCCGGAGATCGTGGAGCTGAACGTCGGCGGGCAGGTGTACGTGACGCGCCGGGGCACGGTGCTGTCGGTGCGGGGCTCGCTGCTGTGGCGCATGTTCTCGCAGCAGGAGGCGGCCGAGCTGCCGCGCGACTCCAAGGGCCGCTTCTTCCTGGACCGCGACGGCTTCCTCTTCCGCTACATCCTGGACTACCTGCGCGACCAGGAGCTGGTGCTGCCCGAGCGCTTCCCGGAGCGCAGCCGCCTGCAGAGGGAAGCCGAGTACTTCCAGCTGCCCGACCTGGTGCGCCGCCTGGCGGCCGCCCCGCCCATCACGGCGCGCTTCTCGGGGCTTCTGCGCGACCCCTCGGTGTGCACCGACGAGCCGCCGGGGGTGCTGGGCTACTTGGAGGCGGAGTTCCCTGAGGCCGGCGGCGGCCCGGCGCTGTCCGCCTCGCCCACGTCCAGCCGCAGCCCGTCGGGGGGGCCCCTGCTGGCGCCGTCGCTCTCCCTGGACGCCGGGGGCGTGGTGGCCGGCAGGCGCTCGGGCTACATCACCATCGGCTACCGCGGCTCCTACACCATCGGGCGGGACGCGCAGGCCGACGCCAAGTTCCGCCGCGTGGCGCGCATCACGGTGTGCGGCAAGACGGCGCTGGCCAAGGAGGTCTTCGGCGAGACGCTCAACGAGAGCCGCGACCCGGACCGGCCCCCCGAGCGCTACACGGCCCGCTACTACCTCAAGTTCAACTTCCTCGAGCAGGCCTTCGACCGGCTCAGCGAGGCCGGCTTCCGCATGGCGGCCTGCTCGTCCACCGGCACGTGTGCCTTCGCGCCCGAGCAAGGCGGGCCCGCCGACGACAAGATCTGGACCAGCTACACCGAGTATGTCTTCTGCCGGGAGTGAGGGAGAGGCGCTCCCGCGAGGGACGAGCACAGCCGGGGGAGAGGGGCTCGGCCCCACATCAAGGCACCTGCCTCGCCCCACCCCCCAACCTAAGGTGACTACGGCCTGACTTCCAGAGGGTTCCTTCGGCTCGCCACCGCCTTTGCTTTCAGGGTCTGTAAATAACTGCAGGAGAGGCAGACCTTAGAGGGGTGTTGTCTTCCGTGGCGCATGGCGCTGAGGTAGACAAAGCTGCACCTCTTGGATTTCTGCCAGATTGAGGCCCAGATGGGGCCTTTGCCAAGCAATGGGGTGGTGACCCTAGAGCTCTTCCGCTTTGAAGAACCGTGCAGAAGGGGAACTGCCACACGGTATTTTTCCTCCTGTACAACTCTCAAAGCAGGAGTGGGGAAACTCAGGCCTGGGGGTTCCCACCCCCTTTCCCCTCAACCACCGGTTGTGTGGTGATTTTCTGGCTTTTGTGCAGTACCCCCATCCCGTCCCCACCCTCCGGCCATTCTAAAAGGTTGAGACGCCTCTCCTAAGGCTTAGTTGCTGGCAATAAGTGCTTTAAGCTTCCATATGCTGGTATTTTTTGTATTTTGGCCCCACCTCTTTGCTCCGCCCCTTTGTTTTTTGCCCTGAGCACCACTGGGAATCATCCCTGTGGAGCGTCTCTGGAACTGAATTCAGCCCCTGCCCTTAAAGAGGTTATCCACCCCTGAGTGAAAGGAACAGAGGTACAGAGCACCCTGACCCCCCCCCCCGAGACTTGGCAACCCTTTGCATATACTTGAGTGCCTCCCAGGATCCCTTCTACATATTTTTGCGCACTTGTCCCATGGTCATCTTTCCATAGCTATATATGATAGCTCATCCACCTCCCACTTGCACATCCAAAGAATGCTTTCTGTAATTGATTCCTTATTTAAAGGACACCCCTTTATCCCAAACCACTCTGAGAGCATCACAAATCTCCCTCTTTTTGTGACAGTTTAATCTGTACCCTAGCAAATACATGGAATGTACCTGCATCCCCCAAAGGGCTGGGAACCTCTGGCCCTCCATCTGTTGTTGGACTCTAAATCCCATCATCCCTGATCATTAGCCATGTTAGCTGTGGCTCCATGGAATTGGAGCCCAGCAACATCTGGAGCACAACAGGCATCCCATCTCTGGTATAAAGGGTCCCCGTATCTTCCTCAACTGCTTTGACCAATCCCCAGCCCTTTTCTTCCTTCTGCATAATGGTGCGGGTTGCATTACTTGATCGATCCCCTGCCTGCCTTCCCAGTTGCCAGAAAGTGTTCCCTTCCTGCCAGGGGGTGAGAGGAGGGAGAGAAAGAATTTCTGTTCACGTCTATGTTGGTGGCAAGATATTACCAGTGTTGCTTAATCATGCTCCTAAATTGGATAAAGTCGATGGAATGGAACAGCTATTTGAGACAGATAATTTAGTCCCAGCTCTTTTCTCTCCCCCCCCCCCTCCTTTTTGGGAGAAACGCTAGGAAATGTGACCTCCAGCACCATTTTATTCCCTCTGTTGTTTCCCGAAGTTCTCTTCAGAACTCTTGAACTGAATGAGCATCTGCGGTGGGCCAGAGAAGCTGGTGTCAAAGGACAGCCATCAAAGCAAGTACTTTTTCGGATTTTTAAAACCGCTTGAATGGTTGGAAGCTCCTTGCAGGAACAGATCATCGATTCAAAGAGACGAAGCAACAATCCTTTAAAAAACAGAGTATTTGAAAACTGTAATTCTCATGCGAGATGATAGTAAAGAAGAGTCCTTAATGAATATTCCAGTATTACCAATACTTAAGTGTGTGTATATATTAAAAACCCATTGCACACTGTTGAAATATTAAAGCAAGGTTACATGTGGAAACTCCCTGTATGATTTGGACCTTTGATTATGCAATGGCAATTTGGGGGCGGGGCTAAAGAGCTCCCCCTTGCTTTTGCCACGGATACCCTATTCACATGAGTATTGAAGTCTTGGATATGGAGGATTACCACAGATGGACAGATCCTATTAGTGTTGTGTGCAACTCTTCTTACGTTTTCTTGTTTGATGTCTTCAAGGCTAAGTCTAATGCTTCTTTGAAGAGTTTCTTGCTGGTTCCCCTTGCCCTCTTGGGCTAAAAAACACAGTGGTGATAAATGTGTTAGCTAGGCCATGCTGACAAATAAGATGGACTTTTTGAGTGGGATTTGGGCTTCCTCTCCAAATGTACAAAGGTAAAATTTATCTCTCTTACAGCATGAGCAATTCCCATTGTTTTTCTGTGGGGGTTACTCCTCTTGAAGCAGTGTGTTGAGATACAAGTCCATAAGTACTTAGGAATTTTGGCTGACATTTTCTCTAGCTGAAGGTACTAGATTAATATATAAGCACAAGTGTGTCTTTCCTAGGGTGACCATATGGAAAGAAGGACAGGGCTCCTGTATCTTTAACAGTTGTATAGAAAAGGGAATTTCAGCAGGTGTTATTTGTACGAATACAGCACCTGGGGAAATTCCCTCTTCATCCCAACAGTTAAGGCTGCAAGAGCACTGCCCTCTTGACCAGTTACAAAAGAGGGCAGGGCTGCTGCAGCTTTGTTATGATGAAGAGGGAATTTCAGGCATACAAATGACACCTGCTGAAATTCCCTTTTCTGTACAACTGTTAAAGATACAGGAGCCCTGTCCTCCTTTCCATATGGTCACTCCATGTTCCCCCCCTCTGGACGAAAGCTTTGATTTTTTTTTCCTCATTAAGCAGCTGAAGATCTTGATATATAAAGCATACTGCACTTCTTGCTTTAAAAGTATTTCCAGCTGCAACCTAACAGGTACTTTACACACAATCCAATCATTTGATGATACTTTAAGTGGTATACATTAAAAATTGATAATTGACTTCAGAATTAGTTTCTTACATATGACAATTCTTTGGTTCAGCGTATATAGGTGCTTATATTTTTGCCAAAGAATTTTTCCACTACATTCTCTATTTCAATCACCTCCCCCTCATCCCTGAGCTGTTGCTTCAAACAATGAAGTTTTCTTATTTCAGTAAAAGAGATGATTTTGAATTCCATTGCTTGCCTGTTTTGATTCTTGAGGATAACAGAGGGGCTCAAAACCACGCTACAGGCACAAGCAGAAAGGAACCCAAGTGAAACTCACATGCATCCATTTCCCCTCCTTGTCTATGGATGGAAGCTGGAATAAACCAGGATTTGGTTTTGCTTTGCCCGATTTCTGGCTTGGCATTACATGTGAACCAGGAATCATGGTTTAAAATAAACTTGTAATTTGCTAAACGAGACGGTTATGAACCTGTTTTGTTTAACTGTCTTATGTAACAAGCCCAAGTTTATTTTAAATCATGATTCCTTGTTCACATAACATGAAGCCAAGAACTGAGGAAAGAAAAACTGAATCTTGGCTTTCACTCCTCCTGGCTGTGGTCTTGAGCCCAACGCTTTTTGTGGACTCCTTTCTCCATGGGAACATAGTGCTAACCTACGGTTTAGTGTTATTTGTGAATGCAGCCAAAAGAGAAACTTTTGCTTTTAGCTAAATGTGTGGCTGACCCTTCAGACATTCATTTGACATTCTCCTGGGGCTTTATAAATCACAGTCAAGTGTTAAAACATCTCATAGCCATAGAAGAACATCAAATATTTTTGCTCTGCTGCAGATCATTTTAAAATGAGGTTGTTTTTTCAAAAGAAGCATATGAGAGAGAGAGAGAGAGAGAGAGAGAGAGAGAGAGAGGAGAGGAGAGCGCTTTTAAATAAGTAAAAGCAATAAGCTAGCAGTGGTGAGCCAGTGTGCTAGAAGAGAGGTTGTATACCCTGGTTGTCCTATGCCTTATTCTAAAATAATTCCATTGTGCATATTTTAGCTATACTGCAAGTGAGACTTTATTGATTGCAAATAAATATTTACAATGTCATTCCTGAGAGTCGATTACAGTCTTTTTCTAGTTTGTGTTGAGTAATTCTCTCTGAAGTATGTTTTCTAAACTTTTGTATAAGATCCAGATTGCAGTAAGTGCTTAAATTAGCTCCCCTCTTTTCTTTTTATTAAATGAATCTTGTACTGTAGCTTACTAAGTCTATCATAAGAGTTATGAATGCAGGTGATTTTAAATTGAATTTGTGACTTAGTGTGTACATAAAGTGTATAAACATTTTACACGAATCATTTAGTTTTTTATTCATTTACTAGTGCGATACAGATTTTCATATGCTGTACCTGGACCGACAGAGTACTTTCATATTAAGCTGTGTTCCTGTAACTATTTATATGGGGGAAGACTTGGAGTAAGAACTTCAGCAAAATTGTAGAAGTATGTTTGTCTACACTTACTTGCTTGAATGTGAATTAACAGCTAAACTTCATGATGGCTAAAATGCACCCCTCAAATGAAGACTTGTATTTTGATTAGTGAATGTTTATTTGCTAGCAGACTACCCTAAAGCTCCTATTATTTTTTAAATAAGAATGGGTATAATAAAATGAACTAACTAGTAATTTTTTTAATGGTTGTGTTCTGTGTTATTAAAGTTGTATTGATGGAATATTGGTTTTTCATTAGCAGTTGAATTATTGAGGATACTTATGTGAACTCCTTCCTCAGCCCACCTATGTGATTTGTAAGGTAGTAGGTCTGAATTTTAAGGCCAGGGTCCGGAACTAATCTTACATGGGGGACCAAATTGCCCCACACCATGTCCTCTTCAGGCTGAATGATGTCAGTGGCCATAACCGCACCTACTGAACCCACCTTTTCCTTGCCCACTTCTACGTCCTCCCTTAGCTGAGGAGTCCCATGCCTCCCTTAGCATGGAGAAAGGGACTCCATGCAGCCACTCTTCCCAGTACAGCTGAACTCCCCTGCTACCCACATCCCCACTGAGGTCTCCTAGTTGGGAGGGGAAACAGTGAAACATGGGAACAACTCACTATTACCTCAGATTGGAGATAATCACAGAGATTCTTCCGGGGAGGATCTTCCAAGGGGCGGGCCTTGTAGTCTGCCCCCTGGAGGAACCCAAGGAAGCTCTGTGGGCTGGGCAGGGAAGACTGGCAGGCCAGATTAAGAACTGCAGTTCTGCACCCCTTATTTTAAGGCTTCAAAACCTTTGCAGGCTCCCTTAGACAGAAAGCTTATTGGACGTAAGAAGCTGCCGGTGTCTCAGATAGGGCATCTTCCCTGCCACCTCAGTTTTAACTGGAGATGCCAACAATGGAAATGGCCATCCTTGGAGTGTGGCTTTGCCATGGTGTTTTGGACATCCTCCCTAACGGAGTAGCATACCGGTTAAAAACTTTTCTGAGGGAAGTGAATTGACTTCCAGGTAAACATTCAGGATGGGGATGCAAAACTGACTATTTTTATAGTAAAAAATTTTGTAGACAAATTCTGTTAAATCACTGGATCTGCATTGTTTCTGCTATGAAATTATTAATGCAGGTGCATTGGATTTAGTTTAAATTCTAGATTCACTCATCTTCCAATTACTTAACAGTAGATTGATAGGAGCAGCCTTACGCAACCTGTTGCCCTCCAGCTGTGTTGGACTACAACTCCCAGCATTCCCCAGTCAGTATGGCTGGCTGGGGAATGCTGGGAGTTGTAGTCCAACACAGCTGGAGGGCATCAGATTACGGGAAGGGTAGTATAGGCCTTATTCCAGACTAGCTTCTTGGTCTTAAATACACCTCTTTTGAAATTGATGGTATTGAAATCAGTAATTCTATTTGGAATTAGAGTGACAGAAATCAAAGTGGAAACCAGAGTGGTGTGAAGATTGCACCTGGGAAAGGCAACCAATAATTTACACAGACACAGTGTTGAGTTATAAATTGGCCACAACTTTATTGGTTACATCTTAGAGTTTGACGTGGTATGAGGGCTGGATCCCCCAATCGGTCAGCTCACCTGCTGACCCATTCACACCACAGCCTACGCGCTCAGAGGCACCACCGGGGGCAGGGGGGTTAGGCTAGACTAGCGCATGGGGGGTAGACCATGACATGGCATGGCATGGCATGTGCCATTCACATGACTCCTTCCCTGTTCCGCTGGGAGCGGTTCCAGCATACCATCCCCGAGCTGATCTGCAGCCCTGTGGCCCCACCCCCAGGACCCCCTTTCCTGCTGGGGGAGAGGGTGTGTACCCTGTTCCCCCTTGACTTGGATCCAGCCCAATACCATCTGCCCTGCCCTGAAAAGTTGTGACAGTGATGCTTAGCAGGTAACTGTACTACTAACTGCTACTACTACCTGCTATGAGGAAGGCAACCCCCCCCCCCGCGAGACACACCAATTCTTCCCCCAGGTAAAATTCCTTCCCAGCCCTGTCAGCTGACTGAAGTCCACAGCAATAGCCAACCTTGTTTACAGGGAGGGCAAGCTCCTCATGGCAATGTGTGTGCGCAGGAGGGAACCAGGCCACGAGGCCTTGTAGCTCTGGAGCAGACTGGAGGGAAAATTGCTCCCACCCAGCCGTCTGTGCCCAGACCTTCCCCCACACCTAGAACCACCAGCGCACGCCCTCGTGCTGACCCAGCCTCCTCCTTTCCTGCCAAGGCACCTGCGCCATGGCACAAAACAGAGCGCCCCCCCCCAGCTAAGCAGGGGACCTGGGCTGACTTTAGGAGTCTGAAGATTTTTGCTGCCACGTGCTCAAACTTCTTTTTTGCAACACCCAGGCCTAGATGCTTAAAAAAGGTGGGGAAAGATGCAGTTTCCAGTAGGGATGTGCTCCGCTCCGATTAGGAGCGTAGAAGCAGTAGCGGATTGGCCTGCTCCGCCTTACCCAGAGGCGGAGTAGGAGCGGACCGCGGACCCCCTAGAAGCAAGGCGAAGAGAAGCGACCATTTTTCGGAGCTCCGAGTTCAGTCGGAGCGCTCCGGTCGCCATCTTGAAAACATTTCGCCATAGGATTGCATTGCGGCAAATAATCGCGCATAACTACGTTGTTTTTGAAGCTATCGTTCTGGAAATTCTTGTGCACAGAGAGTCGTGGATGGGGGTCATTTTGAGACCACTCTCACCTCTCTGCGTGCTGTGGTTCACGTGCAATATTTTTTTAAAAATCGGGGCAACCGCGGGGCTCAAACTGCGTTTCGGCTTTTCGCCCATAGGATTGCATTGAGGGAAAGAATCGGGGATAACTGGGGGGGGGTTTAAGCTATCGTTCTGAAAATTCTTGTGCACAGAGAGTCGTGGATGGGGGTCATTTTGAGACCACTCTCAACTTTCTGCGTGCTGTGGTTCACGTGCAATATTTTTTTAAAAATAGGGTCAACCGCGGGGCTCCGTTTCGGCTTTTCGCCCATAGGATTGCATTGAGGGAAAGAATCGGGGATAACTGGGGGGGGGTTTAAGCTATCGTTCTGAAAATTCTTGTGCACAGAGAGTCGTGGATGGGGGTCATTTTGAGACCACTCTCAACTTTCTGCGTGCTGTGGTTCACGTGCAATATTTTTTTAAAAATCGGGGTTTGGGTTTTTTTTATTTTTTTATTTTTATTTTTTTGGAAGCGATGACAGGCACATTCAACTCCCAATCCTGATGAGAATTCATCTCCTCAGAAAGCATCCTCCTCCAATCCCAGCGTTGGAGGGGGGACTAAGGCAGACCCACCCTGAGAACTTTCTGTTTTGTGTCTCTTTGTGGGTTGGCGTTCGTGGAGGGAACACTTACTTAGCTAGTGCTCCTGCTTTGGAGATAGATTAATTTAATATAGGTTTAGTTTGGCGCGTGTGTGTGTTTGTTTGCTTCTTTCTGACTTGTAGCTTAGTTTGCCCTGTGTTTTCCCCTTACTTTGATTTAATATAAACTTTATTTTTGAATTTTGGAGTGTGTGGTTGGGTTGGTTGGGTTGGTTGCCCCCCCCCCTTCCCTGTATTAAAGCCTGACTGTTCTGCTTTTGTGAAAGCTTTCTTTTGAAAGCATACACACAGTTTTTGTCCCATTTCCCTACATTTATATTCTTAAACATATTTTATTATATTCTTTCACATAGTCCATTAGTATATATTCTCATACATATTATATTAGTATTCATATTTTGTTCTTCTTATAGTAGTGGTTGGTTCTTTTCCCCCCTCCCCTCTCTTAAATCCTGATTGTGTTTCCTTCTATCTTCTATATACCAAATATACCAAAAAAATTGGATTCTCTTTTTCTTCTCTGTGTAACTTCGACGGAGTGGGCTGCTTTTGTCAAGTTCAACAGGCAGCCACAGATTGAGCATTTTGGGGAAAGCATACGCACACCATTTCCCTATTCTTAAACATATTATTATTATATTCTTTGACATAGTCTTAGTAGTCTATTAGTATACATTCTCATACATATTATAGTAGTGGTTGGTTCTTTTCCCCCCTCCCCTCTCTTAAATCCTGATTGTGTTTCCTTCTATCTTCTATATACCAAATATACCAAAAAAATTGGATTCTCTTTTTCTTCTCTGTGTAACTTCGACGGAGTGGGCTGCTTTTGTCAAGTTCAACAGGCAGCCACAGATTGAGCATTTTGGGGAAAGCATACGCACACCATTTCCCTATTCTTAAACATATTATATTATATTCTTTGACATAGTCTTAGTAGTCTATTAGTATACATTCTCATACATATTAGTAGTAGTAGTATTCATATTTTGTTCTTGTTATAGTAGTGGTTGTCCCATTTCTTGTCCCATTTCCCTACATTTATTAGTAATATTCTTAAACATATTATTATATTCTTGTAGATATTCTTAGTAGTAGATATATATATATATATTAGTATATTCTCATACATATTAGTAGTAGTATATTTTATTGTTCTTGTCCCATTTCCCTACATTTAAACATATTATATCTTCTTATACATATTCTTAGTAGTACCTTATACATAGTATTAGTAGTATTAATATTTTGTTAGTCATCATGAAAAGAGGAAGCAGGCGTGCTGAAAGCAGCAAGGCTCAGTCTGCCAGCAGTAAGCAGGCTTCCTCTCCTCCTGTGAAACTCAAACGGGCAACTCCTTGGCTGACTGCTCCAAAACAGAAGCAGGACAAGCAGCAGGCAGAGCCACTCTCTTCTGCAACTTGTGCCCGGCGTTCTCTTTTTGAGGGTGGGAATGGGAAAAGTGCCCGTTTGCAAGAGGCACGTGGCAGCAGTGCCATTAGAGGAGGAGGAGTATCCCCAACTCCTTCATTCTCCTTTCAGCCCACGAGCCCGATGATGGACCTAGACGAGGTCCTCAGCACAGTGGAGGGGGGGGAGGAGGAGGAGGAGGCGGTGGGCCTCCAGGATGTGGGGGCTGAGGAGGAGCAGCAGCAGGCCGAGGCTCTCTCCCCAGTCTCATCCCACACCCCTGTTTCTGTGGCAACACCAGAGAGCTCAGGCGGGCAATTGGTGGTGTCACCACGGAAACGAAAGACAAGCATCGTGTGGGACCACTTTGAGTTGGGAGCGGATCCCCGCTTTGCTGTCTGTCGCCACTGCAAACTCAGCCTAAGCAGGGGTTCATCGACAGGGCATTATGGAACCAGCAGCATGAAGATGCATCTTAAGAGGCAGCACCAGTCGGTCTTGCTGGGGAAAGAGGCGGGCAAGGCGACTGGTTCCAGGGGAAAGCCGAAGGCGGCGGCTGCTGCTGCTGCTGCTGCTGCTGCTGCTGCTGGCACTTCCAGTCTCAGCTCTCCATCTCCCATCCCCACAAGGGTTAGGCAGGCAACCCTGCCGGAAATGGGGTGGGGGAAGTATGGAACCACAAGATGGCGTTTTCCAACGCCCTCCCAGATCACCACGTCAATCGGTGAGATGGTGGCGTTGGACGACCAGCCATTCAGCCTCGTCGACAACGCAGGCTTCAAGAGGCTGATGGCGCTTGTGGTGCCATACTACAAGCTGCCGTGTCGCACCACCCTGAGCAGGCGGGTGGTGCCTTCCCTGTACCGTTCCTGCAGGGAGTTAGTGCTGGGTCGTCTGTGCCAGGCAGAGGCACGGATGGTGCACTTCACCTCGGACATTTGGTCCAGCGAGGGCGGAGTGCACGCTTACCTGTCCCTGACGGCACACTGGTGGGCAGCCGTGGGGCAGGAAGGATCCAGCACTACAGGGACTGGCAAGGAGGGCTACTGCTGGGCCCTCCTCCACACGCAAGTGATGGACCAGTCCCACACGGCAGGGGAGATTACGGAGGCCATGAACCGCATGGTGGATGGGTGGCTAGCTGGGCAGAAGGTCACCCGCGGTTACATGGTCACGGACGGGGGAGCCAACATGGTGAAGGCGGTGCGCGACGGCGGATTCGAGGGCGTCCGCTGCATCGCGCACGTCTTGAACCTGGTGGTGAGGGATGGCCTTGGGATGGGCAGCAGCAAGCCCAACCTCGGTCCCCTGTCCGGGATCCGTAACCTCCTGGAGAGCTGCAGAAAGGTGGCAGGCCATTTCCACCACAGCGTCAAGGGCAGTCGCTTGCTGCGGGAGAAGCAGGAGGAGTTGAATCTCCCGCAGCACAGGCTAGTGCAGGATGTGGTGACACGCTGGAACTCCACCTACCTGATGCTGGAGCGGATGGTGGAGCAACAGCGTGCCATCCACGACTTGTTCAGGGTCAGGGACATGGGCGTCCACCACCTGGGCAAGCAGCAGTGGGACGCCATGTCCCAGCTGGTGGCGGTCCTCAAGCCGTTCCTGAACGCCACCGAGACCCTGAGCAAAAGCTCTGCCCTCCTCAGCCAGGTGATCCCTGTATGCAGGCATCTCCAGAAACAGATGGGCGACTTTCTGGAGTACAGGGATCCCGTCACCGGCAGGCGCTTCGAGCCCGAGGTCCGCGAAGCGGTGACTAGGCTGAGGGACGGCGTGACGCGGAGGCTGGAGCCCATCCAAACCGACAGGGTCCACATGTTGGCAGCCATGTGCGACCCTCGTGTGAAGGATGGGCTTTGTGGGCCAAATAGCAGGCAGCACTGGGTGGAAACGCTGGTGGGCGAAGTGCGGGCGGCATGGGCCAAGAGGGTGGGGCAGAGTGAGGCAGAGGAGCAGGCCACCCCTCCCCGCAGCAGCACCAGCAGCACCAGCAGCAGCCTCACCTGCATCCCTCCCAGCAGCAGCACAGGCGAGGGGTATTGGGAAGAGGCTCTGCACACCGTGTTTGGGCAGAGACCCTCCCCAGCCACCAGCCAGGATGACGCTGCAACCACCGTGCAGCGTTACCTGTCAGAGCCCATCGAGGACTCCTCCATGGACCCCCTGGCCTACTGGTCATCCCGTTTTCAGATTTGGCCGGACCTGGCGCGGGTGGCCATGGATCGACTCAGCTGCCCACCCACCAGTGTTCCAAGCGAGAGGGTGTTCTCTATGGCGGGCGACATAGTGACCCCTCACCGCTCTCGCTTGGAGCCGGACTTGGTGGAGCAGCTGGTCTTTCTGAAGGGCAATCTCCCCCTGCTGGGATACCCCACCCTCAAGCCCTCGTGGGAGTGACAGGCAGGCTCCCTTTAATTCCACCCCTCCTTGGGTTGGCAGGCACACTACAGTTCAGGCAGGCTGGTTTTTTCTCTGTAGGCACTAGGCAGAGTTTGTCACCGTGCGTGTGTGTGACTGACTGTGAGGGCAAAGCACCGCACTTGAGTTCATTTCATTTCTGTGGCGTCCGGTACAGCTTAGTCAACTCATCCGGATAGTTTTCCACCCAGTTCCAAAAGACTCCATTTATTTATTTATTTATTTATTTATTTATTTAATTAATTACATTTATATACCGCCCCACAGCCAAAGCTCTCTGGGCGGTTTACAACCGTTTGTCCATGATTGACTGCACGTTTAGGTGAGGTGCAAGCAGGGGGCAAGGCAATGCCTGGCACCACCACCACCACTAGCCAGGCTGCCTCTCTCCAGCAGTCCACGGGTCGCCCTTTGGAGTGCCCTGGGAGTGGAAGACGTACTCCCTGATCCAGAAGTATGGTTTTTTGAGAAGCAAACAGGCGAGTCCTCGCCTTTGAGAAGCAACCTTTCACTTGAACTCATGGAAGTCATTGACTTCAGCACAGCCACTACATAGAGGCTGTGGACCTCTGGGTGACTCCATCAGTGTGCTGATTTTGAGAAGCAACCTTTCACTGAAACTCATTCACTTCCCCAATTGAGGGTGAGGGAGGTTACACTCCAGCAGTCCACGGGTCGCCCTTTAGATAGCTCGGGGATCAAATGGAGTCCTTGATCTGTGTGCTGATTTTGAGAAGCAACCTTTCACTGAAACTCATTCACTTCCCCAATTGCGGCTGGTACTCCAACAGTCCACCGAACGCCCATAGCACAGCCACTTAGTGCATAGGGACAGTTTAAGTTTCCTCCTGAGAAGTGAGCACTCACTTCAACTCATGACAGCCATTGACTTCACCACAGCCACTACTGCGGATGCTGTGGTCCTCCAGGATGTGGGGATAAGTAGCAGTCGCTGGTCGAGCTTCTCTCCCCAGTCTCATATGGAGCAATTTTGAGCTCTCACTTCGACTTCAAGTTCAGACACTTGAGCACAGCCCCTACGGTGGAGGCACAGCTGGCCGTGCCTCTCTCCCCAACCACTGACTGCACAGGGACAGTTTAAGTTTCCTCCTGAGAAGTGAGCACTCACTTCAACTCATGACAGCCATTGACTTCACCACAGCCACTACTGCGGATGCTGTGGTCCTCCAGGATGTGGGGATAAGTAGCAGTCGCTGGTCGAGCTTCTCTCCCCAGTCTCATATGGAGCAATTTTGAGCTCTCACTTCGACTTCAAGTTCAGACACTTGAGCACAGCCCCTACGGTGGAGGCACAGCTGGCCGTGCCTCTCTCCCCAACCACTGACTGCACAGGGACAGTTTAAGTTTCCTCCTGAGAAGTGAGCACTCACTTCAACTCATGACAGCCATTGACTTCACCACAGCCACTACTGTGGATGCTGTGGTCCTCCAGGATGTGGGGATAAGTAGCAGTCGCTGGTCGAGCTTCTCTCCCCGGTCTCGTCCCACCCCTCTTCCGCTGTAACCCTGTCTTTGAGAAGCAAGCTGTCACTTCAACTCATGGACTTCCCCTATGTGCGGGTGGTACTCCAGTAGTCGACCGATCGCCCATAGCACAGCCACTTAGTGCGTAGGGACAGTTTAAGTTTCCTCCTGAGAAGCAAGCTGTCACTTCAACTCATGGACTTCCCCTATGTGCGGGTGGTACTCCAGGTGTCCACCGATCGCCCATACCACAGCCACTTTGTGTGTACGGACAGTTTAATTTTCCTGAGAAGTGAGCACTCACTTCAACTCATGGACTTCCCCAATTGCGGCTGGTACTCCAACAGTCCACCGAACGCCCATATCACAGCCACTTAGTGCATAGGGACAGTTTAAGTTTCCTCCTGAGAAGTGAGCTTTCACTTCGACTCATGACAGCCATTGACTTCACCACAGCCACTTCTCGGTGGATGCTTTGTTCCACCAGGATGTGGGTGAGGAGGATTAGTTGCAGCAGCTGGCCGAGCGTCTCTCCCCAGTCTCGCAATTCAAGTTATCTGAGAAGTGAGCTTTCACTTCGACTCATGGACTTCCCCTATGTGTGGGAGGTACTCCAGCAGTCGACCGATCGCCCATAGAACAGCCACTTAGTGTGTACGGACAGTTTAATTTTCCTGAGAAGTGAGCACTCACTTCAACTCATGAAACTCATGAAAGCCATAGACTTCCGATGCAACCTCTCTCTCCTCAGTCTCATCCTCTTCCTCTTCCCCTTCTGCTGTAACCCGTCTTTGAGAAGCAAGCTTTCACTTAAACTCATCATTCACTTCCCCAACTGAGGGAGGTAAAGTCCAGCAGTCCACGGGTCGCCCTTTGGAGTGCCCTGGGAGTGGAAGACGTACTCCCTGATCCCGAAGTATGGTTTTGAGAAGTAAGCTGTCACTTGAACTCATGAGCCTCTGTGCAAAAGCTGTCCTTGTGTGTGTGGTTGTGAGTGTTACTGCAGCTGCCTGTCTCGCTGCGAAAATGAAACAGGCAAGTCCTCGCCTTTGAGAAGCAACCTTTCACTTAAACTCATGGAAGTCATTGACTTCAGCACAGCCACTACGTAGAGGCTGTGGACCTCTGGGTGACCCGATCAGTGTGCTGATTTTGAGAAGCAACCTTTCACTGAAACTCATTCACTTCCCCAATTGCGGCTGGTACTCCAGTAGTCCACCGAACTCCCATAGCACAGCCACTTAGTGCATAGGGACAGTTTAAGTTTCCTCCTGAGAAGTGAGCACTCACTTCAACTCATGACAGCCATTGACTTCACCACAGCCACTACTGCGGATGCTGTGGTCCTCCAGGATGTGGGTGAGGATTAGTCGCAGCAGCTGGTCGAGCTCCTCTCCCTGGTCTCATATGGAGCAATTTTGAGCTCTCACTTCGACTCCAAGTTCAGACACTTGAGCACAGCCCCTACGGTGGAGGCACAGCTGGCCGTGCCTCTCTCCCCAACCACTGACTGCACAGGGACAGTTTAAGTTTCCTCCTGAGAAGTGAGCACTCACTTCGACTCATGACAGCCGTTGACTTCACCACAGCCACTTTGTGTGGGATGCTGTGGTCCTCCAGGATGTGGGGATTAGTAGTAGCCACTGGTCGAGCTTCTCTCCCCGGTCTCGTCCCACCCCTCTTCCGCTGTAACCCTATCTTTGAGAAGCAAGCTGTCACTTCAACTCATGGACTTCCCCTATGTGCGGGTGGTACTCCAGTAGTCGACCGATCGCCCATAGCACAGCCACTTAGTGCGTAGGGACAGTTTAAGTTTCCTCCTGAGAAGTCAGCACTCACTTCAACTCATGACAGCCATTGACTTCACCACAGCCACTTCTCGGTGGATGCTTTGTTCCACCAGGATGTGGGTGAGGATTAGTAGCAGAAGCTGGTCGAGCTTCTCTCCCCAGTCTCATATGGAGCAATTTTGAGCTCTCACTTCGACTCCAAGTTCAGACACTTGAGCACAGCCCCTACGGTGGAGGCACAGCTGGCCGTGCCTCTCTCCCCAACCACTGACTGCACAGGGACAGTTTAAGTTTCCTCCTGAGAAGTGAGCACTCACTTCGACTCATGACAGCCGTTGACTTCACCACAGCCACTTTGTGTGGGATGCTGTGGTCCTCCAGGATGTGGGGATTAGTAGTAGCCACTGGTCGAGCTTCTCTCCCCGGTCTCGTCCCACCCCTCTTCCGCTGTAACCCTATCTTTGAGAAGCAAGCTGTCACTTCAACTCATGGACTTCCCCTATGTGCGGGTGGTACTCCAGGTGTCCACCGATCGCCCATAGAACAGCCACTTAGTGTGTACGGACAGTTTAATTTTCCTGAGAAGTGAGCACTCACTTCAACTCATGACAGCCATTGACTTCACCACAGCCACTACTGCGGATGCTGTGGTCCTCCAGGATGTGGGTGAGGATTAGTCGCAGCAGCTGGTCGAGCTCCTCTCCCTGGTCTCGTCCCACCCCTCTTCCGCTGTAACGCCCTCTTTGAGAAGCAAGCTGTCACTGAAACTCATGAAAGCCATAGACTTCCGAAGCAACCTTTCACTTCAACTCATTGACTTCCCCTTTGAGAAAAAGCTAAGCTCCAGTAATGCACCGTTTTTCCGTGGGACAGCTCTCTTTCGAGAAGCTGCACTGCATATGCAGCAGTGCCATGGCTTTGAGAAGCCGAGACCCATCCCAGCCACCGGGAACCGGAGGAAAACTCCAGCAGTCCACGGGTCACCCTTTAGATAGCTCGGGGATCAAATGGAGTCCTTGATCTGTGTGCTGATTTTGAGAAGCAACCTTTCACTGAAACTCATTCACTTCCCCAATTGTGGCTGGTACTCCAACAGTCCACCGAACTCCCATAGCACAGCCACTTAGTGCATACTAGGGACAGTTTAAGTTTCCTCCTGAGAAGTCAGCACTCACTTCGACTCATGACAGCCATTGACTTCACCACAGCCACTTTGTGTGGGATGCTGTGGTCCTCCAGGATGTGGGGATTAGTAGTAGTCACTGGTCGAGCTTGTCTCCCCGGTCTCGTCCCACCCCTCTTCCGCTGTAACCCTGTCTTTGAGAAGCAAGCTGTCACTTCAACTCATGGACTTCCCCTCAGAGAAAAAGCTAAGCTCCAGCAGTCCACCGATCTCCCGTAGCACAGCCACTACATTTCCTGAGAAGTGAGCTCTCACTTCAACTCGTCTTGTAGTGCGCCCGCCGAGTTGAGCACAGCCACTACAGTGGAGGCGCCTGCCCGCCTGCCTGGGAGCCATCCTTGTGAGGTAGCTGGATCTGCTGGGACTGACTCCCCCACAGATCTATGGCTTACTTGTGCAAGGTACCAGCTTTTCTGGGCCCGCCAACCCATGCCTGCCTGCCTGTCTGCCCGCCTCCCCCGGGGTGCTGCTGTGGTGGGGCATCTGCCAGGACTGACTCCTCGCCTGCTCTGCCCGCCTGGTGCCTGGGAGATGGGCTTTGCGGTTCGTGGCCAGCACCCTCCGGCACGCTTGCTCCCAGTCGTCCTCCTCTGTGCCCCTCAAGGCGTAACTGCTGGCTTAGAAAGAAACAACCAGCCATCTTTGCCTCACTTTGCGCCCACTTATGGGTTGGTTTGCTATGCGTTAGTGCTCAAGCCATCCTTGCGGCACTACAATGCATGCTGCCTGCCTGCTTTCCCTCCCTTCTCCCCTTCCCGCCTTGCAGCGATGGTGTATGTGTCTTGCTTTGACTAAGGGGAGAAGTCCTTCCTGCGCTCACTTAGACTTTATCAAATTCAATAATCCCTTTTTCAAATGTGCCAGAAGATTTAGGGTTATCTCGTGGCATGTTGGGATTGCCTTGGAACTGGCCCCATTGAGCTGTCTGCAATTGCAACTTTAAATCCCTGACATACTGGAGTGTTCAAATTTCAAAAGTTCCCCTAACATCAGGGGATGATGGGATTGCCTTGAAACTTGGTGTCCATGGGGACACATGGGTAAGCTGTCATGGGACCAAAGGATAGGTTTCTAACGTGCAAATTGACGTAGTTGTAGAATGGGACTTGATTTGGGGTGAGTTAAAAAGTTTAAGCCGCGCCAAAAATCAGGGGATGATGGGATTTGCTTGCAACTTGGCGTGCATGTGGACACATGGATAAGCTGCCCTGGTGCCGAGTTTGAGGTTTCTAACATGCAAATTGACGGAGCTATCCCAAGGGGTGTGAATGGGGTGCCCGATTTTCATAAATTCCCCAAAAATCAGGGGATGATGGGATTGCCTTGAAACTTGGCGTGCATGTGGACACGTGGATAAGCTATCATGGTGCTGAGTTTGAGGTTTCTAACGTGCAAATTGACGTAGTTGTAGAATGGGACAATTTGGGGTGAGTTAAGCCATGCCAAAAATCAGGGGATGATGGGATTTGCTTGCAACTTGGCGTGCATGTGGACACATGGATAAGCTGCCCTGGTGCCGAGTTTGAGGTTTCTAACATGCAAATTGACGGAGCTATCCCAAGGGGTGTGAATGGGGTGCCCGATTTTCATAAATTCCCCAAAAATCAGGGGATGATGGGATTGCCTTGAAACTTGGCGTGCATGTGGACACGTGGATAAGCTATCATGGTGCTGAGTTTGAGGTTTCTAACGTGCAAATTGACGGAGCTATCTAAAGGGGTGTGAATTAGGGTTATGGGAGGTGCGTTAGAGGGTAGAGCCGCGCCAAAAATCAGGGGATGATGGGATTTGCTTGCAACTTGGCGTGCATGTGGACACATGGATAAGCTGCCCTGGTGCCGAGTTTGAGGTTTCTAACATGCAAATTGACGGAGCTATCCCAAGGGGTGTGAATGGGGTGCCCGATTTTCAAAAATTCGCCAAAAATCAGGGGATGATGGGATTGCCTTGAAACTTGGCGTGTGTGTGTATACGCCCATGAGGTGTCATGGTGCCAAACGTGAGGTTTCTAACTTCAACGGAAAAAAAGTTGTTTACTTTTTTAGCTTTCAATGCAAGCCTATGGGGGGGCAAAAACGGAGCTCCGGATCCGATCCGGAGCTCCGAGCGGAGCGGAGCGGAAGTGGGCGGAGCGGGGGCGGGGCGGAGCGACCCGCTCCGAAAAATGGCGGATCTGCAAGTGAAGCGGAGCGGGGGGTCCGTGCACACCCCTAGTTTCCAGGATTCCAACAAGAACCTGCACAAAAGCCCGTTGACCACCAGATGCACACACTGACATAAACGACAGCATGCTTTGTAAAAGGGAATGTGTGGATTTTTTAGCATGCACACTACGGTATGACAGTAACCAGTTTTAAAGATGAAGAGTCTGAGGCTAATGATTTGAATCTATGCTGTGTTGCCAGAGTGCTGGCAATCACACATTAAATTCTCATATTGAAATCAAAGGACTTGAAAGTGCTTAATTTAGGTTAGATTATGATGTTGAGATTTTTTATGTGCATGGATATATTTTTTTTGGGGGGGGCAACATTCAGACATAGACCCCCCATTCCCACCTACAGTATCCTGTTTCTTTAGATTAAGGGAAACACTTAGTCCTGTGGCAACAAAACAGCTCAATAATTTTCTGTGGGTTTTGTCTATGAAGGGTTTGACTTACGAAGAATGACAATCAGGGCCCTGTTTATGAAATGGTGCTGGTCCATCCTGCTGTTTTTCTAATTAATTTTATGATGACATGGAGTTAACGATTGGAGAGGCTGGTGAAAAGCTTGGCACTTAGTAATGTTAAGACCTCCATAGTATTGTCCCACTTGTGTTTGACACTTGAGGCAAAACTTCTACATCTCTGGCTTTGAGGTTGTGGAAGGATACCTGGGTTCCGTAAAAGAGCACCATATGATTGGTGCCAGGGAGGATTGATTTAATTCAAGGCAATTTAAATCCATGATTTAAGTCAGCAAGAAAAAAAGTTTCAAGTTTCCCACTGTATTTCTTTTTATATGTTTCCTAAACAATTTTCTGATCTGACCACTAAGGCCATAGCTAGACGGGGCAAAATCCCGGGGTGATCTTTGGGATCGTCCCTGTGCGTCCACACGGCATACAGGGGATCCCGGGAGCAGGGAGGCATGATCTTTCCCTTGCCCCGGGATCTCGCCCTCCCCTTCGAGCCCGCTTTTTCCATGGTCTTGGGATGATCCTGAGGCCCCGGAACGTGTGTGCGGGTGTCGTGGTTTGTCCCGGTTCCTCACGAGGAGCCAGGACTCGCGCACGGGGCACAGAGCTCCTCAGGAGGTGGGATGGTGGGAGTGGGAAAATTAATTTAAAATAAAAAACCCTTCCTTTTGCGCACAACCATTTGTGCGCTTTTCTTCTTAAACAAACAAAATGGCGGCCACAACTTCCTCTCCCTCTGAGGTCGTTGTGGGCTGCGTGTAAACAGAGGGGGAGATCTCGCGATAACAATATCGTGAGATCCTCACCACTCCATTGCGATAGACCGGTAGGTCTAGCTGAGGCCTAAGACATGTTAATTTACAACAAAAGGGAATATTGCACTGTTTCATTCTTACAAGCAGACTTTGCATCTCTTTGTCTCACTGTATATATTTTGCATGTCAGTTTTTCTACCTATAGAGGGAATGCCTTTAAAGTAGGCTCTTTCTTAGCACAATCCCATGCCTGTCTCTTCAGAAATACATTCCATTGACTTTAATGGGGCTTACTTCCAGGTAAGTGGGTGCAGGATTGCAGACTTACTATGAGGATACAGGAAGGTGCACACTGAACAAATTTGTCTTCTCGTTTTCTTTCCAGTGTTGCACCATTCTGCTTCGCTCTGCCTTAGCCCAGCCCGGTCCTCCCAAAAAACAAAGTAGCCAACAAAAATGAAATGCCTGTGACTGATAGGTCAAAGAAAGAGCTGAAAGAACTCAATTTATTTAAAAGTCCAATTCCTTGGATGCATTTTAAGCATCAATTTTTATCTGCTCTGCTATATTTTCTCTCTGTCCTAACTAAGTAGTCTGTCTTGCTTGGCCCATCTCCACCATCACATAAGCAAAAACCCTACCTAGCCTGTGTCTTTGCAAATGTGATTTTAATAAGAGAAAATTAAAGCCCCAAACTTTATTTATTTATTTATTAAATTTATATACCACCCCATAGCCGAAGCTCTCTGGGCGGTTTACAAAAATTAAAAACAGTGAACATTAAAAAGTATGCAAAATTTAAAACCATCAAAAACATAAAAAACAACAGTATGAAAACAACGCTATCCGTTTTTTATTTAAAAACAAGAAGCAAGAGCTGTTAGGCTGGACAGAGCCATTTTCATAAGACGAAAAATTGTAATTAATGCCCATGTTTCATTGGTAGGTAGCTTCATTTTTTATGAGGCTGTTAAGTGCAGAGTTATCATATTTATGATAACATTTAACTGTAACTATGTTGTTTTTTTCAGTTAGACATTTAGTATTTTATTTATTAGTGTTTTTAAAATTGATTTAAACAAAAACATTGTGGTGGTGTTTTTTTTTTTAAATGTTGATTTTTATCCACCCTGATTAATGCAAACTATATTAAACTATGTTTCTGATCAAATTTATTAAAGTCACAGACGTGTGTGTGTGTGTGTGTGTGTGTGTATGAATGTATATATGTATGCATTTATATCAATTAAACAGAAATATCCCCCCCCCAGTCATTTTAAGGAAGTAGTCAGCTTGGATCTTGGAACGATTTTCTTTCCCATTGGAGATTCCCAAAAGGGAGTTTAAATTTATATGCAATTCCTTTTGCACCAATGGAAGGCTGAACTTGTATTAAACAACTGCTGAGAGATCTCTATATTATGTATTACAAGCCTAATGGACTGATAGATTTTGTTTCGATTCATGGAAGATTACTCAATAATTGCAAGTAAGCCCAATTTTTATAATAAAGTGAAGCATTTATCTAATTGATTTTTGCTTTGTTTTGCTGGTCTGTTAGGTAATAAAGCATTCCCGACCTGCCCAAAAGACATTTGATAAATGTAATATAGTAGTAAGTTCTGAGTGTTGTTCCTTACCGTATTTGGAAATGGCAAATGCAGTTACATTTGATAGAAAAAGAAATCCCTATGGTATTTGTGACATCCTTTCTGCACAAGAGCACACGAGGCATTTAATGACAGCAAAAGCCCTCTTTATGTGGGTTCTTTACATCCATGCAAAGTGCTGCATAAATGAAGACACAATTCTTTGCTTAAAAGGGGCCGGTAAGTCCAGAGCCTGGGAAGCTTCTGAGACCTTTTAGAGTTGACCTGAATGATGTCAGCTGAAGCTTTTCCTGCTACAGGAATGATGAGAGGAGTTGGACCTGCTCCTCCCTCTAAAAAAAAATACAAAACCCGCTTCTCTGCCATTTTTCATGGCAGAGTAACCCTGCCTTGTTGCAGACTGAGCCTGTACATGCCAGGGCTGAGCCAAAATTCATGGACTCGTTTTAGGAACGATGGAAGCGGACTTATAGCAATTCAAGACCATTGGGCCATTAAGCTAAGTGTTTACAAGGACTTGCTGTGGTTTTTCACATTTTCAGACTGGAGTTCTTCTTAGCCATATGTAAAGAGGCCAGGGACTGAATCCGGTACTTTTTGCATGTAAAGTACATGCTCTACTACTGAGCTATGGCCTTTGCCCTTTACTCTCACAACTTTAAAAATGTGCTTCCCCTTTTGAGACTTTTTTTTTTATGTAGGTGGTCACAAACAGAGGTAAAGGTGTCTTCCCATTCACAGTGAAGGCAGTGCTTCCTATCCTCACTCTGAATTCGCTTTGCGACAACCTCACATTAGCAAATTGTGATTGGCTACAATGTTATCACGAAGCCAATTCACAGGTTGGGCAGACAGCCTAATTCTGAATGGGGTTTGAGTCACAGGTATGTGTTTTTTATGCCACCATTGTACTTTCTATGACTGTGTTCAGAGGTTAAGCATTGGTTAAGCATTTTGAGCTAAACATTATGTCTTAGCGTGTCGTGTGAACAATTCCTAACAGTGGTGGCTACATAACCACAGTTTAACGACACTCACTAAGCATTTGCTGCAGAAGGCTTAGCGGCCTAACCATGGCTTAATATGTTGTCTGAACAGGCCCAAAGTTGGCTTGGATTGCACAGTGAAGGAGGAGGAACACTAAGAATGGTGCTAAAGGGACAGCAGAGAGGGAGAACACAGGGTGTTTCCGCAGGAGGCATTTATCATGCGCTTGTCATTCCCTACTACTGGTTGTTTACAGATTCACTAAACGACACTGTGACCCTCAAGTTTCGCTTCTGTGTCTAAAGAACACTTTCATCGAGGGTTTTTTTTAGCAGGAAACATGTCAGTATTTAATTGTAAAAACGAATTAAACTTGCATATTTGTGCTATTCTGCTATACCACAGTGCCACCTACAGGTTATGTAGTGGTAAAGCAGGAAAGTAGATATAGCAGATTAACAGTTTCATGCAGAAAAGCTCACAGTGAATGAAAACACCCATGAACAAACTTGGGGAGGAGGGAAAGATACATTCGACGGTTTTGAGAGGTCATCTCTCAACTCCCGCCCCATGCTCTGTTTTGTAAAGAAAATGCTTGAATAACAATATTTAGTGTAGGCCTTTATATTTATTAGGCCTACACTACATGTTCTTATTCAAGCATATTATTCAAGTCAGATGAGAGTGTATTCATTATACTTAACTGTCAGAGATACCTTTCAGTTCAGTTAAGCTGTAGCATCCATATAGGTCCAATGCTGATGCAATAGCCCAAATCTTCTCTGCTGATGTCGTCTCATTAAGTCAGATTCAGATAGGAGAGAATTATATATGGCAGTGGATCAGTGATGCAGCTATTTGACATAAGCAAGCTGTCCCTGGCTGGGGAAGCACAGCAGTGTGCTAACGCCACTGCCTTTGTGGTTCTGGCACATAGAATATGCATGCGCCTCTCCACCCAGACCCACTGGGGGTGCACAGCAGGGTGTTCCAGCTGCTGTATGACACGGTCTGCTTTCTTTTATTGCACAGAAGAAGAAAGAAAGCACGCGAAGACACGTATAGCAGACGGAGTGAGGGGCAAGGGGAAGGTGCGTGTGTTGACAAGAGCAGGGAGTGGGTATCTTCTCATTTTTTCAAGGCTGTCTTAAAGGCCGATTTTAATTCCCACAGTTTCTGAACTCCCCACGCTCAAGAGTTGTTTTGGTTTTCACAAATTGTGACTTCCCTGACAAGCCAAGTAAACAACAGCTATGGGGCAAGGGGGGATGAAAGGGTGGGGCATTGGGACCCAGGTGGCAAAGGCTCGATGCCAGCCTATGACACAGGCACTCTAAATTGAAGCAGCTGGCACAACAGTTGGTACAGCCTTTCCCAACCTGGTTTCTGGCAAGAAGAGCTTTAAACTAACATGTGCTGGCATTTTTGCCTCTGCCCCTTTTGCCCCCCCCCTTCCCCCAGAATGCAGCCCCTGAAAGCTTCTCTGAGATGGAATTCTGCCTTCAGGGCAAAAGAGGTTCTGCACCCCAACTTAGAGTTTCATAGGTCAAAAACTTCATCTTGCCTTGGGCCCAGAAACACATTGGGATCCAGGGGTGCTTTGGGTGTGAACATACCCCCTCCCCCTTTTTTGCATTTACTCAGATGCCTGCTTTCGTCTTTTCTGGACTGAGTTTAAGTATATTCAGTTTATTCACCCTCATCCAGTCTATTAATGGATTCCAAGCGCTTGTTCTGAGAAGGGCTGGATCTTAATGACAAAGAGAAATAGAGCTGGGTGGTGTCAGCATATTGACAACCCCCCCCCCCCGGACTTCCAAGTAGCCTCTCCAGGTGGTTTTATGGGGATGTTCACAACTAGGAGAGACAAATCTGAAACATGGGGAGCAGGGGTGGATGGGCAATAGAGCCGACCTACCAGGTAGGACCAGAACCACCACAATGTGGTACGTTCCAGACCTAACTAGAGATGTTTGGGAAGATACCTTGGTCAATCGTATCAAACAATGCTGAGAACTTCAGAAGAATGAACTGTGTGAAGTTCCCCTAGGGCATATCTACACCATGCATATATCCCGGGGTCATCTCTAAGTCATCCCTGTGCATCCAAATGACACACAGAGGATCCTGGGGTCAAGCAGGGACCACCACAGACTTTCCCTGGGATAAATGGGACTGTGGATTTCTCGGGTTTTCCGCAGTCCTGGGACACCCCCCCCCCCAAGGACTGTGGCCAGTGTAGCGTGCGCCCATGGCTCATCCCTTCTTCCCCACGAGTAGCGGGGCTCTGGAAATGGGCACGGAGCTGCGTGGGGGCAGTCTGTGCCCATCAGGGGTGGGGGGTGGGGAGCAGTCGCAAGGTGGTGGTTTTTTGTAACTTACTTTGCGGTGGAGCGCCATTGCGCTTACATCTCTGTTCCGTGGAAAAAAATGGCACCTGCAACTTCCCTCCTTACTTTCGGGATGTCGTTCTGCCATTTGGATGCTGGGGGAGGATCCCAGAAGTCAGAAAGCCCAGGATCCTCCCCACTCCCTCCCGGAAAGCTCATAGGTGTAGATGAGCCCCTAGTCTCTCTCCTGGTATATTGTAGGTCAGCAACCAAAACAGTTTCCATACCAAAACCAAGCTGGAAAACAGATCCAGAATGGATCTGGATAATCAATTTTATATCCAAGCACACCCGGAGCTGTATAGTCTCTCAAGCACCTTGTCCAAAGGCAGGCCGCAGACCACTTGAAGGGCTCCCACCTCACTCTCAGCACCGGCAAGGTGTTGGAGGAGAGACCTGTGTGCTGTTCAGGCTGTCCTGCAGCCCCAAACCCAGCCTGCTGCTTTTAGGTGCAGTGGAAGATGCTATCCCATCACAAGCATTCCAGCCAAATTAATCTACCAGTCCAGTCAGCTTTTGTACATGGAATGGGAAGGGGTGCCATCTTGTTCTTTGCCTCAGGCAGCAAAATGTC
Organism: Elgaria multicarinata webbii; assembly: GCF_023053635.1. Lineage (NCBI taxonomy): Eukaryota > Metazoa > Chordata > Lepidosauria > Squamata > Anguidae > Elgaria > Elgaria multicarinata. The sequence goes on along the minus strand of NC_086175.1, from coordinate 21,965,291 downwards.
TTGGGATGGCCCTGCTCACTCTGCCTGGGTGAAAGCTTTTTTACGGCGCAATACCCAGAGTATTGTACAATATCCTGCTCAGGAAGCTAACACGTTGTTCCTTCTCTCAATACACAGCCAAGCCATTCAAATTAATTTGTGTAATTATGCCCAGGGAATCACTAATGGGAACATTCCAAATTACTATAATTGTGGATTTGCTTTTTTTGTAATGGGCAACTTGCATGCCCCATCAGGAATTAAAATGGATTGTCTTTTGCAGCACAATGATGTTAGGAGCAGCTGTTGCTGACCCACGATGCGAATTTTGGGGATACAGGGAATCTTTGAGTTCTTCTTGACTGTTTTTTTTGGGGTGGGGGTGGGGGTGGACAGCATATTGCTGAGCTGTATTTTCCTCTAGGATGTTTGCTTGCTACATCCCAGTAAATGGATGCTCCAGGTCATATTCTCATGGCATTCCCCAAAAGAAAAGGAAAAAAGAAAGAAAGAAAAAACACAACTCTATTTGTGAATGCAAAATGTCACGCAGATCAACCCAGTTTTCTATAGAATGATTCTTGTCATGATTCTTGGAAACTATTTTTTTTTAAAAAAAATTGCAGAGTAAGTCTATATAGATTAATGGAATTGCTCCCAAATAAGTGGATTGTGGCATAGTTTAGAGCAGGTTGAACATTGCATGGAGTGATGACATCAGTTAGTAGAATTGTTGTCCTAACCTGCTTTTGGGCCAAACAGCAAATGGATGTGTAGAAATTAGGAGGTGAAGCTTTTTAGACAGACATTTCCACCTGCACATGTCTGCACATCAGTCTGTTGTTAAAGGCATATCTACAGTGGCTCATTAAATGCTCTATCATAAAACACAGATACTCCAAATTATCAAAACAAACAAACAACCCCCCTTAGAATTCAGTTAATGGACATTACTACAATCCTAGGCATAGTAACCTTGGTCTAAGAGGTTTTCTACACGTGGCAGTTAATCAGCTGTTAATCCATTTCAGTTTTGTGGCAGAATTGAGACTGGAATATGAAGACTGTTTTCTTTCCTGCTTTCCCACTATATGACCTCTAGGTGGCACTGTGGTATAGCATAATAGTGCAACTACACAAAAGGTAATTGCGCTTTCTTTCGCTATCACAAATAATGCTGAATTTTCCCTGCTTTAAAAACAGGGAAATGATGTTTGAGCTGGTTAGATATAGAAATTAAACTGAAGAGTCACATAGAGAACCTGTAAACAGCTGTGAGTAAGGAATGATAAGCACACAATAAATGCCTCATATAGAAAAGCCCTAATCTCCATCGAAATCAGCCCTGCTTACTTCTGACTGTATTCATTCAGCTTGTAAAACACCTTGAGCTTTAATAAAAAAGTTCAGTCAGCTGAAATACAACCTTTAGCTTTTAATTAGAAATATAAACAGCCTTATAAAGAAGTGTTACCGTTTAAGCAGCTGGCTTGAACTTCAAAGCCCATCAAAGATAAGGAGATAAAGTATCCAGCTTCTGATTGATTCTTTTGCTCTCTCTCACTGGCAGATGAGGCTTTTATTGCACCATTCCCCTGCCTCATTCATTTTACTGTGTATGTGTGTGTGTCAGTGTGTGTGTGTCCAGAGGGTAGTGCCTTCCATTCATAACCCTCCCACATTTTCCCAGCGTTTCTTTTGACTTTTCTCTTACCACAGAAAACTCACTAAGAGACCTATCCTATGCCACCTAGATAGCATTCCAGGTGGGGAGGGGCGTAGGATTGTTTGGTTTCTGGGATCCAAGGTTGGAACCAGGACTCTGGCCTCGGAGCCCAGAAACCACATCTCTCCTCCTCCCCCTCAAAGCTTGCACGGCTCTCTCTGCACTGGCTAAATTTCCATGGTCTGAAACAGGGAAAAGAGGGCAGTCCTGGGCTGGAGAAGGGAGGAGACCAGGGAAGCTGATTTATGCAACTTCCTATGCCTGCCCCAGCCTCCTTCCCTCCTACTCAGAAGTGCTGCACTAAAGTACTCATCTAGGGAAAATGCAATATGGCCAGAGCACAGGGTGACCATATGGAAAAGAGGAAGGGCTCCTGTATCTTTAACAGTTGCATAGAAAAGGGAATTTCAGCAGGTGTCATTTGTATGCATGCAGCACCTGGGGAAATTCCCTCTTCATCACAACAATTAAAGCTGCAGGAGCCCTGTTCTCTTTTGTATCTGGTCACTCTAGTATAGCTGATCCCTGCTTAACTACACCACTGGTGTTATCGTATAGCTGGAGCAGATGAGAACAGCGTTCATGGAAGCTAAGGGAACTGCACCTACAAATAAATAGGTAAGAATGTATAGATCAGCCTTCTCCGACCTGGTACCTTCCAGATGCGTTGAACTACAACTGGCTGAGGATGATGGGGATTGCCCAACACATCTGGAGGGTGCCAGCTTGGAGAAGACTGGTTCAGATATCCCAGAAAAAGTCCTGTTGCAGATGTAGCTCTCAGCACACATCGCCATGAGCAGCAAAGCCACCGCTGTTCATTTCTATGCTTTTAATGTCCCATTAAATGGTTGTTCCCATTGCTTCACATCAGGATCACACTTTGATAGCTCTTAATCAAACTCAGTCATGTTTTAAATTATTTTTCTTCACTCTCTTGCTGGATCCCTGGCTTTGTTTCAGCAATACAGTCTGCGGGTTAATAACAGCCTGGTTCTCTGCTAATTGTCATTTACATACGGTCACAGCTGAAGGTCAAACCATGGCTGCTCTGGAGTGTTTTATAAATTTTAGCCTCGTTGACAAAATTTCTGCTCTGGAGAACTGCAATGACAAGGTGTCTTTCTTTTCAAACTATTTGCATATACCTAGGGCCTGTTAGCTCATCCAAGAGTTTATTGCTAAAACATTTGCCTACGTGTTGGAGCTTGGAAGTGTGCCAACGCCATCTTGCAACCTCTAGTTCTGCCTTATGTATATTGTCTGATGATACGCTCTTATTAAAAGGGGAAAGCATGACAAGTTTCAGAAGGGATTTGTCCTCCCCTATCACAACTGGATGAAAAGGACATTTTCTCTAGATGAAGTCTTAAAATGGGGACTTTGAGGATTGGATACACTCTAGTATTAGCTTTCGCCCCGTTGTAATGCCAGATATGTGATTTAGGGCAATATGGAAGGCTCTAATCTTGAAGGCTTCTGAGTATACTATGTCCTGGCCAACTATTCCTGACATGGCAGGAGGAGGACAGGGGTGATTTCACTCCCTTCTCCAAAAAAAACCTGCCCGCTAAAATGGGCGTCTAGCTCAGCAGTTTCCAACTTTATGGCCCCACGATCACATTGGGGAATGGGAGAAACTGCAGTAGGTACCACCACAAATGGCTCCCATGGAGGGTGAACCTACAAAGTCTTACATGGCTTGGGACCACAATACCTGACAGAATGCCTTTCCTGACATGAACCTACCCAAACACTACGTTTAACATCTAAGGTCCTCCCCTGGGTGCCTACTCCGAGGGAAGCTCGGAGGCTGGCAACAAGAGAGAGGGCCTTCTTTGTGGTGGCCCCCCAACTGTGGAACAATCTGACAAGGCCTGCCTGGCGCTAACATTGTCAGCTTTTTGGTGCCAGGTCAAGATTTTTCTCTTCTCCTAGGCATTTAGCAATATGTAATGACTGTGGATCTTTTCTTTCTGTCTCATCGTTTTTAAAGTTGTTATAGTGGTTTTAAATGTATGTGTATTTTGCTTGTTTTTGTGGTTTTTAATCTTTGTATATTGTTTTTAAGTGTTTTTATCTTATGTGAACCACCCAGAGAGCTTCGGCTATGGGGCGGTATACTAGGGTGACCATATGAAAAGGAGGACAGGGCTCCTGTATCTTTAGCAGTTGTATAGACAAGGGAATTTCAGCAGGTGTCATTTGTAGATATGGAGAACCTGGTGAAATTCCCTCTTCATCCCAACAGTTAAAGCTGCAGGAGCTCTACTAGAGTGACCAGATTTAAAAGAGGGCAGGGCACCTGCAGCTTTAACTGTTGTGGTGAAGAGGAAATTTCCCCAGGTTCTCCATATATACAAATGACACCTGCTGAAATTCCTATTTCAATACAACTGTGAAAGATACAAGAGCCCTGTCCTCCTTTTCATAGGGTCACCCTAGGTATACTAATGCAATAAATAAATAAATAAATAAATAAATAAATAAATAAATAAATATTAGCTGCTGTGGAGGCCTGGCTAGTCATAAGTGAGCTAAGGAGGTGGGGGAGGGGAGGGAGAGAGAAATAGTGAGGCTGGAGGGACGGGGAAATAGCAAGGGGGCGGGGAACAAAGAGCAAGTCTAGAGACTAGAAAGGGAGAGAAAGAAAATGACCCGAACATTTCCCAAGGGTTTAATTTAATAAATAAATAAATAAATAAATAAATTTTTTGGGGGGGAAGGAGTCAGGCATTCAGGAGTCTTGTGGGTACTCTGTTAGGGACTCCTGCTCTAGCTTACTTTCTGGCAGTGAGCAGGGATGGGTGCAGATCCTGTACATGACACACAGAGGATCCCGGGATCTGCACCCAGGGATGGGTGCAGATCCTGGCCAATCCTCTTCCCCTCCCTTCCCTGCCCACCAGAATGCCCCGCTTTTCCAGGACAGCTGCGCGCTCACATCAGCGTGCAATGGATGAAGTAAACTGTTCCCTAGGAAGAGTTAGAACTTAGTGCTATAAGTTATTACAGTTTGCACAACCCTCTTTTTGTTTTGCTTTTGCTGCGTTAGAGAAACAAGGCTACTCTCCAAGAATATTGCATTTGTGACACACAAAGTATTTGAAAACATGGGAATCCTACAGGTACACTTATTGTGGAGCCAGGAATAGCTGTGACTCACTGAATGTAGGAAGCTACCATAAATTGAGTCAGACCATTGGTCCATCTAGCACAGTAATGGCTGAGTTCACAACACACGAACCTACGCTCAGTGGCTGAGTGTGGGTCATTGTTAAACTGTGGATTGTTGTTATACCGTAGGCTATCATGTCTGAATGAAATGTGTTTCTACAGGGTGGCTTATTAACCATGCAGTGTGACTTATTTTTCTCAAGCAAGCCACCTTGGCAACCCATGGTTTGTTGTTAGATTGTTCAAGGTGGTTAATAAGCTACACTGCATGGTTAACAAGCCACCCTGCAGAAAACATACTTCTTCCAGACAATATGATAGCTGTATTCAGACAAAACGCTAACCGGATGGTTCATCAATGATCCACACTCAGTGTGGGTTAGCATGTTGTGTGAAACCAACCTTTGTCAACATCTGGGGTGGGCAACCTGCTGGATGAGGCTAATAGAAGTTGTAGTCCCAAACATCTGGAGGACACCGGGTTGTCTATCCCTGGTCTACACTAACTGGTATCCGGTCTCCATAATATCAGACAGAGGTCTTTCATAGCCCTACCTGGAGATGCCCAGGGTTGAACCTGAATGCACAACGTGTGCTCTACCACAGAGATACAGTCCATCCCACCAAATTAACTGTACATTTGGCATCAAATCCAGATTTATGTGTAATGTGTGAAATGGCAGAAGGAGAGAAGTGAACGTTTCTTTGACAAGTGCCGTTCCAAACTTTGCCAGCAATTGGAAGGGACCTTGATTTATGTCTGAAGAGGAAGCAGGGTTTTTTGAGAAGTGTCATAGGTCTCTCCCCTCTCCCCCAATTCTTTCTTAAAAGGTGCATTCGTACATGGCTGTGTAAAAAAGCAAAACATCTTCTGCTGGCATTATCCACCTTCTCAACCACCTACTCAGAAATGTCAAGAAAATGTTTGATGAGCTACTCCTCTTCTTCATCCATAATTATAGTTGATTAAATTTTTCCAAATCTGTGTTCTTTGCCGTTTACTTCTCATCACAGGTTTTTTTTTTGGGGGGGGGGGTTGCTTTTGTGTTCGTACAGATTGCACGCTGCAGCTGTCATGCCACTACGAGTGTTGGTATTCTGTGCCATGGTAGTTTCTTCCCCTGTTTTCTTCCCTCTTTGGACAATGTTTTAACAAAGCTCTGGCTATTGGGCGGTATAGAAATGTAATAAATAAATAAATAAATAGAGCTGAAAATGTTAGGCAGAGCCATTGATCCTTGCCCATGAAAGCTCACACCTTTCTTTTGTCCTGCTGCTAGCTCTGACCAAGCAGGTTTTGTAGTTTTATAAAGCTCTTCAAAAACCTGGATGATGGTGGAATAAAACAAGAGTTTTTATACTATGGATTCTATGGTACCACTCTTAACCCTCCCTCCAGATTACCTTCTGTCTTCTACCTTGTACAGCTCCCCTATAATTTGCATTGTGGAGCCATGTAAGATCATTAGGTTGGCTCCAGTGACAAGTGAGCAGATCTCAACTTGTGCAGTGGGAATTCTCAGTCCTCCCTATCCCTCCGGCAGTCCACTGTATGCCCCAAATTTGCTTAGGAGGGTCCCAAGCTGATTTGGGTGATCACATGGTGAGCTACAGCAGGGAGAGAAAATCTGCGGTGTTAGCAATTTCTTTCCACTAGCAGTCAGTTGATCTGCATTAGATATAACCCATTATCTACACTTTCAAAAAAATGGAGGATCAACCATTAGTTTTTTGTTTCTTTTCCCCAGAAACCCCAGGGAGAGTCCCAAGTACAACATGACACCATCTCAGGACCTGGCTAATTTGAATGTCTGCAGCCTCCTCCCATTTTCCATCTTAAGACTGTAACAATGGTGCTTCAAATCCTAGGCAGGCAGCAAAACCAGGTTGACCAAGACCATGGTGCTGGTAGCTCTCCATGGGCCCATCTATGAAAGTGGTATATAAAAGGCAGGAGCCACACTACTGCTTTATAGAGGTATTGAAGTACACTGACAACTGTTGGAGCCCACGACACATACCATATACCACTTTCATTCCACTTTCATAGTGTTATATCCTGCTTGGTGTAGATGTGTCAGTGGGCCCTGACAGTTGTCAGTGCATTTCATTACCACTATAGAGCAGTAATGTAGATCTTTTAGTGCACTTCAATATCGCTATAAAGCAGTAGTGTGGCTCCTGCCTTTTATATACCGCTTTCATAGTGGAATATCCTGCTTGGTGTAGATGAGCCCTATGTCTGATGGGATGCATTCACCTTTGTGGGTTGCAAGTTGGGACGTATGGATTGTGTAAAATTCATTCCATCTGCAGTTCACTGATTGTCAGGCGCCTTCTGTTCCATCATCTGCTCATTGACAGAATCGGATTTTCTTATGAGTTTCTGAACTGGCGCAAATTTGCACTTGCAAAAATGCACAAATCCCTCCAAAATGTGCAACACCCGCCCCTGAGCATTTTCATTCTTTACTCTATGGGGGAAAGCTCCAAGATGGCGGCCATTACAATGATTTCTTGAGATGCCCCTATATGTAATTTTAATCTACATGGTCATAAATACCACCATATCAAATGTCACACTTGTATCACAATGTGCACAATTTGGCCAGAAATTGTCATTAAGCCGCTCTGCTAACTATTAAAAGGGCAGGAGCCCTGTCCTTTCCCCACTGCCTTTGGCCACTCAATTTTTGTTTTTGATGCAGGTGGCTTTAAAAGGAGGGAAACTTACCCAGCTCATTGTAACCACGCTAGCACAATTTCTACTGATAGCAATGTTACTTAAGAGCTTTTGTTTAACATTTTAGTGTCAGCAGCACACAGTATGTATAGTTGGCAGGGATGTTCCTTGTGTCAAGTACAAGCTGTGGAAAAAGAAAATGTAAGCAATCTCCGCTTGTACTGAAGTCTAGTTTACTTTCAGCTCACTTAACCAGAAGTATTCTTGATGGTTAAGCATAAAATAAAATAAAGCCTCTTTACCACATTAAACCTTTTAGGACACGACAATACTTTAAGCTGCAAGAGAACCTAAATGGGGAGAATTGTTCTTGTGATCAACACACAGTGCAATCCTAGGCAGGTCAAATGGGATTTCCTTCCATGTACATGTGCCTAGGGTTGCAGCCCAGCGCTTACATGCCCCGAATGCTGGTGATTCAGTCTCTGGCATTCACATCCTGTTAAAGGATCTCAGATTTTAGGTTCAGGGGTGATCTCTGCCAGGGCTCTGAGAGAATCACTACTAATCAGATAAGACTCCATAAAATACAAAAGATGGCGGGGCAAAATTCCTCAGGATGGCCTTTGCATGCACGCATAAAGCAGTACAGGACTTATGAATCAGACCCCAGAAGGCATACAGGCCTAATGTACGCCAAGCAGGATATTGCACTATGAAAGTGCATTTAGATGTATTTAATTTTTGTGAACCGCCCAGAGAGCCCCGGCTATTGGGCAGTATAGAAATGTAATAAATAAACAAACAAATACATAAATAAATAAATAAATAAATAAAATGAAAGCAGTATATAAGAGGCAGGAGCCACACTACTGCTATATAGCAGTACTGGAGTGCACTGACAATTGTTGGGGCCCATTGACACGTACCATATACCGCTTTCATAGTGCAATATCCTGCTTGGTGTAGATTAAGCCAGAGTCTTTTAAGGTGCATGGTGGGGGTCATTTGTGTGGAAGTGCTGGGGCTTGTTGTGGGACGGAGCAGGAATAGCACCACCCTGGCTCCACCCTATGTAACACTGCTGTTACGTAGACAAGTGTTGTTATCAGCGCTGTATTGGGTGGAGATGAGGATGAGAGTGACTTGCTTAAAGCCTTTAGGGCACAATCCTGTGCAAGTTTAGACAGGGGGGGGGAAAGCCTACAATTCCCAGCATGCCCCAGCCAGCGATGCTGGCTGGTGTACACTGCAAGATGTAGGCCTTCCCCACCCCATCTAAGGCTCTTTCTACACCTCCCGGCATTCTGGGATGGAGTGGGGAGGTTCTCGTGATATCCTGATTGCGAGAGCCTCCCCCAGTGTGCAAATGAGGCACATGACGTCCCAGAAGGAAGCAGGGACATCATGGGTGCCTTTCCCCCCTTCTTCTTCTTCTTCTTCTTCTTCTTCAAGCAGTGGGGCTGGTTGCACAAGTGCGAGACCCCGCTCCACTACAAATGTAAATTAAAAAAACCAACCACCCAAAATTGCCCCCCAACCCCCTCCCTGCCATCCCAGGTGGTGGCAAAATTGCTGCCACCCCCTCCCCTGTTGGGCATGGAGCTGCACTGCGTGGCTCTGTGTCCATTTCTGGTTCCGCGCTTACTCGCAAGTAAGAGCGGCACCAGGCAGGACAGGCGCCCACACCTCCCACAGTCTCGGGACAATCCTGAGAACGCAGGAAGAATGGGGTTTTCCCAGGGTTTCTTTATCCTTGGGAAAACCTGTGCCTGTCCCCACTGCTCCCAGGAGTCCCTGTACATCAATTGGATGCACAGGGACTCAGCTGTGACTAGCCCAGACTATCGGACTGGTGTAGAAGGGCCTAACATGCATAGGATTTCACTCTTAAGACTGCAGTTCTCTATCTACTTACCCTCTGGATTTTGAACTCAATGGAACTTACTTCTGAGTAGACATGCATGCACTGTAGACATGTCTACTCAGGTGTAAACCCAATTGGGTTCAATTCAATTGTTTTCCACTTGTGCATAAGATTGTGGCTGGGGTGAGATTTATACTAGTGGCCATCTGCATTGCAGTTCATTTGCTTATCCACTGTGCCATACCAGCTCCCATATGTACACACACACACACCTACCTCTAGTTACTGTTCCAGTTCCTGAGTGAAATTAAACCCATAGATATTTCTTTATTGGACACTTTAAGCTTAGTTGCAATTACAGAATTACCTGGCATGGAAGCAAACTTATTTTTAAATAGACAAGGTTCTCTGTAAAATAGCATGAGCTAAATGTTGAAATGTTTTAATTAGAGACTTAGGATGCAAACCTAGTCATCTTTAGACAAAGAGCTTCAGCTATTGGGCGGTATAGAAATGAAATAAATAAATAAATAAAGTTCTAAAGCATGGCTGGCTAGGAAATGCTGGGAGATGTAGGACTTTCTTTTCTATCTAAAGATGTCTAGGATTGTACCTTTAGTTTCTGATTAAATTGGCTGCAGCTTAATAGAGAAAACCACTACCATGTCCGAGATCAAATTCACAAAACCAAAGTTACTGGAATCCCATTCTTATAGATTTTTGTGTCTGCTGATATGGATGAGAAAACAGACCTGATAACCTAACTCTTTCTACAGGTTTCTTGAAAGATAAGACTCAAGACCCCTGCTGGAGATGTTCCCCACAAAATCAATTTGTGGTATGATTAGTTTTTCACAAAAAGGGCAGGGAACAGCTAACCAGTTTTTCCAACTTTCTCCAGCCTGATGCTCTCTAGACGTGTCAGACGAAACTTCCTCCATCCCTTGCCAATATCACTGGCAGGATGATGGGAGTTGTAGTCCAAACCTTCTGGAGGGCAAAGCAGACCATTCATTCCACAAGCTTTCTGCCTTAAAATAGAAGGTACACACTTGACCGGGACATTTAACCATGCACAAAAACGCAAGAGCAGAGCAGAACGAGTGAAGAATGTTATTGGACAAACAATGTAACTTAATTTCCTGGATGTGATATATATATGGCCCAGTCTCTGTGCTTTTCCATGTGGCATATGCATAGCTCATGCAGGAATAAACATGGACAATCACATGATCACCCTTTGAAGTGCTCTCTAGAGATGAAGCTTTCATGATCTTTTTTAGGAACTATCTGTGAGGGTGGATTCACATCACTGCTAGTCGTGCAGTGGCCACGGGAAAGCAATCTGAGAGTGGTGGGAACCAGATTATGTTGAGCTTACCAGGTGGCCTTAGGCTACACAAAACCAGAGTCTGCTTGCAGTTCTCCTTATCCCTTCCTAGCAAACGGACCTGGCTTTGCATGGGTTGGAGTAGCCCTTTGTTTAATTCAGCAAAGACTTCAAGCAAACTTATGTATAGTCAGAGTTGAACATATTATGCCTGCCCTGCATTTGGGGACTTCCCACTATTTTCCCATGACAGGGAAGGGTCAGGGCTGTCCCACAATAGGGAGAATGGACAGGCATATAACAGTTTTTTGACCTAGGGCTTGTCTATACGGCTTGTTTACCCCGACCTAAATGCGCATCATGCGTTTTAGGTTACATGACGCAGCCGTCCATTCACCGCAGCGCCGGGTTTTTAACCTGATAACGGGCATCTTCGCATTCGCGATTTACCGCGACTTTTAGATCACGTCCAAGTTTGCACCGCATTATAGCTATGTGTCTTTGGGGGAGTTAAATCGGATTTTTTATTTATTATTATTTTATTTTATTTATTACATTTTATACCGCCCAATAGCCGAAGCTCTCTGGGCAGTTCACAAAAACAAATTTCCCTGGAAGGAAATGCCACTGAGGGCTCATCTACACCAAGCAGGATATTCCACTATGAAAGCGGCATATAAAAGGCAGGAGCCACACGACTGCTTTATAGCGGTATTGAAGTGCGCTGCAAGATCTACATTGCTGCTTTATAGTGGTGCTGAAGTGCACTGACAACTGTTGGGGCCCATGACACATCTACACCAAGCAGAGTAGAACACTATGAAAGTGGCATGAAAGCGGTATGTGTCATGAGCTCCAACATTTAACAGTGCACTTCAATACCACTACAAAGCAGTAGTGTGGCTTCTGCCTCTTATATACTGCTTTCATAGTGGAATATCCTACTTGGTGTAGATGAGCCTTGAGTGCAGTGGAATCCACTTCCACGTCATATGTTCAGCACCTCAGCGCAAGGCCAGTCATACAAATCTGTCTGCCAAATGTTTGAACTACATTTTCTTTTTAAAGTTTGAGTAGAGATCCTTGTCTGACACTGTTTGTTTTACCAAGATGAATGGACAGGAATTTCAGCCAAGCTGGATTTCCTTTTTACATTAAACAGGCAAGTCTAGAAATGAATATTTGCTAACACAGATTGATTATAGATCGTTGATATTCATTTTGTCTAAAGGCTTTCAAACAGCAAGTCATATTTAAACTGCAAGGTTTGTTGTCCTTAAATGAACCAACATAGGCAAGAAGAGGAATCTATTTGGATTTTCATCATGGCTCTCAGTGTCCAAAGGTTATGGAAACAATTTGGTTTTTCTTATAGGGCAGAACTATATGTCTCATGTGATGCAGGGAAGCTGTTAAAATGGCATTCCCATATTAATTAATTAATTAATTATATTTATATCCCACCTTTTTTCCTCTGTGGAACCCTCTCCATGTTATCCTCACAACAACAACCCTTTGAGGTGGGTTGGGCTGAGAGTCTGTGACTGGCCCAAAGTCACCCAGTTGGTTTCCTTTAGGGTTGTGCATGGACCCTCCTGATCCGCTTCTCATCCAGATCTGCAACTTCCGGATCGGGTCCACTCCTCTTCGCAGCGATCCACCTATGGATCTGCTCCACTGCAGAGCTCCGGATCCGAATCGGAGCTCTGTGTTTTCCCCCAAAGACTTGCATTGAAATCCACACGCTTATAACTTTTTTCTGTTAATGTTAGAAACCTTAAAAGTCCTTTAAAAGTCTGCTAAAAGTCCTTTAAAAGTCTGTTAAAAGTCCTTTAAAAGTCTGCTAAAAGTCTGTTAAAAGTCTGCTAAAAGTCTGCTAAAAGTCCTTTAAAAGTCTGATAAAAGTCCTTTAAAAGTCTGCTAAAAGTCCTTTAAAAGTCTGCTAAAAGTCCTTTAAAAGTCTGCTAAAAGTCCTTTAAAAGTCCTTTAAAAGTCTGCTAAAAGTCTGTTAAAAGTCCTTTAAAAGTCTGCTAAAAGTCTGTTAAAAGTCCTTTAAAAGTCTTCTAAAAGTCTGTTAAAAGTCTGCTAAAAGTCTGCTAAAAGTCCTTTAAAAGTCTGCTAAAAGTCTGCTAAAAGTCCTTTAAAAGTCTGCTAAAAGTCTGCTAAAAGTCTGTTAAAAGTCTGCTAAAAGTCCTTTAAAAGTCCTTTAAAAGTCTGTTAAAAGTCCTTTAAAAGTCTGTTAAAAGTCCTTTAAAAGTCCTTTAAAAGTCCTTTAAAAGTCTGCTAAAAGTCTGCTAAAAGTCCTTTAAAAGTCTGCTAAAAGTCTGCTAAAAGTCTGTTAAAAGTCTGCTAAAAGTCTGCTAAAAGTCTGCTAAGAGTCCTTTAAAAGTCTGCTAAAAGTCTGCTAAAAGTCTGCTAAAAGTCCTTTAAAAATCTGCTAAAAGTCTGCTAAAAGTCTGCTAAAAGTCCTTTAAAAGTCTGCTAAGTCTGTTAAAAGTCTGCTAAAAGTCTGCTAAAAGTCCTTTAAAAGTCTGCTAAAAGTCCTTTAAAAGTCCTTTAAAAGTCTGCTAAAAGTCTGTTAAAAGTCTGCTAAAAGTCTGCTAAAAGTCTGCTAAAAGTCCTTTAAAAGTCTGCTAAAAGTCTGCTAAAAGTCCTTTAAAAGTCTGCTAAAAGTCCTTTAAAAGTCTGTTAAAAGTCTGTTAAAAGTCCTTTAAAAGTCCTTTAAAAGTCTGCTAAAAGTCCTTTAAAAGTCTGCTAAAAGTCCTTTAAAAGTCTGCTAAAAGTCTGCTAAAAGTCCTTTAAAAGTCTGATAAAAGTCCTTTAAAAGTCTTTTAAAAGTCTGCTAAAAGTCTGCTAAAAGTCCTTTAAAAGTCTGCTAAAAGTCCTTTAAAAGTCTGCTAAAAGTCCTTTAAAAGTCCTTTAAAAGTCTGCTAAAAGTCTGTTAAAAGTCCTTTAAAAGTCTGCTAAAAGTCTGTTAAAAGTCTGTTAAAAGTCTGCTAAAAGTCTGCTAAAAGTCCTTTAAAAGTCTGCTAAAAGTCTGCTAAAAGTCCTTTAAAAGTCTGCTAAAAGTCCTTTAAAAGTCTTCTAAAAGTCTGCTAAAAGTCCTTTAAAAGTCTGCTAAAAGTCTGCTAAAAGTCCTTTAAAAGTCTGCTAAAAGTCTGCTAAAAGTCTGCTAAAAGTCTGCTAAAAGTCCTTTAAAAGTCTGCTAAAAGTCTGCTAAAAGTCCTTTAAAAGTTTGCTAAAAGTCTGCTAAAAGTCTGCTAAAAGTCTGTTAAAAGTCCTTTAAAAGTCTGCTAAAAGTCTGCTAAAAGTCTGTTAAAAGTCTGCTAAAAGTCTGCTAAAAGTCTGCTAAATGTCTGCTAAAAGTCCTTTAAAAGTCTGCTAAAAGTCCTTTAAAAGTCTGCTAAAAGTCTGCTAAAAGTCCTTTAAAAGTCTGCTAAAAGTCTGCTAAAAGTCCTTTAAAAGTCTGATAAAAGTCCTTTAAAAGTCTTTTAAAAGTCTGCTAAAAGTCTGCTAAAAGTCCTTTAAAAGTCTGCTAAAAGTCCTTTAAAAGTCTGCTAAAAGTCCTTTAAAAGTCCTTTAAAAGTCTGCTAAAAGTCTGTTAAAAGTCCTTTAAAAGTCCTTTAAAAGTCTGTTAAAAGTCTGTTAAAAGTCTGCTAAAAGTCTGCTAAAAGTCCTTTAAAAGTCTGCTAAAAGTCTGCTAAAAGTCCTTTAAAAGTCTGCTAAAAGTCCTTTAAAAGTCTGCTAAAAGTCCTTTAAAAGTCTGTTAAAAGTCCTTTAAAAGTCTGCTAAAAGTCTGCTAAAAGTCTGTTAAAAGTCTGCTAAAAGTCTGCTAAAAGTCTGCTAAATGTCTGCTAAAAGTCCTTTAAAAGTCTGCTAAAAGTCTGCTAAAAGTCTGCTAAAAGTCCTTTAAAAGTCCTTTAAAAGTCTGCTAAAAGTCTGCTAAATGTCTGCTAAAAGTCCTTTAAAAGTCTGCTAAAAGTCCTTTAAAAGTCTGCTAAAAGTCCTTTAAAAGTCTTCTAAAAGTCTGCTAAAAGTCCTTTAAAAGTCTGCTAAAAGTCTGCTAAAAGTCTGCTAAAAGTCTGCTAAAAGTCTGCTAAAAGTCCTTTAAAAGTCTGCTAAAAGTCTGCTAAAAGTCCTTTAAAAGTCTGCTAAAAGTCTGCTAAAAGTCTGTTAAAAGTCTGCTAAAAGTCCTTTAAAAGTCCTTTAAAAGTCTGCTAAAAGTCTGCTAAAAGTCTGCTAAAAGTCCTTTAAAAGTCTGCTAAAAGTCCTTTAAAAGTCTGCTAAAAGTCCTTTAAAAGTCTGCTAAAAGTCTGCTAAAAGTCCTTTAAAAGTCTGCTAAAAGTCTGCTAAAAGTCCTTTAAAAGTCTGCTAAAAGTCTGCTAAAAGTCTGTTAAAAGTCTGCTAAAAGTCTGCTAAAAGTCTGCTAAGAGTCCTTTAAAAGTCTGCTAAAAGTCTGCTAAAAGTCTGCTAAAAGTCCTTTAAAAATCTGCTAAAAGTCTGCTAAAAGTCTGCTAAAAGTCCTTTAAAAGTCTGCTAAAAGTCTGCTAAAAGTCCTTTAAAAGTCTGCTAAAAGTCTGCTAAAAGTCTATCCATGTATCCACATTCCTGCCCAGTTGGAAGCAAATCTGAGCGTCCCCTGATTTTTCGGGAATTTTTGAAAATCCTACACCCCATTTTCAGAAATGGGATTTACTCCAACATCTGTACAGATAGGCACCCCCACAGATGCCATCTAGATCCACATTCATGTCAAGCTTCAAGCAAATCCCATCATCTCCTGATTTTTGGCGATTTCCCCCCCTTTTAACTCACCCCAGTTCAAGTCCCATGCTAGAACTCCGTCAGTTTTCATGTTAGAAACCTAAAAATAGGCACCATGAGAGCTTATCCATGTATCCACCTTCATGCCCAGTTGGAAGTTAATCCGAGCCTCCACTGGTTTTTGGGGAATATTTGAAAATCCCCCACCCCATTTTCAGAAATGGGATTTACTCCGACATCTGTACAGATACAAACTTGGAAGTGGGCACCCTCACAGATGCCACCTAGATCAACATTCATGGCAAACTTCAAGCAAATCCCATCAACCCCTGATTTTTGGGGATTTTTTTCCTTTTTAACTCACCCAAATTCAAGTCCTATGCTAGAACTCCGTCAGTTTTCACGTTAGAAACCTCAAAATCAGCACCATGAGACCTTATCCATGTATCCACATTCACACCCACTTGGAAGGAAATCTGAGCATCCCCTGATTTTTGGGGAGTATATGAAAAATCCCCCACAAAAAAGGACAGTATGCCCATAAGGAAACCATACCTGCCCATAGGGATCCATTACAAAGTGCTTGCCCATAGCAATCAATAGCACAGATGATTTGGCGGAATCAAGATTTTTTCTAAATAAGGATCTTCATCTCAGGTAAAACACTTCCAAAAATGCACACACACACCAAGAAATCTTAAACAGGGTGAGCGTGCAATGCAGCTGCCTTTTATCACACGGAAGGTTACCCTGAGTCAAAGCAAGACACGCACAAACCATCCCTGTGAGGCAGGCACAGAGGAGGACAGGCAGCACTGGGAGCAAGCATGTCAGAGGCTTGTGGGGTTGAACCACAAAGCCCATCATCTAGTACATCTCCCAGGCATCAGGAGGGCAGAGAGGCAGGCAGAGATGTATGACTATGCCATAGATCTATGGGGAAGTAAGTCCCAGCAGATACCCCACCACAACAGCACCCAGGCAGAGGCAGGAAGGCAGGCATGTGGCAGACATTTCTGGGGGCACAATGAAGTGAGCCAAGGATTGTTTCAAAGCCAGTAATGCAAACCGTCCCTGTGAGGTGGGAACAGCACAGAGAGATGCCCTTTCTTCTGCATCCCATAACTAGGGGACTAGGAGGATAAGAGTAAAGCTTTGTGATCCTTGCTTCAGAGTTGATTGACTGCATTGTGATCACAGCCATTATTAAACAACAACAATAACAACGTTATTAATAGCAGTACTAATATTAATAACAACAACAACAACAACGAGTTGAACTACAATGAAAGCCTGCCTGACTTCACTGAAGAGGGAAAGGCAGGAGAGCTTGGGTGTATAAATAAATAAATAAACACAGGAGGGGTGGAATTGAAAGCAGCAGTGTTGCTGAATCACAACAACAAGAAGTGTTTTTCTTTTTTTTAAAGGCTATGTCTGCCTTTTACCAGTAAGAGGAAAGTGGACGTGCCCAGGGGGAGGGGAAATTGTGCCAATTCCACTGGTTCTGTCTAGGTACCAGTCTTTCAGAAGCTACCACACACTTCAACTCATGACAGGCATAGGTAGCTTCACTGGCTAACCTTTGGAGGGTTCTGATGACCCTCCAAGGGCAGGAGTGTGCATTGGGCACGTCCACATGCCCCATGGACATCATCCCCTTGCACCACATCTATTTAGTTGTTCACCAAGGTTAGGGTGGGTAGCAGTGCTGTGTTTCCTATCTGTTATTTATTTGCTTAGGATGATTTAAGGCTGTGTTTGTGCGTTTGGTGGGGCTACTGTTTCAAAAAACACTGGGAAAAGTTCGTTCAGAGACTAAGAAAGAAAAGTTTCCCAGTATCCCGTCTTGCTTATCCCCCCTCCAACTTTGGGATTGGAGGATGCTTCATCAGGTGATCACGACTGGGAGTTGAATCTACCTCTCATCGCTTCAAAAAAGGTACCCCTCCCACTTTTTTTACCCTATTTTTAAAAAAGTTCTAGCAAGCAAACCACAGCACGAAAACTGCTGAAAATAGGCACAAATGACCCCCCCACCCACGACTCTCTAAGCACATTCAGTTTCAAAGATGTAGCTTGAAAAACAAAAAAGTTATATGCTAATCTTTTCTGCAATGCAATCCTATGTGGAAAATATCCAAAATGGCGGGCGGAGCACTCCATGTAAAAGTGAATTATTTGCTTTCGGTTGCTTCTCTTCGCCATGCTTCACTAGCCACCCGATCCGCTTCTCCTCCGCCTGTAACGGAGGTGAATCAGGCTGCTCCACTATCGCTTCTAAGAACCAAAGAGAAGCGGAGCACAGCCCTACTTTTTATTCTAGCAGGTTAACCCAAACAGGGATGTTTTTTATTGCTTCAAGAAGATGTTTTGAGTTTGATGAGCCTCCAGTAGCAGGGGAAAACATTACGTGGATGTAAACAAAAGGGGGGGGAGACACGCTGCAAGAAAAAATGTAATAGAAGAAAAAAAAATGCAAAGCTCATTAGGTCCAGTTATATTTTAATGAATAACCCTGATGAATTTCAAAGATCTTCATCAGGAGAAAATGCAAGACGCACATTAAAAACTCCAGCATCAATTATCAGCATTTAAAATATAGAATAGTAATCATTTTTAAATGTGGCTATTATGGTACATTCCTGTAATTGCAATATTTGAATATGATTAGTACTTTAAAGTAGGGGTGTGCATGGACCCCCCGCTCCGCTTCACTTGCAGATCTGCCATTTTCCGGATCGGGCCGCTCCGCCCCGCCCCCGCTACGCCCACTTCCGCTCCGCTCCGCTCGGAGCTCCGGATCCGGATCCGGAGCTCCGTTTCCCCCCCCATAGGCTTGCATTGAAAGCTAAAAAATTATACAACTTTTTTTCTGTTCAAGTTAGAAACCTCACATTTGGCACCATGACACCTCATGGGGGTATACACATGCACGCCAAGTTTCAAAGCAATCCCATCATCCCCTGATTTTTGGGGAATTTTTGAAAATCGGGCACCCCATTCACACCCCTTTCCATAGCTCCGTCAATTTGCACGTTAGAAACCTCAAACTCGCCACCATGAAAGCTTATCCAGGGATACATACGCACGCCGAGACTCAAGGCAGTCCCATCATCCCCTGATTTTTGGGGAATTTATGAAAATCGGGCACCCCTTTCCATAGCTCCGTCAATTTTGCACGTTAAAAAAAAACCTCAAACTCACCACCATGAAAGCTTATCCAGGGATACATACGCACGCCGAGACTCAAGGCAGTCCCATCATCCCCTGTTTTTTGGCGGGGCTTAAACCTGCAAAATTTGGAACTTCCAAAACTCCAAGTGAGCGCAGGAAGGACTTCTCCCCTGAGTCAAAGCCACACACACACAACATCCCTGCGAGGTGGGCAGGGGAGGAGGGAGGGAAGGCAGGCAGGCATGCAGCTGGCATTTCTGGGGGCATAAGGAAGTGAGCCAAGGATAAGCCAGTAATGCATATAAAATGGAATAAATCAATAAATAAACAAAGGAGGGGTGGAATTAAAAGCAGCAGTGTTGCTCAATAAACAGCAAGAAGATTTTTTAAAAAAAGGCTATATCTGTCTTTTACCAGCAATAGGGGGACGTGCCCAGGGGAGGGGGAAACAGCTGCCAGTTCAACTCAAGACAGCCACCAACAGCTCTGAGATTAAGAAGTAAACGCTCACTTCAACTCATAACAGGCATCGCTCCACCACTAAAAAGTGAACATTCACTTCAACTCATGATAGGCATTGCTCCACCGTTTTACTCTCTTTGGAAGGCTCTAATGGCCTTCCAGTGCAGGAGAGAGTGGGGGCACGTCCACAATGAGATGCCCTAGGGGAGCTCATCCCCTTGCACCACATCTTTTCAGTTGTTCCCCAAAGTTAGGGTGGGGAGCAGTGCTGTGTTTCTATCTCTTATTCTTGGCTTAGTATATGATTTCAGGTTGTGTTTGTGCATTTGGTGGGGCTACTGTGTTAAAAAACACCGGGAAAAGCCCGTTCAGATGAAGAAAGAGAAGTTTCCCAGAATCCCAAGTTACCTGTTTTGCCTATGCCCTCCTCTAACTTTGGGATCATCATGACCGGGAGCTGACTCTGCCCCTCAGCCCTTTGAAAAAGGTATTTTTCCCGCCGATTTTTTAAAAACTTCTAGCGCGCGACCCGAACGACGCAGAAAGTTGAGAGTAGTCTCAAAATGACCCCCATCCACGACTCTCTGTGCACAAGAATTTTCAGAATGATAGCTTAAACCCCCCCAGTTATCCCCGATTCTTTCCCTCAGTGCAATCCTATGGGCGAAAAGCCGAAAACGCCGTTTGAGCCGCGCGGTTGACCCGATTTTCAAAAAAATATAGCACGCGACCCACACAACGCAGAGAGGTGAGAGTGGTCTCAAAATGACCCCCATCCACGACTCTCTGAGCACAAGAATTTCCAGAACGATAGCTTCAAAAACAACCTAGTTATGCGCGATTATTTGCCACAATGCAATCCTATGGCAAAATGTTTTCAAGATGGCGACCGGAGCGCTCCGCCTGAACTAGGAGCTCCGAAAAATGGTCGCTTCTCTTCGCCTTGCTTCTAGGGGTCCGCGGTCCGCTCCTACTCCACCTCTGGGTAAGGCGGAGCAGGCCAATCCGCTACTGCTTCTACGCTCCTAATCGGAGCAGATCACACCCCTACTTTAAAGGTTGGGGTTTTTTTTTAATACTGGGGGCTTTGATACTAATCATATTCAAATACATGAATGTATTGCAATTGAGAGTATCAGTGTCATCTGGACATCCAAGGGAAGGTCAGTTTGTGTATCAAAATAGAATTCAGGCCCTTAGACGAAGGGGGTGTCTTCATGGCACTGAGTTGGTGTCGCTCTGCCACCAAACCCCACAATTTCGCTGGTGCAGGGTGGTGGCAAATTATGCAGATGGAGGAAACTGGCACCGGATTTCCGGTGGCCATTGTCAGGTATAGGCCTTGTACCTAGTGGGTAGATTTATTAGGAAATAGTTTGAGAATGTCAGATGTTTTCTGCAAGCTTATCTATGTAAGAAGTTCCCATGGGAGTAGCTTGTTCACTCCCTGTCTCTCGGCCTTGCAGCTGTTGGTTCTCTGGGAACTTCAGAGTGTTTTGGAAAAGCTTGGGGGGGGGCGCTCTTCAAAGTGGGTTGTAACACCCTCTTGGCACGTGGGCATGGTTTAGAGGTCAGGGGACCTGTCTGTCAAGTGGCTTTGAATAGGCCCTCAATGCTGGTGCAAAGCTGAAAAAGCTTTGCTAGGTTTCATCTCTCGACGCAATGCCTGACCTCCCTCCTGCTTTGGATTCCATCTCCGCTTGGGACTGTGAAAGCACTCTGCACATGGGCACTTTGCTATTTGGACTTTGGATTTCTAAGAACTGTGCCATGAAAAGTAGTGAGGCTTTTCATAGACATTGGCCTTAGCTAGACCTAAGGTTTATCCCAGGATCGTCCCGGGGTCATCCCTGTTCATGATATCCTGGGAGCAGGCAGGGTTGACCCCGGGATAAACCTTAGGTCTAGCTAAGGCCTTAGACTTGCATATGCTGTGGATTCTGTGTTTGTGCCCAGACTCAGGTGGCAGGGAGTTCCCAGTCCTTAGCAGAAGGATGGGACACCTGGACCTGAGGCTTAAACTTTCCTGAAGTCATGGTAACAGGGTCAGCTCAGTAGTGATAGGCTGAGATTGACAAGTGCATGACAGATCTCTCTGCCCAGCTCTGGTGGCTCAGAGCAACCTTTCCTGGGACTTCGCTTTAGGAGATTGGCCATGTTCCTTTGAGGTGCCATCATATGTGGCGTCTGAAGAAGCTCAAAGCTGTTATTGGTCTACCTTATTCATCCCCCTCTCCGACTGTTTGTCTTAAGGATCATTTCGGGGGGAAAGAGCCTAAAGCTTTCTAACCATCATTCAGCTTTAAGTGTGTTTTGGAGACTCTGTAACCATTAAGCTTGTCTACTGTGTGATTTCCTCAATTAAAGAACTCTCACTGATGTGAGTGTCATGTCAGCTTGCCAGCACATGTGAATGCCAGAGGGAACAGGCATGAATACGACAGCCATTAGGCTTTCCAGGCCCTCCCCCTCCCGTGGCTTCCAGCGACCAATGGCAGGTTGCCTTCCACCCGGAAATGCCCCCCCCCCAAAACAGCGCCATAGCAAGGACAGACAGGGAAGCGCTGCACTGACCTTGCTTGGGTAGGAAATGTCAGGGCAAGGCCCCATCTTTCTGCTGTGCTCTTTGCTCTGGGGATAGCTTATGCTGTGTATTTTTATATTTCGGTTTTTATCAAAATTTGTGCTATAGCAACTGCATTGGAGGAAATGGAATTCCCCAACCCCTCCTTCACATAGCAGTCCCTCCGGCCCTCTGAAAATTCTACAGAGTCAGGATGGAGTGAATGAATGGGGTGAACTGAATGGGGTGGACTGTAGTGTTGGGGGAAGGGACCTTCTGAAAGAGGAGCCCTTCCTCTCGCAGAAGGTAGGTAGATCCTGGATCCAACACTTCATTTTTATTAATGTACCCCCAAATGCTCCAAAAGCTGTCTATGTAAATTCATGGCTTTGTAATGCAAACACTCAACATGACCGAGGCCCCTTAAGAAAGCAAAACAGTCTTGATGTTCTAATTTATTAATAACTGACAAAATTATCATTACAATCCTAAATGCGTTTGCTTCTTTGGGAAGTCAGTCAAATGCAAACAAAAGCTAGTTGTGCAGAGAACAGACTGACATTTAAGCCATTTATGGTTCATATGCCCCCAAAACAGAACATAAAAACCCTGTACGTAATATTCTCCTCCATTTCCTAATTTCTCTCTTTTGGTGTGCATCTGTCTGTGTCAACCTCTATTTTTGCATGCGGTGCATCAATTCCGACTTGGCACTTAGCTGTGCTGCAATGACACAAAAGGTTTCATTCCACAGTTTCCACCACTCTGATGGCCCCATGTTATAATAAAAGTTTCTTGTTCTGGATAGTTGCATGAGCATCCAGGCAGAAAATGTGTTGTTTAATTGCTCTATTAATAAAAAATGGTTATGAACTGAATCTACTGAGACTACTTAATGTAACATAAGGCTAGTGTCAGAGCTATGTGCTGTTGGCATTGTGTGTGTGTGTGTGTGTGTGTTTTAGAAATAATGGTCTATTATGAATATGTTTTAATTTTTTAAAATTTATTTTGCCAAATGTTTCAGAGCAGGATAATTGTGAAAATTATAGTTTTGTACTATACAAAAGAATACATTTGCTGTGTGGATAAATAAATACTCTCCTTCTAGCATTAGTCTTCATCAAAATGGTGAGATGCTAATCATTAAAAGAAAGCTGCTGAGATCCAACTTGGATAAATGTGTATTAAAGCACTCTCCCTCTAGGGTTACTCTCCATCAAAATGATGAGATACTAATAATAAAACTGAGATCAAGGAAACAATAATAAGGGGGAGCCGGTTGTGGGCATCCCCAAAGGATCATAGAATCCTAGAATCATAGAATAGCAGAGTTGGAAGGGGCCTACAAGGCCGTCGAGTCCAATCCCCTGCTCAATGCAGGAATCCACCCTAAAGCATCCCTGACAGATGGTAGTCCAGCTGCCTCTTGAATGCCTCTATAGATCAAGCTGGCTACAATATGAAACAGCATGCTGGACTAGATGGGCCTTTGGCCTGATTCAGCCGGCCTCTTTTTGTATCATGTTCTTATGCATGTGGGAGTTGTACTGGTCATAGTAATTCCATTTCTGAGGTAAACCTGAGAATTGTAGTTCCATGTTGCTGCCTCGGGATCTCTCACAGAGAATTCTCAGCTCCCTCACCAAGCTACACTCCCAGAATTCCTTGAGGGAAGCCATGATGGTTAGATTGGTCTAAACACTTCTATCAAAGTTCAGAGTTCAGATACGCTTGCTGCCTCTTGGCATCATCAGGTGCATAGTGTGAAGTCTAATTTCATCAAAAGGCTCTGAAAACACTCAAACAATCTGGACCAGCAAGATCATTTGAAAAACATCTGTGGCGGCCAAACAATGGCAGCATTGTAAAATTTAACAAAAATTGCTCATGAACCTTGAGATTCATACAATAACGTCACCTGAATCCTCCTCTACACTCAGCTCTCTTACATGGTCCTAGGCTGCCTGGACCCTGGCCAGCTCTACACCACGCAGGATATAGCACTTTGAAAGGACAAATAAAAGGAAGTACTTCTTCACACAGCACATAGTTAATTTATGGAACTCACTACCACAAGATGTAGTGATGGCCACCCATTTGGATGGCTTCAAAAGGGGGTTGGATAAATTCCTGGAGGCGAAGGCTATCAATGGCTACTAGCCCTGATGGTTGTGTGCTATCTCCAGTATTCGAGGCAGTAAGCCTGTGTGCACCAATTGCTGGGGAAGATGGGCAGGAGGGTGCTGTTGCACCATGTCCTGCTTGTTCATCCCTGGCTGATGGCTGGTTGGCCACTGTATGAACAGAGTGCTGGACTAGATGGACCCTGGCTCTGATCCAGCATCAGGGCACTTCTTATGTTCTTATGAAAGCGGGTTGAAAATGGTATATGGAATGTGTCAATGGGCCCCAACAGTTGTCAGTGTACTTCAATACCATTATAAAGCAGTAGTGTAAATCCTGCCCCTCTTTCACATTAGAAAAATGATGCCAGTGGCAGCCAGAAGTGCTATGACATTGTGATATCATATTAGATCAGCCATTTGCACCCGGATGATTCATCCCTTGAGCTATGAGCATACTGCTAACCATGTACTGCAACCTACCTTTACAGGGGTGGAACAAAAACCAAATAACATCAGCTACCATGCTAAGAAGTAGGGAATATTCTCAGAGGGTGTAGATGAGTTAGAGAACAATATACTTTGGTTTCTGAGGGCCCAGTAGGCATTCCTTTGAAATGGGAGGTGATAGATCCTTTTACATGTGGGAAAATGTAGCCAATCTGGGCTCTCCCTGTCTCATGGCTTCCAGTGACCAATGGCAGGTTGCCTTTCACCTGGAAATGCCCCCCCCCCAAAACAGTGCCTGAGCGAGGACAGACAGGGAAGAGCTGCGCTGACCTCGCTTGGGCAGGAAAAGTCAGAAAGTCCGTGGTCATTCCCGCTTGCCCCTGGGATTTCCTGTGCGTCGTACGGATGCACAGGGACCCACATGAAACCAGCCCAGATTTAATGGCTGGTGTAAACATGCCCCTTGTGTCAAATCACTACAAATGTGGAATAAAAAGCAGGATATAACACTACGAAAGCAATATTTGGAATGTGGATTGTGCCCCAACAGTTATCAGTGCACTTCAATACTGCTACAAAGCTGTAGTGTAGATCTAGGCCTGGGGCCCTCCAAATGTGGTGGACTGCAACTCCCACTATTGCCAGCCAGCATGCCATTGCAATATTGGCATATCCAACACATCCGGAGGGCACTAGGTTGGGGAAACCTGCTTTAGCTGATAAAGCAAATGTGGGCCTTGCTAGACGAGGCTTTAGCCCGGTGCGAGGCCTGGGCTCGTCCCTCTGCGTCCAGATGACACACAGGGTATCCTGGGCTCAGGCAGGGGTCAACCCTCCCTGGGCCCAGGGTAACTGGCACCTCTTTTAGCCTGGTTTTTCCTGCGGTCTCGGGCTGAGCCAGGTCCACCGCTTTTCCTGGCTACCGCATTTACTCCTGAGTAGCCGGGAAAAGCGGCGGACCAGCTGCAGCTCTCCACAGGAGCATCAGGGCTAGGGTGGAGACATGGGGGGCGGGAATCACGGCCTAAGGGACATGGAGAGGCGGGAATCGTGACCTACAGGACATGGGGGGGCGGGAATCGTGACCTATGGGAGATCGGGGGGCGGGAAATGGAGGGCTATGGACGATCAGGGTGGGAAACGGAGGGCTATGGGAGATTGGGGGCAGGAAACGGAGGGCTACGGGAAATTGGGGGAGGGAAATGGAGGCCAGGGGGGATCAGAGGCCAGAGGAGATCGCGGGGGGGGGGGGAATTGGGGGAAGGGGGAGCAGGGAACCCATTTTTTTTAAAAAAAATCCCTACCTTTAGCAAAGGTGTGCTCCTGCGCACGCGGCCCTTTTAACTGGAAAAAAAATGGCGGATGCGACGGGGCTTTCCTAGATCCCGTTGTGTCTGACATGTACATGGGGCCGACAGGCCGTGCTACTTCTAGCGCGGCCTGTCCCCTCTACAGGCCCGGATTCCAAGCTAGGTCTAGCAAAGCCCTGTATGTTCTGTCAATGGCAAGGGGAGCCCTGGTGTAAGCTCTCTTGCCGTCTGAGTTGGGAGAGAACAGACACCACTGGTGTATCGCTTCCCTTTCCATTGCCGCCACATCATGCCCCCACCCCGTTCTGTGCCCTCCTTACCTTTGCTGCCACCACGAGCCCTCTGTTGGCCTTGTCATGCAAATGACATGATGGGAGAGAGGCTAGAAGGACTCTCCAGAGCACCTGTTGGAGGCGGCAGGGCGATGGCAACAGTGGGCCCTCTGGAGCTGTTGGGCAGGAGTGGCATAATTCACCACTCCTCCTGCTCTGCTGCCTGATGCGGGCACCTCTCCCTGCTTCATGGGAGGCTGGCCTTGGCCAAGGGCCCCAGGGCCTTTCAATTTACTAATTTGAAACAAATTTTGTACAAATGACATTTTATGATGGCTTCTGAGGCAGCAAACATCCCACACCTCAGTTCTAACCATGCGTCTGTAGAAGTGTGGGCCGCAGACTTAAATAGAAAATCCTTTCTAAGTAAGCACGATTAGGATGACAGCTTGGTTGACTGGCACACATCGAAAGCAATTTTAAACCAATTTGTTTGAAGTAGATGTTGCTGCCTCACGTTATTTATCTGCTATTTTGCAGTTTGCTAAATAAAGCGCAGAGCGCTCTTGGAGGTAGCTACTCCTCTGCAAGTGACAGCCACATATCAGCAAATTCCAGTAATTGCTCCTGCCATAATATCTTCAGTATAATGAGTGACATCCTTAGCTTTCAGTCTACGCAAGATTGATTAATCTTGGGTTAAGACCCAAGATTTTCTATTAAAATCACCCACTGAGTCCCTCCTCTTTTCTTTGACCACTGTGCGACTGGTTGCCTGTGGCCCACGACACTTTGGGCTTGCCCTCCCCAGCTATCATGGTGAACTAAACTCAATGTCAGGATTCCAAGCCCTCCTGCTGAGATGCGAGACAATAAAGATGCCGGCTGTGTAATCCACAAAGCTTTATTCAACAAATAAACATCTCTTCACACCCGAAGGGAGTGTGAATGCTAGGAGCTATCCTCTAAGCCTAGTTTGGCTAACAAAGGTAGGCAGTTGTTTTCAACTCAAGCAGGACTGTTTCTTACAGTCCAACAGGCACTTTAGGTCAGGGAGGGTCTTTTGGGAGGAGCCTCTCACTAGCCGCTACCCTAAGGGACTGCCGGCCACCTCACATCAACTCCACCTGCTTGATCCTGCAGCAGACTCAAGGATTTGTCAATTCCAATGTTCCCTCCCCCTCTGACAGAGGCTAAATTCTCGGGGGCGGGGGAATGGTGTTTGAGCTGTCTGCATTCTTGCTGACAAGCTTGTGGGAAGATTCATCCTTGACTCCTGAAGATTCATCCTTGACCCCTGCTTACTGTGTTGGCTGGTAAATTCCTGGTCCTTCTTCTTCAGATTCTGAGTCCAATTGACCTCCTGACACCCCTTCCTCCACGCTAAAGAGAGCAGGCCTGATCCTGGCACTCAGGGTTTCAAAAGCAGCTGAATGGCAAAGCATGTCGTTTGCATGCAGAAAGACCCAGGTTCAATCCCCAGCATCTCCAGGTAGACCTGGGAAAGTCCTCTGTCTGAAACCTTGGAGGGCCACTGCCAGCCGTTGGATGGGCCAATGGTCAGACTCATTGTAAGGTGGCTTCCAAGGTGTTATCTCATGGAGATCAGCTATTTCAAGTCTCACTGTGGACACACAAAGGCCCGTTGATGCACCTCCACTTGGTCTCTGGATTGCAGCCTTTTCCTACAGCTGCCAGGTCTTCTGCAGCTTGAACCCTCAAACTCAGGAGTTAGCATTTGGGAGCTAAAGAGCAGTGCTTTGGCAGATCATGGGGTGGAGCTTGACGGGAGCAAAACATGGCTCCTAGGCTAGAACTGCACTTGTGCTTTTTATAAGTATTAAAGTACATTGTTGGGGCACATTGCATACTTCATATATCACTTTTCTAGCGTTATGTTCTGCTTTTTATTCCGGATTATCCAAAATACTGCAACAGATGTCAGTGTGGGTACTCCGAGGTGTAAATGTGCAAGAGGGATTTAGAGGACTTTCAGCTGGGGAAATCATGTTTCTTTACCATTGCTCTGTTTCCTACTTCTCTTCCGTATTTGAAACGAGCTGAAATTACATGGGGAAGAGGGTAGTGACCATATGGCCCATACAGTTCAATGGGACAGTGCCCCCTAGTGAGGGTTTTATAGTAAAGCTTTGCCTGCACATGGCAGGAAATCTCTATAAACTCTGACATATTTCAAAAGAGTCGGGTTTTCCGAGGCTTATTTTTTAACACTAAAACCAGGAAATGGGGCAGGAAATGCTCAGGAAGCTCTTGGCATTGTCAAAATGACCAACGAACACCCGTGAGTGGCCAGTCACGAGCATGCTATAAATCACTCATTTAAAGAAGCCCATAGTGTCAACTGATGCAAGCATATCAATATGATGCAGTAAGATCTAGCTCGAGTGGATTAGTCAAAGACTCTGGCTGCATTTAGGCCATAGCTAGACCTAAGGTTTATCCTGGGATCATCCAGGGTTTGCCCCTGCCTGAGCACTGGATCCCCTGTGTGTCAACTAGATGAACAGGTTTGACCCCTGGACGATCCAGGGATAAACCTTAGGTCTAGCTATGGCCTTAGAGAGACCATGGCCACAGCTAGACCTAAGGTTTATCCTGGGATCATCCAGGGTTCGTCCCTACCTGAGCACTGGATTCCCTGTGTGTCACCTAGATGAACAGGTTTGACCCCTGGACGATCTTAGGTCTAGCTATGGCCCATGTGTCCTACTTTACAGAGGACAGTTCTCTCTTTAAAGGACTGTCAAAGGATAATCCTCTATTTAAAGGCATGCTGTGTATTGGAGAAGATGTTCCATCCAGATCCAATTTTAAAGCAAAGGAACCATAAGAAACGAGAGCAGGTTCCTTGAAGTTGCCCATCAATAGTTAGCACCTGGATGGAAGACAAGTGGGCACACAGATCACCTGATCACAACCTCTCCCACTCTGGTGGGATGTACCGTATTTCTGTTTAAATTATAGTAAGGATTTCTAAATGTGAATCTATATGTGTAAATTATGTAGATTGTATGCAAATCAGTATCCTTTTGTTGTTGTTGAAGCATTTCATCTTTTTGGATGATACATAAATGGCCACCTCACTTGGGATGCCAGAGGTAGAGTCTAATGGACAAATGGGTGGAATGAATATTAAAAAATCTCAAGTGAAATAGAAAATAGCCTGCCCTCTTGATTCTGCCTTTGCACCTTCTTTGAGTCCTTTCTTCTTGAAGTCCTAGGTCAGCGGTTCTCAACCTGTGGGTCGGGACCCCTTTGGGGGTCGAATGACCCTTTCACAGGGGTCGCCTAAGACCATCGGAAAACACATATTTCCGATGGTCTTAGGAAACTGTATTGACTGAACTATGTCATGTATCATCTTTTGTATTATTAAAGCTATTGTTATGTATTATTTTCATTAGCAAACCATCCCATGACAATGGATCGTGTAGAGAAGAATGAAAATAATTTTATGGTTGGGGGTCACCACAACATGAGGAACTGTATTAAAGGGTCGCGGCATTAGGAAGGTTGAGAACCACTCTCCTAGGTGGAAACTCTGAAACTTCACATCATTCCTGAGAAATGTCAATCCTGGTGTTTGTCCTGATCAGGCTTGGGCCCTACACACACAACAGCACACTTCCATGCCCATACCTCTTGCTAAATAAGGAATGGCATGTGCAAAGAGGTTTCTGGGGCCTCCGGAAAGCATGTCACCCCCCTCGCCACCTTAAAGGCACTGATTGGAGAGGAAAGTGTGACATTCTCATGCGTCCCCACTGCTACAATTGGGGCCTTTTCTATAATGTTGAGGAATGACACACTTTCCCCTTTAAGGCTCCGATTGGAGCTGTGGGAAGGGGGGGGGGGAATGATGCACCTCCAGAAAGCATGTCATTTCCCCCTGCCATGTTAATGCCAGCCTTAATGGTGTCTCATTCCAGAACATTATAGAAAATTACAGAAACACCACCACCCCGACACTCAGGATAGAACAAAAACCAGGACAAATCCAGGGAAACCCTGACAGTTGGTCACCTTAGCCCTGGGCTAAAACATCAGGCCCAGCAGGAAATCCGATCTGGGAGGCAGCCCCTGTCAGCTCATGAGGTCATATATTTTGGGATAGAGGGGAAGACTGAATCCAGCCTTCCACTTACAGCCCACTTCCCAAAAGCAGATTATTTCATTTATTATTTATTTATTGGATTTGTATCCCACCTTTCTACAAGAGAAATGGCACTTAAGATGGCTTACAATCACAAAGAAAACTTGGTTAAAACAATAGTAAAACAAATGCATTCAATCACAATTATAAAAGCAACATTCAACTCAATAGACCTGTTTATAAGCCTGCTTGAATAAAAAGGTCTTTTACTGTTGCCCATGGCCTGATGGGACTACTGAGGTAAACTGTTAACCTCAGTAGCAGACTGGTGTTTGTGTGTGTAGCAGACTGGTGTGTGTGTGTGTGTGTGTGTGTGGAGAGAGAGAGAATTGGTGTTTTTTTTAATTAAAGGGGTTCATACCAGACCTAGGATGGCCATGTGACTCTTTTACGGAGGACAATTCTCTAGCTGAACGGCTGTCAGAAAACCATCCTTATTTGAAGGTATCTTCTATTAGAAGGGCTGTCCACTCCATATCAAGTTTAAAGATAAAAAAACATCAAAACAAAGAAAAACAGCCATGAAGTTGTCCATCAGTGGTACCTGGACAGCAGTCGAAGGCCCACAGGTCAGCTGGTCACAGTCTTCCACACTATGGTGGAATGTGCTGTTTGTATTTTAATTATAATAATTATTTATAAATTTGCATCTGTATGAATAAATTAGCATCCTTTCTGGTCCTCTTTTTTGGGGTGATGCATTTACTTTTTTTTTGACAGTTCGTCAGTAGCCACCATAACCAAAAGGTTCGTGCTCTGAACTTTCCTTGTAAGCTGAGCTCCGTTTACAGCACCTACATATGCGTAGCTCTTGCTCCTCGATGGGGCTTTTTAACCTGGTAAAACACATCCATGCTGCTAGATCAAGACCTTTGCCTATTGCTTTTACAGTGCTATTAGAATAAAGGCCAATATTGAAGTCACTACTTTATGCACTGCAGAATCAATTCTGTGGCAAACGTTTGGTTGCCTGGAATGTACACAGCCCTGCTTTTAGTACAGCCCATCCCTCACTAGGATTGTGCTGACCAGGGAAATTTGTCTAGCAAATGTTTCATAGTGTTTTCATGAATAAATATTGAACAGATTGACTTATGCTGTGGTTTAAAATGGCTGATGAAGCAATATTGTCAAGTTTCACAACAACAACCTCTAATGGAGCTATTTGTAGTTACTGCAGAAGTTCTGCCACTGTGACATGTTGGGAAATGTCATGGCTTCCTCTGCAATTTGTCTGCATTCTAGTTTCGAAGAAGTGTGTGGGAGACGATATGCTATTACTGCACTTGTGTCTGGATTTGCAGGCCTTAGCTAGACCTAAGGATTATCCCAGGCAAATGGAGGGGTCATCCCTGCCTGCTCCCGGGGTCCCCTGTGTGTCATTTGGAAGCACAGGGATGATCCCGGGATGATCCCGGGATATAGGCCTGGTCTAACCAGGACCACAGTCAGAAGAAAGGAAAAGAGAAAAAGGGCTTTGCTAGACCTACCAGGTGTTCCGTCGTTGAGGAGCGGTGAAAGCGGATTTTCCCGTTCAGCCATGACGCCTTATGCTCCACACCTGCCTTCGATTTGTGGCGGAAGTTTGCGCCGGTTGTGCTGCTGCTGCCGCAAGCACGGTTGCGCAGCCACACCGGCCTGATTGCCGCGGCTTTTTTTTTCGCTCGCTGCATGGTTTGTGCAAGTCCGAAAGACCGCAAACTTGCGCAGCTGTCAGCGATGCCGCCGCCGGCCCCGGCGGCGGCGGCGGCAGCGGCGGCAGCGGCGGCGGCGGCAGTGCCAGCTGAAGTGCTGCTGGTGCTGTTGAGGGTCAACATTGATGCGCTCACTTCCTGATGGGGGTCGTGGCGGGTGTAATATGACCCGAGGTCAATCGGCTGCATGGGCACTGTGTGCCTACATCTCCCATCATGCCTCTGAGGTGTCGGCGGCGATGACCGCCTCTGTGCCCTGTGCCCCATCCCAAGGAGCCAACCCACATCTGGCCGTAGCCATAGCAGCAGCCCACAAACAGCTCTGCCCTCTGCCAGCCTGGTACCCACACTAACAGGCAGCGTACAGCACCGCCATTATGTGGCCACGGTAGCTGCCCACCGCAAGGAGTCACCAGCCACTTTTCCGTTCCTCCGTTCCTGCGCAAACTGTCACTGGGGGAATAAAAAAAAAAGCCGCTCCACCGCTCTGCCCCAGCTGGCGGACTGGGCGCAAATGGCGGAGGCGGCTTGACCGAAGCCGCTGACCACTCCCCCTTAGCACGCCTTTTCCCGCCCAGTGCGGACCACAGTGACCTCACATCCTCCCACACGTACTCAGAATTAGCGCGGGCCGCCAGGAAAAGGCGCACTAGAACTCACTTTTTTAAAGTCGGGAGAAAGAGGCTTCACCGCAGGATAACGGCGGATCCTCGTGAACGTCATCTGGAAGCCTCGACGTGACTGCGGAAGGTAACGCGCGCTACAGCCTCGTCTAGTAACGCCCAAAGCCTTGCTCCTTTTCCATAAACATCACTTTACCAGCCTAGAAAATGGCCCTACTGTGAGCTCATAAGTTTTATTCTAGATTGCCACCATTGAATATTTTTCTAGTCACTGGATCCTCTACTCAGGCAATTCCAATGTATGCAGAGAATGCTGTTTGTATCAATATATTTCAGGCCTCCAAACAATATAGGCCCAAGGCAACTTACTAATACTGCTCCTGTTTGAGGCATCCTATTTAATGACGGAGAAATAACATTTTTGTTCTGAAATGCCACAGATAGTTTGTATCATTTTGCTATTTATGCTGCTGTTTTTAATACAAATAACTTCAACTGCATCTTTCTTTCTTTTTTAATGTTCCAGCAAATTAACCCTGGAGGGCTAGTTTGAGTCTCCTTAAAACAGTTCAACTTCAATCTAAATGTGAATTTGTAAACATAAATGCTAGAAAGATAGCAAATTAGTAACAATTTTGTTTAAATGTCTGCAATCTCTCATACAGTACCTAAAAGTTACAGTTGGTATCTGTTTTTCCCCTCTGGTGAGGCGGGTCCTCTAAATGTTGTTGCTGTTTTTGCTGTTGTTGGTAAAGTTTGTTTATTTTCTACATTTATGTCCTGTCTTTCTAATAAATATTAAAGGCAGCTAAACAAATATTCAAGTTGCAGAACTGCTCCAGGGAGAGGGAAGAGGTTGTATGATTGTGACACAAAGCCACAAACCAAACAATCAGGTTATATTACCAAGCTGTTCTCTGTTTGGATCTAGAATTGAATGATAGGGACAGCCCATTATATTTTGCTGTCTGAGATGAAGGACAAGGTTATTTCCCCTATCTGGTATACATAGTTCTGTTCTGCAACACCTCACAAACATTTCCCACCCTTCAGCATCTACCACCTGCTTAATGGTTGGGCTGGCCCTAACGAATAGGAATGCTAGATAACAGCATACAGAGGATGCTTCAGGTTTGTCTGAATGAACCCTACAAATATAAATAGGTAACAGCTATGGTCAGGTAGCACAGAGGCCATTACTTATTTTAAATCGCATATATTGAGTACAGCTTGTCCCCTGGGAGAGAAAACATGTGATCATCCAGAAGTTGATCATGTGCGACATTAATTATGTTATTAATGACAGTTACCTATGACAGTTATATTGCTATAAAGCCAATATATGTGCTGAGTGAATACCCAAATGTGTGCAACCTCCATCCTACTGGATAAAGCTTGCAATCTACTTAAGTCACCTACATTATATTCTTTTAGACGCCAGGTGAAGACCTTTTTATTCTCCAAGTATTTTAACAGTCTATAAATTAATTTGAACTTGCTGTTTTAAATTTGTATTTTAAATTTGTATTTTTGCATTGCTGCTGTTTTTATCTTGGTTGTGCTTTTATATTGTATTTTATATTACGGTTTTATAGTGTTGTTTTATACTTGAATTGCCTTAATTTTGTAAACCGCCCAGAGAGCTTCAGCTATATAGAAATTCAATAAATAAATAAATTAGTCAGAATGAACTTCAAGATGGAATTCAGATAATTTTAGCAAGCTAGAGTTTTTCTGCTTCACATATCCATAGCTATGGTCTAATTTAAATACTGTCCGTTTTTCTGAGGGAGAAAGTTTTTATGAATTAGCCTATTTATTCCATAGGCCTCAGTTATCATGTTTCTATTTTTTACATGTTGTGTGAGTGGATTAAGCAAAGAGAACATGGCAGCAAGCAGGATATTCCACTATGAAAGTGGTATGAAAGCAGTATATAAAAGGCAGGAGCCACACTACTGCTTTATAGCGGTATTGAAGTGCACTGACAACAGTATTGACACATACCATATACCACTTTCATAGCACTATATCCTGCCTGGTGTGGCTCCTGCCTTTTATATACCTCTTTCATACTGCTTTCATAGTGCAATATCCTGCATGGTGTAGATGAGGCCTTAGATCTGTACTGCTTTATAGTGGTATTGAAGTGCACTGATAACTGTTGGTGCACATTACACATTCCATAAACCATTTCCATAGGTATTAGTCCCTGCTTTTTATTCCACGTTTTCTGCAACAAATGTCATTATGTGTCCTACAAGGTATAAATGAATAAGAGGGATGTAGCGTTGCCATGATAGGATCGTAATGATTTGACAGAAAGTGTAGATCTGGTCCTTGTTCACACAACCATAACCTGCTGCATTGTTCACACCTTGAACTTAATATTAACTGGTTTGTTTGAACAAGCCAGTTTCTGAAACCATGGCTGAAATTGGCTTGTTTTAAACTAAACATAGCTACTATTAGCAACAGTTTGTCAGTCTGGACATCACAACAAGCTGTGGTTAACTAAAAGTGGAAGCAGCCATGCAGGAGGGCGGTTGAGGAGGGGAAAATACACAGTGTTTGAAGCTTGCTCAGGTTTGTTCCAGTCTATGCGCATTGAGCTAAACTATGGTTTAGCACGGCATGTGAAACAGGTCACTTTGTTCTAGTGATTTGAAATGCACCTATTTTGAGCAGCTGGTCGAGCTAAGCTATCACTCTGATGTGTAAATAAGGAGGCTGTTCAAACTCCTGCTATAACCTTTCTGCTTAAACAAGCACAGTGCTCCCATTGTTTATTCTCTTTCTCTAAAATCTCCTTTTGAAACTGTACCAGTGTGTTGCTCTAGAGCTTGGACTCTCTTACTGTACAAGTATGCTGCTCCACAGCTTGGACTGTTTAATCAGCGCTTGTTTGACAAACCTGCAAGCCAGCATCCGTTCCCTTTTTGTGGCCATTTGGCCAGATATAAACCTTTCTTCTGTAATTCATTTTGAATTCCTGTCTTCAGTTGAACAGGACCTTTGTTTAAAAAGGGAAAGCTTTACTCATTCGTGGTTTATGATTATCTAAAAATGAGGATAATGTTTCCTCCTTACCTTTTATTTTCCTTCCGTGATCTATTACTTATAGTCTAAGAGCAAGATTACTTTTCAGTCATCCCAGTTTATTTTAATTTAAACAAAAATGTGGCAATACTGAACTTCTCTCTTCCTTATTCTTACATATTGATTTGGATCAGGGAGGTTGGAGAAACTAGCAGCAGATGCAAATGATTTTGGATTTCTACGAATCTGATTTGCAGATTGTGTTATGGATTGGCTTTTTCTGAGTCGTCTGGATTCTGCAGACTGGTTTTACTCTTGCGCAAATGTACATCAGCACTAATGCACATTTATTTATTTATTACATTTATATCCTGCTTTTTTCCTCCAAAGAACCCAAGGTGGCATACATAATCCTCCTCCTCTGCTCCATTTTATCCTCATGTTAAGGAACTTCACAACCGGTCCAGAGACAGAGGGGGAATCCGCACGTCGTTCCCAGGGTGCTTCTAAGTGACCCCAGTGTGGCCCCAAAGCGATAATGTAACTTACCTGGAGAAGAGCTGAGGAAGAGACGTCCTTGCCGCCGCCGCCACCCAACTCCCTCCTCGCCGGCCGGCGAGGAGAGCTCGGGGGAAGAAGGCGGAGTGGAGAGAAGCTCTCCACTCTGCCTTCTTCCCCTGAGCTCTCCTCGCCGGCTGGCATGGAGGGAGTTGGGTGGTGGTGGTGGCGGTGGCGGTGGCAGCGGCAAGAACGTCTCTTCCTCGGCTCTTCTCCAGGTAAGTTACATTATCGCTTTGGGGCCGCACTGGGGTCACTTAGAAGCGCCCTGGGAACGACGTGCAGATTCCCCCAGAAACTCTTTATTTACTGTACACAGGAGAAAGCCCCTTATGCCATACAAACCAACAGCAGAGACTCTCTGACCATCATCCACATTGTCATACTTTTATACTTCACCCAAGTTGCTCTGATGAAGTCATACTTTCCCCTCCTCCCTCCTGTGACTGATCACAAGTCCCATACATGTTCCATAAACAGAAACCCATTCTTACATAAACAATGCCATATTTTGGCAGCCTATGATGCATTCTGTTCTTTGATAAGCACCTCAAGGAGAGATAGGAATTCCAGAGTATGCTCTGACCCTTCAGAAATCCCTGGTCAGAGGGCTTTCAATGGTAAATAGATGACACGATGCGCCTCTAAGTCTATGCTCCTCAGTCTGGTTCCTAAACACAAGCAGACGTGTCTCTCGAACAAGTAACACGTAACTCTGGCAGATAAGGAGCCAAGAGATCAAGATAGCCTTGAGACTTTCTGTGCCTCTCTTTAGAGGGACGAAGGTGGAGGCTAGAGGGAAAGTGTCAGGAGTATGTCCAGAGCAATTTATTCACATCAAATTGAGGGGCTTCAGCAGGGGCATTTTCAGATTTCTCTGTCACTCACAACAACAACCCTGTGAGACAAAATTCTTGTACAAAAAACCCCAATTCCATGTATAAGTGTATGACAGAAGGAAAGTCATGTGACAATCCATGAAACATAGGCAGATCAGAGTTAACAAAATCCATGCATCCTTAGGTTGGATACAAAATCCCTGTGGAACTCTGTGCATGGGTGAAAGTGTGTAGGTGAATGCTGCTGATTCCGCTTTGTCCCTGTGCCCCTGAAAAGCTACTCTGGAGGGTTAAGGGATCCTCTGGAACAATGAAGGAGGTGGTGCTGGGGGAAAGGGCAATCTGCAAAATTGCTTCTCCCCTTTTGCCAGGGGGAGCCTCCGCCAAAGCCCTTTCTGTGAATTGCAGGGAGGGCGGAGAGTCTGGATCCAACCTCCTATATGGAATTTTTTTCCTGTTCTTATCCTTCCAAATAGATGCATTCACATGATTAAATATTGTTTGTATTTTCATGGACATTCTTTAGCTTGGATTGCTGAATGGGATTATGATTTCATGGATCATTCTGTTGGCAAATTTGAACAGGTGTTTGCTAAACTGCCTTTAAGGGCACTTTTATGGATGTTGCCTAGAGAAAAAGAATCTGTTTTGGAGGCAGTCATGTTATTGGTAGTTTATGGAAAATCTGGGAGAAATATAAACAGAATACCTGTCCGAACTCATCTCTGTGACCATCTGTTGTATGGCTCTCTACAGTTTTTTTTTTTTTTTTTTTGGAAGATGTGTTAACTCAGTACAGATAGTTTTTAGGACTAGATCAAGGAGAATCATATGAAAATTTTAGAACTACACAGTAAAATGGGGACTGGCCAACAAGATTATATTATGCTAGTACTTTCCAGCTAGTCTAGCTACTTTCCAGTCCATGTCTAGGTCTGATTCAAAATTCTTGGATTAACATTCAAAGGCCTAAACATCTTGGGGTTAGGTTATCTGAAAGATTGTTCCATATGTACCTGCCCAGACCCTAAGTTCATCTTCAAGGTCCATCTCTGGGAGCCCCTACCAAAGGAAGAGAGGTGGGTGGCCACTCAGAAGTGGGCCCTTTCTGCAGTGGCACCCCAGATGTGGAATAAGATCCCTAGAGAGGTTTGTCTGGTGCCTATGTTGAACTCCTTCTGGTGTCAGGTGAAGAGCTTTTTATTTTCCCAGCATTTTAGCATTCTAATCTTTAGCTCTGCTGTTTTACATCTGTATTTTAAATCTCCGCATTGCTGCTAGGTTTTATTCTGGTTGTACTTTTATATTGTAATTTAAGTGTTTATATTTTATACTGTTTTACACTGTACCTTGAGGTTTAAATTTTTGTGAACCACCCAGAGAGCTTTGGCTATGAGGCAGTATAGAAATGAAATAATTAAATAAATAAAATGGGCAAAAACTAGGGTGACCAGATGACCCAGAAAACCCCAGAGACCTCTGGTAAAATGAAGCTTCTCCAGGGCAACTGGGGCTGGAGCCCAATTTACTGGGAAAAACAGGTGCCTGGTAGTTCCTGGACTTCTGGGAACACATCCCCCAGCCCCTCCCCACATCGATCTGACCCTCAAAGGCAAGGAATTCCATAGGAAGGGGGACATCACACCAAAGGCTCTTCTCCTGGTGGACTCCAATCTGACCATAGGTCCATGTGGAACTACCAGGCAAATGCCCTCAGATGCCCTGAGTGACTGGGCACGTTGGTAAAGAAGAAGGCGCTCTCTCAGGTATCCTGGTCCCAGGTTGTCTTGCGGGATCTACTTTGTTCTTTCCTTGAACTCCAAGATCCACCAACCAGAGCCTGATGCAAAAAGACATACACTTAGGATTAAAGATCCCTGAAAGCTAGAATTTGTTTTGAGTACTGGACCAGAATGGAGCCCATGGTACTTTGACACAAAAATCCATTCCTGGTTACCCCAAGAAATCTTCATTTCAGCAGAATAATTTAGGGCAGAGGAGAACTTGTTTTGTGGATAGCTGTTTTTAAATAATTGGAAGCCAGAAATCCTTGCCAATCTACTGCAAACCACTCAGAGATTTATTATTAGATCCAGGTCTACCTTTTGCCCACCCTTGCCCTAAGCCAGCATTTGATATTGGCTGCTAGGACAACCCCATGTCCACATTTAATAGCCCCCCCCTGCTAATGCAAGTCACTGGTGGCACACCAACAGCATGAAAGAGGCTGAAGACACCCAATTCTTTTTCAGTTCTATAGGAACTTCTTGCCCTGTCAGTTAGAGATGGTTCTTAGTACTCATATACTTGCCTGTGGTCAGCATTTCCTTCCCCAAATACTTTTGTATCAGTGATAGTGACAGGAAAATGTACCTTCAGGGGCCTCATTGTCTCCACTTCGAATGTTCATTAGCCTGCGAATATCTACATTTCAGGGGCAATTTTTGCATGTTTTGAACATGACCTAATTTCAATGAATTTATGTTTGCTTTCTCCCTTTCCTGCTTTTAAAATATACGTGATTTGATGAATGAAATGCTTCATTACCCAGCTTTGACTGACTTAATTGTGGTTGGTTGGTCTTTTTGGGGTTGTTGTTGTTGTTTTATTAAAAAAACCTGACGTCTTCACTCAACAATTAAATGAGATTGAAAACTTGGAAGTTCTTTGGGCTACATCAGCCTGTTTTAACTTCATTATTATTGTGCAGGTAAATTGACACCAAGTGGACCTTTATGGCTGCCTATTTAGCAGTTGATAACAAAGAAGTTAAGGAAATAAATAATCAAACAATAAATAAATATAATTTAATGCATAGTGTAATTTTCAAAATTAACACTTAATATAATTTACAAAGAGCACTTTTTATACACATTCAATACAAATAATACAATAAAAACCGCGCTCAGTAACCACAATAAGAATAGGCCTATTCTTATTGTGATTACTGAGCACGGCTTTTTATGTTATCAACTGTTCAGTTTTTGGTTAAGGCTAGCACCTGTTTCTTGCACGAGGAGGAGCGGAGCCTTATGACAAAGGTGAAAGAAGAAAGTGCAAAAGCTGGGTTGCAGTTAAACCTGAAAAAAACCAAGATTATGGCAACCAGCTTGATTGATAACTGGCAAATAGAGGGAGAAAACATGGAGGCAGTGACAGACTTTGTATTTCTGGGTGCAAAGATTAATGCAGACGCTGACTGCAGCCAGGAAATCAGAAGACGTTTACTTCTTGGGAGGAGAGCAATGACAAATCTTGATAAAATAGTTAAGAGCAGAGACACCACACTGACAACAAAGGTCTGCATAGTTAAAGCAATGGTATTCCCCGTAGTAACCTATGGCTGTGAGAGCTGGACCATAAGGAAAGCTGAGCGAAGGAAGATAGATGCTTTTGAACTATGGTGTTGGAGGAAAATCCTGAGAGTGCCTTGGACTGCAAGAAGATCAAACCAGTCCATACTCCAGGAAATAAAGCCAGACTGCTCACTTGAGGGAATGGTATTAAAGGCAAAACTGAAGTACTTTGGCCACATAGTGAGAAGACAGGATACCCTGGAGAAGAGGCTGACGCTAGGGAAAGTGGAAGCCAAAAGGAAGAGGGGCCGACCAAGGGCAAGATGGATGGATGATATTCTGGAGGTGACAGACTTGACCTTGGAGGAGCTAGGGGTGGCGATGGCCGACAGAAAGCTCTGGCGTGGGTTGGTCCATGAAGTCACGAAGATTCGGAAATGACTGAATGAATAAACAACAACAACAAGGAAAGATTGTAAGCCTATGCGGCAGGGTCTTGCTATTTACTGTTTTACTCTGTACAGCACCATGTACACTGATGGTGCTATATAAATAAGTAATAATAATAATAATAATAATAATAATAATAATAATAATAAATATTTGACAACAAACATTTTGTGGGTGCCTACAGGGTGGCGAACCATTAAAAAAAATCTTTTTTACTCTAGTCTCTTTAACAACAGCCTGATTCATAGAAATGCTTTCCCCAGTGCTTCATCTGCTTGGTAAGAAAAGCTATACCTGCTTAGTTTCTTTCCCAACGACTAGTAAAGGTTGAAGATTGAGAGCCAGTGTGGTGTCGTGGCTAGAGTGATGGACTGGGAGTCGGGAGATCTGGGTTCTAGTCCCCATTTGGCCATGGAAGCTTATTGGGTGACTTTGGGCCAGTCACAGACTCTCAGACCAGTCTACCT
This sequence comes from Elgaria multicarinata webbii, assembly GCF_023053635.1. Taxonomy (NCBI): domain Eukaryota; kingdom Metazoa; phylum Chordata; class Lepidosauria; order Squamata; family Anguidae; genus Elgaria; species Elgaria multicarinata. The sequence continues at coordinate 21,924,265 of NC_086175.1, read as the reverse complement.
CACAAGGTTGTTGTTGTGAGGATGAAATGGAGAAGAAGATGATTATGTACACCGCCTTGGGTTCCTTGGAGGAAAAAAGGTGGGATATAAATGTAATAAATAATGTAATAAATAAAAATCCTCATTTTGCATCCTACGAAATGCATCCACCATCTGCAACCTGCCCACTCCAAAATATTTTCTCATCTTTATTAAGAATGGGTGTGATGCAGTGGTTGAGTATTTGACTAGCGCTGGGAAATCTCAGATTCAAATTCCCATCTAGCCATGGGATTTACTGAAGGAATATCTATCAACGTCACCTACCTCACAGGGTTGCTGTGAGGATAATATGAGAAGTTAGGACAGCTTTACATGCTGTCTGACTCCTGACCTTAAAAGGCCAGGAGCTGTTAAGCCAGGAAATGGAGTGCTCACCTGTAGACAGCTAACATGGCACATTGGGTCCCCCCCACCAAGTTACAAACAGTAGAGTGGTTAAGACTCTCTTGCAGCTTTAAAGAGGCAGGGAGAAGCACCCGGGATAGCACAGCCTTGCAGAGGAGCTTGTAGAAAGACATATGCCTAGGGTGACCATATGGAAAGGAGGACAGGGCTCCTGTATCTTTAACAGTTGCATAGAAAAGGGAATTTCAGCAGGTGTCATTTGTACACATGCAGCACCTGGTGAAATTCCCTCTTCATCACAACAGTTAAAGCCACAGGAGCTATACTAGAGTGACCGGAAACAAAAGAGGGCAGGGCACCTGCAACTTTAAATGTTGTGATGAAGAGGGAATTTCACCAGGTGCTGCATGTGTACAAATGACACCTGCTGAAATTCCCCTTTCAATAGAACTATTAAAGATACAGGAGCCCTGTCCTCCTTTTCACATGCTCACCCTACCTATGCCTGTCCTTCTTTGTCTTTTCTCCCTAACAGCTTGACAGTACAGTGCACGGCTTCAGTTGGAATCACATCCAGTTCCTCAACCCTGTTTTTACCATTGGCAGGTTGCACCCCAGAAGGGGCTTAAACATTTCTTGTTCCCTGAAAAGGTATGTATTGCGCTACCTCTCCCAAGTTGTTATTGGATGAGGAGGAGACTAACGCAGGAAATAGCATGGCTTGATTCAGCCTGTGCAAGCCGCAGTGACATCTAATATTCTATGCAGGTACAAATCAATGTAGGCGGACTGCTAGCTGCAATCATCTCTGGATTGCAGCCTGGCCTATTTCAGAGTGGCACAGTGCTTATCATGGCTGAAAAATCACAATCAGCTCCCGAACATCTGGGATTAGGAGTAGACCGAAGCAGCTTGGATCCAGGAGCTTTTCATTTGAGTAGCCAAGAGCCATTCTGTATCAGAATCAGAATCAAGTTGTAAATCTCCTCCCCCACCCTCCCTCTCCATGGATTGTAAGCTCTCTTATGCTAGCATAGCTGGGTTACCTGTATCAACTGTCAGGAAGTAAGGACGATTTTAAAAGACTTGTTAGATGGCAAGACGTATGGCAGAACTTTTGGAAAGATGGTTGTCCATGAGGGTATCAATATATGTGCAGATAGAAGATTTGGATGCTGGAAAATGAACACAGCTTTGGTGTTGTTTTCAAAAGCAAACCACTAAGGTAGGGTGACCATATGAAAAGGAGGACAGGGCTCCTGTATCTTTAACAGTTGCATAGAAAAGGGAATTTCAGCAGGTGTCATTTGTATATATGGAGAACCTGGTGAAATTCCCTCTTCATCACAACAGTTAAAGCTGCAGGAGCCCTGCCTTCTTTTAAATCTGGTCACTCTAGTATAGCTCTTGCAGCTTTAAGTCTTGCAGGAGCTATACTAGAGTGACCAGATTTAAAAGAGGGCAGGGCACCTGCAGCTTTAACTGTAGTGATGAAGAGGGAATTTCACCAGGTTCTCCATATATACAAATGACACCTGCTGAAATTCCCTTTCAATACAACTGTTAAAGATACAGGAGTCCCGTCCTCCTTTTCATATGGTCACCCTACACTAAGGAAGCCTAATTGCACTTTTTTAAAGTGAAACCTGGCTGTTTTAGCCTTCATCACTGTTAGCAAACTGCTATAAAAGCCTAAATGGCCAAATTTCATTGGAAAAGAAATACAATTTTGGTATTTCAGTTTTCCTTAGAAGTTTGCCCCTCATAACCAGCAGCAAACAGGGTGGCGACCACGGTGGCACCAGGGGGCGGTGAGGGCTGCATTGAGCCTCATCTACGCAAGCAGTTGTTTCTGTCAGCGAAGCAGAAGCCGTGGATACTGCCTCTTGATACATATCAAAATGGCAAAGCAACACATTTTTTCCATGCTAAGCACACTACTAGAGAATAAACCCCATTGCATACTGTGAGGCAGGATCTACAGTGCTGCTTTAAAACACTTTATAACAGTAGTGACAACTGTTGGGGCCCAGGACACACACCATGTACAGTTTTCAAAATGTTTTCGAAGTGTTATATCCTGCTTAGTGTAGATCTGGCAAACATGCATAGGTAGGGTGACCATATGAAAAGGAGGACAGGGCTCCTGTATCTTTAATACTTCTATTGAAAGGGGAATTTCAGCAGGTGTCATTTGTACACATGCAGCACCTGGTGAAATTCCCTCTTCATCACAACACTTAAAGTTGCAGGTGCCCTGCCCTCTTTTGTTTCTGGTCACTCTAGTATAGATCCTGTGGCTTTAACTATTGTGATGAAGAGGGAATTCAACCAGGTGCTGCATGTGTACAAATTACACCTGCTGAAATTCCCTTTTCTATACAGCTGTTAAAAATACAGGAGCCCTGTCCTCCTTTTCATATGGTCACCCTATCAAGGATTACACGTCCTTTACATCTTTCTCTAAAGATTCACTGCTTACCCTACCCTGTGCCTGTTTGCATTCTCTTCCCCTCCTTATTGTTTTACTATGATTTTATTAGTTTGTAAGCCTATGCAGCAGGGTCTTGCTATTTACTGTTTTACTCTGTACAGCACCATGTACATTGATGGTGCTATATAAATAAATAAATAAATAAATAAATAATAATAATAATAATAATAACCAAAGTCCTCCTGACTCACTTCCACTTTACAGCCTTGAGATTTTCAAAGAGGCTTCATAACATGTATCACATCAAGTCAAGCATTGGATTGGCAGGTTTCTTCCTTGTGTGTCATCCTTCCATTTTGCTCCTCCTCTTTTGAATCAGGAGAGCATGTCAGCATTCCCCCCCTTAGAAATAAATGCATATGCGCCTCTTTTAAAACCATCTGAATTCATTCTTTTATCTTAGCCAATGCAACCCCAAACACCTTAAAATCAGTTATACCCTGAGGATTGGGCTGATTGAAAGAGATGCCAATAGACACCCACCATCTCCCTCTTTTCCTTTGTTCATTTCGGACCACAATGAAAACCTGCAAAGCATTTCTTGGAGGCTGCCTTCATGATGCCGAGTTGGTGCAGCTCCACCACCAAGCCCCACGGTATTGCTGCTATGGGATGATGGTGAATTATCCCACTGGGGGAAGAGGCACAGGCTTTCCAATGGCAGAGTGAGGACAGGTGGAAGAAGAGCAGCACTGACCTTGCCCAGGCAGGAAAAGTCGGGGTCAGCTGCAGATCTTCAACTGTTTGCCCTCGGGTGGCTCGGAATTGGCCGCTGCATCATATAAGTGAAGCAGCATGGATGCAAAGCCAACCCGGGGCAAAGACGCTGTTATAGACAGCTCACCCAGGACAGAAAAATGGATGTGGGCAAGACACTCTGGACAAGGGCGTGCTGTCATTGAGGGTGTGGGGGTTGAGGGCCAGGAGTTACTCACCACCTTAAACTCCCAGCTGACTATCCTGACCTTCAGACACCCCCCCCAAATGCACCCTTCCATGCCCTGACCTCTCTTAAAATGTTCTTATCCAAACCTGCTCTATTAATTGTTGTAAAAACCTCAATTTAAAAACCCTGCAGAAGTATCTTCATGGAGATTTATACGTTTATTTATTTAGATGTATTAGACCTTATAACGCAGATTTCATCAATGTCATACACATTGTAAAATATAAGAAAAACTCAATCCAGACTCAATCCAGACAAGACGGAGGTACTGTTAGCGGGTGGTTCATCTGTCCAGCGAGGTGATGTTTGCCCTGTCCTGGACAGGGTTGCACTCTCCCTAAAGGGTCGGGTTTGTAGTTTGGGGGTGCTCTCGGATCCAGAACTGTCACTTGAGGCTCAGTGGCAAAGAGCACCTTTTATCAGCTTAGGTTGACATACCAACTGCGCCCTTACATGGACAGAGATAGCCTAGCTACAGTTATCCGTGCTCTGACAACCTCTCGTTTGGATTACTGCAATGCGTTATACGTGGGGCTGCCTTTGAAAACGGTCCGGAAGATTCAACTGGTACAAAACAGGGCAGCACGGTTACTAACAGGGACTGGCCGACGAGACCACATCACGCCAGTCCTTTTCCAGCTTTATTGGCTGCCGATCCAGGCCCGATTCAAAGTGCTGATATTAACATTTAAAGCCCTAAACGGCTTGGGGCCAGGCTATCTGAAAGAACGCCTCCTCCAGTATGTACTGCCCAGACCCTAAGGTCATCCTCAGGGGTCCTTCTCCGTGAGCCCCTGCCAAAGGAAGTGAGGCAGGTAGCTACCAGGAGCAGGGCCTTCTCTGCTGGGGCACCCCGGCTGTGGAATGAGCTCCCTAAGGAGGTTCACTTGGCACCTACATTATATGCTTTTAGACGCCAGGTGAAGACCTTTTTATTCTCCCAGCATTTTAACAGTCTATAAATAAATTTTAACTTGGTGTTTTAAATTTGTAATTTTGCATTGCTGCTGTTTTTATCTGGTTGAGCTTTTATATTGTATTTTATATTATGGTTTTATACTGTTGTTTTATACTTTGAATGTTTTTTTATTTTTGTGAACCGCTCAGAGAGCTCCGGCTATTGGGCTTTATAGAAATGTAATTAATAAATAAATAATAAATAAATAATAAATAATATATATATATATATATATATAGAGAGAGAGAGAGAGAGAGAGAGAGAGAGAGAGAGAGAGAGAGAGAGAGAGAATATATATATTCTAAAACCCAGCACAAAATCACAATTACCAGCGCAATCACTAATATACAAACTTCAGGACTAAAACCACAGAAGCAAATAACAGGAGCTAAAAACACCATCAATTTGACAGGACTAAAATATGCTTAATAGAGATATTCCATCAATATCATAGACGATAAACAGAGGATAAAATACATCACTTGGAATTTTAATAATTAGATCTTAACTGATCTTTATTTATACGTTTTCATTAGTTTTTGTTTTGGTCTTGAGTAGCCCGGAATCTTAACTCCCTAATCCTGTTAAGCGAATTTGTAGTATGATTTTAATTGATTTTTTTTTAAAAAAAAATCCAGGATGCTGCAGGGTTTTGTTCAAGGGCCTTGTTTGCATCCAATTTCAAATCCACCTGGAGTTTCGGGCCTTAGCATCATTTCAACAGGGCTTTAAGTCAAGGACTACAGTTGTTGATGATGAGCATGTAAATGATGCTGATATGATCCCTGACCCCAAAGGCATTGGCTGACTTGAAATGGTTTGGTATCTCTGTGTAATTGGATACAGTCCCAGAATGCTGATGATCATGACAGATAAACAAAAAAGGATATGAATAGCCTTCATATGGCCACAAAATTGGCACACAGTAAGGCAGGGGAGAGAAAGGAATCATTCCACATTTCATTTAAAGAACTGCAGGCAAAATTGCTTCCTTTTCAGCCACTAGCCATATGGGGTGGGTCAATAGGTCAGTTGTAGAGCACATGCTTTGAATGGGAAAGATTCCAGGTTCAGCCTCTGAAATGTCTAGCTAAAAGGATCTTGGGGGATAGAGTTGAGGAAAGCCCGTGTCAGAGCCCCCCGGAGAGTTATCCCCCAGTTAGAGAAGTCAATGTTGGTCTGACTTAGCTGCCTTATACTAGATGCTACAACCCATGGCCTGTGGGTTACATATTTTGGAAACCAAAAAGGAGGACAACATGGTCAGCCCCCAAGGGGGCGTGTCCAGCACCAAGGGGGCGTGCCCACCCAAACATAGCCTTGATCACAGGTCTGATTTTACAGCACACAGTGAAGACAAATCTCTTCTACATAACATCTTTATCTTAAAATCACTGAAATAAACATCTTTATCTTAAAATCACTGAAATAAAGAACAAGTGAGAGATTCAATGTATCTGAAATTAACTTCACTCACTCCTACTTTTGTAGGTTTTGCTGTACTTTGAAGCTTTTGCTATGCTCTGTGTGTTACAGTCTTCCCTTCCCTCAAATATCTTTTCTGACTGTATCTTCACTCATTGCAAGCTGCTGTTGTTGCTAACAGGGTTTGCTACTGGCCGGCCGGATGGCTGGCTTTTTTTAATTTCATTTTTTTAAAAAAGCTTGTGTATAATTGTCACAAGTTTCTCTACTCTAACATTAGGGTGGGTGTTGTGGCAGTGAACACTACTTTGCCCATTCACACTTCTCCCTTATATACATTAGCTTCTCAAGGCTTGTGTGTTGGCACCACTTCACACATCCAGACTTTGAACTCCTGTCTACTTCCTGCACAAACATGCGACTCTGAGACCCTCTTCCTAACGCCCTGCATTTCATGCCAGCACCATGGGGCTAAATTACAATAGATGTCTCTGGGTTGTCTGTGCAGCCTCTGTTGTCTCTCACTCTAAGTCATTGCAGACGAACCAAAGCCTCCAGCCTCAAACAATCTCTCTCTCTTTCTCCCCCGCTCCAAAAGTCTCCCAATGGTCCAGCTAGGCTGCACACTTGTGGCTTGGGATATTGCTTATTGCAAGCTATTGCTTGGTCATGTCTGGTGACTCTTACATCATCATCATCATCATCATCATCATCATCATTTCCCACCTTTTGCCCAATACTTTAAAAACCTCTGCCACCAGCAGCCTCCACCTTCTCTCCTCCTGCACAACTTTGATGCACTGTTAAAACACTCTGCGTGGCAAGCCAGCCTCAGGGCCAAGCTACAGGTGCATCTGGGTTGCCTTCAGCCTCTCTCTGCCTTATGCCAGCCTGCCAACATTTCCAGCCTCAAATAATCCCCCCCACCCCTCTCTCTCTGCCAAAGTCTCCCAACGGTCCAGCCAGGCTATGCACTTGTACCCTGTGGCTGGGGGTAGGGCAAGAGTTTATAGCTTGGTTGCATCCGGTGACTCTTGTTTTTTTAAAAAACTCCACCGCCAGCCGCCTCTCCCTGCACCAAAACTGGACTCTGAGACACTCTTAAAAAGGCTCTGTGTGGTACAGCAGCCTCTCAGGGCTCAGCTACAGCCATCTCTGAGTTGTGTCTTCAGTCTAACTCTGTCTCTAAGAGATATGCCTGCCAGCCAAAGCCACAAATCTATTTTTCTCTGGTATGCACTTCAAATGTTCTGCATTGCATCTCAGCAGTGCAGTCAGAGCCTAGCTCACAAGTGTACAAAGTGAAGTGGAAGGGAAGTGGTAGTGAAGCAAAGCGATGATATGCCAGGTTCCAACATTTGCAGCAGCAGGGCATCCACAAAGAAGAGAGCCTCTCTCTCGACTGGCACCTTACTGTTGGTCGTGAGAGTTTTTCTTTAAAGATGACTCTTCATCGCCCATGATGTGGAAATTTGAGGAAAAGGCCTCTGGCACATTCTGTTTTGCCTTGTGGGCTGCTTTGACTGACCTCTCCTTTCCCATATTTTGATTTGTGGATGCCTTGCCTCTGCTGAGCTCCAGGTACCCGACTGCACACCAAATCTGCAAAAGGAAAGGTGCCCTGCTTGCCCAGGACTTCTTACCTAAAGACTGGAGATCCCCTTAATGCCAAAGGCTGAAACTGCTCAATGTGCAACACCCCAAAGAGGAGGTTTGACAAACTGAGTTTGAAGGTTATGGCTCCAGCAGTTTTAAAAAACAATTATTTTAAAACTTTGAACTTTTAAAAAAATTCTAAAAAAACAATGGATGAACAGATCTGATTCAAACTTGGCTTGGCTAAATCTCTCCTTAAGAGCTATCATGGTGCCAACTTTCAGCTCTTTATCTTTAAAAATGTCATTTTTAAAAAATAATAATTTTAAAACCTCAAACTTAAAAATACACACCTAAAACTCAATGAGTGAACAGATCTGTTTCAAACTTGGCATAGCTAAAGTCCTTGTTAAGAGCAATCATGGTGCCAAGTTTCATCTCTTTATCTTTAAAAATAACATTTTTAAAAAACAATAATTTTAAAACCTCAATTTTTAAAAAATTCCTAAAAAATCAATGGATGAACGGATCTGTTTCAAATTTGGTATGACTAAAGCCCTACCTAAGAGTTACCATCATACCAAGTTTCATGTCTTTATCTTTAAAAATGATGGAGTTATAAGCATTTTTGTTAATTCCCATTAGAGCTGCTCTTTGGCTGGGGAAGATTGGAAAAATCCGGATTTCCCCTCCCCCACCCGGATTTGTCACCAAAAACCTGGACAAATCCGGGCAAATCTGGTCATATGGTCCCCCATTACATGCATCCCCCAAGCAGGGATGGGGGCAAAAATCTGCCAGGGCCCACAAGTTCATGGCCACCATTATCACAGTGGGTGGGGGAGGAAATTGCTTATTTTAGCCCTCCACTCTAGTGGAGGGAGAAAATACACAACTTCTCCAATCCTGAGGAAATTGTGTTAGTCCTCCCCCTGCCAAAGGGAGTCATAAAGGCCCTATTAACAGGGCATTTAAGCCCGCCATCAGTGATGGGAGAGGAGAAGGTTTTCCATTTCTACTCTTATGGCAGAAGTGCACTCCTTCACTTCTCCCCCGCCCCCTTGTCCATTGAGGCTGGAAAGGACGTCTTAATGCAAGTGTTAAGAGTCCTTTCAGGCCCCAGTAGATGTGGGGGCAGGGAAGGAAAGCACATGTCTGGGGCCTCCGGAAAGTGCGTAATTTCCCTGGCACTCTAATGGTGTGCTGTGGGGATTGCACGCTTTCGAGAGGACCCAGACACACGTGAGGTCGAGTGCTCGGCCGGGCTGCCTTGGCCAGAAGTTGGCCAGCTGGGCAGCGCTTGGCAAGCTCAAAGGGCAGTCCCCCAAGGAGTTTGCCATTTATTACCCCTCCCAAGGCCTTAAGTGTGTCCCCATGGGTGTCATTGATGGAGTTATTTAGTAATCATGCCGTCTTGTAGAAAGGCAATTCTGAGAGAGAAAAGCAAAAAGAAGCAAGTCAGGGAGGAGCACAGTATCCTTTGAAATTAGGGTTAAGTTGTGGACTACGTTTGGGGGCTTGTAGCAGAAGTCACGAGAAAAGCCTTCATTCATGTCATATGTTGCTACTCTGATGTACAAGCAAAGAAGTGTCAGCAAAGGCAGAACAGACCTAGGTCGGGGAGGAGGGTCGCATGAGAATAAAATTAAAATGAATGAAGCAAGAGTTGGTTCACCCATCACAATAAACAGGGAATCCTGATGAGAAGGAGCCACCATGAGTCTTGGGGGTCATGTGTTTCCTTCTTCTCCTCTGCCACAGCTGAAAGGAGGTGATTAGAAGCGTTCCCCTTCTGTTTTTGATTACCCTCCGCTTGTTTGGATGAAACGTGACAAACCGTGGTTAATCTTAACTAGCCTTCCCAAACATTGGGCCCTCCAGATGTTTTGGGTAACAATTCTAGCCATGCTGCTGGAAGCTGAAATCCAAAACAGTAGGAGGACACCCGGTTGGGGATGGCTGCTGTATATTCATCTGTCCAACAGGACTATTGAATCATCCTCAACACTGATCACACAGAGAAACATGTAATATTTTAGAACTGCAAAAATGTGGGGTTGGCGAGGCTTCTTTTGCTGCCTTTCTCTTCTTTAAGCAGAAAGACAGCCTTTGCTGTTCTGTGTCTCTCTGCCCGATGTTTTGGAACAAGGAGAAAGACAAAAGGATGAAAAGGGTTATTGTTGACTTCCTGTTTTGGAAGGTTGGCTTGGGCTGCTTCTTCCTGTTGTGCTACCATTGTCTCCTCTGATAGAAGCTGCAGCTTCTTCATTCTAATTTTAGCACAGGTCTCCAGAGTCATTTTGTATTCCTGATATGTTTTGACAAGTACAGCATCCTGACGGCTTGTTTCTATTTTACAGGATGGAATAAACATACATGTGTAGCAACAGACAGCCCCCGGCTCCTTAGTGTACCAATGAAAACTTTTCTTTTTCCTAAAGCTTTTAAATCTTGATTTTGTTCTGACTTTATACTGTTAGTTTTACCCTACCCAGTGCCTGTTTACCCTACCCTATGCCTGTTTACCCTACCCTGTGCTTGTTTACCCTACCCTGTGCCTGTTTGCATTCTCTTCCCCTCCTTATTGTTTTATTATGATTTTATTAGAATGTAAGTCTATGCGGCAGGGTCTTGCTATTTACTGTTTTACTCTGTACAGCACCACGTACATTGATGGTGCTATATAAATAAATAAATAATAATAATAATAATGAAATAAAAATAAATACATATTTTTAAAAAAATAAATAGAGAAACTGATCTGATTTCTGCAGTGATATTGGTAAAGCATTCCAGTCCTGCTGTCTCTGACTCGAGAAAGAACACTGAAAAAACTAATCTAGATTTATGGAGCCTTTATGGGTATTTGTTTAACTAAAATATGTACATTAATCACATTAAAAAAGGAATCTGTATGTCAAAATCATATTATTCATCGTCATATGTGTTGATTGTAATCTATTTGGATCATTTGCCTAAATGTACACTAAGAGAAAAATCACTAAAATGTTTGGGAGTGACAAGCTTTAAGAATGAATGGTAGATATGTCTTTGGCCACATTATTTTGCAAAGCTAGGCATCTTTGTTTAGCTTGCTGGTAATGGAGCTAAAGAGCTTTATCACACCAGCGTTATACTGTGCAATCACTGCGAATTGCATGCAAAGGACTCAGAAGTTTTCCACCTTATAATCTGCTTTGATTGTGAAGTACTCCCAGCATCCTGCTTTAATTGTGCTATAAAGCCAAAAGATTCGCCGTATTTAGCCCCTACTTTTTGAGCATATCTTCCGAGCCGCCGCTGGGGCGCAGGAGCAGGATTTTAAAGAAATGCTTACATCTGCGTAAGCTTTAAAGATAAAGACACCAAAATTGGCACAGTAATAGATATTAGGAAGAGCTTTAAGCATACCAAATTTGAATTGAATTGGGTCATCCGTTGATTTTTTTTAACGGTTTTTTACATTTCCCCCCTTAAACTCACCTCTTGGTATGCAAGGGATCGCTGTCGCCCAGTAGCAAAAACAACAACAACCGCGAAAGCTTAGTGCTATGGGGATAATCCGAGGGAAGCAGGTACATGGGATGAAGCTCAAAGTCTTGCAAATCCTTTGGTCTGAGCTCTTTAGTAGCTTATGTTCGCCATCGGGGAACACTGGGGCTCACCTCCGGATGCCAGTCCCCACACCCACACCACCACCACCACCACCACCACTACTGTGGAGTCTGAGCCAGGATGGTGGCAGTGTCCTAGAATGATGACATTGGGAGGCAATGTGCTTACTGTAAGTCAGCATCTTCTCCTACTATCAGCACATCATCAGCTATTGCCCAAATTTCTTTCAGACCCTCCAAGGCTTGTGTCAACTTGTTTTGAAATACCCCAGGGACAGGACTGATTGCCCATTGGCATTCTTAATTAGCGATAACTCCCAAAGGGTGTGGCAAATGTTGTCAAATAACTGGATTCTTCATTCAGCTCAATATGCAGAATTTGTTTTTGACATCCCAGATGAAGAATAGTTTTGTTTTTGACAGATCTGGGAATAAATCTTCAATAGTGGGCAATGGAAAAGGACTTTTTCTCAGTGCTTTATTGAAGGGCTTTGGATCAATGTATATTCTGATTTTCCCTGATTGTTTATCCTAGGTATGCAGAACTAGGTATACAGGTATGCCTTCTGGGGGTTCCATTCTAGCCCTCTGGGGCTCCCGAGAATGCCCCACCACCATTCTCCCAACCATGTGGTGGTTCCCCAGCTTTTTGGAGTAGCTTTAGGGCTCATCTACACCAAGCAGATATTCCACTATGAAAGTGGTATGAAAGCAGTATATAAAATGCAGGAGCCACACTGCTGCTTTATAGTGGTATTGAAGTGCACTGACAATTTTTGGGTCCCATTGACACACACCATATACAGTTTTCATACCACTATCACAGGCTTACATCCTGCTTGGTGTAGATGTGTCACGGGCCTCAACAGTTGTCAGTGCACTTCAGTACCACTATAAAGCAGTAGTATAGATCCTGCAGTGTACTTCAATACTGCTATAAAGCAGTAGTGTGGCTCTTGCCTTTTATATACCACTTTCATACCACTTTCATAGTGGAATATCCTGCTTGGTGTAGGCCTCTGCCTTTTACTCCATCTTGCTTCCTCCCCCCATTTCCTTCCAGTCCAGCTCTTCCTAGCTGAATAGTAGCAGAACATACTAGAGTCATTTCCAGGTGGGCTTGGCACCCTGCACGGAGGCTCCATCTGTCCCAAGGCCTTAGCTGGTGTTGCTTCTTCCTGCTTTGTGTAATCTTCATTTGCCTAGCCCATTATGCAACAGCTCAGTTGGTTTCAGGCTGCTGCTATCGCAGATCTTGAATGTAGGGGAGGGCCTGGAAGCACAGCGGTGTATCAACTGACATTTCCAGAGATATTTTCTAAAAGACTAAACTCCCCTGGCACTTCACATTTGACATATCAATATAATTCCTGCAAAAATAGCCCAGGTTGCAATGGGATTTTATTTGTACCGAGCAAATATGAATGCGAAGCCCATATCTGGCATCACCCAGGACTCTTATAAAGATACAAATTTTTTCAAAGAGCCAATTTCTTGCCCATTCAGATAGCAAGAGAACTTCTCCACACCCCCGTGATTAAGATTATTTATTTTGCACATCATGTTTGGTGCTACACAATAGCCTGGGTACAGCTTGTACACCCTTTTAACTGTAACAAGTTTCCATTGTCCTTCTGTTCCTGTGCTGCATTCTAAATAACTCACTAGGAGTAATAATGCTCAAGGGCTACAATTTAAGCTGCTTCAAGAAAACAGTCAGATTCATAGCAAGGAGTGGGGTGCTGCTGCAGAAGCAGAGAGTTGGGGACAAAAAAGTCTTCTGTATTTGATCAGAGAAGGCACTCTCAAAGAGGAGTCTCACCATTCTATGAAACGTCTTAGGACACTCCACTTCTTAGGACACTCTTGACAATCTATTTCTTAAAAAGGCTGCTGGATCAACTTTTAAAGAGGATGGCTTAAAAGAAGAAGTGACTTTTGACCCATTTCCAATAAAAATTGATATCAAGCTATTAGGAGCTATTAACCACAACAAATGCTCTTGAAATGTATTTTTAAAATCTTGGATGTATTGAAGTGTAGCACTTTTAAAACTCAGAATTTTCTCTCCTCTCCTGAGATCGGTTCCTTTCCCCATCATCTGACATTATATAACCCTGTTGACAGGTCCTCCATTTTAAAGTCAGTGTTTACTTCTTTGGTATCCCTTACAAATACCTGAGAGTAAAGCAGTTCCAATGGTTTTCATTAGGACTGTGCTGAATGTCCTCTAGTTTTGATATTCTTTCAAAAAATAACATTTTTGTGGGTGTTTGGGTAGAAATATTCCCATCCAACATTATGATTCAAGGCTATCACAGTAAATGGGATGACGGCACAGTGCTATGTAGCCAATCACATTTGACTGTGTGATGAGGTCACAGAAAACGAACTAGGTCAGTTGCGAATGAGAGCATAAGACAGCAATGCAAACCAAGAGTTTGTTGTTGTTGTTGTTGTAATCATTGTCGCTGCTGCTGCTGGTGAAAGTGAGAGCAGCAGCAACTGTGTGGACGGCCTGGTCACTATGGCCATGACTAGACCAGGCCTATATCCCAGGATCGTCCCGGGATAATCCTTGTACATCCAAATGACACAGGGGATACCGGGAGCAGGCAGGGATGACCCCTCCATTTGCCTGGGATAATCCTTAGGTCTAGCTAAGGCCTATTTCACATCCTCCACAATGATCAAGACCTAGCATTGTTCCATTCTCTGTGTGTGTGTGTGTGTGTGTGTGTGTGTGTGTGTGTGTGTCTGTGTGTGAATGCTGGATAATATTGCATGAAAATTCTGCAGAGTGGTCTTTTTCTAGGGGTGGGAGAGAGAGAGAGAGAGAGAGAGAGAGAGAGAGAGAGAGAGAGAGAGAGAGAGAGAAAGAAATAAATCTCAGAAAATGTCTCAGAAAATGGCTTTGGGGAAATTTTGGCTCAGTTCCAGCCAAAACATAATTGAAAAAGGGATCCTATTAGGAGAAATATTTCAAAGCTCCTTATACGTCAGCAAGTAAATTTTGAAGGACAGGGGGCAATCCGGTTTGAATGGTTACCTCATGAACTCAGGGTGTGTGCCAGGTTTACAGAAATTCACTCACAGAACTAAACCTAGCTCCTTTAAAAAGTTGGGAGAGTTGCCGGCCTGAACCCTAGCCTTGTTAATGTGGTTTGACAACACAGCATGCTGAACAGAAAGCCAGCACAAGGTTCTGACTAGACAGCTGCTGACTTTGAAGTGGAAGAAGAAAATAAATTCTTCACAGAGCTTATTTATAAAGCTAGGGTGACCCTATGAAAAGGAGGACAGGACTCCTGTATCTTTAACAGTTGCATAGAAAAGGGAATTTCAGCAGGTGTCATTTGTATATAAGAGAACCTGGTGAAATTCCCTCTTCATCACAACAGTTAAAGGTGCAGGAGCTATACTAGAGTGACCAGATTTAAAAGAGGGCAGGGCACCTGCAGCTTTAACGGGTGTGATGAAGAGGAAATTTCACCAGGTTCCCCTTATATACAAATGACACCTGCTGAAATTCCCTTTTTCAATACAACTGTTAAAGATACAGGAGCCCTGTCCTCCTTTTCATATGGTCACCCTATATAATCCAACCATCCCCAACCCAGTTCCCCTTCGATGTGTTGAACTTCAAGCCCTGTCCTCCTTTTCATATGGTCACCTTAATAAAGCAAATTCTACATGAACGGTTTCCTCTGCATTTTCTTCATTGAGCCTCTCTCTGAAAACGTGTGCGTTGAAATGCAAGTCACACAGGCCTTTTGTCTACTTCTGTTCCTTTTACCTTCCAACCCTGTTACTTTCAGCAGATTAGAGATTTTCATAGCCATTTTCCTGCCACCACCACTGCTGATTACTCTAGCACTGTGACCTCTGCCACCTTTCCCACTCTGGCCACCATATTTCTTAGTGTTACTGAGCCTATGCAAGTATAGAAAATGGTGCCACGTATAATTAAATACGACAGTGCAGTACAGTTAAGCTACAAGTTACTAGTATCATCTTTCTAAAATGTCAAATTAATTTGTACATTGTCAGTTTATTACAGCTGAGCTCTGAAATGTTTATTAATGGAGCAGTATAGCCTTCAGGGGCTTATGATAGAGTCTAAAACTCTCTTGCCGCTTAAATAGTTTCCACATGCCCAAAATTCAGTGGCCGCGCAAGACTGACCCTCTGAACAGTTCTTCAGGGGGCCTGCAACAGGATAAAGTGTGAAGCTGCATGTTGCCTAGACAATGAGGAAATGCTTGTGTGTATTTCTCAAAAGTCTTGCCTTTTTGGGAGACAATAATGAAGTCTGCTAAGTAATCCACAAAGCTTTATTCAAGCAATAAACATCTCTTCCCACCTGAAGAGAGTCTAATTTCTAGTAACTTTCCCCTAGGCAAAACTATGCAAACTAAGCATGACAATTTTCCTTTCAAGAAGATTGGAAAGCTCTTTCCCAAGATGCCGTTAACTTCACAGAGACTAGTTCTGATGCAGCTTCTGACAGGATGCCAGCCGGGCTGACTTTCTCTCGCCTTCCTTTAGCTCCGCCCATTTTAGTCTGCGGCCTACTCTAGGATCGGCTAACCTCTCCATGCTCTCCCACTAGAAGAATATTGGCTTCCCACTGACTGTGTATTGTTTGCCCTTGAGGATATAAGCTCTGGAGAGGGCTCACTCCCAGCTGGTGAAGAGCCCATGAGAGCTTTCTCCCCCACTGGTACAGGCTGGCATGTTTCTGGCGCCGACTCCTCTACTTGAGAGTCTGATTCTGATTGGTCACCTGAAACACCTTCTTCCAACCCAGGGGGAGCAGGGCTAGATATGACACCTTGTGTCTCTGGCTTTTGATGATGCACAGTGAGGTTGGGCAATGGAACTGTAGCATGGGAAGATGGGGAGACTCACTTGATTACTGAGGGAACATGGGGACCTGAATCACCAAGTAAAGAAACAATAAGATGAAATAAAAGAAAGTCCAAGTACTGAATCTTGGCTGCAGTAGAAAGTTCCAAACAAATCTCCTACCCCAAGCATTCTACAGACTTTCTCTTCTTTTAAGGGGAAAAAAAGAGATAAATTCCACAGTATGTTTGTTTGGCTCTGGGGACTAAGACTGAAAGAGAAGTTGAATGTGTGTCAACTGACCTTATTGTTCTCCTTCTCTGTTCCTTGCTATAATTGCTTCCTGCAAAAAGAAATTTTCCTTTGGCCTTATTGAACTTTTCAGTACAAATCCCCCCACCCTCATTTGCTTTTCTGATTGATGATAAAAACTGGGCTTTTCTGATTGATGATAAAACAATTTTTGTTTATTGTAGAAATAAACTGAATCTTGGATTACACAGCAATGTAAGGATGGACAGTACATCCGCTATTTTCTACAAAAGATGCTATCATGCTTATTGGCATCTGCTTAGCTAGGCTGAGATGAGAGGGCTGTGGCATCTTTCTTGGTGAAAGCAAAAATTCTATGGATTGGATGCAGATTTAGGCCTAATCTACACCAAGCAGGATATAGCACTATGAAAGTGGTATGAAAGCGGTATATAAAAAGGCAGGATCCACACCAAGCAGGATATAGCACTATGAAAGCAGTAAATGTATGTGTCAATGGGCCCCAACAGTAGTCAGTGCACTTCAATACCTCTATAAAGCAGTAGTGTGGCTCCTGCCTTTTATATACCACTTTATACCACTCCCATAGTGCAATATTCTGCTTGGTGTAGATTAGGCCTTAGTCATACTTAGGGAAGGCTCATTGAAACCAATAAAGCTTATGTTAGTCATGATGAACTTGTGTAACTAATTTCAATGGGTCTACTCTAAACATGACTAACAGTGCAATCCTATGCATGTCTTCTCAGAAGTATGTCCTATTGAGTTCAATGGCACTTGTGCCAGTTAAGTGTGTATAGGCCTGCAGCATCAGTCTGAATACAACCCATTGTTTCTCTGTAGTCTGTGGAACTACCTGGCTTCAGTCTTGTCCAGAATCTGTGACCCCTTCTTGATTTCAGAGAAGGAATGGTGAGGAAGGGCGCCAATACATTGGAACTCTGTTCTGTAGCAGTGCTTTGCTAAAATAAGTGTAGGAACATAGGAAGCTGCCTTATACAGAGTCAGACCCTTGATCCATCATAGCTCAGTTTTGTCAACACTGACTGGCAGCAGCTTTCCAGGGTTTCAGGGAGGAATTTGTCCAGCCCTTCCTGGTGATGCTGGCAATTGAATCTGGGACCTTCTGTTTGCAAAGTATGAGTTTGGCTACAGCACTACTACTGCTTGAAGGGCCTCAGTCTAGTTTTTTGCTAGCGTGGGCTTTCATCTCTTCCAAGACTGTGTCATAAACCAGTAGCAGTTCCACATACGGGTCCCTGATCCACACGGTCAGTTTACAGCAAGCCCACTTTGACCTCTGTAAAGAAAGGTCCTGGTTTAGGTACTCCCATTGAAGAAAAAGTAATGTGCCAGGAGTTCTCTCACTGTGTTGTGCCAGATTGGTCTCGGATGAAAGCTGTGGAATGGATGAGACTACCCATGCTGCTACAAATGCGCATAGATAGCTTTGCACTCCACATTGAGTGGAGCAGCCTGTTGCAGGTATTGAGCTTCATCACACCAGGGTTATACTGTGCAATCACTGCAAATTGCATGCAAAGGACTCCAAAGTTTTCCAGCTTATAAACTGCTTTGACTGTGAAGTGCTCCCATGCATCCTGCTTTAATTGTGCTTCATATATAAAAGAACCGACCTATTATACTACCTCTTTAGGAGCGAATCTTTTGTTGTTCTCCTATCGGCCACTGGGGGCGCAGGAGGAGGATTTGATAAGTTTAAAGTACAAATTAAACAAATGCTTACATCTGTGTAAGTCTTAAAGATAAAGACATCAAAATTGGCACAGTAATAGATATGAAGGAGGGCTTTAAGCATACCAAATTTGAATCAGATTGGGTCATCCATTGATTTTTTATGATTTTTTACATTTCTCCCCCTTAAACCCTTTCCCTCTTCATCACAACAGTTAAAGCTGCAGGTGCCCTGCCCTCTTTTAAATCTGGTCACTCTAGCATAGCTCCTGCACCTTTAACTGTGGTGATGAAGAAGGAATTTCACCAGGTTCCCCATATATACAAATAACACCTGCTGAAATTCCCTTTTCTATGCAACTGTTAAAGATACAGGAGCCCTGTCCTCCTTTTCATATGGTCACCCTAACAACAAAACCAATGACAACGACAGCTTTACGCTATGGGGATAATTCAAGGGAAACGGGTACGTGGGATGAAGCCTTTGGTTCAACTTACAAGATGTCTTTGCTTCCTGAAGGGTGTTCCCCCGTCCCTAGTCCAAGGCACACTCAGGTGCAAGAGAGGAGGCTCCTATAATGGTGTGCAAGATACCATTTCCCCCCCCTGGCACAACTTGAATGTAGTATCAAGTTAATGGATTGTTTATGGAACAGGCTGTAGAAGCCTATCATTATCTCATGTTGAAAAACATTTAAAAGATGGTTGTGTTGGCCTTTGCGGGCTGGGATTGCTCAATTTTGCTCTCTTTGTGTTTTGGCAAATTCCTCTGACCTCAGGCCTTAAACCTACACTCAATAGAGGGGGTGGTGTGTGGCCTCTAGAGCTCCATTAAAAAAAGAAGAAGCAGTGATGCGTGAATGCATGGCCCTCTAGATGTCATTGGACTGAAACTCCCATAATTCCTCATCATTGACTATGATGGCTAGGGCTGATGGGAATTGTATTACCAACATCTAGATGGGGGCACAGGTTGTCCACCCTGTCTTTTAATTATCAAATACTAAAGTGCACAACAATTTTCCAGGTGATGCGTACAACTAAATAAGGTATGATCTCTTACATTAAAACATTGTTCTAATTGATTTCCCCCTTCACTTTCACTCCTAGTATTAAATGTTTTTAATTGATTAATCTAACCAGTTAATCCATTAAACATTGGTGCCCTAGTGAATAGTGGATTATTTTACATCTAAGCCATGGCCCGGAAATTTGTGGCCATCCAGACATAGTTGGACTTCAAATTCCATTAGCCGCAGCTGGCATGGCCAGTGGTCAGGAATGATGGGAATTATAGTTTTCAGTAATGCCATAGCTAGACCTAAGGTTTATCCCAGGATTGTCCTGGGGTCAAACCTGTTCATCTAAGTGCCACACAGGGCATCCAGCGCTCAGGCAGGGATGAACCCGGGATGATCCTGGGATAAACCTCAGGTCTAGCTACGACCTAAGTGTCTGGTTTCGTCTTTATTCTTTCCTGCATAATATACAGTGAGATGGCAGGAGAGATAACAGTTTTATTTCAGGCTGTGGTCATACAGAGAGGTCTGCAGCCATACTATATTTCCTAATAAATCCCTCCATTTGGAACATCATTCGAGGCTTTGCAACGGCTTCCCCCTTTTTGGGCTTCCAGTTCACCACTTCTTTTTTTGTTCATCACTCTTGTATTAAAACAAGTGAATGTATGTTTGAACCAGCTTGTTTTTGCCAGGAGAGCCTCATTGGGGAGATCATTCCACAGTCAGGGGGCCACCACCGAAAAGGCCCTCTCCCTTGTTGCCATCCTCCGAGCTTCCCTCGGAGTAGGCACTCAGAGGAGGACCTTAGATGTTGAGCGCAGTGTACGGGTAGGTTCATGTCGGGAGAGGCATTCCATCAGGTATTGCAGTCCCAAGCCATGCATCCTGTCAATGGGACCATCTAGGCAACCCAGATAACATTAAAACCAGAATACGATATTAATTAGAAAGTAAAAAAAAAACCCTATCTCATCTCTTGCCTTTAAAAACAACGTTTAAACTCATTTTGACAGGATACTCCAATTTGCCATAGACATCTTGCTAATCTCTTTTTGGAGGGGTTACATTTCTCAGCTGACTTTTACAATCATACCTTGATGTGCCTTCCACATTTCTGGAGGTCATGTTTGTTAGTGTGTATGTAGGTGAATGGGTTCAGTGGAGCCAATGCAGTGTTACTTTAGGACAACTTTAAAATCTGAGCTCACAATTCTGAGAAAATGAAGCATGTTTGCAAGAGGAAGGTGCAGAGTTCATTATCTAGACAACGAAGGAGAAATGAGAGCCAGTGTGGTGTAGTGGCTGAAGTGTTGGACTGGGAGTCGGGAGATCCAGGTTCTAGTCTCCACTCGGCCATGGAAACCCACTGGGTGACTTTGGGCCAGTCACATACTCTCAGCCCAACCTACCCCACAGGGTTGTTGTTGTAAGGATAACATGGAGTGAAGGAGGATTATGTAAGCTGCCTTGGGTTCCTTGGAGGAAAAAAGGCAGGATATAAATGTAATAAATAAATGAAATGCACCAAGTTCTGATGCAGTCATCCCTTCAGGGTATTTTTAAATGTTCTGAGAAATAGCATATGGTACAGTCCTCCCTGGATCATAAAATGTCATGTTTGTAGTGGTATAGTTTTCTTGGGCTATACCACTACAGACTTGACATTTAAAAGTTTTCATTACATTTATATTCCCCTTTTCTTCCATGATGGAACTCAAGACTGAGTGCATTCCAGTAGTCTCCTATTTAGGCACTGGTCAGATGCAGATTTGCTTAGCTTTAGCAAGGTTGCTGCATCATGTGCCTTCAGTCATATTTTCGAAACTGGGCCATCAAGCCTGCAGTCCCCCTTCTGTCGAATGAAGTGGAATGGTTCAAGAATGGCCATATCACTTGCTGTTTCTCCATCCCCGAATTGCCCTTTAGGCTCATGCGACGAAGTGGAGGAGCATGGTTATAGAACAAAGGAACACTCCGTTGAACAGAGAGGTCTGATGACCTGAGTCAGGAGTACCATTGTTCCATGTTATAGTTTCCTTTGCTGCTAAAACTGTTTGAAAAGTAGTCATTCCAACAAGTATTTACACCCAGTTAACAGGAGAACAGTCTGTTCCTGTAATACGTTTGGATTTGGCCATCTGGCTATAAAAATGCAAAAGTGAAGGGAACTAAGAAATGGCAAGCAAAGCCGATCAGATTGTACATTAGAGGCAATGAAGAAATTAGCTCCAGCTGTCTGTAGGCTCTTGTACAATCCAACTGGACAGCTATCAGTCTTTGAGTCATGATGATGGATGAGGAGGAAGAGGAGGAGCTGTAGGCTTCCTCACCTATCTGAAGCATGGGATTTATGTATGGGAAAAAGTAAATGGAGTGGAGAGACTACATAGAACTTTCCCCCTCTCTCATAATATGGGAATTGGAAGCACCCAATATCAATGAGCTCAGAACAGACAAAATAAAATATATCACTACACATTACAGAATGTGGTGATAGCCCTAGCTGAGATTTTTAAAAAATTATCTTAAATTACTTTTAAAAAATTCAATAACTATTAGCCATGTCCTCTGGCAATATGCCCGTGAATACCAAATCCAGATAAAACAGCATGGAGGCCTGCTTCCTATTACATGCCTTACTTGTGAGTTTCAAGAATGTAGGGGAGGCAATACTTGTGGCTTGAAGTTGGCTTGAAGTTGACTTGTTTCCATTAACTATAGTTAATGGAACGATCTTAACTATAGTTAAGATTAACCCCAGCTTGTCCAGGTTCAGATGAAATGACAAGCTGCAGTTAATTAAAAATAAAAGTGAACTCCTTTTCAAGGCCACGTCGGGATAGGGTAGCATGTAAGTGCAGGCCAGGATCTACACTACACAGGATCTAAATGGTTTATAATAGTAGTGATAACTTTTGAGGCTCAGGACACACTCAATATGCCGTTTTCAAACCGTTTTCAAAGTGTCATATCCTGCTTGGTGAGAAGGCTAGGCTTCACCCTATCATCCTAAACTATGGCCCTTTCTACACCTAAGGGTTATCCCAGGAAAATGGACGGATCATCCCTGCCTGTTCCTGGGATCCCCTGTGTGTCACTTGGATGCACAGGGCCGATCCCTGGAAAAAAGGCAGGTGTAGAAAGGGCCTATGAAACCATGTTATGTCCAAAATGTTATGCCCAAAAATACAGAGTTGTTCACGTGCATAAAGTATGAGCATACTTTAGGCAAAATGCTTATCCATTACTGGATTATTTTTATGGGATGAGCGTTGGTCTTCCCAGTTTGACTCCATGATTTCCCCATCGTTCCAATATCCATTGGGTTTGTGTCAATTTGTCTTCTGACAGAAATAGCAATTTTTGGGATGCTGGTATTAGATCATGTACATGCACCTCACAGTCAAAACTACCTGATCTGTTTCTGATGGAAAGAGTTTTGCTTAAAAATAGGCTTTAAACTTTTCTTCAGGCAGGTAACTATGCTGTGTGAAGAAGGCGAAAAAAACTTACAGAATTAAAATGCCAAGGTCTTTGCATCCCCTAGTCTATAGTTAGCCCAGAAAAGGGGCTGTTTTTTTATTTTCCCATGGCCGCAATCAAACACACACTCAAGTTAGATTAAAAGTAGGAGATCAAAATCTCTACATAAATTCTAAAAATAAAAAATAATTAAATACTGTTTAGATCTGGCATAGATTTGAGTTCTTTTTGAATTATGACCCTTACCAAGACTATTCTAAAAACACAACTTAGAGAAACAACATTCTCTGTGTACTAAAGAGAAAAGTCGAGAGAGTTGACCGAGATAAGATGTGCAGTGCACCCCTTCACGTGTTTACTCAAAAGTAGCTCTCACTGTGAAATGGGGTTAATCCTTAGCTCCATCGGCTGCAATCTTAAATGCACATTTACTTGGGAGTAAGTGCCACTGAGAACAGTGGGACCTACTTCAAAATAAACATGATTACAGGCCACAGAGATTCTATTATTGCTCGTCCTAGCAGTTCTCTGCTATC
The DNA here is from genome assembly GCF_023053635.1 of Elgaria multicarinata webbii. Classification (NCBI taxonomy): domain Eukaryota; kingdom Metazoa; phylum Chordata; class Lepidosauria; order Squamata; family Anguidae; genus Elgaria; species Elgaria multicarinata. The sequence continues at coordinate 21,900,988 of NC_086175.1, read as the reverse complement.
TGAAGTTTGCTCCGACTGCAAGAGTCTGCCAAAAAGCATGACATGAAAGTAAAGTACAAAGGCAGCCCTTGTGCTGCCCTCCTTTTAACTACATTGCATGGGGCTGTATTAATTTGGCCTGGCTTGTTTGACAACTAGAACTCTTCCTTTCAGAGAAGAAGATGGTCATGCCGTGGGTGCAGCCTGCGTTATCGCTTAAATCTTTTGTGATAAATAACTGTACACGGTTTCCTCAGTAATCTGATCATCAGGAAATGTTATCAGGGTGCAACATTAATTTTCTCTCATGGAGCTCTCAAGAACCTTTGTTGTAAATAGCAAGATACTCCCCTTGGTCCAAATTGCCTTGAGTTACAAATCAGCCTTGTTCTAAATCCGGCCTACCCTGATGAGAAGACGGTTAATTATCCAAAATGCTTCATGGATTTGTGCATATAAAAATGTAGGAGATGGAGGAGGTAAGCTGCCAGACAACCATTTAAAAAAAATGCTCTTTGATACTGTGGGACCTCTTCTCTAATATCTGATCTCCTCCATCATAATTTTCTCTGAGCTGGTCTTCAGGAAATAGTAGTAGCTCAGTTACTGAGGTCCAAAACACACATTATTTTATGTCAACTTACTACAGTGGTGGCCAAAATTGTGGACACTTTTTGAAATTTTCATGTTTTGCAATTTTGCATGCTTATAGAAAATGTTCTGTTTCACAAAATTCAAATGTTTATATATCAATTGGAAGAGAATTTAATGCTGAATTCAATACAAAAAACAGAATGCAAATATCTGCAGTACAAAAAGGTTATGCTTACTTTAGTCTAAAAACAAACACAGGTGTGATTGAGTGAAGAAGCGGATTGGAATTGCAAACCCTACTGGCCAATCACAGTCCTTGTTCTGGAGACCAATCACATGGCAGTAGCTGCGAAACGTCATGTTTCAAGTCGGGGAAAGTCAGTTTTGCTGTTTGTTCTGTAACTGAAGCGCAATGGGAGATTGTGTGAATATTTGAAGTATTTCTCAAATTAAAAGTGTACGTACGCACATCATAAATAGAGCAATGGCACCAAAGAAAAGAGTTGATTGGACACCCGGGAAAAGAAGCAGGATTGTTGTATTACATGATTCAGGTCTTTCAATTAGATAGATAAACATTTGAATTTTGTGTAAACAGAACATTTTCTATAAGCACGCAAAGTTGCAAAACATGAAAATTTCAAAAAGTGTCCACAGTTTTGGCCATCACTGTATAGTGCTTTTTTGAACTCCCTGCTCACCTCTCTCCCTCCCTCACCTTCATACTTGGAGCTTACCTTTGCCTTTACTGGAGCTGCCAGGACTTATCTTACCTTTGCCATTCATCCACCTCCCTGAGAGCTGTGATTTAAAAATAAGAAGGGGGCCTCTCTCTTTTTCATAGATCTATGGCTGCTAACTACAGTGGCTATAAAGGGCCATTTCCTTAGTTTACAACCATAGATCTATGAAAAATAGCAAGCACCCATCTTACCTTTAAATCATGGGTCTAAGGGAGGAGAATGTACGGCAATGGTAAGTCACAGCAGCAGTGGGTTTGGGGGTGACTGGGGAGTGAGAAGAGGGGTAGGTAGGGTAGGGTTGGGAGGTGTCTATTGAGTCCAATGAACTCATAGTCAGCCTTGCACTGGCTTTCCCGTGGGCGGGCAGGGGGAGTGGCCCAGTACCACCCTAAATTGGCTCAAGGCACCCCGAAGCCTTCAAAACCAATCTGCTTTGCCTCGGGATGCCTCAGTACTGCCTCGTATTGGCTTGCCTCGCTTCAGATTCTGGGTTTCGGCCCGAGGCAGTGCACAACCCTAGTTTTTACAGGTCACTTTTAGCATGCTGAAAGATCAGGGTAGAATAGGGCCGGTGAGATGGGGGCACAACAGATGTTGAAAGCAAGAAGGTTTGGAAGGATGCAGGAGGGAACAGTGAAGCCAGGAGTAGCAAACTAAACATATGTACATGAAACTGAAGAGATCTGAGTTTGTATTTTTTTATCTCTAACTCCCATATCAGCTTATTTTGCATCTTGCTTGTGAAATGTGCTTAAGCCCTGTCCCATTTGCAGCTGCTCATATATCAAAATGTGATTGTAGATATGCCGTAATGCAGGGCATATGGAAAGATGTGGGAAGAGCTCAACAGAGGCTGAGAAAATCAGAATAATCAGAGAAGAGAGATTTAGGGGACAGGGGAAAAAACCTCATTTATATAATCTCCTACATCCCTCTTCCTTTTTCTGATTGGTTGATTTTACGATTTTCATTTCTACATGCTTAGAGGCCTCAACAAAAGAGCTGATGAGGGGTTTTCCATCTTCTTCCAAATCAATATATGAACTTTTAAATTTTATTTATTTTTATTTGAGTAACCTCCATTGACAGGTGGGGATTATTTCACCCCAACAGTTGGTGTGCAAAAGTCCCAGTGAAACTGACAGAGGTAAGTCTGTCCATCCCTCAGTGCACTGGGTGGTTAACATCTCCAAATTTTACTACTGCATAGGCACAGTGGGCTGGATCCAGACTTAGTCATACTTAGAGTAGACACACTGAAATTAATGATACTTAAATTAGCTTTGAATAAGTTATGTCCCATTGCTTTCAATGAGACTATTCTAGGGATGAAATCTGCAAAGGAATCATATGAGTTAGGATTCCAATGAATCCAACCTGCAGAATCCAACCCTCAGATTCTGCAGCGGACCAGCTTTTCCATAGTTGCACAGATTCTGCAACTCAGATTCTGTACCGTGTTTTTTTTCTTTTAAACTTTTGGAATGTAATGCAAATTTAGCAGTAGAAAAATAAATAAAATTTTGGGCCAAAATATTTTGCATCGCAACATGGAACTATTGTTGCTGGGAAAATTTGTTTCCCCCCAGGTACTGTGAGTATTACTGCTTAGTACTGAGGTGGGTGGCAGATGGTCCATGCCAGTCAAAAGGTACTGGTACTGCCCTGGCAACTCCACATCACTGAGCATATCCATTCCAATTAAATGTCTTGTGATTCCAAAGCATCATTCGATTTTTGCAGGCTTCAAAGTCAAGTACAGCAGGCTCCCCTTGGAAGAAGTTGGCCCAGCAACCTGAGTAGAATTGCGGAGCACTGCACGTGGATGGGATGAAGAGGGTGGGGTTACCAAATGTGCTGCCATTCTCCCCCCCCCACCCGCATGCTTTCTCAATCCCGTGATTTAAAATCCCTGCATAGAGCTGTAGAGAGATCACATCCAGGTTCTGAGCCCCGGATTTCAGCCTTAGCTAAATGCTTCAATGTGCTAGAACCATGAAGGTAACAGAAGACCAGATTTACCACTATTGTACACATATGAGATGCTCTGCGCACAAAGGAATGTCTATGACGGGTACAAACCTCAGGTCCAGGGGCCAATTCCAGTCCACTGAGGTTCCCAAGCCAACCATCTGGGATTCTCTGGATGGCCACACCCACTCCCTGCCCCTGCCCCCGCCCCCTGGCTACTACTCATCTGGTGTTTTCCTGGCTTTCATGTAGTTTTCCCACAATCTATTAGGCTAAAATAGGCTTAGCTACTGGCAGCAAGAGCTTTAAGATAAAATATGCTGGCTTTTGGTTTTGGTATTTTGGCCCTGCCCATTTTGCCTTTAGAGCTCTATCACACCAGCGTTATAGCCCGCTTTCAGGGTGTGTTGCAGACAAAGGACTCAGGTGACGCTGTCCATGTCCTGTCCTGATCTCACCTTTCCCCCCTCTTTGCAAGGTTTCCAAGTGTGGTTTTTCCAGCAATGCGCTCGACCCCCTACATGTATTTTTATCCCATCGTACTCAATCCAATGTTCTGAGGGTGGGCAGCATTGCTGATGAAAGGGAGGGGGCGTTCCAGGGCGAGGTGTCCCTGCAAACAACCAATAGATTGTAAGGGGAGGTACACAGTGGGGGGAAACAGCAATTTATTTATTTGTTTATTGCATTTCTATACCGCTCAATAGCCAGAGCTCTCTGGGCTGTTCACAAAAATTAAAACCATTCAAAGTATAAAACAACAGTATAAAACCATAATATAAAATACAATATAAAAGCTCAACCAGATAAAAACAGCAGCAATGCAAAATTACAAATTTAAAACACCAAGTTAAAATTTATTTATAGACTGTTAAAATGCTGGGAGAATAAAAAGGTCTTCACCTGGCATCTAAAGGCATATAATGTAGCTTCCAAGTGAACCTCCTTAGGGAGCTCATTCCCCAGCCTGGGTGCCACAGCAGAGAAGGCCCTCCTCCTGGTAGCCACCTGCCTCACTTCCTTTGGCAGGGGCTCACGGATTCCAAGGAGAGGTATGAAGATGAATGAAACATAAGGCTTTCAAATGCTAAGTAAACAGAGGGGCATAATACGAGGGCAAACGTTCAGGTATGATGGAGCTTCCAGACTCACCCACTATTGGAATGTGGGCCCCAAAGTTTTCTCCAAAACGGAAGGCTGAAAGAGGTTCAACAGCCCTTATCCTTTCCAGTGCACTTCTGGGGAGGTATTTATCTCAAATTAGTATTTCAGTTCATAGCCAGGCTTTGGCATTTGGTTTTTTTTAAAAAAAATCGCACAGGACTCTGGACATTATTCAAATAAAACCACACCAAGGTTATCAACTGCATAGAAAGGTTTCATTTAGTTAAATGACGTTGTGCCAAGTTTGGCTTCCATTTCGTTGCTAATCCGTGTGGAGATAAAACTACATTTGGCTGTTAACTGGACATTTTCATTACCTGCCACTTAATTGTTCCATAGAGGCATGAAAATATAATGGATGACAGTTTCTGAATATTTAAAAAGAATGTAGATTTTTAAGCAAGTGTGTGTCTAAAAATAATTGTGTAAGTATTTGCTTGGAACCTATTTTATTTTTTAAAAACCCTAACAACACAATCTCCCCCCACCCCGAGGTGTATCATTCCTATTATTCATTCATTAGTAAAATGGATATTTATTTACAATGGTCAGTTTTTATAAAAAAAAAATTAATTTCATTTTTTAAAATATGTGAGTTCAAATATTTAATCTGTCTTTAATTCTCTATTATGATGTAATTTAATTGATTTTCTCTCATGGAATATTTGTAAATGCTAAAAAAATTAATCACGGTATTCTGGAGACAACAAAATTGATCAGAATATCCGAAATCAATTGAACTGAATTGAATCAAAATATAAAGTCATCACTTTCAAAAAGTTCTAAAATGGTCAAGACAGTGAAGTCACTTTTCTGTTCCTTTTCCCTTTCATAGTTCAGAGAAAATGGAGTCTCATTTATTTCTGCACTCTGTGAGTTTAGATACCCTTCTTTGTGTCACTTTGACATTTTTTTTGTCAGCAGCTGTTCAGTAAGGCATAAACCCAGAGTTGACCTTACTCTGAAGTAATCTACTGGAAGCCACAGATTCCATAGGGAAGTTATTTTCCTTCCTCCATCTGTGTGTATTGCACAAAAAGAGATTGAGAAAGCATGCACTGGTTTAGATTTGGAATGTTGTTATTTTGCCTCTCCACAAAAATAAATTTCAACTCTGTATGAAACATGCTTTCCTTCTTCGAGCCTTTCTATACAAGGCTTTTATCGTGCATTCATGATTACTCACTCAGGGTAATTTGTGGGTCCTTTATATGACCTCCTCCTCCTCCAGGCCTTCTCATGTGCTTTGAAACCATTTTTGTGGGTGGGTTGGTTTCCTAATGAGGAAAGTCTGGTATTATTTAGAAATAGTGGAATGAGAGTCTTATTGAATTGTGCAATTCCACTATACTACATCACCATCTAGTGGCTGTATAATGAAACATATAGAAAGGTAGAGAAAGACCTCTGGAAAAAAAGCACGTGTAAAGGAGCTGAATTTAATCCTAAAAAGGCCATAGCTAGACCTAAGGTTTATCCCTGGATCATCCAGGGGTCAAACCTGTTCATCTAGGTGACACACAGGGGATCCAGTGCTCAGGCAGGGGTGAACCCTGGATGATTCCAGGATAAACCTTAGGTCTAGCTGTGGCCCTAGTCTCATCTAGGCCTGATCTACACTATTGCTTTAAAGTGCTTTATAACAGTTTTATAGCGCTTTAAAGCAGTTAAAGCGCTTTATAACTGTTATAAAGCGCTTTAAAGCAGTAGTGTAGATCCGGTCCTAGTCTGGTCTTTACCTAGCACTTTATTGGAGTTGCCAGCCAAAGCAACAATTCCGAAGCAATTGTGGACATTCTTGCCTAGATGCTACTGAAATATCCTAGGATATTTCCTAGGATATATCCCTGGATGATCCCAGGATAAACCTTAGGTCTAGCTGTGGCCAAAGAAACCAGAAACAGAAGCCTAGGTAAAGATGTGGGATAAAAGCCACATTTAGAATTTCCCTCTATCTCAGCTTCCTGTTAACAGGTTCTAATACCAAAGAAGACCTTGTTATAAGATACAAAAATGGTGAGGCAAAATGGCTACAAATCCTTAAGAGGAGATGTACTTTGGAAATTAATCACAGTGTCCTCAATCCAAATAATGTTAGTAATGACTAATGCTGAGAAATGTTAATAAGGAATAAGCCCCACTGAAACTTAATAAGATTTACTTTTGAGTAGGAATTGTGACATTTCAGTCCCTCTGGCATTGTTGGTAGGTTTTTTTTAGCTCCTGTACATACTATTTTTAAAAAAACACCTGCCGTTTGTTGTGTTGGGATTTATGTATCTGGGTTTTTATGTTGATTTTGATCTTTCAGATTGAATTTTTCAAAATTCAATTATTATGTTTTAAATGATTTTGTATGATACCTTGGGAGCTTGTTTTATAGGTGTCTAACAGACATAAATAATGCAGAGGATTGCTCTGCAAGTCTCAGTGAAAACAAATAAATGTAAGCTAGTGATGACTAACCAGTTTCTTTCCTTTCAATACCGTATTTCTTTGATTCTAAGACGCACCTGTTTTCCCCTATATACATCTCTAAAAATGGGGTGCGTCTTAGAATTGCGGGTGCGTTTATTATTTCTTCGAATCAAAGCTTTTTTTCTGTTGGTGGTACTGAAATTAGTGTGCATCTTACAATCGATGGCGTCTTAGAATCGAAGAAATACGGTATATCTGAGGCACAACTAACCTTAACTTGAATTGGAGCCATTGCTGTTTGAAATGATATTGTGAGTGCACACAGGTAGGAAAGTTTGGTGGGAATTCTCTCATTGAAATAATGAATTCAGAGTCTGCAGTAAGTAGTGGACACAATGCCTTTTTCATCAGACATTTGATAAACCGTCTCTGTAACAAAAGATCTCTGGTTATTTATGGAAAATGCAGGGCTTTGCTAATCATAATGCACTGCAGAGGAGAAGACAGGCTTGATTTTAGTTCAGGAAGCTGAAATAACAGCAACACAACCTACAACCGACCATCTGGACTCAGTTAAGTTCAAGCACATATACAGAAATCACAGAGGAAAGCAAATCAAATAGATAAGATGATGAAACAAATAAAGCTTAATTGGACCGAAGAACCTCCTGGCTGAAAGAAAACAGACTTTGTCTTGGTTCACTAGTGATAAAGGAATGATGCTGTCCTGTGTTTCAGTCGCTGATGTTTCTCACATCTCATTCAACACTGGTAGACTTGCTGTTGCCTTGCCTCTGACGCACATCAATTTAAATGTGTGTCTAGCAGTGACACTCCCCCACCCCTTCATTTTTACAATGTTTTTGGACCTGTGGTCACATTTGAAAATTTGAGAAATTGCTGTGGACAAAATGATCAGTGGACTGCCACTTTAGAACATCAGAAGAACCCTGATGCTGGATCAGACCAAGGGTCCATCTAGTCCAGCACTCTGTTCACACAGTGGCCAGCCAGCCATCAGCCAGGGATGAACAAGCAGGACATGGTGCAACAGCACCCTCCCACCCATGTTCCCCAGAGGCTTATTGCCTCTAATACTGGAGACAGCACACAACCATCAGGGCTAGTAGCCACAGATAGCCTTCACCTCCAGGAATTTATTCAACCCCATTTTAAATCCATCCAGATTGGTGGCCATCACTACATCTTATTCAGTAAAACCTTTTTTTCATGTCTATTGGACACTGAATTGCTTCTTTAAAAAAGCAATTCAGCTAATTGCTGGTGGTAGTATACAATTAATGCTTCTTTTGAACATATGTTTTGGCAATGTCCAGTTGTTGCTTCTTTTTGTGGGGAGGTGATTACACAGATACATTTTGCACTGGCACAGTTTAATATTCACCAATGTACAAGCACTTTAAAGTTATTTACCTGCTTCATGGAAATTAACAAACTGTCAATGAAAATGCATTCTCTGCACCCTTTTGACAGCTAAAAGATTTATATTACAACATTTGAAGGATAAACACTCTCCTCCTATAGTGCCATGGATTGAGGAGCTTAGAATGATTTTAATATTTGAATGGGTATCATATAGACGCCACCTTCAAATGGATACTTATTTGAACATTTGGTCGCCTTTTGTTGAAACCTATGTATAATTGCTAGGAAGATGTATGCATTTCATACAAACATGTATGTATATTTTAAAAAATGGGGGGAAATAAAAAAATGGTTGTGGGTGTAGGTGTGGGGCTTCATGACACCATTGGAGATGCCATCATGTGCCATGGTGCTGTTGGGGATTCCTGATCTAGAGTGTGTCCAGAGGCCCTGATCCAGACTGGGATAATAGCGAGGGAGACTTTTAAGATCTGGATTGAGTTTCCTACACTTACTCTAGAGGAAATTTTTAAAAAAGACATTTAAAGTAATGTCTGTTTTGGCCCTCAGGGGCCAATTTAGAAGTCCAGGAGAAGTTTACTAGAGATTTGTGTGTAATGGGGAAAGCCCTCTCAAGGATACTGAACACTGGCTCTGGAATATGGGCCAGCTTGTGTTGAACCTGCTAGGATCCCCTTTTAATACACAGACAGGTGTGTTAGCAGAAGTCTCTCCATTTTTAACAGGAAACTGTAAAGTAGCCATCATATTGCAGGCAAAATGTCATAATGTCATGTATGCGAAAATATCTCCTTGTGTGCATCCTTGCATCTGTCTTATCTAATATGAACAAGAGCTCCGGCTCCAGTATTCCTGTGTCAAAGTTAACTTTCTGTAACTTACTGTAAGGCCAAAGGTATTGTTTACAGAACAGAGAGAATTGTTTAGCATAATTAGCTATGCCCCAGTGATGTTCTGATTGGTTAATGCTGCTACTGGGCCCTGCCCCTTGCAGGCTCAAATGCTGTGCTGAATTCCCAATGTCTTTGTCTGATTGCACCCTTTGAAGAGACCAGGCCTTGATTACTAATCAATAAAGCGCTTTTGAACCCTCTGTCGCTGGAATGGTGGAGTCGTGCTTAAGGGCTGTTTGGATTTCGTCCTTGGGTGAAAGAACCTTGATCTAACAGGTGGGGCCAGTGTGGGATCACCTGAGGGCACACACAGCACATGATGTTAGGTGCTCTATGCAAGTGCAGCTGACCCCACAGCAAGACCTGTGCAGAAACTCTCAACGATGGAAGAGGGAAGCGACCTTGATGACTTTGATCCTTTTCTTCCCAAACCACAAAAGCCCACTTAATACATTTAGCCAGCCTGGTTGGGTGTCTGCTGATAACACAACAGGATGGGCAAAGCTGTACCTCATAAGCCATTGATGTGTAGGTATTGCTAAAATCTACCCACACTGCATGAGTGTTTGGGTCAACGTGACTACACGGGGTTGATTTTCTGAACTGTTGCAATGGTGCAAACTGCAGTAGTACATGACCTCTGCCTTTCCCTCTCCTCCTGTGGAGGATGCCTGCTGTGTTCATGCGTTTCAGTTTAGGACATGCTTGCTTCCAGTCAGAAGGCTTGATCAGCATATTGACTCCACTGAGGGAAGGAACATCTTCCTCTTATGGAGCATTAAATTATTATTTTTTGCATATAAGTCAGTTCCTTTTAATTAAGGGAGAAAAACATAATCATCATCAACAACAAGCCAGCTTTTAGACATTTGAGAAACAATAGTATAGAAATATAAGGTAGTCAAATCCTGTATCTTATTGTGTAGGAGTACCTATTGTTTCTACCTATATGTGGGCAGAATGCATTGCAGCAGGGCTGGCTCCAAGCCTTTTAGGGCCCTTGGCCAAGATACCCTGCATGGCCCCCTCCCTCTGTGAGGCTACCATCTCACCGCCATTGTCACCTATTGCTCCTCCTCCTCCTCATTGCTACCACTTGCTTGCTTGACAGGCAGAAAGCCAGAGAGCAAGTAGGCAATGGCATCCCCGGCACCTCCTTCTCACCACCTCCATCGTCTGGAACAGAGCGAGAGGCAGGTGAAGAAGCAGGTTGCCATAGTGAAGAGGAGGAGCAAGTCCAGGGGGCTCTTGGCAGTGGGTCTCCTGCAATGTGGTCCCTCAGCAGGTGCCCAACGTTTAACACTACCCTGGGTTGCAGCCTGGGTTGATAGTGGGTTTCAATATGCAGGTAAAAGAGGAATAGACTCATGTAAAATGTGAACTGATAAAAGGAAGGGGAACTTGGCTGCACATTTCTGAGAGAGAACTATTATAGAGTTAGTGTATTATTATTTTTTTTTTAAAAGTTCCAGTTTCACACTTCCAAAAGTTGGCAGCAGCGCTTCATTTTTCACCATCTGGCCATTTCATAGTCTGAACAGGTTTGTTTTATTACAAGGGCTCTGGCCTTGTTTTATCACCAGTACTTATACAAATAAAGGATATTAGAGGAGAGCTCTTAAAAAGGTATAGAGAAGAGGCTTCTTCTTCTTCTTCTTCTTCTTCTTCTTCTTCTTCTTCTTCTTCTTCTTCTTCTTCTTCTTCTTCTTCTTCTTCTTCTTCCATAGCTAGACCTAAGCTTTATCCCAGGATCATCCCGGGTTCGTCCCTGCCTGAGCGCTGGATGCCCTGTGTGGCACTTAGATGAACAGGTTTGACCCCAGGACAATCCTGGGATAAACCTTAGGTCTAGCTATGGCCTTCTTCTTTTAAATGGAAATAGTATGTAGAGCTAGAGCAGTGGTTCCCAAAGTGGGTGGTACTGCCCCCTTGGGGGTGGTAGGATTGCATAGGGGGGCGTTAAGAGGCAAAGGGGTGGCAGGGGGGCGCTCAAGGTGGTCTTTTCTGAGAAGCGCCTCTCCAGAAGGTCTTAAAACCCAGGCCATTGTAATGGGAGAAGGTAGTTTGGTCCCAAGCCATATAGGGGAAGAATCCACACATGTATTAATACTGTTTAAGAAGAGTCCTAATTGAGCTGCAAAATGACATTGAGCTGAAGCCAAAGTTTAAGAAATCGTACCAGGAGTTTTGGTTACAGAAGGAAATTTCTGATCGCTATCCTGCACTATGGAGAGTGGTGCATTTCCAACATCATATTTGGTGGAATGTGGTTTTAGTGTGGTCTGCCTTCTTCTCTCCAAGCAAAGAAATCAACTCCAGATTACTAAACATGGGATTTAAGACTCATGTTAAGTGACTTTAAACCAGACATTGGGAAACTGGTACCACTTCATCAAACCCATCCATCACATTAAGAATTTCCAGAATAGTGAGGTACTCTACCCTAGTTACTAAATGTGATATCTAATATCCTTGCTAAATGACTATCAGACTTTGAAAAGATGATATCACTGGATCAAGTTCATCAATTATGTTTAATTGAATAAACTAAAAATGTAATTGGATTTTGAATAAATATTCAATTAATTGTTACTGTTTTTAATTTTATTGTTATTATCTTCCTTAGTGGGTTGTTGAAAACCGCTATTCTGAATAATGATTTTTATAGTGTAGGGTAGGGGGCACTGGGCATGAGTTTGTGGAACCAAGGGGGCGGTTTCCTGAAAAAGTTTGGGAACCACTGAGCTAGAGAATAACAATATGCTGAAGAGCACCAGCGATTTGATCAACAATTTGTGAAAGTGAAACAGTAATTCATGGAGAAAGGGTTTCATGAAAGAGTTTCTCTGAAAAAAAAATATCACTGATTCTTCAACCCATTACTATTGTATTCAATGGGGCTTACTTCTGATTAGACATGGACAAGATTTCACCTTCTGTCAACTGCTGGGGTCAAAACCACCAAGACAGTGCAGAAAGAAGTTTTGTTCAAGTCCATAGTTCTAGCCATGATGAGGTATGAATTGCCATGTCATGCTGCAGGTTACCCCTCCTTAATTTAGTGAAAAGTCAATGTTTTTACTCATACAGCTTTGATGGTCAATTCTACTACTATGCACATAAGGGTCTAGGAGTCAAAGGCCATTTCTACACCTGCTTCCCCCACCCTCCAGGATTGTCCCTGGATCATCCCTGTGCATCCAAATGTCACACATAGGAGATCCCGGGAGCAGGCAGGGACGATCCCTCCATTTTCCTGGGATAACCCTTAGGTGTAGAAAGGGCCACAGTGACAGATGCTTAGCCCAGAATTTCTTCTGTCCATTCTGTCTAAGAAAGGAACATAGAAAGGAACATTTTGCCTATTTCCTTAATAAATAAATCATTCACTTCCTTTAACATCACTACAAACGGTACTGGAGTTATTAGTATCCCACTGATTTACAGAACGCCTTTACAGATCCTAATTGTTTAAGCAGCTAGAAGCTTCCTTGAGACATAGCAAAAGTGTTGCTGTTTTTCATCATAGCTATAATTTTGCATAAACCTTATGAAACTGGCAACCCCAACTCCATCAGTAAATGTTTGCAAGCAACCTTCAATATCTGTATCTATGTGTGTGTGATTGGCTTCAAAGTTGAGCTACCAGTGTGAGAAGCCTCTCCCATAATGCTTCGAGCCATGTGATAAACAATTAGTGCCATTTAAAGAAATATATCCAATGAGGCAGCAGTATATGCAATCCAAGCCAGCAAAATATGGCACAAAATTATGTCCGTGTTGAGATTCCAAAACCTCATATGTTTATATGGCAGACATATAAATGGGGAAGAAAGAAGGTGCCACAGCATCCCGAAAACTAGGCTAGACAATGGTGGAGAAGCTAATACATTTACAGCATTTTAGACAGAATATAGTAAGGGTTAATGTCTTCCCCAGTGTGCTACTGAACAGTGGATTAGCAAATAAAAGCATGACTCTGGGTAGCACATTGAAAAACAGTCAAACCAGAAATTTCCCCAGAGTTCCTTGCCTACGAAACCAGAAGTGTCAACAAGAGCATTGTTGGTTTTCAAGAAGATTTGATAATTGTAAGTTATGTGCCAAAGAAAATAAAGGCAGTACAGTGATTCACCATTCTTCAGTGCATAAGAATGCAGCCATCTCAGACCATAATTTCAACCCTGAGATCATTCTTTATTAAAACAAAGTGGCCGCTTGGATTCCTAAGATCCCAGAAAGCTGCAGCTAGTCAGAATACAGACAACTGGGGCCATAGCTAGACCTAAGGTTTATCCCTGGATTGTCCAGGGGTCAAACCTGTTCATCTAGGTGACAGACAGGGGATCCAGTGCTCAGGCAGGGGCGAACCCTGGATGATCCCAGGATAAACCTTAGGTCAAGCTGTGGCCTGGGTTAGATGGAGCTGATATCAGGAAGTTTCTTATGCTCCTATGGTAGGGCCTTCCTGATTGTAGAACATAAAATTAGACTATACCCCTTGAAAGGTTTTGGCAGTGACTCACCCCTTCCCTGGTGTTTTTTAGTTGTCTGGAAAAAGACAGTATTTAGGAGGCTTTTTGATTCTGATTGTGTGATGTTGATTAGTGACGTTGCTCAGTTGGTTTTCTTTTCGGGAGATGCTGCGGTTGTGATTTTCTGTTTCCGTGGGACAATTAGACACGTGGTTTAACATCATGTGTACTTGAGACCTTCTGCATGCAACGCACATGTTTTGGTACTGTGCGATGGTCCCACCAACATCTGGCTATTGTTTTGGCAACTCCTGAGCATTTTGGTAATGCCCAATTTAGCCCTTTAAGGAGTAGTGTGTTGTGTTTGGCACAACAGGAACCCTAATAGGAACAGCCCCCATAAAATTAAATTGTGAAGTGCCAAGATCTGTCACCCAGAGTCAAACCTACCATATCCTTGTTTGTTTTGCTTTAGTAATCAAGGACACACATCCACTGGGGGAAATGGCTTTGGACTAATTCTTAATTTAAGTAGCTTTTATCTGACCTAATTTAGACATCTCAAGCATTTCTCTTTTGCCAGCTGACAATTTCAGACAATTAACAGTTTTAAAATTGCAGACATTTAAATGGACTGGCATATACAAACAAACAATGGTGGGGTTTTTTATTTCTCTTCTCTGAAAGGATTCTCAGATCCTAAAGTATTAGTATTATAAACACACACACACACACACACACACACACACACACACACTTACACACACTTACACACACACAGAGTGAGGATGTCTTCCTTCAATAATGTTCAGAAATCGCTGAATATCATGTACAAACTATTTGTTATTTTGTACTAATCTGTTCTTTGGCATGCAGATATTTTGGCATTAAATGTGATTTGCTGTGCATTGGGCTTATTGGGTGGTAGATTGATAGCAGCTCTTCTAGGGAGGTCTTATTATTGCCTATTCTCTCCCACATGTAATGGCTTACAAATTTAAAGACAGAAGGGGTAATAAACACTTTCTAGGTCTTAACGTGATTTGCATAATTTGGTTGAAGAATTGCAAAAACTGTTGAAAAATGGAAGAAATAGCAACCAAATTTAGAACTGGACTACCCACACTGCCTAATCTTTTGCTTGTGTCTTTAATATTGCTTGGTGTGCTTAAGCCTTGAACTGAGAATTATCAAATACTTTGAGAAGTTTTCCTATATTGTCGTTTCCTTACCTCCCAATGCAATATAATGATGGCATAAATTATTTGGAGGAAAAAGAAGGCGAGGAGTGTTCAGTTACCAATTCTCTTATGGGCAGAGGCTGTGAAGATAAATTCTAAATAGGAGAGGTGCACAAACTTTTCAGCCCCAACGTGCATGAACATGCATACACACATATGGCAGTGCAAGAGCTTTCAGACATGCAGTGGACAGCTCAATTTGATGTATGTCTACTCACAATAGATATTTCTGCACATACTGGGGTTTCTCAGGGTGCTGTATTTAGGTCTTTGGGTCCCCCCCTCTTTTTCTTTGCTCTTTTGGTTCTTTCATTTTGGTATTTATTATCATAGCTATTCTGATTAATTTCAGTTCTCTTCTCCTTTCTTCTTGCCTTCCTCATCTTTGAACGTGGCTTCTTACTATTTCCAAATGACTGTCCACTCATACACTTGAGCAAAATCATTCAGAGAGAGAATATCTTATCATTCTTACAGATTATTCCCACCCCCCATTTCTTTATCTATTGGTTATGTTGTGATTTCCCCCCTTCTCATACTGGAGATCATGGTGTGTGTGTGTGTGTTTTAAAAAATAGTTCCCTCTGTTCAGATTTCATCAATAGCAATCATTGGCCTTAGCTAGACCAGCGTTTATCCCGGGGCGAACCCCAGGATCATCCCTGTGTGTCCAGATGATGCACAGGGGATCCCGGGATCAGGCAGGGATCAACCCTCTTTGTCCCCAGGATACAGCCCTACACTTTGGGCCCACTTTTTCTGTGGTCCCAGGCTGAGCCCGGGACTGCAGAAGGTGTGGCCCGTTGCCACGGCTTGAGCCGGCTCCGCACGATTACTCGCGCGGAGCCAGGAGCCGTGCATGAGGCACAGCACTCCTCAAGAGCACTGCGCCCATCAGGGTTGGGGGGGGGAGCAGGAAAAGTATTTTTTTTAAAAAAAACAACCTTACCTTTCCGCTGGAGTGCTCATGCGCTGCTGGCCCTTTAAGAATAAAAAAAATGGCGGGTGCGATGCCTCTCTTCCTGAGGTCGTCATGCCTTACGTGTAAACGAGGGCAAGATCTTGTGTTATTCACAATGCGAGATCTCCCCTCCTCTCCCCTGGAACAAAAGGTAGGTCTAGCTAAGGCCATTGTCAGTCATTAAACTTAGCTAAAATCCATTTTTGATTGATTTTAGCTACCCTTTGGCATGTACTTTTATTTTCTCTAGGTTCAGCTATTGTCATGCTGTTTTAGTTTGCTTTCTCAATCATCTTGGTTTTTGCCTTGCATTCTGCCATTATTTTATTATTGCTTTAGGTTTATTTTTAGGTGTTGAACAAATAATAAATACTGGTGTTATTAACGTCAATGGGATCTAAAATTTTATCCGTACGCCACCCTGAGATCCAAGTGATAATAAGGTGGGATACAAATGTTTTAATAAATAAACAACTCAGCTTAACATTTGCGGCATTCTGCCTTAAATTAACATATGTCACTGAATTCAGATAAAGACTGGCTTGATTCTGAAAAGCGGTGGCCACCAGATGGTAGGAAAAAGTTTTAACCCCATACAAGGTGGCCACGTGTTCTCTTTTACAAAAGACAGTGCTTTTACATTTATAAAGGTAAAGATCCATAAGAAACGTTGCCCATTAAAATTTATCTGGCTGTAATTCAGTGTTAGAACCACTTTCCAAGTTGTAGATCATTTTCTAAAAACTTTTATTCCCTGGTCACCTTCTTTTGTATGTGATTTCTCTGATTTCATTCATAAAATAATACCCATTAGTATAGAAAACAGAAATCACCATGGATGTAAGATCTCTTTATACAAATATACCCCAGGAATATGCCTTAAAGATTATAACCACACACTGGACAAGAGAGTAGAAAAACATCCCCCGACTCATTTTCTTCTTGCTCTGTCAGACCTTTCTTTGACAAAAAATGATTTTACATTTAATACCAGCTTTTATTGGCAGACGAAAAGAGTGGCCATGGGATGCCCCATGGCTCCAGAAATAACCAATTTAAATATGGCTGAATTTGAGGATGACATTGTGTCCTCTGAGAGGCCATTTGTAGAACATCTTTTAGTGTGGCTGAGATATATTGATGATGTCTTCACGATTTAGAGAGGGGAGGAGAAGGATCTATATGCATTTACTACATGGGTCAACTCAAAAGATGTAAACATCAAATTTTATATCCATTATAACAGCTTAGAAATCGACGTTTTAGATTTAAAAGTGAGAAAGACCATGACTTAAGACCTCTGTTTACAAAAAGCCCACGGATGCCGCAGCATATTTGAGATTGGACAGCTCCCATCCCTATTCACTTAGGGAAAACCTCCCATACGGGCAATTTTTAAGACTCAGGCATAACTGCTCTAATGATACTGAGTTCAGACAGGAATCTTGCACATTGTCCAAACAACTGAGGGCCTTGCTAGACCTACCTTTGAATCCAGCCTTCAGGTGTGGCGAGCCCATGCTACAATTAGCACTGGCTGTCGTGCCTATCCAGACGTCAGACGCGATGGGGAAAGGAAAGCCCCGTCGCGTCCTCTATTTTTTTAAAAAAAGTTAAAGGGGCCATGTGCGTAGGAACACACCATCGAAAAGGTAAGTCTTTTTTTTAAAGGGTTCCCTGCTCCCCCTGCCCCTGATTCCCCCCCACAATGTCTGATGCCCCTTGCTTGCCCCCTGCTCGCCCGCTTGCTCACCTCCGCTCGCCCGCTCGCTCAATCCCCCTGCTCACCCCGCTCGCCCCGCTCGCTCGCCTGTCCGCTCACCGCCCCCGCTCGCCATGTCCGATGCCCCCTCCACCACCACCCTGGCTGCGATCTCCCCACCCTGGCTCCGCTCTTCCCCCCCCCATCTCTCCTGCTGGGTCCGCTCTTTCCCCCCTGGCCCCCATCACCCCCCCGCGATTCCCTCGCCCCCGGCCTGATGGGCACAGAACTCCTATGGAGCACTGTGCCCAGTGTGCATCTTCTCCCGGCTACTCGCGAGTAAGCGAGCAGCTGGGAAAAGCCATGGAACCAGCTAGACCTTCCACAGCCCCGGGCTGAGCCCGGGGCTGCGGAAAAACTGGGCCACAAGTGGATCTGGTTATCCCAGGTCAAGGGAGGGTTTAGCCTGGCCTGACCTGGGGATCCCCTGTGCGTCATCTGCATGCACAGCAGGGAGCCTGGGCTTTGCACCGGGCTAAACCCTAGTCTAGGAAGGCCCTGAGAGACAGGGGTTACCCAGCAAGAGTGATTCTCCAGCATTTCAGCAGGGCAGATAAAAAACCACGAGCTGATCTCTTACGAGAACAGAAAAAAACACTCTCAACACTTCAGCTTGACATATAATTATATTACAAACCACCTGCAAGCGAGCATAAGAAAACACTGGTACATCTTACAACATATCCCTGGTTGTCAAGATATGGTTTTAGTTCCTTTTGGAAGAACAGGGAACATCAGAGAAATGCTGGTCAGGAGTGATTTCAATGAGCACGGGGAATGCCCACCCAACATTTTAGCAGGTACAACCATGCCTAGGTGCCATCATCCATGTGGACATTGTAGCTATTGCAAGCACACATCTAGAACCATCTCATTCAAAAATCCACGCAATGGTATAATATATATCTTAAGCCAGTTTTCAATGTGAAGCAGTGTTTATGTAATTTATGCCATCCAATGCATGTGTCCAAAAATTTGTGTAGGAAAAACCATCAGATTCCTTAAGAAATGAATAGGGGAACACCTGAGTAATATCAGAAACAAGAGATCATGTGCGCCACTTGTATGCCATTTTGGAGAAAAGAAATATCTTCTAACAGATCTTAAGTTTTGGACACTGGAAATACTTAACTATAAGGATGAGAAGCAGCTGCTGAGAAAGGAACTGGAGTGGATGTTAAAACTGAACACCCTGTCTCCGCAGGGGGTAAATGAAGAGTTAGAATTTCTACCACTCCTTTAACTGCCTGTAAATTTTGAGATACTCCCTGGTGTGTACAGCTCAGTTCAGATATGGGAAGACCTTGAACGGATTGCCCTGCCATGGCAACACCTGTAAGAAACTGTAAGAAAAAAATCTTGTACGTGTGTGTGTGTGGAGAGCGAGAGCGAGAGCGAGAGAGCGAGAGAGAGAGCGTCTTCAGCTTATCCCTTCTAGTCACCAGTGTATAGACAAGAGAAATTCTGTTGTAAATAATTTCTGCAGACATTATTACAAGCGAGTATTTGCTATTTTAACTGTTTATAGTAAATATATGTGCAGGCCTTGCTTGCAATATGCCCAATAAACCTTTTAAATGTAATGCTGTTTTATTGTCTAAAAATATGCACAGGCCTTGCTTGCAATGTGCTTCCTTAATTGTAAATGATGTTAGTTCTTTATTGTCCCATTCATTTGTCCATATATGCATGTTACAGCCCCCTGCAGAAGATCTAACAGAAGGCCAGAGGCTGAAACACATTGGGCTTGTTCACGATAAAGTTGTCTACAGCATCCTGAGACGTTTCTTCCTTTTTCTTGTTCATCTTTGATGCTTACCTGCCTTGCACCCTCATTAACATTTATCACCTGAACAGCAGACTGAACAGGCAGGTCCACAGATCACCTGATCACTGTCTTCCTCACAATGGTGAGATTTGCTGTATTTCGATTTAAATGATAATAATGATTTCTAAATTTGCATCTATAAGCATGAATGAGGTGGTGCAAATCGCTGTCCTCTGATTACGTCTTATCAGAAGAACTTCTAGCCTGGCTAGGAAAATAAGTCCTGTTTAGATTTGGCCTACAAGAAAGCAAGTTTTGTAAACATATCTGAATTTTCATAAACTCTGAACCCCAAATGTGGGCTCTCTGTTACAGAACTGTAATTTTGGGAGTGATTAGTTCATATATTGATAATGGCAATACAATATTATATGACCTCCGCATCTCAGCGGGTTTCTTTCTGTTTGGTGGGAATTCAGTCCTCCTTGCTAAGTCTGAGTGCTTGCAAGCAACGTCTGAGCCAAAGTCTTCCTTCCTGTTTTGGGGCTGTTGTCTCAGTAATGCATCAGTGCAACAGGGAAAAGAAACTGGAAAAGAAGAATTGCACTTGACATCTGCCCTGATCTGCCATTCTGTTTTTCAAGAACTAAATTGGCTTTCTGTGGCCACCTGTTTGAGAGCAGGAGGATGGATAAAAATAGCTTTGTATTAAGACAGAGCTTATAGTGACACTTAAGAAAAAAGAGGCGATTGCAGCCTGTAAAGTCCCCTTAGCTATGCTGGACTTAGGCTGGTTCAAAGTCCAAGGCTCTGTAGAGTGCTCAAGTGTACATTGAGCTTTAACCATGGGGTGGTTAGAATGCATGTGACCAGTCACTCCCAGCGCAATTCGTTGCTGTTACGATATCACAGGCAGGGGTGGCTGATGGCTCCTATGTCGATGGGGCAGTGAATCCACTCAGAGGGATTCAGTCAGAACCCTAAAAAACTATCCAAAGTGCTGAACCCATTTTGGGGATAGGGTTCAGCACCTTGATGTGTTGGGTGTGTGTGAGGGGGGCTAACATTTGGTGCTCCACCTCAGAGAGCAAAATGTCTTGGGCCAGCCCTGTCTTTCCCATACCTCTTAGAATTTGGGGCAACACTGGTAAGGAGAGAAACCACAGCGTGGACTCCTCCCACGTGGCCTGGAGCATCTGGCATTATTTTCATGGAACAAGAAGGAGCTACACTTCAGAGGCTTCCATATGCCGGAGATAACACGAGAAAGAGCTCTAATCTGGGTTTGCTCCCACATCAATCTGCCCATGCTCTAAAGTCACCTTCACAGGCCCTTCTTCACAGCTCTCTGCTTCTGTCAGAGGTGAGGTGGATGGTGACTGGGTAGAGAGCTTGGTTGTGGTGCAATTTGGTGGTGGCAGTGTGGGGGAAGGTTCTTGAAATTTGCACAAATGCTGTAATTCTTTCTTTTTTAAAAAATATTGGCGATCTTGCCCAAGTGCACACGAATGCATGTCTTCTGTCTGCTATGTAGCCCTGTAGAGGCGTATTCACTTCGTCAATATCCTTGTCAGTTTCATGATCATCCTCTCCACAGGCTACTTTGTTTAGTCAAGCAGAGGCATATTCCATACTTCCTCCTCCCTCTCCCCACCTTCACTTGGGAAGTGCTAAAGCGCAGAATGGAATTGACATGTTCTTTGACAATTATGAAATATGACTTTGCTGGGCTAACTGAAGTAGTGTGTGCAGAGGATGAATCTAACAAGGAGATTTACAAGAGGGGAATATACCTCTGCATGGCTACATAGTAGACAGGCGGACTTGCGATTGTGCGCACTTGTGCAAAATTGCCAATAAAAACTATTTTTAAAAATTACGACACCATTTGTATATATTTCAATCTCCCCTCCCCCCAAAATTGTGCAAATTGCTGCCATTAAAAACACACACACCAAGAATCCACCTATTGGCTAGACTCGTTCCATAGTGCTGAAACAGAAAAATCTCTTAAGTTGTCACCGCCCCCAAAGGAATTCTTGTACATCTTAAGGCGCATAGCAGCCTCCAGTGAAATAGCAAAGCCATCAAGGGGACAGTTTGTGAAATGGGCCCTTCAAGCCATATGTATATATCCAATCAGGATTTTGGATTAGGAGCAGCCAAAATTCACAAAATAGGTAGATGTTTCTTGAGTTCCACAAAACTCTTCTTCTGGCAAGATATATAAAGAGAAAAAATGTTTCTGGGACAGGGCAAAGAGGATGCCAATTCTGAATAATCTTAAATTATGGCTGTAGTTCCTTGCAGAAAAATTATTTTGGACTCTGTTTGTTATAAAAGATCTCATAGGCATTCTGGGACAGAGAAGTAATCACAGCTCTCTGCTTGAGAATATGACAGCAGTTATCAGAATCTGTCTTTGGCATTAATTGTATCCCTTGTAAAGCAGAGAACTGATTAATCACTTGTCTTCTCACTGCTAAACAGAGCAGTCCTATGAGTCAAACGAGGGAGAATGTGAGATGGATAAACCACTTCTTCCTATGCCAAGCTGGGAGAGCAAAAGTTGTGAAGGGAGCAGTTTTTGGCCTCTTTTTTGAAGGGGTTAGTTGGGCCTCTTGTCACATTTCCTCCTTCCCACCATTGGTTCTAATTGGTTCACTTGAGGGCAAGCATAATTTTGTGGTCAGTTTGCATATTAGGAGAATAGGAGGGTTTGGGATCCTGCAGATCAAAGCTAGTTTCTGATCTGTACCCCCCACCCAGCACACACCCTTTGCCCTTTCTGAGGTAAGATCACCAACGTTGGTAAGGTCAAGTTGTTCAGTGGTGTCCATGCTTCCACCAGTGAGGTGAGGTTGGACCTCTTTCTCCAAATGTTGGCCTTCCTCTCCAACCTTGGAGAGGGATATCCACGCTATCCTATGACATCTGCACATCCTCCCAGGAACCATAAGATTGGAGCCACAATCACTTTGGAGAAATCTGCTTTTTGATCTCACCTGCCATTTTTTTTAATTCATATTTCCCCCCCTTGTTTTACTTTGTATTTTTAAATGATGAAATAAAGAACAACAATCTTGTGGGGAGATGGGCTTCTTGAGAAGTCACGAGCTGTTTCCCAGGACCTCTGTGTTCCTGGTAAAAAATACAGTTCACTTTAAAACCTTCCACAAATCAGAACATGGCCAGTTGTTTTCCATCGTACCATAGGGGAATGACCACAGTCTTCTGAACTTTTAAAGATGTGATGGAGGGATGTATCCCACTGTCCATGTTGGGTGCTTCCATATCTACAGAATTCTGAGCAACCTGCTTAGCAAAATGATTAACTCGGCAATAGAGAACAATTAATTTTGTTTTGGGCAAAACTTACAATCTTGGCTTGAATATCCTGAATTTGTAACATTTAGCTATGAGACAGATGCGTCATCTTAAATTTAGGGCTGTATATTGATCAAAGAATTTTTAGCTTATTAATCAATTCTATTTTAATCTAATAATTGGTTAAATTTCAATGAGTTTGCATATTGCCAATAACACAATATGTGTTCTTTTGTGATATTGAAGGCAGAGTAAGAACTTAGGTTGGATCCAGACATAGGCCATAGCTAGACCGGGTGAAATCCCGGGGTGATCCCCCAGATCGTCCCTGTGTGTCCACATGATGCACAGGGGATCCTGGGATCAGGGAGGGATGATCCCTCCCTTACCCCAGGATCTCACCCCCCCTTTCGGCCCAGTTTTTCTGCGGTCTTGGGCTGAGCCCAAGACCACAGAACATGTGGCCGGGACCCACACACAGGGTGCAGCACTCCTCAGGAGCACTGCGCCCATCAGGGCTGGGGTGGTGGGAGTGGGGGAAGTAATTATTTTTTAAAAAATAACTTACCTTTTGCGCGCGAGCATTCGTGCGCTGCTGGCCCTTTAACTGTAAAAAAAATGGCGGGCACGACGCCTCTCCGTCTGAGGTCATCACGCGCCACGTGTAAACAGAGGGGGATCTCACGATAAAACCATCGCGAGATCTTCACCCCTCCATCGCAGACTAAGAGGTAGGTCTAGCTAAGGCCATAGTTCTGCTGAGACTGGACCCAATAGTAGAAGTTAGTCATGATTAGCTTAAGTCCCATTTATTTCAGTTGGTGTACTCTGAGCATCCAAACCTTAAAACTTAATAAACAAAATGACTAGCTTTCCTTTGAAGGAAAGCCATCGTTAATATTTTCTTTTTCATTCCCCTCCATTGTAACATGAGAACCAAGAGGTTCAAAAAATAAACATGTGCTCTTCTCAGCCTCAACAGTTTAAATCCCCCATTAATCAGCTAAAAACTTCATAGCTTAAAGTGCAATTCTATGTGTCTATTCAAATTTAAGTCCCACTGAGATCAATGGTGGTTACTCTCAGATGAGTGGGAAAGGATTACATGTGTATAGGACTGTAGCCTTAATCTGCAAATTAAACCTATTAAAGCTTGCAGACCCACGGATATTATCAGTATGGATTGTCATTCTCAGCAACATTTTAAAACAGATCTGATTTAACTGCTTTATATGTACAGCTGAATGTATCTGGACATATTAATCCAAATGATCTTTTAAAACAGCATAATATTGTCTATGACTGGAACCATTTTTATTTTGATGCAGCCATATGAATTACATCATGTAAACTTGAATTATACCAGCATCATAAAGAAAATATAAAGTGATTTATAGCATGACATCAGATAATCTCATCAACACAGTTTCTTCATTAATCACTGTAGTGATTACTTCAGTTATATATGTGCACAATTACACAGAGCATTCATTGTTCTAGCTTGCATTTTAACACACACACCCCCTCCTCGCCATGCTCTCTGCAGTTCTTCTAGCGCTCGGGGCTAAATAAAATAAACCACGTTTGAGATGGAACATGCTGTGATTTTGTTTATTATTAAGTGGAGCTATGCATTTTAAAGTTAAATTAATTTGAAAGAACACTTGTGTATTGCTTTACACAATCCATACTCTTGAAATTTCTGGATTTAGTCTATGTGGGGGTGACATTTATATTTTGTTTGTGTGCTTTGAAGCAATTGGGAGCGTCAAAGCACATGTGTCCTATGGCCTCAAGAATTCACTCTCAAGCAAGCTGTCATGTTTTGAAGAAACTGACGATCCTGAACAGTGTTTAAAGGCAGCTCCTTACAGGAGTCCAACCTGGAGATTAGCAAGGTCTGTGTCAACAGAGCCTGATCAACTCTTCAGCACAACTGGAAAGCCAGTTCCAGAAATCCTGTCCCTATGGTTTCATGTTAGAAAGCCAAGGGGACAAGATGGGATCTTGTGACATCTCACAGGATTAAATATTGTTAGGGCAGAAAAATGATTTTCCAACGCCTCTCTGACAGGTAGGAGCAGCAGCACTGCAAAGTGGTACCTTTAGCGTCCAAATCCAGGAGGTGGCAGGAGTCTAGAATAATCAACAGGATCACCTCCCTGTCTGTTTCCAGTTATAGGTCTTCCATTAAGGCATAAGCCTGTGTGATCACTACATGATGACTCCAAGGTGAAAAGTTCCCCCCTTAATTTGTCTAACTTTTTCCGCTAGCATTTCTAAATCTCCTGTTAAATTGATGGAATGCAAGATTCTGTATGCAGTCCTGTACTACACTTCTGACTCTGAATTAAAGCTACCATATGCAGGGCAGGAGCACAACACGAAAACAGGAGAGCCACTCTTATTTGGGTTGGGGAAGCAGCCTTCTGCTCACACTCAAAATACATGGCGGCCTTCAAGCATTCATATTGAATACTTGGAATATCTCAAGAGGATTCTCCAAATGTGCAACTTAACACTTGAAGGGTGCAGTACCAGCCCTCCTCCTGTCTCCCACAAGGA
Organism: Elgaria multicarinata webbii; assembly: GCF_023053635.1. Lineage (NCBI taxonomy): Eukaryota > Metazoa > Chordata > Lepidosauria > Squamata > Anguidae > Elgaria > Elgaria multicarinata. The sequence goes on along the minus strand of NC_086175.1, from coordinate 21,875,720 downwards.
CAAGAAAACTTACTTGGGGATGTGGAGTGGGCAGCAGGCAGAGGCTAGCTCCACAGACAATGATAAGGGGCCCATCTGGTCTTCTGTCTGATGGGAAATGGCATTCTGAGCACCGTTTTCTGCAGGGACCAATAAGGCTCCAGAGAGCATAATCTCCTACTGCATAGGAGACCAGAAGGACATCTCCTGCCATCTATGGAGCCCACCTTGGCCTGCTAGCCACTTCTTCATCCCTAAGGTAAACATTATCTTGGAAGAGGGAAAGCAACAAGTAGCAGGTGCAGAATGAATGGGTTTATGTGAACTGCATATCAAGCAGAGGTGTCCTATCCATACACTGTGTGCACATCCTGCATTTCTGTTGTACTTTGGTTGTCTGCTACAATTCTGATGTCCCATGGATGCGGTTCTAGACCATATTGAAAAATAGAAAACAAATAAATCCCTGGGTCCAGTTGGAATCCATCTGAGAGTTCTTAAGGAACTCAAATATAAGATTGCAAGCCTTCCAACAAAAATACGTAACATGTCCCTAAGATCAGCCTCTGCAGTAGACAGCTGGAAAGCACTCCTTGCAATGCCAATGTTTAAATAGGGATCCAAAAGGGATCCAAGGAATTACAGCTGAGTCAGCAGACAAATAGACACGCCCATTGTTAGTAAATGGCAAGAAGCAGTTTGCTTCTCAAACCACCTCTTTCTTAACATCCCCTTACTCCTTCGAGCATCTATAGGCGAATCAGAGGAGGCTTCCTCTACGCCTTGCTGAAGAAGTGTTTTCTCTGCTCAGCTTTTCATTGCCAAAACAAAAACAAAAACCCAGAGACGTGAGGAATAGTTGCCAAAATGCCCCCTTTGACTTCTCAAGGTGCATGAATGTTTTCTAGATTTTACTGGGTTTTTGTTTTTACTCTGACATTCTGTTAAAGGATTGACTCCTATTTGGCAAGGATTCCCAATCCACTCCCGTCTGAGAGAGCACAGCTCTTTTGTGTGGAGACTGCAAGGAGCTTCTCCTATTTTTTACAATTATCCTGTGTTACAAAGGCCCCCTGGCGGTTGCAAAGCTATCAGATGTGAGCTCTTTCTGTTAAAAAAAAAATTCCCTAGCTCCTCTAAAGGTCATGTTAATTGTATTCTCACAAATACTTATACTACATTATGTAGCAGTTGGGCTATAAAATATACTTTGTACTTGTCAATTTATGTAATGTTAATGACAGAAAGCAATTGCCTGAGAAAAGGTACATGTTCCCACATTGTCTGTCAGCTCCTTAGCTGAGAGTATGTTTGGGGTTTGCTTTTGTTCTTGGCAAAAGAGACATACATTTTTTACTTCCAAGTGCATCGGTGAATTATAGTATATGAAGTTAGCAATTTTAAGGTAATAATAATTAGCTGCAAACATTTCTGGAAAGATAGATAAATCTGAAAAAGTTGTTTTAACGGATGACTGGTTTTTTCAAGTGATGCCAACTGCAGTGCTGGACGGACGCTACCACAAGGTACCATTCGAATCGAGATTATGCATCTGTGGTCAACAGCAAGTGGAAGATATAGCACATAACATGCTAACTTGCCCTCTGTATAGGGACCCAAGAGAGAGACTCTTGAAACCGCTGCTGACATATGGAGGCATGAATGCCCAAGCAGAAACAGTTCTCTTCCTCCTTAGTGATACCAACAGTTATGTCACTCATAAAGTGGCCCTGTTTGCACTGGCAGCGAAAAAGATTAGGAAGAGAGAACTAGATAAAATTGCTATAAACTGCCACGGAGACTCAGAGTGCTGAGCGAAATGACAGTTTTAATTATAGCAAATTTAAGGTTGTCTGTATGGTTTTCTTGGTTATTTGAAACTAGGGATGTGCTCCGCTTCTAATTGGACCGGCGAATTAGAAGCGGAGCGGGGTGCTTCGCCTCCCCTTAAGGCGGAGGCGAAGAGGATTGGGGGGCCGGCAGAGCGTGGCGAAGAGGATCGAGGTGAAGGCGGATCCTTCGCCTCAATCCGGAGCTCCGCCGGAAAGGTAAGTGGGGTTTACCGGGCCCTGCCGCTGTCGCTGTCGCCCATGCGGCGACAGCGGCAGGGCCCGGTAAACCCCCCCTCCTCTCCCTTACCTGCCTCCATATTGCGGCCCAGACTTCCTGGCTGAACCACGGGCTCAATTGAAGACGGCGATGGACCACGGACGGAGGCAGGTAAGGCCCCCCCTCTCCCTTGGTCCCTTACCGGGCTCTGCTGCCATCGCCGCACGGGCGGCGATAGCGGTAGGGCCCGGTAACCCCCCCGCCCTCCTCTCCCAGCCTTACCTGGAGCCACTCCCCTCCACTGCAGAGCTCCGATTCAGAGCCGGAGCTCCGTGGCGAAGAGGAGCGGAGTATGGGCGGAGCGGCGTGGAGCGGAGCGGGCCGATCCAAAATTTTTGGATCGGCCCGCGGGGTGGAACGGGGGTTCCGTGCACATCCCTATTTGAAACTATTGTGTACTTCTATAGTTGTATGTTCCTCTATAGATGTATTTGTCATGGACTTCAGCTAGCACAATAAACTGGTGATGATGATGATGATGATGATGATGATGATGACTGGTTTTTGCTCTGAAGATTTTGGAACATTATACTAACTTGTGGTTGTTGGCCTTGTCTGTGTTTCTATGTTATTTTTGGCTGAAACAAATGACCAAAATCTTCTCCTTTATGTTCTGTGTGTAAGTGAAAATAATGATGTATTTGTACAGTACTTCTAGGTGAGAAAATTGTTAGATCCCCCCACCCCCCGGGTATATATGGGCTACAACTCGCTGGTGTGGAGCAGGGGCTGGCAGCTGCAGGAAGTCCGGGGACTATTTTCACTCTCTGGATGCCCCTCCCCCGCCTACTCCCTCCTCTTGTCATAGTCTTGCTACTAATGACACAACACACACACACACACCGACCCCCATCAGCTGCCGACTGAAACAAGCGAATCTTGGCAATTGTAGCATTCTGTAAGGTTGCTGACTGTTTACGGTGCGGGCCTCATGTTGCCCACTCCTGGTGTGGAGAATGTCCCAAACTACAGCTCCATGTTTCCTTCTCCAAGCTCGCATGACATCATGTCATTGTGCTCTGCGATTCTCCACCCCTCATAAGTGGCAACCGATGAAGAGGAATAGGAAATCTCAGATTATGATGGCGTTGTGCCATGTGTTTGTTTTGCTAGGTGTCATGGGTAGAGAGGAGGAGGAGTTGCTTTTTTTAAACTTTGAACTGTACTCAGGGTTCATCAGGGAGTCTGTGCAGAGCAGAGAGTTGAATAATACTGATTTGATGCATGTGCAGCAACCGGAGTGTTGCTAAGCAGATGGGCTGCAGTATTTTTGAAGTAGCTGGAGCACTTACAGCTAGTAGGTGGCTTCACTCGGAGATATGAAATGATCATTATTTAAATAATCCATGCTTCCTCTTGCCCTCTTCCAAGGAGCATAATAGGTTTTGGGACACAATACAGAGAGCTGGAAGTGTCACAGTTCAGAGCATTGTACTATACCTGGCTTCAGCAGAGATTTCTGAATAGATGACATTTCCATTTTTAAAATGCTTAAGGAGGGTGCTCTTTTCACTGAAGCACAGAAGGGTGATGTAACTTGAAGGCTATTTCAGATAGATGTTAACCAGTCCCAGCTTTAGTTCACATAAATGAACCACACATCACATCATCATCATCATCATCATTATCATCATCATCATCATGCATTTATTCCCCACTTTTCTGCAAAGACATGTGCCCAAAGTGGGCCATCACAGATTGGACTTTTCTATCTTTAAATTCCCCGTAAATGCAATACATTTCAATGGAATCCATTTGCACATTGAGCTGCCATAAGTGAAGGGAGCTCAAGACATGTGTACATACAAGCCAAAGTGAAGCAGGAAACGCAAGGCAGCTGTACTCCCTATTTTACATGCTTTCGTAACACTAGAAAAGCAGATTGTGAGGGTCTGAGAGATATAGAAGGCAATTCTTGAAACTTAGCCTCTGCATCCTCCCCAATAAGGGTGAATTATAAAGCGTTGGTTATCACCTTTAAAGCCCTACATGGTTTGGGTCCAGGCTACCTGCGGATTCGCCTTCTCCCATACGGTCTGCCCCACACACTCAGGTCCTCTGGGGAGAATTTACTCCAGCCAGCCAAAACTAGGCTGACAACTGTTACCCAGAGGACCTTCTCTTCTGCTGCTCCCAGTCTGTGGAATGGCCTGCCGGAGGAGACTCGTCAACTTAACAGTCTTTTAGCATTTAAGAAAGCTATAAAGACTGATCTCTTCTGGCAGGCCTATCCAGTGGAATTTTAGGATGCTTTTAGGATGTTTTATACTATGTTTTAAACTCAGTTTTATGTATTTTATACTTATGACAAGCAGCACTGTGGGTGGCAGGGGGAGGGGCAGTTCCTTCTCCTCCTACCAAATCAATGCTAAAAGGAAATGCAGGACAATATTTTAAAGGTTTTTTAAAAATAACTTTGAGTAGCAGCAAGCCAAAGAAATCAGATGCTACCTTTGGGGGGACGTGGCTAATGAGGGCACAGGAACGGCCACAAATGCAGCATCTGCAGCATCAATGGTACAAAGAGTTAACAAAGAAAAAGGATTTTTTTTAAAAAAAATAGAGGCTCTGGGCCTCTAAAGTTTACATTCTATAAACAGATGGTTTCCTTCAAAAGAAGCTGGTGTCCATCCTTTTTTCAAAACTAGAGGAAAACTTTATCATGAGAGTGATGAGACCCCACAACCTCCCCAGTTACCTAGGGAAGTTGTGGGCTCTCCCACATTAGAGGCATTCAAGAGGCAGCTGGACAACCATCTGTCAGGGATGCTTTAAGGTGGATCCCTGCATTGAGCAGGGGGTTGGACTCGATGGCCTTATAGACCCCTTCCAACTCTACTATTCTATGATTCTATGATCTGCCCTGAAGATGCAAGGTATGTAACCACAATTTTGAAGAAAGCCAACTATAAAAGAAGTAGATTTAAACAAACTGAATATTAACCCACCTCAGCCTAGCCACTAAAAGCTAGCTTAAATTTTGAAAAGTCTTGCACCATTTCTGAACAACGTTTCCCTTGTGTTACAGCAAGTGCCTTGACAACTCAATACAAGGAGGCAAATAGTCCACAAATGTGAAACTCAAGGTTTCTGAGGCCCTGACTAGACATGAAACAATGGCACAAGAGACGTTTTTGAATTAGCCAAGAAAACAAAAAGGTCCTCTTGGAAAGGCTTTGTCAAAGGATTTTGCTTTGCAGTTGGACCCACATGCAAAGGCATTTCAAACCTGAAGGAGCACCTCTTCCTGTATATTCCTATGCATTGTGTGAGATTATCACAAGAGGCTCTGCTCCAAATATGCTTGCATGCTGAGCTATAGTGAACGATAGGGCTGTGCACGGAGCCCCTCCCTGAACTGCTTCATGGCCCGATCCGCTTCGAGTTGATCTGACCCTCCCCAGCTCTGCTCTGCGGAGTGAGATCTGGAGGGGCAGATTGAGATTCTACCCCCCTTCCCTACTTACTTGCCTCCATGGCGGAGGCAGGTAAGTGAGGAAGAGGGGGGAAATGGGAGCCGAATAAGCCCCCTCCCCCCTTCCCTGGCTCCGGCGCTGTCACTGCATGGACTGCAGCAGCAGCGGCAGAGCCAGGTAAGCCCCCCCCCCACTTACCTGCCTCCATCACGATCTGGTGCAGGCTTCAACTGAGGGCCAGGCCTCAAACCGGAAGAGCAGGCCATGGCCTGCTCTTCCAGCTTGAGGCTTGGCCCTCAGTTGAAGCCTGCACCAGACCGTGATGGAGGCAGGTAAGCCCCCCTCCCCTCTGTCCCCTTACCTGGCTCCGTCGCTGTCACCGCACAGACTGTGGCGGCGGACCCAGGTAAGCCCTCTTCCCCCTCCACTTACTTGCCTCCATCGCGGTCCATCGTAAGCTTCAACTGAGGCCTGGTCCTCAGTTGAAGCCTGTGCCAGACCGTGACGGACACAGGTAATCCCCCCTCTCCCCTTCCCCTTACCTAGCTCCGCCACTGTCGCTGCACAGATTGCGGCAGCGGTGCCAGGTGAGCCCCCCTCCCCCCACTTACTTGCATTTGGAGCTCCAGAGGTGAACCGCTTCACCTCGATCCGCAGCTCCCTCGACCTGATTCAGATCCGCCTTTGACAGAGGCGGATCGGGTAGCTCCGCTCTGGATTCGCAATCCGAATCGGAGCGGAGCACAGCCCTAGTGGACGATAGCCACCCTTTCATGCATGCAAAATCCTCCCCAGAGAGGCCCACCTGGTGCCTACTTTGTTATCTTTTGAGCGCCAGGCAAAATAGTTTCTCTCAGGCTTTTAAATCCTATATAGTTTTCCTGTGTTCTTAATTTTATCTTTAATATCTTTAGTTCTTCTTCTAACGTCTATTTTAGTCCCTGCTGCTTTTAATTCATTGCTACTTTCAATTCATTGTTTTATTACACTATTGCTTTTTTAATGTGGATTTTGAATTTTATTTATGTTTTTATTGTATGTCACCCTGGGAGCTATAAGCTATAGGGTGACAAACAATTTATAAACAAACACAAATCATATTCATAATTCTAGCAGTAAAGCATCAGTGCTTTTTGCTAATTGGTGACATATAATATGACTAAGCAGGTTATAGTGGTAAATTGGAAAGCATTTTATTGTGAAAGGTGCTCAGATAATATTCATGCACATGCAATTAGCACTAATATTATAATTAATTTCACACATCCAGACTACTTCCAAACTCATCAGTAACTACAATTGAGCCAATTAAGAACTTTTTTCTGGGAAAATCCAGCTGATTCAGGACTTCACGCAAACTCTAAACATTGGCAGTTTGCAGAAAAACACTTTTTATGAAGGAACTGCTCTTTCACAGGAAAACAAAATTACCACAATTGGCTTCTGAGAACATTTTGGAACTTCTACCAATGGAAAGTAGCCAAAATGGGAAGTGGAAAAGCCAAGAAACTTTGAGCTCAGAGAGGGCTGAGAAGCTTTTTCAATGCTTAAACTATTTTTTATGATTGCATTTTAAGTTTTTTTCGGGAGGAGGAGGAGGAGGAGGAGGTAGTGCTGTTTTATGAGGTTCACCTGGCACCTACATTGTACTCTTTCTGGTACCAGTGAAGACCTTTTTATTTTCCCAGTATTTTAGCATTTTACCAACCTAGGGCCCCAGATCTACACCAAGCAGGATATAACACTTTGAAAACGTTTTGAAAATGTTATATGGAATGTGTCCTGGGCCCCAACAGTTGTCAATACTGTTATAAACCATTATATAGCAGTAGTGTAGATCCTGCCCAGGTCTTTTAACGCTAATTTAAAGTAGTATTTTAAATCTCTAATTTAAATTTCTGCATTGGTGCTTGGTTCTATTCTGCTTCTACTTTTATATTGTGGTTTTATTTGTTTGTTTTTGCTGTGAAATAGGTTTCTCTTGGTGCTGAAAACTGTGGGCTCAAAGGAGTCGTTTGGTTTGTTGGGGCTTGGACCCCACCTCTGCCTCATACTCAGTTACTGGTCTTTTGCCACATCTCCCATGACAGCCATTTTGTAGTGGTGCCCAGGACAGTTTCTCAAATTGCCCAAATATTCCATGGCCCAAAAAGGTTGCTAAGTGTTACTGTCTGACATACTCGTTCCTGTGGGGACAATGATAATGTACAAAAGTATTTCCTAAATATCTACTCCTGAGACAGAAATAGGAATATCATTTTTGAAAACCCTACAAAAGCTCATCTCAACGGTTCACAAACCCTCACATGGAGAAGAAAGCAAGCTCTGTGCACGCTCCAGTGTTGTCATGTTGCATTCGTGCAAACCAATTCTTGTGCAACGTCACTGGAACTTGCTAGGCATGGTGAAAAAGTAAGGAAGATTTTTAATGTTCACTGTTTTTAACTTTTGTAAACCGCCCAGAGAGCTTCGGCTATGGGGCGGTATATAAATGTAATAAATCAAATCAAATCAAATGATTTGCCACCAAATTTCGGTGGCATGGATCACCATCAAATTTGGCAGCAAATAACTGCTTTTTCCCTTTGCCGAGCAAGAAATAATCAGCAGAGGCTGGTGGCTCAGATTTTGGTGGGGCTGTGAATCCATTCTGGGTTTTAGTCAGAACCCCGCCAGAACTTTAAAGGAGCAGTCCAAGGTTCTGAACCTATTTTGGGCATAGGGTACAGCACAGAAAGGATTCCCACCCCCCACTGAAATCGAAGCCACCTGCATCCACTGTATTAATGATATTGTGCTAGCATTGATTTTTTGCAGTGGTGTGTCAGTATTGCATATTGCCCCCTGCCTCCATCTTCTTCATGGCATCACACAACGGAAAGCAAAGCGGAGGGTAGAGAAATTGCAGTCAACACGATGCTTGATTTGCTTGACAATAAAAAAGTGTTCCAGACTGGCAAGATTAATCCACACCTTATGGATGTCTGACAATGACAAAGTGACAAGGCCTTTCAAATGAGAAAGCTATTTTGGGGTTTCAGTTTTCATTACAGTCAAAGTGGAGCTGGAAAACAAAAGACCACCCACTCTCCACATGCAATTAATTGGAAATCTGGGGGATTTCTTTGCCAGCAAAAAAATTTGCATTTTACACTAATACACTTTTCTAGGCTTCTCTTAAGCAACTATAAATTGAAAATACAATGTCCTGATGATAACTAGTTATCTAAGTAATGGGAATAATAATAATTTAGAGTCTGTGAATTATTAACCCATACTGTCCAGAATCCTAATTAATTAAGTCTTGGAGGGTCAAATGGAATTTTAAATCTTAAAACATTTAGTCTCCAATCCTATACTCACTCACCTGAGAGCTAGTCCCATTTTTCCTAATGGGACTTACTTCTGAATAAACACATTTACAATTGTACTTCTGTATCTAGTCCCTCTAGTATAGCTCCTGCAGCTTTAACTGTTGTGATGAAGAGGGAATATCACCAGGTGCTGCACGCATACAAGTGACACCTGCTGAAATTCCCTTTTCTCTACAACTGTTAAAAATACAGGAGCCCTGTCCTCCTTTCCATATGGTCACGCTAATCCAGACCGTTTCACACTCTGAGGTGAAGGTTAAATGAAGGATATAGTGTGTAGGGCCAATGACAAATGGAGACAGCTGATGGTTTTTGTGGAAGCCATGAAGTTAGAAGCCAGTCCTGTTAAGACAGCCCCAGTGTCATGATTCCATGCCCTCCTGCTCAGATGTGAGACAATAAAGAAGTGTGCTGTGTAATCCACAAAGCTTTCTTCAGCAAAAGAACATCTCTCCACACCTGAAAGAAGTGAGCATGCTAGGAACTTTAATCTAAGCTTAATTAAACTGACTAAGCTAGGCAGTTGCCCTTTCAATAAAAGGGAGGGTTTCCCGCACAGTCCAAGAGCCACTTTTGCTCAGGGAGGGTCTTTCTCAAGAAGTCTTTAGGGAGTGGCTAGCCTGGCAGACCTGCCTTTCACCTGCTTGCAGCTCAGCCCACTTGACCCTGCAGCAGACTCTGGGATTTATCGACTCCAAAGTCCCCTTCTCCTCCAACAGTGGCTGAGTTCCCAGGGAGGATGGGCTCTGAGTCATTGGCGTTCTCTCTGATATATTCCTGAGAAGATTTCCCCTTGACTCTTGAAGGGGCTTGAAGGATCTCCTCCTCTGCTTCCTGTTTGGGCTGGTAAATTTCTAATCATCATTGTTTTGTTGTTGTCACCGTCCTCTTCCTCCTCCTTCAGATTCTGTCTGATTGACCTTTTGAAACCTCTTTCCCCACACTAGAGAGAATAGGACTGATGCTGACACTCAGGGCACATCTACACCATGTAATAATAATAATAATAATAATAAATTTCTGACCCGCTTCTCCACTTGGATCGAGGCGGAGAACAACAGTGAATATAAAACACATATAAAAACTGATTAAAAACATAGTATACATGATTAAAACATCCTAAAAACATTCTTCCCGGTGTCATTCCTGGATTGTTCCTGTGTGTCCAAATGATGCACAGGGGATTCCGGGGGCAGGCAGGGATGACTCCTCCATTTTCCTGGGATAACTGGTTGCGCAGGTATCCTGATTTTCCCTGTGGTCCTGGGATCTTCCTGAGGACTGCGGCTGGTGTGCCACAAGCTGAAATGGGCACAGAGCTGCGTGGGGTGGCTCCATGCTCATGGGGGAGGCAGAAATTTTTATCATCCTAGGGATGGTGGTGTTTGTGTTTTCTCCCTTCTGAAGAAAAAAATGACAGCCGCGATGTCCATCTTTCTTTCTGGGATGTCGTGCTGCCGTTTGGCTGCTGGGGGAGGATCATGGAAGCAGGTAAGTACCCTCCCTCCCTCTCTCCCTCTAAACCCTTAGGTGTAGACATGCCCTCAGCTATGATATTGAAAGCTAGGGTCCTAGGGCTCTCCAAAACCAGCCAGCTTGGTGACAGAGGTCATTGGGCAGCAGGGTGGGTGGTACACCATTAGCAGCCCCAATCTGTCTCTCTGGCCCAACACAAGGTTCAGGCTCTCATAGCCCATCCCAAGGCAGAGGGGGTTTCTGGTGAACAACATGGAACTTTTACAGATCATGGTGACTCTCTCCTTCAGCTTAGCCTTGTGCTACACAGTATACCTGAATGGGTAAAACTGGTTCAGGTATACACTGCCAGCTCATCCACCCAGGTCTTGGCAACTTAGGCCAGGTCAGTTCCCACAACCATGGTATCATGGAAGAGTAAGGTCTTATTATGGACTGACCTGGCATTCACCAACAGCACAACCAGGCCAGAGGATACAAGAGCCAAGACATTGGGACCCTGAGGGAGGAGGGTGGGACTTGAGAAGGGGATGGCTCTAGCCATCTAGATCCTCCACCACCCCAATAACATCCTCTCCCCATCACACTATATCATACCATACCTTCCACCACCCACAACCATCCCTATAGGGGTTTCCTCCTCCTCCTCTGTTCTGTTCTTCCTCTCACCTAGGGCCATCCTGGCTCACAAAGGGTTCCTCACACACTAACCAGCATTAATGCTGGCTATTAATAATGTAATGTAAAGCCAGTAATGCTTGTTATTCATAATGCTGATTACTCCTAATGCTGGTTATACATACTGGAGTAAGCACTATGTATTCTTGCAATATCTACCTTATACATCTTTTACACCAAATACTTCCCTGCAATCCCACTAAATCCTCCAATATCTTCTTTGACGCCAAGACCAACTGTACATGTATATGAATGGCTCACAGCTTAGTCAACTTCTCCTGAAAAGGTGCATGGGCAAGGACAGCCATAACAACCTTGATTCAGTACAAATCTGTGTAAAACCTTACGTGTGACAACACCCACAATCTAGATTATACCAAATAACAGAGAAAACAACGGATGTGTAGAAATGCACACAAAACTGGGTGGATTTCTGCTGGCAAACGGATTTTCTATTGTTTAGGGCCAGAAAAATGGAAATAACACCTAAATTCTTCCTGTGGATTTTGCACAATACTAGGCAACAGGAGTTTTAATAGATAGCTCCTGGACATGAACAACATAGCTAAATGTCAAAGATGAGAACAATCTGCTGTAAAGAGTGCAGAAGCCTCAGTAGTTGACTCCTGTGGTTTTGTCCAAGACATATTTCGTTTCTCCTACTGCCCCCAACCAGTAAGACTCAAAAAGTTAAAAAAAAAATATTGAAGATCTTGCTATACTGATAGAAATGTAAAAAAATCCATCTTGGGAATGGCTTCAACCCACGGTCAGCTGCTGCATTGCTATGTATTACCAAAACCCCTGTGGGATAGGACCCCGCCTCAAAATTGGGATAAAAAGACATCTCAAGGTAAGAATACAGTATGGGCTCCCCACAGTTGCTACTGTTTTGTATATGGGTTTATGGGATTTGTATATATGGGTTTATGGGATATATATGTTTTAATGTTGGTGGACATGAAGAACTAGTGGTGAACAGACAAATTATCATAGATTAAGGGTACCCTCAGATGTGTTGGACTACTGGTCCCATCAGCTTCAGCCAGCATGGCCAATGGTCAGGGATAATGGGAGTTGTAGTCCAAAACACTGGACCCCTGCCCTGGAATCTCTGCTGTCCAATTCTTCCCCTTCCTAAATATATTCTTTTATTTTTTTATACATATAATATGTCCTAAACTCACTGTCTATAATCCAACCATCCCCAACCCAGTTCCTTTTGGGTGTGTTGAACTACAACCCCCAGCATCCCCCCTTTTAAGGAAAGATATATGCTCCAGCTTGAACAGAATTAACTCCGGCACGTTTGCTCGGCAAAAGCGTAGCTTCAGCTCACGTGACAGGGAATTGTGGCCAGCTCAGTTTTCAGCTTCAAAGTAGGAGAGAGAAGTGGAGGAGGCTTATCCCTGTGTGATATTAAGCCATCATTTTTGCTTTGAAATGCTCAAAAGAATTTCATCTCCCTAGACTGGAAACAGCTGCTTTAGAATTGATTCAGGTTGTAGCTCCCCATTAGTTACTGCTAAGTGAAAGTATCAATATGGCAGAGAGAGAGAGAGAGAGAGAGAGAAAGAGAGAACGAACAAATTGAAAAACTAATGTTGTGAAACAAAAGGAATGTTTCTGAGCTCTCAGGAGTAAATGGAAGTCTGAATGATTCCAATCACTGAAGCTGACACATTGTTTTACTATTGCTCTGTCGGAGATTAGAAAGATCCAATGTATTCAAATGGTCTCTGTTTTGCATTAATCAGTATGTGTGTACATCTGCTATATACTATAGCTACACACCTACAGCTAAAATTGAGTGTTGTATTTTATTAAATTTGTAAAACCACCTGTTTCCTTCAGTGTCTCAAAAAAGAGAGATCAATAACCTGCATGTCCATTAATTATGAACTTGTGTGTGTGTGTGTGTGTGTGCGCGCGCGTGCGTATGCATGTGCATAGGGTGACCATATGAAAAGGAGGACAGGGCTCCTGTATCTTTAACAGTTGTATTGAAAAGGGAATTTCAGCAGGTGTCATTTGTATATATGGGGAACCTGCTGAAATTTCCTCTTCATCACAACAGTTAAAGCTGCAGGTGCCCTGCCCTCTTTTAAATCTGGTCACTCTAGTCTAGCTCCTGCAGCTTTAACTGTGGTGATGAAGAGGGAATTTCCCCAGTTTCTCCATATTTACAAATGACACCTGCTGAAATTCCCTTTTCTATGGAACTGTTAAAGTCACAGGAACCCTGTCCTCCTTTTCATATGGTCACCCTACATGTGCATGTGTGTGTATTATAGCAATCCTTTTTCCTATTTCTGTTTATATTGCCTGTCCTGTTTAAGAAATTAAGGCTGCAATCCAGTGCATACTTCCTTGGAAGGAAGCCCTATGGAACACAGCAAGACTTATTTTCAAGTATGCATCAGATCCAACAGCTTGCTTGCTATTTCCTATTTTGTCACTGACTGACAAGCAGTACACAAAATTGAATGTTAGAGATATAAAACTTCTCTGCACGGTCATGTCGAACCATCAGAAAGGAAATGGTCATTAGTAAAATCTAGAATGGTGTGAGCAACTTAATTAAATTGTTAGATTACTGTTAAGCTGGAGATTGGGTGGGGTCTGACTTGCTTGTAACTAATCACCACCCAAAGATGATCAGGCAAGAAACAAATGATGAGTAAGTAGTGTTTCTCACTAGGAATATCTGTTGCTAGGAAATCCGGCCCTTCTACAGCTTGCTCAACTTGGGTTGCATTTGTGAGATGAACAGCACATTTCCCCTGAATTCCAGGGACTTTTTACATTATCATCATCATCATCATCAATCATCATCATCATCATCATTATTTTGCAGAAATTGACATTTGCACAAATTGTGGACACAATCTGTGCCCAAAATTTGCACAGATTACACAAATTAAAACAATAGGGAAAATTCGCCAGCTGGCCCAACTTGAGAGATGATCCCTGGGCGATACCTGGGATAAACCCTTGTCTAGACATGCCCTTGGGTGCTTCCAGATGAGGCTTTTACTGTGCCATCACCCTACCTCATTCATGGAATTTGAGGTGTGTGTGTGTGTATGTGTTTCCAGACAATGTCATCCTCCATTCCTTGCCCTTCAGGGTTTTCCCACCACTTCTTTCCTTTCCCTTACTAAGCATGTTTAGACAGAAGACAGTCCTACTACAACTCCCAACATCCCTCTAGCCAGCCAAGCTGTTTGCGGCATGCGAGAAATTGTAGGATTTTTTTCTGTCTAAAAATAATAATAATAATAATTTATTTCTTACCCGCCTCCCCAATTGCATCCTAAGTTAAAAAAAAAAGACAGAAAAAAAGATGGAATTGCTACACAATGCCTTCTGATTGGTAGGAGGCCTCCATCAGAAACCCCCGTGTGTTGCAGCAGGTTTTAGAATAATCTAATTTTACAAATAGTCACTCCACCCACATTTTTGGTGGTGTATAAAATTGTGCTTGTGATGCATGGTACAGATGATTCATTTGCCATAAGCATGGTGTAATCAGAGGATTGGACAAAAGCATCCACCCACAAACTGAACATGTGTCAGTATGCCCTCGATCGCATCAAACCAGCACTGCCAACTGATGAAAACATTCTTAGTTGAGTGATAATTGCCTTCTAATGGATTAATCAATTAATCAATTGCAGTTAAATGTGCATAAGATCAAAACATCAATACAGGCACCCCTTTGAAATGTCGGAGGAAGTCTAAGACAACTTACAGTTCACTCAACAAAAGCTGCAACTCGTTGTTTTCATTCTATGCGCACATCACATAACCATGAAGATAAAGGGTGGTTTAAAAATGTTTTAATGCGTGTGGTCCTGGCTGTTGCTTTCCATCAATCATTCTCATGCAAGCCCATGCCCACCACAGGTAGCCATTGCAGATGTTTAAAAACAAAGAAATCATGAATACATCTTTTAAAAATGCATATGCAAATACTAGCAGTCACACACAGCTCCTGCTACCAGTTCTTGTAGGTTTCAGTCTTTATGACAATGCCCAAGGTTGTAACTTTACTTTTTGGAATGGTATTTCCTGTTTTCCTGAAAGAAAACTGCAGACTTGACAGGAGGCATTCATTAATGCTGCATTATGGGATAGCTGCTTCCGCAGAGACAAAGGTTGACTCAACCTGATAAAAACAAGGGGCTGGTGAGAAATTATCTCTTTCCCCCAGTAGTATAAGGTTAGGGAGGTTTTCCCACTCTGCCTCCTGCTATCTACTTTTACCTTCTGTTTCACCTCCTGTCACCTGGTGACAGCTCTCACATTTGCAATATTCAACAGCTGGGAGATAGTCTGGGAAAGGGAGAAATGTGGCTATATAAGCAAAGAAATAATAAAGTTCCCAGAACTCACATTATTGTCCTACAACATCAAAGAGGAAAAAGCAACCTAGAAATACTAAATATAAAAGAGTTGGTTATTAAAGGGAAGAATGGTTTTAAATAGAACCATTTAGCCTTGTTTTTGGTGTTGTTGTTTTTAAGTATGGACTAGGGCTGCACCTGATAGGCTGTTTTGATTAGGGTGACCATATGGAAAGGAGGACATGGCTCCTGTATCTTTAACAGTTGTATAGAAAAGGGAATTTCAGCAGGTGTCATTTGCATGCAGCACCTGGTGAAATTCCCTCTTCATCACAACAGTTAAAGCTGCAGGAGCTATACTAGAGGGACCAGATTTAAAAGAGGGCAGGGCAACTGCAGCTTTAACTGTTGTGATGAAGAGGAAATTTCACCAGGTGCTGCATGTATACAAATGACCCCTGCTGAAATTCCCTTTTCTATGCAACTGTTAAAGATACAGGAGTCCTGAACCTCCTTTTCATATGGTCACCCTAATTTTGATTTTTCAGATTGAAAATAGCTGTTTTGCTGTGCTAAATATTCTGCAATTTGTTACCATTTTTAATTTTGTTTGGTGCCTCTGTTTACCCTTGGTTGCTCCTGTTTTGTCACTCTTGTACTCAACACTCCCTCACTTGCATGTTCCTGCTGGATTCGTCATGTGGGTGTTCCCAGCCATTCAAGGAGCATGTAGGAAAGACAGATTGGCAACACATTGACATGCTTAAAGGCAATTGATCAAATTGGGCCAATGAAAATGTCCACCCCCTCTAGTACAAGCAAATAAATAAAAAGAGCCCTTTATGCTGCTGCTAAAATATTTGTGAAAACTGATGAATAGTTTTGGCTGAGCCCTAATGTGGAGTAATGTGACATTTTTGAATGTGAAGTAACTTATACATCCTGGAAAGGCAATATTTTAACATTGCCTTTCTAGAATGCCATCAATATTTTAAACAAGTAATCCAAACTAGGTTTATCCTAACTGTTCTTTAGCTACCAATAAGCCTTTATTAGGATAGTTAACCAAAGACTCAATCCACAGTGCTCAATAGAGTTCATCCCAGGTAAGTGTAGACAGGATTGATCAACGTGTTAGGAATATTGCAACTTTATCTGCGAGTTACCAGAAGTGGGCAGTGTTGCAGTTAGTTAGTTTATGATAATAGGGTGACTATATGTAAAGGAGGACAGGGATGCAGAGCCCTGCTCTAAAGTGACCAGATACAAAAGAGGGCAGGGCTCCTGCATGCATACAAATGACACCTACTGAAATCCCCTTTTCTATACAACTGTTAAAAATACAGGAGCCCTGTCCTTCTTTTCCATATAGTGACCCTAGTCTGAGAATTTTGACCATGGCTAGCCTTAGGTCTTCTACACCTTACAATGTGGTTTTCTGTGATTTATTCCTTTTGGGTCTCCCTTTCATTCACCCCACCTCTTCCTCTGACCTCCACCATTGCTGGGAGCACATGTGTTTGCTCCCAGTCCTGCTGGTGTCATGGAAAACAAAATGGACTGAACAAATCCTTTTGAAATTCTACACTGTACTTGCATTGTATATGCAAAGATATTTGTGAGTAAAACTGTTTTTTCTTTCTTTCACTGAAGAAGAGTATGTTTTCCTTTTGTTCTGCAGTAGCTTGTGTGCATATTAGATTGGTAAACGCTCATTCGGTTTTGCCTTTTGGTTTTTTCTGCTAATTGCCTTTCTAACAGGAGGCATCATTACTAAATAACTCCATCACCATGGAGGTGGGGTGGAGCTGGCACGTAGGCCTAATCTACACCAAGCAGGATAAGGCACTATGAAAGTGGTATGAAAGCGGTATATAAAAGGCATGAGCCACACTACTGTTTTATAGTGGCTTTGAAGTGCACTGACAACTGTTGGGGCCCATTGACACATACCATATACTGCTTTCATAACACTATATCCTGCTTGGTGTGGCTCCTGCCATTTATATACCATTTTTATACCACTTTCACAGTGCAATATCCTGCTTGGTGTAGATTAGGCCATAATCACAAGACCTTTTTATTCTCCCAGTATTTTAACAGTCTATAAATTAATTTTAACTTTGCTGTTTTAAATTTGTATTTTAAATTTGCATTTTTGCATTGCTGCTGTTTTTATCTTGGTTCTGCTTTTATATTGTGTTTGATATTATGGTTTTATACTATTGTTTTGTTTTGAATTGTCTTAAATTTGTAAACTGCCCAGAGAGCTTTGGCTATTGGGCAGTACAGAAATTCAATAAATAAATAAATTCAGAATTTCCTGAAGATATGAATGGACCTAAAATAGGTCCACAAACACAACAGCTATGTGTTTGAACGTAGGCTCTGACCAATATATTAAACATGTCAATCTGTTTTTGCCGAAAGGTAAAAAACAAAAATACAAACAAAACAAATCTCTGAGCTTTAGCAGTTTTCTAAGATGGCCCTGGAACTGTATCACAGCTCTCAGCTTAGTGTCTTCGAAAGCTTTAAATCCAACCGGAGGAAAATGAATGATAGTTAACAATAAGAGCAACAGCGACAATCCTTTGTTTATCTCAGAGGGATTAAAGTGAGATCAGCCCAGAGGTTAACAGCGGGGTGTTTTTTTTAACCTATTGTTATTGTAACAGATTTCTACACCCAATTAAGCTTGTTTACTTCAAGGAGAACTTAAAAGGTCATTTCTCATCTCAGCCAAACATGCCTTCTGGATTTTTCCTGCATTCAGAATCAACATTAATATTGATATTCCAGATCCTAAGCTGTGGAGGATCACCAACACCTAGAAACCAAGCATGGCTCTGGCATGGAGTCAAAACAATGGAGGGCTGCAGTTTAGGGAATAATTGGTTGAATCCAGTCCTACAGAGAACAGATGGAAGAGTAACCGTAGTGTTGACAGGATGGAACAGACTTTACAGGGTCTCTTAAATGCAGTTTTGTATGCATCAACACCTAATTAGGGCCAGACCAAGTTCATGAGTTGCCAAGCCCAAGTCTAGACCTGGAAGATGTATAATCTGGTTCCGGGAGCTTGGTGTGCAGAAGGATTTGCTCTGTTGAACAGACAATGGCAAAAGGCCAATTGGCCATTCTAGTGGCTTCACACTGCTTGCGAGTCACTAGAGTCAGAGCTGCATAGTCTGTGCTTGAAGAAGAGTTCAAGGCCTGAGTATACATAGTTCTGGGTAGCTTCCTAATATGTAATTATGGATGCAATCCTATGAATGTTTAGACAGGAAGAAGTCCTAAAAAAAACCAGCATTCCCAAGCCAGCCAAGCCCTAAGACAATTATTTTCCTAGTGAAACAAATTTCACCAGGGACAGTGGAAAGGTCTGGATTCCTGGCATATGACAGAAGGAGAACTAAGGCAGTGAAAAGCACAGGAGCGAAACAGCGTCCCATCAGACGAGTGTTTCACAGCACGCTCATTACTAGGCACTCATGGATTTTTGCATGCCCTTTTCACAACGCTGTCCACTTTCCACACATTTTTTGTTCCTTCTGGTCATTTTCCCATTTTTTAAAAAATGGCTGGGTAGGGCTGTACATTATCCCGCTGGTGGAGGGGCTGCTCTGCCTGTTTGGTGCTGAGGAAATTAATTGCTAATAAATCTCAAGCTTGTTCAAACTTTCAAAATTTTCTGCCCGTCTACACTGCTCAAGCTTCAGTTTAAAACAAAAATGAGCAAAATCAGTCTGGTAGATCTCTAGTAATAAGCCTTACACTACTGTATACTTATGTATGATTTCTGTGTAAAGTATGAAAGATGTGTGTGCATGTTCCCTTTCTCTAATAAAAACCATCGTATTCTATTAGAAACGGTTGTCTTTGTGTGTGGTAGGCAGTGCATCTCAGCATCATTTCTCTTAGCCTGTGCCAAATTTTTGTAGACAGGGAAGTGTCATCATTTTAAGAAGGAGGAGAAATCACTAGTAAATTTTCCCTTCCCTACATAGGGGAGATAACAGTTTACCTAGGAATCCTTCACACTCTAGCAACTCACCATAAAATGGAACCCAGCACAGAGATATGCAGATGAAGGGCTGAGGCTATGCAAACAGGAGGCTGGGTTATTTCTCAGCTCAGTGAGACAATGTACATGGAGGCCAATGGTGTGACCAAAACTAACTCACACATGAAACTAACTCACACACTGCTAGTATCTCCAAATGCTGCCAATCTCACAAAATGATACAGGATACCTACATACACGTATTCAGCAGGTCAGTGAATGGATTCTCTCAGGACAGACCTATGTGCTACAACATACATGTACTGCCACCCAAAAAATAGCTGTCCCATGCGAAATTCACCTCTCTGTAACATGTAGTAAAACATATCCATGTCCTGACATCATGGTTTGTGTTTTCCCAGGCCCATTCTGCATTGTTCTAGATATGCTCGGTCACTAAGGTAAGACCCTTCCCTGAATACAGGGCCAGCGCTACCACTAGGCCAACTAGGCAGCCGCCTAGGGCACAGACCTCTGAGGGGCACAGTACTTCCCTTTAAAGGTCACAGTTTTATTCAAATTAGCTGTTTTAAGAAAAAACATAATAAAAGGAATAGAATAGTTCAGAAACTCTACTTGAACAGCTGAATCGAAGTTGGCAATTTGTGTGTGTGTGTGTGTGTGTGTGTGTAAGTAGCTCGCCTTGCCTAGGGCACAAAAAAATAGTCTGGCACCGGCCCTTCCTGAGGCCGTTGCTAGATGAGGAGTTAGCCCCGTGTGAGGCCCGGTCTCCCTCCTGTGCATCCAGATGATGCACAGGGGATCCTGGGGTCAGGCCGGGCTAAGTCCTCACTTGAACCGGGATAAGCGGATCCGCTTATGGCCTGGCTTTTCCGCAGCCCCGGCCTGAGGCCGGGGCTGTGGAAGGTCTAGCAGGTTCCATGGCTTTTCCCGGCTGCTCGCTTACTCGCGAGTAGCCGGGAGAAGCCGCAGACTGGGCACAGCATTCCATAGGAACGCTGTGCCCATCGGGTGGGGTGGGGGCCGGGGGAAAGAACGGACCCAGCAGGAGAGATGGGGGGGAAGAAGAACTGGGACAGGCATGGCGGACGGGGACAGGGGAAGAAGAACGGGGACAGACATGGCAGATGGGGATGGGGGAAGAAGAATGGGAACGGGGGACAGGCATGGCGGATGGGGGCAAGGGAAGAAGAACGGGGACGGGGGACAGGCATGGCGGACGGGGGCAGGGGAAGAAGAACGGGGACGGAGGACAGCCATGGTGGACAGGGACAGGGCCTGGCAGACGGGGGGGAAGAAGGACGGGGGGAAGAAGGATGGGGGGTAGAAGAACGGGAACAGGCATGGCGGACGGGGATAGGACCTGGCGGACGGGGGGAGGGCGAGTGAGCGAGCGGGCGGGGGGAATCAAACATTGTGGGGGGAATCAGGGGCGGGGGAGCAGGGAACCCTTTATTTTTTAAAAAAAAAATCCTTACTTTTACATTGGTGCGCTCCTGCTCACATGGCCCTTTAAGTTGGGAAAAAACGGAGCACGCGACGGGGCTTGTCACGTGTTTACGTCTAGCTAGGGGCGACGGCACGCGCTAGCTGTAGCGCGGCATCGCCCCTACTCCTGACCGGATTATCTGGTAGGTCTAGCAAGGCCCTGAATGTAGGGAGCTGCTTTATATTTAGTCAGCCCATTGGTCCATCCAGCCTAGTATTGTTGACACTGATTGGCAGCATAACTTTTCCAGCCCTACCTGGAGATGCCTAAACCTTAGGTCTAGCTAAGGCCACATTCACTAAATGCAAAGTGGCCTGGGAAGTGCTGGCAGGCTTCTTGTTGATGCATTGTTTTAGATTCTTCTTTTTAATTTTTTTTTTATTAGACTACTAAATAAAAACAAACAAATATAACAATTTAACATACCATACATAGAAAAAAAAATCAAATACATAACAGATTACTTGAATATATAAATGTTAACATATAATACTTTATCCATAACATAATCCAACATAATCCAACAAGTGCTCCCCCTTCCATTCGGGATCATTCCTGTTTCCAAAATTTTAACGCCTCTTCTGCTGGTGGTTTCCCACTTCCCTTAGAGAACACAAATATTAGGAACTGTTTCCAAATTTCATCAAATTTGTTCGTTTTTGCTATACCTCTTCTTACTTTAATGTTACATGTCAATTTATCATTGATAGCAATATCCCATACTTCTTTATATCATTCTTCAATAAAATAAACACCTTGAATCTTCCAGTTCCTAGCTAGAATTAACCTTGCTGCAGTCAGTAAATTTGTTATCAATTCCTTAATTTCTTTTTTACACTTTAAATCTTCAAATAGTGAAAGTAATGCTACTCTTGGTGTCTCTTCTATCTTCATTCCAACAATTTCTTCAATCTCAGAGAACACCATCTTCCACAATTTTTGCACAAATTTGCATTCTCACCACATATGTAAATATGTTCCTTTTCCCCCACAACCTCTCCAACAATTTGCTGAGTACTGCTTGTTTATCTTGTTTAATCTAATCGGGGTTAGGTACCACCTCCATATGATTTTATAATAATTCTCTTTTATTCTCACTGACATATTTCTTAACACTCTTTGTCTCCATAATCCTTCCCAACTCTGTTTTCCTATTTGTACCTTCAAATCTGTCTCCCACACCAATTTTCCTGAGTTGTCCGTCAACTCTTTCTCGAGCAATATTCTATATATTTCACTCATTAAACCTTTTATTACTTTACTTTCTCCCTTATCAATTTCTTTTTTAGCAATTAGTTCCTCAAACTTCGACAACTCTCTACAATCTCCATTTTCTCTTATCCAGTTTTTGGTCCATTGTTCCAATTGCCAATAGTTTAACCAGGTTAGTTTTAAGCAGCACATTAATAAGAAATCTAGAAGCAAGTCCTGGGAAGAAAGGCGATCCCTGTCTCTATAAGGATCAATGGGACATGGATTTGTTCATTTTCCTGCGGTTCATGATAGCTTCGTTTTGATTATCGATCATGATCACAACAAAAATGAGAGCTCTTTTGCTGGTGGTACTCCAGTTATGGAACGTCCTGCCTGAAGACATGTCCCTGGTGCCCACATTACAATAGTTTCAGCAGTGGGTTTAAAACATTTTTATTTCCCCAGGCATTTAAATTTGAGAAATGCTGAAGCCTGCTGAATGTCTTAGGCCAGATCTACACTACTGCTTTATACTGTTGTTGAAGTGTACTGATAACTGTTGGGGCACATTACACATTCCATAAACCATTTTCATGGTGTCATTTCCTGCTTTTTATTCCACATTATCCAACAAATGCCATTGTATTTTCCCCGAGGTATAAATCCACCATGACTGGATCATAATGATTTTACACAAGGTGTGGATCTGGCCTTACTTTCAGCTTCATTTTTGTTATTAAATGTTATGGTTTTATTGCATATTCTAGTGTTTTATGCTATAAATTATTTGCTGTTCACCAACTTGGAATCTATTGGATGAAAGCAGTGTTTTAAACAAACAAATCAATAGCTATCTTTGCCCCTGGTGGGAATAGGAACATGCACAGTGTGGTTGTGTCAGGAAAATACAGGTAA
Organism: Elgaria multicarinata webbii; assembly: GCF_023053635.1. Lineage (NCBI taxonomy): Eukaryota > Metazoa > Chordata > Lepidosauria > Squamata > Anguidae > Elgaria > Elgaria multicarinata. The sequence goes on along the minus strand of NC_086175.1, from coordinate 21,852,714 downwards.
GCTAGTTTTAATGTATGTTCTGAGGAGAGAAGTCAACATAAGAATACCTCCTCTCACTCTCCCTTTGAAGATCAGGCTTGAAAGGAAAAAAATGTTTCCCAAGAAGGATGATTTCACTGAACAGTATAAGATAAGCTAAATACATTTGCAGTTTCCCCCAGCTTTTAAGTGAACAGGCCAAAGTGTACGAAACCGATTTGAAAATGATATTTTTGATGTAGATTTAAGGAGGCATTTCCAACAGATTAATTTTGGTGTTCATTTCAAGCTACCCATAGATTAAATGTCCCTGATAACGACTGAAGATAATTAGAGGCATGTAATTATACTTTGCTATATGTTGTTCATCCCACTTGGAAGAATGTATAAGCAGCTAATCTCAGCATGAATCATTGTGGTTCCTCATCAGTTGAAGAATATGCCAACATTTCAGCCATAAATCTCATGTTGCTAAGGGTTTTATTATCCACATTATTAATTTCCTCAAAGCGATCACAGCAAATGTCATTGCAAACAGGAGCAATAATGTGTCTAGCAATTCCCTCCAAAACCGTATGCTTTTCTTCAGGGCAGTAGAATAAGATGATTTAATGATTGTCTCAAGGTCTTGATGACTCCAAGGGCAGATAAGGGTCATATATGTCAGAATCATCCTTTGTCCTTCAATAATACTTCTTATTCATTGTTGTAATAATGCTCCTGCTTATTATACACTAGCATTGCTCTTACACAAAGAGGAAGATCTACTGTTATTAGACTCCAGCTTAGTCACTGGATCTAGGACAAAGCAGTGCATCAGAGACCATATGAAAATAAGCGTGTTCCATTTGTGTTGATGGAAGCTTTCCCAACAATGAAAATAGCAACTGCAGTGGGCCCAGTCCAGATCAGAACCACAACAGGGGACAAATGGTTAAAGGCCTTCTAGCCCCAACGCCAGGGTTTCAATCTGGATAGAGCTCCCACATTTGCTATTTACTTAAAACAACAAAAACAACATCTTTTTAGGCCATAGCTAGACCTAAGGTTTATCCCAGGATCGTCCAGGGGTCAAACCTGTTCATCTAGGTGACACACAGGGGATCCAGGGCTCAGGCAGGGGTGAACCCTGGATGATCCCAGGATAAACCTTAGGTCTAGCTGTGGCCCTAGTCTCATCTAGGCCTGATCTACACTATTGCTTTAAAGTGCTTTATAACAGTTTTATAGCGCTTTAAAGCAGTTAAAGCGCTTTATAACTGTTATAAAGCGCTTTAAAGCAGTAGTGTAGATCCGGTCCTAGTCTGGTCTTTACCTAGCACTTTATTGGAGTTGCCAGCCAAAGCAACAATTCCGAAACAATTGTGGACATTCTTGCCTAGATGCTACTGAAATATCCTAGGATATTTCCTAAGAGGTTTGATAGAAGCAAAACAATTTTTGATACAATTAGCAAAACCTAGAGTATGGGGAAGTGATCCCTCCCTCCCAATGGTGATCTTATTATGTTTGGCTCCTCCTTAAAATCTTCCTTTATTTACATAAGAGAACACACACAAAAATGCAACTGTTATTTATTTGTTTATACATTGCATTCCGTTCTGCAGAATCGCACCCAAACCCACTTGTTCCATTGGTTCCATGTGACAGCTCTAGAGGACTGTAGCTTAGGCCTTAGCTAGTCCTAAGGTTTATCCCGGGATTGTCCCAGGGTCATCCCAGTTCATGTAAATGACACACAGGATATCCCGGGAGCAGGCAGAGATGACCCCGGGATGATCCTGGGATAAACCTTAGGTCTAGCTAAGACCTTAGAAACAATGGGCTGGTTCTCATGAACAATAGCCCATAGGTTCTGGGTGGCTTGAATAGGCCAACCTGCCTGTGTTCATGGGACAGAATAAGCCTTGGTAACTGTCTGCTACAGCTCGAATTTTCACGTGCTGCAAGCCACTGTGGCTTAGCCACGCTGCCTGCCACCGATAGTGTGAACCTGGTCAATATATCAAAAATGATTTCAACAGAGATTCTGGGAACTGTAACCATCCACTTCTCCCCAATCCAGCTAAGATGATCCTTGTGCATAAGCATGTGCATATCACTTGGAAACTATGGGCGTACATTGAATTCAGCTGTACACCCAACCATGTATCCAAATACAGATATGGTCTGTCTGTATGGCATTGTTTGGATGTACAGTCCTATCGGTGTTCTTATGCAACTGATCCTGTATTAACATCTTCTTTATGTGTGATGAGAGCTGGATGTCTAAAGCAAGCCAATATGTCTAAGGCATGTTTTGAAATCAGTGTCATACTGTAAATACAAGTCAAAGCAGACCTTGTTGTCAGGCTTATGATGTATAGACCGGAAGGGGAAAAAAAGACTGGAGCACAAGGAAATCTTTCTGCACTGCTTAATAATTGAAACCAGTGAAGCTACTCAGATATCCTTAGGCAGAGCATTTCTCAGGAAAGGGATAATGGTGCAAGTGAGGGGGAAAGTGAAATTTTTCATTTCTAAAAAAAAAAAAAAAAATGTTTGTGAAATGTAACGAGTGAGGAGCAGACACCAGATAGAGAGGAGCAAGAGAATGCAGACATGCATAAGCCGGAAGGAGGAATTTAAGTGGATTTTTTTTTTTTTTACAGGGAAAGAAATGGGAGCCGTAGGACAGAACAGAGAGGAAAAATGTGAATAAAATGAGAACAAACCATACTTCTGCATTTTTGTGGCCTGTTTTGGGAGTAACTAGAGGATGGATTTTAGCTAAGCCTCTAATTTTTGAAGGATGGTGGTGGATTGAAATTGGAGGGGTTCAGATTTCATAGGCCAAACTCTTCTGGATCCACTTTGGAGTGGGCTCAGGGTTCTCCAGAATCTAGGCTGATCTGCAACTGAACAATTTTGCACATGCACCCTTCTGTGAGTTGAGAGAGAGATCCCAGTAAATGCAGGCTTTAGACATCAGTCCAGCAAGCATGTGTAGCTGTATCCAAGCACACTGGGGAGCATGGGAAATGTAGCTCCCATGGTTCCAAACATCCCTAGACAATGCTGGTTAGGGTTGAGGTGCTCCCACCGCTCTTTGCTTCCCAACATCACTCTTCTAACTAACAGCAAATTCCTGACAAAAAATTAGGGTAATCCTCTTAGGGTGTCCTCTTTTACAAAGGACACTCCTCTATTTAAAAGGCTGACAATGGACTGACCTCTATTTTGAAGTCATCCTTTATTTGAAGACCAGGTTTGTTTCTACACCTGACTTTTTCCCCGGGGTCATCCCTGTGCATCCAAATGACACACAAGAGATCCCGGGAGCTGGTAGGGACAATCCCTCCATTTGCCTGGGATAATCCTTAGGTGTAGAAAGGGCCTAAGTCAAGTATACAGACAAAGGACCCTCAAAAGGAAGAGCCGGGCCTTGAAGCTGCCCATCAGCAGCACCTGGACAGCAGACTGAGCAAGGCAGACAGGTGAGCTGTATTGCATTTCTATTTAAATTATTATAATTTCTAAATTATTTGCCTCTGTACATATAAATTAGCACATGTAAATTTCATGTAAGTCGGTGTGCTTCTTTGTCCTTTTTTTTTTTTTTTTGAGGATGCATGTTCTCTTTTCTAGCAATTTACCAGTAATTCAAAACCTAAGGAGAGGATAAGTTCCCTAGTGAGACAGATCCAGAGATTCCATGTAACTTTTGGGAATGTGCTGCTATGGGCAGCCTCTGAATACACTTTGTAGACAGATTTGAAATCCCCACCCTGCCCCTGCTGGCCCTCCGTAGAGCGTCTCAGGGGTGGGGTTGCCATATATCCCGGAAAACCAGGAATGTCACAGTTTCCAAGCATTTCAAAAATGTCCCGGATGGTCAGTTAAGAATCCCGGATTCCTGGTCCAGTCGGCTGGAGAAATTCCAACCTCCAAAATGGTGCCTTGAGCCTGCTCAGTGGAGTGGCAGCAGCAGAGAAAAAGGCACATCTATCTGGCGCCTTTTCCAGAGCATCACCGCTCCTCCACAGGCTCAGCTCAGTCACTCACCGCAACTCACCTTACTGCACCTGCAGCTGCATAAAAGAGGACCAACAGCAAGGAAAGGCGCACGTGCTCTCCTCAGGCTGCCTGAGTCCCATGCAATGCAAAGCAGTTTGGGCTGGTTGCAGTCACAGCTTTAGGGTAAGTGCTGGGTAGAGCTGCTGGGTTATTTGTGGGGGAAGAAAGAGAGTTTTGTGGGGGGTGAGTGGGACATGGGGTGAAGGAGAGGAAAGGAGAGAGGGGACAAATAAAAGAAAAGCCCCCCCCCAAAAAAAAATTGTCCCGGTTTTGTGGATTCAGAATATGGCAACTCTGCTCAGGGGATGAGGGATTCATATTAACCATAAGCCATAAGCCAGTGTGGTGTAGTGGCTAGAATGTCGGACTGGGAGTCAGGAGATCCGGGTTCTAGTCCCCACTCGGCCATGGAAACCCACTGGGTGACTTTGGGCCAGTCACAGACTCTCAGCCCAACCCACCGCACAGGGTTGTTGTTGTGAGGATAAAATGGAGAGGAGGAGGGTTATGTACACCGCCTTGGGTTCCTTGCAGGAAAAAAGGCAGTATATAAATGCAATAATAAATAAATATGATAATCATATTTTTTTTGAGAGAGAGAGAGGCAGAGAGAGAAAGGATGCTTCCGTGATACATTTCATTACATGGAAATGCTACCTGTTTTGGAGAATGTGTGTTTATCACAAGGAATAAACGGTAGTGCTCTCTCCCCACCATGCCCCACGGCGCATACACAAATTAGGCATCCGCTGCACACATTGACACTTTCTGAAGAAAATAAGAGCACTCACACAGCCTTTCATACATGCGTTTTTATATACTGAAAACACAGAAAGTGGGCCCAAAAGTAAAGTAAGGGTAACTCTGTTAAAGCTAATGGGGACTGAGTGTCAATATGACTTCTAGCCCCAGCATGTCAGCTAAAATCACCTTGTTAGAAAATAGTGACTCATCAGGATAGTGACTCAAATATTGATGGACTGTTGTTCTGGGTGGCGTAGGAAAGGATCTGTGATATAAGTAGACATGACTGCTGCTGTTTCTAGGCAGCTGCAATTTATTTATATTGGTGTGTTTCACTTCTCAAGGGTGTTATTTCAGATTTTGGGAGTGGGGGTTAAAGAGATTCCCGTAGGGAGGGGAAATGATCCTCAACACAGATCTTCTCTTGGAAGTGGCCTTCCATTGACTCAGGCCATTGTCCATTTCACTCAGTGTTGTCAATACCCACTGGCAGGCTCTCTGGAATTTCAGGAATCATTCCCAGTCCTACCAAGAGATGCCGGGAATTGAACCCGGGACCTTCGGCATGCTGTGGCATTCTGGGTATCTTTAAGATTAAATTTTAGGAACATTTATTATGGTTATCATTTTTTTTCTTTTTGGTAGCTCATAGTAATTATAGTGATGTAATCCGTTCATTTCAAGCATTTACTGAAGGTGGGGGGGTGAGCAGATGGGGAAACAAAGCAGTTTTTTACTTCGGCATGCATACCATGGCCTATTTAATTGTTTATAATAATTAGCCATTCTTGCTACAGTTGATATGTGTTGTAGTCTAACACATCTAGAGGAAATTGGGTTGGGAAGACTGATCCAATGTATAGAGACAAAAGGTAGAGAAAATCTTCTGCTGGACCAACAAATGTCTTCTTCAGGCCTGCTGTGAAACAATACTCAGTGACTTCCACTTTGCTAAGCAACCCAGGAAAACCCTATTCCTGGGTTGTTCTCCATGTTGTCTGGACCCAGAACTTGCGGTGTTGAAGAAGAAAGGACCCAGAGTCGTGTTCCAACAACAAACCATGGGTTGTTTATCCCTCAACAACCAGAATTCTGGGTTCTGACATCATGGAGAACAACTTTGTTGTTTAACAAAGTGGAAGTAGATGAGTGGTCAGGAACCAGTACACTCACTGCTGCATGATAAGAAGAAGAAAAAAACATGGATAACAAACATGGCTTGTTTGATTGTGTGAGTCAGGCCTATATTTGGAATTGATTTGTGAAAGAGTATTTGAGGAGCACAGAGCATTGTGTTTTATGCAAGGTTTTCTTCAAAATGACCTGGGCCAAATCAACGGTATGTTATGCTCCCTTCTGCCTCTGGATTGGTGCCTTTATTCCAATTTTTCTTTGTATCCAATGTGTTGAACCAGCAAGCTCACCAGAGATCTAGGAGCAAAGATCACATGGGCTTTGAAACATAGGGTGGGTCAGTGGGACTGCTTATCCATTCTCTACATGGCACCCTTAATACTTGTACTGTGTTCTTTTTCCAAAGGCTTAAAAGTGGCTTGCACCTATGATTTCTAGGTCATTTCCAATTTGGGCACAGCTTGGAGACAATACCATTTAGCTTTAGCAGTGTGACTGCATCATGTGACTATAGAGCACATCCTTGGCTTCTCAGTTCACGATTTCCTTTTCCTTTTTAAACAAACATTATGGATTTGGGCTTTAGTAATGCAATGTTTGATCTCCAGGTTCATGTCATGTGTGTATTCTATTGCTTAGCCACTTGTTATTCATATGACGTGCTTAAAGCTGAAGATAAAACCTCCCATATAAACACTTGCAGTGGAAATGTCCAATGTTGATAAACAGTTGATATTCTGGTAAATGTTGGAGATAAAGTGTATCTGACAGATATAACATTATATAATTGTTATTATGCAAGCAAGGACATTGAGATTTTTTAAAAATAGTCTGAGATCTACTTTAAGATACCTTTGAACAAGTCAATGGTTGTGTTCGGACAACACAATAGTCAATGGTGGGTTAATAGTCAACTCCACGGTTAATTATCGAGGGGGTACTCCACACATGACATGATTATAATCAACTGTAGTATGGATTAAGGCCAGCGTCAAGTTTACTATTAGTCAATGGTGTGTTTGATTGACACATCCCCCCTCTCCCCTGCACAGTCCTTCTGCTGGTATATCATCTGCCATTGCAAATTCTGCTGGGTGGACTAGAGTGGCAGCTGCTGCTTTGGTCACTTTTGCCTTTTGATTGTTAGGAGTCCTCTGTCAGAAAGCACCTCAACCCGTATGCCAGGACTCCTCCCAGGCCCTCAGTCTGATAATGGGACTATGGTCTTAGCTAGACCTAAGGTTTATCCTGGGATTGTCCCGGGGTCATCCCTGCCTGCTCCTGGGATCCCCTGTGTGTCATTTACATGAACAGGGACGATCCCGGGATAAACCTTAGGTCTAGCTAAGGCCTAGGAGTCAACATTCATCATTAGATCATTCTTTATAGACTGATGTTGTGGTATGAAGGGACACAGCAAATCCCTTACATCGAACACTTTGCAACTCTCTTTTGCTATCTCCCACCCGCCCCGCATCTGTTGTCACTCCCAATATGTACATTTTCCTCCATCTCAAATCTCTATTAATTTCTCTCCCATTTCCCTACCATTTATTATTTAACTTTAAGTGTATTAGCTGGGCCTGTAAAGAAAAGATTTATGATGTTGTTGAGATGGAAAAGAAAGATCCTAGCTAAACAATAAATGGTCCATGCACTTTATTGTTTTTTGATGGGGCTTTGAAATTAGATGCTTTGGGATAATGTAGTCTTGAGATAGCCGAGCATTTTAAGTGTTGCCACTTGTTTACAACAAATTGCCACATGCTTGAAAGGAATGTTTCATTTTTAAGCTTAACAACTTTGTTTTTCCTCAAGGGTGCAATATCTTCAGCAGCATGAGACTACCTTATAACTCTCTGCTCCCTGCATAGACACAGCGGATGAATGTTCTCCTAATGATTTATAAGAGAGATCCTGAAGCTGCAAAAAGCATAGCATGATTTAAATAGGGGGGAAGTAATTTTGTCTGTAGACTGGAATACTGGTTGAGTAAAAGCGAACGCATATTATACTATCTTCAAATGCCTTGGGGGGGGGGAGAGAAACGTGAGGTACAAACTTTAATCTATATTGGTGAGAGTAGAGAAATTCCCATTAGTCAGATTGAAGGTGAAAGCAGGTGTAGCATTTTAAATGTGACTCCAGTGAGTTCTTTTATTTATTTACTAGCAAACAGACCCAGGTTTGCATGGGTTGGAGAAGCCCTTAGTTTGATACAGCAAAATCTTCAAGAACAGTTACACAGCTGTCAGAGTTCATGCCCACTGGATTCCCTAAGCAAAATCCATGCCATTGTGCACTTCTATAGCCCCCCCACCTCCATTTCCCTGTGGGGAGCTGCCCCATTGCAGAATGGAGGGACAGTTATCTCTTTTCGTACCATGGCCTACTAATGTTACTGGCTTCCAACTGTTTGGACTGGAAAACTGTTTTGGACTAGTTAGGAAAGTCTGCCCCTAGTGGCTGAAGGTGTTACTAAAGACTTCAATACAAGGACAATTTAAATTAATTCACATTTATTAATGCTCTTTAAAAGAAAATAATCCTAAGGTGCATAACTCTAGGGTTCCCTAGTTCAGGTGTCTAGGTTTCAGTCTTGGTGCTATAATGTTGACAGACAGACAGACATCTTCTTTTATTGTTATAGATTTAAGGTATTTGCGATATACGGTCCTTCATACAAAGTTATCCAAGGGCAGTTTGTAACAAGAATGTTCAATAGAATGCAGTCACATAATTAAAATACTACAAAAAACAGAGATAAAACAAAATCCTTACCAAACTCACCATAACTTCAGGCAGCAGAAAGGATAGCTCAATTTCAGCACAGTCCAATGCAATTTACTTAGAAGTAGTCCCATTGTGTTCAATAGCACTTACAATCAGGAAAGTATATGTAGGGTTGCATGCTTATAGTATTTAAAATATATCTCTTTTCTCTCCTCAGATCTAACCCCCCCCCCCAATTTATTTCAAATATTGGAAATAATAATAAAAAATATCTTAGCCTGGTGCCTAAAGACAACATAGGTGCCGGATACTGAGGAAGAATTCCACAACTGAGGGGCCACAAATCTAACATGAAACCAACATTGCAATTTGTGTTTCATTCATTGATACACGCAAGTTCAAGTCAGGATTGGCAAGTTGCTTCCAGTGCTAAGGAAGAATGCCAGCCTCCAGTGCCCCCTTCTTGTGCACGAGACTGACTGTCTGCCTTGTGTATGTGTTCATAATGGCACAGTTGCTGGCCAATAGGTGCTCACCACAGCTGATGTTTCACTGGTTCACATGAAATTATGCTCAATCCTGCAGGGTTTACTGTAGGACAGGGGGGAAAAAAACCACGTTTCTCTATTTAGAGGACATGGACAGCATTATTAAAGCACCTCCACCACTCTTAAAATGTCATATCTCTCCTCATCTTTATACTCTAGGGCAGAGGTGGGATGATTACGCATGATCATTCCCAGGCCACTTCTTTTTGGCTCCATTCTTAAATGGCAACCAAGCTGTCAAGCTCAATCAATCCAAAGCTTGAGGTGGAAGCTTAGATCTTAAAATGTTAAAGAAAGGGAAGGGGTGGGCAAGTAAGCCACCCTTGCCATGTTGTAAAACTGTAAATAATATCCCTTGAAATCCAGTTCTCCCCCACGGGAAAGTCCCCAATATTTCCCTCCACCTTCTCAAGGAGATGAAGGTCAGGTGAAGGTGAGGGGAGATTTTCAGCACAGCGTTGTTCCATCCTGTTATATGGTATTCAGGTCAGGCACTCTCTGATATCAGCCTTTCACAGTGCTGTAAGGCATACTGATATAATATATGGGTTTTGAAAGCTGTACAGAAATGTATAAATATATTATTATTATTATTATCATCATCAATAATATCACTTCATCAAAAATTGGAAGATGGACCCAGTTAGAAAATATTCTACTAAAAGAGGAATGTGTGTCTTATATGAAGCAGTCGCTGGCACAAATCACTCACTTGCAGAGCGCAATTCAGTGCTCTGTAGGCAATGCTCACGGGAAAATGTACATCTCTACACAGCACAAGAGAGGATCTATTGCTCAGTGGCTGAAAGTGTGCTTTGCATACAGAAAGTCCCAGATTCAGTCACCGGCAATGCCAGCTAAATGGAAGGAAGGATGTAGGGCTGACAAAGTCCTTGGAAAGTTATTGAAGAACAGCAAATTGGCTTTCCCCAACCTGGTTCTCAACCTTTTTTGCTCCATTCCCCCCTTTCACCATTGTTCAGAATATAATCCCCCCCTCCCCAAGATAGTCTAACTCAAAAGATGCATTCCAAATAATATGCATATAATATTGATTTTTTTTTAAAAAAAAGTATATTAGTCCCATTTAAAGGAGCTATGCAAAGCATGGCCCCTTTTACATTTTCAGCTCCCATGCTTTGCATTGCCCCTTTAAATGGGAAGCTTGAAACTTCTAGGATTGCGAGGGAGGGAGGGAAAAGAGAGCAAAGGCCTGGCTTTTGCAGACGACATGACACTTTTCTGGGACGTTTTTAATAACATGTGTAGGAAGACATAATCTACAGGACATCATACTTTGCTGAATAGTGGTCCCAATTCCCCCCTGGAACCCTAAAATTCCCCCCCGGGGGGAATTCCCCCCTTGTTGAGAACCCATGTGTTAGACTGCTACTAGGGGTGTTGGAGGAATTCATTTGTGTGTGTGTGTGAAGTTTGATGCAAATTCCTTGGTTCGGCGCCAAGATTTTGGAGTAAGATGGATAAGAAATAAGCTGGGAGGTTTTGACTGGTGTGATGGCATGGGAGGCTGCAACCTTGATGAAGCTAAGCAGGTCTAGGCCTGGACAGTTTCTGGAAGGGTGACTACCTGGGAACCCCATGTACATTGATTCCTGCATTGAGCAGGGGGTTGGACTCGATGGCCTTGTAGGCCCCTTCCAACTCTATGATTCTATGATTCTATGATTAGATCAGCCATGTTGGCTGAGGTTAATGGGGAATGTCGGCCAGCACCTCTAGAGGGCACCAGGTTGGAGAATTCTGCACTAGATTATTCTGCCAGATTTGCTCACATTGAAAGTAGTTAATAGGAAAAGGGAGCCTGAGATCATCTAGCAGAAAAGCATTCTCAGATCGTTCTTTCAAGCCAAACAGGACGTTGGGCACCTCTGAGTTACCACCGACTTTTCAATTTCATCACCTGTTTCTGGGACTGGGACTGCACAGGACTCAAAGGATGATGAGACCATAAAAGGATTGGTAGGCATAGGCACACTTTTCTTTTCTTTTTTTATCCAGCCACTATATTGAAGACCTTCAGAAATGTAATGAATGTCAGGTGTGTTTACTTAATTATTTTACACCAGTTCATGCTGATTTTGCTTATGGCTGTCTCCTGGTCCCAGCTATTCTATTTGCAGATCCTATAAATAATTTGCTCCAGAATGCAAAAGAAAATGAAGACTCAGACATTTGGGACTCAGTGGAACCATAACTTTAATAGCCTTAATCAAATTGACTCATCCAGTCTGTCCTGTTCCCCTAAGGGCCCTACACAAAATGCTACCAATCTCAACATTACAGCTCGTTCTGTCATATTGACTTTCTCTCCAAAGTAATTGGTGGTTGACTGGCCACTTTTAGCCAACCTGGCCCACAGTTTGCAGGGATGCTATCCATAACTAACAAAGTCAACTCTTTACTCATTCCATTCATGCAAGGAAGAATTTTGAAACAAAGGGAAGGTCTGGGCTGGAAGTTTCTTTGAAAGCAGCTGCAATAGCATCTGATAATAGGAACCATAATGATGCATATGCAAATCCGAAGGAAGCAATTCAAGGGAACACCAAGTAACATATTGCACCACCCATTTTATGTTATAACATGGAATGATTCATAGATAAGAATAGGGGCACTCCTGTGAATGAGTGGGTGGGGCTAGTGGGAGTACAGAATTATGTCTGGCATACAGTGGTGGAGTCTAATCAAATGAACCACAAGCAGAAACTCAAAGTGCCTGCAAGCAGATGGCTCTAGTTGACAAAATCAGCAGTGTAAGCCTCAGAATAAAAAGCAAACCAAATACATACCACATACATATGTGCACTGTATTGAACGTACACTGTTCAAAGGATATTGATCCCATTTGACAGATGCGGAACACTGAGGCACAAAAATATGGTACCAGCTGAAGTTTAGTGAATGAATTCATGGCAGAGAGTCCTCAGTAAGGCTGAGCCAAAACCTCTTCATGGAGAAGTCTTGGCTCGAATTTTAGCCAGGTTTCCCCCTTCTTTTACTTTTGCCATCACCAGTTTTGTTCTGGTGGTAGTGATTTGCCATGTGGCCCAAATGCTCTGGATATATTATAATGCTGCATTAATCTCAGGGACATTCCAGTGAAAATAATGGCTTCTGCCAGCCAGTGGCTACCAGGGAGACCACCAGCAGCACTACTGATGAGCCCCCTTAAACTCCTCCCTCTGTCATCCCCATTCCCCCCTCCTCATTTTCATTGTAATTCCATTCAGAGAGTTGGCATATGTTAATCTCTCCCCCACTGAAATCAATGGTCCCTGCAAGTACACATTGTCATAGCCGTAAAGTTTTGCTCTCTTTAATGTGGACAAGGTGCTTGGCCAAGTCCGGTCGACCACCTGTGTGCTTGCCCCTTGCCCCTCATGGCTCATTACATCAAATAAGGAGGGGATCGCCGGCTGGGTCCAGGAGGTTGTAAATGCCTCCTTGAGAGAGGGAGTGGTGCCGGCCTCTTTAAAAGAGGCAGTAATTAGACCACTCCTGAAGAAGCCTAATCTGGACCTGGAGGATGTTAACAACTACAGGCCAGTGGCTAATATCCCTTTCCTGGGCAAGGTGCTTGAGCGGGTGGTTGCAGGACAACTCCAGGCACTCTTGAATGAAACGGATTATCTAGATCCATTTCAATCGGGTTTCAGGCCTGGTTTTGGAAAGGAAACTGCCTTGGTCGCCCTGTGGGATGACCTCTGTCGGGAGAGAGACAGGGGGAGTGCGCCCCTGTTGGTTCTCCTAGACCTCTCAGCGGCCTTCGATACCATCGACCATGGTATCCTTCTGGATAGGTTGTCTGAGCTGGGAGTTGGAGGTACTGAGTTGCAGTGGTTCCGCTCCTACTTGGATGGCCGATTCCAGAAGGTGGTGCTGGGAGATTATTGCTCTGTGCCGTGGCACCTAAGCCATGGGGTTCCACAGGGCTCTATCTTATCCCCTATGCTGTTTAACATATACATGAAGCCGCTGGGGGAGATGTGGACTGAGGTGTCATCAATATGCGGGTGATACCCAGCTCTACCTTTCCTTTTCATCAAACCCAGGTGAGGCAGTGGCTGTTCTGAACCAGTGCCTGGGCACGGTAATGGACTGGATGAGGGCTAATAAACTGAAACTCAATCCAGACAAGACGGAGGTACTGTTAGCGGGTGGTTCTTCTGTCCGGTGAGGTGATGTTTGCCCTGTCCTGGACGGGGTTGCACTCCCCCTAAAGGATCGGGTCTGTAGTTTGGGGGTGCTCTTGGATCCAGAACTGTCACTTGAGGCACAGGTGAACTCAGTGGCAAAGAGCACCTTTTATCAGCTCAGGCTGATATACCAGCTGCGCCTTTATCTGGACAGAGATAGCTTAGCTACAGTTATCCATGCTCTGATAACCTCTCGTTTGGATTACTGCAATGCGTTATACGTGGGGCTGCCTTTGAAAACGGTCCGGAAACTTCAACTGGTGCAAAACAGGGCAGCAAGGTTATTAACAAGGACTGGCCGGCGAGATCACATTACTCCAGTCCTTTTACAACTTCATTGGCTGCCAGTCCAGGTCCGGGCCCAATTCAAAGTGCTGGTATTGACATTTAAAGCCCTAAACGGTTTGGGGCCAGGTTATCTGAAGGAACGCCTCCTCCCATATGTACCTACCCAGACCTTAAGATCATCTACAGGGGCCCTTCTCCGTGAGCCCCTGCCAAAGGAAGTGAGGCAGGTGGCTACTAGGAGGAGGGCTTTCTCCGCTGTGGCACCCCGGTTGTGGAACGAGCTCCCCAGAGAGGTCCGCCTGGCGCCTACACTGTACTGCTTTCGTCGCCAGCTGAAGACCTTTTTATTCACTCAGTATTTTAACACTTAATTTTAACTTAAATTTAAATTTTACTGTTTTAACTCTGTATTTTAATCTTATATCAACTTTGCTGTGTGGTTTTATCCTGGTTGCACTTTTTATACTGTATTTCGTAATTGTGTTTTAAACTGTTGGGTGTTTTACTGTGGTTTTAATTTTTGTGAACTGCCCAGAGAGCTTCGGCTATTGGGCGGTATAAAAATGTAATAAATAAATAAATAAATAAATAAATTAACAATATTTACAAATTGAGACCTGACAAAAATGAATGGATGATACCAAACAAAGAAATGAACCTCTCTCTTTGCTTAGAACCATGCTTTCATATAAGATTATTCTGATTAGAACTTTGCTTCTTCTAGCATAACTGTACCACCATTATAGCAATTTTGAAATTCATACTTGCCTATATTCAGATTAACTGTTCTTTACCATTAAAAAGAGGGTTGATGACATTTCATATGGCATACATGTTTGATTTTTATTGAAAATCTTCTGACAACCAACTAAGATCAGACTGTAATTTAAGATGGAGGGGAAATATGATGCAAATGCTATTTAATTTAAAGTTCTCTTCATCACCGGCACTAGCCTCTGACATTTCCCGAGTTAGTGTGGGAAAGGGAAAGCAATTTTATCCACTTTGAAGCTCACATCAAACTTTTGTCCTCACATTTGAAAGCCTTCCTCTGAAATCAGTCTAGTAACTTACTTTTCAGCAAAATGTCACCTGAACATATTATAAATGGTAGCAGGTGTATCAGGACTACATGGAGTCCAGAGACAATAAACATGACCACCTCTGCATTATTGGTTGGTGCCTTGGACCATATGATGACAATCCAAGAAAGAATAAGCCATGTGCAGACGAGTCCTTTGGGCAAACAATATAATAATTTATATAGTGCCATCAATGTTCATGGTTCTGTACAGAACAAAATGATGGGCCCAGTGCAGCCAAAGTCAATTGCATTGACTTTGTTGGGAGAGATTTGAGATGGGTGGGATCAGGGCCAGCATCAAGAGTGACCATGCTGAGGGCCCACATCCCAGGAGGGGGCCCATGGACAATAATTACAGGTAGCATCTGCAGACATCTATTACATGAAGAAAACGATCTGTTGTGCAGGACACTAAGAGGAAAAAGGGGAGAATCCCCCTGGACTCACTTTTCCTCTTGACCACTGTAAGAGCAGTAAACGCTATTGCCTCCTTGCTCACTGGTTCTCTGCCAGTCCAGCAAGCAAGGGCCCATCTACACCAAGCAGGGTATTCCACTATGAAAGCGGTATGAAAGAGGTATATAAAAGGTAGGAGCCACACTACTGCTTTATAGCGGTATGGAAGTGCACTGACAACTGTTGGGGCCCATTGACACATACCATATACCACTTCCATGCCACTTTCATTGTGTCATATCCTGCTTGGTGTAGACGTGTCATGGGCCCCAACAATTGTCAGTGCACTTCAGTACCACTATAAAGCAGTAGTGTGGCTCCTGCCTTTTATATACCGCTTTCATAGTGGAATATCCTGCTTGGTGTAGATGAGCCCCGAGTGACAGCAATGATGAGAAAGAGGATGAGGAACAAAAAGAGCTGGTGGCAATGGTGTTGAGAAAGTAGACTCATGGGGTGAGGAAGTCCACTGAGAGTTCCTTGCGTCACTTTCAGCATTATGAAATCTAAGTGAGACTTCAGTAGCAAGGGAGGATGTGGTAGAGGAGTGCTTTGAGTCTGAGGATGCTGATGCTGAAGCACAGCTCACGTCCTGGTATTGGTTTTCTGTCCATCTCCATCCCCCCCTACCCAACTCCCATAGTCTTTTTCAGAGTAAGTTGCATGAAGATCTCAGTATTAAGGGCTTAGGTGGCAATTTTTGAAAGTTTTACCGTGCCTATTAGAATTTTTATTACTACATTTAAAACATTGTTCTCTCCTTTTTCTCTTAGCATCCTTCATGGCAGGCAATTTTCTGCATGTGATAGATGACTGCAGACGCTGGATGTAATTATTTTCAACTCTCAATTTTATACCAAATCTCATTGGCAGCGCACATGTTCACCTATTATAACAGGAGGCTGTTTTCTGCAGAACAATGTACTCTTAATGAGTATTGCTCACCAATTCCCCAGCTGTTTCTGATGATTTGGTCCTGTACAATTTGGACTGAACATCCTGTCTCCTGAAATCTGTCACTTTCGCCATGATTCAGAGCCTGGATTTGACCTAATCAAGTGGTTAAGGGCTCAGGATGAATTCTTTTTTAAAATGTGGAACTGACAACCTTACCCCAAACCAAGAAAGGGTCAGCGTTCATCTTTGTAATTTGTTTCGTACAAATTACAAAAATGGTCCTCTGCAAAGACCATAATGTTATGGTCTTTGCAGAGCTGGAGATAAATTTTTGCTGAGGAGTTGCTCTAGGCATTTTATTACCATAGGTGAAATGCTCTAAGGCTGATGCCACTTTCTATGTTGGATCATCAAGCTTCAGGAATTAGTCAAATAAGTGAAATCACTATGGTCCTTGGGACACTCTCCCAGGGACCATAGAAATGCTCTCTTAGGAAGATTAACAACAGCAACAACAAGAAGAACTTTCCCAGAAGCTTCTGGTAGATTGCTTTTGGAAACAGGATGCTGGACTAGGTAGAACTTGTATGTGTGGGAGACAGCTATTCTGCCTTTGATTCCTTGACGACTTTTCCACAGTACCAAAAAGTCAACATTATCTGGATATAAAAATATATGACTAGGGCAAAGTGCTTGCAAAATAAAAAACCTCATCTGGAATCAACCAATGAGGCTGTTCGCAGGTAATGACAACCCATCGGTTTATAGACCGATGGATTGGTGGGGATGCATGCTTCCACTTTACTCCACAACCCACGATCAGCTCAGCAACCCGCAACTGGCATGACATCCAGATTGCTGGGTTTTTTAGGGGCTAAACAACCCAGTGGTTGACTGAACAGCAAACCGTTGTTTGTCGTTACATGAGAACCAGGTCAGAGTGTGGTCCAGCGAGGCAATTGTTGTGTTCTTATGGTAACCCTTCTTCAATTATCTTGTCCTGCTCTGCAAATGAGTGAACTCCAAGGGTGCCTTCTTCACACCCCTTTTCCCAATTCCCACACTTTGCCCAACCAGTTACTACTGTTGTGATTTCTGGCTTCTATCTTCCTTGCTACATCAGTGAGTGAGCTTCTTCTCCAGAACATGGCTCTGATCCACCCATCCAAACCAGCTACAACCTGCTGGAGGTCTCATTTATCGCCTTCTGCCTGCCACCAGAGCACTCATACGTGCTACCTGGGCTCTAAATGCTTGCTAGACAATGTCAGCCTGGTGATTGTTTGCTTTAAAAATGCATTTTCTTTCCCTTTGACAAGCAATACTCGGGGGGTGGGGGATATTGTCGTGTCAAAAGTATTTCGTAAATACAGAAAGGAAACATACTGAGTTGTTCTGTTTGTTCAATCGAATCTGAAGCTGATAGCAGCCCTGCGAATAGGTGATACTTCATTTCTAGCACCTTCCTCTTCTACTTACTTAATTAGGGTATTTTATCCTATGGTATAAATGGCTGTGCAGCTGCCTTTTGCAAATGTATTTAGGCGGAGGAGTAACTCCTTATGTAATCTCATCATTTGTACCGTGTTCACAGAAATATAAACAACCATAGGGCTCTGCAGAAAATAGCACAGGCTGAATTGGGCGGTAGGAATTTGAAGTACAAATGGAAAAACCAATGAGATCATAATCCCTTTGGATCTTGCAGTACTGTCATTGACATTCTGGAGATGAATTCCCATAAAAGAAAAAAAAAGGGGTGGACTCTGGTGTGGAATACTGCGAAATATTTTGGCATGTTTTTATTTTTTTGGGGTGGGGGAGAATTCTATCAAAACAAATGTCATCCTAATGCATAAAGTTAGGACAGCCTTCCCCTTCTTCCAGATATGCTGGACCCCATCTCCCATTATTCCTGTACAGCGCATAGGCTTCCTGATCCTGGCAATGGCCTGGCATTCAGTAGCCCAATGTGCATATACCAAGAGAATGATGGTGGAAGACTTAGGCCATTTCTACACCTGCCTTTTCCCCCTGGGATCGTCCCGGGATCATCCCTGTACATGCAAATGACACACAGGGGAGCCCGGTAGCAGGCAGGGATGATCCTTCCATTTTCCTGGGATAACCCTTAGGTGTAGAAAGGGCCAAAGACAGGACTGTAGTGAGCGTTATGTCCAGCTCTTTGTGCAGGGGCAGCTGCGCCATCACGGAAGCAGATCGCGTCCATTTTTCAATAAAGTTAACCCGCTAAAAGTTATTGAAAACTATAACAGAACAAGTTAATTTGGCCATCAATTACAATCTTCATTTAAGCCATTCAACCATCCATATTCAGTTAAATCTTTCAGGAATTATTGGTACTGTTAAAGAGGCATCATTAGTTCAAGATCCACTTTAGCAATGATTTCTCCCAGATAACCTAATCATATGGCTGTTTGAAAAATGAAATGTTAGGAACTGTGGCACATTCAAGGGTTTACAAGAGCGCATGCAGTCCAAAAAATTAAACTAAACAAAAAAGGCTGATGTTTGAGGACCACAATGAGCAATTTTAGTATTATGATAACTGCGATTTGTAATGGCTATGATTTCAAATACTTAATGTCCTCTTAGGTAGAGATATTTTTATTGGACTGAAGAAAACACAATTTACTGCCCGGCCCGCAGAATTGATTTACGGGCAAAGTAATTCTTAGAGTGAGTCATCGCAAATGTTGGACCATCTTTAGCTCTTTTTCAGACAATCACTGAGTTCATCATCTTCAGGGCGGGAAGGGGGTTGAATGTTACTGATAATATTATAAAATATGTGAGTTTTGGTGCATGGATAATTGGCTTGCCCCTAGCTTTAGATTTGCTGGCATTGCTTGCTGCTGTTAGCTGTTGAAGGGAATGCACTCTGCATATGGTCAGAGGTTTTGAATCTGGGGCTGACAACTCGCCTTGCTCTGCAGCAATATTTTTGGACCTCTCTTGGTTTTGCTATTCCCAGGTCCCAATCCCCCTAAAAACATACATACAAACAAACAAAATACCCTTTGGATGTAATTGTGGGATGGGGTGGGAGATATATTGAGAGAGAGAGAGAGAGAGAGAGAGAGAGAGAGAGAGAGAGAGAGAGAGATGAATCCTGCAGGGGTCAAAACATTTCTGCCCAACAAAAATTCAACGTGCTTTTATCTTTGGTGTTTCTTTCCCTACAAACCATGTCTTCAGAAGTGCTCACAGGAAGCATTGCAAATAAATGAGGAATGTTTTCCTTCCCTCTCACCCTATAAATACAGATTCTTTTCAATCAGTGGTTGGTAGGAGTCTGTGAAACCTAACTGAAGAATTTATACAAGAAAATATTTTCGCTTACCTTGATATTCTTCAGATATTTCACATAAAGAGCTTCCAGTTTCACTTTGTATTCCTCTTTTGGTGAAATTCAGGCCATGGCTAGACCTGCCAATATTCACATGACGCACAGGGGATCCCAGGAGCAGGGAAGGATGATCCCTCCCTTGGCCCGGGATATCGGCCTACCCTTTTTTCATGTTTTTTCTGTGGCCTCGGGATGATCCTGAAACGGCGGACCGTGTGGCTGGATGTCGCGGTTTGTCCCAGCTTCTCGCAAGTAACCACGAGGAGCCAGGACCCATGGGGATTTTTTTTAAAAAAAAACACCACACATTTTTCGCTTGAGCACTCCATCTCCTTAAAAAAAAAAGGACATGTGCGACGTCCTCTTCCTCCTAGGACTTGCGCGCTGCATGTAGACAAGGGGGAGATCTCGCGATAACCATATCATGAGATCCTTCCTCCTCCGTTGTGCTAGACCTGGTAGGTCTAACCATGGCCTCAGTGGCAACCCTATATTGCCTTTCCATTTGCACTGAGATGTCTTGCAATGCGGTTCACCAATACATCTCAAACAGCCAATGGAGCTTAATGCTGTTTTGAGATTTGATCCATGAAAGCCTCTTGATCAGTGGTGGGGAACTTCTTTCAGCTTGAGGGCTAAATTCCATTTCAGAGAAGCTCTTGGGGGCCGCATTCCAGTGGTGGTGGGGCCTGAGGACAAAAGGGACATGGCTAAACTACCAAAAAACACATGCATGTTTTCACTTAAAGCCTTCGGAGAAGCATTTCAAACTTTTGGAATGGGGGAAATATATATATATAACCTGGAAAACCACCAAATGACTGGCGGTTGGGGGAAAGGGGTGGAGCCAAGGGAAGGGGGAGTGGCCATCTGATGAACCCTGGAGGGCCAGATTGGATGTCTTGGAGGGCCAGTTTTGGCACCCAGGCTTGTGGTTCCCAACCCCTGCCCTTGATAGATAACTTCTCTGTTCACAAGACAACAATACCAAACAACTCATAAGCATTTCTAAGATGCCACATGTTTTAAGTGCAAAGTTCCATTTATTTTAATATTTTCATTGCAAAGAACCTTTCCTTTGGAGAGAGATGCTATGTAGTGTAATTAGTTACATAAAGAAGACAAAACTTTTGGGTGAATGAACGCTTGTGAAAGCAAGTAACTGCTAAAGTAGAGGATTGAAAATAATTTTGTCATGTTTTTCTCTCTATTGGATGCACCCCGAAGTTGCCCTTTTATGTTTCAATCCATTTCCCCCCTTTCATTAATGGGAGAAAGAAGCATATCCAGAATAACAAAGTAGACCAAACCACACTGCACATTCATTGTTCTTTGATGATGGAGTAATTATATTTCACTAAGTTAGAGGCAAATCAGAATGCGTTAAATTTATTACACTTTGGAGAATGTTCTGCTTCTTCAAGTAAAAAGTGGTGGCTTTGAATACTGTGTTCTGATTCAGACTTGAGCCTGTGAATAGGAACTATCAATGCCGGCCTTAAGATTATGCGCACAGCCTGTCATCCAGTCTTAAACTAGCTTGCTGCCATCAGGTGCCATGGAGAACTCTATCTCACTTTTATGCATGCAGTCCTCAGTTTACTCTGAAGGCATTATGCACAGCTGGGGCGAGGAGGGCTTATGTGCCCAAAGTTTGCTCCTGTGCCTGGTACATATAGGACTTGTATGTGGGGCCAAGTGAACTGGACCTGTGTGAGATAGGGTGACCAATTGTCAGGATTTCCCTGGATTTGTCTGGGTTTTTGCTCTACCCTCGGTGTGAGGGGGATTTTCTGTAATTTTCTATAATGTCCAGGAATTACACACTCCCCTTTAAGGGCACCATTAGTTAGGGTGACCATATTTTGGAAACCAAAAAAGAGGACAACATGGCTGGCCCCCAAGGAGGCGTGTCCAGCACCAAGGAGGCGTGCCCACCCGAACATAGCCTTGGTCACATGTCTGATTTTACAGCACACATTTAAGACAAATCTGTTCTACATAACATCTTAATGTTAAAATCTAGGGGTGTGATCCGCTCCGATTAGGAGCGTAGAAGCAGTAGCGGATTGGCCTGCTCCACCTTACCCAGAGGCGGAGTAGGAGCGGACCGCGGACCCCTAGAAGCAAGGCGAAGAGAAGCGACCATTTTTCGGAGCTCCTAGTTCAGGCGGAGCGCTCCGGTCGCCATCTTGAAAACATTTTGCCATAGGATTGCATTGCGGCAAATAATCGCGGATAACTACGTTCTTTTTGAAGCTATCGTTCTGGAAATTCTTGTGCTCAGAGAGTCGTGGATGGGGGTCATTTTGAGACCACTCTCACCTCTCTGCGTCGTGCGGGTCGCGTGCTATATTTTTTTGAAAATCGGGTCAACCGCGCGGCTCAAACGGCGTTTTCGGCTTTTCGCCCATAGGATTGCATTGAGGGAAAGACTCGGGCATAACTGGGTTGGTTTTTAAGCTATCATTCTGAAAATTCTGGTGCACAGAGAGTCATGGATGGGGGTCATTTTGAGACTACTCTCAACTTTCTGCGTCGTGCGGGTCGCGGGCTAGAAGTTTTTAAAAAATCAGCGGGAAAAATACCTTTTTCAAAGGGCTGAGGGGCAGAGTCAGCTCCCGGTCATGATCACATGATCCCAAAGTTAGAGGAGGGCATAGGCAAAACGGGTAACTTGGGATTCTGGGAAACTTCTCTTTCTTCATCTGAATGGGCTTTTCCCAGTGTTTTTTAAAACAGTAGCCCCACCAAATGCACAAACACAACCTGAAATCATATACTAAGCCAAGAATAAGAGATAGAAACACAGCACTGCTACCCACCCTAACTTTGGGGAACAACTGAAAAGATGTGGTGCAAGGGGATGAGCTCCCCTAGGGCATCTCATTGTGGACGTGCCCCCACTCTCTCCTGCACTGGAAGGCCATTAGAGCCTTCCAAAGAGAGTAAAACGGTGGAGCAATGCCTATTATGAGTCGAAGTGAGCGTTTACTTCTTAGTGGTGGAGCGATGCCTGTTATGAGTTGAAGTGAGCGTTTACTTCTTAATCTCAGAGCTGTTGGTGGCTGTCTTGAGTTGAACTGGCAGCTGCTTCCCCCTCCCCCGGGCACGTCCCCCTATTGCTGGTAAAAGACAGATATAGCCTTTTTAAAAAAAATTCTTCTTGCTGTTTATTGAGCAACACTGCTGCTTTTAATTCCACCCCTCCTTTGTTTATTTATTGATTTATTCCATTTTATATGCATTACTGGCTTATCCTTGGCTCACTTCCTTATGCCCCCAGAAATGCCAGCTGCATGCCTGCCTGCCTGCCTGCCTTCCCTCCCTCCTCCCCTGCCCACCTCGCAGGGATGTTGTGTGTGTGTGGCTTTGACTCAGGGGAGAAGTCCTTCCTGCGCTCACTTGGAGTTTTGGAAGTTCCAAATTTTGCAGGTTTAAGCCCCGCCAAAAAACAGGGGATGATGGGACTGCCTTGAGTCTCGGCGTGCGTATGTATCCCTGGATAAGCTGTCATGGTGGTGAGTTTGAGGTTTTTTTTTAACGTGCAAAATTGACGGAGCTATGGAAAGGGGTGTTGAATTTTCATAAATTCCCCAAAAATCAGGGGATGATGGGACTGCCTTGAGTCTCGGCGTGCGTATGTATCCCTGGATAAGCTTTCATGGTGGTGTGTTTGAGGTTTCTAACGTGCAAATTGACGGAGCTATGGAAAGGGGTGTGAATGGGGTGCCCGATTTTCAAAATTTCCCCAAAAATCATGGAATGATGGGATTGCTTTGAAAGTTGGCGTGCGTGTGTATACCCCCATGAGGTGTCATGGTGCCAAACGTGAGGTTTCTAACTTGAACAGAAAAAAAGTTGTATAATTTTTTAGCTTTCAATGCAAGCCTATGGGGGGAAAAACAGAGCTCCGGATCCGGATCCGGAGCTCCGAGCGGAGCGGAGCGGAAGTGGGTGGAGCGGGGGCGGGGCGGAGTGGCCCGATCCGGAAAATGGCGGATCTGCAAGTGAAGCGGAGCGGGGGGTCCGTGCACACCCCTATTAAAATCACTGAAATAAACAAGTGAGAGATTCAATGTCATTTTGATTTGTGGATGCCTTGCCTCTGCTGAGCTCCAGGTACCCGACTGCCCACCAAATCTGCAACAGGAAAGGTGCCCTGCTTGCCCAAGACTTCTTACCTAAAGACTAAAGATCCCCTTAATGCCAAGGGCTGAAACTGCTCAATGTGCAACACCCCAAAGAGGAGGTTTGACAACCTGAGTTTGAAGGATATGGCTCCAGCAGTTTTAAAACACAATAATTTTAAAACTTTGAACTTTTTTAAAAAAATCTTTAAAAAACAATGGATGAACAGATCTGATTCAAACTTGGCATGGCTAAATCTCTTCTTAAGAGCTGTCATGGTGCCAACTTTCTGCCCTTTATCTTTAAAAATGTCATTTTTAAAAAATAACTTTAAAACCTCAAACTTAAAAAAAAATCCTAAAACTCAATGGATGGACAGATCTGTTTCAAACTTGGCAAAGCTAAAGTCCTTGTTAAGAGCAATCATGGTGCCAAGTTTTATCTCTTTATCTTTAAAAATAACATTTTTTTTAAAAAAAAATCCTCAAATTTTAAAAAATTCCTAAAAATCAATGGATGAACAGATCTGTTTCAAATTTGGTATGACTAAAGCCCTTCCTAAGAGCTACCATCGTGCCAAGTTTCATGTCTTTATCTTAAAAATGATGGAGTTATAAGCATTTTTGTTAAGTCCCATTGGAGCTGCTCTTTGGAAAATCCGGATTTCCCCTCCCTCCTCCCGGATTTGTCATCAAAACCTCGGACAAATCCGGGCAAATCTGGTCATATGGTCACCCTACATTACTCTGTGTGTGTGTGTGTGTGTGTGTGTGTGTGTGTGTGTGTGTAAATGACACACTTTCTGGAGGTGTGCCATTCACCACCACTGCTCCAATCAGGGCCTTAAAGGGGAAAGTGTGTCATTCCCAGACATGATAGAAAAGGCCCTGATTGGAGCAGTGGGGAGGGGGCAGGAATGACATGCTTTCCCCTCCTCTACTCCAATCAGGGCCTTTATGGCCCCAGTTGGAGCGGACGAGGGGAAAGCATGCTTTTTAGGGCCTCTGGAAAGTGCATCATTAACCCTTGCCATGCTCATGGTGGCTGCCATTAGCATGGTGGGGAGAATAATGCGCTTTCTAGAAGCCCCGGAAAGCACGCTTCTTTCCCACTACTGGGTGTCCTCTTTTTTGGTTTCCCAAATATGGTCACCCTATGTGAGACAAAGTTTTATTTATTTATTATAGCACTTTTATCCTGCCCTTTAGCCATAGAAGGCTCTAAAGGCGGCTTACAAAAGTAATTTTTAAGGCAGTCCCTGCCCACAGGCTTCCAATTTTTAAAAAAATGACAAAAAAGGGAAAGGGGATTGAGAAGGAGGAGGGGGGAAAAGTGAATTTAGGCACTAGATTCTTAGCTAGACCTAAGGTTTATCCCAGGATTGTCCCGAGGTCATCCCTGTTCATGTAAATGATACACAGAATATCCCGGGAGCAGGCAGGGACGATCCCAGGATAAACCTTAGGTCTAGCTAAGGCCTTAGTTGCAAGAAGATATAAGTGAAGTGACATGGGGAAATTGGTGTTGTAACAAATGTTATGGAGAGTTGTATTACTTTATCTTCACCACAAATGTGTGGCCTGGCCTTCCAGTTAGTGTTCCACGGGAGAGAGCTAAAGGAAAAACTGATTTTGCACTTCCCTAACAGAAGCTGCACTGATTTTCGCATCCCGTGGCTTTTCTCCTAATGAACATTCCATGACATCACAAGAGTTCAGAGAATTACTAATGGAGGTTTGAAGGCACAGGCAGCAGCTTTTTTTTTTTTTTAAAGCAATACATATGTCACTCTATGTAGTCTGCCAGTGTGACTGGCAGGGACAAATCTACAATTACATTTTGTTGCCTAACAGTCAAAACAGAATGTCACAACTCTCACTGATACTGCACAGGAAGCCATGCTATTGAAGAGAGCAGCACAGTGAATTAAAATGTTCTCAGCACCAACTTTGTCTCTTTCACTAGAATTTCCCTGTAGATGCACTGGTCACATTTTCATATATGAATAAGTGAGTGAAAGCCCGTGGAGTAGATAAAGGTTTACTTCTGTTCAGCTAGATGAAGTTATTGGGAAAGAACAGCTTGGTTTGGAGCTATAATAAATCACTTGAACAAGTCATACAGTCCTGTCTCAGCTCTCATAATAATACCTGGACTATTCCTAATAAGAAAGCTAAAAAAATGCTTTGAAGATTAGAAATAATCAGTGTGGTATTGTTCTCTTATCGCCCTTTCCTGTGTTTGTTGAAAACGTTGTCAAAACTATTACCATTCATCTATCCAACTCACAATGAAGTGATGTCATTGAGACGAAGGATTTCTTATTGAGTAAATCTGGATTGTTGGACCTTTCAGTCTGATTGAGAAACAGCAACGCTCCCATGGACTGAAGGACAAAGGGGCAGGGCCAAAATCCCAGCATATTATAGTTGAAATAATAATAATAATAATTCTTACCCGCCTCTCTGTTTGGATTGAGGCGGGAAACAACAATAAGTATAAAATACATAAAACTGAATTAAAAACATAGTATACATTATTAAAACATCTTAAAAACATCCTAAAATTCCACTGGATAGGCCTGCCAGAATAGATCAGTCTTTATAGCTTTCTTAAATGCTAAAAGACTGTTAAGTTGATGAGTCTCCTCCGGCAGGCCATTCCACAGTCTGGGAGCAGCAGAAGAGAAGGTCCTCTGGGTAATACTTGTCAGCCTAACTTTGACTGACTGAAGTAGATTCTTCTGAGAGGACCTGAGTGTGTGTGGCAGATTGTATGGGAGAAGGCGATCCCACAGGTAGCCTGGACCCAAACCATGTAGGGCTTTAAAGGTAATAACCCTTTATACTTCGCCCAGAAGATTTTACTGCCACCAGCTAAGCTTTTTAACCTTTCAGAGTGGGGAAAATGTTGTGCAAAGCCAGGGACACCAAATGATTAAGGAAAAGGGGGCCTCAGGCCAGGGAAAGAGGGCATGGCCAGCTGGGGACCCCAGGAGAGCAGGATTGGGCTCCTGGACCTGAGGTTCCACACCCCTCATCTGCATCGTAGTAGGAAATGTTACCCTACCCTCCCTCAGACCTGTGTGTATACCACATTAAGGCATAGTCTAACTCTTGCTTCTTTTATTTTAGTTTTTTGGTGGTGGTGGTGGGGGAGAATTTTAGTGTTCACAGGTATGTAGGGAAATTTCACATGATACAAAACTGGAACCAAATTAAAGAAATACTCCCCCCCCCAAAAAAAAACTTTCCTCAATCCACCATATATTATTAATATTAATATTATTTATTAAATTTCTATACTGCCGCTTAGCTGAAGCTCTCTGGGTGGTTTACAAAAGATTGAAATATTTAAGAGCTATCGTGGGGCTAAGTTTCATCACTTTATCTTTAAAAATGACAGAACTCTAAGCATTTTTGTTTATTTCCATGGACTATAATGGAGTGGTTACCCAAAAACCGATCAAAGCTCTGATGGGGCTCCTCCCCACTCCACAGGTATTCAAGGGTTTTTAAACCATTCCACAAACTCAAAGCTTCAATGGAGCTCCATCGAAGCTTTGAAGCTTTGAGTTTTTGGAGCGGAGAGCATAGCTCTAATGCATAGGATTGTACTATTTAACGATCTCCAGTGATCCTTTGGATGAGTTGAGATTAGAATCCGATCACCCATGTGGCACAAGGTCACATTAGCTTCTTAACAGAAAACCGTAAAACTCCCAATAAGAAAGCAGAGCTTTTGTACAAAACTATTGTTTAGTTAAGTCACTTCAGGGAAAAAACTGCAATACTTCACAAGAGTATTTGCATAGCTGTCCTTTAGCTTAACGTGTGGTTTATTCACAAGGTGTTGTTTTCTGGCAAGAGGTGACATGTTTCAGTACCTTTCTTAAACACAATAATCTGTTTGCATTAATGCTCTTTTCTGCACCATGGACTACAATGTTTACTGGCGAATAATGTTGTGGCTTTTTATTTTGTTTCTCCAGGCTTTATTTTAAGTCCTTGATCCTTAAAAAATTATAGAGAAATCATGGAGTGTGCAATTGACTTTTAAAAACACATTCCAGACTCACAGATAAATGGAGCATTACACAGGGGAGAATTCTTTGAATGTTTGCATATTAATTGCTTCCAAGGCATAAACTGGTTTCCTGGAGAATGAAGAGTAAGTCATTTGTTAAAGATTAAAGGCCATCCCATTTTTAAAAGAAAAATAATAATAACAAACTCCGAAGAATGAAAGAACATGAAATTGCTTTCTTGTCTGATAAGACTTTTATCTTCCATCCTCATACTAAATGAGCTTTGCTAAGAAATAACATTTTTATAAGTTAAAAAAAGAAAAGAGTTTTGCCGCAATCAAGAATCAACAAGGCATTGCTCCCAAGAAGACCCCAGTTGGTTCAGCAGATAGAATGTTGGCCTTGGGCCAAAGATGCATGGATTCAAATCAAATCCTTGCTCCGGTGGAGGCTGGTGGCTCTGATATCAGTGGGGTCAGTGAATCCATTCTGGGTTTCAGTCAGAACCAGTCTCCAAGTATAGCTAGAGTGACCAGATACAAAAGAGGGCATGGCTCCTGCAGCCTAAACTGTTGTGATGAAGAGGGAATTTCACCAGGTGCTGCATGCATACAAATGATACCTGCTGAAATGCTCTTTTCTATACAACTGTTAAAGATACTGATTGAGTCCTTATATACTCGACATGCCTCCGCAATTCACCACACATAGGACACTATCACTCAGGAGATAAGTGAGTTTATATTGTTATATGAGTAAGTATTTTTATCTTTGTAATATGAAATCTACCTTTTGATTTCACTTTATTTTAAATTGTTTTAATTATTTTACATGAATTGTTATATATTATTATTATTAATAATATTTATTTATAAAGCACCATCAATTTTCATGGTGCTGTACAGAACAAAACAAGCCCATCTGCCATATGGCTTACAATCTATATCTCAGGGTCTCATCACAATGAATTTTAGAAAACTGTTTTAAAGTATATTGTATGAGCGTTTATGATTGCCCCATTCCCTACTTTTGTAAAACTATATCTTTTTAAAATTTCCTTTATATTGCCCTGATGAAGGACTTTATATAGTCCGAAACGCGTCGGTAATAATAAATCCTTTTGGACACACTCCTGGTTCCACCCCTTGCCTTTTGGCTCTTTTGCTCACTCATTGAGCCAGTGGCCAGGAAGGATGGGAACTGTAGTACAATAAAATCTATGGGGCTGTGTTTGGGAAATATTACTGCTAGGCTTTGGATTGATTAATCAGAGCGTTGCTCTGTCCCTCTGTATTTGGAAGAAGGACTTCCGCAATGAAGTGTCAAATGAAAATAAGATGAGTAGGAATAGAAGCCAAGAGTAATGAATAAACATTGTCTTGGGAAAGAGAGAGAGAGAGAGAGAGAGAGAGAGAGAGAGAGAGAGAGAGAGAGAGAGATTGCATAAATAACGAACTTGTCCTTGGAGAATAAAAGGCAATGTTTTCATGAAGGAATGCATGCAGTGTAACTTGTCAGTGGAAAAAGTTAAAAGAGGAAAGAAATGTATATATGGAAAGAAATTCAGGGAAGTGAAGGAATTTGGAAGAGAAACAAATTATGGGTTGACATGCTGAAAGAATTAGAAAGGAAGGAGAAAGTGAACAGGAAAGTTGAATAGATTTTTGTTGTTGTGGGACGGGAGGGGGGGCGGAAGCAGGGCCGGGTAATGTTGAAGTGTGTTCTGGAGACATGGACTAGATCTACACTACTGCTTTACAGTGGCATTGAAGTGCTCTGGTAACTGTTGGGGCACAATCCATATTCCATGCTTTCATAGTGTTATTTCCTGTTTTTTATTCCATATTCGCAATGATTTGACACAAGGTGTAGATCTGGGCTGACATAGGCCCTTTCTACACCTAAGGATTATCCCAGGAAAATGGAGGGGTTGTCCCTACCTGCTCCTGGGATCCCCTGTGCGGCATTTGGATGCACAGGGATGATCCCGGGACAATCCCAGGATAAATCCCTTAGGCTATGGACAGGGACGGGGCTGGTTTGTGGTGGTTGGATTAGCAAAGGGAATGGACACAAGAGACACAAGACGGGGATAGCATGATCAGTATTCTTCGTTCCATCAGAACAATAGTTTAAGATTGTTTGCAGAAGACTGAATATTTCAGAGAGACATTGACTGAAAGCGAGGTAATGTGATTGGCAGTAGTTAGATTCAGTGAAAGGATTCTCTCTCTTTCCTGCCAGGTATTTATTTTCACCAGAGGTAATGCTGCCTGCCAGTTGGCTGAGAAAATGTAAGATGGGGACAATGTGAAGCTCTCCAAGGGTTCCTATGTCTTCATAACCTCTCTGCGATGTTCTCAGGCTGGCTTCCTGATCTCTCTCTCTCTCTTTCCCCCTGGACCCATCTCTTTGCCATTCCATTCCATTTTTCATTCAGCATTGCCCACTTAGGCAATGTGAAGCAGGGAGGGTGACCCATGTTTGGCTGTAATGGTACACCAGCTTTGCTGGGAATTTTGGCTTTTCATTCATGAGCAGCACGCCTTCAACCCTTCCCCTTTTTGACTCATATACCATTCTCTGACTTATTCAGTCCCTTTTTCATTTTTCCTTTCCTATACTCAGTGGCATGGCTACGAATGGACCATGGGGTGTAGGCCCAGAGCCTGGAGTCCAAGGGACCCCCAAAGAACTCCTTAAATGTGGGCCACCTCCCTCTCTTTCCAGCCTAGTCGGCCACCCTGGCAAAACTAGTAACAGGAAATGCTGGAGCAGCTGGCTAGGTGAGCCTGCACTGTGCCACGACATTTAATTTTCTTCTTCTTTAGCAGTCTGAACCAATCAAATGTTACCTTTGGGAGTAATAAACAATGAGGGCAAATGATTTTTTAAAGACTGCCCCTTCACCACTCCTGTGCCCTCATTGGCTGTGACCGCCACCCCCCCCCCCCAAAGGCAGTGTCTGATTGGTTCAGATCTCTACTAGTCAAAACCTAAGGTTTTTTAATAAATAAATAAATAAATAAAAATTAACGATGTATCACTATTTCTTTTGCAAGCGCAGGGCTGGGCTAGGAGCAGAAGGAACCTCTGATGCTACTGCCAGGTTAACAAAACAAAACAGAAGAGGCAGGGAGGGCTGGTTGGAACTGGGGCAGCAGGAAGGCTGGGTGGCAAAGCCAGAGGCATCAGACCCCCACAGAGAAATAATTTGCCCCCCCTTACCTAGCTGCAACCCTACCTACATTTCCTTTCTTTGTGTCACACACATTCAGATGTAATGATAAGCCAAAAATTGCTGAAAATTCTGACCTACCATTCATGAGTAGAATGCTCATCACCCCACTTGGCTCCTCCCACCAGTGGGTGTGGCTAAACTAACCAAAAAATTAAAAGCTTCCCATTATGCCCAAAGCTTAATTCTTGGTCTGTCATTCCCACAACAAACTGGAGGCTGAAGCCAAGGTTTGAGGTTAAGAACATAAGAAGTGCCATGATGGATTAGACCAAGGGTCCATGTAGTCCAGCACTCTGTTCACAGAGTGGCCAACCAGCCATCGGCCAGGGATGAACAAGCAGGACATGGTGCAACAGCACCCTCCCACCCATGTTCCCCAGCAACTGGTGCACACAGGCTTACTGCCTCGAATACTGGAGATAGCACACAACCATCAGGGCTAGTAGCCATTGATAGCCTTCGCCGCCAGGAATTTATCCAACCCCCTTTTAAAGCCATCCAAATTGGTGGCCATCACCACATCTTGTGGTCGTGAGTGCCATAATTTAACTATGCGCTGTGTGAAGAAGTACTTCCTCTTATTTGTCCTGGATCTCCCACCAATCAGCTTCATGGGATGACACTGGGTTTATTGAGAGAAGGAGAAAGATGTCTCCCTAGCCACATTCTCCATACCATGCATAATTTTGTACACCTCTACCATGTCCCCCCTTAGCCTCCTTTTTTCCAAGCTTAACAATCCCAGCTGTTGTAACCTTCCCTCATAGGGGAGATGTTCCAGCCCCTTAATCATTTTAGTTGCCCTTTTCTGCACTTTTTCCAGCTCTATAATGTTCTGTCTCTTTTTTAAAGGCAGCAAGAAATCAGCTTATGGGTTTGCTTCCTTGTTAGTAACTGGCTACTTTAGCTGCTCCCACTAGTGGAAGAAGCCAAGCAGGGGTGATTGGACAGCGTACATGAGCACACTACTGCTGAACAACAAGCCATAGTTCTCAGCAGTTCTGGCTTATTGTTACATCTAAAAATGGGCAGTGTGTGACACAAGGAAAGGTAGCATGGAAAAAAGGGGGGAAGAAAAAAGGGGGCTGAATGACACAGTGAGTGATCAAAGGGAAAGACTGAAAGCACCAATGGACAGGAGAACCTTCTATGTTAAAAGTAAACAATAGGATGTGCTGATGTAGTAGAAAGCTGAAGGAGCTAAATGTGTCATCTGAGAAGTCTCACAGAAGAAGGTCCATACCTAAGTGGTAAAGCAGGAGAGGGCAGAGCTCACATTTGCAGCATCTGCTTTGTTTTGAAGGAAAACCTTGAGATCCACCACCTGGAGCCAGGTGCAGAAGACATGGATTGAAAGAACATTGCATCCAGGAATTTGTTTTGTGGACCAGACTGAGCTCACTATCATTCTGCACATTTGGTTGTGGACTCGTTTTGGAGTCATGTGGTTGTTCCCACTGTTGGTCTACTGGGAGTCAGAAATCCTTTTGGACCGACCCAGTTCAAATCAGCCGTTAGTCCTGATCTACCTTCTGCCCATATAGTTTGCATTCAAGAGGTCCCGGGTGCAATCTCTTTGTATTTCCAGTCCCCTTTTGCAGTAAGGGACTAGTAAGACTGAATTTAGGGGCAGTCGGAAAGTTGGGAGATTGGGTTTGCACACGCTTGAACTATCCTGCCTGATTATTGAGTCAGTGCAGAAGACGTGCTTTGAGCACTCAAAATAAATGCTGTTATTAGGAATCACCTACGTTCAACGACATTTCAAAACGTTATCATTGCTGCCAACAAACAGCTGATGAATTCAGCTCTCTTTCCCTGGCCATTCGCGCGACATTGCTTCAAGTTATGCCGAAAAGTGCTAGCTTTCCATGGAAGGTTGTGGGATAGCAACTGACTTTTTGAATTGTAGCTCTTCAGTCCAGTTGAAAGGCCATTAGAGCAGGAGAGTTGGAAGGGAAGACGCATCTGCTATTCTTTGAGGAACTCAAAATGTTGGCTCTGCTCCTAAACCTTGAATTAAGTGTCCATGGCTCACATGGCAACAGTTTGCAGTATATAATGAATCTGTTTAATTTAAATTATTTTACAAAAGGGGAAAAAATAGGAGAAGGACTAAAGAGTCAGAAGCATCTGTTTAGGATCTATATTTTACTTTCCAGCCCCTCCTTCCAGCCCCCACTGCTTTCTGATGTATTTGCCTCCCATAAATTTGCTTCATTCATCATCCAGACCAATGCTTTGGTTACTGGAAACAGTACAGACATGTGGAAGTGCTATAGATAAAAATGCAATGTCTGGAGATTAGTTTAGCTTCCTATTATACTAACATTGAACACTTGCAGAGAGCAGTGTCGAATAAAAACCTATTTAAAATCAGTGGCTGTTCTCAGTGGACGCAATTTGCAACTTATTTGCTCCAGAATCGTGCTTATTGAAGGCCCGCAGAACTACTCAGGAACAAATTGTGTAATGTGTGTGATCTGAACTCAGTGGACTGCTAGAAAGAAAGCAGAGAGGGGGGACTAGATGAGCAAAGCAGTTTAGACTAGATGACTAATCTTGGCACCAGACCTTTCTGAGATTGTTGATGTAGGGTTGATGCCCCAGATTTTAAACGCTAGCAAGTGTTGCCAAAATGGAGCAACTTCCTTGCTGTTTTGGGTTCATCTACAAACCACAAAGTTCTAAGTCTCCCTGCACCTTGACACTATGATTTCTAAGTGGAGGTCTTTGGGTAAGGAGAGAATTTTGTTCAGTTTGCAGTTTGATATGGATTTACCAAGCCAATCTGCAAACAGGAATACAGTTATCCTTCGCTCTCTGCACTTCTCCGGATTTTGTGATGCAGTTTTCCAAATAAAAAATTGTGTATATTATGGGAAACAATTTTTTTTTACCTGTTACATTTATATCCTGCCTTTTCCTCCAAGGAACCCAAGGCAACTTTCATGGTCCTCCTCTTCTCCATTTTATCCTTACAACAAACCTCTTAGGTACATTAGGATGAGAGTCAGTGATTGACACAACGTTAGCCAATAAGCTTCTTGGCAAAGTGGGGCATAGAACCTACTCAGTCCCAGTCCAACACTCTAACTACTACACCACACTGGCTCTGTGTATATTAATGAAAAACATGTATAAAAAGCATTACATAAGGGAAAACTGCTTGCAAAAAGTGTGTATATTCGGTAAATGTGTATGTACCAAAATACTTATATTAGGCAAACGTGTACAAACATGCATATATTAAGAGAAACACGTATGAAAATGTATACAAATGTTTGTGTGGACTTAAAAAAAAAAGTTGCAAACTGATGTGGAAATTTGATAGAATGAACTGACAGCTGGAAGAAAGAGAAACTGAAAGGACAGATGCCTGCCTCCCCAAGGAGGGCCAGTCTTTTGGTCTGAGACACCGCTTCCATTTTGGATTAAAGTTGGAAGTTTGCCCATTGCCCAGTCAGCCACAGTTTGCACAAACACAGCATCAGCGTGTTTTGATCAGCAGGAATCTGCCACCCCCGTCAGAGTTCCTGATTCCCTTTGAACTTAGCGACAATCCTCAGAGGAGCTTGGAGGGACGGAGTTAATTTATATCATATATCTTTTCCTGTTGTTATGTAAAGCATTTTGCAGTGGCTTGGTCTTGAATAGGTGATTAAGGCCCATTAACTTTATGAGAAGCCTGCTCCTGGTGGAGATGACAACTACTAGAACTGGTTTGTTGATATGGTTCAACACGGCTGCCAGTATTTCTGGACTCTCTGTGGGGGCTTGGATAGGGTGAATGTCAGGATGAGTGCCTGCACTTCAACATTTACCACTACACCACATGGGAGTGCTTCTGGATCCATTGCTCCAAATGACAGCCCAGATAAGATGCGACGGCCAGGAGTGCCTACTATCAGCTTCGGCTGATACACCAGCTGCACCCCTTCCTAGAGTCGGAAGACCTAAAGATGGTAGTGCACGCAATGGTAACTTTGAGGCTCGACTTCTGCAATGCGCTCTACATAGGGCTACCTCTGTGCCTAGTCTGGAAACTTCAACTAGTTCAAAATATGGCAGCCAGGTTGGTCACCGGTACACCTAGAGGTGACCACATCACACCAATCTTAAAATCCCTTCACTGGCTGCCAATAAGTTTCCAAGCGAAGTATAAAGTGTTGGTTATTACCTTTAAAGTGCTACATGGTTTGGGTCCAAGCTACCTGCGGGATCGCCTTCTCCCGTACAATCCGCCCCGCACACTCAGGTCCTCTGGGAAGAATCTACTTCAGCTAGCAAAAACTAGATTAACAACTGTTACCCAGATGACCTTTTCTTCTGCTGCTCCCAGACTGTGGAATGGACTGCCGGAGGAGACTCGTCAACTTAACAGTCTACTAGCATCCAATAAAGCTATAAAGACTGATCTCTTCCAGCAGGCCTATCCAGTGGAATTTTAAGAT
The DNA here is from genome assembly GCF_023053635.1 of Elgaria multicarinata webbii. NCBI lineage: Eukaryota > Metazoa > Chordata > Lepidosauria > Squamata > Anguidae > Elgaria > Elgaria multicarinata. The sequence goes on along the minus strand of NC_086175.1, from coordinate 21,817,355 downwards.
GTTTTTAGAATGTTTTAGGATGTTTTTTAACAATGTATATTATGTTTTAATTAAGTTTTATGTATTTTATCGCTTATTGTTGTTCCACACCTCGATCAAATGGAGAGGCGGGTAAGAAATAAAATGATGATGATGATGATGATGATGATGATGATGATGATGGCATGATTAGTAAAGACATCATACGACAAGATGTAGTGATGGCTACCAATTTGGATGGCTTTAAAAGGGGGTTAAATTCCTGGAGGAGAAGGTATCTTCTGAAATATCTCTGGATGTCCTACCATGTGCTGCTGAAGTTGCGCTACAAAACATCCACTAGAGTGAACTGTCCCATTCAATACTATGAGCTGCAAAAGGAGGGGAAGTTTTCAATTACAGACCACATGGTCATCCCTCTTCTTGTGTGTAATTCAGCTCATTACAATTGCACAAGAGAAGCAGGAAGCAAAGCACCAGTAAGCAAACTCAATTTCCCTTTGATCTAAAGAAGTCCATGGATTCACAGAATGGTTGTGATCCAGAAGGCCATTTGAGGTCCCAATAGTAAAGCTGTGCTAGAGTACAGACAATGAATCATTCCATATCCATCCGTTGCAAAACCTCAGCTGCATACACAGTTCCACTTTACTGGATCACTATCAATAGTGTGGGAATGGCGGTAATGTTTTGTTTAAAAGAATGGAAGAGGATGGGGAGATAAAAGAGTTTCATTGCTCTTAAAAAGTTCCCATTCTTCCTTCCAAGCACTCTGCAATAATTCAGATGATATATTTGGTATCATCTGCAGCAGTTAAAATAGCAGCTAACATAGGAAAAGGTTACATCATGCTTTAGCCTGAACCATACACATCTGAAACCCTCTCGTAGCTCTTTATAGCTTCTTTTGCTGTGATTTTCAGCCAATGAGTCCATCCACATGTTTCCACTGGTTCCAGTGAGTAAAGAGAAACTAGAGATGATAGACAAAGAAAAGATGGTCCCTGCATTAGTGTGAAGTTGAACAGACTCCATATAGATGTGGTTGGGTTAAACATTAAATTCCATCTGCTTTACTGGATGGCCAATTCACACAGCCCCCTTGGTAGTCAAGCACTCTTAAACTAGGCCGACCGTATGAAAAGGAGGACAGGGCTCCTGTAGCTTTAACAGTTGTATTGAAAAGGAAATTTTAGCGATGTCATCTGTATATATGGAGAACCTGGTGAAATTTCCTCTTCATCACAACAGTTAAAGCTGCAGATGCCCTGCCCTCTTTTAAATCTGATAGCTCCTGCACCTTTAACTGTTGTGATGAAGAGGGAATTTCACCAGGTTCTCCATATATACAAATGACACCTGCTGAAATTCCCTTTTCTATGCAACTGTTAAAGATACAGGAGGCCTGTCCTCCTTTTCATATGGTCACCCTAATATATACAAATGACACCTGCTGAAATTCCCTTTTCTATGCAACTGTTAAAGATACAGGAGGCCTGTCCTCCTTTTCATAGGGTTACCCTATTTAAACCCCATTCAGAAGGGTTGCTTATGCATTGAAAGAATATAGGAATTAGCCCCACCCCCAGCATAGCATGTGCCAACTAGCCCTGCCCCCAGGCATCTGTGAGTACAGCACGAGTACACTACAGCAGGGAGGGAGTCTTTGCTCACATAGCTGCAGTCACCAAGGTCCCCTCATTGCAGATGTTCATGCCAGCGCAAGGCTAGTTGGTATGTACTACATTGTAGGATGGGGCTACCCTGTACAGCCCCACTCCCCCCCCCCCATTGTTTCAACATAGGAGCAATGCTTCTGAAGGGGGCCTTAGTCCTGAAGTATGCTCATGGCTTGGCATCCATCAATGAAAAAGCATTAAACGCAACCTAGAAGATCCTTTTTAAAACCATAGCCCATGGTTGGAAAACACGCAGAAGCATGCCAAACTGGAGACTGTACTCCTGCCAAACGAGTCAGGTGGCTTGTTTTTTGTGTTGTCATGTTTCTCTAAAAACTCCTTTTTTTGATGGGAGGCAAATGACGAGGCCTGCTAGGTAATCTATTTATTTATTTATTTATTTATTTATTACATTTTTATACCGCCCAATAGCCGAAGCTCTCTGGGCGGTTCACAACCTACAAAGCTTTTATTAAGCAACAAACCGCTTCCACTTGAAGAGAGTTTAATCTCTTGGAAGCTTCTCCCTAGGCAAAACTATGCAAACTAAGCAAGACAATTGTCTGACTAAGGAGAACGGGAAGCCTTTCCCCGAACGCCCGTAACTTCAGAGAGCTTGGTGCAGAGGCAGGTTCTGGCACAATTCTAACTGGACCGACCTTCTCACACCTTCCTTCCGCTCCATGCATCTTAGCTTCTGGCAGACCCTAGCATCAGCTAGCTTGTCGGGGCGCTCTCCTCCGGAAGAAAGATCACTTCCCACTGAGTGTGTAGGATTTGGCCTTGAGGAGATAAGCTCTGGAGAGGGCTGACTCCCAGCTGGTGAATCGCCCGTGAGAGCTTCCTCCCCCACTGGTACAGGCTGGCTGGTGTCTGGCGCCACCTCCTCTAGTTCCGAATCTGAGTCTGATTGATTACCTGAAACACCTTCTCCCAAAACAGGGGCAGTAGGGTTAGCCATGACATGTGGCTGTTTCAATCCTATAGATTATTTGTCTTCAGTGGTGGCAGTACAACTAGTTAATGAGCTGCTAACGAACTGAAGACAAACTTGGCCTTTTCCATCATAGTAATTTATGTGACCATAAAACACACCCATGAGGTCTAGTAGCACTGCAATAATATTTCCTGCCAGTACTCCGAATGTCATCATCTTTGCCAGGTTTGCAAAACCTGTGGCCCCTAGAGCTTAATACAATGGACTAGTGTAGCAGTCATATGTAAAGTGGTGGCCTTCCAGACTCTGGCTGTGGCCAGAAGACAGAGATAAAGCTCATGTTTCCTGCCTGGTTGTGAGTAGATTAAAAAAAGAAATAATAATAATAATAATAATAATAATAATAATAATAATAATAATTTCTTACGTGCCTCTCCCTCTGGATCTAGGTGGGGAACGACATTAAATACAACAATACAATACATAAAACTGGTTAAAAGAGCATATAAAATTGATACAATATTAAAATAAGAATCATAACATCTTAAAATTCTTAGGTTTAAAATTCATCTGGCCTGCTGGAAGAGAGCAAAGCAAAGCAGGAGGCTATTCAAGCATCTTGCAGACCACAGTAGACCACCTTATACAGCTCAGGACCACAATATCTGATGGAACGCCTCTCCCAACATGAACCTACCCATACGCTACGTTCAGCATCTAAGATAGCATATGGGTAGGTGCCTGCTCCGAGAGAGGCTCAGAAGATGGCAACAAGGGAGAGGGCCTTCTCAGTGGTGGCCCCCCCAATTATGGAATGATCTCCCTGGAGAGGCCTGTCTTGCACCACCATTACTGGCATTTTGGCACCAGGTCAAAACTTGTCTCTTTTCCCAGGCATTTAGCAGCATTTGAGTTTTTAATCAATCTCAGATCTATTTTTAGGTCTGGCCGACAGCTCAAAGTTGTCTTTGTGTATGCTGTCTGATTTGCATTTTTATGGTTTAAAATATTGTATGTTGTTTTTAATGTTTTGATCTTTTGTAAACCGCACAGAGAGCTTTGGCTATGGGATGGTGTAGAAATGTAAATAACAACAAGAACAAGAACAATAATATGATTACTGCATGCCAAGCAACAACGTCGCCAAATGTGTAGGACGATCTCTAGGATGGCCACCTCTGCACTGCCAAAAAAAGAGGACATGATCTGCATAAAATTTGTCTATGGTAATGTATATGGATGGATAACAATTTTATTTAAATAGAAATGCTATGCATCTCAACATAGTGGGGAATAATGTGACCAGGTGACCTGAGTCCCTCCTCAGTCTGCTGTCCAGATAAGGCTTCTGTTTGCTTTCCCTTCTTACGGTTCTTTATCTTTAAACCAGACTTGGACTAGCCAGCACTTCAAACAGAAGATGTCTTCAAATAGAGGACTGCCTTCTGTAAAGTAGGACACATGTGGTAGTATCCAATGGTAGTCTGATTTAGAGTAGACCCATTAAAATGAATGGGTTTTAAGTTAGTCAGTTTAAGTCTTATTCATTTCAATGAGTCTACTCGAAATAGGACTAGCACTGACAACAAAGGTCCGCATAGTTAAAGCAATGGTATTCCCCATAGTAACCTATGGTTGCAAGAGCTGGACCACAAGGAAGGCTGAGCGAAGGAAGATAGATGCTTTTGAACTGTGGTGTTGAAGGAAAATTCTGAGAGTGCCTTGGACTGCAAGAAGAGCAAAGATACTCCATGAAATAAAGATACTCCATGAAATAAAGCCAGACTGCTCACTTGAGGGAATGATATTAAAGGCAAAACTGAAGAACTTTGGCCACATAATGAGAAGACAGGATACCCTGGAGAAGAGGCTGATGCTAGGGAAAGTGGAAGGCAAAAGGAAGAGAGGCCGACCAAGGGCAAGATGGAGGGATGATATTCTGGAGGTGACAGACTTGACCTTGGGGGAGCTAGGGGTGGCGACAGCCAACAGAAAGCTCTGGCGTGGGCTGGTCCATGAAGTCACGAAGAGTCGGAAGTGACTGAACGAATAAACAACAAAATTAGATGCTACTCATGGCCACCCTAAGGTTCCCCCCAACGTCTTGACTTACACACTTTCTATTTGACAATGAAAAATTAAACACAACCATAGCAGCATCCTTTTTTTAACCACAGCCTTAGATTTCTCATCAACCCACTGAATTTCCAAAGCCTCATCAAGCTTGCTGGTCATGGAATTATTTCAAATTCCACATCTGATAAACCCTACAATTATAAAAGCACTGTAATTATACATTTGCAAAGATATAGTTAAGTTAATAAAATCTATTGTATATCGAACAAAGACATTCCACAGAAAGTACAGCATTTGAAATAGAGAAAGTAAGAGGGTTTGGGGTTGTTTTTGTTTTGCAGGTGGAGAGGGGATTATGCATACGGGCAGCATGATTAAAAACTAAGTGAAAGTTGTTCAAGATGAGTACTCTCAGCTTCCTGTTACACCGGGGCTGGGAACAAGAAACTGTTGAATTCTAGTCTTAGAAAAGCCACTGGATGTTGGAAGGAAGCTGATTTCCTTTTCTTCTTTAGAGTGGTCTCTTAAACCAAACAAACAGATATGGCTTAGTTAAGCTAAATAAAAAGCTAGCTGGCACTATGTTTTGCCAAACTAATCATTCAGATTCATGCAACCCAGATGCTCTGTTCTTCAAAAAAATAACAACGTAACAACTACACCCACACCACATGCATATACACTACACACACACACACACACACACACACACACACACACACACACCTAAGAGCATATTTATTAAATTTATATCCCAAGTTTTACACAACAAATAGTGCTCAAGGTGGCTAACAACAAAATTAAATACAAAATGTGAATTAAAAATGTAAAAGCCCATCAGTTAAAAGCACATCAATGAAAAGAGAGAGATCAACAGCATCCACCCTACTCCAATAAACAAGATAGCTTTAAAAGTAGGGTTGCCATATTCTGAATCCACAAAATCGGAACAATTTTTGGAGTGGGGTGGGGGCTCGGATTTTTTTACAAAAACCACCTGAGCAATATGTAAAGGTCTAGGAAAAGAAAGAAAGCTATCTAAGCTTTGGTTATCTAACCACTGCAGTCCTGTGTGTGTCTAGTCAGAAACAAACCCTCTTAAGTTAAATAGGACTTATTCCCAGGTAAGTATGCATAGGATTGCAGCCTAATGTACTTAAGCACCTGGAAATAAATAATAGGCAAAGAACAGTTTAAGCAAACAAACAGAAAGAAATGACACTAAATTACATTTCTCCACCAGTTCTCAAAAGCTAGAAGAGACTTCAATATGGAGACTTAGGCCAGATCTACACCAAGCAGGATATTCCACTATGAAAGTGGTATATAAAATGCAGGAGCCATACCAAGTAGGATATAACACTATGGGCGTTACTAGACGAGGCTCTAGCGCGCGTTACCTTCCGCAGTCACGTCGAGGCTTACAGATGACGTTCACGAGGATCCGCCATTATCCTGCGGTGAAGCCTCTTTCTCCTGACTTTAAAAAAGTGAGTTTTAGGGCGCCTTTTCCTGCCGTCCCGCAGTAAATTGGAGTACGTGTGGGAGGATGTGAGGTCACTGTGGTCCGCACTGGGCAGGAAAAGGCGTGCTAAGGGGGAGTGGTCAGCGGCTTCGGTCAAGCCGCCTCCGCCATTTGCGCGCAGTCCGCCAGCTGGGGCAGCGTGGCGGAGTGGCTTTTTTTTTTTACTCCCCCAGTGACAGTTTGCGCAGGAACGGAGGAACGGAAAAGTGGCTAGTGTGCTGCTGGGGTGTGTGGGGGATGGGTGGGGGATGTGCGCCTGTTCTAGTGGTTTTTTTTAATTTCCCCAGTGACAGTTTGCGCAGGACCGGAGGACCGGAAAAGTGGCTGGTGACTCCTTGCAGTGGGCAGCTACCGTGGCCGCATAATGGCGGTGCTGTACGCTGCCTGTTAGTGTGGGTACCAGGCTGGCAGAGGGCAGAGCTGTTTGTGGGCTGCTGCCATGGCTACGGCCAGATGTGGGTTGGCTCCTTGGGATGGGGCACAGGGCACAGAGGCGGTCATCGCCGCCGACACCTCAGAGGCATGATGGGAGATGTAGGCACAGAGTGGCCATGCAGACGATTGACCTCGGGTCATATGACACCCGCCACGACCCCCATCAGGAAGTGAGCGCATCAATGTTGACCCTCAACAGCACCAGCAGCACTTCAGCTGGCACTGGCACTGCCGCCGTTGCCGCCGCCAGGGCCGGCGGCGGCATCGCTGATGGCTGCGCAAGTTTGCGGTCTTTCGGACGTGCGCAAACCGTGCAGCGAGCGAAAAAAAAAGCCGCGGCAATCAGGCCGGTGTGGCTGCGCAACCGTGCTCGCGGCGGCAGCAGCACAACCGGCGCAAACTTCCGCCACAAATCGAAGGCAGGTGTGGATCATGAGGCGTCACGGCTGAACGGGAAAATCCGCTTTCACCGCTCCTCAACGACGGAACACCCGGTAGGTCTAGCAACGGCCCCAGAAAGCGATATATGGCATGTGTCAATGGGCCCCAACAGTTGTCAGTGCACTTCAATACCTCTATAAAGCAGTAGTGTGGCTCCTGTCTCTTATATACCACTTTCATAGTGGAATATCCTGCTTGGTGTAGATGAGCCCTTACACTCCACTGCTCAGGCTCAGGGCACCATTTCGGAGGTTGGAATTTCTCTGGCCAGCTGGAACAGGAATCTGGAATTCTTGACTGACTGGCTGGGACATATTGGAAATGCTTGGAAACCGAGACATTCCCGGTTTTCCGGGATGTATGGCAACCCTATTTTAAAGCAAAAGCCTCTCTGAATAAAAGCAGCTTTGTCTGCCAGCAGAAGGATGTGAAAGGTGGACCTAATCTGGCCTCTTTATAGTCTCCTTCATGTGGTCAATGCAAGAAAGATGTTCTCTGTGGGTTGTGCTGCTGGCCCTGTGCCTAGTGTCGCATGGCTTCCCCGTCCCAAATGTCTCTGTGTTGAGCATGGACGGCTGTGCAGAGAGGAAGATGGAACTCTGCACGATGTCCATGCTCAATTTGTCGATATCAGGGCTGTGGGAGCCAGGAAGTCTTAGAATGTTTTCCCACCGTGTGTGTGTGTGTGTTAATACAAACATGTCTCTGCGTAGGAGTTCCTACCTCCCCAATGTGTTGTTGCACTTCTGTGCTCACTCAGTATATATATAAAAAAAACCTCTGCCCTATAGCTGCATCATCTGCCAGCACCACCCACTTCTGCCAACCCACATGTGCAAGCAGTGTAACAGGGCACTCATACTCCCTCAACAGCACTCCTGAAATTGTGGTACACATCAGTGCCGTGCGCCCCGTGGATGCCGATCGCGGAAGCGGGGAACGTTCGGAAGCATCTCTCTTCCATGCCCCAAATGACAGGGTGGGAAACTGGTGGCCCTCCAGTTGTTGCATTTCAGTTCCCATCACTCCTGATCCCTGACCATGCTGGTTGGGGATGGAAGTTCAGGACAACATCTGGAGAGCCACAGGTTCCCAAGCCCTGCTATATGTCGTTCTGCTGGTTTGTGTGTTTGTGTGTGTAGCTTTCAGCAATTTATGTCCATGAACAACCAGTAACAGCATTAAGAGGGGAAAGAAAAAAACATTCTGGGGATGGGGAGAACGCTGGTACATAAATTGTGGCTTGCAGGGGTGAGTTTAACAGTGGTGTCACAGTAGTAATTTTTCAGGTCACTTGCTCACCTTTGCTCCCTTGAAATGCTTACTGCTTATGAAACAGTCTCTTATGAAAAAGACTAAGGGTGCAATCCTATTCATGTTTATACAGAGAGAGAAAAATCCTACAACTCCTTGCATTCTGGGAGTTGTAGGACTTTTTTCTGTTCAAACGTGCATAGGATTGGACCCTAAAAACAGTTGGTTTAGCCATTTCACTACAAAATTTGTGGGAGAAGATGCTAGAAAACTAGCAAATGTGCAGTTTTGAACATCTGGATGTATTCAGGAAGCCGCAGGTGGCTGACTGCTCAAATTTTTCTGACTAGTTCAACAAAACTTGTAATAGGAACCAAATGATTTCACCCTACCACTTAAAAAAAAAAAAGTTCAGAGCAAGCTGTACAGAATTTCATCTCTTTCTCTACTGTATTGGAGAAGGAAAAAAAACATATATGATACTTCAACAGAGGTTACTTAATGAGAACTATAGTGATTGGAAATTTATGACCATGGTAGACCCTAGAGGTAAAAGTATATGAAAAGCCTTCTTTCGGAGGAAAGAAAGAAACCTGAACAAAACATCTCCATCGCTGGGGAGGGTTTTATTATTTCTTTTAGATGCTTAACATGCCATATCCTCAAAGCTCTCAGAAGGACAGGAAAGGAAACACCCCTTTAAAACAACCTATAAAAAACGAGTCTTAGAATGTTATAATAGTCAGGAGAATATTGCATAGACTCCATCTCCTCGTCACACTAGACATCAAGCTAAATATGAGCAAAAACCGGGGGTGTTCTGCATTCAGGGCCAGGTACAGCAAATCAACTGTGCACTCTCTTTCATGGATGGATGGATCCATTAAGTCCATTTCCATGGACCTCCTCCTTTTCCTACCCCCCAAATCTGTTTAGTGCTGGTTCCATATAGATTATTTTTTAATAGAAAAAAACATCTGAACATAGTTTTGTGCACATTTTTCAAATGGATGTACTAATGAGTACATGGATGCATGTCTCCATTGTCTAATGCAGGGATGGGAAACTCCAGCACACCCACCTAATCCAGCCTATGAAGATTTTCCATCCAGCCCATAGAGAGTTGCCCCCCTTCACAAGCCCCCATGCATGTTCCCTTTGCCAGGCCTTCCCCCTAGAAGCTACCAGGAGCTTGGGGAGGAGAGGAATCTTTGCTGTTATCTCTGATTTCTAATCAAAGACCACAGCAGGGATTATCATGTGCACTGGTCCCCCCTCTTATTTACCTGACAGAAACATATTTTTCCTGCTCAGATCAATAACATTCTGGCTGGTTGGCTAATATAATTAATTTAAGCGTATGAGTAATTCTTTTATGCTGTAGGGTTGCTCCTCATCATGCTGGATACAGCTGCTAGTGGGTGGAGAGTGGGGAGGTATGTATTGCCAGGAGGATGAGAACTGCTCTGGCAACATTCAATGATACCATTCAAGATGCCAGTGTAAGAGAATGCCTGGGCTCTAGCCTGAAACCAGCCAGCATGATCCAGCAAGGAAAACACTTGGAGGAAGATACAATTGATACTTAAGAGGGCAATTTCTTCCACCTGCCACCTGTGAGTTGGAATTGGGTACCACAGTCCAATTCCACGGTAGGATTGGTTTCAGAAAGTAACATGGGTGGGTTGTGGCTCAACTCCATGACTTTTGAACGGTGGAATCCCACAAGAATCCATCTTTATGTAATTTGTTGTATGGTTATAATATTTATGATTTTCCAGCAACCTGGCTTGCATGGAGAGCATCCATGAATACAGAATGCTCTCCTCTTCAGAGTTAACGGCAACAAATATGCCAGTGGACCTGGGGCAGGGCTTGAAAACTCCCTCTCTGCCTGCATTTGCTCTACTCAGGTTCACAATGCTGTTCTGGATGAGGTTGTACACACCCTGGTGGAACAGGTGTGCAGCTTGGAGTTGCTCTTGGATTCAACATTGCCTCTTAAGGCCCAGGTGGCTTGGTGGCTTGGAGCTCCTTTTAGCTTTTACCAGTTTTATCTGACTCATCAGCTGCAGACTTCCTTGCATAACAATAGCCTTGCTACAGTGATATAGTCACTTCTAGGTTGGATTACTGTAAAGAACTATCCATGGGTCCACCCTTGAAAACTGCTCAGAAGCTGCAATTAGTAAAGAATTCTGCTGCTAGAATTCTGGCCAATTTGCCTAACCCTGTCACATCAGTCCTATTCAAGGTGTGGTTTCTTACCTTTATAGCCCTAAATGACATCTACAAAAGAGAGGGCCTTCTCTGTGGTAGTATCCCAATGTTGGAATGTCCTCCCATGGGAGACTTGCCTAGCACCAACACTATTATTTTCAGTGCCTGGTTAAAATATGTTTTATTTGCACAGCCACATAAAAATAAGAACTAAATAAATTTACATTAAATTAAATGTAACCCTCTTGCATCATAGCTCAAGAAAGTGATGATGTCCCAATCCTATCAAATATCCCATCAGTACAATAATATAGCTTACCAGGAATATGAAACTGAAATGAAGATTTCCTGGTCTAGGGTCATAATTCATGCTGGGGAAAGAAAGGACCGTACCTTAGATATTTTTTTCCATCACCATAGGTGGTTGGTAGAACACATGCTTTGCATGAAAATGATCCCAGGTTCTTCAGTAAGACTAGGAATGACCCCTCTTGAAGACACTGAAGGACTCCTACTAGTCACTGTAAATCAGGGGTAGGGAACCTGTTGCCCTGCAGATATTGTTGGCTCCAACTCCCATCAGCCCCAGCCAGCATGATCAATGGACAGAGATGATAGGAGTTGTAGTCCAGCACAATCTGGAAGGCCTTAGGTTCCCACCCCTGATGTTGAGCTAGATGGGCCAAAGATCTGACCCGAAATAAGGTAGATTCACATTTGCTCATTTGCTAAAACAAAAAAGCAAACAAAATTGCACACCCTAAAGCCACACCCACCTCTCTGCAGCCTATTGTTTTCGAAATCCTGGTTGTAAAATTGAATTCTTTTTGGTTTAAATCATGCTACATAACTTACATTTTCAGGAAGGAAGAGTGGAGTAGTCACAATAAGACAAAGGCCTTAGACCTAAGGTTTATCCCGGGATCGTCCCGGGGTCATCCCTGTTCATGTAAATGACACAGGGGATCCCGGGAGCAGGCAGGGACGACTCCGGGACAATCCCGGGATAAACCTTAGGTCTAGCTAAGGCCCAAGTGTTCAATCCAATGCTCCTGCTGGCTTCCCTCATAATTTTTTCATGAAAGTTAATTTGAGGCTCTCAAGGACTGTTTGGTTTCATTAACATAATGATCTCGAGGGACATTTGTGATATTGCATTTGCTGCATTACAGTACGATGTTCTCAAATGGAACTGTTATCTTATTATCTGCAGTTTGTCATAATTCACGAAATTACCCGACATATAACTCGTTCAGTGTGTTCTTAATTATAATTGCCAGGATCATCATGAGCATAAGTACAGTGTATAGGCAGGTTTTATTGCTCGTTACTGTATGTCACCTATTCTTCTCTTTCCTTTGCTCTAATTAATTGCTGTGGCTGGATTCCAAAAAGCCAGGCAACTAGTTTTCATATGCCCAAGGGATGCTTTGACCTTACATACAACACTTCCTCATGCCAAATGGTAAACTGCTTTGGGAAGCAAAGGAGCTTGTGATCTGGCACTGGGGGCTTCTAGTCAAAGACCAAAAGTCAAACAAACAAACAAACAAACAAACGACTAGTCTTTGCGCATGTCAAAATAAGCTCTTTGGATCCCAGCAAAAATTTTGAAGAACTTTTCATGGTCGCCAACTCCTCATTTAAACTATTCTTGTAGGCTATTATTACATATGTTAGGTTGAGTCATGCTACTCAGAGTCATGCTTAGAGAAGATCCAATGAATTCAATGGGACTTAAGCAAGCGAAGTCCCGTTAACTAAGTATGATATGGGCTAGATCTACACTACTGCTTTATTGTGGTATTGAAGAGTACTGATAACTGTTGGGGGACATTACACCACTTTCATAGTGTTATTTCCTGCTTTTTTATTCCACATTCATAATGATTTGACACAAGGTGTAAATCTGGCCTAAGTCTGGATCCAACCCTATATTACAAAGGACACACAGGGCCAAAACATATATGACTGTACCTACCTGCTACATCTCTGTAATTTTTTTTACTCTAGAGTATGAGCAGGGCCCCCAATCCACAGTGGGACCCTAGTGTTAGAGTTAGGGTTGGGTTTTTTTTAAGATCTGTGGGAATGAAAGTCAGACTCCAGTGAAAGAGGCTGGGGATGGGGAGAATTTTGAAGGATGTTCTCATTCAGGGGAGGGGAGAAGTTCCAGTTATGTTTATAAATGTTAGGGTGACCAACTGTCAGGATTTCCCCGGATTTGTCCAGGTTTTTGTTCTTTCCATGGTGTCAGGAGGGATTTTCTATAATTTTCAATAATGTCCTGGAATGACACACCTTCCCCTTTAAGGCTGCCATTAGCATGGCAGGAGGGAATGACATGCTTTCTTGAGGCACATCATTCCCCCACCCTGAGCTCCAATTGAGGTCTTAAAGGGGAAAGTGGGTCATTCGTGGACATTATAGAAAAGGCCCCAATTGGAGTGGATGGTGGTGGTGCAGAATGAAATCCTGTCCCCTCCTCCACTCCAATCGGGTTCTTTAAGGTGGCGGGGGAATAACATACTTTCTGCAGGACTCAGAAAGCTGCTTCCCCACAAACACACTAGGTGTCCTCTTTTTTGGTTTCCAAATATGGTCACCCTAATAAATGTAAGAGATGCCAAGGAGGTCTTCTTTGCATTTTTTAAAAAGCTTTAAAAATGCCCCATGCTATGTCACACATTCTCTTGCACATTCAGGAACTGCTGCCCAGCTGAAAGCCTCTGTGTGAAGACTCTCATGCTGCTGCAAGCAAGAACAGGGCTTTTCTGATGTTCTAAAAGCCCTGATCTTGCTTGCAATGTCCCATGGTTCTTTGCACAGAGGCTTTCAGCTTGGCAGAAGTTCCTGAGTGCCTAGGAAACCTGCCAGATCTACACCAAGCAGGATATGACACTTTGTAAACATTTTGAAAACTGTATATGGAGTGTGTCCTGGGCCCCAACAGTTGTCACTACTCTTATAAACCATTTTACAGTGGTAGTGTAGATCCTGCCATAGTCTCCTGAGTATTCCGGAAAGCGTTACCACGCTGAAAGTAAAGACTGTTTGAATAGCCATTCATTCAAACCCACTGTGTAGAGTGGGGAGTGACTGGTTGAAAAGCCACTAAATGGTTAAAGCATGTAGGGAGTTGGAGTGCTGGTTTTGGTTTCACTTTTGCCTACCTAACTTTGCCTGATTTAAGCTGTTAGAAGAAGATATCTCTTAATATGAAGTAAAGGTCCTGTTTAAAGCCTGCAATTATTTTCTGTCTCAGGTGTGGTCAGACAAAACTTACTCTGCAAGAAAGAGCCCCCTGACTTTTTGACAATTCGCAGAGCCTTTCAAAAGTAAACATTATATATATAATGAAGACCCTCAGCAATCCCCTACACTTAAAAAGGTAAATGGAACCCCTGCCCTCACTTTTAGATGAGAAAATTCAAGGAAAATGTGTCCTTCTTTTTCAGGATGGCAAAGATTTTCCAAAACTAAGGGTCAGAACTAGTTTTGGACATAAGAATGCACTCCTGGGTTGTTCCATATATTAAAATAGGAGCTAGCAGTGCCATCCTCTTTCACAGGGCCAGCATCAAGAGTAGGCATGGCTGAGCACCTCCTGAAGGCTCACACCCCGGCAGAGGCATTCTAACAAGAACTCTCTGGAGTTGCTCTTGCTCTTCACCACTGCAACCTGCTTATTCATCTGCCTTTCACTCCGGACCAGACAATGGCGGTGGGGAGAAGAATGAGCAGCACATGCCGCTGCCTATTTGCTCCCTGGCTCTCTGCCTGTCAAGCAAGCAAGTGGATGTAATGATGGGAACAAGGAGGAGGAACAAGAGCAGCTGGTGACAGTGGTGGTGAGAAGGTGGACTCATGGAGGGAGGGTGCTGCCACGACACAGGCTCTGAACACCAGACCCGGCCGCGGCTACTCCCTGCTCAAGCCAAGCAGCACCGCTTGATACGCCTGAGGCAAGGGATAAAAACCACCTTCCCCCAAACTATGTGGAGAAAGGGGTTTAAATGGAGAAGGATTTTAATATATAAAATAAAACACTGTGAGTTATATGTGCTGAGGTGGATTATTGTCAGAGTGGGTGCTAAATGTGTAAACTTCAGATGATAAATGCCGAACAGACACGTGGGATTTTTGTGGTAGTTAAAAACAAAACAATCAACATTTATTTTTAAAAGTTCACAAGCTTTGTTTCCAATAAAACATTTAAAAACATTTTTGAAACCTTTCATCCAATCCTTTCACTCATTCACATACACACTTTCCTTTCTCTCACACAATCAATCTTGAACTTACTTTATTATCAGTATTAATATACATCAACTACGTGCACACCACACTCCAAAGACACCACTCTCTACCCTGAACCTCCAATTTCCCAGAACTTAAGTACCTTAAACACAGAGAGCACTAAAGACTCTAAGAGTACCTAAAAAGTCCCTCACAATCCCCTCAGTCATTCCCTTATATATCACTCCTCCCCCTCCCCAGACATTCTAACTCCACCCACTCAGGCCAACATTCTAAAACCCACAGACTTACAAACTGCAGACATACATTTGGGAACTGACTTGTGGGGTGTAACGCCACAGGTGCCTATGGAGGAGGTCTTGCCCAAGGGCCTATTTCTACTATTGACCTATACTTCCTGCCTGCCTGTGATCCACCTCTTTAGCACAGATAGGTGCCCTTTGGGGATCAAGATGGTTAAATGTTTTCACTTCAGCATATAAGACTTACTTGGAGGAATGCTAAGTGCCTGTACCTTCTTCTCACATCAGTCCGTTGGTCTCGGTCCACCACTCTGCCGCTAAGATCATCTTCTTGGCTCGCCGCTCTGATCATGTTACTCCACTTCTGAAATCTCTTCATTGGCTTCCAATTCACTTCAGAATCCAATATAAACTTCTTCTGTTGACCTTCAAAGCTTTTCACAGTCTAGCTCCTTCCTATCTCTCCTCTCTCATCTCACACTATTGCCCCGCTCGTGCTCTTCATTCCTCTGATGCCATGTTTCTCACCTGCCCAAGGGGCTCTACTTCCCTTGCACGGCTTCGTCCATTTTCTTCTGCTGCCCCTTACGCCTGGAACGCTCTTCCAGAACATCTGAGATCCACAAGTTCAATCGCAGCTTTTAAAGCTCAGCTAAAAACTTTTCTTTTTCCTAAAGCTTTTAAAACCTGATGTTGCTCGGACTTTATACTGTTAGTTTTACCCTACCCTGTGCCTGTTTACCCTACCCAGTGCCTGTTTGCATTCTCTTCCCCTCCTTATTGCTTTACTATGATTTTATTAGAATGTAAGCCTATGCGGCAGGGTCTTGCTATTTACTGTTTTACTCTGTACAGCACCATGTACATTGATGGTGCTATATAAATAATAATAATAATAATAATAATAATAATAATAATAATACTGTCATACCAACTTGTTGAATAAGCCCATTGGTGCTGTAAGACAATAGTCGAATGGAGTCATGGTTGGGAATGGTGCCATTTTAACAGATGGGCACAGGCGTTTACTAGCGAAGACATTTTACAGCAGCAAATATGCATACTGTCCAGCCAAAAAGTATTAAAAAATGAGCATTGATCCCAGACATTCTGTGCCCATAATTTAAGCCAATGAGCCATCCTTCATTAATCCAGTGTTGATCTGGATTATCATTTCAAAACAAAAAAGACTCCTATGGCAAAAGAGAGAGAATTTATGACTGAGGGTTATTTTTACTAGTAAGAGAATAATGAACATCAGAGGAGGCCGTATCTCTGAGTAAGATCTGGGCTCACCAGAACCCCTACACTTTCAGAGCAATTTCCCTAAAGCCCAGGATATTGTTCATTTTCATCTCGCTGGTCTCATTATTAAGAGGTCTCCTGGAATAGACAGAGTTGCTTTGTTCCCGCTCAGTCAATGATGAAAATTAATATAATGATATTTTACTGAGGGAAATAACTAAGGAAGTTTTCAAAGATTTCAAAGAATATGGTATGAATGCATTGGAGGTTGGGGAACAGTCATGGTTCATTATGTCTGCTGAGGAGAGGACAGTCAAAGTTATGCAAAGGTTAGGAAAAATGTCTCAACTTTGGCAATTAAATTAATTGGGTAGGATCCAAGATAAGGAAGGAAGGAAGGAAGGAAGGAAGGAAGGAAGGAAAGAAAGAAAGAAAGAAAGAAAGAAAGAAAGAAAGAAAGAAAGAAAGAAAGAAAGATTGCACCGGAGTATTTCAGAGATTTTTAAGATAAGAGTATCCTGTGTTAATACTGAGTGAATGCTGGGCTTGATCACTGGCATTAACCTTTTTAGCTCCAGGAAATGGGTAGGCTCAGATCTTTTCCATTTCTCTCATCTCCCCCTGCCCCCACATGGTGTAGATATCTTCAAAACTCCAGAGTGTCTCTTTGATATCCCCAGAATGACCAAATAACTTCTACACCTGAGGGTGTGAGCTTCCCCTTCCCCCAAGAAAATTCTATTTTTCCTTCCCTTCTTGTTCCATCATTGTTTGTGTGTCAGCTACCCATTCTGGAAAGTTCAGTGCTAATTGCCCGGGATCTGGTCCCCATGCAAAAGCTGCTAAGAGCAAGAGTGGAACAGACCAGATCAGCGCACAAGCACTGGCCTTATGAGCGGGGAGAAGACTACTGGAAAACTGATGATTTCCCGCCCCCCTCACCTGAATACTCATTCATAAATACTGTCTTGATCCCATATCAAGTCAAAGTGAGATAACCCATCACTAGTTATGGTGCCCTCCAAAATTAGGCATCCCACAGATTCAGCTGCATTGTAGAGATGACCTAAGTCCCATCATAGATGAGCTGGTGTGTCCAGATAACCTGGCTTCTTTAGGCTGTGATTCTGTACCCATTTACCTGGGAATAAGCCCCATTGAACTCAATGGAACTTACTTCTGAGTAGACATGGATAAAGTTGCTTTCTCTGCTGTGGCACCCTGGCTGTGGAATGAGCTCCCTAAGGAGGTTCGCCTGGCACCTACACTATGAGCTTTGTCACACCAGCGTTATACTGTGCAATCACAGCAAATTGCGTGCAAAGGACTCCGAAGTACTCCCATGCATCTTGCTTTAATTGTGCTATAAAGGCAAAAGACTCACCGTATTTTGATACTAGTTTTTGAGCGTATTATCCGAGCGGCCACTGGGGCTCAGGAGTAAGATTTGAAGACAAATTAAACAAATGCTTACATCTGCGTAAGCTTTAAAGTTAAAGTCATCAAAATCGGCACAGTAATAGATATTAAGGAGAGCTTTTAGCATACCAAATTTGAATCGGATTGGGTCATCTGTTGATTTTTTATGATTTTTTTTTACATTTCCCCCCTTAAACCCATTTCTTGGTATGCAAAGGATCGCTGCCGCCCAGTAGCAACAGCAACACCGACAGCTTAGCACTGTAGGGGATAATTCGAGAGAAACAGGTACGTCGGATGAAGCTCTATATTCTTTCAGATGCCAGGTGAAGACCTTTTTATTCTCTTAGCATTTTAACAGTCTATAAATTTAATTTTAACTTTGC
Organism: Elgaria multicarinata webbii; assembly: GCF_023053635.1. Lineage (NCBI taxonomy): Eukaryota > Metazoa > Chordata > Lepidosauria > Squamata > Anguidae > Elgaria > Elgaria multicarinata. The sequence goes on along the minus strand of NC_086175.1, from coordinate 21,799,257 downwards.
TGTTTTAAATTTGTATTTTAAATTTGTATTTCTGCACCGCTGCTGATTTTATCCTGGTTGTGCTTTTATATTGTATTTTATATCACGTTTTTATACTGTTTGTTTTATACTTTGAATGGTTTTAATTTTTGTGAACCGCCCAGGGGACTTTGGCTATTGAAAGGAAAGGAACCTCTCGTGCAAGCACTGAGTCATTACTGACTCTTGGAGGGATGCCAGCTTTCGCTGACGTTTTCTTGGCAGGCTTCGTAGCGGGGTGGTTTGCCGTTGCCTTCCCTGGCCATTATTACCTTTCCCCCAGCTAGCTGGGTACTCATTTTACTGACCTTAGGAGGATGGAAGGTTGAGTCAACCCGAGCTGGCTGCCTGAAACCAGCTTCCGCTGGGATCGAACTCAGGCCGTGGGGAGAGTTTCAGCTGCAGAAATCCAATAAATAAATAAATAAATAAATAAATGTTCCCCCCTCACCTGAATACTCACTCATAAATACTGGCTTGATCCCATATCACATCAAGGTGAGATAACCTATCACTAGTTTCCCCCTCCCTTTTCCACTTAATAATTTATTTATTTAATTAATTTATGTAAAACTTTTATATCCCGCCCTGTATCGTTAAGATCTCAGAGTGGCGTACAGATAAAAGCATACAGTATAAAACAATAAATATGCACAGTTAAAAACAAAATAAACCATGAACCAAGTTAAAACAATATATAATTTAAAAGCAGTAAAAGCAGTTAAAACAGTTAAAACAATGTGCCAGTTAAAACAATGTGCCAATAGCCTAGCTGGCCTAGTATTAGGGTGACCATATGAAAAGGAGGACAGGGCTCCTGTATCTTTAACAGTAATGTAGAAAAGGGAATTTCAGCAGGTGTCAATTGAAGAGGGTGAAATTCCCTCTTCATCACAGCAGTTAAAGCTACAGTAGCTATAGTAGAGTGTCCAGATACAAAAGAGGGCAGGGCTTATGCAGCTTTAACTGTGTTGATGAAGAGAGAATTTTACCCTCTTCAATTGACACCTGCTGAAATTCCCTTTTCTACATTACAGTTAAAGATACAAGAGCCCTGTCCTCCTTTTCATATGGTCACCCTACCTAGTATAGTACTTCAAGTGATTCTGGCTGGTAGCAGAAAAGGGTAGGCAAGGCTCCAAGCTCCACCTGGCTGCTAACTAGCTGCCTTCCATGGGTCAGATTCTGCTTCTGAGCTGCCTGTTAATAATATAAGAACATAAGAAGAGCCATGCTGGATCAGACCAAGGGTCCATCTAGTCCAACACTCTGTTCACACAGTGGCCAACCAGCTGTCGACCAGGGACCAACAAAGGACATGAGTGCAACAGCATCCTCTCACCCATATTCCCCAGCAATTGGTGTATATTGGCTTACTGCCTCAGATACTGGTAGCACATAGCTATCAGGACTAACAGCCATTGATACCCTTCTCCTCCAGGAATTTATCCAGCCCTCTTTTAAAGTAGAGTTGCCGGCTCTACTCAAGAACCACCATCTTTCCTCTCTGCACAGAGTACAGGAATCTTCAGGAAATGAATAATAGATGGAATGAATGTGAGCTTGTGGGCTGGTGTTCTGAAATCTATTTTTCCCTGTGAGCAGTAAAGTGCTTCTAATTAGGCCCTCAATTCATCTGTTTGCTTACCAGAGAGTTATTCTTGCTCTTTTGAGTTATAATTAATTCAGAATGCTATTAATTTTCCCACAGAGCCTCATTTAATCTATATGTGGCGTACATTTTCTTTAAAGAGAAACCTCTGTTGTTCTATCACAGGATTTGCCAGTATGTGTCTTGCTTACAAATTAAGGACATTTAAATTCTTGAAGTCTTCAGTTTTGAATATCTGGAACAGATAACTCACCATCATTTCCATAGGTAAGAGCAATTCAGTACTGGATGTAATTTATTTGCCAATATTTTAATAACAGTGCAATCCTAATAGAGATGGATTAAACTGCCAATTCCAGTTTTTCTCCGTTTCTCATTTTTCCTTTTGTTTTGTTGTGAACTTTTGAGATTGGTTTTAAAGTTTGCATGAAAATTCATACACATTTTTGTACACATTTCTCCTAATACATGCATTGCCATCATGGTTTAAGACTATCTGAAACATGGAGTGGTAGAATTATTATTATTATTATTTATATAGCACCATTAATGTACATGGTGCTGTACAGAGTAAAACAATAAATAGCAAGACCCTGCCGCATAGGCTTACATTCTAATAAAATCATAATAAAGCAATAAGGAGGGTAAGAGAATGCACCAAACAGGCAGTATAAAAGTCAGAACAATTCAAGTTTTAAAAGCTTTAGGAAAAAGAAAAGTTTTTAGCTGAGCTTTAAAAGCTGCGATTGAACTTGTAGTTCTCAAATGTTCTGGAAGAGCGTTCCAGGCGTAAGGGGCAGCCGAAGAAAATGGACGAAGCCGAGCAAGGGAAGTGGAGACCCTTGGGCAGGCGAGAAACATGACATCAGAGGAGCGAAGAGCACGAGCGGGGCAACAGTGGGAGATGAGAGAGGAAAGATAGGAAGGAGCTAGACAGTGAAAAGCTTTGTAGGTCAACAGGAGAAGTTTATTTTGGATTCTGAAGTGAATTGGAAGCCAATGAAGAGATTTCAGAAGTGGAGTAACATGGTCAGAGCGGCGAGCCAAGAAGATGATCTTAGCAGCAGAGTGGTGAACAGAAACCAACGGACTGATGTGAGAAGAAGGAAGGCCAGTGAGAAGAAGGTTGCAGTAGTCCAACTGAGAAATAACCAATGCGTGAACAAGAGTCTTGGCAGAAGAGACAGACAAAAATGATCGAATCCTGGCAATATTATACAGGAAAAAACGACAGGATTTAGCTATTGCCTCAATATGAGGAATAAAGGAGAGCGAGGAATCAAATATAAAGCCAAGACTACGAGCTTCCTTGACTGGAGTAAGCGTAACATTATTGACAGTAAGAGAGAATGAGAGATGAGGAGAAGGTTTAGGAGGAAAAACAAGCAATTCAGTCTTTGCCATATTAAGTTTCAAAGGACGATGAAGCAACCAAGCTGAGTTATCTGAAAGACATGCCGAGATACGATCGTGAACATCTGGAGAAAGATCCGGAGATGAAAGATATAATTGTGTATCATCGGCATACAGATGATATTGGAGGCCATGAGAGTGAATACGATTACCCAAGGGCAACATGTATAAAGAAAACAACAATGGGCCAAGCACCGAGCCTTGCGGAACCCCTACTGAAAGGGGAAAAGAAGAAGACGAGCTGCCGTTAGCCAACACGCTGAAAGAGCGGCCCGCTAGATAGGAGGCAAACCAGTTATAGACTGAGCCACAAAATCTGAGGTCATGAAGGGAATCTAAAAGAAGATCGTGATCAACCGTGTCAAAAGCTGCAGTTAGATCAAGGAGAATAAGAACGGAATAAAGGCCTTTAGACTTGGCAATAAGAAGATCATTCGTAATCTTAGTAAGGGCTGTTACAGTGGAATGCAAGGGACGGAATCCAGATTGAAAAGGATCCAGGGCAGAGTTACTAGAAAGAAAATCAAGACAACGAGAGTAGACCACACGCTCCAGGATCTTTGAAACAAAAGGAAACAAAGAGACAGGTCGATAGTTAGACAGAGATAGCATATCAAGAGTAGGTTTCTTGAGAATCGAAGAGACTGTAGCGTGTTTAAAAGCAGAAGGGAATGAACCAGAGGACAAAGAAGAATTAATAATATGAAGCAAGGAAGGGAGGATAGCAGGGATAAGATTAATAAAGACACGAGAAGGAATCGGATCCCGAGAACAAGTGGAAGGCTTCGAAGAGCGCAGTATTGTAGAAAGTTCATCAGCTGAGACCGAAGGAAATGTAGAGAAATTTGCAGGAGGAACCAACAGATGAGGAACAGGAACTGGAAGAGAAGCAGAGCTGGCCAGATCAGAGCGAATAGTTTGGATTTTAGCATTGAAAAAAGAGGCAAAGTTATTAGCAGACAGAGAGGCGGGGAGAGATGGTGGATTAGGCTTCAGAAGAGAATTGAAGGACACAAATATTGTATGACATTTTCTCCCAGTCTTATTAGGATGCTTTGCCCCTCACTTGTTGATGGAGATCCATCATTTAGTTTATCATTGATTCAGCACTTTGTTTATCCTTTTTATTTAAATTATCTTGGTTTGTGCAGCTCTGATTTATCTAGTGCAGGACACGGAATAACGGGCTCAAGTTAAAGGAAGCCAGATTCCAGCTGGACATCAGGAAAAACTTCCTGACTGTTAGCGCAGTACGACAATTGAATCAGTTACCTAGGGAGGTTGTCAGCTCTCCCACACTAGAGGCATTCAAGAGGCAGCTGGACAACCATCTGTCAGGGATGCTTTAGGGTGGATTGAACAGGGGGTTGAACTCGATGGCCTTGTAGGTCCCTTCCAACTCAGCTATTCTATAATTCTATGATTCTACCTGAATTGCTCTTACCTGGTGTTTAATAATAATAATAATAATAATAATAATAATAATAATAATAATAATAATAATAATAATAATAATAACAACAACAACAATTTATTTATTTGTTACCCGCCTCTCCCTCTGGATTGATTGTTATTAGCTCATTTTCTTCTTTATTTTCTGAGCTTTTCAGAGTTCTTTGGAGATCTCTATTAGAACTATGACTTTTCACTCTTCACTTGCTTCCGTTAGTTTCTAGTAATCCTTCATTTTAAAATAAATAAATAAATAAATAAATTGCACTGTTACACTGTTCTACAACTTTACCTTTTTGGGAGGGGGGCATCCAGATATTTCTCCATCTGTTAGTACCAACCTTTCTGTCTATGTTTTCACTTTGTGGATAACTATGAATTTTCTGGAATGACATTTGTTCAAGATGATATTTTTGGTTTTCTGTTGCCTGTTCTCTTCCTTCCGTTTATCTTTCTTTTCAAATTGGTCAGGATTTTCAGCTCTTTTTATTATCTGTATACTTCCATACTTGCAGATGTTGTCATTTGCAGTTCTTAGTATTTCCAGAATTCAGGCTTTTCTCGTTATCCATGGAGTTCAAAGCTCCTGTTCATTCTCTTATTTTATACAGGCTCTTCTGCAATGCTCTCCTTTTGGCCTCCCTCATTCTCCTCTAAAACCTCTTGTACCTATTTAATATTCTGCTGCGGTGCGTGTCTGAATTTCCTTGCCCAGAAACTTGGCTGTGTCTCTCCACTTTCTTTGCACTGGTGGCCCTACTCACGTCATACTTCAGTTTGTGTGTGTGTGTTCAAATATCTTAATTCTCTCGCCTCCATCTCTCTCCTGCTGACTCATATTGTTCCTGTTAAGTCCCTCTTGGGCCACAGCTAGACCTAAGGTTTATCCTGGGATCATCCAGGGTTCACCCCTGCCTGAGCACTGGATCCCCTGTGTGTCACTAAGGCCACAGCTAGACCTAAGGTTTATCCTGGGATCATCCAGGGTTCACCCCTGCCTGAGCACTGGATCCCCTGTGTGTCACTAAGGCCACAGCTAGACCTAAGGTTTATGCTGGGATCATCCAGGGTTCGCCCCTGCCTGAGCACTGGATCCCCTGTGTGTCACCTAGATGAACAGGTTTGACCCCTGGACGATCCAGGGATAAACCTTAGGTCTAGCTATGGCCTATATCTAGGAAGCCAATTTTTGTTCTTAAGCCTAGAACTTAGTCCCATTTCTCTGCGCATTTTCCTTGACTATTTATTCCACTTCATACAATATCTTTATATTTTAAAGGCAAATTTCAAGATGCACTTATTGTATAGTGCTCCCCCCCCACACACACACACTTTGCTATGGCTTGGTGTAGCATGTTTTATCTGCATTTTGGCAGTGGGCGGGGGCCTCTCTTTCTGTCCCCAACCTTCTGTGTGCAGGATTTTTTTAAACATTAATTCTGTTTTTAATTCTGCTTTGTATTGGACCTGGATTCATAAATGATAATAATAATCATGAATACTACTACTACTACTGCAACTACTACATTTATATCCCACTCAGGACAATGTATGAAGGAAACGCCCCCCTCCCCCATTTTATCTTCATAACAACCCTGTGAAGTAGACTAGATTAAGAAATACTGACTAGCCCAAGGCCTCCACACTGGCTCTCAGCCATTCTCTTTTTTATTATTATGAATTTTTATTTTTTCGCAAACATACATGACATAAAAGCATTACATAACATGAAAGCATTACATAGAAACATTACATCCAGGGAAAAAGAAAAAAAGAATGGGGGAAAAGAAAAAAGAAGAAGAGAAAAAAAGAAAAAGAAGGAAAAAAGAAAACACACACAAAGGTTAAGGTGTATTTTTGCCTCTCTACACATCCCAAATGTGAATTATATTCTGTCCTTGTTTAATTACATTTAAGACAATAATCAAATTATTTTCTTTCAGTTAACTATGGCTTTAGCTAGACCTAAGGTTTATCCCGGGATTGTCCCGGAGTCATCCCTGCCAGCTCCCGGGATATCCTGTGTGTCACTTACATGAACAGAGATGACCCCGGGATGATCCTGGGATAAACCTTAGGTCTAGCTAAGGCCTATATCTCATACACTGAATCCACAGACAAATACATCATTGCAAAAATTCTGTCAGAGGTTTCCATTCAGATATTAATGTGGCTGTTGTTTTATCTCTCATTATCGCTGTAAGTTTTGCCATCTCTGTGAACTCCAATGTCTTCAATAGACATTCGTCCATAGTTGGCGTTGCTTCATTTTCTCACTTCTGTGTATATAATAGTCTCGCTGCTGTTGTCATATATAAAAATAAAGTCCCCCCTTCTCTTTCAGTTGATTGTCCATTCTCAAGTAAATTGCCACTATTTTCCAATGTACAATAGGCTGGGACCAGACTTAGGTATACTTCCAGTAGTCTCACTGAAATTAATTTCTTAATTCCAGCCTAATAAAAATCTGTATTGTTTCTTCTGCCTCTATCTTTTATTATAGCTCCACTGTGGTCTGGAACAAACTATGCTGTGTTAAATCAGATGGGTCATAAGTACTCTCCATTCCAGAGAAGCTATAAATGGACAATAATATAAAATGTAATACATCAACGATATGTGCCTTTATTCAGCAAAGAATGAATACATACGTTTATTGATGTTTTGGAATTATTTCAACACTTTCAAAAGGCTAGTCAAATATTGCTATTGTCATTTATCAACAGTGTCCAAAGGAGTTATTCCTGATTGTGTTATCAAGACAACTGGGGCCATAGCTAGACCAGGCCTATATCCTGGGATCATCCTGGGATCATCCCTTTGCATCCAAATGACACACAGGGGATCCCAGGAGCAGGCAGGGATGACCCCTCCATTTTCCTGGGATAATCCTTAGGTGTAGAAATGGCCTGAGTTAAACTAAATTATAAACTGAGTTAATTTAATTGAGTTAAATTAGCTAAACTGAAATATACTTTGAATGGTTTTAATTTTTGTGAACCGCCCAGAGAGCTCTGGCTATTGGGCGGTATAGAAATGTAATAAATAAATAAATAATATGTGCTTTGCTCCCACTGGCTTCGAGAACCCAGTGCTTGGTCTAGACAAGCACATTGGGTAAGCATAAGATCATTAAGTTAGTTCAAGGCTAGTAACTCAAAGCATTGCTGTTCTAGGAGCTCTTACACCCAGATCATTAAAACGGATGGGAGAGCAATTTGTTATGGCAGAGTTGGGCTACTTCTGAAAATGGCCTCATCATGGCTAATTGTTCTTGGCTTCCCATAATATGTTGTTGTGGTGGTGGTGGTGGTGGTGATGATAATGATGATGTTTTTATTTATTTCATTTCTAACTCATAGCTGAAGCTCTCTGGAGGTTTACATAAATTCATGAGCCTCATACTGTGATGTGATGTGTCATCACAGTATGAATTTCCCTGCCTCCACTCCACAACATTGGCTGCTGCCAGTAATCACCTCCCACAGTGAGTTTCATTTGATATTACAGGGAAAGGTGGAAGGACAAGATATGGGGATGGGGTTTTGTCACAAATAGGAAAGGGGAACATGAAAGAACATCACTCAAAAGAGTAAAATAATCAGGAATTATTCAATGCCTTTGGATCAGTGCAATTGATTCCAGGGTCTCCCCATATGGCCATATACAACTTTGAAGTGGCGTTGAGACTCTGGGTAGGAAGGTGAAGGTCCTTGTGGATACAGGTGACATTTTCATCACTCCTCTCTCTTGAAGGTTGTTGCCTAGAAAGATAGAGACTATGCAGATGGTGTAGTTAGGAAAGGTTTGTATTCTTGGACCATAGACTGCACTTCTGTGATGAAGGACTTCTAGTGGGAGATGGGTTGCACCTCATTAGGACTGGGAAGAATGTGTTTGGCAGGAGTTCCACAAATCTGATCAGGAGGGCTTTAAACTACATCCTGTAGGGGAGACCAACAAAATCCTAGGTGATAGCATGGCACCATGTACTGAGAACAGAACTGTGTTACTGACACCTGGTACAAATCGATATCGGAATGTAGGGACTGAAGGGTATGCTTTCTTCAAAAGGAACAGACCAAAGAGGAAGGGAGGAGTAGCATCATTTTATATGTAAAGGATGTTAGGAAATCCATGAATCTGAACATGGATCTGAGAAGGCCCTCTCCAGATAGGGCTTAGGCTGGTACACCAGCTGCCTCAGTTATCTATGCACTAGTCACATCCAGGCTAGACTACTGTAATGTGCTATACGTGGGGCTGCCTTTGAAGACAGTTCGGAAACTCCAGCTGGTGTAGATTGTGGCCACCAGTGTATTGAGGCGATCTGATCACATAACACCTATACTGCACCAGCTGCACTAGCTACCAATGTGTTTCCAAGCCCAATTCAAAGTGCTGGTTTTGATCTTTAAAGCCCAAAATGGTTTTGGACCAAGCTACTTGAAGGACCGCCTTCACCCATATCAGCCTGCCCACACTTTAAAATCAAAAAGAGAGGCCCTTCTCACCTGCCAACCAGTGAGAAAAATTAGATGGGTCTCCACACGGGAGAGGGCCTTCTCAGCAGTGGCCCTATACCTATGGAACAAACTCCCACCAGCGGTCCGCCATGCACCATCCCTACAAGCTTTTAAGAAGGCCTTAAAAACGTTTTATTTTACTATGGCCTTCTCATAAATGAATACTGTTTTGCTGCTACTGCCCTTGATATTTTTATTGTTAGCTTTTGTCTTTAGCTTTTATTGTTTAAAACTAATATTTTACTGTCTGTGATTTTATTGCTTTTAATGTTTATGCTGTTTTATGTACAGTTGTAAGCCGCCTTGGGAGGGCTTCTGCCCTGAAAGGTGGCTAAGAAAAGTTTTAATAAATAAATAAATAAATAAGGAAGGTCAGTTGAGAGCATTTAGATAAAAATAAAAGGAAAGGGAAACAACAGCAATATTCCCCTTGTGGGAGTCTGCTACAGATCATTAAGGCAGGCAGAAGCCTTTCTATATCGGATTACCACATTTTCAAAGAGGAAAAAGATAGTAGTCAGGAGAGACTTCAATTACTCTAGCATCTCTTGGAAGTCAGATTCCACTAAGAATAAGAAGTCTAACAAATTCCTGACTTGCCTTGCTGACAATTTCATCTTTAATTAGGTGGAAGAAGAGATAAAGGGATCCACTCTTCTACATTTGATCTTTACCAACAGGGAAGAACTGGTTGATGAGATGAAATTAGCGGGGACCTTGGATGGAAATGGCTACATCATGTTGGGTTTCATGATACTGAGGAAAGGTCAAGCTGAGCTTCAACAAGTTTAAAGAAATGCACCATAGATTTTAGGAAAGTTGACTTCAACAAGTTTAAAGGAATACTGGGTACAACCCAATGAATAGAAATGCTTGAGTAGAAAGGAGTTCAAAATGAGTGAGAGTCTCTTAAAAGTGAGATATGGAAGGTACAATCACAAACCACTCCATTGAGCAAGAAAATTGGAGGCATCTAAAGAAACCCAGGTGGCTGCATCTGGAGCTTTCTGATCAGCTCAGATTGAACAGGAACATATATAGGGAATGGAAGAAGGGGCAAACTACCAAAGACGAGTACAAACCTGTTTAATTTTATTTACTGAATGCTAATTTGAATTCTTTGTGTTTTTGTCTTTGCTGCTGCTTTTAACTTGTTCTTAATGTGTGTGAATGATTATTGGTTTGTTAAAATGCTTTTTATATGTTATAAGCGCTCCGAGCGACTGCTTTTTGAGAAAAAAAAGTGGGGCATAAATTTCTTAAATAAATACATCAATGAATTAATGAATGGCCAAAGCTTGTAGGGAACGTGTCAAGGAGTCTAAAGCATGAGCTTAGGTTTGCAAGAAATGTTCAAGATAACATAAAAAGGGGTACATTTTAGCAAGAGGAAGAACAAGGAGATGACAGGTCTGCTGCAAGGAGAAGATGAAGAAATGCTAGGGAGTGACAGAGAGAAAATGGAACTGCTCAAGTCCTACTTTGCCCCAGGCTCCTTCCAAAAGGTAAACTGTGCTCTAGCAGGCAAAAATAGATTAGCTCAACACAGGCAAGAAGTTGTTTTAGGAGCACTTGGCTACCCTAAATAAATTCAAATCTTCAGGGCCTGATGAATTTCCAGCACCTCACAAGGGCTGGAAAGAACGAGTTCGGCCACAGCATGAAGAACTTCATCAGGAGGGCTTTAAACTGAATCTTACGGGGGTGGGAGACGTAAATTTTGAGGCAACAATGGATAAAGGCCAATGCACCACAGTACAGAGAACAGCTCCAACAGTGTCCCAAAATAGTGTCTGCAACAAGGTAGGAACAAAGCCAGACTATAAAACACATGGTCTTCGATGTCTATATACTAATGCCCAGAGCATGGGAAACAAACAGAATGAACTTGAACTCTTAGTACATGAAGGCAAATACGACTTGATAGGTATAACTGAAACTTGGTGGGATGACTCCCATGACTGGAATACAGCAATTGAAGGATATAACTTGTTCAAAAAGAACAGAAGAAATAGAAAGGGAGGTGGAGTTGCACTATATGTTAAAAATACCTATCCCTGCACAGAAATACAGGCGGATGAGACTGGGAGCCCTGTCGAGAGCGTATGGATTAAAATAAATGGGGCTAGGAATAAAAAGAATATGATAATCGGAGTCTACTACCGACCACCCAATCAAGGAGAAGACGAGGATGAAACTTTTGAGAAACAAATTGCCAGTGTTTCAAGGAAGTGTGATGTAGTAGTGATGGGGGACTTCAATTACCCTGATATCTGTTGGGAGACCATTATTGCCAAAAGCGGCCCTTCCAAGAAATTCCTGACATGTATGGGTGATAACTTTCTCCTACAGAAAGTGGTGGAAGGAACTAGAGGATCGGCAATCCTTGACTTGTTATTGACCAATAGGGATGACTTAGTGGATAAAGTGGCAGTTACGGGAACTCTGGGGGAAAGTGACCACATCATACTTGAATTCTTGATTATGAAGGAGACAAAAGTCGAGCGTAGCCATACACGTACTCTGGATTTTAGGAAAGCTGATTTTAATAAACTCAGAACTATAATAAGTAAGGTCCTGTGGCAAGGGAGCCTAATGAGAAAAGGAGTGCAGGATGGGTGGGAGTATTTAAAAAATGAAATTTTAAAGGCACAGTTACAAACAATTCCAACAAGGAGAAAAGATAGAAGACAACAGAGGAAACCAATGTGGCTCCACAAAAAGCTTAGAGATGACCTGAAAACAAAAAGAGATACATATAGGAAGTGGAAGGAAGGCCAGGCTACAAAAGAAGAGCACAGACAAGTGGCGCAGAAGTGCCGAAATGGCGTCAGGAAGGCTAAAGCTGTGAATGAGCTGAGATTAGCGAGGGATGCTAAAAGCAATAAAAAAGCTTTCTTCAGATACGTGAGTAGTAAAAGACAGAGGAAAGAAATGGTGGTTCAACTGCTTAATGAGGATGGCAAATTGATAACAGATGACAAAGAAAAGGCTGAAATGCTCAATTCCTACTTTGCCTTGGTCTTCTCCCAAAAGCAGGTCTATGCCCCCCCTGGAAAAAGTGAAGCAGAAGTTGAGGGGGCAGGATTGCAGTTTGAGATTGATAAACAAATGGTCAAAGAACACCTAATTTCCTTGAATGAGTTTAAATCTCCAGGGCCTGATGAACTGCATCCAAGAGTAATGAAGGAGCTAGCAGAAGAACTCTCAGAACCTTTGTCTATTATCTTTGCAAAATCATGGAAGATGGGTGAGGTGCCGGACAACTGGAGGAGGGCTAACGTTGTCCCTATCTTCAAAAAGGGCAAAAAGGAGGAACCTGGGAACTACAGACCAGTCAGTCTGACATCCATCCCTGGGAAAATTCTGGAGCAGATTATAAAGAAGTCAATCTGTAAACACCTTGAAATCAATGCAGTGATTACTAGAAGCCAACATGGATTTGTCAGGAACAAATTCTGTCAGACTAATTTGATCTCATTTTTTGATAGGATAACCTCCCTTGTGGACTGTGGGAATGCTGTGGATGTCATATATCTTGACTTCAGCAAAGCTTTTGACAAAGTACCACATGACATTCTGATTAACAAACTAGCTAAAAGTGGGCTAGATGGAACAACTATTAGGTGGATCCACAGCTGGCTACAGAATCGGACTCAAAGAGTACTTATCAATGGAACCTTCTCAAACTGGGGAGAGGCAATGAGTGGGGTGCCGCAGGGCTCAGTCCTGGGCCCAGTGCTCTTCAACATTTTTATTAATGATTTGGACGAGGAGGTGCAGGGAACGCTGATCAAATTTGTAGATGACACAAAATTGGGTGGGATAGCTAATACCCTGGAAGACAGAAACAAACTTCAAAGTGATCTTGATAGGCTGGAGTGCTGGGCTGAAAATAACAGAATGAAATTTAATAGGGATAAATGCCAAGTTCTACATTTAGGGAATAGAAACCAAATGCACAGTTACAAGATGGGGGACACTTGGCTCAGCAATACTACAAACGAGAAGGATCTTGGAATTGTTGTAGATCACAAGCTGAATATGAGCCAACAGTGCAATATGGCTGCAAGAAAGGCAAATGCTATTTTGGGCTGCATTAATAGAAGTATAGCTTCCAAATCACGTGAGGTACTGGTTCCTCTCTATTCGGCCCTGGTTAGGCCTCATCTAGAGTATTGTGTCCAGTTCTGGGCTCCACAATTCAAGAAGGACGCAGACAAGTTGGAGCATGTTCAGAAGAGGGCAACCAGGATGATCAGAGGTCTAGAAACAAAGCCCTATGAAGAGAGACTGAAAGAACTGGGCATGTTTAGCCTGGAGAAGAGAAGATTGAGGGGAGACATGATAGCACGCTTCAAATACTTAAAAGGTTGTCACACAGAGGAGGGCCAGGATCTCTTCTCGATCCTCCCAGAGTGCAGGACACGGAATAACGGGCTCAAGTTAAAGGAAGCCAGATTCCGGCTGGACATCAGGAAAACTTCCTAACTGTTAGAGCAGTGCGACGGTGGAATCAGTTACCTAGGGAGGTTGTGGGCTCTCCCACACTAGAGGCATTCAAGAGGCAGCTGGACAACCATCTGTCAGGGATGCTTTAGGGTGGATTCCTGCATTGAGCAGGGGGTTGGACTCGATGGCCTTGTAGGCCCCTTCCAACTCTGCTATTCTATGATTCTATGAATTACATCCTAGAACATTGAAGGAACTTGCATGTATAATCTCAGAGCCTTTTTCTAAATTTCAACCATGGTTATATAACCACCATGTTTAGGAATCGTCTACATAACATGCTAACGCATAATGTTCAGCTCAAAATGCTTAACCACCATGGCTTAGCATGTCATCTGAACAAGGTTAGTATGGGTTTCTCAAAAAGAAGTCATACCAGACTAGCCTTATCTCCTTTTTTGATAATTACTACCCAGGTATATCAGGGTAAAGTACCCACCTCTCATCGGGTACTTGCTTCTAGTTCTGGGCACTTCATTTAAGAAAGTTACTGACAAACTAGAATGTTTCCACAGAAGGGTGACAAAGATGGTGAGGGGCTTGAGACCAAGGCCTCATCTACACCAAGCAGGATATTGCAGTATGAAAGAGGTATATAAAAGGCAGGAGCCACACTACTGCTTAATAGTGTGGTATTGAAGTGCACTGACAACTGTTGGGGCCCATTGACACATACCATATACTGCTTTCATGCCACTATAGCCTGCTTGGTGTGGTTCCTGCCTTTTATATACTGCTTTCATAGTGCAATATCTTGCTTGGTGTAGATGAGGCCTAAGTCCTATGAGGAAAGGTTGAAGGTATTTGATATGTTTCACCTGGAGAAGAGACTATTAAGAGATGATATGATAGCTATCTTCAAATATCAAAGATGGTGGAGCAAATTTGTTTTGTGTAACTCCAGTGGGTCCAATGGGTTCAAATGACAAGAAATAGGATTTTGACAAAACATTAGGAATAACTAAGCATTAGGGGAATGGACTAGATAGCCATTGAGATCTTTTCCCAGCTCTTTGCTTCTATGACTCTATTGCAACTAGTGTACCTGAGGCAGTGTCTTAAGCCACAATATTATGCAGACATATTTACCAGGGCAAATTTTTTGAACCATGCTATGTGAACTGGCTGAAATCCTTTAGTGGGCTGTGGATCAGGCTTAGCCTCACTCATTTCAATAGACCTAAAAGTATTAGCCACGATGTAATGTCTTTACATGAGCAAAGCTCTAGCTCCTGGATTTGAGTGATTATGTAGAAATAAATTCCTCTGAAATCAATGGGACTAAATTCAAAATAATGAACGCAGTAGAATCCGGGTGGCAAAGAGCTTAAATTCAAATGTGCTGCCTTAATGGAATTATGGATTGGCCTCCAAACCTGTCAGCATTTCAACAATAAACTGTTTCAAGTGAATCACAGGCATGAATTAATGCAGTCATTGGAGCCTATTTTGTTGATCCAATTATTCAGTATCCACTTCAGTGGCGCAATTTACATTTGTGATTCCCTCTTGCATTACAACTGATTACAACAACATTTTATCGGGAGGGAGGAGAATTGTTTGCTTTGTTGAAAAATATGATTTGCTGCCCAAGGGGATGGCATGGATTTGGGAGCAGCAAAATTCAGTGATGCCCAAATGCCCATCACCTGGATACATTTAAGGTCAAATGGTGTGTACAGATGGGTGGGGGAGAGAGCTGTCTATTTTTTGCATATTTTATTATCAATAGACATCACTGAGAATGATCATGGAAGATAAGAATGAAGTTTTGGATTGCCACTCCAACCTGAGTGTCAGAAAGGATACCTTTTCCTGGTCCACTGATACTAGCCATGATTGGTCAGATTGGATCTTCAGATGGCATATGAACAAGGCTAGATACTCAAACAAACATTCAAACAAAATCTTAGCATTTATAGACTACTTCAGAATATTCAAAGTACTTTGCATACGTTGTCTGAGTGATTCATCTAACAACTCATAAGAGTGTGGCGTAGTGGCTAGAGTGTTGGACTGGGAGTCAGGAGATCTGGGTTCTAGTCCCCACTTGGCCATGGAAGCTCGCTGGTTGACTTTGGGCCAGTCACAGACTCTCAGTCCAACCTACCTCACAGGGTGATTGTTGTGAGGATAAAAATGGAGAGGAGGATGATTATATACACTGCGTTGGATTCCTTGGAGGAAAAAAGGTGGGATATGAATGCAATAATAAATCAATAACAATAAAATGTTCCCCAGGGTGTATATAGGCTTACTGCCTCTGATACTGGAGGTAGCAGATAACCATCAGGACTAGTAGCCATTGATAGCCTCCTCTTAAGTTTGAAAACTGCAGTTCCACAGCAAGGCTGTCCTCCTCATTTCCCTCCAACTACATGGAGAGAGGATATCACATTACTGGTATTGGATCGCCACCAGCATGAGTATAGCACTAACAGAAACATGCCGGGCTTTTTTCAATCATATGGCAAGGCCCCAAGGAAGTAGCAAATCTCTGCAGCATCTGTGTTCTGTTGCATGTTTATTCTATAAGTGGTCTAGGATAATGGTCTTCATTGTTTTATTTCTTCACTGTGGTAAAGTTTTGGGTTTCCATGGAAAGAACTTGTATTTATTAAAGTAATTCTGAGATTCAGTCACTCAGATTTGAAAGGCTCATTCCTGAATGTTGAGTACTGAATGTGCCATGTTAAAAGTTGAAGATGGTGTGGAAAGTTTATCCAGAGTAGTATAACCTTTTAAATAGGAAGGTTCTTAGAAAGATCTAGAGGTTTTACAATGAAATTGGCCTAAACCAGAATTATTATTATTATTATTATTATTATTATTATTATTATTATTATTATTATTATTATTCAGACCCGTAGCTGAGGCTCTCTGGATGGTTTACAAAAGATTAAACCATTAAAAATGATAGGCAGAATTTAAAACCATAAAATCAAAAAACAGACAGTACATATAAATATAACATACATCTAAAAACAACTTTTAGCAATCAGGCAAACCTAAAAACAGACCCAGGATCAATTAAAACTCATCATATGCTGTTAAATGCCTGGGAAAAGAGAAAAGTCTTGACCTGGCACCAAAAAGATAGCAATGTTGGCACCTGGCAGGCCTCATCGGGGAGATCATTCCATAACTGGGGGGCCACCATCGAGGAGGACCTCTGCCTCTTTGCCATCTTCTGAACCTCCCACAGAAATATACCTATTATTTTCTAGAATATAGAACTGCTGTTGACATTTTATCTTCCCATATTAAGGAGGTGCATTGAGGCAAATCATAGTGCCCATAATTCCTTGAGGAGAAGGAACTGCTGTTCATTAATTTAAGTCTTTAATGAAGATATGCCCTAACATAGATATTGCCTTTTTCCAGAAAAAAATGGGGAAAGAGGTTCATATGGCTGAATGGTTAATCTTATGGACATTAATTTGTTTTGGAGGGGGGAGGGCAGGTTATCTGGATGTCCCGTATTTTATATTTTTAGAGCACATATGTTTTAATTCTAACCATATCATACCCTATCCTGAACCTCAAAAATAAGGAATGCTGCAATCCAAAACAAACAATATATATATGACAGCCAATTAACCATATACATTGAGTTTCTTTCAGGCAGTGGGAAACTCTCTTCCAGTTTCTTCCCATGTTTATGCAGAATATCATTATTCTTTCCCTGGAGCAACAGGCATGTTAAAAAAATACCGATCCAGAAATGCCTGGAGGTTGATTAAGCATACTTTCTCACGCAGACTTACTCCAGACTGGAGAATGTGCTATTTCAAGGCAAGCCAAATGAGTAATAGATACATGAATAATTCACATCCTCGTTATCAATAATATATTTTTTAACATTGAATACAAATGACGGACATATCTAGAAGACATCATCAATGTAGTCAGTCATGTCTTGGGCCTGGGGTCCAGTGGGTTCAGCATCAATTGATAGGGATGGGGAAAACTCCAAGCTTCACAGGCCTTAGCTAGACCTAAGGATTATCCCAGGCAAATGGAGGGGTCATCCCTGCCTGCTCCCGGGATCCCCTGTGTGTCATTTGGATGCACGGGGATGATCCCGGGACGATCCCAGGATATAGGCCTGGTCTAGCTATGTCCTTAGTTCCACAGAATCTTTTCTCCAGGATAAAAAACTTTCAGGGTCCAATCAGATCACAGCAGTAGCTGTTCCCTCATGGCCTGGGCTTTCCACCATTACTTTCAGTATTGTCCCATACATAACTATGGTGAGGAAGGTTCCTGAGGTGGCGAAGGAGCAACTCTCAGTGTCAATCCTGATTGCTTTTAGGGAAGAGCAGCGCTATGGTAAGTTCTAAGGCAGGTTCATCGAAAGTGCCTCGGGCTGGCAGAAGTGCCGGTAATTGCTAAGACTTTGGAGACCTTTCTGAGTTATGACAACTTTGGCATTTCTTAAAGCACTGAACATTTCTACATTTAGACTCACTTTTTTTTAAAAAAAAAATTGCTGTCTTTTCGCAGCATCATAAATGTACTTGTTTATAACCTTGTTCTCTTTGCTGCTGGCTAGTTTGGCAAAAGAATTGTTTACTTGGGTAGAGTGAGCATTTTGACAACACACCATCTACTTGGCATTTTTCTATATAATACAGAAATTGTTGTGGGGGGGCATGGATGGGAATGAAAAGAACTTTGCAACTGTGCTGGGAGAATATCTAAAAAAAGCTGGAAAGCCTCTAACACCATGAGAATCCAGCATATAAAATGAACAGCCTCCATGTAATGATGGCTTTGTCTTGGTGACATTTCTCCCCTCCCCCACACAACCCAAATTGTCTACAAATGTGCTCCTATTACAATTCTTAGGAAGTCTAAAGAGCTAAACATTTTCTTTTGTTTAGCTAACAGAACTAAACAAACAGGTAAGCATTTCATACCAGTTATTAATCTATTCATGCTTATTTAGCAGACATGATTGTGTACTTCAGGATTGGGTGAGGCTGATGGCAGTGGAAGTCCAACACCATGTGGAGGGTCACAGGTAAGCAATGGAACAGCTGGGTTTGCACATAATGCTAGCTCATGTTATGCGTTGTTGAATTCTGGGTTGTCATGATGTGCAAATCCACCTGCACTAACAAATCATGGTTTGTTAACTATGAACAATCCTGAAAGAGAACCCATGGTTTGTTACTGGCTTGCGAAGTCTGGGTTGTTTAAACCATGGGGGGTTGTTAAGTGTGAACCCAAAACCATGGGTTATTCATGAGTTGTTTCACCAGGCTACAGACCAGCAGGCAAGAGTAGTTAAAACACACAACAGCCACTCTACATGTCAGTATTAAAGCACCACAAAAGGATTTTGGATACAGGGAGGGATCAGGCAAAGGAGGAGGCAAACAAACAGCTAAGAGATTGAGAAAACAAATCACGGTTTGTTTGATCATCTGCCAGATAAACCACGGATTAACTATGGGTTAAATAAACCATGGGTTTGCATTATGTGCAAACCAGGTCAACCAGGTGTTAAAGGGCTGACTGATACATGGCCTGGGTGTGTAGGGTTTTTTTTAACCCGCCCTGTGGGGTGTGGGAAATTTGGGGGGGTGTAAACTGGTGAGGGGTTTAACACCCCCCATTCCTGGAGTGTCTTAGTCCTTATCCAAATCAGGACCATGCATGCTTGCTATTTACTGTGTTATCTGTACAGCACCATGTACATCGATGGTGCTATATAAATAAATAAATAATAACATAAAAGCAAGCTACACTGTCCATGATTAGCAGAAAGTGTAGCTTGGCCCTAACATGTCAGAAATGTAGAAGCAGTTGTAAAGCATTGTATAAGAGTACAGGGAGAGGAGAAGAGAAAATCTATGTGCTTCATAACTGAAATAATACAACCAGGATGAATAAAGGGGTGAGGGGTGTAAGACCATCAAGTCCAGGATCTAAAATTATCTAGCTGCACCACAAGAGGAAGTTTCCCCTCAGTTGTTAGAAAGCCCTGATATTTGTAGGTCTTGAGAACTTGCCGGGCACAGTAGCCTGAGTCCCTTGTGCAATGGTTTCTGGGACCCTATAGGCCTGTCTGCTTCAGGAGAGCTCCTGGGAAGTGACTGAAGGACCTACCAACCAATCTCCCACCTTTCTTGAGCTATCAAGCAAGAGAGCTGTGCCCAGCTCCTTCCCTGGCCAAAATGATCACAGGGCTGTAAGAATGAGAAAGATTCCAGTGGAAATGTATTATGGCAAAAGCTTTTGTGGACACTGTCAAGTTCATCACCTTGTCACCTGCATTTATCTGAGATGCCCTATTCCCACCCTGTCGGCCCGACTCAGGTGACAGGAGGCATTTGTGGGCGGGGAGGAGGAAATACATTCCATGTGCCTTGGGCATGTGGACAGCATCAAGCGTGGGTGGGGGCAAGCCTGTAAAAATATGCTCCCCAGGTTCCCCAGGCGCTTTCATTTTCCGTCTCCCACCCTATTTCTAGTATGGGATTAGCAAGTGACTCCCTTTGGAGGAGGGGGCTTAAGTAGGAATTTTACCTGCCATGGATCGGCTCTTGTGTACAAGTTTTTTGCCTACTCCATACTGGTATTTAATTTAGTTGAGGGTGGGTAAATAGGTTGTTTGGAATGGGCAGGGCTGTGAGGGGATCTTAGGACATCGGAAGAGGTTTGGTGAACACTTGTTGGCATCTTATGGTGATTGACAAGTTCTGAGGTCTGTCCCTCGAGGGATGTGTGGCTCATGTCTCAGGATATGTGTCTTGCCTTTGGGGACCTCTCTGACTCATGTGTTTGGAGTTGTGCAGCCCTGGGTGGGGGTGACACGGTCTGGTTCCCCGCCAAGCACCCAAGGGTAGCTCAAGTGTAGCTTTACCTGGCTCCTGGCTTGGCCAAGTGGCTCGCCAATAACAGGCTAGTTGCCTGGAGAAAGGATTAATTAGAGTCCCGCAATCTCACGTGCAGATCCAGGGAAGGGTGAATTACCCAATTATAAAGAGGCCCTAGTTAAACCAAGCTCTGGTGTCTGTGTTGTTACTTCTGAGCTTCTTTCTCTGACCATAAAAGGAAGATTAGCAGACTGTTGAAAGATCCTAACTGGGCTTCCAGCGGATTTAAAAACCTGTCAGTGTTATGCAGTGACTGGGCCCTCACGTTGCTGTCCGAATGCTTGGAAGATGTGGTATTCTTACAACACAACAGCATTCTTGAAGGGGGGATGGAGAGATGGAGCTGACAAATGCACATTTATTGCTGAATACATTGATTGAACAGAAAGGTTTCAAGCTATGCAATTAATAAACTCAGCAGCTAGGACATTCCAATCTGATACTGATTTTTCAAAGGCAGCCATGAAAAGGAGAAAATAGTTTACTAGTTTAAATTTCTGACAGGTGGTTATTGATAAAGAAGCATTGGAACCAACCAGTATCAGAGCTGTCCCAAAACATGTTGTTGTCTGAGGCAAAGGATAAGATGGCAAACCCTTGCCCCTTTTTCACATACAGAAGCTGATGGAGTAGAAGTTGAACCTGACTTAACATTGGTGCCCAGATACATCCTCCACTGCACTCGAAGGAAGCAAGATAGTTTAAGGGGCCCAGGCTGCATGGTGCACAGAACTTCAATATAAGCTTCCTTTGCTGACATTTAAAGCTTGTCACGATCTTGCGCCTTCTTATCTCTCCTCTCTCATTTCACTGTACCATCCCCCTCGTATCCTCCATTCCTCAAATGCTATGTTGCTCTCCCGCCCAAGAATCTCTCTCTCTCTCGCTCGCTTGGCTCCGCCCGTTCTCTTTGGCTGCCCCTTTTGCTTGGAACGCTCTCCCAGAACATCTACGAACTATGAGTTCCATCTTAGATTTTAAAAAGCATTTGAAAAGTCATCTCTTTTCCATAGCTTTTGGAACCCTAGCCTGATTTATGGTTCAAAATACTTTGATTATTCCCTTATTCTGTCTTGGTGTAAACCCCCCCCCCCTCGTATGTTTTAATGTGATTTTAGATTGTAAGCCTCTGGGCAGGATGTTGTTGCTGTTTTATTTGTACATACTGTACAGCACCAAGTACATTGTTGGTGCTAAATAAATAAATAAATAAATCTGTCTCCCAACTGAGGGGATCAGCCAGTGGGGATGCTGCCACTGCACCCCTCCCCTCCATACCTCAGCATATGCTGGCTAGGGCAGCTGCCTCACATTGCCTATCAGTAAGGCCAGCCTCAAACTAGAATAAATGCATATTCTGCTTGAGAATGATGCTCTAATTAACCTAAAACATGGAGGGTTTCTCTTTGGCCCAACGGACAATTGCATGCACTCTGATGATAAAGATTAGTATGATGTCTCTCCTAATAAGGAGGATAATATGACATGGAGCTGTACTAAGATAAGAAGTTAAGATGCTTCTCCTAGGAACATCTTTCAGGTGTGTTTCTAAGCATGTTTTTGACTTTAAAAAAAACATATTGATGAAAGTTCTTTTATCTCACAAGGCGTATGGTTCGGCAATTCATACAAGGTCTTTTCACTCTGAATAATTGGACAGTTGTCAGTTGCATACCCTTAGGGTACATAATTCCAAGGTGGCTAGCATCAGTAGAAAAGAAGAGCATTTAATTTCACTCCCTTAAAAAAACAACCCTGCTTATCTTTACAAAAACCTGCAAGCATTTTTTTTAAAAGGATCAACGCACATAGGATTAGAGCCACCTCTTGCCAACGTTCATGATGCAACATGAGAGAAAAAAAGCATTTTAAAAGTCCTAGTGTATTACCTTTTATGATTGCTCTGCTATGTGCTAATTGCTTAGTCCAAATATTTCAGTTGCTTCATATATCATCATTAGTAGGACTTTAGGGAGATCAGGTGCATTGACAAATAATGTCTTGTTGAACAACTTTCCCGCTGTGCCTTCTTACAGTTCTGTGGTATTGACTTCTAAAAGGAGGCATTGGGGCTAAAGCCAACCAGGACACTGTGGCCAGGTCTACATCTTGTGACAAATCATTATGAATATGGAATAAAAATCAGGAAAATCACGATGAGGATCATCGAACGGGGTGGGGGAGATCACATTTCCTTACCATGTGCTCTCTTTCCGGTTCTCTTCCGCATTTGAAATGAGCACTTTTCACAGAGAAAAGACCAGCAACTATGTGGCCTATAGCTTTCAATGAAGACACCGCCCTCTAGTGGGCAATTTATAGCATAACCTCAGAAGAGTCGGATTAAGAGGTTTATTTTGTGACACTAAAACTGAGAAAAGGAGTGGGAGACCAAAGGACTCGCAAATGTCTGTGAGTGGCCAGTAATGAGCATGCTATAAAACGCTCATCTGATGACACTCTATGAAAGCTTTATATGAAATATGGATTATGCCTCAGCAATTATCAGTCCACTTCAATGCCGCTATAAATAGTAATAATAATAATAATAATAATAATAATAATAATAATAATAATAATAATAAATTTATTTCTTACCCGCCTCTCCATTTTGATCAAGGCGGGGAACAACAGTAAACATAAAATACATAAAAGTGAATGAAAGCAGTAGTATAGATCTAGCCTATGTCATCTAGCTCAGAAATCCTATCCCTTAACCCTGAGTGTGTGGAAGGAAAGCTGTAGTGATTTAGTTGGCAAGTAAAGATATTTTGCAGGCTTCAGCACATTCTCAGATGATGATGATGATGATGATGATGATGATGATGATGATGATGATTCACCTCTTCCCCAAGAATCACCCATAATCTAGACAACAGATGGATAGAAGAATTTTTCCCATGCACAAATCAAGCCCAATGTAAGCCCTGCCTTTTATCTCATGAAATTATGAACCCATAAACCATCTACCCAATTCCTCTTCACCACTGGACTGAACTGAATCTATATTATTATTATTATTATTATTATTATTATTATTATTATTATTATTATTCCCAGAGTGCAACCAGAAAGATTTTCCTATCTCTACTACTAATATTCCATTTCCAGTGTTTTACTTCATATTGTGTGTAGTCTATTTTACTTTTTGTGTGTGAAATTTATTAGCGTTTCTGTTCTGATCAAAAGCAATATGTTTAAGATTAGGGTGCTAGTGTGTTTTTATGTTTCATAAATTTGGTCAACTTATTTCATTATGTATGAATTTAGAAAATCTCTAGTGAGATTAAGGCCTTGGCTAGACCTAAGGTTTATCCTGGGATCATCTCGGGGTCATCCCTGTTCATGTAAATGACACAAAGGGGATCCTGGGAGCAGGCAGGGATGACTCCGGGACGACTCCGGGATAAACCTTAGGTCTAGCTAAGGCCAAAGAGAATTCAGATTTGTGTCTAGGGTTCTTTGGATGTCCACCAATTGTCCTATAGAGATTAGTTGCTTGATGTTTATGAAATCATAATTAGATCCAATTCCTGTTAAACTGGGGAGAAATGGAAATCTTTAGCCAGTGTCAAGAACAGCCTAGGGTGTACTGGGTTTGTTCCTTTGAGAAATCCTAAATCAACTAAGCAATTTCTCACTGAATAGACTTGTTTCATCAATAATCCAGGAATCCCTGTTCCTGGATTGTTTAGTGTGACATTGGATTGTTTCGGGTTTGTTGTTGGGTTAAAATTCAGGGTTGTTTGTCCCTCAACAACCCAGAGTTTCAGATTCGGACATGGAATGGCTTAGGTGATTGTGTGTGGTGTATGTGTGTGTGCATAGGTAGGTCACTGGCAGTTGCCACAGAATCTTTGTCCTTAATCCATCTTGGTATCTTGTAACTAGAACAGTTACTGGAGAGGAATATATTACATGCACCTACTTATAAAAGGTATCTTAAATCTTTCAAGCTGTGCAAATCATAAGTTTCTGAATTTTAATTCTTCACTCCGTGCCGCCTCTGTTTTCTAATCAATTCTACATAGTCTTCAACAGCTGATATATACTAATTGCAGAATGTTAAGAAAAATGGGGGGGGGGCCTGAATCATTAAAATATAAACCTTCCCTGACTGTTGCATCTCCAAAGCTTGAAGATTAAGACCTCATATTGTTACATGTTTCCTTCACAAAGATTGCAGTTTTACTTTTCTCTAGGGATCTCTCCATTGATTTCCCAAGAAGCATTAAGCACTTTATTTTGACAAAGATTGATCTAAATTCTTTCTTTGTTTTTCAAAATTTCAAGATGTTCTGCTGTCAGAGAATACCAATGGTGTCATTTTCTCTAAAGGCAAAGTAGGTGGCCCCAGCCTGATTAAATTGGAAGCAAAGCAAGGCTACACACAAACAAAACAGAGAGTTTTGCATTACTGGGTGCAGAAATATATGTGTTGTTAACGTATCCTTCCCTCCCACCCCCACCATGTAAACGGGGGCAAAATTTGAGAAAAAGTTGAAAAGGGGAGAGGTTGAACAAGGGAGAGGGCACTAGGTGAGAAGAAGAGGGAAATTTCCCCCGGACGTTCTGTGGCATTGTGTGTGTGTGGGGAATATACAGGGGCCCCAATGTCTTTTGGCAGCAACCATGTTTGGGTTTTTTTGTACCATTACCCATGTTTCTCCCACAGACTGCCCTGAAGTGACCCAACATCCAGAGCATTGTGGTGGAAACCAAAATGGTGGCTCAAAGACCCTCAGTGAAGAGCTTTGGAGGGGAAAGGAAATTATAAGGTCTTAAAAGGAGGCCCAGGGCAATTGCCAATGGAGGGCTTTTGCCCTACCTGAGGAAGCTGGGTGCTTAAACAAAACCTGCATGAGTGGCCTATTCGTGTCAGCAGTGGAAAGTCTGAGATGGGGTTCACAAAAGATTGCAAGGGCTCTTTCTGTGATTTGAAAAACTACAAGAGGCACTTTTTTGGGGGGAACCAGAGTAGTAGCCCCTGTAATTTTCTCCGAGTCCCCATTTTAGAAGTTAATTGAAACATGGAAAATGAAATCTAAAATCATTTCAAATGTAATGCTCTAAGATGTTCTCATTGAGCATACATTTCCTAGGTTCAGCCTTAGAGTATCATAAGTTCTACAGGCCCGGCTTAATAAATGTGATTTTTAAGAGTTGGCATTTTAGAATGTATGTATGGCTGAGGGCTACAATAAAGGGAAATGAAATGAATTTCAAGAACTTCCATTTTTAACGACACGTTTCCTTGCAAATATGTTACAACAGAGTGGTTCAGCAGAGTGAAAATGTAGGATAACTAGTTGTCCCATGGGTTGGAATTTGATAGTGCCCTGTGAGGAAGAGGGGAAATAAGAAACAGATGAAAGGAAAATCTAACCTATATTTCTGAAACCTTAAAATTATTTACGTGTGAATATAAATGTGAGAGCGATAATGCCTGGGCATAACACAAGAGCCCTCCTCTTCTTCAGTACAGAAAAACAGGATGAACAGAACAAATATTTTCTACATTTTGTTTAAAGTCTGGATAAAATATAGCTATAATAGGAATTACAGCCTTTATTTATTTTTATGATGAAGGCCTGCCTCCTGGCACTAATATATTTATAGTTAAGGTCTGTCAGAACAGCTGTCATAATGTTTCACTATAACAATTTGGGACATATTGAGTTCTGGCTAAAACCTGCTAGCGTGACATTATTGCTGTTTTGGTTATATTTTTAATTTGATCCAAAAAGGGCAGAATAGGGGGAGGAGAAAGAGTTTAGGAATGAGCCAGGCAATATTAAACATTTTTTTTTTAAAAAAAGACACACTGAATTAAATAGGGTCCATAAAGTGTGGTGCATCCCTAGTCCACTTTAGGCAGGTAGGAAACATTTTTGAGCATGTTGATACCTTTGGCAATTTGAGAAACTGTTGTGGACGTCTACCACCAAATGGCTGCCACGGGAAGCATAGTTAGTCACAAAATTAGGGCTAATCTACACCTGCAGGCATTTTGGCATGGAAGAGGGATGCTTCTGAAAGTTCCCCGCTTCCACGATCGGCACTCATGGGCACACGGCAATGTTGTGTACCACAATTTCAGGAGTGCCATTGCAGGACCACATGTGCCCTGTTATGCTGCTTGTGCATGTGAATTGGCAGAAATGGGCAGTGCTTGGCAGACGATGTGGTTATGGCGTAGAGTTTTTTTTTAATGACTTGTGAAGCTTGTGCACAGCATCACATGGGAGATATGTTGAATATGAGCTCCTGCACAGAGATCTGGGGCATGTCCAGATGGGGCGATATCCCGGGGATCATCCTGGGATCGTCCCTGTGCATCCACATGACACATAGGTGATCCCAGGAGCAGGGAGGGATGATCCCTCCCTTTCCCCAGGATATGGCCCTACACTTCTATCCCAGTTTTTCCCAACATCTCAGGATGATCCTGAGACCGTGGGAGGTGTGGGCTGGTGTCCCGGTTTCGTCCTGGCTCCCCGCGGTCTCCAGGGCATGGAGCTCCTCAGGAAATCTGTGCCCATCAGGGGTAGGGTGGGGTGGGGTTAACAGGAGTATTTTTTTAACCCACCTTTTCGCTGGAGCACTCAAGTGTTAATCTTAAAAAAAAATCCCAAATGGCGGGCACGAAGTCCTCCTGGGACATTGCATGCTGCGTTTAGACTAAGGAGGAGGATCTCGCGATCACCATATCACAAGATCCTCCCCCTCCACCCCCCTGGTCTAGACTTGCCCCTGTTTGTATATTTAAAAAACCCACACACACGCTGTGGTAAAACACGCTACGACCCATCCAAAACATGTGGCGATGGTGTACAGGTCTATTCCCACACACCACCAATGCCCATGCACACGCCCCTCACAGCTGATTGGTGTTTGCTGAGGCTGGAACTTGTGGCAAACAGCAACAACCTCACAAAGGTGGGGGGACCCACTGCAAGCGTTCTTCGGAATGGAAGGGAAAGAGCTGGAAGAAACGCAACAAAAGCAGTCAGAGATATTCTGGGAAAACTGAGAGGTGGAGTTGAGATCACCGTGGGAGCAGGTGAATGTCACGTGCTCCGTTAGTGATGACTGCGGTACAATCCTGCAATAAATGGCTCGCATTAAATAACTCCTTTGAACCTACAGCTTTCAGCACCAAAAGAAAACTACTTCACTAAAGGCAAACTCTTTTTCTCTCCCACCCTGACTTTCTGCCAGCCAGTTCATGTGCCTCTATCTCTTTTTCTCTTTCGCTCTGGATCACTACCCACAAATTCTGGGTGTCTCTACATTAAGGGGAAAAAAACCATACCCTTATCAGGGTTTCTTCTTCTGGAGCCTTTTTGTGTTTATGTAGGCTTCTTTAGACAGCACCCAGAGATTTTGAATTGAAAACTTCCCATCTTGGCAATACTATTAGATTCAGTGAAACAGTACTGTTGGGCTGCGGTATTATAGCACTACACAGCTTTACATGCTGGGATTATTTAAAATACTGCATTATCTCTGAGATTACTAGGCAAAAGTGCAGGAGATGTCCTGGAGGTTGATGGCATCATGTAAAGGACCCACAAACTTCCGTTAGTTGCCAATCATGAGTGGAATAAATTGCTCGTGTACAGAACCCCCCCTCTCTCATTTTCCCATCATGTAGCCCAGAGGCATTCATGGGAAATGAAGATGGTAGGGGCTGGAGACCTTCACTTGCTTTGAAGTGATTGCAGCTGCCAAATGTTCATATAAAAAGAAAAGTGGGAGGCGTAGGCAACTTTGGTGAGTGCCGAAAAAAGGGATCTAAGGACACATGGGTACCTAAGAGCACCACATTACCTATAGCAGAAATATGATTATTCAGATGACACACATATTATTTCTGCTTTATACCATGGGTACCACCCAACCCCCTGCCTGTAGGATATTGCAGTGGCAAGGTTCGATAAAGCCACTCACCTGCTTGCCAAAGGTAAGTGCTTCTCTCCCATCTAATGAAAATCCATGCAACCTGTTTGGTGGGAAACTATCTCTCCTTTCCGCCCCAGTTCTCCAGATGGAAATGGAGGTATTTTCCCTCCTGTACCTTGGATAAACCATCTTTTTCTTTCATGGAGAATGAGAAGGAAAGGAGACATGGCTTCCGTCCTGCAATTTGTAGTTTTGCAGGAAGTGCTAGTGGTGTCTTGTTGCTTCTGCCTCCTGCAAAATTCGAAATGTGATAGGGTAGAGAAGGACTCTTTTCTCCATGGCGAGCTGAGCATGAGGATGGGGGAAAATGAATTGCTATTTATTTCCCTTCCAACTGGGCTTTTGGAGGAGGCAGCAGGAGTTACAGAAGCTATATTCAAATGTTCAGTAGCTCAAAGCATGTACTAGGATAGGGTGATGCACTCTGGCTTCTCCCTCAATGTCTCCATGTGTGTCAGTTCAGGCCTTGCTGTGTTAAATTGCCATGTTGGAACAGGAATACTACTCACATTTGCTTGGAACATGAATAGAACTCTCCATACAACCAGGAATCCTCATAAGGCAAGAAGAGAAAATTAATATAGTGATGACTATACAGTACTTCACTTACCCAAGCAATATGGATCTTTCAACATGAGAAACCTGACAAAACATTTGTCAGTAATATCTAGTTGGTGATCATTCACATTTCCCTCAGAAGTATATACAAGATTCTTTCTTTCTTTCTTTCTTTCTTTCTTTCTTTCTTTCTTTCTTTCTTTCTTTCCTTCCTTCCTTCCTTCCTTCCTTCCTTCCTTCCTTCCTTCCTTCCTTCTAGTTTGCTTTTCACATTAATCTTAAAACCAGATATTAAACCATTGCCTTATATCTAAAGTCTCCCAACTTGTTTTAAAGTTAAGTGACCTTTGAAACTTTCCATTTAGATTTGTGTGACACACACACACACACACAACTGTTGGGTAGCTGGCAGCTGGATTACTTGGCTCGAGGCCAGAATCAGTCACACTGGCTCTGGCTTAGAGTATGGCAACTAGAATCACAAGAACATAAGCTAATTTCATGAAGGAACAAGCAGAGCTGAGGCATTGTTCACAAACAAAGTCTGCTATAGAGCGGGCCAAGGAAGAAACAGGGCTCCTGCTAAGGGCCTAATGGGTTGAAATTGCTAACTCTGAGGGGGCATTATGAAGCAACTGGTGATTCCTCTCACTCAGATAATGGGCTCCATCACACACCCTTGCTAAAACGTTTCATTTGTGTTCATCCTTAATCTGGGCAGTGTTAAAAAGATTAAATTCTGGGTTGAGCCATCAAAGAGAATAAAGAGAAAGCGGAATTCTATCAATTATGCAAATTGAGAAAAATGAGAAAGAGCTCAACCATTGAAAACCTTATTCAGGCAATACCTGAATTCAGGCAATACCTGAATATTCAGGCATGTCCTTGGAACCATAGGTGCTAGAAACTAACTTTTTAAAAATGAAAAATGAGATTCCAAAGGAGCTGAGTCCTACATTGATATTCTTGTCCAATAGTTTTCCTGTGAACCCATGGGATTGTAGCCCTGCCCTTAATCTAATAAAACAAAATGGCATCCAGTAATCTGCAAGATGATGAATGAATCTCATGGTTTGAAATTTTCATTGCAGCCCCTTCAGTTTTTAAGACCTTGGGATTTCAGCTTGAGTCTTTTCTATTTGATTCCTCTTTTACTGCAGCATCTTTCATTTTTTTATTGCTGTAAAAGTTAACAGGCACTGAGATTGATAGCATTACAGCTGTCAGGACAAGCTGACAAGCTTGGTACTTGTTCTTCTTTCAACTGATTACATGGTTCTTAATCCATGATGTTTTATGGCCACATTTTTCAATCTGCTTCAACACATTCAAAAGAAAGACAACAAACATCCCCCCGACAATGTCTGTCTAGAAATTTGCTTCTTTGCAATTGCGTCCTAGTTTCCTTTAGAATCAAGACCATCAAATATTTGCATGGATGATGAGAAGTTGTGTCAAATATTTTAAACTTCAAAATTATGTATTCCAACAACTGCCATGTCCTTGGTCATCCTTGGTCACTAGTTTGTGGGCTTCAAGCTGAGGTTAGAACTGGGAGCTCCAACACCCAAATTTAACATGCTATTCACTGCCCTTATGAATCCAGATGTACAAATGAGTCCTACATCTGATAACGTACGGCTATTTTTCTGATCTCCAAATACTCCGGTCAAGGAAGCTCGTAATCTTGGCTTTATATTTGATTCCTCGCTCTCCTTTATTCCTCATATCGAGGCAGTAGCTAAATCCTGTAGTTTCTTCCTGTATAATATTGCCAGGATTCGACCATTTTTGTCTGTCTCTTCTGCCAAGACTCTCGTTCACACACTGGTTATCTCTTGGTTGGACTACTGCAACCTTCTTCTCTCTGGCCTTCTTTCGTCTCACATCAGTCCGCTGGTCTCTGTCCACCACTCTGCCGCTAAGATCATCTTCTTGGCCCGCCGCTCTGACCATGTCACTCCACTTCTGAAATCTCTTCATTGGCTTCCAATTCACTCCAGAATCCAATATAAACTTCTCCTGTTGACCTTCAAAGCTTTTCACGGTCTAGCTCCTGCCTATCTCTCCTCCCTCATCTCACACTATTGCCCCGCTCGTGCTCTCCGCTCCTCTGATGCCATGCTTCTCACCTGCCCAAGGACCTCCACTTCCCTTACTCGGCTTCATCCTTTTTCTTCTGCTGCCCCTTACGCCTGGAACGCTCTTCCAGAACACTTGAGAACTACAAACTCAATCACAGCTTTTAAAACTCAGCTAAAAACTTTTCTTTTCCCTATAGCTTTTAAATATTGAGTTTGTTCTGACTCTATACTGTTAGCTTCACCCTACCCGGTGCCTGTTTACCCTACCCTGTGCCTGTTTGCATTCTCTTTCCCTCCTTATTGTTTACTACAACTTTATTAGATTGTAAGCCTATGCGGCAGGGTCTTGCTATTTACTGTGTAATCTGTACAGCACCATGTACATTGATGGTGCTATATAAATAAATAATAATAATAATAATAATAATAGTGACAAAAATTGGTTCCAACTTCAAGTTTCAGACCCTTGTATTTTGTTTACCTAAACTCATGTGAAACACAGTTCATTTGCAAAAAAGGAGGGCAGAGAGGTCCACCCTCAGAGGGGAAGATTTAACCTCAGTTGTCCTGTTTCTTAAAACCTTCTGCCTTCTTCGGAGACAATAACGAGGCCTGCTCAGTAATCCACAAAGCTTTATTCAAGCAATAAACATCTCTTCCCACCTCAAGAGAGTCTAATCAGAGAGTCAATTATTCAGGCAAGATAATTGTCCCTTCAAGTGGAGTGGAGTGGAGCTGAGTGGAGACTAGAACCCAGATCTCCTGACTCCCAGTCCAGTGCTTTAGCTTCTACACCACACCTGCTTTAGCTACTACACCACACTGGCCCTTAGTTCACATGGGGTGACAGAGCTAAACCCAACAGGCCAGGGTTGTGCCCGTGCAAATGGAAAATGTATCCTTAAAGGTACCCCAAGAATTCTTTGACCCAATCACTGGAGTACCCCGGTAAATGAATCAAAATGGAGAAGGTTCCATATATGTGAAGGAATTTTGAAAAGCATTGTGTTATGGCAAAAACAAACCAGTAAAGACATTGAAGTCAGAAAACAATCAAGGCAACGGATAGAGAAGGTCAAATGGGCAGATATTGGGATGTGTAGGACATGTATTTTGTTTGCATTTCAATGCAAACTTACTCAATTCATACATCCTGAATTGTAATATGAGTTCAGGACGTCTACTGGAAGGCAGTTAGATATTCAAATATGTACTTTTTCAAAGTTTGTGATGCAATCTTCACACACACACACACACACACACACACACACACACACCAAAATGCATATGTTTGAAAAATGCACACAAAAATGCACAATTTGAAACTGTGCGTGCACACACACACACACACACACACACACACACACACACACACACACTATAATATTTGAAAAGGTGGTTTTAGTGAACGGCCCAGAAAGCTTTGGCTAATGGACAGTATAGAAATGTAATAAATAAATAAATAAATAAATAAATATGATGCACATAAAGTGTGTTTTAATGGGAAATTGCTCATAAAAGATATGTACATTTGAAAGAAAAATGTGCACGTGTTGTTGTTTTTTAAAGTGTATATTTTGAAAAACGTGCAAGGAAATATGAATGAATTTCCATGTGGACTAACACCCCCCTTACATCCAATAAGGAAATGGGACATAACAAGCCTAGTAGTAGAAAAATAAGAACTTAAGCAAATCTGAGCTTGACTGATTCACCCACCCATAGGAGCAGTAGTGTTGGATGGTTGCCAGAGGAGCTATGTAAGAGAGATGAAGGTTGCTAAGAAATATATTAGAATAAATGAGTCAGGAAATGATGAGTAAGGAGAGTAAAAATGCAAGAACGTCGTGAGATAGAAATGGACAGGTTTCTCCCATCAGCTGCAGAATTCAACTTCTATTCTGAAGAGCACTGCTTTGTTTTTGATGCAACCCTTCTCAATGAGGTGGTTTGCAACCCAAGTTTAGGATCCACAAGCAATTATGGAGGTCTGAGGCTAGATCTGCACTACTGCTTTATAGCAGTATTGAAGTGCACTGATAACTGTTGGGGCTCATTACACATTCCATATACCACTTTCATAGTGTTCTAGCCTGCTTTTTATTCCACATTATCCAAAATACTGCAACAACTGTCATTGTGTGTCTTACGAGGTATAACTGCACAAGACAGATACAGAGTTATCATGATAAGATCATAATGATTTGACACAAAGAGCTCTTTCAGACCGGGGTGGGGGTGGGTGAGGCGAGAGAGATCACCTTTCCTTACTATTGCTCTTGCTTACTGCTTCTCTTCCGTGATAGTGACGAGAAGAATCACACAGGGGAGAAAGGAGAAGAAAGCAGAGACCATGTGGCCCATTGAGTGTTGTGGGGCAGTGCCCTTTAGTGGGCATTTTATAGCGAAACTCCTGCAGATGGTAGGAAATAGTGACAAATGTTGCTATAGCTCAGAAGAGTTGCGTTTTTTTGCAGAATATTTTACAACCAAAAAAAAAAAAAAAAGGCGGAAGGAGCAGGAGCCCAGTGGGAGACACGCAGGAGGAACACCGCATCATCAAAATGATCGAAGATCCGTGAGTGGCCAGTCGCAAGCGTGCAATAAAACGCTGGTCTGAAGAAGCTCAAGGCGTAGATCTAGCCTGACACATCTGTATTTCTACACGGTATCGTGCAATTGACTTCTCCTGGTGTGTGTTTCTAATTTGGAAAAAGGGGGCTCTGGTGATGATATGAGCAGTTGGCTTTGCTTTGAATTTTGTTGATTGCTGGGATCAGTCTGACAACTACGAAGAGTAGCAGCCCCTTGCCTGGTGATTCCTTTGAAAGGTTAAAGCCATCATTTTAAAGGAGTTGAAATTTTACCCTTCCTTTCACTCTTTGAGTGCCAGCATATAATTTCCAACCCATCATGAGATTTCACTTGATTCCTCATGAGATCTCACAACAGGCTGCACAAAAGGTCAGATGCAATTATTTCTTCTTGAAATAGGAAATAAAATTAATTCATGTTACCAGCATGCAGCTGGAGCTCAGGATCTGACTTCGCTGTCATAAATTTCTGTCTGTATTTAATGCTGTTAAAAGGAGAAATGAAATAGTACTCTCCCACAGGCAGGCAGGCACACACACAGATACACAAGCACACACTCCCTTTTGACTAAAATGTAATTGTATCATCTACATTTGCTTTCTGAGCCAGAAGAGGAAATATTTACATTCAGAAGTCAAAGTAAAATTTGTTATTAATACATGACTGAACTAAGTAAGCAATACATATGTATCACAGGCCAAGTGACTCGGTGACTCACACCCTAGCCATGCTTAGAATCACATTAGGGCAACATTTAACCATCATAAATAAAAATTGCCATCTACTCCAGCCTTTTCTTTATTTTCTGGCTTGTTAACAGGAAACCCCCCCCCCCATAAGAACAGCCCTACTGGATCGGTTTAAAGCCTACTTAGTTCCACATCCTGTTTCACACAATGGCTTACCAGATAGTCCTGGGAAACCCACAAACGGCATGATTTCGACAGGTCTTCTCTAAGTACTTTTGAGTGCTTTTAGTACTCTGTTCTGCTGTTGGCTTTAATTTGGTTTTATGTTGTAATACTGCTTTTATCCCATGCTGCTGGTTTAATTTTGTTTCCATTCTGCACTTTTTTATTTTTTATTTTGTTTTCATGTTTGCACCATATGTTTTTAATATATTGTACACCACCCAGGGAATGTCAGTTATTGGACAATTTAAAAGTACAGTAAGTAAGTAAATAGTATGACTAAGGCCATAGCTAGACCTAAGGTTTATCCCTGGATCGTCCAGGGGTCAAACCTGTTCATCTAGGTGACACACAGGGGATCCAGTGCTCAGGCAGGGGCGAACCCTGGATGATCCCAGGATAAACCTTAGGTCTAGCTGTGGCCTAAGGCTAGATCTATACTAGCACTTTTTATTGGTATTGAAGTGCACTGATAACTGTGGGAGCACAATTCATCGAATTCTATAATAGTAGAGTTAGAAGGGGCCTATAACCCCCTGCTCAATGCAGGATTTACCTTAAAGCATACAGTACCTGACAGATGATTGTCCAGCTGCCTCTTGAATACCTGTAGTGTGGGAGAGCCACAACCTCCCTAGGTAACTGGTTCCATTTTCGTCCTGCTCTAACAGTCAGGAAGTTTTTCCTGATGTCCATCTGGCTTCCTGTAACTTGAGCCCATTATTTCGTGTCCTGCACTCTGGGATGATCAAGAAGAGATCCTAGCACTCCTCTGAGTGACAACCTTTCAAGTATTTGAAGAGTGCTGTCATGTCTCCCCTCAATCTTCTCTTCTCCAGGCTAAACATGCCCAGTTCTTTCAGTCTTTCTTCATAGGGCTTTGTTTCCAGACCCCTGATCATCCTCATTCACATCCACTATACCACGTTTCTAGCATTATTTCCCACTTTTTATTCTGTATTATTCAAACAGCTGGAGCATATTGGGCATTGTAGGGCCTTTTCTGTCTAAACACACGTAGGATTTCCCCAAAAAACTCTTACTGCTTGTACCTAGCCTTAGGAGAAGAATTGAAGTGCCCTGATAACTGCTGGGGCACATGACACCTTCCATATACCACTTTCATGGAGCTACATCCTGGTTTTTATTCCACAGTTGAAATGATTTGACACAAGGTGTTGATCTGGCTCTGGCCAGAGGCATGGTCTTTAACCATTAAAGGGCTTTAACCCTTTGCCCCCACTGAGGTCCTGATCTGAATTGGAGGTCCCCAGCCCTGCTATTCTCAGTTGGGAAAAAGCACCCACTGGCTTCCCCACCCCACCCCGTGAATAATATCACATTTCATTTGGCTCTTCAGATGTTCCTGAACAAGACAAGACAAATCCATGCATATACGTTATAAGAGAACAAGCCATTGCGCAGAATAATAAAACGACAACTCTGGATTGTGATAAACATTTCAATATTTCTTCAGTCAACTCCGCATGATGAAATCTTAAAACTTCAATAATCAAAGGTGCTTAATGTCCCTCTCGCTACACGTTGGACGTTAGCTAAAATCAAGGGAAACAAGTAATTATTCCTGCAAAACTTACTGGAATTTTTTCTTAATATCATTAATGGATTTATATGGATTTCAAGTATAACAATCTGTATAATGTTTAATGTATTTACATATATTAGCAATGTCATGTTACGTGTAATATACTATTTGACTCTTTGGCTAATACAGTTATGATCTGCACAGCTTTTCCTGTAGCATGTATCATTCTTCAGAGGTCCCACATGTTTTGCTCTTCAGCAGAGTCTGGATGGCTTGAATTTCAACCACTTCAGTAGCCCATGATCTGAACAGGGGCTGACTGTCTTCTTTTCCTATCTTCTCTCCTTCTCACTTGAGAGGGAACTTTGATAGCTGCACCCTGGAGCTGTTGTGCTTTGGGCGATGAGGATTTGTGATAGCTGGAGAGGCTGAATGATTACTTCCTGCCCCCACGCCCCACCCCTGATAGTTGGAAACTCACTGTGCCAAACTGAGAACCCTTGATTTAAAGCTTTGCCTTAATAAGATGGGAGAATCACACTGAGATGGCTGGAAGCAGTTCCGAGGGAGTTCTCATCTCCAGTTACAAATGCAAAACCACTCATAAAAAAAGTTACACAAATAAAAGGGACTAAAGCATCAGAAAACATACAGCTATTGTGGGAGGTGGTAAAGGTTCCCAGCAGAATCATTTCCAGGAACATGAGCCTATAATTCTATACATCACAGATGGAAGAATTTCCAAAGGCTGGGAAATTGAAGGGCTTTACTCCTTGTTTTGATTATGCTGGATGAAGTTCAAGAGAGACTTTCTGCCCACAAATATACAATGTGCTGGGAAACTTCTAGAATGTGGATTTGTTCAGAATAGTTGGTTTAATGGCTTTCTACCAAAGCTATTCCAGATGTTTCTGCAAGTTAATAACGTAAAATGCACACTTTCAGCTCTAAACATTGCCCACAAACTATTTGCCAGCAACACACACACACATACCCCTTCCTGGGTATTGCATTTATCATTACAATACTCCTGAAAGACTTAAAAGAGAGAGAGAGAGAGAGAGAGTTCAGTTTGGACATTTCCAGAACAGAATGGGAGTTGCTCATCTCATGGTCTGAACTAGCACTACTCCATGAATGACTGTCGAGAAGAACCATGGACATTGGCCAAATCATGGCTTGATTCCTTCCCTTGTCAGCACCAGCTTCCAGAAAAGGAAGAACACCAGTTTTGGAAGGAACCATATAACTAACAGTAATAATAAGTTTACCAAGAAGAAGGTATGACCCAATTTAAGCACCTATTTGCTCAAAAGGAAGAATAAATCCTCTACGTGCTGTAGCTAGAATGAAAAGGGAACAGTCTAAAGCAGCTTTCCCCAACATGTTAACTTCCAGATGTTTTGTACTACATCTCCCAGCATTCCTGACAATTGGCTATGCTGGCTGAAGCTGATGGAAGCTGATGTCCAAAACATTTGGAGGGTTCCAAGCTGGGGAAGGTTGATCTAATTTATCAATTTAATTAAACTTCTGGGGACATTTCTGGATAGACATTTAATCAACAAGTATCACTTGTTTATGCTTGGCAGGGGCTACAAGATATTCTATCAGCACAATCCTATGCATGTCTTGCTCAGAGAAGTAAGTCTCACTGGAATTCCATGTGACTTTTCCCCAGGTTAAGTATGCATGGGATTGCAGCCAGATATACACACTACATAAGAACATAAGAAGAGCCATGCTGGATCAGACCAAGGGTCCATCTAGTCCAGCAATCTGTGAGTGACATTACTTATGTAGTCAAAACAGCACCGTTTATGTATAGGAGGGAGTATTAGCAGGTATGGGGGAAATCCAAGGTTTACAGAAGCACAAAAACACCTGGAGGAGGAGGAGGAGGAGGAGGAGAAGGAGAAGAAGAAGAAGAAGAAGAAGAAGAAGAAGAAGAAGAAGAAGAAGAAGAAGAAGAAGAAGAAGAAGAAGAAGAAGAAGAAGAAGCAGCAGCAGCAGCAGCAACCACCTAGCCAGGCCAGGGAAGGCAGGGGAGTTAATGCTTTGGCACATGCTAGACTGTAAAAGACATGTGCAGAGCTGCTAGGAGTTGTCATGACACAAGAATGGAAGATCACCGAGTGAAGTATTTTGGGAGTTATTGGAAAATAATCTTCCCAGAAGTCGCCTCTTCAGCAAGAACACATGTGAAGCGCCCAGAGAGCTCCAGCTATTGGGCAGTATAGAAATGTAATAAATAAATAAATAAATAAATAAATAAATAAATAAATAAATAAATAAATAAATAAATAAATAAATAAATGACGGCACTGTTCCATGGGGAGCAAATTACAGTCTTGTACCACCTGGCTGCATATAGCCCTGCCTGAAGCAACGGCAAACCTCATTCATGGCTAAAGTTGTATAATCTTTATTCACACAATGGGTTTTATCCAGAGACACGTAACTCATTCAGAGGAGGGAAGAGCTTACCATGCATCTGCAAAAGGTAGCAGAGCAGACTGTGGGGAATAGGTGGGAGCTGCATCGTATCCAAATTGCTTATTAGCCGTTTGAGCCTTCTGCTGTAGCTATGATTCTGGGCATTTCAGAAGCAATCTCATCTGCTTCCCTTTGCAACCTCAAAAACAAAAGAAGAGCCATGCTGGATCAGACCAAGGGTCCATCTGTCTGTTCGCACAGTGGCCAACCCACTGTCGGCCAGGAACCCATAAGTAGGACATGGGTGCAACAGCAGCCTCCCACCCATGTTCCCCAGCAACTAGTGTATCTCTCTTCCAGGATCTCATTCACTGTGAGAATGTGCCACATATCAAACAGCATGCAAATGAACAATGCAGCACTTCAGTTTGCAGTACATATGTCCTATGGAATGATGTTTTATAGCTGAACAAGAGGGACCTGCAACAAAATGTGGCATTGTGGAGTACTCTTTTTCACTGTCCCAGTCAACAATGCCCTCTTCCAAGATACTCCATCCCACCCACGCACCCAGTTTCCCATCCCCACTGAGCATGCGAAGTCCTCATTGGGACTATTTTTGGGTTCTTCCCAACTTTACGTGTCCCCTCCCCCGTTTCTTTCGTTCTAAAGACTCTTTGTACTTCTGCACACCTTGTGGTTTTCTAGAGCCTGCTGATAACTCTCCTGTGCTTCAACTACATAATCAGCAGCATTCACCTCTCAATATTGGAAATAGCAGGAATGGCATTTTCGCACAATCATCCCAATTAAGCAAGGGGGCTTCTATACACGTATCCCTAGATATGTGAAAAATCCATGTGGCAAATGTGTACATAAATCAACCAGTTTCAATTAGTTTGACTTGACGATTCTAGTGGGCCTTCCTCGTTGGAATCCACATACGTTCAACGAAAGTAAGAGCAGATTCCATGGAGGAGACAAGCCATGACAATTAAATGGATTTCATTTTCCTATTTAGTTATGCACATTTGCACTGCATCTGCTGCTGGGTAGAAACAGCTCCCTCATCCTCAAACACACACACTCACTCACTCATTCTCACATACAGCTCATTTGTACCACAGTGCAGACAATTTTCAGCACAGCCCAGATAACCTTGAGACATATCCCATGCAAATATTAAGAGAAAGGGGGCAGGAAACACCACTTGTTATGTCAAGAAGTTGTGGGGCTTCAGCTGAACTGGTGGTGCTGTGATTTCCATCAGAATCTAGGGAGAATAGAAAGGAGGTCCTAATCCTCTTCTTGATCATCCCAGAGTGCAGGACACGGAATAACGGGCTCAAGTTACAGGAAGCCAAATTCCGGCTGGACATCAGAAAAAACTTCCTGACTGTTAGAGCAGTACAACAATGGAACCAGTTACCTAGGGAGGTTGTGGACTCTCCCACACTAGAGGCATTCAAGAGGCAGCTGGACAACCATCTGTCAGGGATGCTTTAGGGTGGATTCCTGCATTGAGCAGGGGGTTGGACTCAATGGCCTTATAGGCCCCTTCCAACTCTACTATTATATGATTCTATGATTCTATGACTACTTTATGAATCTAGAGCTATCTAAACCAAATGGCCTTAAATCAGACATCCACACTTCAACAAAATTTGTGCATTAGCCCTGCAGGTCTAATAAAGAGTCACCTTCATTATGTTAAGGCACCAGCCCTGTATTTGGACTAGCAAAGAGAAGAACGGAAATGCAAGGTGCCATATTGGCTCTGGTGGCTGCCAGATCAAATCACATTGATCCATGCAGAAGAATGAGGTAGTTGGGTTCTTGGATGTTCCTTTTCAAATTGAAAAAGAGGGCACTGTTTTTTTTTTAACATTTTCCCATTTAAATCAGCTCCCTTCAAGCAGAAAAGTACCACACCAGGCAGAAAAGATTATACCCAGCATTTCCTATTATGCCAGTTTATTAACAGAGAAAAGGGAGAGGAGCATTTTTGCTTTTTATTTTCCAAAGGGAATATTAACATATATGATCTTCCACCTGCAATCTAAAATAACACTGGAGGAATAGCGTTTATTTTGTTCATTAAAAAACCTAATTCCCTGAGTCCTGAACCTCACTTTTTCTGCCTGAAGATGACATGGATGCAGATGCTTCATTAAACCATTCCATTTTATGACATCTGACATCGCCCAACTCTTCCCAGTCTTGGTTGCGTGCATTCGGGCAATTTTGAAAATGTGTCCTCTATGAGATCTTTTTTCTCCCACACACACTGTGACTTGTAGTATTAACCTTACCCATTCCAGGGCATGACAAGTACATTGCATGGCCTGCTGAACATCAGTGCTCACATTAACTCCGATTTTATATCAGCCTTGAGTTGACAGAATCCGGCATTCCCAGACGGACATCCTTTACATTTCCCAAGAAACTGCCTTTAAAAATAGTTTATAGTCTGAAATCTGGGGAGGCTGAACTCTCTCAGAAGGCCTTTTTATCTGTCCACAAGGACAAGAGGATATGAATGTCTTCCTGTTTCCCAGCCTCTGCGTAGACCTGCTGCACCCTTGCAGCCAGGTGTCCCAGTCCTAAGGCTCTGTTCTAGCTGCAGGGCTCAAGCAGAACTAGGGATTGGATCCAGATACTTGGAGATACATG
The DNA here is from genome assembly GCF_023053635.1 of Elgaria multicarinata webbii. NCBI lineage: Eukaryota > Metazoa > Chordata > Lepidosauria > Squamata > Anguidae > Elgaria > Elgaria multicarinata. The sequence continues at coordinate 21,758,069 of NC_086175.1, read as the reverse complement.
GAGTGAATCCAAATGAAATCAAAAGTACTTAAGTTAGTCCTAACTAAGTCTGGATCCAGTCCTACTTGATTAAAGTCAACTGCGGACTGCCCCTCATTTAATCTTCTACCTAGAGAAGAGATTCTTGGGGGCTGGGTTTGTATCCAGTTCATAATGTGGTGAACATGATGAGCATAACAAATTCAAATATGAACCAGATAATTACGAATATTTGCAACAACACAAAATGGCCACAACAACTTGGGACTAGTCATTGGAAGGCATGCTCCTGGTGGCTCCACATAGACCTTTGGCCTGATTGGAGTCCACCAGGAGAAGAGCCTTTAGTGTGCTGGGCCCTTCTCTTTGGAACTTCCTGTTGCTGGAGGTCAGGCAGGCACCAACACTATGCTGCTTCTGTAGGGTGACCATATGAAAAGGAGGATAGGGCTCCTGTATCTTTAACAGTTGTATTGAAGAGGGAATTTCAGCAGGTTTCATTTGTATATATGGAGAACCTGGGGAAATTCCCTCTTCATCACCACAGTTAAAGCTGCAGGTGCCCTGCCCTCTTTTAAATCTGGTCACTCTAGTATAGCTCTTGCAGCTTTAACTGCTGTGATGAAGAGGGAATTTCAGCAGGTTCTCCACATATGCAAACGACACCTGCTGAAATTCCCTTTTCTATGCAACTGTTAAAGATACAGGAGCCCAGTCCTCCTTTTCATATGGTCACCCTAGCTTCTACACCTCCTGAAAACAACTCTTTTCCTGGAAGCATTCCTGAACTGACCAGCCTCTGTATTTATTGGTACTTTGTCTTAAATTGAACAATTTTTGGCTTAATCTACACCAAGTAGGATATTGAACTATGACAGTGATATGAAAGCAATATATAAAAGGCAGGTGCCACACCAAGCAGGATATAGCGGTATGAAAGCGGTATATGGTGTGTGTCAATGGTCCCCAACAGTTGTCAGGGCACTTCAATACTGCTCTAAAGCAGTAGTGTGGCTCCTGCCTCTTATATACCGCTTTCATACCACTTTCATAGTGCTATATCCTACTTGGTGTAGATTAGGCCTTAATTTGCTGTTTTAATCTTCTTTCTTTCTTTTTATGTATTTATTAATTTATTTATTCCTATGCTCACCAGTCCAGAATCTATTTCAGATATGAAACGGCATATAAATATTATAAATAAATAAATTTTAGTTAGAAGTTGACAACATAAAGCTGCAGTGCTTTACGCACATACCTGGGAGTAAGTCTTAATGAACTCAGTGGAATTTATGTCTAAATAGACATGTAAAAGACGGTGTGGCAAAAGTGCCGAAAATAGGCAACACAGGGTTCTTGACTGGGTGAGAGCAGGAATCCCAAAATGCTCCTTATCTGATGGATTCAGGGGGCAAATTCTTGCAAACTGCAGCAGAAGAGCCACCCCTGCTTCTGGATGGAATCAAATCTCTTCACATCAAAATTAGGGGGCAGGGAGAAGAGTTCCAACTAGCCTTTTCCCTGACAGGCTTGTTTTTTATATATAAGATGGGTGGGGGTGAGGAACACGATCTGCCATATGAAACCTCAACTGCAGCATTAAGTGAAAAAGAGATTTACCACCTCGTCTGCTATTTGTGATAAGAACTAAGCCCTAGATAAGAGGTCTCCGTACACCTATATTTAGAGTAAATTCTTCACTGGGACTTTCTCCGTCACACCACAACGGAAAAGGATAAGATAAAACTCAAAGCCCAAAGTGGCGAAGCATACGGATGCCTCAGGACATTTCTGCTCTTCCTTTCAGGTGAGTTCTCCAGAATGAAGAACCATGAGGTTCTGCTCGCTAAAGATAATGAATGCTGTGATGAATGGATCTGCCAATCTCAGTTTTTGCAGAGATGGCCAATGTTTTGAGGTCAAGCTTCTTCCATCCCATTTCCACACATTTTTTTTTAAAAAAAAATCACTGCAGAAATGTGTACTTTTTGTGTCTGTATTTTCCCAATGTACACATCAGTGTAAAGTAGTTTTACACAAACACATTTCCCCCGAGTACTTTGAAGTGCTGTTTTGTGACCCCAGATTGGCCCAGAGCGATGTCAGGTGGTGGAAGAGCCATACTACCAATCGTTTGGTGGTTCCCCAGGTTTTGCTCAGTTTTTCATCCCGTTCTAAAAGGCTGAAATGCTTCTCTGAAGGCTTCGTCACTGGCAGCCGGTGCTTCAAGCTGCAATATGCTGGCGTCCTCCACATAGTGATCCTGCCCCTCAGGCCTACCCAGACGTCTTCTAACATGTCCAGTTGTTATTTTACTATTGCATCCATGTTTTTAACCAGTTTTATGCATTTTATTGTGATTTTGTATTTAATGTTGTTCCCTGCCTTGGACAGAGGGAGAGGCGGGTAAGAAATAAATATTCTATTCTATTTTGGCTCCACCCCATTTTCCTTTCATCTCTGCCCACCACTGGAATGCAATCCCCGATTGATTCTCTGAAGGTAAATTAGGCCCTGAAAGACGTTCAAAACCCCTGATCTAAAGTCAAGTGTTTGCCATCTATAGCAATAATAATAATTTCGAAGAAGAGGAGGAGGAGGAGGAAAGGAGAATAGCAGACAAGATGAATCTAGGATCTTAGCTAGACGGGACGAAATCCCGGGTTGATCCCCAGGATTGTCCCTGTGTGTCCACATAACGCACAGGGGATCCCGGGATCAGGGAGGGATGATCCCTCCCTTGCTCTGGGATCTCGCCCTACACTTTAGGCCTGCTTTTTCCACAGTCTTGGGATGATCCTGAGACTGTGGAACATGTGGGTGGTCATCACAGGTTGTCCCAGTTCCTCACGAGGAGCCGGGACTCGCGCACGGAGCACAGAGCTCCTCAGCTCCTCATCGGGGGGGGGGAGGGGGAAATTAAATTTAAATTTAAAAAATCCTACCTTTCTGCGCACAAGTGTTTGTGTACTCTTCTTCTTTAAGATTTTTTTTAAAAAATGGCGGCCACGACGTCCTCGCCTTCTGACATTGTTGCACGCTGCATGTAAACAGAGGGGGAGATCTTACGATAAAAACTTCACGAGATCTTCACCCCTGCATCCCACTAGACCACTAGGTCTAGCTGAGGCCTAAGCCTGAAAGGGCAAATGAAGGTGGATGCAATGAAATGGAGAGTCACAAATGAAGAAAAATGCAATATAGAAAAGTTGGTACAAGGGATGCAGAACACACTGAATAGGTAGTTTTGAGAACACAAGAGAGAAATGATTGCTCGTTGGTGGTGGGGGGAGAGAAGACAGACATTGATTCTCTGAAAATAGCGAAAGCAGCATGACGGCCAAAACAAGAGGATCAAATAGATGACATCTTGTAACAGTCCTACAAGAAAAGAAGCTTAGTTTCGAGAGGATGAATGTGAAAGCTGAATTGTCACAGGAAATGAAGCCGGTAGGGAGCTTTGGAGGGTTCTGAAACGGCAGGTGGGGGAGATTAAGGGTGCTGAGCTAGAGCCCCACAATTATAAGGGCTTTAGTTGAAGTACAAAAACAAGATTGCTATAGTTCAGATACAGAAGGCAGAGAAAACAGAAATAGTGCACAGAAGTCCAGTTTTGTTCTAACTTCCACACAGGCAGCCATGTTAGTTGCAGCAAACCCGAGTGTCTTGTGGCACCTTCAAAACTAATGCATTTATTATGGCATATGCTTGCATGGACTAAAGTCCATTTCATCGGATTCATAAATTGTTATGCATGAAGTTTTTTTCTATTGCTCTTTGCAGAAGCAATCCCCCCCCGGAAGAAAAAGTGGGGTTCCCCAGAAACTGACCAGGGGTTCCTCAATGGGGTAATCAGCAGTGTCTGACTAGCTTTCTTGGAAGCTTGCCCCTATCTACCTTCTTCCGTAGTAATCATAGATGAATACTGGGTGTGTTCTAGGATTGTAGTCGTTTACCTGGGAAAATAGGGAGGTTAAAAAGCTTATCCAGAGCCCCTCATGAGCCAAGTGTGTTTTTTCTGTCATGCACAGATGTTCTGTGGCAGACGTGCTGGAATTAACGTGGAAGATGAGTTAACGTGGTATGGCATTCCTGAAGCTTGGCAGTTCAAAAGGTCCACAATTGTGATCCCCATTGCAGCCAAGTATACCAGGTGTTTGCAAACAGCACTGCATTCAGATGTGCATGTATGGTTTCGTGAGCAGGGCTGGCATAGGGACATCAGGATGTCTGCAATTCCACAGAGAACTGGACAAGTAGAGGTATCACCTGTTGTACATTAGGTCACTGGATGCACTTTCTCTCTACCCACTTTCTCCATACCATACATATATTTTGCTCATGTCTATTGGCCAAGGACATAAGAAGAGCCCTCCTAGATCAGACCAAAGGCCTATGCAGCCCAACATCTTCTTTCTTGCAATGCCCCCCCCCCCAGATGTCACTTGAGAAGCCTACAAGCAGGACATTAAGGCAATACCTCCCTCCTGCTTAGGTTACCCTGCAACTGACATATTCCCCCCAAACCTGGGGCATTTACCCAACTTTACTAAATGCTATGAATTGCCCTGTCCTCTGAGAATTATCCATCCTAGCAGCCATCACTATGAATTCCATAAGGTAACTGTGGGCTGTGTGAAGAAGGACTTCTTTTTTACTGCCCTGAATCTCCCACCACTCAGGTCATTGACGGACCTTGGTTTCTAGACTGATGAGAGATGAAGAACTTTCTCTCTACCCACTTTCTCCACAACATACATATATTTTGCTCATGTCCCCGCTAATTCACTTCCTCCCCATAAAATCAAAAAGCCCTTTCCTCATAAGGGAGTTGCTCCAGCCTCCTGTTCATTTTGGTTGCTCCTTTCAGCAGCATCTCTAGTTCTGCAATACTCTTTTCGAGACGTGGCAACCAGAACTGGACACAATATTGGCAGTTCTGTTGTCCATCCCTTTCCAAACCACCTTTCAATTAAACAACAACAACATACTGTGGCCCTAGGTGGAGTCAGGGGTGATGACAGATGGAATCTGGGGTATAATGGGTGAGGTTTATCATCCTCATCAAGAGATGAGGATGATAGTAAGGGATCTGTCAGGCTGGCTTTTCAGTCTCTAATAGGCATTCCCTTGAGAATGTGGTTTTACTTATCACTGGACCAATAAAATGATGGAAGGTGGCAGCTTGGAAGCCCTGGGACAGATCTACACCAATCAGGATAAAATACTTTGAAAACGGTTTGAAAACAGCATATGGAGTGTGACCTGGGCCCCAACAGTTGTCAGAACTGTTATAAACTATTTTAAAGCAGTAGTGGAGATCCTGCCCGGTTCAAAAGGGTTGCAGCTGGTCAGCCTAGCCTGTAGCTGCGAATGGCGATTGTAAGAAGAAACCAAGGAGGTAAGGCAGTGTGCGGTATCTCATCTGCAAATATCTCTTCAGAATCTTTTTAGTGGCCTAACATATTAAGCTACTCATTAGTCTGCTTCTGAGAGCTAATTGCAGAGGGTTCATCATCTTGTGCTGTCTCGCTTTAATGGATTACAGAAGCAATCCTCCACCCACCACCCCCACCACCCACCCACAGGCGAGCTTCTGAGCCACATGAAGCACCTTTTGCTTAAGCAAAACTTTCGCCAAGATACCTTTGTCTCAGAATTCCAGTTTGATTATATTAAATAGTTTGACTTAGCTGCGATATGCCTCTGAGGTCAAGAAAATCTGCATTCCATATCTGCCTGCTCCTTCCTTTCCCTTCCTCCTTCCTGTGTTTCTAACAAAAATAATCGTCCTCAGTGCTCAGATGCTACACAAGAATCGTGTCTTGCCTGTCACTTGTTTCTTAAGTAAATCACCCTCAAACCTTGAAAAGTGCAGCCCTCTAAACACATCATTGGCAATGTTCACCTCCATGAATAGAAGGGACGCCAGAGCTAGCCCACAGTTTGTTCAGGGCCAGCCCTCCCCAACCTGGCGCCCTCCAGATGTGTTGGACTGCAGCTCCCAGCATCCCCAGCCATGGCGCAGGATTGGCTGGGGATGCTGGGAGCTGTAGTCCAACACATCTAGAGGGCGCCATGTGGGGAAGGTTGTCCTAGGCAAATCAGCCCTGCTGCTTTTTGTCATCATTTGCTAAGCAGCACAACAACGGCACATTGCATTATCAGTTGTCAACTTGGATACTTTGTTTTGCCTCTTATAACCATTTTAATGCCTGTCCCTTCTTCACGCCTTCTCTTGTGGTAGGGCTCATGCATTGCATGCAGAAGGTCCCAGGTTCAACCCCCGGCATCACCAGGTAGGGCAGGAGAAACCCTCCTGGCTCAAACTCTGGAGCAGGGGCATTGCTGTGCCTGGGCCCATAGGGCTCCAGCCCTAAACCTTCTTCCTAAGGCCCAGATCTACTCTACAGACTCCTGAGTGATTCTTTTGTGATAGCAACTGGAAGTCATCAGTATTAGAATTAATCATAGTATTGATTAAGGAAATTTCAAGGCCTAGAGAGACATCATATTTGGGCAGACAGCTATAGAAAACTGGTTGTCTGGGGTTTGTTCTCTGCGAGGCCTGATCAAGAGACCCTGTATCAGTGGTCCTAATATCTGTCTACTGAATCGTAGACTCCGAAGCGACCATTGGTGCCAATGTCACCCACACACACACACACACACACAATTTTCATGGGAGATTGCAGCTGGGAGGGAAGGGTGAACTTTCCCCTTCTCACATGTGGCAACACTACCCCCCCCCCCCACAACCCGGAAGTATTTCCCTTTATGGCAATTAAATTAAAACTTTTTTTTTCATTGGTTTGGGATGATCTGGGACAGGATGAACATGAATAGAAAAAAAAATTATTTGAGATTATTTGGATGAGAAATTGAATGACTGGCTGTGTCTCCGATGAGATTTACATAAATCTTAGCAATTATTTCTAAATTTGCATATGCAGATATAGATTTGCATATGTGGCTTTTCGTCCTGTGAACCCAGGCCCTGAATCTTTTAAGTGTCTCCCCTTCTCCCCCCCTTAAAATACAGGTAAAATCAACCTTAGAAAATAAATCCAGGAAATCACACCGTGTATTGGTGGCATTGTGCTATAATTCCACCACTAGATGGAAGTGTTTCATTGATTTGAATGAAAGTTCAAACTCAAGGCAGAGATAGGAAGTATTCCATTTAAACCACATGGCCATCCATGTAATGAGTTGATTGCAATCACGGGACGAGAAAGGAAGCAGAAAGCAGGATTAATTTTTTTAATGCAGAGAAGCTTTTAGGCTAATATGGATACAAACTGGGTAAACTCTCCTCCCCATCTCTCCTTGGCTGCTATTTACATTATAAAAAAAGTACATTAATTGCATTCACACTAACCTCATGCATAGTTTGGCCCTGAGCTGCTCTGTAACAGCCAGTGATGATCAAGAGTCAGTCCATATTAATTTACTTCTCATGGGTGCCAGGTCCCCATCAACTGGTACAGCCTCCAGGAACTTTGCCTAGAGCCAAAATCACATCGTTAACCCACTAGGCAGCTTTCAATATTGGAAAGTTTGAGACTTTTAACATCAGGCCCCATAGCCTCAGCCTGAACCCCTCCATCCTACACTCAATGGCCAAGTGCAGATCCTCAGTCAGCATTGCTTAACTTCCATCCCAATAGAAGCTACTTAGGCCATAGCTAGACCTAAGGTTTATCCCTGGATCGTCCAGGGGTCAAACCTGTTCATCTAGGTGACACACAGGGGATCCAGTGCTCAGGCAGGGGTGAACCCTGGATGATCCCAGGATAAACCTTAGGTCTAGCTGTGGCCTTAGACATCAGCCTTTGAGAAACCTTATTTATTATGCTATTATATCACATTAGTTCTTGAACCACAACCTGAAAACCCTCATCTATGCAATTTGGAATTAAGACTGTGTCCCACTGACCCAGACTCTGGCTGCCTCCTGTTGGATGAATTGAGGGTTAAAGTAAACATAACATTAATTGGGTGAATGAATGCAATTAACATGGACATTTCCCCCCTGTAAATAGCATCTGCAGGAAGTTTTAGCAGCCTCAGAATGGGGTGGGGGGGAGGCGTGTTTTCAGGACCTAGAAATCCTAGTTTGTTGTTTTCAGGATCTGTAAATCCTGGTCTATACCCTTACAATTAAGAAGATTCTATTTCCTCCCATTTTTCCCTCTTGATTTCTTAAATTTAGATGCTGTTGCTGCTGATTTAGTTCATATTTTTATCGTTGTTACAAAAAGTTGGCAAAATTAACAATTATTAATTAAAAAAGAGAAAATTTAGAAATTCAGACATCTCTTGCCGGGTTTAATAATTTCTTACGTAGCCATCAGAAATTGCGGTATCTTCATATTCTACTGTACTTGCTAGACAGAGCTCATAAAGACAATTGTGGGGGAATAGTGCAATCTTTTATCACTTTGCTAGCTTGCCAGCTGAGCAAGCATCCGAGCAGATAATAACTGTGGTTGTCTGGATTTCCTGCAATGTGAATTTTGTGATTTTGTAATTTCCTTTCTGGCTTATCAAGAAAGTGGGCAGGGTGGAAAGAAAGAGAGGATATGTTTCAATTTTATTTGATTAAAAAGGCAACAAGAGGCCACTTAAAAGAATTCACCTCTATGGGCCAGAGTACACACTGAGAGTGCTTCCTGTTGAAGGGCTTATCCAAAGGCAATGCACTGTGTTTCTGTCTTTTCTCTCTTAATGGGTTTTTTTCTGATAAGAAAAAGGATGTATAAGAAGTGATGGGAAGGCTACAAATCAAAGACATTGTCTCCTGTAAAGCTCTGTGAATGAGGCACTGCGATGGCCTCATCTGGAAGCATCCTCTGGAACCACCCTGAATAAACTAATGTTACACAACAATGAACAGAGGCCAGATCTAGCCAAGCAGGTTATTCCACTATGACAGTGGTATGAAAGCTGTATAGAAAAGGCAGGAGCTACACTACTGCTTTATAGTGGTATTGAAATGCACTGACAACTGTTGGGACCCATTGACAGATGTCATATACCGCTTTCGTAGTGCTATATCCTGCTTGGTGTAGATGTGTCATGGGCCCCAACAGTTGTCAGTGCACTTCAGTACCACTATAAAGCAGTAGTATAGACCCTGACTTTTCTATACAGCTTTCAAAGTGGAATATCCTGCTTGGTGTAGCTGAGCCCAGAAAGGGGTTTGCAGGATTGGCAGGTATCACAAGGAGTTTTTGATCTATAAAACAGGGTTGACAGGTGTGGTTTGGTCTTCAAATTGGTCAATGGATCTAACTGGATTTTGCTCCATGAAGCTGGTTCAATGATGGGGATTTCTGAAATCACTGGTGATCCTACAAAAAGTGTCTTTTCACACACACATACACACAAAATCTGTTCTTCTGGAAATGTAAGGTAATACCAGTTCCACCTTTGACCATCAAGTAACTATAGGAAGTTAGATGTCCATTTTTTCCCCTTTTGATTTTAGTTGCCAATGTAGCAATTTCTATTTCTCTATCTCGCCTTTGTAAATGTATTCCCTCTCCCCTCCAGCTACTATTTTTCAGGTAAAAACAAGACTGAACCATCATAGGATAAGATAGGTTGTCTTCATTTAAGTGGTAAATAGAAAAATGCAGCAACATCTACACCTACAACCAAAGCTTTATTGAAACTGAAACTAGAAGCCACTATAAGGCTGAGAGGTGTTCCCTTCAATAGTTTCCCCCAGGGAGCCTGTTGTCCTTAACTTCAGTTCCACTAATGTTACACTCTGATGATCAATAACTGGTTAAAGAACAGGAAGCAGGCAATGGGAATAAATATTGTGATGTAACAAGGATCTCCTGGGACAGGTGGTTTTCAACTTGTTCATAAGTTAACTGCAGTTACAGGAGCATGGATAGGCCTTTGGTTGGATGCAGTAGGATTCCTTTTATGTTCTTAAGCAGGAACCTGTGTTAATAATGCTGGGGACCCTTATCCTAAGCTCAGCCTGCAAATATGTGTATGCCTTATATTACAGAAATGCCATAACTCTCCAGTGAGCTCCTTCTATGGAAACCATGCCCTGATTAAGTGCTGGAACCCCTGAAACCTTTCACCATTCAAGAGAGGGTTGCATGCATGTAAAAATGTAGCTTCATTGAATTCATTGTTCTTAGAGCTAAAATTACGGTGACCATGTGAAAAGGAGGACAGGGTCCTGTACCTTTAAAATGTAATAAATCTATATAAATAAAAATGTAAATGTTTGTTCGAAACAGACGTTATATCTCCGAAAGTTCTTCACCGATTGCTTTGAAATTTTGACACAACGTTGCATTCGAATATGCGAGCGTTGTTATGTAAGTATGTTCTATATGGGGACAAAAGTTTGTCTTAAAATCGAAGAAATAGGCCTCCTCAAAACCAGTCCTGCTGATCATTGTGACATCGCCAACCAGTAGGCCAATCCACTGCCTCTGCCTTCTCTCTTATTTGCATGTTCTCTCACAGTTGGCTGAGTGAATATAGATGTCACACCTGTGACAGTTACACATTCTGAAGAAAGGTAACTGCCAGGAGTTTCCACTAACCTCCTCACTGTAAAAACATCCTTTTTAAAAAACCAAACAATTTGCTTTACTTCATCCAAATAATGCCTCACAGAAGATCACACTTAGGTCGTCGTACTCACAGAGCGGAAGCACTGCGACGAGAAATTGCAAATCAGACTGAGGAAGAACGGGCATCAGCAAACGAGAAAAAAAGAAAAAGAATGCCTCAAATACGTGCCAAGGAACCAGGCAAGCAACGTTCAGCCAGACTCGAGGATGCACGATTGCGAGCACAGCAATTGCATTCTACAGCTTCAGATCGAGTCGACGGACAACCTGGCATATTCAAAGAAACAATGATAGGCAGACTGTACACCGTGCATCCCAATCAAGATGAATGCTTCTTTCTTCGCATGCTGTTGGTAAATGTGCCCGGTCCAACGTCTTTCCATCAATTGAGAATTGTCAACGGCGTTACACATGCCACTTTCTGCAGTGCATGTCAAGCTCTGAATTTATTGGAGAACGACCGACACTGGGATGTATGCATTAATGACGCGTGCAACACGTCACATCCAAATCAAATTCGTGCATTGTTTGCAATCATATTGACCACCTGCTTTCCTTCATCTCCAACAGAGTTATGGGAGAAATATAAATCAGACATGGCTGAAGATATTCTCCGTCGAATATGCAAAGAAAATTCAAATATAAACATGGATTTCACTCCAGAAATCTACAACGAAGTGTTGATAATGATTGAAGATTTGTGCTTAGAAATCGCAAACAAAGTTCTCAATCAATTGGGAATGCCATCACCGAATCGAACTGTTGCTGCTTCGTTCGATGTAGAATTGCGTTGTGAACAAAATTACAACACGGATGATCTTTTATAGTATGTGCAATCAAATATTCTTAAGCTAACGCTTGAGCAAAAACGCATTTACGATCAAATAATGAAAACCATCAATAACGGGATTGGAGAAATCTTCTTCTTAGATGCGCCAGGAGGAACTGGTAAAACGTTCCTAATTAGATTGATTCTGGCAGCAATTCGATTCCAAAATGACATAGCCTTAGCTCTTGCGTCGTCCGGAATAGCTGCGACATTGCTACCTGGTGGAAGAACTGCTCATTCCGCTTTGAAATTGCCATTAAACATACAATTCATTGAAACTCCCACGTGCAACATTTCCAAAGCATCCGGCATGGGAAAAATATTACAAAAATGCAAACTTATTGTTTGGGATGAATGCACAATGGCACATAAAAAATCACTCGAGGCTCTTGATAGATCATTGCAAGATTTGCGTGGAAACATCAGACCATTTGGGAACACATTAATATTGCTTGCAGGAGATTTCAGGCAAACATTACCTGTAATTCCTCGATCGACACCAGCGGACGAAATAAATGCTTGCCTGAAATACTCTACTTTGTGGCGACACATAAAGACGTTAAAATTAACTACAAATATGCGTGTCCAGCTGCAAAACGATCGATCAGCTGAGATATTCTCATGTCAATTGCTGGAAATTGGGAATGGAAAGGTGCCGGTTGATCTGACCTCAGGACGAATTTTATTACCTCATAACTTCTGCAATTTAGTGACGTCAAAAGAAGAATTGGTTGAAAAAGTATTTCCAAATATTCAAACCAATTATAAGAATCACGATTGGCTGAGTGAACGAGCTATTCTTGCGGCCAAGAACAAAAACGTCTACGAACTTAACAATATTATTCAATCTAACATTCAAAGCGAGGCAGTCACATACAAGTCCATCGACACTGTTATGGAAGCAGATGAAGCGGTTAATTATCCAACAGAATTTTTGAATTCACTCGATCTGCCAGGGATGCCACCGCACGTACTGCAATTGAAAATCGGCATGCCAATTATCATGTTGCGAAATATCAACCAGCCAAAACTTTGCAATGGCACGCGGCTTGCAGTAAAAAAATTACTGAGCAACGTCATAGAAGGAACAATCTCAGGGCCAATCTTTAGAATTGTGCAGTTTAGATCTAGACACGGATTACTTCTCACATGGACAATTATATGTTGCGTGTTCCAGAGTCGGCAAACCAGACAATCTCTATATCTACACAGACAATGGAACAACTAAAAATATTGTATATCCACAAGCATTGTGAAATTAAACATATTAGAAACATCCGCTTTGTCTTTTCTTTCTTTTCAATTTAACCAGACTGAGCCACAGCAACGCGTGGCAGGGTACAGCTAGTAATAAATAAATAAATAAATGTCGTATAGAAAAGGGGATTTCAGCAGGAGTCATTTGAATGCATGCAGCACCTGGTGAAATTTCGTCTTCATTGTAACAGTGATGCAACTGCCCCCTTGACCAGATACAAAAGAGAGGAGGGCTCCTGCACCTTTAACTATTGTGATGAAGGGGGAATTTCACCAGGTGCTGCATATATACAAATGACACCTGCTGAAAATCCCTTTTCTCTGCAACTGTTAAAGATACAGGAGCCCTGTTTTCCTTTTCATATGGTCACCCTAGCTAAAATGTCTTTGATGTGAATTTTCTGATCAAATGGCACCTTCTACACAAGAGGAAAGTATAAGGGAGCTTTTGGAAACCCCAAGGCTGGCAGAAGTACAAATAAAAGAAGAAGGGGTGACTGGTAGAATCCTGAACATTTTGTTGCTTGGACTCACTTGTTTATTTATTTATAAAATGTCTTAGTCACCTTTCCTAAAAATATCCTAAGGTGACATACAAGGTGGGTTTTATGTGAAATAACATGGTTGGGTAAATATTCCCTGAGGTACATCGATCTAAATGATTCTCAAGAGCATGCATGGTTCATGGTTTAACACACCGGGAATACAGCTGAAATCAGTAAGGATATTCAAATTTGAAAACAACCTGAATTATTCATTTTTTCCAAACAAATAATTGAATTTCTAGCCACAGAAAATAGTGATGGACTTCAATAGGCAATCAGGTTTTTTTATTGGCATTAAATAATGCATACTTCAATTTACTAATTCACTACAGGTGAAATGAAATGTGTGTTTCAAATTTGCCATTCCTATCTGTTGGAGCCTTCACTTCCTTGACAACACTGAATTGGAATGAGCCTCAAAGAAAATTGAAAGTTTTCTGATAACAAGGGTTGTCACATCAGCAAAATACTTGCTGATGCAACCCACCAAGTTCAGGCCTTGCGTAGCCTGCATTGATCCCGTATAACCTGCATTTCAGCTCATCAGCATTGTGGTGCCCGTGACATGTCACTCCAAACCACAGTAAGTGGCTAGAAATTGCACATCCAGTTTATACATTTTCTGCTTAAAACCACCAGTGACTGAAGCTAGCGTTTTAGGCTTTAAAATGTCATGTTTTAAAATCTGTTTATTAAATTGCATAAACTGGATGTGCTTATTGTGGTCTTAAAAAAAGGAAAATCATAGAGATAAAATGCTCCATGCATATGCAATGTGGACCCCATTGAGTAGCACTTACTAGATAAAAGACACCCACTAGGACAAAAACTGGCACCTGCGTTCAATAAGGGCAAAACTAAACATGGCATCATTTGCACAATTAGCAATTGCATGAATTTATTTTTTTAAATACAAGGCACGAGGGCCAAATCCGGAAAGGAACCCTGGTGGAGGAGGAAGAGGAATGTAACATTTTGCTCCCCACTGTAGTACGAGTCCAGATCTGGGTTCTCACATCTACTATTTACACTGGCAGATAAGCTCTCATTCGTGTCAATGGAAGGTTCCCTTCCAAAGCAAATAGCAGTCATGGCTATGTATGTACGTGATGCAAATGGAGACTGCAGTGGGGTCAAAGGACAAAAGCCCCCATCCCATCCCAACCAGGTTCCTAATCTAGATTGGTCCTCCTGCGCCTACTGTTTACACTTAAAAAAAAACTGTTCACGCAATCAGCAATTGCATGTCTGGTGTCACATTCAGTTTGGCCTTGGACAAGAAACTCAGAGCAGAGGTAGCATAGAGGAATCAAGCAACCCTACATTAACAAGATTCAATCAAGGTTCAAAGCAGGATTTTCCATCATCTGTCAACATCTACGAGCCTACTGATGTCTAGTGATTGAATCTTGTTTACTTCAATAGATGGAATTCTGCATTACCTTTTGTACTGACCTTGCATTTTTTTAAAAAGGAAGAGGCTATTCTGGCCACTTTCTCTAACCTATGGGCCATGTTGTAGTAGAGCCAGGGATGCAGTCTGGCACTTTTTTATTAGCAGGGATACCAGTGGAGGTGGGTGGCTCTGATGTCAGTGGGACTGTGAATCCGCTCTGGGTTTCAGTCAGTACCACCCAGAACTCTAAAGGAGCTATTCAAGGTTCTGAACCCTAGCTCCAAAATGGGTTCAGCACCCTGGAGAGCTCCTTTGATGGTCTGGCTGAAATCCAGAGTGGACTCAAATTCCCACTGACATTGGAGCCACCAGCCTCCACTGAGGGACGCTGACACCATCAGCCACCTGCTCAGAATTCTCTGCTCCATAGAAGCTTAGCTGCAATCCTCCCAGTAGCTGGGAGTGAGGTGGGGTAATGGTTTTTTCCCAAGCAGCAAATGAATTTTCTATAGTTCCCTGTCGTAATACAAAATATTTTGAATTGGCCTATTCTTGAATGGGCACCTAAAACCTGATAGCTTTACCAAAAGAAAAGAAAAAAGAATTAGAAAGAAAAGAAATTGCTCCTGGTGCAGCTAAAACTGCTAGAACTGGTTTGTTGATTTGGATCAACACAGCTGCCTGGATTTTTGGACTCTGCTTGGGGATGTGGCTGTACAGACTGTCATGATGAGCGCCTGCACTTCAAAATTTACTACATCACTGCTTATGCGTGTACATAATAACATCCATCTCCTTCACTGTGTCCACTTCATATCCTGATTAAAGCCAGCTCCTATCTTTAAAGTGTCACAGGGCCCTTAGTTGTTTTCGCCACTGTAGGTAAAAGCAGCTACACTTTTGAAATCCAATTCAACATCCATTACATGGTCCTACAGATTTGACCAGCGTTAATCCTGAACATATAATAAGCAGGATCAAACAGCGTGAGGTCAAGTTCTCAATATGCAATTACAGCTTCATTCTCTGCTCCTCTTGCTCACACTTCATTTGCATTCCTACTAATTTGATTACAAGGTCATCACTGGCTGATGGCAGTTTTCCATATTGGCTTCTCTCCTGTTACAATTTGTAAATTGCACAAATCAGTTCTTTTCAGCCATCTAGACAAGGTTATACTAAAACAGCTGACCCAAGACATTTTGCTGCCTGAAGCAAAGAACAAGATGGTGCCTTCTTCCATTCCCTGCCCAAAAGCTGACTGGATTGACAGATAAATCTGTCTTCAGCACTGACAATGGGGCAGCATCCATCACTGTTCCTAAAGGCAGCAGACTAACTTAGGTGGAGCAGAGCAGGGTGCACGACACACTGCAATACCTTGCTGCCGCCTCCCAGCATTTGCTGCCTGAGATGATTACCCCACTCTACCCAATGGTAGGGCCAGCCCAGGGTCAAATATATGAGCTGTTGAGCAAAGAGAAAATAGTCTTTCCCCAAACATCTTTTTATGGCAGATCAATAACAATAAGAATATGGCCAATGTGATGTAGAAGTTAGAGTGCTAGACTAGGGTTGGGGTTCAGAATCTACACTCAACTATGAAGCTTGATGAGTAACCTTGGGCCTATCTCTCTCTGGCAGGATCTGCACAGTGTTGAAGAGCACTGACAACTGTTGGGGCCTACAACACGTTTTCAACCCGTTTTCAAATTGTTATATCCTGCTTGGTGTAGATCTGGCAGCCCCCCCCCCCCCGTACTTTACAGGTTTATGGTGATGATAAAATTGAGGGGGAGGAACCACGTATGCTGCCTTCAGCTCCTTGCAGGAATGACAGGATGTAAACATGGCAAGCAAGCAAGTAAAATAATCTCTGAGGTCATTCCCATGCACTTGATTAGACTGGGGACCTCAGGTACTTCATTAAATAAAATAAAGCATAAAATACAGAAAGTGGAAGTTCAAAGAGAGAGAGAGAGAGAATCCATAACAAACATATCTCTAATCTTCTCTCACTCAAATGAGCTGCCCTCTGAACTACATAAATGCCTCGGGCAGTAAAATCCCTCTGACAATGTTAAAGAAAGCTGATTTGTGCTGTTTTATGCTGATCCGTATTCAATTATACCATGCAAGAAACAGCCCACCAACGCACTTGTCCGGAGGCATTGCAATATGCAGTATGCTTCTTTTTTTCTGATGAGGGAGAACATCATGAATAAAATATTCCAGGCAGTATATATGCCTGGAATATATGCCTAGGAACTTGCTACCAATAATTTGCTGGATACCAGTGATCAGCCAGGCTAGTCACCGGTACACCTAGGGATGACCGCATTATACCAGTTGTAAAATCTCTTCATTGGCTGCCAATTAGTTTCTGGGCAAAGTATAAAGTGTTGGTTATCACTTTTAAAGCCCCACATGGTTTGGGTCCAGGCTACCTGCGGGATAGGTCTGCATTTCATAGATAGATTGAAAATTATCAGCCAAATAATTGGCTACAGTGTTATTAGGATGATTCTGTATGCAATGGCCATCATGAGTAAAAACAGACAAAAAGCCATTATTTACTTCATGAAACACGCTAGTAACCCTTCCTGAATGCAATACAAGAGCTTTGCATTATTGAAAACAAATGCAATCACAGACCATGAAGTTAGTTGGGTTGATCTACATAGATTTGCAAACTCCACACACTATACGGAAGCCCGCGTGTTTGTGAAAACTACCTTAATAATACAATAACTATCTCAATGGATAAACCGAGCCTTGATTAACCAAAGCTGACAGGAATATTTTTCCTGCTATTAAAATAAGCATGCCTTTCATTAGGTTTTCATTAGCGATCTCCCCGCCCTCACTCCCACCACAAAACAACAGCGCAACTTCCTGCTTTAAAGGCATCCAGCAACAAGATTCCTGCTTCTGTTGCTAATAAGGAAATTGGACTTCAATACAAATGTCCTACCTAAGGCGGTATATATCTCCAAGCATTTAGCTATCACATAGTGTTCGTTCCTATCAGTAATTGTTAAAACTGCTGACAATTTTGTTGTTTTTTTGCTTTGTGTTGATTCTGCAGATAAGATTTTCTGCCAAGCTATCAATATATTCAATGTGCCAGAGATGCTTATTACTTACATGTTGTTTATATCAAGGGTTTTTGAAAATAAAGTGCTATATACTGCAGTTGTTTATGAGCTCCATCACACCAGCGATTTATCGCACACTCACCATGCCTGGTATGCGGTTTTGCAGCCTGGTACTCACATGATGTCATCCACATCCTACACTCATTTTGCCTCTTCCCCTCCATTTTTTTTTTTTTTTTGGAGTGGGGAAAGTCTGGATTATATTCCCTCCCTGCGAAATAAATGCTCTCCACCCTCCTGTGTATTGCTGTCAGTGCATTCTATCCGATCATCCCATTCTTTGTTGGGGGCATGTGTGTCTAAGGGCAGTCTCGCTAACAAAAGAGGAGGGCAGTGCAGTTCTCCACTCAACCATGAAGTGGAGGGAGAAAGGTCCTATTTAACTCTATGTTCTTACTCCTGAGTATGCATTTTCACCTTAAAAGAAATGTGGAAAATGCACCCTCCTTGCCTGCAGCTACCGCACTTTTAAAGATAAAGAGATCAAAATTGGCATAGTGATAGCTCTTAAGCAGGGCTTTACCAACCCCAAGTATGAAACATATTGGCTCATCCCTTGATTTTAAGGAATTGTTTTAACAGAAATTTTTAAAAATGCTTGCATCTGTGTAATTTTTAAAGATAAGGAGATCAAAATTGGCACAGTGATAGCTCTTATGGCGGGCTCTGGGCACGCCAAGTTTGAATCAGATTGGTTCATCCCTTGATGTTTTAGGAATTTTTAATTCCCCCCCCCCTTAAACCCTTTTCCTCATAGTCCACCACTGCAAAGGATCGATCTTTCTTTCCTTTGATCATGTGAAGCTGTGCATCCCCAAGTTCAAAAACTACAGATCTGCTGGTTCCCTTACTCAAGAGTAAACCTCATTGATTTGAACTGCGTTTACATCAAAGTCATACTAAAATCAGATGCATGCTTACCTTTCAGTAAACCCCATTGAACAGAGAGAGACTTACTTCTGAGTAAACAGAAGTAAGACATAAGCATAGGGTTGCAGAGCACTTCTTTCCAGTTTGCTTCTGAGTGACCATGCTATTATAAGTCAGTTCTATATGTGTTTGCTTACTCCTGTGTTCAGTAGAGCTTAGTGTGTTCAGTAGAGCTTACTCCTTCACCATTGAGTTTAGGATTTCAGCCTAAATGGGTTTCAGTCACAATGAAAATGGTAACAACGTAAGCCACAATCCAACACAGAGTTGTATTGGATAGCTTTCACAAGATGTGGTGTGTGTGTGTCAGCCTTAACTAGTCCCCTGCTAAAGCACCAAGAAGAAAGCAGAACAAGTTCTTACATGGAAGTGCCTTAAGGATGTTTGTGGTGTTACCCCACAATTGAGTATTCTGTTTGCGTCTGCATTAGTATACATGAATGTCAGAACTGAGTGGGTGTAATAGGTAGGGTGGGGGAAGGAGTATATAAAGAGTGACTTAGGGGAGGAGTAAGTTAGCATGTTGGGGGGTTAGGTTGGTTATGTTGTGGTTGGGAGTGGAGATTGGAATTGTTTGTGGAGTGAGGGGAGATTAATTGCTAGGGATTTAGGACTGGGGTGAGGAGAGAGGTGGTTGGAGATTGGGGAGTTTGGACTGGGCAGGATTGGAAGCATTATATTTTCATTTAACGCTTTTAACAGGACAATAAACTTATTATTATTATGTTAGCTACCAATTACCATGTGTCAGCTTGGCATTATTTACCTACCTCACAGTTATCAAACACCCACTTCAGAATATGCCCACAGTACATTTAAAAACAGATCCTATATTAAATCTGTTTCCCTCATAGATAGGGGAAAGGTTTTTTTTTAACCCTCCCGCAGGAGGATTTTCAAGTTGTGGCGTTTGGCTTGAGAAGGGTTTATGCGGTGGGCCTAGTATTGGTGTAATGTCGAAATGTTATTTAAAGATAAAGGAACTGTTTACAGGGCTGCACTAGCACATTTTGGTGCCTGACATGGAATGGTAAAAAAGCAGTCTCTGCCACTAATGATCATGGGACTTTAATGAACTTTTTAATTTTGAATTTTGAACGTCTTGTACAATGTCTTGGAATCCACCTAGGTGAAGGGCAGCCCAGAAAATTCTAAATAAATAAAATAAAAATGAATGAGCGTCAATTGAAAGGAATGGAAAAGAACTACGCATAGTTTGCAGTAGTCTCACACAAGTTCTGTTCATTACAATAAGGCTTGTGGAGGTAAACGCCGTAGTGGATCACACACGGATGGGGCAGATCTGCAACATACTGTTCAAATGTAAACTCCTGAAGCCTCTTCTAATATTGATAAGCTCTCCAAAATTTAAGATTTCTGTTTCTTATCTGAATGAACCTCTAAAAATTCTTTGTGTGGGGGATGTGGTGGGTGGGTGGGTGGAGAACTAATACGACAATGGAATCCAATTAGGTCACTGTTTTTGAAATGGATTTTAATAATGCCAAGCAGCAATGAGGCAAAACACAATCAAAGTAGCATTCGGAAATTAGATTGTTGTCAGGTTATTCTTAGCGGAATGTATGAAAAGCAATTACCAGCCCCTGAAGCAAAAATAGATGAACTTGTGTAAAGCTTGTGACAGACCAACTGGCACGGAACCAGACATGATTCCTTTGCAAATATATATATATATATATATAATATATATATATATATATATATATATATATATATATATATATATAAATTAATCCTTTTTAACTTTGTAAGCTCAGTGAGAAAAGATAGTTGCCACAGCACCAAAACATACATCAATTGAGTTAGCGTGTGAGAAAAGGGCTTGTCTGTCTCAGTTGTACCTGACAATATTCTTTGTTGATACTGTGTTAGGTATCTCAAATGAAAACAGAAATAGTGTGTTATCATATTCAATGAATCACAAACAACCCCTTGAAGAATAAGTCAGAATAAGTTGTGGGCTGAAAAATTGTGGGCACTATCTTCTATATATATAAAACACTTAGGTATGTTTCCGTAAAGGCTTCAGCTGATACAGGTTGCTAATAATAAAGTTTATTATTTAATTAATAAACTTTAAGATATGCTACAACGGTGTATGTTATACCGGGTACAGCTAGTTTCATTAAATTTCTCTGGGAGGATAAATTCTGTAAAAGTTTCTTGGGGGTGTAGCTTACCATTAGCAGTGGCAATAGCACTGCTGTTGTTGCTGAAGTATTCCCTCCACCCCCCGTCACTGAAATGGCAGCAGTAGTGACTACATTGGCAGCCTGGCCACCATTTTGCATCTTCCAAAATGCCCCAGACACTGATTTCATTCCAGGGCATTGATGAAGGAAAATGGCAGCCACTATCACAAAGGGGGGGGGGACTTAATAATGATGGAGAATATTAAAAGAAAACTCTGCAAACTAGCCTTCTTTGGGGGGCAGGGGTGAATAAAGGAAAAATCTTAGGCATCTTCTCAGAAAAAATGTCTTCTGGGAAATTTCAGCTGAGTCTTCTACTGAACAACTGATGAGTAAACAGTGGCATGCTTGATTTGATGGTGAGACATAGTAGGCCGTGGACAAGTAACTTGTCTGCTGCTTCTCCTTTGTATCTCCCTCTCCCAGGTGACTTTTCTATTTAGGGAAATGCAGGGAACCAATAGCAAGTGAGCATGGGTTAAGTTCTCCCCACCTTCCCTATCTTCTCTCCAAATCCCATCCTTCTCCCAACAATTTTAAGATTGCAAGAGAACTGGATTTCTGGATTCATGTCTCTACCAAACTTCTAGTAATGAAACTAACTTCTTCTATTCACTTCTTCCCTTGACGTTGCCAACAGCTACATTTTTGTTTATATGTAATTCCTGCCTCCCATTTTTGGTGATATGGTAGGGGGACTATATGAAAAGGAGGACAGGGATCCTGTATCTTTAACAGTTGCATAGACAAGGGAATTTCAGCAGGTGTCATTTGTATATATGGAGAACCTGGTGAAATTCCCTCTTCATCACAGCAGTTAAAGCTGCAGGAGCTATACTAGAGTGACCAGATTTAAAAGAGGGCAGGGCACCTGCAGCTTTAACTGTGGTGATGAATAGGAAATTTCACCAGGTTCCCCATATATACAAATGACACCTGCTGAAATTTCCTTTTCAATACAATTGTTAAAGATATAGGAGCCCTGTCCTCCTTTTCATATGGTCACCCAATGATATGGAACAATCATAGATGATACAACCGAATCTGTTGAGCACTCAAACAAAATACACAATGGAGTCCCTACATATCAGGCCTTAGCTAGACCTAGTGGTCTAGCGGAATGGAGGGGTGAAGATCTCACAATTTTTTTATCGTGAGATCTCCCCCTCTGTTCACACACGGCATGCGATGACCTCAGAGGGAGAGGTGTCACGCCCACCATTTTTTTTAAAGAGACCGGAGCGCACAAGTGCTCATGCACAAAACATGAGTACTTTTTAAAAAGTAATTATTTTTCCCGCTGCCCCCACTGACATGCGCGGGTCCCAGCTCCTCGCGAGGAACCACAAGGAGCTGGGACAAATTGCAGCGTCCGGCCACACGTTCCACAGTCTCAGGGTCAGCCCAAGACTGCAGAACAACCGGGCCTAAAGTGTAGGGTGAGATCCCAGGGCAAGGGAGGGATCATCCCTCCCTGATCCCGGGATCCCCTGTGCATCATGTGGACGCACAGGGACAATCCCGGGAATCGCCCCGGGATTTCGCCCCATCTAGCTAAGGCCTCAGTGTAGACATGGAATTCAAATTATCTAATGGCAAATCTGATGCAATCTTCTGCCAATGTAACAAACAGCTGGGGTTGGGGGAACCCTGTGCTTGCAGGAAAAATGTAGCTGTGGAGAGAATACATCGCCACACAGCTCTAAACTAGTATAATTTATCCAGTCACAATCCCTTGTGGGCTTTTACTGAAGAAACAAACCCAAGAATGATAGGTGCCTTCAGAGTTGTGTTGTTGTTTTGATATATTTGTAGTTCATGTGAGGAAAATCACTCTTTGAGTGAGTATTTAGAATTTTTTCTCTGACTCAAGGGATTAAATTTTCCCCCTAAGTAAAGAAAATGTAAACACCAATTGGATGATAGATGGCACATACCATTTTAGCAGCGTTTAAACTATCCATAAACATGTTTTAAAGGCTTCAGACGTTTTTCAACCTCAGTTTATTTATCATGTACCCAGTATTAGCACATTATTTGTTTGCCAAACATCTGACAGTTGAGGCACATTTTTTATCTGAATTAAAAGCGGAGGCACACTTATGGCACAATCTAATCTGTGCTTAGACAGAAAAAATGCCTACAACTCCCAGCAAAACCCAGCCAGCCATGCTGATTGGGGAATGCTGAGAATTGTAGGACTTTTTTTTTCTGTCTAAACGTATTCACAATAAAACGATTTAAAAAAAACATGCATAAGATTGCACCCTTAACAGAAATGCTGCTTATGCCAATACGGAGTTACTTATCGCAGTTTGGTTGAGTCCCACATGGTGTGGAATGTGGTTGCAAAAACAGAACTGGAAATAAAGACCAGTGAAGTTAAGCCTCTTCTGTGCCCCTGACTAAGCTGAAGAAAATAAAAAAAATACATGGAGAGAGGCAAGGCAACTCTGGGGAAGGAAGCAAAGGAGGAGAGCTAGCTAAGAGTTGGGGAGTGCATAAGATTGCGCCCTTAATGGGAGTGCTGCTTGTGCCCTTACAGAGCTATTTATGGCAGTTTCGTTGTTTTTATGGACTCTCTGCCTTATCTTCATTCCACTGGAAAGAAGAGTAGAAGAGAGTTTACTCTTCAGAAGAAGGGTTGTTCACTTGACATGGAATAATGTGCACATTTTAGCTTTTGTTTTGCAATGAATATAAGTCATCTACTCCATGGAATGGGTGAGACTGGTATTACTGGTATTCTCAGGAGCACAATTTGGGGATTACTGTCAAAGCACAATGCTTTTAATATTCATCTTATTCCACACAAATGATACCCTCAATTAGCTGCCACAGAGCTATCTCCAGTATTCGAGGCAGTAAGCCTGTGTGCACCGGTTGCTGGGGAACATGGGTGGGAGGGTGCTGTTGCGCCATGTCCTGCTTGTTCATCCCTGGCTGGTTGGCCACTGCCGAGTGCTGGACTAGATGGACCCTTGGTCTGATCCAGCATGGCACTTCTTATGTTCTTAGAGTTGGCCATGATGGCTGTCAACCAAATATGATGGAGACCTTTCATGGTATTGCTCTGAGGGCGGAACCACACTGAGGTTCTGAATCAGTGATTGGAATCAGTGATGAGGTTAAACAAGAACTGCAGTTGAATCCATAAAAGACAGAGATACTATTGGTCAGAAGATGTAATGGTCCATGGAAAGGATGCCAACCTGTTCTGGATGGGACTGCACTCCCTTGAAAGATTACCTTTGCAGCTTTGGGGAGTCCAGCTGAGTCCAGCTTTCCTACTCGGTATTGAGGGGACGATGGTGGCCAGAGAGGCTTTTGCCCAGCTTAGAATGGTATGAAAGACAGCCCAGAAGTTCCCCATTCCATGGAGTATAAGGTTCAAAGCAAAACAAAAGCTAAAATGTGCACATTATTCCATGTCAAGTGAACAACGCTTCTTCTGAATGGCAAACTCTCTTCTACTCTTCTTTCCAGTGGAACGAAGATAAGGCAGAGAGTCCATAAAAACAATGAAACTGCCATAAATAGCTCTGTAAGGGCACAAGCAGCACTCCCACTAAGGGCGCAATCTTATGCACTCCCCAACTCTTAGCTAGCTCTCCTCCTTTGCTTCCTTCCCCCAGTTCCCTTGCCTCTCTCCATGTATTTTTTATTTTCTTCAGCTTAGTCAGGGGCACAGAAGAGGCTTAACTTCACTGGTCTCTATTTCCAGTTCTATTTTTGCAATCACATTCCACACCATGCGGGGCTCAGGTGTAAGGCTGGTGAAGCAATATGTTTCCTTCACATTTAAGCTTGCTGAAAGAATTTTTACCTGAGCTACAACTGATAGAAAAATACCAGTAAAGACAGAGACAACTTAAATTCTTTAAATTCTTGGGGCAGAAAATTCCACACATGGGGTGGTGCCCCAGAAAAGACCCTCAGAAATAGGCTGGCATCAAGGGGAGGCCTGGTCAGGCACCTTCTGAGGGCTCAGAACCCTGACACAACACCCTGGACTTGCTCCTCTTCTTTAACTTTGCAGCCTACATTTTAACCTGCCTCTGGCCAGACAATGTCGGTGGTGATAAGGCCGAGCAGTAGGTGCTACTGCCTACTTGCTCTCTGCCTGTCAAGCAGCCAAGTGGTAGCCATGATGAGGTAAAGGATGAGAAGTAGTAGCAGTTGGTGAAAACAATGGTGTGAAGGCAGAGTCACTGTGGGAAGGATGCCGTTCATAAGGACATACTGTAAGAAAAGTAGTTGGATAATTTTGGAGACGTTAGAAGGTCTGATTGGGCCCACCTCCGTTCTGAAATTATTCGATGGGTTTGGAAGCGGCCAACCTGGAAGATCAAATGCTCTGCGGATGTTCGCAGTTACCAGAACTTTCCAGTGCAGAGTGCACACCTCTAATAGATACCTTAAAAAATACAAATAGGCTGGAGTGGCAATAAGCAGAGGTGGTGATGCATCTCTTTACATCAAGAATGACACAGAGGTATATAATTAAATGAGTTCTGCAATACTGCAATTTGGACTTTTTAAGAGGAAGATTTTTTTTTAATCTTTGAGACTGTAGGCTGTAAACCAAGGGGAGCAGATGTTCATCCAGCATTGCTCATGGGAATCTGATTGCCGGCCGCATTGGTTTGCATTCGGTAAGCACTGGGAACCTTTACTGCTGGGACTTGCTTTTCTTGCCATCACTGAATTTCTGCCTCTGGGGCTTTCAGATCTCAGGTGCTCACTGCGTGGAGAATTCTACTATACCTCTGGGGGATACATTTTGAATCAGAAAGGGCACCACTGCAGTAAAGGAGCCAGAACAAATGAGCGTTTCTTTTCTGCAGAATTAGCTAAAAGATACTCTTCATATGTATGAGCAGGTTACTTTACTAATTTATTTTTTTACTCCTAAAAAGAAGCTTTTAACCTCCATCCCCAGCCCGCTCCCTTCCATCATGCTTTCAACAGCAGTCAGTCATCAAAAACACGCTCCTCGGAATCTAGCCTTTGTCAGCATATTGAGCATCAGTCAGAAGACAAGAAGAAAATTCCCATCAATCATCTGCTGCAGATGAACAGCAAATTTACAAGACAATTTGTATAGCAATCATTCGACTGGCTCTTGCAGATAAAATCATTGCAGCTAATATGAATCCCCAGCTTTTGTCCATATATTTTAATGGAACTGCACTTGATGTTAACAAAGGACCACATTGTAGATATTGAACGCAGAAACACTTGCAACCTTCCCTAGGAACTTAGAGGCATGAACAATTTGCACAAAGTGAGTGTCATCACAAGATTTTGCACATTGCCCAAGTTAGGTTCACACACTAATGGATGGCTGAAAATCCAGATTGTTCAGAGATGTTTCAGCACATGCCCAGTTAATATGCACAGCCTCCATATTAACAGTGTACATTGCCTAGGCCAGTGGTCTTCAACCAGTGGGTCGTGACCCAAAAGTGGCTTGCAAGATCAGTCCAGATATTGTCCCCTAAAAGACTAGAGGATCCATGCCCGGCATGCTGTATATCCAATTAAGCACACAAGGATGGAGGAAACATCTTGATTTTATTTCCCATGCTGCAGCAAAGGGGGTGCTGGTGACAAATCACAGATCAAGCACACTTTCCAACAGTTACACACACGTATATAACCTTTGATTTCAAAAGGTGAGCCAGTATTTCCATTGGCCAGAGTCACTGATGCCCTAAGGAGTCACATTTCATTGGTCATGCCTCACACACGTGGGCTATTAAAACTTTTACTCTTCCTCCATCAGAGAATCTGCATTTTTGCATGTAGTCAGTGGAAACGGGGATTAGGCACATAGCAAGGGGAGAGAGATGGGGGAGGGGCACTTCCACAGGTTACAGGTAAAGGGTTTTCCTTTTGCAGGCATCAATGTGACTTGATTGAGTAATGCTTGCACAAACTGCTTGTTGATTGACCTGTCTGACGCCCGCCATGGAAACTCTTCTTCCTCGCACGTAGCAAGCAAGACAGGGGAAGGAAAGGGGGAAGGGGGGAGGAGAGAGCACTTCTGCAAGTTACAGGTAAGAAATCCCTTTTTGCAAGGCATCACAGATGGGTTGCAGCAAAGCTGTTGCCATGGAGAAATGTTGGTCACAGGTCCCATGTTGCAGATTGGGAGTCCAAGGTGGGTCTCGGGTCTGGACCAGTTGAAGACCACTGCCCTAGGCCATATGCAAGCCCCTACACAGACATGCCTGGATTGACAGCCCAATGTACACACAACATTGTCCACTCAGGCACCTTCTCCTAGGGATGGACAAATCAGTCCATTTCAGTTTCGCCCAGTTTCTCTTTTTCCCCCACCTGGTTTGTTTTGCCCCATTTCTGCACCAGTTCACGAGTTCTTTTTAAGTCCACATGAAAATGTGCATACATTTGCATGTGCATTGTTCCTAATATTCACATTTTTGTACACAGTTTTGCCTAATGTACACATTTGCTAGCAACTTCCCCTAACCTCATGTATTTTGTATGTTATTTTCACTAACGTAACCATTTTTGTACACAACATTTTTTGGAATAATTTTTATTGATACATTGTGTGAGAGCAAATGAAGAATATCAATCACGCCGCAATTCTAAAACATCTACTAGGGAATAAGGCTTGAATTGACATGTATAATATTGCACAATTACTGTGAGATTTTCCTCAAAAGAGAGTTGCTCCACTGCCTTAATAATTTTAGTTGCCCTTTTCTGCATTTTCCTCAACTCTGCAATATTCTTTGTTAGGTGCGGTGACCAGAACTGTACACAATATTCTAAGCTTTTGACATTCCCTTTTTGTTTTAACCACCCTAAATAATTTGGTGTCATCAGCAAAAGAGCTGGTCCCAATACAGATCTCTGCGTGATCTCACTGTTTACATCCCTCCATTGAGAGAATTCCTGAGAACATCAGTTCAGGCACAGGTATCTCCTATACCTTCTGCAGTGAGACTGATAAAAAGATTTCATCCAGCTTTTCTTCAATCTCCTTAAAGGAGTACTCAAGCTCTGTTGTCATCCAATAAGTCAAACTGCCTCCCTAGCTGGTTTCCTGCTTCTGATATATTTAAAGAATGATTCACTGTTGGCCTTGATGTTGTTAGCAATATGCTACTCAAAATGCTTTTGTATCTCTTATTCTCTGCTTGCATCCCTTCTGCACAAGTTTGCGTTCCCCTTTTGTTCTCTTCATTTGGGCAAGAGTACTTTTCTCTCATAGCTCCCTTAACCCTTCTCTTTAACCAAACTGTTGACCTTTTGGATTGGTGCTACCTTTCCTAACCTGATGTATACATTCTAGCTGAGATTGTATTGATTGTGGTTTTGAGTAACCTCCAAGCATTTTGAAGTGATAGATTTTGAAGGCATAAATCTACAACCAGCAGTGTTTCTGCCAATAGTGATAGGCACCAAATAGTGAAGTCAAGTATGTGTCAAAGGCAGCCTTGGATCCATTGGATCCAAAGTCCCTTCATTCCTCTAAAGAGGTGCCAGAGTCAGGCCCATCATGCCAGCCTGGAGAGTCATGTCAGCCTGGCTGGTCTAGCATACTGGCTTCGAGGGGGGGGGGGGGATGGAGAGATTCAAACAACGGGCCTATTTTCAGGAAAACCATTGTGACTGGAAGTCATGGATTTGAATATTCTATTAAATAAAACCTTTTTTAAAAAAGGTATGCCATTCAAGGTATGAACTGACTTTGCAAGGAGGGACCTTACTGAACATGATCCAGTCAAATGAATGCACTTTTAAGTGTCATTGATTTCAGTGGGAGAGAGTTAAGCATCAGTGAAACATGAACTTTGATTGCAGTTATTGTTATGAATCCAAAGAAAATATATTTTTAAAAAAGGTTCTTTTGTATGCTCTTTATGTTTCTTCACAAGCATTCTATGCTCTACTTTTAAATTCTCTGGTGAGTGCTTTGTGCCATCTCTTGACCTTTTTCTATTACATGCAGCAACCACATTGTTGGATCTTGGCTGACAGCTTCAGAGCATGTTGTACATCTTTTGTCACCTTGCCAACACATTTCCGTTATTCTCTAAAGGATGCCGCATTTTAAAACCAGTCTGGCCTAAAATTGTTTTTTTTTTAATGCAGTCAGGTCATAGAGCATAGAACAAGGAAATATCTGGATCATGAAATAAGTGTCCATCACATGGTGCATTTATGGGTTGTAATCCATAAAAACTTGTGTCAGAATATATCCTTAGTTTTTAAAATACCGCAAGTCTCTTTGTTGTTTTCACCGCAACAGACTAACACAGCTACCCTCTGGAAATCATCATATAAATGTTCCCCCGAAGAATGACATTTATCTGATAAATTTTAAAATATACCTTTATTCATATATAGCTACTTTAGCAACATCCCCAGTAACAATAAAAATAATTTTGCACAATGCCTCAGTCATAAACAGGCTAGATTACCTTCGAGAAAGCTGCCGTCTCTTAGACCCAGAAGGTCCTTTTATTATTTTCTTCTTTCTTATTTTCTTTCTTTCTTTTTTCCCTTTTGAGTGTTAGCGTTTTCTTTAAGGGCTGATGAACCATGTTAGTATACCTAAGAGAACTGTGAAGACTCAACTCAAATTTGGCCACCTCTAGATTTCTTTTTTCATTTTCTGTTACAGCAGAAAATGTTACAGAAACAAAATAGTCTTCCCTGATTAAAATTAGTCTCCCACTGATTCATCACTTAAAGCCCCATTATTTCCTTTGAATCCACATTCACTTCCACGATGAAAGGCAGCTGCCTGGTGCAAGACTGATTTTAGAGCTCAGTTTATCTCATAGTTTAATCAGTTAACTGTTTTCAGTGCTAAGATTCAGCTATGGAATGTAGGACAATAAAACAAAGTGTATTTCTAATCCTAAACGTAACTAATTTTCTTTATTATGGAGGGTTAAATTAGCAATGGCATTGCAATTTAGTGACTGAAACATCTGACATTTTTTTATTTTACAAAAAGGAAGAAAAGGGGGCACTTATCAAGAGAAGGACAGTATTAAGGCAGAGGCAGTTCAGGTCTTTCCTCCTGTACTGTTTTCTCACTGGAAATCAATGTCCCCATGTCAAATCTGCTGTTTCCCCTCTTTTGTAAAACTTATGGGCACACAGGATCAGCCCATGATTTATTATTATTATTATTATTATTTTGCTACCTAAGATGGTGCCTTCTCCCATACCTAAACTAAGGGCTTCTTTAAATGAAATATGTCGGTATTTCTCCTGATTTCTTGCCATGAGGAGTCACAGTTGTGCTATAAAATGCCCACTAGAGAGGGCTGTCCCATTAAACTTTATGGACTGGGAGGTTTTACATTACAGGCCATGTGGTTGCTGCATTCTTCCCTGTGTAATTCCGCTCATTTTAAATGTGGAAGTGAACCAGGAAGCAGAGCGATGGTAAGGAAACATGACACACACCCCCGTCTGAAAGAGCTCTTAATGGGTTGGTAGATGAAACTTTCTTCAGCAGTGGTGACTGGACAGCATTTTCCAAAGCACCTGCGGACAGCAGACCAGGGGGTGGGGGGAGGCAGGCCATCTGGTGATACAGTTCTTATCCTCCAACAGAGGTATACAGTTCTTATCCTCTGCCACCATCAACCCCACATCTCACAGCATCCACCACCCGGAGCACTGCCTGGTCCATGTTCATAGCCATACCATTGGGGACAATTAGCTTTGGGGAAGATTTCCAGCCCCAAAACAACACAGAGGTGAAGGGTTAAACCCCCTACCCTGTGCCACAGTCCTCATCTGGATCAGAGTCTTCTATAACTGCTTTTTGTAAAAGAAAATTATGTTGAGTGGATTTCCAATCACAGAACGTCTATCTCATCATGTCCAGTTTGACTGATTAGCCAAATTTGTTTCCATGACAAATGTATGAGTCAGAAGGTGGATCTTTGAGGCAAGATTGAGCCTCCATGTTTCTAAACCTCCACCATAGTTATGCTCTCTAATCACGTTGTTATCATATTCTCACATTTTATTCTCATCAGCTAGCCTATTAGTTGCTGAACACTGTCAGTGAACACAGTTAATCAGCTGAGTAAATGCACAAAGAGCAACATGACTCTTAACAGGAAGCACAGAGTTTATAACAATTGCCAGGAAAAGATGTATAAAATGTTCATTTAATAATGTTTCCTACCAGCAAAACTGAAGAAAGGGGGAGGGAGGGAGAGATTTCTGAAATGTTATGATTAATGCTGGAGACAATGCATTCCAGGCAGATTTTCTGCATATATGGCTAAAAACTAGGGCTGGATCTACACTACTGCTTTAAAGCGCTTTATAACAGTTTTGACAACTGTATATGGAGTGTGTCTTGTGCCCCAACAGTTGTCAAAATTGTTATAAAGTGCTTTAAAGCAGTAGTGTAGATCCTGCCTAGATCATATTGGCACGGAAATACATAAAGAAAACAAAATAAATACACTACTAAATTTTAAATTGGCAGTATTAACTTTATATGAAAACATGGCAGACCCTAGTTTGAACCTCAGTGGTTTCATATGTGTACAGGCAGAAAATCACTCCCTGGATTCCTGGAGCTCATGTTATATGTTGCCAAGCACTCTTTTTCAGGAAACAGGTTCTTTGCTCTCCTATTGGCAGCCAGGGAGAAAGTGCTTGGGCAGCTTGACTCAGGTTGAGGGGATTTGGTAAATACACAAAACCTGATAAGGGAACTGGTGTCAGCAGCAATTACCTGCTCAATAGATAACAGTGGCTACAAGCTTCTTGTAAGACGGAGGTCAGTAAATAAAGAGATGATACACAGAACATTGGGTTTATCAGGGCCACATTTTATTAAAGATTTGCAAAGGGGGAACCTAAAGGGGCATCCAGTCTGGCCTGGTTTTCAGACCTTTCTAAGTAGGGTGAGCTGTTCATGTCCCATGGGTTGGCGCTGTACAATTTGCCCTCCCACAGGCTGCATTTTGGGGGTAGGGAGACCTTCCGGTGTCACCCTCAACCTAGGCCGAAAGGCTCAAGATGGGTGAGAAAGGTTGGCCTCAGAGGTAACCCTTATGTCCCAGCCCTGCCATGGAGCTCAACACTGGGAGCCCTCAGGAATTACCAGTCACCTCAACAGTGCCTGTGAATGCTCACCATTACAAAATCCCTCTGGATGCCCATTCCCTCCTTCCATGGGGGGTGACAAGCCACTTGATTAGTCGCTCACCACCAAGGGGCCAACCAGCCTCAACCAACCCTGCAGCCGAAAGGCTGAGTGGGACACTGTCGGAGTGAAGATGGTGTGCCGAGCACGTTGCTGTACGCTCCTCCATGCTCCTGATGTTCTCGTCACAAGGTGGCTGTGTGGACGAGTAACCGCTCCAGCAGCTGCGTGAACAAGAAGGAAAGTGGGAGGAGTAAGTGCCTCTTTATAGGTCAGCGTTATACACCTCCCCACTTGGTGGCACCACCTGCTCAGAGCTAATAGCAGGAGGGCTCATCTCTATTCTTCCCCCACTCACAAATGCTTCCCCACGCCCAGGCTGTGCCGGGAGTGGCAGAATGGCCCTTCCCACTTAGTGTGGCTCTCCAACTGTTCTTGGAAACCCTGAATACTGCTGCAGCTGTCGCCACAGTGACAAAATGCAGGGGATACTTTAAAACAGCTTCTGATAAATTCCTTCTACATCCTTCCCAAACACATTGTGACTGGAAGTAAAAACGAGAACCTGGATAAAGTCATTCCCTGGTTGGGACCTACTACTTTCTCCTTGGTGTTCCTGTTGAAATGGAGAGCTTGAAGGAAGTTCAGAAATCTAGATCAGTTGGCCAGAAGACTTCCGTTCAAAGCTCAAAAGTGGCTCCAAGGTCCATGAGCAGCCCATTTGTCTAAAGCTGGGCTCAAATTTAGTGAAAGAGTGCAGGTGAGGGGAATTGAAAGCTTCCTCTGTGACTGTAAACCCTCACCCCGATAGACTCACCTTACGAGCTCTTTTCTCCCTGCTGGTATGAGACCAGATCTACACCAAGTAGGATATGACACTTTGAAAATCGTTTGAAAACTGTATATGGAGTGTATCCTTGGCCCCAACGGTAGTTGTCACTACTGTAATAAACTGTTTTAAAGCAATAGTGTAGATCCTGCCTGGGCAGGGCAGCGGGAGGGGGAATGGTCTGAAGGGAGGTAAATGAGGGGCAGGGAAGGGGCTTCACAGCTCTCACCCCATGCTCCTTAAGCCCTTATATGTAATCTATGTCGATAGAACCAAGTCCTATGGAATTCCCTGCCTCTGGAGGTCAGGCAGGTGCCAACTTTGTATTCCTTTCGGCGCCTCCTGAAAATGTCATTCCAGGAAGCTTTTCCTTAATGACCAGCCACAGTTCACTGGACATTTTGCTTCTTTTAAAATCTACTTTAACGCGCTTTATTCTGTTTTTATTTTATTTTATCTTCTACACCGCTCTAAAATTTTCAGTGGAGAGTGGTATATAAATATGGTAAATAAATAATGAAATAAATAAAGAACAGGCTTCCTGCCCTCATAAC
Source organism: Elgaria multicarinata webbii (assembly GCF_023053635.1). NCBI lineage: Eukaryota > Metazoa > Chordata > Lepidosauria > Squamata > Anguidae > Elgaria > Elgaria multicarinata. The sequence goes on along the minus strand of NC_086175.1, from coordinate 21,724,596 downwards.
TCACTTGGTTCTAATACAAAAGGTAAATATTGGTAATGGCATGCAAAAGACACCTCCCCACCCCAATAGCTTGTGGCAATGTTTATGATATCTATTCTAGAAAGAGGTGCTCATGATTATTAAAATGATTATAGCAAAGCACCACAAAAGTTACATGAAAGACTGCATTAGGGCAGAGAGAATCCCAGCCCTATCCTAAGCACGTATACTAGGAGCTAAGCCCACTGAGTTAAATGGGGCTTACGCTGAAGGAAGCCATTTTATTTTGTTGTTCTGGGATTTCCATATTATTCTGCTGCTCTGGGTGTTCTCAGTTTTCATTTGACCTTTTAACCTACTGATAATTTTGTTTAATACAGTAAGCCACTTTGAAGGCTGCCTGGTGGTAAAGCAGCCTATGAAAGATTACGTAAGTAATCTTTCACAGGATTGCAATTTTAGTGGAACACTTATTAAATACTCTTAGGGCTCAATGGCTGGCTGGGGAATGATGGGAGTTGTAGGACCCTTTTCTGCCTAAACATGTATAAGATTGTGCCCTTAACGTTATAGTGGCAAAGAAGTTGAAAAACAAGGAGATAACTGAAAGGAGGGAGGTTCACACACCCACTTCAAGAACGAATGTATGCAGGGGGTGTGGGACCACATAAGCTACCCCCCTCCCCACTGCTGAAGTGTGCTGTAGCTGCAACTTTCCCTGCTGGTGGAAACTATTGTCCGCTATCTGTATGCTTGGGAAAGGGCTTTCCATGAATGCTAATGAATGCATGAAGAGCTCCTCCATTCAAGAAGAGAATCTGATTGGGTCACATGTATACCTCAATATATGTGGACAGCCCGTTCTCATGCTATCCCAACACATAAGCAGCAGAGACGCATTTCTGCCAGGAGCATGGATGTAACATACATCAGCGGTACGGTGGGGCTAGCTCACACAGCCCTGTGAACCCCTCACATATTCTTTCAGAGCATGGAGGGGGTTGAAGAGGAATGGATTAGGAAGATGAAGTGCATAATGTTAACATGTAAAAGCAATTAAACAAACATGGACAGGTAGGATAAATGTAGCTGCTATTTTATGGGAATGATGGAAGCTATTTATTGTATACTGGAATAGAATGATTAAAGCAAAGGGAATGGTACAATTGCAAATATTAACAATGCTACACCATTTCCTTTTTAAAATATACATCTATCCTGCCTTTCTGCCAGACAACAGACCTCCAAGGTGGCTGTCAATAAATGAAAAATTAATACATCAAGATATAGTAAACATAACATTTTAAAATAATACATGTTAATAGTAGTTGCAGCTTCTCGTATGACTCCATCTTGTTGTGTCTTCTGGTATGACTCATCCAATGCAATAAGTGCAATATAACTTAGCACTAGCATGAGTCAGTTATTTAAATAATAAAAGTAAAAATAAAATAAAATAAATCTTGGCGAATATGATCATCATTTTGCACCCTTTTTCGATTAAATTCTATTTATAATTTTAGGATCCTTTTTAGGATGCTTTTACTATGCTTTTAGGATGTTTTTTATGATGTTTTAACAATGTATACTATGTTTACAATCAGTATTTTATGTATTTTATACTTACTGCTGTTCCTTGCATTGATCAAAATGGAGAGGCGGGTAAGAAATATAGTTATTATTTATTATTTTATTATTAATATGTAACAGGGCAGATTAATGTAATTTTGAATGATGTTAATATAAATTAACATTTCCCATGTAGAATATATAACTCTAAATCCCATTTTAAACCATCTTCTTGCATTCTTGAACAAAACCCTTATTAATAACTTACAGATACTACAAGTGAATATTTTGACACCATACTTTTCCTCTTAGCCTACTAAGTGTGGTTTTCGGTACAGGCTTTATAGACTCAAGACCTTTTTTCTTGAGTGAATATCAAGCAAAAGAAATACGCTTGAGCAAAACTAAAAGATTTAGATAGACAGACAACAGAAAAGGCTAAAGACATAGGAATATTAAAGGCCAACGCGATCAAGCTTGCAAAACTGACAGGACAAGAATAAGAGTACTTGGGAAAAGGGACTTGACCTTTTCTCTTTAACAGTAGAGGTAAAACAGATAAGCCTCACACAGGGGTTGATCGGAGAGCCCGGTGGCATTGAAGGGCTGGCAAAACAAAACTAGAAACTTTTTGTTCCACATCACTGATTTGAACATCCCGCTGGTGTCATGTGTACAACAAGCCTACTCAATAGCAACCTCTAGAAGCAAAATAACTCTTGTGAGTGGGAGCAGATCCTCATTTTTGTATGCACCCATGAGCAAGAGGCCATCAGCGGCTCCTTTCTACTTTTCCAGTTGCCTTCCTATGCCTTGCAGTGGATGCCCGTCTGATGAGAGGAGCCCTTTATTATTTAGTTATTTATTTAAAACATTTCTTGGCTGCCTTTCTGAGCAGAAGCCATCACAAGGCGGCTTGCAACAATAATATACATAAAACAGCTAAAATATAAAAAGCAATACAAGCCTAACGCAATAAAAGCCAAGAATAAAACCAGCAAGAACAACAATAGCAATGTCAGCAACAACAGTACTCATATAGCTTTATATATGAACGCAATAAATAAATATCACGAGAAGGCCACGGTGAAATAATGTTTTCAAAGCCTTCTCAAAAGCCTGCAGGGATGGGGCATAGCACCTTCGTTCCAAAGGTGTGGGGGGCACTGCAGAAAAGACCCTCTCCTGTGTAATTGCGATGTTTTGCTGTTTAATGGCTGTTTGTAATGTAAGCATTTGTACTGTTTTAATAATGTTTGTGGTTTAAAGATGTAGGGCTCATCTACACCAAGCAGGATATTCCCCTATGAAAGTGGTATGAAAGCAGTATATAAAAGGCAGGAGACACACTACTGCTTTATAGTGGTATTGAGGTCCACTGACAACTGTTGGGGCCCATTGACACATACTGCTTCCATAGTGTTCTATCCTGCTAGGTGTAGATGTGTCCTGGGCCCCAACAGTTGTCAGTGCACTTCAGTACCACTATAAAACAGTAGTGTAGATCCTGCAGTATTTGCTGTGTGTACTGCTGGAACAAGGTTGTTATGTAGTTAATTCTAGTGGGAGGGGGAGTGAGTGACCAGGATGTGAGAGTGAATGCTGATTGGCTGGTGGTTCAAAGGTTAGGATTGGTGGTTAGCAGAGAGTGGGAGGAGTTGAATGAATGAATGAATGAATGAATGAATGAATGAATAGTTTATTGGTTTGTAGCACAAAGACCATTACAAAATACAGAATTGCTCACATATAGCAACACACATTTAAAATATTCAAAATATTTGAGGTACAATCCTTTCTCAACCAAGGAGTCAGTCAGTGGGGCCGGATCTACACTATTGCTTTAAAGCGCTTTATAACAGTTTTATAGCGCTTTAAACTGTTATAAAGCGCTTTAAAGCAGTAGTGTAGATCCGGCCTGGGTCACTCTAGGGGTGCTCCATTTGTCTGCAGCACCCACCCTTTGCTATCACGATGGTGACATACATGCCAAGGTCACAAGAATAATTTCAGTGATTACATTATAACCTAAAATGCTAGCAGTCAATATCTGGCACTATCAGATAGGTGGGATCTCTGATGATAGTTTATACAAAACTATTAAATCAAATGGTCCCCCTTACAATCTACGCAGACTTTGTTTAGAGAGTTATTTCTGATTTTTTGGGCTGCAGCCGCAAACTTTGCTACCTTAATTGTGATTGCTTTGCTATGGTCCGCCAGCAGATCGCAGATAATGTCTCTAGTGTGCCAACCCGCTCTTGCTAACAATAGTTCCTTTAGAAAACGCTTCCTGATTACTTTGTACAGAGAGCAACGCAGAAGATAATGCGCTAGGTCTTCGATTTCCCCCGAGCCACAAAAACAGATCTGCTGGGCATGGGGGACTTTTTTATAATTCCCCTCCAAGAAAGCAGAGGGCATTGTCTGAAAACGAAGGGCAGTAAAGGCCTTTCTTAGGGCAGGAAACGATAGGTCAAGCAAATATTGTGAAAAGTACTGTTCTTTCTTAATAAGACTAAACCATGGAGAGAAGGCCTGTAATTGCGTTTCCTTGGGCATCAACCTCATAGATTCTATCTCTAATACTCCTTTTGTCATTAGCTAGCAGTTCCTGCACTTCCTTGGCATAGAGCTGGGACATAGTTAACCAGTTATGTGCCCATCCACCCTTTTTCAACTGTTCATTGAAACATTGTTTAGCTAAGTTATTTTCATCTAGAGCAGCGGTTCTCAACCTGTGGGTCGGGACCCCTTTGGGGGTCGAACGACCTTTTCACAGGGGTTGCCTAAGACCATTGGAAAACACATATTTCTGATGGTTTTAGGAAACTGTATTGACTGAACTATGTCATGTATCATCTTTTGTATTAAAGCTATTGTTATGTATTATTTTCATTAGCAAACCATCCCATGACAATGGATTGTGTAGAGAAGAACGAAAATAATTTTATGGTTGGGGGTAACCACAACATGAGGAACTGTATTAAAGGGTCGTGGCATTAGGAAGGTTGAGAACCACTGATCTAGAGTCATTAACTTTTTCCCATAAAGTATAATACTCTTGTGGATTCTTGACTTGAAGGAGGGCAAATCCACCTCCATTCTTAATAAGGCTGCGGGAACCCCTACTGGAAGGGCTAACAATTCCTTCAACACCATGTTCTGTACGGTCTCTACTGATGAAATAGAGTCTTGACCCCATAATTCCACCCCATACAATAGTTGCGGGCGAACTTTGGCTACAAAAAGCTTCAGGGTAGGGGCAACCAAGGAGCCACCTTTGTGTCTTCCATATGATAATATTGCTTTAGCTGATCTTATAGCTGAGTATTTAGCTGCCTCCACTTGGGTTTTCCAACCCCCATTATAGGAGAAGTATATTCCCAGATATTTAAAATTCGTGCATTGTTCTATCTGCCGGCCATCCAAAAGCCATCTGTGCACACAATTTCTCCTAGAGAAGACTAGAGTGGGAGGAGTTAACAGAGAAGCAGTTAGTGAGAAGTGTGTAAAGAGTGAGAGGAAAAGGGTTTGGGGTTTGTCAGAGAGAGTGTCTCGATTTAGTGTAGGAACAACGTGTTTTATTATTTTGGGGAACAGAGTGAAGGGAGGAGAGATAGTCTAGTCTAGAGGGTATAGTAGGTAGGGTTGTATATGGAACTGTACTGAAAGAAATAAGTTTGGCCTAATCTACACCAAGCAGGGTATTGCACTATGAAAGTGGTCTATAAAAGGCAGGAGCCACACTACTGCTTTATAGCGGTATTGAAGTGCACTGACAACTGTTGGGGCCCATGACACATACCATATACCACTTTCATAGTGCTATATCTTGCTTGGTGTGGCTCCTGCCTTTTATATACCACTTTCATACTGCTTTCATAATGCAATATCCTGCTTGGTATAGATTAGGCCCTTGAACGGGATGAAACTATGACTCTCTTTAACTGCATACCCTTACTTGTTGTTAATCAACATTGTTTTTGTTTCACACTGGAGTGTTTTGTGAGGTACCTGAGGTAGGGTACAGGATTCAATGGTGGCAGTGCAAGGGAGGGTGCGAGTATAGGGTGCTGGGCAGGGCTGCTGAGGCCAGACTAGGGTGGCAAGTCACAGAGACAGTGAGCAGCACTCTGATGCCTGTTCCATTGCTGGGATCCTTTGATTTATAGGAAATAATAAAAGCAGACCAGAGGGGACAGCATCACAGGGGGTGGCTTTAGCGGTGGGATGCAGACCTTATGACAAGGACTCTAGGAGATCTTGTTGAGATATCCCAGAAAGATAAACCCAGCAGTATTTGCATGCAATTCCAAGGCAAGAAGATCAGTTTTCTATACATAAGTCCAGAGAATCTGAATCCCCCATCTGAAACGTTTCTATAGGAAATAGAAATGTCTTTTGCCACTACTACAGTTGTTTTTGGAAACATGGTACTTCTGTCCATTATTAAATATTAACCCAAAATTAAGTACATACATATTCTGAACTATAACCTTCCCCTAAACCTAAATAGGACAGCACAGCAGGACAGTTACTCAGGCTGTAGCTAGACCTAAGGTTTATCCCAGGATCATCCCAGATTCGTCCCTGCCTGAGCGGTGGATGCCCTGTGTGGCACTTAGATGAACAGGTTTGACCCCAGGACAATCCTGGGATAAACCTTAGGTCTAGCTAAGGCCTCAGTCAGGTTCACAACCAGCCTTAGATTAAGCTATGCTGAGGTCCTAACCTATAGCAAGATTCAGAGGCCCCATACCATAAAAAATAAAGAGGAAAAAAGTGCATTACATGATAGAAGGGATAATGAAAGCATAACATTCAGCATTAGGGGCTGCTTGTAGTTAAACAATGTTAGATAGCCTTATCAGAAGATGGGTATAAAAGCACTAATAAACTAAGTTGATTTGAACTACTTTTGAATTGGCTCTAGTTTGTGCTATTGCCTCCAGTACTTAATGTTGTGTTGCCAAGTTTTCTATATATAAGGCAACTCTGCTGTATGTCACACCAGACTTTCCAATGTATTTAAGCCAAAGTGATTTCAATTATAATACACCTTAGTTATCTCCAGTATACATTAGAGTCCTTTCATAATATGAGTCCCTAAGCCATGGCTTGACTTGTTCCTAAATCTGGCGCTGCTCATAACTCATATCACCCAAGTGCTATGACAATGAACAAGCTAGATAAAGGCAGGGATATACTGGGGGCATTCCTTCTACAGAAAAGTCTATTGAGTTGAAGCATTACCCACTTGAATCCAATTATTGAAACGGATGACTCTGTCTGACTGTTGTCTTAGCCTTTAAGGAGACAATTACTCAGCTAATTATATTCTGGCTGGCGAAAAATTACACTGAAGTTTTTGAACACATATGGCAGTCTTTCGAACTTGATGTACTAAACTGTTGAGTAAAGTAATGTTATCGTGTGTGCCTCACAATGATTAAAAGCCCCCCAGTGGGTGGCCTGTCTAGATCAGTTCAGGGCCTGCTCGTTGCTGTATCAATTCTCTCATGCATTCTGATGCCAGGGAAATCTGTCATGTCATAATGCAGCACAATGGAGAAGCCAAGCTGATCACGCTCATCAAGCAACGTCAGAGCAGCAATTCTAAAACACATGTGTGTGTGTGTGTGTGTGTGTGTGTGAGAGAGAGAGAGAGAGAGAGAGAGAGAGAGAGAGAGAGAGAGAAATCATAGATCTTTACAACAACAATCAGAATAGAATAAGAAAGAATCACTGTGCCAGGACCTTCTTGAGATACGTCACCTGCCTCTGCCTCTGATTTATGTGCATTGGTCAGGAGGTCAGAAGTCGACCCCCAGATGTATTCTTGAAAGTACTGGTAGGTGCAGATAGGTGAGGAGCACAGCCTAACACCCATCTTCTTTCCTCCACCATATGTTCCAGCAGCCAGCCATCACAACATTCTCATCGTCATAACAGGAGTCAGTATGATGGAGTGGACAATGTTGGACTTGCACCAGAAACATGTATAGTAGGTCTCACCCCTTCATTGGATCACACTATCACTCCTGCTGTAAACACGCAACAGAATTAAAATCCTCACAGGTAGCTGCTCATTGCATTTCTGCATAATTAGGAATGCACAGACCTCCCATGAATTATATTTTAATGTAAGGTTGGTATTTTGTATTTTTGAAGTTCGAAGTTATAGTATTGTATTTTTATATTTGTATTTTATTTTTCAAGTTGGGTAGACTCAGTCCAGGAAGAAGGTTTACAATTTTTTTGAAATTTATTTATTTATTTATTGCATTTCTATCCCAACCTTTTTCCTCCAAGGAACTTAAGGTGGCATGCATAATCATCTCCATTTCAGTTTTTTACCCTCACAACAACAACCCTGTGAGGTAGGTTGGGCTGAGAGTCTGTGACTGGCCCAAAGTCACCCAGTTGGCTTCCATGGCCAAGTGGGAATTTGAACCCGGATCTCCTGACACTCAGTCCAGCACTCTAGCCACTACACCACACTGGCTCTCAATACATAAATGAATCTGTTAATTCCACCCAAAATACTGAACCCCAAGAGTCCAGAAAGGTTTCCTGGAATGGAAGCAAGTACTACATGTTGCAGCATCTCAGGAGGAAATGGGCAGAGATAGCATTGTTTTCCCACCAGGGAATGCTGGGACATATAATCCCATGCCTATGCCAGTAGGAATGGTTGTTTTGCAGTGAACCAGAGCTTCTGCTACTGCCTCCAGAACATCCAACATGGCTGCCTGTTTCCTTCTCACACCCCAAGATAAGTAACTGATCTCTTGGAGCTGTTGAAGATGGAAGTGCTCAACTCAAATAGGGATGCTCACGTCCATGAGCACTCCTGTTTGATTTCTTACAGTATACCTATGCATAATTCACTGCTTGGGGTGGCTCTTTCAAATCCGGAAGAACATCCAAAACAGCAAAACAAAAAACAAAACAAAAACAAGAACATAGGTGGTGGACTCCACCAAAGGTAGGGTTATCCTTACTTTTACAACTTTTGGAACTTAAAAATGAAGTGCTTTTAATTTTATTTCAAAATGTGTGCCTAATGATGCTTATTTGTATAGTGATATCAACTCTAGATCACTATAGTAATCTAGAGCTGATATAATTTGAGTTGATATTATTGTACAAATAAGTATCATGTATCATTCTGAATTAAACCAAGCAGCATCCACCTCTCTCTCTCTCTCTCTCTCCCTCCCTCCCTCTCTCTCTCTCTCCTGGCTTGCTGCAAAACTCAAAGCTGTTTCTCCCTAGTTGGCTGCATTCAGAGGGGGACAGTTAAGACCTATTTGTTCCAGCAGGGTTTTGACTTCTGATGGCTCTGGCATTTTAAGTTTTCTATGATTTTTTTTTTTATGATGCTATCCGGTTCTATTAGGATATATTAATATGTTGTCTTCATTGATTTTAAACCGGTGTGTTTCCTGTAATTGGGTTGTGTTAGCCACACTATGAACATGCTCACATAGAAAAGCAGAAACAAACAAATGCACGTCTACACAGAAGGTAGCCCCAATAAGTTCAATGGGACTTGTTCCCAGATAAGTGCGTATAGAGGATTGCAGCCTAAATTGCTTGTCACTGAGGAAGAGCTATCAGATGATCCTGCCTTTGTGTAGCCTAAATTACTTGTCACTGGGGGGGAAGCTGTCAGACCCTCCCTTTGTGCTGCTAGATCACTTGCCTTCAGCCAGCCTCCTGGACCTGGCCTGTTGCCTGAGGAATTTGCCTGCTCTGAGTCGGAGCACCTGATGTCAAGTGTACAAAAAGTGGTCCCTCAACAGCTATTCCAATGAACCTTTCCCAAATCCGTTACTCCCAGGGCTGTCCTACTCATATCTACTCTGAAACAAATCTTATCTGTTTTCCCACTCTTTCTTTCTCCAAGTGCCTTTTAAGTATGCTCAATATTCAGCAAGAGGCTCAGGCTCTGCACATCTGCTGTTACAAGAAACAAGCCTAATTGCTGATGGGATTTTTCCCCACAAGCATTCTGACCCATCTGTAGGGCGCGATTACGGCTGCCTATTCTCTTTTCTATTCTCTCCGAGCGATATTCATTAATCCCATCGATGGCATCTCTAACATGTAGGAACTATGCCTAGAGTAATTACAAAGTGTTTCCTCTGTGCTTGGTTCTAATATAAGAGCACGGGAAGATAATGAAGGCTGATTGTAGTGCCATCATCCCATTGAGGAGCTGAAGGATGCTGTACAAATAACAGCTGGCTGATGAATCGTGGTGCATAAAAGAAATGGCAGGCCAGAATAATATAGATAAAATTTCCTCTTTGATTCTGTCTGCTGATGCACAGCCTCAAACCACTTCCTGGATTCCTCAGAGCACAAGTTTGGGGGGTATGGGGTGGAGAGATGAGAAAGAAGAATTCCATCCCATCTACACACACACACACACACACACACACACTTTCTCTCTCATGGATGTAATCATAGGCAAATGTATGGATTGCAGCATGAAGTGCTTCTATTCAATGTCCTAATCAGTCATGATCTCTTCCAGGATATTCTATTCCATTTCTACTCACCACTGATTTTCTATTCCTATCACAACGGATACTCAGAGCCTTTCTACATGAGGCATTTATTGGGTGCTCATGATTCTTCTTTCGCAGTAGTTTGCAGGTGCTTTACATGACACTGACATCTTCCAGAGCCTCTCCCATTCTTTGCAACTATTTTAGTGTTGTTGTTGTTGTAGTTGTAGTTGTTTTAAAATCGGGGAAGTCTGGTGTATCTAGAAAAGGTAGAATGAAACCCTACTGTAGCTGCAAATTTCTGCTATACCACAGCACCACCTAAAGATTATGTAATGGAAACAGAACCAAATTCTCGTACAACCCTAGATACAAATATTATAATAATGCTTGGAATACTACCCCACCTCATCACTCCTGAGAAACATCAGTAGCCTTATCCAAACTTCTTTTGTAGCTTTCAGAATTCCTTAAGTGTTTCTTCAGAGCAGAAACCTCCAGATTTGTCCCAAAATTGCTGCAATAAGTAGGTTGAATGGATCTAGCTACAAAGCTGAACCCCATGCAAGAAAATCCTGTTGAAACCAGTGGGACTTATACATTTATAAGACAAAACTGCATGTGACCAAAGTGTCTTGGGTAGGTATCATGTGACATTTTCTCCAGAGCTTTCCATGAAGTATATCACACTTTCATGAAGTATATCACACTATCCTTAATACAATTACAATGCACAGATCATGTTCACACCACAAAGATATATTTCTATTCCCCAAGAAATTCTGAGATAAGCATTCTTCATTATTTTTTTTAAAAATGAATGTCAACCATAGCAAATCTGAAGTAAGAAGAAATTTGGGTTATGAAACAAGAGCTAGCCTTAACTAATGGAATTTTGTGTGCTTTCTAAGGCAGAGAATCTCTATTGTGTCACAACAACCCTTGATGTGTGACATACTTTACTCCATATTTCTGCCCCAGGATGCTAAGCTAAGTGGTTCTATTACTTAAAATTCCAGAATAGTTCATTATTTGAGAAACATCAATTTTGTGAAATAAAAGATGAACAGAATTTAGTTTAAAATAGACTGAAGGTGCCAGAACTGAATGAATTTATATCTGCTATTCTGTATATGTGTGTGTGTGTATGTATGTGTGTGGTCGTATAAAGAACATAAATGCTTTGCATAAAATAGTGGAAAACTGTTAAGATTCACTGAGATCTTCCATTACATACTTCTCAGTCTAAAGGCAGTTCCGAGACTCTGAAACTGTTTGCCATTATATTAGTCCTAGAAAAACACAAGAATGATACGTTCGGGGAACAGAGAGAGAGAGAGTAACAAAGGACTAGTGAAAAAAAATGCATTTGTGACATCAAAACCTGGCTTGGGGCCAGGTTATCTGAAGGAACGCCTCCTCCCATATGTACCTGCCCGGACCCTAAGGTCATCTTCAGGGGTCCTTCTCCGTGAGCCCCTGCCAAAGGAAGTGAGGCAAGTGGCTACCAGGAGGAGGGCCTTCTCTGCTGTGGCACCCCGGCTGTGGAATGAGCTCCCTAAGGAGGTTCGCTTGGCACCTACATTATATGCTTTTAGACGCCAGGTGAAGACCTTTTTATTCTCCCAACATTTTAACAATCTATAAATTTTAAATAACATGGTTTTAAATTTGTAATTTTGCATTGCTGCTGTTTTTATCTGGTTGAGCTTTTATATTGTATTTTATATTATGGTTTTGGACTCTCCCCCCCGCACAGGGCAAACTGCCATCTTGGCGCTGTGGGGAAGAAGAAGGACCGAGGGGACAGGAGCAGGCAGAAGTAACATCGGGGCCTGCTCCTGCTGGACTCTTCCCCCCCCCCACAGGGCAAACTGCCATCTTGGCCCTGTGGGGAAGAAGAAGGACCGAGGGGACAGGAGCAGGCAGAAGTAACATCGGGGCCTGCTCCTGCTGGACTCTCTCTCTCTCTCTCTCTCTCTCTCTCTCTCTCTCTCTCTCTCTCCTCCCTCCCTCCTTGACTCCTTTTCCTTGTGTGTCATGTCTTTATTAGACTGTAAGCCTGAGGGCAGGGACTGTCTTTTTTGCTAAATGTAAGCCGCTCCGAGAGCCTTTTTTGGCTGAGGAGCGGGGTATAAGTATGATAAATAAATAAATAAATTATACTTTGAATGGTTTTAATTTTTGTGAACCGCCCAGAGAGCTCCGGCTATTGGGCGGTATAGAAATGTAATAAATAAATAAATAAATAAATAAATAAAACCAAGCAGAATACAAAAATAAATCCTTTTATATAAATTGTTCCCAGTTATAGAACATGCATAAGAAATGCACACCTCAAGGAAATACACAAATGTATAATAATGTTAGCTGATATAATTTTAGCCCTAATCGTATGTTAAGGGCAAACCTCTGCAATGGGGAGCATTCTTTATCTGTGGAGACTCCCCACACAATTTAGAACCTAAGCCCTATTCAGGCCTTCTGGTTGTGGGTATGAAGAACGTATGATGGGGTAGACAAACATGCTAGCTCCAAATCTGTCTGTCACCATTCTTATCCCTCTTCATAGAATCATAGAACAGCAGAGTTGGAAGGGGCCTACAAGGCCATCGAGTCCAACCCCCTGCTCAATACTGAAGACAAACATCTGCAGTGAGGAGACTTTTCTATTTGTGTTTGCGAAGGCTCCCTGCATGATTCAGAACCCTGGAAAATGGTCAACAAGAATAGTACTGGAGGGAGTGCACCTAGTGTGGTCCTGAATAGGGCTGCTATTGTCTCTCGATAAGAGTACAGTGGCCTGGGTTGCCAAAGGAAGAAAACATTGCACTTTAATGCTATACAAATCTTTGGCAAATGTGTGATTCCAAGATAAAAGCCCTGAAGCAATGTTGATGTTCATATAATAAACATTATAGTGCACCAAAGGAGGACAAATATCTGACCAACAAGCTTTGTTTTCAGATAAAAAACACTATTAAATGGGCTATTGAATGTCAATATGGCTGTTTTAGAAGATTTCCTTTACTTGAACAAAATAAAGAGACAAGCTCTGATTTGACAATGAGGCAATTTCCCATACTTATGCAGGGCGTAATATTTGGGATGAGGAGCAAAAAGAGGAGGATTCTCAAAGAATTCCTCCCATGTTAGCCCTCTTCATGCATTACTCAAACAAAGAGTCTATGCTGGTAGAAATGGGTTGCGGAGCTACATCTTCAGATTTGCTCCCTGCTATGTAGAACACACCCAGCCCTTCCCACCATGACACATTCGTGTGGATGTAGAAGGCAGGGAACACTACGCAGCTGGTGAGAAGATAGAACAGAGTCCAGGGGCCAAGCAGGCAAAAACTTGCAGAGTCCCCTCCACCAAGTGGATTCCTCCGACATCCCTACTCTTTAGAAATGCTTGCTCACCCCATCTTTTCATTTTATTGTGGCCATGCATATATATGCACATTTATGCAGAAGTGGCTGCTTTATGCCAACACATATGGTGGTGCTGTTTCTCATGAAGTAGGGGGCAAGGTGAACACAACATTAAACCTGTTTTCTAAACAGGTTCTGAAGCTGTGATCTGAGACACAAACCAATGGAAGGAACCATAGGGGAATAATTCACACAATGAGTTACGGAATTATGTGATCATAGCCAACGGTTTACAATGCAATCCTATGCATGTGTACTAGGAAGTAAGTCCCACCACGTTCAATGTGGTTTTCTACCAAGTCAGTGTGCATAGGATTGCAGCCTTAGATTAAAAGGGGACATATTCATCAATGAGTATTAGACATGAGAGCTAAAAGCAGCCTTCCCTAACCCTGTGCCTTCCAGTTTTGAGGGGCTACAACTCACAGCATTCATGACTGTTGGCCATGCTGGCTGGTGTTGATGGGAACTGAAGTCCAAACCATCTGGAGAAAACCAGATTGGGGAAGGCTGACTAGAAGGAACTTTGAGGTTCAGAGGGAATATGCCATTAAGGGAATGCCAATGGTTTGGGAGCAAACAGCAGGACATGGGTATTGCCTTGTTTATGTCCTCCTTGTGAGCTTCTCAAAGATGTCTGGTTGTCTACAGGGGGAATAGAATGCTGGATTAGATTAAGCTCTGGCCTCATCCAGAAGGCTACACGTATGGTCGTTCGTAGCAAAATAAAAGCTAATACCGTATTTCTTCGATTGTAAGACGCCATTGATTGTAAGACGCACACTAATTTCAGAACCACCAACAGAAAAAAAAAGCTTTGATTCTAAGAAATAATAAAAGCACCCGCGATTCTACGACGCACACTGTTTTTACAGATGTTTATATAGGAAAAAAAGTGTGTCTTAGAATCGAAGAAATACAGTATGTACACATCTTATGTCACATGAACAACCTGTTCTACTCTTCTTTCCAGCAAAATGAAGATAAGGCTGTGAGTCCATAAAAATAACCAAACTACCATAAATATCTCCATAATAGCAAACGGAACATTAACAGTAAGTTACTTAAGTAGCTGCAGCAAATGTAATTTACCATAAGTAATTTCATACTAGCTTGGTCATCTACTCTACCTCACAGGGTTAGGCTGAGAGATGGCAAATGTTAAGGAGGATTACATAAAAGATTAGATGTTTTGCTTGATTTACAATGTCCATTTTATATGGCATTTTTTAAAAAAAAACTTCCGAAGAGTTTGGACACTTTATATTGATACCATTTCATCCCTACAAGAATACTGTGATATCTGATCCATACTTATTTGGCTTAATGGAGCTTAATGGAGATTTGAACCCATAACTCTCCGTTGCATACTGACTCTCTTACTATCACTCATGATGTGTCATTCTCTTGGCGTCACTCATATCTTCGGAAGATGTTTAATTATTGCACAATACAAAAATGCCATGCTTTGGTTATATTCCAGACACATTGCCTCCACTCTTATTAGGAAAAAACAACATGGATAATAGACACAAGTATTTGCTGCTAATAACCAGACCCGTCTGTTAGAATAAAATGGGATTGGAAATAGTGTTCCAATCAATATTTTTCTGGCTTGTATATAAGATCAGTTGTTGCTTTTGATTGATACAGAGCTCCATCCAATGAGCGCTTTATTGCACGCTCCTTACTGGGCACTCATGGATTTTCACAGTCCCTCTCATGACATCGTCTACCTCCCACCCGCTTCCTGCCTCTTCTAGCCTTTTTCGTGACACAAAAAAACACCCCAGTAAGTCAGAATTATTTTTAAAGATGTGTACAGGAGAAGCAGCGTGATCAGAACAGGCCACTGAATGGGCCACATGCAAGTTGTTCACTTCCTCTTTCAAAAGAGGAAGTAATGAGCGACGGTAAGCAAATGCGATTTTCCTCCCTGTGATGATGCTCACAGTTACAATTCATCCATGTTCACACAATTTGTCCTGACAACTAATGATTACCTACAAATGGACACCTTGTTTTTTTCTGGTTCAAAACAGAGCTCAGTGGTTTTTTAAAAAAACATACATTTGAAAGGGTGAGTCATTAGTTAGAAGAAAGGACTCATCTTTCTTGAAAAATCACACTGGCAAATCCCTCTCTGCTTTGTTTGCTGAAATCAGGAAGCAATTAAAATAAACTTTCCCCTCTAACAGTAATTTTAAGAACTTGATAAAGTTGGCAGCTGTATTCTTCAGACAAGTATCACAGTCTCATTTTTGTAAAGCAACACCAATATTAGAATCATAGAATCATCGAATAGCAGAGTTAGAAGGGACCTATAAGGCCATCGAGTCCAACCCCCTGCTCAATGCAGGAATCCACCCTAAAGCATACCTGACAGATGGTTGTCCAGCTGCCCCTTGAATGCCTCTAGTGTGGGAGAGCCCACAACCTCCCTAGGTAACTGATTCCATTGTCGTACTGCTCTAACAGTCAGGAAGTTTTTCCTGATGTCCGGCCGGAATCTGGTTTCCTGTAACTTGAGCCCGTTATTCTGTGTCCTGCACTCTGGGAGGATCGAGAAGAGATCTGGCCCTCCTATGTGTGACAACCTTTTAAGTATTTGAAGAGTGCTATCATGTCTCTCCTCAATCTTCTCTTCTCCATGCTAAACATGCCCAGTTCTTTCAGTCTCTCTTCATAGGGATTTGTTTCCAGACCCCTGATCATCCTGGTTGCCCTTCTCTGAACACGCCTGCTCATATGTCATGGGAAGAATATGCCATTTAGAATCCCCCACCCCCTTTTAAACTGGGGTCTGTGAGAAAGCTTTGGCTATTGGGCAGTATAGAGAAGTAATATATAAATAAATAAATTAGCTATGCCAGCTCAAGGTGTCTGTTCCCGGAGCCTCTCGAGGTATGGGTGGGGAAATGATTTCTGCCTATGGGCCAAATATGGACTCTTTGGGGGTAATATTCCAATGATGGGTGAGGCCAAAGGCAAAAGCGCTAGGGCCAAAAAATACCCCCCAAATGCCAGCATGTTGCAGCTTAAAGCTCTCAGTGCCAATAATTAAGCCTTAGGAAAAACATTTCAATCTTTCACAATGGGGGGAGGGGGACTGCAGCAAAGCTGTGAAGCCACCAAACAACTGTTGGTTGGGAAAATAGGTGAAGGCAAGGGAAGGGTTCAAGGCCTTCTGGGGAATCCAGAGAGACAACTTTTGCCCCACGGCTTGAGGCATGCCACCCCTTTCTATCTTGCAGGAATGGAAAGGCTTTGGATCTAGCAGGTCCAAAGCTGCCTCTGCCCTGCCCTGGGACATCCCGTTTCAGTGGTAAATTGACACCTGTGGAGCTTTCTGTGGGTGTAACTGGGGCATCTCAGACTGAATTATCCTCCTGTCAGTGGAGCACCTTTCCAGTGGCAGAGGGGTGCTTCTGCCCCATCCTAACACTACCCACCACTGGATCTGGGGCACTAGGACTGCTCTTTATGCAGCTAGTTTCCCTGAGGTAGTACACTCTACTTTTTAAAAGATACCTCCAGATTAATACAGTGGTTTTAATCTACTTTTATTTATCTATTGTTTTGTGTTGCTTTACAGTTAAAACAACTGATTATTGTAAGCCACCTTTAAGGTCATTAGCTGGGCCAAAGATAAGTTACAAATGTTTTAAATATACAATGACATGACATTAACCATGCCACAAGGGACACTAATGAGCAATGGACTTCAGTAAGAAACTACCCTTCAGTCTGACAATCATATATATACATACATACTGTACTTGAGGTCTTGATGTTGCTTTTCAGAACTGAAAATGTTCTCTCAAAGCAACTTGCAATCAAGAAATCATAAAAAATAATACATCCAATCATTAAAGCAAAAAACAAAAACAAAAAACAAATAAAAAGCAATCCATTAATAACAAAAATGCAGCATAAAATTCAGCAAACATCAGCCTGATATCAGTTAAGCTAACCCCACATCAAAGGTGGATTGAAACAAAAATGACTAAAGTACCCACATGAAAGAAAATCCAGAGGGGCCCAAACATAGTTCTTTAGGGACAAAATTCCACAAATGGGGGGCCACCACCAAAAATGTCCTATCTCACATCCTCACCAACCAATATATCTCAAGACCAGCTATCTGCCCATGAAGGGACTGAAACCAGGTCTGTCTATTCCAGGCCCACCAATATGGCACCCACAAGCACCACATTGCATGTGTGCACCTCCACTGGCACTCATGAAGGGACCCACAGAACATTTTTTAAAAAAAAAAAATCTAAATTTTCTGGGTTTTTTAAAATATATGTACATGGATTTGTATATATCCATAGCAATGAATACATATGAAATACATACTATCTCCTAGTAATTATACATAGGGTTCAACAAAAGCCAACTAAATATCCACAAAAGTATTTATTTGAAAGTGGTGTCTATACGCCACCCTTTCAAATATTGAAAACGTCATAAGGTCCTCATCTATTGCATTACAGGGGGTGAGTTTTTATCTTTCCAATGTTGTAATGTCAGTCTTTTAGTTGTCAAAAGGATGTGGAGAATCCATTCGCACTGGCCATTTCTTAATTTCCATAAAGCCGTAATTAAATTAAAAGAGTGAGCACAGCAGTGAATATTAAAGGCTGTTCTACTACAACATTTATTTGTAATAACCTCCTCTCAAAAAGAAGCAACTACCAGACACTGCCAAAGCATGTTTAAAGGAAGCAAGAGGCCATGGCTAGACCAGGCGATAACGCATAGGGCATCCCGGGAGCAGGGAGGGATGATCCCTCCCCTGTCCTAGGATATCGCCATAGCCTTCCATCCTGGTTTTTCCCATGATCTCAGGATGATCCTGAGACCACAGGACGTGTGGCCCGCCGTCACAGTTTTGTCCCGGCTCCTCATGAGTAAATGCGAGGAGCCGGGACCCCAGCATGGGGCACGGAGCTCTGCAAGTGCTCTGTGCCCATTGGGGGTGGGGGGAGTGTTTGTGTGTTGGCTTCCTTTCTTTTTTTTAAGCTAACCTTCGCGCTAGAATGCTGGTGCATTCCAGCTCCTGCGCCTTTAAAAAAAATGGCGGCCACAACATCCTCTTCTTCCTGGGACGTCACGTGCCACGTGTAGACGAGGGGGACGATCTCGCAATCATAAAATCGCAAGATCATACCCTTCCACCCCCTCATCTAGCCATGGCTTAAGCTGCATTTCACCTCCAGCAATTAGCCAAATTAGACAACCCCTTATTAAAGAGACATTGTGGTATTCAATAGACATGAAACAAGGTGCACCCTAAGATCTATAGATGCATTTTAGGTAGATGCCAAAGCAGCAATCCACCGATTAGGCATGTGTTGGCAGTGCCCATAGCAGTTTCTCAAATTCCCAAATGTTCCCACGGATCTAAAAAGGTCGGGAGCCCTGGTCTATCCTATTAGAGCTGCTAAGAGGTTTGTAGGAGTAGAAATAGTTTGGCTTTATTTATTCTATGTTGCTTATGATGCTTTGGAAGTCACGCTGCCTCCCTGTGTGCTTGCTCCTGCACCCCCATAACACCTGCTCAATCTGTACTTTTGTAAATGAACAGATTATTTCAAAGATGCCTTTCCAGTACCCTCTCCTTTTACAAAACATTACCTTAATGCGTGCCTTGAACTTCTCATTGCTTGAGGACGAGGGAACATGAAGCGGGAAGAACATAAGGACATGGGCACATTCATGCAGAAGAGCAAAAGCTGTCATAGTTCATATTTTGACAGAAGTTGATGAAATCTGTTATAACGTGAAAAAATAAAGGTGTGTAAGATACCTTTGCAGCAGGCACTTTCACACTTTGTTATTAAGCCTCCTGGAGTCAAGAAAAATAGTTCAAGAATTCCTGAATTTTACTAAAGGTGTATTTGCGTGGCTTCTTGTCCATTGTAATTAATTAACAAAGTCAATTAGTCTCTTTGCCTGCCCCGTTGGCTTGGAGTGCTCTTCCAGAGCAACTACGAACTACGAGTTCCATCTTAGATTTTAAAATGTGTTTGAAAGCTCATCTGTTTTCCATAGCTTTGGGTATTTTAACCTGATTTACTGTTCTCATTGCTATGATTATTCCCTTACTTCTGTTTTGTGTAACTCTTTCCCTCTTCATACGTTTTAATGTGATTTTAGACTGTAAGCCTCTAGGCAGGGTATTGCTGGTTTATTTGTATATTCTGCACAGCACCAAGTACATTGTTTGTGCTACATAAATAAATAAATAAATAAATAAATAAATAAATAAATAAATAAAATAGATGGTGGAAGATAGGTTATTGATAAAGAAACAAATCAACAAAGTACAGTCACATGGACCTAGTTTCTATATAGGAAGGGTACTAAAGCACATCCCCCTCCCCCACGCCCCGGAGAATGCTTCTCTTATGGTCTTTAAGCCCAGTTAGATAATTGGAACATCAGTGCCAGGAAGAGGAAGTATTAGTGTTCTAGACTAGCTTCTTGCTCAATTTTGATGTATTCAGAATTAGAAAGTGTGCCTGTCCTAAGAGTGCAGAAGTCCTGAAATACCTTTTGAAGTAGCCTTTCACTCTTCCTTAGGACAATCCAGTGAGCATGCTCAGAACCTACACACACACACACACACACACACACACACACACACACATGTCCCCCATAAAAAGTGATATTGCTTTCCTCTCAGTGCTCATTTCCTCTGAAACTGTTACGGAAAAACTGGAGCCCACACGGAGAAACTGGAGTCCACACCAAAGTTCTTGTCCAAACAGATAGCTTTATTCGCTAGCGAAACAGCAGCCCGGGATGAGTCCACGGGCAGCTGCCCTGGGGACTGGGAGGAGGGGCTTTTTATACACGCCCCTCATGCAGAGGAAACGCCCACACTTTTACACAAAGGAATTGCGTGCGCATCTTGGCAGCATAGCACAACCGGTTCAAACCTGTTCGGTAGGAATGTCTGCCTCGGACTTCAGGCATGCACAAAGAGCACGGCCTTCATTAAGGTCATAACCGGAAATGACAGCCAGTTCCCTCACAAAACTATTCAGACCTAAGAATATTTGGCTATGCTCTATCTCTACCTATAAAGCAGAAAGTACATGTATGCGATGTATGTCTGGAAATGTTTACCCACTTCCAGATGAGTTAGAAACTTGAAATTTGACATGCTGATAGGTCTGGCTGTACAATGTACCACAAAAATCTAAAAACACAGAATTTGCAGTTTTAAGTATTTTTTAAAGAATTTAATAAAAACCAAGGCTTATGCCTACAACTCCCAGCATGCCTTGGGCAGAACTCCCAGCATACCTTGTGTGGGAGGCCAGACTTACTGGCCTTTGGCAGCCATTGTGGTTGCATGGGCAGGTTGCCGCTGTGTGTCTTTCACAACCCTGACTCCTAAGGTTGGTTTCAAGCAGTCAACCCAATTCCACATTAAAGGAAACAACCCACATAAATGGGCTGCACCCATTTGCGATGCCTCCTCCCACCCTCTGTGTGGTTTTAAAATCATAACTAGATACAACAGCATGACTTTGAGGGGCTGAACATGCTCAAAGGCACTCATCGCTGTTTTATCAGAATCTGGAGGAAGGAAGTGCACAGCCTTTGCCCTTAAGAGAGAGGGAGGAAGGGGAGGCACTCTGTGCATGCAAAGAAACAGGCCCAACAAAGGGGGAAAGTGCCCGCCCCAGCCCTTCAGTACAGGCACCTGAAGGAGCACTTGATGGGTGAGAAGCACAGGCTGAGGCAGTCCCAGGAGGTTTGGCTGGAAACTTCTCCTGTTAACCTTCAAAGCTTTTCACGGTCTAGCTCCTTCCTATCTCTCCTCTCTCATCTCACACTATTGCCCCGCTCGTGCTCTTCGCTCCTCTGATGCCGTGTTTCTCGCCTGCCCAAGGGCCTCTACTTCCCTTGCTTGGCTTCGTCCATTTTCTTCTGCTGCCCCTTACGCCTGGAACGCTCTTCCAGAACATTTGAGAACTACAAGTTCAATCGCAGCTTTTAAAGCTCAACTAAAAACTTTTCTTTTTCCTAAAGCTTTTAAAACTTGATGTTGTGCGGACTTTATACTGTTAGTTTTACCCTACCCTGTGCCTGCTTACCCTACCCTGTGCCTGTTTGCATTCTCTTCCCCTCCTTATTGTTTTACTATGATTTTATTAGATTGTAAGCCTATGCGGCAGGGCCTTGCTATTTACTGTTTTACTCTGTACAGCACCATGTACATTGATGGTGCTATATAAATAATAATAATAATAATAATAATAATAATAATAATAATACCTCCCCTCCTCAGCCATGCTCCTCCTCAATGCTTTATCGAGGAGCAACATCGACAAGAGGATGTCTCAGAGGACGCGGGCACCTGCGGGCTTCCAAAGGCATGCTGGGAGGTATAGCACTGGCATGTAGACTGGCTGATTTAAAATAAAGCATGGGTTAGCAAACCACCAGGTCACTATAACGCTACACTAGGGTTTTAGTGTCAAGCCTGAACCAGCCTTATATATTGCTGTGACGATTCCAAAGCTCTGTGAAGAAGCATAAAATTATTGGGTGACAACCACTGAATCGAAGCAAAAGCAGAATTTGAGGCAAATTGGGTCAGTGGGTTATTTTAAGATAACTTGTTTTAAAAATCAGCAAAATTACCAAAAATAGTTCTCTGCAGAGAACTGACATCATTTAATAGAATACTTCAGACAAAATACCTTCACATTTCTTTTAAATCTGTAGTTTTCAAGCATTCAATTTGCACATTTGCACACAGACAAAAGTCTGTGGAACCCTAACATTCCCGGGGATATAGTTTAAAAGGCCCTGATGTAAAATATCATTTTAGACTCAGATACAGTCTGTCTGATTAGCTATGTTTATATCTTAATACTTCCTCTTTGTCCTTTAGAGAGTGAGAATAAACATACTTTGAAGAGAACACATTGTGCCATAAATTATCCTCTTGTTATATTTATGAAGATTGTTTTCAGTCTTTGTGAAGAAAATGGAAATTCTATCTCAACTGCAGCTTTGACATCTATCAACATAATCAGAGATGAGCTGTTTTAATGATCTGTTGGTATTCTGAAATGAGAACAATGACCTTTGTGTTAATTACCCAGTATGGAGAGCCTACTGAGAGGGAAAGTGTAGAATTTAATAGGACCTCGGATTATGTATTCTCATCTTTTGACACTGGAGGTAATTTTTAATATGAATTATGGCTATGGCATCAAATAAACTCTCCTATTGTACACAAGTTGCATCTTAACTCCTTTCATTAAAGCAGAATTGGATGGCTTTGGCTTTTGAAGCCAATGAACAGTATATTGATATACTGCAAATGAAAAAATCTCCCAAAATTCAGAAATGGATGATTTCAAGTCAATAGAGAAGTGTGACAGCCCAGTGTGAACGTGACACTTTCCTCCTTTTGGGGGTGAATAGGATGGGAAGTGCCCATCATTTATAAATACATTTCCACCAGCCTTAAAAATATTAAAGATCTAGCAATAGTTAATAATCAGAACAACAGATTAAAGATTAAATACCTGCTGGAAGAGGAAGGTCTTAACATGGTGTCTAAATGTATACAGTCAATATGCCAGGCATATCTTCCTGGAAAGGGCATTCCACAGCCAACACAGAGAAGACTCTTTCTCTGGTAGCTACCTGTCACACCATTGTGGGTGGTGGGACCTGGGAAAGAACCTCAAAAGATTTATTTGATGGTGTGATTGGGGGATTATAGCTGACAAGGGTCTTTTGGAACCAGTGACTTACTGTTTTGTTTGGGGCTCCAAGCCATGATTCTTGGAACCAGATCCAGAGCCGGTCTTCACCAAACATCCATATCAGCCTCAGCCTCAGTATAGGGACAATCAAACTCCTCTACTTCACAACAGTGTTACTGTTGATAATGTATGTGAACACTTTGAATACTCTTATGTCATTACAGTCAATTGCAAGAAACCCATTGAATTTAATAACTACTAGGCTGCACCCAAAATGTAAGGCATTATAGTATTATAATTTTTCTTCTTTTACTTTATCTCGTTGGTATAATCTCATTGGTATTTAAAAAAGTAAGCTTGGTCCTTATTAACACCCATCCCTGAGGTAAAACAGGCTGCAAAACACCCTTTATTGCATCTTTCAGAGGTAGACTGTCTCCACTCACTGCACACATTATAATCTAATCTAATGGCTTGTATTTATGGAGAAGGGTGGGTCCCTTTTCCAGAGCTTCCTTGAGACTTCTTAAAATGTACCATGTGATCTAGGCAGGCTGGGTATTTATTTGTTACATATCCTGCCTTTCCTCCAAGGAGTCCAAGGTGGCAGAGATAATCTTCCTCCACCACCCCATTTTATCCTCACAGCAACACTGCAAGGTAGGATGAGAGTCAGCAACACGCCCAAGGTCAAACAGTGATCTTCATGACTGAGTGGGGATGAGGATCTCTCAAGTTCCAGTCCAACATTCTAGCCACTACACTACACTGGCTTTCAAGCTGGGTACGACCAGGCTAATCAAAAAAACTAAATCAATTCCAGTTTCCAGTTGAATGCATGTATTCAAGAACCAAACAGAAGTTCAGAAATGGGCAGCTGCTTTTAAAACAAAATGAAACAAAGAATTATCCAACTGAAACTTACTTGACACATCAAAGCAGTGAAGAGGTGGGAGAGTGAGACAGTCTTGGGACTCTCAATAACGGTCTTGTCTTGATGCTTTGCCAGCTGCCCAAAGACAAAGGAAGATTTCACAAAGATTCCTCTGAGGACTTGGCAACTCCCAGAAGTAGATTGGAAATTCAAACTGATTGATCGATTATCTGATCATGTGTCCTCCAAATGATTCCTATATTACGTAATTAACATAAGGATGAATCATGGGTAGTACTGAAGGAGGAGACTCAGGCCTTAGCTAGACCTAAGGTTTATCCCGGGGTCGTCCCTGCCTGCTCCCGGGATCCCCTGTGTGTCATTTACATGAACAGGGATGACCCCGGGATAAACTTTAGGTCTAGCTAAGGCCCCAGCCTGGGATATGTAGTAATGCAGAATTTAGTGCCTATAAGGCTTGGGCACATCCTTTTTCAGAGATATTTCTAGAAGGTAAGGGAGGTTGAGTTTGTCCCAATCCCCAATTGCTGTGCTTCTCTCATTGTGATATATACAAAACTAGTGTCCTGTTATTAGTAATTTTGCTTCCAAGTCATTAAAACACTCCAAACAGTGACAGACGATGATGTTGTTTATGCGGGAATTACCAACAAGAGCTATATAACTATATCACATTCATGGCTCTTCCAAAACTATTAGCATATTTTCTTTTATGATCCCCCCCCCCTTAAATGAGAACAAAGACATTTTCATATATATTCTGGCTGGATAATAATAAAAAAGTAATTACTATTCCCTATGCTGTGGCAGATGTTACTTTAATAACTGGCAGTGATTTGTCTTTTAAGGGCAGAGATGCAGGTAGAGCTCAAAGAAACCTCTATCAAAAGGCAACAGATTGGTGTAAGATGGTGCGAAAGCCTAGATACAGAGTGGCTAGTTACAATTTATAACTACAGTTTACTCATACCTTCATTTTTTAAGTGTGTGTGTGTGTGTGTGTGGGAGAGAGAGAGAGTTTCTGCTTATTATGCTCATCCAATTATGCATTTTTTAAAGTTAATTTAAGAAGGCGTAGTCAGAGCTAGAAGCACATCATTTATCTCAGCACAAGAAAGCAATAACATCAATTATTACAGGAACGGTCTTGATACCACTTTCTCTCTTTTTTCCCCTTAGAAAACAGCTGTTGCTTGTCTGTTAATATAAAGTAAGATGCTCAGTTTTTGTTTTTGTGTTTAAAAATAAATTAATGGAGGAACAAATGAACAATCTCCTCAAAAGCCTGTTATCTAACCAAAAGGATCAAAAGAAAAGAAATACCATATTTTGCCATGGCATCAGGATAGGAAATGGTTTGAGGGCCCGTGAAGAGTACAGTTAATGGAGGGATAGAAAACTCCATAAATAGCATATGTCTGATGCCATATGCATGTCACATTTCTCCCAAATCTGTAGGAGTATCCTGAAATGCCATGTACTTAGGTGCACCTAGTTTTTGAAGACATTTGCTCATTGTCTTATGAAATATAAACTTTATCTCATTTCAGTTTGTTGGAATACTTCCAAAAAAGTTCTAAAATCTTCAGAAGTTGAAATTGGAGTAGGCATAGTTAAATAAGAATCTAGTTTGGTACATAAATATTGTATTATATGTAGAGATGAAGTCAGCTGCATTGACTGCAAAAGCTGGTGTGAGACATGAGCACTCATGAGCACTCAAACAACTCAGGAGCAAAGCTGTCGGAATAGTTCCAATCAAATGTCTATGGTAGATGAAGCAGTTATCAGTCTGAATGGGATAAAAACCTTACATAGACCCTAGGAACAGGGATATATTTAAGGGACTGACTGAAGAGTAGGAAAAGGTCCTAGGAGGTAGGGAAGCTCATTAAAAGAGAGCCCCAAAACTAGACCACATAGCCGAAGGAAGGCTGCAATGAATTGAAGAAAACTTGAAGAAAACAGGAAGCTGAAGAAAAAGATGGTGAAGAAGTATAACCCAGACATCAACAGGACAGTCCTTCAAATAGAGGATGCCTTCAAACAGGACAGTTCTCAAAATACAGGATGGACACATATTCACCCCACGTGACACACCACTCACAGTTTTTATTGGGTAACATGCCACACCACTCACAAACCATCTTCCCAGAATAATACATAGAAATATTAAAATAGTAAATAACTTAGGGTCTTAAGAAAAATGTTATGTTGTAAGCTCCACTGAAATAAAACCATCTTAAGCGCTCGTTCAAAAATGAGCAATTGGCCAGGCATCTTCCTACCTCTCCATCTCTCTCTCTCTCTCTCTCAAGCATATTCCAGATTCTGGGTGAGACAACCAGAAAGGGTTTATCTTTAGTGCCCACCCACTCTGGTCTCATAATTGGAACTAAATTCTGGACCAGGATACCTGAGAGAGTGCCTTCTCCATTATCAACCTGCCTGATCACTGAGGTCATCAGAGGGCATGCTCCTGGTGGTTCCACATGGAGCTGTGGACCAATTGGAATCCACCAGGAGAAGAGCCTTTAGTGTAGTGGGCCCTTCGATGTGGAACTCTCTGCCCCTGGAGATCAGGCAGGCGCCAACACTAGGCTGCTTCTGGCGCATCCTGAAAATAGCTCTGTTTCAGGAAACCATCCTCAACTCACTAGCCACTGTTTCTCTGGGTCCTTTGTTTTTAAATTGAACAATTTTAATTTGCTTTTTTAATCTTCTAATATAGAACAGCCTCGCTCTTTTGGAATTAAGAATATATGTTGCATTGATCTCATCCTAGTTATTATTAACATTTATTTGCTAAAAAGCCATCAAGTCAGTGAACAACAATTTAAAGCAATAAAACCTTAACACAATAAAAATAACATTAAAAGAACATTAAAAACCATAAAACATGAAAACAACTCCATGCTTTAAAAGGCTAAACTGAAAAGATGGGTCTTTACACTCTTTCTCAAAGCCAAGAGAGTGGGGGCCAATCATAGTTCTTCAGGGAAGACATTCCCCCGTTTGGGAATAGCACGGGAGAAAGCCCTTTCACACATGCCTGATAAATGGGCCTCTGCAGGTAATGGGTAGAATCCAACTAAAGTACTACTTAAAATCAATGGAACCCAAGTTAGTCATGATGTGGCCTCAAGAGGGCACTGTGGCCCTCTTAGTATGTCTGGTGAGTATGGAATGTTAGAACTGAGTGGGTGTGGTTTGTGATGTAATAGGTAGGGTGGAGGAAGGAGTATATAAAGAGAGACTGAGGGGAGGGGTAAGTTAGTGTGTTGGGTTGGTAGTTGTGGGGAGTGGAGATTGGAATTGTTTGTGGAGTGAGGGGAGATTAATTGCTAGGGATTTAGGATTGGTGGAGAGAGAGAGGTGTGTGGCGTGTGGAGTGTGGTATGTGGGAGGTTTGGATTAGGCAGGATTGGAAGCATTATATTTTCATTTGAAGCTTTTAACCTTACAATAAACTTATTATTTTGTTAGCTACCAATTATCACATGTCAGTTTGGCATTATTTACCTGCCTCACGGTTATCAAACACCCTCACCAGAATATACCCACAGTACATTTAAAAACAGATCCTATATATAACCTGATTCCCTCATAGTTAAGGGAAAGGTTTTATTTAACCCTTCCTCAGTTTTTCAAGTGGTGGTGCTTGGCCTGAGAAGGGTTTATGCGGCAGGCCTAGTATTGGTGTAACATCGCAGGCGCCTCCAACAGGTCTTAATATTCGGGCAGCTTCCTAATGAGATAGTCTGATGGAACTCAGAAGATGGATATCTGCAGAGGTGGGGCAGCATGTGCAGTTTCTAATGATTTTTTCCATTGCCAAGACTTAGAGCAGGCTCCCATTTGGCATTCCAGGGCCCTGTTTTGGATCTTGAATCCTGCCCTCAATTACGCTACCCATCCATCGGTGTTTTCCTTTCATTTTCTGTGAATGTCATATATCGCTCTGCTTCGTGCATATTTCATGATTCTTTACATAGCCCTTTGTGAGAGATTTTGCACTCCTCAGGATCTGATTACAATACAAGTCAGCAACTGAATACAATGTTTTATTTTCTCATGGGTGGGTAGACTAATTTTTGATATAACAGAGAAACATAATAGTAGACTTCGTACAACAATAAGTTAGACTCTGATACAAATATTCACTAGAATCAACACTGTGATCAAAAAATGGATTTCATCTCAAGATAAAGCATGGTTAGAAAGGAATTTCATTATAAGCAGGAAGCTTGGAAAAGGTGACGGTGAGTCCACAGGTCATAAATAAATCTTGTTAATAATGTAAGGAGAATAAGGTTGTGCAACTCAACAAAACTCAATCTTGCCAAAGTTCTCTGAATTCGAACTTGAAGCACGTTCCAACTTCAGTCTGCATCAGATTGCATGCTTTGTTTTACTTTTTGCATGAAAATTTGTCCGGATTAAAGTTTTCTCTGAAATGTATACATCAATTGTGCAGACCTTTAAAATATACGTATTCATTCATTTTTTCAAAATGGCTAACTTTATATGTGCATTATCCAAATGGACACACATCACATAACACATCTTTTTGGTCAGCAAATCAGATGGCAAGCTCAGAAATATAAGGACATCAACCACAGGTTGTGTGTGAGTCCATTTTCGGCCCAGCAGGTGCAAACTGATTTCTGCTAGCATGTCTATAGAAGCAATTCCTTATGGGGCCAGAAAGTTCCTTAATCTTGAAAAATCTAAGGAGTCAAAAGTGGATGATTTAAAGAAGAGATTTCAGAGATTTATTCTGGCTTTCCAAAAGACTTACTTTTAGAGTGTATAAATATGAGAACTGTCCACCTATGGAAGCCATCCCCTGAGTTTTAGAGAGAGTTATTGTTTTGAGAGTATCTTCTGACTGGGAGAAGGCAAACCTGTATCAGGGACTCACACAGAAATGCAACAGCCCCCAGCCCCTAGATGGTAGGTAATTCTGCTTTGCGTCTGATTCAGGAGTAACTGACTGATCCATTTACACCTGATGTTTTGGAGAGATGCAGCCAAAAGAAAAAGAAAAACCCTCTAAGTGGAAGCCAATTGGAAGGAGGAAAGGCTAGAGGACCTAGTAGCCTCCCTGCAGGACACTTTGGTGCTTACTGCCTTAGAAGAATCTATGGGAAGCCACAGAGCAAGGATTTAGCAGTTTCCAGAGCAACGATGAGCCATTGGTTCCTTGTTTCAAGGGTGGTATATATGAAAGATTTCTTGGCATTGCAGGTGCCCATGTATGTAGGAGACCAGGGAATATCACTCCTGATGTTCCCCCTTTTAGGGCAAGCCCGTAAGACATGTGTTTATAGACGCAGTCAGCAACGCTTGTTTTGACTGAAACTTCAGCTTAAAGAAATGCTCCATTCGGGCATTTTCTCATGCGTCAATGGGGCCTTTAAGGCTGCCATTGGCGTTGGGTGGGGAAAGAAGTGTGCAATTTTAGGATGTTCCAGAAATTGTGCAATCCCCCCTCACATTGCATCAATGGCAGATGCCATTGACCCAGGAAGGGGAAGTGCGCAATTGCAGCATGTGGGCAAGCAGCTGCTGAGGTCTCACCAGGACCTTGCAAGTCTCTTCTGAGGCTCACGCAGTCCAGCAAGTGTGGGCTGCATGGTGAGGTGAACGCAGGCAAGTTCCCCCACCCCTAGGTGCAGAATATTCAAAGACAATTCTGCAAAGGGGTCTTCTTTTCCTGGGTGGTCAAGTGAGAAAAGGAAAGATTTTGGACATTTTATGAGGGGGAAATCTTCAGAGAAGTTATAGCTCAGCTTTAGACCTACATAAAGAGTAACCCCTGGACTCTCCAGAAAACATTTTGAAAATACAGGTATTAAGCATTCACCTCTTCCCTGTCAAATGTCTTCTTGAAGACATACACGCACAGAAATGTACTGAAAACTACTATTCAATGAAAACGAGGGCGAACTATGGAAGGATTTGGTGTTGAATTTGGAGTGTTTGGACAGTTTCAGCAGAAAATAGACAACAGTACCTGGCAAAAGATTAGAATTACTTATTTCTGTTGAAGCCAGTATGCCAAGAACCGGTGATTCTGTTTCCCGCAAAAGTCAGGTTTTGGGGGTATTTTGTCATGGGAAGAAGGCAAGAAGGAGCGGGATTCGCATGGGAGGCAGACATGAGAAAAACTGTGCATGGGAAGTAGTGAGTGTGTGATAAAACACTCATCTGATGAACCCCTATAACTGAAGCAAATAATTTACAACCTACTTTCCCATTAGTTTGCTGACAGAACATTAACAATATTCTCCCACAAGGCCTTACCAGCCTAAACCAACTAATCATTTGTTTCAGAAATATGATAAATATGCATCTATGATGAAATGGATTTGAATTTACACACACAATATAAATGACACAGTTATTACTACTTAACAAAGGGCCTTGCTAGACCTACCGGGTGTTCCGTGCTTGAGGAGGGGTGAAAGCGGGTTTTCCTGTATAGGTGTGACGCCTCATGGTCCACATGTTGTGTGGGTTATCCCGGTATTGGAGGGGGGTGGTTGCGGGAGTTTGCTCTGGTTGTGGTGCTGTCAGGTCGAGCACGGGATGCGCAGACACACCGGCCTGATTTTTGGGTGTGTGTTTTTTGTCCGCGGCACGATTTGCGCAAGTGCGAAAGAGCGCAATCCACGGTGGTTGGCGGAGGAGGAGGAGGCTGAAGTGCCACTGCTGCTTTTGTTGCATTCCCCCCCCCAGCTGGGCACAGGGGAGCCACTTGGCATTGGGGGATGACCCACAGGGGGCGTGGCCAGCGGTGGCAGGAGGATGGGGAAGAGTGGCATTGTTGAGCGGCAACATTGACAAGGCAGAGATGCTGTCATTTGCTTTCGGGGGTGATGACAGATGTATTGTGATCCGAGGACAGTCGTCTGCATGTGCACTCTGCGCCTACATCTCCCATCTGGCCTCTGAGTTTTTCCGGCGATGACCGGCCCTGCGCCCTTCCCCCCCATCCCACAGAGCCAACCCACATTATGGTTCCTCACACGCCGGTACTCTGTCCGCATGCCCTTGGTTTTAGTGCAACACTCTTCTGCGGTTCATTTATGGCCTCTCTTGCCCATCTCCCGTGCCACTTGTTGGAACACATCAAAGTTGAGGTGGCTAGCCCTCAGCTGCTCCTGTATCCTCTGTTCTCCCCAAATGTCCAGCAGATCTAGAATCTCCTGGTGCCGCCAATTGACCCCTCTCCCCTTCGGAGCCATTCCTGATACCTACACACGGGCCCAGTAGAAAGAAGGGGGGCTCGTCAGTTTCCGCACCAGCGGAGGTGCGAAACCGGCATCAGCAGCCTGCCACCGTC
Source organism: Elgaria multicarinata webbii (assembly GCF_023053635.1). Classification (NCBI taxonomy): domain Eukaryota; kingdom Metazoa; phylum Chordata; class Lepidosauria; order Squamata; family Anguidae; genus Elgaria; species Elgaria multicarinata. Next base: position 21,693,100 of record NC_086175.1, on the reverse strand, counting down.
ACTCCAGGGGCCCCCACAACAAATGCAGTCAGAAGGATAGGGGAGTGTATTGACACAGTGCAAAGGGGCCCCAGGGCACGTGTCCACCCCCTGGGCTGATGCTTCCCTGACCTTCCGCCTGCCGTCGCGTGGCCAATGGAAGATGGCCGCCCACCCTTGCCTGTTGCTCCCTTACACCCAGCTGCCGCGTACCCACACCAATAGGCACACAGCCCTGCCTGCCTCTACTGTGCCCATCATTCACCATTCGCCTTTACATCATCCACGCAGCCTAAACCACTGGCATTAGGATGGTACCTGCGGCTGCCCACCGCGACAGGCCACCAACTTCCCATTACAGTTGGATGCCCACCTTCCCGAAAAGTTACCCACACAGAGGTAACAAGCTCCACATATCCCACACATCCACAACACACACATCCCAACAACTCACCAGACAGTTTTTCAGTCGTCCGTTCATGCGCAAAGCAGACCTGTTTAGTAAAAAAAAAAAAAGCCACCGTGCCACTGCCACAGCTGCACACAGGGCGCAAATGGAGGATGAGGTTTGGCTGAAACTGCTGGCCACTCCCCTTAGCACACCTTCTTCCTGACCAGTGCTGACCTCGCTGGAAACCGTGCTGACCTCATTTCGTCCCACACCTCTGCCGCCCGTATCCAAATTAGCGTTCCGACAGGAAAAAGCGGGCTTAAAGCCATTTCACAAAACATGGCACAACAGAAGTTTCACCACAGGATGAACACGGATCCTGGTGAATGTCATGTGGACCTGTAAGGACGCCGATGGTATGTAACACGCGCTACAGCCCCGTCTAGCAACGGCCTTAGTCTAATCACAATGCCCTATCAGTTCTCTTCTTGGTTACAAAGGCTATATTTTTCCTGTTAAAAGAAGCAAAGAAAAGTGTATTTAGAAAATATGAAGACAGAGGAGAACGCACTCCCAAGCCACCCATGAATATAAAAGGTGTTGTGATCACTTAATAAAGTCACAATCAGATAAGTTGCAGAAGAGCTGTGCAAGGGAACACAAAAGAAACAATTATTTTCTGCAGCATAAAGCAATTTCTCCCCCCCCACCCCATAAACACACCTTTGAAATTTATTATTATGATTCATCTTAAGATCCTGTCCATAATAGCAACCTCAGTCAGCACAGTTTTGTGGAAACCTTAATGTTAAAATACCAATTTCCCTACCATCTGAGCACATGGTTTCAAATTAAGGTTAGGTATCTGGATTAACAGATGTAAGTATATGGATTAACATATGTCTCACACACCTGCTTCACAAATTTCCAAACAGTTCAGATACAATGACTTGGGCAAAAACTTGGGTGGCCATATGGAAAGGAGGACAGGGCTCCTGTATCTTTAACAGTTGCATAGAAAAGGGAATTTCAGTAGGTGCCATTTGTATGCAGACAGCACCTGGTGAAATTCCCTCTTCATCACAACAGGTAAAGCTGCAGGAGCCCTGCCCTCAGAGTGACCAGATACAAAATAGGGTTGCATGGAATGGCACAATGGGATTTTATTTTTAAGAAACCTGTTTCAATTACTCCCCTTTCCTTAGAGGGGTGTTTAACATTGCACCTCTTGCATAAAATGAGATGCTGGATGAACAATCCACCCACTCTGTAAAAGTGTTTTTTCTCTGTATTTATCCAAATTAAGCCCACTATAATGGCAGCCCCCAGTGGTGAAGGAGGCAGCCATTTTTTTTTATGGCAGCAGTCATTTTTAATTCCCCAAAATTCAGAAAACACCTCAGAACGGGGTTCGGGAAGCCAGTGGCATTCTCAACCCCTCTAGGAATTTCAACTCAACCACGAACTCTAACTGAAGCAAAATATGTGACAAAGACCAGATCTACACCAAGCAGGATATAACACTTTGAAAGAGGTTTGAAAACAGTATATGGAATGTATCATGGGCCCCAACAGTTGTCAATACCGTGAGTGAAACAGCTGAGAAATGGTTCTTGCCAATTTGGTACAACCGTATTTTAAATGTTATATATTATATCAAGTTTTCTGGACTAGTGACAAAGCAAGAAGACTAATATGTTATTCTTAAAATTTTAAATGGGAGTTTTTCCAGTACTGGGAATAAATTCAATATACCGCAGTGACTGATATATTTATGAAACACCTAAGCAATCAGGCGCTGTACATAGAACAAGTAACTAGATACAGTTCCTAACTACTTGAATTCAAGTAGACATAATCCCTGAGGAAAGTAAAGGAAGGAATGTGAAAGAAATTGAAAATAGGTGATGAGGCACTGAGCCAAGGGGAGAAAGGGGACATATTTAATAAGAAAAAAGCATGAGAGAATAATAAAGTTTTTAACATGGAATTTAGGTTGAGATTAAATTAAAAATACAGGCAATAAAAAAGGAAGACAGACATAACAATACCACAAGATCACTGGTTAAGGGGCAAAGAAAATTCAATTATTATAATCCTTAGTACAATATCGGTGAGCTTCTGGGACAATTAGAGTGGAAGAGCCTAAGGATAAATTCACTAACTATTGAAAGAATTTGGATGCATAAAAGCCAAACCTTAGTCAGAAAAAAATGCATCTATATTTGATTGGAATATCATTAAAAGCTTGAAGCACCTCCACATAGAAGTTAAACAGAAAGGATGGCATTGTAACTTTTTTAAAAATTGGGATCCCTTATTGTACTTGCGGAGCACCTCTTATTCACACTAATCCTGTGCACACACTTATTTAGGAGAAAGCCCCATTGAATTAAATTCGATTTAATCTGAGTAGTCAGACATGTATAGACATATGCTCTAAGTTTGTACATAATCATGGTCTCCAACTTCAAATATGGTTTATAATCCTGGCTTCTTTGGATGAACCAATTCTAATCCAGTTCAAGACTAACCACAGTTTTCTGTTTGGACATAACAAGGAATTGTGGTTACTTGAAAATGAAATGTAAATTTATTTATTTTATTTATTTAATTACATTTATATACCGCCCCACAGCCGAAGCTCTCTGGGCGGTTTACAACATTTAAATGGCTTCAATCTCTTCCTTGCTGCTGCAGCAGAAATAGTAGAGCAATATTGCGTGGTAAAGCTCCTAGTTCATCAAATGAAATCAGCTCTTCAGTAACTGTTTTGTAAGCAGCACTTTTATCTTTTCTTTTGGAATTAGCAGGACACTGAATAATCTTCTTGGCAGAATATGCATTTTGTTCAATTTGTAGGGTGATCATATGAAAAGGAGGACAGGGCTCCTGTATTTTTAACAGTTGTATTGAAAAGGGAATTTTAGCAGGTGTCATTTGTATATATGGGGAACCTGGTGAAATTTCCTCTTCATCACAACAGTTAAAGCTGCAGGTGCCCTGCCCTCTTTTAAATCTGTTCACTCCTGCACCTTTAACTGTTGTGATGAAGAGGGAATTTCACCAGGTTCTCCATATATACAAATGACACCTGCTGAAATTCCCTTTCTATGCAACTGTTAAAGATACAGGAGCCCTGTCCTCCTTTTCAAAGGGTCACCCTAGTTCAATCCATTTCACTTCTGTCGGGTTGCAGGCCTGATGTGGATGTACCTTGTAAAAGTAACCTGTTTTTTCCATTGTAAACTTCTTCATTGTGATCTAGTCTGAAACAAAAAAAGAAAGAAAAGTTAAAAATAAGAGGAATAAATCATATTATACTCTCAAGTAAAAAGCAACCTCTTACGGAAATTTCACATTATTTTCACTAATTCTCTTCCACCCCACAAATTGATGCCTCAATACATATTCTTGCTCAAAAAATGTGTAAAATATGACCTCTGAAAGTCTCAGGTTTGCATCACAAAGTGCAAGATTGAAATAAGGATGAGATAGTGCATCTTGTTGACTTCTCAGGCAAATGGGTAGGAATAAAACCTTAATATCTCGACCAGGGGTGCTCCTAGAAAAGATTTATAAGGAGCTTTTTTTTGTAGCTAATTTTACACTCTTTAATTTTGTAATGAGACATCTTTTCTGTGAGAGTAAAAATAACAGAGTTATTGTGAGAAAACTGAAATTTGGGTGCCATTTTCCAAGATGGCGGCTGTTATGATGATTTTCCAAGAGGCCCCTATATCTAATTTTAATCTACTTGGACCACATCTACACCAAGCAGGCTATGACACTTAGAAAATGGTTTGAAAGCTGTATCTGGAGTGTGTCCTGGGCCCCAACAGTTGTCACTACTGTTATAAACCGTTTTAAAGTAGTAGTGTAGATCCTGCCATGGTAATAAATACCACCATACCAAATTTCACACTTATATCACAATGTGCAGGATTTGGCCAGAAATTGATGTTAAGCCACTCTACTAAAGAGGAGAAGGGAGGATGAGTGCATGAGTCCATGGCTCACCCTCTCACTCCCATAGACAACTGGCTTCAGTATTGGAGGGCCTTTGAGCAAGACACTCTCCATGGGCCCCTTCGCTCAGTGAGTCTACTTTCTCACTGGCATTGTCACCAGCTGCTATTGCTCCTCATCCTCTTTCTCATAATCACTACTGTTTCTTTACTTGACAGACAGAGAGACAGTGAGAAAGAAGGCAACAGCATTTACTGCTTCTCCTTCTCATCACCAACGTAGTCTGGGCCAAAGCAAGAGGTATGTGGACAAGTACGTTGCAACGCTGAAAATTAGGAACAATTCCAAGGGGGTCTTGATAGTGGGGTCCTGACCATACCTACCCTTGATGCCAGCCCTGCCCTTACTGCTAAACTAGGGTTTAGCCTTTTGTCCGAATGAGGCTGGTGTCAGAAGGAAGCTGTAGATGAAAACATTTTTTAATGAAACAGCACCAGTTGTGTGAGACTAGCAGCATCAACACCAAAAATATGTGTAATGGGATCTCACGGGATCTTACAGTGTTGAAATGTATGAAAGGGTAGCAATGTGAGCTGTAACCTTTTGGAATCTGAAGAAATCAACTTGGGTGGGATTCTGCACTACTGCTTTAAGACAGTGTATAACAGTAATGACAACTGTTGGGGCCCAGGACAGGCTCCATGTACGGTTTTCAAAGTGTCATATCTTGCTTGGTGAGAATCTGGCCCTTGAATCAGTATTAGGCCTGAAGTATTTTATTGCCAAATTTTATTTTGTTTCAGGGAGTTGATTTTAAGAATTTGTTTTAAGTAGGAATATGTATTTTACACATTTTGGTAGCTACCATTAGGGGCTCTTACAGGACAATATGAAAAATCAATCAATTAAAAATTGACAAAGCACATGAACTTCCTATCCTCTGTTGTTGTTTTTGAAATTACATATAAAGTTGCCATTCTGAGATCCAGCTTGGTGCAGTGGCTAGAATGTCAGACCTGGACCAAGGAGTCCCAGGTTCAAATCCCCATTCAGAACTGATGCTCACAGGGCCATCATTCGCGTTCTGTGTAATCTACCTTACAGGGTTGTTGTGAGAATACAATTGGTGAGGGGAAGAAGCCCTTGGCTCCTTAGAGGGAGGGTGAGGGGAAATAGACAAGAAGCAATTGCACTGGTCTTGAAAGGCACATCATCCCCAGCCCACAAGAACACTTTGCGTCCTAGGGTTGCTAGCCTTCTTAAAACATGAGTGGCCTACGTAGGAAACTTGAGGATTATTCTGCTCAGGTCTGAACTTAAATGCACTTACTCATTGTACTTAGGATGAGCATCCAAATGCCAATCATGTTATTAATAGGATAGAATAATGGAGATAATTAGCAACATAAGGCGTAACCAAGTTTGGAATTGCAGATGAAATGATAAGGCTGCTACACACAGCAAGGGAAAAGGAACGTCATTACTGGTAGTTTCATATCAAAGTTATTAGAAATGACAGACCCACATAAACAAGTTTGACAGTTAAAATGTAAAACACATTTCAGGATGACAGTAATTGCCTTGAGCGATGGGAGAAACTCTTTTCAGTTATGGTGTGGTGCCTCCACTATCTATCAATTAAAAATTGGCCCAAAGATTACCAAGAATACATCATAACTAATCACATATCAGAAAATAACAGAGGTGTCCACAGGAATGGTCAAATAATACTCTTCAAACGCAATACACTTTCTTCTGGAATTGTGGTGATTGTTAGGTGATGACCTGTGTTGATCTGTGATTTGTCATAGGCAACCTGATGTTTTGAACGACAATTCTCATAATCCCTTAGTATTGGTATGTTGATGGAGGCTCATGGGACTTGTAGTCTAAACCAGCTGGAAAGCACCGGGTTGCCTATCACTGCAATAGAGAGCGAATCCTTTCTTGCCGTGTTTGCCTTTAGGCAGGGGTGAGCAACTTTTTTTTTCTGTTAAGGGGCACATTTCCTTGTGGGTAATCAGTAGGGGGGCATCTTGGTGATGAATGGGGCCAACACCAACAGTGGGGCAGGACCAGAACCAAAAAGCGGGTGGCTGAGCCCTTTTCTCTTTCTGCCACTCTCTTTTCTCTCTCTTTCTATCACCCCTTTTCCCCCCTCTCCCCCTCTTTCTTCCCATGTAGCAGGCTTGCTAGAAGTCTAAACTGATCACATGCAGAAGGCTTTCGAAATCCATCCAAGGGCCTTATGCGTCTCTATGGCTGCATGTTGCGCACATCTACTTTAGAGACTGTTTCAGAAATGATTTCCTCAGTCTGGTCCCAAATCTGAAAATGATACTAGAACCTCAGATGAGGCTCCCAGGACTTTATAGCTCAGAGTCCCAAAGTAAATCTACCTCCCCAAAGCATTCTTCGGTCAGGGAAAGAGGCTTTTCCTATGAAGGAAGTGGTGGGAGATATCAGGGTGCCAGGTGAGTCCCCCTCCCCCCCACTTACCTGTGTCCAGAGCTCCGGTTTGAGGTGAACAGCTTCACTTCAATCCGCAGCCCCCCCCCCCCGACCCGATTCTTCTCCACCTTTGTCAGAGGAGAATCAGGCTGCTCCGCTATCACTTCTCCGAAGTGGAGCACAGCCCTACTAGTAACATTCTAAGTATTAAATGCTACTTTAGCAAAACTATCATCATATGTGTTTGGATCCAGAGTCAATGAGTTAGAATTATGCCAAGTTGTTGGTTTATTTTCTTTTTAAATTTGCAAATATAAAACTTATATGAGAGCCAGTGTGGTGTAGTGGCTAAAGTGTCAGACTGGGAGTCGGGAAAACCAGGTTCCAGTCCCCACTTGGCCATGGAAACCCACTGGGTGACTTTGGGCCAGTCACAGATTCTCAGCCCAACCCACCTCACAGGGTTGTTGTTGTGAGGATAAAACAGAGAGGAGGAGGATTATGTACACCGTCTTGGGTTCCTTGTAAGAAAAATGGTGGGATATAAATGCAATAATAAATAAATAAATAAAATATCAACATAATACAGAAACCATACATACAAGGAATAAGTAATAAATTGCATACACTTTTTTAAAGAACGAAAGTGCTACACAGTCCAACACTATAAATACACAGTACAGATTATTTAACGTTGGTTATTAGGCAGATTTAAAATATAATTAATTTAATTAATAAATAATGGGAGGATAGCTCCCAAATCAGAAGGAAGGCTGCTGGGTTTTCTTTTTAAAAAATATTTATTTTAATTTTTTTCTCCAGAGTAACTATTGTAACCACAAGCTGTTAAAGGCAGTTGGAACCTGTGTCATATATGCTTTAGTTATATTTATTTATTTATTTATTTATTTTATATACCGCCCCATAGCTGACGCTCTCTGGATGGTTTATTATTTATTTATTTAAGTATTTTTATGCCGCTATTCAGCCAAAAAAGGCTCTCATGGCGGCTTACAAAAGTATTTCTTGACAGTCCCTGCCCACAGGCTTACAATCTAAAAGACATGACACAAAAGGAAAGGGGATTGGGAGGGAGGAGGAGGAGGGGGAAAAGGAAAGCAAATTCAGGCACTACAATCTTAGTTGGAAAGTTCAGCAGTTACAGGGGACAGCAGGAGGGAGGGGGCTCTCAGCTGGAGCTGGACCCAGGCACGGTGGAGAGGTGCCTGGCTGCTGCTTCCTCCCTCATGGTGGCCTCTGCAGTGACAGTTGGTAGCAGGAGGGAGGGGGCTCCCAGCTGGAGCTGGACCCAGGCACGGTGGAGAGGTGCCTGGCTGCTGCTTCCTCCCTCACTGGTGGCCTCTGCAGAGACAGTTGGTAGCAGGAGGGAGGGGGCTCTCAGCTGGAGCTGGACCCAGGCACGGTGGAGAAATGCCTGGCTGGTTTACAAAAGTTAAAAACAGTGAACGTTAAAAAAAAGTATACAAAATTTAAAACCATCAAAAATATAAAAACAACAGTATAAAATAACAGTATCCATTCAAACAACAACAGTTCTGGGGTCCATTAAAAAAAAACACTTAGCATATGTTGTTAAATGCTGTTAAATGCCTGGGAGAAGAGAAAAGTTTTGACCTGGTGCTGAAAAGATAACAATGTTGGCGCCAGGCGAGCCTCATCGGGGAGATCATTCCATAATTGGGAGGCCACCACTGAAAAGGCCCTCTCCCTTGTTGCCGTCCTCTGAGCTTCCCTCAGAATAGGCACTTGGAGGAGGAGCTTAGATGTTGAGCGTAGTGTGTGGGTAGGTTCATGTCGGGAGAGGCGTTCCATCAGGTATTGTGGTCCCAATCCACTTGGACTACTATAACATGCTCTATATGGTGCTGAATTTGAAAAGATGTAAGCCAGCTGCCCTGGTCTCGTCTCGTCTCCTCCCCACCCCCAGGAATGCTCCCTTTCTCCATCTCTGCATTTCATTTACCAAGCTTGGAGAGGTCTATCAGCACTGGTGTCCTGGCTCTGAGCTCAGAGCCCTGTCTTGGATCCAGGAAACTAAACAATCCTGTGTCCTCCAGGTACTGTCTAGGGGACACCGAATCATTCCCTTCAAAGATTTTAGCATCAGTGGTTGAATAACTACAACGGTCATCCTTTTATTAATACATAAAAGCAGAATTTCCAACTTGATCCTTTGAACATTTACTCAGAAGTAACTCCCACTGAATTTGGTAGAGCTTTCTCCCTAGAAAGTATGCATCTGATTGCAGCTTTCGCCTCTTTGGACTTTTACCGAAAGGTTTATAAGAACGAATAAAAGTTCTTTTTAAAGGAAAATATTTTTATATAAGAAAGAATTTGTTAAGCAAAAGTTTTACTTTTAGTCATGTTTGTATTACCATCAAAGGGTTCTGCAGCACTTGCAGGAAGAGTTCTCTCAAATGGAAAAGAACGCCTGGCTGAGATGTGAGAGGAATGGGTTTCTCGGAAGCAATTTAATGCATTTAAAGCAGGCTTGTCACATTTATGTCTAAATGGGTCTCGAAATGTCATTCCTGGCATGGAAGAAATGCAATCCAAATGTCACATTTGCAAACATTATGAAGCATCTAGCAACATATATTAGCAATCATTATTATGATATAATTTCAATCCTGGATTTCCGACGATGTACTTTACCTTTTCCCCCCCGAAGAGAAAAAAACAAAACACGTAGTGCTTACTTGGCACGTCACTCTCTGTTTCTATGACTACAGAAACCTTCTAACCAGGGTGCCTGGATTTTTCACTACTAATTCTTTGGGCTTGTGTGAACCCTCTAAAATCAGAACGATAGAACTGTAGGCGTTAAAAAAAAAGAGTCAGGTGTTATTTTATAGGAAGTAATTTTGGGAAAGCTGGAATTAAGGCTATACATTTTTATTATTTTCCCTTGTTCTTAAATAGAGCCCATATTCATTCTATAAAGCTATTTAGAAACATAGTTTTCAAGTTGCCATTTGGACATGTTCAAGCAAAATAAAATTTTAAAAAACTGATACTAGTCCTCTTCAGAGTATATATTATTTGAAACCTCCTGGGAAGTGGCAATGCTAAGAAGCAGGAAGGTTATTATTTACCTTATATACAAGACGAACAAAATTCCTATCCCTGTGATGGCTGAGGTGTATACTGCTTGAGAACTTTCCTATTCCAAAGATCACTAGGTGGGGTGTAGCTCATTGCAAATCCCTCTTGGTGAGGGACAGCCCACCTACACTTTGATATGGGGAACAGATTGAATCTTCACAACAGTATCCCTAAGTGATACAGTCGACTTTCCCCCCTAAGAAGTAATGGGAAGCATTTCCCTTATATTTTAAAAGTAAGGGTGGATTTAGAGACACTATAAATTTAAAATACAAATTTGAAACAGCAAAGTTAAAAACTAAGTTGATAAACCGTTAAAATACTGAGAAAATAAAACAGTCTTCACCTGGCTTCTAAAAGAGTATAATGTGGGTGCCAGGTGAACCTCTCTAGGGAGCTCATTCAACAGTCAGGGTGCCACAGCAGAGAAGGCCCCCCTCCTCCCTCACTTCCTTTGGCAGGGGCTCAGGGAGAAGGATCGCTGAGGATGACCTTAGGGCCCAGGCAGGTACATATGGGAGGATGCATGCCTTCAGATAGCCTGGCCCCAAGCCGTTTCGGGCTTTGAATTGGGCCCGGACCCGAACTGGCAGCCAGTGAAGCTGGAAAAGGACTGGTGGGATGTGGTCTCATTGGCCAGTCCCTGGAAACAAACGTGCTGCTCTGTTTTGTAACAGCTGAAGTTTATGGACCGTTTTCAAAGGCAGCCCCACGTATTGCAGTAATCGAGCTCATGGGACAGATTCAAATTTGGAGAAGCTCTCAGGGGCTGCGTTTCAGTGGTGGCCAGGGCCAAAATGCCAACCTATTTTAGCTTAAAGCTCTTACTGCCAGGAGTTAAGCTATAGGAGAGGCACTTCAACCTTTTACTATGTGGAAAAATCATACCAAAACTGGAAATCCAGCAAATGATTTGGGGGCAGGGAAAAAGGGGTTGTAGCCTCTGGGGAATCTAAGAGGGGGAACTGGGACCCCAGGAGGACCCTATATGACCTGAGGCTCCCCACTTTACTATATGTGAATGGGGTCAAAGAGTGATCATGTCTCCTCTTTTATAGAGGATAGTTCTTTGCTTGCAAGGCTGGCCCATCCAAGGGGCTGTCTTCACGGCAACAGGTTGGTGGTGCCTTCCTCTGAAACTCACCCAGGGTGACATTTGGTAATCCCAATGCCAGGGGGGAGTGGGGCTTCCTGCAGCCATTGGGGTACTGGACCCCACTCCCCACTGCCGTCTTCCTGGTCAAAGGTGACCAATTGCCGGTTACCTTCCACCAGCAACTGCCCCTGGATTGGCCCTGGAGCAACATCAGACAGCAGAAGAATCATACTGACATCACTGCAATTGAAAAACTCAAGGTAAGTCCCTGACTTTCTCAATCCGCAGCTTTACGGGAAAGCCTCGCAGTGGCTGTGAAGCTGCGTCTGCATCATATAACTGACGCAGTACAGTTCCACTGCCACCATGAGGCTTTCCCCACATATAGACAGCCCTGAAGTCTGGCTGAATGATAAAGACCAATCAGAAGGACAGAATGGGCCTTGAAGTTGCCCATCAGCAGTCTCCTGGTCACTGATTTCTACACTCTTTCTATATTTAGCATCTATATATATAAATTAGCATATACAGTTTTATGCAAATTTGGGTCCTCTCTTTTGGTGATTTGCACTTGCTCAGCCTACGTATCAGAGCAAACAGGGATTTCAGATTAAAAACAAGGATGGAGGATGAAGCTTGATTTCCCCCCCTCAGTCTTCAGTGTTCTAGCAGTCACTCAGCTGGAACATTTCAGAGCACTAGATTGAACTGCAAGGGACCAGGGATGGGTGAATTGTCAATTTTGCTTCTCCAGTGTTTGTATTTTTAAAAAACTCAAGTCCTTTTGCTCTCAAATATTCAGAAATACACTAATTTTGATTAATTCTTACCAAAAACGAACAGAAACAAAATTCCTTCTGCACCAGTCAAATTCAAAAGGTATACAGCTATTCACAGAATGAAGAACATCAAGTTGTACTTGTCTGCCAAAAAGCTGGTAAGCTAAGGAGTCCGTCAGAAAAAAGAGGTGGCAACCCTAATTTAGCTTTCTTGTCATGGTTGAATACACAGAGATTGGAGCCCAGACGTTTTAGAGTTAAGAAGAACCCAAAGCCCTGAGCCTAGATAGGTGAATCTCTCAGTTTGGGTTCTGAATGTTTCAAATCTCACATTCTTTTTGTCTCAAACATGGAGAACTTAGTGGATTTTGGTAAATTCATTCCAAAACTGAACTGAACTGAAATTCTAATCCATCCTAGACTGATGTAGATGCTCTAGTCTAAATTAGTGGTCTGTAGAGGATTTTCCACTCATTTGGAGGCTGGCCTCCAGAGACCCAAAATCATGGTTCTGCAAGTGAAACGGTCTGCTTGTGAACCAGAAATGGTGGAGCTTGACAGCCAGCTTTACTAGCTGCTGGGCAGTGTTGCCTTCTGCCCAGAGCTTCCCTTGGAGAGTGCTCCATAATCAGGGAGGGGGCAACCAAAGAAAAGGCCCTGCTTTTGGTGGCAGATGACTTAGCCTTTGATAGAGATGGAACATGAAACAGGACTTGATTAAGGTAAAAGAGAAAGAATCAAAGAAAAGCATGACCTTTAGTAGTACAAGTCAGATGGTGTAATCAGACAGTGAGCAATTATGCACTGTTGAGCAATAATTGTGATGCTGAACCACATGGATCCCAATTAGAAGGCCAATCCATGCTCCCTGGTATTCCTGTTCATGAAACCATCCTGGCGGTGCCCTCTGATGTGGTGTGTGATATAAAGGATTACAGTGTGATGAATGGGCAAATCCTCTAATTATATAGCATAGGAAAATCTCATCGGGCAGAGGCCTGGAATATGGCACAGCACATGGTGTTTCCATAGGTAATCAGGCTTCCGACCGTTCTTTGGTCGTGCCTCATTTCCCAGGGGTAGGGTGCGTGGAGAAGCATATAAAGAGCATCCAACTCCAAGCTCTTCACTCGATCAGTCACATCTCCATCGTGTTTACAAGCTCCTACTGCTGAACAAGGTAAGTTGGATTACATGGCTGACAAATGAGCAATGAAATCTTGATCACACTTAAGTTCTTCCAGCAACCCAGTGCTGCCACTGTAGTTAGTGGGTAGCTCTGCTAGAAGTAGCAGAACAAGATCCAGCCATTTCTCTTCCTTGTGGCTGTTTAGACTTTATTCCTTCCAAATGTGCTATTTCCTGTGGCAGTAATGAATTTGCTACCAAAAACTAGCTATTTATTTTTTAATGTCAGACATTCTCTAGATACTGAGCAGTATCCTATTCAATGCTACCACTAATGTAAGTTACGTTATGCTATCCTAAGTAACCTCTAGCCTATGCCAATAACTGGTACAACTGGTTTGCCAGGAATGGGATATTGTCAAATAGGGTAATGACCATTATGTGAATATTCAAATAGTTGATGAATATTTGCTTCATGCTGGATATCTCTAATTTGCTCTGTAAAGGGCTCTCTGGATAGCTTGAATCTGGTTGTTTCACTTCTGAAATAATCATATCTGATGATTATATGAAGTAAGCGAAACAACTGTGAAAAAAGCGAAACATTGTTAACTGGTTATTTATTTATTTATTTATTACATTTCTATACCGCCCAATAGCCGGAGCTCTCTGGGCGGTTCACAAAAATTAAAACCATTCATAATATAAAACAACAGTATAAAACCATAATATAAAATACAATAAAAAAGCTTAACCAGATAAAAACAGCAGCAATGCAAAATTACAAATTTAAAACACCATGTTAAAATGTATTTATAGATTGTTAAAATGTTGGGACAATAAAATTATATCTGATTTGGTTTTGCTAGTGTGTATATCTGATAGTTGGGGCTTATATGTAATGGTATTTCATTTTGGTGGTGGATGTGATATAAGATTTCATGCTTGGCAGTATTTGATGGCTGGCATGCAATAGAATTTATTGTTTAAGTGCATTTGATGGCTACTAAGTGTATTTAAAGCCTGCCCAAACGATGATGCTGTGACGGTATTGTAAACCAGTCATATTTCAAATTCGGAGGTAATTACGCACATTAAAAATGTGAATGTATAACATTTGAAATGCATACTAAAAATCTAAGTGGTGAACTTTGAAATTTGGATCAAAGTTTTATTACTCATTTAAATTCTGTTTTTAGACACATCAATAAACTTTTTATTTTTAAAACAAAATGTGATAGCTTTGACAGGCGAGAAGCATACTGAGAGGAACCTGAATAAGGAAGCACAAATCAAGAACAGAGATTATGTGTGCATATTGAACAATGCACATGTGTGAATTTTGGGAGTTTGTTTATAGAATTTACTGAAAATACGTTGTTTCTTCTTTCAGTTGCACTACATCAAAATGGCCTGTTGTGGAAGAAACACTACCTCCTGTTCCAGGTGTGGGTACTCCCCCTGCTGCTGCTCCCAATCTCAAAGGTGCTCCAGGTGCGGATGCTCCCCCTGTTGCTGTTCCCAGTCTCAAATGTGCTCCAGGTGCAGACGGTCCCCCTGCTGCTGTTCTCGGTCTCAAAGATGCCCCAGGTGCAGACGCTCCCCTTGCTGCTGTTCCCGGTCTCAAAGGTGCTCCAGGTGCGGATGCTCCCCCTGTTGCTGTTCCCAGTCTCAAAGGTGCTCCAGGTGCAGACGCTCCCCTTGCTGCTGTTCCCGGTCTCAAAGGTGCTCCAGGTGCGGGAGCTCCCCCTGCTGCTGTTCCCGATCTCAAAGGTGCTCCAGGTGCGGGAGCTCCCCCTGCTGCTGTTCCCGATCTCAAAGGTGCTCCAGGTGTGGGTGTTCCCCCTGCTGCTGTTCCCAGTCTCAAAGGTGCTCCTCATACTCCATCCCTTCCTGCTGCAACCAATGTGGCTCTTACCCCTGCTGTTGCAGCCAACGTTACTGCTCTCCATACTACTACGGCCAGTCTTCCCGTAGTTATGGGTCTTACAGCTCTTCCGGATGCAATTCCTATCAGTCCAAGTGTTGACCGCAATGATGCAGATGAGGCTCTGGAAGACAAAGCTACCCAGTCCAGCACCCAGAAGGGAAAGATGGCTCATTGGCTGCTAATTTAACTACCAGATGAGAAAATAAAAATCAACACATATTTGCAAACCTGCAGAGGGATCGTCCTCTGAGTTACACCCCTCAAGCTTTATTCCTGCCTTCTTCACGAAATGGAGGATTTTTCTCTTCAAAATGACTTGAGAAGCTCTCGAAGAAATGAAGGAACCTCACCTGTTTCATTTGATAGATGATGTTCTTATTTCCTCCTTGGTATGTGGATTCGTGGTGTATCCTCTAGCTGTGTAATAACTTCACAATTAAAAACTCTCAAATCATGGAAGTGCCCAGTTTTCTTGGTTCATTCTGTTTTTCGTGTATCTCTTCTGTCTACCAAAGCTATCTTCATGGTATGCGAGCTTTCTGCCTTCTGTTTCAGACAACAAGATGCTTGTGTCTGGGAATATGAACAAGGCAAAATGAGGAGGGATATTATTATTATTATACCGCTCTTTCAAATGTTGCTAATGTTGTTGTCTTCAATCCATTATACAATAGGCAGTCTGGTTTCATCACTGATAATAAGTATTTATTAACATGAATCATGGGTGTATTTACCCAGTCAGCGTCAAAAAGTACTTCCATTAGCATGAGAGATTCTGAAGCAGTAACAACTGTACGGCCAAATCTAGATCCTAACCTATGTTGCACATGCAAGTACTGCCATTCAGCTATGGCAGGCAATTCAAATTTCTCCCGCAAAGCAGAAAATAACAAAAATTCATCATCTGCACCCAGGGTAAAAATCATTCTGTCTGCCCAAGTCCTCCACAAAAACATTTTCTTTCCTATTTTTAAGTCTGAATTTCCCCATGTAGTCAATTTAGCATGAGAAAATGGGTTGAACTGTAATTGGCATGACATTATACGAAATACATCTCTAACTGCTACAATTGTGGGAGGAGCACTTTCCATTTTAGTATGCTGAGAACCTAATGCCATCCTTTTGGAAAGAGGCTCCAGACAGGATGATTCCAAAACTGACCAAGGTGGAAAATCAAATCTAAGTGGAAAAGACCAAAACTTCGGGAGGTTAGCCAATAAGCCCAATAGTATGTAGCAAGGTCCAGAAAGTCAAACCCACCATCATAATTGGAAGAGGCATCCTTTTCAAGGATATTTTGTGGAGAGAGCAACCCCAAAAGAATTTAAGAAACAAAGTATTTAGTTTTTGAAAATATCTGCTAGGAATAAGTAATTTGATTCCATGTATAATGTCAACAACTCAAGGTATAGTATTCATCGTAAGTGTATTAACCTTGCCTCATAGACTTGACTTTAGGGATGTCCATCTATTAATATCTCATGCAATATCGTTAATCAGCTTATTTATATTTAACTTCATCATTTGAGATACATTACTTGGGCTGGATCTACACTATGGCTTTAGAGCACTTAAAAGCGCTTTATAACAGTTTTGACAACTATATGGAGTGTATCCTGGGCCCCAACAATTGACAAAACTGTTATAAAGTGCTTTAAAGCATTTTAAATCAGTAGCGTAGGTCCTACCTTGGAATAGTTATTAACACATAAGTAATGGAATCAGGGCACTGGCAAAATTGCCAGTTAACTAATATGCTAGAATGTATCTTACCTCCAATTGACTTTGACCATTTATTGACTAGCCAAACAAATCACCATAAGTATTCATCAGATTCACCAAAGTTGAAACCAACGACTGGAATTTTGAAATAAATAATAAAATAACATCTGCATACATTATAATTTTCAATTTTGTGTATATTTATTGTATTATTATTATTATTATTATTATTATTATTATTATTATTATTATTTTATATAGCACCATCAGTGTACATGGTGCTGTACAGAGTAAATCAATAAAATAGCAAAACCCTGCTGCATAGGCTTACATTCTAATAAAATCGTAATAAAACAATAAGAAGGGGAAGTGAATGCACCAAACAGGCACAGGGTAGAGTAAAACAAACAGTATAAAAGTCAGATCAAAATCAAGTTTTAAAAGCTTTAGAAAAAAGAAAAGTTTTTAGCTGAGCTTTAAAAGCTGCGATTGAACTTGCAGTTCGCAAATGTTCTGGAAGAGCATTCCAGGCATAAGGGGCAGCAGAAGAAAATGGACAAAGCCAAGCAAGGGAAGTAGAGACCCTTGGGCAGGTGAGAAACATGGCATCAGAGGAGTGAAGAGCCCGAGCAGGGCAATAGTGTGAGATGAGAGAGGAAAGATAGGAAGGAGCTAGACCGTGAAAAGCTTTGAAGGTTAACAGGAGAAGTTTATATTGGATTCTGAAGTGAATTGGAAGCCAATGAAGAGATTTCAGAAGTGGAGTAACATGGTCAGAGCGGCGAGCCAAGAAGATGATCTTAGCAGCAGAGTGGTGAACAGAAACCAACGGACTGATGTGAGACGAAGGAAGGCCAGTGAGCAGAAGGTTGCAGTAGTCCAACTGAGAAATAACCAATGCATGAACAAGAGTCTTGGCAGAAAAGACAGACAAAAATGATCGAATCCTGGCAATATTATACAGGAAAAAATGACAGGATTTAGCTACTGCCTCAATATGAGGAATAAAGGAGAGCGAGGAATCAAATATAAAGCCAAGACTATGAGCTTCCTTGACTGGAGTAAGTGTAACATCATTGACAGTAAGAGAGAATGAGAGATGAGGAGAAGGTTTAGGAGGAAAAACAAGCAATTCAGTCTTTGCCATATTAAGTTTCAAAGGACGATGAAGCAACCAAGTTGAGATATCTGAAAGACATGCCGAGATACGATCATGAACATCAGGAGAAA
Source organism: Elgaria multicarinata webbii (assembly GCF_023053635.1). NCBI lineage: Eukaryota > Metazoa > Chordata > Lepidosauria > Squamata > Anguidae > Elgaria > Elgaria multicarinata. The sequence goes on along the minus strand of NC_086175.1, from coordinate 21,675,296 downwards.
GTTCCGGAGAAGAAAGATATAATTGTGTAACATCGGCATACAGATGATATTGGAGGCCATGAGATCGAATAGGATTACCCAAGGACAACATGTATAAAGAAAACAACAACGGGCCAATAGTTTTACACTGTATGCTTTTATCTGTACACCACCCAGAGATCCTAATGTTATAGGGTGGGATACAAACGTTTTAAGTAAATAAATAAAACAATGAATACTGCTACTTTGCCTGATGGCACACGCCAGGGGTTCCAAACATAAATGACATATCAATGAGGAAAGTGGACATCACTGTCTGGTACCCTGGCCATGTAGAAAAAACACGGAAAAAAATAATTAATCCTGTCTCTAGCTCTCAGGGCTGAATATAATTATTTTGCCAAACCAAAAATTAAATTAGAAAACTGAAATTAATCAAAGTAATAAAATTTCAAACAACCTTAGAATAATATTTATTGTACTTTTAAAATTACACAAAAGTAAACATGATAATTGAAAAAAAATCCCCCCCCCCAAATAAAAATAAGATAACCCAATTTGTGTCCAGATCTTTTACCCAATTCCATAAAGAATAACCAGCACTAAACATAAACAGAACAGAAGAACTCTGGCTAGCAACCGAAAACTAGCCAATCACTTTCAGGTTGAAGATTGATCCTTGGTTTAAATTTTGATGCTGGTGAGAAATGATTTGGAATCTCTTCATCTGTTCCAAAACAAAACAAAACAAACACAGAGTGTTGCAGGATATTTTGTATGGTATTGAATGCCGATCTACCTTGCTAAAGTTCTTGACTTGGTGAATTGTCTCTTTCTGTGACTGATTCCCTTGGTGTAATCGGGGAATATCAATATCTTATCTCTGGCAGGCGCCCACCACAACTTTCGTGTTTGTCTATCTGTGTGCAGCAGGTAAACCTTGGTAGAAGCCCGTAGAAACTGAACAAGCTCTGGAACCTTTTCTAGAGCTAGGAACAGGATATGCATGCTCAATATCAAGTGGGAAATCAGAAGGCAATGCCAGTAACTCACACAGATTTTTTTCCATGAACTCAGCTAGATGAAGATCTGTCAACAGGTCTTTGGGGCCAAGAATATGCAGGTTAGCACTCCGATTGAAAGCTTCTAGCTGGACAACCCATGTAGATAGTATCCCATGAGAGGCGTTCATTGCAGTTTCATGGGCAGAGATCAGGGAAGGGTGAATTTGTCATTTTGCTTCTCCAACACTTGTTATTTTTTAGAAACACACACACACAACTCAAGTCCTTTTGCTCATGAATATCCAAAAACTCACAGATTTTGGGCAATTCTTATCAAAAATGAACAGAAAGGTGAATCACTCAGTTTCGGTTTGAAATGTTTCAAATCTCACATTCTTTTTGTCTCGAATACGGAGAGCTTAGTGGCTTTTGGTAAATTCATTCCAAAACCGAACTGAAATGAAATTCTCATTCATCCTAGCCTGATGTAGAAAAGCAATTATTTGTCTGAAAATGAAGTCTTCGCCATTTATCTCTCCAACGGCACCCAAAGCAGATCACGGATAGTAAAAGTAGGTTAACTGTGGTAATAATTCACAGGGGACAACCATGTAAACCTGCTTTGAAGATGGTACCTTCGAAACAAAGTAGTGTTTTGTGGTATACGTTTTCATGGACTAAAGCTTACTTCACCAGATGCTCTAGTCTAAATCAGTGGTCTGTAGACCACAAAATCTTGTGCCACAAGACTCTTTTGTTGTGTTAATTGCCATAAGAATACCAATAAAATATATAAAATCACAATTTCAAAAATGAAAAAGTAAGATAAGCTTACTGCCCTTTGGGGAAAATACAGCAGTCACCATAAGGAGTGGATGGAAGGAGCCAAGAAATTGGGGAATCCAATGCTGAAAAGCTTGCTATGGGTTCTGGTTTACACGCAGTCAGCCTCTACCATTTGCAGAATTGTGATTTGGGAGTTACAAGAGGCAAGCCGCCTTCTGATATCGCCTTCCAGAAAGGAGGATTTCCCGCTCATTTGGAGGCTGGCCTTCAGAAACCCAAAATCATGCTTCTACAAGCGGAACCAGAAATGGCGGGGCCTCCCAGCCAGCTCCACTAGCTGCTGGGCAGTGTTGCCTTCTGTCCAGAGCTTCCCTTTGGAGAGTGTTCCATAATCAGGGAGGGGGCAACCGAAGAAAAGGCCCTACTTTTGGTGGCAGATGACTTAGCCTCTGATGGAGGCAGAACATGAAACAGGCCTTGATTAAGGTAAAAAAAATGGGGGGGAAAGCATGACATTTAGCAACACTTGTCAAGTGGTGTAATCAAATAGTGAGCAATTATGCATTATTGAGCAATAATCGTGATGCTGAACCACATGGATTCCAATTAGAAGGCCAGTCCATGCTCCCTGGTATTCCTGTTCATGAAACCATCCTTTTCGGTGCCCTCTGATGTGGTGTGTGATATAAAGGATTATAGTGTGATGAATGGGCAAAGCTTCTAATTATATAGCATAGGAAAATCTCACAGGACAGAGGACTGGAACATGGCACAGCGCATGGTGTTTCCATAGGTAACCAGGCTTCTTCTCGTTCTTTGGCCATGCCTCATTTCCCAGGGGTAGGGTGCGTGGAGAAGCATATAAAGAGCATCCAACTCCAAGCTCTTCACTCGATCAGTCACATCTCCATCGCGTTTACAAGCTCCTACTGCTGAACAAGGTAAGTTGGATTACATGGCTGACAAACGAGCAATGAAATCTTGATCACACTTAAGTTCTTCCAGCAACCCAGTGCTGCCACTGTAGTTAGTGGGTAGCTCTGCTAGAAGCAACAGAACAAGATCCAGCCGTTTCTCTTCCTTGTGGCTGTTTAGACTTTATTCCTTCCCAATGTGCGTTTTCCTGTGGCAGTAATGAATTTGCTACCGAAAACTAGCTTCTGTGCCTTTTTAAAAAACACATATAAATAAAGTAAAAAGTGTTGGTTATCACCTTTAAAGCCCTACATGGTTTGGGTACAGGTTACGTGCGGAATCGCCTTCTCCCGTACAATCTGCCCTGCACACTCATATCCTCTTCAGCAAAAACTAGATTGACAACTATTACCCAGAGGACCTTCTCTTCTGCTGCTCCCAGACTGTGGAATGGCCTGCCGGAGGAGACTCGTCAACTTAACAGTCTATCAGCATTTTAGAAAGCCGTGAAGACTGATCTCTTCCAGCAGGCCTAGTATCCAGTGTAATTTTAGGATGCTTTTAAAATGATTTTTAGAATATTTTAACAATGTATATTATGTTTTAATTCAGTTCTATCTATTTTATATTTACTGTTGTTCCCCACCTTGATAAGAATTGGGAGGCGGGTAAGAAGTAAATTATTATTATTATTAATATGTCAGACATTCTCTAGATACTGAGCAGTATCCTGATCAACGCTACCACTAATTAAGTTACGTTATGTTACCCTAAGTAACCTCTAGCCTATGCCAATAACTCGTACAACTGGTTTGCCAGGAATAGGATATTGTCAAATAGGGTAATGACCATTACGTGAATACCCAAATAGTTGATGAATATTTACTTCATGCTGGATATCTCTAATTGATACTCTATGTATATTATTGGATTTCAAGATTTTTTAAATCTTTTTTTTTTTTAAAAAAATTCTTTCTTTAACATTTAGTCTGTAAAGGGCTATCAGGATAGCTTGAATCTCATTATTTCACTTCTGAAATAATCGTATCTGATGATTTCACTGTTGTAATGTGCAATAAGCTAAACAACTGTGAAAAAAGCCAAACATTGTAAACGGGTTATATCTGATTTGATTTTGCTGGTGTCTAGTTGGGGCTATTATGTAACGGTATCTCATTTCCAGTAGAGGTTGTGTTATAAGATTTCATGTTTGGCAGTATTTGATGGCTAGCATACAATAGAATTTATTTTTTGAGTGCATTTGATAGCAAGTAGGTATATTTGGAACCCAAACGATGTGATGGTATTGTAAACCAGTCATATTTCAAATTCAGAGGTAACTATGCATATTAACAATGTGAATGTATAACATTTGAAATGCATGTGACAAGCAAGAAGCATACCGAGAGGAACCTGAATAAAGTAACACAAATTAAGTACATAGACTATGTATGCATACTGAACAATGTATGTGCGAGAATTTTGGGAGTTTGTTTACAGAATTACTGAAAATACATTGTTTCTTCTTTTAGTTGCTCTACATCAAAATGGCCTGTTGTGGAAGCAACACTACCTCCTGTTCCAGGTGTAGATGCGCCCCCTGCTGCTGTTCCCAGTCTCAAAGATGTTCCAGGTGTGGATGCTCCCCCTGCTACTGTTCCCGATCTCAAAGGTGCTCCAGGTGTGGCTGCTCCCCCTGCTGCTGTTCCCGGTCTCAAAGGTGCTCCAGGTGTGGATGCTCCCCCTGCTGCTGTTCCCAGTCTCAAAGGTGCTCCAGGTGTGGATGCTCCCCCTGCTACTGTTCCCGATCTCAAAGGTGCTCCAGGTGTGGATGCTCCCCCTGCTGCTGTTCCCAGTCTCAAAGGTGCTCCAGGTGTGGATGCTCCCCCTGCTGCTGTTCCCGGTCTCAAAGGTGCTCCAGGTGTGGATGCTCCCCCTGCTGCTGTTCCCAATCTCAAAGGTGCTCCAGGTGTGGATGCTCCCCCTGCTGCTGCTCCCGGTCTCAAAGGTGCTCCAGGTGCGGATGCTCCCCCTGCTGCTGTTCACGATATGGCTCCTCCTCCTCCTCCATCCCTTCCTGCTGCAACCAATGTGGCTCTTACCCCTGCTGTTGCAGCCAACGTTACTGCTCTCCATACTACTACGGCCAGTCTTCCCGTAGTTATGGGTCGTACAGCTCTTCTGGATGCAATTCCTATCAGTCCAAGTGTTGACCGCAATGATGCAGATGAGGCTCTGGAAGACAAAGCTACCCAGTCCAGCACCCAGAAGGGAAAGATGGCTCATTGGCTGCTAATTTAACTACCAGACCAGAATATCAAAATCAACACATATTTGCAAACCTGCAGAGGGATCGTCCTCTGTGTTACACTCTTCAAGCTTTATTCCTGCCTTCTTCACGAAATGGAGGATATTTCTCTTCAAAATGACTTGAGAAGCTCTCGAAGAAATGAAGGAACCTCACCTGTTTCATATGATAGATGATGTTCTTATTTCCTTCTTGGTATGTGGGTTCGTGGTGTCTCCTCTAGCTGTATAATAACTTCACAATTAAAAACTCTCAAATCATGGAAGTGCCCAGTCTTTTTGGTTCATTCTGTTTTTCGTGTATCTCTTCTGTCTACCAAAGCTATCTTCATGGTATGCGAGCTTTCTGCCTTCTGTTTTAGACAACAAGATGCTTGTTTGGGAATATGAACAAGGCAAACTGAGCTTTGAGGAGGGTTATTATTATTATTATTATTATTATTATTATTATTATTATTAATAATAATAATAATAATAATCCATTTTTAAAGTGAATTTTTAACAAAATAACCATAAAGGAATAGGAAAAAGAAAATAATAATAAGAAAGATATATGTAACTACTTTCTTCAAAAGCCTCAGTTTCAAATTTCACTACATTATAAATGAAAAAAGAAAAAAGGGAAGTAGAATAAGGTTCACATAAACATCCACGAAGGCAGACCAAATGTCTGAGTACAAGACCATTCATAAATGGCACCTATATACCGCTCTTTCAAATGTTGCTAAAATTCTCTCAATCCATTATATAATAGGCAGTCTGGCTTTATCACTGATAATAAGTATTTATAAACATGAATCATGGGTGTATTTACCCAGTCAGCCTCAAAAAGTATTTCCATTAGCATGAGAGATTCTGAAGCAGTAAAAATTGTATGGCCAAATCTAGATTCTAACCTATGTTGCACATGCAAGTACTGCCATTCAGCTATGGCAGGCAATTCAAATTTCTCCCGCAAAGCAGAAAATAACAAAAACTCATACTCTGCACCCATTAATTGATCCAGGGTAAAAATCATTCTGTCTGCCCAAGTCCTCCACAAAAACATTTTCTTTCCTATTTTTAAGTCTGAATTTCCCCATGTAGTCAATTTAGCATGAGAAAATGGGTTGAACTGTAATTGGCATGACATTATACGAAACACATCTCTAACTGCTAAAATTGTGGGAGGAGCACTTTCCATTTTAATATGCTGAGAACCTAATGCCATCCTTTTGGAAAGAGGCTCCAGACAGGATGATTCCAAAACTGACCAAGGTGGAAAATCAAATCTAAGTGGAAAAGACCAAAACTTCGGGAGGTCAGCCAATAAGTCCAATGGTATGTAGCAAGGTCTAGAAAGTCAAACCCGCCATCTATAATTGGATGAGGCATCCTTTTCAAGGATATTTTGTGGGGAGAGCAACCCTAAAAGAATTTAAGAAACAAAGTATTTAGTTTTTGAAAATATTTGCTAGGTATAAGTAAAGTGATTCCATGTATAATGTCAACAACTCAAGCTATAGTATTCATCTTAAGTGCATTAACCATGCGTCATAGACTTAACCTTAGGGATGCCCATCTATTAATTTCTCATGAAATATCATTAATCAACTTATTTAGATTTAACTTCATCATTTGAGATATGTTACTTGGGCCGGATCTACACTATGGCTTTAGAGCACTTAAAAGCATTTTATAACAGTTTTGACAACTGTATATCGAGTGTGTCCTGGGCCCCAACAATTGACAAAACTGTTATAAAGTGCTTTAAATCATTTTAAAAGCAGTAGTGTAGGTCCTGCCTTGGAATGGTTATTAACACATAACTAATGGAATCAAGGCACTGGCAAAATAGCCAGTTAAGTAATACGCTAGAATGTATCTTACCTCCAATTGATTTTGACCAGTTATTGACTAGCCAAGCAAATTACCAAAAGTATTAATCAGTTTCACCAAGGTTGGAACCAATGACTGGAATTTTGAAATAAATAATAAAATATCATCTGCATACATTATAATTTTCAATTTTGTCTATTTTTATTGTTTTATACGGTATGCTTTTATCTGTACACCACCCTGAGATCCTAATGATATAGGGTGGGATACAAATGTTTTAAATAAATAAATAAAACCATGAATACTGCTTCTTTGCCTGATGGCACATGCCAGGGGTTCCAAACATAAATGACATATCAATGAGGAAAGTGGACATCGCTGTCTGGTATCCTGGCCATGTAGAAAAAACACAGAAAAAAATTAATTAGTCCTTTCTCTTGCTTTCAGGGCTGAATATAATTTTTTGCCAAATCAAAAATTAAATTAGAAAACTGAAATTAATCAAAGTAACAAAATTTCAAACAACCTTAGAATAATATTTATCGTATTGAAACTGAGAAAACTTTTAAAATTACACAAAAGTAAACATGATAATTGAAAAAAAAAATCCCCCCCAAATAAAAATAAGATAACCCAATTTGTGTCCAGATCTTTCACCCAATTCCATAAAGAAGAACCAGCACTAAACATAAACAGAACAGTAGAACTCTGGCTAGCAACCGAAGACTATCCAATCACTTTCAGGTTGAAGATTGATCCTAGGTTTAAATTTTGATGCTACTGAGAAATGATTTGGAATCTCTTCATTTGGTCCAAAACAAAACAAACACAGAGCATTGCAGGATATTTTGTATGATATTGAATGTCGATCTGCCTTGCTAAGGTTCTCGACTTAGTGAACTGTCTCTTTCTACCACTGATTCCCTTGGTGTAATCGGGGAATATCAATATCTTATCTCTGGCAGACGCCCACCACAACTTTCCTGTTTGTCTAGCTGTTTGCAGCAAGTAAACCTTGGTAGAAGCCCGTAGAAACTGAACAAGCTCTGGAACCTTGTCTAGAGCTAGGAACACGATATGCATGCTCAATATCAAGTGGGAAATCAGAAGGCAATGCCAGTAACTCACACAGAATTTTTTCCATGAACTCAGCTAGAAGAAGATCTGTCAACAGGTCTTTGGGGCCAAGAATATGCAGGTTAGCACTCCGATTGAAAGTTTCTAGCTGGACAACCCATGTAGATAGTATCCCATGAGAAGCATTTTTTGAAATTTCTTGGGCAGAGATCCGGTCTTCAAGTGCATCCACTTTAGACTCCATCTTTTGAAGGAGAACGTGGATCAAATCTACAGATGCCTGGAGACTATTGACAGAGATCTTTATCGGTTTCAACTGGTCAAGGTTCTGAACACATAGCTGTAAATTAATGTTTTTTATCAAAGCAAGTAGCTCTTCCTCCTCCTCTGTAACTTTAGAAACCTTTGTGGGAAGAGGCAATGGTGGCATAGGTGGTGTCCCAGTATTTTTCTTCCCCTTTGATGTAGACGTACTCTAAGTAAGCCCCTGACTTTTCAATCTGCAGCTTCACAGAAAAGCCCCACGATGGCTGCTATGCTTCGCCTGCATCATATACCTGATGCAGCATAGATCCACAACCAACTAGATTGAACTGCAAGGGACCAGGGAAGGGTGAATTTGTCAATTTTGCTTCTCCAGCATTTGTTATTTTTAAAACACACACACACACAACTCAAGTCCTTTTGCTCGTGAATATTCAAAAACTCACAGATTTGGGGCACTTCTTATCAAAAATGAACAGAAAGATGAATCACTCAGTTTCGATTTGAAATGTTTCAAATCTCACATTCTTTTTGTCTCGAATATGGAGAGCTTAGTGGCTTTTGGTAAATTCATTCCAAAACCGAACTGAAATGAAATTCTCATTCATCCTAGCCTGATGTAGAACAGCAATTATTTGTTTGAAAATGAAGTCTTCGCCATTTCTCTCTCCAACGGCACCCAAAGCAGATCACGGATAGTAAAAGTAGGTTAACTGTGGTAATAATTCACAGGGGACAACCATGTAAATCTGCTTTGAAGATGGTATCTTCGAAACAAAGTAGTGTTTTGTGGTATACGTTTTCATGGACTAAAGCTTACTTCACCAGATGCTCTAGTCTAAATCAGTGGTCTGTAGACCACAAAATCTTGTGCCACAAGACTCTTTTGTTGTGTTAATTGCCATAAGAATACCAATAAAATATGTAAAAATACAATTTCAAAAATGAAAAAAGTAAGATAAGCTTACTGCTATTTTGTTAAAAAATGGCAGTATCCATAAGGAGAGGATGGAAGGAGCCAAGAAACTGGGGAATCCCATGCTGAAAAGCTTGCTATGGGTTCCGGTTCACACACAGTCAGCCTCTACTACTTGCAGAACTGTGATTTGGCAGTTACAAGAGGCAAGCCCCCTTCTGATATCCCCTTCCAGAAAGGAGGATCTTTTTGGCTCATTTGGAGGCTGGCCTCCAGAAACCCAAAATCATGCTTCTACAAGGGGAACCAGAAATGGCGGGGCCTCCCAGCCAGCTCCACTAGTTGCTGGGCAGTGTTGCCTTCTGTCCAGAGCTTCCCTTTGGAGAGTGTTCCATAATCAGGGAGGGGGCAACCGAAGAAAAGGCCCTGCTTTTGGTGGCAGATGACAGCCTCTGATGGAGGCGGAACATGAAACAGGCCTTGATTAAGGTAAAAAAATGAAAGAAAAGCATGACGTTTAGCAACACAAGTCAAATGGTGTAATCAAATAGTGAGCAATTATGCACTGTTGAGCAATAATCGTGATGCTGAACCACATGGATTCCAATTAGAAGGCCAATACATGCTCCCTGGTATTCCTGTTCATGAAACCATCCTTTTCGGTGCCCTCTCATGTGGTGTGTGATATAAAGGATTATAGTGTGATGAATGGGCAAAGCTTCTAATTATATAGCATAGAAAAATCTCACAGGACAGAGGACTGGAACATGGCACAGCACATGGTGTTTCCATAGGTAACACCATTCTTTGGCCGTGCCTCATTTCCCAGGGGTAGGGTGCGTGGAGAAGCATATAAAGAGCATCCAACTCCAAGCTCTTCACTTGATCAGTCACATCTCCATCGCGTTTACAAGCTCCTACTGCTGAACAAGGTAAGTTGGATTACATGGCTGACAAACGAGCGATGAAATCTTGATCACACTTAAGTTCTTCCAGCAACCCAGTGCTGCCACTGTAGTTAGTGGGTAGCTCTGCTAGAAGTAGCAGAACAAGATCCAGCCGTTTCTCTTCCTTGTGGCTGTTTAGACTTTATTCCTTCCCAATGTGCGTTTTCCTGTGGCAGTAATGAATTTGCTACCGAAAACTAGCTTCTGTGCCTTTTTTAAAAAAACATATAAATAAAGTAAAAAGTGTTGGTTATCACGTTTAAAGCCCTACATGGTTTGGGTCCAGGCTACCTGCGGGATCTCCGTCTTCCGTATATTCCGCCCTTCACACTCAGGTCCTCTGGGAAGAATCTACTTCAGTCAGCAAAAACTAGATCAACAACTGATACCCAGAGGACCTTCTCTTCTGCTGCTCCCAGACTGAGTAATGGCCTGCTGGAGGAGACTCGTCAACTTAACAGTCTATCAGCATTTTAGAAAGCCATGAAGACTGATCTCTTCCGACGGGCCTAGTATCCAGTTTAATTTTAGGATGCTTTTAAAATGATTTTTAGAATATTTTAACAATGTATATTATGTTTTAATTCAGTTTTATCTATTTTATATTTACTGTTGTTCCCCACCTTGATAAGAATTGGGAGGCAGGTAAGAAGTAAATTATTATTATTATTAATATGTCAGACATTCTCTAGATACTGAGCAGTATCCTATTCAACGCTACCACTAATGTATGGTACGTTATGCTACCCTAAGTAACCTCTAGCCTATGCCAATAACTGGTACAACTGGTTTGCCAGGAATAGGATATTGTCAAATAGGGTAACGACCATTATGTTAATACCCATTTACTTCATGCCGGATATCTCTAATTGATACTTTATGTATATTATTGGATTTCAAGATTTTTAAAATCTTTTTTTAATTAAATAAATAAATCTTTCTTTAACATTTAGCCTGTAAAGGGCTATCAGGATAGCTTGAATCTGATTATTTCACCTCTGAAATAATCATATCTGATGATTTCACTGTTGTAATGTGCAGTAAGCTAAAGAACTGTGAAGAAATCCAAACATTGTAAATAGGTTATATCTGATTTGATTTTGCTGTTGTCTAGTTGGGGCTATTATGTGACGGTATCTCATTTTCAGTGGAGGTTGTGTTATAAGATTTCATGTTTGGCAGTATTTGATGGCTAGCATGCAATAGAATTGATTGTTTGAGTGCATTTGACAGCTAGTAGGTGTATTTGAAACCAAACGATGATGATGTGATGGTGTTGTAAACTAGTCATATTTCAAATTCAGAGGTAATTATGCAATTATGCGCATTAAAAATGTGAAGGCCAGTCCATGCTCCCTGGTATTCCTGTTCATGAAACCATCCTTTTCGGTGCCCTCTGATGTGGTGTGTGATATAAAGGATTATAGTGTGATGAATGGGCAAAGCTTCTAATTATATAGCATAGAAAAATCTCACAGGACAGAGGACTGGAACATGGCACAGTGCATGGTGTTTCCATAGGTAACACCATTCTTTGGCCGTGCCTCATTTCCCAGGGGTAGGAAATGAGGCACAAATGTTTAATATTTGAAATGCATGTGACAGGCGAGAAGCATACCGAGAGGAACCTGAATAAAGAAACATAAATGAAGAACATGGACTCTGTATGCTTACTGAACAATGCATGTGTGTGAATTTTGGGAGTTTGTTTACAGAATTACTGAAAATACCTTGTTTCTTCTTTCAGTTGCACTACATCAAAATGGCCTGTTGTGGAAGCAAAACTACCTCCTGTTCCAGGTGTGGATGCTCCCCCTGCTGCTGTTCCCAGTCTCAAAGGTGCTCCAGGTGTGGATACTCCCCCTGTTGCTGTTCCCAGTCTCAAAGGTGCTCCAGGTGTGGATGTTCCCCCTGCTGTTGTTCCCGGTCTCAAAGGTGCTCCAGGTGTGGATACTCCCCCTGTTGCTGTTCCCGGTCTCAAAGGTGCTCCAGGTGTGGATACTCCCCCTGTTGCTGTTCCCGTTCTCAAAGGTGCTCCAGGTGTGGATGTTCCCCCTGCTGTTGTTCCCGGTCTCAAAGATGCTCCAGGTGTGGATGCTCCCCCTGTTGCTGCTCCCAGTCTCAAAGGTGCTCCAGGTGCAGATGCTCCCCGTGCTGCTGTTCACGATATGGCTCCTCCTCCTCCTCCATCCCTTCCTGCTGCAGCCAATGTGGCTCTTACCCCTGCTGTTGCAGCCAACGTTACTGCTCTCCATACTACTACGGCCAGTCTTCCCGTAGTTATGGGTCGTACAGCTCTTCTGGATGCAGTTCCTATCAGTCCAAGTGTTGACCGCAATGATGCAGATGAGGCTCTGGAAGACAAAGCTACCCAGTCCAGCACCCAGAAGGGAAAAATGCCTCATTGGCTGCTAATTTAACTACCAGACCAGAATATCAAAATCAACACATATTTGAAAACCTGCAGAGGGATCGTCCTTTGAGTTTCACACCTCAAGCTTTATTCCTGCCTTCTTCACGAAATGGAAGATATTTCTCTTCAAAATGTCTTGAGAAGCTCTCGAAGAAGTGAAGGTGCCTCTTCTGTTTCATATGATAGATGATGTTCTTATTTCCTCCTTGGTATGTGGATTCGTGGTGTATCCTCTAGCTGTGTAATAACTCCCCAATTAAAAACTCTCAAATCATGGAAGTGCCCAGTCTTCTTGGTTCATTCTGTTTTTCGTGTATCTCTTCTGTCTACCAAAGCTATCTTCATGGTATGCGAGCTTTCTGCCTTCAAGGAAGCATTACCCTAAGGTAGAGATGGGTTTAGAATTTTGTTTTGATTTGAGCATTCATAATTTATAGTCTCCTAATTCACATATTCTGCACTTTAAAAAGACTGTGTAGAAAAATACGTACAATTTTTTTCCTACACATTCTACAGTGGTGGGGAATAAGGATGTATGACAATTTTATTCCTGATCGCAAATCATACAAGCATGTCACATTCACAAGCAGAAACACAATTTTTGAGATTTTTTTGTATCTGATAGCGTGCACTTGTGTAAATGCACACTTGCCCCCCCAATCTAAATTTGCACACTTTAGCCTATGGGAGAAAATGCAGATTCCCCCCCCCGACATTTTCCCTGATTGGGGGGGAAAAGATGCTTGTGTTTGTAAATGAGAACAAGGCAAACTGACCTTTGAGGAGGAATTCAAAGAACCAGAACAAGATCAAATATCACATGTTCACCCATCCCTAGTGTGGAAGCATAAACCAGACTGCAAAAGCTCTCCAAAATCCACATTTTGAACATGGAGCTCGTACAGTAATTTTAAAATACACTCCAACTAAAACCCATATATTAAGAAAAAGTCAGTGCATGTGCCTATTAAGGGGGAATGTATACAAAAACACTTCAACTTATGGAAGAATGCATATTAAAAGGCATGCATTTGAACAAAAAATGCTCACAAAAATTATGTCCATATGAGGTTTTTTGTGCCTATAAATAATATGAATCAGTTGGAAAAGTGTGTGTGTGTAATCATCAAAAACTATGCAAGCACTAAAGCAAGCGTGGGCAGGAAGAGAACTTCAGGCCTTAGCTAGACCTAAGGTTTATCCTGGGATCATCCAGGGGTCATCCCTGTTCATGTAAATGACACACAGGATATCCCGGGAGCAGGCAGGGACGACCCTGGGACGATCCCAGGATAAACCTTAGGTCTAGCTAAGGCCTTAGACTGATTTTAATGTGGGACAAGGACAGCAGGAGAGGAGGGGAACAGTTGGAAAGAGTGATCTTTCCCTCCCCAGCAGTCCACTGGGCAAGGGAGACAGAGGGCTCAGCTGCACCAAGCAGGATATTCCACTATGAAAGCGGTATATAAAAGGCAGGAGCCACACTACTGCTTTATAGCGGTATTGAAGTGCACTGACAACTGTTGAGGCCCATTGACACATACCATGTACAGTTTTCATACCACTATATCCTGCTTGGTGTGGCTCCTGCCTTTTATATACTTTTGTTATTATTTTATTATTATTTATTGCATTTTATACCACCCAATAGCTGAAGCTCCCAGGGCAGTTCACAAAAACTAAAACCATTTAAAGTATAAAACACAGTATAAAAACATGATATAAAATAGTGATGTGCACGGACCCCCCGATCCGCCCCGCAGGCCGATCCGAAAATTTCAGATCGGCCCGCTCCGCGCCGCTCCACCCATACTCCACTCCTCTTCGCCACGGAGCTCCGGCTCTGAATCAGAGCTCCGCAGTGGAGGAGAGTGGCGCCAGGTAAGGCCCCCTCCCTCCTCTCCCTTACCTGCAGAGACCAAGGGGGAGGGGGCCTTACCTGCGTCCGTCCGTGGACCCTCGGCTTCTTCAATTGAGTCCATGGCTCAACCAGGAAGTCTAGGCCGCAAGTGCGTCCTAGACTTCCTGGTTGAGCCACGGGCTCAATTGAAGAAGCCGAGGGACCGCGGACGGACACAGGTAAGGGAGAGGAGGGAGGGGGGGTTACCGGGCCCTGCCCCTGTCGCCGCATGGGCGACAGCGACAGCGGCAGGGCCTGGTAAACCCCACTTACCTTTCTGGCGGAGCTCCGGATCGAGGCGAAGGATCCACCTTCACCTCGATCCTCTTCGCCACGCTCCGCCAGCCCCCCAATCCTCTTCGCCTCCACCTTAAGGGCAGGCGAAGCCCCCTGCTCCGCTCCTGCTTCTCCAGTTCGAAGAGAAGTGGAGCACATCCCTAATATAAAATACACATTAAAAACTGATTAAAACATACCATACATGATTAAAACATCTTTAAAACATCCTGAAAACAGTGGAATATCCTGCTTGGCGTAGATGAGCCCAAAGACACACACAGAGAGAGATGGGGTGGAGAGAAGAGAAAGTGCCCCACCTACATTTAACTCTTCCCCTGCCTCCTTTAGCTTCAGCCCTGCCCACCACCTTTCAGAAAAATGAGATGGCAACTCTAGTTAAATAATAACATGGTGGAATATGTAGGGATTCAAACCCAGGCGTCTAAGAGCAAAACATTCAAAGCACTGGTCCTGGGTGGACACATCTGTCAGCTTTAGTTTCCCTCACATTCATCCCACCCATCCCCAGATCCCCAGTTCTTTTTGTCCTGAAAATGGTAAATTCTTATCAAAACAACACTGAAACAAAATTCTCACCTATAACCAAATAAAAAGGCAGTCAAGAAAACTGGTGTGTGTGTGTGTGTGTGTGTTAGAAGAATAAGAGTCAAGGAGGAAATATTCAGTATTATACTGAAAGGGCAACAGTTCAATTGGATAATTCATATTTTGTACATATGAAGTCAGAATTCACAGATAAGATCTAAATCCATGCATTATCTTCAAAAGTACATATGAATATAGCCTTAGTTCAACCTAGCGCCAGCCTTCCAGATGCCTTCCAGAAATACAAGAAGAAGAAGAAGAAGAAGAAGAAGAAGAAGAAGAAGTTATTTCCCAATGATCTGATCATGCACTGATCATGCAATTTGCTCATCGATTCGCTCGTACAACCTGGACTCAGAAGGTGAGCTGTCTCATGACGATAATGCAGCACAATAACAATTTGAAATGATGTTGGGGCAGATCATCATGTCAACAAATATTCCATATCAATTATTCCTGTGTTTCACACATGGCTCCAGCCTAATTTTCATTCAACCTGCAATATGTGAATCAGAAAAATTCGTCCTTGCCAAAGTTCTCCAAATTCCAGCTCAAAGCTCATTTCTTTTCATGTCTGTATCAGATAGTGAGCTTCGTTTTCTTCTTTTGACATGAAAATATGTGTGTATTTTCATGTGTATTCTTTCATGTGTATACCGCTCCCATAGCCAGGGCTCTCTGGGCGGTTTACAGATTAAACATGATGCAAGTTCAGGGGTTCTCAACAAGGGGGGGGAATTTTAGGGTTCCAGGGGGGGAATTGGGACCACTATTCATAAAGTATGATGTCCTGTAGATTATGGCTTCCTACACGTTATTAAAAATGTCCCAGAAAAGTGTCATGTCGTCTGCAAAAGCCAGGCCTTTGCTCTCTTTTCCCTCCCTCCCTCCCAATCCTAGAAGTTTCAAGCTTCCTATTTAAAGGGGCAACGCAAAGCATGGGAGCTGAGAATGTAAAAGGGGGCATGCTTTGCATTGCCCCTTTAAATGGGACTAATATAGAAAAAATAAAAGATTTTCAATATTATATGCATATTATTTGGAATGCACCTTTTGAGTTAGACTATCTTGGGAAGGGGGGAATTATAATCTGAACAATGGTGAAAGGGGGGAATGGAGCAAAAAAGGTTGAGAACCACTGTACTAGTAACTTTATATCATGTATCATATAGTTATGTACCATAACTATATATCATTTATATAAAGTTATATAAACTTTATATTATTTATATCATTCTTGCTTCACTTTAGCCAGCACAGTATTGTGCTGAGTGTGATTTCCAAGTTGAACCTATGCATGTTTACTAACAATAAGCACTACCAAATTCAGTAGAGCTTACTCTCAAGTAAGCATACATGGGCCTGGTTCAGACAATGGCAGTTAGGAAAATAAGCCATGGTGGCTTATTTCCCCTGCCACGCATGCCGGCCACGTTAGCATAATTACTTTCAGTAGTACAGCTTGTTGGGTCATATGCAAATCTGACCACCCCAGAACCCTGCAATAACCCATGGGTTCTGGATGGTTTGTGAACTGCAGCAACAGGCTACCCCAGCCAGGTTCACACAGCACAACAAGCTGTGCTGCCAAGATTAATTATGCTAATACCACCATCACCACCCCCGCACACAACCAGTACGGACAAGATGGTTAATAATCCACAGTGGCAATTATGAAATTATGTGAACCAGGTCATTGGGCTGCAATCTTAGAATCAAATTATATAGCTGGGAACAAATGGAACATAGGCAGTTTATTATAATTGGAAAACAGCAGATTTCTCCCATCTATTTCCCCTCCCTTTTGAACAAACTCATTTACTATTTTAAACAACAACAACTAGGGGGGCTTACAGAAATGATTACACACCCTGATAATCCCTAGAAATAAGTTTTGTGTCTTGTTAATTTTGAATTTTCTCACCTGGCATTAAGAACAAAGTGGTATGTGACAGCACATGTCAAACATTTGGTTCATTGTGGTTTCTGATTTATTTATTGAAATCCAGTGTAGCTTTTTAAAACCCCTTGGGGAGACAGCTTTACAACTTGTAAAATACAGCATCTTAGAAGCAGACTCTAGGAAACTATGAAAACACATGCCGAAGGGCTCCAACTTGAAAAACTGGTCATTCTTCCTTCACCTTCATAGTAACATTTCTTAGAAAATTAAGTTAAGCATCTTAGTAGCATCTTAATTCCACACTTGCGTCATGTTTTGTGCTTGTGCCAGAAAACAACGAAGTAAAGAATGCTTTGGATATTAGGCAGTATAGAAATGAAAATAATAATAATAATTGTTCAATGTTTAAACATATGTAAAATGCATATGAAGGGGAGAAAATAGCCTTAAGCATTTGAAAGGGGGGATTGCCAAAAATGGAATGAATCATTAAGCGTAAATGAAAATCCAACCTTCATAAAGTCTGAGTTACATAACTTCAAACAATATCTGTATTGATACATTCATATAATATTGTTCCTTTATCGTGGTGGGTATGGGCTTCACAGCTAGCTAGTAGAAACTAATGTTTCGCTACCAAGCCAATCCATAATTTGTAGACCCCTATAAATCATAATCTATAAATGTCAATGCTCTGGGGGCTGTATATATGGTGTGGAAGCTCCAAGGTGGCTTCACAGTGTCGCTGCATGAATTATATGACGCAGCAGCCACCTTGAAACCATCGCGGGGCCTTCCAGAGAAGCTCCACATTTTAAAAGTCAGCGATTTACCCTGACTTTTCTAACCCCGCTCCATCCTCAATGCGGAGGCGTGGCCAGGCAGATGGTGACCCCTGATTGGCCACTATCCACCTGGGCAGGGGGCAGGCCCGGCCACTGGAAACTCGGCACTTTCATTGCTGCATCAGGATTAGCTGCCAACACCCCGGCAGCTAATAGGTAGCCCCCCGGGTAGACTTGAAGTCATCCTTCCCTGGTTTTGTCACAGCAGTCCAGGAAATTACTGCAGAAATAAGAGAATTTTGAGTGTTCCCCCTGAACTGTGAAAATAAACGTGGTTCAAAATAAAGCAACAGAGGCAATTCACTGTGATAAAAGCTGGGCCTTCTGACCCGTTTGGAATCCATCTGCTATTTGAAGACAGACAAATACAAATGAGAGACAGTAATTAAAGCAGACACATGTTAAAGGTCTATGAAAACATGATCTTACAGGCATACCTGTGATATGTTTCTAGGCTTGCCCACTTTTGAGCTCAAAAATACTGGTCCCTTGAAAGTCCAAAAAAACAGAGCCGATTAGCATGCAGCCTGAAGGCCAAACTGCACATAACAGCTTCTTTTCTGTCCCATTAACATATAGTGTGTCCAGTGGGTGGGGGGTGTTCTTCATTTTTACAATAAAAAGGGGGAGTTGAGAAAAATGAATGCTCTCCTCTCTCTGCCTTGCCATCCTGTGTTCCCCCATTCAAGGCCCTTCCTCCAGCTCAACTCATAAGTAAACCAAGCCAAGGAGAAATCTGCCTGAAGCAGCTGAGGCCAGACAGGAAATGCAAGGATCAGGACACAATTCAGCTCCCCTCATCCACATGGACATTGAGTTCCCCTCCTTTACCTGTGTACAGAGCAGCTTGTGAATAAACTACGGTCACTGCCCCTCATCATGTCTAGTTTAGCCCTGATATCCCCAGCCTAACAATTATTTCCCTTATCATACTTAATCTAACATTCTTCTAAACATTGGCAATCATAAAGATTGATTGTCAGCTTGAAAGTAGATTGCTGTCAGTGACTGCCGGAGAGACAACAGCTGAAGACATGATACATGGCTTCCCTGCTTGACAATTTAATTGCCTTCAGTTAATAACGTTAGGGACCTGAATCTGAAACTTGCAAGTGTTTCTTGATAGTCAGGAAATCACTTTTAATATTTCATCCTTTTTTCCCCCGTGGGCTTTTAGTGAATATCTATGACTGGATCCAAAGCCATGAGCAGAAGGAAAATGGCTTCTAGTGCTTGTTTGGGCTAAAAATAAACTCTGTATCTGGGTTTTTTTGTGGTGAGGACTACTTATTTCTAGAATTTATGAGCTTCAGCATATATTTCCAGGTTATTGTACAGTTAAAAGAATGTAAGTGTGAAATCTAACAATAAAATCTAACACACAAAAACTGCAGCATCCACTCAGTGACCCACATCTCACTATAAATCAACAATTAAATCAGCTGTTGAACATGTGGAAATGCCTTAAAATTTTAAAAATGCCAGCGCCTTGCACTGAAGAAGTATCAAGTTGGACACCTGGCAAGCTTCTCTGGGGATGGCATTCCAAATGTGAGGTGCCCAAACTGAGGAGGTTCTCTCTCTTCTCACCACTTGCTTTACCTCAGATGGTGGTGAGCCTTGAAAGAAAGCTTCCAAAGAAGACCATAAGGTTCAAAGCAAACTCAGGTAGTACACGTCCTCATGCTTCCACTTACACACACATTTGTGTGAGTGGAAGTACATACTGGGATTGTTTCATTTTTCATGAGGAGTGTTCTGTCACAAGGTTTTAAATGGGCTTTCTGTGAGCAAGAGAAGATTTCTGTATGTGGAAGGACACCTTTTGGATTTCAACACTACATCAAATGTCAAACCTAAATAAATCTTGTGTCCATGTTTTTCAGCTGGAGTTTGAAAGCTACATAAGAT
Organism: Elgaria multicarinata webbii; assembly: GCF_023053635.1. Taxonomy (NCBI): domain Eukaryota; kingdom Metazoa; phylum Chordata; class Lepidosauria; order Squamata; family Anguidae; genus Elgaria; species Elgaria multicarinata. The sequence continues at coordinate 21,655,426 of NC_086175.1, read as the reverse complement.
GAGCCTTTGAACTCCTCTAGATTTGAAGAGAGTGTACCAAGGGAAGAAGAAGAATCAAAGCAGGCCATCAGTGGTTTCAATACTGGAGAATAATTTGCAAGGAAAAGCTCTTTAGTGTCAGAAGTTTGCAACTCAATGATATTATTCCATCAAAGGTGCCAGAGAGTTATAAAAGCTTTCTTCAGTGCAAGAGATCTTAAGATTTAGTTTTTAAATCTCAGTAGTTCTTTTCTAGGCATAAATGAAGAAAAGAATAATTTTCAGTTTAGTCCCTGCTAGGTTCACCACACAGTGTCCTAAAATTGAATAGACAAAGTAAAATTACAACCTTTTTTTTTTTTTTTTTGGCAACAAGACAGAGCCATTATGGGATATTTGGTTGCCATAGTGACAGAACGAATGCAGCACTGTTGCTAAGTGGAGAAACTTGGTATACATAAAAACATACGTTACACTGGGAAAATCACAGCATTGTATCTTCAGAAGAGAAGCCGCTTTCATGTCACGCAGAATCCCTTCGGAGACTGAACCACAAACCTCATAATTCAGCAAGACCTAAAAATGACATCTGGAAAAAAACAGGGGTGGGGGAACGTTGATTCAACGGTAGGAAAAAAGAAGCCATCTGCAAAATATTTTCTTCACAAAGCGGGCATGGAACTCTTTTAAAATTGGCTGGTGTGTTTTTCTATTCTCAGTCTACTCAGATAAGAGGTTGGAGAAGATTTAAAAACCTGATGAGTTAGAATTTATTCCAAACAAAAGCCATAACCTTTTTCTTTATCTTTTTTCTTTTATCCTGGCTTTGAACAGTTGCCGGCTTTGGAGCAACCTGTGAAATGTTCTGTCCCTGGTTTATATTTTTATCCACTGTCCCCAGTTTCATTGTTTGTGCTAAAACCCTTCAGTCTGAAGAAAGGGCACAGGCTGACCACATAGCAATAAAACAAGCTCACCATCTGTAGAGGAGGAGGGGAGGGAAAAGAGAAAACAGTAGTACTAATGATTTGAAAGCATTGCAAGTCACTGTCCAAACCTGTGCATACAATCACATGTACTGCAGATGCAATGACTGTATGTGTTGACAATAGTTTTGCCTTCTTTCTCTACAGATAACATAACATAACACAGGCAACACAAAAGAACATAAGAGGGAAACAGGGCTCATCTACACCAAGTAGGATATTGCACTATGAAAGCAGTATGAAAGCAGTATATAAAAGGCAGGAGACACACTACTGCTTTATAGCGGCATTGAAGTGCACTGACAACTGTTGGGGCCCATTGACACATACCGTATCTGCTTTTATACTGCTTTCATAGTGGAATATCCTGCTTGGTGTAGATGTGTCAATGGGCCCCAACACTTGTCAGTGCACTTCAGTACCACTATAAAGCAGCAGTGTAGTTACTGCAGTGCACTTCAATACCGCTATAAAGCAGTAGTGTGGCTCCTGTCTTTTATATACCGCTTTCATACTGCTTTCATAGTGGAATATCCTGCTGGTGTAGATGAGCCCTTAGTCTGTGTGCACCTCCCTTATCCTGGTTCATCTCTCTCCTGTCAGAGAAGGGTGAAGATATAGGTGAACCTAGGATGCCCCAAGATGTTTTGGTGCCTCCAGCAAGGAACAAAATGGCACTTCCCCCACCCCTGCCCTTATTTCAAATCTGGAAGCAAAGTAGACTGAGAGTTAGATAATACTTGCATACTGGTGATGGAACAGAATCCTCCATTGCACCTGAGACTAGCAGATTAATTTAGGGGATACAGGACAGACCTTGTGGTACACACAGCTCTGTCCTCCAACATAGGAGAAAGGCCAGCAAGCTTAGAAGGAGTGGTCAGAGAGCTGCTGCCCCCAACATCTGCCAGCTGAGGCTGTTGACTTACTCTGCCTAACGGTGGGGCTGGCTCCAGGAGATACACTGAACACAGTTCTCCCATTCCCCCTGAAATCCCATCATTCATTCATTTGTATTTATTTAGCATATTGGTATCCAATCTTTCCCCCAAGGAGCTGAAGATGGAGTATGTGCCCCTCCCACACAACAACAATAGGGGTACTTGGCATATGTGTGTATGGAAATTAAATTAAATGTATCAACAGATTTCTAAACTGCCTTTCAGGACTTAAAGAACTCAAAAGGCAGTGTACAAATAATAATGCATTAATAGAAATATAAACCCACAATCCATTACATATATATATATATATATATATATATATATATATATATGCATATACACTCTGAAAGGAACATCCTGAGATTCCACACGACAGCAATTAATAAATGCAGACTGAATTTTTTTAAAAATGGCTTCCAAGTTTGCTTTTTAAAAACTGATAATGATGAAGTTGCACAAACCTCTAAGAGATTATAACTGCCCCAATGTCACCCAGTGAGTTTCATGGCTGAGTGGAGATACAGACTTGTGTATCCTGAAGTCTTAGGCCTAATCTACACCAACCAGGATATTGCACTATGAAAGCAGGATGTAAAAGGCAGGAGCCACACCAAGCAGGATATAGTGGTATGAAAGCGGTATATAATATGTCTCAATGGGCCCCAACAGTTGTCAGTGCACTTCAATACCGCTATAAAGCAGTAGTGTGGCTCCTGCCTTTTATATACCACTAGGGTGACCATCTGAAAAGGAGGACAGGGCTCCTGTATCTTTAACAGTTGCATAGAAAGGGAATTTCAGCAGGTGCCATTTGTATATATGGAGAACCTGGTGAAATTCCCTCTTCATTACAACAGTTAAAGGTGCAGGAGTGACCAGATTTAAAAGAGGGCAGGGCACCTGCAGCTTTAACTGTGGTGATGAAGAAGGAATTTCACCAGGTTCCCCACAAATGACCCCTGCGGAAATTCCCTTTTCAATACAACTGTTAAAGATACAGGAGCCCTGTCCTCCTTTTCATATGGTCACCCTATATACCGCTTTCATAGTGCAATAGCCTTCTTGGTGTAGATTAAGCCTTAGTCTGATATTCTGCAACTGCTACACCACACTAGTTCTTCATGCTGCCTTGGCACATGCCCACAGAAGTGCAGGGGGTGGTGATGAGAAAAATGGGTCTGTATACTCTGAATAATGTGTGTGCTCCCTGTGCTATGAATGAATTGTGATAAGTATCAGATATACTGTGGGGTACATGTTTGGCATCCTTAGCCCATGGCACTTTTGAGAAAACTAGGTTCTTCCAGGGATATTGAGAATTCCAGACTTCACATATACTCAGTATTCAAGATACACATGAGGTGGTTATTTCTGCATATACACTGAAACTTTCGCTCTCCTACACTGTGTGTCAAGGGATCCTCTAATACAGCATTTGACACAGTACAAGGGGTGGAAGCTGAAAGCAAAGATCAGGAAATAACACAATGTGAACGGAGCAAGAAATTCATAGGTTTCATTCTTTAATGCAACCTTGCCAGGTGTACTCTTCCTGAACCCATGCATTAATCTAAATGCAGAGATGCAGCAGTAAAGGTTGCACTTTCCTGAATGTCGTGATGCAATTCAGAAAATAAAAGTTGCACACAAGAATGCAAATAATAGGGGAAATGTCACCAAAATGCACACAATAGGGGTAAGTGTGCACAAAACCACATATTGTATTAGGGAAAGTTGCTTGTAAAAAATACATACTGTTAGAAAGGTACATATAAAACTATGTATGTTTGGAAAAGTGTGTACCAAAATGCATAAGCAGGGAAATGGTCATGAAATTACATATGCATTTTGGTTCGGTCGGTCAGAGAACAAATTTGCAAATTGATGTGGAAATGGAATAGAACACCCTTAATGCAGGAAAAATGAGAAACTGAACAGAATTTCACTTGATGGATTCATCTATCCCTAGCATAACCATCGGCTTCTTTAGATACCTGCCTTCTTTCCCCCTTGGGAATTCACGAAAGGATATGTTTGAAAAATGATGGCAAAGCTGCTAGTGAAATTAAAAGGCGGTGGAAAATCTCTAAACTACCCTCAAAGTTGATGATAAGATTTATTTTTTAAGGCTTGGGGGACTTTATACTTGAAATCTTTGCATGCAGACCAACAGCAATGTGTTACCAGCTTCTGAAATGCTACACACGTTTTATACCATTAAACTGGCAATGGCATTCTGCCTCATTATGTAGTTCCTATGCGGCTTTTCATGCTTTATAAGCTGCCCACACCTGCTTCAAGCTACAGCCTTTAATATGAAATATAAAGTTGCAAAAATGTAGTAGATTACCATAGATTAATAGCATTAACTCTCTACTGCCACCTACTGTTTCTTCTTCTTCTTCTTCTTCTTCTTCTTCTTCTTCTTCTGTTTAGATCTAATTAAGTAACTTTTTTAAAAAATGTATTAGTTTCCCCCTTTTGGCACAACAATCTTAGACATTTAGATCAAAAAATCTCAGTAAAACATTGGAGTCACTGGGCCTGTTCAGACAACATGCTAAGCCATGGTTAGACCATTAACCCTTTTGCAGCAAATGGTTATTATTATTATTATTATTATTATTATTATTATTATTATTATTATTATTCTGCCTTTTTCCCAGTACTGGGACTCAAGGCAGTTTACAAGATTAAAACATGTACAGTCAAAACATATAAGTATAAATTACAAAAGTTAAAATAGAATTAAAACTATGGTAAAATTAAAAACATGTTTTTAAAAAATTAAAACTGTAACAGATTAAAGGGGTGGAGAATCCATTACATCAACACAGGTCCAGAGTAGTTCCAAAAACCTGCTGAAACAAAAATGTTTTTGCCTGCCTCTGAAAGTGTAGCACAGAGGGAGCCAGCCTAGCCTCCCTGGGAAGGGAGTTCCAGAGCCTTGGAGCAGCCACCGAGAAGGCCCTCTCCTGTGTACCCATCAAGCATGCCTGGGATGTTGGTGGGACTGAGAGAAAGGCCTCCCCAGAAGATCTCAGAGCATGGGCAGGCTCATATGGGAGAATACGGTCTTTCAGATAACCTGGACCCGAGCTGTAGAGGGCTTTATAGGTGATAACCAGCACTTTGAATTGTGCCCGGAAACAGACCAGAATCCAGTGAAGCTGTTTTAACAGGGGAGTTGTATGCTCCCTGTAATCAGCCCCAGTCAACAATTAGTAAGTGTGTTTAAACCATGGTTATGTAGCCATCGTGGTTAGGAATAGTTCACATGATATGCTAACCCATAATGTCCAGCTCAAAATGCTTAACCACCATGGCTTAGCATGTCATCTGAACAGGGTTACTTTACATATACAGTAGCTCCTGGCCAGATGAGCAGTGGTAGAGTGGTAATTTTTTGACATTCAGAAGCTCACAGAAAGTCCAAAAATGTAGGCAGCTGCATGGATACATTTTATATATAATACCTTGATTTTTAGGTATTATAAAAAATCCCCTCAAACCATCCCCCTCCATAAACACACCCACACCCCTCTCTGATTCTGCATAAATTCACCCCTGAGCATTTATGGAGAGAGCTATTCTCCTTTACTTTGCTGATGTACAGCAGCTATGTATCTTCAGTGTATAAAAATAGAGATCTGCTGCATTCCCTAATAGGGTGAAATGGGGGGGGGGTCTCCCTAAAAATCAAGGGATGAACAGATGTGCTTCAAACTTGGCATGGCTAAACTCTACGTAAAAGCTATGATAGTGCCAAGTTTCTTCTCTTTATCTTTAAAAATGAGAGCGGTTTTTAAAAATAATAATTTTAAAACCTCAACCATTTTTTAAAATCCTAAAAATCAAGGGATGAACAGATTTGTTTCAAACTTGGCACAGCTAAAGCCCTATTTAAGAGCTATCATGGTGCTGTGCTTCATCTCTTTATCTTTAAAATGACAGAGATGTAAGCATTTTTGTTAATTCCCATAGATTACAATGGAATATGTGTGTCAGCATCAGGAATAGGGCTAGCAGCATGACCCAACTCCCTCCTCCATGTGGTTGCTGTACACCATGTGGTTGCTGTCCAAGTCTCCATGGACATTGTTCAGCATGGTTCTGGCCCTCATGGTCCCAGAAATAATCTTGCAGACAAAACAACAAGATCTGCTATACTCAATAACCAGTTTGGCATCAGTAGGACAATATTTCCATTAGTAGGGGAGAGGATTTTTATACTTTCTTCCTGAGCCCTTTCTTTTCTTCTTCTGTTACCTGCTTTTGTCTTTCAGTCTTCTGTTCTGCTAGCATTTGCTTCTATTTTCCTAGTCCCCAAGCTAAAAGTTAATGTGTTCTTGGGGTTTTTAAAGCAGTTAGTAGGTGCAGTGACAGGCATCACTCAGGATACAGAGCTAATAAACAGCTCTGAGTGGACCGAGAAAGACTTGGGTGCAAACACAGATCACAAGGGAGGGATGTTACATAGCACGCATATAAAAAGAGAAGCATGGTCAGTATGTTAGTAATGGTGCTTTCATTCTGCAAGACACGTGGCTTGATTTTTGCTCTGCTCTTTTTATACTTCTGTTTATGAACCAATAAAGTTTGCCAAGCCCTTCATTATCACCTTAAGTGAACCTGATGAAACTCTTCATGCCATATCATTAGGTCAGGGTGAAATATACGATCAACACTAACCTTCCCTCCACCCCTCCAGAGATCCTGAACCAGATCGCTATTAGCAGTAAGGATACAGTAATCTCTGCATCAGGAACACCAGATCTCCCTTCCCCACAGTGGATCTATTCCAAGGATGACTGGGGCCTTAGCTAGACCTACCTTATAGTCCGTGACGTAGGAGGGAAGATCTCTCATTGTGATTAACGCGAGATCCCTCCTCATGAGGCGTGACGACCTCAGGAAGAGAGGCATCACACCCACCATTTTTTATTTTCAAAGAGGAAGGAGCGCACTAATGGTCATGCGCTAAAGGTAAGTATTTTTTAATTTTAATTACTTTTCCCACTCCCCCACCCAACTCTAACCCCAATGGGTGCAGTGCTCCTGAGAAGCACTGCGCCCCGTGTGCAGCTCCTGGCTCCGCGTGAGTAATCGCGCAGAGCCGGGTCAAACCACGGCAACGAGCCACACGTTCCTCAGTCTCGGGCTCAGCCCGGGACCATGGAAAAAGCGGGCCCAAAGGGAAGGGCTCTATCCCGGGGTAAGGGAGGGTTGATCCCTCCTTGATCCCGGGATCCCCTGTTCACCTCGTGGTAAAGCCTGGTCTAGCTAAGGCCTAAGTCTGGATCTAGCCTCTTGTTGTTTTCCATAATGATAACTGATCATTTGGGAAGTGGGGGCATAACTTAGTGGTTGAGCATGCAGATAGCTTTGCATCCAGTTAGTGCAGGAAAACCCCTAGTTTGAAAACCCTAGTTACAAATAAAATAAAATAAAATGCACATTTCAGCAGAGAACCAGCTGCCCATGCTCAACAAGGGAAACAGCAAATCAATAACCAAACCAGCATGTGCAATGAAAGGAATATGAATAATGCATGGAGCCAAGTGATTGCTAACCCCATTCAGGGACTCTTTATTTATAGATATGATTATATTGGAGGGGGGCTGTTATCAAGTGAAGAATAATAATCATGTTTTCCCTACATAAAATGCTTTCTGGTATGGCAGAAGACGCTTCCAAGCACAAGTGTTTTAAGACTTTCCTGTGCTTAAGGAGTGGTATTAAAAGTGAGTTTGAATTCAGAACCCTAAATTTCAGGAAAGGTTCAAGTATTCAGTGGGAATGAATCAATTCGGGAGAAAGAGGAGGGTATTGAAAGCAAATGAATCACCAGGCCCAGATGGTATCCATCTTAGAGTTCTCAAAGAACTCAGATATGAAATTGTGGGTCTTCTACGCCAAATATGCAATTTGTCCCTAAGCTCAGCCTCTGTACCACAGGACTGGAAGATGGCCAATGTAACACCAATTTTTAAAAAGGGATACAGGGGGGACCTGGGAAATTATAGGCCAATTAGCTTGACATCTGTTCCAGGTAAATTAGTTGAAAGCATTATTAAAGACAAAATTAGTAAGCATATAGAAGGGCAGGTCTTGCTGAAGAAGAATCAACACAGCTTCCGCAAAGGCAAGTCCTGTCTCACTAATCTACTAGAATTCTTTAAGAGTGTCAACAAACATGTAGACAAAGGTGATCTGGTGGACATTGTTTACTTGGACTTCCAAAAGACTTTTGATAAAGTCCCTCAGCACTTCATAGGTATACACATGTCATAAATAAAAGCACCCAAATACTATAATTCCATTAGGGATGCTTCTCACATAAAGTCCTGTCCCCTTCCAACCCTTCTCCCTGGAGATATTTCAGTACTGTGCATGATTGCTTCTGAACATGTTTGAGCTCATCTCCACCAAGCAGGATATTCCACTATGAAAGTGGTATGAAGCGGTATATAAAAGGCAGGAGCCACATACTGCTTTATAGCGGTATTGAAGTGCATTGACAACTGTTGAGGCCCATAACACATACTAGGGATGTGCTCCGCTTCTAATCGGACCGGCGAATTAGAAGCGGAGTGGGGTGCTTCGCCTCCCCTTAAGGTGGAGGCGAAGAGGATTGGGGGGCCGGCGGAGCGTGGCAAAGAGGATCGAGGTGAAGGCGGATCCTTCGCCTCGATCCGGAGCTCCGCCGGAAAGGTAAGTGGGGTTTACCGGGTCCTGCCACTGTCACTGTCGCCCATGCGGCGACAGCGGCAGGGCCCGGTAAACCCTGCCTCCGTCCGCGGTCCCTCGGCTTCTTCAATGAGCCCGCGGTTCAACCAGGAAGTCTAGGCCACACTTGCGGCCCAGACTTCCTGGCTGAACCGCGGGCTCAATTGAAGAAGCCGACGGACTGCAGACGGAGGCAGGTAAGGCCCCCCTCCCCCTTGGTCCCTTACCGGGCTCTGCCGCCGTCGCCACACGGGCGGCGGCGACAGCGGCAGGGCCCGGTAACCCCCCCGCCCTCCTCTCCCGGCCTTACCTGGCACCACTCCCCTCCACTGCGGAGCTCCGATTCGGAGCCGGAGCTCCGCGGCGAAGAGGCGCGGAGTATGGGCGGAGCGGTGTGGAGCGGAGCAGGCCGATCCAAAATTTTCAGACCAGTGGAGCGGGGGGTCCGTGCACACCCCTAACACATACCATACACCGCTTTCATACCACTTTCATAGTATTATATCCTGCTTAGTGTAGATGCGTCCTGGGCCCCAACAGTTGTCAGTGCACTTTAGTACCACTATAAAGCAGTAGTGTGGCTCCTGCACTGAACTTCAGTACCACTATAAAGCAGTAGTGTTAGGGTGACCATACGAAAAGGAGGACAGGGATCCTGCATCTTTAACAGTTGTATTGAAAAGGAAATTCCAGCAGGTGTCATTTGTATATATGGAGAACCTGGTGAAATTCCCTCTTCATCAAAACAGTTAAAGCTGCAGGTGCCCTGCCCTCTTTTAAATCTGGTCACAGCATAGCTGCAGTATAGCTCCTGCAGCTTTAACTGTTGTGATGAAGAGGAAATTTCACCAGGTGCAACATGCATACAAATGACACCTTCTGAAATTCCCTTTTCTATGCAACTGTTAAAGATACAGGAGCCCTGTCTTCCTTTTCATATGGTCACCCTAAGTAGTGTGGCTCCTGCCTTTTATATACCGCTTTCATAGTGGAATATCCTGCTTGGTGTAGATGAGCCCTTTGTGTAACTGGGGACTCCAGAAAGGCAGACTTCCCAATACCTAGAATGGCAGGTGCATTTATTCAGGCTGCTACCACAGGCACACTATCCATGTGGATGCACCCCTTCACACAAATTGTCACACTTTTCTTTGAACCAGCAGTTAAGGAGTTTGAAAGAGCTGCTTTAGGGCTTCTCTACACCAAGCTTTTTATCCCGCAATTTCTATATGCTTCACTTTAGAGCCACCAGATGGTGCTGTGGTATAGCTGCTGGTATACCAGAATTCCATAATTACATGTTGAGATTCTAATCAGTTTTTAAATAGTTCATTATCCTCATTACAAATAAAGCCATATAAATTATCATAAACCACGTGAGAAGCACATGAGATGGTTGACAACGTCATGTAAAGGACCCACAAACTTCTGTGAGTAACAAGTCTCGATAACAGGATAAGCGCCTTGTGTAGACAAGCCTTTAGAACCAAATTCTCTTCCAGAGCATTTGCGGAACACGAGTTCAATTACAGTTTTTAAAGCTCAATTGAAAACTTTTCTTTTTTCTACAGCTTTTGGAACTTGACTTTATTCTTACTTTTACACTGTTAGTTTTATTGTCCCCTGTGCCTATTTGGTGAGTTCTCTTCCCTCGCTTATTGTTTTATTATGATTTTATTAGAATGTAAGCCTATGTGGCAGGGTGTTGCTGTTTTATTCTTTTACTATGTACAGCACTATGTACATTGATGGTGCTATATAAATAAATGAATAAATAAATAATAATATTTTTCCTCAGGATCATTATTTATTTGCCATTATTATACACACACACACACACACACACACACACACACACTCGAGACAATGTAAAGAATATTCACACATCTTTTCTTGAACAGAACACTCCTGCTGTAATTTTTATGAAGATATCTCCCAGCAACATTTCAGACAAAGAAACTGCATATTGGTTGTCCTGTCAACAAGTCCAGAACTCTAGTAGTTTGAATCTTTCCACAAATTCTTTTTGCAAAGGAATTCCCTCAGTGAAAATCATCCTCTGAAGAGAAACAAATAGGTTGTTAGTATATGATTCACAACATATATAGTGTGTTACATTGTCCTTGAAGCAAATGAATGTCCTTTGGAAAATATCCTTGTGTCAATCCATCAAAATTCCATAGAACTGCTTCCCCATACAAGAGCAGTCCCGAGTGTGTTGTCTGCTCTCCGATGTAATATCAGATGTACGTCAATCAATCAGGAGAGGACAAACCATCAAGTACAGGTGCATTTTCTTAGGCAACACATTCTGTTCTGTCCTCTCCTTCTTGTTCTTGCAGGGATCTCAATCAATCAGGGATCACCTAGTGAATGTGAATGCAATTTAATTATGGCAGTGACACTGTGGGAAAACAAAGCCAATTCAGAGTGTGGGTGTGGCTTACCACATCACATTGCCCTTACTCTGAATAGGTGAAGACTTTTGCCTTCTTTTGAAGTTTCCTCTGAAATCAGTTTTTGAAGCTGCTGAAAGTTTTCACATAAAGCTCCCACAAAAAGTTCTGTATCTAGTTCAGTTACATGAAGCCCCATTTTCCGCCTCAGGCCTACCTCTTAACGGGAAGAAAATAAGTTGTTAGATGGCCACTTTTAAGTTTCAAATGATGCTTAGTTGGTCCTCATCAACTTAAGTACAAAACACTTGTGATGCAGGTCAGCATAAGCATATTTTTTACACATTTCTCTTTTGAAACTACAGATGAGCAGGAGTCAGGATGCCACTCCCAAGTCTTTTAATGAGCAAAGCATTACACGTGTGTACAGTTTAAACAAGACCTGTGGCACAAGTATTCTGCATGCCCTTATAAAGAAAGCGTCATTTATTTATTTATATTTATTTCATTTGTATACTGCCCAATAGCCGAAGCTCTCTGGGCGTTTCACACAGAAGCAGCCCAGAGCTTGATCAGGGATTCTGTTGCCAGGGTAGTGGTATGTTTGCTTCTTGGTAATGGTACAGAGCCAGGCAAAGATTTCAAATATGTTAATTGTTGTAAAAAAATAAGCAGACAGGTCAAAGCAGCACAAAAACAATCAGCAAGTAAAGAGAATAGTGTCAGATGTATGAGCAGGATATTCAGCCAGCAAAGAGAGACAGATAGCAGGTGCAAGTATTCAAGTTGAAAATATTCATTGAAGGAGAAAATAGAAAGCGATATGCTTGCGGTGTTGACTGCCAGGATCGCTTTAATTGCTTCTGCTTGAAAAAGAGCACTGCAAAAGCTTTCTTACTCTGAAGAACAGAACACGTTTGACACACACAAAAAGCCCTAACACTTCCCCTATGTTGTCTCTTCCAGAATAATTCAACGAAGAGAAAGAGGAGGAAAAGAAAGATGAAGACAAAAGCTGAATCAATGCTCTCCCAACTCTGGATACATAAGACATGACATTTCCCTCTTGAATTAAAACTAGAGGCACTCCGCTCATTCTCATGCTCAAAAAGAAAAGCATATATTTTTCCACCTGTCAGCTTCCATTGCAATGGGCAGACTTACTCCTCCTTGCCATTGTTAGTACAGCCTTCTGAGCCAAGCCTCCTAATGGCCCTCACTCTCTGAGTTCTGTCAGTCAGCGATAAGGTTTGGGATCATGCATTCTGGACAGAGGGGATACTTCTGTGATTTGCTATTGCCATCCAGCTCTAGCAAGAACAACAACCTCCATGCAAACTTCTTTGCTCAGGATGATGTTGCTGTCCCCCATTGGCCAAGAGGGGAGGTCAATGTTGCATGAGGCCTCCCCAAACAGAGGGACACAGAGCTGTGGACACACCCAGCATGGTAATTTAATTTGTCAAAGTGGAATCCATAGACACACACACACACACAGGTATTTTTAACACATTGGTATGCTCCGGCATACAGTTTGGGAATCACTGAACTCAATCTATCAGTAACCACAGAATACAAAGAGGAAGCTGTCAATTCAGTGTTTCTCTTCTTTACTGATTGTGCTTGCCAGAAGGAAAACAACAAATGGAAAAGCAATAAGGTTTAGAGTGGTTGGAAATTAATGCCCTGATTCAGAACTTGTCCCTGCTAATCCTGATGAAGGGTAGCAGAGCTTAAAATGTCAAAGGGATGCCAAAGGCTGGATACCATTAAACTATAATGAATGTGATATATATAAGGAAAGATGCCATAGAGGATGGTTTGGGGAAAGCTTTAAAAGACAAAAGGAGAGAACAGATCTCACGTAGCATTTGAAACCATAGCCCCCCTGTGTTGTTATCACTGCCAAATAAACATCCCAGCTTGCTTGTTTCCAAACCGCCTTTTCTGTTCCCAGATGTATAATAATCTCAATCAGAAGCTGTGTTTTGGATATTGCTTCCAAGATTCACACGAGGCACTCAGCAGAGCACAACGTCCCTGATTTGGATGTGGGAGAGACACCCTACTGGGATCTTCCAAACTCCTCCAGATTTTGTAAGACAACACATGATTGATCTGAATGGCATACGAAGAGAAAATACTTAAATAAACCAGCAGGTTTACCAATTAAAGTGTAGTGGTGATGGCATAAAAATGTGACAGAAACCTGGAACAGCTTTGCCTTTATTGGCAGAACAAGTCTCCAAAGGTGTCTAGAATTGCACCTGCAGAAATCCTATCTACACTCAGTCAGTATTGTACTTTCAAAATACTATTTCACTGTGCCAAGGGGTGTTTTTTTTTAGTATAGAAGCTAACTGAACTGAGTCCAGAATGTTCTAAACGGGCCAAGTTAAATGAATAAATGTCAGCCTCTATTTCACTAGCTTGTTTGAGGAAGCTATTGAAATCTTAACCTCATCCAATCAGCATCTTAATAACATCTTGATTAATGCATGAAGCTCGTACTGGCAAATATATATTGCTGCCCAAAGCAATAAAATGAAATTAAATCAAAAAGACTTCAAAACACCTCTTCCAAATCTACAAAGAAATGTTTGCAGTGTGTTTGTTTTTATGAGTGATTGGAAAAGGTAATGGGGAACACCTGGTATTTTGAGGATAGCAAGGCACCTCTGGAGTTCTCTTTGCAAGTACCAGTTCCACATCTGCTTCTGCTACTTTCACCACCCATGGTTCAGTGGCAGGGAGGGGAGGAGAACAGGGCAGCGGATTATCTTGAGAACATCCATTTTCACCAATTCAGTTACTGGACTGAATATAACTTTCCCCCATGCAGCTGCTTCAGTCATGGCTGTCATTTTTCAAAAGTTGTTTTTGCAAAGCAAATCTTTGAAACCCCAAGGGGCATTTTCATACATCACAAAAGTGGCTGCAAATCATCCCATTTTCATGCCAGGTGTACATAAGATGGTGTCTGGTTTGTCAGTGGGTGGTTATGATTGCTTTAAAACACACACCGAGAGAGACAGTCAGACCTGTAGCAGTCATACTTGTTCTGCCTTCTTTCAAGTGCCAAGTGAAACTCTTTTTATTCATTCAGGCTTTTAAGTTTTAGGTATCCTTAAAGTTTCCTGATGGTTCCATTTTATCTGCTAATTGCTTTATTATATTTATTTATTTATTTATTTCATTACATTTTTATACCGCCCAATAGCCGAAGCTCTCTGGGCAGTTTATATGTTTTCATTGTTGTGATTTTTTAATTCTGTAAACTGCTCTGGAACAGGATAATATAGAAATGTTTTAAAGGAATACTCACCAAGTGTGTCATTAAGGAAATGTCCTGATGAAGAGATCTGGAGACCTCAAAAGCTTGCACATTTTTGTGCTCTTTGAGTTGGCCTAATGCAGGTATTACGCTACGTCAATTTGGTCCTGTTTAGCTTCAGAACTTAGACTTTGAGCTCCATCAGACAAGAGGAAATCACAGTTCCCTACCATTGCTTCTCCACCACTTGTCCTGTCACACAATACTTCCTCTTTCTTCCTGGAGAAGAAAGAAGTAAACAAAGACCATGTGGCCCATTCAAGAGCTGTTTTATCATGCCACTTTTCCTGCGCACAGCAGGAAATGGTGGCACATTCCACTTCCCCCAAAAAAGTTGAATGTTTGAGGGTCTATTTTGTCACGGGAAGAAGGAAAGAACAAGCGGGAGGCGTGGAGGAGACAGACGGCGTCATCTAAAGGACGTACAAAAAAAGTGAGTGGGAAGTAGTGAACGTGCAATAAAACACTCATCTGATAAACCCCTATTTGTGTTCGAGACAACCTGGTGGGTAAGTAAGCTAAGTCCAAATAGATAAACATCATCACAGACTTAGATTTTAAGTGAAATACATTGAGTGATTTATATAAGAAGATTTCAAAATTAATAGCTAGAATTATGGTTGCATGAACATAATTCGGTGGTATTTTTGTGGTTATCTGATCAGCAGTGTGAGAAAATGTAACAAACTTGAGAATAACAAAAAAGATTGCAGTTGATGAAATTGAATCTATAAAAGGAGTGAGCAAGAATAGCAAATTGGACTTATAGCATTGCTGTTTCAATAATATCACTCTTTCGTAATAACCTCCTGCACTCTATTTGTATTTCAAAAGTATGTTCCAACTTCAGAAATAAGACTATGACCCACGTAAAGAAAATACTGTAAGTTTTAACTTCAGAAAGCAACAGAAAGTGCTAAAGAAGTCCATAGTTACTCAGATCTCTGGGTCTAGTGAAGATCAGAAGTGAAGAAATGCAGGTGAAGCTGAGAGCAAACACAAAACAGGGAAGGTACCCTTGAAGTCAAGTGTTTGTCAGCCTCACTGCATGACTTTTATACTCTTGTTTTGGTCATTTGTGGGGGCTTACAAGATGGGACCAATCAGAAACACATTTCACCCCTGCTTTGATGTCTCTGGATGTTCTTCAAATGTATTATTATTATTATTATTATTATTATTATTATTATTATTATTATTAATTTATATAGCACCATCAATGTACATGGTGCTGTACAGATTACACAGTAAATAGCAAGACCCTGCCGCAAATAAATAAATAAATAAATAAATAATTTGAAGTTCTTTTGATTGGCTATCTTATTTTATCTTACCTTATCTTACCTGGCAGGGGAGACACCATGATCTCAACTTAACAATCTTTTAACATTTAAGAAAGCTATAAAGACTGATCTATTCCGGCAGGCTTATCCAGTGGAATTTTAGGATGTTTTAAGGATGTTTTAATTATGTATACTATGTTTTTAATTCAGTTTTATATATTTTATACTTATTGTTGTTCCTCACCTTGATCCAAATGAAGAGGAGGGTAAGAAATAAAATTATCATCATCATCATCATCATCATCTAGAGGGTACAGTGTCCTACTCATTATTATGTTGACATGTTTCCTACTGGTAACAAAAAAGTTAAAGGTGTGAACGATAAACAAGGTTTAATACACTAATAAAAACAGACTGCAAAAAGCACTTATACTAACAGAATCAATAGTGCTTTTTATACTGTATTTTGTATTTGTGTTTTTAACCTGTTGGTTGTTTTATTATGGTTTTAATTTTTGTGAACTGCCCAGAGAGCTTCGGCTATTGGGTGGTATAAAAATGTAATAAATAAATAAATAAATAAATAGTGAAATCTCACAATTAAAATGGTACAAAAAGAAACGAAGATGCCAGCTCTTCATTTACGTGAGCAGAGGCTGCTTCAAGTACTCCTTATGGGCTTCTTCTAAATATTAGGATTTTCCATTTCATTTTAAGGGGAGTGATGTCTATTTACTCCTATTTTGAGGAATTTTCAAGTCAGCCCCCATGTTTTATAAATAGCCCTGGGTACTGATTAACCTGGTACACTGGCCATTGAGGAAGACTTCGTGTCGAAACGCGTTTGGCCAAGCCAATAAAGCTTGCTGAGCACTTTTCTTTTTGTACCATTTTAATTGTGTAATTTCACTATTGATTCTGTTAATATAAGTGCTCTTTACAATCTGATTTTATTACTGTATTTTAAACCGTGTTTATTGTTCACACCCTTAACTTTTTTATTGATAACAAAAAAACCATTGATAACCATTTTATTGATGGGATTGTTTTTCGGTTAAAGTTAGCACTTTTTGTGTTGTGCATGTTTCCTACTGGGACCTTTTCTTCAACCTAGAGTCATCTTGGCAATTGTTTTTGCTATTGTTGTGATTTCCCCTAAACTAGGAATATACATTATTAAAACATCCTAAAAATATCATAAAACCATCCTAAAATTCCACTGGATAGGCCTGCCAGAATAGATCAATCTTTATAGCTTTCTTAAATGCTAAAAGCCTGTTAAGTTGATGGGGGCTGATAGGGGTTGAAATGTTATCATGGTTAGAGGGTTGAACTAGGACTGGGGAAACCCAGGTTTTAGTTCCCACTCTGCCATGAAGTTCACTGAGTAACTTTAGGTCAGTCACTGATTCTCATCTTAACCTACCTTACAGGTTATAAATGTAATAAATAAATAAATAAATAAATAAATAAATAAAGGGAAAATAAACCACAGGTTAATTTTAAATTATGATGACAAACTGCAGATGGAATAATGATATTACTTCTTCTCTGAAAAACATGATGAATGAAAATGCAATTTGCTGAATTAAAAAAAATCTGATTTTTATTTCATACTACTTGATTTTTTTAAAGCCTTTTTGTGGTGACATCAATACAAATTGTGTTAAATGGCTATAACTGTTAGTACTGTGCAAATGAATAATGACAATATTTCTCACCTTTTTTTTTGTATAATACTTTTGTAATGTATTTTAATTCTAACTCTTTTTTTTTTTTTTTTTTTGGCCAGGCACGTTATCTTGAGTTACAGGAAACGTTATGAGTTTTGTGTGGCAAAACCAGAAGCCTCATTTACTTTCCTTCTCATGAAAAGGCAGTGCTTCTCCCCACTAGCATATTCAGAATGCTTGTGGTGCGTAAGGGACAATATGAGAGATGTCAGGGGAACCACTTGGGTGAAGCATAAAGGGTCCTAAAACATCTTTCCAGACTACAGGAATACCCAAAAGTGTAGTAAGGAGGTTAAATTCCTAACAGTAATACAACAGAAGCCTGTTTGGAACCTATGAGACAGCCACAGCATTTATGGTTCCAGAACGCAAAACTGCTTTCTCAGCACAGGAAGTTAACATTCACCAGTCCTGTCAAGGCCCTTAAGCATAACTTTGTTGTGATCTCTCTGTCTCTCTGTCTCTCTCTCTTTTGCTCTCTCGCACACAGCTTATAAAGATTTGCTAAGGTTACCAGTTTAGAGACTTGCAGAAATATTACCAAAGTGTTAAGCTCCATACGGGTCAAGGTTAGAGATTTAACCAAGATCTCTAGAGCGAAAATAATGAGATTACAAGTTTTATTTTTTAATTAATGGACCTAGAGAAAAGATATAGTGTGAGAGGAAGAACGAACAAAAGAACTTGCATGGTTCACTGCCATATAACCCTGAAGGGGACACACACACCCGCAATAATTTAAAGGATGTTATAAAAATCTTAGTTACTTTGCAACTTACTGGAGAATCAAAGAAAACAGTCACCTACCATCGAGATAGAGAAACCATCTATAAAATAAAACAACGAAGAAAACACTAGCTCGGATATCTAGCATTTGACAAACATGTAATACTCAGCAGAGCAGATTGATGCTGTGCCAAAATTATCTCCAACATTTCCCCCCGGATATTCTCATTCAATTTGGTAAAAAAGAAAGTGCTTTCGGGGGTGGGGGGAATCAAAGGAGCAGAAAATGTCAAAGAAATGGATTGGGTTCAGAGTTCTTGTGCTTAACTTATAAGGTGGCCAAGGAATGTGTTCAAGTGTCCTGTCTTTCCTAGTGCAATCATCATCTCTCTGTCAGCTTGTAGCTTGGCTTCCTGCACTTCAGTTAAAGCCCAGGAGAAGACAGCCTGAGGTAATTTCTTCCACAGGGCTTTTTCAGATCAGGAAGTGCAGGCAGCCTGGGAAGCTGCAGAGCAATTGGAAGATGTGTAATGGAAAGAAAACACACCAACAGCAGCCTTGGCCACCCCACAATGATTAAGCTCAAGAACATCACCAAAATCAATTCGAAGCAAGCTATAAAACACACAGAGAAAGAGGCAGTAAAATGGAAAGCTCTTTAATGAGGGGAGGGTAAATTGGAGGGTAGATTTTGGCACAGCAAAAGCTCCACCTCTTGCCCAGAGCTACATACAACACTGACCATCTCCTCACACCTGCCTTGTGTTGGATGCAAAATTGTGTTGGCCCAGTATTGGGCAAAAGGCGGGATACAAATAAATATAATAAATAAATAAATACATAAAATGAGGGCTAGGCTACCAACATAGTTGATGCTGTTGCCACTTGTAGCGGCACCGCAAAAAAAAAAAAAAAAAAAAAAAAAACTCTTAGGAAAAAAGAAGGAAGTTGTGCTGCAACCTGGCCAATGGTGAGCCTTACGTGTGAGAAACTGCTGGAGAATTTCTCCTCCCCTGGAGAAATTTGGTGAAATTGTTCCAATTTCTCTGCCCGCAAATAAGGTGGAGACTTTTGAGAGGCCATTTGTACAAAACTCTAGAAGTAATACATAAAGCACATAATGAATTAGATACTGACTTTTCATTTTGCGAACAGAAGGTAATTTTGTTCATGGAAGGAGAGTTTCCCACAGAAAGGCCCTTTCTGCTCACAGAAAGGCCCCCTTTGTTACTGTAACTCCTTCTGATCACACAGCAAGCATCATCAGACTGGTGGATTTTTGCATTTCCCTACCGTCTCTATGGCCTCCTGCTGCTGTCCCGCAACAGCGATGATCTCTTTACGCAGGGAGAGAAAGAGGAAGCAGCAATGACCACATGTCTTTTCAGGAGCCATTTTTATCATGCTGCTTTTCCTGCACACAGCAGGAAATGGCGGCACATTCAAATTTTTTAAACATACAGATTAAAAGGGATCTATTTCCCAATGGGAAAATGAGCAGAAGGAGAAGGAGGCACACAGGAGACAGACGACGTCTTCTAAAGGATGTATGAACATCTGTAAGTGGGCAGTAGTGAGCATGCAATAAAATGCTCAGTGAAAAGTTAGGATCCAAGCCTATGTAATTTAAAAAGTAAACAGGGGTTTGGTAAAATATAGTGAAAAGTTGACAAGTTTTGTCCACTCTGCTCTTCAGCCAGGAAAATGTTCTGGTAGGGCTGGTCCTGCTATGCAAAAGGGTGAAGCAAACTGCTTCAGGCATCACTGGGGAGGGGGCAGGTGACTAATTTGGTCCAGGACTGGTGGTTTGGATGATAATAAGGGGCATGGCTGCATCCCAAAGCCCCTCCCCTTACCATGACATCATCAAATCCACCCCACTCTCCATTTTTCTCTCTCTTCATGCCTCTCTCTGCACAGAGAAACCAATATGGCCAGGGCTTGCAGGAGCTGTCTCCTGCAAGATCCAGCTGAGCCAGATGCCTCCTTCCTGTGCTGCTCATGTCCCAGTTGTGGTGAGAACATCATGGGAAGGAACTCAGCCCGGGTTTGCAAGAGCCAGACCAACAGGTTCCTGCCAAGTGCAAAGGAATCTCCTTGTTGTGTTCTGATCAGAGGTCGGAACTAACATGGGGATTCCTCTCCCCAGGCCAGGAGGAGGAGTTTGGAGAGGGGGGCATGGAGGGTGCCCAAACCTCCCTGGGCTAGATTGGGCAATATCACAGGCTGGATTAAGCTCACAGACCAAAGGTTTCCCTCCCCTGGGCTAGATGAAGGCTGGATTTGATGTCTGAATGGTGACACAAGAATTTTTAGCTGGGGGGGGTAATATTTGGGTGCCACTTCTCATGTATTGTCTTAATAAACTGTGGTTGAATAAGATGGTTGAGCTAAGGGTAATATAAATAGGGGAAGGGAACCCCCCCCCAGCTCAGAGTCTATTCTTAGTGAAGATTTCTGGTGATCCAGTGTGATCCCCAACAGAATGAATGAATAAATGAGGCTGCTTAGGAATAGTACTCGGTGGGTTGGCTCCCTTCATCTTCAGCTGGGGACTTGGCAACAGTTAAGTTGCTTCTAAGCTCATAAAAAAGGCAAGATACGCACACTGACTTGACTTCTGCTTTGCACACATCATTGCAAACATGAATATCCAGTAGCTATTTGAAACAGACATTGAGGCAGTGTGGAAGTCAAGATTAGTGCTTTGCATGCTGGGGCGACACAACAATCAAAGCGAAGGCATGCAGTGGAAGAAATCAACAAAAGAGGTTTTAAAATGAGCAATCAAAGGGAATGTCACACATCAGAAGTGTTTGATGGCAGGCATTACGAAAAATATAGCCAGATATGGCAAGACGAACACCTATTTAAGAGGAGGTTTCTGAATAATTCATCTCAAGACACTTCAAAGGCTATCCCCCGCCCTCTGGATAAAATAGACAAAGCAGCTTGCTTTATATCAAATTAAACCAATGGTCATCTAGCCCAGTTTGGTATTCTATAACACGCATCCTGGATTTCAGGCAGTGCTCTTTTCTAGCCTTGCTGACCAAGATTATTTTTAACAGGAAAGAAAAACTAAGACTGTGCATGTGCTCTTAGCCAGACATGTGCTACTTGTTCCCCATAGCCACAGACCCAGACATATCCTAATCAAGGTGCAGTTAAGGCTAGGGATGTTGCAGGCACCCAAATGGGTCTGGGAGTCCAACGGGCACCCTGGATTCCCCCCCCCCGCAACCCACTTGGGTGCCCACAACATCCCTACCTTACCTGCACCTTGCCCAGAGCCTCCATTGTGCATAACAATGGAGGTTCTGGAAATTACATATTTTTCCCATTGCATAAAGGGTGGCCATAAAGGCCCCATTTATGCAAAAGTAAAGGTGTGACGTGGACAGCAGCAGGTCAAGTATCTGATGAATCAGATGCAGGTGAATCCGTTCATCCCTAGTTAAGGCATATTATTCAGGCATGTGATACGACTTGCACCACATTCAAATGTCCCTGATTTTTCTGAACCAGATCAGGGGCATGTCTAGATGAAGGGATATCCCGGGGATTGCACCAGGATCATCCCTGTGTGTCCACATGATGCACAGGGGATCCCGGGAGCAGGGAGGGATGACCCCTCCCTTGCCCCTGGATAGCTGGGATGGCTTTAATCCTGGCTTTTCCCACAGTCTCGGGATTGTCCTGAGACCATGGGACATGTGCGCAGCCATCCCAGTTTCTTCCCAGCTCCTCGCAAATAACCACGAGGAGCCGGGAAGCAGGCACAGGGCATGGAGCACTTCAAGCGCTCTATGCCCATTGGGGTGGGAGGAGCCGGGTTGGGCCTTTTGTTTTTTAATCACTTTTTTGCAGAAGCGCTCCAGCTCCTGTGCTGCTTTTTTTTAAAAAAAAAAAAGGCTGGCACGACATCTTCTGTCCTCCCAGGACATCGCCCACCGCGTGTAGACTGAGGGGGAAGATCTCGCGATCATCATATCTCGCATTCATCCCCCTCCACCCCCCTGGTCCAGCCATACCCCAAGTTCATTTTACAGCTATTTGAAGCGGAGTACCCATTTGAGCCAAAAACATGTGAACTTCTTCAAGGAAGTAAACCTAATGTCCAAACCACTGCTGATCATATGTAGTGAAACAAAGTGATGGACCAAAACCATCATTTCAACTCGTGAAGATTTAAGTACCCTATTTCTCCGATTCTAAGACACACTTTTCCCCCCACATAAACATCTTTAAAAACGGGGTGCGTCTTAGAATCGCAGGTGTGTCTTAGGGGTTTTTTTTTTCTGTTGGTGGTACTGAAATTAGTGTGCGTCTTACAATCGATGGTGTCTTACAATCGAAGAAATACGGTACTGATGCTGGAGAAATCTGCAATGGATTCTAATGAGTTCAGATTTTTGTTAATCTGACCTGCAGATTCTGCAGAAGACCAGCTTTTTCTGAGTCACATGGATACTGCAGAATTGCAGGCCATTTCTTCACTGGAGGGGTGGGATTGAATCTGAGCTAGTGTGCATCAGTGCTCATGTATGCTTGTGCAAATGCACTAATGCAGAATAGTTAGTTTGAATTAGCACTAATGTGAATTTAGCACAAGTAGCATGAAATTCTTGTTTTAAAAAATGCCTTACTTCCATGCCCAGCACAGCCTGGGTGTGTGTGGGGCTATTGTGGGTGGGAGATGAGACGTGGAGGCACACCATAGACGGCCTCCCCATGGCGCCACCAGAGAGTCCATTGATTGGCTCTCACCCCTCCCCTCCTCCTTTTCCTTGAATTGCGACTCCCTCTCTCCCTCCCTGTAGACAGTGTGGGCTCGTTGGTCATCCTTTTGGGGGCTGAGTATGAACGTTTTGCTCATCATCTTTCACTGGTTATGAGTGGGTTTTTTGCCTACTTCACACTGTAAGACAGGCAGGGAGAAATAATTAGGTTATTTGGCATTGTTAACAAGACGGTCACATTTGCTGGTAGGCAGGTATACGTGGGCATCTTGAGTGGGTTAGGGTCGGTGAGCATTCAGAGGCACTGCTGTAGTGATGGGTAATGCCTAAGGCTCCCCAGCTGCAAGTTTTACAGCCTAGCTGTCAGAGATAAGGGTTACATTTGAGGCCAACATTCCTCACACACTCAGAGCTTTACGGCGCGAGGAGGGGTGACACGGAAGGCCTCCCTACCCCAAAAGGGGGAAGCCTGGGAGATGGCAAATGTCGAGGTGCCACTCTCAGGCTGTGAATGTCTCGCCCAATAAAACAACGACATGAGGCCAGATTAGGGAAGATGTCCACTTAGGATTTCCTTTTCTGCAGATCTATTAATAAATGTGGCCCTGTTTAAATACCAAATTTGTGTCTGCCTCGTTATTTCCCTCATTCCCCCAATCGATTTCATCAATGAGCGGACAGCGGAATGAAAGATGCCTGACAATCTGCAAACACAGACAAAATGGATTTAACAAAATTCATACATCCATAGATTTAAGATATCAAGTTATATTAATTGCCGCACACACACACACTATAATATCACTGAAACTGATATTTTGAGGAAAGACATTTATATTCAAAGTATGCCACAAAAATCCTTGACCAGCTCCAACAAACTATCAGAAATTTCACTGAATGCCATTTTTGTGGTGACACCGAGTAGTAAGTCTGGCTATACTCTCAGCAAACATATTCTTTTCGTCTGGACACCAAGCTGACTTTTAACTGGAGATTTAAGGTGTTTGTTTGCATGCATATTCACACATTTTCCATGCAGCCATCTGTTCCGTCTCTCTGTTCTGTTCTGTCCCCTTCCTGGTGCTGACTGATTTCCCTGTGAGGCCATCTTTTTTTATGCACATCCTTTAATTCCTGCTGTGTTTTAACCTCGTGCCCTTTCTTCCAGTGCATCATATTTAAAGCTTTGAGATGCAATTTTGATTGCTCAGACGGCTTTTCAGATCCATTCACTCCTCCCGGCAAAGTTTCACACAACCACCCCATCACAACAGAGAAATACTATCTGTGATCAACTGAACTGTATCTATAATCTGAAGATAGAGATTACCGTATGTGCAATTTTATCTGTAATCAAAGTCAGCACTTAGAGGAACACCTGCAAGATTCACCCATCAGCTTCCAACAGGAGTCTGCTTTTCTCAATTATTTCTCAATAAGATTGGAAGAAGAATTCAGCTCCTCTTGAGACACTTTAAGTTTTTCTGTGGTGCTCCCCATGTTCTGTCGGGATCAAAATAAAACTCCCTACACATTTGGGCTCTGATCCAACTAAAGTTAGCATACACTCCAAAGGTTGCAACCAGACTTAGGACCCACTGAAATCAGTGGGGATTAAGTGATTCTAATGGGCCTACTCTAAGTATGACTAAGTCTGGAGCTAACCCCCAACTTCCCTGCTTTCTTGTACTCATGCCTGTTAAATCCCTGTCCCATTAAGCTCCCATTTTGGCTTTGATGGTGATGACGTTTCTTACTATGAATTCCTACAATGGTCTTTCTCCAACTTTTAGCTCCATCAGTCCCTGGCAGGATGATGGGAAGCAAATGAACCTTGTTTCTAGTCTGCATGCTTAAAAGTGCACACACCGTTCCCAGAAAGCCATTTCACAGGCTTACAGCCACTGAGGTTTGTTTCGCTGTTGATAACTCACAGTAGGGTTATCGTGCTGTTTTCTTAACATACCTTTAACTCAAAAGAACAAACAGCTCTTGGCTTTTAAATCAGGAGAACATTAAAGGGTTGCAGCATATAGCAGATGGAGCAGAGCGTTCGATAACGTGGATTTAGGGGAAGCTTTTGGAATGAGAATAGAAATGTTACAAGTGTTTCCTTCCCACCATACCTCCAAGGTAAAATGCTGAAGGGCATGAGTCACACTTAAATCCCATTGAAATCAATGGGGCAGTTTAGCTGGAATTTAAGCTAAATCAAACTGAGAAGCAGTTCATATCTACTCCATCCAGTACAACCAACGGAGCTGTGTAATTCTATGGGAACATTGCAGGGGGGAGAGAATGAAGAATATGTTATTTGGCACAGAATTCCGTTTTGCTAATTATCTCAGTGGTTATTTAAAAGAAAAGCAAGCGTTTAGCTCAAAATTGTTGAAAGAGCGTTGTTAATGCCTTCTGAAAGTTCAGACCCTGGAGAGGCGACTGGGTAAGATTTTTCGAGTGGTTGGGAGCAGAGCAGCAGTGCCCTTGCTTCTCCAGAATAAATTATGCAAATTAGCAAAAAGACAACACAAATTATGGAAAAAGCAAAAATACACACAAGTTATGTGAAATATAAGAGTTTCCCTACTTGCATAACTTATACATGGCACAACATTCAGCTTTTCTTTGCACAGAATTTGGACTGCAATAGAATCTTTTTCTAAATCATGGAATACAAAATTATATGCTTTATGCTGATGCAAGGGCTCTGCTCACTGAAGGTGCTTCCACCTGGTTTGGGGGGATCTCCCCTCCCCTGGACCTTAGCTCAACCCTTTCAGCAGGTTGCCCTGATACTTTGTGTAACATTGACAGGAAGCTGGAGAGGCTGCCATGGGAAGGAGGTGGCAGGGAAGTCCACTTCCACCAGCGCAGTTCCATGCACCTAAATCTGGATCGAACTCATGGGATTTCCAGAGCTTCAGCCTGTACAAATAACTATAAAACAAATTGCCCTTGAAAATGACCCTATTTATGCTTATATATCAATTGAGTCTGAATGCCAAAAGTTGTTGTTCTCAATAAAGCACATAACTTACAGTATTTTTTTAAAAAAGTATTTTTCAATAAACTGGCTCTCCTCAGTTTCTCTTTATTTACATCATTCCATAACCCTCCATGCTATACCAAAATTCCTTTCTACAGACACTATAAAATAAAATAAAACCTTAAACAGAATTATCTGGTCTTGCATGAATTCTGTAGTTCGCTTTGCATATTCAATAAACCCTTCACATAAAATTTCTCATTTTCCTTTTTTGTTTTGGACTCTTTCCAACACATTACTTTGCTGGAGCAAATGAGCATTTGGAAGTCTAAAGTCTGACTTTGTCCCTATGGAATTTTTCCTTTAATCTCATCTTTCCATCACCTTTTTATTTTTCTTTCCACAGCAGCTAAGCCATCTCATTTAAATTTGACCTTGAAGCATAATTTAAGTTTTCTACCAATACTCTAGGGCACGGGTGCACAGCCTTTTTGAGCCTGTTGGTGTATGGGTTTTAGCACTGGGTGTTTGGTGGGGTGGGGGCAGCACATACATACACATTCACATAGAACACACACCCGTCTCATACTCATACACCACTCTCTCTCTCCTCTCTCTCTGTCACACACACACACACACACACACAAAGGGATCAATGTGTGAAGGAGGGAGGAAGCAAGCTACAGCCCAGCTCAGCCACCCTGACCCAATCACTGCTTTACTGATCCTCCTGGGTTCTTTTAGGCAAGAAAACATGATTGGTCTATGGTTCCTGCCATCAAAGCCCAGTTCCTACAGCATCCTAGGAAGCAAGCAGGAGCTTCTTCCTCAGCCTTCCTTCCCTTCTGCTCCTCAGAGCCCTAGCTAGCAAAACTGGAGAGTGGAAAAGCACAGAGGCAAATATCATGGATTCCTGCATTGAGCAGGGGATTGGACTCAATGGCCTATAGACCCCTTCCAACTCAACTATTCTATGATTCTATTATCATCTTCACACTCCTCCCACTCTTCATAGGATGCCTGCCAGCCTCCAAGTATGGAGGCTGATGGGCATACAGAGCCAGTGTGGTGTAGTGGCTAAAGTGTCGGACTGGGAGTCAGGAGATCCAGGTTCTAGTACTCACTCAGCCATGGAAACCCACTGGATGACTTTGGGTCAGTTACAGACTCTCAGCCCAACCCACCTCACAGGGTTGTTGTTGTGAGGATAAAATGGAGGGGAGGAGGTTTATGTACGCCGCCTTGCGTTCAAAAAGGCAGGATATAAATGCAATAATACATATATACATAAATTTGCACCCTAAGAGACTTTCTATATGAAGCATTAATTGTCTGTTCATGATTCCTAGCTTATGGTAGTTTGCAGGTGCTTTACATGATGTCATCATCCTCCAGGGTGTCTCTCATACTTTGCAACCATTATAGCATTTTTCGTAATGAGGACAGCCTGCTATTTCTGTGAATGGCGGCATGAAACCTGGTATATTTGTGCAATTCTGCTATACCACAGTGCCACCTAGTAGTTGTTTAATGGAACAGATAGAAAGGCAGAGAAAGGGGGGGGGGAACCAGGGAAAAGAAAACAAGTGTAAAGGAGCCAATCTTAATTCTTTAAAGAACCTGAAGCAGAAAACCTGATAAAGTGGCAGGTTAAAAGCTTACTCTAATTCAATAGAACATCTATGCCCTGTCATGTGCTTGTCATGAAGTCTAGAGGGCGCCCTACACCCAATGCCTCTCCCACCATGAATGGGTCTGACTGCTTTACGATACTTATTGGAGAGGAAATGCAACTGGAAATGCAACCTACATTATATGCTTTTAGATGCCAGGTGAAGACCTTTTTATTCTCCCAACATTTTAACAATCTATGAATTTTAAATAACATGGTTTTAAATT
The DNA here is from genome assembly GCF_023053635.1 of Elgaria multicarinata webbii. Classification (NCBI taxonomy): domain Eukaryota; kingdom Metazoa; phylum Chordata; class Lepidosauria; order Squamata; family Anguidae; genus Elgaria; species Elgaria multicarinata. Next base: position 21,627,689 of record NC_086175.1, on the reverse strand, counting down.
TGTAATTTTGCATTGCTGCTGTTTTTATCTGGTTGAGCTTTTATATTGTATTTTATATTATAGTTTTATACTGTTGTTTTATACTTTGAATGGTTTTAATTTTTGTGAACCGCCCAGAGAGCTCCGGCTATTGGGCGGTATAGAAATGTAATAAATAAATAAATAAATAAATAAACTGGTACTGTTTCATCCATGCCAAAAAGGATGCTGCGTAGACCTTGGACATTGTTGAGTATGTGCAGAGTGGGTATTATGGGTAGTCTAGCTCCCATCCATCCTGGATGAGTTACACATACACAGCAGCAACCAAGGCATCACTGTAGCACCCAGGGCCCTTGTGAGTATGGCTGGAACCCCCTCTGCCGCTTTAATTTCTGTTAACTAGCACAAAGTCAAGGATGACAGAGAGAGAGAGAGGTACTGAGAGCAGGAAGACTTTTTCAGTATCATGGTTTTTTTTTTTTTTTAATTCTGTGGTTATCATGCAGATTCCATCTGGCTGGAGACATCCCATCACTACAAAGAATGCCCAATTGATACCCATGGAGCAAAGCATAGGGCTCATCTACACCAAGCAGGATATTCCACTATGAAAGTGGTATGAAAGCGGTATATAAAAGGCAGGAGCCACACTACTGCTTTATTGAAGTGCACTGACAACTGTTGGGGCCCATTGACATGTACCATATACCACTTTCATACCAGTATATCCAGCTTGGTGTGGCTCCTGCCTTTTATATACCGCTTCCATACCACTTTCATAGGGGAATATCCCGCTTGGTATAGATGAGCCCATAGTGTATGAAGCGTTGCATTATGACAAAGATGGCACCCAGCATGTATTTTATTTATTTATAGTACATATATAGTGCTTAATATAATAAAATATCTACTTTGCCATACATCATGGTCCTACATAAACATGTGTGTTTACTTCCACCTGATTTGGGGGGATCTGTATGTGATCTACATGCAATGTGATAGCTCCCAATGTATAAACACACAAACACACACACACACGTATCTGCTGTGTGTGTGTGTGTGTGTGTAATTATCACATGTTATGATTTATATGGAGGTTTCTTACCTATTTCTATATAAAAGTTCGTTACATTTAGGAAATTTGTGACTCTTTGTCATTCAAGTATGGATAAACTTAAATACAGAGTCAGCAAAATCAAGCAAGATTTAACAAAAGAACAATTGCTTACATTAAGTTCAATTTAAACACATCTGAGTTCATCATATGTTGGCAGATGCATGCCTGATTATATTTTCCACATATCAATATATTATATGATTTATGAGACTGCATTTGTGAAAACCTCAATCTTTAGCAAATTCCTTTTTTAAGATCAAACAAACGAAATTACTTCCACTTTGTTCTCAAAGTACATTTGAACTAGAACTGAAATACACAGAGAAAATATACTCCCTTCAGGAATTATTTTGAAATGCTTACTCTTTGATACAAAGTTTGCAGTTCTCAGGAGGAAAAACAGTACTTGAAACTATATTCAGTCAAAGTGGTATCATTTCTAGCAAAAATTGCTTGTGAAAGGGAGCTGTTGAGGCAAAAGCCTTGCTTTCAATGTCTCTTTCAATTTTAGAAAGTCACTGAGAACTTTATGTAATGTACAATGCGCTCTTACTCAGAAGTAATTAATATAGTGCTCAATGGGACTTCTTCCCAAGTAAGTGTGCATAAGATTGCGGCCTTATCCGTGATACATTGGCTATCCAAATTTATTCTGCAGGACAACAAGCTTTCATGACATGTACAATTTACATAAAAAATAACCATACTTTAAAACAACAAGAAGAAAGGCAACTGTTGCAATATTAGCAACCATTGTACTTTAATAAAATGCACACTTTTCCTAGTAGGGATTATATAGATATAACACAACAAACAAACAAACCCTACTATTTACCCCCACCCCCAAAAGTTACAATTATGTAGTTTTCAACCAAGCACCAGAAAGCAGGGAAATTGTAAGCTAAGGCTCACAAGCAATAATACCACATCCTTCCTAAGGAGAAAGGTGCAAGTGAAATTCTCCTAAAATAGATGAACCATGTGTACAAAATGGAGAGTTTGATATACAGAGGTGATTGTGGGGTTGTGGAAAATTGATGATGAACAACTTAGGGCCACCTAGTACTTCTCTGTCTCTCTCTGTTTCTGTCTCTGTCTCTGTCTCTCTCTCTCTCTCTCTTTAGAGCAGCCTTCCCCAACCTGGTGCTCCCTCATAACATTTTGGAAAAATGTTTGCATTTTTTTATTTTATAAAAGCCAGAACAACCCAGCCACCTACCCGGATCATCCTTTAACATTGAAGAATGTTCAATTTACAGACAGGCCTTTACACAGGTGTCTCTAATGTTGTGTCTGTAATAAGGTTTTTCATATATGGTATGTATAAAAAGACCTTCGAGACGTCAGGTTTGCCATTGTGAGAAACAAGATGCTGGACTACATGGAAACTTATTGAACTTGGACAAGAGGGACAGGGACCTCCTCAATGTCCTCATACATGCTGACCCTGCCTGTTGAGTGAGGAAAACTGCAGGAGACTGCTTGGATTTGCTCGAATGTGAATAGATCCCTTTGCATGATTGAAAATAAAGGTCCCAGCCATATGGTTGCTCAGTCTATGTTCAAATGAATGTGTGTAGAAGCCCCCCGTGTGACCTTGTACACTACCATCACGTCCCCTAGCATCATGTAGCTTATTCAGCATGATCTGATATATCAACCATTCAACTTTTGTATTTCAATGAAATTTGGCTGCAGTAAACTTCTGGGAGGTTTTAAAACTCTACAACGTGGTGGAGCTAAGCAATTTTAGAACATGGACTTAACAATCTTAGGGAGACAGCTTTAGATGGCCATGTCTATTACTCATCCCCGCCACCATCGATGTTTTGCAACTACTCCTATGTCTCTGATAGGTTAGGGAGGAATAAACAAGAAAAAAACAACCCCTCTTTGCCAAGCCTAATAATACTCTATTTCAAACTCACTTAAATGACATAGGAATCAAATGGAGTTTGCTTCTGCTGCTAAACATGTTTAGTTGGGATTAAGTACCATCTTTTTGTAGGAAACAATTAATAATAACACAAGCACCTGAAATACCTCCCCGGCCACAGCCCAACGTGCTTGAGGGCCCACTTCACAGGCTCAATAAACCTTTTGCTTTCAGTATCTACCTGGGACTGAAAAGCAAGGTCATCCATAAGCATCTCACAATTGGCTGGGTCAAGTTCTACTTGGTAACTCACAAGTTGTGGAAAGCCCCTATTCCTCATAATTTATTCTCACTTGCTATCTTCCTCTATCTCTTTGGTGCCTTTCTTAATCCCATACTGACTCCTGAGCAATTGCACTTTTCTTCAAGCTATTTTAATGTTCTTTATATACAGGAAATATCTGCAAACTAAGCAAGGTTCATGGTTTACACAGCCCAGCACAGCTATAACAACTCCTAAATGCTAGGAAACAAAAGATTACTATTTATGGATCCCTTCCACTCCAGGGGTGGAGGCAAGGGAGAGGGGAAAGCAAGCACATGGAGCTATTGAAAAACAAGGAGGGCCGGGAGGAGGTAAACAATTGGCACACTATGAAAAATTCATTAATGCTCCTCTCTCCGATGGTATTTATGCTCCACCTAGAAAAGAAAATCCTCCTATATTTATTAGGAGGGGGTTAATTAGAAGGTGGTGTTTTTCTCCATAAGGACCTCAATTTTTATTTGAGAGAGAGTAGTTCAGCCAGTAGAAGCTAGTGCTGTTTGCAAAAAAGACAGGAAAAAGCAGTCTGACAGTTCCGTTGGTGAAGAATGAGAGGATGGAGCAGGACGCCATCCTGAAGTTGCTGGACTGGTCAGCAGTTTCCCATATTCCACTACTCTTTCAGCCAAGCCAAATATCCTTGGATCAAGGATGTTCAGAGCACATTCAGAGACAAGATGCCCTATTATGCAATACGAGGCTCAGAACTGGATTTTTATTGATAATGATCTAACTTCATTTCCATAGCCTGTTGCCACAAGTCCTCAAGCAAGAGGAATAGTTCTCATCACCTGCCACTTGATGACAGCAGTGAATGGGTGAATGCAGGCAACCATTTCATCGTACATTGAACCACACGTACACACCTAAGGGATGGTAAAAATTCTCCATAGCACTTTGCAAATGATACAGATGACAAAGCTCTCCAACCCCTTTGAGTAGGAATGGACAGACTCACATGCACCTCAGCAAGCTGACGACGACGCTGCCACCGCCCACTCTTGCTCGTGGCACCGTGAAAGCTTCTGGATGGCTCCTTTATGGCCAACATTTATATAACATTGCCTTCCTGGAAACCCCCAAGCTGTCATTGTTGTGCAAAATGGTGGCTCGATGAGGGGACAGGTGGCTGTCGGGTGCTCACTGAGATGCAGGGTGCTCACCAAGTGGGTCTGTGAGCTCCCCACGAATCAGCAAGCAGGGCCCAGGAGAGCAAGGACAGGGGAGTCCATTGGACATGCCTACCCCCTGAATAGTTTGTCCCATCCTGTGACATCCCTATACTCATCTGTGTAACTTCAGAGATAGAACAGAAAAGGCCTACTTCAGAACAATAAAAGGGATGCAAGCTGTGTTGTTGAGAGGTATGGAAAACAACTGAGTTCAGATGATCACAGCAAGGAAAGAAGCCATTTGCATTATTCCCTGTGCTGAAGTGTGGGTTAGCATGTCATCTGAACCCAGCGTACAATGCAGTGGGGGGGGGGGTCTTACCCACCCTACAACCCACAATGTGCAGTGGAGTTTCTAGGGTGGGTACATCTCCCCACACCCACCCCACTGTGCCACTTGCTGGGTTTGGATTTTTATTTTATTTTTTATTCATTGCATTTATATCCCACCTTTTTTCCTCCAAGGAACCCAAGGTGGCGTACATAATCCTTCCCTCCATTTGTATCCTCACAACAACAACCCTGTGAAGTAGGTTGGGCTAAGAGGCTGTGACTGGCCCAAAGTCACCCAGTAAGCTTCCATGGCCGAGTGGGGACTAGAACCCAGATCTCCCGACTCCCAGTCTAACACTCTAGCCACTACACCACATGCCAACCCACACTGCAGCATGGGGAATAATGCAAATGGCAGGCAGGCACATAGCACATGCAGGCGCAGGGGAAGCAACCACGATGCACTTGTCCAAACACACCCAACTCTCTGAAGATAAGTTTCCTTTACAATAGGGGTCGGCCAGATGTTTTAGTTTACAACTTCCATCATCCTTCACCACTGACGATACTGACTAGGGCTGATGGGAGATGGGATCCAAAAATATCTGGAAGTCCAACAGTTGCCTGCCCCTGCTTTACAATTTAGCCATTTTCCAGCCAGTCATTATTGGTGGAGGTTGAAGCAGATCTGTTTCAAAGACGTGCTAAAGGAAGCTTTATTTTGACCAGCAATTGTGACAAATTCAGCTGACCTACTTAACTTCAAAGACAAGTTCCCTTGATAAAGAGCTTTATGTTGAAACATGCAGGGAATAAATGCTCCCCCCACCCACCAGCGATCTCTCTCTCTCTCTCTCTCTCTCTCTCTCTCTCTCTCTCTCTCTCTCTCTCTCTCTCTCTCTCTGTGTGTGTGTGTGTGTGTGTGTGTGTGTGTGTGTGTGTTTTCTCCTCCAAAGCCTTTTCTTTCCCTCCTCATGGGTTAATTACAAAAAAATAAATGCTGAGGTAAGGTGGGTTCATGGACTAGGGGTAACAAGGGAGGTCTTTGACACTTTCCTCTTTTCTGAACTAATTGAATTTTCTGACCATTTTTCACCCACTCAAAAAGCTGTAGGAAGTTTTATGTGCCTCAAAAAAGCAAGATACTAATGTGTCAAGCACTCTTAACTTGAGCCCATATGAAAAATGTCATTAGGTTAACGGTAATGGAACTAGCCCAAAAGGTGTGACTTCAGAATTGCAGCCTATGATCCATAAGAAGCCTTCCTCAATTCAGACGAGATTAATGGGACTCCTGCACTAGCAAAATTGCACCTGAAGTGAAGCCTCTTTCAGGCAGATAATGGAGCTGTAACAATTGCTACAGTTTGACACTCCAGCTATTTTCCATTACATAAAAAAAGGTTTTCTTCACATAGGCTTTGTTAAAATCGGGGTACTTTTCCAGACAAACCCTGTGCATTAACTGTTAATTCCAAGTTAACAAACCTTGAATTTTATTTTGGGGATTAATCAGGTTTAGAGTCAACAACCCCCGCAGGAAAAATAAAGAATATGGAAGAAAATGGATTTGAATGCAATGAGCTCTAGAGCTGTGATGAAGCAAGGTCCAGTAATATTTTCTGCTGTAAACTGCTGTAAACTTTATGAAGTGATACTTCAGAAAGAATTTCTGAAACAAACAACACTGTAATTTTTACTACTGCTGGTTGTTAGCTCTCTGCTGGTGTTCCTCAGAACTGCTTTCTTCCATGCACTCACACCCAGAAGACTTCGGCTACCATTTTCATTACTGTCCCAAGGCAACAATAGAGATAGCTATTCCCTAGGACAGCTTTTCAAATAAATGGCTGCCCTTTGCTGTAATCATTCCCTTAGATCAGGGGTCCCCAATGTCTTTGGGTCAGTGAACACATTTGGAATTTTATGGGGATGTTGTGGTGCTCCCACAAAATGGCTGCCATGGGGGCTTGCCCATTTAAAAAATGGCGGCCAGGGAAGGCATGGCCAATCACAAAACACTCATTTCCCAGAAGGCAATTGGTAAAACTAATTGAAAGATAACTTGCTCAAGAACCTAAGTACAAGGCAGAGATGGCACCTGAGCAACAAAATCCAAAGCCACTCTTTTGAACCCCCCCAAGAAGATGGCACTGAAAGGCAGCACTTTGCTTTGCACCATATAGCATCCCAGTTTAAAAAAAATTGTTTAAAAACCCTTAAGAAATAAAATCAAAATCAAGAGAGGCAGATACCCTGGTGTGTGCCAAGTGAGATGTCCGTGGGCACCACCTGGAGACACCAGCCATAAATATTAAAGCTCCAATGCTAAACACTCTCACTAGCGATTAAGCCCCGTAGAATATAGTGAGATATATTTTTGACTAAACATGCACAGAACTGTGCTGCAGGTTTATTAAAAAGGCATTAGAAAGCTATGCAACCCCATGGCAAAAAGAGCGAAAATCCATAAACTAGCAATAGAACAAGAGATGTTTAAGCTCCCCTTAGCATACTGCCAGACAGATTTTGGACATCTGTTCTTTCCTTGATCAACACAGATTAACTTAATGAACAATGAAGTTCTGGGTATAAACTGAGGGGAAGATTCCTTGTTTAGAAACCCAAATTAAATCACTTTGAATTCTGCCACTCTTCACTTACCCTGTGTCAAATTAAATTCAAATTTGCAAGACGTCAAGCCATTTAACTCTTTTTTTTTAATCTTTGCTGTTTTTAAAATCAGAGCCCCAAATAGCAAAAGCTTAAAGCAATTTTTCTTTGTTTCTTTTGCTCACCTTTGGTTTGGAATATAAACATAAAAAAACTACATTGGCTGATATTCACATTCAAATTATGAGTAGAAATTTATAGAGCAGAAGATTATATGTGGGATTTCCCTTTCCTTTTGATATAGGTATGGATATACAAGAATTTCATTTTGCTTTGCTTTTCACACAAGTTTGTCCTTTTCACATGTCCATACACTAACATGAACTCAAGCACATCTTTTTTCCAGAAAAACTCACATCTTCTCAAATTTGTGTTTGTCTTCAAAAAATGTGCACTTTTAAAAATGCCCGTTTTCACTCTTTCATCCATAAGAGGGGCGGGGTGCACATTTCTGAGATGTGCACTTCTCTGAGATGTGCTCTTTTCCCGTTCGAATGAAAAGAAAAACAGATCATAATTGAAAATGGGAGTGAGGCAAACCAAGCTGTGAGGTAAAACTCAGGCCTTAGCTAGACCTAAGGTTTATCCCGGGATCGTCCCAGGGTCATCCCTGCCTGTTCCCGGTGTCCCCTGTGTGTCATTTAGATGCACAGGGATGACCCCGGGACGATCCCAGGATAAATCTTAGGTATAGCTAAGGACTCGGAAAACCTTAGAGAGTTTGAGGCTTGCTAATTCTCCCGTCCCTAGATAGAAGAGCCACTAAGCAACCTGGAGAACTGTTCCTAGTCTCACCATGCAATACTCAGAGGTAGAGGAGAAGTAATGCCCGAAGAGCAAAGCAGAATCCAAATCTATATTAAAGAGAAATAAAAAAATGGTTCAAATGCCTTGGTCAGAGCTGGAAACAACAAAGAAGTATCTAAGGCCCTAATTACACTGTCCGTTTTTCCAGGGATCATCCCTGGATCATCCCTCTGCGTCCAAATGATGCACAGGGGATCCCAGGAGCAGAGAGGGATGATCCCTCCATTTCCCCAGGATAACCGAGACCTGGTTTTACCTGCAGTCCTGGGACAATCCCGAGGACCGCAGGCAGTGTGGGCGCCTGCCCCAGCTTCTTCCCTCCTCCCTGCAAATAGCGGGGGTCATCAGAGGGAAGGAGCCAAGATGGGGGGAAGTCCAGGGCCATCGGGGCTGGGGGGGAGCAGGGTCGGGCCTTTTTTTTTAACCTTAATTTTTGCGCTCCAGCTGTTCCTCTTTCTTTAAAAAAATGGCCACTGCAACAGGCATGATGCCTGGGATGTTGCGCGCCCCATATGGACTGAGGGTGACAATCCCGGAAGCAGTTAAGTCTGGGATCGTCCCCTCTCCCTCCCTCTACACCCATAGGTGTAGAAAGGGTCTAAGATGCAGTGGCCAATAACCTCAGTATTACAGAGCTTTCAAAGGCAATGTCATAAGTTAACCAGTGTCCATATTTTTCTCCTCCCTTTTCCAGTCAGTTCTCAAATAGGTCGTATCAGCCTTGTCAAGCTCTGGAAACCACTCTGCCCAAATGACAGCTCTGAAGGTCAGGTACATAGAAAAAAAGTAATGTTTTCCCCATTAACTCTAACACTTTCACTGAGATAGCAAGTAAAGGTCATTTTATTCAGGTTCTTTATTTGGAGGCCAAGAGAAGCATCAAAAATGGTCCAAAGGAGCCTGATTCTGTTGGGCTTTGAGGAGACCTCCTGCATTTGATAGACTAAGAGCGTCATCAGACAAGTGTGTTATCTCATGCTCATTTCTGGCCACTCAAGGTTTTCCACAGGTCCTTTTGACACCACCATCCACTGCCTGTGTGTCTCCCGCTCCTTCTGCTTTATTTTATGTGATAAAATAAGACCCAGTAAACCCATGTTTTGTTTTGAGGTGAAATTTGCCGCCATCTCTTGCTGTGTGCAAAAAAAGCTGGTTTCTCTTCAGATTATATATATATGCAGCATGATAAAAACACCCACTTAATGGACCACGTGGTTGCTGCTGCTTCCTCTTTCTTCCCCGTGTGAAAAAAGAGGAAGCTGCTCATCCCTATTGAGGGACAGAAAAGTGACAGTAGGGAAATGCGATATTTTCCCTGCAATTCTTTCAACTGTCCGGAAGCAACCTAACATGGCAACACCTCTGAAACAAGAAAAAAAGAATCCTTATTATAGGACACTGTAATTAATTTACTTTGAAAGTTGTCCAAGTATTTTAATCTTGTTACCAAGATGAACTTAAAAAAGAAGAAGTTTGCTAACATTTAGGCAATAACTAATTAACACATTTTAAGGAGATTAAAGGGTAGCAGTGATTATTTTTACTGTACTCTGGAGCTGAGCACTGAACACCCTTATTTGAACAGGTAGAGAGATAAACCATAATAGCAAGATCTATTGCAGGGATGGGGGTGGATTTATTTTAAGGAACTGAAAGTGACTAATAATATGAGGATGATGGAAGAAGAAACCAAGCAATATAGAAAGCTTATGTGTAACAAATGTTAAAACCCAAGGCTGATTTGTTTCAAGGCAAAGGAACAATGAAATACCTGAACAAAATTCAGATTGTTTCTTTAAAATGCCACTTATATTTCATGTGTTGTCATTATGGCTATTCTGTCTCAAATGCAGGATACATTGAACACATGGCATTTAGAGCACCTGGGGCTGCAGCTGTGATGTCCAGCTGCCTATTATGCATTAAATGTAAATATATTCAAAAAGTTAATGGTTTATATTATGCATAAAGTTACAGGAAGTAAGTCGGCCTAAGTGTACTTACAATTTCTATGCACAGGTTGGGTTCATAGGGGGGAGTTTGGTTGAATGCATGAGTGCTGATTGGATGGTGGAGGGAGATGCTTGGATTGGCTGTGGGAGAGTGGGAGGAGCTGGATAAATGTAGTACTTAATATAGAGAGTCTTAGCTGACAGCAAGACAGTTAAGGGATATGATAAGAGACAGAAGTGTACGATTCTGTAGGAGAAGTGTTTGAGACAGAGTGTGTGTGGATTAGGGTTCTTTAAAATGAAGAGCAGAAGTGGGGTAGAGAGAAGTGGATGATTATATGAGAATGAAGATAGTTGAGTTATAGACAGTAGTATTATATAGTGGAACCTTGTAAGAAAGAACTGACAGAAACCAATACACTTAGAACCTTGTAACCATACACATTTCAACTGAGGAAACCATTAAGCTTCTACATGCACTTACTTACATTAATAAATTCAAATTACAGTTTAAACAACTGGTATGGTCTGTGGAGGAGTGACTGAGGAGAGAACAATTAATGGTGGCAGTGGAATGGGAAACTGAGGGCTAGGTTGCTGAGCTGTGGGGCGAGATAGGAGCAGCAGCAGTAGGCCAAAACCCTCACACACGTCACCAGCACAGGGGAGATTGAGTGGTCTTGAGTGCTAGTGGCGTGGATAGTCCTGTCAGGTAGCTTGTGGGCATCTCAGGTGAAGCCAAGACAACACAGGTGGTCAGGACATCACAGCAGCCATGAAGGCCCTTTTTTAAAAGTTAATATATATGTATCCATAAAGTAACTTATAGGAGTGCAGCAGCCATAATAAGCTTAATTTTACTGAACTGAAAAGCCCCCTTCATGTGTCTACATGGCAGTCATGGATGTCTGAACAACATACACCACCCTGAGAGCTGGAAACCTGCCTGTGGACATTCCAGAGCAGTCGTAAGATCTTGGGGATGGAGCCAGCAGTGGGGATCTGCACTTAAGGGTGGTGATGACGTATCCTACTTTACAGAAGACAGTCCTCTATTTGAAGGCATCCTCCATATGAAGGGCTTTCGAATCCAAGTCCAGATAAAAGATAGAGAAGCCTACGACGGGAGAGCAAACAGGGCTCTTGAAGTTGTCCAACAGGTCAATACTTAGCAGGTCAGCAGGTTCAATAGGCCCACAGGTCACCCACTCACAGTCTTTCCCACTATGGTAAGATGCATTGTATTTCTATTAAAATTACAGAAAATCTTTCTAAGTTTGCATCGATCTATATAAATCATCACGTGAAAAATTTGTACCCATAATATGCATTATTTCCTTGGGTGCTGCATTTCCTCTTTTTTCGCTGTGCACAAGCAGCCAACCTGCCTGCCCCCTCTTTAATGGTGTGATGCTCCTTCATGCATATAACTTGTGCAAGTGTCCTAGAATCAAGCAGGAATCAGAAAGTAAAACTGAAGAGTAGGGTAAAATTTAAAGTACCTCAAAGAATTGAGGTACCTTTGTAAACCACCCAGAGACCTTTGGCTATGGGGCGGTATATAAATGTAATAAGTAAAGAAAGAAAGAATTCTCATTGATCACCTGTTTGGGAAGTAGGCTTGAATCCTGTCAACCCACCTCCTTCAAAACAGCTGATGGGGGGAAAGAAATGTCAGCTTTGTAAAAAAGACTAAATTTGCTTGTGTGTGTTTATAGTCCCTAGCCGGAATGAACCAGTAAGCAAAACTGAGCTTCCCATTTCCCTTACCAGTGGTCTATATTTTTAGTGACCTTGTGGAGTCTGTCGATGGTGCAGCTAGGGATAGACCGTGGGGCTGTAGATTAGGGCCCTGCAACCAGGGGTGTGTGAAGGGATGATCAGCCAGAACATTTAATGTTGTGAATGCTGAGAGGTTCTATTATATTCAGCAGTATATAAACATTACAAATAAATAAATAAAGGAAGATCAGGGGCGAGAACTGAGTTGGGGAGGGTGCAGAAGCCCTCCACCCAGCTCTCCAGAGACCACATGATGACTGATTAATAATTCCCTTGAATCAGGATAACAGATTTTTAATCACACTATATGTGTTATTGGCTTACCTAGTGCCAGGTTGTTTGTTATCAGCAACTGCTGCACTGTAAATGATCGCTGTTAATAAGTTTCTGCCTTGAATTTCTTTCTGCCATAATAATAATAATAATAATAATAATAATAATAATAATAATCCCTCTGGATCGAGGAGGGGTACAACACAAATAAAAACACCATAAAATACATAAAACTAATTCAAACATTTAAAGCCAGTGCATCATTAAAAGCAGCACACCATTAAAAAAAGGCACCTTAAAATTCAGCTGGGTAGGCCTGCCGGAAGAGATCAGTCTTCATGGCTTTCTTAAATTTTGGAAGATGGTTAAGTTGACAAATCTCTCCCGGCAAGCCATTCCACAAACTGGGAGCGGCAGAAGAAAAGGTCCTCTGGGTCAGCCTTGTTTTTGTTGGCTGGAGTAGATTCTTCCCAGAGGACCTTCACTGTTTGCAATTCTTCTCCACCACCATGTGTCCTGCACCATCTGAAACTCTCCATAATATTCCATGCAGCTGATGAAGTAGGCTCTGGACCATGAAAACATATGCCAGAAAAAATAAAGTTGTTAGTCTTTAAGGTGCCACAAGATTCATTGTTGCTTTTGCTGCAACAGACTAAGACGCTCTCTTCTAAAAGTTTAAAATGCAAAACTGCACTTGCACAGAGTATTGCTTTAAAAAACAAAATCAGGGTTCGTAAACAGTCTAAAATATTATGACTGTAAAAGCAGTTGTAAGCATGGAATGGTGTTGCAGGAGAGGTGGGATGAGAAATGTAAATGGTGTACTTCACAGCCGAAACAATACATTTGGCCATCTAAAGGGGGGCTACCATGAGACCATTAAATCCAGGGTCCAAAATTTCTTACTGCACCACTACTCTTCATGAACCCTTTATTCCCCACTGGTAGTACCATGCTTTCCATGGAATTTTCATGGAAATTGTATCTTGCTGCCATATACTCTGGCTGTTCTGTTTTGACTACGAGAGTGCAGGACTAACCCAGAAGCAATGCAATGAAGGTTTCTATCCAAGCATTTTCTATCCAAGCTTAAGACAGAAGTGGTCCAAATAACAGGCAGAGGTCAATACACAGGCAACCAGTCAGATAAGTTACATAGTACAGAGGCAGAGTTGATAGGGAGTCCAAAGGTCAGTAATACAGAGCATCCATCACAGGGCAAAGTATACAGCATGGCAGCTGGAAGAATGGTGTTGCTCCATCACCAGCTAGGTCTTTTTACTCCAATCCTGCTATGCCCCACCCAGAGCTCAGCTGCAGTAATCAGAGTTCCCTGTTCAGAGCCCTACTCTTGAGGAGACACTTTCTCCTGAGCAAGAGAGCACTCCTTCTCACAAGGGCCCTACTGGCCTGTCACTTGAAGTGCCAAACTCCTGGAGGCAAGGGGATTGTTCAGCCTCTCCCTCAAAGGCATAATCCCCTCTCCTGACAGGGATGGACCTGTAACCCTCAGCCTCGAGAGCCCGGGCTCCTGCTGGTCTGGTAGCAGTACCTGATCTGGGATGCCCTGGGTCTCTGGAAGCCCCTCCTCCTCTGAAGAGGAGGATTTCTCCAGTGGGGCCAGGAATAGGCCTTCCAGCTCTAGTGACTGATTCAGTTGCCCTTGGTATGTAGATCACACATGAACTTCATTTAACAACACCAAACTCATGATTGTGATAATGAGAGAAACTGACACACAGAGAACAAAGCATGTTTCCTCATCAAAAGCAGTAAACAATGCATCCATTTTGATTTCCATTATCAAAAGTTAGAAGTACAATCTTGAAACGCTCTTTCCCATTCTCACAGATACGTTCCTCTCTGCTGAATGCACAGGACAAGCCCAGAAAAACAACATCATACTCTAAGCAATGAAAGAGAAAGCGAAGAGAGAGGGCATTTTGAAATGTTTTCATTGGATTTTCCCAGGGATTTTTGCCATGCAGCCATTGCCCTTACTTACATGGTCACTGTGTTTAAAGGACTCTGCAAAGGACTCTGATGTTTTCTACCTTATAATCTACTGTTATGGAGAAGTACTCCGATGTGTCCTGCTTTGATTGCACTATCCCACCCCCGAAAAATAGCGACGTATTTTGGACCGCAGAAAGTGTGATTCTTTTGTTGTTTTCTGAGTGGCCACTGGGGACACGGAAGGATGACAAGGAGCAGAGTTGCCCGGCCGCCTCCCTCAGCAACCCCCAAGCAAGCACCGTGGAGCCCAGAGCAGGCTCAGCCCTCCCAGGGTGCATGCCAGAGCAGGAAGACGAGGGCAGGGCCACCCGGCCACCCCCAAGCGAATGCTGCAGAACCCAGCCCAGTCCTCCTGGGGCACGCACCAGAGCAGGGCAGAGGTGGCTGGTGTGATGGAGCTAACAACAACAGCTTTCATACGCTATGGGATAATTCGAGGGAAATGGGTAGGTGTGATAAAGCTCTTAAGCTCCCCCTACCTTCTTTACTCACCCAAAAGCATATTTTATGAATGTAAATATGTTGTAAAAGAAACAGGATTCCATCATCAACCATCTTCTGAAACAGAAACAATTATATGATGCTTCCAGATGCTGAATAAGCACAGCATCTAGAACTGGTTCACATATGCATGTCTACTACTTTACTGCTGTTGCATCAAATGTTAAATTCTATATAGGATTAAAGGGCAAGTTGCTAATATTGCTTTAAATACATCAGGAATGGGGGGGCTGAGAGGTGGTGACACCTTCAGACAACAAAGGAATTAAAGAAGAATTGAAAAAAGACAGGGAGATTGCCAACAGCCTAAATTAATTATGATTTGAATCATTCTTCATCGAAACCATTGTTTGGGAGGAGGTTATCTGAGGAATTATGTCTAATAAAGTGACAAAAGAATGAAGTTTTAGAGCTAATAGCTATGCAGTATTTGCCTGAGAGTTCTCAAAGCACTTTGAATGTGAAATTGCTAACGTTTAACAAAAATATATTTAAAACCAACCATCTTAGGGCCTTGCTAGACCTACCACATAATCTGGTGGGGAGTAGGGGCGACGGCGGACTACAGCTAGCGTGCGTCGTCGCCCTTTTCAAGACGTAACACGCGACGGAGTAAGGGAAAAAATAAAGGGTTCCACGCTCCCCTTGCCCCTGATTTTCCCCCAACAATGCCTGAAGCCCCCCCTGCCCACTCGCTCGCCATGCCCGTCCCCGCTCGTCATGTCCGTCCCCAATCCGCCATGCCCAATCCCCCATCCCTGATGCCCGTCCCCGATCGCCAAGCCCTGTCCCCGTCCTTGTCCCCCCAGTCCCCGATGCCCGTCCCTGCTCCCCAGGCCCTGTCCCCATCCTTCTTCCCTCCCCATCCCCGATGCCCGTCCCCGCTCGCCAGGCCCTGTCCCCATCCCCGATGCCCGTCCCTGCTCCCCAGGCCCTGTCCCCATCCTTCTTCCCTCCCCATCCCCGATGCCCGTCCCCGCTCGCCAGGCCCTGTCCCCATCCCCGATGCCCGTCCCCGCTCACCAGGACCTGTCCCCGTCCTTCTTCCCCTCCATCCCCGATGCCTGTCCCCGTTCTTCTCCCCCCTCTCTCCTGCCATGTCCGGTCTTTCCCCCAGCCCCCGTCTCCCCCCCCCCGTGATTCCCCCCCCCCAGCCCGATGGGCACAGCGCTCCTATGAGTGCTGTGCCCAGTCTGTGGCTTCTCCCAGCTACTTGTGAGTAAGCGAGCAGCCGGGAAAAGCCATGGACCCTGCTAGACTTTCTGCAGCCCCGGCCTCAGTCCGGGGCTGCGGAAAAGCCGGGCCATAACCACATCCGGTTATCCTGGGTTAAGGGAGGACTTAGCCCGTCCTGACCCCAGGATCCCCTGTGCGTCATCTGGATGCACAGGAGGGGGACTGGGCTTCACACCGGGCTAACGCCTCATCTAGCAACGGCCTTACATTAATAGGCAGCCAATCTAACATTGTATTGTTCTTGTTAAAGGATCCAGGTAAAGGATACAGGAAACTGCAGGTTTGTCACCCTAACTTTTGCCTCAAAAACTTTTGGCTAGAACTGTTGAACATATAGAAGAAAAGGCTGTGCTTGTTGTGACTCCTGAGCTTTCTGACATACACCCTCTGGCAAATTGACACAAGTCACCTAAGACAGTGAGACTTCTTTATTGCAGGAAGTCCCACGGCAAAGGCTTAATGGTTATACACTTCATAAATCATATAGCTGATGGTCAGTAGCTATAGGTTCTATGTAATTGCAGAACTGAAATTCTCCACTGAAATCTCTGAAGCTCAAAACAAAAGGGAAGGGCCTCAGGATTCCTGGTTTTGGTCTTCCCAGGCAATCGAAGACACAAATCTCCACAAATAACACAGGGAACTGGGATGACTCCTGGGATCATCCCTCCCAGGCAATCAAAAACAAGAGTTCTAGAAAAGGCCCAAACTTTTTATTGCAATTGACAAAGACAGTCGAAGACTAAGGCCATTGCTAGACGGGGCTGTAGCGCGTGTTACATACTGGCGGCGTCTTTACAGATCCACATGACGTTCACTGGGATCTGTGTTCATCCTGTAGTGAAACCTCTGTTCTGGCGTGTTTTATGAAACAGCTTTAAGCCCGGCTTTTTCTGTCGGCGTGCGCTAGTTTGGATACGGGAGGCGGAGGTGTGGGACGAAATGAGGTCAGCGCAGTTTCCGGCGAGGTCAGCACTGGTCAGGAAAAGGCGTGCTAAGGGGAGTGGTCAGCAGTTTCAGCCAAACCTCCTCCTCCTTTTGTGCCCCATCTGCAGCTGTGGCAGCGGCGCAGTGTGGTGGCATTTTTTTTAACCAAACAGGTCCGCTTTGCGCACGAACGGAGGACCAGAAAAGTGGCTGGTGAGCTGCTGGGGGGGTGTGGTGGATGTGTGGGATATGTGCAGCTCGGTACCTCTGTGTGGGTCACTTTTTGGGAAGGCGGGCATCCAACTGTAATGGGAAGTTGGTGACCTGTCGTGGGGGGCAGCCGCAGGTACCGTCCTCATGCCGGTGGTTTAGGCTGCGCAGATGATGTAAAGGTGAGCGGGGAATGACGGACACGGTAGAGGCATGCAGGGCTGTGTGCCTGTTGGTGTGGGTACGCAGCAGCTGGCTGTAAGGGGGCAACAAGCGAGGGTGGGCAGCCATTTTCCAGCAGCCACATGGCGGCAGGCGGAAGGCCAGGGAAGCATCAGCCCAGGGGTGGGCACGTGCCCTGGGGCCCCTTTACACTGTGTCAATACACTCCCCTATCCTTCCGACTGCATTTGCTGGGGGGGAGGAGTGACGGTGGCAGGCTGCTGATGCTGGTTTCGCACCTCCGCTGGTGCGGAAACTGACGAGCCCCCCTTCTTTCTACTGGGCCCGTGTGTAGGTATCAGGAATGGCTCCGAAAGGGAGGAGGGTGACTTGGGGACACCAGGAGATTCTAGATCTGCTGGACATTTGGGGAGAACAGAGGATACAGGAGCAGCTAAGGGCTAGCCACCGCAACTTTGATGTGTTCCAACAAGTGGCACGGGAGATGGGCAAGAGAGGCCATAAGCGAACCGCAGAAGAGTGTCGCACTAAAACCAAGGGCATGCGGACAGAGTACCGGCGTGTGAGGAACCATAATGTGGGTTGGCTCCATAGGATGGGGGGGAAGGGCACAGGGCCGGTCATTGCTGGCAAAACTCAGAGGCATGATGGGAGATGTAGGCGCAGAGTGCCCATGCAGACGACTGTCCTCGGATCACAGTACGCCTGTCATCACCCCCGAAAGCAAATGACAGCATCCCTGCCTTGTCAATGTTGCCGCTCAACAATGCCACTCTTTCCCATCCTCCTGCCACCGCTGGCCACGCCCCCTGTGGGTCATCCCCCAATCTTAACTGGCTCCCCTGTGCCCAGCCTGAGGGTGGTGGTGGCATGGAACAACAGCAGCAGCGCCACTTCAGCTGCCGCTGCTGCGGACACCACAGCCGCAGCCGCCGATCTACGCGGATTGCGCTCTTTCGCACTTGCGCAAATCGTGCCACGGGCGGGGAAAAAACCCCTGGGAATCATGCCGGTGTGGCTGTGCAACCTGTGCTTGACCCGACAGCACCACAACCGGAGCAAACTCCCGCAACCACCCCCCTCCAACACGGGATAATCCACACAAGGTGTGGACCATGAGGCGTCACACCTAAAAAGGAAAATCCGGTTTCACCCCTCCTCAAGCACGGAACACCCGGTAGGTCTAGCAAGGCCCAAAGTAAAACATTCCTAAATAAATCAACTGAAATGTACAGAATAGATACCTTAAGGTAGCCACCCAGAAACAAGCTTCCAACATAAGAAAGTTAGTTGCGTCCTTGTTGTCATTGCTAGTGACAAAACCTCAGCCACAAGTAATGTTACTGATGGAATTTTATCTCATTAGAAAATTGCCAGGACAGCTGAATGGAACTCCCACTTTTAGAGGTAGAATACCAGATACAGGGACATTTAGGAAAGGGGGGCTATTGCTTTGACAGCTTGCTTGTTCTCTTCCTGGGGGATCTGGGCAGCTACTATTAGAAACAGGATGCTGAATGAGTTGGACCCTTGGTCTGATCCGGAATGGTTCTTCATCACCATAGGTAGAACATCAAACACCATGGGTAGAACTTTTCTAACACATCATATCACCTCAAGAAGAATGCTTTTTATAGAATCTGTTCATATGTGGACCATGCCTAGGAGTTCAGACTATGTTCAGATACACCTTTATTGCCACTGCACTCATGTAGTTTTGCACCATGTTGGGCCTTCAATTTCTAAACCTTCTTCCCACACTGCTATGGCAATGTTTGGAAGCCAGAAGCATGGTTTTAATGTATTGATATAGAGTATCATGTATGTGCAAGGCCCTTTAAGAAGTGCAAGAGGATACATTCCTATGCTCTGGGCCCTACAAACTATAATCCCGTACAGAGTAAACAACAGAGGAAAGGGAGGGAAATAGAGCCATGGATAAAAAGGGGGAGAATATGTGATTTCTTCCATTACATGTACTTAGGATATGTACAGTAGGATATGAGGACAGATGTATTTAATTGTCACCTCCCCTCTTTGAACAACCAGGTAGTAAAAATCCACCTTGCCTACATGCTTCAAGGTCCCGAAATGTACTATGGTGGTAAGAACTTCCAGAGTTTTATCCATGTTAAGATGGTCACAGGAAAATCAAGCAAGAGCCTTACAGATGAACAAATTTTGCAGCCTAAGCTTTCATGGACTCCACTTCACTATTTGCATGGCGATAAACAGCACCAGTCATGAAAAAGAGATAACTTCACCATTGTGGTAATGTAAGACAGTCCCTTACTTGCATTTTGCAACTACATTCATAAGAGAGCCAGTATAATTTAGTAGTTAGTGTGTTGGACTGGGAGACCTGGGTTCTAGTATCTAGTCCTATATGGCTCGGGTCCAGGTTATTTGAAAGAACGTATTCTCCCTTATGAGCCTGCCCGTGCTTTGAGATCTTCTGGAGAAGGCCTTCTTTCAGTCCCACCATCTTCACAGGCGCGCTTGGTGGGAACATGTGAGAGGGCCTTCTCGGTGGCTGCTCCAGTGCTCTGGAACTCTCTTCCCGGGGAAGCTAGGCTGGCTCCCTCCTTGATGGGCTTTCGGAAGCAGGCTAAAACTTTTTTGTTCCAGCAGGCCTTTGGAGAATAATCTAGCCCTCCATCTATGTTAATTTCTTATAATTTTGTTGTGTATTTTAAATGTTTATGGTTTTGTTTCCCCCCCCCCCATGTATATTTTAAACTTTGTAAGGCCACCTTGAGGCCCAGCCTCTCCCTTTGGATCGAGGCGGGGATCAACATTAGTACAGGAATCAACACATTTAAAAAATTATTGATTTTACATTAATCTGGGTAGGCCTGCCGGAAAAGGCTAGTCTTCAAAACTGCCTTAAAATCACAGAGACAGTTAATATTACGAATCTCCTTCGGCAGGCCATTCCATAATCCAGGAGCGACAGAAGAAAAGGTCCTCTGGGAAACTGATGTCAGCCTAGGGGGGATCTACACTACTGCTTTAAAGCGCTTTATAACAGTTTTGACAACTGTTGGGGCCCAGGACACACTGCATATACAGGTTTCAAAACGTTTTCAAAATGCTTTAAAGTGCTTTAAAAGCAGTAGTGTAGATCCCCCCCCCCCCAGTCTTGGCTGACTGAAGTAAATTCTCCCCAGAGGACCTGAGTGTGCGGGGCGGACTGTATGGGAGAAGGCAATCCCACAGGTAACCTGGACCCAAACCATTTAAGGCTTTAAAGGTAATGACCAACACTTTGTACTTTGCCAGGAAACTAATTGGCAGCCGGTGGAGTGATTTTAATTTTGGGGTAATATGCTCACCCCTAGATGTACCGGTGACCAACCTGGCTGCCATATTTTGAAGTAGTTGAAGTTTCCGAACTAGGTACAATGGTAGCCCTATGTAGAGCGCATTGCAGAAGTCAAGCCTTGAGGTTACCAGCACGTGCACTACTGTCTCTAGGTCTTCTGACTCTAAGAAGGGGCGCAGCTGGCGTATCAGCCGAAGCTGATAGTTGGCACTCCTGGCCGTTGCATCTATCTGAGCTGTCATTTGGAGCGACGGATCCAGGAGCACCCCCAAACTGTGAACACAGTCTTTCAGGGGGAGTGTAGCCCCATCCAGAACTGGCTGACACACCTCCAAACCTAGGTCAGAGCCCTTGACAGCAAGCATACTCTGTTTTGTCTGGATTCAGCTTCAGTTTGTTTTCCCTCATCCAGCCCATTTCAGCCTCCAAGCATTCATTCAGAGGAGACACACTAGCCTTAGATGATGCTGTTATTGAAGGCATAGCGAAATATATTTGGGTGTCATAAGCATACTGATAGCACCCTGCCCCATGCCTCCGGATTATCTCTCCCAGCGGTTTCATGTAGATGTTAAACAGCATTGGGGATAGGATGGCACCTTGTGGTACGCCATACAACAGCTCCTTTTTTGAGCAACTATCCCCAAGCATCACCATATGGAATCTACCTGAGAAGTAGGACCGGAACCACTGCAGCACAGTGCCCCCGATTCCCAAACCCCTCAGGCATTCCAGAAGGATACCATGGTCGATGGTATCGAAATTTAATTTACATAGATTATTTTTTAAACATTAAAGTGTAATTAGGATGCATATTTCTAAGCTTAGGTCATTAGACCGCCCATCATTACATATGTTTCATAAAATAAGCAAAGGGCATGTCTAAAACAAACAAACAAAAAAAAAAACCCATTTCCACACCATTATTTTATAATGCAAAGGAAGTAACATTGAGTACAAAGAAAAAAAAGCCGTCTCAACTTCAATCAATCCACATGGTAGGGGAGGAGTATCATTCAATAAAAAAGGAAGCTAACACATTTATGATCTGGCTTGGAGACAAAATGTTCTCTCTTTAAAGCAATCTTGGGGGAAAATATATAGAGAAGTAAAGTAAAATAAGCCCTCCCGTCGCTCCACCTCAGCCATTCACTGGACAAGTAAAAGTCATTATAGAGGCATATTGGAAAAACACCAACACTCACGCTGAGCCTACCGTGGCATTTTAAAGAAACTCAATCAACTAGAATTGCAGCTGATTATGGTTTTGTTTTAAAATGCCCATAGAAACAGCCTATTTCTATATAGAACAAACTACAGCACTCACAACCCAATGCTGCTGCCATTGAAAAGTTAAAAGAAGAAAGGCGGGATCGTTCACTCTGCACACACACAAAACTGGTCACAAAATGAGATACCATCCAATCACCACCATGTAGGAAATTATTTGGAGGAATATCAATGCAGTAATCTCTGTGACTACAACAGCTGGTAAAAGCGATGCCGTGGTTGGAAAAATCACTCCAGAGCACTGATGCCCTCCAGTTGTTTTGGCCTCCAATTCCCATAATCCCTCAACATTGGCTATGCTGATGGGCCAAAACATCTGGAAGACCCCTGCTCTACGAAGTAGTGAAAAAATTTCCAGAATGTCAAGATCAGAAAAGAACCTGGCATCCCTGGCCTCATTTAACAGCATTTAACAACATACGCTAAGTTTGTTTTTTAATGGACCCCAGAACTGTCGTTGTTTAAAATGGATACTGTTTTACACTGTTGTTGTTATATTTTTGATGGTTTTAAATTTGTATACTTTTTAATGTTCACTGTTTTAACTTTTGTAAACCGCCCAGAGAGCATTGACTATGGGGAGGTATATAAATTTAATAAATAAATAAATAAATTCACAATTTGCACAGGGTGCCCAGGAAGTTCAGAGGCTTCTCAGATGGCACACTCCACTGCTTCCAGGATAAGGGGGGCATACTGAGAGCACCTTACATGAAGGCTCCCCAAATCCTGAGTGGTTCCTGAGCTTAGAGCACACTGATGGACATGCTTATGGGGCCACTAATGGTGGTTGGGAGATGCTGAGTAGGAGCCAGCCGTAATGGAATGAAAGATGATCTGCCTTCAGTAGCAAACAGTAGCAGAGAGCGGAAATGACAGTATTATTTGCTGAGATTGTGCGCTCCTAGGAAAAGAGGGTGGCTGTGGACAAGTGGGCACCTCTGCCATGCAGAGACGTATAGGGGTACCACTGCTTCTCATGCCAAAAGACAGTAAATGCAAATCCCAATAGGCCAAAAATAAGTGGCTACTTTGCATCATCTCTCAAAGACCAAGGCCATTGCTAGACGAGGAGTTAGCCCGGTGTGAGGCCTGGGCTCCCTGCTGTGCATCCAGATGACGCACAGGGGATCCCGGGGTCCGGCCAGGCGAAGTCCTCCCCTGACCCGGGATAAGCGGATCCGCTTATGGCTCAGCTTTTCCGCAGCCCTGGGCTGAGGCTGGGGCTGCGGAAGGTCTAGCGACTTCCATGGCTTTTCCCAGCTGCTCGTGAGTAGCCGGGAGAAGCCATGCACTGGGCACAGCATTCCATAGGAGCGCTGTGCCCGGGGGGGGGGAATCCCGGGGGGGAGATGGGGGCCAGGGGAAAGAGCGGACCTGGCAGGAGAGATGGGGGGGAAGAGCGGAGCCAGGGTGGAGAGATCACGGACGGGGGCGCGCGGAGGGGGCATTAGACATGGCAGGCGGGTGATCGGGTGGGCATGGCGAGTGGGCAGGGGGGCATCAGACATGGCGGACGGGGGGAAGAAGAATGGGGCCAGGGCATGGCAAACGGGGGGGGGGAGAACAACAGGGCCAGGGCATGGCGAACAGGGACGGGGATGGGGGATGGGGGATGGGCATGGCGAGCGGGGCCGGGCATGGCGAGCGGGGCCAGGGCATGGCGAGTGGGGGGAGGACAGGCAGGCAGGGGGGCATCAGGCATTGTGGGGGGGAAATCAGGGGCAGGGGGAGTGGGGAAACCTTTATTTTTAAAACAAAAACACTTACTGTTCCGTTGGTGCACTTCTGCGCACATGGCCCTTTAAGGCAAAAAAAAATGGAGGATGCAACAGGGCTTCCCTCAACCCCGTTGTGTCTTACGTGTGGATGGGGCCTACAGGCCGCGCTACTTCTAGCGCAGCCTGGCCCCTCCTCCCATGTGGATTATCAGGTAGGTCTAGCAAGGCCCCAAATGTCAAATAGGTTGGGGGAGAAGAACACAGAGGGCAATCCCGTAGTAAAAAGGCAGTTGCCAATGGGAAAATGCCTCACGCTGACACAGAAATGCCTTCCTCACAGTGTCCAGGCACTAAGGTTGAATCACTCACTGACAGAGCACATTGCTTGATGCATGCTGCCCTTCTCCACAGTGCAAGAGAAGGCCTTTCTGGATGTTGTGAAAGAACTGTGCCCTGGTTCGGGGGTTTCTTCTCGCTGCCATATTAGTGAAACCTCCATTCCAGCCCTTGATTCTGACATCAGAAGAGTACTATATCAGGATTTGGAATGTGCATTTGGAGATAGTGTACCTTTAATTAGTGACACATGGTCAAACAATCAAATAAAGCCAAGTTCCCTGCGTAATGGGGAGCAGTGAATTGTGAGGCACGCTGGCCAGCAGCAAAGGGAGAAAGGCTGGCAGCTAAAAGAATATAGTGTAGGTACCAGGTGAACCTCCTTAGGTAGGGTGACCATATGAAAAGGAGGACAGGGCTCCTGTATCATTAATAGTTCTATTGAAAGGGGAATTTCAGCAGGTGTCATTTGTCCACATGCAGCACCTGGTGAAATTCCCTCTTCATCACAACAGTTAAAGTTGCAGGAGCCCTGCCTTCTTTTGTTTCTGGTCACTCTAGTATAGCTCCTGCAGCTTTAACTGTTGTGATGAAGAAGGGATTTCATCAGGTGCTGCATGCATACAAATGACACCTGTTGAAATTCCCTTTCAATACAACTGTTAAAGATGCAGGAGCCCTGTCCTCTTTTCCATATAGTCGCCCTAAGGTTCTTAGGGAGCCCATTCCACATCCGGGGTGCCACAGCAGAGAAGGCCCTCCTCCTGGTAGCCACCTGCCTCTACAGGAGCTTGCTACCAACAAACACCTCTTCGATGAGGAAGGATATAAAATACATGGCTGTTTCATTCCATGAACCAAAGTTCAGGGATGGCTGCAAAGGAAGAAGGAATTGCTGCAAAAAAAAAGGACAATCACTTCCTAAGTCTGTACAACTATTTAAATGAAAAAATTATGGAGTATTATAAGAGGGATGGGCCATGGCCAGATCAGGAGGAACGGAATGATAGGACTGCCTCCCCTGAATAGCTGCAGCAGCAATTTCACCAACAGCAATTGTGAGGTCTGTACAGCAGGACAGACAGTAACATCAGGGGGGAAGTTCTTCTTGTACTCCTCATTGGCAATGCAACTAGGCATTACGGGAGAGGAAAGCAGTGCAGAAAGACAGTGACAGACAAGTTCTGGTTATGGTTTACATGTGGCCAAGCAGGAACTGGGGGGTGGGGTGGGTTTACATCCGGGATAGTATCCCTGTGATACATGCCAGACCAGAGAACAATTTTCGCCTTTATTTGGATAGCGTGGAGTTTGGCTGTATCTGACCAAAGTTGCCATTTGGCATCTATGTTGCCCAGAATCCAGTATGTGTTCTGAAAGACTTTTTTCCACCATTGGAAACATTGTCACCAAACCTAGAAACAGACTAACTCCAGAACGTGCCTTTAGATGGTCTAACAGGAAATGGATTCCTAAGCAGAATGTCCATCTGCAACAATTGTCGGAGGAATTCTGTCTATCAAGAGATGAGAGGACTATTTTGATGTCAAAGATATGCCAAATGATGTTATTCAAAATTCTGAAAAGCAATAACAATGATTTGCATGCATATGCTCAAGTTCTGTAATAATGGCCTGTTCATTCTATAGATTACATGCAACATACACACACACAGCTCTAAATACTTTGTATCACAGTTTTCAAGACTCATTTCACAAGATCAGAAATTATAAAAGCAATAAAGGGACAAAACCTTAAGAAAAAAATCAGAATGTAATAAACTTGAATTCTTTGCAGTCCCTGTCAAAGGAAACATGACTGCAGCACACACAAAAATGCCATTCAGTTGCCAAGACAAACATACAAAATATTATGTAATTTCCAGAAGAAATTGTGTTCTTCACTGCAAATTGATCTAATTTTCAGAGCGGGGGAAAAAAATCTGATTTCGTAATTTTATGAATGACAATATGGACAACTCCATCCAATCAACAGAAACTACGTGGAACGGATTATATAAAATTCAAACATCCCTACATGGAGAAATATCTATATTCATGATGCCTATTAACTGGCCAATAATTCCATCTTTTTCATGTAAAAGCCCAAAACAACATTTTGGTTTTGCAAATCTATGTTCTGCTTATTTTTGAGAAGCCCAACTAAACTAGTGCACTGGGCCTCTTACCTGAAGAGGGAGCCCTTGTTCCAAATTTTACTTTAAGAAATAAAATAGAGAAAAAACCTGAAGCAAATCTGATTCTGTATTTGTGTACAGTATTCCTGTATCTCAGTTCTCCACCTTCTTCTTCTTTTCAATCAGGTATCCCCAATAGTTTTTCAAGGATTTGTTTCCAACACGTGCTATTCTCTATACCTGCCCAACTCTTTTGCTAGAGACCAATCCTCAAGCCTACTTGTAACTAATACATCAGTGAGTTTTAAAACAGAAGTCAACACTATCAGCCAGTTAGTCACTATTAAGACCAGGGGGCTGTCTATATGCTCTGGAAGCCCTGAGGTGGCTCTGAAGTGGCACTGCATCAATTATACAATGCAGCAGCCACCTCGAAGCCACCGCAGGGCTTTCCAGAGAAGCTCCACATTTTAAAAGTTGGGGACTTATTCTGACAGTAATGATTACTGTATATTGATTTGTTTTATGAATTCTACCATCCCTTTGGGGAGGGGGTTTGTTAGTTTATTGTTGTTGTGCTGCAAATAAAAGAATTTATTTTAAAGAAAGAGATCCACAGCTAACAATCATTCACTACTATATCTCGATCCAAAGGGAGAGGCAGGTAAGAAATAAATAAATAAAATTATTATTATTATTATTATTATTATTATTATTATTATTATTATTATTATCTAGTGTGCTGTTGTGTATAGTTAGAATACAAGATATATTTTCTGCCATTCCTGTTTCCTTGGCCTTTTCTACACCTAAGGATTATCTCAGGAAAATTGAGGGGTCGTCCCTGCCTGCTCCCAGGATCCCCTGTGTGTCATTTGGATGCACAGGGATGATCCCGGGACGATCCTGGGATAAATGGCTGATGTAGACATGCCCCTAGTGTTTTTCCCTGTTTGGGAAAATGTAGTGTTTTGTAAAATCTGAAAAATCCAGTAAGGCTTTTGCGGCAGATATGGCAATCTTGACTCTGAAAAGCAGCAATAGCAGTTATATGGCTCCCTACCAGAGGCTTGTTATTATGATTAATTTAGCTTTTGGGGAGCTACAGTGCAAATCATGCAATAACATTAGGAGTCGCAAATATTAGGAGTGTGTTATTGGTTTCCCCCTCATCTCATAGGAATAGATGATTGAAATACTGGGTAATAGCCTGCACTTAATGTCCACACATTAGCTCTTCTTTTTCTTTCCTTTTTACTTAGTGTGAAAGTAACATGTTTTAGAAATGTTCACTGGAAAAAAAACCTTCGTTGGTCTTTTTCTTGACTGTGTTTTTTGCTGGCTGTTCAAGTACTGTTCACTACCAAACTGGCAGCATCTTCAACATCAATTGTTCTAAAACTGCATCACACCCAATCAACAGTCATGACGACTTCATGATGTCATGCAGTCAGTCAGATTTAACTATGTGATTTCACAAAGCCAATGCAGAGTGAAGATAAGACTTCCTGCCTTCACTCTGAATTGGCCAGTGCTGTCTCTCTCGTTGAAGCCTCTCTTTCAACAATCATGAAACGAGGAGCTTCTTCACATCTGAAAAAAAGCTACAGCAAAAAATCCCCTCAGCCCCGCCTTAAAGACTAGATATATGTTGTAGCCATTTACTTACTTTAATATTTCCAAATTCAGAGAAACCAGTTTCATTTGTAATATATGAACATGGCCTACAATTCTATTCATAGTCACACAGCTTTAGCCTTATTTCACAAATGAAGCAAATGCCATCCAGATGGAACTACTTCTTTTACATTGCTCAATACAATTCCTGAAAATTCTGTCCTACAACATTCTTTGGGGAAAGATTTGTTTATTTCAACTTCATCCTCCTGATTTTGATTCGTTTTGCTTCCTTAAGAAAAACTCCTAAGGAATGTGCAAAAGCATTAGAAATGGTGGAATAGAGAGACAGAGCACAGGATGCAAACATCATGGTAAATCATTTCAACACCATGTGAAACTAACCTGCTGTATATTGATTTGTTAAAATATTGATTTTTGAGTTTTAAAATCAAAATGTAAAGTCTAAGGGAAACATACTAATGATTTTTTTAAAAAAATTAAAATATTTCTGTATTGCCTTATTGCCCTTTCAAAGAGATCCAAGGCAGTTCAAAATACACAGAGATCAATATCAATACCACACCAACAAATGGAAACAGCTGATAAAATAGCTAACAGAACAATCAACAAATAGGATTCTTTCTCGGATTTACCCATATGATGGATCATTGATGTTTTAAAAATGGCATACCAATTTAGGGGCTATACACAATTGTACTGGCTGTTAGTTAATGAGTCCGTATAAACAAAGTCCTTAACTGTCTGGGTTCTACAACCCATGATGGTGTCTTTTCCTGCTTGTCATCCCAACATGTAAAGAATGTCACCATGAAGAACCTTGATGGCGGGGCCTTCTCTGTAGCAGCACCCACCCTCTGGAAATCCTCCCTCATGTGGTTCATTAGGCAGAAAACGTAATAATTTTTAAACACCTCCTAAAAAACATATATTTTTAAACAAGCCTTCCATGGACTGTAATTTATTCTTGTTTTATGTGATTTTAAAGTTTTAATCTGGATTTTATGGTTTTAGTTGTAAACTGCCCAGAGAGCTTAGGCTACTGGATAGTATAAATATGTAATAAATAACAATAACAAAATAAATAATATATCAGCCCCTCACCTTTAAAATCTGGGGGCAGGGGCAAGCCTGGTACTGCACGAAATCTCTCTATCTTGCTTTGTAAGTTTTCTTTTCAAACTCATTCTCCTGACATTTTGCAGCCTTGACACCATTTTGTTTTGTTTTTAATTTGGAAGGATATGCCCTGCACTCTTTTTTTCAGCCCTGTTGATGTGAGTTGACTCATAGGGCTGGGCAAAGCTGGTAATAGGCCCAGGCCAGATGGGAAATGTACCGTATTTCTTCGATTCTAAGACGCACTTTTTTCCCCAAATAAACATCTCTAAAAATGGAGTGAGTCTTAGAATCAATGGCATCTTAGAATCCAAGCAATATGGTAGGCCCCATTTCAAACTGCTCATTAAGTATTTTTAATCAGTTCTAAATACATATGAACTAGAACGATTTATAAAAAAAGGTAATGGCAAGCACTTTTATTCAAGATGTATATAAGACATCACTGCTTCACATTCAGAGCTATTTTGTAACAAATCTTTACCAAAGAGTCCCCCTTTGCTTCTACCATGGGGACTTGGAGTAGGACCCCTCAAAATCATAGGCCCATGCCAACTGGCCCCACTGGCCCCCATCCTCTGCCAAGCCCTGTATCTAATGCAACTGAAATACTTGTTTTGAAAAGCTCATTACATAGGAAGCTGCTGTATACATGCTACTTGATAATCTGGAAATGCCAGAGATTTTGAACCTGGGTTTTTATGCATGCAAAACAACTTCCCAATGGAACCAAACCCTGATGCCAGGCTTGGAAAGAAATTTAAAGTCCAGGGTGATACTTCAGTCTTGAACCACTATAATTAACACTGCATGTGAAATGATAGAAAATTACTACATTTTTATTGGATTCAAGTGCTGGATCATTAATGCTTTGCATACTTAAAAAGCAATATGATTTAGGTTTCCAATTTTAATTCTATTCTTTTCCCACCCCTTTTGCTTACATTAACCTGGAAGATTATTCTGCTGCTTGTATTATCCTCAGTTGAGCATTGATTTCTGAAATGGTTGCCTGCCAAATTGAGAGGTCAAACTGAAGTGTACATTTTCAATTACAGATTGGGCAAGAAAGGGATTTGTGCAGATTAGAAATGCCTTTTTTTATCAGCAAACAGGTTCTTCCTTGCAACTGTTCTACAATAACATTTCAAACTGGAAATCTTCCATGCTATGATAATTATCTCTGTTATTACTGGAATGTCTGAAGGTGACCTTCCGAATCTGTTTCTAAAAATAAAAGGAAAAAAGGGGGAGAAAGAAAAAAGACTTGCCATTATTTAGCCAAAGGTCAGGTGTTTATTTATATTTTTATTTAACTGCTTTGCACAGTGAAAGCTGAGATCCTCATAATGTGGGATACCATTTACAAATTTGAAGAAGAAAAAAACTTTTGAAGCTGACGATCAAAAATATTTTGTTCTACACCATCATGGACCAGCCACTTCCTGTTCCATAAGTGGAAAGGAAACCAGGCAAAATTGGGTGCCTCCCACTACTTTTTGCCCTTCTCTTCTTGTGATCTTTTCTGCTGCAACTTGGTGAAAGTCTTTTTTTTCCTGGCTGTCTCCACCAAACCAGCCTTAAAACTCTCTGGGTCTCAGGTAACTACTTCAGGTAAGGTAGGTTGGCTATTAGACATGGTAATCCAAAATGGAAAGAGGCCACAATGTTTTAAACAACAAAGTTTAAAATTTTACTGAAGAAAATATTAATTGTAGAAAGTTTTAAATCTGAATGGATACAAACACACACACACCTATGGCAACTGGTAATCAAACAACCAGAGGTAAGCTCACCAGTACCCCTGTACCAGCAATATCTTACTCTCATAAGTCCATTTATCTCTCACCTAGGGCCTTGCTAGACCCTGCCGGATAAGCCTGCAGGGAGGCGCGCCGCCCCGCCTCCTAGACGGCCGACGCGCAGGGACTGCGGAAGCCCTGTAGCATCGGCCATTTTTTAAATTTTTTTGTTGTTGTTGTTGTTGTTAAAGGGGCCACGTGGGCCCCGAAGACTCTGGACAAGGTAGGTGGGTTTTCTTTTAATTAAGCCCCCCCATCCCCTCCCGATCCCCTCCCATGCCTCCTGCCCACTCTTTCCCCGCCCTCCCTCCCCGTCCCCGTCCCCGTCCCCTGTGTCGCCCTCCGCCCTCCCTCGCCGTCCCCTGTGTCACCCTCCGACCTCCCCCTCTCCTGCCGGTCCGGCCTTCCCCCCTATCTCCCCCCTCCCGGGATCCCCTCGGCCCGATGGGCACAGTGCTAAGCGCTGTGCCCAGTCCGTGGCTTTTCCCAGCTACTCACGAGTAAGCAAGTAGCCGCAAAAAGCCACGGACCTTGCTAGACGTTCCGCAGCCCTGGGGCTGCGGAAAAGGCGCGCCATAAGCGACTTCGCTTATGGCGCGTTAAAGGAGGCTTCAGTGCGCCTTGACCCCGGATTCCCCTGTGCGTCGTCTGGATGCACAGCAGGGAAACTGGGCCTCACAGCGCGCTAAGGCCTCGTCTAGCAAGGCCCCTAGACTCGATCTACCTCAAGTAGGATATAACATTTTGAAGTGGTTTGAAAATGTAGGGTGAGCATATGAAAAGGAGGACAGGGCTCCTGTATCTTCAACAGTTGCACAGAAAAAGGAATTTCAGCAGGTGTCATTTGTATATATGGAGGACTTGGTGAAATTCCCTCTTCATCACAGCAGTTAAAGCTGCAGGAGCTATACTGCAGCTATACTGTGACCAGATTTAAAAGAGGGCAGGGCACCTGCAGCTTTAACTGTTGTGATGAAGAGGAAATTTCACCAGGTTCTCCATATATACAAATGAAACCTGCTGAAATTCCCTTTTCAATACAACTGTTAAAGATACAGAAGCCCTGTCCTCCTTTTCATATGGTCACCCTTCTGATGACAGTTTCCTCTGCCAGTCCAATTGACTTTTGTACATTGAATGGGACGGGGTGCCCCAACAATACTATTATAAAGTGGTAATGTAGATCCTGCCTTAATTCTCCAGTGCAGACCCAACCTCTGCCTTCTCTCTGCCTTCTGATTTTCTGCTCTTTGTCTTAGGCTTTTTATCATAAAATAAGTTATATTCCTGCCCCCATTGCCACCAATCAGGAGGCTTCACCTTTCCCATAAAATTCCCTTTCCTATCCAGAGTCCTATATCTGTGGTGACCTGTGGAAAGGGGGGGCCTTCTAGGAATCTGGTAAGCTGCTTTGAAAAACACTTCAGAGGGAATATGGACTCCAAGGTTTTCAAAAATGAAACATCCACACAAAGGAGATGTCTCCTACATTTCAGAATTCAGTATATTGTCGATGGTTACTCAGTCAATACCAATAGAGAAAAGTATAATCATTCACTCTATTATACTTTTCAAAAAAAAATGATGTGCTTTGACGTTAGCCAAAAAAACTGCAATCCTGGAGAAAGGCTGAAAGCACCCTTCAAGTGGCTGACAGGATTATGACATCACTGTTCAGTTTAGCCAGGTTTTCACTCTTCCTTCTTTTTGGATGGCTGAGAGAGAATTGAGGTGGAGGTGGGAATAGAAATCGAGGGATTACATATAAAAGCAAGATTGGGGGATTTAAAAAAATATTTATGTATTTATTTGCAAATAAGGAAGAACATCCCCAGCAAATACCATTATTTCTGTACGGAGAGACAATCTATCTAGCAGTAACTATTATTAAACTTATTGCGGCCTGTTAGATTAGCAGAGTTATACAACGGGCTTTATAGCAATGTCAGCTACAGAGTGCACAGAACAAGTTGCCATAACAACACTAAAGAAAACATCATATATCGCTAAATATACCATTGCCTAGTTTGCTAAAAATATAAAGAAGGGGGCATTCGTGACTAACAAATGGCAATCTGAAATGAGCAGGAAAACATTGAGGAGCTTATTGTTTCACTTTCCAATTTACTTTAGGATTTTAATCATAGTAAGTGCCATAACCATATAGCAAGAAAGTTGACTTGACATAGTAAAAACACATCCAGACCAATACAAAAAACTTTATACAGTACAAAAAGAAAACTCGTGCAGACGTACTGGTGTTTGAAGTGATATGGTACTAGAGCAAAAACAGGTCTTGTAAAAACTACTGGCTATATAAAATGCACTAGCAAAATAGCTTTTTTCAGGACTTACAGCATGTTTACTAATTGACTGAAACTAATTGAACCTATTAACAAAATACACCCTTAAGGTGAACAGAACGAAGTTAAGATTATTTAAACCCTCCTCCTAAAACAAGAAAATGTAAAATGAATGGTGCATCAATACAAAATGACCAAATAACGTAATGATAGAAAATGAATTCTAACTGTTCATTAAATGGTAAACAACTGAGATTGGATGGCTTACAAGCAATGAGAAACATAGTGGCAACAACCCACAAAATGTAGAAGTCTCTCTATTCTGTGCACCACTTAAGGAGGTGGGTTCATTTAATCTAGAAAAATCAATAAATTTAAAAGAGGCTCTTTCATGCTTAATTCAGCATTAATACCTATGAATGGAAATTAATCCACTTTGAGAAGGGCCTCTTAAGGTTCTTAAGGAATTTTAAGGTTCTTGAAGGTATCAGTCCTGGATCATCACCTGCATCTTTGCAACCAGCGGGTTATCTACACTACTGCTTTAAAGCACTTTATAACAGTTTTGACAACTGTTGGGGCCCAGAACACACTGCATATACAGTTTTCAAAATGTTTTCAAAGTGCTTTAAAGCGCTTTAAAAGCAGTAGTGTTGATCTCCCCCCCCCCCCCCCGGTGTCATACAGCAATCTTCTGGTGATCACAAGACTTTCCTAAACTGGATGGAGAAAGGTCTCCCTTTTTCTGGCATTCTACAAGAGTCGGAGGGAGAGTAAGGCCCCTTTCACCAACCTGCATTTTACCATCTTTATGTTAGGATTCTTTTCTTAGTTGCCTTGATTTTTTTTTTCTGTTGAAAAGGAAAAGCAGGAATAAATAGACAGACTAGCAAGTCATGATGCAGCTTGACTCTTGGGCAGGGGGAGGGTTTGATTTCATCCCCGAGAGCCCAGCCTGACCATTTCAGGGCAGCAGAAGCAGAGCACGTTGCCCTCCGTTGTCTCTCGTCAATCCAAACAAATTCTACCATCACGTCTCATGCAATCTGATGCTTATACCCTCTCCCATTGTGCTCCCTGTAGGGAGGGATCTGGGGATTTAAGTATTAGGTCGGAGGAAGGGCAGGACAGATTTCAGCACACCCAACAGACAGATAAATGGGCCAATATACTTTTTTGATTGGAAATATTCCTACTTTTCTCCTTCTTGGGCAAAGGCGTACTCTTTTTCACTAATGACAAACTAGAGTTACCTAGAATGTATTTACCCCTCCCTCCCTCTCAAACTCTCTCGCCCCTCCCTTTTCTCAGCAACAAGGTCTTGGAGGATCAAGGAGACATTCCTACTCCAGTCATGGAGGTGAGAACCATCACCCGTCATCCCCATTATCACCCAACAACAGAATTCCACTTTTTGTCACTTACAGCTCCTGGCTTCAAATACTTCAATGCATCATCAGAATCTTACAAGCCATTTTGGAAAATGATCGTCACCTCTCACAGGCAGCAGGTGGGAGGCCTTTACTTACTTACGGACAGACAGACAGACAACCTGCCAGTCTCAAATAGCTGCTCACATACTACAATGGACACCCCCAAACAGACAACAACACTGGAATCTGGCCTTTGGAGAAGACTTTGGAGATACTACAGAGCTTGGTGGGGACACCCAACAAGCCAAGAACTTTTCTTGCATTTAGGTTTCATTGCTTTAATAGTGTGCCAATGACTGAGAAATTATAGTAAAGTGTGTTTTTCCTAAGCTCCTGATGAAGGATATATTTCCGAAACGCATAGAGCAGATCGAAGAAATCATTAAAGATTAAAGAAAAGATTGTTGCTTAGCACCAGAGCTTGGCTCTCATTTTTTCATCGGTTCAGTGGTGGTCTTTTCCCTCTTTTTTGTACCAGGAATGGGACAGCCAGAGACATGATAGAATAAGGAAGGAACCTTGCAAAAGTGAGGACAACGTTTGTGAAAGGTTTCTCTTGCAAGCACTGAGTTCTTCTTAGGAGGGGGGATAGTCCAATGCCCCCCCCCACTTGTAATTCAGGTGCCATCACCACTGAATTACAAGTACCTAACTGAAAACCTATGCCATCCACATAAAATAATACAGACAATGGTACTCATCAAACTTTTAACCCTCCTAACACCATTCTCAAACCCAGCTCTTCAGTTTCACATTAGGGGATCTCTGAAAAAGTGATTTATACCACGCTTGTGAGTGGCCACTCCGGGAAGTTTGCAGGTCGATTTCATGACGTCATGAACAAACAGAACATCTCCCATCTTTTTTCCAGCTATCCTGTGGTTTTATAACAGAGAGCTTATCCAGGATCTATTCATGAAGGGTTTTTATTCTGCCACTAAACGGCACTGTTTCATTGCAGCCTATTCCTTTCAATGACATTCCCTTTTCAATTAAAAATCACGTGGTTCCTGTTCGTTGCTGTCTAAACTAGCCCATTTTGAACATGAAAAGATCCAAGACTAAGAAAGTGGGTTTTTTTCCTGATGTACTGTAAAGAACCTTTTGGTCTGTTCAGCCATTTTCTCAGTATAATCCATAGAACCTATTGCCCTGCCCCCCATCCTGTGATTTCCTATTATAATGGCAGAATGCATTTCAGTCTACTCACCTTTAACATAGGGCGACTACATTGGCTGTATCATAATGCATGCTTACTGAGCATTGACCATGCAGCAGATTGTTGTAGAAAAGGAAACTGAAAGCACAGTGAGAACTGATGAAGGAGGGCCAGTACCATACAGGTACCTTTGGAAAGCACCTCTACACATTTTATCTGCGTTAAAACAATTTCCTCCCACATTTTCGCTTTTTGAAAGCACCTTGCTTGCGGGCATAACATTGTCCTTTGCTGTCAAACATTCCAAGAGCCTTCAAAGGGGTGAAAGGAGGTTAATTACAGTGGGAGCACCGTCTTCTCAGCTTGTGCTGGTTGAGATAACCATGTAAGTTAATTGCAGCTTCTAAGCTATTTTGCTTAAATGACTAGACCTTGTGTGACCCTTTTTGCATAATGATAGCTGGGCATGCACCAGTGTCCTGTCTAGACTTTTGAATTCACTATAAAAATCAGAGTGTGTTCTATCAGGAAACAATCAGGTCACGGAAATAAGAAGATGACTTTAAATGCAAGCACTCTCTGGAACAATCTGTCAGTTTACACTGGCCTGTGGTTAATAGAATATGCTAAAATAAAAACTAAACAGAGAAAATGGGCCTAGTGTACCTGTGGGAATGCTTTCCCCCTGATATAAGCTTTTCCATATACCCTAAGAAAATCTGAGGAAGCCCTGGTCTGGGTGTTCTCTCTTAAAGAAACCTTGGAGGCCTTCTCCCTGTGGAAGCTGCACCTCAGGCAGGCTGTAACTTAGGGCTCATCTACACCAAGCAGGATATTCCACTATGAAAATGGTATGAAAGCAGTATATAAAAGGCAGGAGTCACACCACTGCTTTATAGCAGTATTGAAGTGCACTGACAACTGTTGGGGCCCATTGACACATTCCACATATACGGCTTTCATACCAGTTTCATAGCGCTATATCCTGCTTGGTGTAGATGTGTCCTGGGCCCCAACAGTTGTCAGTGCAGTTCAATACCACTA
This sequence comes from Elgaria multicarinata webbii, assembly GCF_023053635.1. Classification (NCBI taxonomy): domain Eukaryota; kingdom Metazoa; phylum Chordata; class Lepidosauria; order Squamata; family Anguidae; genus Elgaria; species Elgaria multicarinata. Next base: position 21,591,074 of record NC_086175.1, on the reverse strand, counting down.
TAAAGCAGTAGTGTGGCTCCTACCTTTTATATACTGCTTTCATACTGCTTTCATAGTGGAATATCCTGCTTGGTGTAGATGTGTCCTGGGCCCCAACAGTTGTCAGTGCATTTCAATACTGCTATAAAGCAGTAGTGTGGCTCCTGCCTTTTATATACCACTTTCATACCACTTTCATAGTGGAATATCTTGCTTGGTGTAGATGAGCCCTTAGATTTAGCAGGCCCCAATGTGTGTCTCCTGCTGGCCAGGCACCAGCCCCCTTACTTTCTGTGGCACCAAGGCAGCATGTCTTCTGAAGAAGTTGAAGGCTGAACTGTTTTATCCATAGCTAACTAGGTTTGAAGAAAGACACGATAACCGTGATTAAGATGATCTAAAAGATACCACTTAGCAATGTTTGCAGAATTTAAATAGATGCACAGAGAATGTTAACAGGAGAAATAAAAGTGCGCAGGGCGAAGGAAACAGTCTTTTGGGATAAATTAGAGTGCAATGATGGTAGAAACCAGTCTGGAAGACAGCTTAAGTGCAGTTCTCCCATATGATCAGGAAGCAAATATAAAGCGATGCCAATGTACAGTCTCTTTGGACACTGAATTAGGCTATTGCAGTCACGATAATTGCAACGGTGTCAAGCAAGACATTTAACAGCTATGTTCACTTGGGACAGCTGGAAGCATTCTTGCACTCAGCATGGGCAAATCTTGGAAGTTTGGAACTATTGAAATTACTCTTAAGAGTGCAAGGAAGATGCAAAAACTAGATGGCAAAGGTGCATCCAGACATGCTAGTTTGGGGCAGGACACCTAGGACACATTTCTATGGGCAATGCGTGCTGGAGCAGTAAAAAGTCCATTCAACTGATTAAGCACAAGTCCATTCCTTCGACACGGTGTGCTGGAGGAGGAGAACTACTCCGCCCTCCCCTTTCATCAGCAAGACTCCATTCAAAGCACACAAACCTATCAAATGAAAAAGCGAGATGACAGCAATACATGGAGGCTTAAGGGCCCATTAAATCCACTTGGGGGAAATAATCTAGGCTTTCCCCACACCAAAATAATATGAAAAATGGAGGAAAGGAGCCGAGATGGGTGCAGGACAGGGATGACATCACATGAGTCCCACACTGCAATACCAGATACCAGATGTGGCGAGAGTGTGTTAAACCGCTGGTGTGATGGAGTTTTGAGTCATTGCTGCAATTCTAATCATGAAAAAATAAATGGTTTTAAATTAATTCAATTCCAGAGGGGGGGAAAGATATTTAAAGATACAAATGACCATTTTGGTTCATACTAACCATTTCTCTTGCCCTATCCCACAGTAGCTGGAGCTAAATATTAAAGAAAAGCAGAAGAGTTTCTTGATGCCACTTCCAGTTTAAACAGATTTGCTGGAGTGACCTTAGATCATCCAAGTATCTTTGCTGTATTCACTGATGGCCCTATTCATGCAATGCAGCCCTCAGACAAGATAAAATACAGGTCACCAACCATTAAACACACAGAGAGACAGGGTCATTGCTTTCTATGAATGGTGACTGGCATGTGTAATCCCATGGCATGTAAGATACTGTCACACTTCTCAGTATTTTCTGAAATGGCCCTTAGTCATTCAATTTAATTCCGTTGACTTTTGGATAGAAAACTGCTGCCTGAATTTTTTTCTGCTTCAAGCTAATACATGAACTAGCCTTGAATGACTCAAAACTACATGCAAATATTGCCTGTGTCTGTTTCATCCTTCTATAGCGCAAAGTGACTATAGCGCAGGAGAGATCTGTGCATGCACCCATCCCCCACCAAAGACCTCTCCTGCGGCTTGAGAATTGGGAAGGCTGGGCGTAAGCATCTTGAAGGCAGATTCTCATGGGTACCAGCACTGCTATTTGGTGGGGAGGTCAGGGAGGAGGTGGGGTGGGCAATAGTCAACCCTGTGTTAATAGTCAACTCCACGGATGACTATTTAGGAGGTACTCCCAAGATGACATGAGGTACTCCATAGCAATCCATGGAGTCGCCTAGTAACACATAGTTAAATATTGTGTCATCCGAACACAGCCATTGTGGTACTATTGGTCAGAGTGAAGGACTAGGACTGATGAAAGTATAGTTCAAATCCCTGCCCAGGCATTAAACATATTTGGGTTTAAAACCATGTTGAAACTCTGGGTTGCAGATCTGTGCAGAAAGGTTATCCTGAGGTCAACTACCAAACTACTAAACTTCAACATAGCATCAACCCTATGCCATTCAGGATGGAGATATAAAAAAAGGAAAAAAGGAAAGAATATCTACTTCAAGTGAGCCAGGGGAGAAACTTCCCCAACTTCTAGTTAGGCTGGAAAAGAACTGATGAGAACTAAAAAGAGCCTGAATATTAGATTTTGTCTATTGACTTCTGCATTTTCTGTTTCATTCAGCTCAGCATCTTGGAGTTCTTTCCTGACTTTAAACTTTATTTGTACTGATTTTTATTAAAACAGCCAATGATATATTATAGTCTGATTCTACTGCTGATGCTTTAGTCGGTATTAAATTGTCCTATTACAGACTAACACAACAACATTCAAATTCAGATTACATTGATAGGGGGAAAGGGAAAAGAGAAGGAAAGGGAAGGACAATTAATATATCAGAGGATATTTTGGGAGAGGATCATTTTAGTGCCAGAAATGGAACTCTAAACCCCATTTTTCCAGTCATTGGTTTTGCAGAGAATATCTTATTTATAATGCTTTTGGGTGGGATGCACATACTTTCCTTCTCTTGTCTGAACATGTTTTGACTGATACAAATATTTGGTAGGAAAAATAGTAAGAATCAGAATTAAAGGCAGAATTAAAGTGGCACACCTAACACAAGGGTCTCTTCAAAGCAGCCTGCAAGAGATGAAAATACATTGTAATATTGGGGCTGCCCTCATGTATTGAATGATATGGAAAATCCACATTGGTTCTCCAATTGTGCTTACAAGATTGCAATTATGATCAGTGAACAGGCAGGGCTGGCCCTGCCATTAGACAGAGTGAAACAGTCACCTCAGGTGGCAGATGTTTGAGGGGGGCAGCAAGGTGCTGGAGGAGAAATGTATGTGCCATGCAGTCTGCACTGCCTAAGTTAGTTAGCTTGCTGTTTTCAGTTGCAGTGGAGCGTACATCACTATTGATTAGGGTGACCATATGAAAAGGAGGACAGGGCTCCAGTATCTTTAACAGTTGCATAGAAAAGGGAATTTCAGCAGGTGTCATTTGTATATATGGAGAACCTGGTGAAACTTCCTCTTCATCACAACTGTTAAAGCTGCAGGAGCTATACTGCAGCTGTACTGTGACCAGATTTAAAAGAGGGCAGGGCACCTGCAGCTTTAACTGTTGTGATGAAGAGGAAATTTCACCAGGTTCTCCATATATACAAATGAAACCTGCTGAAATTCCCTTTTCAATACAACTGTTAAAGATACAGAAGCCCTGTCCTCCTTTTCATATGGTCACCCTTCTGATGACAGTTTCCTCTGCCAGTCCAATTGACTTTTGTACATTGAATTGGACGGGGTGCCATTTTGTTATTTACATCAGTCAGCAAAATGTCTCAGGCTGGCCCTGCAAACAAGTGTCCATCCAGTTTCTAGGTCTGCAGTCAAGATGGCCTTGCTTCCTTCTTCCCTTGAAACTTTGCTTATAAGTTGCTACACACAGTAGTTTCTCTAAAATGCAATGGCATTCATGACCTGAAAAGTGTGCAGGGATTGGCTTGGTCCATATGCCCATTCAGGTAGGTGAACACAGATAGGGTGACCATATGAAAAGGAGGACAGGGATCCTGCATCTTTAACAGTTGTATTGAAAAGGGCATTTCAGCAGGTGTCATTTGTATATATGGAGAACCTGGTGAAATTCCCCCTTCATCAAAACAGTTAAAGCTGCAGGTGCCCTGCCCTCTTTTAAATCTGGTCACAGCATAGCTGCAGTATAGCTCCTGCAGCTTTAACTGTTGTGATGAAGAGGAAATTTCACCAGGTGCAACATGCATACAAATGACACCTGCTGAAATTCCCTTTTCTATGCAACTGTTAAAGATACAGGAGCCCTGTCCTCCTTTTCATATGGTCACCCTAAACCCAGATACTGTAAACACTCACAAAGGCTCCCCACAAATTGAGATGTGTGAATTTCCCTGTTAACAAGGTTTTACTTCATGGTTATGGGAATGACTACATGGAGCAATATTAATATTTGCAAAGCTGAAATAAAGGCAGCCATTGACTCTTCAAGTTTTAGAGAGCTGCTTAAAAGAAGAGGACCCTCTTGCTTCTCAGTGCGGTTGAGAGCATTTTCTCTGGCACCAACACAATGCCTTTCCCAGAAAGTAAAAATCCACCACATGGCTTCATTTTTAGGAGGACAGAGAAACTAATAAATTGCCTGTCAGCACAGGAATCCCCCTTGTTTAGTAATATGACATGCTACAGCGGCATATTGAATTCTTTTTTGTTATCCAAGGCATAAAATTGTGGATTATCCTTTCGAAAGGAAAACGAAAGCCATTTATCAGTGTTTCAGTGAGATGATGGCCCTGTTGTTTTTCACAGAACTACAGACTTGAATTGTCACACTCATTGATATTATGACACGCACAAAACCCTTCACAACCTATACACTCTTCGCATGCACTTGATGTGAACTTTTTATGCTAATGAAGCTGCCCTCATTGCGCATGCATCCACCCTTAGAACTGGTGTGTGTTATTGAGTTCTCGTTTCAGTGAACTTTGAGTTGCTGCAACAGCACAATAAACCTGCTAATTTGAACTTTTATTTTTATTTATTTATTTATTTATTTATTACATTTATATACCGCCCCATTGCCAAAGCTCTCTGGGCTGTAGAACATTTAAAAGCTCCCCCCAAAATAAAGGTCTTGATTGTCTAAAGTCTAATAGGATTAGGTATCTGCAGGCATCTCTGGAAAGAGCATTTCATAAAACCAAGGCAGCTAAACAGATTCCAGCTGTAGTCCCACCAGAAGGGAACTAGAGCTCCATAATGCATGTTCGAACAGCCTGCCCATAGACAAGTAGCATGACGGGGAGAGAGTTCTCCTTTGCCTTTGCCCGTATGCTGTCTTTCTGTTTATATGGGGGAAGCAACCATTCAAACATGCAGTAATCCTGTCACCTGAAATAACACAGAAGAAAGGTGTTAGGATGTGTTCTAGTGACTGATAAAATGCCCCTACATTTCACAATATCCCATTGTGGAATAAAGTTGGAAATTTCTGCAGTTTTATCATTTGGAGAGAGTTGTGGACTCAGTGACATTTCAGAATGAAAATGTGTTTTAAAGTGGATACCTATACGAACATGTTAAAGCTAGTTTTACAAAGGTTATTTGGCAAGGCACAAGTCATTCGTGGAGGAAAGTCCTCATCAGTGGCTACTTGGCAAATAAAACATCTACAATTGAAGGCAGTAACTTTTGTAGCCAACACCATCCTTGCAGAAAGGGCATCTTCTACCTACTTCTAAAATAAAAAAGTAGTCAGAGGGAAATATTATTGCATGTTGGCTTGAGACAATATTCACTGCAGGCTTTACTCTCTTTTTTCAGGCAGTTTTTACTTTTGCTTGTAAAGAACATTTACATAGTACATGGATTTTAAATACAGGTTGTGGTGTGGAATGAAGAGAGCAGTAGAGAGTGTTCTATCTTCTCTGCCAACTACTCTCAAGTTCTTTCTCAGCCAGCATGCTCTAGCAGGGTGGAGTTGGAATGTTCAAACCTGCCAAAAAACAAAAAAGGCCAAACTTTGTTCTCCGCTCTCTATGCCCTTGGGAGTCTAAGGTTAATTACAATTTTTATTTATTTATTTATTTATTACATTTATATACTGCCCCATAGCTGAGGCTCTCTGGGCAGTTTACACAGATTAAAACACTGAACTTTAAAACTGATATATAAAATTTAAAAGCATAAAAACAGATTTGATAATATCCATTTAAAACAACTATTCTGGGTCAGCTAAGAGTCAACATATGCTGTTAAATGCCTGGGAGAAGAAGTCTTGACCTGGCGCTGAAAAGATAGCAATGTTGGTACCAGGTGAGCCTTGTTGGGGAGATCGTTCCATAATTGGGGGGCCACCACAGAAAAGGCCCTGTCCCTTGTTGCCATCCTCCAAGCTTCCCTCGGTGTAAGCACCTAGAGGAGGACCTTAGATGTTGAGTGTAGTGTATGGGTAGCTTCAATTTTTATTGCAAGATATTATTTATTTATTTATTTATATATATAGCACCATCAATGTACATGGTGCTGTACATAGTAAAAGAACAAAACAGCAACACCCTGCCACATAGGCTTACATTCTAATAAAATCATAATAAAACAATAAGAGAGGGAAGAGAATGCACCAAACAGGCACAGGGGACAATAAAACTAACAGTGTGAAAGTAAGAACAAAGTCAAGTTCTAAAAGCTGTAGAAAAAAAAGTTTTCAATTGAGCTTTAAAAATAGGAATTGAACTCGTGTTCTGCAAATGCTCTGGAAGAGAATTCCAGACATATGGGGCAGCGTGATAAAATGGACGCAGCCGAGCAAGAGAAGTAGAGACCTTTGGGCAGGTAAGAAACATGGCATTCAATGAGCGAAGCCCACAAGCAGGGCAATAGTGTGAGATGAGAGAGGAAAGATAGGGAGGAGCTAGACTGTGACAAGCTTTGAAAGTCAACAGGAGAAGCTTATATTGGATTCTGAGGTGAATTGGAAGCCAACGAAGAGATTTCAGAATGGGAATATTGTTTACTTTTTATTTTTACAGACTTGTTTTAACACCTTGCGGGAAAAACAACATCAGCAAGAAAACATTCTTATGAACTCATATCCTGTTCAGGCCTGTAAGTCGCCTCCAGCAGCTGATTAATGGGCTGGTTTCTTTCTACGACGATGTACCAGTCACCAAACATTTTATTTTAAAGTGTTCCTGAACTGAGTCCTACTGACAGTGTGGACTCTGAAAATAAGTATGGAGAGATGAAAAAAATTGAGAAAGAGTAATCTAAGAACAGTAGAGATAATCTTGCTTCCTCCTAAGTTAAACCAGGCAGCAGCCTCACATCTTAAGAGCTGCTGTCTTGGGGTCTACTGAAATACTTCAAAATTCTCCATGTGGAGCAGCCTTGTGGACATAACCATGTGACAAAATTATTGCATAGGGCAGCATGACCACATTGACAAAAAGTTGTGAGAATCCTAACAGGATTGCATTTGGCTCCTAATTTTAAGAGAAGGGTTTGTGCGATTACAAAATAGGACTGTATCTCACATCAACTGCATTTAAATACTGCCATCTTGTGTAGAAAAATATAGTTGATTTCTTAAAACTCCTAAGCTCTATACCAGCCTTCCCCAACCTGGTGCCCTCCAGATGTTGTCAACTACCATCAACCCCAGCCAGCATGGCCAATGGTCAGGAAAGCTGGGAGGTGTGGTCCAAAATGTCTGCAGGGCCCCAGTTCTATGCCCTACTTTTGAGATACTTCACAAGCAAAATGAGACACTTGGTCTCTGTGGTTTGAAACCATATAGGGTAGCTGTATGGTTTTTTCTTTTCCCAATGGGAGAAATACCTTTGGCAGGGCGTGGAGGGCAGTGTTACTTTGGAAATAGCATAGGAGAGAGAAGTAAAACCTACCACAGCACCTTCTTTTGCTCCAATTTGGATTCCCCTGCAACTTATATCATTGATCTCCATATCACAAGAAGTTGTTGTTCCAGTGTTTAAGACAAGAATATCCCAGTGCATAAGACAAAGACATTATAGTAAAAAATGATATTTCATTCACTGTGATAGCATACCAAATAATTCTCCCTTTTAGCTTCTAGGATTACAGATAATCGACACATGGACTTCAACCTAAAACCAAAACATAAAACAAGAGCCTACAGTTTCAATTAACCAGAAGGACACTTCAGTCAGTTCTCATAATTGTACAGAACTCCTTCCATGTGGATTTGGGCCTTTTCCCACAGGCACATGCAGATGTACTACATTACTAACTTCTGCCATTATTTGGAATTTAAGTATATGCCTAATTAAAGTAGGGTGAGCATATGAAAAGGAGGACAGGGCTCCTGTATCTTTAACAGTTGCATAGAAAAGGCAATTTCAGCAGGTGTCATTTGTAAATATGGAGAACCTGGTGAAATTTCCTCTTCATCACAACAGTTAAAGCTGCAGGAGCTATACTGCAGCTATACTGTGACCAGATTTAAAAGAGGGCAGGGCACCTGCAGCTTTAACTGTTGTGATGAAGAGGGAATTTCACCAGGTTCTCCATATATACAAATGACACCTGCTGAAATTGCCTTTTCTATGCAACTGTTAAAGATACAGGAGCCCTGTCCTCCTTTTCATATGGTCACCCTAAAAAGCATTTTGCAGAAATACATTGAGAAGACAAGTTAAACACAATATACAAGGCTAGCCCAGTGATTATGAACACTTCTCTATTTGCCAAATATTCTAAATGGTTCTTATATAAGCAGTTCAGCAAGGAGTTCTGTGGCTTTGAAATAACTAAGACATAGCAATTGTGGTGAATAATCAGTCCCAATTTCTAGACAGATTATACCACAGATACAATTTTATAGCTCACTGTATCCAGATTTAGGACAAGTAACAGCATCCCCTTCTCTTTCTGTACAGCTGGACAACCATCTGTCAGGGATGCTTTAAGGTGGATTCCTGCATTGAGCAGGGTGTGTGTGGACTCAATGGCCTTATGGGCCCCTTCCAACTCTATTCTATGATTCTAAACTGTTCTAGGGGACCTGTGGCTCCCTCAATTAGCAGGTTATGAATGTGCTCAGCTGTTCACAGTTCATACAAGTTGATGAAGGCTAACAGCTCTGGCTAGTGCCCAGCTGCAGAGTGTGCCCTAGAACACTTCCTAGAACTGTGTAGGTTCTGCGACAGATAAACTAGGGTTTCTCAGTGAAGAAGTCAATGTGTTCCATGAAGCTAGAAAGCTCGAACATTACTGTCTTACAGGGTCAGTTTAGATGTGGTATGTTCTTTTTCTCAGTACTTGCCTTTTATCCTGAACTTTCTTTGAAGTCTCAGAATCTTTCAAAACTAAACTTAATATGCCAGTGCCCCCCAAATCTTTTGGACCCATGTGCACATTTAATAGGGTGACCATATGCTCGGTGTCCCCCACATTTGTCTAGTTTTTGCTCCTTCCTAGGAAGTCTGGGTATGTGTGGTAATATTTTTAAAAAAATATCCAAGAAAAATCCCGATGTCCCAGCAGCACCCCAAATCTCGCATCTCACAAGACTTCTGGTATTAGCTGTCTGACATCTGTCAGACACCTCATCCCAGAAGTCTTGCAAGATGGAGAAGCCACTGTTCACTTGTTGGCTTACCCACTTCTCAGAAGCCACAGAGCAACAGCAACTTGCTGCCTCATGAGCTGGCTCAGCAGACAGCAGGACACAGCACTACGCAGACACTTCTCTCCTGGAAGTCCCCCTTCTTGCAAGACTTCCAGGACCGTAAGGGAGGCCATGGCTTGCTCGCTGGTTTCCCCGCTTCTCCCGGAGGCCACTGAGGACCTGTCTTCCTAGCACTCAGATCTGCTGTCTCCTGAACCGGCTCAGGAGACAGTGGGATGCAGTGCTGGGCAGATGTGTCTTCAGTAGGTTCGCTGCCTCTCTGGGAAGTCCCCCATCTCACGGATGACTTCATTCCAGAAGTATTGCGAGATCGAGAGTGGGGAACCCAGGGAGCAGCAGCTCGGGCCGGGCATGCTGCATTTAACAGGTGCACTGTATCTGCCAGGCATGTTACACCTTTTTGCCTCACCGGGCAGCAGCCAGTTTCTGCTGCTTCAGCTGCTCCCACTCTCTGCTTGCATCCCAACTCCCCAGCTATGCTGCCACCTGTGCCTCCAGCTGCAGCAGCAGTCAGATGGGGCTGCCCATCCCCTCACTGCCTGCCATCATCTCCAGTGGATGTGCACAGCTGAGCCCAGTGTGGGCTCAGCTGCAGGACCCGCCTGCGCTCAAGCCACTGCCATTGCCTGCCTCCTGTTCCTCACATGCGCTGGGGCTGATGGAGAGGAGCTGCTGCCCTTTCCCTCTTCATTGCCCTTTCTCTCACCTCTCATCATCACAAAGGTGCCAGAGGAGGTGGCAAAGATGCATCCCCAGAGTCTCTACACTGATTTACTCCCAGGTAAAGAAATGGGCATAGGGAAGGGGTTGCAAAGTGCAAGCTTGCTGCAAAGCAGTGCCACCCTGGCTGGAGTCAGACACGTGCTGCTGGTCCTCCCGGGAAGTCTGGCTGGTGACCCCTCTTTTTTCCATCCCCCACACAGATCCCCTTTTCTCTCACACACACACATCATTGCTTTACTCTTGGAGGCTGTTCCCCAGCTCTGTTATTCCCTTCGCTGATTTTTCTCTTTTCCCTTTATCCTTGGAAGGTTCTGTGTCTTGTGTCACCTTAAAAATAGTGTTACAGCACAATCCTAAATTTGTCTACTCAGAAGTCTGAGTTCAATAGAGCTTATTCTGAGGTAAATATAAAAAGGAAGGAGTAGGGGGTATTGCTGAAGGCACTGCAGAAGCAGGATGCTATGGGATCTATCATTATGACTAATGCCCCTAAACATATACAGAGTGCATTTCTTTCAGTCCTGTATATCTGCATTTCAGTCCCAGTCAAATAATCACAACACTGCATGAGGCAAGGAAAACTCTGTAATGGTCATAGATGCTTATTTAATTTTTTAAATTAAAATATACATTATCCTTTTCTATAACAAGGATCAGGGCACTAAAAGGAAATAATATTTTATTCCTGTAGTCATGCTGGTGTGACATAATGAGTTAAAGGCACAATCTTCTTCGTATTTAGACAAGAAAAAGTCCCACAACTCCCAGAATCCCCTAGCATGGCTGGCTGGAGAATACTGGGAGATGTAGGACTTAACATGCATAGGATTCACCGAGTTTAAAATGTAAAACTCTGCACATGTGTGTAAACATTAAAAAAAAGTATCAGGGTTACCATTATCATTATTATTATTGCTCTAGCATCATAAACGTAGCCACTGTGCAATGTGGAAGTGATGTATATAAAGGCGGCTGTAAGACCATTACTTCCAGCACCCAAAATTGCTTAACAATACCATTGTAAGCTGGTGCCTGACTGGGCAGGGAGAGGTGCCCAGCAGCCAAACACTGCATTTTTTCCATCATAGACAGTGAGGCTCCTGGCAAGGGATGAGCAGGTTCATTGGCTGCTGACATGTTCAGTGGAGTGCCAGAGGCCTTCCTCACCTGTTGCTTCTTCCAAGCAGGCCCAGGTCCCTTATCTGGTATAGGAGGATAGAAGTGGTTTTGCTGCCAAAAAGGGAGGTGAGCAGCAATGTCTGAATTAGGGGACAAGGTAACGAGTGTGTCTGGATCTCCTAGGCTCTAAAACCATCTTTCTGGAGTGCACCTGCTGGTCGCATGATCCACGAAGCCAGGCTTTGGTGGGTGCAGAGTCCTCCTTGAGGGAAGGGGCTGGCCCTTGCTAAAGAAGGGAAGAAGCAGACACACCTCTTGTTCATTTGTGTTCAAAAGCCACAAAGTGTCTTGAGGCATCTTGAAAACTCAAAAATTATACAAACTATGTTCATCTTGTGTGTGACTGACAACTTGCTCCAAAATTGCAGAAACCTCCGACCTCCTCTGTCAATGATCCTGTTTTGTGTTTGTAATGTTTATGTTTACACTTTAGGATTGCAAGCCCTATTGCAGTCAATGGGACTTCTGCGTAGATATGTATAATGTTGCACTGTTCAACTTGCTTAAATTCTATCACAGTGAAGATTTTTCATGAACAGCAATAAAATACTAATGCCCTGTAAGCACCGTCACTTAAGGCCGCAATCCTATATTCATTAATCTGGGAATAAGCTTTATTGAAATTAATGGGACTTATTGTTGAAACAAGCTAAGAGGTACTAGTGAGAAGTTACTGCAACAAGCCTTTAGTCCATTTTGTTCCATGGCTAATATATTAAACTCTTTCTGAATGCTAGTTTGTTGTACTAGATTTTTCTGCACTTGTCAACTAATTCATTTGTTCAGTGGTAGCAGTGTGCTGAATCTGTGAATATGGAACCTGACTTAAAATGGCTATGAGAAAGGCGATGGGGAAAGAGTGTTAAATGTTAGGAAAGGTGAGACTATGGTCATCCAGTGAAGGATTTGCAGTAAGAAAAGTTATTTGAAGGAAGGGGAGACTGTACCACACATAGCATAGCAAAAGCTTCAAAGTACAGCAAAAGCTACAAAAGCAGGATTGAGTGAAGTTAACTTTAGATACATTGAATGTCTCATGTTCTTTATTTCAGTGATTTTAACATTAAGATGTTATGTAGAACAAATTTGTCTTGAGAGCTGTAGAATCAGACATGTGACCAAGGCCATGATGGGATGTCCTCTATTTTGGTTTCCAAAATATGGTCACCCTACATTTGGCATTTTGAAAAAGTGTCCAGGACACCACCACGATTGCTGTATGGGAGGGGGGGGAGCAATCACAAACAAGTGAGTGTCCCTTTATCTGTGTTTGTGTGTGCACATTAATGTACACTCTGTATGTGTGCTACCCACTCTGGCCTGCCCCCCTTTCTCTGGGCTCTTTTCTCTGTGTACCTCAGCCTGGCCATGGGTACCATAATCGGGGCCTTTGAAGATGCAAATTCTTTTCCATTAAGATTCAGTAAGATATTATTGTAATTCCTGTACCCATTTAAACCTAGCAATCAAACTTCTAGAAGTTTTGATTTAATTTCTACATTGTATATTTAAGAAGGAATTGTATCTATAGATTCTAAGCCACGCTATCAATTACTATAATTTCATACGTTTTTGAAACCTAGAGGTGAACTGAAAAATAAATAGTATGTGTACAGAAGCAGTAGCAGGTTTAGCAAGGAAGCGTGTGGGTTTTTTAATAACATGAAATCATACTTCTTGCAGATCCCTCCCCCCTCAAGATAGACAATTCAAAAATTGAAACCATTCATTTATTTGCAGCGTCAGCAACTTTATTTACAAATACAAAGTAAGTCAACAGAAGGGGAAAAATCTTCAGTCATATTAACTTGTTTGAGGTGCAAGTAAAGTTACATTTTTCAAACATGGAACGAAAATGCCTCACAATAATTTTCCCAATTGCATTTAACTATTAAAGCACAATGAAATACTGAATCCCAAGAAAACAGACTGAAGTTTACATTTTAGTATTTAAAAGCATAATAATAAGCTTAGAAACTGAAATATAGACAGCAACCACCTTTGTGTGTCCTTAAATGAAATTTTCATAATAGTCTGCATAACTCTATAGCATATACATCAGAAAGAGAAATTGCAGTTACAAATCCATATAATTTCAAAAATGCTCATTTAAGAGCATTAAAAAACCCAAAATAGCCTCTTCATATATAATTGGAAATTTAAAGCTATTTTCCTCATCAGCCTCCAACATTCTGAAATTACCACTAATTAAATGTCTTTCTGCCTTGTTTGTATAAGGATGGGATTGTACATTGAACAGAAGCTTTGTATTCTTAATCCAGAAAAGTTTCTTATTGTGATTAGCCTCTCATAAATAGCTCAAAATAAGTTTAATGAAGAATACTATGGATTTTCTACATGATCTAGACAGGCAAACATTTCTTTAAAAAACTGCACACAATATATATTTATAGATCTACAGCAGCGGCTTCCTCCTGTATCTGTAGCAATGGTTTCATATTTGGGCTTGTCTCACATAATGGTTGGCTGTCCAGCTGTTGAAATTGAGTGGAGAAGAGCAAGATTAGTTAAATTTGCATTGCAGGTAGTCTCAATTTAGAGTAAACAAACATTATAAAACCTTCAAATATTTGTTGCTAATTTCCAAGACGTTTTTAAAAATAAGGCATTATGATTGTTTGTTATAAACTGATGAATCTCATCTCCATTTTCCTTCATTCATTACATTTCTATACTGCCCAATAGCCAAAGCTCTCTGGGCCATTTATAAAGATTTTGTTGTTTATTCGTTCAGTCGCTTCCGACTCTTCATGACTTCATGGACCAGCCCACGCCAGAGCTTTCTGTCGGCTGTTGCCACCGACGATTAGCTCCCCCAAGATTAAAAACCTTAAAATACAATATTGTACATAATATAAAAAACACCTAGGTTGAATAAATAAATAATAATTCACATACAAACAGACAACGTGCGTGTGTATGTATGAATATATATTTAAACAATTTTAACCATCAACATTAAGAAATTCCATCACCGGATTTTCTAGACCTCATGATAAACAGATAAAGGTGATATCTGAAACTAAATGTAGGATGGCTTGTCTAAACTCACTCTCTGAAGTTGCAATTACAACAATTTCACAAGGCCAGCAGAAGGAGCTCTTGTAACAGCAGTTTACTCCTAGACATGCAACAGACCAAGCAATTGACAGGGGGAAATGCTTGGAATGTGAGTGAAGATCAAAACCGCATCAAGTTAGCGGCTAGAATTGTTGAATTTATGGCCCAACTCCAGCGGTAGCTTCCCTCCCTCGAATACAAAGACAAGACAGAGAGACACTCAAACTCTCAATGCTGCCCAGGCTCACTCCAGAGTAGAACAATACTAAAATTCTGGAGACGTTTTCTACAAAAGGTTGGAGGTAAGGAAGGCAAAGGGATAGGAGTATGTTGAGAGAACATAACAAAATCCAAGGACATCTGCAAATATGATTTTGCCTAAAGTCATTTTGTAATGTAAATGTAAAGTCTACATTGGCCAGGATGCTCAACTGAATTACAGATGCCTCCCTTCCTCTTCTACATGAACAAGAACCAAAGTTCACAACACAAGAGGCTGGAGAATGATGATTTAAGCTTTAATAATCAAGCATTTCTCCAGATGGCAGCTTCTGTAGCTACTAGTGCAATGCTACAATGCACAATCAGTCCTAAGCAATTTTTCTTAGGACAACCTAAGAATGCATTTTATAGTTTTAAATTTTGTATATTTCTTTTTAATGTTCACTGTTTTCAACTTTTGTAAACTGCCCAGAGAGCTTCGGCTATGAGGCGGTATACAAATGATAATAATAATAATAATAATAATAATAATAATAATAATAATAATAATAATAATAACAACCTTGCTCTAAGGGTGGGAAGCCAGCCAAGTAATCTCCAGTCCCTGTCATCTTATGTGAACTAGCAAGATACAACATGGGCTGAAGTATCCTGCTGCATGACTAGATAGAGACAGCTCTCCTGAGTCCCTGCAATTAGAGCCAAGTAGATGCATTCAAGATGACCAGAAGCTGAGTGTGTTGTGTCCAAAAAAGGCACAGGTATGCATTAACATACCAATCAAATTATTATTTTTGGAAAAGAGAACTAAGTATATATGAAGAAAGATCAAACAGGAAACTGAAGAAAATTAAACATGCATGTTACACTGTCAAGTTCCCTTCTTCTTTGAATGTTTCATTCAAATGTTTCATTAAAACGAAACATCTAAAGATGTGAGCTGGCTCCACGGAAAAGCATTGCATTTCAAGTGGCACCAGGTGAAGACCTCCGCTTGGCACCTACATTATATGCTTTTAGACGCCAGGTGAAGACTTTTTTATTCTCCCAGCATTTTAACAGTCTATAAATAAATTTTAACTTGGTGTTTTAACATTTGTAATTTTGCACTGCTGCTCTTTTTATCTGGTTGAGCTTTTATATTGTATTTTATATTATGGTTTTATACTGTTGTTTTATACTTTGAATGGTTTTAATTTTTGTGAACCGCCCAGAGAGCTCCGGCTATTGGGCGGTATAGAAATGTAATAAATAAATAAATAAATAAATAAAATGTTTCAGCTATGATAATGTTAGATATGAGATGGCTCATTTATACAGAAAGATTATCCCTTAATGTTACAGTCATTCAGTGAGGAAAATCTTTCCAAGCAGGTTTCAGGCCTGCTTAAGGACACTACTTGATAAAGAAATATGTAATCCATGACACCTTCCTAGGAATAGACCCAGCTGTTCTTGTGGTTAAGTCCGTACTGGCGGCAAAAAAGCCAGGTCAAAGGGCATAAGGTCCGCCTACAGAGGCATTCTTGCTTAACAATGATCCAAAGGTCACAGATGAAAGTATCATTCACTCTCCAAAGCCATATACTTTGAAAGAAACCTGGACTGACTATGTAGCCTGAGAACATCCACTCCATTTATTATAGAATCTCTAAAACTAGAGATAGTGATTTTACATAATGCAAAATTGTGTCTGTTCAAAGAAAGGTTTGTTAAGACAGTTCAGATCGCACTGAAAAAATTACGGCCACCGGTATGTTTTATAACCACCTAAAAGTAGTCAAGCATCCATTAAAATGGCACACCCAAACTAAAGAGTAAATCATGATGCTTCATTTCATATATCATTGAGAGGCAGAGGGTATAAACTTTGCTCCTGTACAGAATAAATTAAAGTTAACCTAAAAGGAACTCTGTAAACATTCTCATATCATTTCTAAATACTTATCATACAATAGTTGATATGATATATAATATACAAACAAGCACTCACTATTTTAGGGGTGGAAATGTCTAACTCTCAAATGTAGTTGCAGTGCAACTCCCATCAGCCCTGAGCAGCCTAGCCAATGATGGGGGTGATGGGAGTTGCAGTCCAACAAACATCTGGAGGGCCACCCATTCTCCACCCCTGCTCTATTTCTTCTCCTAGATTTTGACATGCATGCACTGCTTGGAACAGGCCATTTGAGCTTTGAGCTGCACATATGCTTAAATAAAAATGCTTAAATAAATAAATAAAAATAAATAAATATATGCTTAGGGAAAGCATCTAGTGAAGCAGTTTTCTAAAATACAGAATAATAGCCTGTATGGCTTGGAGGGTTCAACATCTTTACATCAGTTTTCAGTGTCTGGGAAAACAGAAGTTTTCACTCTGCACATAAATTCGAATGATGAGGTAGGTGATTTTGTGTCATTGATTCCAGAAGCTACAGTACAGAGTCAGGTCAGCTAGTCCATTACACTCGAAGTACAGCCATGTCAGTGTCGCAAACTGAGGGCAAGGAATAAATTTGTGTTTCGAAAATCTGCCTCCTTCTACATGATTCTACTTGCATGTTGAGGTCTTCAGGGAACTTTGTCCTACAACCCATCACCATCAGAAGCACAGTTGGTGAGACTGTGGGACATGGCCTTCCTGATTGCAACTGCAGAACCACCTCCCTTGGGAGGTTTGTTCAGCTCTTGCCTTATTGACTTTCAATGATTAATGAAGACTGTCATATTTTAATCTTCAATTTAGAGATGGAAAAACAGACTATAAATGAATAGACCATCCAGGCACCCTGATTTTCAATGTATTTACATGTGAGTCAGCACCACTGATTTCATAAAGCTGAATTGCTTGTGCTTAAGATCCCAGCCAACAGTGAAAAAATAATTTTCACAGCACTCCAAAACAAAGTGCTTCAAATCACAGTGCTTCAAATTAAGTGTACCTTCAGCTGTTAACTATAAAGAAAAAGCATCCTTTCTTCCACAGAGGGAAAGTACTGTTATGTAATTGAATGAAATTGGCAAAATTAATAGTAGATCAATATTTTTATTAGGCCAAATCAAAGGTCACAAAAACTCTTCATCAGGCAACCCAGGTAAAACAAAATCTTTCAGTTAGCCTAAGAAATGGTATTACCCAATATGGATTTTGTCATTTCTCTTTTGCCCAACACAGTTACCTCTGCTTTTTGAACAAAACTTGTATTTTTCTCCCTACTGTAATACCACAAACTTTATAAAACTATTAAGGCATAAATTCCCCACATATTTAAGTATCATATTAGCATGGAAAAGTACTTTTAAGGTATCGTGGTGTATGTCACTTTGTGAAATATAAAATTTATTTAAAAGGTGTTGAAACTAAATTTAGGCATGTGCAACTGGGCTGGGAGAAATGAGTTTTTCCCCCCTCCTCCTCCAGGAAGCCACTTCCACTCCCTGAAGATGCTACACAGAGGGTGGGGAGACCCTGCTGAATGGGATGAATTGTGATGTGGGAGGAGGGATTGAGGTGGGGTCCCTGAAAATCAGGCAGAAGCACTTTCTGTAAGTGCAACCCTTCCGTCCATAGAATGCAGATCCCAATGTTTTTCATTTGTCATATTGTTCCCTCTTTTTTTCATCATACATACTTTTGTGAATTGTTCTATGCTGCATTTTTAAAAATATATATATTCAAAGTCAGAAAAGCAACTACATCAACCCAAGGAGGAAAATCTTTCCCCAATCCCAATAGTTGGCAATTGAACTATCACAGTACAAACCAAGTATTATTACTCTTGATTTATATAACACTGATACATATAAAAAGCGTTTGACAAGACAGCAAGAAATGAACTTGCAGAATCATGACCAACACTTGAAATTAGACTTATTATGGAAGGAACCGCTTACTTTTAAATCTGAGATAGCAGTCGTTGCAGAAGAGTTCATTGTTTCGGATACGGACTTCTGTTCCAGCCTGTGAGCCCCCAAGCTCGCACTCACAAGCAACACACTGCAGAAAAAACTCAACAATTAGCAAGTGCACCCAATTGTTATCAGAATGTGACATTTGAACCATACACCTGGTTCAGCAAAAATAATGGACTGTTAATATGCTGCTGTCCTGAAGAGATTGTAATGTTATACAACAAGAAGTCTTAAAAAGTTGAACAATCTAAGCAGAAGAGAGGAATGATTCAGGGATTAGATAATCAACGCCTTGCTTTCTGAAACAGAATTGAATTATTTGGCACAAATGTCAAAAGTAGTGATTTTGGCACCAAGCAGTTTTGATGGGTCACATGCAACAATATATTTCAGTTCTGTTAGTCTTCTCTATACGTCCTTTGGTTTGAAATGTGATCAAACTTCATACTTATGATATGAGTGCTACAGTTTAAGTGGTAATTGCTGAAGGTAGTTTGCACTGCAGGTGCATAAGAAAACCATTTTCAAACAGGCAACGAGGCACTGCACTTCTGTTAGGATCGTAAAGCAAAGTACTCAGATGGCTCATTTTCTTCAGCCTTGTGAAGCTCTTAAACTACCAGTAGTAACCATATTCAGCCATATTTAATGTACAAAAGTGCACATTTTACATCATTCAAAAGAGGATTTAGGTGGCAATCGTATGCACACTTTCCTGGTAGTAAGTCCCATTTAACTCAATGGGACTTCTTCTGAATAAACACATATAGGATTGCACTATTAAAGAATTTCTTAAAGCTGCTTTCAGTGGTTGTCAAATCACTACAGATTAAATGATTAGAATTTATTCTATTTAACTATTATGAGATTGTGGAACTGCTCCTTTAAAAAATATTAGTTTTTTCATAAATGTGTCATAAATTACATGGCTTCTAAAAAACCATCAGGGTGCCTACAATACAGGTAATCTATACACATTTCAATCAATTAAAAAGCACATTTAAAAGGAGCAGCACAATGAAGCCAAAGCAGTAATCTACTTTTCAAATTAAGCTGAACTAAAATTCACATAATTCCATAGGTTCAGTGAAATAAAATGTATTCTTCATCAATTTGCCGAAGGCCATAAACAAGCAGGCCTATCACACTTCATCAGAGAGGGAGTTTCTGGGAGTCACCACTGCAAACACCTTGCCCCTCATGCCAGCCAGCCTCAGTCAGTACTGGCACTTAAAGCAGAACCCCACCTGATCAGCTTAGAGTACAGAAAGGTTCATGTGGGAGAAGGTGCGAAATAGAAGTGGAGCAAGAGTTATTATTTCCCCCATATTTTAGGGACTCTGATTGTGTGAATACGAGGGATAGCTGAAGCATTTGATGATTTAAGTGGTCAATGTGTGCCTTCTAGCATAGGAAATGAATTCTGATCTATGCAAAATTGCATGGGAGTACTGAGGTTAATAATATAATAATGATCAATCATCCAATCAAGAGCTAATTATTTGAACATCTCACTATAGGATTAAGCATCAATTTCTGCATGAAGCACATGGTTCATTAGCAAAGCCCATTACTAAAGATCTAAATTGCCGTTCGAGGTGCATTGTAAAGTGCCGGCACCTCCATGGGGTTTTGCCCACCTCTCACCTTAAAACAATGTAAATGATAGCATAGACCAAGAGATTCGATGATCATGGCTGCTCCTTTGCCCAGAACGTTTCTACAGTATGAACAGACTCGCTTTCCACTGACCGACCTAGATACAGAACAAGAATGTGGCTAAGAAGCGGGTTTTTAGAAAACAAGAGAAAGGTAATTGAAAAAAAGCAGCACTGTGATAGAATGATGAGTAATGAACCATAACCCAGGATTGCTAGAAGAAATCTAAAAGTTACTCCCCTACAATGGAAATTTACCAATTAGGGGGAAAGCTACAATTTCAGCAATTAAATGAAATACTTACAGCTAGCTCTTGTGCAATGTAATGCTAACAAATTGTCTAACAGCCCAAAACATTACTAAATTTAGAAAATAGCAACATATGGTTTAGGCTGCGACTTCATTCCTTATCTGTGCGAAATGTTTATGAATGCATTTTAGAATGTGGTCCTGTCCAAACCACAACATCTGTTTCTTTTTAGGTAGCATGACAGTAGGCTGGGATATACAACAGAAACCCTTTGAAGCTATGCCATATAAAACTTCTATGGATGCTATCGCCCAGTCTAGACATCATATTGCTGATCACCCTGCTGTGTTCACATGCTTTCTTCATGAAGATTCCCCATCTCTTTCTTAGTTAACAATCAGCATGTTTTACCACGTTGTCTGTCCTGCTGTAACCATAGTTTGCTTTCAAACAAGAGAGTTAAACTAGGATTAAAAATTAACAGGACAAAGGTAAGTGAAATGAGGTTTTCTACATGAGAAACAAAGATTTCTTAAATGAGGTTTTCTACACAAGTCTTTTAATTGTTGGATCTACTTCTGGTTTCTTTGAAGAATTGAGATCTGTGCTCTATACAAAGAGCTTTTTCTTTCCTGCCTTTTCACGACATAAACTCTAGGTGGTGGTGTGCTATAGCAAGTAGGTAAATACCTCTTCCTTCACTTTCAAAAATAATATCCATTTTCCCCACCTTAAAACCCCCCAAAAAAGTAGTCTGAAAAACACACAAATAAAACTGAAGGATCATGACATTGTGTAAAGAATCTGTGAACAAGTAAGGAATCATGAGCACACAATAATTTCGTCATGTAGAAAAGCTCCATATTTACACAATATATTATGTCCAGTGTGGTGTAGTGGCTAGAGTGTTGGACTGAGAGTTGGGAGATCCGGGTTCTAGTCCCTACTCGGCCATGGAAACCCACTGGGTGACTTTGGGCCACTTACAGACTCTCAGCCCAACCCGCCTCACAGGGTTGTTTTTGTGAGGATAAAGTGGAGAGGAGGAGGATTATGTATGCCACCTTGGGTTCCTTGCAGGAAAAAAGGCAGGATATAAATGCAATAATAAATAAAATAAATGTCCACAATTAAATATGCACTGTAAAATGGAATTCTCCCATTCTATTCACAGAAAAATTAAGAATAAACCAGCATGACAAGGACTATGCGATAATTCCATTTATTTTTAATTTCAAATTAAGGTATAATGCATATATGGCTTTCTGGATTCAAGCAGTGACCTACCCTTATTAATATTAACTAATATTAGCATTGGTATTAATTAATTAGCTTTTGAAAACCGCCCAGAGAGCTTCAGCTGTGGGGTGGTATATAAATGTAATACATAAATAAATAAATAAAATAGAAAACGCAATATGTGTGTCTGAAAACCATTAAATGTTTTTCACCAACTGATCTGTGTATCAAATAAGTAAAAGAAAGTTGTAAAAATAAATCTATTATTAACAACCCCCTGGAAAATTTTATGGAGAGCTAAAATTCTATCGCCTTTGAGCTACATTGGGTTATAGCCAACATTGTGCGAGTAGACATTTGCTTGCACAATGCAACTTTCCATTCTTCTT
The DNA here is from genome assembly GCF_023053635.1 of Elgaria multicarinata webbii. Lineage (NCBI taxonomy): Eukaryota > Metazoa > Chordata > Lepidosauria > Squamata > Anguidae > Elgaria > Elgaria multicarinata. The sequence goes on along the minus strand of NC_086175.1, from coordinate 21,568,960 downwards.
TTCCCCCTGCACTCCCCATTCTGCTAGGGAAATCCCCCTTATCATCTGGAGCAGATTTGGGGGACTCTCACCCCCTTGTCATTCTGCTGACAGAAGCTTTCCATCAGCAGTGGGACACTCCTTGTATTTCACCCATAGTTGTTAGGCAATTATGAAATAAAGGGATTAGTTTTGCAGCAGTATGGTTTGATTTTACATTTGCTTTAAGAATGTACATATTGAGATATAGTAGATAGCCTTCTTATGCAAGTAAAAGACCAAGGGACAGGCAGCATAGAAAATATTTTCTGCCTTCCTCTACTGACTATGTAGCATAATAGAATCATAGAACAGTAGAGTTGGAAGGGGCCTATTAGGCCATCGAGTCCAACCCCCTGCTCAATGCAGGAATCCACCCTAAAGGTAGAACACACGCTGCTGTACCATGAGGAATTCATACCAGGGGTCATCTACACCAAGCAGGATATTCCATTATGAAGGTGGTATGAAAGTGGTATACAGAAGGCAGGAGCCACACTACTGCTTTATAGCGGTATTGAAATGCACTGCAGGATCTACACTACTGCTTTATAGTGGTACTGAAGTGCACTGACAACTGTTGGGGCTCTTGACACATCTACACCGAGCAGGATATAGCACTATGAAAGGGATATGAAAGCGGTATATGGTATGTGTCATGGGCCCCAAGAGTTGTCAGTGCACTTCAATAATGTAATAAAGCAGTAGTGTGGCTCTTGCCTTTTATATACCGCTTTCATAATGGAATATCCTGCTTGGTGTAGATGAGCCCCAGATCTCTTGAGTTTGCAGCTTATTATATCTGCCATCTGTGTGGAAGGACCATGGTAGGAAAATATACAAAAATCTTATTCAGCAAAGGAATATCATACCTGTTGCGTTGCTGGCTTCCTGACAGGGAAGGAGAAGTTGATGACTGAGAATGGGGAACTGGAGATGGTGCAGATGGGAGAATATGAGGCAAGGATGAGGTTTTCATTGAAGGTGATGGCAGGCTGGAAGAGGGAGTGCGCATGTAGGCACGATTTGAAGTGGACACCACCGGAGGCATATGGTGACTAATATCTTGACTAGATGATAAAGACATTGAAGATGCAGACTGATTCATCCAAGAATGAGGCCTCCGGGAATTTGTTCTCGAAGAATCAAGGTTATCTAAACTCTCACCTCTGGAAGAAAAAAGTTAAAAGCTGGATACAGCTTGCCATTGTAGGTAAATGTAACTGAACAATTGTCATGAGGAGAGGGGACTTCCAACAGTTTACCAAGTCACTTGTGGTGTTATAATGAAAAGGTACAGAAAAGTGTACCTCAGCAATGGAGGTGATTCCTCCAAACTGCCCAACTAGAAGTGGTTCTGGGCTTGAGTTTTTTGAACAGCAAGCCACATCTGAAATAGAGGGGATTTTCAAAACAGCTCATGATACAGCATGGGTGTCTACTGTTCTAAGAAAATAAGTAGGCCTTCCCACTGGACCTACCCAATTCAGAGAAAGTAAGCTGTGTTGATACTAACTTAAATCCCATTGATTTCAATAGGATTCAAATGCATTTAATTTTCTGTCAGTCAAGGCCATGAGTTAGATGCCACACATCACACAGAAGTACCATCTGAACAGCCTTTACTATTTTGCCTACCTAAGGCATCTCTGCACAAATTGTTACATGCCTGAGGGTCAGCATAGGCCTAGAACTGGGAAAACCCAGTACATGTCTTGCAAAATTTCCTTTTATCGTGAGTTAATTATTAGTGGTATGTGTAGCTTTGCCTACATTTTTGGCTGTGTAAAGGAAGGCAAAGTATTATTATCCTCAGACTGAAAGAATGCATCCTGGTTTTACTATGTAAAAGTGAGACACAATTTTAAACAATCCTGTAACAATTTCCTATTACTACACAACAAAATGAGGAATGGCTCATAAGGATATTTTTCTCCCAAGAAGAAGTGTCTTTTGGTCAGCAGCCAACAAGCCTTTGAATAACTAGGTCCTGAATTGGAAGAACAAATCTTTGGACAATACTACTCCGTTTTCACAAGATGAGATTGAGAGTATATCTTCAGGTCACATACCTCTCCATCCTGCCTACTTAAAGAAGATGTGCTTAATTATAATGGCACTACAAAATCCTGCATTCGTTCTACTCATGGGATTGAGACAGTGCTCAAATTACAGGGAATTGGCAAGGACCTGGGCCTATACTTTTTGTGATGGCTTCTTTACTTATTGCTCTTACAAGGTTATGAAGACACACACCATAATTTGATTAAAACTGGGATGGGGTGTGTGTGAGAGACTAAAGAGGTAGTGCTCATGGGTTTTATAAAGGGACTTCCCTACATTTCAATCCATAATTCAAGGACTGGGACAGGGGAAGGGGCCGGAGCACATGGCCTTCAAACCTGGCCCCAGGCTTTCTAGAAATAGAAGTGAAGAAGTACAACACTTCTTGTATTCATAGTGTCCAGAAAGCTTAACACATCTGACCCTCTTTAAAACCCAACACAAGCAAACCCCAGTTTCTCACGGGGGTCTCTTTCACTCTCTTCCCTCATTCTCTCTAAGGTAACAGGAAAACTGACCCTGTGGTAAAAGAAAAAAATATTTATTTGATTTAATTTATTACATTTCTATACCGCCCAATAGCCAAAGCTGTGTGTCAGCCCATCCTAAGCTGGACAACAGTAAAAAGCAGGAAACCAGACAACCTTTCAGGTGAGTTATCAGAAAACCAAATAAAATGTATCAATCTGCTGCCACAAGATGTACTGATGGCCACTAGTTTAGATAGCTTTAAAAGAGAGTTGGACAAATCCACGGTGACTACTACTCATGAGAGCATATGGAACACTGAGGTTGCTGGGAAGCAACAGGGGAGAAGGTGCTATTGTTCTCACATCCTTCTTGTGGGCTTCCCAGAGGCATTTGGTTGGCAACTCTAGGAAAACAGGCTGGTGGACTAGATGGACTTCTGGTTTGATCCAGAGAGGCTCTTCTTATGTCAATGACAATGCCATGCTCCAAGATACACCAGCAATAAAACAGAGTATTCTATGGAAGAAATCAATCTCCAAATCCGCAGTGACAAACTCTGCCTTTAGTTATCACTCCAGCAGAAAATATATTCATTTGAAAGAGAAAGAAAATTTGATCCCTATATATTTGCACTTCAAATTAATTGAAATTCTTTTGTGGGCAGTTTTGTAAATCAGAGTTCCAGAATGGCTTGAGCATCATAAAACTCAACAGAAAACATACAGTGAATGTTTCCTGGAATATGTATCACCTTCTCATTTTACTGCCAGGCAGACTAGTGAAGTCTTTATGCATGCTTGAACTGCGTTGCCTGATCCAGCTATTGTCTGTATTCAGGGATGTCTTCTTCCTCATTTCCTGAAGGAGTTGCTGTCTTTCGAGCTCAGCAGATGACACACCGTGTTCTTTCTGAGATCTTCTCTGTGAGTCACCAGCAGTCCATGGTTGCTCGGATAATTTGTTCTTCACACCTAATTTGGAAAAAAAAAGTTTGTAGAAAGCAGACCAGAATTAAAGGAGTGAAGGGCAGATAAGAAAAACGAACTGAATAATACCTCTTACAATGCATATTACTGTATATATTAGTAATTATTCATGACATTGTGGTGATAGAAAGGTGAACCACATTATTTATTTTTGCAAATGCAAGTATCTCCTTCTGTGGAAAAGAATGCTGGTGGCAAATTAGTCACCACTGATTCAATAATTTAATCTCCTAAGGAAATGAAGGCATCTAGTGTTCAGTCAAGCACAAGATAGTCTAACATACTGACCCAGATCAGAGCTGTTATTTATCCACCCCTGCAGACCAGACCAAACACTGGGATCACAGGCCTGCAATAATCCAGTTTTACAGGTGGCTGGTGGCAAAATAATCCTAGATTATCTCTGAAACAGAATAGCAGTCTTCCTCTATCTCTACTGTACCCCATTAAAAACAACAACAACAACACCCTTACATTAAAGCACTCACCATTTCTATTGACAGGATGATCATCTAGATCTGTAGTTGATCTGGATTTACTTCTAGAAATAATTTGAGATGTGATGTATTATACGGACACTGGGAAAGGCTTACAAGTAGAACATCAGTGTAACAAACTGCCACAAATATAGCAGCATTTGGGCACAAGAGTTTCTGGGACATATTTGGTAAAATGCATTGGCGACTCATGGATTCATGAAGTAGACAAATATGCCTCAGAAAAAGGGGGACACCCCCCCATTTCCTATGAGAACTGAGGAAGTGATGCAAATATAGCACTGACAAATATTTGATTTAAGTCAATGGCTTGGTTCAGACAACACGCTAAACCATGCTGCTTAACCACAAAATGGTTAAGGGCTTCCCTTAACCATTTTGTGGTTAAGCAGCATGGTTTAACGTGTTTTCTGAACCAGTAAGGCTTAATGATGTTTTATTTCAGAGTCAAGAAATAAGATTAAGGAATACATATTAACGTGAACAAGAATCCCATGAAGAATCCCATGCAACAACCTTAGGTCATTCTGACTTTGGTTTGGAAATGAAAAGTCTTAAAAGATTGGATGTAGCTACAGTGTCATTCAGCATTCACTAGACAAGAATGATAAGCAAGTAAATAACTGACCACTAATGATTTTTTTTTTTGTTCTTCAGTCACAGATTCTGAATGATAGATGTAATTTTTAAAAAATGTAACAGGAACATTGAACATGGGTTTTCCAAATGTGTTACATGAATAAAGAAGCTCAAGCAAAGCATTCTGTCACTGTCGATATCTTTGCTCATTTATACACCCACTCTTGGTTTGTCATCTTTTAGATTGTACAAAGATGTGGGTGAACAACCTACGACAAAATGCAATGTAATCGCATTAATCATCATTGTCTTCATCATCGTCATCACATCTGAAGATTAAAAATAATCTATGAAAGTATCTGATGATGTCTCACTAAATCATTCCCAACTTTCCCCCCTTTTGTTGAAACATCTACTGATAGATATGGTGCAGACAGTGTTATAAATTATAGCAGCTTTTAAGATCTGACTTTACTGCATTAAATCATGTCTGAAGGACTTCCAAAAATACTATTAAAGGAGTTCCAGAAATACATACTCTTTTCTATACTAAAAGATTTTGGGATTTTTCCACATGTGATGCCAGCAGTGCTTTTAATATGTTGCAGACATTTTAAACTTATCTTATAGTGTTATGATCTAAGACATCGTAGCTGAAATGACACTTCCCTTGCCATACTTCCATAGTTGGCCATTATTAAATAACTAATCCTCATAGTAAAACTAAGCTACAATCAGAGTAAAACACACAAAGGAGTAGCTATGTTATTAAGTGATTGCCAACACAACATCATCATCATCAACAACAACAAAACCAAGTTGTGTAACTTTACTAGATGTCAGCCTTTAAAATGCCACAGGGACTTTTATTGGTTTAAAAATTGGAAGTTGTTGGCTGAGGTCAGTAGGGTTTGGTGCCATCAGTTTGCTGATGATACTCAGCTGTACTTTCCCTTGTCGTCAGATAAAGCCTGGGCAGAGAAGGTGCTGGACCAGTGCCTGGAGGCTGTACTGGGCTGGATGAGGGCAAATAAACTGAAGCTGAATCCTGATAAGATGGAAGATCTCAGGAGCAGTGGTTCCTGGGTCTGGGAATTGGGTAGGTGACCTGGCTTGGTTGGGGTTGCTCCCTCTGAAGGAGCAGGTACATCCTTGCCACTGGAGGCCCAGGTGTATTCTGTGGCGCGGATTACTTGGGGCCAGCTTCGGCTGACCTGCCAGCTATGGCCTTTCCTGGACAGGGACAACCTAACCACAGTAATGCATGTCTTGGTAACTTCCTGATTACACTACTGCAATGGACTCTACATGGGGCTGCCTTCAAGACGACTTGGAAATTTCAGCTACTGCAAAACGCAGCAGCTAGACTGCTGACCATAACATCACAAAGAGACCATATAACACCAGTCTTAAAGGAATTGCACTGGCTGTCTATATGCTTCCAGTCAGAATTCAAGGTATTGGCAATGACATTTAAATCCCTGAATGGCTTGGGACCGCAATACTTGAGGGAGAGGCTCTCCGTATATATGCCTGTCCAAGATTTGAGATCTGTTGAAGGAGCCCTCCTCTGCATCCCACCAACATGAGACATACACCATGGTGGGACATAGGAGGAGGCCTTCTCTGCTGTGGCACCCCGGTTATGGATTGCTCTCCTGTTGGAGGCCTGACTGGTGCCAATGCTGGCTTCATGTCGGCGCCAACTTTAAACATGGCTCTTTATTAAATCCTTTGAGGCTAAAGCTGCACATAGTTTTAATTGGGTTTTATTACTTTTAAATTTTCCACTGGTTTTAGCTTGTTAATGGTTTAATACATTTTATAAAAATCACAGACAACGAACTGAAGGATGTGTGTCACATTCCCAATAGGGAGAGACCATGAAACAACTTACCCTTGCTTTCAAATCCTAAATTAACATAATTATTGAAAAGTATCATATTTTACCTGTCAGCACTGAAGGAGCTTGGTTGTTCAGAGTTTCTTGATGTTTCATAATAATGTCTAGAGTAAATAAACATAACAATGAATAGGTTATGCAAGAATAGACCCATTTGGCTGGTACTGCAGGAAGATACAGTGCCATGAACAATAGTTCCCTACATTTGAACAAGAAATTCTTGCAGACCCAGATTTGCATCCCAGAAACAGGAAACTGAAGGAGATGTGGATGGCAGATTAGGAAGTCAGACCTGTTCTTTGTTGCATAATTTGCAATAACAGCATGATTATTAAAAAAGATGTTCAATGCCAATTTTTTAGTATTCATAATTTACAAAAAAAAATGTTTATGTAAGACAAGAGCCCAACTTCTCATGCACTGTGATATGACTTTAGGTCGAGACATACACTCACTCAAAACACACAGAGAGATGTAAAATTTCTGGAATTTTTGAGGGCCACAGGAGAAAAACAGTTTTTGTCCCCCTTTTCAGGAAAAAAATGGAAATTTTGGAAAAAATAAAAAATATATATTTATTTTAAAAATTACATATCTAAAGTCACTTTGTTGCTTTAAGACAGCCTTCCTCAACCTGATGCCCTCCAGATATTTTGGATTTCATCTCCCTCAAGCACCATGGCCAATGGCCAGGAATACTGGGCATTGTAGTCCAAAACACCCAGAGGGCACCAGGTTGGGGAGGGCTGCATTAGGAACATAAAGAAACCCTTCTGTTCCTAAAGTTATTTTATGTATAACTTAAGTTTGCTTATAAAAATTACCATTATATTTTAAAACTTTTAAAAGTAAACTGACTTAGTAAATATGTCTGAATAGATTAGAAGGTCCGCCTGGCACCTACACTGTACTCCTTTCATCGCCAGCTGAAGACCTTTTTATTCTCTCAGTATTTTAACACTTAATTTTAACTTAAATTTAAATTTTACTGTTCTAACTCTGTATTTTAATCTTATATCAATTTTTTGCTGCGTGGTTTTATCCTGGTTGTGCTTTTTATACTGTATTTTGTATTTGTGCTTTTAACCTGTTGGTTTTATTATGGTTTTAATTTTTGTGAACCGCCCAGAGAGCTTCAGCTATTGGGCAGTATAAAAATGTAATAAATAAATAAATAAATAAATAATAGAACTACATCAATTGACTTCTAGAGCATCAGAAGCATAGGACTCTATAAAACAAAATCTAAACTGTCAAGGTTTTACATTTACTGTCAAGAACATACAACTGTGACCCTACTCACATGTTGGGAAATTGAGTATAAACATCTATCAGAAAAATATACTTTAGATCAATATTTTTTTAAATACGGAATGAAAGAAATAACTATGTTGGGAATCTTACAGAGAGGATTAAAAAAAATCCCTCATAGTTTATTTCCAGACATTTTACATTGCTGCTATTATTACATAGTTTTTAGACATGATTTTGGGGGAGTAAAGGTTAGGTAACAATATATAAATACTTTGTCTTAAATTCTAAAAGAAAACACACACACACACACACACACACACACACACAAGATCCTTTTTGAGGATTTCTGATGAGGCTGAAAACCACAGATGATGTCATTCACATTACAAGATGTGACAGCAATATTGTGCAACTAGAAATGCTTGTGAAGGAAACACTAATACATAAAGTAATTTCAGACAGCAAAGGGATCTCACAATACACTCTCAGCTCTGTTGTTTGTGCTTCTCACTAGGCAAAGAAAGAGAGCTGAATGAAATTCTCATTCTTCAAGGGAATAGCTTCTTAGGACTAGTTTATACTTTGCTGACCCCAGATTTAGGCCATGGGAAAGTTCTTCCTCATAGCATATGCAGACCCCATCAGGTAGATTGGCTATCCACCTGTGTTGCATGCCCAGATATGTCCTAGTGAGCACCCATTATACATTATAGGAACTATTTACACAGACTTAAACAAACCCTTATAAGCTCTGGTTTTTATGTTAGTATCTATTCTCTTAAGCCAGGTTAGTTATCTATCCATAATGGCCATGAACTGCCTTGTTGATTACTAATACATAATTAGTAATTGACAACAAGCTGGTTTAGGAATGCATACTGACAACTAATATTTAATTCAGCTTTCAATGGCAAATTTTGAGTCAATACCTACAGCAGTTTTTGGATCAGGCTTTTTCTGGACGCTTACCTGACAAAGCTGTAGCCTGCAAATGCAGAGCTTAACTAAAGTGTTCTGCAAATTATTTACTCGGTATAGTATCATAGAGAAGAGATTATCTGGTTTGTTTTAAATGAAGCAATGGGGTAGGGTGATATGCTTTCCCAATGCCTGTGCTCCTGTTACTAAAGAGTTCAGCAGAACAGTGCAATATGTCTGGAGTCTGTGGCAGAGTAAATTATGGTTTAGTCATAGAGCAGGAACCTAAATAGGGGTGGGCATCAGATTTCCATCAGTTCCAGTTAGGATTGGACTGGATCCAGGCCCCTTAAGAGTCCACAGAAATTCTAACTGGAACACTTTCAGAGTTCATGCCCACTGTAGAATCCACTGTGAGCCCTCCTTGGTCCTGTTCTATAATTTATGGAAGGTGGGTGGGTAATTTTATCTATTACTCTTTGCATTCATAAAATTTATTTTATTTTATTTTATTTATTTATTTCATTTCTATACCGCCTAATAGCCGAAAGTATTTTATTCATAAATATTTATGCATATACTTATGTCTATGTGCACCACCAACAGTTTCCAAATACACAGTGAAGTGTAATGCATACCTTTGATATTGGAACCTCTGCGCTGCAACGTCCTTGACTTGTTCCACTTGTGGTTTCTGTTCTGCTTCTTCTCGGCTCCTCCGCATATTATACTGTGGCTCCTCTACATGGTATACTGTATCCCGTACATTAGATTCTTTCTCACGCTCCAGTTCTTGGAACTTCCTCTCTTGTTCCATTTGCAAGGCTGCTTCTTCTTGCAATCTCTGTATCTCCCGGAGATGTTTCTGTTCTTCTTCTTTCTTCAATTGTTCTCTTTCCTCTTCCCATTGTCTACCAGCATAAGTATACTCAGACTTGTCACTTCCATTTTTCAACCACGAGGAAGCAGGTGGCTCTTGTGTAGTAATAGACATGGTATTTGATGTCAATACAGTTTGCTCCTAGAAGATAGTGCAAGACTTATAGAAATGAAACGAGCAGGATATACTTAATTTTAGGAAATGTTTTGGCATGTCAGAGCTATAAAGGGTGATTCCCATCAGAAAGATACTTCCAGGTAGTAACAGGGACTTGAACTAATAGGTTGAGGAATTCAAGCACAAATGGAAAATGTGTAGATCTCTACCAATCTTAGAACATAGGAAGCAGCCTTATAGTATGTCAGGTCATTCCTCCAACCCAGTATTATCAACTTTGACTGACAATGGCACTTCAGGATCTCAGGAACAGAGAGGCCATCTTCCATGTCACCTGCTAGCAGATTCATTTTTTAAAAAATTGCAGATGCTAGAGATTGAATCTGGCACCTTTTAAATGCAAGGCATGGGATGTATGAATAAAGGTTCCTACCAAAGTCAGTTTGCTGTGTAGCCTGAACGAAGTTGTTTGCTTTAAGTATATTAATCTGCTCAGAACAAGTCTTTGGATAGATTTACAATGAACAAGCATCATTTAAATCAGAAACATCAATCTGTAGGTTGCTCATGTGAATAGGCAATCACAGGTATAATGCTGCAGAAATAATTTTCATATGATCTCCAACACAATGCTTTTCAGTGGAAACAAGTTTACAAATTCAGCTGCCATTGATCAACTATGGAGGAATATGTGTGAACCATGTCTGTGTAACAATTAGTTTCACACTAGGACCCAGGAGACCCAGGTTCAAACACCCACTCAATCAAGAAATGATTTGACTGACCTTGGGCCAGTCACCATCTCCTGGCATTACCTATCTCACAAACTTGTTAGGAGTATAAAATGGCAGGCAGGGGAGAGATTAATGACGACTTGTCCTTGACACTTCTTTAACACGTTTAAAAATCAGCACTTGTTCAAATTTGCTACATTTTCAAATGTTTCTAAGCAAGTAATTTTGTTTTATTTATTGGCTTTAAATTAAAATCAGATACTTTTGAGGCATTTTGGTTGCCATCACTTGCTACATGCTATCTCAATGTCTGGCTGAAATGTCTAAATACAATAGTGACTAATATTCAGAAAGAGAAAGGAAAGGAACCTCTCGTGCAAGCACTGAGTCATTACTGACTCTTGGAGGGACGCCAGCTTTCGCTGACGTTTTCTTGGCAGGCCTTATAGCGGGGTGGTTTGCCCTTGCCTTCCCCGGCTGTTATTACCTTTCCCCCAGCTAACTGGGTACTCATTTTACCGACCTCAGGAGGATGGAAGGCTGAGTCGACCTGAGCCGGCTGCCTGAAACCAGCTTCCGCTGGGATTGAACTCAGGCCGTGGGGAGAGTTTCAGCTGCAGAAACTGCTGCTTTACCGCTCTGCGCCACATGAGGCTACTTAACATTCAGAAGACATCACCAAATATAATCTTCAATTTTACAGAACTGGAACTGAATGCCATACCTTGTCACTAGAGACCCAAGAGGCCACAATGGTGCATAGTGCCCATTTCCAGCTCTGTCTGGTGTGTCAGCTAAAGCTGCTCTTGGATAGGAATAGCCTGGCCACAGTAATCCATGTCCTGGTAAATTCTTAGACTATTGCATTGTGTTCTACATGGGGCTTCCCTTGGATAATTCAGAGACTGCATTTGTGCAAAATACATCTGCGAGGGTGGTTAACTGGTCTGGCAGCTCTAGACCATATTACATCAATTCTTAAAAGAGTTGCATTGGCTGCCTATTTATAACCTAGCCTAATTCAAAATACTAGTTTTTAATGTATAAAGCCCTAAATGGCTTAGGACCTGGCTACCTAAAGGAACGTCTCTCCATATATCATCCTGCCCATGACACTTCCCCGGTGAGGTCCTTTTGATTGTACCATCACAAAATGAAGAATGGACTTTCAGAACTCATAATAAGACCTTCCAAGTGGTGGCTCCTGTTTTGAATGCTCTCTCCCTGGAGGTTAGACTAGTGCCAACATTTGCTAGTTTTTGGTTACTGGAGAACATCATTCTTTCCCTTTAGGCTTCACGATTAACAGTTGAGCCTATATGTAAGAGTGGGATAGTTGAAGTGCAGTGTATATTGAATTTGATATCTGTGCATGTTATTGTGTATTTTATAATGTTTTATTAGACTTTGACTGCCGTGGGTTCAGTTTACAAGGGAGGGTAGGATATGATTTTCTGAATAAATGAATAAAATACCTGTAAAGCTTCAGGCATTTTCTTGGCTCATTGCTTTGATCATGTCTGAAATCTCTTCTAAAATCTCCTCATTGGCTCCCTATTGATTCAAGGGTTCAGTATAAACTGCTTCTTTACACTTTTAAAACCTGTCATGGTCTAGCTCCTCCTTATCTTTCTGCCCTTATTTCACATTAGAGCCCTCTTTCATGCTCTTTGAATGTTATGCCTCTTCCCCGCCCAAGGCTTTCGACTTCCTTTGCTCGGCTCCATCCATTTTCTCTTGCTGCTCCCTATGCCTAGAATTCTCTTCCAGAGCATTAGCGGGCTGCTTGTTCAATCACAGTTTTTAAATCTCTATTTAAAACTCTTCTCTTTTCCAAAGCTTTTGGAACTTAATCTAGATTTTATGCAATGTTTTGTAATGTTTTTATTGTGTCTCCTGTGCCTGTTCGATGCATTCATTTCCTTTTTCATTTTATTTTGTGATTTTAATAGAATGTATGCCTCTGTGGCAGGGAGTTGTTGTTTTGTTATATCCTGTATAGTGCCATGTGCATTGATGGTGCTAAATAAATAGCTTCTTAAAATTACAGAATTGGAAAGGATCTTGTGGGCGATCCAGTTTAACTCCCTGCTTGATGCAACAAATCCTGAGCTAGAGCTGCCCAGCCTCTGTGCTTGAAGTCTCCCAATGAGGGAGAGCCCATGGTTATGGACAGGAAGAGCTAACTAACATTGGAAGTTTGGACGTAGCCTACCAACTGCTGCTACATACGCCTATTCTTTTTAAAATGGAGCTGGCACAGGACTTTTGCATAAGTAAAGTTGAAATGAATAAAGTTTTGCATATAAAGGACCACTCTTTCTTCCATCTAGACCAATGCCTTCTATGCAAATTGACACTGGCTCTCCAGGGTTTCAGAGAGAATTCTCACCTCATTTTTCTACCTGACATCTTTAACTGGAATTTCAGACTGCAGCAACTGATGAAGGTAAATGACTGCACAATGATCTCAATCCATCCAGGCATTTCAGAGAACAGTCTGCATTGTGTGGTAATAGGTTCTGCTTGGATCTCTCTTAGAACTGTTAAGAGTTTATGTTTACTTACAATTCATTTTAACACAGACAATTTAATATTATATCCCACTATTGCTAGAAACTTTTTTTTAACAAACATGGTGTCTGATAAAGTTTTGTGAAACTTGAAAGCTGTTTATCAGGTGATTTATATTTGGCCCTAATAAAGTATTATTTTTAGATTTTTTTCCCCCTTAGAGCAACATGTCTGCCTGCATTTTCTGTTACAGATGTATCGCTTTCTAAAACTGCCCTGGCAAGCAGACTATATGTTTTTGTTCCAAGAGAGGTCAACCCGTAAAAGGTCTAGAACCCACCTCATTTAAATATTTGGAGCTCTCCTTTTCAGCCTCTTCCTGAGCTTTCAGCCATTCTTCCTTCAGCTTCTCTTGTTCACGGTTATATTTCTCCTAGTTTGGAAAAATGCAAGTATATTAGTTCATCATCATAAGTTTATTGTGCCAGCCGAAAGCCATGACAAATATATCCATAGAAGAGCATACAACTATAAAAGTACACAATAGTTTCGAATATCCAAGAGAACCATACAGACAACCTTAAATTTACTATGACTAAAGCTCTCATTTTGCTCAGCACTCTGAGTCTCCGTGGCAGTTTATAGCAATTTTATCTAGTTTTCTCTTCCTAATCTTTTTTGCTGCCAGTGCAAACAGGGCCACTTTAAGACTGACATAACTGTTGGTATCACTAAGGAGGAAGAGAACTGTTTCTGCTTGGGCATTCATGCCTTCATATGTCAGCAGCGGTTTCAAGAGTCTCTCTCTTGGGTCTCTATACAGAGGGAAGTTAACATGTAGTGTGCTATGTCTTCCACTTGTTATTAACCACAGATGCATAATCTCGATTCGAATGGTACCTTGTGGTAGTGTCCGTCCAGCACTGTGGTTGGCATCACTTGAAATCTCAGTTCAATGAAAGCATTTCTCAGGGGCAGGGGCCTCAATTTGGACAGATAACATGCTCTATAGTGTTCTGTAGTATATTAGTTTAATTAGCTAAACTTTTCTTATAAAGTTCTGCATATGCCCAGTATAGTAAAGAACTTAAGATAAACCCATGGCAGGAAAGCCATGGGCAGTGATATCTTTTGATTTCTGTGAATGTGTAAATGTTTATCCTAATCTCAAGATTATGAAAGTTGGTTGTGGCTCCTCAGTGGTGAGAGAAGATACTCTGCGCATCCTTAGAGATACTTTTTTGTATGTCACAATGCTGATGGTACTAAGGCTAAAGAGATGAACTGTATTATATCTTTACGATAGGGTATTGATCCACATACTGTAAACACATAAGAGAGTTATCTAGGTACTTTCTGTTTTCACTTTTGATTCTCCCTGAAAACGAGAGACCCACTGCTTCTAATAAGAAGCAGCAACAGTTGGCCTTAAACTACTGGATAGGGATCAAAAATAAACTGTTGACAGGAAGCAATATTCAGACTTTGCTTTTGTCTCAAGGGTCTACTTCCATAAGGATTTCTCCAACAAACTGCATACAGAACTTTTGTCAGTTTTCAGACCAAAAATACAGAGGATGTGTAAGAATGTATTAAAATGGGATATGTTTTGCCTGGGAATCTTTCTAATCTAATCAGATAATCAGACATATATTAAGGAGAACTCAAGGTACACAATTCTATACATACATGCTTGAGAATAAGATCCATTGACCACAAAGGGATTTTCTTCTGAGCAAGCATGAATAAGGTTAGACTGCATAATAGCTATAAACTACATCTTGATACTGTGTTTAGTATTCATGGTGGGAGTTTTTATCTTTAATTCCTCTAAATGGCAAATTATACACTCATGAGGCCTATCAACCAAGCATCTTTTACTAAATTAACCTTAAGCAACTATAAACCTGTCAGCCTGGTGGGCCAATCTAGAGCCAAGCCTAGTTTTAATGGGTGTTGCACAGTCACATCTGCACCTGAAGTAAGCGTTCCTGTTCTGCCTGCCATTTCTCTTGTCTTTTTCTTTCTTCTTCTTGATCCCAAGCCCACCGGCTAGGAGTACTGATGGGTGGAACTGGGAGCTATAACACAGAAATGAAAGATGGGCTTCATCAGAGATGTTCTTTTAAAACTCATACATAGATAATTAGCAATACTGGTTACAACTGTAGACTGGAACTCAATGTTCAGTAGTAAACATGGATTCCCAGTCCTGCATTTGACTTAAAGGTGCAACGTGGGGTTGCCCTTGTGTTTAGTTCAGAACCTGCAGGTAATGTTTATCAAGGGGTTAGTCTCCATATGACATGATTATAATCAACTGTGGTGTGGATTAAGGCCAGCGTCAAGTTGACTATTAATCAATGGTGTTTGATTGACACATCCCCCACCTTCTCTCCCCACTCAGTCCTCCTGCTGGTATCCCATCAGCCATTGCGAGTTCTGCTGACTGGCCTAGAGTGGCAGCCACTGCTTTGGCCACTCTTGCCAGAGGCCTCTGTAGTTGCCAAAAATAACCAACTGCATGCAACGAAATAGTCAACAGTGCCTGACACGATAACCAATGGTTGTTCAAATAATCAACTCTGCACAGCATTGGTTATTTCATTGAATAACTGTGGTGTGAAAAAGTCCCGACGGACAACAAATTAACCCACCACTGACTATTTAACCCACCGTTGGTTATCGTACTGTCCAAACCCAGTCTGTATGAAGTAACAAAGTGCATCACTTACATCAGGCATTGCAGGTTCTGAGCCTCCTGAAAGATTTAAGGTAGTAAGAAGAAAAATAATAAAAAAGAAAAAAAAAGTTTGTTAATGTGACCTGGAGAATACTATTTAAGCTGCAACTAGAAAGTTGTATTGGGTCCCATTCCCTTTATAGGTCAAACACCTTCATATGAAACAGAAGAGATTATACATGCTTGTTTGCGCCACAGAATTTCTGTTTTTTGGACACAGAAATGGACAGGTCAGGTATGGATAGCTGCTATATGTTGAGAGCAACAATTCTGGGTAAGTATGTTGGCCACCTCATCAACAGAAACCTGAGAGAAATCTGTACTTTTTCATACTGTCTCTAAAGTAACATTTTATATGGGAGTTTATATTCCTTTATCTTTTCTAGCTATTCCTCCTTCATAGGCTTTTCATCACACTAAGTGATAAACAATAGCAGCTGTAGGTGTGAGAGGAGAAATCAAGGAATCAGGTTCTTCCAGTAAACACTGAAAGACATATTAATACCTTTCAATGCTATCAGGCAGAATAAGGCAAGCAAACCAACCAACCATGAAGAGATCTTGGGAATACTAATGTAGAACAAGCCCCAATCGAGTGAACAGCATACGAAAAGCCTTCTCTCAACAGCACCAACAGCCAAAAGAAAGGAGTGGACCACACTGACTCCAGCACCTCTTCTTAAAAGGTGACTGGCATTGGCAGAAACAGGCTACAGGAGCACAGCCACATCCCCTAGGGCAGAGGTGGGCAACTTTTAGGCCAAATCAGCAAGAGGACCACAACACCCATGACACCTTCTCATTGGCGACACTGGTTAAGTATGATGTGAGTTGCAGTCCAATGACATCTGGAGGTTCATATGTTGCCCACCTCTGCCCTAGAGGCAGGATGCAAGATCCTTCAGCCTCAGCAATGCTTCCTACTGGCAGTAGGGGAAGAGCTGCTCTCATTGGATAAATGCAAAATTTGCAAACACAGCATAGTCAGCTACAAATACCGTATTTCTTCGATTCTAAGACACACTTTTTTCCCCATATAAACATCTCTAAAAACGGGGTGCGTCTTAGAATCGCTGGTACGTTTATTATTTCTTAGAATCAAAGCTTTTTTTCTGTTGGTGGTACTGAAATTAATGTGCGTCTTACAATCGATGGCGTCCTAGAATCGAAGAAATACGGTATATAGAAATATCACTTAACATTTATTTATCCTGGAAAAACAAGCCCCATTCACCTCACCTTTAGCAATACCACCACCTTTACAATTTCTTCCAGAAATCTTTAAAATTGTCTGTAACAACGAATCTACAGCCCTTTTCAGATAAGCAAGAGTTTGGCTCAAAGCAAACAATGCACCACTCTAATTAATAAAAAGTGATCACTTCTATCAAAGCAGCACACCAAATTCTTTGTGCTACTTGACAGTCTGTGCACATATAAAACTTTTCAAGTTCTGAGCCAACAATGATGGACTCCTTTTTTAAAATTAAAAACACCACCACCTGTACACATACGTTTATTTTGCTGACAGAAAACAGTACATTCACTTGTCAAGTAGTATTTCAACCACATCTTAACTTTTACATAACCCTCCTACATATCACTTTTTCCAATGACAGTGCCAAACCCAACCATATGCAACAGATGGGTGAAGATGTGCTGTTCACTCCGTTTTCAAAAAATCATTTTTATTTAGTGGATTTATAAGATACTCTTCAGCATAAAGCTCCCTGAGCAGTGTATCAGTAAAATCATAAAATCCAAATACGATAGCAGTCAAATTAAAAATAAAAATAAAAATCAGTGAGCCTTCCCACTCCGGAACTGTACATGGAGGAATTGCACAATTTCCAGAGAATTACACTAGTGGTAATAAATAAACAAATAAATAAATATTACTAAATGTTGAGTTATAACGGCAGATCATTAATCTTTTCACAAACGGTAAACCAAAAGGGACTATAAAATTTGTGTAATCCCTTCCAAACAGCAATGAATGTGCTGTCTGGCCAATATTTTGTATAGGGATGAAGAAATGGATTTTCCAGACATACAAAATGTTGCCTTTTTGAGTGTGGAAAGAATGCAGTCCCCCAGTAATGGAAGTTCAACCTTGACAGAAAGTGCGAAGGCTCTTCACAAAGAATAGCTGTACATTTCTAATGCAATAAAATGATGCTGTAGAAAAATCTTCAGGAAAATAATGAAAAAACTGAGAATAGTTTTCATACCTTTCCAGCAGCCTTTCCTGTGAAGCACAGTCTTTATTTGGCAAAGATCTACCTGCACATCCAGAGAAGCGGACCAGACTTTAATCTGCCACTCTCTCCATCATTGGCTTTGTAAATAATTAAGACAAATATGGCATCACAATAAAGGGATGCTTGAGAGGTATGTTAAGATGTTTCAGGTGTTTGCTTTATTCCCATAAACAAAGCAGACTATGACATTAACTCAGCAGTATATCACTAAGGTAAGTCTTCCAAACAACGTCAAATGGAAGCATTTTGTACCAATATATTTGAAGAAAACTGAACACTGATAAATAGAACGTATATATTGAAGGAAAACAGAGATTCTGTAATATATATTATAATAAAAGTGAAGTGTCATCTTAACCACCACTTCAAGACACTCCATGTGCAGAAAAATACTGAAACAGATAAAACATTTGGACACAAATTTCTGAAGTGAAAATGAATAAGGTGAGATGTAACATGCAAAGCACACTAGTAGCAGCCTTAGAGAACCATGATAAACTGTTCACAGCCAAAACATCCTGCCATTTCCATTATGTGGGGTGGAAGGGAGTATTAACATGGCTCACGGTTATGAGACATGTATTCCATGTTGCATACCAATCTGCCAATTTGACAAGTTTCTCAGAGTTTGGAAATTTGGCCTAATAAATCTTTGCTGTTTGCTCAGCATTATGGTATTTTGTAGAAAAGCTGCTAATCTGAACAAAGGTTTTTGTAGTTTACACTGTTCCACAGTGGGAATAGCGTTTGAACACATCAACAGTGTAAAAGGTTTGAGGTACAGAAGAACACACAAAGCCCATTACCACAAAGGTAGACCCATGAATTGTAAGAAAAACCTGATGATCCTAGGGAAAGAACGGAAACAGATTAAGCTGGTTTGGCATGACTGCAACAATCAATGATTGAAGAAACTAAGAACCCAACACCAGAGACTAGTTAAGAGGAATGGACAGTGGGAAACAATTTCATGACAGTACATGAAATATAAGCTTTTGGGTTTGGGTTTGTTTTGTTACCTTGTTCAAAAAACTGTGATCGTCTTTTTAAGTTTTTCAAAGAAATAGATTCTGTATCTATTTGAAAAAAATACGAAGATATAAAACAAGTCATTGGGGTGTGCTCTGGTTTTAAGTAATATCTGTCCACTGAATAAACACTATTCAGAGCATCTAACTTGAGCTGCATTGAAATAAACATCTTATCACTTGTAAGTAGTAGCACATGATTTTGTGCAGCATGTATCACAGGAATTCCCAGTTTAATTCAGTGCCTCCTATTTTATAAATCACTGTATTGTGTTCAAAGTTTAAATACAGCCAGAGCCACTGCAACAGACAGAGTGCTGGGCTTAGACCAGGAAGACTTGGTTCAAATCCCTGCTTATTGCGCACCTGGAGTAAATCTTGGCCTAAACTACTTTACAGGGTTGCTGTGAAAATTGTAAGATAATGCCACATATGATACCCTGAAATCCTTGGACAAAAGGTGGGATACAAAATGTAGGAAATGAACATAAAGGTTGTCCTTTAGGGTCTGAGGGGGCTAAATGCTTGTCATAATCAAATAGTTATTTCTTTAATCAGCCTAATTTTTATTTTGTTTATTCTACTTGCCCTTCAAGAAGCTCACATCAGTTTATACATAGCTTTCAAGCATTCTCCCATCTCCCATGCAAGCACTAACCAGGCTGAGAGCTGCTTAGCTTTAAAAATGACCAACATGATTTGCAAATGTGGTGCCTTCTAGACAGGGGAAGCTTCATTTCAAATTCTATCTGCGTATTGTAGGCCAGAATTACAAAAGGTAGATTACACGAGTCAAGGCACACATCTCTGTTTCCACCAGCACACCACTGAAATCAATGGGGACTGCAAGAGAACAGCACCTGGGCTGAAATACACTGTAGTTTTATGTTACAGATTATTTTTTTCCCTTCCTTCATGTCTTCCTCAAATGGCTAGTCTTTTAAAAACACATATTACCAAATTTTATAGGACATATACTCCAATGCATAGCACAAATTTATTTCTATGAAAAAGGTAATTTACCTTTAACACACACACAAGCCAACAAGCCAAAATTGACATACACAATGAAAGGAAGGTATTCCCATGAACTCATTATAACCTCTGCTCCAAACACTGTTGCTTAGTGTTAAATTTCCACATCTCTGCCCTATTTCTCTTCTCACATTCTTGCCACACACACACACACACACACACACACACACACACACACTCCAGTTAGTCATACAGAATAAAGGACCTAGCTGTCATTTTGCTAGTAGTTCTTTACAACACAACGCTTCCTGAACTGAAACCCACTAGTCTTTTGTGTGCAAGTACACTTATACAAATTTAAGTTTTCTTTGGAAGCTCAGATTTCTGTTGTTTCCAAGTCCAAGTATACTATGTTCTTCAGGTACAAAGCAATTCCATACACATTGTGTTCCCTTTAGCTCCAACCACCACTCCCTATTGTTAGCAACTGAAAACTCCAACAGTTTTACCTTTATGCTCATTGGAACTTGCATCTCTTTGCATTCCATTGACTTTTGTTTCTGAATCCTGAAACAAGAAAGTTAACATATTATAATAATTCCATGGCTTTAACTCTCCCATCCCCTCTCAATCCTCCAAGGAGATAACATCTGGTTCTGGCACTTTTGAAATGTCATGCAACTTGGGGTATTAATGACTAGCTGAAAACTGATGCCCTGAAAGCTGTAACAGAAATGTTTGTTCCTACCCTCTTAAGGAGTTTGTTATGCACATTTTGGAAATTATATGGAATGAAGACATACTTCTGAATTACTTCTAGAAAGTTGCAGGAGGTAACAGTGAGGAAAAGGCTGGCATTGTAGTATCTCCATTGGTCTGATGTTCTGGGTGGAATTCTATTAAACCTTTATCTTGCCCGAGGTGACATAAACATTTCAGAGTATCATCACACAGCCATTGATTTAAAATTCTAATTGATCTAACAATCAGCGTGGTTCAAAACATGGGCTGCTACTGCTTAGAAAGCCAAAAAAGGGGGGTTTCATGGAACTCTCTCCCACCTCCAAGAAGGTGTTCAGAAAATCCTCAAATGGAAACTAGGGTTTGGAGGCTACTATATCCTGCTTACATATCAAACCGTGGGATGACAGCCTCTTTTATGTAAGTGTTTAATAGATTTCTGACAGCTAAGCCAACACTTTTTTTCTTTGGATATAAACAGGATACACATTTGGAGCATGCAAAATGGTATTGGCAGGTTCCTATGAGAGTCAGTGACTTTGCCTTGTCTACAGTGGGAGTGAGGCACTACAAAGGAAGTGAGGCAGGTGGCTACCAGGAGGAGGGCCTTCTCTGCTGTGGCACCCGGGCTGTGGAATGAGCTCCCTAAGGGGGTTCGCTTAGCACCTACATTATATGCTTTTAGATGCCAAGTGAAGACCTTTTTATTCTCCCAGCATTTGAACAGTCTATAAATAAATTTTAACTTGGTGTTTTAAATTTGTAATTTTGCATTGCTGCTGTTTTTATCTGGTTGAGCTTTTACATTGTATTTTATATTATGGTTTTATACTGTTGTTTTAAACTTTGAATGTTTTTAATTTTTGTGAACTGCCCAGAGAGCTCCGGCTATTGGGCGGTATAGAAATGTAATAAATAAATAAATAAGATGATTCCGTTTTGTTTGGCAAACTGTTGATAGAGCTTTGGTTATTGGGCAGCACAGAAATGTAACAAATAATAATAAATAATAAATCCAATCACATTCAAATGTAGAGTTACAGAAGGAAGATTTCTAAACACAGTAGAAAAATACAAAAAACCAAGGCTGGGGAGAAAAAACAACAACCAGGGCTGAAGTAATGAAGTCATATGAAGACAAAAGTGGACAGCCATTTCTATGGGTGGTTTTCTCTGAGCTCACTGGAGCTTTTAATATATAATTTCCCTTGGCACATTAGCACCTCTCTCATGGCACATTGGACTGTCTTATCCTGAGAAACACACAGCGAAACATCCTAGTCACATCATTCTTTCATGCACGTGCAAGAGAAACTCACTAGTTAACTAGGGATGGGACTTTGATTTCTGGACAGCAGCCCTAGGTAAGACGTTTTAAATAATAGAAACAGAACTTGGAGAGGTTCTTGCTATGTGACACAGGTTAACATAGATGCCAACTACCCCTTACCCAAGCATTTTACTTTCAACCAGCCAAACTCTGTTCTAATCAAATCAATCTGTTAGGTTTATGCCAAGGAACCACTCCTGTTTGAAGGAGGAAACATTCCATTCATTATTCCATCATGTAGTGCTAGTGTGTGTGTGTGTGGGGGGGGGGGGGGGAATACATTAAAAAAGATAATTTTATCAACTGAAAAAATAAATGATAGAAAACAATTTTCTGTCTCTAAGCAACTAAAGCACCCAAATAAAAATAGACTGATCGTGCACTTAACCTCACCAGTGCCCAGAACATTAAGAAGCTCTCCCCAAAAGGCACAAATACACACACTTACATCATTCTGGAAGCTGTTGTGCAGGTCTTTTTGTGCTGATGTATTTCTGCTCTTGTTTGAAGTGTTGTCTCCAGATGTCGCATCAATCCATTTGTTTTCAGGTGTACCTACAATGTTGGTAGCCATACTGGTGAGATTGAGGATTTTGTGCCTTGCATATGGCAGGGAAGGCTGGTCTTTGCCCCAGTCTGATTGGCACGTGGAGATCAAAAAATTAAAAAGTAGACAGGGAGACGTCAAAGTATAAAGAAAAAGAATTAACAAAAACACATCCAAATAAAAACACAAAAAGAAAAATATAGGAGGACAGATGAAGTAAGAAATGAGTTGGAATTATATGTTTAAGAACTGGTTAGGGCTTTTATGAACAGACCGCCTTCCCCCAAAAAAGCAAGAGTTAGTCAAAAGCTGGCACAACGAGCAGTAGCAAGTTTACTAACCTTTATTTTACAACTATAGCACAGAACAGGCATACGTTACATGGCAAGTACAGTTACATAGTAATTTCAAGTAGTTGCAGGGAGGGGGGAGAATAGATCTTAATTACTTTACACAGATGCTCTTCTAGCTAGGGCCACAGAAATAATAAGTGCATCTGATCCTTTTGTCATATCTGTGAGAGGAGCAAAAAATCAGTATAGAGATTTATTATACCCCAAGGCTGGTGGCATGAGAAATGCCAGGTATATTTCAGCTTTAAAAGGTTCTCTTCGATTTACGGAAAGTGAACTTGCTAATGCAGATATTTACAATGTAACACATGCAAAACAACAACAACAACAATAATAATAATTAAAAGCCACAAACACTGTATGCACAAAAGCAGGAATACTATGAGCCAGTATTTACTTTCCAAAAAGGTTGTTGTGGTAGGCTCAAGGAATACAAGACACATCCATCACAACAAGTTTACAGGCAAAGAACGGACACCTCAGAGGTCATGCAATGCAGTCAGCCCAAGTAAGAACCCACCCTTCTTTCCATATCGCCTGACATCCATGACAAGGTTTCCAGTTTCTAGTGCACTGCTGAGAGATGCTTCCCATTGACTCTGGTCCATTTGTGAAATCTTTGTGCCATTGAGGGACAGGATTTCATCCTCAACATTCAACTGACAAAAGTCTGCAGGGCTACCTAGTAATGATGCAAAGAAGGGTAGGGGGACTTATATGTGCATCTGCTATTTCACAATCAATCAACAGCGAAATCAGAAGTATCCATTTTACATTTATACAGTGGCCCAATTTACACAGCTGATTTAGTGTGGGCTTTTGTGACAGATGACACTGTTGCCAATCCGCAGAATCCTACAGCTTCCCACTGGAAGAAGCACATTTTCAAAAAATCAATTTAGTGCATTGTTTTTCTTAAATGCCACTCCCACGCAGTTGCACTGCACCCTCTTTCCCCCCATTCACAGTAGGGTGCTTTTGGACACCGGCTTCCTTTCCCCCTTAGCACTACTTTGCAGAAGAGCTGTTTTAACCATTCCTAACAGCACAGCAGCCTGCTTTACCTATTCACAATCTGTAGCCTGTTTTCCCTATTCACAATATCGCAGTAGTGCTGTTTTTCCCATTCACAACAGTGCAATAGCCTGCTTTACCCATTCACAATCTGTACCCTGTTTTAACCATTCACAATAGCACAGTAGCACTGTTTTAACCATTCACAATATGCCAAGGGTGGATGAGAGGGGAGAACTGGGGGGGGGGGTAAACTACAGGAGCTTAAATCAGTGATTCCTGGAGCAGAAGAGCAGGGAACAAGCCTCTCTCATTGGCTGAGCAGCACCTACGCAGTTGATGACATTCAGTTCTACTCACTGGAATCCACCCACCCAACCCTGAAGTATGTCAGTCTCAAGTGTCATGTGACCCATGAAAGCAGGTTTTAGGTAGCGTATGCTTAACTTTCTTGCTTCATGTGCTGCTGACAGACCAAAGTGATTTCATGAAAATCCGGATATAACCAGAAAGCACTTCTTATACCATTTCCATGTAGATTTGGCCAGCGCCCATCAATAGATAAGTGGTATACCAAGAACAACTTGATATTTTTGTAGGCACAAAGAATATCTTTAACTATAAACAAAAGCAATTAAGTTGGGATGGCTGATTTTGTTCTCTCTTTTTTGCCAATGGTGAACAGGAAGTTCCTTTTCAACAAGAAAAGGCTAAATAGGATAGCAATGAATAAAACATGACAATAACATACCAGCCTACCAGAATCCTCTGAGTTACCAGAATATAAGAGAGCAATCTCATGGTCCTGGGACAGCATTCCAGGAACCACAGGGTTTTTCGGAGTGCCCCCTCCAAGACCATAAACACTGCTATAATCTTAGAAGAGGATCTCTGGAATCTAATCCCTCTCCCTGGCCCCTCACAGCTGCTATGGAAAGAGCTGTATTGGCTGCTTTCCAAAAATTACATAAACAGCTTCAGAGGACCTTGAAGAGGACTGCAAGGGGGGTATTGCAATGGTCAGGGAGGGGAGAGAAGAGACTAGGATATGGTGTTTCCTATGGCCCCTCCAGCCCTAAGTGTGACTACACTCAACAGGCTCAGAGGCCCATCTAGAGGAAAAAGGTGAAGAAAGGAAGTTGGAGATATGAAAATCACTTCCATTGCTCCTACTGGCAGCAGCCCAATAGGGCATTGGATACTCGGAGCATCGAAGATCAGAGAGCACAATCCATAGGACTGTGCCGCAATAGGTTTTGCATTAAATAGTTTTATTCCAACTATCTAAAGCACCAGTACTGGCTCCGATCACCATCAACACCACCAGCGAATCATTACCATTTTATATTTATACACTTCACTGTAGTTGAACTCTCATTTTAAAATACGTGCATACTTTTATCAGTTTCCATTTGTTTGTAATCATGCCAAGGAGTTGTAAGCACAGCAGAGAAGTGAAGGGCGACCATTTTGGAGCACATTCCCACCCAAGATCAAAAGCATCTGTTGATATCAGTTACAAGCTAGGAAATAAATGTTTAACTGACAGCGTAGTGAAGCTTCTGCATTAAAGCTAGAGAATGGGACTGGCTTTTCTGGCTCCAACACAACTTCTTCTTAAACACTAGATTCCCCTCCCCATCCCACAATATTTACAGCTTCATTTCCCTTTCCATTTAAATAATAATAATATTCTTTTCTATGTCCATCCAGCATCAAATTTGTATTCCAGCTTTCCTCCAGAGAGCTGACAGGTGTGTAGCTCTCAATTCTATCCTTGGTGAAACAAGTAGTGAACAGGCCCAGCCAGCTTTATGACTGTCTGGGCCCTTGAATCCAGGCTTTCCAGTTCAAGTGTAACATTATGTTGTCTCTCAAATGCATTTTAAGGTATCAGCCCAAGCTTGGCAGGCCATAGTTTAGTGGGAGAACACATGGTTTTAACACATGAACTCTCAGGCCCAATATCCATCATTTCCAAATAAATCATTTCAGCCAAGAGTGCTGAAAGACTTCCGCTTGAGCCCTTGGACAGCTGCTGAAAATCAGTGTTGACAATATTGAGTGTTATGGAAGGCTTGGAGGACACAACAGTCTAGAAGCTAGACAAGAACGTCACCTCTCTGTAACCAGAGCAGAACAACAACAAGAAACACCAGACTCCATCAAGATACCGCTAAGTCCAGGGCCATTTAACGACTGAACTATATAATGACACTAACCACACACAGGGCTGGATGAACCAAAGGTCCGACTTAGTAAGAGATTGCTGGATGTGGTAGAAAATTACTTGAATCTATGGTTTCTCAGGTCCCACTCATGCTGAGAACATTGCAACCAACATTTTCCTGTGCTAACTTTCAAAGATCCAGCAGCTCACCCTTTTTCTTTCCTTTTCTTTCCCTTCTTATTTAGAGATCTAACAATATCACAATTTCTCACATACAAAGATGGAGGGGGGATGAATCCTGCCTCTAAGATAAATAAAGTACAACTAGAATGCAACAATGATGCCTCTTATAAATAAAATGGAAATTCATAGTTATAAATCTACAGACAAGAAAACTCTTTCCTGGATCAAGCATCTCCACTTGGAAATTAAAATTCTCTATGATCTGCAGCAATCTCTATAGTTTTATATTGGTGTTAGTCATGGTTTGTAACCATCTCAAAACAGAATAACCTGTTAGCATCATAGTCTTCTCCCCCCATATAGGATTTCAGTTTGCCCAGTACTCATACAATAGTTCCGATTGTGAAAAAGACTTTTAACAAGGTATCTGCATGTACTCTCCTCCCCGCTACAGCACCCTCCCCCTGTAAACCTGCCCCTGAGGTTCCCTCGACCCACCAGAGCAAATCTGGGGTGTGTGCAGAGGGGAGGGGAAAATCTGTTCAACCAGGGGCAACTTCCCACTGACGGAATGACACAAGTGGATACAACCCTATGTATTTATGGTCCTGGACAAAGTAAGGGGAAAATGCAAGGTTTAAACATGAAATGCTCATAATGCGAGCACTAACACATCTGGGCTGCAATAGGACACCTTCTAGTGCTCCACTACCGATAGAGACAGGCAGGGAACCAAAGTTGAGAACCTTGGTCAACATCTCTTCAAATGGGCAACACGACAGGCATTGCTTCCAATGCCATCTACAAAACCAATGCTGCTGCCTTGAAAGGACTTCCAAGCTAATACTTGTTGTAGGCTGAACATAGAGCTTCCTTAATTGTTAAAACAATGAGATTAAGGTTTTAATGTTTACCTGAACTTGAACATTAAACCTTAATCTCATTTGTGTAGTAAATTGAAAATATTACCATTCCCTGTTATATGATATGCTGCACTGTACACCACCTTGAGAGGGTCCCATCCTTAAAGGCAATCTAAACATCATTCTAAATAAAATAATTGTTTAATGATGGATGTATTTTAATTTAAATGATTTAACACAGTGCATTGTAAACCAGATCCAGGTTACCTGTGGGATCGATCGCCTTCCCCTGTACAATCTGCCCCACACACTCAGGTCCTCTGGGAAGAATTTACTTCAGTCAGCCAAAACTAGGCTGACAGCCATTACACAGAGGACCTTCTCTTCTGCCACTCCCACACTGTGGAATGGACTGCTGGGAGAGATTATGCAACTAAACAGTCTTTCTGAATTAAAGAAAGCTATAAAGACTGATCGCTTCCAGCAGGCCTACCAAGTCGAATTTTAAGATGTCTGACTGTTATTTTAATAATGTATTGGTTTTATATGTTTTTAATCAGTTTTATGTATCTTATAGTATTTTTGTATTCAGTGTTGTTCCCCGCATTGATCCAGAGTGAGAGGCGGGTAAGAAATAAATAAATAAATAAATAAATAAATAATTTTGTTCTATGATGCATTTGTCTTATTTTGTCTTAGCTGTTATGTATGCCAACGGCCTATAGCCCAAGCAAGAAATAATGAAGAAATAAATAAATAAAATAAAATGCTTAATGACTCTAATTAATTGGCTTTGAAAACTAGAAAGTTACTTGTCCAAATTACAGTTTTAATTTAGGAAGTATCAGCTCTTCTGCACTGTTTATGTTGTGCAAGTTAATGAATCTTTGTAGCAATGTAAAAGAAATACTACCTAACATCAGTGAAGTTATCAAAAGTACAAAATACTGTTGAAGTGGTATTTATATAAATTCCTGTACTAATGTTGTTGTTCCCCGCCTCGATCCAAAGGGAGAGGCTGGTAAGAAATAAATAATAATAATAATAACAACAACAACAACAACAACAACAGATCAGGGGGCAGAGAACCAGTTTGAGCTGAGTAGCTGAATTGCTCCTATCAGGCCCTCCACAAGCCAAATGACATCAGTGGCTGTAGCTACACTTGCTCTTCCCAGTGCTGGCTGTGTCCCCAGATTCACCTGCCCTGCGCCTCTCACCACTGGGGATAAACATTCAAAATCTACTCCACCCTACTACTGAAACTTCTCAAGCTACCACTTTCACTAGGAACTGGTTTTCCCCACCATACACCTTCCCCCATTTTAATGATGTGGGGAAAGCAAGGCACTTAGTGGCCCCATTCAGACAACACGGGGATGCATTTCATTAACTATTTTGTGGTTAAGCAGCATGGTTTAGCGTGTTGTCTGAATGGGGACACAGCATCACATGCCTGATTAATTGGGAGGGGGAGGGGCAAACAGGGGAATGCCCTTATCCCAAACACTGCTATAGTTCAAAGGAAAAGATAATAGTTTCAAGCTTCTATATTTTACACTGTTTTATGCTGTACTTTGTGGTTTTAATTTTTGTGAACAATCCAGTTTCGGCTATTGGGTGGTAAAGAAATATAATAAATAAATAAATAAATAACATAATAAATGTGAAATAGTAAGGTATTGGTATAAATCTTTATTTACAAATACCTTGCTAAGTAAAACTAGGGTGAACAATACATGACTAGATGAAATAGGCCCGGGAGCTGTTTTGGCTGCTGTATAGTTATCAGTTTTTGCATTTATTACATTATTCAGACTGCATTGCTGAAAAGAAATACTAAGACCGAATTGGGAACATGAATGGTTTTAGAATAAGGGTCACTGGTATTAAAGGAGTGGGGAGATAGTTTCACGCAGGGGCACAAGCAATGCAGGATACCTTCCTCAGCTACATTTTTTCTAGCCAGGCTCCAAGGCCAGAAACATTCCCAAATGGGAGAAAAGTCATTGGAGCCAAGCAGTTTATTGAGTCAAGCACAGGTTCAACACGTGGTTTCTGCCAATTTGCTTTATAGTTATTCAGTATGACCTGTATTTTAACATATCAACTGTGCTGCTGTCATGTCTGGTAAGACCTTCAGTTACTTCTTCTTCAATATCAAAAGCTACCTTTAGTTATATGGACATTATTCTTTATAATGCATATGATGTTCATACTTCAGGAAAAAAATGAGCATAAAAACTTCCCCAGCATATACAGAGATGTTATTTTTGTGCAAAAGGCTATGAAACTCAAAGATCTTGTACTAGAGGCATAGTTTAGTCCTATCATGGGTTCTATCAAATAAAATTGTTTTGGAAGAAGGTTTCATTATAAGAACACATTTAAAATTCTACTTCAACTGCAACTTGACGTGGCTGATTTTTTTTCTTTTAATTGTCGTCACCAATATTTTTGTTAAAAAAAATTGTCACCACCAAGATTTTATTGAAAAAGAATTAATAGTATTTACAGTAATTTTCAACCACTAACATGGTAAAGGGAAATATACTGTAAAAAAAAATCAGGTGATAACTTCTCTTTTGTATGTTCACAAACTTTTAAAGAAAAAGTAGAGTGCACCTGCATGCAAAAGTTAGTGGAATGCATTAAAGAACTTCTAAAAACTTGTGGAATTATGAAGAAAATTTCCTCTGCTAGTAGAGACCTACACTTGACATTTTGCATAATCATAGAGCCGCATCTAAACAAAAGAGAGTACAAACTAATCTTAGAGCATTTCCAATTTTCCGTCCACAATTGCTTTTCTTTTTCTACATTCTTGCACCCCAAGTATTTCACTTTAGGTCAATAGTTTGTTTTCCAATTAACTTTCTCAAAGCAAGTACATCAAGATTTTTACCTTCTTCTATGGACTTTACAAACACTCCAGAAGGGTTCTGGTGAATTGCAAACCCAAAGCTCCGATTGCTGCCAGGTCTCTGGTTTATACTGATTCTCATATCACTGTACTGGTCCTGAAAAACAAACAAATAAATAAAACATGACGTTGTAGTATCTAGTGTCACAGGCAGCTACATGGAGGAAAGTCTATCCCCTAAATAAGTGGGTCCAGTTACAATGTGGGCTTTTTAATTATCTATTGAGTAGTTAGAAATGCTCTCTGCAGTAAAGAGGCTAGCTAGTACATTTCTTTGGCAACTAACTTTAAAATTTCTATTCATATAAACTATGTCAGAAACCTGGACCTCACTGTTAAAGGTGCTTCTTCAACAGAAAGAAAACTAAACTTTAATATGCCTACCATTAAACACATACAGTTCATTTAGTAGAAAAATGTGAAAATAGGACTTTTTACTTCTCCCAAATTCAGGACATGAAGTAATTTACCTCAAAGGATAAAATGGAGAGAGGGAGAATTATGTACACTGCCTTGGGTTCCTTGGAGGAAAAAAGGCAGGCTATAAATATAATCATCATCATCATCAGAAGAAGCAAAAGCAGAAGATTCTCAAGAAATGTTAGGTAGTGGGAGTTCTTTCATATGCCTCAACTATCCTTGCACTGATAGGAGTTCCATTTATTTCTCTCTCACACAGAGAAGCATCAGTCACTGGCTCTGTCAGGCACTGAACTTTTACATGATGTAGAGGGTTAACATTGCTAACAAGTGTAGTTCAAGACACCTCAATGAGTACAAAAAATAAAAAATGGACTATTTCTACACCTCTCCGTCAAATGATGTAGGGTTCAAATATATGTGACTGCTGTTTAATGTGAATGGAAAGCTGAAGGGGGATTTACAGGTAAATTTTGGCAGCTGGGATGAGGGGTGTTTAATCTTTCCCATGTCTGCCAGAACTCCAGCATAGAGGAAGCCAAGCCATATATGGGACAGAATGCTTGGTGTGGGAGTTCCTTTGCCTTTATGCACACTTGAATCAAGTATGGAAGGTAGGTAGAAAACCATCAAGTAGCAGCTAGCAGTATCCATGCTTCATTTACTAATATTTTATATACTCACAGGGAAATATAGAGGAACTCACATGGATAGTGAAATAATTAGGATAGTGCTTTGTGGCCTAAACACATGGCTTGGATCCTTCTACTCACAGGAGGAAGAGGAAGGGGGGCTATTTTCACTCATTCCTTCATTCCCCTGTAGTGTCCTGCTCCATATCCCATAGTGACAAAAGCCCACCAAACATCTGGAGCAGTTTAGCAGGGAGTGCAGGAGGTATCAGTAAAAATTCCCTCCCTCGTGTCAGCAGAAGTCCACTCATGAGACGTCTGGATTCATCTTTGGATTTGGTATATACATCATTCAAGACACCTTGATCCCTGATTACAACAGAATATTCTAATTACCAATCTACCATTTCTCCCACTTTGAGTGGAAGCCCTGGTGCTTTGGTTAATATGTCCTCCCTCATACTTTGAGGTCTGATCTTTGGCCAGGTCAAAAACTATAACATTTTTGTTTTTACTGAAGTTTCATAAACAATGTCGACAAGGGTGTTAAGTTCTCCAAACTCTTGTTGAACAGTTGAAATGCACTATAGAAGGTTTCATATTGCTATGTAAACTGGTGCTCCACAGATGCTAAACTGGTGCTT
Organism: Elgaria multicarinata webbii; assembly: GCF_023053635.1. Taxonomy (NCBI): domain Eukaryota; kingdom Metazoa; phylum Chordata; class Lepidosauria; order Squamata; family Anguidae; genus Elgaria; species Elgaria multicarinata. Next base: position 21,537,198 of record NC_086175.1, on the reverse strand, counting down.
GTAGCAATATGTTTTGAGACCCTATTCTAAATTTCAATCTCCAGAAAAATCTTGAACAAGCAGCATTTTTTACCTATAAACTGAGATAGTCATTGACGTGGATTTATCACCTATCTTATCTACCACATAAAAGCATAGGAGGAGTAACCAAATATATAAACAAATTTGCAGCAAGAGAGAGTGAGCCTACAATTGAAAAGCTTAAGGGAAGAGTGTGTTGAAGGTGTGCGTTAGGAAGAGATAAATATAAACAAGCAGATTAAAAAAATAAGTGCAATCTCTTATCGTGAAGTATCCCTACCTTCCTAAAAATAGCACTCAATGCACATTTGAATACCCACTTCCACCAGCCCCAATTATAAATGTGTGTTACCTTTGTCTAAGCAGCAGCAATTCTAGTTCACTAAAATGAGCACAGGATCAAATTTCTGCTTTCCAGAGACTCATCAAGCACAAAAGAACCATCAATATTCCAGTAGGTACTTTGCCTATTTAATTATGATACCATGCAATCAATAAGCTCTTTACAACTGCAGCTTTTTTAGAATAAGTTGACATACATGCACAGACAAATTATTGGCTGGGGTGGGGGGGGGAGAGGAGAGGATTGTTTTCTTTATGTGAGTGCCCCACAGGCATTTGGCTGCCCACTGATGGTATCAGAATACTGGATCTTTCCTATTAACTTTTCACTGAGGACACATATATAAAACTGAAGGGCTATAGGGACATAGGAAGCTGCCTTATACGAAGTCAGATCATGGATCTACCTGGCTCAATATTGTCAACACTGTCTGGCAGTGGCTCTCCAGGGTTTCAGACAGGAGTCCCTCACAGCCCTACCTGGATTGAACCTGGGGGGAATTGAATCTGGGAAGTTCTGCATGAAATGTGTGTGCTCTTATCACTGAGTTACAGTCCTCAGTATAAAAAAGAAGTCAAACTTTCCTACTATTCCAACCTAATATTGGCCCTGTTCAGACAACATGCTAGACCATGCTGCTTAACCACAAAATGGTAACCATTTTGTGGTTAAGCAGCATGGTTTAGCACGCTGTCTGAACAGGGCCATTTGGTGTGTCATAGCAAGACAATGAAACTTTGTGATAAGAGGCAATTAAAGTAAACCTGAACTGGTGGCTTAAAATCAGTCAGTTATTCTTTACTGAGAACTGTGCTTTCAGGTAGTCTGTTGATTATTATTTTTAAAAAGAAGAAAATTCAGGCCTTTTCTAGAGCAAAGAGCAATCATGTTGAATTAAAGATAATCTCCTTTAGCACTATATAGTGATGCTGTGCTAGATATGTGAGTTAACAGAATGGGGAAATGTTGCTAGGTAGGCAGGAGTCATTGCTAGGTTTGCACATGCTATGAGTACTGAGATATACAAGACACTACTATTCATTGCTAGAGATTTCTCAGCTCTGTTAATTCCTGCATTTATTCCTTTGATTAGACATGGAATACACATTTCAGCTGCTTAGAAATGAAGAGTTGAATTAATTTGGAAATCTCTCATTTGGTTTCTCACATCGCAACTGTAATGTAAGAAAATACGGTGTTCTACAGTGAACACACAAGTCTGAAATGTTCAGTGCATTTTAGCTCTTTTTCCACATGAACACAATATGCAATATAGATACACTGAAAGCTGTAAAAGACTTGCACTAAGAGATTTTCTTTAGAATGTGCAGGTAGAGATTAACATAATTGTTTTTGAAGTCACACCTCATTAAGATCAGATCTCAGGGTCTAACGTTACCATGCCATAAAGTCAACATTACTGTAAGGATTGTTGTTCATGGACAGAGCGATCCTATGGCCCCTAGGCAACATCTGGGGCACCTTAGGATACTGCTGATCTTTGCACCCATAGGCAGAGATATGAGAGCAGCAGAGAAGATCGGATTGTGGATCATCCCTCTTCTCCCAAACTGCTGTGAGAATCTCCATGATGGCTACTCTTTCCAAGGTCACAACGAGTTCAGAAGATATCGGGAAGAGTGGAAAGGGGGCATTCTGTGGGTGGGGGGAAGGTGTGGATCAGTCTTCAAATCTCTTCACTGGCTGCCAATTAGTTTCCAGGCAAAGTATAAAGTGTTGGTTATCACCTTTACAGCCCTACACGGTTTGGGTCCTGCGGGATCGTCTTCTCCCGTACAATCCGCCCCGCAAGCTCAGGTCCTCTGGGAACAATCTATTTCAGTCAAAGTTAGGCTGACAAGTATTACCCAGAGGACCTTCTCTTCTGCGGCTTCCAGACTGTGGAACAGCCTGCCAGAGGAGACTCGTCAGTTTGACAGTCTTTTAGCATTTAAGTAAGCTATAAAGACTGATCTCTTCTGGCAGGCCTATCCAGTGGAATTTTAGGATGTTTTTAGAATGTATAATATTTTAATTCAGTTTTATGTATTTTATATTTGCTGTTGTTCCCTGCCTTGATCAAAATGGAGAGGCGGATAGGAAATCATCATCATCATCATCATGATCCAGAAGCTTCTCCATCACTTGTTCACACTCACTGGAAGGTAAGGAAGCTAAGTGGGCTGACAGACTTGTCTTGCTTAAAAAACAGCAAAATTGGAGGAATGGGAGCCTCCAATTTCCTCCTGCCAGGAGGGCTTTGAAAAGAAGAGGGCTCCAATCTCAAAGCCCTCTGTCTATCTTTAAGTATATAGCTATAAGTTGTTGGAAGATACTTAAGTCAGTTTCATCAGTGTACTTGAACCACTTATTTTCTGCCTCTGTAGCTTTAAGTGACTTATACAAACACTAAGAGCACCACTAAAAACTACAATTAAACTAGTTAGGAATCTTAAAAAAAAAGTTAACCAAAAATTGTGTCAATAGCTAGCAATTGAACTCCTTTACCTATTTTTCACAAACAAGTAAAAGTTAAGGTGGGCTTAACATTTTATTCATTGCCATACCACTACTTGAACTTATTTTTGCACCCACTTTTAAAATTCAAAAATCCCATTCCTCTCAGCCACTTTTGTATGATGGGATCCTGTACAGGGCTTTACTGGGAGGGATGGGTGGGTTTCCCTTCTCTATTTTACCCCACAGTGGGTTTCTGAACACAACACCAAGGAGGGAGCATGGGATTTCTGGCAGCCATCCAGGTACTGGAGCCTCTCCCCCAGCCCTCTTCCTGGCAGAAGGCAACCAATTGCCGGTCGCCGTCCACCAGGGACCATCCCTGGATTGGTCCCGGAGTGATGTCAGACTGTGGAAGAGTTGTACTGATCTCGCTCCCATTGAAAAAGTCGGGATAAGTCCCTGAATTTTTCAATGCACAGCTTCGCAGGAAAGTCCCAAGGTGGCTATGAAGCTGTGGCACATAACTGATGCTGCACAGATCCACAGGCACTGTGTGGCTTTCTCCGCATATAGTCAGTCCCCTAGTCTCATCCATCACATGTAGATTGCAACTAGTGCTGGGCAGGACCTATGCACAGCCCCCTGCTCAGCCCTAGCACACTTTGGGCATTTAATTAAATATTGGGAGTGGAAGTTTGAGTATCTCTTGATACTTACTTGTACTCTTGAAATCTCAGTCTCTGGAAGGCTTCTCTCTTCTGTTGCTGAATATACAGCTGAAATGGAGTCATGGCCAACATGATGTTCTGGTTTAGAACCAAGATGATTAATATCTCCAACTTTACTTGTAGCAGAGGTATTCTCTGCAGGCGAGTGTTTTGTCCAATTCATGTCCTCTGCACTACGTAGATCACTTATGGATTGGCTTTGTGCAGCTTCTGGCTTAGAAAACGAGTTGCTGGTGAACATATGTTGCGTTCTCTTAGACACGTGTATTTCTCCATTATATTTTGGGGCATCATCCATCTAGGAGAGGAGGATATTTTTAAAAGACAAAACGTTCAAGATTGATTTCAATCCCAGTTACATTAAATGCTTGCTCTCTTCATGGTGCTTTTCCAATCCCTAAGCACACTGTTAATTATCACTCATATTAATTCAGTGGGGTTGTTTGTTTTTAAAAAAAGATGAGATAGTTCTAGTCAGGATAAAATAATCAAACAGACAGCAAGTACAATACATGAAATTAAATTATGAAAGCCTTTTAAATCATGATTTGCAGTACTGTGAAAGTCCCAAAGGAAAACATGAGTTACAAAAGACAGCAGTCATTTTATTCCCCTAAAGTAATTTTTAAATTGTTTTTTCTGTTGCTAATCTCTGCAAATAATATATTTGGAAAAGCAGTTAAGATGTTTAAAATTCTCCTGTCTGTTTGTTTTAAATGTTAGAACAAGAAAACAATTAATCAGTATTGCTCGTTATACAATGCTTTAAACATTTCTGCAGAAAAAGGTGAACAAAGTTACCCGCACAAACATTAAAGAAGGTGAAAGCGTTTACCGTAAACGATCTGGGAAGTGACGAGATTCCTCTGGAAGGGGCACCGAAAGGCCTTGGAGTAACCACAGACGTTAGCCTGGCAGTATTACTTCTCTGGTAACTTCTTGGGAGAGGAGCTGAAACTTGAGCTGACCCAATTTGCGCATTTAGTGAATGGTGACTTGACAAAGGAGGCTGGCTCTTTTCTTCAGTCATGATCTTAGGTGGAATTTGAGTTTCAATTCTTGCACAGTTCCCTGCTTCTATATCACCCTCTTTATTATTTTCATCACCCTTTTTTAAGTAGCGGACAGCATCATTTTCAATAAAGTAATCTGTTGATGAACTTAAAGGTATTTTCTCTTCACTAAACACTTCATCATTTGAAAAATACATTCTTCTGTGCTCTGCTTGCTGCCGGTGGCTACTATCGAGTCCTTGATCTCGGACCTCCCTAGAGACAAAAGCAAAAACACTGCTGGTGAACATCAGCAACCTAAAGAACAGGTGGGCGTTCAGTCATCATTTTGCTATTAAATGTATTCTAACGTGAAGACAGAACAATTGATTAATAGCTATCATACAAGATTAAGCCATACACTCCAAATAAAGATTGCATCTCTTTCTTTTCACACAAATACTTTGTGTGAAAACACACACACACACACACACACACACACACACACGGTAAATGTTGCCACAAATTACCCATTTCTCTTGGGCATATTTTAGAATGTATTTCCTATGGCTTGATGCCTGATTTAATAGTGTGCTTCGATTGTGGTTCAATGAGGAGTTTTCAAATTAAGAGCTTAAATGCAAAACAGACACACATCAGTATGAGTATCTGCTTAAAAACCTATGCTATCAGACATTATACAGATGAATTTTATTTATTCATTCCATCTTAAGAAAGATTTTCATTTGTTTATGAGTTCACCTAGAACCCAATGGATTCAGGTAAGAGTTCTAAAACGCTCTTTTGCAAGAAAGAAAAACTGTTGTTTGTTACTCAATATAGCTAAGCAAAAAGATAAGATTCAGTTAAAAAAAGACAGAACCTTTTAAACTAAAATATTGAATGGAAAGCACAAATACTCTTATCCTAAGCACACTTACTTAGAAGTAAGTTACAACACAATCAATGAGTCTTACTTTAAAATAAAGAAGTTTAGGGTCTGGGTGTAAATAAAATGAACTCTTCTAAACATTTTTAGAGGCTAGAAAAATAACAAAGCTGAAAATGAATCCAGTTAAAATTACCCAGTTAATTCAAACTTTCATTTAATAAAGTGATAAATACTGTTAACCAGCATTACCTATCTTGCTGCATTTCTCTCAATGATTTGCTGCGTCTTCCAGAACTCTCAGAAGTTTTCCGCTCAATTTCTTCTCTCTCGTCCTTTTTCTTTTGCAAATCAGAAGTGTAACTCTTGCGCCTGTTTTTCCATTTTGCCAAATCCTAAATATAAATCACACAAACTAACATTACAGGTTCCACAGACCTTGGTAAGGCAGCTACTAATGTAAATGCTCAAGTATCTCATTAGCTACCCAAGACCATTCATTCTGACTGGATGCTCAGGCGTCCTACTTTCATTTTACACGTCTAGTGTTCCTGCGTTCTCAAGTATCTCCCTACAAAATTGGCCTCTGAGCAATGTGGACAGTGGGTGTCTTCCATCCAGCGGAAGAGGCCTAAAAGGAATCTTATGCTTAAAATCAAAAGATTTTACAAAGGGGTAGTAGTATACTAGTTTAAAAGTAAAACAATTATGAGATAATTATTTGTTCTAACCTTTCACAGCAATGCTTAATGGGGTTTTAAATTAATGATACTTCTGTTTTATATTTAACTTGACAAAACAACTTCCTGTTGGACCAGTATTCCAGGCTATTGTTCACATGATGGTTGGCAGGGAAAATGGGATCTCAAGATTGGCCCAATCCAACATGAAGTGCAAGCATCTGCCTGGGACATCCAAGATTAAGAGGCACCAGGCAACTCTTGAAAAATCTGCAGGGAACATATTTAATCCCCCTATCCCTAACTCAGGGGCAACAGTCCCACCCTCACACCCAACTTTTTCACTTGCAGCCCATTCTCCATTCACCTATGGTGCAGCAAAAAGGAGCCACTAGAGAAAACCTGGAGGAGGGACACAATGGCCTGGTTCAAACAACACGCTAAACTATGCTGCTTAACCATAAAATGGTTAATGGAATGCATTAAGGTCAATGCATTCTGTTAACCATTTTGCGGTTAAGCAGCATGGTTTAGCGTGGTGTCTGAACCAGGCCAATAATTCCTCCCTTTCCCCCAAGGGAATGGTATAGTCTGAGCGTTGTCTAAACCAGGCCCATAATTCCTCCCTTTCCCCCAAGGGAATGGTATAGTCTGAGCTAACCCTGTGTGGTCCTGAACAGCCTTTTGAACCCTAGAGAATGTAACTGGCCAAGTATTTTTCTCCTCTTTCTCATGAGTGTTAAAACCAAACAGCCATGTATAACTATGATTTCTCAGAGAAAACGTGGACTTGGCTACAGATGAGTCCTAAACTGCTGGCATCTGATGAACAGTTTCATTTAAGAAAAAGAAACAACAACAACAACAACAACAGGGTCTCCCCTACTTTGGCCCTGAAAGCAGAACATTACCAGGAAAATGTGGTGTGCAAACCCCCATTTCCTCCTCATTAGGTAAATAGGCAAGGATATAGTAGGGAGAATAAGTAAATGTTAAGGGAGTGCTTACCTCCTCCCAAGCACACCAATCCTCCATTGCAAATGCCCTCCCTCCCCAGGGTGCATCTTAATTCCTTCCTCCCCAGCTGGAGAGAATGCAGATGGCAGGGGGGACATTTGTGGGGAAGAATCCGTGAGCACAGGAGTTGTTAAGCACTTCTGCTTGCCACCCAGCCTTTCTTGCAATCGCTTGCACCCATGCTTGCATTATCCCAAATGTGTATTCATATCCTCTGACAAGGCAGAACTGTTATCTTGGCGAACAAAGTTGATGAGGGAGAAACATGGCTATATCCCTTCTTTACTTGTCCCTAGCATCTGACAGCCCGAAATATACTCTTAAAAATGAAATTGCATTTCCAGACACTCCAAAATAAAACTAACTGGTTAATTATATTAAGTAGTATTTGCCTTCGTTTTAAAGCTGCTGGCTATTTGTTGCACTGGATGAATTGAAGCTGTAAAATCAATTAATTTGTTGAAGAGGTACTTCCTCTATTTTTCTCCATTTTATTTAGAATAACAACTCAGCTGGAACTGCTATGTTTCCTGCCATCCACATAACAGCATTAAATTCAAAATCAATGTATTTGCTAGAGTGAGGAAAGGAGGTAAAAAGGTGGCAGATCATCACCACCTAATGCCAAGTCAGAAGCAGGTGGTGATAAAGCAGGACCATGAAGGACTTGGAAGAATTCTGCCAGTTTAACTGCATTGAGGCCGGGGCTAGATGATACATTAGATATGTAATTTTCTATACTGGGATTGTTTTTCTTTTAGAAATAATGGGTGGGTAGATTTGGATCAAGACCATCACCAAATGGGTCCTTCCTCTTTACACCACATGCCTTCTGAGAATTGCTTCCTCTCCAGTTGCTACTTGTCCCCAAAGTTGCAAAGTGGGAAATAATTTGGGGGAGGAGAATTTTTAGAAGGAAAATTGCAGGGATGGGTCAACCCCCACCTAAAGGAAAACAAGCCCAGCCTGGAGGCAAAGGCTATCAATGGCTACTAGCCCTGATGGTTTTGTGCTATCTTCAGTATTCGAGACAGGAAGCCTGTGTGCACCAGTTGCTGGGGAACATGGGTGAGAGGTTGCTGTTGCACCATGTCCTGCTTGTTCAGCCCTGGCCGAAGGCTGGTTGGCCACTGTGTGAACAGAGTGCTGGACTAGATGGACTCTTGGTCTGATCCAGCAGGGCTCTTCTTATGTTCTTAATAACTGGTCTGGATCTAAGGTATCAAAGTAATTATGTGTGCTTTACCCATAAGTAGGAATGCTTAAGTGATACTATCTACTTTTGAAGTCTTTATTACCACACTATCTTTATTAGGCCAACCAAAGACCACAAAAAATGTGCAAAGTTTCAAGATCTACAGATTTCTTCATCAGTCAAGATCTGGAGATCTTGAAAGATTGTACATTTTTGTGGTCTGATAAAGATATTATGCGAATACAGAATTTGGAATTTTGTTTATGGCCAACGTGGCTACCTTTGATTTTTATCAGTTTAAGTTTTGCTGTGACCTCTGCTCTATAACATGCCCGGATGTATTGCAAAAGTTGAACACTTTTAGAACACTTACATCTTGCCATTGCTCATCTTGTTGTTGTAGCTGAGTCCTTATTTTCTGGAGCTCCTCGTAACGTAGTTGACGGATTGTTTGCAGCTCATCTGCACTGACATCATTCAAGGATTTACTCCTAGGGGTAGACACGTTATTTTGATGTTTCAAACTGCCTTATTTAGAGTAACATTTCATTGGAGAAGGAATTCAACTATGCAGTAGTAAGTAAGTAAGTAATAGAGCTGTGTTAAATACAGCAAGGGAGACTAGGGGTAGGAAATACTGTTGGTCTTCTGGGGCCTATATTTAATTACCTTCTATAATAATATAAGAAAATTGACAAGATATATCTGTTTTCGAATTTCTTTGCCAATATTTAAAGTGCACTGTCCCAAATCTGAAACAAAAAAGCTGGGATCATGCAACTGTATATTATCATAATGAACAAATGTTGGTTTCCTTGATGGAACCCACTTCTGAATCAATTATAAGCTTCTCTCTGCAACCAGGAGTACCACTAGCTTGAGATTAATAGTGCTGCCAAGGCATAGTCTTGCCCTATTCTAAATATGAAATAGATTTGGAATTAACATTTTAAGTTTAAAGAAACACACATACCACAGCACACTGTGAAACTAAAAGAACAGCATAGAACAATTAAGATAGCTTTTTCATATTTGTTCTTAGGTTTACAAAGCCAGTTATTGGTCACTGCCTGCCACCACAAACATTTAGCATCACAATCAGTTTTCGTCCAAGATTTTTTCTGTCTCCACCCTCTCAGTACTGATTTGTACAGAATATCTGGCATAGGGCAGACTGGCCTAATATCAACGGATGAGGCTGAAAATGAAAAGGTTATGGTTGCAATCCTAGTAACACTTGCTACCTAATCAGGACTTGGTACTGTGGAAACCTACTTAGGATTACACTATGTATGAAATGCTAGAAGCATTAACCATGTCCCAGTTAATTGTCTCCTAGCTGCTACGAATGGCTTCAAAGTGGAGCAGAAGGAAGTTTAAGTTGTTGTTTTTTAAATACATTTGTACTTTAAATACTTTTAAATATTTGTTTTTTAAAAAAATCAGCAGAGGGAAAAGTTACATATGACAAAGACCTTCTCCTGCAGCTAATAACTTTGTAACTTACAACATGGCTAAAGAAATGAAAGGCCTATACCTATTATATTTACTCTTCTTTAAGAAACAGGAATTCTATCTTAAATGTGAAGTAAGCTTTCATATTCTTGCTGATTTTGGCAGCATATAACCACTTATTATGGATTTATCTGATTGCTTATCACAAATCGACCATTTCCAAAGGTCGTTGCCAAAAAGCCACAAGAGACATTAGACAAGACTGAAAAGCTACAAAATGCTCATGCACATTCTAATCTACAATACAGCATTCAGCTCTCCAAAGGCAACCTACATGCATACAATACAAAAACATTATTCCAAAGCAAATGCCAGGGCCATCTTTTCAATAGCAACCATGCTCTGTGTTTTCCATTATTTTTACAGTCAACTCATAAGTGTTTGCAAGTATCTGCTTCATTTGGCTTTAATATGGAGATACTGGCTGCTTATAGCAATTTCAACCAAATAAAACAATAGAAATGGAATAGAAAATGCTGTGGTACAATGTTGTGCTTTCAGCTGGGGCTGGATCTAGACACAATAGAAGGTACATGGAAATAACCTCCCCTTTCTTTCATAGTTCATTTCATGTTAGATGGTGGTCAGAATGTCAGTCAAGAACATTTAAAAATACTTATAATGCTGTATTGCTTCTATTCTAAGAATAACTGGATCTTATGGGTCCAATTATTACAGACTAAGTGCAATTGCACTCTTCAGTGACCCTCACATGCAGTTTCATGGCTGAACTGAATACGACAGTAAAATGTGCAGTAGTTGCCAAAAATGGCCACCACACACCTAATTCCCACGCCCACTCTGTAATATCTAATAAAAGTTCTCACATCATAACATCACCATATAACATCCTTCTCTTGTACCATTAATGCCATCAGCCAGTGATGTGGAACTCAGCCAGGGAAAACCAGAATGTAATGACGACATCACAGTGTAATTTCTAATACATTGGGGAAGGGGGAACATCAGATCCTAGGGTTCCAATCTGGCTCTCTGGGGATTCCCAGAAGGATACATCCCTTCTTGTCCCCCTTTCCCGAAACCACTGAGTGGTTTCCTTGGTTGTGCATTTCCCCAATTCTAAAAGGTTGAAATGCATCTCTCCTAAGGTTTAATTACTGGCATTGAGAGTTTTAAAGCTAAAATGCACTAGTATTGTTGCCGTTGGTCCCTCCCAAGACTGGGATGTGGTCCTCAAGAGCTTCCAAATATGGGAAAGTTCCAAAATGGAATGTGGCCATTGATCTGAAAGAAGTTCTTCACCCCTGTTCTAACAGAAGTATGGAAGGAAAGGAAGAAATTAATATATGCAGCTGCTGTTTTTGTTATCAGACACACTTTTACCACCATCGTATCTAGCTTTGCTGTCAATTATCAACATTTGTGAGAAGACTTCCCCTAGTTTAGAAGTTCCCTGGAAGAACGGAACCAGAAAATAGTGGGAAAATAGTATTAAAAACATACCAGCTTCATCATGAATTCCAAGTAGCTATCCTATTAACAAGTTGAATTTCCTTGTCTTGATAGCATTATCTGCCCCACTAGATGTTAGTATTTACCCCTCTTTTAAGTTTGTCTACTTTGGTCAAGGAAAGCAGCTTGTAGCTGAAAACCTAAAACACGTTTGAACACCACTTCAAGCTGATACAACATACGTCCTGTTTTCAGGCACATCTTATTGGTTCAGCAAAGTTGTTGGTCACTGACATCTCTAGCAGATAATAACCAGCTTCCACCAGGACCTCCATATGGGGAACTTGGATCACATAAGCATTATTCAAGCATGCTCTATTTGAAGTTGCCACATGCTAGGCTTTAGCAATGAAACTTTAAAAAGCCAGGCAATAGCTGCCCATTTAACTACTTTCACCACATATGCAACCCTTTTACCATTCGGAGGTTTTCTAAATGAATTGCTGAAACTGCTATACAAACAAGTCAAGCGCTGAGGCATAAAGCGGCATGCACAAGTTGCCTCAAGCACAAGCCTTTAGCCAGCTGTGAATGCATGAACAAGGTGGTTAAACCACTGTATATTTTAAGATGATTATGTTCTGCCATGCTTTTATCATTAAACTTACCCATGCTCATCAGAAATCTTTTGAAACAGCCTGAGAAAAATCAGAAAACCAAAACAAGTTCATATTACCCATTCTATTTGCACCATATGTAGGGATACCTACAACATTATGTGTAACATACCAACTAAAACAATGAATAAGCTTTGAAAGGAACGTGAGTATGAGGTCCCTATGACCATCTAAAAATTCTGTTATTTGACTGAACTAAGAGAATAATTTTAATTCTGAAACTTAAACCTCCAGACATGAGGTAACTTTTATCTCCATACTTCTTTGTAGTTTAGTATGGACCAGAATACATGCACGGTCCCTTAAATTAAAATTGCAAATGCTAATATGAAGAGTTTTAGACATAGTCAAACATAGTTTTACACATTTAATATATCAGCAAATACACAAATGATATCAGAAGCTTAACACATGAAGTACAGCCTAAATTGTAACTGCAATTTATATTTAATAGCTCTTTTTATAATAATGATTACGGAGCTATTTAGAAATAGTCACAGAATAAAATTTTAGGTCCACTCCACTCCCTTTGTGTGCCATTCATTCCCTCTGCACACAAGAGGGAAGCCAGTGAGTAATAGGCAGCTGGCAGCAGAGAATTCTACATGCAGGAGGGAAAAATCAAGGATTTGGTGTCTCAAGTGTTTAATTCCAATTATTTATTAAGTTTATTAACTGTGTTAAGCTTAAGTGTATGACCATCTTGCACTTACTTATATTTCAATGAAACATGCAAAATTGGTGCTTTAGACTACTTAATTAACAAAAACATACAATGTTTGCTGAAGGACTAATGAATACTCCAACTAGAATGAAATGGAAGAAGGTATTTCAAGATGAGAAACACTTTACCAGGTGAACATAAGAAACCTCATTAAGATTGACCAAGGATTGTCTCTTCATGAAGATAGATGTTACGCTCAATAGTCCAAACATCTTCTGAAAAGGTTGTAAAATCCTCCCACATAAGGGCTAGATTTCAGTGGCTGGATTGGGACAGAGTTACCCATTAATAGTTTAGTGGGAAATATGGAAAAAAATATTTCAATGCAACAGCCTCCAGGATAAATGGGGCTAAAAATAAGAAGTTAATGGAAATGTTACTGCCTTCAAGAATACATTAATCTGCCAATTCTTTGGAGTTGGGGGATCCACTTGAGTTAAAAATAACAAGGAAGGAATTTAGAAGCAAGACAGACTATAAAATGCTGGAAAAGGTATGGGTTGCAAAAACAAGGGGAAACAGTGTAATATTAATTTCTAGTAGCAGTAAGAATTTAAATTCTGGAAGGTATTAATAGGCCAATGCATTTGACCACGGGAAGTAGGAAAAGTACTAACTGGATTTTTCTTGAAAGATCCAGTCCAAAGGGCTGCAAAGTGAGTTTCTAGGGCCCTTTCTACACCTAAGGATTAACCCAGGCAAATGGAGGGATCGTTCCTGCCTGCTCCAGGGATCCCCCGTGTGTCATTTGGATGCACAGGGACGATCCCGGGATATAGGGCTGGTGTAGACATGCCCTGAATCTCCCTATGCCAGACAAGCTGCCTTTGGCCTGTGATGAAAAAAGGGACAGGGAAGAAGACAAGACACAATGCGCATGAACCACACTGTGTGTATAAAATGTGTGCATGAAACCAGTGTGTGCATAAAGTGGCTCTTTTGATCACAAAGTCATTGACTGTGGAGAAAAAATATACAACGGGGAAGCAATTCATACATCTACCCCCTTCCTCATCCATAAGCATAGCTCTCGACATTACATTTGAGAGCTTTATATTTTCACAAAAACATTTTAGAAAAGGGTTTGAAGTTGATGAATAAGAACAAAAGTTTTATTTCCATTCAGCCACATGTATGCTTGAAATGTGTATGTTTCCAAGAATGTCCACACACAGATACCAAGAAGTGCCAGCTATCTTGTATTCGTAATCAGACGAAATTTATATTACTGGTCCTTTACAGAAAGGCAGTTGTGTAATCTTGGAGATTAGATTAGTCCAGGGTTCAAAACAATCTTGGTACTTCTGAAGTGTGAAATTTGTAGTTTTGATGGGCTTGATAATCAACACAAGAACTTATGAGACTATACAGAAAACACAAACAGGCTGAAGTTTCACATCAAGATACATGCATGGTTGAAAACAAGATGCCATGTCTCTTCATTACAAGCCCTATTTAAGAATATTCTGATGCAAGCACAATCCATGCATAGCCATGAGCTGACCTTTCCACCATTTGCCGTTTCTTGTGTCTGATTTTGCTAGCTTCTCTGATTGCCTCCCATTTTTCTATATCTTCTTTGCTGCATGCTCCTGGACAGAAGCTAATCGGATGCACATTCACTCCTACATTAAACAGCTCAATCCTGCGGGTCAGCATATCATCCTTCTTTTGTCGTGAAGATGGAGATGAAACCTTCCCACCACTTTCTCTCTCAGCCGTTGCGGTGGTCTTCTCAAGCAAACAAAGAAATTTGGCCTGGATTTCTGGCGGGAGACTCCAAGGATCAGGAAAGAGAGCAGGCTGGTATTTATCTGGGGCACCTGATAAGGGCACTTCTTTTTTCTGTAGTTGAGCTTTGCGGACTGTCAGATCATCTTTTTCTAGATCTGGAATTGCAGATTCACCATTTCTGGGCTGGAGAACAATTTCCCCTTCTAAGCGAGGGCCTTGCTTATAGGAATTTCTAAGGTACTCAAAATCTTGTATTACTGGATTCATGTGGAAAGCACCAGTCTTACGAACAAATAAATCATCGTTTTCCAAATCTGGATAAAAGTCTCCATTTTCATTGTTTGTTTTGTCATGTCCAAGCCTAAAATAATTCTTTGTTCTGCATGTTACAAGCCTAGGCCCTGAAGCAGGATCTATTTTGGTTCTAGTTTCAGAGGACAGGTAGTCATCCGAATATTTTTGCAGTGCCCGGAGAAATAAAAACTGACTGAGATATAAAAAACACACACACAAATTAAGAGTTGTATTAACCAGAAGATACAGTGACCTAGTTCTCATTGAGGTGATACATCTGTTTCTGGGCTCCATCACTTCAGTCAGCAGATAGGGCTCACGATTTCTACACACTTCCACAGAAGTTCTGTCTGCATCAGAAACTGGTATGTCAGAAACTGGAAAGGCCAGGATAAAATCCTTTCCCCTGATATATTAGGCTTTTTTTAAAAAAAAAAACATGCAGGGGGTCTTTTTAAAAAAGATATATTAAGGAGCACTCAATCAAGTCAGCCCCCAAACTGCACCCTGAAGTGGTTCAGCCCTAAGAGAAGTCTGCCAACTCAGTGAGAACGTGACCTGAAATGTAGGCCAAAAAGATGCATAAATTCTGCAACAGAAAAACGCACACACTACAACATTGAAATGTAGCTGGTTTAGCCTCGATCTTTAAAAGGACAACATCTTTAATTCAGGTAGCAGGAAAGCATGCCAGCCACTGCAGAAGACATGAGGGCACGGAGTAGCACACACACAAAAATCCAGTTTACTTTAGTAGTGTGAATTCAGTAAGATAACAGATATGGACGACATAAAAAAGTTAAAAGGCAGTTTCCCACATTAATTTCTCAATTTAACTTTTAGCAAACAGCAAGTTCCTTGACACACAAGATAGCACGGCTCATGCAATTGTAGCAACCTTGGTTGATCGGAGGAACAACTAGTCTTCTCTTCTGCAGCTTGTAATAATGGTTTCGCAGCATATTCGGCTGCTTTTTTAACCAAGTGTGGGTCTTCTCTGCAACTGTTATCCAAGCTACCCATGATGATAATGTTTGGCTGGACTCTTGCAACATCCTCTTCAGAATCTGTGCTCTTACTGCACAGTAGCACATAAGCGGAGAAGGAAAAAAACAAGAAATTTTTAAGTTCTGGCACAAAAATTGTGTGCGGTAATCTATTTCAACCAACAGCTTATAATAATCGATGTATGAAGAGGCAATACATCAAAATTGAATAGAAAAGCTATTCAACTTCCTCAGGAAGAAGCCAATGATGGTTTTTACCCCCATGCTGCCATGAAAAGTGGGCATTGATTTGAGTCAGTTAAAAATGTATGTTAAAAAAAGTTCTGTTTGGATGGGAAAAGATCATGCACGATGACAAACCTGAATCCTTGAATCTCCTTATACCATTGCTTGGAAAAAGATATCCTCTTTGCTTTTTTCCAGTGCAACTCTTGTCCTGGAGCCCAAGACTTCGGAAGAAACTTATGGGAGGAATCTTTTATGTTTGACATCGCAGCATTTATTTTGCGAACATAAAGGTCATCTGTTTCTATGTCTGGAGTGCCTATTGTCTCCTCCTCCTCCTCCTCAAAATAGTTGGAGAAGTCTGAAAGAATGTTAGCCGCTGACTTGCGTTCCATCTCTTGCTCCATAGTTCTTCTTTGGTTACTACACAAAACATCCAGTCAGGTTATACTTTCAGAAAGACTTGATTGTCAAGTACACAAGATTATACTTTGTCTAAGAATTACTAATTTATGAATGATGCAAAACTAATTTCTGGTATGAAAGCACTGTAACAAAGTAAGTATAAGGTTATTACTAAACACTTGTATTCCATTTGACCAAAAAAATATATATGTTAGGAAATAAATGCTGAAGCTACTTATCAGAGAGTAAGTGTATGCATTTTGTTTTTAAAAAGCACATCAAAGCTTTTAAAAAGCATTACAATGCATTTTTACAGAAAGCTTTTTTGGTAGCTTACGAACAAATTATTTGGATTTACTGAATTAGACCATAGCAGATAATGGGCCAGCTGCACAACACCTTTGAGCATCATATTTAGAAGCACTGTTATGGTACAAAAAGAATTCCAGGTACATCAGGCTCTTTTCAACCAAGAACCTGCATTTTGTCAAGTCAACAATAATCGTATCAGGCAGCGTTCCTTTCATCATCCAAACTCAAGCATACCATTATTCTGATAGATCATCTGTGGGGAAACTAGATAAGATATGCAAAGCCACATTCTGCTCTGCTATTTTGACTGGAAGCTAAAAACAACTCTTCACGTCTGCTGAGGTCAGCCAAAATCGGAATAAAGCAACGGAATTAAATCAGTACATCTTGTGACCAGCCCCACTACAATCACAACATAAGCTAAGCTAAAAATAATGTAAGCCTTGTAAAAATGGAATCCAGGAAAGAAAGGAAGATTTTGCAGATCATCATTTTGTACTAGGAAGGTGGGAACATGTACATCTGAGGCAACAGTTATTTAAAATACAAAATATGTGCTACTTGTTTTATACCAATTTTAATATGGTACAAGTTGTTATAGGTTACAGTCTATTTCCTCTCATATTGTTGGGGTCAGGTAGTGCCTTGGATCCTATGATAAACTTATCTCAAGGACATTTTTCCAAGCTCTACCTCCCCAATGCTGCCTCTCGTTTCCTTCAAAAAAGTTCTCCAGATGATTGGAGACTGCTCCTGAACAATGCGAGATGGGGCACAGAGGGATGTGGGAATTGGCTAAAATTAATTCAAAACAATTTTGGCCAATTCTCCTGCCTCAGCAGCCCTTGGCACCCCATCCTACATAGTTCAGGAGTTCTCTCCCACCCACTTCTGAAGAGTCTTCCTGCCATGAACTTCCTTAGGTTAAACATTTCTCTTAGGATCCAAGCCAATGAACAGAAGATTTACTCTCAATTATCCTATTACAGAGACAGGAAGCAATATTACAAGTTATAGGTGAAAACAAAGGGAATGCAAGGTTTTGATAAACTATTGATCATTTTAGTAGGCTTTCAACAGAATCTAAAATACAACCAGGACACTTTGTAAAAAAAAATGGAAAGTGTTGTCAACTCAACTTAAAATGTAAATTATTGTTCCAAAATGTGTATATAATTGAACCCAGAATTGTGAAAAACTTTTAAACACTATCAACTTTAATAAAGGCAACTTCCTTGGTCTGGTGCAAATATAAACATGATCAAGAAATGGAAAAGTGAAGACCTCAGAAGCATGAGCCCTTTCCTTCTGCTCCCACCCAACCCCTGCTTTCCTTTCCATGGTTTGTTCACCGCAAGGCCTAGTATTACACCTGTATCAGCGTTAACTGAAGTTTGCAAGGGCAAATCTGATTAGCATTAATGAAAATGTAATGTTACAGCATGGGTAAATCAAACTATTTCAGGGAAAGGAATTTGTACAGGACTAGGAGAAGGTCTCCATTGGCAACGCACTGGGCCTTTTTGCTGCAAATAAATTAACCCTTGTCACAATAGAAGCTTTTAACATATATTTAAGTGCCACATGAATACCTCGAAAATGTTCCATCTGGCTCAGTAAACACAGGACTTGCCCAGCTTCTTCTATTGTCCTCGTTCTTCTCTGTCCTCTTCTTCCTCAAAGGTGCTGGCATGTATGTTGGTGGTTTGGCTTTGTTGGGTAAGAAACGATTGAACTCTGCAGCAGGCTTGGGTTCAACTAAAGCAACTCTGCGCTTTGACATGTCATCCTTACTGGGATCATGCATTCTTGCGCGTGTTTCAGAATCTGTGTCACTTTCACAATCTTTTAATGAAAAGAAGAAATCCTCTTAAGTTTAAAGTTCAGCAACAGGAGCTTATGATATTTCATGTTAGCACTGACCTATAGGTTCTGAGATTATTATTATTGTTAGCAAATGTGCAGACCAAAAGGGATGTTTAGAAACTTGCCATGAAGCTATGAGAAAACCCACAGGGCTGAACTTTCATTTTCATAGTAATGTTATATTCATTGCATTATTTCATCATTCCCAACTTTCTTGCAAAGTAAAGCCTTAATTCCCCGGCATGCGCACTATAACTGGAATTTCTCGTCAAGGACTTGCATGGCCAATATTAATTAAAACCCTGTCTCTGATAGGAAATCATTTTTAAAAAAATGATTTTCCAGTGCTAGCATGGATTGTGAACATTTTATTATATGAAAGGAGAATGTATCATGAAGCCTTTACAAAACTATTTATGAAATGAAATTGAAACTGCTGAAATTGATTTATTGCTTTGGAAACTGCAGTGCAGCTATAACATGTCAGTGTCAAGTAATGCCAGAGGGCAAGAGTCCCCAACCGTTTTGGACCCATGGGAATTTGGGAAACTCCTGTGAGCATTACTACAGAATACCTAAACAGTATTCTGGTGTCCACCTGTCATGTCTGTGATTCTAGACTGAGTCTTATTCTTCAAAAACATTTGTTTTGGATCTAGTGAACACCCAATGTCTCTTTAATAAGTGATTGTCTAATTCAGCTAATTGCTGGTAGTACCATACCGCTAAAGCTTTTTTTAAACATACGTTTTGGCAATGTCTAGGAGTTACTTCTTTTTGGGAGGAGATAAATTTTGTAGTGGAACGGTCTTTAATATTCACAGATTTAATTTATCTGCTTCATGGAAATTAACAAATGGTCAGTGTAAATGGATTCTCCATGCTCTTTTGACAGCTAAAAGACTGATATTACAACATTAGAAGGATAAACACTCAACTCCTATAGCGCAACAGATTGAGGACCTTACAACACCTTCACTGGGATTGTTCAAGCAACACACTAACCCACATTCTGTGGTTGAGTGTGGGTTGTTTTGAACCGTAGACTGTTTGCTGAACTGTGAGCTAGTATGTTGTCTGAATGCAGCCAGAGTGGCTTGTTAACCATCCTAAACAACCCATCAACAAACCACAGATTTTCAAGGTGGCTTGCTCAATAAAAATAGGCCACACTGCATGGTTAACAAGCCACTCTGGCTGTGTTCAGGCAACATGCTAACCCACGGTTCAACAAACAAATCATGGTTCAAAAAAAAAACCATGCTCAACCTCTAAGTGTGGGTTAGCGTGTTGTGTGAACAGCCTCACTATCTGAATGGGTGGCATATAGACTCCACCTTCAAATGGATACATATTTGGATATTTGGACCACTTTTGTTGCAACCTATGTATAATTGCTGGAAATGTGTGTGCACTTCATATGAATTCATTGCTATGGATATATACAAATCCATGAATGCATATTAAAATAAATGGGGGGAAATTAAAAAAAAATTAAAGTTTTGGAGGTGCCCAATGGTGTCATGGGGCCACGCTGGGGACCGCTGTCCCGGGGAATGTAAATTCAAAAACATTTTCCTTCTTTGTAATTTATATTAAAATAGAATATGAACTTACCTTTAATAAAAAATACTGGATAAACTATATAATTTTATACTAAAATACAGTTAACAGTTTAAAATTCTCTCTGTCATTCTGTTAAGTTTTACATTTATAACTACAGACACACTAAATAAAACCAATGTTTTCACAATAAAAAACACCCTCTAAAATACAGCCAATTAAACAAAAAAAATTCTATTTTATTTTGCTGGTGATAACTAAAAAAATGGCATTTTGATAACATTATAACCAATACAATTTGAAGCTTCGGTAATCTTCAATTAGTCTATAGTAAGTAAGTAAAGAGAAGTTTATTTGTGTAGCCAAAGCCATTACGAACCCTGCGGAAGGATTTTTAAAAATAAATAAATAAGTAAATAAAAATTAGTCTATATGATCAGTGTCATGTAAAGGCATTTAAGAACGTAAGATGCTTGTTGGATCAAATCAGAGGTCAACGTAGCCCAGCATTATTTCACAACAATGGCCAGGCAGATGTTACTAGTAATGCCACAAAGCATGAAAGCAACACCCTTGCTTGCTCTGTTGGTGACCTAGCAACTGGCATTCAGAGGTATACTTCCCATGAGCATGAAGGTTCTGTTCAGGTATAGCGGCTAAAGGCTGATGATTGATCTATTCTCCATTTACAAATATGTAATATTAATGAAGGTGCTCTTTTTGACTTCCCTAAAGGAATTGGAAGTTTCTCTTAAATTCTCAGATGGCTATCTTTTACTATTGTACATTCATACAGTCAATTTTCAAGAAAAACAATTTTTGCACAAGTTTAGGAATATGGCAATGGCATTCTCCCTTAAACGGAAACAAACTTGAACAAAAGACACACCGAGGAAAAAACAAACAAAAAACAGAACAAATATGCCAAACCAGTTTAAGGTCCACATTTTTATTATGACCAAAGCAGATTTAAAAGGGCTTTTTATAGATTTCAACTGAGCAACATAAGTTTCAGTTGCCTGTACCAGTTTTGTTTGTTTCTGTTTGTTGTTCTTAAAGAGGAATAGGCTAGTGCCTAGATCACATTGGAATGTGTTACTTAGCATTACCACTTTAGAGCCTGCAGGTGGGAGCTCACATGAAGGAATGCTCTTTCATTTTTTAAAAAATGCCCCTACATATTCTGACACAACAGCCCTCACTTGCAGTCTGGAATGGCAAAGCCCTGACACAGGTTTACTCTCTCAGTGAGAATTTCATCCTGTGAGCCAAACTGCCCGCAAGCTTTGGATATGAACTAGAAGAAAATACAATCTTTAAGGTTCTTCATCAAGTTTGATTTAGAGAGAAGGAAACCAGCACCTCATGCAGTATGATGCATCTTTCAAATTTGCATTAAGAGGTGACAATATTGTTCTCAGAGGTTACAAGATGGTTTCACTCTGATACAGCCTAAGGGAGCTTCCCACACATACACTGTTTCAAGTGGGTTGCAGTATCCTTAGCTACATACAGCCCAAAATCTGGCTAGTTAGTTTAAATCAATAAGGAAAGTCAGTGCTTTTAATGGCATACCAGCCTACCTTTACCACTGTCCCTTCTTACAGTGGCTCAGCCACTTTTAATGACATTTTAAGCTCATTATATTTACAGTACAACCTATTCCTTTTGGTGTCATACATCCAGAAGTCTATTTCTTTTGAATTAGTATCTGCCACATATACCATACTAAATAACTAAAATTAGAGACAGATCACAACTATTTTCCCCACACTGCAGATTTTTGGAGGAAGGGGCTGAGATAGAGGCTCATGGCTAAGCTGAAATTTGAACTGGTGACACATCACAGCTCACATTCTTAACCACTGTGCTCAGAAGGACAAGAGGAAGCACATGGCTAATAGTTAAGAGGCCTTTGTGTTGGCTAAGTGGGAGACAGGAGTCATTGTCTTTCAGTGAGTGCTCAATAGGTAACAAGTACTTGTTCAAGGAAATGTGGTTTAGTATCTGACATTCTGAAAAGCTTATGGTGATTTTTTAAAAAACTGAGAGAAAATAGATAGGAAAAGTCAAAAGTCATCCGCATTTAATCTCCACAGTTGTTTCTAAGTCACTTCTCACAAACAACGAATCAAAAAGGCTAGTGAGACTTCTAAGAGTATACCTTCACTGCCACCTTTCAAGGTTATGTCTGATGAAAAGCTTGCAGAAGACCGTGAGCCAAAGGAGTCCAAGCTGTCAAAGGAATCGTCTCTCTTATGACTGGTAGATGATGAAAGTGTGTCACTACGTTCAATATACCAAATATCGCCGTATCCACTATCCCTTCCACTTCGCTTGGGACTACAGGATTCCCCAAGAGCCTGCAGGGACAAGTTTTAAAAGAATGTTGAAATAATGTTTTTTAATCTTAAGATGCTAATTTTGCAATATGATTTACAGTTTTTCTCCCAGGCATTTAACAGCATTTAACAACATATGCTAAGTTTGTTTTTAACGGACCACAGAATAGCTGTTTTTATAAGGATATTGTTGTTTTTATGCTTATGTTTTTAAACTTTGTATATTTGTTTTTAATGTTTACTGTATTTAACTTTTGTAAACCGCCCAAAGAGCTTCGGATATGGGGTGGTATATAAATGCAATCAATCAATCAATCAATCAATCAAGATGACATTAATTGTATTTTTTTGAACTCATCTTCAATCTTCAGGAAAACATATTTAAGTACTTTGGGATAAAAATTAAACACAAGAAAATTCTGCTTCGTAATCTGAATGTACATTTGAGAAAGTATAAAATATTCCCAACATAGCTATATGGTAAAATGTAAGAGCCTGTAAATGAACAAAGCATTATATTAGGGATGAGCAACATGACATCCCAAGTTCAAATCTAGTTCCTCAATGATAATCTCTCTTCTCCCTCTGCAACTGCAAATACTAGAAATGAAAGGCTTAATTGAAAGCAAATGGAGGCTTGTTAGCAGTCTGGTTGGAGGTTAAGGATAGAGGTGTGGTTTGGCCTGCCATTATTTTTTTACCACTTCAAAGTAACTCACCCACAAAGCTAGTTGCTGAACAGTGTGTTGTGCAAAATATGTGAATATGTATTAATGCAAAATATGGAACACAAATACCTTCAACGTTTAACCTTCCATTAATTCTTACCTTTGTCAAGGCTTGTCCCAATAGTTTCTCAAAGGCTTTTAAATTAAGCTGAGGACCATTATAATAAGGGTTGCTGTGTGCTTTCCTACCCAACCAATATAATGTAATCAAAACCTAAGGAAAGAATCAAATAGAAAACACTCATGAATAGTTAAGTTAGACCAATAAGAACCACCACTACCACAACCATGCACATACACAACATACTGTTGCACTCAATTCTAACCTTTCCATAACGAACCACAAAAACTCACTAATACGTGCCTGGATTATAACAGTTCTTGGTTTTTCCTTCTAGCTTAAACTTTTAACCACCTACTCTGCTACCTACTCCGACTTCCTTATCAGAGGCCTTCTTCAAACTGATGGCTAAAATTTGCATTTTCTGGTCACTCAACAACCATTCATTCCCGTACTACTCTTTTGCAAGCACTAGTCAATACTGCCTGTGATATTATCTATTGGTGCACATCTTTTTTATATATCATCTTCCACTCATGTGGTCAGTAATAAGAAACTATAATACAATGCAACATTGGTAGAGCACATGCTTTGCATGCAGAAGGTCCCTTGGTGTCTCCAGGTAGGGCTGAAAAAACTCCTGCCTGAAACTTCGGAGAGTTGCTGCTGGTGAGTGCTGACAAAACTAGGCTTAGATGGACCAATGGGCTGGCACAGTATAAGGCAGCATCCTATGTTCTTTAACTTGAAAACATGCAGGAAGTGCCTGCAAAAAAAAGGTCTAATGTACAGTGGGTAGAATCCCGATGTTCATTCAGTATACTGGTTGCTCCCTTGTGGCCCCCTTATGGGGAGATACAATTTAGTTGGGAGAAGTAGAGGGTGGAGAAAGAGTGCTCAGCCCTGCCTCAGCTCTTCTGTAGCAAACACATATCTTGGAACCTTGGCTGGTGAAAGTTGGGTACAGGGTAAGGGTTGAACACCAAGTTCCCATACCCAGTCATCCATCACAGCCATTCATTATCTCATGGCACAAGTTTACTCATTTCCCAACACGCCCAAGTACAGATCTGCTGTAAATGTAAAAAAATACTGCACACACGATAGCCAACTAGTTCAGATCCTTTGAAGGGACCCTTCTTGGGGGGAAAATAAACTCAGTAAGTTAAAGGCCCATGTCTGTCTTTATTAATATAAAAACATCTGTATGTGTGAATTAAACAAAGAAAAGTAAGAAAGATCATTGTCTTACATTTTTAACTCTTCTGTTGGTCTCTTCTTGCCTGCAAAACCAGAAAGACAGACATAAATTAAACCTTTAGAATGACAAATACTGAGCCATAATTATATAGCAAATTTGATTGCTCCAGTCCATTAAAACTGGAAGCACAGATTGTACATACTTATAAGCCACAGAACATGGAATTCTAAAATACCGAATTCTAGCTGCCTTGGTCATTATCATATCCCACCAAGTTTTTAGGTCCGTGTAATACATGGCAAATTGGAGACGAGACATGTAGACGTAAAAGTGAAACCACACTAATTGACATTTGAAATTCTAAGTTTTTGGTCCTCAAGAGCAATAGAAGTCATGAGGATATAGGACTCTAGCAAACACACGTACAAATTAATACAGAACCAAGTCATTTTACCTACTGGACAGTTTCACTATAGAAATGAAGAGTGGACAAGCTACATCTGAAAGAAAACCACCAGAAAAATTTGAAACATCTAGCAAGAAATCACATCATGGGGGGGGGGGGATTAATAGTCCATTTTAGAGATAAGGACATACACTATATAAATGAATTTTTGTTCTTTCAATGAGTGATTGAAAAGCAAATACCCGACCTTACTAATAAAGTTTTTACTAATGTATTTCTATTGATAATGATAGAATGTTTCTTATAATAAAGTAATTATCATGTTTGTTTAAATGTAGCATGTTGTTCACCTGGTAAGTCAGTGGCGCACACTGAAAAGGTCTCAAATCCACATTATTTTACAATAAGAGTTGCCTTCTTACAGCACATATCCTGGGCCTGTGAATGTATTCCCCATGTGTTCAGACTATGTACATTTGAGTGCTGGAAAGCAAATTACCATTTCTATGAGGACAACATGGCTCTCCCTTTGGTGAGAAACTCCAGGCACTTCTAATTGCAAGAACTCACTTGTCCTCAGGTTGGATTATGCTTTCAACTATTGCAGCCTGGGGGAACGGGGACATCAGTTATTATAGGGAGGCTATTTTTGGCACCAAGCTCATGGACTTCCAACCTTGAATGCCCAGTAAATTAGATGGATACATTCTTGTATCATTTACAAGAATGAGATGGCCACCATAGGACTAGAGGGGGAGGGAAAGAGTAGTAATGCAATTCTCAGTTGTTCCCATGACAAGCTATACAATGGTGTTTTGAACTAGACACTTTCGGGAGTGTTTTGATGTTTCTTGCAAGGTATTGTGAACTGGAACGTATGTTCCTTTTTCAATATCTGTTCATTTATAAAAAGGACCAGTTGATGATAAAAAAAAAAGCATGCACACTCACTCACTCACACACACTTATGGTGTCAATCTTTAAAAGAAAAGCATCATCCCCCGCCCCCTCGATTCAAACAGGATGCCTTTGCAGGTCCTTAAGGGATCCTCTTAAGGATTTAGAAAAAAAACAGAATTATCTGCCTTTCACTGGCTATGTTCTAACTGACAGACTATTTTCAGCCTCAACCCAAGCAACTGGAACAAGCTTAGCAGTAAGCAATAATCAAAGATCATTAATGCTCATTTAAGCAAACTTTTTTATTATTTTTCTAGCAATCGTTTCTAGCAAACTTTTTTTTTTTTTTTTGCCATTAGCTTAAAAGGGTCCTGAATTTGCATGGCTATAAAAATACACTGTGCTATAACTTAGAGCAGTATCCCCCAACCTAGTGCCCTCCAGATGCTTTGGCCAAATTCCTATTGGCTCCAAGCAGCATGACCAATGGTCAGGGAATCTGAGAGTTGTAGTATAAAACATTTAGAGGGAAACATGCTTAGCCTCAGTCCATATGGATACCAACATAGGTTGGAAGGAAACAGGGCAGCAAGATCATGATATTATGCTTCTAAGCCATTTTATTAAAATAAGAGGCAAATTCTTCATGCAATTGCCACAAGTACTAATGTCACCCTCAACCCACCTACTAAAATCCACTATCATACATCCCCAAGGAGGTTTCTGCACATTTCCTGATAATGGACTGATCCAAAGAGCAACAAAATAAAAATAAAAAAAAGAATCAAGAATTGCACAATGTAATTTTACTTGCTCAACATTCTGAACATTCCATTATCCTTCTTAAGTGTGGTGATTTGTTTAATCAATGCCACACTAACGGAAATTAAAAAAAAACACGTAAAGCTTATGAAGTTTAGAAGCTCAGCCAATACAAATACTTTCCACCATATTTACATTTGGTGCGTAACAAAAATGTTCTTTTATTTGCTCTGAACTCAGCGGCAAGACAACACGTGGCCTAGTTATAGATTTCACATTGGGTTTTTGTATCACCAGTTCACCTAGTTGTGAATCAAAGAGGGTATAGCGGGCAGTGTTTCTACACTTTAACCCAGCAAATTTATGGGCAGTCTAGCCATTCAATGGGGATCAAGAAAATTATTGTGAACACAGTACAAGCATGTACAAGCATATGAACACATCAGTTTAAATTATTAATATAAATAGTTAAAAAAAGCATTAGCAACGTAACAGTTATTATCACCTTATATCCACCTAAACAACAAAATTTCAGTCATGGTAGATTAGTTGCTGCTGCACCTTAAGCTCCCATGCGGGGATGACAGAAACAAATGCAAAACTATTCTTCACATTTCCCCTGAATGTGCTCTTTTTGTTCCTTTGATTCAAAAGCACACTTGATATTTCCTCTTGGCTTTCTCTACAGCCCTTTGTTCTCAGAGACATTTATGAAACTAAAGTCAGCACTGATTACATTTTTTTAGATGCACGTGATTTCCCAGAAATTATGAACGAAGGATGGCCATCATATTTTCTACCTGCTATGGGCGTCTGCCTTGATATAAAGAACCAACGTCTTATGAATGGGTGATATCCCTTTGCACGTCTGCCTAGAAGCAGTGGCACCTCTAACATCTACAATGCCATGGATTATTTTTTAAGAACCTTATGTTCTTTTAGCTAAATCTGGCCAGAATAGGAGCTTGGGCTGTCCACTACTCTAATTATCCACCTGCATGCTACTTTCTCTCCCTTCAGTGCCTCTGTGTCACTGTCCAAACAGCTTTTGAAGTTCAGCCACCCACACTATCCCCACCCCTGGACAGCTGCACATTCCTTCCCCCAAGTGCCGACTCTCAAGTTGATCTCTGAAGACATGCCCAATACGTCAGCTGGGATTGGGCAGTGCTGACGCATTTATCTGTTTTTGGCCCATAATGCTAAAATCCCCTTGGCAGGAATGTTAGGCCAGGAAAGGTGAAGAGGGAAAGCCTGTCCTACAGCCACCTCTGAATTACAGAACAGGAAAGGACAGAAGACGGTAAGACCTTAAAGGAATTTACAAGGACCATCTTGCTTCCTTCCATCAGGGCTGGTTGCAATTAAAGTTCAGGAAAGAACTGGAAGGTAACATTTGCTACAATTTAAAATTTAGAATGTTATGTTTTTAATTCACTATTCACCCTGAGGCTAGATGTCAGAGAGAAATACATACCATACTGGAAGGCTCTTCTGACCTGTTGTGCTACATAGGTGTTACATTTGTATCCCACCCTATCTCCAAAGGAATATATGGAGTGGATGTAGGGTATACCATTTTATGTCAACTATGATGTAGGTTAGGCTCAGAGGGTGATTGGTCCAAGGCCCCCAGTGAGCTCAAATGAGCAGGGATTTGAAATCAGGTCTCTCCAGTCTAAGGGCAGGTTCACACATCACTTTAAGCCATGATGCTTTATAAGCTACTCACAGTAGCTTATTTTGAAAATAAGCTAATGTTATTCCCCTCAAAATCAGACAAATGTAGCTTGTTTTCTGTGCCCTTGCTCCTCCTTCCTCTACAGTCCTCCCACTTGGGTGTGATGGTATCTTAGCTTTCTTTGTGTTGAAAACCAAATCTTTTTGGTTTTCAACACACTACGTCACCGGCATCTCTCTGATTGGCCTGTCTCCTGCTAGGGGCATACTCTTCTGTCTCTGCTAGATCCCTGCCATTATCAGCACATTGCCAATTGTGAACCCCTTTTCCGCTTCACCCCCAACCAGCAGCTCCCCGATTCTCAAGGCATTCCTCCCCACTCCCACCACCTCATCCCACCTTCTCTGCTTTCTTCCCCAGCCAGTTTTCAAAACCACTCCCTTACTCCCACCCCTGTACACCAAAAGGGAGGTTTCCTCATGGGTGCATCCGAAGGCTGTACTGGTTAATTGCATGGCTTTCCTTTTTCATGGAAAAGTGATCAGAAAAAAAAAGGGATGTGCGAGCTGTAACTCTGCAAAACTTTGCAGGACTGGAGCCAAATGCCCTTTGTGCACCTGCAGCATGGGGAAAACCCCGTCTGACTGCTGCCACACACTCAAAAAGGTGTTTGACACTTAGGGTATTTGTAGAGTGCACTGCTGAGGGAAGGGCGGAGATTGGAGGCAACAAGGCAGAGACACACTAAATCACCAATGCAGCTACGTCATGTTCCTCTCTCCAATTGGGCAGTTGCGCACTAAGCGTGTCTTATTCTGTCTCTGCCTCATCACTGTTGATTTCACCATGGCATCGATCCTTACCCGCTTCCCCACCACCATCACCCCACCCAAGCTGTGCCTCACTGCTCCTCACCGTCCAGGTCTCTAGCTGGATTTCCATGCTTTTCCCTCCCGCCCTGTCCGCCAGCACCCCCACCTCTCCCTGCACCATTGTGGTAGTCTGTAGCGTGGCCATCTAAAGATACGTAAGTATAGTGTAAAACTGAGCCACATTTATTCAAATTAAATCTACAAAGGACTAACTGGGTGGGCCACTAACTCAGCCAGCAACTAGCTAGGCTGTTATCAGGTGAAAACATTCCATTCCTATTGAGTGGCGTCATCCGATCGCCCAGAGGACTGACTCTTTGGGGAGGGGAGGCCTTCCCATGTCACCCCCTCCTGGGCCATAAAATACTGGATGGGTGAAGTGAGTCGGCCTTACAGGTAACCCTTATCCCCCCACTGGGTCCATAAATCCTCAGCATGAGGCCCTCAGGGATCACCTGTCACTGTCACAGTGCCACAGAATGCACACTTTCCCTGACTGTGCCCACCCCACCAGCCTAACTAAAAATCATGACAATCCAAACCAACTTCCCGGTTAGCCTAAGACACTCCTTCCCCACTTACAGTGTGAAGTAGGCAAAAAGGCCCCCAGTCAAGCCAATTCTACTAAGAGCCAAAAATTCCCACTCAGCCCCCAAGAGGACGACCAGCAGAAGCCCACTCTGCATCCAGGAAGTGAGGGGAGCTGTGATCTGAAGAGGCTGAGGGTGGGGGCCAATAAAGCCACAAAGGCTCTTCCCTCAGCCTGTGGTGCCACAATTGCCTCCACCAATGGGGGAGAGCCATGCGTCTCACTCGCACCCCCCCCCCATCGCAATGCACACTCACCCATGGGTAGGTAAGTGAGGTGTGGGATGTGGCACTTTTGGCTAAATAACCCACCATGGTTGGGGGAAACTGATGACACGCTAAACAATCATTGCTTATTCAGAAAAATAAATCATGACTGTGATGTGCAAACCCAGTCTGAGTCTAACACTGCCTGCTACATTTACTTTGAGTCATCCAGTCATCAGATAAAATCAGCGAGCAAGAAAATTCTACAGTATTTGACATCAACACACTGCAGGAAGGGGGGATTGTTTGGCAAGACTATATTCTCAAAGTAATATATAAAATATAAGGAATTGTGCCAAACAGTGGAAGATACTTCTTACTGAGCCATTCCCACCCCCACCTACCGAAAGTTGCAGCCTGCCAAGCTATTTCCCTCCCACGTTTCCATGCATTGTGAATATACTGCAACAGCTCAGTGTAAGTGAAACCATGTTTATTTCAAGATAAGTTTGTTGCACCCTTTCCGCTTGGACAATAACCAAGACACTCTCAAATCACAACAGAACAGCTGTTTGCTGCAGCCAATATTGAAAGAAAAAAAACCTTTTAAAACCCTACCATCATAACGCTGTTTGGAAAGAGTAACACAGATATTCAAATTACTGTTTAGTAGAAATACTTCACTTACTTTTGAAAGGGATAAACTGTTTTATTTTCCTTTCCATCTTGTCTTGAGAGATCTAGCATGCTAGATTTCAACACCTCTGCACATGACGTGAGACAGTTTTTATGCTTGCTGTTTGCATACCTTCTCTTTGACTAACCATATTGCAACTATTAGATTTCATTATCCTATCACATTTTGCCAGGAACAAAGCAGCCGTTAATAGTAATTGGCAGGGATGCATCAGATACACTCTCCACAGTGGGTGCCTCTTATATAAGTCAGATGTTTAATAAGCCTGAACAGCAGCTCTACATAGTTCACGTAACTGATGTACACAATAAAAGAAATTTACTTCTCCAAAACCTTAAAAGGGCCAATTGTTACAACCAATATTTATTATTTATTTATTATTGCATTTATACCCTGCCTTTTTAAATTTAAAGGGGCCCTCTGGAATACCATGGCAGAGCAGCTTGACCCAGGTCAATCCATCAAGGCAGGGAAAGGGAATTAAAGGAGTTGCACCCTGCCCTGCAGAAGGGTAGTTGATTAGCATTTTTTGTTCCCTGAATAAATTTGGGTTAGGGGGAAGCATTTAAATCTGTGCAGCCACACTGTGTAAAAATGCATTTGGGCTTGGTCTGTGCATGTGGGGGGAGGAATTTGCAAACTGATAAATTCTTGTGTGTGTGTGTGTGTGTGTGTAGTGCTTGGTGTGGGTGGATTCTATCCTAATATAAATATTTTTCAATTTATGGTGCTGCAACTTAAGAAGACACATTGTTCCTGTTGCTAATAATAATAATGATGATGACGGAATACATATTAGCATTATTTGCTTGTATGTGCCAAGTGCTTTTAAATGATGGGATATATACAACAATCCTATGTAAATCTACTCAGATATACGTCCCACTGAATTCAATGGGACTTAGTCCCATGTAATCATGTGTACGTGTGTCGAAAATGGTCTCCTCCCCGAGCACTCAAGCTATTGACTGAGAGGTCCCACAGTCCTGTGGTTCAACAGTCATGGGTGCATCACTGGGCTCCTGCCCTTTGCTACACATGTGCTGGCCCCTTTCCCCACAGCACATTGTGGTTTGAATGGGAACTGGTATTATGGTTGAAAAAATGATTTTGTGTTTTCAGTTCAGCCATAACTCATGAACCACCATAGGCTTTGCCACTGATTAGAATTGTATGGCAGATTTTTCTCTAATAGCACAGAATGAACAGTGTCCCCCATCTGCTGGTCTATACAAGGCATTTTGTACTCTTGCCTAGTGTCCTATCCCATGTCCTATGATCTCAGTGGGGCTAAAATCCAGATAGCAAGTCAAGGTGAGACAGGGTGTGGACAAATGAAGCAAGGCCAATGGCAGAACAGCTGGAAACTTGCATTTCAATGCCCACTTGCATTGGCTGCCTATACGTTTCCTTACATGGCTTGGGACCACAAAACCTGACGTAACGCCTCTCCCAACATGAACCTACCCACTCACTGCACTCTACATCTAAGGTTCTCCTCCGAGTGCCTACTCCGAGGGAAGCTCGGAGGATGGCAACAAGGGAGAGGGCCTTTTCAGTGGTGGCCCCCCAATTTTGGAATGATCTCCCCCGACAAGGCTCGCCTAGCGCCAACATTGTTATCTTTTTGGAGCCAGGTTAAGACCTTTCCCGTCTCCCAGGCATTTAACAGCATTTAACAACATGAGCTAAGTTTGTTTGTTTTTAACGGACCCCAGAATATCTGTTTTTATGAGGATACTGTTGTTTTTATGCTTTTTATGTTTTTACACTTTGTATATTTGTTTTTAATGTTTACTGTTTTTAACTTTTGTAAACTGCCCAGAGAGCTTCAGCTATGGGGCAGTATATAAATGCAATAAATAAATAAATAAATAAATAAATATAAATAAGCGTGAATCATATTATTGCTCAGGCCGAAGACCAAGCCTGATAAAACATCTTTTAAAGGGGTTATTGACTTGGCCTATCTATCTTCACAAAGCTTCTTGCAGGTCTGGCTGGTTGTCCTATATATTTCTCTCCTTTGGCCAGACTGGCACAAAGGCAAAAATACCTGCCTGATATTCAATGGGCTCTTAATTCAGAATCTCTTGTTGGCTCAAGTCCTAATACAGGTGTTCCACACATGCATTTTTAAACCAGTAAAAGCAAATCAGTGCATAAACCACATTGTTTCCCCTTAAAATACAGATTGCGCCCAAAACCTTGAGGAATTAGTGAGTCAGATTCAGGAATTCTATATAAGAGAATTTTTCTATTTTAGTTCTTACTGGATTTTTAAAACAACAACAATGAGATAATACTCGGTCCCATAATTGTTTCCTGTCACTCCCACTATACCTTTTCTGATCAAAACTGTATTTTGAAGTTGATGTTCTTTGTTGGCAGCTGATTTTTTATGTTGGACTTTTGGCTACCTGCTTGTTTTGGCCTGTTGGTGTGTTGCAATTTGATCAGAAACTCCCCACCATTACTGCTACGCAAAAAGGGAAGGAAGGAGAGAGAGAGAGTGAGAGAGAATGAAACCCCACACCCTGAAACTACGGAATGATTTTCATTTCCTACCAGATAACATATCAAGTTGTTTAACTAGATTATACAAGGTGTTACTGATTATGCAAGAGCATGCAGTTTATAAATATTAAAATAAATATACTAAATGGCTTCCCTGCCTGAAGCTGTTTCTACATGCTTAAATCCCATTTAAAAATGATTGGCCTTAAATATAAAGAACTGTGGCTCCTTTCAGAAGACACCTTAAACCATGGCTTTAACTACGGTGGTTAAGCCAGAAAGATGGGCTGTGTTCAGAAGACACCTTAAACCACGGCTTTAACCATGGTGAACAAAGCAAAAAGCCTTATTTGCAGTGGTTAAAGCTGTGGTTTAAGGTGTCTTCTGAACACAGCCTGGCTTTCTGGCTTAACCACCATGGTTAAAGCCATGGTTTAAGGTGTCTTCTGAATGGGCCCTGTGAGTGAGGGACCTAAGTGCTATTGTTTCCAGTGGCCCCATTCAGAAGACACCTTAAACTACAGCTTTAACCATGGTGGTTAAGCCAGAAAGCAGGGCCCTGTTCAGAAGACACTTTAAACCATGGCTTTAACCATGGTGAATAAGGTTTTTTGCCTTTTTTGCCATGGTTAAAGCCATGGTTTAAAGTGTCTTCTGAACACTGCCCAGCTTTCTGGCTTAACCACCATGGTTAAAGCCGTGGTTTAAGGTGTTTTCTGAATGGGGCCACTGACTGCAATACGATTTTTGTAGTAATTAAGCACAGCATGATCACAGACAGAGATATTAATATACTGCATGTAAAAAAAATGCATTTTGAAGATCACACAAAATACAAACCTAGACATTTGTTAAACATGAATTCCTGAAGTTAAAATCAGACATTTCATCCATTTGTAAGAATGGAAACACAGTGACACTACTGATTTAGAAAACTCTATTACAAATCATACAAATGTACAACCAACCTGTCCATTGTATCCAATAATTGGGAAGAGAAAGGTGAAGAACATGACAAATATTTGTGTATAACACTGCTTTCCCCAACCTAGTGACCTCTAGATGCATTGTCATGGGAGTTGTAGAAAAACAGATCTAGAGGGTACCAGGTTGGGGAAGGCTGCTGCTAGGCAGTAGAACTTGACCATTTTAAAAAACTAATTCCCTGAAGCAGCCAGAATTTCAAAGAGTGAATGGTTTGCAAAGAGAAAATTACTGTGGTTACCACTATACAAGATGACAGCAATAGATAACTATTTAATTAGTTGGTATATCCCATGCCATACCTACTCAACTTTGTGGGGAGAGGCTGACTTCTTTTTCTTAAACAGCTGCTGTGAGGTTTCAAAATGTTATGCCGAATGTTTATTGTGTATTAGGCAATTAAAATAAATAGAATAATGCACTGGCTAGTCCTACCATTAGGTAGAATGGGGAAGCTGCCTCAGGGAACTGAATTGGGGTATGATAAACTAAAATAGCCCTTTAATTTATTATTATTTACAGTTACTGCAAGGGAAGAGGAGGGATCTTTCTGTGATTTTCTGCTTCCTCCTCCTCCTACAACAAAAATGTTGTCTGGCCTTGGGTACCATGCCCCTTGATTGAGAGTGTGTGTGTGTACACATGTGTGCATTTGCTGATATCTACTTGTAGGATCCAGACTCCTAAACTAATTCTTTTGAAGTATTGGGGGGTGGAATCTAATTCAAGTTTACCAAATCAAAGCCATTAAGATACACTCTCCCCCACCCTTCACCCCAATCCCTGAAGGAGGCAGGCAAAACTAGTCTGAAAAAATTCAACACGGGGATGCTTGAGGACATGTCTGTGCAATTCCCTGCATTGTGTCTGATCCGGTCTAAGCAAAGTACACTCCTTTGGTTTTGAATACACTTGGATCTTTAATAAGAGCAAGATCAGTGAATCTGACTATTATTATAGGGTAAAACATATAGAGCATTCCTAAATACGAATGACTAACCCAGATTCATTCAAGTTACTTTGACAGATCTCTAAGTAGCCAGAGACCTGGAAGTAGGACCAATAAATATAGCAACCACTTATTATGTGCCCACCGATATTTGATTTAAAATTAATATAAAATATAGGCACAGGTACTCAATCATTCTGTATCCTGTATGCTATGCCAGCTGAATAATTCTGAGATTCTATAATGCTAGGTTCAATTCACATATGCACATTCATTACTATGTTATAATTCTGTGTATGTGCGAGTATGTGCGCGTGCGTGCAAGAGAGAGAGACCAACTCAAGTGTAAACTCAGCTCAGAGTCATCACAAGTTGCTCAAAAGATGCACACACATATGTATGAACTAGGATACTATTGAAAGTTTGATTGCTTTTTTATTGTCTTGTTTTACATTTCTCAGGACCAAAAGGTGGTATAGAAACAAAGTTTTTTGCTGGTGCCATTTTGGGAAAGTGTGCCACATCTTTTCATTCACCTAATTTTTTCATTCATTTCCAGCATTTACCACAGTTTGATCCTAGTTTGTTTTAACTAAACCACTTTTAGACCACCACATCAGGTGGTGAGTGCCCCGCCCGAGGTGCTGCTGATACACCTGGGTGGTAACGATCTGGGGTTGCTAAAAGGCAAGGCCCTCAGCTTACAAGCTGTTGCTGATTCCCAGGTCATACGTTGGCCTGATATTGTGATTGTGTGTTCATGTGTGCTGCCCAGACACGTCTGGCACAACAGCCACGATTATGGGGCTATGGAGAGAGGCCGTAAGAAAGTGAACACCACGATCTTCAAAGATCTGTCCAAACATGGGGATTTTAGTATTCAACATCCCGCTATACAGTTGAGCAGGAGGGAGCTATATAGGCAGGATGGGGTGCATTTATCAGATGCAGGGAACAACCTTTTCTTAGAAGATCTGCAAAGGGGCCTCATGCAAATAATTATAGCAAGGTTTTGGGGGGACAGCACCTAAGCGAGTTGCTTGATGCTATCTGTGGCGCTAGGTACGGGCATCCAGAGGGGGAGTGGGAATGGTGAGCATTCACATGGCACTGTTCACAGTGACTGGTAAGTCTGAGGCTCTCAGCTTTGAGCCTTAAGGCCTACCTGGGAGATAAGACTTACCTTTGGAGCTGACCCTACTCACCCACTCAGAGCTGGACGGCGTGAGTTAGGGCGTGACAAAGGAAGGTCCCCCGACCCCACAAGGGGCAGGCCTGGGGCAAGGCGAAAGAGGCAGCGCCTAACCTTGAGAGATTAATGGCTCTCCCAACTTCAGGGGCCTGGCAACAGGCCATGCTGGATGCCCGGTAGGATTCACCCCCTTTCGCAGATCATTTAATAAAATGTGACCCTGTTTAAATCCAGCTGTAAAGTTGTCTCGTCTCTTGATTTATTGTCACGTCTCCTTATGTATCGACCTCCGCACCACAATATCCTGGTTGTGCTTTTATATGGTATTTTATATTATGGTTTCATACTGTTGTTTTATACTTTGATTGGTCTTAATTTTTGTGAACCGCTCAGAGAGCTTCAGCTACTGGGCCATATAGAAATGCGATAAATAAATAAATACAACAGCAAAAATGGTTGCTCTCCTTCTGATTCGGAAGGAGGAGGCATGCAGATCCAAGGTCCATTCTGACTTGATCAAATAACAAAAAACCCATGATTTTCCTTTATGTTTGGAACTGGGCCATTAAGTGATTCTAAAGGTATCAGCTTTGCTCTGGTCTGGCGGCCAGACTAAACAACTTCCACAACTTTCCAATAAATATGCTCAATACACTGTAAAATCTGACAAGTAGCAATGAAGAACAAATATAAGAGTGTTTTTATTTTTTTAGAAAGCAGATAATGTAGTCTGCTTCCTTCTCAAAATACCTTCCTCCAATTTATCTAAGTTGCTCACTCCATTTCATTCTATGAAGATCTCATAACAGGATTGGCAGCATGTTGTGTGAAGATATGGCCATTAAATTGTTCTTAGAGATACCAATGATACTTTAATGATACTTCAATGATACTGTTGCCTACATAGTTTCAGGTTGTAGGAAATATTACCTAATGAGTCATCTACAAAAACTTCCAATTATGCCTCAGAAACTCCACATATCAGGTACAACCTTGGAAGATAAATGTGCAAGAGGAGACGTATATACGAATACGAATGACTCAGCAGCGACCATCACGTAACTGTAACAAAGGACAGATTTTCGAAAGTGAAGTAATACATTTTTTGAAAGCTTATCTTCATGGAGAGAAGTCCATTCTGAGTCCATAATTATACAGTGTAAAAGTTGAGATCATGGTCAAAATTGCAGCTGTAAGCATACTAGGTTCTTTCAACATATAAAATAGATAAGCCTCTTACCGCAAGCTAAAATGAAGCATGCACAAGTCAAAAGCCATTCCACTTATTTGTTCTATAATGTTTCTTTTTTGCCTGTGGGTTCCAGGCGTGGAGTGCTTACTCAGGCGTCCATGCCCCAATAGGTTCTGCTCTCAGGTAAGCAATCAGCAGACACAGCTTCACTTTTATTAAAAACATCACACTGTAATATAACCTTCAGGTAGCAAAGTTGCTTATGCAGACTTCCACATGCTCCAACGTAAGACGCACAGATGAAACGAAAACAGTGGGACCAAACCATACCAGGCAACTATCACAGAGGAAACTGGACTGTTAATGTTAGAGGCCCCTTAAATCTATATTCAATATACTACATTCCCTGTTCTTACTTCCTTGTACTATTTATTGTTATAAGAGAGACAATATTTGGATTGCTACAACAAAAACTACCAGCATTTTTAAGATGGCCATAGAATCATAGAATAGTAGAGTTGGAAGGGGCCCACAAGGCTATCGAGTACAACCCCCTGCTCAACGCAGGAATCCACCTCAGCCATAACTGAGTCTGGTCTAACTGTCGTATTTCAAGTACTGCTTTGCTTCCTATATATCTGCTACTTGTGACCCCATTAGGTCCATCAGTCTCTATAACTCTCTCACATACCTATATTTTCAGTGTGTTTTATAGAAAACCATGGGTGAAATCTACACAAACCCTTGGGGCCATCTCCTTATTTCTCCTGAAAACTATCTGGAGTTTAAATAGAATCTTATGAGTAGAAGAGAAGAACTTTACTTTGCCCACCAATCTGCTTTCATAATTATATTCTGCCAACGCTGAAGTTAACTATCAACTAGTATGCCAAATGAAAATTATTTCTCTCTTTGCTAAGGGAAAGAAACACATATGTTTGAAGGAGCTGACCTCCAAAACATTTTCAAGTAAGCTAGTAAGGGAAACACTCAATGGCAGTGAAATTAAAGCAATGTGCAATAATGACTGAGCTGTATAGATCTATGACACATTCACATATCTCCGCCTCAAAGATAAATATCACTCATCTCTCTCCAATGGACCTAAAATACTTAGAATTCTAAAAGCATTAGATATGTTTATCCACTGACTTTCACAGGTAACCTGATGATTCCACAAGGTAGACAAGGCATGGAAATTACTTTTGCTACATCACTACACATGTGTAAATAGACATAGGATAAAAGCAACCAAAATGGATACAATGATACTTGACTACCTAATTTACATTAGGTTCTAAATCAATGGTTCTCAACCTTTTTTGCTCCATTCCCCCCTTTCACCATTGTTCAGAATATAATTCCCCCCATCCCAAGATAGTCTAACTCAAAAGGTGCATTCCAATTAACATGCATATAATATTGAAAATCTTTTATTTTTTCTATATTAGTCCCATTTAAAGGGACAAACGCAAAGCATGGCCCCTTTTATATTCCCAGCTCCCATGCTTTGCGTTGCCCCTCTAAATGGGAAGCTTGAAACTTCTAGGATTGCGAGGGAGGGAGGGAAAAGAGAGCAAAAAGCCTGGCTTTTGCAGACGACATGACACTTTTCCGGGATGTTTTTAATAACATGTGTAGGAAGACATAATCTATAGGACATCATACTTTGCTAAATAGTGGTCCCAATTCCCCCCTGGAACCCTAAACCACCCCAGGGGGGAATTCCCCCCTTGTTGAGAACTCATGTTCTAAATATTTTCTTATCAGAAGCTATAGTTTGTTATGTTAATTCAGTCCCATTTTATGTGTACATAATTGTACAAATCAGCCCTGGATTCACCTTTAAGCAATATAAGCACATGCTTAGGGCACCAAGGGAAGGAGGGCACCATAGAGTACTGGTACCATAGCTGTAGCCATCTAATTTTAAGGAATTCCAGATTAAAAATCATTTTCAATCAATTTTTGCATTTGTATTTTCCCCTTATAACAGTTTTATTAAAAAATGCATGAAACACTGATGAAAATTTGTAATTTTTTCTGTTGTCCTAGTTATAAGTAAGTAATTGGCTTATATTGCTTGCTGTTATTTAGTGTTAAACAAATATAATAAAAAACAGTTTATATTTAATACAGTTGTGTGTTGTGGCGTGGGGGATGGCCTTGAAGAAAACTGAGCTTTTAATGTCTTACTTCACCTTCAGCACTTATTGAGTCTTAATGTCTTGCTTGCTAAGCAATGGAAGGGCCAAGGGGGCACCCTTATTGGGCTGTGCTTAGGGCATCCACTGGCCTTATTCCGGCCCTGGTACAAATATTTAAAAATTCAATAGTTAACGAAGATGTTGAATTTTAAAATATTTGTGAAGGGATGAAATAGGAAAAGAGCAAAAAAAAGGATGAATCACTCTAGTTGTTTGTTTAATTTAACTTTAAGAGCATTTTTAGCATGCTTCGGTTAAGTTCAATAATGTCTTGTGATGAAGATTACACCTAGAGTTACTATTCCATATAATATTTTGCCAGTAACTTAAGGGATGCTATAAAAGCATGGTGTTTTTATGTCAAGCAGCTGTGGCACAGCCTCTTGTTTCCATTTCCCACACCTACCTGCCTGACTTTGGTTCAGTTGCACTATCACTTGCATAACCAAGTGATAAAGCTTTCCTGGCCTGTATTGCTTCAAGCTACATGCTCCCCTATGAAAATATTGTCTACAAAACTAGTTTATTAGGAAGAGGAGTTCAGCCTAACCTTCAACAATCATCAGTCTTAATTTTATTTGAATTTCTGGTGAAACGAATCTTCACAGTCTGTGATATAAGTTAAGGCCTTGATATTCTCAGTTTAATTCTTAATTAAAAACAGGACGTCTCCCCATACCTAACAGTAATGAACCAATTCAGAATTTAAAAAGGCTAACGTTTTGTTCTCATAGATTTTGGGCATTTGGGGCATTTAAGTCCAGCCTGAGAGAAATCCTTCCCTCTCCTAATATGAAGAAATTATCTAGTGAAATTATTGAAGGTTGAGCTATTATCCATTCCAAAGGGACCTAGTCTTTCTGTGTGTGTTGCCAAAGAAGCCAAGTCTCACCTGACTCCACGAGATAACCATGGAGATTGTGGGTGTGTATTTTTGTTTCAAGTAGGTGTGTATTTTTGTTCAGGTTACCATACAGTCATAACAACAGCCATATTAAGAAAGAAGACTGTCAGACTCCCCTACTAGCAATTGACAGAATACAGATTAGATTTGAGTACTCAGGACACAAGATGTATTTCTATTTTGACTTCTAGAGCATGTACATGTGGCACATTGTTGATGCTATAAAAACTATCTAGATAATGAGATTCCTCTTCAAGGATATATTAATACCAAAAATTCCAAATCAAAGCTTTCAATATTTACAAAAAATCCAGTTATAAAAGACATCAACAGGGTACTGAAACTTCAACAGTACTTTACAGGAAAAATTAAGAGTCTGAAGTGTACTGTTTAGCTCTACCCAAGCTACTGCAAGTATTTTTAGCAGGAGTTTCACATTGCACCCTATAATAATCTCAGTCGTATGACCTCAAGACATGCGCGCTTCTTACAGGCACAGAAATTTATACTGAACCTCATTGTGCAGGAAATATATCCAAGGAAGATTTGTACATACTTTGCAGAATCTTTGTCTGCCTAGATTTTAACGTAATTTTCTCAGTTGATTATACAAACACGCATCGAATTTCAGTGTTTACATACTTGCAATCCCAG
Source organism: Elgaria multicarinata webbii (assembly GCF_023053635.1). NCBI lineage: Eukaryota > Metazoa > Chordata > Lepidosauria > Squamata > Anguidae > Elgaria > Elgaria multicarinata. The sequence continues at coordinate 21,496,094 of NC_086175.1, read as the reverse complement.
TGCTGTAATAGGCAGTAATTAGAACAGAAGTTCTCAAACTCGTCTCTGGGGGTTAAGGATATACATTAGTTGCTTGCCAGCTCAGCTAGGTTATAGAAAGGGATGCTGCCTTTTGGCACTGAGGCTCACTATTTTAGTAAAACTTCTTGGAAGCTGAAAATTATGGCAGAATTGATATGGGATACCATTACTGATAGCTTACTACAGATATGTTTGTAAAAACTAGTTAAAGCCATATGTTTAAAATAGTCTCTCTGTGTGTGTGGGTGGGTGGATGGGTGTGTACATGTGTCTCTATCTTGCAAGGAACATTCAGTGTTAGCATCTAACCCCAGCACTCCACTGTTTGCAATATGCTTAAACACAAATACAAAATATTCACTATAAACTTTGTAAAAATACTGCAGATAATATGTGTGGTCAATACAAAATCAGAATCACAGTTACTTCACTGGTGTTCCGATAAGAATTAAAATGATTTGAGTAACAACTGCCCTAAGGCAAAAACTCATCCTCCAACTGTCACCATGTCGAGACACAAGGACAATTACTTCCAGTTACACCATACTGACAGTGGAGCATCTTATCAATGAAAATATCACTATGCAAAGGACAACATCCACTGTGAACTTCCTTTACACTAGTCCTATTTGAACAAAGACTCTGCTGCAGCTCCCATTAATTTAATTGGGGTTTGCAGAGATCATAGAATCATAGAAAAGCAGAGTTGGAAGGGGCCTACAAGGCCATCGAGTCCAACCCCCTGCTCAATGCAGGAATCCACCCTAAAGCATCCCTGACAGATGGTAGTCCAGCTGCCTCTAGTGTGGGAGAGCCCACAACCTCCCTAGGTAACTGATTCCATTGTCGTACTGCTCTAACAGCCAGGAAGTTTTTCCTGATGTCCAGCTGGAATCTGGCTTCCTTTAACTTGAGCCCGTTATTCCGTGTCCTGCACTCTGGGAGGATCGAGAAGAGATCCTGGCCCTCCTCTGTGTGACAACCTTTGAAGTATTTGAAGAGTGCTATCATGTCTCCCCTCAATCTCCTCTTCTCCAGGCTAAACATGCCCAGTTGTTTCAGTCTCTCTTCATAGGGCGTTGTTTCCAGACCCCTGATCATCCTGGTTGCCCTCCTCTGAACACGCTCCATCTTGCCCATTATTTCTCTTAATTGAAGCCTCAATGCATGCCACAAACCAATGTGATGTTGAGCTCTATGATATGGTTCAAATGGGGGAGAAAGGGGTTATATGAAGAATGCATTTATAAAACTACCATGTGATAAAGCACACAGAAAATTCCAGACTTCTGAACACTAATTAAAACATGAGATGGGTGAGTGTGTCTTGTATTTGCTAGCAATGACTTGGCTTGACATAGTTCTAAATCTGCTTAAACTAATAATGGAGAGAAAAAATAATGCAGTGAAATCCTTGTGGATCTGAGATAGAGCTACCATCATAAGGAGTGATGGCAAAAGCAGCCATTCTCAGATTCAACCAGCTTCACCAGTAATATCATCACCAATGACTATATATATTGTTATTTTTGCTTGCGGTAATGCTAAGAGTTTCATGGAATATCTTGCACAACTGTTTTCTCTTACGCTATCTGATCTCAGTTTATTTCAAAACCTAGTAACTGCAGTGGAAGATGAACACATGTCAATCATTCCAACCTTAAATCATTCCAGAAAGAAAACAACCATAGTAGAAGTTCTGAATTACTCTTATATTGCTGAACTGTAATAAATACCCCTATATGGCCTGAAGTAGAGGCAGCAAATGTTGATACCTGCAGTTGATACCTGTAGACAAACTGCAAATTAGGACCTGAACTCAGAACTTTCAACTCCTTTACTATATAAGGATAGACTTATGTAAGTTTCATTACTGCCAGTGTCATATTTTTGTCATAGGCTTCATGACAAATACAGATACAAAATCGGGGAGAATGAGGTGGGATGCTATTCCTTGTAAAGACAAAATTCCTAGAATTTTGGTGTTTTATTTTTTTAAAAAGCAGGGGTGGGCAGCCTGTGGTCCTGCAGATGTTTTAGCCTACAACTCCCACCTTAACCAGCACTGTCTGTGGTCAGGGATGATGGGAGTTGTAGGCCAAAACATCTGAAGGAGCACAAGTTGGCAGCCTGTTGTTTAAATAAATTTTCTGCACAGGTAATCTTTGCAAGATAATCTTGAAGATAATTAGGGGAAAGTCAATAACTACGCCCCTTCTGGATCCACACACCTGATTCGAGTCTCACCTTCCTCACTCTGGTAAACACTAATGACAGCTAGTTATCTCCATTCACCCTCACATTCTTGAAAACAGGGCAGAGCAGGAAGGAAGGTCAATTGCTATTAGTGCCAAGCTGTTTCTTCAGTACAGCATTAATGGCAGCTGTACCTTTTCTCCCTCCCAGGCGTCAAGCTTTGGGAGGGGAAAAAGCAGAACTGGTCCCACAGGCAGCATCCCTATCATCAGCATAGAGACTAAGCACAAGTTCCCATTCTCTCTCTCTCTCTCTCTCTCTCTCTCTCACGCACGCACACACACACACACACACACACACACACACCCAACCAGTGTGCTTGCTAGCCAGAAAACGCAACCACTATTTCTACAACATTTACAGAAGAGCTAGAAGATATACTTCTCTCTACCAAGGCGAGAGGGGTGAAAGGCATCAGTTAATTCTAATCAAATTGTGTTTAAGATAAAACAGAAGTCCGGAACACCACATCAGGCTGTCCCACCCATCATCAGAAGGATTCCGCTTTGGATGGGTCATGCCTAGCTGTTTCCCTCAGACTCCCAAGTACAGCAGAGGAGAGAGATCAGTCACGCTGCCTTCAGAGGTTACTCTTTGCCTGCTGAGCTGTTCCTTTGGTTCTACCTTTCCTGACCTACACTCACTTTCCTCACCTGCACATTGGCAGCAATACTTAAATGCCAATAAAGTGGTTATCTACAATCCTGATTTTGATTAGTATTAATTTTTTTCCAGGTTGTTGCAGGTTTAGCAAGGTTGATTTCACAACACTGTTTACCATTCTTCAAAGAACATTCTTGGCAACTGCAGTTGCACACACATTGCCCTTCTCGAACAATCTGAAAGGCCAAAGGTAAAAGCGGTATTGAATCCTTACATTTTTTTTGTCTTGCTGATTAGTGCCCCACCTCCTTTTCCACAACCTGTTACCACCAAGGCAGTGAGTGTGCTCAACACTGACAAAGCTTAACAGCCCAAGGAAACACTTCCTGTATGCCATATTTACCTTAGTAACCCCTGTTAACGACAAATTCTTGGCAACGTAATAAGGACTTTGTCCTGCTCTTCACTGAAACTCATAAACCTCCTTTATATATGTATATGCTCTCCGGCAGTTTCAAGATTATAGAAACCAATAAACGTATTTATATTTTCTGATGAAGCAGTCTAAAATAATAGCAATTATTCTTTGCCTGAACACATGGTTCTTAGCTTTCATTTTCATGAGAAAATATATCGTCTCTCTCTCTCTCTCTCTCTCTCTCTCACACACACACACACACACAGGTTTTGTACATGATAAAATTTCTAAATCACTTTAGGACAGCAAGAGAAAAATTGCCCTCAGGAATAACAACATTATTCTTAATTATTACCATCATTTACAAACACCTATATCATTAACAAACAGCATTTATGTAGCACTCTGAACTTTCTCAAGAACATCAGATCAGATGCGTTGTTAATAATAATAACCCCCGTTTCACAGATGGGTCACTGTGGCTGTGAAGTAGTTGTTTACCCATGGCCATCTAAGCTGATGAATTAACAGCTCAGGCAAAAATTGGACCAAGGTGATTCTAGCCTTCAGTTCACAATCCAAGCCACTATACTAGCTGTCCCCAGCCTTATGCCCTCCAGCTGCATTGGACTATACCTTCCATCACCTCAGCCAACATGGCCATTTTGAAATACGTTTAACAATATATCAAACAACATATTAGTAATACATCTACCGAGGACTGAATGAGCACCCTGGGTCCAATTCTCCAGATTAAAGACTTCAGTATTTGATTGCTAGACCAGAAGGTGCGTGCAGGCACATACACTTCCACCCCACACCAAGAATACCCTCCTAGTAATTACAAGCTTACAGTGATGGTTTACATTTTTTTAACTTTCGCATTAAAAAGCGGTAGAACCTTCTATTTTGCATCTTTAAGCAATGTAACCATTAATTAGTAAAGCAGCTTAGTACATGTTAAATGTCAGCGAATACCTAAAAGAAATACCAAGAACGGATGCTTGGGGGGAGGAATCTGCACAAATCAAATAATCTCAACTTTTTATAGGCTTGCACATCTTAAATAACAACTGCAACACTATAAATCAACCTTATATAAACTGCTGTATATATTAATAGCAACACCAAAAATCGTATACTCAAGTTAACTGATAAAACATAGAACACTTACTTGACAGTAACTCGATTAGATAAATCCTGAAGGTCACCAGGATGAAAAAGCTGAGCTTCTTTTAATCCAAGATTTTGACAAGCTTTCAAGAACACATTGATATTATCCTGTGAAGAGAAGTGGAAAGTGATTGCTTAGTTAAGCAACTTGAAGGAAGGAACTTCAAGTTGGTAAGCCAAAGTTTCAAAGTGCAGTACGTGGAATACAAAAGTTTTATCTCCCAGATCATAAATACAAGTAATATTTCATATGAATTGCTGGATTGAGCAGTGATCTCTGTGACTGACAGACCAAGTTAAAGATTACCAGGTATAAAGCAAAAATGCTCAGCCAGTAAGCAGCAATCTGCATCTGATGTCAGCTCTGCAAACAAACGCCCTCTTTTCAGCTTTGCATGACAAGCCTCACCTCTCACATTTAAAAATAACTTTAGCTACTGACATTCACCCACCCAGAAATGGTTGGCAACGGAGGAATTAAGAGGAGGAACTTGGTTTCTATGATTACAGATTGATTATAAAATACTGCACCTGGAATCTGGCTTTGGTTACCGAGAAGGCTAATATATATATATGAGAGAGAGAGAATGCAAATGAAAGGCAAGAGCAAAAGACACTGCACAAACCTGTGGTTTTCATTGGGTAAACTAAAAAACATAGGTGCGGTTTAGCAGTGACTACACCTGCTCTGAGCGAACTGCTAATTCAGTCAGTGACTGAAGCATACATGGAACAGTATAGGGAGGATTTTGCAACTGACATTCTCACTCTTGGTTCAAATGATACGTGCATTTAAACAGTGTGCAGCTTGTTGATATTAAATCCCATTAGTGTGCACTCTGAAAACTAAAATTGCTGTGTAGGATTGTAAGGCTCTATAATGACCATTAGAGATTAAGTATCCTCCCCAAAATAGCATTTAACAATCTGCAAAACAAAACAAAGACTATCACTATTATTAATAATAACTACTTATTATTATTATCAATATAATAACAACAACTACTACAACTACAATAGCCGAAGCTCTCTGGGGGGTTTACAAAAGATTAAAATATTTAAAACAATATACAATTTAAAACCATGAAAACATACATCAGACAGTATATACAAAGACAACATACATCTAACAACAACTTCAGCCAAACAAATCCGGGATCGATTAAAACTTATCACATCCTGCTAAATGCCTGGGGGAAAAGAGAAGTCTTGACCTGGCACCAAAAAGATAGCAATGTTGGTGCTAGGCAGGCCTTGTTGAGATCATTCCATTATTTGGGGGGGGGGCACCACTGAGAAGGCCCTCTCCCTTGTTGCCATCTTCCGAGCCTCCTTCAGGGTAGGCACGGTAGGCACCTGGAGGAGGACCTTAGATGTTGTGTGTAGTGTAAGTGTACGGGTAGGTTCGTGTTGGGAGAGGTGTTCCGTCACTAGGATACTTGGTTATATCTCTGATGTCACATCCATTTTCTCCCACTGATGATATAGTATATGGCTGAGATTTACATGATTTCCCTGTCTATAAGGTGGCAACTTGATGACCAAAGAAAATGAGGACAAAAAACACTGAAGCTTAATCTAGGGAAGACAGAGGTGATTCTGGTTAGGCGAAAGGTGAATCAACCAATGCTGGATGGGTTTATACTCCTCCTGAAGATTCATATTTGCAGTTTGGAAGGTGCATATAAAAATATAAAATAAATGAACTTGAGACTTTGAAATATGATTCTGGTAGTCTTTCATTTACAATACTGAAGATTTGATTTAAAAACAACACAGAAGCATCTGTACCACTTATTAAAGGCATACAAAACTCATATGCCTGGTATCATCTATTCCCACCCTACAGTCTTTGAGCTATTCTCCCACGGCATGCCCATTTCCCCATGTTTTTTTTCCCCTTTAGGGCGCAATCCTATGCATGTTTAGACAGAGAAATTCCTATAACTCGCAGTATTCCCATACTGGCTAGGGAATTCTGAGAGTTGTAAGACTTTTTTCAGTCTAAACATGCATAGGATTGTGCACTTATACTGTTAATGCTGGTTTTCTCGAATACATTGTTCTAACACTATTTTATTATTTACATAGGGCTACTATTTTACCTCATATGCATTGCTTGCATATATATGATTGCCATAAGTTGCATCTCCTTAATCATTCTGATTACATTGCAGAATCCAGAAAGAACAACACAAGGAGAAGATAAGATTTATTCAAAGGGGTGGGGGGAGCAGAATGATCCATGATAGGTGTCTGGAACTTTGAGAGGGAAATCATCAAATTATAAAACTACTCAGTTGTTTTGATTTTATAGAAGTATAGAAGTGTTTACAGAAAGCCAGTTTAGGATGCAATCTTAAATGTCCCATAACTTCCAGAATTTACCTGCCAACCATACTAGCTGGGGAATTCTGGGAGTTGTAGGACTGTTTTTCTGTCCAAAGATGCATTGGATTGCACCTTTACATTCTCAGAAAGAGTGAGAGAGGGACTGCATAACTTAAAGTTAATCTGAAGTTAAAATTCTGGCTTCTTGTCAGTTCCATTTAGCTATTCAGTTGTTTGGTTTCTTTCCTTATTTAAACAAAAACTTTGGGTGGTAGTCATATGTTCTCGTTATGTAACAAATGTGAAATTCTGGTATGCACACCCCAATGTACTGACATCACATTATTCAGCTGGGACAAACAGCTTTTCATCAATAGCAGAAATACAAGTTATGACACATCTTTAAGATTCAATCAGAGAGAGGTCTGTGGCGGGGGTGGGGACTAAGCTAATCAGAACTTTTGGATTAAGGTGGAAAACCACTAGTGTTTCTCCAGGTCACAGGTAGATTTAATTGACATGTTGGGCCCTTTTCTGCCTTCATTTAGATACCTGTCATTCCTGTCTATGTACTATGCCAACTTAAGTTCTGCAAATGAAATCAAAATTAGTTTTTATAGCTATGAATAACTTCGCATGAACTACATTCACATTCTATAGAGTCCAAATGTTTCAGTCAGTTATAAAGCACTATTATTCAAGGATAATTTCAGTGTTTATTTTGACCACTTTAAGTTGTATTAGTAGATTGTTTTTTAATTCCCTTAATACCCCTAAGACTCCAACATCGCTAACTCACAAAGGATCAGTCAGACCAACAGCGATATAAATATGACCTAATAAATCAAGGCACTGTAACGACATATCTTCAATATACCTCTGCTGTTGGAAGAAAATATGTCAATACAAATATTTATTATTGCTAGTTTTCACCAGTGAATGTCAAAGAGGGAATTGACTAAGGCCCTATTGCTTGTTTTTACATTAAAATTGGCTTTACTTAAAATTAAGTAAAGGCAATCAGAACCATGGCTCTCAATGTTATCTTGGTTCCAATCGACTGTCCACTTTTTGGTGTTTTCCCCTTCAGTGTTATTATTCCTTCCATTGTTATTTATTTTATTTGTGTACAACCTTTCCATGAAGATAATGACACTGAAGGTGGCTTACAGAAACAATTGAAATTCATTAAAACAGTAAAAGAATACATCAATACAATAAAAAAATACAGAAAAAAGATTAAAAACAAGACCAACCCAACAGATCCATTTACAGGGTAAAGGAAAAGGAAAGGAACCTCTCGTGCAAGTTCTTGAGTTATTACTGACTCCTAGAGGGACGCCTGCTTTCACTGACGTTTTCTTGGCATACTTTGTAGTGAGGTGGTTTGCCATTGCCTTCCCCAGTCGTGGTTACCTTTCCCCCAGCTAGCTGGGTACTCATTTTACCGACCTCGGAAGGATGGAAGGCTGAGTCGACCTGAGCCGGCTGCCTGAGAACCAGCTTCGGCTGGGATCGAACTCAGGCCGTGGGGAGAGTTTCGGCTGCAGTAACTGCCGCTTACCACTCTGCACCACACACAAGGTAAAGGCCTTGTTAAATAAAGTGGAGTTTGCCTGACAGCAGAAGGACAGAATAGAGGAAGGAGATATTTTCTTTCAAAATGTTTCACTCACAAAACGGACCGTACTCACTTACTCTACAGCTTCTTACTCATGGACAAGAGAAAGATGAAATTTTATGGGTCTAAACATATAAATATACATATAAACATAAAGATTTGTTTTATTGTTTATTTAAAATAATTTATATCCTGGTTTTCCTCACTAAGATGATCATATACTAAAACCAGTAAAATATAAACAAGCAGTAACAAATAAAACACAGCAGCTTAAACACAGCAGCTTTAGGAGGGCTTAAAACCCCCACTGAAATGTTTTTTTTGAACTGCCCCCCTAAACACAATGAGTAAAGGAGCCATATGAGGGAGCGAGTTCCAAAGGTGGGGAGGGGAGGTCACAACAGAAAAGGAATTACCTCCAAGGAGGCTTGAAAAAAGTTCCAACAGCTGAGTCTGCACAGATGCAATGGTGTAATGGTGTCGGAGAAGAAGAATAACTTCACCAACTTCACTGCCACAGAGTAGCTTCTAAAATGAGTTGCAGACCACATTAGGCCAGATTCATCATGAAGTTGATGTTGTGAGGTTGTTGTTTTGCTTTTGTTTTTACTGTTGCTCTCTTCATCATCCTTTCAGTTTGATTGCCCTGACAAAAACCATGGCGTATGCCTGGCTCCATTGGACTGGAGAGGCAACTCAGGTGTGGTCATATCAACTGCCTAAGCCACTTCTCTACCACAGAGGTTTGCTAGGGATTCGATAGACTTGCCCATCATATTGCCAGTAAAATCTCCAAAGCCATCACAAAGCCATTAGCCTCGTAGGGTGGACCTCCTTCTTATTCTTATTATATGTCTTCCACCCGGCCAGATTGTTAGTTGTCTAAACCCCACCAGGAAGTGAACTGATTGTGACAAAAGAAGCAATAAAAGTTCCTTCACCGTCAGATCACCGTCAATTCCACTTGAGCAAAAAAACAAATCCAAAGTATGTCCACTTGAATGTGAGGAAACAAAAATCATTTCGGCCAGGCCCATGGTTCCCATAGTGGTCATGAAATCCTGGGGTTATGCCTGGCAGGGAGGCACCAGCATGAAAAGTGAAGTCATCCAAAACCATAAGCCTAGCGGAATCCAATGCCATGTAAAACACCCCGGTTATCTCAGGAAGGGACAGTATTCATCAGTGAGGTGCACATTATCTGTCCTGGTCAAGAACTTTCAGAAGGATACTCTGGAAGGACAAGGTTTGCTGACGGAACACCATATATTATTTCAACAGACCACTGCAACCCTATCTCCCTACCCCACCCCCAGTACCTAGGATACTGACACACAGATATTAATGCACCCTAGTTCATCCATCCAAGTCACTGTAATGCAAGCCAGGTTAACAGGCTCCTCCAGGATCAGAACGCAAATGAGAGTTAGTTTTCTTCTCATTCATCAAATGTAAAGAAGAACAATCCTTCAATGGAAAACAGCTGAGGCATCATATACTTGCCCATCATATGGGAATCAGGGGCACCGTGCTTCAGTGGTTCTGGTCCTATCTCTCGGGGAGGTTCCAGATGGCGATGCTTGAGGATAGCTGCTCCTCAAAGAAGGAGCTGCCATATGGTGTACCACAAGGTGCCACTCTATTCCCAATGCTGTTTAACATCTACATGAAACCGCTGGGAGAGATCATCCAGAGGCATGGGGTGGGGTGCTATCAGTATGCCGATGACACCCAAATATACTTCTCTATGCCCTCGACAACAGCGGCAGCTAAGGATAGTGTGTTTCCTCTGAATGAATGCTTGGAGGTGGTAATGGGCTGGATGACGAAAAACAAACTGAAGCTGAATCCAGCCAAGACGGAGGTGCTTACTGTCAAAGGTCCCAACCTGGGTTTGGAGGCGTGTCAACCAGTTCTGGATGGAGTTACATTCCCCCTGAAAGACTGCATTCGCAGCTTGGGGGTGCTCCTGGATCCATCGCTCTAAATGACAGCTCAGATAGATGTGATGGCCAGGAGTGCCTACTATCAGCTTCGGCTGATACACCAGCGGCGCCCCTTCCTAGAGTTCAAAGACCTAAAGATGGTAGTGCACGGGCTGGTAACTTCAAGTCTCGACTTCTGCAATGCGCTCTACCTAGGGCTGCCTTTGTGCCTAGTCCGGAAACTTCAACTAGTTCAAAATATGGCAGCCAGGATGGTCACTGGTACATCTAGGGGTGACCATATTACACCAGCTTTAAAATCATTACACTGGTTGCCAATTAGTTTCTTGGCGAAGTATAATTTATTTATTTATTTATTTATTACATTTTTATACCGCCCAATAGCCGAAGCTCTCTGGGCGGTTCACAAAAATTAAAACCACAGTAAAACACCCAACAGGTTAAAACACAATTACGAAATACAGTATAAAAAGCGCAACCAGGATAAAACCACACAGCAAAGTTGATATAAGATTAAAATACAGAGTTAAAACAGTAAAATTTAAATTTAAGTTAAAATTAAGTGTTAAAATACTGAGTGAATAAAAAGGTCTTCAGCTGGCGACGAAAGCAGTACAGTGTAGGCGCCAGGCGGACCTCTCTGGGGAGCTCGTTCCACAACCGGGTAAAGTGTTGGTTATTACCTTTAAAGCCCTACATGATTTGGGTCAAGGTTACCTGTGGGATCACCTTTTCCCGTACAATCTGCCCCGCACTCAGGTCCTCTGGGAAGAATTTACTTCAGCCAGCAAAAACTAGATTAACAACAGTTACCCAGAGGACCTACTCTGCTGTCACTCCCAGGCTGTGGAATGGCCTGCCAGGTGAGATCCGCCAACTCAATAGTCTTTCTGAATTTTATTTATTTATTTATTGCATTTTTATACCGCCCAATAGCCGAAGCTCCCTGGGTGGTTCAAAAAAGCAATAAAGACTGATCTCTTCCGGCAGACCTACCCAGTCAAATTTTAAGATGTCTGACTGCCTGTTATTTTAATAATGTATTAGTTTTATATGTTTTAATCAGTTTTATGTATTTTATAATATTTTGTATTCCATGTTGTTCACCGCCTCGATCCAGAGGGAGAGGCGAGTAAATAAATAAATTATTACTATCATATTTTAAACAGCACTTAATATCTTGTCTTCAACTGAGTTCTAGTTTTTGTTTTGAGAGACATAATTGTAGCCCTCACCTCACCCTGAAGCTGAAGATTCCAGCGATCTGTACTATAATATTTCACAATGGAACCCCTGGTTGAGATTAGCTGTCCTAGAATATTTGCAACCAGATGGTTAGAAAATGAAGCTGTCAGCAACAGAATGTTCAGTCTAGAAGGGGAAGGCCTAGACCTCATTTCTCTGTGCCCCAGGGCTATACCCTAAAAAGCATTCTCAAACAGCAGTTCTAATTTAAAATGACAAACAAAATCTTTCCTGCAAATTCTTCAAGTACGTGAGTTTTCTTAGAATGTTCTAATGTCCTAAATCAACTGGAATCTTCTAACCACATTTAATATGTTTAGTATACAAAACTGAAGTAAGAATTCTTTTTATATGCAGTATAGAGCTGAAATGTTTTTCCAATAGCCAAAAGCATTTGTACTAAAATACTTAACTAATTAATGAAAATGCAAGCTCCGGTTCATTTTATTATGCAGTCACAGACTCATTAGGAAAAATGCAACAAAAAAACCCAAAACCTGCTTAAAATTGTTTAAATCCAAAATTCAAGGCATGACTTGGAAATTATTTTTATTGCATACCTGTGAAACTTTAGGACATGACAACTCAATAGCACCCATTTCTCTTATATTATCGAATTTTTAAGGAAAAAAATGAAGGCACTGAAAAATGTTAACATACTAATTTTAGCACACCCAGATTGCTATGTATTTGTATTATATATGCATACATGCTTCTACAGGGAGAGCCAGCTTATTAGTGGTGTAACTATAGCGAGGTTCTGAGGAAGCTGCAGCAAAACAGGTGTAAACCGCCCAGAGAGCTTCGGCTATGGGGAAGTATATAAATGTAATAAATAAATAAAATCCAGAGTCCTGTAAAGTTTTCTCTCACTCAACAGTTTACTTATTGCCAATTTATGAACCTGTTTCCAGTAACTATTACTCTGATATGTATACTGATATAAATGTTACATAGCTTGTTGCATACTTCAATCTTGTTATAATTTCTTTTATACTAGATTAGTCCTTTTACCCTACTGCCTTGACTGTTAATCAGATATTGTGCAGTTGTGTGCTGTTTAGCTTTGCTCTTGCTGCGTTTTTGCAACTGCGGCCTATTTTGTGTTTCTATGTGAGAGTATGAACATTTTCCTTTTCCGTTCTTTTCCTAGCTCTCCTCACTAGTGATGATTCAAAATTGGGAGTGGAGACACAGTTTACAAATACTTGCCTTAGGTTACGGAAATGTGCTTGAAGAACCACCTCCAAAAGTAGAGGGCAACACTTGTTCCCCATTTTCGAAGAAACGTCCCAGCGTTTGGAACATATGACATTGGCAATTATCAGGCCTCTCAATCATTCTAACTTGCTGAATGACTTAACTGGTAAGAGGAGACTTGCCACAGCTCGCAATATGAGAACTACTAAATCCTACTACACATTGCACTGAAAAGGCACCAAGGCATGAATGCCCTTAGAGCAAAAGCAACCTGGCATCTAACTCTGTGCATTGAAAAGCACATTAACCTACCCAATAGGTGCCCATGGTACCTCCTCAGTAGTATCAGAATGCAAGGGGCACTTTCCCCAAGAATTCCCCAACTCATGCCGTTTTAGTTTACTAGAACAAGACTCAGGGGTGGGGGAGAAGACTTGACTCTTTAGATGAAAACTGACCCTAGCTGCACGGGAGAAGAGGTGTGGCAGTGTATTCATGCCTACAAAATGATATGCTTGGGGGTTGCCATGCTGCTACCACACTGCTTTCCTATCAGATGGCAAGTGATCCTCTTCTGGAAAAATACATCAGCTTACATGGTACTTTCAACACATGATTACTTTACAGATTTACTCAAACCACCGTCATGGAGATAGATTCTTGTTAGAGACAAGTTTGCCTTTGCTGGCATCAGGAATAAAACGCTACATCTGAGAAAACTGGGACCAAATGTTTATTTCCAGGCCTTGTATTGGCTCAGAAAATAAATCCAGCCCTAATGGCAAAAGCCCATGCCTTCTGCAAGACCCTCCCTCTGCTAAATAGCCTCCTCCCCTTAAAGCTTTACTTTTCCAGGCAGCAAGAGCACACATGGTGTTTGCGAGAGGAGAAGGAAGTCCCAGAAATGAACACACAGGCACCAGAGCTTGGGATTAAATAGGGCCTCTTTATTTATACATGGAGATTCTCCCCTCCATGGGTCAGTGCGTGAAAGTGCGGGAATCAGCTTAATTCCTCAGGCAACTAGCCTGCCCATCAGGGCAAGCCACTCAGCTGATGAAAGAGGCCAATAACCTCGTGTGGGCGAGCCCCCACCTCGCAAGGCTGTACGCGTGCTGAGCACATGCCACGTCTTCCTTTATTTCTGGCTCCCCCCCACCCACAAAAAAGTCCCCCGCCCAAGCTGTATCAGCTGGATGGTGATCGAGCATACAGGGAGAAGGGGAAGAAGGAAAGGAAAAGGAAAGGAACCTCTCGTGCAAACTCTTGAGTCATTGCTGACTCCTAGAGGGCGCCTGCTTTCGCTGACGTTTTCTTGGCAGACTTTGTAGTGGGGTGGTTTACCATTGCCTTCCCCAGTCGTAGTTACCTTTTCCCCAGTTAGCTGGGTACTCATTTTACCGACCTCGGGAGGATGGAAGGCTGAGTCAACCTGAGCTGGCTGCCTGAGAACCAGCTTCCGCTGGGATCGAACTCAGGCCGTGGGGGCGTTTCGACTGCAGTAACTGCCGCTTTACCACTCTGCACCACACGAGGCTCGAAGATATTTTTCTTTTTCCTCACATTCACTCACCATCTTGGTACCTTTGCTTGCTGAATATTGTGCCCATGCCACAATAACCCCAAATTGTTCTTAATTCCAGGTTATTGTTTAATGCATTCAGTGTAATACATTAAAAAGTTTGTTCATGTAATTTAAGAAGCAATACATTCCCTATTTGTTTCGGAGTATTATTAATAAGTTTTAATTATTAAAGATACAATTCAATATTCCTTATTATTTTCAGTACCTAAATGACTGCTACTTTTATATCTCATCACCTTCTTTACCTTAACTACTGTGGATAACACCTTGCCAACATTAGGGGCAGGAAACAGAGTCTTAGGCTTCAAATTCAGATCTGTAGAGTTGTAAATAAGCTCCTTTTAAAAATAAGGAATCCATTATGTTGACCATTAAAGCTTATGATTCTACACTTAATTCAGGACTTTGCTTGGAGCTGCATGTGATAACCAAGTTAGATTTGCACACTGCTACCCACACCCCTATTTATTAGGGAAAAGGTACAGCCTATAAATGGCTTTGGCTTTTATCCGAAGAGGACAAAAAGCCTTTGTAAATAGCTGTGCATCACATATGTATTAGGATTAATTATTGTCTTTATCGTATATGGAAAGAGACGGGCTGATCACAAGACTAGGAAGCCCAGAATTCCCAGACACTAATCTCAGCTTACTATGACATTCCATCTCTGTATGGTTGAGTGGGACTACATTTGCTTATCCCCAGCCTGCACCATAGATACAACTAGCTAAAGTTCCAGAAGGCTGCATTCATATGTAATGCTAAGAAGACATCACATTTATTTTTCACTTCAGGTGTGAAAAATCTAAAACCAGCACTGATGTAGTCAAGGTATAACCTACGAACGTAAACTTTATCCCCTATACACACAGAGAGAGTACAGTTGCATGAATCAGTAAAAGTGATCTCAATTAAAATATACTTGTTAGGTGTGTCAAATTGCACTGCCATTAGTGCAGTCACAGTTATACACAGTAACACCACACTTTGACTTCAAAATATTGTGTTGCTACTGTGTGAAGGCAAGTTTTATTTCTCCAGGGTATAAAACAATTACAATTGGTTAAATAGCTCTGTCCACAATGCATGATGTGTTGGAACCAGTTCATCTTCACCAAGTATTTACTGACTACTTCATAATCATGGCTGTATGTTATTACAATTATACAGAAGAACAGGGGTGGGGAAAAGTGCGGAATGTGTGTTGTCAGCTGCAGATCTCAAGTTTCTTTCTTTTAAACAAAAACCAAGTTTCTAGCCAATATGGCTACAAAGATATGCTTGCAAGTGCACAGTGAATGCCTGCTAAAGTCACTGAAGCCAGGAGGTATATATTGCTCTTTTGCCTTACAGAAGTCTCTCAAGAGCAGCTCACAATAAAGTCATGATAAAGCCAACAACTTTCAAGGCTATGGCATGCTTTCATGCCCTGCACAGCAATTTGCCTATCTGCATGATTATACATAGAACTGTGCAGATGGTGAAAACTGAGAAAAATGCAAAATAAAGAGAATATGCAAATTTGCATAATTTATACAAATCACAGAATTTTGCTTTCTTCGATGCAGAACTAAGCACATAATATTTAAATCAATGGAGGAGTATACACTGTCCTGATATTAACTTACTATAAAGTGTTGATCAGGCACAGGGAGACTTCACCACACAGTTTTATTAGGATTCTTACTGGCCCTGCTTTTGATCTGGTTTCAGCCCCTCTTCTCGGTTACCATGTTAGCTACTTGCAGCACTACTGATGAACACAGGCAGGTTGTAAAGCAAATAAAATTGTGGGCCAGGTGAACACATTGTCAGAAGCAAAAAGAAACGCCTCTCCCTCTCCAATTTATTATTGCAAACTCCTCCTAGGACTTGCTTTAGAAATGGCCCACTCAACTAAGTTGTCAGATTGAAGGATTTGGGAGGAAAACAAGAACTGCATACCTTGTGAGATATGAGTGCTTTTGTGCCAAACGAAAGGTTCACTCACAACTCTAGTCCATAGAAAAGGTACTGACAATAGCATAGGTATTTTACAGCACTGTTGTTAAGGCCAGTATTTAGAACAATTTAGACAGTGAAAGAGAAAAGAAAATGAACCACTGATTCAAGTTAAAATGTACAAATAGTGGTCACAGGGGGGAAAAAAGAATACTCCAGTGACTAGAATAATTAAGCTAAGCTTCACTGCTTATATAAAAATATAGGTGAGTTTTAATGTAAGTCTTATAAGTTTTAATAGTTGTGCTGATTTTATCTCTTTATAACAATCTTCTGATGGTGCCCACTGAAGTATTAACTTGTAGAGTGTCCCCCCTCTAATTACTCTCCTAGCTTTTGAACCCACTTCAAGAAATTGCCAACCCTGACAATGAGTGGATGAAGAACTGGGTTCAAGAACTGGGTTCCAGAAGCCAGAGGCTGAACAAGTTTTCCAGAAATTATGCATCATTTTTTTAACCAGTTTTGGTGGCTGGGGTGGAGAAATGGGGCTTTAGTGGTGGTTTATAAACTGCCCTTAAACACTGTAAAAAGACCCAAGCATGACAGAATGTGGCAAGCTAGGAACTTACAAGAGGAATGCCTGAATCTACACAAGGGTCATCACCTAAAATTCTATTAGTGCTCTTATGTGTCTAAGGTGCAAGACAGATGATTTCAAGGTGAACAATAGGTTAACTTCCAAGGTATCATATTACCTGCCAAGGCAGCAGGTGCAGAGATTAATTCAAAGGTTAGAGATTTCTCCTGCTTCATTAGACGTAGCCTGCATTTCCTTCCTATTCACAGGCTGTTACTGCTGGTATGTTTGTATCACTATAAACTTCAGAATCACCCCCATATAAACAGCGCAGCCTTCAGGAATTCATAGTTTCACCATCCAGTGTCAACAAAACCAAGGAGAATGTTGACAAGCAGCACTGATGCACATCATAAACACTCACTTGTTAAACCAGAGCTGGAGAAGAAATACAGGCTCAAAGACTTCTGAATTTAGACAGCTGCCCAGGAAGTGTTAAGGGCAGGGCAAACATTGCACATTCCTCATCCACCCATTGTCAGGGTTGGCAACAGACGGCCTCCTACACTTAAGCCAGTAGTAGAACAAGTAGCCAGCATGAAAATGTAAGAGGCACCCTGAATCTCATCCCACCCACCACACACCACCCATACTAGAAGCTACTTGCTCTGCTTAACCCATTTGTGGCTCAGACCTGGCAGAGCACCAGCTGCCGACGCCAGCAGTAAGCAAGAAATACAATATAGAATGATCTCTGAACATTATGCTATGTGGCAAGCAAAAATATGCTTACCCTATGACCTTTGAATGCCTTAGCTGTACTGCTGTGTTTAATCAACCACAAATATCATTTGTTGATTTGTTTGTGCTTCCACTGTGAACATTATCCTCAACTGCTCAGAACACCCACCCACATTTACCAAGTATGCACAACAATATAACTACAGAGGAAAGTTATTATTATTATTTATTTATATAGCACCATCAATGTACATGGTGCTGTACAGAGTAAAACAGTAAATAGCAAGACCCTGCCGCATAGGCTTACATTCTAATAAAATCATAGTAAAGCAATAAGGAGGGGAAGAGAATGCAAACAGGCACTGGGTAGGGTAAACAGGCACAGGGTAGGGTAAAACTAACAGTATAGAGTCCAAACAACATCAGGTTTTAAAAGCTTTAGGAAAAAGAAAAGTTTTTAGCTGAGCTTTAAAAGCTGCGATTGAACTTGTGGATCTCAGATGTTCTGGAAGAGTGTAAGGGGCAGCAGAAGAAAATGGACGAAGCCAAGCAAGGGAAGTAGAGACCCTTGGGCAGGTGAGAAACATGGCATCAGAGGAACGAAGAGCACGAGCGGGGCAATAGTGTGAGATGAGAGAGGAGAGATAGGAAGGAGCTAGACCGTGAAAAGCTTTGAAGGTCAACAGAAGAAGTTTATATTGGATTCTGAAGTGAATTGGAAGCCAATGAAGAGATTTCAGAAGTGGAGTAACATGATCAGAGCAGCGAGCCAAGAAGATGATCTTAGCGGCAGAGTGGTGGACCGAGACCAACGGACTGAAGTGAGAAGAAGGAAGGCCAGTGAGAAGAAGGTTGCAGTAGTCCAACCGAGAAATAACCAGTGCATGAACAAGCGTCTTGGCAGAAGAGACAGACAGAAATGATCGAATCCTGGCAATATTATACAGGAAAAAACAACAGGATTTAGCTACTGCCTCAATATGAGGAATAAAGGAGAGCGAGGAATCAAATATAAAGCCAAGACTACGAGCTTCCTTGACCGGAGTAAGTGTAACATCATTGACAGTAAGAGAGAATGAGAGATGAGGAGAAGGTTTAGGAGGAAAAACAAGCAATTCAGTCTTTGCCATATTAAGTTTCAAACGACGATGAAGCAGCCAAGCTGAGATATCTGAAAGACATGCCGAGATACGATCGTGAACATCAGGAGAAAGTTCCGGAGATGAGAGATATAATTGTGTATCATCGGCATACAGATGATATTGGAGGCCGTGAGATTGAATAAGCTTACCCAAGGGCAACATGTATAAGGAAAACAACAATGGGCCAAGCACCGAGCCTTGCGGAACCCCTACTGAAAGGGGAAAAGAGGAAGACGAGCTGCCATTAGCCAACACGCTGAAAGAGTGACCCGCTAGATAGGAGGCAAACCAGTTATAGACAGAGCCACAAAGTCCAAGGTCATGAGGGGAATCTAAGAGAAGATCATGATCAAGTTCAAGCATAGTTTTCATAGTCTAAAACGGTGGTCGAAAACCTTCCTGTTCTGGAGGGCCCTGCCACTTTCAAATTGCAGAGTTGCAAGGTATACAAATTTCTTCCCACATATACACTCAAACATACATGCTCCAGAAGATATATAGAAAGAACTACTTATATACTTACACTCTCTCCCCACAGGTGAATTCTGTCCAATGCCAAGTTATAACTAATCTTTGCAGGCAAGGCAGAATCAACTAAATGTATAGTAAACTTGGCCTTGATATAGAACCACCATGTCTACCTTTGAAGTTTTGTTCCATAGCCTCACCATTCCCTTTAGAGACTTAACCATAAGAATCAAAATGACATAAGCCATTTCTATCTGGCCAGGAGAGATGTTGGCACGGAAGGAACAATGTGATCCTGCTGGTGCTTCTCTATACATTTCTAGAACACCACGGTGCAAATAGTTCAAGGGATTGAGACTGAGGGCAATAAAGGGTGTGTGTGTGGGAAATAATGAGATCTCAGACAAACAGAAATGGAAAAAAGGACTGGACTTTCTCTGCTTCTGGTTCAGAGAGGAATATTGCTACTCTTCTCCTATCACCACCACTCCCATCCAGCCCAAGAAGAGCTAAATTGCTAAAGGAGTATCTCGTGATAGTCATTAAATAAAATCCTCTCCAAATTGTATTTCTTAATTTTTTGCACCTCATGCAGAACATAGCACAATGCTGAATTTTCTTTAAAAACAAATTTGGATTTCAACAGTGTTTTCATCATCCGAATACATGTTTCCGCCAATAAATAAGTTGAGAAAAGTTTTTAGCAAACATATCTTTAGCCAGTGCTGGGTGAGCTAATACCCATCTTTCCAAGTTTGAATAATAATTTCTAATATGGCATTTTATAAAGTGCTTTACTAAAATGTTGACAATTTAGATTGGTCTCCCACATTTTGTCTAGAACACCTGGTTTCTTCACAAACAAGATCAGTTTAGCTTCACATGTTCTATAATTTTTTTAAAAAATGTTAATTTTCCACAGTATAAAGGCATAGTGCTACCAATGGCATGAGGCAATGGCATTTCCAAAACATCTGCCAAGACAAGATTAAAATGACAATAGTACATTTAGATGTGAATAAAATTCATAATGAATCATGTTGCAACTAGGAATCCTTAGGTATAAATGGCACTTCACCTATCAATAATAGTCCCTGCCAGTATGTGCATGCACGCTTATAAAAATATTTTCATTCACCGCATAATGTGAATATACTCAGCAAGGTTCTTTATTCTCCTCTCTCCCTTTCCCCCCATCTCTCCCCCTCATATAGGAGGATTTTTGTTGTCTCTCAGAACTCTGTTCTGATTCATGAAAACATGACCGATATATAGAAAGGAGTCTAAAGACACATCTGCATAGAAGATTCTTCCACTCTCAGTCTGGTGTTGTTCCTTTAGGCCCCAAGTGTGAAAGTAAAAGTTGGCCATATTCATGCATCACATCATCTTCATAGTACTTATTATTATTATTATTATTATTATTATTATTTATTTATTTATATAGCACCATCAATGTACATGGTGCTGTACAGAGTAAAACAGTAAATAGCAAGACTCACTTACGGTATGAACTACGGCTGTGCACCACCACAAGCCGAATCCCCGAAACCGAGACGAGGCAGGCTGATTTGGCCCGCCTCGGTTCCGAGTTGGTTCTGGGACAGCCTGAGGCTGAAGAAGTTTGGTACTGAAGCTTCGGGATGCCTCGGGCCACTTTGGATGGTGCTGGACTCACCTCTCTCTCTCCGCTCCCCTGCCGCCGCATCGATGCCGTGACCAAGAAAACACAGCATCCTCCTGAGAGCCAGGACATGATTTCAAGGTATCGTAGGGACTCTGGGTCGCAAATTATGGCGGCCATAAAGGGAAAATGACCCTTTGTGGCCACTGTAGTTTGTGGCCGAAGATGTACTAAAACAGAGCCCCGGTGATACCTTGAAATCGCAGTCTGGCTTTCAGGAGGATGCCGCATTTCCTGATCATGGTGGCAATGGCATGGTGATGGAAGTGATGGGGCGATGCGGAGGCGGCAGGTGAATGGGTAGCAGCGGCAGCAGCTCTGGATTGGGAGGGGTTAGGGGAGCACGGAGTTGGGAGTCTAATGGACTCCTAGCCAGACTTACTCCTGGCTGTGCCGGCTGTGTGACCGGCACCCAGGAACCTGCAATGCTGAGTTGCCTTGGGGCCCCCGAATCACACCTTGGCTTTGGCGCTGAGGTGAGGCAGGTAATTCCCAAAGCACCCCAAGGCAAATCGGGGCTGTTTCGGGGGCTCTGAAACAGACTCTGTGGTGAATCAGGAGGACGATACACAGCCCTAGTATGAACAGCATGAGAAACACCATGAAAAGGGGAGTGGAAGAATCTTCTGCAGACTTGTATATACTTTTCCCTGGATATTACCTTAACAGCAGAAAAGCAATGGCTTTCTTAGCTCTATAGAGAAGTGGGGCCACTATGAGCTCCCAGCTTGTGCATTTGAGCAGAGGGAAGATAACATGCTGAACCTAAGTAGTACATTGCCGGCAGGGACCTGTTTTGCTAATAGACCTTTTCTAAAACAGCAGACAGATTTCCCCTCATATCCCATTAAATGCCTGGGAGTAGAGGGTGGTCTTTAAACGGCTGAAAAGATGACAGTGTCAGTGCCAGGCAGGGCTCAGTGGGGATCATAGTCAGGGGGACATCACTGAGAAGGCCCTCCCCCTTGTTTCCACCTTATGAGCCTCTCTTGGAAGTGGCACTTATAGGGAGGTCCCAGATGTTGATCATAGTGTCCAGGTATGTTCAGGTTAGGAGAGGAGTTCCATCAGGTATTGCACTCCTAAGCCATGAAAGGCTTTATAGGTTAAAACCAGCACCTGATTACCCCTCCTACCACAAAACAGATCCCCACTTTGGTATATTAGATCCCAAAAATGCTTGTACTGGCTTGCCATATCCATTGCAAAATATATGAATACAACTCCTGGAACTCTGGAAAACTAAGAATAAATGTATAGTTCTCTGTAAATATTCAGGAATGACTTACTTTGCCCAAGAGGTACATACTTTAACCAGAGCATACGATCAGTCTTTTAGTCCATTTGCTTATTTTAAAGCGGCTCCTAGTTTTCTTTGTGGAAGGGCTTGCTTCACAAACACATTGGTATATTATTTGCCATTTAAAAAGCCTAACTTCCATGGAACACTTATGTAAAGAGCATCAAACAGATGGAATTTGCTAATTGGAATGTTGCCCTTCCTGCAACACACAATGCCCAATTCAAAACATCCAAGTATATAAATAACATTTTTCAAGTGAACTAACATCTAAACGTACTCTGTGACACAAATGGTATTTTGAAGAATGTTATGGATTCTGTTCTTAAAATTATTCCCACCACCACCACCACAAGCATGGAAAACATGCTTTCTGCCTCAGTTTTTCTGATATCTGAGGGAGACTATCTCATCTTTAAGAAAGTGTATTTATTGCGTATAGACACTCTTGTTAGTAACTATGTTTTAACTATGATAATATTTCACCTGAGTGGGGGACTGGGGGAGCAGGAACATTAGGTCCTTCCCACATCAATCATAACAAAGGCAAGAGGCTCCCTATAACCCCCCCCCCCACATCTTCAACATGGGTAAAGGTGCTGGTTTTAACCCATAAAGCCTTACACGGCTTGGGACCACAATATCTGACGGAATACCTCTCCCGACGTGAACCTACCCATACACTGCAGTCAATATCTAAGGTCCTCCTCCGGGTGCCTACTCCGAGGGAAGCTTGGAGGATGGCAACCAGGGAGAGGGCCTTTTCAGTGGTGGCCTCCCAATTATGGAATGATCTCCCCGATGAGGCTCACCTGGCGCCAACATTGTTATATTTTCGGTGCCAGGTCAAGACTTTTCTCTTCTCCCAGGCATTTAACAGTATTTAACAATATATGCGAAGTTTTTTTTTTAATGGACCCCAGAACTGTTGTTGTTTAAATGGATACTTTTATATTTATACTGTTTTATATTTATTTATTTATTACATTTTTATACCGCCCAATAGCCGAAGCTCTCTGGGCGGTTCACAAAAATTAAAACCATAATAAAACAACCAACAGGTTAAAAGCACAAATACAAAATACAGTATAAAAAGCACAACCAGGATAAAACCACGCAGCAAAATTGATATCAGATTAAAATACAGAGTTAGAACAGTAAAATTTAAATTTAAGTTAAAATTAAGTGTTAAAATACTGAGAGAGTATAAAGGTCTTCAGCTGGTGACAAAAGGAGTACAGTGTAGGCGCCAGGCAGACCTCTCTGGGAAGCTCATTCCACAACTGGGGTGCCACAGCGGAGAAAGCCCTCCTCCTAGTAGCCACCTGCCTCACTTCCTTTGGCTTCCTTTATACTGTTGTTTTTATATTTTTGATGATTTAAAATTTTGTATACATTTTAATGGTCACTGTTTTTAACTTTTGTAAACTGCCTAGAGAGCTTCGGCTATGGGGCGGTATATAAAAGAAAGAAAGAAAGAAAGAAAGAAAGAAAGAAAGAAAGAAGAACAGAGGGTCTGGCACAGTCCTCTTATTATTATACAGAGCAGCCAATTCCACTTAAGATACCACCATGAAGGCTCTAACTGACCTATTGCTGCATCTCATTTTCTAGCAGGTGGCATCTTCTGAGGGCCAAAGCAGACGTGACATGGGAAATCCATTAACGGATCTCCAACAATTTTTTCATTGGTTAGAAACAGCTCTGAGAAATGGGCAATTTGGATCAGGGCCACGGACTGGGCAAATGCACCCTTTCTTGCAGAATCTTTTCCTTGGTGATAATGTCCCATGTCAGGTTTATTTTGGCCCGGAGTCCTTTCTGCCTGATGTATGGAACGAGAGAATACTACTAGAGCCTCTAACGCTATTCATATTAGGAAAGAGGAATGGTATAAAGACCTCTTTGCTTGTATTTTGATTCACATGAGAGAAACCAACTAAGATGCCTAATGCAGGGAGTATCCTTGAAAAGAGCCCTTAGGCCTGCAGTTCCACTATCTTTGCTATAAATACACTTTCTACATGGGAACATACTAACCTGCCATTTCAAAATATAATTTACTTACTTTACTGCAACAGAAGGGTTTGTTAACCTTAATTGGAGGTAAACTAGTGGATTAGGGGTTATATGAGATAGTGGCAACTAGGGAAAATTGCACAAAACATTGGAGAGGTTCCTTTGAAACTTAGCCAAGATGTTGCATTTAGAGGCATGAAGCAAAGACAAAAAGATTAGACTTTTAACAGCAAGATTAGTATTGCTTAGTAATGGTGTTAGTATGAAGAATGAGATGAAGTGTAATTCAAGAAAGAAGACTCGGTACAAATTACTACGCTTGTCGTTGCCTCACCAATATCAAGCTGTTAAAAATATACAGTAAGCATCAAATGAATATATACCACATAATACAAATGTTTTTATCAATATCAGCGTTTTAAAAAAACCTATACGCCAATGCAAATTATTCAAAAGCAAAAACAGAGAAAATCTAAAAGGCAATGCTGACAATATCAAAACATAATTTTACTACTTACCAGCCCAGCTATTGGCGTTGACAGACGATTAATCTTTTTAATGATGCCAGGTTTGATCTTGTTAATTAGACTACAAGAGAACAAAAGTTAACCAGGCTTTATAATGTCATTTTACTCTAGGGCTAAACATACAGATTAAAAATGACAAAGTATTACTGATTTTGCTTCAATTTTTTTACCAATTAAAAGTAGACTTATATAAGTCTCTAAACAAGACTAGAAAAGGTCAAACAAATTTAAGCACGTAAAAAAAATGCCAAAGAAATATAGTAGCATAGAAATATAGTACATAGGTACAAAAGATCTCTTCTGGGAGATTTATTGTGTCAAAGTTGGAAAATGTGCTGTAGATACAAAAGCCAAAGCCATAGCACCCATAAAATATCTGAAATGGGACAAGCTAATTTTCCACGGTCTTGGGAGTCTAGAACATAATTGAAGGTGTTCTACTTTTATACAACAGCATGTAACAGGGAAAAAACATTTTCCCCAGTTTGCTCACTGGCGCCTTGAGAACAGGTGGAGCCAAGATCACAACCATAAATGATCTATAAACCCTAACCACAGAATTAAACACGTTAGAGCAATGTAGCTTTGCATTCTCCGAAAGCTTTTCATTTTTAAAGGCTAGCATCCAAGTCAAGATACATTTTACTTGCAAGTGGGTTCTCATTAGTATGAATGAAGTGAAGCTTCAGAAGGAAGGACCCCATCTGTCAAATGCCATATACTCTCACATATTTTATTGCCAAATATGACAAACATTCTTGGGGGGGGGGGAATCTTTTTTTTTAAAAAAAGAATTTCCATTAGGAATGTTAACTCTTTCAAAAGGTACCATTTATGGTTTTCAGTTTTACTAACTCTGCTCTCTCCTACCAAACTCACTAGGCTATTTTTAATTCCTTAAAAGAGCAATCTTATGGCCCCTAGACAGCATATGTGTGTGGTGTGGTGGGAGTAGGATATTTCAGGTTCCTGGATCGAAGGTCAGAAGCAGCACTCTTATCTCAGACCTAGGAGTCTAAGCTCTCCACCCCTACCCCTTCCCCTTCCCACTCACAGCTGGCACAGAGACAACTGCAGCAGCTGTCTTGGGAAAGGGGCATGCCAGTGGGAGAGGAGAGCAAAGGACTGGGGAAGCAGGTATATGCATTATCCCTAGCTTTCCCCAGCCTCTGTGTGTCTGCCTCCCCAATGCCTTATGTGGTTGGGAAAAAATGTCTAGCTAAAATGCAGAGCGGGCAAGGCACAGAAGTGAAGACCTATCACTCCTCCCTCTCGGCACTGGATGGCCGTAAACTTTGGAGTTCATAGGCTTACGGCTATCCCCGTAGGACTGCGCTCTAAAATACTTTCAAGCTGCCAGGATGAGTCTCCAGAACATAATTGAAGGTGTTCTACATTTATACAACAGCATGTAATAGGGAAAAACATTTTTCCTGGTTTGCTCATTGGCGCCTTGAGAACAGGTGGAGCCAAGATCATAACAGTAAATGATCTCTAAACACTAACCACAGAATTAAACACGTTAGAGTACTCTCCACTGAAACCTAACTGCATCTTTACAGTGGGAATAAAAGGACCAAAGAGAAAATATAATTTTATACTAAGATTGTCTTTAATGAAAATTCATTTAATGCTGAATTATGGTTATGTTTTGTTCTATGTATTTTTTAGTATTGTTATAAGATGCAAGAATATGAAAGATTATAGTTATTTTAACTACAAATGAATATTTAAATAGCCATGTCAAGTCCAATGCCATCTAGGAAGTATAACAAAATTTTGCAGCTAAAAATTGGTTTAATACTGGAAAATATATAAACATTACAGAAAAACACAAGCCTTTTCTTTTCCAAAATACTTACTCACACAGGAGGACTCCATTCTCCAAAGCAGCACGAAAATCCTTTTCTCCAAAACTTTTCCCAGTAGCTGCCTACAAAAGAAATGTATAATAAGATCTTTTTGGAAAAAATGGGAAGATACCAGAAGTGTTTAGGTAATAGGGTTCTTTTCAACATTTTGCAGGTCCACACACCATGGCAATTGTGATAAGCTTAATCTTCTTCCCAACCTTAGGCTAGGGAGGTAGAAAGGTAGACCCCGTAGTTGTCCTCAGAGGACATCAGGAGCACAGTGCCTCAGAAATTCATCGCAACTGAAGGAATGATCTCCCTCCAGCCACAAGCTTGGACCTAGGGTGGTGAGCAAGGAATTGTGCTTGACCTTGTGGTAAATATTAAGAGGACCCTTCCTCAGTGGCAAGACCCTATTCAATGGAGAAGGGTCCTAGTAGCGTATATTGTGATGCCTACCAAGGCCCCTTTCATACTAATGAATAGGAGAAAATGCAATCTCTTCGTGAAGATACAAACATTCTAAACGTATGGTGGGAGCAGTTGTGATGCATTCTATATTCTGAGGGCATGTCTACCCCACAAGGGTGTAGAGGGAGGATTGCAGACTTACCGGCTTCTGCGATCCTCCCTGGGTGTCCAGACAGCCGCGCAATGTCCTGGAAGGACGGCGTGGCTGCCATTTTAAAAAAAACACACACAGGAGAGGAGCGCACGGGTGCTCCTCTGCCAAAGGTAGGAAAATAAAACCCCTGCTCCCGCTCCCCCCACCCAACCCCCAATGGGCATGGAGTGCCTGAAGAGCTCCGTGTCCCATGACTGGTTCCCGGCTCCTCGCATTTACTCACAAGGAGCCAGGATGAAACCGGGACAGCTGCCCCCACCTCCCGCGGTCTCAGGATGATCCCAACACTGAGGGGAAAATCAGCCTAAAAACCATCCCAGTTATCCCAGGGAAATGGAGGGATCATCTCTTCCTGCCCCCAGGATCTCCTGTGCATGCCCTGAGACTTTTGTTTCAGGGCAGCAAATATCTGTTCAACACTTCCACTACAGTTAGAATTTACATCTATCTTCTCTGCTTGTTTTACTGTAAACGCGGACAGGCAACCTGCAAGCTCCCATTAGAATTTGTTCTTGCTACTTGCACATAACACACTAACTCATACTCAGTGGCTGAGTATAAGTTGTTGAACAATGGATTGTGGGTTAGTGTTGTCTAAACCCGAGATATTTCCTTCAGATGACTTGCTATCCAATGTAGTGTGGCTTATTTTTCTCAAACAAACCACCTTGAGAACCCATGGTTTGTTGTTGGGTTGGTATGAGAAAGTACGAACCATACTGCATGGTTAACAAGCCACTCTGTGAAAAATGTCCAGTGTTCAGAGAACACACTACTTCATGGTTGAACAAACAATCCATGGTTCAACAGCAACACACACTTAACCCTAAGCGTGCTTTAGTGTGCTGTGTGATTAACCCCACAGAGTTAGAGCTTGTGATTTTAGAAAAAAAAGCCTAATAATATTACTAATGTATTCTAATGATATTCACGGCAAGGGGGAAAAAAGCTAAATCCTCAAATGTATTTTCCCTCATAAAATTGCCATTTTCCTAAGCCCACTATTCTTTTCAAGGATGTGCCTATAGACTGCTGTTTGGGGAAAAAACAAGACTGGTACATTCTTCTCAAGATGCCTATCACTGCTACCTGAACAAAATACAATGCCAAAGCTAAAAGAAGGTTGAGTTCCTTAATTGGAGTCTGAAGGAATGTCTCCTAAATTTTAAAAAGGCACTCAGAAATACTATCTGCAATTCACCAACTCGATCATATTTCACTCATTGGTGTCTCACCTTTATAATGTTTGTAAGGGCACTGAACTACAATGCTCAAAGGGTGAAGAACACATACTCAAGAAACAGAACATTATGCTCTCCCAGAAATAGATTACAGGGCGGAAGTAGACATACCTTAAACATTTCATTTCTAAAGGTACATCTATCTTAATAAGTACAATTAAAAACAACAACCACAACCCTCAGATAGCCACCAACTTCACATCAAATTTCTAGTATCATTCTAGAAAATGAACACGGATGGTTTTACAGTATAGCAATATGTCTTATCAGGGAATGCATGGTATTTTCCCAAGCCAATGCAAATTATGTTAACTAATAGAAATAACCACTATATTATCATGTGCAAGATTGCTACCTTTGCCCTGGGTGTTGGAAATGATACTATATATTAGATAGGTCATAGGTATTCATAAAGTTTGATTAGAGCCTTTCACTGGGCACAAAATGCTTTTGGTACTGGAGATACATATTAGCTGTGAACATTCATTACATTTCACTTTGTCAATAGACTCGACTTTTTAAACTTGCATTATATTTAAACAAACACCACTTGGTAAAAAGGAACAGGCTGTGTTTGGACACCATGTTTTAGCAGGTCATGAACTAGTTTATCCTGCTCCCAGGCCCACAAACCTCTCCCTTCCTTTATTCTAACATGGGCAGGAAGTATTTTGGAAAGTTGTTCTTTTCCTTTCTTTTAAATCATCTTGTTGTGTCATTTGGACCAGGGATTG
The DNA here is from genome assembly GCF_023053635.1 of Elgaria multicarinata webbii. Classification (NCBI taxonomy): domain Eukaryota; kingdom Metazoa; phylum Chordata; class Lepidosauria; order Squamata; family Anguidae; genus Elgaria; species Elgaria multicarinata. The sequence continues at coordinate 21,466,840 of NC_086175.1, read as the reverse complement.
TGGTTTATCATTAATTATGATTAGTTTCAATAAGCCAGCTTCATAATACATGGTTTGAAGTTAGCTTATTTTGTAATGGTTTGTGGTAAACCACCATCCCCAGTCTGACATGACAAGTCACATTTAAGGAAAACCAAAATGTAGAAACCTCCTCCCAGCCAGATGGGAGGGGGAGGGGGAAGTGTGCATGCCTAAGACTTGCTGCAGATTATTAACATAGACTAGGTTTGCATGACATGGACAACCCATCATGGGCAGGCAGCCATGGTAGGTTGTTGTGTCATCCAAACCCAGAACTTCTTCTGCACGGAACAAGCCTTTCCAAGAACCCGTAACTTGTTTTGTTTGTGCCCATGATGGGCTGTTGTGAACCCGGAAGGCGGATTTTATCATGGATTGCCACAATCAGGTACAGAGCCACTCGACAAGAGTGGAGAAAAAGCCCATGCTGCTTGTTGTTCATGATCTCACCAGTGACTGCCTTTTCACCGATACCAACATGTTACTTTGGAAAGACTGTCACTCATTCCCAGGCTTGCTTTTCTTTTTAAACCATTTTCAGTGCCTCAAAAAGTGTACAATTGAAGTCATAGTTTTTTTTAATAATAATAATAATAATAATAATAATAATAATAATAATAATAATAATAATTTTGTCTGTCTTTCACAAGTGTGCACTTGGTAAATACATGTAGTCCTACCTGATCAATTTAATTGTATGTTTCTTCTGTTAAAGGGACCAAGGAAGTGGAGTAGGTAACAAACAAGGAAATTGACAAGGTGAGGTTGCCTATCAGCTAATTTGCGCATAATTGCAAAGGACCAGGGGATAAATAACAGTAAGAGAAAAGAGGGACCCAGTAGTGCAATTCTGAAACACTAAGAATGGGGACCAAAAAACCCCCCAAAGGAGTAAGTAGCACTAGAAAAGTGAGCCAGAAAATAAAAAGGAGCAATGCTCATTGTGGGGGCAAAGGTCAAGAATAAGAAGACGCGACAATAAATAAGAGAAGAGACAACTTTACAGCTGGATTTAAACAGGGCCACATTTATTATATGATCTGCAAGAGGGAATGAATCCTAATGGGCATCCAGTGTGACCTGTTGCCAGGCCCCTGAAGTTGGGCGAGCCATTCGTGGCCCAAGGGTAGGCACTGCATCTTTCGCCTGCCCCTTGTGGGATTGGGGAACCTTCCTTTGTCACACCCTAACTCACACCGTCCAGCTCTGCGTGGGTGAGTAGAGTCGGCCCCAAAGGTAAGTCGTATCTCCCAGGTAGGCTGTGTGGCTTGAAGCTGGGAACCTCAAACTTACCAGTCACTGTGAACAGTGCCAAGTGAATGCTCACCATACCCCCACCACTCTGGATGCCCGTACCTAGCGCCACAGAGAACATCAAGCAACTTTGTTAGATGCTCTCCCCCAAAAAACTAGCTGAAATTATTTGGGTGAGTTCCCTCTGCAAATCTCTCAAGCAAACTGTCTGGCATACCATGGTTGTTCTGTGAACAACCCAATAATTTGTCCAGCATACCGTGGTTGTTCTGCGAATAACCAACCCACCATGGCATATTAGTAGGTGGCTTAGCATGACATGTGAACCCACCCATAGTGTTCAGACTGTTGTTCAGATCTGCCCAGGCAAAGTCTAAGTCTGATTATACTGACTCTCAGTACAATAATACTGCATTAAAATCAGTAATGGACAAGAGTTGATACAGTGTTAGATAAGATTATGTGGTTTTGTTTCACTGTTCCTATTCAATGCCAATAACAATTTTATTACTTGTTCTGTTAAACCATTAGTACATTATTTCATCATGGTGCAAAATCATCAGCTGTTAAGCATTATGATTCATATTCTCATCACACAACATAAGAGTCACTCACCAACTGGTTAATTCAAAGGTGTGCTACATTTCTGTAATGAGCTTAATTGATGTGAATAAAAACAGAGGGAGTCATGTGTATCTCAGCTGACAATTTAAATGTCAGAAGAAATAAGAATATACTTTTAAGTACATTTTACTCTATTCTCCAAGTGCCTGCACCCAAGTGTGGTTCTGCATTGCTTCTTCAATATGATCTCCCTAATATTTAAATTAAGAGCATTTCTGAAATTGCTCACTACTACGAAACTTTACTAAAATGTACAATCAAGGCTCTTTCTAAAACCCATACTTCAGTTCCAGGTTGGTATTTTCATCTTATATTACAGGATAGCAAGAATTTAAGATTGAGGATTATATTTATCCATTGTGTTTTTATACCGCCCAATAGCCGAAGCTCTCGGCTTATAACGTTCATATGGGACAAAACGCTTATTTATTTTACACATTTACACTCCACCTTTCAATCAAATAATTCTTCAGGTGGCTTTTAAGCAGCAGATAATAATGTAAACTTCATAAACACACATACGCACACCCCTCTGGCTGATGAATAGGCCAGAAAGTGCTTCCTTTCTGAAGCAGAGGCAGCAGAGATTGAGGTTGGGATCTATGTGTGCAAAAGCATGTGCACCACTATTGAGCAATGGCCCTACTTGCCCTGGATTTCTCTACTGCTGCAGATAGTATTCCTGAATAGAATTGCTGTCTTTCAAGTCCCCCACCCTGCCTATGCTTTTAAAATCAGTAAGTGACCGTGTTCATCTTCATGCCATGAAAAAGCTGTACCTGGCGATTCCTGGGGTGGGCTATGCCATTTTTTCTGGTTAGCTAGCAATTTGGTGGTTAACTGCATTACAATGTTTACATCTGCAAGGCTAGCAAAATCATGTTGTCTCTAGGGCGCTCTTTGTAAACACATCAGTTCACATTAAAAAAGTTATCTAAAGACTATAAAACAGTGATTTGAGAAAAATTATCTCTTCAGTTGTAGCTATCTAATTTTGTCCTCTAATAGAGGCAGATAGAAAATACAGTTGTGATATATTATTAGGTTCTAACTGTTTAGGTAGTTCCAGCTGTGGAGATGCACCACACATTGATTTATGGCATGAACCAATATTGATAATGCTGCTATTGCAGTGGGGCATATAACTATATTAATATATAGTTATTGCTGGAATATAATCAATACTTCCTGGAATAAGTCTTTAATACAAAGTAGTCATGCCCAGGAAGATGTAAGCAGTTGGGTAAAACGTGGTTATCAAGACACAAACCTGGTTCGCACATAATGAGAAGCCACTATGGGTGAGTTTTCCTGCAGGGCTTTTTGTTGTGGTGGCAGCGGCCATGTTGAATATTCAAACTGCAGCAGAAGTGTGCTGTAGCTTGCCATTATGTGTGAACCCAGCAAAGGTGAGCTGTTGGGGTTGTTGACAAACCACCTGCAAGCCTAGGACAGCCCATGGACAAATTTGGATATACCTGGAATATCCAGGAATGTCAAATTTTGTGTTAGTACACTGATAAGAAATAATGATTTTTGGTCTAGGAAGAACTATGATGTGCATATAATAGCATTTCTTTTCAGGCATATATAGAAATGACAAACATTTAGGATTTTTACATATGATAAGTAAATTCATTTTAAGTCCACACCCCACCTCTTCAGCCATGCTACCCTCACATGAGATATAAGAGTACTAAATGTAAGGAATTGTATTGGTTATCCAGCTTCAGTTTGTCTTCATTGTTGTTGTGAAGTAAATGGCAAAGTGGAAAATGGCCAGTATTGCCTAGCAGAGCCTAATGAAAGACACATGGTGTAATATTAATGAAAGACGCATGGTGCCAACATCAGGATCCTTCCCTGGCAAGAGATGAAAGAAACTGCCTCTGGCAAAGATGTTAAAATAATTACAGTCAGCAGAGGGAGGGTGGATATAAATCAAGAAGAAATCTGACGGGAGAAGGGAATCTGGATTATTTAATTTGAAAGAAGCTCAGTTGTGTTATGTTCAGTACCCACATAAAACCCATATGTTGATCAAGAAAATATATATAGAAAAATGACAGCAATCTATAATAAACATTCCATTTTCTAAGTAAAAATTCTGTCCTTATAATAAACAACAACCAAGGATATGTATCTAGAGTGAGTTGAACTATTATTATTGCCATAAAGCCCTTCCTCACTTGGTTTCTTCTGTCACATTTGCATGTGACAGCTTAAACCTCAGATGGCATGTTTTATTCTACTCAAGTCAACATGGGTATAACATGCATCTTTTCCCCATTGAATGAGGACAAAATAGCAGAAATGCTTTAAGTTCTTCCACCCCACTATAAACATGGCTGAGATGAGCGAAACAAGTTTGACAGAACCCTTTTCTCTTATTAGGGTGTGTCTCTGGGAACAAAAGATCAAATTACCACCCTGCTAGTTGCTATGTACCTTACCCACATACCAACTATAGGATTAACAAGCCAAAAGCAGGCAAGAGCTATTATTATGTATAAAGCCTCCTACAGAGTTGAAGGAACTGATTTCCAAAGCTAACCATCAAGAGCTTTGCTTTGTATATCTGTCTCTGTAGGCAACTCTTGCAGTCCTCTCCTCTGGAAGCCATGGTAAAAAAGAAAGAAAAAGGAAACCTGTTTGAAAAACATGTACTGCACACAATCAAGTGTGATTTTTATAAAGCAAAGTCTGGATGCTTCAGTCTTCAGCAGCCATCAGGTATTGCCAGTTAAACAGTGATGCTTGGTGTAGCAGCATCAGGCCTTTGGCAAGGCTGTCAATAAATAACTAGGATTTCCAAGATGACAGTCATGAGGAGCAAGGGTATGAATTCTGGATAAGTGCCAATGGTTTTAAGATAACCAAAGGTTCATGCAAAAGGAGGGAGCAATTTAAAAAACAGCTGTTTGGGCACAGCAGGAGGATGAGAACAGGTTCAGGGTCTATAAGACATGAAAATAATATAGAGATCCAGGTAAGGATGCAAATCATCAGGATAAGCCATTAGGGAAAGAGGGTCTCTTCATCCTATGCAAGCCAATGACCCTGTTCAGATGACACACTAAGCCACAGTGGTTAAGCATTTTGAGCTAAACATGATGGCTTAGGGCATTGTGTGAACCATAATTTAGCATGTCATGTGAACCATTCCTAACCATGGTGGCTATATAAGTTTGTTGTTGTTGTTTATTCATTCAGTCGCCTCCGACTCTTCATGACTTCATGGACCAGCCCACGCCAGAGCTTTCTGTCGGCCGTTGCCACCCCTAGCTCCCCCAAGGTCAAGTCTGTCACCTCCAGAATATCATCCATCCATCTTGCCCTTGGTCGGCCCCTCTTCCTTTTGCCTTCCACTTTCCCTAGCATCAGCATCTTCTCCAGGGAGTTCCGTCTTCTCATTATGTGGCCAAAGTACTTCAGTTTAAACATGCTCACTAACACATGCTGTAAAAGAGTTAGCGGCCTAAACATGCCTTAGCATGTTGGCTGAACAGGCCCAATGAGAGGAGAGTTACATACAAGGGAACTTATTGTAGAAATCTATAAGGAGGATTAAGTGGAATGCTTAAAAAAAACATGGGGGGGGCTTAGCTAACCATGTATTAATGACCACAGCAAAACTAATTAAGTCAGACACTTGATTGGTTGCAATTTCAACATACTTCACAAGGCAAAAGTGGTTCAAGGCTATGCATATTGTATGTTACTAGTACACCCGTTGGGCAGAGATGGATTTCAGCAACACTCTCCTAGAGTGCCATATCCAAGAGACCATTCTCAAATGCTTAAAGAAATATATAGCATGAACATTTTTCACAAAGCCTGCACTCCACTTCAAACTATGTTTACTCATGGAAATGGTTTTTGAATGCCCCATGACCCAAGTCAGAGCACCCTTCCTATGGATTTACAGTGCCTATTACAACAGGCCAAATTGACCATGTAAGGGCATAAAAGAAGTGTAGCTTTGGTACTGCTGAAAAGAGGTGAAGAGGGAATAGAAAATAGGTAGTCAGCGTTCGAGATTTCAGAATACAAACACAATGAACATCTTCTGACCAGAAAGTCCTGTTAGGGTATCTAGATGACCTGAGTTAACAAATCTACTGATATAGAATCCCTCGCCCAACTCTCTACCACACAAAACTTTTGCTTAGAACCTGCAATTTTTTTTAAAAAAATAAAGCATATGCATTTATTATGGTTTTAATTTTTGTGAACTGCCCAGAGAGCTTCGGCTATTGGGCGGTATAGAAATGTAATAAATAAATAAATAAATAAAAATTATACAAGGATATGAAGGTCATGTGTCAGGAAAACCTGAAGATTGCAATAATCCACACATAGCAATCAGAGAGAGAGAGAGAGAGAGAATGATTATGCTGCAAATTAGTCAAACAGAAAAATGCTTAGAAATAAGTTGCATTGCATTGAGTGGAATCCTCCAACTTTTTCAATATTTTCTTGCCCTCTCTCTTTAGTCAACATGAGACCTATTCTTCCACATCACAAAGCAGGCAGCAACAAACAAAAATGTTTGGGTGTAACTTGCATTTCTATTCTATTTATAATTTTACTGTGATCAGTGCAATACATTTGGAGCTCTGATCTGGATGGAATGCCCTTTGAAACACATGCTGTTAAGCTTGTAAGAAGGCACCTCCCTTGCCATAGTCCAAACTGCTCATATGTGTTCGACAAGATGCCTAAAGCATTATTTTCAGACCACAATGGTTTCTATGATCAGCTACCTATTGGAATGTTCAGACTTTAAGAATGTCTGAAGTTCCCCCTAGCAACTCAGACAAAGAACAGCCTATTCCATGTAAATACATCTTTTCTCTGCAACATATTCCATGGCACCATGCCCATCTCTGCTACTTAAACATAGCAATTATGTCCTAAAACAAAAACGTGTTATTTACAGACTTGGAAAGCAATTGAAGATACCTCTCTCATTTTGCCCACTATAAGAAATTCAGACTTGTAACATACTTTTAGCATTAGGTCATACACATCAAAAGTCAACTTTGATGGATAAACAGCAAGATATTAAACAGGGCAATATTAAAGGGGGGGGGTTAAGTCTTAAATTCCCCACTTAATCTTTATGTTTCAAATCTAATCTTATTTCTTTAAGAAAGGTTTAGGACTTTTCTTGGCATGCTGACAAAGTTACATTACATGACACACATTTCTTGTAGGATCTGATGCAGTCCATCACCCAAGGCACATTTATGTGGCAATCCCGCTGGATTTACATGGTGCTTGCATAAGAACAAATACCTGGGAGTAAGCCTCACTGAAAACCAGGGACTTAGTTCTTAGTAGACATGTATAGGATTGCACTATTAACTCATTTAGACTAAACTTAGAAGCAGGAACATTTCATGGCCTGGCCCAGGGTCTATTTCCTTGAGCCTCAGAACCCTAAGTTTCCATTGTTGTCAATGGACTTTTTTCCTGCTTCAATTTAATTGCTATGCAGGGGAAATTTTCAACGAAGATTGTAGCTGGGAAGGGGAACCCTCCCCTCCCCGCATGTTGCAACACCCCTCCCCACAAAAATTCATCCCCTCCATAGCTACTAGAATCTTGGGTCTATGAAATTTGCTGCCACCATTTCAAATAAGGCCTTCAATTAGTCATTGTTAGGGAATGCTGCCTCAGCTATAAAAAAATTAACCACTGCCACCAGAATAAATGTGCATAATACCTGGGGAGGAGAGTCTTCTCCAGGTAATTAAGCTCGCATTAGCTTTCCTTCAAATCAGATTTTCTTAAACTCCACCCCAGCCAATACTTCACAAACAGGAACAGATATTGCATACCAGTCTTCCTCTGCCTCCATCTTTTCCTGCTTCTTCTAGGTTGATTCAGATTTTTTACGGATTTGCTGGAATTCCTAAAATGCATTATGTGTAACTGCAGGTGCAATCCTATGGCCCTCAGACATTGTCTGAAGGGCCATAGGATAGTGGGCATTCCCACTCTGACCTCATAAGTGGGAGTCAGATATCCACCCCCCTCCCCTGCACCCTCGCAACCGGCATGGAATGAACTGTGATGACTGGCCTCCAAAGTCTGGCAACTGTCCTCAGAAAGGGGGACAAGGGCGCATGCCGAGAGAGGAGAACAGAGAAAGGCCAGGATATGAGCTATCTTGAGCTTCTGCCAGCCTACTTCCCCACCACACTGAAGTGCCATCTAGCAAAATCTACACGGTAGAAGGCTAGAGAGACAGAGATCATCTCCACTGCTCCTCCCACCCTTCATTGGGTGGTAGGAAGCCTCCAAGTTCAGCCTTCCAAGTCACCAAGGGAACAACTGATAGGATTGCATCCTGAGTTTACTTTTATTTATTTATGCACATTTTATTATTATTGTTATTTATTTATATAGCACCATCAATGTACATTTTAATCACAATTTTATGAGCAAACCAAGTTATACATAATATATTTTATGTTCCTAAAGTAACAAAGTGACTTTAGATCTGTAAAGTATGAATAGTAATAATAATAACAACAACAACAACAACAACAACAACATATTTTTCTATTTCCCACCATAATCCCCCTCTCCTTAAGAAACTGGAGGGGTAGAGTTTTCCATTGCTTCAAAATTTCCAGAATTTTTCCATCTCTAGTCCAGAAGTCTCCTTCTACTTGTGACCCTTTTACCACTTCTGTCTTTTTCCTTAACACATAAAATCCTTTTAGGAGAAAGGGATGAAACAGCTGCACAGTCCCATCTGATTGCTAGCACTGGAAGCACTCAAGGCCTTAGGCAGAGGACCTATAAGCTATTTTTTAAACTCAAGATTCCTTTCACTGGAGATGCCAGGGATTGAACCTGAGGCCTTCTGAATACAAAGCACATACATTTCCATTAAGACTTGCCTTCCTTAATCTATTCCAACCACAGCACCTTAAACTAATCAGGATTCTCCACCCTGTTTACATTCCTACTTGATTAGTCCGTATAACCAAGATTACTGTATGCGTCATTAGCAATGACAAGGTGTGGCCAAGATGCAGCATTGTAGAGATACCTACAGAACAAGTTCAGCAAAATATTCAAGTGCATCTAGCAAGTGAGCTTTGCCACAGTCTTAGATAAACTATGATAAACTATGAGGGCAGGATTTCAATTTGAGATTAATAAACAAATGATCAACAAACACCTAATTTCTTTGAACGAGTTCACCAGGACCTGATGAACTGCATCCTAGAGTAATGAAGTAGATAGCAGAAGAACTCTCAGAACCACTGTCTATTCTCTTTGCGAAATCATGGAAGGTGGGTGAGGTGCCGGATGACTGGAGGAGGGCTAACATTGTCCCTGTCTTCAAAAAGGGCAAAAAGAAAGAACCTGGGATCTACAGACCAGTCAATCTGACATCCATCCCTGGGAAAATTTTGGAGCAGATTATAAAGAAGTCAATCTGAAAGCACCTTGAAAACAATGCAGTGATTACTAGAAGCCAACATGGATTTGTCAAGAACAAATCCTGTCAGACTAATCTGATCTCATTTTTTAAAACATTTACATTTAAAACATATAAATCTAAATTTCAAAAGTTAAAACAGAATTAAACCTGCAGTAAAATTAAAAACATATTTAAAATTTAAAAAACAGTAACTGCTTAAAAAAAGGGGAGGAATCTTATACATTAACACATGTCCAGAGTAGTTCCAAAAGCCCGCTGAAACAAAAATGCTTTTGCCTGCCTCTGAAAGTGTAGCACAGAGGGAGCCAGCCTAGCCTCCCTGGGAAGGGAGTTCCAGAGCCTTGGAGCAGCCACTGAGAAGGCCCTCTTCCATGTACCCATCAGGCATGCCTGGGATGTTGGTGGGACTGAGAGAAAGGCCTCCCCAGAAGATCTCAGAGCACGGGAAGGCTCATATGGGAGAATACGCTCTTTCAGATAACCTGGACCTGAGCCATAGAGGGCTTTATAGGTGATAACCAGCACTTTGAATTGTGCCCGGAAACAGACCGGAAGCCAGCGGAGCTGTTTAAACAGGGGAGCTGTATGCTCCCTGTAACCAGCCCTGGTCAACAATCTAGCTGCAGCTCTTTGAACCAGCTGAAGTTTCCGAACACTCTTCAAAGGCAGCCCCAAGTAGAGCATGTTACGGTAATCCGAATGGGGTGTAACTAAGGCATGTGTCACTGTGGCTAAATCCGACATCTCAAGGAAAGGACACAGCTGGCGCACTAGCTTTAATTGTGCAAATGCACTCCTGGCCACCGCCGAAATTTGGGCATCCAGGCTCAGGGCTGAATCTAGGAGTACACCCAAGCTGCGAACTTGTGTCTTCAGGGGGAGTGCAACCCCATCTAGCACAACCTGAATCCCTATTCCCTGAACTGCCTTTCAACTGACAAAGAGCACCTCTGTCTGGTCAGGATTAAGCTTCAATTTGTTTGCCCTAAATATATCAAATACAGCAAACTGCTTGCGACCCTCAGTATGTCTAGGTCTGGCTTTGAAGTGGCCTGTTGAATTATTGGAAATGTAAATGTTTATATTTAGATAATGCAAATTAACTGGCTGCAGCTGACCCCTTTGAGTGTGGTGGAAGCCAGTAAAAAAAAAATGCTGAAAATTTTCCTTAAGGATATCTGCCTGAGCAGGCTATCAAAAGCTGGTGTGTGCCAACTTTATTGCATGCCATCAACATGTGCATGGCCTCGTCAGGCTATATGAATGTGCCCCAAGGTCCTGAGAATAGGCATGTGTGTACCTAATGCAAAAATGCATCTTCCCATTTTTATATCTTAAAAGATTTTAAAAGCCTTTTAGCATTTCTTAGACGTGGCTTTCTTTCATTCAAGGGATCCTCACATGAAACATCTAAGCAATTTATTGCAGTCTACCCATGCTCCATGTATATCACAAGCCAGGAGAACAGGCTTGTGAACAAAAGGTTTAAAGTACACATTAAGTACCAGACTAAAGGAATTTTTTTATAAGATGATGATGGTATATGTCTCCATCAAAGTTAGCGAAAATGTATAGTGGTTGTTTGGGGGACTGTTGGAAACGTGAAGAACAAGAAGGAACCTTTTATCATATGTGGTGGTCTTGTAAAAGAGCAAAAGCATACTGGGCTAAAATACATGTATTAATGCAAAAAAAAATTAAAAGACAAACATAGAAATGAAACCAGAATTGTTTTTGCTTGGACTCGGGGATGATTAATTTAAAGAAAAAAGATTGTTATTTCAACATTTGGTGACAGCAGCAGGACTACTATATGCGCAATATTGGAAAAAAAAAAACAAGTACCAACAATGGAAGAATGGCTCCTCAAGGTGATGGAATTGGCGAAGATGGCAAAATTAATGGCGCTAGTACATGAAAGAACAAGAGCTTCATATGTATTGGACTGGAAAACTTTTATTGAGTATATACAAGAACAGCAAAAAGATGATTTATTTGCCTTTGATATATATATACATTAGCTTGTTATGAAATTCGTACCTGGCAATCTAGAAACAACGGATGTTTGTCGTCTGACATGAAGATCACTTTAAACGAAATACAGTCTTATGTATTGTGTTTATTTTAGTAGATGTATGCGTGGTGTAGTAGTTTGTATGGTTTGTAGTTTTTTGGGTTTTTTGTACCTTTCCTTATGTGTCTGTTTTTTGTGGAAAATAAACAAAAGTATTAATTGAAGCCAGGAGAACAGGATTCATGATACAGTTCGGATGGAATTTGACACTTGGTATTTGTGGCACATTTATCTCCACTTTAAGTTTTAAGGCAATAAGACAACAGGATGTGGGACTATTATGCAACTACTCCCAAGAATGCACAGCTGTCAAATCTTCAATTTCACCTCAATAGACAAAAGTTGATTTTTCTCCCACACCATAAAATGCCCAAACTGTAAGAACTACTGCTTTGTTCATTTTGCTGTAATTTTCAAACAAGAAAAGCCACTGTAATTAAAACATTCAGAAGCAAGCAAGACTCACCAATTTATTCAGAGTTTTCAAATGACTGGTTCTTTTCAAAAGCAAGCAAATTAAAGTGGGTTTGAATGCTTAGCCTTCAGTATTTAAATGTCAGGTTGAATTTGATTCTGCTAAAAAAAATAAAAAAGGAGGCATGCACTATTTGTACTTTTCAAAACTTGAAGTGTCTCAAGATTTGAGTTTTCATATTTATCCCACAACAATGTTTGAGTTAACTTTATGCTAAGACAATGACAACGACAACAACAACAAAACTCCTGAAGTACTATATCCAAAATGTTTCCATTAGGCCGCTCAAAATGAGGGACAGGCATTTTTGTGAGCAGAACTGCCTTCCACTCACATGAGGAGGCTTCAGTTCAAACCAGACTGTCACATTTATTTATTTATTACATTTATATACCGCCTCATAGCCAAAGCTCTCTGGGCGGTTTACAAAAGTTAAAAACAATGAACATTAAAAACAGATATACAAAATTTAAAACCACCAAAAGTATAAAAAACAACAATGTCCATTTAAAACAACTATTCTTGGTTCAGTGAAAAACTCAGCAAATGCTGTTAAATGCAAAGTGCTTTTATTTATTTATGACATCTACTTTTCATTCTGAAGCCACTGCCTTCATTCATGTTAAACTATGGAATTTCCAACACAAGATACAGTGACGGCAACCAACTTGGATGGCTTTAAAAGGATATTGGGCAAATTCATGGACTATAAGGCTATCAAGGGCTACCAATCATGATGGCCATTTATTACCTCCAGTATGCCTCTGAATTCCATTTGCTAGAGAATATGAGCAGGAAGATGCTATTCTGCCCTGCTTGTAGGCTTTCCGTAGGCATCTGGTTGTCAACAGTGGGAACAGAATACAAGACTAGGTAGGCCTTTGGTCTGATCCAGCACAACTGTTCACATTTTCTTATGTTTTCAAGTTTAAGGATAATGATTGTGAAAATAAGGGATGGATCCAACTGTCCCCTGACCTCAAAATCTGCTCTAGAGGGCTGGAAAACCCTCTGCTTTTCAGGGAGTGCAGATGGCTGCAGGTGGGAGGAGAAAGTGGGAGACAGTCCCATTGCACTAGTGGACTTCCACTAGTATTATGTTAAATTTAGTTCAATGTCCTTGAAAAGAAAAATAGGAAAGAAATGAAAGGAAGTCATTCTCCAGTTTGTTTATTCTCTCTGGATTAGTTCCGCAATCCAGATACACATGAACACTACTGTGGGATGACCACATGTGGCCGGTTAGGCATATCCAGGAAAGGGTAGGATGGAAAATCTGACAGCACTAATCATTTTTTTAAAAATCTGGCACATATCGGCCAGTGTAAGGGCAGACACATTCAGTTATTGTTCAGTTCTGCTGCTGCATCAAGTGTGCACTGGCACTATTTATTTATTGCATTTATATCCCACCTTTTTTCCTCCAAGGAACCCGAGGCGGCATACATAATCCTCCTCCTCTCCATTTTTATCCTCACAACAACCCTGTGAGGTAGGCTGGGCTGAGAGTCTGTGACTGGCCCAAAGTCACCCAGTGAGCTTCCATGGCTGACTGGGGACTAGAACCCAGATCTCTCGACTCCCAGTCCAACACTTTAGCCACTACACCACACTGGCTCTCTACCCAAAGTTTGTTTTAGTTATGGCTTGCAAACCAGCTTCCAACCTTAATCAATCATGGCTAGAACCAGTGAAGATGTCATCACTGCAACATAGTTAACACCAACCAGGAGAAGTGGGGGAGAGGAAGAGAAATTATACAAGTGAAATGAAGGTACAGATCATGTGAGCTCATGGCATGCTCCCAACCTCTTAACCACAGGTAGGAGCTTGCTAGCTTTATATCTGCACTAGACCACTGTATGATTTGAGCAAGAGAATCTCAAGGATTCAAATGATGAACTTGGAACCAAACATTCCAAGCTGGCTCTTTTCATAAAAAGGAAAATGAAAGTTGTTTAGTGTCTCTAGCGTGAAACCAGGGCAATAAGGCCACTTTATTTTGGTCAGTTTTTCTGTGGGTTGTTATGATAGCCATTAAATACTTCAGAATCATACCTGTATTTCATAGCTGTTGTGATGTGAATTCTTAGCTGACCCCTTTACAGCAACATCATTTGGGGGCATCCATAATCTCCCCACCACCCATTTTCTTGCACCAGACATGTATTGAACCATTCTGCTACATTCTCCCCAATGTAAGGAACAGAAATAGATTTACCTGATTACTGTGAGACTGTATTCTTAAAATAAATTCAATATTTTTACATTGATCTCTCCCATTTATGACTCAAAGCTCAAGGGTTTTTCTTGCCTTATCTACTGCACATTAAGGAGGCAGATCCATAAAGCCCGTTCCTACATTTGGGTTGTGGATATATATTCCCTAAAAAAAAAAAAAAAATCTCAAATGATAAAGAGTGCATTTGCAATCATAGAGGTCAAAACAAAATTATTCAGAGCAACTAAGCATAAATAATGTGTAGATTTCAATGTATCTACATGAAAGAGGAGAATATTCTCAGATGAGTCTCACTGTTTATTTGCTGACACAGTCTGACCTCTACTGTTCTTCCATAGAATTTATTTTCCCAACTCATTAAGTCACTGCTTGCTTAAATTACACAGAACATTTCCTAACAAGTGATTTCTTTTCTTAGCAGAATTTAAAATCAGAAATCATTGGTAGTTCTAGGAGTAGCTTAACGACCTGAAATGTTAGGTTATGCTTTGCATCTCTGAACCAACCTGCTACATTTGTGTCAATTTACATGTTTTGCTTAAGTAGCAAGAAAACTCATACTTTTAACAGCCAATATTAACCCCATCACCACCTTTACAGAATATTGACTTCAAAAGAATCATATACGATGGCATATTTTAGTCTTACAGTATTTGGCTGTAAAACATAGCACATTGTTGCTATGTTAGACTGCAGCTGTGGAATTTTCAGCACTACCTTTTTGAAGAGCAATCATTTTGGACCATCTAAGGATTATCTCATCATATTATGCTTCATAAGGACTAGCCATGACATAGAGCATATTGAAGTAATTTTAAAAGGATCAATTTGGGGTTAAGTAGCAGTGACCTCCAGTGGTGGAATGAGACCGTGTTACCTTTTGAAGTTATCAAATTTATATACCCAAAACCGCACATTTTGTTACAGACTGCCAAGAATCTACATACAATAAAAGTCACCTAGTTTGATTGTCTATGTTATGCTGTGTTTTTAGGAGCTGCCAAGTCCCATTAACAAGTTTTCCCTTTCCCACAAATACAGAGTTTAGAAACATTTTTGTACCTAATGAGCTCAAGGTGAACTTCCAAGTAGTCTCATGATTTTCCAAGGTGTAAAAAAGCCACCCTTGATTGTTATGAAACAATAAAGCACTAAGGACTATCAACAATTTAGCAGGGTAAAGGTAGTAAAATGAAAACACTGTTTTGAAAAGAGTAAAGTTCAGCTGTGCTGCTGCCTCTCCCATAGTGGCAATGACACTGAGAAAGAGCTTTTAAGGTACATCTGAACCCCAAACTTAAAATGTTGAATCTTGTTTTACAGATATGCTTTTCAACATTTTAATCTAGGGGAAATTAGTGCCTCTGTGGATAACAGTGGAGCACCCATAATTCCTCCTTCTCACAGCAAACGGAAAGGATCACTCATTGCACATTGATATGCAGGTTACTGCCAGAACAAACAAACTGTTTAGTGCAAACAGACAATTTGCTAGAGCTTGGGAGGAGAAAGAAAATGGCAACAAGGGAGAGGGCCTTCTCAGTGGTTGCCCCCCGACTGTGGAATGATCTTCCCGATGAGGCTTGCCTGGCGCCAACATTAATATTTTTTTGGCGCCAGGTCAAGACTTTTCTCTTCTCCCAGGCATTTTAACAGCATTTAACAACGTTAAGTTTGTTTTTAATGGACCCCAGAATTGTTGTTTTTAAATGGATACTGTTGTTTTATACTGTTTTTATGTTTTTTAAATTTTTCTATACTTTTAATGTTTACTATTTTTAATTGTTGTAAACCGTCCAGAGAGCTTTGGCTGAGGGGCGGTATATAAATGTAATAAAATAAATAAATAAAATCTAAGCAAGTACATGATGCTCAGGAATAAAGGGCCTAACCTACACCAAGCAGGATATTGCACTATGAAAGTGGTATATAAAAGGCAGGAGCCACACCAAGCAGGATATAGCACTATGAAAGCGGTATATGGTATGTGTCAATGGGCCCCAACAGTTGTCAGTGCACTTCAATACAGTCTTGTGTCTCCTGCCTTTTATATAGCGCTTTCATAGTGCAATATCCTGCTTGATGTAAGATTAGGCTAAGAACTCGTTCGACATATCTAGGGAGTTTATTTTGATGAGGGATAGTCCTTAAATTTGCATATCTTACGTAAGCATAGAAATTTTTGTGAACCACCCAGAGAGCTTCCGCTATTGGGCAGTATAAAAATGTAATAAATAAAATAAATAAATAAATAATAAATTCATTTGAAACCACACAATGGGCGGCAATCTATGACTAATGGACATGTTAGTACATCAGTTGTGATGTCATATGTGTAATGTTTGTGACCTCTGCTATAAAGGAAGATTAAAGAATATCAAAGCATAAGAACTATGCACGAGTGTTTTGTCACATTAAAACAGTTTCCATGCTAGTCAAAAGCAGGTGTCCTCATTCAGCATCTAATATCTAACTCAGATAAGATTAGCTACCCTTAAAGTCACAGATACATGTTTCAGCCTAAACCCATTACCTTTACAATATGAGCCAGGAACCCTTGTGGAATGTTTCATTTTGGGAAACACTGAGATCCATGATGAGTCTCAACTGTCTGGAATAACCCACCCTTGTCCTAAATGTTTGAATTCATGAGAGATTATAAGTATACTTCCATTTGAAAATGGAACAGAATTGGTGGTTCTCTTTACTTCACAAATTCTACATGTGTACACAATGGTTCAAATCAGACATATGGGAAGCCATGGTTTTCCACTGTGCAAAATCAGTGTTGGGTCACACACTCTCCATTTCACCCTCACATATGTGAGAACAAGCTTTCGGGTTTAAATTAACCCACAGTTTCCTGTCCTGTCTGAACATGGAGTACAGCTTTTGTTAAAGGGCTGTTAAAACATCAAAGTAATCAGGTTTCACTTATATTGACGCAATTTGCACATCAGAAAAATGCTTATTGTATATGAACACCTTTGGTCTATGATTTATTTAGTGTGATGTGTGAATCCAGACTTCTGGCTTGTCTCTTTCCTGACATGCAAAAGCAATCAACAACCCACAGTTTGTTGTTGATTTCTTTGGCATTTTGGGGGAGAGACAAGCCAGAGGCCTGGATTTACAAATCATGCTAAATGAACTACAGACCAAAGGTCCATGGTTTGTTTAGTTGTTCCTGTGGCAATCCTGACATGACAACCGCCCCATACATGTAGATGTATTAATTCATTAATACATCTACTACATCTACTATTAATACATGTAGATGTATTAATTCAAGGCATATTGCCTTCATTTAGTATTTTGAGGTGGGGGAACGAAGATTAATTAAGACACATTTCCTTAATTCAGCATTTTGGGAGAAAGGTTTCCAGTTACAAAGAAATAGCATTTTTATGAAAACCTGTTTTTAAAGTTCTATAGATCAGTTTCTGAAGTTTTTGTACTAAACACGCTGTCGCTATAAGCCATCAGAAAACAGAAAATTGATAATTTGTGTCTGAGGCCTGAAACTGAGGTTAGAGACTGGCTATAAATTAAATACATTTCATAGCCTCATAAGCAATCTTGGGATTCAACTTGTGATACTAAGTACACCTAACAGTGCTGATTTTTATATCCCCAAGTACAAAGAGGGGGGGACAACAGCAACCAATGGAAAGCAATTTCTAAGCAGCAATGATCGGAAATTATTGCTTAGTTTCAAAGCTTCATAAACATAATGGTGCAGTTGTTATAAATGAAGAACATGAACAGAACATACAGGCGAAATTGTTAGATATGCTTAGATAAAAATGCATATTCAAGAGCTAGGACACAGCGAGGGTTATTTTTAAGATGCTGGAATGCTATTAATCTGGGCTTGTTCATTCGGCAATTTGTAAATGATTAGCTCAGAATCCCTTCAACTAAGTAAAAAGCTCACTCAAGCCTATTTCACTTGGCTATTAGTATTTAAATGAATCATGGTTTGAAACTTCATTTACAAAAATGCAGTTCCCATAGTACAGAGGAAGCCTGCTGTATTACTATGCAAGAGATTGTTGTCCTCTTTAATCAAAGCAGTTCAGACAAAACTTTGCCAATTAAAGAGATTGCAAATACTTATTTAACCAAAAAAAAAAGGTGTGCTGGGTTGCACATAAATTCCCCTAAATCCTTCACTAAGATGAACAGAATGCTCACTCCTTAAAATGTATTCATCCTTCTGACAGCAGTTAGGCTCTGCTCAGGAGATAAAATGTATGAAGTTCTAGTTCCAGACAGATGCTTCACAAGGTAACCTCATCATTAGTGACCATCCTTACTTCCTTGGTGCTTCCTAATTTGGTCCTGTATCACTGTCACACACTGCTGAAACTTGTAGTTAGTCAGTATTTAAGTCTAATCTAGTATCACATACTTGAATGTAAAACACATGCCAAATATGATCCAATGAATTTTAATACTTTCACAGTTCAAAATGAGATTAAGAGATAATTTATATATTTTGTACCTGCATGGTTTCTGTGATTGGCATGATTGAACAGCCAAACAGCTCGGATGTGGTTGCTGTAAATCCTTTAGTTACCAAAGGAAATGAAAAGTCTCATTTGCAATGCATATGTGCTAAACGATTTCAGTTTAATCCTGGAGAGAGCAATCCTATGGTCCAAGGAAGAACATCCCAGGGAACACAGGATTGTTCAGAGCCTCTCTCACAAGGCCACAAACACTGCTACGATCTTGGGAGGGGCTTCTGAGTTCAAATCCCTCACCCTCTCACTGTCACAGAAAGAACAATGCTGGTTCTCCAGGTATCTGATTTGCATTTGCATCTGCAAAACAAGGATTCCACAATGCCATCTTCTTCCTCCTTCTGCAACTAAAGATTTGGTTTAAACTAAACTATAATTGGCGCCTTTCCAAAATTAAAATTACATAGTAAAGTAGTAATTTCTATTTAAGTCACTTTCTAAGCATTATTTTGGCATCTTATTCACTCCTTTACTTTCATGCTACAGAGAACCTGCAAATGGAAATGGTAATGAAGTGGTCTCCAGAGAGAGACCACTTTATGGACATATTTGTTCTTAGATTAACTTTGGGTTGTTTAATTCACAAATATGCCAAAGCATCTGGGCTCACACATCCTGCTTAGAGCAATCTATGAGTGGGCCAATCGGAGGCTGCTTATACAAAATGGAAGCAGCTCACACATGGTGAACAATTTAGCAAATTGTGAGTTAATTAACTGGTTAATTAATTGTGAGTTAATTAACTGGTTAATTAATTGCTGCCATGATGTGAGAAGCAGTTCTATGATTTCTTTATTGAGCAATTGTTTTAATTTTATTGTTTTAATAAAGCTTTTGTTTTACATTTTGGCTCTTTGTATTATTAGCCATCTTGAACACCACTTCCTTGGTGGAAAGGCATGATATATCAAATAAAGAAATAAGGTTCATAATACAGGCAAAACTAGGTAGATTTCAGTGTCACTGATTTAAGTATCAGAAAAAAATATATGTTTAATTCACAAACTGAAGTTAGTGAAACTCAAGTGAGCTTATCTTTGGCTAGCCTGTCATGTGAGGATTATGGGGCATGTTAGTGGGTAAGAGCACAAAGCTTTGAAAATTGAGGCCCTTAAAGTCTTTGAAATTATTACGTGAGGAGATAGGAAAAATAGCTGAGCTGCACCTCTACAGTGATCTAATGCTTCAGCTATCCACTTCTCACCACTTTCTATGCAATCTGTTGCTCAGCCAGGCAACAACAGCATTCCCTCCCCCCCCCTTTTTTTTTTTTTACTATGTCTCAATGTTCTTGTACTATTCATCAGAACAAACAGACCATCAGGCAGGCAAGTAGTAGTATTGTAAAGACTTGTAACCATATAAAACCAGTTATAGAAAAATTATTCAGCATTATGCTGTCTTAACTAAAGCTCTGCAAATATCTTGTTACACTGTGTAATAAGTACCGGGTTTGTACCAAAAATGTATACATGCATAGTTTGAAGTTGTTTAGTTTTTTAACACTTCAAGTTTAAGAAAAGTCTGAGGACTGGGAACGAGAAGCAATTACAAGGAAGGAAGGAATAGATAGCTTTTCCGCACAACTCCTCGTCAAGTTGGGTTGAAAGGTAAGTGACTGGCACAAGGACATCCACTACATAAGAGCAGCCCTGCTATATCAAACTAAGGGCCTATCTACTTCAGCATCCTGCTTCCCACAGTGGCTAATCTGATGCCTCTGGGAAGCCCCAAAGGAGAATGTCAAAGTAATAGTCCTCTCCCACTGTTGTTCCCCAGAAAAATGAATTCAGAGGCCTCTGAGCCTGGAGGTAGCATCTAGCCATCATAACTGGTAGCCTTATCCTCAATGAATTTGTCTAATTAGTGGCTGTCACCACATCTTGTGGCAGCAAGTTCCATAGTTTAACTATGCATTGTATTGTGGTAGAAAGAGAAAAAATCTTTCTAGTTTTCTCCACATCATGCATAATTTTATATAGCTCGATCATGTTCCCCTTTACTCACTTTTTTTTCTAAACTAAATACCTTGATGGCTATGTGCTACTTCCAGTATCAGAGGCAGTTAGCCTGTATGCACCAATTGCTGGGGAGCATGGGTGGGAGGGTGCTGTTGCACCATGTCTTGCTTTGTTGGTTCTTAGCTGACAGCGGATTGGCCACTTTGTGAACAGAATGCTGGACTAGATGGACCCTCAGTCTGATCCAGCACAGCACCTCTATTATGTTATAATCTTTCTTCACAGGGGAGTTGCTCCAGTCCTCTGAGTATGACAATCAAAACTGTACATGCTGTTCTAAGTGTGGCTGCACCACCGATTTGAATAAAGGAATTACAATATGGATCATTTCATTTTCACTCCAATTCCTAATGATCCCCAATATAGAATTCATCTTTTCACAACTGCTGGCTGGGCCAACGTTTTCACTGAATTTTCACCACAACCCCAAGATCAGGGCCAGTCCTGTCATTAGGGAGGGTAACATGGCTGCCTGAGGCAGGAGATACCTTGAGGTGCAGTGGAAGACATCCTGTTGAAGTCAGATTATTCTGTAGATAAAATGGGATGGGAGTGCTATCTTACCCTCCGCCCGAGGCCATTTCTTGGACTAGCCCTGCCCAAGTTTCCTGTTCTGATCAGCTAGTGCCCTTTCAGATGCCTTTAGTGCAAATGTGAACTTAGGATATTTTGTGCCAATATGCATCACTTGAGACTTACTTACATTGAACTGCATTTGCCAGCAAGGAATTTTGAACCTCTGTCTTCCTAAGCTATCCACTATACCACACTGTTTTGCTGCAGGATTCATTTTATTCTACTTAGCACCCTTTTATGCATGAATAATTTGATTCAATGGGAAATTAAAGAGAGCTTATTTGTGACTCTGACAGGAAGGAGTCAGCAGTAAAATTTTGAGTAAATGTAAAATGGTTTAATGTTTAACATGTTTAACTTCACAATATGAAAAGCTGAACTTTCTGCAATATATGGTTATTTTACCATAGTAAGTTGTAATAGTGGGGAAATGCCTATAATTTCAAGATCTAAAAATATTGATATAACAAAATTAAAGCAGCAAAAGGAATTTCACTTTGTACATTTTCATTCACTACAGGGATTAGTTATTACACTGGCATGCAGATATTAATATTTTCCTCCAAGTAGTTTTTCTAATTTATAGCTATTCTGAGTCGGTAATAAGTAGTATCTGCCTAAACAACTTCCGATTGTTATAAAGCCTAAAGCCAAATTATTGAGAATATGACAAGAGAGCAGCTTTTATAAAAACGGAAAAACCACCTGCATAAACAGAACTCGATTTAACACAAGCCATATGAATAACTTACTGTGCCTTGTGGATTTTTCCCTACCAAGAATTAAATGTCTAAGAAAAAAGTTATATAAAAGTAATCAATGAAATATTAACACTTGTTTCCTGTGCTGCACTGAAAAGCCATTCCTGCCAAACGCTTGCTATAAAGAAATTGCACAAGATGACATGTCTTTATAAATCATCAGTTCCATTTTTGCATCAAACTGAATCAGCATCAAGGGTGTTTAAGTGATCTTTGAAAACTTTTTACCATGCGGCTCCAGTCAACTATGGCGCAAGTTCAGAAAAGTGTGTTGGCAAATGCTAGTCAGGAAGCAACCAAAGAACTTTATTCTCACTCCTGAAGGCAGCCCCAAGTACAGTTCAGTGTGTGTGGAAATTCATGATGGAGCAATCCAAGATTAAATCCAGAACATTTTGGCAAATAACCTAAGTCTTGAGTCTATAAATGTCACATAAAAATGGTGTTATGGCTGCTGGGTGACCATCCTTTATTAAACTGATTGGTTTATGTCCCCTCAATGGGAGCAGGCCGGACGTGTTTTCCTCAATAGGCAATTTACCAGCAGGGGTGAGTCTGAGATAAGTGTTTTGCCAGTGGGTGTGGGAGACAGAACACAAAGCAGTTGAATTTGGGGGGCAGACAGAGATGAGATTTTTTTAGCTGGAGTTGAGCCAGATTGGAAAGCAGCCTAGGAAGACTCAAGAGGTCTAAAGTCTTAGGGAATCAAATGCAAGTTCAGCAGTTTTGCTGCACGCAGCAGGCGTGTCTGGGTTCCAACATGCTATGCTTGCATATGTTTAAACAAAACAAATATTACAAAAACACCATAGTTTACAGTGCTGTCTTATCCAAAGCAAATTAAATCTAAGTGCATCATCTGGATTTTTCACTGCTTGGGGAAATGTGGAGAACTTAACTGAGAATTTCAGCATTAGGGAAGCAAAAACGAAGAAGAAAAAGGCAGGGGAACGCATCAAAGCAACTCACTAGATTAACATTGATGTCCAACTGTTGACAGATGGGTTTGACCAAAGGGCTCTTGCAAAGCCACAGTTTACTTGAAGCCAAGATAACCTTGAAGGTCACGTGGTTGAACACAGGTGACAACTCACCATGTTTTGCCATCTAATCTCTCAATTTTATGTGTTTACCAAAAAAAATTGTCATGTAGTCAAGCTTACTATATGTCAAGTTGAAATTTTATCACGTGTAGAAAGCTTTTTATCCTCACCACCATCCAAGTAAGGACACAGCCTCGTGTGGCGCAGAGCAGTAAAGCAGCAGTTTCTGCAGCTGAAACTCTCCCCACGGCCTGAGTTCGATCCCAGCGGAAGCTGGTTTCAGGCAGTCGGCTCAGGTCGACTCAGCCTTCCATCCTCCTGAGGTCAGTAAAATGAGTACCCAGTTAGCTGGGGGAAAGGTAATAACGGCCGGGGAAGGCAACGGCAAACCACCCTGCTATAAGGCCTGCCAAGAAAACGTCAGCGAAAGCTGGCGTCCCTCCAAGAGTCAGTAATGACTCAGTGCTTGCACGAGAGGGGAGGATACAGTCATATTAAAATGGAGGAAAGATTTTATCTTTGAGAAGTAAAAGAGCCCACCTATTATGTCATTGACTGTCCCTTATATAAAACATCATGGGAGACTCTATGGTAGCGGTGGCCAACAGGTTATAGTTGGGAGGCTGAGCTGCCCCCCAATAGGCTCACCTTAGGCCAGATAGCATCAGTGGGCATAGCACAACCACTAATATCAGGTCATGTGACCACACCCACTGGCATCACCCCTATGTCACCCATTTGGCCTTTCTCCATGCTAAGGGAGGCATGGTGTTCTATGCCCTTCTCAGCATGAAGAACCGACCTTGGCCAGCATGGTGAGTTACAGATTAGAGTAAAAGGAGATAAGCGAATCTATCTGTCTAATAAGGAACCTGCACTGGAGGGTGGGGGTTCTTTATGCTAGGCTATTTGCCTGTTGTAGAACTCTTTTTAAAAAACTTATATGGAATAAGTTGTTTCTCTTAAAATACAATTTCCTTTGGCTTTTTAGTTCCTTTACTCTAGGGTACGGGTGCAATGAAAAGCTGGAATAGAAGCAGTTTCTGGAAGAGGAGGAGCCCAATGGAGCTGGTCTTTCAGCAGAATTGATAGAGGGACCTTTCTTCAGCTGTCTCAGCCTTTCTATGGAATTGTACTCAAAGTCTCACACAGCAATCTAAAATGATGAAATCACAAACAACTCAAGTCATAAGAATGGAATATCAAATGTACAAATGAAACAATTCCCACTTACAGTTTACATTGGGGTGGGCAAACTTCAGAAGGCCCAAGGACCACATTCAACAGAACCATGATTTTTAAAGAACTTTTTAAAATGAAAAGTATACCATCCAGAGCACTACTTTTGACATTTTGCAAACTAAATCTACCTTTTTGGTGCTTTGTAGTACTCTGGAAGCCATTTTTACATTTTAATAAAACAATATTTTAAATCATTTTATAATGGCCCCCATACCTCCCAAACTGCCCACCCTGATATACAAATGAAACAATTCCCAGTTACAGTTTACATTTAATATTCCATTCTCATGCTTGAGTGTTTTATGGTTTGCTCATTGCAACATTCCAGAACAAATCAACAGAACTCAAGGGAAGCTTGCCTTAATCTGCACCAACTCTTCCTCTACATACAGAAACATTTACCTTTTCTCATACCCAGCTCATTCTCACCAAGATGGACAACCATCACTTGATGGGCCTGTTCAGAAGACACCTTAAACCATGGCTTTAACCACGATGGTTAAGCCAGAAAGCCAGGCTGTGTACAGAAGACACCTTAAACCGTAGCGTTAACCATGGTGAATAAAGCAAAAAGCCTTATTCACTATGGTTAAAGACGTGGTTTAAGATGTCTTCTGAATGGGCCCGATGTGGTATAGGGCAAAAAGAGGAGGCACGAGAACGGTTACTTTGAACTGTGCAGATCCACTCCCTCTGCACCCAGCATTTGGCTTCCCAGCTAGCCCTCTCTAGTCTCTCCTAAGGATCTGGGGGCAAGGAACTGTCAGAATTGTGATAAAAATTTAATTTTAAGAATTGGTGCCTCAGTGTGCTTCTTTCCTCCCCCTCACCATTTTGTGTGTGTGTGTGTGTAAATACTGTAATTTATATACTGCTATCCATATTTAACAATATGGTCCACAATAACATTAAAATACATCATAATAATATATTAAAATACATAAGTATTTTAATAAAACATTAATAAAAACATGAAAACCAATATAAAACCACTACAATGCATAATTACAAACTGGCAGCACACTCACACAGGGAAGGCCTCGGCAAAGAAATGGATCTTTAAAGTATGTTATAGTTGATGCTTCACAGATACTGCGGGGACATTATTTCATAAACTAGGTGCCACCACAGAGAAGGCCCGCTTCTTGGTTGCTGTGAGATGGCAGTGTGCACGTTCCACTTTTATAAATTATATTCTTATATTATCACATTGGAAAGACAAATTCACACCTCCCATAATGCAATGGATCAAGGACTTAATAACATTATCAACTTTTGAACGAGTGTTCTATAGATGCAACTTGCAAATGGATAAATATATGGATATCTGGTCTGCTTTTCTTGAAACCTTTGTATAACTCTCTGTATTTTCTCTTTCATATTGCTATATAACTGCTCTGTTTTCAGAAATTTCCACAACTTTTACAATAGCGTTTTATAACATTGTTCTTTTGCATCCCCTTCTGCTTTTAATTCATTTCTGAAGGAGACAATTTAGAACATAAACGCCTATCAGAAGAACAAGCCATTTTGAGCAATATAAAAGTATGGATTTTCCTCTTCAGCACTGTCTCAGCCAAGAATGATAAACTCAAATACTTGTTAAAAGTTTTAACAAGGCAGTATTGGAAGGCATATGGCGGCAGTATAAAGAATGGGTGCATTTTGATAAATGAACTATGTTAAACAGGAGGAAGCGAGGCTCATTCTGAAGTGCTGACAACAGTATTGAGTATGGAAAACATTATCTGACATCTGTTCACTCTTGAACTATGGAGGAAAATATCAGTACCTTTACAAAGCTCATGAAAGCTTTAGGTCATAGTTCAAGGAGACAGAAGCAAGAGTGTAGTAACGGTTCTGAGACAGATTATAGCTCGCAACCATGGCATGACATAACTCAAAAGATCAAAAGGAAAGGGAATGCAGCGAGAACGTTCAATCAGCTATAAATTCAGATCTGAGACACACATTTTGACACGGACCTGGTGCGTAGTCAATGCACACAGCAATACACCTTTCATAACTCAACTTTCTGTTCAATGTTAAGCCCTCTTAAAATGCCACCAGATACTTACCAAGCTAGATTTTTTTACAAACTAAAGTAGATGTTGGCCATAAAAATAGCCAGCACTCATAAAAGGGGGACAGGGATATTTCCTAAAAGTAGCTGAGTGCCCAACACATTTAAATTTTATATATTTTGCAGCATTTTTCAAGAACATAAAATCTCCAAAATTTATTTATTTATATTTATTTATTAAATTTATAATTCCGCCCCATAGCTGAAGCTCTCTGGGTGGTTTACAAAAGTTAAAAACAGTGAACATTAAAAAGTATACAAAATTTAAAACAGTCAAAATATAAAAACAACAGTATAAAACAACAGTATCCATTTAAACAACAACAGTTCTGAGGTCCATTAAAAATGAACTTCACATATGTTGCTAAATGCTGTTAAATGCCTGGGAGAAGAGAAAAGTCTTGACCTGGTGCCGAAAAGATAACAACGTTGGTGCCAGGTGAGCCTTATTGGGGAGATCATTCCATAATTGGGGGGCCACCACTGAAAAGGCCCTCTCCCTTATTGCCATCCTCCAAACTTCCCTCGGAGTAGGCACTCGGAGGAGAACCTTAGATGTTGAGCGCAGTGTACGGGTAGGTTAATGTCGAGAGAGGCGTTCCGTCAGGTATTCTGGTCCGAAGCCGTGTAAGGCTTTATAGGTTAAAACCAGCACCTTGAGTTGGGGTCAGAAACTTATAGGCAGTCAATGCAAGCAGGCCAGAATCGGTGTTATACGTTCGAACCTTCTGGTTCCAATTATCAATCTGGCTGCTGCATTTTGCACAAGCTGCAGCTTCCGAACCATCATCAAAGGCTGCCCCAAGTAGAGGGGGGCCCTTTTCAGTGGTGGCCCCCCAATTATGGAATGATCTCCCCAATGAGGCTTGCCTCACAGTTCAACAAAAGATGAACTGCTTAATATACCTTTTAAACACTTACAAGAACGATTATCTATTTTCAACTGAATAGTTTTCATCATCATTGTCTCAATAAATATACTCTCACGTTGTTGAGCATTGTGGGAATTTCTGCACGATGGGTTAGTAAAGATTAAACTACCTGTCTTACTTCTTGCTGGTTGACATAAATTAAAATGGCAGAAAGTCAGTTTAAATGGTAGAAAGACATTTTGCTCATAGTTCATATTACTTTAAACCCAAATCCAATGGGAAATATCTACTATCCAAATACTAGCTTAGGCACAAATTGATACACATTATTTAGTTCAAGTATGGCACCAGGTTCAAGTCAAAGTTAGATAAGCCCACTTTGTACTGACACAGAACTACAAAAACAACTGGCAAATCATTCAAGAAAGAGCACATCAGCTCACTGAAGTCAGAGTATACAGTCCTTTTTGGAAGCTTCTAAACGCAGATGCATTATTTGTAAAGATGCAAACTCCTCTTGAGGCCAGGTGATTCTCCTCACCAATATACATCTAGCCTATGCAGGAGAACCAGAAGAGGAAGGCAGGCAACACATGCAGGACCCTGGTTCTGGTAGATCTGGCACAGACAACAATTTCAGCCTTGAGGACCACATGCAGTGTTGTGTTTAGGCTTCCATAAAAACACACGGGATTACTGGGGGATGGGAAGCCACAAGTACTTCCCTTTCCAGCAATCCCAGATGTTTTAGAACCACTGAGAATGGGGAAAGGAAAAGCCTACTCCTACTAGTGACCCCCCCCCAAAAGATTATTGCTTCCATGCCCCATTACCAACAGGGAAGCAACCATCTCTGACTGCTTCGGGGTTACTGAGGGTGTGGATGATTTAACCACCTCCCCTTCAGAAACCCCAATCCAGATTGCTGCTTCCCTGCTGCCATTAGTGCTGGGACAGTGGCCTTTTCCTGCAGCCTGTGGGGAAAGTGGGTGGGATTTGCATGGGCCGCACAGAGAAGAAATGAAGACTGCATTCAACCTATGTGTTGGCCAACCCTGAGCCAAACTGCCCCTTTCCCACACCTACAGCAACCATGTAAAATGAACTGCCCCACAAGAGAACTGAGATATCATCACACACTTGCAATAGCTGAGATTTGTCTCTTCTAGCGCTCCCTTACCTCATGTTTGTAGGAATTTGTTTTTCACATGTGGGGGTGTTGCTCAATTCAGTCTTTTAAAATCTTGTTTTTCTCCTTGTTCCCCTCTTACTTTCTACCCAAACTCACTTTGCTGGTCTATTTTGTAAGTGTCTTTTAAGGCACATGTACCTGCATATATGATTAAATTTCATTTACTCACTTTGAACCCAGGTGTAAGGCGAGACATAAATCCAAAATAAAATTAATGAATAAATTAGCACTTCATTAGACACTTCATTTCCCAATGTACAAGCAACAATCAGTGTTCAGAACAAAATATTTCATTTATGTTAATCAAGGGTCTTTATACTTATCAGCATTGCAGGACTTTCCCTGAAAACAGCACCACAGTTATCCATAAGAATTCATTTCCCTCCCATTGAACTATACTAAACTAACAGTGCAGTCCAAAGTATGTCTACTCAGAAATAAATCCGACTGAATTCAATAAAATTTACTCCCAGGTAAGTATGTACAGGAATGCAATCCAACTAACTGCCGTCCTCTCTCATATATGAAGGGAGAGAAAACTGAAGATTTTCAAACTTGTGTTCTAAGCAGCATGACAGGACAAGATAAAGTTTTATCCTCTTACAGAAAAATCCTATGCACCATTACTCAGAATTTTCATTATGTTCAACAACATAGGTAGCTGGGTATAGGACTACATCCGTAGAAATTCATTCTGAACATCTTAAATCCTTTGATTTCCCACTATTATAGCGAATTACAACTTGACATTGTGCATTTTATGATATTCCATAATTTAATACATTTCTCATATTCTGTTATAGCTTAGTCTCCGTATCAGTTAAGTAAACCCCAAATCCAAAAGCTACTTGCACACATAGTGAAATCTAATCCATATTACATGTGACTCAAAGTACAGCTGAATATGATGATCATTTTTAGCTGCACTGCCTTTGTTTACATTACGACACTGCAATCAGGTTTGTTTGGGTTTTTCCAGGATCGACACATCTGGATCTTATCGATAGTCAGCTCTAAGAGTTTCTTATATTTTAAAAAGAAAAATCCAGCAAACAGCCTAAGAGAGAAATTAGAAGAATAACATTGAATGGATTGCCACAGGGCAACTGAAAGCTAAATAAGGTATTATATTGCAGCCATGCATAACATTACTTCAACACCCCCTTCTTCTTTTTTGCAAAGATAAAGTAAGACCTAAACCTTTCCCCTGAAACTCCTTAGCCTGAACCTAACCAAGGGGAGATCCTGAAGATTCCAGCTTGGGCTACAAGCCCATTATCATGGGTGTGGGGGAGAGGAAAGAAGACAAATTTGTAGATCATTCCTGAGAATGCTTTTGCAAACTTATTTTCTTGATAACAATATGGGGGGTTCAGCTTCTGAAATTTGCTGAACCAAATGGCAAATCTGATTGGCTTCACAATCTTTAGGGCAGGAGTGCGTGAGAATTCCGTTCTTGATTATTTATTCATTTCATTTCTATGCCACCCAAAAGCTGAAACTCTCTGGGTAGTTCAGAACAATTTGCAAAATCACAAACCACAGATACAAGATAATAAAATAAAACATAAAATTCCAATATACAAAATTGAAAATAATTTAAACACCTAAAAGCTATTTCAATTGGGGTGGTGGTGAAATTTCTATTTTGGGGATGAAATCTCTACACGTTTGACCAGTTTTGCCCTGGCAGATTTCAATCCATTTCCCATCACTGTTGTTGACTCTATCTGTAGCAAGTCTATCCAATATCCAGATTTCTGATTATTATTATTTTTAAAAAATGGTGGCAGCAATTTATGTAAATGATTAGAATCATGGATTTTTTCCTTTCCTTCATGCCTTTAAGTTTGCACAAATGGGGTTGTTTCAAGTACTTGGAGCAGGCTTCAGTGTTCTTGTGAATTTCGTTCTCTTCTAGCAGGTGTCTTTCACAATTGTGAAGGTGCAATTGTTTAAAAAAATACAGATGTGTTTGGGACACTCTGATATCCTTTCTTCATGATTACTAGAAGGAAAAATAATCCTGAAGTAATGTGGGGAGCAATATGTCCCCTTTGCCAACTTCCTTAGGGAAGTGTTGAAGTGGGGAGGACATCGCCAAGTCAGTTCAAGGCTTAATAGCCAGAGGATGACCCTGCCAAAGAGGAGATATTGAGTCCCCCCTTTTCACCTCTGTCTTACTGCTCTGTTGGAAATTTGCATAATTTCTCCACCACCACCACCTCATTATGACCTTATTTGTGTACATTTTAAAAGCCAGGGGAAAAACCCATCCCATCTGTGCAAATTTAAAACATTTCCTAATCGGAATTAAAAAATATACTACAATCTGCCACTGCTTTTGGAAACACTGTGAAATCTCAGTATCACACATCCCTGCTCTAGTATCCACATCCCAATATTAAACATTTGCTCCTCTAAGGACTGTAGATGGAAACAAATAAGTATACTTCCTTATGC
This sequence comes from Elgaria multicarinata webbii, assembly GCF_023053635.1. Lineage (NCBI taxonomy): Eukaryota > Metazoa > Chordata > Lepidosauria > Squamata > Anguidae > Elgaria > Elgaria multicarinata. The sequence goes on along the minus strand of NC_086175.1, from coordinate 21,435,900 downwards.
GATGTAACCTCTCAAAACTACAAATCTTGGAGTTCCTTCTGGGATTTCCTATGCACACACAGGAGTTAAAGGTCCTGTTCAGACAACATACTAAGCCATGGTTAGGCCGCTAACCCTTTTGCAGGAAATGGTTAGTGAGCATGTTTAAACCGTGGTTATGTAGCCAGTATGGTTAGGAATGGTTCACACAACATGCTAAATCATGGTTCACATGACACGCTAAGCCATAATGTTTACCTCAAAATGCTCAACCACAGTGGCTTACCATGTCATCTGAACAGGGGCAAATAGGGCATGGCATTCAACTGGCAGGAGGAGGGATGGACAAGCACCATAATAAGACACTGAACTTCCTAATAAAGTAGGAGCGATTGCTGCTGATATGGTTTATAGAAGGCATGGTTTCTGGAAAGCATAGACAAGCTGACACTAGACCCTAGGGACAGGAATCATCTAAAGGGTGCTGTGTATTAAGTAGACTAAAAAAAAAGTTAGGCAGCCTGAAACATAAGTGCTTAAACAAAGAAACCTAAACGATGCAAATCCTCTGCTTTTTCATGACAGGCTTTTCAACACCCCCCCCCTTTTTTGTCTTTAATTTTTCCAAGCAGAAATGAACAGGAACAAACCTAAATACACAATTTATTAATTTATTTATTACAGTCTTTCTGATCATTTAGGATCTCTATTCAGTACTAACAAGATTATCTATAAAGTTATCACTCATTGTCCTAATAGAGCTTCGGCTATTGGGCAGTATAGAAATGCAATAAATAAATAAATCACGCCATAGAGTTCCATGTGTCTTAGGAGCTTGCTGTGCATTTATCTCAACACTAGCAAATTCAATAAATGGATACCATATTCCATAAAAATATGTGCACACATGTCTCAATTTTATACTGGATCTAGAGAAATGATGCTTAAGCCTAGTCCTTGTCACCACTAGCATAGTTCCAGGAGCAAATCTGCAAGCTAAATATTGGTTGAGAATATTGGGGTGAGGGCATTTTCACAGCCAGACTATTGACAGGGGAAAGGGTATTCGATTTCCCTTCGAGGGCACTTTGCAATGGGAAAAGGCCACTAAGACAATATTATATGCAGATGCAAAGTAACATGTAGTTTTGCAGTGGGGGGGGGAGATAAAAGGAGAAACATCAATAGGCAAAACATTGCATGGCAATTTATTTTGTCTTCACAGACATTTAGTAGACATTTAGTAGACATTTAGTGATTACAATTTAAAAGGGTGAAGCCTGGCATTCTTCAATGAGAAAATCAGCAAGAGCATCGAAGCTGTGCAGATACAATCCTCCCTCGCAAAGTGTGGCTATAGGGGAGCTTTGGACTTGTTCTTGAGTACACACTCAGTGCATGAGATCCCACAGGCCTGGCTGGTACCTTGCTGGTTCCTCATGGGAATTGTGAACCTCCCTAGAATATCCACTAGAATGTTCTACTATAGAAGAATCTTCTACTACTCTCTTCTGAAGAAAGAGATTGTAAAACCTATTGTACTATATGATTTCATAATATTTAAATTATTAGCAGTAACCACTTAGAGATTTTTTAAATATAGTCAGCAATATTAAATCTATTGAATAAAAATAAATAAAACACTAAATAACTTAGCATTTACATCGCATTTGAGTATTCACAGATATCTCTTCAATTCTTGTAACAAGCCTCTGAGGTAGATTAGTATTCTTCCCTTATTGAGGAGGTGGGGCTGAAGAGAATAAGTGATTTGTGTATAACCACTTAATGAACTCATGGCTGCAAGAAGACCTGAAGTGATCCTTTTGGTTCACAGTTCACACCCGTAGCTGCTAATGACATGCTATAGTGCTTTATTGTATAAACGGCTTAAAAAAAACTTGTTTTCTATCAAAAAGTTAGGTTGCAACTATTCCCATTTTACAGATGGAGAACTGAAGCCAATGCAATTTGCCATACATGCTTGCTGAAAGAGGGGATCAAATCCAAATGGCCCCAAGTCTAACATGAATGGACCACAATAGTTGCTGTTTCCCTTAATTTGTTTGCCACTCCAACATTTCACTGCCAACACTGACTGGATACATTTCAAATTAAGACAGAGGGCCCCTAGCCAGAGCTTCCTGCCCCACCTCCTTTCAACCCACAGTCAAACAGCAATACTCACCTAACAGAGCCTTAAATGTATCCCTTATGCAGATGTTTAAAAGCCAAGCCAAGACCATAACTACACAGCTTTAAAAACCATTCCAGAAAAAGGCCCACCCAGGTTTTACAATAGGAATGAATCATTTGATTAAGTTATATGCAGATTGCATTTTGTTTTTGTCTCTTTTTTAAAAAAAAGATTTCCAGGTCGCAGTTCTCCTCACACACGCTTTGCCATACTGTAAATCTGATGGTAATGAGCACAACTTGCCAATAATATTAATATTAATTCTACTCCTTTAGGCTACTCAAGATGAGAGTGAAAGCTTATTATCCCAGGTTTCCCCCACCCCTTCCCCATTTGTCTCCTTCATTTAAACCATACTGTATTGATTAAACCCATGCCCTGACAAGGAGTTGGGAAGGAGGCTCTTTATGCAAATTCAGGAAATTTAACCCAGCCTGACATTTTTTCTGCCCTGGCATAAAAGCAAACCATGAAAACATACAGTAGACAGACCAGCTTTAAAACTAGTTCCAGAAATAAAGACATGTGGTGACCACATGTTAGACAATCATTTCCTTAGACTCCATCCTTATATTACATAGAACATTCAAGCTGGAGGCAGTTTTATTTAAAACAAGCATCTCTCTTCTAGAGAATAAGTTCTATCTTTGCAACTCCTCCTCCTAGATTGTAAACACACAGTTTGTGGAGCTCGCCACACTATTCAGATATCCTCTAAAATAGTCTAAACATTACCTAACAGTGCATGCTTAACTTAAAAATCAACAACACATGGTATTCCTGTCACAGAAGATGGTCACTTTTGTTTCCAAGATTATGGTTACTTTAAGAGCAGTAGTTTTCAAACTGTGTTCCAGGAAACCCTGTGGTTCCTGGAAGCTTATTAGACGTTCCACAAAGAGAAGTTCAATAATGGTGGACAAGCTAAAGAAAACCAGTCTTCTATGGTGCATTCTCAGTCCATACAAGGCAACACGTCCAAGTAGACCAGATCAGTGCTTTGCATGATGCCATTATTCACTCCAGACCATGTCCCAGAATCATCTGCGGGGCATAAGGATTCCCTAACAGACAACTCAATGTGGAAAGAGATCCCTGAAGACATTTGAAATTCACAGGCTCAGTGATTTCTACTACTATAGCAAACCATCACAGGATACAGGAAAAATGTTGCTTCCATCTCTTAAGAAAAGCACAAGGCCCAGTCTTCTAAATTTGTCTGTGCTTCAGTATAGGGAGCCAGATCTCTTCAACTAGTTTGCCACAACATTCATTTGTTCTAGGCTTTGACACGTAAGCCTACTCCTCACGAATGTTTATCCTAGTCTTCTAACGTCTAACACATGGGGCACACAATGAACACCCCAACAAATCATGCCAATGCTATTTCTCTGTCAATATTCTATTAGTTACAAAGCCACTTTTATGGCTCTAGAACCTGTTTTGTAACTTTTTCCTTATCTTCTCTTCCCCCACACCCCCAATCCACGTCTTTCACCTCTTCCTTTCATTCCCCACTCCCTTTTCACAATGTTTTTAATGGGATCTGTAGGCATGGAAAAACACACACACCAAAAATGGCATTGTGTTCTCCACACCTTCTTCTGGTCTTTCTCCTTCTCTGTGATTTTTTGTGGGCTATCTTTACTGTGCATATACAGCGCTGTGCAGCTATGAATTACCATGAATTTATTTTTAAACTTCCATTGCTGTGCATGAACCATCTGCATTCAGTTATGACACACACACACACACACACACACAGGAGAAACATGCAGCATGCTGTCCTTTTTCCTCCACAATTGCAGCACTATAGCGAGCCTTAAGTCATAAGGTCACGCTACAAACACAAATAACAGAACACATGTGCCCATTCAAACTCCTCCTACTTTTCCCACAATTAGAACAGTATGTATTTCCATGTGGCACACCATTGTGTTGTAAACCCAATCAGTGTGTGCCCCTAGAGCAAAGATTGTACTTTGGGGGGGGGGGGGAAATACCAGCACAGAAGAGACTCTCACACAAAAGGAGCTTGAGTGTAGATAGATCCTCCTTAGAATCTACTTTTAGTGATGGTAATTTCCTAGGCTCAGTGAGGTTTTGTAAAAATGGGTGTTTTTCTTTCATACACACCAGATTGCTTTGGGAAAGTTGCCTAGCAACGCTGGCAAAATTATCTTCTCTAAAATAAGAAACCCATAGAAATGAAATGTTCCTTCCAAATTACTATACATCAGGACCAGTTATGGACATGATCTCAACTGTCAGTGGGAGACATGGACGCATGCCTCCACCACAATACCATCCACCCACCATCACGTAATGTAAATGCCAACCAACATTAAATGTCATGTATGTGCACTAGCCTTAAATCTTTAAAAACATTATGTTAAAAAACATTCTTAGAGCAACATAGGTAGCTTGGGGAAGCTAAATACCATCAACATTTATAAGCTGAGATCTTTGCAGGAACAAAAAAAAAATCAGTTTTCTATAAATCCTAGCCTGCCACAAATTCTGGAAAAGAAACCTCCAAATGCAAATCATCACAGACAGACTGACTCGTATATCACATGGAAGTCCAACATTCCTGGTGACCAAGCATCCATCAAATGTCTGTGGTTTTTCAGATCATTTGCCTATTCAGACCTCAGTTGATTTTTAAAAAGCAGGTCACAAGGGCATTTTCCTAGTGAATAAGCAAGGCATGCTATTTGCTAAACATGCATTTTTTGTCAGACTGGGACAGTCAGATTTGTTTGCTCCTTTTCTAACTCCATAAAACTAGGAACACTTGGTGCAGCAATGCTAAGAATTTCTATGTTCTAGCTCATCAATATTTACTACTCTGCACTGGCCTCTTGTTTGACTTGGGAGTGAGCTTCTAACCAGGACTATTAACATTGCTTGTTAAAGCAACAAATGCTCTCAGGGACAAAGTTCTTCTGGCATTTTGGCTTCTCTTTAAGTGGCAGAGTTTAGTCAATGTTCCAAATCAACTCCAGCAGATGAAAATATTATACTCTAAAAAAGAATCGGATGCCTATGGTCCATCTGTGACAATCCTGCACAAATGGGGTCCCATCAAATCAGATATAGCAGCCTATCCATGAATATTGAAATTTGTCAAGTGATGACACCTGCACATACCACTTTCCCCCCCACTCACTAGGCAGACTATAGAAAACAAGAGCTGGACTGTGTTCAGCTTCAATGGTTGCTACTCCTGAAGGTTTGATATAGGGCAACATCCAGCACTCAAACGTATATGACAGATATGGCCAAAGAGATTCTAGACAGCTAGAAAGCAAGTTTGAGGTTTTGTTCTCAGGTTCCAACATTTACAGCATATTCTCTGGAGTTGGGAGGAGGAGAAAAATTAATCCCATCCCTTGTAAACAATATTCAGAAGAATCCAAGTTTGTCTTGGGCATAACTTCTCTTCACCCCACTCCCCACTAGAAGATAGAGACTTACCTTGCTCTTGATGATAAGATTAATCCAGGAAACCTAGTATGTAATGCAAGGACCCCAAACTTCAGCTCCTGCCAAGAATTGCTGGAAAACATTCGTTATTCCCCCCGCCCCCAAGACTGCACACTGAATATTTCTAATGAATTTGCCACATTGAGCTCAAAATGTCATTTGTTAACAGGAATAGTTGAGTTAAGCTTTTAAATGGATTTTTCTTCCCACTAAACACTGAATCTCATCTGGCATCTTATGCCTGTGCCAATTTTGTTAGGATGAAAAATCTGCCAGTAAATTTGACATGGTTGTTTAGCTCTTCAGTAACTTTCTGAAATGTCTGTACTGCCTTTTTCTTTCCATGATGCAGATGGATAATTAGCCAGTCATGTCATTTACTTTGAGAAGTGACCATTGATTCATACCCTACTTTTTGTCACTGACAGCTAAGTAATAGATGAGCAATGGTTTCTTCTCACTGGTGTCTCAAATACTTAATCTTGGGGGGGAGGAGAGAAATAACATCAGTATGTAGTGATTTTGGAAACTGCTTTGGTAAAGGATAGTCAGTGACCTCATTTGCCTTTTTACCTGCAAATAAGGTCTTCTGCAGGCAAAAAGGCAATGCATGAATTGTTCCCACGTACTAGATACAGCTTCATATAGGACAAGGACAGATTTTAAGAGCAGAGGTTCATTGTCAGCAGAATTATTTGTAGCAGCTCTTACGATAATAGTACAGACTGAATGTTATGCTTTGTATTTTCTCAATATTAAATCTAGTCACAACTTTTGGTCATTGTAGGATGCTGCATTGTTTTCTTCAATTGTATAAAATAAAATAAAAAACGGTATGCACCCAGAAAGCTAGCATGCCAAGAAGACTCCTAGGCTAGAACTCCCTTGATGTACACGGGACAGAGAAAAGCCCCCAGGACCATGATATAGTTCTATAGAAGTTATGCATGTTTGGTCCTGTAAAACATCTTCGAGATGTAAGACTACCTGGGAGTCACAGGTTTGCTGCTTTGAGCTTTTTGTAGAGTGAGGCGCATCAGTGAAATAAAATCAAAATAATGCAAGATTTTAAATGCAGACAAAGATATCTATATCAAGCGATTTTTCTGATCATGTAGCCCAGATCTAACATTTATTTATTTATTTATTTACATTTATATACCGCCCCACAGCCGAAGCTCTATGGGCGATTCACAAAAGCTAAAAACAGTAAACTTTAAAAATATACAAATTTTAAAAACCATCAGAGACATGATGGTTAACATTTAACCATCAGAGACATGATGGTTTAAAAACATTTGCACTATCCTGACGTGGTAAGTATAGTAATGCACTTTTTAAAGCTAGTGCAGAATGCAACTCACACAAGCAGAGTTTTTCAGGAAGTCCAGTGTCAAAAACAAAGAAGCTGATCTCAAGATGAAAGACCACACAGACAAAGATCAGTGGTGCTCAACTAAGTCCTTTACTGTGCAGTATCATTACAGCATGGCAGTGCAGCAGTAGATATTTACATCAATATACACAATGACTTTTACTCTAAACCTAACCCTTCTTCTCCACACTATCCATAGTCCATATTCTTCTTTATAGTCCTTTGAGCCAATCAGTTAGTGGCTTTCTTACCATGTGGTATTATTACATCAGCTTTACCACACTCTTTGTGAGTCAGCAAACCATTCCAGCTGCTCTTAATTAGTCACCTGACTGTAGGTGCAATAATCACTTTGGCCATGAAAATACCACCAGCTAATCTGGATTTCTCCTTATGTGTCATAATGGCAGAAAAACCTCTAGTCACTTTTTGGCTCACTCACCCAGAAACCTGACACCCCTCCTTTTTTCTGTACATTTGCACACTTATGCAACCTGCTCAGCCATGCCAAGCTGTTTGACAAATTTTCTGTGCTTCAATACTGTTAGGGGTTTTGTCATGATGTCTGCAGTGTTATCCTCGCTTGCACAATAAGTTAAATCAATTAACCCCTCTTGTACAGCCTGTCTAACATTGCAGTATCTGATATCTGTATGTTTACTTCTAGTGTTAACTCTTTCAGAGTGTGCCATCTGAATACATGTTTGATTGTCTTCAAAAACTGTCACTGGATATTCTACATCCAATCCAAAATCTTTTAGCAATTGCACAAACCAAATCATTTCAGTGCACAATTCTGAGACTGCAGCAAATTCAGCTTCAGAAGTTGATAATGCTACCACATTTTGTTTTCTAGTTTTCCAACTAATTAATACATTTGCATATTTAATAACAAAACCTGAGGTTGATTTTCTATCCTGAAAATCTCCCGCCCAGTCGCTGTCTGAAAAACATTGAAAAAACAGTTGCTCTGTGGGCTTGATCATCAGAGCTGTGTCAATAGTTCCTTTTAAATATCTTAAGATTCTTTTTACACCTTGCCAGGCACTGTAAGTAGGTTTTGATGAGAACCTACTTAAAATACCCACTGCATTCGCAATATCTGGTCTAGACCACTGTGCCAAATATAACAAACTTCCAATTGCAGATTGATACAAATCTGTTTCCTCAAATTCTGCATCATTACTGTTGCAAACAAAACCTGATATCATTGGTGTCTTTACAGGTTTACTTTTTTCCATGTTGTATTTGGCTAACAGGTTTTTTATCTTTTGCTTTTGGCTTATCACATAAGCCCCTTCTTTCTTTGAAACTTCCACCCCAAGATACTCTTTCATTTTTCCCAAATTCTTTAACTTGAAGTGCTTGCCCAATTGTTTCTCAAATCTTTCCATTTGATCTTTTGTTTTGGCCACTAAACAAATATCATCAACAAATATTAACAACCATATTTGTTCCTCATTTTCATTTCTAGTATATAAGCATGAATCTGCCCTGCTATTTTTGAACCTCATAGATTCAAGAACCTCATGTAAGCATTTGTTCCAATTTCTGGCAGATTGCTTCAGTCCATAAATTGCCTTGTTGAGTTTGTATACTAAACCTGGTGTTGGGCTTTCATAACCAGGGACCTGCGCCATGTAAATGTCTTCTTTCAAATCAGCATTTAGATAAGCTGTTTCTATGTCAAAGTGATATACTTCACATTTTTTAATTGCTGCAACCGTTAAAGCTAGCCTCATCGATTCAGGCCTGGTTGTAGGACTAAACGTTTCATCATAATGAATGTTCTTCCTTTGTGTAAATCCCTGTGCCACGAGTCTGGCTTTATATTTTGTCTCTCCAGACCCTAACACCTTTTTCTTATACACCCACCTACAACCAATGGCTTTTTCTCCCTTTGGTAACATAGTTGGTGTAAAAACATCATATTTTGACATACAGTCCATTTCTACTCTCATGGCCTGAACCCATTTTTCCCTTTCTGCTTCAGGCAGTTTCTTAACTTCTTCAAAATTCTCAGGTTCATAGGAGACTTGACAAATTCTGATTTGGCCAGCAGTAAATCTATCCGGTGGAACACCCTTATTGCTCCTTTCTGAGCGTCTGGGTCCTAATGATGTGCCAGCTTCCTCCTCCTCTTTCTTGGAGCTTGCAGTAGAGTTACTACTGCTACTCCTGCTGGAAACATCTCTTTGCTCCTCTTCTCGTTTTGGAGTTTCTAAGTTCTTTTCTTCAGTTGGCAACAAAACCTCAGTTCCATGAAGCCTCCCCCAGCTGCTGTGCTCTTCAAAGCTTGCAGATCTGGAGATAACAACATTGCTGCCTCCTGCTGAGAATCTGTATGCTTTGGAGCCAGGTGCATAGCCCAGAAACCTCAACCTTCTGGCTTTTGCCAGCCCCTTTCTCCTTGCAGCTTTTGGGATGTTAACCCATGCATAGCTGCCAAAAACTCTCAGGTGTGCTAGAGATGGCTTTTTTCCAAACATGAGGTAATAGGGGGTGTTGTTAATTGAAGAACTCCACAACCTATTAACCACATAATTGGCAGTTAGCATTGCTTCACCCCAGAAGTGGGCCTGAAGCCCCGAGTCTGCCATCATTGAATCTTTCATGGTTTGAAGAACTCCATTTCTACGCTCAGCCACTCCATTTTGCCATGGGGAATGAGGTGCAGTTCGCCTGGCTGAGATCCCTTTTCTTTTTAACCACTTCTGGAAAACATCAGCCATGAACTCACCTCCTCTGTCTGACTGCAATTGCTTAACTCTGGTTGAGAATTTTCTCTCCACCCAACTCAGCCAATTTTGGAACACCTTAAAGGTTTCACTCTTATTGTGTAGCAAATAACAAAACCCATATCTGCTATAATCATCTACCAACACCAGGACGTACCTTGCCCCTCCTAGTGTCTTATCCAATGGCCCAATTAAATCTGCGTGAACTAATTCAAAAATTTGTTTTGTGACTCTATCACTCTTCTTTCCAATAGGGGCAACTTTGGATTTCGCCAATTTACAGGTGGTGCAGTCAAGAAATTGGTCACATGCTTTTACCTTCAAACCAAGACACGCATCTGGCATCTTGCTTAACACTTTAAAGCTAGCATGCCCCAAGCGTCTATGTAACAGGTGCACACAGTTATCATGCATAGGCTTATTTTCAAAAACAGATTTTACATCTCCAGAAACATTAGAACCTTTTTGAACCATTTCATACAAATTGTTTCTTAATTCTCCTTTAGCTAGCAGATTATTCCCTTCTAGTACTTTGCATTGCTTGTCAGAAAACAAAACAGTATACCCTTCTTTATCCAAACAAGATACACTAATCAAGTTGTACTCTAAAGACGGTACACAAAGCACATTATTTACATTTTTACCAAGACAAGGGATAAATAAAGAACCTTCACCAAGGACATTGGAAGGTTTTCCATCTGCCAGCGTCACTGATTTCTGGTGTGGAGAATGCAAACTTGCAAACAGCTCCTTTCTGTTTGCAATGTGCTGGCTGGAGCCACTGTCCATTAGCCAAACGTCATTGGGCTCTTCTACAGCAATCTTAACCACGGAGATCTTGGGCCTCACTTTCTTCTTTTGTGGTGCAGGCTTTTTCTCCGCTGGTACTGGACAGTCTCTCTGCAGGTGCTTTCTTGATCCACAACGAAAACAACACTTAACAGCAAACGCCTTATTTTCATCCTGGGTCGCTGCCAATTCGGTGGAAGAATACTTTGGTTTGGCAGACTGCCTCACGCTCCCATTACTGGACTCAAGCCGCTTATCATCTCTCTGACTTTGCTCTTCTATCAAGCGCCCAGTTAAGTAATGGAGTGTGAGCTGAGTCTCTGGCATAGCCTCCAAGGCTAGGACAAAATTGTCCCATGAATCATCTAAGGAACTGAGTACTACATATACTTTATGTGACTCTGCAAAGTTCATGCCTCGCTCCTCCAAGTCCATAAACAGCTTCCGCATCAGGTTGATGTGGTCAGACACACTTGACCCTGACTGCAGACGTGCTCTATACAACTTGCGAGTTAGCAAGACTTTACTTGCAGCAGTGTCTTGCACATAGATTGCTCTCAAGGCGTTCCAACATGCTTGTGCTGAAGTTAGCCCTCTCACATGGATCAGCTGGCTGTCTTCCAAGCACAGAATAATATTTGCTAACGCCTTCTCATTGTTCCTTTCCTCCTCTTCATCTGGCTGGGCTGGGGGATTGCTTACAGCATTCCACAGATTCTCCCTCCGGAGATAGTGCTCTATTTTGCAGCTCCAAGCCAGATAATTAGTCTCATTTAGATGATTCAACGGCATGCCTGTAAAAGCCATAGCTGCAACTTTCTCACAAACTGCTCTTGAGATGCCTTGCTCCTCAACCCCTCCTCGGCACAGCAAACGACACTCACCAGACTGCAGTTTCGAGATGCCACCTCTTCTTTGAGATATCACCAACTCTCAGTCTTTGCACTGGAAGCGGTCTGGGCCCATAACCCAACACTGACGTGGTAAGTATAGTAATGCACTTTTTAAAGCTAGTGCAGAATGCAACTCACACAAGCAGAGTTTTTCAGGAAGTCCAGTGTCAAAAACAAAGAAGCTGATCTCAAGATGAAAGACCACACAGACAAAGATCAGTGGTGCTCAACTAAGTCCTTTACTGTGCAGTATCATTACAGCATGGCAGTGCAGCAGTAGATATTTACATCAATATACACAATGACTTTTACTCTAAACCTAACCCTTCTTCTCCACACTATCCATAGTCCATATTCTTCTTTATAGTCCTTTGAGCCAATCAGTTAGTGGCTTTCTTACCATGTGGTATTATTACATCAGCTTTACCACACTCTTTGTGAGTCAGCAAACCATTCCAGCTGCTCTTAATTAGTCACCTGACTGTAGGTGCAATAATCACTTTGGCCATGAAAATACCACCAGCTAATCTGGATTTCTCCTTATGTGTCATAATGGCAGAAAAACCTCTAGTCACTTTTTGGCTCACTCACCCAGAAACCTGACATATCCAATACATCTAGAGTCTTTATGATCCAATGGATTGACTATACAGTAGTAGATGCCTTAGGATCCTGTTCACCTTAGGTTTCTAAGTAGCATAATATTTTGACTTTTCTTCTCAAGTAAAGACAATAGCAGTCTGTAAACAATAAAAAAACCTTATGTTTGTCTTTACTTTCTTCATCTGATGATATATGGCAGTGGAAACTCAAATACTATAAAAGTTACTTTAGTATAGCTTGCTGTACTTGCTTAAAGTTAGCTCTGTTTTACATTCATCTCCCCCTCAAACATTTGTGCTGCTGTGGCTACAATGAAGAAATTGTGCAGTTAAAATACACCTTGCAAGAATGTCTTAATCACAAATCTAGTACATTCATAAGTATCGTAAGCCCTTTATCAAATTTAAGTCATTGGTGGATAGTGCAAACTTAGCATTCTTGAGACTTCAGTCAGACAGGTATCCAATTTCAGTAGATGCTTTGTGTCAGTTTACCACGGAGGCCAAACAATAGTAAATAAGGTTTTACATTTAGTTAGTGAATTACTTACTTTGAGATTTTAGTTTGTCAAATATGACTATTTGGACCATTCACATATGGACTGTTCAAAAACTATTACCAGTACATAGGTAGGAGAGAATAGATTCCTTCTCCCCCGTCCCTTGCTTGCCACAATACCCTTCCTCTTGAAATCAGCTCTGTTGTAGAGGACAAACGGTCTGAAGGTGTAAGGAATGGCAGCTGCTCGACTGAAATCCAGAGGCACATGCCTCCAGACTTAAAGAAGTCTTCACACATGACACAAAGAAATGCCTTTAAGTCCCTGTTCTGCTATTTTTGGCATATGTGGAATGTTTGTTACTGTGGGACAGGAAGCAGAGACATCCCATTTTAAGTGCTCTAGCCAATGTAGGTTTTACATTAACGCTGCAGAATTATTTAAGCAAACTTCAATTTAATCTTGATATATCAATGTGCTCTTTGGGCCAAACAAACATGATACATGAACAGGATCACCTGCTTCTCTTTTTCTTTTTAAAAGCAGCCATAGAGGGAACCAAACTAGATTGGATTGGTGCATTGAACAGGGTGAGGAGATAAATCCTGTTCCTCTGCTGGGGAAAACAGGAGGTACCAGCATGGTATCTGTATCCTTCCCCGTCAGATAAATGGTAGTTTCCCAATAACGGGGTTAAATCAGCAAATTCATGTGAAAGGATTAAACACACACAGCCCCACAAGCCTGATCTGCATCATACCCTATCCCACCTAAAGTATGTTTCTAAATTTTAAAAGCCTGCAAGAGATTGTTCTGTGCATTGGCACAAGAAAAAACTTGCCCTTCTATATCATGGACATTAAAAAATCTGTTTACTAAACAGCCAACTGAAATACTGCACCTGCCTGTGAAACTGTACTGCTACAGCCTAGTATCCAACTTTTCAAAATTTAGATCGTAGGTTTGGGTCTGCAGTGCTCCAACCCTGTACCTAGGAACCTATTTCCAGTATTTCTGTATCCACCAGCCTTCTACAAATACTGGTATCCAAGAACCTGTTTCCTAATTGCAATACTTTGCAACCCAAGTCTTGACAAAGAATCATTGCAGTTACAATGTTTTGTCTTCACTGCTTGATGACCTGCTTGCCTATCTAGTAACCAGACAATGCCTTACAAAACTATCCCTTCAGAGGCCCCATGTCACAGGAAGAAATAGAGGACAAATTAACAAATAAAGAAGTTGCCCTGAATCGCTTTTCTAAATCTGGCGAGACACATCCAAGCCGTCATTATTATTACTATTAATTTCATTTCTATATCGCCTCATAGCCCAAACTCCCTGGATAGTTTACAACTTTTCATAAAAATACAAAATACAATTTAATAAAAATAGTCTAAAAAATTAACACCGAACACTTAAAATAATATAAACAGCTAAAAACAATTTAAATAAAAAATGTTTTTCTTAATAATCCTGTTCTAAAAGAACCAACATAGATGCCTCCTCATATCCCATTAATTGCTTGGGAGAAGAGGGTGGCTTTTACCTGGCAGCAAAAACATCAGTGTTGGTGCCAGGCGGGTCTCAGTGGGGAGCTCATTCCAAAGTTGAGAGGCCACCATTGAGAAGACCCTCTCCCTTGCTGCCACCTTCCAAGCCTTCCCTGGAGGTGGCACTTGGAGGGAGACACCAGATGTTGATCGTAGTGTCCAAGTACATTCAGGTTGAGAAAGGTGTTCCATCAGGTATTACAGTCCTGAGCCAGGTAAGACTTTATAAGTTGAAACCCACACCTTGATACAAGAAGTCCAGAATTGGTCTTCTATGTTCAGACCTTCTGGTGCCAGTTAGTAATGTAGCATCTACATTTTGCACAAGCTGCAGTTTCTGAATAGTCTTTGAGGGCAGCCCCATATAGAGTGCATTGCAGTTATCTAATGTAAGGAGAGAAGCTCACTCATTGAAAAGCATGCTCATTGCAGCACTTTCAGCCTGAAGTTCGTTTTTATTGAAAGCTTTGCCTTGAATGAAAGTAAAGTCCATATACTTCCAACATGTTAGTGACATCTGTTTTAAGAAATATACCTGACATTCTGGGAGATATTCAATAGCACGAATTGACCTGTGCAAAATTTTAAACTATTATAATTGCATTTGAACTATTGTAATGTTTACATTTAAACATGTGCACTCTTATTACTCTCAGCTACACTGTGGAAGTTCTCTCTACACTTTTATTAAAAAACTCCACATTTACACTTGTATTTCACTATTTCATATTTAGAATTTTATTGCTGTTCCCACCTGTGAATCAATGCCAACAGAATAGAGGGCCTATTTTGTAAGTGTTATTATTACCACATGTTAACATGCAAGACGATGATGGTTTTGACTACATTCTTCAAGTGAATTTTCAGCAGTGTCAAGGATATCATCTTCTACCAACTGCTCTGGCTTGAAAGTGACTATTAAGAAATATTAAAGGTGTAGCCAATACAAGGCAGACATTGGGTAGGAATGTATAAAAAATATTTCTTGAGCCAAAAGATGTAACTATTATTGGGCCTAGCCACTTCACGAGGAGGTCAATTTGTGGAGCAAAGTATACTGGACAACCTTCTGGAGAGCAGAGTAACCCAGGGAATACAGAAGTTTGCCATCTATGGCCAACATTACTATAGAAATCTGTTTCCGGGCGGTTTGCATATCCCCTTGGGAAAACTGTCATGATTTACTCTCTGCAGCTAACGCTATGATTACACTCTGCATTCCAGCACACCTGCTGTGTAAGGAAGGCTGCCTTTGCATTTCCCATGTAGGAGCTATAAACCTGTAAGCTCAAATACTCAAAGTCTCTGTGTAGGGAATTTTTTCTTGCCAAAGCAGGTCAAGCCATAAGAGTACATTAAAATTCCATTTCCTGAAACAGAAGAAGAGCCGGACGAAAATGTCACAAATGTATTTTTCTTTTACAAACCTTGTCAAGTGAGCACCATAATTCCTGAAGTTGGAAAAAAATCTGCAAGTAGTTAAATACCTAAGAGAGCATGTTTAGACAGAAAAAAGGCCTACATCGGAGTTGTAGGACTTTTTTCTGTCTAAATATGCATAGGATTGTACTCTAAGCATCACTTCTAAAAAAACCTGCAAAAGTACAGAAATGTCTGCAGCTATTGGTGAAAAAGTGTTCAGACGTTAACTTCTACTGAACTAAACAAGACACCTTGTTAATTTTATATTGCAATACCTCTTCCAATTACATATTCTGAATTCCAAGAATGTGTTAGGCACTTTTCAGGAATCGGTTGTCAAGTCTCTCCCGCAGGTGTAAGTGTTGGCAGGAGCACACTAGTTCAAATTGACAACTGAATTACCCCCTGAAGAACTGCTTACAGATCCAAACCCTACTACAAAATTCAATATATGCTTTGCTAAGTGGAAAGGAATGTACCCGCCATCCCATTGTTCATTTGAGGACATTTAAAGGGAAATTTGATACTGGACCTAAAGGCCATCTTTTTTAGCATCTGCACCTGAGTAGGATTCACCATTTACTGCATTCTTAAAGGGAACCTCCCAATAAGAACAGCCTGCTCATCCGGACTTAGAAATTCTCAAGTTTCTAGTTTAAACTTTAACAGGAAATACAGCTTTCTTGGAGTTACCATGTATAATATAACAGCTACTCATTCCATTCTAGTGAAGCGTGAAGAGGACATCCATGATACCCACTGTATGCTCTAAGGAAACAAGGGATGTTGGAACACTTTAAAGACCAACAAATTTGTTATGGCACAAGCTTTCTTCAACTACAAAACTCTTATTTTTGCTGTAACATACTTAACATGGCTACCTCTTTGGAAATTGTTACATTCCAGAGGAACTAGACATCCCCAAATAATAATCACACTTTTACATTAACGAACACACTAAAGGATATATTGAGGTATTTGGCAACCACAATGAAACACCAACAGCCCTAACATATATGCACATGTATTCTAAAGTTAGTCCCACCAAACTTAAGGCTTATCGCCAAGTTAGGGTATATTATTAATTTGTTAATTGTAAAGGAACTCCGATGCAATTTCCATCAAATCGAGGCTTTATTTGACCAAGGACTCTCAGAGTGACAGGGCTGGACTCACAGACCTAAAACCAGCACTCAAATTATCAGAGGAAGGCCAGGGAGACTCGTAAATAAATTTGCAAGCTGCACAGTCTGGACTCCATCCAGTTTTACTGAATTCACACCACTCCGCAAAGTAGGTTAGGGGAAGCACCACCACAAAAGGTAAAGGGCCAACCTCCCTCTAAACCCACTGTAATTCAAGAACTAAACGAAATAATAGAAGGATGACTCTGCACATACAGGGAAGGCCCATTACCTCATCCAGTAACACACACACCCCTTCCCCACCTATCTGGGATTCATACTATGGTAGTTTGATTAAGCATCAGCCAGCCACTCCCTTCCTTCGAAATGAACTGCTACACAAAAAGCCTGTCAAGAGTAAATCATTTCTGGAATGTAAAGCTCCCAGACTCAATAACTTTGTTTTGATGAGCACAAGAGTTAAAAAAAGGGGGGCGAAGATGAAAAGGTCCCCCCACCTTTTACCTGCAACCCACCCCAACAAACCCTCGCTCTTACCTCCATCCATCGGCGAGCTTCAGCAAACGCTCCATCGCAGCAGGCGCCCTCGGCATCCTGTCTTTCTTCCATGGCTGGCAAGAGAAGAGAGCTATTGAGGTGTTGAGGAATGGCGGGGGGGGGGGCGCAGAAGTGGGAAACAGAGAGCCACTGTCAAAATGTTTGCTATTGGAGAGGGGGGAGAAGAGCGAGAGAAGCATACCAGCCACCCACCCCCCACATACCCCGGGAAGCTTATCTCTAAAGCACTCCCCTCTTTCTCCTCACATGTAGTTCAGGGCTTTGTTAAAAGTTTCGGAACTATAAATAGACTGCGTGGGGTGGGGTGGGGGTGAGAGCGGAAAAGGTCTGTTCAAAGTATCCTTCTGAGGGGAAGCAAATAGGGGCGAGGCGTTAATTGGAGGCGTCTTTGAAGGGAAGCGTTTCTCCTGTAATACTAAGCCGCCTCCTCACCGTTAGCTCAGGGTAGAGCCGAAGAGCTCTTTAATGCCGGGCTACTCCGTCGCTTCCAGCCCCTCCGACGCTACTATTAGCGCCCCACAACAAGTCGGGGGAAAACGAATTCTAGCCCACAAAACCGCGGCTCTGCTTGCAGGGGCGCCGAACGCCCCTCGCACTTGCCGGCTGCGCGCTGCCCTCGCCGACCGGGGAGCTCCTCCCGTGGCTGACAAGCAAAGAGCTCTCCCGCCCTTCCTCGCTCACTTTCCGTCTCGCCCCGCTACGAAGGCAGACCTACCTCCACCGCTCCTACCTCCGACTGTTTCTTTGTCGACAGCAACACAGTTAGTTGCCTTGCAAACTTTCTTAAACTTCCCGGGAGGCAGAGTCGTGGCTTCCACCTGGCGGTAGGTAAGAGAACCGCATTCGACGCGCTGAAAGGTTTATTTATTTGTTTTCAGCGCTTAATGAGGGGAACAGGCGGCGCCCTCTCTCGGCGGAAAAGCGCTAGCGCGGATTGATTCCACTTCATTAGGGGGGTAATGTTTTGGCAAACGTGCGCTAAGAAAAGGAAAACCCTTGCTGGATCCGACTGAAAGCCTAATAGTTTCCCAAGTGCAAAACGGCACCGTCCACCTACAACAAGAAAATATCAGCAGGTTTGGTAGTTAAAATTAAAAATCTTTGGGAGGGGGAGAGAGGAAAGGGACCGTTAAGGGGGCAGATAAGCCTCAAAACATCCCAAATTAAGGACTAAGCATGTTCACTAGTCACAGGATGCTGAGTGTTCATGGCGGAATGGAATACAGAATCCTGGAAGAAGGCAGGAACACTCCACACTGAAAGGTTTTTTTAAATTAATTTTTATTAATACATAAAACATTATACAATATAATCAATATGCACATTCAATTATATTACTTACTCAACAAAAACACTCCACACAGCGACATTTTGTTGCTGGTCTCGCTTATCATGGCCTGTGGCTATTCCAAGTTTTTGAGGGAACCCTCAGTGGCCCTGTTCAGAAGACGCCTTAAACCACAGCTTTAACCACAGTTGTTAAGCCAGAAAGCTGAGCTGTGTTCAGAAGACACCTTAAACCATGGCTGTAACCAAAGTAACTAAGGCAAAAAGCCTTAGTCACTGTGGTTAAAGCCGTGGTTTAAGATTTGCGCTCATTCACATTTTTATACATTTCTCCCATGGCTCCCCACACCCCAGTTGTTGCTATTATTAACATTTTTACCCCACTTTTCAGCCAAAAAAAGGCTCCCAGAGTGGCTTATAACAAATAATAATACGACAGCGCCAGCCTTCAAGATTACAATTTTGTGAACTTCCTTTTGTAAAATGCCCAGAGAGCTTTGGCTATGGGGTGGTATAGAAATGTAATAAATAATAATAAAGAGGAAAAGTGCCTTGTAGATTGCCTTGTTTAAGTGCCTTGTAGAGAAATTTGTTTTGTTCTTTTTTCAAAAGGATCCAGATCTGCTACTGCTCACAATGATGCACCATACAGTTTTCTTGGGGAAAACTGTGAGCCTCTTTCCATTCCACCGTCACATTGTTTTTCCTCTTTTGAGGTACATGTGGTGAGGCTTTTCACTCCATTGCGACTGCGGATTGCAGTTCTGTATCGCCCCCCAGGCTCGTCCTCAAAATTTATCTCTGATTTTGATTCGTGGCTGTCCTTTTTCCTCTCTGATAACTGTCCTACTCTTATTTTGGGTGACTTCAATATTCATGTGGATGACCCTCAAGACGCTGCAGCTCTACGATTTCACTCATTATCTTCCTCTTATGATCTTAAGCTTTCGTCTGATGTACCCACACATTCCCTTGGACACTGTCTGGATCTTGTTCTCACTCGGAATTGCTCTGTTTTGGACTTTTCTACTGCTCACTTTCCATTGTCAGATCATCACCTAGTTTCTTTCAATATTACTCATAATCCTCCTCCTTCACGTCCCGCTTCTCGCTCTTGTCGTGACTTGCAATCTATCAATTATAAGGCTTTTTCTCAGTCTCTAGCCTCCTCTCTTCCTTCTGTCTTTTCGGCTGTCTCCTTGGACTCAGCTGTCTCCTTCTTTAATTCCTCCTTATCTTCAACTCTTGATAATCTTGCTCCATCTACAACTCGGATAGTTTGCCCTTCTCAACCCCAACCGTGGCTCACCTCTTTCCTCCGCTACCTTCGCTCTTGTTCCCGGGCAGCTGAACGCCTTTGGCGCAGGACCAGGGACTGGGCGGACTTTGTCCATTACAAATTTGTACTCTCCTCTTTCTCTTCTGCCATTTCATTGGCCAAACAGCAGTATTACTCAACGTTGATCCAGTCAAATGCTAGGCATCCTCAGCGGCTCTTTGCGTCCTTCAATTCTCTTCTGAAGCCTAATCCACCATCTCTCCCCGCCTCTCTGTCTGCTAATAACTTTGCCTCTTTTTTCAATGCTAAAATCCAAACTATTCGCTCTGATCTGGCCAGCTCTGCTCCTCTTCCAGTTCCTGTTCCTCATCTGTCAGTTCCTCCTGCAAATTTCTCTGCATTTCCTTCGGTCTCAGCTGATGAACTGTCTACAATACTGCGCTCTTCAAAGCCTTCCACTTGTTCTCGTGATCCGATTCCTTCTCGCGTCTTTATTAATCTTATCCCTGCTATCCTCCCTTCCTTGCTTCATATTATTAATTTTTCTCTGTCCTCTGGTTCATTTCCTTCTGCTTTTAAACATGCTACAGTCTCTCCTATTCTCAAGAAACCTACTCTTGATAGGCTATCTCTGTCTAACTACCGACCTGTCTCTTTGTTGCCGTTTGTTTCAAAGATCCTGGAGCGTGTGGTCTACTCTCGTTGTCTTGATTTTCTTTCTAGTAACTCTGCTCTGGATCCTTTTCAATCTGGATTCCGTCCTTTGCATTCCACTGAAACAGCCCTTACTAAGATTACCAATGATCTTCTTACTGCCAAGTCTAAAGGCCATTATTCCGTTCTTATTCTCCTTGATCTAACTGCAGCCTTTGACACAGTTGATCATGATCTTCTTTTAGATTCCCTTCATGACCTTGGATTTTGTGGCTCTGTCTATAACTGGTTTGCCTCCTATCTAGAGGGTCGCTCTTTCAGCTTATTGGCTAATGGCAGCTCGTCTTCTTCTTTTCCCCTTTCAGTAGGGGTTCCCCAAGGCTCGGTGCTTGGTCCGTTGTTGTTTTCTTTATACATGTTGCCCTTGGGTAATCTTATTCAATCTCATGGCCTCCAATATCATCTGTATGCCGATGATACACAATTATATCTTTCATCTCCGGATCTTTCTCCTGATGTTCACGATCGTATCTCGGCATGTCTTTCAGATATCACAGCTTGGTTGCTTCATCGTCGTTTGAAACTTAATATGGCAAAGACTGAATTGCTTGTTTTTCCTCCTAAACCTTCTCCTCATCTCTCATTCTCTCTTACTGTCAATGATGTTACGCTTACTCCAGTCAAGGAAGCTCGTAGTCTTGGCTTATATTTGATTCCTCGCTCTCCTTTGTTCCTCATATTGAGGCAGTAGCTAAATCCTGTCGTTTTTTCCTGTATAATATTGCCAGGATTCGATCATTTTTGTCTGTCTCTTCTGCCAAGACTCTTGTTCATGCATTGGTTATTTCTCGGTTGGACTACTGCAACCTTCTTCTCATTGGCCTTCCTTCTTCTCACATCAGTCCGTTGGTTTCTGTTCACCACTCTGCTGCTAAGATCATCTTCTTGGCTCACCGCTCTGACCATGTAACTCCACTTCTGAAATCTCTTCATTGGCTTCCAATTCACTTCAGAATCCAATATAAACTTCTCCTGTTGACCTACAAAGCTTTTCACTGTCTAGCTCCTTCCTATCTCTCCTCTCTCATCTCACACTATTGCCCCGCTCGTGCTCTTCGCTCCTCTGATGCCATGTTTCTCACCTGCCCAAGGGTCTCTACTTCCCTTGCTCGGCTTCGTCCATTTTTTTCTGCTGCCCCTTATGCCTGGAACGCTCTTCCAGAACATTTGAGAACTACAAGTTCAACCACAGCTTTTAAAGCTCAGCTAAAAACTTTTCTTTTTCCTAAAGCTTTTAAAACTTGATTTTGTTCTGACTTTATACTGTTAGTTTTACCCTACCCTGTGCCTGTTTACCCTACCCTGTGCCTGTTTGCTTTCTCTTCCCCTCCTTATTGTTTTATTATGGTTTTATTAGAATGTAAGCCTATGCGGCAGGGTCTTGCTATTTACTGTTTTACTCTGTACAGCACCATGTACATTGATGGTGCTATATAAATAAATAAATAAATAATAATAATAATAATAATAATAATAATAATAATAATAATAATATAGTTCTAAGTCTAGATCATAAAACTCCCCAAGTAGAGAGGTTAAAGAGTGTGTGCTGAGAGCTAAGAAATCCCTGCTTCAGATCTGCCCTCTCATGTGCACATTTTTGGGAATTGGTCTCACTGAACTCAATTCAGAGTATTTGGCTGTAAATAGCCTTAGGCAAACCACTAGGCTTTTATTCTCTTGTTCTAAGCACCACTGAGATGCTATATATAAACAAATTTGAGCACTTGAAAGTAGAGCCAAAACCCAATAAAAGAAAAATAAACCCCAATCTTCTGGGTTTGTTAACTTAATTTAATTGCATGAATTTGCATATGGGTAAAAACAATTTCTGAAGCAAGTCATTCTTCCTTGCGTATGAGAGATGGTATCCTTTTTAAAGATGGTATTTACAAATTTTATAAGCACTCCTGGTTCTCCCAGCCGCCATTCATTTAGCAGTGTCCTGACTTTTGTGCATTCCCCTCACTTCCATTCTGAAAGGCTGAAATGCTTCTCCTAAGGCTCAGTGATCGGCAGTAAGAGTTTTAAGCCACGACAGGAAGCGCCATCCGACGAGCGTTTTACTGCACGCTGGTTACTGGGCACTCACGGGTTGCTCACATGACACCATCTGTCTCTCTTGCGCCCCTTCTGGCCTTCCTTGCACCGCAAAAACCCCAGAAAAAGTCCGGTTGCTGCTCTCTCCTGCTGAACTGAATGGGCCTCGTTACTTCCTGTTTTCAGGAAGGGACGGGGGCCGCACGTTTAGACCTAGATGTGATGGGGCTTAGGCTGGTGTATTTTGGCTCCCATCCCTTTGCCTTCAGCCCTGCCCAATGCTAGAATGCCGCCCCTGAGGGCTTATCAAAAATTGAATTCAGCTCTCAAGCTAAAAGAAACCCCCCCCATTTAAAAACAACAACACAGAGCACCCTTCTATAGTTCATTTTCTTTAATTTTAATTCATCTAACCGATTAAGAGATTAAAAGTTGCAGTCTTAAGTAAAATAACTCCTTTAGCATTTACATAGTTATTTAGCGTTGTAATATAGCACAGCTGAACAATGCAACCCTATGCCTATTTATTCAGACATAAATCCCACTGTGTCCAGGTTTAACTCCCTAGTTAGTTTAGACTGCAATCCTAAACTTGTATGGGGGTGGTTGGTGGATCATAATTATATACACACGCTTGTTTTTATCACATTGCAATTATTTATTTATTTATTACACTTATATACCGCCCCCATAGCCAGGGCTCTCTGGGTGGTTTACAGAAATTCTAAAATTAAGATAAAAACAAGTATACAAAATTTAAAATTCTAAAACACAGAACATACACACATAAAACATTAAAAACCGTTAAAAAACGAAACATTTGGGTAGGCTAACTCAGTCTTTTTAATAAACAATATACAAGGTAGAGTAGGGGTAACAAAATTCTGAGAAGAGGTGGACCTATTGCTATCCTCTTTTAACTCTGTTACATTGTTTCATACACAATTTCATCCATATAGGATGTTTATAATGGTTTGGGGCCAGGTTATTTGAAGGAACGCCTCCTCCCATATGTACCTGCCCAGACCTTAAGATCATCCACAGGGGCCCTTCTCTGTGAGCCCCTGCCAAAGGAAGTGAGGCAGGTGGCTACTAGGAGGAGGGCTTTCTCTGCTGTGGCACCCCGGCTGTGGAATGAGCTCCCCAGAGAGGTCCGCCTGGCGCCTACACGGTACTCCTTTCGTTGCCAGCTGAAGACCTTTTTATTCTCTCAGTATTTTAACACTTAATTTTTACTTAAATTTAAATTTTACTGTTCTAATTCTGTATTTTAATCTTATATCAGTTTCTGCTGCGTGGTTTTATCCTGGTTGTGCTTTTTATACTGCATTTTGTATTTGTGTTTTTAGACTGTTAGTTGTTTTATGATGGTTTTAATTTTTGTGAACTGCCCAGAGAGCTTCGGCTATTGGGCGGTATAAAAATATAATAAATAAATAAATTATAAGCCACTGTTTTAGGCATCACTGACGCATATATATATATATATATAATATATATACACACACACACCCTATTTCTTCGCTTCTAAGACACACTTTTTTCCCCATATAAACTTCTCTAAAAATGGGGTGCGTCTTAGAATCGCGGCTGTGTCTTAGGGTTTTTTTTCCTGTTGGTGGTACTGAAATTAGTGTGCGTCCTACAATCGATGGCGTCTTACAATCGAAGAAATACGTATGCACACACACACATATACTTGAACACTTAACGTTATCAAGTTCTAGAATGCAAATTTTCGGTAATCTAGTGCAAACTAGGCATAGAAGTTACTACTTTATTGCTATAAACTTCATATCAATGCTACATCCATTCATAAAAGCAATTTCCTTATTTAGAACTGAACTTAGGATATATCATTCTTTTGTGATGCAAGGCACTGCTTACTTATTCCAACACCACCATAAGCCAAGAGATTGCGGCTTTTGTTACTGCATGTAAGAATGCAGGCCTTTGTGGCAGTCGCGTGGGGGAACGGGAAGCATTCTGTTTACTGTGTTCATATCAATCATAGCTTTTGTTGCCTTGGAAAGTCCAACAAGGGGAGATGTCAGAGGAGAGATTCACGGCATCTTGTGATGACCCCAGGTGCTCTGGCCCATTCAAAGATGTATACATTCGCTCAGTAACCACTGAAACATTTGAGTCTACATCTCCTGTTTCTCCAACCCTGTGTGCATTTCAAATATTTAACCTTATAAGAACATTGCTATAGGCAGGAGTAGATGAACCCCATTAATATTAAGGCTATACAAACCATTGGGGGGGGGGTTGGTGGGGTTTTTAAACCCAATATAATTTTAAAGCCTCCAAATCTCACTCCACCTGACACACAAGGAAAAAAAGAATCAAATAGTTTAAAAAATATTTGAATGAATTTCACTCATATTTAAGTACAAAGCCTAAAAGCAAAAGCATGGAAATAGTTTATGAAGGATGAAATGTTATTCTAGATGTTCCTATTTCCTGCTTTATTTGATAGCAAAAATCATAAGATGGTTGCCCTATAGATGTTTAGCGTTTACAGCTCATGTTTAGCTAAGTTATGTTGAAAGGGTCTCTGATCATGCAAGGTTCTCTACTTTGAAGTGTGGCAAAACCTGACCGGCAATTAGCTTACAGAGAAAAATGGTGTCTTGTAGAAAATGTTGTGATCAAGCTCTACTTCTGACAACTTAAAACAACAACCAGCTCCACTATTTCAGGGTGCATGTGTTTTGTAACAAGTTAAAAATTTAAATACCCATTAATTTAATTACTATTAAAAATGTCATAATTCCAAAATAGTTCTGAATATCATATATACTCATTTGAAACTCATTTGGAGCAGTTTAGCTTTCATTTTCCCCTAGCAACCAGAATGGGTCAGATGGAGGTTACACTAAGGGGCAGGGGAGGGAGAGAACAGGGGAAAGGAGATGGACATTAAAGGCTGTCCAATGCTTCAACTCAAAAGACATTTTAGCAAAAGCATCCGCCATTCCAATAGGTCATCTTTGTACACAGTGAACTCCCATGACAAGGGAGCAGACTTGTGCAAGTTTATAATAAGGGAGACAAAGGACTAGAGTTTATCCATGTGAGTTTTTTCCTTAGAGATTGAGCAGCTGCAGTCTCCTCTGCTGATGTGTTCTTTGTGCAAAAATATTTATCACTCCATCACCTCTTACAATTAATTGATTTGAGCATTTTCAATCCATTCCCTATTGTGTTTTGCAACCTTTCCCCATTACCTTGTTCTTAATTAGCTGTAGTTTAGACAGAAATATAGGATTGTAGCTTGAATTGCATATAGAATCAGTTAGCCATTTTCCTAAATGTTTGAAGTTTAGTAGGGCTAGTAGAATATCTGAAAAATTCATGCCAATTGGATGGAAAACAAAGAAGTTACAGGCAGAAGTGCAGCTGAGTTTCCTATTTAAAGGTAATAATGAAAACAAATGAATGATTTTAATTAATAGACCAATATTGCATGCCCCTGTTGCTTACTGCTCAAGAAACGTTATTTGAGCAAGAAGTATGACTAAAGACAGGGGAACAGGATGATTCCATTTTAAAGTAGTAGATTGACTTGTGCTGCCCCCTTACAACTAAATATGAATCTGGAAGTTCTCACTCATAGCTTTACGTACAGTCATGCACCATGCACTGTACAATGGTAACAAGCGTCATTCCTGAAGTTAAACAATCGTAACTATTTATCCAGACCTTGATTAGCTATGCTCTCAATGCTTTCCTCTTCCCTTATTCCTCACTAAAATCCTGTTCCCAAAGCCCCTCAAAATGGCCTTAGCAGGCTTGAAGCACATCTGATATATCTACTAGAGGAACCTACAACCATGGAATGGATGTCCAAAATAGCCAGAAGTAGCTGTAGGGCAGATGGCATAATGAAAAATGGGCTAGATATCCTGTTTGCTTTTTAGGAAGGAAGGGCCTTACTTTCACTTGTTGCTACTTGGTGGACCCTGGTTTCCATCATTTGTCCCTATATGCAGCAATAACTGGTTTCACATGACCACAGAATATTACAGTTCGAAGGGGCCTATAAGGCCATCGAGTCCAACCCCCATTCAGGCATCTTCTCTCAAGGTAGTATTTCAATTCCAAGTATGCTCCAGGACTTTAACCACAGTGTTTTAAACTTGGGAATATACAATTCTAGCTTTAGATTTTATTAATAATATCTGCATTTGGAATACAGTTGTTGCATGACAGATACTCATCAGTTCTTACCTGTGATAGAACTAGTGACAAGTAACAATTTCCTTGTGTTGTTTGAGGCTCTTCAAAGTCCATGAAAGGGGCACTTAATACAGGAAGTGGATTGGGGCTGACAGTTCCCAAGGGTGTATATACGTGTAGAAAGATGCTAAGTTGTAAGTGAGCACAATGAGAAACTGTAGAACATGTTTACTGCTTACATGCCATGTAAATTCAGGTTAGGTACCTTAACTTGACATTTCCATTCTTTGTAGTTTCCATGTAGCTGCCTCTGTTCCTGGGGCCCTGTGATATTGACAGGTCTGAAGTAGGGTGGACTAGTCTCTTTAACCTGCAGCTTCCTTAAGTAGCATATCTTCCTGGGTGATAATCTCAGGAGGATTCCCAACAAAGGGCTAGCAATGAAGTCCTCCTTTCCCTCCAAGGTCTTATGACCTGGTCTGGTCCTGCCAGGAACTTGTGGGATATGGCACTGGCCTGCCTCTCTATGATCTCTTGCTAAGTGTATTGTCTGTGCTGGAGAGCTGGATCAGTAGAGAATGAGGCTTTTGGGGTGAGGATGTCTGCTGTTCCATGGAATTGGGGTCAAGGTCTGCAGTCTCTGGGTCTTTTATTGGTCTTTTAGTAGAGGGTGCTCCCTGGTTACTGGGACTTATTCGCTGTGAGAAAATACTCTTGTGATGCACAGCAGAACCATGATCGAGCCAAATGTCTGATGCTGCAAGATGAACTGTGTTGGGTTTTTGCTTTTGTTTGGTTCCTAGAGTCTTTTCTGTGCATGCAGAGACATGCAGCTGTCATCAAGGTCAAACAATTAGGACATGTCCCACAAAATCGTACTTGCCAGTTGGGAGGCCATGGTAAAAAGGACAGCTGGCCCAAGGGTGCTACAGTCATGTTTATGAGTTGTTTAATTGTTAATGTGTCTATTAAGTGAAAGCCCATGCAACAATTAACAAGGGAAGATTAGTTACTTTGTAAACAGGAGCAGTCCTGACCTACCTTCTGGCACATGCTCCTGCTGAGAAGTATTGAGGCCTCTATTGTGGTAACATTTTTCCAGCTGCTTTGTTGCTTTTGGTCATATTCAAGGCTCTCTGGGCGTTTCACAAAAATTAAAACCATAAAAATTGCCCAGTTACCACAATAAAATTCACCAGAGCTGTCTATATTTATTTATTTTATTTAATTACATTTATATACCGCCCCACAGCCAAAGCTCTCTGGGCGGTTTATATCAGCTTTCTCCAAGCTGGTGATTGCAAATGTTTGGGACTACAACTCCCATCAGCTCCAGGCAGCATGGTCAATGGTCAAGAATGCTGGGGGTTGTAGTCCAAAACATCTGAAGGCCACCAGACTGGTCTATATACTAGCATGGAAGGACTGCTTGCTTACAGAAGGAAGTAATAGTATGAACCTGTCCATAGTGCCTTTTGTGATGTGCTACTAATAATTACTCTTCTGGAATGGATTCATGTAGTTATTAAAAATGCTCTAGTCTAGGAAAAGGAAAGGCTACAAAAGATAGAGGAGAATCTGAAGTTTAATCTGTTACTTGGGAGGTATCAAAATTTGATCATCATTGATTTACGGCAAAAGCATTATTTTGTTACAATACATTAAACACAATTTTTGCCTTTATTATTATTATTAAGAATAATCTAAGCTGCTACAAGAGCAATTGCATTGAATCTTAATTCGTTTGGATCACGTTCCATGAATTTCTTGCATACTTCTACTGCATCCTAGTAAGAAAACACAAGAAGGTTACCATCACTTCTATAAAAACTAACTGTTGGTTTCATCTTATAGTTTTAACTGTCACTGCTTTTTAAAATTGTGATTTGTGTTTAAATGGCGTTTTAATGCGGTTATTTGTTTTTTGTTTATTTTTGTAAACTGCCTTCAGAAGGCTTTGCCTTTAATGGCTATATATTTTTACAAGATATAAATACAAAACCTAAAAAATATCTGACATGGTGGGTGAGAAGCTTTAATCAGAAGTGTTTGAACTGTATTCATAAATAATATACTGCCAAATAGTAAACAACAGTGTGAGCAATTTTAATAGCACCAGCAATTTGAATTTATCTAAATTTGTATATATTTCTACAATGGCAGTTTCAGAACTTACTACGCTAAATAATTTCTACCACCCAGTATTTTGCTTTAAGCAGTAATAAAGCTCTCGATATAAGACAACTTAAAATTCCTACCTCTAAAAATGTGTCATCGCTTGATTGGCCATGGTTTATTGGGAAAGGCTTCCGTCCGTCTGTTGGAATATACAGAAAGTAATTCTTCATTAAGACGTACACAGAAAGTAGCAGGGCTCTTCTACTTCTAATACAAGTGACGTACTACCACCACCACATGCTTTCCATAAGTGTAATAACTCTTGTATTGCATTGTACCTTTGGGTATTTTCCTCACCATACACTGAAAAACTACAAGGATAGGAATAGTCAAGCATAATTCAAATTCAATCCACCAATAGTCATCAACATTTGAACCAAATATTTTATCTAGCAGCAAAGTTCATTTTCACTGACACCAAATGATCAGGCTTGAGTGTTGTATATTATTTAGTTCTTCCATATATAAACATGTACTCTAATTACTGCAATTTGAAATCAAATTTCTTTGGTAGATTACTGGATGAATGCCTCAAGTTGCAAATAAAATTAGCAAGTGCTCACACACCCACAGAACCACTGTGTTAGGCTAGATAGAGTTCCTTCTAGACCAGTATTCCATTTCCAATACTAGCCAACTACGTGCTCTAAGTGAGAGTTGCAGAACTACTTTTACCCCAAGGCCCGAATTCCATTTTGGAAAAGCTTTCGGGGGGGGGGGCTGCATTCCAGTGGTGGGCAGAGCCCAAGAGCAAAAGGGGCAGGGCCAACAACTAAACATACTAAAAAAAAACCCATCCCAGCATAATTTAGCTTAAAGCTCTTACTGCCAGTAACTGAGCCTTGGGAGAGGCATTTTATCCTTTTAAAATGAAGGGGGGGGGTCTACACAAAATGATCTGCTTGGGGGAAAGGGGGTGGAGTCAAAGAAGGTAGTGTGGCTTTCTGTCGAATCCTGGAGGGCCTCCCTGGACCTGAGGTTCTGCAGTCTGGCTCTAAACTCACAAACAAGGCATAAAGGCAAGAGCTGTTCCTTGTTTGTCTTCATAATTCTGTGGTGCACTGCCCTCTAGACACAGAGGGTCTGTTTAGCTACTATGGTTAATAGTGTTGGACTAACTCTCCATGGTGATTACTTTTTAAAGCCATCTTAACATAGTGGCCAAAAACATGAAGCCAACTTTCCAGTTTCTACTACTACCCTTCTAAATGTAAAAGACTAGAGTGTCTTCATTCCCTGTTTAAGTTTTCCATGTACATTGATTTGATTTGGCAACAATTTTCAATTCATCATGGACAAATTCTAAATTAGGCCATGGCTAGACCAGGTCTATATCCTGGGATTGTCCCTGTGCATCCAAATGACACACAGGGGATCCCGGGAGCAGGCAGGGATGACCCCTCCATTTGCCTGGGATAATCCTTAGGTCTAGCTAAGGCCTTAGGTTCATTTCCAGTGTGTTTATTGCAGTAGATGACTTCTGCATATGTGACAATCCAAGAGGCAGTTCTGCAGTACACATTCTTAGTTGCATTCCACAGACCTAGAATTTACCCACCCACAATTTGCAAGCTACATTTTTGATTCAGTTCCCAAATCTATTCTGGGAAACAGTATTTGAAATTGTTACCTATAAATATAAATAGCCTGTTTTCTATGGCAAAGTGTGAGCTTTTTGTGTTTATGTGGCCTGCTGGGATTCAAAAGCAGACTGTCATCTGGACAGGCTGAAAGCATACAATAAGAACAGATTTTAGGAACTTTTAGAAACATTTACAAGTACATTTTAGGAGCTAAGTTCTCAGACCAAAGGTTTTACTAATGATGTAGTACTGATGAGTGGCACCAGTTCTCCAGTTCCTTATTCAATTGCCTACCTCAAGCCCTGCTGCTAGAAATCTTTTTAATCAGATATACCAGGAACTGAATCTGTAGCCTTTCACATGCAGGTTTTGCACTATTTTGCATGTTCCGTATGACTTGTTATTACACAGGCTCATAAAAAGACAGCAGTAGTCACAGCTTCAAAATTCCACCCCATCACTTCAGTTTAACAATATACAGTGCTCATCAGGACCAAATACCTAAACATTTCAGGAAAATTGTGACATTGCATGAAACTGGCAATCCAACTCCATGCCATTAGCTAATGTCATGCTATAAAGGAGGGATGGAGAAGGTGTGACCTTCCAGATGTTGTTGGACTGCAAATCTCATCAGCCTTCACCATTGGCTATGCTGGCTAGAGATGATGGGGGCTGCAATCCAACAACATCTGGAGGGCCACATGTTCCCCATCCCTGCTGTAAAGCAACAGCATCATGCATTATTTATTTAAACCTTTTTAAAGAGGTATCATGCATATGCCATTGGGCTATGTATACTTTGATATTGGTCCATGATTGCATTACAGTGAATCCTGGTTGCCCAATAACATAACACACCTAGTGTGGTGTAGGAACTAATCCAGGTTATGATTTGCGGTATGCAACATTAAAATCTGTGGCACATTCAAGTTAGGAGGAAACCAATTACAAACACACATGCAAAAAGCAGAAACAAGTGCTTTATTAACTTCTGCAGCGTAATCATTCCCCCCTTTTGAAGCCAAATATTGAAAAGTTGTAACAAAGCTTCAAAAATACGCAAGAGTTATGATATTACAGCTACACACTACTGACAGTTCAAATTAATAGTATAAAAACCTAGGCAGAATTGGTTGAAAGCAACATCTGACCCAGTTCTGAAGAACAATGTTTCCTCTTACCCAATTCGTAGAGATTGCCACCAACATTTACTAATGCGATGAAATGAAGATCTACTTTGTCATCTATACTTGGTGCCTGTGAAAAGAAATAGGATGTGCATAATATGTTAGTGTATTAAATTCCATTTACACAATTTTGGAAGAAAACTTTGGGAAGAGCTAGAGTTCAGCCTTTTAACAACCCATTTCAAATTTAAAAGAAGTATAAGTGTATGTGCTTCTGAACACATGAAATTTATTTTTCCTCTTTGCTCAACCAGTCCCTCCCCACACACCTCTGGGATTAGTGGTAGAGCTCCCAGACCATAGGAATGGTTCCAACCAGGCTTAAGCAATGACATTTTGGAACCTAGCCACTATGGAGATGAGCCCTGTCAAAGGACTAGAGGATTAGGAAGAAGCGGTGGAGTGGGCACTATAAAACCGAGCCTTTTACACTCAGTGGCCAGCACTACAGCTGCTTAAAACCGACAAAGTTAAAACAGTAATTCCAACTAGACAAAAATGTGCCATCTTACATATCTAATGAAGTCTATACACTTAAACAAGGAGTACATCCCATTGAATTCAATAGGATTTACTTCTGAGTAGACATGTATAGGATTGCACTGTTAACTTTGTAAGGAAGCTTATGTACAAAATCCTATTTCAAAATGGTCCTTTCCGTCACCATATGACAAAGATTGTTTCCTATGCAGTCTACAGCCATCTGATTACCAAAATGTTAATCAAAATTATGCTTTAAGTATCATGAAGAGGTCTGCTGTTAAATACGCGGTCTGCAGCATGAAAACAAGAAATAATGACTGTGTAATTTAAGAATTAAAGCAACCACAGTAGTTTAGTTACACCTATACTGGTGTATAGTTCTTACTCCAACTAATACACAGATGTCTATGACAAGAGCTCTTGAAAGCTGGTTAATGCCAACTCCAATTTTCAAACATCTCATGTTTCAGCAAAAAGGGACAGACCTACACCAAGCAGGATATGACACTTTCAAAACATTATGAAAACCGTATCTGGAGTGTGTCCTGGACCCCAACAGTTGTCACTGCTGTTATAAACCATTTTAAAGCAGTAGTGTAGATCCTGCCAAGGTCTCTAGCATTCTCAGTAGTGAGGGGATATAACTTGAATTCCAGTGCTAAAACTTTGTGTTAGTACCTGACTGCTATGTCAGCATGGTGTTGCTAAACGTAAGATTGATACAAACTTGATGTAAAGTTATAAATGTCATAATGACACAAGTGTTCAGGATAGGGACATTAATTAGCTCCTTATATAGTTGAAAGACTTACATAATAGAAAAAATATTTGAAGGGCAATTAAAATGATTTTTAAAAATCGGCATAACATCTCTACAAAAAGAGACTTTTAAAAGTTTGTGGCTTTTTTTTTTAAGACACAACTAAAAGAGAGGATGGGAAACAGTTATAAAGTTACAAATCGTAGAAGAAAAGTGCACAGCAAAACTCATGTGACTCACTGAAGGGGAGATTTGTGCATCCCTGCTTTGAATGTTAAATGGAAAGAGCACAGAGTTTACAGACTTATCATCCATTACCATGGATTTACTAAGCATCTACAAAATCTTGCTATTTGGGGAGAACCAGGGATTCATTGTAAAGAGCCAAATGTTCTCAAGAAGGTAGTCTCAAGATGATTTTCCCCAAGAGAGGCGGGAACCCCCAAGTAGATATATGCGAGGAGAGAAGTTATGCCCCAAGGCTCAAAGCAGATTTTAGTAGACTTAGCATTCAAATTCTGAATACTTAAATGCACATGTAATTTTTAGGATCTTTACTGAATAAGGGCACTAAGGGCGCATTCCTACATGTTTAGACAGAAAAAAGTCCTACAACTGGCTAGAGCATGCTGGGAGTTTTAGGACTTTTTCTGTCTGAACATAAACTGCGCTCAACATCTAAGGTCCTACTCCAAGGGAAGCTCAGAGGATGGCAACAAGAGAGAGAGGGCCTTTTCAATGGTGGCCCCCCAATTATGGAATGATCTCCCTGATGAGGCTCGCCTAACGCCAACATTGTTAACTTTTCGGTGCCAGGTCAAGACTTTTCTCTTCTCCCAGGCATTTAACAGCATTTAACAACATATGCTAAGTTTGTTTGATTTTTAATGGACCCCAGAACTGTCGTTGTTAAATGGATACTGTTGTTTTTATATTTCTGATGGTTTTAAATTATGTATACTTTTTAATGTTCACTGTTCTTAACTTTTGTAAACCACCCAGATAGCTTCAGCTATGGGGCGGTATATAAATTTAATAAATAAATTGTGAGCACTAAATAATTACATTACGTTCTTAGGAAATTTTCTCCTAGGCCTGATCTGGATCATGCTGCATCTTATAGGATGTTTTAGGGTGGATTCCTGCATTGAGCAGGGGGTTGGACTCGATGGCCTTGTAGGCCCCTTCCAACTGTGCTATTCTATGATTCTAAGTCTTTGTCCAACCATGTTCTTTTAGCATTGAACCTCCTTCTGGTATTACATTTTCATTGTCATAGATCTTCACTCCTGCATTAGTGTAACTTTTAAAATAGGCTATAAATATGTCATGTCACAAAGCAGGCCTGAAAGTGTGCAAGGATCAATCAATTGCTATATCAACCAGCTTTGCGGAAGTTAGTATGGGCAAACATTAGCTTTAAGGTCAGCTACTAGCAATCAGAAAATGAATGCTTGCACACCAGTCTCTCTCTCTAGAATTTATACCATTTGTCCATACTGTTATTCTGGAGAACACAGATTGCATAGCAGTGTTGCCTTCTCTGGAAGAGTATTGTCTGATGCAGGTAGGAATGTGGCCCCCGTTTCTGCTTTCATATTGTATTACCTGCCTGGACTTTTGCCATTGCTTTCCTAAAACATACTTCTTCCTGTCATTAGCATTTACATATTATTATTTTTTGCACAGCAATGTAACCAGAGTATTTTATGCACATGTTAAATTGCAATTGCACATTGACAGCCTTTTCAATGCAGATACGACTTTTGCAGTTGTTGTTGTGTTTTGGCATGGATGGAAACAATGGGTGCATACATCATAAGGATGTAGGGAACACTTAAAAAATGAAGCATTTCTTGTGAAAGCAGTTGCACCAAAATGCTGCTTCATCGGTATAACCGAAAAAAACTTTCAAAAGAAAAGAAAAAGCCACCAAGATCCAAGAGTAATGAATGAAAGAATGGATTATTTTTTACCATTAAGAATTTTTAAGCTACAAATTCAAAGAATCAAGGTGCCAAGAAAAGAAAAGGACATTTAAGCCCTTTACTGTTGAAACACCTGAGATCAGGAAGAGGAAAAGATTGGAAAGTATGCAGACCAATGGGCCCTGGATTAAGCAAATTGATTTAAGTTATGTATAATCAAATGTAAAAGAAATGGATTTGGTACAGAACTAAAAGTTAGCAGACCCAATTCAAACACCAGTAAGACAAGAGGAGCCAGATATCAGATTGGAAGGGGATCTATGAAATAAGTAGCAGTTTCCATTAGAAGCAGCCTTGTTAGCCATTTGATATTTGTCACCAAGAACCATCTGCTGATGAGAAATTTAAGCCGGCAAAGCAAAAAGAGCCCAAAATGGATTCAGAGATGAAGAGTAACACCTTTAAGCCTAAACGTTGAGGCAGCAGGTTTGCTAGTGAGAAGAGATGGAAGCGAGACTACACTTACAACGGAATGGAGCCCAATGGATGATAGGGGTATTGTGGGCCGCCAACGCTGAAGGCAGACAGGTGGACTTGTAGCCTTTACAGGGCTTGTGGCTTTTGCAGAGGCTACATGATTACATCTGATCAGTGTCAAGGACGCAGAGCGACGCAAGTGTGAAGCCTTCATTTTGCAGTGGCTAAATTGAGGCTGTGATGAGGATGGTGAGGGCAGCAATGATGACGGTGACTACATAAATATTAAAAAAAGACAGACTTTACAGGGAGCTATAGTTTTCACTATGTTACATACTCCAATGGATAAACATTTAACTGACAATATCAAAGAGCAGTTCTGGTCTAAAAGCGTGTGAAGCACTCTATTTTAAACTGAAGAGAAACACTAAACAGTGCTTTTATAATGTTGAGGCTTATCTGAACCATAAGCAAATGCAATTTCAGTCTGCAACCGAGGGTGAGGGAGAAAAACAAAAGTGAGAAAGTTAGGTCCACCAGAGTTCACTTCTTTTAAAAATATTTGGGGTATGTGTCCTTTAGTGTCAGAGAAGCAGAAAAATAGCCTTCAGCTATTAAATGATCACAAAATGGTGGACTTCGCCATGCAGTGGAACGTGTTTGCTGGGGATCGTTGCATTTTAAAAGATATTTAACCCACTTTTATTAAAGATGGCATTAAAAACCTTTAAAATGAATCACAAAATGTGCATGGGAGGGGGCAGGGAAGCTGAACTAAGTTGCATCG
Source organism: Elgaria multicarinata webbii (assembly GCF_023053635.1). NCBI lineage: Eukaryota > Metazoa > Chordata > Lepidosauria > Squamata > Anguidae > Elgaria > Elgaria multicarinata. The sequence goes on along the minus strand of NC_086175.1, from coordinate 21,399,769 downwards.
CATATGAGTGACCTGGAATCCAGTTTTTTAAAAGCAATAGGAGTGGAACTGGACATAATATCTTGAAAGGAAAACAATGTGCTTTAGTTCCTTAATATGTAGGTTTGGGCATCTAAACACTTAGGCTCAGTTCAAACAATCACCTAAACCAAGATTAGGTAACAAGGCAAGCTATCAAACGATGGTTTGATTCTGGTTTGTTTTAACTAACCTGGGGAACTGTAGTTTGTCCTAACCAGTTTGTATGTTATATGAACATGTAGGTGTCCTGAAATGAAAGTGGAAGCTTTCATTCCTCTCTTCACACAGAAGAAAGGGGAGACAAACCATAAAAGCATGAGGCTTGCCACAACACATTCACAGCCACAAGCATTATCATCCAAACCAGGCCCTAAAGTCTTTCAGACACCTAAGCTTAAAAGGCCCTAATAGGCAATTCATTGCATTTTTCAGAACCAGTAAGAGTTCATTGACAGGTCCATAGGAAGTTGCAAAATGCAGACCTGGCAGACTACAGATGCTCCGTGTCCTCATAACTGAAATGCCAAAGCAAGATATATTAGGCTTTGCATTCCTCAACACTTCAAACTTGGTTCACAAGAGAGGTTTTGCTTTATTTTCCATGAGTTGTTTACCTTGAAGCAATGAAAAAATAAGCTTTTCCAGATGAGAACTTAGTTTTGCCTGATTAACACTTAACAGGAAATATGTTTTACAGCATGTGTACTTTACTCTGAAAAACAAGGCTCAGGAATTCAACAACAAAAGTTGCATTAAGACGTGAGATTAGGCCAGCCACAAAACATACTGCATTTTATATGTTTAAGGAAGGAGGAAATAAATAGGTAAATCAAATAGAAAACTTAAACATATTCTCCATTGTTTAACTTATGCAACTAAAACAAGATTCAACTATTAGATTATCCTTACACCTCAATTCAATGGACTAATATTCATTTCTATCAATCCTCTAATTTGTGTAAGGTTTTATTATTATTGTTATTTATTTATATAGCACCATCAATGTACATGGTGCTGTACAGAGTAAAACAGTAAATAGCAAGACCCTGCCGCATAGGCTTACATTCTAATGTTGGAGGCTGATTAATGTGCAAGTATATATAACAGTCAGTGGCCCCTTTTTAGGCATACATTATATAAGAAGAACAAGCAAAAGGCAGCCTCAGACCAGCAGCCTCTTCCCCCACCATCCCCAACCTAGGCAGATACATTGACAATGTGTGTAAAGAGCCTACCCACATAGAATTGTGCACTCGGAAGGCCCCATTTGAGATGTTCTAATAAACGTGTATACGTTGGAATTGAGCCTTTCTCCTTTCTCAAAAGGGTGAGTTTTTGTTCTTTGATGAATTTCATCCAACTTTTCTGAAAGTTGTACACTTAGGGCTTTTGTGTGTGTGTGTGTGTTTTAAATTCAGGTTGGTTGGTTTGGTTTTTTTGTAGAATGACCAGTTCTTGCATGCAGGCAATCCCCTGCTGTCAATAATGGGCATACATGCACCAACTCAAGGCAGTATTCAACCAGGTCACTGCATTTAACACTGATTTAACACTTGCATAAGTGACCGCTAGTGCAACACCAACAGCATAAGATGTATGAAAAACGGATGCAACTTTAGTTTGGTTTTCACTACAAGCCCATAAAAGTATGGACAAGTTCTACCCTTTTCCAAAGAAATTTCTAGCAAGTTGCTATGACAGTATACCTCTGATCTATCAAAACTACGTAAGTGTACACATTTTGTATGCATGGATTGGGGAACTGCCACATACATCAACTCTTCATCTGCTTATTTCTTTTTGTAAGCTGTCCTGGAAATATGATTGAAGGGTAGTATAAAAATACTTACAACAGAATAGATGTGCATGGAGACATGCTTTTTCTGTCATGGAGGTAAACAGCCATATTAGAAAATATAGGCTTGGATCCAAGGTAAGTTAACTTAGGAAATTTCACAGAGGGAAATTGTTCCCATCCCCTCTCCTCCCTTACAGTTACCTGGACCCTCGAAAGGTCCTTCTGAACAATGTGGGATATGTTGGGGGGGGGGGGAGGGCGCTGCTGGGAAAAGGAGGATGAGATAGGAGGTTTTCCTTTCGTGAACTACCTTATCTTAGGATCGAAGCCATAATTTGTCAAGCATCCACTGGTGCCTGCATTATTCTGTTACAATGTGCATGAAAACCATCCTATTGAGACTGTGGAACAGAATCCGGGACTGAAAGTAATACACAGTTGCAAACTCTGGCTTATTCACATTCTCACTGGGAAAACTTGACCAAAGTTACAATTGTAGTATTTAGCATTATGGTTCAGAACACACTATGCCTATTCCACCCCATGGCTGTTAGCCTGTGGGGTGCCCAAAGGTTCTATCTTGTCCCCCATGCTTTTTAACATCTACATGAAACCGCTGGGGAAAGTCATCAGGAAGTTTGGGCTGAAGTGTCATCAGTATGCGGATGATACTCAGCTCTACCTCTCATGTCCAGCTGCAGATCCCAGGGAGGCTGTGGAACTCTTGAACCACTGTCTGGATGCTGTTTTGGGATGTATGAGGGTGAACAAGCTGAAACTTAATCCAGACAAGACAGAGGTACTGTGGGTGGGGAAACCAACTACTTTGGATGGAGGTTTACAACTGGTCTTAGATGGGGTTGCACTCCCCCTAGAAGACCAAATATGCAATTTGGGAATCCTCCTGGATTCTCAGCTAACTGGGGAAGCCCAGGTAGCTGTGGTGTCCAGGAGTGCATTCTACCAGCTTAGGAACCATAGGAATCTCAGAAGCCTCCAAGTTTGAGGGCTTCTAAACTGCAAGGACGCAGTTCATAGGACTGCGGCTTTAAACAATGTGAGGGAAATAATGGTATTGTCTTTAAATTTTTGCAAGTATTCTGTGTGTGTGTGTGTACACGCACGCACATAATATAATGGTTAAATTACATTCAGTGTGCTTTAATGCTTTCCCTTCAAATATTTCAGGTCAAATACTTATATTGGGACAAAAAATTAGCATGTACTACTTTGTGGTTTACTAAATGCATGCAAAATAAACATGCTGAATTAGATCTCTGTAGGACAGGGGTGGGCAATTTGTGGCCCTCCAGATGTTTTGGCTTGTGGCTAGCTTCAGCTGTAGCCAGAAAAGCTAATGATTAGGGATGATGGGATTTGTAGGTCGAAATTTCTGCTCTAAAGGGTCAGAACATTTTCAGATGCAAACTGAAAATCTTCCAATACAAATGACCCTGTGTAAATTAACCTAATTAGCACTGCACAAATTTCTTCACTAGTCATTAATACAGTTAATTTACTGGAAAAAAGAACATAATCTAGTCACACAGTTCTGTTTTATCACCAATAGCTTTCATAGGCATAACAAGACTCCGTCAGGATTTTAAAAAACAATCTCTTAATCATCCTCCAACATAGCATGAAAGAAATCTGATCACTTCACTTTAAGGCACATTCCAAATAATCACATCAGAAGCCAGTGTCAGTTCCTCAAATATCAACTGGGAGTAATTATGCTGAATAATTCAACATTTGAGGATGCTATGAAAATAAAATTAATTATTGTTTGAAATCAGGTTAACCTAGGAAACAGATATAGTTAAATTTAGGAAACAGATTTTGCCTGCTTGAACAGTTCAAGCTGTGGAAAAATGCACTTAGGATGTTCTTGCCTCACATCAAAGACCCTGTGGATAAAGCGGATCTTCTTTTGGAACCCTCTCGACGGGCTGTGTACATTTTGCACATTATAGGGTGTCATTCAGTATCTGGTGCAGAACTGGATTTCCTGAACTTTTCTTGTAAAATAGGAAGCGGCTAGCTTTTGGAGCAAATTGTCTTAAAACAAAGCCATAGTTATTGTCTTTGAACTTAAGCCAACTCAAGCTTTTAAAAGAGACAGGAAACTATGAAGGTTAACTTTACATCTGTGCCATTTAACAACCCCAAAATCTGAGTAGAGTATTTTAAATAGTTTTTGAAATGCAGTTCAAACTTTCTCAGAATTATTATTGAGGCAGCTAGAGATATTCCAAATTATTTAACTCCTTAAAGGATACTTGTCTACTGCAAAAACATTATCCTAGTTCAGATATTCCTAGTGAAACCAATGGTTTGGGGAACAAGACATAGGTTCCTCCTTCCCCATTCTCTTTCTTTAGCATGGCTGCATTTTCAGTTTCCTCTTTAAAGCAAACATCTTAGCTTACTGATTTTGGATGTCACAGCAGTTATTTGTCTTTGCTTTTCAACTAGAATGGGACCATGATTTAAAGTGGATTTCCAGTTCCAGTTTGTAGGACAAACACAAACCACAACTTACTAGTTTAGATATCGTGTCAGACTATGGTTTGCATTAAACAGGAAAAGGAAAGTGTAGTCATTCCGGGGGTAAGGAAAGAGCATATGAATCAGGGTTTGGAGAATTATCTGAATCAGACCATTAAAAACAAGCCCAACGATCTAGAAACTGGCCCATCAAGAGATTTCTGCTTCACTGTAAAAACGTGTTACAAAATAATTATTGCTCAGTTTTCATGTTTTCTGAGATCAACTCCCTGAATTTGAAATGTCTAGCTTAATTCTTAATGAAACGTATTGCCTTTCCAAAGTTACAACTTCTCATCCATTATGATGTCAGATTTATTCATTCTCTTCCTTCTCATGAATCTTGTTCAATTTAGTATGGCTAGCCTTTTTAAAAAATAAAATAAACCAAGGTGCTTAAATTTCAATTGCAGAGAAAGAGCTCATTACAAAGATCAGTTTGATCCCAGCACTGGCAACTTCTCAGTTTACGGCTGGCTCTGGTTAGATTAAAGAGATTCAGTGTACAATAATGTAAGAGCTATTCATGAGAGTCATTACAGCTGTTTCAAGCATTATTCGTTTTAAGAATATATTGCTACATTCATCCTTTCCTTTGTACAATAGTATACAGTGTAGTAGGGAGAAAGCAACATGTTGATCAAAGCATGGAATGCAAGTAACAGTCTGCTGACTTTTTTCTCCCTATTAGAAAAAGCATTTATTTACAGCACTTACAAAACACAGTAAATGGCTCAGTTCAGACAACACGTTTCTCTCCGCAATGGGAAAACTCCACTCAACATTTGAGTTTGTAGGGGGTTCTCTCCACACAACATGTTCTAACACCACCATTATGTGGGCTACCGTGGAGTTGAGTAAAAGGCAATGTGACATTTGACTGACAGTTCCTCCACCCTCTCTCCCCTCCAGTCCTCCTGATGGTATCCCATCAGCCATTGCTGCAAAAAACAAACAAAGAGCAATCCCAGCAGCTCTCCAAGAGTGGCACTCACTCCTTTTGCCGCTCTTGCTAGGGAACTCTGTAGCCAGTGGGAAACGTCCACTCAACACAACAGGAAACTCCACGGAGCCCTCCACACAACATAGCAGTTGTGCAGGAACTCTCCTCTGCGCAGCATGGGTATTCTGTGTGGCGTGGTCTCTAAAAAAATTCCACCATGGGGTGGAGTTTTCCCTCCAGGCAACACATTTCTCAAAAGTGGTATAAAAACTCCACTGTGGAGTTCTAAAACCACCATTGAGAAATGTGTTGTCTGAATTGAAACATTAACTATAAGGTTGTAAATGTTTCATATTCCAAATAGATTTTACTGTTAAAAGGTAATGCTTTTTAAGTGGTTGATTTAGAAGGGAAAATGTTGTAACAGAAGTAGGAGGGTGAGTGGAAGAACCAACATTATTCAAGAAGGTCATAACCATACTATCTAAAATGACCTGTGTCAATACCAGTAAACTATCACATACCCTGCAGAAAGGGCAGTCCTCTGCAACCCCTTTCATGTTGCTTTTTCAACCAAACCAAAAGTTCTTTATTGTGTCTTAGCAAATTGCCATTATACACAAACACAGAATAAAACACAGGATAAAACACTATACAATTTAAAATTCGACCAACAAACCATTAAGAGTTGAATAGTTTTCCATACAGCTTTTTGACTTTGTAGCACGTATTTGTAGAGCACTGACAAGGAATTTGGCAGTTCTAAAGGATACATACTTCTCAGCATCAGACAATAGGAAACAAGCCTTAACAAGGGATGGCCTTCCCTTGAACGATCTTAACAACGGATGAATGTATTTGGTTCTGAGATCATTATACACAGAGCATTCTAACAGTAGATGAGTAGTATCTTCAATTGATACTGAATTGCAAGTGCATACTCTATCCTTCTTATGAATCCCCTTTTGCCGACCCACCCAGTCTGCCAATGGAAGAGCATTTATTCTTGCCTGAGTGAAGGCAACCCTCATTTTAATATTTGGTAGATCTACCAGATATTTTGGAAAAGATAAATACAACGGAATAGAGGAGGCATAGAGACTATTAGATTGGCAAGTCTTGATCTCAGCCACCTGAGATTGCATCTCAGTATCCTTAAGCCTTTGGAGCACTAACACTTTAGCTCTATCATGACCTTGGGTTAAGAGAAAAGAAGTAGAGAATCCCAAATTCATGGCAACCAGATGCATTTTATGTTTCCATGAGTTTGAGCCCATCTCTTCCAAAACCATCAGAAGAAATGGTTCTCAACCAACTAGATATTAGTCTGGATAAAAACCAAGACAGAGTTTGAAACTTTATGTTATTCAGCATTACCACAACCTGCACCTAGCCGCTTCTCAAGTTTCTTACTTTAATCTATACTACCTTTTTCAGATGTTGAGCATACATGCCACATTCCAAGGGAAGTTAAAGATAACCAAGACTTCCAAGCTTGGCTTTGGCTACAGTATGTAGCTGAACTGTGTTTCTCCTAAATATTTCTCCTACAGGCACTGCTGAACAATCTCTCCACAGATCAGTATACAAACTGGCAACATAATTACAAATACTGATTAATCCATGCCCTCTTTTGCAAGCAATTTTATTCTAGAAGCAATTTTTAAAAATCTGTTAAAGAATGTTTGCCCATGGAACCAGGTTGACTGGCAACCTGCCACTCTGGACCAGTGCAGATTTAATGCTTCAAATTGGTTAACTTCAGTGCTATGGTTAATCAGAGATACAACTAACAAGGATTCCCACCTGATCTAGGATCTGAAGCCATAGTGTGAAGCTGGTTAAGCAGGAGCCATGATTAGTCCTAATGAGTAATGTTAGTAAGGGTGCTTCCAGATGAGAGTTTTATTGTGCCATCACCCTGCCTCACTCACGGAATTTGAGGGAGGTCCAAAAAACAACCTCTTCCATTTGTAGCTACTGAAGTTTGGCTTTAGTCCACATTGTGATTTGGATAGTTTCAAACACTCAAAATATCAAGTGGAGGGAGGGTACATAAACTTGGAGAATATTTGCTATTTGCTTAACTGAGAGCAAGCTGGGATGGAGTGAGGAGAAAGGAGAGAGAAATGGAAAGAATTTAAAATCCACACAAAAACACACCTTCCTAGAATAATTTAAACACTGAAGTAGTAATAGTTACAGTGTATAGCTATAGTGATTACTGATACCAATTAGATTTCAGCTGTGGTTCAACTATGTTAGCCACTATAAGAATACAGAACTAATCATGTGATGGATTATGTAAAATTGATATTAAAGCAGGCCCTAAAGCAATGTTGCTCAGTTCTCAAACCTGCCTCTCCATTACCACTTCGCTCACATGTATTCTTAATTCTTTAGCTGTTTACCTACACCTTTTCTGCACTCTAATCCTCTTCCACTTCCAAATTAGCATATGCATGATAACACTACGTCAGATACACACAACTCTCATATTATTCTTCCAACTAATGCATCAACAGTAGCGTAACCTGACTAAAACATTTCTTCAACATGCAATTTTCAGTTCTTGGATAAAGAACTGCTGATAGGGTGTAATTTCAACCTGAAGATAGCAAGCCCATTTTTCAAGTTGTCTTACGCTATAAAAGTTAAACAATTATTATATATTATATATGGAAAGTGCTTGGAAAACTCTTAAAGTGCTATATAAATGCTAAATGTTGTTTACACCAAAAGATTACGGTAGATGTTACTAAAAGTATCTGTTATTTTCTCTTCTTCAGGGCTCTTAGATGAGAAGGTGGGCCAGTAACGAATAGCCAAATGTTCCTTACCCAGCTTTCACCGCAAAGCAGCGCAATTGTGTGCTAGAACACATGAAATGGGTAATACATGAACACTTCACAGCACAGTGCCCAGAAGCCTGGGGTGAGGTGGAGGAGATATAGAGATGGGGCACATTTATCCTGCCCAAACCTGTACCTATGGATACTTAGCTTCCAGGTCATGACTAATGGGTATGACTGACACAGCAAGTTAGACATAGCTAAAGCCTGCTAAATTAAACAAAAAGTTACAAGTATTTAAGGTTTACATTAGATTGGACCTGATGGTCATTAAAATACCAGCCACCTGCTAACATATAAAACAGTTGTCTTCCCATACTAAATTAGTGGGGGTGGGGGAGGCTGCACATATCTCTTAATTGGAAGGGTGCTCAAGCCAAGCACAGTGTGCATCTACGGCTATGAAGTGAGGAGGAAAGAAAGGTAAGAGACAATATTCTGACGGTGAGAAAATGATTGTCAGTATATTTACAAGAAAAATATATTCCCCCTTAATAGTAAGACAGCATCTTTCCTAGTTAACAGTTGTTCAGATATATGCTCTCAATAATTCTTAATAACCACCACACCATAAGGTAGATCAGTATGATCCCCTTATCTCAACAGAGGGAGGATGGGCAGATGGTGGCTTGTCATCTAGCAGATTAATGAGTAAACTGACATTTGAACCAAGCATTGCCTGTCATAGCTCATGGTCTGAACCACTGTAACACACAATGGCCTGGTTCAGACAACACGCTAAACCATGCTGCTTAACCACAAAATGGTTAAAGGAATACATTGACCTTAATGCATTCCCTTAACCATTTTGTGGTTAAGCAGCCTGGTTTAGCCAATGGCTTTCAATGGCCCTGTTCAGAAGACACCTTAAACCACAGCTTTAACCATGGTGGTTAAGCCAGAAAGCTGGGCTGCGTTCAAAAGACACCTTAAACCACAGCTTTAACCATAGTGAATGAAGCAAAAAAGCCTTATGGTTAAAGCTGTGGTTTAAGGTGTCTTCTGAACATGGCTTGACTTTCTGGCTTAACCACCATGGTTAAAGCTATCGTTTAAAGTGCCTTCTGAACTGGGCCACTGTATTATATTTATAACTCTATTTTGTTCATACACACATGTTGATCCTTGCTGATTTCATAGGGTACCACTTTTAGCAGCCTAATGGAAGATTTTAGATAAAGGCAGAAGAACAACGATAATACTTATTAGAAACAATTTATAGAAAGAAACATATTCAAAATTCTACTTTGTAAAAAGGTTGAGCTCAATACCTCAGTCTGACCTTCATGGGCGCTGGATTCATGAGTAACACGGATAGCCTGAAATTTAAAAATGGATCATTAGTCTATATGCGAGACTACAGGAGATCCAGGCAGAGTGCTTCTGATAACTGTCTGCGCTATATAGTTATAATAGTTAACCCAAAATGTTTAAACTTCATTGTCTAAATGATTACTCTTTTTAAACGAATATCAACAGTTCCTCAATGAAATTATCTTCATGTGCAATGTAGCACTGTAATAACGCTGAATCATTCACTTTGACAAAAGGAGGTACAGGCAAGGCAGGCTAGTGGTCCCCCACTTCTTACTAAGGTGAGAAGAATGTGGTGGGTCCTCAAAGTAAGTAGAACCAACAACTTACATAACCCACTGTCCTTCATACTGGTGCCTTGTCCACTTCCAATCAAGCTCTCCAAAGTTTTCCAGCCCTGCTACTACAGATCACTTAATTAGAGATGCCACTGATCAAGACTAGTCACAGAACATAGCGGGACTGCATTTTATTATCAAGATACAGCCCCTCTATTAGGAGTTTTGCTTTCAGCAAGATATTGTCCATTTAAACGTCTGTGAGTACACTGAGCCAAGGCACTTTGTCCCCATTGTAACTTTGTACATTTGCAGCAGAAGATGGTCTTTCGATTTATTGTATGCTGTGTACTTTTAGGGCACAATCCTACATGATCCCCCTTGGGTACTATTAAGACACTGAAATCAGAGGCTTACAAGAGTCCTATGCAGAGGGCTCAGCATTTAAGCTAGATGGGCAAAGTCTACCGGAGACTTCAGGGATGGGAAGGAGCTTGGGGTGGCCATAGGATTTATTTATTATTTTTTATTTATTTATTTGGAGTATTTTTATCCCGCACCTCAGCCAAAAGGCTCTCAGAGCGGCTTACAATGTATCAATAAAGAAGACAGTCCCTACCCTCAGGCTTACATTCTAAAAAAAAAGACATGACACACAAGGAAAAGTGGATGGGGAGGGAAGAGGGAGAAAATAAAAAGAAATTAAGGAGACTGTTTAGGCTGGTGGGAAGGCCCTGCTCCGTCCTCTCATCTCCCAATGGAGGGGCAAACCAACAGCTCCTTCTTCCCCACAAGGTGAAGATGTTAGCCCTGTGGTGGGGGGGTGTCCAACTGAAGCAGGCCCCGAAGGTGCCTGCCTGCTCCAGTCTCCCTCGCATCTTCTTCCCCACAGGGTGAAGATGTCAGTTAGCCCTGGGGGGGGGGGTCCAACTGAAGCAGCCCCGATGGTGCCTGCCTGCTCCAGTCTCCCTCGCATCTTCTTCCCCATAGGATTCCTCATATGGTTGATGCCCCAGCCTCCTCCACTCCCCTGGGAACACCTTTTCTATTTCTGTGCTCCATTTCCATGTGCGGAAATGTAGCTGGCACGAAGAGAAAAGCCCTGGCTTTGAGAGGGAGGGGAAAGCAGTTTGTGGGATCTGAGATCAGAGCCCTGTTTCTGACCTTGGAGCCCATAAACTGAACAATTCTATATCCCCCAGACACTGTTGGGCATAGGATTGTTCCCTTAGATGCTTAATGACTATATACTTTATAGATTACCAAAACTTTAACTGAATACTTGTTGGGGCTGTAAGTTGAAGGGAACACTTGTATAGATGGAGTTGTAAATTCTTACATTTCCTTCAATAACTCTAAAAAGAAGTACCTATCTTGAGACTTTCATTTTATACAAGTTTTAAAGAATGGATTTCTTTGTTAAATGAAAGGCAACTAATACATTTTAGTCATTTGATATAAAATGACCCAGTGCTGGACATCCTATTCATAGTCCCCTATAATCTCCTCTGACAACCACTAGCCTAAATGCAAGGGACTTCCCAAACATACAACAAGGAATAATACTGACTTCATAAGTTTCTAGATATTTGGCCCTCTCTTCAGGACTCATGGGCACTGAATCATCTAGGAATTTCTTCAGTGAAGAGTCGGCTTCTAGAAGAAATTAAAGCTTAACTTTAAAATGTAATATTCTCAATTTGCAGCAAAATGGTTACTACATTTATCACATCTTTGTTATTACGTCACATAATTCAGTCCTTAAAGTGGCATGGTAAAGCAAATTCAAACTATGTTGAAAACCAGCAAGTTATTTTAAGTCTTCATTTGACACAGTTAAGTTACCAGTTTTCCAATTAGCTTCTCCTTAAAGTAATACACAGACATTAGCAAAAAGTAAAATTAAGAGCATAAAGCTATGTGCTCACCTTGCATTCTACTAAATGCAGTAGCAACAATGTTCGGGACTGAGGGGGGCATTCATACAAAAGCTGTATTTGCTGTATGCAATTTTATTTAATTTCACCAAAATTAATTCATGAATTCATATCATAGTGACTATTTAAAGTACATTGTACAGCCAAATTTGCTTATTTGTAGGGATGAATGAATCTGTCAGGCACAAACTTGTCGGGGGTCTCAGTTTTCCACTGAGAAACTCGTTCCATCCCTGTTCCATGCATTTTTCCCCCTTGCATTTTCCAAAATTTGTATGCATTCGTATGTCAATTGTATGCATTTTGAGGTGCATGCACCCATTGACTAAAGCATGTGTGTGCACATTTTGAGAGTACACACATTTTTCTTTGTGCACATGTCAAACATGTTTTGTTTTGTGGAACCTAATGCAACAATCCTACTTATTTGGAAGTTTTCTTCACTCATGATAAGCAATTCAGCAGCGCCACCTGCCCTTCAAACCAATAATAGCAGCATAGTAAAAAACTAAGTAGTTACCAAAGTTAATTTTATCTCTGTTGTTTGCAATAGCATGAATAAGCCCAATAGTCCCACAGGCGTTGCTAATAGTTTGCTTCATGAAATATACTGATGGTTTGACTTCTTGCCCCTGCGCTTTTATTTTCTCTTCCTCTTCTGTTCGGAATATTTCATACTAAAAGGCAAGAAAGGAAGAGCATTTACCAATCAAAATTCAAGTTTAAAAAACAACAACAGCTCTAGAACATAAAAGTCCTTGCCAAAGTTCTAGTTTAAAAAACAACAACAGTTCTAGAACATAAAAGTCCTTGCCAAAATGGGTTAAATACGACCTATGATCAAAGTTAGTTATATCTTTAGAAATATTTTAATAGCGGTAGTGTTTTCTAAACACTATCTTTTCTCCATCCCATTTTACTTTCAGCTCTCAGCATAAACACATCAAGTACCACTTGGGTTATGTTCTCAGCATGTTTAAGTTTTACTACTAAGCCAAAATTCACCAGGTTATTTTACAGACAGTGAGTAAAAAGTAAATGGGACTGAGACAAACTAAACCTAACTAGTTTTCATAATGGCTGTCCTGTGTTTAAAACCTATAGACTACTCTATGTTGCCTTTCCCTTTGTTGCATTAGGTTCAAAGCATACAACCACTGGTTGTGCCCATTATATGCACACTCTATTATAATCTACTGCAATATTTTCAGTAAATAAAGGTTTCAATTTTTAGCTCCCTACTTAAGGGATACAAATAACTTCTGAACACAACAAAATAAGAGCATATTGTAAAAGCGTGTAACATTTCCAAAAAATGTTTAAAAGACCATGCACCTCAAGCCTCAGTTAAAATGCATGGCAACTAGGAACGAAGGTTGTGATCCAGTTACAATAATCTTAGTTAATTTAATCTGCATGAGTTTGCATATTGAAGAAAACACACTTTGCAGTTAGGTAATGGCCACACATTGTGCAATAGGTACCATCTTAGAAGAGGTATTTGCCATTCTCTCTTCTAAGGTAATACGTACCTTTGGTGGTTTTATAAGTCCTCCTACCCAATTAACAGGCGGTGCTTTAGTAGTTTAGAATGTTTTAATTTAACTGATTAAGCAATTACACACTGCAGTTCTACTAGGAACATCAACAGGTTAGCACAGGCTTGGGCCTGCACTGCCTGCTATGTAAATAGCGTTATCATTGTGCACCCTGATGGCCAGCAACTCAATACTCCACTGCTTCTTGGTATCCAGCTCTGAAAAAACAACCTCTTTAAATATCATTAGGACTGGAACAGATACTAATAGACTGTCATCAATGCAGATTTACAAACAGCCATTCATATGGAAAGGATTGTCTTTAAGTAAATAAGAAGGTCGTTAATTATGAAAGAATTATCTATTTATTTTTGGACCATTGATGTTCCGCAAGTGTGGGCTTCTAACACTTTGGAGAAATACATATTTGCAAAAATGTGGCTGAAGACATGCTATGCATTTAAAGTGGGAAGATTTATTTGGAAATGAACACATGGCAAATATAGCTATTTCACCCTTAAAGAAGAAAATATGCAATAATCAACATTCAAAATAACTGGCACATGTTATTTATTTTACAGATCCTTTGAAAATTTTGACAAGAGTTTTAATAGGAGCCAAAGTTACCGCATAAAAGCATGACATTTATCTACTATGAAGATTACCAATTATAGTTCTGTCACAGCCTTTAAGGGTACACAGACCTAATGGAACCAGGACAGAGTACTAGATCCTGGTTTGGAGGCAAATCTTTTAACCATAGTTTCCCGGTTCAGATATCACGAAAAATTGTGGTTTCAGAAATCAGGATATCTTCATCGAAACTAGGCGCATGGGACAAGGGGAAGGATGAGAAACGTGTGTGTGTGTGTGTGTGCGCGCACACACACACACACACTGCTTGGTCCTGGTTCAAGATTGTTATGTCTGAACTGAGCCAAACCCTTCTTTTGTTAAAGGAAAAGTTTTTGTAATCAGGATAGTTGTTGTGTTAGAGATCAATAACAGTTACCTTTTCTGTTACTGGAAAGAGAAGAAGAATAGCACAAACAGGTCTTGGCACCATGCTAAGTAGTTCTGGATCCATACCATACACATCTACGAATTGCCAGCTGGGATTTATCCCTAGCTGTCTGAGAAACTGGTAAAAAAATGAAACATACCTATTAACAAATATATCCTTAACGTATTATTCTTTAATAAGATTCTTATGAAGATAAAATTTAATAGTTTGGCCCTTTCAGTATGGTTGAGAACGGCCTGCATGAATGCTAGAAAAAGACAGTAATAAACAGTAGGTTAAGTTTTAATAAATATGAAACTGAATTCTCTTTAGTATAAGGGAACAGTAGGCGTTATAATTGTGGCTGGAATTCAGAGAGTAATGCAGCTTATTATGCATTCTTAAAGGTACTTTGGGCTTGGGGTTCTGAGAACACTCACACACTCCTGTACATTACAAATGGCCATTAACAACTTTGGGAAGCTGCATAAGCTGTTTGGGACCTGGCATGTAGATCTGCTATTAAGAAGGTCAAGAAATTCCACAAGACAATGACTGGGTTTGCACGAATGCTAGTATGTTTAATACAAGCCACAGTGGCTTGTTCACCTGAAATCCTGATTGTCTTAATTATCCTTGCGGGCACAGCTCATTGCGTCATCCAAACCTGGTGAGGGTGGGTTACTGTAAACAACCTAGAGTTGTTTACAGATGGATCCAGCTATGTGCAAAAAAATAGAAAAAGATATACAGGGATGGCAGTAACTGATGGACATGAAAAATGGAGTCCAACTACAATTGAAGCTTCCTAACAACTGCATGGTTAATAAACCATCCAGAACCCATGGACACAGTTTTAGGGCTTGTTCACTGTGATGGTGACTATGAGAACCAGCCCATACTCAAGCCCTTAACAGCAGTTCTTTTGCTCTCTGGACACTGTCCATCAACAATCATGAAGCATGGATGGAGTGGTAGAGTACATGCTTTGCATGCAGGTCTCAGTTTCAAATCCTAGCTTCTCTATGAAGAGCTGGTAAAACTCCTGTCTGAAACCTTGCAGACCCAATGCCAGTCGTGTTCACAATACTGAGTTTTACGGACCAATGGGCTGACTCATTATAAGGCAGCTTCCTAACATTCAATTGAAATTATTCCTAACTTCATTCTCCACCCCATTTTCTCCAGAAATTTCAATATCAAGTAGACAAGAACAAACAAAATAACCTCTTCTTCAGAAACTCATCAGCAAGCCAAGGTTGGGGAATATTTTTCAGCTTGAGGGCAGCATCACCTTGAGACTAGCTTTCTGGGAACTGTATGTTAGCAGTGGGCAGGACCATCCCACACACAGGTTGAAGCACACGGGGAAGACACTAATACTTCCCCTTCCACCTTTCCACAGTGCTTTGAAAAAAATCTTCTGCTGGCTGCAATGAAACACTTTTTTTCAAGTCTAATTACAGTTCATGGGGTTGCAGACTGGAGGTTCATCGCCCATGCACTAAGCAACATAGGTATCCAAGAACCCACATTTTACACAAGGCCTCTGGGCTTCTCTCTTTCATTCTCATCATGACCTATAATCAAGTTTTAAAGTATGTATTAACTTTATTGGTCACAGTCCCCTGCTACAATCATCTCTCCGCCCACTTCCTCATGGTTCCCATTAGACAATTTCAATCACAACCCCATTGGGGAGGACATATTTTTGTTTATAAACCACTGTGAGACACCATGTATATTGGTGGCTCTGTATAAATAACGATAATTCTTTAGAGTCACATGTTAAAAATAGACAGGGCTTTAAGACTTGCTAGATTTAAAAATAATATAAGCTACTTTTAATTGGTTTCTCGTGTTGAGAACATAAGACAGCTTATTCTTGAGATTCTGTAATAAGTGCTGGGAATTTAAGTTTCCTCAGAAAGAATGCTATTAATTCCTCCCATCAAGAGAATACTTCCATTTTACAATATAGTGCACAAGGAAGACACGGTCTCCAATAAAACGTTCAGTTAGACATGTTTCTATATTAAACATAAACCCCTATTCCGTTTTCTAAATTAAAATCTACATTTGTATTACTGAAGTTTACAATCACTCTAAGCCTAGCTCGCAATGGAGAAAGAAATTTCATTGCATCACAAATAGTAGATGTTTTCAGGATATCTAGAAAATTCATATGTATTTCCAATATTGGTTTCATTTGTTTTCTGTTTAATTTTGAAGGCAATATGGAATACAAGGGCTTTTATGTGCTAAACTAATCAAGCAAGTAGTTCCTCCCTACTCCATTTATTCTCATATGACAAGATGATTTCACTTTCCCATGTAATGTTAAGGGGGAGCAGGAATTTGATACCCCTGGCCTTCTCAAAAGTGTCATGATATCACCCATGACATCCTTCTAGGAAGCTGGATCTATGGGACACTGTTCTTCTGCCCTTCCAGTCATTCCTGGGGGGTCATCTCAAGATAGCTCTGAGAAACTGCAGTCCCTCCACAGTCCATCTACGTAAGACCACTTGGTGAAGTCATGTGGAGGTTTGGCCTAAAGCAGAAATTGGTAATTTGTGACCCTGCAAATATTTTGGCCTACAGCTCCCAAGATCTCTCATCACTGACTATGTTGGCTAGATATAATGGCAGGTGTAGGCAAAAACCTTTGGAGGACCACAAGTTGCCTATCCCCAGGCTAAAGAGTCACCAATATGTTGAAGACATGCAGCTCTACCTCTATTTTCTATTGGGTCCATTTAGATGTCACATTAAGCCATGGTTTATCATAATGGAAATTGGTTGCAATGAGTCTCAGGCTTGTGACTGCTCCTTCTCCTCTTTTCCTCTGGCATGACTACAAAGAGATTTGAAGCTTTCACTTCCACTTTTGTTTAACTGCAGACTATTGTTTCATCTGAACCCAACAAATAATGGGTTAGCAAGCTTGCTTGTTTCAACAATATTAAAGTTAATAATAATTTAGGGTTTGGTCCGAACTGGAAACTCACCAGCTTCAGTTGATTTGCCAGCTATCATCTTCCCTAGAGAAAACTAATCTGACGTAAGTTATTCATGACTTAGTCACCTGCAAACTGGACTACTGCAATGCTCCCTGTGTGGGCTGCCTTTAAACTTGGTTTAAAAATGCAATTGGTCCAAACATAGCTGCCAGATTATTATCTGGTGTGCAACAATCTGATTATATTACTCTGAAATTATTCCATATTCCATGAGCCTTTCTATTTGTTTTTGTTTTCAAAATGAAGTGCTAGCATTAGTTTTTAAAGCCCTAGGCAGTCTTTGATCACATTACTTGAAATTAGATAGATGGTGACCAGGGTAGACACTGCAGAATTGCTTCTCCAAGGAGGCCTACCCTGCACCAAATTTGATGTGCTTAAAGGGTGTTTGCCCGGTGTCAATTTTTGTAGCCTTCTACTGTGGTTGTAACTGCTTGTTTGTATTGGCTATGCTCTCTTTATTCGTATTGGCTATGCTCATTTTATAACACTGGTGTGCTCCACCGGTTTCTACCAATTTAATATTATGTTGCTTTTTTTATGATCCCTGAGAGCTTTTGTAAACTGAATGGTGGCATATAAGCAGTTTAACTAAACTAATAATAAAAACTATTTAAGTTATATTATAACCAAAGCCATAAAAACACATAGAATAATTGAGAGCAGGGTCTCAGGTATTGTGTCAGACCCCAGACTCATGATGCTTGTGCTACCATAAGGATCACTAAATGGCCAAAGGCAAGTTTACACACACTCACTCACTCTCACAGATTACCGAAGTAATATACTTTTATTCAACTCAAGCGCTTGGAATAGGGTGGTAAAAATCTAAACCAGTGTCCCCTCCATGTACAACACAGGGTACAGGAATAAGCCAGGACCCAGTGGATGACATATAGTGGCCTGGTTCAGACAACACGCTAAACCACACTGCTTAACCACAAAATGGTTAATGGAATGCATTAAGCTCAATGCATTCCGTTAACCATTTTGTGGTTTAGCAGCACGGTTTAGTGTGTTGTCTGCACGGGGCCAGCCAAGTTAAATGCGGCAGCCAGCCCTGTCCCTTGTTGCCATCCTCCAAGCTTCCCTCAGAGTAGGCACCCAGAAGAGTATCTTAGATGTTGAGTGTAGCGTATAGGTAGGTTCATGTCAGGAGAGGTGTTCCATCAGGTATTGTGGTCCCAAGCCGTATAAAGCTGTATAGGTTAAAACCAGCACCTTGAATTGGGCTCAGAAATGTACAGGCAGCCAATGCAAGCGGGCCAGAGTGGGTATTATATGCTCAAACCTTCTGGTTCCAGTTATCAATCTGGCTGCTGCAGTTTGCACAAGCTGCAGCTTCCGAACTGTCTTGAAAGGCAGCCCCACGTAGAGCGCATTACAGTAATCTAATTTGGAGGTTACCAGAGCATCAACAACTGAAGCTGAATGCTGCGTCCAGACTATTGACTGGGGCTGGTTACAGGGAGCACATAGCTTCCTTGTTACAGCAGCTTCATTGGCTACTGGTCTGTTTCCAGGCAGAGTTCAAAGTGCCAGTTATGACCTATAAAGCTCCATAAAGCTTAGGACCAGACTACCTGAAAGACTGCCTTATCCCATACAAGGCTGCCCGGTCCCTAAGATCTTCTGGAAAGGCCCTTCTTTTGAGACTGCCACCATCACAGGTGTGTTTGGTGGCAACACAAGAGAGTGTCTTTTTGGTGGCCACTCCCAAGCTGTGGAACTCCCTCCCCAAGTGAGGACAGGTTTGCTCCCTCTGCTACCCTTCTGATTGCAGGCAAAGGGGCGATAGCTCAGTGTGATAGAGCACATGCTTTGCAGGCAGAAGGTCCCAGATTCGATCCCTGGCTTTTCCAGGTAGGGCAAGGAAAGAATCTTGCTTGAAACCCTGGAGAGCTGCTGCCATTCAGTGTTGACAATACTGGGTTAGATGGACCAAGGGTCTGACACAGCTTAAGGCAGCTTCCTAAGTTCCTATGAACTTTATTTAAGAAGGCGTTTGGCCTGGAAGTGGATCTGTGGGTTGGGTGCTGTTTTCATTCTGTAACAGTTATTTATTGTATTTTAATGTGTTTTATGGTTTTAATGTAGTTTAAATTGTTTTGGTAAGCCACCTTGCATGCTATTTTTGGTAGAAAGGCAGGGTATAAAACAAATAAATAAGCTCATTAGAAATTTACCATTTTATGCTATGTTAATGAGACCTCTAAACTCAATCCACTACCTCACAACACTTATATAGCAGATATGTACATAGATGGTGCTATATAAATAAATAAATAATAATAATAATATACATTTACAATGTAAACTTTATTGGATAAGTGTTATCCTCACCCACTCCATCTCCTTGACCTATATTGCCAAAGCACAGCACTGAATTTCCCATGCTAGAGAACCCCCAACAACATGTTGTGAAAAGTCTGTCCTTCACTCACACTCTTCTGTCATTAAGGGTAAGAGTGGTAAAACGAAGTGCAGGGCTCTGCCATTTGCCATGTAAACTCCTGCTCCACCCCTGCCTGTCTAGATCTTAACAGTAGGAGAGGGAGAGAAGCAGCATCAGCGGCTGCCTTAATTTATCACTGTATTATGCTCCACACAGTACACCAAGGGAGTGGCAGAGGAAAACATACATTCCTTGGGGACAATTCTTCCTTGCCACAGTAAGTCAGGCGACTGCTTAATTACAAGGCTGAGATATAGCACAGTAGTCTGACTGATAACCAGAAAGAAGAATGTACGAAGGTAAAGAGGGAATAGTGTTAAATTCAGTAACCACAAATGGGTTGGTTCACACAAGCGAAAAATAGAACAAGATGTAGCTGTCTGCCAGAAAGACCTACAAGGAAGTTCCTTCACGAAGGAAAAGTGTTGAAGCACAAGGTTTTGAAGCTGCTTCAACCTCTTTCTTTGGCGTTCTCAGGGACAACGCAAGCAATCCCTTGCAAATCCCAGTGCACTGTGCACACACGACCAAGCAAAACACACACATCAATGTATCCAAACAAGAATCAACATAAATTAGATTCTTGAATCCATAGGTTGTCTAGACACTATTCCAGAGTTGGTTAGCTAGTGGCTTACATTCATTTGTTCTTTTAAAATGCACTCCTCCTTGTTCCTTTCACATACATACTCAAAAGAAGATGGTGGAGCTGATGTGAAAGGAAGATGTTTAATTTTAATTGCTATCCCTTGCTTCAAAATTGTTGTATTGCCTAAGCATCCAGGAAGTACATTTCCTTTTTCTAGTGTCACCTAGGACTGGTCATACAGGACAAAGTGGGAAGTATTAGAGGTACATCAGAATACTGAAGTGGCATGGTCACTGGTTACTTCCAGACTGAGGGCTCCTAGCATAACAATCATACGAACACAGGAAGAGCCATGCTGAATCAAACCAAGGGTCCATCTAATCCAGCACTCTGTTCACACAGTGCCCAACCAGCTGTCGGCCAAGGACCTACAAAGCAGGACATGGTGTAGCAGCACCCTCCCATCCATGTTCCCCAGCAACTGGTGCATACCAGGCTTACTGCCTCAGATACTGGAGGTAGCACATAGGCATCAGAACTAGCAGACATTGATAGCCTTCTCCTCCAGGAATTTATCTAACCCCCTTTTAAAGCCATCCAAAATGGTAGCCATCATTACATCTTGCGGTAGTGAATTCCATTGTTAAACTATGCGCTGTGTGAAGAAGTACTTCCTTTTATCCGTCCTGAGTTTCCCACTAATCAATTTCACGGGATTACCTCAGGTTTTAGTCCTGAGAAAGGGAGAAAAATGTCTCCTTATCCACATTCTCTACACCATGCATAATTTTGTACACCTTGTCATGTTTTCCCTTGCCCTCCTTTTTCCCCCAAGCTAAGCAATCCCAGCTGTTGTAACCTTTTCTCATAGGGGAGATGCTCTAGCCTCTTGATCATTTTAGTTGCTCTTTTCTTCACTTTTTCCAGCTCTACAATATCTTATTTTACATGTGGTGATCATAACGGTAAACAGTATTCCAAGTGCGGCTGCACCATATATTTGTATAAAGGCAGTATGAAACTAGCAGCTTTATTCTCAATTCTTTTTCTAATTATGCCTAACATGGAGTTTGCCTTCTTTACAGTGGCCACACCCCTAGCTGACATTTTCATCTAAAAGATATTGTGCAATTGTTCCACCTTTCCCTCCTTAACAGATTTCTTTGGTAGAAAAAAGACAAACATAGTGATGGGAAACACAGGAGGGCTACAAATGGAAAATGACAATATCTGGATGAGGCAAGGCAATCATACAATAAAACCTTGTTTGCCCACTCATGAAACAGGATGGGATAAAGCAGGTTAAGGGACAGGCAGATCAAAGGAGTTGAAGTTATGGTGAACCAAAATTAGACATTATAGAAGCAGTGGAGTTTGAGAACAAGTTTAGAAGGTTAGAGGAAGTAATCGCAAGCAGCTTACTTTAAAATTAAAGCTATGGATACTCATACTTACAAATGTTACTCACACTATCAATTTAAGAACACCTACACTGTACATCTGTCATAAGTAGGGCTTAACTTGACCCAATCATAAAGCTATAGCAAAAGAGCTTCCATGTCATTAAGGGGAAAATGAAGATCATATTTCTTTCATTATTAATCCATCTTCAAAGGAAATAACACAGTTCATAAGCTATCCTATCATAATTTATAAATATCCTAGTTTGTTACACAAGGGACAAAGGTTGGTTTCATAAATGTTGTTAACAACACTGCTTAGCCTGGCATGTCTCACACGCTAACTATAGAGAACAAAACACATTTTACATCCATTATTAGTTTCTTTTCTCTTAATTTTTTTTAAAAATTAAGTTCCCATGATCAAATGCTGTCTAAAATCAAATGAGCAGGCTGCAAGGGGAGGCACGCACGTAAGTTTTGGTGGTCTTTTTACAAGGCCTGGAAGAAGGGGAAAAACAGGAAGCCAATCTATAGCAGCAAACTTAATACAAAGGATCTTGTGGCATCTTGAACACTAACAGATTTTTTAATGGTATCAGCTTTCATTGACTAGAGCCTACTTCATCAAATGCCTAAAATGTTACCCTGTTGGCAGATATAAGAGAAAGAATATAACACATTTCATTTATGATTTACACACTACATACATACATACGTATGCAAGCAGAGGAATGGGGGAGTGGACCTATAAACAGCATAGCCAAAAGTCCATTATTATTATTATCATTATTTATTTATTTATATAGCACCATCAATGTACATGGTGCTGTACAGAGTAAAACAGTAAATAGCAAGACCCTGCCGCATAGGCATAGCAGAGGTACAGTCTGTCACAGCAAGCCCCAAAATGCACATGTAAACTGGTATTTTAAGGGAAAAGCTACTCACCTGGTTTGTGACCTGAAAACAAGGGAGAGGGAGAATTATTGATTGATCAATTGCATTTCTATACCGCCCCATAGCCAAAGCTCTCTGGGCGGTTTACAAAAGTTAAAAACAGTAAAAATTAAAAACGAATATACAAAGTTTAAAAACGTAAAAACAACAACAGTATCCTCATAAAAATAATGAAAATAAAATTCTAGCCTTCCACCAAGTTCAACCCAACCTAAAAAAAACCAAAACCAAAACAAAACAAGAAAACACCCAGAATGATTGCTCTCAACTTTCCCCGGATTTTTTGTAAACTTTTTATTTTCTGCATACTATCCTGACACACCTACATACGTGCCAAGCCTTTCACTGACTGCTCTCTAAAGGCTCCCAACTTTTCCTATCTCCCCACCCTAGAATATGCTCTTTGGGGTCATTGCCCGCCACCACCCCGCCACCTTCTATATTGGCACATTTTCCTCCATTTGGCTACTGTTGCTCCCCTCCCCCACAAGCCATCCCTCCCCCACCCGCTCGCCCGCTCTCACATCAGGGTTCGCCTCCAGCGGCAGCCAGCGGTGAGCGTCCATGACTTCGCTCCTTCACGACCTGCGGGAGAAGAAAGCTGTGGGGAGGGCGGGGGGAGTGTTGCTCCCACTCTGGTCCGCTCACAGCCCCCAACTAGACTACCACGAAACACTCGACTATTGACAGCCCGTCTCACTGGCCGTCTACCCCGCCCACCTCAGCCCTCGCCTGAACACGACGTGGACTGTACCAATTTTCCGCAGATCGTGGGGGGAGTACACAAAAATCTGTTCTCTCCCCCTCTCTTTTTTATTTCAAGTGTCTCCGTTTTTCTCCACTGATATAAATGTAGTGTTCCGTCTGTGACTTGTGTAATAGAACTAGGGAGGAAGAGGGAGAGAAATACTTATAAAACATGGTGTCTCTAGCTCTGACTCCCCCTTCTCTTCACCTACGTGGGTTCTCCCGCGTGAAATACCTCCGCCCTGGTTGAGGGAGGCGTGTCCGCTGAGGAGGCTGCAGAGAAAGCCGGCCGCCTCTAGTGGGCGCAGCACGAGTGAAAAGGCTACGTGAGCTTACCTGGGAATAAAGTCCTGAGTAAAAGGTCCACCGGAAGTCAATGTTAGAGTTTTCTAACTGGTTGTAAAGTCTGTGGTTTCTGGATATTTAACGGGTGTAAATATGAAATTGTTATTTTCATGTACCAATGTTTTTAACGTAGCCTTGACACCTTCCCTCTGAAGGTGTTGTAGGTGTTAGAGTAAGCATAGGAACAGCGTTGGTGGATCAGAGCAAACTAGCCCTGCATTCTGTTTCCCACAGTGTCCTGCCAAAGGCTGCTTAGAAATTCACAAACAGGGCATGGAAGCAAGAGTAGGCATTGTTTGCCCCAACATCTAAGTATTCGGGTATAGTGCCTTTGAATATGGAGGTCTTCCTTTGTGAACTACGTTTCCATGTGAATATACCTACTTCTCCGGCTAATTGCAAAGCATATGACTAAAATACAGGTGTCATCGCCACGCATATGGCAAGCCAGCAATTTTCATTGGGCAGCACTGCTTGAGAGGAAGCCACATCACCATTAAGGAATGATTCATCCCATGTAATTTACCCCACTTTCTGGCAGTCATTATTGAAGAACAGCCTGAGCATAAGGTTACATTACCTGATCGTCTTGGAAAATACTTGCTGGCAGTGTTTCTTCCTGCTGTCTTTTTGGTTTTATAATTATATTTAATTAATACATGCCAGTGATTGTTTGATACCGTATCAACTTCTGTGGATCATGTGGAATGCGTCAATGCTGATTCACACTTTATGTGACACCACAGTGTTTGTAGCAACGTGTAGAACGTGAAGAGAAGATGTACACTTTGAAACACACACATGTGGGAACCACAACTAATGATAGCTTTTCAGTGTTTGTCCCACTGCGTATCCTTGGATGTTTGGCATCTTCCCAATGAAACGTATTTATTTCATTTATTTATTTCATTTTTATACTGGTTCACACAAATTAAAAACCATTCAAATTATAAAACAAACAGTATAAAATACAATATAAAAACACCACTGGGATAAAATCAGCAACAGTGCAGAAATATAATTTTAAAATACAACTTTAAAACAGCAAAGTTGAAATTAAAATTATAAATTGTTAAAATACTGAGAATAAAAAGGTCTTCACCTGGCGTCTGAAAGAATATAGTGTAGGTGCCAGGTGAACCTCCTTAGGAAGCTCATTCCACAGCGGGGGTGGGTGCCACAGCAGAGAAAGCCCTCCTCCTGGTAGCCACCTGCCTCACTTCCTTTGGCAGGGGCTTAGAGCAAACATAGGAGTACTGCTGGATCAGACGAAACAGGAGTCATGCTAGTCCAGTGTACCACAAGATGTAGTAATGATCACCAATCTGGATGACTTTAAAGGGAAATTAGACAAATTCATGGAGAATAATGCTATCAATCATGGCTACTAGACATGATGGCTATGTATTATGTCTGGTATCAGAGGGAGCATGCCACTGCATGTCAGTGGCTGGAGAGCATGAGGGGAACACTGTTTATGCTCTACTTGTGGGCTCCCCGTAGGCATCTGGTTGGCCATTGGCCAAGAAGACAGGTCTTTGGCCTAATCCAGCATGATGTGTTTCCCTTTCATATTTGAAATCTTCAGAGCAGCAAACACCAGTGTACCATGTGAATATGTTTGAATTGGCTTCCTTATATTTAGGATTCAGGTTATTTTTCCCCATGGCAGGCTGCAGGGAGTGGTAGAATTTGATCCTCCAGTGGTGCCTAGGGAGACCATATGGAAAGGAGGACAGGGCTCCTGTATTTTCAACACTTGTGATGAAGAAGGAATTTCAGCAGGTGTCATTTGTATGCATGCAGCATGTGGTGAAATTCACTCTTCATCACAACAGTTAAAGCTGCAGGAGCCCTGTCCTTTTCATATGGTCACCCTAGTAGTGCCCATTCTGCTGGTGAAAAGATACCATTGGCTACAACTCATTATCTCACCTGTAGTGCATGAAGTGCATACTTGGGCTTACCAAAGAGGTTTCCTGAGCAGGGCACGGCCACCCTTGGTATCTTACAACGCACAACCTTGTACCAACTAAGAACTACTGCAAAGGGGATGTGCCATTGTATGAAGGGTCTTATCAAATGATTTATTCTGCAATAAATGTCCAGTTATTACTTAGTAACTGGTATGCAGTTACTTAGTAACATTTATTGCAGAATAAATCATTTGATAACCAGTCTTATACAGAGCCGGAACTTTGATTTATCTAGCCCAGTGTTATATGCCCAATTGTGAAACACAGTTTCACTATTATGTATTTCAAAATACAATTTATAACCAAATTCATAACGTGACTAGAAGCACAGGGATCCTATACTTATGTGATGAAATCCTAAACATTCTACTCTGTTCAATGAGATTTACTCCCATCATGTAGGTGTATTTTGGATTTTAGCATTAATAGAGGTGTCCTAGAGGCACCACGCAGGGATGAAGAAAACCTTTTTATTCTCCCAGCATTTTAACAGTCTATAAATAAATTTTAAGTGGCGTTTTAAATATGTAATTTTGCATTGCTGCTGTTTTTTTATCTGGTTGAGCTTTTATATTGTATTTTATATTATGGTTTTATACTGTTGTTTTATACTTTGAATGTTTTTATTTTTTGTGAACCGCCCAGAGAGCTCCAGCTATATAGAAATGCAATAAATAAATAAATAAAAAATCTGATGAAAACCCGCTTCTCTCATACGGCAGACTGTGCTCAGTTTAGGAAATCAAATAAGACTGAAGGCTTTCAGAGTAAAGCAGTCATGAACTAGATTCCCTCTTCTGCAGGACTACAGGAAATCGCATCGCTTCTCCTTCGTAGGGCCGTATTGACTCTGAAGCAGGTCTCGAGACTTACTCCCAGGTAAACATGCGAGGAAAATCACGCACATTCCCCCCGCCCCTGACACGAACCCCATCCATAAGAACTCAAGAGTGGAGACTTGGGAGAGAGGGCGGGGCGAGGCGAGCACCCCGTCACCGCCCTTCTCGGAAAGCACGGAAGGAAACTGCAGGCTCTGATTGGATAGCGGGAGAGACTCCGAAGGAAAAGTGGGTAGGCGTGGCTTCAAGCGAACCAATCAGGGCAACCGCCTGTGGTTCGCTGATGTAGCAAAGTGGTGGGTGCTATATGGGAAGGCTGCCTGGAGGGCGGCTCCTTTCATGTCAATGGCTGCCGGGATGCCGATTGAACCGTGGGGTGAGTTTGGGGAGAAGCTGAGTCGGGGAGGAGTCTGTAGCAGAAGCACGCTGGAGCTTCTTAGTAGAAAAGCAAGGAATCCGGTTGCTACTTACCTGGGAGTAAGCCCTTATTGAACCTAATCGGACCTACTTCTGAGTAAACGTGCATAGGGTGCGGTTGTCATTTTTATGCATGCAGCACCTGGTGAAATCCCCTCTTCATCGCAACAATTAAAGCTGCAGGAGCCCTGCCCTCTTTTGTAACAGATTGCGAGGGCAGGGCTCCTGCAGCTTTACCTGTTGTGATGAAGAGGGGATTTCACCACCTGCTACACACATACAAATGACACCTGCTGAAATCCCCTTTGCTTTACAACTGTTAAAGATACAGGAACCCTGTCCTCCTTTTCCTATGGTCACCCTATTTTTTCTCAATGGGTCTACTCTAAGCAGACTAACATTAGACGCAGCCCTTTGTCTATAGAGGGTGGCAGTTCAGGAAACGGTTGCGTTAGTTTAAGTATTTATTATTATTGTAATTTATTTATATAGCAACAACAATGTACTTGGTGCTGTACAAAATATACAAATAAAACAGCAATACCCTGCCTAGAGGCTTACATTGTAAAATCACATTTAAAACATATGAAGGGGGGAAGGGGTTCACAAAACAGAAATAAGAGAATAATCATAGTAATAAGAACAGTAATGTAACTATGGGCAGGTGATGTAACTATGGGCAATGTGCGTAGTTTTGATGATGCGGTCATAGAAGTAGGGCAAAATGGCTTGTAACTATGTCTGATCACTCTTTTGTGCATTATCTATACTTTCTCTTGTTTTTTGTTGTAAAAATACATACAAGATCATGTATGCAGCTTTGAAGATGAAAAACTCGGGTATTGGCAAGAGAATTTAATTTTTAATACTAAATTTTTAAAAATCTTTTTCTCCGTGTCAATGATATGTTTATTGTACCAAAATAAAGGATAAATTTATCATCACCAAAATCGTCCAATACAAAATATGACGAAGTAAAACAAATCTAACAACAATTACGTTGGCTGTCTCTCATCTCCGTTTCTGAGTCTGTGTAACAGAAAGTTAAAAGGGTTTTCACTATTTTGTCACCGTTTAATCTGTCCTAAGAAGGTATTACTGTACAGTTTCTCTTTGTGTGTTTTTCCTGTTGGACTAAACAGATACTCTCAATTTGTTGATATATTTCTGAATATACCTTTCTGCATAACATATTTCAGTATTTTGTTATATTCCACCATTTACTAACTGCAGTTGTGTAGGATATGCTTTATTTACTTCCAGATATTTATCATTTTTTCTGCAGTTAATGAGTAAAAAACCTACCTCTTTATTAATTCTTTTGTTGACATTAGTAATGTAAATGTAGGGTAAGTATATCTAATAGCAAAAGAGAGAAAAATATGAATAAAAAGAATTATTGAAGGTAATCAAATACAGGTTTATCCAAACAAGTACACAAAAATTATGCAGAGTATAAAAGTGTGTCATATATTAAATATATATATAAAACATTATAAAATATTAAAACATACATGCACATACAAGTGGAACCTTACATCTCTAGGAAGGCTGCATGAATTTGTCTAAAATTCACATTACAACCTGTCTGTACTGGACAGCAGATATTTGCCCTTATCTATATCACTGAGGGTAGGAATCACCCTTAAGAGCTTCTCTAAATATTTTTCCTAGGTGTTTCATACAGTTTACGGTGTAGCATATAGTGTCTGGTGTCCTCTACTCATTGGCTGCTGCAGATGCGTAGGCGCTGATCTGTGGGGATTTTCTTGAATCTGCCCTCCAAAAAATTCAAATTTCATTGTCTGGCAGTGCAGGGCAGTGAATGCCCTGCAAAGGGATGGATTTAGTTCAGACAAGTACTTCTCTATCCTGTGATGCCATTTTTTAAAAAGGTAGTTATTAGAAAATCTGGATAGATAGCCTTTGTATCCTTTTTTGCAAATAGCTCTTGAAGATGCACGTTAATTTTATGTCTGCTAGAATAAGTTCTAGCAGACATAAAAATCAGTTTAAGTATGAAAGTCAAATAAAATCCTTTCTATGTTGTATAATTTGCAAAGCTGTATATTCACCACTGCGGAATATATTTTATTTTGTAGATTTTGGCAACACAGTTGACATAATTAAAACAATACCACAGGACCTGTTGGCAGAGCTAGTAAGTAACATTTGTCTGTGTTTCCTTTTTTAATTACTTGCGTTATACCAGCCTTACTATATTTTGAATCTCACTTTGTAATTCTCTTCCTAATCTTTTTGTTGTGCAGCTAATTCCATGAATGAAAAACAAGGGATCAAATTACAATGTTGCCTTAGGGTGCTATCCTATGCATTTTTAGACAGAAAAAAAGTCATACAACTCGTAGCATGCCCCAGCCAGGCTGGCCAGGGCATGCTGGGTAGAATCATAGAATAGCAGAGTTGGAAGGGGCCTACAAGGCCATCGAGTCCAACCCCCGCTCAATGCAGGAATCCACCCTAAAGCATCCCTAACAGATGGTTGTCCAGCTGCCTCTTGAAGGCCTCTAGTGTGGGAGAGCCCACAACCTCCCTAGGTCACTGATTCCATTGCATTGCTCTAACAGTCAGGAAGTTTTTCCTGATGTCCAGCTGGAATCTGGCTTCCTTTAACTTGTAGTGCAAAAGCAAGGAAAACCCCGTGGGGGAGTAAAAAGAAGCCAAAGGCAAAGGTAAAACCAGGCAATCTTCAAAACGGAATATTTACAAAAGTTTATTTACAGTGCCAAGGTGCCGCCTACGCGTTTTGAACGCAAACTGCGCTCTTCCTCAGGGCTGTAATCTAAAAAATAAATTAAAAAGTCCTTTGAGTCATAATATTTACAATTAGAGACGTTTTACAAGTTTATGTTTTAGTTGATCTTTTAGTTCACCATTGGAAAGAGAAATCACATCAACTAAAAGATCTATCATTCTGGGTCATAGAAATAATCAAGAATAAATCTGATAGGATCCTTTTAGAAAGAGAGGCCAGATGGATTATCAGGCTCAGTACTATCAGCCCATCCGGCCTCAATGAGTCTTTGGAATTATCGGCACTGTTATAAGAAACATTTGTTTCCAATTAGTTGTCAAGGTCTCTTTTCCCTCCCTATAAATCTCACCTCTTTTAGTATGTCAGTCTAGCAGCGTTCTGCAGACAACTTAACGAACTCTGTAAGTAAACTTTGATGTTTGCATTTGTAACGTAGATATTTACTCCTGGTTGGTATATTTTTGCATATATACTTTAATTAACTGAATGATGATGTATTACACCTTTTGATTACAATTTGTATGTCTGGATATACATAAGTTTTTTAAAGTATTTTTAAGGTACATAAACTTGTAAAACGTCTCTAATTGTAAATATTATGATTCAAAGGACTTTTTAATTTATTTTTTAGATTACAGCCCTGAGGAAGAGCGCAGTTTGCGTTCGAAACACGTAGGCGGCACCTTGGCACTGTAAATAAACTTTTGTAAATATTCCGTTTTGAAGATTGCCTGGTTCTACCTTTGCCTTCTTTTTACTTCCTTTAACTTGAGCCCGTTATTCCATGTCCTGCACTCTGGGAGGATCGAGATGAGATCCTGGCCCTCCTCTGTGTGACAACCTTTGAAGTATTTGAAGAGTGCTATCATGTCTCCCCTCAATCTTCTCTTCTCCAGGCTAAACATGCCCAGTTCTTTCAGTCTCTCTTCATAGGGCTTTGTTTCCAGACTCCTGATCATCCTGGTTGCTCTCCTCTGAACACGCTCCAGCTTGTCTGCATCCTTCTTGAATTGTGGAGCCCAGAACTGGACGCAATACTCTAGATGAGGCCTAACCAGGGCCGAATAGAGAGGAACCAGTACCTCACGTGATTTGGAAGCTATACTTCTATTAATGCAGCCCAAAATAGCATTTGCCTTTCTTGCAGCCATATCTCACTGTTGGCTCATATTCAGCTTGCAGTCTACAACAATTCCAAGATCCTTCTCGTTTGTAGTATTGCTGAGCCAAGTATCCCCCATCTTGTAACTGTGCATTTGGTTTCTATTTCCTAAATGTAGAACTTGGCATTTATCCCTGTTAAATTTCATCCTGTTGTTTTCAGCCCAGCACTCCAGCCTATCAAGATCACTTTGAAGTTTGTTTCTGTCTTCCAGGGTATTAGCTATCCCACCCAATTTTGTATCGTCTGCAAATTTGATAAGCGTTCCCTGCACTTCCTCGTCCAAATCATTAATATAAATGTTGAAGAGCACTGGGCCCAGGACTGAGCCCTGCGGTACCCCACTCGTTGCCTCTCCCCAGTTTGAGAAGGTTCCATTGATAAGTACTCTTTGAGTCCGATTCTGTAGCCAACTGTGAATCCACCAAATAGTTGTTCCATCTAGCCCACTTTTAGCTAGTTTGTTAATCAGAATGTCACGTGGTACTTTGTCAAAAGCTTTGCTGAAGTCAAGTTATATGACGTCCACAGCATTCCCAGTCCACAAGGGAGGTTACCTTATCAAAAAATGAGATCAAATTTGTCTGACAGGACTTGTTCTTAACAAATCCATGTTGGCTTCTAGTGATCACCGCATTGATTTCAAGATGTTTACAGATTGACTTCTTTATAATTTGCTCCAGAATTTTCCCAGGGATGGATGTCAGACTGACTGGTCTGTAGTTCCCAGGTTCCTCCTTTTTGTCCTTTTTAAAAATAGGGACAACGTTAACACTCCTCCAGTCGTCCGGCACCTCGCCCGTCTTCAATGATTTTGCAAAGATAATAGACAAAGTTTCTGAGAGTTCTTCCGCTAGCTCCTTCATTACTCTAGGATGCAGTTCATCGGGCCCTGGAGATTTGAACTCATTCAAGGAAATTCGGTGTTCTTTGACCATTTGTTTATCAATCTCAAACTGTAATCCTGCCCCCTCAACTTCTGCTTCACTTTTTCCAGGGGGGTCATAGACCCGCTTTTGTGAGAAGACTGAGGCAAAGTAGGAATTGAGCACTTCAGCCTTTTCTTTGTCATCTGTTATCAATTTGCCATCCTCATTAAGCAGTTGAACCACCATTTCTTTCCTCTGTCTTTTACTACTCACGTATCTGAAGAAAGCCTTTTTATTGCTTTTAGCATCCCTGGCTAATCTCAGCTCATTCTGAGCTTTAGCCTTCCTGATGCCATTTTGGCACTTCTGTGCCACTTGTCTGTACTCTTCTTTTGTAGCCTGGCCTTCCTTCCACTTCCTATATGTATCCCTTTTTGTTTTCTGGTCATCTCTAAGCTTTTTGTGGAGCCACATTGGTTTCCTCTGTTGTCTTCTATCTTTTCTCCTTGTTGGAATTGTTTGTAACTGTGCCTTTAAAATTTCCTTTTTTAAATACTCCCACCCATCCTGCACTCCTTTTCTCATTAGGCTCATTTGCCATGGGACCTTAGTTATAATAGTTCTGAGTTTATTAAAATCAGCTTTCCTAAAATCCAGAGTACGTGTATGCCTACACTCAACTTTTGTCTCCTTCATAATCAAGAATTCAAGTATGACGTGGTCACTTTCCCCCCGGAGTTCCCGTAACTGCCACTTTATCCACTAAGTCATCCCTATTAGTCAATAACAAGTCAAGGATTGCCGATCCTCTAGTTCCTTCCTCCACTTTCTGTAGGAGAAAGTTATCACCCACATATGTCAGGAATTTCTTGGAAGGGCCGCTTTTGGCAGTATTGGTCTCCCAACAGATATCAGGGTAATTGAAGTCCCCCATCACTACTACATCACACTTCCTTGAAACACTGGCAATTTGTTTCTCAAAAGTTTCGTCCTCGTCTTCTCCTTGATTGGGTGGTCGGTAGTAGACTCCAATTATCATGTTCTTTTTATTCCTTGCCCCATTTATTTTAATCCAGATGCTCTCAATGGGACTCCCAGTCTGATCCGCCTGCATTTCTGTGCAGGGACAGGTATTTTTAACATAAAGTGCAACTCCACCTCCCTTTCTATTTTTTCTGTTCTTTTTGAACAAGTTATATCCTTCAATTGCTATATTCCAGTCATGGGAGTCATCCCACCAAGTTTCAGTTATACCTATCAAGTCGTATTTGCCTTCATGTAATAAGAGTTCAAGTTCGTTCTGTTTGTTTCCCATGCTCTGGGCATTAGTATATAGACATCGAAGACCATGTGTTTTATAGTCTGGCTTTGTTCCTACATTGTTGCGGACACTATTTTGGGGCACTATTGGAGCTGTTCTCTGTACTGTGGTGCCTTGGCCTTCATCCATTGTTGCCTCAAGGTTTACGTCTCCCGCCCCCGTAAGATTCAGTTTAATGCCCTCCTGATCAAGTTCTTCATGCTGTGGCTGAACACATTCTTTCCAGCCCTTGTGAGGTGCAACCCATCCCTTGCCAGCAGTGCATGTTCCAAGTAGCGTAGCCCATGGTCCCAGAATCCAAAACTCTCATGTCGGCACCACCTTCGTAGCCAGTCGTTCATCCGGAGTATTTTTCTTTCCCTTTCTAATCCTCTTCCAAGAACCCGGAGGATGGATGAGAAAACTACCTGGGCCCCAAAGTTCTTCAGTTTCCTTCCCAGAGCTAATGTAGGACTGTTTTGTTTCTAAGTAAATACACTCCTTAGAGTATGATAGTCTAGAGCCATGTTGCAGCATGAGTGGCTGGAATATTTTAGACTGCCTTTAAGGCTTGGGCTGTAATCCTATGCACAATTACCTGGGAGTAAACCACTGAAAGCAAAGAGATTTAGGAATGAGTAAACTTGCATATGATTGCACTGTTAATACACCTCTGGCCTTCCATTAAATATAAAGTAGTATTTATTTGTCTCTGGAATAAGCTTCAGGTTTTCGTCTGTAAATTAACTGATCTCATTGATATAAGAATAATACTGCACATTAGAATTAAGTGTTTTTAAGTTTTTGCCTCTGTGGAGCATGTCTCTTTTTAAAAAGAAATTACTTCTGTGGCTCCCAGAACATCTCCCTTTCATAAGCTGGCTATTGTTCTTTTGAAAACTTCTGATTGTGGCTATAAGATGCATTTAGGGCTGTTGGCAAATTAAAAGCATTTTAGTTAACCATCATTTGAATTTAATTGGTTAGATTTCTATAATAACAAAATTTTAATACAGGTCTATTTTTTAAGGTACTGGAAGGGCTTCCAAGAGAAGGAAATGCTGTCCTTAATATTTTCATTTTTAGTTACAGTAGCACACCAGAGGCAAAGTAATCTAAAAAATAAATGTGGCCTTAATTCTCAGCCCCAATTATTAAAATGTGCCTTAAGGCTCAATTGTCTAAATCCCATTGAACTCAATGAGATTTACTTTTGAGTAGATACACATATGATGCACTGTCAAACTAATATACCAATTAGCATTTGTATCCATAGGTACATTATGAAAGTTGTCCATCAGGTGGTCTTTTCCTACAGTGAAGTTGGCAACTGGTTGATTGTCAATGATTTGTTCTTACCGCAGTGGGACACTGTCACGACACAGGCCTCACACATGAGGCCTTGACGCACACAAACCCTCCTCAAGCCAAGCGCCACCACTTGAACAACCTGAGGGTAGGGTAAAACACAACCTTTCCCTCATATGAGAGGGTAAAGGCTACAATCTGAAAAGGTTTTACTGTGTATGTAATAAGCTGAAGGTTATATATAAGGTGTTTACGATAGTAACTGTAGAGCAGGTGATAAAGCCAAGCAGACACGTGGTTTGAGGTAACAAAATAAAATGTTTATTTTTGTTTAACATATCTTAGTTACTTTAAATTCAAGTTAACCTGCTTAATCCACTAGTTTTAATAAAAACAGTAATAGTCTTTTAAAATCTTATCTCCTTTCACTCTCCACACCACTGACAATCCTAACTGACACTCCCCACTCCCAACCAACTAACCAACCAACCACCCCCACTCTAGACTCCCCCATTTATACTCCTCCCCCCTTTCACAGCATCATCAGCCACACCCACTCAGTCCAACATTCTGCACTCACTAGATATACAAAGGCCAGACATACCTAAGGGAACAGAACTGTGGGGTAATGCTACAGACACCATTGTAGATTTTCTGCCTCAGAAGGCGAAATGTTTTTGGCCTGCCCTAAAACCATGGATTTGTCTGATACCTTTTTATTCATATATAAACATTGAAAGCAAAGGAATACAATTTCTTTTCAGGAAAAAATATGCTTTTAAATTACACTTAAAATTAAGTAGTTACCAAGTAACAACAATTGAAATCTGCTTTCTTTCCAGTGCGAGCAAATTATCCAATATATGCAATGCCAGATTCCAGCTGTAAATACAGTAGAACTGTGTCAGGTAAGCTGGATTTCTTGTAGTAATATTGTATGCAGATGGCAACTCGCTTTCTAATTTGTCTTCAGTTACAGTCATATGCTGTGTTTCTTGCCTAGAGATTTCAAGCCGCTGGGATTGAAATAGTCGTTAGTGACCTGACAAAAGTAGTTAATGCCATTTCCTTTGTATTCAGGTAAGCAAACCCAGCTCTTGTTCTGAAAATACATAGTCTGTTTTCGTCTCTGCATAGAAAAATCAACTGGGAAACTATATAAAAGCTAAGTAGAAGCCATTTGAATAATGAATTCTGCAATTACATTTGACCTTATGAACATATCACAATTTGAGGGGTGTGGGGTTATGTTGTATTGTGAGCTGTGTTTTTGTAATTATTTATGTAATTCATAGGCCAGATTTCTTACATGTACTTTCTCACTCAAGAGAACGTTGTTGAAATCCCAGATGTGCATTTTGCCTAACTGGATGACCTTTAGCTTAATATTGTGAATTCATGGTGTAAGATTTTCAGACAACTTCTGAGTTCTCGTGTCCCTTTTTTCTTAACGGAAGAAAGGTGAGTGAACGCCTAGTTTGCAAAATCATGCTAAATCTGAGCTGTACCAATTCAGATTGCAGTTGAGTACTCGCAAGACTGAATGCTCTTCAATAGAAAATGATCCCCTATACATAAACAAAAATTAGAAGGCTAAAGAATGTAAGCTCTCCTAACTGAGACATGTTTAATTTAAAATACCTGTGTCTGTATAGTATGTGTTCTACCAACAGGTTATGGACCAGGTAGTCATAAATTCTAATTCCTACTCAAATGGTGGACAAGGCCAGTGGTTTTCAAACTGTGGCTCTTCAAAGAGAAGTTCCATAAGATACCTGCCCATTATTATTGATATTTCCTTGCAACTTGCATTTGCTGGCAAATATTTGGTGTACTATAGAGTGTACCCTTGGTTCGTGCAGAACAGTGAAACCTGCCTAGCATTTTCAATTATGCCCCAGGATCTTCTACAACAAGGTTGGCAGGAAGTAGGTTTCCAGATATTTTGAATTTCAGCCCAGCATTCATGATGGCAGGGCTTTCTGGAAGTTGAAAACTCTGCATTGGTCTGTTGGTGGAGGGCCACACATTTCCCATCTTTACAGACGTGCCAAAGTAAAACGGATTCCCTGAAATGGAAAGCGACTGGGCCAAGGCAGAACCACTTCTGCTTAATCTACTTCATGGAGGTCTTTTTGCAGGTTAAATAGGGTAACTACAGGATGGCTGTCTTGAACTCAGTGGAGAAAGAGTGGACTGCAAAATGATAGACAATAAAATATCTCCTCTGTAATGTTTTTTTAAAACTAGTGCTTATGGCAGTCTCTCTGGGGAAAAGCAAAATAAAAGTCCGTTCTTTTCTATTTAAAAACTAATAGGTAAGAGTCCGCCTTCTCTCTCTCTCTCTCTCTCTCTCTCTCTCTGTGTCATTTTTGTATAGCACGGCAGCAAAAAATAAACTCTCATCAGAAGAACTCTCCACCAGATTAGGGAGTTCAGTCAGTACTCTGCCAAAGCAAGCTGTACAAGTTATTCGGCACGTATGGAATGAACAAGGCAGCTCCATCATAATGTCAGCAGATGGAAAAAATATAGCAGCTGTCGGACAGGTAAACTTCATTTTTATGGAAGTTCTCACTGCAGTAGCCTCCTTTTGTTGAGCTTTGTGAAGTAAAATGATGAGGGTATAGTTATTTCCAAGAGATGTTGCCTGCCAATTTTTATTTGTAGAAGTAAAATCCTTACGTTCTATAATAGTGCTTTCTAAGTTCAGTCTTCTAAAAGTTGAACAAACTAGTAACAGCTAAATACTTGTGATTACAGCAAAACTATGTTACCTAAACCCAAGTCTGTTAAGAAATGTTTTGTGTCCTGTTAATAGGCATTTACTGTATATTGATGAAGCTGTACCTTTAAGCAGGGATACTGATCGTGGGAGCTATGTATGTACGTCCAGGCTAATGTGCTTACAAGCCCTTTTGCAGACCTTTATGCTCTGTGTGCAAAGGTCTCTAAGCTAGCCGGGCATGTGGCATACTGGCACAGCAGGTGTACTTATATGCATCTTGTCCCCTATACATGATGCCTGGATGGGGTTTCTGTCTGCAGCTTAAAAATAATTCTCAAAAGCTGCAATCCTATGAACATTTAGACAGAGAAAAGGTCCTACAACTCCTGGGGAACACTGGGACTTATAGGACTATTTTCTGTCTAAACTTGCATAGGATTGTGCCTTAAATGGCTTAATATCAGAGGTCTTGGAGATCCTTCAAAGATACTACACATTCATCATAGTTCCCCCCCACCCCATGAATTGAAATCAGGGCCATAAAATCTGGTATGCCCTATAGAGATTTGGCTGGTAGGATGGATTTTTAGTCTCTGTGGTCACTCTAGGTTTGACTTCTGCACCTCAATGAAACAGGTTTTCTTTTCAAGTGCACCTATCCTGCACTCGATTTTACCACACAGTTGTACCAAATGTGTAGTCAAATTCTGCTTGCCACTTGGCAGGTAGAACACTTGGCAAAGTGTTTGCCCTAGGATGGATTGACTGCCTGGATGGGCTCAGTGTGAGATATGAGACCGCCATTTTGTGGCATATGATTCAAGATCCTTCTGATCTTTATGGCAGCATGTTTCCTGGTTCAGCATAGTAAACGAGCAGGATAGGTGTTTGTTTGGCATAAAAAAGCATCTTTGCAAATGGAGAAGAGCTCTATAAACTGAAGCTGGAAGTAAATGGCTCTGGGATCCAGAAAAGGTATTGTAGGCCCTGGGATATAGGATGCCATGGAAATTTGCTAAGGACATAGTTCAGTGAACTGAAGATATTGCCTAGTTAAACTAAGTGGTTTTAGGAACAGGTTCTAAGCTTTGTGGAAACACATCTAAGTTGTATGAGGAATGTAGACATATAGCAGTGGATTTCAAACTATGTTTCAAGGAACTTTGGACTTCCTGATAAGTTGTATCAGGTTGCACAACCAGAAGATCAGTAATTATGGCCAAATTTCCCCGAAGGACACTTTTCCCTCCTCTGCTGACTTTTCTCTGTCCAGGATAACTTGCAGGCAAATATTGGATATGTTCTCGCAGCACCGTTTGAATCCCCGGCTTCATGCACTGTCATCTCCATGACAATACCGAGCCCCGCCCCTGGGAGGAATCCAAGGAGTCTCCGCAGGCCAGATAGGTAACCTCTGCTGGCTGGATTAGGCCCACATGCCAGAGGTTCATCATCCCTGTTCTAAATAGTGCATTCTGCTCATGCACAGCAATGGAGAGGTCCAACAGGCTTAGTTAGTATCCAGTGTATACTGAGCCCGTACCCCAGAATCCTCTGCAACGTGCAAGGGTTCCTCAGCTAATGACCGTTTATGGAAAGTATTCCCTTAAGATACAAAGGCTGAAATCCACTGGTTTATATATCAAACTAATTTTATTGAGGAATGTCTTAGTAGTAAATTCTAGTAGCATATACGTTGTTTTCCAAAAATACATGGAAGCTTGCTTCACAGCTACATCTGAATTTGCAACATTTGGTTTGCTGTGAATCCGGAGATAGATAAGACAATCTGAGCATGTGAGGAGTAGAGGAAGTATATAATCCCAAGTCTTGTTCATGGAAGGCCAAACCATGATTTGGTGCTGCGTTTGAACATGCCACTATTTATTCTGCCACTGCCAAAGGACTCTGTTGCCCCGGCATGTGGTTCAACAGTGAGTGTCTGAAATGTTTGTTTTTGTTCTGCAGCTTATGGATTTTCAGTGGAAGCTGGGGATGGCAGTCAGCTCGGACAGCTGTAAATCTTTGAAATCCCCTTACATTACCATGGCTGTAAAAGTAGCAGATGCTTCAGGACACATCACAAGCAAAACATTTGAAATGACAGTCCCACAATTTCAGGTTTGTAGTCGGCCTTCATATAGCTTAAGCTCTTGTAAAGGTTGGTACTTGTTCCAATTCAGCACTGATTGGCTACCACAGAACAGAGAA
Source organism: Elgaria multicarinata webbii (assembly GCF_023053635.1). Lineage (NCBI taxonomy): Eukaryota > Metazoa > Chordata > Lepidosauria > Squamata > Anguidae > Elgaria > Elgaria multicarinata. Next base: position 21,360,433 of record NC_086175.1, on the reverse strand, counting down.
TCAATTAACGAAGCAAATGCTACAGGAAACAACAAAATATTCACTATTGTTGAACATTTGAAATGGTGCTTATTAAGTAAATGTTAGTAAATGCATCACACTTCCAGTTGAATTAACTTCCATATTAACTTAAAAGTTCCAGAACTGGGGAAATATAATCACTATAAACCCAAGACAATGGAACTTGTTGAAATGTAATGCATTAGATGTTCTCTTTGTTGTATTGTACTCTACTAACAAAACACATTTATTTGCCTATCTTGATGGCTTTTTGTTTGCATTTGCTATTTCTGGCTTTTCAGATGTTAGAGATACCAAATTAACAATGGTTCTTGATGCAGCTGAGCGTGTGTCCTTGGGAGATCAACATCCAGTCCAAGGAATAGTTGTTAAAGTTTATGTGTCATTTGTCAGCTTATTTGTGTGTCTCTGTGCATTTTGTATGAAGAGTATTAAATCTATCCGTAGGAGTCTCTTGTGATGTGTGAGCTCTCCATCCACACTACATCCACACCCACCTCTGCCATAATGCAGGCATTCTGCTAGCTTTCCCAAAATACAAAAGGTGTAGTTAGCACCCTTATTTTCAGGAACCCCCTTAGGAGATGCATTAAGTTGAAGGAACAAACTATGCTAAAGATTTCCATTGAGCTATTTATAGCTGAGAGCTGTTTTGTCCATCACATTGTTCAGATGTGCATATAAACTGCATTTCAATGCTTATATATTTTCTTTTCTTTTCTTTTATTTATTACATTTTTATACCGCCCAATAGCCGAAGCTCTCTGGGCGGTTCACAAAAATTAAAACCATGAAGAGCATAAAAACAACCAACAAATTTAAAACATAAATACAATATAAAAAGCACAACCAGCACAAAACTACACAGCAAAAATTAATGTAAGTTAAAATATGGGATTAAAACCGCAAAGTTTAAATTTAAGTTAAATTAGGTGTTAAACTACTGAGAAAATAAAAAGGTCTTCAGCTGGCGACGGAAAGAAAACAATGTAGGTGACAAGCGAACTCTCTGGGGAGCTTGTTCTGCAGCCAGGGTGCCACAGCGGAGAAAGCCCTCCTTCTAGTAGCCACCTGCCTCACTTCCTTTGACAGGGACTTACGGAGAAGGGCCCCTGTGGATGATCTTAAGGTCCGGGCAGGTACATATGGGAGGAGGCGTTCCTTCAAATAACCTGGCCCCAAACTGCCTAGGGCTTTGAATGTTAATACCAGCACTTTGAATCAGGCCTGGGCCCGGATGTGGACTGGCAGCCAATGAAGTTGTAGAAGGACTGGCGTAATGTGATCTCGACGGCCAGTCCCTGTTAGTAAACGTGCTGCCCTGTTTTGTACCAGCTGAAGTTTCCGGTCCATTTTCAAAGGCAGCCCCATGTATAATGCATTGCAGTAATCCAAATGAGAGGTTATCAGAGCATGGATAACTGTAGCTAGGCTATCTCTGTCCAGATAAGGGCGCAGTTGGTATATCAGCCTAAGCTGATAAAAGGTGCTCTTTGCCACTGAGCTCACCTGTGCCTCAAATGACAGTTCTGGTCCCAATTAAAGACAATTAACACAAAGTGGTGTTCTCCACATATTGTATTCTATAAATGTATGTATTCTACAGGTGAATATATACAGTATATCAAAGAGCCAGGACTGGCAATTTTGCAGTGGCTTCTTCCCACATACATTATGGCAGTAAACATGTTCACTGTTATATAAGAGCTTGATACGTTTGGGGAGTGTCCTGCAGGCTTCTATACTTTCTTTTCCTCTGTGGTGCACGTGGGTTCCGTCTTCAGAACTAACCACAACACACTGTTATATCTGCATCTGCAGTTTCACTGATTATGGCAGACCCTAACCCATTTTTCACAACCATGACAAAAATGGGATTGCAAACCTAGTTGTTTGAGGTAAACTTGAAAAAGCAAATGCAGACATAACTTTACATCATGGTTGGCTCCATAAAGAGACAGCTTGGGAATTCCTTCCTATGTGAGAGGCTGAAGGACACAAGGGTGCATGTGAGTGGGAATTTGAACTTGCACATTCAAACCAAACACTGAAGCCTTTATATTCATGGTCCCGTTGCAAAATATTTATGTGCTTTTATTTTTGTTTTCCATTTTAGAACTTCTACAACCAGTTCAAGGAAATGGCAATTGTTCTTGAGACAGTTTGAACAGCATTTGGGCAGTTTATTTAAACCAAGCGAGGCATTTTCATCTTGCCTGTAAAACTTAACGTTTTTTGTTAAGGAAAGGTATGGAAGATTGTCATTATCTCAGTTTCTTCATGACTTGTCCTACTGCTAGATTGTTCCTGTTTGGAAGAACTTCTGAAGACCCACAACCACTATAAAACAAATATTTTTGTTGATGGAACTTCTTCTTATATGTAGAAGTCTGCTGTCAAAATTATAGTACTGTGTGTGTGTGTATCTATATATATATACACACACACACACAAACCAGGGGTGTATAATATATGTTTAGTATGTTAACCTATGAAAAATGAGATGCCACACATTCTAGAAGCCAACATTCCATTGTCTAATGTATTCTATTAAAAAATAATTAACCCAATTAGTTCAGTTGTGGAAAATGTTGTTGCATCTTTATTCCTATGAATGTCTACTGCCTTTTGGGTCACTCCCTTTATTAATCTTACGCCTGCTCATGAGAGTGTACTTCTCTGCTGCCGTATGTATTTCACACAGTAAGTTAGACTGAAAGGGATGAGAGTGGTTTTCCATGCATGCACAAGGCTTTTTAGGCTGTCCCTTCTACTTCAGGCCCTTGTGCCCCTGAAAATCCGATCCTGAAAATCAGGGAGCCTTTCCTCTGAAATCAGAGTGGCATTCAGTGTGGTGCAAGCGGGCTGAACCTGGAAGGGGAAATTCTCTGCCTCCCCCTGCATACAGGTCTTTCAGATTCAGGCCAGCCAGTTTATGTATAGACTATTAAAAATAACATTGAATCTACTGCAGAATGCTTGTTAAGTTGGCTGCTGTCTTATTTCCTGATTTATAGTCTGTGTGTTTCCTTCCAAACTAGTCCTGGGATGAGCAGTGAAAACTGATCCAGCACTTAAGTTTAGAGACTATCATGTTTTTATGGCTAAAGACTAGTCCCTGTTTGCTGTCCTCCTTCCATAGGTGTGGTCTCATTACTAGTGTCACCATGTAGGAGTCACTAGTTCATTTGCTCTTCCTTTGCCATGGGTATCTTACCTTGCTGCAAACTTATAGGAATTTTCCTTGCTAAGCAGCCTTAGCTGCCACTATACAACCTCTGAGTGGCTCATAGTGGTGAATATTGTTATTAGTATATATTGACAAGTAGACCTTGTTGAGGTGATCATTGTAGGCTAAATAAACCATGGTGCGTGCTGGGCACTATTTGCATAATTACTCACCTGGCTGCAGCTTGCTGTGTCATCCTGATCCAGGAGACATGGCTTGCTTAAGGGGGAAGCAACTTTCAAATAACCCAACAACCCATAGAGTTCTGTGGAATTTTGCACAAGTGTGAGAAGGAATATTTCCAACTCACTGGAGGAAAGCCTTGGCTTGGAGTCAATCTCTGTGCCCTTGAGGACAGCAGACTAGGAGGCGTAGGGCAAGCTGCACTGCTCTGCCTTCCAACATCTCACTGTTGTTCTACACCAGTGGTTCTCAACCTTCCTAATGCCGCAACCCTTTAATACAGTTCCTCATGTTGTGGTGACCCCCAACCATAAAATTATTTTCGTTCTTCTCTACACGATCCATTGTCATGGGATGGTTTGCTAATGAAAATAATACATAACAATAGCTTTAATAATACAAAAGATGATACATGACATAGTTTAGTCAATACAGTTTCCGAAGACCATCGGAAATATGTGTTTTCCGATGGTTTTAGGCGACCCCTGTGAAAGGGTCATTCGACCCCCAAAGGGGTCCCGACCCACAGGTTGAGAACTGCTGTTCTACACCCTGCAGCATCAGCTATCTGAGGCAGCTGCCTCACTCTGCATGATGGCAGCATTGGTCCTGCTCAGGAGGGTTGGGGAGACTTTCCAGAGCAGATTGTTGGGGGCTGCATCAGAAAGAAAGATGGTGAAAGTCCTGTTCGGAGCCCAGACAGGATCTATGCTACTGCTTTAAAGTGCTTTATAACAGTTTTGACAACTGTTCAGGCCCAGGACACACTCCCTATACCATTTTCAAAACTGTTATAAAGTGCTTTAAAGCAGTAGTGTAGATCCAGCCCAGAAGTCTGTTGTGCAATATTGGATTTTACCCATATTGTTCCAAAAATGTGCATTTCAGACTTTTCCAGGACAAGACATAGAATCATAGAATTGTGAAGGCACTACAAGGATAATTTAGTCCAACCCTCTGCAATGTGCAGGAAAACCAGTTCAAACATCCATGAGATGTGGCTGTCCATTCTGTCGCCCCAATACACTATAGCTGTTTAGTGGAGAATTGATAACCTATTTTGGCCTTTCAAGTTATTGAGTCTCACATGCTTACTCAGGAGTTGTTGAGGAGCAAAGATGGCAAATTGTTCCGTCTTAGGCTGGTGGTAGTCTGTTTTGGCTCGTGTCAGTTAAGTGACTCCATCAGGGGAATGTCAGCAGCAACAGTTCATGATTGGGAAAACACAGCAACTGCCTCCAGTCTCACCCACTTGCCTTGCCCAGTCCATACTACTCTCCCGTTACTCAGCTCCCAACTGGGACAGTGCGACCGGTCTTTCTTTTGACGTTGATAGGTACCAAAAGGGCTGGATTCTGTGGATAAAGCATTTCATGAAAAATATTTGAAATCAATGGTATTTTCATCATCATCACCATCAAAATAATAGTAACAGTAAATTTATTGAAAATATTGACCTTAGTCAAACTAGCCCCATTAGACTTGTAGAGCAGGCTTACAGCAAAATCTGATTAAAGCCCATTAAAAAATACCCCAAACCTAGATCCAAGCAGTCCAATTGAGATTCAGTAACTTAAAACAAAAAAATATATTTATTTATTACATTTTTATACTGCCCAATAGCCGAAGCTCTCTGGGCGGTTCATAAAAATTAAAACCATAATAAAACAACCAACAGGTTAAAAGCACAAATACAAAATGCAGTATGAAAAGCACAACCAGGATAAAAACCACGCATCAAAATTGATATAAAATTAAAGCAGAGTTAAAACAGTAAAATTTAAATTTAAGTTAAAATTAAGTGTTAAAATACTGAGAGAATAAAAAGGTCTTCAGCTGGCGACGAAAGCAGTACAGTGTAGGCGCCAGGCGGACCTCTCTGGGGAACGCATTCCACAACCGGGGTGCCACAGCGGAGAAAGCCCTCCTCCTAGTAGCCACCTGCCTCACTTCCTTTGGCAGGGGCTCACGGAGACGGGCCCCTGTAGATGATCTTAAGGTCCGGGCAGGTACATATGGGAGGAGGCGTTCCTTCAAATAACCTGGCCCCAAACCGTTTAGGGCTTTAAATGTCAATACCAGCACTTTGAATCGGGCCCGGACCTGGACTGACAGCCAATGAAGTTGTAAAAGCACTGGCTTAATGTGATCTCGCTGGCCAGTCTCTGTTAGTAAACGGGCTGCCCTGTTTTGTACCAGCTGAAGCTTCCGGACCGTTTTCAAATGAGAAGTTAGCAGAGCATGGATAACTGTAGCTAGGCTATCTTTGTCCAGATAAGGGCGTAGTTATTATTGTTATTATTTATTTATATAGCACCATCAATGTACATGGTGCTGTACAGAGTAAAACAGTAAATAGCAAGACCCTGCCGCATAGGCTTACATTCTAATAAAATCATAATAAAACAATAAGGAGGGGAAGAGAAAGCAAACAGGCACAGGGTAGGGTAAACAGGCACTGGTAGTTGGTATATCAGCCTAAGCTGATAAAAAGTGCTCTTTGCCACTGAGTTCACCTGTGCCTCAAGTGACAGTTCCGGATCCAAGAGCACCCCCAAACTATGGACCCGATCTTTTAGGGAGAGTGCAACCCCGTCCACGACAGGGCAAACATCACCTCGCCGGACAGATGAACCACCCGAAATACCCCACGAAATACCCCACGAAACAGCTATGTTGTATAGTAGTGTATGTAGGGTGGGGGGATAGGATGTATGTCCTGAAGTCCACAATGGGCATTGAAAGATCACATAAATTAAAAACAGCTTTATCCACTCTCCAGAATACCAGAAACCTTCCTCAACAGGAAAATATTTTACAGCCTTTCGGATTGTCAGCTGGGAGTCAGCCAGACAAGCCTCCTTCGGGGAAGAATTCCAGAGATCTGGAGCCCCAAAAAGTGCCTTGCTGATGCTGGCTGTGACAGTGAAGATATGCAGATCAGTGCCTCCTTGGCAGATCTGAAAACACGAGGTGGGGGGGAGGCATCTGTGAAGCCTGAATCAGGCTATTTAAGGTTTTAAAAGATCAAGATAGTGTTTTGTATTGGGTCTAGGAACAGACTGGCAAACTTCCTAATGAGAAAGCGAGATTGAGAGCACCACGTGGCAAGGATAAAGCCGAGGGATAGTGATGCTGGCATTGTTTGAGAGATCATAGGCACTAATGGACAGCCCTGCAATTAAGATTTTCTGACTACCACTGGAAGACTGATTTACTGCACTATTAATGCACTATTTCAGATATTATGCCTAATAATGGTATGGGAGACAAATTTGAAGGTACAAATAGGGCGACAGAGCTGGGAGGGACTGTGGAAACAAAGAGTGTTGAGAAGTATGTCAGTGAGAATAAAAGAGAATTACTTTAAAATTTTGTGGAGGTGGTACCTAACCCCGATTAGATTGAATAAGATAAATAATCAGCACTCAGCAAATTGTTGGAGAGGTTGTGGGGAAAAAGGAACGTATTTACATATGTGGTGGGAATGCAAATATGTACAAAGATTATGGAAGATGGTGTTTCTTGAAATTGAAGAAATAGTGGGAATGAAAATAGAACAAACACCAAAAATGGTATTACTGTCACTATTTGAAGACTTAAAATGTGGAAAAGAAATTAAAGAGTTGATATCGAGTTTGCTGACTGCAGCACGATTGATGGTAGCTAGGAACTGGAAGATTCAGGGGGAATATTCTATTGAAGAATGGTATAAAGAAGTTTGGGCTATAGCTATTAATGATAAATTGACTTGTAATATAAGGTGGAGGAAAGGTATAACGAAAAGAAATGAGTTTGAAGGAATTTGGAAACAGTTCCTAATATTTGTGTTTTCTAAGAGAAGTGGGAAACCGCCAGCGGAAGAAAGTATGAGATTTTGGAAGCAGGAATAGATCCCGAGGTGGGGGGTGCACTTACATGTTAAGATTGACTATATTTGTTATGATAGGATAGGTTATAGCTAATATTTACGCAATATATATGTATTCAACATTTATTTAAAATGTATGTAGTATGTTGTGTTGTTGTTTCTTTTTTGTATGATGTTTTAATTTGTGGTAAATATTTTTTTTTTTAAAAAAGAATTTGACTGGATTAGGAAAAAAAAGATATTATGCCTAATAAAGAGTATCCCATGTGAGATATTTGTGGCATATTCTTGCCATCTTTGAAACTTAGCATATGGATGGAAGCTGAGTTGCAGAAAGACGTGGTTTACACTTCCAGGGCCTTATAGCCTTCATTGTGTTCATTTCCTCAACAACCAGTGAGGTAACAGTTCGTTAATGGGTTGGATCCAACTGAGATGCTGGAAGTGACCCCACCCCCGGCAGCCCTTTGTACTGGAATAGAGAAGTGCATTGTGGATGAAAGTGTATTGCTAATAGGGAATTTCTGTAATTAATTCAGGGGGGCTTAACACAATTGTACTGGTTGCCAGTGGATGAGATACTGTTAAGAATCTCACCCTAGGAGAGAGACCCCCATTAGCTTTCAGGCAATAGAGGTAGACATCTGAGGCACACAGCAAAGCAATGGAAAGTTGTCCTCTGCTGATGGGTAATTGGTTCCATTGTTGTACTGCTCTAACAGTCAGGAAGTTTTTCCTGATGTCCAGCCAGAATCTGGCTTCCTGTAACTTGAGGGAGGATCGAGAAGAGATCCTGGCCCTCATCACACAGATGAGGGCCAGGATCTCTTCTGGATCCTCCCAGAGTGCAGGACATGGAATTATGGGCTCAAGTTACAAGAAGCCAGATTCCAGCTGAATATCAGGAAAAGCTTCCAGACAGTTAGAGCAGAATGACAATGGAACCAATTACCTAGGGAGGTCGTGGCCTCTCCCACACTAGAGGCCTTCAAGAGGCAGCTGGACAGCCATCTCTCAGGTATGCTTTTAGGTAGATTCCTGCAATGAGCAGGGGGTTGGACTTGATGGCCATATAGGCCCCTTCCAACTCTACTATTCTATGATTCTATGAATTTTGCTATGTTTCTACATCAAGAGTGATGGAAAGTTCCCATGATTGTACCCATTGCAGATCCAGCAGAATTAATCTCACCCTACCAACGCCAACTGGAAGGAGGGGAGGCCAGAACAATATAGCATGGAGTGATGCAATAGGCAGCCTCTTGTAGGTTTGGTGGATACGCTGAATTCTCAGCAGCCTTTAATTTATTTCTTGCCACACGGCGTAAGAGTTCACCCATGGCACACTAGTGTACCCCAGCCCATAGTTTGGAGATTTATTTATTTATTTATTTAAAACATTTGTATCCTGCCCTATATCAATAAGATCTCAGGGCAGTGTACAGATAAAAGCATACAGTATAAAACAGTAAATATACACAGCTAAAAACAAATTAAACCATAAACCAAGCTAAAACAATATATAATTTAAAAGCAGTAAAACCATTAAAACAGTCAATACAATATGCCAACTTAGTGAATTCAGCCATTAAAAGCTTTGTTAAAAAGCCATGTTTTCACTTGGCGCCGGAATAAAACCAGCGTTGGTGCCAGTCGGGCCTCTAAGGGGAGGGCATTCCACAATGAAGGTGCCACAACAGAGAAAGGCCTCTCCCTTGTCCCATCATAGCGACTGTGTTGTGCTGATTACTAGACTACCCACAAGGCTGCCCAAGCAACAGATAGATTTTAATTGTGGTTCTTCTCAAAACCTAAAATGCCCAGATATGAATGGTCAAGGCCGACTTTTGGGAATAAAATGAGCAATTGAAACCACAGAAACTTTCTCATAAATACCAGTGAAAATAGCTACCACAGGCTCTCGCTGAGGATGACAAATGATAGGCGGATTAAAGGATAAGAAGCCAAATGATGAAATAAGTGGATAAGCCTGTCAGGAGATGAGGGGGATTATCAGAAGGGTGGATGGGAGTGGGTTCTCTGATTGTGAGGCAGGACAGAGTGCACTGTTTTATGATCAGTTAGTCGGGGACTTTCAATCCCAGTCATAAACATATTTACCCCCCAAAATGGCCACTGGTTTCAATAGCACTTGCTTTCAAATAAACAGACTTCAATTGCAGCCTTTAATTATCTTAAAGAGGAAACCCTATAATCAAAACCTGTCTCTTCTGAGGTTATGTGGGAGATGACTGGGTCGCGGGGCTTTCCAGTGATGGCACTCCACAGGCAGGTTTGGCTGGCAGTTAGATAATAAGTCAAGACTATGTTATTCGCCTACACTTTTGACGTGTGGCTGCTGTTTTTAATGTCTATTATTTACCCTGAATAGTGAGATCCTAAGTATGATGACTTCACATGTAATTCCAATTATTTTAACCCAATAGAACTTTCTCTTTATTGTGTGGTTCACGCCGCAATACATCTGTTAGCCTTTAAGTTGCCCCCTCCAACTGTTTCTTGTTTTGTCCCTCCTAATTGTGGTTAGGATTTATTTATTTTATTATTTATTTATTGCATTTATAACCCGCCTTTTCCCCTCCAAGGAACCCAGGGCGGTGTACATAATCCTCCTCCTCTCCATTTTATTCTTACAACAATCCTGTGAGGTAGGTTGGGCTGAGAGTCTGTGGCTGGCCCAAAGTCACCCAGTGGGTTTTCCATGGCCGAGTGGGGACTAGAACCTGGATCTCCCGACTCCCAGTCTAATACTTTAGCCACTACACCACACTGGATTGCAGCCTTTTTTGTAGATGTTCTGTAACAGACTCACTCTGGATGGAACTTGACTGCTCCTACACCAGAGGTGGAGAACGTGTGGTCACCCTCCAGATATTCATGGACTGCAATGCCCTTCATCCCTCATTACTGGCTATGCTGACTAGGGCTGCCGGAGTTGCAGCCCACCAACATCTGGAGGGCTATACCTTGCTCACCACTCTTCTACACGATGCCACAATAACACAGGTTGGATTAAATGAATAAACAAGGGTTTATTTACAAAAGGCTTATTACAGCAGAAAAACAAACAACTTGAAGATTATGAAGTTTACCCACAGAACATATCTATTCCCCTCTCCTACACACTGAGCCCATTCCATTCAGTTGGTAGGGATGGATGGGAACTTTCATACAAGAGTGATAGACAGCTTACTAGAACATAAGAAGAGCCATGCTGGATCAGACCAAGGGTCCATCTACTCCAGCATTCTGTTCACACTGTGGACAGCCAGTTGCCACAGGAAACCCACAAGCTCAGGAGTGCAACAGCATTCTCCCACCCATGTTCCCCAGCAACTGGTTCACACAGGCTTACTGTCTCTAATACCAGAGGTAGTATATAGCCATCAGGACTAGTAGTCATTGATAGCCTTATCCTCCATGAATTTGTCCAATGCCCTTTTAAAGACATCCAAATTGGTGGCCATCACCACATCTTGTGGTAGTGAAGTATTTCCTTTTATCTCTCCTGAATATCCCACCAATCAGTATCACGGGATGACCCCAGGTTTTATTTATTTATTTTTGCATTTATGTCCCGCCTGTCTTCCTCCAAGGCAGTTCCTCTCCATTTTTTTATTGTCACAACAACAACCCTGTGAGGTGGGTTGGGCTGAGAGTATGTGACTGGCCCAAAGTCACCCAGTGGGTTTCCATGGCCGAGTGGGGACTAGAACCCAGATCTCCCAACTCCCAGTCTGACACTTTAGCCACTACACCACACTGGCTCTCCAGTATTATGAGAGGGAGAAAAATCTCTCCCTATCCATTGTCTCTAAATCATGCATAATTTTGTACATCTCTTCACGGCTCCCACTACGTGCTATATTGCATTCCTGCAGCCCCACGGGCAGCGAGCTTTACTTCCCCATAAATTGTCTGCAATCTTGAGCATACTGACTTAGGAGGAAGAAGCCCCTATTCAACTCCCGGCGGCTTCGGAGGAAAGACCCGGCTACCGGGCTGCCTTCGCTCTTGTGCAGCGTTGGTTACTTGGAAGCAAGTCCCAAGGAATCCAGCGCGTGACAAATTTCCAAGGGAAGGTTCTTAGGCTTGCGCTTGCGAGTGAAACCCATCCGAGAACAGCCTAGAGCGACGCCGACGAGAAGACAAGAGTCCGCACAGGAGGAAGGAGGAAGGGGCGTGAAGGAAGCGGTGCCGTCCGCTGCTGGGCCTGTGTGGCCGAAAGCACACATGCTCACTGGCGCTGCCCGCAGAGGATGCGCAGACGGCAGAAGGGCTTCGCCTAGCCTGGAAGGGCTCGGGGCTTGCGGGGAGGCGCGTTGCGCTTTGTTTTGACGGGCGGAAAGAGGAGGAGGACGCTTTCCCTTTGCGGGCTGACTGCAGGCAAGGGCGGGCCAACCAGGCGACCAACCTCCCAGTCCCGTTGCTCCCCCCGCCCCTGCCCCTCACTCCCAGGAGAAGGCGGGAGAAGCGAGTCCTCGCTTCCAGCTCACTGGCGCTGGCCGCGTGGATGGGCGGGCGCAGGAGGCGGGCGTGGACGGGGACAACAGGCACGGCTCGAGGCGAGACCCGCGGGCAGGAGCCGAGGTCGTGCTGAAGTACGGGCGCCTCCGGGGGGGCTTCGCAACGTCTCCTGGGGGCTCCGGATCAATGAACGAAGGGCCAGCGGGAGCGGAAGCAAGCGACGCCGAAGTGTCGCCTCGCTGGCTCCGAGCCGCGCGTTGCAGCAGAGAATAACATGCACCCTTGGAGCGCAAGCCTGTGCCCGTTTACTCGGAAGTAAGCCGCACTGAATTCAATGTGACCTACTCCCAAGGAAGGGTGCAAGGGCTGCAGCTTTGAGCAACGTCGGGATTGCACAGGGTTCTTGGCCTCTCAAGCTGCCCCTTTGGAAGGTTGCTTGTGCCTTAAAAGCAGCCAGGCCGCCTTGTGGGCTGCAAACGCGGGTCTTTTGGCCCCGCTTGCTGCTGTTGTCGTTGCTGCTGCTCCGTCTGGCCTCATGGAGAAACCCGACGAGCCGTTCTCACACCCCCTGGAGCCCGAAGCCGAGCCGCAAACCGGCAAGGTGGCGGGGGAGAAGCGCTTCAAGCTGTGGTACGTGGGTTGGTCGTGCCTCGACAGGCGCACCACGCTGCCCATGTTGCCTTGGCTGATGGCGGAGATCCGACGGCGCAGCCAAAAGCAGGAGCCCAGCTCGGTGCCCGCCCGAGAAGTGTTGCTGCTCCTGGGCTCGCCTAACCTGCGCTGCATCCCGTCCGCCAGCAGCGCGGCCAATCCGGCCGTCTTCATCTTCGAGCACAAGGCGCAGCACATCTCCCGCTTCATCCACAACAGCCACGATCTCACGTACTTCGCCTACCTGATCAAGTCGCAGCCCGACGACCCGGAGTCCCAGATAGCTTGTCACGTCTTCAAGGCCACCGACCCCAATCAGGCAAGTCAAGGCCCGGGTGGAGGGCTGCTTGGGGGCTTGTGCGCCTTGTACAGCGCCGAGCGCACGGCGGCGCGAGAGCGAAACAGTCGGCTCCTGCACGCGGAATGTGGGACGACCCAGCTGCTCGTCCTCCGCAGTGTCGCGCGCGCCTTTCCCTCCTCCTCCTTCCCCCGAAAGAATGCAAGGTGGTGCGGTGAACAGGACCTGCCCGGAGACACCCTGCTCCGGCACGGCGCTCAAAACCTCTTTTAGCGACTGTCGCTCAGTCTCAGGCAAACTTCAAACAGGGCCTGTTTGTTATGCCGTTAAAATGACATGAGGGCCGAATGGTTTGAGTGCCAGGCAAGACCTGGATAAAAATAAACACACGCTACGCATGTTTCCTCAGAAGTGAGTCACAGAAGGTTCAGGGGAGCTTATGTCCAAGTAAGCGTGCATAGGATTGCACTCTGAAAGTGTGACCTCTAGTAAACCAGACCCCATCGAGGGGGGGGGGAAGCTTCTCCCCATAGATTAATGGCAAGTTGCTGTCTCCTCCTGTTAACATGGCTCTTTGTTTTGTAATAATTACTTATATGGTACTGAATGCTCAGTGCGCTGTTTTTGTAGCAAGCCAGTGAATTAGTTTAGGCGAGAGGGAGGCTTGTCAAAGCTGTCTTGAGGGGGCTTGAACCCACGCCAGGACCAAACCTAATATGTTCACTGCATCGCTCTTTCTAGCTCCCCACAAATATTTGGGAAGCTGGCCTGGGTGAGGAAGGAGCAGTAGCCTTCCTTCTTATTTATCTCCTGCTATGTGTAGCAGGGTAATAAGATGACACACAGAGGCAGTCAAGGCATGATATGACCTCTTCTACAGCTTGGTTTTCAGAGAAAGCTTGTACCATATTTGTGCTAGTCCCAGATGATGGCAAATATACTTCTCACTCACGATTAAAGTACAGTTCTATTACATGTTTTCTATTTACCATCATTTTAGGATGCAAACTGCATTGTGGTTTTTAACTCGCTTATCCCGCCCATGATTAAAATACAATTCTATTATATGCTGTCTGTTTATCATCATCTAAGGGTGCAAACGGTACTGTGGTTTTTAACTCACTTTTCCTTGCGATGAATACTACTACACCGACCCCACCCATTTTGGGTCTGTCCAAGGTATCAGTAGTTGAAGTGGATTTGAATCTAGCACCAAGGCTTCTGGCATGAGTCTGTTGGCCCTTACATCTGAGTAGATGTTTTAAAAGTTGATTCAAACCCCTTAAGAATCTCTTAAGTGAGGGAGACCTAGGACAGACATGTGTTAAATAATAACAACAATAATAATAATTGATGTGTGTGTGTGGGATGCCTAGATAACCTCAAAGTGGTATTGATTCGGAGACAAGAGATTTATGGAGGAAAATGCGGCTGGTGGAGGGTTTTGTTCATCCTATAGAGTAAAAGGGTATTATAGTGAAGATGACGTTTCCCAAAAGTTTGTAGCCACAGTATTTGAGAGAGAGAGAGAGAGCATCCTTGAACTCAGTGGGAGTTGCTTCTGAGGAAACATGAATTGCACAGTAATACATGGAGGAAGTAATGGGCAAATAGACTTGTAAAGTTTTTTGAGTGTTCAGATATGTATTTACTGACCCAGGATGGTAGCAGTGACCACGGTGATGACTCCAGGAGCTCTCCTGTGATGCTTTGACATATGTGCAGAAAGGAGAGAAATTTTCTAGTGAACCATGGAGGGTTGATGAGTTTACAAAGATATATATTCAGTTAATTTAAGAAAAATAACTAGATGACAACCTTAGTTACACTGGAGTAATGCTGTGGGTGACAGTGGAACAAGTTTGGAACAAGAGCTGTCACCACTGCAGCTAATATTTAGTTGGATACTTTTTTCTATAGAAAATCAGTCATGCAAGTTCTGTGACTCGGCATTAATGAAGGAACTTCTCATAGTGTAGTTCTCTAAATCAGTTAGTGGGAATCAACAGTCAAAATAGGGCAGTAGTGGGTGGGGGGAGCGAGGCAAGTGTGATATACACTGGTCCTGATGCATCTCTTAATTAAAACAGGCCATCAAAATACCTAGCAGTGTTGTGCTTTCATTGCACACAAAACATAAAGAAGTGTGATGCTGCAGCAGTAGAAAAAGACATTCATATTCTGCATGCACACTTTCATGTCTCATAATTGTGTTTCCTTTTTTCCTGTAGTAAACTGTTTTAGGGTGCAATCCTATGCATACTTGGCCAGGAAAAAGTCCTACAGTTCCCACCATGTCCCAGCCAGCCATGCTGGAAGGATTGCATCCCCCTAGGGAATGTGTTTAGAATAGGCAGCTCTCTCTTAAATGCTAATATCATGAATATCGATGTCTGTCATCAGTTCTTCCCACCCTCCAGAACCACCCATTTTACACCATTGTGTCACAGTTTGGCCTTGTCACGTTAGGGCTGGTTTGCATGACATGACAGCACACTGTGGGTTATTTAACCTATGGTGAGGCTGAGGTGTGTGTATGGCTGCCATTTGCATATCGAATGCCTGTGCGGGGGTTGTCGTGTCATCTGAACCTGGTGAGCCTGGGTTACATGCTGGGAATTGTAAGCCTTTTTTTAAAAAAACAAAAACACCTCCAAACATGCATAGGATTGCACCCTTAATGTGATTTAAATGTTATATCATATAGACATTGTGTTGGAATATTTGTAAAAATTTAAAGATAGTTGTATATGGTACCTTTACATTGTTTACATTTAAGAAAACAAAATAGGTTTAAGGAAACTGATCAAGACAATATATCAAATTTTGGTATAACTATGCTTATTACAATAAAATCATATTGTTAATAGAAAATATTTTAACCTTGAAACAAATACATACATTTAAAATTTAAACAGAATAGACCACATACAACAAACATCAAACACAAATCCCAAATGCGTTTCAACCATAAAAGGTCTTCATCAGTGGGAAGAAAATGATATGTGGATTTTAAAAACTTTATACAAATGTTTAAAACAACTTTTTATGCCCCAGGTATAGGGAGTTCCTATAGGACCTGAAAAGCAAGAAAAAGAAATAATGATTGCCAAATGCCTATTGGTGCTCTACCCCCTTTTTTTTGAGCCCAAGATTTTACTCGAATAATAATTATTTATTTATTTTACTTATTTATTTATTTAATTACATTTATATACCGCCCCACAGCTGAAGCTTTACCCAAAGTTGGCTCCTGTAAATCTTCAAGCATGTAACAAAAAAGACAGGGGACTAGGTACTCCCTCCTGTCTTCAAGGGGCTGGTGGATAAAAACACCTAATTAGTTTTTGCAAAGTTGGCTTGCCTAATATTGTATTTTAATTAGCACAAATCATTTTTATTAATGAAATTATGAAACGGAAAATTTTCTGTGAAAAAATAAAGCACTGGATTTTTCCCCAGAATTTTTTTTGTTTTCAAAAATTTTCCACCACACATCACAGAACCCAAATCTAGCATCTCCTTTTATAGTGAAGCCATCATGTCATCTATGGGAGTGCATGAAATTTTAGTTTTGTATGACAGGAAACAGAATAATAGAATCATAGAATAGTAGAGTTGGAAGGGGCCTATAAGGCCATCGAGTCCAAATTCTTTGAAAACAAACAAAAAAAGTGAACAGGAAGTGTGAGGCCCTTCTTGACCTTCCTGTTTGTCTCTCACACTCACTTCGAATGTGTGAAGCCACTCTTAGGTGATTGAACTGAGATGTAACATACTAGATCAGGGACTGCAACCATTTTAGGCCCATGAGCACATTTAGCAACTTGAGAAACTGCCCTGGCCACCAATGCAGCTGAGAGCATTGGCCTGCAGCCACTTGTCATCTTCATTTCCTAAGAATGTCTCTGAGTGCCACACGTGGCTACGTGTATTCATGGGAAAAGAAGACGCTAGAGTCCCTCGTTTTTCTTTGAGACGATCTCAGCTGCCAGTAAAAAACCCACATTATTCTAAAAAAATACAAGTAAAGGTATCCGAGGGAGTATTGGTGCCTGTGGGTGTCATTTTGCCTACCCCGATGGCATCATACAGTTTGAGAACCCTGTATCTTGGACAGGTATACTTTTTTTCATTTCTACCAAAAATCTGCCACTCCTGAATCCAGTACTAATTTGAATGATGCTTCACAGTACGTTCGGATGGACAGCTCCCTGAGCTCTTGACTTGCACAATAAACTGCAAGTACAGAAGGATGCCAACGAGCTAACTTTTGTGTGTGTGTGTGTAATGCTGGTACATGGTATCCTCACTGCCAATACAAACTATACTAATGATGGATACAATATGGCCAAGCTGCTCCTATGTGATAAAACCCCAAGTATCTAGAATGCTCTTGCAGGCACAGTATTACAAGCAAAGCAAAACATCAGGTCTAGCCCCGTGAGTTGCCTACATGGGAGCTCATCTGGTGAGCCACTCTGAGCTTTCTGGAGGAAAATTGGGCCTGGAATATTAATCCAATTATAAAATCAGAATAGCAGCATTGGAAGAGGCCTATAAGGCCATCGAGTCCAACCCCCTGCTCAATGCAGGAATCCACCTTAAGCATGCCTGACAGATGGCTGTCCAGCTGCCTCTTGAATGCCTCTGGGGTGGGAGAGCCCACAACCTCCCTAGGTAATTGGTTCCATTGTCGTACTGCTCTTACAGTCAATATGTTTTTCCTGATGTCCAGCTGGAATCTGGCTTCCCGTAACTTGAGCCCATTAATAATATATGTTCATAAATCCAAGCACCTGGTAGCAATTGATACCTAAAATGCCGGTCTGGAGGCTTCTACTGGACTGCTTTAGAGGTCACATCTGGCTCCCAGGGTTTGCAAATATTTTTTAACCCATCCATTCGCACTGCATGGCATCCAGCAGTTTTGCAATCACGGCTGCCTTGCAGTGTGTACTATCTGGGGCAGACAGGGACAAACATGGAATGAAATTTCAAGCTCCCTGGATACATGTTTGTTCCTCTTCCAAACTGCTGTAGGGATTGGTTCCCTGTTTTACATCACAGTAGTAAATCATGGGCAGCCTACTAGGATGGAAATTATGTTACGTGTGTTCTCTGAATGTTCCATAGTGGGAATGATCAACTTGCTGCACAGCAAGTTATTTCAAACAAACAGGCTTTTAATCCCAGTTAAACAAAATAAAGCAAACCGACCGTCCTTAGGAAAGAGATAAAATGCCTGCTTCCTCTGCTTTACTTCCTTTTAACTGGAATAGGCTGTTTGAGCATTTGGCTGAGTAAGGGTAAGTTACGGAGCATATCACTTTAAATTTCAAATTTTGGCTACTTTGTGCCTTGAACAATGCAGCTTAAAGGTTAAGATAAGAACATAATTCATGCTGTTCTATTAAAATCAATGGAAGTTAAAGGTGCTAAATTATGACTAGGTTGTGTTTCAGAATGTTTTGAGGGAAGCTCCCTTTGGTTTCACTGAAACATCTTTCTGGATTTTAGCTTATTAATAGATGTATATAGGAAAGATCATATAGAGAAACATCCATGGTCTACATTTTTAATATGTCTTGAAAGGTGGGTCCCAAATTGGCCTGTGTGAAGAATGGATTCTATATGTTTAGAATTGCTCTATACAAAATGGTTTAGATAAGGTATAGGCAACCTATTTGGGCCCCAAATGGCTGCCATGGGAGGTGTGGCTAGTCACAAAGGGCAAGTAACCTTGCCAAAAGACTGAGTGCAATGGGGTCTGAGCCCTAACACACTAAACAACTCCTTTGACAGTTTTCCGCACCAAGAGAAGACTGTTCCACAGAAGGCAAGCCTTTTTTGTCCCCTGCTCTCTCTTCTACCAGCCAACTCATTCCCCCATTTCTTTTTCTCTCTCACTGTGGATCACCACCTCCAGATCTTCATCATCTAGACTTAAGCCTAGATTGTGCTTTCCTGATTGTGTTTTCCAAGAAATATATATTGAATTTCCTAGTACAACATATTAAGTTACCCACTATGCAGCAGCATGCCTTAACTATCCTGTGAGGGTGTTTTGTGTCAAGCAAGCATGCATGCAGCCTGATTGACCCATTAAGATACAGTACTGGACCATAAATAGATAACTAATTTTAGCTCTGGGGAGGTCTGTCAAGGGTTTTCTTTTAAAATAATAAACAGTAAGCTCATCTAGGAGAAACTTTTGTAGTAGTTCACCATCAGAGTTTGTGATCAATCACTCCAGCAGTTGTTATTGGGATTATTAACTATTTTGATGCACTTCTTTTGAAATGGCACCTTCTGTTTTCAGATGTGACTAGTATTTTCTCAGGGCCAGAATACATAACACAGTGGCCAAGAAGACCATCCCTGTGTCACTTTCTTTCCTGATGTAATGTTTCATTTCATTTAACCATATTGCCCCCCTTCAGAAGACACCTTAAACCATGGCTTTAACCACAGTGGTTAAGCCAGAAAGCTGGGCTGTGTTCAGAAGACACCTTAAACCATGGCTTTAAAGCCTTAGTCACTGTGGTTAAAGCTGTGGTTTAAAGTGTCTTCTGAACACAGCCCGGCTTTCTGGCTTAAGTGCCGTGGTTAAAGTCATGGTTTAAGGTGTCTTCTGAACAGGGCCATTATGTTATTGCCATGCCATGTGTTTACCTATACCTCCTCCATTGGCTGCCAGTGGTGGGAATGTGGGGTAGAGAAGCATGACATGACAAAAGTGATGTTAATGGTAAGTGAAGCTACATCTAGTGGGGAGAGAACTCAACATGAAGAGACCATCTTTAGCAGCCACCCTCTAATTGCCATTTTTATTTATTATTATATTTATATATTGCCTTTTTTTTTATTTGCAAGTGAGTTTACATGGTCTACCTGCTTTCTATTAGGCTGAGTCAGTGAGTGGCCCAGAGTCACTCAGTGAGCTTCATGATTGAGTGGAGACTAGAACCCGGATTTCCCGAGTCCCAATCCAACACTTTAACCACTACACCACACTGGCTCCTAGTTCGCTACTTGGATGGACTCTTGATGGAATCGATTTTTCTTTTCATTTTTCTTTTAAGCCGTTGTTTAATAGTAATAAAACCTTTGTTGTTTGTTATTGCATGGAGCTCTAGGGGTTGGCATGGGGGCACAGGGCAATTGGTTAGTGGCATTCATCATGGCAGTTTCCATAGGCATGCCCCCAAGGAGAGTCCAAAAATTCAGGCAGCTGTGTTGATCAACAAAACAATACTAGGAGTTTTTATCTCCACCAGGATCTATTTATTTATTGCATTTATATCCCCCCTTCCCCCCCCCCCCAAGGAACCCAAGGCAGTGTACATAATCATCCTCCTCCACTCTAATTTATCCTCACAACAACAACCCTGTGAGGTTGGTTGGGCTGAGAGTCTATGACTGAGTGGCTTCCATGGCCGAGTGGGGACTAGAACCCGCATCTCCTGTGTGGTGTAGTGGCTAAAATGAGTCTCAGTCCAACATTTTAGCCACCACACCACACAGGATCAGGACTTTTGTTAAATGAATGAATGAATGAATAAAGAGACTAAGCTGTTCATTCAAGAATAAGCCAAAATACTTTGCTTTTCAACAGGGAAAAATGTATTGTTGCTGGGAAAATTCATTCCCTCTTCCAGCCCCAGCTACTGAGGATTGTAGCTAAGCTCAGAGGGAACAGAATTCCACGTGGGGAGGCTGATAACGTCAGCATCCCTGCTGTATTGCCCCGGCTGTGGGCTGTCAGGTTTCCGGGGCTTCCAAGGAGACAAAAGTAGCCAGACTCATAGGTTTGCTTACAAGGAGACTAATTTAATAGCATATTTCATGTGTCCGAATACAAGTGGACTAGGCTGTGAAAGCTTCCTGCACAAAAGACCCTTCGGCAAAATCTGAACCCCCACCCCTGGGCACAAGGACAATTATAGTGTAAGTGAACTTGGCATTACTGCCAAGTTAAGCAAGTGATGAATTGCTTAGCTACTAATAACAAAGCAGTTCTTCTCATCATTGGAAACTATAGCATAAGTCTACATTGTTGTGATAAACAAGGCACTACTCGGCATTTCTTTGGCACACATAAGGATCCTCTTCACCCAGGTGCACTTACTAATTGGATGAAGAGACTGGAATGTCAGCTCGTTAGAGCCTCCAGATACAGTACCAGGCTACACAGATAAGACACTTGCTGTTCTCATGCAATCACTAATTGTGCTTTGACCCATCTTTCCCATAACACAAAGGAATGTTGCCGACTGGTACAGAAGGCAGTAGCAGTTTGCTAGCTTAGAAGCAGAAGCAGCCATTCACCCAGAAGGCTTTGCAGGCAGCCATGGTTTGCCAGCCTCCAGGCCATACACCTGCTAATTAAAAAAAACTGCTGGTGTGCAAGCAAGCCCTTGCTCCACTACATCACTGGTGTGGGCAGGGAAGAACATTTGCACTTCTCCTATGCTCAGGTAAGGTAAAGAACTAGGATAAATAATGACTTGAGAAGCTCATATTCCTGCCCAGTCTATCCTGAAAGCTAGACGGTTCTAGAACGTTGAGGAACAATATTCTCTAGGCTTCACAGGGTTGTGATACAGATCTGTCTTAAAGGGTACAATGGTTAAAAGCATGGGTGTATTATGCTAATGTACTTTGCTTGCTTTAACTGACTACTTGATTGGTTTTAAAATGTTTAATACCTGGCTTTCTTAAAATGAGCGAGGCTTCCAACAAACATTTATTTATTTATTTATTTATTTATTACATTTTTATACCGCCCAATAGCCGAAGCTCTCTGGGAGGTTCACAAAAATTAAAACTATCATAAAACAACCAACAAGTTAAAAAACACAAATACAAAATACAATATAAAAAGCACAACCAGGATAAAAACATGAACTTATATCAAACATGAACTAAATGTCATTATAAAAACACTTTCTGGAAAAGTCAGAGTGACATATTCCAGAATTTTAGGACAATTGATGATATTGTTTCAGGCATTTTCTGAGGACAGTTAGGGCAACTTGCACGATGCATAGAAATTATGTCCTATATACTAAAGGAGCCAAGAACTTTATAGATCCTTGCTAAGTGCTACACTTCAATTTTTGCCTTTGCTGCCTTTGCACAAGCTAAATGTTAACAAATACAACTTCATTTCTGAAGAGAAGGAAAAGAACAACCCATGATAGAAAACATCTCATTTTCTGCTTGTCTTTCACACAAACAGAAAAAGACAAATGGGTGTTTGGGGAACTCCGTCACTCTGAGCCTTTGCAATGCAGGCCAAGTTTCTTCAAGAAGATTCTGCTTATATAAATCAATTTGATGGCAGCAAGGCTTTGTGTAGCACTGAGACCTGCCAGAGTGCATATCACATCAGTTTCCTGGCTCATTGCCATGAGCCTGGAAGGGAACCATGTTCTAGCATTTCTGCATTAGAATATATTGGGTGTGAGTTTCGAGCTCTGCTGTAGGAGGGGGGAAATGTACGACTCACAGGTGTTGTGCAGAATTAACTAGCAATACAAACATGGAATATTGATTTGTGTGTGTGCACGCACACACATGTAAATGACATTTGCATTCTGACTACCGTTCCTGATGGCTGCTAGACGTTCCCCTTCCAAATCAGAGCCAGACGAAGTAAAGTAACTCCTACATTTCAGCATTCTGCTCCGTTTACTGCTTGGCTTGTTCTGTGCTGGAATGCTGGACTCCATTGTGACACCCCACATTTTGATAGTTAGATGCAAAAAATGCTTTATTTTCTGCTCCATCTTGAAGGTTCACGAATGTGTATCTTAATCTGGCAAGAGATGGGCAAGGG
Organism: Elgaria multicarinata webbii; assembly: GCF_023053635.1. Taxonomy (NCBI): domain Eukaryota; kingdom Metazoa; phylum Chordata; class Lepidosauria; order Squamata; family Anguidae; genus Elgaria; species Elgaria multicarinata. Next base: position 21,337,848 of record NC_086175.1, on the reverse strand, counting down.
ATCTTTCTTGACTTTGAACTCAGCTTTGGAGGTTTTGGGAAAATAGGAAGAAGTCTTGCTGCTTCTGAATGATTTGGAAGTTAAGCATGGTTTTAGGGATGGAATCCTGCCCCTGAGTTGGGGTAGAGGCAGTGTTGGCAACCACAAATTCTGGCTGGTTTCAAAGGCCAGTCATACTCCGTGGAACCCTCCTAGTGGTCAGTGTATCTTGGACTGTACCAAATTCAAGCTTTCTGGGTGGTATGGAAATGCACATTTTGGAATGCACATTGTGTGGTCCATTCGAAGTTAAAGAAATACCAGTATCCCTTTTTTGGAATTCTGTACTAATTTTGATGGTTTGGACTACAAGTGAGACCAACACACAGGGAAATACACTAACAATTTCAGCAATCCATGTCTATGAGTAGGGTCTGTGAATCTTAATATTAACAAGCAGAGAATTGTTTGGATGTTACCATAATTTTAGCTTGACAACTCATAGTTTAATTTATGGGTCTAAAATAGTTTCTATTATTATTATTATTATTATTTCTATAACGCCCCGTAGATGAAACTCTCTGGGCAGTTTACAAAGGTTAATCTCAAAGAGATTATGGTTTGCAAGGGGAAAGTACTACATCTTTAACTATGCATTAAAAACACAAAATATAGTTTTTCTTGTTTTTCTTCTTTCTGATATAAAAACTTTGTGTAAGGCTGTTCCCTATAGAGAGACATGTAATGTTGTAATGTAAGCCTTGTTCTTTTCTTTTAGGTTGAATATTATATCAAATACTGTTCTCTATTAGGAATTCTAGAAGTCATTCGATTTTGGAAATCAGTATGAGGAGATCATTCTGGATCCAGGGCAGCCTTCCCCAAGCTGGTGCCTTGCAAATGTGTTGGACTACAAATCCCAGCATCCTCCAGCCAGTATTTTGGGGAAGGCTGATCGAGGGTAACTTCTTTTCTTCCCAAACAACAACGGGCAGAGTTCCATTTTCAAATGCAGCCTCCTCCATACTTATTGTTTGCAATGGTGTGGCCCATCGCCACCTATGTATTGCAGTGTATCAAAGGGAAAATACAAATATTATTTACATATTTGTTTATTAAAATATTTGTATCCCTCCCTATATCACTGAGACCTCAGGGCAGCATACAGATAAAATCAAACAGTAATAGATAATTCTCTGTAGAGCTCTGTGTTAAGTACTTAGCACAGGAGAGATCAGGAATAAAAATTAGAGTGACCACAACCTGTTGAAAGTTCTAATACAAGCTATTATAGAATGATGTAATAAAATGCACGAGAGAAATGGAAATTGCACACCCTAATCTGAGCACTGGCCATTCCTCAAATTGGACCACTGGCAAACTCCATTACTACAGCTACTGCCATTCCTTCTCTCTCCCCCCCACCCCCACCCCCACCCCCAGCCTTTCTTCTGAAATACCAAGTAAAGAGCCAGCAGGTACTCAGATTTGACTCTGACAGCTCCAATAGACAATCACTACTTTAGATATTCCCATCTTTCTCTGCGTTAGAGAGTAATGTTGAGACTTGTGAACAGATCTCAAAATAATTATTATATTGCTAATATTGTTGCAGCACTGTTTTGATTGAGCCATTTGTAGCAAAATGCAGTTTCTCCTTTCTTTTCATCCTCCTCCTTAGCTTGAAAATACTCAAAAGTTGCTTATGTAGTTGATGACCTGAATAATTCTCTATATGGGTGCATACTGTTTTTATTTGTTGCAACTCATACGTCCATTTTTCAGTCTTTTGGAAACAGGATGGGCCTGTTCAGAAGACACCTTAAACCCTGCTAGTTAAGGCTTTTGCTTAAGCAGCAGGGTGTAAGGTGTTTTGTGTGTTGTGTTTTGCTAAATCCTGCACACTCACTAACCACAGTCGGACCGTCTGCAGCAGGGTTAGCAGCTCTAACCGTGGCTTAAAGTTGTGTGTGACAGCATGGTTTGCGGTTAGTGCTAAACCCGAGAGAAACACAGTTTCACTAACCAAAGAGCCTGAAGTGTCATCTGAACAAGCCCCATGAAAACATGTCATATGTTCAATCAGTCACAAAATCGATGCAAAATAATTTGGCTGAAGGTCACAAATAGTCAAAAAGATAAAACCTGAATGGCTCTGAAAAATATGGCACTTGCACAAAATGTAGCATATTATACATATTGGACTCTGGAGATGACCAGCAAGTTTAGCATGTCTAGAAAGTTCTGAATTCAAATGTGCCTTCAAGCACTTGTCCTTTGTTAAGCCTCTGTTCCCCTAATAGTAAATAAAGTTGAAACAATCCCAGAAATTCTATGTGCAAAATTGTACAGTAGCTTCTGCTGAGTATACCTAGTTGCTCATATTCCTCTTAGAGGACTAATCCAGTCTAGGAAACACCTTTGATTGTATTTTAGGCAACTTGCACTAGTGAGTCACATAACCTATTTAATACTTCTAAAGTAGATAATAGGCTAACAAAATAGATTTTTAAAGGTCATTATATTGGCTGGTTATGCATGCATTAAAAATAATAATCCTTGAATAGCCTGAAATCTTATGTAGTAATAGATAACTCATTCTCTGAGTGTGGATGTTGATATAGCCAAAATAGCACCATCTCCATGCACAAGAGGATGGTAACAGCAGGTGCAAGCAAGTCCAAAAAATCTGCTGAAAAAAACCACTCCCCCCAAGCAACACCAACACAGTAAGGACTGAGGGCATGTCTACACCATAGGGTGTAGAGGAAGTGGGGAGGATCACTGATTTACTGGCTTCTGTCTTGATGGCCACGCAACGTCCTGGAAAGACATAGCGGCCGCCATTTTTTTTCCTGAAGAGGAAGGAGGAACTCATTTGTGCTCCTCCATAAAAAAGGTTTAAAAAGCCCCGCCCCTGCCCCCCACCCCCAATGGGAAGGAATTTTAAATTCATGTACAGTTTTATAACATTTTTTTTCAGAGTGGCCAGCTCTACACTGGAGTCCCTTTCCTGAAAAAGAGTTTGTCCACATTACCATCTTTCCCTGGAATGTATTTTAAATACATGTACAAGACTGTGTTGTATGTCATCACATTTTCTGTTCAAGTTGGGTCCACCTGGCCAGAGCCCTATGTGAGCTCACTGAGTACCCTAGAAAATGTCCCAGAGTCCTCTGCAAATCACAGGGGCTCCCCAGCAGATGTGTGGCATTCCACTATGAAGAAGTTTGTTGTAAACCACCCAGAGAGCTTCGGCTGTGGGGCGGTATATAAATGTAATTAAATAAATAAATAAATAAATAAAGTTGATATGGAAAGGGTTGTCTCAAGATAGAAGAGAAGGTGGGGGGAGCACTAACAAAGAAACTCTGGAAGACAAAGGAAGAGGTGGGCCTTAAGATAGTGCTAGAAAACAGCTCATTTTGTGAAAAATGCCCCAATACATTTTGTTCATAGGTCTGCCTCAGAGGCACTAAAACAACAGAACTAAGGCCTTAGCTAGACCTAAGGTTTATCCCGGGATCGTCCCAGGGTCATCCCTGTTCATGTAAATGGCACACAGGGGATCCCGGGAGCAGGCAGGGACGACCCCGGGACAATCCCGGGATAAATCTTAGGTCTAGCTAAGGCCAAAATGGTTTTCTCATCTGTTGGGGTCTGCATCTAACGTATGTGTGTGTGTTACACATACGCACAACATGCACCCATACCAAAGTAGAAAAGTGTAGTTTATTGTACTCTGGGCTACAATAAATGACTACCTTTCCTCTAAGTGATGCAGGAGTAGCCCAGCTTGATGGTTTGAGTGAATGCAGTACACTGCTTTTGATCACTGTTTTCCTGACTTCTCTGGTGTAAGCATTCACATGCTGGGTACACTTTTCCTGAAGTGTTCTTTTAAAGTACATTGTTGTAAAGTCAATATTATGACAACCAGATAAGAAAAGTCTGTTTTTTCTCATTAGAAATGGGTGTTAACAAATTGAAAGCTCAACAGTGATGTCTTCCATTTTGTTGACCTAGTTCAGGATGCACTGTACTTCAGGATTCAATAAGCAGAGAAATAGGACATTGTAATAACAGAATTGGGTTCTGCAGTTAATGAATAGGAACATTATGTGAATTCAAGGTGCTTTAGACTTGATAAAGGAATTGTTATTACTACTTCTGTTCTGTAGAAGTGTAAACAATTTTGCTTAACCCTTTGGAAACTTTAATTCATTTAACTGCATATTCTAAAGGCAAAATGGCTTGGATGCTCAAACTTGTCTGTCATTGTGAACTTTCTTGTCTGGTGTACTTAGAGCATACCCTTGAAAATGTTCTGAATTGTTTTAAATTTCACCTTGATGTAGTTAAAAAGCAATCCTTCTACAACAGTGATCTGATCTTATCTGTATCCTTCACAACATTGCTTTCGGTGCCAAGCAAGGATAGAGTGCATAATGGTGTATGAGCCCTATTTTTAAAATTGGTTGCAAAAGAAAGCTTTACGCTTCATAGTTTCTAAACACTTCGCACTAATGTATTGAACTCCACAGTATAACTTGTCTTTCTGGGGTGGGTGGGAAGTAATTGGTTGACCTTAACAAGCCAAACTAATACAGCCTAAGCCACGTGTTGTTTTTTAAATCACACATGCATTTGTATTCCTGGAATTGCAGGGAAGTGTTGGCTGAGTCTATCCTGGCAATGAAGTTTTTGATTTTCAGTCTGATTATACTCCTTTATTGGTGTGTTTGCACATAACGCTACCCTAAGGTCGGGGATGTTTGGCCTCCAGATGTTGCTGGTTCGCAATTCCCTCCAGTTCTAGCCAGCATAGTCAGTAATGAGGGATTATGTCCAAAACCATCTGGAGGTCCACATGTCCCCCATCCCTGTGCAACACCATAGTGTAGCATTATGTACATATGCGTCAGGTTCCTGCACTCCACGCCCCCTTCTTCTTTGGTATCACTGCAAGGGAGAGTTTGGAAGTATTGGCTTCCATTCTCAACTAATCACAGTTAGTTATTATGTCAAGACAAGCTGTGATTATTTTAACCAAGGTTGGAAACAATCAGACCAACTTCAAAACGTGGTTACTAATCCTGGCTTCTTCAGTTGTAATACCATAGTTAAGACCTATTATTATTATTATTATTTCTTACCCACCTCTCCCTTTGGATCGAGGCAGGGAACAACATTAAATACAATATAATACATAAAACTGGTTAAAAGAGCATATAAAACCAATACAGTATCAAAATAACAATCACAACATCTTAAAATTCTTAGGTTTAAAATTCTTATGGGTAGGCCTGCCGGAAGAGACTAGTCTTTATGGCTGTTTTAAACTCAGAGAGAGTATTAAGCCGACGAATCTCCTTCGGCAGGCCATTCCACAGTCTGGGGGCGGCAGAAGAAAAGGTCTTCTGGGTAACAGTTGTCAGCCTAGTTGTGGCTGATTGGAGTAAACCTTTCCCAGGGGAACTGAGTGTGTGGGGCAGATTGTATGGGAGAAGGCGATCCCGCAGGTAGCCTGGACCCAAACCATGTAGGGCTTTAAAGGTAATAACCAACACTTTATACTTTGCCCGGAAACTAATTGGCAGCCAGTGAAGTGATTTTAAAGTTGATGTAATATGGTCACCCCTAGGTGTACCGGTGACCAACGTGGTTGTAAAACATAGTTAATGCCAAGCACAATTCCAAATGTGGATGTAATGACAGATGGCTGAAAATGGAAACAAAATGCTTCCAATTTCCTCCTCACCACCATGTTGGACTGAAACGCCCATCATCCCTCACCATTGGGTATGCTGTCTGTCTGATGGGAGTTGTAGTGCAACAAGATCTGGAGGGCAACAAGTAGCCCATCTTTGTTTTAGAGGACTACATGAGAACCCATGTAGTAGAGCAGAATAGCCTGCATTCTGGGACATATCTTCCTTTAAAAAGCAAGTATATGTTAAATTTTTTAAAGTGAAGACATTGGAATAGAAATAGTTTCTCCTTCTGTGGCATTGTATGTACTATCTACTAGGCACCTATGACAGTGGCACAGACATATTTACAACCAATATCTCAATAGTAATGGGACTCCTAGGAACAAGGTGAAATACTTATCACCAGTAACATCAGTTGCCAGACTGAATTCTAGTTTTCTTGCAATGGGACGTAGATGGACATTTTGTATTCCATGCAACCTCATTTATGAAAACAATTAAAAAACCCTAAACCCTCCCATTCTTATCTATTCATTCTTGTTTATACACACATTTGTAAAGGGCCTAAATGACATTGTCTGTTATTGGACACCTCTGAAATATGCAGCAGAGGGTTCCTTGTATTTCTTTGCATTTTTATGATACCTTAAAGATGTGCATATTTATTATGGCACAAAATACATAAGCAACTATATAAATCTACTCTTCCAGCATTTATCTCTGTTGGAGGCACAGGATTTAGCCTTGACTAACTCGTCTAGAATTATATTTCTTGTATATTTCAGGCAACTAGCAAATGTCACACTACTTTTGACCCATGGACTGTATTTAGTTTTCATCCTTGTCTGCAACACTATTGACATCAGCAGTAGATTCTTATTGCAAGAAAACCTGAGAACGCAATCAGAATCCAGCACCCGTGTAGCTTGCTGCTATTCTTCAATTTGTTTAATTATGGGGGGCAAGAATGACCAACTTCTGAATTTTTAGAGGCCACTCCATTCACCAGACACCATAGTTGGAACTCCCACACCTGATTGATACGCAAGCTCTTTAATAAAGTTGTCATTACCAAGAAGTGAGGGCTGCACCAAAGGGTGGTGTCAGAACGTAGGACACTGAAGTCACTTTTGGTGGGACCAAAAGCTAGAATAAAATAATTGTGTCAAATGTGTCTGGAAACTTTCTTAATATTCGTATTATGGGGGTTGGGGGAAATCCTTGGATTTGGAAAAGCATGAGCAGTCATAGCCTTGAAATGGAAACCATTTGCTGTTTGTGTTGCTGGGTCATGTGAGTTTCAGCAAGGTCAGTAAAATACTCTTTCCTCGGAACTGGCAGAAATGAATAACGTTTATGCCATGAGGCGCACAGCATAGCCTCGCTAGTTCTGAAGTCTGAGAACAAATCAGCCCATCCTACCCTTTGTGATCAAGATATATTGCCACCTCCCTACAGACACTTCATGGTGAGGCTATATTGTTGTTGTTGTTTATTCGTTCAGTCGCTTCTGACTCTTCGTGACTTCATGGACCAGCCCACGCCAGAGCTTTCTGTCGGCCGTTGCCACCCCTAGCTCCCCCAAGGTCAAGTCTGTCACCTCCAGAATATCATCCATCCATCTTGCCCTTGGTCGGCCCCTCTTCCTTTTGCCTTCCACTTTCCCTAGCATCAGCCTCTTCTCCAGGGTATCCTGTCTTCTCATTATGTGGCCAAAGTACTTCAGTTTTGCCTTTAATACCATTCCCTCAAGTGAGCAGTCTGGCTTTCTCTGGCCTTCCCTCGTCTCACATCAGTCCGCTGGTCTCTGTCCACCACTCTGCCGCTAAGATCATCTTCTTGGCCCGCCGCTCTGACCATGTCACTCCACTTCTGAAATCTCTTCATTGGCTTCCAATTCACTCCAGAATCCAATATAAACTTCTCCTGCTGACCTTCAAAGCTTTTCACCTTCTAGCTCCTGTCTATCTCTCCTCTCTCATCTCACACTATTGCCCCGCTCGTGCTCTCCGCTCCTCTGATGCCATGCTTCTCGCCTGCCCAAGGACCTCCATTTCCCTTACTCGGCTTCGTCCTTTTTCTTCTGCTGCCCCTTACGCCTGGAACGCTCTTCCAGAACACTTGAGAACTACCAACTCAATCACAGCTTTTAAAACTCAGCTAAAAACTTTTCTTTTCCCTATGGCTTTTAAATGTTGAGTTTGTTCTGACTCTATACTGTTAGCCTCACCCTACCCGGTGCCTGTTTACACTTCCCTGTGCCTGTTTGCATTCTCTTTCCCTCCTTATTGTTTACTACAACTTTATTAGATTGTAAGCCTATGCGGCAGGGTCTTGCTATTTACTGTGTAATCTGTACAGCACCATGTACATTGATGGTGCTATATAAATAAATAAATAATAATAATAATAATAATAATAATGGTTTGATCTTCTTGCAGTCCAAGGCACTCTCAGAATTTTCCTCCCAACACCATAGTTCAAAAGCATCTATCTTCCTTCGCTCAGCTTTCCTTATGGTCCAGCTCTCGCAGCCATAGGTTACTACGGGGAATACCATTGCTTTAACTATGCGGACCTTTGTTGTCAGTGTGGTGTCTCTGCTCTTAACTATTTTATCAAGATTTGTCATTGTTATCCTCCCAAGAAGTAATCGTCTTCTGATTTCCTGGCTGCAGTCAGCGTCTGCAGTAATCTTTGCGCCCAGAAATACAAAGTCTGTCACTGCCTCCACGTTTTCTCCCTCTATTTGCCAGGCTATATTAGTGACAGGCATTTTAATAACTGGCCTCTGATCTACATAGTCAGATCCCAAGGGCTGAAACTGAGACACAGGCAGAGGACTCTTTAGCCCCATTCCCACAGCAATGACAGAGACTTTGGCCAAATCCTCCCCTCATGCACCACAGTTGCTCACTCATGAGTCAGCCAAGAAGACAAGCAAATGGGAATGAGCAGCTGAGGTGCATGGAAGAGAACTCTCCCAAACTCGGTTGCTTTTTATGTTGAGTTGGGTAGAAGCTATTATTATTATTATTATCATTTATTGAAATTAGGGGCTGAGGTGCAACCTAAGGAGAGGGGTGTCTGTTAAAGCCCCACTTTTTGGTGTACATACACATTTTATGTCTGTGGGAATGAACGGAGGACAGGGCCAATGGTTCAGGCCTTTCAGCACTTGGTCTATTTCAAATATGGTCCCATTAAAAAAAAAATGCTAACCAAGTTGCAACCCTGTGCACATTTACCTGAGAACAAGCTCCATTGATCACAGTGGGCCTTGTGTCTGAGTAAACATCTTTAGAATTGGGGTGCTTGCCTTTACAATGCCCCACCACCTTCCTGATGATTATACAGTGTACCTTTTAATGTTTGAATGCCTTGTGTTGTTCATGGCAGGCATTCTCAGCAGTTCATGGTCCCCACCATACATAGTGGCTATGACCCATCCAACTCTTGGTGCCACTGCAGCTAAAATGATAACTTCTAGAGGAGTAGCTGTGTTAGTCTGTTACAGCACAAACAACCAAGATTCTTGTAGCCCCGTATAGATTAGCAAACTTGCTAGTATCTCCAATAGATAGTTTCAAGTTACAAGTTTAGGTTATTGCATAGACAACCAGTCATTTACAAAACAATTTATCCATAAAACTAAAACATATATGACTAAAATACACCCACTGGTTACATCTAAGAAAGCAACAGCCTCGTGCAATTTAAAATTCAAAACTTAAAACCATACCATCTTAGCCTGACTTGCTTTTAAAAATGTAATTAATCTGGGTGCTTGAATTCAAAACCCCTTGTCTCACTTTCAAAGCAGATTTAATGTATTTCGACATCCTAAAAGCAACATCATAATCCAACCCATTTAATAACAAAAGCACCTTTTCCCTTGATGTTTCTAACCTTTTGTTCTTCAGAGTCGAGAAAATATATTTGAATCTCAAGTCTTCATATTATTATTATTATTTATTTATATAGCACCATCAGTGTACATATTTTGCACACTCTAGCAGAAAGTGAATTCGATCTTCTACTGCTTTATACCCAGATGGACATAGCCGACATGACCAGAGAACTTTAAGGAAACTTCCCTCAAGGAAATACAATTCAATTGGCATTTAGTCATCTAAACCTGTAACAGATAGGGTGACCATATGAAAAGGAGGACAGGGCTCCTGTATCTTTAACAGTTGTATTGAAAAGAGAATTTCAGCAGGTGTCATTTCACCTGGTGAAATTCCCTCTTCATTGCAACAGTTAAAGCTGCAGGTGCCCTGCCCTCTTTTAAATCTGCTCACTCTAGTATAGCTCCTGCAGCTTTAACTGTTGTGATGAAAAAGTAATTTCACCATATACAAATGACACCTGCTGAAATTCCCTTTTCTATGCAACTGTTATAGATACAGGAGCCCTGTCCTCCTTTCCATATGGTCACCCTAGTAACAGATAAGGACTTGGGTATGACTGATATTGTGCTCCCTGGTTGAATATAGCTGGCAACTCTTCATATAAGTTGTTTGATCTGCAATTAGCCACCTTGGCCATATCTGCTTGCCACAGTATATCCACTATCCTCTGCTTTAGGAGCGATTTGGCCACATCATATCCCTTTGATAAAAGAAATTCATAGGAGAAGCCCAGTTTGTGCCACATACTCTCTCATTTTACTAGATCATGAACTGGCCATATTGTTTACTTCTTCAAAAGCAGACTGGAGCAATGGTGGAGTTCTTTGGAAAATCAGTCTTAAGCCAAAAGCAGGCTGCAGTCTTCCATTACCAGGCCTGAAATTGGTAAAAGGCTCATTTCAGATAGACAACTGTTCAGCTTCTTCTTGAAGACCAATGCAGGAGAACCCATCATCCTGCTAGGTAATTAGTTCCATTGTTCAGCTGCTTTTGCCTTCATTGCTCCATGGTTCCATAGAATACTAGCCTTATTCAGTTAGAGCAGGCTCTCTTCTTCAGACAGTTGCCCTCCAGGAGTGGAGAGCGCTGGAAAGGAGTGGGTTGGGACTGGTGCCCCTCCTTTCCTCGTGTGTTTACTCTGCTTACTTTTATAATGCCTGAACAGGGCTACTGTCTGAAAGCCATCGACAAAGGCAAATGCCATAAGGATTCTGAATAAAGATCTTTGTTTCAACATTTTTTAATTTCTTTCTCCTGTCATTTAACATTAAATAGTTTTCACTATTTTGTTTATATCTAGAATAATGTGCCTGTTCATCAGTGAAACCTTGATACTTGAAACTTTGTGTGCATACAAAGAGGACCCTAGGGCTGTGTACCTTTTGTAATCTTTTGTTGACCGGTCTTCCCTCTTTTCATTTGTCTCCACTGGTCTCCATTCATCATTCGGTGGCTAGGATTATTTTCTTGGCTCGTCGTTTTGATCATGTCACCCCGCTTTTAAAATCCCTCCACTGGCATCCTATCTCTTATAGAATCCAATACAAGCTTCTTCTTCTTACTTTTAAAGCCTGTCATAATCTGGCTCCTCCCTACCTTTCATCCCTTATTTCACTTCATCGCCCTGCTCGTGCCCTCCGCTCCAACAACACCATGTCGTTTACCTGCTCAAGAGTTTCCACATCTCTCACTCATCTTCTCCCATTCTCGCTCGCTGCCCCCTATGCCTGGAATTCTCTTCCAGTGCATTTGCGGACCACGATGTCAATTTCTGTTTTTAAATCTCACTTGAAAACATTTCTTTTCTCGAAAGCTTTTTAACCGTAGCATGGTCATACTAGTCTATATTTAGTTTTAATGTCCCCTACCCCTATTGGTTTTCCCACTCCCTCCCCTGTCTGTTACGGTGATTTTAGATTGTAAGCCATATGGCAGATTGTCTTGTTTTGTTTTATTCTGTACAGCGCCATGAAAATTTATGGCTCTTTATAAATAAATAATAATAATAATAATACCTTGAGGTGTAGGCACAATATGTTCAACTCTGACACCTTTGTAACCTAGCTTGAAGGCTCTGCTGTATGAAACTAAGGACTTTTCCAACCCATGTGGAATGGGGGGCCATTTACTAGTTAGAAAATAAGTTGTGTGCTTTATTTTATTGCTCTCTCCTTTTCTCTTTCTTTTTTCTCCTCTTCCCTTTTTTCTTTTGTCTTTCTGTTTGTGTGTGTTCTTTCTTTCCTATGTGATGGATTTGTTGGTTAATTTCATTAAGAGCAGAGACACCACACTGACAACAAAGGTCCGCATAGTTAAAGCAATGGTATTCTCCGTAGTAACCTATGGCTGCGAGAGCTGGACAATAAGGAAAGCTGAGCAAAGGAAGATAGATGCTTTTGAACTATGGTGTTGGAGGAAAATTCTGAGAGTGCCTTGGACTGCAAGAAGATCAAACCAGTCCATACTCCAGGAAATAAAGCCAGACTGCTCACTTGAGGGAATGGTATTATAGGCAAAACTGAAGTACTTTGTCCACATAATGAAAAGACAGGATACCCTGGAGAAGAGGCTGATGCTAGGGAAAGTGGAAGGCAAAAGGAAGAGGGGCCGACCCAGGGCAAGATGGATGAATGATATTCTGGAGGTGACAGACTTGACCTTGGGGGAGCTAGGGGTGGCAACGGCCCACAGAAAGCTCTGGCGTGGGCTGGTCCATGAAGTCACGAAGAGTCGGAAGCGACTTAACGAATAAACAACAACAAAATTGTCAAATGAAAAGAAAATAAGTTGTGCACATGATGTTCTCAAAGTTCCAAATGTGGCCACCAACCTAAAGAGGCTGAGGACCTCTGGAACACTAGCTTGCAGCCTTTATCAATTCCTGCATTGAGCAGGGGATTGGACTCGATGGCCTTGTAGGCTCCTTCCAACTCTGTTATTCTATGATTCTAATGTAACCCAATTCATTTGAGCAAATGCTGCCGCCTTAAGTATAAATCTAAAAAAGACCTGATTTATTTATTTATTTTTCAAAACGACTCTACATGAACCAGATAGCCCAACCTGCAAGATGACTCTGCTACAATAATTCCATTGAATATATTTATACTGTAGCTGCTGCTATCTTTAGTTGTGCACTGCAGTTTAAAGTACTATTTAGAGCTACAAGTTGAGATGACACACAACACCTTAGCTGTATCATTCCTAATATTTGTTCTTTAAAAAAAGCCTTAACTGAAACATATGATTGAGCTGACATTAACTAGCTTATTTGCTTTGAATAGAAATTGTTATCTTCTGTATAGCTGGCTGGAAACTGGATTTGCCAGACTGGAAAGTTGGAAAATGCTCTTTTTAGGGTCTGCCTCTTTTTCACGTCATAGGAAGAGACAATTAGGGGAGAATAGAGGGGTTGAGGATGGGAGATGGTGGCTTGTTCAAGTAGGGTGACCATATGAAAAGGAGGAAAGGCCCCCTGTATCTTTAACAGTTGCATAGAAAAGGGAATTTCAGCAGGGGTCATTTGTATATATGGAGAACCTGGTGAAATTCCCTCTTCATCGCAACAGTTAAAGCTGCAGGAGCCATACTACAGTGACCGCATTTAAAAGAGGGCAGGGCACCTGCAGCTTTAACTGTTGTGATGAAGAGGAAATTCCACCAGGTTCCCCATATATACAAATGACACCTGCTGAAATTCCCTTTTCAATACAACTGTTAAAGATACAGGAGCCCTGTCCTCCTTTTGGTATGGTCACCCTACCTTATTCCCCGGAAAAGCCCATCCTTCTCCTCTCTCCAAGAGTCTTAGAGCTCTATGCATGGGTTTGCCTCAGTTTCTCTTTACAGCAACCCTGTGAAGTAATTAATTTGAGAGATAATTACTTCCCCTAACTCTAATACTTTATCTTTAACAGCAACCCAGTACAGAGAAATTAAGGGTGCAATCCTATGCACATTTAGGCAGAAAAATGGCCTACAACTCCCAACATGTCCCAGCCAGCTGACTGGGGCTTGCTGGGAGTTGTAGGACTTTTTTTCTGTGTAAACTTGTATAGGATTGCACGTACCGTGTGTGAAGCCCTTTGTGATCTGGGAAAAACTTTGTTAGTTTTCTGAATGTGGAGTTGCTGTTAAGGCATTTGAACAGGGCCAGAAAAAAAGGTGGCAACTTTAAATTGATCTGAGTAGGGATTTGAATGCATGCCTCCCTGGTTCAGTGGTTTGTGGTGACCTTGTTTGGTGTCTGTGTGCTTTATTTAATGTTTTAAAAGTACTTCTGGTAATGCAGTTTGTGTTAACCTGTAAAGGGACTGAAAGGTTAAAGCCAGGAGACTATGATGCAAAAGCAGCAAGTAAAGAAGGGATAACTTTAAAACAATGAAAAAAATGTAGGATAAAACTCTGTGAGGGACACCTGAAGATGTTAATGGAATTTAATAGGTTAAGAATTAACTTTCTCTTGTCAGTACTAATTAAGCCAATGATTGATATGCAGTCACAATAGTCTGAAGAACAGAGGGCTTCTGTATTCCCAGGATCCAGGAATGATGCAGTTTGTATCATAGCAGCTCTGGATAGATTCTATATTAGAAAATAAAGGATAAATCCAAGTTATCTGAAGGGGGAAAGGCCCTATTCAGTTCCACAACAAAGCTGCTCTTCTTTTTATTTTCAAGCATAAACACAACATAGTAATTTAGAATGTCTGCAAGTCCAGTTACAAATCCAGTGGTTTGTTTTCTACCGCTTAGAATCGGCAGGTGATGACGATTAGCTCTGTGCAGTAAAAAGCTTCACCTGCTTGTTACTGGACATCAGGTTGCTTGTAAAAGCACAGGAGCAGCGTGGGCTGTGTTTCGATCATTTGGCAAGCCTGGTGCATTTGGAATAGGTTGATTGGTTCCGTCACTTTGCTGCATAAAGCTAGACCAACAAAGGAATTGGTGGTAGATTTGTGGTTTGAAGGCTTCAACTTCTAGGTGCATCCTTCAACGGTAACAGTTTGGAACTGCATGCTCAGCCTTATGCTTGGAAGAAGTCTTCCCCCCGCCCCCGTTCCTTTGATTTTTCAAACATGGATGTCCATCACATATTTCACTTTGTAGCCAGATTCAGAAGAAGAGGTTTGGCTAATGTAAGTTTTGATGGCTCTGGTGTTCCTGTGGACTGATTTCTCACAAATAAGTCCAGCTTGGGTCTTTTTTAAAGAGGCAAAGAAAACTCATCAGACTTCTGAAAACTATTGTAGATAAGGGAGATGTACTTGTTTCTAATTCAGTGTCCATGTAAGTGGCCTCTATGGATTCAGTTACGTGGCTGATAGTAATGTAAGATGTTAGGAGACAAATTCTGGTAATATTTAACCGATAGGATCGAACTTCAGTGGGAATTCAACTTGAATACAAAGCCAGATTTCTATGTTTTTCCCTAATGAATGAGTGGAATCTAAGTAAGCTAGCCAGTGACCTGTTTCTTCACCTTTAGTAAAAGAAATGTGGTAGCTACTTGAATGATAGCTGCCTCTGATCGCAAGATTACATCCTTGCATGTTAAGATTGGAGATAGTGTCCTTGCAGTGCTCAGTTGTGCTGCTATGTGTTTATGCTACTATAAACTCCCTTGTCTTTCAAAACATTTTCACCTCAGGAAAACCTTCCTACATAAACGTTCCTGCTGAAGAATCTGACAGCAGTACAATTGCGCTGGAACTCCTCCATCTTGTATTGGACTGTGGGGAGTGTTCTTAGGTGCACAGCCTATTCAGAGCTCTGGCTTGGCTGGTGGGGGCTTGCCACTGCAGTATATGCATGCCGTGAAAATGGTTCTACATTCGGGGGACTTATCAGCAATCTCCAAGCTGTCTACTGGAGTAGCTTATCTGCTGTTTTGGTCTTATTAAGCATTCCTCAGTGAGAAGCTTTGCAGAAGCCACAGGTTTTCCTCTAGTCCCATCTGTACCTATCTTCAAACATATACTCATATAGTACGTGAGCTTTTATCAGTTACCGAGTCTTAAAACACCAGAAACCTAGGATTTTTGTTCTTTTTTGCTATTTGTCATTCTTCTCGATTTCAATACTTTTATTATTTTCTGCAAAACACTCTTCTCCATTAGCTGTTGGGAAAGGAAGGAAATTCTGAATACATGAACAGCTGTCTTACAGGACAGCATAATGGACTCTTCTGGTGCAATGCACTTTTGTGTCAGTGGCATTACTCCATGGTAACGTGCATGTGTTAATAGCTTGCATCCTTTATTATTGTAGGCAATATTAACAATTTCTGCTATGTATCCCAGTGTTTGTTTAAAGGTTGTAGCACTTTAGGTAATAATTGGAATCAGTACTTCATGCTAGGTGTGCTTGAAATGCGTGTGCTGGTAACCGCATGGCTATGCTCAAAGCCTAACCATTTACAAAGTTTAGACATGTGTGGTCCTGCTGAATTCAATGGAATTGTGTACATATAGCAAATATATATTGTGCTGATATTGGTAATAGTTGCAACCCATACAGCAGGTACATATATCAGAATGGTTCCTGCAGGTAGGGGTATTGCACATTTGACTTTTCCACTATGTTAAAAGCAAACCAAATGCTATTGGTTTAGCTTTCTCCTTAATATGTTAACATTGTGTATATTATAGAGAGAATTGTCTTCTCCCCTATGGGAAAGTGTTTGCCCATATGATTCACATCTATTGGTTTGAAGTGGTACAGTCCAAGAACAGTTTTACCATATGTCCTGCTATTTTTGTGAAGTTGTTGTGATAGACCTGTCTTCCAGATGTGTTGGAATGCAATTCCCATCATGAACTGGGCATAGGTTTTATGCCGTTAAAGTCTGTTGCAGCAAAAACAGAGTCTTGTGGTCCCTTTAAAGACCAACTGCATAAATCAGACATGAAAAATATCTGAAAGCAGTGTGAGAGCAATTCATTCTCTCAGGGCGTTCTGTAGCAGCCCTTAAAAGTCACCATACTTGTTATTTTAGTTGGACTTCAATGGTAAATTTGATCTTGTTGGACACTGATTTCAATAAAGACTAGAAATGGCTAGCTCACTACAGAAAGGAATTTGTCTCATTTCAGGATTGCAATCCTTTGCCCATTTACCCAGGAGCTCAATGGAGCTTACTTCTGAATAGATATATATAGAATTGCATTGTGTGTTAACACTATTCATCTTACTAAGTATATTTCTCACCAGTCGCTGCTAGTCTGGAGTGGGTCACTCACATGCTGTCTGGGATCAGATCTACATGAAGCAGGATATAACACTATGAAAATGTTTGAAAACGGTATACGGTATGTGTCATGGGCTCCAACAATTGTCAGTGTAGTTCAATACCGGTATAAAGCAGTAATGTAGATCCTGCCCTAATCTGATTAGATTTTGTTTTCATTATGTTCAGCAGTGCACACATCACATTATTACACAGCCTCATACATACATACATTTTTATTATGCAGTCACAGACCCAATAGTCACAGACCCAATAGTCACAGCCTCTTGAACTGCTTGGCCTTGTTGCTGGGTCTCCTTTTTGTTTTTGTTGTTGCAGTTTTAAAGAACAGTATTGTCTTTGCAAGTCTAGCCCATCTAAGTTTATGCTTCCAAATATATTTAAGATGCCTCAGGATTCTTCATTCTAGAAATATAGCAGCTGATCCTCTTCCTGGCATGGGTGAATTCCAGAATCCAAAGAATCTTTTCAACTAGTTTTGTATGCCCCCAAGGAGTTTGGGACTTTTGCTTCTCAAGCAACTTCTTCCCCACCCCCCACCATCCCATGCAGCATGGAGCATTTAGAAATCTGTGGAAAGTTACAACAGTTATAAAAACATATATCTTTATGACCTGGAGTCCTCCTATTCAAACGAGATGGACTTGAGATAGTCCTGGGTATAGTAAAGTAGCTATTGACTCATGCCAAAACCATAGAAAAACTTTCACTTGCTTAGGGTGCTGGGCATGTGGGTATGGCCAGATTTCTTTTTTTTAAAGTGATAACATTAGTCCTATACACATTATTTATATTCATAATTTTTAGTCCTATATGCTTGACGGTCTGCTTCCTGCTGTTCTGTTCTCTGCAAGGGTATATTTTCGTTAGAATAATTAAAAACACACACCACCCTGTATAAACTAGATCATACTACTTTGATGCAGGTAAGAACGTTATGAATAAATGTTGACACTCTGCTTTCACCACAGTCTGAAGCAGGTGAGATCTTTTCACCCTCCTCTCTTCCTCTTCTGTTTTACTGCCCCATATAAAAATGTCTGTTTGGTTATTATGTAAATGTTTTTCACTTGTGGTCCACGTGAAGGACAGTAGGCTACATAATTTCAAAACACTGCTGGCTTATTAGGCCACAGAACTTTAGTTGGGAAGGAACGTCTTTTTTCAGGGAATGAGTTTGCTTAAACTGTTCCACTGTTTATAATACAAGTTTCCTGCAATATATTAATTTTTTAGTTAATTTTTATTTTGGTCTGTAGAAAAAGAGTGACTTATCAGCATTGACTTTGGGTGCTTCCAGATGAGGCTTGTGTTATGTACTATCTCACTCACGGAATTTTATGCGGGGGGGGGGGTGGGGTCATCCAGATATTCTTGTCTTCCACTTGTAATCATCCTGTGTTTTTCCACTGCTGCTTCCATATTTTTTCTTTCCAGAAAAAAACCCCATTTAAGAATGAAAAGACTGAATGGATACACAATGTTTTTTGATTGGTACTGTTCAGAGCCTTCCATTTGGAAGCACCCTTCCAGAGTGGTATTAGAAGGAAGGGAAAAGATAAATTAGAGCAATGCATTATAAACTGTGAAATTGATTTGAACATTTAGCATGCATGATTTAATTTTTAAAACGCTTGTATTAGATTTTTAATGCAGGAATTATTTAATGTGCATTTAAGAGCTTTATGATATAAATATCTATAAAATGGGTGAATGTATTTTTATGGGTTAAAAGTTTTATGGCAGGTATTGGATTCATTTATTTGGCAAATTAGGTTTTTTAATTGTGCTAGGATAGCAGTTGTCTTCTATGATTTAATATGTACCTTGCTAAAGCTATAGAAGTGTGGACAACTGACAATTTTTGGCACTCCTTGCAAAGGATATTCACTTATTCAGTTTGCCTTCTCCTTCTGTTGCAGCCAATTGACATCAGTTGTCCCAGTGATAAAATAATGTAGTCACATTTTTCTACATGGTTCTGTGACATTAGATTTGCAATGTCATCCCTGATTGGCTGGAATCACCATGTGACTAATCCAGAAGCAGCCATTGAAAACACGTGGGGTTGGAGTTTGCGCCTATCAGCGTGAGCACTCCCTGAGCAGAGATCCATGCAGCACACACCGCCAGTTGGAGTCACCCCCAGCATCACCTTTTACACTGCTTTGGAGAGTTCCAAAACCTTCTGAAGCAGTTTTTTTAGGGGGGTGGGTATGTCATAAGCATGAACCCCACCTCTGCACATTGTAATCAGAGATATATATATATTTGCTCGTTGTGATCTGTATCATAAGCATGATCTGGGTGGTTGTTTAGCAGAACAGTTAGTATTGGTGTTGGATCAATTCCCTGATTTTAAGTCGGGGAGGGATATGGAACCTCCATCCTCCTGGCCAATTTTTTTTGGGTGTGTTTTTATTCTGCTTTTATTCTTTTATTCTATTTGTTCACTGCTCTGAAATTCTTGAATTGGGAGCAGTATTACAGGGGACACTGTAGTGTCCCCTGTGTTATAGGCGATCAGTAAAAAGAGCATTCCACCATGTTACCCTGTAAATTGGGGGGTGGGTCATTCTAGCGTTCATAAAATGGAAAATGTTTCACCAATCTTTCTGAAAATACGACCTGCCAGAAAGAAATGCTGGTTTTACATACCCTGGCAATTTCAAGAAGTTTGGTGAAATATTGAAGGGGTGGTGGCAGTTGAAAGGACGAAAGTAAAAAAATCCTCTCTGACTCAAAAGTGAAACTGAAAACTGGGGTTGGCGACTTTTTTTTTGCGCAGGGAAAGCTCCGAATTGGGACCCTTACCCTCCAATCCATTGGTGGGATCGTGTTCCCCAGTCCATCTCGTTGATGGAATGGCCTTTCTTTTTTTAAAATTCCCTTCCATTGAATTTTAATAATAAAAAAATTGCCCCATTAAAGTCAATGGAGGCCTCATAACACATCGCATGCGCAGTAGCGGCGCTCTCCCCCCTCCCTCCTGTCTTGAGGGCTATCCGGAGTAGGAGCCAGCCCGGGGGCTCGCTGCCCAGTCCAGGATACACAAAATGTGGCTGCTGCCGCTGCCCCTCCTTCCCTGTCAGCGCGACCCGGCAATTGCCCCAAGATGGCAGCGCAGGCCTTGCAGCAGCAGCAGCCTAGCAACACCTGAGAAGCCCCGGCCGGCTGGGGAGTGGAAGGGGGAGCCGGGCGGAAGCGGAGCAGCAGGACCGGAGGCAGAGCCAGAGCAGCAGCAACCCAACAACGACCAGACGGAGCAGCAGCAGCAGCAGCAGCAACCCAACGACAACAACACAAACGGCTGCCCCGCCTCCTCACGGCTGCTCTCCCGGGGAAACAGGCTCCCATGCAGGGCCTCGGCACGAGGGAGCACAAGGGAGAGAGATCAGCGCGCCACGAGGTCTCCAGGGTGCTTACTTTAAAGAAAGTTCTCCTCGGGTGAGTGCCTGGATCCAGCTCACCTCCTGGCCCTTCTCGTGTTTGGAAGAAGAAAGTCCTACAACTCCCAGCATCTCCAAGCCTTAGACTGGTCTAGCAGCTCCCTGGGAGTTGCAGGGCTTTTTCCCCTTGCCGAGCAAACCTGCTGCTGCTGCTTGTTGTTGTTGTTGCTGCCGCCTCCTGCAATCCTGGGGCTGCAATCCTGGGCATGCCTCTCTGGAAAAAAGCCTCATACAGACCTGCACAGGATTGCCCTGTTAAAAGTATGGGGAGGGGGGGGGAGACTGCTTAGGCTTCCTGCTGATTTTAAAACTGGATTCTAGGTCTACTGCAAATTAGATCCTGGCTTCTCATGTTTTGGACTACAATTCCCATAAGCCCTCACCAACACAGCCAATGAGTTGTAGTCCAAAATATATATTGAGGGTAAAATCCAAGGTAAATCCTACTTAGAGTAGACCCATTGAAATGAATGGAACTTAACTTGGTCAAAACTTACATAAGTCTTATTCATGTCAATGGGTCTGCACTACATAGGACTCATGTGGGATTCTACCCTCTGTTGCCTACCACACTTAGAATCATAGAATAGTAGAATTGGAAGGGGCCTAAAAGGCCATTGAGTCCAACCCCCTGCTCAATGCAGGAATCCACTCTACAGCATACTTGACAGATGCTTGTCCAGCTGCCTCTTGAAGGCCTTTAGTGTGGGAGAGCACTTAACCTCCCTAGGTAACTGATTCCATTGTCGCACTGCTCTAACAGTCAAGAAATTTTTCCTGATGTCCAGTTGGAATCTGTTTTCCTTTAACTTGAGCCCGTTATTCCGTGTCCTGCACTCTGGGAGGATCGAGAAGAGATCCTGGCCCTCCTCTGTGTGACAACCTTTTAAGTATTTGAAGAGTGCTATCATCTCTCCCCTCAATCTTCTCTTTTCCACGCTAAATATGCCCAGTTCTTTCAGTTTCTCTTCATAGGGCTTTGTTTCTAGACCCATGATCATCCTGGTTGCCTCCTCTGTCTGCGTCCTTCTTGAAGTGTGGTGCCCAGAACTGGACGCAATACTCCAGATGAGGCCTAACTAGGGCCGAATAGAGAGGAACCAGCACCTCACTTGATTTGGAAACTATACTTTTATTAATGCAGCTCAAAATAACATTTGCCTTTTTTGCAGCCATATCGTATTGTTGGCTCATATTCAGCTTGTGATCTACAACAATTCCAAGATTCTTCTCATTTTTAGTATTGCTGAGCCAAGTATCCCCCCCCCCCATCTTGCAACAGTTCATTTGGTTTCTTTTTCCTCGGTGTAGAACTTGGCATTTATTCCTATTAAATTTCATGCTGTTGTTTCCAGCCCAGCGCTGCAGCCTATCAAGTTCACTTTCAACTTTGATTCTGTGTTCCAGGGTATTAGCTATCCCACCCAATTTTGGCTTAGCCTACCTCACAGGGTTGTTGGAGGGGGGGCTAGGAAGGGGAGATGTTATTTCTGCCCTGAGCTCCTGGGAAGGAACAGAAGTACCATAGATGCCTTACGCCAGGTCAGATGATTTCATCACCTATTCCGCTATTATATGTTTTCTACTCTAACTGCCAGCAAAAAAGTTACCTTCTTTCCAGCAGGCTATCTGAAAGCACACCCAAGTCATATGTAATATGCACATTTGATTTTTAAAAGATTTAGAAAGTAATGCTTCCAAAAACTGCATTAGCCTTTTATGCTGCAACATTACACTATTGGCTCACATTGAGAAATTGATCAAAAATGGTCACCTTCTTTCCAGCAGACCCAAGTCATATGTAATATGCACATCTGATATTTAAAAGATTTAGAAAGTAATGCTTCCAAAAACTGCATTAGCTTTTTGTGTGGCTTTTATTCCTGTGTGTCGTTTATTACATACTAACCCTGTTCAAAAGGCATGCTAAACCACAGTGGTTAAGCATTTTGAGCTAAACATTATGGCTTAGAGTGTCATGTGAACCATGACAATTGATGGAATGAGACCCTTACTCATTAATCCAGTGGTGGTGTCTTCTTCGGCCTTCATTGTAGTTGGTGGAATGACTTTTCTTTTTTTAAAAAAATCCCTTCGGTTGATTTTTAATTATTATTGTTTTGCCCTAGAGCCTCAATGTTATTATGTAAACCATTGGTTTTTTGTTTATTGAATATAATATATAGGGTGGCCATCTTGATTTGTAAGCATGCTCAGTAGTGCCTCCTCCCCCCCACCTGCCTCAGCTATATTGGAACATTGAGAGAAAATGGCTGCCTCCTCTAGCAAATATTGTCAGTGTCTTCTCAGAAGTACGTCCCATTGAATGTAATGGTCTTATTCCCTGGAAAGTGTGTAGGGGATTGTAGCTTTTTCCACACTCAGTACACAGAAATGGTTTTTCACCTCGGTGAATTTATTTATTTATTTATTTATTTATTACATTTTTATACCGCCCAATAGCCGAAGCTCTCTTTGATGTAAAGTAAGGGTGAACATAATTTTAAAGCTTTCCCACACTCTACACATTTTTATAGTTTCTCCCCTGTGTGGGTTCTTTGATGTCTACTCAAGGTCCCACTAGAGCTGAAACTTTCCCCACAGCCCATACATTTATATGGCTTCTTTCCTGTGTGGTCATCCGTTACACAAAACCATGAAATTCCATAAACAAAAAACCTACGGTTTACAAAACAACGTTATAGGCTGTACAGTTTTCAACCAAACTCCAAAAAGCAGGGAAATTGAGAGTTAAGGCTCACAGGCCTATAACGCCACATCCTCCCTAAGGAGGCAGAAAGTGCCAGTGAAATTCTCATTCTCCCAAAGCAGATATAAACCATGAGGACAGGATGGAGAATAGGATATGCAGAGGTGACTGTGGGGTTGTGGAAAACTGATGACGAACAACTTAGGGCCACCTACTTTTTGTTTGTTTATTTATTTATTACATTTCTATACCGCCCAATAGCCGGAGCTCTCTGGGCAGTTTAGAGCAGCCCTTCCCCAACCTGGTGCCCTCCAAAGATGTTGGACTACAACTCCCATCATTGCAAGTCAGTATGTCCCATGGACAGGAATGCTGCGACTTGTACTCTCAAACATGTGGAGAGGTGACTATGGGATTCTGGAAAACTGATCGGGGAATGTTGTTCTAGAGCAGCCTTTCTCAACCTGGGGCGCTCCAGATGTGTTGGACTACAACTCCCAGAATGCCCCAGCCAGCTGGCTGGGGCATTCTGGGAGATGCAGTCCAACACATCTGGAGTGCCCCAGGTTGAGAACCACTGTTCTAGAGCAAGGGCAGGCAAAATGTAGCTCTCTAGATGTTTTAGCATTCAATTCATAAAAGTCTCTGTCAGCATGGACAGTGATCAAGAATGCTGTGACCGCAGAAGAATGCTGTGACCGCAGAGGATTTTTCTTAGTGTTCAGCAGTGTGAGATCAAAGGCAGAGCTACCACCTAATAGATTCATGTGTAAGGAAGGATTATTTTAAAAACTATTGATGAAAATGATTTTCGTCCTCACCATAACATGGGAGTTGCAGCGCAGCACATCTGGACAGCACCAGGCTGGGGAAGGATGGTTTATACTTGGGTCCTATACATGTCTTCTCAGAAGCCAGTGCCACTGAGTTTACTAGGGCTTCCCCCCAAGTGGTATAGGATTGCAAACTAATCTCATCTGAAAGGAGTTCAAGACACCCAAACTAATCCTTTTCTGTTCCTCTGTCACTCTGATGAGATGATGTATTGTGGAGGGATTGTGGGGAGTGAACAGTATATTTTGTATGAACACATTTTAAGAAAAAAATTGGTTCTTTGAAGGGCAGGGTATTTACGAAAAGCTGAAAGTGCCAGCTCTTGCTCTGGTTCTACATCTCCAACAAATAGTGCCCCTTCTGTTATCAGTCGTGCTGCTCTATGCGAGATGTGTGTGAGAAAAAAATATTGCGCAGCCCCTGTATTTGGTAAGGATATAGAACAGCATTCCCTCTCCTGCTGTCCCAGCTTTCCTGACCATGGGACATACTGACTTGCAATGATGGGAGTTGTAGTCTAACACCTTTGGAGGGCACCAGGTTGGGGAAGGGCTGCACTAAAAAAAAAATAGAAGTAGGTGGCCCTAAGTTGTTCGTCATCAGTTTTCCACAACCCCACAGTCACCTCTGCATATCCTATTCTCCATCCTGTCCTCATGGTTTATATCTGCTTTGGGAGAATGAGAATTTCACTGGCACTTTCTGCCTCCTTAGGGAGGATGTGGCGTTATAGGCCTGTGAGCCTTAACTCTCAATTTCCCTGCTTTTTGGAGTTTGGTTGAAAACTGTACAGCCTATAACGTTGTTTTGTAAACCGTAGGTTTTTTGTTTATGGAATATAGATATTATAAACAAACAAATAAATTAGGACGAAGGGCGGCATGTGTAGATGGCAGAACTTGGAGGAGCAGGACCTCCAAGTGCTTTTCTCCATGCAGAGAGAGAGATGGGGGGTGGTAATGCTAAATGGATGGAGGGTGGGACCAGATGATGTCGGGGAGGGGTTTGGGGTGAAGCTCCACCTTGTGACATCATTCCATGGGGAGGGGTGTCTGGGAGAGCAATTCAACCCCTGAACCCCAAGCTTATCAGTTCTGCTTTAAGGCAAAGACTGAATGGACCTCAGAGTAGAATTTCTACAGATAATCAATTCAGTAGATGAATGTGGTGTTGGATAGCAGGACAAGAACTCGTATTAAAGTTTGTGTCATTCTGTCTTTGAAGAGAGACTATGGCAGGGTTCAGATGATCGCAGTGGGGGAGGAAGACATCGTGGCTTCTCCTTCAGCCCCCCCCCCCCACATGTGCCATGACTATTTGCATTCCCCATGCCGCAGTGTGGATTGGCTTCTCATTCAAGCCTGGCGCATGATGCGGGGTGGTGGTGGCAGCTTCATATCCACTCTGCAACCTCTATTTCATGTTGTGGGTTGCTGGGTAGGTACGAAGCAATCCCCACCCCATGCACCGGGATTGGATGCCATATCACCCTGCTACATTGCAGGGAATAATAGAAATGATGGGCGTGCACAGCACATGATGGCTTCTTCCCTTGCCATAATCATCCGATCTCAAAGCTCCATCCGACGAGCGTTTTATTGCACGCTCGTTACTGGGCACTCACGGAGTTTGCTCAGGTCCCTCACATGACGTCGTCTGCCTCCCGCCCCTTCTGGCCTTCCTTGCATGAGAAAAAAAAAACATCCTATGTTTTTTTAAACTCGGAATTGCTGCTCTCCTGCTGTGTGCAGGAGAAGCAGCACCATTAGAACAGCGGACTCAATGGGCCTCGTGTTCATTGTATACTTCCTCTTTTGAAAAGAGGAAGTAACTGAGGAACAAAAACACGGGCGGAGAAGCGAAGGTACGGAGCGTGTTAACCCCCAGTGCGATGGAGCTTTCACCCTATGAGTTAGATGCACATTAGAGACACTTAATTTGTAGTTAACTTCCATTTTTACACGCTGTGCTTAATAACATTCATATATTGCAGATAACTCTTTCAGTGACAATGCAATGTTTGCTTTCTACCTACCTATAACAGTTCCGCCTTGCTTTTATTCATATGATGAAGCAGTTTTTACTATGAAGGCTCATGAAGAAAACTTAAATTAAAGGATTAGTTAGGCTGAGAAGTGTTCCTTCGTTCTTCTACTGACTTTTATCCTAGTTTGTGTTCTGACAGTGGATTTGTACAAAGGAAATACTTGAAAGTTTGGTGTTGTGCATTTAATGGTCTGCTCAGCTCAGTCTTTTTAAAAGGTCAGAGTTCAGTTATCTTTGCCTGTAAATCTCTTTTGCAGCTATTTTTGGTGCAACTTTCTTAGCAACGAAACATCTTTTTAAAGGAAATGATTGATTAAAGTTAAGACTGTTGACGAGAAAATTAATTAATCATATGTAGTTCATTTCTTGTTAGCTGCTAGAGAAAATGTTAAGACTTTGAACTGTAATAAAACAAATGAATTATCCTGCTGGATATAGGCGTTTGGGGCCAAGAACCAAATAACGTTGTGGGAATGTTATGCGTAACTTACTTGAAGGTTTGTTTTCCAAGGTTTCAAGCAGGATGCTTTGTATATTTGCTAGATGGGTTAAAGTTAATGGCTGGGCTCCAAGGAGCTACTTTAGGCGTGACCAAGAGGTTTGACATGCCTAGTGGGATTTGGCTCTGAATAGCTGGCTGCAGTGGCATATTCCAACTGTTTTCAAAACGCGCCCTGGCTTCAAAAGCAGTTTGTCTTGTGGCAGAGAGGGCTTACTATTGACAAACCCACGCCTTAAGCATTTACCAGCATTCTGAACTAGTCAAAGAATTCTCTGGATCCCAGCAATATTAGTTAGTAGGTGGCACTGTATTGTAGATTGTTGTTCAGTCAGCTGCTGCCTCCCTGTTCTGATTCTAAGTTTTTTTTCTCCTTCAAGCCTCATCTTGGCCTATAACTTACTAAAAGCATGCGTATTGCGTACACATAAGTAGATATAGATGCCACAGTTCCACTATTACAGCCTGGCACCCTCCAGATGTGCTTGACTACACATCCTGCCATCACCAACTAGCATGGACTAGCTGAGGATGATGGGATGTATAATCTAACACATCTGGAGAGTGCCAGGTTGGGGAAGATTGCCTTACTTCCATATATGCACAAACATTTTCATGAGTCATGGCCAGAGATAATTGCTATGAGTAAATGAGTTACAGAAACATATACCTCAGATTCAGTCATTATGGTCAGAACCAGTCAGAGTTCCTTGAGTATTCTGACTGAAATCTGGAGCAGATTCACCACCCCACTGATATCAGAGCTATCAGCCACTACTGATTTCAACATCCTTAGGGTGTCATCACACAGTGGAAAATCGCGTTTGCTTACCATTGCTTCTCCCCCCATGCATTTGTCCCTCATTACTTCCTCTTTTGAAAGAGGAAGTAAACAACATGCACATCACCTGTTCAGTGGGCCGTTTTGTTCATGCTGTTTCTCCTGCACACAGCAGGCGATATTGGCAACTTCCATCTTTAAAAATAAGTTGGATTTACCAGGGTGGTTTTTATGGCATGAAGAAGGCTAGAAGGGGTGAGAGGCAGATGACGTGAGAGGGACCCATGAAAATCCATGAGTGCCCAGTAAGTCCATTACCCACCCACCCCTCAGCTGGTACAGCTTGAGTGGGAGAATTGGCAGTTGCGGTGGGAAGGATGGGAATAAAGGCATCACATGCAGGCACACGTGAGGCAAGGGCAGGGCTGAGATTTGACATAGCAGAATAGGGACAGTGACCACTCTGGCACCTTTCAGTGATTGGCATGTCCGGAGCTCCTGCTCCTCGCGAGTTTTATGGCTCCCGTGTCAGGATATGCCTTTGGAGATCCTCCTGCCTCTTATACTTAGAGTTCTATGGCTTTGAGTGGGGATGACATGGGGTGGTCTCCCCACACTCTCGAAGTGTTGTATATGAGAGGGGCCGGGTTTAACCAACTCCTGGCTTACGAGAGTCGCTCGCCCATAATGCCAGGGAAGTTGCCTGAGGTAAGGACATATAGATTCCTGCACTTTTCACATGCAGATCCAGGAAGGGTTGAATAACCCTTATTGTTTAAATAAAGAGGCCCTAGTTTATCCCAAACTCTGGTGTCCATGTCTTTATTCCATGCTTCCTTCTCCACTCACAACGAGCGTGCAACAAAATGCTCATCTGATGGAGCTCTAAGTCTGTGATAGATAAGACTAGATATTGACTCTAATGGGAGGCTTTTTTCAAGCCTAATAGCCATAGCAAGGGTGAGAGAGACAGTTGTGGAGATTGCAACTTTGTGTGAGAGCAGGAACGGATGTGTTTGTGTATGAGAGAGAGTGGCGTGGCCAGCCCACTTTTTTGGCCCTGCCCACCAGACATTTAGCCAGAAGGAAATGTGATCCTCAGGTTGAAAACATTTCCACATGCGTGTATTAAATAGGAGGAAGACCAGCTCATGATTGATCAGGGGGTCTCAAACTTATGCTTTATCTGGCATCCTTAAGTAAACATTCTGTGACAAGGTTTCCATCTTCCAAGGGCAATTATGTTAAATATATATTACACATATGCTATATGCTATAGGATATTTGCGCAAGACCATACAGCTGCAGTTAAGGGAACTAATTAGGATCTTACAGGGGAGCTCACAAAGGGATGAAAAGAACGAGGCCCAAGTACTTCTATTCTGCACAGCTGGTAATCTGCTCATTACCAGGTGGCCCTACAGTGAACAGACTCAAACAAGAATACCCTTCCCTTCCAGAATTAGACCTAATCCAAAACCTCAGTAAGAACTTTAGTGAAATGAAAGTTTTAAAATACAAGAGTTCCCTAATGAGAAAGGTTTTTTTAAAAAAAATGCTGGTCTGCCTGCAGAGAGAAGAATTTTATTGGTAGCCTCTATAGATCTGTATGTAGGCAAAGAGGAGATTATGAAAAATCCAATATCATTGGATTAATATTATTTATTTATTAATTAATTACATTCTATACCACCCAATAGCCGGAGCTCTCTGGGCGGTTCACAAAAATTAAAAACATTCAAAGTATAAAACAACAGTATAAAACCATACTATAAAATACAATATAAAAGCTCAACCAGATAAAAACAGCAGCAATGCAAAATTACAAAATTTTCAGTTGCACACTGCAATTTGGGTTAGAAGCTGATGTAGCAGAACAGTAAATGAGAACAGCAGGTCTCCTCCACACCTCTCCCTCAGTTACGAGAAACCACTACACGGCAAGTCTCCCAGCCACATGCCATGGGCCGTCACATAAAGGAATTTTGCGAGGCAGGAGGAGGAGACATAAAGCTGCCATTTTTGAGGGCACCTACATGTCCTGTAATATTTAGTTTCAGCCTCACAGACTAGGGGTGTTGAATCTGAGGTATTTTTCTGTAATTTGCTCATGGCAATTATCTCTGGCCACCACTCATGGAAATGTTCCTGCATATATGGGAGTCATTCAAACTTCCCCAACCCAGCGCCCTCCAGATGCATTAGACTAGACCTACCATGCCCAGCTGGCCCATGCTGTTTGGAGATGGTAGGATTTGTAGTTGAAACACATCTGAAAGGTGCTGGGCTGGAATAGTGGAACTTCGGCATCCACAGCTCCTTATGTGTATGCAATAGACATGAATTTAATAAATTACAGGTCAAGGTCTTAGGAACATGGGGCCATTGCAATTCACAGGGACGGTTGTGCAATTCACAGGGGAGATGTGATTCTGCCACCTGCAAATCACACACACACACACACACACACACACACACACACACACGTACGTGTGACAGTTAAGCTTTTTAAAAAGCTTCCATTGGCACCAGTGGGATCTTTTTAAAAACAAGCTTAATAGTTGCACAATGGGGTGAGGAGGGGAAGCTACTCCCTCCAGGCCAGATGTTCCCCAAACTTGTTCTAGCCTGTGTTAACCCTTCAAATCTTTCTAACGAACTATTGATGGATGCTTCCTTGGGACAAGTGATTTTTCCATGAGTGAATAATATTGTTAGTAGGCATTTTCAGTTGGATGGTATTCTTTGGTATCCTAGGAAGCTTATTGCAATATTTAAGAGAGTTTGCTGAAGGACATAAGCACTGCCAGGTGGTTTATACAGGAAAACCTTTCTGGAGGCAGAAACCTCCCAGAGCTGGAAATAACCTACATTCCTGCAGTATCCATTAACTGACATTCCACGGCACATACCTGTATGATTTTTTAAAACTTTGGAAGAAGCCAGAACAGCCGGTCTTTCAAGGTCACAGGTACAATCACTTTTATTTAGATGTGTGCAAGACAAGTTCTTACAGTCCTAACTTTGTACACAGCTATGCCCACATTCCTAACTTGGGTTACGCGGAGGGCAAGGTAAAGTGCTAGGTAAACAAATGACTTGCCTGGCTATTCCAGACTAGTTTTCAGATTGCTAAGACTGGACTCTGAAATATTCAGTCCCGAAATAGACAGGAAGCAGGACCGGGGCCTGTACTTTTCAGGAGGGTGAGGATATCACATACTAAAGTGTTTGTTTACTGAAGCTGAACAAACCTAGGTTTTCTTTTTTTAAGCTGTAGCCTTATGTAGACTCGGCTTGGAATTCACCAAATGGTGCCCCCACCACACACATTTATTTTGGCACCTGAGGCAGATCAACTCACAAGCACCTCTTCCCCTCCCTGGCAGTTGCAATAATGATGTTCAGAACAGCCAAAATGAGCTTCTTGAGATGGCTAGGCCAGCTGACAAATATGTTTTGGATTAGGGAGCCTGTAATATTTAGGGGTGTGCTCCACTCCATTATGGATCCCCGGATCCAAAGCGGAGCGGGCTGATCCGGACCTCTAAAGCCCGGTTCTGGAGCGGATCGGGGGAGGTCCAGATCGGCCCAAAGCGGTTTGGACGGGTCCGAAGCTCTGGAGCCAGGTAAGGGGGGAGGGGGGCTTACCTGCCTCTGTCGTGGTCCGGGCGGCAGCTTCAAATGACACCCAGGCGGCCTGTTTCCAGTCTTAGGCCTGGGCGTCAGTTGAAGCCGCTGCCCAGACTACGACGAATGCTGAGCCAGGTAAGTGGGGGAGGGGGCTTACCTGGCTCTGCCGCCACCGGGGTCCATGCGCCAATGGCAGGGGAGCCAGGTAAGTGGAGAGGGGGGCTTACCTGCCTCTGTTGTGGTCCGGGCAGCAGTTTCAAGGCAGTTTCAAAGCAGTTTCAAAGGCCAGCTGAAGACCTTTTTATTCACTCAGTATTTTAACACTTAATTTTAACTTAAATTTAAATTTTACTGTTTTAACTCTGTATTTTAACCTTATATCAATTTTGCTGTGTGGTTTTATCCTGGTTGCGCTTTTTATACTGTATTTCGTAATTGTGTTTTAAACTGTTGGGTGTTTTACTGTGGTTTTAATTTTTGTGAACCGCCCAGAGAGCTTTGGCTATTGGGCGGTATAAAAATGTAATAAATAAATAAATAAATTCAACTGACGCCCAGGCCTAAGACCGGAAACAGGCTAGTCTTAGACTTGGCTGTCAGTTGAAGCCGCTGCCCAGACCATGACGGAGCCAGGTAAGTGGGGGAGGGGGGCAAAATGTAGGCTGAATATCGATCTGAAGCTCCGGATCTGGTTCTGGAGCAGATCAGGGGAGGTCCAGATCGACCCAAACCGGTTTGGGCCTGATCCGGAAGGTCCAGATTGGGATCCGAAGCGGATCGGGGGGCCCTGTGCAGAGCCCTAGTAATATTCTCTCTTCTTTAGTTTAACTTGTCTGTTTGTAATGCAATGGCCCCATTCAGTTCACCCAAGAGGGAGAGCATAGATGAATATTTTAGCTTTGCCCAGTCCTGCACATCCCATGTTGCGCTGATAGCTCAAGGTCTGCAAGGAGGAGCGTTTTATAGGCTCCAGGGATCCTACTTAAGTAGAGAAGTTCAGCCCCCAACATGTGAGAGGCTGCAACAATGGAGACTTGCAGGAGGGGGTGAAGTGGGCAGGCTGTGTCTTGTGAGATGGTAATTGTGTGGCAAATGAGAGAATGGCTGAATAGGGCTGTAATCTAACTACTGATTTCATCCCGTTTGCCCCCTAACATTAGATACAACCCGTTGGACAGGTGGTACTGCAATGGATTTTTATTACCGAAAAATCACCACAGTTAAGTTTCAGGGGGGCCAAAAGCAGAAGGGCAACACGAACGCTAGAATTATTCAATATGTTGTCTGGACTTTTCATAAAACATGAGTGAAAAAAGGTTTGCAATTCCAGGGAGTGTGGAAGCAAGCCAAATAAGTAATACTCTGATAAATAATAAGGCAATTGTGAGAGGACTTGGAGACCTTGGCTTTGTGAGGACTTTCCGTTGATAATGGCTTGTCAACTCAGTTATAATTTGAGAATGCAAGAGTTGTTTTGTTTTTATGGCTTGACTTCAACAACTATAAGTCTTGTCTGCACAAGCTTAATTCTAATGGGTTTCTAGCAGGTGGGCCCAGGCTGTGTGTTGCAGCATTAGAGCCTTTTAAGGATCATTATGAGGGAGGAACACTGTGCCACTGTAGAAGCGAAACATTAAGCCTGGAAGCATGGTTGTTCAGCTCAGAAAATGAGAAGTAATATTGATTGCAGAAGCTGAGGTTAATCTTTTGTTTTCCCACTTAAACAAAAGCAAACAAACAAAACCACAGAAAAATCTTCAGTGTATGAATTCTGAAATGTGGTTTTGTGAGGAATAACGGATAACCTGATAAAGCAGTCTTGCCCAACCTAGAACCTTCAGATGTTTTGGATTGCTGGAGATAATGGGCAGCGCTAGCTGCTAGACTTTGCATCACTGGCCCAATTCAAACAATGAAATCCTGGCGTAACAAGTGAGAAGAGATGCATGAGATTTGTGCACCAGCACACAGACTCCCTTCTTGAACTGAGTGATGAAGCCAGGAAGACACAGTTAACCACAGTTCTTTGTTACATCTGAACCAGGAACAATTGTTACTGGCTTCCAAGCAAGCCAGGATTTGGAAGCCACAGTCTAAAAATAATTTTTCGAATCCTGGCTGGTTTGAAAGTTATTAACCATAGTAACTGGTTTGGATGCAATAGAACTGTTGCTTCCTAACTTGTGTGTGTGAAGGAAAAAACAAAGTGGGTGCAAAGGTGTGTTATTGCATGAAGCTTATGCAGATCCTGACATGGCCAATTGTCTTTTAGAAAAATGCACTTTAGTTATGATAAAGGATACATTTTCTCTTTTGGGGGGTAAGTCCGGATTGGAAGAAGTGTTGAACGTCAGGGCATAAACACAAACTGGGGTCTGAACTGATGGCAGCTCTTTGGGAAAGAAGATCTTGAGGCAGAATGGACAGATCAGTGTAAATGTCAATTTGTGTGTAATGGCAATGGGTGAGGAAAAGCAAATTCCATTTAGGGATTATTGTAAAAAGAACTTGCTAACACCTTTTAGAAATACTTACATTAAGGGTTTTCATGGACTGATTTTGCCCAGTGATAAAGTGGATTGTAGTCTAAGAAAGCTCATGCTCTTAAAATAAGTTAATCTTTAAGGTGCTACAAAGACCACGGCTGCAATCCTGTGCACACTTACCTGGGAGTAAGTTCTGAAGTCTGAGTAGGCATGCAATGGATTGTGCTGCAAGTCTCTCTCTCTCTCTCTCTCTCTCTCTGAGACTAACACAGTTCTGAATCTGAATTTTATATGGATCATTAGAAAAGGGAATGAAAATAAAATGGTTTGTGTAATGTATAAATTGATACATAAATCTATATTGTGGGTACCAGTTCTGTATGATGCAGCATCAGTTAAGAAATGGCCTCGTCTTCCTACTCTTAGTTCCACACTCCTTGTCAAGAGATTCTGCAAGGTCTCAGCCTGATCTTGTAATAGTGGAAGTGTTTTTTGTTTGGAGTCAGGCATGCTAGGTGGGTGGGCTTGAGTATGTGCATGTGATCATCATTAGAAACTTGCATGTATAATCAACTAAAACTTTAATCATCAGCGGGAGCCAAATTTTAGGTAGGGGTTGCAAACATGTGTTAACTTCTTGCAGCTTTCTTGATTCTGGTGTGTGCAGTTTTGTTGTATTACACCACCATTCCCCTCCTTGTTTTTCTTTCTTTCCTTTTTTCCTATTTATTTATTTTTCCTCCAAGGAACCCAAGGCAGCATACATAATCCTCCTCCTCTCCATGTTATCCTCACAACAACAACCCTGTGAGGTAGGTTAGGCTGAGAATATGCGACTGGCCCAAAGTCACCCAGTGGGTTTCCATGGCCGAGTGGGGACTAGAACCCAGATCTCCCGATTCCCAGTCCAACACCTTAGCCACTACACCACAATGGCTATTTATCTAGTTGGTTTTTCAATAATTCTGCAGAGGCTCAAGACTGGACACAAATGATTATTTATTTATTTATTTATTTATTACATTTATATACCGCCCCACAGCTGAAGCTCTCTGGGCGGTTTACAACAATTAAAAATAGTAAACATTAAAAGTATACAAAAATTTAAAAAACATAAAAACAGTATAAAAAAACCAGAACTTCTCTTTTTGTCCAACCCAAAGATGCTTTTCAAAATGCTACATTTTGGTTCTCATCTTAGTTGTTTCCTTTGTTCCTATTTTTATTTTGTGTTTTGTTTATAGATATGACAAATCCCAAAGCTCATATAATGAGAAAGAAAACTTCATCACAAGATGCTGGGAGTGGGACAGTGTGATTTAACTGCACCTAAAGCTGCTTAGTGGTTGAAGAGCCAGCAAACCTCCCAGGCAGGTTCCGGGCTGGCAGGGCTTTCTATGTACAATACAAATTTATTTGTGTAGCAAAAGCCATTTCAAAGAAACAGGACACATAGAAACAAAAGTAAAAGACACATCAGTTTAAAATAATGTTAAAACCCAACTGTAGTGGCTTACTCATCAATACAGATCAGCTCATCGCAAATTTCTCTCCTTAAAATTGCTGCTCTGAAGGCAAACTGGGCCAAGTTTTCAGAAACCTGGCACAATCTGTCCTCCATTAAGAAGTTAATCACCCATCAGAACTGCCTAATGGCAGTTTTAAGTCCCTGAACAAATCTGATCTTAAATCTTTGTAAATTGGACAATAAAGCAGATAATGAGGGAGATCCTCAGGCACATTGACCCCACATGGGGGCTTTCTATGTGAACCCTGTGCTATGTTCAAGTCTAGTTGGAATTGGATCCAAGAAACTCGCTTCATCCAGAATTATTTGGAGCTCTGATGGAGGGGCCACCTGCAAAGGTTACTTGTCCTGATTGCTATATACTCCCTCCAGGCAGTTGGTTGGCTATTTGCAAACAGAATGCCGGACTAGATGGACATTTGCTCTTACTATGTTTATTTGCTCTGGGAGGGGGTAACCTGTTGAGGATGGACTCTAGTTCCCATTATTTGGCTATGCTGATTGGGGATGATGAGTTGGAGCCCAGCAACAGCTGAGGACCACAGGTTCCCCATTCCTGACTTGCTCTATCACCTTGCCTAGAAATGGCAAGTGGGATACTAACCAGTACTTGGAGAGAGTGTCACTATGTTACGCTTTGTGTATTTGAAAAAGTCAGCTAGGTAACCACGCTATTTAAGAAAGCTGGCATCTTGGCCTTCCAAAGATGTGCATTTTAGCTGAAGCATCTTTTGATCCTGGCTAGATTTTCCCCTTTGTGACAAAGGCCAAGAGCGCACTCTGGTCAGGCTGACTTCTTCGAGCACCCTGGGTGCAGACTGAACATTCAAGTAGCCATAACAAAACACTACTAGGGACATTTCTATTCTAAGAGTTCCATGCAGGTTAATACAGATTGGAGCAATTCTATCTACAAAATGTGTCTCAGACTTGTCACAGTAGGCTCGAGATAGCATAGTGTCCAAAGGGACATACTAGGATTTAACAACCCTTTTACTATCCAGAACAGCTGTGCTGGAAGACTTTCTTCATAGACATGCTAGTTATGAAAGCTCTCCTCATTCCCGCAATTTCTAAGCACAAGTACTGTAAGAATTACCTCCATGATTAAAAATTCTGGCTTATTTGTAAATCAGAGTCTGCATGATGTGAGTGGGGGTGGGGGGAAATCCTTGACCGCTTTGGAAAATAACTAGAACCTTAAATCACAGGAAGTGGATCAGCCTGATTAACCACCTTTCTGAAATGTCTTGTCTGTGGTCACTTGAGCCTCTTACTCATAAAGCTGTGTCCATAAGAAAGATGTCACCTAGGTCATTCTACCACTACATCCCTTAAATCATGGTCAGTACAAAGCAGTCTAGCCATTGTATGCCCTGCAAGAGGTGATGGACTTGTAGTACACACTGTGATAGAGCTCTATGTGTTGTGGAGAACAGGTAGGCCTAAATTGCCCTAGGATAACCCTCAGAACAGTAAATACTGAGGGCCAGAGGTCACCTGTGAAAGACACAAAGGAGATGAAATATTCTCCCAAAACATTGCAACATAAGGGCAGGAAGAGGTAAGATGGATAGAATAAAACACTTGCCATATTGCATCCAAATCAATACTGTGGAAATGAGCAAATCACATAAATGGGAGTGAACAGAAAAATAACAGATGGTTTGAATACACATTCTGAAATGTGGGTGTTCAGAGTAGTAAATAAGCGTTCAAACCATTTTTTGCCATGTTTCAAATATTGCATCTGTCTATGCTCCTCTTTGCTCATTTTGTTTTCATATGAAATTGATTTGGATGTCATACTTTCAATATATTGAATACATAATAGCTTTAGCTACTGGGAAGTATAGAAATATAATAAATAAAATTGGTGACTTGGTTCACACTTAAAGGTTAACTATGGTTTAAACAGCCCATATTTAGCCATGGCAGTGCTGGAGTGAGTGAGCACGCTACGTCCCACACACTCATTGCTTGTATTTTACATCTGCTTCCTGAAACAACCCAGGAGTACACCTTTCCTGTGTTGTTGTGATGTGCACACCTGGCATTCTAGGTAGTTCAGGGTTAAACAAATCAGTTTTAACTCGCCAACAAACCATGTGCGATTGTTGAGTTCAAATTCTGGGTTGTTTAATCCTAACAACCCAAAGTGCTGGATTCATATGTCATGCCATCAAGCCATGGTTTGTCCCTGGGATATTTCAGGAAGCAAGCATGTGGGAACCAACTTGCTCACGCACAGTCTCAAACAACTTGCTCGTGCACAGTTTGTTAACCATGCGTTGTTTGCTCATGGAAACTGGGCTGGGGTATCTGTTTTAGTGTATGCATTTTGATTATCCTTCTCCTTGCCCTGCTTACCTTTTCTGAGAACAGCACGGCCAGGAAGACTACTATGAGGCAGGGCAGGGAGATTCCAGATTCCTAAAACTACATACCCGTAATCCAAGTTAGCAGACTCTTATCCTGAATATCTAGCAATGGGAGAAGGGTTAATTCCCGTTTAGTTTCCTTAGTCTCCTAAACAAGGCTGCTGCTCTACAGGAAACTCAACTGGTCCAAAACTGACTTGCCAGTACCATTGAGACAGATTTCTTCTATTGTCAGTAATCTCCTAAAGGCTACTGCCTTACTGAATATTGGTTGCCTTGCAAGCCCTGTGCTCAAATAGCTTTGGATTAAAGATCTTATAAATTGGCCTCTGTCATTTTCAGAGAACAGTGTAATAAATCCATGGTATCTCCAGCCTTATGCAGTTACTAAACCTGTATTAAGACTGCTCCTTAAATACAAAGCTCATATAGGCTTGCTCATAGGAAGGTATTTTATCTATAGACTTCATGTGCACCTTCTTACGATCAGTATAGTAACATTAAATTGCAGATTTTCAACTGCCGTCTTGACAGTAAAGTCACACTGGACAATGCTATTAAGCTGAAGATCTGAGCAAATTGACATTCCCACCATATATGAAGCAGTTCTGCCCTGAGTGTCTTACATTTCCAATATTTAAACTAAATGCCAGAGAATATGCTATTAAGCCTTCGTGGAGTTAAATACAACTGCAACATGAGTTTCATTAATTAGGAAACTCCTTATTTGTAGATACTGAAATCAAGGAGGCACCCATCCACCTGTCATTTGGCTGTTACCATATCTGGAAATAATTTGCTTATTTTATTATCAAAGAAATAAATATATCCAAATTTTGAAAAGACTGGGCTCACCCATTAATATTAAATTTTTCATTCTTTATTACTGTCGCTACTGGAGATGTGTATTGGTAGTTTAAAGCCATAGGCCCTGTTCAGAAGACACCTTAAACCATGGCTTTAACCAAGGTGGGTAAGCCAGAAAGCCAGGCTGTGTTCAGAAGACACCTTAAACCATGGCTTTAACAATGGTGAATAAAACAAAAAGCTTTATTCACGTGATTAAAGCCATGGTGTTTAAGGTGTCCTCTGAACACAACCTGGCTTTCTGGCTTAACCACCATGGTTAAAGCCATGGTTTAAGGTGTCTTCTGAACGGGCCCATAATTAGGTTCTATAAAGTTACGCAACCTGATTACTCTTGGCACCAGCTAGAGACATTTCTTAGTGTTTACATGAGTGTAAACAAACAAAACAAGAAAGAGCATAAAGTTTATGCATTTTGGAGACATTCACCTGTAAACAATTTAAAGAGAATTTAAAATGCTTGTGTGCATTATACCATATATTTTCCAGTTCACGCTGATCATGTTTATACAAAATTGTTTTCATGATAGCCTGTTTATGTGAATTCTATTCCACTATTTTTGATTTAAGAATAAAACTAAAAAGGTCCGTACTTTGTTAAATGTTTGACACCATATGTCTTTCCTGTATTTTAAGTATCAGGAAACAATTTGCTTTTGAATTGGTAATCTTTGGAAAAACCATGTGACTGTCTGAACTCTGAACAGAGCCTTTGTGGAAATGCAACAAAATTACTGCCAATTCTGTATGAAGAGAAACTCTCCTTATAGAGGAAAAAGTCTTTTTTCCTAAATGCACACAGTCATCTTTCTGTTTCTGGAGCTCTGTAGAGTTTGAGAATGCCTTCACTGTTTTACTGGAATTCTAATAACAAGATACCATTTCATTGCATTTTGAAGGAGAGAAATGTATTTCTAGGTTTCTAAATCATAAAACAGTAAATTATAAAGAGAATCTTCATATATCTAGGATATATTAGTTGTTTGGCGTTAAATACCACTTGCATGTCATCTCTTAAATGATTTTCCTAGTAGAATTTAAGTGTAAAATATGATATTGTTCTTCTAAGTAACAACTTTCCACAGGCTTCTTCAGGTATCATATTGTAGTGTATTTTGCATCTGCCCCATCCAAAATATATGCAGGGGACAATTTAATGTTCAAATGGAGAATTTTATTTTGTAAATGTGCATAGCATATTTCACTTTGGTATCTCAGTGCTCAAGGTACACACAATACACGCACAGACACGATTGCATCTTTCCTGGGACTCTTGCAGTGGGCTTGGAAATTGAGCTGGTGTTTGAAGTTTGAGTAGATAATGTATGTTATAACATACACAACAAGTTTCATTGCGATATCTCAGTGCTCAGTTTCCTGTCACTTAAAATTGTTGCACAAATTCTACAGTCCAAGAAGACATTCTTGGTTATGCTTCATAGTCATGATGCAAAATGTGGTTTCTGAGGCTTGTAATGCTTAAGCCATTATGGGCTTAATCATGATGGTTAGGAGTAGCAGTATAATTGCTTAAACTGTACACATTGGGGTCTATGACTTGTTTAATTTCTAAGACCAGACATTATTGGGGTGCATGGTACAGTTATCACATTACTGCACCACTTTACGATATGAACATTTAGATTGTGTGTTAAACGTTATCTGAACAGACATGAACGCTGTCCTGCTGAAGGTTGATTAGCTGTAAAAGGCAAGTAAGCGATGTCTTCTATGGGAGTTGTCAGCTATGTTTATGAACGGAGGGGGACTGTTTATGTTGAGGCCCAAACTGCGTGTGAGAATTAGATGTAGGGATGTAAAATTTCCAGAAAGGGCGCACTACTGACCTGGAAGAGTCACAAATGTGCAGGAAGGGAAAGGGAGACTTTGGAAGGAAGTAGCAACTGTGGCATGCCCAGGAGAGTTAAGACTTGGGTGTTGAAGACCTTACAAAAATGGGGTGGTCGTGGAAGGACAATTCCCAGGCACACTAAAGGGAGACAATTTTGAAGTTAGATTTACAGTACGTCTTATACTGTGCGCTTTGCTTCTTAGGGCTCTCAGTGGCCAATTCAATAGATAATCCAGTGAGCCGTTGATTAGATTGGAACGAGAGGGTGGTTGGGCGTTTGCGATCTCGGGAGGTCCTATGCTTAGCTGAATAGTGGATGGTGACTTCTTCCTTGTCAATGTCAATAGAGAGATTTTGGTGGGAAATGTCAAGAACTTGATCTGCCCTTGATCAGCTTACCTTATATTACCTTTCCCAGGCGGTGGGAATGCCAGTGGATTTTGCTGTCTTATCAACAAGTCAGTCTAGATAATGATGACATGATGACTTAAGGGCTTTATTAGTAATTACCTTGAATTTTGAGTAAGAATGCCCTTCCCCCTAAGAACTGGGCTACCCCCTTTCTGCACCTACAGAGCCTTCTGATCACTCATCCAAGGCAAAGCTCCAGAAACAGATCCAGAGACCACATATTTCTCTTGTGCATACTGTAGTCTTAGAAAAGTGATGTGGGAGGTGTTTCTTTACTTCCCCTGACTTTAGGAAATTGAAAGTTCTACCTGTGTTTCAGTTTTAGCTTTGTTAATGATTCTCTCTCTCTCTCTCTCTCTCTCTCTCTCTCTCTCTCTCTCTTTTCTGTTTTAAAGGTTCCAGATGTTATCAGTAGCATAAGGCAAGTTTCCAAAGCAGCCCTTAAAGGGGATGTCAAGCCCAATAAAGATAGCGAAGATGCTTTCTACAACTCTCAGAAATTTGAAGTTCTGTACTGTGGAAAAGTGACAGTGGCTCACAAAAAGGCCCCCTCCACTCTGATTGATGACTGCATTGCGAAGTTCAACCTGCATGAGCGGCAGCGCCTGAAACTGCTAAGTGAGCACCGAAATGCAGAATCTAGCACAGACCTTGCAGAGTGTGAAGGGGATGAACCCTCCTCTCCCTTGGACAGTCCCTTTGAGGAGATCGATAGCCCAAACGGGGGTAACACTGGGATGTTCATAGTGGGAAGCCAGACCAACCTGGCCAGCCTGGCTAGCTGCCGCGTCTCCTTCCCGGAGCGGATTCTGGAGGATTCTGGGTTCGATGACCAGCAGGAGTTCCGCTCTCGATGCAGCAGCGTCACAGGCGTTATGCAAAGGAAGGTGCACGATAATAGTTTAAAAACACAGTCACGAAGGCGACACGCAAGTGCCCCTAGCCATGTCCAGCCCTCTGACTCTGAAAAGAATAGGACAATGCTGTTTCAGGTATTTTTTTTAATGTAATCCTCAATATTCATGGCTCTCAGAGTAAGGAGGGGGTGGGAGCATATGAATGTACATACTACTGTTTCTTTAGCTTATGTCTTTAAGTTGGGATACTTCTATACAAACTTGCTAGGAGGCAAATGAGCATGCTGATCACCTCCATACCATCCTGTTCCCCTCTAGCCAGTGTATCGGGGGTATTGATTGTTCTGCGAAACGTATCATAGGAAAGCTAGGGTTTAGAGTCCCTCTTCTGCTTTCATTTCCAGTTTCCTTGTCTTCCTGCTCACTTGTCTCCATAATTCAGCAGAACATTGCCTTGTCAAATCAGACATCCTGCCAAAATGCGGTTTACTGCCACTTGATTTGGAACCCTGCACGATTGGGAATCTGAATCGTGTGGAACCCAGTGTGTGTACACCTGTGCAGGTAAAGATCTCCCTGCTGCAGCCATTTGTGCTGGGCATGTGGCCCTCTATGAGACAATCTTTATTATGACTTGGCATCGGGGTAGGGCTACTTGTAGCAGCCCTTTTCCTGCTCACATGGTGAGTTTCACCACTTTTTAATCACATCTGAATAGGGCCTGTGTCTTGTTTGGTTGTTCACCTTTGGGTTACCAGCATAGCAAAGTTAATAAATATAATTCTTAAAAAAAAAAAAACCCAAAAAACCATTAAATGTATTTTACCCCAAAGTGTTTTGTTCAGCCACCAATTTTTTGTACTAGTCATAAGATTCCTTTTTTCCCTTTCCAGTGTACTTAAATCTGAAGATGTAGGTTTGATGTGTAAGAAGACTATGTCATGGGCATCATGTTTCTGGAACAGTGAAAGAGTGAATGAATTAGTTAAGATGATATTCAAGTACCCTTAAGTGCGACAAGTTGAAAACCCATTATTTATTTTAGTCAGAACAGATTCTCAAAAGTTGACCCATAAGGGTCAGAGGAACTTGCAGACAAGGTTTTATGTTTCTTGAACCAGACCATCACAAATTAGGATAGGTGAGAAATTTGTTGGGTTTGCATTTTAATGCAAACATACCAAATTTGCACTTCCTGCACTACACAGAATGCTGTTAGACAACAATATCCACATTGCATCGCACACTTTTCCAAATTTTGTAATGCAGTTTGTAGCTATTCATCCAAGATGTCTCTTGCTTTGACACGTTCATTTGTTTTTCAAGGTTGGTCGATTTGAAATTAACCTCATCAGTCCAGACACAAAATCTGTTGTCTTTGAGAAGAACTTTAAAGATATCTCCTCATGTTCTCAGGTAGGTATACTTACTGGCTAGAAGACAGTTTAGAGAAACAGACTGAACGTTTTCAGAATAAAAAAAAATTGAGAAAAAAACCACAGAGTCAGGAGGAAAAGATTTGTTAATGTCTGCCTATTTGTTGTTTCCTGCTTTTAACTGTAGGATTCAGCACATTCTGCAAAATATCATAGTCCTACAGAATAGTGAAAATAGAATTCGAGAGAATTGCTCTGTATTCAGAGACATGTGTTGAGTTGCACATCGTTTGCTGATGATTTTTCAATTTCCCTTCCTCCCTGGAATCTACTAACAGTACTCTAAAGGAGACTCTTAAAAAAACTGAGGTTTTTTTCCTTTCCTTTTTTTTAAATCACATTTGCAATTTTAGCCATTGAATATTTCTGATACAACAATTTGCCTACATACTGAAAGGGAACTTTTAGTTCATTCTCTTAATTAAGCTAATTGCACAGGGAAAAAAAACTCTTCTCAGGGTGTAAAACTAAAAGTTCCTACTGAAGAGATAAGGAATAAAATGTATTATTGGGTCATTTCCCAAGCTTTGTTTTACAATTCAGATCTAGTTGCAGGCAATTAATTATGCATAGTAGGTGGTGTGCTGGATGGGAATGTGCATGTGCATGAAAGGGTGCATCCCAGCAGTACAGAGGTTAGTGAATGAGCCTTTGGATGTAGATGCAAATGCACATTGGCTATGTGCATGAAAGGCATCTTCTGAATGTAGATCCCCATTGCTAGATTGTGGCAACAATTTTTCTGTGAGAGTTGTAGGCGATAACTTCCTTACAGAATACTGTTGAACTTCTTTATTTCCAATTTAGAGTTCCTCAAGCATGCATATAGAATCATAGAATAGTAGAGTTGGAAGGAGCCTATAAGGCCACTGAGTCCACCCCACCCTCTGCTCAATGCAGGAATCCACCTTAAATCATCCCTGACAGATGGTTGTCCAGCTGCCTCTTGAATGCCTCTAGTGTGGGAGAGCCCACAACCTCCCTAGGTAACAAGTTCCATTGTCGTACTGCTCTAACCGTCAGGAAGTTTTTCCTGATGTGTAGCCGGAATCTGGCTTCCTGTAACTTGAGCCCAATATTCCGTGTCCTGCACTCTGGGATGATCGAGAAGAGATCCTGGCCCTCCTCTGTGTGACAACCTTTTAAGTATTTGAAGAGTGCTATCATGTCTCCATCAATCTTCTCTTCTCCAGGCTTCTCCATATTCCCTATGGTGT
This sequence comes from Elgaria multicarinata webbii, assembly GCF_023053635.1. Classification (NCBI taxonomy): domain Eukaryota; kingdom Metazoa; phylum Chordata; class Lepidosauria; order Squamata; family Anguidae; genus Elgaria; species Elgaria multicarinata. The sequence goes on along the minus strand of NC_086175.1, from coordinate 21,294,006 downwards.
TCTGTTCTAATTCTCTTGGACTAAAATAGCAGCGCTACTTCAAACCACTTTCTTATGGCTGAAGTGTACTGGATGGATTTGGATTTAGATAGGAAGGTTCTTGCATAGACTTTGTACAAGCGGGTCATACATGTAAACACTATCGGTATAATGCTGCATGTTAAAAGCAACTGTATGACTTTCCTTGTACTGTGGAGAATAATAAACAGTGGTCCTTTGTTCTTATTGGGATGCTGAAGCAGCCTCCTAGGGAAGGACTAAGATGAAAGAGCAGAGAACCTAACCAGCAGGTACATTGGCCTTAATTCCTCTCCCCCACTCATATTCATCACCTCTCATGTAACAAGATTAAAATAGAATATGTGGTTGTCTCACTTACACTGTCTCATGGTAAGAAGCAAGTGTGTGATTATCTTCGCTCTTTTTGTGCTGGTGAAGCAAAAAGTAGGTTCTGCTGCATTTGGCAGACTAGGAGCTTTTGCTTCATTAGTTGATGTCTAAAGTCCTTGCAGAAGGCACCATTACAGCACAATCCTATGCCTGTGTGCTCAGAGAGAAGTAATTTCCATTGAGTTCAATGGCACATACTGCCAGGAAAGTGCGTACCGGATTGCCTCTTCCTCGTTTAATGTAGTCTAGCCTTCCCCAACCTAGTGTTTTCCAGATGTGTTGGGCTACAACACCTAGAATTCTTCAGCCAGGTAGGTTGGGGAGGGCAGATGTGAAGCATTTGAGGCTTAAAACAGTAAAACTTTCTTTCTCGTGTTTTCCATGTAACTGCAAATTATTTCAAAAAACAAAACAACGTGCAAGGAAATAAACATGGCTAGTTTAAAAACGTGTGTGTGTGTGTGTGTGTATATATACACACACTCTCATTAAAAACAACAACAGCAAGGATCATAGTTTCAGTAAGATTGGAAAACAATGTATAGCAATTGGTGTAGTTACTCCTGATTCATAAAATGCTGAGTTCTAATTATCACTGGGTGATGTACTTCAACGCAATTATGTTCATCTTTTCTTTTTCTCTCTAGGGCATAAAACACATTGATCACTTTGGGTTTATTTGTCGGGAATCTACTGAACAATCTGGAATAAATCAATATGTTTGCTATGTATTCCAGTGTGCAAGTGAATCTCTGGTAAGTCACAAAGGGGAGGATGAAATTCCAGGAGATAGTTGTAAGGAGGTTTCTTGACTATCGTGGCAGCTGATTAAAAAAATACATCTATATCTCTGAGTGTAAGGGCTCATCTACACCAAGCAGCATATTCCAGTATGAAAGCGGTATATAAAAGGCAGGAGCCACACTACTGCTTTGTAGCAGTATTGAAGTGCACTGCTGGATCTACACTACTGCTTTATAGTGGTACTGGCAAGTGTTGGGGCCCATGACACATCTACACCAAGCAGGATATTGCACTATGAAAGCAGTATGAAAGCGGTACATGGTACGTGTCAGTGGGCCCCAACAGTTGTCAGTGCACCTCAATACCACTATAAAGCAGTAGTGTGGCTCCTGCAGTGCACTTTAATACCGCTATAAAGCAGTAGTTTGGTTCCTGTCTTTTATGTACCACTTTCATACCACTTTCATAGTGGAATATTCTGCTTGGTGTAGATGAACCCCATGAGTGCATCTCATTGTATATAAAGTTTTAATCTGTTCTACTGTTATGTCTGAAGTGGGGCTACAGAATTCATACATGTGTGGCTAGGAGTTCATACATGTATGGTGGCTTTCAGCTGTCCTACACTGGCAGGACAGAAGTTTACATTTTAATTTCAGATGATAAGAATCTATCCACAAACATTTAATTATACAATTGATACCCAAACGTATTTTGACAGATCCCAAAACAGAGTCCTGGATCTAGGCTGTTATGATATGTAAGGCTTTGCTTGAAGAGTAAGGATGAAAACAACAATCAATAATGTGTAATTATGATTTTTTGAAAGAGAAAATTGCACAGCCTCTGAATACTTAGCAAAGTTCTGTCAAGTATCAGTTCAGAAAGAGGGTCTCTCTTTTCCTTTCCCTTGCAAATATTGTTCATTAACAACAACAGCTTAGAAGTGTATCCAAACGTTAAAAAAAGTTCAAAGCAGACTAGAAGTTACTGTAAAATGCTATTTCTGCTCCAGTGTTTTCCAGACTCGAGGTCTGGTTTTCTTAAATGGCACAGTCTCTTCATTTAAAAATATATGAAGGCAAAGGAGATACTGAAAAGCTTTTATGTGAGGCATGAAAATGGATTTGAATCTCTATACCAGCTGAAGGGAAGCCTTTAACCTCTGACTCTTTCCCCCATAGAAAATGTAAAGTTTGGCCCCCTCTAACGTGGGAGAGTGTGGGAATCTTTCATGCTTCTATTTGTGGTTGTGTCGGGGCAAGGCCCAGACTGGCGTCTAGAAACAATAAAGGCTGATGAGCTGTTCAGCTGGTTACTAATAGGCTCTTAGCTCGTCTTCTCCTTTTAATGCCAGTATATAAAGGAATAGCACCCTAAATTCTCTTCTGTCTAAGAATGGTGCTTACTAAGTGTTATTATGCTTAATGGTAAACTTACCTTTTGAGTCTTATCAGACAGTTCAACCAATTTTTCAAAAGAATTGTTCATCGTGACCAAATCAATGGGAAATAGACCTGCCGCCTGTCAATAAAACTACATTGAACTACATTTTGTACTACAGATAACGAGCGGTGGGCACAATACAGTGCGTAGCCCTGTTGAAATGAATGGGAGCTCAGTTTTCATGCAGCTCCTGTTCATTTAAATGGGGCTTCTGCAAGGAAATTCTCCAGTCCGTTGTGCTTTTCGCATCTAATATAAGGTCATGTTTGGTGGCTTGAGAGTCTGATTGGACACGGGCAACAGTCTCTCTTGGCATATACATGTGCGGGCCCACGCCTGCTCACACAGACATACAAACACACAGGTTTCATTTCTCTGTCTTTAATTATCCCTTTTCAGGTTGATGAGGTAATGCTCACTCTGAAGCAAGCTTTTAGCACGGCTGCAGCCCTCCAGAGTGCCAAGACTCAGATTAAGCTGTGCGAGGCCTGCCCAATGCACTCATTGCACAAACTCTGCGAAAGGATTGAAGGTAGTTGTGAGCCTTTGCTTGCTTGCTTTACATTTGAAGCGCTGTGCTTTTTCATGTTGCAAAAGAGACCAAGGACATTGTCCAGAACATTTGAGAACTACAAGTTCAATCGCAGTTTTTAAAGCTCAGCTAAAAACTTTTCTTTTTCCTAAAGCTTTTAAAACTTGATGTTGTTCGGACTTTATACTGTTAGTTTTACCCTACCCTGTGCCTGTTTGCATTCTCTTCCCCTCCTTATTGTTCTACTATGATTTTATTAGATTGTAAGCCTATGCGGCAGGGTCTTGCTATTTACTGTTTTACTCTGTACAGCACCATGTACATTGATGGTGCTATATAAATAAATAAATAAATAATAATAATAATAACATTAAAACCTGTTCTGTATATACAGGCACCTTTGTCAGACTCTCGGTGCTCATGTGCGTGACTGAGTCTGCAGTCCTGTGTACACTTCAGCGTAAATCCCATTGAACATATAGGTCTGCCTTGCATATACTCTAACTGTAGAAGGAATATAACTGCTTTTGTTGATTTTGCTTTCTTGGAAATATTAAGGTATGAGGATAGGTGTATTCAACTTTGTGTGGATTTTGTTAAGTATTTAGAAGCCCATTCGTGTCCCCCTACCCCACCACCTTTATAGGATTACCAAAGCCTTACCATCACTGTATACCAGACAGGACACTTGCCAGATTGTCACCTGTTAAAGCAATGGAAGAGGGGCTTCCGTTACCTATATGAGCCAACCAAGATGGATAGCTCTGAAGGAACAGACCAAAGGTGCAGCAGTCTGTTGAAAACGTGGCCAGAGAGGCCAAAGCATGATGGCCACAACCATCAAAACCCAACAACATCTGGTGTTTAGTGGTATGGTGCCTCTATGTATGGTGGTTACATTTGGCAGTTGTGGCTACTGCTGCTTTGGCTACTCATGCCACCTGAGGCCATATGAGTGGGACTGTTAACTCATCGTATATATGTCTTCTAAGTTGATTTGACAGCTTTAAATAAAAAAAAAAGTTGAAAAAACAACAGCTATAAAATAGAAAAAATAGTTCTAAATTAAATGGAGGATTGGGTTAATTCCCTTTTTAAAGCTATTTACATAAGAAGCCATAAAACCTTAATTAATCCTCGTTAATCCTGCATTGTGTAAAGAAGTACTCTTTTCTGTCCTAAATCTACTGCCATTAATTTCAGTAGGTGGCCACTAGATCTGATATTAAGAGACAGAGATTAAATTACTCCCCATCAATATTGAAGAACAGAGAGAAAATTGCTCCCCATCACCTACTTCCTATGCAGTTGTAGAACCCTCCGTCAGTTGCCCCATCTCCAATCAACTTTTTTTTCCCTAAAAGAAAAAGCCCTGAATACAAGTTTGCCCCACAGGTAAGGTACATGGCCATTTTAGTTCCTTTCTCTCAGCTCTGACTCACTTTTCAAGATGGGGTGGCCAGAACTTGCAAAGCCTTTCCAAGGCAGCAGTGCTATCAGTTTTATACACAATGATAGTAGCTTCATTTTTAAATCCTCTAATCCGTAAAGGCAAAAGGAAGAGGGGCTGACCAAGGGCAAGATGGATGGATGATATTCTGGAGGTGACAGACTTGACCTTGGGGGAGCTAGGGGTGGCAACGGCCGACAAAAAGCTCTGGCGTGGGCTGGTCCATGAAGTCACGAAGAGTCGGAAGCGACTGAACGAATAAACAACAACAACAATCTGTAACAGGAAATTTATCTCGAGATCTTCAGGCGAGACTCGACTTTGTGTCCCTCTCCCTGGTGGTATCTGCTCTGTGGAAATCCTTTCCTAAAGTGGCCTGGCTGAAGTCCTGATTTGCAGGTTGTTTTATTTGAGGTGGCCAGTAGAGATATGATGTTCTCATTGGTTAGCTTTTGGCCTATGAACTGCATTGGTTTTCTTTTTATCGCACCTCTGTGCTGTAATTATGTGAGTAACATTTTATAACATTTGGCAGATGAATTGAAGTCATGATGGGCAGAGAGTTCTGTTGGAAAGGGGGCTGATATATTCTAAATAAGCAACAGATAAATTCTTTTAAAAAATCAGAATGGAGGGCCAGTGGAAGGCATTTAGTATACTGACATAATGACAAAACTGTCTGTGTGGTACCCTCCTTAAAATGTTCCATCTCTCCCAAAAAACCTTCATGAAGAATATATTCTGCCTTTGCTTAGAATTGTTTCCTGCATTAGGGGGCTGCATGTTTGTGCCTGGACTGAAGTGCTCCCCTGCCCAGTGAAGCTGGTAGACTGACTCAGATAAGCGTCACAGCCTACCTCTATTTCACTTTATTTTCTCTTGCTGTTATAAATGTTTATCACAATAAGCACATGTTTAGTTGTTAGCTCCCTCTGGTGGGCAAAGAGGCAAAGTATGTTAAGTGTTTGCACAAATGCAGTTGCAGTTTAAGCTGAGGTTTTCTTAAAGCAAACCTGAATAAGTATTAGCAGGAGGATTCTGCTTCTTTCTGTTGTAAATCATACCTTCCACAGTTACTAGCTGGTGTATAGGCTGCCTTAATGCCCACATGAAAATCTTGGGGAAGCCCTCTATTTTGAAAGGAGTACATGTAAGAAATAATTTTTCTTTTCTTTTTTCTTATTTGACCTTAACGGCAAAAAAAACCAAAACAGCTGAAATATGACCCCCCTCCCTTCTAGGGTGACCATATGAAAAGGAGGACAGGGTTCCTGTATCTTTAACAGTTGCATAGAAAAAGGAATTTCAGCAGGTGTTATTTGTATGCATGTCGCACCTGGTGAAATTTCCTCTTCATCACAACAGTTAAAACTGCAGGAGCTATGCTGCAGCTATACTGTGACCAGATTTAAAAGAGGGCAGGACACCTGCTGCTTTAACTGCTGTGATGAAGAGGGAATTTCACCAGGTTCTCCATATATACAAATGACACCAGCTGAAATTGCCTTTTCTATGCAACTGTTAAAGATACAGGAGCCCTGTCCTCCTTTTTATATGGTCACCCTACTTGAGCACCTCACCCCACAAAAGAAAACATTTTCATTGATTGGGTCAGAATTCTTTTCAGAACTCACACTTCCTCATTTGTTTGTATTTAGCCCCCAATATATATATATTAAAAAATTATTTGTTTATTTATTGCATTTATATCCTGCCTTTTTTCCTCCAAGGGAGCCAAGGTGGTGTACATAATCCTCCTCTCCATTTCTATCCTCACAACAACAACCCTGTGAGGTGGGTTGGGCTGAGAGTCTGTGACTGGCCCAAAGTCACCCAATGGGTTTCCATGGCTGAGTGGGGACTAAAACCCGGATCTCCCGACTCCCAGTCCAACATTTTAGCCACTACACCACACTGGGCATTCATTTTGTGATTGCTTAATTCTAAAGGTTTAACCTTTAGATAAAGACACTTAGGCCTAACTAGCACACTCACTTGCAGAAGTGTCAAAAGACTGAAAGAGCTGAAATTTTGAGTATTTTAGTCAAGATACCCTGCCTATAGTGGTATACCAAAATCTTAAAGTGGGATGTTTGTAAAGTTCTCCTTCAAAACAGGGATATAAAGTATACTCCAAAATGTTTAATTTTGGAATCTATGTTGTTTATCATTGCAGTAAGCAAGCAAGCTTAAATTAATTTGTATTAATGTTTGTTTAGTTTTGGATGATATGTGAGAGTCGTATTTACCTACTTGCTTGTTTAAGATACTTTTTAAATTGCTACATTTGCAATTTATATAGAAAGCGTAAAAGTTTATGGACTAGAAACATTTAAGAAATGGTTGTTTGTGGAATTGTTTGGGATTTTTTAAAGAATAAATCTGGGTTTCTTGCGGTTCGGTCATAATTTAATATGCTGTAAGCTACCTAGCAGCGTTGAACTCAAGTTTTACGTGTGGTATTCTGCAGCTTTGTGCAAGGAAGATGATGGGATTGTTTGTCAAATGAATGTAACCAGATGTCAATGCCTGCCTCTCCTTTTCTAAGGACTTTATCCACCAAGAGCTAAACTTGTGATTCAGAGACATCTGTCATCTCTCAGTGACAATGAACAAGCTGACATCTTCGAGCGTGTTCAGGTAATAAACTGAAACCGTTAGGATTCATTCTCTAAAATAGGACTGCAGACACCAAGGCTGGAGACACCAAGAATAAAAAGCACTGTATTTATGCCTTAAAAAGTACTGTATTTATATCTCCCCCTTCCCAATTCAAAATTAAAATGTCATCCCATTGTAATTGGTTTTATTTAAACTTTTTTTTATATAATATGATTTTATTAATGTTCATTTAATTTATTGATATTGATTTTATTAATGTTTGCTTTTATGCTGAAAAAGCATAAAAAGGTGTGAAGGGTAATCTTGAAAAAGAGGCTTTGCTACACAACCATTCACAAATACACACTCTTGTGACTATTGTTATATTGTGTTGTGATCCAGTTATTAAGAGCTGAATGTACTGTTGTCACATTAAAATCCAAATTGAACCAAATTACAGGTGTTGACTTCTGCAAAATGTATTGCTTGTTTCCCACTTTACAGAAAATGAAGCCTGTTAACGACCAGGAAGAAAATGAACTTGTGATCTTACATCTGCGACAGTTGTGTGAAGCCAAGCAAAAGACACACATGCATATTGGAGATGTGCCAATGGTAAAATCTTTGTCCTGTGTTGTTGTTATTAACACTGGGAGACACAGTGGAGCAATATTAGCTAAATGCTTCAGTTGGGTGTTTTGCTCCTTGTCGTAATACCCTAATATTGCAGTTCTGAGTATTCTTAGCTGGATGTAAGTCAGTGGGACTGACTTCCAAGTAAATATAATGATCAGGCAGAAGAGTTACCTACTGGTATTGGGTAGTGCTTACTTATCCTTCTGCAAGTTCATTCTGTTGGCAAAATAATGAAGGTAGTAATGTACTATGATGGCTAAAAACAATAATCTTTTATCTGTGGTGAGAGACACTTGGCCTATTAAAAAATCTCTCAAGCACTATAAGCATATTTTTACTGCCTTAGAAAACTGCTCTTTGGTCAAAAGATCATCAAGACAGATATTATGTTAAAAACACACAACTGTTATACGTACCATGACCTGTTTTCCTCTGACTTCTCCCGGAGTAGTTCCAAAAGTATGGAGCTACTTTCTGCGTTCTGCTAATCAGTGGCAAAGACTGTAGGGCGAAGTCAGGGGAAAGTCAATTCATAAGAAACAATACTGTGGTGAAAAGATAGCGAAACTTAACAGTATCAGAGCAGTAAGGTCAAATCTCAGCAGACATTGAGGCACTCCCAGGGAGAAATTAAAATCCATTTGCCTCCCTAGAACATGTAATAATGGGGCCAATTGAGTCTCCCTTGGGAGCCATTCCACAATTGCGAGATAACTACTAAGAATATGGTTCTCTCTGTTTTCTGAATCACTCCGATTTAGCAGGTCTTACACCCGACACCTAGAAACTGGATGCTGCAGCCTAGATGGTTGAAATATTTATGCAGAGTTGGCGCCAGATATGTGGGGGAAAAATTATCCAGCCCTGGTTCTGCAGACAAGAGTTGATAAAATTCCAAAGGTGGCATTCGTGTTAATCCAATGAATAACAATAGTTTTATGGGCATAAATCCCAAAATGTTGGAGGACCCAAATATCATTTAACTTCATCAGCATTTTGGTTTGCTTCATTTTTTTATGTATTTGGTTAAATTAAGTTATTAAATTAATATTAATATTAAGAATGCTTTCATATAGAACCTGAGCATGCAAAGTGCTTCAAATACGTTATAACTAATTTAAGGTAGACCTGAATGATATACAGTATATGTGATTTTAGATGAGGAGTGAGGTTAAATAGAATAGTCAGTTGCTTGGGGCCATCTTGTGAATTCGTGGTTGAAGCAGGATTTAAATTAGAGACTTATTTCACAGCTCAGTCTCTTAGGGCCAAACTAGATATGATGTTGAACATTAATGAATGCAACTCTAATATGTGTGACTTTTGTTGTTGTTGTTGTTGTTGTTGTTTTTGCTAAAAGCATACACAGGGCCCTTCAATTTGGTTTGGGACTGCAGGGTTGAGGGAAAAAGTTAATTTTGACTCCCCTGTACTGTGGCCCCAATTCAAAAAACTTTTAGCAACAACAAATACGTATTTGTCAGTGACGTATTGTACACCCCTGGTGCCCATCTAATTTGACCCCTAGCTCCTACATTGACCTAAACATCAGAGCTTAAGTTTCATTGCATTTTTTTGAGTGTAGGACAGCTAGCCTAGTAAAATAATTTTGAGCCATGTTTTAACTCTTCTTGAAAGAAAAAAAGTACTCCCCACATTTTTTTTTTTAAAAAAGGCAATATCAGATAAATACACTTTCCCCCCTATTTGTTCTTTATATGAATGTGGGTTAGCTTGGCAATAATATGTTTCGGATGTGTTCGGTTGGTCACTTTGATATCAAAACTTGCCTTTATTTTAGCAGAATGCCTCCAACAACACAATTCCAGAAAATGCAGCCAGTGGTGGCAGATTCAAACTTGACATTCTGAAAAACAAGGCCAAGAAATCCTTGACCAGTTCTCTAGAAAACATCTTCTCAAGGGTAAGATTAATTAATTGCTCAGTAACAACAGTTCTTTGTCAGTAAGATCATCATACCATCCTAGATCTTTTGTTAGCTTCTTCATTGGCAAATTAGGTAGGAGTTGGTGCCAATTTTGGCCAAGCACTTTTCTATATTATTTGTTTACTTTTATATTTTAAAGTCGTTAGTAGCTTCATAACAAGACACTTTTATATGTTAGATGTGGCATTTTACCCAGCACAGTGCCTTCTGAAATTCCATTGCTTCTGATTGTGTATAACGTTACTATCTTCATTATGAACTCATGTGTGAAAAAGGAGAAGTAATCTTGGAGGCTTGCATCTGAATTCTGCCTATATCCTGTTTGTTTCCTTAGACAACTTTGGGGAAAATGAGTTGACAGTATTTATAGCAGGTGGGAAAACGTCAGTAGCACTTGGCAAGTAGGCTTAAACCAAGTCGAGGATATATTTTGATTCCCAAAAGTGTGTTCTGGCTGCAAATATAAGTTTTGATTGATGGTGCCATTCCTTGATTGCAAAAATGCTGCTACCGTTATATACTGAGAAAACAGTGTAACCAAAAAGTAGATTGACAATCAATTTTAGGGTTTTATTTTTAAAGTGGCAACTTCCCCAATATATCCTGTGTATAATATTTACAAACATTAACTCAGGCTGCTGGACCTGGTCTTTGATATATGGCTCTGGTCAGCTACTAGTTTTACTGAAGGGTCACCATGAAACAGAATGAAAGGTGCAGAGGGCATTCAGTGAATCAGACTGCTAGAGCATTCTCCATAGCTGGTTGCTGGTAAGACCCATGGTCACAGCTGTTTTAGGGTAGATTCCTGCATTGAGTACGGGGTTGGACTCAATGGCCTTATAGGCCCCTTCCAACTCTACTATTCTGTGATTCTTTCTAATCTTCACTCTTGTCCCTGATTTAGGCACTGAGAGTGGTTGTGGTGGTTAGAAAGTGGTAGAAACGAGCATTTGTTGTGGCCCTGCTACCTAAAATATAGGTTTCAGCGCTTCTATAGTAAGGCTCCATCATACAATGGTATACTCAAAAGTATATATTTTTTAGTTTCAAAAACTAACCAAGAAAAAGTCAACAATCCCATAGTTGTGTGTGTTAATATAGTTTTAGCTTCATAACAGGCACATAGCTCAAATGCTTCTCTATGTTGGAGGGGGAGAGTTGAGGGGCAGACAACAAAATTGGTTTTCAGTTGACTGAATAAATATAACCTGTATTCAACCGCAAAACTCATAAATGCAACATATGCCTCTTGTTTTCAAAGTATGCCAGACCCAGTTTTTGCTAGCTTAAAAACGAAATATGAACAGTAAGCACATTTTTTTAACATTGAAAGGAAACTTTTGGTGCTTCCCTGAAGCAAAACCCTGAACCTCTTAAAATATTTTCATTTATTTCTCCAGTTGTTTTCGGTGCATCGGTAAATATTTGTTTCACTTTCCAGAATTTTGTTCAACAGGACAAATGCTCAATTACTTTGCAAGGTGAATGACACCTTAAACAACTATTGGTCTTGTGGCTTGGGGGTAATTTCAGATGCAAATTTTTAATCATTAAATTTCTTTCTGTGAATAAAATATTACCTCATATTTTGACAGGGTGTTCATTCAAGGTCATGCATGATGCAGAGAGGGGGGCAATGTACATTTGGCCTAGATGCTCCCACCGTGTAGAGATGCTCCTGTGTGCATACTGGATAGATCAGCCATCTGTAATAAAGACCATGGCTTGAATCCGGAGTTGCTCTTCAGTGAACATCAGGGCCTCAGCTAGACCTAGTGGTCTAGCAGGACAGAAGGGTGAAGATCTCACGATATTTTTATCGTGAGATCTCCCCCTCTGTTTACACGGCCACATCTCGGCCACTATTTTTTTAAAAAATTCTTAAAGAAGAAAAGCGCATGAATGCTCATGTGCAGAAAGGTAGGTTTTTTTAAAAAAATTAAACTTAATTTCTCCCCCACCCCACCCCCGATGGGCACAGAGTTCCTGAGGAGCTCTGCACCCCATGTATGGGTCCCGGTTCCTCGCAAGGAACTGTGAGGAACCGTGACAAACCATGATGCCCGCCCACACGTTCCACAGTCTTGGGATCAGCCTGAGACTGTGGAAAAACCGGGCTCAAAGCTGAGGATGAGATCCCAGGGCAAGGGAAGGATCATCCCTCCCTGATCCCGGGATCCCCTGTGCGTCATGTGGATGCACAGGGACGATCCTGGGGATGGCCCGGGGTTTTCGCCCCATCTAGCTAAGGCCCAGGTTTCCCAGCCCTCTGGAACAGATTTTCAGATCCCTGTATGGGGAAGGGAGAATTGATGAAAATTGCCTCCCTGCCTCTTTCCCCAGCATCCTGTGAGCTTGAGTTCTGACCTCAGGCTCCATGACTATATCTTTTATTATTGGTACCTGAATAGAGCTTAGTAAAGAGGCCATTTGTGCAGGATTGCAGTTGTCAACTGGAGTATTTTGGGTTACTTCATGGCTAATCGGGAAAACGTTCTAACTCAAATTTCTTTATCAGGGATGATCAATTTCATAAGCTTAGAGGAAAGGGGCATATGCTTCAGCATTCTGTTGCAATATATATGTAACACTAGAAGCACTTGAAGATGAGCTAAAGATACTGTGTCATGTTCTCTCCTCCTCCTCCTCCTTTTTTTTAAAGTTAGCTTTTCCAAGAGATCTACAGGACAGGACAAGCTCCAAATTCAGATAGATTTACAGACGTGTTGCATCTTGCAGTAGGCCTGTTGCTACCACTTGTCCATAACTGCCCCAGGTGAAATCCTTTTATGGATCAGGATCTTCATGGTCCTCATAGCCTAAAGCAAGTGTCTACACATTGGGGAAATTGGGTGTAACAGAGCAGTTTCTACGTTCTTTAGGGAGCTAACAGAATGCGTGGCCGTCTGGGGAGCATGGACAGCTTTGAAAGATGCAGCAACCTCACTTCTGACAAAGTAGGTAACATGTTTTTAGAAAAAAGATGGTGCATGAACTTATCTGGATATATTTGTGGTAGCTAGATGGTATGAAAGAAAATAAGGGCTAACACAGATACTCAAAGGTGGTTGGGGTAGCAGTAGGTGCAGGGGCTAGTAACTTGTGAACTTATTTGCAAGACTGTTAAAAAAAAACTATAGCAGGGCAATATTAGCCTGTCTTAATTTCTCAGAACTTTACAAGATAATGTCTAAGAGGAAAGTAAGTTAGAAAACCTACTTGCTTTAGAGATAGAAACAGAGTAGTTAATTGTTAATTAGAATGAAAAATATTTGGGGTAAAGTGAGAATATGTAAATATGTAAAGTGAGAAAAAGAAAGCCCTTGTTTATCCCATTTGGCATGCTATCTCTAAAACATTGGCATTTTAAATCTATCATCCTTTCCTGTTGGCACATTTTACACTTTCATTTTATTTCCTGTTTAAATAGCTTCTCTGCCACATGCACATTTGGGATTATTCCCTCCCCCGCCCCCACCCCCAAAAAGACTTGGATATGGAACAGTTCTTGTGACTTTTAATTTTCCTGTTGCTGTTGCTCTTAATGTAACTGTTTTAATTATAGAGCCTTTTTCCAGGATATGCTTTGGCAGGACAGGAAACCCTGTGCATGATCTGTCGAGGAAATGAGTAAAGGAGCTAATTTTGATTGGAGCCCAGGCCTATGGCTTGAATCCCTCCCCCTCCCCCCAAGGCATGTTAAAAAAAATGTTTGTCTGGTAGCTTTTAATTTGTTTTGAGTTTTTTGTGGCATTGTCCGTGAGAGGGCATGGCAAATCCCATCAGCGCATAGGATGTCTGGCATACTTCGTCATTAGCATACAATGGGCTTTGCTTCTTTTTCATCCCGAAGGAGCAGCTTCAGCTCCTTTTTTGTTAACTACAGGGGATCACTCTGACATGCTTAGAAGCTATGGGGCACAGAGGAGAGGGAGCCTCATTCCTGTCTGTGACTGACTGCTTTTAGGACTGCTCCTCTGGGGAGTCCCCTCCCACAACCCCCCCTGCTTCTCCCATATCCTCGGCTTGGAAGCCCTACCCCGAAGAAGAATCCGATTCGCCCCAGTTCAGAAGACGTGCGCACACGTTTAGCCATCTGCCTTCCAGCTCGAAGAGGATCACTTTCCAAGACGGGAGGTCCCAAAGTGTCAGGTCTCCTCTCTTGAGACAGAACTCTGTGGAGCAGAGCAGGTGAGTTCTGAGCTAAGCAACTTTGGGGGTTGCATAAGAACTGGGGAGCTTGTGTAGTTGTTCTTTTCTTCTCCAATTTTCCCTCAGAAGTGTCACATATCCTGGAACTTAAGGACAAGAAGTGTGTTGGAATAATTACTAGGGTGTTTTCCCCCCTCCAACTGTCGGAGACTAATGTTAGCAATTACATCATGATCCTAAGCATGTTTTACTCAGAAGTAACTTTCAGTGACTTTAGTGGGACTTCTTCCTATGTAAGTGTGCATGGGGTTATAGCCTTAAGTTATTGTGTGCTACATATATAGAACTTTGTCCTATGAATGTGTCTCTATGTTTTACTTTAATTTGGTAAAATTACTTTTCTGTGATGGCTATAAAATATTTTAAGCAACTAGGTTACATTTATAAACTAGAAAGCAATTATAGCCTGTCTGAATAGGTATGGCTTAAATGTAAAGAATTGGTCTTGGGCACAGCTCACTCACATGTTCTCCTGTGCAAACTCTGTTGAAATGAATGGGAGATGCACAAAAACATTTGGGCCCATTCATTTGTGAGGTTTTATTTATTTAAATGTTAAAAAGCATTTAATGTTTTGTATAAGGTAGGGTAAACATTTTTTTTAAAGAGGCTTGGTTTTTTTAAAAAAAAATAAACTTTATATTTTAGTGTGGACTTGAGTCTGATTCTGCTTTATTGCAGTAGAAAGATCCATTTCTCTTTGCATTGACCAGTAATTTATGGGACAATGGCTTTATTTATATTATTTTATATCAACATTTATGGGCTGCTTTTCTGACTTAAAAAGACCCTCAAAAGACAAGAAAAGTTGATCAAATTAAAAGCAACGATTACAACAAGGATCTTAAGCAACACAAAAGCAGGAGCAAAATTGGCCGCAGCACCATTGAACCACCATGCCAATCAGGATGGAGAGCGGGGAACAACTTAACTCATATAAAAGGCACACTGAGAAAGGGCGACCTTCAGACACTGAGAAAATCAGAAAGGGGAGTTGTATAGTTGTTTAGGTGCTGAAACCAAGAAGGCCCCGTTCTGCATTCTCATCAACTATATGGTTGATAATAAGAAGGATAATATGGAATCAGGTGGTCCTTTAATTACTTGGTCCTAAACAGTTTAGGCCTTTAAAGGTGGTCACTAGCACTTTAAAGGTGGTTACTGGCATTTTGAATTGAGCACAGAAACAAGCTGGGAGCCATGAGAATCAAATAATTTCAGACTGGCATGCTCAAACCTCCCCAGCTCTGTCAGCAATCTGGCTGGAGCATTCCACACCAGGTGCAGCTGCCAAACATGTGCAGTAGCACTACTTTGTGTTACAGTAGTTTAAATTGCACATGACCAAAGGCTGTGTAGCAGTGTCCAAATCTGCAGTAGACTTTGACTGGCTGACAGTGCCTATAAATGTGGAATATTCTTATGCAGGGGCTGTTAAATTGTGGTCCTTAAGGCTGCAATCCTATACAACCTTAGGTAGGAGGAAGTCTCGTTGAACTCAATGGGGCTTACTTCTGAATAGACATGGATTACACTGTAAGTGTCCTTCAGTGGCTTCACAATTAGAAACTTGGTACTTTGCAATAATTATGTAGGTATATTAATATATAGGGAGCAAGTGCGTTACACAGAAATTGTTGTTCTTGTCCTTGGAATCCCAGCATCTTTTTCAACATAGCAAATCTGCAGAGTTGGATTATCCGTCATGCAGGATTTTAGAGGGGTGTGTGTGTGTGTGTGTGTATGTGTGCAATGGAACCTCCTGAGCGCTGCTGTAGAGGTTGGCTGTACAAATTCCAGAAGCTATAACACACTTATAAAACACACTGAACAGTGTCTCCTGAATTGCTATTTAAGTTAGCCATGATTAGTGGAAGCCAGTTAGAACGAGCTGTGTCGGAACAGCTCTAGGTTAGATCTTGTTTCCCTTATTTTTAGAAGGTGAGAATTTCCAAGCTGTTCATGGTGCCAGTCCATTTTGGTTTGTTTCTTTCTCTGTTGAAATGAGTGATGGAAAAACTTGTTAAAAAGTCACACCATTGACTGCCAAACTGGTGATAACACCAGTACAGAAATCCTCATGGCTGAGCTTGCTGCAGAGCTCCACATCCATCAGTTCCAGCACCTGCCTCTACTGATCTCCAACATGAAATAGGGTTCTCCTGCATCCGTTGTTTGTGCCTGTGTGCATGTAAGAATGCCGTGCAATGGAAGCACATTTCAGGTTCCCAGTCTGGTAGCAGTCTCACCACTGGTGTAGCTTCATTCAAAGTTAAGGAGGTCACCACAGCTCTGTGTAGTAACCTCTTCCCAAGCTGTTGACAGCAGATTATTCCCAATAGAAAGCCTACTTTCTAAAAATGGGGAATCTGTCACCAATTTTATCCACTTCTGTGTCAATAGGTTGCTTAGGAACTTCTGCAGATCTGGATTCCTCTTAAATGCTCTGTTTGGCAAAAGGAGTAAATCAGTAGGTTGCTTGTCAGAAAAGTGACCTTGAGTTTTTGCAGATAAATTTAGTGTCTTGTTTTTGTTTTGCTGCTTTTGTTTTCTCAAATAGTAATCACAATGTTGCAGTAAAACAGGAATCTTGAACAATAATTGTGTTAGACTTGCTGACAGCATTTATTTATCCATCACTGCAGAGCTGCTGTCTTGCTGGGTCAGCAAGTTTCCTAGTCAGAACAGCAACTCTACTACAACTTCTTGATCATATGTTGTTTTTGTGCATGTGTACAGACTCAAAAATTACCAACCTAGAAATGTTTGGTAGCGGAGACGGCAATAATCTGCCTCCTTCTTTAAAATCCTGAGATAATTCTAATGATACTTAAGTTTTTTTCCATTAAGTGCACCTTTGTAGAAGTGTTTAAAAGTTTAGTTGAACACTTGTCCAGTAAACTGTATTTAACTTCTCAAATGTTTTTGGAATAACTAAATTTTAAAACCTATTCATCCAGCTATTAAAGAGTGAGTCTTTAAATGTTTAAGAATGCTTACTTCCTTAAAAACTTAATGGGTATTGTATACGTAATATCTTGTCCTTCCAACTCCATCCGTTGAATAATTTCATTTTGACTTGCTTCACCATTCTATATTCTATAATTGTAAAATAAGCGGATGCTCTGTTTTATGCTTTAATCGCACACCCAGATGAACACACACACACACACACACACATATACACACACACCAATGTCTGGAGAAGATATTTTTCCCTTGTTGGAAACAGGCCCATATTCAGAAGCATTGTGGCAGAGAGGAACCTGAGCAGGGTGAGGGGTCAGTAGCCAAATATTATTAAAGTTAGTGAATTTATGAAATAACTTGAATTTATAAAAACACACACCAAAACATAAAAATCTGATCCTGGCAATCATGCAGTACTTTTTGAATTAATATGTCATACACTTAAAGAGTGGTAACAGGGTTACTATGGGTTGATGTAATAAACCCAAAATAGCTGCTGTACATCTTACACACCCTTGCAATTTCATAACATGTATCAGAACTTACTTTTGTCAGAATGTTGTGATGTCATAGAATCATAGAATAGCAGAGTTGGAAGGGGCCTACAAGGCCATCGAGTCCAACCCCCTGCTCAATGCAGGAATCCACCACCATGTACATTGA
The DNA here is from genome assembly GCF_023053635.1 of Elgaria multicarinata webbii. Taxonomy (NCBI): domain Eukaryota; kingdom Metazoa; phylum Chordata; class Lepidosauria; order Squamata; family Anguidae; genus Elgaria; species Elgaria multicarinata. Next base: position 21,276,411 of record NC_086175.1, on the reverse strand, counting down.
TGGTGCTATATAAATAAATAATAATAATAATAATAATAAAGCATCCCTGACAGATGCTTGTCCAGCTGCCTCTTGAATGCCTCCAGTGTGGGAGAGCCCACAACCTCCCTAGGTAACTGATTCCATTGTCGTACTGCTCTAACAGTCAGGAAGTTTTTCCTGATGTCCAGCTGGAATCTGGCTTCCTTTAACTTGAGCCGGTTATTCCGTGTCCTGCACTCTGGGAGGATCGAGAAGAGATCCTGGCCCTCCTCTGTGTGACAACCTTTTAAGTATTTGAAGAGTGCTATCATGTCTCCCCTCAATCTTCTCTTCTCCAGGCTGGGTATGGATAAAGTCTGTGGAACATTACAGCCATTGAGGGATGTGTTAGATGCAAGACGAGTCATTTCAGACACTCTTTGTTTAACCTGATGTCATTTGGTCAACAGAATACTGGTGGTGATCTCAACGTATCACAGGGCTTAGGATCTTTTAAACATAATGAATGCTGAAAATCTTGGGAAGGGGGGTCTTTAATGTCACAGGAGAGTGTAGTTCATCTTGACTAGAATCCTTCTTCAGAGTAAACACATGATGCACCTTTTTGTTGCTTTCAAATTCATACCTGTCATTAGCAAAATCTCATGATGTACTAGCATGTAATACAGGCAATTTGCACACTGTTTTGGTGATAATGCCAATTGTAATTCAGGTCTTAACTGAACTCAGCCTCCAATATGGTGAGTATAGATGAAAGTCTGGGAGCTCTTTAAATAACTGTTGTACTGAAACTTATTTGCTACGCTTTCTCTTATCGCCTGCTGTCAGGCCGGCAATTTCCCGACGTGCTCGCAGTGAGAGTGAATCATCTGCGCAGTCCAGTCTCCCTCCTTCCTTCTCTGCCCCGTCTTTCCTGAAAAGCTTTTACCAGAGCTCAGGAAAGCCACCTCCTCAGTCTGAAAACGAACTCCCCAAGAGGTGAGAGCATCGGTTCCTGCCTGGCCTGCAACGCTGCACTTCCACGCAGCTGGCTTGCAATAGGAATTTTAGTCACTTGCTGCTCCTTCAGTTGTTTCCTGAGCATCTGTGAACAGTGCATTCTGTGGAAATGCTTGCTGAAAGTTACAGAACAGATATCTTGCTTAACTGCTGCACTGTTCGTAATTCTGATGCCAAAATTAGAAAAAGAAAAATCAACATTGCCAAACGCAATCAGTGAGAAATCACGAGGCTTTTCTCTAAAGCTCATGAGATTGTTTTTGAAAATTGGTCTGTTTTCTTTTAAACTGTCCTATAAGACTTTGATTTACTTCTCTAAAAGGCCTCTATGTCTAACCAGTATGACCTAGTACTATATTTGGATGGGGAAGTCCCCTTGTTTTCTTGGGTGGCCTTGGGCATTTGTAAAATGGAAGTACTGTTGATCCAACTAACAGTATTGCTGTAAGATTGATTTTACAATATGTTGATGATTAAAGCAGTTTACACATTAAAATTTGCTATATTTTTAAAACCACTACAAACCTAAAGGCCTATCAGATTAAGCCCCCTCTCCAAAAGTGCAAAATTAACTTTACATTACTGCTGAGTTAATGATATAAAGAAAATAACCAGCTGTTCTCCAGATTCTTTTTGTAAGAATTGGCAATGTTGATGATTTTAGAGCACCTACTAATTAGCTTTTTTTTATAATGTGCTGAATGGCAGAGGGAGTGTAAGGTTGTCCACGTGTGGCTAACATTGGCATGATTTTTAATGCTTTAAAACATGGAACATAATTTGCACCATCCTCAGCAAAGTCCTGGTGCCTGGTATCTTTGAATGTTGTTATAGGGCAGTCTTCCTCAACCTGGTGCCTTCCAGATGTGTTGGACTACAACTCCCAACATCCCCAACCAACATGGAAGGATGTTATAGGGTGTGGCGGTGAACCCTTATCTGATTCCTTTTGGTTAATCTGGATATTTGCATTTCTAAGGCATCCATCAGTGGTGTGGTGCCAGAGATGCAGCTGTGTTTGAACCCACACCCATTTATTATGCAATTATACATTCTGATAGGTCTACCTTAGCAAATGTGAATTACTCACAACTCAATGATAGTGAAGATGATCATTATGTGTGGCCCAGCTACATAGATCCACTTCCCTTTCCAAGGAATTGCAAGGAAAAATTATTTTTGAGCAAGCCCTTCTGAAGTAACATTGCATGTTTGGGGAACATCAACACCACCTTTGGTGTCTCAAAATTATTTTACCAATGGGAGTGGGGTTCGAGACTGTATTTGAATGGTTTGGGAAATGTAGTTTCTTCATCTCGGGTGCTCATGAAATTGTACTGCACTGGTTACATCCTTCATGGTTCTTCTGCCTCACTTTTAGTTTCTTGTTTGGTGGAGATTTGTATTGTGCTGTAACTGGAGGTTACACAGGCCCAATTTAGAGCTCATGGACCCAGAACTTTGAGATGGAATTATGTCTGACATTTGGCTCTTTGCCAAACTAGCTTGTGAGTATACAAGTAATGCGGTATCTGCCCCATAGAGTTCAAAAGGCTGCTGGCCCACACTGATTTGCACAATGCATTGCTTATTGACTTTGTAGAATTTGCAGCAAAGAAGAAGAAATAGTTCATGGGTAACAATGGTGTGTGTGTGTGTGTGTGTGTGTGTGTGTGTAAAATAGTCACTGGAAGATGCCAGGGCCCCACTGGTACCAAGGTACACTGAGCGTAAAAGAGTTTAGCTGCAATGATATACAAGTAATTGGTTCCTGGGCTTTTGAATGATATTTTGAAGTATCATTTCATATTAATTATTATATCTGGTACATCAGCATTGTGGAAATCATTTGTGCATCCTCTCTGATGTTTTCGATGACATCCAAAGCTTCCCTTACTGAGTCAATAGTTGACTAGCTCAGTGAGAGAGTTCTAGTGAACTCAGCCACAGCTACAATAAATATCAAAACAGAGATGCATCATACAAATTCAAGCTACCTCTGATCCAATAGTTGGCCATCCAACATCCAAAACGTTTCTGAACAAAATGGGGCTGGTCTTCAGAAGTTCAGCAAGGATGGGTTTTGTCAGACCAACTGAAACTCGGGAGAGTTAATAGTCACAGATTTCTCCAATTGGGTTATAGCCCTACTTTTAGCAGTTCCCACTTCTTACCTCTGGGGTCTCATAATTGTCGGCTGCAATCAGCTCTTTTACTGTGCTGATCCCTGGTTTCTAGGTTGGGAGGGCAGAAGATCTTGGCCTCCCTCTGTTGCCACTGTGCCTAATAGCTGACAATTGCAGTAAAGAGTTTCAGTATGTGTCAAGCACCCCGTCACAGTGATTACCTTGTGTGTTAAAACAGAAAGCAGGTTGTTGCTGTTGGATGGGAGTATTTGTTTTTTATTTGCAAGCGACATCTGTAATTCTATAGCTGTCGGGCACCCTGATATTTTGACACATTTCATCTAGTTTTGTGCAGTGCTTTTTCTATGCAGCAAAAGAAACTGAATTAAGGATTATGTTTCCTTCTTGTAAGCAGAAAAAATGGAAGTGTGTGATCTTACTGTGCCTTAGGGCATTGTAAAGTGTTGAGCAGCATCAGGATCAGCCAGTCAGAGAATTAAAACTGATAGGAACTTTGCAGCCTCAGGACAGAAATATTTTCATTTCTTCCTGGTTATGAATTACGTTGATAAGATAAAGTTGTGTGAAATTTTGAGCTTTCTTTCTTTTCTGCTCACTGCATGTTTTGGCTTTCCAGATAATTTCAAAAGTACAGACTAAGAGGTGAGTTTGCCGTTTGGATTTTGTGTGTTCCTTCAAAGGAAAGGAGAACTGAAAGCAAATTTAAAAGTGAGAAAATGCAAATTTTGGTCATGAGCAGCAGCAATAAAGAGTTGCTCGTGAGTCGGCTGTAATTTGTAGCTTAAACTTCAGAAACATTCCAGTTACGCACAAAAGAAGGGGAAAAATAATTTTGGAATGACAATCACAAAAGGATATTATGAAGACGTAGTGCTTCATTTGGAAGGGTGGCTGTCTTGCCACTTTGGAAAAACCCTGCTTGTATTTGGAGAAGCTCTTGAAGAAGGAAGTTTGCAAATGTAGAGACACACTTCAGCACAACCTCGTAACTGGCTAAAGTGAAAACAGGTTTGTGGCACCGTAGGTAGGTTAAATATTTTGGTAATTACTTTTGGCTGTTGCACAATATATCACCTGCTTAAGGGTACAAGGGCAAAAAGATAAAATGTTCAAGGCTTTTCACTGTTGTTCTAATTTGCTTACCTCTGTGTGCCGATTCAATTCAAAGAAAAAGTTGCAGTGCAACTTCAGAGAAGGTTAGTATTATAATGGATTAATGGCTGCCTTTCTGGTATTATTTAATACTGTTTTTTCGGAAGTGTGATGTGTGCTCATGAGAGATATGCAAGAGTTTGCTTTAATCAAGAATAATACTAGGATCTCTGCTGCTGTATTGGTAAGAAACAGGGCAGGGAATGATTAAGCCCAATCACAGCTAACTTTCATGCCAGCTGTGTTTTCGTGCGCTGGACACAAATGCCGCAACTATAACCTACAAGCAGAAGCTGATAGTGCATCTTTTTTCTGGACTCTGTTATTGGTAACTTCTTTAGGATGGATAGGTTGTATTTGCCTTGTTCCATGAGACTTTTTTCCCCAATCTAGCGAAGATTGAAAAAAGCTCCACAGCTAAAATGTTAAATTGCCGAATAAATGCACCCTATATACTGTTGCGGCATCAATGCAATACGTTTTGAAAGAGTTTAAGAGTTTCATACTCAAAATCACATGTACCAGCTCACCAGTTCAAGTTTCTTCCTTTTTTGTAGTTCTTGAATATGTTCAACAGATTTTTTTTGTAGAGATTATTAACTATAGTGCTCCAGCTTAAATTTTTGTTTGTGTTCGTTTGTTTTCAAGTACTGGTGGTTGCATTCTAACTATTTTAATGCTGTAAAGCGAAGAGTTCTATTGCTGTTAATTGGTTCAATGAAAAGTGGGCAGGGCTTATAAAGGAAATACATAACAGATCTTTTTTGAGTCGCAGGCAGAAAATATGATTTGATCCTTGCTAGGGTATAGGAAAAATGATAAGACCTCTCCCTCCTTTTCCTATCCCTTTTTAATATGACAGAGACATTCCTTGCTTCACCCAGTGTTGTAGAGTTACACTAGAGTGTACCCAGTGCAAAAGCACCACCTGAAGCCACAAGTTGCCTGGGAATTTGAAAGCTCCAAAATATTTCAGGAATGATTCTCTTAAAATATACATGAGGTTGGAGCTAGGGAATGTAGGGAAGTTGGTGGTTCCAGAAACCAAAATTGGCCTAAAATAGTATTTCTAATTTCTTGATTTAAAAGATATTAAAAGGTATTGGTGCCTTGGGCAGGGCCTTGTGTAGGAGCCCAAGGGTTCAAGGGAATGGAAATGGGGGATCTGATTAGATACAGGCGGAAACAAGTTGTTACCTGATGGACCAGGTAAAGGCAGGATGGCATCAGATATGTTATGGGTGAAGCCTTTTAGTGGATTTTAGTGGGATTAATAACAAAATCTTTAATATGATGTGACCTTGGAACATAATGGCTTTTCTGAACCTGATGCCATTTACCTGCCAGAACCTGTTTTTTATTTATTGTGTCTAGTACTAAAATATGTGTGGTGGTGCAGGATGAGAACTTAGCCTGTAAATGGAAGCTTTAATGTGCATGTTTCATTGTGCATGTGGTCCTTCCACACCAGCCTTCTCCAATCTGATGCCCTCCAGATGCAACTTGCATCATTTCTAGACACCAGTTGTTTCCATTCTACGTTATTCCACAGTCATAACAGTTTTCTGAACTGATCTGCAATAGCTCTTATTATTTGTATGGGATAAGATCCCCCTGCATTTCCCCCAGCTGGTAACCCTTGGAATAGTGGCTAGCTCATCTTCCTTACCCTCAAACTATTTTTTTCCAAGAAAGGCTTCATCTGATTGTAATGGACCATACATATTTCTTCCTCTTTCCACTGAAGCACATAAAAAACTATAGTTGGTCTTTTTAAAACCCAAAAGGGTGCCCTGTATTGTTTTCTGAAAATTCAGCTCATAGCTGCCTTCTAGGAGCACCATGTCTCAGCACACGAATTCATCTGGAACATAAATTTGGTGAGTCGCTTTGACTTCATAATATTGTCTTTGGGTAGCTTCCTGAATGGTAGCCAGTTTCAAAGCTAGCTGGTATACATAGTCAGCAGGATTAGAATATTGTTCTGGGATATTTGCACCAACAAATAGTTCTATGGAAAGTCAATTTCCCTTCCAATATTACCTTATATGGACTATAACCAGTAGTGGTCTACACACTTTTTTCTGCATGCAGTCGTTATGACCAGCAAAAGACTGTCACACTTCTCTTCATAATCCCTCACACTGAAAGCTAGCTTTTCATACAATGTAATACTTAAAACACTCAAAACGTCCATAGGATTGTGGGTGGTGTGAAGTAGTACAAGTTTTGTGGATTTCCAGCAGTTCACAGACCATGTGAAAGAGATATGACTCAAAACCCATGCCTTAATATGTGTGTAGGAATGCCATGGACACACATTTCTCAACAAAACCCAGGCTGTCAGGGTTTCCTGGTTAGGAAGCGCATAGGCTTCAGCCATTAGGAGATGTAAACCGTGACCACTAAAATAGATCAGTTTTCTCTTGGTGTACTGGAAGAGGACCTTAGCATATCTATGGTTCCATTTTCTAGAGGATGCCTAGCAGACAAAGAGATCAGTTGTACTCATGGTCTTACTTTAGCTGTTTTCCTAACCCCATATGTTATGCATTTTCAGCATTTATTTATTTCTTCCATCCAGCCCAATAGCAATTTTGGATTTTCTTTATCATCTTCTCAACACCTAGCTGCTTCGCGGTTGCACTGATGTGCAAGGCCTCTAGACTTCATACAACTGAAGCAGCGGTTTGGGTCCAACTTGGCTGCCTATTCCTAGATGGTATTCCTGTACAAGTGAAATTCTAGTTCACCGCAGTATTTCTGTAAGCCTTTTGGCCACTGACTGCCATGAGTGGTTTTCCAGTCCTCTGTAAGCTGTATCCTCTGCTTGGGATTCTAGGAGAGTCTTGAGTTCTTTAGTTTGTAAATGCCTGAGGATAGGGACCTAACCTTTGCGTATGTTACCCTATAAAGCAACGTTGGGCAGAACGTAAATCAAGATCTACTAATAGATCACTGGATAATTTGCAGTAGATCAGCAAATTACTTCAACAATTATCACAACTCCTGTGCCACACCCTCCTCATAACTGATCTGTAGTAACATATATGTAGAATCAGATTTGTATGTACATGTCATCCCATGGCTCATGGGATGTAGTTTATAATTGGCTCCGACCCCTCAACCACCATTTTGCATCTTGTTCCAGTTGATGGACCCTTGGATTCTGGTAAAAAGCAAAGTAGATCCCACAAGGCCTAAATCTGTCCCTGCCTGCTGCAAAGTATATGTTAGCCTGTAAAACAGAGACTTTTTGCTATTGGTTGGGGTATAAATATTGTAAATAAAACAAAATGAAGCACTATGCGCATCTGCTTTCCTCAACTTGGTGCCCTCTAGATGTGTTGGACTACAACAGTATTCCCCACCTCTACATGTTCAGGAGCACTGATATACATTGATGTGGTATATATTTTAAAACATGTCTCACGTTGTCTATGAGAGCTACGGGGGGGGGGTATGGAATTATTCCTGTTCCTCCTTTGTGCATTTCCCTTTTATGAATTTCGGGGCGGGGTGGTAGTAGAAAGGGGTACAAATAAAAGGTTTCTTGTGGCAATTGCTCTCTTGCCCTTTTTGCCTCCTAATGCTGTCTGGCATTTAGTAATCTACAGAAAATGTTTGGATCACAGCTGCAAAGGGAACAACTTATGACTCTGCAGAAGAAGTAAAAGCTTGATAAATCATTTGCTTTCCTGCACGTAAATACCTCCTGGAATGTTGGTGCAATTAGAAAAGGGAGACTTAATACATTGATTTTGAACTTCTCCCCAAGTTAAAGTGACTCATATATCTATAATGTAGCCTCCTTTGTCCAAAAGGCCTGAGGCAATCATGAATCTTCTGGTATCCAGGTTTAAATTCAGGATAAAGGGACATAAGGGCAGTGCAACCAATTTGGAGAAATGAGTCCTGTTTTGGATGAGGACGATTCTACTGTATCCAGTTTCTTCTTCTAATTGCTATGCAATCTTCAGTTTTAAGCATTATTTGCGCATCTGTACGGTTTTAGTGATTCCAGAATGGGAGTAAGGAACTTCCAATGGCTTATGGAAACATGGATAGGTTTACAGGCTTCTGGCTATAGTATACATGTGTATGCGTGGGGGTGGGGTGGAGAATATTATGCTAAGGGCTAAAACAAGGGGAACACTGGGGCCAAGATGAGAAAATGGAATAACTTGGGAAGCCCCAATGTACGATGATTATACTGTTTGGATGTAGTCCTGTGTGGCTTTAAAGACCTGTTTTGCTGGCATTGCATGGGTCATCAGTAGGCTTTTTATCAAGACTACAGCTTAATGACTTGGGCTGTCTTCTTTTCTTCCTGATTCTTCCTATAGTGATGGGGAAAGAAGAAAAAGGACCTCCTCTGTATGCAGCAATGACTCACTAAATGCTAGTGGAATCATTCTTACTCCCCGCCGGATTTCCTGGCGTCAGAGAATCTTCCTAAGGGTTGCATCGCCCATGAAGAAATCCCCCTCAGCGATGCAACTTCAAGGTCCGTGTGCATTTAGTAGAGCAATCTATGTAATATCCTTTGATTCCTTATTCTCTTTAAGAGTAGCAGTCTGTTTTTAAAGATGTGGGCATGTTCTAGAGGGTGCACCTAAGCTCTAGTACTTGATATGACATGTTTGATTCATGTATGGGCATTAACTTTAAGGGGAAACTGCACCCTCTTGGGCATATTAGACCTTTTTTTTTGCCTTTACTTTTGATTGCAAAATACACATTGGGTCAAGCAGCTTAAGGACTTGGTGTAGGAATGGTCTCCAGTTGTTTTACGTAATCTGGCAGCCTACTGCCTGAATTGCTTAGACCACATCATATTGGTACTCCAAGAAAAATGCTGGCATTCAGTTGCCTCCCAGATATAATTCAACTAGCTGCTTTTGACCTATAAATCTCAAAATGGTTCGAACTAAGTTTGGTTTCTTGTTGCATTCTTCTCCGATCTTTATTATGAGGTTTTGAGTTTTTCCCTTTGACAGTATCTTCTGGACTAAAGGATGGACAGAAAGGGGGCTGCTCCCCAGCTTCAAGTTTATCCTAATGAGGTCCACTATAGTCTAGGCTTGGACATTTCTGAAAATGATATATATAATCCTATCATCATCTGCTTAGTAGAGCCTACTCCAGTGCTTGTCCCTGAATAGGTCCAGAATTACGTTGTTTTTGGTTCAGAAGGAACAGCTGCTTTTTAGATTTAGTTTTGGGGCAGGCAAGCATAGAGTGGGTTAAACACTTGTAATCAGTAGTAAATTTCTTATAATAAAACTTGATAAAATATAAATGAGGAAGAATTTGTTTTGTTCACTTTTCTGAGGTTATGAAGAATTGCATGCTTTTCTAATGTTTATTCCCATAATCATATTGACAGATACTGCTACTACCAGAAGGAAGCTCTAATAGCAGTTTTGATGCATTAATTGTATTTTACGTTAGCAGTGGGAAGGTATTCATTCAAGGGATGGTATAGGCCAGAAGGAAAGGTTCAAATTATTCAGTATCTTTTCAGCATGCCTATTTTAAAGCCATTTAATGACACATAAAGGGAATATAAAATCCTAACTTACTTCACTCTCTAAAGCAAAACTTGCAAATTATAAAAGCGCTTTTGAACTTCTGATTGGATTGGTCTATTCAAAGCACTACGGATGATTAAAGGTCCTTCATTAGCACTTGTTATATTCAAAATGGCACGTGATAGGATGATGCTGATGGCTTGAATGTATTGTCTCTCTGTTTGGCAGATCAAATTGTGGATACCAAGAGTCTTAAACAGTGTGCTTACTGTTGCATGAAGAAGCAGTATTGGATGAGATAATAAAATCCAGAGTTGAACTAATCAGAGCAGTATGATAAATCTAAGATAATGGCCAAGAATAGTTATTTTGTCCTTTTCCAATGGGGGTACAGTTGCGTGCCAGTAGCTGTTTGTGTGTATGTCCCATTACATGAGTGTATGCTTTTATTTATTTATTACATTTATATACCACCCCATAGCCGAAGTTCTCTGGGTGGTTTACGGCTTTTGGGTGCAGGATCATTCTGTAACAAACCAGAAAACACAGTGGCCCAGATCTATGTCCCAAGGACCTTACAATCTACAGTTTGCCATTGGGAAAAGAGGAAAATGGGACAACGGTAGCTATGGATGAATATGAGCGTCGTGGTTACATGCACTTTGGCTGCATTTATTTTAAAGAGGACTAATGGCAATGAGGGTTCTATATTTTTGCCACTGTGGTATTTCTAGCAGACGAAGTTTAGTTAATCCATGGCTAACATACAGTTCTTTGCAGATGGGGGTGATGGAAATGAATTGTTACCACTGTCTCCTCTTGCACTGTCTTTTGACGAAGACCCACTTGTTTCCATACTCCAAAATGATGATGCCCAAGATAGGACTGGAGAGAAAAAGAACTCTGAAGAGTTGCAGAGTCTCTGGAGAAAAGCCATCCATCAACAAATACTGCTACTTCGAATGGAAAAGGAAAACCAAAAATTGGAAGGTTAGTGAAGGTTAACGTAACGAATGACTGGGGATTTTATTCCACCGTTCCCTTCCAGGCGCAATGGCCCAGTGGTCAGCTAATGAATTCCCCATGGATCTTGAAGCAGAATTAGCCAATGGAATGTTGTTTTCAAATTGCCAAACTGTATTTCTTCTACTTGATGGGCTCATAACTACCCTTTAATAAAATTATTACCAGAGTGGCTCACAAAATTAAGAAGAAAAGCAATTTAAACAATGACGAATCTATCATGCTTTAATGCATGGCAGTTGATCTTGGCTGAGCCTGGGATCCCTGTATGGGTTCAGCACCTTTTGTTTTCCTTTCTCCAGTAAGAGAGGCAGTTTTTCTTCCACCTTCACAGCACTTGCTGCTGTTCTTCCTGCCACCTTCTCCCTCTGGCCACACACTGGTCATTTTCTTTCTCTTCCTCACACAGTTTTTGTGTTGCGTTTTGTCAATGAGAAGATCATTATTGGCAGGCCAGTTTGCCTAAAGGCAACTTGCCTGTTTTTGCTGACCTTTGCAGCCAATGCAAAGGTGAAAAGTAGCTCAGTGTGTGTTTTAGGGCATCCTCTCAGTTCATGCAGGGCAATGGTAAGCCTGGCTGTTGCTCCACATCAACTGAATGATCTGTAGAATTGTACATGTTTTAATCTTGTAAACGCCTTGAGTCCCAGTACTGGGAAAAAGGCGGGATTTATTATTATTATTATTATTATTATTATTATTATTAATCTCTGTGCTCTGAAAATATTCCATGGAAAACAAAGGCTCTTAGGCATTTGAAGCTGCATTTATTATTATTATTATTATTATTAGTAGTAGTAATAGTAGTAGTAGTAGTAGTAGTATCACGCCTTTTGCCCAATGCTGGGCCTCAAGGCAGCTTTACAAAATTAAAAATATGCAAAAGTTAAAAATATAAATATAACATTGAAGCGTATAAAAATATACGCTTCAATATTAAAACATTTAAAATACATATCACAATTTTAAGAATCCTATGCATAGACAGAGGTGCATAGACAGAACTGTGTGAGGGAAACGTGGGGAGACGCTAGTCCATCCCCATGCGTGAGTAGGCAGTGGCCTGCAGCAGGAGGTCTGCTCTGTGCTTGTTGGCTCCCCATACAATTTAGATTGCGGATTTGGGAACCATCCAGAAACAAGCAGCTATGCTTGTTCTCAGGATAGGTCAGGTCAGCGGAGCCCCCTTCTGTGAGCTCCACTAACCTGTTCCATTCCAGAAACAAGAATTGGCGCTGGTTTTCAGGATAATTTATTTTGAATCGTTAGTTCCTACAGCGCGAGCACTCGGTTCTGCTTCTGTAAGAGAATCTGTGGAGGCACAGTGGCAGCATAGGATACTGCCCTCAACCTGCACAAAATCCCTGGTTTTGGAGCCAGTTTATACATTCAGCAAAATCCAGTAGTAAAACTGGATCCTGGACCGTATGCTTCAAGCTACAGGTTGGGAAGTGGCATGTTGAAAGAAAAATCAGTCTTATGTGTATAAATCTAGCATGTTAGTGAAAAGAGGTCAGCCTAGTCCCGGCATCCTGTTTTCTATAAGCAAGATACTGCGGGTGGCTGGAGCGGGGTTGTCTCGTGGATAAATGTTCAGTCATGCAGTCCTCTATCTTCATCCAAAAGTGGTATGGTGCAGAAACAGATTTACCATTTGAATGTGGTGTATAAACTAGCCCTTAAATGGGACGCAGGGCATGCATTTACCTTGTGCAGGGTTCCATGTGGGTGAGTATAGCATTTAATGGGTTCTTAACCAGTGTGCTGGCCCTTATGTACGAAACATTTGTGTGTGTGTCATCTGTGTTCTTGGTGAAAACAGTGCTAAGTTAAGGATCCTTTGAATGTGGTGCTGGCATACATGGAAACCTTTGTTAGTGAGTTCTTTTTGCAAACCGAGGGTCCTATTTACATCAATTCAAACTGTGATGTTTGGAAGAGTAAGAATGTTCCAAACCTTACCATAGACTTTAGGTTTTTGTTTTATATCATCTTAATAGCTTGGGAGCTCAATATAGTTATCTCTGCAATACAACATTTGGGGTGGGGGGAAGTGTAAAATATGTTCACTAAATGAATATCTTTGTAATCTTTTTCTGTAGATTATGGACTAAAAAAGCATAAAGCAAATGCTCCCCCACACACACACTTTTTTTCCATAATGGTTAATTTGAAATGATGAAAACAAGAAAATAATCAATGATGGCAGTGGGAATTCTGCTTGAGTTAAAGTTTTAATCCATGTGTTTCAGCTTGTTGACTTCCATCAGCATCATATTTCTTGCTGTATCACATAGTATTTCACACTGCATAATTAGATGACTAAGACAACATTTGGCTGTAAACCTCTTCTCAACCCCGCATTCAGAGGTGGGAAGACAAGGGCCCTTTCTACACCTAAGGATTATCCCAGGCAAATAGAGGGATCCATTGTGTTGACTGTTCCCTAACTACACACACACACACACACTTTTCTTCCCCTGGTTTAATAATTTCCTATGGAGTTTGTCAACAAAATACTAATACAAATACTTCCCATTCTTTCTAATGCTGCTGAGGAGGCTTGAATGATATTTTGTTTTATAGAAGGTAAGATGCATGTGAAGATAATCTCTCCTTCCGTTCCCTAGATGCACACTTCCCTTGATGAGTAAAGCCTCATTATTTTATAAAGATCCCTATTTATGTATTTACAATATTTATACACCGCTCCATGTCTAAAATAGATTCCGGAGCAGTGGGCGTAGGAATAAAACGTTAAAACGATAAGAAGAGGAGAACGACATATTAAAATTGTTCAATTTAAAACAGAATGCCAATAAAAATGGTGGCTGGTCAGTTGAGAAATGCTTCCGGGAAAAGACCTGTTTTCAGGATGTGCTGGAAGCAGCACAGTGTTGGCACCTGCCTGACCTCCAGGGGCAGGGAGTTCCAAAGGAAAGGGGCCACCACACTAAAGGCTTTTCTCCTGGTGGGCTCCAGTCGGGCCATAGGCCCACATGGAGCCACCAGGAGCATGCCCTCTAATAACCTCAGTGACCGGCAGGTTGGTAAGGGAGAAGGCGCTTTCGCCAGGTATCCTGGTGCTAAGTTGTTTAGAGCTTTGTACACTAGTACCAAAACCTTAAACTTGGCCCAATATCCGATAGGCAGGCAGTGCACTTCCCTCTGCAAAGGAGTTACATGCTGAAAAGGGGCAGCTCCCGACAACAGCTGAGTTGCTCTGTTCTGCATTTGCTCCAGCTTCCGGAGCAGCTTTAAGGGCAGCCCCACATAGAGTACCTTGCAATAATCCAGTCTTGAGGTTACTAACGCCTGTACCACTGTGGCCAAGCTATCCCTGTCCAGAAGTTATTTAGGTAACTTCAAAACCTGAAATGTCTGAAAAGCAATCAGTACCCTTAAAGTAGTCATTTATCTTGCTGGTACATTCTGTGTACTAAAGAAAATCTGATAATCATATGTATGGGTTGACAAGCCAAGAATGTAGTGATGGCCACCAATCTGGATGGCTTTAAAAGGGGGTTGGATAAATTCCTGGAGGCAAAGGCTATCAATGGCTACTATCCCTGATGGTTGTGTACTATCTCCAGTATTTGAGGCAATAAGCCTGTGTGTGCCAGTTGCTGGGGAACATGGGCGGGAGGGTGCTGTTGCACCATGTCCTGCTTGTTCATCCCTGGCTGATGGCTGGTTGGCCACTGCAGAGTGCTGGACTAGATGGACCCTTGGTCTGATCCAGCATGGTACTTCTTATGTTCTTACTGCACTCAAATCGTTGAAGAGCTGATTAGGATGGCAGTCTAAGTGTCCAGAGCTTATGCACAGTGAGAGAGCAGTGTTGCATGAACCTTCCTCCAGACATCTCTTTCTACCTTTTGACCCATAGAACAGACACATGATATAACCTTGTCTGAAGCTGAGTATGCGTAGGCCCAAACTCTATAGTGTTAACTGTTCATTTGTGGTTGTTAATGTGAAGCACTGTGTACCTTGCCTTCTCTCCTGCAGCAAGCAGAGATGAGCTCCAGTCCAGAAAAATTAAGTTGGACTACGAGGAAGTCGGTACTTGCCAGAAAGATGTTATAAATATCTGGGATAAGAAACTGTTGAACTGCAGAGCCAAAATCAGGTGCAACATGGAAGATATCCATGCTACTCTGAAAGACGGTAATTTTTGAGTGCAATGTGCTCACTGCATAGAGAAAAGCAATAGTTGTACATGCCACCATGTGCTAGGAAGGAGCATAATGCAAAACAGGGGAGGTACTCTTTCTCCAAAGCTCTTTTATTTGCATTAGTAGCCCAGCATTTTCAGTTGAAAACTGGATAATTAAAGTTTCTGTGGGTTAGCACAGACCATTGGGAAAAAGTGTGGCCAACAAATAAAAATTTCTGGACTATAATTAATGATGATAAGTCAGAAGCCAAGACCCAAACTATTTTTCTAAAGCTCAGAAAGTTGCTTTATTGATTCTGAGCCCAATTCAGGCCCTGTCACACCCCAGATAATGTAACAAGAAGCGCAACAGGGTCCAATTCCTTGCAAGACTCTTGATTGGTCAGGCATTAAAGGTATTCATATAGAATGGAGTACAAAGAGTAGACAATTGTGAGGAGAAATGAGTGATCATATAGATTTTTCTGGATCTGTTCAACTAATTTGGATTTGTGTCTCTTTCGTCTCCTCGCTACCTCTTTTTTGTTTTGTTTTGTTTTTGGTATGTTCAGGTGTACCAAAAAGTCGCCGGGGAGAAATCTGGCAATTCCTTGCTGTGCAGCATCGTGTAAGGCATCGACTGCCAAATAAGCAGCAACCTCCTGACATCTCTTACAAAGAACTCCTGAAACAGCTCACTGCACAGCAACATGCTATTCTTGTGGATCTAGGTAAATTCTGTCAGAGATATCCCACAATTTAGGTTTCTTTTTTTTAAAAAAAATTTTTTTTATTGCTTTTCCACATTAATTAAACATATAACATTACAATAAAGAAAACATCAAAACAACTATTACATACTACATACATGTTGAGTAAATGTTGAGTACATATGTATTGAATAGATATTAACTATAAAATATTATACCATAACATAATCATTCTTGACATAATAGTGCTCCCCCCACCTCGGGATCTATTCCTGATTCCAAAATCTTATCGTTTCTTCTGCTGGCGGTTTCCCACTTCCCTTAATAAACACAAATATTAGGAACTGTTTCCAGATTCTTTCAAACTCATTTATTTTAGTTATACCTTTTCTCCACTTAATATTACAAGTCAGTTTATCATTAATAGCTATATCCCATACTCCTTTATACCATTCTTCAATAGAGTATTCCCCTTGAATCTTCCAGTTCCTAGCTACCATCAATCGTGCTGCAGTCAGCAAACTCGATATCAACTCTTTAGTTTCTTTTCCACATTTCATATCTTCAAATAGTGACAGTAATGCAATTTAGGTTTCCAAATTATGGGAATTGTGGCAGAGGAGAGGCCTGCTGTGCACGTGGAACAGACTACATCCTGGGGGTGTTTGTTAAGGGCATGAGAAGGCGTATTCCAGATGAACTAGCGCTGTGATAAATAAATAAATAATAAATAAATAAATAAATAAATAAATACCATAATAGAAATGATAGAAATTCCTAAGCTGCCCAGTGTTCAGGAAAACTATCGTTCTGTTATTCTCCACTGTTGGCTAAGAAATGTAGTAAAATCCGCTTCTCCTTTTGTACAAGTGTTGCCCATGCTTGTTGGGAATCTGGACACTTACACAGATGATCCGCTATCCAAGAAATTCAATGTACACTGGGAATTTAACCTCTTTGGTAAAATGATCATTTGTATTCACCCATTTTTTACTCTCTTTATAGCCATTAATGCTGCTTTTTATAATTTAAAAAAAAATAAAAATCGTGAATTCCAAATGCTAGCCAGCAACTCATTCTCTCTCTCCCTCCCTCCTTCTTTTATGCCACAGGAAGGACCTTCCCGACACATCCTTATTTTTCTGCTCAATTAGGAGCAGGGCAGCTGTCACTCTTCAACCTTCTGAAAGCTTATTCCTTGCTGGACAAGGAGGTGGGCTACTGCCAAGGTATCAGCTTTGTGGCTGGCGTGATGCTTCTCCACATGAGCGAAGAGCAAGCCTTCGAAATGCTCAAATTTCTCATGTATGACCTTGGTTTCCGGAAACAGTACAGGCCGGACATGATTTCACTACAGGTAAGGGGGGGAAAAGAAGGAAGAAAAAGAAGACGAGGGATTTCAGTTCGAAATCGGCAACATTAAAATAAGATTGCATAAGGCACCGATAGTCAGTTGGTGGCTTGTGAAGTGAAAACGGCCTGCGACCTGCTTCTCTTTCATTCTTGATCTCTCTCTCTCTCTCTCTCTCTCTCTCTCTCTCTCTCTCTCTCTCTCTCTCTTATCACGTGCCACCAGTCCTTTTCATTATAGCCCCCCCCATAGTTGCTACTACCTCATACAACTTTCCTCATAGCCCCTGCTACTGAGAGCCATCTGGCCTTGGGGACCAGATTTATTTATTTATTACATTTATTTATTACATTTATATCATGCCTTTTTTCCCCTCCAAGGAATCCAGGCGGCGTACATAATCCTCCTTCTCTCCATGTTATCCTCACAACAACAACCCTGTGAGGTAGGCTGGGCTGAGAGTCTGTGACTGGCCCAAAGTCACTCAGTGGGTTTCCATGGCCAAGCGGGGACTAGAATCCAGATTCCCCAACTCCCAGTCCAACACCTTAGCCACTATACCACACTGGCTCCAGTCCACTACACCACACTACACCAGTTCCCTGTATTATATTATCAACCGTCTTGGTTTTCAGCCAACACTTCGCTGCTTTATAACTGTGTTTGCTGGTTTCAGTGGCTAAAAAAAGGAGAGGAGCTTGATGTTGGAAGCTAATTGTGGTGACACAATGAGAGGCTGGACGTTTATGGCATTTGGTAGTGGAATTCCTGAAGAAAGTGTCGAGAATGAAACCTGCCTGAGCTGAAAAGAATCTCGGGCGCAAAACCACATGTGATGCTAAACATGTCATAAGGATCCACATCAGTTTTTTCTTAAAAAGCCCCCAACCCCCATGCTATTAATGATCAGAACTGTAATGTGCAGAACGAGCAGTGTACAGTTCCTCCTCCACTCTGGTGCTGATGAAAATTGTTCCCCTTCCCCGTGTTACTATTGACCCCAGAAAAAAGAAGAAGCTCCCATTAGCATTTAGAAACACACGTAGTTTGGCCCTTAGAAGGCAGTAGCCAAAAATGAATGGACCAGAATGGAGTCAGGGGAGAAGAATGGAGCGAAATAGAGGGTTGGGGTGGGGTGGGGTAGGGGTGGCTCTTTGAGGTTGTTCAGAGAAGAAGGAAGGGTACTCTGTACATAACCTCATGGTACATGTGCTCCTAACCAAAAAGTGCTACAGTGCTTCAGAAATTATCTGTCACCAGCATGAGGAATGGAAATTGCACAAAGTTAGCCATTTGGATCCTGGGAAGCAGCTTATTTACGTAGTAAATATGCATGCATAGAATCAGGCTCCTGGTCTGACAAGCTGTTTCCAGACTTAGGAATAGCTTCTTTCTTAAGTGTAAACCTCCCTTAACAATGTAATAAGGCTTGGCAGCTAATCGATACCTCCCTGCCTCTCATTTCTCTTCAGAGGAGATTGAGAGTCCGTGCTTGGAATGGCAAATCAGTTAAAGGAATGCAAAATGTTGGAGTGAAGGTCTGTCTTCAGAGTTGTTGCTGATGAACAGTGGCTATTTTTGTGCTTGTTTATTGAGGGGTTGGAATGTGAAAGGCTGAGGTGTTTGGAGCTTCTTGGTTTAACTGGGACATGATAGAAGCCTACACAATGAAGCTTGCATTCTGCAGACAAAGATGGCCACTATTAGAAGTTTCATGGCTCAAATATAGAAATCCCCCCCCACCCCCCACCCAGCCATGGCTGATAACTGTGGCTACCAAGTTTGGGTTCCTCTGTGCAGGTGTACTGACAAGTATTACGAGGTAAATTTTATCTCCTGAATTGTAACATTTTTAGAATGGTCTAGTAATTAAGGTGTCTTTTATATTTATTTATATTTATTTATTTATTACATTTTTATACCGCCCAATAGCCGAAGCTCTCTTTGGCTGTGTTTGTGCTACATTTCAGCTTCCTAACTATATGTAAGTGTCTCTGTGTGTCTTTTTGGCTGTGGAGCAGCTAAAAATACCTCAGATAAATAAATAAATGAATAAATAAATAAATAAATAGTGTGGGAGTAGCTAACGTTTTGTGGCACACTTAATTACCCCACCCCACCCCCCATTTTGAGGGAGAGATGTAACACACACACACACACACACACACACACACACACACACACACACTGTTTTAGGAATTGGGGTTTCTTAAGCTATGTACATGCCAAATTTCAAAGCTCTAGTTCATGCAAAATTACCTGTACTGATTTCAAACATGCTTTATCAGTTGGTTTTATTGTGCTCTTCATGGTTTTAATTTTTGTTAACAGACCAGAGAGCTTTGGCTATTGGGTAGTATAAAAATGTAATAAATAAATAAATGAGGCCTAACAGTGGTGTGTGTGTGTGTGTGTGTGTGTGTGTGTGTGTGTGTGTATGTATGTATGTATGTATGTGTATGTGTATATATATATATCTGAAGAGCAAAACTACAGATGGTATTTCAGGTCTAAGGTAAGTCTTCTGACTTAAAAACTCACTTAACCTGAAATTCGTCCATTTCAGCTACAACTCCTTTTCTAAAAGCCATCTGTGTTAGTGGCTATAACAACATCTTATGGCAGTGAAGTCCACATGTTTACATACATACACACAATTGCATACATCTTTAGGGCCACACTAAACATGATGTTAATTATGTGAATACAATTAATGTGTACTTTCAAAAATAACAGATGGGGGAGAGTTTAATCCTTTCCCCCACTGCTGTCGTCTCAATAAATATAGCCCCCTCTTCATTGCAATTTTCATTGGCCCCAATGGAGGTAGATCAGTCTGTTCTGCTTGATCCCACCAGAGGTATCACTGCTTGGCTCTTTTGGGGGAAAGGGGCATCTCCTGGCCAGATTTGCAGGGCCCCTGAGCATTCCTTCTTGAGGCACTACAAGATTAGATGCCATTGCCCCAGCGAAACATTTTTGGGCAAATGGTTTTGCATGGGCTCCTGGGAATTCCATCTTGCAGAGTAACTGTGTTTTGTTCTGGACTTGCCCATCCTAGACTGTACTGCTTTCTGACATAACAAATATCCTGAGCTGAACTTCCTTCTGCCTAAGAGGAAGTGGAAGTTTGCTGGATAAACATTTTCCAATCTCCTTTGTAGGCAGGAGGGCATTTTGCCTGTCTCATGTTTTATAATGAAGCCTCTGTTCTCTCCAGTACATGAACTTGTAGGGAGTCAGTTGGAGGTTCTTTCTTCATTCTGGGCAACCTGACTATGGCATTGATTCAGACCTGTGTTCCCTTTTCCCTTTTCCACTTGTAAGTCCACTTACTTCTTGGCTTAATAATCTAGAGGCGAAATAACTCTAAGGCTTGGTGGGCTGAATATGTTCCATAGTGTTTAGGAGACAGGCATACTTTTGGGCATTGCACTTGATCTTCGGCTATCGGGGGGTATAGAAATGCAATAAATAAATAAATTGATCTGGAGCAACACTGAGGGGGGAAAAGTTGGTTATCGTGATGATACATCATGAACCTATTGGAAGAAATCTGAAACTTTCTTAATCTCTTCCTTTTTTCATATTTTAATGTAGATCCAGATGTACCAGTTGTCCAGGCTCCTTCGTGACTATCACAGAGACCTTTATAACCATCTTGAAGAAAATGAAATCAGCCCTAGCCTTTATGCTGCACCCTGGTTTCTTACCTTATTTGCCTCACAGTTTCCATTGGGATTTGTAGCCAGAGTGTTTGGTAAGGTGTTCCCTTTTTTCCCTTTGTTTTTTTTAAACAGCCATGAAGTGAGCAATCATTCCTAAAGTCTCAGGGTTTGATAGATCAGAATACTTCTCCCACGCTTCCATATTATTAGGATGAACATTAGTTGTACTATTAAGCAGTTAATCTTGCTAAATAGAAATTGGTAGGAACTTTAAAGCTGTTGATCTTTGGATTTTTTAGTTAAAGCTGATTCAGATTTCTTTTATTTTTAAGGTAATTTGGGTCTGGTAGTTCCCGTGCGTTGAGCTTCTAACTACATAACCTTTTGTTATGTACACTTTCTCTTACCATCCCACCCTGCCCCCCAGCCCATGTAACCGTAATTCAGCAAGAAGGGCTGAGTAATAAACCAGTATACAACTGGTGGCAGTCTGTTCAAAGCCACCTTTGCCACAGATAGTGAGAACTACAGTTACCGCTTGTGTGTTCCATTCTGCAATGTAGAATTCATGGTGGCTTGAAAGGTAGAAAGAAAACCACATATTAGCAATAAAGTTATGCTTAGTGAGACTGGCCCCATTACTTTTTGTGCTGGCTTGACTGACTGCACCATTGATATAATATCCTCACAATTCAAGTGTGTCATGGTGTTTGTGACATTATATTGGATGAATGTACTAAGTTTTTTCCCCCACCAGAAAAAGGAAGACTGGCAACATGTTTACATTACATAGCTCTTGATGTACATCGCTTTATGCAAATTGCTTGGCCTAAGACTTTTGTCCCAAGACTGGTCCTTTTGGTCTATTTTTTGCCCTTAATACAGAGGCAGGTGCTGCAGCCGTCTGCTTCTTCTTAATGACTATACCTGTACAATTGTATGTATGTTGCATTTGCACTTTTTATGTTCAGATGTGCACTTTTTTGTTTTTTGTGTTGCACTTTTAGATGTGTTAGGTGTAAAATGTATAAGGAAAAATAGGACTTCTATAGTACAGCCCTGGGCATGTTTATTTACTTAGAAATACCATACTGTTTAATGGGGCTAACTCCCAGGTAAATACATAGAGGATTGCAGCACAGATTAATTTTTATATATACACTTACAGCAATAGATCAAGTTTCTTTGAAAGAGAATTGAGAAATGTATATCGAGCAACAAAAATAAATATTACCACATAAAAACACAATACAACTATCTATGTTTTTATGTTTCTGATGGTTTTTAAATTTTGTATACTTTTTAATGTTTACTGTTTTAACCTTTGTGAACCGCCCAGAGAGCTTCGGCTGTGGGGCGGTATATAAATGAAATAAATAAATAAATCTCTTTTAAAAAGCAAATATCTTGAAAGTTGCATTTTGAATACTATTGTTTGTTAAGAGCATCTGCTATTGTAAATGATACATTGGACAAAATTTCCATTTGAAAGACTTTGGGTTCTGAGCTGACCCTCCTGCAGGAATTTAAAAAAGAAAAGATTGTTACAGGATCACATATTAAGGGATTATATATCCATTTCACTTGCTCCTGGGCCATGTTGAGCACTGTTAGCCAGGACATGTTTCTTGTATTCATTCGAGGAGATGTGATCCAGTTTGTTGACTTGGAGTATTAAAGTGTGCCTGAGATATATTATTATTATTATTATTATTATTATTTATTTATATAGCACCATCAATGTACATGGTGCTGTACAGAGTAAAACAGTAAATAGCAAGACCCTGCCGCATAGGCTTACAATCTAATAAAATCATAGTAAAACAATAAGGAGGGGAAGAGAATGCAAACAGGTACAGGGTAGGGTAAGCAGGCACTGGGTAGGGAAAACTAACAGTAGAAAGTAACAGTAGAAGTCTGCACAACATCAAGTTTTAAAAGCTTTAGGAAAAAGAAAAGTTTTTAGTTGAGCTTTAAAAGCTGCGGTTGAACTTGTAGTTCTCAAATGTTCTGGAAGAGCGTTCCAGGCGTAAGGGGCAGCAGACGAAAATGGACGAAGCCGAGCAAGGGAAGTAGAGGCCCTTGGGCAGGCGAGAAACATGGCATCAGAGGAGCGAAGAGCACGAGCGGGGCAATAGTGTGAGATGAGAGAGGAGAGATAGGAAGGAGCTAGACCGTGAAAAGCTTTGAAGGTTAACAGGAGAAGTTTATATTGGATTCTGAAGTGAATTGGAAGCCAATGAAGAGATTTCAGAAGCGGAGTAACATGGTCGGAGCGGCGAGCCAAGAAGATGATCTTTGCGGCAGAATTCTGAAATGCATTAGATATTTTTGCAAGAAAAAGCAAATATTTTTGTCTCAGGAATCTTAACAGCTTCTCAGTTGACATAACACTACAAATCAATAACTTGTATTGGACAGGTAATCTAATCTATCTTTTGTTCTCTATCCCCTGCACCAGATATTATTTTTCTTCAGGGAACAGAAGTCATATTTAAAGTAGCACTAAGTCTGCTTAGTAGCCAAGAGGAACAAATCATGATGTGTGAAAGTTTTGAAAGCATTGTGGAGTTTCTTAAAAACACTCTCCCAGATATGACAAAGGCTCAGATGGAGAAGATTATGACACAGGTAATGGTCTTTCCTCCTCGCTCCTAGCAGTAGAATGTGTTGGCCTAGTGTTATGTCTAAGAGACCTGGTTATGTATGAATCAAGAGTGCTTTGTTTGAACCTCACTTCGGCTATGAACATACTAGGTAACCTTAGGCAAGCCATTCTCTCACAGCTACGCCCTGACTCCGTCTGTGATATGGGTACAATATTACCTTTAATAGAGGGTTGTAGTAAAGATTACTGAGATAATGTGTGTGAAGCACCGTATAAAATCTATTGTTACTTAATATGAAGTTGTAAAATTGGCTTGTACTCCTGATGCCATGAGTAAAAACTGCCTATATCATGGCTCCTTCACTTTCCACCTCCACCAGCCAGCTGGGTGCTTCTTATGAGCAGCCTCATGTACCAATGAGAACCCTGCATCAGCTCTTTCTGTCTGTAACAACAAAGCTGGTGTGAAAACGTCTTCAATAAGCTCCTTGGCTAGGCTGTGTTTGGGTGAATGAAGGAGATAAAGACTCTGTTCTGTGAAGAGCTAACTAAATAACATGTATACTTATGGGCTGCTGTAATTAAACTTGTGCTGGTTTCTTTGTGTTACAATTTCTTTGAGGGTTTTTTGTTGTTGTTACTGGACGTGTTAGCAATAGGTCAAAAATGTACAGCTATCCTGTTATCAATACACTCTTCATCTATTGGTCTGCATAAGAGTCTAGCCAAATCTTACTGAGTCTCACAAGCTCCATTTTGGATCACACACGCCATCTTGGAATGTATATACAACTGATCCTTAAAGATTTTTGGATCACACACTCCACTCAGAAACACCTACTCAGAGTGTGATCATTCCTGGGAGAAAACTATGAAAGCTGTCTTGATTTGTGTAGCCTAATTTGGATACCTTCAAGGGTGTGCTTCTGTCCGGTTTTGAGGCCGGCAAGTGCCCTGATCAAAGCTCAGGTAGTCCTGGGTGTAAACAATGAAAGAAGTCAGTCCAGTCCAAGGTCATACACAGAAATCCGAATAGTGTAGTAGGAAAAGGCAGGGGCAAGTTCAAAAGCAGTCTCCATCCATAGAAGTCAGTTATGCCAAACGTCGAAGCAAGTCAGGGAATGTCCAAGAGGGTGATCCAGGTGGGTTGTTGAGAGTGCAGGAGTCAGCAAGGTCCGGAGAACCAAGGCGAAGTTGACTGCAGCAGAGATCTGGTTCTGGCTGTGCTGATTTATAGCTAGTTGTTAATCAGTACAGCTGGCTAATTAGGTCAGTGTGCTGTTTTTAAGGGAGGTCCCATGTTGTGGCCTCTTCTTGGTTCTCTGATGCTCCGTTTGAGCCTATGCTGTTCAGAGGGATGAATCATCTTCGGCTCTGCCTCCTGCATTTGGGAGAATCCATGAATGACACTGGAGGGGCCAAGCTCTTCCTCATCCAGTGAATCCTCCTCCAGATAAGGCATGACAGCTTCTCTCTTTCAGATTCAAGAGATTCAGACAGTCACACTCACCTGAATTAACCAGTGCATGACCCCTCATTAAGAAACTTCTTTTCTCTTTCTTTGTAAGGTATTTGAGATGGATATTTCCAAACAGCTTCACGCGTATGAGGTGGAGTACCTTGTTCTGCAGGATGAGCTGCAAGAGAACTCAAATCTGTGTGATGATAGTGAGGCTCCAGAGAAGCTTGAAAGGGCAAACAATCAGTTAAAGAGACAGAATATGGACCTGCTGGAGAAGCTGCAGGTAAACAATCAAGGGCTGAGCTAGTTGTTTAATAGAACACCTGGACCTGGGTCTCTGATGAACATTTAAAATGTGGCTAGGGAGAAATGCTAGAGATACTTAGCACTCCCCACCACCTTTCTTCTCTGTACTGCCATATCCAATCCTCTTTTCCTCATAGGACACTTCCAGACTTTTATGTTTGTGGCTTGGGCAGTTGATTATAGAGAAAGGATGTAATTACTCCCACCAAGTAGTTCTCTTCCCCAGATTGCATCTCCTCTCCCACCACCACCCTCCACTCTTTACATATTTGAGAGAAAGGCCTAGATCTTCCGCTGAATAGTTAGGTTGGTCCTCCGGTTCATTACAGTTCAGTAGGGTTTTGAGCAGAACCCAGCAAATGTTGGTCGTGAGAGACTTGTCCAATTAGTCGAGCCGACAGCTGGTTAATAGAATCGACGGAATCAAGTGGTAGCACTGTTTCTGGACTGTGTTGCTTCAGACTGCACATGCGTTTTGTGAAGCAGCATTGGGCAGGTGCTTTGCCCTGCTGCAAATTTATTTATTTATTTATTTCTTATAGAATATTGCTGTGCCCCCAGCAGACAGTTTTGGAATTATTGGTGTAAATCGTCATGGACGATGAGAAACCTGGGTTAAAGTCCCAACTTGGCTTCATGAGAAATCTGGGTTGAAGTCCCAACTCCACAATGAAGCTAGCTTTACAGACTTAGGTCTTATCAGTAAACTAGAAATAAGAGAGGCGGCCTCTATCATGAAAACACTGTGAGAAACATGCTATGAGGAAATGTTAAGGTGAGCAATTTATGCAAAACATATACAGTCAATTACATAGGAAGATATTTCTTTCTTGATTAAATTGATTATGAGTCAGAAAGCCCCCCCCCAAGGCAACGTAAAATTAAAAAACTTCAGAACATCATCTATACTAGTAATAAATTCAATTCTCCAGATGTAGCTCCTTATGCAGCCAAGAGGGGATGGATACTGAGCTGTCCACAGGCTCAGGAGAACCTCAAAAATTTGCAGGACCACAAACGATGTTTAGGAGGGAAAACCTCTCAAGAGGAGGAAACCAAAAGCAACCCTGTGAAGACTAAGCATGCTCAATGGTCATGGACCGCAGACTGACTGTTACTGGTCAGGGTAATCGGATAATGTGGAAGTGGGTATGGCTGATTGACTGGACCATGGTACAGAAGCACTCTGCCACTACAACATTTTGTTCCATGGCCTACTTGTTACGGCTTAATACTCTCAAGTATGCTCTTGTTTTAAAGCCATTCTCTTGTTACTCCCTTGATAGGTAGCTCATGCTAAAATCCAGAGTGTGGAATCCAACCTGGAAGATGCCTTGGCAAGGGAGAACGAAATGAAGAACTTAATCCAGTCACTGGAACAGGAGAAAGCACTCTATCAAAAGACTATCGAGAAGATTTGTAGATACTTGCCTAAAGAAGCACTGTCTGATTGCGAACAGCTGCTAAAGGAGGCTAACTGTAACACAAGCAAAATCTATAAATAAGCCATAAGTAAAAAAGTTGCAGGCAACACAGTTTCAGACAATAAAGAAAAGGAAAGTGATAAACAGGCCGCTGTGGAAAGTATCTGCATCATTTCACACGGGTACTGGGATTCTTATAGCAGCAGAGAGGCCTTCAAAATATTGATATGCAAATCCCAGGTTAAATGTTTTTAATAATGTGTGTACATAAATTGCAATGCACAAAACAAAACAAAAAGATTGAATCTAATGAAGACAACTAGATGTATATTTAGGATTGATCTAAAGGGAAAGGGATGAAATGTCACCCTTTGAGACTGCGGATAACTTAAATGTCAGCCTCCATATGTTCCCTTGACATGGAGCGAAAGGAACGTGTTGTGTCTTTTCTATACATTGATTAATACTTGAAAAGAAAAGCAAGAATGTAATTTTTTCCTCCAAAGAACAGCATGTTTCCCATATTATTGGGGGATTTCTTTGTGTTTTTGTCTTGTTTTTTTGTTTGTTTCTGATAATTTTTGTGTGGAAAATCCCTGTAAGCTCATATGTGCCTGTAATTAATTCTACTGACAATGGCATATGTGCAAAGATAATTCTGACTGGCTGTCATTCGGAAGCTTTGTTGCCGAGGAGAGTTAACAGTGCTGGGTTGCGTTCACATGCATGTTGAAAAGTAGCCCAGCCTTATTTTCCCAGCTATGCTTCAAGAAGTCAGGAAAAGTTAGTAGTTCATCTCTTTCCCACACCCCCTTCCCTGTACACTGTAGTGTGAAATCAAAACTGAAACAGACTAACAGAAGCCTCACATGATGTATCTATTGGTGGGGCTGGACTATGTAAGATGGCAAGTGGGTGATGAAATGTTTGAATACCCCCCACCCCGTAAAACACTTCCCACACATACATAATTAACATATGAAGTGAAAAGTTCTAGGGTGAGCCTTTCCTTTGACATGTTAACTTGATACATGCAGGTATTACTTTATGTGATGAAACCTTCAATCATTTCAGCTGTTACTTGGTGTCTACATGGTAGAGTCCCAACAACAAATAAATACTATGGAGCTTCTGTTCGTCTGTGGTTGAACATCAGTTTTGGAATAGCCTTTACTTTGAACATTGTATCCTGCAGTTTATTAGGTAATGATTACAGGGTTTCGATGAGCCAAAGAAACCTTGTATGTACCCCACACCACCCTCCTTGTTCCACTTCTGTTTAAAGAGCCAATGACTCGTCCAGCTTTTTTTCCTTCGTTGGGAGAAGAGCATTAGAGAACACTTCAATATTAGGATTCCTTAAACATGTAGAATATTATAATGCATCAAAGATGCACTAGCCTCAGAGAAGCATATAGGCGTTAACTACATTAACTTTACACAGAGGATGCCGTCCAAATTTAGTGG
Source organism: Elgaria multicarinata webbii (assembly GCF_023053635.1). Classification (NCBI taxonomy): domain Eukaryota; kingdom Metazoa; phylum Chordata; class Lepidosauria; order Squamata; family Anguidae; genus Elgaria; species Elgaria multicarinata. Next base: position 21,248,419 of record NC_086175.1, on the reverse strand, counting down.
TTGGTATATTTCAGCTTAAAATGTCTGTTCAGTAGTACACTTCTTTTTCTTCTTTTTTAAAGGAAGATTAAAATTATAGATACAATTTGATGCTTTTCAGGTAGCTTCTCTCATTTTATTAGTCTCTGCACTGCACATTTTTGAAGATGTGTTATTTTTGGAAGTCGTTTCTGTCATGTAGACCAGACACTGAAGTCAATATTTGACCTGACAAAGCAATTAAAATAGCAGTCAATCATACACAGGAAATGTACATTTTCATCTTGGGACATGCTTGAATTGCTGTAACATTCAGTGGGAATTATTTGTTATATTCCTACAGATATTATTTTTTAATAATAAGCAAAGTGCCAAATTCAGCCAAGTGTCTTACTCATACAAGTTATATGTGTGTTGTGGGGAGGGTGTTCAGTGCTTCCTTTGTAATGTGCTTTATGAAAACAAGCAAAACCAAGGGACAACAAAGTTGGTTTTCTGTTTTATTGCCACAATGTGAGTCTTCCCCCACCCCACAGTTGCTAGGTGATAGTATTCATGGGAGTTATCATGGGCACAGTTCAACAGGAGTGAAGGAAGTGAATGGGAGAGAGTGTAGTCATTTCAGTTGTGGAAGAGAGATTTCTAATAGATTGCTCCTAGGATTATTGTCTTCTCCTTGCCGCCTCTTAACAAATAAATAGAATCCCATGGAATCTGGTGAAGTTGCAATAATATTGCATTTTACCAGATAGGAAGGAAGGGGTGTGTGATCTTTCTGGGTTTTTTGCAAGTTCATTTCAGGCAATCTCCGCCATATAGAACTAGTCTCATGTATACTGTTGAACTGTGTATTGTAATGATTGAGTTGCTATGGCACAAATTTCTTTCCTTTTCTTTCTTTCTTTCTTTGAGGCACAGACAGTTTCACTCTCTGTTGGACTTACTGACTTATTCATGTATCACCTGGAGAATTTCCAATAAACATCATTGCTGCATTTGCTGTGGTTGTTTTCATTTGCAGTATGGATCGTTTTATACAGAGAGTGGATAATGGTACATAATGGTACAGTTCCTCATTCATTATGGTGCAACTCAGGTTAATGCAATTAAATCAGCATTAAATTCAGGACTGACTAAAAAAAGTATTTCTTCACATTTTTTTTTTTTTTTACTGAAAAATAATACAGAATTATCTGCCAAAAGGTATCTGGCTTAGGTGACTTTAAACAGGGATTGTATGCATTCATAAAGGATAGATCAATAGTCTATTAGCTGAGTAGAGCCTCCATGTTCAAAGGCAGCCAACCTCTCAGTATCATTGGCTGCAATCATGTGGCCGGCGGGCTGTTGCCTCCATTCCCTGCTTGCAAGCTTCCTATGAACATCTGCTTCATAATAAACTGATGAACCTGGGATCTTCATGTGTTTTGCATGCAGAAGGTCCCAAGTTCAATACCCAGTATCTCCCCTCCATTTAAGTGGACTAGGAAAAAATCTTGGATGAAACCCTGTGAGCTGCTCTGTTGTTGAGGTTTGCCTTTTACTCTTGTGTAAGTGTGCATGGCACCAATTCAGATTGAGACAACTGCGCTCCAGGAGGGTAGGGACAACACACGCCCCCTTCTTGTGGGGGATTAAAAAAAAAATCTCTGTTGACTTTACTCTCTCTTTTCTTTTGGAGGTGGGGAGTTAACTCTACCCTCCCAGACCATGGTAGTCCCAATCCAAATTGGGGCTGTATGTGTTTAGACAAGAATAAAACAATCCAAATTGGGGCTGTGGAATGGCCTGCCGGAGGAGATTCGTCAACTTACCAGTCTTTTAGCATTTAAGAAAGCTATAAAAACTGATCTGTTCCAGCAGGTCTATCCAGTGGAATTTTAGGATGCTTTAAGGATGTTTTAACAATGTAATGTTTTTGATTTGCATTTTATGTATTTTATACTTGCTGTTGTTCCCCGCTTCAATCAAAATGGAGAGGTGGGTAAGAAATATTATTATTATTATTATTATTATTATTATTATTATTATTATTATTAAGTTTCAGCTACATGCAGTGTGATTAGAGTAACGTGTAGTCTATAGGGGCCATTCTTACTCTATAGCATGGACTAGTATACAATACAAATGCAACAGATTGAAATATAAATTATAGCATGGAATAGTAAACAATACAAATGCAACAGATTGAAATTACAAATTTACATGTTCTCTGGAGGAAGCTCAAACAGCAGTGCATGCAGTTGGCAGCAGGTTCTCTGGCTGGAAAAACACAGTATGAGGATGCATTGAGCGTCAGGAGAAATTTTTGAAGCCCTTAGATGTCTGCGCTTTCCGTTAATTGTATCATGATGCATGGGTTCATCGTGAACCATTAGGAGTAGGTGGAGTTTTCTGAATACATTTTGTAGAAATATAAAGAAAAAACACAGACTCCAGCTATTAAAAAGAAGATATTTAAATTAACTAGATTGGATATGGGAGCTCTATGAAAGCATCTCTTCTATAAAAAAACACACAACACACGTTGAATTTGGATATAAAGGCTTGGCTCCAATGCTGTATCACAGGATCTAATAGGAACCAATACCCTATAACTTCTACATTTGTATAAGTTATAATATCCCCACTTATCTGCTGCTATCTGCACCTGGCAGCATATGTGGTCACAAGTTAGAATTATTTGTTCCATACATCTATATATTTTAATATGGGAATACAGCCACATATAAAGGAACAAACATCTGTTGAATACCTTGGATCCAACCGATATTCATTGTTTCTTTGAGATAGTTGGATTTTATTGTATATTGTGTCCAAACCTCTATCTACAATCACACCCTTGAATCTTAACAACATTCCCTTGTTTGGCAGCTGTGATTACGGTTTTGTTCAGTTACTGAGTGGCCAGGGCCTTGCAGGTATTCTCTGGAATTCCATTTCTAAAGTGTCAACTGCTGCACACCATATTAAACCCCTGACCAAGAGGGGAAAGCCCATTAAAAGATCCCCTTCCCCGTGAAATAAGGGGAAGATGGTAAATGCACGTGGTCTATCTGACAAACTCGTCTTGTTCTAGACAACGCTAGGTTTTTTCCAAAACTGGTTTGACAAGAAAACATGGGCAGAAAAAAATAAATGTGCGTACTATAGTCAATTTGTGGTTCCACAAATATTTCTCTGAAAAGCTGCCTTCTGTATGCAATGGTTAAAACAGTATGTTCCCTCTCTGTATTAGCCCACTAGATGTCTCTGTTGCTTTTGTATATCCTAGTGAAATTTCCCAGACATTTGCCATTAGATATGCTCCCTGCAAGGGTGACAATACACATTCACCTTCACTGGTTAATGAACCATGTGTACGAATTCCCCGTAGATTCTTCAGACGTGATTGTGCAATTTATACATTTCGACTCTGCTCTGCTTTCCCTTTGTGTATTGTGTAGTTTTGTTCCTCCTCCTCCTTCAGTCCCGTTCCACTTCCTGTTTGCCTGGGCATCTGGCTATTCCTTGAAGCTTTTTTGGTTATATAATTTCCTGCTGAGGCTTTGCCAGCAGAATGGAAAGTGTCAGCTGCTGCTGCACATTTGGGTTGTTGTGATTGCTTTAAACAGAAGCTACTGTAACGTTTATGTGATGTAATTTAAGGAAGGTCTTCACTCCTGCAAAAAAAAAAAAACTTTCAATTTTCAGATTGAATACAATTCTTCTGCATCTTGAATGTGTTTCACATCTTGTGAATGTGCATCACATCTTGAATGTGTTTCCAGTTGTCATGCTTTTCGTTTCAGTGGCAGATTTATTGTGTGTTTTCTTAAAAGAAAATATTTACTTATTGCTTGTGTGGCACGTGGGTGGAGGAGGGCGTATCTTGCCCACCTATCTAAGTACTCTCCTTCAAATGTTCGGAGAGATGGATCAGTTGTGGGAATTGGATAGAAACCCCCTAGGTGCAAAGCTGTGGTAGAAATCGGCCTTCAAGGTTCTAGGTTCAGTAGTGATGACACCAGTCTCCCAAGCCTTTGGGTCTATTGTTGCCCAACCATGCCACTTCCTTTATTGACCAGGTCTTCACTGGCTCTGCTCACTGGAGAACCTAACACAGTAGTAGGGGAACGCCTTGTAGCTTTTACTGCATGGTTAACTTCCCTTTCAGAACTACAGTTTAGGGAACATTTGTGGGTTTATTGATTGATTGACCCATATTGGTATGTAAACGTCTTAGATATGTTATTATGTCAAGCAGTATCAGTATTAATAAACAAATAAATAATATCATGAAAACTTTTAAAACAAAAACAACCCCCGCTCATTCAAGCAACAGCAAAGGCACTGGAAGGGAAAGGGTAGCTGCATACCTTAAGGAAGGAGGGCCATCAAATCCTCACTCTCAAAGCTGGCTCTGGAGTTTGTGGGTGGGTGGTCCTATTCGCACCACCACTGCCTGCCTGTTCACCCATGGAACACTTGATGCTGCGCCTTGCCAGTGTTGCAATTTCTGCACCAAAGGTGGGTAGGCAAGGAAGTCAATGGCAATGATATCTTGTCAAGAAGCAGCAGCAGGTGATCTAGTTCACAGTGAACACAAGGTTTTGGCACCTGCCTGTAGATGCTGGCCCTGCTCCCTCTCTCTTAGTCCAGTGGTGAGACTCTGATGTGAGCAAGACTTCAAGCAAAGGTTGCACAGGGATGGCATGGAGCCTAATTCAACTAAGCAATGCGGTAAGAGTTCCCAAGTTGTCTTCAAGAAGAACCCTAGATTTCTGGCCTCTCTCCTAGTGACTAAATGGAACACGTTTCCTAGAAAATGCAAAATGAACCTCAACTTCAGCCACAATGAAGACCATGAATGGCAATCAAGACACTCGATCCTGATGAGGTTTAGATTGGAGGATCAACGTATGCCATGGTAAGCACAGCAGAAAAAGTAATAGACAAATGTGGATGAGATGCCTACTCCAGATCTCATCCCATGGAAGGTAATAGAGGGAGAGGGCAATGTTTGTAATTAACCATAGTTACAAAAATCACATGCTGGCAAGTATTTGTATCAACAGCTTTATTGCATGAAAAGGAACAGATCCACAGGATATTCATAAAGTTCACAAGTTCTAACCACGGGCAATAGTTAGATTTTCTGCAAAATATCCAAGGAATACAGCTCAACTTCTTGAGGCCAAGGACCAGTGACCTCAAATTCTGCGCTTACTGCTCCTTGAGCTCTGCTTCTGGAAAGAACAGGATCTGCAAATGGGGTGAATATTGACTGAGCAAGGGTGTGGACTGGACATGGAAATACAGAATGGTGTGACAGATATGCCACACGCTTGATGTCTAAGAGCTAAGGATGCTGCTATGCAATGCACAGTGTCTATGTCACTATATTTTGATCCAGAAAGTCTAAAGTTTTACGTGTCGGCCATGCCAATTCCTTTCTGTGCCTTGTACTGGATTTTCAAGATAAAGATGCTCATTTAAATTCACTTAAAATGAAGATTAGTGCACAATATGAAAGTAGGGCAGACAAGGCTTTCTTCAGTGCTCTTTAGGAGATCTCTCCCGTTGGTTGGTTGCAGCAACCTTTAAATATAGAGGCAAAGATTATCCATTTTAGGTTTCAGGATATTGTTAGAGGGGAGATTTAAAAGCCAGACTGCATGTCCTCAATTACACGTGTATGTAAACCCGTATCTGTATATGCACTGAACAACAGGAATGTTTTTGCATCTTTTTCAAAATAGTGGCATGCACACAGTGGATTGCATGCTGTAGTTAGACAAAATGGAGAAACTAGCTCAACTCAAGAACATCAACCGGGTGACCATATGAAAAGGAGGACAGGGCTCCTGTATCTTTAACAGTAATGTAGAAAAGGGAATTTCAGCAGGTGTCAATTGAAGTGGGTGAAATTCCCTCCTCATCACAACAGTTAAAGCTACACTAGCTATAGTAGAGTGGCCAGATACAAAAGAGGGCAGGGCTTCTGCAGCTTTAACTGTTGTGATGAAGAGGGAATTTCAGCCTCTTCAATTGACACCTGCTGAAATTCCCTTTTCTACATTACTGTTAAAGATACAGGAGCCCTGTCCTCCTTTTCATATGGTCACCCTAATCAACCCAGCTTCCATGTTAAGAATACATGTTTTTTATTTTACTGCAAATATTTACAAGGGGGGAAAAGCTTGGTTAGAGCACTGGACTAGCAGCATATTTTCTTGTGGTCTTAAATAGAGTTATAGAGCAGAGGTGGTGGATTACTTTGGCAAATAAGGAGCAAGCAAGGTACTAGTGCAATAGCGGGATGGTCTTTTGAGGCCGAGATTCGACGGGAGAAGCTCAAGTTTCAATAGCACAGGTTGGTCACATGAGGGGCGGAGCAGACAGATACGTAGCTCCATCACACCGGGGGTTGACACACTACCTACCTTCGCTTCTCAGCCAGTGTTTTTGTTCCTCAGTTACTTCCTCTTTTCAAAAGAGGAAGTACACAACGAGAACGAGGCCCATTGAGTCTGCTATTCTAATGGCGCTGCTTCTCCTGCACACAGCAGGACTTAAAGAGGGTGTTTTTTTGTCACACGAGGAAGGCCAGAAGGCGCACGGGAGGCAGATGATGTCATGTGAGTGACCTGAGCAAACTCTGTGAGTGCCCAGTATAATGAGCATGCAATAAAATGCACGTTGGATGGAGCTCTTAGAGTGATATCAGGAAAAAAAGAGAAGAAAATCAGAATAGATCTATTTACCTGTTTCAGAGGAGAGACAAGTAAAGGGCTTCAGTTTCTAGTTGTTCACAGAGGAGGTGGCTAGGTGGAGCATGACACCTAGCTTGAGAGCTGGCAAGCTTCAACAAAGTGCCCTTGGTTGTAGGAAGGGTAAACCACCGAGCTTAGAGCCAACTGTCCTTAATGTCCTGCTATTTGCTCCCTCTGTGAGGCACAGGTTCCCTGGATCTCCAAATGATGCCCAAAGGTCTTTAGCTCCATATTCCATTTGAAAGGGAAGAGAAGTATAAACATAAAGCCTAGCTTTAATGAATTGGCAAAGGTTAGTCACAACTGCATCCCACCCCACTTCATCCCATCTCTGGACTTAGTCACAGCTACCTTTTGCTGGGTTGTGCCCATTATCTTTTACTATGCTGCAAGATATACAGGATTGTATCAACTTGTGTCCATGTACCCGCGGAATGAGTTTCCCCCTCCTCCAGGAAGCTTTCCGTACACCCCCAATCTGCTCCAGATGTTTGTGGGGAGGAGAAGGGGAATTTCTGTTGCATGAGTGGAAATCCATTTTGTGCAACGTTTGATGGAACCCATAGTGTTGGGTCTAGACTGAACTATGCTTGACCCATTGAATGAGTAGACCCAATGAAATTAATAGGACTTGCGTTTAGTCATGACTCAATTAGGTCTCATTGACTTAGGCCTCCTCAAAGCATACCTTGATCTTTAGATAGGGGACTTCCCCCCACCCCAAATACTGCATAATTTTTATGTTGAGCGTGCTAAATTACTAGGCACCTCCATCCGTACAATATGTAGCAGTGCATACAGTAAATATGGCAATAATGATAAACAGTTTATCCATTATTTAGCTGACCTTCCCGGGTTGGGTTCTCCATTTATATTGCTGCAGCCCTATAAAAGTGTGCGAATATGATTCTCCTTCTTCCCCCTTCCCCACCAAACCTGGCATTTTTAATCCACCTCCTTTCTGCATTTCAGAGTTGGAATGCAATCATAAAAGTTAACGCAGCTCTTCATAGGGTTCCTCTTTCTGTAAGTGTGAGCTTCATAATGGAGATTTAGTGGGCTGTAAACAGGATGTCGAGCGGTGCCCTCCGTCAAAAATTAATGATGGCAATGGAGATTAAATCATTCTTCCATGAAACTGCAGCGCGTAATGCTGGGAGAGGTTTGCAAGCCAGCCGAAAATAGTCTGTTCCCCTAGGGGCAGCCCCAAGGGATTGCTGCTGTCTACTCTCTCGCTCCCTGCAGAAGCTTCACTCTGCCCACAAAGGGGAGCAGTTTCTAAATCCTGCTGAAATTCAGAACAATCTTTTTAAGTCATTCCAAGTGGGAGCATTTCATATGCACCTTGAAATATTCCTCCTCCTCCTCCTCCTCTCATGTATATGGGTTACGGCTGCCTTGATTACTTTGGACTGGTCGATCACTAGGGACATGCCTGATGGGACTTTGGGATTTGGCAAAAGAATGTAATGGTTCTCAGTGACTGGGGGTTGCCCCCCTCCCTTAAATCAGCAATTTACCTGCAGAGGTGGGATCTGGGACCCTTGCACAAGGTGCGGGAGGGTTGGTGGGAAAGAGAGAGAGAGAGAGATGGCCATTTTTGAATGGAGAGGAAATGAGAGAGCCTGAGTTACTTGGAAAATTGGAGCCTGAAAAGAAACTGGAGGGCTGGGACTACCCAAATTGCTTTCTGGGAATCTAGTGCAGGACTTTCGACTGTGCTGTCTGATTGCAGAAGTGTATTTGTCTCTACTGTATGGCTTTGCTTGTCTATTTGTAATTAAAGCCGATATTTAAAAGCTCTCATAAAGATTCATCCAAAGGAAATTGAATTGCCTAAGACCTGGTTATCCAAAGGTCCATCTTCTATTGGTTGAAACTGTCTGAGCCCTTTCTTAGTCACCTGGGGCCTCTCTTTGGGTCTCCCTATCATCAACGTGAAGTGGGTGATGAGAACACTGTCTCAGCCATGGCCTCCTTTGTATGGAATGTTGACCTAGTGCTATTGCCAACTTCGATATCTTTCTGATGCCAAGTAAAACCTTTTTTATTTTTAAACTGCCTAGATATTCCAACATGTTTTATAGCTAGTCACCTCTCTCTCTCTCTCTGGCTTTAGCTAGACCTACCTGATAATCCAGGATGGAGGAGGGAAGATCTCGCGTTGTGATTAACGTGAGATCCCGCCTCCGTTTACACGTGAGGCGTGACAACCTCAGGAAGAGAGGCATCGCGTTCGCCATTTTTTAATTTTTAAAGGAAGAGGAGCGCACGAACGCTCATGCGCTAAAGTTAGGTGCTTTAAAAAATAATAATATCATTTCCCCGCTCTCCCCACCCTACCCTCAATGGGTGCAGCTCCCAGCTCTGTGCGAGGAATCGCACGGAGCCAGGTCAAACCGCGGCAACAGGCCACACGTTCCGTGGTCTTGGGCTCAGCCCGAGACCGCGGAAAAAGTGGGCCCAAAGTGGAGGGCTCTGTTGCTGAGGGAGTTTGGTGTCACTGTTCTAAGAGGTTTTAGTAATAAAAGAATCCAGCAATGAAAAGACTCTGATGTTATTGCCTGATAGTCTAAAGGCAAGTGGCAGGATGAGCAGGTAAGCTCACCCGTATGGTCCCTATGCCTGAGGGATACTACAGGCTCTATCCCAGGGCCAGGGAGGGATCATACCTCCCTGATCCCGGGATCCCCTGTGAGTTATGTGGACGCACAGGGACAATGCCGGAGTTTGCCCCGTGATAAAGTCTGGTCTAGCTAAGGCCTCTCTCTCTCTCTCTCTCTCTCTCTCTCTCTCTCTCTTTGTGTGTGTGTGTGTGTTTATGGCTTCCTTGATTGTATGAGTTTACTGGAGTTATGCTGATTTTTACACAGCCATTTGTTATTTTAATGCTTCTAACATATGTTGCCCTGTGATTCTTGCACTGAAGGGCAGTGTATACATTTATGAAATAATTAATAAGTAAATCTTATATTAGTGCCCTGGAACGTCTCACTTCATAGGGAAGTGAGGAAGTCCTGACATTTCATCATACTTTGTGTGACTGCTTACTCTAGAAATAACACCCGTTGTTCACCCACTCTTCACAGTTCAACCACACACCGTCATTAGCAAATGATTGACCTGACATGTTTTCCCCATATTCCTTCCATGTCTTTTTAGACTTCAGAAAATCTGGCTTTTTAATAAAACACAGCACAATCTCCACAAATGTAGACAAGCCTTAGCAGGTGTCTTCTGACTTCTCAGAAAGAGGTATAGCGATATATCGAGAAAGTGAACCCATCCCCACTTCACACATCTCTTTCCCTATCCTTCGCTCTAGCACTCAGCACCCTGTCCAGTTGGTGCCTTTTGTACAAGAGGGTAGATGAGAAAGATGAATCTGTCTCCCACCTGCCCTCTGTGTGCAAGATCTTACCCTGAGCACCCACCCTCCATTTGAGGGTGTCATGCTTTTGAGTCAGGAATTAATTAAGCAGCTCAGGGTGAATCTATCTAAGGCTGTTGCTTCCATCTCTGCTACCTTTAGACTCCTCTGCCCGCATTCTACCAGTGACCGTTTGCCAGGTCAAGCCCACTTGCTGGCAGAATCCAAGTTCCTAATGTAGCAGCTGCCTAATCTAGAGGGTTTTCTTCATTTCCTTTTTTAGTTGTGCAATAAAGATTTTTTTTATTTAAAACTTTTTTTTAAAGAGGCTGTTCTTTATTTTAATTATTATTGCATTTATATCCTGCCTTTTTTCCTCCAAGGAACCCAAGGCGGCGTACATAATCCTCCTCCTCTCCATTTTATCCTCACAACAATAACCCTGTGAGGTAGGTTGGGCTGAGAGTGTGTGACTGGCCCAAAGTCACCCAGAGGGTTTCCATGGCTGAGTGGGGACTAGAACCCGGATCTCCTGACTCCTAGTCCGACACTTTGGCCACTATACCACACTGGTTCTTAGTTACAAGAAGTTTGGAGAGGCACTTGTATGCATGCTGCAAACCTGCTCATTATCTGTCTCGGTGGAGGATCATCTCTTCCACCCTTGTTTTGTATTTTGCATGGAGGATTAGAGATTATTATCGGGGTAATTGCTTACCCAAAAATATAGCAGAGTGCGAAATAGCAGCAGCGTAGAGTCTGGAAATGGTTTCAGCTTGCATTTAGGAACAAAAAGAAGCACTCACGGTCTTTGGTCAGTAAGAAGCTTTACTGACACTAAATAAATTACTTACAGAATAAATGGTCATATATACAGTCCTTTCACAGTACAGCAACAACGTAGCAGTATAACATCAGCAGTAAGTTCCAGCAGTAAGTTCCAGCAGTAAGTTCCAGCAGTAAGTTCCAGCAGTAAGAAGCCATACAACATGGACTTCTTAAATACACTTTTCTCCTTGGCCCAATTAACCAATAGTCTCTTCATCTTGTACATCTCGTACCGCACGTAGGCCAGGGAAGAATCTGCTTCATACTGGACTTCTCCTGGCAGAGACAATCTGGCCAAGGACATCTTTTTAACTCTTTAGAGTCCTTTTCCTTCTGTGGTTAAAAACCTAACCACAACACCCTTTCATTTTTAACTACAGAAAAAATACAATTTACATTTCATTACATTTCACCTGTAAGAAATCAACTTTACATGTTTACAACAATCCCAACATTGTGTACATTTCTCTGTGTGTTACATTTCCCAGAGACTTCAGTTTCAACCCTTCCTGCAGCTTTGGGCTGAGTTTTCTTGAATGTGGTCTTGGGAACTCCCTGCCACCAGTAGACGAACCACTAGCTCCACAATCATGTACTCTTTTGCTTGCCCCTTTGCATACAGACACGTGTGTTTGAAAACACCCCCTTTCAGTTTTCGCTGCCTGAAAACACTTTTCTTGCTCTTGTTCAGACAATTTCAACACATCACTGTAACTCTCAGGTTCAGACTTCACACAACACACACTGAATTCATCTGAATACTTTAAAGGTGGAATTCCTTTGTTTTTTCTTTGTGAACGAAGAGGTACACTGGAAATTTCTTCCTCCCTTTCATTTCCCTCCTCCCTTCCACTTTTGGGAGTGGAAACACTCTTCTCAGAGATGTGAGGGCTCTGAGAAGTTAACCCCTGAGTTACTGTTTTCTCCTGGTTGTTCACAGTTTCTAACAGAATTTGGGAACCTTGAATCCTGTCCCAACCTGCCTCCTGAAAAGTAGCAGACCTAGAAACAACCACCTTCCCATGACTTAGGGAAAAACGCCAAGATTTGGATTGCATGCCAGAATAACCCACAAAACGTAACTTCACAGACTTGGTTTCACCTTTAGATCTTTTGGACTTTGGGATATGCACGTATGCCCAAGACCCCCATGTTCTCAAGTGAGACAAATCTGGCTTTGAACCAAAAAGTAAACAGTAAGGCGAACTGCCTGTAACCCTGCTCCAGGTTCTATTACACAGATAGTTTGCGGTTAAAAATGCTTCTCCCCACAAATCTTGCTCAGCGTTTGCATCAGCCATTAGAGAATCTTTCTTCATTTGAAGTACTCCAATTCTTCTCTCAATTGACCCATTTTGAAAAGGAGTTTGGGGATCTATTAACCTGTGTGTGATTCCTGTCTTCCTAAACCACTCACAGAACCTTCCAGAAACAAACTCACCCCCACGGTCCGACTGCACAGAAATAATGGGCTTGTTAAAGAACTTTTCCGCCCAAGTTTTCCAATCCCTAAAAGTTTCAAAAGCTTCTGATTTTTGCTTCAGTAAATAACACCAACTAAAGCGTGTGTAATCATCCAGAATTACAAGCACGTAACTGGATCCCCCTTGTGTAGGCGTGAATGGCCCTACCAAGTCAATAAACACCAGTTCAAAAGGCTTTTGTGACACCCTGTCACTTTTCCTGCAGATGTTCTGCACCCGGGATTTGGTCTGATGACAGATTGAACAATCCAAGAAATTTTTACAGTTTCGCAAGCTTAACCCTGTACACACTTGAGGCATGTGACTTAACACTTTAAAACTTGCATGACCTAAACGCCTGTGCAACTCATGAACACAATTTTTATGGTCTGGCACGTTACCAGTTTGTGCCACCCTTTCTTTACCTGCACCCATGTAAAACAGTCCATTTTTAACATGTCCCAGTGCCACATTTTGTCCATCCTTAATCACTTGGCACTCATCCTTCTGAAACGTAACAACGTATCCTTCAGACGTTAGAGCACTAACAGAAAGGAGACAAAAATCTAAATCTGGAACATACAGAACCTGTTCACACTCCTTTTGCAGACATGGAACGTAGCAACAGCCAATTCCTTCCACCCTCGACGTTCGTCCATCTGCAAGCGTGATTGACTTCACCTTGCTTGGTTCCAACTTCCGAAACGCCTCTGGATTATTAGAAATTGTTCTGGACGACGCAGAATCAATCAGCCAAACCTCTTGGGCCTCGTTACACCTCACTGTGGCTGAAACAAATGCATTCGAGCATTCCTTCTCCTCTCCAGCCTGTGTAACTCCCTTCTTCCTCTTTTTACAGAAGCGTTTGATATGACCCGGCTGTTTGCAAAAATAACACTTTCTTATTGCAACTGCGGTTCTCTCCACACTGTTGTCTTGGAAACACTTATCTCTCTGCATTCTTTCTCTGCTGCCAAGGGCTGACTGCTTAACCCTTTCCTGGCAGTTTTCCTCCTTCCTGGAAAGACGCCGTTTCTCTTCTTGGAGCAAACGACCCGTCAAATAATGAAGAGTGAGTTCATCAGTCTTCATACTTTCCAGACTGGTTGTCAGAATGTCCCAGCTTTGAGGCAACGACCCCAAAATCAGGTAGCACTTATGCTCTTCCGTAAAAACGATTCCGACCTCCTGCAACTGGACAAATAGAGATCTCACCTGTTGGAGATGATTTGCCAAACTTCCAGCCTCCTCCAACTTTAACCGATACAGCTCTCTGGTGAGGCTCAGCCGTGTGCTTGCCGACGCACGCACATAAATCTGTCTCAGCGCATTCCAGCTGTCTCTTGCCGTCTCATCTCTGTTGATATGGACAATTTGCGAGTCCTCCATACTCAAGACAATGTTTGCTTTGGCCCTTTCATTCTGCTCTTCCCACACTTGTGCTTCTTGAGCAGTCTGACCAACCGGCCTCGGGACACTCACGACGTTCCAACATCTGTCCCGCTTCAAAAACATTTCCATCTTGAATGACCACGTTAAGTAATTTCTCTCATTCAGCCGTTCCACCGGAATACTGGATGCCATCTGAACCTGGGCCATCCTCACCGGCTGGGCTGGAGCGCGACTCACACTGGATACAGACCCGTCTGAGCTCGATGAACTGCCTGAGCTCGACTCCGTCTTTCCCTCCAGCGTTCCTTTGCTCTCAAGCTTTCCAGCAACCAAAAATTATGCCTTCCAGACTTTCTCTGGGCGCATAACCTATCGGGGTAATTGCTTACCCAAAAATATAGCAGAGTGCGAAATAGCAGCAGCGTAGAGTCTGGAAATGGTTTCAGCTTGCATTTAGGAACAAAAAGAAGCACTCACGGTCTTTGGTCAGTAAGAAGCTTTACTGACACTAAATAAATTACTTACAGAATAAATGGTCATATATACAGTCCTTTCACAGTACAGCAACAACGTAGCAGTATAACATCAGCAGTAAGTTCCAGCAGTAAGTTCCAGCAGTAAGTTCCAGCAGTAAGTTCCAGCAGTAAGAAGCCATACAACATGGACTTCTTAAATACACTTTTCTCCTTGGCCCAATTAACCAATAGTCTCTTCATCTTGTACATCTCGTACCGCACGTAGGCCAGGGAAGAATCTGCTTCATACTGGACTTCTCCTGGCAGAGACAATCTGGCCAAGGACATCTTTTTAACTCTTTAGAGTCCTTTTCCTTCTGTGGTTAAAAACCTAACCACAACAATTATCAACTGTGGTCTGTTTTCTGCATTCCACAACTCTTTGCAGGAACTCCCTACAAAGCAAAAGGGGTTCCTTTCCTATTCCTCCAGGAGGGTCATTCTAGCAGCAACAGCCCTGGGCAACATGAAGTGATCAGCTGAATTTTAGCCAGGGTACGTCCCAAATTGGGCTTAACCAGCCAGTAAGGAGGAGGGCACCATGGACTGTAAAGGCAGCAGAGAGCTAAATTTCCCCACCCATATGGCTATATTACACCCACTAGCTTTGCACCTTGGATAGCTCCTTTAGCGTTTGGACTGGTTCTGACTGAAATCCAGAATGGATTCACCGCCCTACTTGACATCAGAGCCACCGGCCCCCATTTCCCAGTAGTGTGGATGGAACATCGCTGAAGGCTTATATACAAAAAGCACAGAACGTTGATATACAAAAAGCACATTAACCAGAAGAATGAACAATGAATGGTTACCATAAGAAGCTGGCCATCTGGAAGCACCCTGTGATTCAGAAATAAGATGAAGGAAGACTGTGTGCAGAGCCCTCAAGAGTCCACCTCCGTTGGTTGAGTCTTCCCTCACGAGTCTTCCCACCACCGACCATTATAATGATGGGCATTTTGTTTTTGGCTACCTGCAGAAATCCCCTACCTGGATGTGCAGTTTTGCCCCGTTTGGTGCTAACTATCCAGTGCCAGGAAACCCATTCATCTTAGTCTCCGTAAAGATCCACTCTGATTGTCTGCACAACTTGTGGGTAGATGAGAGGCATATGCAAAATGAAAGTATTTATACATTTGTTTTAAGGACTTGACCTGAAAATGTAGGTATAGTCTTGATACATTACAGGTATCCCGATAGAAGAAAAATAATAATCTCCTTGGACTTGTGCCGGTGTTGGTTATGTTCCTTTTCTAGTTGTTATGCACAGGATAAATCAGACTTCTGGTGCTTCCAGATGGAGGGCTCCTAGGGCGTCCTAATCAAAAGATATTGTGCAGCTTTTCTGTCTTCCTCCTTAACAGGTGTGTGTGTGTGTGTGTGTGTGTGTGTGTGTGTGTGTATGCAGGGCCGGGCAAAGCTGATAATAGGCCCAGGCCAGATGGGAAATGTAGGCCCCATTTCAAACTGTATGTTTTAATCAGTTCTAAATACATATGAACTAGAACGATTTATAAAAAAAGGTAGTGGCAAGCACTTTTATTCAAGACGTATATAAGACATCACTTCTTCACATTCAGAAATGCTTTATGTGCTTTTGTCTCATCTCTGCTGGAGATGGGGGGTGAAGACACTTTGGCTTTTTGGCTGTCTCAAAATGGAGTCAGTAGTGCTCACTCACAGGAGAGCTACTTTGTAACAAATCTTTACCAAAGCCTCCCCCTTTGCCTCTACCAGGGGGACTCGGTGTAGCCCCCCTCAAAATCATAGGCCCATGCCAACTGGCCCCACTGGCCCCCCTCTGCCCAGTCGTGTGTGTGTGTGTGCGTGTGTGTGTGTGTGTGTGAGAGAGAGAGAGAGAGAGAGAGGAGAAGAAGAAGAAGAAGAAGAAGAAGAAGAAGAAGAAGAAGAAGAAGAAGAAGAAGAAGAAGAAGAAGAAGAAGAAGAAGAAGAAGAAGATGATTTGGGAAAACACTAGAACATTACAACTGAGCATTACCCAGTTGTAATAGCCACCTAAATCATGTCTCTCCTAGTGATACCACTAGATGGCATCATATCTCTGAAGATTTCCAGATGAATGATGCTAAGCCTGGTGTAGAGGATTCCCAAAGCAAGCTTGTTTCCCAAGCTGATTTTTCAGATTATCGTCCTGTAAAGATGTAAACAATAATACACAAACACGCAGGCACATCTTGTGGGGTGTGCAAGGATGTGGCTGATTGCTAGTTCTGTTCCAGATATTATGAAATGACATCTTCTGTAGATCACAGTTTTGCACCTTTTAATTCTCTTACACAAAAGAACTGCTGGGAGAGGTTAATTGAGCCGGGCGGGGGAATCATTTCCTTATCGTGGTCACCTTCTTAGCTCTAGCAGTTCTGGGCTAGATTTCCAAACAGTAGCAAGCTCTTATCATATGAAGCATCTAATGGAAGTACTCCTCTTTTTATTTTTATTTTTTTTATTATTATACCTCTTTGTCTTCTTGTGTGGATTTTCCTGAGGCAGGGTGGGGGGGGGGGGAATCTTGGTTGCCCTGGGCAATTTGGCTGTAGAAAAACACTCCTTTTCAGGTTGACTTTTTAAAAGCCCAATGTTCAAGAGGTTTACATATCTGAGTACTCTTGGGATATACTGGAAACATTTTTAAAAAATACAACTTCAGGAATATCTCTGTAGACGCAGGATATATCCCTTGATAAAGATGCATTGAGTGATTATTATACTGATATTTTTCTTGAGACTATTGGCTAGGTGATCAGGCCAGTTCCTGCAGTACTGTCACTTGTGGGTGTTAGCAATAGCATAAACTACCTTTTAAGTGCAATGTTAGAGTCTTGTATACATGAGTGTTTTATTTTGTGGCTGATGATCAAAGCAAACACAGTATGGAAAATCCCCTGCTGGTCTTTTTTTTTATTATTATTATAAAACCCATGTCGTTGCACTGAAAACCAGAGATGGGCGGTTCACCTTTCTTCCTGTGCTATTTCCCACATCTAAACCCCCCTCCTGAAGCTAATATTAGCTCTGTAGAGGATAACATAGAGGTACCATGCAGACACCTGAGTGTTTTCTCTGTCAGAACTAATAGCAGCTTCAGGGGGCAATTCAGATTGGGATAACAGCCAGGAAGAGGGAAAGGATTTATATTTTATTTATTTAAAATATTTATGTCCCATCTCTCATCCTGATTTCTGCGGTGGCTTGCAATATAGTTGTTTCCCACATTGCTCCTAGCATCGTACAAAATGCCTAATTCCGGGACTGGCAACCTGGGGGGAATCTACACTATTGCTTTTAATGCGCTTTGAAAACGTTTTGAAACCTGTATATGCAGTGTGTCCTGGGCCCCAACAGTTGTCAAAACTGTTATAAAGCGCTTTAAAGCAGTAGTGTAGATCCCCCCTGGTGCCCTCCAGAGGTTTTGGACTACAATGCCCAGCAGCCCCAGCAGCCAGAATGGTCAATGGTAAGGGATTATGGAAGTTGTAGTCCAAAAAATCTGAAGGATAGCAGGTTGCCTCTCCCTGAACCAAGTGGTTGGGCTTCCTTGTGTATTTATATCACCGACAAGCCACGCTCACCCTGGCTCCGTTGCTTCTGTTGCTTATTGTACACACACAGAAGCTCACCCACATGGGTGGAAGTTTTTATATATTCCTAAGAGCAAAATAGGAGCTGCCATGTGACACAGAAGGGTGTAAAAGGAGCTTTAGGTGGTTTCCACGCTTGTACCCTATTAATACTGCTGGGGCATGATTTTCTCTTAGCGGAGATACACTTTCAACATGGTTCATGGGTAAATCCACCCAACTATTTTACTTCATTTCTTTTTAGCTTCTCTGATTATCTAGTAAAGATTTCTATTTACTTCACACACACACACACACACACACACACACACACACACACACATCCTTTTTGTGTGTGGCCCTAACGTGGTTCTCATTTCCTCCTCCTCTGGCTTTCAGTAAAAATTTAACACTGGATTTGTGACATTGCAATTATTAACATGGCAACAGATTATAGACTCATAAAAACATGATTGCACTGACTTTTCTGCAGGATTAAACAGAAGGGAAAAGGCGATGCTTATGGAAGGCAACACTCCTCTTCCTACTCTCAGTCTGAGCATATTATAAAGTTGGGTTAAACAACCGGCCAGAGGAGGAAGAAAAAATCCCAGCCACTAATCCTCTTGTGCCTTAAAGGATTGTCTTGTCTATAGCAATACCAGACCATCACCCAACAATCAGTTCCAATGGGCGCAACCACACCTGAGGGGCATCACCACTGAGGATAGTGCTTTCTGTAAACACACACACACAAGTATGCATCCTTCATCCACTGAGCTGACCATCAGATGTATTTTCTCTGTCAGTCCTTAGCTTTCAGTTCAATAGCACTAATGCTGTATTTGCCATAGAACACCCTTGCAGAAAACTTTGTTTGCTGTGGGGATTAACTTTTCCCACCCCACAGCTGCAATGCCACAGGGTTTTAAGGGAACGCGGAGTCAAAGCGCCACGAAGACAGCCCCACTCATGAATTCACTGAACACTAATAATATATCGTTCTGTCTCTTCAACTAGCATGCATTGTGCAAGTGTCACCTGAATCTTCTTGGCAGTAATGTAAGGAACATTCTTCCTTGCAGCTGACCTTAGTAGGCCGGCTGACTTTGTTTGTAATATTGACTTTTAAAGCGCTAAATGGCTTGGGACCTCAATACTTGAGGGAGCGCCTCTCCTTATATATGCCCGTCGGAGACTTGAGATCTGTTGGAGGAGCCCTCCTCCGCATCCCACCAATGCAACACATACTCTATGGTGGGACGTGGGAGAGGGCTTTCTCTGTGGTAGCACCCCGACTGTAGAATGCCTTCCCCTTGGAGGCCCGACTGGTGCCAACGCTGACTTTATTCCGGCACCAAGTAAAAACATGGCTCTTTAATAAAGCCTTTAATGGTTAGATTCATCTGGTTTGCACATCATTTTAACTGTTTTAATTGTTTTTACTGCATTTAAATTATATATCAGTTTTAACTTGATTAATGGTTTCATTTGTTCTGAACTGTGTGTATTTATTGTTTTATATTGTATGATTTTATCTGTACGCCTCCCTGAGATCCTAGTGATATAGGGCGGGATACAAATGTTTTACATAAATAAATAAATAAATTTATATTGTATATATTTTATATTATATATATTTATCTGACTTCTTGTAATAAAGTTTGCTTTTTAAACCAAAATGATTTTATTTAGGCTTTTAGTAGCAGTAGTTTTTAATGTCATCTGTATAGTTTCTTCCTCTTCTCCGTATGTTTGTACTTTTGCTTCTTTTACAAAATACTGATTATTATTTTTTAAAGAAACTGGATGGTTTTATTCTTTTATAGCTTTTACAAGGTTTTATTCACTGAAATGTGTGTGAAGCTATTTGCTTTGTATAATTGCTATCTTCTCCAGATTGGCCCTAACGAAGAAGCCTCCATCTCCGAAAAGCATCAGGCTTAAATAAACAAGTTTCTCTTTGGCACCTCTGAGAACTGTTCTCATCGGCTTTCTGTTCAGGTGCCTCCCTTCTAGTTTTTCTTTACTTGTGGAAATTACCATTGCTCCAGTCTGCATAAACTTCAAGGATATTTTGTATAGCTTAGAACCATTTATTGCATAATGACTTCATTGCAGTATTTTTTTAAAAAAGTTTTTAATTAATCAGTGCTTTCCAGCCAGTGTGCCTATTGTATTCTTTTCTGTTGCAACATGAAAATGTCCATCACTCCTTTGTTGTTCCATCTGATTTTATATTAAAACATGCCAAAATAGGCTGACCGTATGAAAAGGAGGTCAGGCAGTTGTATAGAAACAGGAATTTCAGAAGGTGTTGTTTGTATGTGTGCAACACCTGATAAAATTCTGTCTTCCTCACAACAGTTAAAACTGCAGGAGCCCTGCCCTCTTTTGTATTTGGTCACTCTAGTATAACTAGAGACAAAAGTGTGCAGGGCTCCTGCAGCTTTATCAGTCATATAGAAACAGGAATTTCAGCAAGTGTCATTTGTATGCATGCAGCATTTGATGAAATTCCCTTTTCATCACAACAGTTAAAGTTGCAGGAGCCCTGCCCGCTTTTGTATTTGGTCACTCTAGTATAACTAGAGACAAAAGCGGGCAGGGTTCCTGCAGCTTTAACTGCTGTGATGAAGAGGGACTTTCACCAGGTGCTGCATACAAATGACACCTGCTGAAATTCCCTGTTCTATTCAACTGTTAAACATACAGGAGCCCTGTCCTCCTTTTCATATGGTTATTAAAAATGATTGGTAATAAATAGTTACAGAACCAAATTAAATACCTTTTTACATATAATATCAAATGGACTGTATATATCATCCTATATTCACACAAATCACTATACATAGGGGTGACTACACAGGTTGTTAAGACTCCCATCTGTGAACATAACAGTTGTGTGTTAGAACAGGTAAAGTTCAGGCACCCTGGTCAAGCATATTTCCAGCAATATACGATGAAATTGATGAAAAACAGCTGAGATTCTGGTGTGTAGAACATATATAATTCCAGGAGGAAAGAGCTATACAACCAGCTAAGTAAGAGGGAGATCTATTGGGTTTTTGAACTAAATATGCATGCGCCTAGTAGCCTCATTGATATTACTTGGAAATTTGAGTTAAAGTTAGTTCCTTATTCTTCGCAAACTTTACACTTCTTAAACCCTCATTAAAGATGGAGTTTCTCCCCTTCTAACCATGTTCATTTGTATGGCATGTATTATATGGTCTGTTGTTACGTTTTAGTGGCATCAAGGTTTTAGGAAAGTTAAGCAGTGTGCTTCTTTCTCGAAGAGACAAAGTCTTTTTGTAATTTATTTGGCCTATTTTCTTCTGGAATTGGCCAATTTGTAAATACATTTCAGAAGGGCAGGAGGATTGATAGTGGAGATTGTTTCCCTGAAGGTAGATGGAAATCTAAGTGGTGAGTTCCCCAGATGGGATACATTAAGATTCTTACTATGTGGGGAAAGCCCCCAAATTAATCTGGTTTAATTTAATTTGAATGTAAACTTTTCATTTAGACCCTATAGCTCTGAACAGAGGGATATTTCACAGTAAAGTATTATGTGAAGTAAAGTTGATGGGATCTCTGGAAACAAATCAGGAAGGACTAGTCAGATTAGGTTTGCCATATGTCCCGGAAAACTGGGAATGTCCCAATTTCCAGGAGATTCTGAACTGTCCCAACCGGCCGGGCAAGAATCCCAGATTCCTGGTCCAGTTGGCTGGAGAAATTCTGACCTCCAAAATGGTGCCTTGAGCCTGTTCAGTGGAGCAGTGGCAGCAGAGAAAAAGACGCATCAATCTGGCGCCTTTCCCAGAGCATCACTGCTCCTCCACAGGCTTATCTGAGTCTCTCACCGTGACTCACCTTATTGCGCCTGCGGATGCGTAGAAGAGGAACAACAGCGAGGAAAGGCGCACGTGCTCTCCTCAGGCTGCCTGAGTCCCATGCAATGCAAAGGAGTTTGGTGAGCTTGGCAGGTTGTGGTCAGATCTTTAGGGTAAGCGCGGGGCAGAGCTGCTGGGTTATTTGTGGGGTGAGAAAGAGAGTTTTGTGGGGGACAGGAGGGAGGGAGCAAGTGGGGACGAGGGGGTGAAGGAGAGGAAAGGAGAGAGGGGAGAAAGGAAAGAAAAATCACTCCCCCCAAAATCACCCTTCAACAATCCACGTCCTTGGATTTGGGTTGCAAGCTGCAAATCTGTTACTTGGAAGTAAGTTGCAGTGAATTTAAGGTGTCTGGTTTTACAGTAGTTGATGTTTTAATTGAAAAATGGGGCTTTGTAAAAATGGGGCTTTCCCTAGATCTTTAGATATTGCTCAGTTCTTTAAAAAAAAACTAGCCCCCTCTCCCCCCCCCAAAAAAAAACCTGTCCCGGTTTTGTGGATTCAGAATATGGCAACCCTAAGTAAGATGGAAAATCAATATTATTTTTTGCACTTTATTTAAAAAAGAAGAAGGAAAAGCATTTGCCCTGAATAGTGCTAGTTTGAATATTGGGTTCTCTGGATCCACGCTGAAGCAGCCCTTTGAAGGTTTGTAAATCTGCCACTGAAGAAGACTATCTGGTTAAAACACTTTTGGCAATTTTAATAGATTTCCCTTGTAATCTGAGATTGAAAATTTGTAACAGGGGCATCACATGTTTTATGTGACTTCAATGCATTTTCTATATTATTGTGAATTTTAAAATTAGCTTATTTTTAATTTACCTATGCCTGTACCTTTTGTTAAGTTGTAACTATGTTTTAATGATATAGTACTGATCTCTTGTGTAAAATTTCCAAAATCTTTCCTGGTTTCTTATTTTTCTTTGGTTTAAATTGCTCAGGAAAATTACATCTTCTGTTTGATCTTGGGCACACCACACAATAACAGTTTGTTTTAAGTTGCACTTGTCTGTATTATAACAGAATGGGAAGAGAGAATTATTATTATTATTATTATTATTATTATTATTATTTATTTATTTATTTATTTATATAGCACCATTAATGTACATGGTGCTGTACAGAGTAAAACAATAAATAGCAAGACTGAATGCATGATTTATGCTGTATTGGCTAAGAGAGCAATCCTATGCTCAACAGATAGTGGGCATGTCTAGATGAGAGCTTATCCCAGAGATCACCCTGGAATCGTCCCTATGCGTCCACATGACGCACAGGGGATCTCGGGGGCAGGGAGAGATGATACCTCTCTTTCCCTGGGATTACCGGGACAACTTTAATCCCGACTTTTCCTGCGGTCTCGGAATTATCCCGAGACTGTGGGAGGTGTGGGCAGCCATCCAGGTTGTCTAGGCTCCTCACGAGTAAACAGGAGGAGCCAGGAAGTGGGCATGGGGCACAGAGCTCTTCAGGAGCTCTGTGCCCATCGCGGGTGAGAGGGGGGAGTGGGATCTTTTAAAAAAAGAAAAAGAAAACACTTACCTTTTCGATGGAGCGCTCATGCGCTCATCTTCAATAAAAACAAAAAACAAAATGGTGGGCGCGATGTCCTCCTTCCTCTCGGGACATCATGCGCCGCATGTAGACTGAGGGGGAGGATCTTGCGATCACCATATCGTGAGATCCTCCCTTTCCCCTCCCTAGGTGTAGATATGCCCAGTGTCATAGGGGGCATAGTTCAGCTTCCTATCTCTGAGCTTGTAGACAGGAAACTGTGCTCCCCAGCCTTTCCTCATTTGAGGTAACAAACACAAGGACAATGTCAAAGACACAGGGAATATTATAGTGCCTAGAGTGAGCCATAGTGTACATCTTTCTTCAGTCATGATGGAAGCACAGTAATGCATCCATTGGTGCACATCCAGCAGCGTTCTCACATTCAAGGATTTCACTGACATGCCGGTACTCTTTTTCCCCCTTTAAATTTATTATACAGCTAACAAAACACACACAAAAAGGACATCATCAAATGGACAATGAAAAAAAAAGTTACTGAACTATACACACAAAATTCTTCCGAAAGGTAAATAGCTTTGTATAAAGCTCGTACCTTTATTCTTAACCTTCTATGAGTTATATAGAGATGGAGATCATTGTTAGTACACCAGATCTTTCCATAAATTTACACAAGATGTTGATATACTGAATTCATCAGTATTCCTACTAGCGTGAGAAATAAATGGATGCCAGATTGCATAGAAGTCTCCCTTGTATCGCTCATCATTCCCTAAGGAATGTATATAAAATGTAAGTTTTTCCACAAGCACAATTGACCGTAGTTTGTCCCTCCATTGTGGAGTAGATAAAGCATTTTGATTTCTCCAGTTTTGTGTGATCATCTTGCTGCTAAACACCAAAAACCAACACAATAGCAATTTGTTTTCATCTGTAAATAAGAACAAAAGACGCAGAGAGGGAGATAATTCTAGAGGTTGGTTGGTAATGATCTCTATTTCATATGAACACTTTGCGCCCAAACTCAAATACTTCAGGGCAATTCCAGTACACATTAGCAAATGAGTTAACATAAAGTAGGAGGTTAGTGAGTGACTCCAACAAGGTGCGGTCCAGTGTGCTGTTCTATGCTCGCTGGAAGTGAGCCATAGTGGCCTCATTGGTGTCAAGAATGTGCAATTGGCCATAGCTTGCGGTCTCATCCCATTGCAAAGTGCTCATGAGATGTAAACTGAGCCTTGCACCTTGAACATGAATGGACCCAGACCTTGTGGTTGTGCCATCTTGAGTGTGTAGAAGGAAGCAAGCCTAGGACACAATTGTACTTGCAAATGTTTTTCAGGAGTTGCCTGCCAAGAGTGGAGCTGTCGGTGATAATTAGGGCTGTGCTCCGCTTTGGTTCGGGTTGTAGAAGAGATAGCGGAGCGGCCTGATTTGCTTCCGCCAAAGGCGGAGACGGATGGGGTTGGGGGAGCTGCAGATCGAGATGAAGCGGATCAAGACAAAGCCGATCCTTCGCCTCGATCTGGAGCTCTGAAAAAAAAGATAAGTGTGGGGGGAGGGGGCTTACCTGGTGCCGCCACAGTCCATGCGGCAACGGTGGCAGAGCCAGGAGGAGGGGGTGGTCCAGCGGTGGCTTCATCTGAGGCCCAGGCCTCAAACTGGAAGAGCAGGCCATGGCCGCGGCCTACTCTTCTGGTTTGAAGCCTGGCCCTCAGTTGAAGCTGGCGCTGGACTGCGATGGAGGCAGGTAAGTGGTGGTGGGGTGCCTTACCTGGCTCCGCCGCCCGCTGCTGCCGGTCTGTGCTGCAGCGGATGGTGGAGCCAGGTAAGGGAGGAGGGGGACTTATTCACCCCCCATTTTGTCCCCCCTTCCCCACTTACCTGCCGTCTGCTGTGGAGGCAAGTAAGTGAGGAAGCGGGGGGCAAAATGGTGGGCAAATCAAGATCCGACCCTTCGGATCTCGCTCTGGGATCCGATCCAGAGCGGATCGGGGAGGGTCGGATCGGCGCAAACCAGTTTGGGTCCGATCCGAAAGTTCCCGATTGGGCCACGAAGTGGTTTGGGGGCTGGTGCACAGCCCTAGTGATAATGTTGTGGATGAAGTCCAGAACTGTGAGCGTTAGTAGTGAAACCTTTTCACCATGGCAGCAAAGAGTTGATGATTTGCCATTAAAAAGCAAGGTGTTGCAGTGTTTGCAAAACTTAACATGATTGCCAATATCAAACCTGTTGATATTGGTTGCAGTACACATGTCAAAAGGCACAGCCTGGGCTGGTTTGAGATACTGACCATGTCCTGCTTTTGGATGCCTGATCAACAGCTGTTTGGCCACTGTGGGAACAGTGTGCTGGACTAGGTGGATCCTTGGTCTGATGCAGCATGCATCTTCTTATCTTCTTATTTTCTTATGATGTCCAGAACTTTGCTGTCATGAAAAGGCTGATGGGTTGCCTGTTTATGCAGACTTGCCAAGGTGAGCACAGTGGCAGCATCCAGATGAGGGGTGCAAAGCTTTTTCTCTAAGGTTTGGAAGGGTAGAATTAGAGTTGAGGCATGAGACATACTTAGACCTGCAGTTCGCCTGCCCGTTACTCTTACCAGTAAGTGTTTGACATCTGGGCATGTTAATAAGGTACAAAATATATAAATGTTACTTTCAGCTACAGACTTCCTTTCTGAGCAATAACTAAACTTTGTCTGGGTTACTTTTAATTGTAGGTGTCTCTTAATCTCTTCATGATTTGTTTACAGGCTGTATGTAACAGCCATATTATTGCCTCAGAGGGCCAGAATCTTGCCTCAGCTTTGGTGCCGAGCTGAATTGGGGCTGTTTCGGGGGCTCTGAACTGGCCTCTGAGGTGGATCGGGGTGGGTGGGTGCACAGCCCTAGAAGAAGAAGAAGAAGAAGAAGAAGAAGAAGAAGAAGAAGAAGAAGAAGCTTTATGAAGATAAATAAACTCCTGACTTAGAATCATAGTGAAATTGATTGTTACTCAGGGAATCTGTATGTCAAGTGCTTTCCAGTGATGTGTTTCATGGCAACTGGTCAGCAGGAAGGCAGTCAAAAAAGGCTGATCAACTAACTCCTGACTTTGAATTATACATATAAGTACATTTAAAAAGAAAAATACTTACATTTAAATGAAAATATAATTAAGTCCACCAACAAGATCTAGCAGCATCTAGCACTTTGCTTTTCATGCAGGAATGTTGTAACTCAATTTGCAGACTGGTTGTGTATGTCTTCCTGTGGGGATGGGATTGTGTTTGATAGTGGAGGACAGAGAAGAGCAAATTCTCCGGGGTTTTTGTGACTTTATTGATGGAAGTTCCTGGGGGGTCTATTGAGATTCAGCGATATTGAGCTCTTTGCTCAATTGATTGATTGGTTAATTAACTTTTTTTTTTTTAAAAAAAAAAAACCCTCCTAAATCTCTTGGCATGCTTTTCTCATAATTATTGTTATAGCATTCCTGAAATCCTAGACCATCCACATGGATCTTATCTTTTCACTCACTCTCTCAGTGTCATGTAAGAGTCGACTGGGAAACATTCTTTCTTGGTATTATATGTGTGGTTGGGTGTTTGCTTTAGAATTCTGTGGCTTATCTCCCAAAGGTGTTCTATGATATTTTAGCTTCATCTGTTTACATTCTAATGTTTAACAGTACACAAGGCTTTGGAAAAATTTGTGAATAGCTTAGCAGGCTCCAAGAACATCTCTCTGTTGTCCAGTGCCAGTTGCTGGGCCCCCACTGCAGGAGCTTGTGGGGCTACTGCCAGGTTAATAACTTGATATGGATCAACTGGACGTGCTCATTAGATCAACTGCTGTCTCTTTGTGGGGCTTATATGGAGTTTTGCTTACATTTGTGTGATCACAGAAGGCATTTTACAAGTAACTGTGCCACACAAGCTGTGGTGGCAATGGGGAGGGACCATAGCTCAGTGGCAGAGCAGATGTATTGCATGCAGGAGCTCCCCGGTTCAATTCCTGGCAGCGCTACATAGGGCTGAAAAGAAGTCCTGCCTGAAACCCTGAAGAGCTGCTACCAGTCAGTGTTGACAATACTGGGCTAGATGACACAGTATAATGCAGCTTTCTGCAGATGGGAAACCTGCTCCTTCATTGGGCAATCCCACCTATTATTATTTTTTTAGCAAATTGCTTGTATTTCAGGGCCTATGGAACTCCCTGCTATTAAAGTTCTACAAGCCGACTCTTTTCCACTGCCACCAATTATTTCAGAATATTTCAAAACCTCCAAGTAGCTTGGAATAAGAGACTTAGGCAAGAGATGAGACAAGATGAACTATTAAACATTTGGTTTATTAAAGGGATATTTTGTATATAAGGGGATATTTACTTGGTTGTTGTTGTTGTTTTTAAAAATGCTTAAGGACACAAGATATACTTTTGCTAATATAAGCCTCTTAATGTGTTCTGTTCCCTAAACCTCTTTCCTCACCCCCAGCCCATTAGGTCCAGCTCTTGGGCACCGTATTTCTCTGATGCCAAGCTCTTCCTGTTGTACTATCTGCTGCTTGGACAGTTTTTTTAAATGCCTGTTTATGTAACCTTCGTCTGGTAAGATCTTAGGGGAAGCTTCTTGACATAACACACAGCAACCTGCCCTCTACTCCTGATCTTCAGCAGTCACATATGGTTATCACACAGAGAAGGTAATAGCGTAAGATTCAGGCCTTAGCTCTTCACTTTCTCCTCAGCTTTGCTACATATCAACTAGCAGCCTTCTCCCTCTCTGATTAGTACTGACTGTTTAACTGGATCCATTCTTGTCAACTTCTAACTGTTAACTGTCCTTTCCCAATTGCTCTTTTCCTCCTACCTAGAATCCCCAGCCATCAGAATTGTATGTTTCCTAGACTAATCAGAATTTAATCTCTCTGATCCCGGCCCAATCAAGAAATATTACAATGATTCCCCCCACCCCCACCCCCATACATTTTCAGAATATGTCCCCAAACATTACTTTTGCATAGGCCTTTGGCATTTACAAAGCTAGGTCTCAGGCCTGCATAAGATACATCATAGCCTCAGAGAGGCCACACAAAGTAAACATTACAGAACAACAGTTATATACATAGCTTTTCTTCACACTCCATATGGAACTTATACATTGCACCAATTTATATAAACGACCACTTCTACGAAACCCCTTTCTACAGCACCATAGACAGGTGATTATATGGAGGCCATCCAGAGTCTGAACCAGGTCTTCTTGTTCCCATTGAGTTCATCATCAAAGTATGCACTTAATGTAGTATAGACTGGGAATATAAAATAGATATAAAGGCATTCTCTAATGTATGTTTATCGACCACAAAACCCTGAGGGTTTTTAGAGTCAATACTAGACTGCACTTTCTAGTACCATCCACACAACAAGAAGGCAACATTGAACCAAAGATTTGACTGAACTATATATTTCAGACTGTAGTTAAAACTTGGAGGGGACCTGGACTGGTATGGAAACAAACAATTAGAAAGTAGAATGTGAAACCCCAGGGTGCTGGTGGAGTACTGGTGCCTCAATCTTGTGTGGTGATCTATGCTGCACCGCTGCTATTATCAGATAATACTAGCTAGGTTTTGGGCTTCCATATAATGGGAGTGACATACTCAAGAATTACATTTATTGTAGATTATGAAGCTTCAATTGTGTCCATCAAAATTGAACGAAGGAGACCAAAAGGAGGAGCAGTCAATAGTTCCCCATGAGTCATCCCAAGTATAGGGGGTGGAGGCGCTGTACCTGGAAAGACTGCAGGCCAGGATCAAGATGCACAATAGATTTCTACCAATACTACTTCTCTGCCCAAAACTTGGAACTGATACTTTATTGTAGATCAATAGATGTGTTGATCTACAATAGAGATACCACCATTCTAGCCTTCGCACTGACTACCCAGGGAGGTGTATGTCCTTCTCGCTCAAGCAGGAAGAAGCTAACACACTTACTTTCCCTGGTCTGGTCATAGCCAGGGAGTGTGTAGATGGGGAAGTGATTTCACTTCACTTGCTGGAGTCTCTAAAGTCCAGTTCTAGGTGCTGTATATCATTGACCCACTAAAGTGTCACTGGAGTGGTGAATAGAGGTGGGTGGCC
Source organism: Elgaria multicarinata webbii (assembly GCF_023053635.1). Classification (NCBI taxonomy): domain Eukaryota; kingdom Metazoa; phylum Chordata; class Lepidosauria; order Squamata; family Anguidae; genus Elgaria; species Elgaria multicarinata. The sequence continues at coordinate 21,218,990 of NC_086175.1, read as the reverse complement.
TACTGTCCTTCAGCTGCTTTGGCTGATCACTTGTTAGGAATCCTTCAAAAAAAAAAATCCTCTCCATGCTGGTGCAGATGTTTTTGCAGCTGTGAGGACAGAGCTCAGATCCTGCTGATCAGTTGCTTGGAGGAAAAAAAATGCAGAGGGTGGATTGAATCCAATCCATCCCCCACTTCCCATGCTGAACAGCTGATTGGTGGGTTCCTAGCTTTTAAAAAAGCATTGTTTGTGCATAGCTCTGGCTGTTAGATCAGGTGGGGGACTAGCATGCCCAGCATGCTTTTACAGGGATAACTCCCCCTCCAGCTAGGCATGCAGATGTGAAAACTTACATCCAACAGGTGTAATAGCTCTTGCTGGATTGGGACAGATTCCTTTAAGGGCTCTGTTTTCTTCAGAGGAATCCAGAAAAGAACCGTTGAAAGAGCAATTTTATTCAGTGTGTGTATGTCGTAGGGAGGACTACTCTAGCTAAAAAATAATATCTTTACAGGCATGAGTGCTGCTGGCATCCACAAACAAAAAAAATCCACACAGATGAAACTCGACAGATTTCGACCACAGTATTGTTGTAAAGTGAAAACATTCAAAACCTCCAGGTGTTGTGGGGTGTCTGCGTGCATGCTTTTCAATTCCTCTCTGTCCTTAGTAGATGTAAATCCAGGTAATATCCCTGCCGCCTCATGTTTAGAAATGGGAAATTGAAGTTCCAAATCCCAGCTCAGCTCGAATTATACAGATGTTGAAGGTATATGGCGTGGCAAGGGTGGGTGGGTAAACCCCTGAATCATTGGCAGGCGTCCAATTATGTACAATATTAAGTGCTTTGATAATGGCTGTTTTTAAGGTAACAATATTGGCAGACTTGGAAAAGGACAGATAGAAGAGGAGGACAAATGAGGTCTGACATAGAGATTGCCAGATGAATGTGATTTGAAATGAAATTTCAGCTTTAACGCGGTTGGAAGCCGACCCTTTGACCTCCTGTTTCCCGGTACGGCACCACCACACCCACAAGCCTCCATTTCATCTTTCGTCCTAGACAGTCCCCAGGATACCACTGCTTCAGAACTCCCTCCCATTAGCTGCAGGAATCCAAGATATCCATGGCAACCAGTCTCGATTTTAACCCCAGGGAGGAGGCAGTGGAATTGAAAAGCCCCAGACTGCTCCTGCGTCTCCAGCTCAGTAAATTGACAGTCTAGTTGTTTCCTTAGCTCTATTAGATTACGATGTACATTTCTATATCTCTTTGTTCCTTTCTTTGCAGCCTCTGCAGTGCGCTCTCTCTGTGTCTGTGGCTGAACCTTTTTCTTGGTGCTCTTACTTATAGAGCTCTCTTGGCTTTTATTTGGGGTGGGGGTGGGGGTGGGGGGAGAATTTGCTCAGCATTTAGAAAGCACACTTTAGAAATTAGTAACAAAGGTGCTGCAAGGCTCCGCTGTCCCTGAATATGTGCAGTCTATCATGTGGCTGATCTCATAAATAAAGTGGCTTGGATAATAAATGGGGTTTTTATGGTCCAATTAAAATGCAGGATCAAATAACTGTAATCTTGACAAAACTGATTGTTTATGGCACCGATACTTAGGTTGAAATGCTTCCTCCCTCCTTGATAAAGTTGCACAATACAGTCAATTTGTTCACTGCAACTCTGTGGAATTACAGTTTGGACCCTATTGGATTTACATATGATACATTAGCTAGTTGTCCCTATAGCACCCAATATAATGCAAAGTAGTGGATGTGTTAGTCAGCACAGTCTCAAGATCACATTTTGCAGTTCAATGACACTTCAATACATATAGCAGTGGTTTTAAGTCCAATGTCACTGTAGGTGGAAAAAACAGGAGACCGTCAGCAGTGATCAGAAGCACTATAAAAACCCATGTCAACAATCTTGAACTTCTGCTATCCAAAGTAACATCTAGTACACATGCTGGTAGATTAAAGGTGGCAGTGATTTAAACTGACTGAGTGATATACCTGGGAATCTAGGCACACAAGGATATTGCTATGCAATGATAATAAACTGCAGTTGGAAATAAGTACAAAACCTGTGATTTTGGTCAAACCTGCCACTATCTTGACTTGGAAAGGTAGCAAAATGAACTCATTGCCGTGGTTATTCTTTTTATTTATGAATATCATTCTGGAACGTAGTTTTGTTGTACCAGATAAATGGTAGAAATTGTTATCAAAATTTATATGGCAGGATAAACCATCAAGAACTGCTGTTCCCTCCCTGTTCAATGGAAGTCTTCCAAGGATTCGGTTGTATTATTCTGCATCCAAAATAGCTAATGTTAGAGACAGGTGTTTTGTTTCAGAGGAGATGGCACTTGACAAACAAGGAACCTATTATGGGTACCCAAAGGGGTGACTTGGTTTGAAGCTTTTAATTTGTCATCTGCGGTGAGCACCTTGACTATCTGGTGTAAATGTAAGTATAAATTAAGTCTGAATCATTCACCTCTTTTACCTTTTTCTTTTCTTTACAGTTATCCTGCTCATGTCTATTAAAGGGTGTATCTATTAGGTGTGACCATAGGGTATTTTTAGACTGCAGAATAACAAAATATCTAATTGAAAGTGTTAATAAGATGTATGGTGTTCCTCAAATACCATCCTCTTTCAACATTTTCAGATAAAGTACGTAGTAAGCTTATTATTTCATAAGTATACCTCTCCCCATGGGGGAAAATGGATTAAAATGCTTAATCACATTAGATACATTTAAGGGGTTAATGTGAAATACACATTGGCTTTTATTGAAATTAGGTACAACAAATATAAATAGGTAACTGATACTGGCTCAGTCTTCTCTTTGAAGAATGGTCGTGGATATGGAATAACATGTCTTTGGCTGCAATCCAATATACACATACTTGGAAATAAATCTAATTGAATTTAATGGGATATATTTTTGAGTAGACAAGTATAGGATTGCACTATTAATCTGATAAATATGAATATGATTTCCCCCCTTTTTACATAAAATTCAGTTTCATTAGTACTTGACTCCTTTAAGACTAAGGCTGCAATTCTACAAACTAGCTAAGAATAAGCCTCATTCAACTCAAGGGGAATTACTTCTGAGTAGATGTGCATAGGATGCCCTGCAACATGTTTATAATATTCAGTGCAATCTGATGCATGTTTCCCCAGAAGTAAGTCTCATTGAACTCAATGGGACTTACTTCTAGTTAACAGCATTTATCAATTTATTATATAATAGCCTTCCTCAATCTGGTGCCCTCTATATATGCTGGACTACAACCCCATCATCCCTAGACAATTGGCCAATGGTTGTGGATGATGGGAGATGTAGTCCAACATATCTGGAGGGCCCCAGGTTGGGAGAAGCTGGTGTATAGGATCAATACCTTAGAATATGATAACTCTTGGCATCATCAATCATGATATACTAATTATTTTCAATTGGAGGCATGTTCAACAGTCCTAAATTTTTGGAAGTATTAAAAGAAACGACAGTGTGATATTCTGCATTATCCTAAAATTAGTACTTTAACTATAATACTATTGATGATTATGATCTTTAGCAACAACATATATTACTTCCCACTAGAAATCTATGATACTATAACTTTACATAGATTGCTATAAACAAGTATGGACTGTGTCTTTATTGAGTATGTTAACGTATTATAGCAACATGAAAAAGAGAATTTTCCAGAAAGCATTGTGTGGGAAATGGATTTAATTTTTTAATCTATTGTAAATTTCAAGATAATATATACTTTATTTTCAGTTTTAAAATCATAATTTGCTAATTTTATTGTAGATTATATTGTTTAATTGTAAAAGAACTCTAATAACAAAGAAAAGTGGGCTTTTCTCAAATGTGGAATTTCTATAAGATATTTTGCAAATCTTATGAAAATGCTCTCATTTTTTTAATGGATTTTTTGTAACTGTGGAATAAATTGTACCTCCATGCTTTGACTCCCAACATTCCCAGTTGGAGACAGGCGGTCTGAAGCAGGATTCTATGTGTGTTCCCAACTGCAGAGAGGATTCTAAGGACACCTCTGCATTAAAGAAAAAACTTGCATCCTTACCAGGGCTTATTTTTCTCAGATCTTTCCTCACTCACTACGGGCTTCTTTAGACAGCAAACAATGGCAATCATGTGATTTTGAATTGAAAACTTCCTGTTTGGGCAATGCTATTCTGTTAAATGAAACAGCACCACCTAGTGGTGGAATTATAGCGCTATGCCAACTTTACACACTGGGGAAATCCTGCAGTAATTAAATACTGTATTATCTCTCTCTCTTTCTCTCTTTTTTAAAAATGTGAATACCAGGGGAAAGTGCGGGAGATGTCCTGGAGGTTGACAGCATCATGTAAAGGACCAGAAAATGTCTGTAGGTGGCCAGTCATGACTGTGCAATAAATCGCTGATGTAGAGCTCTAAATGTGTGCAGCTGAACATGCTTATTACCCTCCTTCAGACCTTCTAGCTCAACCCAAAAATATTGGGGTAGAATCAGCATGTACAGGGTCATTGCATGCAGTGCATGCAGCCCCCTCCCTCTCCACAGAGACAAGGTGACAATGCCTACAGAGCTCTATCCACTGTATGTTCTCTGACTGGGTGGGATCACTTATGTGATTAAACAAAGAAGGAGAAAGAAAGTGAGAAAGTGAGAAAGAAAGTACCAGAAAGAAAGGCACTGATAGGGTAGGATACTGCAGAATAAATATTTGCAGGAAAGGTTTGGTCAAAAACATTTCTCCCATACCAAACCCCCTATTTTTGACCTGAAAATAAAAACTGGACAATATTCAGTGCAACTCTAATTTTGTCATACAGGCCATAGCTAGACCTAAGGTTTATCCCTGGATCGTCCAGGGGTCAAACCTATTCATCTAGGTGACACACAGGGGATCCATTGCTCAGGCAGGGGCGAACCCTGGATGATCCCAGGATAAACCTTAGGTCTAGCTGTGGCCACAGTAAAAGATTTTCAAGCTCTGTTTATGGGGATGTGAATTCCCCCATCTCTTTAACATCCCCGGTGTGCCAATCCAATAAGTTTTAGAGCAGTTTCAGACTTGCCATAAAGCATGTTACAGCCACAATGCACATAAAGCTCTTGCACTTTCTGTGGCTTTTTTCAAAGGGCAGTAAATCAGCTCAAGTTAGTTGCACATACAGCTACATTTGTGCATATAGGCTCCTTCATGTTATTGGGAACTCCAGTCATGGCACGGGGTTCCTCTTTGCATGCAAAAGCTTACATGGGTACAGCTGTACACATGTAGGCACCTCTTCAGACCTTCTGCCAAATGGATGAGGACCAGGGGGTGGAATTGGTGGGCATGCTGACTTGCGCGCAGGGCATACGTTGTGTGTGTTTGTGTGTGTGTGTGTGTGTGTGAAAGTGGAATATATCATATCTGGATTCCTTCCAGTTTTATCTTTCTATGAAAATTTCTACGTGAGGCTTTTATTGGACACTCATGATTGGTTACTCACAGATGTTTGCAGGTCCTTTACATGACATTGACAACCTCCAGAGCATCTCCCACACTTTTTGAGCTTTATTCCACTTTTTAAAAGTTCTGAGATAAAGTGATAAGAAAGGATATGCGAGACAGTGTGAAATGATGGCGTTGCACTATAATTCAGCCACTAGATGGTGCTGTGTAATTAAAGAGAAAGGAAGTTTTCAATTCCATTCCATTCCAATCACATGTCCGCTGTGTAAAGATGCTCATCGTAATTCTGCAAAGAAAGCAGAAGCAGAAAGCCCCAGTAAGAATGCTGGATTTTAGCCTTGTGTGATTAACCTCTATGTTTTGTTTCTCCTGTTATTTCATATTTGGGGAAGGGGCTGTGAGAGAGGGGAGGAGAAGCATTTAGCCATGATCACAATCAAGCCTTGATAAGCAAGAAAATCTGACTATGAGTTCTACAATATCATTTACATTCTATAAAATAGTCATGGCAATAAAGATATACAATACTGATGTCCACATTGAACAATACTGCATTGGAAGGCAAAAGAGGAGCCTATACATTTTTATTTCTTTTTCTTTCTTTTTTAAAAAGCCTGATGATTGGGCACTGGCTCCCCTGTCGTGGAACTGCTACTCCGAAGAAGGAACTGCAGACAGTTCAAGCAAGTAAGCTCACACTACAGCTCAGAAACCTTCTCTTTGGGGAAACTGGGGTGACACCAAATGGCCACTGCCTGATAAAAAGCCCCGAGATCTGCTTCATTTGCCTCATTGACACAGGATATACTGTGACTTCTCAATTTGGAAATTACAGTTTCCTTTTCCACCCCAAAAAATATCGGGCTCAGTTTGTCTTGATCACAATCAGGGATACGTGAACTCCCCAGAGAAATGTCATTTGTCTCATTTCCTCAGTTAACTGCACCCGAGGAAGAATCTACAAATTTGCTTTGGGTTCAGGATAAGTCCAGTACCCTCCTGTGAAGTTTAATGAATCTTATTGGAACTCTTCTGGCTTCTCTTGTAGCGTTTCACCTGTGGAAGAGCCCTCACCATTCTCTTTCAGCAAAATTTCAGGAGACTCTCTGATCTGTAATATCCTCTGGATATTAACAATCAATGACCAGATGATGGGTCTTAAAAAACCCACAGGCTAAACCAAGTTTCATATATACAAATGCCATGCATAAACACAGGCACTACCTTTGAACAAGACATCAGTTTAGTTCAGCTACAGCTCCGTTCTCTGCCACGTGCGCACGAAAGGTATAGCTCTGATAAAATGAATGCTTACATGCATAATTAAGCAGCAGTACAATATGACACAGCCTACTAATTTGTTGAACACGAATCTGCATAGTTATAAAAAAGGGAATATAGAATGAGAAAAATCATAGCTTACTATATGACAGAAGGAAGACAGAGCTGACACCATTCTTTGAATATTATAACGCTGTCCTGGAAGGAATTGCATGCAAATTTGGCTTTAGTGATTTCTAAGCTTGAAAACAAAGACATGGTATGTTCAATTCAGCAGCAAAACTGTCTGTTTAAATATGTATGTCACAGGAACACAAAACTGTGTAAAGGTAATGAATATAAACATTTTCAAAAAGCACCGTCAAAGCGGATTGCTTAACTTGGAAGGTACTTTGGCCCACACACCAGCCATGGTGGAATCTGACAGATAGATATTTTTTGCAGCACTTTCCCCTCTGTTATCAGTTAACCATGTAATTGGTTCTGGAATGGAGGAAAGCACACTTCCATTTCTAGTCAACATAGTGGCCTTCATCATCCACACCTCACAAAATGGCCAGTTGCACTAGGGAAAGAGCAGAACTATTAACCCCCTCAGGCACTACTTAGGAATTGGCCATTCTAGGACTTCTGTGAGACTATCACTCTGTGCAGGGGTGGGGAACATGTGGCTTTCCAGATGTTGTTAGACTTCAAGTGCCATCATCCCGCACCGTTGGCTGTGTGGGCTAGGGCTGTTGGGAGATGCAGTCCGACAGCATCTGGATGCCCATGTGATCCCCTTCCTTGCTTCATGGTATACCATCTGGCAAGTGTCTGCCTTGCAATATACAACTGAAATGGCAGTGTGACGTTGTACTTGTATGCCATATTATTGACCATAAGTGGAAGGAAGGGGGTAGAGTAACTATGAGAGTAACAGGTGAGGAGTAGGGTGGTTGTTGGACTGATCCAACCACAAATGACCTTTCCTCACTCATCGCCTGTTGCCCCTGTGCTTGATCGAAAATATTCAGAGCATATAAAAGCAAAGGCCCTTTCTCACAACCATCTCAGCCCCATGACAAATGTGTGTGTGTGTGTGTGTGTGTGTGTGTGTGTGTGTGTGTGTGTGTAGTCAGTTATGTAAGTTAATGATGGCATGATAGAAGCCATCTAGGCTGGGGAATCTCTGGCCCTCCAGCTGTTGCTGGACTCCAGTCCTAGCCAGCATAACCAATGACCAATGATTATGGGGGTTGCAATCCAACAACATCTTGAGGGCCACAATCCTGCTATGTAGAAAAGAGGCATTTCATTTTCATAACTGCCTTGCCGTTGGCTGACATGGCCTGGAGTGCTTTTGAGATGTGATGTAGCGTTACTGAAAACCTGATGTTTATCAGGACCTCACGCCATAGCAACAGAATTAGTCAGAATCTTCAGATGTGGAAACAGCAATTATGAAATAGTTCAAAACTAACAATAGTCGTCTGCATTGCTGCAATTTAACACAAGGTTCCTTATGTTTTCCACAAAGTAAGTTGGTTGTATTCACTCAATGCAGGGGTGGTAGCTTCTGAGGGACTGGGGGCCAGTTTCCCCCTCCTGGAAGTCACTGGGCCCCACATCCTGCTGAACCGTTCAATTTGGCACCAAAATTCAGCAGTGCAGCATCTCAGAAAGGGCTATCCGCCCCCCACCATTTTGCTGCTGTGGCAAACCACAGCTTGCGTTCCCTTAATACAAAGGACAATCAGCCCCTTTTGGCTGCTGTATCACCGGATTTCGGTGGGAAACTGCAGCTTGCCTTCCCACACTACAAAGGAAAACCAGCCTGTTTGGGTTGCTGCACCCATAGGTGTGCGCAGCACATTTCATTAGGATGTGCACCCAGGGATTTCCCCCCCCCCAAAGGTGAACATTTATTGAATACTCAATCATAAAGGACATTTTTAATTGATTGATTTATTGAACTCTGTAGACACTGATGCCCTACTACACGTTTGGCTTGCTTGACTGTGGGAGGGCCATTACAGGTGAGGGGAGGATTGAGGATATGCTTATTGCTTGAGGCATTAGGGTGTGTCTGGGCACACCCGGCACACTTCTTGCGCACACCTATGGCTGCACCCATCAAATATCAAGGGGGGAAAAACCACAGCTTGCATTCCCTCAATACACAGGACAGACAGCTTCTTTTAGCTGCTCCACCACTGAATTTCTGTGGCAAACAGCAACTTGAATTCCCTCAATACACAGGACAATCAGCCCCTTTTGGCTGCTGCATCATCGAATTTCGGTGGGAAACCGCAGCTTGGATTCCTACAGTACAAAAGAAAAACAGCCCCTTTTGGCCGATGCACCACTGAATTTCTGGAGCGAATTTTTTCTGTGGTAGTGCGGAGTGGTGGAAAGCCCAGGGAAGCACATGCACTGTGTGTTGCCCCCCCCGACCTCATTTATAAACAGGAATATGAAAACAAATAGAGATATAAAAGCTAGCTCTGCATCTTCGATATAATTCAATGCTAGTCTCCTCCCCTTTGTATTAAAAAACTGAATTGAGAAGATGTCTCTACATTGAGATTACACAAGCAATATCTTAAATTAGCCAGCCTATATAATAAAGACTTGAATACAGTGCACACTTGGGAGTAAATCCTACTAAAATTTAGTGGGGCCTACTTTTCAGCAAAAATATATAAATGTAGGATTGGCTTACAAGTACATTGGTCACCAGGACATCTAGGGGTGAGCATATTACCCCAACATTAAAATCACTCCACTGGCTGCCAATTAGTTTCCAGGCAAAGTACAAAGTGTTGGTCATTACCTTTAAAGCCCTAAATGGTTTGGGTCCAGGTTACCTGCGGGTTCGCCTTCTCCCATACAGTCCGCCCCGCACACTCAGGTCCCCTGGGGTGAACTTACTCCAGTCAGCTAAAGCTAGGCTGACATCAGTTTCCCAGAGGACCTTTTCTTCTGTCGCCCCCAATTTGTGGAATGGCCTGCCGGAGTAGATTCGTAAAATTAACTCTGTGTGTGATTTTAAGGCAGCTTTAAAGACTAGCCTTTTCCGGCAGGCCTATCCAGATCAATGTAAAATCAAGAATTTTTAAGATGTATTGATTCCTGTTCCCCGCCTCGATCCAAAGGGAGAGGCGGGTAAGAAATAAATAAATAAATTATTATTATTATTATTATTATTATTATTATTATTATTATTATTGGCTGTATAACTAAGCCTCTACACAAAAATTGCACTGATCTAACTAAATCAGTTCTGTAATTGATTTAGTCTAATGTGGTGTAAGCCACCAGTGCAGGCACATCAGGTTTTGAATAATTTGGTTAAACTGACATGAGTTATACTTAACCTGATTTAACAGTTGACTGTATCTCACTTGAAGGAATTAATTTTGTTAAATTGGAACAATTTCTCTGAGTAGACAAGTCTTAAGTATTAGCGCAACTGTTTAATTCTTTCTTCTTTTTTACTTTCTCACTGATTTATCTTCTTTCTTGAGAAACAAAGTATTTATTTATTTATTTATTTATTTATTGCATTTCTATACCGCCCAATAGCCGAAGCTCTCTGGGCGGTTCACAAAAAAACCCCAGTCAAAGTATAAAACAACTGTATAAAACCATAATATAAAATACAATATAAAAGCACAACCAGGATAAAATCAGCAGCAGTGCAGAAATACAAATTTTAAATACAAATTTAAAACAGCAAAGTTAAAATTAACTTATAGACTGTTAAAATACTGAGAGAATAAAATGGTCTTCACCTGGCATCTAAAAAAATATAGTATAGGTGCCAGGTGAACCTCCTTAGGGAACTCATTCCACAGCTGGGGTGACACAGCAGAGAAGGCCTTTTGCCTGGTAGCCACCTGCCTCACTTCCTTTGGCAGAGGTTCACGGAGAAGGACCCCTGAGGATAACCTTAGGGTCCGGGCAGGTACATATGGGAGAAGGCATTCCTTCAGATAGCTTGGCCCTAAGCCGTTTTGTTGACACTGGACAGAAATATTAATGCTTTTATTAGTTGCTTTTCAGACAGAACATAAATGAGGGTGTTCAATAGTATTAACAATCATACATGATTCTGGCCATCTTTCATTCCCTTCTGAAACTGCTATGCAAAAAGCAAAAAGGAAGTAGAACAGAATTTTCTTCACTAAATCTTTTGAAGAAAACATTCAGGCCGTTGCTAGACCACGGGTTAGCGCGGTGCGAGGCCCGTGCTCGTCCCTGTGCATCCAGATGACGCACAGGGGGTCCCGGCCTCAGCCAGGACTCGAGCCGCTCTGGCACCGCGCTAACAGGAAACGCTTGCAGCACAGTTCTTCCCGCGGTCCTGGCCTCAGGTTGGGCTGAGGCTGGGACCACGGGTGTGTGGACCGGTCCACCGCTTTTCCTGGCTACCGCACTTACACGTGAGTAGCTGGGAAAAGCGGCAGATGCCTCAGCGCTCCCACCACCACTGAATCCCCGGCATCCATTTCCCGCCCCCCCATGTCCCCAGCCTGTGATGGCCTCTGCCGCCGAGTCCCTGGCCGGGGGACATGGTAGTGCTGGCCATCACAGGCCGGGGACTTGGCAGCAGAGGCCATCACAGGCTGGGAACTCGGCAGCAGAGGCCATCACAGGCTGGGAACTCGGCGGCAGAAGCCATCACAGGCCGGGGACTTGGGGGTGGGAAATTGCGGGCGGGGGACTGGACATTGCGGGGGGCGGGGGGAAGGAGAACGGGCCAGGGGACTGGACATCGCGGGGGGGAAGGAGAACGGGCCGGGGGACTGGACATTGCGGGGGGGCGGAGGAGAACAGGCCGGGGAGGGGAGAAGGAGACTTTTTTTTAAAAAACCTACCTACCTGTCCTGGCTCCTGCGCTGCTGCTGCCTTTTTAAAAATAAAATAAAAAATGACGGCCGTGCCGGCTCTCCTCCAGAGCTCGTCACAGCTCCCGTCTGAATAAGGGCGAGATCTTGCATTATTCCTAACACGAGATCTCCCCTCCTCTCCTCCGGATTATCAGGTAGGTCTAGCAAGGCCCTCAGTCTTCAGAGAACGAAACAGGTGTGGGGCGTAACCACAGACCTTATTCGCACATCACTTCTATGTGGGTACTATGAAACAACTTTTAATTGACGCTCTACAGATTTACACCCCATACCTAAAGGTATACAGTGGTGTTTCTGTGTGCTGTATTTATTGGATATTAATTTAGTGCAGTATAATGCTATTCAGCTGGTTTGCAGCAGTCCCTTTCTTACAGCAATGAGCAACTAGTTTATTATAATCATCATCATCATCATCATCATCATCATCATCATCATCATCATCATCTAAGTGTATTTGCCATATGTTAGAGTTGGGGAAGCCCTTTCATTTTACCTGTAGCCACCACTCAAGCCTGAATGGATGAACCTGTCTATTGCACAGTTATATTAAAAATGATAGGTCTATAAACGCAGCAGTAAACATTGAAAAGCCGCCTCCTTATTTCCATCTCAACTTCAGTGTAGGCAAGGATTATGGAAGCTTATTCCCCTGCCAGAAGTTCCCCAGTGATAATGGAATAGACATTGCCTGCCAGAAATGCAGTTGACACCACACCAAATTATTTCATTTTCTGACTAAATCTAGATTCGGGCTCAGTTCAAGCGAGATGAGACCCACAGTGTCCCTCAGGTGTGTGTCTCTCCAAAACAGCCAACAGGGGATGACACATTTGCCAGCACCATCTTATGCTTGAGTCTCCGGTGAACATCTTTTCATCGTTTTAACCATTATCCAGGGTGGCAGGGGGAAAAAAATGACACGGCAGCCTTTCATTTTGAGATTCCAGAGTAACAAAGATGGAAGAAAATAGAGATATTATGATTCTAATGCTTGGGATTAGTTTACCTCAGCAGAAAATCTATTACAATAATAACTTTTCAATGAAACGCAATTGACTTTTTCTCTCCCCCAAAGTCCCTGCAATATTTCAATGGCAAGACTTCAGTTATCTATTACCCCACTCTAAGGATTTCTCTTATCAGCTGCACTGTGTGTTCCTGCAGATAAATATACACATACTTAGGGAAAGGGACTAACCTGAAAATGTATGTAAAAGCAAGGTGTGTTTGTGGTTTTATTAATTCAGTGTTTGGCATGTTTGTAAAATTTGTGAGACCCTCAAACTGAGCTCAGTCCACTAGCCACATATCGTGGGCTGCTGGATATTTCATCCACACACAATAGACAGGGGCTCATATACACCAAGCAGGATATTACATTATGAAAGTGGTATTAATACAGTATATAAAAGGCAGGATCCACACTACTGCTTTATAGTGGTATTGAGGTCCACTGACAACTGTTGGGGCCCATTGACACATAACATATACCGCTTCCATAGTGTTATATCCTGCTTGGTGTGGATGTGTCAATGGGCCCCAACAGTTGTCAGTGCACTTAAGTACCACTATAAAACAGTAGTGTAGATCCTCCAGTGCACTTCAATACCACTATAAAGCAGTAGTGTGGCTCCTGCCTTTTATATACTACTTTCATACCACTTTCATAGTGGAACATCCTGGAGGAGATCTACACTAGTCAAGTTAGAACATGTCTTACCGTTTCTAAGTGTGTGTTTCGTAATATTATGCCATGTGATGTATAGTTCGTGACGTTTTATTGTTGTCTATTCTCTGGTTTTTATTTTGAACTTCTCTGAAATAAGTCATTCTATTTGGTATATTTGGTGGCCGATTTCATCATATTAAATGGGTTTCCTGTATTTCTTTAGCCAATCGCATTCCTGTGGGGCATGTTTATGTAATTTCCGTGCCCAAAGTTGGAGCCGTTTTTTTCTTTCAAGCCTCTTTTTTGCAGCCACTTCCAGTTTCACTTTTGGGAGGCTTCTTGGTGGATTGTTTGTAGTTGGAGTGGAGAGTGGAGAGAAGAGGAAGTGGGAGGGGAAATGGGCAGACGGGGAAATAGAACAAATGGATGTATTTTCTTAGTGTGGCCAAAAAGAATGCATTCCCATGGAAAGAGAAAACATAAGTAAACATTTTAAAAACTGCTACGTTTATCGTTCAAAAACAAAACGTTCAATTACTGTAAAAACAACATTTCATATACTAGTGTAATTCCCTCCTGCTTGGTGTAGATGAGCCCTAACTCTTTCTATAAACCAGGGTTGGGCAAGCTGTGGCTGCTCCAGATAATATTGTACTCAAGCTCCCATCAGCCAAAGCAAGTGTGTCAATGGCCAAGAGTGATAGGAATCGTAATTCAACAACATCTGATGGGCTGCAGGTTCCCCACCCTAGCTATAAACTCAAGCAGTCAAGAACCAAGGAGTTTAATAACTGCCAGTGAGTTGCTGTACAAATCTCATGACTTGTATGTAGCTGGATGGGTCTGATTTGTATGAGCTAGTACTAAAACAAAAGAACCCCACAGTTGAGGGAAACCTATACATTATTGGCTTTGATATTAAAGCAGCAATCCTGCATTCACACACACATTTGCAGCTAGGGAGGGATGGATCAATTTATTTCTAGTTGATGTCAATTTCACATGTGTTCATTCATCAGTCCATCCTCTCCAGGTTTCATGTAAACAAAAATGTGCACAAAAATTTGTATTTATTACAAACATATTTAAATACATATTTAAACATAATATGTCACAAAATATGTGTTTCTAGTTTTCTCAAAACATGCATTTCTAAATGAAAGGAAGGAAAGGAACCTCTCATGCAGGTGGCTACTAGGAGGAGGGCTTTCTCCGCTGTGGCACCCCGGTTGTGGAATGAGCTCCCCAGAGAGGTCCGCCTGGCGCATACACTGTACTCCTTTTGTCGCCAGCTGAAGACCTTTTTATTCACTCAGTATTTTAACACTTAATTTTAACTTAAATTTAAATTATACTGTTTTAACTCTGTATTTTAACCTTATATCAATTTTGCTGCGTGGTTTTATCCTGGTTGTGCTTTTTATACTGTATTTTGTATTTGTGTTTTTAACCTGTTGGTTGTTTTATGATGGTTTTAATTTTTGTGAACCGCCCAGAGAGCTTCGGCTAATGGGCGGTATAAAAATGTAATAAATAAATAAATAAATAAATGCAAGCACTGAGTCATTACTGACTCTTGGAGGGACGCCAGCTTTCACTGACATTTTCTTGGCAGGCCTTATAGTGGGGTGGTTTGCCGTTGCCTTCCAAGGCCGTTATTACCTTTCCCCCAGCTAACTGGGTACTCATTTTACCGACCTCGGGAGGATGGAAGGCTGAGTCTACCTGAGCTGGCTGCCTGAAACCAGCTTCCGCTGGGATCGAACTCAGGCCATGGGGAGAGTTTCAGCTGCAGAAACTGCTGCTTTACTGCTCTGCGCCACACGAGGCTATTTCTAAATGAACTTTATCCTAAAAGTTACACTTGCATACACATTTTTGAGCTGAGAACTGTATCACAAAATTCTGAAAAGTGTGAAACCTGAAGGTGAATTGCATTGCTACCTGGATATTATTCTGATCAAGTTGGTTCATTTCAAAATGCTGAACAAAATGGTAAAACATCCCTGTTTGGGAGTAATTCTCACTAGGCATGTGCTCCGCTCCGATTAGGAGCGGAGAAGCAGTAGCGGATAGGCCTGCTCCGCCTTACCCAGAGGCGGAGTAGAAGCGGACCGCGGACCCCTAGAAGCAAGGCGAAGAGAAGCGGACATTTTTCGGAGCTCCTAGTTCAGGCGGAGCGCTCCGATCGCCATCTTGAAACATTTCGCCCATAGGATTGCATTGCGGAAAACAATCGGGGATAACTGGGTTGATTTTTAAGCTATCATTCTGAAAATTCTTGTGCACAGAGAGTCGTGGATGGGGGTCATTTTGAGACTACTCTCACTCTCTGCGTGGTGCGGGTCGCGCGCTAGAATTTTTTAAAAAATCGGCGGGAAAAATACCTTTTTCAAAGGGCTGAGGGGCAAAGTCAGCTCCCAGTCATGATGATCCCAAAGTTATCATCATGGGGATAGGGGATAGGCAAAATGGGTAACTTGGGATTCTGGGAAACTTCTCTTTCTTAATCTGAACGGACTTTTCCCAGTGTTTTTTAACACAGTAGCCCCACCAAATGCACAAACACAACCTGAAATCATATACTAAGCCACGAATAAGAGATAGAAACACAGCACTGCTACCCACCCTAACTTTGGGGAACAACTGAAAAGATGTGGTGCAAGGGGATGAGCTCCCCTAGGGCATCTCATTGTGGACTTGCCCCCACTCTCTCCTGTACTTGGAAGGCCATCAGAGCCTTCCAAAGAGAGTAACCCGGTGGAGCAATGCCTATCATGAGTCGAAGTGAGCGTTTTCTTCTTAGTGGTGGAGCGATGCCTATTATGAGTTGAAGTGAGTGTTTACTTCTCAAGCTCTTCTCAGAGCTGCTGGTGAAGCAATGGCTTTCTTGAGCTGAACTGGCAGCTGCTTCCCCCTCCCCCAGGCACATCCCCCTATTGCTGGTAAAAGACAGATATAGGCCATCGCTAGACCTAAGGTTTATCCCTGGATCGTCCAGGGGTCAAACCTGTTCATTTAGGTGACACACAGGGGATCCAGTGCTCAGGCAGGGGTGAACCCTGGATGATCCCAGGATAAACCTTAGGTCTAGCTGTGGCCATAGCCTTTTTAAAAAAGTTCTTCTTGCTGTTTATTCAGCAACACTGCTGCTTTTAATTCCACCCCTCCTTCGTTTATTTATTTATTTATTTATTTATTTATTTATTTATTTATTCCATTTTATATGCATTACTGGCTTATCCTTGGCTCACTTCCTTATGCCCCCAGAAAGGCCAGCTGCATGCCTGCCTGCCTTCCCTCCCTCCTCCCCTGCCCACTTCGCAGGGATGTTGTGTGTGTGTGGCTTTGACTCAGGGGAGAAGTCCTTCCTGCGCTCACTTGGAGTTTTGGAAGTTCCAAATTTTGCAGGTTTAAGCCCCGCCAAAAATCAGGGGATGATGGGACTGCCTTGAGTCTCGGCGTGCGTATGTATCCCTGGATAAGCTTTCATGGTGGTGAGTTTGAGGTTTTTTTTTTAACGTGCAAAATTGACGGAGCTATGGAAAGGGGTGTTGGATTTTCATAAATTCCCCAAAAATCAGGGGATGATGGGATTTGCTTGAAACTTGGCATGCGTGTGGACACATGGATAAGCTGTCCTGGTGGTGAGTTTGAGATTTCTAGCGTGCAAATTGACGGAGCTATGAAAAGGGGTCTGAATGGGGTGCCCGATTTTCAAAAATTCCCCAAAAATCAGGGGATGATGGGATTGCCTTGAAACTTGGCGTCCATGTGGACACATGGATAAGCTATCAGGGTGCCGAGTTTGAGGTTTCTAACATGCAAATTGATGGAGCTATCCCAAGGGGTGTGAATGGGGTGCCCGATTTTCAAAAATTCCCAAAAAATCAGGGGATGATGGGATTCCCTTGAAACTTGGCATGCGTGTGTATACCCCCATGAGGTGTCATGGTGCCAAATGTGAGGTTTCTAACTTGAACAGAAAAAAAGTTGTTTACTTTTTAAGCTTTCAATGCAAGCCTATGGGGAAAAAAAACGGAGCTCCGATCCGGATCTGGAGCTCCGAGCGGAGCAGAGCGGAAGTGGGCGGAGCGGGGGCGGGGCGGAATGGCCCGCTCCAAAAATCGCGGATCTGCAAGTGAAGCGGAGCGGGGGGTCCGTGCACACCCCTAATTCTCACTACTCAACTCAGGCTTCGTTTTGGCTCTTACAGCCTGCAACCAAGCCTTAGGGCAGGCATTGCAACCTTTTAAAATGGGGGGGGGGGAAATCTGCAGACAAGCTTGGAAACCCCCAAATGATTGGTAGTCTGAGGAAAGGGAATGGGGCCAAGGGAAGGTGGCTGTGCCTTCTGGGGAACCACAAAGGGCCTGATTGGGGTCCCAGGAATTGTGCACTGCCCAGAGAGCATCGGCTGATGAGCAGAATAAAAACATAATAAATAAATAAATAAATAAACTTGGCCCCAGCCCTGAAGTTCTGAACCCCTGCAACAGAGCACTTAAGGACCAGGCAATGGTGGGAGAAGTGCACGTTTTTGGTGTAAATGGACATGGACATCTAGGAACACGTCGGTATAGCAGCTGCTTTTTCATGTAGACCTCCCTCATTTCCTTCCTTCCTTCCTTCCTTCCTTCCTTCCTTCCTTCCCTGCTTTTGCACGTGGATCTTCCTAACTAGATATTTGCCCCTTGATAGCTACATGCAAATTTTAAAATATAGAAATATAGAATTGGCCATGTACAGTCAAGATAATATTTCCATGGAAATGACCTACGACAAGAGTCGTCACGCATCTGGGGAGTTGTTCACTGTTGCATAGCTGGCCACTGACTGATGTAAGAAAGTAAAATGTAGAAAGATATAATATGTAGAGGGAGCAACAGGGCAGGGGGCACTCTCACTCTCTTCAGTTCAAATCGACCTATTTCTCTCCGGGATAAAAAGCTTCATCCCACATACCTGTTTCCCTTGAATTATCCCCATAGTGTAAAGCTGTTGTTGTTGTTAGCTAAATCACACTGGGGCGGTGGCGCTCCTAAGATCCCAGGAAAAGGGTTTAAGGATGAGAAATGTAAAAAAATCATTAAAAGTCAATGGATGACTCAATCCAATTCAGATTTGGTATGCTGAAAGCCCCTCTTAATATCTATTACTGTGCCGATTTTGATGTCTTTAGCTTTAAAACTTACGCAGATGTAAGCATTTATTTAATTTGTACTTTAAACATATCAAATCCTCCTCCTGCGCCCTCAGTGGCTGCTCGGAGAACAACAAAAGATTCGCTCTTAAAGGGGTAATAAAATATGTCGCTTCTTTTGGCTAAGAAGCACAAGTAAAGCAGGATGCATGGGAGTGCTTCACAGTCAAAGCAGAT
Source organism: Elgaria multicarinata webbii (assembly GCF_023053635.1). Lineage (NCBI taxonomy): Eukaryota > Metazoa > Chordata > Lepidosauria > Squamata > Anguidae > Elgaria > Elgaria multicarinata. Next base: position 21,200,293 of record NC_086175.1, on the reverse strand, counting down.
TATAAACTGGAAAACTTTGGAGTTCTTTGCACGCAATTCGCAGTGATTGCGCAGTATAACGCTGGTGTGATGAAGCCAGGAGTTCAGGGGTGGGGGATGTGTGTAATTCTGTAAGGTTGCAGCAGAAGCCACCTGTGCAGGGTGTGGATTGGCTGGCCCCTTTTGAGGCCGCAAAGGAACATACCTTTCCAATCCCTGGAGCTGTTTTGTACTTTAAAGTTCCATTCCAGTGTCTGTGTGCATGCGGGTGGGTGCATTTAATTAGCAAGAAACAAATAGATAAATGCATGAATATTCATTTGGCACTTTTAAAAATTCAGAAAAAGGCAGGCAGCCATCCAAGAGCGCAGGGCAGAGACAGGACAGATGGCCAAGTTGGCATTTGTTTTGCCTGTCTGTACGCCCATCATTTAAGTTGTAAAGCCAGGCTCAACCTGAGGGAGACACTGTGAGTTCTCTTTTTCTATCATGTCCGCCTTTCCCCTACATAAACCCGACTGTCATTGAAAGCAAATTAATCTCTTGACTGAGGATATCCCTCCTTTAGGGATTTCTGGGTAGTTCTGAATAATAAAAACATATGGATGAAGGCAGAAGCAGGTTACCTTTATGTCCAGAAAGCTGTCAGGCATGAAATGGAGCATCACTGTTACCCAAATGACTCTAAGATGCCGTCAAAATACTCTATGTGCAAAGGAACCAATTTCCTAAGTAAACATCCAATGAAATTATACTACAGTTCATCAAATGATAGTCTATATGCTTTAGACATTTATTACAGTTATTTTTTGCAGCCTCCTTTGACAGCAATGGATTTTACTAATATGTTTTATGAAAAGCATCCATTTGTTTGATTTGTGATGGCACCTTTGCCTATCAGTTGCAACTGAAGCTCTCTTCAAGTCAAATACACAACTGTGGCCTGGTTTACATGTGGGTGAATTTCCCTATGGCGTTATCATTGCCACTATGGCCACCATTTTGAATAACCCTAAAACAGCCCATGGATTCTGGGTGGCTTGTCATCCAGCCCAACAACCCACCCTTGCCAAGTTAGCATGTAATGAGAAACAAGGGCATGCCCCACCATGCCCTGAATATTCAAAATGGCAGCCATCACTGCGTTGAGAAGCCTCATGGGGAAACTCACTCATGGTGGCTTCTCATTATGTGCAAAGCAGGTCTTTGCCAGTAAAGGCTAGGAAGACACTTTATATTAATAAGCAGGGTTAAAATGATCCTAGATTCCTGGTAGCCTAGGTGCCTAGACATTTTAAACTTTCCCACAACTTATGCTGTAGTCAAAATACTATGTGAGCTAAGGCACCAATTGTGTAAGTAAATGAACTCCTTGTTCAGTTTATCAAATAATATTCTGTTTGCTTTAGATTACAGCATCACTGGCATTTACCCACTATGTTTTCTACTCTCAGGTTTTGAAGGATTTTCACCCCCACTTCTAATTTATTTTCAACAGGGGGACTTCCCCCTCCCTATTAAAGCTAATGGATGAATATTTATTTATTTATTTATTTAATTACATTTATATACCGCCCCACAGCCGAAGCTCTCTGGGCGGTTTACAACATTTAAAAATAGTAAACATTAAAAGTATACAATTTAAAAACACACACACACACACATAAAAACAGTATAAAAACAACAGTATCCATTTAAAAACAACAATTGTGGGGTCCATTAAAAACAAACTTAACGTTGTTAAATGCTGTTAAAATGCTGTTAAAAATGCCTGGGAGAAGAGAAAAGTCTTGACCTGGCGCCGAAAAGATAACAATGTTGGCGCCAGGCGAGCCTCATCGGGGAGATCATTCCACAGTCGGGGGGCCACCACTGAAAAGGCCCTCTCCCTTGTTGTTTCATTAATAGTTTCATTAACTTAAATAGGGAGGGGGCAGAGAGAGAGAGAGTAAAGGAAGAGAGGGAGAAGGAAACAGAAGGTAATGGGGGGGGGGCAGCAGAGGAGCCAGAGGGGAAGAGAGAGGAAGAAAAGAGGAGGGAGGGAGAGAGAGAGAGAGAGAGAGCCCCATCACCTCGAAACGGATGGCTCCCATTGCTCCCACCCCACCCTGTGCAAATGAATGGAGGAATTGCAGCATTCACTTGGACAAGGGGTACTTAAGCCTGCCCTTGTGGGTGCTGTGTTGGAGGCTCCTGGTCTAGTTAAAGCCACATGATAAAGAATCAGTAATAAGTATCTCAATTATAAATGTAAAAATAATTTGCAATAATCTCAAATTAAAATTTGCACACACAAAAATACTCAAGCTCAATTTGCAAAATCAAAGGGCAATTTGTTTGTTTCCGTGCCCCAGGTTAACTGAACCGTAAGGTGGGGGGAATCCCTCTGAGCTTTCTCAATGGTGGCTTATTATTTATTTATTTCAGCAAATAAATAAAGTCCTGTTCTTTATCTATTTATTCATTTTTGAAACTTGCATACTCCCTGAAATTCCTTAACTTCAGGGCAGTTCTCTTCAGAAACATTAACAGCAAGGAAGTAAAAGGAGACGTATTTCCTAGTCTCAACAGAAGCTCTGAGTTCTGTATTGGAAACCTGATGCTAATGGTTTCCCTTTAAATTGGTATTTTAGATCTCAGAATGCAACAGGTCCACATTATAACATAAAAAATACCCTATAAAATAAACTGCACCCCATTGCCTTATAACTGTGTGTCCTATAACCACCATAAAATGCCACTCTGTGATAAATCTTCAGTGGGGGAGGGGGGGTCAATAAAGCAATAGTACTTTACTGTGAAAACTGATCATTGAATGTAACCACTGATTCATTGCGCCATTAACATGTCCTCGGCTTTGTCTTAAAGGCAGTTTACTAAGCGAGTGCTCGTTAACTTCTATAATGAATAGTTTCTTGGAGGGGAGAAAAGACATAAAATAGTCTCTGTGTAAATGTATCAACAACGGTAAGGCCAGCTTTTCAGAACACTGAAACAAGGCTATGACGATATTAAGGGACATTTAGTCATGGCAGAGTTTCAAGATTTTGAATAGATTGATAGGAAGTGGAACTGGGTGCATGAAAAAACATGCTAAATGCTACTACATGATAGTTTTAGAGGTCAGATGTCCATGTACCACTTCCCTGGAAGTTTATTTATATAGTTTTACATTGCATCTTGCTTTTTCTCCAAGGTGCTCAGGGTGGAGATTTCTCCCTCACCCATTTCATCCTCACAACAACACTTTGGGATAGGTTAGACTGATATGTGAACAGACTAAGGACATCTAGCAAGCTTTGTGTGTCTGTGGCTAGGTGGGGTTTTGAACCCTTGTCCTTGGTCCTGGTCCAGGTTTAAAAAACCATCCGAACATTCCCTAATGCCGGCTTATTATGAGCATGGATTTTGCTCATGTCGTTTCTTCTAATACCCATTCAAGTTTTCCAAACCACACCACTTGGAAAGCAAATTAGAAATGGACCCTGGTAAACTGTGGGCCAAATAAGATATTCACCAATGGATCCAGGTCGCTGCTGAATATCTGAAAAGTGTGGCCTTAGCTAGACCTACTGGTCTAGCAGGACGGAGGGGTGAAGATCTCATGATATTTTTATCATGAGATCTCCCCCTCTGTTCACATGCGGTGCACGATGACCTCAGAGGAAGAGGCATCACGCCCGCCATTTTGGGTTTTTTCTTAAAGAAGATGTGCATGAGCACTCAGGTACTTTTGGTAAGGGTTCTTTTAAAAAAACATTTTCCCCGTTCCCCCCACCCCACCCCCGATGGGCGCAGTGCTCCTGAGGAGCTCTGCGCCCCGTGCACAGGTCCTGGCTCCTCACGAGTAACCATGAAGGACTGGACAAACCGCAATGCTCACGCACACGTTCCATGGTCTCGGGCTCAGCCCAAGACAGAAAAAAATATTATTATTATTATTTATTTATATAGCACCATCAATGTACATGGTGCTGTACAGAGTAAAACAGTAAATAGCAAGACCCTGCCGCATAGGCTTACAATCTAATAAAATCATAGTAAAACAATAAGGAGGGGAAGAGAATGCCAACAGGTACAGGGCAGGGTAAGCAGGCACATGGTAGGGTAAAACTAACAGTAGAAAGTAACAGTAGAAGTCTGCACAACATCAAGTTTTAAAAGCTTTAGGAAAAAGAAAAGTTTTTAGTTGAGCTTTAAAAGCTGCGGTTGAACTTGTAGTTCTCAAATGTTCTGGAAGAGCGTTCCAGGCGTAAGGGGCAGCAGACGAAAATGGACAAAGCCGAGCAAGGGAAGTAGAGGCCCTTGGGCAGGCGAGAAGCATGGCATCAGAGGAGCGAAGAGCACGAGCGGGGCAATAGTGTGAGATGAGAGAGGAGAGATAGGAAGGAGCTAGACCGTGAAAAGCTTTGAAGGTCAACAGGAGAGCCTAAAGTGTAGGGCGAGATCCCGGGGCAAGGGAGGAATACTCTCTCCCTGATCCCAGGACCCCTTTGCATCATGTAGACTAGGGATGTGCTCCGCTCCGATTAGGAGCGTAGAAGCAGTAGCGGATTGGCCTGCTCCGCCTTACCCAGAGGCGGAGTAGGAGCGGACCGCGGACCCCCTAGAAGCAAGGCGAAGAGAAGCGCCCATTTTTCGGAGCTCCTAGTTCAGGCGGAGCGCTCCGGTCACCATCTTGAAAACATTTCGCCATAGGATTGCATTGCGGCAAATAATCGCGCATAACTACGTTGTTTTTGAAGCTATCATTCTGAAAATTCTTGTGCACAGAGAGTCGTGGATGGGGGTCATTTTGAGACCACTCTCACCTCTCTGCGTTGTCTGGGTCGCGTGCTATATTTTTGTGAAAATCGGGTCAACCGCGCGGCTCAAACGGCGTTTTCGGCTTTTCGCCCATAGGATTGCATTGAGGGAAAGAATCGGGGATAACTGGGGGGGGTTTAAGCTATCATTCTGAAAATTCTTGTGCACAGAGAGTCGTGGATGGGGGTCATTTTGAGACCACTCTCAACTTTCTGCATCGTACGGGTCACGGGCTATATTTTTGTGAAAATCGGGTCAACCGCGCGGCTCAAACGGCGTTTCGCCCATAGGATTGCATTGAGGGAAAGAATCGGGGATAACTGGGGGGGGTTTAAGCTATCATTCTGAAAATTCTTGTGCACAGAGAGTCGTGGATGGGGGTCATTTTGAGACCACTCTCAACTTTCTGCATCGTACGGGTCGCGGGCTAGAAGTTTTTAAAAAATCGGCGGGAAAAATACCTTTTTCAAAGGGCTGAGGGGCAGAGTCAGCTCCCGGTCATGATGATCCCAAAGTTGGAGGAGGGCATAGGCAAAACAGGTAACTTGGGATTCTGGGAAACTTCTCTTTCTTCATCTGAACGGGCTTTTCCCCGTGTTTTTTAACACAGTAGCCCCACCAAATGCACAAACACAACCTGAAATCATATACTAAGCCAAGAATAAGAGATAGAAACACAGCACTGCTCCCCACCCTAACCTTGGTGAACAACTGAATCGATGTGGTGCAAGGGGATGAGCTCCCCTAGGGCATCTCATCGTGGACGTGCCCCCACTCTCTCCTGCACTGGAAGGCCATTAGAGCCTTCCAAAGAGAGTAAAACGGTGGAGCAATGCCTATCATGAGTTGAAGTGAATGGTCACTTTTCAGTGGTGGAGCAATGCCTGTTATGAGTCGAAGTGAGCGTTTTACTTCTTCTCAGAGCTGTTGGTGGCTGTCAGTGTCTTGAACTGGCAGCTACTTCCCCCTCCCCCGGGCACGTCCCCCTATTGCTGGTAAAAGACAGATATAGCCTTTTTTAAAAAATTCTTCTTGCTGTTTATTGAGCAACACTGCTGCTTTTAATTCCACCCCTCCTTTGTTTATTGATTGATTTATTCCATTTTATATGCATTACTGGCTTATCCTTGGCTCACTTCCTTATGCCCCCAGAAATGCCAGCTGCATGCCTGCCTGCCTTCCCTCCCTCCTCCCCTGCCCACCTCGCAGGGATGTTGTGTGTGGGGTGCCCGATTTTCAAAAATTCGCCAAAAATCAGGGGATGATGGGATTGCTTTGAAACTTGGCGTGCGTGTGTATATCCCCATGAGGTGTCATGGTGCCAAACATGAGGTTTCTAACTTGAACAGAAAAAAAGTTGTATAATTTTTTAGCTTTCAATGCAAGCCTATGGGGGGGGGGAAACGGAGCTCCGGATCCGGATCCGGAGCTCCGGGCGGAGCGGAGCAGAAGTGGGCGGAGCGGCCCGATCCGGAAAATGGCGGATCTGCAAGTGAAGCGGAGCGGGGGGTCCGTGCACACCCCTAATGTAGACACACAGGGATGATCCCAGGGATTTTGCCCCATCCAGCTAAGGCCTGTATGTGTGTGGGAAGGGGGAGATGGTCATTTAACATGAGGAGAAGCAAGCAGTGAAGGATATTACACTTCCTCTGCCTGTCACCTCTCTGTTACATGCTCCCCCTCCATTCTCAGCCTAGGAGAAAAAACCCATGATGGGGAGAAGGGAAAGGGTTAAGTGTCTCCACGTCTCCCCTCAAAATCGAGCTCTTTCTGTAGCTCTTTAGATGTTTGGCAGCTTCCTAAACCTGTGTCTATGCTGCACATCTAGTGCTGCACTCACGTTTAGTAAGTATTAATAAATGTCATGAACTCTTAGTATTTCCATAAAATAAAGTAAGAGCCATAAGGTGAGTTCAGGAGGTGAAATTCTTTGTCTCTCACAAGCCATAAAAGAGAAGTTAACCAATCCTCATGGAACAAGCTGAGGATGTGTCAATGAGAATATTTTCAATGGAGCTTCTCTCTAATCTGGACTTCTTCTCTAGCAATATTTTCCTCCCCCCCTTTTTTTTTTAAACAGGGTCAGGCTCTTGACTCCTTAAACTTCAGAGGCACTGTTAATATTCAAAATACCTTGCCACTTTCTTTTTGAATATCCCTTAGTTTGATATTGCCTGTTTTTCATAAAAGAGAACAAACAAATACTCCAAAAAATAATATAGGACATTTTCATTCAGCACTGTGCTTTTCACTCCTCCAACATATTTTAAATCCTTTAATCCCTTAAATAAGGAATATATCCCAATTTTACACCACTGAGCTTTGGGGAACCTGCAGAAATAAAAGATTTTGAAATTCTGGGCTAAAGGGATTACTCTGCATAAACTATTCCTTCGTGAGCATTACTGCAGCTTCTAAACCCAAATGCCAGTAGGAAAACAGCAAGGTTTGATTGGGTAGAAGCTTGAACTGACAGAAGTTAGGGTCATGGATTTTAAAACTAATGATCTGAATATTTTACAATCTGATTTACATATAACTCAATTTGCAACGAATAGAAAGTCTAACCAAATTACCAGTTAGAAGTGCCACCATTTGGAGGGAGGGCAGAGAGGGAGGGGATCAGCAACAATAGTCAACCCTGTGTTAATAGTCAACTCACAGTTGAATATTAACATGTCATGTGGGAAGTGCCCCATAAATAGTCAACCGTGGAGTTGACTATTAACACAGGGTTGACTATTGTGTTGTCCGAACTCTCCCAAAGTAATTGAATGCTCTCTATGTGGATAAATTCTATCTCTGAAGAAGACAGCAGTTCCAAGGTCTTCTGCTTAAGAGATATATGAGGATAATTATAATGTTACCCAATTTCTTCCATGCCTAAAAGCTGTAATATAATTATTATGTTTTCCTGGCACCAGTTTCCATCTGAGTCCATTGGTATCACTGATATATATATATTTCTTAAGCAATGTGAAAGCTAAGAGTCGTTAGGCCATTATTGTAGGTAGGGAAGTGAGACTGAAGATCATCTTGTGAACCCCTTACCGAAACACTGAACAACAGTAAAACAACAAGGCTATTCACACGGTAAAATGACGCTTCATATTGTAAAAGGATCTTACATATTATTGAATCAAGTCTTTGGAAATATATATAATAGGATATGTGCAGCAGTACAGAGAACACACCAACATTCAAAGGCACCCTAGGATTGCAATGTTGCAAAAACAGACACATCTGTTCCCCAAAATTGAATTCTTCTCCGAACCATGTGTATTGTTGGAATATAGTTCAAACTAGGGATGAACTATGGGTGGCGTGGAAGGCATTTTCTGAAAATCGCAGTTAGAATGGAAAAGGCCTCTTCCAGCAATTTTCCAGGCCTCATTGCAAAAAGGGCTGCCAAGGTATTCATTTACTTTTGGCTGCGATAACCCATGTAACTTGTATACAAGGCATGGCTTTATATCTAAATCAGCTTCATTTGCCTTTAGTGATGTCAGAAGCATTAAGCAGTTAACAACCCAAAACCAAAACTTGTGTTCATTACAGTCTATGTATTTTTCAATATGTGTTACTGTCTCTGAGAAACAACTGAGGATCCAGAACTTTGGAGACGCAGGGGATAGTAGTTAGGATATTGGGCAGAGTGATTTAGTGTTATAAATTGAAAATGAAATGTTCTTTTGAGAGAGACAAAAACAGTAATAATTTCAGAATTGAGCAAAATATGCCCAATATATCCTATGTGTATCTACCTCGTGATAGAGTAAAAGACATTTCCTGGGGCTGTTTCCTATGATGACTTGCCATATCATAATATATGTATTGTGCTATATTTTTAATCCTTGACCTCAAAAAGATGTTAGTTTTGCACTCATAGACTCAGATTCACTTCCTTACTTTCTGGTTTGCATAAACTGTAGTTTGGCCAACTCAGACATCAAGACAATCTATGGTTGAGGGTATCAGCGTGTACAAAGGGAGGAGGAAACATCTGAGCAATTTTTTGATGGTTTTAAATTTTGTATACTTTTTTTTTTAATGTCCACTGTTTTTAACTTTTGTAAACCGCCCAGAGAGCTTCGGCTATGGGGTGGTATATAAATTTAATAATAAATAAAGTAGTTAAATCTGATTGGTTACATTTATTAGATTGTAAGCCTATGCGGCAGAGTCTTGCTATTTACTGTTTTACTCTGTACAGCACCATGTACATTGATGGTGCTATATAAATAATAATAATAATAATAATAATAATAATAATAATCTGGAGTTCCCTCCCGGCCAGCAAATGCATTAGGGAAGAGAGGAAGGGAGGGGAGGGGGAGAAATTGTCCTTTCCCTTCCCATGCAACTAAATCCTATCCCATAGGTGCGGGTGGAACATAGCAGGATAAATACACAAAAAGGCTAGGAATGTGTGGACACCCCATTGCAATCCTGATTATAGCTTACATTGGAAAAGCAATGATTTTGCAACGCTAGGGGCCTTCCCTCTGGAAAAGTCTTTGTTCAGTAACTGAGGCCTTATCTAGACCTAAGGTTTATCCCAGGATCATCCCGAGATCATCCCTGTCCATGTAAATGACACAGAGGGGATCCCGGGAGCAGGCAGGGACGACCCCGGGATAAACCTTAGGTCTAGCTAAGGCCTCCATAAAACTAATTTGAACCACTTCAAACTATTTGAATCTATATGTCTAGCACACTGGCTGAAAATATTAGCAATACTATTTCAACTAATTTTTGGACACAACATGCCACACTAATTTCTTTAACTCTAGTGGATCAGCAACCTCTTTAAAGCCTCAAGTTTCTAATCAATTACAGGACACTGTCTACATAAAAGTATCAAGGTATAAGAAGAGAAAACATTTATTAAAATAAATAAATAAATGAAGCTCATTACAATAATTAACTCTCCTCCTTTTATAATGTTATATTATTTACACACACACACCCAGCTTGTTTTGTTCCAGCAGACTCCTAAATCAGTGAAAAGCCTCTTCAGAACTTGGGGAGGGGAACCAGCGAAATGACATTTTCCATATGGATGTAATATTTGTAACCAAAAACACAATCCTTGAGGGTTTTGTCATGCTTTCCCCCCCCCTTCCCTCACACCCACAGGCTTTTGTTATCAGCCAATAAATCTGTCTTTGAAAAACTGCTAGGTTAGATTGTTTTTGGATGAAGTGTTAGAAAAGGGAAGACGGGTGGGAAAGCGATATCACTGGAGCCTATTTTCCTCCCTCCCAGCTACCATCTCGTCTTTCTTGTCGATAGCATTTCCCCTGACAATTTCCGATGCAGTGGCCCAGGGATTCTAGCTATAGGGGAATATCTCCCATTCGCACACTTCAAGTAAAGACTTGAAGATATTTTCCATTGCTTGCTTGCTGATGGGCAGCTGGTTAGCTGATGTTTCTGGACTCTACAGGTTGATATGACCTGCATTGTACCCTGCAGAATCAAGTGCGTAGAATGTAGGTCATAGCAACGTGCACGATGGAGACTGTGAGAGCACTTGGAATGGAATTAGGGGTGGGGGAGAGAGAGAGAAAACACGTCGATTTTTGCAGTTTGTTTGAAGGGGGCTCTAAGGGCATGCTGTGTGCTTCTGGGGAAACCATTGCTGCTTTAACCCAGATTTCTTTTTTAAAAAAAAACCTCTGAGAAAAAAAGCAGCCTGATGGTACACACTACCCAGTTGCTCCTGCTGAACAAACCTTCCCTCTGTGGTTTGGTTAGCAGTATGTGTGAACCAAGAGCTCTGCCTTGTCTCTGTCCTAGCAAGCCAGAGAAATAAGTCACAGGTTGTTCTTGCATTGTTTCTATGGCTTGTCAGGGTTGCCCTGGGGAGCACGTAATGCTAACCAAACCACAGATGGAAAGTCAGGGTTATCATTTATTTATTTATTGCATTTTTATACCGCCCAATAGCTGAAGATCTTTGGGTGGTTTCATTGCATGCAACCTGGACCAAAGACTAGCACTGTCTGACTGAGAGTTTTCTTAAATATATTGAACAATTACAATATGCCTTTAGTACTCTCTGTTTGCAAATAACTGCCCTTTGGAACCCCCTACCCATCATGGGAGTGGAGAGCCAGAAAACTGTGTTACTAATGTCAGGATGTTGGGCTCATCTACACCATGCAGGATATTCCACTATGAAAGTGGTATATAAAAGGCAGGAGCCACACCAAACAGGATATAGCAGTCTGAAAGCGGTATATGGTATATGTCAGTGGGCCCCAACAGTTGTCAGTGCACTTCAATACCACTATAAAGCAGTAGTGTGGCTCCTGCCTTTTACATCCCACTTTCATAGTGCAATATCCTGCATGGTGTAGATGAGGCCATAGACTGATGTTATATAATGCAGCAGTGTTCCTAAAGCTAAGCATGTTTTGTTCTGGTCACGACCTGTATTGGAGATCACCTGGGGAGCCTATATATGCCACTTTTAATATATATGCCACTTTTAATTCCATGGATCAAAGGTGCTATACAAATGTAATAAACTGAATATGTTATGATGACATGATATGTCTACACACACACACAACACACACACACACACACACCCCCCTTCAGTAGACACTAGCGGCCAAAGTAAATACATTTTCTACTATTACCTGGGGACCACAAGACTAATATTAAAATTAAAATTAAAAGTTGCAATCCTATACAGCCACATCCCTGGAAGTAAACCCCATTGAACTCAGTGGGAATTACTGTTGAGTTGACATGCATAAGATTTCTCTGCAAGTCACGCAGCCCAACAGTCGACAATGAAAAATAAAAATACGAAGAGACACTAGTTTTGTAATCCTTCCCCCAAGTCAAAGGGATAGTTTTCTATTTCGAAAAGCTGGGTATTCCCATTGTTCTTAACAGCTGAAGGAAGAATTCACTAAAGACCTTAACTCACTCATCTATATTATTTATGTAGTTTCCCATCTATCTATGTACAAATATGCATATCAAAAGCAAAGTTTGGGAAAAATGAATAATTCTTTCTTTAAAAGGGGAAGAGCACTTAGCACCTCTTTAACCCTTTCATGTCTGCTCTTAGGAGCTGAAGAAGTTATATTTTCCTATGACATTTGCAACTGAGGAGGGATCTACACTACTGCTTTAAAGCGCTTTATAACAGTTTTGACAACTGTTGGGGCCCAGGACACACTGCATATACAGTTTTCAAAACGTTTTCAAAGTGCTTTAAAGCGCTTTAAAAGCAGTAGTGTAGATCCCCCTAGGTCAGTAAATCATTCCCCACCACCACCTATCTCGTCATTTCTTCAGAAGACTCTGAGTTTGAATATTTTCTGTCCTGCTCTTTCTCAGCAGCACTAAACCAAGTCATGATTACATCAGCAAGATTTGTGGTTACACCTTGAGCTTCCTCTGCGGTATGCACTGGGGTCCTATGAATCCTTGAAGGACTAGAAATGGATAACAGGTGTCCATTGGCTTGTCCCAGTAATTGAACGTTCTTTATAGACTGTATATACTTTACACTTCCTAGAATCCTCTCTCTGGGAGCCACGGACAGAACTGGCTTGAGCCCAGAGGTTCTCAAAATGTGAGGCAGGCCTTTTCAGCCAACTGCTCGGGGAGGTGTGAGCTGCTCCCTGTCTACTCCTGATAGATATAGTATTCCAGGAAGTGGAATTTCAGGCAGAGCTTCTGTCAAGTTAGGTGTGGGCTGAAGCAAGACAGAGCAAGGTGCAAGTGAAGTTGGCATCTCAAGCAGATTCCTCTAATTGCTCAAACCAGTAATCAAGCCTTACCTGGACGTTTTTACGGGGGGGGGGGTCAGGGAGTTTTGCCAGACTCCTATTGTGGTTAAAAGGCTGGTCTCCTTGTATTTCTTCCTTTGCTTGGAGCAAGGTGATGTTGTACAGATTGAATACCTGTTGGACACCCCTGGTTTCCATGGTCACCAGCCATTGCAGTCAATCTTTCTCCCTCCCCCATACACAGGGAAGGTAACAACAGCTGGGATTGTTTAGCTTGGAATAAAGGAGGCTAAGGCCCCATTCAGAAGACACCTTAAACCACGGCTTTAATCATGGTGATTAAGGCTTTTTGCCTTATTCACCATGGTTAAAGCTGTGGTTTAAGGTGTCTTCTGAACAGGGCCTAAGTGGAGACATCAGTGAGGTATACAAATGTATGCATGGTGTGGAGAATGTGGATAGGGAGATGTTTTTCTCCCTCTCTCATAATACTAGAACCCAATGGCTGCCTTCAGGTGTGGTGGAGGAAGCTGTCCCATTGTCAGTGTCAAGCCAAATACCAGTACATGGATTTTTGTACATGGATTGAAAAGGAGACGCCATCTTCTTTTTTTACCTCAGGAAGCAAAATGTCTTGGGCCAGCCCTGTATAGATTGGATTTTCTAGTCTATACAGTTTGAAAGTGGATAAATGGGAGGTGCTACACATTGCTAAAAATATACGACCACTGCCCAAGACAGCAGCCCTGTGTTGTGTTCTTTCCCAATTTATCCCTTGACCTTATGTCATTATATGTGTGTTTCGCTTATCCCATGAGCAATGGACAATGATGTGGAGCAAGGTAGGGGAAAACCACCACAAAATGATATCCGAAAGGGAGTGGACAGCACAACCCACGACTACTTTTTTTAGGGCAGAGGGATGACCCACCCACCTTGAGACTTTTTTTTTTAATGTTCTTCTGGCTAATTTTACCCATGCTGAATTTTGTTATTTACAGAAAATTTGATTGCCCTTCATTTGGGGGAACTTGCAAACATTTTATGGATATAATCACTATATGTTGAATGCACTCAGTTTCTGAAAACACACACAACACAAAACACAAGTTTGAATGTGTACTTGAATGTATCAAGGGGGAAAGACACACCTGAAAGTAGCCGGATGGTTTCTCTTATTGGAGTTCTGTTGATTGGGAATGTTCAGTTTATTAAATTGTAACACAGAGAGCTTGTGAGAGGGCAAAGAAAAGCAGAGGGCAGAGTCCTGGCTTTTCCGTTTCCCATGGGATAAGAACGCCTTGTCAAGGAGGGCGAGAATGGAGCAGCTCTTGTCTGCTGGGTCGGACCTCACAGAGCTAGGATCTGGCAGGCGTGAACCTCTTTGGTTTTCCCCGCCACCCTTCTCCTTTTTTTATCTGAATGACAGCTGGCAGGTGCTGAGCGCTGCCCGGGGACAGGAGAAGGCCAAGGAGCCATGACAACTTGGTGTCTGGATAAAAAGAACTGTATATTGGACAGAACTGAAAATGTCATGCATTCCTATTAGTTGAACAAAGAAAGAGAGAAAACAAATGTTTAGTATTTAAATGATTCAAGTCAATGTTGGTAGAATATCGAACAATACATCAATGAATAGTAAGCAGATGGTTTAAACATTTCTTAAATCCCAGCCTGTCTTTATGAATCAATATCGACCTGAGTGGCATCTCACAGCTGGACTAGAATGGGAGATAACATACCTCTTCAGGTGCAAGGGAGGAATACTTTTGGAAAACTGTCCATACTTTCTCACATTAGAGAAAATTGTTTCAAAATGTTTTTAGGATGGTACGTTAACCTTGTGGCGATGACTTAAAAGAAAAAGAAGTTACGGTAAGCTGGAAGAGCCAAAAAGGTCTCTGACAAAAATGCCTTCCAACTAATAATAATAATAATAATAATAATAATAATAATAATAATAATAATTTGTGCCCCCCCCACAAATATAGTAAACATTTGCTCTAGTTAGATTCTATGTTATTTTTTCTCTCATAAGCTGATGGTAGTGCATTGATTGCATGTATCATTACTGCAGCAACAATGGTATAAGCCTGGTATTGGGAATAAGGGATAGTGAAAGGACAGAATTTGTTGCCACAAGATGTGGTGATGGCCACCAACTTCAATGGTTTTAAAAGGAGATTATGCAAATCCATGGAGTATAAGGCTATCAATGGCTACTAATCATGATGGCTATATGCTACCTTCAGTATCAGAGGCATTGAGCCTCCCTATACCAGTTGCTAGGGAACACAGGCAGGAGGATGCTACTTCCCACCCACTCATGTCTTGCTTGTTAAATTCCCATGGGCATCTGGCTGGCCCCTGGAGGGAAGATACTGGACTATGGCCTTCTTAGGTTGCATTCGTGAAAAATACCAAGAATGCAAGAATAGCAAGATATAGGGCTCATCTACACCAAGCAGGATATTGCACTATGAAAGCAGTATGGAAGTGGTATATAGAAGGCAGGAGCCACACTACTGTTTTATAGTGGTATTGAAGTACACTGACAACTGTTGGGGATCATTGACACATGCCATATACCGCTTTTATACCGTTTTCATTGTGTTATATCCTGCTTGGTGTAGATGTGTCAATGGGCCCCAACACTTGTCAGTACACTTCAGTACCACTATAAAGCAGTAGTGTAGATCTTTTAGTGCAGTTCAATACTGCTACAAAGCAGTAGTGTGGCTCCTGCCTTTTATATACCGCTTTCATACCGCTTTCATAGTGGAATATCCTGCTGGTGTAGATGAGCCCAAAATGTGGGAATACAAAAGATGGCAAAAACTACACATTTTATTTGTGTCCATGAAAAGAGACAAAGATAGGATTACTCTATTGTAAACTGGGAACACTTTATTAATTTTTGTAATGTTAAGAAATTACAAGCAAATGTATAATGGAATTTTGGAATGTTTTTATTTGTGTATAATCAGATCTCTCTCTCTCTCTCTCTCTCTCTCTCTCTCTCTCTCTCTCTCTCTCTCTCTATTTCCAGGTTGGTTATACTTCTGATCTCTCCTGTTAATAGAGAGACTTAGGACATATTCCTTTGCATCTTAAACAGAAAATTGTCCTACAGTTCCCATCATTTCCTATCCAGCCTTGGGATTTGCTTAGGATTGTGCATTTGGAGATTTGAATTTTGAAACTTGGGCAAATAACACTGGCTATGTAGTATTTTGTGGGACAGAAAAGTTTTAATACAAATCACCAAGGCCATTTCTACACCAGCCTGGTGTAGATGGAGGAAGGGGAGTGATCCTGGAATTACCTCCTTCCAGGATCGTCCCCCGTGTCCAAATGGCCAGAGTGAAGTCCAGGATGGGAGGAGGGACATCACATGAGTGGAGGCGGCCATTTTTTAAAAAGTCATAGAATCATAGAATAGTAGAGTTGGAAGGGGCCTAAAAGGCCATCGAGTCCAACCCACTGCTCATTGCAGGAATCCACCCTAAAGCATACCTGACAGATATTTGTCTGGATGCCTCTTGAATGCCTCTAGTGTGGGAGAGCCCACAACCTCCCTAGGTAACTGGTTCCATTGTCATACTGCTCTAACAGTCAGGAAGTTTTTCCTTATGTTCAGCCGGAATCTGACTTCCTGTAACTTGAGCCCATTATTCCGTGTCCTGCACTCTGGGATGACCGAGAAGAGACCCTGGCACTCCTCTGTGTGACAACCTTTCAAGTACTTGAAGAGTGCTATCATGTCTCCCTCAATCTTCTCTTCTCCTGGCTAAACATGCCCAGTTGTTTCAGTCTCTCTTCATAGGGCTTTGTTACCAGACCCCTGATCATCCTGGTTGCCCTCCTCTGAACAGGAGCAGGAGTGCACTCGCGCTCTAGCGAAAGGTAAGTGTGGGGGGAAAGCCACGACCCCTCTCTAACCTACCCCCAATTCCTCCCAGCCTGGCTCCTTCCCTCTACTGCTCTCCACTACTCACAGGGAGGAGGGAAGAAGCTGGGGGAGGCAGCCACACCTCCCACGGTCTTGGGACGATCCTGAATCGGATTTTCCCAGGGATTATTTATACCTGGGAAAACCTGCACTTGTCCCCCCTGCCTCAAGGAGTCCCTGTGTGTCATTTGGATGCACAGGGACTCAGCCGTGACCAGCCCGCATTTTCGGTCTGGTGTAGAAACGGCCCAAGAGTAACAGATTCAGGCTGTAATCCTATGCAACTTACCTAGAAGTAAGCCCCATGGAACATGCGACTTACTTCTTAGGATTATGCTATAATCATATTTTGATTGTAAAAATAAAGTTCCACTATTTTCGGAAGAGAAAAATCTCTTGCGCTTTTGTATGAGGTGGACATTACAGAAAATGAGGATGCGGCAGAATCCAGCAGGCAAGTAGGTCTGATGTCTTCTACTAGGGGTGTGCACGGACCCCCCGCTCCACTTCACTTCCAGATCTGCGATTTGCGGATTGGGCCGCTCCGCCCCGCCCCTGCTCCGCCTATGTCCACTCCGCTCCGTTCGGAGCTCCGGATCCGGATCGGAGCTCCGTTTTCCCCCTCCCATAGGCTTGCATTAAGCTAAAAAAGTATACAACTTTTTTTCTGTTAAAGTTAGAAACCTCAAGTTTGGCACCATGACACCTCATGGAGGTATACACATGCACGCCAAGACTCAAGGCAATCCCATCATCCCCTGATTTTTGGGGAATTTATGAAAACCGGGCACCCCATTCACACCCCTTTCCATAGCTCCGTCAATTTGCACGTTAAAAATCTCAAACTCACCACCATGAAAGCTTATCCAGGGGTGCACATGCATGCCAAGACTCAAGGCAGTCCCATTATCCCCTGATTTTTGGGGAATTTATGAAAATCGGGCACCCCATTCACACCCCTTTCCATAGCTCCGTCAATTTGCATGTTAAAAATCTCAAACTCACCACCATGATAGCTTCTCCAGGGATACATATGCACGCCGAGACTCAAGGCAGTCCCACCATCCCCTGATTTTTGGGGAATTTATGAAAACCGGGCACCCCATTCACACCCCTTTCCATAGCTCCGTCAATTTGCACTTTAAAAATCTCAAACTCACCACCATGAAAGCTTATCCAGGGGTGCACATGCACACCGAGATTCAAGGCAGTCCCATCGTCCCCTGATTTTGGGGGAATTTATGAAAACCGGGCACCCCATTCACACCCCTTTCCATAACTCCGTCAATTTGCACTTTAGAAACCTCAAACTCGCCACCATGATAGCTTGTCCAGGGATACATACGCACGCCAAGACTCAAGACAGTCCCAGCGGCAGAGCCCGGTAAAGGACCAAGGGAGAGGGGGACCTTACCTGCCTCTGTCCGTGGTCCGTCGCCGTCTTCAATTGAGCCCGCGGTTCCACCAGGAAGTCTGGGCCGCAAGCGGCCCAGGCTTCCTGGTGGAACCGCAGGCTCAATTGAAGAAGCCAACGGACCGCGGACGGAGGCAGGTAAGGGAGAGGAGGGCGGGGAGGGGGTTACCGGGCCCTGCCGCCATCGCAGCATGGGCGACAGCGACAGCGGCAGGGCCCGGTAAACCCCACTTACCTTTCCGGCGGAGCTCCGGATCGAGGCGAAGGATCCGCCTTCACCTCGATCCTCTTCGCCACGCTCCGCCAGCCCCCCAATCCTCTTCGCCTCCGCCTTAAGGGCAGGCGAAGCCCCCCGCTCCGCTCCTGCTTCTCCGGTCTGATTAGAAGCTGAGCACATCCCTATCTTATACTGCTGTAGACCCTCAAATTCGCCTGCCCTTTCATAGTTGGCTTTTCTACGGGATTGTAAGGAGAGCAAGGGAGCATATATTTGTTCATTTGGGGGGGGGTTATGGTGGAGTTGGACAGGAGAGAAATAGGCAACTAGTTCAAAAACAAGACTGATTATTCTTACTTAGTTGGTGAAACTTCTGAATTGGACCATATTTGTATTTCTTTCCCCTCACTCTGGATTCTGCAAGCTGAGATAAATTGCATTCATTTGCCAGCTGCACTTTATTTGGAAATCTTTCACTGGAGCTACTTTTAAACTCCTTGCCTCTCTAAATCTGCCAAGGAGCTTCTTTTCGCCCCATCCTGTTAAGGGCCTCCCTCCAAATATGTTTCTTGTTAAGAAGGACTGAGAGTTACCCTAGTCTGTATTTCCCAGATAAAGTCCCGGGTCTACAATAATTCATTATGGTGCAATACTTCAAAACATTGGCCTTTCGAAGATGACTAAAAGCAGCGTACACGGAATACATGGGGTGGAGCAGGATTTTGCTTTGTGTACCTCTTTGTCAGTGTGGGCAGGACTGGTACTGTGAGAAAGCTAAGAGGGATGGTAAGGTAATAGAGTCTTTGATTCTTTGATTGAATAGAGCCAGGTGAAGACCTTTTTATTCTCCCAGCATTTTAACAGTCTATAAATAAATTTTAACTCTGTGTTTTAAATTCGTAATTTTGCATTGCTGCTGTTTTTATCTGGTTGAGCTTTTATATTGTATTTTATATTATGGTTTTATACTGTTGTTTTATACTTCGAATGTTTTTAATTTTTGTGAACCGCCCAGAGAGCTCCGGCTATTGGGCGGTATAGAAATGTAATAAATAAATAAATAAATAAATAAATAAATTTGATGAACCTGTAACCTATTTAGGAAAGAACTCCCCCAATACCCCTGCATAATAGACACTGTATAGGAGAACACCGTGCTGTCCCTTGCGTTAGGGAGGCATCCGCGCCTTTGTGACGACAGCAGCCATTATTGTAGACAGTGCTGGGCCCAGGGTTTAAGGGCCCTCGGGAAAGACGCCCTCAATGCTGCCCCTGCCTCAATGAGCCCTCCTTCTCACTGCCATTGTCACCTATTACTCCACATCCGCTTCCTCATCACTGCTATCACTTCTTTGCTGGACAGGCAGAGAGCCATGGAGCAAATGGGCAGTGCCATCTACTGTTTCTCCTCACGACCACTGTTGCTTGGGCCAGAGTGAGAGGCAGGTGAACAAACAGGTTGCAATGACTAAGGGCAGCTTCATGGTCTCTTGTCCGTGGGTCCCTGCTTAGTTATGGGCCCTTGGCACAGTGCCCAACCATGTCTACCCTTGATGCCAGCCCTGATTCTAGACCTCAGGGTATTTGCATAACTAGCAGAACCCACATGCTCCACGCTAAGGTAGGGTCACAGAGTGCCATGTTTTAACAGGCTTGGAAGGGCAGTGTCAAGAATAAATGCAGGCATGCAGACGACAGCAACAGCCAGCACAGAAACTGTCTGGAAAGAAATATGACTGAGTCCAAGATTTGGGAAGCAGGGACAGCGATGAGGGATGGGAGAGGGGAAGCAGTAGAAACCAAGAGAAAGAATTGTCAGGTACAGCCAGCTGAGAAGAGGTGCTGGGGTCTTGTCCTCATTCCCATCTTCATGCCTGTATTTCCACTATACATTTCCATTATTCACTGAGCATCTCATTGGTATCTGTAGTGTTCTTCTACATGTCCTAGAGTGAATGTGTCTGCCCCACCGTATCCTCCTGAACAGTTTCACCACTGTGGGTGGAAGATCTACCATCAGAACGTTGAAAGTGTAGGGACAGTCATTAAAACAAACAGAACAAAATTAAATAGGTTGTGTTTGAGGAATTTTCTGCCCTTCACCTAGAAGAGTGACACTCAGCGTCCATTCATCTCTAGGCCTTGCACTGGAGGGAAACAACCCGCAAAACAGTCTCAGTATGCGTGTTTTTGTGGCATTAGCAGCCAATCCTCTCTTGCTGCCTGCACTTTCTGAGCATCTACCAATAAGCTTGCCTGGGAATGCTGCTGATTCCAAAGGTTGCCTAGAAACCAGCCAGGGAGAAGGAAACAGGTAAAACCAATATCCACAGGAAGGACCTAAAGATGTACATAGAGATTCTGAATCTGGAGCAGTTGCTGATTTCTGAATGCACGAATTGGCTCCCTTTCCTAAGACGCCCACCTTTTCTTTTCAGGATTTCTTGTCCTCTTCCTCAGTTTAGCATGGCAGTCGTCTTGTCTGAAGGTTTGGCTGAGGTACAGTCCTAAGTAGATTCCCACCCTGTAATAAATGTAGGAGCTTTCCTGGTTGGAAAGTTGATGAGTGATCTCTAGCCCTCTCGGCCTTGAACCTCTTTTGCCTCAGCGAAACATTTAACTCTGTTCCTTGTGCATCAGGAACAGGGCCAGGCTTAAGATTAGGCTGTTCTTTACAAGGTGGTCAGATACTTGGCAAGTGGTTTTAAATCTTTCCTTTCATCACGCGTATGCTGCTAAAACTGCATTTTACACAAGAGGGAACTTTTGAGTAACCTTTACCTAGTAAACTTTTTCAGCTGTAACACTCACGGATATGTGTAACTAATTGCAAATGGAGCAAAAATCAGTTCCCCGAGCCAACCTTCTAAAACTGGCTATAAACAAGATCAGGTTGAGAGTCCCTGAAGCGTGAGTAGTTATGAGGAGTATGCTGTTGCTTCATATAGGACATATGGTTTACCAAATGGCTTAATTGGCCTCATGGTAATGTTTCATCCTTGTTCGCATGACAAGGAACGTACTGGAAATGTAGGCTGGAAAGAGGTTTAGGATTGTTTCTGCTGGCCCTGGCCTATCCATGCATTCAATAGACTCCACACTAGTATAAACTGAATGCACAGTGGGGGATCCTGCAACTCCCCCTCTCCCCCCCAAAAAACAGTGTTCCTGAGCACCTACGTAAACTTACACTTTGTACGAACTGTCCACTACACATCTATAGGTCAGGGGTGGAGACTGCAGGCCTGATCCTGTCCCTGGCACACATTCTCTTTACATGGCATGTCTCATGAATCGGGCTTAGAAGAAGGCAGTCACAATTATTTCCGTCTTAGAGACGAGGCTCGCAGGTGGAGAGATATTGCTTTACCAAAAGGCCAGAAGTCTTTAGCAGAATTGGGATATTAATCCAGGTCTTCCACAGATTTGCATCCAATTTGCTCATCGTTGGACTACATTGGATCCCTTCTTGTCGCGAGTGACATTTGCCAAAGAATGTTTTGAATATTGTCACCTGCTCTTTGTTTTCTTACGACAATCCAGGTAGAATCTAAAAAGTGTTGAGAGTGCAAGCAATGTAGGGATTATGAGATATCTTCTCATTTGAGAAAGTAATTACCACATTTGGTTAAGCATTGCATTGTATTCATGATTAATACACCAGAAATGATTTAATCATGCCCATGCTTCAGCAAATACTCAGGTTATCCATTTCATTCACATTCCAGTGAGCAGCAGATTTCTGCCCCCTCCCCCGGTTTTCATTATCTTTAGGCTTCACTTTGTTTAACTTGGCTTGGGTGTACCGTTACCTTTAGGTACAGTGCTAGGAATTTTGGAAAGGCTATGTAGGTGGCTTGTGAATCTCTTGGTGGTTGCTAGATTGACCTATGTGACATGACAGGCACTGTTATATCTGATCAATACCAAAGGTGAATGGCTACAGAAGATCTGGGAAATAATGGAACTACTAAAGCCAATAGTACACCAGTATGATCTGCTAAATCACATTTACTAAACAAAATGGAGGCTTTCTTGCTTGTTTGGTACATAATTATATCAGACTGGAGCTGGCCCTACCATTAGGTAAAGTGAAGTGGCTACCTTAGGTGGCAGATGCTGGGGAAACAGCAGTATGGTGCTGGAACACAGAATATAGATGCAGCCTGTCTTGGACCCCTAAGATACCTTGCTGTACTTCGGTGTGTTGGAAGAGGTTGTCTCATCACCAGTATTGAAGTAAGATTGAAATACGATCCCCTGATATATACCTACCTCAGTATTTCTGAAACTTTTAATCTTTTGTTCTGGATTGAGAACGCTCAAAATTATTCATATATATTTTCCTCATCCGCTCTCAGAACAGAAGGAAGTGTCCTTCAGGTTAACTGTAGGTTAACCAAGTTAATATTGTCTGCTGAGGGCTGCTATCAACATCACTACCCCTATGTTGGCAGAGAGACAGGAGATCAATGTACAGTACAGAAATTCCAGAGCATATAGTGGTGGATCCAACAGTGCACCACCTCTGGTGATACTAACATTGCACTAGTGGAAACCAATGTTTGTCTGATGCTAGCAAGACTGTCCTGGACACAGGGCTGGCCCTACCATTAGGTAAAGTCAGTTAAAGCTGCCCTCTTTTGTATCTGGTCACTCTAGTAAACCTCTGGCAGTTTTAACTGCTGTGATGAGGAGGAAATTTCACCAGGTGCTGCATGCATACGAATGACACCTGCTGAAATTCCCTTTTCGGTTCAATTGTTAAAGATGCCGGAGCTCTGTCCTCCTCGCCCTAAAAGTTTAGGCTTGAAGCTCCATCTGAGTTTCACAAAGAAAGGATGGGTTTAGGAAGAGCAAATAATGTTGTTGAATAGCAGGTGGTGGCAGCATGGCTGGTGAAGCCCAAGTTGATAGAACAACATACAAGAAGGAAGGCAGTGCTAACCTGTCTGATTGATTAAGGCTGAGAGAGGAAGTAGTGTGGGGCTGCCTGCCAGATCTCACTGACTGCATAGTTCAGTGGGTGGAGGAGGAATGAGCAAGTGTTGGCTGCAAAAATCTGTGGGCTGAGTTTGGCCTGTGGGCTGAGAATTGTCTACCCTCACCCTAGAATCTATGCCAAATATTATGTCATCTATACTGTGTGCTGCCAGTGGAAACTCCTTAACAGTGAGACATATAGCTGCTGCTTCCTAATATGACAGAAAGGCATAAAATAGTGTGCTTTTGTGCACTGGGAAATTGCTTTCTGGAATTTTTCTTATGAGGTGATAGTGGGTGACATAATAATGCTGAGAGATTAAGTGCTACTGAAGTTGGACATTGATTTTATTAAATCTATTCGATCCTTATATTATTTGAAGTTTAGTTTGTTTAATGTCAAAGCTCTAGAGAGATTGTTGTCTTTCTTTAAAAAAAAGGCATACTTTAAAACTGCATATGGACACAAAGATTTTCATTTGGGTGATTTAAATCGGCAGCATTTGGAAACCATTCATGTCAGAGAAGGGAAGTCAGGAAGGGTTCGTCTGAAATGGCGATGGGCTGAAGAGCATTACACTAGTGGCAATATTTGTTCTGGAGAGAGGATATAATAGGACTTATGCACTAGGAGGCAATTGCTCCTTTTGAAATCGGGGTCAGGCAATTGATGGTAGATGCATGAATGACAGCAGACGGCCCATTTAGCCGATAAGGACTTTTTGGAAACCGTTAGGTGGCGTACAGGCAGTCTGATGGTGTGCTACGCTGTAATCCAGATTGTGCGGGGTGCTTTGTAGGAGTCGGCGGAGCAGGGGGAGGGCAGGAAGAGAAGGTTTTGTATCGATGATTCTGCCTGGATACCTGTAGATTCCTACAGTGAGCAGGGGGTTGGACACGATGGCCTTACAGGCCCCTTCCAGCTCTGCTATTCTATGATTCTATGTATAATAGTGTTCCCATCTGTTGATTTCAAAAATATTGACCCCAACTGAGACCAGGACAGAATTTGGCAACTCAGGGCACAGAACCAATGTGGTGGGTCAGGAAATGAAACCAGGACAGAATCTGGCAACTCAGGGCACAGAACCAATGTGGTGGGTCAGGAAATGAAACCAGGACAGAATCTGGCAACTCAGGGCACAGAACCAATGTGGTGGGTCAGGAAATGAAACCAGGACAGAATTTGGCAACTCAGGGCACAGAACCAATGTGGTGGGTCAGGAAATGAAACCAGGACAGAATCTGGCAACTCAGGGCACAGAACCAATGTGGTGGGTCAGGAAATGAAACCAGGACAGAATCTGGCAACTCAGGGCACAGAACCAATGTGGTGGGTCAGGAAATGGAACCAGGACAGAATCTGTTCAATCAGAGGCCAGAGCCAAGGTAATAGAGTACAGGGAGGCTAGCCTCCTAGGGGGCAGGAATGAGTGGGTGAGTGGGTGGGTAGGGAAGTAGCACAAAACCTCTGTTAGGCTGGCTCTAAGCTTTACTGTTATGTCACTTCCTAATCTTGATTACCTGCCAGGATGTGGTGTTACTGACTGCTCTAGAAAAAGTATGGCTGGTTGGCAACCCTTGTGCATAAGGGGGGATGAATAGGCCTCCTTCAGAAGCAGGTTAGGCTATTTATTTATTTATTTATTTATTACATTTTTATACCGCCCAATAGCCGAAGCTCTCTGGGCGGTTCACAAAAATTAAAATCATAATAAAACAACCAACAGTCTAAAAACACAAATACAAAATACAGTATCAAAAGCACAACCAGGATAAAACCACACAGCAAAAATTGATATAAGATTAAAATACAGAATTAGAACAGTAAAATTAAAATTTAAGGTAAAATTAAGTGTTAAAATACTGAGAGAATAAAAAGGTCTTCAGCTGGCGACGAAAGGAGTACAGTGTAGGCGCCAGGCGGACCTCTCTGGGGAGCTCATTCCACAGCCGGGGTGCCACAGCGGAGAAAGCCCTCCTCCTAGTAGCCACCTGCCTCACTTCCTTTGGCAGGGGCTGACAGAGAAGGGCCCCTGTGGATGATCTTAAGGCTATGAAGCAAAATTATTGTATTCATCTTGCTTTGCCTCTTTGCCAGTGTAACACAGAAACCTTCTCTACAGCATTAAGCCATTGTAAAGAGGTGAAGTAGAAATATGTATATTTGCGAGCTGGATTAAATAAGTCTGTATTAAAGATTTCTCAGAACCTCTATTCTGTAACGTAATGAGGAATTAATGGGAATATTACAGGTAATCAGTGTGAGGATTACTGACAAGTTATGTTCAGACTGTATTATGCTAAATGCTATCAAAGTTCAGTTTAACAACAGCTTACTCTACATGACAATTTATCTTCTTTCATTTGGAGACATGTTAACAGACTCCTAGTTGCATTTAGCTTTCCTCTTTAATTGGTAGAACCTTGATGCTATGGTTCGAGTGGTTCTAAGTGTCAAAGAATTATTTCTTCTTCTTCTTCTTCTTCTTCTTCTTCTTCTTCTTCTTCTTCTTCTTCTTCTTCTTCTTCTTCTTCTTCTTCTTCTTCTTCTTCTTCTTCTTCTTCTTCTTCCCTCCTCCTCCTCCTCCTCTAACAAAAGCATATGCTTTTTATACTTATTCAGTTTCTAGCCCACCTTTTCAAGAGGGCTTAAGGTGAGTGAGACTCCTAAAATGTGCTGGTCCTGATCCAAATTGGGGAGTACAAGCAGTTACGCTAAGGTAAAACAAAACACAACCCTCAGTTACATGCTGCCAGTGCAGTTGGGTTCTGTACATGGAATGTGTAGTGGTTCTGGTGGTAGCGGCATCGTGTTCTTTGCCCCAGCTGTCTCTAGAAGCTAGCTTTCCTTATGAAGTGGGGCTTCAAATAAATTAATTGAAAATTAGTGATTTCTTCATAACCAACAGAAACTCCTATAACTCTGTCACCAAGCACAGCTGTCTACGTGATTTTTAGTGTCTATGAATATATCTTGAATGCAGTGATTTTAAATTCACAAGCTTTTACTAACTACTTGAGACACATTGTAATGGTATCTAAAAGGGGACTCTATTTTGCCCCACCCAGGATCACTTCTGGGTGGAAGCGATTATGAAAAACCTTCCCCTAGCCCGGGAGAACCTTGGGGGGTTCTTCTTCTTCTTCTTCTTCTTCTTCTTCTTCTTCTTCTTCTTCTTCTTCTTCTTCTTCTTCTTCTTCTTCTTCTTCTTCTTCTTCTTCTTCTTCTCCTCCTCCTCCTCCTCCTTTTTCTTTTTCTTTTTCAAATCTTTTTCAACTTTATTACTCTAAAATGAAGCCCTCATTTTTAAATGGAAATGGTCATGACTCAAATTAAAAGGCCTATTAAAAATATCTTAATGCTCCAGGTAGGGCTATGACCCTGCTGGCCCTGGCTACCATCTTGATAGTGTGGTTTGAGAAGCTCATAGGGTGGCCAGGTGTCCTACTTTACAGAGGACCATCTTCTATTTGGGAGAGCTGGCAAACACTGTATTTTGATTCTTCTTTATTTCTGTAAGTCTTGAGGGTTTGAAGTGTGACCAACTACCGTGGCATGTGTGACCATTCCATCACATGAACACTTTATATAAAAAGAAACATCACTTGGAATATTATCTATCTATAGTGTGTGTGTGTGTGTGTGTGTATACTGTTAGCATACTCTTGAAACAACTGAAGCAGTCAGTCACAGGTTAACTGTTCATGGGAAAGTATAATAAATATGAAAAGACAAGGAAATTTTGAAGAAATGTATGTGAATAGCATGTATATGGAGGACACAAAATGCTGGTTAGAGTACTTGCTTATCCTAATGTGGTTATAAAACATCTTGTTTAATATATCATCTGTACATTGTGGGAGCATGTAGTACCGTTGCAGTATGTCTGTTGATAGTAAGAGAGACCTTATGCATGTAACTGTAACAGTACTCTAGGTATCACCAGCAATTTATGTTGATCATTCTTTTCCTGTACAATTGCAGATGATGGAATCCCCAATCATAAAGCAACAAGAAATGTCATGTCAAGGAACAGGAAGACTGACAAAGTTGTCATGAGGCTACTGATTGCATAATGTCCTATCCTACTGCAGAGAGTAACCACTTAATTGAAAGAATGGACCAGGATACAGCAGACTTTAACACTTACAAGTGCCACATTATTGAGGATGATGCTCCAGCTATTGGGTGGTATAGAAATGTAATAAATAAATAAAGTTAAAGCAAGGAAAGATAGAAAAGCTTTGCTGGTATCCCTAGATAGTCAGTGTCTCTTTTTGCATGAAATTCTGGGTCAATGTGGAGACAGCCTAAAGAGACCACAGACAACTTCCACTGAACAGCAGTCAGCGCTAGCAGAATAGTTTCTGAAAAAGCTAACTTGCCAATTATTATATCCACTGCAGAGAACTCGTCTCCTTTAAGGAGGGCGCGTTCACCCAAAAGTGTTCTGTTTCTCAGTTCAACCTCAGCCTTATTCTCCCAATTGTGATCCAGAGGTTATCCTCATGGAATTAACATTGTCCTGTTTCACAGTAACTAATTGCTAATATTAACCATTAACTTCTATTACACACCACTGCTTATGGGCTCAAAAGTATAAGACAAGAAGGAAATTCACATGTTATCATTTCATCAAAACGTGTAAAGGCTCATCTACACCAAGCAGGATATTCCATTATGAAAGTGGTATGAAAGCGGTATATAAAAGGCAGGATCTACACTACTGCTTTATAGTGGTACTAAAGTGCACTGCAGGATCTACACTACCGCTTTATAGTGGTACTAAAGTGCACTGCAGGATCTACACTACTGCTTTATAGCAGTATTGAAGTGCACTGCAGGATCTACACTACTGCTTTATAGCAGTATTGAAGTGCACTGCAGGATCTACACTACTGCTTTATAGCGGTACTGAAGTGCACTGCAGGATCTACACTACTGCTTTATAGTGGTATTGAAGTGCACTGACAACTGTTGGGGCCCACGATACATCTACACCAAGCAGGATATAACACTATGAAAGTAGTATGAAAGCAGTCTATGGTATGTGTCAATGGGCCCCAACAGTTGTCAGTGCACTTCAATACCGCTATAAAGCAGTAGTGTGGCTCCTGCCTTTTATATACCGCTTTCATACCACTTTCATAATGGAATATCCTGCTTGGTGTAGATGAGAACTAAGTTTAATAACAGTAACTGCTTAAAAGGGTTTATTAAAAAAATGTTAATACTAAAAGCCTCATGTAGAAAAGCCTTTGGTCTTGATTACTACAGAAAAAGTTTAATAGTTCAAATAAGTCTATATCCTTTAACCTCATTTCATTATAATATGCACCATTGAATTAAAAGCAAGAGTTCAAAAGAGTCCATTACTGAGCACATGATACACTTCTGTCACATGACACATGCGGAAGGAACACTTCTTCATCACCTGCTCCTTAAGCAGGACCTGCTGCTGTTCCTGGGACTGAGCAGTTGGTTGTGGTACTAAAAGTGTAGAAACAAGGGAGACTAATAACTGATACAGGGACAAACGACCCTTTATGTGGAGTAACAGATATTTATATACAGCATCACATTTCCAAGTAGGTCATTTTGAAAATCTCCATTGCTGAGTTGGCATCAAGCCCTGTTGGCAGTATTCCAATTCTGCAAACTCCTGCATCATGCAGTGTCAACTCCTAAACACTGGCTGTTGGGTAAATTAGGGAGAACGGATTTGCAACGTAGACACTAGAATTTAGAACTGTGAAGTAGAATATTGACTGCTTCTAAAGTTTAATTCCAAGGCTAAGAAGGAAAAATAAATAACTTCCAACTGTAACTGCTCTGGGTGATGTTTGAGTTGTAGATTGCTCACCCCTGTCAAGGTCTCTGTCCTCTTCAGAAGGCTTCCTGTCAGGCTCCCTTTGTTTCTCAGGGATGCCGCCTTATATTTTCCAGTGCTAGAGAAGTTGTAGCATGCAAAAAAATGAGTTGTCAGTGTGAAAAGCATTGGTGTCAAATTCAAAACGTATTCAAATCTGCAACACTACAGTAGGTGGATTTCAAAACCACCAACACAGCTGAAAGAACTGGAGATTTGGTTCTCACCAAAGTAGTCTGATATCAATAATGGTATTGGTACCAGCTTGATCATTGTACT
The DNA here is from genome assembly GCF_023053635.1 of Elgaria multicarinata webbii. Taxonomy (NCBI): domain Eukaryota; kingdom Metazoa; phylum Chordata; class Lepidosauria; order Squamata; family Anguidae; genus Elgaria; species Elgaria multicarinata. The sequence goes on along the minus strand of NC_086175.1, from coordinate 21,171,030 downwards.
ACATGTGTCACAGAGCTCTGTTACTCCTGCAAGGAGCACAATGTGTCCTCCTCTGAATTTGATCCTTGCAACCACCCTCTGCAGAGATTGGTACTGACTGTAAGTGAGTATCATAAAGCATTTGGTGGGCTACGTTAATGACTGCACAGCACAACACAGATATACACTGCATGGAAGGGCATTCATTTGTCCAGATGATCAAATTTGATGAGTGATACATCAGTGATTAATGCAAAATTCCTCCCCCTAATCTTCCTTTATTAAAGCAAGCATGCACCATACTCCCTCCTTTTAAATCACCCATGAGGCGTGATGGACACACCTCTGGTGTTGTCCCATTCCTGCAGAAAGGAATGTTGACTTGTGCTGTGTAACTTTGTACATGTAACTGGTGTGCATACTAACAGGTATAATCTGTTGCTCTGTTGCATCTTACTCTAGTCTTGACAGCTGTTATGGAGTGATTGATTCTAACTGTAGAAGGGCATGTAATAAGGGTCTTCCATAATGCTACTGAGTACTCATGTGGTGGTCTCTGTTCCTCCCAGTTTGTTTTCTCTCACCCACAGCTCATGGATTGCTCTGCATAGTGTGTGTGTGTATGTTTATTTATTTTTGCATTTATATCCCACCTTTTCCCCTCAAGGAACCCAAGGTGCCAAACGTAATTCTCCTCTTCTCCATTTTTATCCTCACAACAACAACCACCCTGTCAGGTAGGTTGGGCTGAGAGTCTGTGACTGGCCCAATGTCACCCAATGGGTTTGCCATGGCCGAGTGAGGACTAGAACCTGGATCTCCAGACTGCCAGTCCAACACTTTAGCCACTACCCCACACTGGCTCTGTTTACAGTGACACTATAGCTGTGTGTTCCTTTGAAACCCCGCAGCATCGCAGTTGCAGGGTGGGAACAGTCAATACCCATGGCAGGGGGAGCGCGGGCTTTCCTGCAGCCATTGGGCTTATGGAGCATGCCCTCTGCTTTGCCTTCCTGTGCTTCAGGCAGCCTACTGTTGGACTCAATTGGCTGCTGCATCATATAATCAATGCAGCGCCACTGCGCAGCCACCTTGGGGTAAATAGGGCATATAGACATCATCCACTGTGATATTCAAGGGCTAGGTCCCTTTAATTATCTTGAATTTAGTGTGGTGCTGTGTGGCGCTGTGGAGGTACCCAGAACTGGAAAGGTTTCCTGCAGCCCTCCAGAAAATGTGGATCATTGGTATCAAAGACTACCCTGTCTACCGAACCACATTCTAGGAGGAGTTGCAGAAGCATTTACACTTCTGGGTAACCTTGCCACCCTTTGTGGTGCTATTTTTTTAAAAGAGGAAATAATATTTGGAGATAGAGACTACCGTACAGAATACGATGAACTTCCGAATTAGCGTCCTCTGCCTTGACTATAATCACAAATTCAACCCTGTGCTTCTCCAAAGGCTAGGGGATGGGTGTGTGAGGTTGCAGAACTTGTCAAGCTAAGTTACCTCTTAGCTGGCCTGCCCTGCCAGAAGGTCTTCTATTGGACAGGACATGGGCCGCTTCTTCCTTTGACCGTGTCATGGGCCTGTGGGCAACAGCCCTGACAGAGCTTAACGTGTCTTGCAGAAACAGGAGGCATGGTGCCGTTTGGCACTTGCACTAGGGGAACATAGCACGGGGCTTTTCAGCCTGTCTTACAATGATATTCTACTCTACCTCTTGCTGGTTCAAATACAAAGAAAGCCCTGGTCCCACTGTGCGCATGCAAGATATTGTGCCCATATGCGCACAGTGCAAACTTAAAGTACTTGGCACTACACAATGGAATGTCGTATCCTTTGGTTTTATAGAACACATAAAGTACCCAAAAGGTGTACTGTACACTTTAATATAAAGATTTATTAACATAACCAGATCTAAAGTTTACTTCAGTGTCATTTTCTGGCTGGTTGAAGAATGCTGGGAGTTGTAGGACTTTTTTTCCTTTGTAAACACAGATAGGACTGTGCCCTAAATCAGCTTGTTTCAGCAGCATACATGTGACAATAACAAACATGGATTGGCTGTCAACTCAACAGTATTCAGAGAAATGTGGAAAGGATTTTGTGGCTGCTAAAAGTTAAAGGCCACTAAATCCCCTAGGAGATTTAAAAACAGAAACAAAAAACACCTGGGAATGATTAATCAGAGTGAAATGATTAATCTGACACCTTTAGGTGTGGGTTTTCAGCCTCTTTCTACCTGCTGTCATCCCAGTCACAACACTATTTTAACTGCAACGCTGGAATATTCTTGCTTATAGATTCTAATTTAAGGACACTGATTTTTTTTAAAAAAAATTAACCAACATCTAATTAGTTAATAAAACATGGGCAAGATAATGATGATGATGATGACACAAGCATTTAGTGTAAAATTCATGATAAATAAGTATTTCTTTGGCCCTTGCTATTTCCTCAGCAGTGTACAAAAAAAAAGAGCTTCATCTGATTGTACCAGTGATGGGTGAAATCTCCTTAGCTTGATTCAGAAATAGTTTGCTAACTTTTGTTGTTGTTGTTGTTGTTGTTGTTGTTGTTGTTGTTAGAATTGCATTCTGGCTTGTAACATTTTCAACTGGCCCTCACAATTCCATTCTTTCCCCCTTTTTCTTGCCAAAGTCCTGGACGTTAAATCACAGCTCAGACAGAGCTATGCAAAAGCCTCCAAAGGCTGGTTTTTAAGACAGCTGGGATAAATGAGTCCATAGCATCCAGTTTGGAAAAGTTCCTGGTCTTTGGAGCAAAGGAACCCTGCAGTCACCACCCCTTTAATTGGAACTGGGGGCGGAGCTAGGGCAAGGCATTAAGTCAATCATATGGGTTAGGAGGAGGGCTAGCAGCAGGTATATAAAGACACTCTATGGTTAGTTTCCATGACTTCAACATCATCAACAACAACAAGAATAGGGTGACCATATTTTGGAAACCAAAAAGGAGGACAATATGGCTGCCCTCAGGAGGCATGGCCACCCCAACATGTCCAGCCCCCAAGGGGGCATGGCCTCGGTCAGCTTCCATTATCAGCATCCATTATCATTATCAGCATCCATTATCAATATCATCATCACCATCATTATCAGCATCAGCATCCATTATTATTAACAGCATCACCATCATTAGCAGGGCAGCAGCATTATCAATATCAGCATCACCATCCATTATCATTATAAGCACCATTATCATCCTCACCATCATTAGCAGCTGCCACCGGCGTTGTCCTCTCAGTACCTCCACCGCCGTCTTCTTTCACTGCCTGGGCTGGTCTGCCGGTGGTGTCTGCCACCTGGGTGGTCTGGGCTGCCGCCGGTGGGGAGTGAACTGACCCCCACCCCTTGAGTCTCGTCACATGTGACGAGTGTAAAGGAAACCACACTCAGCCAAACCGGCTGTCCACTGGATTTTGCACAGATCTTGGAATAAAGCACACAGCTCTCAAATTGAAAGGGTTAGGCCCAATCCTTTATTGATATTGGAAGGGTAAGAGGCAAGCAACACATCAGATTAGCTACTAAAATTGATACAATAATAACACCACCCTGAACCCCAATACCAGCAAAACTAATACATTGTTACAGAATATACTTCCCCAGCCAGGTGTCCTTCAGCTCAGGCGCCAGGCCCCACGTTTGGTAGACTTTTTATGGCCACTCAACTATTCTACTCTCCCCTCCCTCCGGATGGGCCATTTTTCCCCTTCACAGATGCAAATTGCCCCAAGGCCACTTCTCTCGCCTTGACGGAGCCAGGGGATGGCCTCACGCCCACGGCCAGGTGGAGAGATAAGCGGTACTTCTGCAATTCTATAACAGACAATAGACAATGAATACAATTCTTAAAAACAGCAATTCTTTGTACACTTAACCCCTTCCTTACAACGAGACCCAAGGGTGGGGCTTCATGTTCGCTCCCCGTTCCAGCCGGCTGGGCCTGGCCCAGCCAGCCGGGGCAGGGAGTGAACTGCTGCGCTGACGTGATCGCGTCAGCACAGCAGAAGGGATAGATCGACCCTGGGAGAGGTGGGGGCTGGGAGATGCCATCCTGGGAGTCCCAGAACGTGTCTTCCAGTCCCTGCCCCCAGCGCCGATCTAGCCCTCTGCTGCACTAGATTGGTGCTGGGGGAGGTCTGGAGGACCCGTTCCTGGCAGTCTGGGAATGGATCATCCAGTCCTTTTCCCCGGTGAATTGGGGGCCAGTCCTGGTTGCCCCGGTGACCTCCATTTCTCCAGAGGTCTCCGGGGTTTCCTGGTGCATCAGGTCACCCTAAACAAGAAAGATGAAATACAGTGTTTGATTGGATGGTCTGGTTTGGCTCCCTATGGCCTATACTATAGGCTTTCTTCTGCCTTAATGGCAGTGGTGTATTGGCAAATTTAAACAGCAGGTGCTCATCATGACAATTCTCATAGACATGTCCCAAGTAGTGTCCAAACATTCAGACAGCTGTGTTGATTCATATCAATAAATCAATTCTAGAAGCTTTTAGTTCCACTGGAAGCAGGTGGTTTTTTTGTTTGTTTTTTTGTTTTGTAAAGCTAAGCCACCCCAAAACACTTTGTGTTACAACAAGGAGCAATATATTGTTGCTGGGAAATGCATTTTTCCAGACCTGCGGTGAGGATTGGTTTAGAGGAAACTGGGAATTTGGAGTGGGTGGCAGATGACATCAGTGTCCCTGCTAATTAAAAAGTCCCAACGCTTCAATCCTGGGAGCCCTGGCTTCACCACACCACTGCTTAATGGACTATTAAAAACTAGGAAGGGAATTACTCCAGCACACAGCAGTCATAATTCCCATTCTATTGTGCTGGCAGGAAGCTTTTATTGTTGCAAGTGTTGCCATGCATTTCTGACTCGCCCATTCAAGGAATTGATTACAGACAATCAGGAGGTAGCCTGATCCTGGAGGAAGAGGGGAGTTTAGATGAGGAAGGATGAATTGATGTAACCTTAGGAAAGCAGGCATTAAAACCAGGCCCTTTCTAGCACCTCTGTTTACCAAGACTGGCCCTATATAAAAAAGAAAGTTCAGAATGACAGGTTTACTTTGGTGTTGTTGTTGTTTTGAATCTGCATAGTAGTTGTTGTGTTTTGAGTGGCAGTGGTATTATTTCTAATTAGTTGGTAAGCCTGTCCTTTTCTGTTGCTTTGTTTTAAACAGTCCTAGAGTGAGCATATGGACAGAGTCATTGGCTATTCAAACCAGTTCCCCTAAAGGGCTTCTACCCAGCCATCCTTCTACAGGAAAGCAGCTACAGCTGTTTAACTCTGCCGCAAGGTGAAATGATGCTTGTCCAGGTTGCTGGAAGAGCAGTCACTGCAGTAAACAGATAAAATGGAAAAATGAAATAGATGAGACAGGTGTTGAATAGCAAGGAGACAGATTAGCCTGGGCTCAACGAGTGAAGGGAGGTCAGACCACAGGCATCCAAAAATAATGATTATTTATTATTTGTGAGTTCCATATTACAGCAACGGGCTGCATCTTGATAGGGCGAAGCAGGCTGACAATTCACATCAAAGTTCAAAGGGGGCTGGCCTAATTGCACGCTAATGTGCTCTGGTGGAATAATGTGCTCTGGGCCACGTTCTGCACTGCCACGAGTTCTGTGTGTGTCTTGGGGAACTCACTGTCAATCAGCAAGTAGAGACTGGTGGCAGATTTCGGTGGGGCTGTGAATCCTCTCTGGGTTTCAGCCAGAACCAGGCAGAACTCTAAAGGAACTTACCGACATGCAGAACGTAGTTTGGAGATACAGCTCAGGACTTTCAATTGCTCCTTTAAAGTTTTGGCTGTGTCTGACAGTAACCAAGAATGGATTCATAGCTCTGGGAGCTGGGAATTTTTGATCTAGAGTTTAGTTGGGCTGGAAGCGATTGGGGGGACTGGGAGGTTGTAAAATCCATGCAGTTGTCCCCTGGGAATCTAATCCAGCATCACTGGTTTTGCTGCCTGTTTCTACAAGTCCACTTGGGCCACAGCTAGACCTAAGGTTTATCTTGGGATCATCCAGGGTTTGCCCCTGCCTGAGCACTGGATCCCCTGTGTGTCACCTAGATGAACAGGTTTGACCCCTGGACGATCCAGGGATAAACCTTAGGTCTAGCTGTGGCCTTGGACAAAGTCACGATGGCCCTGTTCAGGAGACACCCTAAACCACGGCTTTAACCACAATGAATAAAGCCTTTTGCCTTATTCACTATGGTTAAAGCTGTGGTTTAAGGTGTCTTCTGAAAAGTGCTGATGAGTCTGCAATGCTGCCTCATCAAAATGAGACAAAATCCTGCAGCACTGGTGAACAGTGGAGTGATTAAGTGATATTCTGTTCCTTGATGGATAGTTTTTTTTAAATCCATCCATTGGTTGACCTCCAGCCACTGAATCATGGTGGCTGCCAGAAAAAAACAGTGCTAAACATTTTAAAATAATGACCAAACCAGAGAAATCTGTAACATTGTCTGCATGTTGTACACTCAAAAGACAGTGTTAATTATTGATCTGAAATTATTCACTGGAAAATCATGTGCTCCATTTTGCACTTAAATACATCTGCAAGGATCACTGAACAGGGCTGGATGACAAACATAATGAAGTGGCCAAGATAATAAAAATGGCCTGTTGTCTCAACCATGCCTTAAAAGACACAGCAGCTTATTATTTGCAGATGTTCTTTCCCTGACCTGGCTGCAAAGTTGTGCCTGTGAACCATTTTGGACTTGGCTATTCGGTCCTTGTTGTTTTAATTGGGCAAGTATTCTATGATGAGCTCTGGAGACACTTAGCATAGCTTACTGATTTGAGGGGCATTATTTTACTTCCCTGGCTGAAGGGCTATAGCACGGTCCCCAGGCCTGCCAGTGCACTTGTGGGGCCTACAACATCCTCTGTGAACCTGCCACTCCTGTCATAATAATAATAATAATAATAATAATAATAATAATAATAATAATAATAATATCATCTACATGAGTGGTGCTCACAACCTCCTTTATTGCCCTCAGATCCCCTGCCTGGGAAGGAACGAGAAGAGAGAGGAAAAAAGAGCAAGTCTAGGTGTTGGGAGGAAGAAGAAATGGTGAGATAAAGGAGGGAGGAGAGACAAACAGGCTTAGAGACTGGGAGGGGGAGGAAAATAAGGAAAGAAAGAGTGAATCCAGAGTGTAGAAGGGGGAGAAACAGCAAGGCAAAAAGATGTGAAAAGGAGAGAAAGGATGAGGCTAGAAGCTGGGAGGGGTAACAAGGCAAAGGGAGAGCGGGGAGAGAAAGTGTGAGGAAGGGGGTTGGGAGGACAGAGAGAAATAGAGAGCAAAGGGGGAAGTTTTGTGGGAGGAAGAAGGAGACTGGCAGGGCCAGGAAGCCTAACTCTCTTCCTGCCTGCTGAACAACTGATCAGTGGCAGGCTCAGAAACAGGAAGGAGAACCTGGGGCCTTAACATTTTTGAAGCTTTATTATTGTTCACATTGTGCTTGTTGGTTTAAAAATGGAAGTGTAAACTGAATCTGGCCCCATCTTGATTTGAAAATGAGAGCATCTCATCAAACTGGGGCTCCATAAGGAAAGTTTCTCCCATTCAACCCAATGGAGAGGAAAAGGAAACAAAAGCATTGTCCTTGGGTCTTTGCAAAATGGCAAACCGGAATAATGTAACAGTGGTTGCTTTTTCCACTGTGGTCTGGGATGGGAACTAAGCAAAAATGAGTTGTCTGTAGAAGTCAGAGGATGAAGATGACAAAAACAGAAAAGAAAGAAAAAGAAAGACAGAAACTACATGGGAAGGGGCGGGGGGGGGGAAGTCCAGTATATTTTGGAAGTCTGAAAGAAAAACCCTTTCTTTTTAGAGAAAAAGGAAAACATGTTTTGGGAAGATTTTGCAAACTTTAGTCATCATGATAATGCAAGACTTCTTCCAATTTTTTTTTTTTACTGTTTTTAGAAGCACACAGATGGGATCTGAACAAATTGGTCTCAAACTGGAGACAAAAAACGCTATGCAGAAGGAAATCTGTTTTACATTACGTTAAAAAAAGATGTTGGAGAAAAGACATAGGGAAATTAGATTTATTTTTTCAGCTGTTGAATTTGGTGCTGGCCCTGTACAAATCTCATTTCTATGCTTTTGCTGAGCTGTTAAATGTAAGGCTGTAACTCTAACCTTACACAGGCTTCCTAGGAACTAAGGCTTCAATCCTGGGCACATTTACATGGGAGTAATGGCACAATCCTTTACATGTTTACTCAGAACTAAGTCCCACTGAGTTCAATAGAACTTATTCTAAGATAAAGGGGTATAGGTTTGCAGCCCAAGTCCCACTGGATGGAGGAAAACTGGTTAGGATCAGTCTTCATTCTGGATACCTGGATGACTATACTGAATAATAGGTTTATTCACAGTGGAGGCTGCTGCAGAAGCACCTTGGTTAGTTCTTTTAGAGTTCTGACTTGTTCTGACGGAAACCCCGAGAGGATTCACTGCCCCACTGATATTTAGAGCTACCGGCCTCCACTGGTTTATTGTTTGATCAGATTTGGCTTCTTTTTCCTTTCCCTTGAATATACCTAACATGAAGCAACACACTAAAATAGTGGTTTTCACTTCTATTTCTACCTGGGGTTTGTCTATACGGCTTGTTTTCCCTGACCTAAATGCGCATATTCGCATTTCAGGACACATGACGCAGCCATCCATTCACCGTAGTGCTGGGTTTTAAATGCGATAATGTGCATATTCGCATTTGCCATTTACCGTGACTTTTAGATCACGTCTGAGTTTGCACTATGTTATGGTTGTGTGTCTTTGAGGGAGTTAAATCGCATTTTGACATGTGGGCATTGCTTTGAGGATAGGACGTGACTGGCCAATTTCCCACCTATTGGCTGCCTCATTCGTTTGTGCAGTTTTTCGTTTGAATTCTCTGGTAATGATGCCTCATTCCTCCCCCCTGCTCCTAGTTTGTCTGTTATATGAATCTGTGAAGCTTCGCATATAAAATTTATAGCTTCCATTATTTCTCCTCCGTAGCATTGTACCATCGTACATGCGCATGTGTGCATTTATAACTGCACTATAAAAAAATTCAGGAAATAAATCACTGTTGCTCCTGCAGTGTGATGCTCTTTACCTAGATTCGAATCAACCAAAATTCAGATTTATATTTAATGAGGAGCAATCCCATTGTCGTATAGATGGGGGCCTTGGAGGAACTTTTACCTCTGATTGCTGGGGAACCCATGTATGCCAACCAAAGAAACCCTATAGGGTGCAGAGAATTATGGGGCATATTCTAGATTACACCCTCAATTCATGCAAAGCGTCTTGAGGCTCTCCGTTCCTTGGAGAGACCTGAAATGTCTCTTGAGGCTGCATATGACAGAAAAACAAACATTGTTAATAATGGACAAGATCTCTTTTAAGGAAGCTTGTCTACTGCTTCTGATATTATTGAAAAGCTTCTGAGGAACCCTTGGGCTCTCTGGAAGACAATTTGAAAACCACTTTACTAAAGGAAAATTGAACAGGTCATTTCCAGACTGTTTCAAAATGGGTTTCTTTTTGTCAGAAATAAGTATAATGATGGTTAGACATCCAATAGTTAATAAAAAGAGAGAGTAAGTCTGAAGTCCCAATGTGAGTTCCCTCCATCAGTTAATTTCTGGATATATGGTTGAAATGTTTTAATAATAAAATGTGAAATTACTCCCAAATCTAATATTTATTATATATGGAAACCATCCCATACCTACTGGAATAGACAAGAACCTAACCTATCATTCCACCCTGAAAGGCACCTATAAATAATTTTAGATAGATTGTATGTGTTTTCTGGTCTATATGCACATTTTCCCCTTCCTGTTTTATTTTATATTGTTGGTTGTTTGGGTATTTTATACTGGATGTCAGATTTCTGGAAGTTGTATTTGAGAATAAAGCAAATGAAAGCGAAATAAGCAGAAGCCAATTGGAGAAAAGATTGACAACTTGCAGGCTAGGGATTCAGTTCCTCCATGGCCCCCCAAAGAAAGAAAAAGAAAATTGCCTAATGGAAACTCAACTATTTCTCTTGCTGCTTTCTTTAATAGGGGTGGGAGGAGCCCCACATTGACAGACAAAGTAATCTCTCTGTACTTTGGAGCCCTTATTGTGGTAGCTTGTGGAGCAGAGGAGAAAGAGGAAACCGGTATTTAGTGGCCACTTAACTTCATTGTCTGATGGCTTTTAAGGTAAAAAGGACACTGCTTCTTTTCCCTAACAAAATGATACAGTTTTGAGGTGGGACCAACATGTGAACTAAATTACCACATAACCTGCATCACCACACGCACAACAGTGCCACAAAAAGACGTATTGGTCCAAATTTGTGCTCATCAGAACACTTTACAAATTCAGCAGTGTTTATGGTAAGGAACAATGTTCTCTATGTTTTTTGCATTATTCTAGGATTATTATTTTTTTGGTACCTTAGCATTTTAGTTTTGTGGTTTAAAACCGCTGACATTGCAATTCTTTACAATTTACATATGCTAAACAAAAGCCACATGAAAACACAGGCTACTGCCTGGCCCTTTATATTTTGGCAAGAACATTGGATGGGGAAATATAAAAGAAGTAGGATTTTTGATTATAGTACTTTCCCCACAACTGTAAATCGGTCTCTAAAGCTCTCTGGGCCAATTTGGTAAATATGAAGCAGTTTCTTCCTTGAAGCAGTTTCTTCCAGGTGTTGAAAAATCTTTCCGGAATTTTCCAAAGTAATTGCCCTCATACCAAATCATACAGTTGACCTGTGATTACTAAGAAGCAGTTGCTTTCACACAGCACACAATCAACTTCTGCATCACCTTCCGCCTATCTTGGGTCAAGAGCAGCAGCCATTAGAAAAATGAGAGCAATTCTGCACCCACTGTGAACCTACTTATGGCAACTTCTCTGCACCCAGCAGCCATAATCAAATAACAGTTTTGTTACCATCTTGTGCCAGAAAAGAAAAGGGCAAGGCCCATTTCCTCCCAGTTCAGCTGCTGTTTTAGTTCTACACCTTTTTATGCTAGGCTCTGCCCTCAGGCCTGCCAAATCCAGCCACTCTAGTTGCATTTCAGCAATGGCCGCCCATGTGGGGATGCACATCTAAATCAAATAGATCGATCAAGTTCTAGATGAGCACAAGAACTTGCACTTCTGCATGACCTGTGGGCACAGGTACCTGTGTTCTGACTGGGGAGTGGACTAGCTCAATTGTTTCAATATATTCCAAATTAATCACTGTGGGAATCTCCCCAGTTGACTACTGCAACTGACTCCTCTGAGGTCAGGACACTTGAAGATGGATCGGAAGCTGCAGAATAGTACTGAGTGCTGCAGGTTACTTACTAATAGGAGTTGGCTGCAGGGTGGATTTCAACCTCCTTTTGGCTCAGTCCCAAAGTGTGCATTTTATCCTTTACTTATTTTATTTATTTATTACATTTATTTATTACATTTATATCCCGCCTTTTTTCCTCCAAGGAATGCGTACATAATCCTCCTCCTCTCCATGTTATCCTCACAACAACAACCCTGTGAGGTAGGTTGGGCTGAGAGTCTGTGACTAGCCCAAAGTCACCCAGTGGGTTTCCATGGCTGAGTGGGGACTAGAAAATGGCTCTCCCGACTCCCAGTCCAACACCTTAGCCACTACACCACACAGCCTAGACTGCATCCAGCATACTTGTAAAAACATTTCCTGCCATACAGAGATCTTCTCCTCTCTTCAGATCTTCTGCAGTGGTGTCACCACAGCTGTGGAATCCACCACCCAGGATGGTGGTTAGTGGCTAAAATGCTACTCTATTAGATAAGGATGTTAGAAATCCAGCTTCAAATCCTCACCCATCCATGCTGCTCACTGGGGGGCAGGGAGGGTTAAGGTGGTCATCTCTCTTGAGCTTACTTTATAGGAACAGTGTTATAGGCTGCCAAAGCACTAAAATGTTATTCTGAGCTACTTGGTATAAGGATGGAGGCTTCTGAGAATCCTGTGGCCTGCCAGACTGATGCCAGCAGGGCAGGAGAAACAATGATGGTGATTTTCTCATCCTGATCCTCCTTTTCAGTAGTTTCCACTAGACGGGCCAGGGCTTGAGAGGCATTAGGACCCTGATGTCTTATCCTACCTCCTGGCATGTCCCCTTTTTCCTCCCCCCACCATCCTCCTCTGAGGTGAGGATACTGACTTCTGAAGAGGGCCCGCTGTGGAGTTTTCCATGGCAGCTAGGAGAGGGGCTGGGGGGTGAAAAATGGAGTGGGAATTTCACCTCCGAGATAGTTACTCTGTCCACTGCCTTGGAGGTGAATGTCTAGGGTTCCATTGGATTGCTCTGTTGGTTTCTTTCAAAAGATAAAGGTGACATACAACAATACAAAATGAACAGAAGAAACACTATAATTAAAAAATAAGTCTGTATTCCTGTACCCAGATACCGGAGAGTAAGTCCCACTGAACTCAATTTCATTTCATTTATTACATTTCTATACTGCCCCATAGCTGAAGCTCTCTGGGAGGTTCATAATGGGAACTTACCTTTCAGCACACATGTATAGAATTAGGCTGTGAAGCATGGAAGTGTTTGCATCCCACCCAGCTAGGAATGTGCTCAATTAGCAAGGATAGCCTCTTCCTTATGTGCTATCTCTAGTATTTGAGACAATAAGCCTGTGTGCACCAGTTGCTGGGGAACATGGGTGGGAGGGTGCTGTTGCACCATGTCCTGCCTTGTTGGTCCCTGATCGATGGCTGGTCGGCCACTGTGCGAACAGAGTGCTGGACTAGATGGACCCTTGGTCTGATCCAGCAGGGCTCTTCTTATGTTCTTATGTTCTTAGCTGGATCAGAATATAAGTCTTTTGCTTCTTTCTATCTGGTGATGTGGAGATAACCTCCACCCTCCATCATTTTACTCCAACACCTGCAGCTGTGCGCCCTAGATCTATTTATCCATTTGAGTTCACCTTGAACTTATCATATGCACATCACTATAAAATGATTGGGTTCAGTTAACAAGATGCTTTCTTGGATATTCATAAAACAAAACGAAGGACAAGAAATCTAAATCATCTTGGCCTGGAGTCTCATGCGCTGGTGCACAGAGACCTTACAGCAAGGGTGTGCATTGATCCCCATCATTCCTTTAATATATAATAATCACAACCAGCAGCACCGTATAAAGATATAATTGAATGAGTTGCTAATGTGTGGGTTGTGGAAAGCCCTTTGAGGAAAATTATGAGCTTGCTTTCTATCTGTGACTCCTGGAATATTTCACAAATAAAAGATCAAATCTATTTTTAAAAACACACATTGAGGCTGTCACAGTAGGATTCCTTAGGCTGAGAAATAGTGTCTTGCAGTGTTGGAGTAGGTTTCAAGGCAAATATCAAGGATTAGAGCTCATGGAACAGATGTCACTTTTTAAAATTAAATTTCTTAAACTTTCATTTGAAAAAAAAAGTCATTTCATTGTTCTGAGTAGGAGGATTGAAGAATATAAGCTAACTGTGCACTATAGTCAAAGACAGACGTGCATTATATGTACCCCATCTCCCATTGAATTTCTGTATATATATTGATGACATTCTTCTTCAGCTTTAAAAAATGTGTCTTTCTATATGAAATATCAAGCACAAATCCCTGAACGATAAGAATAAGCATGCCTTCATAAGTTTATTTACACATACTGATCTTTTTAAAATCATTATGTCATCTAAGTAAAAGCGAGGTTTTTGTTTTTTTTAAGTTCTCCATTCTTAGAAACTTCAGTAATATTCATGTGCGTGAAATCTCTCAAAACCTTCCACATCTATGACCTCATCTACACCAAGCAGGATATTGCACTGTGAAAGCGGTATACAAAAGGCAGGAGCCACACTACTGCTTTATAGGGGTATTGAAGTACACTGACAACCATTGGGGTCCATTGACACATACCATATACCGCTTCCATACCGCTACATCGTGCTTGGTGTGGCTCCTGCCTTTTGTATACCGCTTTCATAGTGCAATATCCTGCATGGTGTAGATGAGGTCACAGTCTACTTTGCTTGTCCAGTTCCACGCATGTTCTTAGAATAATAGAATCATAGAATAGCAGAGTTGGAAGGGGCCTACAAGGCCATCGAGTCCAACCCCCTGCTCAATGCAGAAATCCACCCTAAAGCATCCCCGACAGATGCTTGTCCAGCTGCCTCTTGAAGGCCTCTAGTGTGGGAGAGCATACAACCTCCCTAGGTAACTGATTCCATTGTCGTACTGCTCTAACAGTCAGGAAGTTTTTCCTGATGTCCAGCTGGAATCTGGCTTCCTTTAACTTGAGCCCGTTATTCCGTGTCCTGCACTCTGGGATGATCGAGAAGAGATCCTGGCCCTCCTCTGTGTGACAACCTTTTAAGTATTTGAAGAGTGCTATCATGTCTCCCCTCAATCTTCTCTTCTCCAGGCTAAACATGCCCAGTTCTTTCAGTCTCTCTTCATAGGGCTTTGTTTCCAGACCCCTGATCATCCTGGTTGCCCTCTTCTGAACACGCTCCAGCTTGTCTGCGTCCTTCTTGAATTGTGGAACCCAGAACTGGACGCAGTACTCTAGATGAGGCCTAACCAGGGCCGAATAGAGAGGAACCAGTACCTCACGTGATTTGGAAGCTATACTTCTATTAATGCAGCCCAAAATAGCATTTGCCTTTCTTGCAGCCATATCGCACTGTTGGCTCATATCCTTCTTCTGCAGCAGTGGCAGGTAGGCAAGGAGCTTCTTTGATCAGTCAGCAGGTACTGGTAGTTGAGAGAGGTGGTGGCCAGTGTTCACTGGCAGAAATATGGTGGACCCACTGGGATCCGCTGCTTGCCCTGGCTGAAGCAAAATGTCTGCAAATGGGCACCAAATGGAAAACCCTTATTACACAGTAACTTCCCACAGGAATGCTACAATGTCCTGGAGGAGCACAGGACTGGAGAGGGAACTTTCCACATGCTGTCTGGTTCCTGGTTTCTACTGGACCTTGCAGAAGTACAACCACTGCACAACAAGATGGACCAAATTGGGCCAAAATCCAACAGCTATTAAACAATTCTAGGTGAGGGAGAGGAAGGGCTTTGCTAGACCTACCTTAAAATCTGGGCGTGTAGAGGGGCGAGCCCATGCTTTAACTAGTGTGGGCTGTCACTCTAATCCACACATCAGATGTGACGGGCTAAAGGAAAGCCCCGTCGTGTCAGCCATTTTTGATTTTTAAAGGGCTGGGTGCGCAGGAGCTCACAAGCGCCAAAGGTACATTTTTTTGTTTTTTTGTTTTTAAAAAAGGTTTCCCCGATCTCCTCCCTGGCCCTGATCTCCCCCCTGGCCACAATCTCTCCCCCTGCCCCCAATCTCCCCCCCAGCCACGATCTCTCCCCCTGCCCCGTGCAGGTAAGCTCAAGTAAGCTGCGTAGCCAGGAAAAGCTGTGGAACGGACTAGACCTTCCTCTGTCCCGGGCTCAGCCCGGGACTGCAGAAATACCGGGCCAAAAGTGGAGCCTGTTAACCCAGGGCAAGGGAGGGTTGACCCCTGCCTGACTCCGGGATCCCCTGTGTGCGTCATCTGGATACACAGGGGCGAGGCTGGGAATCAGCCCGGCCTAAACCCTGGTCTAGCAAAGCCCGAAGAAAGACCACTGCAGCATGCTTTTTTTGTTATGATAAAAATACATTAATTGGCTCATTTGAAGAAATGGAGTTGATATTAAAAAATAAATAAATCTAATATTGTATAATTGCCAGGAGTATACAATTTTCCATGAAAAATTAATCATGTTTTTTTAACAAATGCTCTCATCTGTGTTTTTTTGTGAATATAGCATAAGATGTCACAAACTTTCTTTTGGGAGTTAGGTTTTAGTGTTACAAAGATCTTGCTCATACTTAGAATGCTAAGTGATAAATGTTGTGGGAAGAAGTTTGTGTTTTTGACAGGAAAGAACTAAAAACTTGTGGCTTTTGCTTGTCAGCAAAAGCTCGTCTTCCAGGAACGAGATGGGAATGAGGTGATTTGACAAACTCTGGAATCCTGTTGTTATGGAAACTGGATTTTGAAGGGATGGGGACTATTTTTTATAAAGCAAGAAGAATACTATAGTCCACTAGGATTAATTAGTGTGAACATGCTCAGTTGTTAAGGAAAAAACACCTAATAAAGTATAAGCTTTATCCTACACACCTGGCACCAAAGTCAGTATGATATTTCTCATCAAGAAGGCCACTAAATGCAAACTGGATGCCACTGACATATGTCTTTTTAAAAAATCTGTATTTTTAATTACTATTTCTTATGCTTTTCATTTGTGGAACTAGAGTTGGATCTTGGGGTCAAAATCTAGGGCCCACAGCTTAGGGGACTCCCCAAATGACCACCCAAGGGGGCGGTTTTCATGCTCAAACCAGCCCACCATGGGTTATTTAAGCAAGTGTGTTTAGGCAGCCATTTTGAATATTCACTTATTTTGAATATTATGCAAACCTGGGCAGTGGAGTGTGCGAGAGGATTAAATAACCGTTGCATAACCTATAGCCTGTTCAAGGGTTATGTGAGGGTTATTTAACCCTTGCACAACTCCTGCCTGCATTCACACAATGTGATAAGCCATGGCTGGGCGGCAGATATTTAAATCCCGCCCAGCATATGCCACAGCCCACTGTGCTTAAATACAGTGGGCTATTTTGATAGTGCAAACTGAGTCAATGAATAATAAGAGATTAAGGCAGCAGAAGCAAAGTTTATTTTATTCGTGTCATCATGATGCCGCTCTGATTTAAATGAATTTCAAATAAAAATCTACACACCATCACCCTCAGAGTATTCCCCCCCCCCAAACAGAGTAGGCAGAGTTTTGTTGTTTTCACATATCAGGAATGTCGAGGCAGTTTCAAATCATAGAATGCTGGAGATGGAATGGAGGGAAGAAAAATGTAAGCTGTGTGCTTCACAACTGATACACATGAACGTCTAAAGGAGCCCCCTATAAAGACCATTAGGTCCAGGGTCTAAAATTACCTAGCTTTACCACAGGTGCTTTTTATATTTTTGTGTGCATTGCCTTGAGCACATGCATTGGAAAAATGTCTGAGCATTTTTAAATAAATCAATAATAAATTTAATAAAATGACAGAACAAAATATTACTTTGGATCATATTGGACTATCATCTAAATATTATCACATATCAGATTGTCATCAAAAAATAATATTATTGTAAATGGAATTGAAATACAAGAGTCTTACCATGTTTGCGGCATATTTTATTGATCATTAGACAAAATTAAGTGTAAAGGAACTTGGGGGGAGAACTTCTAGTTCCTGAAAAATAGTAAAATCCATTTATTGAGAGGCACTGAGAGCTGCTTCATATGAAATATTTTTGTTTCTGGGGAAAAAATGTGAGAAGTGTGAGTGATACAGAGTGAGTATTTTTCAGGGGGCGGAGCTGGACGCCATGATGGGAAAGATTTCTCCTTGAGACTCCCGTACGGGGAGATCTGAGAACTTAATTATTTCATTCAAAAAGGCATGGGTCGTCAATGAAAATGAAGGGAAATGATTATGACTTTTAAGTGAGGGTGAAAATCTTGTTTTTGGAAGCAGAATCAGTATAAGGAGGGAGAAAAGCAGCCCAGTGTTTCTGGCTGTAAATTAGTCAGACGGAACGGAGGGGGGAGCGATGAAAATGAAACTGGCTTTGTGAATGTCAGAGCTCTTTCGTATCCCAGTCTGATAAAGACGGTGAATTACACTCCTTATCTGAGAAGAATGTCTAATTGGCAGTAAATTCACCCTTTAAAAAGCATCGAAGGAGGAAGTGTTTATCTGCGTAGAAAAAGAGACGGTGTGGAGTGTATACGGGACATTAAGTGAGAGTCAAAAATAGATCCATGCCGAATGTTAGAAAATAATAATAATAATAAAAAACCTGGGAAGGCTACAAAACGCCCCTCTAATCATAATTTGGCCCGTCTTGAGAAACTGTCTACAGAAGAAGTTACACAAAGTAGTGGAAGTGAAAGCGAGAGCGGCAGTTCTGTCAAGATGGCGGAGAAACCTGGCACGGTGCCAACTTCAACTACAATGGAAGATCTGAAGAGGCTGATTTTGGACAGTACAGCAACGCTGAGTAAGAAGATGGATGTAAATGCAAAGAAGGCAGATCAGAGGATGGGGGTGCTCGCTGACAAGATTGCTCAGAATGACAGAGCTATAAAGATGCTAGATGCTGAAGTAAAATTAGTGGAGAAAAGGCAGGATGTCTTTGAAAAAGGCTGTGAGGTGAAGTTCCAAGATCAAGAATTAAAGTTGATCCAATTGCAGGATCAGGACCGACGTTCCAACCTACGAATTAAAAACTTCGTTGAAGAACCAGCAGAGGATTTGAGAAAAATAATTCTGAAATGGTTCAATGATATGATGCCTGATCTGGATATAAAAGACTGTGACCTGGAAAGGATCCACAGAGTGGGAGGAGCAAATTACAGAGGAACCAAGGACATTCTTGTGAAATTTGGCAGTTATTACAAAAAGGAGCAAGTGATGAAGAAATTGAGGTCCATGGCCATGATAAAATATAAAGGCAAAGCAGTGCAAGTATTCAACGATCTTTGTCGGCAAACACTCCAATGGAGACGCAGCGTTAAGCAAATAACTGAAACGTTAACAAGAAGCGCAATAAAATATGCTTGGGGTTACCCTGTTTTCTTAAAGTTTTCTTATGGTGGGAGTCAATACAGAGTAACCTCTTTGGATCAAGGCAAGGAGTTGCTGAAGAGTCTGGGTTTATCTAAGGAAGCAAGTCTTGGAGCTGAAGTTGGAAACGGGATGGGGTAAAATGTTGAATGATTATGAGATAATAATACATAAAAGCTGTTAAGTATAGAGATCTTGCCGCTCGGGTGGAGCTCCGCCTCCCCCCCTCCCCTAAGGTAGCTAATGGCCCGAGTGGTAGACTCACGGGGATATGGGGGGGGAAGGTAGTGGGGGGATGGGAGATTGGGGGGGTGAATAGGGTGGGAGGGAAGGAGTTGAAGGGGGATTAGGGTTTGTGTTTTTTGTTGTGTATGTTTATGAGTTGCAGAGCACACGGGATCGGAAGAAGAATCAAAAGAGTAAATATGGATAAAAAAATTAAAGTATCAACGCTTAATGTTAAAGGTCTGGGGGCAGTCGTGAAAAGGAGGAGAATAGAACAAATGTTAAATAAAGAAAGATCTGATATTATTATGATGCAAGAAACACACCAAAAATTTGATGGCGTAAACGAAATACGGACAAAGTGGTCAGTCTATTATGAAAAGTCATTGGGGACATAAAAAAAAATGGAGTGGCAATTTTGATTTTTTAAAAAAGTGGATTTATATTAAAAACTATAAAAAAGGGATGATAATGGTAGATATCTTATGATAAAGGGACAAACTGAAAATGAATCATATACGTTAGTTAATGTTTATGCCCCCAATGAGAGACATAGAGAGTTTTTTATGGAATTATTTAAAGAAATAGAGGAGTTTAGGGAGGGGCATCTTATTTTAGCTGGGGATTTTAATATGGTAATGGATAATAGAGTGGATAGGTCAAACCCCACTAATGCGGAAAAGAGAAATAATATTACTATATTAAATAAACTAGTAAAAGAAAAAGATTATGTAGATTGTTGGCGTTTACTGAATAGGTCGAACCCTGGCTTCTCTTACTACTCCTCAGTTCATCATACATACTCTAGAATAGATTATACATTGGTTTCAAAAGAGTTTGCAAGTAAGGTATGTAAAATGGAAATGGGGGTAATAAAGGTAACAGCCCATGCATTGCTAAGTTTAGAGTTCACAGTTAGAAAGAATTATAAAGAAGCGTTTAAGTGGAAATTAAACACAAAACTTTTGAAGTACAATAAAGTGGTAGAAAAAATGCAAAGAGAACTGACAGAGACTTGGGAAATTAATGAGAAGGGAGGAACGTCAAGGGCAGTAGTTTGGGATACCATGAAGGCAGTAACAAGAGGGATATGTATTAGAGAAATGTGCAATTTAAGGAGGCAACAAATAGCAGAGCAGGAAAAATTGGAGGAAGAGATTAAGAAATTGGAGAAAGATTATTGGCAATTTAAAAATAAATATAAATTAATAGAAATACAAGCAAAGAAAAAGCAATTAGAAAATTTAAATTTAGAGGAAGTTCAGAAAAATTTAATATATATGAAAAGGAAGTATTTTGAAAACAGCGATAGAAAAGGAAAAAGCCAGGAATGGGATAGGAATATTGAAGGATAAACAAGGGAATTATTGTCATATAATGAAGGGTAAAATAAAAATTTTCCAAGAATTTTATCAAGAATTGTATAAGGGTAAGGACACTCAAAAATAGAAGTTGGAAGCATATATAGAAAAGTATATAAAGAAGGGAATAAAAATAGAACATAAAGAGTTAATGGAGAAGGTAATAACGCAAAGAGAAGTAGAAGAAGTAATTGAGAATTTGGAAGTGGGTAAATCACCGGGGGTAGATGGTTTAGGCTCGGAATATTATAAGGTTTTTAAGACTTTTTTAGTACCGAAATTATTGTAGCTGTACAACTCCATATTGGAAGGAGAAAGAACACCAGAATCATGGGAACATTCATTAATAATTTTAATACCAAAACCAGACAAAGATTTGACTGTCCCTGATTCATATAGACCTATTTCATTAATAAACCAAGATGCTAAAAAAAATTCAACTATTTTAGCAAGGCGGTTGAACAAATTTATAGATGAATACATAGGGGATGATCAGTGTGGATTTGTAGCAGGCAGACAAATGCATAATTTAGTGGGAAGAGTTTTAAATGTAATACAGGTGATAAATAAGTCTAAGGTTAAAGCTGGAATTTTGGCATTGGATATTTTTAAGGCTTTTGACTGTTTGAGCTGGCAAGCTTTAAAGATGGTTTTAAATAAAATGGGATTTGGAAATAAATTTAAAGCTATAATAGAACAGTTGTACTCTCAAAATACAGCTGTAGTGGTAGTGAATGATGGTGTGACGGATAAGATACGACTAGCCAGAGGGACAAGGCAAGGATGTCCACTCTCGCTGGTCCTGTTTGTAATGGTAATGGAATTATTGGCGAATGCAATACGAGAAGATGAGGAGATTGAAGGAATAGGTAGTATGAAAAAAATTAAACTGAATATGTTTGCAGATGACACGCTGCTAACTATTAAGAATCCAATAGAAAAGATGGGGAGAATTAAACAGCAATTGAGAGAATTTGAGGATATTACTGGGTTAAGAATAAACTGGTCCAAATCAGAAATGATGTTGTTTAATTATACTAAAAAGGAAGAGAAGGATTGGGAAGAAAAGGGAAGAGAAATGAGAGTTAAGAATCAGATTAAATATTTGGGAATAAAAATTATGCAGAAGTTAGAGAGCTTGGAGAAAGAGAATTTAAATGTGTTAAAAAAAGAAATTTTAGCAAAATTGGAAAAATATAAAAGATTAAATTTATCCTGGTTTGGAAGAATAGCGTTAATAAAAATGAAGATTTTAGCAAAGATTAACTTTGTGTTTAGGATGCTACCAATAAAAATTTCAGAATTAGAGATAAAAAGTTGGCAAAGTATTATAAATAATTATTGTAATGGTGATAAGAAAGCGAGGGTAAATAAAAGTAAATGGTATTTAAGTCAAAAAAAGGGAGGATTGGGTCTCCCAAATATTAAACTATATTATGTAGCTAACAGATTAAGACATATTGTGGAGGCAATTACAGGAATAGGAGAATTAGATTGGATGGAGGATAAAACTACAAGTAATATAGAGATTAATTTGGAAAATGTTTTTTTTAGGGAAGGGAAAAAAAATGGGTAGAAAGTATAGATAACCCGCTTTTGAGGTCTCACTGGGAAATTTGGAGTAAATATAAAGGGGAGCTGCTTCCAAGCGGCTCCCCTTTGTCACCGGTAATAATGTTAAAGAAATTCCCGGAGGAATTAAAGAGTAGATTAAGTAAAGTTTTAATAGAAAAAAATAAAATGAAATTAAGGGAATGGTTAACAGGAATGAATACAAGAGAGGATATGGAAGAGGTTCTTAAAGATAAAAAATTAACTTGGTTAAATTATTGGCAATTAGAACAGTGGACTAAAAAGTGGGTAAGAGATAACGGAGATTGTAGAGAATTGACGAAGTTTAAGGAATTAATAGTTAAGAAAGAAAGTGATAGGGAGAAAAGAACAGTGTTAAAAGGGTTGATGAGTGAAATATATAGAATACTGGTGGAGAAAGGGTTGGTGGATAATTCAGGCAAAATGGTTTGGGAGACAGATTTGAATTTACAAATAGGACAACAGGGCTTGGAGGGACTATGGAAACAAAGAGCGTTGAGAAATATGTCAGTAAGAATAAAAGAGAATTATTTTAAAATTATATGGAGGTGGTACCTAACTCCGGTTAGATTGAATAAGATAAATAATCAGCAATCAGCAAACTGTTGGAGAGGATGTGGGAGTAAAGGAACGTATTTACATATGTGGTGGGAATGCAACTATGTTCAAAAATTTTGGAAGATGGTGTTTTTGGAGATTGAAGAAATTGTGGAAATGAAGATAGAACGAACACCAAAAGTTGCATTACTGTCACTATTTGAAGATTTAAAATGTAAAAAGGAAATCAAGGAATTGATAACGAATTTGCTGACTGCAGCAAGATTGATTGTAGCTAGGAAATGGAAGATTCAAGGGGAATATTCTATTGAAGAATGGTATAAAGAAGTATGGGATATAGCTATTAATGATAAATTGACTTGTAATATTCAACTGAGAAGAGGTATAGCTAAAACAAATGATTTTGAAGGAATTTGGAAACAGTTCCTAATATTTGTGTTTTCTAAAGGAAGTGGGAAACCACCAGCAGAAGAAAGTATGAGATTCTGGAATCAGGAATGAGATCCCGAGGTGGGGGGTGCACTTGTATGTTAATTTTGATTATGTTATTTAGATAAGATATTATGTATTCAACATTTCAATATTATGTAGTATGTTATGGGTTTTTTTGTGATAATGTAAATGTGTATGTTTAAATATATATTTTTTTTAAAAAAAAGAGTGAGTATTTTTCAGTGCTTGACTCTTTAAAATACACCTGTAGGCGATCCTGATCTTTCCCTAGTTGCTGCTCACATGTGCCTTAAAGGGACACAGATTAGAACATGTGTACATGTACACTACATATCTAACAATGTGCACATATATTTTGCAATTGGGTATTGCACCCAAGGACAAGAAATGTTGTATTGAGTTGTCCCCACACAGATGGCACTAGATATGCCAAAAGGACAAATAAGAGTGCTTGCAAAGGACTCTTTAGATCTAGTGATCTTCTTCCAAGCATGCATATGCAGCTCCTCTGGGCAAGTGGAAAACAAGAGCAGATCCAGTGATGGCCACCAATTTGGATGGCTTTAAAAGGGTGTTGGATAAATTCCTGGAGGCAAAGGCTATCAATGGCTAGTAGCCCTGATGGTTGTGTGCTATCTTGAGTATTTGAGGCAATAAGCCTGTGTGCACCAGTTGCTGGGGAACATGGGTGGGAGGGTGCTGTGGCACCATGTCCTGCCTTGTTGGTCCCTGGCCGGTGGCTGGTTGGCCACTGTGTGAACAGAGCGCTGGACTAGATGAACCCTTGGTCTGATCCAGCATCAGGGCACTTCTTATGTTCTTATGTTATTATCCACCTTCTGGTCTTTTATAACTGGAAACCTGCAGAACTAATACAGAAATCCAGGCTGGCAGAGTGGATCTACAGCTCTGTTTCTGCATCTTCAAAGTGCTGCACATGGGGAAATGGACACAGTGCCCATGTTCTGTGGATTAGTCATTACCTCCCAAGCTGGCTACCTGAACCTTAATGCTTCAGCTGGTACACCAGCTAGGGATTCTTCTGGCCCTGGATAGCTTGGCTACAATTGTACAGCTGCCAGTAACCTGAAGACTGGATTACTGCAATGTACTCTATGTGGGGCTGCCCTTACGATTGGCCGGGAAGCTGAAGGTAGTGCAGAAGGCAGCAACTCAACAGTGGTTGGGAGTTTTTTTTTTTTTTTTATTATTATTATTATTATTATTATTATTATTATTATTAATTTATTTATATAGCACCATCAGTGTACATGGTGCTGTACAGAGTAAAACAGTAAATAGCAAGACCCTGCCGCATAGGCTTACAATCTAATAAAATCATAGTAAAACAATAAGGAGGGGAAGAGAATGCAAACATGTACAGGGTAGGGTAAGCAGGCACAGGGTAGGGTAAAACTAACAGTAGAAAGTAACAGTAGAAGTCTGCACAACATCAAGTTTTAAAAGCTTTAGGAAAAAAAGCTTTTTTTTTCTTCTTTTCTTCTTTTTCTTCTCCCCCCCCCCTTTTCAGCATGTAACATCCTTACTAAGGGAATGACATTGGCTGCCTAATTTCTGCCAGGATAGGATTAATGTTTTACTACTAGTGTACAAAGCTGTAAACACTAGGATACCTGAGAGAGTGCCTTCTGCCTTATCAACCCGCCCCATTACTGAGGTCATCAGATGGGATGCTCCTGGTGATTCCGCATGGATTTATGGCCTGTTAGGATTCCTCTTGGAGTACAGCTTTTGGTATACTTGCTCCCTACTTATGGAACTCCCTGCCTGTTGGTGTCAGGCAAATACTAACATTCAGCACCTGTTAAAAGACAATTTTATTTAAACAAGCTTTCCCTGAGTAACCAGCCACATTTTTATTAGCATAAGTTGATTTTAAAGATTTTAACTTTGTATTTTTATTTCCCCCACCCCGCTTTTGTTTGTTTACTGCTCAGGAATTTTGTTGGATGTAGAGTGGTATATAAATGTTACAAATGCAGTGGGTGTGTATGTGTCTGAATCCAAATGGATATTTCTGATGCAAGGAAAGAACAGAAAAATTAATACTGCAACTTCTGTGATGCACTACCTTATGGGAGGGTGGGTTTATTCACTACCTTTTATTCAGAAACAAGTCAAACATTCTATCATATCAGTATATCTGGCTGCATCTGAGAGAGCGATAATTGTTTTAACAGGGATCAACTACTATTTAGCTCTCCTCTCCCAGGACGGCCTCCTCACTCAGAGGCTATTCCATGTGACTGCATCACAGGAAGACACACTGAGATGTCCAGAATGTCTCCTGGTGTGGATCTATACTTCTGCTTATATCGATTTTTTGAGCCTTTTTGTAACGTTGTTGCGGAGCACACTGTTCGTTGCCCCATTGTCTGTGTTGTTTCTTCTTCTCGTTTCTGTGATCCTTGCAATTCCCAGTCTGTCTTTTCTCTGCGCCTCCCACTTCCTTGTTTTTGTATTTTCCGTGCCTCTCTAGCTAACTTTCCTTTATGCGCATGCTCTTAATTTCAAATCTTTGTGGCGGGAGTTCTTCAGAGAGAGTGGTTTGTGGATTATCGGAGTTGTCTGTCTCTTGAGGAAAGTGTAGGGATGCCTGGTGAACGGAATGTGTTAAATCTTTCTCATTTTTTAAACATTATTTCCATGGCATTACATGCAACCTACCTCAGGTAAAAGCCTTTTTTTAAAAAAAAAAATTATTAAAGGATGCGCATATGCTCATAGCCAATTTCTAATTTAATTTATTTAAAAAAAATTAAATTAAGGATGTGCATATGTGCATAGTATAGTTCTAACAAAGAAACGGTTACTGAAGGCACGTAGAGGAAGTTACATCAGACAGGAAGCCCTGTGAGGGATCATGTGACATTAGTATCGCAATGAGACACAGAAGACATCGTAACAACGGAGCACATTGAAAGAAGTCTAACGACACAGAAGTGTTACAACGAAAGGTAAAACAGTACAAAACTTTTCTGTATAACGTTATAAGGAACACATCATGTGATCACTGATGTCATCCAGAGCTATCTATAATGTTACAGCTACAGTAATGTAGATTCAGCCCTGCACTATCCTCAGTAATCTCACTTTTAAAAAGATTGGAGATAATGTGGTATTTAAAGTTATCGCTGGACTATTGCAGGATGTCCCCAGCATGTAAAGTCATTGTTGAGCTATAATTCCACCACTAGATGGTACTATCTCATTAAACACAATGGAGCCTACCTGAGAAGGGAATTTTTCAATTCAAAATCACAGGTCGCATGTAAAGATGTGCGTCATGAAGGTGGAAAGACTGTGTAGGATGAAAGCTGCAGAATTTTTTCTATGTATAGAAATGCTCTGTGGCCTCCTCCTTTGGTTTGATTGGGAACAACTGAGTGCCAGTGTGGTGTAGTGGCTAGAGTGTCAGACTGGGAGTCAGGAGATCCGGGTTCTAGTCCCCACTTGCCCATGGAAACCCACTGGGGGACTTTGGGTCAGTCATAGACTCTCAGCCCAACCCACCTCACAGGGTTGTTGTTATGAGGATAAAGTGGAGAGGAGGAGGATTATGTATGCCACCTTGGGTTCCTTGCAGGAAAAAAAGCGGGATATAATTGCGATAACAAATAAATAAATACATAAATAAAACTACCATGATCACCCCATCTCCCAGAACTGTTTCCTCAGTAATTATTCCATCTGCTCATTGTGTGACTTCTTTATATGACATTATGTTCATACCTGATTTATTTTCCTCTTCCCTCGCTTTTGTATCTTTTCTCTTAAATGATAAGCCATTATTGTAAGCTGTAACAGCCTTGGGTGTTTTTGTAGAAAGTCAGTACATAAATGTAGTCAATGAATTAATATTTAAAGAGGAGCAATGTGTATGCTGCTAGCTTAGTTTAGCAAAATGTTCAATTTCTTGGATTCAGCCAGGCACTTCTTTGGAGTTTCCCTTCCTTCCAAGTTTGCTTGTCCCACCCATGTCTTGTTAGACATCATTTAATCAGGACTTCTGTACATGAACAACCATCTGACAGTATTTACAAAACTGTTATGATATGTGGATATCCAACACAAATGTGAAAGAATAAATTAACTCAGAATACCAGGGCGCTCCTAGCTATTGTACCTGACTTTCTGCGGAGAAAATAAATAAAGTGGAGAGACGAGAGACCAGTTCCTTACAACATCCTGACACCTTTATTGCAAATGAAAAATTAGCCTCCCGTTTGCCACCTCCAGTGCGTTAACATTTCCAAAGGTTGTTTTTGGCAAGAGTTGTTGTCAACAGAATGGGAGATACAAAGAAAAATATTAACAGACCTTGATAACCAAACACCTTAGGGGGCTTGGCTGACCATTCAAGTGTATACAATTGTACTGCTCTGTAGAATGAGACCAGAGAACAAAACCAATAAGACAGAAAAGCCGTAAAAATAAAAGGCAGTAATTAAAGGTCCCCTCCCCACCGCCAAGTCAGATACTGTATATCAGTAATATAAGGACTTGGTAATTTGGAGAATGGGAGAAATCTGTCCCTAGTAGTAATGTTTATGGATATCACCTTGGCAAAGATGATTTCCTCGAGAATTAATGATCGGGTGTTCCTAACGTCCCTCTGCTGTGCCTCGGGCCATCAACTCTAAGCCAGCATTTAATCTGCTGGAAATGTATTCTGCTTTGAAGGCCGCTCCTCTAAAAGAATGAGCACTGATTCAGTCATACTGGGTTCCATCATTATTATTATTATTATTATTATTATTATTATTATTATTATTATTATTATTTGCATGGTGTGGGAGGGCTGGAGTTCTGAGCCCTAATATTCCACCCAATACCTTGCAAATAGAATTTTTAAAAAGCAGTTGAAAGAAATATCAATATTTTCCACTTTAGAACACAGGGTTGGATCCAGACTTTGCTAAGGCAGGATCTACACTACTGCTTTATAACGGTATTGAAGTGCACTGACATCTGTTGGGGCCCATTGACACATTCCATATACCGTTTCCAAACTGCTTTCAAAGTGTTATATCCTGCTTTGTATAGATCTGGCTTAAGTCTGGATCCAATCATACAATTTACAATCTATATATCAATATGTTAGTGTAACACTTATCACTAGAAATCTACCAGACTTATTTGGCTCATTTTCATTTTGTTTTCACTTAAAAAAAACCAACAACTTTCAGTGCTGGTTTTCTGCACCAGACCAATTTATTGTAATGTTCATTTACCCCAATAGTGTCTTTCCAGAAGTATTACAGTAGATTTATTTTCAAATTTTATTTGAAATTTAATAGGTCAGTGTATTTTTTTAAAAAATACATCAGTGGATACCATGTAAAGTTGTTCCAGTTCTAAAGGAATGACCAAACATATTTTCATCCAATCATACTCAGACTACTAGCGCCCATGGCACTAGTCTGAGTAGATTATTCAAAGTCTGGACTTGTGTATTCTTGTTTGCACTGCATTTTCTGAATGTTGGGCAGTTCTAATGGCGAAATATAAACTCAGCGGTGAGAAATAGAACATGACTATGGGGCACTGAAGAGCAATCGGTGTATAGGAGCAACAACATCATAGGGACTTATATATATAGGACATGAATCTGGATAGGATGTCATACCTTCCCCACCAATGGAAGCTCTACTTTCTTCAAGTAAACAGATATCAGGTGGAGATAGTCCAACTCTGTTTTGCAATTGCAAGTCACAATTGCCTGTGAGTTAGTATTAGGAGTGAATAGATTTCCCTGGTTCCATTCCCTTATCATTTCATGGGTTTGCTCTGACCTGTAAATTTAGGGCTCATCTACACCAAGCAGGATATTCCATTATGAAAGCGGTATATAAAAGGCAGGAGCCACACTACTGCTTTATAGCAGTATTGAAGTGCACTGGCAACTGTTGGGGCCCATGACACATACTATATACCACTTTCATACCACTTTCATAGTGTTATATTCTGGTTGTGCCAATGGGCCCCAACAGTTGTCACTGCAGTTCAGTACCAGTAGTGTAAATCCTGCAGTGCACTTCAATACCACTATTAAGCAGTAGTGTGGCTCCTGCCTTTTATAAGCCACTTTCATAGTGGAATATCCTGCTTGGTGAAGATGAGCCCTTACTTCTCCGGAATTCTGGTTTTACTAATAAATAAATAAATAAATAAATAAATAAATAAATAAATAAATAAATCCTAAAATTAATTCCAGATTGGAACATGTGCCATTTGCTGCAGCATTCTATTGCCTCAGTTCATATGTGTCTGTCTTCTCTGAAGTGCATATGTGTCCTTTGATAAAATGCTGCAAAAATCACAAAAGCAGTCTTGATATGATTGCATTTATTCTGGTATTAAGATTATTTTGTGCAGCCTTTGACTGGTGTGCAAGTTATGGCCTTCTGCGTATTGGTAAAGCATCACCCAAGAATAATCTCGATGAAATCATATGTATGATTCCATCAAGACTGCTTTCCCTGTTTTCCTTCCAACATTCATGTGAATTGGTAGTGGAGAAAGATGCAAAGGCCGTGCTCAATACAAAACAAGTCCAGGTAATTCAGAACTCCAAAATCAGGGGAGCAATTCAGAAGAGAATTTGATAACTATCCCTAATTAGGATGAGTAATAAGTCTTCCTAAGTTATGAACTTCTCAGGCAGAGAGCTCTACAGCAGAATCCTATGCATGTCTACTCAGAGGTAAGCCCCAGTGAGTTCAATGGGACTTGCTCTTAGGTAAATATGAACAGGATTGCAGCCTTAAGTAATCTTTTAGGCTTGTGGTTTGATCCGAAATATGATATGTGCAATTTGAACAGCACCATCCAGTTCCTCATTTGCCTTTGGACAATCCAATCATGGAACTGATCCTATTTCAGGATCTTGAAGACCTTTTAGATCACATCTAAAATATAATCAACATAAACAGCCATTATGATTCCCCCCTATATATTTACCATTAGGCAGATCGTTGTGGCAACCAATTAATTCATAAGCATTGATTTTAGTTTAGTTTCAGTGTAGTTTTGTGATTGTTTTTCCTGAGGTCTTAAAATAATAATAATCCAAACCAGATGTGTCTGTCTGTCTTCATACTGAGCACAGAACCAGCAGGAAAGGGAAGCTGTTGTTTTTAAAAAGTTTTTTCCTTGTCAGCCAGTTATCCATTCAGAATCACCCCCACCAGCTGCTATTTTGCATTATTTAGAACCAATCCCAGAAATAAATGTAACATGTAATTTTGCAATGTTAACTGTTCTGTATGTAATATCATAGGATCTGCTTCTTGTTCAACATAAACCTCATGGCTTTTGATCTTTTCTATATTCTATTCTTCCTGCCACACACCGCATGAAATGATGATAAAAGCTGGGCAGATGTTCGAAGTTTTTCCTTACGTCTATGTGAAGATTCCAGGTTTTTTTTTTATCAATAATTAATTATCTGGAGGCAAAATAAAATAAAATAAAATCAGAAAATGATGAATTTGGAATTGGAGATATACTCTGATTGAATGGAGTGATTCTTTCAGAAAGGGGAGCTGGGCAAGCAATCCTATACTTTATCTTATATTGATCCTGGGGATACATTGCTGCTGTGCAGATGGAATAGTTTCAGTGGTGGAGAGTTTATTTCTTTAGGGCACTGTCCTATGCATATTTAGACAGACAAAATGTCCTGTAATTCCCAGCATGCCCTAGCTGGAGTTGGAGGACTTGTTTCTGTTTAAACATGCATAAGATTGCATCCTTAGTTAATTAATTAATTTATCCCCCTTTCCACCAAAAAATGGTGTTCAAGGCAGCTAACAACAAGATATAGATTACAAACAAAATACTAATTAAAACACAAACAAAATATTAATTAAAACACAACGTAAAATCAAATAAATTAAAAACACAAAATAAAAGAACTAAATAGCCCCTAACCAAGTAATCCCCCCCCCCCCTACAGCAACAGAGTGGTTGATATGCCATGGTTGGGTGACTTGTGACCCTCCAGATATTTTGGTCTACAACTCCTTCAGTATTGACTGAACTGGCTGAGGATGATGGGAGTTATATGCCAAAAGCCTCCCCAAATAAGATATTCTTTGCCTAGCCTCTAGCAAGGAGTTCTATAGTTTGGGAGCGGCCATCAAGAAGGGACCTTTAATGGTATTGGTACTGAAGGAAGCGCCTCCCCCGAAGATCTTAAAATCTGGGCTGGTTTGTATGGGAAAAGGTGGTCTTTCAGGTAGCTTGGTCTCAAGTTGTATAGGGTTGAGTAAGTCAAGGGACACTAGCTAATGCTAAAGTTCTATATAGACACCATTTTACATTTTAAGGATAGGAAAGTTGGTGCACACGGAAAGAATAACAATAGCACTTCAGCAAATTAGGAAAGCCATAATTTAAGATAGGTTATGTAAGAGAAAGTTCAGTGCTAAAATACAGAAGATATTACTGCAGCTGGCATATTTGATAGAAAATAAAGGTGCATTGTCTTTGGCAATATTTGATCCTGAAGCTGACAGGTCTGCGAACTTGGCAACAAGGCAAGTTATATTTCATCTAAAAAACAGGATTGATCACAAACACACCAATATGCCCTGCGACAACTTTGAGAAATGGGACTTGACTCTGGGGGAACACAACACAAATCGCTCTAATACCTAAATGGAGCTGATTCTTTGAGGGAGGCGGGGGGGAATCATGTACAATTCACAAATATGGAGCAAAGCAAAGTTCTCACCTACAGACCAGTTGAACTGGGCTGTGACTGCCTCTAGCAGAACTGAACAAACATTACTTTCCTCTCTCTCTCTCTCTCTCTTTAATGTGAACAAGTTTCACTATCATTTTCTGTAAAGTAACATCTGGTTTTTCCTATTACATTTTTATGTGACATTTGTGGGAGCAACATGGCTAAATAAAATAAATGGCTTGTTTTCCAAGCGCTTGAACTTAAACAAGAGCACACTCAAAATATCTCAAACAATAAAGCCCTCTATTTCCCTGGAGATTGTTACTGTATGATTATGGTAAATACATTGCAATGAGTTTTACTGTGAATTGCAATTGATGTTGATTTTATCACCTGCTGGGTGTAATCAAGACAGCAATTTCTCTGCTAGGTTTAGAGAGCCTTGGCCACAGAAACTTAACTGGGGAAAATAAAGAAGTAAGATGACCACCTGTATGGAGTGGCAGAAGAATAAAACGGGCAGTATCATACTGCCCTTAGAGTACTGTGTACAGTTCTGGTCACCACACCTAAAAAAGGATATTATAGAGCTGGAAAAAGGGCAGAAAAGTGCAACTAAAACAGTTCAGGGGCTGGAGCATCTCCCCTACAAGGGATTGTTTAGCTTGGAGAAGAGGAAGCT
This sequence comes from Elgaria multicarinata webbii, assembly GCF_023053635.1. Lineage (NCBI taxonomy): Eukaryota > Metazoa > Chordata > Lepidosauria > Squamata > Anguidae > Elgaria > Elgaria multicarinata. Next base: position 21,138,687 of record NC_086175.1, on the reverse strand, counting down.
GAGGGGAGACATGATAGAGGTGTACAAAATTACACATGGTATGAAGAATGGGGATAGGGAGACATCTCTCTCTCTCTCTCTCTCTCTCAAAATACTAGAACTCGGGGTCATCCCATGAAGCTGATTGGTGGGAAATTCAGGACAAATAAAAGGAAGTACTTCTTCGCACAGCACATAAATTATGGAACTCACAACCACAAGATGTAGTGATTGCCACTTAACTCTTCACCAGCTGGGAGTGAACCCTCTCCAGAACTTATCTCCTGAAGGGCAAACAATACACAGTCAGTGGGATGCCAATATTCTTCTGAGGGGGAGAGCACAGAGAGGTTAGCCGATCCTAGAGTACGCCGCAGACTAAAATGGACGGAGCTAAAGGAAGGCGAGAGAAAGTTGGCCCAACTGGTGTCCCGTCAGAAGCCGCCTCAGAACTAGTCTCTCTGAAGTTAATACATCTTGGGAAAGGGCTTTTCATTCTTCTTGAAAGGACAATTGACTCGCTTACTTTGCATAGTTTTGCCTAGGGGAAAGTTCCAAGAGATTAGACTCTCTTCAGGTGGGAAGAGATGTTGTTGATTTTTCCTCTTATTAACGCAAGTCTTCATTCTTCATAAACTCTCCATACATAAACATCATTTATTCATCTCCTATTTATAAGCAATGGAAATTTAGAAATCTCTGTAATAACAGCATATGGCGCAGATGAATTTGGTAAAGTAGCGATGAGGTGACAGGTCAATGAGATGGCAGAATAGATTATATATCAAGATCCACTTCTCCAGGTGGATAATTTCCTAGTAGTTGAGAATGGGTGATCATGTAAGGCTTTGGACCCGCCAGAAATGCCTTTGTTGTTATACATTTGCCCTCTCTTTATTACTGGGAAAGTGTGTTTAGTAAATTTGGATTTTCTTTTATTTGTATACAATCACAATAAAACACACACAATAGGTTTGAATTTCATGGTTAAACAGAAACGAGTCCCCAGCTCCCAGCATATCCCAGCCAGCAATGTAGGACTTCTTATCTGTCTAAATACCCATAGGATTGCACCATTTGTATAAAAAGAGATCCATTTGTGGTCAGTTCTCAGAGGACTAGTGGTATCACATCTCTTTGGGTTTGGTTTAAAATAGATGCAACAGAGCTTAAGTTTAGTTATCCTAGGTATTAGCTTGTCATTAAATAACGTTTTAATGCTTCTTACATTATTGCACATGATTAAGAAGTGCAACATAATAATTTAACTTGGTAGAAAGGGTGTATGATGACAGCCTTTATTTATTTATTTCCAGGGGTGGGCAATCTGGTGCCTTGTAGATGTTTCAGACTTCCATAATCCCTGACCATTAGCCATGCTGGCTGGGGCATATGGACATTTTAGTCCAAAACATCTTGAGCACATGAGAATGCCTACTCTTGATCTACGTACTTACTGGGTTTATATGCTGTTTTTCTACTTATGTTCTCAAACAATAGAAATGCAAACAAGTTTCATAAAATAATTAAAAAAACAAAATTAAAACTTTATGTGAGACGGGGCCTTTACATGATTACTGTGCTTCTAGCTCCACCCAGCAGAAGTCCATCCCCAATGTCTGGATGTCAGGGATGGGACTAGGGAAAGCTGTGCTCCCCCAAGGGCGGGGCCAGCAGTCCCTTTCCAGGGCCAGGCATACTATTGGCAGAGTGAAGCAGTCACCTGGTGGCAGATCATGAGCAGGGCCGGTGCTACTATAGAGGCCACTCAGGCGGCCACCTAGAGCGCCAAGCAAAGAGGGGCGCTGGGCACAGCGCAGCACTCACACGCATTGGCTGTGAGCCAGCCCAGCCCGAGGATTCAGCTGGGCCTGGGCGGGCGAGATGGCCCCCCATGCCCGCCCAGCCAAAGCGAAGCCAGGGACGCTGGCGTGGGGGTGGGACGGCTCCACGTTCGGACTTCTGGAACGTGCCCGGAAGGCAGAGAGCGATAGAATGTATGGGTGAATGGGGTGCATGGGGTCTTTGAGTGAATGCATGTGGAGTGAGTGATGCTGAGTGTGTGTTGTGTGTGTGTGTGTGTGTGTGCGTGCACATGTGAGTTGGGGGGATGATTTGGAGGTGATATTCCTATTAAATAATGCATTTTAGACCCATAGACGTTTCTTTCCAATTTGTTTGCTATAATTGGCATGATGTATTTCTTGCACTTTAAAATAAATTTAGCAGTTTCAAGTTTTGTGCTGCTTATTTTTTCCAGGAAACATATGTTTTTAAAAATCAAAGTTGGCATTTTTTGGGTGTGTGTGTGTGAAAGTAGCTCACCTTGCCTAGGGCGCAAAATAGTCTGGCACCGGCCCTGATCATGAGAGGTGGCAGCAAGGTGCGAGAGAAAAATCTGTGTGCCACCCAGCCTGCTCCGCACCCCTAAACTAGCCTGCTGCCTTCAGGTGCAATGGAGGATGCTGTACCATTATTAGTGTTGAAAGACAGATTCACCCGGCATTCCAGATGGCTTTCATACATTCAGACAAAACATATGTCTTGGGCCAGCCCTGCCCATTTGCCAGTAATCACATGAAGACTCCTTAACAAATATAATACATGAAGAGGGCTACTGTCTTTGTCACTTCATGGAACTATGATAGAGCGGCCAACAGATGAACATCCAGAGCTACACCAGAGTATGTCCTGCTTCTTGGGGAAATCAATCTAGCATCTATATAAATGGAACATGAAGCAGCATCTCATTAGCTGATCCTTAATTTCAGGGATGTTCATATGAAAGGAGATTGAAAGGAGGACTTGTGCCCCTCTTTCTGGCCTGGTAATTTTTTATGATTATCCAGATCAATGCGGTCCAGCAATGGTTTCTCAAGGAGGGATCTAACAATCACCTCCATCAAGGCAGATGGAAAGTGACACTCTGAAAAAGATGCATCAATAACCATACTGACCTGCTTAGTCATCCTACTTCAGCAAGATGTTGACAGTCAAGAAGGGCAATGGTCAGGCAGACAAGCTGTGGTAGAGATCTTTCCAAGCATCTCGTTTGCGTGCACAAACAAATCACTTGAAACTTAGCCAAGCAACCATGACTGATAGATGCCTAGGAAACTGGGAAATCACAAACCTGTATAAAGATGAGTGTGGCATCCACGTCAGAAGAGATGTGAGTGGTTTATTAGTTACTCCCAGAGTATCTTAAAGCAAGCAAAACCATTCACAAAGATGCAACAAAATGTTAGGAATATAGCTAGGTCTGGCCAGTCTCTGGCTGGGAGGAGAAGAACTTTGTTCAGAATGAATGGTTAGCCTAGCCTACTGTGGAGCAGTTCATCTTGAATTATAAGCATTGAATCTCAAACTTATACATAAGCAAGATGCTCTCTGCATGAATCTCTTAAGTACTCTTAAGCTCTCTCTAACAGAGCAATCCTAAATGGAATCAGTGTGAAGCAGCAAATCCTCTGCCACTTCCAAAAGGCAGGTGTGTGGAGTTAGTTTTGCTCTTTCCTTTCCTATGCAGGCCCATGCATTTTTTGGTCACTCGCGGCATTGGTTCCAATGGTAGGGAAATTAGGTACCCCAGCCCCAGGCTGGGAACGAGGGCCCTCTATCTTAGGGCATCTCCATTAAACAAAGGAGCCTTCGATCCAGTAGATCCAAAACTGCGTAAGTTCTGCCCTACTCTGTTCCCAGAATGATCCATTTTGGGGCCTAATACCAGCGGTACTAACGTGGTGGTAGATTTTACATCCACTGAGAGTGCTGCAGGCTTACCAGGGACTTTTATGGTGGTCAAATCTCCACCAGCAAGAGAGGCATACTTTCGGAGTCAATACATCTCTACAATTTGGGACCTTTTCCTCCTCCTCCTCCTCCTCCGAAACTGATAGATTTTTGCATGTTTCAGGTTGAATACCAGTATACATGATTGAGTTAAACATACATATAGCTTCCTTATTGTTGCCATTCTGTTTTTGTATTCTGTACGTCATTCTTTTTATAAGACGTTTATCAGCACTATCTATCTCTTTCTGCATGGATATCACCCTGCATATAGAAAACTAACACTCACCCTTCTACCTAACTCTTAATTTGGGTGATTGTATAAATTGGCACTTAGAAAGATTGTTTTAATGAAAAGAAGTCATGCATTTTTAATCTGAAGTATTGAATGTCTAAATGTTATAAAGGTCCTACCAGCCAATACAAATCACTTGAATAGCAACTAGGAACGTTAACTCCACCTTAGTGAAAGAAGGTCAGAGCAAACTGCTTTGTCTTCCTTTCAAGAAACATTGCAAGGACTCTCCTATAATTAGCTCTGTACATGGCTTCTACAGAGTTTGCCATTGAGACTAAAGGGTCTAGTAGACTCATTGAAATGTTCAATCAAATGCAGTGCTCAAAAGAGAATTTCAGAAAGCCATACAGTATCTTGCCCCACTGATAGGGACCCTGTTCTCAGAATCAGAACAAGTTACAGAGAGATGTATGAGATCAAGTGGGCACTTGTAGACTTTGTGGACTCTTGTGGACTCTTGTGGACTTTGTTCATGCTTGTGGTCCGATTGCCAGATTGCAAACCCAGTAGCACATGTTGTCATTCTGATACACTGATAACATGAACTCAGTTCAGGTGTTCAAGAAGACAGGTGCACAAGCACATAACCAGGAGCCCTGCCTCCAATGGCACACTCATCCCATGACCCTTACGATTCTGGAAATCAGTCAAAATTAGCCGGAACTCTAAAGGGGCTATCGAAGGTGCTGACTCCATTTGGGGTGGTAGGGTTCAGCACTGCGATAGCTCCCTTAGAGTTGTCATTGGTTCTGACTGAAACCCAGAATGGATTCACAGCCCCACTTAAATCAGAGCCACCAGCCTTCACTGGTTAACATGCTTAGTGCAAACGTTTTGAAAACCAAAGATGACAACCATGGGTTAGAACCATATTGAAGGTGGATGAACTGCACTGGCAGAGGAGGCCTTCCAAGCACCCTCCTTTGCCGGGCAGCCCTTCCTGCCCCCTGAAAATGCTACACAGAGAATCAGCAAACCTTGCTGTATGGGGTTAGCTATAATGAGGGGAGATGGGGGATCCCCAAAAATCAGGCGGAGGGAATTCCGTGAGCTGAGCCCTTCCTCTTGCAAAAGGTCACTTCCTGTCACAGAAAGCAGTTCCTGGATCTGATGCCATAAAAACATAAGAGCCCTGCTTTATCAAACGAAGTGTCCATCTAGTCCAGCATTCTGTTCACACAGTGGCCAAGCAGCTGTTGACAGGAAACCTACAAGCAGGATGTGAGTGTAACACACACCCATCCATGTTCCCCAGCAACTGGTTTACATAGACATACTGTCTGTGATACTGGAGATAGCACGTAGCCATCAGAACTAGTAGCCATTCATAGTAGGGGTGTGCACGGACCCCCCGCTCCGCTTCACTTGCAGATCCGCCATTTTCCGGAGCGGGTCGCTCCGCTCCACCCCCGCTCCGCCCACTTCCGCTCCGCTCCGCTCGGAGCTCCGGATCCGGATCCGGAGCTCCGTTTTTGCCCCCCCATAGGCTTGCATTGAAAGCTAAAAAAGTAAACAACTTTTTTTCCGTTGAAGTTAGAAACCTCACGTTTGGCACCATGACACCTCATGGGCGTATACACACACACGCCAAGTTTCAAGGCAATCCCATCATCCCCTGATTTTTGGCGAATTTTTGAAAATCGGGCACCCCATTCACACCCCTTGGGATAGCTCCGTCAATTTGCATGTTAGAAACCTCAAACTCGGCACCAGGGCAGCTTATCCATGTGTCCACATGCACGCCAAGTTGCAAGCAAATCCCATCATCCCCTGATTTTTGGCGCGGCTCTACCCTCTAACGCACCACCCATAACCCTAATTCACACCCCTTTAGATAGCTCCGTCAATTTGCACGTTAGAAACCTCAAACTCAGCACCATGATAGCTTATCCACGTGTCCACATGCACGCCAAGTTTCAAGGCAATCCCATCATCCCCTGATTTTTGGCGAATTTATGAAAATCGGGCACCCCATTCACACCCCTTGGGATAGCTCCGTCAATTTGCATGTTAGAAACCTCAAACTCGGCACCATGAGAGCTTATCCATGTGTCCACATGCACGCCAAGTTGCAAGCAAATCCCATCATCCCCTGATTTTTGGCATGGCTTAACTCACCCCAAATTGTCCCATTCTACAACTATGTCAATTTGCATGTTTGAAACCCCAAAGTCGGCACCATGATAGCTTATCCACGTGTCCATATGGACGCCAAGTTTCAAGGCAATCCCATCATCCCCTGATTTTTGGGGAATTTATGAAAATCGGGCACCCCATTCACACCCCTTGGGATAGCTCCGTCAATTTGCATGTTAGAAACCTCAAACTCGGCACCATGAGAGCTTATCCATGTGTCCACATGCACGCTAAGTTGCAAGCAAATCCCATCATCCCCTGATTTTTGGCGCGGCTTAAACTTTTTAACTCACCCCAAATCAAGTCCCATTCTACAACTACGTCAATTTGCACGTTAGAAACCTATCCTTTGGTCCCATGACAGCTTACCCATGTGTCCCCATGGACACCAAGTTTCAAGGCAATCCCATCATCCCCTGATGTTAGGGGAACTTTTGAAATTTGAACACTCCAGTATGTCAGGGATTTAAAGTTGCAATTGCAGACAGCTCAATGGGGCCAGTTCCAAGGCAATCCCAACATGCCACGAGATAACCCTAAATCTTCTTGCACATTTGAAAAAGGGATTATTGAATTTGATAAAGTCTAAGTGAGCGCAGGAAGGACTTCTCCCCTTAGTCAAAGCAAGACACATACACCATCGCTGCAAGGCGGGAAGGGGAGAAGGGAGGGAAAGCAGGCAGGCAGCATGCATTGTAGTGCCGCAAGGATGGCTTGAGCACTAACGCATAGCAAACCAACCCATAAGTGGGCGCAAAGTGAGGCAAAGATGGCTGGTTCTTTCTTTCTAAGCCAGCAGTTACGCCTTGAGGGGCACAGAGGAGGACGATTGGAGCAAACCAGGCACCAGGCGGGCAGAGAGGCAGGCAGAGTAGGCGAGGAGTCAGTCCTGGCAGATGCCCCACCACAGCAGCACCCCGGGGGAGGCGGGCAGGCGGGCAGGCAGGCAGGCAGGCTGCGGGCATTTCTGGGGGCACAAGGAAGTGATGGCTGGTTTCTAAGCCAGCATTGCAGTTAGTCACGCATTGCAAACGCAAACCATCCCAGCGAGTCGGTCACCGAGGAGGACAGGCTAGCAGAGGGGCAGGCAGAGTGACATGTCATAGATCTAGTATTGGGGAGGAGTCAGTTCCGGCAGATGCCCCAACACAGTAGCACCCTGGGTGGGCATTGGAAAACGCCATCTTGTGGGTCAATACTTCCCCCACCCCATGTCCTGCAGGGTTGCCTGCCTAACCCTTGTGGGGATGGGAGATGGAGAGCTTAGAGTGGCAGTCCCAGCAGCAGCCTTCGGCTTTCCCCTGGAACCAGTCGCCTTGCCCGCCTCTTTCCCCAGCAAGATCGCCTGGTGCTGCCTATGAAGATGCATCTTCATGCTGCTGGTTCCATAATGCCCTGTCGATGAACCCCTGCTTAGGCTGAGTTTGCAGTGGCGACAGACAGCAAAGCGGGGATCCGCTCCCAACTCAAAGTGGTCCCACACGATGCTTGTCTTTCGTTTCCGTGGTGACACCACCAATTGCCCGCCTGAGCTCTCTGGTGTTGCCACAGAAACAGGGGTGTGGGATGAGACTGGGGAGAGAGCCTCGGCCTGCTGCTGCTCCTCCTCAGCCCCCACATCCTGGAGGCCCACCGCCTCCTCCTCCTCCCCCCCCTCCACTGTGCTGAGGACCTCGTCTAGGTCCATCAGCGGGCTCGTGGGCTGAAAGGAGAATGAAGGAGTTGGGGATACTCCTCCTCCTCTAATGGCACTGCTGCCACGTGCCTCTTGCAAACGGGCACTTTTCCCATTCCCACCCTCAAAAAGAGAACGCCGGGCACAAGTTGCAGAAGAGAGTGGCTCTGCCTGCTGCTTGTCCTGCTTCTGTTTTGGAGCAGTCAGCCAAGGAGTTGCCCGTTTGAGTTTCACAGGAGGAGAGGAAGCCTGCTTACTGCTGGCAGACTGAGCCTTGCTGCTTTCAGCACGCCTGCTTCCTCTTTTCATGATGACTAACAAAATATTAATACTACTAATACTATGTATAAGGTACTACTAAGAATATGTATAAGAAGAATATAATATGTTTAAATGTAGGGAAATGGGACAAGAACAATAAAATATACTACTACTAATATGTATGAGAATATAATATATATATATATATATATATATATATATACTACTAAGAATATCTACAAGAATATAATAATATGTTTAAGAATATTACTAATAAATGTAGGGAAATGGGACAAGAAATGGGACAACCACTACTATAACAAGAACAAAATATGAATACTACTACTAATATGTATGAGAATGTATACTAATAGACTACTAAGACTATGTCAAAGAATATAATATAATATGTTTAAGAATAGGGAAATGGTGTGCGTATGCTTTCCCCAAAATGCTCAATCTGTGGCTGCCTGTTGAACTTGACAAAAGCAGCCCACTCTGTCCAATTTACACAGAGAAGAAAAAGAGAATCCAATTTTTTTGGTATATTTGGTATATAGAAGATAGAAGGAAACACAATCAGGATTTAAGAGAGGGGAGGGGGAAAAAGAACCAACCACTACTATAAGAAGAACAAAATATGAATACTAATATAATATGTATGAGAATATATACTAATGGACTATGTGAAAGAATATAATAAAATATGTTTAAGAATATAAATGTAGGGAAATGGGACAAAAAGTGTGTGTATGCTTTCAAAAGAAAGCTTTCACAAAAGCAGAACAGTCAGGCTTTAATACAGGGAAGGGGGGGGCAACCAACCCAACCACACACTCCAAAATTCAAAAATAAAGTTTATATTAAATCAAAGTAAGGGGAAAACACAGGGCAAACTAAGCTACAAGTCAGAAAGAAGCAAACAAACACACACACGCGCCAAACTAAACCTATCCTAATCTATCTCCAAAGTCCAAAGCAGGAGCACTAACTAACTAAGTGTTCCCTCCACGAACGCCAACCCACAAAGAGACACAAAACAGAAAGTTCTCAGGGTGGGTCTGCCTTAGTCCCCCCTCCAACGCTGGGATTGGAGGAGGATGCTTTCTGAGGAGATCAATTCTCATCAGGATTGGGAGTTGAATGTGCCTGTCATCGCTTCCAAAAAAATAAAAAAATAAATAAAAAAAACCCAAACCCCGATTTTTAACAAAATATTGCACGTGAACCACAGCACGCAGAAAGTTGAGAGTGGTCTCAAAATGACCCCCATCCACGACTCTCTGTGCACAAGAATTTTCAGAACGATAGCTTAAACCCCCCCCCCAGTTATCCCCGATTCTTTCCCTCAATGCAATCCTATGGGCGAAAAGCCGAAACGCAGTTTGAGCCGCGCGGTTGACCCGATTTTTTTAAAAATATTGCACGTGAACCACAGCACGCAGAAAGTTGAGAGTGGTCTCAAAATGACCCCCATCCACGACTCTCTGTGCACAGGAATTTTCAGAATGATAGCTTAAACCCCCCCCCCCCCAGTTATCCCCGATTCTTTCCCTCAATGCAATCCTATGGGCGAAAAGCCGAAACGCAGTTTGAGCCGCGCGGTTGACCCGATTTTTAAAAAAATATTGCACGTGAACCACAGCACGCAGAGAGGTGAGAGTGGTCTCAAAATGACCCCCATCCACGACTCTCTGTGCACAAGAATTTCCAGAATGATAGCTTCAAAAACAACGTAGTTATGCGCGATTATTTGCCACAATGCAATCCTATGGCGAAATGTTTTCAAGATGGCGACCGGAGCGCTCCGACTGAACTCGGAGCTCCGAAAAATGGTCGCTTCTCTTCGCCTTGCTTCTAGGGGGTCCGCGGTCCGCTCCTACTCCGCCTCTGGGTAAGGCGGAGCAGGCCAATCCGCTACTGCTTCTACGCTCCTAATCGGAGCGGAGCACATCCCTAATTCATAGCCTTCTCCTCCAGGAATTTGTCTAACCCCCTTTTAAAGGCATCCAAATTTGTGGCCATCACTACATCTTGTGGTGGCAAAGATCGTAGTTTAACTATGCACTGTTTGACTGGACGATTGGTCCTTACTGTGGAAAAGATCAAGGAAGGCTGTACTATAGATAGAGCTTTTGAGTGATATGCTTGTATAATTAACACTGAATGGATAATATAAAATCTAGACGAGAAAGAAGTCTGTATGCCGCCCTGAGATCCTTGTGATATCGGGCAGGATATAAATGTTTTAATAAATAAATAATAAATAACTAAGTCAACTTAGGGAATGCATTTATAATAGTGTATAGTTATATACATACACATTGCAGTTATTAACTGGCACGTGTCACCATTTGGAACAGACTAACAGCAAAAGAAAACCATGCTTTGCTCTCTAATATTTTTTTGGGCCTTTCGCCACACCACCTATAGATGGGATGTCTTCAGATCTTGGAAGCTGAGCAAGCAGTAATGGAAGATCACATTTTGTTGGCCGCATGTCTTGGGATTAGTCACCCTTTGGAAAGGTCTCCAAAGAAAGTGGAGATGTTGGAGGATGTGGTATTGTTGAGTCACTAAGAGCCAATTTGCTCTTGCTTGAGTCATGGCTGGGCCTACACTGTGACAGCATTTAGAAATGCCCCGCTCCTGAGGGTGTTTTCATTTTTCCATTTTTTGGGCTGATTCATAATACTGCCATCCTCGCCAAGATAACCTCATCATTCTTTGCATCCTCTAATCTAGACTCCCCCAAGTTGGCACCCTAAAGATGTGTTGGATGACAACTCCCAGCACCCCCAGCCAATTTCATGAAAACCTGGATAGTACCTGGAAGTGCTTCTCCTCGGCGTGGGCGAATCCATCGCTGCCCACCCCTGCGTGCTGGGCTCTTCTGAGGCTTGCCTTGCCCTGACGAACACTCAGCAGACGGCCGCTTCTTCGCGCCAAAATTGTGCACTTACCCTCCTGCGTCAATGGTGAACGCCACTGACGTGACGGAGGGAATTGTGCAATTTCTGGCACTTCCATAAATTGTGCACTTCCCCCACTTCATCAGTGGCGTCCGTAAAGGCTCCATATACACAAGGGTACACAAGCGCGAACGCTCTGTTCTCACCTTTACCCTTGTGTAAATGGGGCCTTTATCGCTGTCATTGACACAGAAGGGGGAAGCGTGCAATTTCAGCGCAAAGCGGTGGCCAGCTGCATAAAAGCATAGGAAGAGCAGGACTGGATTAGACGAAAGGCCTATCTGCTCCAACAATCTGTTCCCACAGTGGTCAACCGACTGCCTATGAGAAGCCTAAGAGCGCAATAACACCCTCTTGCTCAGGTTCCCCCGGATCTGGTATTGTGAGGTAATATATAGTAGGGGTGTGCACGGACCCCCCGATCTGCTTCTCTTCCAGATCTGCAATTTGCAGATTGGGCCGCTTCGCTCCGTCCCGCTCCGCCTATAGTCCGCTCCGCTCCGCTGCGGAGCTCCGGATCCGGATCGGAGCTCCGCTTTCCCCCCCCCATAGGCTTGCATTGAAATACAAAAAAGTATACAACTTTTTTTCTGTTAAAGTTAGAAACCTCACGTTTGGCACCATGACACCTCATGGACGTATACACACGCATGCCAAAACTCAAGCCAATCCCATCATCCCCTGATTTTTGGGGAATTTATGAAAATCGGACACCCCATTTGCAGACATGGGCTGTTCTCCGACATTTTGACAGATAAAAAAAATTGAAGTGGGCACCCCCACAGATGCCATCTAGAGCCACATTCATGGCAGGACTCAAGCCAATCCCATCATCCCCTGATTTTTGGGGACTTTATGAAAATCAGACACCCCAGTATCTCAGGGATTTAAAGCTGCAGACAGCTCAATGGGGCCATTTCAAAGGAAATCCCAACATGCCATGAACTGGGGAGTAGAGATAAACCTAAATATGAATCTTCTTCCACACCTGAAAAATTGATTTGGAACTTCAAAAAGTCAAAGTGAGCGCAGGAAGGACTTCTCCCCTGAGTCAAAGCAAGACACACACACAAACCATCCCTGCGAGGCGGGCAGGGGAGGAGGGAGGGAAGGCAGGCAGGCAGCAGACATTTCTGGGGGCATAAGGAAGTGAGCCAAGGTTAGTTTCAAAGCCAGTAATGCATATAAAATGTAATAAATAAATAAATAAATAAATAAATAAATAAATAAAGGAGGGTTGGAATTAAAAGCAGCAGTGTTGCTGAATAAACAACAGAAGATTTTTTTTTAAAGGCTATATCTGTCTTTTACCAGTAAGAGGGGAGTGGACATGCCCAGGGGGAGGGGGATAATTGCGCCAATTTTGACTGTCCCTGTCTAGGGACCACTCTTTAAGAAGCAAACTTACATTTCAACTCATGATAGGCATTGCTTCTCCACTGGTTTACCTTTGGAGGGCTCTGATGGCCCTCCAAGGACAGGAGAGTGCACTGGGCACGTCCACATGCCCTAGGGCAACTCATCCCCTTGCACCACATCTATTCAGTTGTTCCCCAAGGTTATGGTGGGTAGCAGTGCTGTATTTCCTATCTGTTATTTATTTGCTTAGTATATGATTTCAGGTTGTGTTTGTGCATTTGGTGGGGCTACTGTTTTAAAAAACACTGGGAAAAGTCCGTTCAGACTAAGAAAGAGAAGTTCCCAGAATCCCAAGTTACCTGTTTTGCCTATCCCCTCCTCCAACTTTGGGATCATGTGATCATGACCGGGAGTTGACTCTCCCCCTCAGCCATTCGAAAAGGTACCTTTTCCCACTGTTTTTAACTGATTTTTTCAAAAAAAATCTAGCAAGCGAACCGCAGCACGCAGAGAGCTGAGAGTAGGCTCAAAATGACCCCCAGCCATGACTCTCTAAGCACAAGAAGTTTCAGAAAGATAGCTTAAAAAACAACACAGTTATCCCCTATTCTTTTCCGCAATGCAATCCTATGGGCGGAATTTTTCAAAATGGCGATCGGATCGGTCCGCGAAAAGAGAAGAGCTCTGCGTATGGGCGCTTCTCTTCGCCGTGCTTCTATGGGTCCCCGGTCCGCTTCTACTCCGCCTCTGGGCAAGGTGGAGCAGGCCAATTTGCTTCTGATTCTCCGATTCTAATCGGAGCGGAGCACATCCCTAAATATAGCCATTTTCAAGTTGCAGTTTTCAAATGGTCTTCAAGGGCATTCCCATCTGGGGGTATCGCAGTAAATGAATTTCGAAATGAGCAGGGACCTGGTCTGGCTTCTTGAGGAAACTATGTAGCTTGCAAACCTGCTGAAACTCATAAAAGACACTACTGGTCCTATCTGACTACCCAAGAGTAGATATTCTGTTGATGTGCTTGGTCCTTTGCCAATCTCCTGGCCACTCTATCCTAGGGTGCTTCCAGATAAGGTGTTTATCATGCCATTGCCCCACCTCATTCACTGAGTTTTACGAGGGGGTCCAAACGGTGTTGCTTCCCCCTCATAACCCTCCCATGTTTCCTCACCGCTTCTTAAGGGTGCAATTCTAGGGGCGAATCTACACTATTGTACCTATAATGGTACATAGGGCTTTGATTGCGTCACTGGTCACATGACTTGTTAGTTTTAATGTTTTATAAGTGAATTATATTCCATTTTATCTTACCATTATAACCCTTCTGCACCGTTGTTAGCTTTCAATTTATTTATTTATTTATTTATTACATTTCTATACCGCCCAATAGCCGGAGTCAATGTGCAGTCTTCTATCGTTGTATTCCCTGTTGCATTGTAAATGCAATGGCATGTGATCCTCCACTCTCCTTCCTTGTTGGGACAGCTTCCTCTCCGTGCCATCATCCAACCAAAATCACCAAAAATGGAAGTGGGAGAATCATAGACGAGACAGTCTGGGCATTGGGAGGATCATAGAAAGGACGGAATCAAGGATCAGGCAACAGGTCAACCAAACAGTGTGCTCCGGAATAACGTTACAGGAAAAGGTAAGTAACGTTAGTGAGCTCAGTTAAAAATAGAAACATTAGAATTAATAATGGAATAATGGCTAACAATAACGTTTTAACCTATAGTGTAGATTCCCCCTAGGTATATGTAGTCAGAAAAAAGTCCTACATCTCCCAGCTTTCCAAGCTGGCTGGGAAAAACTGGGAGGAGTGGTCGGACTTTTCTCTGTCTAAACATGTGTAGCATTGCGCCCTAAGCCTTTACTGCAGAAAATTCATTAAGGAAAAGAAGACATTAAATGCCCAAATTCCCTCTGTGAACGTTTGGAGGAGAAGAACATGGGAGCTGTATGTATTGGCACAATAGAATTACCTCTCTGGAACAGCTGGGCTGGGTGACGCTACAAATCTCAGTGAATAAATGAGACCACAGATACCGGGACAAGCCTGATGTCCCTCCCAGCAAACAGTCAATTGTTTATTTCCTTTGCCTCCGTTTTTGTCCTCTTTCCGGTGCAGGCAGCAAATGCGTATTTTTAGATGATATCTCAACATTTCACATGTAATAGTTATTACAAAGCAGCTGGGAGTACATTTTCATGAAAATACCTGAAGGCCAAGCCAGACACTGTTTCTTCTCCCCAAGGGAGGCTTCTAAATCTTATTCAGTTAATTTAAAACAACACTTGAACAGTAAAAAATGGTTTGCTCAGCCTTGCACAGTAAAAGCATTGATTTACAACCACGGTGACTTTAATGACAGCTTTATTATATTAAATTATTTATTGCCGGGGAATTCAAACAAACGAATACTAAATGCAAAACCAAACATCCTGCCCCTGACTCCCCCCTTTTTTCTTTTGGAAGAGATTTCATTCTTTCTTACCTAATTGTTCTTAGTCAAAGAATGTATCTTTATTTATCTGGAACATGTGTCGAGGATTTTATTTTACACTTTTTGCATTCCTCCAAGCTCAGGACGGAATTGTGCTTTTATCCTCACAACAACCCTGTGGAGTAGGTTTAGCTGACAGGTAGTGAGTGGTTGACCCAAGATCATTGAGACAGCTTTGTAGGTGAATAGGATTTAGAACCCTGGTCAAAGTTCCTACACTTGTTCCATCACACTATACTGGTTCTCTGACACCCCTTCGGCTCTCAGTGAGTTGCAGTGCTGTGGCAACCCCTTCTAGACAAGAAAGCCCTGTCATGACTTTTCTATGTGCCTTGTACCAGTTGTGACCAACCGTCTCGGCAGGTGTTCCACCAGCCAAATCCATAGCATGAGATGGTGTCAGCAGAGGCTCGCTGCTCCAATTTTGGTGTGGCTATGAACCCTTTCTCGGTTTTAATCAGAACTAGCCAGAACTCTAAACAAGCTTTCTAAGGTAATGTACCTATTTTGGGAATAGGGTTCCTCAACTTGGATAGTTCCTTTAGAGTTCTGGTTGGTTCTGGCTAAAACCCAGAATGGATTATAGCCCCATCGAAATTGGATCCACCAGCCTCCACTGGATGGTGCCACTTTACAGTGAATATCACCCACATGTTTAGTTTTTTTAAAATGGTGTTTAATGCTTTATGTGTGTATGTTCTGTGTTTTAGAATTTTAAATTTTGTATACTCGTTTTTATCTTAATTTTAGAATTTCTGTAAACCGCCCAGAGAGCCCTGGCTATGGGGCGGTATATTATAATAAATAAATAAATACCCTCCCCCTTTGGCCTTGGCGTATGGTTTCTCCTGTAATCAACTATGCACGCATATAGGAGAGACAGGCCGGGAAATAGGTTGGCCCTATGCCCCAGCCAGGTGCTTAGGACCCACAGCTCCTTTGTGAATGTGCCTCAGACTTACAATGCTTGTGCCTCTTGTGGAACTCGCAATACAGGCTACCAAAGTCCTATCTGGTCTGGGCAGCTTACCATTTGGGACCAGAAACTTTGCCATCAATCTTCATATAGGTAAAGCATACGAAAGGAAGGCCATGATTCAATTTTCTCACCTCCTGGGGCTCATCTACACTGGGCTTTTACTCCGGTCCTTCACCACCCCCAAGAAGACCATGTCAGTTGACGCACACCTATCCCTGTAGCCAATGCGGCATTTTTTGCCCCAAATCTGAGTTGGTTTGGTTTTTTAAATTCTATTTATGACAGGTTCTCCAGTCACGGCAGCTTCAGTGCAGTCCATGTGACCTCAGCTAGCTTCAGTGCGGGCTAATGGAAGCAGCGTGATTTGCAGAAGGGAATAGTTGCGTGGGACAGGGGCTTATGTCTACTGGAAGTAACTCATTGACTTGGGGATGAGAGGCAGCTCTGCCGCTTTGAAAAGACCCCATTTGAACCCTGCACTCAGTTGTTGCCTGTCCCTTTAAATAGTCACTGAGCACAGGAGTGGAGAGGGGAGCATAATGGGGCTGTCATGTATGGAAGTGTGAAGGTATGGCGAGCCTTACTGGTTTCAAAAGCTTCACTGAGTGCAGGGGGCAGGGAGAGGGGCAGAGAAAAGGCTCCTCCCTGCCTCACACCTACTTCATTTGATGACATTCAGTTCTACTTGTTTGCCCCATGCAAACAGCATAAAAAAGAAGATATACACTGCATTACTAGCTACAGTTTGCCTCAGAAGGCACTGACCTGAATTCATTAAAATCCATATTTAAGTAGGGTGACCATATGAAAAGGAGGACAGGGCTCCTGTATCTTTAACAGTAATGTAGAAAAGGGAATTGCAGCAGGTGTCAATTGAAGGAGTGAAATTCCCTCTTCATCACAACAGTTAAAGCTACGCTAGCTATAGTAGAGTGGCCCGATACAAGAGAAGGCAGGGCTTCTGTAGCTTTAACTGTTGTGATGAAGCGGGAATTTCACCCTCTTCAATTGACACCTGCTGAAATTCCCGTTTCTACATTACTGTTAAAGATACAGGAGCCCTGTCCTCCTTTTCATATGGTCACCCTAATTTAAGTGGAACCACTTCAAAACCCGTTTCCTTTTAGATTGGTTCCTGGGCTCTGATTCTATAGCACTGATGGTTGTGTGCTATCTCCAGTATTCGAGGCAATAACCCTGTGTGCACCAGTTGCTGGGGAACATGGGTGGGAGGGTGCTGTTGCACCATGTCCTGCTTGTTCCTCCCTGGCCGATGGCTGGTTGGCCACTGTGTGAACAGAGTGCTGGACTAGATGGACCCTTGGTCTGATCCAGCATGGCCCTTCTTATGTTCTTATTTATTTATTTATTACATTTCTACACCACCCAATAGCCAAAGATCTCCGGGCAGTTCACCAAAACTAAATAAATTATGATACTGAAATATCATACTTAATTTAAATAAAATATTGAAATCTTGGTGTTTTTTGAATGACACCAACTCAACACTTTTTTTCTTCTGACTGTGTTTTATCTTCAGCAGCTCAAACTACATTACTCACAGTGAGGGGCAGGCATGCATGCTATCTGGTACCCCAGGCTCAGGCAGGTCAAGAGCATCAAATCTTTGCATGAAGAGCCATCCTTCTCTGCAATGATGATATCCTTTCCTTTCACAGGAGTCCAATCAACAGATATATAAACAGGAAAAAAAAAACCTGGGCTCTTCCTATGTTTATTTGCTTGCATCTAGGGCTAAAGTGTGGAAGCGGCCCCCTCTCCAGACCTTCACGCTCAACACACAAAGGTCTAACGAAGTACCTGGTGCACGGGGACCGTGGGGATGGGGCTTATATGCGTGCCCAAGTCCCCTTCCACTCTTTAACCCTACATGCATAGGTCTAAGATCAAAGTATAAACCTGCATAGGTCTAAGATCAAAGTATAAACCATTTTTGCTAGCATACAAAGTAACCAGTTCAGGGCCTTCCAGAAG
Source organism: Elgaria multicarinata webbii (assembly GCF_023053635.1). Lineage (NCBI taxonomy): Eukaryota > Metazoa > Chordata > Lepidosauria > Squamata > Anguidae > Elgaria > Elgaria multicarinata. Next base: position 21,120,737 of record NC_086175.1, on the reverse strand, counting down.
GCAAAGGGCAAGTGAATTGTATACACTTCCAACAGCAAAATTATTTCCTTTCAGAAGGCTGCCCGAAACAAAAGAGAGAAAATGCACAAACAAGGGCTCCTTCTGTATTTGCCAGATACGGATATTCCCCTTTATTCACACAGTTAAAAGATTAATTATCTGTTAATGGGAGGACTTTGGCAGTGTGAAATTGAGATTATGTTGGTCTTGCTCAATCTATACACAATTCTAAGTATTGTACAGTGGCAATTACTGATGTACAGCTGGTATCTGGGTTCATCGTTTTTTATGTAGACCTCCTGTGAGGTTCACTTGGGGTCCATAAAGATCATCTTCTGGTATGGTACGGAACAGCAACTTTGGTTTTTACACACTAAAGTCCAGGGCCTGTTACACCCCTGCCAACAGAGTAGTGACTTTTATGCCACTGTATATTTTACGTATTTGTTTATTTGCATACCATTTAGGCAAAAAGGTCTCCAGGGTGGTTTATAAAGTTAAGCAGAATAAAGCACATATCATATCCATATTGTCTAAATAACACATCTGTTAAGGGCATGGCTCTTAACAGCTGTAATTTCCCAGTATTTTGGAGCCTGAGTGAATTTGGAAAGCCCTTGTTTATTTATTTCATTTCTATACTACGCCATAGCCAAGCAGCTTACAACAATCCATCAAGATACAAAATACAACATAATAAAAATTGTCTAAAATGTTTAATGTAGAAAAATTAAAACAATTTAAATAAACCATGTTTTTCCTAATAGACCTGTTCTAAAACAGCAGACATTGATGCCTCATCATATACCATTAAATGCCTGGGAGTAGAGGGTGGTCTTTACCCGGCGCTGAAAAGATGACAGTATTGGCGCCAGGTGCATGGAGAGCTCACAGTTGAGGGGCCACCACTGAGAAGGCCCTCTCCCTTGTTGCTACCTTCCAAGCCTCTCTTGGAGGTGGCATTTGGAGAAGGGGGGGGGGCAATCAGCTAAAGAAGAAGGGGTTTTGTTAAATGAATAGTCAGCTGGGCGGCTTTAATGTTTTGTGCGGATTCATGGACACAATGAAATCTTTGGGGCCAAGAAGACTCAAGCTAGGCCAAATATTTCCACACATAAACCTTTATGAGATCATTTGTTCCTTGTAAAAGTAGATGGGATATTCAGCAATTTCAAGGGGAAGGGGGCTATTTCTAAGCTTTTTCCTTGTGTTACCTTATGAGGGGGCTGAAGGTTTTTGCTTGCTTGCTTGCATTAACCAAAGCACCTTGCTGCCATTTGTGGCCAATGGGAACAGGCCTATCTGCCCCCTCCCCAATTATCCCTATGAGTTATGTTATGCCATCACGCAGCACCATTGATTCGGTTTAAGAACACTGCCAGAGAAGCCACGCTGTCCTTGAGGCAGCAGCAAGTACTTTTTGGTTAAGAAAGACAAAAAGAAAAACCTCAGCAACGTTGTACAGTAACCTAATTAAAATTTTAGAATACTTGGGCCCAGCACTAAAATAACTTCTACCAGTGATTCGGTGAATCATATTGAAGCATCATATCTGTTTAACCACTTTATTGTGCTTGCATTTACACAGAGGGGTCTGTAAGTCAGCCAAGAGAAAAAGAGAGAGAGTAGATTTTAGTAGATTTTCTTCCTAAAGACAAAGTTTATATATATTCTGCACCTCATACCTTTGAAGTCCTAAATGCCTTGGGGCCAGAGTATCTAAAGCAGACATGGGTGAGCTGTAGCTTGACAGTTGTTGATGGACCACAACTCCCATCATCCCAGACTATTAGCCATGTCTTATTGGTTTTGATGGGAGTCATCCAACAATATCTGGAGGGCCACACGTTCTTCATCCCTGCCCTAGGCAACCCTCGCTCTCTCTCAGCTTCTGCTTCCATCTATAATATGGGGCATTGGCCTAGCTCACAGGATCATTGTGAAGATGACTGTGATAATATTTGTGAAGCTGGAATTCCAACCAATGGCAAGATTTTTAACTGATTAATCATTAAACAAAGTCATTAAAAACTGATTAAATTCTAAATACATAGGACCACTACCTTAACCCAGACATTTGTGAATATTTGAAGGATGCTGAAGATTAAGTTACAATCTAATAAATAAACAAATGATACCAGTCCTTGTTAGAAAGAAGACCCAGGCAGAATCTACACTTCTGATTTTAAAGTGCTTTATAACAGATTTGACAACTGTTGGGGCCCAGGACACACTCCCTATACAGTTGTCAAAACTGTTATAAAGCACTTTAAAGCACTTTAAAGCAGTAGTGTAGATCTGGCCCTACATTTAATGTTTTCAGTAGAACACACTGGAACCAAACTAGCTTCAGAAACCCAATGAGTTTCTCCCAAATTCCTAGCCCTGTTGACTAAAATTTGCCTTCACTGATCAAAATTTGCTTTGAACAATTAAAGCTTTAGATGACTAATGTTTTGATTAGTCTCCTGGTTAAAGCTTGCAAGTCTAATAGGAAACCATTAGAGACAAATTAGATGGGATGTGGGAAATCTATCATCAAAGCTCCCAATGTCTTTCTCTTTGTTTAAAACCAGTGTGTGTGTGTGTGTGTGTGTGTGTGTGTGTGTGTGTGTGTGTATGCACACAATATGATTTGGATCAGGGCAGAGATACTTCAGGAGAAAGGCGTTGACCCTTTACTCCTGTGCAATTTCTACAATCAGGCCCTGAAGCTGCTCTTAGGTGTGGAGGGAAAAGACAAGATACAATAGGTACTTGTCCCATGTCTCCTCTGTGGCTTATAGCAACTTTGTAGGGTGTAAGGGGGGGGGGAATTTAAATTGTGAAAATGGTGTGTGTGTGGGGAGAATGATTAATTCCTTTCCCCAGCACCACTGCCCCCAATCCAAACCATTAAAGCAGCCTTCATTAAAGGCCGCTTTAATGAAAGCAAAAAGACATTGGGCAATCCAATCACATGATGTCCACTTTCTCCCTTAAATACTTCAGAACGCTATATCAAAATGAAGAATTATATTTATGTGATGTATTTATGAATTACACTTATTACCGTGCAAAAAGAACATACTTTTACAAAAAGCCGCCCTCCTCGTGAAGTACAATTGCTATTTCCAATCTTATGTGTTCCTGGCAGGGAGAATAATGCTGAAAAATGATTGTGGTACCACTAAGTGCCCTTGTGCCCTTTCCATTCAAAGCTAGCCACCGCTAACACCCCACCACTGGAAACAAATTACAGGTTTGGTCATGGAAGGAAGTGTATATTAAATGGCCAGCGAATTACTTCATATTGATTTTCATATGGAATTGAATTATTATTGAGTTAAGGGAGATTAAGATAAAGTCAGCTGTATGTTTCACAGGGCAGGTGGCTCTTAAGTACTTCCTCTATATTTTCCAGTAGTCTGAATAAGAAATACATTTAAGGGTGCAATCCTATGCATGTTTAGACAGAAAAAAACTCTTACAAATCCCAGCACTCCACCGCTCTGATTCTGAATAAGGAGAAATTGGACACCCTACAGGTAACCACTGACAGGCTGGGCTGTGTGAGAGAAGAAATGGAGCCATCCAATTTGAATAATCTAATTTAAATCCCAGGGCACTGCACAAATCATTGCACATTATTTAGAAAGCTAAACAAACTGATAGAGAGATGATGGCTAACAAAGCAGAAATTAATCCAAAATAATATATGTGAGTACTGAGGGAAGTGTCATTCAAATGGAACCCAAGACTATTTTGATTAAACCAGGAGAAAAGAAATGAGTTCACTGTGCTTGGAGTTGATAATAAGCAACATTAGAAGGCACATTGTAGTCGGTGACAGTTATACATGAGAAGAATGACACTGATACAGAGATAATTGGAGAAATTAGTTGCCTGACATCCATGAGAAAGCATTGCTTCCAATAATGTTAAATATGCAATCAATCAACGAGAGCACGGACATTCTCATGGGAAGGATGAAAACGAACAGGGTAAGTGATAAGTTCTTGATAATGACCTATAGAAACTATAGGCTAGTGAAAGCATTTACATGGTATGGCTTAGTAAACAATTACAACAACAATATCCAATGAAATCTAGTACCCCCAAAGGAAAAACATTATGGCACTTCACAAATATATTACAAACACTGGATCAAGCACAGTGACCCACAACCACTTGAGAAGAAACAATCTTGTATGATTCAATGCACAGGAATATCTTCTAGTGAGATAACAACTTTAAGACATGCTATAAAGGACCCACAAATAGCAGTTCAGTAGTCCAGCAGCTGCACATTTGGGCTAGGAGTCTGGGCACCTAGCCCATTTAATAAAGACTTAGTCCAGAAAATAAGCATTGAAAGGATCCTAAACAGCCTTCCCCAACCTGGTGCTGTTCAGATGTGTTGGTCTACGATTCCCATCTTCTACAGCCAGCATGATGGGGATTGTAATCCAACACATATGAAGGGCACCATGTTGGGGAAGGCTGTTTAGGATCTTTTCAATGCTTATTTTCTTGACTAAGTGCATGTCTACACCTAGGGAGGGAGTGGGGAGGATCTCGCGATATGCTGATCGCAAGATCCTCCCCCTGGGTTCACATGCAGTGCGCAACGTCCAGGGAGGAAGCAGGATGTTGCACCCACCATATTTTTTTTTAAAAAAAGGCAGGCGCTGCAGCGCACTTGCACTCCAGTGAAAAAGTAAGCAAAAAACAAAACAAAAAATTTAACCCGACTCCCCACCCAACCCCAATGACTCTGGACTCCCCCCGGCCTGGCTCCTTCCCTCTGCTGACCCCCACTACTTGCAGGGAGGAGGGAAGAAGCTAGGACGGGCGTCCACACTGCCTCTGGTCCTCGGGTTCATCCCGAAAACGTGGGGAAAAACAGGCTAAAAGTTTTCCTAGATATCCCAGGGAAATGGAGGGATCATCCCTACCTGCTCCTGGGATCCCCTGTGCGTCATGTGGATGCACAGGGATGATCCAGAGATGATCCCCGGGATAAAGACTTGTGTAAACATGCCCTAAGTTTTTATTAAATGGGCTAGTGCCCAGACACCTGCCCAACAAATGTGCAGCTGTTAGACTACTGAACTGCTATTTGTGGGTTCTTTATAGCTCTAGCTCTATCTATCTATCTATCTATCTATCTATCTATCTATCTATCTATCTATCTTATAGAGAGAGGATCTTTATTTCCCTGCTAATTGTATTTCTGAAAGGTGACAATGACAAAAGTCAACAATTAGCACATAAGTTAACCCTTCAACACTCAAGATATACATTAGGATCGTTCAGAGCATTGTTTTTGATGCTCTTTAACAACCCAGCATGAAATGGACTAGTTGATCATCTTATAGTGTCTCATTAAGAAATCCATTTTATTATGAGCAAGGGCTACCAGCCAGTCCCCAGTTAGGTTTGTTTAAACCTCATTGAATTCAATGGGATTGAATTCAATGAAGATTGTGACCCACAGATTGCTCCGAGGTCACCACATGGTTTCCCAGTCCGTCAGTGGTGGCCTTGGTTCGGGTAAAGTCAGTGGGCATTGCTGGGGGTAGATACAAGTCCCAGGGTTAGTCCAGGTAAGCGCAGGCAGACTTGACGAGCTGAATGGTTGCTGGCACTTCAGTTTTATTGGCTGGATAGCCTGTGCTCCCTTCTGCCATCTGAATTTATCATTCCTGCCTTGCAGCAGTGATGCAACGGGGTTTTGAAGGAACCCAGCTACAAAGTGTCATCGTATAGGCATCACTCTGGAGAGTCAGGAGATCCTGATGAATGGGGTGAGCTGTGGTGTTGGTGGAGGGGAATTGCTGAACATAGGGTGGAAGGACCATCCATGAATGGCACCCTTCCTCTTGCGGAAGGCAGATCCTGGATACAACCCTCAGATATCATTTCAGAGAAGACCTCTGCTGGAAATGTTGGCTGGTGCCATTGTCAGTCAAATAGGTAGAACTAAGCTAGATGGATCAGTGATCTGATTCAGTATAACTAGTAGTTTATTACTTACCTCATTTTAAACTTTGTATGCCTTTCCCAAATACATTGGTTAACAAATAAGCAAATAGTAATGACTCAGCAAGGGTGTAATCCTATGCATGCTTAAAACAGAAACAAGTCCTACAACTGCCAGCGTTAATGCTAGGAGTTGTAGGACTTTTTCTCTGTCTCAACATGCATAGGATTGTGCCCTAACAGTGTAATTCCCTTAGGGTGCAATCCTATCTGGATGCCTGTCAGCCTACAGACTCGGAGACTGACCGCCATCCTATGCAAAGCAGGAGGAGCACAGAGGCGAGCTAGATGGGCATTTTGCCCATCTAGCTAGGGCTCTTCAGAGGGGGGAGGGAAAGAGGCTGGGGAGGGTGGGGGAGAGCTCATATCCCCACTTCCCCAGTCCCCACCCACAGAACCATTCTCTTTTCCTACTCTCTGAGGTAGCTTTCGCAAACTCAGAGAGGCAGCTGGCACAGTTCTCTCCATGCCAGCTGTTACGGGGTGGGGAGCTCGTACTCCTAGGTCTGACACAGCACAGTCTCTAATCTAAAATCCAGGAATCCAATCTGTCACATACCCTCCCCACTGCCTAAGGGCCATAGGATTTCTCTCTCATCCAGCTAAGGATATTGTCACATGTAAGCAGGCTTCTGTACATATACCTCGTACTGGATTGGTAACCCTGGGCATTAATCAGATGCTTGTTCAGATGAGCCACTATATGGCTCGGGTCCAGGTTATCTGAAAGACCACATTCCCCCTTATGAGCCTGCCTGTGCTTTGAGATCGTCTGGAGAAGCCCTTCTTTCAGTCCCACAGGCGTGCTTGGTGGGAACATGGGAGAGGGCCTTCTCGGTGGCTGCTCACATTACGCCAGTCCTTTTACAACTTCATTGGCTGCCAGACCAGGTCCAGGCATACAATTCAAAGTGCTGGTATTGACATTCAAAGCCCTAAATGGTTTGGGGCCAGGTTATTTGAAGGAACGCCTCCTACCAAATGTAACTGACCAGACCTTAAGATCATCTACAGGGGCCCTTCTCTGTGAGCCCCTGCCAAAGGAAATGAGGCAGGTGGCTACTAGGAGGAGGGCTTTCTCCACTGTGGCACCCCAGCTGTGGAATGAGCTCCCCAGAGAGGTCCACCTGGCACCTACACTGTACTCTTTTCCTCGCCAGATGAAGATCTTTTTATTCTCTCAGTATTTTAACACTTAATTTTAACTTAAATTTAAATTTTACTGTTCTAACTCTGTATTTTAATCTTATAACAATTTTGCTGCGTGGCTTTATCTTGGTTGTGCTTTTGATACTGTATTTTGTATTTGTGTTTTTAACCTGTTTGTAGTTTTATTATGGTTTTAATTTTTGTGAACTGCCCAGAGAGCTTTGGCTATTGGGCGGTATAAAAATGTAATAAATAAATAAATTGGAACTTTCTTCCCGGGGAAGCTAGGCTGGCTCCCTCCTTGATGTGCTTTCGGAAGCAGGCAAAAACTTGTTTGTTCTGACAGGCCTTTGGAGAATAATCCGGTCCTCCATCTATGTTAAGGTCTTGTAAAATTGTCATGTGTTTTAGACATTTAATGTTTTAATATTATATTTTTAAATTTTAATTTTAATTTTTCTACATTTCTTTTCCTAGTTTTACAATAAATACGTTTTAAATTTTGTAAGGCTGCCTTGAGGCCCAGTATTGGGCTAAAGGTGAGATACAAATAAATATAATAATAATAATAATAATAATAATAATAATAATAATAATAACAACAACAACATCTAACTGCTCATCTGAGTAAAGATGCCATCTATCTGCACAGTATTGCTTTGAAAAGGATTCACAGTCTGATGTACCACCTTCGTCTGCAAGTACCTGCATATTAACGCCTTGTTTATGTGCAATTAGCGCTGGATCAGGGCGTCAGCTTTAAACATTTCTAAATGGCGAGGTTTACAACAAAATGCACATGTACCCCCAGTTTATGTAACATCAGCACAGAATGTAACCTTCTTCATGGAGTAAGTTCAGTTCAGGATGCCAATCCAGTAATCACATCTTGACTTAATTCAGTTAATTCACTCACTCAATAAACTTCCCTTGTTGCATTTGGCAGACACAACAAGAAATGATGAGGCACTTAGAGAAATTACGTTTCTACATTATTTCATAATAAGATCTTAATGATATCAAAACCACACCAGTCATACAGTTTTGGTCTATGGGAAACCACACTGATTAGCATGAGCTTTGGAGATGCCAGGAACCAAACTCATCTGATTGACATGTCAATGCATCAGTGGGTTCCCTATATGTGTAAAAACGATTATATACCGCGTTTATTAATTCTTCAGTATTGGGTAACTGGAAGCCCGTGGTGTTATTTAAAATGATGAATTAGAGATCTCGGCTCATTATACACTTTTTAATTTCATGCTTGTCTTCTGCAAAATCTTTTTCCATATATTTCACTTGCACAAAGCATAGATGCAGCACAAAACTTTAAGAAGCTATTGATTAAAATTTCAGTGCGAATCAATGAAATTATAATACTTTTTACTTGAGTGTATGTTGCTACTCAGAGCAAACCAAGCTACTGAGGAACTGATTAGCTTGGGAATGTCCAATATAAAAATAGAGGGATGCCAGCAGGGACAAATTCACGGATAATAAAGCTATCAACGGGTACAAGTCATGGTGGTGGCTACATGATACCTCCAAGTTGGGAGGCAGAATGGCTCTGAGTAACAGTTGTTAGGGAAGAACAGCAGGGCAGGGGTATTGCTGTCATGTCCTGCTTATGGGCTTCCTACAGGCATCTGGTTGGTAACTGTGGGGAAAAGGAAACTAGAGAGGCCTTTAGTCTCATCCAGCAGTGATCTTCTTATGTTCTCCTATTCGTATGGTTCATTGATAACTGGAACCAGAAGGTTCGAACATATAAGACCGATTCTGGCCCACTTGCATTGGCTGCCTATATATTTCTGAGCCCAATTCAAGGTGCTGGTGTTAACCTATAAAGCCTTACACAGCTTGGGACCACAATACCTGACGGAACGCCTCTCCTGACATGAACCTACCTGTACACTATGCTCAACATCTAAGGTCCTCCTCCGAGTGCCTACTCCGAGGGAAGCTCGGAGGATGGCAACAAGGGAGAGGGCCTTTTCGGTGGTGGCCCCCCAATTATGGAATGATTTCCCCAACGAGGCTCATCTGGTGCCAACATTGTTACCTTTTCAGCGCCAGGTCAAGACTTTTCTCTTCTCCCAGGCAGTTAACAACATATGCTGAGTTTTTTAACTGACCCCAGAATAGTTGTTTTAAATGAATATTGTTGTTTTTATGCTTTTGATGGTTTAAAATTTTTGTATATTTATTTTTAATGTTCATTGTTTTTAACTTTTGTATACCGCCCAGAGAGCTTCGGCTATGGGGCAGTATATAAATGTAATAAATAAATAAATAAATTTCCCCTCTAAGATCACTAGCTGAGGTGCAACTTGATATGTGCAAGTCCACTTCTATGATCCAGAAGATGTAAGAACTGGCATGGATATATGTGCGTAATAATGTGGAAACAAATCTAATCTAATAGTATGTATGCAGGATTCATGGAATACTCATGTGTCCATAGCTACTCAGAAGTGCATTTGGACAAGCAAACACAGATTTTCAGCAACAGGACAGCAGGCGGGCAAAGCTGGTGTTCTATACAGCCTAGTCAATGGAAAGGTGCTTCCAGATGTACTATTTCTGTAGATTTAAAATGGAGATTGATTCTACAAAAATGGATGTGTCATGTACATTGGACATTGCAGAGACTTGTGAAGAAGCAGGAGGCTAGCTTAGCTAGATACTGTAGATGTAATGTGGACAACACCTCATTGAAGCATATAATCTAGACATGCCCATGGTGGCTTCTTTCTGGTTGGAAGTCATTGCCCATATACATTATACTCTTGAAAAATCTATAATTGCAAATGTTCATGCACTTTTAAATTATATTCCTGTGACGTGGGGATTAACAGATGTACAGAAAATGGTTGCAAAGAGACTTATACTACACCACCTATCATTCAGTGCTCTGAAGATCTTACTGCTCTTTCTGCATTTGAATAGGCCTCAATTTCATCAGGATGCTTATCTAGATATATGAGCTGCTAATGTATATATTTGAAATAGACGTGTCGGATACTTTTTTCTTTTTATTAATGGAGTAGTGAATAATTACTGTGAATGAATTTGCTTTTATCTCATGTCCCTTCTTCCCTACCCAATCTTGTTGCTGATTTTCCCCCTTTCCATTTTTGTTCCTACTATATTTTCAAATTAAAATTGTTTTTAAAAAGTAGAGCTGTAGTGAAAGAAATACAGTTTTGTGTCCTCCATACATATTCAGCAAACCTTATATACTGAAACTCTGTGGTGTGTACCGGACTATCTAACCTGTCTCATTCCATCTCTGGTTCCATGCATTCAGTGCAATATTAAATGGAATATATTCCTTGTTATGCATGCTGTGGTTCAAAGTTAGTGCTTTTTGGACCTCTGAAGCTTCAGTAGTTTTCTTGCTGTAGTAGCTCATAGTTTATTTCAGGCATGTTGCTACCCCAACACAACATGCATCCCCATCCTTTCACACATACATACAAAATGTGTTATATTTCTTGTCCCAGTTGTTAGGGCTAAGTGTATAATATTTGAATATTACACCAAATATTGTACATTACATACAGTACTATATTATTATTATTATTATTATTATTATTATTATTATTATTATTATTATCATTTGTATACCACCCCATAGCTGAGGCTCTCTGGGCGGTTTACATAGGATAAAAACACTTAAAAACAATATACAAAAATTTAAAATCACAAAACATACAATTTAAAACCACAGAAACGTAGAAAAAACAAACCCAGGCTAATTACATATTGCTAAATGCCTGGGAGAAGATAAAAGCCTTGACCTGACGTCAAAAAGATAACAATGTTGGCATCAGGCGAGCCTCGTCAGGGAGATTGTTCCACAATTGGGGGGCCACCACAGAGAAGGCCCTCTCTCTTGTTGCCACCCTCCGAGCTTCCTGGCAGCCAATGCATTGTGGTAATTGGCTATATACATGTAGGAGTTTATTGTGTTCATCCAATTTAGACTTGAAATTGAATGCATGGAGATGAAAAGGGCAGCGAATTTCTGTTGGTTTGCATTTTAATATGAATCAGCATAATTCGCTCTTTCCAAATATATATGCAAACTGGAACAAAATTATCTGTTGGCTTTCACACTTCTCTGAATATTGCAATGAAGTTCTCTGGTTAACACATGCATACCAAAATGCTTATGTTCAGGAAAATTGCATTCAAAAACTGCATACACTAGGGAAAATAGTATACAGAAAGGTATATATTAGGGGAAAGTGCTTGGGAAAATATGTATATTTGGGGGGAAATTGTGTTGAAATTCCATGCACATGAAAATGCATAAAAATATTTGTGCAGACATTTTTAAAAATTCCCAAACAGATGTGGAAACAGGATGGAATGAACTTGTGCTTTAAAAAAATGTGAAATTTATAGAAACTGAAACAGATCCATTCACTCATCTCCAAGGGGAGAAAATGTGATCCTACAGCTCTGCTATTCATTTAGCACATGCTCTTTACCAAATGTGTACACAAGTACAGGATCAGATTATTCTAATTTGAGGGGGGATTATGTCTATAAATGGAAATCTTGTGTTGGTGTTTATGGGAAAATATGTGTTTCCCAACGTATTAATTAGAATCATAGTATGCTTTTCCTTGACATCACTAGTTAATGATGTGTGATTAGTAAATGATGAAATAATTAAAAAGAAGGAAGAAAACAATAATAGTGAAGAAGTACACTTGTGTGTCCTATTGGATCAATGTGAAAAATCGATGGGAAGACTCTATTTTCTTCTCTATTATGGAAAGGGAATTGTCTTCATGCGTAACTGTGTGACGATGCTATCTCCCATGTACGTGTATGCAGCAGCATGTATTTGAGTCATGACTTAGTGGCATCTTTGAAAAACAACAACGCTTGAATAAGATGGGATTGGCAGGAGAACATGTTGTCAAGGCAATATTGTCGTCAGGCTGGAGAAATCTTCCGCAGTGATGGCAAAATGGCTGTGAAATAATCCTTATAATGCATATGCTCTGTGTAACCAAAGTAAATGCGGTCAACTGCCATACATCAGTATGTGTTTTGAGATACACATTTCACTTGGTGTGCCCTGTAGCTAATGAGCATCTGAGAAGGTGAGTCACCTCATCCATCACCTCCTCCGCATCCAGGCCCCGAAGCTCTAAATCAAGCTGCTGCTGAACACAATGTGAAAGGACTGTGACAAGGCGTACACAGAGACAGGCTTCTTCTGCTGTGGGGAGGATGAGTGAGGTAAAATAATTGGGCAAATGAACCTGGTACATCACCAAGAACCAAGCTCTCCTCCTGAGTACTGGGATTATAAATGCACCCACCACACATAGCCAGGTTCTGCGTGTTAAATCAAAACATAATATATTTAATATATTTTTTAAATGTCAAAAATACCAAAACAAAACCATTGGACATTTTAGCAAGTAAATGGTTACTATACTGATGCTGATGATTTTAAACAGCAGACTGTAAGGCTGTCTGGAACTTAACAGAGGAACAGCAGCAAAAAGACAAGATTTCCTTTGGGTAAACTGAACAGGTAACCCGCTCCTAGACGCTGTAATTGATGAATTGTCAAATTATTTCCATCAGCATATGCATTTTAACCAGGAACACAGTTCTGCAGCTTGATAGGACTTGATTTGTCAGATCCATTTATAGATAGTGAATGATTAATCAAAATTCTATAATGACCTTGATACATGAACGACTGATTTGTATACCACATTTCTCCAGTCATGCCAAGGTGGTTTTTGATACTTTTGAGATCCGAAGCACATTGAATGAAGGCAATCACAGGCCAGCGCAAAATATGCTAACAGTATCAAACAATTGACATATTAAATCTTTCTCAGAGCTCCTTTGGCTTCATTTTCAGGGCAAGTACATTGCCCAGAAATGCACTCAGCGCTATCTAGATCTTACTCCCTTTGATGTTAACATCATCTGACATTGTTACAACCAATTCTTATGCTGTCTCCACATTTACTAATTTGGGCTCTTTATCCCAGCAAATCTGATCCATCATTTAGCCAAATCACCACCCACTTGTTTTGTTTTGTTGCTTAAGACAGATCCAAAGTGATTATTTAGTATTTAATGCTATTTCTTTATCCACTGACTCTAATTTCCCACTATCTTGTCTAAGCGGATAAGTCGTTTCACTTTGGCCTCCTGCTAGTGCAGTTTAAAAGCTTGCTATCATTTATTTTTCTTTGACCACTAATTATTCCCCACCCCGCATTTGCTACAGTAGACCTTTAGATTAATTACTTTAAATGCTTTGCATTTGCCCTTGACATTCTTCTTTACTCATTAGGGACAATTCAACACAGAGTCCAGCCCCCTTAAACCCATTGATTGATTTCAATGGGCTTAAGCCTGCTTACACCACTTTTAGATTGTGGCCTTTTACTATAGCTACAGCTTTGTCTCACTTACATGCTCTTACTTTGGGTTCTTAACATGTAGAGAAGTACTTAGTTCTTAAGCAGATCACTGATTTCAGAGCTAAACATTATAAAAAGGAATAAATAGGGCTCTGTAATGTGAGCTGTAATGTCCAAAAGTAATGTTCCTGAACTAAACATCTTAGAAGTGTTACTTCTGCAGTGAAGTTAACACTAACCATGGCTAGCTTTGAACTAGTGTTTGCAACCAGGGTATGAAGGTTTCAAGCCCCTTCCAACCTGAAGAGTTACCCCCAAAGGCAAGTAAAGCAAAATGGCCTTAGTAAGAGCGAGCAGAGGTTTCTCCATTGTCTTGCTTCCTTGGAGCAATCGTAAAATTATAGAGTAGTAGAGTTGGAAGGAGCCTATAAGGGCATCGAGCCCAACCCCCTGCTCAATGCAGGAATCCACCTTAAAGCATACCTGTCCAGCTGCCTCTTGAATGCCTCTAGTGTGGGAGAGCCCACAACCTCCCTAGGTAGCTGGTTCCATTGCCATTCTTGCCACAGCCTTCCAAGATGGAGTCTCCAGTGTGATGCCTGTGGCTCCCTGCTCCTCTCATCTACTAACTATGGTTAGGAGATTGAGAATGTTACAATCTGCACTTGTTCTTCCTTGTAAATAAAGTGCCACTTCTCTCTCTCACACACACACACAGGCACAATCCAGCCAAAGTTTCATTCCATCAATCTCACTGGACGGGACTGATGGAATTCCTTTTCATCGCCATTAAAAACAATGAGACTGAAAAATGTATGGTGTTGATTGTTTTGCAGGCCTCACTTTCCCAAGCGATAGGAGCCAGATAAGGGCAGGATATAACACTTTGAAAACGCTTTGAAAATGGTATATGCAATGTGTCCTGGGGCTGAACGGTTGTCAATACTGTTATAAACCATTATAAAGCAGTAATGTAGATCCTGCCAGGAAGTACTTTACAAGATCAGCTCCATTGTGAGCAGAGAGAGGCAACTGCAGATTGATGGTACCAGTCTTGCGTCATTTTTATTACTTTTACAAAAGGACAGGCCAAGCAGATGGGAAGCAAGCATGCTGCAAGCGGTTCCAATCCCCAAACAACTTCAATCCAGCAGTACAAGATTTTGGAAAGCAGGATGGAAACTTCTTTACAGCCATTCCCCAGAAGGCCCTAAACTCTTTCTTCTGCCACAATGCAAAAATAGCTTCTTTACCACAACCAAGGTAGGGTGTGAAACAGATTTCAGTAGCTTCAAGGGGCCACTGGCCACTAAATACCATTGTTCAGAACTAGGGTGACCACATGAAAAGGAGGACAGGGCTCTTGTACCTTTAACTGTTGTGATGAAGTGGGAATTTCACCAGGTGCTGTATGCATACAGATGACACCTGCTGAAACATCCCTTTTCTATACAACTGTTAAAGATACAGGAGCCCTGTCCTCCTTTCCATATGGTCACCCTATTTAAAACTTCATTGTTCACCATCAAGTGACAGCATATCCAAAGATTCTAGTGGGCATTACTATAGGGATGGGGGAGAAATGTATATGGTTCCTATTTTCATGTAAACTTACCTATTTTCACTGTTTCCAACCAAAACCGACTTACCTTTTGGAACTCTCAGTTATCCAATTTTTCTGTGTAGTTCATCATCAAAAAATGTTCACAAAAATGTGGATAATAAGAGAAAGTGCACACACAAAAACACTTATCTTTGTGAAAGTAACATTAAAATGCATAATGTTGGGGAAATTGCTTGCAAAATGTGTTTTACACAAAAATGCATGTATTAGGAGTAATGCATACAAAATTGTGCATGAATTTTCATGTGAACCTTAAAAAAAGTTCTTGAAGTTCAGGACAAACCAAACATAAGATCAGAAAAATGAGAGACTGAGAGAAATCGAAACTAACATATTTGTCCATCCCTATATGACTGTCATAGTGCCATTTGGCTTAACTAAAGAACATGCTTACAATAAGTGTTGGTACTTAATAAGCAAAGGATTACATATTAAGCTGCCATTTGGAATGTATCTTTCTGGTTTTTTGCATCAGAAGCACAAATTAATAGTGTTATTCCTCAAGTTCCAGCTTTGGCTAAAAGGCTTGCTACATAAAATGGCAGATAAAGTTTTGTGATATGGCTTTAAACTTTCCTATCTGTTATATTGATCTCATTTATCAACTCTACAATAAAATGTCTTGCAAATTCAATTAGCTCCTCTGGTTAGAGCAGTAGTCAGACTGACATTAGAGAGCAGTATAGTATCTGATTTACAGCAAAGACCATATATACTTGGTCCCAATCATAAAATCTGGTTTAAAAAAGAATCACTTTTCCAAACAATTCTTTGGAGGGGAAGAATTGTACTATTCCTTTTATCTTAAGATTCTTTAATGCTTTTCATTGGTGTTTAATAGGAAGTTTAAGAAAGGACAGTCCTTCACAGAGCAGGTCCTGCTGCCTGTAGCAAAGGCCAGATCTACACCAAGCACGATACGACACTTTGAAAACGTTTTGAAAACCGTATATGGAGTGTGTGCTGGACCCTAACAGTAGCTCCCCTTCCATTCTATACACCAAAGGAGTGACAGTTGAATCTTTCTTCAACGTTGGCAATGAGAGAGAATCCTCACCGCAGATGAAGGCAGCAGGCTAACTTAGAGGCTCCAGGGAAGCCATACGCCCCACACTGCCCTGTCATTGCTATTTTCTGACTACCCCTATCCCCCAGCATACGTGGTCTGAGGAAGGTGTCTCAGCTTGTCTAGTGGAAGGACCGGCCCTCCTTTGGCACAGAGACACATGAGTGAAGAACTCCAGATGGGGGAAGATATGGCTCGTGAGCCAGTTGTTGACCACCCATGAGTTAATTCGCTTAGGGTATAATCTTATGGTCCCTGGGAGGATTTTAGAGAATATTGCAGACATAACTGTGGCATGTTTCTCCTCTCACTCTTTCATGCTCTGGCAACAGTGGCCTTAGCTAGACCTACCTTTTATCACGGGACAGAGGAAGGATGATCTCGCATTGTGTTTAATGCGAGATCCTTCCTCTGTTTACACGTGAGGCGCGACGACCTCAGGAGGAGAGGCGTTGCGCCCGCCAATTTTTTTTAAAGCGGCAGGAGTGCAAGAGCGCTGGAGCGCTGAAAGGTAAGTGTTTTTTTAAAATAATTTAATTTCTCCACTCCCCCACCCCCGATGGGCGCAGCTCCCGGCTCCATGTGAGGAATCATGCGGAGCTGGGTCAACCCGTGTCAATGGGCCACACGTTCTGCAGTCTCGGGCTCAGCCCGAGACCGTGGAAAAACTGGACCCAAAGTGTAGGGCTCTATCCCGGGGCAAGGGAGGGATCATCCCTCCCTGATCCCAGGATCCCCTGTGTGTCATGTGGATGCACAGGGACAATCCCGAGGTTCGCCCCGGGATAAAGCCCTGTCTAGCTAAGGCCAGTAAGGGGGAAAGCGAAAATGATGGGCAGATAGAAGAGGCCTTGGAGCCACAGAATCCAAAGCTCTCCTTTTCCCTTGACCTGCCTCTAGCAGGGCAAAAAGTACACCAGTCCTTATTGAATACTAGGGGTGTGCACGGACCCCCCACTCCGCTTCACTTGCAGATCCGCCATTTTCCGGATTGGGCCGCTCCGCCCCGCCCCCGCTGTGCCCACTTCCGCTCCGCTCCGCTTGGAGCTCCGGATCCGGATCCGGAGCTCCGTTTCCCCCCCCATAGGCTTGCATTGAAAGCTAAAAAATTATACAACTTTTTTTCTGTTCAAGTTAGAAACCTCACATTTGGCACCATGACACCTCATGGGGGTATACACACGCACGCCAAGTTTCAAAGCAATCCCATCATCCCCTGATTTTTGGGGAATTTTTGAAAATCGGGCACCCCATTCACACCCCTTTCCATAGCTCCGTCAATTTGCATGTTAGAAACCTCAAACTCGCCACCATGAAAGCTTATCCAGGGATACATACGCACGCCGAGACTCAAGGCAGTCCCATCATCCCCTGATTTTTGGGGAATTTATGAAAATCCAACACCCCTTTCCATAGCTCCGTCAATTTTGCACGTTAAAAAAAACCCTCAAACTTACCACCATGAAAGCTTATCCAGGGATACATACGCACGCCGAGACTCAAGGCAGTCCCATCATCCCCTGTTTTTTGGCGGGGCTTAAACCTGCAAAATTTGGAACTTCCAAAACTCCAAGTGAGCGCAGGAAGGACTTCTCCCCTGAGTCAAAGCCACACACACACAACATCCCTGCGAGGTGGGCAGGGGAGGAGGGAGGGAAGGCAGGCAGGCATGCAGCTGGCATTTCTGGGGGCATAAGGAAGTGAGCCAAGGATAAGCCAGTAATGCATATAAAATGGAATAAATCAATAAATAAACAAAGGAGGGGTGGAATTAAAAGCAGCAGTGTTGCTCAATAAACAGCAAGAAGATTTTTTTAAAAAAGGCTATATCTGTCTTTTACCAGCAATAGGGGGACGTGCCCGGGGGAGGGGGAAACAGCTGCCAGTTCAACTCAAGACAGCCTGAGATTAAGAAGTAAACGCTCACTTCAACTCATAACAGGCATCGCTCCACCACTAAAAAGTGAACATTCACTTCAACTCATGATAGGCATTGCTCCACCGTTTTACTCTCTTTGGAAGGCTCTAATGGCCTTCCAGTGCAGGAGAGAGTGGGGGCACGTCCACAATGAGATGCCCTAGGGGAGCTCATCCCCTTGCACCACATCTTTTCAGTTGTTCCCCAAAGTTAGGGTGGGGAGCAGTGCTGTGTTTCTATCTCTTATTCTTGGCTTAGTATATGATTTCAGGTTGTGTTTGTGCATTTGGTGGGGCTACTGTGTTAAAAAACACGGGGAAAAGCCCGTTCAGATGAAGAAAGAGAAGTTTCCCAGAATCCCAAGTTACCTGTTTTGCCTATGCCCTCCTCTAACTTTGGGATCATCATGACCGGGAGCTGACTCTGCCCCTCAGCCCTTTAAAAAAGGTATTTTTCCCGCCGATTTTTAAAAAACTTCTAGCGCGCGACCCGTATGACGCAGAAAGTTGAGAGTAGTCTCAAAATGACCCCCATCCACGACTCCCTGTGCACAAGAATTTTCAGAACGATAGCTTAACCCCCCCCAGTTATCCCCGATTCTTTCCCTCAATGCAATCCTATGGGCGAAAAGCCGAAAACGCCGTTTGAGCCGCGCGGTTGACCCGATTTTCAAAAAAATATAGCACACGACCCACACGACGCAGAGAGGTGAGAGTGGTCTCAAAATGACCCCCATCCACGACTCTCTGAGCACAAGAATTTCCAGAACGATAGCTTCAAAAACAACCTAGTTATGCGCGATTATTTGCCGCAATGCAATCCTATGGTGAAATGTTTTTAAGATGGCGACCGGAGCGCTCCGCCTGAACTAGGAGCTCCGAAAAATGGTCGCTTCTCTTCGCCTTGCTTCTAGGGGTCCGCGGTCCGCTCCTACTCCGCCTCTGGGTAAGGCGGAGCAGGCCAATCCGCTACTGCTTCTACGCTCCTAATCGGAGTGGATCACACCCCTATTGAATACTGTCATACTTCTGTATTTTGTAATGATGTCTCCTGTTAGAAAGGCAATTAGCAGTAAAAAAAAGAAAAGGAAAAGGAAAAAGGCAAAGCAGAACGAGCATTTACCAGTCCCACATGCACACAGACTATCTTATAACAAGAAAAGGAGACCACCCCCTTCTTTGGTGAAGAAAAGATAACATGGTTTTATTCACAAATAATACTGCATATAAAATGCAGGTATGGTGTAGAATTTCAAAAAGAGTTTGTTCAGTCTATTTTGTGTTCCATTACATAAGCAGGAGCGAGAGAGCCAATACACGGGCTCCCAGAAATCATGGAGGTCAGAGAGAAAGGGGGAAGGAAGGGGAGGAGAAAAAGGAAGAAATCACAAGAACCCACACTGAAGGCTATAGAGGTCCTAAGGTCAGCTGTCGTCAAAATTCCAGTGAACTAACTGCAACAATGCCCCTTCCAGTAACTTGCAGATGAGGTTACAATATTCCCTACAATTACACCCACACCCGCCATAGTGTCAATGGGAGGGAAAACATTTAAAAGGCAGAATGTGGGAGAACTAAGGGTGGGCAAAGTCATCCGTGTCTGACTTGCAGGATGCTTGCCCCACCGCTGTTGCCATCCTACCCAGTCATTGGGCCACATGTGGCCCAGTCATTGGGCCACATGAGCTTCTTTTGTGGCTCAGCTTCGCCCCATGAGCACTTGGCAGCCATCCGTCCTCACTGCCAAAATTGTGCACTCCCTCCCCCCGCTGTGTCAATGTCAGCCGCAAAGGCCCCATTTACATAAGGGCAAAGACATGTGTGCCTGACTGGGTCTGGGGTGGTGGTGGATGCAGGGGAGTACGTAAGACTCCTGGACTAAGTCAGGCGCTCGCAACACCCCTTGAGAGGGGACGTACCAAAAAAGCTGGGGGTGTTCCTCTCCCTTGGATTCTTCCTCCCCTGCCCCCATAGGATGGCTTTGCCATCTTAAACTGCATCTAAGAAAACTTTGCTTTGATTTGCTTCAACATCACATCGATCTCAGTAGAATTTAATGAAAGTATTTTGAAACGGGAGCCATTTACATTGAATCCCTTTGCCCGAAATGTTGTTATAATTAGCACACAACAGATACGGAAAGCTCAAATTGGGATTTACTGTGTAACGGGAGAGTTGTGACACCATGCTTATGTATTTTTTATTATAACGTTTAATTGCACATTAAATATGTAACAAATTTGACAAAGACAAAGTGAACCTCAGAGAATAAACAGCTCAACTATATTTTTGGAGGATGAAAAAAATAGATCCCCCACAAAGCTAAATGCATCCCTTTTCTTGTCTTAGCTGGAAAAACAGAGGGAGATTAGTTAGAGCCATTTAACCAGGATTTGCCACGAGTGCACACTCAAATATGAGTGCACCCCTTCTCACATCCAGTCACTTTTACCAGCTGCTTTGGATTCAGTGGGAATATTCATTTTATGCCAAAGCCAGCCATTACGCAACACCTTCATTTGGACTTCCCCCCCTGACCCGTTCAAGAAACAGCATACTATCCTTGAATATCAGTTTATCTGCCCTCAAAGAATCATGGGAATTATTGGTTAGGAAGACTTTTGAGAATTATTCACCAGAGATTGCTAGGCCACCTCACAGATGTATAATTTCTAAATTTCCAGAGGGGAGATCAAGACTATTCGACCATTTTCAGTCTATACTGTGGATATACACCCCAAATGATAAGAGAGGTATATTGATGTACGCAAGATTCTTAAGTATCTGTACCTTTTGAGTGATACAACTTTTATTAATCTTCCCATGTGTTAAGAACATCATCAGAGGCCCTACGCATTGGCTCGCCATTAAGATCTGTGAGATTCATGGGCACTAGAGATAGTGCCTTCTCAGTGGTAGCCCCCTGCCCTATGAAACTCCCTTCTGAGAGAGATATAGTTGACTCTGTCTGTCATTTTAAAAACTTCCTTACTGTCTTTGGCTTTTAACTAAGAGGGCTTTTATAATCAAATATTCTAGTTTTGTTTGTAAGTTACATTTTCCATTTGGTCTGTTTTAAATTGTGTTTTATTGTAACTGATTTATTCTTACATCTGTTTTTTAGTGTTTCATGATTTTAGGAACTTGTTATATTGGAACTGACTTGTATGATTATATTATAATCTACCTTGGGAAGACAGCAGTCTTGAAAAGTGTCTAAGAAATGCAATAAAATAAATAAATAAATAAATAAATAAAGGCTTTATTTATTTATTTGTTTACTAGCTGTACCCTGCCACGCGTTGCTGTGGCTCAGTCTGGTTAAACTGAAAAGAAAGAAAAGACAAAGCGGATGTTTCTAATATGTTTAATTTCACAATGCTTGTGGATATACAATATTTTTAGTTGTTCCATTGTCTGTGTAGATATAGAGATTGTCTGGTTTGCCGACTCTAGAACACGCAACATATAATTGTCCATGTGAGAAGCAATCTGTGTCTAGATCTAAACCGCACAATTCTAAAGATTGGCCATGAGCTTTGTTGATGGTGATTGCAAACACCAGTTGAATTGGGAATTGCAATCTCTTAAATTGAAATGGCATATCTGTTGGAATCATAGGAATGCGAGGAATGAGGACATCTTCACCTTTGAAAGGTCCTGTCAAGATTGTTCCTTCTATGACGTTGCTCAGTAATTTTTTTACTGCAAGCCACGTGCCATTGCAAAGTTTTGTGAGAGAACATGCAAATAGGAGAGGAGGCAGAGGCAGTGGATTGGCCTACTGTTTGGTTTTTTAAAAAGGATGTTTTTACGGTGAGGAGGTTAGTGGAAACTCCTGGCAGTTACCTTTCTTCAGAACGTGTAACTGTCACAGATGTGACATCTATATTCACTCAGCCAATTGTGAGAGAACATGCAAATAGGAGAGGAGGCGGAGGCAGTAGATTGGCCTGCTGTTTGGTTTTAAAAAAAGGATGTTTTTACAGTGAGGAGGTTAGTGGAAACTGCTGGCAGTTACCTTTCTTCAGAACGTGTAACTGTCACAGGTGTGACATCTATATTCACTCAGCCAATTGTGAGAGAACATGCAAATAGGAGAGGAGGCAGAGGCAGTGGATTGGCCTACTAGTTGGTGATGTCACAATGACCTATAAGAGCAAATAGGAGAGAACATGCAAATAGGAGAGGAGGCAGAGGCAGTGGATTGGCCTACTGGTTGGCGATGTCACAATGATCAGCAGGACTGGTTTCTAGGAGGCCTATTTCTTCGATTTTAAGACAAACTTTTGACCCCATATAGAACATAGTTACATAACAACGCTTGCGTATTCGAATGCAACGTTGTGTCAAAATTTCAAAGCAATCGGTGAAGAACTTTCGGAGATATAACGTCTGTTTCAAACGAACATTTACATTTTTATTTATATAGATTGCATTTGTATACCGCCCCATAGCCAAAGCTCTCTGGGTGGTTTACATAAGATAAAAAACACTGAAAAACAATATATAAAAATTAAAAACCACAAAAATGCACATACATTTAAAACCATTATAACAACTTTACAAACAATGAGCCAAAAATAGATCCAGGCTATTTACATGTTGCTAAATGCCTGGGAGAAGAGAAAAGTCTTGACCCGGCGCCGAAAAGATGACAATGTCGGCACCAGGCAGGCCTTGTCTGGGAGATTGTTCCACAGTTGGGGGGCCACCACAGAGAAGGCCCTCTCTCTTGTTGCCACCCTCCAATAATCTGTAGTAAGACAAGAATAAGTAAAACTTGATGAAACAAGGACAAAATTCTGACTCCCGGGACTTATTTGAACATAGTCCTTAATGGAGTCAAGATTTTACCCAATCATCTATCAGTGGGTGTGAGCCAATGAATGTTAACCACTTTTAAATCCTTGGCTCAATTGTACTTCATTCCACAGTCTCCTGATGTTCAGCCAAGCTATTATTTTCTCAGCCTTAGTATGCCCTGAGTACAATACTGAGATAATAATAGTGGTCTATTTTACAGAACTGTTGTAAGGATTACTGAGAGGATGTATGTGAATACTAAAACAAAACAAAACAAAAATGCTGAGTATTATTATTACTGGTAGTAGTAGTAACAGTTGTTATTATTATTATTATTATTATTATTATTATTATTATTATTATTAGGATTAATCATAATAATGCTTTCCTGTTGAAATCAATGGGATTCAGGAGCACTTAACTTTGACTAGGTTGTGCTCAGTAAAATATATATTTCAATCTATATTAATATTTTGGAAAGATTATATTATTTGCAATAAAAATGTATAGTCAGAAATGTACAGACCTTTTGCAAGTCATTTATATTCTATTATCTTGTTCATGAAATGTTCCAGCTCTGCAAAAAGCAATACATGAATCAGAAACATTTATGAGTCAAGGACCCAACGTGTCTCAAGTCATTAAAATTTTCCCATGTTTTCAGTGGAAATCAAAGACCCTGCTGCTCTCTTTTGAAGCTATTGCTGTTGGTTTATGGAGCAGTCAATATGCTTTGAGAAAATATATTTTACTACAAACATTGGTTGCTTCACAAAGGAACTGTAGAAATTGGGAAAAGTCTCCAATATCCTGAGATCCAATCTCCCACCGCTATGACACTCTTAGAATGGTGTTAAACATTCTCAATAAATACTTAAGCAGACTTGAAAATAGTGAGGAGATTCCACTACTTCTCAAAGTAACTTGGAAATAGTTTTGATGTCATTCCTGACTTAAATAGTGAGTGTCACACGATAACTTGTTGTAAGAATTTTGTGCATTCATGGGGAGGAATCCCTTCTTCTGATCCTGCAGGGCTCTTCTTAGGAAGAAGACACCCACTAGGTCACTACACAGTCTTCTGGAGGCATATGGCTGGCAAAAGTTCAGAACAAGGTGGTGGATTAGATAGAACCTTCTTCTGATACAGCAGGGTTTATTTATTCTTATTGCATTTATATCCCACCTTTTTCCCCTGCAAGGAACCCAAGGCGGCGTACACAATCCTCCTCCTCTCCACTTTATCCTCAAAACAACAACCCTGTGAGGTGGGTTGGGCTGAGAGTCTGTGACTGGCCCAAAGTCACCCAGTGGGTTTCCATGGCTGAGTGGGGACTAGAACCTGGATCTCCCGACTCCCAGTCTGACAGTCTCCCAGCCACTACACCACACTGGCTCTTCTTAGGATGTGGACATCCAAGCTCCAACTGATTGTGCCATTCTAAAAACACTCTTACTTCATTCAGTCCCAATGTGCCTAATCATGTCCAGGTTCATCCTCTGAAAAACAACAACACAGGACAATTCTGCATGTGTTGGGAAAGCCTCCTCTATAGATGGTTATCTAACCTCTGCTTAAACTTATCCAGTGAAGGAGAGGAATTGTCAAACAGCTCTTAGTATTAGACATTTCTCCTAATGTGTACCTGAAATATGCTTGCCTTTTTCAGGTGAAACATACTCTTGATGCTACTGATTGGCCAGTTTCCATGGTATCCCCATTCTGATCTATAGTGTAGAACAGGAATGGGCCACATGTGACCTGTGGGTTGCAAGTGCTCCCCCAAGTCACCACTGCCACTGAATTCCTAGTGAATTTTGGCGGTATGGCAGTGGCAAAAAAAAAAGCACTTTCACTTTGAAACAAAGTCTGTGGCTTGTTTTAATGCAAATGCAGGCCTCCAACCCACACCCCCAGGGATTCTGCAAGTGTGATCATGCATTAAAGAAAGTGAAAATGCAGCTTTTAAAAAAGTGAAAATGTGGCTTCTTTGCCACTGCTGACGTTGTGCCAAATTTTGGTGGCCATTTAGTGGCAGTGATTTCTGCAGTGAGGTGATGGCAGCTGTGACCGTGGTGGGTTATGGGGTATGTCCCTGCAGTAAAATGATATTTGACTTCTAATAATAATAATAATAATAATAATAATAATAATAATAATAATAATAATAATAATTCTATTACCTGCCTCTCCCTCTGGATTGAGGTGGAGTACAACACAAATGCAAAACACCATAAATTACATATAATTAATTAAAACATATAAAACAAATACTTTATTAAAAAGCAGAACATTATTAAAAGGCATCTAATAATAATATCTATTATAATACATCTTCCTTTCTCCTCTCTTCTTTCTCTTTCTTTTATTGTGCCCTTTGGTAGATACATTTTTTCCCTGGTTCTTTCTAACTCAAAATTCAAAAATAGTTCTTCTAAAGTTTCCTTTAAAAAACAAATGAATAAACAAACATAGATGTAGCCCTTTAAATCAGAAGGCAATTTAGTAATTAACATTTCTTATCTGAAACTGAAACTGGTTGTTGCGAATGCTTGCGTTTTCTTAAATACATCTGCCAGCTACAGGATTCCATTATGAGAAAAGGACCCCTATTAACTTATTTTCCTTTTATTCTACTTAACAGGGGCATTTTTTATTTCCTGCCACAACAGATTCACAAATATTCACCCCAACAGATGCCTGTATATTAACTTCATCAACTCTTCATCAGAGATTGGCAAATTGCATTTTTGGCTCAGTTCATTTTTTCACTTCATTGCATTTAGGAAGTTCTTTCTTCTTTTGTTCAGATCTGCTATACTTCATTTCTTCCTGGATGCTTTCCACTTGGAATCATATTTTGCTCACCTCTTGTTTAATTATTTGTCCATGCCGTTTGGCACTCAAATTACACACAACAGGTTCTGCAGTTTTGTAGCTATTTGGACACCCACCTGATAACAAAGGCGGGGAGGCAAGACAGATTATTTTAATTCATTGGTTGTTTATCTGACATTTAAATTAGGAAGATAGGCTCATGCTGTTGCTGAGCTCTGTGAAATCTTGCTTTATATTATGTCTGTCTTCATGCTTACGTTCTTGTGATCATTATGCAAGGGCTTTTCTGAATAGAAAAATTCTACCTGCTTGGAAGTTAATTCTCTGACTTATTCAAAATGTAGAGTTGCTCTGTCCCTATGATTGCAGTCAGCAATGATGCAGTAGTCATAGCTCTACTTAATATGTGGCATGCCTGGAGTCCTGTTTGCTAGGGGCACAAATGGAACCAAGCATGGACAAAAGGATTTGAACCCAAACCTTCCCAGTCCAAACCTGAGATTCTTAGCACTATGCCAAATTGGCTCTCCGTGTTATGCCTCCCCCAGAGTCCTCATTATCAGAGGATGAAGGGGAGGAGCAAGCTCCAACAAGTCCTGCAGAGGGGACTAGCGCCAAGGTGAACAGGAGCCCTTACTCTCAGAGAGCAGCTGGATTGACACTCTGGATTGTGACCTGGCTAGTTTATTTTTTGATTGAACGTCCTGCTCCCAAGATAAATGGAAGCTAAAACTATAGTTTTGCAGGAATGGCTTAGAGTGACCTCATTCATCCTTAAAGGCACTTTCTCCTCTACTACCCACATTTCAGGAGTTGTACAGAAAATGGTTCCAAGGCTCAAATTAGGCTCTCATGAATACTCAGTTGATCATTTCCGAGTTGAAACAGGCTCACATCTTTTCAGCTTTACAGGGCAACTGAGATCTCAGAGCATAAGGCTGCAATCTTGAACACAGTGGGGCTTCTTCCTTCTGTGAAAAACAAAAAAAAATCTGCAAAAGGAGACACAAAAGTCTACCGACAAACTCACATACAGAGTCCAGTTTAAGAAGCTGTTCCCATTCATTAGTGATCACTGCCCCATGTTGGGAAGATAGATCAGCATGCTTTGGGGCAGAGATTTCTGCTGAAATATGCAGCAGTTTCTTTCAAACTAACAAATGCATTAGCAGGTGCGGAGAACATGGCTAGAATTATATTGGGGGGTATCTTAAATCATAATTTATAAAACAGGGAAGCCAGGGAGCAGGAGCTGCATCTTCTCTTTGCTCTGGCTGGGTGTGCCACTTCTCCTGGAAGTCTTGTGTCTCACAAAACTTCTGGGATGAGGTGTCTGATATCTCGCGAGATGTCAGACACCTCATTCCAGACGTTTTGTGAGATGCGAGACTTCTGGCAAAGCTGGGATGTCAGGATTTCCCCAGACATTATTAAAAAATATTAAAAGTCCCCCCAGATCTTCCAGGAGGGAGCAAAAACCCAGGCAAATCTGGGGAAAACTGGGCATATGGTCACCCTAGCATAATGTGCAGTTTCAGCTCTTAGACACATCCAGCAAGGCAATTCTTAAGATCTTAACTTTGGTATTTAACTAGCACATGTTTTGATATTCCATTTAAAAAACTACAAAACTCTCCTAGAATCTGCTATGGGAGGCTAAACTGAGATCCAAGCAACAGACAGATAAGTAAAGGTGAAAAAGTTGGATTCCAGTTGGAATGCATCCAGCAAGAAATAAAGTCCAGAAGAAGAAAGAACTTTCTAAATGTAACAAATTGAGCCAAAAAGCCAATCTGCCAATCTGAGAGATGGTAGAGTTAATACACAGGAGCCAAGGTTCTTTTGTGGTAGAAAATACGGTGGGGTGCGGGAATCCCTTCATAAGAAAAACAGAAAGAAATTGAATTAGCGGAGGCCCTTTGCAGATGTATTTAAGAAAACACAAGTGCTCTTATGGTACAGTCGTACACATGTTCATTTGGAAATAAGTCTCATTGCATCAATGGGACTTACTTCTAAGTAAGTGCGTATAGGATTTCAGCCTTAGGGGTTTTGGGATAAGAAACGTTAATAACCAATTAGCCTCCTGATTTGGTAGCATTGCTGGACAGAAGCGGTAGCATCCAGACAACAGATGTGCTTTGAATGCCTTGAATATTCCTGGCTGAAGAAAATTCTTCTAGTATGATTCTTACAAGAGATGTGGACATTTTATTTCAGTTCTTATAAACTGAACTGTGTGCCTTAACAAGAACCATAGACATCAGTAAAGCCTAGCCTAGTTTCCCCCCCACAATCCTTTCTTACAGCATGAAACACTTAACTCTGCATTCCTATATGCTTACTCCTCCTATGCATGTTTACTTGTTCAATGGGACTTATCCTCAGAAAAGTATGTAAAGGAGCTTAAAATGCTAGTTTCTACCCTCACTTTTAATATTGAATAGTTTCGTCTGTGTTCTATTAAAGGCAAAAATAAAAATAAAAATAAATCATTGGATTATCACAATAAAGTCTGCCAGTGTAAGTCTGTAACATACAGACTAAATCAAGCAAATTTAATGAACCTGGGAACCGTTAGTAGCCCATGGAAAGTGATGAACATCAGTAAGTCAAGATACTTGAGGCCTTGCTTTTGACATGACTACACAGATAGGGTTGCCATAGCAACTCTCTGGATTCCTTTGGGGAAAGCCAGGTAAACACCATATTTCTCATGTGTATTGCAGAAAGAATGGAGGAACACACTGTATTCAGAAATATTAAGAGAGGTTTGGCTATTGGGTGGTATAAAAATGCAATAAATAAATAAATAAATAAAATAGTCTTGAAAAATGCATAATTTTGAATCAAATTCTAGGATGTTTTCTTAAAACAATAAATAAATAAATAACTCAGATTTTTAAATTATTTTTTCTCCTTTGTTCCTGATACAAAGAGATGTACCCAGGTCATTGTTTATCTCAAAGGACTTACAGTTGTCAGTCTTCACCCATGTACTTAACATTATCTTCACCCTTGTATTATTATTTTTGTGCAGCTTGGTGATGCATTTAAGGCATGTGATTTGAGTCTGAGAAGGGTTATCTTCTGGATGTAAATTGGTGGACATATGGGTTATTGCTTCGAAAATGTCAAATCCAGATCTTGTATCTGTAAACTGTGCTTCTTTTAAGACTTTCTTCAGGATTTAATGATCTATTATCCCCTTTGCCATTTTTTGATATTTTATTAGGTGTAAAACACACACAACGTACCTACTTATCTAGACAGAAAAGTCAAATGAGTAATTATTTTATAGGGTCTTGAAAGTATTGCGCGCGCACGCACACACACACACACACACACACACTTTAGGTATTCTAAAATGTCTGGGGAACCTGTGGCCATAGATATATTGTTGGACTCCAAATCCCATCCACCTCAGTTAACATGATGAATGGTCAGGGGTGATGGGAGATGCAAGATATGTCATTGAAGCTTACCCTCAGCACTTCTGGAGGACAATATCCCTTGCCTCCATCAAAATAATCAATGAAGTCCTTAGATTTGATTGACAGCTTCAATGCTGAACTACAATATTAGAAAAAAGCTTGTCCCTGTGCACGACCTGTGGGATATGTTTGCCAACACTCTCCCACTATGCCTTGTGACATACGAGAATGCGACAACTGATGAACAATTAGTGCCATTCAGAGAAAGATGTCCAATGAGGCAGTACGTGCCATCCAAAACCACTGTAATTCAGCTCCAAAATATCATATGTTTAAGACACAGACATACTATATGTCGGGAAGCAAGAACCTGCCCCAACAGCTCAAAACCTGGGCCAGACTAACAACACATTTACTGAATGGGATGTAACGACTGGTAACATCTTCACCAGTGTCCAACTGGCCAGGGGATTAGCCAAGAAAAACTCTGGCTGGCACGCTGGAAAGCAAACAAACCAGAAATTCCCTCAGAGCTCCTTGCCCATGAAACCAGACGTGTCAGCAATAGCACTTATAAGTTATTCACCAAAGATAGGAAAGAAAGCGCTTCTCCATTCAGCGCACAATGATACAATAATTTCAGTCCAGAACTCCAAGTCTGAGATCATTATGGCATTGTTTCTCCACAAATACTTCCAAATATATGATAAAACAGTGGCCAATGGTTTTGTTTTTGAAATATAGTAGATACTGCCTGCTTAAATGACTATATTGTATGCCTTTTCCTAGCAGTGCTGGCTCCAGGTTTTGGAGGGGCCTTGGGCCTCCTTCCTCAGTGAGTCCACTCTCAGCACCATTGCCACCAGCTGCTATTGTTCCTCACTCTCTTTCTGATCAGTGCTACCACAGGCAGTGAGCCAGAGAGCAAGTAGGTGGTGGCGTGAACTGCTCCTCCTTCTCACCACCCCTGGGCAAGAGCAAGAGAGAGGTGAACAAACAGGTTGCTGTGGTGAAGAGGATAAGGCTCTTTTAGTGGGCCCCGGCTAAAGAGTGGGCTCTTAAGAGGGGCCCAGCCATGCTGTCCCTGCTTCCTAGTAAACACAGCCAGCTTGCTTGAGTCGCTCAGGCAGAGCGTTGCATGGCCAAATAATATTGGGAGCACCACCAAAAGAAGCAGTTAATCTTCTTCACCTGCCATGCTCCTTCCCTCCCACTACCCACCCAAAATTCCTGCAGACTGTATTCTTTCATGTGTATTTGTGCAGTTTCTGAAAGACTATCCAGCTTCAAACAGGGGCTCTACCAATAAAAGATGAGTACATATTAACCGAGTCAACCATGTTAACTTCAGAAAGAATTGTGCAAAGGATGCTGTGATGTAACAAACCCTTACACTAGGCCCGTCGCATAGACCCTTCTCAGGCCAAACACCAGCACTTGAAAACCTGAGGGAGGGTTAATGAAAACCTTTCCCCTAGCTATGAGGGAAACAGGTTTAATACAGGACTTGCTGTATTATAGAGCAAGTGGGTGTTTAATAACTGTAAGGCAGGTAAATAATGCCAAGCTAACAAAATAATAAAAAGTTTATTGTTATTTAAAAGCTTTAAATAAAAATATAATACTTTCAATCCTGCCTAATCTAAATTCTCCACACACCAACCACCTCTCTCTCTTTACACCAATCCTAAGTCGCTAGAATCTAAACTCTTCTTTCTTTACAAATAAAAACACACACACACACAAGAAAAACAAAAAAACAGAATCTCCTCTTCCCCCGACCTATTACACCCACACCCACTCAGTTCTAACATTCCCTACTTACCAGACATACTAATTCAGACATATACAATATAATCAATTGTGAGGTAACACCACAGATGCTCATCACTAAGTGTGTGAAGGGCACTCCATACAATTGCTCAGAAGTTGGATACACAACTGACCCTTCCACTGATGTCGGGCAGACAACTGGGCCCACCCCTGGAGAGCCGTACTCTGGCAGAGGCACTTGCACCGATGCTCATGCATATGCTTTGATACTTCAGTTGTATGTACGAAAGCAGGGACAGCCAGGGTCAGGCACGTGGCAGGTGGTGTTGTGCCCAATGCTGGGGCAGGGCCATCAAAGCACTTCCCAGTATTCATGTCAAGGATGCTAGAGAACTCAGCTGAATGGTTCCTGGAAACAGGGGATCTAAGGTACGTTGTCAAACTGCTTGCTTATTTAAGTGCATCTTCTAAGCCTTTACTATTGAGACCAATGATACATTACACAATGAGTAGATTTACATTATCATATAGATTTTGAATATGGCAGACCCCAATTTAATATATATTATTAGATTTCTGTCACTGCTACTATAATTATTATACACCCATCTCCTTTGTGAGTTACACAAGTCAATTACATAAATGTTTGTTCGATTTTTAAAAGAAAAGATGAATTAACCTTTAGAAATAAAATATTTTTTAAAAAATGATGTTATTTTTGAGCTCCCCAGAAGGCAGCCAAGCTGATCAGCAACTCCACTGGTGAGCTGGGGCTGGCTAAGTATGTTTTGGAGAACAATATCCAGGCACCAGTGAAAGATCTGAGCAAGTGCTACATTTTCATATTGAAATCAATGAGGCTTAGAACTATTTAACACTGGCTGGATTGTGCTTCAGATTTCTAGACTTATTTAGTTAGACAGGAAGGTCTGACTCAATGCACCAAAAGAACAAAACTCAGAAGAGTAACTATAGTATGAATAACTATGCCTACAGATTATTTGGAAGGAAGGGGTAAGATGGCAGGTACGGCTTCACCCCGACTTTCTACCCATGGTGAGGCAAAATGGAGGACATTGTACATGACATTTTTACAGTGTCTCCCATATGATAAGTTCTGGCAGAGATTCTTGGTGCGTATGCGTCTTTCTTCATTTAAGTGATGATTGGAGGAAAGAATGTGTAATGGCCCTGTTGGGAATATATTATGTATAAGAGGTGGCATTGCCTGCCATAGTTGCAAGAAAACTGAATTGGAGCAACATTTGATTGCAGGGGGATTATATGTTAGAAAATTTTGTCTGGAATTATACACACACACACACACACACTTTTATGGTTATATAATGCTCTATGTGGGACATACCATATATGTTTTACATTACCTTTCAAGAACTGAAATAACGATTTGAACCTTACCCTGGTTAATGGTTTTCAGAGCCTGAAACCACTTTGGATCTGTGGAAATGACAATACTGCAGTCTGCTGAAATACTACTCTGCTGAAATTTATTGTTTTCATGTTCAAAGTCCCTGTTATGCAATCGCCTCCTCTTGACTATGCTACTTATATTTCCTGCATGGATATCACATTTATCTAACAAAGATATGTTGGTTAATTTGCACTACTTTTTGATGTGTTAAGAAATATATTTTTCTGGAGTACTTGGACGATTGGGTGCCAGACAGTATTACAAAGGAGTTCAGCCATTGCTTTTGAATTCTGTTCAGATGCTACAAGTTGCTTTTCAGCAGCTGATCCAGTTCAGGTCAATGAAAGGTCTCTCCATTGTTAGCCAGCCAAATGCTTGGAAAGAAATTCCAGCCGGTGTTTTCTTCTCATACTTCACAAGCCAATCCTCTCCACCATTGTCCACCAAGACGGTTCTCTCCAGCACCACTGTCATATTCAATCATTCAACTGAAGGAGTTCCATTATAAAACCCATTGCACATAAAAACTCATAGCAGCTATATGAAACAGCAATTCTATTGGGGGTTGGGGTGGCATTGCCGAAAAAGAAGATACATGTCATCACTAATGAGGACAAAAGAGGACAGTGATTTGCATAACATTTACACAAGTTACATTGTGTATATAGAAGAAAATTTAGAAGGTATTACTATAAGTGCCACCCCATGCATCTGGTTTGCCCAGCTGTGGGGGGGGATTGAAATAGAGGGGGATAGTGCTAGCCAAGTACCAGGTGCTATTCAGAATACCTTGTGCCTGCCTGTCTGAGATATGATGGGGCCTTCGGACACAAAGTGGCTTTCAATTCTGAATTCAAGAGGAACGTAAAGGGGGCTGAGTCTGGCTTCAATCATGATGCCCACCTGGTCAGTCCTGGGAGAGTGCACTGGCTCACCTCGGTTCTGTGTTGGTTCTGGGGTGGCCCGAGGCTGAAGCGGATTGGTACCAAAGCTTCAGGACACCTCAGGCTGCTTTGGACAGTGCTGGACTGGCCTCCCTCTCCCTGCTCACTTGTCACTACCATTGCATCGCTGCCACCACCACCTCAGCGCTGCCGCCACCAGGAAAACATGGTGTCTTGCGATTTCAAGATATCGTGGAGTCTCTGGGCTGCAAATGATGGCGGCCGTAAGGGGAAATGGCCCTTTGTGGCTACTGTAGTTTGCAGTCATAGATGTACTAAAACAGAGCCCCTGTGATATCTTGAAATTGCAGCCTGGCTCTAAGAAAGCCACACATTTTCTGGATGTGGCGGTGATGGTGGAAGTGATGAGGAAGTGATGGGGCAATGCAGGGGCAGTGATGCAGCAGGGGCAGGGGGCATGGCGGTGGCAAGTGATTGGGTAAGTCCCAGTGGCAGCAGCTCTGGGTTGGGGGAGTGATGGGGGTGCGCAAGGGAAGGAGCATGGAGTCAGGAATCCAATGGACTCCGACTCCGACTTGCTCCTGGGTTTCCTGGGTGCTGGCTGTGTGGCCGGCACCCAGAAGCCTGCAATGCTGAGTTGCCTCGGGTGGGGGCTGAATCTCACCTCGGCTTCGGCACCAAGACAGGCAACCCCCGAAGCACCCCAAGGTGAATCAGGGCTGTTTCAGGGGCTCCAAAGCAGCCTCCAAGATGAATTGGGGGGACCATGCTCAGCCCCAATGAGAAGGTTTAGTTTGGCCTTCAACTAGCCCAATATTGACACTACTCTCCAGGGTTTCAGGCAGGATTCTTTCCTACTCCAACCTGGAGATGAATCTAGGAATTTCTGCATGCGAAGTGTGTGCTCCATCACTGAGCCCTGGCCCCTCCCAGACAGCAACAGAGCTGTCCTTGGTGGGCCAGTGGCTTCTGGGAAACTTCACCAAATTGCAACCAATTTTGTTTGTCCAAGCTCTGTTTTCCTTTGCTCAAGGAAAAGTACTTTCAAAGCAGGAAAAAAAAAGTCTGACCAAGTTCAAGTGTCTATGGGCAAAATAAGATGGCAGCAATAATATGTCTGGATAAATAGTGGGGTAAAACCTGCATGGGAAACATTAAAGGACAGTGATAGTAACAGCTGGAACCTTCATTTACTTAAAAGGCGAGGGTAAGAACTTCTGCATGAGTTGAGTGGGAGGGGGGTCCATGTATGGTGGACGTGGTGCTCTCAATGTTTCCCTTCTAGAGCCTCAATAATATGCATTCTCAATTCCCACCACTAAACAAGGCCACACTTCAGAAAGGGAAGTAGCAACTCCAAATGGATTTGTACCCATCTTACCCATTTTGCTATTGATGTACTGAAGGGTGTGGGGATACGCCTGTCCTTTGCATTGTTGCAGCTCCAGTGGCCTCCACAATTCTTACTATGGCTCTCAGATCACTCTGTACTGTTAAAATGAAGAAAAGAAACACAAGAATAAGAATTGGGCAGGCAAACTACAATGGCCTGCAGTCTGTTTCCAGGCACAATCCATTGCAGCGGTTCTAACTTTGAAAGCCATAAATAGTTTAGAGTCTGACTGTTAAGATCTTCTTCAAAGGCTTTTTCCAAGTCCCTTCTCCAGAAATATATGGGTACTGACCAGGGAAAAGGTGGTATTGTGGTTGTGGAATGTTCTCCCTTGATAGACCTACCTGCTGCAACCTCTGATACCTTTTCAGCATTGAGTGAAGATTTTTTTATTTGTCCAAGCCTTTTTAATGTTACTTTTTGCTTTAGTGCTTGAACTTTTTTTTTTTAATATTGAGATTTTCATGTTTGCGTGTTTTATGTCTGAAACTGTAAACCACTCTCAAAATCCTTTGACCAAAGACCAGGATATACATATATGGCATAAATAAGAATATACACACATCTACATCTGTTTGTCTGACTGTTTAATCTAATCTCCTCAGGTTTTCATGGAATCTGCAGGTTGATTCCCCCAGTCCAATCCACAAACTGTGCCTCTGCTTCCAAGTAGATTGCCTTGGTTATAGCAGACTTTCCTGAGAAAACTTTCCAATGATGGTCAAAACTCCCATTCCAACACTTTAGTCACTACGCCACACTGGCTCTCATCATGTGCTTGTGATTGATCACTCACGGAAGTTTGCGGGCCCTTTTCATGATGTTGTCAGCCTCCTGTGCCTCTCGTCGGTTATTAAAGTTTATTCCGCCATTTTATAAATTGCTGAAAATGCAATAACAAGAAAAAAATCTCCAAAACCAACCATCATTAAAGAATCATGTGATATTGTAGAAGTCTTGCAGCAGCGTCTACTGGCTGTATAAATGAAACATATG
The DNA here is from genome assembly GCF_023053635.1 of Elgaria multicarinata webbii. Taxonomy (NCBI): domain Eukaryota; kingdom Metazoa; phylum Chordata; class Lepidosauria; order Squamata; family Anguidae; genus Elgaria; species Elgaria multicarinata. The sequence continues at coordinate 21,084,963 of NC_086175.1, read as the reverse complement.
GAACATGTCCACAAAGGAACCAGGAAAAGCAAGGGAGAGGAAATGCATCTATTGCACTCATCATAAACCCATGAAGACTCTGGAAGCCGAAGCCCCGGTAAGGCTGCAGGATTTTTCCTTAACGTAGAGAAGCCCTTAGCCTCCTCTCTGCAGTCTTGAGTTGCTAAACACAAAGGGAAGCAGAACACAGGGCCTCTTGGTTGTCGTCCTGGCTGCTCCTGACATACCCTTGTTTAAAAGCTCAGCCTCATGTTCTCTGTGTGAGACAAAGTGTATTTGAAGAACTATTGTCTTGTCAATGAATGCAACCCTCTAAGCTGCAGGTATTCCTCTGAGGTTCAAATACCAGGTGATGAAATGCTTCAACAAAAGGGCACCTGCTCTAGTTACTTTTGTATTTACACTGAAACCTGAGTGGTAGACCCTATTTCCACGGCCCTATTACTTTCACCACTCTTGCTATTATGTAACGAGAAACATTTAGAGGCTCGTTGGTGATCTGGCACAAAGAATGGAAAATAACAAAAACAACAATAAAAAAATGGCATTCCAGTGGTGGCTTGAAAGCTATGTGGAATGCAGACTCCCTCAAACCAAAAGACAGAACCCTTTGGAACAGCGTGTGACGTATGATGGAGTCTAATCATTTATTTCTCTAATGTGTTATGTAAATCCACTCACACTGACTTGTAAAATTAATGCTGGGATTGGAATGGTCTCAAACAGGGCCAGCTCTCAGGGCGTTTTCACACAGGAGGCTTAAAGTGCTTCAGTTGCTTTGTAATGCGAATGTAAAATCGACACTGGCCAGAATGCTTGTTCTAATTACAATTACCTCTCCTCTGCATTCTTTTCCTCAACAAATATCAGATGTTTGAGAGACAGCCTCACATATGAAAGCATTCTAGCATATCTGCTGAAGACAATTTCAAAGTGAACGTGTTTTTGCTACAGAACCACCCTAGGAGCAATACTTAAACATAAACTGAAGATCCAAATGATGAATCCTGGGAGATCTATGATCAAGTCGGTATTGCTGTGCGTCTTGAAATTATTTATTTTATTTATTTATTGCATTTCTATACTGCCCAATAGCCAAAGCTCCCTGGGCAGTTCACAAAAATTATAACCACTCAAAGTATAAAACCACAGTATCAAAACATGATATAAAATACAATATAAAAGCACAACCAGGATAAAATCAGCAGCAGTGCAGAAATACAATTTTGAAACAGGAAAGTTAAAATTAATTTATAGACTTGTAAAATACTGAGAGAATAAAAAGGTCTTCACCTGGCATCTGAAAGAATACAGTGTAGGTGCCAGACGAACCTCCTTAGGGAGCTCATTCCACAGCCGGGGTGCCACAGCAGAGAAGGCCCTCCGCCTGGTAGCCACCTGCCTCACTTCCTTTGGCAGGGGCTCGCGGAAAAGGACCCCTGAGGATGACCTTAGGGGCTGGGCAGGTACATATGGGAGGAGGCGTTCCTTCAGATAGCCTGGCCCCAAGCCATTTAGGGCTTTAAATGTTAATACCAGCACTTTGAATCAGGCCAGGACCTGGACTGGCAGCCAATGAAGTTGGAAGAGGACTGGCATCCTGGTATCTGGGTCTGTTCTGGGCACAGAGCCTAGAGTCATTGTGTGGGTGGAGCATGTGGGTAGTTTCTCGTGGGTTTGGGGTTGGCATTGGGAATGGAAATGAATCGTCTGGGGGTAGAGCTTCACATTCTTGATTAATGGCTCTTTAATCAGGTGTATCTTCTCCTGAACTAGCCCTTTACTTAATCATTTTCTATTCCCTACCTAAATGCTCATTCATTACTTTTATTTCATTATTAAAATTGCGCAGTTGCATTAATTAAATACAAATTAAAAGAAATGAATGAGCATTTGCCCTGCCAGGGGGTGGCAATAACAATAACTAATTAAATGAGTAATGCTATAGCTTGAGTGAAAAGAACAACTAATTCTACTAGTAGTAGCCAAGAAGCAGATGCTGCTTTGAAAGCATGCAAGGAGGAAGCCACTAATTAAAGGGCCAGGAGCTCATAGGAGCTGGAGCTTTGCTGAACAGGGCTTACTTCTGTGTAAACATATGATGATCTTGTCAGTGAAGATGGGCTTTGTGGTATGGTTATGGACAATCAACTGCTCGGTTATGTTTAGAATATATTGTATCATTTATCCTAGAGTAAATATCACATTTTCTTCTGATGTGGGTGTGATGTTCAGCTGCCTTATATGATGTAAATGTAAATATATATACAAAGTTATTGTTTATATTATGTATAAGGTTCAGGAGATAAGTAGGCCTCAAGGTACTTACAATTAGTAGAGGGGGCTTGAATGCCTGAGAGCTGATTGGATGGTGGAGGGGGGAGTGCTTTGATTGGCTGTGAAAGAGTGGGAGGAGCTGGAGAAATGCATCTATATCTATCTATCTATTTATCTATCTATCTATCTAGTTAAGGGAGTGAGAGGGAGAGTGTGTGTGTTAGAATTCTGTCAAGTGAAGGTAGAAGTGGAGTAGAGAGAAGTGGATGATTATATGAGCGAAGTGGATAATTTTAGTATTCTGTAGTGGAACCTTATAAGAAAGGAGTGACAGAAAACAATACACATTGAACCTCGTAACCATACGCATTTGAACTGAGAAAACCATTAAGCTTATACATGCATTTACTTGAGTTAATAAATTCCAATTATATTTACAAACAACTGGTGTGGTCTGTGGAGGTGTCTGAGGAGAAAACAATAAATGGTGGCAGAGGAATGGGACACTGAGGGCTAGGTTTCTGGGCTGTGGAGCCTGAAGAGGAGGCAAGACAGGAGCAGCAGCAGTAGACCTAAACCCTAATTACATGTCATTAGCACAGGGGGGATTGAAGTGGTCCTGGGTGCTCGTGGCGTGGACAGTCCTGTCAAGTGCTTGTGGGTGTCTCAGGTGAAGTTGAGGTGAAACGGGGGCAGGGCATCACAGTGGGCTTTATCCTACAAAAGCTTATTCCATAATACATTTGTTAGTCTTCCCTTGGTAAACAAAAATGAAGAAACTGATATGAACCATTTTGGGGACATTTTTCTACCCCATGTCAAATTCAAATGTACCTTTGGGTAATAAAATATCCCCAACACAAAGCCATATATGTGGTGGCAAGAAAAGGACATGCACTTCTACTTCCTCGTGTCATGGGACATTTTTTTAACCCATTGGGATTTGTTTTTTATCCCATTTCCCAATATTTTCCATTGACTAAATGAAAAAAAAGCACCCCAGTGGCAAATATCAATAGATTTACTGGGATAGTTTTGCCCAGCCTCTGCTTCTTTGATTCATTTATTGTTGGGGGATAAAATTGTGCTCCACACATAACATTGATGGGGATGATACACTGAGCACAAGACTGAGGTTTTGTGGGATATCTTTTATCACAGTGTGAGATCAAGTGTGGTGTAGTGGCTAAAGTGTCAGACTGGGAGTTGGGAGATCTGGGTTCTAGTCCCCACTCAGCCATGGAAGCTCACTAGGTGACTTTGGGCCAGTCACAGACTCTCAGGCCAACCCACCTCACAGGGTTGTTGTGAGGATAAAATGGAGAGGAGGAGAAGGATTATGTACGCTGCCTTGGGTTCCTTGGAGGAAAAAAAGGCAGGATATAAATACAATAATAAATAAATAAATCACAGGCTTTAATACAAAAAGAAAACTCTAAATATTAAGTGGCTGAAATTTTGGGATGTTATTTACTACTGTGTAGATGACAATGTCTAAAAGGACTGTATCTACAACTTGTAGTTCTACATCATGTAAATTCTGCAATAAAAAATGTGCCCAGGGTACGATTCTACCCCCAGCCGTTTGAAGAAGGAGGGCTGTTTTTCTATCTAAAAAGATACCTGGGCATCATTTTCTCACTGACTCACTGACATGGCCATCAAAATTTGTGAAGACGGCTCCAAAACAGGCAGAAATGTGTGATGTGGTGCACACTTAGTCACAAACACCCTGATCACAAGAAAAGTCTGAAAATAGAAAACAGTTGTGTGTCACACGCAAAAATTGCATCATGACATCCACTGCACAATATAAGACATTATTCCACCAAATACCAAACAAAACACTATGTTCTGCACAACCAAGGAGTTTGGAACATCTCCCTTGACAACCTTTAACAATGATTAGTTCAATTATTATTTAATTGGTTTAGATCGTTTTCCAGCTTACATTGTTGATTTGCTTTCTTTCTCTGTTTTGAATGTTTCTTGTAGTTCTTTGTAGCATATTCTGTGTAGTTGTAATGAAAGGGTCTTTTATTATTATTATTATTCCCCTGCACTAAACTCACAACTATTTAGCTTTTTAACTTCCTATGCAGGGATGTAAAATATGTCTCCACGAGTCAACGGTGGCATCATAAATACTCCATTATGGGATATTAATGAAAGGGACTGCCAAGTTACCCATCTCGCTAGCATAGCAAAAGGCCCGTAAAAACAGCAATAAATCAGATGGTCTTAACAGCCAATCTACACTCTTCAACACATAAAAATGTGGCCTTCACCAGATATATGGCTCTAGGTTCTCTAGGTCCACCAGTTTGGTGTCATGTATAATGAAAATAGCCAGGCTAATGACCTTATCAAGTACTACCAACCTTCATTTATATACTAGTTACTCGTCTCTTGAATGCACGGTAGAAATCGTCGGCATCGTAAAGACACATCTGTTAGCTGAGTAATACCATTGGCCATATGCTCCCTGAAAAGATATATGGAATAAGAAGTTGGCAGCGGATGTGATGCGGCAAGATGGCCAGTCAGATGGCATATCTCTACCCCCACCCATTGGTGCTCTGCAGGAAATAGTAATAGTGGTGATATCCAGCACTGCCCCGCTCATTCAAGGCAAGCACTTGTATCGGTTATACTCAATTTGGATCCTCAACAAAGATATCCAGTTAGAACATATTTTATCATTTGTATTATAGTGCTTTTTTGTACTAGAATGCCTGTCGTCAGTGTGAGGGATGGATGTTTGCGCTTCACAGCTTCATACATTGCATTAAAGCCACAGCTCTGGGAAAGTGCAAGGCAGAAGCCATGCCCATCTTCTAATCCCATCGCCTCCTCCTGCTCTGCTCATCCTTAATCTATTTTCTATTCAATCCAAACCTGCCCAGTCCTTAACTTTGGTCCTGTGGGGGCTGTCCAGCCAAAGTTGAGCGAGTTAACATCCCGTTCACCTCAATGCGAGAGACTTGAAGGATGTTCTTCAAAAGTTCAGGCTCTAAGAGTCTTGCAGGAAAGAACAGTCCGTGCAAGGTGAACTCCTGAAGGTATCAGAGAAGTACATAAACCACTGCTTTCTGCTACCAGGAGCTAATGATTGGTCTCTTCTGAGGGCTTTAACAACACATTGCTTTAAATTTGTGATAGTATTTAATGAGTCTGTTTCCCCCCACTAAAGAACAGCTACAGGCCACCCCCATTGAAACCACAGTATACTGGATTGGAACCCATAGGCGTGCGCAAGGGGTGTGCCCAGGCACACCCTAATGTCTCAAGCAATAAGCACTGAGTATTGATCCAGAGGGAGATCCAGTTGTAGTGGGAACAGTCCTCTGGCTACCCAATGGCTGCTCTGCTGCCACCCACCCGCCACAGCACCACATTTTGATCCCAGCAGCAGGGACAAAAAGGGATCACTCTTTTGGGGAGTGATCACTGGGAGCCATGCTTCAAAGAGGTCAGGAGGAGGGCCCCTGTAGGCTAATACTGCCTTGTAACACCCCACCCCACCCCCGGTCTGGCCAGTGTCACCACAAAGCCCCAGCAATGTTGGGACTTGAGGAGTATCTCCTCATTCTCCTCCCCTCACCTGCAACGGCAAGCTGAATGTAGAGTAGGGCACCAGTGTCTACAATGTTTAATAAATAAATGAATAAAAGTAATGTCCTTTATGATTGAGCATTCAATAAATGTTTGCCTTTAAAAAAAATAATCCCTTGGGTGCACACCCTAATGAAATGTGCTGCACACGCCTATGTTGGAACCATAGTATTGGAATCACTGTGTGCGGAGAGGGAATGTTAACCTTTTGCCCTTGCGGTCCTGATGAAAATCCCACCCCCATTGCTATTTGCCATAGCAGGGAAGATACTATTGCTGCCCATACGATCTCCCCTCTTTAATCAGGGCCGGATCTACACTAGTCTTATAACGTTGCTAGTGTCCCTTTCTAACGTGGTTCTCTGTATCGGTTCTCTGTAGCTGTAACGTTACTGCAGGGCACATTGTTAAATCCTTTCGTTGCTGGGTTTGCTCCGCCCACTGCCTGCCTCATTCCTAGCTAGCAGTGCAGGGCAAGTCATAAGCAAACACAAATCCCTCCCTCCCAAAACATCTTACCACAAGTCCCAGGGAATTGTCTGAATGCACAAGAGTCAGCCACTTTGCTGAAGCTAAGCAGGATTGGGTCTGGTCAGAATTTGGATGGAAGACCAAATTGAAAAGTTTTAGCAGCAGCTGCATTTAAGCCCCGCTGGTCATGAGTTTTGGGCTTTGGACCCTTGTTAATTTTCCTGCAGGGAGCTACAGCTCCTTTGCAAAGAGGGGGGAAATGTTTTTTAAAAAATCATAAAAAATCAACCGATGACCCAATTTGATTCAAATTTTAAGGCAGGATGCATGGGAGTACTTCACAATAAAAGCAGATTCTAAGGTGGAAAATCTCTGAGTCCTTTGCATACAATTGTTAGTGATTGCACAGTATAAGGCTGGTGTGATTTATCTGCTGTAGCAGATAAGATAGCAAACGGGGTTAAGGAAGGAGAACAGGAAGTGGGCGGAGCAAACCCAGCAGCTCTGAGAAAGGGAGAGGAAAATTACCGGTAGAACGAGGCACATGAATCTGCAGCCACACGGGAACTAAGAAACAGAACCTGTAAGTATGACTCATTTACAACGTTGGAGACCCAGGGTCACGTGACACTATGCGTCACAGTAACCCATTCAAAACGTTAGAATAACACCAGTGTAGATTCCCACCAGGACTCTTTAATTTTCTCTGCAACTTTAATCAAGATTGCAGCATGGTAAGAGCATGGAAGCCTTCAGTGTGGTGGCCCCCTTTCTTTGGAACTCCCTGCCACTGGAAGTCAGGCAGGTGTCAACACTGCACCTCCTGAAAACAGCTCTATTCCATGGCTGTTTTTAACTTTTCAGCGATGTTTTTTCTTAGCACTCTGTTTATAGAAGTATAATTTTAATATGGGGTTTTAATCTTTGAACATTGTTTTTTAAAAAACTGTTCTGCTTCTTACGGTCTACATATGTTGTAAATAAATAAATAAATGAAACACGTTAAGCTCCCCAACGCTCTCTCAAGCAGTTGCTATTTAAAGAAAACAATAACAGACATGTCAAATGTGATCAAACATTTAATATAACATGTTGTTTGGCCTAAATGATTTCATCTATTGTTGGGGTTAACTTTGTTCAACTCTCAGAGAAGACTGTCATATCTGTCAATTCATCCCAGTGACGATGAAAACAAAAAAATAATAAAACATGCATGAGAAAGATGCAGTTCCAAGAGTGCCGTTTCATATTTTCCGTCAAGAATTTTCAGGAATGATCAAAGCACTTTCTCTCTTGTGTTCTTTTAAGATTCAAGTGTTAGAGGTCTCTATTTTAGTAGAATGAGTTTGTATTACTGTCTATATTATTATTTATTTATATAGCACCATCGATGTACATGGTTAGGGTGACCATATGAAAAGGAGGACAGGGCTCCTGTATCTTTAACAGTTGTATTGAAAAGGAAATTTCAGCAGGTGTCATTTGTATATATGGAGAACCTGGGAAAGTTGCTCTTCATCACAGCAGTTAAAGCTGCAGGTGCCCTGCCCTGTTTTAAATCTGGTCACTCTAGTATAGCTCCTGCAGCTTTAACTGTTGTGATGAAGAGGGACTTTCCCCAGGTTCTCCATATATACAAATGACACCTGCTGAAATTCCCTTTTCTATGCAACTGTTAAAGCTACAGGGGCCCTGTCCTCCTTTTCATATGGTCACCCTATACATGGTGCTGTACATAGTAAAAGAATAAAACAGCAACACCTGGCCACATAGGCTTACATTCTAATAAAATGTAGTAAGGAAAGGAAAGGAACCTCTTGTGCAAGCACTGAGTCATTACTGACTCTTGGAGGGACGCCAGCTTTCGCTGACGTTTTCTTGGCAGGCCTTATAGCGGGGTGGTTTGCCATTGCCTTCCCTGGCCATTATTACTTTCCCCCCAGCTAACTGGGTACTCATTTTACCGACCTCGGGAGGATGGAAGGCTGAGTTGACCCGAGCGGTCTGCCTGAAACCAGTTTCCACTGGGATCGATCTCAGGCCGTGGGGAGAGTTTAAGCAGCAGAAACTGCTGCTTTAATGTAGGGATGTGCTCCGCTTCTAATCAGACCGGCGAATTAGAAGCGGAGCGGGGGGCTTCGCCTGCCCTTAAGGCGGAGGCGAAGAGGATTGGGGGGCCGGCGGAGTGTGACGAAGAGGATCGAAGTGAAGGCGGATCCTTCGCCTCGATCCGGAGCTCTGCCGGAAAGGTAAGTGGGGTTTACCGGGCCCTGCCGCTGTCGCTGTTGCCCATGCAACAGCGGCCCAGACTTCCTGGTTGAACCGCGGACTCAGTTGAAGACACCGATGGACCGCGGACGGAAGCAGGTAAGGCCTCCCTCTCCCTTGGTCCCTTACCGGGCTCTGCCACTGTCGCCGCATGGGCAGCGACGGCGGCAGGACCCGGTAACTCCCCCGCCCTTCTCTCCCTTACTTGCCTCCGTCCGCGGTCTGTCGGCGTCTTCAATTGAGCCTGCGGTTCAATCAGGAAGTCTGGGCCGATGGCGTGATGGTGGCAGGGCCTGGAAACCTCCCGCCCTCCTCTCCCGCCCTTACCTGGCGCCACTCCCCTCCACTGTGAAGCTCCGATTCAGAGCTGGAGCTCCGCAGCGAAGAGGAGCGGAGTATGGACGGAGCGGCGCGGAGCGGAGCAGGCCGACCTGAAATTTTCGGATTGGCCCGCGGGGCGGAGCGGGGGGTCCGTGCACACACCTACTTTAATGCTCTGCGCCACACAAGGCTAAAATGTAGTAAATGTTATAGTAAAAAATAATAATGCCATATTAAAACAATGGAGAAATTACCAGAAGAAGACAAACAGGCAAAACTTGCAATACAGTGCCTTTGGTATCCTGACTAAGCAAGCACTGAACAAATTGATCATTAGAGTTCAGCCCCAAATATATTTTAATGAGACTTGGAATATGAGATGCGATCATAAAGTAAAGATGCCTCTGTACATGTGCCGAATGCTTTTCTCTCAGCACTGATCACATTGTATCATTTCTATGTTTGGTTGGCAACTGCTTTATTTTTTTACTTTTGAAAGCATGTTTGCATTAGGGGTGTGCACGGACCCCCTGCTCCGCTTCTCTTCCAGATCCGCGATTTGCGGATCAGGCCACTTCGCTCTGCCCCCGCTCCGCCTAGGTCCGCTCCGCTCCGCTGCGGAGCTCCGGATCCGGATCGGAGCTCCGTTTCCCCCCCCCATAGGCTTGCATTAAGCTAAAAAAGTATACAATTTTTTTTCTGTTAAAGTTAGAAACCTCAAGTTTGGCACCATGACACATCATGGAGGTATACACACGCACGCCAAGACTCAAGGCAATCCCATCTTCCCCTGATTTTTGGGGAATTTATGAAAATCAGGCACCCCATTCACACCCCTTTCGATTGCTCCGTCAATTTGCATGTTAGAAACCTCAAACTCACCACCATGACAGCTTATCCAGGGATACACACACACACCAAGACTCAAGGCAGTCCCATCATCCCCTGATTTTTGGGGAATTTATGAAAATCGGGCACCCCATTTGCAGACGTGGACTGTTCTCTGACATTTGGACAGATAAAAAAAAGGGAAGTGGGCACACTCACAGATGCCATCTAGACCCACAATCATGCCAAGGTACAAGGCAATCCCATCATCCTCTGTTTTTTGGCGGGGCTTAAACCTGCAGACATCTCAATGGGGCCATTTCAAAGGAAATCCCAAGATGCCATGAATTGGGGAGTAGAGATCATCAACCTAATATGAATCTTCTTCCACACTTGAAAAATGGATTTAGAACTTCCAAAACTCCAAGTGAGCGCAGGAAGGACTTCTCCCCTGAGTCAAAGCCAGACACAAACCATCCCTGCGAGGCGGCAGGGGAGGAGGGAGGGAAGGCAGGCAGGCAGCAGACATTTCTGGGGGCATAAGGAAGTGAGCCAAGGATAAGCCAGTAATGCATATAAAATGGAATAAATAAATAAACGAAGGAGGGGTGGAATTAAGCAGCAGTGTTGCTGAATAAACAACAAGAAGAACTTTTTTGAAAAGGCTATATCTGTCTTTTATTTTATTTATTTATTTATTACATTTTTATACCGCCCATTAGCCGAAGCTCTCTGGGCGGTTCACAAAAATTAAAACCACAAAAAACATCCAACAGGTTAAAAACACAATTACGAAATACAGTATAAAAAGCGCAACCAGGATAAAACCACACAACAAAGTTGATTATAAGATTAAAATACAGAGTTAAAACAGTAAAATTTAAATTTAAGTTAAAATTAAGTGTTAAAATACTGAGTGAATAAAAAGGTCTTCAGCTTTTTACCAATAAGAGGGGGACGTGCCCAGGAGAGGGGGAATCATCGGCCAATTTAACTGGTCCGGTCTAAGAACCAGTCTTTTAAGAAGCAAAGCTCTCACTTCAACTCGTGAAAGGCACTGCTTCACCACGCTAGAGGAGGCCTCTGACCCAGTCTTAAGAAGCAACGCTCTCACTTCAACTCATGATAGGCATTGCTCCACCGGGTTACTCTCTTTGGAGGGCTCTGATGGCCCTCCAAGTACAGGAGAGAGTGAGGGCATGTCCACATGGCATGCCCTAGGGGAGCTCATCCCCTTGCACCACATCTTTTCAGTAGTCCCCCAAAGTTAGGGTGAGTAGCAGTGCTCTCTTATTATTGGCTTAGTATATGATTTCAGGTTGTGTTTGTGCATTTGGTGGGGCTACTGTTTTAAAAAACACTGGGAAAAGTCCGTTCAGAAAAAGAAAGAGAAGTTCCCAGAATCCCAAGTTACCTGTTTTGCCTATCCCCTCCTCCAACTTTGGGATCATGTGATCATGACCGGGAGTTGACTCTGCCCCTCAGCCCTTCGGAAAAGGTATTTTTCCTGCCGGTTTTTAAAAAAATTCTAGCAAGCGAACTGCACCACGCAGAGAGCTGAGAGTAGGCTCAAGATGACCCCCAGCCATGACTCTCTAAGCACAAGAAGTTTCAGAAAGATAGCTTCAAAAACAACACAGTTATCCCCTTTTCTTTTCCGCAATGCAATCCTATGGGCGAAATGTTTCAAAATGGCGATCGGATCGGTCCGCGGAAAGAGAAGCGCTCCAAAAATGGGCGCTTCTCTTCGCCTTGCTTCTAGGGGTCCGTGGTCCGCTTCTACTCCGCCTCTGGGCAAGGCAGAGCAGGCCAATTCGCTCCTGCTTCTACATTTCTAATCGGAGCGGAGCACATGCCTAGTTTGCATCCTCTGTTTTGAGACTGTTTGCCCATAGGATCCAAAGCATAGAGAGAGAGAGAATAGCTTTCATGCCTGCTGTTTCCAGAAATAGATAGATTTTACAGTACCATAGAGAATACATTACCGCAGGGCTTTTATCATCTCCAGGCAAATAGAAGAATAAAAGTTAAATCATGAATTCATTTCATAATGAAATTATATCATCTGCTAGAGCTTTAGAAAAATAATTGCCTTGAGTGCAGTCAAATATGCACTAAAAGACATATTTCAACAGAAAAGGAAGAAACGTTTTCTAACTATACCATGTAATCCTATCTACCAAGAAGAGTTTCCTCATTGCTAAATCTTTCAACTGCTATGGCTCCTCTTCGTAATGGTCCCACTTTATGTGGATTTACTAGGAAATCCTACAGAAGATTTTCTAAGTGATCGTGCCGCCCAGCATGGTTTGATACTTACATTTCTCACCACGGCGTCAATTAATTGCATTTCCTCATCACAGAGGAGACCAAAATTATTTTTTACGTGATCAGATTATTTGGGGGCAATCTTGTGAATAGTTCGGCCCGGGGCAGGCTGATGGAAGGTTGTGGATCACTTAATGCCTACTCGTTGCTGGCATTCTTGCAAGGAATGCTGGATCAGATGGCTCTTGATTTGATGACCCAACAAAGCCCTTCATGTGCAAGAGCATTCACATGCATGGGTGCCCACAGGATCACTGAAAACAGAAGCCTTGTTCAGACCTTCCTTCCACACATGTACTGAACATACAGAGAGAGATGTGGGATTGCACTCACTGGCCCTGGCCTTCAAGCATACAGCAGGGCAGAAGATTCGAAATGACTTGTACCTGTGTACCACTGTGCACACTAGTGCTCTGCACCGCCTAGGAGTGGAACCCCAAATCTGGATCAGCACCGGATCAGACTGAGGTGGTCTGCAGCAGATCAGGCCAGGCCTGAGGCACTTCGGACCACTTCAGCCCAATCTAGTGTGATGGTAAGCCGCTGTCCCCAGCTGCCTGCAAGACTTTTGCAATCCTGCACCTGCACATCCTTAGTGAGGGACGCCATTTTAAAGGAAGATGGGAGCTCTGTAGTTTCCTACATCTAAGATTGCAAACTACAGAAATGGCCATTTATGGCTGCTGTAGTTTGTGACCTTAGATGTAGGAAGCTGCTTCCTTTAAAATGGTGGCTGTCATTGAGGACACACAGCTGCAGGATGACTCAGTTAAGTCTGGCAGGCAGGCAAGAGCAGCAGCTCCAGGTTTGGGGGTGAGCAGGGAGGGGGAGGGAATCCAGTGGAATCCAGTCAGCCTCATGCTGGCTTTCCCAGGTGCTCACTGAGCAGCTGCACAGTGGGCTCTTAGAAACTCTCGATGGCTGATCCACTTCAAGGTGTCTGGATCTTGATTTGGATCCAAATCCAAAGCGGGTCGGCCTGAGCCCGAAGCACCCCAAATCGAATCAAGGCTAATCTGGAAGCTCCAAATTGGCCTCCAGAATGAATTGGGGCAGGGCTGTGCACAGCCCTAGTATACACATGGGCTTTTCCACATGATCAGGAACCACGTGTAACCATCATATGGAATAGCAGCTCCACAGGCATGGAAGCTCCTTCTCAACACAGAAGGTTGGCTTGCGGGGAGGGAGAGGAGGTATCAGGTTATCACACTCCCTCTGCAGACATCCTGTAGAAGGAGGATCTGATCAGAGCTATATTACTTAAGCATTAACTATTAAGAGATTCCATGGCCCTTTCTACACCTAAGGGTTATCCCAGGAAAATGGAGGGATCATCCCTGACTGCTCCCAGGATCCCCTGGGTGGCATTTGGATGCACAGGAACAATCCAGGGATGATCCTGGAAAAAAGGCATATGTAGAAATGGCCCAAGTATACTTTGTAAATTTGTAACACATTGGTTGGCTATGGAGACATTTGGTTCTTTCTTTCTTTCCTTCTTTCTTTTTTACAAAAGCCTGCCCCTGAGTAAGTCTGTTAAACTATTCTCCTCCCCAACTTCCTCCTGCAAACTCTAAAGAGCTTTTCAAGACTCCAGTTTGTGGCTCACTGAAGCTCTGAACTGAAGCACTCCACTTAGGGGCTGGGGACGCACTACAACATTTTCTTGAAGGGCTCCACTTGTCTTTTCAGAATCTCAGGATGGTTTCAATGTAGGTGAAGCTGTGTCCTTCGCCTTCTCATTTCTGGTGAATTAAAAAAGGAGCATAGCATCAGGAACAGTGCTTCCCCCACCCCCCTCTCCAGTCAACAAAGCGAGGCTTAGCTGAAAAATAAAGTGATCAAAGTAGGTGCTGGATTGCTTTCTCTTCTGATGGATTCTGCCTGACACAAGTTGGAACATATGTGTACCCTACGCAGTACATATCTATCAAGCTTATTTATATTTATTTATTTATTACATTTATATACCACCCCATAGCCAAAGCTCTCTGGGCAGTTTACAAAGGTTAAAAGCAGTGAACATTAAAAACAAATATAAAAATTAAAACCATCAAAAGCGTAAAAACAACAATATCCATTTAAAACAACTATGTTAGGGTCAGTTAAAAACTCAGCAAAACTCAGCTTGATCTTCCATGTGCTCCTTATTCGAGTCACAAGGAGTGTCCTGGAAAACTCCCCAATAAAGCATAGCCGTCGTTGATTACAGTTTTACATCATTCACATAGTAAATCAGTCAACATTTTCCCACTCATTCATCGTTCACAGCAGCTTAGCTCCTAATAAACCATGAAAACATAATTGTTTTTGCATGCTTCTTCATTGCTGAACCTATTTCCAGGGCTGCTGTTGTAATGTGTGAAGTGAATAAGTTGGCATGTTTCATTTGGTCCCCTGTTTTCTTGAAGCTGGGGGACCATGGAGACGTGGTGGTGGTGGTGGTAATACCAAGAAGATGAGTGAGTTCATCAGTAGGTGGGCTTTGGACTCAAGTAAGCACTGTTCAGCTTCTCACACTAGAATCAATCAATCCTGAACTCAGTCCTACTGTTACTATCACTTAGGCCTTAGCTAAACCTAAGGATTATCCCAAGCAAATGGAGGGGTCATCCCTGCCTGCGCCCGGTATCCCCTGTGTGTCATTTGGATGTACAGGGATGATCCTGGGACGATCCCAGGATATAGGCCTGGGGGGAATCCGCACGTCGTACCAAGACCGCTTCTAAGCGACCCCAGTGCGACGTGAAAGCGATCGTGTAACTTGCCTTTGGAAGAGCTGAGGAAGAGGCGTCCTTGCCGCCGCCACCCACAGACCTCCTCGCGGGCTGGGACGGAAAGCTCGGGGGAAGAAGGCGGGGTGGAGAGCTCCACCCCACCTTCTTCAGCCAAGCTCTCCTTGCTGGCCGGCGAGGAGGTCTGTGGGTGGCGGTGGCGGTGGCAAGGACGCCTCTTCCTCAGCTCTTCCAAAGGCAAGTTACATGATCGCTTTCACGTCGCACTGGGGTTGCTTAGAAGCGGTCTCAGTACGACGTGCGGATTTCCCCCTGGTCTAACTATGGGCTACATGTCTGTATCTTCATTTGTTTTTACCACCTCAACACCTCCATGTTTCCTGAAGCATGTGCTCTACCACTCAGCTATGGTCCTTCCCCAAGTTCAAATGTTGGAGTGGTATAAGAGTCTCAAAAAAGAGGATTAAAAGGCTGGTTCTTGGATAAATTCAAGATTTAACAGCAAAAAAGCAGTGTGAGTTAAAAGCATTGCTTGTGATTTTTTAAAAACTCATCTTAATGGTACTAATGCTGCCTATAGCGTTCAGTTGTCCTTTCTTTAAGCAAAGGATTGGCGGTCTTTGACATATTCTAATAGTAACTTAGGGCACAATCCTATGCCTGTTTAGACACAAAACATCCCACAATCCCTAGCATTTCCCAGCCAGTTGTTGGCTATACTGGCTGGGGAATAATGGGAGTTGCAATCCAGCACATCTGGAGGGCACCAAATTGGGGAAGGATGAGTTAGAGCCTAGGCTAGGGCAAGACTCGCTCCTGCATGTTCTTAGAGCCTGAAGTGACTATGGCCACAGCTAGACCTAAGGTTTATCCTGGGATCATCCAGGTTTTGCCCCTGCCTGAGCACTGGATCCCCTGTGTCACCTAGATGAACAGGTCTGACCCCTGTACGATCCAGGGATAAACCTTAGGTTTAGCTATGGCCTATGTTATGAATTAATCGGCAGAATAAATTGACCTTCAGTATTCCATGACCGGGTAAATGGCCATGCAAAGACCACCATGTTATATTAGTAGGATCAAAATGAAATCTTCTTGGTGCAATGCAGTGTGGAGCTTTTATTTTTTTATTTTTTTTTAACACTTTCATAAGCATGTCAAGATGCTAATGGAGGACTTCACGTTGATTAACCTCCAATTTGTTATTTAACATGTCAAATAACAAAGCCATAAACACTTTACTACTCAATAGTTGACCAACTCTGGTTTCTGTTTTTCATTTGACATGGATTGTGTTTTGATTAAAAGAGGTAGATTTGTGCATGATTTTATCCTGAGTTTTGATAATAAAGCAATGTTGATGTATGACTGGTTACTGGTAAAATGAATTTGTTAACATTTCAGATAAATGAATAATGCACTATGCCTGTTGGATGTACAATATTCTCTGGTCGTGTTGCATCAATTAATTAATATTTTCATTTATTTTATGTCACTGGGGATGTAAATTAGGCTGATATCAGTTAGTCAATGTCAAGTACATGTACTATTACTGTTCTCTTGTAAAGTTCTCGGCTGGAGAAATGAAAGATTTAAAATAAGACTTGTGGAGGTAGGCGTGATGCCTTAAGATTTGCTGGAACTGAAAGAATCACCAGCGTAAAAGCTTGTAGACTTAAGATAAGTCCCAGATGTCCCACACTTCTACAGCCTAATCCAAACACTACCTCACTTTGACTCACTATGTTAAAATGTGACATGTTGCATTCACAGCTATTAATTTCCCCCAATACTTTAACATTCTAGAAAACCCATGCATTAAATCTATTTTAAATCAGTGTAGTATGTTGTCACTTGTGTAGAATGTTACAAGTCTTTCTATAATATACTGTTTGCTTTTTTAAAACTTCACCAGAAAATGTTTACATTAATGCTTAAACTAAGTAGAAATTTGTGAAACCTTCTTAAGAAATGTTGATCTTCAGAATTCCTGCTGATCATAAGAACATAAGAAGAGCCCTACTGAATCAGAACAAGGGTCCATCTAGCCCAGCATTCTGTTCACACAGTAGCCAACAAGCTGTTGACCAGAGACCCACACACAGGGCATGAGTGCAACAGCACCCTCACACCCATGTTCCCCAGAAACTGGTGTGCATAGGCTTACTGCCTCTGATACTCAAGATAGCACATAGCCTAGGCTGACCATATGAAAAGGAGGACAGGGCTCCTGTATCTTTTACAGTTGTATTGAAAAGGGAATTTCAGCAGGTGTCATTCGTATATATGGAAAACCTGGTGAAATTTCCTCTTCATCACAGCAGTTAAAGCTGCAGGTGCCCTGCCCTCTTTTAAATCTGGTCATTCTAGTATAGCTCCTGCAGCTTTAACTGTGGCGATGAAGAGCAAATTTCACCAGGTTCTCCATATATACAAATGATACCTGCTGAAATTCTATTTTCTATGCAACTGTTAAAGATACAGGAGCCCTGTCCTCCTTTTCATATGGTCACCCTAACATAGCCATCAGGACTAGTAGCCATTGATAGCCTTCTCCTCCAAAAAATTATCCGACCCCCTTTTAAAGCCGTCCAAATTGGTGGCCATAACTACGTCTTATGGTAGCAAATTCCACAGTTTAACTATGTGCTGTGTGAAGAAATACTTTCTTTTATCTGTCCGGAATCTCCCACCAATCAGCTTCATAGGATGACCGCAGGTTCTGTATTTTGAGAGAGGGAGAAAAATATCTCCCTATCCACATTCTCCACACCATGCATAATTTTCTACACCTGTATCAAAGCAGTCCCTACATATTTGCCTTAAATTATGCTTTTGGTGAAGCCTGTGCAGCTTATGATCTTGTCCCCAAATCCTTGTACTTCTAGGCCACTTCATCTCCCCCTGCTGAAATTCTGTTGTGTCTTTCTTTTCATTATCTGCCTGCAGCCTGACATCACATGGAACCTGCCTCCCTAAATCATCATGGGACGAAGAGACTAGACTTCTTTCATTCTTTGGCTGATATGCCAGCTGCGCCCCTTCCTAGAGTTAGAAGACCTAAAGACGGTAGTGCACGCGCTGGTAACTTTGAGGCTTGACTTCTGCAATGCGCTCTACATAGGGCTACCTTTGTGCCTAGTCTGGAAACTTCAACTAGTTCAAAAATGGCAGCCAGGCTGGTCAGTGGTACACCTAGGGGTGACCACATTACACCAGTTTTAAAATCTCTTCACTGGCTGCCAATTAGTTTCCAGGTGAAGTATAAAGTGTTGGTTATTTATTTATTTATTTATTACATTTTTATACTGCACAATAGCCGAAGCTCTCTGGGCGGTTCACAAAAATTAAAACCATAATAAAACAACCAACATGTTAAAAGCACAAATACAAAATACAGTATAAAAAGAACAACCAGGATAGCCTGACTATCATCTTTAAAGCCCTACATAGTTTGGGTCCAGGTTTCCTGCAGGATCGCCTTCTCCCATACAATCTGCCCCGCACACTCAGGTCCTCTGGGAAGGGTTTACTCCAGTCAGTAAAAACTAGATTGACAACTGTTACCGAGAGGACCTTCTCTTCTGCTGCTCCCAGACTGTGGAATGGCTGTCGGAGGAGACTCGTCAACTTGACAGTCTATTAGCATTCAAGAAATCTATCAAGACTAATCTCTTCTGGCAGTCCTATCCAGGGGAATGTTGGGATGTTTCTAGAATGTTTTTAGGATGTTTTAATAATGTATACTATGTTTTAAATTCAGTTTTATGTATTTTATACTTATTGTTGTTCCTCATCTCAATCCAAATGGAGAGGTGGGTAAGAAATAATTTTATTATTATTATTATTATTATTATTATTATTATTATTATTATTATTCTGTATTGAGCTCTCTGTCATGTAGATGTCCTTCTATATGACATCGCTCGCTATTACCTCTCCCAACTTCTAGTATTATATGTGTAATAAATCCCAAGATGCTAAGTCTTCCCCAATGAGTCTTTGGCCTAGTTCTCACTGCCTCAAGAGTACCACTTGGACTGCAGATGGACACTCACTTGAGTGATGAATGCTCCCTCTCAGAGAAGAACTACAACAAAAACAATAAAAATCCTAAGTGCAGGAATCCTTCTGTAAGTTAGAAACCTTTTCTGACTTCCGGTTTTGTACATGCAGGGATTAAACAAAAAAAGTATTAAGCAGTTGATCATATGCCTCCTTCTGCAACATGATGACGTACAGTCCAATTTGCCACTTCAGTGAGGCTTTTGTTTTTGAACATAGCAGGGAATCAGCTCTGATAGGCCTTCAATGTTAGTTCTCTTCAGGCATTTTAAATCCACATTATTTCTACACAGAAGGTGGAAGCATGAATGAACATGGTTGCTCTCCCCACTCCGTTGTTGTCCTTGTTGCCCTCCACATATAGAGGGCAACTGTCTGAAACAGAGCCTCCATGGATAGAGGAACTCTCTGCTACAGATATCACCCTCAACACATGGAGTAGGATGGCAATGGTGGTGACACGGTGTCAGGGCCACCCAGAGGAATCTGGGGCCTGGGGCAATGGATTTGGGTCTCTCTCTCTCTCTCTCTCTCTCTCTCTCTCTCACACACACACACACACACACACACACACACGGCTTGTTGGGGAACCAGATTTGCACATATACGTTTGCATATGCTAAAGCTATGCAAATTAATGTCCTCTTTTTTGGTGATGCATTTACTCTTTTTTTGGCAATGAGTAACTGGCCACCCTAGTTGAGTTGCCCTATAATAGAGATCCCACTTTGGACTAGTGAGGCTGGCTACATCCCCATTGTCCTATCATCCAACCTGATTTGACCAAAGGATGGGAGAGAAAGGAAGCTCAAGAACAGCTGCTGTTCAGCTCTAACGATAACGTATCTGTGTGTACCTTTGTGAGGAGATCAGTCATGGACATAGGAGGCCCTCTGCTGCAGACAGTCAACCTACATGGAGGAGGATGAGAACCAGTGCTAGTGGGCTCATCTCTGCTTCCACTTCTTGTGTGAAGAGTTTGCAGACCACTGCATTACAGCAACTGTCTTCTATTCCTCTTCTAATGCTAGTGTTAGGTTACTGAGCAAGTCTACAGATGCTTTCGTGCAGCAGGAGGCTGTATAAAGCTGTACAGAAGAATCTTCACGCTTGTGGAACAAATTACTAGGATGGATGTGGGTGTCAACACAGACCACGAAACAGAATATATTCCAAAGGGTCTGCATTCAAAATGTTTGTGAAACCTGGTGGTAACCAGGCCTTCTTCAACTTGGAACCCCAGTTGGACTGCATGAAAGCCAGTATGGTTTAGTGGCTAAAATGTTGGACTAGGAGTCAGGAGATCTGGGTTCTAGTCCCCACATGGTCATGGAAACCCACTGGGTGACTTTGGGTCAGTCACGGACTCTCAGCCCATCTGACCTCACAGGGTTGTTGTTGTCAGGATAAAATGGAGAGGAGGAAGATTATGTACACAGCCTTGGGTTCCTTGGAGGAAGAAAGGCAGGAGGTAAATGCAGTAATAAATAAAAATGAATAAATAAATAAAACTCCTACGTTTCCCAGCCATTGGCATGTTGCATCCCAACACAACTTGAGGGTGCCAGGTTGGGGAAGCCTGTTGTAATGTATGGTTTAAAAAAAAGTTTGACATCCTAATGAGGATGATTATCACTGCACACATGATGAGTCCAATTTAACATCTTTCAAAAGAAAAACATATGCTCTGGAGTAGTTTTTCCGAAGTCAATGGGATTACTTAGACATATTTCCATTACGATAGCCATACTATTTCAGAGGCAGTGTTAACAAGAGATATGATGCTTTTATTTCAGGAATTATGTTTGATGACTCCTCATTATAATATATGCAAATCGTCATTTGTATCCTTTCTGATCTTTGCCAGCATTTCATAGTAAATGAATCTATTCTGATTTTACTCGTGTTTGTTTAGTTCATTTAATTAGTCTTTGTGAAAATGAAAGCAGAACTCTAACAAACTAACTTAGCAAGCCCCTGGAGTTTTACATTCATCAGTCATCCAATCAAGTAACGTGCCCTTCTGCATGTGATTCATTATCAGCCAACTGCAGGCTACATAATTAACATGTATAATGCAGATTAAACAAATCCAGACATTTGCTTCACTGTTTGACGTGGTACTTTGTGAAGTGTCAGCACATGGCAATTAATTTTGTGACATTTTCATTTGTTTCATTGTCAGCCTTGTCAACTCAGTGGGTTATAAAAATTAAATGAAGTTGCCATCTGAATTCCATAGAGCAAAATTTGTGGATTTGGTTGGGAAAACTTGGTCTTTGGATTTATGCCATTCAAATGGATTAAGTTCATTGAACTGTATGTTGTCCTTGAATATTCATTGCAGCTCTTAGTAGAAGTTAGTTGGTTAAAAGACATCTATCTATCTATCTGTCACATGCTAGTGTGACCAAGAAATAAAACCCTGGATAAGCCTGGATTCAACTAGAGAGTGCAGGTTAGTGCCCATTCTAATTGTACCTCAAGCTACACCTCTTACATTCTGCAGTATCTAATATATATATATATATATATATATATATATATATATATATTCAGAGCTGGGAGTTAGTTGGTCATGTCTTTTTCACTGCCTTCCTGCTAACCAATTCTGGAAAGCTCTTGGCATGCAGATTCCATGAATAACGATGCTTTTCACTATAATTCAAAGTCATGAGTTTATTTATGTCCATAAAGCTTCTTCTTTTTTTTTAAGAATTAGGATAAGTTTTTATGACAATGTATTATAAAGTTTTATTTTAAATATAAAAATATCAACAATTAAACATCATTAACTGCAAAGTGGAGCAAAATGAAATATGAACATCAAAAATTCTCTGTACACCTTTAGGTGCAGGCCAAAGTACACTGGTATGACAATAACATATGGCCTGTAAGCAAATCATGAAGAGATTAAGAGACACCTACAGTTCAAAGTAACCCATTCAAAGTTTAGATATTGCTCAGAAAGAAAGTCTCTAGTGTTAAATTTAACAAAATAACATTTAAAAGTGTCTGTAAGCCTTTATAAACATAGGTGCAGGCCAAAGTACAATAATATGCCACTAACATACAGCCTGTAAACAAATCAGGGACAGAATGTGGACCAAATTGCCTTCACCTGTCTTCTGCCATAGACAACTCTTCATTGCCATGAGTTGTGTGTACTCAGTGGCAAACCTCAAGCTTCTGATGGACCAGAACAAGGATGGTACAGTGGCCACCCTGGAGTTTACATCAAGAACATTGTATTTAAGTAAGTTTTGTAAAGATAAAAGATGTAACCCTTTGAATGTTTCAGAAAACACGGTTAAGTTAAACCTTTCGTTAGGTTTGATTTTTCTCCATGAACTATGGTCGTGGGTAAGCAAATAGTAAGAAACTATACCATTCACCCCATTGTGGGGGAAAAAAACTTTTGTGGAATGGATCTCACAACATGCTAAGTCATGGTTCACAACACATGCTAAGCCATAATGTTTAGCTCAAAAAGCTTAATGTGTCATTTGAACAA
Organism: Elgaria multicarinata webbii; assembly: GCF_023053635.1. NCBI lineage: Eukaryota > Metazoa > Chordata > Lepidosauria > Squamata > Anguidae > Elgaria > Elgaria multicarinata. The sequence continues at coordinate 21,062,538 of NC_086175.1, read as the reverse complement.
GGTACTTGAATAATATAATCACAGAATTGGAAGTGTCTTCAAAGGTCATCTAGTCCAGCCTATGATACAGGAAATTCAATACCATGGTATCCCTCATCATAGGTAGCTACCAAGATCCTGCTTAAAAACCTCTGAGAGTTTATACCTTTCCCAAGTTAAACAGCTTGTACTATGAAGTTCTTCCTATGTTTAGTCTAAATCCCTTTTGTTGGAATTTGAACTCATTGGTTGCATCCTCTGGAGCAACAGAAAACAAATTTACTCCATCAACTACTAGATGATAGCACGTTAAGTATTTGAAGATGGCTATTGCATTACCTCTTTGTCAAGCTAAACACACCCAATTCCTTCAATGTTCCTCATAGGATCTGATCTCACCATCTTCATTCTTAAACTGACTGGACACAGTACCTCAGGTGAGGTTTGATTAAAGCAGAATACAGTGATGTCATGATTTGGAAACTATACGTCTGCTAATGCAACCTAGAATTGCATTTCCCTTTTTAGTTGCCACATTGCATTGCTGACTCATGTTAAGTTTGTAGTGTATTAAAACTCCTAGATCCTTTTCATATGTACTATTGTCAAGTCAGTTGTTACTCACCCTGTATTTGTGCAACTGATTCTTCCTACCTAAATGCAGACCTTTACATTTATCTCTGCTGAAATGTTTTTTGTTAGCTTTGGCCCGGTTCTCCAACCTGTCAAGATCATCTTGACTCCTGGTTCTGTCTTCTACGTTAACCCACCCAGTTGGTGTTTGTCTGAAAATCTGATGAACATCCCCTCAACTACATCCAAGTCATTTATAAAGATGTTGAACACTGTGCCTGGAGCGGGACCCCACTTGTTACTTCTCTCCAGCTTAATGAGAAGCTGTGGTTGACCCTCTTTGGGTATGGTCCATCAACCAACTACAACAAATCCATCTAACAGTAGCATCATCTAGCCCACATTTAGCAGTTTGCCAACAGGCGTATCACCTGTCATCATCATGGGAATCCTGCTGCTATTGCCATAAAACTCAGTTCTTTCCATGGTGTTATTTTATTGAAACTTTATCATGCTCAGGAAATGTATGATGTAATGTTATTTCCCCTCTTGTCATAGCCTTCCAGTTTCAGACTGTCAGCGTATTTTGAAGGAGGGTATTCAAAGAGCCCTGTAAATCTATCTATCTATCTATCTATCTATCTATCTATCTATCTATGATGCAACTCAATGTAACAAAACCCAATAGCTCCTTCACAGTTGCAAAGCAACCAGAAGTGGTAATTAGCACTAAAAAAAGTGCATGGAAGACGAGAAAGGCAGTGCTTAATTTTAGGGGTGTGCACAGACCCCCCCGCTCCGCTTCACTTGCAGATCCGCCATTTTCCGGATCGGGCCGCTCCGCCCCGCCCCCGCTCCGCCCACTTCCGCTCCGCTCCGCTCGGAGCTCCGGATCCGGAGCTCCGTTTTTCCCCCCCCCCCATAGGCTTGCATTGAAAGCTAAAAAATTATACAACTTTTTTTCTGTTCAAGTTAGAAACCTCACGTTTGGCACCATGACACCTCATGGGGGTATACACACGCACGCCAAGTTTCAAAGCAATCCCATCATCCCCTGATTTTTGGGGAATTTTTGAAAATCGGGCACCCCATTCACACCCCTTTCCATAGCTCCGTCAATTTTGCACGTTAAAAAAAACCCTCAAACTCACCACCATGAAAGCTTATCCAGGGATACATACGCCGCACGCCGAGACTCAAGGCAGTCCCATCATCCCCTGTTTTTTGGCGGGGCTTAAACCTGCAAAATTTGGAACTTCCAAAACTCCAAGTGAGCGCAGGAAGGACTTCTCCCCTGAGTCAAAGCCACACACACACAACATCCCTGCGAGGTGGGCAGGGGAGGAGGGAGGGAAGGCAGGCAGGCATGCAGCTGGCATTTCTGGGGGCATAAGGAAGTGAGCCAAGGATAAGCCAGTAATGCATATAAAATGGAATAAATCAATAAATAAACAAAGGAGGGGTGGAATTAAAAGCAGCAGTGTTGCTCAATAAACAGCAAGAAGATTTTTTTAAAAAAGGCTATATCTGTCTTTTACCAGCAATAGGGGGACGTGCCCGGGGGAGGGGGAAGCAGCTGCCAGTTCAACTCAAGACAGCCACCAACAGCTCTGAGATTAAGAAGTAAACGCTCACTTCAACTCATAACAGGCATCGCTCCACCACTAAAAAGTGAACATTCACTTCAACTCATGATAGGCATTGCTCCACCGTTTTACTCTCTTTGGAAGGCTCTAATGGCCTTCTAGTGCAGGAGAAAGTGGGGGCACGTCCACAATGAGATGCCCAAGGGGAGCTCATCCCCTTGCACCACATCTTTTCAGTTGTTCCCCAAAGTTAGGGTGGGGAGCAGTGCTGTGTTTCTATCTCTTATTCTTGGCTTAGTATATGATTTCAGGTTGTGTTTGTGCATTTGGTGGGGCTACTGTGTTAAAAAACACGGGGAAAAGCCCGTTCAGATGAAGAAAGAGAAGTTTCCCAGAATCCCAAGTTACCTGTTTTGCCTATGCCCTCCTCTAACTTTGGGATCATCATGACCGGGAGCTGACTCTGCCCCTCAGCCCTTTGAAAAAGGTATTTTTCCCGCTGATTTTTTTAAAAACTTCTAGCGCGCGACCCGTACGACGCAGAAAGTTGAGAGTAGTCTCAAAATGACCCCCATCCACGACTCTCTGTGCACAAGAATTTTCAGAACGATAGCTTAAACCCCCCCAGTTATGCCCGAGTCTTTCCCTCAATGCAATCCTATGGGCGAAAAGCCGAAAACGCCGTTTGAGCCGCGCGGTTGACCCGATTTTCAAAAAAATATAGCCCGCGACCCACACGACGCAGAGAGGTGAGAGTGGTCTCAAAATGACCCCCATCCACGACTCTCTGAGCACAAGAATTTCCAGAACGATAGCTTCAAAAACAACCTAGTTATGCACGATTATTTGCCGCAATGCAATCCTATGGCGAAATGTTTTCAAGATGGCGACCGGAGCGCTCCGCCTGAACTAGGAGCTCCGAAAAATGGTCGCTTCTCTTCGCCTTGCTTCTAGGGGTCCGCGGTCCGCTCCTACTCCACCTCTGGGTAAGGCGGAGCAGGCCAATCCGCTACTGCTTCTACGCTCCTAATCGGAGCAGATCACACCCCTACTTAATTTAAACCTTCCCCTGTCAGTCACTTTTCTTCCAGTAGAAAATTCCCCCAGTTGCTTTTTCCTCCAGGGGGGTGTTAAAAAGGAAAGAAAAACAGCCTCCATTGGAGTCACCAGTAACATAAGGTGACCATATGAAAAGGAGGACAGGGCTCCTGTATCTTTAACAGTTGCATAGAAAAGGGAATTTCAGCAGGTGTCATTTGTATGCATGTTGCACCTGGTGAAATTTCCTCTTCATCACCACAGTTAAAGCTGCATGAGCTATACTAGAGTGACCAGATTTAAAAGAGGGCAGGGCTCCTGCAGCTTTAACTGTTGTGATGAAGAGGAAATTTCACCAGGTTCTCCATATATACAAATGACACCTGCCGAAATTCCCTTTTCTGTACAACTGTTAAAAACACAGGAGCCCTGTCCTCCTTTCCATGTGGTCAGCATAAGTAACACGACTATGCATGCTTACCCTAGCTTTTCATGCAAAAATGAAACTGGGCCATCTGCTTAAAATCATTTACACTTGAGTAATCCCACTGATTCCAGAGGGGCTGATTTCTATAACTGCTTGTGGGTAAGAGATTTGAGGGGCTGCTGTCTAACTTATTCACATGCATTTAGTTAAATGTTTCCACTGAGCAAACAGCTTATGAATATGAAGGCAAATGTTTGTCTACTGTGTCAATATTTTAACAGTAGAATATTTTCTAGTGCATCCAAGGTACACATAAATATAGCTGCAGCCTGGAAATATGGAAATAAGGGACTCATGTTTACCCAGAAGTAAGTCCTAAGGTGTTAAATGGGGCTTACACTAGGGTGACCATATGAAAAGGAGGACAGGGCTCCTGTATCTTTAATAGTTGTATTGAAAAGGGCATTTCAGCAGGTGTCATTTGTATATATGGAGAACCTGGGGAAATTTCCTCTTCATCACTACAGTTAAAGCTGCAGGTGCCCTGCCCTCTTTTAAATCTGGTCAGAGTATAGCTGCAGTATACCTCCTGCAGCTTTAACTGTTGTGATAAAGAAGAAATTTCACCAGGTGCGACATGCATACAAATGACACCTGCTGAAATTCCCTTTTCTATGCAACTGTTAAAGATACAGGAGCCCTGTCGTCCTTTTCATATGGTCACCCTAGCTTACACCCAAGTAAATGTGCGCAGAATTGTAGCCTGTGCACACTGTTTTTTAAAATTAATATTGTGTTAATATTGTGTTAATGATGTGTGGACTTGTGTACTAAATGGCCATAAGCCAGTGAACAGCTGTACACACAAGAGTGTGATAGTGTGTTTGCTTCCAGATGCATCAGGCTGCGTTCCCCCCACACTTTTTTTCTTTTTGCGTCCTTTCCCCTTCTCATTTGCAAACTGTTTTAAAACACAACATAGGTTTAAAAACTTATTTGTGCTGGTGAGTATCAGTACAAGTAGAGTAGAAAGGCATGATATGAGCACCTGCCTGAAATCCATCATAGACAGGAGTACACATCATGGATCGTTCCAGACAAGGAATTGGATCCAGATTTAAGTATATGTAGGGTGACCATATGGAAAGGAGGACAGGGCTCCTGTGTCTTTAACAGTTGCGTAGAAAAGGGAATTTCAGCAGGGGTCATTGGTATGCATGCAACACCTGGTGAAATTCCCTCTTCATCACAACAGTTAAAGCTGCAGGAGCCCTGTCCTCTTTTGTAGCTGGTCACACTAGGCAATGCAGAAGTGGCTACTTTACTTGGAAGAATGCATGGGGCTGGAAAATAGCCCCCAGGGGATTCACGTCTTTAGGAACCTGTTCTCAGAGTCAAACTTATCTCATCACAGAATCCTTTAAATTGAAAGGGGAAATAACACTTTGCTGCACATCTCAGTTCAGATGGTCTGTCTACACTGCATTGGGTCCAATGGCATGGGCGTCCAAGTGTACATTTCAAGGAAATGAATACAGCATGGATACGTAACATCTGCATCCGAATAGAGACCTGTAAAGTATTGCTTTCAAGAAAAAGTGTGTAATGCAGCTTAGAAACCATTTGCACTGGAAAATTTGGATGCTCAGCTATATATAAAACATGAATGAAAATAGATATGTGAGTCTACTTTTGTAGTGCAAATAATGAAACATAGAGGACCATTTCAGTAAACTTCAAACATTCTTTTTTGAAACGGGCTGCTTCATCTGGTACTGCAGAATTGGTAAGGTTAGCAGTTCATTTTAAAATGAACTCTGCACCCAAGTATCCAACTTGCCCTTTGCATAGACAGCATTATTTGATTTCTCTCCAATATTTCATGCTTCATTGTTGCATTGTATGAGAGCAGCACACAATCTAATTTGTATTGATCAAGCAGTTTAGAAAATTAATCCCTGCAAGCAAATCCCACTCAAATTATCACCAGTGATTTTAAAAGTAGTGGTTTTGTCTTACAAGAATGCAATCTGCAGTATAGGTGGAATTAAATAACTGTTTTACTGATGTGAGCAAAGATCCATTTATTTATTTTATTTTTAAATAATATCCTTTATAGATGTCTTGAATGAAAGCATGAAATACCAGGACCTCGAAGCTGTCCACACTTTTGCTTTTATTTCCTCATTCATATGCTTTCCTAGTTTGAAAAGGAAGGTGAGTCTGGAATTAAGGTCTGGAATTTGGACATTGGGGGTATGAGTTAGAAATGCTCAGAAATCCAAATTTCTTCAGATACTAAATGCCAAGCCTAGTTCACTGCAAAATAAAGGGACCACTGTGCCTGATGCATAGAAATGAACATAAATATATATCCTCTGCTGCAGGAATAGCTGACTGTTAGAGCTGGCAGAAAATCCCTTAATTAGGGTGACTATATGAAAAGGAGGACAGGGCTCCTGTATCTTTAACAATTGTATAGAAAAGGGAATTTCAACAGGTGTCATTTGTATATATGAAGAACCTGGTGAAATTGCCTCTTCATCACAACAGTTAAAGCTGCAGGAGCTATACTAGAGTGAACAGATTTAGAAGAGGGCAGGGCAACTGCAGCTTTAATTGTTGTGATGAAGAGGAAATTTCACCTGGGGCAGATCTACACGTCATTGCGAAGGCGCCTTTTTTAAAGACATACCTAAAAGAAGCGCCTCTTTCTTTACTGTGTGTACTGTGAGCTAGGCAGCGCTGCCTGCGGAAGAATCTCTACCCCATTCAAAGACGCTGCTCGGGCCGTTTCCCCCTCGCGTGTTCTTCCATTCAAATAATCCTTCCTCCCACCCGGCGGCTCTTCTGGCGCGTCCCGTGGCGGCGGCTCCCCCTGCAAAACACTTTTCTCCCTCAGTGTATTTGTATTTGTATTTGCGTGCGCGTGTGTGAGCACACGCCGAAGAGAGTCCCGGGGAGATGACACCATGGGGGAGAGCGAGAGGCAGGAGCTGAACTCGTCCGCCGCGCGCACGCAAACGCAAATACAAACACACCGAGGGAGAAAAGTGTTTTGCAGGAGGAGCCTCCGCCGCCGGGACGCACCAGAAGAGCCGCAGGTGGGAGGGGGGATTATTCGAATGGAAGAACAAGCGAGGGGGAAGCGGCCCGAGCAGCGTCTTTGAATGGGGTAGAGATTCTTCCGCAGGCGGCGCTGCCTAGCTCACAGTACACACAGTAAAGAAAGAGGCGCTTCTTTTAGGTACGTCTTTAAAAAAGGCGCCTTTGCAACGACGTGTAGATCTGGCCCAGGTTCTCCATATATACAAATGACACCTGCTGAAATTCCCTTTTCAATACAACTATTAAAGATACAGGAGCCCTGTCCTGCTTTTCATATAGTCACCCTACCCTTAATGGGGTGGTGACGATGGTGGTTGGGTGGTTCTGAAACTGTATTTTATCTGTTTGCCCTTTGCAGATAAATTTGAGACCACAACCCAAACTGGTCCAAGTCCATTTCAAACTGAGTCTGTCAGGCGTGGCATCAGCAATCTCAGGTGGCTGTCAGGGCCCTAGCCAAATGCAATATTGACACCTGCCTTGGACTGCCCTTTAAAACTAAATTTCTTGAATTCCAATCAGCACCAAGTAGTTGGAGCTAGAGTGGCCATTTTAGTTTACCACAATGCTCTGGAGCGATGCTGCATCAGGTACATTGTTGGAAATAAAATGATGGTTCCCAGCCGCTCAGTGCTGATTGGACCATTCCTGCTGCAGCTACCACCATCACCAGATACACCCAACAGGGTTCTTCTATGTAAGAAAGTCCCACTGACATAGGAGATGGCCCCAAAAGGCACTTTGTAGAGGGTCGTTGTAAAGCCTCTCCTGGGATCTTCGTTGGACGTCTTGTTTGCTCCAGACCCTAGTTTGTGAAAATTACATCAGAGCTACTTACCAGAGTCCAGAGGCAGGGAGGCCTTCACTCCCCATAATGAAAGCCACAATAGCCACAAAACTATTGTCACTGTGCAGTGCACACAACCTTGCATATTCAGCCCATTCAGGGACTTTGGAAACCACCATGAGACATGTAGTTCAAAGGACATTCCAGAAATTACTCCTGGACCACGATTACTCTCTACCATTTGAAAAGCTCTTTCAGGAAGAACATTCTCAACCCCTTCTCATCCTTCTTTAACAACCTTGGGCCATTTGAGTTGTGATCCATAAACGCCTTATCTGTAGGTGAAGTCAATTTTATTATACATCCTGACCATCCATGTACTTGTGTCTGGAAAGAATGTCATGTGAGAATACAAAAGTTGGCCATCCCAGATTATAGCCGTCCTTGGAATGATCATTCTGGGGGAAATCAGTAAATGAGAAATATTTATGTATATATTGTGCTTATCTGTTGGTATTTAGTATCTGATTCACATATTCATTTCACAACAAGTTGATTAATCTACCTGTTTCCCCAATATTAGCCATAATTCCTAGCAAGTAGCATCTGTGTTGAGTTGATCTCAGTAGGTGGAACAATCCTAGTACATGCTTTCTTCTGTTTTAACAGCTGGATTTAATTCACTATACTGAAAACTATCAACCATGCTAATTCCTGAATTAAAATAATCTAAGAAACATGGTTTTAAAAATATAAAATAAACCTCTATTACACTTAGAATAAAAACTCTTTTATCAAGTTTTTTTAAAAAAAAAAAAAACAACAGGGCTCAAGATGCTGTAACATTGATAATTATATTGGAAATTGAATTCTGTAGAATCTTAAATCTCCCATTTCAAAGAAGAATGTGAGATTCAACATAAATGTTACTTTAAACACTTAGCTATGCCTCCCCATCCATTAAGTGTGAAGGACCTGATCTGGAATGTGACCATAGCATGGGTGGGGTGACCACATGAAAGTGCAGGACACGGAATAACGGGCTCAAGTTAAAGGAAGCCAGATTCCAGCTGGACATCAGGAAAAACTTCCTGACTGTTAGAGCAGTACGACAATGGAATCAGTTACCTATTATTTATTTATTACATTTTTATACCGTCCAATAGCCAAAGCTCTCTGGGCGGTTCACATGTGTTGAATCTCCATACCTAGGGAGGTTGTGGGCTCTCCCACACTAGAGGCATCTGGACAACCCTCTGTCAGGGATGCTTTAGGGTGGATTCCTGCATTGAGCAGGGGGTTGGACTCGATGGCCTTGTAGGCCCCTTCCAACTCTGCTATTCTATGATTCTATGAAAAGGAGGACAGGGCTCCTATATCTTTAACAGTTGTATTGAAAACGGAACTTCAGCAGGTGTCATTTGTTGTTGTTATTATTATATTTCTTACCCGCCTCTCCAATTGGATCAAGTCAGGGGACAACAAGAAGCAAAAAATAGGGATGTGCTCCGCTCCGATTAGGAGCGTAGAAGCAGTAGCGGATTGGCCTGCTCCGCCTTACCCAGAGGCGGAGTAGGAGCGGACCGCGGACCCCCTAGAAGCAAGGCGAAGAGAAGCGACCATTTTTCGGAGCTCCGAGTTCAGGCGGAGCGCTCCGGTCGCCATCTTGAAAACATTTCGCCATAGGATTGCATTGCGGCAAATAATCGCGCATAACTACGTTGTTTTTGAAGCTATCATTCTGGAAATTCTTGTGCACAGAGAGTCGTGGATGGGGGTCATTTTGAGACCACTCTCACCTCTCTGCGTGCTGTGGTTCACGTGCAATATTTTTTTAAAAATCGGGTCAACCGCGCGGCTCAAACTGCGTTTCGGCTTTTCGCCCATAGGATTGCATTGAGGGAAAGAATCGGGGATAACTGGGGGGGGGGTTTAAGCTATCGTTCTGAAAATTCTTGTGCACAGAGAGTCGTGGATGGGGGTCATTTTGAGACCACTCTCAACTTTCTGCGTGCTGTGGTTCACGTGCAATATTTTTAAAAAAATCGGGTCAACCGCGCGGCTCAAACTGCGTTTCGGCTTTTCGCCCATAGGATTGCATTGAGGGAAAGAATCGGGGATAACTGGGGGGGGGTTTAAGCTATCGTTCTGAAAATTCTTGTGCACAGAGAGTCGTGGATGGGGGTCATTTTGAGACCACTCTCAACTTTCTGCGTGCTGTGGTTCACGTGCAATATTTTTTTAAAAATCGGGGTTTGGGTTTTTTTTATTTATTTTTTTATTTTTTTGGAAGCGATGACAGGCACATTCAACTCCCAATCCTGATGAGAATTGATCTCCTCAGAAAGCATCCTCCTCCAATCCCAGCGTTGGAGGGGGGACTAAGGCAGACCCACCCTGAGAACTTTCTGTTTTGTGTCTCTTTGTGGGTTGGCGTTCGTGGAGGGAACACTTAGTTAGTTAGTGCTCCTGCTTTGGACTTTGGAGATAGATTAGGATAGGTTTAGTTTGGCGCGTGTGTGTGTTTGTTTGTTTCTTTCTGACTTGTAGCTTAGTTTGCCCTGTGTTTTCCCCTTACTTTGATTTAATATAAACTTTATTTTTGAATTTTGGAGTGTGTGGTTGGGTTGGTTGCCCCCCCTTCCCTGTATTAAAGCCTGACTGTTCTGCTTTTGTGAAAGCTTTCTTTTGAAAGCATACACACACTTTTTGTCCCATTTCCCTACATTTATATTCTTAAACATATTTTATTATATTCTTTCACATAGTCCATTAGTATATATTCTCATACATATTATATTAGTATTCATATTTTGTTCTTCTTATAGTAGTGGTTGGTTCTTTTTCCCCCTCCCCTCTCTTAAATCCTGATTGTGTTTCCTTCTATCTTCTATATACCAAATATACCAAAAAAATTGGATTCTCTTTTTCTTCTCTGTGTAACTTGGACAGAGTGGGCTGCTTTTGTCAAGTTCAACAGGCAGCCACAGATTGAGCATTTTGGGGAAAGCATACGCACACCATTTCCCTATTCTTAAACATATTATATTATATTCTTTTACATAGTCTTAGTAGTCTATTAGTATACATTCTCATACATATTAGTAGTAGTATTCATATTTTGTTCTTGTTATAGTAGTGGTTGTCCCATTTCTTGTCCCATTTCCCTACATTTATTAGTAATATTCTTAAACATATTATTATATTCTTGTAGATATTCTTAGTAGTATATATATATATATATATATTAGTATATTCTCATACATATTAGTAGTAGTATATTTTATTGTTCTTGTCCCATTTCCCTACATTTAAACATATTATATTCTTCTTATACATATTCTTAGTAGTACCTTATACATAGTATTAGTAGTATTAATATTTTGTTAGTCATCATGAAAAGAGGAGGCAGGCGTGCTGAAAGCAGCAAGGCTCAGTCTGCCAGCAGTAAGCAGGCTTCCTCTCCTCCTGTGAAACTCAAACGGGCAACTCCTTGGCTGACTGCTCCAAAACAGAAGCAGGACAAGCAGCAGGCAGAGCCACTCTCTTCTGCAACTTGTGCCCGGCGTTCTCTTTTTGAGGGTGGGAATGGGAAAAGTGCCCGTTTGCAAGAGGCACGTGGCAGCAGTGCCATTAGAGGAGGAGGAGTATCCCCAACTCCTTCATTCTCCTTTCAGCCCACGAGCCCGCTGATGGACCTAGACGAGGTCCTCAGCACAGTGGAGGGGGGGGAGGAGGAGGAGGCGGTGGGCCTCCAGGATGTGGGGGCTGAGGAGGAGCAGCAGCAGGCCGAGGCTCTCTCCCCAGTCTCATCCCACACCCCTGTTTCTGTGGCAACACCAGAGAGCTCAGGCGGGCAATTGGTGGTGTCACCACGGAAACGAAAGACAAGCATCGTGTGGGACCACTTTGAGTTGGGAGCGGATCCCCGCTTTGCTGTCTGTCGCCACTGCAAACTCAGCCTAAGCAGGGGTTCATCGACAGGGCATTATGGAACCAGCAGCATGAAGATGCATCTTCATAGGCAGCACCAGGCGATCTTGCTGGGGAAAGAGGCGGGCAAGGCGACTGGTTCCAGGGGAAAGCCGAAGGCTGCTGCTGGCACTGCCACTCTAAGCTCTCCATCTCCCATCCCCACAAGGGTTAGGCAGGCAACCCTGCAGGACATGGGGTGGGGGAAGTATTGACCCACAAGATGGCGTTTTCCAATGCCCACCCAGGGTGCTACTGTGTTGGGGCATCTGCCGGGACTGACTCCTCCCCAATACTAGATCTATGACATGTCACTCTGCCTGCCCCTCTGCTAGCCTGTCCTCCTCGGTGACCGACTCGCTGGGATGGTTTGCGTTTGCAATGCGTGACTAACTGCAATGCTGGCTTAGAAACCAGCCATCACTTCCTTGTGCCCCCAGAAATGCCCGCAGCCTGCCTGCCTGCCTGCCCGCCTGCCCGCCTCCCCCGGGGTGCTGCTGTGGTGGGGGATCTGCCAGGACTGACTCCTCGCCTACAATGCCTGCCTCTCTGCCCGCCTGGTGCCTGGTTTGCTCCAATCGTCCTCCTCTGTGCCCCTCAAGGCGTAACTGCTGGCTTAGAAAGAAAGAACCAGCCATCTTTGCCTCACTTTGCGCCCACTTATGGGTTGGTTTGCTATGCGTTAGTGCTCAAGCCATCCTTGCGGCACTACAATGCATGCTGCCTGCCTGCTTTCCCTCCCTTCTCCCCTTCCCGCCTTGCAGCGATGGTGTATGTGTCTTGCTTTGACTAAGGGGAGAAGTCCTTCCTGCGCTCACTTAGACTTTATCAAATTCAATAATCCCTTTTTCAAATGTGCCAGAAGATTTAGGGTTATCTCGTGGCATGTTGGGATTGCCTTGGAACTGGCCCCATTGAGCTGTCTGCAATTGCAACTTTAAATCCCTGACATACTGGAGTGTTCAAATTTCAAAAGTTCCCCTAACATCAGGGGATGATGGGATTGCCTTGAAACTTGGTGTCCATGGGGACACATGGGTAAGCTGTCATGGGACCAAAGGATAGGTTTCTAATGTGCAAATTGACGTAGTTGTAGAATGGTACTTGATTTGGGGTGAGTTAAAAAGTTTAAGCCGCGCCAAAAATCAGGGGATGATGGGATTTGCTTGCAACTTGGCGTGCATGTGGACACATGGATAAGCTCTCATGGTGCCGAGTTTGAGGTTTCTAACATGCAAATTGACGGAGCTATCCCAAGGGGTGTGAATGGGGTGCCCGATTTTCATAAATTCCCCAAAAATCAGGGGATGATGGGATTGCCTTGAAACTTGGCGTCCATATGGGCACGTGGATAAGCTATCATGGTGCCGACTTTGGGGTTTCAAACATGCAAATTGACGTAGTTGTAGAATGGGACAATTTGGGGTGAGTTAAGCCATGCCAAAAATCAGGGGATGATGGGATTTGCTTGCAACTTGGCGTGCATGTGGACACATGGATAAGCTCTCATGGTGCCGAGTTTGAGGTTTCTAACATGCAAATTGACGGAGCTATCCCAAGGGGTGTGAATGGGGTGCCCGATTTTCATAAATTCGCCAAAAATCAGGGGATGATGGGATTGCCTTGAAACTTGGCGTGCATGTGGACATGTGGATAAGCTATCATGGTGCTGAGTTTGAGGTTTCTAACGTGCAAATTGACGGAGCTATCTAAAGGGGTGTGAATTAGGGTTATGGGTGGTGCGTTAGAGGGTAGAGCCGCGCCAAAAATCAGGGGATGATGGGATTTGCTTGCAACTTGGCGTGCATGTGGACACATGGATAAGCTGCCCTGGTGCCGAGTTTGAGGTTTCTAACATGCAAATTGACGGAGCTATCCCAAGGGGTGTGAATGGGGTGCCCGATTTTCATAAATTCGCCAAAAATCAGGGGATGATGGGATTGCCTTGAAACTTGGCGTGTGTGTGTATACGCCCATGAGGTGTCATGGTGCCAAACGTGAGGTTTCTAACTTCAACGGAAAAAAAGTTGTTTACTTTTTTAGCTTTCAATGCAACCCTATGGGGGGGCAAAAACGGAGCTCCGGATCCGGATCCGGAGCTCCGAGCGGAGCGGAGCGGAAGTGGGCGGAGCGGGGGCGGAGCGGAGCGACCCGCTCCGGAAAATGGCGGATCTGCAAGTGAAGCGGAGCGGGGGGTCCGTGCACACCCCTAGCAAAAAATACACAAAATACTGATTAAAAACATAGCATACACTGTTAAAAACATCCTAAAAACATCTTAAAAGCATATTAAAAGTATCCTGGTGAAATTTCTCTTCATCACACCAGTTAAAGCTGCAGATGCCCTGACCCCTTTTAAATCTGGTCACTCTAGTATAGTTCCTGCAACTTTAACTGTTGTGATGAAGAGGGAAGTTCACCAGGTTCTTCATATATACAAACGACACCTGCTGAAATTCCCTTTTCTATGCAATTGTTAAAAATACAGGAGCCCTGTCCTCCTTTTCAGATGGTCACCCTAAGCGTGGGAGTTAGGGTGGATTAACTCTTTAACTCACATGGTGGTACAAATCTGAACTGCCCCACCCCCTGCTCAAAACACTGTAATTTCCATGGCCAAAAAAGGATCCACTCACTTAAACAGATCCTTTTTCAGCAATGCAAATTTGCAGGTGTCCCAAACAATCTAAATCTCCCTGCTCCCATGCTAAGGTCCCAATCTGGATTGCATCCCCTGCATTTAATTTAGAGTAAAGGAAAAAGAAGAAGAAATAGACACTTGTCACTTGCCCTTTACTTGGACATGTTCACATGTATAGCCAACCCCTAGTTAAAGAGGCCAAAAATCTAAACTCAAAGTTGAATTCCTTCGAAAGCTGGCATGATTTGCTCCATTGAATCTAGCTGAAGTATACAGATTTGGATCAACTGTATCTGACAGCAATATTTTAAAGTGTTAGAGAAATATTTGTAAATCCATAAAAGGAAGTGTGTCCACAGCAGGTTATGGAAGCCACAAGGTTTACCTTGGCTCTTTCTTTTTGGAAATGAATTGCACAAGTAGATTGTCTCATGATTCACATTGCTAAACACCACTTTTCTTTATTATTACAAGGATGCCAATGCTATTATATTCTTGCAGAGTAAGCGCTGTGCATAGCAAAAATTCTCCTCTTCCTTTTGCAAAAATAACAATACAAAATCTTTACTCTGCGGCAAAAAACTCAATGTTCTTTTAGCTTCTTTTCTCACTGTTTCTCATGTTTTCAGTCTTGGTGGTGGCAGCAACAGTAAAACGCTATCCATCTCTGGCATTTTTCCTTCCCAGGATGCCTGCAGCTTTAGAAAGTGTTTTTAAAAATTAAAGACAAGAAGAAAGAAAATGAGGGGGAAGGAAGGTAAGAACTCCCCCGCCATTATTCTAAGCCTCCAAATCATTTCAACTCATTAATTTCACTTCTCTCCCCCACCTCCAAAATACATGCTTAAATGTGAATTTTTGGACAGGTATTTTAATTAAAAAAAAAAAAAACACCTGTAAATTAATCCAGAAACAAGATGCAATTGACTTATGGATAAACTCATGCAAAAGTGACTAAGTCGGGAAATAGAATGATTTCTCCATGCCTACCTACCACCCAAGTCAATTCAGTCTTTGAGGGTTCCCCACCAGAGAAGCCAGAGAGCATCGTCCGAGACCATTCATTGTCTGAGCCAAAGCACTTCTTCTTTTCAATCCCCTGCAACCTCGTTTTCGAGGACAGGGCTCTAGCAATCATCTGGTCTTGTCTAGTGATATATAGTTCAGTTCAGTGCTAAACTCTTGTCACATCAATACTCACCTTCCCTGGGAGACTCAGCTGCTGGAATGTGTAATTTGGTTCTGTTGTCTGGAAGGTTACTTGCTGTCTGCTTTTGAGCAATGCTAGAGGAAGGTCAGTAGCTGCCAGGTCTTCCATGGTTGGAAGATGACAACCACCAGTTGAACAACCTTTGTAGTGCAGGGCTACACTAACTATACAGAATGAGCTCAGGCTCTGGTAACATTCTATCTACTACAAGCCACCTCAGCCATCTCATTGAGGCCGGTCCTATCATTAGGCAGATTCCCCACCTCCATTTCAAGTATCCTTGCTTTTAAAACAAACAAACATGTGTCGCTTCAAATTGCCCATGCAGCCATTACACACTCTCCTTTGAGCTGATCATTCAAGTGGCTGAGGTGATCTGCTGCACTGATTGCGAGTGACCAAGTCAACATCTGTGACATGAGGGTGCTGGCTGTTTGTGGAACGGTTGGTGGGAAGTCCAAAGTGTTAGTGATTCCTTTGCTTTATGGTGTGGGGCTGTGGAACGGGGTGTCTTCACATTACTTATTGATTTGGTGCAGTTGAGAGATATTTGGATCAGGGAGGTAATGGTAAACAGCTACCCGCTTGCTATGCCTCCTTTTAGTGAGAGTGAGTAGTGTGAGAGACAAGAGAAGGTAGAAATGTGTGGGAAGGGCTTTGATAGTTTTCTGAAGGGGTTGAAATGAAAAAGGGTGGACCGAGGGAATATTGTAAGTAGGGATGACAGAGAAATCCACAATGGAATCAAATCTGTTCTGTGAATCCAATCCACAGATTCCCCAGCGGAATGGCTTCTCCTGAGTTCTGAGGATTTCCAGAAATATAGTGATAGAAAAATACAAGAAATAAAAAGTAGCGGTCAAAAATTCACATTTCCCCCATAGGTAAAGTATGTAAATATGCTTGGCGGGGATTCACTCATTTCTGCAAGTGCGAATTTGTGCAAATTCAGGAACTTGGAAAAATCCGATTCTGTCAATGAGCAGTCAATGGAATGAAAGGTACCAACAATCCATTAAACACAGATGGACCAGCTTTTACAAAACTTATACATCCCTAATTGTAACACTTGTTAGAATACTGGATAATAGGAGGAGAAAATATATAATATACATAGAAGGGTCTTTATTCTGTGTGAGGGATTTACAACATTGATTATTATAGAGAGATATAATATCCAAGATAAATACTATATTACAATCCTGAAACATCACTGGAAGTACAGTTTTTAAACTTTGAATTCAGGGATTTACATAAATCACATTGGAATCCTTTTCTTTTCATGAGTTTGAATTTTATTCCTAACAAGTGTCCATGTTTCTGGTATATGGAGGTGATTCTTTCAAAAATTATTATGAATTCATAAATTCTAAAATAGGTCTTTAACAGAATTCTTGGGCTCAATTATATTTCAAATCAAATGTGTTACTCAAGGAATATGTCTGCTTTTTCATTGTTCATACAAATGACTTTTTGTGCTTATAGAAACTTAAATGCATGCAGGAAAAAAGCTAATACCATAACTTTGACCATCTTGAAATAGTGGGATATAAATATTTTAACTAAATAAAATTTCAAGAAAGAGACAAATATCTTCTGTTTAAATGGGGGAAAAAACACTAATAAATGCTGTTAAAGTGATGCTGCAACTACAGTATTCCCAATAGTAGTTGATTACATGATTGGTACAATTTTACACTTGCAGAGCACAGCAAAACATGAGTGAGGATGGCTGCAGTTACAAATTTAGTACTTAACTGATAGATAATCATTTAGTCATTATCCATTAGGATAATTCACTAGTTCATTTGTGTTTATGGCCCTGACATGGTGGAGCAAGGGAACAGTTTCTAAAGGCACTGTATACCCTTGATAGAATTTAGTAGTGATATTTATTCCTGCCTGTACCATTCTGACTTCACAGTAATCTTACCTGCCTGACTGCAAGTGTCCATCTGATGGGAGCCCGAGGCAAAACTAGGCAATCCCCAGGTGCAGCGTGGCTAGGCAACAGCAGCAAATCACATCCCAACTCAAATGCCCACTCTCTCTAGCTCCTGTTCTTAGCAGCTGTGTGCAGCATGATAAATTTGAACAGGGCGTGACAGATGTAGGAGAAGCCAGTGCTAATAAACCCCCCTGCTTTCAGCAGTATGAAATCAAGCCTGCTAATGCCCATTGGGGTGTGGGTGGGTGTTTCAATATACACACATAGTAAGGAGGTAAACACCTCAAAACAAATGCTCATTAAGATCTTGGGATGAGAGAAAACTGCATTGCCAAAATATATGTTAGGCAATTCATTGAGCGTAAAAAGTGGTTAATTTGTGCAAAGGGAAGTAGTATTAGGTCTCATGCCTGCTTGGAAATGACGCCTCTTCACATAGAGCGCTGTTTATTTCCCAAACGTCTGGTAGCTGAGGCACATTATTACTATTTTTTCCACGTTGAAATTGGAAGTACAGGTCACCTTTTGCAGGCTTACCCAGTGGTGGTTCTACTGTGATTAGTATTGGACAGTTGCCATTTTTATTTCCCACCATGTCCCTAATGGGACAATTAAAATCTGGGTTGCCTGGTAGTGAGCACTAGTGGGGCGGGACTGGGGAAGGAGGGAGGAATGAAGGGCAGCTATTGGCAGAAGGCCATGTCCAGGTTCTGGGACCGAAGAAGCTGACTGGTGATGCCAGGCCAACTAGGCGTGTTCATTTTTTATTTGCCCGTTGTGTTTATATACTGCCATTTTTTATTTGCCCGTTGTGTTTATATACTGCCTTTCTGCTAAGACACCCAAGGTAAAGGCACAAAGGATAGAGCAAAAGTGTTCTCTGAGGCTGACTGGCAATCGCTTCAGGAGCTGACGGTATGCACTCCCCTGTCCTGTGCTGACTCCCCTCAGGGTCGGCAGTTCTTGTTTGGCTGGCCAGGGAAGGCTGGGACGGGCTGCGTAACAGTTCTCTCAGGGCAACTGAAGGTCCCTTCAGGAGCAGAGGGCCCAGGCACTGCTCTGGGAGCATAAACATCTGCTTAAGTAATTCATGAAAGCATATGGCATAAGCCTATTGCAGAAGTAAGTCTCATTGAGTTCAATGGAATTTACTCCAAAGTATGTGGATATAGGATTGCAGCCTGAGTATTTAAAGTGCCATAAGCCTATTTATTTTTTATGTTCTGCGGCAACACCTTAGTTGCTCCAGGTGTGAGACCTGAAGCAAGCCCAGAGCTGAGATGCACAAGGCAGTTCCTTACAGGTATGGTGGGGATGAGGGAGGAATTCTCTTTTGGCAGGAGCTGCATGATCCAACCACATACCAATTCGGCAGAATTATCCTCCCCCAGGAGAGAATCGCTGCAAGAAGGTAAGGTCACAATAGTAGATCATACAGAGATGCAGCATGGAGCCTCCCTTGTAAGCAGGGCAATTCGAAGCTCAGGGGAGCCTTGGAATTAATTGCCTTCTCACTGAGCAGAAGCAATTCTCGATCAGCACACATTGTGTGGATCCCTCGCCTAGAAATTCAGCTTCATCATCTTGTAAAAAGTTACCAGGGCCAAACAGATTTTCCTTCCCGGTAAGGATCTGTCATCCCAGGATAGGTAATCTGACTAAATATTGCCTGTATCCTCATAGAATTAAGTAGCAGTGCCTGGAAAAAAAGTGTGAGCAGGTGCTGCAGGATTGGGTACCTCTTGCCAATGCAGAACAATCAACTGCATTCCTCTCCTTCTTCATTGTTGAATCATAGTAGTGGATCTAGATGCCAAGGCATAGGATGAAATAAAATGAAATTCAAATCTTGCAACTTTAAAACCTGGTTTAAAATTAAATCAATTCTTTTATATCAAATCAAGGTACACTGATGACATTATATTAGTTGTAATAATAATGTATATTCTCTATGGTATTACTGAAATGTATTTAAACTCTCCAAGCAATTACAAAGTACTTTCAGTGTATGTTTTATAATTAGGGATGCCTTTTAGAGGGACAGTTAGGCCTGTCGTTTCAAATCACATGTGATGGTTCTTCAGGAGCTCCTAGATTTGGTATCAACTCACTGTTTTTTTCATATTGAGACACAATTATTCCAACAGATTTTGGGACTTCAAGTCCCAGAAGCTCCTTCCAGCATAACCAACATTGAGGAATGCTGGGAGTTGAAGTCCAAAAGAGCTGAAGAGCTACTTTCTTCCCGCCCCTGTTCTAAATAGTATTGCCAGACCACTCCCACATTACCTAATTGCCCCCCCCCCGCCCCCGGCTTTTCTCCATCACATGATAAATGTATTTTCCAGTTTTTAATTTTTTTAAATTGTTCTTTAGTTCCAGTTATATAAGTCAAATAAGTGGTACATTTACATTCAATTCCAATTTAAATTCTCGCCCGGATTTAATATTACTAGTCATTAACTTAAATCACTTTGTTTCCCTTACTCCCCCCTCTTAAACTCTAGGGCACCCTTTTACAGACCATGTTTCCTTTCACCCTTGTTAGGGATGGGACCTCATTTCCTTAAACCTATGGTCTCCATAACTCTATATATGTCAGTGGAGGCATTCTCCCATGTTGAGCTTTATTTACAAAATCAATGAATTTCCTCCATACCCCTTCAAATTTGTCTTCATTTGATTGTCCTCGCACTATCCTTAACTCTTAAGTCAATTTTTTCTAAAAGAGTGATCTGTTGTCCTCTCTGATAAGTTTCCAATATAGAACCCTTTACCGTCTCTCCAATGCTTGGCTATCAACCATCTTGCCGCTAACAATAGATGACTTACTAATTCCTTACTTATCTGGTTGATGTCTACTCCTATACATACATTTAACAAGGCTGGGTGAACCAGTTGTCCAGTTATTGAACTAATCTCTTGGAACACTGATATCCAAAAATCATTTATCTTTGCTATAAATGATAAATTGACATGTAATATAAAAGTAAGAAGAAGGATAACAAAAATGAATGATTTTGAGGGAATTTGGAATCAATTCCTAGAATATGTATTATCTAAGGGGAGTGGAAAACCACCTCCAGAAGAATCAATGAGATTTTGGAAACAAGAATAGATCCCGGGGTGGGGGTGGGGTGCACTTTATGTAATGGAATGATGTAAAAGTATTAAATTAGAAATGTTATAAGGCTATTCAATTTATGTATTTTTTTCTTTTTCTTTTTGTGTTGTTGTGATTATTGTAGTAATGTATTAGTGTATTGTTAAATAAAATATTAAAAATGAAAAGTGCAGAAAAAAAACAAAAATCATTTATCTTAGGCCAGAACCACCACATATTTATATACATTCCTGTGCCCAAGCATCCCCTCCAATACTCTGTCCCTGGGCTCATCATTGATAATTTCCTAGGTGTGAGATACCATCTGTGTGTCAATGTTAACATTAATTCCTTATTTTTAATTGATAATGTTTTAAATGGGCACCTTTCCCACAATGCATTCCAATTTTTCCCCTCTATATGAATTCCGAGATCTGTTTCCCACACCATCCAGAGTGAATCTTTTATGGATAAACGTATTTTCCATAATACATAACCTGCAGTACTACAGTTAAAGGAATACTTTGGGAGGGTGGAGGAGGCAGTATTGAATTGTGAACTATTTTAAATTCAGAAATGAGAAACATTAAAGTAGGCCTTAACTTACATTTATTGACTAGTAAGTAATCTTACATCCACATCAAGAGCTCATAAAACAACACACAGCTATATTGCACATGTTCTAATCCTTTCAAGATGGAGATGGGGTGTTACAACTACATAAGAGTGTCCCAATCTTCCTAGCAAGGATCGCTGCCAGAGTGGCCACCCTGTTACATGCTGCTCTTCCCGCTGTCTTAATCAACTCTGCATGCCATCTGAAAGAGGATATGTGAGTAAGCTGGCTGTAAAACTTGCACGAATTTATAGAATAGATGAAACTCATGAAGGAATGTTTAGTGCTTGGATAGAACAAGGCAGTAGGGGATGGAAGGAAAACCTTGCACTGCTATTTGTCTTCATATGTGCATATTTTTATGCATGAGAACTCATCAGGAATATGCATCTTCCCCACCCATCACAGAAATTTAACAGTCTAGAGGCCCTGCGGAGGGGGATAAGCCCATGAAAACACTCCACTGCACATCTGTGCACATAAACATTTAAAAACGACATTTCAAAACATCTCCCAAAAGGGAAAACAGGGACAACTATTTACAGGGGACAGATACTTAGAAAATCTATGCCTGTTACGACGTTGACGTTTTGTAACTAGGCAAATGTATTGCAGTTTGATCAATCAGTTAGTTAAAAGGCATATTACTAATTTGCATGTATAGTTAATGGAATTCAACAGTGCATTTGGTGGAGCAGCCAGCTCTAATTTCCCATGGAGAAGCCAGCTTGAGTTGTGCTCCCAAACCACTCTCCTTTAACTCTGGTGATTTCTCTGAATCCCATCAGAAGAGATTTCCCTTCCATGCGATAATCAAACTGCTTCACGTTGACACACTTCAGCACTGTTCATTTCATGGCCGGAACACGAGGGATTATTGAATGTGCTTCAGGCACGGCGTGTTGTGACATAAATGTAAAGAGATAATTATCTTGCTTTATGAAATCAAGGTAACCAAACAGTCAGATTAGTGATAAATATGCTAGAAAATATTCAGGCTTGAACGTAATAATTGTTGAGCAATGGTTTGGAATTCTTAAGGATACCATATTCTTCTCATGACCTTAGCTGTGTTCAGGCATTTGCCTGAATGCATGAGGGATTTAAGTGGGGAGAGGGTTTGGGGCCATGCACGTTGGCCCTACCCCCTATATCTCCAGTCGCCCCTTCCCGCCTTCAGTTCAGAACCTGTCATGTTGAATTGGCAAAGTCTGAAAGGGAGTTTTACTAGCACTGCTTTGACCGTGAGTAGAAGTTTTTGCACAATCAGGAACTCAGATAAGGCAGGGACCAGCTTCTTCTGATTTGCTGGGTTTCTGTGTGTAGGAATCTCCACCCACCCCCCACTCACTGGGTGAAATTTTCCATCATGTGAATCCTCGCCTGTTGTCGAATGTGGCACAGCCTAGATACAGGTGTGCCACCTTGGAATAGACCAGAGCTAAACCTTGGAAGAAAAGTAATTTTTCTTTTGAAACAAGGACTAGGGACATTTCATACATTCCCATAACCCTATTATATAATGGCAGCAGTCAATCAAGATGCCTAACCCCTCTATTCAGCCCTGGTTAGGCCTCATCTTGAGTATTGTGTTCCGTTCTGGGCACCATACTTCAAGAAGGATGCAGAACACACGGCTAGTGTGTTCAGAGGAGGGCAATGAGGATGATCAGGGGTCTGGAAAGAAAGCCTTATGAAGAGAAACTGAAAGAACTGGGCAAGTTTAGCCTGGATAAGAGAAGATTGAGGGGAGACATGATAGCACTCTTCAAATACTTAAAAGGCTGTCACACAGAGGAGGGCCAAGATCTCTTCTCGATCATCCCAGAGTGCAGGACATGGAAAAATGGGCTCAAGTTACAGGAAGCCAGCTGGACATCAGAAAAAACTTCCTGACTGTTAGAGCAGTACGACAATGGAACCACTTATCTAGGGAGGTTGTGGGCTCTCCCACACTAGAGGCATTCAAGATGCAGCTGGACAACCATCTGTCAGGTATACTTTAAGGTGGATTCTTGCATTGATCATGAGGCTGGACTTGATGGCCTTATAGGCCCCTTCCAACTCTACTATTCTATGATTAATTTATAAAAACTGCTGCCATATGTGTTTTATAATATGCTACAACATTGCCTGAAATGTAATAAAACAAGCTTAAGATTCTCTACTCAATAAATGTTTGGACCAACCATAATAGTATATGCATGTCCAGATCAGATCAACTTGTGGCTTGCTAGCAATTTTTTTTCATAGAATTTTACTGTAGAATATTTTCTAGCTTGGCATATTCTAGCATAACAGACCAGTTACCTTTGCCATTCTAATTCATACCAAAATTTTATTCAACTCACAATTTGTCACAGATATTATCGTGACATTTGTTTGCTAGTACACCTGGCTGTATTCCTAGAAGTACTGTTTTGATGTCCCACAGAAGAACAAAATAGCATTTTGTGTAAAAATTTGTGCTGCTACAAAATAGCCAGAAATATGGACTATTTATTTATGAACAAAACCAGAAATTGTTTCTCACTAAGGGAGAAAAACAATGAAGCTTTTCTAGCCATTTCCTATTCTGCCTTCTCCTTAAAGTAAAGAATAAAGACAATATAGATATGGACAAAAATGTGTGTATGTGAAACAATCCCACCCAGTTGTAGAATTTTCTCAAAAATTCGTTCTTGTCACATCAGTACTTGTGTGGAGACTGGGGAGTCCTTTAACTCTCCTAAACATTGTGGGTTGACTCCTGACTCCTCTGAAAATGAAATCATGGGGAAATAGGAGTAGAAGAATATGTGGATCATCTTGCCGTGATCTTTACATGTATAGATGCTGCTTTTCTAATTCAGGTTTGCTATAGAGAGCTCAGTGATTGGCAGAAGATAGATTGAGATCTTCTGGTGATTTGCAGGTCTCCAAGCACCCAATTGTTTAACACTAGCAACAAATGGAAAAGGCTCCTCCACCCTGAATTAGACTGTTGATATGAAAAATGCTGGGACATGGGTGGGTGCGTGGGGGGACCAAGGTGTGGCTGTGTGGATGAAAGAACCATGAGCTCAGTTCTGATATTAAAAGAAAATCTTCAGCTGACCATGTGCTCAGAGGCATCTGTTCTTTAATTGCAGTGGCCCATAAGCTACTGTTTTTCATCTGGGTCTAGTTGAATATTGGGTACTAGCAAAAGACAAAGTAGATTTTACAATCCCGCGCATTCCTGAAATAGCTGAATAAACAGGCAAGCATGTAACATAATTAACCATTTTGTTTACATTGTCCATCTATTATGTGGGTCCTCTCCAAAATCAGACAAAATTAAAATCCATGAAAGGATCAATCTGATTCCAACATGCCTTTGAGCAGGACCAGTGATTAGGGTTGCAACCTTGTGACCCAATTCTGCTTGTTTATTTAGAGGAGAGACCCACTAAGGTCCATATGACTTGTTCATGTGTTCACCCATAAATCCTTTCTGTTCCATTTTTTCATAATCAGCCATTAGACAAAAAAAAAAAAGTACGAAAATTCATATTATATATTTCAATACAGATCTTTAAAGTGTATTTTATCAATTCACCTCCACATGTATTTTCTCTCCAAAATACAGATTTGTTGACATATTTTGATGTATTTATTTTGAGCCAAGAACTGCACTGGAACATTGGTGAAGTTCAAAAGCAAGGGGATAGTTCTATTGGCACATTAATCCAGTGAGTACAGATCAGGTTAGTTCATATTGGAATTGGTGGATACTGGATTCCTCAGACATCCCTAACACCCAGCAGCCTCCCCACATTCCAAAATCTGAAAAGAATTCTGGGTTGAAAGTGACAGAAAATGACAAGTTAAAATTGGAAGGAATCTGAGCTGGCTTTGGTGGATACCTGCAAAGTGGTTGGGGAAAAGGTTTAGCTTGCAGGGGAGAAGTGATAGGTAGGAGATTATTTAACCCAGTCTTCTCCAATCTAATACCCTCCAGTTGCATTGAACTGAACTTCCATAATCCAGCTGTGGGATTTCATGCTGGTTTGGAATTTTGGGAGATGGCTGTTTAACACATCTGGAGGAGACCAGCTTGGGATTAACTGACTTAACTCTTTCCCATCTTGCCACCTTTCTTCTGCAGCCCAACCCTTACAGTCTGTTTCCAACCTTTGGTGTGTAGCAGGGAAAAGCAGCTAAGGAGTGTCGGTTTTCTACTTTTCTTCTGGGTAGCATGTTCTTTTCTGCATCCTTACAGTGCTTCACTGATTGGGTCTCCAGTCCTGTCATAGTCATATGCAAGGGGTGTGCCTGGTGTGCCCAGGCACACCCTAATGTCTCAAGCAATAAGTGACAAGTTGAGGGAGCCACTGAGTGGGGATCCGTAGGGGGTTCCAGACGCAGCATGAATAGTCCTGCATATGCTGTCTGGCTGCTCTGCTGCTGCCCCCCCTGACAGTGTACTATTGCTTCCAGCAGCAGGAATTAAAAGAAATTACTGTGCTGGGAGCATCTCTGCTGGAGCCACACTTCAAAGAGGCCAGGCCCCCAAAGGCTAATATAACCTCGTAAGCCCCTCCTCTGGCCAGTGTCATCAGAAAGCCCCACCAATGCTGGGGCTTGAGGAGTGTCTCCTCAGTCCCCCCGCCGCCTGCAACGGCCCTCCCGCAGTCAGACAAGCTGAACGCAGAGCAGGTCATCAGTGTATACAGTGTTCAATAAATGAATAAAATAATATCCTTTATGCTTGAGTAGTCAATAAATGTTTGCCTTAAAAGAAATCTCTGGGTGCACACCCTAATGAAATGTGCTGCGCACGCCTATCTGCCACCGCCACTCATCTTTTAGTGTGTAAGAAACGAAGTAAGAGCCTTGCTTATAGTCTGTGGTACACTGTGAGATCTCCCAGGCAAATTGGATGGCTGTTTGTCCCAATGGCTATATCTTAGGGACTGGTAACTCCTACCTCACCAAGAGATAGGCGTCTGGAATTCCTTGCATCTGTTATTGTTCCCAGCTGTCTGTGATTATTCATATTTGCTCTCCTTGTTCTACCAGTGGGCTGACCTCTACATCTGTAGTAGTATACACACAGCAACACTTCTTAGCAGGGGGCGGGGAGTGTACAGGAACTCAGCAACCTTAGCTCTTTTGACTATGTGACAAAAGTTGCTGGAATTAGGGGCAAATGATTTCCATAGAATATAAATCCCTGCAAGCAGCATGCACAGTCTACTAGGAATAGTTTGAGCAGTATTCTGATTTCCCAATAGAAAACACTAATAAGATCTTTCCCTAGCTACTCTAGATTTTTATTGATTGCTCTTCTTTTGTGTGGTTTTCTTCCCCCTTCCCTGGGGCCTTAGAAATCCCTAGCTATGCAGTTTAAAACCAAATGTCTCCATAACAGATAGCAAAGATGCGTAGGTCACGTGACCCCTGTAGCTACATAAGGATTTGCCTCTACTGTGGCTTGGCCTGGAGAGATTTGTGATTAGCTGCTTCGCAACACGGAAAAAAGCCCCAAAATGCAGAATGCGAGAATTCCAACTTTTCTGCCAATGTGGCCATGCAAGAGTGTGCGTGCCCTCATTTTTGCTGTCCTTGCACCTAGCTTCTGCTTCCATAAGTGTAGAGAAGTGCTCTTAAACTTTTCACCACCTGCTCATATTTTCCCCCTCAAACATAGAGCTTACAAGACCTGCAATGAAAGTGAAAAAAAGTATACCCAATGAATTGCTAGCTTTAGGATGTCGTCATAAACACACAAGAAAGTAAGCCCCATTGAATTCAGTGGGACATTTCCAAGGAAATATACCCACGATTGGGTTCTATATCAATTGCAGAAATGAAAATGAATCTTTAATCCCTACTCCGCATAATTATTCTGTTATTAGATTGTAAGCCTATGCGGCAGGGCCTTGCTATTTACTGTTTTACTCTGTACAGCACCATGTACATTGATGGTGCTATATAAATAAATAATAATAATAATAATAATAATAATAATAATAATAATAATAATAATCCGATAAATGGAGACCAACATTCTCACAAGGGAAAGGACTCTCACTCGCTCAGGAGTGGAGCACATGCCTTTGCTTGCCACACGTTTCAGGTTCCATCCGTAGTGCCGCCATTTGAAAAGATCAGGTGGCACATGATGTGAAAGCAGTGGAAGCTGATTTCGGTGGGGCTGTGAATCCATTCTGGGTTTCTGTCAAAACCAACCAGAACTCTAAAGGAGCTCCACCAGGTGCTGAACCCATTTTGGGGACAGATGCCTTGTCAAAGACATAGGGGAAAGGGAATAGAAGTTTGCACTTTTCACACCTTGTTGGAGAGGAGCTGGGAAATGTTTGTCTTGAGGACCTTGAGTACAAGAAATAATTTCCCCAGGATACTCACTTCAGACTCTGCTTTCCCACCCTCTACTGATTAAAAGTACAGTTTATGAGTGAGTAAGCTGGGGCAGTAGAACATAAGAAGGGCCATGCTGGATCAGACCAAAGGTCCATCTAGTCCAGCACTCTGTTCACACAGTGGCCAACCAGCCATCGGCCACGGATGAACAAGCAGGATATGGTGCAACAGCACCCTCCCACCCATGTTCCCCAGCAATTGGTGCACACAGGCTTACTGCCTCAAATACTGGAGATAGCACACAGCCATCAGGGCTAGTAGCCATTGATAGCCTTCGTGTCCAGGAATTTATCCAACCCACTTTAAAGCCATCCAAATTGGTGGCCATCACTATATCTTGTGGAACACTGGCAGGGAAGCCTTTGGAATGGTGGCAGGTCTTACTCAGGTTTCAGAGAACTTTCCAGAAAAAGCCTGAGTCTTTCCCAAAAATTCTCCCCTCTTTCCAATCTTTTTCAGAGATGGTTGCCTATCTCTAGCCATTAGAAAATTTCCTGGGCCATTACACTGCTCACGTGAGCTGTTAAACACTTGTATCTGAAGGTGCATATAACACATAAATAAGCCCGCCTGAGTGCTTTTCCAGTACAACGCCTTATGCCTCAGATAACCTTCAATTCAAACCGGGCATTGTGGAGACAGGCAACCTCTGCTTGTACTTGCTGGATAATGAATTGGCTCTTCTTTCCCTCTTTCCTCTTTCCTGTTCTGTAGATAATTTTTTTCATACTCCTGTTCCACTCCTCCCTCTGGCATATATTATAAGAGTACTTGACTGGGCACTCCAATTCCACTAAGATGTAATTATTCTCTCTCTCTCTCTCTCCCCGTGTGTGTGTGTGTGTGTGTGTGTGTGTGTGTGTGAGAGAGAGAGAGAGAGAGAGAGAGAGAGAGAGAGAGAGAGAGAGAGTCTTGCTTCTGGGCTGTCTGGGAGCTAATTAGTCTGCCATCATATAGAAAGGCACCTCAAGGCCTCTCTAACATGGGCTCAGCTAACCCTTGCCTGCTAGGCTTTATTCTGTCAGCCAGTAGTTATAGCAGTATGAAGGCACCCGGCCGTGAAGAGACCCAGCATTGGGCACTTAAATATCAATCTTTATTCAAAATTAGAATGTCTCATTTTTAAAAGCATTGCTATGTATTTATGAATGAAACTTACAAACGGTTGTATGCCATTTTCCTTCTTAGTGTATGTTTCTTTCCAGCGAGACTTCTTGCATCACAAAATGCATTGTTTCTGCAGAGACATCCATTTTTATTAGAGTAAGACCATGGCTCTGAGACCAAACAAATGCAACTTCCATCTCAGCTTGTTACTTACTTGTTGCACTCTGCTGGATACCTTAAATAGAATTTCTGAAAATCAACCAGTGCTCTCAATCCTTGCGAAAGCTGTCCTTTGGCTGGGGAGAGGTTAAGGAATTAGAAAGGCAAAAACGAGCTCTCTGGCTGAGTTTGGTGCTTTTTTTTTTTTTTTAGGTTTCAGAGAGAAACTAGTTTCTTGGAGTGGCCGGGAGGGAGGGGGAGCGAGAATGACTTAAGTGCCCTTAAGGTCATTACTCAACGAATGTATGTTTTGTTGGCTTTAATTAGCCTGCACATTTTCTGCGTTATTTCTAGTGTGCCAATTATAAGTCAAAAGATGAAGCCAATGGAAAATGGTGCATTATTTTATTCAGTGATAACTCCCACATTGCAAGAGAGCCTTCTGCTGAGGGTTAAACTAGATGTGGTGAGGCCACCCACAATCTGATCATGTATAAAATGGTTGGTAGGTGAATCAGTGTATTTAAAGCTGACATGTTGCACCCACCCTTTGGAATGCCTTACCAACTGTCATTGGACAGTCCCCACAGCTCTGACATTTAGACATCTTTTCGAGAGCCAATTCTTCACACAGGCTTTCACTGAAGTGTGACCTGGCCAGCTGTGCTTTGTATCACACGGTAGAGTTGTAGCACAGATGTATTGCAGATGAGCTTTATTATTGTGTAGTTGTGTTGTTACATTCTATCATTGTTTTTACGGTATAACATTGTATGTTCACCACATTGATAACTCTGTGGAAAGAGGTACATACAACTGTTTTTAGTTTTAATCTTTTTTTTTAAAAAAAAATCTACTGGTTTTAATTTGTTAATGATTTAATACAATTTTAGCTGTGTAAATTATTTATGTTTATATTGTTCTGATTTTATCTGTATGCTGCCCTGAGATCCCAATGATATATGATGGGATGCAAATGTTTTAATAAATAAATAAATAAATAAATACTAAATAAATAAACAATAAAATAAGGAGAGCTGAGTCCTCTCACCTTAATTTATTTATTATTATTTATTTAGAATATTTATATACCGCTCCCCATTGAAAAATTTCGTAGCGGTGTACAAGGTAAAATGAAAATAAAAACAGAATAAAAACAGTTAAAACAAAATTTAAAAGAAGCAATAACAGTAATCCAAGGCTGCATATTAAGGAAAGGCTTCTTGGAATAAACATGCTTTCAGGAGGCGCTGAAAGGAGTACAAGGTTGGCGCCTGCCTGACCTCCAGAGGCAGGGAGTTCCACAGGAGGGGAGCCACCACGCTGAAGGCTCTTCCCCTGGTGGATTCCAATTGGAGGATGGATCTATGTGGAACCACCAGGAGCAGGCCCTCGGATGACCTCAGTGACTGGGCAGGTTGGTAAGGGAGAAGGCGCTCTCTCAGGTATCCTGGTCCCAAGTTGTTTAGGGCTTTGTACTCAAGTACAAGAACCTTAAAACCTGGCCCGGTAGCGAATAGGCAGCCAGTGCAGTTCCCTCAGCAGAGGAGTTACATGCTGGAAAGGGGCAGCTCCAGACAACAGCCGAGCTGCAGCATTCTGCACTAGCTCCAGCTTCCGGAGCAGCTTTAATTCTTCTCCATGCATATTTATTTATTTCTTCAGAAATTTAAATTCTTCCCTTCGAGTGACCATGCACCACTCTGAGCAGATCACAGATATGAAGACAATAAAAAATACAGATACGCCATGCCTGTGACCGCTCCCACTTTCTCAGGTGGGGAGACTGTTACAGAGCAGAACAGTTGGTACATCAATAGAATCCCCACTCTGTATCGGTCAACTCTCTTCAGGAACAAACACTCTAAACTGGTAGCTTGTAGGGGTATGAAATCATGATAGACCATAGCCACTCCACTCCACCCTCAGACGGCTGGTGCTAGAGCTTCATCACTCCAGCGTTATACTGTGCAATCACTGCGAGTTGTGTGCAAAGGACTCTGAAGTTTTCCATCTTATAGTCTGCTTTTACTGTGAAGCACTCCATGGATGCTGCTTTAATTGTGCTTCTTAGCCAAAAGAAGCGATGTATTTTGGACCCCTTTAAGAGTGAATCTTTTGTTGTTCTCCGAGCGGCCACTGGGGGTGCAGGAGGATGATTTGATATTTTTAAACTGCAAATTAAACAAATGCTTACATCTGCATAAGTTTTAAAGATAAACACCAAAATCAGCACAGTAATAGATATTAAAGAAGTCTTTCAGCATACCAAATTTGAATCGGATTGGGTCATCTGTTGATTTTTAATGATTTTTTACATTTCCCCCCTTAAAACTTTTTACTGGTATCCAAAGGATCTTAGGAGCGCTGCCGCCCGGGGTGTGATTTAGCTAATAGCAGCAGCAGCAGCAGCAGCTTTACACTATTTGGATAATTCAAGGGAAACAAGTATGTGGGATGAAGCTCCTAGACAGAGAAATTTGGTGGAAACCACTGGATTGAATTCACCCCACCTTCTTCTTCCAGCCAGGTCTTTGTAATACATGCCAGAGCTCCGTCATTCAGGATTATATCCTGGCTCATCATGATTTTACCATTTACTAACTTGGCATTCAAAAAGCAACACTGTCATCCCACACACACTTTTCACCCACCCCAAATCTAATGAACCAAGCCATGGCTGGGAGGAGAGTTTCCTAAATTCATACCCTGCCTTTCAATACGTATTTTCAGTGTGGTTTACAAAAGGGAAACAACAGAACTACAGTAAATAACAAAAGATAAAACATGAGAAACAAATGTAAACTTTAAATCTTACAGTTCTTAAAAGGCCTAGGGAAATACAAAAAATCCCCCTTCTGGTGCAAGGGGAAAAACATGAATGTAAGTGCTAGGAAGAAGAACAGTACTGGATGAGACCAAAGGCCTACCTATTCTTGCATTCTGTTCACACAGTGGCGAACCAGATACCTGTGGGAAGCCCACAATTAGAACATGACTACAACAGCACCTTCCCATTTGTGTTCCCAGGAACTGGTGTCCATCGGCATACTGCTGCAGATAATTAGGGACAAGATAGGCCTCTCAAGATGAGCTCAGCACACTTTCAGATTGATGTGAGATAACACTTCCTTGATGTACCTAGACCCAAAGCTGTATAGGTTTTGAAAGGTAAGAACCAGTACTTTGAACTGGGCTTGTAAATAGGGAGAGAGCTAGTGGAGATCTTTAAATGCCCCCAAGATATGTTCCTAAAGCCCAGTACCAATTGATGTTTGGACTAGTTGCAGCTTCCAAGCAAAAGCAGTCTCAGATATACTGCATTGTAGTAGTCTAATGAGGAGGTTACCAGACCATGCATAACTGTGGCAAGGCTGTGACTTTTCAGGAGGGGCTGCAGCTGGTGCATCCAGAGCTGGGTAAAAATGTTGTAAGCAACGGCTTGGGGCCAGGTTATGTGAAGGAACGCCTCATCCCATATGTACCTGCCCAGACCCTAAGGTCACCTTCAGGGGTCCTTCTCCATGAGCTCCTGCCAAAGGAAGTGAGGCAGGTGGCTACCAGGAGGAGGGCCTTTTCTGCTGTGGCACCCCAGCTGTGGAATGAGCTCCCTAGAGAGGTTCAACTGGCACCTACTTCATATTCTTTCCAATGCCAGGTGAAGACCTTTTTATTTCCCCAGTATTTTAACATTTTAACATCCTAGTCTTTTAACTTACTGTTTTAAATCTGTATTTTAAATCTCTGCATTGCTGTTTGGTTTTATTCTGCTTGTATTTATATTGTGGTTTTGAGCTTCTATATTATATTTTATGCTATATTTTATGGTTTTAATCTTTGCAAACTGTCCAGAGAGCTTTGGCTATTGGGCAGTATAGAAATGTCGCAAATAAATAAATAAGGTGGTAAAAGCAGGGGTCCACAACCATCTCTCACACAGCCTTTTCCACGTTAAAACCAAATCCCAGCTTTGTATATGAATTGGGAAGACACGAATAAAGAAAAGTGGCTGCTGTAGCTTTGTGTAATTTCTCCATGAGAAGCAGGATGTATGTGTGCATCCTCCGTGATTTTAGAAGCGTAGGTTCTGATATGCCACCTGTGCCCCTTTCCTAGAGTTGGAAGACCTAAAGACGGTAGTGCATGCACTGGTAACTTCAAGGCTCGACTTCTGCAATGTGGTCTACATTAACATAGGGCTACCTTTGTGCCTAGTCCAGAAACTTCAATTAGTCCAAAATATGGCAGCCAGGCTGGTCACTGCTACACCTAGGGGTGACCACATTACACCAGTTTTAAAATCTCTTCACTGGCTGCCAATTAGGCCGTAGCTAGACCTAAAGTTTATCCCAGGGTCATCTCGGGTTCGTCCCTGCCTGAGCACTGGATGCCCTGCGTGGCACTTAGATGAACAGGTTTGACCCCAGGACAATCCTGGGATAAACCTTAGGTCTAGCTATGGCCTTAGTTTCTGGGTGAAGTATAAAGTGTTGGTTATCATCTTTAAAGCCCTACATGGTTTGGGTCCAGGCTACCTGCGGGATCACCTTCTCCCATACAATCTGCCCCACACATTCAGGCCCTCTGGGAAGAATCTACTTCAGTCAGTCAAAGTTAGGCTGACAAGTATTACCCAGAGGACCTTCTCTGCTGCTGCTCCCAGACTGTGGAATGGCCTGCCGGAGGAGACGCGTCAACTTAACAGTCTATTAGCATTCAAGAAAGCTATCAAGACTGATCTCTTCTGGCAGGCCTAGCCAATGTAATTTTAGGGTGTTTTAAGGAAGTTTTAAGAATGTATATTATGTTTTAATTCAGTTTTATGTATTTTATATTTACTGTCGTTCTCCGCCTCTATCAAAATGGAGAGGCGGGTAAGAAATAATTTATTATTATTATTATTGTTATTGTTATGTTGAAGGCAGCCCTTTTATCCTTTTAAAGTATAGGCTTTTAGGGAGGGATATTACTGGAAGCAACCAAATACATTCTAAGTAAACAAGCAGAGGCTCCACTTAACATTCCCATCATTAAAATTCACTCCCACAAGATGTGATAATGACCATTGACTTAGGTATAAATGTGTCTTTTAAATGGAACCACCTCCATGTACAGTATTCCTCAGTAGGGCAGCATCTACATTATTATTATTATTATTTATTTATTTATTTATTTATTTATTTATTTGTATTCCTCCTTTTTCTCAGTGCTGGGCCTCAAGGTGGCATTACAAAATTAAAACATATACAGACCTATAAATAGAAATATACAAAAGTTAAAAATATATTAAATACACTCCAATATTTTAATAATGTTATTTTAATCAGTTTTATGTATTTTATAGTATTTTTTTTATTTGATGTTGTTCTCCACCTCAATCCAGAGGGTAAGAAATAATAAATAAATTTACTCTTATTCTTATTATTATTACATTTAAACATTTAAAATACATGACAATTTTAAAAGTCCTTGGCATAGATGGAGGCCCAGATTATTAGCCCAAGTCCTTTCCAAACAAGAAAGGTTTTGCCTGCTTCTGAAAGCACATCAAGAAGGGAGCCAGTCTAGCTTCCCTGGGAAGAGGGAAGCTAGACTTCTTTATAATGATTTATAACAGTTTTGACAACTGTTTTGGCCCAGAACACATTCTATATGCTGTTTTCAAACCATTTTAAGTGTTATATCCTACTTGGTGTAGATCTGGCCTTAGATGTGCATGGCTAAAAAGAAAAAAGGAAGGAAAAGGAAATTACCATTACATTCATGCCTGATTGTGACTTTCCAGAGGCATGTAGAATTGCTGTCAGTTTGTAACTTTCTCTAGTTTTGGATACAAATTTGTCCAGCTCAAAATGCTCAACTCAATGCACAATACTAAGGATCAATTAGGCCTGGGAAAACTACACAGGATTCTGTCATTATAGAGTTCAAGGCACTGAGTACAGAAGCGGAGGGAGGCAAGTGGGTTTGCTTGGATTATGAGCAAAACTGAAAAAGGAAATTGTGCTTGCCTTACATTGAAGGTGAGCATTGTAAGCTGAACTCATTCTTATTCTAACCCAAGTGATACTGAACTTCTATTACATCGCTGCTCCATATGGGTCAATTCACTTGATTTATTCCTGGCAAACATTTTATATGACCATAGTCCACAATCCAAGGCCAGATCTACACCAAGCAGGATATAACACTCTGAAAGTGGTTTGAAAATGGCATGTGGAATGTGTCATGGGCCCCAACAGTTCTCAGTGTGCTTCAATACTTTTATAAAGCAGTAGTGTAGATCCTGCCCAGATCTAAAATCTTCTCTTGTCCCCAACTCAAGCTTGTCTTGTTTGAAGAAAATGAATTTCCAGCTGGCTTTCTACCATGGCTTGGGCTGGAAATAACAATTACTAGTAGCGCAGGATCTACACTACTGCTTTAAAATGCTTTAAAACGCTTTATAACAGTTTTGACAACTGTTGGGGCCTATGACACACTCCATACACAGTTGTCAAAACTGTTATAAAGTGCTTTAAAGCAGTAGTGTAGATCCTGCCGAAGTCGCAGTATGATATTCTGCATATATGTGAACTACCGGTACTTGTGCACCAACATTATAATGTAGAAGAAGAGTTTCCCCCACCCAAACACTCACTGGAAAGCTCATAAATACAGAGCCAATTCAAAATTAAGCTGAGTGAAGCTTGCTCATCATTACTGTAATCAGAATGCTCAAGTAGATTGATCTTGATCTGAGACAGGAAGGTAATTCTTGCATAATCTTTTATGATGCTTAAAAATAGGTCCAAGTAAGTGCCAGAGTGAGCCCTGTTCACCATCAAAATGCAATACTTTTTATTCTAGGTAATATACTTGAGGGAGCGCCTCTCCCTGTATATGCCTGCCCAAGATTTGAGATCTGTTGGAAGAGCCCTCCTCTGTGTCACACTAATGTGAGACATATGTTATGATGGGACATGGGAGAAGGCCTCCTCTGTTGTGGCACCCCAGAGGCCTAACTGGCACCGACAATGGCTTTGTTTTGGCACCAAGTTAAAACATGCCTTTTAATCAAAGCCTTTGAGGGCTAAACGCCTAAAGCTGCACATAGTTTTAATCATTGTTATTGCTTTTAAATTTTCTACTGGCTTTAGCTTCTTAATGGTTTGATACGTTTTTAGCTGTGTATGTTATTTATAATTTTATACTGTTTGATTTTGTCTTTACGCTGCCCTGAGATCCCAATGATATGGGGTAGGATACAAATGTTTTAATAAATAAATAATAAATTAAATAATATTTAACATCTCCACAAAAAAGAAAAGGTGGCTATGATGAACATATTTTGCAAGGTGTGGGGGTTGTTGTTTTTCCTTCTGAGCAAACACACACAATTCCCTGGGATCATTAATTGATGTGAGGGAAGTGAAGAATTCCAGGGCAATACAATAATAGAAACTTATTGTATGACTTGAACTGCTTAATATGAAGGACTCTCAGTTGGACAGTAGCTCAGCTGGACTTCTACATTTGGGTCCTGATCTTAACTCCAGCCCTCCTCAAATCTTCTGGAATAATCTTCAACCACATTGTTTTCCCTTCACCCTATTTCTACATTAACCAAGTAGAAGTGCCAAATTAGTGTTGCACAAATAGCGTTGTCAAAGCAGGTTCTGGAACAGAAATCAGGTTTCTTGGTCCTTTAAACAACGAGGAACTTTTGCAGACATATTTGTGGTTTCCTGTTTTGTTCATGATTTCTCTGGCCATCTGCCATCTAAGGCCTGTCTTCTCGCCCCCACCCCACCCCCTGGTTCTGATTGTGATAAACTGCAGAGGTTTCAAATTTCACAAAATAATGCATGGAAGAGAGAAAATATTAGTAATAATCAGCTTTACCACTTGAGGGCCAAACTAGGCATTATGCTGAAGATGTGGTTGCCACTGAAAACTATTTTCACATAGAGCTATTTGTATTTGTTCTTTTAAGAGAATCATAGGAAATTCTCATCTAGCAAACGTGAAAGTAAAACTAACAAAGGCTCCCTTGGTGCTGTGTAATCCTGGCCTGAGAGCGGTTGTGGAGGCCTCTCAGGTATTGATCATGTAATAAATGCTGATGCCTATAGAAGACTTGGATGCCCTAGAATTTCTAAATACATACATAGCAACAGACATTTCAGCTACCCTTTGCCTTTTCCCTAATGTCTATTAGAAATTGTCATGACATTCTGTTTCATCAGCCCTATTCCACTTCATTGGCTGCCGCTGTTTGGGAATGGGTGAATGCAGAACAGTGATGTTAAAGTATTGTTAAATTTCCCTAACTGGTAAGAAGGGGCTGCCATTTTTGCCAGCAGCTGCACTTTAACTGAGCTTCTTATTTATCCCACCAAGCTAGAGTGGCCAAGGGTGACCATATGTCTGGTTTTGCCCAGACATGTCCAGACATTGGGGGGGCAAACCGTGTCTGGGGGGAAATCCCCATTTTCCCTGATTTGTCTGGGGAAAACACTGTGACATAGACGAAGGAGAGCCCCAGATGGAAGTGTGGGCGGGGCTTAAACCACACGTTTCCACATTTCAAAAACACATGGTTGATGCCCCCCCCCAGTGCCAATGTAGCCTTTTGCTAAACCTGCGCAATTGCACCAGCCCAACAAAAGGCCAAGATTGGCCCTGGGAGGGCTGGAAGGCACATTCCTGGACTTCCGGGAACGGGTCCTCCAGGCCCGCCCCCAGCGCCGATCTAGCCTTCTGCTGGGGAGGCGTGATTGTGCCAGTTTAACAAAAGGCTAAGGAGGTGATATTCCTATTAAATAATGTATTTTGACCCATAGACCTTCCTCTCCAATTTGTTTGATATAATTGGCATGACGTATATTCTGTAACAATGGCTGATATTGTTCTTCCTTCTTAAAAATCATTTAAAAATTTAACAGGGTTGCCATCATCATCATCATCATCATCATCATCATCATCATCATTTAACTCTCTTTTCTTGCTCGTTGTGGTTTTTCTAGATGAACATGACGGGCTTTGCCAAGTCATGCTGTCTTTTACTGATTCAGAAACTTCCTGACTATTGAACATGTTTTCAGTATGATGGCTTTCTGATTGGCTTGCTGTGCATCTTTTGGTTTGCTTCACAATGTAACTGGGGTGTGAGGTTGATTTGGTGGGTTTTCTTTTGGTTCAGTTATTCACATTCCCTTATGTAGGCTGGATTGGGTGGGTTATGTTTGTCTGGATAGAGATGGTGATCATTCTGAGGTATCGTTGGTGGTTACAGCTGATGCCTGAGGGCCTCCTGCTGAGGATTTTGCAGCCCCAGTGGAGGGATAAGGTTTGCCTGTGGGACCATCTCCCTTCGCACACCTGGTGTTTCATGACCCAGGGGGATGTGACAGGGGATGTCCCCACTTTCCCCAAATGGGGAAATCCTGAGGGGTGCTGGTTCTATAATTGAAATCCAGCAGGCAAAGAATGTTTCACAAGATTTCATTGACCTGCTAGTGCCAGCATAGTGAAGTAGCCACACAGGGAACCCTTTTGCAGATCTAATTCAATAAATGTGGCCCAATTTTCAGTCCATACAGTTGTGTTATCTCTTTATTGCCTCACTTCCTTCACTCACAAAATTGCCTCAGGGTAACCTTACCACTTCCAAATGTAACATGATAATTGAGAGTTGTGCTGTATTAGCCTTCCCCAATCTGATGCTCCCCAGATGTTTTGGATGACATTTCCCATCAGGAATAGCCAACAGCTGGAGGGCATAAGATTGGGGAAGTCTGGGCTGTATCCTTCATATTTTCCTTCAGAACTGTAGAGAGTTGCCTCATTGATTATATCCAGCAGATTGAAGAGCCATTTGATGGACTAGTCTGGTAGTCGTGGGTTGAGGGCATTATCAGTGGGAATTGATGACAACACAACTGATGTTACCATAAACTGAGACAAATCACCTTGAAGAATGGGTGCATGCTTTTTCTTAATCCCAGCAGGCTAGATCAAAGATGTAGAACCTCTGAGCCAAGAGGGTAATCTCATAAAAATAATAGTCTTTGAAAAGAGGATCTGGCTGCTAGATCCCACTTTTACTCCAAGAAGCTTAGGGTTAGTGATGTTAGTAGAATTTGTACTTACCCAGATCAGAATACAAATTTTCCCAACTCATAACGCTCAGACAGATTCCAATGCAAGTTTCAGTGGTACATCTGTACCTCGCAATGTAAGATGACATACTTCAGAATGTTCAATTAAGCCTATTTTTTGTTTAAGACCTGGACTCTGTCGGCTCAGCCTGAACTAAGGAAGCACCCTCTAAGGCTGATTTTTAAGGCTCCATAGCCTTGGGCGAGCTTATGCAATCTCTCAGCTTGTTTGACCAAAGCGCCACAATCCAAATTCAATTATTGCAGTGTTTACACAAACACTCAAAGCTTTCCCTATCCTCTATTTTCCCTGACCTTTTCAAGGAAACAAGGCCAAAAACCTCCCTCCCAGACATTTCAGTGCATTCATCTGAGACATGCTTTCCCCAATACTCATGAGCATGCCTGGGCACGCCCACAGTTCCCTGGAGACTAAACAGAAATCACCCTTTGGGGACATTTGCATCGCTCTTTTGAACCTGTCAGTCGTAACCAGGATTTGGACCAAAATAAATAAACAAACAAAAATGAAATGATAAAGTACACCCAATGTAACCAATGTAAAAGCCTTTTAAAGTGTTGTCCAATGATGCCTATAATTAATCCAGTTTTGAATAAAGAGAAAGGGAGTTTGCCAAGATCAGGATGGCACATATGCATTACAGCAGGATGCAGAACCTCTTTCATCCCAATTCTAAATTCCATTTGAAGAAGCTTTGGGGAGGGGCGTTCCAATGGTGGGTGGGACCAAAGGCAAAAGGGCCAATCCCTCAAAATACCAGCATAGTTCTTAAGGAACTAAGTCTTAAGAAAGGCATTTCAACCTTTTAGAATGGAAGAAAAACCCTGCAGAAATGCCAGGAAACCACCCAGTGATTGCTATTGGGAAAAAGGGAGTGAGGTCATGTAAAGACACAGGACCTTCTAGGGACACCCTCGGAGGGAGGGATTGGGATCTCCAGAGGCATGGATTTGGCTCCTGGGCCTGACGTTCTACACCCCTGCATTATATCCTCACAAAAATCCTGTGAAGAAGATTAGCCTGAGAGACTGAATGACTAGGCGTGGTGGTGGTGGTGGTGGTAGAGATGCTGCTGCTGATGTAGCCCAGGTTATGTTATGAACTTCATAGCTGAGCAGGAACTTGAATCGAGTCCAGGCCAAGTCCAACATTATGGCTAGATCTACACTACTGTTTCATAGCAGTATTGAAGTGCACTGATAACTGTTGGGACACATTGTACATTCCATATACCACTTCCATAGTGTTATTTTCCCCACATTATCCAAAATACTGCAACAAATGTCATTGTGTGTCCTTCGAGGTACAAGTCCACAAGAGGGATATAGCGTTACCATGATAGGATCATGATGATTTGACACCAGATGTAGAACTGGCCTACACCTATTATATGGCACTGGATCTGCAGTTCCCACGATAAGAAGTAACTGTATTGCATCCTTGACTAAATGCAGTGTCCATGGCTACAACATCAGCCAACCATTTTTCCACCTCCCTTACCCACCCTTCATTCACCATCTATCCTGATGAAGAGTTCTGGAGAACTCGAAATCTTGTGTGCTCTTTTGTGCCATTTTGCTTGGCCTAACAAAGGTGTTTCCCTAATAATGATTTTGGAATACATCATGTAAGCCTATGCGACAGGGTCTCGCTATTTACTGTTTTACTCTGTACAGCACCATGTACATTGATGGTGCTATATAAATAAATAAATAAATAAATAAATAATAATAATAATAATCCCTTGGCTGACTACAAACAAACATGCCTTGAAATAATCACATCCGCTGACTGAACATTTCTGTTAGGGACCAGCAACAGTTGGGTAAATTGCTTCCACTGGTTTCAAAGCCCCACAAATAAATCCTCTTCCAGACACTAGTTAAACTGTCTGGTTTATTTCTAGCTTGCCATATCTTTGAAGATCATGACTTCATTGAAAAAAGGTTCCTGTGCCTACAATGAGCTGTTGCAATACAATAACACATTGTAAAAGGAATGTATTCATTGACAACAATTTCCTGCAAGTAAGAGCATTGTAAAAGGGTCTCTATTCATTCAGAACAATTTCCTCCAACTTAGTTGAAATCTAAAAGGAAATTTTAAAAATGATTTGCAGTATGTATAGATGAGAAAGAAACCAGATAAAATCACTTGGCAGAGAATACTGTTGAAGTATTTGCCATCTGTGCATTCAAGCCAGCAAACCAAAATATTATATATGTAGTTTGCAAATGCCAAGCTGTGGCATCATCTCCTAAATGTTCCCCCCCTTAAATCCCCCCCAATATTTACTAGACAATGCCCATCAGATGGTGGCCATGTGTGTGGAAGTGTGCCTACAAGCATAAATTGTGTAGGTGGGTCAGACGTATCTTCCTTTTCCAGCTGGTTTCCTTCCCCACTCTCCATCCTTTCGGATCCTCCCATCTGTCTATTTCCTCATCTGCTTGCTCATGAGGCCTACATCTCCTTTCCTTCTTCAGCTATTCAGAAATTCAACCATTGTGTCCCATCTCTGTAGCCAACTTGGGTGGGATCTGCATTGTCCATATTGGGTCCTGCCGGTCCTGCCCCTTTTTTCTTGGAGAAGGAGGGGATTAGTGTGCAATCTGTTAATGTCACTCACAACTGTCCAAACATGTAAACATACACAGCAGTGGTAACTGATTGATCTACCTGGCTCTTGATATCACAGCTGTCATTCATTCTACACCAGGAGTTTGTTATTGGAAGGGGTGCTTCCAATAGAAGGGAACATGGTGTTGCACTCTCATCCTGTTTGTGGGTTGGACACTGTGTGAACAGAATGCTGGACTAGATGGACCGTTGGTCTGATCCAGCATGGCTCTTCTTAAGGTGATGTATTTTCTTCTCAGTAAGGAGGACTGTCAAACAAGGTTTGAATGCAGTCAGATCTTCACTTTATTTCTTGACTCTTCCTTACAACATTTTTCTTCCACTCCCTTTCTCCTTTCTCTCTCCACTACTTCCACCTTCTTCTACTGGGGGCCTCTAGGGACAAACCTTTTCACCACTCAGAAGTGCCTATAACTACAAAGATGCAATAAAAAGCTATGTGATTACCATAGTGAGTAGACTTATCAATACCTGTCAGCTTTCTGAGGGTGCCTCTCCCACCCACTGGGTGTAGCAGCTCAGAAGGAGATGAGTAAACTGACTGACGTATGCAATGCACACTCATACATTTGGGTTGTTGTTGTTGATTCTTTTTTCCATGGCATTGCCTATTCATTTACTGGAATAAAAAAACAAATGCTTCAGAAGAAGCATTGCTTCTTAGCATATGCAGGATTGTTCATGTTATCTCTTTATTTATTTATATCAATTAGTCACCTTCTAGTACAAATTCTCATAATACAAATCCTCTTTATTAGTCAGCTCATAATGCAAATTCTCTAGGTGATGACAAATGATCTAGGCAACATTGTATGCTATATGCATGAAAGCCTGGCTTATACAGAGTGCTGGACTAGAAGCAAGGGAGACTCAGGTTCAAATCCCCACTCAGCCAGATGAAACGTGTGCATGTTGGCCTTGGATCAGACACTCTTTTTCAGCCTGACCTAATGTACAGGGTTGATGTCAGGGTAAAACGGAGGAGAACCATATAAGCTACCCTGCACTCCTTAGATAAAACGTAATAGGTAAGTTGTACTGTGTGCTATGTTGTAAGTGCACTAAGGAGTCATATATACAAAGGCCAGGTTCCTAGATTTTGTCCCTTACTGTTATATAATCAAGCTATGATAGTCAGAGTGGGGTTATATAGATCAAGAGCTGCTGGGCTTCCATGAATGGGAGGTACCATTCTTGGTGAATTCCAATGAGTTCTACGGCAGAGAGTAAACATGCTACAATTGACAATGGGCTCCCCACAAACAACTGTTATCAGAGCAATGATGAGAGAACAGCCCTAGTCTAGCCATGTCTTCTCTCTCCCTCCCTATATAAGCCTTTACTTGTCTAAGTAAGTGACTGTCAGGAATGGGAAAGAGATGTACCTAAGAACACCATTGTAAGGGAGGACTTGGCACTGGCCTCCCTGAAGACCAAACGAGGCCTCATCAACACCAAGCAGGATATTGCACTATGAAAGTGGTATGAAAGCAGTATATAAAAAGCAGGAGCCGCACTACTGCTTTATAGTGGTATTCTACATCATCGGCTGCTGCTGGGTGGGTGGGCCAGTGGGGCAACCATGTATCCTGCTTTATAGAAGATAGTCCTCTATTTGAATGGCTGTACAGTCCAAATTCAGTTTAAAAAGAAAGAACCAGAAGACGTGAGTGCAAACAGGGACCTTAAAGTTGACCATCAACAGAGAGTACCTGGACAACACATTGAGCAGGCACATAGGTCTCTTGGCCTTGGTGACATGTATTGCATTTCTATTTAAATTATAGCAATAATTCCTAAATCTTCATCAGTAATTTCCAATTTTTCCATCTATACACATATATTAACAAGTACATTTTATGCAAATCACTTTCCCCTTTCATCCTCTTCAGCAATGTATACTCTTTTATGGTAATATGTAAGTGGCCATACTATATAAGGCCAGGACATGGTGGGGCGGAGTTCTGCTATACATTGTGGAGGGAAACATTAACACATATCACAGAGCTGCTGCAAAAAACAGCAACTGAGCCTCCATGCTGAGTTTGACCCTATGAGGGACTCCACTTTAGAGACAGTGTGAAGAGCAAAGAGCTATATTGTGAGGCTGCAGTCTTAGGTTTCTTGCAATACTTGGACCTCTTCTCCAGTTTGCCTGTCACAATTGTGAGTACATTGCAAGTTAACTACCTCAGGTGGTAACTGACGAGTTGGCACTTTAGAAGACGAAAAGGAGAAGGTACCCTGACAGTATTTATTGGTTGGCCCTTTCTCTGCATTTACAAAATAACTTGTCTGAAGCAAATCAATCGCAACGTCCTTGGGAATCTCTAGTCTTGGCATCTCCTTGACCCTAGTTACATGCCTGAATAATACACAGAATGTGCATTCTGCATACTTCAAATTGTGCACTGAATAGCTGCTTCATGGGTGAAAAAGAAGGAAAAGGGGAATTTCAGACTGCCATATGATCTGTCAGACACAATGTTGTAGTGGTATTTATAAATGCAGGTTGTCGCAGTGAAGAGGAAAAAGAAGAAGCAAAGATTTTGTAGAAATAGAAATGAACAGTCAATGTGCCTTGATAACTCCAGTTTTCTATGACAGACTCAGGCTTTAAAAGAGAGATCACAAAGGTCAAGAAAATCAGTAATTTGCGGGTAAACTCGTTTGAAAGGTATAGCCTATTTTTATATCAGGATATCATTGTCGGAGGTGTCATAGGTGTCGCAGGCAGCCAGAACAGTCAGATCGCAAGCTAGAGAAAAAGCCATTTTCCCTTCTCATCTGAAGTTTTTCAAAAATGATTTTAAACATTTCAGTTGTGACTGCCAAACCTACCCATAGGGTCTAGAGATTTTGGTATAGTCATTCAGAAGGAACATAGACACTGGGAGCTTCAAGTTGAGGCAATAGAGGGTGGGTTTTTTTTAATGAGGCATCTTTGCAGAGGATTCAAGATGGCTTGGCTATTCCTGGGGATGACACCTTTCTCTGTTTTTTTCCTCCATAGCTGGGTCTGTCTGAAACACCTCACAATAGGGTGCATTTGAAATGCAATTTAAATATTGCTCTGTAATCTATGTCTGCAACACTTTGTTCATCCCTGAAAGCTGGTGCAGCACTGATGGAGTACCACAGTATCCTGGGAGATTAATTGCCCTGGACACTTCCTTTGTTCCTAGTCCAGCACAACAAACGCAACTATAATGTGCCATCTGAAAATATTTAAAACAGTGCTGTGCTGATTCAGTGGTCCCCATTGGACTATGGGTTCCATCACTATCACCACCACACTAAGACACACACGCACTCACACACACACACACACACATACACATACTT
The DNA here is from genome assembly GCF_023053635.1 of Elgaria multicarinata webbii. Classification (NCBI taxonomy): domain Eukaryota; kingdom Metazoa; phylum Chordata; class Lepidosauria; order Squamata; family Anguidae; genus Elgaria; species Elgaria multicarinata. The sequence goes on along the minus strand of NC_086175.1, from coordinate 21,017,727 downwards.
TGCCTGTTGTCCTAAACTGCTTCCTTTGTCTGATCTCCTGATCCTGGACTTGAGAACCCTGCTGTGCGTGACAGAGCTACAGCCTCAAGTGTTTTGCATCCACAAGAGGAAATTAGGTCAGTGCCCTTCCCAAGGTTGATGAGTTGCCAGCTTGTGAACATAGGACATCTGCTCACTATCAAATGGGCTGGCATAATGTTTAGCTGGAATAAAGGGGCCGAAGGAGCATTCTGGGGTGGGGGATGTGACGAAGAATGCAATTTTGAGCATGCTACCTTACCTGACCTACCAAGAGCAGCAGTGTTTATCTGCTGCTATGGTTCAATGGCAAATGCTATGGCTGTTTGCTCTCTCTCTCTCTCTCTCTCTCTCTCTCTCTCTCTCTCTCTCTTTTCCTCTTTTTCCTCCCCTTCCCTGGTGGGTGCAAAAATTAGGAGAGGAATTTAGTCCCTAGGTGCAGGAAAGAATGTATTGAAGTTTTAAAAGGATGTTCAGCTCCCAAGCCCACACCCCTCCTAGGTTAAGGGGCCCAGTGAGGGTCTAACTACACATGATTGAAAATTACATTATTGGTTTTAAAAAATAAATAAATACCAGACTCACTGGAGTGAGGGAGGGTGATGCTGCAGCAAGGGAGATTTAAGCCTTCCGCCCACTGCTACAATCTCAGTAAAAAAATTGCCCCCTTGGCCACAATTGCACGTTTAGAGAGAAAAAGCCTTACAACACCCAGCATTCCCCAGCCATTGCTGACAGTTGTAGGAATTTTTTTTCTGTCTACACATGCATAGGATTGGCCTTTAGCATTGTGGGGGAATCTCCCACTGGTGCCCCTGGGATGCTAATTGTTGCATTTGGGGAGGGGGTTACTGAGATCATGGACACGGAATGAAGGTTTAAATTTCCTTTTCCTGTGCACTGTGGTGGTGGTGGTGGTAGAGGTGGTGATGATGATGATGACATGCCTAGTATTATTTTTTAAAAAAACAATGATGCGATTGATTATTGGGCAGATTAGAAATGTAATAAACAATTGTTAATCACATCACTAGCATCATATGAAGTTATGCGCTGAGGTTGCCTTGCCCAAGTGCTTTTTTTAGGATGTTTTTAGGACGTTTTAACAATGTATACTATGTTTTTAATCAGTATTTTATACTTACTGCTGTTCTCCACTTTGATCAAAATGGAGAGGTAAGAAATAACAACAACAACAACAACAACAACAACAAAATCCTGGGTTTGGCATTGCTCCCTGACTTACCAAAAGCAGTGGCATTATCCACGGCCTTTGGCATTCTTTCTTTCTGTCTTTCTCTCCCCACACCTCTCCATTCTCAGGAACGAAAATCCACAAAGAGCACACTTCACCCTATTATTTAATTTCTTTTGAAGCCTCACAATTGTGAATTAAATTTGAAAACATCCCCCTGCTAGTTTATTATAGAGATTTAACATTCTCATGGGTGGCTTACAGAAGTTGACAGCATGCTTCAACTCATAAAAACATGTGCACAAAAATATATTAAAACCAGCAAATCAGTAGGAGCAGCATAAGAAACCCAGGGCATAAGGGCATAAGAAACCCAGGCCAAAGGTGTGCAATCCTGGGTTCCAAATCTGTACTTCATTCTTGAGCAGGGCAGGCACACAATATTTTACGACCTGTGGTAAAGAACAAGATGCCATGTGTTTCACGTAAAGAAGGTGACCACACTGGCAGTTGAATCTTACTTCAACACAATGAAGGCTGGTGGCTCCAATTTTGTGGGGCTGTGAATCTATTCTGGCTTTCAGTAGGAACCAGCCTGAGTGCCGAAAGAGCTATCCAATGTGCTGAATCTTTATTTTTGGGAATAGGGTTCAGAACCTTGGATTGCTCCTTTAGAGGTCGCCCTGGTCCTGGCAGAAACCCAGAATGGATTCACAGTAGGGATGTGCGCTCCGCACCAGAAAGATCTGGTAACCATGGATGTCCATGGAGCATTCAAACTTCCAGAGCTTCCAAACCCATCGAATAATTTCAGAGCAGAGGCATGGCCAACTGGAGCTTCTAACATCTCTGAAATTATCAAACTTTTTTTCAGGTGTCAATGCTCTCTCTGTGTGTGTGTCAATTGAATATCTCCATATTTGGAAGTCGCGCGTGGGGTGGGGGTAGCTTTGATATTGACATCTGTGGCTAACTAATTAGGAATTGACACAGCACTGTCATGACCGTGTTTTCCTCCAATTGCAGTGTTTAGGGGAGTGTGAAACACTAACTGGCTGCTGGTTTTGTGGAGAGGGAGTGCATTTCTACTCAGACTCATAGAAGTCAATCATCCACCATGTGAAAGTGCTGCTGGGCTGGCTGGCATTGTGAGTGAGTAAGCTTCTACACCTGAGCCAGGCAGGCTCTTTATTTCAGTTAAACTATTACTCCTATTGGCTGGCTGGGCTTCCAGTGCAGACGGGAGGGCTCCGCCCAATAGATCTAGAGGACACCAGGTTGGAGAAGGCTGGAGTAGAAACTTCCACCAGTAGCAGTGGAGCTCTGCATCAGCAAAGGATAAAAACTCCCTCCATAAATGTGCAGGGGTGGATTAATATGTGGGGTGTGTGTGTGTGTGTTTCTGGGAGGTGGAAATGGTTTGAGGGGGAAAATAAAAATTCCTAAAAAATCAAGGCATGAATGGATCTGTTCTTTAATAGCCATCACTGTGCCAAGTTTCATCTCTTTATCTTTAAAAATGAGGGCACTGTAAGTATTTGATTAATTCCCATTGACTAGAGCAGTTATCCAAAAACGGGATGGGTAATTTGATGGGGTGGAGCAAGGGGAGCCACTCCAAAATTGGGGCAGAGAATTACCTCAGAGGAGGTCCACCCCAAATTTCAGGGCAGAGAAGGCCTGCTCTGCACACCCCTAATTCTCAGCCCCACCAAAACTGGAGCCACCAGCCTCCACTGCTTCAACACTGGTGACAGGACAGCATCTTCTTAAGGGCAAGAGGCTAGTTTAGGGGTAACAGAGCAGTTCATATGGCAGTTCTGTCATCCAGTACCTTACTACTGCTCACTCCCTGGCGTCTGCTCTCTGTCAGCAAAAGACAAATCTGTCACTTTTAGTTTTTGCCATCATAGGTTTGAACTTGGATAAAAACATTTTCTTAAATGCATGGAAATTGGTATGTATTGTTTGTGGATATTTCTCCTAATACATGCATTTTTTTTGTACATAATTTTGCCTACTATATGGTTTTTGGCAGGCAATTTCCCTAATACAATGCATTTTAAATGTCATTTTCATGAATGTACACACTTTAGTCTGCACTTTACCCTAATATTTGCAGATTGATACACATTTTTACAACTGGAAACTCAACTGCAAAATTCGGAGAAGAGCAAATTTCAAAGGATAACTGAGTTTTAGTTTGTGTATTGGTTTGAAACTGCAAAATTAGGTTCAGTTCCCATTGAAACTCATAAGAACGTAAGAAGTGCCCTGCTGGATCAGACAAAGGGTCCATCTAGTCCAACACTCTGTTCACACAGTGGCCAACCAGCCATCGGCCAGGGATGAACAAGCAGGACATTGTGCAACAACACCCTCCCATCCATGTTCCCCAGCAACTGGTGCACACAGGCTTACTGCCTCGAATACTGGAGATAGCACACAACCACCAGGGCTAGTAGCCATTGATAGCCTTCGCCACCAGGAATTTATCTGAGCTTCGGCTATTGGGCGGTATAAAAATGTAATAAATAAAATAAATAAATAAATAAAATAAACCCCCTTTTAAAGCCATCCAAATTGGTGGCCAACACTACATCTTGTGGTAGTGAGTTCCATAGTTCAACTATGCGCTGTGTGAAGAAGTACATCCTTTTATTTGTCCTGGATCTCCCACCAAACACAAACCATCACATTTCTCCTCCATTCGGTGCCCATTCAAACACATGCTGAAGTGCAACAGAGGCAGCACATGCATGTGTCTCATGAGCAGAGAAGCCTATTTGGAAGCACATGCAAGGCCTACTACAGGGTCCAGTCTTGCTGCAGCCATCTCTCAGTGTGCTCACTTCTTCAGAGGTCTTTCTCAATAGTGCTATCAGTGTCATGCTAAGAGAAGGTGACTAAGAGCTCATCTACACCAAGCAGGATATTCCACTATGAAAGCGGTATATAAAAGACAGGAGCCACACTACTGCTTTATAGCAGTACTGAAGTGCACTGACAACTGTTGGGGCCCATTGAGACATACTATATACCTCTTTCATACTGCTATATGCTGGTTGGTGTGGCTCCTGCGTTTTATATAGCGCTTTCATAGTGGAATATCCTGTTGGTGTAGATGAGCTCTTAGTGAGACAGACAGAGCGGACCAGCAACATGCAAGCGTGACTGCCATTAGGGCACCAGCTTAGGAGTCTGCGGGTGCTCAGGGGGAATGGCGGAGCGGGGGAGCTGCAGCATCTCCCCACTGCCAGCATCTGCCACCTGAGGTGGCCCCCTTCACTCTGCAGAATGGTCAGGCTGGCCCCTACGTTTGGAGACTCCCTAGGAGACTCCTTGGGTGAATCATCTTCTGTGAGCCATGAGGATGATAGAGAAATTCCTTGGGTTATGTTGAGGGTGGATATCTAAAAATCTGAGATCGCAAGTGCATTTTCAAAATGTTATGTAAATTGTAATAGCTGGAGCCCTTCCAGTTCACTCATCCTTTGCATTTATTATCTTGAACATCCCTGTTTTGGCTAAAACCATCTTGCTTACCTACTTTTGGGCAGGTGGGAGGAATAGCAGATTAGTGTGGGCTGAACTTTGCTTTCTTGCAGAAATAGCTGCTGAGGCAGAGGATGAAAGTATGCTTCAAAATACACACACGATTTTTAATTTTTTTTTATTTAAAGTGTTACAGAAAAAACTGAGTACAAACAATCCCCTAACACTTAATATCAAACCAACAGTTATATAGAAATGTATAATACACAAAGAAGAAAAAAGAAAGCTTGATTGATACAACCACCAGGGGAAGGAAAGCTTAATTGAAATAAAAAGAAAAATTAAAAGAAAAAAAGAGTCAAAAGGGAAAAGAATATGTGTGTGTGCGTGCGTCCGCGCGTGCTGTATTCTTTCATTTGTTGTTACAATGTCCATATACTCAGAGCTGAAGCAGGCATACATTGTTGTACATCTGGTTATGATGCATATTGAATACGGCTATGCACAGACCCCCCGATCTGCTTCGCATCCCGATCCGCAACTTCCAGATCGGGTCTGCTCTGTGCCGATCCACCAATGGTCCGCTTCGCTTCACTGCGGAGCTCCGGATCCGAATCGGAGCTCCGCAGCAGCGGTGGCAGCACAAGGTAAGGCCCCCTCCCTCCTCCCCCTTACCTGTGTCCATCCACGGTCCGGCAGCGGCTTCAACTGAACCCGAGGACTCAAACAGGAAGACCAGCCTGGTCTTCTGGTTTGAGTCCTCGGGCTCAGTTGAAGCCTCTGCCGGACCGTGGACAGACGCAGGTAAGACCCTTCCCCCTGCCCCCTTACCTGGCTCTACCACCGTCGCCACATAGGTGGCGGTGGTAGGGCCAGGTAACCCCCCTCGCGCACACGACTTACCTGGTCCATCATGGCCCGTTGCCAGTTTTACTAGTGCCCATGGCTCAACCCAGAACTGTAGGCCCCACTGGGGGCCTACACTTCTGGGTTGCGCTGCGGGCTCTAGAGAAGCCAGAGACGAGCCGCGATGGACCAGGTAAGACCCCCCTCCCCCCTCCCCCCTTACCTGGCTCTGCTGCTGTGACCGCACGGGCGGCGCCAGCGCCAGCTAAGGCCCCCTTACCTTTTTTTCAGAGCTCCGGATCAAGGCGAAGGATCCGCCTTCATCTCGATCCGCTCCATGACGTTCCACTGCCCCCCCATCCTCTTCGCCTCCGCCTTAAGGGGAGGCAAAGCACCCCAATCCGCTTCTGCTTCTCCGATCCGAAGCAAAGCGGAGCACAGCCCTAATATTGAATGAATCTCTCCCACATGGCATCGAACAATGTTGATTCTGATTTTCCTTGAATATGAAGCAAGCCATAAGTTATTTTTTCTGATATTGCCAATGACCATATATTTCAATACCATGTCGTTAAGTTCAAATTGTCCAATTTTTTTCCATTGCTTGCATAATTGTCTGACGAGCAGCTGTCAACAGGAATATTATTAGGTCTTTACATTTCAATCCAGTATTAAGTCCTTTGTATATTGATAAAAAGAATTCTGGATCATATACAATTTTTTCTTTAGTAGTAACCATTATTTCTCTATGTACTGATCTAAAACACACACATGATCCTTGTTCCAGTTGCAGCGACTACAGCGTCCTGACTTCCTTGCTCAATTCTTTCTTTCCCACTGATATTATTTCCAGTCCTCCCTTTCCGGAGCGTCCCCCTCCTCCGGCTCTGTAACTCCTTGGGCGTCTCGGCTAAGCTCCATCGCCTACACCTGCTGAATGCTGATAGTGGCAGGAGCAGATAGCACTGGAGGGCAATGACTTTCCCTCCGTGTCAAAAAGAATCTAGCAGCCAGTGACTGCAAGTGCAGCACATCACCTTCACCTTCCTCTTGCCTGTAGACAGGGAATACTTTCCATTAGAAGAACAGCCCTATTTCCTAACCGTCAAGACCTTGATTGTGTGCTTGCATACCCAGCCTGGGTTAGTGACTGCTGTATGTCGAGAGGCACAGTTGCTGGCTGCACAGCACTGTTTTTGTTTGTGTTTGTTAATGAGTTTCCATCTTTCTTCATAGCCTGTCTCTTAGCTCACTGTGCTCTTCATAAAATTTTATGTAGTCATAAACTTTTTTTTATAGATTGTCCATTAAAAATGTCCAAAGCAGTGGCAATGGTGGAGAGGGGAGGAGGCACAGAAGGGACAGTGCATTCCTGGGTTCAGCGTTTGTTCCTCGCTGTAGGTTTCTGAAAGAGAAACAATGGTACAGTTCACGTTTATATCCCTACCCTAGGCAGATTTAGTCTGAAATATGTCCTATTGCTTTTGATGGTGCTAACTTTCAAGTAAGCATGCATGTTTAAGACTGCAGCCTCATTTTAATTTCATGATGATTAAAAAGAGAAGAATGTTCTTGAGTACGTGAAAGCTGTTTTTCCTTCAGGTAACTCTGGTGGTCCAGCAATGGGGGGTGGGGAGCTACATGTTTGTGGACTCTTGCCCAAAAGCAGGGGACAAAAGATAAAGATGCTATCTTTATAACAGAAACTCTGGGTGGATAAGACATTAAAAAAAGGCATGGTAGATCTTTCTTCTTAGGAGTAAACCTGGCTTCTTCCTAGTTTCCCAGTTTTCATGGCAGCTGTAAATTCTATCAAGGCAAACACTGGTCAGTATTCAGCATTGCCTCCCCTATGTTTCAGGTGGGCAGCCTGTCTTAAAAGATAGATAAACACATGGATAGATTGATAAACATAGAGATATATTTTGATGTGCCATGTGGGTGTGTGTGTTTACTCATACATTCATTTTTGTCTTGTTTTGAAAACAGTTACAAAAACTGCTGTGGGGATTGTAATGGGAGGGTTGTATCCTAGTGACATCATAGGCACTTGCCAATCAGCGTCACCCAGAGCCAGCTTCTGCTGTGAATTTGCAGATCCATTTTTTCCCCTCTGGAGTTTGGCCCTGGGCATCCATATTTTTTTCTGTAACATGCCTCTGGTAAAAGCAATTTGTCTGTTTCAGATGACAACATTTGTAATGGTATATTAGTATATCATAGCTGGCATGCCAAGGTATTTTGTATTTGATATTTGGAACTCAGTAATCTTTAACATTTCACTGTAGTTGATAGTAATGTAATATTATTTAGCATTTCAATATATGTGATTGAAATTAAATGCCATTTATTGCCTGACAGTATTTGGCAGATAACCTGCAATGAGTATCCAACATCATTTGGTAGTTGACAGGTAGTGCGAGCCTTAACCAACCTTTACATACTTTGGACTACAACTTGCAACATTCCTGGCTATTGGCTATGCTGCCTGGGGCTGATGGGAGTTGAAGTCCAAAGCATCTAGAGGCTACCAGGTTGGGGAAGACTGACTATGGAGATTTTGTTTTTGATGCCTGCCAGTGTCAAAATAATTAAGAATTGTTAACAACTCTACATGCAACCTTGTATTTGAAATTTTGCATCTAAAGTGGGGAATGTAGCACTGGAAATGTTGCCAAATCTCAAATATCTCTGAATATGCACAAAGAAAGAAAGAAAGAAAGAAAGAAAGAAAGAAAGAAAGAAAGAAAGAAAGAAAGAAAGAAAGCTAGCTATTGGAGGAAAGTCCAAAGTGCTGCAAATTTCAATTTACATACATAACTCCAGTATTCCTGATAACATTGCTCTAAATAAAAAGAACTTGCTTGTTAACTTAAATATGACAGATCTGGAGGGCGTCCCAGACTGCAGTGCATCTGGACCTGCACAAAAAATAAAGAAAGAATGGGAATACCAAGGGGAAAGAGATGCGTGGATACAAATTGCTTAGTAAATGGTTCCTTCTTGTGTAAAGCTTCGGCAAAGCTCTGGGTGTGTGCAGCTTGCTTTTCCAAGTGCCAATACCCTTGGTTTATCTTATCTCTAGGAATTTCATTCATTTCATTTGCATGGTTCCATTTTATGCATTTTTATTTTTAATTTTAATTGCGGGGTTGGGGGAAGCTATGGGCAAGAATGAGCCAAAATTCACTTTTAAACTCTCTTATTTCAATGGGAGAATTAAGCACTTGTTCAATGCATCTGAATTAGGGTCATAGCTGACCTCTCAGAAGCAGAATATGTGATTTCTCCATTTACTTTTCAATCCATTTACTAGTGCCTCTCCATGGTCCATTTATTCTCCACAGTAAAGGGACCCGTTGTTTTGTGATGTTTCAACACAAATACATATTTTATTGTAATATCGGTATATTTTTTGAAAGTTTCACTAAAAAGGCATTGAGGTCAGTTGGACCCCAGTTAAAATTAGGTGGGGGGGGAAATGAAAAACTGAAGGTATTATGTGGGGGGGGGGCGTCTAAAGAACCCTGTCATGGTTAACTCAGCCAGCAACATAGTAGCTACTTTATCCATTTGTGTCATCAATACACAGATGATGCCCAGCTCTCGCTCTCTCTCTCTCCTTTGAATCTGGAATGGTTGTGCAGGGGTTTTACCAGTGTCTGGAGGCATTAATAGGCTCGATGAAGACCAATACACTGATGCTGAATCCAAACAAGATGGAGGTGCTATGAGTCTGGAAATATTGTAGTTAATCTATTCTAGACAGAGTAGCACTCCACATGAAGAAACCTCTATGTAGCTTGGATGTACTCCTGGCTGGAAGCATATGTGAGGGGAGTGACTAGGGTCACTTTTGCCCAGCTATGGATGGTTCACCAAATATGAACCAGTGGCCAGTATGATGTAGTGGCTAAAGTGTCGGACTGGGAGTCAGGAGATCCGGGTTCTAGTCCCCACATGGCCATGGAAACCCACTGGGTGACTTTGGGCCAGTCTCAGCCCAACCCACCTCACAGGGTTGTTGTTTTGAGGATAAAATGGAGAGGAGGAGGAGGATTATGTTTATGCCGCCTTGGGTTCCTTGGAAGAAAAAGGTGGGATATAATTGCAATAAATAATATGGACTTCCCTGGTTTGAGATAACCTAACCTCAGTTCTCCATGCTCTGGTAATATCTCAGATAGATTACTGCAATGTGCTTTGTGGGGCTACCCTTGAAGATGACCCAGCAGCTTCAGCTAGTGTAGAATATGACAGCCCAGGTTCTGGTAGGACTAGCTAGGAGGGATCATATTACAGCTATCCTGAAAGCACTGCAGTGGCTGCCAATGAGCTACTGAGCTCAATTTAAAATCTTGTTTTTAGCATATAAAACATTTAACAATTTGGGACCCAGGAACCTGAGAGAGGGTCTCTCCCCTCCCCCATTATTAGCCAGCTAGGGCTCTCTATCTGCAGGAGATGCCTTGCTTGCCTTGCCCTCTATAAAGGAGATGAAGAGGGGGATGTGAGATAGGGAATTCTCAGAGGTGCCCCCCTGTTTGTGGTACTCCCTCCCAAGAGAAATGCCATTAGACCCCAGTGTGAATACTTCAAAGTATAACTTAAAGACTTTTTTAAAAAAAGAAATTACAATAGCAATTGGCTCCTTACTTGCTGGTTTGAGAATTTTTAGGTTTGATTATTAGTGCTGTTTTAAAAATATTGTGATAGTAGGATTATATTGTTGTTCTAGTGGTACTGCGTACATTCCTCCAAAAGGAGCTCTGTGCTCCTTTTAGAGGAAGGGATTGGTATAAGAATTTGAAATAAATAAATGTATGTGCCACGACACAGGCTCTGAACACCAGACCCGGCCGCGGCTACTCCCTGCTCAAGCCAAGCACCACCGCTTGATATGCCTGAGGCGAGGGACAAACACCGCCTTTCTCCAAACTATGTGGAGAAAGGGGTTAAATGGAGAAGGATTTCAATAATAAATTAAAGCGCTGTGAATTATATGTGCTGAGGTGAATTAATGTCAGAGTGGGTGCTAAATGTGTAAACTTCAGATGATAAATGCCAAGCAGACACGTGGGATTTTTGTGGTAGTTAAAAACAAAATAATTAAAATTTATTTTTAAAAGTTCACAAGCTTTGTTTCAAATAAAACATTTAAAAACCTTTTTGAAACCTTTCATCCAATCCTTTCACCCAGTCACATACACGCTTTCCTTTCTCTCACACAATCACTCTTGAGCTTTCTTTATTATCAGTATTGTTTAATATACATCAACTATGTGCACACCACACTCCAAAGACACCACTCTCTACTCTGAACCTCAAATTCTCCAGACCCCAAGTACTCCACACACCAAGAGCTAAAGCACTAGAGGCTAAAGCCTCTAAGAGTACCTAAAAGTCTCTCTCAAATCCCTTCAGTCATTCCCTTATATATCATTCCTCCCCCTCCCAAGACATTCTAACTCCACCCGCTCAGGTCAACATTCTAAACTCACCACAGACTTACCAATTCTGACATACATTAGGGAACTGACTTGTGGGGTGTAACACCACAGTATGCTTAAGATAAATTCAGATAAAGTGTTAAGCATTCTAGTAGTAGTAGTACCCCCAAGTGGTCTAAGTTGAAGGGCTCTGCATGACTCTGGGCTCTGTGAGACTCCATCGGAATTAACAACAGAGGGCCATTCCAGATCCAAAATACCACCCCTGTATACTTGTACTCATGTACTGTAAACAATTATCTTTGATGCACTTTCACTTTTTAAACATTAAATTGGAATCCTTGACAAATGCCATACAGCTCTCAAAGCAGTTAATAAGTTAAATATAACACAATGGCACATTCCTTAATTATACAATCAACTGTATTTTTAAACACAATAAACACTGAATAAAAACTTAAGAAAACTTAAAAATAATAATCCAATAACCAACGCATGTACTCAAATGAGCACGCATACACACAACACAGACTTTACTTGAAGGGTAGCAATATTCCAAGAAAATGAACAAAACATTGAGCTAAAACACATGTGTTGCCCACCCCACTTGTATGGAGAATGTCTGAAATTCCATTTATGATTATCACTCTTTATCCTTGATTCTCTAATCATGTCATTTTTTTTGGGAGATGATCAGAATAATATTTTCCTTATTAGGCTCTCCTCCCAATTGGGACCAGTTGTCCTGAGGCAAGATTTTCCTCAGGAAAAGTCTAGGCCTGACAATGAACCAATGTCTCCTTCAGTTGAGCTTTACGTAATGTCACAGGTGAGCCAGACACGTCTAAATTTCTCTCCTGCCTAGTCCCAGAACTAACCCACAGATGACTAATCTAGCAAGAATATTTTTCTGCTCTGTGAATCATGATACCTTGGTGAGATAGGAGAGCTCTAAGTTTATTTTTCCTCATAGTATAAAAGTTCAACTTCGTACAACATGACTCGCTGACTCTGGAATATTTTTGTAGATTTTTTGTGAACCGCCCAGAGAGCTCCGGCTATTGGGCGGTATAGAAATGAAATGAAATAAATAAATAAATAAATAAATAAATAAATAAATAAATTTTTATATATACCACCTGTCATGTAAAACAGGCAGAATGCTTTACCTGTGACTATCTCGGGCAGGATCTACATTACTACTTTAAAACGGTTTATAACAGTAGTGACAACTGTTGGGGCCCAGGATGCACTCCAGATACAGTTTTCAAACCATTTTCAAAGTGTCATGTTCTGCTTGGTATAGATCTGGCCTTGGACTGAGTAGGGGGTTGGACTGGATGACCTTAAAGACCCCTTTCAACTTTACCATTCTATGTAGGTAGTATTGGCTGCCAATTTTGTTTTGTTATTATATTTATATACCACCCTATAGCCAAAGCTATGGAATGGAAGCTTCAAATTCATGATCACTTCAGTTTCATAGGCTTCTTGTGTCTATTCTAGGGATGGGTAAATATGTGGTGTTCAAGCGTGTTGAGATTCTTAGACTCCTTCCTTGAAGCTTGTTTCACTTCATTTGTGCTCCTGATACAAGTGTCCTTCTTTTTTATGATTGGGGGAAATGCACTTTTTCTTTCTTTTTAATGTGTGGATATTGGCGCAAAGGCCAGGTCAAGCTGCATAGCATTTGGGGTTCGGTGCCACTAGTATGCTATCTCTCTTTTCTATCTAATTCCAGGGAAGCTGTTCTGATTTTCAATCAGTATCTGATGTCAGTAATGGACAGGATGAGGGAAAAGAAATTGAAGCTTAATCTAGGCAAGACAGAGGTGGTTTTGATCAGTGGAAAGGAACATCAGAGAATGGAGATTCAACCTGTGCTGGATGTGGTTACACTTCGCCTGAAGACTCAGGATTTCAATTTGGGTGTTTCCAGTGTTTTATGTGAAGACTTATGGAAGATGGCCTATATGGGTTTAATTTACATGGACACTGCAGTGTCCATGTAGTTAAGGACGGTGAGTATATTAATAATCATTCCCTCTTCATATAAAACACTGGAATCTCCAAACCACAAACCTGAGCATAACAGTCCGGTGCACCTCCTATAGAGCAAATCTGTATGCATAACCCTGTTTCCATCCAACTACTGCTAGCAAATAAAGGAAATAATTTGTGTGTTGTATTTTTAAGGAGGAAATCCATTTTAGCATGCAGTAGTTGCCTTCCAGTACCATCTTATGTTGTTGATTTCATCTGGTTTGTGTAATGTGAATATAAAGCTGACCTGAGCCAGAAGGCTCATTCCTATTACAAATGCCTCTCCTTGCCACTTCCACATTAACAGAAGAATCAGAAGACAGGCTCAAAAGCAGGGCTAGATAAATCTGTCAATTTTGGTTCCTTTTAGTTTATCTCCCCCCTACTCAAACTTAACATTCATGTCATCTTGAACTTTGAGAATTTTTCCATTCTTAAATGTGGTTCAACCCAAACTTTGAAAATTTCTTTGAAGGATTGCTTGAAAATTCATAAGCATTTGTGTGCACATTTCTCTGCACCCATGAATTTTAGACTTCTGCAAGGGGTTTTCCTAACATAATGCATATTCAAACATTACTTTCTATAATAAACACATTTTGGGAAGCAGTTTTCACTTGGAGAACTCCATTGCAAAATTCAGAAATGGACAAATTTTGAAGGATAACTGAGTTTCGGTTCATAGTGTTTCCGAAGTGCAAAACGAGGTATGTTCACATTAAAATGTGAACTGAATGCATTTCCATTCCTACTCAAAGATGATTTAAACCTGGCATGTGAAAATGCCCTAACTCACCTAGGGTGGATTACCCACTATAATTGCTGTTTAGGGATAATTTAGCAACTAACCAGATGTATACAGAGCCATTCTCATCAATATAGAAATCAAGGGGTGAAATCTTAATATGAGCAAAAGCCTCTTGGAAAGAGAATATTTTAACTCCTCGGACCTTCGTTTCCTCATTGGTTTCCAAACATTGGGGTCAATGCTGAGGACACACAGAGCCCAGATGCTAAACTGAGGATATCATCTTTTCAGGAGCTGCATCTGGGTCTTTGGCTGACTCTCCGGGCTGATCTGTTGGCAATCCTGGATTTGCCTGTGGGTCTGTCATCTGTCATATTGTTAGGCTGCTGACAGGCTGTCTCCGCGTGCCTTCCCTTCCTAGGCTGCCTTTGCTTTTCAGCTGCATTTGCTGCTACTGATTGTATTACAGGTTTAAGAACAAAAGAAAAGACAACACAGCCATGACCTGTCATAATAAGTTAAACTCAGGAAAGCTTTTCTATCCGATATAAATATAGGCATGTGGTACATATATATTATTAGACCGATTAAAAACACACATACCACCACCAGTATTTAGGAGGATTCCAGAAAGACCTCTTTTTTTCCCTTCTTTGCTTGATGGGGAACACTGATTTGTTTTTATATGGATTCAAATAGAATGCAGCCCAGTCAAAGGATAACACATTGTAAATCCAGTAAGTTCCAGGGAACAGGGGTTAACCACCTGCTTAACTATCTCTCACTAAAGTCAATGGAACTTTAATGTGGTTAAATTTGGATGGATTGCACTAATATCTCTGATTTGAAGGAATTACCTATCCTACAAATGTCTCTTATTTATTTCATTTTATTTTTTACTAGTTTAGCTGTCATGGCTTCCTCCACAGAATCCTGGGAACTATAGTTCACAAAGGTGTTCAGAACTCTTTTTAGAGAGCCCCTGTTTATCTCATGGAATATGGCAGCAAAAAGGACATTTGAACAGTAAAAGTGAGACTTAAAATAGTGCAATGTGGAGTGCTTGTGGTCACTGTTTCAACCAGCCAACCATGCCCTCTTCCAAAATACCTCTTCCAAAATTTGGCTCCTCTTCCTCCAGCTTTCTATTCCCACACATAAGAACTGAGCATTATCTGGGCACTGAGCATGTCCTCATTCAGCTGTTTTGGTATCTTCTGCACTTGGTAGGGGCGGTCTTCCTAAAGGTTTGTGTCTTTCTGTGTGTATACTTCTTGTAATTCTTGGGGACTCCACAAGCCTGTTGATACCATTCTCTCGTGCACGCATGGTGTTGTTTTGATTACATCAGGATCCTTACTTGTAGAATGAGTTTGTGAGCAGGATATTCCCTGTGCTGCTCTGTTATATGAGGTACTTTTTAAACTTACCAAATATAGCTTTTTAAATTCACCAAATATATTCTACACACACACAAACACACACACAGGTACAACCTATATTTAATATGTAGCAGAATTATTTTGGATAGCATCCTAATTCTCTATAATTAGATAGCACCCCAATTCTAAATATTCATCCTTAGGTATTTGCCTGTGATATCAGAGGAATGTCCATTTAACACCTGAGGTGCATTCCTGAAGCTGCAATCCTACATACTTGGGAGTAATTACCATTAAACACAATAGGATTTACTTCTGAGTAATTGTAAAACTTTTTGTAATTCAGAGGAATTTATCAACCAGTTTGTATGTGGGGTGGTGGTGGTAGTAGTCTGTGAACACTTTCTAAAATGATAACTTCAATATTAGATAGGTATACAAAATTTCATTTGATTTATTGCATTTCTATACTACCCAATAGGCGAAGCTCTCTGGGTGGTTTACAAAGATTCAAAAATCTTCAAAATACATACAAACATATAAACAAGCAGCACTCACACAGACACACATATATCTAAAACACTTTTTAAAATTTCATTGTGTGAATACCCCTTGAAAGTCCACCGGTAGATTGATGAAGATGTTAAATATGAATAATTTCCAAACTGTGCTTACTATGGATTTATCAGTTTCCAAAGGGGATTCAAACAATAGTTTCTGCTACTGTTTCCTCCAACAACAACAATGTATGGTGACTTTTAATCAAAAATGGGCAGCATTTCACACACTCTCACACACACATTTGCCTGCTGGAAGATCATGTTTGTGTGATGGGGGAACAGAAGGATATACTTTCTCCACCAGACGTAAAGCCATGAGAGATGCAAAATCATTCCATCCCGTTTGATTTCATTAATGTGGTATTTTCCAAGATTACACTATCAGGGCCTACACACAAATGGCTTTACTATCAGTTGGGACCCAGGCTAGTGTACTACCATGGACTCTGGGCTTTCAGGTCTTGGATCCCTTCAGGGAGGGTGAGGGGAATACAACATTAGCTTCTGCATTAGAGAGCTAACCAGGTGTCTGAATTGGCTAGGTCTTGTACCAATATTCAGTCTGGCCTTCTCCCCTTACCTTCTGTTGGCTCCATTTCAGGATCCCTTGGCTGGGGAACACAATGCACCCATGTTTGAATCTGTATATGGTTAACCCAGTCCTAGCCTGGATCTCATGCCTACACAACCCTTGCATAACACATTACTCTTATATAAGTGCCTTCCCCCACTCTCATTATGTAAAGAAGTGTGGCCAGGTGAACTATTTTACAGAAGATAATCCTCTATTTTGGAGAGCTGGCAGGGGGCATTCCTTTATTTGAAGGTGTCCTCTCATAGGCTGTTTAGTCCAAGTCTGGTTTAAACTAGGGGTGTGCACGGACCCCCCCGCTCCGCTTCACTTGCAGATCTGCCATTTTCAGAGCGGGCCGCTTCACCCCGCCCCCGCTCCGCCCACTTCCTCTCCGCTCCGCTCGGAGCTCCGGATCCGGATCGGAGCTCCGTTTTCCCCCCATAGGGTTGCATTGAAAGCTAAAAAATTATACAACGTTTTTTCTGTTCAAGTTAGAAACCTCAAACTTGGCACCATGAAAGCTTATCTACGTGTCCACACGCATGCCAAGTTTCAAGCAAATCCCATCATCCCCTGATTTTTGGCGAATTTTTGAAAATCGGGCACCCCATTCAGACCCCTTGGGATAGCTCCGTCAATTTGCACGTTAGAAACCTCAAACTCGGCACCAGGATAGCTTATCCATGTGTCCACATGGATGCCCAGACTCAAGGCAGTCCCATCATCCCCTGATTTTTGGCGCGGCTCTAACCTCTAACGCACCACCCATAACCCTAATTCACACCCCTTTCGATAGCTCCGTCAATTTGCACGTTAGAAACCTCAGACTCGACACCATGATAGCTTATCCATGTGTCCATGTATAAGAATATAATAATATGTTTAAGAATATTACTAAATGTAGGGAAATGGGACAAGAAGTGTGTGTATGCTTTCCCCAAAATGCTCAATCTGTGGCTGTTGCACTACACAAAAGCAGTGCACGCAATCAGGCTTTAAGAGAGGGGAGGGGGGAAATGAACCAAACAAACAAACACACACTCCAAAATTTAAAAATAAAGTTTATATTAAATCAAAGTAAGGGAAAAACACAGAGCAAACTAAGCAAAAAGTCAGAAAGAAGCAAACAAACACACGCGCCAAGCTAAAATCCTAATCTATTTCCAAAGTACACAGCAGCAGCTAACGAACGCTAAACCCACAAGACGCTGAGAGCTCAAAGATCTCAGGATGACTCTGCCTTAGTCCCCCCCCCTCGAACGCTGGGATTGGAGGATGCTTCATGAGGAGATCAATTCTCATCAGGATTGGGAGTTGAATGTGCCTGTCATCGCTTCAAAAACAAAACAAAACCCCAAACCGTTTGTTGACCCGATTTTTAAAAAATTCTAGCACGCGACCCGCACGACGTAGAGAGGTGAGAGTAGTCTCCAAATGACCCCCATCCACGACTCTCTGTGCACAAGAATTTTCAGAACGATAGCTTAAACCCCCCCCAGTTATCCCTGATTCTTTCCCGCAATGCAATTCTATGGGCGAAAAGCCGAAAACCGCCGTTTGAGCCGCGCTGTCCCTGTTTGTTGACCCGATTTGTAAAAAAATCTAGCACGCGACCCGCACGACGCAGAGAGGTGAGAGTAGTCTCAAAATGACCCCCATCCACGACTCTCTGTGCACAAGAATTTCCAGAACGATAGCTTCAAAAACAACCCAGTTATCCATGATTATTTCCCACAATGCAATCCTATGGCGAAATGTTTTCAAGATGGCGATCGGAGCGCTCTGCCTGAAAGAGGAGCTCCGAAAAATGGCCACTTCTCTTCGCCTTGCTTCTAGGGGTCCGCGGTCTGCTTCTACTCCGCCTCTGGGTAAGGCCAATCCGCTACTGCTTCTCCGCTCCTAATCGGAGCGGAGCACATGCCTAGTTTAAACCCAAAGAACCAAAAGAAGGGAGAATACAGGCCTTGAAGTTCCCCATCAACAATCATCACTCAGACTAAGCAGGTAGACAGATCACCTGGTCAGTCTTCTGAACTATGGTGAGATGTATTGTTTTCCTTTTTAAATTATAATTATTTCTAAATTTGCACCTATACATATACATTTGTATTTGCTCTTTTGTCTTCTTTTTTTGGTCATGCAAGTGCTTTTTTTTTTTTTTTTTGGCACTGCATAAGAGAAAACCCTAGAAAAGGATGATGGATCTATAAACTACCCCCAAATTTGAAATTGGGATCACCCCGCTTTCAGAAAACCTCAGAAACCTGGTCCACAGAAAGCAGCGTTGCTACCAAGGCCTTTGTGAATGAGTTAAACACTATCTTTACATTGTATGAGAAATTTGCTCCCGTTTGTTTTTGATCAGGAAATACCCAGTTTGCACCTCCCAGACTGAACACAGACTTGAACATAATCTGCACTGAAAAGTCTATACTTTTCAAGCTTTTAATATGATTCAAGGATAACCCCCACCCCCACCCCCCAAAAAATGCATTCAACAGCATGTCTGCTTCTGAAAAATGCTCATGAAAAATGCACATAAAAATGTGTTCTTAGGGAAAATGTACACAAGCACAATTCAATCAATGGTAGAAGAATGCGGACAGTTCAAAGATGCACACAACTGATGCATGACAAACGAATGTTCATACAAAAAGAAAAAATTGCTGCAGTCTCACACAGACATGAGATGGAATTAGCTTCAAAGCGGAATTTGGAGAACTCCAATTAACTCGAATTTTGCTTGGACGCACATCCCTAATTGTCTTGGTGATTCCAGCACATTGTGAAAGCAACGGCAGGTAGAGGTTTGTCTGAAAAGCAACCTTAATATTTTATCGAAACTGGCTCATGATATTGCTACAAAGTGAAGTTGTCACTTAAAAGGCTGCTGGCTTGGTGGTGTGTGTGTATGTTTGCTTGTAGCTGTGCTATACTTGCTATTAATTGGGATATTTTCATTTTCCACATACACCTGGCAGACTCTGGCGTGTACAATTACTGCTTAGCAGGGGAGCTGTGGGGAGCTTTTTGAGCAGACTGTAATTTATCATGAGTTTTCTCATCCCTGCTTCCTTGGCACATAATAATTTGAGGGAAATAGTTAAAATATTAAAGAAGGGAGGGAAAACAAATCTCTGTTAACATGCCCAGTGGTGAGAGAAAATTACGGGTTTCATTGTGTATGCTGCACCATCTGCCTCCACGCAGAGCTTAACCTGGAGGCTCCCCCAAGGGAAATAGCTGTGGATAAGTTATTCAATTAGAACAGCATTATTGGGCAGCTACCTTGGAGAATTGGGCTGATGATGCTGTGATTATCCTCCTCTGCATTCCTCCATGTCCCAGACAGGCTGCAAAGCTATTCAACTTCCTTAAGTGTTCACTCAGCTATAGAGCAGGTGAGCAACTGAAAAGGGGGCAATCAGGGGGTGCCTTGGAGGAAATCGGTTGCAAATGAACTTTCCTTGCTTTAAACACAGAGCCCAAATATTCTGAGCCCAATTGCATTGTTTCACTCATTGCAGGGTCCAGTTGTGGTAAGGCTGCTGAAAATAGGCTGCTGAAAGGGGAAGAGGGTGGTGGATTTAATTGTGTGCATTTAATCTGTAACTCTATACCTCAGAATTCAAGCAGTGAAATATTACTCATTCAGTTTGACTTAGATCACATCTACACCAAGCAGGATAAAGCACTATGAAAGCAGTACTGTATTTCTTCGATTGTAAGACGCACACTAATTTCAGTACCACCAACAGAAAAAAAAACCCCTAAGACACACCCGCGATTCTAAGATGCACCCCATTTTTAGAGATGTTTATATGGGGGGAAAAATGTGTCTTAGAATTGAAGAAATACGGTATATAAGAGGCAGGAGCCACACTACTGAAGTGCGGTACTGAAGTGCACTGACAACTGTTGGGGCCCATTGACACATACCATATACAGATTTCATAGCACTATATCTTGCTTGGTGTAGACCTGGCCATAGTTACGTGGATCTGACCCTTTGTGTGGCTTAAAAGCTGCAGAGTGTGTCCTTTTATATGCGGCATTCAGCTCTTTAATACATTAATTGTACTAATTTAAAAATGTATAAACCTGCTTTACCCTGTGCTCAAGGCAAACAATTTGAATAACAAACTTGCCAAATGTACAGAATTGCTCCCTTCCCCTAAAACCAGTCGCACTCCACACAAAAGTAAAAGCCAGCAGAAAACAACATTTTATGCCCCCAAAGCTAATTTGAAATGAGACGCTTTGCATTTTTGCACCTCATTTTGGCAGCTGTAAAGGCCCCAAAGGTGCTCCCCCAAAAAGGCATCTCCCTGGCAAAGTCTCTCATAGCAAAGTCAAAACTGATTTAGTTAACCATATCCACTAAAGAAAATGCACATGTACGAGTAGGAAATGTTATCGGTGGCCAACCGAATTTGCTGTGCGGGACCCAGGAGGTCAATACCTAGTGAGATGGCTGCCTTGGTATGCATCTCCCCTTCTTGGATAATGTAGAAACATAATCTGGTGGTCTAAACATGGGTGGCTGGGGGTTGGTCAACAGAGCTACTTGAAATAGTTCTGACAACATTTGTGCCTTAACTATAAACTTCAGACTAGAAAACAAAGCCAGTACTGTTATTTCCAAAAATTAAATCAGCAAACTTCTGAAAACTCAATCTTCTTTCTCCCATTGCTTATTAGGACCATTTGTAAAGACTCTGTTAACCTCAGGAACTTTACGGCTAGACACCAGGATTATGGGCTAATCTGCACCTACAACCCTTTTGCAATGGAGGAGGGATAATTGTGAGGTTTCCCAATTCCAGGATCTTCCCTCACGGGTCACACATGAGGGAGGTTTCCCCACAAGTAAATGAGTGCCATTGCAGGAGCACGTGCAGTGATTCCGAATGGGTGTTGGGAGAAGTGGGTGAGACTGGACAGAGTAGTACAGAGCATGGATATATATTTTTAATAACTCCTCTGAGATGAGCACCAGTGCAGACACACAGCAATGCAGGGGGGTGGGTAGGTACTGTGTCAAAAATGTGCTCCTGTGCATTGATACATTTATGTAAAAAGAAGAAGAAGAAACACTCGGTGATGCAACACGCCAATCCCCATGCACACGCCCCTCACAGTGTATTGGCTGTTCGCAGTGCTAGGAGCTCGGGGACCACAATATCTGATGGAACGCCTCTCCTGACATGAACCTACCCATACACTACGCTCAACATCTAAGGTCCTCCTCCAGGTGCCTACCCTGAGGGAAGCTCAGAGAATGGCAACAAGGAGAGGGCCTTTTCAGTGGTGGCCCCTCAATTATGGAATGATCTCCCCAACGAGGCTCGCCTGGTGCCAACATGGTTATCTTTGGGGTGCCAGGTCAGACTTTTCTCTTCTCTCAGGCATTTTACAGCATAGGCTGAGTTTTTTTAACTGACCCCAGAATAGTTGTTTTAAATGGATACTGTCTGTTTTTGTTTGTATTTTATGCTTTTTATGGTTTTAAATTCTGTATATTTGTTTTTAATGTTCACTGTTTTAAACTTTTGTAAAAACAGAGAACTTCGGCTATGCAGCGGTATATAAATTTAAATAATAATAATAATAATAATAATAATAATAATAATAATAATAATAATAATCAGCAACAGCTTCATGAAGGGGGGCACAAGGAGTACTTGAAACAGCCTTATGGACTTCTTCTAAATATTAGGATTTTCCATTTCTTGTTGAGGGGAGTGACATCTATTTACTCCTATTTTGAGGAATTTTCAAGTCAGCCCCCATGTTTTATAAATAGCTCTGAGTACTGATTAATCTGGTACACTGACCATTGAGGAAGACGTGTCGAAACGCATCTGGCCAAGCCAAACAAGTTTGCTGAGCACTTTTCTTTTTGTACCATTTCAATTGTGTGATTACACTATTGATTCTGTTAATATAAGTGCTCTTTACAATCTGCTTTTATTAGTGTATTAAACCTTGTTTATTGTTCACACCCTTAACTTTTTTGTTATCAATTGTATTGTTTTTCAGTTAAGGTTAGCACTTTTTTGTTGTGCCTCTAGACAGCGTATCCATATTTTCAGCACTTTCTTTAAACTTTGGGCTATTCCAGTTTCTTGTTTTACTAAAACATTGTCCCATGGGAGGGCTGTAGGATTTTTTGGATTCCTGGTCCCTCCCCCTTGTAGCCAGCATGGGGAGAACAACACCAACTGGCTGTAGGAGCTTGCAAACATCAGCTTGTAAGGAGGGAAAGGGGTCATTCCCACGGTAGGGGAAGGGAGGAGAGGGGGCAGTTTATGCCATATCCCCAGCCCTCCCCAGTCTCCAGCTTTCTCCCTATACAGACAAAAAAGGGGCAAAAATGCACATCCCACTCTGCATTGGATACTCAAGAGTGTTACAAGTACCCTGGGTGGATCTTATAGGATTGTACACTTAGTCCTACTAATTATGATAGTAGAACTGTCTTGCCAGGTAAATGTGTTTTCGGTTACAAGTTTGAATACCATTTTACTCAGAACTGATATTTATTGTAATCAGTAGACTAGAGATATTTTTTAAGTATGGCCATCTATTAAACACAGACATACAAAAAAGCAAACAAAAAACCCTTACAGTTTAACTTTGCTCCACTTTGCCTGGATCATGCTTCATAAGCTGCCAAGTTAAACATGTAAAGAACAAGCAAACTTGGAGGAGAGCTACACTAGTATATGAAACATTGTTTTTACAGTCATTGAACGTTTTGTTTTTGAACGACTTAAAACGTAGCAGTTTTTAAAACGTTTACTTACTTTTCTCTTTCCGTGGGAAAGCATTCCTTTTGGCCACACTGTTCTTTTTCCCCATCTGCCAATTTCCCCTCCCACTTCTTCTTCTCTCCGAGAATCCTCCACTTACAAACAATCCAGCAAGCAGCCTCCTAAAAGTGAAACTAATAGTGTCTGCAAAAAAGAGGCTTGAAAGAAAACAATGGCTCCAACTTTGGGCGTGGAAATTACATAAACATGCCCCCCAGGAATGCGATTGGCTAATTAAGAACTACAGGAAACCCATTTAATACAATGAAATCGTCCCCATCATACCAAATAGAATGACTTATTTCAGAGAAGTTTAAAATAAAAACCGGAGAACAGACAATAATAAAACGTCACAAACTGAACGTCATGTGGCAAAACACTATCAAACGCACACTTAAAAATGGTAAGACACATTCTAACTTGAGTAGTGTAGATCCCCTCTTGGTCAGCTCAATGGTCTGACTACTACCTCAATTTATCTTTCTTAATTGTGGCCAGCATTTCTTTATTTAATAGATTTATACTTACCATATCTGTATATCTATCTATAAGCAGTACTTCATGAGAAGCCATGCACAACTTTCCAGATGTCAGTATTTGACCTAAGTAATTTCCTCCGATTTTCCACCCAGAAAGGAGATGATCAAACTCCATGAGAGTTAGAACAGGGATTGCTGAATTGGACAAGTTGAGCACACTAGTCCAAAACTCAGTGCAGAGAAATAATGTCTATCAAAGCTAGAATCTCCTATTCCCTTTTTTACAGAGATGACGAAAACCTCCCAGGAGGAAGTCCATGAGGGTGGTGAGTTGCCCAGCAAGCTTGGTGAAAAGCTACTTTTGTCATGATCAAGCCTAAGAGATCATTATCTCCTTTTTTGCCCCCAGTCCTGTTCAGGAATTTAGAGACATATTCCAGTCCTAGTAGAGTATCCAAAAAAGTGCTGAACTGGCAAAGAAGTAAAGCATCTGTGTTTGTCAACTTTAACGAATGAATAATATAAGGAAGTCATAAAAAGCCAGAGAAAGAACCTGACTGAAATTTTGGCATGAGCTTGGCCTAGGGGAAAAGTAACAGATTTCAGGTGGACTAAATCCAAGCAAAATAATTTGGGCTTATTTCATATATATATATATATATATATATATATATATATATATATATATATATATATATTCCTTCAGGATATTTAATACTGTTTCCCCTTCCAGAACTATTTTTAGTAAATGATAAAATATTCTGTCTCTTAAAAATATATATATGCAGCAGCACAGCATGAATGTTACTCCATATTTACAAGAGTTGCTGTAACTGGCATTTCACACAATCAAACAACTACACTGAGCCAGAGAAATGGAACCCTAAGCAACTTACCTTTCAGTCAGCCCCATTGAAAATATCAACAGAAAGTTGGTTGTGCTCAGATCTTGTTGAAACCAATGGGTTTAATCCAGCCATCCTTTGAAGTCTGCAGTCCTAAGACACTTACCAGGGAGGACGGGGACTTCTGCTTAGGCGTACACTTCACTGGTCATTGATTTCCATGGGAGAACTTTAAGAATGTGTTTAGCTCTTAGGGGTACGCATATATTAGACTCGAGCAGTTGACTTTGGGAGCATTCAGGCTGCCTCTGAAGCAAAGCAACTCTTGTCCGAAGCAGTCGGAAGGGAGTCATCTGTTTCCCAACCTTTGGATCCACTTTGTAGGGTGGTTAGTTTCACTTTTGTTGAAACTGACTCTCTCTGTGTGTTTGGGTGTGTGTTCCCTGCATGTGATGATGCTTCAAGAGCATGTTGCTACTTCAGTGGTTCATAATATTTGAACCAAGTTTAAAGGACAGCTAATCCATCATACACAAAGACATCACAGGGCTCGATTTAGTATTGCTTTAGAGAGTGATTTGTTTAGAACGGAATAATCTTAGGCAGCTTTTGAGGGATTAGCTCAGTGTGTGTGTGTGTGTGTGTGTGTGTGTGTGTGTGTGTATGCAGTAGCAAATAAATCCTTTTAAGCAATAACAATGGCTTGAGATGGCTTCAAACGTTCATCTGAAGTGATGACAGAGGGAGAGACCAGCGCTTCTTCCGTGGTTGCTTCTGGGTTTCATGCAAAGTGGAGAGATAAACAGAGTAGAGAGAACATGGCCACAGCCAGAAGGAGCAACAGATGCATGAGTAAAGCATGCCAAATTAAGGTGCCAACTTTGTATTTCAAAAGTACTGGGTCTCTCCTGGGCAGGAGCTACACTACTGCTTTATAATGGTTTATAACAGTATTGACAATTGTTAGGGCCCATGATGCATTTCATATACCATTTTCAAATCGTTTTCAAAATGCTATATCCTGCTTGGTGTAGATCTGGCCCTGAGCTAGATATTGACATGTATCTGTTACTTTGAAGGAAGTAAACTCTCACACAGGAAAAGGAACACGGACTTGCAGCTAAGAATGCATAGACTTGTAATTGTTAGACCAATACACAGAGCCCATGTTTGGTCTCAATAGAACTTTTTTCCTCCTCCTAGGGCAGAAGTGGGAGCTCCCCATAAAAACCAATAGAGAAATTCAGTATTTTATTGCAGCTGTGATTGGACTCCTCCAGAATAGTGCAGCTATGTCATTTTAGACCCTGGACTTAATAATACAGCCTTACTGGGCAGGGATGGTGTGGGGTCATGTTGGATGGTCATGTGTATTACTTCCATCGTGAAGCACTCAACTAACATTTCTCTTCTCGGCCCCCCTCCACCCCCAAAAGTCTGCCAGTCCTGGATTGCTGTTTTTAAAATACTTTTGAACATGTGCATTTTGCATTTTAAAGTCTCTAAGCACTGTGATGACTACAGAAATAAAATGTAGTTTGCTTCCGCTGTCCACATCACCTGCCACTCTCTGGGTGGTCATTTGGGGACCACCCTGGACTTTGACGCCAAGATTCATCCCTGGCTTCACCGCTGCATGCCCCCCCCCAAGATAGTAGCAGAAAGACAAGACAGTTCTGACTCAGTGTGGTATGGAGAGTGAGGGAGAAGTAGCATTTTTAGACATTCAAAGGAACAGTGTACCTGCATACAAGTCAATGAACATGACTTCTGCATACAACTATGTCCAGGATTTGAGGACAATTTAAGGGTGTTTTGTAAAGGGGAGTTTTGGTAGGCTGAAAATCCAGACCAAGTTCAATTCCTCCCCTGAAGTATTGACAATGGAACACACTGGAAGGCTTTCAAAAGCCGCCCCCACAACTGCTCCCTCAAGCACACAGCCATCCCCTACAAGAAATTAGGGGATACCGGATAGCATACTCAAGCATTTAATTTATCTCTGTGTTAGACTCATGCAGGACAGCAGACTTCTCCTTTGACATGGAATTTTCCTGTAACACTTTGCTAGGGACAAAAGGATGATGCCACTTTAAGAAAGTCAACAGAGCAGAAGGCTCCTGCGAACACGTGTGCTTTGTTCTGGGTATGGATAGGGCCATTTGACTTACATCTCTATTACTCGGGAGATTCTTTTTCTAAATGTTGGTGTTGGCCCAAATAGATCCAGCCCGAGGCATTGTGCAGCTGTTTCATCTTTTTTCTCTTTGACAACTTTTCTGTGTTAAGAAAATACCTGGAAGAAGCACTAAGAAAACATGGAAGGCTCAGGAGTAGAAGGTATGCGGATCTACACTTTAGCTTATATCGATATTTCTTCCCTTTGTAATGTTGTAGATACTATCGCTAATTTGTATTCCGTGGCTCAGTAGCGTTACTTACCTTTTCTTGTTACGTTGTTGCAGAGCACACTGTTCGTTGCCCTGTTGTCTGTGTTCCTTCTTCTTCTTGTTTCTGTGATCCTTCCAATTCCTAGACTCTCCTTTCCCTGCACCTCCCACTTCTGTTTTTTTGTATTTTCTGCACTTCTCTAGGTAACATTCCCTTATGCTCATGCTCTGAATTTCAAATCTTTGTGGTGGGAGTTCTTCGGAAAGTAGTGGATTGCGGATTGACGAAGTTGTCTTATTGTCTATTGAGGATAGTGTAGGGATGCCTGGTGAATGAAATGTGATCAATATTTCTTTTCTTTTCTTTTTTGGACATTATTTCTGTGGCATTACATGCCTTGGAGATGGCGATTTTTAAAAATGCGCATATGCACAAAACTGCTTTTTAAAATAATTTATTTAATATTATAAAATAAGGATGCTTGCCAGTGTTTGCAAATGCAACTTTTATTTTTTATTATTATTATTATTATTATTAATAATAATAATAATAACCTTTATTTTAAAAAATTCATAGGTTTTGGATGATTTTGAACAGATGGATTCAAACGGATTCAAACACTGTTTTGCTGTGGTAGATGGAACTCATATACCAATCAGGTGCATAGAGGAAGTTACATCAGACAGGAAGCCCAGTGGGATCATGTGACAGTCATTTCACAGTGACACAGAAGACACCGTAACAACAGAGCACATTGAAAGCAGTATAACGAAGCAGAATGTTACAACGAAAGGTAAAACGGTGCAGAACCAAAATGTATAATGTTTTAATGAACGAATCACGTGACCACTGACATCATCCAGGGCTATCTATAACATTACAGCTACAGTAGTGTCGAGTCAGCCGGTGATGATGTCTGGAAGCACCCCAAATACAAAGAACTATGGTCCTGACTCCTGACCATCTGCATGTGCTTCTTCATATTGCCTTAATCTGGTACTCAGCTTCTGCTTGGTTCTACTACAGCACACTAAACCAATAAAATAGCTTGACTGTTGTACTCTAGGTTGTATAGCCCATAATCCATGTGGGTTGGTAAAGACCCACTGCGTCGAATCCAGAATAAGTCATACATAAAGTAAACCCATTTAAATCAATGGGACTTAAGTTTGTCATAAGAAACAATGAGTCTGCTTTAAGAATGTCTGGATCCAACCTACTGAAAATCAAGCTACACTGTGCTATGTGTGGAGGAATGTCAGAGCATGAAAATTGGAATCCTTAAAGATCTGATGTCATCCTTGGAAAAGGAAAAGTTTATGTGCGGTGCAGAGGTGCCAAGTGGTTAATCTTCCAAAACTTTAGCAATGTTAGACAGGAACTTATTAACAGTCTCCATCTCCCACATAATGACAAATACAGTGAAGTGCTGGAATTGTTTGCACAGACATTACACTTCTGTTTATCTGCTGCTTCTGAGTTTGTATGGAATACATTGACTTTCTGTTTGCCACATCAAAACACGTGGAAAAAATGGCTAATAATTTCAGCTTAGTGGGGATCTGGGTTTACTAAGGAAGTGTGATGTGCTATTAAGACTAAAGTAGAAAGGACCAGTTATGAAGTTTATGTATTTTACACTTTAGATGAGATGTCTGTAAAAAAACCAAAAAAAAAAAAAAAACCCAGATTGATTGGAATAGCAAAGAATTTGTGGGGATTGCAAATTTGGGCAAAGGATTTGCTCTGAAGAAGCTAAAACCAGCAAAATGTTGGTAATAATGGCAGTAGGAATTAACATGAAATGGAAAAACCGATAGGTCTCAGCTCAAAAGAACAGGGTTCCTTACCGATGCATGCAATCTCTCTACCCCACAATGTGAATGCTCATTCTGTCACAGTTTCTTTGATAGGTTATCAAGTAATGCTGTAATGGCTAGAAAGTTGGGTGCTGACCTTTCCTTGATGCATGTGAAATGTTTGTTTACTCCTCTCCCCTGTGGGGATGAGGAATTGGATGCCTGACATATTATGAAACTACCAAGGAATGTCCTGGATCAAGCCAAGTGAAGGTAAAACTGGTCATTGGAAAGTCACAGAGCTCTGTTACAAATAGAAAGTTTGCATCTTGGAAATAAAATGACCAAATCGCATGTTAATTTTTCAAATAAAAAAAAATGAATTCTGTTTGGGGCACATTGAAACTCAGGGGTCTCAATGTGCTCCAAACCTCAGCTACAGGAATGGGTCATACAGACCCAATAAGAGGTATCCTCAAATTTCTGCCCTATTTTCAGGAAGTTCTCCTATAAATGGTAGCTTCCTACTCTGCACCCCCTTTTCTATGTGTGTGAATTTAATAATAATAATAATAATAATAATAATAATAATAATGATAATGATTTTATTTCTTACCCACCTCTCTGTTTGGATTGAGACAGAGAACAACAATAAGTATACAATACATAAAACTGAATTAAAAACATAGTATACATTATTAAAACATCCTAAAAACATCCTAAAATCCCACTGGATAGGTCTGCTGGAATTTGATCTAGCTTTAGACTGTATTTGGTCACAGTCCCAGACACTTAATCCAACTTCCCCTGGTCAACTAGTGAGAAGAATTGTGGCAAGGACTGTTTTTCTTTGAGCAAGCTTCCAATTCATCCCACTGCTATCAAGACAAATTCTCCTGGAGAAATTGCCTTGACAAGCAATGTGTTTTGGAACCTTGTTCTGCACAATAAATTTCTAGAAGAGCAAA
This sequence comes from Elgaria multicarinata webbii, assembly GCF_023053635.1. Taxonomy (NCBI): domain Eukaryota; kingdom Metazoa; phylum Chordata; class Lepidosauria; order Squamata; family Anguidae; genus Elgaria; species Elgaria multicarinata. Next base: position 20,988,119 of record NC_086175.1, on the reverse strand, counting down.
CAAGAGGAAGCACACAAAGGACCAGAAATTGAGGTGAATGTGTTTTGAGCTTAGGTTACCTCCTTCTTCCGTCCCCTTTTGTTAATGTTACTGAGCAGTAGGATTAGTCTGATCACACTACCCCCTTGTTAGAATAAATCTCCCTCCAATCCTTTCTTTTCTCCCCACTATTACAAGCTCACCCCAAACCTTTTTATTCCCTTCCTGAGTCTGTTAGGAACTTTTGATTTACTTAATCCTCGCCTCTCAATCTCCTCAAGCTCTGAAGTCCATCCGGACTGTATGTGGCCTAGCTTTAAGCACCTTGCCCTCAGATTCAGTTGCCAAGAATACTACACTTTGGTTCTCTCTGCATCCACTGACAGTTTCTTGTCTGTTTCTACATCTCCTGAGGGTTTCTAGCATATATATTTTTGTTTTGTTTTTTGCTTATTTTCAGTCATTAAGGCTCTACCAAGTTAACTTCCCCAATTAATGAGTGTATATTTAAAATTCTTGCTTGTTTTTAATAAATTCCACTGTTGTTGAAGAAGCTACTCTCTATGTCTGTGTGTGTGTGTGTGTGTGTGTGTGAGAGAGAGAGAGAGAGAGAGAGAGATTAGGTTCCTCCTGCTACTGCCAGACACTCTATTGTCAAAGTTAAAAGGCCCTTAACCAATGCGTAACTTGAGAACATTCACGAGTTTGTACACATATCTGGAGGAGCAGATTCGGTAACCCACTGTTGCTAGGAGACTTGGGCAGGATCTACACTACTGCTTTAAAATGGTTTATAACAGTAGTGACAACTGTTGGGGCCCAGGACACACTCCCTATACACTCTTCAAAACGTTTTCAAAGTGTTATATCCTGCTTGGTGTAGATTTGGCCCAGATGGGCACACTGTCTTGAACGCTGCTATGATTGACTGTGTCCTTGCTTACATAGGTATAGTACTTCCTCTTACTAAAATTGCAAGCAATGTTGTTACATATGAAGCAGGCTATGTTGCTAAGAGTGCAGAGGGTGCAGTCAGATGTGCTGAGTGCAGGTCAAGTCCTGCCACTTCTTGTGTTACACAGTACAATGACTTCATTGATAATAAAAAAATTAGGTGGTCTTACTATTCCCTCAAGGGATTAGATCATTGTGATTATCTATCAATCTCAGCTCATATCTGATGATGTGGAGAAATGAGGCAGTATCCAACACTGCTGCTTCGCTTACACCATTGATGTAGTGCTTGAGTAAGCGACTTCTAGCACAACACCAATAGCGTATGCTGGAGTGACAGATTTTCCCAGAAATCCCAGCACTCTAGTGTATACTATGGGCATTGTGCTGGAGGTTGCTTAATGGTATAAGCGGATTGGCAGTGTTGGATACTGCCCATAATATAGGTTGGATGTGACTCCCCACTGCCTCTACAATATAGGGGGTTAACTCTGGATTACTCTGCTGGATTATGTATACTACTCTCCCACTCTCATTCCTACTCCCAACTTTCAATGTAGAAACAACAGTACTAGACTACATTGCAGGGTTATTGTATACTGCACTCTAAGACCCACCTTCCCCAATCTGGAATAATGGGGATAATGTATTGGAATTTGCATCAACAGGACTATTTTAAAATGTTAACCTTGCTGACTGTTTTTATGTGGCATTAAGATTTTAATTCTCGTGTTTGTTGTGATTGTTCTGTTTTGTAATACTTAGTAGGCATGATTAGGAGCGGAGAAGCAGTAGCGAATTGGCCTGCTCCGCCTTACCCAGAGGCGGAGTAGAAGCGGACCGCAGACCCCTAGAAGCAAGGCGAAGAGAAGCGGCCATTTTTCGGAGCTCCTCTTTCAGGCGGAGCGCTCCGATCGCCATCTTGAAAACATTTCACCCATAGGATTGCATTGCGGGAAATAATCGCGGATAACTGGGTTGTTTTTGAAGCTATCGTTCTGAAAATTCTTGTGCTCAGAGAGTCGTGGATGGGGGTCATTTTGAGATTACTCTCACCTCTCTGCGTCGTGCGGGTCGCGTGCTAGAAATTTTTAAAAATCGGGTAAAAAAACGGACAGCGCGGGTCAAATGGCGGTTTTGGCCCATAGGATTGCATTGAGGAAAAGAATTGGGGATAACTGGGTTGATTTTTAAGCTATCATTCTGAAAATTCTTGTGCACAGAGTCGTGGATGGGGGTCATTTTGAGACTACTCTCTCTGCGTGGTGCGGGTCGCGCGCTAGAATTTTTTAAAAAATCGGCGGGAAAAATACCTTTTTCAAAGGGCTGAGGGGCAGAGTCAGCTCCCGGTCATGATCACATGATCCCAAAGTTAGAGGAGGGCATAGGCAAAATGGGTAACTTGGGATTCTGGGAAACTTCTCTTTCTTAATCTGAACGGACTTTTCCCAGTGTTTTTTAACACAGTAGCCCCACCAAATGCACAAACACAACCTGAAATCATATACTAAGCCAATAATAAGAGAGCACTGCTACCCACCCTAACTTTGGGGAACCACTGAAAAGATGTGGTGCAAGGGGATGAGCTCCCCTAGGGCATCTCATTGTGGACGTGCCCCCACTCTCTCCTGTACTTGGAAGGCCATCAGAGCCTTCCAAAGAGAGTAAAACGGTGGAGCAATGCCTATCATGAGTCAAAGTGAGCATTCTACTTCTCTCTTAGTGGTGGAGCGATGCCTATTATGAGTTGAAGTGAGCGTTTACTTCTCAAGTTCTTCTCAGAGCTGTTGGTGAAGCAATGGCTTTCTTGAGCTGAACTGGCAGCTGCTTCCCTCTCCCCCGGGCACGTCCCCCTATTACTGGTAAAAGACAGATATAGCCTTTTTTTTTAAAGTTCTTCTTGTTGTTTATTCAGCAACACTGCTGCTTTTAATTCCACCCCTCCTTCGTTTATTTATTTATTTATTTATTCCATTTTATATGCATTACTGGCTTATCCTTGGCTCACTTCCTTATGCCCCCAGAAATGTCTGCTACCTGCCTGCCTGCCTTCCCTCTCTCCTCCCCTGCCCGCCTTGCAGGGATGTTGTGTGTGTCTGGCTTTGACTCAGGGGAGAAGTCCTTCCTGTGCTCAAGTTCCAAATCCATTTTTCAAGTGTGGAAGAAGATTCATATAGGTTGATCTCTACTCCCCAATTCATGGCATGTTGGGATTTCCTTTGAAATGGCCCCATTGAGAGGTCTGCAGGTTTAAGCCCTGCCAAAAAACAGGGGATGATGGGACTGCCTTGAGTCTCGGCGTGCGTATGTATCCCTGGATAAGCTTTCATGGTGGCGAGTTTGAGGTTTCTAACGTGCAAATTGACGGAGCTATGGAAAGGGGTGTGAATGGGGTGCCCGATTTTCAAAAAATCCCCAAAAATCAGGGGATGATGGGATTGCCTTGAAACTTGGCATCCATGTGGACACATGGATAAGCTATCATGGTGCCGAGTTTGAGGTTTCTAACATGCAAATTGACGGAGCTATCCCAAGGGGTGTGAATGGGGTGCCCGATTTTCAAAAATTCCCCAAAAATCAGGGGATGATGGGATTGCCTTGAAACTTGGCATACGTGTATATACCCCCATGAGGTGTCATGGTGCCAAACATGAAGTTTCTAACTTGAACAGAAAAAAAGTTGTATAATTTTTTAGCTTTCAATGCAACCCTATGGGGGGGAAAAAACGGAGCTTCGATCCGGATCTGGAGCTCCGAGCGGAGCGGAGCGGAAGTGGGCGGAGCGGGGGCGGGGTGAAGCGGCCCGCTCCGAAAATCGCGGATCTGCAAGTGAAGCGGAGCGGGGGGTCCGTGCACACCCCTAATACTTAGCCAAGAACTCACTACGTGGTTTAGGCAAGACACCATCCCTCAGTATGGCCCTATTTGCATTATTGAGGTAACAATACTGGCTTACCATAGGGCTATTATAACTTGGGCTATTATAACTAAAGATGTTATGTGAAAGCCAGGGGGGTTGGGGGAATGGGGGAAAGATCTGGTTTTTATGGACCTTCATATCTCTAGATAAGTATTACTGAGATAATCTCTTTGAAACACTTTGCATACTTGAAATGTGCCATTTAAATGCTTACTATTATTATTATGTTTATAAGCCTTTCATAATACCAGGTAGGCGAGACCATTTTTAATTTCTGCATCGGATGAATTCCTTTCCTTAACACAGGACTGCATGTATCGTTAATTAATTCAGCTCAATTGCTAACTTTAAAAGCTTTTGCACAACTATTTATTTTCTCCTAATGTTCATTAGGTTTTCTGGAGTTTGAAGCAGAAGTGGTATGTTGGGGGTGGGGAGAAACAATTAAAAGAGAGAAAGATAGTAGAAATTAATTCAAAGCTGATAATCCAATAACACCACTTTTCTTATCGCAATAGCTATTAAAATCTAGTTTAGGATATCTGCACTGTAATTTTTAATCACAGCCGACTTGGATTATGGATGACTTCAAATTTGGCATGCAGACTGCAGCTTGGCTTAATCCAGAGAGAGCTGTGGAATACAGAAAAATTGACACCGACTAGTACAAATTGAGAAAACACGACCTTTAAACGATGTTACAAGGAACCTCGCCAAAATGAATAATCAGTACCCATCTGAAAGTTTCCTTACATTGTATAATTGGTTGTATTGCTTGCAAAAACACACTGTCCCAATAAGTATTAACACCTGTTAGACGTAACCGAGATTCCCAGTCCTTTCTTGATAATGGCAAGGCAGAGAGAGAATATCTACCAGCTGAAAAGTACAAGAGAAGGAGAGAGTAATCATTTAGGTTGAAGACCAATGCAGAAGGTCTTGTGACATTGTTGTCACAATGTTGTCAATTATGTGCCCACTCATGTTTTGGTTCCAATTAGTTTTTCAGGGTTTTGGAATGTTTCCAAAACCTGCAACACCTCTAACCAGTGATGAGAGAAGGATGAGTATGCACAGCACAGTCAATGATGGCTGGTATCAGATCAGATATCAGCTTAAACTACTGTCTGACTCTAGCTTTGTTGTGCTCCTTTTGTTGACATGACTAACTAGTTGGGTCACAGTGGTACAGGCACTAGTAATCTCAAGACTGGATTACTACAGTGAGCTCTATGTGGGGCTGCCCTTAAAGTTGATCTGGAAGCTGGAGCTTGTATAGAATGCAACAGGTTGGCTATTGATGGCAGCTGCCCCTTTTCAGAATGTAACACACCCTTGCTGAGGGAACTGCACTGGCTGCAGATTTGCTACCAGGCCAGGTTATTTATTTATTTATTATTGCATTTATATCCCGCCTTTTTTCCTGCAAGGAACCCAAGGTGGCGTACACAATTCTCCTCCTCCTCTCTATTTTATCCTCACAACAACAACCCTGTGAGGTAGGCTGGGCTGAGAGTCTGTGACTGGCCCAAAGTCACTCAGTGGGTTTCCATGGCTGAGTGTGGACTAGAACCCGGATCTCCTGACTCCCAGTCCAACACTCTAGCCACTACACTACACTGGCTCTCAGTTAGGTTAGAGGTTTTGTTATTGATGTATAAAACCTTAAACAACGTGGGACCAAGACACCTGAGGGAACACCTTCTTCCCTATTGGCCAGCCTAGTCTAAGAGGTCATTGCATGAGGCACTCCTAGTGGTTCCATATGGACCTGCAGTCCAGTTGGAGTCCACTCTGAATACAGTCTTTCGTGTACAGGCTCCCTTTCTGTGGAATTCCCTCCCAGTTGATGTCATGCAGTCAAAAACATTGCTCTGTGTTTCAGCATTTTATTTAAACTAGCTTTTCCTGATGACCAGCCATGTTTTTATTGGTATCCCTTGATTTTAAATACTTTTATGTGTTCGTATTTTTATGCTTCTGTCTTTACTGTTCACCATGCTGGAATCCTTTTTTAGATATACAACAGTTTATATATTTTGAAAATAAATAGAACTATAAAGCACCTCATTAAATCCCTTTAATGCTGTGTTTCACACTAAATCCACTTGATTTAGCATGCACCACTAGAAAAGCAGGAACCTTTCAATAGCAGCAGGAACACATTTAAAGGTCCCTACTGACGTTGCTTTACTACTGCTGGAGCTGTTCTGGCCTGCACTTGTATCACTAAGGCTGGGTTCTTTCGTAACCTCTGCAGTGCAGTTCCTCCACAAACCACCGGGATGGCATGAGAAGCCTGGGGCCATAAGCAAGGAGCCACATGCTGCATGGGGTGGAGATGTAGCATGTGCTCCTCTTCCAGAGTCTGGAGTTTTCCCATATGATCTGGGTGGTGTCACTACCAGACTGCTGGGGTAATAGAAGAATCCAGATTAAGGTCCCCCCACTACACTGTGCTGTTGTTTTGAGGGGGGGAAATGAGCCCCATATGGCTGCCCTGCACAGGCATAAGGCATGGTGGAACCTCCTGAGCCTGCCATGTGTCCTGCTGAAAGTGGGCCAGAATGCCCTTGGAAATGTTCCTATGGGCGTTCCTAGGCCCCCAAAAGAAACGTGGCAAGGTCAGGAATGTGCCAATGTGCCACCTGGGCCAGCTCCAGGTTTATGAGGGCCCTTGGACACCTTCAATAAGCCCCTTCCTTCAGTGAGTCTTTCTTCTCACCACCATTGTAACCAGCTGCTCTTGCTCCTCAGCCTCTTACTCATTATAGCGACCACTTGCTTGCTTGACAGGCAGAGAGCCAGGGAGCAAATAGGCAGAGGCATCTACTGCTCCTCCTTCTCACCACCACCATTGTCTGGGTCAGAGTGAGGGGCAAGTGAACAAGCAGGTTCTAATGGTGAAGAAGAGGAGTCAATGCTGGGGGTTCTTTTCTTACTGGGCCCCAGTTGAAGTATGGGCCCTTGGCAGGTACCCAAACATACCTACCCTTGATGCTGGCCCTGTATGTATCTCATACCCAGAGCAGAAAGCCACAGGAGTCTCATTAAGCAAATGGCGGCGGTGGGTGGGACACCTTAGCACCTTGTTTAAGTAAGATAAGCCACCAGAATGTTCATTAAAATTTGCCTCCTTCCTGTGAAAGTAGCAGAATTCCCTTTCTCCCCCATATTTGGCTGCATGATTTCCCTCCACCCCACCCCACCCCACCCCACCCCACCCCACCCCACCGCACTGCACAGACAAATGTAGTGGGAAATACAATTCAGTATTAACTAAAACAGTGAAGGATAAGAACATGCCATTGAGTCTCCCATGCTACTAGAGAAGCCTTTCCCGAGCTGTCCTCCAGATATTTTGAACTCTCATTCCCATCATCTCCAAGCAGCATGGCCAATAGTTGGGGATGATGAGACCTTTAATCCAAAACCTCTGGAGGGGACACCACGTTGGGGAAGGCTGGTAAAGTAATGCCAGAAAGGACACTTCAGTTGTTGTCTCCAGGCTTATCTACTCACCCTGCCTTGAATTCAGAAAGGTTATCGCTTTAGGTTTTATGGACTAATTACATTTAGTCCATAAAAAAAGCAGAAGTCTGGAATAACCATCTGATCTCACACATAGTTGCTATAGAAGTCCAGTAAGTGACAGTCTAGAGTTAATTTTTGGACTCAGGAATGAAATAACTGCTACCCAAGTAGCATTCTTTATTGAAACTTGCTTAATTTCATTTGTCCATTTAAAGCAATTTCTGCCTTGTGCTTATGTGTTTTCTAACCACGTTATCCTGGCTTTCAAGGGACTGTTTGAAAATTAATAGCATTAATAAACATGATTGATTAAAAACATAGCCAAAGACTTCATGCTGGGTGCTGTGAATAATTATGAAATAAATCACCAGGATAATATTCACAATCAAGATGTCCTTGTTGCTCTTTATTTTCATGAAATAACTGGGGCTCAATACTTCTTATAGGGACCTCTTCATTCACTCCAGAAAAACTTAATCCAATTGTGATCACACACACACACCACTCCACACATACAGCCTGCCACTCATAAGAACACAAGGAGAACCTTCCCCCCCCCCCCATGGCCAAATGGATGCTTGGTAAAAGCCTAGAAGCAGGGCACAAAGGCAATAGCCCAGCCCTGATTTCCTCCAGCAACTGGTTTTCAATGGCATAAGATGTCTGAACCTGAAAGGTACTTAGTAGCCATCATGACTAGTTATTTATGAAATGAATTGCCCACTTTTCATTATAAAATAATGCCAAAGTGGGGTAGGAACAATAAGCCCCAATAAAATCAACCAGAACGGGGACAAAAGTAACACAGATCCTGACACTTTACATGAAAACGCATCCAAGCAGATGACACAACTCACTATAGCCATTGGTAGTTTCATCCTCTTTGGATACGTCTAATCTCCTTTTAAAGCCATCTAAACTAGTGGCCGTCACCACATCTTGTGGCAGTGAATTCCATGTACTGTGTTGATTATGCACTATGTCAATTCCCAAACCTCCCACCATTCAGCTTCATTGTCTATCCTGAATCATCATTGTCTGTCCTGAATCTCACCCTGAACATAGCTTCATTGTCGGAGCTATCCATTTTTCAATCTTCAATCTGTCAATCAAAGCTATCAATCTGTGAATCTCCCACCATTCAGCTTCATTGCCTGTGTTGAAACTCCATTGTCTGTCCTACAACTTCACTGTCTGTCCTGAATCTCCCACCATTCAGCTCCATTAGATGCCCCTAAGTTCTCTATCCACTTTCTCCACACTGCATATTATAGACCTCTATCATGCACCCTCTCTTAGTCACACACACATTCATGTATATGTGCAATATATAAGAAAGCCCCTAACATTGTAGCCTTTCCTCAAAGGAAAGGTGCTTAGCTCCTGCCTCCTTTTCAACACCTTTTCAGCTCTTCAGTATCCAGAACTCTACCCAGAGTTCCAAGAGTAACAGCACCATAGTTTTATATCACAGCATTATGCTCCTGGCAGTTTCATGCAGGCTGCCTGGCACTTGATAGCCTCCATCTTTTTGAAGTCTTGGTGGACGACCTTCCATGGCTGGCTGGAACTGTTGGGCTTGGAGTGTCACAATTTCTGTAGGCCAGTCAAATTCAGAATCTGAAACAAACAAACAAAAAGGCTTAGGAGTCTACTTCAAATAACTAAAATGAAGATATGTCTAATTCAGAGCTCCAGTTCTGCTAAAGTGAGTGATGACTACATCTCACTGCAAGCAATTGGAAAAGGTATGTGCATCACCAGAACATAGGAAGCTGCATTATACTTGGCCTGTTCACACATCTCATCAGCCTAATGTGGCTCAATGTGCCCATGGGGGTGTGTCGTGCCATATGCCCACATGTGCCATTTTTGTATTATGGACACCCAGCTTGCTGTGGCTTGTCATATCATGCAAACCCAGGTGGCAGAGTTTGTTTGGAAGTAAGACAACCTACAAATAACCCTAAAACAAGCCACACATTATCTGAGGGTTATATAACCCTAAAACATTGCCTGCCACCGGGGTCCACATGACAAAAGAAGCCACAGCAAGCTGTCTATCTGTGGGCACCATGCAAAAATGGCGCCCAGAGGCACCTGGCATAATGCAACAATTTTTAAATTAAGCCATGGAGGGCTGTCATGTCTTGCGAAACAGCTCACTGAGTCAGAACTTTGGTCCACTGACCTCAACACTATCTAGGCTGACTGGCAGCAGTTCTGGACCTTCAAACAGAGGTCTTTCCTACCCCTATTTGGGCAGTGCCTGGGGTTGAACCTATAACCTTCTGAATGCAAAGCAGCTGCTGTTCCACTGAGCTGCCACTCCTCACCCTGTCCTATTGGTTTAAATAGAATTTAGTACTATATAATTTCAACTGGATAAGGCCCAGAGCTTGAGGTTATCACTGGTTTATTAGTAGATTACACAACTAAAGTTTCAGTTTATTAATCTGAGGGGCAACTTTTGGTTTCTGAGAAGCACATACTATTTTGGTTCTGGTCTGTTACTGTCACAGAAAATATACTAACAATTAATGGTCATTTTTTGTTTTTGAACTATAGTAATAGTATACTTTTCTTCAGTGTCTCAAAAGGCACCTATGCTGAGGTTTTGGTTATATGCAAATTTGTTTACATTAAGTAATCATTTGGTTAAAACGAAGGTGATTAATCAGCTAACGTTCTTTAATCAGAAAACGGTTATAATCTAATTACAAAAACTGTAAGAGTTACATTGTAATGTAATATTAATGTATTAATGCAACTGTTATGTAATTTTTCAATTAGATTTCCTCTGGGGTTTCTGAGGTATATCCCTTCCTGTTTAGGATTCTCTGGTTGTGAGTTCAGCCAGTTTCCTCCCATGCAATTGCTGTTCCTAGAAAGAATCAACCTTCCGGTATTTTTAATCACGCAGCTGCAAATTATTCCCTAAAATGAGTACACAATGCTAGCACCAACAGATACTATATTGGCCACCAGACTGGATTGCAACCAGAAGACTGTATAATTGCTTCTTTTTTATATAAAATCTATTCTTTTAATAAACACCTGGCTAAATAATGATCTGCTTCTTTGTTCAGTTCTGTTTCATTGGCTTTCTTTTTCCAACATTGTGGAGAGATAAAAGCTGATTGGTGGGAGATTCAGGAAGCACTTCTTCACACAGGGCATACCCAAACTACCAGAAGACTCAAAGCTCCATCCGACGAGCGTTTTATTGCATGCTTGTTACTGGACACTCACTGAGTTTGCTCCGGTTCCTCACATGACATTGTTTGCCTCCCGCATGCCTTCTGCCCCTTCTGGCCTTCCTTGTGCAACAAAAAAACCCCACCCTCATTAAGTCCGATTATTTTTAAACTCAGAATTGCTGCTCTCTCCTGCTGTGTGCAGGAGAAGCAGCGCTATTAGAACAGCGACTCGATGGGCTTCATGCTCATTCTTTACTTCCTCTTTTGAAAAGAGGAAGTAACTGAGGAACGAAAACACCAGCGGAGAAGCGAAGGTAGGGAGCGTGTTAACCCCCAGAGTGATGGAGTTTATAGTTATGGCCACCAATTTGGATGGCTTTAAAAAGTGGTTGGATAAATTCCTGGAGGAGAAGGCTATCAATGATGGCTATGTGCTACATCCAGTATCAGAGGCAGTAAGCCTCTGTACACCAGTTGCAGGGGAACATGAGTGGGAGGATGCTGTTGCAGTCATGTCTGCTGGTTGGCCATTGTGTGAACAGAATGTTGGACTAGGTGGACCCTTGGTCTGATCCAGCATGGCTCTTATGTTCATATAAACTTAAGTAGAAAACTCTATCATAAGGCAGCCATTTCAGCATTTTACTCAATCTGAGTGGTATAATCTTATCTAGCCAAAGTAACCAGGTGTTTAAAATAACCCCTTCATGATGCCTAGAATACTCCCCTTTAAGGATGGGTAAGAAAAATCCCTTCCAGAGATGGTGAGGAATTCATTCATGGTTGGCTCTTAGGCATCTAAGGACATAAGAAGAGCCCTGATGCTGGATCAGACCAAGGATCCGTCTAGTCCAGCACTCTGTTCACACAGGGGCCAACCAGCTGTCCACCAGGGACCTAAAAGCAGGACATGGATGCACAGCACCCTCCCACCCATGTTCCCCAGCAACTGGTGCATACAGGCTTGCTGCCTCTGATACTTGAGGTATCAGAGGCAGGGTTTGGTTCCCTATGTATTCAACCATTTTAGTGCTGAATTAGGGTTGCCACCACATTTGTCTGACAGGCTGCTCATCTCTTACAGCTATATGACATGACCCTTTCCATCCTGGGAATAATTGTACGTATTGCACTAATACATAGGAAGGGCAAATACTATCCTAGTAGGGTGCAAAAATAAATATTTAAAGGCCTTTATAAATCTATGAATCGGAAATCACATTTAAGTGAATAAATGATAAAAAAATTAGGCTCAACGTTGATAGAATCACAGAGCTGGGAGGGGCCATTTAAGCCATCAAGTCCAACACCCTGCTCAGTGCAGGAATCCAGTTTAAGCATCCCTGACAGATGGCTGTCCAGTCTCTGCTTGAATAACTCCAGCGATGGAAAGCCCACCGCCTCCCTAGGCACTTGGCTCCGTTATCTGACTGTTCTGACTATTAGGGACTTTTTCCTGATGTTCAACCAAAAACTGTTATTTTGTGTCCTGCAATCTTGGATGACAGAGAACAGGTTGCAGCCCTTTTCTGTTCATCAATCTTTTAGGTACTTGAAAAGTGCTATCATATTCTCCACTCAATCTTCTTTCTCTTCTCAAGGCTAAACATACCCAGTTTCTTCAATCTTTCCTTGTAGGACTTAGTTTCTAGTCCCCGGATCATCTTTGATGCCCTCCTCTCAATTCATTCCAGTTTATCTTAATTCTCCTTAAAGTGTGGTGTCCAGAACTGGGCCAGATCTATACCAAGATCTATAACACTTTGAAAACAGTTTGAAAACTGTATCTGGAGTGTGTCCTGGGCCCCAAAAGTTGTCAAAACTGTTATAAACCATTTTAAAGCAGTGGTGTAGATCCTGCCCTGGACACAGTAGATTTCTCTGATGAAGAAGTTTTCCCTTGAGATGACGCAATGACGGAGCCACCATTGCAAAGCCATCCGAGGGCAAACCCTGGAAACTCTGCTCCAAAAAAGTTGGGCACTTACCCCGCCATTTTTGGCAGGGGAGCCCATGGTGCCCCGATTGGTCACCATGGGCAGCCCTGCACCTGTAAAAGTAAAAAAAAAATGCAGGGGGAGGAACGGGGCCATTCCCCCCTTTTTAAATTTTATAATTTGTATCTCCACAGCTGCGCAGATACAGATAATAAATATGAAAAAGAAAAGGGGGTGGCGGAACAGGCAACCAGAATGAGGAGAGGAGAGGAGGTTCACCCTGAGTCCCTGCCCCGTCTCCTTGCGTCCTCCCTCTGGCTGCCCGTTTTCCCCAATTTATTTTTATTTTTATTAGCTGTATCTCCGTAGCTGCGCAGATACAGATAATAAATATGAAAAAGAAAAGGGGCTGGCAGAATGGGCAACCAGAGCGAGGAGAGGAGAGGTGGCTTACCCCGAGTCCCTGCCCCCTTTCCTTTCATCGTCCCTCCGGCTGCCTGTTTTTATTATCTATATCTGCACAGCTGCGAAGATACAGATAATTTAAAAGGGGAAGGAGGAATGGACCCATTCTTCTCCCCCACCCATTTTTTTCCTTTTACTTTTAAAGACTGGGAAAGTTTGCACTTGTGCTCCTTCCCATGTAGATGTCAGGAATGCAAGTGCAGGTGCAAGGCTCCTCGTGATGCCAAAGCGCCACCCTAAAGATGGGGGCTTGGACACAGGGAAAGGTTAAGGGACAATCTCTCTCTCTCACACACACACACACACACCCCTTGTGAGAACAAATCGCTCAGCCTCTGGGTACCTCTTTACCCTGTTTCGCCACCACATCCTCTCTTTTCTACTGTTCCCTCTTCCCCTCCCCGCCTTTAGCATCCCCACGGGGGAGTTGGATGTGAGGCCTCATCCCAGCACTATTGCTTCACTTCTTCTGAGCCAGCCAGCCCAGTTTACTTCTGGCCAGGAGAATCATGCTGCAGAAGTGCTGGTGAGTGTTCGGGGGCACAGCGCCTCAGTCACAATGTCAGACTGTGTCACCTTCTAGATTTGAATATCATATCTCACTTACATGGTCTTTTAGGGAAAAAATACAAATACAAATCCAGAAACTGCTCCACTTAACTTTATACCAAAAAGTGACACGGAGCAGAGCAGCCTACCAAACAATGAATCTGAATGCAATGTGACCCTTGGTGCAAGACCCCTTCCCTTCCATACAGCTACCACTGGGAACCTGCACACTGCTGTCAGGGTTGCAATGATTTCACCCATTTGTACTTGTCAAAGCCAATGCAATTTAAACTCTGACATTCAGTTTCCACTTTCGCTTTGGGGATCCCAGTTTAATCTTTGTTTTATGAAAAGTGGTGGACAGGGGGGGCATGGGGAGCCGACAGCTCTCCCCAAATGCAAGCTCAGTTTTCCCTAGTTTTTTCTTCTGTAGAGGATAATTCTACACCGAAGAGTGCAAAGACCTTTGTTGTTGGCATAAAATCAGTTACAACTATGCAAGGACTCCCCAAACCTTTTGGGTTGGTGGGCATATTTGAAAATGTGGGAGAATTGCACAGGCCATGTCACAAAATGGCTGCCGTGATGGGCACAGCCAGTCATGCAACACTCAAATGGCAAGCTAAAAGAAAAGTAACTTGCACAAGAACCTAAGTACCCCATTAAGGATCTTGTTAGTGCAGCGTATTGTATCCCTAGTTTTGGGATAAGGAAAGGATATCGGCTAACTAATTGGATTTCAATTATGTCAACTAACCTGGTGGGCATAGTTTTGGCATTGGAATGGATTATGGAAATCCAGCCAACTTCTGCCCTTGTTTTGTCCAGTTCTCTTTCTGGATTAGTTGGGAGGTCTAGATTGCAAGAATTACCTTGTAAATGAAATATGGGCCATGTGCTCTGAATTATGTTCAGTGGGAATTTGGACTGGCTTCTGTTGGATCCCAGCTCATGCTGGCATGTTGAGGAATGAAGTAGCACAGCGAAAAAGGCCATAAATAGGTCTCTTGTTGATGTTCAATTGCCCTTATCACATAATAAAATTAAGAGCTCACTGCAATGGAAGTGTGTATTAAAATGGTAAAAACACTGGAAACAAAGTAACACTGGATGTCCCTTTTGTCCAAATTTACAAGACTTTAAATTGTTTAATCAGCCTGGTCAAGCTCGGCAAGTTTGTGTTTTTGTGTTGTTGTCTGGACATTGTGCAGGTCGAAGCAATCTGCTTGATATTGGGCGGGTGGAATCGGACCTCTGTTCAGCTTCTGGAGCTAGGGAGACAGTGGATCATAGTTTATGGGATTGCATAAAATATTTGAGAGAATTGGAGGAGATCTACACTAGTCAAGTTAGAACATGTCTTACCGTTTTTAAGTATGTGTTTTGTAGTATTACGCCACATGACGTATAGTTTGTGACGTTTTATTGTTGTCTGTTCTCCAGTTTTTATTTTGAACTTCTCTGAAATAGGTCATTCTATTTGGTATGATGTAGCCAATTTCATCATATTAAATGGGTTTCCTGTATTTCTTAATTAGCCAATCACATTCTTGGGGGGGAGTGTTTATGTAATTTCCGCACCCAAAGTTGGAGCCATTTTTTTCTTTCAAGCCTCTTTTTTTGCAGCCACTTCCAGTTTCACTTTTGCGAGGCTTCTTGTTGGATTATTTGTAGGTGGAATTGAAGTGGAGAGAAGAGGAAGTGGGAGGGGAAATTGGCAGATGGGGAAATAGAACAAATGGATTTATTTTTTTAGTGTGGCCAAAAGGAATGCATTCCCATGGAAAGAGAAAACGTAAGTAAACATTTTAAAAACCGCTACGTTCAAAAACAAAACGTTCAATGACTGTAAAAACTACGTTTCATATACCAGTGTAGATCCCCTCCAGGAATCTTTCCTTAATTTATTAAGGGAGAAACGAGCTCCTGTTGGGGACTTGTGTATTGTCATTAAGATTCCTGAGCTTTGATCTTGTGTGATCTCTGCCGTATGGAATTTTCTGCTAGATAGTAATTTGGTCGGCAGTTTGTAATTCATTTGCCTGGGTTATTGGATGTCAGTAGGTGGCAGTAATAGGGCCTTCAGGCCTTGCTTCACACAAACCCCAGAAGAAGAAGAAGAAGAAGAAGAAGAAGAAGAAGAAGAAGAAGAAGAAGAAGAAGAAGAAGAAGCAGCAGCAGCAGCAGCAGCAGCAGCAGCAGCAGCAGCAGCAGCAGCAGCAGCAGCAGCAGCAGCAAAGTACAAGGTAGAAGTGGGGGCTGAGCTTCAAAACACAAAACTACTCCTTGGAATCCAAATAAAGATGGCACTGGAGGTCAGGACTTTGCTTTGAAACATGGCAGCCTCCAGTTTTGTTTATTAAAAAGAATAGGGGCAGAGAACCTGATGGGCACCTGACTCCAGAAGTATGATAACTTTTCCCCACCACACTAAATATATATTTTTTTTAAAAAATGAAGCAGGTGTGTGTGTGTGTGTGTGTGTGTGTGTGTGTGGATTTAAACCAGTGCTGGGAACTGTCCGAGGCTGCAGGATGCTAGCAGTGGCCAGGGCCAATATCAAAGTGGGCATGGCCAGTGCTGGCAATGAGTGGGGCCACCGCACACCTTCACATACATGCAAAGTAGAATTTCATCCCAACTGTAACTTCATTCTAAATGCACTTGTTAGGAGAAATACGTTATATAACACCCACGGAGAAAGCCTTTTCTGTATTGGCACCCTAATTGCAGAACCACCCAACCTCCCTCCCGAGGTATGACTGGTACCAATTTTGCAGCCTTGTAAGCACCAGCTCAAAACGTCTTTATTTGCCCAGGCCCTTTAAATGATGCTATGTGGGTCAATCTGTTCCTGTTTTAGCTACCTCTAAGCTGTTGTTGTTGTTTTAAATTATAAGGCTTTTGCATTACTGTTTTATTTGTTTTATTTATTTTATTTCCATATGACTCATTTTAGTCATATTTCCTGTATACTCTCCTAGCATCCACAAAAATGAAAGGCAGTTTTAAAATATATTCAGTAAAGAAAGAAGAAATTGGTAATGCCACAAAGGCACACACATTCCTCTACAAAGCCCTTGTATATTGTTAATCCAACAAAAGCAGTTTTCCCCCTGACCATTCAAGTGCACAGTAGAAAAGCTAAATTCAAAGCTTCCACAACCCACACACTTGTGATAGGTTAAAACGCTGTTTTTATTGTCCTCACCGCTGATAATCATTTCAGTTGTTAACACGCCATTCTCAGTACCAGAACTCCAGGGCTGCCTCACTCATTGAAACCAGGTTTGAAAGAGATCCCAAGAAGCTTCCAGTATCCAATTACAAAATTAACACCCAACAACAACACCCGTGTTTAACCCCTTAAATAGGATGACCATATGAAAAGGAGGACAGGGCTCCTGTATCTTTAACAGTTGTATTGAAAAGGGAATTTCAGCAGGTGTCATTTGTATATACGTACAACCTGGTGAAATTCCCCCTTCATCACAACAGTTAAAGCTGCAGGTGCCCTGCCCTCTTTTAAATGTGGTCACTCTAGTATAGCTCCTGCAGCTTTAACTGTTGTGATGAAGAGGAAATTTCACCAGGTTCCCCTTATATACAAATGACACCTGCTAAAATTCCCTTTTTCAATACAACTGTTAAAGATACAGGAGCCCTGTCCTCCTTTTCATATGGTCACCCTACCTTAAAGGCATACACAGAACTCATTCTCAGCTCATATATTTAAAGGCCTGAGTTCACCAATTTAAATGCCTGTACCATTTCCTCTTTAGTGTTCTCACTAGGCTTCCATTTTTCAGTATACACAGCCTGTCTAATCTTGCGTAAATTTGATTCATTTGCCAAAATAAACATATTGACTTTAATTGTTTTGCCTACATGTTCTTCTCATGCATGCAACACCCATGGTTTTATTTCCACTGCTATTCTACTTGGTATCTGCCAGATGTTATTTTATCTGAAGTCTAAGCAGTCTGCCCATCTCCTCCAGATAACATACTGAACATTCCCCACACTACATTTCATACACTGTGCTTTTTTCCCCTGCAGGCCCCTTCGTTTTCCCTATACGTTGGCCATTGTTTGATCATACATTTTGAATCATACAACTGCGATCTAACTACTATCTGTTTTAAAGTCAGGGGCTGGGGTATGGTCACAACAATAACCACAGTCTTATGAGCCACGAAGATCTTTTTAACATCCCTCGAAAACCTATCAGTAATAACAATTTTAACGACTAATTTTAATTGGTATTGTTATGTAAGTTTATGCCATTTTTATTCCTTGATTTTGTGCTGCTATGGTCTAAGGACTACTGTAATAAATCTTATTCATTCATAATTAATAAACATATGTAGAATATTTGCCATGTAACCTTTTTTTTAATGATGCAGTGTTGATAATACAGCCTTTTTAGCCAGGCTAGCTCTATTGAAAAATCAGACGAATTCAAGATGCCATTATTAGATTATGGGTATATTGCAGTGCCCCACCCTCACTTTTTGCAAAGGCCCCAAAGGCCACTTCAACCACAAAGAACAACTCATTGCTGTGTTATTACTGTAATCGTCTGATTCAGTGCAATCATAATGGAATAATATAGGTCAGCTAATTATGTAACCAAGAACTATAAAAAGTAACAGAAGAGAGGCAAAAGACTGAAAAGTGATGTACAGACAGATGCGTTTGGCTGTAAAAATATTTTTCTTTGAACCATGCCTGAGGTCACCAGCTTATAACATGCAAAGGAGATTTGTTAGCAGATTTTTAAAAAAACAAACAAACAAACATGTAAACATCTTTTAAATGCATTGATGACATTTGGTTAACCTTGGCAATTTAAAATAAAAGAGCGTTTTGCACATTTTGTTCTAGAAAATAGGAAACGCTGGTGAAGAGAATGTTAAGCTAAGTGAGCAGGAAGGTTAACTCAAGTCACTTCTTTTCAATTAAGACAGCTAAAGGCTCACAGCAGAGACCTAGCTTATCCTTTGAGTTTAATGTCGCTATGTTACGCCAATATTTAGAGTATCATATTTAATTCTGTGCAGTCCATGTGAGCCTGCTAAAGATTGAGTCAGCTGTCCTAGCAAGGTTTGACATGGTGATGTTCACCTGGGCTTCAATATTCCACACATTGCTGTGATCAACAATGACAAGCAAGGAGGCACCTCATTAAAAAAGAAAAAGTTGTCCCCCATTGTAAGGGGTTTCGATCTGCTGCTCCTCTTTTGGTGCAATGATATCTTTTTCTCCCATACCAATCTCATTCATTCATTTGGACTAGCAGCAATCAGAAGTGGCAATTGTGAGTGACTGCTGCAATCCACGTCCAAACCCATGACAACAGTCTGCAAAATATATTCTGTGGAAGCACCTTATATCTCATTTACCTAGATGAAGAGTCTAACTAGTCCAGCATTCTGCTCACGTATTGGCCAACCAGCTGCCCAAAGGACACCCACAAGCAGGGCATGAGTGCAACAGCACCTCCTGCCCATGTTCCCCAGCAACAGTAGGGTGACCATATGAAAAGGAGGACAGGGCTTCTGTATCTTTAAAGTTGTATAGAAAAGGGAATCTCAGCAAGTGTCATTTGAACGCATGTAGCACATAGTGAAATGTTGTCTTCATCATAATAGTTAAAGCTGCAGGAGTCCTGCCCTCTTGACCAGATACAACAGAGAGGAGGGCTCCTGCAGCTTCAACTTTTGTGATGCAGAGGGGATTTCACCACCTGCTACATACATACAAATGACCCCTGCTGAAATTCCCTTTTCTCTACAACTGTCAAAGATACAGGAGCCCTGTCCTCCTTTTCATATGGTCACCCTAAGCAACATGGGCACATAGACATACTGCCTCTGATACTGGAGCTAGCACATGGCCATCCGAACTAGTAGTAGGACCCTTCTCCTCCAGGAATTTGTCCAATCCCCTTTTCAAATTGGTGGTCTTAACTACATCTTGTAGAACTGAATTCCATAGTTTAAGTACTTCCTTTTATCTGTCTGGAATCTTCCACCAATCAGCTTCATGGGATGACCCCGTGTTCTAGCATTATGAGAGCAGGAGTAAAATGACTCCCTATCTCTTTCTCCACACCATGCAAAATATTGTACACCTCTATCATGTCTCCCCTTACTCGCCTCTTTTCGAAGCTAAACAACTCCAGATGTTGAAAACTTTCCTCATAGGGGAGTTGCTCCAGCCCCTTGGTAATTTGCCCTTTTCTGCACATTTCCCAACTCTGCATTTTATTTTATTTTAGGAGTTTCCAACAATACAGAAGAGGTGTGATTTTTGTGTGTGGTATTGAGAAAACAATATAGGCAACTGTAGTTGGTTGAGATTTGATAAAACATTTGAAAGGCTTACAAAGATAGGAAATAAATGATGCCATAATATCTTTCTTAAAATTAGGATTCCTCACTTGCTGCACTCGCTAAGTTTATACATAACCATAGTCTCCCAAACTGTATGTCTTCATTGCAACATTGTCCCTAAATGTAACACTAATTTTTTTTATCGAAGTTAAGGTCAGCTGTTCAGTTATGTTGAGCAAAGTAAATTGATACATCTGGGCACCCTGCTGGGATATGAGCCAAACCTGCTAAAAGTCAAGTTTGGTCCATTTACTTTATCCCATAGAACCTGGTGAGAATTAGAGCTGCTGTCTCATTAGCCCCGCCTCTTCATCTGCATTGGTCCATCCTGTGTGTGACAGAACCTCAGGAACTGCCTTTTCTATGCATGCACAGATTATACAGAGATATGCTACCTGTTTACTTTGGGTAATCATGTTGTTGTTGTTGTTGTTATTATTTGTATCCCGCCTTTTGCCCAATACTGGGCCTCAAGGCGTCCTAACAAAGTTTAAAACATACATTATTATATAACGTTTAAAAAACACAACAAAATTATAAGTCATTAACATACATGGGGGGTGGGCAGATTATTCTCCAAAGGCCTGCTGAAACAAACAAATTTTAGCCTGCCTCCAAAAGTCCATCAAGGAGGGAGCCAGCCTAGCTTCCCCGGGAAGAGAGTTCCAAAGCACTGAAGCAACCACCAAGAAGGCCCTCTCCCATGTTCCCACCAAGCGTGCCTGTGAAGATGGTGGGACTGAAAGAAGGGCTTCTCCAGAAGATCTCAAAGCACGGGCAGGTTCATAAGGGAGAATACGGTCTTTCAAATAATCTGGACCTGAGCCATATAGGGCTTTATAGGTCATAACCAGCACTTTGAATTGTGCCCAATTGTGTAGAATCATTGGGCGTCTCTACAGTAAGGAAAAACCCCACATCCTTACAAAGCTTCTTTTTCTTGGGTCTTTCCGCATTCACTATAGGCTTATTCAGATGGCGAACCAAGTGAATTTGAATTAAAAACTTCCCCTCTGGGCAATGTTATTCTGCTAAATGAAACAGTGCCATCTAATGGCAGAATTAATCCTATGATAATTTAAATACTGCATTATCTCCATTATTTTTTTTAAAAAGAAAGCAAGATTACTGGGGGAAAGCATGGGAGATGTCCTGGAGGTTGATGACATTATTAAAAGACTCACAAACTTTTGTAAGTGGCCAGTCATGACCGTGCAATACATCGCTCATGTAGAGAAGCCAATTGACTCTACTCAAATGATCAGTAACCAGTTCAGTGTATATATAATGACATTTCCCTTGTTAAAAAACAAAACAAAAGAAAAATTACTTTCATATTTATTTTGATGGATTGTAGTTTTATTCCCTGGAGGCTGAAATCTTTCAGATGTATATGTGCTTCTAAACACTTTCAACTTGCTTGGCTCAATCAGGTTAGTTTTTATTGTGGAATTTTCTTTTAAATATGGAACTTGAGGACAGTGGTGAAGCTGGGTAATTTTGGAACCTGGATTTAATTATCTTATGGTGGGGAGGAGACTCTTAGATGACGATACAATTTACTTCAATTGTGAAGTAGACATTTACGTGGGGATAAGCAACATTTTATTGTAGAAAAGGAGAAAATACTTGGAAAGTAAAAATAATAAAACGAATGCCTGTAACTGTAACCATGTGTGTGCAACCTCGACTGTAACATGTTTTTAAAAATAAGAAAAGATGCAGCATCAGCCAACCAAGTGCAGATGCTAGGCCTGTTTGGCATTGCTCCCATCACCTATCACACTCTGGTCGTTTGGGGGACCCCCTGGGCTGGGGGACCCTGGCCTAGCTGCACCACTGAGTGGGGGAAAGGCAACCTTTCCTTGGATTGGGTGAAAAAGATTCCTTCCTGTTGGCTTCTGCCTTCAGCCTGTTTTCTCAATGAGCTCTTCAAGTATGTAAAATTGACCTACTTCTTTGAAAAACACAACAAAGTAAGGCTCAAGGATGCATATTCCTCTAACAGTGCAATCCTATACATGTCTACTCAGAAGTAAGGGCCATTGAGTTCAATGGGG
Organism: Elgaria multicarinata webbii; assembly: GCF_023053635.1. Taxonomy (NCBI): domain Eukaryota; kingdom Metazoa; phylum Chordata; class Lepidosauria; order Squamata; family Anguidae; genus Elgaria; species Elgaria multicarinata. The sequence continues at coordinate 20,966,123 of NC_086175.1, read as the reverse complement.
CCTAGTCCTAGGTAAGTGAGTACAGGATGGCAACCTAAATTGGTGTTCCTAACTATACTCAGGAAAGTGGATATAGGATTGCAACCTATTTGGTGTTCCAGTCCTATATTGTACCATTAACAGTAACTCTGAGAGTCCTATGGCCAGAGCATTCAGCTGTTACATGCTGAGGCCACTAGTAATTCTACACTGTATGTTGCCCACCATTCTTCAAATTTTATTTATTTATTCATTCATTTCATTTTTATACCACCCAATAGCTGAGTCTATCTGGGTGGTTCTCAAAAGAAAATTTTAAATCATAAAATAGCATGACATAATAAAACATAATATAAAAAACCTTATGTTTAAAACAGAATAAAACGAGAGTAAAAACCAGGATAAAAATCAGCAGCAGTGACAGATGCATTTTTTAAAAAACCGAGGGAGGAAAAAACCTGGGAGAATAAGAAAGCATCAGCACTGAAACAGGACTCTCTTGGGAGGGCATTCCACCATTAGGGTGCTACCACTGAAAAAGTCCTCTCCTTATAGCCACCTACCTCACATCATTTGCTGGGGACACCCAGAGGAGGGCATCTCCAGATGATCTTTTTTATTATTTATTATTGCATTTATATCCCGCCTTTTTTCCTCCAAGAAACCCAAGGCGGCATACATAATCCTCCTCCTCCTCTTCATTTTATCCTCACAACAACAACCCTGTGAGGTACGCTGGGCTGAGAGTCTGTGACTGGCCCAAAGTCACCCAGTGGGTTTCCATGGCTGAGTGGGGACTAGAACTTGGATCTCCTGACTCCCAGTCCAATACTCTAGCTACTACACCACACTGGCTGTTCTCAGCAGGTGTATGTAAGGCAATATTTGTGTTCTCTTATATTTGTCTTCTCTTAAGAAGAAAACAATTCATATAAGATGGGTCCTTCAGCACCTATTAGTCACAAGGGATAGATGAAGTCTCCATGTTCAGAGGCAGCATTCAATTGCTGCCATCATGCTCAGCTTGCAGGTTTCCTGAGAGTGTCTGGCTGTCCACTGTTGGAAACAGGAAGCTGGACTAGATGGAACCTTGCTTTGAGCCAGCAGGCCTCTTGCTGTGTAAATATTTTCTCATGGAATGATTGATATAGCTTGTTCTGTAAACCAGCTTTCCACAACCTGGTGCCCATTAGATGTGTTGGACTACAACCCCCACCATCCCCAGTCTGACACATCTGCACGGAAGGCTGATGTAGACACTTCGTTTAGTATTTAATGTGGGATGGGAGAACTGTGAACTTTGGTTGCTAGATTGATCAGCTAACCCTCTAGTTATCAATCAACCAGTGAATAGTGGCAAAGTTTTATTTAACAGGACTCAAGGGTGATCCTATTTGTGTTTTGAGACACTATTTTGGTTCTGGTGCTATTCTAAAAGCTTTTCTACATGACTCATTTTTCATGCACTTGTCATTGCCTATTCACTGATGCAAATGATTTCTTTAGATGACATCATGACCCTCCAGTTTCACTTCTGTGTCTCACCAGCAGTTTTGGAAAATGTGGCAATTAATTGTGAAACTGAAGGAAAGTGCAATTTTGACTTGTGTATTTGCACTATCCCACTATATCACAGTGCCACCTAGTGGAAAAGCAAGAAAGGAAATCCTCTTTGTATAGTGCTCAGATCTCAATTCCGTGAGGAAACCTAAAGTACATACAGCAGATTAACAACCTCATGTAGAAACACTCTAATAGGGAATAAAAACAAAACTATTAATGATGGCCTTTCCTTCTGACAATGAGTAATGGTTTCTTAACAAGCCATAAAATGAAAAAGGTCTGAAACACTTAGGGTCCTTCCAGGTGTAGGGCTCCTTGCATAAGCAATCAGAAGGCATCGTGCAGCAATTCCATCTTTTTTTCTTTAATGAATTTTCTGCAGTAAGGAAAAAGCCAGAAAAAGCAAAGGGGAAACACAGGAGTCCTGAAACACACACACACACACACACACACACAAAATGACATGAATGGGCCAGGGCAATGGCACTATAAAAAGCAATGTCTGGAAGCAGGGCTAGATTGAGGTTTTGGTATTCTGCACCATCTCTTGCTGTGTTGTGCCTGGAACTCTCTCTTGTAACATGCATGTCTTGCTCCTTCTTCAGGTTCATCTCTAAAACTCACATTTTCTGGCTTTACTCCTTCATCTTCATAAACACATCCATTACATGCCTGTACTTGCTCACATTCATCCCAGCTCTCTCCTGGATTCCATTGCTTCCCTTTTCTGCATCTCCCATGGTCAACATTTGGATTGTAAGCATTCTGATGGGCAGAGACACACCCATTTTGCTGGTGAGATGCCTGTAAAACACGACGTACATTGATGGAGCGGTATAAATAATTCTTTAAAAAATCTCAGTTTGATATATTAATTACTTGTTTCCAAGGCAGATGATTAATAACTCACACTTCTTTAATCAGCAGAGAACCAAGTATAAGTGTTTTGTTTTTCATGTCCAGGGACACTGCTTTTTTAAATAAATAAATATTTTATTTTATTTTTTTAAAGAGCCAGTGTGGCGTAGTGGTTAGAATGTTCGACTAGGGTTCAGGAGACCCTGGTTCTAATCCCCACTTGGCTGTGGATCTCACTGGGTAACTTTGGGCCAGTCACTGAACGGGTTCACACTTGATGATAACACATGATTTAATTTAACCCATGAGTTGCCTTACCTAGAGTTAACCCACAATTTGACTGCCAGATGATCAAGCAAATCACTGATTGTTTGGTCAATTCCTAGGTTGTTTGGTTCCCACCCCCTCAGCCTGCTCCCTGCCTGTATTCCAAATACATTTGCAGCACTGTAGTACTGGAATGTAGAGCAGCTGACTTATATTACTGTTCTTGCCTGCCACCTCTGTAACTCAGCAAAACAACTCATGAACAACTCATAAACAACACAGTTCTGGGTTCACACAGAACAACAACCCAAGGTTTAAGCAACCCAGAGTTCACAGCCTAACAACAAACCATGTTTTCTCTCTGTGGTTAGCAACCCATAGTTAACCCACCATTCTAGTTTGAACATAATGAAAACCCACGTATGTGCAAAACAGGTCACTGACTCTCAGCCTAACCTAACTCACAGTGTTGTGAGGATAAAATGGATCATGTATACCATCTTGGGTTCCTTGGAAGAAAAAGCAGGGTTTAAATGTCACAAATAAATAAATAAGATCAAGCTAGTGTACCATGATGGCTAAGAGCATGGGTCCCAACCTTTTAGCCTAAGAGTGAGCCAGGCGTCAAGAACACAAGAAGCTGCCATAAACTCAGTATACTTGGTCCATCTAGCTCAGTGGTGTCTACACCGACTGATGGCAGCTCTCTGGTGTTTCAGAAAAGAGTCTTTCCCAGCCCTAACTGGAAATGCCAGTGGCTGAACCTGGGCCCTTCTGCATGCAAAGCATGTGTTCCACCACAGAGCTACAATGCCCCTTATTCAAGCTAGTCTCTCTCAGACTCAACCTTCCACCTGCCATATGGAGATAATAACACGACTTGCCTAACAGTGTTGTTGTAAGAACTATAACTATGAAGTGCTCTGAGCAATCAAAATGCTATATAAATGCTAAATATTGTTTTTTATTATTATTTTATTTTAAGAGAGACTATGTATGGGTAGAATTTGTATATGTGCATTTGGTATGAAAGGCCCCAGAGCAACCTTCTCATCCTAGTGCCCTCCAGATGCGTTGGATTACATTTTGAAAACCCAATATACAAACACGATTGTATTTACTCTCAGTATTTTAAAATATACTAAGTAATAATACACAATTACAAGCATATACTCTCTCTCTCTCTTTCTCTCTCTCTCTCTCTCTCTCTCTCTCACACACACACACACACACACTACTGTACTGGTCCCATTTCAAAGTCTTTTTCAAGTCTACGTGTGATAAGATTCTAAGTACTTGGGAAAATTCTTTTTGTTGAGCTTTGAATGAGTTGTTGCTAAGTTGAAAAGCTTCCTGTTCATTTTGTGATAGAAGAATCCTTCCAGTCACCTAAGCACTTCTATAATAACATACATATTCTCACTACACGTTCCTATGTGCATGTCTAGACCTACCGGGTGTAGAGGGACGGAGGGGGGAGGATCTCGTGATATGGTGATCGCAAGTTCTCCCCCTCTGTCTACATGCAGTGCGTGATGTCCAGGGAGGAAGAAGACATTGTGCCCGCCATTTTGTTTTGTTTTTTTTCCATTGGAGAAAAGCGTACAAGCTCTACTGTGCAAAACGTAGTGTTTTTTTAATTAAAAAATATTTTCCCGCACTCCCCCACCCCCAATGGGCATGGAGCCCCGTCTAGCCATGCCCTATGTCTGTTTTGGAGATGCTGAGAACATAACTAGATAGCACCAGGTTGGTGAAGCTGCTCTGAAGGGTGTGTCCATAGGCAGCCAAGAGTCTGAACCGGGCCTTAGCAACAATGTCCAGAAGTAGGAGGCAAAGAAGGGCTTGCTCCTTGTTGCAGATTTTGTGGGAAGGTTGCTTGACGGATCAGAGATCTCTGTGGGAATCACTGTATGAAGGATGACATGTTCTGCTCCAGCTTTTAGAGAAAGAACTGTTTTCCTTTCTGCAGTGCAATAAATGGAATCTCCTCATTCCCCAGCCCTCCTCTGACTGACATAAAATGGTTTCCAAGCGCAAGTGTGGTTGTTAAAAGATTAATTTTAATGGCTGAGAATAAAAAAAATCTCATTGCTCCCAGATATACTGTAAATCACTTGAATTACAGGTTTTAGAAATAGCTAAATGTAAACCCCATACAAGGCTAAATAAACAATCGCTTTATGAAAAGGTAAGATCTCCATTTGGGGAACTTTATGCAAAATGCTCGTATGGGAATCCTCAGTAATGCACTTGTTGTTGCATTCATCTTTAATTATGCTGTATTTATTAAATTCTGTTCCAACCTGCCTTTTATAAAAACAGTCCCATTTTTGACCTTGTCCCTTAGTAGTATCCTTTTCTAGAACTAGAGAGAAAGGGGTTTCTGCACAACATAAAAGCATGCTTCATATGATTTATTTCAAATTTGTTTTTGGTTTCTAAAATCCATCAGTTCACCTATTTGAATAACAGTAAAGATATGTTGGTCCTCTCTTTTGTTCTCACCTTGGACTTTGGCATTCTTTTTTAAATAGAATTCTAGATTTCCTTCTAATCAAAGATGTGAGTATACATAATATGTACACTCAATGGATCAGCATTATATATACATTGATAATACATCTGTACACATACTGTATATCCTACTCTAGGAATTAAAGCTTCAGCCTTATACTAATACTTGCCACCTTGAATGAGAGACTTGTTAAACCTGCCTGCTATTAACTTATTGCTGATATTCAACAGTGGATAGGGAAAGTCAACTCCTCAGATGCAAGGCAATCTGTGCTCTGTAGCCAGGGACACAGCTAGTCTTTCCTGGCTTGTATGTCGAAAGCTCACTTCGATTCTAGAGAGTGAGGGTCGTCAAAGGAAGCAGGAAGAAACAAAGTTGTCAGATCTTGGCATGCTGCCTTTGAATTGTGGATTTCTGAGCAGCTTCTTCCATGGTGAATGGAGACCAAAGAACTGATCTAAGGGGTTGGGGAAACATCTGTATTGATCTAAGCGCAGTAAAAGGTAAATAAGGAGGATGCAAACTAAACACAGAAAAGAACATCAGTCACGATTCCATGGAGAAGCTCAGAGTTGAAATGAAATCCATTTCAAAAATGATTGCAGGCACTGGAACGAAAAGGCAGGGGAAAACTGGATGGACAATAAAGACCTGGTCTGCACATAACACTAATCCATGGTTTATTTAACTCATGATATGTTGCCCTACCCAGAGTTTGTCTGGCAGACATTCAAATGCACAGAGGTTTGTTTTCTCAATCTCTGGTTTGTTTGTTTCCCTCCTCCATCTCCTGTCCCTCCCTGTATCCCAAATGCTTTTGTGGTGCTTATAATACTATAGAGTGGCTGGTTTGTTGGTTTGTTTACCAGTCTTACCACCTTCATCTGTAGCCTGACAAAACAACCCACAGTTCTGGTTTCATACTTAATGACAACCCATGGTTTAAACAAACCATGATTTGATAGCACGGCTGGGTTCACACATCACAACAACTCAGAATTCAACAAACTATGGGTTAAATAAACCATGAGTTAGTGTTATGTGCAAATCATGTCAGGGTCTAAATAGTGGTAGTGAGTTCCATAATTTAACTATGTGCTGTGTGAAGAAGTACTTCCTTTTGTTTGTCCTGGATCTCCCACCAATCAGCTTCATGGGATGACCCCGGGTTCTAGTATTTTGAAAGAGGGAGAAAAATGTTTCCCTATCCACATTCTCCACACCATGCATAATTTTGTACACCTCTATCATGTCTCCCCTTAGCCTCCTTTTCCCCAAGCTAAACAACCCAGTTGATGTAACCTTCCCTCATAGGGGAGATGCTCCAGCCCCTTAATCATTTTAGTTGCCCTTTTCTGCCCTTTTTCCAGCTCTATAATATCCTTTTTTAAGTGTGGTGACCAGAACTGTACACAGTATTCTAAGTGTAGTCAGAAATATGCTGACATATGAAGAGCTATTCAGAAATATGCTGTTATCAAACAAATTAAATTAGAATTTAGGGACATATGTCACTGGGAAATCCAGCCCTTTTCAGGCTCACTGGAGAATGCTCAACTCAACTTGCACTTGTGAGCCAAGTTGAGTGTTTTGCCCAAATTCTGGGGATTTTTTTGCATATTTTTGTGTCCGCTATAATTTACGCAAATAGAGATTTGCAAAAACCATGGCAGCAATTTGTGCAAAATTGCATGATTTGGGAAGATTTAAAAAAGCACTGAAAATCCACTAGTTGGCCTGACTCACTGCAGGCCAAAGACAAACCAAAGTCAAGGAAGGGGGGGATTGATGAAAGCTCATCCAGCACCAGTCCAACTGGATTCATCCAGCATCCCTATGAGAACTATCCAAATGGGGAAAATCAATGGAGGTCATACTTTACTGCAGTGGTTCTCAACTTTCAGTCCTATAACTTTTGGTCCCCAGATTTTGTTGGACAACAACTCCCATCATCCCTTACCATTGACCATGTGGGCTTGAGATGATGGGAGTGGTAGTCCAACATCTATGGAAAAGCTCATGCTTTGAAATCAGTAAGTTCCAAGTGAAACCTCAGGAACCTCCAGTTAAAGGATCTCAAGTAGCAAGGCTAGGGCAGATTTTGGCCTGAGACCTTGGAGAGCCCTGGCTATGAAGAGAAGACCATCTCAGCATAGATATTCCAATGATCTGACTCAGAATTGGAGTTCCTTCATACGTCAAGTTACCCCAGTGGCATCAGAACTTTGTCCTCAGCTGGAAAGTAGGGGAATAATCAGGTAGGATCATGGAAGTCATCCACAGGATTGGCTCCACCATCTGATTCCAGTTTCCAAACATTACCACGATGGCCATGGAAGAGCAGCAGGAGGACATGAAGGGGCCCTAAGGTGGCTTCATATATACAGAGTGGAAGGAAACAAACTTGAAAAATATAAATAATTCTGGTGTACAAATAATATTCCCAACTGGGAAAAGCCACTTATGATGTGAGATCCTGTTGTTATAGCAGAAAATTCTGGGGAATAGTGAAATCTCCTTTAAAGCTTCATCTAAGTCAGGGGAAAGTGGTTTTATAGATTGTTTGTTAAGTTTGATCTCTCTTCTGAGACCAGTTTCTGCTCCAAAAAAAGCAATGTTATTTAGAAATGTTATCACTAGTGCTACGTTTGAAATGAAGATGTTAAACAATAAACATAGCATCAAGAGACTTTTTCTCCGTGCACAGATGAGATGGCTTCTAAAATCCATGTAGCCGACACATATGAAACTTATTGACAAAATGCTGACCTTGTAACAGCTGAGGAAGAGCAGTAATCATTTCTGCTCCTGAAGCAGAATTGGCAGAACAACTGGACTGGGCTTCTGTGTGCATGTGTTAATGTGCAGGGCTGTGCTAGCTTGTGATAAGATGTCAGTCCCGTTATTGTTGTGAGCCGTGCTCTCGAGGGATCTGTGAACCTTCTCATTTATTTCCGCAGACAGTTCTGCATTGCCAAACAGAGGCATCACATTTCAGGATACTTGGAGTTGCTTCATACTCTAAGCAGCAATTAAGTTGGCTCTAGATATACCAGTCTACACTGTACAAAGCAGGCGAAGTGTGCAAGAGAGATGGCCATCCCTAATTATGCAGTGGACGTGCACCAAGGAACTGCAGCCACTCGTGTCTTGTCAGAGCATTTTCTGATTGCTTATACATGCACATCTACCCATCACACTTTGCATCTGCTCTGTAGTGAAAGCTGCCATAACGCTGGCACAGAAATAACAAAAATAATTATAACACAAAGGGTGAAGGAGCTCTTACCCGCAAAACCAGACATGTGGGTTGGGATCCAGAGATACATGAATGGAAGAAATTCTAGGAATGGCACTGTTCTGCAAACTGTTGTACAAGAGCAAGGCCCTTTCTACACCTAAGGATTAGCCCAGAAAAATGGAGGGATCGTCCCTGCCTGCTCCCAGGATCCCCTGTGTGTTATTTGCATGTACAGGGATGATCCCGGGGGGAAAGGCAGGTGTAGAAACAGCCCAACACGGACTTAGCACAACAGTGCCTTTTGAGCCATTGTGCAAGACCCATGTACAAGAGATCGTACAAAGCCTTGTGCAAACAGAAACACGCTACTGGATTTCAGTTCGCTTTTCTCATGCAAAAGCCTTCCCACTCGCTCAAGAGGCTTTACAAAAGGGAAGCTCTAGATTCAATCTATGCCTTTTTGCAAAAACAGAGTGTTTTCAATTGTTGTTATCCATGTTATTTTACATCCTAGCAAAATTGTGCATAAAGGTACAGAGCAATAGCTTAAATACACACTTGTCCCCTTTCCAAATCATAACTTGGCTTAATTCTGCATTGTTCCCAATTAAGACATATGTATGTCGTTTCCTACTTCAAAAAAGAAAATTAATGGAAACATATATGTACACATGCCCCACTTCATTAAACCATAATTTGAAACACACAAAGATTTTGAGAAGAATAACCACTTCCTTCATGACATTTGATGAAGTCTGTACCACATTCAACAAGGCAGATGCACTAGGCAAAATTGATTGTTTAAAAAAATATGTTTAAGAAACAATCCTATGGCCCCTAGACAGCATCTGGGGGTGGAGGGTGGGCATAGGATTTTTCAGAATCATAGAATAGTAGAGCCTGGAGAAGAGAAGATTTAGGGGAGACATGATAGCACTCTTCAAATACTTAAAAGGTTGTCACACGGAGGAGGGCCAGGATCTCTTCTCGAACCTCCCAGAGTGCAGGACACGGAATAATGGACTCAAGTTAAAGGAAGCCAGATTCCAGCTGGACATCAGGAAAAACTTCCTGACTGTTAGAGCAGTGCGACAATGGAATCAGTTACCTAGGGAGGTTGTGGGCTCTCCCACACTAGAGGCCTTCAAGAGGCAGCTAGACAAGCATCTGTCGGGGATGCTTTAGAGTGGATTCCTGCATTGAGCAGGGGGCTGGACTCGATGGCCTTGTAGGCCCCTTCCAACTCTGCTATTCTATGATTCTATGATTCTAGAGTTGGAAGGGGCCTAAAAGGCCATCGAGTCCAACCCCCTGCTCAATGCAGGAATCCACCCTAAAGCATCCCTGACAGATGGTTGTCCAGCTGCCTCGAATTCAGGGGGCTCCTGAATTCATTGCCCCCCCCCCCCCAGATTCCTGGATCCGAGGTCAGAGACAAAACTCTGACCTCAGACCCAGGAATCTGAGCTCCCCACTGCCTCCTAGCTGGCACAGAGAGAACTGTGCTGGATTCCTCTCTTAAGGTCGCAAAGGCAAGCTAGGAGAAAGGGGAAAGCTCGGGGAAAGGGGACATGCTGGTGGGGAAGGGACTGGGAAAGAGGGGATACAAGGTATTCCCAACCTTCCCCAGCCCCTATCCCTCCCACTCCTGGACACTTCAGCTAGATAGGTGGAACACCCGTCTAGCTTAAATGCAGAGTGTGGGAAGCACAAAGATGAAGATTAACTCCTCTATTCCTCCTGCTCCACATAGTATTCCCATCTGATAGGATTGCACCCTTAGCAATGTATTGGTTAGATTTGGTTAACAGACCCTTTCCTAAAAACTGGAAATTTGTATTATAGAAAGTCATTAACTTACCTGGTTAGATCCAATTTATTAGTCATTTTCTCTTATCTATGTTTAATTTGTCCATTTTCAGTTTTGTAATATACTGAAAATTTTCTCCCTGTAGTACTGTGATGACCTAAAGTAATAAACAATAAAACTTTGATGGTGATATTTTAAAACTGCTCCATACCTTACTTATTAGGCAAAATTGAGGGAGGGGGATTGCTTTTTTTTTTTTTTTTTTTTTGTGGAGTCACAATTTATTTATTTATTGCATTTTTATACTGCCTAATAGCCAAAGCAATAACTAGTTTGAAACCTGTTGTTTTCTTTAGGATACCTACCTGCAATTGTAATTCATGGATACCTGCAATATCCCATATGCTCTCCTATTTTACAAAGTATCCTTCTAGGCGTGGCTTAATCATCAAAGGAACACTAATGGAGAAATGCTGTGAAACTCTTTTTGTGCAGTCTGAGCATGGAAAGGTGAAGATGGCAGCCATTTTGAATTGGCTGGCAGAGTAGCTAATTCATTTGTGGTGGAAATGCTGTTTTCTGGAGACTGGATTGTGGCCACCCTGGGTCTAGTACTTCCTCTGTCTATATGCTTGCTTCTGTGACTCTGTAAAACCTGTTCTTCCTTTACCTTTGCAAAGAAACAGCTTATTGCCAACTGGCTGGGGTTTATGAGAGTTGTAGTCCAACACACCTGGAGGGCACCTGGTCAGAGAAGGTTAGACTAAAGGAAGGCTGCCTAGAACATCCTTCTTCCACTCTGTGATGGGGGATTGTGAAACAATACAACAGGAAAGAATCAGACAAAATTGCCGATGACATCAAGTGTCTTCCTCACCTAAGAAAGCAAATCTGACAAATTCCTTATATAAGCTTTCAAGTCTGGATGGCGGATGTTTAATCATCCAACTGCATCAGACACACTAAGACATTTTCTAGTGGTTGTGATTAATCACTCAAAATCAATTGTGACTGACAGGTTTATAGTGAGGCTGAACCAAGGAAGGAAGGAAAATGTTACCTAGCTTGCTGAAGAGTCCCCGTAACAAACAAATGACAGCCCATCATCTCTCAAATTACTTTTCAGCCATCAGGGAAATGTGCAAATCTTGCCAGCTCCCTCGCCTTTGTGAGTTCAGACCACAGCTAACAACCAGAAGCAGTCCAGGGCTTGGATCCTGAGATAAGTTAACTTCCCCATCCATTCTCCTCCTCGTAGCCACCTTGAAAAGCCTTTCTGGAGGAGGCTCTTGAACAATGCTGGATAGGTCGCAGTGGCGCGTTGGAGAGTGGAATTGCCCAAGGTTGGACTTGGGATTCCAAGATAAGTGTTTTGCAGAAGGAAAGTTTCCTCCCTCCCCACCCCAGCAGTCCCCTGTGTACCTCCCACGTTGCTTGGGAGGGCCCCTGACTCTCCAAAGATGCTTCTGGAAGCTGCAGGGGGAGAAGGGGACAAGAAACTTTCCTTCCATTAACTTCCTTAAAGTAGCCTATCTTGTGATCTAAGGCCATATGGGCAGCTAAGAATGGTTGCCAGTGGCTTAGAGAAGATGCCTGGAAAAATATGTGGAGCTGCTCTAAGATATCAGTGCTTTTTCAAGTCCTTTTGTATAGCACTGACAACAGGCCCCTGGCGCCTCATTCTCTGTACTACTGGGGTTGTTTGTGGGTAGAGGAAATGTGAGTAGAGGAAAAAACTGGCCTGCAAATTGATAATGACAGGAAGAGAGAGGGCAGCTGGTAATTCCAGAGAAATCAGATGATCAGGTGAGACAATCGGCTTTATCAGAACTGCCCTCCATTTGGCTGCCCAGTCTGAGCAACGTGTTGCTACTAGTAGCCATACAGACGGCTGTGCCATGCCTCTGGTGCCTCCTAGAACCTCAGTCAGCCTGCCTTGGCCCCATCATTAGCCTCTGGCCCTTCAGAGTCATGGTTGTCACTTTTAGGCCAGATCTACACCAAGCAGGATACGACACTTTGAAAACGTTTTGAAAACTGTATCAGGCATGTGTCCTGGGCCCCAACACTTGTCGCTACTGTTATAAACCATTTTAAAGCAGTAGTGTAGATCCTGCCTAACTCACGCCTACCTTGGACTATGCCATTTGACTCTGACCTCACTGGGCCCCCTGACACCTTTCCCTGCTGCTGTTGTCCCTCTAGGTCAGCCTTCCCCAATCTGGTGCACCTTCCAAAGTTGTTGGAATGCAACGCACATAATTCATTGTTCCTTGAATTTGTGTGTGTGTATATGTATATGTATGTGTGTGTGTGTGTGAGAGAGAGAGAGAGAGAGAGATTTGTAGTCCCCTCAAGTAGGGTGACCATATGAAAAGGAGGACAGGGCTCCTGTATCTTTAACCATTGTATTGAAAAGGGAATTTCAGCAGGTATCATTTGTATATATGGAGAACCTGGGGGAATTTCCTCTTCATCACAGCAGTTAAAGCTGCAGTGCCCTGCCCTCTTTTAAATCTGGTCACTCTAGTATAGCTCCTGTACCTTTAACTGTTGTGATGAAGAGGGAATTTCACCAGGTTCTCCATATATACAAATGACAGCTGCTGAAATTTCCTTTCCTGTGCAACTGTTAAAGATGCAGGAGCCCTGTCCTCCTTTTCATATGGTCACCCTACCTCAAGGAAGAAGCAGAGAAGTATACAAGCAAATTCCCAGTTCATAAACTCATTAGGTAGCCTCAAAACATCATTTGCCATATGAGAACAATAATAAAAAATATACCTTACAGGATTGCAAGGATTAGCGAGATAAAGTATGTAAACTCCTTTAAACATTCTAAAGTGCTAGTGCTACCTAATAAGTTTGCTACCTTCATCACGCTCCACCCCTTTGGGTATTGTTGGCTGGGTTGACAACAGACTATAGACCGCTGTATACAAAAGCCATAGGGAAAGCAAGTAAACGCTAAGACACCCTGTTTGACATGGCTTACTCCTGCCACACTGACAGTTGTTGTACATTCATTACAATGCTGTTCCGTACATGTGCTGCTGGCTTCAGAGTTGTGAGCGCCAGGTTGTAGCCCAGCACAGCTCCTATGATTCACAGATGAGGCCCACGTACTGCGGCAGGCTTCTGTGATCGTCAAGGAAACGCCAGTTTGGACAACTCTGCAGTCTCATGTATCCTTTTGCTGCTGGTAGGAGATAGGCATCCTAGGTAAACATTACTAATGCAGCCAAGGAAGCCGTCTGATAGGTCAAGGTAGTGAATATTTGAGCCATCGACTTAAGTCACTTGTTCTAAATTTATCTCTGCTGGAAATTGGTCTCTGCAATGCTTGCCTATGTCTCCTTGATAGCAGTACAAGGGAAAACAGCACACCCATGGCGAATTGTATAGCTGAACACCTTGGTTTTGAACAGATTTTAATGACAGCCAAAACACATTTATTCCTAAAAAATCTCCTCTGGATTATTGTTGAATATTTAACAGATATTTACTGGATTTGAAATTGATGATATAGAATCTCAATGTTAAATACTTTGCAGTTGATGTTTGATGAGCTGAACTATTTTGTATTTGATAATCAGCATACAACAGTGCTTCATGTTTTCACTGTATTGGATAGTGCCAGGCAACGATATTTCATATTGGCAGCTGTCAGCTTAGGATATTTCGGAATTGACAAAATCAAAACATGAAATACCAACAAATACAAAGCATAAACATTTGAAATTCTGAGGTAACCTTTTTAAATTCAAAATGCAAATTTGAAATTTTATAGTCAAAATTGAACTAGACAAAGTGTAGGTGGGTGGTGAGTGGGGAGGATTTGGCAAGTTCATAAACATTTTCTTTCCATTAATGTACAAAGCCCCTCTACCGTGCAATAGGCTGATAAACCTAGAGTAGTCTTCCTTAACCTGGCGCTCCCACCCCGATAACTGCACCTCCCATATCTGGGAGTTAAGGGGGGATCCTGATTGGGCCAGCATCCCTCCTCATATTGAGGGGTTTTCCATGCATGTATTGGGGAGCCCGTCCACCCCATGACCCCCTCACATGTTCCTTTAACATGTGTGGGAAAGTTATCTGAATCCCCCTTGACTTTCATTTAATAGGACTGTTTCTGAGTATTGCTGAAGTCAAATACTGGTCCTGATTTAGGAGTCCACTCAACCATATTGGAATACCAAGGAGTCACCTCAACAACTCAGTGCCTGAGGCAGCCCCATTTTAAAAATACATAGGAGGAAAAGCATGTTCTGGCAAGAAATGGGATGCTGCCAAGTTCCTCCTCCTCTGCACATGTGCTAATGATACTGCTACAGCAGACAGATTATTATTGACAAATTTGTCAGCAAAAATACCTTTTTGGCTTCAACAGCAGCAGTAGTGATGACTGAGTAAAAGGTAGAACATCCAACTTACACTGACAACCAGGTACAAGATGTACCTGTTCAACATTGTTTTCGCTGCTCGAGGTTCTTGGAATTGCAAGCCGGTGTTTAAGGTTGGAACCTTTTGGCATTGCCTTTGCTGCTATTTTGTTTATCAGTGTTCCTAATTAGGAGGCTAAAATGTTCTTTTTATCATACAGACAACATTCTCTGTGGAGGGTATGTCTAAACAAATTAGAAAATAGTTTTGGAACTACTAGCTTGAGGCTACTCCTGCATGGCATGATAGCACGTGGCGATTATAAGATTTCTTATCTGAAGAAATCGTATAGGATGAAACAGGACTAATTTAACGGATTCCTGTCATAACAGGAACGCAACTTCGTTTGCAGATAAAAATATATATATATGAACCCAACAAGGAGTTTTTTCCATTTGTGGTACAGGAATTCTGCTATATGTAAATATAATTTGTTATGCTTATGATATATAACCTTGAGTGTTAAGATAACTGGCTATTCTGCTTTAAACACTTTTGCAACTTGTCTTTAAGAATTTGTATTCAGTGTAATAATTTATATGTGTAGGAGCGAATATAGACGTCTCATGGTCTTTTGTTAAGTGTTTAACTGTACTCAGTGTATGCAGTTGGGTGCTCTTTGGGCTCTGTTCATTTTTGTATTTTTCCAACTGCAGCCCATTTTTCTGTTTTTAGGAACATCCAACTTACACTCCTGACAGTCTTGCCTGACAACCAGGTACAAGATCTTGCTTTCCTTCATATGTTTCTCAAACTCCAATACGCTTTTTGTTTTATTCACTGATTGATGACATTTATAGCCTATCTTTTCTCCAAGGGGCTTCATCTTGATATCATGGCTATGGGTAAAACTTGATATAACAGCAGACATGAGGTTGTCAATGGAACTAACAGCTCGGCGCTTCTTCCTCTCCCCACATCTCCTCTGTAATCTCAAGTAATACCAAACGTGATGTGATGTTATTGGCCTCTGATTTTTCCTGCCTAGTCAAGCAGCAGCCAACAAAGAAGAGCACATGAAAGTCAGAGTTCAGTGATGCTACAACCCTCATTTTGTATTAGAAATGGGGGAAATTGCCTGGTTGCTTGATTAACTTGCTTATTAATGGCTGTTAATGGTTTAATGTTGATTCCATCTGCTGCCTCCCAGCTATTTTCTTACAAAGATGGGGCAAGCAGTATTTAATTGTCAAGGCCTCTTCCATAACCATGACTGCTAAAAACAGAGGCCACAATCCAAAGAACCATGTAGGCTGGTGGGCTGCATTTGGCATGGTGGGTTACACACAATACCTGCCTACCTGAGGATGAAGTTTTGTACCCAGATAAACTTACATAACATGTCAATTACAATAATTCTTAACTGTCTATAATTGGGTGCAGAGTTGCCAGTTCTGACAAACAGGTTAATTCCTCTTCCTCTTCCTCCTCCTCCTCCTCCTCCTCCTCCTCCTCCTCCTCCTTCTTCTTCTAATTTTAAGATCTTTTTAATGGTTTTCTCCATAAATTTCCATAGAACAAAAATTTATAAGCTATGCTACAGTGGGACATGTTTATATTAACCTAAATAAATGTACAACATCAAATAAAGTTTGTGGGTTTTGATTTTAATAATGGATAAAGACTGTTCAACAAAAATATTTACTTGATCTACCCTCTTTTACACAATTTGTATACCCATTTATGTGAAAATTCAAAATCTGCCCTCTTTTACACAATTTGTATACCCATTTATGTGAAAATTCAAAATCTGCCCTCTTTTACAAAATTTGTAAATTTTACAAATTTACGTAATTTGTAAAAGAGGGCAGATTTTGAATTTTCACATAAATGGGTCATATTCAAATGGTTTATTGTCCAACCCCAAACAGGACTTGAAATAATAAGAGGGTTCACTCACACACACCCCATTAAGGAACAGCAGAGTCACGTGGTTTGTCCTCTCTCTGTCACACACACACACACACACACACACACACACACACACACACACACACACACACCATGGCCACATCCCCAGTTCCAGCTTCCTTCTCTAAGGACAGGAACACTTCCCAACCATCTGGCTGGTTTCCCAATCCCACCCCAGTCATCATTCTGTGCCCACTGAGCAGAGTTCAGTATCGTTTCATTTCTACTTTTGAAAACCTCTCTTGTGAGTATTGTGATGCAGTTTAGCAACATAAGCAATTACACTCACAGCCCGAATATTACCTCCATGCTCCCACCACCACCAAAGAGCTTATCCATAGGATTGCAGCTTTCCTTTTTAAGGGCTTTGCATGCAATCCCCACAGCTCTATGTGTATTCTGTTGGATTGGGGCCACTGTTTAGATTAATAAAAAGTTGGAGGTGCTAAGATTCAGATTAAGCCCATAATTGTATTAATAAATTCCTTAATTTCCATCCAGTAAACTTCTCATGTTCTTACGGCTCTATGCCGTTTTGAAAGATAACTACCCTTATCATGAAGTTTATAATTAACTAATAAAAAATAAGGATTTGTGACTAGAGCAAATAAGTACACCATTTTATGACTGGGTGGCAATTGGAGAGCTCCAATAAAACGAAAAAAAGCAACAGCCATTACTTTTGTGTTCATATTTTAGTTTCTGGTGAGAAAGAGAGAGAAAAGCAAGTCCTGCAATCATGTTATGGAAATCGCATACCACGTGCAACGAACTAAATGCTTGCATGTGTTTGGACTGGGAACTAGAGCAATCTGATCTCATAGATGGTGATGTCAATTAATTTGATTTCAATCAAATCTTCCGCATAATTTATGGCTTAGATAACCCATCATTTTTAGGTACTCAGATGTCACAACGATGAGCCTGTGATGGAAAGACACAGAGATTAACTGGCCGCAATTGACCTATGCTGCGATGTTCCTCTTCATTCGTTTAACTACAGAACGGCAGCCTGATTTTTTAGCAAATGCCACACTGTCGAAGTCAAAGGGCAGGAGGCGCTGAGCGAGATCTGAAAATTAGGCCTCTTGATTTTCCCAGGAATTTTTTGAACAGTGAAATTTGCTAGGCAGCTCAGAACCAGCAGACGTCTGCAACCCTTGTTCTTCTGCCATCACTACAGCCTCTCTGACAGCTAGACAGCAGTAAAATGGGTAGCATCCACAGCCCTGTTTAGACTCTTACTTGGTGGCAGCAGTCTTCATGAGGTGCAGGGGTACACATATGCATTCCCCCACACCACACATAGAAAGTAATGTTTGATGCAGGCACACATTACACATGATCCATACAACCTTTCCCTCCAGGTTGTGGTTGTTGCTGTTCTGAAGTGGGAATAATCAGGGAGACGTGTCTATGGTCCTTCTCATGGAATACTTGTGCCCCACATTTCTGTAAGTGCCTTGGGCATGCTCCTGGTGGTCCCACATAGACTCATGTGGAAGTCCCATAGACCCATGGATTGGAGTCCACCAGGGGAAGAGCCTTCAGCATGGTAGCCCCCCTCCTATGGAATTCCCTACCTCTGGAGGTCAGGCAGACACCAGCTTTGTATTCCTTTCAGTGCCTCCTGAAAACGTCATTATTTCTGGAAGCCTTTCCTTAATGACTAGCCACAGTTTACTGTACATTTTGCATCTTTTAAAATCTATTTTAAAGTGTATTATTCTGTTTTTATTTTATTTTATCTTGTACACTGCTCCGCAATTTTCAGTGGAGAATGCTATATAAATATTGTAAATAAATAAAGGGAGGGGCACCAAGCAAAAGCTGTTCCAGCTCAGGTCTGTGTCAACCCACTATCGTAGAATAACACCTGTAGTGTCCCAACCATTGATCCAAAGAAATGTTTCAGAACAAGGTGGAACCTGGCTGGGAAGCTGATATACAGCAAAAGACCTGTCTAATGTCTCCTAGGGCCAGATCTACACTAAGCAGGATATAACACTTTGAAAACGTTTTGAAGACTGTACAGGGAGTGTGTCCTGGGCCTCAACAGTTGTCACTACTGTTATAAACCATTTTAAAGCAGTAGTGTAGATCCTGCCCTACTCTCTAAGGCTCAGTGTGAGGTAAAGCAGCAGCAAACCCACCTTCTGAATTAACAGCATAGGATTGGTTAGTTTTGCTTTATAGCAGTGGTCCCCAACTTTTTTGGCACCAGGGATGGTTTCATGGAAGACGTTTTTTCCACAGACCGGGGGTGGTGGTGTTGAGGGGTTAGGAAGGTGCCAAGGGGTGGGCGCCCCTTTCCTTGCCAGCTACAGCCACCCTCCCCCCTCCTCCTCCTCCTCCCACCAAGCATCAGCCCAAGCTGCAACCTGCTCTGCCCGTATGCCTCCAGCCCATCCACATGCAAGGCCCGCTCCTGCCTGCAAGTGGCGGCGGCAGCCAGGGTTGTGCCTGCCTGGTCCCTGAGAGGGAGGAGCGAAGCTGCGGCAGCCTCCCCACCCCCGCCACCGCACCTGGAAGCCACTCTCCCACAGTGGCTCTGAGAGATGCTGGAGTGGGGGCGTGCGTGCGTGGCTTTGCTTTGGCTGGGTGGGCACCCAGCTGAAGTGAAGCCAGGACGCTGGTGCGGGCGGGCGGCTTCAGAACGGCGCGCCCAGAAGTCGCTCTCCCCGAGAGGCTTCCAATCGGGTGCACAGTGCAGAAGCTGCCCACCCCCACCCCAGCGTCCTAGCTTTGCTTCGGCTGGGCAGGCGAGATGGCGCCCCCACACCCAGGTATGCTGGGGTGGGGGTGGGGTGGGGTGGGTGAAAGCAGCTCACCTGCGCGGCCCGGTTCCTAACAGGCCATGGTCCGGTACTGGTCCACGGACCGGGGGTTGGGGACCCCTGTTTTATAGGACCCAATTTGGGGTTGTTTGGTTACCTGCCAGATTGGCCTTAGTTAAATGTTTCAAGGGTGTCGTTATTGTCACTGTTGCTGCTGCCTTTGCCTTCTTCACACTGTTGGTCAGGGTGACTGAGGCCTTAGCTAGACCTAAGGTTTATCCCGGGGTTGATCCCCTGTGTGTCATTTACATTAGGTCTAGCTAAAGCCTGAGGCTTAGATAAATGGGGAAGGGGGGGTAGAAGATTATTAATTTTAAATTCTTCTTGGCATGCTATTTTTCCATACACAGCACCTGTTTTCAATCATGCAGTCCCCCTGCCCTCCACCAACCATACGAAGTGGTACAATCCAGGAATCCCCATACAGGTGACTTCAGCTGTGCCTAAAGGAGGCAGTGATAATTTCAGCCAGCAGATCCACATTCTTCTTTCATGAGCCCCCCAAAATATACTTTTCGCTGTTGTCATAAGCATTTCTGGTTGGAATAACTAGGACAAGACTAACCCTCCTCTATTATTCACATTAATTCTGTGGGGCATTTTGGACTCTGCAAAGCATGCTAGACTTACTGGCATTGCTCAAGAAATGGCAGCACTGCTGATTCAATCTACCGAAATTATACTTTATGTCCAAGTTTATATCTTATGCACTATTGCCGCTGTTCATCCTCGTGTGTGTGTGTGTGTGTAAAAATGAGGTATAAAGGGGGAAATTCTGACAGACCGTTACTATAGTTATTCACATTGGAGGGGAAAGGGTTAAAGAGCCCTTTGTCAGATGTAGAATGAGTGGCTGAGGCATATAATGAGGGAAGGACTCTACCAGAACTTCTGCTGGGGAGCAAGGGATTCAGGAGTTCTTTGTCTGTAATTCCACTTGTTTTAAAAGAAGAATTTGATGTGCAAAATAATGTGTCCTTTAGATTGCCACACAGGAGTGAGTGAGGCGGGGGAGAGAGATTGGGAAGCCTTTTAGGGCTGGATGGAGCATCTGGGCTGCCAGTTGCCTGTCTCCGTATTAGTCTTGGAATTCTAGAAATCTTGTCAGAGGGCACAATCCTATGCCTGTTTAGTCAGAAAAAAGCCCTACAATTCCCATCATTCCCCTGCATGGAATATTGGGAGTTGTAGGACTTTTTTTCTATCTAAACTGATTACATCCTGAAACAAGTATGGAAGCAGATGTAACAAAACAGGCAACATTTCCCTCTTCCTATCCCCACCATATCTCTCTCTCTCTCTCTCTCTCTGGGATCCATCAGACGGGGGTGGGGGTAGCATTTCCTTACCGTGGCTCTGCTTCCCGCTTCTCTTCCACATTTGCAAGGAGCTGAAATTACATGAGGAGGAGAGCAGTGATCACCCTCTAGTGGGCATTTTATAGTAGAGCTTTGCTTGCACACAGCAAGAAATCCTGACAAATCCCAACTTATTTCAGAAAAGTCAGGTTTTCTTTGGCTTAATTTATTGTTCAATTTATTTATTTATTATTTATAAAAGAGTTGGAAGGGGCCTACAAGAGTTGGACTCGATGGCCTTGTAGGCCCCTTCCAACTCTGCTATTCTATGATTCTATTTATAACAGCTCTCTGGGCAGTGCACAATTAAAAACTGTAAAATATAACAAGTATCATGTGCTAATGGAGCAGAGATGCGCAGGAGGCTGGCGGCGGTATCAAAATGACCCACGAATGTCCGTGAGTGGCCAGTCACGAGTGTGCTATAAAACGCTCGTTTAAAGAAGCTCTTAATATGAGCACTTTTTGGCAAATAGGAAGTTGCCAAAACATTTGTTCAAGCAGGTGGCCTTTGATTAGTTGGATCAACATTTTATTTTCTATAGACTTCTTAAAAAGTCCCTGCAACAACAAAGGCCCTCATATGCTGTTGGCAAGTGTGCAGTCTGAGAGGCAGATGTTTTTTTGCACCCATCTTCTCAAATCTCGTTGCCAAACTAGTTAGCATCAGAACAATTCGTTAGCATTTGAACTGGCCACCTGGGAGTAATACTGCAAAAAGGCAGGTTACAACTGCCATGTGCTGTCACTTACTTTCCCTGTCTCTTGCTAGGAAAGGGAAGACAAAATTAGTTTGAAGAACGCTACATTAAAGGCGCAATCCTATGCTTGTTTAAACAGAAAGACGTTCTAAAACTCCCAGCAGTGACTGACTCAAACCAGCTTGCAAATATAATAAGTGATGTACAAAACAACACTAATACTGAGCTACGTGGACTCATTCAGATTCATCCAGGAAGGAAGCTTCATATGTAGCATTTTCTTATTTTACGTAAACCATCTGCATACCATTTTGTATGTATTTCTGTGACAAAAACATAAGCAGCTTCTATTATTTTAGAAATGCAGAAAGCCACGGATCTATAATTTGGGTTAACAAGGCTCTCAGAAGAAAATTAAATCTTTATCTTGCAGTCAGCCTGTGACTGAGCAGAGGATATACCTCTGTGTAATCTTTCCTGTACTATGTAATCTTTTCTCTGCCCCAACGTATTTTGGTTCTCTCCTTTACACCATTGCCTATTCTTAACTTTCTCGCTCTGGTATTCTCAATTCTCTCCTCTTTCTTTTAGGAAGGGAGCTGCTTGGGTCCACAAAAGTTGTGGACAAGCACAATTAATTTCTGGTGCCCTTGAGTGACTGTTTTAGGTCAAGTATTTCAGTGACTACAATCTCTTCAGAGAACCGGCATTTTCATCTCCTTTTAGTATTACAGATTACATATATCAAGTAGAGCCATGAGGTCTATTAAGGATGCACAAGGGAGTAACTCCACTGCTTTTGAGTGCTGGCACTTCACTTAAACTTATGAGCACACACAGAGAAATGCAGCCCTTTTTAGGAAGACCCAGCAGCAACATTCTAAAAGAAATTAATTAATGCCACTTCTCTTTGTTTTTACGTTTACTTATTCTCCACTCTAAAAACTTAGGATCAAATATAGCGGCGATCATTATTTTTGAAGCAGGAGCCACTTGGGTTCCAGGCACGGCCACTGACGCCATTTGGGAATCTTTCCCATGCTGCAGGGAGGTGGCCTCTCCTCTTCTGCCCCACCACCAGTGAAGTGGTGACCTAGCGCATCAGCCTCTGCGGGAGGCCTTTTAGGGCCTCTACTCCCCACCTGCCTCCATGACATCAAAGCAAGGCCTTGTCAGTCGGTCACCAGGTAGGATGGATCTTTCTCTCATCATTGAGAGTGCTCTGCTCTACACGTCTACGATGCCCTTTTTGTTGCTCTGCATTAAATTTCCGCTCTGCCTCTAGTGTTTGAACAGTGCACTACTGCAGAAAGCCAATCACATTGCTCTTTGCCTCTTGTAGTCCTCCCCGCCACAGCTAATTGGCTGTTTGCTCCTGCATTCTCCCCCCCCTCCACCAAGCTACCTTCCAGCATACAAGCAGCAGGGCCGGATCTACACACATATATAAAACGTCATTTTTTGAGTCAATAAACTAGGGTGACCATCTGAAAAGGAGGACAGGGCTCCTGTATCTTTAACAGTTTCATAGAAAAGGGAATTTCAGCAGGGGTCATTTGTATATATGGAGAACCTGGTGAAATTCCCTCTTCATCACTACAGTTAAAGCTGCAGGAGCTATACTAGAGTGACCATTTTAAAAGAGGGCAGGGCACCTGCAGCTTTAACTATTGTGATGAAGAGGGAATTTCACCAGGTTCTCCATATTCCCTTTTCAATACAATTGTTAAAGATACTGGAGCCCTGTCCTCCTTTTCATATGGTCACCCTAATTAAACATATTGTTTTATTATGATTTTATATGTCCCCGGGCACTTGTATTTGTTAAAACGTTTCTTACTGTTGTGTTGTCCGTAAATATGCGCTGATCTGGGCCATGCAATGTATTTTTAATAGTTTTTCCCTCAAATCTCCCATCTGCGGTTTGTTCCTCCCAATTCCTGTTTTCTTCCATTGCCCCTCCTCTGAGAGGGAGGGATGGAGGGAGCCTCCAGCAGGGTTAGGGGATTACTTTCAAGTAAATCCCATTGATTTCAACTGTTTACATCACATGCTGGCTTCCCTTTGAGGAAAGCCCATTGAACAGAGAGAATCTTACTTCAGAGTAAACACATATCGAACAATGCCCATACACATGCAGAGAGACTCCAGCAGGGTTAGGGGATTTACTGTAAAGCAAATCCCATTGATTTCAATTGTTTACATCACATGCAGATCATGGAAAGGGGAAGGGAAGTTGTGGCTGCAAAAGGGAACACAAGGCAAGAAAGAGTTAAAATGGCTGCTACTTTGGGCGGGAAACACAGGAAACACCCCCGAGGAAGGTGATTGGCTAAGAGAAAGCATTTGAAAATAATGGAATGTTTCTTAACGACACAATTGGCCACATTACAGAAAATAGAAATACTTCTATGGGTAAGATCAGAAAATGTAACGACAGGAACAGTAATTGATAAAACGATAAAAACCAAGCATCATGTGGTGGGATAAGACGGAAAACGCAATTAAAAACGTTTATAAGAGGTTTATTCACTTATGTGTAGATCCACTCCAGGTCTCTTAACTCCCCACCCTCAAAGTCTCTTCTGTTTGCCCAGATCATCTGACCCACCACCATTAAAGCAAGTAACAAGGCAAAGCTAGAGAGTCCCAAAAAAGACTCGCTAGAGACTCGCAAAGCTAGAGACTCGCAAAAAAGAGAATGAATGAATGAATGAATGAATGAGGGATGGGGAGAGCCATGCTTGAGGTGACTGGGAGCCACTGGTGGCCCTTGGGCCTTGCAGTAAAGAACACTGAAAATATAGTATCATCCTGTTTCTCTCGATTCTGACAGTAAATAAATAACCTATCTGCCCTGGGTACTTGTAAGCCTCCAAACTCAAAGGCTTATGAGTATCCTATGCAGAGTGGGAGGTGTCCTGCACCTCCCGCTCTGCATTTTAGCTAGATGGGCTTCAGGAAAGGGGGGTGGAAGGCTGAGGATGGCTGGAGATACCTTGTAGCTCCACATCCCATCTCCTCATCTCCCCACACCCAGGAACGCCTTCTTTTCCCCATCTCTGTGCTCAGTTTTGCAAGTGTAGAAAGGTAGCCAGTGCAGCAGCTATGGGGGTGGGCAGGAGGGAGGGCAAGGAGAGTGGTTAACTGGCTCCAAGCCTGGAGTGCTGCCTATGAGCTACAAGCCAGGAAACTGAACAATTCTCTGTGTGTGTGTGTGTGTCCCCCCAACACTGTCTAGTGATCATAGGATTACTCCCTGAAAAGACATCAGAATAAAAACTTAACTGCTACATTTGTGATCTGTGATCACATTGGGACAAAGGTATATATGCACACGAGGAGTCAGGCTGGGAATTGTGCACACAGGCAGCAACTTCAAGAGAAGCTCCCTGTAGCACAGCTGAAGAGGTAAAACACTTTTCTATGTCAAGGTTTTTACTGAAAAACAGGTTGCGTCATCATCATGTTTTGGAAACATCCAAGGGTATATCCAAGGTTGGCTGATGGCTTTGAGAAAAATCCCATAAATGGTGCACCAACCTCCTTTTGTAAAGGTAGCTATAGCTACACATGGTGCGTAGGTGGGGCAAGGTGTGTGACCCCAAGGCTCAATTGTGATCTACTGCATGGGTCATATCTCCTCCAGGATATTGCCAGCCTCAGTGTTCTAGGGAGCCACACTATTATCCAGGCTGTGGTCCATGGGACATAAGCTTATTTTGCCACCCAAAATTGAAGCCATTGGCTCTGTAAAAAAGGTTCTGCCATTTTGGCAGTAGGTATGTAGGGCGACGGCTTCTTCTTCTTCTTCTTCTTCTTCTTGATTTTGCCCCATTTGCAACCCCAAATGCAAATGAAAGCACAGTTTTTGGAGGAAGCTCACACGTTTTGCAAATGCAAACTTTGGAGCATGTACTTTAGGAAAATGCACACACTAAAAATGTGCTTTTAAAAAACAGCCTGCATTTTCATGCTTTAGTTTAAGGGAAGAAAGTACGCATTTGGGCGTATCCTTTTCAAAAATACATAACAAAATTAGAACATTTCCCATGTGGACAAAAAGAAAAACAGATTGCAATCCAAAATGGAAGCAAGCCACTTTGAGCTTCAAGGTGGACTTTGGTGAATCTTGGTGAGCTCAAACATCGCTGATTCTCCCATCCCTCCTTGCAATGAGGGCTTCACAGTGATTTCCCTTTTTAGTTTCCAGTAAGGCTGAATGAATTCTGAAAATCTGAGTCTTGTTTCTTCCACTTGACTGTTTGTGGGTCATTGTCACCCTTAACGTGAAACATCTGCGCCTATTTTTATTTTGTCAGATATTGTGGGACGGGTATGCTGGAGCCTCTCTATAAATCCATATTTTCAGGTGTTCCCGGCCAGAATCCTGCTTGCATTTCCATTTCCTCTTTGTCCCAAGGTCAGCAGAGTTCTGCACAGCAGGCCTAGAAATCTTACCTGAGACCTTCTTACAAATTAGGAGGAAGATGAGGATAGCGGTAAGACATTATCCCCAGTGATCTCCAATTAAATAAATCTGAAACGCTCCAACTTTGAAATGTTACCAAACGCCTGGCCTTTTGCTTCACCTAGGTTGTTTGTATTGCTTTCTCGCTCCCACATCTGCTGGGTTATTTTTAATCTGCGCCAGCAAATTACAGTGACCCTCTTTATCTGAACTTCTGATCAGAGGCTGCCTAGTTCTCTCCAGGTCTGCCCCCCTCCCCTTTCCCTTTTTTCTCCCGCCTGGAACCAGGGAAGCAGCTGCTGAAAGCAGAACAGTTACCATAGCAACCTCCTGGCAGCTTCCTCCAAGTATCTTACTGAGCGATAGTGTTTGATTCCTGAGGCTGGGTAGGAGGAGGTGGGGCTGGGAAGAGGTAAAGGAAGGTTACTGTGCACTTCGTTAATATGCAAAACCACTTACTGCGGTGCTGGATGAGCAGGGAATCAATGCAAACAAAGCAGCGCTTGAACTCCTAACGTGGACTTTGCACACAAGTGTGGCTCTGTCCAGAGAGAATTCAGGCGGTTTGCCTAAATAAGATATTTCACAACCAGACGGCAGCAGCTCTTCTGAGCGGAAATCCTGAATGCATTTATTCGCGGGACTCTGCCCCATCCTTCTTTCCCTTAAAACTCAGGACAGTTCAATGAATGGGAAATTGGATGGAGCTGTGCACGCGCATGCATTCACACACACACACACACACACACACACACACATCTTTCCCTTTCCTCTTTTCAAAGGAAAACTCAGCACTGAATCTCTGAGACATTGTCCACCCTATGGAGCTGAGGCTCGCAAGTCCAGGTTTTTGTCAATGAAACCGTGCTTGTGTGACAAAACCAATATGTTCGTATCCGAATGAAATGACTATGATCTAGCTTATATTTTAGGAGGCAATTGGATTAGTCTCTGTTATAACAAGAACCAAGGGTCTTGTAGCACCTTTGGAAGGCATGCAAACTTATTCCGGCATAAGCTCCATGGACTAGGACCCACTTCATCAGAGGCAGACGGCTCATATTACGCTACGGCTCCTGTTTGTTGTGTCAGTCACACGGCTCAATAGGTGTAGTTCCCTGAACAGAGAGGGAGCAAAGCAGTGAAACCCAATAGCCCGGAGGGCCCTTGTTTCTTTCCTGGGTGTAGCCTTGCTGGAAATTGGATTCTGCCATAGGAGTGTGCAGAGCTATTCTCCATTCGCTGTGTTGACAGGGGTCTTGGGAATGCAAAATTGCCACTTACTTAAAGAAAGAACTCTTCTTCATTGTCTTCTCCTAATAAATAAATAAATAAAATTTCCATTTTATAAAATGATACAATTTAAGGGCAATTCCTTGAACTGCAATTTACATGGCAGTTTTGCGGATTGAAAGCTGGGAGCCAGTCTACTGCATCCCCACCAGCAGGTGACTCAGAAATGTGGGCCATCACATGCCTTCTGGACCTTGGAGACGTCACCGTACAAAAGCAAGAGGAATATTAATTTGAACTTTAGTGTGCGTTTTAAAAAGATGAAGATAGGCTGGGGGTTGGGGTGGACTGGCTAGCAGCGAGATGCGTTTCATAAGATTGTCTTGCTCAACAAGGGGAAAGGGACAAACGTAGACTGACTTGATTAACCCTGACCATTTCCCTGACGTTAGTGCCAGGAAAGGGGAGAAGCAAGTTTAAAGAGCCAAGATTTAGCAAGGTCCAAAGGCCTACCTAGTCTTGGAGACATGCAAGGTTAAATTGAAAACTATTTGTTCATTTATTTATTTATTAAAACATTTGTATCCTGCCCTATAGCTCAAGGATCGCAGGGTGACATACAGGTAAAATCATACAAACAATATCAAACAATAAATATACACAGCTAAGGGGGTGGGTGGGGGTGAGCAACTAATCAGGTGGCTTGTCACTCCCCATGGCAGGAAGGAACGGGCATCCAGAGGGATTTTCTAATGGTGAGCATTCACAGGTACTGTTGTGGTGACTGGTAATTCCTGAGGGCTCCCAGATTTGAGACTTATGGCCTGGCTGGGAGATAAGGATTACCTCTGAGCCCAACCTTTCTTATCCATTCATAACCTTGAGGCATGCTTCAGGGGTGACACCGGAAGGTCTCCTACCCCAAAAGGGGTGGCCATTGGGAGGGTGAAATCTACAGCGCCAACCCAAGGGCCATGAATGGCTCGCCCTGCTCAGAAAGGTCTGAACCAGGCCAGACTGGATGCCCCTTTGCCCTTTGCAGAATTTTAAATAAATGTGGCCCTGTTTAAACCCAAACTTGTGTGTGTTGTCTTTTTATTTACTGACCTCCGTCTTGCAATAAAACATTAATGTCTGTCAAATTCCTAAAATTATTTTCTGTTTTGTGCCTCACAAGACTATAGCAGTGCTATCAACATAGCATGTAGATGATGATGATGATGATAATGATGATGATTGATATTTGTGCAATTGATTGTCAGATTGCCAGTAATCACTAGGTGTATAGAATTGTGCTGGCCAAAGATCAAAGTTTATCAGAGGAATGATCACATGTGGTTTGAGATACAGTTCCCTAAAAGGGGTTGCCACGACCCAGGCTCTAAACACCAGACCTCACGTCTGCCACCACTTCTTATGGGGCGATATAGGCTCTGAACACCAGACCCGGCTGAGGCTACTCCCTGCTCAAGCCAAGCACCACCGCTTGATACGCCTGAGGCAAGGGATAAAGCCCACTTTCTTCCAAACTATGTGGAGAAAGGGGTTAAAATGGAGAATGGATTTTAATATATATAATAATGCGCTATGAGTTATATCTGCTTAGGTGAATGATTGTCAGAGTGGGTGTTATATGTGTAAACTTAAGATGATAAACGCCAAACAGACACGTGGGGTTTTTGTGGTAGTTTTAAAAACAAAACAATTAAAATTTATTTTTAAAAGTTCATAAGCTTTGTTTCAAATAACAACATTTAAAAACCTTTTTGAAACCTTCCATACAATCCTGTCACTCTCACATTCGCGCTTTCCGTTTTCTCACACAATCACTCTTGAACTTTCTTTATTATCAGTATTGATTAATATACTTCCACTACGTGCACACCACACTCTAAAGACACCACTCACTACACTGACTCTCAAATTTCCCAGAACTTAAGTACCATGAATACAGAGAGCACTACAGACTCTAAGAGTACCTAACCAGTCTCCCTGGAAAGCTTTCCTGAAAAGAACAAGAACAAGAACTCACAATCCCCTCAGTCATTCCCTTATATATCACTCCTCCCCACTCCCAAGACATTCTAACTCCGCCCACTCAGGCCAACATTCTACAAACCTCAGACTTACAAACTGCAGACATACATTTGGAATTGACTTGTGGGGTGTAACGCCACAGGGGTCCCTACCTTTCTCCTCAATGCTGAGGCAAGCATTTTTTGCCCCATATACTCACACACACCCCATAACCCTCATCCTCTTGCTGCACATGATGTCTAGAATTCTGTACCAACCACTTACATCAGCTTTCCTCAATTTGGTGCCTTCCAGAGACTGAGAGCTTTATCAGTCCAGAGACTGAGAGCTTTATCTGTAAACCGCCCAGAGAGCCCTGGCTATGGGAGCAGTATATAAGTGCAACAAATAAATAAATAAATCACACCAGGGTTATACTGTGCAATCACTGTGAATTGCGTGCATAGGACTCCGAAGTTTTCCAGTTTATAATCTGCTTTTATTGTGAAGTACTCCCATGCATCCTGCTTTAATTGTGCTATGAAGCCAAAAGACCCGACCTATTTTGCTACTAGTTTTGGAGCGAATCGTTTGTTGTTTTCTGAGGGGCTACTGGGGGCGCAGGAGGAGGATTTGATACTCTTAAGCTTCAAATTAAACAAATGCTTACATCTGCGTAAGTTTTAAAGATAAAGACATCAAAATTGGCACAGTAATAGATATTAAGGAGAACTTTAAGCATGCCAAATTTGAATTGGATTGGGTCATCCGTTGATTTTTTAATGATTTTTTTTTTACATTTCCCCCCTTAAACCCTTTTCCTGGTATGCAAAAGGTCTTAGGAGCGCTTACCTTAGGAGGGTGTGATTTAGCTAGCAGCAGCAACAACAACAATGACAGCTTAGTGCTGTAGGGGATAATTCGAGGGAAACAGGTACATGGGATGAAGCTATGAAACTCCCATCATTTCCAGCCAGCATGGAAGTGTTTGGCCTTTCCCAAATCAAAACAAAAGCCTACATGTATCAATGTTTGGTCTATTGTTATGTTCCTACTTTTCTTCTCCACTCCTTGCCTCCCTCTACTGACTCCCCATTACTTATCTTGAAATTGTAATTTCCTTCGGCCAGGAACCCATGTTTTGTTTGTTTGTTGCTTGTTTCCCTGTAAAGCACCATGTATATGGATGGTTCTGTATAAATCCTAATCATTGTCATCAAAACTTCAGCATCCCCATATCACAGTGAACATATTCTGCGTGAATATTGATGATCAGTCCTTAATTTAGGGCACTCCCGTAACCTACTAACATGAAGCTCCATTGAACTCAATGGGGTGCATTTCTGAATAGACGTGCCCAGGAATGCACGGTCAGCCATTGTGCATGATGAGCAATCCAACCATTCTTGCAATCCTTTTGAATGCTATATTAATAATTTTACGGTAGAATCTTAAACACATCTATTTGGAGGTAAGTCCCACTGAGCTCAGTTCAGTGAGGCTACAATTCCTAAAATTGCAGCTTTACTGAAGTTTGTGGTTATTGCAGTGTGATAGGGAGAAAATCATTACATGTTGTTTTCTTATCAGGACTTCTCTGATCTGTATCCTGCCTCATTCTGCAGTTGCTTTATGTCCCTTAGTAGTTTGCCCACTTCATAGCTGTATTTTATTTCACCTCCCTAATGCAGGAACATTTTAAATCTGGATTCCAGATGCGAGGATATAGGAAGAGGCTGCTTTTACTGTGTGCTTATTCTATGGAGAGATATGGTTTAGCCCAATAACCTACTTTTGATTTTCAAAAGTAATGGTGCATTGGCTGAAGAGTTGTCAAATTGAATTGCTGATATTACAAGATTGCCAAAGCAGGTTTTGATAGCAAAAGAAAACTTTCTGGAGTCTTGTATGATTGTGCAGTGGTTATGTGAGAAATAGTGGGCATGGCTAGATGAGGGGGGTTGAGGGGGGTGATCTCACGATTTTATGATCACGAGATTGTCCCTCTCATCTACACGTGGCGCATGGCGTCCCAGGGGGAAGAGAACGTTGCACCCGCCATTTTGTTTTGTTTTTTTAACTGGAAAAGAGTGCAGGAGCGCTCGTGCACAAAATGTAAGTGTTTTAAGCAAAAACAAACAAACCTTGTGCTCCCCGCACCCCACCCCTCAGGAGCTCTGTGTCCCATGCCCCATGCATTATAAATGTATAAATATATAAATTTATATATTTACAATATATATAAATATTGTATTTATATTGTATTTTATATTATGGTTTTATACTGTTGTTTTATACTTTGAATGTTTTTAATTTTTGTGACCCACCCAGAGACCTCCAGCTATTGGGCGGTATAGAAATGTAATAAATAAATAAATAAATGCCTGGTTCTTGGCTCCTTGTGGTTACTCACGAGGAGCTGGGACAAAACTGCGATGGCAGCCACATGTCCCATGGTGTCGGGATCATCCCAAGACCATGGTAAAAATTGAAATGGAAGGGTAGGATGATATCCCGGGGAAAAGGAGGGATCGTCCCTCCCTGCTCCCGGGATGCCCTGTGCATCATGTGAACGCACAGGGACGATCCCGGGACAATCTAGACATGCCCAGTGTCTCCCCTCACCCACCTCAGTAATTTTGCTTCTATCCAGTCAATCAGTATGCTGACTTTATCCATTCAATCAGTATCTCGACCTCTGCTTTTGATACATCGTTTTCTGGGGTGCCTCAGAAGCTTATCAGGGATTCCTCAAGGAGAAGATCAGTAATGGTGGACAAACATCTCTGAAAGACAGCTTTATACATCCTTCTTTACTTCCTTGGAAAAGTGCAGATGTAGCAGGCAGTTTGCACTTGGAATTCACAGAGGGCAGCAGTCAAGATGGACAAATCCGTTAACGTTGATTTCTCTCTGTTTCTCGTTTTCTGAATCTTAAGTTCAGATTGTCCTGAACTTTGAGAATTTTTTCAATTTTAACCTCAGTTAAAGCAGTTTTGTGTGCATTTGTCCTAATATGTGTGTTTTCATACATAATTTTGCCTAATGTACACATTTTAACAAACATTTTCCTGAGATAATGTATTTTAAATATTATCTTCACTGATATATGTATTTTTGGGTACATGTTTTGCATGCTTTGTAAGTTGTTGGGGTTTTTTAATAGACAACCCCACTGTAAAATCTGCAGAAGTACAAATTCCAAATATTCAGTTTCAGTTTGCGTAATGGTTTGAAAGTGCAAAATTTCGTTTGTATTAAAATGAGAATCAAAGAAATTTCTCCCCATCCCTAGCAGCAGTGAGGCTCAACCAAAACCTTTGCACATCAGCCATGGAATCCCAGCATATTGCAGAAGATTCTGGGATTCGAGGGAAGTGTTCTAGAACAAGGGGTGGACAGACGGTAGAACTCCAGATGTTCTGGACTTCAACTCCCAGCATTCCTGACCATTGGCCATGCCAGCAGGAGCTTCTGGGAGTTGAAATCCAAAACATCTGGAGCTCTGCCTTTTGCCCACCCTGTTCTAGAATACAAACAGTTCACCATGATTGCTGATCGAGTCAATTGGGCTTTTCCATTACTCTATAAGACCTGAGACTGCAGGGTCATATCTAAATTTGAGGGGGGGACCCTCAGTGGGCTTCTCCCAGTACCCACAAGGCCCAGCTGCTAACATCCTCTTTCCATCACTTGCAAGTTTACCTGAAAGCTGTGGTGGCAGTGTTGTAATTGGCTGGTTGGCATCCAGATCATTAGAACACTGTTGGATAACGTCGCGAGTACACGAGAGAGAAGGGATGGAGTAACCACCACCCTATCCTTTTTCTTATACAAATCTCATGGGCTTACCCCTCAGTGGCAGCACTGTAATGAGTCCGTGGATCCTGACCCACTGCACCACTGCCCCAGCTGCAGCTGAGTCACTTGGGCCTGAAGAACAGCAGATACAGTGGGGAAGGCAAGATGTCAGCCCCTGTGGACCCCGGTGAGGCTCATGGGCCCAAATGTGCCAGAATGTCAGGTGCTGACTCTGGGCCTGTGAGAGTGTGATCCAGAACACGCCCCACATTGATATGTGACTGGTGACTACAAGGGGTTTAGTAGTAGTGGGCAAGTTGTCTTTCAGGAAAACTTGTCCATCATCACTGCATTTCTCTTTGAAATACTCTTGATGGACCTCAATACTGATGAACCTCAATGTTTCCTGGAACACATTTGAGAAACCACTGATTTAGACAAACCAGTGCATTGGAACATGCCTGTTAGTTTGTCTACTGTTTCTTTGGTGGTGGTTGGAGTTACCAATATAACATTGTTTTGCAAGTGAGTTAACTTAGGCTTACTAATAACCAAACCAATGTTACAGCCCAGATAGATGCAATAGCCAGGAGTGCCTACTATCAGCTTCGGCTGATACGCCAGCAGCACTCCTTCCTAGAGTTGGAAGACCTAAAGACAGTAGTGCACATGCTGGTAACTTTGAGCTCAACTTCTGCAATGCGCTCTACATAGGGCTACCTCCGGAAACTTCAACTAGTTCAAAATATGGCAGCCAGGCTGGTCACCGGTACACCTAGGGGGGACCACATTACACAAGTTTTAAAATCACTCCACTGGCTGCCAATTAGTTTCCGGGTGAAGTATAAAGTGTTGGTTATCACCTTTAAAGCCTTACATGGTTTGGGTCCAGGCTACATGCGGGATCGCCTTCTTCCATACAATCCGCCCCGCATACTCAGGTCCTCTGGGAAAAAATCTACTTCAGCTAGCAAAAACTAGATTAACAACTGTTACCCAGAGGACCTTCTCTTCTGCTTCTCCCAGACTGTGGAATGGCCTGCCAGAGGAGACTCATCAACTTAACAGTCTTTTAGCATTTAAGAAAGCTATAAAGACTGATCTCTTCTGGCAGGCCTATCCAGTGGAATTTTAGAATGCTTTTAGGATGCTTTTAGGGTATTTTTAGGATGTTTTAACAATGTATACTATGTTTTTAATCAGTATTTTTTTGTATTTTATACTTCCTGCTGTTCCCCGCCTCGATCAAAATGGAGAGGCGGGTAAGAATTATTATTATTATTATTATTATTATTATTATTATTATTATTGTGTGACTGTTATGTTGTTCTTTTTAATAGACCTATATGTTCATTAAGATTCCAGTATTCTAGAATGAGTTTAAACTCATAGCAGACCTCTTTCACATGCTTTGGGAGCAAGTGGGGTCTGTGTCTAGTGGCATACAAATGAAAGGATCATGTCCTCTAGGTAATGTATTAAGATGTATACATCATGACATAAAACAAGACAAGAGGGATATTTTTTTTGCCTTCCCCCTCCCCACACCCCACAGCTCCAGATATCACTGGACTACACTCACATTATATTTTATTAACAAAAGCCAGCAACTTTCACGTGCGAAAATGTCTTTATTCATTTAATTTTCCTGTGTTCAGTTTGGAAGAAATGAACTGGAAAAAAGCTACCCCAGCAAAAACTCTCTGTGAACTTTGGAACATACTTAGTAATATATTAATATGGAGAGAAAAAAGTGTGTCTGTGCCAATGTAGTGTAGTTGCTAAAAAATGTGAATTACGAAGTCCATAGTTTAAATCTCATCTCTGCCATACACAGTCTAGACAGCCTTATGGCTAAACTACATATCGTGTTAAATACATTTAAGGTATCTGTTGTTTTTTTTAAATAATAGTGGCGTCATGTGTTGGGGTGGGGCAGGAGTGATCAGGATTAGGAGCTCCATCACAGCAGCAATTTAGTGCACTCTCGCCATGCCTGGTGTACGGATTTGCAGCACGATACTCACATAACACCGTGCCTGTCCGGTTGACGCCCCACCTCTCTCCCAGCCTTTTCCGTCTTTTCCTAGAACACCTAAAGTCTAGATTATTTCCCCTAAGTGCATTTTGTTGGGGGTGTGTGCTGTGATGGGAGCCTTGCTGTTGGCTTCAATGGATCGCATCTAGTCCTGGCAGGGAAATGTGATCTTTCTTAGCAGCCGGCTCTAAGCCTCAATATAAAACCCCAACCTTGCGTCACAGGCTGGAAAGCGTTTCTTTTTAAATTGTACAATGCCCAAATCTCTGCAGAGACAGGACTGTACTTCCTTGATGCTCCCAAAGAGCCAGATTAAAGGGTTGTTCCATTTTTGCCGGACAGAAAGGTGGTCTAGTTGAAGTACGACAGGACCTGTCTTGTTAAAGGGGGGAGGAACTGTTAAGTATATGAAAAGAAATACTTGCTTAGTCATTAAAATTGTGTGTGTATGGCTATCTCAGGGTTAAACAGAGAAAGTATCTGTGGGCAATTACCTTGAGATAGAGGCTGTTCTGGGAACCTTGCCAAGATTCTAAGTTAGCCTCATCACAGCTGTATGTAATGTAGATAAGAATTGTGTAAGATGTGTATATAGTTTCTCACTTTGTAAAATGGAACTGATCAATGCTTACAGATCACTGCTCTCTGATCACTGCTCTCTGTGTATGCCTCAGTGTGCTGATCTGAACTGATCTGAATTGAACTGCACAGAAGCCTGAAGGAAATAAACCAGCTCTGCTGTGTAAGACCTGCGTGATGTGTGTTTGTTTCTGAGCACAAACAGAGTTCCAGAGAGAGAAAAGTTCTGGCACAATAACCCAACAAAGGTTATGGGCCCAGTCCAGTCCAGGAAGCCTACGCCAGCCTAACCCAGGCAGAAGAACCAGAACTTGGTGGGAACGGTGCAGTATCAGAATCAGAACCAGGAGTCTGCTAAAACAGAAAACTGTTGATGAAGGAAGACATCAAGCTAAAGCCAGTGCTGCAAAGTGAGGAAAAATCTCAGTCAGCTAACTCTGAGGAGGACTCTGAGCAGAAGGACGGTGAGATACAAATTCCTAAAGCAGAGGAAATGGCAGGAGCTAATATGTCTGGTTTGCATCAATTGTTAGAAAAGCTGAATGACTCTAACTATGCATTATGGTCTTACAAAATGCAAATGTATCTGATTCAGGCTGAACTGTGGTATGTAGTCACAGAGGATCCACCAGATAGAGCAGATCCACAGAATGCTAAATGGTTTAAGGACGATGCAAAAGCAATGGCAGTTATTGCATTAGCTGTGGAAGACTCTCAAATTTCCTTCATTCAGTTTTTGAATACATCAAAAGAGTGCTGGAATGCGCTACAAGCTGTATATCAAAGAGAAACAGCGGGCAGTAAAGTAATTCTAACCCGGAAGCTGTATGGAATGAAGCTGAAACCAGGGGAGTCTATGTCAAACCATTTGAAAAGCATGAGAGAAATCTTCAATCAACTCAGGGCACGAGGGATGGAGTTTACAACTATACACCAAGTCTATGTGATTTTGTCAAGTCTTGATTCATCGTACGACGCGGTTGTCACCATGATGGAAAGTCAAGAGGAGAAAAATTTAACCCTCGAGTATGTAGCTGGAAAACTACTGGAAACCTATGAAAGAAGACAAGCTTCAAAACAACAGAGCCTTAAACATCCTGTGGCTGAATTTCAACAAAGCCATAAATCTTCTGATGTGGTGGCTGCATTAAAGGCAAGGAAATGCTTTAATTGTGGTTCCACAGAACATTTACGGCGGGATTGCAACAACAAGAAGAAGAAAAAGCAGTCGACAGCAAAGTGGAGAGAAGAAAACAACATGAATGAAACTGAATCAACAAAGAAGTGTCTTCTAGCAAGAGTCAAAGAGACAATGAATCCTTGGTTTTTGGACTCTGGGGCTTCAATAAGTATGGCAAAAGACAAACTTTCATTTGTAACCTTGGAAACTTCTACTTCAGAGCAAAAATGTGTTACCCTTGCAAATGGAACAAAAATCCAGATTTGTGGTGTGGGTAATGTATATTTTGATTGTCTGGGAGTTGAACTACAAAGTGTTTTATATGTACCAGAATTGGAAACAAACCTTCTAAGTGTGTTTCAGTTAACAGAAATGGGGTATGAGGTTTGTTTTACTGAAGAAAATTGTACTATAAAACAGGGAAACAAGGTGTGTGTGCAGGGAATAATGAAAGAATCTTTGTATGTGATTAATACTTGTACAGAAAATGAAGTTGTAGCCAGCAAAGTCACAACAAAAACAATAGCCAATTGCAAACCACACCAAGAGTGTATCCATTTAACTCATAAAAGGTTTGGTCATGCTAACTATAAAACAATTTCTAAGATTCCAGAATTGTGTGAAGGGGTGAAAATCAAACCATGTTCTAACTATGTAGAATGTAATGTATGCAGTGAAACCAAGTGTCATAAGTCA
This sequence comes from Elgaria multicarinata webbii, assembly GCF_023053635.1. Taxonomy (NCBI): domain Eukaryota; kingdom Metazoa; phylum Chordata; class Lepidosauria; order Squamata; family Anguidae; genus Elgaria; species Elgaria multicarinata. The sequence continues at coordinate 20,928,620 of NC_086175.1, read as the reverse complement.
AACATTCCAAAACATAGTGAGAGAACAACAAAAAGAATTTTTGAATTAATTCATGCAGATCTTGCAGGTCCTTTTGAGACAAGTCAAGGAGGAAACAGATTTTTCTTGTCTATTGTTGATGATTACAGTAGATTTGGATTTGTGTATGTGTTAAAACAGAAGAGTGAAACTTTTGGAAAGTTTAAAGCCTTTGTTAAGTGGAGTAAAAATAGATTTAAAGAACCTATAGCTAATCTAAGAACAGACCGGGGAGGTGAATTTCTTAGCAACCAATTTAAAAAATTCCTCAGTGATGAGGGTATACAACATAACCTTACTGCTCCATATTCACCATTTCAAAATGGAGTTGCAGAAAGGAAAAACAGAACCTTGCAGAACATGTTAAGAGCTCTATTGAAAGAGTCAGGATTGTCTAATCTGTTCTGGGCAGAAGCTTTGTCCACCTCAAATTATTTGTTAAACAGGCTTTACCACTCTGTACATGAAAAAACTCCATATGAAATGTTTTACAAAAGAAAACCTAGAGTGTCACATATAAGGGTTTTTGGGAGTAAATGTTTTGCTCATATTCAGAAAGAAAACAGACCAGGAAAACTAGCTCAAAGAGGTTTGGAATGTAAACTGTTGGGATATGATACACAAACAAAAGGCTATCGTTTGTGGTCTCCATATCACAAAAGTGTAATTGTGAGCAGAGATGTAGTTTTTCATGAACAAATGCAGGAAACAAAACAGTATGTAAGTTTGCCTGTAGAACAGAAAGCTGTAGAAACAGAAGAAATTCCAGAACAATCTCAGCAAGAGAGGGAGGGGGAAGAAACTGTGGAGGAGGAAACTATGCCTGTAACTATGCCAAGAAGATCAGAAAGGGAACGCAAAGCTCCAATTCGTTATTCAGATGAATACCAAAGCAAACAGGTTTCTCATAGAGCTTTACTAATAGCCTATGAACCTACTTCATTTGAGGAAATTCAGGAAATGGAACCTACAGAAGCTCAGGGCTGGCATGAAGCAATGTCAGAGGAAATCAGAGCAATGGAAAAAAATGAAACGTGGGAGCTAGTACCTTTACCTGAAGGTCGTAAAGCCATTACCTGTAAATGGGTATTCAAAGTAAAACAAAATGAGAAAGGACAGGTGGAACGTTACAGAGCAAGATTGGTAGCAAGAGGATTTGCTCAAAAATATCTAATAGATTTTGAAGAAGTTTATGCACCTACAACAAAATACTCAAGTGTAAAACTTTTGTTAAAAATTGCAGCAGAAAAACAATTGAATGTATTTCATTTTGACATCAAAACAGCTTTCTTATATGGAGATTTAACTGAGGAAATTTACATGACTCAACCAAAAGGTTTTGTTAAAAATCCAGGGTTAGTTTGTAAATTGAAAAAATCCATATATGGTTTGAGGCAAGCAGCAAGGTGTTGGAATAAGAAACTGGACAATGTATTGATCAAAATGGGTTTTAAACAAAGCAAAGCTGATCATTGTTTGTACACAAAACAGGATGGTTCAAATGTAGTGTATTTGCTGATTTATGTAGATGATTTGTTACTGGTTTTTAATGAAGAAGAACAGAAAAACACATTTGTAAACCAGCTGCAAAGACATTTTGAGTTAAAAGACCTTGGTTCAGTGAAAAGTTATTTGGGAATGCAAATTTCAAAAGATTCTAACACAGGGTCATTTCTGATTGAACAAAGTGGCAAAATTAAAAAATTGCTGGAAGAACACAGCATGGAGAATTGTAAAATTGTTGCCACTCCTATGGTCACTGATTTTCAAAATCAGACAGACAGTACTGAAATGGAAGACATACAGAAATATCAGAGTGTGATTGGAAGTTTACTTTATCTAGCAAACCTAAGTAGACCAGATATTACATTTGCTGTAAATCTTTTAAGCAGAAAAATGACAAAACCTTCTGTAACTGATTGGACAGCTGTAAAACGTGTATTGAGATATCTAAAAGGTACAATCAATTACAAATTGGAAATATCTACACACAAAGATGGAAATTTCTGTGTTTATGCAGATGCTGACTGGGCTAACGCAATTGATAGAAAGTCTACCAGTGGAGCAGCATTCTTTTACAATCAATCCTTGATTGATTGGTATACAAGAAAACAAAATTGTGTAGCAACCTCTAGTGCAGAAGCAGAATATATCAGCTTATCTCTGGCTTGTAATGAGATTGAGTGGTATAAACAATTATTTGCTGATCTAAGGTTGGAAATTGAGACACCAGTAACCATATTTGAGGATAATCAGGCATGTATTAGTATGGCTACATCTGAAAAGTGTAAACCAAGAACTAAACATGTGGATGTTCGTTATTCTCATGTGAAAGATATAATTCAGAAGGGCTGGATTAAGCTTGAATATTGTCCATCTGAAATGATGTTGGCTGATTTATTCACAAAACCAGTATCAATGGTAAAACACAAAGAGATGCTTTTAAAGCTGGGTCTCAGATTGTAACACAATTTAAACAACATGCGCAAGAGGAGGACTGTTAAGTATATGAAAAGAAATACTTGCTTAGTCATTAAAATTGTGTGTGTATGGCTATCTCAGGGTTAAACAGAGAAAGTATCTGTGGGCAATTACCTTGAGATAGAGGCTGTTCTGGGAACCTTGCCAAGATTCTAAGTTAGCCTCATCACAGCTGTATGTAATGTAGATAAGAATTGTGTAAGATGTGTATATAGTTTCTCACTTTGTAAAATGGAACTGATCAATGCTTACAGATCACTGCTCTCTGATCACTGCTCTCTGTGTATGCCTCAGTGTGCTGATCTGAACTGATCTGAATTGAACTGCACAGAAGCCTGAAGGAAATAAACCAGCTCTGCTGTGTAAGACCTGCGTGATGTGTGTTTGTTTCTGAGCACAAACAGAGTTCCAGAGAGAGAAAAGTTCTGGCACAATAACCCAACAGGAACAACCAGTGAACTGGAGGGAGAAAGAGAAGAGTTGGGATGGAGTGGAAGAGCAAACAAGTGAAAGAGCATTGGAGGTAAAAAATGCGGAGACAAAGCGGGGGGTGGGTGGAATTACATGTGATGGAGCCCTAAGTCAGCCTTTTCCCATTAGTGCCAATAGCAGCTTTCCTCCCATGACAAAATAGCAGCTTTGGAGGCAGGGTTATTTTTGTCAGGCTGAAGCATGGGGGGTGGGTGGGCGGGGGGCGGGGGGCAAGGTTTAACCCCTCCGTCCAGTGCATCAGGGTTCCAATCCTAATTGGGCCCACACACTGCTGCTATTTTTAAAAAGAAAACAGGCTACAATGCATTTAACGTAACATATGGTTTGGGCCTTAGGCACAAAGGCATGCCCGTATTCTCTTAGCCTCATTTCTCCATCTGCAGTATACTACTGATCAGACTTACAAGGTTGTTAGAAGGACAGAGCCTGTGGAGTTCTTTCAATACCCTTAAACTAAATATTTCTATGAATTTTTTGAAAGTCCAGGTTTTGGTGAATGTTGACATTCACATATGAATACTGACAATCTCAGCTGAATTGTGTGTGTGTATCTCTCTCTCTCTCTCTCTCTCTCTCTCTCACACACACACACACACACACACACACACTGATTTTTCAGACATATAATCATGAACACTGGCAATATGATTTAGGTTCACCAGTGTATTGCTGAATTTTCAGACATTCACAAAACTTATCTGGAGTTGTCAACATGCATGCACGTCTAAATGTCAGCATGCATCACGTTTTAGACATTCACTTGCACATAGATGCATACAATCAACTACACACACACACACACACACACACACACACACACTGTCTATATTGCAATATTTGACACTGGGCAACATTCCTCTAAAATCCAATCTCTCGATCTCTTCTTCTCTTCCCAAGTATGCGCAATCTCCCATCTGAAAATCTCTAAGACGCCATCAGGCCAGAAGATGAATATAAGCCAAGGTTTTTTTATCGGGATGGAAGCTCTGCTCACGGAGCAGCACTTCTATTTAACACTTAATTACAAAGCAGGGCACAAAGACAAAAGCCTTTGAGATGGTTGCCATTAGAAACAGAGCCAGAGTTCTTAGGGCTGTGGTCACACTACAGTGCCCCGCCCCCCTCTCCTCTCTTCACCCGGCCTGCCCCCACCCCCTCCTCTGCTTTAATTGACTGACCTTGCCAGGCCTGGTCGAGCTGAACTTTGTGGTTCTGCTGTTTTTCATCACTGCCAAGCCGAGCCACTGAAGGCAGCAGCTCTCAGCTAGTAAACGCTGGGTGCCAGGTTGACAAAGAAGCAATTTCCCTTGCTGATGGGACCGAAGGAAGGGAACATAGCAAACGTGCATCTGCATAAAGACAGGAGGATGTCCGTGTTTTCTGCAGCTGAATCAGATGGGGACATTTCCGTTTACTTGGGACGACTGTGAGAAGAAAGCACCATTGACCTATTTTGACACCCAGCGAGGAAGGTGGCTGCATTAGTCCAGAGCCAGCTGACCATTTTCACTGCTACCCAGAATGCTAATGGCCTCAGATGGGGAAGTCATTGCTTCTTTGTTAGTTTCCTACTTCGCACAAATATATTTAATGTAGCACTCTGGCATTTTATTAACCTGGGGATTTTCAACTTGTGCTCCAGGGAAACCTGGGGTTCCTTGAACGCTTACAAGGGGCTTCTCAGTGAGAAGAAGAACATTCAGCGTGGACAAGCTTTCCTGAAAGGCAACTTGCCTACCACCCCAGCCGCTGAGGACTGGAGCTGGTGTTTCTAGAGAGCCTTCACAGGCTTCATTTGTGTCTGGGCTATTATCCCACTTTAGAATGAAGGTATATGACCACATGGAGGAATGCCGCCACAAAAATTAAAAAATAAAATACCCTGCATTTGGAAAACTAGCATGTCCGGTGAAAGCTAAGCTAGAACCTGTCGTGCAAATTTTCTAAGTGCAGGAAATTGTTTTGCATTGCGTTCTGCATTCAACCATATAAATCCCACACCTGCTGCAGTCCAGGAATAGGAGTATCTTCTCATCTGCTGTGTGTGATCTTGGCCTAATTGATGACTTATGAGGGTGAGGCACTGACCAGCATCCTACACGACATGAGAACTGAGTGCATCCCTTAGGGTCTAGTAGTGCATCCCTCAGAATCATCTATAACTATAGAGGTGACATGGGCAGACAACCAGTGGTTCCTTAACAGAAAAGTGAAATGTGTTCCCTGAGGGCAGGAAGTTTGAAAACCACTGTATTAAATCAATTTATATAGTGAGTCAACAGGATGGTGGAGATAACAAGTGATAAACATGTGTGTGTTACTCATGGGTATCAGCCACAGGTGCCTCTGTATTGATGTACTTCTTGGAGCATCAGAAATGAAGGTGCAAGTAGGAAGGAATTTTACTAATTTTAAAGGGGGGATTTAAAAATTCCTAAAACATCAAGGGATGAACTGATCTGAAAGCTCTACTTAAGAGCTATCACTGTGTCAAGTTTGATCTCTTTATTGTTAAAAATTATGCAGATATAAGCATTTTTGTTAATTTCTATTTTTAAAATTCCTTAAAATCTCGGTATGAACGGATCTGATTCAAACTTGGGGTGGCTAAAGCCCTCCTTAAGAGGTATCACCATGTCAAGTTTGATATCTTTATTTATAAAAATTACGCAGATATAAGCATTTTGGATTGTTTAGCTTGGAAAAAAGGAAGCTAAGGGGAGACATTACAGAGGTGTACAAAATTATGCATGGTATGGAGAATGTGGATAGGGAGACATTTTTCTCCCTCTCTCAAAATACTAGAACCAAGGGTCATCCCATGAAAATGATTGGTGGGAGATCCAGGACAAATAAGAGGAAGTACTTCTTCACACAGCGCATAGTTAAATTATGGAACTTGCTACCACAAGATGTAGTGATGGCCACCAATTTGGATGGGTTTAAAAGAGGGTTGGATAAATTGATAGCCTTCTCCTGTAGGCGAAGGCTATCAATGGCTACTAGGCCTGATGGTTGTGTGCTATCTCCAGTATTCAAGGCAGTAAGCCTGTGTGCACCAGTTGCTGAGGAACATGGGTGGGAGGGTGCTATTGCACTATGTCCTGCTTTTTGGACCCTGGCCCATGGCTGGTTGGCCACTGTGTGAACAGACTAGATGGACCCTTGGTCTAATTCAGCAGGGTGCTTCTTATGTTCTTAATTTCCCCCCTATACATTAATTAATTTAGGAAGAAAGTGACTGAGGCAAGAAGTCCCCAGTTCAAATGCTAGCTCTGCCATGAAATCGGCAGATGGCCTTAGGCAAGCTACAATATCTGAGCCTCGCCCTTAATCCATAGTATGGGGATAGTATTACAAAGTTTGTTATAACGATTAGTCAGATAATGGTTTAGATCCAGGCTAAGTTAGTTGAATTTAGTTCCCAAAGGAACAATGCGACAAATTAAACATGACACAACTTAAATCCCTTTGGGTTGGAACCAGACTCAGCCAATTTTTGAGCAGACCCATTTAAATCAATGGATCTTAAATTAATAATGACTAAATGAAGTCTCATTGTTTTTGATGGATCTATTTTAAGCATGACGAAGTCTGGATCCAACCATTGCTTTCAAAGGGAACTAAGTTTAATTAACTTGGGGGTAGATGTACATTAGTGTTTTTTAATTGGCATTGAAGTGCAGTGATAACTGTTGGGCATATTACACGTTCCATACACTGCTTTTCTGATGTTATTTCTTGCTTTTTATTCCTTATCCAAAACACCACAACAGATATCATTGCGTGTGCTAAAAATGCACAAGACGGATATAAAATTCTATGATGGGGTCATATCGATATGACATGAGGCGTAGATCTGTCTGTGGTCTTGATTCAGTTTAACGTATGAGAATGCACTGAATACTCTGAAGTGCTATGTAAATGTTTTATCATTTTTATTACATTAAAAAGAGATGGGTGGTCCTAATGGCAATTGATCAAACTCACATCATGAGCACACCCTGAGGGATTCTGATGGTACACTAGGCCTAGAAACATGAGTAGTTTTCCTGTATTCTGAAAGAAGAGGACTGTTCTTTTCCTAGCATTTCACAGACCAACTATGTCTCCTTTAAAGCTAGCTGGATGAGCAGACCCCAAAAATTCCTTACCCTGAGCCCCACAGATGACCATCCTACTACTGGCTGAGCACTCTTCGCCTGAGAGGTAGGGCCTTGCTAGACTTACCTGATAATCCGGTGGGGAGTTGGGGCGAGGCCGCACTGCAGCTAGCGCGCGCCGTCGCCCCTAGCTAGATGTAACACACGACGGGGTAAGGGAAAGCCCCATCGTGTACTCCAGGTTTTTTTATCTTAAAGGGCCATGTACGCAGGAGAGCACCAACAGAAAAGTAAGTAGTTTTTTTTAAAAAAATAAAGGGTTCCCCACTCCCCCTGCCCCTGATTTCCCCCCACAATGTCTGATGCCCCCCTGCCCACTCGCTCGCCCGTCCTCCCCCTGCTCACCATGCCCGTCCCCGTTCTTCTTCCCCCGTCCGCCATGCCCGCCCGTGCTCGCCATGCCCATCCCCGTTCTTCTTCCCCCATGCGCCATGCCTGCCCCCGCTCACCATGCCCGCCCGCATTCACCATGCCCATCCCCGTTCTTCCTCCCCGTCTGCCATGTCTGATGCCCCCCTGCCCACTCGCCAGCCCACTCGCCATGCCCACCCGATCACCCGCCTGCCATGTCCGATGCCCCCTCCATGCACCCCCGTCCGTGATCTCCCCACCCTGGCTCTGCTCTTCCCCACATCTCCCCCCCCCTGTGATTCCCCCCCCCCGGCCTGATGGGCCCAGTGCTCCTATGGAATGCTGTGCCCAGTGCGCGGCTTCTTCCGGCTACTCGCGTGTAAGCCAGCAGCCGGGAAAAGCCACGGAAGTCGTTAGACCTTCCACAGCCCCGGCCTCAGCCCGGGGCTGCGGAAAAGCCGGGCCATAAGCAGATCCGGTTATCCCGGGTCAAGGGAGGACTTAGCCCGGCCTGACCCTGGGATTCCCTGTGTGTCATCTGGATGCACAGCAGGGAGACCGGGCCTCACACCGGGCTAAGTCCTCGTCTAGCAACGGCTGTAGTTTGAACAATTGTATCACCCTACCAAATGGTAAGGTGAATTTTAACCCACATCAGCTGCCAGTGTGTATTGAAGGGCACACCATGGGTGACTTGGGAGATCTCTGATCAGAGCTCCTGTTCATGTTCTTGTTTTCTTCCACTTTAAAATGGGTTCTGGAAGCTCTGAATTTGATTGTGTCAGTGGCTGGGGGAGTTGGCATTTGTTTTTGTTTGTTTTTAACTCTTCCCCCCCCCCCCCAACACTGGGATGCTGGATTTAGCCTTAATATAGCATCCTATTAAAATACTCAGTAGGAAACCAGTTTAGATCGAGTCAGATCATATAGCCCAGTATCGTTGACACTGACTGGTAGCAGCTGTCTGAGGTTTCAAACAGGGGGTCTCTCCCAAGCCTACCTGGACATGCTGGGAATTGAACCCTGGAGATGCTGGGAATTGAACCTTCAGTGTGCAAAGCATGCGCTCTCCCACTGAGCTCCCCGTTCCAGGCAGAGACAATGCAGAACTTGCATTATGGACCTGACAATGGTTTGGAGACACAGGAAGCGTGAGGAACTTGGGTGTCCTTTTCACTCTGCATCAACAGCTGTCAAGTCTGACGCTGTTCACTAATAATCAACTCAGATGGAACAAAAGAGCTTTAAAGGGGTGTGTGTGTGTGTGTGTGTGTGTGTGTAGGGTGTATGTGTGTAAATTCCCATTTAAACCACCAGCAGCAGCAGGATAACAGCCATCACTTCTGGAGGGTTGGGGCCCTGGAAAGAGGAAAGGTTAATCTTAAAGTTAAATGGAGAAAATTGAAGGCAAGGAAAAGCCATCTCTCTCACACACCCTGGCTGCTTATCTCTGCTGGAAAGTGTAGCCCTCACTCATCTCCTGTAGACTATAGTTTTGTTTTGTTTTTAATCCAGCATGATGGAAGATGTAATCCTTTCCATTAGATTTTTTTCACTACCCCTAATGCAACAAGTGCTTGAGATCTGAAGAGCTCTCAGGATGTTTTTCTTACAACGGAGATGTCTGTGGCATCTGTTCAATTGTTCCTCTATATTGGGCAGATTCTGTAAAGAGAGGGCCCTTTCTGCCCTTTTAAGGCAGCCCTCATTTTTCTTTGGGGAATAATAATAATAATAATAATAATAATAATAATAATAATAATTTACATTTCTATCCCACCACTCCTCCATAGAGCCCAAGGCAACATACATGATCCTCTTCATCCTCTCCACCTTATCCTCACAGCAACCCTGTGCAATAGCTTAGGCTGAGAGTCAGTGACTGTTCCAAAGTCACCCAGTGAGCTTCATGGCTGAGACCACAGCTAGACCTTAGGTTTATCCTGGGATCATCCAGGGTTCGCCCCTGCCTGAGCACCGGATCCCCTGTGTGTCACCTAGATGAACAGGTTTGACCCTTGGACGATCCAGGGATAAACCTTAGGTCTAGCTATGGCCTGAGTGGAGACTAGAACCTGGGTTTCCCTAGTCCAACACTTTAACCACTACACCACACTGTTTGGAATATGTAGTTTCAATTTGCCCTTTCCAAGTTTGCTAATGGGAATTGATTAATGAAAGGGAAATGATTAAATTAGCATTTAGTTTATGGAGCAGGATTAGGTGGCTTTTTAACAAAGCCTTTAATGGTTAAATTCACCAAGTTTGCACATTGTTTTAACTGTTTTAATTGCTTTTAAATTATATTAAAAATATAATTTAATATAATTAAATATCAAGTTTTAACTTGATTCATGGTTTAATTTGTTTTTAGCTGTGTATATTTATTGTTTTATATTGTATGATTTTATCTGTATGCCACCCTGAGATCCTAGTGATATAGGGCGGGATACAAATGTTTTAAATAAAATAAATAAATAAATAGGTATCATAATGCCTATTGGCCATATGCCATAGACCTTTCCCCGGTGCTGGTGGGCTTATGCTGTTGCCCAGTGGTAGCCAACCAACTGTCAACCAGGGACCCACAAAGCAGGACATGGTGCAACAGCACCCTCCCACCCATGTTCCCCAGACAAATTCCCAAGTTGTCCTACCCTTTCCTACCCGAAACAATACAATTGTCCTGGTGTGCCATCACTCCCTCATGCCATATCTTATTCTAATTTATTTATTTCATAGATATATACACTGCTTTCCATATTATTATTATTATTTCCATATTTATTATTATTTCCATATTATTATTATTTTTGTGAACCGCCCAGAGAGCTTCGGCTATTGGGCGTTATAAAAATGTAATAAATAAATAAATAAATATAAATAAATTATTTTTCAATCTCTAAGCAGTTTATCACATTACAATACATTAAGTTATATCGGGATATACCCTATTTCTTCGATTCTAAGACACACTTTTTTTCCCATATAAACATCTCTAAAAATGGGATGCGTCTTAGAATCGCGGGTGTGTCTTAGGTTTTTTTTTCTGTTGGTGGTACTGAAATTAGTGTGCATTTTAGAATCAGTGGCGTCTTACAATCGAAGAAATACGGTACATTAAAATATATGATAAATGCAAAAACATGTATATGAAACATTTATGAAAACATTAAAACTAACACTCACAACACCATAATAAACAAACAAACTGAGCGGCACACTCAAAGAAGTCCTGGGCAATGAAATAGGTCTTTAATTGGCACCTAAAGCATGCTACAGTTGCCACTTCCTGAATACTGGGGCGGGGGGAAGGGGCATTTGATAATGTGGGTGCCACCACCAAGAAGGCCTGCTTCTGGGTTGCATTATAAACAGCAAGGCCTCCTCCAATGTTCTTAATAATCGCACATTGGGGAAGGCGATCTGCCAGGTAACCTACATTCCTATGCCCTCCTTATCTGCTCTTATTCTACAAAGCTGTCTGTGTATTCCACCACCTCCTACTGGTCTTCAGACCTCATCCCATCATGAGTGTGGGATGAACTGTAAACCCTGACTGGATTATCTTCCAGACTGTCTCCATCCACACAAAAGCAAAGATAAAATGGCAACCCAGCTGAACAAAGTTGCTTTTCCTCAACTACAAAGCTGAGAAAGAGCTGACAACTACAAAGCAGAGAATTCTGGGAGAGCTATCACAAAATGTATATCTACTATAGCCTTCCCAAATGTGATGCTCTTCAGATGTTTTGGTGATGTTTGCCCTGTCCTGGACGGGGTTGCACTCTCCCTAAAGGATCGGGTCCATAGTTTGGGGGTGCTCTTGGATCCAGAACTGTCACTTGAGGCACAGGTGAACTCAGTGGCAAAGAGCACCTTTTATCAGCTTAGGTTGATATACCAACTATGCCCTTATCTGGACAGAGATAGCCTAGCTACAGTTATCCATGCTCTGATAACCTCTCGCTTGGATTACTGCAATGCGTTATACGTGGGGCTGCCTTTGAAAACGGTCCGGAAGCTTCAGCTGGTACAAAATAGGGCAGCAAGGTTATTAACAGGGACTGGCCAGCGAGATCACATTACGCCAGTCCTTTTCCAGCTTCATTGGCTGCCAGTCCAGGTCCGGGCCCAATTCAAAGTGCTGGTATTGACATTTAAAGCCCTAAATGGTTTGGGGCCAGGTTATTTGAAGGAACGCCTCCTCCCATATGTACCTGCCCGGACCTTAAGATCATCTACAGGGGCCCTTCTCCGTGAGCCCCTGCCAAAGGAAGTGAGGCAGGTGGCTACTAGGAGGAGGGCTTTCTCCGCTGTGGCACCTCGGCTGTGGAATGAGCTCCCCAGAGAGGTCCACCTGGCGCCTACACTGTACTGCTTTCGTCGCCAGCTGAAGACCTTTTTATTCACTCAGTATTTTAATATTTAATTTTAACTTAAATTTAAATTTTACTGTTTTAACTCTGTATTTTAATCTTATATCAATTTTGCTGTGTGGTTTTATCAAGGTTGCGCTTTTTATACTGTATTTCGTAATTGTGTTTTTAACCTGTTGGGTGTTTTATTGTGGTTTTAATTTTTGTGAACCGCCCAGAGAGCTTCGGCTATTGGGCGGTATAAAAATGTAATAAATAAATAAAATAAAATAAATAAAATATAATTCCCATCAGCCCCAGAAAATATGGCCAAAGATCTGAGATTATGGGAGTTGTAGTCCAAACATTTCGAGGGCACCATGTAAAGTAAGGCTGCCTTATTGCGTTCATGTGTCTTTAACACACCATTGAGCCCTCAGTCATCTGATTATGTCAGTAGCTGGGACATTGACAAAAAGGTAATGAAGCTTGCAAAGGTTAATATGAGGAGGCAAAATCTTGTCAGGAAGCTGCAGTACAGAGCAATATTTTCTAATCTATGAAACTTATGTTTTCAGATTTTGGCACTAGAGTGAGAAAACAGGAAAATTAAGCAGAAAGGCTTTGGTTAAATTTGTAGTGGGAAAACTGGTTGTCTAAGGTTTTCACTGGATGTGCATAGGATTCTTAGACTTTCCAAAAGGCTGTTGGAAAGGTCGTGTTCCTGGATAAGAACATGGAACACTGTAAAAATGATTAGCTAAAGAAAAGTAATAATTTGAATGTAATCTGGAGATTCAAAGTAGGAGATTCAAACGTCTGTCCTTGGGCCAATTAGGTTGGTATAGGAAACTCTAATTACTGGTAGAAATTTGTCCACTAGTAATTTATCTTCTCATTTTGTGAACCGCCCAGAGCGCTCAGGCTATTGGGCGGTATAGAAATGTAATAAATAAAATAAATAAATATTTAGGAACACATGATAAGCTTCTGGAAAAAAAACCACCCCAGTGTTTTCCAGAATACAGTTTGAAAATTGGTATAGGACAGTAGTTTTTAAGCTTTATTTCTGAAAACCATTGCTTTCCTCTTGCATTCCTAAATGAGAAGATATTTATTTTTTTATTTTTTTATTTATTACATTTTTATACCGCCCAATAGCCGAAGCTCTCTGGGCGGTTCACAGAAATTAAAACCATAATAAAACAACCAACAGGTTAAAATCACAAATACAAAATACAGTATAAAAAGCACAACCAGGATAAAACCACGCAGCAAAATTGATATAAGATTAAGAGTTAGAACAGTAACATTTAAATTTAAGTTAAAATTAAGTGTTAAAATACTGAGAGAATATAAAGGTCTTCAGTTGGTGATGAAAAGAGTACAGCGTAGGCGCCAGGCAGACCTCTTTGGGGAGCTCATTCCACAACCGGGGTGCCACAGCAAAGAAATACTGGTGGACAAGCTTCATTTAAGTGACAGCCTGCCATTTTCTCTGTCACTACATAGTGGCATTGTGTACTAGCCACACCGCTGATGCAGGGGATGGTAAGACCCAATAAGCCCTACCAGTGCTCCATGTGAATTGAGTGGATGTCCTAGAATGTGCCCCAGAATCGTCTGCTATGAGCAGGCCTCCGTTGCAGATGTGCAAAGCTTCCTCAGAAGATAAACTGATGTAGAAAATGTTCCCTGGAGGACAAACCATTGGTATATTAATATGTAAACACTGAATTTCAAAATACAGTGAGTTCATTTTGAGTTTCAAAAACTCAGTATATCAAAAACATGGTACTCCTACACCAAATTGAATTGTTCAAGTAAGTTTCTTGATTTTACCTTTTTTGTATCACCTGTCTTTTGGCAGATAACACATCAACCACCTTGTCATGCTATACAATATGTGGGCAATATGTGATACTCATATATTGCCCACATATTGGACAATATGTGATCCTCCAGATGTTTTCGCCTACAAATCTAATCAGCCCTAACAGCATATAGTGAGGCATGATGGCAATTGTAGGCCAAAACATCTGGAAGACCACAAGTTGCCCATCCCTAGTATAAGTAAGCAAACCCTTACATCAGACATGTTGCTGAATATTGATTCTGAATAATAAAAGACATAGGTCCTAAAAGCCAGGAATGTCCAACTTTAGTAATCCAAGTGGCCACTATATTCACAAGACATTAGACAATAGATATAGATATTCAGAATCTATAACAAAGTTGGTATTGCTTAATAGAGGGATCCAAGAGGTACAGAACATTTGAGTTTGGATAGTGTATCGGTCTGTCAAAAAAATATTTCTGGGGTGCCTTTAAGGCAAGTGCAACTGAGCTGGTGGAAATGGACTTCCCTGGTACTTCCTCCTAAGAGCAGCCCCTCCAGCTCCCTGAGAATGCTACACAGACAGTCAGGGGACCCTGCTGAATGAGATGAGCTGTGGGGTGGGGAGGAAGGAGATTCCTGAAAATTGGGCCGAGGCACCATCTGTGAGTAGAGTCTTTTGATCAACAGAAGGCAGATCCTGGATCCAACCCCACATATTCTACCACATAAACCTGAAGTGTGGTGAAATCCACCTTGCCACTTAGCGGGATGGTTGAGAAGGGCATGCTACCCAAGAATAATTTGATTATCTGTATAAGCTTCATGTTTGGGGCTGCTAAGTGGTGAGTGAGGAGACTTTTACCTCACGTTTGCATCTAATAATAAACCTGAGACAGTAAGGGACAGGTAAAATCACCCATAACTTGGAAGGACAAGGTAGACAACTGACTTACCAAGTGGTTTAAAGCACTCTGTGGTAATTTACCACTCAGTCAATGGTTTTCTGTGTTCAGCCTAAGTCTAGCTACTGCTATCTACGGCATGTTAAATAGACTTGGCCAGAAAATTGGAAAGAAATTCCATTTTAAAAATCATGAGCAGATTGGACATAGCTAAGAACTGTTAAGTCGCGCAATGATCCAAATGCCGATATCAGTATAACAGTCAAGATAGGAAATAAGATTAAAAGACATGTTGCCTCACAAAAAAATGGGTCAGTGCTAAAGGAAATTACTGTAGTAAAAAGCTCTGGAAACTGCACAGTCCATAGGTGTGTGGATGATAGATGTTAATTCAATTCAGTATAACAAGGCTGTTCCAAAATTTTATTGGCCCAATAAATTCAGGGCACTGCGGCATATTGCAGACAATGGTTGGCCATGCCAGAAACGAAAGGGAGAGGAGGAAGGGAGAAATGCCATTCAAAGTGTTTCATGGCACTGATATCCCCTTAGACTAGCCAGCAAGCCATCTGTAACCCAGTAAAAGCTCAGGGATAGTTCTTCTGGACAATATGGGTTGGGTGCTTTTTTCTCTCTCCATACATTCAAAAGCGCCCCCCTGCAACACACTTTAACCTAAGTACATGGAAGGCAATGGCACAAGGTCCCCTTGGGGAAAAGAAAAAGTTTAACGTAAGGGCACATCTGTTCATGTTCGTGATGGCACTTTCCCCTGCTTACATGGAACATTATTGCTAGGAGTAAAAATAATGTGGAATGGGAGAACCTTGCATTGATCGCCCTGTGCCTACTGCACTGTACCTGTGATCATGCTCAGGTATGGTACAGACAGGCAGAACTACCCTGCTCTATGTTTTTATGGGCTGCTGGACATGTCAGCTATACAATAGCATTATTTGAATCAGTGAGAGATGATGGACCCAGTTCTTTCCTAACGGAGATAAAGGCCTTAGCTAGACCTAAGGATTATCCCAGGCAAATGGAGGGGTCGTCCCTGCCTGCTCCTGGGATTCCCTGTGTGTCATTTGGATGCACAGGGATGATCCCAGGATGATCCTGACAACCTCTCGTTTGGATTACTGCAATGCGTTATACGTGGGGCTGCCTTTGAAAACGGTCCGGAAGCTTCAGCTGGTACAAAACAGGGCAGCCTGTTTACTAACAGGGACTGGCCGGCGAGTTCACATTACGCCAGTCCTTTTACAACTTCATTGGCTGCCAGTCCAGGTCCGGGCCCGATTCAAAGTGCTGGTATTGACATTTAAAGCCCTAAACGGTTTGGGGCCAGGTTATTTGAAGGAATGCCTCATCCCATATGTACCTGCCCGGACCTTAAGATAATCTACAGGGGCCTTCTCCATGAGCCACTGCCAAAGGAAGTGAGGCAGGTGGCTAGTAGGAGGAGGGCTTTCTCCGCTGTGGCACCCCGGTTATGGAATGAGCTCCCCAGAGAGGTCCGCCTGGCGCCTACACTGTACTCCTTTCGTCTCCAGCTGAAGATCATTTTATTCTCTCAGTATTTTAACACTTAACTTTAACTTAAATTTAAATTTTACTGTTTTAACTCTGTATTTTAATCTTATATCAATTTTGCTGCGTGGTTTTATCCTGGTTGTGCTTTTTATACTGTATTTTGTAATTGTGCTTTTAACATGTTGGTTGTTTTATTATGGTTTTAATTTTTGTGAACCGCCCAGAGAGCTTCGGCTATTGGGCGGTATAAAAATGTAATAAATAAATAAATAAATATAGGCCTGGTCTAGCTATGGCCAAAGTGTAGCTGAAATGCTGGATCAGTTATCCTGAGATTTTCACCTTTTTACTATCTTCACGGTGCTTCCAGATGAGGGCTGCTAGCGCTAGCAATCAAAAGGCACTGCACAGCTATTCTATCTTTTCTTCCGCAACAGATTCTGGTAAGAAAAAAGTCAGAGTCCACATTCATAATAATTGTTTTGAACTTTGACTTTACACACACGGTGCACCATGGACACAGCATTCCTGTTGGGTTTGAATTTTTGTAGCTGTATATATTTCGTTACAGCTGTTATTTTCCTTGCATAGTTTTGCAATATATTTTTCTGCTGTACAAATATTTGTATAATCACATTGTTCATGTTGCTTATTAGATGAATTTCCATAGAGTGATTTTCATGGATATTCCACACACACACACACACACACACACAGAGAGAGAGAGAGAGATTCACAAATCAAATCAAAGGTACAGAGCTAGGATTAGTTAAATTCCACTTGATGTCCTGCATATAAAAATGTTCTATCCTTGGTCTCCCAAAGTGTGTAGCAACACTAGCTCTCCTGCTGGAGACTGGTTTACATTCTATTACCTCGAGAGCTTGGCTGAGTGCACTAAAATTCTGGATTCGTTTGTACAGCCCTGGTTCTTCAAGCTACCTCCACAAGATACGAAATGACTCATTCGTCACTGAGTGGATGAAACTACTCTGGAATAAGATCAAATATCTGGGCTTCTGCCCCGAGTTTCTATTAATGTTGGAAGCAAAACAGGCCAAGGCCCTTTTGTCTCAAAGAGTAAGAGACTGTGTGCTCCCCTCTGTTCTTAGATAGTAACCTAAGATTCGGAATGGCAGAAGCAAAATATTTCTCAATGCTTAATATACCTAAATATCGGCGCGCACTAACTCTGGCAAGATTTAATGTCCTGCCATCTACTCTGTTGCAGGGGAGGTTTCAGAAAATCACTTTTCATGATCGCTTGTGCCCATGTGGAAGCAATGAAATCGAATCAGTTGTCCACATTTTACTGTGTTGTTGTTTTCATACAAAGATTAGACAGAAATTATTACTTGACACCAGTTTAGAAATTAATGCACTTCTTCAGTGCTTCAGGGCCACAGAGGACAGAGACGTAATCGAGGCTTTTGCAAAATTCTTTTTGAATGCTATGAGAATAAGGTCTCTCCAGAATTGCTTCTGCTGCATACTTTTTAAATCTGTATGTAATTTTGCCCTATTCTCTTGTATGTGTAAAGTCTGGTCGGTGACCATAATAAAGTTGATGATGATGATATAAAAATGAAGACATTTAATTTAGGGCATGTTGATTTGTATGTTATTCTAAAATGTTTGCCACCTTTCTGAGCCTGGGTTTTACAGGGTATTAAAAATCAGGATGACCAACAAAGCTGAATAGATTGTTCTCTGAAAAACATAGCATACTGTATAAGCCAACCAAAACCCGTATTATTATTATTATTATTATTATTATTATTATTATTATTATTATTATTATTTATTACATTTATATACTGCCCCATAGCCAAAGCTCTCTGAGCAGTTATTATATTTTATTTTTATTGTATTTTATTGTATTTTTATTTTTATTTTATTTTTATTTTATTTTTACTTTTGCTGGATTTTGAAACTTGGCAAAAATTCATTTTGTCACCAAAGCCCATAATTTTATTTTATTTTATTTTTAATTTTTAATTTTGCTGGATTTTTAAACTTGGCAAAAAAATCATTTCACCTCTAGTTCTTATGCATTTCCTCTCACACCATGTCCCCATCCCCCTTCTCTCCAGTCCTGCTAGACAGCCGGTATCTGACAACCCCTCACCCCATTTTTGTAATCCCAGACAGGTAGCAAAAGAAAGAATTACCGAGGACCTGGCAGCATATAGGGGTGGTCTATACTTCACTTGGTAAATCAGAAATTGTGCAATGCCTGTTGAATGCATAACAAGTCTCATATTCCAAAAATATACTTAGGAAACACATTCACACCTGAACATTTTTTTTTTTAGTAAATCCAGAAGGAAGGTAATGAAGCTTCAGCAAGTGTTATTCAAACACATACAACCCACAGTCCATCTGGTGCTTAGCATAAAGAAATCACAGTTCAAGGAGCAATTTCAAGATCTTTAAAAATATGTTAATTAATGCTATGTAACAGAAGAAACAGAAGGAAGCATTTTTATCACAACACGCAGTTGAATAGAGGTGTATTCCCCATTGTCAGGGAAAAGCTAGTAGAATAAATGAAGTCAGAAAATGATTAGACAATGATTTGGTGACTTTTAGAGCTTAAATCCATCTGTTAACCAAGACAGGATATGGGGAAGCCTCATGTTCAGAGCTTCCCAACTTCTGAATGCCAAATGACTTTCAGAAGTTGGGAACACGACACTGTTTTCTTGTTAAACCCAGAAATAAATAATAGAAAAATGGTACAGTGATAGACCTTCAATAAATTAACATTTATTGATGTAAAAGTAGGCAAGCTTTCTAACTGCACAGATCTCTATATCAGTTAGAAAGGGAAAATGATGACATCTGCTATACAGATGGACTGCATCTTTTTCATGAGCAGAGATGACTTGGGGCCTCTTTGCACAGTTTCGAAACAAGAAGATGATATGATATGGATTTGGGCTATGTGTGTGTATGTGAGATTATTTAAGTTTATTTCAAAATACAAAAGGGTGAGTATAGCAATACTCATCAGTATATTCATCAGAAAGCCAGAAGTGGGTGTTGCCTGATGGGATTTTTTGGTATTGCTGCCTCTTGTTCAAAATGCAGTTAGCAGAGAAAAAAAGAAAAGGCAGAACAGAATGAGTGTTTACCAGTCCCACACGCACACAAAAATCTAAGAAAAAGGAGACCACAAGCTTCTTTAGTGAGGAAAGAAAAGCAGTTTAGTCACAAGTATTCTTGCACAAAGAAATGCAGGCACAGCATAGTGTTCCAAAAGGGTTTGTTTGATCCATTCCTTTGTGATCTGCAACACCGGCCGCCACGGGGAGAGACAGAGAGTAACCAATGTGCTCCTAGTAATGGAGGAAGGCGGGGGAAGGGAGGAGCAGGAAGCCTCAATATAAACAGTAGAAGTCCTAAGGTTAGCTATGCCCCAAATTGCCCTGCATTAACTAGCTCACTGCACCACTGCCCCCTTCCTGTGACTTAGAGCTCCATCACACCGGGGATTAACACACTCCCTACCTTCGCTTCTCCGCCCGTGTTTTCGTTCCTCAGTTACTTCTTCTTTTCAAAAGAAGAAGTACAGAACGAGCATGAGGCCCATTGAGTCCGCTGTTCTAATGGCGCTGCTTCTCCTGCACACAGCAGGAGAGAGCAGCTATTCCGAGTTTAAAGAAACATTAACGAGGTTTTTTTTTGTCTCGCAAGGAAGGCCGGAAGGAGTAGAAGGCACGCAGGAGGCAGACAACGTCTTGTGAGGGACCTGAGCAAACTCCGTGAGTGCCTAGTAACAAGCGTGCAATAAAACACTCATTGGATGGAGCTTTTACAGACAAGGTTGCAATATTCCCAACACCATCAAGGGACAATCACAGATTTGTTCTACATAAGGCGTGAAATGGCCTTTACCCAAGTCAGAGCTTTAATGGACTTCAGATCCTAGGGTACCATTTCACATTTCAGTGACAGAGGAGGCGAGCTTCTTAAAGGCAGCTTTTAAGATAAGCCCTTTAAGCTATGTTAGTTTCATAGGTGGACTTTTTATACACTACTGGAGAGTGCCATATAACACATATTTAGATCGGTTTGCTGTGTCCCACACGCAAGATATAAGGTGAGTACAAGTACTGGGTGCTATCTGTTTTATCTGGCAGCAGGACAACATGAGCAGCTTGCACCACATTATGGTTGCACAGCCTTTGCTGGTTATGTACCGGTCTCTGCCAGCACTGAAAAGGCTGAAAAGGTAGTATTGCACAGACCCATTGTTCTCAAACAGTGCATCTAAATTAGCCATCTGGGTATGCATTCAAGCGGCACACCAGTGAGATAGCTGGTGACCCAAGAGGAAGGGAAAAGAAAAATTGTAAGGACAATGATCTCAGTGTCTCACTGCTCCTACTTATTGAGGCTCAAAATACCTTGTGGTCCATCTGTCAGAACTAGGGTAGAATTTGGGTCTTGGGCAGCAGAGACTTAGGCCTCATCTACACCATGCAGGATATTGCAATATGAAAGCGGTATATAAAAGGCAGGAGCCACACCAAGCAGGATATACTGGTTTGAAAGTGGTATATGGTATTTGTCAATGGGCCCCAACTGTTGTCAGTGCACTTCAATACCGCTATAAAGCAGTAGTGTGGCTCCTGCCTTTTATATACTGCTTTCATAGTGCAATATCCTGCTAGGTGTAGATGAGGCCTTAGGTTCAAATTGCTGCTCAGACATCAAGCGGCCTGGGCAAGTTGCTGCGCAACAGCCCAAGCTACCTGAGAACTTCACTGTGAGAATGTAATGGGGGAACACCATGCACACCCTCCTTGGAGGAAAGGCAGCCTACCAATGGCATCAATTCAGTGCCACTTCCTGTCTAGCTTCAGCAGTGATAACCCTTGATGAAGAGTGGAATGAGGGAGTGCCAGTGGGCTGTCTTAGGCCATAGCTAGACCTAAGGTTCATCTAACTGCCACACAGGGCATCCAGCGCTCAGGCAGGGATGAACCCAAGATGATCCTGGGATAAACCTCAGGTCTAGCTACAACCTTAGTTGTTGCTGACTCTCAGCTGCAGAGATGCTGGTTGCTTTTCTATTCAGAAAGAATGTAAATCCCCAGCCTTTTACAGCGTTACTTTTTTTGCCCTGAGTGGTTTGAATAGCTAACTCTCCTAAAACTGCTTTGCCACTTACTGATAAACGTGCTACAATGCTGCTCTTAGTTTGTTACATCAGATATGCTTATTCATACTTTCCATGTGCTGATGCAAATAACCAGGCAGGGAGCTCACATTTCTAAACGGAGAAGTGCATGAACTTAGTCCAGGGCTTCTGTGCTGCTGGAACTTTAAGTGAAAATACCCTTGGACTGCGTGATAATGAGAGAAGAACAGTTGTCTCCAGATCTCCCCACACACCAACACACACACACACACACACACACACTATGGTCCCACACATCCTGGGTAGCTGCAGAGGAAATCTATTTGTGAAGGGACAAGGGGTTTATCTCACAGTGGCCTTTCTTTTATCAGCAAATGCAGGAAGCTGCACAAATCCCTGGCAAGCATCCATCTTCGGCTTACAGAGAGCAGTTACTGGGCCTCTGCCAGCGTTCATTCTCTCTCTCACTCTCTTTCTCTAGATTCTGCTTGAAGAGAATTCCCACAAATAAAGGGAAGGTGCATCACATTTCTTCAACTTCCTTTGCCTTTTTCCCCTTTTTCCTTAAGATAACAAGTCATGAAATGGTCATCATTTTATTATGTACAGATAGAAAGCAAAGGACATATTGACAGCCATAATACTCTGTCATTCTGAAATGTAATGCAAAATATCTAGGCTTGCCCACCAATTAAAGAATTTTAGTTGATTTAATTAACTACCATTTAACTGAATATATTTAAATGTATATTATCCTTATCTGAGTATAGGACTCGGGGGTCCCCAAACCTTTAAGACCATCAGGCATATTTGGACTTTTGAGAAAGCACTGTGGTCACACACACAAAATGTTTGCCATAGGCGAGGCTTGCCCATTCCCAAAATGGCTGCCATGGTAGTTGTGGCCAGTCACAAACACCCATTTCCTAAGGCAAAGTGGTAAAGATATGGGCCAAAAAAACCTAAGTAGAGTGCAGCAGTGCGGTCTGAGGTTCAAAACACAAAAACACTCTTCTGAACCCACAGTTTTCTGCTTCTCCATTCATTTCATAGAAGGCAAATGGATGAGGCTCAGGGGCAAGGAACTTGGCCAAGAAAATGAATATAAGGAACGGCAAAACACACGCCACACTAAAGCAAGCAGAGAAGACAGTTAGCAAACATCACCCCTGTCCTCGGATACAGACAAAACATGCACACAGAAAAATACCCCCCACACTCACTGCCATCCCCTCTAACTCTGTAAAATGCTGGCCCCATCTCCTCGCCCTTTAGAATGCTTCTCATCACCTTCAGCTGAACTGTTTAATTTTTTTCTGGGCAGCTGAGCATGCTTCAAAATGAAGGTCTGGGCTCAAGGTGCCCACCATTTTTATATTATTATTATTAATAATAATAATAATCACTATTGTTATTATTATTTCTATACTGCCCCATAGCTGAAGCTCTCTGGGCAGTTAACAAAAGATTAAAACATTAAAAATGATAAACAAAATTTCTTTAAAAATAACATCGAGCTGTCAGCCAAACCTAAAAACTGATCCAGGATCGATTAAAACTCATCACTTGCTGCTAATTCCCTGGGAAAAGAGAAAAGTCTTGACCTGGCAACAAAAAGAGAGCAATGTTGGTGCCAGGTGGGCCTCATAAGGGAGATCATTCCATAATTTGGGGGGGGCACCACTATGAAGGCCCTCTCATATGTGTGGCCCATATGGCGCCCAAAGGCAATCTTTGCAATAAGTTAGTGCTTAAGGTGAGCGCATTTCTTTACAACACACCAGGTTCCCAGTTAAAAATAATAATAGTTATTTTAAAAACCCAAATAAACCACAACCCAAAACTTTAAGGGTAGGGAGCCTGGAAGGCACCATCAGATCTGTCTGTGATCACATTGGTGCCCATAGGCACCATGTAGGGGGGCCCATGACTAGAACCAGGGGACATCTCATGAAGCTGATTGGTGGGAGTTCCAGGACAAATAAAAGGAAGTACTTCTTCACACAGTGCATAGTTAAATTATGGAACTCGCTACCACAAGATGTAGTGATGGCCACCAATTTGGATGGCTTTAAAAGGGGGTTGGATAAATTCCTGGAGGCGAAGGCTATTGATGGCTACTAGGCCTGATAGTTGTGTGCTATCTTCGAGGCAGTAAGCCTGTGTGCACCAGTTGCTGGGGAACATGGGTGGGAGAGTGCTGTTGCACCATTTCCTGCTTGTTCATCCCTGGCCGATGGCTGGTTGGCCACAGAGTGCTGGACTAGATGGACCCTTGGTCTGATCCAGCATGGCTCTTCTTATGTTCTTATGTTAACTTGTAATCTAATGCTTACTGTTAGAAGGAAAGCCCATCTCCTTTCCATTTATTGTATATTTCATCTTTTATATTTTATTATCCATTCTCTATTACAGTAATTCACTAGAATGTAACTAGCCTCAAAAAAGCAACAAAAGACAAAAGAACACCTAGCCTCTAACTAGCCTTTAACCTCATTGTTTAAATTTTCCCCTCGTTTATCGTTTTCCCCCTCTAAAGTTTACTGGTGCAGGGCCATATGCTTGAACCACTGGTGGAGACACGTGTGCTAAACTAGATAAACATAGTCCAAAGTCAGTTCTTTTGTTCATGTCTCTAAGAAAAATAATTTGTGAAAAGATTAATATCTGTTGTAAAACCCTTTTAATTCATTGCCTTGTAAAGAAGAAGCTTGCCCATTCCAGACAGTTTCCTCATGGAAAATCCAGGCAGGAAGAGGTCATCGACAACATTCTTGGGGATTGAGACGATCAGGATTTATTGCAACTGCAGAATTATGCAAGGAGGTCCTTTGGAAAATATAACATTGAGAAGGAAATTTGGTGTTCATAACAAGGAAGAATGTGAGCCAGAGAATACATCACACTCACCATGGGGATGCCACCAAAATCAGCACCGAGAATGAAGTGGTATTTGTTCCAGGCACAATGGCTAGAACTATTTCCTGTTATGAGACTCAGAACGTTTATGGAAATAATCTATGCAAAAGGTGTTGGCTAGGAGAGCCAACATCTGAATCGTTGGGGGTCGTTGTGTTCTCCAGACACCAGTCCAGCAGCCAAAACTATCTGACATCTTTACAGGTGGTTCAGGCTCTCTAGCAAAGTTGGCATGACCCAAGTCGAAAGGGTTTTATAGATATGGAATACACATGCTCAGATGGTGTTAGATTGCAGGGTTCGGTCACTGAAGAACTAACATGCATATGAGCAATTAAAAAAAGGATGTATGTGAAATATAAACGGAAACCCACTGCTTTCCCCTTGCAAGTTAAATTATAAGCAAACTTTTCATCATAGTCTGATTATGACGAAAATTTGTAGGGCCCTCTGTGGGATGGATAAATCAGCTTCAGGGGCAAAACCCCGCTTGTGGGTCACCAGGTAGTCATTTCTTTTCTAAACGTTTGGTTGGGATGGACATGTCTCCTCAGTAGCATCACCCACCATCAACTAGAATCTTGTTTGGTTCGTACTGTTGACTATTGTTATATCCTGCGATTGTGAGGATAGAACTATTTTTTTTAAGAAACACATGTGGAGAAAGGGAATGGGCAGTTGGTAAGCACTTGCAGGGGAAAATCAGCATGTGAGTAAAAAAAGGGGGTACCTAAGCTTTTCTTTCTCCCACAACATGTCTAGTTTCAAGTTGGGAATCCATGGGGGGGGGGGTTGTAGGAGTTGCTGGGCAGGGGTGGGTGGGTGATCAACAAGTGGATCAGCAGGCAGGTGAGAAGCTAAGCACTCAATTGTTTTTCTCTCGAATTGGCCCCCTGACCTCAGCTTTGCATTACAAATAAGTAAGGAGGTTAGGAATCTGTTTTCCTCATAACATGTAGTTCCACATGCATTTCAGTGATGAAATCAAATGAAAAACATAACACTTAAATGGTTTTCCATGGGGGTGAGTGGGAGGAATGCTCATTTCAACATCTCTTAGATCTTTCAATGTCTTTTTCTTTTTTTTCATTTTACTCTCTAATCTGTTATTTTGGTATTTCACTTTATAGCAAATCTGAAATATTCATGTAAAGTGCTCATGAATCATGGATAGCAAAGTGGCACAGGTTAGCATGCTTTAATATTAACAGCATTTTTTAAAAAAAGAAAGTGCTAGCTGCTTTGTGAAGTTGCTTCATGTTTCAATACACGTCAACAAGCAGAGCTAAAGAGAAATAATTTTGTTATTGACCATGTTACGTCTCTCTGGTTTAAAAAATACTGATGGATTCTGATATCTTTCAAGTATCAATGGGGGAAATATCATATACATAAGAATGGAAGTAGGGATCTTACCTACCAAGACTCTTAACCAACACAAGGACAACAACAAGAAATCTATAACTATTCTGAGGTGAGATTCTACCCTAAAAATGGTGTGGTCTAGGATTTCAGATTCTCTTCACTGAGGTTTCAGAAGAACATGCACTTCCACTAAAATGATTCTCTAACTTTTCCAAAATTCTGAAGAGTTGAGGAATCTGGTTTGGCAAAAAAAAAAAAAATCTCTGTTTTGAGCTTCACTATTTTGTGCAAACTCCAGTTTTCCTCCTCCTCTATGTTTCCAGGTTTCACAACTTTTTTTGGCAAGGCCTTTGGGGGACAATAAGAGAGATAACAAATATTTATCTGTTGAAGGATGCAAAAGTAATTCTGCTAGGATGCTTAGTTTGTATTGGAGAGGAGACCACTCAAAGCTGCAAGCCATGTTCTTTTTCTTACGAGCAGCAAAGATACTGATCACTGAGTATGTTGTGATCAGTTTCTGTCTACTGGAATTTGACTTCCTAAAAATTGCAAAAGCCTAAAACTACTTAGATTGGCATATTATTTGCACTTTGAAGTAGATAATGTTGGAATGGAGGTCTACAGTCATGTGAAAAAGAAAGTACACCCTCTTAGAATTGTCTAAAAATTAGGTAAATACAACCTCAGATGTAGAACAACACATGACATATTACACCGTGTCATGATTTATTTAACAGAAATAAAGCCAAAATAGAGAAGCCATGTGTGAAAAAGTAAGTACACCCTTACTGCTTCCATAGGAATTAAGATGCTAAGTAACAGACAAGTGCTGCTAATCAAATGCCCATGATTAATTGATCATCAGCAAGTATGACCACCTCTATAAAAGCCAAAGTTTTTTCAGTTTGCTGGTCTGGAGCATTCAGGTGTGTGTTAACACAATGTCAAGGAGGAAAGACATCAGCAATGATCTTAGAGAAGCATGCTGCTGCCCATCAATCTGGGAAGGGTTATAAGGCCATTTCCAAACAATTTAAAGTCCATCATTCTACAGTGAGAAAGATGATTCAAAAGTGGAAAACATTCAAGACTGTTGCCAATCCTCCCAGGAGAGGACGTCCCAGCAAAATCACCCCAAGGTCAGAACGTGCAATGCTCAGAGAAATTGCAAAAAAAACCAAGAGTTACATCTTAGACTCTACAGGCCTCAGTGAGCATGTTAAATGTTAAAATTCATGACAGTACAATTAGAAAAAACTGAACAAGTATAGTTTGTTTGGAAGGGTTGCCAGGAGAAAGCCTCTACTCTCTAAAAAGAACGTGGCAGCATGGCTAGGTTTGCAAAGTTGCATCTGAACAAACCACAAGACTTCTGGAACAATGTCCTTTGGACAGACGAGACCAAAGTGGAGATGTTTGGCCATCATACACAGCACCACGTTTGGCGAAAACCAAACACAGCATATCAGCACAAACACCCCATACTAACTGTCAGGCATGGTGGTGGAGGGATGATGATTTGGGCTTGTTTTGCAGCCACAGGACCTGGGAATCTTGCAGTCATTGAGTCGACCATGAACTCCTCTGTATACCAAAGTATTCTAGAGTCAAATGTGAGGCCATCTGTCCGACAGCTAAAGCTTGGCCGAAATTGGGTCATGCAACAGGACAATGATCCCAAGCACACCAGCAAATCTACAACAGAATGGCTGAAAAAGAAAAGAATCAAGGTGTTGCAATGGCCTAGTCAAAGTCCAGACCTCAACCGGATTGAAATGCTGTGGTGGAACCTTAAGAGAGTTGTCCATAAACAAATGCCCTCAAACCTCGATGAACTGAAGCAACGTTGTAAAGAAGAGTGGGCCAAAATTCCTCCACAACGATGTGAGAGACTGATAAAGTCATACAGAAAACGATTACTTCAAGTTATTGCTGCTAAAGGTGGTTCTACAAGCTATTGAATCATAAGGCGTACTTACTTTTTCACACATGACTTCTCCATTTTGGCTTTATTTCTGTTAAATAAATCATGACACGGTGTAATATGTCATGTGTTGTTGTTCATCTGAGGTAGTATTTACCTAATTTTTAGACCTGCTAAGGAACAGATGATTGTTATTATGTCCTGATATGTAAAATCATACAATTCCAAGAGGGTGTACTTTCTTTTTCACACGACTGTAAGTGAGAAGAAGTTTGCATGTTTTTATAACCAACATTATCACCTCAACCAAGTCACTTTTTTAAAAATAATAATTGAGAGCTATGACATGAACATGATACAAGAATGAGAAGGGACTATAGCTAAACAATAATTTGGGCATTTATTTTGTTAGTTTGTATTTTGTTTATATTTTGGATGATTTGGAATGATGCACAATTGGATTATAATGTGATAAAAAAAATCATTTAGAAATAGTGCAACAAAACTAAGGAGTGATGGAACAGAGCAAAAGTAATTGGAACAAATGGTGGTCATATCGGTCGCACAGAGCCAGAGAGGGTATTTAAATGATGGCATTTTTAAAACAACAATGAAATCCTAAGAGCAATTTTTGTTCTAGATTTATTGGACTTGGGGATTGCTTCAGTTTTAAAGTGCACATAGTGTACTCATGTTGCAGATTGTTAGAGCTGACTATATTAGAAAGGATATTCTCATTATGGGTGTAAATCTAGTTTCAGCGGTATTGTACCCCTGTTGCTAGTCCAGTTAGTAACACTGGGGATCATTAGTAACCCTAAGAATCATAAATCACAGGACCATCTCAGGTCTGCCGCAGAGTCAGCCAATTCTAGAAGGTCCATCCAACAAGTGTTTTACTGCACACTCATTACGGGGCACTCATGGATTACTGACATTATGTTGTCAGCTTCTCGCAAGTCTTCCGCCCCTTCTGTTATTATTATTATTATTATTTATTTATATAGCACCATCAATGTACATGGTGCTGTACAGAGTAAAACAGTAAATAGCAAGACCCTGCCGCATAGGCTTACAATCTAATAAAATCATAGTAAAACAATAAGGAGGGGAAGAGAATGCAAACAGGTACAGGGTAGGGTAAGCAGGCACAGGGTAGGGTAAAACTAACCGTAGAAAGTAACAGTTTGTTGTGCACCAAAATGCCCCAGAAAAAGTCCGGTTGCTGCTCTCTCCTACCAGACTGAATGGGGCTATTACGTAACACCATTCTGCCATGACCGGCATAGCCTGGGCGTGGGGGGACTGTTGCGTGGGGGGGGGGGACAAGAGGAGACGCTGGAACCAGCCACAGACTGGCAACCTGGCTGGGTCATGTGGCCAGGAGGGGATGAGAGGAAACAAAACTGCTGTTTCCCCTCTCGACTGCCTCTTTTGTCACACGGCTTCCTCCCTCCCACCCTGTAGACAGTATGAGCTTGCTGGTTGCCATTAGGGGGCCGAGTAGGAATTTTTGCTCTTGTCCTAATTTGGCCAAGAGTTTTTCGCCTACACCATACCGTCGGACAGCTTGGGAGTATTAAATAGGTTAACTTCCTATTAACCTAGGAGCAGGGACAGAAGAAGTGACGGGAGCTGCGTGTTTGAACTAGATGTGATGGGGCTCTAGCTCTCTTTAAAAAAATTGTATTTGTGCTTTTAACCTGTTGGTTGTTTTATTATGTTTTTAATTTTTGTGAACCGCCCAGAGAGCTTCGGCTATTGGGTGGTATAGAAAAGTAATAAATAAATAAATAAATAGGTTCACGTTCATAATTCGGTCACATTTGATTTAGGGCGGTAGGTAAGGGCATCCTGAGAGGGATTATGGGGCAGTGAGCATTCGCAGGTACAGTTGAGGTGAGGGGTAACACCTCAGGCTCCCTATTTTGAGCCTAGCTGCCTGGCAGGAGAGATAAGGGTTACCTCTGAGGCTGACCCTCCTCTCTCACGCAGAGCCTAGGCGGCCTGTGCTGGAGCGACACCGGAAGGTCTCCCTACCCCATAAGGGGAAGCCCGTGGGATGGCGAAGTCCCAGGCGCCAACCCACAGGTGGCGAATGGCTTACCCAACTGAGGAACAGGCCTGTCAAGAGGCCTGATTAACGATGTCCTCTTAGGATAGGAATTTCCCACCCCCTGCAGATCACTGAATAAAATGTGGCCCAGTTTAAATCCAATACTTGGTGTCGTCTCTTTATTTCTTGCCTCCACTCACCGCAACTTCCTGTTTTCAGGAAGCGACGTTGGAGCAGGGACAGAAGAAGTGATGGGAGCTGCGCATTTGAACTAGATGTGATGGGGCTCTAGCTCTCTTTAAAAAATGTGCCAATATGATACATGTGTTTGCAACATCTGTTAGTTACATTCACACTTTACATTTTAGGTGTACTCTCCCCAAAAATCTTTGGTAAGGACACCTAAAAGCATTGTGTTTGAAACATCTCTGAGATTCCAGCTCGTCTAGTGTGTGTCTGCTACAGCAGCGGTCAGCAAAATGAAAGGTAATTATGCATTGTGCATATCTTCCTGGCAACCTGCCTAGACATTTCTTTTGAACTAGTCTTATGGTTGACAAGGGACATTGTCCCTGGGCATTTGAAGGAAAATCTGAGGAACTTCATTTACATTCATATCTGAAAAGAGTCTATTAGAGTGTGTCCAACAGGCAGGCAGATAAGCATTAAAAATGACAGAACCACTAAGAATTGGGAATGGGTGACTGGAGGTATGACAGCGGGACACTAGCCTGGAATCATATTGTTCAAGAACAGGGCAGGAGTTTTGAAACATAGAATGATAGAATCATAGAATAGTAGAGTTGGAAGGTGCCTTTATGGCCATCGAGTCCAACCCCCTGCTCAGTGCAGGAATCCACCCTAAAGCATACTTGACAGATGGCTGTCCAGCTGCTTCTTGAATGCCTCTAGTGTGGGAGAGACCGCAACCTCCCTAGGTAACTGGTTCCATTGTCATACTGCTATAGCAGTCAGGAAGTTTTTCCTGAAGTCCAGCTGGAATCTGGCTTCCTGTAACTTCAGCCCGTTATTCCGTGTCCTGCACTCTGGAGGATCGAGAAAGGATCCTGGCCCTCCTCTGTGTGACAACTTCTTAAGTATTTGAAGAGTGCTATCATGTCTCCCCTCAATCTTCTCTTCTCCAGGCTAAACATGACCAGTTCTTTCAGTCTCTCTTCATAGGGCTTTGTTTCCAGACCCCCTGACCATCCTGGTTGCCCTCCTCTGAACACGTTCCATTGGAAGGCCCTTTATCTGTTTCTTTCATGTGGACTCCTCAATGTTTGCCACTTGTTGCCTGAGGAAGTCCAAGCATTTAGGCATCTATTGACATTCACCCAGATAACAATGCTGTTACATTCCCATGTCCAGAATGGTGGCAAACACAATATATTGCCACTGATAACACATTCAGCTTATATTTGTGAACCGCCCAGAGAGCTCCGGCTATTGGGCGGTATAGAAATGTAATAAATAAATGAATAAATAAATAAAATACCACACACTACGGAAGAGATTTGCATGCAAAATTGTATTACTGCCAAGTGTATGCGCTGGCTGCAGAAGCTAGATGTGAAATAACTGGGTGGATCCAGCAAATGATAGTGATGGAAAACAGTAGAAATGTGTGTTGTAGTTGGTTGGATGACAATGCTGTCTAAATGACACCATGACGGTGGCACTGTGATATGGTAAAGCAGCCCACTTATGACATCCTCCACTGCCTTATCTGGGCAGATAAAAGCTGGGGGATTTCACCCCAGTATGACACAGAAGTGGTCCTATTGTCTGATATAAGATACATCACCACTAGGTACCAGCAGGAGAACAGGCCAGAGGAGCAACAGTTTCCTTGTATGCTGCTATAATTGGAGATCTAAAAGTCTATTTTCTGTGTCTGGTTTGCAAGATGGCAACCTTAAATTGTGGCACTGAGTTAAAAGGGATTGCTCTAAAGTAAGTTGTTTGAGGTTGGCCATTTTCTTTCCTTTCATTTAAGATGTGTCAAATATATATCCTTCAGATGTAATAAGAAACACCAGAAGATTTAGATGGCCTTGCAAGGAATGCCTGTAAAATGCAATTAACAGGGTACGTGTTTCAGCAAGGTGGGCCTTTACAGCATTTTTTCTTTCAATAACTAACAGATAATTAACTGCCAACTTTGTGGCTTTAAAAAAACCCAAACGCTATTCAGTTCTTGGAAAATGTGATCAGTAATTGTTTGATAAGTCTAATACAAATAAAACCAGACAATTAGCAACTAGAGCTACCATCTACCAGCTGCTCCAACTTGCAGATATAACAGGAGTCGTTTATGTGGCAAAAACTGAGTAAGCTCAAAGTAGCTAATTTTAACGTGATTTACATCAAAATGTACTCTCCGTTCTACATTCCACTTCTACCGCCCTATGTTTTCCACAGTCTTTAAATAAGGAGCTGCCACATCCTGAGACAGACCAGAAGTCTGTCTAGCCCAGTACTCTCCTTCTTGAGTGGCTGTAGCTCTTTAAGGGATCAAGCAGAGGCCTCTCCCAGGCCTTGCATGTAAGATCATTTCACTGAAGATACTGGATATAAAACCTAGGGCCTCACACCTAGGGGCGGGGGATCTACACTACTGCTTTAAAGCGCTTTATAACAGTTTTGACAACTGTTGGGGCCCAGGACACACTGCATATACAGTTTTCAAAACGTTTTCAAAGTGCTTTAAAGCGCTTTAAAAGCAGTAGTGTAGATCCCCCACTACAAAGGTAGTTTTACCATGAGACAGCTGCCTCAAGATGTGGATTATTATATTTTGTACCATTAAGAATGGCAAATTTTCTTAATTTTTAAAAATCTACTCTCAGGTGAGGTGAAAAGGATTTCCAAGTACATGGTAGGGTGACCTTATGAAAAGGAGGACAGGGCTCCTGTATCTTTAAAGTTGTATAGAAAAGGGAATTTCAGCAAATGTCATTTGAATGCATGTAGCACTTGGCGAAATTTTGTCTTTATCATAACAGTTAAAGCTTCAGGAGTCCTGCCCTCTTGACCAGATACAAAAGAGGAGGGCACCTGCAGCTTTAACTATTGCGATGAAGAGTGAATTTCACCAGGTGTGACATGCATACAAATGACACCTGCTGAAAATCCCTTTTCTCTACAACTGTTAAAGATACAGGAGCCCTGTCCTCCTTTTCATATGGTCACTCTAGTACATGGCCATGTATTCTCTTTTACAGAGGACAGTCCTCTATTTAAAAGGCTGCCTGACTACTTGCCTCTGTTTTGAAGATGTGTGCTTTGCTCAACCCTTCCAATAAAGGATGAGTTACCCTGTCACAGTATAGTGAGATGTACCATATTTCCATTTAAATTATAATAATTATTTCAAAATTAGCATCTCTACAAAATTAGCACCTCAAAGTTAGCATATGCACATTTTATGCAGATTGGTGCCATCTTTGGTCCTCTTTTGGGGTGATGCATTTCCTCTTTGTTGGCAATTCATAAGCAACCATGCTATTTATTTATTTAGAATATTTATATACCGCTCCCCATTGAAAAATTTCGGAGCGGTGTACAAGGTAAAATGAAAATAAAAACAGAATAAAACAGTTAAAACAAAATTTAAAAGAAGCAAAAACAGAAATCCAAGGCTGCATGTTAAAGAAAGGCTTCTTGGAATAAAGATGTTTTCAGGAGGCGCCGAAAGGAGTACAAGGTTGGCGCCTGCCTGACCTCCAGAGGCAGGGAATTCCCCAGGAGGGGAGCCACCACGCTGAAGGCTCTTCCCCTGGTGGATTCCAATCGGAGGATGGATCTATGTGGAACCACCAGGAGCAGGCCCTTGGATGACCTCAGTGACCGGGCAGGTTGGTAAGGGAGAAGGCGCTCTCTCAGGTATCCTGGTCCCAAGTTGTTTAGGGCTTTGTATACAAGTACAAGAACCTTCAACCTGGCCCGGTAGCGAATAGGCAGCCAGTGCAGTTCCCTCAGCAGAGGAGTTACATGCTGGAAAGGGGCAGCTCCAGACAACAGCCGAGCTGCAGCATTCTGCACTAGCTCCAGCTTCCGGAGCAGCTTCAAGGGCAGCGCCACATAGAGCACCATCATTTCTAAGATGGTGACCAGTAGAACAGAGATGTTGCATGACATGGGAAACTGTCCTAAGAAGCAGGAAATGCAAGATGCATCTGCAATGATTGGAAGGCAAGCCACTGGACATCTAAGCAGTGAGGAATTCTCTAAGGATGCCAGGTGCACCATTTCAGTTTTCATAGAAAAGCAAAGACTTTGGTATATAGGGAGGTTCAGATCCAGTGATTTGTTTGCTTGTTTAGAATGCTTATTATGTTCTTTCTAGCTGAAGCTTTCAGAGTATGTTATAAAATCACACTACAATAAACAGTAAAATGACAAAAACACAATAAAACTAAAAGCAGTGGGCAGATGAAAACGCCAGCAGAAACCACATATTCAATTCATACTAAAACACCTAAAAAGATGACAAAAAGCTATATATTTTAAAAGCATGTGTCTATACCTCATAATAACTAGATAACTGGAATGTGGTCTGAAAAATTAAATAGGATCGCCTCATATCTCATTGAATGGCTTCCCTGAAGGTCATGAAATGATATTGAGCATCATCAGATGGTGGGAAATCATGGTTTCCTATCGTTGCTTCTCCGCCCCCAGTCCTTTCCCATGATACTTCCTCTTTCTGCCCAGGAAGAAAGAGGAAGTAAACAGAGACCACGTGGCCTATGTAGGGGGCGTTTTTATCATGCCACTTTTCCTGCACACAGCAGGAAATGGCGGCACATTCCGTTGTTGTTTTTTAAGTCGGATTAAAAGGGGTCTACTTTGTGACGGAAAACAGGCAAGAAGGCACGGAAGACACACGGGAGGTGGACATCGTCTATAGGATGTGCGAACATCCGTAAGTGGGCAGTAGCGAGGGTGCAGTAAGCGATGCCCATTAAGTCAATTGGCAAATGCCATGACATGGAGCAAGTTTTAACTTTCAAAAGATGAGCATACCCTAATACTCAATGACACGCCCAAAGATCAATTAGTGTTTTCTCATCACAATGCAAATCTGACACTAACCGAGTCAGTTAGAAACCCCATTGATTTCAGTGGGATTGGTTTCTAAGAAAGAATGTTTAGAATCATCGCTTTTAACCAAAGACTTTAGGGATGCCTATTTTGTAGACGGTCTCCTTTAAAATAAAAAATAGAAATAAACCTCCAGCCCCATACCGTGATAATCAAGATCTTTTCTCGCTCTGTCAATGAGTATGTGTTTGTGTGCAGGGCTCTATATACAAACAAATTAAGGTATGAATTGCTTTTAGCTGCTCTTCCGTGCATACGCTTTTGGAAACCTACCTTCATATCCTAATTAACCTCTGGGTGACTCTATGTAAATTAGATGATTCCTTTGCACAATTTCTGTGGCAGTAAAATAAGACATCTGAAAAGATTTAAAGGGTAGCCAGCAAAGTTGCTTTTCCATTATTAAATAATATATTGATACAGGCACATCGTGACTAGGGGAAGAGATTAATGCCTGACTGATATAAAGAGGGGATTCCAGGGCAAGGCTTAAACAGAAAAGAATTATTACCCCTCCCCCCCATGTTCAAGGGCAAGCACATTGATTGGCCTTATTTGCATAGCACCGTGAATTTCAGTATGTTCCTGCTGATTTATGCTAATTCATGCTTTTAGGCCTACTGCATTATATCTCTATCGTTCCTCATACCAAAGTCTGAGGCCTAATCTACACCAAGCAGGATATTTCACTATGAAAACAGCATGGAAGCAATATGTAAAGGCGGGAGCCACACTACTGCTTTATAGCGGTACTGAAGTGCACAGCAGGATCTACACGATTGCTTCATAGCGGTACTGAAGTGCACTGACAACTGTTGGTGCCCATTGACACATACCGTATACCGCTTTCATAGTGTTATATCCTGCTTGGTGCAGATGTGTCCTGGGCCCCAACAGTTGTCAGTGCACTTCAGTACCACTATAAAGCAGTAGTGTAGATCCTGCAGTGTACTTCAATACTGCTATAAAGCAGTAGTGTGGTTCCTGCCTTTTCTATACCACTTTCATAGTGGAATATCCTGCTTGGTGTCCTGTGACAGTCGGTCTGGCTATTACTAGGAGCTAGATCAAAATTTCAATGATCTTTTTAAAAATAAATAAATAAATTAAGATTTCTTCCTTAGAGTTTTACGGTTCTGCAACGTTCTGAAATGAGGGGTATTGCTTATGGACCTTTGTGGTTCTGACATAACAAAAAGCCTTTTGCATCTAAGATATGTTCTTTATCATTCAGAATACCTTGGCAGACCAATCCTGTGAATCCACAGCACAAGCAGTATTTTGTGCTGAAATGTGTCATACAGTGCTGATACAATCAACAGAGTCAAGTGGTTAAGCGTTTCCTGTTTGTACCACTTCAAGCTGTGGGGTGTGGGTGTGGTGTTTGGGTGTGAATGATCCCTCTTCCACAGGAAAACCCTCCCTACATGTAGAAAAATATTTACATTTTTTCAATATGGAGGGAGGATTGGGGTGGGGGCATAGCTGCTACCCAAAGTGGTACAACTCATGATAATGCTAACCATTTAATTATGCTTGTTGTATAAAGCACCTCATGGGCAAAGTTGTTCTTTCTCTTCCCCCTTGATTTTTTTTAATTAAATCTTTCGGGTGGCACTATATGTCACAAGAAACACAGAGCAGCTGTCAAAAGTGGCAGCCCTGGGTCATAGGCAACAGACCAACGTTTCTGTTCCCCAGAAACATAGTCCTAATAAAATGGTGTTTATGGAGCTGCCACCAGCTGCCCTCTCATTCAGGAGTGCTGTGTAAGGAATGTGAAGAATTACTGGCCTAACAGAATTGCCAGCATTTAGGCTGGAAGTGGATCCCTGTGAGGGGGTGGCCAACTTCTGGGTTTAATCAAAGGAGAGTGATATCCTGAGTAAAGAAGGACGCGCTTCCATAGGATGTTCCATGCAGTGTCAAAATGGCAGGGCTGGCTCTACCATTAGGTAGAGTGACCATATGAAAAGGAGGACAGGGCTCCTGTATCTTTAACAGTTGTATTGAAAAGGGAATTTCAGCAGGGGTCATTCGTATATATGGAGAACCTGGTGAAATGTCCTCTTCTTCACAACAGTTGAAGCTGCAGGTGCCCTGCCCTCTTTTAAATCTGCTCACTCTAGTATAGCTCTTGCACTTTAACTGTTGTGACAAGAGGGAATTTCACCAGGTTCTCTCTATATATACAAATGACACCTGCTGAAATTCCCTTTTCAATACAACTGTGAAAGATACAGGAGCCCTGTTCTCCTTTTCATACGGTCACCCTACATTAGGCAGAGCAAGTCGTGGATGCTGGGGGCAGCAGGTTCAGCCCCCTCAAGCCATTTCTGAGCTTCCTGGACCTCCTAAATTCAGGTATGGTGGAGGACGGAATCTCATTGCCAGAGTTAAAGTAAGATATGACTGCCAGTCCAGATGGTTTCTGTATGTGGAATGAAACAGGGCACCCGCTGAGCAAAATGGCTTGGGCCAGCCCTGGCTGTAACATCTGTTCAGCTGGCTGGTGGGAATTCCCTGCTAGAAGGACTACTCATGAGTAAGTACTACATGTTGCTTGCTCATGAATAGCACTGTAGGCAAGGCGGGGCTGCAGCCCGTTGCTTGACTGACTGGAGAGGTCTCTGTCAGTCAAGCTCGGTCAGCGGAAGCCCTTCACCAGGTGCAGTAGATATATCAAGTGGCTGGCTGGAGGCCGCCTCATCCACTAATCTCCTCATGAGCAAACATCTATTGTGGGTAAGGAGGTGTTCCCAAGGGAAAGGCATTCTTGTCCCTTGCCAAGGTTCTGTTCTATGTTAATTTGCCGAAGAAATTAGAAATCCGGAAATCATATGCTTAAACATATGAGTTATAAGAGGGTTTTAAACAAAACAAACACAAACTATACAGCAAAGCAGAAGGCATAATAAATGCGTACGATAAAACTAGCCAGACACACACACTTTGAAGTGTTTAAGAGAAATTCTCAGGTATTAGTAAGGACATGAGGGAAAAAATCATTAAATCTTAATGCCTTTATTATTGCATTTCTAACTTCACTGGCTTTAAACAATTATAAAACGTAATATGAGAGCTTTCTGTGAAAGAATTCAGATTAATGATTTATTAGGCATAGATTTAAGTCTTTTCCAAAGTGGCCATCTCAGAAGAAGACCGGTGGACATCATTTCATGGTATTGGACTATGGAAATGAAAATCACCTGCTTCTGTTATGTGCTCTTCGAGGACCTCCTGAGCTGTGACCTTTAGAAATCCCAACTGGTCATGTTACTGGTACATTTCTTAGCAATGGCTGCTGTGATGCTGGTATTCACTTGGAGCAAAAGGTGTGTGAGGTAGCACTTCATAAGATCACATCAAACTTTTATACCTACATTCCAAATGCGCCCTGTGGAATGTCACTGATGCAAGAGCACAAGAACTGAGCAAAATGTCCACAAAACAGGGCTGGCCCCATCATACCCCGGAGTTCTTATTTACTCATGAGTAGATCCATGCCTAAGAGATATGGTGGCCACTTATGGATCACCAAAAAAGAGGACAGAATTTGAATAAGATTTGCATAAGATACTTGAAATGCATAGCCACAAACCGAGACAGTATTCTTATAATTTAAATAGAAATACAGTAAGAACATAAGAAGTGCCCTGATGCTGGATCAGGCCGAGGGTCCATCTAGTCCAGCACTCTGTTCATACAGTGGCCAACCAGCCATCAGTCAGGGATGAACAAGCAGGACATGGTGCAACAGCACCCTCCCGCCCATCTTCCCCAGCAATTGGTGAACCCAGGCTTACTGCCTCGAATACTGGAGATAGCACACAACCATCTGGGCTAGTAGCCATTGATAGCCTTTGCCTCCAGGAATTTATCCAATCCCCCTTTTAAAGCCATCCAAATGGGTGGCCATCACTACATCTTGTGCAAGTGAGTTCCATATACGCTGTGTGAAGAAGTACTTCCTCTTATTTGTCCTGCATCTCCTACCAATCAGCTTCATGGGATGACCCCGGGTTCTAGTATTTTGAGAGAGGGAGAAAAATGTCTCCCTATCCACATTCTCCATACCATGCATAATTTTGTACACCTCTATCATGTCTCCCTTTAGCCTCCATTTTCCCCAAGCTAAACAATCCCAGCTGTTGTAACCTTCCCTCATAGGGGAGCTGCTCCAGCCCCTTAATCATTTTAGTTGCCCTTTTCTGCACTTTTCCCAGTACATTTCACCACAGTTCAAAGAACTGGGGCGATGTGGGCAGGGCAACTTCCCATTCAGTCTGCTGTTCAGGTGCTAATTGCTGGTGGGCCACAGCTCTTTATGGTTCTTCATCTTCAAACTGGAATTGGATCGGAAACTCTTCAATAGAAAATGCCTTCAAATACAGGACTGTCCTCTGTAAAAAAAAAAAAAAAAAAACTATCCTGCAGTGACTCTCCTTAGTGTCCTGTTCACAAAGAAATCTGCAAACTTAAAAAAAAAAAAGAAGAATTGGAGGAAAAACTCTGATGAATGTTTTTCCTAATGCATGCATTTTTGTGTGCTATTTTCCCCAGTACATGCATTT
This sequence comes from Elgaria multicarinata webbii, assembly GCF_023053635.1. Taxonomy (NCBI): domain Eukaryota; kingdom Metazoa; phylum Chordata; class Lepidosauria; order Squamata; family Anguidae; genus Elgaria; species Elgaria multicarinata. The sequence goes on along the minus strand of NC_086175.1, from coordinate 20,889,383 downwards.
TTGACAAGCATTTCCCCCAATAGTTTTTAATAACATTTTAAACAATATTTTATTTTAGTATTCAAAGAGGAATCAAAGCAGTGAACAGAAAATACAATGGCATCAGAGTAACAATAAATATAACAATAAAAACACTCTATTGTGTGCTGACTGGGCCGCACTTCAGGGAAAGCCTGTGTGAAGAGATGATTTTTAAGTAGATGTCTAAAGGTACAATCCTATGTATGTCTAAACATGACACCCCCAAAACTCAGAACTGTGGGGGCCCGTCTAATGACAACTGCTATAATGTTCCAAAGGACTGGTGGAGCAACATTAAATACTCTACTTCAAATGTTCCTGAGGCATTTTGGAGTGTTGTTTTCCCTGAGTAATGCATTTTTCTATGCTTTTGTTGTTGTTGTTTGCTTTTGTTTTTACAGAAAGCTATCCCCAAATGCTCAGATGTGTGAAAACCAAAGGATAAGTGCAGTCCAGTTCACTTATTGGTTTGGGAAGTGTGAACTTGGCAATATCTTATAATATATATGAACCAAATTAAATCACCGTATTTCTTCGATTGTAAGACGCCATCGATTGTAAGACGCACACTAATTTCAGTACCACCAACAGAAAAAAGCTTTGATTCTAAGAATAATAATTGCACCCGCGATTCTAAGACGCACCCCGTTTTTAGAGATGTTTATATGGGGGGAAAAGTGTGTCTTAGAATTGAAGAAATAAGGTATTACCTATCCTTTCTTGGCAAGATTTTATTTTGGAAAGCAGACAAAAGTCCTCCCCATCAGGTGGTCTACTCAGGGTATTGCTTCACACACAAAATGTGCTGCTTACTCATAGGTATTCCCACCCTCCCTGTTTTGACTGTTATGGATTTGAAGTTCATGGCTTCAGAGAATAGCTAAACCAAGATGGGGGCGGGTAACAAGTGATGCTGTCAAACACCTACATACCACAAAAGACTTACCTGGTCAGGACTGAATGCCTGTTATTAAACTTTTCTATACCCAGTATTGAATTACTGTTGTGGATTCATAAAAGCCACAGGGGGGTGATTAGCTGATTGAGTTTGGTTGCTGCTAATTATATTATTGCTGAGTTCGTAGTTGTTATGATTATGGTTTTTATGATTTGTTTTATTGTATATTATTGATTTGTTTTTCATTATGTATTTTATTATTTTGAAGGTATTAGCTGCCTCAGAGTCTCCTTGTGAGCCAAAAAGTGGAACAGAAATTGAAAGATAAAATAAATATTCTAAAATCTCTAATTAGAGAATTCCAAATCAGGCAAAACAAAAGTTAATAAATAAACCCTAATAAGAAATGTTTCTGTATATTCCCATATAAAAATGTCTAAAGCTGCACCCCTGTGGTGCTTGGAAGGACCCTTGAGCAAGGGCTTGTCTGTATGGCTTTTTTACCCTGACCTAAATGCACATATTCACGTTTCAGGACACATGATGCAGCTGTCCATTCACCGTAGCACCAGCTTTTTAATGCAATGTTCGCATATTTGCATTTGCAATTTACCACAACTTTTGGATCACGTCCAAGTTTGCACCACATTATGGTGCGCTTAACTTTGAGGGCAGGACAAAGTGATTGGCTGGTTTCCAGCCTTCCCACCTATCGCATCCTCTGGCTGCCTCATTCCTTCCCGCCGTTTTCATGTTGGAGCTTTTAAAATGAAAACAAAGAGGGGGGAACGGGCAGCGAGAGACAGAAGACCTGTTCAGTCCCCCTCTCACATCCTCGTCTGCTGCGTCGTTCCTTTCCCCACTTGCTTTTCCTCTTCTATGAATCTGCGGAGCTCCGCAGATAAAATTTATAGCTTGCCTCGTCTATAATCCATAGCCTCGTATGTGCAAACGTGTGTATTAGGCATGTGCTCCGCTCCGATTAGGAGCGGAGAAGCAGTAGCGGATTGGCCTGCTCCGCCTTACCCAGAGGCGGACTAGAAGCGGCAATGCCTATTATGAGTCGAAGTGAGCGTTTACTTCTTAGTGGTGGAGCGATGCCTGTTATGAGTTGAAGTGAGCGTTTACTTCTTAATCTCAGAGCTGTTGGTGGCTGTCTTGAGTTGAACTGGCAGCTGCTTCCCCCTCCCCCGGGCACATCCCCCTATTGCTGGAAAAAGACAGATATAGCCTTTTTTAAAAAAATCTTCTTGCTGTTTATTGAGCAACACTGCTGCTTTTAATTCCACCCCTCCTTTGTTTATTTATTGATTTATTCCATTTTATATGCATTACTGGCTTATCCTTGGCTCACTTCCTTATGCCCCCAGAAATGCCAGCTGCATGCCTGCCTGCCTGCCTTCCCTCCCTCCTCCCCTGCCCACCTCGCAGGGATGTTGTGTGTGTGTGGCTTTGACTCAGGGGAGAAGTCCTTCCTGCGCTCACTTGGAGTTTTGGAAGTTCCAAATTTTGCAGGTTTAAGCCCCGCCAAAAAACAGGGGATGATGGGACTGCCTTGAGTCTCGGCGTGCGGCGTATGTATCCCTGGATAAGCTGTCATGGTGGTGAGTTTGAGGTTTTTTTTTAACGTGCAAAATTGACGGAGCTATGGAAAGGGGTGTTGGATTTTCATAAATTCCCCAAAAATCAGGGGATGATGGGACTGCCTTGAGTCTCGGCATGCGTATGTATCCCTGGATAAGCTTTCATGGTGCCAAGTTTGAGGTTTCTAACATGCAAATTGACGGAGCTATGGAAAGGGGTGTGAATGGGGTGCCCGATTTTCAAAAATTCCCCAAAAATCAGAGGATGATGGGATTTCCTTGAAACTTGGCGTCCATGTGGACACATGGATAAGCTATCATGGTGCCAAGTTTGAGGTTTCTAACATGCAAATTGATGGAGCTATGGAAAGGGGTGTGAATGGGGTGCCCGATTTTCAAAAATTCCCCAAAAATCAGAGGATGATGGGATTGCTTTGAAACTTGGCGTGCATGTGTATACCCCCATGAGGTGTCATGGTGCCAAACGTGAGGTTTCTAACTTGAACAGAAAAAAAGTTGTATAATTTTTTAGCTTTCAATGCAAGCCTATGGGGGGGGGAAACGGAGCTCCGATCCGGATCCGGATCTCCGAGCGGAGCAGAGCGGAAGTGGGCGGAGCGGGGGCAGTGCGAAGCAGCCCGCTCCAAAAATCACGGATCTGCAAGTGAAGCGGACCGGGGGGTCCGTGCATACCCCTAGTGTGTATGTGCAATATGCGCACTAATAACTGCACTATTAAAAAAATTCAAGAGATAAATCGCTGTTGCTGCTGCATTATGATGCTCTTTGTCTAGATTTGAATCAACGAAAATTCAGGTTTATATTCAATGAGGAGCAATCCTGTTGTCGCATAGACGGGGCCAAGACACCCTCAGTGGGTTCCTCCTTCAGTGACGCTACCTTTTCACCAGCTGTTATTGCCCCTCATTTTCTTTCTCATCATTGCTACTGCTTGCTTTGTTGTTTGACAGATGGAGAGCCAGCGAGCAAGTAGGCAATGGCATCTACTGCTCTTCGTTCCCTCCCCAGCCATTGCCTGGGCCAGAATGAGAGTGAGGTGAACAAGCAGGTTGCAATGGTGAAGAGGAGTAGAACAATTATACTCCCAAAATACAGCCTTAGTGGTGATAAATGATGGATTTACAGATAAAATACGACTTGCCAGAGGAACACAACAGGGATGCCCACTCTCGCCAGTCCTATTTGTTTTGGTTATGGAACTATTGGCAAATGTAATAAGAGAAGATGTGGAGATAGAAGGGATAGGAAGGGATAAAAAAATAAAAATGAATATATTTGCAGATGACACACTGTTAACTGTCAAAAATTTAGCTGAAAGATTAGGAAGAATTAAACAGCATTTGAGAGAATTTGAGGAAATTACTGGTTTAAGAATAAACTGGTCAAAATCGGAATTAATGCTATTTAATTATTCTAAAAAAGAAGAGAAGGAGTTGGAAAGGAAGGGAATGGAAATGAGATTTAAAGAACAGATTAAATATTTGGGAATTAGTATTACAAAAAATTTGGAGAATTTAGAGAAGGAGAATTTTACGAGATTGAAGAAAGAGATTTTGGAAAAACTGACAAAATATAGAAGATTGAATTTATCATGGTTTGGAAGAATAGCATTAATAAAAATGAAAATTTTAGCAAAGATAAATTTTGTTTTTAGGATGCTTCCAATAAAAATTTTGGAACCAGAGTTAAAAAGTTGTCAGAATATTATAAATAGTTACTGTAATGGGGATAAGAAAGCAAGAATAAATAAAAATAGATGGTATCAGAGTAAAAAAAAAGGAGGCTTAGGGCTCGCAAATATTAAACTATATTATGTAGCCAATCGGATAAGACATATAGTAGAGGCGATTTTAGGAGTAGGAGATCTAGATTGGATGGAAGATTCAGTTAAAACTAATATAGACCTGAAATTAGAAAATATGTTTTTTAAGGAAGAGGGGAGACATGGGGTTTAAGTATAGGTAACCCCCTTTTAAAGAATCATTGGGAAATTTGGAGTAAATATAAAGGGGAGTTGCTCCCGAATAACTCCCCGCTATCACCGGTAATAATGTTAAAGAATTTCCCCGAGAATTTAAAGATCAGTTTGAATAAAATTTTAATAGAGAAAAATAAAATGAAATTAAGGGATTGGTTAATTGGGATGAAAACAAGAGAGGAATTACAAGAGGTGTTAAAAGAAAAGAAATTAACATGGTTAAATTATAGACAATTGGAACATTGGATGAAAAATTGGTTAAGAGATAATGGGGACTGTAGAGAGTTAACAAAGTTTGAGGAATTAATTATTAAAAAAGAAATTGACAAGGGGAAAAATAAACCAATAAAAGGATTAATGAGTGAAATATATAGAATAATGCTTGGGGAAAGGGAGATGGGAAGTTCAGGAAAGATGGTGTGGGAGATAGATTTGAAGGAACAAATAGGGCAACAGAGTTGGGAAGGATTATGGAGACAAAGAGTGTTGAAAAATATGTCAGTGAGAATAAAAGAGAATTATTATAAAATTATTTGGAGGTGGTATTTAACTCCAGTTAGATTAAATAAGATGAGCGACCAGCACTCAGCAAATTGTTGGAGAGGTTGTGGGGGAAAGGGAACGTATTTACATATGTGGTGGGAATGTAAATTTGTGCAGAAATTGTGGAAGATGGTGTTTAATGAGATTGAAGAAATAGTTGGAATAAAGGTTGAAGCGACACCAAGAGTGGCATTACTCTCTCTATTTGAAAATCTAAAGTGTAAAAAAGAAACTAAGGAGTTGATAACAAATTTGCTGACTGCTGTAAGGTTAATTATATCTAGGAACTGGAAGATTCAAGGGGATTATAATATTGAAGAATGGTATAAAGAAGTTTGGGATATTGCTATTAATGATAAATTGACATGTGATTTTAAGGTAAGTATAGCAAAGACGAATGAATTTGATGTGATATGGAAACAGTTCCTAACTTTCGTGTTTTCTAAGGGAAGTGGAAATCCACCACCAGAAGAGGTGTTAAGATTCTGGAAACAGGAGTGATCCCGAAGGGTAGGGGATGCACTAGTTGGATTATGTTGATTGTTTATGGATAACAAGTAGTTAACATTTATATACTTAAGTAATTTGTTATGTATTTGATTGTATTCGTTGTTTAGTTTGTATGTTATGTTAAGCGGTATTATTTGAAATAAAATTTATTTTAAAAAAATTATTATTTCAATTTTTTTTAAAAAAAAAATGGTGAAGAGGAGGAACACGTCCAGGACACTCTTCTTGATGGACCCCTGTGGCGGGTGTCCAACCTTTGATGTTGGCCCTGGTGCTTAGGATGCCATCCTAGGAACCTCAGCATTATTTAGATCTCCCCCTTTGAGTAGGGTGACCATATGTTTTTGAGGGCAAATCCAGGAGGGGGAGGGGAACTACTGATTTTTTTTCAAAGAGCAGCTCTAATGGGAATTAACAAAAATGCTTATAACTCTGTCATTTTTTAAGATAAAGACATGAAACGTGGCACAATGGTAGCTCTTAGGAAGGGCTTTAGTCCTACCAAATTTGAAACAGATCCGTTCATCCATTGATTTTTTAGGAATTTTTTAAAAATTGAGGTTTTAAAATTATTATTTTTAAAATCGTCATTTTTAAAGATAAAGAGATGAAACTTTGCACCATGAAATGATTTAGGTAGAGCTTTAGCCACACCAAATTTAAAACAAATTCGTTCATCCATTGATTTTTTAGGATTTTTTTAAAAATTGAGGTTTTAAAATTATTATTTTTAAAATCGTCATTTTTAAAGTTAAAGAGATGAAACTTTGTACCATGATAGGATTTAGGTAGAGCTTTAGCCACACCAAATTTGAAATAGATCTGTTCATCCATTGATTTTTTAGGAATTTTTTTAAAATTGAGGTTTTTAAAATTATTATTTTTAAAATCATCATTTTTAAAGATAAAGAGATGAAACTTTGTACCATGATAGGATTTAGGTAGAGTTTTAGCCACACTAAATTTGAAACAGATCTGTTCATCCATTGATTTTTTAGGAATTTTTTTAAAAATGAGGTTTTAAAATTATTATTTTTTAAACTGTCATTTTTAAAGATAAAGAGCTGAAAGTTGGCACCATGATAGAGCTTTAGCCATACCAAATTTGAAACAGATCTGGGGGCAGTAGCAAACCCTGTTAACAACAACAACAGCTTGCAACGAGTGAAGATACAGTCAGAAAAGATATTTGAGGGAAGGGGAGAATGTAAAACACAGGGTATAGCAAAAGCTTCTAAGTACAGGAAAACCTACAAAAGTAGGAGTGAGTGAAGTTAATTTCAGATACATTGAATCTCTCACTTGTTCTTTATTTCAGTGATTTTAACATTAAGATGTTATGTAGAACAGATTTGTCTTAAATGTGTGCTGTAAAATCAGACGTGACCAAGGCTATGTTCGGGTGGGCACGCCCCCTTGGTACTGGACACGCCCCCTTGGGGGCAACCATGTTGTCCTCCTTTTTGGTTTCCAAAATATGGTCACCCTACCTGGAGAGAAGAGAGAGAGAGAGAGAGAGAGAGAGAGAGAGAGAGAGAGCTCTGCCCTTGGAAGGAGATATCAGACCTTGGATGCTCCCACCACCACCACCCCCCCAGAAACATCCACAACTCTTACCTCCCTGATGTCAGAGCTCTGATATTGGGAGAGGCAAAAGGGGGGCAGAAAGAGGTGCAAGGGTGTGTGGAACTTATCTTCCCACACCTTTTCTCCTTATGGCTTGTGACTTCAGGCGTGTTTCTCCAGGGTCTGGCTCACTGCCAGCAGAGATTGGCCTGGGGGATTGCAGCTCCAGAATGTTTTTCAGAGCAGGGGTGATGATGTCATATTCTGGAGCACCATTACCACTTTATTGGCTTGCTCTGGCAAGTCAATGAGCTGACAACTAGGCTTTCAGGTTTTACTACTGAGCATGACCATGTTCCTTTTCTTTAATGGGGTTTCTACTAAAGGCTAGCAGTTTAAATGGTAGCTCTTCTTAGCAACATAGGGTTTCAGTCATATTACATGGCTGATCAGGTATGTGAACCCAAATCTCTGCACCCAAATTCTAGCACGGTAACCAATGCATCAGCCTTGCTTTTTCACTACACTGTTGTTCAGTGCATCCCCGCTGATCCTAATAAAGTGGCTATTATGCTACACACAGCTGTTCTTTGGAGGTTGAATACAGTTGTGTGGGTGTGCTCAGCTCGAGATGTGTGAGAAATCTGCTCTGTCGGATTCTTTTAGTGGATTTCTCCAGTCTGCATCACCCAGAAGTGGACATGCAGCAGCTTCATTTTGCATGTATACATTTCTGGACTTGTGATGTGATCTGTGGAACAGGAAAAGGGTGTCTGATAAAATATCCATATTTGAAAAGCATGCAAAGAAAAATGCAGATGTTTCAAAAATGCATACCGGGACTCGGGTGATCTGGGATAACGTAGAGCAGATAGGGACCATGTAGGTTGCTCGCAAGAGGAACAAAGGCAGGATATAAATGTAATAAAAACACACCCAAAAATTCATATGGATTTTTTTTAGACAATAAAGAAAAACATACGGAACCGGCACGGAATGGAGGTGGAGGTGGGGGAATGGAGGAGGTCTGTGTAGGCAAACCTGGCAGATTCCCCCATCACTATGATCAACACCTCTACCTGCATTTTTGGACTCTCACTCTTTTTCATGTTGAAACCTCCAACCCCCATTTTATATGTAACTACGGCAGATATGTGAACAATACTTTTGGGCCTGATTCAGTGACACCCTCTCCTCCCCACCCCCAAAGTGAAAAACAAAACTATTGAAGAATGTTTTTATTGTTATACTCACTGCTGGTCAGAATTTTGTGCTGTGATAAAACCACAGGAGAAGAGGCCTCAGATGTGTTTTAAAAGATAACCTTTGTTATCCACATCTGCAGACGATCAGGACTGTGTGTCTCTTATGTAGCTCCTTCCATGTCACTAACTCTAAGTAAACAGTACTCTAAATTATCTGAGCTTTTGATTGCTCAAACATGTTGACATATCCCAGTAGCTCTAGATCAAAGTAATTCCTAGGGCTGCATGTAGTTTATGAGAAAGCTTTGATAGGGGATGTACAAATGGTCTTGGACTCTCTTTCCATCCTTCTGGGTATCAGAGAGTAGGCAATCCCACACAATAGTGAAATGCAAAAACTGGTCTGCATAAGCAGAACATGATTTTAATCCATAGTGAAGATGTACACAGGGTTTCCCCTTTGAAGATAACCTGAAACTGAAAGGACCATGCACAAGTATTTTGTGCCATCTTCTGCCTCCATTTTCCAGGCTGAGGCTTTCTGGGGTATCAGGCACAGTGATCCTTGCTGATCCAAATGGCAGATTGGAGACTAGCAGTAACAGGGTGAGTGGTGCAGCCCAACAACACCTGCAACACAAGAACACTGTGCTTGTTTCATGTAGGATCTCCCCACCTCATGTGCGATTAATTAGGCAAATAAAAGGTGCATGAGCAAGGGAAGAAGCCGCAATGGTTTGTTTTCCCCCGATGATTGTGTGAACCCAGTCATTGGGTGATTTCACACATCATAACTCACATGCATGGTTGAGTCTGGATTGTTGTTGAACTGTAGGTTGTTGTTGTTGTTGAACCATGGGTTGTTGTGTTGTGTGAACCTAGTAGTGGTAACAAACCATAGTTTGTTAGCCTCAAACAAGCCACGAAGAGAACTCATGGTTTGTTGTTCAATTGTGAACTGTGGATTTTTTAAAGTTAACAAACCATGGTTTGTTAGTGCAACTGGGTTCCCACAACACAACCACCAGTTCAACAATAACCCACACTCAACCTCGAGTATGGGTTATCCTGTTGTGTGAAACCATCCTGTGTTGGTTTTTGAACATAGTCTTCAGATTCTTAAAGATATCTGTGTGGGATTTTTGTTGTATTGTCATGCTGTTTAACCAATTTTATAATTTGAATGATAACTACAGAATTTGTTTTAAAAGATATCAAATAAATATAAATAATATTCCACCACTGATGTATGCATATAGAGAGTATCATCAAATTGCCAGCAAAGAATTTTTTGTTGTTGTTGGTTTCCAGAGTACCAGGAGAGAAAACCAGAAACAAATGAAGGTAGGTATCTGTCACACACCTGAGCTCGATCCTGTTTTAAGTGTTTCATGTATTTACTAACTTAACAGGGAATACAACAGTAAAAACTCTTTCAAGGTTATTGGGGCTGGGGAGAAGTCTGGTTAATCTGCCACCTGAAACTGACTCTAATCTATAATGATTTTGCTGCATGGTGGCATGTATGTGCTGTGACATTTCAGATAGATAAAGGATGGTGTCCCTAGACCAAACAAACCAGGGTCCTGCTATCAGATCAATGTGGACAGACTCGGAGGCCCCTTGAGGTCCAACTGATATCTAATGGATTCTGTGCAGATAGAAGGTAGGAGCGGAGCCTGTGTTATCTCTATATCAAAGATTAAACGAGTGCTTATATAGCTGATTGGCTTGGGAAAACCCAGCACCTTTTCCGTGCTTTTAGTCATCAGAGAAGGGTTGAAAAAGGAATTAGTAACACAATCTCTCAGTTGTAGGTATTTAAATTGATTTCCTGTCAACGCAAAGGTTTCTCCAAGTTCAGCAAACGAGCACAAGATCCCTGGCAACATACACAATGTTCGGGCCTTTCTACGCAGTCACTGCAGAAGTCCCAGGAGTATGTGTTTTGTCAGAACTGGCTCCTGCTATGTCAGAGAGGTAAAGTTTGGGGGCTGAGATGTCACTGGTTGTGGGAAACAAAGGCAAATCAGGGCAGGGCAAGACCAAGCAACGCAGGTCAGTGGTAAGGAACTTATCAGTATTATTAGGCCTTGCGTGGACAAGTCACTGGAACTGGAGAGGGTCCAGAACATCCCCCCCCCCATTTTATTGTGAATATCAACAAAACAGAACATAAAATACATTGTGTAAAGAAAAAAAACACATTACATATATAGGAATATCATCATTTTTCATCATGTGTACCGTTCATTCTAAAAAAAAAGGGGGGAGAGAAATTTACATAAGTTTCAAGAAAAGCAGACCAGATATCCAGGTATTTATCCACTCGCAAGTTATGCCTGTATAACACATGTTCAAAAGTTTATAGTGTTATTAGGTCCTCAGTCCACTTAGGGTCCAGAACATAGTGGATCCACAGGAGGGCCAAGATGGAGGCAGAAGTAATGGGATGTCAGGATCTGGAACCACTTCAAGCAGAGGAGTTGAAACTCTTCCATCCCAGGGGCTGACTCTCAGGGTCCACATTCCAATGGTGGGAGAGACCAAGGGAAAAGTGGAGGAGCCAAAATACCAGTATATTTTAGTTTAAAGCTCTTCTTGCCAGTAACTAGGGTAACCACATAAAAGCTGGGAACCCCCCAAACATTTGGTGGTTTGGGGAAAGGAGGAAGGGTCAGGGGAAAGAGGAGTGGGCCAGGTGCCCATATGGGAAACCTTGGAGGGCCTGATTTGGCCCCCAGGTCTGAAGTTCTGATCAGAGTGACAAGCATAGTGGAGAACTAGCACTGAGGCCAGGGGAAGCAAAGGTCAAGAGCCACATAATCCAGCAGAAGGAACACGAAAACGGGGCACACTGAGCAGTCACAAGGCCATGTGAACAATAGGGTGACCTAGAAGTACTTATGTCCAGGCCAGGTCAGGGGGAACTAAGGGGTTGCTGGAAACACCTGCTTTAAATCACAGGAGATTTTGACAGGAATGAGGAGGAGAGTAGGATGACAACTAAGTGGCATGGAACATTTGAAGAATTTCTTCAAAAACTTCCCCTCCACATGAATAAGAATTTCCTTTCCAGGGACTAAATTTCCCTACAGACTTAAGGTGGTATTGTCAAAACATGTGTTACAATAATGATAATTCATCAAGTGCCTTAAAAAAAACCTAGGCGCCATGCAAAAAGATAAAAATAGAAGCCCATTTTCAAGCTTTCAATCTAACATGACAAACATAAGGAAGCTGGAGGAGGAGAACTAGGTTTGGGAAACTCTGCTAAGCGGAGGCTAACCTGGGTTTTGAGAAGTTGTTCTCTGTTTTAAAGGGGAAAGGACTCCGTAGATCTGTTACATTCTAAAAATCCAGAACGGACCCCCCAAGTTGGCCAGGTGAACACTCACAACAGACCAGCAACTAAGCTCCCTCTTCTATTTGAAGTATCTCTCAATGTGAGGTGTGTAGTATCAACATGTGGCATGAAAACATGAGAGAAAAAGAGAAAAGAAAGGGTGTGCAATCCCTTGTGACTAGAGAATAGCCTCACTTAGAAGAATACAGTTTTGTGCTACTATAAGATAAACCAGAAGAAGTATAGCTTATTTTAAAATTGGAAAGCTGAGCTGTGATGTTATTTCCTTTTTTTTAAAAAAAAATCCTGCTTTCGAACAATTTTTTCTTCAAGCTACCTCTGCCTGAGGATTCCTTTTCTATAAATCTAGCATGGGCTTGAAGTTGTGTAGATCTCTACTAACAGTTGGAAAGCCGAAGAAGAAATAATAATAAACAATAAACTTCGTAAATAATATATACAATAGTATCATTATAATTATGGTTCACAGAATGGCCAACTGTGTGACCTGTCACAAATTATGTCACAGAAAATATAGAATAGGTGCCAAAACACAGCCACATTCACCCTAGCAATTAAGGACCTGATCCAGCTTAAGTTGTTGTCTACTGGCTCAAAAGTGCTACTGGTCCCAGTTGACGACTGGCATGCACCTCCAGATTGGATGAGCCCTGCGACGATGTATTTCTCTCTCTTTTAAGATGTTGTTATTTATTGTATTTTATGTCTGTTATGTTGTAGTTGTAAATCACTTTGATGGCTCCACTGAAGGGCGATGTATGCAGCTTTTAAATCAATCAATCAATTGCTGTGTGGATGAGGAGGATGGAGTTATGTTGGCTACATGCATGCAGTAGAGGCTGGTGGCTCCAAGTTTGGTGGGGCTGTGAATCCATTCTGTGTTTGTCAAAACCAGTCAGAACTCTAAAAAAAAAGGTACCCAAGTTGCTGAAACTAGTTTGGGGATATGGTTCATCACCTCGGATAGCTCCTTTAGAGTTTGGGCTGCTTCTGACTGAAACCAGGAATGGATTCAGAGTCCCACCGAAATCCGAGACACCAGCCTCCACTGCATGCACAGAAACCTGTTCGATATATGGAACCCCCAGGAAGACTCTGGGAGGACAAACGTTATATGCCCTGAAACTGTTGGTTGAATTTATGTATCATGACCAGTCTCTGGGTGCTTTCAGATGGTGTGGTCCAAGTACTGGCAATCAGATGGCATTGTGCAGGTTTCCATATTCTCTAAGGGCACAATCCTATGCATGTCGAGACAGAAACAAAGTCCTACAACTCCCAACATGCCCCAGCCATAATGGATTTTCTGCAGTAAGAAAAAGGAAGGAAGAAGCGGCGAGAAAACATGGGAGGGCTTTGAGCGGAAGACCCCCTATAAAACTCTGTGAATGAGTCAAGCTGATGGCGTGATAAAAGGCTCGTCTAGAAGGACCCTGTGATGTAGTGCGCTAAGTTGCACGTTGCTGCTCATAATGCATTTCTTAGGTTTAATCACACAGTTAAATGTCATGATGCTCAAAAACTTATTTAATAAATGTCTAAAGCTTTTGCATTGCACTTTTCTTCTAGTAAAAGGGACTCTCTTTTTCTTAAAGGGACATGATTTCATTTATGTCCCAGCCAGTCTTGAACATCAAGAATGTTTCCCATCCAGCACATGCTTTATTTTCTCAAAATGCAGCTTCTCAAAAACCAAATTAGCAAGGTTTGTTTATTTTAAAATGTATTCGCTTATTGACTGATTTTACTGGAAACAATCTGTGGGATTGTTGGCTGACAATCATGGTGGTTTCAGAGACAAAAAAAGCTTTTCTAATCCAGGAATTACTTCAAATATCCTTTATGAAGACATGGGGCTGCCACTGAAAATGGAAGCAGGGTGTCAAATGACCTAGCACCTCTCTAACATCTCATTCAACTTTCTGTTTGACCTGATATCAGTTTTCCCACCTCCATTCTTTATCACTTGCTGTTGATGGTGGACTTGGGGCACCATAATGGTATCAGGATATAAGGTAGCTGTGGTATTATTGGTAGGCATGTGCTCCGCTCCTATTAGAAGCGCAGAAGCAGGAGCGAATTGGCCTGCTCCGCCTTGCCCAGAGGCGGAGTAGAAGCGGACCGCGGACCCCTAGAAGCAAGGCGAAGAGAAGCGACCATTTTTCGGAGCTCCTCTTTCAGGCGGACCGCTCCGATCGCCACCTTGAAACAATTCGCCCATAGATAACTGGGTTGTTTTTGAAGCTATCGTTCTGAAAATTCTTGTGCTTAGACAGTCGTGGATGGGGGTCATTTTGAGACTACTTTCACCTCTCTGCGTTGTGCGGGTCGCGTGCTATATTTTTTTAAAAATCGGGTCAACAAACAGGGACAGCGCGGGTCAAACGGCGGTTTTCGCCCATAGGATTGCATTGCGGAAAAGAATCAGGGATAACTGGGTTGATTTTTAAGCTATCGTTCTGAAAATTCTTGTGCTTAGACAGTCGTGGATGGGGGTCATTTTGAGACTACTCTCACCTCTCTGCGTGGTGCGGGTCGCGCGCTAGAATTTTTTAAAAAGTAGGGTAAAGGCAGGAAAAAGATTACCTTTTCGATTGCTGAGGGGCAGAGTCAACTCCCGGTCATGATCACATGATCCCAAAGTTGGAGGAGGGGATAGGCAAAACGGGTAACTTGGGATTTTGGGAAACTTCTCTTTCTTAGTCTGAACGGACTTTTCCCAGTGTTTTTTAAAACAGTAGCCCCACCAAATCCACAAACACAACCTGTGAAATCATATACTAAGCCAATAATAAGAGATAGAAACACAGCACTGCTACCCACCCTAACTTTGGGGAACAACTGAAAAGATGTGGTGCAAGGGGATGAGCTCCCCTAGGACATCTCATTGTGGACGTGCCCCCACTCTCTCCTGTACTTGGAAGGCCATCAGAGCCTTCCAAAGAGAGTAACCCGGTGGAGCAATGCCTATCATGAGTTGAAGTGAGCGGTCGACTTCTCTTAGTGGTGGAGTGATGCCTATCATGAGTTGAAGTGACAGTTCCACTTCTTAGCGGTGGAGCAATGGCTTTCATGAGTTGAACTGACAGCCTTGCTTCTTAAAAGACTGGTCACTACTAGGACCAGTCAAATTGGCAGCTGCTTCCCCCTCCCCCGGGCACGTGCCCCTATTACTTGTAAAAGACAGATATAACCTTTTTAAAAAAGTTCTTGTTGTTTATTCAGCAACACTGCTGCTTTTAACTCCACCCCTCCTTCGTTTATTTATTTATTTATTTATTTATTCCATTTTATATGCATTACTGGCTTATCCTTGGCTCACTTCCTTATGCCCCCAGAAATGTCTGCTGCCTGCCTGCCTGCCTTCCCTCTCTCCTCCCCTGCCCGCCTTGCAGGGATGTTGTGTGTGTCTGGCTTTGACTCAGGGGGGAGAAGTCCTTCCTGCGCTCACTTGGAGTTTTGGAAGTTCCAAATCCATTTTTCAAGTGTGGAAGAAGATTCATACTCCCCAATTCATGGCATGTTGGGATTTCCTTTGAAATGGCCCCATTGAGAGGTCTGCAGGTTTAAGCCCCGCCAAAAAACAGGGGATGATGGGACTGCCTTGAGTCTTAGTGTGCGGCGTATGTATCCCTGGATAAGCTGTCATGGTGGTGAGTTTGAAGGTTTTTTTTAACGTGCAAATTGACGGAGCTATTGGAAAGGGGTGTGAATGGGTGTTGGATTTTCATAAATTCCCCAAAAATCAGGGGATGATGGGACTGCCTTGAGTCTCGGCGTGTGTATGTATCCCTGGATAAGCTTTCATGGTGGCGAGTTTGAGGTTTCTAACGTGCAAATTGACGGAGCTATCGAAAGGGGTCTGAATGGGGTGCCCGATTTTCAAAAATTCCCCAAAAATCAAGGGATGATGGGATTGCCTTGAAACTTGGCATCCATGTGGACACGTGGATAAGCTATCATGGTGCTGAGTTTGAGGTTTCTAACGTGCAAATTGACGGAGCTATCGAAAGGGGTGTGACTTAGGGTTATGGGTGGTGCATTAGAGGTTAGAGCCCCGCCAAAAATCAGGGGATGATGGGACTGCCTTGAGTCTGGGCGTCCATGTGTATCCCTGGATAAGCTGTCATGGTGGCGAGTTTGAGGTTTCTAACGTGCAAATTGACGGAGCTATCCCAAGGGGTCTGAATGGGGTGCCAAATTTTCATAAATTCCCCAAAAATCAGGGGATGATGGGATTGCCTTGAAACTTGGCGTGCGTGTGTATACCCCCATGAGGTGTCATGGTGCCAAACGTGAGGTTTCTAACTTGAACCAAAAAAAAGTTGTTTACTTTTTTAGCTTTCAATGCAACCCTATGGGGGGAAAAAACGGAGCTCCGATCTGGATCCGGAGCTCCGAGCGGAGCAGAAATGGGCGGAGTGGGGGCGGGGCGAAGTGATCCGATCCGAAAATCACGGATCTGGAAGTGAAGCGGAGCGGGGGGTCCATGCACACCCCTAATTATTGGTGGTAACGCATCACCTCCGTTACTTCCTTCAAATCTTTCCTCAAAACTCACATTTTCCAGGAAGCCTTTGGAAAAACTAGTATCCTACTGTAACTAAGGCCTTAGCTAGACCTAAGGTTTATCCCGGGATCATCCCTGTTCATGTAAATGACACACAGGATATCCCAGGAGCAGACAGGGACGATCCTGGGACGACCCTGGGATAAACCTTAGGTCTAGCTAAGGCCTAAGATAAAGTGCATGTAGTTTAAATTCTTTTCCTGTTTACATATTCTTTTCCTGTTTACCTCTACCTCCAATTCCTCCCTATTCTGTTGTTCCCTGTCTCTGTTGCTAATTCGTAAGTCCCTTGGTATAAGGAAACTTTCAAACTCGCCTTTTGTCAAACTCCTGTACATCATGCCTGGAATGCTCTTCCAGAACACCTGAGAACTACCAACTCAATCACAGCTTTTAAAACACAGCTAAAAACTTTTCTTTTCCCTATAGCTTTTAAACTTTGAGTTTGTTCTGACTCTATACTGTTAGCTTCACCCTTCCCGGTGCCTGTCTACACTTCCCTGTGCCTGTTTGCATTCTCTTTCCCTCCTTATTGTTTACTACAACTTTATTAGATTGTAAGCCTATGCGGCAGGGTCTTGCTATTTACTGTGTTATCTGTACAGCACCATGTACATCGATGGTGCTATATAAATATATAATAATAATAATATATAAATCAATCAATCAGTCAGTCAATCGATGGATAGATGGACAGACATATGGACAGACAAAAAGATAAACAGACAGACAGCAAAGTAGATTGATAGATAAGAGCTCTTATTAGAATTCAGTTATTCTCAACCAGACAATTGGAATACTACACCAAAACTCTGTGATGGGTATAAATGATGAAATTGAACAAATGTGCCTACTTCCCCCCACCTTATTTTGCAAGATTGATTCAAGTTTGTACAGCAAAGCTCCATGTATGTTTTTCCCGTCCAGCTTTGCAGTGCAATCCTACCCATGTATACTTTGAAGTAAGTCCCATTGAGTTCAGTTGGGCTTGCTCTCAGGTAAGCAGGTATTAGGACTGCAACTTTAGTTAGTCCTAGGGATGGGGGAGAGTTGTTCTGGCCAGTAAAGCCTGCAGGCTTTGCCCACCTACACACTTTCAAGCTCACCTCTGCCATCTAAAGAGCTAGAAAAATGTGCTTTAAACAAATGAAAGCTGGGTTTCTCAGGAAGCTGAATTCTGTCCTCAATTCCATAGCCTCGTCCCCCACTTAAGCCGTTAAGCACACACACCCTTAAAAGTTGATGCTACTGTTTATTACAATAGGAGACTGGGAAATAATAGTTGTTCTGTATTTTTATCTGTGCAAAATTCTGTGCTTCTCTTGATGTGGTTACATTTTATATTTACTTTGTAAGTTAAAGGTTGCACCTTGTGCTGCAGTGGACTTTGTACAGTTCAGTATTAAGCCTGCTTTAGCCTGTTGAGGGGTAGGCAGGCACAGTCCATTTTACTGCTGGTTTTCTTTTCCTCTCCTTTGTTAACCTCCCTTTCTTTAATCTTGCCAAAACTGGAGTTGAAAACTGGAGACATAAACAGCTGGCTATGTAACAAGCTCATGCCAAAAGGAGCCATATGGAAGTGGATTACCACAAACAGCGTGAAAAGATACCTCTTTCTTAACTTATACGGGGCAGAGCAATCCTACACATGTTTGCTTGAGAGCAAGTCCTGCTGTGTTCAATAGAGCTTATTGTGAAATGAGGCTGCATAGAATTGCCTTTGACTTAACACAGCCAACCACAAGCAAGTAAAAATGGCTCTGGGGTCTCTTAGCTCAAAATTTCATAGTAACGCAAAAATGAAACAAAACACAGCCCCATGCCAAACGTAATGACCTGGAAATAAATCCTATTTATTTCACTGAAACCTGTTAGTACAGTTAGCACCCCATGTAAAACAAAACAAAACAAAGTATTAATGGGACATGTTATTCACTCAAAAAACTTTGTTTGGTTAAGACGGAGAACCCAGAGTATGACAATATGATTGGCAGGGATAGTAGGTTTCCTTGCTTTACATGGCGTCATTTATCATCTTTTCTTTTAAAAAAGGAAATTAAGGTGTGTTTTTAACATTGCAAACAATAAAGTTATATTTTCAGCATTTGATGTGCATTTATCTCAGTTCACAAATATGGTAAACTGAACTGGAGATCAACTGGAGCTGAGGGGGAGTGTGAACTCTCTCTGCATTATGAGAGCCTACCATAAAGAGGTTCATCAGACGAGCATTTTATCGCATGCTCCCTACTGCCCACTTACGGATGAGCGCACGTCCCGCTCATTTTTCCGTAGTAAAATAGAACCCTTTTAATCTGACTTTTTTTTAAAAAAAAAACGGAATGTGCCAAGATCTCCTGGAGGGGATCTACACTAGTATATGAAACATTGTTTTTACAGTCATTGAACGTCTTGTTTTTGAATGATTTAAAACGTAGCAGTTTTTAAAACGTTTACTTACTTTTCTCTTTCCATGGGAATGCATTCCTTTTGGCCACACTAAGAAAAGAAATCCGTTTGTTCTTTTTTCCCGTCTGCCCATTTCCCCTCCCACTTCCTCTTCTCTCCGAGAATCCTCCACTTACAAACGATCCAGCCAGCAGCCTCCCAAAAGTGAAACTAAAAGTGTCTGCAAAAAATGGGCTTGAAAGAACAAAACGACTCCAACTTTGGGCGTGAAAAATACATAAACATGCCCCCCAGGAATGCGATTGGCTAATTAAGAACTACAGGAAACCCATTTAATACAATGAAATCGGCCACGTCATACCAAATAGAACGACTTATTTCAGATAAGTTCAAAATAAAAACTGGAGAACAGACAACAATAAAATATCACAAACTGAACGTCATGTGGCGAAATACTACCAAACGCACACTTAAAAATGATAAGACACATTCTAACTTGACTAGCGTAGATCCCCTCCTGCTGTGTGCAGGAAAAGCAGCCTCTGAATGGGCCACGAGGTCTTTGTTTACTTCCTCTTTCCTCTCCAGGAAGAATGAGGAAGTGCGGGAAAGCAACGTTAAGGAAACACGATCCCCCCCCCCCGGGTGTGATGATACTCAACATTACCCCTTGCACTGCAGTTAGGCTTGAAAAAAGCTTCTCACAATTGATGCATGTGTGTTGCAAATGAATGTGTGTGTGTGTTTTATAAGAATGACTGTGTGTGTGTGTGTGTGTGTGTGTGTGTGTGTGTGTATTTTCTTCACAGCACCTGTCCACCCATGGCATGTGTTTCCTACCAGTGGCAGCTGGTGCTGGTGGGGCAGAGGGCAGGACAGACACTCAATATTCTACTGAGATTGGGAGAGGAGGGCAGGAGAAGATTATGCGTAGCATTCGGCAACTGCATGGCATGCATTGGAGCAAAGGTATCTGGATTTCTCTTGCCACATGTGGGTGCAGGAGAGGCAAAAGGTCACTGCCCTATTCACCCGAAATACAGAACCACCTCTAGTTCCTACCTCTGTTTTAGGGATTTGCAGGGTCAGACCGTGATTTTTAATTTTCTATTATTATTTTCACTGCCCTGGGTGATTTAAAATGTTGGTGCCACTCTCCCCTTCTGCTTCACTTGTGTCACCATATAAGCATAACAATATGAACGACGGCAGATTGACTGGGATACTATTTTCGTCTTCATTTTCAAGGCCTGTCACTTTTTAATCCTGCCCCACCCACCTTTTAAAAATGTGTCCATGCACTGGGCAGCTGGTGGCACATAGGAAGCTGCCTTAGAGCAATATTGCCCAGTTTGACCGGCCTCAGCTCTCACAGAGGTCTTTACCACCATCTTCTCCCTGATTCCTTTTAAATGGGAAAGCAAGGGAATATTCACCCAGCCAACAAGTTGCTACCTTGTTTCTGTCCACCCTCTGCAAAAGTGCAGGCAGTCATTCTCTAAAATATTTACATAGTTGAGCGGGCATTTCTGGAATCCTGGCACCCCAGGCGGCTGCCTGGTTTGCCTCTATCATTGGGCCAGCCCCAGGCCTTTCATTAGACTGAACGATTGTACATATTGTACAGATTCATCACGACTTGGACACCACATTTAATGCATTTCCATTAGCAGAGGTGTCCAGAGCACCGTGTAGTTCGGTTTTATTGGATGGCTTTCAGTCGTTGAGGCCTGAGGATGTGGACAAGGTGTTTGGCCAGGTCTGGCTGACCACCTGTGTGCTTGACCCTTGTCCTTCGTGGCTTATTGCGTCTAAAAGGGAGCAGATGTCTGGTTGGTTGGGTTGAAGAGGCTGACAAAGGAGTGGCAATTAGGCCACTCCTGAAAAGGCCTAACTGGGAACCACATGACGTTAACAACAATAGGCGAGGAGCTAACACCCCCTTCCTGGGCAAGTTGCTTGAGTGGGTGGTTGCCAGCCAACACAAGGCACTCTTGTATGAAACTGATTACCCAGACCTGTTTTTGGAACAGAAACTGCCTTGGTCACCCTGTGGGATGACCTTTGCCAAGAAAAGTATGGGGGGGAGAGTATTATTATTATTAATAATATTTATTTATATAGTACCATCAACGTTCATTGTGCTGTACAGAACAAAATAAAACAGAATACAAAACACCCTGCCCTATGGCTTACATTCTAAAATCATTATAACAAACAAACAGGGAGGGGAAAGGCCAACCAGCACGGGGAGGGGGGACAATAAAACTAATAATAAAAACTGGTATCACCACACTACGGATTATAAGCTTTAGAGAGGGCCTTTTCAGTTGTGGCATCCTGGTTGGGGAATGACCTTCCCAGAGAGGACCACCTGGTGCCTACATTGCGCTCTTTTCAGTACCAGGTGAAGACCTTATTTTCCCAGGCATTTATTCTTTCAGTGCACAATCCTATGGGGATGGCTATAAGCTTCTGAACTCAGAGGCTTAAGGCCATCCAATGCAGAGTGGGAAGATGCAGGGCTCACCCTGCTCTACATTTTAGCCCGATGGGCATTTTTGACTGCCTAGCTGAGGCATTCATAGAATCATAGAACAGTAGAGTTGGAAGATGGCCTACAAGGCCATCGAGTCCAACCCACTGCTCAATGCAGGAATCCACCTTAAAGCATACCTGACGGATGGTTGTCCAGCTGCCTCTTGAATACCTCTAGTGTGGGAGAGCCCACAACCTCCCTAGGTCACTGGCTCCATTGTCATATTGTTATATCAGTCAGGAATTTTTTCCTGATTTCCAGCCAGAATTTGGTTTCCTGTAACTTGAGCCCATGATTTATTTATTTATTTATTTTTATTTATTTATTTAATTACATTTATATACCGCCCCACAGCCGAAGCTCTCTGGGCGGTTTACAACATTCTGTGTCCTGCACTCTGGGATGATCGAGAAGAGATCCTGGCCCTCTTCTGTGTGACAACCTTTCAAGTATTTGAAAAGTGCTATCATTGGGGAAGGGGAGGGAAGGAGGCTGGGGAAAGCTCATATCCTTCCTTCCCCAGTCCCCTTCACTCCCCACCCATGGGAATGCTCCCATGCTGTCCTCTCTGAGGTCACCTTCATGACCTAGAAGAGGCAGCTAGCGCAGTTCTCTCCATTTTAGCTGCAAGGGGAAGTGGATTGGGAGCTTGGACTCTCAGGTCCGATGTCAGAGCCCTGTCTCTGACCTCGGATCCAAGAATCCAAAAGCATACTATGGTCTCCCAGATTAGGGAACCATAGGATTGCTCTCTCAGCTTCTGTTGTTTTAAATCTGCTACTGTATTTTAAATCTTTGCACTGCTGCTAGGTTTTATTTTGGCATGCTTTTTTTAAAAAAAAATATATACTGTATTTTTAAACATTCATATTATAATTTATCATGTTGTATTTTATGGTCTTAATTGTTGTGAACCACCCAGAGAGTTTCAGCTATTGGGCAGTATAGAAATGTAATAAATAAATATTTCCCCAAATCACATTTTAATAAATGCTTTCTCAGTTAGCTGCCTCCCGGTTTCACCACAGCGAGAAGGAAAGTGATTAGAACTCTACAGCCCCCACCCCAAAACCTAATACTACTATTACTAGTACCATTGGCTCTTTTCTAAATTAATATGAATAGTGTTTGCTTATAGGATAAGCTGGATCCTCCAGATCAGTTTGGCTCCAGTGGGTGCAAGTGGGTATCTGTGGCTTCCTGCCACATACAAAGTCTGGATTTGGTCAGGGACCAATTCCTAGTGCAGCTCCATTTAGAACACCCGCTGTGGTCTGCATATTCAGGAATCACTTAGCAGTTGGAGTTGACCAGAACACAGCTGCTCTCTGGCTACACCCCATTTACTCCCCACATCATCATCATGGGCTGTGAAGGGAGGAGGCACAGGACCATCATGCCAATGCCTGACAAACCAGGGGTCATATTTTCTATACACTCTGGAGCCAGCTAGCTTTGCAATGCTTTTTGCAATACTCCTTTTGCAATGCTGGAGTAGTGAAAGCAGGCCACAGAAAGGCCAAAGGTTGGGCTAAAATTGGCTTTTTTATTTTTTTATTTTTTTGCATTTACATCCTGCCATTCTTTGGAGAGTTTAGGGGAGCATGTGTGTGGCTCTTGGGGAGTCTTCTGTCCAGGCACAGACCAGTTGCAGACTGCTTAGCTTTAGTGGGGACACTATATCAGTTGCCCATTTCAGACCGTATCCTAGGCCCAAATTTAAAGCAATCTAGTGATAGGGTGACCCTATGAAAAGGAGGACCGGGCTTATGTATCTTTAACAGTTGAATAGAAAAGGGGATTTCAGCAGGTGCCATTTGTATGCATGCAGCACCTGGTGAAATTCCCTCTTCATCGCAACAGTTAAAGCTGCAAGAGCCCTGCCCACATTTGTATATGGTCACACTAGGCAGGGCAGCTTTAACTGTTGTAATGAAGAGGAAACTTCACCAGGTGCTGCATGCATACAAATGACACCTGCTGAAATTCCCTTTGCAATACAACTGTTTAAGATACAGGAATCCTGTCCTCCTTTTCATACGGTCACCCTATCTAGTGACATACGCAGTCCATTTATCAGGTTGACTGCAGTAACTGAGATGCCTCTTTCATATATCTTGAAGGCTGCAATCCTAAAAAATATTTTCTAGGAATTGAGTCCCATTGAATTCAGAGGAATCATGTTGCATAAAGAAAAAAGTTCTATTGCTACTTTGGGCAACACTTTCTGCAGACTATGAATGATTCTATGCAGGCATACTCATAAGCAAGTGTCATTGAGTTCAGTGGAGTTGACTCCCAAGTATGTGCACATACGACTACAGTCTTGGGGCATGTCTAGACCTACCGGCGGAGTGGGGAGGATCTCGCGATATGCTAATCATGAGATCCTCCCCCTCAGTCCACATGTGGTATGCAACATCCCAGGAGGATGGAAGATGTAGCGGCCGCCATTTTGTTTTTTTATTGAAGACGAGTGCACAAGCACTCCACTGAAAAGGTACGGGTTTTTTTTAAAAAAAAATATTCCTGCTCTCCCCACACCACCCCCGATGGGCATGGAGCTCCTGAAGAGCTTCATGCCCTGTTCCTCACGTTTACTCGTGAGGAGCTGGGATGAATGGCCACACCTCCCGCAGTCTCAGGATCATCCCGGGACCGCAGAAAAAACCATGAAAAAAGTGTAGGGTAATATCCCGGGGAAATGGGGGGATCATTCCTCCCTGCCCCTGGGACCCCCTGTGCATCATGTGGACTCACAGGGATGATCCCGGGGCAATCCCCGGGATATCGCATCATCTAGACATGCCCTTGGCTTCACACACCTTCTCTTGTGCCTTCTATAGCAGCTTGCACCGCATCAAGACAAACATTCTCACCTCTTAATTGTTGTAGTCTGTTGAATGAAGAACTATAGGGTCTGGTTCACAATCTGGCAGCCTACAGCTGATCATAAGCATATTTACTCAGAATAAAGCCTCAGTGTGTTCAATGGGTTTTCTCTTAAATACTACACTGATACCAAACTTTTACTCCAAGGAGTTTAGACAAAATTGTTGCCTTCTTACTCTTCGTCCTTCTCTCTTGCACACCACACACATACACATTTTAGTGATCATAATCTTATTTTCCTAAATGTTTTTTATTGGGTACAATTCAGCCAATTTTAAGCACTTTTGAGTCTTATTAATTTCAGTAGTGAGTTTATCGTGTACTTAGATCTGTCATGAAATCAATATGACAAAGTGTTTAACTTTGGATGAATTGTGTTGTTTGCTTAATATATAATTGTTAACACTGTTTTCGGTTTTTAAATTCCAGTGAATTCGAAGTGCACTGTGTAACTTTTAAAGCCCTAGTGGTTTAGGACCTAGATTCTTAAAGGACCACCTCTGCCCACTCTGAACCTTCCTGCACATTTTGATCCTTGCAAAAGTCGATGAGTGCCCAGGATAAGGCAGCCTTGGCTGTGGTGACCAAACTATGGAACTCTTTGCCACAGGAAATCCAGCTGCCTCCCTCTTTCTATTGCAAAGTTTTATCTGTTAGAGCAAAGCCAATGTGACTTGTTTAAACCATTATTTTTAATTTCTCACCTAAAGTTAACACTTCAGATAGCCTTGATGCTATTTGGGATTTAAAAATAAAAAATCTGACACACATCCCTCCCCACAAAATGTTTTTTAATTAGGGTGACCATATGAAAAGGAGGACAGGGCTCCTGTATCTTTAACAGTTGCATAGAAAAGGGAATTTCATCAGGTGTAATTTTTATATATGGAGAACCTGGTGAAATTCCCTCTGCATCACAGCAGTTAAAGCTGCAGGAGCTATACTAGAGTGAGCAGATTTAAAAGAGGGCAGATTTAAAAATGACACCTGCTGAAATTCCCTTTTCAATACAACTGTTAAAGATACAGGAGCCCTGTCCTCCTTTTCATATGGTCACCCTATTTTAATATACCACCTTCACTAGGATTTGCAACTGGAAAACAAATTATTTTAATTCATATTCTTTAAAAAAAACAAAAAACAGAAGCGGTGATTTAATTATTTCACAATCCTGAGTTGACTCATGAGAACAAAGGAGTCTAATGTTTGAAGCATGCATGCATGAGGAAACTAAATAAGGTTGCCACTTGCCAACTTTTCAACTGGCATTGTAGCTATAGCTTTAACAGTGGTTGATCAGCAGCACATGGCTGGTCAAATAAGTACATATTCATGCTGCAAAAAGTTCCATCTGCTAATTCCATCGCAGGAAGATGCAGAAGCTGACTAAAAAGTTGCCAACCTTAAAACCAAACCTAACGTTTTAGATTGTGAGGGAAAAGGATGCATTAACATATATGTAGCCTGATCCTATGGAGATGGACTATGTCTTAGTGAGTTCCATGTTTACTCCCGTTTAGGGCACATTTTGTTATAAATAATAATATTTCTGCTTCTGAAGTTATGGAGCGGGGTTAGCTCTTCATTAAATGGAAAATAGGGGGCAAAATGTTTCCCAGTTTACCAAAATCCTGAGCCTTGATTTTCCTTTGGGTTTGGGGGTGCTGATTGCATGGTTCACCTAGTGTACCAGTTGCTGGCAGTTAGTCTAGGGCTGCCCCTGATAAGGATGAATGATTGTAAAGGACAGTTTTGTTTGCAAGGTTAGTTGAAATAAAGCTTATGAAGGAGCCACCTCTGCCTCGGATCTGCTTATAAGATTCAACTGCCATTCCAGGGTGGGGAATCTGGTCATCTGTCTCAAATTGGAGCTGGTTTGCCAACCTGCCCCACAAGGAAATGTGAGCTGAGTATGTCTCATCTCCAGACTCATGCTTGGTCCTGAAGCCTTCTATGTGAAGCAAGGGCAGGGTTGGTGGCTACCACAGATAAACGGGTGCCTATCACATCTGAACCCAAAAACGTCTCAACAGAGCCTTTTTGGATCTGCTTTGGATGCTTATCATTCCCTACCATGGCTGGCCAAAAATTGCGGACCTCCGCCCCCCAAAAGTGGTAAAACAGATACTTGCCCTTAGAAGAACCCACTTCCTGTGTTTTTGTAGGTGTCTTTCCACCCCCACCCCAGTAGGGTGACCATATGAAAAGGAGGACAGGGCTCCTGTATCTTTAACAGTTGTATTGAAAAGGGAATTTCAGCAGGGGTCATTTGTATATATGGAGAACCTGGTAAAATTCCCTCTTCATCACAACAGTTAAAGCAGCAGGTGCCCTGCCGTCTTTTGTATATGGTCATACTAGGCAGGGCAGCTTTAACTGTTGTGATGAAGAGGAAACTTCACCAGGTGCTGCATGTGTACAAAATGACATCTGCTGAAATTCCCTTTTCTATGCAACTGTTAAAGTTACAGGAGCCCTGTCCTCCTTTTCATATGGTCATCCTACCCTACAGCCTTACTCAAGTGAGGGGACCCACATGCATGAGGCTTGCCGGGTCCCATACCAGGGTTGTCTGCAGTGGGGAAGCCTACACGTGTAGAGCTGTACACGCACAGACTTTCTCATGAACCCGAGCCCTGAACTACGGTGTTCAAAATTGCATGGAAGACCGCTGTGCCTACGCCAACGTGCAAATGTTTGGGGGCGGAGCCAGCTCGTGCGCAAAAGGCACGCCCCCCTTCAACACGCGTGAAGCTCCTTAACGTGAGTAACTTATGAAGGGGGCATGTGATGAGAGTCACTGTTCTGGGCATGTCCTTCCTGATGCCAGGTGATTTTGCTGGGCCACTGAGTGACGCCCCACGCAGAGGAGGCCGTATATTAGCCACCCCCGGGGCGAATCGGGTAGAGAGACCGCCCTGGCTACGGACGGGCACTACCCCACCCCCGCCGCTTCCTCCTCCTCCTACACACGATAGTGAGTAGATGGCCCATCAAAACATGTCATGCCACACACGGCGAGGCTGGATCGCAGCGTTGGCAACCGCGTCCCCCCTCCCCACCCCCACCCCCGTTTTGATGCGCCCGCTAGCCTCGTCGCCTCCTAGAACAATCGTATTCCGACCAGCGGCGCGTCTCTCTGGCGATCTGTCCTTGCGCCTCCCGCTTTCCCACTCCCAATTCGCTCTTTCCAACAACTCCTCCCCAGCCGGCGCTGCTCTTTATTCCCCTTGATCCCTTGCCAGAGTCCGTCCCTCCCTCCCTCCTTGGCTGGGGGAGATCAGAGCCCCCAGTGGGCTCTTAGCCAAGAGAGAGAGAGAGAGAGAAAAGGCAGCAAAAGCGATGGCTTTCCCTCCCCTCCTCGCCCTTCCCGCTGCCTTTGCCGCGCGCTCTGTCCTTCGCAAGCCCCCCATGCGGGCACTCCGGAGGGTGAAAGCGGAGGCAGAGGGAGTTCAAGCGAGCAAGGGCAAGAGCCAGTCCCAGCGTTAGCCGCCGCCAGCTCTGGGCTTTCCCCCCTCTTTTCTCCCCTCCTCCTCCTCCTCGTGTGGGTGTTTCCCTCCCTCCCACCTCTCAGGGGTGGGGATGGGCTACCCGTGCACCGGGGATCCAGGGCTGGGCTAGCAGCAGCACAGATGCCTGGTCCCTCCCTCCCTTCCTCTCTCTCCATCCTCCTCCTCCTCCTCCTCCTGCAATTGATTGTTTTGGGGCTCTGCCTTCCCAAGGCAGTAAAGCAATTCAGCTCCGGCGGATCCATCACATGCATTAAAAAGAAAGGGGGAGCCTTGCCCTGCATAGGGCTTCCTTTATTATTTCTCCCCTCCCCACTTTTGGGTGGAGCAAGACCGGGGGGGGGCTTTTGTTTGGGTTTGTTGTGTCTCCTCCCCTCCCAACCCAGCCCCACCGTCCTCCTCCTCCCACCCCCACCTTGAGGGCAAGGAGAGAGAAGCCGCCTCTGCCGCATCGCATCTCTTCTCTCGCGCTCTTCACACCCGCCCCCCCTCCTCCACCCCTTTCTTTTCCCTCCCATCAGCCCACCCTAAGCGGGGCCCCAATGCAATCCGATGCGTCCCCGGTAAGGTTCCCCTGCGCTACATTGTGCCCTCTCTTGTTTCGGGAGCCTCCACCCACTGGCCCACCCTACATTTAGCACATCATGTGATCCGGGTAAGTCATTTGCAAGTACAACAGTTCTCTGTGTTGTCCCCCTCCCCTCCTCTCCAACCTCCCCCCCCCCCATTCATTTCCTGAGAACTGCATAGAGCAGATGAGGGAAAGACTGGGAGTGAGTGGTAGGGCAGTGTGTGTGTGTGTGTGTATGTGGCACCCGGTGCGTGTGAATGTGTGGGAGAGAGAGAGACTCTATAAGGGAAAGGAAATTTCTTCTGCTGTGCAGCTTCTGTTCAGGTCTGTGTCTCTTTAGTTTCTTCTCAGAATAAACAGGGGGGGGGGGGTACATAATATATCCATATATATGTTGTCCCATCCAGTCAGTGTATTTTGTCTTTTGGGTTGCTTTTTAAAACAAAACCCTAAAGAATTATTTAGACTATATTGGGGGCATGGATTTTTACTGGGGGGAGAAGCAAGGGGGGAGAGAAAAGATTTTCTTTCTTACTATTAGACATTCGCAATCCACTTATGGGAAATCCTTATCAAATAATGTATGTTTACAAGGTAAATTTACACTGGGCAAAACTGTTGGCTCCAACGTGGGGTGGGGTGGGGTAATGAAGACAGCAGGTTGAATTGGGAGTTGTGCTGCACTAGTTTGTCACTCCCTCAGTTGTGCGTGTGCGTGTTATTTGGGGGGAGAGATGGCCAGTAAAGGGTTAAGGTTTTGATGATGACACTTTTGGCGTTAATTGTGCTACGATCATTATTGTTCTGGTAATGGTGATATGAAACTGTCATTTGCCACAGCACATAGTTCAGGCAAGGGTGGGGAAGGGGAGATTTGCCTTGTGGCTAAACCTCCCTCCTTCCATTAAGGTGGACCTAGCTGGAGTTGACAAAGGGGGAACTTTGCATTTTGATCAATCATGATGAATATTTGAGATCTAGCCTGGAAACTACAGCTTGTCTCCATATGAGCTTGCAGTAATGTGAGAGTACTGACCTGGGTGCCATGAACTGGTATAATTGCAGGAAGTTTATATGCAGAAAGACCCAATTCTTATTTGCCTTGCTGTCGTCAGAACTTCAGATGAACTTTCTTTTACTGGAAAAAAAAACACTAGAGGGATGGGAGCCAAACGCTTAATAAAAAGCTTAAATAAAGATTTGTATTGCTTTGTGCGGTATTCTCCTCTCTCAACACTCCCAGCTCTTACAAGCAAAACATCATTATGCATACTTTAATAATAATTACAGAAATTCAGCTGATTTAAAAGCTGGGTGCATTGGTCTCTTGATATGTAAGTACAGTGGAATGTATAATCTGGATAAACACACTGTAGTTAGCATTGTCAGTTTTCACTACGGGTTCTGCTCACAGCTATGTAAAGGAAATGAATTGAATGCTTTCTTTAATGTCAAACCTGTTTGTATATGTTTGTTTTTTCTCTCTCTCCCCCCACCCCCAAACTGAATAAGCATTATTGGGCTCTTCAGGGAAGTGTTTGTATTTACATCAAAAGCATGTGCATGTGCATGTGCATGGGCTGTTACGCCAGACATATGCCAATCAAGCAAACGTCACGCTGTAAAACCACCTAGATTTGCTCCATTTCCTTTTCTTACTGGAGGACAGAGTTGGTTAGTGAAGTAAATGGCCTGATATGAAATGTGCGTCTCATAACGGCTGGCACAAGAGGTGCTTAACTTTGTGAATAGGAGTGGTCAGTTTTTAAACACAGGGTGTGACCCCCTTTTTGGTGGGTTTTTTTTTGGTCAGATTCCTGTCATTTGTAAGGATACTGTTCAATTTCAGCGTTGACAGCATCTTCCTTGTGGTATTTTACTTCTAAAAGAGCTGAAGAGAGGGCAGCTTCCTCCAGAACAAAGATGTAAGGCAAAAAGATACTGAAGGATATCACCTTGTTGTTCTGAGCCATGAGTTAGGTCGTTTGGCTCACAAAATCCTGTTTGGATTGGCTGACAGCCAGGGAAACAAATTGGCCCAATTTAAGAGTCATGTGGTGAGGAGTGGGATGGAGATGTCGGTTTCCATGGTGTCCTCTCCCTGCCTCCCCCTCCCCATCTTCCTCCAGAATCTTGGCAGGTAGGTATTCACGGCAGTCTTGCAAGGTTTCTTTATATGGCCTTGGTATGTGAAGCACCATTTTCTGACTGGTCGTCAGCGTTGAAATGAAACAGGAACAGCAATGTGTGTATGCATACACACACACAGACACACACACACACCCCTAGTGTCACTAATGATGTGGAATGGATAGCACAGGCACTTCTTGGATGTGCAGTTAAAGTAAATACAGCTGAATTCTTCCCTTATGACACAGCACACGAATGTTTGTCAAAGTACATCACTGGTTGATGGTGTGCTTGCACGTCGTTAGAAGTGTTGAATATACTATCACCATACCTGGCAAAGAAAGACAAATATTCTGCTTCTCTCTCACCCCCTCCCCCATCCTTTCTGCCAATGTTTCTGTCCCTTCACTACGTATTTCTGAGCACTGTGGAGCAAACTGTTTCAGCAGCAGTATTTTCCTCTGCCTCATGCGCAAACACAATGATGTCACTTTCCTTTTCTGCTCTTGGTGGGGTGGGGCAGTGGGGTGGGGGGAAGAGGGTTGGGCTGCTCCTTTTTGCTCTCAGGTCACGCATGGTGTTTCCCAATGGCAATGGGGCTATTGCAGATGCCATTGTCGGGGTTGGGAGTTCCTTCTCTCAAGGAATCTGAGGAGAAGCTGAGGCAGAATCAGTGGGTGGTAATGCAGGTAGCCCCTGTCCATGCGCTGCACAACTTGGATGGATTGTGTAAGAAAAATAACCCTCGGGACAAGGAGCCAATGTTGCATTTCTCTGTTATCTCTTTTGTCAGGGGTTAGGAGAGAATTGTCAAATGAGGAGTTACTTAAAAGTAAAATAAGGTGTTGCTTAAAAGTACAAAAAAAAATGTCCTTCTCTGGTTTTCTACAGAAAGCTGAAAAGAACATTGACAACATTAAATTTAGGATTTGTCCCTTGATGTCCTGGAATAAACCTTTGTGTGATTCCAGTGATTATGCAGGTGTGCTCACAACGTGGTGGTCTTGGGCTTAACATTTGTCTTTGAAACGCATGCTGGATTTGCCCCATTGCATTCTAAGTAGCTCTAGCCAGCCTTTGATGGAGTTCTAGACTAAAGATAATTCATTCCCCAGTAAAAACATTCTGCTTGCTCATCCTTGCAATCCTGAATTCGCCCTCCCTGCTTGACTCCCATGCACCAAGACAGCAGTGAGCCTTGAGAACTTGAGATAGTTCCAAGGCAAGCACTTAGTTCATGGGTCTTTCTTCCATCTCAAGAGGGTTGGGTGATTGGGTGGGTAATCATAGTTTAGAGCTAGATCACATGTTTTGCATGTAGAGAGTCCCAGATTAAAACTGGGCAGGGGAACCTCAGGCCCAGTTCAAATCTGGTCTTTTGGGATCCCAAAAGAGCTCTTGGGGTTCTGCAGATGTCCATGCCTTCGACCCCTGGCCTTACCCCTTTTCCTTCAAGACCAATCATTTGGTTGTTTCCTGGCTTTGTGCAGTTTTTCCCCATTCTAATGTCTCTCCTATGGCTTAGGCCTAATCTACATCTACAGCCCTTTTGCAATGGAGGAGGAATGGTTGTGATGGTTCCCAGCTTCCGTGATCGGCGCTCAAGGGGCACACGCCACCAATGTTTCCTGCAATTAAAGGAGACCTGTTGCAGGAGCACGTGTGTCTTGTTACTGCGATTCCGAATGTGTATCGGCAGAAGTGGGCGGGACTAGACATATGGCTATTATTTGTAATAACTCCTGAGAGATGTGCACCAGCGCAGACATGCAGAAACGCAAGAGGGGATAGGTACTGTGTAAAAAATGTGCTCCTGCGCAGAGATGTGTTTTTTAAAAACAAAAACAAAAAACACTCAGCAATGAAACACGCTGATGCCCATGCACACCTCCTGACAGCAGGTTGGCAGTTCACTGAGCCAGGAGCTCACGCCGAACAGTAACAAATTCATTAAGGGGGGGGGGGGTTTACACCAGCTGCAGACTTGGGGATTGTAGCTAGAGAGCCGAAAAAGAACATGACAAAAGCAGTCAGCAGTATTCCTGAATAACTGAAGGGTCAACCTGAGATCACAGCGGGATCAGCTGTGCGTCATGTGGCCTGGTAGGGACAACTTTGATATTATCCTGGAATAAATGGCTGGCGTTGACATGTGTTACTGGCCATAAGAGTTTTAAGCTACAATATGCTGGTATTCTTTGTATTTCTGGCCACATCTCTTTTACCTTTGGCCCTGTCCAACATGGGAATGTAGCCCCCAAAGCTTCTCTGAAATTGAATTCCACCCTTGGGCTGAAAGAGGTTCCCCATCCCAGAGTTAAAAAGGTATCTCCAATTAAAAGGATCTCAGCAGAGTTGGAAAGGGCCTCTGACCAAAACCATGGTGTGCTGCTGTCAGTCAGAAAAGAAAGAACTGGGATGGTTAGACCAGTGGTGCAACTTGGTAGAACAGTCTTTTCCAACCTGGTGCCCTCCAGATACTTTGGACCACAAATCCCAGCATTCTTGACCATGGACCATGCTGGCAGGGTTGATAGTCCAAAACTTCTGGAGGGTTCCAGCTTGGGCAAAGCTGTGGTGGAAAGTTTCATGACATATGGAGCTGCCCAAACTTTCCAGGTGCTAGCACCAGCCATGGCGTCCCAGCTCACTTGCATGTCATGAGTGTTTGAATTCTTGTGGAATACCTTGTAAGGTCACTATGACGTTACCTGATGCTACCTCCCCTTGTGACATGATCTGCCCTCGGGAACGTCTGCCTCTGCTTTAGGACAGCTATCCTCACAGTCTCACAAGCTTCAGCCCTTATATTCACCAGGTAAAAGAGACACCCAATATGCTTAATTGGTTCCCTTTCTCCAACCAGGAGAAGAACCTAGGAAATAGGAACACTGTTGGTAGTGCAGAAAGATGAACAAGAAGTAAAGTTTTACTTCTTGTTCATACAAGCAAATGAAAGTTTATTTAATACAAGAGATATTATATCATATAATCAATTATTCAGTTCTCCGTATCACCCTGCCTACTCTACCCCTTCTAACTCCCACTAACTCAACGTAGTTTCATTAGTCAGATGTTCCTGAGGCCAAGTCATGTCACAAGGGGTGGTAGAGTCAGGTACAGTGGGTGTTCAACCTGTTCTGGATGGGGTTGCACTCCCCCTGAAGGAGCAGGTTTGTAGCTCGTGGGTTCTCCTAGAACCATCTATGTCACTTGAGGCCGAGGTGGCCTCAGTGGCACGGAGTGCCTTCTACCAGCTTTGGTTGGTGGCCCAGCTATGCCCCTATCTGGACAGGGATAACCTAGCTTCAGTTGTCTATGCTCTGGTAACCTCCAGATCATATTACTGCAATGCGCTCTACATGGAGCTGCCTTTGAAGAAGGTTCGGAAGCTGCAGCTTGTGCAAAATGCAGAGGCCAGATTGATAAACGGAACCAGACGGTTCGAGTATATAAGACCCACTCTGATCTGCTTGCATTGGCTGCCTGTATGTTTCCGAGCCCAATTCAAGGTGCTGTTTTTAACCTATAAAGCCTTACGTGGCTTGGGACCACAATAGCTCTCCCGACATGAACCTACCCAAACACTACGCTCAACATCTCGGAGAATGGCACAAGAGAGAGGGCCTTTTCAGTGGTAGCCCCTCAATTATGGAATGATGTCCCCAGCGAGGCTTGCCTGGTGCCAACATTGTTATCTTTTTGGTGCCAGGTCAAGACTTTTCTACCAGGCATTTAACAGCATATGCTGAGTTTTTTTAACTGACCACAGAATAGTTGTTTTAAATGGATATTGTCTGTTTTTGTTTGTATTTTATGCTTTTTATGGTTATAAATTTTGAATATTTGTTTTAAATGTTCAGTGTTTTTAACTTTTGTAAACCGCCTAGAGATATAAATTTAATAAATAATAATGATAATGATAATAACAACAACAACATCATCACAGGGGCTGTCTAAATGTCGTCTTTGCCCCATGGTGGCTGCAAATCTGCGTGGCATCGGTTATATGATGCAGCCGCCGATTCACAGCCACTGCAGGGTAAAGAGACAAAGATGCGCAGCAGAAAAGTTAGGGACATAACCCGACTTTTCTTGATGGAGCAAGGTTGGGATGGTTCTTCTGCCATCTGTCCTCACTCTGGTGCTGCACCGGGGGAGTTTCCAGGCTGAAAGCAACCTCCCATTTGTTGACGGAAGCTGTGGGAGGGCCCACTGAGCTGAATGGCTGCCGGAAAGCCTGCCACCCCACAGCAGCAAAAGTGGGGGCAACTCGGTGCTGTCAAGGCATCCCCACAGTCACCTTTTTTTGCTTCATAAGCAGCCTTGAAAAATAGGTTTGGGTTGGGGGTAGAAGGCACAGAAGAAATTTAACAAAAAGGGGAGGGGCGCCTTAAGACTGGATCATGAAACAGCTGACCTCAAGGAGCGTGATATAGGCAGGTTTTTGCCTTCAACTCAGAACAACAGGAGCCTTACCAGACAATATTAACAAGATATCTGGGCAGGCGGGTGAATTGATAAAAATTCACTGTCACTAGATCAGTTAAATGGATCAATTAAAAGGCTCCAGACCAGGAGAGAAAGACGGAGGATAGGAGGACAATGTCCAGAAATACAAAAAAAAGTATCTCTTTAAGGAAGCTCAAGCTTTTGTGTGTGTGCATGTGCTGGTGGTTGTAGAGACAGGAAACCGAATGCAAACTGTGACCTATCCTGGGGTGTGGTGTGAACGGTGTCCCCTCCTCCCATTAGCAGCAGGTGACGTGAAAAACAGCTGGTCTGAAGAGGGGTGGGAAGTGTCCTTCCAAATGGCCACATAAGGCCTTGGACTAGAGGTAGAAGGAGCTGGGGATGCCGGCAGGAAGGAGGAATTCTTTAGCCAGTGGGGCTCCTATGCTGGCTTGGGAAAGGAGTTCAGAAACTGGAAAGTGAACAGTACTGCTGTTATTTATCTAAAGGTCTTGTCAGCCAGCCAGACATCCAAAGGGAGGGTGGGCTGAGGGTTGAGGCCAAGCATATAAAGTGATATATTCAGGCTTTCCTGCTGCACTTTAAAAAAAAGTCAGAAGGGGGAAGAAAGATAGGCCGTCTAATATAAGCAGGACAACTTAACTCCCTTAACTCCCTTTAATTATATTAAGATGGAAGGATATTGTATTCAGATACTGTTTTTATCAATGTTTCTTCTTGTGGAGGCCATAAAGCATCTCTGGCCCCTTTAAAGGAAAATGAAGCAGATATTTTGGTGCAATTCCATTTTCGTATGCAAAGGAAGGTATGTATTGGGGTAAGAAGCACTTCTGGAGCATTTTTTTTCTTTGGGGCATTTCTGTAGTGTCTAATTGCTTTCGCCTCCTATATCGCCTGCACCTTTTCCTTTCTTCGGGAGCAAGACTCAGACCTGCAGAATCCTCAGTCTTTTGCGTGTGTTTGCACTGGGCCTGTGTAGCGTACCACAACTCGCTAGATCTGAGAGCTTTCTGCAAAAGGAGGTGGCACAGGCAATGTGTATCCATTGGTTGTCCTGGGCTGCACTGAACCTGTGGTTGCCAGCCAGCCATGTTTACTTTTGTACAGGCTCTCTCTGGCTGGCACAGCTATGCATCATTCCTCACAAGCCTACTGTGATGCTTCGTATGGAGAAGGCTGCCTTTTGTTTCAGGGAATGCAGTACTTCAGCTCTGATCCTTCCGCAAAGCAGCCTTCGAAATAAGTCTCTAGGAGTTACTAACTCCTTTGTCCCCGCATATCTAAGTGTGACCTGAGAGAAAAAGTTGTGGGAAGGGCGTAGGAACAACAACAACAACAACAAAAATACCATCCAATTTACAAAAGCTCCCCAGCCTGCTTGCCTGGAGTGGTTCTTGCTTGCCACAGGAGATTCAGAAAGTGGTCAAAACATTTTAAACACCAAGCACAGTGTTGGTTTTGGGGAGAGGGGAGCAAGTGGATAGACCAAGGGGCCTGTACAAGTGCAGTGAAGTGATCCCCTGCCCCCAAAACCCGTCTCCTCCCCCATCCTGCCACAATCATTGCATGTCATGGTTGGTTAAGGTGACAAGATAGGAAGAAGCATAGGACAAATGCATTGTGGGAATAAATGCTCCCATACTCAAGATGGGCCTGATCAAGATGTAGAGTGACGGCCCTGCCTAAGGTAGGGTATTGGTGGCAAAATTCAGTAGTTGCAAATGGTTGTACACATATTCTTAAAATCGTGTCCACAATAACACCTCCATAATGCTACTGCTCTAGGAAGCTGGCTTCTTTGCCCCCCACCCCCGAGTCTGTTACTGGAGGCGGATTGCTGTGGGGCATCAGCCATTTAACCTTTTTGCCCTGAGTAGGGAAAAGGCTATGGAGATATGTACTTGCAGTTACTAAGGGTGCAATCCTATACATATTTAGACAGAAACAAGTTTACAACTCCCAGCATTCACCAGCCAACATGGCTGTCTGGGAAATGCTGGGAGTTGTAGGACTTTTTCTATCTAAACATGCATAGGATTGTGCTATAAGTGCCTGCCAAGTGCCACGTCCCTCCATGTTCTAAACATTTCAAGGCAATAAAGGTAGAGGAGTTTGTGGCAAGTTGTTGGGTTGGACTTCATACCATAGCTGGCACTTGAGGAAGCTTCCCAAGTGTATTTGGTGGTGTGTTTCATCCTGTTCAGTCATTGAAAAGAATGTATGCAGGCTCAGAATGCATACTGGGATGGGGCTGGCCCAGAGCGTTGCCCTGCCCTTCAGTTCAGGCCCTGCCATGTTGAATGAGCAAGGCCTGAAACTGGGAGTTCTTTAAGCAGAACTCCCCACACGATCGCACAAGTCTGGATTTCAGTAGCTTTTCAGACCCCAGAATTGGTTGCCTGCCAGAATGCTTCTTCAACTGGTCTCGCCACTAAAACACTGGCTGGTTGGCAATCCTGATTGTTTCCCTGCATAAGTAAGAAAAAGTAACCGAGCCATGCCAATGTGCCCTGCTCCCTATTTCAGACGCTTGTGTTGAATTTGTGGTTTGGGCTGTTTGTGTTCAAGTATGACAGATTTTATTTTCAATTAAGTCTGTTGCTTGGGTCTCCTTCCCCTCCATTTTGTGAGGCGAAGCCAGTGGTTTGCCCTTTTCTCTAGTAGGAAACAACAACACAATGCCTTTTCCAAGAAAAGAGATCTTGTTTTGGTGGGGGGGAAAAAACCTCTAGTGTTTGTCTAGCAGTGAAACCTTGACCTTGTCAACTCTTAGCTAGTGGATGTTTACTGCAGCTGCAGTCTCCATGTGTGGTGGGAAGGGGAGGTGCAAGTAGACTCACTTTTCCCATAAGGAGGCATGGCACCGTACAACAGGCATCTGCAGGAACAATATTAAGCCATTTTGAACTTTGGCTAGACTCTTACGCAGAACATGTTCTGTCTCTCATATGAAAACACTTGCTTTTTAAAGGCGGACTTCCCATGCACTGAAAGATTTGCTTTCAGTGATAATACACTTGCTTACATCTTTTACAGATAAGGACATTGTTCGCTTTCTCCGGTATGGAGAGATATCTAAATGCAAGTTTTGTGTTTTAGTTGGCTTTGAAATCTTTGTTTGAAATCTTGATGGCATTGCAGCATTCCTTGCTTCATATCTGTCGTACTGGGAAACTTGCTGCCTTGCTTACAAATCACAGAGAGGTTTCTTATGGCCTTAAAAACGAGGCAGGGGGAGTCTTTTTGAAACTGTAAACCAAAGTGATTGTTTTAGTTAACATCACTAACACAGTTCTGTTCAAAGTCTTGGCAGGAGAAGTTGCTTCAGTTAATAGCATGTGGTTTCTGAAAGTGGTATGTTATATCTCTTAGGGTGGGGAAGCCATGAACGCTGCAGCTGTCTGTCTCTCTTAAACCAGCAGCTGTCTGTCTCTCTTAAACCACAAGAGCTGCCTGGGAGATTATCAGTGAGGAAGGAGGTGATGGATGTTGGGTAGCATAGGGGTCTGGGCAGAACTCACACCCTCATCCCTCTCTCATGAAAACTTTGTGCCCAATCTAAAAGCTTCTCTATCCATTTCCTCATTGTGCAGTTATATTTCAGACTCCCAATATATTCCCCACTTCTCTGGAAAATTAGGTTTGCAAGATATGTACGATGGCATCAGGTGTGTGTGTGTGTGTGTGTGCAATGATACTTGGGTGTAAAGAGGAAGGGAACATACAGACTGAGTTTGCATGATTACCGCAGTCCACCTTGGCTTATTTAAGTCATGGTGGATTGCAGAATGTGCTGGCAGCCATCTTGAATATTCAAACCCCATGGTTTGTTGTAGGGTTACTTGATGGTTGATCCCCCCTCTAACAGCCCCTGCCTCCTGGGTTTGGACATCATGGCAAACCATGGCAACTCCCTGCTGTGGGTTGAATTTTAAAAATGAATAGTGGCAGGTACTGCAACCTACCATGGCTTAAATGAGTTGTGGTGGGCTGTCATAACCATGCAAATTGGACCAGTGTCAGCCGCCATAGGTCGCAAGTGTCTATAGAGTCAGACTGCCATCAAGTCAACTTCCATTTGCTGTAATGAGAAGAAGCCTCCATATGATCTGACATGGTACTCTTTAAAGCTCCATGAAGGACTGAAGTCTTCTAGAAATTAGTTGTTTTTGTGATTTAGCATAATTCTCTTTGATTTTCCTTGCTGTTCTAATAAATTAACATGTTCAGCATTTGCTCGCTGTTTGACTGGCCAGTGCCTTACTTCAATGGAGATCAAAGCAAGCAAGACAAATACATGCTATGAAAATCACCTATAGCTTGTAGGTACTTGATAGGCCTCAAGTTGTTCTCTGTGTTGGGGCAGCAGCTATTTTTCTATGTTGCTAATTGGCTCACAGAGAAACTGAACTGCAATGGGAACCAGAATCCAGGTGTTCAGCACGTCAAACCCCCAAAGGCTCATCTACCACAGTGTTATCACAGTAGTATCTGTTCTACAGCTTCCTGTTTTAACTTACTGGAGAAATAACGGATGCTATTCTTTATTAGCTTTATTTGTTGCCTTGACTCAGAAAGCATTGAAAAGGTGAGGTTTTGGGGTCATTTCTGCTCAGGGATGTACTCTTAAAAAGAGGATTTTTTTTTTAAAAAAAAGAAAGCACCAGACCATTTTCAAATACGTATTTTTTGAGTATCATGTGGTGTTTGTGCTGCTTTTCCCATACATTAAATATTATAGAATTTTCACAAGAGGATACAGATCTTAATGGGTTGTTGTTTTTTTACTTCGTTGCATAGATTTTTGGTTATTTAGCATGGGGCTGAATCTTAGGAACACTATGTCCATTGAAGTCATTGTCGCATTGATGTGGCAGATTGTAGACTGACTAGTGGGACAACACTTGATCCCATGTCACTTTATGTGGTTATTGATCTCTGTGCGTTGTCTTTAGTCTTATTTTCTTCCTTCTCTAGTTTTAGAGTGCATTATATTGAAACAGTCTAATAATTATAATGGAATATACTACTGGTTTTTAGTGTTTTTTAGACAACAGGCTTCAGTAGTGTCATGTCTAACCCTACTGCCCCTGTCTTGGGAGAAGATGTTTCAGGTAATCAATCAGAATCAGATTCAGAAGACACAGCGCCAGACACCAGCCAGCCTGTACTGGTGTGGGAGGAAGCTCTCACGGCCAATTCCCCAGCTGGGAGTCAGCCCTCTCCAGAGCTTATCTCCTCACGGCCAAATCCTACACACTCGGTGGGAGGTGAGGTTTCTTCTGGAGGTGAGCGTACTGACAAGCTAGCTGATGCTATGGTCCGCCGGAAGCTCAAACGCATGGCGCGGAAGGAAGGCATGAGAAAGTCGGTTCAATTATGCCAGAACCTGCCTCTGCACTAGGCTCCCTGAAGTTACGGGCATTTGGGAAGTGGTTTCCTATTCTTCTTGAGTGGACAATTGTCTTGTTTAGTTTGCATAGTTGCCTAGGGGGACGTTTCCAAGAGGTTAGACTCTCTTCAGGTAGAAGAGACATTTGTTGCATAATAAAAGCTTTGTGGATTACTCGCCTCTCATTTGCCTCCCATGAAAAGCAGTTTTCTGAGAAACAGGACACCAGCTCCTCAGAGAAATGAATTAGTATGCATTATTATGTCTGTTTGAGAAAATAAATTGTTGTCTGTCGACCATAAGTATCAGTGATGGCACATGAACTTCATTGACTATCTCCATTCCCATCTGTTATAAATGATATCCTCTGTGTCCCAGATCTTCCCTTCTTCTGTTCCCTGGGTATTGCTTCCCACCTGAAGAAGCTGCAATGAGTATTAGGATGTTGGAGTTATTTCATTTTCATTCTGTCCCTTCCCCCTGCATCCATCTTTGGTTCATGATGTATCTGAAGCGTGAGACTAGCAAGTGGCCTTGTTAAGTTGTCTAAAAGTGTTTGAGAAAAAAATCTGTAGTTTAAACTATCTCTAGGAGTGTGTTCACTGAGAAATGCAACCTTTGCTTTTTAAAGTCAATAAAAAGCTAATCGAAATCCCTTCCTGATGATTATCTTAGGCTTTTTACACACCTTCCCAGACTACATATATTTTCCTTGACGTGCCTTTTCTTATTGGAGGGATTTTCTCTTTGCATTACAGGAATTTCCGTACTTCTTTGAACTGTGGAGGCTGGGTGACTGTAACATGTTTCGTTATGCTTACTATAACATAACAAAACATCTCTGTTACCAATGAAATTTTGAAATGTGATATAGACCGAGACTTGACAATGTAGTTTTTGTTCTATGTTCTGTACATCACACTGTAATTTTGTGGAATTGGAAAAGAAGTTATAAAAGTAATGTCAGGTGGTTGTTCCCATTTTCTCAGCACAAATGAAGAAAATGTGCAGGCTATTTGTATATTTAATTTTAACATATAATGTCAATGAAATATAGCAGACTCTGGAATGTAGAGTAATTACATTTGCATTTTGCAGAAGGACATGCCCTGTAAAATACTGAATGTCAAGAGATTTCTTACAGCTATAGGAATACCAATTGGCAAGCAACGAGAGAGACAAGTCATGGTCCCGTTGTAGGGTTAATTGAGGGTTATTTAATCTTCCAACAACCCCTGCTACCCAGGTTCAGAGGATACAGCAAACCATGGCACCCTCCAAACAGAGGTTAAATATTCAAAATGGCCACTGGCAGATGCTACAACCTACTAGAGATGTGAAGGCCCAGAAAAAACCCAGAAAAATTCAGAAAAAAACCGGTTTTTTTCCTGAAGCCTTTTTGTTTTCGCCCCCCCCCCCCCAAATTGGAAAAATTGAAAAAAATGAAGAAAAAACGGATTACGGGATGTTTTATTTTAGCATGACGAATAAAATGTTTAAGACAAGGTGTTCAGATATTTACTTCTCCAAATGATTTCTAAAAACTGTACAGTATCAGATTATTACAATGTCTGTGCACCAAGGACAAGCAAGTCCTAGGTTGCAAACTGAGACTACAACTCTCAAATGCAAGAGGAAGATGCATTTCTGCCTTTAGGGGGCACTTCCATGGAAGCAGAGACTGAAACTAATACTGATAAGCTATAGGTCAGAAAATGAGTCTGATTAAATTTCATGCATATTCAT
Source organism: Elgaria multicarinata webbii (assembly GCF_023053635.1). Classification (NCBI taxonomy): domain Eukaryota; kingdom Metazoa; phylum Chordata; class Lepidosauria; order Squamata; family Anguidae; genus Elgaria; species Elgaria multicarinata. Next base: position 20,847,460 of record NC_086175.1, on the reverse strand, counting down.
TGCATCTTGGTGTCGTCGTCCCCATTTTTCTCAGTTCTTTTTATGGGAATGGGGGCTTTATGTCTTGACACTGGAGGACTAGCGGAGACATAAATAATTTTCTTTGTTACTAACGTTGATGGTTTCTTCTGTTGTTGTTTTTTTAAATTGTTTTTTTCCTGCTCATAAACTGGCAGAACCAAAGAGGTTCCTTACAGTTCAGGTGTTCCTAACAGTTCAGGAGCTTGTAGCTCCGTTTGTTACCAAAAAAAAAAAAAAGGTAAAAAAAGTAAATTAAATTTGTAATAATTGTTTGAATACACTAGTTTTAATATAGCAAATGTAATAATTTTATGCCAAAGCAACTTGGACATAATTACATTTTATGTTCCTAAAGTAACAAAATGATTTTCAATCTGTAGAAAGTGTTAATTTTGCATTATTTCAATTTTTCCGAAAATTTCCATTTCCCCCACAAAAAATCCGGGGAAAAAACGGTTTTTTCCCATGGCTTCAAAATTTCCGGAAATTTTACATCTCTATATCCTACTGGTGGGCTGTGACGATCGTACGAACCAGCCCACCATCACTGAGGTAGGCATCACTCTTTATGCCTCAAGCATGATTGCTGCTGTTATACCAGTTTTATATTTGTTGTTTCCTGCAGTAAAATGTAAAGTGTTGATGCTAGATCCACCTCGCTAACCATCTCTGTACACAGTCTGGGAACCTTGATTGGGCAGGGCTCCCATCACAGGTATGCTGGTGTTTAAAGGCACAGATATATCTGCCACACTTCCTGTGTTTGCTGTGGTGAAACACTGGTGTGACCACAGCAAACTATGGAGCCTCCCTGACAACTAATCTAGAAGTTACTTTAAGTTCACTCCTGCCCCTGCTTCTTCAATATGAAGAATGGTTGCAACTCTCACTATATACTATGGCATCATCATGCATTTGAGGTAGATCCACCATTGCTTTGGCTGCAAACCAGAAATAGAGAACATAATTCACTCCTTATATAGCCCAAACAGCAGCATCCACACAGAAGAGGGAAGACTTGGGGCAGCCCCAGGGTTTGTAGAAGTACAAAACATCTTTTTTTTGGGGGGGGGAATCCAAAAGGGGGAACTCCCCAAAATACCTGGTGTCCCACAGAATGCTGACTGATAGTTGTGGGGAAAATGGAAAATTGGGGTGTGGGAGGAGGAATTGAGAGTATTCTGGAGGGGAGCCTGGCTGGCTGGCTGAAATCTTAACAGGAGCATTTTGTCACTGGTATTAAATGAATAGTTCAGCCAACTATGTATGTGTTGAGAGAGAAGCAGCGAGCCTTTGGCACAGCTTTTTGACTGAAATAAAGTCTAGGCCTTATCAGGATCTGAAACATTCGAAATGAAAAATTCAGCGCTTTCGGGGACCTTGGGTGTCCAAATGCTGGACAGCTATGAAGATTAAGCTGCATTGTTCATTTTCAGGTTCCTTTTGACCCCAGAGGATAGGATGTTATGAAGGAAATGCTGTGTATGTATGTGCCACAGTGTCATTCTTTTAAGTATTTCTGACATTAAGCTGTTCAGTGTTATACATAATTTGTCCCGCTGCCAGGCATGATCCATTGCAAAAACCAAAACAAAGCCCACCCCTGTGTAGTCCAGCCCAGTTCCAGGGTATCCTGTGCACATCTTGCAGGAAAGTACGTGAAGCTATGGACATTATGGGACATGGAATTACTTAATTATTATTTTTAAGCAGCACACCACAGCAGCATTTTTAGCAGCATGTTTCCTCAAGCTGTTGAAAAATAGGACACTCCCAGCCAAATCAAAACAGGCTACAGGGAGGGCTCACTTTGAACCTTCTGAAAGTTGGCCTTTGGTATCTATTTGCTTGAAGCAGTCAGAACCCCATTCTCTGCCCCAGCTGTCATCCAAAATGACTTACAAAAATAAAATTGCAGTTGTGCTAAAGGCATAGAAACAAGACACATGAAGTTGCCTTAAACGAAATCAGGCGTCAGTGAATCTAGGCCAGAGGTTGCCTGTGGGAATCAAGGGGCCTTTGCAATCCCCCAGTGTGGACCTCACCCCCCAAAATGTGGAGGGACCCCTATATTTTTTTAAAAAAATTGGTTTGCAAACAATGTGGAATGCTATAGAACACATCCAACAGGTCAAAATTAGCTTGTTTGCAAGCTAGTGTTGACCGTTTAGGTGATTCATAGCAGGTATGGATGCCATTTTTAATTGCTAAATTATCTTTTGCATTGTTTTTGGCACTGACACCAGTGTGTGTGTGTGGGGGGGGGTGGCCCATGGAGAGGTGCCAGGGGTGAAAATGACCCCTGGACCTCCTGATATTGCCCACCCATAGCCCATTATCCTCTACTTTGATTGGCCACAGCTCTACAAAGCTTTAATCAGGAGTCTTTCCTAGCTCCCGTTATTCTATTTCTGGATGTTCTTCATGCAAAGCTGGTGCGCTATTCCTGAGTCATGGCCCATCCCCAGGGCAGTAACCAAAACCAAAACAGTTCTTCTCCACTTGGTAGAAGGAGAATTGTGTGACGGGACACACACTTTAAAGTTATTAATTTTAAAATAATAATATGTAGGACAGTTTATCAGAGCTTTGAACAACCATCCGTCTATCCATCCGTTATATGTTTTTCTTCCTCCTGTTTCTCAGCTCCTCCTGCCTAAGCTAACACTTTCCCCAGCATTCATATTTCTTTGGCTACCAAAAGTCTGTGCATAGAACAGGCTTTCAGAGCACACATTCACATTTGTAGTGATTTGTGTGTACATATTTGCATGTTATGGATGTGTCAATATATAGGTCCTTGGAGTCTTGGAATGGAAAATTTCTAATGGAAATATATTTCAGTGGCTGTCAGAAGCACTACTGTAAACCAGTAAGCAGAGTTTTTTCCCCCCCTGAGTTAGTACTTGTTTATATAGTGAAATTTCAAGTGGGAGCTTGAGAGAGCTGTACAGTACAGCAATTCCCAAACTCTGTGCTGTGAGAGAACTATGAGTGGGCTTCAAGGAATAAACTGAATAAATAAAAATTCCTGCAAAGCCAGTACTATTCTCGGAGAAGGCTGGCCCTGCATATATCAGGCTTCTCCCAACCCATTTCCGTCCAGATATTTTGGACACCAACTCCCATCAACTCTAGCCGTCAAGACAAAGTAATGCAGGGAGTTTTAGTCCAAAATATCTGGATAGCACCAGGCTGTGGAAGACATTTATGCATGATTCAGACCTCTGGCCCTGCCTCCTTCAAGTTAGTCGTCTTTGGTGGTGGTGGTAGTGGTGGTGGCGGTGGCGATAGGGACAGTTCTACCTTGTCTGTGCATTGAGTCATCCTCTTAGATTCTATTTCTGATTCAGTTCTCTGAGTGCCATTGCACATTTAGCCAAAATACCCGCAGCCATGCACAAAAGTGCCCATGGGATGCTGACAGAGTGTTGAGAGGGGGGGAAAAAAATGAAAACTAGGTGAGGCAAGGTTTGGAAAAGGAGGGTGGATGAAGAGATGTATAGCGGCAGCCTCCATTCACTCGTTTTGGGAAGTCTCCGAATAAACTGCCTCCGCTCTTAGAAGCATTACTGTAGCATTTGCCATCATACAACACAGGGAAAACCTGTCTTCTGTTTGAATGGTTGATTCAGTTCAATGTGATTCAACTGATTTCATTTGCATCAACTAACACATGTATGTAGGGCTGTAGATTAGAAAACAAAAACATAATATAAAAACTTTAGACTAACCAAAATTCCTATATGTAGCAGCTGGGCACTTTTGTCCTCTATATAATAGTATCAAACAAAATAATAAACATTCCCGATGTCCCTCTTTTAACTGTTACAAACCTCTCCTTTCAGGTCTTTATCCACTTTCAAGTACTTTAACTCTTCTTGTGGGAGAGTTGAATGACCCCTTCGCTCTTCTGATTTAACATACAACATTTTTTTTTAAAAAAAACAACAGCTAAAAATCAATAAGACACTGGGACCTGATAAAATAACTGACATTAAAATCCCATCAAATGCCTGGGAGGAGTAGCAGAAGGTCTTAACCTGGGGCTGAAAAGATGACAATGATTGTGCTGGGTGGACCTCAGTGGGGAGAGCATTCTACAATAGGGGGGACGGGACACACCACTGAGAAGGCCCCCTTCTACCTTGTTGCCACCCTCCAAGCCTCCCTACATACTCTCATCAACCCCATCCAGCATGGCCAATGGTCAAGGATTATGGGAATTGTAGTCCAGAAAATGGAAGGTACCAGGTTGCCAACCCCAGGATAAAAGTAAGATATAATAAATGTGAGTACATTAATAGCTTTGGCAAACAGGAATTAGCCTATTGCTATAATTAGTTGATTGAATTTGCATAAATCTGAATATGTACAAAACCAGTAGTTCTTAAGAAAAGTAGTATGATTTCTGGGATCAGGCAGAATCACAGTCTTGCAGTCTGCTCAGAAGTGTGATGTCTTGCCTAAGTGTGCACCAGGCTAATTCTCATTGATGACTCCTTCAAGAGACAAGGCATGAACCAGCAAATGTGCTCACCCATCAGAGAGTTCTCCATTTAATTCCTCCTTCCTGTCCTGTTACCTGAGGAGAAAAAGGATAAGGAACATGGCAGGTACCAATTTTGTAGTGGAGGAAGAGATGGTGAATGTTACCTCTAAAATGGCACCTGATTAGTTGGGGGTGGGGTTACTTTTAAAATAATCTGGCAGGTTTGTTGCTGGTTTGATCAATTAAAAATTGCAACCCTAGTATTTTTTTTCCTAAAATCCTTAACAGATGGCTGAGCATTTTCCTTTGTAAACAACTTTCTGAGACTCTGTTGACGTGTGTGCTACCGTTATTGGGTGGAGGGAGGAGAAAGAGTACTAAAAGAGTATTCCAGAGAAAGGTGGCTATATATGGTATTGGAATATATGACTGCATATGGTGGCTCAGTTCACACAACACTTTTTCTCAATGGTAGTGTAACAATTCCACGGTGGAGTTATTTTTTTAAAAAACAAAAAAACCCACTCCATCCTGAATCTCCATGCTGTGCAGAAGAGAGTTCCTACACAACCATTGTGATTGCATTTTGTGTGGAGGGCTCCATGGAGTTTCTGTTGAGTGGAGTGGAGTTTCCCAGTGACCATAGAGTTCCCTGGCAAGAGTGGCGAAAGGGGGGAGTGCCGCTCTAGGAAAGCGGTTGGGATTGTGCTTTTTTCCAGCAATGTCTGGAAACCATTCGGAGGAATGGGAGAGGAGAAAGGGTGGAGGAACTGTCCATCTTTGCTGCGTTGACTTTTACTCCACTCCACAGGAGTCTGCACCCATACAACTGTGGAGTTGGAACATGTTGTGTGGTGAGTACCTCCTACAAACTACACCATTAAGAGGAGTTTTCCCACTGAGTAGAGAAAAGTGTTGTGTGAGTGTTGAGCTGGTATCTCAGCATGTACCACAGTAGATCTACTTTGTAATGCGAATTACTTTAGGTGGTCTTGTACATCACCTTGGGTACCATCAGTGGAAAGTGAGTCTAAAAACATGGACATTACCAAGTAATGTGGCAATGGGGGTATTTTTTTCTGTTTGTGTGGCTCTAAATTTCACAGATTGTCAGAGAGAGAGAGGGGGGGGGGAGAGAGAGAGCTGGTTCATATCTAATGCTGAACTAGGGATGGGGAACCTTCAGCCCGCAGGCCAAGGCCCTTCTCCAAGTCCTGCCTCTTCCAGGCATGCAGGGGGAGGTATTTCCACTGTTATGAATGATCATTGGTTGGAGATAACAGCAGGCACCACTCCCCCTTCCAGTTGCGAGGGCAAGTGGCACATGAAGGTGAATAAGGCTGTTATCTGTGATCAATTATTGAAGATAGTGCGGATTCCTTTAACATGTTCCTCACCTTCCCAATGGGAGGGGGAGTGATGTGCTAAGAGCTGCACCCACCCTGCATCCTCCCCCACAGTGCAGAAAGGCATGAGGCAGGTGAAGCCAGGGAACCAGCTGAGGCACCAGGTAGAGGAGCTCTATTTGGCGCTTCACCCAGGAATCAGTGCCATCAGGGGGCGTGGCCACATCCACAAATGTCAGGCCCATGAGGGCTAGGTGAGGGATTACCTGGCCCCTCAATTATAGTTGTGCATCCCTGAGGTAGACCATGGTTCAGCGTTAAGTGCACAAACTGGAACAAGCCCAAGCAAAGCCTTAGAATTTTGCTCTCCAGCCCAAGCCCAGCAGAGCTGGAAAAGGGCATCGGCAGAATTGAGGAACATAAGAAGAGCCATGCTGGATCAAATGAAAGGTTCATCTGGTACAGCATTTGTTCACACAGTGGCCAACCAGCTGCCCATGGGAAACCCATAAGCAGGATACGAGCGCAAGAGCACTCTGCCACCCATGTTCACCAGCAACTGGTGAATATAGGCTTACTGCCTGTGATAGTGGAGGTAGCACATAGCCATCAGGACTAGTAGCCACTGATAGCCTTTTCCTCCAGGAATTTATCTAACCCTTTTAAAGCCATCCAAAATTGGTGGCCATCACTACATCTTGTGGTAGTGAATTCCATAGAATCATAGAATAGTAGAGTTGGAAGGGGCCTATAAGGCCATCGAGTCCAACCCCCTGTTCAATGCCGGAATCCATCTTAAAGCATACCTGACAGATGATTGTCCAGCTACCTCTTGAACGCCTCTAGTGTGGGAGAGCCCATGACCCCCCTAGGTAATTGGTTCTATTGCTGTACTGCTCTAACAGTCAGGCAGCTTTTCCTGATGTCCAGCCAGAATCTAGCTTCCTGTAACTTGAGCCCATTATTCCGTGTCCTGCACTGTGGGATGATTGACAAGATATCCTGGCCCTTCTCTGTTTGACAACCTTTCAACTATGCACTGTGTGAGGAAGTACTTCCCTTTTTTCTGTCCTAAATTTCCCACCAATCAGCTTCATGGGATGACCCTGGGTTCTAGCATTATGTTTCCCTATCCACTTTTTCCACACCATGCATAATTTTGCACACCTCTATCATGGCTCCCCTTACTTGCTTCTTTTCTAAGCTAAACAATCCCAGATGTTTTAATCGCCCGTCATGGGGGATTTGCTCCTGCCCCTTGATCATTTCAATTGCCCTTTTCTTCACTTTTCCCAAATTAGTTTAATTTCCCATGAAACCTGGCTTGTTATGTATGTACCAGAGATTGTGGTTTAAAACAAACTTTGCTCAGTTTCTGAACAAGCCAACTTCAAACTATGGATTGCAAACATGTTCCCTGGGTTCATATGTTACAACAAGCTAGCTTTCATGGAAAGTGATACTAAATCCAGCTGAAGTCCTCTTCCCAGCCACACAGCGTGGAGATGAGAGGTAGAGGAGTATGCAAGCCCAGCACTTTCTGCAGGTTCATTCAGGTTTTCCCACGTAATGTTAAACAATGGATTAGCACTGTACATGAACCAGCCCAAAGAGAGGTCCAGCTATAATCTGTTGTCCCACTTTGATGCTACTAGGAAGAATATGAAATTTAGTACAGCCACAGAGATTTTGCCTGCAGATTTAACACAGAAGATTGTGATAGGGTGTGTGCGTGTGTCTGTCGGTCTGTCTAACAATAGTTTAACACTCACTCCAATGATACAATACAATTCATCTACCGTTCTTCTGTCAAATAGTTAAAACTAAAAGCTTCCGATGTGGGTTTATGTGCCCAATGAAAGTGTTCTTAAATAAGCTTCCTGGCTGCTGCTTCTTTTTTGGGGTGTGTGTGTGTGTGTCTCTATCAGGCGTCATTGATGCTTGGGTGGCAGAGTATCTGGCAGCTGAAGGCAGGTTTTTAACTAGCACTTGGGAATTGGGGTGGAAGGCTTGGTAGAATAGTCTGTATATACAGCAAAGGAATCTAGACAGTAAAAAGCTTTGTGACACCATACAGAGTAACAAATTTGTTGTGACATAAGCTTTTGTAGGCCTGAGCCTGCTTAGTCACAGGCATGCTCTAGCCTACAAAATATTATGCCATAATAAATTTGTTACTCTTTGTTGTTCTTACTGCAAACAGACTAACATGGTTGCCCCATTTTTAACCGTCATTGTACTGCTTATACTAGATACTTTACATACAATAATAATAATAATAATAATAATAATAATAATACATTTATTGCTTACCCGCCTCTCCATTTTGATCAAGGTGGGGAACAACAATAATCTATAAAATACATAAAACTGAATTAAAACATAATATACATTGTTAAAACATCCTAAAAAACATTTTTAAAACGCCTTAAAATTCCACTGGATAGGACTGCTGGAACAGATTAGTCGTTATAGCTTTCTTGAATGCTAGTAGACAGTTAAGTCAATAAGTCTCCTCCGGCAGGCTATTCCACAGTCTGGGAGCAGCAGAAGAGAAGGTCCTCTGGGTAACACAGTTGTTAATCTTGTTTTTGCTAGTTGAAGTAGATTTTTCCCAGAGGACCTGAGTGTGCGGGGTGGATTGTACGGGAGAAGGCGATCCCACAGGTAGCCTGGACCCAAACCATGTAGGGCTTTAAAAGGTAATAACTAACACTTTATACTTTGCTCGGAAACTAATATACCCTGCTTAGGCTTTTTTTTGTCTATTTGGTTTTCGTTTGTGAAGATACTTGATATTTTCTGGCCATTTCTAGATCTGTGAGCAGCCCATATGAGTCTGTGTGCTTTGAAGCTGGACCTAGTCCATAAATTATCTAAACAATTAGTTTGGTATCTTTTGAGTACGAAGAATATCAACAGTGCGATATGGCTGCAAGAAAGGCAAATGCTATTTTGGGCAGCATTAATAGAAGTATAGCTTCCAAATTACGTGTGGTACTGGTTCCTCTCTATTCGGCCCTGATTAGGCCTCATCTAGAGTATTGCGTCCAGTTCTGGGAACCACACTTCAAGAAGGATGCAGACAAGCTGGAGCGTGTTCAGAGGAGGGCAACCAGGATTATCAGGGGTCTGGAAACAAAGCCCTATGAAGAGGGACTGAAACAACTGGACATGTTTAGCTTGGAGAAGAGAAGATTGAGGGGAGACATGATAGCTCTCTTCAAATACTTAAAAGGTTATCACACAGAAGAGGGCCAAGTACCTTAGAGCAGGGCTGGGGAACCTGAAGTTCAGGGGCTGAACCTGTCCGTCTTGGGATCCCAATCTGGCCCTCCTTTCCCCCTGGCTCTACCCCTTCCCCCAACTACTAATTATTGGGCGGTTTCTTGGCTTTTTGTGCAGTTTTCCCCATGTTCTAAAAGATTAAAATCCCTCTCCTAAAGCTTAGTTACTGACAGTCAGAGTTTTACCCTAAAATATGTTGGTATTTCGAGCATCATTATATTTATTTATATCCCGCCTTTTGCCTGATGCTGGGCCTGAAGGCGGCATTATAAGATTTAAAACATATACATTTAAGACCTATAAATACAAATATACAGAAATTAAAAATAAATTTAAATGTAAACATTTAAAATGACAGTTATTATAAGTCCTTGCCACTGCTGGAACAAAAAATGGTTTTGCCTGCCTTAAATGCTTACTTTGAGCCTTTATGTCTTACTGTATGGACAATCTGCTGACAGTCAATTTCAGTAAAACAAAAGTTATGGTATTTTCCAGGCGTAGAGCAACAAAAAAATGGTCAATAGAAGGACATTACATTGAACAAGTCAAGAAGTTTAGTTATCTTGGTATTACGTTTTTTTCTACACTCTCCTGGGCTTCTCACAGGCAGTCTGCAGTTCAGGCTGCCCAGAATATTAGTAAGGCAATACTTTGATTTTTTATACTAAATGAGCACAATTTATTCCTGCTGCCTTACAAGTATTTAAGGCTAAAACTCTGGCCCAGCTGTTGTATGCTATTCCAATATGGATTCAGGGATTTAATCTAACTGTTGAAAGTGTCCTTTCAAACTTCCTGTACTCACTTTTTGGAATGCCAAGGTGTATGCCATCTGCTGGACTACGCTTGGAAGCTGACCTTGCATCTATAGAAGGCAGAGCTTGGTGCCTTGACTTTCCATATTGGTTTAAGGTTATGCTGGTATTTTTAGCTCCAGCCTTTTTGCATTAAGTCCCATCTCCTTTGTCTCTGAGCCCTGCCCACCACTGGAATGCAGCCCTCAAGAGCTTCTCCAAAACTGAATTGGGTTCTCAGAACAAAGAGATTTAGTACCTTTGCTTTAAAGAGGCCAGTCAGTCAGATGGCTGCCAGGCAGTAGTATAGTGCCACAGGGAGAGATTTTGGATTGTCTTGCTCAGCGTCTAGCTCAGATCTGAAAACTTCATATCAATTAGTGGCACTGGAATGGCCCTCTGGTGTTGTGTAATTCTTTAGATTAAAAGGATTCCGGGATGTTGTGCAACTGTCCCAATGTGTCATGCCTGCGATTTCCTTCTCTAACCAGCAATCCCAGTGGCACAAGGAGCAGGGAACCAGTGCCTGATTTGCAAGGTTTGTGGTTCCAGCCCTGTAGTGCCTCACAGCTGTAGTAATGTTTCAGTCCATTTCAATTTGGTATCTTCCTAATGGCTTGCCCAAAATATTAAGTCGTTCTCAAGTGTTCAGCTGCTCAGATTCAGGCCTTAGCTAGACCTAAAGTTTATCCCAGGATCGTCCCGGGGTCATCCCTGTGCATGTAAATGATATACAGGATGTCCCTGGAGCAGGCAGGGACAACCCCGGGATGATCCCGGGATAAACCTTAGGTCTAGCTAAGGCCCCAGTCAAACTATAAGAAAGCTTACAACGAGTCTAGCGATGTTATTAACCACTATTCTGATTGCGCGTCACACTGCCTACGCATGCCAGTTGTTTGCCACCTTCCATTACGTTTATGTTTGTTGAAGACAAACTTCGTTGACTGAATGGGCCTTTTCACTGTTTGTGCCCAAGTTGTGCAGTATCCCCTCCAGAGATGCTCAGCTGGCATTGTGATTTTTTTCGCCTCCGTGTGAGGATCGTTTCTTCTCCTTAGTCCTTACGTTTTTGAAAACCATGTTCCTGCTTGTTAGGACTTAGTACTGCAGTTGGTTTTATTTTGATTTTATTCTGTTTTTAATTCGTTTTAGTTTTGTATTTTTTTATCTATGTATTTTATGGTTTCAGGGTCTGTGTTGTAAACTGCCAGAGAACTTTGGCTATTGGATAGTATAGAAGTATAAGTAATAAACAAGCAAACACGTTAATAAATATTAGAGTAGCTATGGCATCCAAGTCATACTTAATTGCATTGCGCTTTCCCTCCAGTAAATACCATAGCAATGTCTGCCCACACAAGGAAGTTCACAGACTTATTTATTTGCGTTATCGGGAGACCAAGGTTTGTGGGTTGCCATACAGAAGCAACAAAAGTTGTGCAGACAGTTAGTGAATATCAGGCTGTGTCACCCACATACTTTTGCTCATGATCTCAACTAATTTTTGTTTTCCTATTCCTTTAAGTTTATTGTTAATTCTTCCACTTATCTGTGTGTACTTGACAGGATGATCTTATCTTGAGCTGAAACAGAGGCAGGTTGAGCCCCTAATTATCCAAGGGCTCTTTTCCCTCAGCCTCTGATTAACCTTTGAGTCAATGTAAATAAATTGGCAGTTGAAGTGAGATGAAGGATTACTATTGCTAGGTAACTGATCATATGAACACGAATGTAGTGCCATCTTTCTTGCCTCTAGATTAGGCTTTTCAGCATACATTTAGGTAGAAATGCCTCTTTCAAAATGCACTTTCCCTTGTTTAACAGGTACACACAGCATATATATTCCCTACTAATACATGTCTCTTTTGTGCAAACAGTGTTTGGCAGCCTCCCCTTTTTCAGATTTCTGATTCTGAGGTTTTTTTGCTGAGACTCATCAAAGTAACAAGTTGAGGATCAGTTGGCTAAGTGTATGTTAGAAGTTAGATACGAATGCTGTTCTTGTATATTTTTAAGTAGCAATTATGTCTGGGTGAAGCTTGGAAGTTTGTTTGGGGCAAGTAGTTGCCGTAAAGTGCTGCATTCACATGCTTATAATATATGTTATTGAGTTCTTGAAGAAAGAATAAGAAGGATGTGTAAATATCTTTCCGATCCGGAATTAGGAAAATCAATCTTTTCTTTGGACTTTCTTTGAGTATCGCTCACATAAAATATTGTTAAGGGTCCTTATATATAAACCTGGAAATCATTTCCCATTCGATGTTTTTAATCTTCTGGTTGTTGCTTCTGTGAAACCCTCTTTTCCCAGCAGTCTTTTCTTCCAGTAGTCTTTTCTTCCATTGCTTTTCTCAACCATGCCACCAACACTTCACTTAAGAAGTATCTCCTCATTTACATTAATTATGTTTCGAGAAAGCTGATGAAGACAATTGTGCTTTATAGTGACTGGTGGACAATAACAACACAGGTAAAGTAAGCTCTTAACACATGCCCCTACAGGCACATTTGCAAAGCAGTTTTATGAGCAATTAGGAAAGCTCATTGGCGCACAGCAATTTTTCCTCTTCCACCCAAAGCGTGAGTCCATCCTGCCATGCTCAGCTTGACCTGTGTGTTCGTTTGCCATCTGTAATGTGTTGTGGATGGGGATACTCAAAGGTATGCATGGGGTCAAGTCATCAGTACTTGTCTACTAGGCAGGTGAAGTGGTTGTATGTTGAGAACTCCATTTGACTCCCTTTAAGAAGCCCCATGCAAAGGCTGAAATTTCTGGTGGGAATAACAGTTGAAAGAGGAGTTGCAGTTAATAACAGGTACTGAATTTATATACTGCAGGAGTGGGGAATCTGTGTCCCTCCAAGTGTTGTTAGACTCCAACTCCTATCAGCCCCATCATGGCCAATAGTCTGGATTCGTAATCGAACAGCATTTGAAAGGCTACAGTTTCCCCTCCCCTGATATATGATCTAAAATGCAAACACATTTAAATGAGAGAAAGCTCTGCATCTGTTTAAATGCTGCATGCCAGAGAAACCTCTTTAATTAGGTGATTCCTTTACTTGCGTTGTCACATTTGGGGGATTCAGAAACAGCCAAATATCAGTTGTCAGTCTGCGCAGTTTAAAACAATTTGCATTTTTAAACAGTTTCCCATTTGAGTAATACTGAGTTCACAATTGTGGAACACTTTATTGGAAACAAATCAATTTGATATCCAAAGCAAAGTAGAAATAAACTGAGCCTCCACATTATCACCAATTTACTTAATAAGAATTTACTCTAGTGAAGTGCTTTGAAGGGGCTAGTAGTCGAGACATCAATTTTATATGGACATTCCTTTCTGTTATTGATGATGGAAGTGGAGGTGTTGCTTTACGGATCCACAGAACTGAACAGGTGACCCTTGTTTCTAAAGAGTTGTATTTTCCCATTGCACTATCCGGGATCAAAGGGCCTATGTTTCCTAGGGCTTCATTGTATGATTAATATTCAGGGTTGTGTATATTGTGTTGGAATTCAGAAAGTGGTACTTGGCACATAATTCAGCTTCCTGAACACCTCAGTGTGTGTGTGTGTGTGTGTTTTAAAAAAGAATAAAGTAGGTTTCTAGTCCTTATGATTGAAACATGGGTTTGTGAGGCCTGCTGATACCTCAGTCACAGGGGCAGTCTGAATAATAATCTTTCTATTGGTTTGGTGTGTGGCTACATAGCTTCCTGATTCTTATCAGGACTAGCAAAAAGATTATAAATTAGCCCTAATTGCTGAATAAACTACACAAAATAATAATGAAAAAATAGTAATGTAACTTTACAGTTTGCAGAATTCAATTTTCTGTGGTGCAAGAAATTATTATTATTATTATTAATAATAATAATAATAATAATAATTTATATGGAGTACACAAAGCCATGATTCTATCCTTTCTATCTAGCTAGTTGGAAATTAGTAATGTCAGGTTTCAATGTTCAATGCATCTACTTACCACTTCTGGAGTCTACCTCAGGCACTCAACAGAAACAAACAATTGCTGAAGAACGCTCGTGCTTGGCTTTGTAAATAAGACCATTTTACTACCCCACCTGCTTGCAGACAATTCTTGGTCATTTCTCAGACATGAATGGCCTGGATGGGAGTTTTTCTGTCTGCCTGGTGCCAATTCTTTACCACCACATATGACCAGATAGGTATTTCCAAGCCCAGTCAGCCAACATATCTAAAAGGTGTTCTTTGCACAGTTTTTATACAAGCATCCTCTGTTGTGCCCTGCTCTTAAAGTGTTCTATAGGATCTATGCACCTTAAGTAAATATGTCCAGGATTGCAGTTTTAGCTTTTGCTTTGTTCTTGTTTTTCATGAATATAATACAAAGGTCTGCTCTGTAATGGGAGGCTGGTCTTGTTCAAAGGAGGGATTACTCATTTGGTTGCTTGGGTAACACACAGTGTATTAAATACTGACTTGAGAAGACCAGGGTTTAAAGGAATCCTAACCGTTGTTTAAATTTTGAACATATCCTCAGGGTGTTTGGGCCTTATTGTTTGGTGATGCATGTCAGTAACATGGTGATCATAATAATACTAGGTTGAAAGGAATGCTGATGTCATACTTATTCTGAATAACTGCAGGGCTTGATAACCAAGGGTTGCATTTGAATAATGTTGAATAGTGTCCATGCATCTTGTACCAAGGACACCACCAACCGCCCATATTCTAATGTGTGTATGCACAGTGAAATGGGCACTTGTAGACTCATTTCCAGTGTGTAACATCCCTTGCTGTGGTATTTGTGAAATAGTGCCCTTTATATGAGGGGGAGTCTACACTAGCCATTTATTGCAGGATTGTATCGCAGTCATCACTAACAGGGCACGTGACATTCACCTACTGCCTCTCAGTTTTTCTGGAATATCCCTGACTGCTTTTGTCATGGTTTTTCCAACTCTCTCGCTTCTATTCTGAAGAGTGTTTAAGGTGTGCCCCCCCCCATTGCTGTTCACCATGAGTTCCAGGCTCAGCGAACAGCCAATCAGCTGTAAGGGGCATATGCATGAGTATTGGAGGTGTGTGGGAGTGGACCTGTCCACCATTGCCACATGTTTTGGATTAGTATCGACGTGTTTTACCACTGAGTGTTTTTTTTTTTAATATGTACATATCGCAGTGCAGGAGCGCTTATTCGACAGAGTTCCTATCCCCCCATGTGTTGTGCATCTGCGCTCATGCGCATTCCTCATGAGTCATTAAAAACATCTCTGCCCTGTAGCTGCGTCATCTGCTGATCCACATGCGCAAGTGGTGTAGCAGGGCACACGTGCTCCCACAACAGCACTCCTGAAATTGTGGTACACATCAATGCCATGTGTCCCATGAGTGCCGATTGCAGATGTGGGGAACATTCAGAAGCATCCTTCTTCCATGCCGAAATGCCTGCAGGTGCCTGAAACTGTGGTGCTGCCGCATCTGGAATACTGTATGTTCTGATCGCCCCCTCTCAACAAGGACAATAGTTGAGCCAAGAAAGATGTATAATAATAATAATAATAACAACCCAACCAAAATGGTCATGGATTAAAACATCTTTACAAGGAAAGACTAAAATGTTTGGTGACATTTAGCTTTAAAAAATAGGACCGATTGGGAATGTGACAGGTTTTAAGACTGGTCATGGAGTAGAGAGAAGGGTGTTTTCCACTCCCTCTCTCATGATATTGGAATTCAGGATCTCTCAGTGAAATTGATTAGCTACAGATTCATGACAGACAGAAGAAAGTACTTCTTCATTTAATTTGTGCAATTTGCTACTACAATTTGTGGTAGTGGCCCCAGGCTTAGTTTTAACTGGGGTGGGTAGAGTAATTTGTGGAGGGTAGGTCTATCAATTTGTATTTCCCATTATAATTAAATGGAACCTCCAGGTTTAGCGGTGATATATATTTCTGGAGTGTGCAGATTAAACAGCAGGAGATGGTATTGCTTTGTTGACCCGCTGAGGCCATCCTTGAAGCACATGGCTGGCCACCGTTGGAAATAGGTGAGGAGAAGTTCAACATGATGTCTTCGTTGCTGGACTGTACCATTTCTGATTGAAGGTATAAGGATGAACATTTGAGTGCTCTCCCCACATAAACCAAACTAGGGTGCTAGGGAAAAGCTCAGCCTAGCCTAAAATCTCCAAGCATTTTATGCAGGAGAACTTTCAAACTTGGGATGCACAGATTTTGTTAAATCTGTTCCATCTGTGTGTCACAGATTGTCTGGTGGCTTTCATTCCATCATCTGCTCATTGGTGGAATTGGATTAGCACAAGTGCAAATCTGTGCAATTCCCCGCAAAAGTTAAAAAGTGGCCACAAGTCTGCGGAATCCATGCAACTTGGAAAAAGCCATTCTGCTGCAGAATCCACAGTTCAAGTTCATAGAAATCTGAACTTCTTTTAAAAATCTACTTTTAATGTGTTTTTATTTTATTTTATCTTGTACACTGCTCTGAAATTTTTAATGGGGAGCAATATATAAATATTGCAAATAAAATAAAAAAAAATTGAATCATTGTGGATTTCCGACATTCCTAATTCAAGCATTGAGGCCCCTGAAATGAAACAGACCAACAGTAGATAACATTGGATGCTAAGGATATTTGTTTATTTGGTTTGGCTCTACGTTTTCACTTAAGTAGAGACATATTACTTAATAAGAAGCAATATGTTGTCACACTTAGCAATAACTCCTTATTAAACACAATTCATAAAAGTGCATTTGTGTTCCTTAATGGTGGAATTTTAATAATTCACTTTAGTAGAGCCGGTCAGGAACTAATGAGTTAAACATCTAAAAGGCTTATGTTAACATCTAAGAATTGGAAAGTTCTATCCCTGAAGTGAGAGGGTACATGAACTTTGCAGGACAGATTTGGGGTGCTTCCAGGGAAGGCTTTTGCCATGCGATTGCTTTAGCTCATTCATGGAACTTTACAGGGGGTCTGGGCCTCGTTGTCTTCTATTTGTAACCCTCACGTGTTTCCCACTGTTTCCTTCTTATTTCTTACCTGGAAAAAAAACGTAGGTGGAAAAGGTAGAATAACTGCACAATGTCTTTTGACTGGTAGCTCTGGGAGCCCTCCATCTCAAAAACATCCTTGATATACCTGTTGCATCAAAAGAATGCTAGGCCTAATTCATTCATTGCTTGAGCAATATGAAGACATTCTGTATGGCTTTCCCCAAATGATGTTGCATTGAACTCTTGAAGCTGTTTGTTAGGGTGTTTTGGGTGGGGATTTGAGACACCCATCCTTTTATGGCCAGTCCCCAGATCAAAACTAGCCCTCTGTTTCCTGTTTTGCATTGAGTTAGTGCGATTCCTCTATCTCGCTTTGATTTTGTTTGCAGTCTAAAACATACCTACCTCAAGGTGGGATATAAATTTAAGAAATAGATAATTGCATGCAAGTGCCCAAACATAATAATAGAACAAAGGGAAACTGAAATTGTGAACGTACCAGTGAGGCGATGCTCAAAGTAGTAAGAAATAAAGTGCAGGGGCACTGGAAATAGAAGGACTTCTGTGGGAAAACACTGCAAAAGCATGAACAGAGGAAGCATTTCATGGAGCTGTGGAAAATTCATTAAAAGCCGCATTAGCCGTGATAAGGTAAATGGAACTTACATTTGGGCGCCATACCAGGCAAGCGTACAGATAAGAACTGCTCCCTCTCAGTAGATCTTGACTAGGCCTTGCTAAGTGTCCAAAGTTGCTATCTGCACAGATTCAAGTTTCAGACTTTGGGATCTGTAAACGAGTTGGCATTATTGTCGATTTGTGATTTTACCAAAGGCCAGTTGGCAAGATTCTTCCACCCAGCTGCTGCTGCTCATTTCTGCCGGCCTGTGCTGATTTTCTGGGCACTTTGGCCTGTGGAGAGGCAGTTGTGTGAGGGCCTGAAGTCAGCATGGAATTTGGGATGTGACTCAGCAGTGGCCCCAGCTCATGGTGGCAGCAGGCGTGTGACGGAATCTCCATTGACGGTTAGAAAATGATGAGTAGGAGCCGTGGGCTAAAAGGGTCCCATGCACCAGCTTGCAGGAACGCCTGTTGCGTGTCTAGTGTACTAGTGCTTTAAATTCATATCTCCGTTCTCCTTGCCACGGCCCGGTGTTAGAGAATGAGGGTGAGTGATGTGCCCTGTGGCCAAAGAGGGCTGTACACCTCCATCCAAATGCAGCCCCCAGGCCCCCTGATTCTCCTCTTTGCTGGCAGGAGATCATTCCTGAGGAACCTTTATGAAAGTGGTTTCGGCAGAGTGGAGCGGGCTAATGCCAGATTGCAGACATCTAAAAGGGGAGACAGGAAAGGGCAGACAGAGCGAGGGGGGGGGGGGGAGAGAGAGGGAGACTTTAGAGAACTGATTCAGCACCAACAATAACCAGTATCCTCAAGGAGCTTGAAAAGGAGAAAAAGCAGTGATGGGGCAGAAGTTGGAGAGGTAGGTAGCGTTCAGGTAAGTCTGTTACAACTTCAGGCACTTTTGTAGCAAGTAGAAGCAGATGATCTAACTGCTCCGTTTAAAAAAACAAAACAGTTTGCATGCAATAATGTGTTCTTCTGAGGTGAAGGCATTTGGGCAAAGGGAGGGGGGGTCATCTGGTGTTCTTCTTCCCCCCTCCCCCTCCCATCCCAAAGCCTGGATATGTAGAAGGGATTTTGTGTGATTATGTCATCTAAAGGACAGAATTCCTCCGGTGCAGTTCTGCAGTGCAGCAACAGCAGTGAGCCCTGGAGATGGTCCAGAGTTGATTTGATGCCTTTTAATCATGAATGGAGTAAAGGAACCAGGAAAGCACAGTGCTAACAAATTAATGGCAGGAAGGAGGTTATAATGTCTCCCTTTAAAAAAAAAAAGAAAAAAAGCCCCATCCATTTCTGTTACTAATAGCATGCAAATCCTAATGCTTAAAAAAGCTTTAGTTAAAGTATCAAGCAACATTAGCTACTGCCATGGTGCTTAGCTGTTACGTTATGCTGTATATTGCTGAATAAGTAATTTACAAAGTATGCTACTTTTCTGATCTCCCTTTTTTTGGGGGGGGGGGGGAAATTCCATTAGAGGATAACTGGCTGGGTTGTGGGTTTTTGTGGAGGGGGGGGCTGTTGTTTGGCTGATGGTTTTACTGCTTGTATAACAGTATCTTCAGGCAACATCAACTTGCTGAAGCATTTGTTCCATGGTTAAAGCATTTACTGTCATTTTCCCGTAATGATTTGGTCTTTGCGGTTCTGCTTGTTGGTGTTTTGGATGTGTGTTTATGAACTCTTGGAGCACACTGAGGGAGCTTCTGTGTGGCCGCACTTGAAACAAAAGCTTCCCTAATTTCAGTGTAATTTGCACAGCAGCTGTGCTTCTCTGAAATAAAACCCGGAAATATTTAAAGAGCGAATAGAAATGTAGAGTGCTTCTGTTTCTCTCCCCCCCCCCCCACTTTTCTCTGTCTCTTTCCTCAGAAACCATAAAGAGCAAGTATAGCCAGATGGAAAAAAATATAACTTTACAAAGCTATATTTTCGGGTTGAGGGTTTGAGAGAGGAAGGAGTCAAGAAGGAAGAGTGATAGTATTCTTAATGACACACATGATGCACAGGGTATCCCGGGATCAGGGAGGGATCATCCCTCCCTTGCCCCGGGCTGAGCCGTGGAACATGTGGCCCGTTGCCGCGGTTTGACCCGGCTCTGCGTGATTACTTGCACGGAGCTGGGAGCCACGCACAGGGTGCAGCGCTCCTCAGGAATGCTGCGCCCATCGGCGTTAGGGTGGAGGGGAACGGGGAAACTAAATTAATTTTTTTTTTAAAAAAAACCACTTACCTTCAGCGCACAAGCGTTGGTGCGCTGCTTCTCCTTTAAAAAATAAAAAATAGCGGGTGTGATGCCTCTCTTCCTGAGGTCATCATGCCTCACGTGTAAACGGAGGAGGGATCTCGTGTTAAACACAATGCAAGAACTTTGCTCCACCATCCTGGATTATAAGGTAGGTTTAACTAAGGCCAGTCTATCAATCAAATTTGTGCATTGTCCTTCATCAGAGAGATGCCAAGGTGGTTCATAACAGTGCCGGCCTTTGCTGTAACACCTGCAGAGCAATCCTACTTAGTTTGGTTGGAAAGATCTGAAGATCCAAAGTCCCGCCAGGCTCGCATCAGCAGGGTTGTGAAGGAACAGAACTGTCCTCCTTTTTTATATTGAGTTTGATTTTAGGTATTATGATGTTAATTCTTTGTTTGTGTGTGTGTATTAGTTTTAGGTATGGAGCAGGGGGAGGATCTCACGATCAGCATATCGTGAGATCCTCCCCCCTCCCTCTCAGATCGCCGTGAGTTGTAGACATGCCCTTTGGGAATTAATTAGAGTAATCAGTTGAAATCCTTTGGGTTGGACCTTTATTCCTATAGGAAGTAGTAGTGAAATACTACTACCAAGATGGATAGCTGCTATCTCATCTTGCACAGGAGAGAATGCCTCTTCCATGTATCATCTGTTGTACCAGGAAACAAAGCACACTTTCTCTTTTAGCAATATTGGATTCAATCTCATTTAAATTTATGCATTTATGTTGATCAAGTAAGATTAATTTACTTACATTTCGTTAGTGGGTATCAGCCCTCTTCTTGCTCCATGTTATTATTTTTCCGAGAAGCCTTTTATTTATTTATTTATTTATTTATTTATTATTTAGAATATTTATATACCGCTCCCCATTGAAAAATTTCGGAGCGGTGTACAAGATAAAATGAAAAATAAAAACAGAATAAAACAGTTCAAACAAAATTTAAAAGAAGCAAAAACAGAGACTCAAGGCTGCATATTAAGGAAAGGCTTCTTGGAATAAAGATGTTTTCAGGAGGCGCCGAAAGGAGTACAAGGTTGGCGCCTGCCTGACCTCCAGAGGCAGGGAATTCCACAGGAGGGGCGCCACCACGTTGAAGGCTCTTCCCCTGGTGGATTCCAATCGGAGGATGGATCTATGTGGAACCACCAGGAGCAGGCCCTCGGATGACCTCAGTGTCCTAAGTTGTTTAGGGCTTTGTACACAAGTACAAGAACCTTAAACCTGGCCCGGTAATGAATAGGCAGCCAGTGCAGTTCCCTCAGCAGAGGAGTGTATTTGTTGGGATCAGTTCTTTCTAGTTGATAGTAATTAAAACCCATTTGGTGCTTAGAACTGTGTGTATTTGGTTGGATTGTGGGGAGGCAACAGCCGGTCCAGTCAGTGCCTATTTCAAAACAGCACCGGGGCCCGTAGACTGGACAGTGCAGCAATTCCAGGCTATAGATATTTATTTTATTTATTTATTATTTCATTTATATCCCATTTTTTCCCCTCCAAGGAATCCAAGGCAGTGTACATAATTGTCCTCCTCCTCTCCATTTTATCCTCACAATTATTATTATTATTATTATTATTATTATTATTATTATTATTTATATAGCACCATCAATGTACATGGTGCTGTACAGAGTAAAACAGTAAATAGCAAGGCCCTGCCGCATAGGCTTACAACAACCCTGTGAGCTGGGTTGGGCTGAGAGTGTGGCCCAAAGTCACCCAGTGGGTTTCCATGGCTGACTGGGGACTAGAACCTGGAGCTCCCGACTCTCAGTCCAACACTTTAGCCACTACACCACACTGGCTCTCACAGAATGAAAGGCAATGTCTCATCTTGGGATTAGTTTAATAATATTTGCATCCAAGTTTTCCTTTCACTTGGCGGATGGGTCCTTGAAGAACACAAGCTAAGTTTTGTTGCAAGCGCAACTGGAGACCACAAAATGTTGCATTACATAAGTACTCTGGTTTTTTTTAGTGTCAAAACAAGGCAAGTAGCATGTTTGGCCAATAAATAAAAGATTAAAGGTCTATCATGATTGTGTGTGTATGGCAAAGAGAGAGGGGACTATACTTCTATAATGGTTATTGGATTTTTAAAATTTATTTATATAATTTATACCTTGCTATTCCCCAAAAATAGTGCTCAAGGAAGTTTACAAGATCAAAATCTACAATAGAAATACAATCAATAATCTAAAAACATGTTTTAAAAAGGAGTTGCAGCAGGATAAAATAACACAACATTAAACACTCAAGTGAACAGGGATGGTATTTTTAACAATAGCTCTATATGCAACTTTGCTATTTAAAAGTAGCTACACATAAGCGCCTGCAAGTATGCTGTGTATTGACAGATACATACACACACTAACGATTGCATCTCAAGCATGGTGTTGGGTGTTTTTATTTTATATATTTATTTATTCAACATATCTCTATAATTCACCAAAATTGGTTCCAGAGCGGCATACACAATGAAAATGCCACAATAATAAAAGACACATAATAAAACAGCTATAAAATAGAATAATAAAGCATATAAAAATAGAATTATTGGCAAGATTTAAAAACGCTTTGAACTGTGCCTAGTTATTTGATTCTATATTAAACAGTATCAGAAGAAATTTTTGGTGTGGAAGGGAGAGCTGATGTGTTGTCAGATTTTTCTCAGTGTGCTAATTTGTCTAAATATAATCTGTGTCAGTTCTTCTATCATGTGGTCTACTTGATGCATAAAGATAAATTCTGGCCTGGTTCTTCTGAGGTGAAGGCATTTGGCCAAAGGGAGGGGGGGTCATCTCCTATGAGGAGATAGGATACGTTAGTGGCCATTTTTAATTAACCACAGAATCTCTTTAGGAAAGTCAAGGAGGGGTGCAGTCAGCCAGTCAGTGCAAGTGGGGTTGGAGGGTAAGGAGGAGGAGGTGACTGTGGACGTTGTGGTGCAGTGTCCTGCTATAGTTGTAGAATGCAATAGGTATTTCCTGGCATATCTATTTCGAATGAGACCGTTCAGATACTGGAAAATCCACCACACTGAGGAAGACTAACCTGACTCAGTGTATCCGCAGTTACAGGTGCCTGTGCAATTAGGTGAGCATGAGGTTTTATTATTTATTTATTTAAAACATTTGTATCCCGCCCTATATCATTAAGATCTCTGGGCGGCATACAGATAAAAGTATGCAGTATAAAACAATAAATATGCACAGTTAAGAACAAATTAAACCATGAACTAAGTTAAAACAATATATAATTTAAAAGCAGTTAAAACAATGCGCCACCTTAGTAAATTTAACCATCAAAGGCTTTGTTAAAAAGCCATGTTTTTACTTGGCATCGAAATGAAATCAATGTTGGCACCAGTCGGGCCTCCAAGGGGAGGGCATTCCACAGTCTGGGTGCCACAACAGAGAAAGCCCTCACTCTCGTCCCATCATAGCATATATGTTGCGTTGGTGGGATGCGGAGGAGGGCTCTTCCAACAGATTTCAAGTCTCTGGCAGGCATATATAACGAGAGGTGCTCCCTTAAGTATCGAGGTCCCAAGCCGTTTAGGGCTTTAAACGTCATTACCAACACCTTGAATTCCGACCGGAAGCATATAGGCAGCCAGTGCAGTTCCTTTAAGACCGGTGTTATGTGGTCTCTGTAAGATTTACCCGCCAACAGTCTAGCTGCTGCATTTTGCACAAGCTGCAACTTCCACGTCATCTTCAAAGGCAGCCCCACGTAGAGTGCACTGCAGTAGTCTAATCAGGAAGTTACCAGTGCATGCACTATTGTGGCTAGGTTGTCCCTGGAAAGGCCGCAGCTGGCGGATCAGCCGGAGCTGGACCCAAGTACTCCATGCCATGGAGTCCACCTGGGCCTCCAGTGACAATGATGGATCTAGGAGTACTCTCAAGCTACGTACCTGCTCCTTCAGAGGGAGCGCCACCTCATACAGAACAGGTCGCTTACCCAATTCCCGGACTCGGGAACCACCAATCCACAGAGCTTCCGACTTAACAGGATTCAGCTTCAGTTTATTGGTCCTCATCCAGCCCATTACATCCTCCAGGCACTGGTCCAGCATCTTCACAGCCCCAGCTGACTCCAACGACAAGGAGAAGTAGAGCTGAATATCATCAACATGATGGCACCCAACCCCCAAACCCCTAATGACCTCACCCAACGGCTTCGTATACTTTTCAATGAGGATTTTTCAGCATCTCAACCAGCTCATAGATATAGGTGTACCAGTAAATACAGCTTGCAGGAAGGTTCAGCAAGAATATGATGGTGTTCTGCAAGCATAGATGCATGTTCCTGGCTGCGATTGGAAATTTCCTCTTTGCCCAAGCCAATCAGGGCTCCCTGGTATCTGACCTCCAGGTACTGAGAGGTAAACATTGGTCCATTGGTACAACGGTAGCTGTGGTAAAAGCTATATATCCGATGGATGGTAGTGGCTGTCAGCAGTATATTCTCTCAGGTGTCCCTCTCTATCTTCTGTAAAACACCTCCTTATTCTCTGCAGTTGTACCATGCCACATTCTCTTGACAACTGTATGTATCTACCTCCATTTTTTGGGGGTGGGGCATATTAACCTTGCTTTTCCATCTCTCTCCCACTTTCTCACTACAATTTGAAATTAGTTGGTTTAAACCTGCTTCACTTCTGCCATGGCCCTGAACTCAATTACTCAGGAGTGCAACAAGGTGACGCTTTAATTCTTCTATCTCCTGGGCTTGGACGTTTTGCTTTGTTCTTAGACACACTGCTAGACAAAGTTGATTTGGTGATTCCCCTCTATTTCACCAAGTAGTGTTTAGTAGCTGCTGCCTGTCTTTTGCTTTGAGTGATTGATGGCAGTCTAGACAGGTATGTGAGGAATGTCTGCCTGAGCTTTTCCCATTTGGAACATTTTCCTGGCTTTCAGGAGAAATACCTGTTCATAATAAATAGTCCTTTTAATTCTTATTGTTATTTAATGGTGAAGAGATTTAATGGATGAAAGCTGAATAAGACAAGGTTTCCTCCTTTCTTTGGGTCTGCCTTTCGCACTGTTCATCAAGGAGACATTTTCCATTCTTGCAGTGAAAATGTGAATATCCACACAGAGCAAAGACACCATTCTACCCAAGAGCAGGCTATGAGGACATTGCCAGCTAAATTGTTCAAGAGAGCCAGTTTCTATTTTAATACAGCTGCACTGTGTACGGGCACGCTGAAAGGACAAGAATGACAAGATGTGTTTTCTTCAGAAACTGGTTACCAAATTCCCAAGCCACCAGGTGTGTCTAGGTCACTAATATGAACAAAAGGTGACCACTCTTCAATTAACTCTTGCTCTTCATGGCTTATTACTTCTAATCAGGAGGGGATGTTTGGCTGGTTCCAGAAGGTTCTTTGAGAGAGGGAGTGGTGCCAGCTACCTTAAAAGAGGCAGTTATTAGGTCACTCCTGGAGAATCATGACATGGACCAGGAAGATGTTGCTGACACCCCTTCCTGGACAAGGTACCTGAGAGGGTGGTTGCCGGCCTACTCCAGGCACTCCTGAATGAAATTGATTATTATCTAGATTTAATATGGGTTTCAGACCTGGTTTTGGAACAGAAACTGCCTTGGTCACCCTGTGGGATGACCTTTGCTGAGAGAGGGACAGAGGTGTGCGACCCTGTTGATTATCTTAGATCAGTCAGAGGCTTTCAATACAGTTGACCATGATATTCTTCTGGGACTTGAAGGTACTGGGCTATCAGTGGTACCCAAACTCATAGCTGGAGTTCCAATTCCATAAGGTAGTGCTGAGGCATTATTGTTCTGTCCCTTGGTAGTTATGCTATGGGGTGCCACAGGGCTCAATTTTATCCCCCATGGTGTTTAACATCTGCATGAAATGCCTGGGTGAGGTTATCTGAAGATGTGGACTGAGGTATCACCAATATGAGGATGACACCCAGCTCTGTCTCTTCTTTTCATCTCATTCAGGTGAGGCAGTGGGTGTTCTGAATCAGTGCCTAAGTGTGGTAATCAGCTGGATGGAGACCAGCCAATAAGCTAAGACTCAGTTCAGATAAGGAGGAGATACTGCTAGTGGGCAGTTCTTCTGCCTGGATGAGAGATATTCAAGTGGGGTTCAGAGGATTGGGTTCAGAGTTTGAAGGTAGCCATGGATCCAGCACTGTCATTGGACACACAGATGGCCTCGGTGGTATGGAGCACCTTTTATCTGCTATCTGGCTATAGTTAGCCTAGCTTCAATTATCTATGCTTTGGTAACTTCTTTTACCAAGATTACTGCAATGCATTATATGTGGGTCTGCCTTTGAAAATGGTCTGGAAACCACAGCTGGTCCGAAATAGAACAGTGACATTATTAACAGGGAAGGTTCAATCTGATCATATATGCCAGTGCTTTATTATCTGCACTGGCTGACAGCCCATCTCTGGGCCAAATTCAAAGTGCTGGTTTTAACCTGTAAAGCACTAAACAGCTTTGGGCCAGGTTCGCTAAAGGATCTTCTCCTTCCGTATATACCTGCTTGAACCCTGAGAGCACCTTAAGGTCCTTTTCCAGCTGTCCCAGCCAAGTGAGACGAGGCAGATGCCTACTAAGAAGAGGGGCTTTTCAGTGGTGGCACCCCAGTTGTGAACTGACCTCCCCAGAGAGGCTCACCTAGTGTCTACATTGTAATCTTTTAGGTGAAGACTGTTTATTTTTCCAGGCTTTTTAGCCCTTTGTTTTAAAAAATTGCATTACTGCATTTTTACATGTTTGCTGGTTTTTATCTTGGTTACTACTTGGGCTTTATTCCGTTTTAAATGTATGGTTTTTATATTATGTTTTGCTATACTATTGTATTTTATGGTTTTAAACTTTGTCTTGTAAACTGTCTAGAGAGCAGTATAGAAATGTAATAAATAAATAAATAAATGAGCAATCCTGTGGCCCCTAGACAGTGTTGTGGGGGATTGTTCGGTTTACTGGTTCTGAGGTCGTTGACAGGGCTTTGACCTCGAAACCCCTAAGGCCTAAGCCATACTCCTCTCCTGGTCCATCTTCCTCTTGTACCCAGTACAAAGAGAACCGTCCAGGCTGCCTGTCTGCACTCGGAAACCTGAGCATGGAGATGGGGAAAGGGTGGTCCTGGGGGTGGTCCAACCTCCTTCCTTCCTGCTCCGAAGTACCACGGCAAGACAGGTGAAATTGCCCGTCTAGCAAAAATGCAGGGTAGCCGGAGCACGGCAGCCAGGGTTATTGTGAGGATAAAAAGAGGAAACAGTGTACCACCATGAGCTATTGGAGGAGGGGTAGTATAAAAGTATAATAAATAAAATATTCCCATGTCAGGGATGGCTTAATGTTTGAGGCTTAACTAAAGCTGTCTAGTGAGGACACAGCTGATTTGAACCAGGAACATCTTGGCCTTCTCATTTGCCACTTTATTTCACTATCTGTAAATCTCTACAGTGTTGCTTTACTTTCTTTCCTTTTAGCATTTTTCTAGAAGAATTATGCAGATAATTGTCCATATATACTGTTTGAAGGATAAGTGTTTGTAATTCAAATCTAGGATCTTGATCAAAGAAGAGGATCTAAACTGCTCTGACTAATGTTTAGGAGATCTGTCAAGTATTTGTATGAAGCAGGGCACTCAGTCCAGGGCAGTGGCTTTCATTTTTCTTTGAAGCTCTGAGCACTGCTCAAGAAAATGTATGTAAAGCACATTCTGGTGGCTTTCTGAGTTGTCTTTCAGGAAGGGATGCCTACTTTGGAAGCCTCTTCTCTCCTCACTCCCACCCCAAATGCAATGTGACATAAATAGAACTAGGCAGAGTTCCAGCTTGAATACATCCATAGGTCATGACTGCAAAAGATGCCGTGCTTCATCCTGATTTAGCAATGGGAACCCTGAGACGGGAAGTTGCCTTGTTTAACAAGAAGCAGGGTAACCACAATTGCAAACAAAGCTGAAAGATTCCACTGCAGCTTTCGATATGATGAACAGGCTAGGGTGGTGAATGCTTAGTCTCAAGAGTGGTCAACACATCCTCACTGTGTTGACAATGACAAACTGCACAGCTGCAAAATTGGGTGCATGATGAGAACGTCCATGCTACAAAAATGTAAAAATCTTTTTGGTTTTCTAAACTTCTGACGCCTGTGCCACACTTCTTTCGTTCATTAAAATTGGAAATGCACTTCATGGCATGCATGGGAAGGACCAAATTATGTAGTCAAACACCTGATGCAGAGATGTAGCAGAATTCTTTGATCCCTCTGCCAGTAGAAGCTGTTTGGAAAGAGGCAAGGTCAAAACAATGAATCATGCAAAGAGGCAGCAGCTACCCACGACTGGGTGCATCTTTTAATTGTTTGCTATTTCTCATAACAGTTCTCTTGCAACCTACTAATATGTATCGATGCACACATTTTGTGGTTTCCGATCTATAATGTAAGAGAGAATGGCAAACTCAGGCTTCCACATTTTTGCTTGCTATGGAGAGTGTACTGTTGCCTCTAGGGTCCTTTCAACACCTAAGGGTTATCCCAGGAAAATGGAGGGATTGTCCCTGCCTGCTCCTGGGATCCCCTGTTTGTCATTTGGATGCACAGGGATGATCTTGGGGAAAAGGCAGATGTAGAAACGGCCTAGGTGACTGTGATGAGCAACCAGCCTTCCTTCCAAACTTGAAGCTGCAGGTGTGGTTGGGGATGAATGTCCCGGGATCATTTGCACAGCAATGCCTTCTCCAATCCCAAGGTTGAGAAAGGTTGCACACTTGAAGGGCATTACCGTACAACTGGTTCCAGGACAATCATGCCCAGCTACACCTGCGACTGGTTTGGGCCCTCATTTTCAGCCCTAATGCAAGGAATGGAGAGTGGGGGCTTTCTTGGCCACTGCCTGGTTAAGAAGCTACAAGTCCCTCCAACGAGTATCATCTAAGGCTAGCATGCCCCTATTTCCTGCAGGAAAAGGTGTGTGTGTGGGGGGGGACTGCTCTGAAAAGCTGCTCTGCAGAGACACTTGGAGTGACTCTACCAAGCTTGAACTAAGTCAAAAAGGCAGGGGAAAGAACTGGGTAATTATATATTTTTTGGCTTGGTGCCCAAGGATAGACTACAATTATGGAACCCTATGTAAACCTGAATGCAAAGTGATGCCACTTCTGGATCTGGAAGAAATATGCCCCCTTTCCTGCAGATATATAGACATTGTGTTGATAAAAAGAAAACTATTTTATAGATAGGTGGGTATAAATTGAATAGATGATGATGATGATGATGATGATGATGATGGGGTGGCAACTGTCAGCCCTAGACCCATTCTGCCCTCCAGAAAAGCCCCTGGTTCTAAGGCTCCTTTGTTTTGTATATATTGTTCACTGAAAGGTTTTTTTAAAGATTTTTTTTAACAATAAAAGGATTCCCCCCCCCCCAATCCCAATTATATAGTTGATGGTTGGTACAAGAGATATTCTGATAAACCTCCCCCCCCCCTCCTTTCTCTTCAGGTCACTGACATCTGTTAAATTCTGTGTCTTACATATTAAGCCAGTTACAATTATTGCTTTCACAACTGCTAATTTGCGTATTATGGTGTTAGGTTAAAAAGAAAAAGGAAGACAACAGAATGGGAGAAAGGGGAAAGGAAGGGGGAATTTAAAAAGAAAGGAAAGGGAGATGCTGCTGAAAGCTAAATCAGAGCATGGTGTTGGCAGTGTAGAGCAGTGGGCGGTGCAAGGAGGAGGACCAGTGTCCTCCGCTCCTCAATTTAAAAAAGACATTTTGGAATTTCCCTTCCCTCCCTCTTCTTTATGTAAAA
Organism: Elgaria multicarinata webbii; assembly: GCF_023053635.1. Lineage (NCBI taxonomy): Eukaryota > Metazoa > Chordata > Lepidosauria > Squamata > Anguidae > Elgaria > Elgaria multicarinata. The sequence goes on along the minus strand of NC_086175.1, from coordinate 20,817,806 downwards.
GATTTGTTCATGTGCTGCAAGTGCCAGGAGGGCCAAAGGCCACTTTGTTAAGATGCCTGTTAGCTGCTTGCTCTGAACAAAGCTGGGAGGTGAGTAAAAGGGCACTCTAGCCCCACCTTTCAATAGATTTCCCCCCCTTTCATTCTTTCTAGCATCAAAATGAAAGTAGCTCAGCCACAGATTTGGGCAAAAGAACAATCTTGTGGTGCTTTGGAATGCAAAAGAAATCAATCACAAATGCCAAAAATAAAAGAAAGAAAGAAAGAAAGAAAGAGAAATAGGGTGGTGTTCAGATTTGAGTCAACTGATCTGTAAGAGAACCTTCTGGATCATAGTTCTCTGTTTCTGAAAAGAGCACATTCTCTCTTCAGTTTGCGGTACAGATCTGTAGATGTTCCGCACTTGGGTCAAGGGAAGAATATGGCCCCAAGTGATGCATCTGCTCCAAAGGAAGCAGGCTGTGCTTGTGCATGAGTTTCGATATGCAAACAGTGGCTGCTTTTGGTGAGCAATAACAATTGAGGCATTGCAGTCAAAGCTTTTGGCTTGTATTGCTGTGTGAGTAACCAACAGCAAAAATGTACCTAGCCTCTGCTGGATGTGCATGAAACTTATTAGTATTGCAAAATGGGTTCTGGGTAGAGTGGGATTCCCAGAAGCACCATATCCAATAAGCAACTCCGTCATTAGCTTCAGTAGCATCCCATTTGCCGCCTGAGCGACTGGAAATTCTACTAGAATAGAAATTTATTTCAGGCTCTCCCTATATGGAATACCATAGCAATGTAATCACTGCTCCATAGGCTTCCCCCCCTCCCCTGCAAGCCATCTCCACATTGCTGTGGGCAACATACAGGTGGATGGATCCCATGGCAGTGCCCCAGTAGTGTAGTTTTAGACACAAGCACCCCAGTTCCCCAAACCAGCCCTTGATGATACCATTTGAAGTTCTTAGGCCAGCAGTGTTTAGTTTAATAAGAGTGTGTATAGAGGTATGTGTATACAAGCACGTATATAAAGGATTGCAGCCTTAGAGAGTAACCGTACCCTCTTTGACAAGAACCTCTGGTATTGTAGGCTCCAGTCCATCCTAAGTTGGGGAAAGTGAGATTTTTGTGTATGTTTCTTCTGTCCACGGATGGAAGAAATCTAACTTCGTTCCATTGTTGGTAATGGGACGAGAAACATTTCCGCACACTCTTGAACACACCTAATAGTTGTTGTTTTTTGGGGGGGGCAGGGGCTGAGAGGTCATTGATCCAGTAGATCCATGGCCTCTCCTATCTGCCCACTGGTATGCCCCCACCTTAGCCATTTTCTCCCATTCCCAAGGTTAGGGTCCCAATTTCATGAGAGGGAACCACCATGGAGGTTTCTACGGAGGCTTGCAAGAGTTTGGGGTGGAGGTCCCCAAGGCAGGATCTCTGTTTCCAGCCTTGGAAGGGGAGATCCACTGCCTTGTTGGCCCCTGGGCCCGTAAGATCTCAGCCTTAATCAGTTAGATTAAGCCAATGGGGTTTAAGAACATTTGCTTGGCTGAGAAGGATGCGCTTGATGCATTTGGCAGCAGATTTTTTGTAAAGCAAATATTTGTATTATTTTTAACGGAAGTACTTACAGCTGCTTTGGAAGGTTTGCTATACCTGAAATGTGGTTTATAAAATCAATCAATCATCAATCAATACTTTTGTACTTCAAGTGCTGTCTCTCAGAGGCGTGCCCTCTTGTGTCTCCTCTAAAATATCTGCTGTGACATCTAAAAGTATTTTTCCCTTTCAGTATATGCAAACTTATGCAGATTTAATTGAGTATTTAATTGAGTATGCTGCCCTGAGATCTTAATGATATAGGGTGGGATACAAATGTTTTAAATAAATAAATAAATAAATAAATAAATACATATTTAAGACTCATAGAACCGCCCAGAGAGCTTCGGCTATTGGGCGGTATAAAAATGTAATAAATAAATAAATAAACTAGCCTAATAGCCATACATGAGCAAAAATTTCATGCAGACGAGAGAGTGGGCTAGCCTAAGAGGAACGGAGAACTCTTATCTCTGGGTATTAGGACTGCATACATCATGTTGAAGTCAATAGGGTTTAAGCAGCCCAAGACCCTGTGATCAGGACTCCAGTGTCTGATGCTGCCATTTAGGTGCATTTTCATTTTCCACATGTCTTTTTGTTTGGTTATTTTAGGGCTACTGTGAGCAGGTGTTTTACACAAACGAAACTGGAGATAGCAGTCGTAGCATCCAAGAAACAGGCTAAGTCAGAAGACAGGCAACCTGGGAAGCTTGAAATCTTTTAGTGTCATTTTTTTAAAAAGCATTAACTGGAGCATATTTAGAAGGCTACGAGGGAGAATATGATCTGCTGGTGGAAATACTGTTGGATACAACCCATTGAAGGCAAACTGGGTCATATTTCTTTGCTAGCCTTATTTTTTGATGAAGTCAGGGCTGTAGCCCCCCCTCTTGCTAAATGTACACCGGGGGGGGGGGCACTATAAGCATATTCACAATGGCAAAAACTAAAATACAATTAATCTCATAGGTTCAAAGTTTCCCAAATTCTGAATTACTATTTTTTAATCAAATTTAAAATGACCTCAGTGCCAAGAGCTTGTTAGTTGCCCCAGTGTTTTTTGCATTCATTGGCTAGGACTCTGGAAGTCTGGAGAGTGTTTACTCTTCAGGGCAGAACTAGCTGTGACACACAGAGAGCTTTGGCTATTGGGCGGTATAAAAATGCAATAAATAAATAAATAAAAACCACAGGCTACCGCCAAAACCAGCAGTCTTGTGTTTGCATTCTCTCCTTTCCTCACCATCTGGTCTACTGGCTTACTGTTTGCATTTCCGTGCTCTCACTCTAGTCCACATTGGGCATGTCTAGACCAGGGGAGTGGAGGGGGAGGATCTCACAATATGGTGATCGCGAGATCCTTCCCCTCAGTCTACACGTGGCGTGCGACATCCCAGGAGGACGGAGAATGTCACGCCCGCCATTTTGTTTGTTTTTTTTTTTTTAAGATGAGCACTCGACGCTCGAGTGAAACAGGTAGGATTTATTTTTAAAAAAAATCAATCCCGTTCCCCCACCCCACCCCTGATGGGCATGTAGCTCGTGAGGAGCTGGGTCGAAACTGGGATGGTGGCCCACACTCCCACGGTCTCGGGATCATCCCGAGACCATGGGAAAAACTGGGATAGAAGTGTCGGGCCATCCCTCCCTGCTCCCGGGATCCCCTATTTTATTTATTTATTTTTTACAGTTATATACCGCCCCGCAGCCGAAGCTCTCTGGGCAGTTTGCAAAAGTTAAAACAGTAAACATTAAAAAAATATACAAAATTTAAAACCATCAAAATATAAAGACAACAGTATAAAAACAACAGTTATGGGGTCCGTTAAAAAACAAATTTAGCATTGTTAAATGCTGTTAAATGCCTGGGAGAAGAGAAAAGTCTTGACCCGGCACCTGAAAGGTAACAGCGTTGGCGCCAGGCGAGCCTCATCGGGGAGATCATTCCACAGTCGGGGGGACACCACTGAAAAGGCCCTCTCCCTACGTGTCATGTGTATGCACAGGGACGATCCTGGGATGATCCCTGGGATATCGCCCGTCTAGTCATGCCCATCGTTGGCTCATGGGGGCAGGAAAATGTGCATGGTAGGGAATGGGGGAAATTAAATGAGTTGTTAGTGGGCGTGGGATCTTGACACATTTTTAGATGTGGCCTTGCTTAGGGGCCCTTAGGTCGAACGCTGGCTCTTAAATCGCCACAAGTAAAAGTGCCAGAAACTTATTTTCTGTTTTGTTTTTTTCCAAATGAAATCTGGAAAGTCAAGAAAGTGGCCTGGAACATCTATTGGTAACCCCTCCCTCTCAATAGCTCTGACCCTGCAGCACAGACTTCAGTCCCCTGCTTTCCTTTGCATGCTACATCCATTTCTTTTTGTGTGTACCTTCTTTGCCCTTTTAAACATCATGGCTTGTAGATACCTCTAGCATTGTTCTCAAAAAACTTTAGGCATGTCATGTCCTATAGCATCTCCAGTAAAACCAAAGCCACACTTTTGCAAAGGAAATAGAAAGGTCTGCAATTGCCTAATCAGCCTGGGGGGCTTCTCTTTATCTAGCAGCCTAATTTGTCTAGAATATCCCTCTCGGGCAGCTGTGATGAGTCACCTCTCTCTTCTTAGGACAAGAAGGTTTGCATGAATGTTCCTAACTCAGAACTGTCTTCTGGGCTGGTACCCCAACGATGTACTATTTTTCTTGCATGGATGTCGATATCTATCTAGGGAGAAGCGTGTGCATCCTCACATATAAACTGTGGTGTGACAATGCTATTCCCCTACATTTATTTATAAGGCCGCTGGTGCTCCAGTCTATGTACTTTGGAGCATGAGAATTTATTCTGTGAAGACACTATGAGCTAGGACATCCCCAGTTCAGATCTTGCCTTGACCATAAAGTCATTGTGGCAAATTGCTGTTGTGGTTTTTCAAACATGTTCCCCTCCTTCCACCCCCACATCTGCAATAGGAGAATAATGTTGGACTACCCTCCGGGATATTGTAAGGATGACTAACTGAACATACAGTCTTTAGATACTTAAAATGTGCAATATATAACCAGTAAGAATTATTTTGTCTGTTTGTTTTGCATGAATATATCTTTGTAAGAATTTAATATATGGAGTGGCCCTTAATTCTTGACCATTTCTCCTGCCTTTGGACTATATGATGGGCAGTTTGTGATGCTTGCTGTGTGTGTTGCTGATTAATAATTTCCTGTCCCATCATTTGCTCAGTATTTATTCTTCCGTAAAGCTGCTGTCTTACTTGCAGGGCAAAAAATACATGTATGGAACAGTCTGTCATGTGTAGTTTGCCCCCAAGTATGTTCTAGGGTGATGAGATTCACTGGAGGGAAGAAGGGGGTTCAGTCAAATCCCACACACATATTCAGTGAATTAATGAGGGGAATCGGGGTCACAGGGGGCGAGCGCCACCCCTGCTGACATGCCACAGCCATTCCTTGCTATCTGCCTATTTGCTTTGGAAGGAGCTGTATGTGTGCACCAGTGTCTGTGCATAGTGCTTCTCCATGTGAGGAGGGACCATGACCAAATCAGCGTCTCCCCTCATGTGAAGGAACCCTATATGTATCCACAACCTCCCAATGCACTCCAAATGTACAGATGGTGGAGGCATGGGCGTGACATGTGTTCGGGCAGAGCTATCCCGGAGGCCTTGCTAGTCTCCACATGCATTCAATCAACACATGGTGGGTGTGTTGTCTGAACCCTCCCAGTGCTTCTGTACTTTCAATGGTTGTGTAGAAGACAGTTTTGACAGGGTTTCCCCCCCCCCCCCCAAGCTCCACATGACATGCCTCACAAACAAACACATAGAATCATGTGTACAGTTCTGGTCACCACACCTAAAAAAGGATATTACAGAGCTGGAAAAAGGGCAGAAAAGGGCACCTAAAATGATTTAAGGGGCTGGAGCATCTCCCGTATGAGGGAAGGTTACATCAACTGGGATTGTTTAGCTTGAAAAAAGGAGGCATGATAGAGGTGTACAAAGTCATGCATGGTATGGAGAATGTGGATAGGGAGACATTTTTCTCCCTCTCTCATAATACTAGAACCCGTGGTCATCCCATGAAGCCGATTGGTGAGAGATCCAGGACAAATAAAAGGAAGTACTTCTTCACACAACAGACAGTTAAATTATGGAACTCACTACCACAAGATGTAGCAATGGCCACCAATTTGGATGGCTTTAAAAGGGGGTTGGATAAATTCCTGGAGACAAAGGCTATCGATGGCTACTAGCCCTGATGGTTGTGTGCTATCTCCAGTATGCGAGGCAATAAGCCTGTGTGCACCAGTTGCTGGGGAACATGGGTGGGAGGGTGCTGTTGCACCATGTCCTGCTTGTTCATCCCTGGCCGATGGCTGGTTGGCCACTGTGCAAACAGAGTGCTGGACTAGATGGACTCTTGGTCTGATCCAGCATGGCACTTATAAATGTTCTTAAGTTCTTAAACAGACGAACAATCCTCAGCTGTCAAAGGAACAGAAAACTTGTCCTTCTTTAGAATCTAATTAGCTTAGTATGCATTCACACAAACAAAACATCTATACATTCAATATTGCTTATCTATTTGTCAACCCCTGTGGACATTTTATAAAGCTGGCATACCTTTTAATGCCATTTACAATATTCCATGTTAATTTAAATGTGCAGCTTTATTGTTGCCCATTTGTCATATTTCTGTAAACTTTGCATTTTATGGGCCTCCTGCAGATTCAGTTACTGGAGGGTAGTTACTACACTTTAAAAACTTCACTTCCTCTGTTTGAGAGAAATACTTGTTATGTTCCGTGTGATTTTGTTACTGCATATTTTATTACCTTAAGTCATTAGCTTATTTGTTAAATACATTAGCTCAAACAGAAGTTTCACTTGTTGCAGTATGCCTGCTACAGGTTTCTGATAGTATTCTGTCATGAGCATGCTAGTAGGCAAAGTATATTCCTGAACTAGATAGTTATAGTTATAATTTCATATTTATAATTAAAAAATAAGCCTCCTGTGTTGTCATAGACATGGGCTCTGATCAAAAATTATTATTTAGATCAGAGTTTTAATATACAAAACTGCTTCACAGACTTGTTAAGTCCACAACAACAATTCTGTGAGCTGAGGATGGACAGGAGATCCAGGGAGCTTACAGAGATTTTCTGAACATCTCTTCGAAAGTATTGGATCGGATCCCTCCTTTTAATCTGTTACAGTTTTTAAAAAATTTAACATGTTTTTAATTTGACTACAGGTTAAATCCTATTTTACTTTTGTAAATTTATGTTTATATGCTTTAATTGTATACATTTAAATCTTGTAAACCGCCTTGAGTCCCAGTACTGGGAAAAAGGGGGGATATAAATTAGGGTGACCATATGAAAAGGAGGACAGGGCTCCTGTATCTTTAACAGTTGCATAGAAAAGGAAATTTCAGCAGGTGTCATTTGTATATATGGAGAGCCTGGGGAAATTCCCTCTTCATCACAACAGTCAAAGCTGCAGGAGCTATACTGCAGCTATACTGTGACCAGATTTAAAAGAGGGCAGGGGATTTGCAACTTTAACTGTTGTGGTGAAGAGGAAATTTCACCAGGTTCCCCATATATACAAATGACACCTGCTGAAATTTCCTTTTCAATACAACTGTTAAAGATACAGGACCCTGTCCTCCTTTTTATATGTTCACCCTATATAAATAAATATCCTCATCCTCATCGCTTAGTTTGCCTCACTCCCATTTTTATTTGTGATCTATTTTTTGTTGTTGTTTGAATGGGTCAAGTGCACATTTTGAACAGGGAAAGTGTGCGTTTCCATGCATATTTTTCTGAAGTGTGCACTCCTCTCTCCCATTAACTAAAGCATGAAAATGTGTTGTTGTTTTTTAAACGCCCATTTTAGATTTTCACATTCCCCTTTGAACAGGGCAAATTTGTGAAGTGAAGTGAAATTCTCCTACATCCCTAGAGCAAGGCCATTACTGTTATGAAGACAATAAGCATAAGAAAGAAGTAATTAACATGGTCTCCCCAACCCACTGGGCGGCATTGGAGTGAGTTATAGATGGACGCCAGCTTATGTAGTTTTATTTTATGTATTTGTTTGATAGATTTTAAAACCACCTTTCTGGGTACCTAGCTAGCAAATTACAATATACTAAGATTCCAAATTATTAAACTAACAATAAGAACAACCTCAAAAGATAGCAGCAGCAGATAAACCAGTAGTTAACACACAGTGTCATAAAATTAACCAGTTGCAGATTGGAATAAAAAAAAAAAGTCTTTAAGGCTCTCCTAAAGGCCAAAGAAAAGACGCCATTTCCCTGGGGAGGGTATTCCAAAGATGAAGACCACCACAGAAAAGGTCCTGCCCCTGTTACTCACTAGTGTAACAGATCTCATTTGTGGATCAGAAAGCTGGCCCCAGGTTGTCAGTCTTAGAGCTTGGGCATGTTCATAAGTATAATCAGATAGCCTGATCCCAAATCATTTAGAGTTTTAAAGGTTAATACCAGCACCTTAAATTGGGCCTAGAAATGAATAGGCAACCGATGTAAATGGTGCACAATGAGTGTAATAATGATCCAAACATCTATCTCCTACAAGCATTCTAGCAGTTGCTTTATGCACCCACCGAAGTTTCTGAACTGACTTTAATGGCAGCTCCATGTAGAACACATCTCAGTATTCCAACTTGGACATAACCAAAGCATGTTTCACTCAGGCAAGATCTGCCTTCTAGTCAAGGCTACAGCTGATGAATCACCCAAAGCTAAAAGGTAAAGACATTACCTGTACCTCTTTACTACACCCGAACGATGTGCCTGGCCCTTTAGTGGAAGGGCAACCCTATCCAGGACCAGTTGTAGACCACCATTCAGAACAGCATGTTTCCTGACCCGCAACACCATATGTAGCATCTACACACACCACCTGTGGGAATTGTTCCTGACACACAACGCAAACAAATATTTCTTCTGATGGCAAGCCCCCCATCTTGTCCTGGTGTTAGAGGCCAGCAGAGCAAAGGAAAAGCAGAGCCTCGCACACTCCCGTAGGAAAGGACCTTAAGGATGTGAAGAGCCTGCAAAAGTGGAAGACTTCTCCATTGAGGAGATCTTCCCCTCCAATTGCCAGCCTTTATGGGCTTCATACGAGTGATGCATTGTAATTATTAGAGTGGTAAGAGAAAACATACCCTACATCATCTCTAGCAGCTCTACATTTTCCGTTTTGGGAATTTCTCACCTACCAACTGGTGCTATGGCCTGTACCATGGAAGGGAAGTAGCCTGCTTTTAATAAACCAAGATATTGGATGGATGATGGAAGCCTAGTGAGATTTTAAAAATCTCCATCATTCAGACATTTACATTCCTCACCTCCTAATTTCCAAAAGGCAAGGGAGACAAACAGCATATATTTTGCTAGCTGTTTCACCAACAATGGCAAGAAACACTGGGGTTTTACAAAAATGGGATTGAATGCATGTTTCAATTAGAGAAACGTATTCAGTACAGAGGTGCAAAAGATGTATGTAGGCCTTTGTGGGCAATTGTTATTTTATGCTCTGAAACTACGAACTTTGAGGCACAGATTACTGGGACGTTCTCCACTGCAAGGCCCATTGAAGTTAATGGGAGCCTCTGCAGGACAAATTCTTTAGTGGATTGTGCTCTGATGATTCTTTTCCATCTTAAACAATTGTTTCTCTCGCCCCCCACCTCCACCTTTAGATATACAAAACCAACGTTGCTATTCAGTTATCATAAAAAGTGTTTATACTCATTAAGCTTTTGCAGTGAGGGCTACCAGGTTTCTTGCAGAGAATGTTTTGACAACATTTGAAGCTTGTAGCTCACGCCATAGTTGCTGCTTGACGTTCTGTTTCTTTCCAACAGGCTGGGGTTCCATCTGTCTACCTGATGGTATGAATGTCACCCTATAGCATTAATCATGCTTAAAGCAAAAACATTAATATCTGCTTGGCAATGGGATATTTCCAAGAATTGAGCAGCAATTTAGAGTAAACCTGTTACTTTTCTATAGGCTGAGAGATATGGTGATTTGCTCCAGATGACATAGTAAGCTTCGAAAGCTAGCAATTTGGACTGGGGTTTCACACACAAAAAATAAATGTTCTAGCCCTAATAGGTTGCCCTGTGTGTCTGCTGGTATGTTCTCTGTTTTGTGGATCACAGAGTGTGCAGCTTTATGCCAGAAGCCCCCTTAAGTCACTGCTGGTACAGTGCCAGTATCTCCAATGCTATTTCACAGTTCTGAAGTCTTCAAGGGTACAATCCTATGTATATATAGTCAGAAAAAAGTCCTACAATTCCCAGCATGGCCCAGCCAGCTTTCCTGGATGCTGGGAGTTGTAGAACTTTTTCCCCCTATCTAAACATTCATAGGATTGCACCCTTAAAGTGTTTCAGTTTCGCGAGCTTTGAATGTATAGGCTCAGGTCAGACAATCCTCTAGACCATGGTTTTCCTTAATTGACAAATTAAGGTTAGTGCTTGCCCTCTAGACATGGAAGCCCACTTCAGACTCTGATTCCCAGTTTTGTCTTTTTGGGCAAGCCACAGTTAGCTGATATGAGTAAAATAACAAATGTAGGTTAGTGGTGGAGTTACTGCAAACTGAAAGTGAAGCCACATGTAAGATGGGAGGATTGACATGGAGAATCATGATTTTGGAGCATTGTCTGAACTGAGCTATTTGTGTGTGTGCGCGTGCGTGCGTGTGCGCGCACGCTTATGAATAAGCATTCCTTTAGATTTTCACCCATGGAAGCGCCCATGTCTTAAAATTTCAGATGAGGCCTTCCTCTGCCTGTCTTCTATTAGTGAGGTAAAATGTGCTTGTGTGTAGGGCTAGTTTTTCTTGTGGCTCCTGATGTGCCTTCTCAGAGAGAGCAACTTCTCATTTGCCGGTCGATTCAGTAGAGTGTTTTAATGTTACTCTGCTGCCACAACTGCTCAGTTATTTTTTATGCTGTTATCTTGTTCCCTATAGACATGCACTTTTAGAGCTTGTATCACTTCCTTATGTATGATAATATTAGGCATGTTTACTTGACAGTAAGTCCAGATTGTATTTATTTATTTGGAGTATGTGCACTCCACTTTTCAGTATGAGGCGCTGTAGAGCATCTAATAATAGATTTTAAAAACCCATTATACTCATTAAAACAGCTAAACAGCATAACATCAGTGTTAAAAGAGAACAAAAGAAATACCTATGTCATGCTAGGTTAATAACCACTGGTCAAATAAAGGTCTTCACCTCGCATCAAAGACACACAGCTGGATCCAGGTGAGCTTTGCTGGGAAGGGCATTCACAAAATGGAGGACCACTAATGAAAAGAGCCTATCTTAGGTCAGGACTTTCCTGCACCTCCAAGGTGGATTCCTTCAAAGACGGGCCTCAATGGAAATTTTAACCTCCAGGCAGTCCTCATGATACACTTGTCCCAAGCCAGTCCCATATCTGAGAAAGCACCACATACCATGCAATGCTATAATTTAAATGGGATGGTACAAGAACATGGATAACTGTGGCCAGGCTATCTTTGTCTGGGAGGGGCCACAGCTGGTACACTAGCTTCAGCTGGTGGAAGGTGTGTCATGCTAAAAAGTCCCTTGAACCTCCAGAGACAAGCCAGATCTAATAGTATGCCCAGATGGTGCATCTAACCCTTTTAGTGGGAGTGCAACAGGGTGGATATCGCCTCCAACATCTGATGAAACGCCCACTAGCAGGACCTCATCTTGTCTGGATTATGCTTCAGTTTATTAGCCTTCATCCAGTCCACCACTTCCATAGATAGTTTTGGCTGAGTTTGATGGAAATTAGAAGCAGAGTACTGGTGGCCCCTCACCCCAAATCCCTGGAAGACCTCACTCAGCAGTGTTATGTAGATGTTGAATAGCGCTGTGATAAAATAGATGCCGGTAGCAGCATATAATAACTCCCATGGGGCAGAGCAATGGTTCCCCAGCACTGCCTTCTGGAAAGAAAAGTGCCCTCAGTCCTCAGTCTTGGTCAACCGATATGGTTGAAAGCTGCCGAGAGGTGCACGAAAACTAATAAGATTACATTTCGTTTTCCCTTCACCCATCAGGGCAATCAAAGCCATTTCAGTGCCAAACCCAGGCTGGAAACCAGGTTGTAATCAATCCAGATAATCGGAGTCATCCAGGAGTGTCTGGTGTTGCATGAGCACCACAAACTCCAGCACTTTGCCTAATAAGGTATATTTGCAACTGGCCATTAGTTAGAGAAACCAATGACTTCCATGTCAGTGTGCACAGGACTGCAGCCTTAATCTTTTTGGGTTGATGCTTGTTTTACATGGTTTATGTTAGTGGCTCATTTCTGTATATCGCCTTTGGCACTAACTGGTTGGCTCGTTAATGAAGAGAACAAATGGCTTCCTTAAAGCAACGGGGAGTGCTCCTACTTGGAAGATCCATAGCATCTTGTATGTGGTTGAAGTTTTAGCTTCTAACGTGCTTACCTTAAAGCTCTACTGAATGAAAGGGTGCATTTGCCATGTAGTTCCAGATGAAAAAGTTGATATCCCATGAAGAAAACAGACCCTTCCTACATCTGAAGCCTTATGTGACTTTACAGTTCTCTACCTGCTAGGCTTAAGTAGGAAATGTTGTATAAATACTAGGATTTAAATTTGAAGCAATGGGGACATCCAACCCTTAGATCATGATTACATAGTGTAATTTTAATTAAAATGTTCTATAATGCTGAACTTTGCCATTATTTTTCTAATGAAAACAAAAGTCCATGTAACCGGGGCAATATTCTTTAAAATGTATAATAATCCCTAGAGTTACCCATTTCAAAACCCATTGGGGAAAACGGATATATCCTTACTACAATTGTTAATTTAATTAACACAGGTTTCAGAACATATTTTCAGCCTTCCTGGCCTTTTAGCTTGTCTACCTGTGTGACAAAATAATGAGTTCCATTTGTGCTTCCATACATTTCAAGGTAAATGGTTTTTTAAAAATCAGTTTGTGTTCTGTAATTGCTTGGTCATTGATACTTAAGCCATCCACTCTTAAATAGCCACTATGACTTAAGCAGGACTTTAATAATGCCAACAGTAGTAGTAATGATGATAAAACATAAATTTCAGCATCAGCAGTGGTGAAAAGAACATCTTCTCCCACTGGGATTAACACCTGTATATGACAGGAAGGAAGCAAAGGTTAAGTTTTTATTCTGTCACTGTTGTATTTTAATTGTGTTTTAATGCATTTGTTTTATTATTGCTTTAATCAAGTTTTATTTATGATTGTAAGATGCCTTGAGTGCCATAGAGGAGTAAAAATGCAATAAATAAATGTAGAGAAAATGAGTTGCTAAAGGAGTAGCAAAGATGAGGTAGGCTTACACTGGTTCATATTTTGCTGAAAATAGGAGACAATCCTACTGGATACACCTTGGGTACTTGTAAGCCTCCAAACATGGAGGCTAAAGGCATGTCTAGACCTACTGGCGCGCAACATCCTGGGAGGAAGAGGACGTTGCACCTGCCATTTTGGTTTTGGTGGTTTTTTTTGGGTTTTATCAAAAATGAGCGCAGGAGTGCTCCATCGAAAAGGTTGGATGTTTTGTTTTTTAAAAAAAGATCCCGCTCCCCACGGCCATCCCCGATGGGCACGGAGCTCCTGAAGAGCCCGGTTCCTGGTTCCTTGCGAGGAGCCGGGACAAACCGGGACGGCCGCCCACACCTCCCGGGATCTCTGGATCCCCCCCCTATCTAAACATGGGGAAAATCGGGATAGAAGTGTAGGGCAATATCCCAGGGAAATGCAGGGATCTTCCCTCCCTGCTCCCAGAATCTCCTGTGCATCATGCAGGGACAATCCCAGGATATCGCCCCGTGTAGACATGCCCTAAGTATCCAACGCAAGTATCCACTGCATTTTAGCTACACAAGCATTTTTGTGATGGAGGCTGGGAATAGCTTGGATCTCCATGTCCCCAGTCTCCTCCCCTCCCTGCCTACCAACAGGTTCCCTTTCACCATTCTACAAGCTCACATTTGCGAGCTCATAGAAGCAGCCAGGGTGGTTCTCTCTGCACCAGCTGCAAGGGGAATTGGGTGGGGAGCTCGGTCTCTCCAGCCTCAGATCCAGGAATCCAAACTATCCTATGTCCTCCACATGCTGTCTAGATGCCACAGGATTGCTCTCTAGTGCAGAGATACACATACACATTTAAGGGTGCAATCCTATGCATGTGCTGGCTGGGGGATGCTGGGAGTTGCAGGACTTTTTTTCTGTCTAAACAGCATAGCATTGTGGGGTAACAGTAAGGGAAGCCTGACTGCTGCTTTTTCTGAAGAAAAGCAGCTTTGGCGTGCAGGATTAGGGGCAGAAAAATGTATGGGAAAAGTAGCTGCTTAACCCTTTCCCACTTGCTGTTTCTCCACTCCAAATAACATCCTTGGCTGTCCCCACCCCCCACTCCATTTCCACAGACAGTTACTTCCTTCGGAGTTTTAAACACGTGCTTGCAAGGGAGCTGTCTTGGGGCGGATCTACACAGCGTACTGAAGGCGCTTGCATGCGCCTCCAGTGCTCCCCGAAAACGATTGTGTAGATCCTGCCCTGGAAGAGGCGGAGGAAGAGGCGGCTGGGGAATCCGGCCGCGTCCTTGCCGCCACCGCCCACCTCCCCACCGGCCTCCTGCTGCCGGCGAAAGAGCCACCCGGGTCGGAGAGCTTGGCGGAAGAAAGCGGGGTGGTGGCTTCTTCCGCCAAGCTCTCTGACCCGGGTGGCTCTTTCGTCGGCAGCAGGAGGCCGGTGGGGAGGTGGGCGGCGGCGGCAAGGACGCGGCCAGATTCCCCAGCCTCCTCCTCCTCCGCCTCTTTGCCTCTTCCAGGGCAGGATCTACACAATCGTTTTTGGGGCGCACTGGAGGCGCACGCAAGCGCCTTCAGTACGCTGTGTAGATCCGCCCTTGGAGCAGAGTGGAAAAGGCATTCAACATCCCTTCTGTTTGGCTCCTTCTTCTTTCCCTATCCCCCTTCTGAATTTGTTTCAGAAGCAGCTGTCAAGCTCATGCATGTGTTGTGTCGTTTGGCCCTCAGACTCCCATATCCGAAGCGTTTATAGACATTACACAGGGCTTTTTGAACGTTGCGTATTGACAGCAAGAGAGGAAGAACAAGTGAGCGTCACTTCTGCTCTCCTTCCATCTGGCTGTTGTGTGAAGACAGGAGATCCCAGTGTGTCCAAGACACAGAAGTGTGTGAGAAAGGAGCACAGTCCTTGCTTCCCTTCTTGCCATTTTTTTTTTATGACAGTCCTGTACAAGTGAGAGCCAATCATCTCAATGTAGCCTGCCAGCCAGCTTGGCAGCCTACCAGGGACTCAACAAATCTTTTCTCTTTGAGATGATAAAAGCAAAGTTTTTCAGGCCACATTTTGCCCATGCCTGATGGGCTGTGCTCAGCTTAGTGGGTGACATGTTGTGCTAGCCTGTTTTATGGAATGTGCAACGTTGCCTTCAGAAATCATTTGTGTGGAACCAACTCTCCTGGGGTGCTTCTTACTTCTTCTTTTTTTAATCTTCAGCCATCTTTTGGGAGCAGAATGGAGAATAGGGGTACTCTTGCCCCAACTTTGATAAGACGTGTTTGTTTGCTTGGTCAGGAGTGACAGATCTTGGGATGATGCAGAGGTCAAATGGACAGCCCTGAGTTCTCCCCAGCCAGTATAATAATAATAATAATAATAAATAATTTATATAGCGCTTTCTAACAAAGTGCTATATGTGAGATAAAATAGGTCAGCAATTTACAAAAATGCAATAAATACAATAATTCTAATAAAAGACCTTAACTGGATTTAAAAGAATATATCAATAAAACCTTAAAATAAAACCCATATACAATGTGTCGTGGCCACCACAAGGACCATCAGCATGTTCTGCCTCAGGAACAACCAGCCAACCCCCTCTATTCAAAAAGAAAGTTTTTCAAACCTTTCTTGAACACCTCCAAACTCTTGGTTAATCGCAGTGGAAGGGGGAGGGAATTCCACAGCTGAGGAACACAGTCCTGGAATGCCCGATACCGGGACACTCTGGTGGGACCTCGCCATGTCCTTGATGCTGTGTCGGAGAGCTCCTCGTCTCTGACTGATGTGAGGGCCACCTGTCAGCAGCATGTGTGATTGACGTTGGGAAGGATCTTCAAAGCAAGGGCACTGGCACATGGGCAGGCCTTGAGCTGACAAATAGACGCCTTCCAGAAGGGAGTCTAGTGGAGAAAGAAGAAGCAGCACTTCTTATCCATAAGGGAGCATCACAAACCTTGCACGATTTGTCGGTATAAAGTACATTATTCTAATGCGAAACCAAGATCTTCTTTCTCTTTCTTTTTGGTTAATCTTTTTACTTTTATTTTTCCCCAATAGCTTTGGAAAAAACCCTGATGTGAGGTAGGATTACAGCTGGGGTCTCCATCATGGAACCCATGGGTACCAATGTGGCCATAGTTGTCTCCCTTGGTGTTCCCCAAGTTCCTCAGCCTTCTTGGTTATTATTTCATTTCTTAAGAATTTTAAAAACATTTTTTTAGCTGGGTGGCTGGCATGCTGCAAAGACATTGCTTCATACCTTCCAACAACATCTTTATTTGCATTCAAAGCGGTGGTTTTGTGTTTTAGAACTCGAGACCTCACCTCTGCCTTGAACTTAGGTTTTTTGGGCAAATTACTTTTGTTTCCGCCTCATCAGGTTGCCTTCTGGGAAATGAGACTTTTGTTCCCCACTATGCCCACCATGGCAGCCATTTTATGAATGGTCAAACCCCACCCCAGGGCAGCCATTTTGTGAGAGCTCCCCAAACACACACTCTAATTTCCAAATGTACCCAACAGCCCAAAATCTTTGAGGGCCCTGGATTACAGTGTAGGTCAAATGCCTTTCATTCTAATAAAATCTGTATGTTTCTATCAGCCATGTAAGACAAAAACTCACCAGGGAAGCCATGGAAAGCTGCACCTGGTGAATTTCTGCTTGCATCTGTTAAAGGCACAGGTGCATTGCAGAGAGAGAGAAAATGGTGGCAACCTTATTCTAGGGCAATCCAATATGTCTTATTCAGGAAATGACTACATACTGGTTTAAACTACAGTCTTCACTTGTGCTAATATCCATCCTTTTTCTATTCCTGGGTAGCAAAGGACACACAGCTGGGGTGGGATGAATTACGTTACTTGAGTATACATTTCCCGTCTCTGTTTTCCTGGGCCTCTCAAAATAGCTCTTTCCTTTCCTCTCTCCATTCACTTCTTTCTTTCTTCCTATTTTTTTTTCTATTCTCATATGAGAATGTTATGTTTTCCAACTTTTCCTGTTAGTGTGCTCAGCTAATGAATTTTTTTAATTGACCTAGGTGAAGATGATGGCACAAATATATTGAGTATTCCTTAAAAACAACAACCTATGTATATATATTTAAATAATTTTCAAACAATAACACAATGATTGTGATTGATTTAAAATGCTTTTATTCAACCCTTCATAGAATAAGATTTCAGGGTGATGTAGAACATATGCAAATAGTGATATAATAATACAATAACCTGAACACCATTAAAAAGTCAGCCATAAAATCAATCAGCATCATTGAGGCATTACATACATTTTAAAATGCCTGGGCAAACACTGGATAAACAGTGTTACTGTTGTGCTATGCTCAGTACACATGCTGCTTTAGTGGTGAGGGGTCCCATCCAATGGCAGATTAATAATTATGCTACGTGCAGTCTAGTGTAGGATTTAAGGAAACTGGAGGTTCCCTTGGTAGGAAAAATGCTCATTGTGATTCCTCCACTTAACTTGTTTAAAATTCCGCGTAACTCAGTACTAGAGATGAATGAATGTCCCCCCCCCCTTCTCCACCAGTCTGGTTTGGAAAGATTGGATTACATAGCTGGTTCTGAACTAAATTCACATTGGTATTTTCGACATGTGATAAATGTATTTCAGACAGTTTCCCCCCAGCACTTAGAGGTCTCTGTCATTGAATTATAGACCTCCAGCCATAAGAACATAAGAACATAAGATGTGTCATGCTGGATCAGACCGAGGGTCCATCAAGTCAAGCACTCTGTTCACACAGTGGCTGACCAGCTGTCGACCAGGGACCAACAAAGCAGTACACAGTGCAACAGCACCCTCCCACCCATGTTCCCCAGCAACTGGTGCACAAGTTGAAAATAATTGGTCCCAATACTGATCCCACTATTTACTTCCCTCCTTCGGGAGAATTGACTATTTATTCCTACTCTCTGCTTTCTGTTCTTTAACCAGTTACTGATCTGTAAGAAGACCTCTCCTCTTACTCCATGACTGCTACATTTGTTCAGGAGTCTTTGGTGAGGGACCTTATCAAACAATATGGGGCTGCAGTAGCCTGGCCCTGGCTTTTTCTAGACCCAATCAAGGCATCTTGTTTTAATGTTACAGTAGTCAAAGTATCTGTTTTAAACCTAAGTATTTTGCCAGTTTAGCTATACTAGTGATCAGATATGAAAGAGGACAGGGCTCCTGCAGCTTTAACTGTTGTGATGAAGAGGGAATTTCACCAGGTGCTGCATGCACACAAATGACACCTGCTGAATTCCCTTTTCTATACAACTGTTAAAGATACAGGAGCCCTGTCCTCCTTTCCATATGGTCACTCGAGGCATAGGGAGCCACCATAATGAAAGCAGGTGCAAGATGACACATGTGAATGTGTCACATCCTTGTGTGTGTGATCATGGCTGTTTCGCATTATATCAAGAACCACATATTAACTTCTGTAATCTTGTTATTTTGATCAAATAATTTCTGTGATATTCATCGTAATAATTCTAATGAAGTGTGCTCTTGAAAGTGATGAAGCATGCTATAGGCTTCAAATTCATTGGTCTAGATCAGCCTCCTGTAACATGGTGCCCTCTGGATGTTTTGGACAACAACTCCCATCATTCCTGACCATTGGCCATGGTGGCAGGGGCTGATAGGTGTAGTGCTCCAAGTGATTGGGGTTATAGAAGGCTGGTCTAGGATTATCTATGTTGCTTTATCTGACAGACTGGGCTGGGGTGAGAATTGTCCCTTTAAAAAAACATTTTGCCAGTACACATAGCCGATTAGATCACCTGTCTAAAGGACCTTTGTAATGACCTAGATGTTTCAGCTCTAGAGCTGAACCATATCCGGAAACTTTATATGACTAGGATTAGCAACAGAGTTTCCTCCTGTCAAAAAATAGATTTAGTTTAGGATGTGACATTTGCATAAAGGAACTTTCCTTTGCCACTCTTTGGGGTGAGCTAGAAGTTCAGTTCAGTTTATTCTTTCTTCTTTGCTTATTGCGTTTGTTTCTAAATTGGGTTTCTAAATTGGATGCCGTGAGAGGGAGTATTTTCTTTGCACTGCCCTAAAACACATGTGTTTTTTTTAAGAATGAAGAGGAAATGAACATAAACTCTCCTTTCCCCCCTCAATTTTACAGCTGCCCATTTGTATAATAAAATAAGGCCTTTAGTATGGCACTCCTTCCCATCTTCTCCCATCTTCTCCAACATAAGCTGGTAAGTAAGCCTTCCTATTAGCTTTGCAAATAAGATTGCAAATGTTACTAGTCCACAAACATTGTTTGACTAGGCCGCCTGCCCAGGAATGTTGTGGAACATAGGCAGAGTGGGGGGAAAGTGGATCCCGCTTCTTTGCCTGGGGCAGTTCTTGGTTGAAGGACCTGGAAGGCAGGTGGTTACATCCAAATAAAAATTGCTAAAGAATTTGCGGTTTTTGCTGTCACCTGCTAATTTTGGTCTGCAAGAAGAAAAGACACAGAAGCAATAATTGACCGCCCTGGAATAGATAACAGTAGTGGAGTGATCACTTCTTCCCTCAAGTCTCTGTAAAAAGTACAAAACACTAATACATGGGCTACTGTTTCGATACTGCCATCTCCACATGGGCAGATGCGGTTTTCCAATGGAATTCTTTTAAATCGGCCCTCAAGTACAGCTGATGGCATTATATTCAGGCCACAGCTAGACCTAAGGTTTATCCTGGGATCATCCAGGGTTCGCCCCTGCCTGAGCACTGGATCCCCTGTGTGTCACCTAGATGAACAGGTTTGACCCCTGGATGATCCAGGGATAAACCTCAGGTCTAGCTATGGCCTCAGTCTTGCATAAGTAAAAGCTTGTCTGTATTTTAAAACAGTGAAGTTTTGCAAATAACATGCCAAGGTGTCAAAAAGACCTGATGGAAAGTAGTCGTACCACGGACAACATTTTCTTATAGGGGCCAAATTGTTCTGTTGTTCAATATCATGTAGGCGCTGTCTAATTAAATCTTTTGTTTTGCTCAATCCCAGAGTTAATAAATGTTGTGGTGATAAACCAAAGGAGTAAAGTTTTAAAGGGGTGGTCTTCATCCAGATGCTCTCATGAGGATCCTGCAGAACCAAGGGGAGTAAACCATTGGGAGTTAAGTTCAGCCGAAGCCAATAATTAAATGTCCTGCACCAGGCCTGTAAACTAATAGAGGGAAGATTAGCCTCCAAACACAGGGAGGCATTTGGAACACAGCGTGAGACAGAAAAAAATTGTCTTAAAAACTTAGACTGAACAGCTTCCACAGGTCTAGAAGAAGCATCCACCCAAATCTGAGCCCCATATAATAACTGTGCTAAAGGTTTGGCTTTAAAACCTTCAAGTGCTGAGGGTATATGGTTGCCTCTGAGCCTGTGCCAAGTTTCTTACCCTTGACGCTGAATGACTATAGTATTTAGACTTTACTCTTTTAGATTATTAAGGAGTAGAGTCTCCAAGTTAGAAGGTGGGCTTGCACACCTTTTATTTTCTTTTAAAAAATTTGGATGGTTTCAAGAAATGTTTGGTTAATTGTTTATAAGTGTCTGGCTCAACGTCATGGTATCGTCTTGTATAAGTCCATATCTGTGTTTTCCCAATTGTCTCCAAGCCAAAGCCTCTTTTCTAAATTAAAATTGGAAGGACATGTTCCTTTTGCACTCCAGAGTGTTTACGTTTTGAGTGTGTGAAAGAAAAGAATAACTTACTCATGGTAGAGCCTACCCCTGAACTTCTGTACATGTCAATGTTCTGGGGCTGCTTCGTGGTTGGAAGGAGGTAAGGCAGGAGCAGATACTCATGCAGAGCCTCAATGGGCAGCCTCTTCTGAGGATCAGAAAATTTGCATCTTTAAAGCCACCCTACGACAAGCTGCTGCCTAAGGCAGAAAATAAGATAGTGTCTCACATTCCACAGGCACAGAAGACCACCGTGGTAGTTGAATCTTACTTCAGTCCTGGCAACAGGACAGTGTCCTCCACCACACCGGAGGGCATCAGACTCTCACATATACAGCTTTGTGCTCCCAACTTCAGGCTAGTTTAGGGGGTATAGGGCAAGGCAGCACTGTCCTCCATCATCTCACCGGCAGCGTCTATCACCTGAGGCAGCTGCCTCACTCTGCCTAATGTTAGGGCTGACCCTCTTTGAGTGTCTTGATATCGGGAGTGCTTAAATTCTCCAATCACTCCCAATAGAGAGGGGAAGCAAAATTACCCTTCCTCAGCTGAGGCAGAGTGAAAGGACATGAGGCCAAAGCAATGAATTGTGCAGAGATGCCACAGGCAGCCTATTCCATGGGTCAGTCCATTGGACTCACAGGAGCCTTTAGTCACTGATTTATTTCTCACAGCACACAAACAGTTCTCTTGTGGCATGCTGGTCTGTCCCAGCATGCAGTTTGGCAATGTCTGGCCTGGTTTTAACAAAAAATAGAACCGTTAGACAAAGAGTAGACTTTCCAGTTATATTTAAGTTGGGTTTGTTTTGTTTTTTTAATGCATTTGCTTAAATATTTCTTCATTTTGTTTCTGAGTAAAATGCATTTTAAAATGCCTTGCCTTGTTTTATACAAAATGTGGGGGAAATCCATTCAATCATTTCAAAAGCCGCTCCTTGTGAGAGCTGGTTTTAAGGAGTAATTGTTTTCTTTGTTTTTTCGGCAAAAGGGGAAAAAACTAAAAAGGAAAATATTTCATTGTGGCTGTTGTTTAATTTGGTCTTGGTAATTATAGTCCTGTGAGACATAGTTCTGGTAGCTGCTTCTTAGGGCTGTGGGGAATTACCTGTTTAAAGCTATATCTTGGGTCCATTTTTCCATTTAAGAGGCCAGCTTTGAATAGTATCTGATGCTCTAAAGGTTTGAGAAACTGTCAAGTTTTCTTAATGGCTTGCCGCTTGCCTTTGAACATGCCTGCTGTGACTGTTGAGACATGAAAACAGATAGGCAGAAGAGTCACTGGGTGGAACTTCATTGGCGTTGTGTAGTCGCCATAATAAAAGGTGGGAGATCCAATAAATGAATGCCACTGTATCTGGTAAACTGATGGGGGAAAACAGAAGTAAATTTAAGGCTATCTGCTGGGGCTAAAAGTAATTTTTGCAGCCACTCAAATTAGCCTTTACATAAAAGCTGAAACAATAAAGTTGAAGTGTAAATTCACACCTCTCCACCGTGCCTGGGTCCAGCTCCAGCTGAGAGCCCTCTCCCTCCTGCTACCAACTGTCTCTGCAGAGGCCACCAGTGAGGGAGGAAGCAGCAGCCAGGCACCTCTCCACCATGCCTGGGTCCAGCTCCAGCTGAGAGCCCCCTCCCTCCTGCTGTCACCTGTAACTGCTGAACTTTGCAACTAAGATTGTAGTGCCTGAATTTGCTTTCCTTTTCCCCCTCCTCCTCCTCCCTCCCAATCCCCTTTCCTTTTGTGTCATGTCTTTTAGATTGTAAGCCTGTGGGCAGGGACTGTCAAGAAATACTTTTGTAAGCCGCCGTGAGAGCCTTTTTTGGCTGAGTGGCGGCATAAAAATCCTTAAATAAATAAATAAAAAATAAAGAAAATAGTTAGAACAAGCCTTCAATTCCATACTTGGGCTATATCTTTCATGGAACATTCAAAAGGTTACACTTTTGAACCCAATACATATGAAGGTGTGTGTGTGTGTGTGTGTGTGTGTGTGTGTGTGTTGTAGTGCTTGTTTACTTATGTAGAAGCTCCCATACTAACCTAGTACTTTCTGAATCTAGAAAAGCTAACAATCAAAATAGCATTTCCTTAATTATCCATGCACCTTAATTGAAATAGAAACAGCAGTGTTTGCTTCTGTGAAAAGTTAACTTTGGTGGAAAGTCAAGTGTATTTTAATCAAAAGGTGTGGTCTCAGACCTTTTGCTAACTCATTAAGAAATTCCCTGCCTTTGCATTTTAAAAATGATAGCTCTTCATGAATACACAGGAAGCCACAAATCCCAAATTTGGCTAACTAGCCATCTTATATTTTCGGTTGCCACAAATTCCTTCCTTTCCCACGCGTCTTCTGGCACATACAGCCAAAAAGGCTGGGTGATGTCTTGGTTTGCTTGCACTGTGGTTGAACAAGATTGTAGACAATGGTAAAGAGTCTTGCTTTTTCTTACCTTCTCCAAATTGCAGCACAAGTGTGAAGTGAACAAGGAAGATAATCTTTCCAGATAGCTAGGGGCTATCTTGAACTGGGAGGTGAATGTTTGGCTACTTGTATATATTTATTTATTTACCTTTAAAAACCCACCACAAAACAATGATAAAAAAGATGTTCAGCCATCCAAAAACCAGGAGCAAAATCAGCAACAGAACTGGGCAATCCCATCAAAACTACACCAAGATGGTGTAGGTTTAACTAATATTGAAGCCACATTTTAAAAGGATGATCTTCATTATGTATAGTAAGGGTGATAAGAAAAAAATCCATTTAAGCTTCCCAAAGGGAGAGACTAGGGTCAGATCTACACCAAGCAGGATACAGCACTATGAAAGCGGTATATAAGAGGCATGAGCCACACCAAGCAGGATATAGCAGCGGTATATGGTCTGTGTCAATGGGCCCCAACAGTTGTCAGGGCACTTCAATACCACTATAAGTGTGGCTCCTGCCTTTTATATTCTGCTTTCATACCACAATATCCTGCTTGGTGTAGACTTGGCCTAGATCTGGCTGGGTGCTGTGATGTGTTTACTTATCCCACAGATGTCCCTACCCCAAGTTCCCACCACGTGTACTTCTGATGATGGTGGGACAAGGAATAGGGCCTCCTCCAAGACGTCCTGTAAATACCCTAGTTGCCAACCAGTTAGAGGTTTTACAAATGATGACCAACACTTCAGATACTCCCATGTAGGAAGGAAAGGAAAGGAACCTCTCGTGCAAGCACTGAGTCATTACTGACTCTTGGAGGGACGCCAGCTTTCGCTGACGTTTTCTTGGCAGGCCTTATAGCGGGGTGGTTTGCCGTTGCCTTCCCCAGCCGTGATTACCTTTCCCCCAGCTAACTGGGTACTCATTTTACCGACCTCGGGAGGATGGAAGGCTGAGTCGACCCAAGCTGGCTGCCTGAAACCAGCTTCCGCTGGGATCGAACTCAGGCCGTGGGGAGAGTTTCAGCTGCAGAAACTTCTGCTTTACCTTTCTGCACCACACGAGGCTCACTCCTATGTAACAAGATTTTTTTTAAAAAAGGTTGGCTGATTTTTCATGGTTGCATCAACATCTATTAAACAGCTTCTTAAATCAAGTGTTTGTTTGCTTGTTTGTTTGAATTGTCACCATTTAATCTGGCAAATAATGCCAACTGCAACAACAGGGGGCAAGATGAATAAATTGTCAAGGGATATGCTGCAACTAAATCAAGGATATCCAGTACAATTGCTTGAGTTGTTAAAGATGGAATTGGAAACAGGTCACTGATGCCTTAGAACTGTTATAGCCTCTTATTATTACCTTGAACAGCAATTGTAGTTTTCTGAGTGGCTATGAAAATACTTTATTCACTGTGTAGCCACCTAAAAAAAGAAGAAGCAAGTATGCTTTCTTTTTTGAACACATACTTGCACTTGTTCTTTGCTGCACCTTTAATCCTCAAACACATATATTTGAAATGAAAAAGTGAGACTGACAGATATTTAATTTGCAAATGTTACTTTCCCTTCACAGAGATATGGAAAATATTGCAGTGGCATTTCCATGTGCCAATTGACTGTGTAGAGCAAAAATACAGACTGGGACAAACGGAAAAGCATATATGTGAGGGTGAAGACTTTGAAGCAGACCAGTTTAGATTTGGGGTTGATTCCCCACAGTCAGAAGTGCCTTAGTTTGGCTCATTGGCGAATCTAAAAACCCTGAAGCAAGTTATTTGGGAGCTCACACCTCCATTTTGATTTTCTTAGGACTGATGTGTTCCATAAACTATAATGGCCATCAATTCTAACAAACTGGTGATACAGTAATAATAAGCAAACTATTGATAAACTCCCAATTATGGAATGATTTCCCCGACGAGGCCCGCCTGGCACCAACATTACTATCTTTTCGGCGCCAGTTCAAGACTCTTCTCTTTTAGCAATATGCGATGAGCTTCACTGATCCTGCATCTGTTTTTAGGGTTGAAGCTTCAAGTTATTTATATTTGATTTTAGATGTATGTTTTTTGTGTATGTTGCGTGTTTTTATGGTTTTAAATTTGTATGTCGTTTTTAATTGTTTTAATCTTCTGTAAACAGCCCAGACACCTTTGGTGAGAGAGAGGGACCATGTCCACTGTCCCATCCTTGATGTCAGCACACTTGCTAGCCCCTCCTCCTCCTCCCCTGGTTTCATAGTTAATTCATAACAAGCAATACACAAGCCAGGGAACATAGGCATGTGGGGAAAGCATGATAGCCCTGGAGATGCTTAACATGTTTCAAAGCTAGGGCGTATTTCAGTTATCTAGTCTGGACATGTTTGGATATACATCTAAACTCACAAAGATGACCTCTTTTCTAGGGAAAGTCCCAGTATCCCTTTGAAAGATCAATCCATTTTAAATCCAGACTTGTTGAACTCAGTGTTGAACATTCAACTTAAATTTGGAAGAGGTCAGATGCTGGGTAGTTCGGGCAAATCATGCTTCTTGGGGTATACAAGGATATGTATCTTTATCACAGTTTCTTTGATAAGTAAATTAGGGGACAATGTTATGCATGTTTAGACAGAAAAAAGTCTTACAACTCCCAGCCGGCTGTGAAATGCTGTGGGAAGCGTAGGAATTTTTTTCTGTCTAAAAATGCATAGGATTCTGCCCTTAAACAACTACAAAACATTTTGGGCCAGTGGGCTTTAATTCTAGAGCATGTTCCATGGAAATGTTGTGCCTTGTGCTGGGTGGCGTCCATCATCCACTCATAAAAAGAGGTGGTGCCTGTTTAAGTTTTATGAATAGCAGCTGTTAAAGAAAACCCAACCCAAACTATTAGGAAGTTTTATAAGCTGCTTCTGGTGGATATATATATATATATATATATATATATATATATATATATTCATGACTGGCAACCTGATTGTGTCCAGGGCTTCAGCTGCAGGGGAACAAGCCTCTGCTTGTCCTACCAGATCTGAAGCAGCATCCTCCACAAGGCCTCCTAAAATTCGGTCAGCTCCCCTTAATAGGACTTGATACCAGCCATCTCAATCCTTGGTTAATCAGTGAAAGCAGGTTAATTTGAGGGAAAGACTGTCCCCCCTCACTCCTGTGCATTCATTCACCACATAGCATGATTGCAGTTAAAGTGGAAGAACGCCATTTGCTCCGTTGAAGGAAGGACGTTGGAGGAGAGTGGGCAAACTTGCACCACGTTCCCCGCCTTTAGCTAGACAGGGTTTTATCCGGGGGCGCGATCCCCGGGATCGTCCCCGTGCGTCCACATGACGCACAGAAGGTCCCGGTATCACGGAGGGATGCTCCCTCCCTTGCCCAGGGATCTCGCCCTCCACTTTAGTCATGGTTTTTCCACGGTCTTGGGCTGAGCCCGGGACCGCGGAACGTGTGGCCGAGCATTGCGGGGACCCGCACACGTGGCGCAGAGCTCCTCAGGAGCTCTGTGCCCATCGGGGTGGGGTGGGGTGAGTGGGGAAAATATTTTTTTCCAAAAAAGGACTTAACTTTTGCGCACGAGCGCTTGTGCGCTGCTGCCTCTTTTTTAAAAAAATGGCAGGCCTCTCCCTCTGAGGTCATCACGCGCCACGTGTGAACAAAGGGGGAAATCTCACGATAAAAATATCACAGGATCTTCACCCCTCCGTCCCGCTAGACCGCTAGGTCTAGCTGAGGCCCCAGTCTGTTTTAATAGAGGTAAAGAAGGGCCCCTTAATTACCTCTGTAATGGTTCTCAGTGAGGTGACCAGAGATTTAGGTGCTCCTGAGCAATAACCATGGCTTACTATCCCTCCTAAAATGGTACCTCAGCAACAGCCTCTAATCTCATTCTTTCTCCTCTTCTTCAGTTTATCTTAGAAGCCTTGCCACCTACTTAGTTTTCAACCAACTGGGCCATTTCTTTAAAATAGCCTTTCTTTAAAGATAGATTCACGGTCGGGAGAAATCCAATGTGGTAACTGGTCTGCATTTTATTTATCCTTTCAATCTCCTTTTGTTTGTTTTGCAAATGGGCCAAAGTTCAGCGTTCAGTGAAAGCTTCGAGACATTGTAGCACACATTTTATGATCTTCAGAGCCATTTTTGAACTCCTTTATCAGAATGACATAAAAGGAGAAGTAGTGCCAATCACTAGTACTAAAAGATAAATGTTTTTTTTTGGTTTCTCTTCGAGATCAATTCCCACCCCTCCTCTTCTAGTGCCGTTTATTTTCTTGAAGGCAAATGTGAAGTGTGGGTGTCTTCTCTAAGGTTTTTGGAAAATAAATGTAGTATTTAGCTCCCTGAGTGGCACCTTTCATCTTTTGACTTCTGACCTGCAGAAGATTAAGCACATCACTCTATTACCAAATAAGGTATTTCTGAGAGCTGTATTCCTTTAATAGGGCTTCATCATCTAAAAGCTTTCTAGCCATGGACATCAGGAATAACTTGCTTAGAATTCAGAATATATTCTTCCACGAAATCTGCTACCTTTTTATAAGATCATCTCTAGTTTAAAATTGTGTGCTTTAGGCTGCATCCTACGTACCTGGAAGTAATCCCCATTGAAGTTGATGGAACTTAATTCTGAGAAGACATGTATATTTATTTATTTAGAATTTTTATATAACGCTCCCCATTGAAAAGATTTCAGAGTGGTGTACAAGATAAAATGAAAATAAAAACAGAATAAGACACGTAAAACAAATTTTAAAAGAAGCAAATACTCAAGGCTTCCTGGAATAAAGATGTTTTCAGGAGGTGCCGAAAGGAGTACAAGGTTGGCACCTGCCTGACCTCCAGAGGCAGGGAATTCCATAGGAGGGGCGCCACCACGCTGAAGGCTCTTCCCCTGGTGGACTCCAATCAGAGGATGGGTCTATGTGGAACCACCAGGAGCAGACCCTCGGATGACCTCAGTGACCGGGTAGGTTGGTAGGGGAGAAGGCGCTCTCTCAGGTATATGATTCCACGGTTAGTGGAATTGTGTAAGACATTTCCATGCTTTGCAGGAGCATAGTCCATAGAGACTCATGCTTTTGAAAACTCAAATTTTTGATTCAGTTATCAAATTTTTATATGTATTTTTTTCTGTTGTACGGATTTTTTGGCCTCCCTCCCTCCATTTTTGTCCATGAACTGTCTC
The DNA here is from genome assembly GCF_023053635.1 of Elgaria multicarinata webbii. Lineage (NCBI taxonomy): Eukaryota > Metazoa > Chordata > Lepidosauria > Squamata > Anguidae > Elgaria > Elgaria multicarinata. The sequence continues at coordinate 20,789,479 of NC_086175.1, read as the reverse complement.
CGTTGTGAGTGCACAATCACTTTACAGTGGACATGTGCATAAAAGGGTTCTTGTGAACTTCTCCTTCGCTGAAAGTATTTAAGTCGAGGCTGGATGGCCCATCTGTCAGGGATGCTGTAACTGCACCCTGCAGTGTAGAACCTGGATTGGGCAGAGCGATGTGTCCAGTTCTGGGCACCACACTTCAAGAAGGATGCAGACAAGCTGGAGTGTGTTCAGAGGAGGGCAACGAGGATGATCAGGGATCTGGAAACAAAGCCCTATGAAGAGAAACTGAAAGAACTGGGCATGTTTAGCCTGGAGAAGAGAAGGTTGAGGGGAGGCATGATAGCACTCTTCATATATTTAAAAGGTTGTCACACAAAGGAGGGCCAGGATCTCTTCTCGATCATCCCAGAGTGCAGGACACAGAATAATCGGCTCAAGTTACAGGAAGTCAGATTCCAGCTGGACATCAGGAAAAACTTCCTGACTGTTAGAGCAGTGTGACAATGGAACCAGTTACCTAGGGAGGTCCTTGGCTCTCCCACACTAGAGGCATTCAAGAGGCAGCTGGACAACCATCTGTCAGGTATGCTTTAAGGTGGATTCCTGCATTGAGCAGTGGGTTGGACTCGATGGCCTTATAGGTCCCTTCCAACTCTACTATTCTATGATTCTATGGACTAGAGCAGCGGTTCTCAACCTGTGGGTCGGGACCCCTTTGGGGGTCGAATGACCCTTTCACAGGGGTCGCCTAAGACCATCGGAAAACATATTTCTGATGGTTTAGGAAACTGTATTGACTGAACTATGTCATGTATTATCTTTTGTATTATTAAAGCTATTGTTATGTATTATTTTCATTAGCAAATCATCCCATGACAATGGATCGTGTAGAGAAAAACGAAAATAATTTTATGGTTGGGGGTCACCACAACATGAGGAACTGTATTAAAGGGTCGCGGCATGAGGAAGGTTGAGAACCACTGGACTAGAGGGTCTCTGAGGTCCCTTCCAGCTCTGTGATTCTCTGAGTGAAATTTCTTCCTTGCATTATCCTAAGGACTTAAGGTAGTGACGTAATATATTTTCGTCTCCTGTGGCTTTGATCCACTGGAGGTTGGTAGCTTCGATGTCAGTGGGGTGGTGAATTTGCTCTGCATTTCATTCAGAACCTGTCAGCATTCTAAAGGAGCTATCCAAAATGTGAAGCCTCTACTATTTTTATCCCCAAGCACCACCCTGGAAGGTTGATCAGTCAGAGAGAGAGAAAGAGAGAGAGAGTGAATTGACAAGGAAAAGTGCCCAGTGAGTTCATTATTGTGTACAGATTTGATTCTGAGTCTGACCAAGCCCACAGTTGTAGCATTGCTATGGGTGACATTTTGTGGCTCAGATGCACCGAATATGATTTTGATTTTGAATATGATTTTGTTTTTGTTTTTCTCCTTTACTTTCTGGTCTATACGACCATAACATAGGAAGTTGGATATTCTACCCAGCCACATGTGACCAAGTTAGTTGTAGTGACTTCATTTGTGTAGCAGGGTTGATGAGAGTTTTTGGTATAGTGTATAAGGGTAGGATGGCCCCTTTTGCATAGTCGAAAAAGTAAAAATGCATCACCTAAAAAGAGGATACCGATTTGCATAGTGTTTGCATATGCAAATTTATATGTAGAGGTGCAAGTTTAGAAACAATATCTATACTTCAAATAGAAATACAGTACGTCTCATCATAGTGGAGAGGACTAACTAGTGACCTGTATGCCTGCCCATTCAGCTCTTGTCCAGGAGCTACCTGTTGATGGCCATCTTCAAGGCCTCTATTCCCCCTCCTTACATTTCTTTGACTTTGAAGCAGACATGGACTGGACATCACTTCAAACAAAGGATACCTTCAAATAGAAAACTGTCCTCTACCAGCTCTCCAAAATAGAGGATGATTCTCTGGAAAGAAGGACACCTGGCCACCCTATGTAAGGATGAAGACAAATATTTGATTTGTAGAGGTAGTCTGGACATTTGGTCCAGATATACTTTTCCCTCTCCCAGGACACTCTTGTAATGATAAACAGAAAGCTATATTCTTTCTCTTCTTACTTTTAGTCACATATATGTTAGGATTTTTACTTGTAGGGACGCATCCAACTCCATATCAATAATAATAATAATAATAATAATAATAATAATAATAATAATATTTCTTATCCCCCCTCTCCATTTTGATTGAGGCAAGGAACAGCAGTAAATATAAAATACATAAAATACTGATTAAAAACATAGTATACATTGTTAAAACATCCTAAAAAGCATCCTAAAATTCCACTGGATAGGTCTGCTGGAAGAGATCAGTCTTTATACCTTTCTTAAATGCTAAAAGACTGTCAAACTGACGAGTCTCCTCTGGCAGGCCATTCCACAGTCTGGGAGCAGCAGAAGAGAAGGTCCTCTGGGTAATACCTGCCAGCCTAGTTTTAGCTGGCTGAAGGAAATTCTTCCCAGAGGACCTGAGTGTGCGGGGCGGATTGTACGGGAGAAGGCGATCCCGCAGGTAACCTGGACCCAAACCATGTAGGGCTTTAAAGGTGATAACCAACACTTTATACTTCACCCAGAAACTAATTGGCAGCCAGTGAAGAGATTTTAAAACTGGTGTAATGTGGACACCCGTAGGTAGCTTGGCTGCCATATTTTGAACTAGTTGAAGTTTCTGGACTAGGCACAAAGATAGCCCTATGTAGAGCGCATTGCAGAAGTCAAGCTTCGAAGTCACCAGCGCGTGCACTACTGTCTTTAGGTCTTCCGACTGTAAGAAGGGGCACAGCTGGCGTATCAGCTGAAGCTGATTGTAGGCACTCCTGGCCGTCGCATCTATCTGGGCTGTCATTTGGAGCGATGGCATCATATCAACTGTGATGCGTGGATGGGCTGAGGCTGATTTTCACTGAAATGTTAAACTTTTTCAATTCCTGTATTAAGTGATGCAGGGCATCCTTTGCTGTCTAAAAAAACTATTCACCTTGAACCAATATATTTTTTTCTATTTTATCTTGTGAATTCCGGGAGTATTGATTTTTTTTTTCACTTGAGGCAAAAATAAAAATTGAATGGTCCCACCCCACTTTGAGCTCTGTAGAGAAGATGTTTTCGGTGTCTGCTTTTTGTACATGATTAAAATGAGTTTAGTGCTGCAATCCTATACTCACTTAGCTGGGAGTAAGTCCAATGCGTTTCCCAAACACCCTTCTTGATGTCTGTCAGGGTGACCTTTCTGGGTGCCTGCCAAGGTGTCCTTCCCCTCCCACTTTCTTTTCATTAACACATTTTCTTACAGGCAGCTGGGATTGCTGCAAAATAGGTTTCTGATGGTGCTGGAAACTGTAGGTTCAAAGGAATTGTGATCCCACCTCTGCCTTCTATTTAGTCTTTGAGGCAGGTTATTTGTCGTTTGCCATGCCTCCCATGGCAGCCATTCTGTGGTGGTGCCCAGGATAGTTTCTCAAATTGCCCTATATGCCCACAACCCCAAATGGTTGCTCACCCCTAGCGTGACTGGGATAATGCATATGAAGAAAAGAGAAAAGCTGGCTGATGAAGGGGAGATTGTGGGAAAGAGGGAAAAAAGCACTTATGTCACTTACCTGAGAGTAAGCCCCATTGATCTCAATGGGACTTACCTCTGAGTAAACATGCATAAGATTGCGTTCTAAATATCCTAAATCAGACTTCTGTGTTTGAATTGGGTCACTTTTGTGTCGTGCCTTGCATTATGTATTACATTGTATAAAAACACACTCAAAATTTTTACAGATTGCTTTAAAAATTAATGGATGGTGGGGATATGCAGTCTGACATTTGAAATAAATTTGTTTCCATTCTTCTTTGCCACTTTAAAAACCAAGATGTTATTTCAAATGATCTTTGCATTCTTGGGGCTTAGATGAGATTTGGACCAAAGACATTGAAGTGCCTACATTTTGCCATTACACTATTACCTGCTCTCAATGTGATGAATGAAAAGTAATGAAATTTTAATGCCTTCCCTGCCTCCAGAGCCAGTCAAATTTTTTAGTTAATAATATTTACTCATTTTCTAGCTTAAAGACATCCTAAACTCAAGATTTGCCCATTAAAAACGTTCATGTTGAGCTTTCCACCAGGTTATACATTGCACTGAAATTAAATATATATAGTTGTGGTTGTATTCTAGAGAAGGTCTGCTGTCTTATTTTCAAGTAGTGGATATCCCATCTTATGAGTCTACACAGCTGTTTCTCATAGTGTTAGGAGAGGGAGCTTCTACCTATTGCCTAGCAACAACACCCCATTTTTCTGAGAACCTTTGCTTCCTTTTTATTTTAGTCAACATATCATTGGAAATCCATAAAACCAATCATGAAGTTTACTACACAGAAATATTGAAAGTAGGTGTAAACCTGGTGTAAAGGCACAATATATAAAAGAGCCAATATACTGTGAACCAACCTTTCCTACTTGGGGTCATCCAGATGTGTTTGACTACAATTCCCATCATTCCAACCATCATGGTCAACAGCCCTTTGGACCAGGTGTTTGACATGCCTTGGCCAAAGCAGGAGACACAGGACTTATTTTGACATGGAATCTCCCTCTAAATCTGGGTATTGGAACCACTTGGGAATGGATTTAAATATCCACAAGGTCCCCTTTTTAAAGGTGCAATCATACGCATCTCTGCTCAGAAGTAATTCCATTGAGTTTAATGAGACTTTTTGCCCAGGGCTACAACCTAAAATAATTTGTCTTCTATTGGTTTGTGTTTTGTTTCTGTTTTTATAGTTATATTGTATACCATTTTGGATATTTTAAGTGGTATAAAAGATCTATGAAGAAATGAAATAAATAATCATGGGGTCGCCTGGTTAAGGTATACACATCTATATGTGGTTAAAGGAAAAAGCTGGGAAGTTGCTCAAGAAACAAATGAGGCCTGCTTTGAATCTTATTCATAGAGACATAAAATGGGTAGAGCGTCACGCAGCCTGAACTTGCAGTAGGAATTAAAAGCTTCTATGGGCCATGATTCTCTCTGGACGAGAGAGGCTCACTCTGTCCATGGTCACCTCTGTAGTGAAAATTTTATGTGCTTTGAATTGGAAGTTAGAAAGGAAAATCAGTTCAGGATTATTATTATTATTATTATTATTATTATTATTATTATTATTATTATTATTTATATAGCACCATCAATGTACATGGTGCTGTACAGATTACACAGTAAATAGCAAGACCCTGCCGCATAGGCTTACAGTCTAATAAAGTTGTAGTAAACAATAAGGAGGGAAAGAGAATGCAAACAGGCACAGGGAAGTGTAAACAGGCACCGGGTGGGGTGAAGCTGCCAGTATAGGGTCAGAACAAACTCAATATTTAAAAGCTATAGGGAAAAGAAAAGTTTTTAGCTGAGTTTTAAAAGCTGTGATTGAGTTTGTAGTTCTCAAGTGTTCTGGAAGAGCTTTCTAGGCGTAAGGGGCAGCAGAAGAAAAAGGACGAAGCCGAGTAAGGGAAGTAGAGGCCCTTGGGCAGGCGAGAAGCATGGCATCAGAGGAGCGGAGAGCACGAGCGGGGCAATAGTGTGAGATGAGAGAGGAGAGATAGGCAGGAGCTAGACCGTGAAAAGCTTTGAAGGTCAACAGGAGAAATTTATATTGGATTCTGGAGTGAATTGGAAGCCAATGAAGAGATTTCAGAAGTGGAGTGACATGGTCAGAGCGGCGGGCCAAGAAGATGATCTTGGCGGCAGAGTGGTGGACAGAGACCAGCGGACTGATGTGAGACGAAGGAAGGCCAGAGAGAAGAAGGTTGCAGTAGTCCAACCGAGAGATAACCAGTACGTGAACAAGAGTCTTGGCAGAAGAGACAGACAAAAATGGTCGAATCCTGGCAATATTATACAGGAAGGAACAACAGGATTTAGCTACTGCCTCAATATGAGGAATAAAGGAGAGCGAGGAATCAAATATAAAGCCAAGACTACGAGCTTCCTTGACCGGAGTAAGTGTGACATCGTTGACAGTAAGAGAGAATGAGAGGTGAGGAGAAGGTTTAGGAGGAAAAACAAGCAGTTCAGTTTTTGCCATATTAAGTTTCAAACGACGATGAAGCTTGAGAACTGCAGTGGCGCATGGATTTATGGTGCAAAGTGTGCATGTAGGGGGGTGGTAGTAGTAGTGAAAGCGGATCCACGTAAATTTTAATAGAGCAGCTGAATTTCATGGTGGGCAGAGCTGTAAAATGAAAACTTGCCAGATGAGTTGGTGGCAATTCTACTTACTGCATGCTCCTGATTTCCTCTGGGAGAAACATGACAGCAGCTCCTAGCGAGTTGAAGCCAAGATGCCCTGTGCAGTCTGCATCTCTGTCTCTCTCTCTGTCTCTCTGTCTCTCTCTCTCTCTCTGTGTGTGTGTGTGTGTGTGTGTGTGTGTGTGTGTGTGTGTGTGTTGGAGAAACAAATGGGGAAAGTAAAAACAAAAACGAAACAATTACAGGTCAGAAAGCTTTCTTTTTGTGAGACACCCCATGGAGCTTTTTTAAATGTAATGTACACCTTATTTAATGGAGTTTTAGGGCAGGGTCCTCCCATTCCCACCCTGCATTACTACAGAAATGCATATGTTTTACATGCTGCATGCAGGAAACACGGCTGAAGGGACCTGTCTGGATATTGGTAAAGGGCTGGGTTGCTAGCAGCTCCAAGGCATCTCCCTCCTAAGCGCATTTCCAAAACGGGAGAGGTGGGGGAGTGGAAAAAAATTGCTCACGCTCTCTCTGATGCCAAAGAAAATTTGCCTCATGGAATGGAAATTCCAAAGCAATTCAGAGGATGGCCAAGCAAGAGGAAACAGAAAAGAGGCAGTTTCTGTGATACATCCAAGATGGAGCAAACAGTGTATAGTAGTTACAACGCTCCAAGCCTACTGCATTCTAGTAGAAGCCTTTAGCCAAAAATTCAGCTGGTTATTTCAAACCAGTATAAGATTGATTAATTCCTCTATTTGTCCTTCCGCCCATTCACACACCTAGTTTTCTTTTCTTTCTGCCATTCTGTGCAGGCGTAAGGCTGCCTTATCTCCTAGCCAAGGATAGGAGATTAGGAATGCCTCATAGAAATTTGACCCGCTAAGGTAAACACCTTTTTAGACTTCCATTGTGGGCTGGGAAGCTTGCTAGGGGTGGCAAAGTTGGGGGGAAGGGTTAAGTGATGTTGCACATGTTTGTATGTTGTCCATAGCTGCGCCACTGTCAAGCATGCTATCTGCAAAGATGCTTACAAGAATGGAAGCATGCATCTTACGCCTATGCCCATCCACTGACAGGCATGTGCTGCAGAGTTAAAATGCAGACCCCTTACATGCATGCATACGCATATTGACATTGAAATACTGGAGAACATGGAAAGGGGACTGAACGCCCTGAAGAACTCTACCACATGGGTATACCCTCTAACAACCCTCTAAACAGGTAGGGCAAGTGTCTTAACAAACAAAGATACAGAAACAGAGACTTGGAGCACAATTCTATGCCTGCCTATATAGCTTATTTATTTATTTATTACATTTCTATACCGCCCAATAGCTGGAGCTCTCTGGGCGGTTCACAAAAATTAAAAACATTCAAAGTATAAAACAACAGTATAAAACCACAATATAAAATACAATATAAAAGCTCAACCAGATAAAAACAGCAGCAATGCAAAATTACAAATTTAAAACACCAAGTTAAAATTTATTTATAGACTGTTAAAATGCCGGGAGAATAAAAAGGTCTTCACCTGGCGTCTAAAAGCATATAATGTAGGTGCCAAACGAACCTCCTTAGGGAGCTCATTCTACAGCCGGGGTGCCACAGCAGAGAAGGCCCTCCTCCTGGTAGCCACCTGCCTCACTTCCTTTGGCAGGGGCTCACGGAGAAGGGCCCCTGTAGATGATCTTAAGGTCCGGGCAGGTACATATGGGAGGAGGCGTTCCTTCAAATAACCTGGCCCCAAGCCGTTTAGGGCTTTAAATGTCAATACCAGCACTTTGAATCGGCCCGGACCTGGACTGGCACCCAATGAAGCTGGAAAAGGACAGCCGTGATGTGGTCTGTGTATATTTATTGTTTTACGTTGTTCCGATTTTATCTGTACGCCGCCCTGAGATGCTAGTGATATAGTAAAATGTTTTACTAAATGAATGAATGAATGAATGAATCTATGAATGTTTAGACAGAAAAAAATCCTATATAACTGACTGGGGATGCTGGGAGTTGTAGGACTTTTTTCTGTCTTAACATGCGTAGGATTGTGCCCTTAATGAATAGGGATTATTGGAACACATCTTTTTCTTTTCTTTACTATTACATATTTAGTGGTCCCCATTTAGATATTATTATTTTTTGCCTTTGCCATCTTACATGATCTCTGCCAAGGCATGTTATGATGGTTTGGGATCTACATGCAGATGACACAACATGACAAAGCTTTCCTGTCAATGTACAGTGGCTTTATTACATCTGCCTCTTTTTTTTTTGCTTAATCAGATTATAGATTTATATGTGGTTAATGCATTTTCTTGCCTCAACTTTTCGGTAAAATGTAAGAGTGTGCAGCAGCTCCAGCAGCCCTGAGGCTGCATTACTGTCCATACTAAATCTATAGTGTGTTCCATTACCAAGACTTAAGTAACTATGGGGGGACCATGTGTGATTACTGCCACATCTGTACGCTCCCTTTGCTGGGAGGAAAGTAACTGCTCTTGGATAGTCTCTGTCAACTTTTAATTCTGCCCCCTTGGCTGTGTGCAAGAGTATAAACGTGAACAGAAATATAAGAAAGGATAAAGTATATGAATCCCACGAGTGTGATCTGGTGTTGAGCATCAGTCCGCTCTCGACTTCTTTGTTGGATTCTTTCCAGTTTACATCAGGCTGAAGCGAAGAGAGAGAGAGAGAGAGAGAGGCTCATAGGATGCCTTGTCACAATCTGTTATGAATACAGATATCCAGGCACAAGCAGCATAAGAAATGGTGGCATTAAAATGATGGATCCTCTCAATGAGAGGAATTGGGAGGCTGGCTGACTTCTAATTAACGTAGCATTGCAGGCCAGGAAGGTGCCTGAAGTGCATCAGTCCAACTCACTTAGATGAAGTCCCTGCTCATAATGGTTATGGTTTGTATTTCAGGAGCTCTGCCCAAAGAGGCAGTTTGCATCTTCTCTCCCCCTCTCTTTTTAGAGGCAGAATCATTCCTGCCTGCCTTTAGTTTCAAAGAGATGCGTTGGGGAGGGAGAGGACATCTGGCTGAGAAGATGGTCTGCAGGAACATGACATAGTTGAAACTAAGCAGGTTTGGCTTTGCAAACTGCCTGGATGGGAGACAGCCTGGGAACCATATGGGTGTACACCACGCTGAACTCTCTGAAGGAAGAGCGGGGCATTCGTCTGCTGAAATAATCAGGAAGAGGACAGAGAGAGGGAAGAAGTTCATCATGGATGTAGTAACGCAATGCACAGTGCTGCTTTCTCTGTCCCTCCACTCTGAATTGTGGGTTAGTAAGGAGCTACAATGACTATCTGGCATTAGTGACCTTTTTAACTCAGAGGTGGTTGGCCAGCCTTTAATGTGAGTGTGCCATAAGCCATGTCTAAACTGTGAGATATTGCAGTGTGGTGTAGTGGCTAGAGTGTCAGACTGGGAGTCGGGAGATCTGGGTTCTAGTCCCCACTCGGCCATGGAAACCCACTGGGTGACTTTGGGCCACTCACAGACTCTCAGCCCAACCCACTTCACAGGGTTGTTGTTGTGAGGATAAAATAGAGAGGAGGAAGATTATGTACACCACCTTGGGTTCTTTGGATGAAAAAAGAGTGGGATATAAATGCAATAATACATACATACATACATACATACATTGTGGTCAGTCCCCTTCTAGCTGCAAATTGGCCACAAAGGCCAAGACAAACCCCCAAACATTCTGTCCATATGCTCATACTGGACAAGCTGAAATATATCCATGAAAGCAGGACTCATGCAAGTCATCACTTGATGTTGGCAATCGTCAAATAATGGTCAATGGCTTACATCCTGAAATAGGTTAACTTAATGAAGTTCACAGAATGAGAGTTTCCCAACCCCTCATCTCCTTGCCCTGTTTGGAGGGTCAGGAGACCCTCATGAACAATGCGGGATTGTGGGGGCTGCCAAGGGATGGAGGAATCACGCAAAATCACATTTGCATCTTAAAGTAATTTTAGTAAAGGAACTTCACAGAAGGACAGTTTCGTCTTCCTTCCTTTCCACAGCAGCCCCCCTCCACCATGTTATTCTGGAGGGGGCCCTGACTATCTGGAGGAGCTTTTGGGGGTGGGGAACACAGGTAGTTGCAACAGGGAGGAGGGGAGGAAGCTAACTTGTCCTTAGACCCAAGCTAATAGTTGCGCTGTGGGTGCCATTTGTTCTCATACAATAAAATGTAAATCATTGTCAATTTCATTTGATATGTACAGTTTTTCTGGTTAAGTTTAGAGCTACTTGAGTGCATCAAAGTAGGAGCAACAAGCAACTTTTCTTTCAAATGAGAAAATAGGAAGTCTGCTTTTATTTTGCTGAAGTGAAAATTAACTTAGATGGGTGGCTAATCTTATTGACTGCATTAATTTCACTGCTGCTTAGCCGCTCTTTGGAGATTTGCATAATGGATGAGATATAGATGTTCCAGCCTGCACAACAGCAAGAGTTTATTCCAGTTCAGTGTGTATAACTAGTGTGTTGTTTTAATAACATGATTGCTACAAATAGAAAAGATATCAGAGCAATGTGCATGTAATTTTGGGAATTGGAGCATGAGATGTCACGAGCTGCTTTTTGTAAAAGAGATCATCACTTCGGTTTAATTTGTTAATTCGTGTGCAACTTTGTGAGGGATGAAAAGTGGCCTAGAGATCAGGACAACCTCTTGAACAGCAAAGGTTTTAAATAGTGCGTTATGGTGCTTCATCATAAAATGCAGCATTCATTTTGGAATTGATTAATACAAGATGCAGTGATGGCTGCTAGCTTGAATGATTAAAAACAACAACCCCAAAACTGATTATATGAATTCATAGAAGGCATAGGCCAACTTTTCCCAACCAGATGCTCTCCAGATGTGTTGGACTACAACAACTACTACTACCACCAGCAGCCACCAACATGGCTGGGGATGCTGGGAGTTGTAGTCCAACACATCTGGAGGGGACCAAGTTGGGGTTGGCTAAGGACACGGAATAACGGGCTCAAGTTAAAGGAAGCCAGATTCTGGCTGGACATCAGGAAAAACTTCCTGACTGTTAGAGCAGTGCGACGGTGGAATCAGCTACCTAGGTTGGTTGTGGGCTCTCCCACACTAGAGGCATTCAAGAGGCAGCTGGACAACCATCTGTCAGGGATGCTGTAGGGTGGATTCCTGCATTGAGCAGGGGGTTGGACTCGATGGCCTTGTAGGCCCCTTCCAACTCTGCTATTCTATGATTCTAAGGCTTATCAATAGGAATTGGACATTATTGTTAAATGGCAATATAGTGGTGAAGTGGGGACAAACCAGCATCACTATTATGCCTTCGTTCTGAGTAACCAAAAGCATCTTGGCTGGCTGCTGTTGGAGACAAATACTGGGAGAGATGGACCTTGGGCACGTTGACTCAATTTATGGATGCTTGGGATCCATGACGTTTTGCTGTTTTTCCCCTCTCCCCTCATTTGAGATCACATGAAATTATTCTCGGGCTGTACCCATGTCTCTGATTATTACCAAGATATAAAACTAACCACAACAAACACTGTTAAGAATGTTGCAGTCATTCAGTGATGAGCATACATCTGTGAAACAGCCATGGTTTAAGAATGGTACCATTGTAAACCTTAGCCATGGTTAAGGCTGGTGGCAGATGCAGTCACGGGAGATTTGTGCTGGAGAAGGCAAAGGCAAGAGGAAGAGATCACATGATCCTGGGACCTGCTCCTGATCCCATTGTAAAGGAACGTCTGCTCTGGCCCTTTCTACACCTAAGGGTTATCCCAGGAAAATAGAGGGATCATCCCTGCCTGCTCCCGGGATCCCCTGTGTGTCATTTGGATGCACAGGGATGATCCCGGGTGGGGGGGGGGGGGGAAGGCAGGTGTAGAAACAGCCTCAGTTGCATTTAAAATTAGACATATGTTGCTGTGGGATAAGTAACCACTCACTGAATTGAATTTATTCAACATTTTTGAAATGAATCACTGAAAAGATAAATGATGGAAGTCAAAGTTGCACAATCATTTCTTAATAGCTAGTGATTTATTATTCCTGCCATGGAACAGTGGGTAGAATGGCTGTTCTTTGCTATAATTCAGAATGGTGCTGAATTTATTGAAGTGTTCTTGCTAGATTTGAACTATGTCTCTCTTTCCTGTACTTTTGTGGGAATCTAGCGTGGCCCATGATTACCTGGAGCAAAGTAATGGGAACCAGGAGATATAGCTTAAGGGCCTAAGAGCATTGGGTTGCCTTCTTCGCAGCACAATAAAATCTCTAACAAGGTCATCACTAGTCAACACCACACACACACACACATGGAATAGTGGCAGCCAACGTTTCCAGTCCATGGGGATAACACATCACTATATTCAAGCTTCTCTCACACAATGGATATGAAAGATAAGCTAGAACTATTATGGCCAAGATGGGCAAAAGTAAAAGATTTGCGGTCACTAATTATGGAGAAGGACGATAGCCTAGTGATAGAGCATGTGCAGAAGGACCCAGGTTCAGTCCCTAACAATTCCACTTAAATGGGTCTCTGGCTGGGAAAGACCTCTGCCTAAGACATGGAAGGCAACTGCCAATCCAGATTGGCTAGAGGATCCAGTGGTTTGAATCAGTGTAGGGTGGTTTCATATGTTCAGAGTATATTGTTTTCCTTATATGGAAGTGAGAGTATAGATATCTATCAATGACATTTTCAGGAAGGCTTTGGAATAGCTAGTCACCATACATCAGCCTTCCCCAGCTAGGTACCCTCCAGGTGTTTTGGACTACAAGTCTCATCACTCCTGACCATTGCCCATGATGGCTAGGGCTGATGGGAGTTGAAGTCCAAAACACTTGACGGGTACCAGGTTGGGGAAGGCTGCCATACTATGACTGAGAATGTGATGCTTCACAGTGTTTTGTCAGGTCTTCATGCCAGGTATTCTGCTCTCAAATACACTAACGAGGGTTTACAAACGCAGCAGGGAGCAATTCATTAATGGTGCTTCTGGAGTTCATCAAAGGCACTCAGCATGAGAGAAAAAACACCTTGATCCACTTTAGGGGAGGGCGCTCTTCCTCCAAAGTGGCTTGACGTGCTTCTGTCAAGCACCTCTTACTTTTAAAAATATAGTTTCTTAAAGTCTTTGGTTTCCCCGTATGAAGAAACCTACAGCCAAAGGGCTCTTCTTTTAGGTCTTTCTTACTGAATTACGCTCACAACTGCTTCATTCAGTCGTTGCCGACTTTTCGTATTTCTTAGAATTCCTTGCCCTAGTGGACATCACCTCTTTTCGTTGCTGTGCCCTTGGTCAATTTCCCTCTGGTTAGGAGTCACGGGGGCAACTGTAAAAGCCAGCTCTGGAGCTTATTTTTACAATGGTGGTAAACTGGCTACCTGCCAATCTACTGGACCAAGAGTCTGTTTTCAATGAAAAGCAACATTGTTCAGTTTTGTTTTATTTGTTTGTTTTAAAGCAAGCAGTTTCTCAGAGTAGGTCTTGAAGGGCTATTGGATGCCTTTCTTGGTGACTTGTTCCTTTTTAATTCATCAATTGGTTCTAACATGTTTTCCAACTTGGTTTGACAAAGCTCTTCAGATGGTTCGGGTACAGGTTGGTCTCCTGCAGTGATGCTAAAGGTTTACTCCGCTTTCCTGGAATTTTTCTCTCTTCGGGATCTTTTCCAACTAGCAGTTCCATAATGTTTATGCATTTCGATCCAAAAAAACATGAGTGGGGATCTTCTGCTTGTGCAGCTGGGCTTGTGTCACTGTCTTTGGCAACTCCTGAAGCCCCACTTGACCCTGCGGAATAGTGAGTGATAGAATGCATGGGGCTGTAATTAGGGGGCGGTGCTCAACAGAAAACGGTATGCTACAGAGCTAATCTTCGATTACAACTGGAAATGATCGTCTGTGAGTGAGAAGGGTCCTCTGTGGCTTTCAGATGCATAAGCAAGAAACGCACCAACATTTCTGTGTTGCCGATGTGTTTACAAGTACTATCCGTTCAGTTTTTATCACATGGTCTGTGATATGTATGAGGATTCCTAGGAGAGGCAGCTGAAAGTACAGGCAACAGGGAAATTCAGTGGGAATTGGGGGGGGGCAGGGCTCCCCCATGGCCCAGGAAAAGCCCCCAATTATGGCCTCTGTGGTGGTGCCTGGGACCGCAGTGGTTCCTGCTGGAAAAGTAGTAAAGATCAGTGGTTTATAGAGATGTCCAGATGCAGCCGATGCATCTTTGTTGCACATCTCACCTGTTCCTGATTTTCTCTCTGGCTCACTTAAAAGCAAGACTTAAAAAAAAAAAAAAACCAAGAATATATGGGTTTTTTTTCCATGCATGTGTCTTTCTTCAAGATATTCTCCAGCTCTTGGCTCATCACCAACACAGTAGAGTTCCTGCAAACTGTTTATCCTAGTCTCTGTGGCTATATGTTTTCTGTGGCTATCTGCTTTCCAATATCCTATCCACTCTTATCTTTTGAACACCAGTTTATTTATTTACAATATTTATTGGCTGCCTTTCTGGGCAGAAGCCTTCCCAAGGTGGCCTATAGCAATGCAATATATAAAAACAGTTAAAATGTTAAACGCGATAAAAACATGAACACAGTAAAATGGCAATAGAAAAACAAAAATAAAACCAGCAACAACAGCAGTCATGTCAAGAGAAGACCAGGGTAAAATAATATATTTTCAAGGCCTTCTTAAAAGCCTGCAGTGGCGGGGCATGGCGGACCTCCAGTGGTAACTTGTTCTAAAGATATGGGACCACCATGGAGAATGCCTTCTCACAGGTGGTCCCCCATCTCACTGCTTTTAGGGATACATAAAGAGCAGACACAGTATGTCAGATCTGGTAATGTGTTTTCAGAAACAACGCCACATTATTGATTATATAGCCAAAAGTGAACCGCCCAGAGAGCTTCGGCTATTGGGCGGTATAAAAATGTAATAAATAAAGAAATAAATAAACAAACCATGGATGTCCTACCTGTGAAGCTTTAACCTTTCCCAGCTTGTGGCCTACCCTTCACGCAGGGCCCGTGGGGCCCATTTTTGTCTTGGTGGGCTGCAAGTTGTGTAAACCTGCTTTGCCTCCGGTTTTGGTCGTTCTTCCTGATGAGATGGGAGAGGGAGATGGCACCCACCTGATTTTGTCATTTTAAAAAACTGATGAATTATATTCAAGCTGCATCCCTTCAGTGCATAACAGGTTGGTTGCCTTTCGCAGTGGGCTCCAAGAGTGAAGAAAATGAAATCCTTCGACAAATTTCAGTCCAAACCTGATGTATCATGTAGGAACCAGACCTTTCCACTGCATTCCCCTTTCTCAGTACTGCAGCAAAAGGGCAGGACCTCTCTTCTGAGAAATATGCTTTGGGACAACAAAGTGGGGGAGAAAAAGCCGCAGATATAGTAGCAAAATGTAAATGTGTTAAATGGCACATGAACCAGTTGGGCTCCAGTGATTTATTACTTGGGGAAAAAATGTCAAAGGCTCTGGTTAGCTTGCTTCTTCTTCTTCTCTTTTTTTCGTCTAATGAGCGCACCGCCGTCAGTGGGGGGAAATGGTTAAAGTATATCAGCTGTAAATTGGCGCAAAGCACTAAAAGGGACATTAGCCTCTAATCAGATTCCAACAGTTCATTAAACCTGCCGGTTTGAGAACGGCTCTTTGTCTCCCCTTCCTCTGCCCTCCTCCTTGCCTGCCTGCCTGCCTTTCTGTGGGAGGCAGTCCCTTTCTCCAGTCGGGCAAGGCCTCCTCAGGGATGTGATCTAAAGTTGGCTCATCCTTCTTTCGTTATCTGCTAAGCAGCCTGAGGCAGGCCTGCACAGCTGGCGAGCCACCAAGCTGAACGCAGCCCATCGGCCATGTGTGGCAGCCGATTGGGGGCTCGATCAGCCTCCTGCTTTTGCTGCCTGCCCGGAACCACACAGAGAGGGACGGTGGCATGCACCTGGCAGGCCGCAATGGACGGGCGGCCTGTGGCTTGGCGGCTCGCGTCGGGCAGGCTTGGCCTATGGGGCGTGTTAAGGTAGCGTTTGCCGAACCTTGCAATAATGATCAGACTTGGCTTTTTAGAACTCGCAAAAGAAGACTTTGTGCTGCTCAGTTGAATGAAAGGCTTGGAGTGTGGCTGAAATGAGAGCCTAGCTGGCTCCTTCTTTTCGGCTCCACCCTACCTAGGCTGACGGCCAAACCACTGATGCTGGGTGACACCCTAGGATGTGAAATCCAGGCCTGATAAGCAAACATTCTTTCTGGGAAGAGGGCTAAACATGGAATCATCCCCCCTCCCCCGCATGTTTTGGCATCTTATTTGAGCACTCCTGATCATTTGTTGGTGTGTGTGTGTGTCTGTATCCATCATTTTGAAAACTAAGGTTGGTTTATTGAATTGACTAGAGAATTGAAAGAAAATGAATCAAACACACATTTCCTATTAATTTCCCTTGTTATTCCTTATTTTAAGGGTGGTTTTGCCTCCAAACAATGAATCACCACTCTTGTTTCTTAGTTATGTCAGTTACATCTGGAGCTACATGTGTTGTACTTAAAAAAAAAAAAAAAACACACAAATTCTACACCCTGGCAGTCCAAATCCGATGCCAAGAAAAGCTGGATTTTGCACCCTGTGCAAATTATGCAAATTAAACAAATTTGCATAATTTATTCCGCAGAGTTCTATTTATGGAGCTCTGCAAGGCATTGAAACTCTGTCCGAAACCACGGGAAATCTATTTCAGTGACTTTTCTGGCTTCTCGGACTTCAGCAGCAGCTTCAGATTTTGAGGCACTTCTTTGCAATCATGATGGTTAGAAACTTTTTTTTTTTTAAGATGTTGAGGAAGCTGAATTCTGTACCCAGTAACACATTTGCACTTCCACCTAGAATCATGACACACAACCCTTATTGTACTGTTCTTAAGTAAACCAGTGCCTGTTCTTGACTGGAACCATATTGATAATTCACAAATGCATTCTAGCTTATTTAAACTTGATCGGTGGGTGAATGGTTCAGCTTTCATTTATTTCTTAACTCAAAATGTATTGAATTAGTTGACAGCCTTCGCTATCTCATAGTTCATTATTTATTTATTTATTATTTATTACATTTCTATCCCGCCTTTTTTCCTCCAAGGAACCCAAGGCGGCGTACATAATCCTCCTCCTCTCCATGTTATCCTCACAACAACAACCCTGTGAGGTGGGTTGGGCTGAGAGTCTGTGACTGGCCCAAAGTCACCCAGTGGGTTTCCATGGCTGAGTGGGGACTAGAACCTGGATCTCCTGACTCCCAGTCCAACACCTTAGCCACTACACCACACTGGCTCTCTTAATCAACCAAGCAACCCCTTAACCAACCAACCAAAGCTCACCTTTGCTTTTCTTGTTCTCTTCAAGGATATTAACACGTTGGAAAACAGAATGTTAATGCTTGATGGGATGCCTGCAGTCAGAGTCAAAACAGAGCTGCTGGAATCAGAACAAGGGGTAAGTGCAAGGCTCCTGCTTCTTGGCTTTCCCCAACTACCCTTCATTTTGGCTCAATCGCATGGTTGGTAAACCTTTTACAGGCTTCCCTTCCCACTGTGTTGTCTCCCAACTCTGTTGTCAAAGGAGTGTTTTTTGTATAGTGCTTAACAAAACCGATAGTGACAACCATTGATGGTTACTCTTTGCGAGGGCCCTCTCCGGAATGACCCATCCAGTACATTCCTCACCTCCTCCAGTCCATTTGACCATGAACAGAAAGACCTTGCTTGTTAGCTGGAAGCATTTTTATTTATTTATTTATTTATTTATTACATTTTTATACCGCCCAATAGCCGAAGCTCTCTGGGCATCAGCAGCACGTGTTAAAAGCACTCTAGTCCTGGTTTGGGGATCCAGTGGCCCACAGGCTGCATACAGTTCCACGCTACCCTTGGCATCATCCAAGCATGATGGGATTTGTAATCCAACACATCTGGAGGACCCCAGGTTGGGGAAGGCCATCTTAGATTGCGAGCTCTAGCGATGCTTAGTTGGAGAAATAAGCCGTGAATATCAGTGCAGTTGAAGGATAGGTAGTAATGAAGTGATCCTAATGATGATTACCATAGCAGCACAAAATCTCCTTAAGGGAGGCTCGAAGTTCTTCATCAGTGCAAGCTTCACTTAGTTCAGTGATTTGATTTAATATGACGACCTTGCTGCTGCAGGAAGGCAGCTCGAGAACTAAAATCATACTATGACACAGGGAAGATCTAGAAAATGGTTGCGGAGAACGCTACTGCACAAGAAGCCGTGTTGCTTCAGAGCACTTCCATTCAGGTTTCAGGTTTCTCAGGGCTAGGTGGCCAGAAGCCCTTGAAGCAGTGAGAAGGGTGCAGGGCCGGCCCTATGATTAGGCAAAGTGAGGCAGTCACCTCAGGTGGCCGATGCGGGGAGTGACAGCCTGGTGCTGGAGCTGTGGATCATGCGGCCTGCCCTGTACCTCCTAAGCTAGCCATTTGCCCTCAAGTGTGGTGGAGGATGCCAGTGTTGAAGAAAGATTAAACTGCCAGTCCAATCAGCTTTTGTAAATGGAATGGGAAATCGTCTCAGGCAGCAAAATGGACAAGGTGGGAACAAAATCTGATGCCAGCAAGAAAAGCTCTTAACAGTCCCAGTAAACACAGCAGGCCTAAACAGTAGAATGGGAAAAGCTGAAGGGAGATCCTGTCATGTTTATGAGTCCACCAGAAAGGAAGAGACATTAGGGCAGTTAAAATGGCTGGAAATGCTTGGTTATTAGCTATGGCGGCATGAGTGGGGGATCTCACTAATACCTGAAGTCATCCAAATAAAATGATTGGTAGAAGGTTCAGGACGGACAAGTGTTTCCTGCCCCCACCCCCACGATGCCTAATTAACTTGTGGAACTCGGTGCCACAAGATTAAAGCTTAGGTGGGTTGCCTTCATTGTTACTTGCATGTAAGTTAGTCGGAAGCATCTGGTTGACCCATTATTACAGAATGCTGGATTTCAGTGGACATTTGTTCTCATCTAGCAGTTTGGTCAGATGCAATAACCAAAATGTTAGTAGGAAGTAAAGTGTGCTGTTTTGCCTTATTATTCCAGAAATGTTTATGAATGTACAAGAACCCAAGATCAGTCATTGTGCTTCCCACAAGGATGTAGGATTCTTGGAGAGATTTCTATTTTTTTAAAAAAAATATCATGAATATTCTTCAGCATTATTAAAGCTCATGGACATCTTGATCAACATCTTTAGATTCTATTTATTTATTATTTATTAAAAGTATTTATATACTGTTTTCTGCCCACCATGGCCCTCAACGCAATGTAAAATGAAATCCAATAAAATTGCAACATAAAAACTAAAAATACCAAAACCAAATATTCTTTAAAAGCAAGCTGCATACAATTTTAAAAGCCAAAGGCCCAGCAAAGCAATACAGTTTTTACTACTTCTCTAAAACTCATTATGCATGGAGCCAGCCTGACACACACACACTCCTGGTAGGGACTTCCACAGTTGAGGTGCTGTTACAGAGAAAACCCTGTTCCATGTACCCACCAGCCTAACATCTCTTGTTGGTGGGATGTGCAACAGGGCCTGTGATGAAGAGATTAAATTAAGGACAGGCTCATATGGGAAGAGGCAGTTCTTCAGATATCATGGCTCAAGCTGTTCAGGGCTTTATGGGTCAAACCCAGCATCTTGGATTGGACTCAGGGCTTATCTACACCAAGCAGGATATTCCACTATGAAAGTGGTATGAAAGCGGTATATAAAAGGCAGGAGCTACACTACTGCTTTATAGCAGTATTGAAGTCCACCGACAACTGTTGGGGCCCATTGACACATACCATATACCGCTTTCATACCACTTTCATAGTGTTATATCCTGCTTGGTGTAGAGGTGACATGGGCCCCAACAGCTGTCAGTGCACTTCAGTACCACTATAAAGCAGTAGTGTGGCTTCTGCCTTTTATATACTGCTTTCATATCGCTTTCATAGTGGAATATCCTACCTGGTGGAGATGAGCCCTCAGAAACAAACTGGAAGCCACTACACTTGGTTCAAGACCAGTCATATATGGTCTTTAAAGCACCAGCCAGTCGGGCTGCTGCGTTTTGCACTATTTTTTTCAGACACTTTTCAAGGGCAGCCCTGTGTAGAGTACATTACAGTAGTCCAAACAAGAGGTAATCAAGGCATACATCACTAGGGTCAGATCCATCTTTCCTAGGAAGGGGTAACTGCCGCACCAGCCAAAGCTGGTCAAAGGCACTCCCGATCACAGCAGCCACTTGACAACTCTGGGTCCATTGGTGCTTCTACTTTCATTTGTAATGACAGATGTAGCGAATGTGTTGGCTGATGCTTGCAGAATCTTTTGTTGTTCGTTGCCTGTGCTTGTTTATAATGCTTCAGATAGAACTTACATCTGTAGCCTGAGCAAACTTCCAATGCAAAACCAACGATGAGTATTGTGACACTGTAAAGATTAATAAAATGTATTGCGGCATGGTTTTTTAGCAGTGGTGAGGGCCAGGGCCAGTTTAGGTTTAGGCATTATCTCCAGCCTAGGATACCTAATGAGACGTTCAGAGGTCCACAAATTATATCTGGACGGAGTAACCAAAAATGATTTCTTAGCTGCCAAGAATATAGTAACTGTACCTCTGAATACATAAAAGTACTTTCCACCAGGCTTCCTCCCTATGCCTTTTTTGAATAAAAATAGTTCATGCAGAATCTTTGATCACCTTTTGTAAAATTCTAGGACGCTTTTTTTTTTTTGGCACCTCTTGTAAAATGTTCCACAACCTGCAGTAAACATATTGGATGGTTGTGGGGCAGATATTGTTACTTTATGTTCCATGGAATGCCAGTCAAGTAAAAATGATAATATGCTTCCTCTGGTAAAGAAAAAGAGGTAAATAATCTTGTTTGCATGTTAAATTCTTCCCTTTTAGTTTTT
Organism: Elgaria multicarinata webbii; assembly: GCF_023053635.1. Taxonomy (NCBI): domain Eukaryota; kingdom Metazoa; phylum Chordata; class Lepidosauria; order Squamata; family Anguidae; genus Elgaria; species Elgaria multicarinata. Next base: position 20,768,213 of record NC_086175.1, on the reverse strand, counting down.
GATCCTTCTTTGTTATGTTTTAAAGCAATGTTTGTTGGTTCCGGGCTCTTTTTGTTTGTTTTTTGCTTTTGAGGTGCCTTTTGTAAACGATGTTGCTTTTCTCATTCCTGCTGGGAAGGACTGAAAGACTGATATTCCTTTTAAGCATTATTGGCGCTTTTGTTGCCTCCTTTGCGGAGATGATTGCTCACATCAGTTATCTTTCAGAGTTCTCTTTCTGCCGGGTGTTGTCGTCTTTATTTCATGCTTGGAGGAGAAGTTGTTAAGCTATTATTTAGAGATGCTTGCATTTCCATCTGTGACACTGGGCTCATCGACACCAAGCAGATATTCCACTATGGAAGTGGTATGAAAGCAGTATATAAAAGGCAGGAGCCACACTACTGCTTTATAGTGGTATTGAAGTGCACTGACAACTGTTGGGGCCCACTAACACATACCGTATACCACTTTCATAGTGCTATATCCTGCTCAGTGTAGATGTCTCATGGGCCCTAACAGTTGTCAGTGCACTTCATTACCACTATAAGGCAGTAGCGTAGATCCTGCAGTGCACTACAATATCACTATACAGTAGTGTGGCTCCTGCCTTTTATATACTGCTTTCATAGTGGAAAATCCTGGTTGGTGTAGATGAGCCCACCATGTGCCTTGGTACTACAGCAGAACATCATTATCACACATATCGTAGGGCTGAACATTTTGCAGGCATACAAGACTTGTGTCTGAATGGCGTTCTTGCGTTTCATTAGAGAGGAGCATGGATGAAGCACACTGTAGCACTCCTGGTTCAATCTCAATGATTTTAAGTATCATGCTCTTTTATTCACGTAGAAAAATCATCACAAAGCCCTTGTGTGAGGTTACCAGGCTTGCCAAATGACACACAGTATTAGTAAGCTCATCACCCTGTGCCATACCAGAAGCCTCCAGGCACCTTTAAGGCAGCCTGGGAATGTATCTGGCTGGACCAGACCTGGAACCACCAGAAATGGATGGTTCCTGGTTTCAGTTCAGAAATCAATCAGTCCTAAACAGAACATAGGAATCTATACTGATAAAGAGAAAAATTGATGCCACCCCTAAAGTCTCAGCACTTAAAGTTGCTGAGAAATTGCAAAGACAAACTTGCACATCTGTATAAGTATCTCTCATCCCAACATTGATGGATTGGGTAATAATTTGATACCTGAAAAAGCACCTTCTCCCCTATCAACCTGCCCGGTCACTGAGGTCATCTGAGGGAATGCTCATGGTGGTTCCACATGGATCTGTCGTCCAATTGGAGTCCATCAGACAAGACTTCAGCATGGTGGCCTCCTTCCTATGGAATTCCTTGCCTCTGGAGGTCAGGCAGGCACCAACTTCGTATTCCAAGTTTGTTTATTCAGTTGAAGCATTTATAAGCAGAACCTTCAACCAAAAATGATTTTAAGAATGGTGCACATTGAAATTTGAAATCAATACTATATGTAAACAGAAAAACATTAAACAGCATTACAATGATTGGGTTCAGACAACACAATAACCCAAATTCAAGGATTAAGTATGAGTTGAGTGTGGATTGTTATTGAAGCTTTGGTTGTTGTTGAAATGTGGGTTATTGTGTTGTGTGAACTCAGCTGTTAACTACAAACAACCCATGAAGGGAATCGATGATTTGTTGTTGGGTTGTGAACTGGGGTTGTTCATGGTTGTTATTGTGGCTGGGTTCAGACAACATGATAATCCGCAGTTCAACAACAACCCAACTTCAATCCATACCGAACCCTTGAGTGTGGGTTATCATCTTTTGTGACCCCATTCAATAACATTGAGAGGCTTAAAATGAGTTCCCCTACCTCTCCTTGTAACTTGCAATGGAGGGAACACATTATATAAAGGCACTGCATCATGCATGTTTCCACCTACACCCCAGCCAAGAATGTAAAGCAGGGGTGGGGGAACCCATGATGTGCTAAGACAATGTTACACTTTTATTAGTTATCTAACCAGGTCTATTATTTTACTGAAACTTTTTTAGCTTCCTAAATTGTTTTAAATTTTGTATGTTTACATTTTTATGTTGTACTCTAGGCCAAATTGTTATTATCTTTGAATTGTTGTGGACCACCTAGAGAGCTTTGACTATTGGGCAGTATAGAATAATAATAATAATAATAATAATAATAATAATAATAATAATAATAATAGTAGTAGTAGTAGTAGTAGTAGTAGTAGTCACTGCATGTTACAGGGAAAGGAGAATGAACATGACTCTGAGTTGCAGGAATGGATGGCAACCCTTGGACTGGTGTTGCCTGAGGTCATTAAAACAGTACAATCATTTGGGTGCTCAGCCATTTTGGGGGTTCTATTGCAAAATTACGAAGTATAAAATAATGGGTTATTGTGTGTGTGTGTGTGTGTGTGTGTGTGTGCGCACACGTGTGGGAGAGAGAGTGTTCTGGACAGACTTTTCCTTAAGAAATTCTTTGTTCTGTTTTGCTTTTTAAACTCCAATGTGAATGCAGTTCCAGGCTGCCTGTATGTTTAACAAGAGCAGCTCCGTTTTCCAAAGGGGCTGAAAGTGAATTATCACAAGAGGGTAGACACTTTCCATGTCTTAATGTTTCCACTGATCCTTCCCAGGAGCTGTAAAGGGTGTCCTCACAGGTGTTTGGTGTTGTGTTTCTCTTCCTCTTTTCTGTTGGGTATTGCTCCCACCTTCCCTCCAGCAGGGCCGTGGTCCATTCTTTTCTTTCTGCCCCCAGTACTTGGAGGTGCTGTTACCTCCTGTCCCTATAAAAATAATAATAATGGATGTCTTAGAAATGAAAGAAATTGTTCAGCTTCATATATATATATATCTTGCAGGTGGGGTTGTTTGATTTAATATGACTCTATTACTAAGCACAAAATGCATGTCTGGGGCTTGAGAGTTAATAATATCACATATAAACACACCGCTGAAAGTAATACCGGTCCTTGTGATGGGAAACCCCCACAGCAACAATGAGAGAGAGAAAGAAAGAGAGAGAGAGAGAGAGAGAATAGGAAATACTGCTATCCCTATCAGTCTAGTGTAGGCAGTTTTTTTTCTTGCAAGTGAAACGGCAAACTACAAACAGAACCTTCAAGATATATGTTAATCTCTAGGCTTTAAAATAAATTATTCAGAACTTGCCTCCGTGAAACTTGAGGTGTAATATTTCTGTTGCTTCTGTACAAACTGTTCAACTCTACTTTGGGAACAACATAATCTTGTTTGAAGAATGAGATGTATGTGGAAGGATCGCATCACTATAAAGAGCAAGTGTTTTCTCTCAAAACCAACTCGACCTGTTTGTAGTTCACAAAGTATCATTCAAAACTTTATAAGGAGTAACTGCTCATGGACTTTGGATTCCAGTTCTAAGGTGTTCCAGTAGCCCTTCCCCTTATTTTGTTTAACTTGTTTTGTAAATGTATATCCCACCTTTCCATGTATGGATGCCAAAGGCAGCTAAAAGTGTAATATAGGAAAACAATATAGGTCTAGTTTAAGTAATCAAAATTGCAACAAGTTAAAAGCAAGTCAAATGGCAGACACAACAGTCAATTTTTCAAGTGGCAGCAAATCATTTGGGCAGGGGGTGCCAGATCGTTCTCCCAGGGCCGAGGGTGTTAAAACTCTGGACAGACCACAGAAAAACCCATTAACTGTGTTTGAACCATCGTACCCTTGATACAAGGTGAGGTACACAAGATAGCCCCCTCTACTGATCTTAATGGATGGGCAGTCTCATACAAGAAGAGATTCAGCTACTCGTCCAGGGCTATGTAGAGCTCCATCACACCAGTGATTTATCGTACACTCGCCATGCCTGGAATGCAGTTTTGCAACCCGGTACTCACATGACGTCTTCCCTGGCCTGCGCTCATCTCACCACTTCCCCTCCATGTTTTGTTTCTTTTTGGAGTGGGGAAAGTCTGGATTATTTTCCCAAAGAGACTTTAATGCGCCCTTAAGCTTCCGTGTAGTGCTGTTCCCTCACTTTTTCCTTTGTTGGGGGCATGTGCTTTGAATTGAGTCTTGCTGATGAAAGGGTAGGGCAGGGCGGTTCTCCTCCTCCAGCACCCATGTTGGAATGAATGGACATTTTACTGCTCCAACCCCACCCTCCTTGCCCGCAGCTCCCTCATTCTTAAAGATAAAGAGATGAAACTTGGAACCTTGAGAGCTCTTAAGTAGATTTTTAGGCATGCCAAGTTTGAATCAGATTGGTTCATTGCTTGATTTTTTAAGGATTTTTTAAATTCCCCCCCTTGAACCTTTTCTGGATAGTCCACCAGTGCGAAAGTCCACCTGTTTGCAATTGTGAAGGATCTATTTTCTTTCCTTTGATCAAGCACAGCTGTGCATCTCCAGTTCTCTAGTTCCCCTACTCAAGAGTAAATCCCATTGATTTCAACTGCATTTACATCCAAGTCATACTAAAATCTGATGCATGCTTACCTTTGAGTAAACCCCATTGAACAGAGAGAGCCTTACTTCTAAGTAAACACATATAGAAGAACTGACTTTTAATACTGTGGTCACTCAGTGTTTTTTTTAAAAAGTCTAAAACAGCGAACTGGAAAAGAAGTGCTCTGCAACCCTATGCTTACTTTTGAGGTCTTACTTCCGTTTACTAAAAAATCAAAGGATGAACCGATCTGATTCAAACTGGGCTCCCTCCTGCTTCCTACAAACGGCCTCCCTTCCTTGGAGTTTGTTTAATATGATCTTAGGGGGAAGTATAGTGTGTTGTTTTACCGTAATTGCGCAGTTTCAGGCTGCTGTACTATTGTATTTGGCAGAAATAAAGAAATACATTTTTAAAATAAAAAATTAACTGCAGGGGAAAGAAGAACGTATGGAGTGGGGTGGGAGATTTTGCTGGCATAGTAGCGCTTCAGGGGAAAAGATTCATGAGCTGAAAGAGCGCAGCAATGCACAGACATGAAAGTGCCCAGCGCTCGACTCGCTAAGCAAACAGAGGGGGAAACCGCGGATAAAAACAGGGTAGAAAAAGTAAGTGTGATGGAGCTTGTAGTGGTTCTGTGACATCAGAGCAACTTCAGCAATGGCAAATTGTGGCATCACAACCTGCTGTGAAGCACCACTGTGCCCACAGTAGCTGAGCCAATTTCCTCAGGAGAAGCCCGGCAGGAAGAGAGGTCAAACAGGGAGAAGATGGCAAGACTGACAAAGCGAAAAAAGTAGGAGCGTGCAGGATAGTTAGGGGAGGTTCAGGGACACTTGCAACATGCTAATGTGTAAATTCATTGGCTGTTTACCTCTAAGGGCGGTGAAGATACTATAAACCCGCTGTTTGACGTTCACGTCTATATTTTATTGGTGGTGTCAAGTAGGCATGTGGGGAACACCCCAGAGAAATGTTGTTAGTCTTATCAAAACTTGTGGGGCTGCCTTAAAAATGTCTCAGTTATTTCACCTGAGGAGGAATCTCTGAATTGGCATCAAATCTTCCTCTAAGCAAAATCTTGTGACAACCTAGGCATGTTTGAAGCAACTGTCCCCCCTCTCCAAACATGTTTGACTTCCTTATTCTTTTACTGTATAACATTCTGAGTTGCTTTTTCTACCACTTTAAATAGCAGTGATGTACAATGCATCTTATAAAACCTATTTTGTCTCTGCTTGAAACCCCTCAGATGTTTTTCCTGAGCAGAAATTCTGACCTTCACTTCAGATTTACCTTTAGTCAAGATTTGGCTGGCTGGCTCCACTTAAACATTACCTCTTTTGCTGCAATTGTCCTTTCTCATCAAATACTGTTTCAAGACTGTTGATCTGGAGTGGGGTGCTTTTTTAAAAATGAAATTTACCAGAGGGAAGGCAAGTCCTATTGTATGAACAGAAATCAGCTTCCATGATGTCAGATGTCACTTGGAGAGCTTATTATTAATAAGCAGCATTAAAACGCCTGTATAAATAAATAAATGTTGCAGTTTTGCATCTCTGTACTAAATTTTGTACCTGGGAACATTGCAGGATTTCCCCCATTGTGTGTACACCTGTTTGCTGTTATGATTGTCATGTGTAATTTGGCTGCACAAGTTTTACAAATGATGCATGTGATGTGAATGACGAAGAGTAAAACATCTCCTTTCCCCAGTTCCTATGCCATTTTGTGGTGGCCCTTTTTAATTTAAAATTTGAAACAAATTCTTTGTACATAGTTTTGCTCTTTCACTGTGCCACAGAATGGCCAGAGAGTGGTGTGAGTGGTGGCGGTCATCTGATTTAATATACTGACCCAAAAGTGCAGGGCTTCCACTTCCACCGCACGCACCCCATCCCAAAGCCAACATCCCATCATTTGCGAACCTTATTTTAAGCGCCCGCACACACGGAAGGTTGTGCACTCCCACCAACGATGCTCTTTTCAAAATTGAGGGTAAATAACTAACTCAACAGGGCAGGAAGTGTGGTTGAAACTGATAAGAATTCCATGTAGTGTGTACAAAACGTTTCCTTCCCACCTAGAAGAGGTAGAGACGTAATATGACCAATTGTTTAATCATGCTTAAGCAATCAGAAATGGGCTGCAGGACTGTATGCTTCCTCTCCCAATCCCCTCCCCTCTGGAATGCGAATTCCCCTCTCTGGGCTTAAACACAGTTGAGTGTTCCATCAGCAAGAACATGGGCTGAAATTAGGACTAATTAGCTTTCGATTTCAGGTTCTGGATTAAATAGGAACCCGGATTAGCCGTAACAAGGATTAACATTGCCACTGACACAAAAGTTAACTGTCTATATGGCTTCTTTACCCCAACCTAAATGCGCATATTCACGTTTTAGGACACATGATGCAGCCGCCCATTTGCCACAGCGCTGGTTCTTTAACGTGATAATGTGCATATTCGCATTTGCGATTTACCATGACTTTTGGATCAATGTCTGAGTTTGCACCGCATTAGTTATGTGTCCTTGGTGGAGTTAAACCACATTTTGACATGTGGGTGTTACTTTCACGGCGGGACAAAGTGATTGGCTGATTTCCTGCCTTCCCACCTATCACGTCCTCCTCTGGCTGTCTTTTTCCTTCCTGCCATTTTCATGTCCAAAGATGGAGCTTTTAAAATTAAAACAAAGAGGGGGAACGGGCAGCGAGAGAGAGGAGACATGTTCAGTCCCCCTCTCGCATCCTCAGCTGTCTTGTTCCTTTAAGCCCTCGGTTTTCCTCTTCTATGAATCTGCAGAGCTCCGCAGATAAGATTTATAGCTTCATTTGTCTCTACTCCATAGCATTGTATATGCGATAATGCGCACGTGCGCATTAATAACTGCACTATAAAACAATCAGAAGATAAATCGCTGTTGCTGCTGCAGTGTGACGCTCTTTACCTAGATTCGAATCAATGAAAATTCGAGTTTATATTCAAAGAGGAGCAATCCTGTTGTCGTATAGACGGGGGCTGTGGCTAAGCTACTGTAGGCAGAACTTGCACTCCAAAAGGGGGGATGAGTTAGGCAGGGAGAATATGATTAAGGAGTCGATGGCTACCACATCGATGCTGCACCCTATGCATCCACACAACTTAGTGTGTAGGTTTATGATATTGCAAAGCCGTTTCTTGGAAGAGTCCGTTGAGCAAAAGAAGATGGTGACATGTACTTGGGAGTGGACTTTGCAAGGGGAGGGGGGAGTTGCCTCTGCGTAGGGTTGCCAACAGTTGGCTTTGAAAGATGTTCTTATGCTTTTAATAGCTGTAGAACAAGGAATCGAGATAATAAAACTGGTGCTTCCCTTACCAAGCCATTTCTTCGTTAAAGGCAAAAGAGCTCTCTCCGGGAAGGAGGTTAACAGCCTTGTTCCACTAGGGTCAGTGATAAATTTCCAAAGAGCTTTACAGGACTCCTGTTGTTTGTGTTCTGACTTGGAAGTTCTGGGTGAGAGCATACCAGTTGGGATATAGGAAAGGATTTATTGATATTTTTCTCCCATGTTTTTATTGAACATAGAAATCTCAAGGAAAAGAGAGTCAAGTTTTTCCTTGTAGCCTGATAGTTCTAAAGGGGAATGTGTATGACCATAGATGGAGCTGAAATGTGGTATGCCAAAGTGAATTCCTACCTTAAATCTTTACATTACTTTGCTGCTTTTATAAATCTTGCAGTAAAATATAATATACATTGCATCTTCTGAAATCTCAGTAGATGGCTGGAGTCAATTTGCAACTACAGACATCACATACACACACACATGTAAGCATGCTTAATCATTGCAGCATTTAACCTTCCTTAACCTTCCTACACTTTAAAAAATCACTTTACTTATCTGATATCAGATTCAAATCGACCCTAATAAAGTCATACTTTTAAAAATGAGAGGCATTTGTTAATGACTCCAGTTTAATGTAAAATATATGGCATTTTATTAAGGAGTGTTGTTTTTAGTACAGGACAGATGTAGGTTCTGGGGTCTGTAATGGCTCTGTGTTAATTCTTATAGGGATCTTCCATATTCAAAGTGCTGGTATTATCTTTCAAAGCCCTAAATGGCTTGGGGCCAGGTTATCTGAAGGACGGTCACCTCCCATATTTACCTGCCTGAACCCTAAGATTGTTTTCAGAGGCTGTTGTCTGGGTGCCCCTGCCAAATAAAGCAATATAAAACAACCAACAGGTTAAAATCACAAATACAAAATACAGTATAAAAAGCACAACCAGAATAAAACCACACAGCAAAATTGATATAAGATTAAAATACAGAGTTAGAACAGTAAAAATTAAATTTAAGTTAAAATTAAGTGTTAAAATACTGAGAGAATAAAAAGGTCTTCACCTTTTTATGAAGGTGACGAAAAGAGTACAGTGTAGGCGCCAGGCAGACCTCTCTGGGGAGCTCATTCCACAGCCGGGGTGCCACAGCGGAGAAAGCCCTCCTCCTAGTAACCACCTGCCTCACTTCGTTTGGCAGGGGCTCACGGAGAAGGGCCCCTGTAGATGATCTTAAGGGTCCCTGTAGATGACCTTATTTAAAACATTTATATCCCGCCCCATATCATTAAGATCTCAGAGCAGCGTACAGATAAAAGCATACAGTATAAAACAATAAATATGCACAGTTAAAAACAAATTCAACCATGAACCAAGTTAAAAGAATATATAATTTAAAAGCAGTAAAAGCTTTACTAAGGGGAGGGCCTTTTCCATGACCTAGGGCATGTCTACATGAAGGATTTGACGCAGCCGCCATTGCGAAGCCAGGGGTGAAACTCCACTGATAAAAGTCGGGCACTTACCTCAACTTTTTTGGCAGCGGAGTCTTGTCACAGCCCATGGCGCCCCCTGATTGGTCGCCATGGGCTGGACAGGGAAGGGGGCGACCCCGTGCCTCTGTAAAAGTAAAAAAAAATGGGGGGAGGAGAGGAATGGGCCTGTTCCTCCCCCCTTTTAATTTTTATTATGTCTATCTGTGCAGCTACAGATAATATAAATAAAAAGTGGAGAGGAACAGGCAGCCACAGGAAGGAGAGGTGGTTCACCGGGCATCCCTCTCCTCACATCCTCCTCTGGTTGCCTCGTTCCTTCCCCACCCCATTTTTTTATTATTATCTGTAGCTGTGGAGCTGCACAGATACAAACAAATAAAAAAGCGGGGAGGAATGACCCTGTGCAGATGCAGGGAAGGAACGCAAGTGGGGGAGCCAGGCACCTCGTGGCCCCAAAGCACCGCCGTCAAGATGGGGGCCTACTGAGAGAGGCTTCTCCCATGCCTCCATTGTGGACTTTATCTTTACACTGCTGGGGTTTCTTTTGGTTTTTTTGTTTAAACGTTGGTTTTATACTGTAAGCCTCGTGTGGCGCAGAGTGGTAAGTGGCAGTTACTGTAGCCAAAACTCTCCCCGTGGCCTGAGTTTGATCCCAGCGGAAGCTGGTTTTCAGGCAGCTGGCTCAGGTCGACTCAGCCTTCCATGCTTCTGAGGTCGATAAAATGAGTACCCAGCTAGCTGGGGGAAAGGTAACTGCGACTGGGGAAGGCAATGGCAAACCACCCTACTACAACGTCTGCCAAGGAAACATCAGTGAAAGCAGGCGTACCTCTAGGAGTCAGCAATGACTCAAGTGCTTGCACGAGAGGTTCCTTTCCTTTCCTTCCTTTATACTGTAGCTTTCATTTTTTTTTGAAAAGTTTTATGTTATTTTATGGTTTTCATTGTTGTGACCTGCCTAGAGAGCTTCAGTTATTGGGCGGTATAAAAATGTAATAAATAAATAAATATCTCATCCTGTCTTCTGGATATAATTGCTTTAATTGAGGTCAAACTCTCACCCTAATGCTCTTCTAGAGAAACCCTCAGAATGGATTTTTAATTAATGGTGGGCAAAATGCCACATAACAATTTATAGCATACTTTATTGGGAGAGAATAAAATGGAATATGAATTGGCACGGGTCAGGGGGAGATGCTAAATTGATACCCTTTTGTGGGGGGGTGGGTCAGTTATGACCCTAAATGAGATAGGAGGGTTTATGAAAACGTTCTGTCAAGTCCTCTCGTCTTCTGGTAGCTGCATTGCAAGTAGCAGAAGGGGGTGGGAGGGGTGAATTTGTTATAAACCATTCTGTTTGGTGATATAGATCACGGTCTCTCACTCAGCAAGCTGCAACAAGATCCAAACTGCATTGCAGAACATTCTCGAGGGAGAACAAGATGACTATATACACCTGTGGTTGGGAATCAAATGCAAGTTAATTAAAATCCTGTGTGAAGTAATAACAATAATAAAAAAAAGGATGATAGCAGTTTGAAAAGGCGGGGTATGTGCGGATGGCTGCAGTCTTTGGAAATTGTAAAGAAAGGACCAGAATAGAATTTTAGGGTGGAACATGTTACTGTGGCAACAAAGTCATTCCTCCGAATAGGAAACTCTGCAATGAACAACTGCAGGAGCAGGAATTTAGGTAAAAATGATTGTTACATGAAACAGCGGGTTATATATTTCTTAATCGTTTAAGCTTCCCTGAGCATCTCTCCCCCGCCCCCGCCTTGGTGAGAAACTCTGTCTGAGCTAATGACCGCCATCTAGGTTAATTGTTTGAATTGTAGAGCTTTAGCTGATTAATAGGTGCTAGCAAATATTAAGTGAGGGCACTGAGATATATGGCCATCCTTGTTTATTGTGAACCCCTTTCCCCTTTCATATGTTTTAATGTGATTTTAGGTTGTAAGCCTCTAGGCAGGGTATCGCTGTTTTATTTGCATATTTTGTACAGCACCAAGTACATTGTTGGTGCTAAATAAATAAATAAATAATATTGTTTGGAGCTGTTTTGGTTCTGGTGTATGAATGTAACTAGGAATGCAAAAGAAAATAGTGAAGATTGCCTTTCTAATGATGGCTGGAACCTTTTGTCTTAAACAGTTAATTTCAACATAAGAGCAAGTTGGCCTGTGTCCTTCACAAGAAGGAGACCTGTGCAAACCAGATGCTGGTGAAGGGCTATTGCCTTAGGCCAGGGGTTCTTAACCAGTGGGGTACGCCTCCCCAGGGGAGGTTTGGACCGACTCCAGGGGAGGTGTGAGTAAAACAACCATAAATTGTTTATTTTACAAGTACCTAGCAGCGCAGCTTGGCACAACTTTATTTCTTTCTACTAGTCTTGGGAGCTACGATGTAGCTCATTTGTACACCATGTACATTATAGTAGTTATCGTTACCTGCTACACGTGCGTTAGCGTTTGTGAAGAACAATCAAACTTTCAAGGTAAGTGACTGCTTTGTTCTAAGTCACTTTTTTCCGGTTTATTACAAAAAGTTTTTTTTTTTGGCATTTCTATACCACCCAATAGCCGAAGCTATTGTGGATTCGAAATCCTTTCACATTTAATTTGGACTCTATGGATGACGCTGATATGCAAAAAGATGATCTTATTGAGTTGCAGAGCAAAGCTTTGGTCAAGCAAAATTTCTTCAATCAAAATCTTGATGAATTTTGGTGCTTTCAAATGGCTGCATATCCTTTTCTGGCAAAGAAAGCTATTTCATCATTAATTCCATTTCCATCCACCTATCTGTGTGAATCTGGATTTTCAACTCTTGTCAGCATAAAAAAACAAAGCTGGAAATCAGTTCGATGCCAGAGATGATATGTGCCTAGCATTGTCTAACATTGTCCCTTGAATAACTACTCTTGCTGAGCACAAACGGCAACAGCGATCACATCGAAGTTATTTTGAAATTATCCTTTTATGCGTGTAGTTATTAGAAATACTTTCTTTAAATACAGGTTTTATTTCCACAAAACTGTTCATTGCTTGTGTTTGTGTTCTTTTCATTGAATATGCATTTTTTTAGTCCAGAGACAGAACTAAAAAATGCAGACTTGTCCTGCCTAAGCCTAAATTTTGGACCGTTAACACATGGGAGGCGTGGGTCATAAGATTTTTCACAAGGGAGGTGTGACACCAAAAAGGTTAAGAACCACTGCCTTAGGTCCTGTTTATGGACTAGATAGACCTTTGGCCTCATCTATCATGTTACTTTCTATATTCTATTTTTATTTTGCATCAAAATGCCCTTCCATATCTCAACAAGACACATGCAGTGACGTTTGAAAATATGCAAATATATTTGACTTGGCTCCTTACTTTTCGTTTCACGATCAGAAGGTCCCCTTGTGTGAACTCAACCCTCTTTCCATGAATGTAATATTAAGGTTAAGATTTGAGCTTTAAATTTAATTGACATTGATTAAAAGGCAATGACTTATTCAACAATTATTATTTCAGTCCTACAGTTTACTCAGCCAAGTTTGTAATGGGAATATCTACCAATTTGATTTGCTTTTTCTAACGGGCTTGTGTTCCTTTTGATTAGACTGTACCTTTCAGCTTTAACTGTCTAGAATAATAATTGGTATATTGAAATGCATTTTTATTTATTGAGCTGTCGGAAAATGTAAGAACAAGAAATTATATCTATTAGTTGTATTAGTATTAGTGTTGCAGTTATTGTTATATTTTATATTTCTCGCCATATCATATTTTATTAGAATGCTATTGGTTTTAAACAGTGCATAATTTTAAACATAGGGTGTCTCCAGATACGTTTTGATTATTTATTTATTTATTTGGTTTATTTATTTGGCCCCATCTAGCCATGCCCTAGGAATTAGCACTGTAGCGATTTTACTAATTGGAAAGTCTGACTGGCGACAGTAGTGCCAGTGGGGGAAAAGAGTGAATGAGGGTGGTTAAGGAGTGGCCTCACTCTTTGATCACGTCACTGTCAGGCCACAGCCATGTCACAAAGGCATGCCTAGGATTTAATGTGGAGGGGCAGGGCACACCGCAGTGGAACCACCTAGGAGCCGCTTGAAGTGAAAAATATGGACTAAGGACTTTAAGAAAATGCAGCTTTCAAGAGGGAAGCTGCTGGTTGGCTGCGGATTGGTGACAATGCCATGTATCACAAAGGACCTCAAATTGATCTCACAGTTTAAATTAAATTGCTGGTATATATTCTCTCCTAGAGGCGTCTGTTTAGTCTATGTTTGAAGCTGAATACTGGACGATGGACCTTTGACCTGATCCAGTAGGGCTGATCTTACTGGTTTGAACATTATTCCATCCATTGCTTCTTCTGTGTTTGTCTGCCATAGATGTGTGCTCCATATCTATCTTGTTATGCACTACCTCATATGGCAGCTCTCTGAGCTGGTTCTTAAGAGGTACATTCTCACTTGACCTCATTTTACTTGCCTCATCCAAGACAATATCTGTGAGTGTTACCTTGATTTTTCTCTTAAAACGAATGGCTTATATATCCAGCTGTTCTCCTGCGCTGGATCATCGGTCCCTGTGAAAGTGTAGGGGACATAAAAGTAGGTGTATTATATTCAAAGCAGATTTGCAGATGGGATCAAATGGCAGCACTATAAGTAACAGAATACAGAGCCCTTTATTGTGGGTGTGGGCTGGGGAGTCAAGTATGACATTTTGCTTAATTGTAATACATGGTTGACTCCCTTGTGGAGCTTGGGGAAAAGGTGCCCTCTGCTCAGTCAAACATGCGCTGGGACTGCATTCATTTGGGAGACCTTCTTGCTAACAGTTGCCTTAATTACAACAAAGCACTCTTTGAAGATCATGGAAATGCTCAAAGGAGCAAACTAATGTAATATTCATGCTGACATCTTCTTAGACCGCAGCCCCTCCTTATCAATAGAACTTATCTTCTGCTGGCAAGATTCTCTTTACATGAGAAGAGCAATAAATTAGGGAGTGGCTGTGTTAGTAGACTTCTTTTTGTTATTGTTAAGAACTAGGCCTATTTTTACGACTTTGATTACCAAAAGTCTCCCTTTTTGCTGTTTTTATTTAAATAAAAGGAACTCTTTTCATTTGTTTACATATAGGATGCATTTATTTCAAACAATTTCATGCAGTAACAAAGTTAACAGTACAAACATCAAAGTTTCCTATTATGAGAGTTTAAATTAATCTGAAATAGCCCCTCCCTAGTTCCAAATGCCTTGATGAAAGCATTGTCCAATTTCTGCTTCTTTCTGCATTTTGTTCATTTTCAGAAAGCCCCATGCAAACATCGATGTTCATTAGGGCATTTAATTGGAACTAGTTTGAAATCATTTCATTCAAATATCTTCCTTTACACTACTATTCCTTTTGTTTCCTCCCAGAGGAAAGGACCAAACTGGGGAGATGGGTCTCCAAGCAGAGTTAGAACTCAGTTGTCCTCTCTTCCCCCTCCTCTCTCTGACATCACTAGCTTTGAACCAATGACTGCGCTGGTCAGCTTCCAACTCCCTACTCCTGTACTAGTAGGACTGCTGGTTGGAGGATGGAACTGCATGCGTCGAAGTCAATATGGAGAGTCAATTCCACTGCCAAACTCCCTCCCTCTGGGCAACTTGTTGCTGGAAGAAGTTTCAAGGCTGTTTCTCTACACTTTCCTGCTTGTTGGGTATGAACCAATAATGACGTTAGACTGGATTCCTGTCTATATTCCAGTCTCTGTCCAGCTACTTCTGGCTTGTCAGAGGAACACTGTTGGTTGATCAACAGAAAGTAGATTCAGTTTAAGCATTAATTTCCCCCTCTTTTAGATATAAATGTCATGGTGGCATACACACAACAACCCTGACAGGAGATTGTGACTGGCCCAAGTCTGATATTCAACCTGTTGGCTTCTTCTAAATAAACATTCATTTTGGATTTAGTCTTATTACCATAGTTTTAATTTAGTCATGAATATGTTTGCTTAGGATGTTGATCTAAGTGCCAGTATATTTTCCGTCACACACGCACTTTTAAAGAAAATAATAAAAGTCAAATCTAGAATGTTGATTTTAATTTAACTTAATCCAATTTTCATCCAAACACTAAAAAAAGCATATGAAGTGTATGTTTATATAACTATTCAAATGAATAGGAACATTTTATGTTAGAGCCCTGGGAAAGGGATTCCTCTGGGTCTATGAAAGCAGTGATATCGGTGGAATATAAGTTTTCAAGAATTCTGGACGCTTCTCTTATTTTTTTTACAGCAAAAGAGGAGGACATGCATGACAGCATCATACGGACTGGGATGAGCTCCAGCTCCTGAGGTCCCTTCTAGCCATATTTCCAAATAATAATTTTCCTATCTTTCCTGTCTAGATAGTCTCTAGACAGAGAGACTATCATGTCATTTACTGTTAAGGAAGCAGGTCACAAAAAGCAGGTTGGTGAGGTAGATGTGAAAAAAGACCAACTTTGATATTGGAAGTCATATAGACTGCATAATCATAGTCTTAAGATGAAAAGAGGAAGAGGCTGTGGACATTCAAATTCGGCTCTACCTGGTAGAGTCTATCAAGAAGAGATGTGATGATTTCTGGTTGCATCTGCAGCTGCCTCTAGGACTGCTGGGATGTAAACAGTGTTTGACTCTCCATTTTTGAAAATATAAAATTCATTCATTACTTGGAACTGCCTCCACCCCCGAACCTGCTCTTTGTAACATCATGCCTGATTGAAAGCTCACACATTTTTTAATGACCGTTGAGTTGGCCTAGTAAAGATACTACCCTAATACGAACTTTGGAATCGGTCTTCTGGCCAACATGTCTACCATTGTTTTTTATACATTGACTGTCATAATTTTTAAGATGTATTATATTTTATATATTTGTTATTATTATTATTATTTTCTTGTTTGCATGTTTGTGTGATAAGATGAGAATAAAAACACGTATCGATGTAATCTTTTTTTTTATTCTTCAACCCGCTTTCCCTCTTGCAGTATTAACAACTAAAGAGTTGCCAAGCCACTTGCTTTAGAAGAGTTGCATTGTGTTAAAATGACATTTTCCAGAGGAAGAGATCTTTGGGGGCAGGGATGAGGAATAGAAGTTATGTGAGTGAGACCAGTTCAGGAGGAAGAGCAACTAGTTCTTCCATGTATGTGGAACGATCAAGGGTACAAATCAGGGGCAAAATTTGACCATGACTGTGTGTGGTCTTTCTCTAATTAATGCCAAAGTCTTTAGGGGAGTCATGCAGAATAACCTTTCCCTAGTTAACTGTCACAGAAGAAAGGCATGGAGAAAACCATTATGCTGCTGTCAAGATTTCCCTGAAACAAAGAGGGGCAGAATTATGCATGCTGAGGGGTGTCTTGGGTGCTTTGATTAGCAGCAGAGGCCCAATTTTGCCATCAAAAGCATTGTTAATTATAAGCCACACTGAAAGGCTCTTGTCATGAACATTGCAGAGACCGATATTACAAGAAAGTGTCGTTTTCAGTTAAGGTGATCCTCAGCCGTTGTTGACTGTAGAAAATCAAAATGCACACATTTTAAACTTGAAATGCTGTTGTATTTAGTCAGGATAATTAGCCACCAAAATCGAATAATCTATATTTCTTATTGATTCATTTGCGTCAGTTTTAATATGACCCGACATACTTCCTCCTTTTTGTAATGGTTGAAAATGGAGAGTGTCTGAAGAAGTGTTCCTCTTAACAGCTGGCGGCTGTTAACAAGATGTCGTAAAAGTTCCTCTTTAAATAAGAGATCAGCCTTCATTATTCCATATCTTTGATGATTAAAGAGATTTTTATTGAAATTACTACACCAAGAAAGCATACAAAAGAAGATGGGAATGCTAATTTGCAATCTGCCTACTGACCAAGCGTCATGTGGTAATGAACTGTGACAGCGTGTGGTTTGCGAGTGGCCTTAGCTTTCTGGACTAGCTAATATGAAGTGACAAATAATGTACTACTATGTGCATTTTAAAAGGCATCCTCTTGTAAAACAGGGATCTTCGCTTTTTATTTTTTTGGAGTGGCGATTAGATTGCAGCTACAAAACAACTTGCTTTGTTTTTACCACAACAACTGAGATAAAAAGGCCAAGGAAGCAGAGGGGAAATTAGTGAATGGGACCTTCCATAGATTTCATCACACACAATCGATCTGTTAACCACATGATATTGCATTAAGCAAGGTTTGGGGAACACTGTTTGCAAAAATAAAATAAAAATTCATAAAAACGGCATAATGAATTGCTTAAGAATCCGGGTTTTCTCTAAGTCCACACTTGTCAGGGAGCAAACTGGGACATTGTTGGCATAACTTCATCAGAACAAAGGAGGTAAACTTGGGCAGGGTGACATCCAAATAAATCAGGACTACACAGGCAAGGGACGGGCGGGCAAGCAACGTTCGAATCCAACAGTCATGGGGAAAGCACTAATTCAAAAGGAAGGAGAAAGCAAGAGAAGAAAACAAACCAAAATGGTTCAAGGATGGAAGCACAGCCTAGAACTGGAATAGGCAGCCTGGTGCCCTCCAGATGTTTTGAACCACAGGCCCTAGTCAGCATAGCTAATGGTTAGCGATTAGTCATCCAAAACTCATGGGGGGGGCACCAGATTGCTGTTGTAGTCCTAACTTCTGGGGTTGTAGTCCAAAACTTCTGGAAGGCACCAGATTGCTGATCCTTGGCCTGGACGTTCCAAGTACACTCTATTGGCCAACATGGCCAGCAGCCTCTTCCTGCTTCCTCTTATAGGGACTGCTTGGAGGTTGCAACTAAAGAGGCAGAATAACTCACAGCTTCAGGTGAGCTTGCATTCCAAGGGAGGCCAGTGCCAAGAAGCAATTCGTGACAATGTCCGTAGTGATCTCTTTTGATTCTACTGTCACAGAAATTCACAATTCTTGTTTGTTTATTTACTTAGACATTCTAAAACTGAAGTTCCCGCTCTTTGCAGCACTACAAAACACATAAACCACAATTAAATACAAAATCGGAACAACAAGGGGTAACTGCCAGGATTCCATGTGCCAGAACTTCGTACTCTTAATCAGAACCAACACCACCCAATGGTTTGTAGAATTAAGTATGCATGTGGTCACTACTCTTTTGAAATCGGGAAGGGCTATGTCAAATGCAAAGCATTGTACAACTGTGGGGCAGTAGCAGAAATAGGGCTTCCTGTTTTCTTGAATGGAAGAACTCAAGGCAGGACACTACCCAATATTCTTAAGAAATGCAAGAGTTTGTAGAGCAGCCTTCCACTTGGACATTATTACTGCCTCCTCCATCCAGTTAGCCAAGCTTGAAGTCATAAAGGGAGTTCTGAAACATACATTTTATCACAACTCATCATTCCTGTCTTCTGACCACCATGGACTTCCTATATTGTTCTCAATGGGATGTTTTAGAATAACGTTTCTTAACATTTTAAATGGACGTTGGGATAGTTAATGCTTCTTGAAACGATTTACAGTGTAGTCTTTCCAGCTGTTGATAGCAGGAAGCCATGTGGACGCAACCCACTTAAGATTGCTCTGTTAGTTGTGCAGTATAAAATGACAGCAAAGGCTACAATCCACTTCACACTTGCCTAGGAATATGCTCCATTGAACTCAATGGGGTGAATGTCCAGGTAGACATGGTTGGGGATTGTACTGACATTGCTGTAAGCATGTTTACAAGTATGATACGGAGTTACCATTAAGAAATGTGCTGGGTATTTTTCATCTTGCTGTGCTCAATTTGTTTGCTGTGAACATTATTACGGTTTTGTAATATAACGACAGAAAATTAAGAATATATTAGCTGGGTTAATAACTAAAATTCCTAATCATAAAAAATGCAAAACAAAACACCCCACCCTTTGCAAGTTTGTTTATGTCACTATTGGATTCTATACTGGATGTTGAGCTGTTTTGAAAAATGGGAAATTCTGATAAGATGGTGCTATATAAATAAATAATAATAATAATAATAATAATAATATAAAAATGCAAAGGCAACCATGTTAATGTTTTGAAAAATTCATAAAGCTGTATTAGGGAACTACCTTTATTAGGCTAACTCACAAGGTCACAAAATAGTGTGCAGGCTTTTGAGTTTTCCTGAACTCTTCACCAGGCAAATGACAACCAAAGTAAAAAAAAAAACCAAGCAGGGGAAGGTAAAAAGTGGCTGATACTGAAGTTATATAGTCTGCATTTAGTCACATGGCTTGTCTATACACCCTGTTTAGCCCGTTCTGTCTGCGCAGTGGCACTGTGTTGTTTATGTGACGCAGCTGCCAACTCACAGCTACATGGGGCTTCTTCCCTCGAAACTGCGTTTTTTTGTGGTGTCCATTTACTGTTTTTTAAATCTGCTCAGAGGTCACCACGTTCTTTCCTCAATCTGTTGGTGGTGGCCTCATTTTCTGTTGAGCCAGTGGGCGTTCCTGGGGGCAGATCAAAGCGCAAGATAGGTCCAGGTAAGCATGAGAAGAGAGGGCAAGGGGCGGGCTCAACTATCCAAATGGCTACTGGTGCTGCAGATTTTCCAGACGAATAGCCTGCACTCCCTCCTGTTATCAGGATTTATCATTCCCATCCTGCAGCTGCGATGCTGCGGGGTTTTGTGGGAACAAAGCAGCGAAGCAGCCGTCTTAAGACAGAATATAGGAAGGGGCTGCAAACATTCAAATGAGGTTCTACCAGGTGCTGTGATGGTTTCAGGTTACACCTAGGACTATTACTAAGACTGCAGTGATGAAGAAACAAACAAAATGTGCTTGATCCCCCATTTCTGAAAATATAAAATTTAGCTGTTATCAGAACTGTCTTAGGGAAACAGATAAGCTCCTTGTAAATGGAAAAATATACAGAAAAACTAGACAGTTTTATATTAATATTTATTTATTTATTTCATTTCATTTCTATACTATAATGTAAGAATGTGCCCCTTTTGGGGGGTTGTTTTTCTTTCCATAATATTTATTTATTTATTTATTGCATTTTTATACCACCCAATAGCCAAAGTTCTCTGGGCGGTTCATATATAGTTCATAATATATATGAAAATACATGGTGTCACTTTCTATGATGATTGAGGTCAAGGAAACAGTGGATATTATACTCAGAATAAAACATAAGCAATCTTTTCCTATCTATGTAATTGTTTTAATGGAATATTCATTATATTTCTACACAGTGGCCCGGTTCAGAAGACACCTTCAAACATGGCTTTAACAGCCAGAAAGCCAGGCTGTGTTCAGAAGACACCTTAAACCACAGCTTTTAACCACGGTGAATAAAGCAAAAAGCCTTATTCACCGTGGTTAAAGCCATGGTTTAAGGTATCTTCTGAACACGGCTTGGCTTTCTGGCTTAACCACCGTGGTTAAAGCCATGGCTTAAGGTGTCTTCTGAACGGGGCCATACAGTAAAATAAACAAGTTACGGAATATACAACTAGCATCAGTTTAATAAAATAATGGGAAACGAGGAAAATGTCATGCAAATACATACTTTTAGTTGTAGAAAAGCCATTGTAAGTCTTTAAAATTACACGTAAAATGCAACCTCCCACAATGAGATACAATGTACAATGGTTTAATATATACATTGAAGCAATAGAATTATGTTCTCCAAAATGTTTTTCACAAACATAGTTGTACAAAAAAGTAATAGACACACATGCATCAAATGCAACCATTGATTATGCAGTTCACATGAATCACAGTAGAAGGTTGTCTTGATTGCAACCGCAAGCAATCCTGCAGACTTTTTTTGTAAGCACATTTCCAGAACTCATGTCAAGCACCCCATGATTCTGGAATTGTGACAACTTTGCCATCCATGTCTGATCATCCAAATAGCAACCCCATTTCTTGTGAAAGGGGACACATGGACTGCATGTATCTGCAAGTCCCGGATGGTAGGCAACTCACATTGTATGTTGCTTTAATGTTGCACTTATGGCCTTAAAAAAATTCAGTTCCTGTACAGGAGGAGGATGAACCTTCTAAGAATGGCTTGAAAGTGATGTGAATTCTGTTGTAACTTGATCAATATCTTTTCTTTTCCATTGACTATTGAAACACGATGAAGGCATAGAATCCTACCAAAATGTCACATTTGTCTCTTCATATGACTTTGGCAATAGCACATACAGGTATAATTCTTGAGTTTTTTTCTTATTCTGACCAATGTCTGATATAAATAGCAGGTTATTTTTAAATCAATATGTTTATTGCTCAATCCACAGATCATGGCAACACGATAGCAGGTTATTGAATGTAGAACAATATTTTTGAAACCCATTTTGCATTATGTTCCTCAGTTGAAGAATTGTTCTGCAATTTTCTTTCTTTCTTTAGTTCCTTCCTTTCTTCTTGATGCATACGAGTTGCTCCAATGAGTGAAGTGTGTATTGTTGGAGGCAATCCTCCACCTGTGGTAATACAATCAAAAGTGAAGCTGCTGAAATAGTTGTAATGTATCCTAAAATCCTGCCAAATCTTTGGAATAACATAATCTAGAAGTACCTTCTTCTGGTTCCAGTACCTCTTAGTAATGCTGCTGATCTGATGATAGAAAAATTAACAGGATGCTCAATATATCTTTGTTGCTGGTGGTGACTTCTGTCAAGTGGAGGTTTTGGTGATAACTCAATTCCAGAAAATTAAGATGTTGCTTGTTGGAATTTAAGTATTCCATGAGAGCTATGGATGGAACCTTGGGACATGGTGCTACTAGTCTCCTTCTGCCCCTGTCAGGATCCCATGTCCCTTGACTGAGCAAGTACATTTTTCTTCAAACTGAAAGATTGTACATTGGCACAAAGAAGGTGAGGTTTCCAACTTGCCTGTATATGAGATGGATAGGTCAAACTTATGTAGTGTCTCCACAATTTCCTTCTTTCTCATATTTTCCATATATTGAAAGTCCCAAGTATGCTGACAGTTGGCAAAAGATAGCGTGTGTTCACTCAGCTTCTAACTCTGTTTTTTGTTGGTTTACGGTTTTTACTTGGGAAATAATCGAAGAATGTTGTGAGAGCTGGATGAGTGATTGAGTGTTGCTTGCTGGATGAGCATTATTTACAGGGCAGCACAAATCACTATCATTGGGATCTTGACGTAGGATGTACAATGACCACTCTATAAATGTTAGTTGTTTCTCACAATTATCTTCAAGAGTGGATTTATTGACAAGTTTAAAATGTTTTGGTGTCCTCAGCATTATGACATCAATTTAGTACACTCGGAAAGAAACAAGCAAATTAGAAACTAATGAAATAGATTATTAAAAACCTTTCTTAATGCACACAGATTCCTTGAACTAAACCTCTCAGAGTAGCGATACAATTCACATTCTATATATGACATATGTATGGAATACTTCCATATATAATTTAAAAACCCAACAGTATGCCAATTTCACATAGCTGCTATAATAAATCGTGCATTTTCCAAGATGGCACCACATCTGAAATCAGCTGTAAAATTTATATCTCCTGCCACATAAAAGTGGACCACCATACTGCAGGTTTTGGGTATTTAATGTGTAGTATCCCAATTATAGAGTCAGTACAGTACAGTGGTTAGAGGTGGGGTCCTCAATGTGGTTCCTGTGGATGAAGAAGGGAGAAATATAGCAATGAAAAGGATTGGGGGAGGGAAAAGGCAAGGCTGGAGGCTGGGCGTGGAGACAGAGAGAGCAAAGGGGAAAGGTCTGTGTGGATGGAAGAAGATTGGGCAGGCCAGAAAGCAACTCTATTTCCCCCTTCTTCCCAGCCTCTAGCCATGCTATTTCACCCCAACCCCTTGACTAGCCTGCAGCCATTATGTGACTAGCCACATCCTCCATGGGAGCCATTGTCTGTGTTGCCCACAACAGTTTCTCAAATTCCCAAATGTGCCCACAGGTCTCAAAAGTTTGGAGACCTCTGGATTAGAAGATCACTAGTTAGAATCAGGGAGGCCTGGATTTAAATTGCCACACAGCCATGAAAGTCACATTGGTCCAGTCACTATCCTTTGGTTTCACCTACCTCACAGAGCTGTTCTGAAGATACAATGGGGGAGCATGTAAGCTGTCTTGCGCTCCTTCAATAAAAGATGGAATATAAGTAAAAGTAATACAATAAAAAATAATAGAAGTAATAAAATATGGAATACATACACACATGGTGATAACCTAGCCACATATTTTATAAATATTTTCCCTTTACTAAAGAAAAATGAGTGACACAGCTATTTATGTTCTTATTATTGGCTATAGGTAACCAAGGTTACTTCTAAAATAGTCATCCCAGTCAACCACTGCTGATCACTGAATAGATTGACCTGGCTTTGATCTCACGGAATTAAAACAACATCCAACACCATGGGTAAGGGAGGTTGTGGGGTGCTCTTGCAGCGGGGTGCACACTGTTGAATGTATAACCCAGTTCTGTGGTAGAAGAGTAGGAAAGTAATCTGTAGGGTTGCCAGGGTAACCAGCAGGATAGCCGAGTTTGCCAGGTCCTCAGAGTTTTTGCCACACACTATTTGACAAAGCAGCAGAGACAATGGCACTGTGATATATGCGGCAGGGTCTTGCTATTTACTGTTTTACTCTGTACAGCACCATGTACACTGATGGTGCTATATAAATAAATAAATAAATAATAATAATAATAATAATAATAATAATAATAATAATAAAACTGGGCCAGTTTTTGGCAAAACTGGGCCAAATAGACACAATTAGGGAATGGGCAGTAGAGTTCTGCACCTTAATTCACCTAAAGATAGGGCCGGCCTTGTTTATTGAGCCTTTGGGGAATATATGTTAGGCACACACCTGAATGGTTAGGCTGTGTTTAGCTTGATGGGTCAAAAGTTTAGCAAGCCTGTATTTTGATACTATCCACCTTTTACTGCAGTTTTACTGGTTTTCCTGCACATTGCACAGGGTTGGACTAGATGGTCCTTGTGGTCCCTTCCAACTCCACAATTCTATGATTCATAAGAGTTTTGCATCACTATCTTTTGTAAGAAATATGTGTTCCATCTACCAAATCCCAACTTTTATCTTTGTAAAACAAATAAATCTTTTATTGTAAATGTATTACCTTTTTAACTAAGCGATGCATTTCCACAGCACAGATTTAATCTTCTCTATAACTCTTTATATCTGTTCTAGCAGTAGAGTGAATGCTGTGCTCATTTTAAAAAGCTTGGGTTGATTTCCATGGACAGTTATAAAATTTATCCCTAGCATCTATTAAATTCCAGTTGAATTTTTTAGAGGTATATATTTGAATGAAGTAATGTTTAGAGCTGTAACAGGAAGCCTAATACATCATTATGGAGAATCATTAATTATAACTGTCTTTTTCTCAAGTAATTTAAATTGTGCACTAGATTATTGATCATTTAAGTTATTCTGTCAGGAAGTGTTGTTATTTAAGGGGTTGTTCGGAAAATGGAATACCTGCATATTTTATGATAGAAATTCCCGAAAGCATTATGCAGCGCTTTAGAGAGACAGAGAGAGAAAATTTACTTACATTTGATAAACTGATATAGTGTAAAATAAAAATAGTGCTTGTAATGGAAGTTTATTCTAATTTAAAAACTGACATGATTGCTTTACAAAGGAGTGATATGACAGTAATGCTGAGGCAATTCTTCAAACAACAACAACATAAATACAGCTGATAAGCTTCAATAGTTCTCCAGAGGTGACAGAGAAGAAATAGCTGCACCGGCTGTACATCTGTTTTACATACCAAATAGAGGAGGGGGTTGAACGGAACACGTGCACGGCTGATATAACATCTCACATCTTTTCATGCAGCAGTCAGCAGTGCTTTCATAGCGTGGTATACCGACAAACAGCAAACAAACGACCATGTTAATGTCTTCATTTCTCTTAAATTTTGCACCAACGTAAGGCATCTTTATGGTCACCTCAAGGTTTTTGCAGGCCCCAGGAAAGAGAACTGCAGGGGCCTTCTGTCAGTACACAGGTGCAGAAACACCCGCACCCACACAGTATATGGGGCTGGATTTACTGATGTGTTGCCTCTTTGTTGCTGCTTGGATAAGTGTAATTGAGGGTAGTATGAAACTGGCTCTTTCACCACTTGCCACCTTGGGACAAGGTTGTGTAGGTGTTTAAGTGTAAATAGAAGGATGCAACAACAGCTAGGCCTGTAACTCGTGTTTTATTCAGAACTGAAAGTAGAAGCCCTCATCAGGCTAGGTGCTGTTCCCTTGAATAGTTTCCCCCTGGGAACCTGTTGTCCTTGACTTCAGTTCCACTAATCATGTTACACCTTCCCTATTTTACAAATACTTTTAACCCGAAACATGAACTACTGAACTACAACCGAACTTCCTCCCAGTGGTTATTAATATAATTTCCTAAATCTTAAGATAGAGGCTTGCTAAGTTACATTGTCTTGGAGGTGCTGTGGTCTTTTCAGAAGTCGACCATACTGAGAGTATCCTCTCGTGGTTTCTGTGTCTGGTTCTCTTTGGGGATCTTCTTCCTTCTCTGTTGTATTCACTTCTGGGTAAGTCTCATTTTCTTCATTCCTTGATGGCATCTGTTTGTCTACCGGATGCCCCTGGGTGTTCTGTCTTGTGGAACGTAAATGCTTTCTGTTTCTGCGGATCACTTGCCCTTCTTGTGTAACCACTTCATATGACCTGGGTGCTACTTCACCTCTCACACCTTTTGTCCATTCCTTCTGGTTCATAGCTGTTGGTTGTATATTAACAGAGGTGCCTGGTCTTATAGGTGGTAGCTCCTTTGCTGCCCTATTATACAGAGATGCTTGACGTTTCTGATTGTTGGCCATTTCTTCTCTGCGTTGATCCACTCTTGCTGGCTGAAGAAGGTCTCCTCTCATTGGCAATAAGGTTTTAGTTCGATGGCCCATCAATGCTTGTGATGTGGTTCTTTTCCTTTGTGATGCAACAGCCAGCACCTGACTTTTTTGTAGACTCAGAGAGAGGGACATTATGTCATCACTACTGTCTGATTTGCCACTGTCTTCCTCGACAAGTCTGACAGTGTCTCTAGTGGGCTTCCTTTTGCTTTTGCACATACTGCTGAAGTGATTCAGTTTGCCACATTCCCTGCAGCACTGTCCTAATGCCGGACACTTTTCCTTTACTCTCTCGTGCTGCCTCCCACAGTAAATGCATCTCACACTGGAGTGTAGGGTAATTGCTTTCTTCTTCAACTTTTGACTCAGTGCATGTATTTCAGAATGTGCAGGACCTCCCAGGGCCTTCACTCTTTCTCGTGAGGCTTCTGCTGCATGCCTCATGTCTAAGCATCGATCTAGTTTGAGATCAGCTTCTCTGAGAAGTCGCTCTCGCAGCGAGTGGTCCCAAGTGCCACAGACTATCCTATCCCTAATCAAAGAATCCGTTAAATTTCCAAAATTGCAAGTTGCAGCTAGTGTGCGCAAGGCAGTGACATAGGAGTCAATGCTTTCACCTTCTGATTGCTCCCTGGTGAAAAATTTGTGCCGCTCAACTGTTTCATTTTGTTTGGGGGAACAATAGGCATCTAGGGCTCCCAGAACTGCTGTCAGGGTAGAATCTGTGCTCAGCTTTAGAGTGGTGCACACCTCTCTGCCCTGTTCCCCTAAGAGATAAAACAAAAGCTTTCCTTTCCTTGTTGTGTCCTCTTCTTCCACAGTCAAATCTGTGTACAGCTTGAACTCTTCCTTCCATCGGGCCCAGCGCTGAGCGAGGTTGCTGTCTGCGAGATCTAGAGATGCAGGAGGCTTCAGACCAAATTCCATAGCTTCAAGTTTCTAATTGCTATATTTCTGAGAATTCAAAGTCCGTCCGCTGCCACCATGTTTAAGTGTAAATAGAAGGATGCAACAACAGCTAGGCCTGTAACTCATGTTTTATTCAGAACTGAAAGTAGAAGCCCTCATCAGGCTAGGTGCTGTTCCCTTGAATAGTTTCCCCCCGGGAACCTGTTGTCCTTGACTTCAGTTCCACTAATCATGTTACAGTAGGTGGCTCCCAAATGCCTATAAGTTTCCATTCTGGACCCATATCTGCAAGTGCTGCCTCAGTGCCCCACCCGCTATGGGGGGCAGTCCCACAGAGGAAGACTTCTCCAGCTGCAGTCTGGAGATGGTAAATGAGAGCTAATCTTCAAGGAAGAGTGAGTGATCAGTTTCTGTGATGGGGTCTACTCTGATGTCTTTTTGGTGCCAGGCAAAGACCTTTTTTTTAATTTTCCTAAGCTTTTAAACTCACAATTATCTCTCTGTATTTTTTTATTATGTCATGGTCATTATTTTGCTATGAGTTTTGCTTCATACATTTACTTCGTTAGCTGCCTTGAAAATATTTCCATCGAATGGCAGTATATTAACGCTTTCAATAACGATGTTAATTAAAAATATTTTTAAGGGGTTCCATCATCGTATAATGTCTCCTGCTCTCTATTGGTGGCTGATGGGGCAATGAAGCTACAATGGCAATTACACTCTGCTGAAACCATTGTTCCCTCATGCGGCCAAGGCTAAGCTAAGATGGTGAAATTTGGCAGCTTTTGCCTATTTATTTATTTATTTATTTATTTCATTTTTATACTGCCCAATAGCCGAAGCTCTCTGGGCAGTTCACAAAAATTAAAACCATTAGGAACATAATAAAACATCCAACAAGCTAAAAACCCAAATACAAAATACAATATAAAAAGCACAACCAGGATAAAACCACACAGCAGAAATTGATATAGGATTAAAATACAGAATTAAAACAGCAAAGTTTAAATTTAGATGTTAAAATACTGAGAAAATAAAAAGGTCTTCAGCTGGCGACGAAAAGAATACAGTGTAGGCGCCAGGCGGACCTCTCTGGGGAGCTTGTTCCACAGCCGGGGTGCCACAGCGTAGAAAGCCCTCCTCCTAGTAGCCACCTGCCTCACTTCCTTTGGCAGGGGCTCACGGAGAAGGGCCCCTGTGTTTGCCATGAGCTCCCTGCTGGGATGGGAGCCCTAAGTCAGCTGTCTGACCATGCTAACTGCTAAGCCAGATCTGTGCACATAGGGGAGGGTCCATGGCTCAGTGGCAGAGCACTCACTATATAAGCAGACAGTCCCAGTATCTCAAGATAGGGCTTGAAAACTTTCACTTGAAACCCTGGAGAGTTGCTTCCAGTCAGTGTTGACAAATCCTGGCCAAATAGCCCAATGGTCTGACTCAGGCCCTTCACCTAAGGATTATCCCAGACAAATGGAGGGATCGTCCCTGCCTGCTCCCGGGATCCCCTGTGTGTCATTTGGATGCACAGGGATGATCCCGGGACGATCCCGGGATATAGGCCTGGTGTAGACATGCCCTCAGTATAAGGTCCTTTTCTTACTGAATAAGTAACCTTTAGTTAAGAATTTGCTGATAGCTATATGGTTGTCTTCATATTTAACCGAGATACTTTCCCTCTCAAGAACGGAACTAACAATTGAATCTCAAGACATAAAGAAACGATAGTCATTCAAATAGCAATAAAGGTTCTCCTGGACCATAAAAGTGGTGAAAGGTGGTGAGGAGCAAGGAGTTATTTCTCAAAAAACTGAAACAGTGAGCTATAAACCTGGCCGTTGCCATGCCATCTATGCATACGAAACACAATATTCTACGGGAAGCCCAGTAGTGAAAATAGTTAAGTCTATTCTGATGATGTGAAAGGAACCAGAGCAAAATTTTAGTACCCACCCACCTTGAACATGCCCTTCTCAAAGGCAGATTGAAAGGGACATTTTTCAGTCGATGGACCCTGCGCCTGCTTGTTTACAATTCACTGCAGGTGTATGAAATATGAGCTCGTCTATTGAGGTAGTGGAAGGAAAACATCCCTTGACCTTGAATGAGGGGTTCCTGGTTCCTACAAGCATAATGCAAAATCAGTAGAACTGTTATGACCTATTAACTATCTTGAAGTGTGTAGGACGTCTGCACTGACATTGTCATAGATGTAAAGGTCAGGCTAAAATGTCAGTGAAGCTGTTGCTGCGATATTATTTGTGATTCAGTTTAAGATGTGTGGGGAGCAGCACTGGCTTTATTATATAATCATACAATGTTCATAGCAATGAGCATTTCTAGAATAGAGATGTGGCGTTATTCCTTTTAACTTGGTAGTACATACTGTGGTCATGCGAACACACTTTTTTCTCTACTGGGTTGGGTGTGGAATAGTTCTACAGTTTTACACTCACATTTCACATCAGTTCTCAGAAAGATTCTCAGTAGGGAGATACAATTCTCTGGTCCTTACTCTTCATCATGTGGATGTAGGGTCACCATACTGGCCAGTGGACAGACAATTATTATTTCGCCGCCATCAAGATTCCATGACATCTGGAACACCCATGGGGTCACATAATTAAGCAGGGTTAGACTACAACTCTCACAATACCTGACCATTGGGCTTACTTCCTGGGGCTTATGGGAGTTGTAATCCAAAACAAATGGTTGTCTACCCCTGTAAGAAGGCATGAGAACCTCCTGTTTCCAATCTCCTGGTACAGGTCATCCGAGTGACCAAGGCAGTTTCTGTGTCCTGAAACCAGATTGAAAAGGACTTGTGCATGGTTCACAGAATTTCAGAGTTATGTAATGTAAAGAAAGCAATGTGTTCTTATAGGGAAAATAATATGTGATATTCTAGCAAGATCCTGTAAGGTAGACTCCAGCAATTCATGGAGCGAGAATTGCCAGATGTACAAGCTGGGTTTAGAAAAGGCAGAGGAACTAGAGACCAAATTGCCAATATCCGCTGGATAATGGAGAAAGCCAGGGAGTTCCAGAAAAACATCTATTTCTGTTTTATTGACTATTCTAAAGCCTTTGACTGTGTGGATCATAACAAACTGTGGCAAGTTCTTGGTGGTATGGGGATACCAAGTCATCTTGTCTGCCTCCTGAGGAATCTGTATAACGAACAAGTAGCAACGGTAAGAACAGACCACGGAACAACGGACTGGTTTAAGATTGGGAAAGGAGTACGGCAGGGTTGTATACTCTCACCTTACCTATTCAACTTGTATGCAGAACACATCATGCGACGTGCTGGGCTTGACGAATCCAAGGCTGGAGTTAAAATTGCAGGAAGAAACATTAACAATCTCAGATATGCAGATGACACCACTTTGATGGCTGAAAGCGAGGAGGAGCTGAGGAGCCTTATGACAAAGGTGAAAGAAGAAAGTGCAAAAGCTGGGTTGCAGTTAAACCTCAAAAAAACCAAGATTATGGCAACCAGCTTGATTGATAACTGGCAAATAGAGGGAGAAAACATGGAGGCAGTGACAGACTTTGCATTTCTGGGCGCAAAGATTACTGCAGACGCTGACTGCAGCCAGGAAATCAGAAGATGTTTACTTCTTGGGAGGAGAGCAATGACAAATCTTGATAAAATAGTTAAGAGCAGAGACACCACACTGACAACAAAGGTCCGCATAGCTAAAGCAATGGTATTCCCCGTAGTAACCTATGGCTGTGAGAGCTGGACCATAAGGAAAGCTGAGCGAAGGAAGATAGATGCTTTTGAACTGTGGTGTTGGAGGAAAATTCTGAGAGTGCCTTGGACTGCAAGAAGATCAAACCAGTCCATACTCCAGGAAATAAAGCCAGACTGCTCACTTGAGGGAATGGTATTAAAGGCAAAACTGAAGTACTTTGGCCACATAATGAGAAGACAGGATACCCTGGAGAAGATGCTGATGCTAGGGAAAGTAGAAGGCAAAAGGAAGAGGGGCCGACCAAGGGCAAGATGGATGGATGATATTCTGGAGGTGACGGACTTGACCTTGGGGGAGCTAGGGATGGCGACAGCCGACAGATAGCTCTGGCGTGGGCTGGTCCATGAAGTCACGAAGAGTCGGAAGTGACTGAACAAATAAACAACAAAAGCAATGTGACTTTAACCCTTCTGAAAATATCAGTGGGTGAGTAGAACTGATGAGTTTCCTAGATGCTGAAAGAAGTTGAAGGTTAGGAACATCACTGCATGCCATTCCCATTTAATTGTTTTTACTGCTTTTAAATTATATTCTGGTTATAATTTGATTAATGGTTTAATTTGTTTTTAGCTTGGTTTATTTATTGTTTTATATTGTATGATTTTATCTGTACGCCGCCCTGATATATAATAATATAGGGCGGGATACAAATGTTATAAATATATATATATATATACTAAATTCCCTGGACGTCCTGCTATTGATGAGTATTTGATTCAGTGGATGGGGCAATGTGAAAGAATGAGGTCCAATTCAGACTAGGGCTGAACCAAAATGGGACTAACGTTAGCAAACATTTTTGCATGCAGCTGTTTTGGCCGTTATTCAGGGGATCTCAAAAGGCTGCAAAAGTATTAGGGTGGGGGCAGGGTTGAAGGGAGAAAGTGCATCACCATTGCCAAAACAACCAAGCTAAAGAAATGCTGGGTAAAATACATCCTGAGTTCCCCCAGCTTGTTTTCAGATAAGCCATATCTTCTCAGCATGAACAGGGTTCATTACAGAGAGAAGATTCTAAATGTCTGAACCGGCTTCAAGTCTTGCTGTGTTCTAAAAGCTACAAAATATGGTGTGCCTTGAGAATGCTATCTAGATACTTCATCACCGTTTGCTCCATTCTTTCTCCAAAATAAGGGCAACCCTGTTTTATGCTCACAATAACCTGTGAGGTTGGATGGCACTTTGCTCAGGGTTACCTCTGGGTGAACTCTGCAGTTCAAGACCAACACTGTCTAGTATACCATACTAGCTCTTGACGCTGACAAGCTTATTTGACTTGACTTTGGGCTAGTTTGGGTCCAGTGGCCAGCACCTTGCTCACAGATAGAATATGCTTGTACGAAGCTGCCATTTGTAGAAATCAGCACCTCTTTGTGTGGGTGGCATGTGTGGCAACTGCAACTTGGTGACTGTGTTAACTCTAGAGTTGCTGTGGTCACACAAATCATGGTGGCCATGAGTCCAGTTCCTGCATAAAGGCATATGTGAATGCTCCGTGGCCACAGGCATGGACATTGCTCTCAGTGCTCCCGAGGTGCTAATGCAGAAAGTCACTGGCTAGTATGATTTGACCTTTTAAATACTTTCAACATTCTGTCCGTTTCATTAGATGTAGAAGTGGTATGATCATGGAAATCAACCTATAGGTGAAATAGTATGTGTATGTTTTCTTGATGATTTGGCTGAGGTACAAGACACTCTCTGCACTGTTACAAAAGCATTTCTCTGCTCTCCCTGTACCAATTTCCAGGGCAGTCTCCTCTCGTTACTCTTCACTGTCCTCTCAAAAAAAAAAATAAAAAAAAAATTGCCTAGCCACTCAATTTCATCTGCAAAAGTGTTCCCCTCCCTGCAAATTGAACGCGCCTATACCACTTGGTGAGGATGAAAAGAAATGACTCATCATTCCAAATAGGCACTCTGCTCCTTAGAACTGACAAACACTGAGTCATCACTTTTCTCTTCTCCTGGTTAAGCATTTGCTGCTTCACTACCTTTCTCAAAAGCAAAATGGTGTTAAGCAAATGAGATTAATCACTGCTGGATTTAAACAAAAATTGTCAATATAAAAATTAAGGTGGGGGCTAAATGTTGACATATTTACAGAAAGGGGTGATGACTGTAATGCTGTTAGGTTGTTGTTTTAAATTCACAGTTCATAGCATTTTATATTACCTTTCAAAAGAGAGAATAGCACCCCATAAACCCTGAAGGGGGCAAGCTGCATGTTTATCTGCCTTTACACTTCATTAGGTATTTTCCATGCAAGCAGAATCAACAGTTATGGATGTAGTTCAAAGAGTTGATTTCTTGTAATTTCACTGCAGGCTCCCACAAATCATTGCTTGCGTTTACTTAACACCTTAAGGTTGTGATCCAAAGGTGCTTTCTTGGATGTACGTTTGCTTGAAATTATTCAAGAAAGGGTTTGCAATTTAAATATGAATAGTACTAGATTCCTGTGAGTTATTTTCCAAAGAGAGGCCTATTGTATTATTTCTCATCAAGATTTATATCCCGGCTTTCTATAAAATATCCGAGACAGCTTACAATAGAGATCAAATTGCATGAACAATCCTAAACAATATCAAATAATGATGGTGATGTTCATCATGGTGTTGGTGTTGATTTTATTTATTTATTTATTTATTACATTTTTATACCACCCAATAGCCGAAGCTGTCTGGGCGGTTCACAAAAATTAAAACCATAATAAAACAACCAACAGGTTAAAAGCACAAATACAAAATACAGTATAAAAAACACAACCAGGATAAAAACCACGCAGCAAAATTCATATAAAATTAAAATACAGAGTTAAAACAGTAAAATTTAAATTTAAGTTAAAATTAAGTGTTAAAATACTGAGAGAATAAAAAGGTCTTCAGCTGGCGACGAAAGGAGTACAGTGTAGGCGCCAGGTGGACCTCTCTGGGGAGCTCATTCCACAACCGAGGTGCTACAGCGGAGAAAGCCCTCCTCCTAGTAGCCACCTGCCTCACTTCCTTTGGCAGGGGCTCACGGAGAAGGGCCCCTGTAGAAGATCTTAAGGTCCGGGCAGGTACATATGGGAGGAGGCGTTCCTTCAAATAACCTGGCCCCAAACCGTTTAGGGCTTTAAATGTCAATACCAGCACTTTGAATTGGGCCCAGACCTGGACTGGCAGCCAATGAAGTTGTAAAAGGACTGGTGTAATGTGATCTCACTGGCCAGTCCCTGTTAGTAACCGTGCTGCCCTGTTTTGTACCAGCTGAAGCTTCCAGACCATTTTCAAAAGCAGCCCCACATATAACGCATTGCAGTAATCCAAACGAGAGGTTATCAGAGCATGGATAACTGTAGCTAGGCTATCTCTGTACAGATAAGGGCGCAGTTTACCCTAAGCTGATAAAAGGTGATAATAATAGTGATAAATCAATAGCATCAAGAAAATCAGCATCAAAATTAAAGATCTAAATGGTAGGAAGAGCATAAAATATTAAGGATTAAGTTCAGTAAAAGCTTGCAGAAATAAAGGTGGGATTCACTGCAGTGTTGGGACCAGGCAGTCCTCCTTTAGGAGGCTATTCCAAATCTTGGGCACCATAGCTAGAAAATCCTCTCGTTGGTACCCTTCTATATCTGACAGCAGGAGAAGCCAAAACAGGAACTCAGCAGAACAAAGTTTTAGGATATAAAGAGAAAAGTGCTTCTTGAAATATTTCGGTTGCAAAACATCCCAATACCTTGAATCGATTCTAGACATAAATGGGCAATTAATTGAGGCTGGTACAAGATCGGTGTGGTATGTAAGGATGGTAGAATCAGTAATGTTCAAGCTCACTGAGGTTCTCCAAGCTCCACCTTAAAGCTTTGATCGCTTTGTGCCTGTTTCCGATTGCGATCTCTTTTTCTTTTCACTAGAATGGGGAAAGTATGCATTCGGTATGTATGTTTTGAAAGTGTACCTCCAAACACACTCTTTCCTCTATTGACTGAAGTGTGAAAATGCATACCTTTTTGAAAAAATGTGCATTTTTCAAGTGTATGTTTTTCTGAAGTATGGACTTCATGAGTGGGAATGCAAGCTCGGGAATGTGTGAGTTTTTTCCGAAAACTGTACTCCAATTTGTGTCCTGGCTTGCAAATGGGGCAAAATCAAGTCCCTAAAGGCAGCCCTATATTTATTTATTTATTCAGTTTTCTTCCATCTGTACATTTTTGAGGAGGTGGATGGGTTTCCCGTACTTCCATAAATTGCTCCTAGCTGAAGTGACATTTGCTACTAGTGTCACTTTAGCTAGTAGCAACGTCATTAAAACAAATCTGAGACTTTATTCTCAGCCTGAGTGTATGAGGGATTTTGAAGTCAACCAAAAGCACCCCAATTCAACCAGTACCGTTTTTCAGGGTATGGAGGGGATCGGTGGAAGGATGCTTCCTCTGCGTGTGGTTGTGTTGTTCTATGAGGAAGGCTGTATCTATTGGACTTGGGGTTTACATGTGATTTTGCTTTCTGTTGGTAGTACCCACAAGCATACACTGCCACACATCTCAATGTGTTTTTGAAGAATGATGTTTGGGCCACAGTTGACGATGCTCTACTAGCATCTAGGCTAAGTTAATGCAATTTGAGGCTGCCTTTTGACAAATGCTTGGAAAGGGAGCCTAGTACAGAAAGCTCACTTGGATTATAAACTGGAGCTCGTCACTGCAAACACAATTTTGCTAGTGCGTTTCTAGTCTTAATTCAAAATGTTAGTATTGGCCTTCAAAGCCCTCAGTAGCTTGAAAACCAGGTATCTAAATGACTGTCTGCCTGTTAATGTATTCCCTAGAGCTCCTTCCCTTGATGCCCCTGCCTTTGAGAGTTAGACGGATGACTACTGAAGAGAAAACCTTTTCTGTAGTGATGCCCTATTTATGGAAGTTTTTCTATGTTCTTCGCTATTTTTGTCAGTGCTAGGTGTACTCCAACTGGTATTTTGTGCCTTAAATGGTATTTGAGGTCCTTTTAATTGTCTTTTTATCCACTTTTTGTCTTTAAAAAAATCCTGTTGCTGTATTTTATGTGTTGGCCCAAGTATTTTATCTGCTGTTTTTATTTTGTTTAATAGTGTTGCTTTTTTAGTCTGTATTTTATTGCATGTTAGTGTTTCATATTATATGCTGCCTTGAGGCCATCTTGGCATTGGGCGGGCTACAAATGCTATAAATAAATCAACTTCTAAGGATGTCTTCACACACAACTCTGGCTTGCTTAGCCTGCATGTATCAGAGTGCAGGAGCAAGCCTCTAACTCCAGTTTCTCCCACATCCCCTGTGTGTACATCATCCAGGGCTGGCTCCAGTTTTTTGAGGGCCCTTGGGCAAGACACCTTCAGTGGGCCTCCTCCCTCAGTGAGTCCACCTTCTCTCTGCCATTGTCACCAGCTGCTCTTGCTCCTCATCCCCTTTCCCGTAACTGTTCCCACTTGCTCTCGTGAGAGGCAGGGAGCAAGCAGGCATCTCCTGGTCGTCTTTCCCACAACCACTATTGTCTGGGTCAGAGCGAGAGGCAGGTGAGCAAGCAGATTGCAATGGTGAAAAGGAGGAGCAACTCCCAGGGGGATTTGTCAGAGGGGCTTCTACTTTGGTGTAGGCCCTCTGCAGGTGCCTGACCATGCCTACGCTTGACGCCAGCCCTGACATCATGTAGTGTGAATGGCAGTCTATGAGTGTACATTTGTGCCCGAGAAGCCCTCTTGCCCATGCAGTCCATCCACTTTTCTTTTCTTTTGCAGCATACAGGGCAATTGGACTTATTTGAGTACAAATGTATGTGCATGATCCCAAGTTCACCTTAATATTCTATGCAATCTTGAGACATGTTCCTGCACCCCATCATGTGTGAGATGCTCAGATTTTGAACTGGTTTCATTAATCGATAGGTTGCATCCAATGTTGGTCCTACTTAGAGTAGACCCATTGAAATGAATGGGACTTCAGTTAGTCATGGGTGAGGGCCATTCATTTCAATGGGTCTACTCTAAGTAGGACCAATGTTAGAAGTTTATTGCACTATTACAAGACTACCGCCTGATCTCAAAGTTAAGCAGGGTCAGGCCTGGTTAGTACTTGGATGGGAGACTGCTTGGGAATACCGGGTGCTGTAGGCTCCCTACTCTTCCTGCAATGAGCAGGGGGTTGGACTCGATGGCCTTGTAGGCCCCTTCCAACTCTACTATTCCATCATACTATACTTCTTACAGGCAGTTTTCCCCTCAATGTCTCCTGTTCAGTGTATTGGCTCTGTGGCATATACATAGACTGCAAAAGTACTATTCATATTTCATAATGCTTTCCATTTCTGACAGCATAGAATTTTATATGCTTACTTAGTAGGTAGCATTCATGGGCTGGGCAGAATCCATGTGCCTGTCATTTGGATCCATCCTGACAGCTCCCTGAAAAAAATCTGGTAGGCACCCTCATTCCTGGGAGTAATGAATCATGGTTTGAGGTTAGTCATTTCTTTGGCGAGGCTAATCTGGGAAAGATTGCTATTAATAATAAAGTCTAGCATCACTCATAACCTTTCAAGCAAGAGCCTTATTGAACTTAACATGAACTTAAAGATCCCCTTCCAAGAAGAACCTGTGACAGGGTTGTTGTCACATTGATGTACAAACTGTACAGAGAGCCCTGCGTTCATTTCATCAGATGTATTCCATGTCTTTGAAAGGCTATATGCAGTGGATAACTGGTTTTGTCTCGCAGTGACAAATGTGTCCCTCTGTGGCTGTTATTCTGTTCTTCAGAAATGAACCGAAGATGTGGTTTCAAATGTCATGCTTTGAGTGTTTCATCAATATTTGCCTGATTAACAGTGTTATGGTTCTAGGTATAACAGACTCTTCTGAAGTCAGACTTGAGTGCAAAATTAATTTGTGTGTACCAGAGTTTGGAGATCTTCTTAAGACTTCAGCTACTGAAAGAGCTTTAGTTGAAATATAGTTAAAATACAGATCAGTTAAATTCAATTCATGTTTATTTATATTCTGCAACTATGGTACTAAAAGTGGATTCACTGCAGATATAGGTAGACAATATTTCAGAACTAATTAGAATTTAAATAAATTTGCATATTACTAAAACCTCAGTTTCAGAACCATTTTTGGGGTCTTGAGAGACGTATGAGATAAATTAATAGTTCAATAAACCAGAAACTAATGCTCATTCTTAAAAAGAAAGGTTATCTCTATTACAGTAACACAACAGAATACAACAGAACAGCAATAGCTTCAATAAAGGTACCTAATTAATAGTTGTCCTCATTGACTAAAATTGGCCCCACTGATCAATCAACTAAAGCTACAGTTGATAATGCTATATAAAAAATTGTGTAGTTTTGTATTAGTTTTCAATGCATTATGGACTTATTCATACAGCCAAATTGGATATGCTACTAATTGTTGGTGTGGGGAAGGAGAAGGGACATGTTTGCTTCAACAAGTGTCCCAAAAAGCAAGTGCTGGAACCTCTGGACAATGAAATGGAAATGCCTTATCAGCGCAAAGTTCTTATGGGGTTCAGTTGAACCTAGTTTCAAAATTTGTGTTTGTGATGCCCCCAGGGAGAGATTTCATCTCTCCAATGAATGTAATGTGCCAAGGGTTAAAAGATGGCTTCTCTGCCAAAGGGTGGCTACAGGTGGCTACATGCCAGATTTGCATTCCTTAATGGCGGACGTCATGTCCTAGCGGACAAAGGGAAAAACTTTCAACCAATAGAGCAGAGCTTTCCAAACTGTGTGTCGCGACACGTTAGTGTGTCAGCTGCAGTGTGTAGGTGTGTCACATGAACGTAATGAGAAACCTCTGAGTCTATGTGAAATAAGCATACCAACGTGCATGCATTTTTACACAGCAAAGGTGCCGATTAGTATGGTGCACTAGTATATTCCCCTTCTGTTGTATCTGTGTATGCACACCACGGTCGAGGGATCATACAGGTACTGCGCATGCGTAGTATGCATAATCGGGTCAAAACAGCTGATTCCGCGTCACTTCCGGTGACGCAGCTGCACCTGAAGTGACGCATTTGAGAAATTCCATGGGTCCAGTTTTTTGATAGAACACCGTCTCAACCACCGCTCGATCGCAGTTTGACAAAATTGGTGAAAAGTCTTGGAAATGTATGTTATCTTACAAATCATATATTTTAAAAAATATAAATGAAAGGTTTTCATGAGATATGTTGTGTCCCCATACATTTCGTTATTACAATTTATGTATGTGTCCATATCTCTTATAAGGGGTTAGTTTAACCTCCGGTTTGCTAATAAAACTGAATTACTGTGTCGCGAAATGATGCATGACTAAAAAGTGTGTCACCAACATGAAAAGTTTGGAAAGCTCTGCTATAGAGCATCGAATGTAACCTAAGACTCATTGAGATTGTGCACCTTAACTTGAAAATTGAATGTAACTTAACTTGCTAATCCAGAACTGACCAATAGAAGGGTTAGAAAGAGACTAACACCCTTTTGTAGTCAGGGCCTATATATACTGTGAGATTCCTTTGTTCTGGGTGCCTCCATCTTGTGGAACCGGAGAGCACCCCCATACTGCAATATCGGAAGTAAATGGATTAAGTGCATTCTCCAGCCTCGTGTGTTTGATGGGCTATTAACACGCCAGAGAAGCGGGCCTTTAAATCCCTGGTTAAGGGACAACATTTGTTTTTGTATTGAAAAGCACCTCCCATTTTTTTACTGTTTTTGCAAATGCATGCACATAGCTTTGGCACTGATCAACACCCTTTTGTTTTCCTGGTTGCTGTTTCAGCGCAGAGCAATTTTCCTTCTTTTGCTTTGCCCTCACTAGCCTCAGCTTCATTTGCCCTCATCTGCCATTTAATGTAATTCACTATAGCAACCCACATGACACCACAATGCTACATATGATGTGTAAAACACCATGGATGCCTGAAAACAAAATGAATGTGATTTGCCACAGCCAGTCAGATTAAATTGAAGCATGGACAAATAAAAAGAGAAGCACTGAGAAGAAGCAGTCTGAGGAACAAAAGGATTCTGAACAGCATTGAAACATTGTGGGCTTTTAGCGAGGCGAGTGTTGGTAATTTGTTTGTAGAGTATATTAATTTGTTAAAGAATATTTGGCATAAATAAATACAAATTTGTCTCTTAATAAATTTGTTATTTGAATACCATACCTACCAGTAGTAGCAAACCTAGCAAGGTTATCACTTCATAATTGCCTCCTTAAGCAATCACATGAATTGCAGTTAAGTGTAACTGTTCTATATTGGATGCCTAATTTAAGTTTTTATAGACCGGATTTGCATCTCACAACAGCCCAGGGCAGGTGGTTTTTTTTATTTCATTATTCTAAACTTTGGTTTTGTGGGAGCAAGTGGACATGCTGGCTTTCACTGCCTGATTGCTCCCACTGCAAGCAAGGTATACAAAGAGGGATTTCTGGTTTGTTGGGAAAGAGAAATCCCACTTTCCATTTCCCTAGGTTGTTAATCCCCAGTGGGAGCAATTAGGCAGAGGGAACCAACCATCACGCTTTGCTCACACCTACTTCATTCACAACCCAGGTTGTTGTTGTTTTTTTAAAAAAAGCCCAACCTGGGTGGTTGTGACATCTGAACCAGACCATATGCTCAATGTGGAAGGCTGAGACTACAGTCCCATACTCACTTAATGCAAGTAAGTCCCAATGAACTCAGTGGGCCTTACTTCTGAGAAGATATGAACAGAATTGTGCTGTTAAATTCATATAACAAGGTGTCAATGACTGGACACAATAGCTCTCGATTCTATTACCTCCAGTGAGACTCCTAAGAAGTGGAGATTTCTCCCTGGAAAATAGCGAGTCAGTAGGCCTCTGGATAACTGTACTATCACGTCAGAGAGCAGCTTGCTTTCTCAGCCTTTCCTCACCGCTTTCCTTTGAAAATGATCATATTATATCGCATTGGGTCATAAAGAGCATGATTTATTGAAGCCAATTCATGAGACGCTAAATCATTTTGGTAAAACAGCTGCATTTCACAGCTTTCGGTTTTATCCCATTAAAATTTCAAGTCTATAATATGCAATTATGTGTATACTCAAAGTAAAGATATTATTTTCTGTGTTGAAAAAAAAGGAAGTATAAATTTCTCCCCTTTAATTTGTAATATATTCAGGCTTGACAGTACTAATTTGCACTGCAAAGTAATTTGGGCATAAGAAGCATATGTCAACATGAGGAGTAGCTGTAGCTTTGTCTCTAGGGAATCAGGCTTAAATCTGTCTAGTTACAGATATAGTTGATATGCTCATTTTAATTTTTGACCCAATAATGATAATTTATGAAACAGGCTTTTCCTCTTTTGCTATTCTCAGGAGGGCAAAAAAGGGAGAAAATATGTATCATTAACTGTATTTTTTCTTAGTACCAATTAGTGAAAGCAGAGATGCCAGCATATAATGTTTTGTGATGTAGGTTCACCACACCCAAAGTTAAGATGGGCAAATGGCCATTGATCATAGTTTATTTGAAATAATGGGATTCATTTTCTAGGTGTTTTATGGGCATTCCAAAAGTTACTGTAAGCTTGGCTCCAAACCTTTGAGCTGTGTTAGACCTAACAAGATACAAGGCAATGGCATAATATTTTTCAGACCAGATTGCGGCTTTAACGGGACAGACTGGGTCATCCCTATAAGCATAGCCATCACAACATTAATTAGGTCCTGGCTTTTGCTTTTGGTTCCAGCCATTAATATGATGTGTGTGTGTGTGTGTGTGTGTGTGTGTGCGTGCGTGCGTGTGTGTGTGTGTGAGAGAGAGAGAGAGAGAGAGGGGGGGGTAGGGGACAAGGTCACTGTATAATCTGAGGCTTGTAGATTCTGGTACTTGGCAATACATCATTGCTAGGCTCTTAGGGACTACAGGAATCCTAACTTCCAAGTTTTCCATGTAGCATTCAAAAATAATGTCATCCTCAAGTCTAAACTGATATTAAAAGTTTGTAATCAAAAACAAGATATGTATATAACTAGTGGGTTAGTTTTTCTTGGTGGGTCACATGCAAGCCTGATTTATGTGAAGCTATTTGAACCCTTGAAACACGCTGTATTATTGTTATGTCTATTGAAGTCAATTGGCTCAGAATCACATACAGAATGGAGAAAGAACCGTTTTCAAGAAGGAGGAAGGCTGTGCAATAGCATTCTTCAGATGGAGAAAAGAGAGACTCTGTTGTGTACTTTAGGGGCAGGCATAAGGTACATTTGAGAAATGCTATTTCTCAGGGTATTTTTGTAGGCAAGTGGGGTAAAAATTGAATAAATCATCATCATCATCATCTAGATCCTCTGAGTGATATGCAGTAAATCAAAAAGGATTATGATTCTGAAGTATTTAATAATAGTAGCAACAAAGTAACTTCCCTCCTGCCCAAAATTTTACTGCAGAAATAAAGCCAGGAGTGGATTTTTGCGTGGAAGGATTGCAAGCTCTATTCAGTCCTGGTACTCAAAGCAAATCCCTCAGCTCAGAATTCTTTAATTCTAAATATTTCCAGAGGGACGGCCCTGTCAATCAGATGCACAAAAAACAA
The DNA here is from genome assembly GCF_023053635.1 of Elgaria multicarinata webbii. Lineage (NCBI taxonomy): Eukaryota > Metazoa > Chordata > Lepidosauria > Squamata > Anguidae > Elgaria > Elgaria multicarinata. The sequence goes on along the minus strand of NC_086175.1, from coordinate 20,725,775 downwards.
CGAAGAGACTGGACTTGTGACACCTTAAAAGATTCATCTGATAAAGTAGACAGTGACCACAAAAGCTTATGCCAAAATAAATTTGTTAGACTTTAAGGTACCACAAGACTCTTTGTTGTTAAACTTAACTGTATGTCTGTTGGATCTTGGGGCTCTTGTGAAAAACAAAATAGATGCCGCAAGCTTGAAGCCTGTCAACCCCTGGACCTAACACCTTCTATTCCAATACCCAGGTTCACTGTTTGATTGTACTATGTGATGATGACTTAAAGCCTCGTTCTTCATATTTATTTATTTATTACATTTTAATACTGCCCAACAGTTGAGGCTCTCTGGGCAGTTCACAACTGAAACGTTGGGCAATGAAACTTGAGGTGCAGAACCTTTCTTAAAGAACCGCCCAGAGAGCTTCAGCTATGGGGCAGTATATAAATGATAATAATAATAATAATAATAATAATAATAATAATAATAATAATAACAACAACAACAACCAATCCCAGCTGATGTCTACTTCATGTCTGTTTTGGAGCTGTTGTGGAGTGAATCTAAGTCATTGAGGCTTAGAACTTTTCTACACGAGGCACTTATTGTGGGCTTGTGATTTCTTACAGATGTTTATGAGTTCTTTAGATGATGTTGTGATCCTCTAGTTTTACTTCTGTTTTTTAAGAGTACTGGGGGAGGGGTTTGAGGGGGAAAATGTGGTGTTATTTCTGAAAGCAAGAGAAAATGTATTTTCCTATTTGTGTAATTGCAGTATTCCGCAATAGCACAGTGCCATCTAGAGGTTATATATCAGAAAAGCAGGAAAGGAAGAATTCTTTGTGTAGAGCCTGGATCTCAGTTCTTTGACAAAACCGAAAGTAGATACAGTGATTAATAGCTTTGTGTAGAAAAGTTCTTAAGGGGTTTGTCATTGCAGCATGCCTTGTGTTTTTCTTTTATGAAAATCTGGCCTCAAATTTCTTGCAGAATGCCTTAAAAACTTGCAAAATATTCACTTAGGATTGATGGTCACCAGCTGTAAGGTTGAAAAAGAAGTTTGACCTCCCACTGAATAGAAGGATGTGATTCAGCTTGGAACATGATGTACAGATAGAGGGGAAATGAATGAACTGTTCAATGGGATAAGGGAGGATAGAAGAAACTCTGAGTAAAGATGAGTTGGGAAACAGTGCCTTGGGTGTTAATTTACAATGCAACAATAGAAATGGCTTCACCATAAAAACAGCATCCATTTATAGCAAGATGGTAGAAAAAAGCAATATTGCAAACTTATACAAAAAAAGTTACTGACAAATAAATTAGCAATGGCTTATTTCATTTGAAATATTCATATACCGTATTTCTTCAATTCTAAGACACCATCAATTGTAAGACACATACTAATTTCAGTACCACCAACAGAAAAAAAAAGTTAATTCTAAGAAATAATAAACGCACCCGCGATTCTAAGATGCACCCCATTTTTAGAGATGTTTATATGTGGAAAAAAGTGTGTCTTAGAATCGAAGAAATAGGGTAATATTCACACAGATGAGTGATCTTCAAGACAGTTTACGTTCATATGGAGTTACAAGAAAGCATTTGGATCATTAAAACTTTCTGGTAATCCGTGTTTGCATAAGTAGATTCTAATGTAATAAAGAACAGAAACATTTAATAGCAGAACAGAAACATTTAATAATAGCAAGTAAAGAGCTGGTTCACACAAGCTCTATCCATGAAATACGAAGCAGGGGACCCAACTTGTTCAAAAATGTAGATACTGGCTTCTGACTTGAGGTGTCAAGTTTATGTAGGGCCCTGGGCAAGCGTCACCAAGGTACCCTCCTGGTAAGCAGCAGAGATCGGCATCACTTTTTCTTTCTTTCCTTCCCAAATTGTTATTAGGGGGCAGGCCAGCAGGACTCATCCTTTGTTCTGGGGCAGTGCTCAGAGGTCTTCTAGGGAAATGAAGGTGGCTGCTGTCTCACCAGGTGCTTTGGCTCACAGCATCAGGCTGAGTGCTCCCAGTCCACTGGCCTACTAAAAATGTTGGAAAACCAGTAAAAAGGATACATAGACCCCCAACATTTGCTCCCCCATGCTGGGTGCTGACACTGCTTGAGGTACCAACATTTCCGTACCTGTCTCCTTTTGCTCCAATCGAGGTACTTAAAATGAATGTATAAACTGTTATCAACCCAGTGTTGAACATTCGTTCCTAAATGGTAATGATCTGTTTTCCTTTCCTCCCCTCCAGTCTCCAAACGCTCACAGTTATCCCGATATGGAAGCTGTACCCCTGTTGCTGAACAGCATGAAGGCAGATCCAGAAGAAGACTCCTTGCCCACAGATCATTTCCAAACACAAACTGAGCCAGTGGACTTGTCAATAAACAAAGCCCGATCATCCCCTATTGCTGCTTCATCTTCGCCAGTGTCCATCACTGCATCAGCATCTTCTCCTTCTTCTACTTCAACGTCTTCTAGTCGGCCAGCCTCATCACCAACAGTAATAACGTCAGTATCTTCAGCAGCGTCTGCACCATCAGTATTAACTCCAGGCCCACTTGTGGCATCTGCGTCAGGTGTTGGAGGGCAGCAGTTTTTGCACATAATCCATCCAGTACCACCTTCAAGCCCTATGAACCTACAGACCAACAAAATGAGTCATGTACACCGCATTCCGGTGGTGGTGCAGTCGGTACCTGTGGTCTACACTGCTGTGAGATCACCAGGGAATGTGAACAACACTATAGTAGTACCGCTACTGGAGGATGGGAGAAATCATGTCAAAGGTAAGATACCGTCATGCGAAATGTAGTTGCACAGAAGGAAAACGAAGCCAAATAGTTGCTGGATCGTGGTAGAACACCCAACGGACCATAGCCTTTTAGTCCTATTTTATATGTAGAAATTTCGGAAAACAACTGAAGATGAATACTCATTAACTGCCCTTGGGCCACTTATGTGGAGAAACCTGGAAAAATATTAGGCGTATTTAAGCCAGAGAGCTAGTATAGTACCGTGTCTTTTTGTCAATTTCCAAGCGTGAAGACCCCAATTCAAATTCTGGCATTGCCAGGAATTTACCAGGGGATATTAGATAACCTCTATTTCTTAGTTTGAGCTCCCATACCTCTCTGAATTTGCAGTATGGGGCTAATAATACAGGGCTATCTTGTAGTAAGGTTTGTTAATGTGAGATAATGTGTGTCAAGTGTTTGAACACTAAGGTCTTTGCTAGGCCTACCTGAAAGTCCGGTTAGGAGGAGGGGCAAGCCCACGCTGCAGCTAGCACGGGCTGTCGCCCCAGTCTATATGTCAGATGTGACGGGCTAAAGGAAAGCCCCGTCGTGTCTGCCATTTTTTTTTTCATTTTTAAAGGGCTGGGTGCGCAGGAGCGCACGATCGACAAAGGTAAGGGTTTTTTTTAAAAAAAAGGTTTCCCCGCTCCCCCCTGGCCCCAATCTCCCCCCGGCCGCAATCCCCCCGCCCCGACCACAATCTCTCCCCCTGCCCCGTGTGAGTAAGCCGCATAGCCGGGAAAAGCCATGGAACAGGCTAGACCTTCTGCGGTTGCAGGCTCAACCCGGGACTGCAAATACCGGGCTACAAGTGGAGCCCATTACCCTGGGGGACCCCTTGTCTAGCAAAGCCCTAAATGCCTGACCAGATAGTAATTTTAAACAGGGAGCATATTTTCAACTGAACAAAGTCTGGGGGACTAGTAGCAATGGCTCTGCCCACTAGTCACTCAAGGACTGCTTGAACGTTGGAGCAAGCAGCAGAGAACATTCTGAGGGCTTTTGTTGCTTTCAACTGTTGGTTTGTCCCTCAATGTGGGGAAAGTGTCTGAAGTGCACAACAGGTGGCGTGTGGGGTTTGAGATGGTCTACAGGGCAGGATGAGTAACGGGCAAGAGTTGAACCAATGAGATTCCATCAGAAGGATCACTGTAGATTAGCCTTTATTGCACATAAAGTGTTTCTGGAAAGGATCACGGTGACGTTAACCTCAGGGGATCACTTTCCACATTTAGTAGTCTTCCCTAGAACTTTAAAATGCCTCTTAATTGAGGGAGTAACTAGGCATGATGCTGATATTGGCGTTGCCACTGATAATTCCCCCTTTTTTCTCCCTATACCATTAGTCCTGTTCATGCATCTGAACATGTGCAAGAGGAAGTAGGGCTGCACCCCATGACCCACCCACCCCAGTGTCCATGCGTTCAGCAGAATGCCAGAAAAGGAACCTGTACATATAGGCGCTCCACCAGATAAGGAACCCTTATAAGGCAGCATTCCTGATCAGACGGATGCTCCCAACTTTTATATAGCTCTTTGATATTCCACCAAATGTGGTAGACATTGGGGTAAAGAGCTGGTAGGCATGTGAGTATTGGGGTTGAGATTGCCAGGTGTGTGGACATAGAATCATAGAATAGTAGAGTTGGATGGGGCCTATAAGGCCATCGAGTCCAACCCCCAGCTAAGTGCATCAGACACAGTGGCAGTCAGTGGGGTCCTGCTTCTTCCCTGTGTGTACAGTGTATGCAGGGGTGGGAACGTTGGAACAGTCTTGTTAAGTTTGGGAGATGGATAACATGACATCATTACGTATGCATTCCTTCCTCCCACATAACCCCAACAGCAGCCAATGATAAAGAATGAGGAAATGCACACCATCATGTCATGTCACATATTTACATCAGGGATGGTTAGAAGGCAGAACTCCAGATGTTTTGGACTTCAACTCCCAGAAGATCCTGCCTGCATGGCCAGTTATCAGGAATGTTGGGAATTGAAGTCGAAAGCATCTGGACGTCTACCTTCTGCCCATTCCTCATTTACATAACTCAACATTACATGGAAAGATGAGAAAATGAGAAGTAGGTTTTTGATCACAACCCTATGGTCAGATCATGATCACATCTAGTTCGGTCCTAAGAGATCCATGAAAAAAAAAACCACCGACAAATAAACTCCGAAGGATTTTTCCTTTGCTTTAGCATTTATTTCTGTCATAATATTGTTATATATTGCTGCATTCGACTCTAGTAAAAGGCAGTTGTGTATTTTAATGGATCCATTCATAAATCTTAAGGATTTATTTCCCTCCTCAGCTCCTGGGCTTGTCTGAATTGGAGCAATATGTTCTACAGGCAGAGATGACATACATTCCTTGTGATCTCAAGCTAAATAATGCTGATGTTAAAATAGGATCGTAGAAGATTTGTACCTTCTAAGCACACACATGTGCCCTGAGAGAACTGCCAGTGAGCTTTCAGAAAGTAATTAAATAGCAGAAGAGCCCAAACAACCCCTTAGAGTACCTTCCACAATCTGGTGACCTCCAGATGTATTTGACTACAACTTACATTATCCGTAACCAACATGTCCATTGGCCATGCTGGTGTTGGCTGATGAGAATTGTAGACTGACGCATCTGGATGGTACCATGTTGGGGACAGCTGGCTTAAACATTTCTGGACAATTGCCTAACTTAATTGCCAGCCCTGAAGAAGCCCACTCTGGACCCAGAAGTATTAGACAGCTGTCACCCAGTTGCTAATGCCCCCATCTTGAGGAAGGTACTCAAAGAGAGTGGTGGTGATCCAACTCAAGGCACCCTTGGAGAAAACATCTTCTAGACACATTTCAGCTTGGGTTCAGACCTGGTTTTAGTATTGAATTCCTTTTGGCTTCCCTGATGGTTGAGCTTTATGAGGAAAGGGGTAACAGAGGTACAGCCCTTTTACTCTTGCTCAGTCTCCCAGTGGCTTTTGATAACATTGACCATGGTGTCCTATTGGACTGTCTTTTGTGAGTTGTGGGTAGGGGGGACACTTCCACAGTGGTTCTGCTCGTACTGCTGTGGTAGAGAGATAGTGGCTTCCCAAAAGCCTACTTCGTGGGGTCATGGCTGAAATGGGATTTGAACTGGTGACTTCCCAGCTCACAGTTCTAGTTATTACATTAAATCAATTTGCAGTTTTTGCTACTGGCAATGATTATTGTACATTTCACCCAATATTCCCCTGAGAAAATTGGTATATTGGGGAAAAGGTGTATTTGTGTGTGTGTGTGTGTGTGTGTGTGTGTGTGTGTGTGTGTAAAAACCAATGCAAACAGAAGGTTTAGATTGCTCCTGGTGATGGATTCTACACTGGTGGAGGCAAGCAGATGCCAAGATCATCACCAGTAGAGTTTATTCTCCTCAGTTTGCTTTTCTTTCATAGAATCATAGAATAGTAGAGTTGGAAGGGGCCTATAAGGCCATCGAGTCCAACTTTCATCTGTCTTGGTGGAAGGAAATAAGCAGAGGCAAGTTGAAGCACTGCAATTGTAGAATCAGGTCCATGTTATGTGCACTCACAAGCATTTTCCTTATATTTATTTATTCCATTTATATCATGAATGCTAGGAGGTATCTTCTAAGCTTAATTAGCCTAACAAAGCAAGGCAGATGCCTATCAACTAAAATTGATAGTTTCCCGCCATGCCCGACAGGCTTTTACCAGACCCCTCTTTCAGGGAGGATCTTCAAGCTGTAACCTCTGCCGTGTGGCTAGTCTGGTGGACCGCCTCCCACACTTCCTCTCAACTCCATCTGCTTGACCGCGGTGTACTCTGGAGTCTATCACTTCCGATGCTCCCTTCCCCTCCAACAAAGACTGAGTTCCCAGGGAGGCAGGGGAGATGGGGGCCTCCTGTTTGATAAGCTCCTGGGAGGATTCCTCCCTGACTCCTGGAGAGTGTTGGAGAATTTCCAAACCCGCTCCCTGCCTTGGCTGGTCTTCTTCTTCAGCCTCTGAGTCCGATACAGAATCCACACCAGGGAGTCCAAGTCTCACGCATCCATTGAGCTGAGCTACTATTTGAAGCTGGGTCTTCCTAGCCCAGTACTGAATCCGCTCCGCCACACAGGCTTACTCACAGTGATGGCAATGATGAAAGTATTATGTAAGCCTATATTGTATGTCTTGGTGTCTGAACTAAAGGTTGCCTGTGCAACTTGGGATCCCCCAAGCTGATTGTAGCCTACAAGCCATGAATTGTATATGAGAGAGATCAGATAAAAGAACGAAACCAGTTGAATGCAGAAGGTAGGTGTTGCTCTGGTAGGAAAGACCTGTGTGGTTGGCCCTGGCTATGTGGTTTCAATATTTACATCCGTGCTGAGATCAGGAGGGTCACACCACAGGGAAGCAGTTCTGAAATTCAGATGCAAGATACTTTATTAACAACCTCCCAGGAGTGCTTCATAAAAATCAGCCTGTATATTAACAGGTTTGTCTAGATGTGTTTTTCTTTCAGGGAAAATGTATTTCTTATTGCTGTCCATATATATTTGATTTACTTTGAAGAATACTTTTAGGGCAGAATAGGCTGCATAAAAGCTCCCTCTGCTATGCCCTTGTTTAACTCTGTGCATGATGAGATTCCTGCTTGCTGCATTGTGTGACAGAAATAAAAAATCATTCTAGAAAAACACATTTTGATAGTTTGCCAGTTTACTCACAGGAAAAACCAAAATGGCAGTGATTTGTGAAATACAGTGAATTGTCACATTATTGTATATGGTTGAATAACCAAAGAAAAAGAGGCATCTCCATCCAGAAGAAAAGAGCTAAAATACTGGCAGAGGACAAAATATACCCACTGTTCAAACTGGGAACTCTTTTTAGAAGAATAAGGAATTACAGTGCAATAAGGAATTTTCTAGTTCTGGAAAGCCGTTTGGTACCTATCGGGCCAGATCATGTGATGTCATAGAACTGCCTTCCCCAACCTGCTGTCCTCCAGGTTTGTTGGACTACAAACCCCATCATCCATCATCTCCAGCCAGTGAGGTCCATAGACATGCTGGGAGTTATAATCATGCTGGGAATGATGGAAGTTGTAATCCAAGACACCAGGTTGGGGAAGGCTGTCATAGAATGTTTAGAGATATGTATTGTGCTGAGTTAAATAATGGCTACAAGTCGTGATGGCTATATATTATCCCCAGTATCAGACGTAGTATGCCTCTCTGTATGCCAGTTGCTGGGGAACAGGATTGGAACGGTGCAATTGCACTCATGTCCTACGTGTGGTCTTCCCACAAGCAGCTGTTTGGCCACTGTGAGAACAGAATGCTGGACTAGATAGGCCTTTGGTATGATCCAGCAGCATTTTTTCTGATATTCTTAAGTGTTTGTCATGGAATATTCACAAAAGTCCAGCTTTGTGAGCTGAAGTTAAGACTTGTTTGGCTGCAAAAACATCCACCCAGGCTTTGGAACAGGAGGAATTCTGTGGACAAGGTCACTTTTAGATATTGTATATCTTGGGTTAGAAACCTTAGCTTAGAAAACTATGTCCTGTGTTGTTCAAATCTGTAATTGCTTCCCCCCCACCTCAGCTTTGTTTTATGTCGGATGGTGAATCAGTTATATATTAGATACTTGATGTGATTTAGGTCTTAACACTCTCAAGAAATCGATTTCCTGTAAATGAGTGTGAGTTCTACAGTGTTCAGTTCAAAAGAAAAAGGGGTTCAAGTTTTTGCTATGAACAAAGGAACTATCTTCATAGATGAACATCTGAATTATATGCAGGATTTCACTTTTTCTTTGGAAGTGTGTAGCTGTTATTAATCCTGTGCACCCATAACAAATTATTTTACTGGCGAAATTACTATAAATAATGACTTTGATTGGACAGCATAATTAACAGCCTATGGTAGATTAGTAGCAAAATACAGGTTGTGTAGAAATTAGCCCAACCTTCCCCAGAGCGAACAAGAGCATACAGTTAACTGCTTAAGCTGCACAGTCCCATAAAATCTCAATAAAGCCTGAAAACTGTGGAGTATGTGCAATCTCGCTATAAATTGTAATAAAAATTACTCCATAGACTCTATATTATGATCATTAAGTTCATGGATGCTGCTGCTGCTGTGTACATAAAGTTTTATGGAATAAATCGACCAGTTTTGCTGCCCCTATCAGAAAGCAAGCTGTTTTGATTTAAAAGTTGATTGGTGATCTCGGAGCATTTTTCGAAGAGCAGAAAACCATTCATAATGACCTTTAATGGAAATGGGGGTGGGGGAATTGGGGGTGGGGAGCCCTTGTATTTTCACTCTGTATTGTGGGAACTTTATTATGAAGCTTATGAGAAGTTACATGTTTTCTGCAAGAAACACATTTGCTTGAGTTGTAAAATAGGGTTGTTGTTGTTGTTTTTCGTTTGTTTCCCTACACAGCTGCTCTGAGGTATATTAAATAAACCTCTGCACAATATCTAGTCTCACTGGGCTTAGTTTGTAGTATTTTATGTCTGTCTGTATTTGTTTGAAATGCTAAGGAGTACATTTAATGTTATCTTTTTTTCTGCATTGTTTTGCCCAGCGATGCAATGATGCCTTCATTTTTCTAGAACAATGTGGTTTATCTCCCCCGCCCGTAAAAAAAACTACCACTAAGATGCTGATAGATGATTGTTATCTACTATACCTGTGGTTTTAAACCCTTTTACTTCCAGAAAAAATTGGCGTGCTATATTGGCGTGCCCCCAAAGGGCCCCTGTGCACAGGGCCGGGCAAAGCTGGTAATAGGCCCAGGCCAGATGGGAAATGTAGGCCCCATTTCAAACTGCTCATTAGGTGATTTTTAATTAGTTCTAAATACATATGAACTAGAACGATTTATAAAAAAAGGTAATGGCAAGCACTTTTATTCAAAATGTATATAAGACATCTTTGCCTCTGCCAGGGGGACTCGGAGCAGGCCCCCTCAGAATTGTAGGCCCATACCAACTGCCCCCCCTCCACCCAGCCCTGCCTGTGCATGTTCCCAGGGGCATGTTTTAGGTGCACATTAAGTTCACTATGAATGCTGGTCAGCCCTGGGTGGGGAATCATCACTGATATGTGAACTGCTGTGGCACCCCAGAATCCCCCACCCAGCACTCTCCTGCGGCTATATGTTATAGAGGACGATTGCTAGTGGTGGTCCCATATGTCTTTTAGGGAAGGTTGTCTGTTCTTTACTGATTTTCTTATTAAGAAACTCCTGATAAAGTTTCCTGGAACATGACTTGGAAACCACTGCACCACCTTCATGATTACCTTACATTAAAGAACAAGCACTAAACATGCATTGTAGTTCTTGTATTTATTAATGTAGGGTTTTTTTTAGAACAATCTGTTAGGTCAGGGGACCCCAACCTTTTTGGGCCAATGGGCATATTTAGAATTGTGAGTGAGTGTTGTCGGGGTTTTCACAAAATGGCTCCTTTTCCTCCCCTTCTCAGGTGGCCAGCTTCGGCAAAGAATTCCTGATTTCTTAAACCACAGTTAGCCATGACAGCCAAACAAGGAAACTATGTTTTGAATGCTGCCTACAAATTAGGACCATTTCATTTTGGGAGGCCAAGCGTAGCATTGATCCCCTTTCTCTGTCAGTAAGAGGGCAGGGACATCAGCCAGAGAGAGGGTGAACTAGTAGTCCCTGGTTCTGTCCATAATTCCTGACAGAACAAAGAAGAGAATGCTGGGAGGCCATTGCCCGGTTCAGGAATTCCTAAACTGGGTAGAGTGAACTTGTGAAGAGAGGAATGCCTCAGCCCCACCACCTTTGCTTTGGCATTCATTGCCCTCTGCTAATGGAGAACAACTTTCTGAATGTCAGTGGAGACCCTCTGCAAGATTCAGAAAGTTGATTTTCCGACAGATACAATAGACTCTCCTCTTTGGACTGTCACCCTCCATGAGTAGAGGGAGATGAATGCTACACCGGAGGGGGCGGGGTTAGTGTGCGCTGTCTCTCCTCATGCATTTACCCTACCCAGTTGAGGAAAGCCTGAATGGTCTCATGTTACCTGGGCTATCTTGCATCTGTAAAGAGAATGTTGTTCTGGAAGCTGACTGAGAAAATGTATATGTTATGCATACATCTGAATGTAAGGGTGACGTTTGCCTCTGGTTTGAATCCAGAATAAAAACTGTGCTCCAGACGTCGAAAAGTTTGGGAACCCCCAATTTAGGAAAAATGGATACTCCGATCATCTTCATCCTCACTTCCACTCTCAGTCATTTGGTTCTTTCCCATCGTTTGGCAATGCTTCACCCTCAACAGGTTATGTTCACAAGCCCAAGGAACAGGAAGGTTTCTCACAGAGCTTTAAAAACAAGCCTCCACCCTCCTTCCTTTGATTTTCACTGTTTGGCATTATGGTGTTTGTTTTTTAATACTTTTGCTTCAGAGTAAATTTATGTCATGACAAAATGCTGTCACACCCACCTTGAGTGTGGGAGTTTATTCCAAATATAGGATGAGATTTGCTTCCGTTCTATAATGCCAAGGCAGTTTATGGGAATTAATCATCTTTGGTAGCTGCTAGGGATGTCCACAAAGATGTATTAAGCATTAAGCTGCCTTGGAATCATTATAATTCAGGATGTCTGGTGCAGTAGTAGTCATAAAAATGTTGACATTCAAGCTCTCCAGGATTTCAAGTTTCAGTGATATAATCCTGATAATAGCTTCCCCCCACAAACACACTTTTTTTTTTTAATAAAGCCCTGGCTGCTGCTGAATTCTTGAGAATGAATAAAAATATTGCAGATTCGGCCTCATGCATTGAAAAAAATATGTGCGCACATAGAGGAGCTGCTGGTTTAGAGACTGCCCCACCTTAAAAAATGTGCCCCTTTGTCAAAACATTCTAGCTTTCTTTAATGAAATATAAATCCCCATGTGTAAAACGACATGGTACAGGTCAGTACCACTTCAGACTATGCCTTTTTGAAGAAGTAACGGTAGTTTCATATGAATAGCTGCGGAGTCGTAGCTCCTTAGAAACTTTCCTCACGGTCGTTCTGGCCATGTGGAAAAGCAGTCACATATTGCCTTCAGCTCTACAGGGGATGGTTACTGGGAACCATTTTACCACACCTCTACATGTAAAATTCTCCTTGGCTTGTAATGCAGACAGACAATCTATGGTGCGGTGAGAACGTTACATCACTGTAATTTGGTTATCTGTATGGGCTGAGAGAGAGGCAGTGACTGAAATGCTTTTGCGACACCTCTTGTCACGTAACAGTGGCTGTTCTGAACCAGTGCCTAGGCACGGTAATGGACTGGATGAGGGCTAATAAACTGAGTCTCAATCCAGACAAGACGGAGATACTGTTAGCGGGTGGTTCATCTGTCCGGCGAGGTGATGTTTGCCCTGTCCTGGATGGGGTTGCACTCCCCCTAAAGGATCAGGTCCGTGGTTTGGGGGTGCTCTTAGATCCAGAACTGTCACTTGAGGCACAGGTGAACTCAGTGACAAAGAGCACCTTTTATCAGCTTAGGCTGATATACCAACTGCACCCTTATCTGGACAGAGATAGCCTAGCTACAGTTATCCATGCTCTGATAACCTCTCATTTGGATTACTGCAATGCGTTATACGTGGGGCTGCCTTTGAAAACGGTCCGGAAACTTCAACTGGTACAAAACAGGGCAGCACGGTTACTAACAGGGACTGGCCAACGAGACCACATCACGGCTGTCCTTTTCCAGCTTCATTGGCTGCCAGTCCAAGTCTGGGCCCGATTCACAGTGCTGGTATTGACATTTAAAACTCTGAACGGCTTGGGGCCAGGCTGTCTGAAGGAACGCCTCCTCCTGTATGTACCTGCCCGGATCCTAAGGTCATCCTCAGGGGTCCTTCTCCGCAAGCCCCTGCCAAAGGAAGTGAGGCAGGTGGCTACCAGGAGGACGGCCTTCTCTGCTGTGGCACCCAGGCTGTGGAATGAGCTCCCTAAGGAGGTTCGCTTGGCACCTACATTATATGCTTTTAGACGCCAGGTGAAGACCTTTTTATTCTTCCAGCATTTTAACAGTCTATCAATAAATTTTAACTTGGTGTTTTAAATTTGTAATTTTGCATTGCTGCTGTTTTTATCTGGTTGAGCTTTTATATTGTATTTTATAGTATGGTTTTATACTGTTGTTTTATACTTTGAATGTTTTTAATTTTTGTGAACCGCCCAGAGAGCTCCAGCTATTGGGCGGTATAGAAATGTAATAAATAAAGTAATGTATGACGTGAAAAGCATTGTGTTTGCAGTGGGGTGAGTTGACATGAAAGCTCTCTCTGGTATTTGCTTTGTGATGGTTCATTCACACATGCGAGTAAGCACTTGTGGCTGAATTACTTGGGGCCAATTCATATGTTATCACAGCACCATGGAAGCTACATGGCTTCTGCCCATTCTGCTCTGCTAACATCTAGATCCCAAAATTACATGGCGCTGTCGTATAGCTTCCATGGTAACTGCCTTTTAATCTATGGATTTTCATGCATCAGAGTTTCAGTTCTGGGGAGTGGCCATAGTTCAATGATAGTGCACATGATTTGCCTACAGAAAGTCCCAAGTTGAATCTTTAGCATCTCAAATGAAAAAGGCCTCAGGCAGGAGGGCTGAGAAAGGCTTTTGGAGAGATGCAATGTAGACCAGCCTACCCCATCCTGGTATAGTCCAACGCATCTGGAGGGCACCAGATTGGGGAAGGCTCAAGTAGGCAATAGTAGGCTAGATGGATTAATCACCTGACTTCGTCTCAGGCAACTTCATATGGTCATATGTAAACATCTGTGTACAATTATAAAAAGGAAAATAATATATTAAAAATCTTACCCTAAATGACTAACAACCCTTCTTAAAAAAATGGTAAAATGCTGGTATAAAATTGCTCATCCCTCCAATTTTTATTCAGGCAGGTCATTAGAACTGGGAGCGAGAGTAATAGGGATGTTCTTCAGTTCACCTAATGAGTCTACAGCTGCAGGGGGGACTTAAACCTACTTCTTGTGACTCCAACCCCAACTCTCCATCCTCTAGATATTATAGACGGTGGCTGCTTGCCATTGAACTACTTATTCCCCTATTTGTGTAGTTTATTAAAACAATGGTGCTTTGCTCTTGATTGGTACTCTAATACTGCCATTATTAATTTAGGGGAAAAGAATAGCCCAAGTAGTTCATAGTCTCTTCCCCCCACCCCCTCTCATTATTCAGGAAGGAAGATTTGCTTCTATTTATCTGTGTTCTTCATTGCAGTAAGTAAATTTTCTCCCATTTGAAACATCCCATATAAAATCTATCATGATGTGTTTAGTGCGGCCTTGCATTTAAGTTTGCAAAACATATTAGCCCATACACATTTTTTTGTGTGGGGGGGCTAACTGCCCATATAAAATCCCAGTTGCTTATCTTAAATTACAACGCTGGTGCCTACAGTTGAAGAGAGAGAGAGAGAGAGAGAGAGAGCAAGTATTATTTCAATACATTTTACACATTTCTCCCTCTCTCTCTCTCTTTGTCTCTCTCTGTGAGCTTGGTTCCTATTTATGCAAAACGTTTGTTGTCTGAATTCAAACAGAATATTTTTGAAAAGTAGACTCAAACAGGGGAAGAAATAACTTTCTGTTTCTCACTTTGGAGGCAATTTCAAAGCTGCAAGTTGTTCAAATAACAAATAAGGGGTGTAATTTGAGGCTAAGCCCTGCCTCAAAACTTTATATAATTGAATGCCAAGGCTCGGCCTAGAAGTATTACTACTACTATTACATGGATTTCGATTTCAGCGTATTCTGTGTGTCTACCCTTCATCACTAAGAAGTTGGAATTGGTATGTACACTTCGGAAGTAGGCAGAGAAGTTCCCAAAAGGGACCCCCTTTTCCACCCTGGCTGAAGGCCCAGCAGTGTTTTTTGCTTCTGAAAGTTAAAGAGCATTGACTCGTCTGCATTTGGGAATATGGAAGGCATTAATATGGATGGCTTTTATCACCATATGTTCTAATATAATAAAAACAGATAGAGTGGGGAATATTTTCCTTTGAGCCTTCCTTTGAAATCCTGCCGGATTGCTTCCATTTTTAAAAGTTCAAAGCTCATGGGAGAGAATATAGCCATGGCATGCCCTCCTCCAACCTTCCAATGGTCCACTTTACTGCCCTCCTTCTCCACCTGCTGTGGAGGGAAAATGGAAGTCTTGCTTGTGTGGCCAGTGAGGGAAAAGGCAAAGGAGCTGGTGGAAAATCAGAGCGAGAGGTACACTGACTGCATGCTCTCCTGCTGCCTCTGAATTTTAAAAAATATTGCCACCATCTCCATGTAGAAACCAATGTCACATAGGGCTTTATCCAACGTCAGTCCGACTTAGAGTAGGCCACTTGAAATGAACGGAGCTTCAGTTAGACTAATATTGGATACAAGCCATCATCTTTCAATTAACTCTACATAGAACAACTTAGGCCCAAACTAGAACTTCATACAGATTGCATGTTTACCGCCAAACAAAACAGCCTCACATCTTACCCCCCTTACCTCTGTAATTATCTAGTATTGTAAACTCAGTGACTCCATTCAGACAACACGCTAAACCATGCTGCTTAACCACAAAATGGTTAACGGAATGCTTAACTATGGTTTACAGTGTTGTCTGACACGCGTTTTCCCTAACCATCTGCCCTGTTAACCATGGGTAGGCTCACTAGGGAAAACGTAACCACAAAAGGGTTGAAAGTGTTGTCTGCAAGCATTCCGTATGTGGTTAGCATTAACCACAGCTGAACATGGTTAAGCTAACCACAAAGCCCAGAGTGTTGTCTGAACCAGGCCAATGTGCTCCATGTTTTCTCATCACCTGGCCGGCAGCAGCCAATGATGTGGGGCCAGGAATTGAACAACCCCTGTCCATCACAACATGGGTAAGAAATACTAGAGTTTTAGGGAGGGAGGTTGGGGCAGCTCAACTCAGGCCTGCCGTTTTCAGCCATGGACACTTGCTTGGCTGGAAATATGTCCTGGAAGTCTCAGGTTGTGCAGAGGGTGGATGGCTTTTCATCTGCCAGCTGATAAGGGGGGAAAAGGCTAGTTGGAGTAATTGGAAACTGACAGAGCAATAGCAGTGATTTAGGAGACCACCACTTTCGCTTCAAAACGTTTCCTTCTATCACATGTTATCTTTAGGCCCCTGAGTGTTGTGGTCTTATCCTATATTTCGTAAATGATTTTTCTACCTCACTAAATCCCCCAGAAAGGGCAGCACAGTTAAGATTCCCTTCTCAAGCAAAGTCAGGTATAAAGTCAGCTAAGATGGGGGGAAACACCAGCAAATCAGTGTGATGCCTTCCAGTCGTTGTTGTTGGTGCACTACATGAATCCAATTATGTGCAGTCAATACATCATATTTCTGACAGCTGAATTTGCTTATTAGTAGCTTAATTAGAAACTGCAATGGCACCATGTCATTCCACGAGGTAGGTCATTTGTATTTGAATAAGGTTATAAACATATTTGGCACAATCTATTATGTGGATTAAAGTTAAATGTTTAAATATAAAGTTAAATGATGATTTACGTTCCAAAGATAGCAAATTAAACATACAAAAATATACGTAAGAACCAATGAGTTAGCAAATTATCTCTTATTATGGATAATGTATTAATTCTAATAGTTGTGAACTTACAGCATCTTCTAGCTGAATTCTGTTCAGGAATGTAATAAATGGCTGCCAACGTTCCCACCTAGCCAGAGTTGCTTAAATGCTGGATTTCACATGATATCATCAGGTACCACCTTCTTCTCTTTGATTCGTCTATGGCTGGTTTCTTCATATTTTTCTCCAGGCTGTTGCCATAAGCATTTTTGTAAGCAATCCTCACTACCTACCTATGTTTCTTGTTGATATCCCTCTCATGTTGTTCAGAAGAAGTATGTAGAATCATAGAATCATAGAATAGTAGAGTTGTAAGGGGCCTATAAGGCCATCAAGTCCAACCCACTGATCAATGCAGGAATCCACCCTAAAGCATCCCTGACAGATGGTTGTCCAGCTGCCTCTTGAATGCCTCTAGTGTGGGAGAGCCCACAACCTCCCTAGGTAACTGGTTCCATTGTCATACTGCGCTAACAGTCAGGAAGT
This sequence comes from Elgaria multicarinata webbii, assembly GCF_023053635.1. Lineage (NCBI taxonomy): Eukaryota > Metazoa > Chordata > Lepidosauria > Squamata > Anguidae > Elgaria > Elgaria multicarinata. The sequence goes on along the minus strand of NC_086175.1, from coordinate 20,708,809 downwards.
TTTTCCTGATCTCCAGCCGGAATCTGGCTTCCTGTAACTTGAGCCCATTATTCCGTGTCCTGCACTCTGGAAGGATCGAGAAGAGATCATGGCTCTCCTCTGTGTGACAACCTTTTAAGTATTTGAAGAGAGCATGTATTTCTCTCTCCCATGGAAATCTCTCTCTAGAGCTTAAAAATGCTTAAAGTCAGCTGGATTGTATCTGCTATTTATGCAATATCTGATGAAAACATATATCCCCTGATCCAGTTCTTGTGACATGGAAGCACATTTCCATTCACATCAAGTTGTGAATGGGGATGTGTATGTAAATCACATCACGTTCAGTTGGACTCAGATGAACATTATGATGTGGATGTACTTCTGTTCTCACCTGCTGAATTGGGGGCAGTGGAGTATACTTTACTTTGGAATTTTCTACTTACTACAAGTAGCTTTCATACTGAGGAAAATTCCCATTGAGATAATGATTAGGGCTATTTCCTGCTATTTCCTGCTATACTATGCCATTTTCTTCCATAAACCTATTCAACACAAAACATGAATACTAAAATACACCTTCCTAGACACATGTTCTCTGCATACCCAGATGCAGCTTTGATATAAATGGTGGGAGCAGTGATGATAGCATTTACATTTCATTTTTAGAGTGTTCACATGTTACAATAGCCCTGGAAGGTAGGCTAGTGTAGGAGTAGAATGCCTACAGACTTGGCGCTTTTCAATCACATCAGCATTTTTGCTTTGTTTTTTCACACAAGAAGCTTGACATGTAACATAATATTTAAGAAGTTATCCCAGAATATGGTGTAAAATTGTGGGGTGTGTGTGTGTGTGTGTGAACTGTAATAATAGCCTTAGGATTTCCAATGGGGTGCTAATGGACACCACTGTTCCCACGGACACCTTTCTTGGTACCTTCCAGGCTCCTTGTGTCTCCTGAATTTTAGTTTAGTTTAGTTTGTTTTAATAATTTTTTCTTTTAGCTGGGAGTTTGACATGTGACAAAGTGAGGTGCTGGCCTTCAGCTCCATCTTTATTTCCAAGAGTGCTCGTGGGCCCCACATGGAATTTTTAGCCAAGGTACTCTGAGCCCCACCAGTTTGTGCAGAAAATTATGGGTTCAAAAGAGTGGTTGTGTGTTTTTGAGCTCAGAGCGCACCTATGCCTTGAACTGGTTCTTGGGTAAATGACTTTTCTTTTAGCCTTGCTAAAAGAAATGGGTATTTTGTAATTGACCACAGTCATCATTGTGATTGACCACAGCCGTTTTGTGAATGGCCAACACACCCTCCCCATGAGAGTCATTTTGTGAGAATGTCCATAATGGTCTCCCCAAATTCCAAATGTGCACGCCGATCCAAAAAGGTTGGGGACCTCTGCAATAGCCTGATGGCCTTTCTTTGTGATGTGTGTGTTTCAAAAGCAGCTTTGGGATTGGGCCATAGGGAGCAGGGAAGCAGCACTGAGCTTTTGCGCCAGGATTTCAAACATTTTCCTGGGTGGGGCGGGGGGATAACGCTGCATACATTAAGGAATGGGAAATATCAGGTTAAGATTGCCCATTACCGCCACTTCTCTGTTTCCATTAACCCTCTCCTGAAACGGCTTTCCTTTTAAAAAAATTAAAAAGGAGACCCTTTGGGCATGCCATGTATAGAGAGCAGACCAGAGGTTTGAGGACTTGCCATTTCTCTCTCTGACAGATGACATACATGGATAGACCTGTTAGCATCACCCCAAATGCCAACAATAGAGAAAGCAGTAGACTTGCAATACAAGCACAACTACATAGTTAAATTTAGCTGTGACTAATGCACATGAGTATATAAGGGATTTCAATTAAAACAATAGTGTGGTTTCAGTTTTTTGCACTGATGCTGGCTTTTATCTTGGTTTCACTTTAGTATGATCCTGTTTTGAAGTTACGGGTTTTATATTACGTTTTACTATGTTACTGTATTTTATGGTTCTAAGATTTGCTTTGTGAATCGCTCAGAGAGCTTTGGCTAATAGGTGATATCGAAATGCAATGAATAAATAAAATAAAATAAAATAAAATTCCATGGTATTCTGTCTTGCTTCACATGTAATGAGAAGCCACCATGGGTGAATTTCCTTTTGGTCCTTCCTCTTTTGGCAGCAGCCACTATTTTGCATATTTGGGCATGTGGTGGGGGCACGCCTTAGCTTCTTGATATGTGCGAACCCAGTGAGGGTGGGTTGTTGGGGTGGTTGACAAGCCAACCCCAACCCTAAAAGAGTCTATGGGTTCACGTATGGTGGCTTCTCATTACATATGAACTAGGTCATGGTGAAATCAGATTTAGCCCTGAAGATACCAGTGATCTTCTCTATGCTGACATAACAATATCACAGAGTGTGAAGGAGGCCTGCATAACCTGTGAACCTCCAAGCTAAAGGGAGCCCACTAACTGCGTATTGCACTCCTAAGTGCTTGACAACCCTTCTGATTTTGGAGTCCCAAACGCAGCAAAACTAGGTTTATCATCCTCCTGGTGGGCTCCATTCAGCTAGAGCAGCCTTCTACAACCTGGTGCCCTCCAGATGGATCACACCAAGAGTCCCTCTAGTCCAGCATTCTGTTAACACAGTGGCCAACCAGCTGTTGAACAGGAACCCATAAGCAGGACATGCGTGCAACAGCACCCTCCCGCCCAATTTTTCCCAGCAACTGCTATACTATCTCTGCTACTAGAGGCAGCATAGAGCGTCAGGACTAGTAACAATTGATAGCCTTTTCCTCTAGGATTTTGTCTAACTCCTTTTAAAACCATCCAAATTGGTGACCATCACCGCACCTTGTGGTAGTGAATTGCATAGTTTAACAATGCGCTGTGTAAGAAGTATTTCCTTTTATCTGTCCTGAATCTTTCAACAATCAGCTTCGTGGGATGACCCCGGGTTCTAGTATTATGGGAGAGAAAGAAAAACGTCTCCCTATCCACATTCTCCACACCATGCACAATATTGTACACCTCTATCATGTCTCCCCTTAGCCTCCTTTTTTCCAAGCTGTTGTAATCCCAGCTGTTATAACCATCCCTCATAGGGGAGATGCTCCAGTCCCTTGATCATTTTAGTTGCCTTTCCTGCCCCTTTTCCAGCTCAAAACAGCCAGTTAGAAATATCTGGAAAGGACCACAGATTGGTGAAGGCTGAGCTAGAGAATAACACTCTTGGGTAGGTCTGGTGTGGCCAACCTTTAGGGAACATTAAGGCTGGGTGTAAGTACTTGCATGGTTGTAAGCATCATGGAACTTCTTTCTGAATAGACATGTATAGGATTGTCCAGTAAGGCACTGCAGTAGCATCACAGCACACCAACAGGTTTTGTTGTATCCTCTAACCACCACCACCCCCCCAGCATAAGAAAGGATGTTAATAGTCAGCATTCATGTCCAAGAAATGATAGTCTTGCAGCATTATTGAACTTGCTGCATAATTAGTTGCGTAATTCAGAAAGGGCAGGATAATATAGCTGCCATTTTAAAGTCACAGCTAGGCAATGAAGTTGATGGAGTATCATTTGCAGATAGGCTTTAATACTGAAGGATGTTCTTCCCCTTTAATGTCCTAATGGGGTATAGAGAATTGATGGCTTCTTCTTTGTATAACTCAAGTGTTTCTAACTGCACTACACAACATCCCAGCAAAAAAACCCCAAAGAAACCCCAAAGAATAAACAACCAGCTATTGGTTTTTGAGGTTAGTTTAGGTAGTTGGGATAATTGACGAAGTGTATGCCATTATTATTTTTAAATGTGATGACCTATAAAAAGTATTGTTTATAATGTTGACTTCGCCTACTGCTTTCTTGAACATTCCGGTTTTTCTGTACAAACGGGGGATACGGTTCTTTTCTTGCTCATTACAGAAATCAATAGATTGAACTTTAAGGAGAAGAATAAATATTTAGAGAGTCTATATAAAGTAAATGGATTAGATAACACAGAGAGAGCTATCATGATTGTAATTCTGATTAAAATCTCAATCCCCCTGAAATAGACATCCCTCTGTTGTCCTTTCCGCCATGTTCACCTCTATCACCAAATCTTGTAACTTTGGGTCTTTTCCAGTTTATGTTCCTTAGCAGCAGACGTCCCTCTATCAACTACGATCAGTGGGGGTGGGGAGGTTGTTCCTTTGTACTTCATATAAGGCCTAATCTGCACCAAGCAGGATATTAAACCATGAAAGCGGTATATAAAAGGCAGGAGCCACACCAAGCAGGATATAGCGGTATGAAAGTGGTATATAGTATGTCTCAATGGGCCCCAACAGTTGTCAGTGCACTTCCATACTGCTATAAAGCAGTAGTGTGGCTCCTGCCTTTTAAATACTGCTTTCATACTGCTTCATAGTGCAATATCCTGCTAGGTGTAGATAAGGTCTAAGTGAACTTCTCTTCCAGGATGGTTTAAAGTTGGATCCATCTTAGACATGGTTCAATTTAAAATTGATATGAGGTGCCCTGCACACATAATCTTTGCATGTTGGAGATTTTCTTATGAATGAATCCCATCCAGTAAGACCTCAGATTTACCATGTGTTGGAGACTGTTTGAGAATTAAAAACATTTTGCAACACATTAGATTTCATATATCACCATATGCTTAGAATACCTTGGAAGGAAGATTCCCCATATAAAAATGGCAAATAGAAGTAATTTCAGGGTGACTTTCTCATGCTGAAACAGAATGATCTGGCTTCCTTGCAAAATTTACAAAGGCCTACCTCTACCTGCTTGCCTATGCATAAGTAGATCCAAATGTTTTGGGATGGCCAAGTGTCCTGCTTTACAGAAGAAGTCCTCTGTTTTTGAAAGCTGGCAGAAGACAGTCCTCTATTTGTAGGTGTCCTCTGTTTAATAGGGTGAGAAGTCCAAGTCTGGTTTAAAGTCAAAGGAGAGAGGACAGCCAGGGGCCTTGGTGTGTTCTCATCAACAGTTAACACATAGGCAGCAGACAGAGCCGCCACACAGGTCACCGGGTCAGTCTTCTTGACTATGGTGAGAGATGTATTGCATTTCTACTTAAATTAAAACTATTATTTCTAAATTTGCATACCTATGTACAGGGCCGGTGCCAGACTATTTTGTGCCCTAGGCAAGGCGAGCTACTGGCACACACACACACCCAAATGGCAACTTTGATTTTTAAGAACATGTTTTGTAGAAAAAATAAAAAGCACAAAATTTGAAACATAAGAACATAAGAAGCGCCCTGATGCTGGATCAGACCCAGGGTCCATCTAGTCCAGCGCTCTGTTCACACAGTGGCCAACCAGCCATCGGCCAGGGAGGAACAAGCAGGACATGGTGCAACAGCACCCTCTCACCCATGTTCCCCAGCAACTGGTGCACACAGGCTTACTGCCTCGAATACTAGGGGTAGCACACAACCATCAGGGCTAGTAGCCATGGATATATCCTTTACCTCCAGGAATTTATCCAACCCACTTTTGAAGCCATCCAGATTGGTGGCCTTCAGTACATCTTGTGGTAGTGAGTTCCATAATTTAACTATGTGCTGTGTGAAGAAGTACTTCCTTTTATTTGTCCTAGATCTCCCACCAATCAGTTTCACGGGATGACCCCGGGTTCTAGTATTTTGAGAGAGGGAGAAAAATGTCTCCCTATCCACATTCTCCATACCATGGATCATTTTGTACACCTCTATCATGTCTCCCCTTAGCCTCCTTTTTTCCAAGCTAAACAATCCTAGTTGATGTAACCTTCCTTTGTAGGGGAGATGCTCCAGCCCCTTAATCATTTAAGTTGCCCTTCTCTGCACTTTTGGCAGGAAAAATACCAAGGGAGCGGGCATTTTCTTAGTGGTGCCTGCCTCTCCTTGAACACCTTAGAAGGGAAAAGGGGGGGCTCTACATTTCCCCCCTACTCCATCCCCCTCCTTAAAAACAGAAAGAGTCACGGTGATTTTCCCTCACTCCCAAGACTCCTCAAAGTCTTGCTCCCGGGGAGGCCAACACGGGCAGGGGGTATCGGGCAGCGCCAGTCCCTTCGCTTTTGATCTCCGAGGGGGGGTGTTTCCTCAGAAGCAAGTCCCCCAGACCTGGACAGCCCCTGCTCCCAAGGAGACCAGCCTAGGCATAGATGGCAAGTGTCTCTCGCCATCCTGTTTTTTGCAGGCGCACGGTGCCTTACGCGTGTCTCTCCTCTTCCTACGCCTCCTCAGATCGGGTCCAGTGAGCTCCCCTCCTCCCGAGGAGGCAGAGGCGCCGCCGTGCAGCCAGCCAAGCGTCCGCCCCACTAGGCCCCCTCTCAGGCCACACCAGGCCCTTTGCTTCCAATCTCCGGGGGGGGGGGGTGTTTCCTTGGGAGCAAGCCCCCCAGACCTGGATGACCCTTGCTCCCAAGGAGACCAGCCCAAGTGCAGACGGCAAGTGTTGTCCCCCCCCATCCTGTATCTTGCGTGCGCACAGTGCCTTACGCGCGTCTCTCCTTTTCTTCCTCCTCGTAGGATCTGGTCTAATGAGCTCCCCTCCTTCCCGAGGAGGCAGAGCCGTGCAGCCAGCCAGCAGAGCGTCTGCCCCACGAGGCCCCCTCTCCGGCCGGGTGGTGTGTGCGAAGGGGGCCAGGCTGGTGAGGCTCCTGCTGGTCCCATGGAGGTGCACACACACACACACACAGAGCGCCCCTCTGAGATCTGCCGCTCTAGGCCACTGCCTTAGTCACCTATATGGGCGCGCCGGCCCTGCCTATGTATAAATTTGCTTGTGCCAAGGTTATGCAGATTGGTATCCTCTTTTGTTCTCTTTTGGTGATGCAGTTCCTCTTTTTTGGCAATGTGTAAGTGGTCAGCCTAGCTGACCTACCTCTTCTTTCTTGAGTTGTTCTAAGGTTGCTGCCAAGATCCAAAAATGCTAATTCTGGTGACAGATTGGGTACCCTCGATCTCTTTTCCCCTTCCAAACAGACAGGAAATCATACAGCTGCCAGTTGGAAAGCATTCAGTTTGCTCTATAGAAGGCCCCATGACAAGAGAAACCTCATCTTGGATGTAACAGAGGGATTTCTGGACAGGGGGTGGGAAAGATAGTTTGGGGGCATGTCTACACCAGCCCTATATCCCGGGATCGTCCTGGGATCACTCCTGTGCCCTTTATTTTCATCACGAAACTAGAGTATAATATCCAGCTACGGATTCTTAATTTAGTTATTTGTTTAATTGTGGGGTTTTCTTTTCATGTTTTCAAAATATGTTTTTAATGCTTTAATTTGTATTTGTGAGCTGCCTTAAGAACCCTACAAGCCCAAAAGATGGAATAGAAGTATAGGAATAAAAATAATAATAGCAATAATGGTGACTTTTAGTAGAATAAGCTGGGGGTGTCCACCTTAGCTTTGTTCTGGGGCAATATTAATTTCACTCTGCTAATTTTAATCCATGGTGTCTCCTTATTTCCCAGCACAAATGGACCCACGTGGCCTGTCTCCCAGACAAATTAAAAGTGACAGTGAGGATGATGACCTGCCAAATGTGACCTTGGATAGTGTTAATGAAACTGGATCCACGGCCCTCTCTATAGCCAGAGCCGTTCAAGAGTAAGTATCGAGTTTTCACAGTGATGCCGAGGTAGCCAGTGCCTAATGGAAACACCTGGTCATATGACGTTCTCTACATATCCTTCATCTAAATCAATATAGTTACCAGTCCAGTGCTGTTAGTTAGCATTACCTGTAGCAGGAAATTGCACTCTGCACAGCAATATGGGAATGTGTTCACATGTGCACAAACACACAGTAACTTGCCATTATAATCTGCCTTTCGGTTTCTCATTCAATTTTCTAAATAGCTGCAAAGCTGGTAGAATTTAATACAAATGACCTGTGTTTTAGTGGTGTCTTTTTATTTTAAATCTCTCTAGTCTGGGCCAGTACAAATGTATCTGACTTGTTTTTAGCACAGACATCCTTTAATTTGTTCGGCAGAAAAAACATACTAAAAATATAATACAGTTTTGGGATTAAGGCTGTATCCAGTGTTAGTCCTACTTACAATAGACCTATTGAAATGAATGGGACTTAAGTTAGACTAATATTGGATACAGCATGAATCTCTTTTTTTTTTAGTTATTATTGACCAGGTTTGCATGACACAATGGTGGTCTATGAACCACACTGGCTTGTTGACTACTGTCACACATGCCAGTCTCATGCTGGCTCATTTCCCTAATTATCCTTGCCGTGCGCAGGTTATTGTGATGTGTGAACTTGGCGAAGGTGGGTGGCTGGGGCGTTTAACAATCCATTCAGAACCCGCGCTTGGCCTATTCAGACAACTTGCTAAGTCATGGTTAGGGCGCTAACCCTTTTGCAGCAAATGGTTAGTGAGCATGTTTAAACCATATTAATGTAGCTACCATGGTTAGGAATGGTTCGCCCGACATGCTAAGTCATGGTTCACATGACATGCTACACCATAATGTTTAGCTCTAAATGCTTAACCACTGTGGCTTAGCATGTTGTCTGAACACTCAACCACAAAAAACACACATCAAAAAACACACATACAGAAACAAACATTTTTATATATTTCTACTGTGGGTGAATCATATTTGCATCAACCTGCTGCCTGAAGATACTATTATATAATGGTAATAATCAAACATACAAAAGGTATACTCCTCTTATTGATACACACCCTTTACCACATCAAAATAAAGCTACATCCTGCTGATGAAGAGATTTCGAAACAGGCACTGTACCGGACACCTGTCCACCTGTCTACTTTTATCTTAGATGCCTAGAATATTGGAATTGTTGGGTGGTACGACATCGTACTTTTTTTAAAAAAAATCCACATGCTGTTCTGTATACATGCTGTTATTGTTCCTTATTTGCTGATTCACTGTATATTATTCTGGTTTGATCCACCGTATTTCTTCGATTCTAAGACACACTTTTCCCCCCATATAAACATCTCTAAAAACGGGGTGCGTTTTAGAATCGCGGGTGCGATTATTATTCATAGAATCAAAGCTTTTTTTCTGTTGGTGGTACTGAAATTAGTGTGCGTCTTACAATCGATGGTGTCTTACAATTGAAGAAATACAGTATTGATTTACCCATGCATTGAAGGCTTCTGCCTTGTTGGAGGCTTCGTTTTACTATGCTAAAGCACTGATCTGCAGCTTTATTTTGATGTGGTAAAGGGTGTGTATCAACAAGAGGAGTATACCTTTTGTATGTTTGATTATTACCATTATGTAATAGTATCTTCAGGCAGCAGGTTGATGCAAATATGATTCACCCACAGTAGAAAGATATAAAAATGTTTGTTTATTCTCCACTTTAAATATGTGTTTTTTGTGGTTGAGTGCTAAGCACCCTAATTGTGTTCTGTCATTATAACCACAGCCTTCAGTCTATTATATTAGCATGTTGTCTGAACAGGGTCGCTGGGTGGTTTGGTAACCACCCCAGCCAACCATCCTCACTGGGTTCAGATGTCACAACAAGCTACGCCCAGGGAGGGCAATTTTCAAAATTAGGCGGCAAGCCACCATGGCTTCCTACCCACTCTTGGGTCATGTGAACCAGGCTACTCTTTCAGTTCATTTGCTGGAGAAGGGAAAAATCTTTTCCAGAATTTGTAGATGTTATTTTTAAAAGGATTTTAACTGGGGTGTGTGTGTGTGTGTGTGTGTTTGTTTGAGAGAACGGAAGAGTTATGTGACTAATTTATATTGTACCACAAATAACATTATCCTTGCTTGGAGCAATATCGTCATTCCCATTTTGTAAGTGATATAAATAATAGGGTCAGTTTGCACTCTTGCCTGCCTACAATCCGCTTTACGTGGCAGAGAAGTCACCCCTTATTCCCATATAGCTAAAGATTTATTAGGTGAAAGGCTCATCAATTGGATATTCGAGGAAACGTTTTTTCCCCATATGGACCTGAGATCTAACAATGAGGCCTTGTTGTGGGTGCCCCCAAGATTGTCATCCATGAAAAACAGTGCCTTCTCAGTGGTAGCTCCTGCCTTGTGGAATTCTCCCTTAAAGGAAACCTACCACATCCATACTCTTGGCTTTTTTTTTAGAAGGGCAGTTGCAACTTTTTGATATATCTGTAGATTCCAACCCCCTCCCTTTCGTTTTATATTGTCTCCTGCTGATACATTGTATTGTTGATGTTGTTTGCTTAAAAATAATTTATTGTTTTCATTTTAATTAATTGTGAAGCTGCTTTGGAGATCAAATAATAAAAAAACTGACATATATGTGGAAATAAAATTAAAAATAGGGCCCCTATAATGGGCTCTATATTGTGGCATCTGTATTCCTTGTTACCTTAGGTGGTGGGGCTCTTTTATCACATAAGGGGATCACTGGCTGATTAAGTGTAAACTGGCCCATAAGTCAAAATGAAGGTGGGACAGGTCAAATGGCTAGTCAGGACTAACTTCACCGTAGGTCTGCTTCCTAGTTTGCTGCAGAAAGAAAGAAAAAATCCCTCATCACTGCAGGGGAGATACACTGATTGTCCACCCTCCTTTGCTAAAAATAATAAAATAATGTGATATGCAGTATCTAAAAGTATGAAGGGAGGGAAAGAAATATACTCCATTTTCACAATTACTGTTTGCTGGAGTTAAAAGTGGTATTGACCGTCCTTGCTCCATTGGTATAGCTTGAAGTGCCCGGTCAGCTTGTGATGTTGATGCAATACAACAAGTTGCGACATTGTGCTCATACCTATAGTCAGCATGTCCCCATCCAATATGCTTCTTTACTAGCAAAGCAGATCTTCACGCACTAATCCTGGGGTGTTTTTATACCGCAGTCTTCTCTATGGTCGACATGAGGTCAGTTTTAGGTTATCCTAGAGGCCAAGTCAGTCTTTTTTCAGTGTTGAACTCCATGTGAACTGGAGAGAATCTTGGGCCCTTTCTACACCTAAGGGTTATCCCAGGAAAATGGAGGGATCGTCCTTGCCTGCTCCCGGGATCCCCTGTGTGTCATTTGGATGCACAGGGATGATCCGGGGGGGGGGGGGGGAAGGCAGGTGTAGAAATGACCTTGGTCAGCCACTTACAAGGTGGATAATATCAGGAAATTTGAGAAAGGTACAATAGAGTTAAGCTGCTAAAAGTGTTCTATGATTTCCCCCTGATCTCCCAGGTCTATTAATATTGGAAACTGTTGAATACCTTTTTCAAGAACACATATCTAACACTAAGTTTAAGCAGAGCTATGCAAATGCAATAGATCCTTGCTTCCAAGTGGTGATTTTATGCACTGGGAAGCAGTATTGCTGAACTATTGCTGACCTGCGTTGGCATAGTTTTTGCTTTCCCCCCTTAATTCAATGCAGTGATCAGAGGCATTAAAAATGCTGATTGCAGCAAATATTCATCAGCGAGCAAAAGAGGGAAACGCATACCACTGACAAGCAGTCATAATAATCCAGGGCTAACTGAAAGCTTCTTTTTGTTGCCTTAGGTTAGGCTGTCCCCATGAGAACAGGGCATTTGTATTACGAGCAAGCCAGGACGTGGGTGTCATGGCAGCATTGGGGAAAGCTATAGGCAAACCAGTAGGAAATGGATAAACAGACCTGGCAGTACTCAGGGAGAGCAAGAATAAAAAAAATCAGGTTCTACATCCATGTAGCTCTAAGCAGGAGCTGTCTTTTCCTGCTTCTTTTTATTAGGCCCTGCTGGGAAACTGGAGCCCCCTACTCCCCCACTCTCCTGCCAAAAAAATCCAGGGAATTCTGCAGGGGCCTGTCTTTGTTTTTGTGGGGACCGAAGCTTGTCAGAACCGGTAAGGGGACCTAGAATCATATGCCTCATTAAGCACCAGAGGTGCTCCTTGAATTATGCCACCCTAAATGGCACCCCAGTTAGTCTATATGTTGTGGCCAGCCCTGTTGTAATCTTGCATTCTTAACTTGACTCGTATAAGAAAGAAAAGGGTTCTCAAACTTTACTGCCACTGGGTTTCATCTCCTGCCTCTTATTTACAACATTTTTTAAACTAGTTAAATGTATGAATACTAAATACGGCTACACCTGAAAAACACACTAAAGTCTTATTGAAATTAATGGGACATAAATTAGCTGCAACTAACATTTCCTATTGATTTCAAGGGGACTTAAGTGTGATACTTTTCTCTGGATTTGAGCCTCAGATTTTACAAATATACAACTACTTTAAAAAACAACTTTTCAGCGCCATCATTTTACCATGGGTGCTCATTTTTTCCCTTCTGAAATTAATTATGTGGGTCATCCCACCCAATCAGGAATTATGTAATGAACAGGATGATGTTTGGGTGCTATATCTGTGATGACGATGTTGGATGGCAGTATATATAAAATTACCAGTCAGATTTGACTTGAGGGCAAAAGAGGACAATGAAGAACAAGGAAAGTGATGGCAATCTAAATATAAATAAGCTAACATCTTCCCAAGGAGTGCTGAAAATTGGAATGGACCCTTTTCAACCTAGCTGAAAGTGTTCCTGAAAATGCCATGTTGCCTAATATTAAACATGCCTAAGACTGAAATATTTCATCCTTTATAAAAGATACATTTATTTATTACATTTATATCCCTCCTTCTTTCCTTCAAGGAACCCAAGGCGGCATACATAATCCTCCTCCTCTCCATTTTATCTTCACAACAACAACCCTGTGTGGTAGGTTGGGCTGAGAATCTGTGCCTGGCCCAAAGTCACTCAGGGCTCATCTACACCAAACAGGATATTCCACTATGAAAGCAGAATATAAAAGGCAGGAGCCACATATGATGCATACCATATACCACTTTCATAGTGCTATATCCTGCTCGGTGTAGATGTGTCATGGGCCCCAACAGTTGTTAGTGCACTTCAGTACCACTATAAAGCAGTAGTGTAGATCCTGCAGTGAACTTCAATACCTCTATAAAGCAGTAGTGTGGCTCCTGCCTTTTATATACCGCTTTCATAGTGGAATATCCTGCTTGGTGTAGATGAGCCCTCAGTGAGCTTCCATGGCCAAATGGGGAGTAGAACCCGAATCTCCTGACTGTGGCCACAGCTAGACCTAAGGTTTATCCCTGGATCGTCCAGGGGTCAAACCTGTTCATCTAGGTGACACACAGGGGATCCAGTGCAGCGGCGAACCCTGGATGATCCCAGGATAAACCCTAGATCTAGCTGTGGCCTTTCAGTCCGACACTCTAGCCATTATATCGCACTGGCTCTACATGGTATATACAGACTCAGCTATGTTGGCATGCAACTGCAACCATCCACCCTCACTACTGTTTTCCATAAAGTGGAAGACCTGCAGTTTTATACTGCAGTATAATTAATCTAAATGAATAGAAAAGATGAAGTACTTTCATACCTACTTGTTATGGCAGAAGTCCCTCTGTTCTCCTTTACTAGTGACGAGGCTGCTGTAGAAAGTACTCTTACATTGAAGAATTTTTTTTCCAGTACAGAGCTCAGTCCAGTTGACAGGACAGTGTGGTTGAGAAAACAAGCCATTGCTCTGCATGTCAGCAGCTGTAAGGAGTTGATTTTGCCACAGTGTTCATTTATTGAAGGTGGTAGGTGAAGAGCTGATTTAACACCCAGTGCCCATTCCTTTGTCCTGTAATGGGCACTAGGTGTTCCAAATAATGATTTGGAATTAGACTGGGGTGACACTGCTGCTTTTCAGGACAAGGTCACTTGTAAAGCATTAGGCACTTGTATTTAATTCAAGGGTGTGAATCATTGATTGTTGGGAGGCGATATAGAATGGTGTCGGGCCAAGGTTTGTTTTTAGCTCATCAGAATTATTCATAACCTGTGTCTAATGCAAGTCTAGCCTACACAGCCCACCAACATGAATTGCACGTTTTAGAATCTGTTGCTACACATGGAATTCTCCAACTTACAGAAGATCAGTGTACACTCATTCGGATGCAAACCAGGAGACCATGATAATTCATGCTTTTGTAACCTGGGTACTTGACAGCTTTAATGTGTGCCATCTGTAGCTTGTGTAGGTCGTGGTGGTCCACCTCCTGAATGGCAAATTCCAGCTTCTGCAGTGATCTTGTGAGTTTCAAAATACGCTAACCGAAATGAACGTTACGTATCTCTATCTCCTCTTGCTTTCCTTCAAAGTCTCTGAGATTGGCAAGGAGCTTTTTCTTTTCCTTTCTTTTTTACAGTAATGTTGTATGTCACATTTATATGATTGTAGTACATAGAGAGAACAACTTCAAAAAGCTAGAGGAGCTGACCCAACTGTGTTGTGTTTATGAACAGCATGACAGATGAGCAGCTGGGACGTTTTGTAAGCTGGAAGCTTTAAAGAAGTTGACCACCTCTCTTCTCATGCTCTATGAAAGGTTCTTTGCCATTGCTAAAGTAGCAATGTCTCTTTATTTATTTATTAGTTATTTAATTAAATGTATTTACTTTAAATAATTTCACAACTTCCATAAAACTTTCAGGGCGGCTCACAACAAGCTGATAAAAAAATAAGAAATATAATAACAATAAACATAAAACCAACAATAATCAAAATAGATAAAGCAGCAGACAGCATCCACAATAAACAAGCAGCCGTAGGATTCAGGGGAACAGATGAAAACAGAACCTACAACTACTTTACATTAGATAATAAAAATCCTAGGCAAATCCAAAGGTTTTTGCCAGGCAAGCCTCCCTGGAGAGAGATGGTGAGAGGCCACACATGCCATGGAGGCCTCTTGAACTCCAGTGATAATACTATGGCAAAGACAGCATGATTCCCAACTTCCTGTTCAGTTGCTGCACTTATCAGGAAATACCTGGTCCATGAGAGCTCAGATCAGGGCCTTTAGTATCATAGCATCCACTCTCTTGAACTCCCACCACTACCCTTCTGGTGTTTTGGCCCCTACTGAAAACATACTTTCTTCAACAAGCATTCCCAGGAAAACAGGCTTCTCTTATGTATATACAATAATATATAGTATTTAATTATGATCTTGTACTATTATTTTGTATATGTCTTGGAAATTCCATCTAATATAAGTGATTCATAGGTATTGTTAAATAAATAAACAAATGCAAGATCTATCAGTGTCCGCAGACTGTGAATCTGATCTTTCAGAGGGATGAACTTCTTATCCTCCATGGTCAGACAAAGCACCTGCAAATAATACCTCTATTTTGACAGAGCTTCTGCCTTCAACCAGGAAATCTTTGAGTGAGGCAAACTGGAAACTCATAGTAAGATTTACCACCAGTTTACTATCTGTATTGCTTCACCTAAAACTGATGAAAAGAAAAATAGACTTGGGAGTCATCAGCCTCCAGATGACCTCACTCAAAGATTTCCTGTAGATGTTAAAAACATGAGATAGAACCTTATGGGGCCCTATAGCATAAATGTGGGAACCCATACCATGGGACTAAGCAGTAGTCTCATAACATCACCTTCTGGACTTGGCCTTTGGGAGTGGAACTACTACTAAAATTCATATTCCCTAACCCAGAACGCTTATCTAGAAGGATATCATGGTCAATGGTATCAAAAAACAGAGAGAAGTTCAGAAGAATGAAGAAATCACCCTCTTCCATCAGCAGGGCAACCAAAGTGCTGAAAATGGGCATGAAAGCAGACTAATATGGATCTAGATAATATGGTTCTGACCTAGCTTGTCTTGTGACCTGAAAGATTGCACTTACGTTTCGATTTGGTTCCTTTGACCCAGCCCTGCTAGTCTTTCTATTCTAGTTACTTGCTCTAACAAGAACCAGGATGCCAAGAGCCTAAAAAAATCTTTGCCTGAAGTCCGGATTCTGAAAGAATTCGTATAGCCCACTCAGGGCAGGCTTTCCTTCCAGCCATGGTTTTATTTGCCATTTGTTTTAAAAATTTGTTTTTAATGTGTTTTTAATTTTTTATCTCTATTTGTTCACCACCCCGAAATCCTTGGACATGGAGTGGAATATAAATATTGTAAATAAAATAAATTAAATAAATGCTGAGGAGCCACAACACAATCATTCTTCAGAAACCTTTTAGATCTTTCCTGTTGGTCTTTCAGTAATTACAGGCTGAGCTGATGATAGGCAGGCTTATTTTAGTCAAGGCCGTTCATACTTGCATATCGCTTAATTTCTCATTACTTCTATTCAGTATTGGGGCCTACTCCTGCATTGCCATGGATGCATGCTGCTACGTGGTGGCTCCTTCCCTCATGGCTTAGGCAATGTAGGAGCCCCACAGACTTGTGGGAGGAGTCACTGATGGAGCACCTTTCCCCTTCTTGAAGGCAATAATGCTGTACTCTGATAACACAAGGTTCCTACATCACCTGAGCACTGAGGGAAGAAAGGAGCCACATTGCAGCAGCCCCCACACCACAGAGGTAACATATGAACTGGCCTTTGCTAGCCCACACTGTTGATTTCTGAACTGACTCCATTAAAAAGCATGGTGCTTTTGGTGATGGACATTTCGTACTATAATGTTTGATCTATAGTGAAAATGATCGCAGTCATCAAGTGATGGAAGCATGCATACATTTCATTTCATTTATTAAATTTTTATACCGCCCAATAGCGGAAGCTCTCTGGGTGGTTTACAAAACTTAAAACTACAACAATATGCTAATCAACAATATCACAATAATATTCAAAAGTATACAAAATACAAGTTTGCAGCAAAACAGAGCAGATAAGGGGGGAAGAATAACTTGGTTGGAATGTTTCTCCCCCCTGAAGCAGCACCTCCCAGACTTCAGCTCCAGCCTTGCTTTTAAAGTCCCCAGGTGGGGGGGGGGGGAGCAAGTGGAATAGCTCACCCTTGGTTGAACAGCATTTCTCCCCTTTGAAGCAGCACCTGGAGCACCATACATAACTGAGCAGGCCCTTATATTGCTCCCTTCCCACAAATTCCCGGTACAAAAGCCACTTCATACATAATTTGTAGGTGCATACGTAAGACGTTTTAACTGTAGACAGGGCCAGCGCTGCCATAGAGGCCAGTCAGGCAGCTGCCTAGAGCGCCAAGGTAAGGGGGGCGCCGAACGCCGCGCTCGGAAGTCACCCTCCCAGAGCTGCTCTGGCCAAGCGAGGGCAGCTTCCGGGTGCTCCCTTCTGAAGCCGTCCTTCTGCCCCCCACCCCAGCATCCCTGGCCTAGCTTCAGCTGGGCGCCTGCCCAGCCAAAGCCAAGCCATGACGCTGGGTGGGAGGCGAACGGATGGCTCCACGTTCTGACTTCCGACAGTCAGAACATGGAGCCGTCCGTTCCCCACCCCAGCAGCGTCCTGGCTTGGCTTTTGGCTGGGGGGGGGGGCAAACGGGTGGCTCCACGTTCTGGCGTCCGGGCACGCCGGACGTCAGAATGTGGACCCGCCTGCCCCACCACAGCATCCTGCCCAGCCGAAGCCAAGCCGGGACGCACGTTCTGACTTCGGGCGAGGGAAAGGTAACTCAGCCTCCATCCCCGCCTGTCTCTGCCTACTTGGGGTGGAGGGTTACGGTGGGGGTGGGGAGGTATGCTGGGGGGTGGCGGGGTGTGTGTGAAAGCAGCTCACCTTGCCTAGGGCGCAAAATAGCCTGGCACCGGCCCTGACTGTAGACTTCAACATGTCAATTATAAGTACAATTGCATTTGTCAGAATGACATGATGGGCATGCCCTCTGTGTAAGGTGCGAAACGGCCCTCAGGCAGGCTGAAAATCTACATTAACACCTTGCTGTCCTGTACAAATTATACGATTGCATCGGTAACGGGTTATTTTAGTGGAACAGGTTTTTAATCTCAGAATCCGTATACTGTACCCTTTTCATATAAACATTCAAGACAAGCACGGAGAGATGTTTTGCTTCATTACAAGCTTATAAAAACACTGCATGCTTGTTTGCTAGGAAAGGAACCTTAGAATTGAAAACGTTTTGGCTGTTGTATTTCCTTAGTGATGTTTTCAGGATAAACTCAGGCAGGTGAAATTGCCATTAAATGAAAGCAGGTATTTGTCTGGTTCCTGTGGTCAGCTGTGTAGGATGAAGGAATGACTGAATGGCCAAAGGTTTTTTTTTAAATGATGCTTGAACCATATACATGCCATAATGTCTTTTTCTAAGTGTTTCCCTGTACAATCTACAGGCAAAATTCAATTCCCCACTGCAGTCTTTTACTCAGTCCATCTGGCTAAAGGGTACTCTAACACCTACCACTGAAGCCTATTCTGGGGACCCTTTAGTGTTGTTGTTGTTTTTAAATGACCTTTTAATTAACTCCCCTGATGCTCCAGCATTTATTAGCTTCTAGCACAGCTGGGATTTGTCCCCCGGAGGTTATTTCACTTAAGTCTATTGGAGTGGTGGTTGCCATGTTTTTGAGTGGCAGCCGTACCACACACACACATAGTGGACATGTTTTTCTGACGGGTTTGGAGGCGGTAAAGTCAAGATGATGGCTGGAAGCCACTCAGTACCAGAATGCGGGGGGTGGGTAGGAGAAAAGGTAAAAAATACATTTACATTTTTAAAAATAGAGGCCAGGACAGGCACCAGAGATGTGTCCTCCCAGGGCACTTTGACTCCAGGATCTGCCAGAATATGTCTTGTGATGGTGCCTGGATGATACCCTTAAATTTGTAGAACTTATAAATGAAAGTTGAGAAGATAAGGAAGAGAGAAGGATCAACCTGGCAAGACGGTTATGGCAGAACTTTAAAACAATAATAGATCATCCATCTTCAGTGCTTTTGTTGAGATATTTAAGAGATCTGATGAAGATTTAGAACTTGCGTTTTTCATCTTCAAGCTAACTAAGATGGAAACAGCTTCAAGATGGAAGGACGCAAATAGGCCAATTATGGAATTCGCAGAGATGATAAAATCAGTTTTTGAATTACAAACTTTATGGGGGTGCTGCCCCCTTGCTTTTTGCGATGGGCCTTTAGCTTAGATTTTTTGAAGCTGGTGGGGACGTGATTTGACTAAAAGTGGGGGGAATCAGGAGGTGGTAAAAGTGAATTTCAAGTAGGGATGTGCTCCGCTCCGATTAGGAGGGTAGAAGCAGTAGCGGATTGGCCTGCTCCGCCTTACCCAGAGGCGGAGTAGGAGCGGACCGTGGACCCCCTAGAAGCAAGGCGAAGAGAAGCGCCCATTTTTCGGAGCTCCGAGTTCAGGCGGAGCGCTCCGGTCGCCATCTTGAAAACATTTCGCCATAGGATTGCATTGCGGCAAATAATCGCGCATAACTACGTTGTTTTTGAAGCTATCATTCTGAAAATTCTTGTGCACAGAGAGTCGTGGATGGGGGTCATTTTGAGACCACTCTCACCTCTCTGCATCGTACGGGTCGCGGGCTATATTTTTGTGAAAATCGGGTCAACCGCGCGGCTCAAACTGCGTTTTCGGCTTTTCGCCCATAGGATTGCATTGAGGGAAAGAATCGGGGATAACTGGGGGGGGGGGTTTAAGCTATCATTCTGAAAATTCTTGTGCACAGAGAGTCGTGGATGGGGGTCATTTTGAGACCACTCTCAACTTTCTGCATCATACGGGTTGCGGGCTATATTTTTGTGAAAATCGGGTCAACCGCGCGACTCAAACTGCGTTTTCGGCTTTTCGCCCATAGGATTGCATTGAGGGAAAGAATCGGGGATAACTGGGGGGGGGGTTAAGCTATCATTCTGAAAATTCTTGTGCACAGAGAGTCGTGGATGGGGGTCATTTTGAGACCACTCTCAATTTTCTGCATCGTACGGGTCGCGGGCTAGAAGTTTTTAAAAAATCGGCGAGAAAAATACCTTTTTCAAAGGGCTGAGGGGCAGAGTCAGCTCCCGGTCATGATGATCCCAAAGTTGGAGGAGGGCATAGGCAAAACAGGTAACTTGGGATTCTGGGAAACTTCTCTTTCTTCATCTGAACGGGCTTTTCCCCGTGTTTTTTAACACAGTAGCCCCACCAAATGCACAAACACAACCTGAAATCATATACTAAGCCAAGAATAAGAGATAGAAACACAGCACTGCTCCCCACCCTAACCTTGGTGAACAACTGAATCGATGTGGTGCAAGGGGATGAGCTCCCCTAGGGCATCTCATCGTGGACGTGCCCCCACTCTCTCCTGCACTGGAAAGCCATTAGAGCCTTCCAAAGAGAGTAAAACGGTGGAGCAATGCCTATCATGAGTTGAAGTGAATGGTCACTTTTCAGTGGTGGAGCAATGCCTGTTATGAGTCGAAGTGAGCGTTTTACTTCTTCTCAGAGCTGTTGGTGGCTGTCAGTGTCTTGAACTGGCAGCTACTTCCCCCTCCCCCGGGCACGTCCCCCTATTGCTGGTAAAAGACAGATATAGCCTTTTTAAAAAAATTCTTCTTGCTGTTTATTTGAGCAACACTGCTGCTTTTAATTCCACCCCTCCTTTGTTTATTGATTGATTTATTCCATTTTGTATGCATTACTGGCTTATCCTTGGCTCACTTCCTTATGCCCCCAGAAATGCCAGCTGCATGCCTGCCTGCCTTCCCTCCCTCCTCCCCTGCCCACCTCGCAGGGATGTTGTGTGTGGGGTGCCCGATTTTCAAAAATTCCCCAAAAATCAGGGGATGATGGGATTGCTTTGAAACTTGGCATGCGTGTGTATATCCCCATGAGGTGTCATGGTGCCAAACATGAGGTTTCTAACTTGAACAGAAAAAAAGTTGTATAATTTTTTAGCTTTCAATGCAAGCCTATGGGGGGGGGAAACGGAGCTCCGGATCCGGATCCGGAGCTCCGGGCGGAGCGGAGCGGAAGTGGGCGGAGCGGGGGCGGGGCGGAGCGGCCCGATCCGGAAAATGGCGGATCTGCAAGTGAAGCGGAGCGGGGGGTCCGTGCACACCCCTAATTTCAAGGGCTCCCCTACTTTTCCAGAGAGAGAGAGAGAGAGAGAGAGAGAGAGAGATCATGGGCACAATTAAGCCACTTTCCCATTGCATTAGTTTTGATGGGGAATTAAGTATGTGCTTAACTCTGTCAGTGAAATCAGTGTGACTAAACTGCGCTAACAGTTGGTAAGATTATAGAGTGTGCTTCCCTTTCTTGCTTCTCAAGTCAACTTTTGTTTGTGTTTCTGTGCCTTTGGTATTTATTTTTTTAATATTTATACTTATGCCCCACTTTTTCCAGAGAGTTTCCTGGCAATCTCCCGCCCAGTCACTTCACAAGGTCAATCCTCTTTAGCTTCACCAGTTTGACCCCATCTTATGCAGTATATATATATATATATATATATATATATTCCGCTTTTAAATTTTAGCAATGACAGTTTAAAAAATAGAAGAGAGCTTTTCTGTTGAAAATAGAAGACAACTACACAACGTCTGCTAAGAGTGAGCACTATCCAGTTCCATATGAGTACAGCTTGAGCAGAAACTCCTTTAGGGTTTGGCCTTGCATAACTTGGCTATTCCTAGAGGTGTGCAAAAACAAATTGTTTGTTTCAAAATTACATTCATTTTTTTCACTATTGAAGACCTCATCAAATTTACTACTTGCTTGTTAAAATTGCATTCATAACTCATTTATTTCATTATTCATTCATTTTGTTGCTTACATTGGATTTGCTTTTTTACTTTTTGCTGCTTGCTGTGGTGATAGCAGCAGAACTGATTTTGGCAGCTGCCATTTTATTTCCTCCTGTTCCTCTGGACACTATGTCATTCCAGGGCATTATGGGAGGAAACAGTGGCATAAAAAAAAATTCTGTCACTGAAAAATTTAAGCCTCCCCCCAATGGGTGGCAAATTTCAATGAATAGTGTAATGAAAATGAACCTCTGTTAGTTATTGGTAGCATTTGTTTTGTAACAAATGAATTTGGAGCAAATAGGGCCCATTGAGTTCAATTTTTCATTTCTTATGAATGAATGAACAGGGCACCCTTAGTCATTCCCCTTTCCTGTATATCAACGATAACTGGAACACAACAATGCAGCCCAATTCTATTCATATTGTTTATTTACAAAAAATGACCCCAAACAAGAAATACCTTCAATGATTAAAGTTTCCTGGGAGTCCAAATTTACTACTCTTTACATTCCTGCATGAATCACACCTCTGACTTCCCTCCTTCTTACCAGCCTCCATTGGGGTGGGTAATTCTGCTGCAACTCTGCAACTAGTGTTCGTGGATCATTCAATGATTTGTCATCACACACCCACACACCGCCTCACTCCTCCAGTGCAGACACGCGTTGGCCTCGTTCAGACAACACGCTAAACCACGCTGCTTAACCACGAAATGGTTAATGGAATACATTAACCTTAATGCATTCCATTAACCACTTTGTGGTTAAGCAGCATGGTTTAGCGTGTTGTCTGAACGGGGCCATTATCTGTTATCAGCGAAGCCTGCCTGTTGTGTCTCAGAATAGCTGCACTTCAACTAACATTATATTATGGTTTAGTGTTACATGAACAAGCCTTAGAGCAAAGCTAAACTTCCAAAAAAGCGGGAATAGTGGAACTTTGTGTGCTAGCTTTTCCTACTCTCCTGCAAGCATGCGCAGCCCTGATTCAGATCAGGTCTGCGGTGCTTCAGGAGGAGGGGTGTTAAACCTTCCCCCAACCATTGTTTTCATGAACTTCTCCATTGATTCCCAAGTGAGCTTGCATAGGGTTGAGGTTCTGAATCTCTAATAGGTTTTGGAAAATTAATTTTTCAATGCATTCAAATTCATGGGGCATTAAGGATTCCCAGGCCATCCTCAAAGTTTCCAGTGTAGTAAAATGACTGTTCAGATATTTTTTGGCCCCGTGGTTGTTTCACGGAGTATTACCAGCAGGTAGGAGTGAGGGTCTGTGAGTTATTTTTTTTAAAGTAGTGTAACTATTTATTTAAGTCATTGAATGAACCACTTCTTGCAGCCACAACGTAGCTGACCAGAGTTCTTGCGGGGATGTTTCATCTACTGTAAATTAAGACAAAAGATCATTATATAGTTAATATAACAGCATGGTGCTAAAATAACAATGGTTGAAATGTTTAGCACACTACAGTATTTTTATTTTTCATGAATTCACTACATTTAAGTTCTAAATTAAAATATTTGCTAATATTTTCATTAGTGTGCCAAAACAGCAAACACAGTCTAGATATGGGCAGGGATTTCACTTAAATGTTAATTTATTATTATTATTATTATTATTATTATTATTATTATTATTATTGCATTTATAAAACATTATTATTGCTGCCTTTTCCTCAGAGCTGCTAAAATTCTGAATCTGTTGATTTCTGCATAAACTCTGTTAAATCTAGAAATAACATTTAAAACCTAAGTTACAGTCCACTCCCAGAATACCCCCTTAGCACAAATGCACAGTGGCATGCTGGTCACTACCTGCTTCCTGTTGCTTGGCCTCCAACCATTTGCTCTTCAACCCAGGTCCTCACCCATAATTTTCCTCACTGGAGCTTTGGGTTAGAGAGGGAGGGTGTGAAACTGAACACGAGTGCTGAAACTGAACATGCACCAGCCTTCTGTTCCGTCCAGTGGCGGAATGCTATGGTGCACCATACAAGAGGGCGGAAGGCCACAGGACGCCCTTATTGATTGAATTTCAAACATTTCCACTGGAATGGGTATAGAATGGCACTAAGGCCTTAGCTAGACCTACCTTTTATCCTGCGACAAAAGAGGGAAGATCTCACTTTGTGTTTAACGCGAGATCTCTCCTCCGCTTACACGCGATGACCTCAGCAGGAGAGGCGTCGTGCCCACCATTTTTTTTTAAAAGGACCAGCAGCGCACGAATGCTTGTGCGCAAAAGGTAGGTTATTTTTTAAATTTAAATTGTTTTCCCCTCTCCCCCCACCCTACCCCCGATGGGCACAGCGCTCCTGAGCCCAAAACCACATTCCGTGGTTTTGGGCTCAGTCCGGGACTGCGGAAAAACCGGGGTGCCTATATCCTGGGGCAAGGGAGGGATCATCCTTCCCTGATCCCAGGATCCCCTGTGCGTCATGTGGATGCACAGGGACAATCCCGGGGTTTGCCCCGGGATAAAGCCCCGCCTAGCTATGGCCTAAGTGTCACTTACTTCTGGGTAGACATGCATAAGATTGCATGGTAAACCTGTTTATATTTTCCAATGACGGACTCGATTGATGTTCGATTGCACTCAAAGGTGTTGAAATGCTAGCATAGGTGATTTTCCAGTTGGAAGAATGCAACATCTTAGATGCGAGGCTGTGTGCTTGTTGTTGTTTTTGCTGTACATTTCCCTCCCTGTTGTCTATATACCCCTCTGCAGTTCTTTGGGGTATCTTAAAATTCCTAATTGTCTGTGTTCAATTTCCAGAGAGAGCATGTGGGGCTGTGCCAGGTCAGCAGTTAACACTTTTCGTTTTTTCAACTCCAGGTATGAAGTATTTTATTGTGCATTATATAATAATGTTGATATTGTGGGGTTTGTCAAACAACTGGGTGGATGGTTGGGCTTAAGTTCATCTTGGAGGGTAGCAGGTTCTGCAGACCTAATTTGGCAAAACCACTGCCGTCCAATTCGAGCACATTCATAAACCCATCCAGTATCTGTAGATACTGGCTGTATGTATATCAGGAAGGGCTAGTCCTGCCCCTTAATCTACGCCCATTCAGTAGCCATTGCACTGAACAGCTGGATAGAACTTGCATCACAGGTAGACAGTGGCTTCAGTCCCTATGTTTGCACTTCATCTAAGAGTTTGGGTTTGTCTGGTTTTAATCATGCCAGTAAAGCCCTTAACTTTGAGATAGTTTTATTTATTTATTTATTTATTTATTGCATTTATATACCACCCCATAGCCGAAGCTCTCTGGGCAGTTTACAAAAGTTAAAAACATTAAAACAGTAAACATTAAAAACAAATATACAAAGTTTAAAAACATAAAAAGCATAGAAACAACAGTATCTTTATAAAAACTACTATTATGGGGTCTGTTGAAAACAAGAAAACTCAGCATATGTTGTTAAATGCCTGGGAGAAGAGAAAGGTCTTAACCTGGTGCCGAAAAGATAACAATGTTGGCGCCAGGTGAGCCTCATCGGGGAGATCATTCCATAATTGGGGGGCCACCACTGAAAAGACCCTCTCCCTTGTTGCCAGTGGGATGGTTAAACCAGTTAACAAAATAATTGTCTTGCAGCACTCCACACTAAAAATAACAGACTATAAAGCAAGTATAAGTACAAAAAGACATATTTAAAAACGGTGTTTGCATTTACAAAATTTTGCTCAGCTACAGAGAACAGTATGAGCAAGGAAGGTTGTGAACCTGCAGTGCTGTGCTATCACAGTCAGGATGAAGCTAAACATCTATTATTGTCAACTTCCCTTAAGAGCGTGAGTGAGCGACAGACCTCTTGTTATGATCCTTTTTCCAAGGAAGGTGGTTTTTCGTCTAATATATGGTTCAATCAAATGCCCCCTTTTAAAAATGAACTTCCGTGGAATAAGAAATAATTCCCCTATGATTTGTATGCTTTCATTGTATGCTGATAATAATTCAGTTATCGTAATGAGTTAGGCACGCTGAGTTAGGCAGCTAGAATATTATGGAACTGTGAAGAACAGCGCCAGTTTACTCTACAGTAGAGTAGATTTTGAAAATTAGTAGAATTTGCACTCAGTGGCACGACCACTTAAGCCAAAGAGTGAAAGCTGTTTTAGTAATTACTAAGGTAATCGAATTCTGTACTGTATCACTTAAAATTGCGGGGACGGGTGCAGCATAAAGTTAAACTATGGAATTTGCTACCACAATATACAGTAATAGCTGTCAGCTTGGATGGGTTTAAAAACGAGTTATACAAATTCTTGGAAGTTAAGGCTATCAATGGCTACTAGTCCTGACAGCTGTATATTACCGCCAGTATCAGAGTCATCATGCTTCTGAATACCAGTTGGTGAGGAACATGAGCAGAGGGGAGTACTGTATTCATGCCTGCTTGTAAGCTTCCCATGGATATATGGTTGCTACTATGGAAACAGAATACTGGACTTAATAGCCTTTGGTCTGACTCAGCATGGCATTACTTATGTTCATATGTGGTATATTTTAAAGTACTCTGCCGGGTAAAAAAGCTCCATTCCTATCATAATTTCTCTTACACCTTTCTCTAAGGTGTGCTGATTTTCTACATGCATGGAGTTCTTTGTTTACGTTTTCTAGGTGGGGAAAGCATTTAAACCTGCAATTCCTCCACCTGCACCCTCAAGTGGTGTGG
This sequence comes from Elgaria multicarinata webbii, assembly GCF_023053635.1. Lineage (NCBI taxonomy): Eukaryota > Metazoa > Chordata > Lepidosauria > Squamata > Anguidae > Elgaria > Elgaria multicarinata. The sequence goes on along the minus strand of NC_086175.1, from coordinate 20,682,566 downwards.
TTCAAATCCCCCCCCAAATTCCACTTACTGTCTCATTCTCTGTTCCAACATGTTCCTGCGACAGCCTCCAACTGGGTACCCAATTTGATGTTGTGCAGACTTCTACTGTTACTTTCTACTGTTAGTTTTACCCTACCCTGTGCCTGCTTACCCTACCCTGTACTTGTTTGCATTCTCTTCCCCTCCTTATTGTTTTACTATGATTTTATTAGATTGTAAGCCTATGCGGCAGGGTCTTGCTATTTACTGTTTTACTCTGTACAGCACCATGTACACTGATGGTGCTATATAAATAAATAATAATAATAATAATAATAATAATACCCGTGTGGCATTCGGAGTGGCAGGGCTTTCTGTTTAAATCAGTATCCCCGCTAATATAACTCTAGTGCAAAAAGGCCATGGCAGCACCCAAAATTTCATAGAACCTGGCCATGCTAAAGCTACACATGTAGTGGTGGGGCCCCCCATTTTAAATGGGAAGTCTGCTCTGTGAAGCTCCACGTGGATAAGCAATCTCAGCCTGCCCCGTGTTTACATTGGCTTCTATCCTTAAGACTGTTTAAACCCTTTGAAGCCACCGAGGTGTGATTTGACTTTGATGGCACCTAAGCATCCAACCTTGCGGCTTCAACACTTGCAGAGATTGCCACTGTGTTTGGCCATGCATGCCGACAGCGTCCAAAACAAAGGCAAGTGGCTACTGACACACGGAAGTGAAGTGTCAGGGTTTGCTGTTGGGTCCTTTCATCCTTCAGTAGTTTGGAGCATGGCAAATGGCGACGGGACGTCAGATGGCTGCGGGTGCCTGAAACTGCTGAAGTGTTGCCTAAGGTGCTTTTGATGCTGTAATGACAATGTGCCGACTGTCAGGATACGGACAAATAAAAATTCAGTTGAATCCGCATCAAAGAGTACCAGCTGTTCATAGGCTTCCAAGAACACATTTAAGTGGATATGAGAAAAACCAGACATTCCCCCCCCCTTTTTTTTTTTTGGTCCTTGGGGAGACTCAATTTGCAAAGTTCTACTTGAGAACCCAAGGTGTAGCTGCTCTACTTCAAAGCAGTATGAGCAGGAAAGAAGAGATTTGCTGCTATAGGTGTGTGTTTGCCATGTCAAATGGGGGGAGGGACAGGTGAAGGGGGCTGGAGGGGAGGGAGGGAGCAGCAGGCAGGGTACTAGTTCATCACCCTTTCATCTACCCCCTCTCCTTCGTACATCCATGTAGTGTCGCCGAAAAGAATGAGTGAATGTTTCACTTGGCCAAAAGACAAATCTTACTGGGCTGCAAGGTCCGTGCCACTAGAGGCACTAGTACTTGAGTCAATGAAAGAATGTTTTATCTCGTTTTTTCCTTAGCTGTGGACAATTGTCCTCCCCCCAATAATGGCCGCAGGATTATCTGTTTGTCCTGCTATGACTTGATATTATCAGGAGCTTTAATATGGGCAGATCATCTCAGACTTGGCAACTGTGTGCAGTGGCACTGTGCCTGTATCAAAGAGCTTTCAGTAGATCTGGACTGTCATTGAGCCTCCTCAGTTCTGTGTATGAGTCCTCTTGGGGATCAAATTAGAGCGATGGAGCTGCTGCCATTGCCAGGTTTGTTTTCCTTTAGATGTTGATCTGTCTCCTTCTTTGTTAATGGCTCCTGCCTCTTCAGTGCTGCTTTTGAATTGGACTGGCAAAGCTGCATCTACTCAAAACTAGAATTGTGCTGCCTCCAGAATTATGGATGTAGTGTGTCATTCCAAAGCAGTGACTAATGTGCAGTAAGCATCCTTTAATGGAGAAAGAACAGCAGGGTGCAGCGTACTAAAAATATACCTAGAGCATTCTTTACGCTAACAATAAGAAGGAACATAGGATCTCGATCTCTCTCTCTCTCTCTCTCTCTCTCTCTCTGTGTGTGTGTGTAGGCAGGCATAGTTTGTATTGCAAGGACCCCTTGGGAAGAGCAGTGGGTATCTGTGCATTGCAGACCCCATAGCAACCCAGTCAATGTGCAGCTGAGTCACGAAGGGCAGGTTTTGCCCTCAGCCACAGCTGTGTCCCTAGGTGCAGGGCATTACAATTCTGAATAGGAATGGCAACTTATGGGGAAAAGTACAGGGTTGCAATCTGGGACACTGTTGGGGTAACCTTACTGAACTGCCCCCTTTACCCTGTTGGACCAAGTGACCCCAGTTATTGAGAATCAAGGTTACTCTTCTCTGCAGAGCCCCATTCTAGGTTCACGTTTATGTATGGTCCTCTGTTCCCAACGTATGTTATATAAATGTCACCAAGTTCATTACGTTTCTCTTCTCCCTTTATTCTCCTCCCCCACCCCAGCATCCCTTTTCCTCTTGCACTCTCCTTCTGGGCTTGGTTTTCCTTTGGCCCCTCAGCTAGCTCCCTTTTACCCAGATGGGCTGTGTTTGGCAGCTGCAGCATCCAGGTGCCAAATTCTAGTATGTAGCTTTCCATGTTGGCACGAGGGCCTGTTGCTGCCTTCTTGGCTTACTCTCTGACTGGCAGCTGTGGAACTGCCATTGGGGTTTCAATGTAGGGGGGCAGGGGAAAGCTGTTGTGGGTTGGACGGATTGCTTGGCTGAAATTATCCTTCTGAAATCTGTTTTCTAAGGCTGAGCTGAAATGACTTATGGTTACTCCACGTCTGCTTTTGCTTACACTGACAAATGTTTACCCTTTTTATCACTTCTGAACCCCCCCCCCCAATCATTTTTAATTACTTACATTCAGATGGGGGGAAATTGCAATTCCTTACTGTCGCGTTCCATCACTCTTGCTTCCAGCTTCCATGTTGGGAACGAGCTGAAATTACATGGGGAAAGAGAACAGAGACTACTTGGCCCATACAGATCAAAAGGAACAGCGTCCTCTAGTGGGCATTTTCTAGCACAACTTTCCTGCACATGGCAAGAAATGCGGTCTTATTTTTTTAAAATGGGCTTTTCTGTGGATTCATTTGCGATGCTAAAACTGGGAAATAGAGTGTGAGATGCACAGGAGGATCACTGCGTCATCAAAATGACCCACAAAGATCTGCGAGTGGCGAGTCGCGAGCGTGCGATAAAACACTCATCTGACGAAGCTATCAGCTTGGTTGCATTAACGAACATGATGACTTTTGATAAGTCATCACATGAGGTGGGCAGCATAATGTCCTCCTAGTCATTGTGTAACATCTCAGATAGATAGATAGATAGATAGATAGATAGATAGATGATAGATAGATAGATAGATAGATAGATAGATAGATAGATAGATAGATAGATAGGATAGAGATATACACAGTGCCCCAAGCCCTGCCTAGGCAGGGGCAGAGAGAAGTTAGAGGCCAGAATCTATGGAGCTAGGGCAGAATATGATGGTTTACAGTTGGATCTAGGTTGGTGTCTTGACAAATCACGGGTAGAGCCTGGCAGGTTTTGGAGAGCGAGAGGCAATAGGATCCATAGTAGAACAGGTTGCATGAGGAGAGGGTAGGACTTATTAGGGAATGTTAGTGTCCTGCCTCTCTGCACCCCTATTGTGTTGCCATTGGAGCCAGCTTCTTGACCTTGACACCAACAAGGTGGTTGGTGGTTATGCCAGGTTGCCCACCCTGCCCTATAAATTAGATGTATCAAGGTGTGGCCAAATATTGGTCCCAGTTTCATTTGTAAGGAAAAGCGGAAGTATCACTGAATGGTAAGACATGTTTAATCTTGCAGCTGTCTTTGGCTCTTCTAATGTACTATTTTGCTCTGCATGCGCTTTTTAATGTTGAAGCCCTTACTTTGAGCGGGTGCTAACTTTATTATGCATCCTGTTCATGTACGGGGAGGTTGGTTTGGCTTGGAAAATGCTGGGGTTATCGCCTGATTCTAAAAATCTTAGTTAATTCAATGTATAAGTCTTAATTGATAAATTGATTAGTTCATAAGTTAAATCTGCATACATTTGCATAGGACTAAACAATAGTTCTGATGAGGAAGAGATAAATTCTTCTTAAAGTACACATATTGCAGTATCCTGGAAGAGACATTCCCTCCTATGTGTGGGAGGAGGAGAAAAGACTCTTTAAGGTGCCACCTGTAAACTAGGTTTCCTAAATACTTGTATTAAAATAATTTTAATAAATTGATCAAAATATTTATTTATTTATTTATTTATTTATTTATTTATCCAATTCATCAGTGTAGGGTACAATCCTACACACAGTTATCTGGGAGTAAGCCCTGTTGTAGGAGTAGGCAACCATGTAACCCCCAGATGGTTTGGACTGCAACTCCCATAAGCCCCAGCCAATGTGGGCAATGGTCAGGAATTAAGGGTGTTGTTGTATAAAATGTCGCCTACTTCTGAGAAAACATGTATTGGATTGTGCTGTGAGTACACATTGCTCAGTGCACAAGTTGCTTCCACACAATCTTGGACTATTGTCTGGAAAGTACAGGGGCCCGCAAATTGAAGAACATTGGCCGTTTCTACACCTGCCTTTTTTCCTGGGATCATCCCAGGATCATCCCTATGCATCCAAATGACACACAGGAGATCCTGGGAGCAGGCAGGGACTACCCCTCCATTTTCCTGGGATAATCCTTAGGTATAGAAAGGGCCATTGACTCTCTGCTGGTTATATTCTTCTCCCTGCCACATGCAAATACAGTCATTTTTTCTTTGAGGGTTGGGTTTTGCCTGTGATGCTGGAGCTCACCTTGCGTGATAATGCTACTGAGTGACTAAGAGGAAAAGAATCCATTTATATTCCTCTGTTAGCCTTGGAGTACTTTTTTTCCCATGATGAGAAGACAGGCTCACTATAAATGCTGTTTATCTCCTTGCCTAGTACACAAAGAGTCATCTGCGTGGATTTGTACGTTGCATTTTGATGTGATTAAGCGTTTTAAGCCTATTGATTTCATGCTGGGGATTAATGATGCTGCATGAACAAGCATCAAGGAATAAAACGTATTTACATGCTTGATTTGAAACATCCCCCCCTCTCCCCCGAAAAGACTTCAAAGAACCTGTTGCTGGATCAGAAAGAGATATCAACAAAGTAAGACCAATCATGCAATTGTGCACTGAAAGGGACCTGAATTGACTCATTTTAAGCATAAAAAGATACAGGAAGATGAAGGCTTGATCAGGATTGATTGTACCATCTTGGATACTTAACACCAGTGTTTGACTTATTCTGCTGGAATAAGAGATTAAGAGGATTTCATTATCACTAACCGTGTATCGGATTTCATTATCAGGGACTGCATATCAGTTCTCAACTAATCAAAGAAGGATGCTTATCCACCTCTGATTAATGAGCAGGTCTTTGTGTAACTTAAAAGTGTGCTGGTTTTAGCACATTAAAGGACATGACCTATAGATGTGTGCATATCTGGGCAGGATATATATATGGTGCGTATAATTGTAGCTGAGGCTCACAGTTTGCTGTGGTCTAGCTCTGAAACTCACATATTCTTATTTATTTATTTATTTAATTATTTATTGCATTTGTATACTGCCCTGGGCAGTTCACATAAGATAAAAACACTTAAAAACAATATACAAAACTCAAAAACCACAAAAACATACAATATACGCATACATTTAAAACCACTATAACAACTTTAAAAAACGATGAGCCCATGAAACAGACCCAGGCTCATTACATATTGCTAAATGCCTGGGAGAAGAGAAAAGTCTTGTCCTGGCACCGAAAAGATAACAATGTCGGCGCCAGGCGTGCCTCATCAGGGAGATTGTTCTTCAGTTGGGGGGCCACCACAGAGAAGGCCCTCTCTCTTGTTGCCATCCTCCGAGCTTCCCTCGGAGTAGGCACCTGGAGGAGGACCTTAGATGTTGAACGTAGTGTTCGGGTAGGTTAATGTCGGGAAAGGCATTCCATCTTGAGTGCCTGACTACCTTTATACTCAGACAATATCCTAATGACCATTTCTTTTAAGGAAAAACTGCTTTGGGCAGTAGTGATACTAGTGTAGAGAAATGGCAGGCCGGGCTTAAACCTTTATCTGCCTAACCGAATTGCATGAATCAGCCACTTTTCCACACAGCCCAGATTCCAAACTCATGTTTGCAAGGACTAAGCCATGTCTGGAAAACAAGAAGTGGGAGAGGAAAAAAAGAAGTGTTGGGATGATGTGGAAGGAGGATAGAAAAAGGGTTAAACACCACCTCTTTCCTGCTGCTGCTGCTGCTTTACTCCAAATCACTTATTTCCAAAGTTTCTTTTCCTTTTCAAAGAAAAGAAACAACCACTCTGTTACATATGTTTCTTTGTAATGGATAGTTAGGCCCTTTGTTTATATTTAGCCCAAATAGTTCATTGTTTGCACTCAGCAAATTGCCAGTGCAAGCCTCATTGTACTAGTTTCAAGTTTATTGCCCATCCAATTGGCCATTGCAAAACATAATAATTAAATCACAAATGGTCAAACATGAACAAATGTTCCCAAACATAATTGGCAACTCCAAGTACAATTAAAATCAAATTAAAAATAACACTGCCATTAGAGACAAAATCAGCAAACATATATTTGTCATAAACATCCAGAAAGTTACATCTACATTGAATGGTCACCCTTTTACAATCAAAGTCACACTTGTTATGATTTGCTTTGTGGTTAAATGTCACTTATTCCTAAAGATCCTATTTGCTGAAGATGACAACAGCTATTATCTTGCAGAATCCACCCCATTATTAATGTAGAATATGGTTTTGTACTCTCCACTTTCTTGGATGTAGACTGTTCTACAGAAGCACGCTTTTACACGATACCGGTCCTTTAGGGAAGACAGTACATGACACTTCTGGTGTTTTTTAAGCAGTGGGGGAGCCGGTAGACACCACAACAACCAATACTAGTTTGAAAATCAACTTCCGTTCTCAAAAATCAACAGCATACCCTTGCAGTTCCTGTCCAGCTGCAATAAGTTTTTTGTGGTATCTCCCTAATTCCCCCTTCGAAATCTCTTGTGTGGGTAGAGAAGTTAAACAAATTAATTATATGGTATGGATGGGGAAGTTACAAGCAGACTTGAGAAGGTATAACGTTTAATACAGCATGGTAATAGACATTAATAAATGGTAGAGGTCCAAATATTGAGCTGGCTTTGTTGAGTCTACATCAACCATTGCGAACTTGGTTCCCCCCAGATGTTTTGGACTTCAGCTCCCTTCAGCCCCAGCCAGCATGGCCAATGGTTAAGAATCCTGGCAGTCTAAAACTTCTGGAGGGCCAGAAATTCCCCACAACAATTCTAGGAGATTTTGGAGTCCCTTGATAGACATGGCATTGTGTGTCCTAAAAGTACCGTATTTCTTCGATTCTAAGACACACTTTCCCCCCCATATAAACATCTCTAAAACCGGGGTGCGTCTTAGAATCGCGGGTGCGTTTATTATTTCTTAGAATCAAATAATTTTTCTGTGGGTGGTAATGAAATTAGTGTGCGTCTTACAATCGATGGTGTCTTAGAATCAAAGAAATACAGTAGAGCCTTCGAAAACTGCTGTTCTGAATTAGCGAGTTGAGCAATTTGATAAACTGTACAGTCAAGCCCAGGATCAGGGATGGGCATCGTTGGGCACCTGTTGAGGCCTACTTCTCAGCAGGGGGGGTCATTGGTGACCACCAGGGTCCCCTGCCACTGATGCTGCTTCTCCTGCCATTTCCACTTGCTCTGGCCCAGAGGGAGAGTAACAGAAAGCAATGGGGATAAGCAGAAGGAACAGTAGCTGTCACTGACTGTTCACTCATTGGCTTTTCTCTCCAGAGCCCAGAGGCAGAAGACAGTGGCAGTGTGGAGAGAAGCAAGAAAGAGAAGTGCCTCCTCTTGGCATTATGCCATGGGCTCTCCTGAACCTGGAACCATCAGGGGAGGGCAGAAGGTAGATCTGGATCTACTGGTAGATATCTGGGTGATTGGCAGGGGTCTCCAACTCCCAATTGTTTACCAATAGCAATGTTGAAGTGTAAATTAGGCAGTTAGACTCCCTGATCTCCTGTAATATATAGATTTGTATTTGTGCATGCAGGTCATCTCAGTATATGGCTCATGGGTTTGAACAAGGATTTCACTCTTTCCGTGAGCCACCATTTTGCACCTTGCGCCAGTTGTTGCATCTCGAAGTTCTAGAGAGAGAAAAAGAGGGGGAGATCCTGCACGCTTGAAGTCTTCCCTCCCCTGGTTACAATATTCCAATATACTGTTTTTAATGTGTACATAAGGACATGGATCTTGCCACCATCTTGCCCCAATTCATTAGCGCATAAGCTAACAGGAACTGTTCCTTACAATATCAGGTTTTCCAACTCTTAGCTGAGCTTCCCGAGTCAGTGTAAATCTATGAAAGGAAGAACAATAATGACTTTCAAGTTTCCTGCCTCTGTGCAGGTGCCGGATTCGAGAGATCTTGCATAATTCATGACAGACAAATGAAGTTGTGCTCACTTCTCCTGCTAGGGTTTGGCTTCTGGTTACCTGTCCAGCTGCCGGAAGCTACGTGCAAATGCAGCGTAGCGTGAGGTAAGGCATTTGGCAGCGCCAAGGAGCCAATTTCGAAGTATTCTGCTAGAATTCCAAAGGTCTGAAGAACTGATGCTTTAGTGTTGGGGACTGGGAATGAATATTCATTGAATATTCATGAAGTGTTTTCTCTGAAAGAAGCAGGCTCGAGGGCACCATTCCATTGCTGCTGGAAAAGAAAAACCTTCTGTTTTGAGAAGTAATTTTGGCGTTTTCCTATTATTTTAGTAAGCATTTAATTTTGGCATTTTCGGATGACTTCAGTAAGCCTAACTAGGGGGAAATCTATCTCTCTATCGCTTTTTGAGCTGTTTTCAAAAGTGTATTAAACCATAACAAAAAGTTCATGCTTATTGTTTTGCCAAAATACGTTTCAGCAGATTTGTGAAATTGCACTCAAAATTATGACTGAGTTGGTTCTGTATCTTTGGTTAATCCTGGGGAACTTGGTCTTCAGAGCTGAAGCACACACTGACAATATATTATCACTGGCTTGTACTTATTAATTGCCTTTCGGTGCCAACTAGGGTGACCAGATCTGGGCCAACCAGGGTGACAGGGGCTCCTGTACTCTTGAAAAGGTGTGCAGAAGACAGAATTTCAGTAGGCCCATTTTTTTTCTCTCATCCCAGCATGAAAAGCTGCAGCTGACAAAGGGCTCATCTACACCAAGCAGGATATTGCACTATGAAAGCAGTATATAAAAAAGCACAACAAGCAGGATATAGCAGTATGAACGTGGAATGTGGTATCTCTCAATGAGCCCCAACAGTTGTCAGTGCACTTCAATACCGCTATAAAGCAGTAGTGTAGCTCCTGCCTTTTATATACCGCTTTCGTAGTGGAATATCCTGCTTGGTGTAAATGTGCCCATAGTCACATTTTCTATACCGCCATTAAAGGTGCAAGAACCTTGTGAGCCCATTCGTATCTCCCTTCTCTAGTCTTTGGGCTGAGAACATTCCCATATGAAGTGGGCTTATGATTTTGCTTCAGGTTATCAGTTCATTGAGCCTACTGACTGGCAGTGACTCTCCAAGGTCTTAGGCACAGGACTTTCTCAGCCTTGCTAGCTGTGATCCTTTTATTTTTATTTTTATTTATTTATTTATTTATTTAAGGATTTTTATGCCGCCATTCAGCCAAAAAAGGCTCTCACGGCGGCTTACAAAAGTATTTCTTGACAGTCCCTGCCCACAGGCTTACAATCTAAAAGACATGACACAAAAGGAAAGGGGATTGGGAGGGAGGAGGAGGAGGGGGAAAAGGAAAGCAAATTCAGGCACTACAATCTTAGTTGCAAAGTTCAGCAGTTACAGGTGACAGCAGGAGGGAGGGGGCTCTCAGCTGGAGCTGGACCCAGGCGCGGTGGAGAGGTGCCTGGCTGCTGCTTCCTCCCTCACTGGTGGCCTCTGCAGAAACAGTTGGTAGCAGGAGGGAGGGGGCTCTTAGCTGGAGCTGGACCCAGGCACGGTGGAGAGGTGCCTGGCTGCTGCTTCCTCCCTCACTGGTGGAAATGCCACAAATTGAACCTCAAATTATGCATATGCAAAGCATAAGGCTACCCTAAGGGCTTGGACTGAGCCTTGTAACAGAATAAAATCTTAAAGTAATCAAAATAGGGCATGTGCTGCAGCCCAGAGCTATGGACCCTCCCTGTTCCTGTTGAAACAGTTCTTCCACAGTTGCATGAACTAACAATAGAGGTGAACGGTTCACTGGAATGCCTTTAATATTGCTGATGGCCCAAGCTAAGGTACATAGAAATCACAGGAAGAGATAGGTTTGTAGCCGATGTGGGTGGGTGAGGACTGGACAGACGTACCATATTTATTTTTATCTTATGCCCTTAATGGTGCATGACAGGCAGAGATTAAACAGGAGGAAATAACACATTCCAGAAGATGCGGAAATATGTATTGCAAATGGAATAAAAAGGCAGAAACAAGTCCCAACAGTTCAAGAGAAAAGAGATTGTGGCAGACTCTGCTATACAGTGGTGGGCAAAATTGTGGACACTTTTTAAATTTTCATGTTTTGCAACTTTGCATGCTTATAGAAAATGTTCTGTTTCACGAAATTCACATGTTTATATGTCACTTGAAAGAGAATTTAATGCTGAATTCAATACCAAAAAACCAGAATGCAAATATCTGCAGTACAAAAAAAGTTATGCTGCGTGGTTTTATCCTGGTTGTGCTTTTTATATTGTATTTTGTATTTGTGCTTTTAACCTGTTGGTTGTTTTATTATGGTTTTAATTTTTGTGAACCGCCCCGAGAGCTTCGGCTATTGGGCGGTTTAAAAATGTAATAAATAAATAAATAAATAAATAAATACTCTAAAAACAAACACAGGTGTGATTGAGTGAAGAAGTGGATTGGAATTACAAACCCTACTGGCCGATCACAGTCCTTGTTCTGGGGACCAATCACATGGCAGTAGCTGCGATACATCATGTTTCAAGTTGGGGGAAGTCAGTTTTGCTGTTTGTTCTGTAACTGAAGCGCAATGGGAGATTGTGTGAATATTTGAAGTATTTCTCAAATTAAAAGTACATCATAAATACAGCAATGGCACCAAGGAAAAGAAACAGGATTGTTGTATTACGTGAATCAGGTCTTTCAATTGATATATAAACATTTGAATTTCGTGAAACGGAACATTTTCTATAAGCATGCAAAGTTGAAAAACACGAAAATTTCAAAAAGTGTCCACAATTTTAGCCACCACTGTAGTATCTAAATGCCTGCACAGCCTTGTAACTTTCTATCCAAATCTTGAGCACTTAGGTTCGATGAAGGGGGCTTTTCCTGACATGGAGGTACATTGCTGGATTTCTGCATGTCCAGCAACGAAGACATAGGAGCTCTTCTAGAAATCATGATGGCAACTCTAGAGAAGTAGTAGCCTGCTGGGGCCCCCCCTGGTCCAGGTGTAAAGAAGGGTTGTATTGTTTGGGAAAGAGTGTGCTCACAGGTGTTGCTTGTCATGCAGAGACGAGAAAAGCTGGAATTTCCTCTCTTGTGGAGTATTATTAAAGGTATAGAGAGCCCTGTCCTCTTTTGCATCTGCTGGCCCATTCCAAGATGACTCAGGGCAAATTAGGCAGATGCTGGTGCTGTTTCAACGCCCTCAGCACAGGGCTCAAGCGAGCAACCCAGAGGAAGTATACTGCTCTTCTAGTAAATTCTTATCAGATGTGCAGCTGTTTTCTTTTTCTTCTTTTTTCCTGGGGGAAGGTATCATATGACTGTCACTCTCACATTGCTTGTGTGTAAAAGCAGGTTTGCTGACAGGAAGGGTGACTGGGGAGTGTGTGAAGGTGCATGCGAATATTTGCTTGAGGGGAGCAGGAGATTAAAATAGGAAGCTGACGTTGTGGTGTTCGGCGCTCTCTTTTCAGTCATTAATATGAATAAACCCACCATAATGCTTAATAAATTGTTGAGATTACTGCTACTTGACTCTCTCGGCAATGATAAGTACTCTCTCTCTCTCTCTCTCTGAAACGTTCTATTTCTCTCTACCATTTCCTGTCATTTGGCTCCTATACGAAATGGCTCGGTCACTAGGCAATCATCTGTTTTTGCACTTCCCTCATTTGGGGGTAGCTGGCTCTCATTTCTAGCTGATTCTGTCATTTCCGTTAGGCCCAAGCCTGAGCGGATGCCAAAACCAACAGGTGATCCCTCTCGCAGCAAAACAGCAGGAAGTAGGCCATGCATGCATGAGACAGTTCACCAGAGGGGCTGTCTGGCTCGTCTCCATCTCTCTGCATAATTAACACACATACCCGCCCTCCCCACATACTGAGAAGAAAATCTGTGCAGAGCCGCTCAGCTGCGGCAGACGCCAAGCAGCCACTGAAGGAGAACGTAGATAAAAGAATTGTAGGAGAATGTGAGCTGTTCAAGTGCAGAGATGTGCGGCGTTCTTCAAGGGAGATAGCACTTGGTCCTTTTAAGGAGGTGGAACCAAATTGTATTAACTACTGCAAAATAGCATCCACTCAATTACCCATTATGGATAATTCAGAGAGTACTCATGCTCAGATCCCATTATTAAAATTAGTTTGGTGCTATGAGTCAATTCATTTTAGGTCAATTCATTTGTTTTGTTGCTGGGTGGTTGTGTGTGTGAATGGGAATGGAGAATTGTGATAATCCATAGGAACATCCCAATCTCCAACTATCATAATAACATTCAACTTGCTAGTATTTATATATGCACATGCACAGAGTAAAAGCTGCAAGAGAGCAAGAGTTTAGTAGTATTTGCCCAAAGTCTTTGCTGTTAATTTGTTGAATTAACATGGCCTGACATTCAGCTGCACAAAAAAAATATTTTTTAAATTATTATTTTTTAAATACTGAAACCACCAGATTTCAATAAATAACTCTTCCGCTCAGCTTCCTTGCATTTTTAAATCAAGGGCACTGCTTTGCATGTTGAGATCAAAGTCATCAGAACTTTAATTGAACATGCCATTTAAGTGTTGCAGTGCACTGATTGCAGCGCTCTCCTCGTCCCTGCCCTTTTGCTTCTAGATGCGGAATACACCTGCTCTCTTTCTTTTTTGGGTCTCTGATGATGGCCTCAGGGAGTCAGCAGAAATTGCAAGAGAATCCAGGAGGGCATTGGCGTTTCTTTTTAAAAGATGTATTTCTTTATTTTAAAAAACACCCTATAACGATGTGATTCCCCGCCCCTTACATTGAATTCCCATGTGGGATCCCAACAGTCCATTAAAAGAATCAAAGAAACATGTTGCCATATCTCTCAGTAAATAATTTTTGTTTGCATCTCAAGGGGATTTCTTCACCATGCATGCTCCCTTGGGATTCCAAGTGGTGATCTGTCACACCTACTCTTGACGAAATGTGCTCACAAGAAGATCGAAATAAATCCAGCAAATAATTTACTTATGCAAAAGTGTGTATTTTGCATTAGTTTGCTCTGTTTTCATCACAATTCTTTTTGTGGCACAGCATATTGTGTTCAGTGGAACAGCAATATGGGCAAATTAAGGTTGTTTTATAAAGTACACATGGCAAATCTGAATTTGCCACTGAGTTTATATTCAGTAAGGATGGCAAGTTTTGGATGCAGTGTGTGCATGTGAAGACTGGAGGAAACATGCTATTTCCTTCAACAGGTACCACATTCTGTACAGAATTGTGCTCAAATGGAATATATAGCTTCAGATACATTTTTTAGAAAATGGACCAGATTTAATTCTGACAGCTTATGTGTTGATTTATTCCTTTTTTTGGTGGAAAACAAGTTTCTATCAGACTGAGGCTGTGTTCAGACAACACAATAGTCAATGGTTTAAGCGAATATTGTATTTGAATATTATCAGTGTGGTGTAGTGACTAGAGTGTTGGAATCAGGAAATCCAGGTTCTAGTCCACACTCAGCCATGGAAGCTCACTGGGTGACTTTGAACCAGGCACAGACTCTCAGCCCAATCAACCTCACAGGATTGTTGTTGTGAGGATAGAAATGGAGAGGAAGAGGATTATTTATTTATTTATTATTACATTTATATACCGCCCCATAGCCGAAGCTCTCTGGGCAGTTTACAAAAGTTAAAAACAGTAAACATTAAAAAAAAGTATACAAAATTTAAAAACCATCCGAAACATAAAAACAACAATATAAAAACAACAGAGTCCATTTAAAAACAACAGTTCTGGGGTCCGTTAGAAAACAAACTTAGCGTTGTTAAATGCTGTTAAATGCCTGGGAGAAGAGAAAAGTCTTGACCTGGCACCTGAAAGATAACAGCGTTGGCGCCAGGCGAGCCTCATCGGGGAGATCATCCACAGTCGGGGGACCACCGCTAAAAAAGGCCCTCTCCCTTGTTGCCATCCTCCGAGCTTCCTTCGGAGTAGGCACTCGGAGGAGGACCTTAGATGTTGAGCGCAGTGTACGGGTAGGTTCACGTTGGGAGAGGCATTCCATCAGGTATTGTGGTCCCAAGCCATGTAGGGCTTTATAGGTTAAAACCAGCACCTTGAATTGGGCTCGGAAATGTATAAGCAGCCAATGCAAGCGGGCCAGAATCAGTGTTATATGCTCAAACCTCCCTGCACAAGCTATCAATCTGGCCGCTGCATTTTGCACAAGCTGCAGCTTCCGAATTGTCTTCAAAGGCTGCCCCATGTAGAGGGCATCGCAGTAATCTAATTTGGAGGTTACCAGAGTATGGACAACTGAAGCTAGGTTATCCCTGTCCAGATAGGGGCGTAGCTGAGTCACCAACCGCCTTGAGTTCCTTGAAAAAAAAAGGTGGGATATAAATGCAATCCATCAATCAAATATCCTGGAGTACCTGAATATATCTCAGAATACCTGCTTCTGTATCCTAGTTTTTATTATTGTCACCTACTTTGGAGTGCCAGTGTTTGGGCTTCTATATGAAACTACCAGGGATCTATTTTATGATCAGTCACTTTTGCTTTGTGTTAGAAAACAGAGGTATTCAGCTCCTGTCATTTTCACATAATGAACTCTGCCTGCCATGTTGTCAGTTTTTATCCTTCCATCATTGTGAAATCGATGAAGAAAAAAGAAGTTTCACAGCAATTTGCTGATCTTAACAGTTATATTTAGGAGGGATCCTTTTGAAAACAGCTACTGTTTGATGTATGCATGAAATGTGATATCACTTGGAATGGAGAACAGATTATTCTTATGCAAGATTGGACTGGGGAAAGCACAGTAACATATACTGCCTGTAACTACTTTCTTAGCAAAAGGGAACTAATTCCAATAATAACATCTCCACTACAGCTACCATGCCAAATTCAAATCATCTAGGATGGCTATGTGATGCTCATAGCAGGAAGATTCAGCATGCCTTAAGAATTTCAACATAATAATGCTAGCTCTACTGTGTTGCACTAAAAGGGTTTGTGACAGTAATGAAACCATTGGCACTAATTGTGAAATAGTCACAAATATTTTATCTGCTGAGGGAAGTTGTCATCCTTCAAATGATACTCATAATAATCCAGCTGAGAGAAAACTTGATTAACTACCACCACCACCCCTCACAGGCCTTAAAGCCAGGAGGAATTATGGCATACATGGTAGGCTCAGTGGGAGGAGGTCACAGGGAGGAGAGAAACTTGGGGCCAGGGATCCCAAAGGTGGGGAAGAGTTGACTGAAGGCTAAGAACTTAGGGAAAGGTCAGAGGAGCCAGGAAGTTGAAGAAAGGGAAGGTTTAATGAAGAGAAGAAAAAGGAAAGGAACCTCTCGTGCAAGCACTTGAGTCATAGCTGACTCCTAGAGGGACGCCTGCTTTCGCTGACGTTTCCTTGGCAGACGTTGTAGCGGGGTGGTTTGCCATTGCCTTCCCCAGTCACGGTTCCCTTTCCCCCAGCTAGCTGGGTACTCATTTTACTGACCTCGGGAGGATGGAAGGCTGAGTCGACCTGAGCCGGCTGCCTGAGAACCAGCGTCCGCTGGGATCGAACTCAGGCCGTGGGGAGTGTTTCGGCTGCAGTAACTGCCGCTTAATGAAGAGAACGGCCATGGAAAAGCCTGTGGACAGGGCCTAAGGACAGGACAGTGTACTCTGTTGGCAAAAGCCGGAGCACTGATTACTGAGCTTATGTGGAGGCTGGTGGAAAGACATGATAGCCACACACAAAAAGTGAAGCAGGGCCTAACAGCAGGAGAAGCTGAGAACTAAGCTGAGGGCAGAAAGGAAGTGGCCAGGCAAGGGAAACTGGAGTACTGTGAGCCAGGGGGCTATGAGTGGGGCATACACTGGCTGATTCCACACCCTGAGAAGCTCATGTAACTTTATGAAGGGAAATTCTGCCAGGTGCAGCTTTCCTCATTATTATATTACTATGATGAGAAAACAGCACCTGATCAAATTCCCCTGCTATGCAAGTAATAGAAGTACAGAGGTCATTTCACAATTGGTGTCTACAAACCCTCTAGGAGCAGATAATCAAAAGGAGTATTGTCATAGGAAGGAGCTGCATTTTACACATGGATTTGGACTGGTGAGCAGATGCAAAGGTTGGGAGAAAAGGTAAACCCTTGATTCTTTGATGAAACATGCGAAATTTGAAAAGTAGGCAGCAGTTGTGGCACCTGGCTTAGCTTTGCCTGTCTCCAAGCCATGGCAGTGGCAGATTTGTCTGTGGTGGAAGGCCCAGTGATGGTGTATGAAGTCCAGGCCTTAGCTTATGCTGACTTAAATATGATTTATATACTGTCTTTTGTCAATGATTTCAAGGCTGTTTACAAAGATTAAAACAAGTAAATCAACAACAAATTTGTATAAGCCAAACAACAGATAAAAACATAATTGAAAGTCAGAGAGTTCAGAATACTTAAGATGGAAACAGTTTTTGAAATGTCTGCACAAATAAAAAGGGTTTTGTCTGATGCCTAAAAAACAAAACAAAATTGGCACTAGGGATATTTCCCTAGGGATGGATTCCATAACTGGTTTGCAGCTGCTAAAAAAGCCTTCTCCCTTGTTGTGACCTAAGTTCACCCTTGCTAGAAGTGGTATTTGGTCTTCAGCTGATGACCTTAATATGTAGGCAGGTTGATATTGGGGGGGATGCTTCTTCAAGTATTTGTCATTTAGAACTTTAGATGTGAGCACTAGCACTTTGAATTGGGCCCAGAAGGAAATAGGCAGCCATTGGAGTTCTTTTAAGACTGGCGAAATATGATCCATGTGAGCAGTGCCAGTCAAAACTCTTGCTTCTACATTCTGCACTAACTAAAACACAATGCAGTAATCCAGATGGGATCTTACCATACTGTGAATAACCATAGCCACACTATTCCTGTCCAGGAGAGGTTGTGGATGGTGAACTAGCCAAAGCTGCTGAAAAGCACTCTATGCCTTAGAAATCACCTGGACCTCTAAAAACAAGACTGGATCAAAGGCTACCCCCAATCCTGTGGTTCTGTTCCTTCAGGGGGAGTGCAATTCCATCAAGACCTGGTTGAATATTATATGCCTGAATTAGAGAACCATCTACCCCTAGAACCTTCATCTTGGTAGGATTAAGCTTCAGTTTATTGACCCTCGTCCAGTCCATTAATAGATTCAGACACCAGTTCAGTAGGCTCACCTTATTCAATGACGAGGAGTAGAGCTAGTGGTGACATTTCATTCCAAATCACTGGGACCTCTCCCACTGCAATAGTATGCCAACAGTTCCCAACCCCAGAGCCAATCCAGAAGGATAGCATAGCTGATGGGATGAAAAGATGCTGAGAAGTCAAATAGAATCAACAAGCTTGCACTGCTCCTATCTTCCTCAGGACAGAGGTTGTTTGTCAGGGGCAACCAAGGCAGTTTCTTTGCGGAATCTAGACCTAAAGAAGTAGAGAACTGGCCCTAGAAAATCTCCGTCCTCCAAGAAGTTGGAGTTGAGCTGAACTGCCATCACACACTCAAGCACCTTGCCCAAGAAGGGAAGATTTGTGACAGGGTTATAGTTGTTACAATCACCAGATCTTTCAGACTGGACACACTAGTTTCTCTTCTAAGGTGACCTCTCTGAAAGGGGTATTAATTACCTCTTGGACCCACCCGGACAATTCCTTTCTACAGATTTAACCAGCCATAATGGGAAGGGACAAGCAAGCAGGAGGTCAACTGAACTTCTCCAAGTATCTTGTCAACATTATCAGGCCATAATAATTGAAACTCATCCCTGTAAAATCCAGAACGGATGATGCTCAGTTGTTGCATCTAGATAGGAATGGATATGAGAGATTCTACTTTCAAGATGCCTAGGAAGCTTATCACATCCAGCTTCCAGGGGGTCTTTTATTTCTCCCATTGGCCACAACTAAAAAGACCCCCCCCACACACACACACCAGCTGGGACAGATATGATGGACATATCAAGGATGTAATGGTGTTGAAAAAATATTGGTTTTTGACTGCCTCCATCACCACCACAGAGTAGGCTGAATAATGAGCTCTTACTCATGTTCAGACATACTCATAATGAGTCTTTAGCCATTTGCACTCAAGTTGATTGGTTGTTATGGCAGCCAATCATCCTGGGAGTCCTGATCCAGCCCATCTAACTAGCCTTGGACGTTGAAATCTCCCAGTTTAATTAACCAGGGTAAACCAGAAACTGTTGAGCAGCAGAATTGTCAGTACATCCAACAGAATCTCCAACCTGTCCTTAAGTCCCAACACAAAATACAGTCGTTCAAAATGCAACTCTGATCGAACAGGTCTCTGTGTTCTTTATACCTCTGCTACTGCTTTACTTAAAAAAATAAACTTAGCTCTGTTTCAAACTGGTATTACTTTAATTTGAAAAGGCGTTTAAAGATAGTTGCTGCAAAGTATTCATCACAGCAGGTTAATCTGTATCAAATAGCTTGTGTTGAAAATACAATAGCAATATATAATTAGGTACAATTTTGAGCGGAAATATTAGAGCAGTTATTAAAAGCAGTGAAGTGCAACACCACTGATTAGGATATAAAGAACCGTTGTGGGATGAGAATGTTTTATAAGGACAGCAAGGATAGAGAGGCTGGTGGGCGTTATAAACCTCTTCAATAAGAAAGTGATTCCCAGGAAGTAATTGTAAATTTGAGCCAACAAAGGTCACGATCACTGACCACTACTCCCTAATAGTTTTCTGAGAATAAATGGGAGTTGTAGATGAGAGGTGCTAAACAGGGCTACACCAATTATTCTACTATTTTAATATTTGACACAAAGAAATTACCCTCTGTCTTGAATTGCTTAATTTATGGGAGCCTGGTTGATCTGGTTCCTAAAACCACGTTCGAGGGTGATGAAAATGATACAGATCACAAATGGATCTCTTCAACAGTTTATTGAATACACAGAAGATGATATATGGAGATAGAAAGACAAACAAAGAAAGTTCACGTACCTTCAGGGTACAAAGCAGTTGTCCACTTGGTTGTATGTCAGGGTCCCCACGACATACGGAATGCCTCTCCTCCAGGCCGAAGCAGATTCTCCAGGCCGGTCCTTGACTCCTCCTGAAGTGAGACCAGCTAAATCCCTTTGTTCCCAAGTTTATATAGAAATTTGAGATATTTTGCCCTACCCTGAAAACCTGATGAGCTGTTTTCTTTCAAAAGCCAAACTTTCCTAAGCAAAGGGAAGAAGGCTCCCAAGTTAAGGAATGAAGTAATGCACAACACCCTTATCACGGAGAGTAAACGCAAAAGATATGGCACTAATTGGCAGGGTGAAGGGAAGGTTAGAAAGCTTTGCTACTGAAGAGGCCTACTTTGACTACCTGAAACCTTCTAAAAGCTGCTTCTTACATTTAACTATACTAGCTTCTTTCCATGCATAATATGTTCATATATTGGATATTGATATATATTTGTACACTGGACAGACCTGTGAGAACTCACTAAGCCTCCTCACCATTTCTTCCGGTCAAAACCGCTACACTCTCCAAAATACTGTACTGGGCATTCACATGTTTTCCAGCCCTCCCCTCCGTCCCCCTGGATGCAGACTCTTCTCTGCGCCATTTTCTTTGCTGTTTGCTAGAGTGGCCAGGTGTCCTACTTTACAGAGGGCAGGCCTCTATTTTGAAGAGCTGGCAGAGGACAGCCCTTGGCTAGAAAATGGCCTCTCTTTGAAAAGGTGCCCAGTCCCAGTCTTGGTTTGACATCAAAGAACCTTAAGCAGCGAGAGCAGAGACTTTGAAGTTGCTCATCAACAGTTAGGAACTGCACAGCAGACTAAGTGACAGGAGGTCACCTAGTCAGTATTTTATACTTTGGTGCTGTATTTCTATTTAAATTATAGTTATTATTTCTAAATTGCACCTATACGTAAATATTTTCGTGTACAAATTGATGTCCTCTGTTGGCCTCTCTTTTAGTGGTGCGTTTCCTCATTTTTTGGCAATGTGTAAGTGGCCACTCTACTCTTTGCCCTCACAGACCTTAACAGGAAAAGTAGCTGGTCCACATGGTTTTGTCTATGAGCATCTGTGGAATCATCATGGGATGTCAGCACAGCTAATGGGATTAAATGCCAACGTGGATTAAAAAAAAAAAAGACTGAGCGTCACTGTGAGGGCGAAAAAGGAAAATAGGGCTATGAAGAATATCACCATAAAGTAAAATGTTCAGAAAATATGCTAACCATCACCCAAAAGAGGAGGCCCTTTTCAGATTCTTGAAAAATCGCACAACATGAAATAAGTACTCTTGGCTCAGTTCTAATACTCAGTTAATTGTGGCGGAAGATGGGAGATACTTGAACAGCCACCAGTTTTAGTTTTGATTGTAGAAGGCGATAGAAACAGTTCATATCTAAATCAGTGCTCTTGTATTTATAGATTACATGAAATTATGTTCCAGGAAATTAAGCCTATGATCTCTCTCCCACAATGAAGTCTGATATGGCATAGTGGCTAAGAGTGTAAGCTGGGAAGTTCCTGGTTTGAATTTAACATTCACCACAAATTTGCTAGGTGACTTTTGGTGAGCTAGTATTTCAGCTCGCATCTACAATATAGAATGGCAAATTGTGACATACTTTAGGGACACTGCCTAGGCTACCTCGCCTATGTAAAATGTTCCTCGCCTGCTTCCAGGTCAATAACCTACTAGTCTGGATTTTTCAGTATCCGCCAGCTATGAGCATGCCAGTGGTGGCAAGTGAAGAAAATGGGGTCTCATTCTTTCAGCCTTGCACATTGCTTTTGCTTGGCACATCAAACAATCTAGTCCTGATTGATTTACATAAGCAAAGATGTCTGAGGCTATTTTGAAGAACAATAATTCACTGTGTGCTCTCTTAGCCCAACAGAATAGCTGCATAGTTCCTTAAAATAAAAATGGACTTTAGATAAGGTTTTAAGGTGCTTAACATACAACTGCTTCAGTAATCTTTACAACAACTCAGTAAGGTAGATCAGTGTTGTTGTCACTGAAGTGCAGATGGAGTACTGAGGCTGAGAGAGAGAGAGAGGTGGTTTCATACAAGTTCATGACAGAGATTATGAGATTCAAACTAATGAAATCCTGCTTCATTGCTCAGTGCCTTGACCACTATCCTACACTAGTTATTTAGAATGAAAGAGTGGTGAGTCAAAAACAGTTACTTATCTAAGTGGTTGCATTCACCCCAGTAGAAGGTTAAAATGATCTGTATTATATATGCCCAAGATAAGGCCTGGAGGCATATGACACAGTTTTGCTGCTTGAAGCAGGTTGAAATCATAAGTGTACAATGAATTATCCTGGGGAATTAGCCTGAGGAAACCTGGGTTCATATCTCTGTTCTGCCAGGAAGTTCACTAGACAATTTACTATTCCTTCACCTACCTCACAGGACTGCTAAGATCATCGTCTGAGGCATTACAAAGTGACCCACAAGAGAGAGGGCCTTTTCAGTGGTGGCATCACGCCTGTGGAATGCCCTTCCCAGAGAGCTTTCCCTGGCACCTACATTATGGCATTTTGATGACAAGTGAAGTTCTTATTATTTCCCCAGGCATTTTAAGATACCACTTTAGTGCCTTTAGAGCTTTGCAGAGTTCTGTTCTAGCTGTTGGTTTTACTCTGGTTTTACTGTGTACGACTTTGTTTTATCCTTTGCGGTTTATTATTTTGGCGTTATTATGTGATGTTTTATGTTATTGTTCTATTGAAATCTTGTAATTTATGTTTTATAACTTCTCTGTATGTGGCCCAGGTTATTTATTATATTTACATTTATTATATTTATTAATTATATTTCTAAGTGGGATGTTTAGAAATACAATAAATAAATAAATAAATAAATAAATAAATAAATAAATAAAATATAAATAAAATAGTACAGCCCGATGTATGCCACCTCAACCACTTTGGAAGCTGGGTGGGATGTAAATATGATAGATAAATATTAAGAAATAAACTTTTAACTATACCCGTTGAGGCAAAAAAGAATGTAAACATCGTGTGGATGTGCATAAAAATAACAGCCCTTGATATTCGCTTGTCTTTGAGGATTGTATTGTGCATCACTGATGCTCAAAATCACTAAAGGTCAGCAACAATCAAGGCTAAATTGCTTGAACAGAAAGGTAATAGAATTAACTCATTACGCTGATCACCCATTTTCATTGCTAATCCAGTGTAGTTTAACTTACCCTCACCCCATTTCCCCTGCCGCCCCCTTTCTTCTCTTTCCCTGCAATACTTGTATCAATAGACGGTCCGACTGTGAGCCATCTGGCTCTTGTGCTTCAAAGGTGCAAAAGGCAGTGCAAAGAAAAAGAATTGGCTGTTATGCCCATATTAGGAAGAGGCCTTCCTTGAACCAGACGTAAATGGAGAGAAGCGAAAACTGGCTTTAATTCTCCTACAGACCACTGAGAATTGAGAATGGATGGCACATTTCAGAAAGCACATTGAAATTCCTGTCATGTTGAGACAATGCCACCTAGCTTGGTGTTTTGGCCCCAGAACACAGTCTGTGTATGCTCAGCCTGTGCTTTGACGAAGAAGCGGCTAACATTGCAGTGCGTACAGTATTTAACATTTACTTTGTATTGTGCCATGGAGTGGCAGAACATTTGTTTGTATTCTTCCCTAATACGATCATCTAAGGGCCAGTTTATGCTTTCTAAAAGCCTCCACCCAGAACAGTCCCATAGATGCAGCCAGATGGAAGAAGTAACATGTGAGCTGCAAAATTATGAAGACAAGCATATTCTAAACCATGTTGGAAGAGATTTGAATAAGCATTCGCTACATTCCAAGGCATTTGTTTTCAGTACAGAAAAACAAACCCGTTCCACCACACATAGAATGTATATCTGCAGTCTAGAGCAGAGTGAACATAGCTCCTGAAATTCTCCACCTTCTTTACCGACGGTGGCATTTCTGTATGGGTGGAGGGGCAGATATCACTCAGGAGGGAGGCTGGAGGCAGCACTAGCAAGATCGCAAAGTGTGACCAGGCTTTTTGCCATTGTAGCTGCTTGGGACAAGTTTTGTCCTGGATTTGGACCACAACAAGCCCCCCGAAAACAAACCACTTTCAACAATCCAACAACAAGACACAGCATTGTGGAATCATTCACAATGGGTTTTGACATCACAATAAGCCTCCTTGACACAAAAGAGGCTCACAACCCACCATGGCTTATTGTGTCATGCGAACCCAAACTCTGCCTTCAAAGGAATATTTCCCTTGATAAGGACTCCTGTATCACTCAGGTGTCCAAGAACTGCTTTGTGAATCTACCCAGACTGAGAAATCAGCATTTTCATTCTCCATGATTGACTACATCTGTAGCTTTGTAAGATAGGAATCCTAATTCCAGTGCTCCATCTATATAGAACTAGAGAAATATGGTTTAAATTTTCTTTTTATGTGCATAAAAGGATATTTTGGTTAATAAATATATATTACAGCTAATAGTTTCTATGCCTGGGGATTGTTCAGGTTTCTTTCCAAATCACCAATGCTTGGCTAATGCTGGGCATTTTAGTTCTGATATAATACAGAAGAGGACAGGTGGTGGATTGTATACAGCAAACGATATATATGTGGTTATGCACCTGTTACATCTGCTAACTCCTGGCTCTTGTGGTGGACGGCTTTTTTCTTATTGGATTATACATTGTGTAAATCTATTAGTTTTGGTTGTTGTCACGATAATCCTGGATATCCATTGCTTCTGGTGGTTAAATATTTTAGCAGAACCTTATTGATGATTCCTGTTAGTCTTTATTACATTAATAACAACATTGGTTCGAATCATGTGACTATGCAGCAGAGGATAATGAGAATATATGCTTATGTATATGTCTTCAGTCAAGAATGTGCAAATGCCACAGTAGAAATCCCTGAAGTGTGGTTGTAATGTATATATGGATACAGCTTGAACTTCTGATGAATAGTAATTAAACTTCAGTAACTTAATGTTTGCTTGGACTAGTTCACACATGCATGTACATATATTTTCTCATCACTTGATGACTCAAAACTGAATGTATACAATGACGACTAGATAACAATTGAATGTGCCATTTTCCAGTTCATTTGAATTTCTTCCTTTTATCAGTCAGTCTCTGACTTAGAACAGTATCCATGAATAGTATTTGTGACTCTTAACAGCTGCACTGAAGTTGGACTGTAGGCTTTATTATCCTAACCAAAAGGGAGTAAATACTGTAGGATGTACTTCTTGTCATGATTTTTTCAATATACCATTTCATCTGCTTTAAGGCAATGCTGAATCACAAAATGTCAAGCTTCTGTTAAGATTCTTCTTAATAGCCCATATTTATTTTGCTTTTGTCAAGTTGCCACATAGAATCAAATTTGCATCCTTCCCCCTTTCCTGCGCTTACTTCAGACTTGGTAACCCGCTCCCCAACCCTACACACACACACACACACACACACACACTTTAACTGTTAGCATTCTGCGGTACATCCACCTTCTCATTTTAGAACTCTCTAGATTTTCCTCAGGTGGTCATGCTTAAAACTGGCACAGGTCCTTTCTAAGGAATATATTCAGAGTTTTGGTAGTTATCTGCCATGTGGGAACTTTTACCGTTTTGTCGACTGTAAGGACATGCTTTGCCCAATATTTATTTTCTTAAATCTACATAACGTCCAGTTGAATTTTAGCTTGGACACAACCTCTTAACATCAGGTCTTCAGTCAACTGGGCTCTTGTTTAGTATTGAGATTGCTTTTTGTTTCTTTCCTCCTCCTTCTCTCTCTCTCTCTCCCCAGTTTGTTTTAATCCTTTGTCTATCTACTCCAGAGCTTTACGCGTAGGGGACGAAGAATGCTTCTGGAGAATACTTAGCAAGTTGACAAAAAATGAGAAGGAATGTTCCTTTGCCCTCCCTCTTCCCGCTTTTAATCCCCACTTATTTTGTACCCATTGAAGAATTTTGTCATTGATGTCGTGCAGGGATGGCCTGATAGCTCTGCAGTAATATTTCCCCCACTGTGCAGGTCTGTGAGGTCTGTATCTTGAGGAGAAAGAAAGAAGTGTGGAATTACCTTTGGAAGGAAGAACAAAGGCCAAAGACTGGATTACAGCAAGGCAAACTAAAGACTGTAGTGCCACCTAGAGTCAAAATATTAATTACCAAATGAAATTTAACTGGCCTTATTTTAATTTATTTCTGCTCGACTGTTGTATCTCACATTTAAAATTCAGTCCTAGGGCTGCTACCCTTTAACCTAAAAAAATTACGGAGAGTCTGGTCCTTTGCTCTATCAGTGCAACAAAACATTGTTTTAAATTATTAAATATGGGGCTGGAAAACTGCTCACTAATGGTGATTATGGCTTCTTATTTTTCTGCAGCACAGTTTCAGTTTTCAGAAAACTGAAATGGCAACAAAATAATTACACTAAGCATTCAAACAATTTCCTCTTATGAAGTCGAGGGTTTTGAAAAGCGTTCTTGCATGTTTGTATTTATGACTAGAATCACCAAGAACCTTGGAAACTAAATTCCCCATGTTTCCTAGCATCCCTGGATATTATCAACAGGCATCTACTTGGAGTATTTTGGGAGCCTTCTGTATGTTTGAGAAAATAGGGGGTATTGAGAAAATAGGGGGCTAGAGGACACCTGTAAATCCATTTTAGAGCAGCTAGACTCCAGTGGGAGCTTGGATCTGAAGCAAAATAGATCTTAGGGACAGATGTCAGTAATCCAGTGTCTGAGCCTCCCCCCAACCCCTAATTTTGATTCTTCCCTATCACTATCTAGCACATGAGAACCTGCAGGCCTCACTTTAGTATAGTATGGCCTGCACTTCTGCCTGCCTTTTCTCCCCTGTGATACTGCCTGATAGAAGCAGAGCCTATACCAAAGGCATGGTGGGCTGCATTCCACTTGACAAAAAGATTGACCACCACTGTTGTTAAATCTAGGGTGACCATATTTGGGAAACCAAAAAAGAGGACACCTAGTGTGTGTGGGGGGGGAAGCAGCTTTCTGAGTCCTGCAGAAAGTACGTTATTTCCCCGCCACCTTAAAGAACCCAATTGGAGTGGAGGAGGGGAAAGGA
Source organism: Elgaria multicarinata webbii (assembly GCF_023053635.1). Classification (NCBI taxonomy): domain Eukaryota; kingdom Metazoa; phylum Chordata; class Lepidosauria; order Squamata; family Anguidae; genus Elgaria; species Elgaria multicarinata. The sequence continues at coordinate 20,655,962 of NC_086175.1, read as the reverse complement.
TTTCATTCTGCACCACCACCATCCACTCCAATTGGGGCCTTTTCTATAATGTCCAGGAATGACCCACTTTCCCCTTTAAGACCTCAACTGGAGCTCGGGGTGGGGGAATGATGTGCCTAAAGAAAGCATGTCATTTCCCTCCTGCCATGCTAATGGCAGCCTTAAAGAGGAAGGTGTGTCATTCCAGGACATTATCGAAAATTATAGAAAATCCCCCATGGACACCATGGAAAGAACAAAAACCAGGACAAATCCGGGGAAATCCTGACAGTTGGTCACCCTATTAAATCATCTGGACCATTCAATATAGTCTTTTGTATGTCGCAGCCTATTTATGGCCTTATGCATATATCAGATCCACAGTTTAGGGGGCTCTGCAATGGTTCCTTGCTACACCATGAACATAATGTCAGAAGTCCTGGACTATGACGGAGGAGCTGGCTGGGGATGCTGGGGGTTGTAGTACAACTCATCTGGAACACACCAGGTTGGGGAAGGCTGCTGTAGCTCCTTCCTGTGCTAGTACTGCTGCTCTTCCCTGAAAATGGGACAATGCTAGTGTAGCATGGGGGGAAACGCAGTTGGTTCCTTATGTGTGATCCAGATCCTCTAGCGCTACCTTTGCACTGAGGGAAGAAGCCTTTCTAGAGTGGCTCTTGTATCACCAGGGCAATGTGAGGAGGCTGTCTAAGAATGCACACCATCGTGCAAGAAGTTGCTTTTGTTCAGATGGGGTATAACCTCAGGTCTCTGGAAGCACATGTCTGTTTTCTCTTCTATAGATCCACCAAACCATTTCCTGTAACATGTATTATTTATTTAAAAATATGATGGATGTGTTTTGTTTTTTATAGCTCTAGATTAGTTTGGAGACAAAGTGAACCTTGCATGGCTTCTCCTCACACAAGGGGCGGTCACTGAAGTTTACCAGTTGCCCATCACAGCACCTCACACAGTATCCTAGACAGTTCCTTGACCCCACCAAGAAAAGCATTTATTTATTTATTTATTTATTTATTGCATTTCTATACCACCCAATAGCCGAAGCTCTCTGGGCGGTTTACAAAATTAAGACAATTCAAGTATAAAACAACAGTTATAAAACAGCTTTCTCCACTGTGGCACCCCGGTTGTGGAATGAGCTCCCCAGAGAGGTCCACCTGGCACCTACGCTGTACTCCTTTCGTCGCCAGCTGAAGACCTTTTTATTCTCTCAGTATTTTAACACTTAATTTTAACTTAAATTTAAATTTTACTGTTCTAACTCTGTATTTTAATCTTATATCAGTTTTACTGCGTGGTTTTATCCTGGTTGTGCTTTTTATACTGTATTTTGTATTTGTGCTTTTAACCTGTTGGTTGTTTTATTATGGTTTTAATTTTTGTGAACCGCCCAGAGAGCTTCGGCTATTGGGCGGTATAAAAATGTAATAAATAAATAAATAAATAAATAAAATACAATATAAAAGCTCAACCAGATAAAAACCGCAGAAATGCAAAAAGACAAATTTAAAATATAAATTTAAAACACCAAGTTAAAATTAATTTATAGACTGTTAAAATGCTGAGAAAATAAAAAGGTCTTCACCTGGCATCTAAAAGAATATGATGTAGGTGCCAAGCGAACCTCCTTAGGGAGCTCATTCCACAGCCGGAGTGCCACAGCAGAGAAGGCCCTGCTCCTGGTAGCCACCTGCCTCACTTCCTTTGGCAGGGGCTCACGGAGAAGGACCCCTGAGGATGACCTTAGGGTCCAGGCAGGTACATATGGGAGGAGGCATTCCTTCAGATAGCCTGGCCCCAAGCCGTTTAGGGCTTTAAATGTTAATACCAGCACTTTGAATCGGGCCCGGACCTGGACTGGCAGCCAACAAAGCTGGAAAAGGACTGGCGTGATGTGATTTTGTCGGCCAGTGCAAGGCGCAAGGCTCTGTGGTGGGAACAGGTGTAAGAAGCCCCATTTCAGGAGGGCTCCACACACTGTTCTTTGGCTCCAAACCAACACCTCTGTATTCAGCGACAGATAACCGGAATAAATTCTAAAATTTAAGAAAGCAGAGGTTAGACAAGATAAAGAGTAAATGTGTTTTCCTGTCCCTTAGGAGACATGTTATCTCTTACAAAGAGCAGAAAATCTATAGGCCCTGCAGTGTAGATCTGGCAAAGTTTGATTGGGAAATGTTTTCATTCCATTGCAGAATACCTAATATTCTCTTCCCAGTGGCAGAATATTGTTGAATACCCCTCTAGCTTATATTCTTCATCATAACAAGCTGTGCAACAGTGGAATTTTTCAGAGTGCAAAATGTGCAGTCCCGATTCTCAGGCATCGCATTTATCATATTAGTGATAAGCAAAACAGAGAGAGAGGGAGAAATGGAATCTAATCATCAGCGTGTTAAATTCTGAATTTAAATTTTTTTATGCCCCAAATTTGTTTTAATTCTCCTGATAACTGATGCCTATGATTATCATGGCATCAAAGACAGTTTTTAATCATATTGAAATAGATATTAATTCTATAAAGTGGAGTCTATACATATCGATCGCAATAGGTCCAGCCATGGGTTGGAGGTCAGAATCCTGTGTAATCTTGGGCTCTAACTACACAGTACCTTGAATGCATGTAATGAAATCTCATCTGCCTGTTCTGAAAAGCAGCACTGAAGGATTTCTTGGACCTGAAAAGAGGTGTGTAGAGAAAAGTTTGCTTAAACCTTTTTGTCCCCACTGCTTCCCTCTACAACTCCCAGGTCATACTCCTCCATGTGTATTTCAGACACATGTTTATTATCACAAATACAGATCTGGAACCCCACGGGATGAGCAAGCAGCTTGAGAAAGGGAATTGCAGTAGAAAATGTATGAGCAGGGTAAGATGTTAGCACCCCCTCCTCGGTTGCTCCCTATTCAAATGGTCTCATCCTGATGCTTCCCTTGCAGCAAGGAAGCAGGGCCATCACGGCTTCATTACGTTCAGATGTAATGAGTAGTTCAACCTTTAGGAACCCGTGATCTTTCATTCATAGCAAAAATCACTACTGTGATCAGGAGACTGAGCAGGGTTTTGTAAGTCAGGGCACATTCCACAGGGATACAGATCAGGACATGAGGAATTAAGAAGGGTCAGCATTTTTGTCTATATGCCCCAGGAACCCTAATGCAAGAGTCCAAATGCAGAAGCAAGCACGCTGGTGATTCAAAATACAAGTCCACGGGCAGGGCCGGTGCCAGACTATTTTGCGCCCTAGGCAAGGTGAGCTACTTTCACCCACCCACCCCCAAAAATGCCAACTTTGATTTTTAAGAACATGTTTCCTGGAAAAAATAAGAAGCACAAAACTTGAAACTGCTAAATTTATTTTAAAGTGCAAGAAATACGTCATGCCAATTATAGCAAACAAATTGGAAAGAAACATCTATGGGTCTAAAATGCATTATTTAATAGGAATATCACCTCCAAATCATCCCCCCCAACTCACACACGCGCGCGCACACACACACTCAGCATCACTCACTCCACATGCATTCACTCAAAGACCCCATGCAACCCATTCACCCATACATTCTCTCTCTCTTCTGGGCGTGTTCCGGAAGTCCGAACGTGGAGCCGCCCCACCCTCACCCCAGCGTCCCTGGCTTTGCTTCGGCTGGGCGGGTGCGGGGCGCCATCTCGCCCGCCCAGGCCCAGCTGAATCCTTGGGCCGAGCTGGCTCACAGCCAACACGTGTGAGTGCTGTGCTGTGCCCGGCGCCCCTCTTAGTTTGGCGCTCTAGGCGGCCGCCTGAGTGGCCTCTATGATATCACCGGCCCTGTCCACGGGCCATTAGGAGCACGAGAAACTACGTGTTAGTGATGCTAGTCTGGTATGAAGGAAGGGCTTTTGGGGTTTAAGTGTTTTTTGGCATGGGGCATGTAGACAAAAAAAGGCGTAAATCTTGGTACATATTTTGAGGCTTAGGCTCATGTTCCTAATGAGCAGAAGTATGACATTTTTTTTAAAAAAAAGAAGATTGGAGAGAGCTGACTTGAAATGTCCTACAAAGACATCATTACCCAATTTCCCCTCAGGGCTTTCGGCACCTGCTCCAAATGAAATTGAAAGGAGCTTTCCTAAGGGATGAGAGAACACAGGTAAATTTGTGCCAGAAGTGAATCGAAGCATCCAAGGTCCTTTTAAGGTGGCTTTACGTGAAATCGCGGTCGGCTCCCTCCTCATCTATAGCAAGAGAGTAAGCCCATAACGGTTTACTTGGTCTCGTTTATATTTCCCTGATCATGTAATAAAAAGGCATGAATTATTTATCTCCCATTCAAGAGCAAGACCGTTAACTCGTAATTCCAGTGCTGTTTAACAAAGGAGTCCCCAGTGCAAATTAAACATAGTTAATTGTCATCATGAGACAGACAAAATGCTGGCATGTTGTCGGATCTCACTGAACACCCCCAGCTGTACTGCCACCTTTCATGCCAGCAGAATAGAATTCTTAGGCCAAGAACCACAGGTCTGTGAACAGGATTGTATGAAACTGCTTTATTCAGGGGAAAGCAGCCGTCCGTTTCTCCCGGTCCATCTCTATTCTGACTGGGAATGACTGTCCGGAGTCTCAGAACGAGGCCTTTCTCAGGCTTGCCGCCTCCCCTGGTAGCCAGAAATTCTATTTAGATGAGTGCGTAGAATTGAATGCAGGTGAGTAAGTGGGCTGGTGGTGAATGGATAGTTGTCTCAGCTCCTGTTCTGTCAGTCCATCCAGGCTGGCTGTCAAAGAAGGGAAGCAGGGACATCTGTGCACGGTTGCAAAGTGGGTAACTGTCCCAGAGAAATATCTATTCCACATCCTTGCACTTGCATGGCGCTGGTGGCGGTACTTCCTGCCTCCACAGCGCTTATGGGTGAGAAATTCTTTCCTCCCTCAATTGCCAAACATTTGCTACTGACAGTTCCTCCTAGCACTGGGGTCTTCAGTGTGGTGCCCAAGGACACCAATTGTCCCACACTTACCTCTCAGCATCTGCCAGGTTCCCTAACCCCTCCTGGGTTTTATTTTACCTCTGAAGATGTTTTGAATTGTGCCCTTTTTAACTGGGAACTGGCAGGATGGAAAGGGAACTGCTATTCTCCAGCACCATCTTTATTTGGGTTCAAAAGAGTGGTTTTATGTTTTGGAGCTCAACCCCAGCCCTGCTTTGTTACTCTCACCAGTTTTCCTTCTGGGAAATGAGTGTTTGTGACTGGCCATACCCACCGTGGCAGCCATTTTATGAATGAGCAAGCCTTCCCATAGCAGCCATTTTGTAAGTGCACCTATCACACTCTCTCAAAAAAAGTTGGGGTCTCCCAAGCTATAGGATATCCTTTCAGACACTGGGACCTTTCCAGGTACAAAGAGAAAGAAACTTAGGCCTGCTTCATACAACCCATACTGATTAATTTGTCAAGGGAAGTGCCAAAGAGGTCTAGGTAATTTACAAGAAAATTGACAAGGCAAATATACTACTGCAGACTGTACATAGCAGACAGGTGAAACTGCGGACTTGTGATGGACAAGGGGAAACACATTTGCGCACTTTCAAAGCAGTGGGGGGGAAATGGCAAACATCTTCAGGACATTTCCAAGTGACATTTCTGTATTATTGGAGGGGCAGATGTCACTCAGGAGGAAGGCTGGAGGCGACCTTTCCAGGTACAAAGATAAGGAAACTTAAGCCTGCTTCATACAATCCTTATTGATTAATTTTTATGTTTATAGAGACTCCTCCATGTTCAAAACAGTTATTTGTGCTTATATATAGTTTTATTCAGAGGTGTCCCACTGTGCTTTGCCATAAAAAACAGAATAAAACTGACTGTAGCAGCCTTGCAAATAAGTCCACAAAATCCTAGGCCACAAATCTTTACTCACCACCTGCCCATGAATATCAATATTTTGGCTTAGGTGTATACTGCAGTTCCACAGGAGCACAGAAAAGGCGTAGGATGTGGTATTGGGCACACAGCTTCCAGAAAATCTCAAATTTTAAGAAAAGCAACTTTTTAGCCCTTATGGCTGCAAAGATATTGTTGACGCTGTGCCAAAAGTGCCTTCTGAAGTCTCAGAAGCTAGTGGCCTTAGCTAGACCTAAGGTTTATCCCGGGTTCGTCCCGGCCTGCTCTCAGGATATCCTGTGTGTCATTTACATGAATGACGATCCCGGGATAAACCTTAGGTCTAGCTAAGGCCAGTATGACTGAATAAGTGAACCTTTGCACAGAGAATTTCAATTTGTGTATTTTATACAGGATACTGATTCGTCTTTTCTAGGCAAAGGATTTGGATTACCTTTGTGCAGAATTTTACTTTAGATTTTTTTTTAAGCCATGAACACAGAATACTGCCTCTATGAATTGTTAGTGGCCTAAAAGTTATGTTTTTTAAAAGCATGTTTTCTTTGCATGGTCGCCTGGGCACAAATCATAATCACTACAGGTGACCAGGTGAGTGACTAATTTTTAGCCTTCCCTCTAGAGTGTAACTAGCATATCTGATTCTCTGGTGTGTGTGTGTTTTCCCCTTACAGGCACGTCTTGCACTTTGTCACTTGGTCCTTTCTTGTGTCAGTTTTGAATGATGTGAGCTTGGTGGAACTCTTTCCTGAGAGATTTTTAGGAAGAGATAGAATAAGCTTCTATTAGGAAGTGTCTTCGTTATGGCAAAATCCTGCCTTTGCCCAGGGTTGGCTACATGGCCTTTGTTATATATCTTTCAGCTTTGTGATTCTATTCCTTGCTGCACTACAGGAGCTGAAATTATTGAGCCAAAGCTATGGTTCTATTCCTGCTTCACTACAGGGGGTTGGACAAGAAGATGGATGATCTGCCTCCCAGCTTTGTAGTTCTATTGGTTCCATGATCTTGGAGGCAAACCAGGGGGTGATAATAAATTGCAGAGCCTTAGTTTGGAGAATTTATATCCTTGGATATATGTCTACTGTGCCTGAAGAGCTGGCTTTTATTTCAGTCCTGTGCAATTTTGGCACGTATATCAGTGAGAATTTGTACCAGACGGTGTACATTACCCAGTAGATCAAAATCAATGAACACGATGTTACGTGAATATAGTAGCCAGGATCTTATTACAATTACAGTGATAAATTTCTGTCTGGGATTTTTTTTCCTCTAGTACCACAAGTAATATGTGTAAGGCTGTTTGTTTTCCTCTGTGGAATCATAGGTTATTGAATAATGAGTTGTCAATATGGCCAGTCATGCTGTTGGATCTCAGCAAGGAATCACAGTAACTAATTGCTTCCCCTGGATTTAATATTGAAACCCAGGCTTTTACCCATTCGTACTTCAGTCTGCAGGAGAAGGTCTTTACAGTGTGTGTGTGCATGGTCCCAGCATATGTGGAGTGCATGAGGCTAGGCCTGGAAGCAAGCCCAAGCATGCTGGCTGGGGATGATGGGAGTTGCAGGCAACACATCTGGAGGGTACTAGGTTGGGGAAGCTGGGCTAATCCATCCTTAACCACCAGGTATAGACTGAAAGTATGTTCCTTCCTTCTGGTTACATGATTTGTCTGCAGTGATGCAGTTAGATCATTTTAGACTCAGGACGTAATGGCCTTATGGGGGTGGGAGATGGGGGAGGCTTCTTAGATAGGAATGCTTATTCCTTCACTTCAAACTGTGTGCTGCATTTAGGGGCCCTTCTCATTTTGCTGAACAGAGATCAGGATTTAGGCTCCGAAGTCTTACCCTGTTGTTAGGGTTGCTAGTTAAGCATAGCCCCCCCCCCAAAAAATGGAGATAAGAACAAAAGAGAACAGAGATTTGCATAAAATATGCATAGGGCTATATGCACATTTGGAAATACTTACTAGAAACTAAATAGACATACAATACATAGGCCTAATCTACACCAAGCAGGATATAGCACTATGAAAGCAGTAAATAAAATGCAGGAGCTACACTACTGCTTTATAGCGGTGTTGAGGTGCACTGACAACTGTTGGGGCCTTTTGACACATACCATATACCACTTTCATACTGCTATATCCTGCTTAGTGTGGCTCCTGCCTTTTATATACCGCTTTCTTAGTGCAATATCCTGCTTGGTGTAGATGAGGCCATAGTGGGGAAGACTGTGACCAGATGACCTTTGTGCTTCTCTCTAGGTGCTAAGTAATTTGACTTTAAGCTGGGTTTAGACCCGAGAGCCCATCAAATACAGGGCACCTTCAAATAAAGACGTGTCCTTTGTAAAGTGTGATACATGGTCACCCTGTTTGTCCTCCCCTGGGCATGGCTATACTGACTTAGACATTTTTGCACAGGCTGTGGCTGAAGCTAAAGGTAAAGCTTGTACATATGATTGCGCACAGGAATGTATCTGTCTTTTCTGCTCCGAGTAATGCGAGAACTAACCCTTCATTACATGTCTGTCTTTCTTTGGCTTAAGAGGAAACAAACAGAAAAGGCCTTATGTTAAAACAAAAGCCATGAAGAAAAGAGGCCCGATATTTGAAGACCCTAATCCTAAAACAATTTACATGTTTTTCTCGCCACCCCCAAAAAAGCCAATAAACTTTGCTTTAATATTACTGTGGGAAGAATTCAATGCATGCGCTGTCAGCCCTGCCAATTCTGGTAAGCAACACTCACACACACACCCAGCCCCGGTCATTGGCGGAATGGTGATTTAGTTAGGGTGACCATATGGAAAGGAGGACAGGGCTTCTGTATCTTTAGCAGTTGCATAGTAGAGGGTATTTCAGCAGGTGTTATTTGTATATATGGAGAACCTGGTGAAATTTCCTCTTCGTCACAACAGTTAAAGCTGCAGGTGCCCTGCCCTCTTTTAAATCTGGTCACTCTAGTATAGCTCCTGCAGCTTTAACTGTGGTGATGAAGAGGGGATTTCACCAGGTTCTCCATATATACAAATGACACCTGCTGAAATTCCCTTTTCTATGCTACTGTTAAAGATACAGGAGCCCTGTCCTCCTTTTCATATGGTCAGCCTAGATTTAGTGTTTCCAGAGGTAAGCCAAAACGAGCGGAAACACTTGTTTCCGGAAATGGGGCAGGTGGACGGAGCTTGCATAGGAAGCCCTGCCGAAATGCCTGCTTCCAGAAACAAGTGCTTCTCCTTGTTTCAGGGCTTGCCTCCGGAAATGCTAAATTGTCATTCCTCGAACGGTAGGGGCCACTTGCAGACCAGAATTGGTGGGGCTGGCCGTGCATGGACCAGAATTGGGGTCAGCTCTACTAGTAGATGGGCAATGTTGTATTCTCTCACCCCCTGTATTTGTATTTACTTCTATCTACAATTCCAAAGAGTAATTTAAATTTGAGAGCAAGCTTTTAAAGCAGTAATTGACATCTTTCCTAGAATTTGCATCAGCCATGTATGCTTAAATCCAAAGACTTTCAAAGGCTGTACAAAAAATGCCCCCCTCCCCTCTCCAAAAAAAGAAGCAAAGGGGGGGGGAAGCCAGCTGGAAGAAAAACAGATACTGTTGATAGAAAGAGAAAGATAACATTGCTTTTGAATCCACTTTTTGTTATCTAGAAAGAGGACTGCAGTCTGTTTTGAAGAGCTCTCCTGCCACCTAGTGGTTAGATGTAAATCTTCAGTATAGTGCAAAGCCTATTTATTACACTGTGTTGTGCCTAGGGACACTAGTATTTTTATTTATTTTATTTATTTATCATACTTATACCCCGCTCCTCAGCCAAAAAAGGCTCTCGGAGCGGCTTACACTTAGCAAAAAAGACAGTCCCTGCCCTCAGGCTTAAGTGTGCCTTGAAAAAAAAGCAAACCACTAGTTGCGGCCTAGTCTTCTTGATTGAGTCCTCGGGCTCAGTTGAAGCAGCTGTGGGACTGCGGGCGGATGCAGGTAAGGGAGAGGAGGGAGGGGGGGTTTACCTGGCCCTGCCGCCGTCGCCACATGGGCGGCAGCGACAGCAGCAGGGCCAAGTAAACCCCCCTTACCTTTTTTGCAGAGCTCCGGATCGAGGCGAAGGATCTGCCTTCACCTCGATCCGCAACGCTCCGCGGCTCCCCCGATCCTCTTCGCCTCCGCCTTAAGGGGAGGTGAAGCCCCCCGATCTGCTCCTGCTTCTCCGGTCCGAGGAGAAGCGGAGCACATCCCTAATGTGTGTGTGTGTGTGTGTGTGTGTGTAAGAGTGAGTTGTATCTCCAATTTTAGTCCTCAAACAAATTATGTCTCTTGTATCAAATGGTTGGGGGAAACTTGATTTATGAGAACTCAACTTATAAGCATTACTTTTTCCCCCCTCCATGTCCTTCAGAATGTTTTTCTCCCAAATGTAGCTGCACAAATACGTTGTTCTGTAGACTCCTTTTATCTTCAGTAATGTAACATCTACAAAGTTAAATGATCAAATGACATATCAAGGATATCAAAGACCCAAATTTGTACAGCCATAATACTTATGACCATAAAGCTTCTTCAGGCTCAGTTTCTTATAGTAAATAATAAATGGTTGCCAGCATCCTAATATACAGCTGGTAGAGTTGATCCTGCTTGGCCTGGTGTGTGTTTTTTCCTCCAAAGCTGCAGTTTTGCTCATTGCCATGGTGCCCCAGGCTTTTCTCCTCCACTCCTCTGCTTTCCAATTTTTCCAGCCTTTTATCAACTAATACATTGACAGCAATCAACTAATACACCAGTCCTTTCCTATAGTTCGTTCCAATGCCTCTGCAGGATGAATAAGATTTAATAATTGCATTTAATTAAAAGATGCATTGGTTTTGACAGAGAAGACCAGCAGGGTAGGCAAACTGTTTGATGGCTACAAATCTGCAGTCTGCTTCAAAAAAAAAGTAATTAATTAATTAATTAATTATATGTTTTTATTGCCCAATAGCCGAAGCTCCCTGGGCGGTTCACAAAAAATTAAAACCATTCAAAGTATAAAACAAACAGTATAAAAACATGATATGAAATACAATATAAAAGCACAACCAGGATAAAATCAGCAGCAGTGCAGAAATACAAATTTAAAATACTAATTTAAAACAGCAACGTTAAATTTAAATTTATAGACTGTTAAAATGCTGAGAGAATAGAAGGTCTTCACCTGGCGTCTGAAAGAATATAGTGTAGGTGCCAGGCGAACCTCCTTAGGGAGCTCATTCCAAAGCCGGGGTGCCACAGCAGAGAAGGCCCTCCTCCTGGTAGCCACCTGCCTCACTTCCTTTGGCAGGGGCTCACGGAGAAGGACCCGTGAGGATGACCTTAGGGTCTGGGCAGGTACATATGGGAGGAGGCGTTCCTTCAGATAGCCTGGCCCCAAGCCATTTAGGGCTTTAAATGTTAATACCAGCACTTTGATGTAGACACCAGGCCAGCTATTTGGTAGACTGAGGTAGATGGCTCACATGGCAGATGCTGGAGGCTCAGTTAGGAAGCAGTAGAAAGGTTTTGTAGAATGTGGGTGGGGGATGTTGAACCACAAATTTAGCCTGCTGGCCCCTGTTGCCTTCAGAAAATTCTGCTCCGTAATCACTGTTGAATTAGGAATCAACTGCTGGTCTCATCTGCTTCTGTACTTGGAACTGGGGTGGGGGGCATCTTACCCTGTGCCTCAGGTAGCTCTGGATTAACCTTGATAGCATCACATTCAACAACTGATAATTCTGAGATTGTCTGGGGAAACGGCGACACCCCCCCCCCATGTTGAGCACAGTGTATGCTGTGCAGCTTAAGAGAGACATATCTCTGAACCTGCAAACGAGGCAGAGAAGCTGGTTATGCTGGCTGGAAAAGATGGGCATTGTAGTCCAATGCACATGGAGTGCACTAGGTTGTGGACAGCTGCTCTATCACATGGGCTTCTTACACTAGACTTTGAAGCTGGGTGGGAGAAACAGAGAGCCCTGTTTTGCATCATAAGGTCTCGCATCTTATCCCCAGGATCCAAAAAAATCTCAGATATAACAATAACCAAATCCAACCTCCACTCCTGCCTGAGGGTCCTCATGTTACAGCCAACCTTGTGTGTCCTCCTTCCTATCATTCCAGAGATTGTCCACTGGCCACTAACTGTGGCTTCCTTTCCTGCCACCAACAACTAAAATAGGGCCTGCGGCTGTTTTCTTCCCTGGCTCTGCTCCAGTTCCTTTGTCGCAGGCCAACATGTAGAAATTTCCCTGGCATGGAGTTGAACTGATGGGAAAGGATTTGCATGCTTGATTTTGACATGCCTTCAAGGCACAGGGGTAGGAGCAATAATAAAAAAAAAAGCTGGCAACTCAGATATAGAATCATTCACTCTGCTTGGAAGTCCTATAGAATCATTCACTCTGCTTGATTTTCCTTCAGGAACCGGAAAGATAATCAGTTTGCTGCCAGTGTTAAGCACTTCTGTATCCTCCCTAAGTGTTAGGCTGCAATCCAGTGCACACTCTCCTGAGAGCAATCCCCATTGAACACATGGGGCTTTACTTCTGAATAAGCATGCATAGGATTGCACTGTAAAACACTCAAATTTGGGCCAGCTTTTAAAAAACGTTATGTGAATGGCGCTTATTGCCAGCTACACTGAAAAGGGCGTAATCCAAGTTTTTATGGAAGAAGCCGAGAATGTGATGCAAGGAACGCAAACAATACCCGTTTGTGGCAGTAGCGTGAAAGATAAAACCGTTCTGGCTGAAGGTAATAACAACTATAAAGGAAATTATAGGCTATCATTTACTATTACATCTTCCATATATGCTATTAGGCTATCTAAAGTGGAACTTAAAAGCCAAGGACATGGAGGTTATCTTTAAAATGTTCACTTTTGCCCAGATATAAATCATCCGGGAAGCACTCCCCAAGGTTAGTAACTAGTTAAGTCATGCAAGGAACAAATAAATTTATCAAACTGACAAATCGGATAAGAATAAGCCTGAACTTATTGGGAGATTGCATGGCTTCTGCTGACAGTAGCAGCCCTGTTTCATTCCCTTCTTATTTTCTCCATAGTTGCTAGAAAATAAATAACGTACAAAATCATTGCATGGAGAATTTCTCCACCCTCCCTCATATAGCAGCCAATGAAAGAGGAAAGGTGGCAGGGAAATTCTCAATGTCATGATAGAATATATTTTGATTTACCAGGAATTATGGTGGACAGAAGGGATGAAGATGGTGGTGGCAGCCCTCTTCATATTTATCTGTTTATTTATTTACTGTATTTGTATACCGCCCAATAGCTGAAACTCTCTGGGCGGTTCGCAAAAATTAAAACCATAAAATACAATTTAGGTAGAAAATTTAAACCACAATATAAAAGTACAACCAGAATAAAAGTGAACAGCAATACAGAGATTTAAAATATTGATTTTAAACCGCAAGGATTCAGCTAGACGAGGGGGTCGGAGGGAGGTGTGTGACAACACAGGCTCTGAACAACAGGCCTGGCCGCGGATATTCCCTGCTCAAGCTAAACCCCACCACTTGAGGAGCCTGAGGCGAGGGACAAACACTGCCTTTCTCCAAACTATGTGGCGAAAGGGGTTAAATTGGAAGGATTTCAGTAATAAATCAAAGCACTGTGAATTAAATGTGCTGATGGTGATTTAATGTCAGAGTGGGTGTTAAATGTATATAACTGCAGATGATAAATGCCAAAGAAACACGTGGGATTTTTGTGGTAATTAAAACAAACTGAATAAAAATTTATTTTAAGGTTCACAAACTTTGTTTCAAAATAAAACTTTTCAAAACCGTTTTAAAACCTCTCATCCAATCCTTTCTCTCTTCACATTCGCGCTTTCCTTTCTCTCACGCAATCAATCTTGAGCTTTCTTTATTATCAGTATTGTTTAATATACATCAACTGACTATATGCACACCACACTCAAAAGGCACCCCTCTATACACTGATCCTCAAACTCTCCAGAACAATAGTACTCTACACACAGAGAGCTAAAGCACTAAAGGCTAAAGACTCAAAAAGTACCTAAAAGTCTCCTCTCAATCCCCTCAGTCATTCCGTTATATATCACTCCTCCCACCCCTCCTAAGACATTCTAACTCCACCCACTCAGGCCGCCATTTTTTTTCTTAAAGGGGACGGAGTGCATGGGCGCTCATGCGCAAATGGTGAGGTTGGTTTTTTTAAAAAAACACCTCGCCCACCCCACCCACAATGGGCACAGAGCTCCTGAGGAGCTCTGTGCCCCGTGGCCAGCTCCCGACTCCTTGTGGTTAGTTGTGAGGAGCCGGGACAAACCACGATGCCTGGATACACATTCCGCTGTCTTGGGAGCATCTCGAGACCGCAGAAAAAGTGGGCTAGAAGTGTAGGGCGATATCCTGGGGAAAGGGAGGGATCATCCCTCCCTGCTCGCAGGATCCCCTGTGCGTCGTGTGCACAGGGACAATCCCGAGGCAATCCTTGGGATAACACCCCATCTAACTATGGCCCAAGTTAAAAGACTAGGATGGTAAAATGTTAAAATACTGGGAATATAAAAAGGTCTTCACCTGATGTCGGAAAGAGTATAATGTAGGTGCCAGGTGAACCTCTCTGGGGAGCTCTTCATGCATTCCATCCTTGCACACATTTAACACGTGGAAGGGATGGGATCAGGTCCACTGGCCATCTTGGTGTGCATTGGGGAGACCAAATACCAAGGGTACCCTATGCATGTACAGGTGCAGTTGAGGTTTCTAACTCTGTGGAAGCCTGAACACATAGAGACCCCTTTGCAGATGTCCTGCTCAGCAAGTGGATGTTTGTGATTGCAGTCAGTAATATTGGGCGGGGGGGGGGGGAGTCTGCAGGCCCGACCCCCACCCCACCCCAGGCTGCATTCAGTGTACACATGGAGGGAACATGTGAAGAGCATCCTAATTCTAGTCTTATTCTAACCAGTTCTGTCACTTTGATCAATTCTTTTGTTCGTAGCCTGAGTTTTAACCAGTTACGAAGCCTAAGCTAAGGAAGAAGAAAAAGACATCTTCTCTTTTTGTTCAAGTGACATGGTTTTCTGTTTGAATCCTACATGAACAGGCATGTGGAGTTGAGATAGAATCAAATGTTATTTCTCATCCAGTATTACTTTTCCTGCTTTCCTTCCTATCTCATGTTGCTTCCACTCCTAAATATTACATCTCTATAAATCATAAAAATCAGATTTGCACACATCATTTCTCAAAAGAGAAAATCCATTCTGAGTGCCTGAGGTTAACAATTGGATTTTGTTCCATCTCTGTCACTCAATGCCTGTCCAGATTTTGAAATACAGAGTTGCTTTAGGGAGAAGCTCGTGCGTGGGTTTGTCCAGCTTGATTGCTGTGCCACTTGTGCCCCTTTCCTGGAGAAAGGAGATCTGTCCACAGTGGTCCATGCCTTAACCACCTTCCGTTTAGTTTTGAGGAGAGCAATCCTATGGTCCCTGGATGGGTCTCCCAGGGACCATAGGATGGCTCAGTTTCCACCCTCTGAGGTGTTGGATACAGTGGTCCAACTTCGGAAAGGGGGGCGTTGGAGATTCATCCCCTCACAGCCGGTGTGAAGAGAACTGCACCAGCTGCATCTCAAAGGTCAGAAAATAAAACTTGGGGGCAGGGAAAGGGGGCATTCTAGTGGGTGGGGACGGGAGAGGCCGGAATACATTTTATCGCAAGCCTCCTCCACCCTCCTTTCCTCCCACATTGAAGCGCCTGCTTCAGCCCATCTAGTGAAAAACAAAAACCCAAAGATCAGAGGACAGGGAGCCAAAGATCACCTTCATCACTCCTCTCACCCTGCCTTCTTCAGCCCAGCAGGGCATAGGAATCTCGAGAACCTCCGAGTTTGGGGGCTTCCTATGGATGGCACCCTAGTTTTAAGTGTAAGTCACCTTGGGGCAGGGGGATGCTGAAAGCGGTTTCATAAATTTATAAATGAAATAAATAAAAGTTTTGATCAGCCTCCAGAGCAGGCCTGCACAACTTGTGATCTACTGAACTGACCACAGTCCACCAGCCATGCATTGTGAACTGCGGCATACTTAACTTCCCCATCCTGGTTTTTGCAAATCCAGGTCAGCAGCAAAATCAGGAGCTTTATCGGTTCCCTAGTGGGCCAATAGTTGCTAGTTTGAGTTTGACTTTGTGGGTCACAAGTTATGCAGGGCTTCTTTGGATTATGGGAGTTCCTATCCACAAAACTAGTTTCCATGCCTATTGAGTTTGATAAACAGAGATCTGTTAAGAAGTGGTATTTTTACTATGCTGTGAAGATCAAGATTTAGTGACAGTTTCTTGTGATCTTAATTCATTTTTTAAAAACAACAACAAAATACTCTTTGTCACTTGCCATGAATATATTTGACTTCCTCCAGTACCAAAGATCACAGACAGTCTAACCCCCTGTTTTGTTTCTGCTTCACAGTTCAATTTCACCATTTAGTATTGAGAGCACAAGACGCCAGAGAAGGTCAGAATCCCCTGACTCTAGAAAGCGCCGTATCCATCGGTGTGATTTTGAAGGATGCAATAAGGTGTACACAAAAAGTTCCCACCTGAAGGCTCACCGGAGGACACACACAGGTAAGGGTTTCGTTGAAGCTAAATCTCTTGACGTTATTATGAAAATGCTCATTTAACATTAATGAACCTTCATTACTGTATAATGAACAGTAATTATTCTCAGCGTATAGCTCCTGTGGTTAGACACAGCACCAGGCTTTCACCCAGAACGTCTAAAACAGTTTACCCAACCTGGTAACACTTTCAATAATTTGGACTATAACTCCCAGCATTTCTGACCAGCTGGGGCTGATGGGAGTTGAAATCCAAAACACTCAGAGGGCACCAGGTTGGAGAAGGCTGCTCTTGAGTATTTCAAGCATCCATGTGAAACCACAATCATAGGAGTTTCTCTCATGTGGGCACAGCTCTGTTGTTTCCGTTCTTTCTCAGTGAAGGTAGGAATGCTGGCAAATTCCCCCCAAAATAGATATTTTTTGCCTGGTTTTGGCATTCCAAGCTCTGGCATCTGGCGTTGATGTAGTTGCTTCTTACTTAGGCATAGGGGTATGATCCAGATACAAATTTAGGGTCGGAATTAGTTTATCCAATGTGTAATTGACATCAAAGAAATCCATCTGTTTATCTTTAGATAAGTACCATCTCTAAGGGATGGTATATTGTAACTGAGCAAATGTTCTGTATGCCCTCTCCCACCGCCCACCTCGCATAATACAGATAACTAAAAAGGGTCACACTGGGTTTAAAAGCTCTGCGTATCTGTCCAGGTTGGCATTGCATCCAGGAAAAATAGAAGCGTATAGCGGGTTTAGGACAGTTAGTGACCTGGTTTGCATGATCACTGTGGCTTAAATAAAACCCTAATGCAAGCCACAAGTTATGTGACAGTTGTTTAACCCTTTCACAACCCACCCCCACCAGGTTGGGACAGCATGCCAAGCAGCGATTGCGGCTTGACTATTCATAATGGTCGCCCACACACACTGCAGCTCACCGGCTTAAATATGCCACGGTGGACTATTTGATCATGTGAACCAGCCTATTAACTCCGAGTTCTAGCTGATATATTTATTTATTACATTTATATACCGCCCCATATCTTAAGCTCTCTGGGCGAAGTTGCTGTCAACACCGAAGCGCCTTTTATGCATTACTCAAGTGAAGGGGATCCATACATTGAAAGAGAAGCAGGGCCTTGCTGCTGACCACACCCTTAGCATTGCACAATTCCCCAGCCCTCCCCTCAATATCCACCCTCAACATGTGGACGTTGCATGGCCCTGCTTCATGTGAGCAACATGTGAAGGGAGCTGGTATGTCCCAACCCAGGGCCTAGTGAGCAGATGCTTCCTTCACAATTGTGCCTCATCCTGCTCCTTGTGTTCTTTGCTCTGAACGCCACATTAGCGGGAGCTTTGCATTTCCTGTGTCTCTAAAGCCAGCCGTTTTCAAGTGCTCCTCTGTCAGGGAACCTTTTCCTCATCCACTTGGCTCAGACCAAGGGTCCATCTAGTCTAGCGCTCTGTTCACACAGTGGCCAACCAGCCATCGGCTAGGGATGAGCAAGCAGGACATGGTGCAACAGCACCCCCCTGCCCATGTCCCCACAGACCTTCTGTGCATTTCAAGGGATTCTGTGGCGCGTTCAAAGAGACTCTCTTAGTCCAGCGAGGGCCCCGCCCAACCTCTGGGGCTTTACTGTAGTCATGCATGAATTGAGAGGGAACCCTGAGAACACACCCAGTGTTCCCTTATGGCTGTACTTTCCAGGGGAAGAATGTTAGTGATGGGCAAGCTGTTTTTCAAGGAAGCTACTCCATTATTATCTTCTCATTGGCGAAGCCCTGAGAGGCATCCAAGGAACCCCAAGGTTACCCGGCACAGCACTTGACAATTATTTTGCATTTCAATATATCTTTCATTCAAGGTGAGGACAGAAGGCATAGTGCCAGAAAGGGGTAATAACCCCACGGAGTTCTCAATGTGTGAAGGCTTTCAGCATCTCTCCATGGTGGCTTGCTCCAGCCCGTCTTACAAAACCAAAGATTGGTGGCAAACGCCCCGTGGCCACCTGAGGAAAAGAAAGAAACGTGCAGCATCCGGCCATTAGCCCGGTGGGATCTAAAGGCTTCATCTTTTACAGTGCAGGAACAAAGGCTCCTCATAACTTGTCTTGTCTTTGGCGGCCTGATCCTGATTGAGGCTAATGACTGCAACATGTCCTGCCCTCAGAGGAGCATAATTGTGTGTGGGATTTAATATATGCATTGCCCAGGGGGTTTAAGAATATAAGAAGAGCCCTGATGCTGGATCAGACCGAGGGTCCATCTAGTCCAGCACTCTGTTCACACAGTGGTTGACCAGGGACCAACAAAGCAGGATATGGTGCAACAGCACCCTCCCGCCCATGTTCCCCAGCAACTGGTGCACACACAGGCTTACTGCCTCGGATACTGGAGGTAGCAAATTTGCATTTTGTCAGGCACAGCAACTTCACAATACAGCTTTGCCCTAATTCAATCCATCCTACAGACGAACTCACTGCAAAAACCCTCATGAAAAACCATCGTGGGATGTGTATGCTCACGTTAATCGCCTGCGTTTGTACATTTTATTCGCAAGCTGCAATCCTAAACCCAATTAACTTGAAAATAACCTGACTTGTTAAAATCAGTGGGAATGAATCCCAAATAAATGTGCTTGGGTATTAGGGTGTTCATCTCTAAATGGTTGTCTAGCTTCATTTTAGGACCGGATGCCTTTTGACTTAGATTTCCTAAATCTCATTAAGGCTGCGTGGGACAACAATAAGGATCCCATGTTACATGTATTCATGTTGCTTTACGGATTTTAACACTGTCATTATATGCAGTAGTGTAATAGATGTACAATGGAGACAAATAAGTCATCACATAAAGCAGACCTGCACAACCTGTGACCCCAAAACAGCTGGCTATCTATGCCTGGTGGGAAGAGCCATAGGTGAGTGGGAGAGCATGTGCTTTGCATGCAAAATATTCCAGGCTCAATCCCAAGTAGGGCTGAGAAATGCTGTCTTCTGAAACCCTGGAGTGCCACTGCCAATCAGTCTAGATTAGGGGTGGGCAACTCCAGATATTTTGGCCTACAACTCCCATCAATCCTCAACATATGCTCTGCTGACTATGGCTTATGGGAGTTGTAGGCCAAAACATTTGGAGGGCCATAAGCCATTATTATTATTATTATTATTATTATTATTATTATTATTATTATTGTTGTTGTTGTTGTTGTTTTTGATGGTAACAAAAAATTGTGCCTGGATCCATCTCCAGCTGAGAGCCTCCCTCCCTTCTGCTACCAACTGTCGCTGCTGAGGCCATCAGTGGGAAAGGAAGTGGTAGCCAGACACCTCTCCATCATGCCTGGGTCCATCTCCAGCTGAGACCCCCCCTCCCTCCATCTCTCCCAGCTGAGAGCCCCCTCCTTCCTCTCCATCGTGCCTTGATATGTATGAGGCTATTAGAAGGAGAGGAAACGGCTGTTGGACTTTGCAACTAAGGACCTCGTGCCTGAATTTGCTTTCTCTCCTCCACACCACCCCGGACTCTCTCCCAATCCCCTTTCTTTATGTGTCATGTTTTTTAGACTATAATCCTGTGGGCAGGATATTTCTTAAGAAATATTTTTGTAAGCCGCCTTGAGAGCCTTTTTTCGCTAAAGGGCGGGATAAAAGTGCTATAATAAATAAATTAAATAAATAAAACAAATTGCGAGTGTGGGGGGGGGGGGGAAGTTGTCCATCCCTAGTTAGACAATGCTGAAGGAAGATGGGCCAATAGTCTGACTTGGTATAGGGGAGCTTCTTATATGCTTTGCCAGGGGTTTGACAAACCACCTATTTTTGCAGACTATGGTATTCTGCTGGATCACCATAGCTGAGTTGGAGCTTTGAGAGTCCGAGATTAAGTTGTACAGGCCTGACACAATTTAGACATTCCATAGTTGTGTATATTTACTGTTTTATACTGTGTGCTTTTATCTGTATGCCGCCCTGAGATCTTAATGATGTAGGGCGGGATATAAATGTTTTAAATAAATAAATAAATAAATAAATAAATAAATAAATAAATAGTTTAAATAGGTAAAACAAAATGTATTCCCCGTTTTTTGTGGGACGTTTGGGGGAAAGTTCAAATAGGCCTTCACAAAAGCAGTGATAACTGTGAAGGTGCTGTATGAACTGATCTCATCTTGCACTTATATCTCAGTCTTTACTTTTTTGCCTAAAGCAAAATGAGTCAATTATTTATGTATGACCCAGCTTAATTAGGGTATGATCCTGGCTAGATATAAATGAATGATGACAGCCCTGCACGCAAGGATGAGCAAGCTTGAATAGGAGAAAACAGATCACAGAAACCTGTGTTGCATAATTTCACTTTTTCGGGCCGTTTGTGGTTGCACCATTTCGGCATTCCTGCAAAATACTTCCTGGAGCAGAATGGCACGGAAATGTCTAAATGGTGGTGAAAACTTGTAATTATTAATGCATTTGATTCAGTTGACTGTATATTGATGGTGCTATATAAATAAATAATAATAATAATAATAATAATAATAATAATAATAATAATAATAATAATTAGGGATCAAGATTCAGAGGCCCTGACCGAAATGACCCCTTGGAGGACTATCAGTTTTCTCTGCTTCACCCCTCCAACCTAGAAGCAAGAGAGGTGGAAAGGGATGGATGGGTGTGGTAATAGGAATTTTTCAACAAATCACATTGCATGATGGGGTAGACGGACAAGTGGGGTGAACATATATTGGAGGCCCTTCATCTTTTTTAAAAAAAAGACCAATACAAAGGCCTAGATCTCCCGGAGGTGGCAAACCTGTGTTTTGGACTGTACAAGATGAGAGTGCAAGTGGGGGCGGAGAAAGGAAGGGCCCCAGTTCAGCGGCGGAGCTCATGTTTGCCTGCAGAAGGTCTCAGGTTTAATCCCTGGCAGCAGCTCCAGTTGAAAGGATCAGGAAGCAGCTGATGGGAAAGACACCCCCCGTCTTTGTCTGAGACTCTGCAGAAAGCCACTGCACTCAGAGTACACAGTACGAGGCTGGATGGACCAATTGCCTGTGTATACAAAACAAAAACACAAAGGTCCCTGCACGTGGAAAACCACAAAGTCCCCTGCACGTAGTGAGTAGGGTTCCACTCTGATCTCTGCATATAACCCAAGCACAGGTTTGCCAGGCAGGAAGCCAACATCACACGCACCTGTCACATGTATTTCTCTCCACCTGTTTTGAATACATCACAGGAAATAATGAGGCCTCCACCCCGGGCAGCTATCACAAAAAGTCTTACTGATAGTAAAAGTTTATAATGGCTACATGTAAACACAATTGGTCTGATGTCAAAACCTAATCGTATAAAGGTCAAGTCCACTTCCTTTTTTTAATGATGCCTTCTTTCACTTTTCCCATCATTCATATGCATTATTATTTGCACACAATAAGACATGTCTATTGTTTTGTATCAGCAGAAGGTTTTGATATAGCTGGATCTCTCTCTCTCTCTGTGTGTGTGTGTGTGTGTGTGTTTGCATTTCCTTCTGGTTTTGTAATTTCAACTCCCATCCTCTTTCTCCCATTTGAATTGCATTGGTCTTGGATGCCTAACATAGGGTGACCATATGAAACGGAGGACAGGGCTCCAGTATCTTTAACAGTTACATAGAAAAGGGAATTTCAGCAGGTGTCATTTCTATGCATGTCGCACCTGGTGAAATTCCCTCTTTATCACAACAGTTAAAGCTGCAGGAGCTATACTGCAGCTGTACTGTGACCAGATTTAAAAGAGGGCAGGGCACCTGCAGTTTTAACTGTTGTGATGAAGAGGGGATTTCACCAGGTTCTCCATATATACAAATGACACCTGCTGAAATTCCCTTTTCAATACAACTGTTAAAGATACAGGAGCCCTATCCTCCTTTTCATATGGTCACCCTACCTAACATCCAATGGGTCAGAAGTTACAGGAGCGTTTACTGGTTTTTACAGGTTTCCATCGCCTCCATCTATCCCAATCTACTCCAGTAACATTTGACCCCAAGAGATCATGTGGGTGGAGCTGACAAAATGGTTGCTGATGATTTCCACCATCAGAGTAACCATATAATTCCCCAAGTTCAAACATTACAGGACTGGCGTGAGAAGCAGCATTGTGTGGTAAAGAGGTGGTTAGGATAGGGTGAACCACCTACTTGAGCTAATGCAATTTCACAAAACATGTACTTAATGTTGGTAGTTCAGACACGTTTGGAGAGGGTCAGACATGTCTACAACAACGCAGAGGCTTTGGACTGATTAGTGCCTAATGCTAGCATTTCAGTTTTCAGTACAGTCAAAAAGCTGCCCTATGAGAACATCAGAGCCACTAGAGGGAGAACTCTGTTAACAAATGGCTTCTGGGAACCTAAGTTCTTAAATTCTGCTTTCTGATTCTACCACTCTCCAATACACACTCCTCCAAAACTATCTGAAATAGCCATGAAACATCACATGCAAATTATGAAAGGACTATGAATAAAAATTTGTAATCTCATTTCAAAGGAAGAAACTATCACAGGCCACATTCACCTGTGTTTTGTCAGTGCGGTTTCTACTAATTGCTAACAGTGACTATCCTGATGACTAATCTGTGAAAATTGGGAGGTGAGGGGAAAACGGCAGTATTAGTCATACACAAAATATTGATTGTGTCTGCCTCTTCATGTGTATAGTTTCGATATTCAAAGAGCTTTATTAATGCCCCCTTCATGTTGGTTGCATCTTCTGCCTTACGAGAACATTTTTTTCATAGAGAAAGGTGATGGTGGTTGCAGGTTAACAAAGAAACAGACAGCCCTGAAAATTTCATGAAAAGTTATTAGCTCACAAATCTTTTTCCTTCCCCACCTTTCTAAACATGCTTATGTTCTGGCACATGAACAGACTAAAATGAATAAAAGATCTCACTTACCTTTCCTACCTGGTCACCTGGAGAGGATTCTTATTCAGCACAGGGGGACCAGGAAGTTGGCTATTTCCAAACCTGTCCTTTAATTCCTTTCAAACTTGGCAAGGTGCCTGATGAGGAACCCCTGAGGAGTAGGGGCTTAGAAGACTTACTACATTGTGATGTGGGAGGCAAATACAGGAGTGACTTGCATAACTTAACTCATGACACATTCATATTCCCACAAGTCCATCCTGAATGTGAAATACCATGTAGTCAGAATGGCTATGTTTAACTTTGCACTTGTATTGAAATATTCTTTATTAGTGGCATTTTATTCACAAAAAGACAAGCCCATGTTCTAAAGAGTTTGTTGTCTCAATAGAGAGAAGTCATGGGGCTGTTGTGTGTCCACACACCCTTCCATGAAAGTTTTGGGATTCAAAACCGAAGCGTTCATAAAGTTATAACTCCTCAAACATTTATTGTTGTAGAGAGTTTTTGTTTGTTTGCTTGTTTTTTTAAAAAAAGAATTATGTGAAGTCAAGATAGTTTGAGCCTCCCTACCTATCAGAGGTCCTATAGTGGTCATTGGCCTGGTTCATACATAATGATCTTGGTCTGATGAGCCATGCTTCATTAGATTGAGTGTTGTGTGTCTGCATGTTCCTGCCTCATTTTCTTGCTTGCCTTAATGCAGTACTATCAGGGTTTGTTAAACCACAATTTCTTGTTATATCAAACCGGGAAACTGTGGTTTAATCTCTGATGACAAACTAGTTTGTCATCAGAGATTAAACCATGATTTCCCAGTTCAGATATAACAGGGAACTTGGCTTTAACAAATCCTGAAGCAGTGAATGGCAGCACAAAAACGAAGGGAGAAAGGCAGCATGCATGTGATGCTAGTTCAGTTGCTAAACTGTGATTTATCAGTGAGACTGTTATGTCTGAACCAGGACATTCTCTTCTTGGTTTGAGAGGAGACAGTTCAAAGAAAATGTGAAGAATAGGGGGTATTTCAATTGAGGGAATACCTTAAGCTTCCAAAGGCTTAATTTGATTTGAACCTCTTGTGTGATGGTACCCCAAAATGGTCAGATCAACAAAAGTACATGGATGGGAAATACCAGTACTCCATTTGGACTCAAAACTCACACAAATTAGGTGGAGGCACAGAAGAACCTGTGACTTCATGAAGGCCTCTGCACTGCAAACCTTGGTCCTAAAGAGATTCCTGAGGGTGAAGTTCACCAAGATATTCTACGCATCTTAAAATACGCTTTCAGGATAGGCTAATTAGCCTCATATTGCTGAGCATTTACAGAGAACGCTTCAAATGAGCATTTCACGTACATGATTTCAGTAATCCTGGTGACAGTCCTGTGAAGTAGGCCCAGTATTATTATCCCTGTACTGCGGATGGGCAACAGAGGCAAGGAGAATAGTGCCACCAGTGAGTTTGTGTCTGAGGTGAGAGTTGAACCAGTGATTTATTGGCTCATAGCTGTGCTTCACCAATACTAGGTGTAATATAGCAACGTATTGCCTAGATATGATTCAATGACATTTAATAAATAATTTTCTCAGAGGAGTCAAAGGAAAAGGTCTTCCTTCTCAGGCACAGTGAGGCACCATGTGCTAGCAGCCTGGGCTCTTGACCTGTACTTGGAGGATTTGTGAAACATTTCAGAAATGCAGCCTCATACCTGCGAGAGTGTCAGGGCATCCTGTGGTCCAAGGTGTTTCCTTTTAATAAACTTGAGGCACCTACAAAAGAGAGGATAGCAGAGAACTTGGTTTTTTGTTTAGTCTGAGACTGTTCAAACTCTGCATTCCTCAGACTCCGCTGTTGCTCCAGATATTATTTGAATAAGAAATGGCTCTTGTCATTAGTCTTTGTTAAGTTTTTTTCCCCTTTGAATAGATGGAAATACAGGTAAGACCCATGACTGGAGACATGAGAAATAAGTTCGACTTGTTCCGTGACCTTTAAACACCATTCAGTGCCTTTTGTTTTCTTAAGAATGGTTAAATAGTATTTGTCTGCTCTGCCTCATAGAAATTTACTTTCTTAGTAATCCCTTTATTTGACAGAATGGAGACGAGTCATTCTCTCCCACTAATCCTTTAGGGGTTGGTCTTCATTCAGCAGACTCTCTGGCTTTCTTTACAGCAAATTCTACATGTCCCTATAGACCACAGGCAACAGCATTTTGTCCCACAACAACCTTGCTAGGTTGAAACATTACATCATCAGGCAGAGTCCTGACTTCTTTGAGAGAAATGCCAATATGCGAAGCCATTATAGAAAACTGTGTAGAATCAGGTAGTATATCTAGGGTAGTTTTCTACGTGTGTGTGTGCGTGCGCGTGCGCACACAATGAGGCAGCTGCTTCCGGTGGAAACCAGTGTGGTGTAGTGGCTAGAGTGTCAGACTGGGAGTTGGGAGAGCCGGGTTCTAGTCTCCACTCAGCCATGGAAACCCACTGGGTGACTTTGGGCCAGTCACAGACTCTCAGCCCAACCCATCTCACAGGGTTGTTGTGAGGATAAAATGGAGAGGAGGAAGGTTATGTACACCACCTTGTGTTCCTTGGAGGAAAAAGGCGGGATATCGATGCAATAAAATAAATAAACTTCAGTTGTCTGTAAAGGGTGGCAACTTTGTTGTTTATTTTGTTTATTCCAAAACCACAGGGAAAGCATTGGTTAGTTTTTCTGCTTCAAGTGCCAGAATGTCATGGGCTAACACTTTCTGTGGTGTAGATAAGTGAATTATTCCCCATGAATTGACCTTTTGTAGCCTTTCTAATGTCAACAAATTGATGACATCAGTGCTACAGGATAGACTATAGAATACTGAAAAGACAAGGATCCATAAAACATATGCCAATCGGCATTAGCATCTGCTCACAGGGCATGCAAGGAATTGGTGACCAAGAGCTATAAGTGCTAGTTTTCTTTCTTTCTTTCTTTCGGGTCCAGTGGGGTGGATAGTACACGCCTAACTAAGGCTATGCCATTCTGAATGGTCGTGTCCTTGTCTAGCTTCTGAAAATTAAGACATAGAGAACATCAGCCAAGACATATTGGCTGTGAGGCACATTGAATGGGGTGTGTAACAAAGGCCCTTGTATTTACCACAATCTGGGGCTTGTGGGGGAAAGCAATGGCTAGTATTTTGCCATCTCATAGCTGTTAATTTGGAGGCCTGTGTGCAGATCCTCAATAAGGCAACCATATTGCAGAAAGAAGTTCCATCAGAATCACTGAGCCCTGCTTTTACATTAGGATTTTGGTGCAAATTAATGAATGTACCATACTGCTGAATATGCAGATGTGGCCGTAAAGTATACATGACTGCACAAACACAAATTTTGAAGAATTATTGCTCTACACTGGAGGTCTGACATGCTGCCCAGCTAGAGAGATTCCCACATTGTTATTCCCATGACAGTGTGTTAGAAGGAAAGCAAGCCTACGATTGTGCTTGGTCTCTGGGTTGTTATGAAAAGTCTTGCAGCAGTGACCATTGGCTTTTTAAATAGCAGTATGTGTGTGTTTATGTCTGCATGTGAGGCACACGGGAATACTGATGATTTCATTATGTTCAAAGAATAAGATTTCCCCAAAGTCCAAATTATTGCTTAATATTTTGCTTTCTCGAATTGCAGCCCACATACATTCTTCGAACAAGATAAAAAAACTTGGCTGTACAGCTGCGTGGGAGCTGTGCATCATATATATTTTAAAGATTTAAGGACACTTTGGACATGGCTAAAGGAGACAAACTGAAGCCTGGCCCAAATGAATATCCCATTGGTGGGCAACACTAGAGTGACCATATGAAAAGGAGGACAGGGCTCCTGTATCTTTAACAGTTGCATAGAAAAGGGAATTTCAGTAGGTGTCATTTGTATATATGGAGAACCTGGTGAAATTCCCTCATCATAACAACAGTTAAAGCTGCAGGAGCTATACTAGAGTGACCAGATTTAAAAGAGGGCAGGGCACCTGCAGCTTTAACTGTTGTGATGAAGAGGAAATTCCACCAGGTTCCCCATATATACAAATGACACCTGCTGAAATTCCCTTTTCAATACAACTGTTAAAGATACAGGAGCCCTGTGCTCCTTTTCATATGGCTACCCTAGGCAACACTTTTGGCAAGGGTGCCGTGAGAGTATGAGAAAGTGCCGCTGTGTTTGATGCTATGCTACTTATACAGTGCCCCATACCTACTTTTGGCTTTGCTTTGGGAGCAAGCAGCACAAGAGATGCCTACAGGCAGCACAAGAGAAGACTTCAAGCCCATTTCTGTGCTGTAGCCAAGCCCACAGACCAGGAGTGCCTCCAGCCCCCAATCCCTTTACTACATGTGAAATCCATGCTATAGGTTGGCCACCCACAGAATACCTGCCCTGTACTAGTGTCAAACAGCAAGACGTTTCAAAGGTTATGAAATCAGCCCTGCATGTTTCTGTGTTTAGCAAGGATTAGTTAACACTGTCAATATGTCCGTCTCCAGCCATTCAAAAGAACGAATTGAAGGTAGTATGATAATCATAAAGCACTCTAAAAATCAACCAGAGAGCTTCAGCTATTCAGCAGTATAGAAATGAAATGAAATGTTATGTTTAGACTGTAAGCCTGTGGGCAGTGACTGTCTCAAGAAATATTTTTGTAAGCCACCTTAAGAGCCTTTTTGGCTAAAGGGCGGGATAAAAGTACTAAAATAAATAAATAAATAAATAAATAAATAAATAAATAAATATGTTGCAAAGTTTGTTTTACCAGACACCATAGTGGGACAGGGGAAAAAATGATGGGTTGGATCCAGATTTTGGTGCGTGCAACTGGGCTGGCAGAAGTGGACTTCTCCAACCCCTGCAGCCCCCTGAAATGTTATACAGCAAGTTCGGACATCCTGCTGAATGGAGTGAGCTGTGGTACAGGGGCAAGGGACTCTCCAGAGATTGGGTGGAGGCACCTTCTGTGAAAGGAGCCCTTCTGTCCATCGAAGGCAGATCCTGCATCCAACACAGCGTCTCCTTCATACCACTTTCAATTCTCTGGAAAGATCTATTGGGTGGTATCCAATTAACCCCTTCTGCCAATGGAATGGCTTCTGTTAGCAGAATAGGGAGGGGCAATTCTGCAGTCCCCTTCACACCTTCAAAATCTGCTCCTGAGGATTGAGGGGCCCTCCAGAGCCGATTTTTCATGGGTGGGGGCTGTAGGGAGGAGGAGAGGAGGGGAAAGTCCTATTGTGCAAGTGGAAGTCTGCTCGCATAACATTATCACATTTCAATCATGTTTTGTCTGACTGGTGAATGGAGCGTAAATTTATGTAATGCTTCTTTCCTGGATGACTAGCAGGTGAAAATTAACTTTCAGTCAAGGAATGCTTACTTTTTAGATAACAGCCTCTACAAAAAAGAAAGTGCTGTAATTGGCCAGATGTCAGTGCATAGTTTTATTGAGAACACGTATGTCAACAATAGCAGCTTTCCAGGTAACCGTGCTGTTCGTGGAAATGTCCAGTCTTTTTCAATAGGAAGTTCTTTGGAGTTGTCTGTTTGCAAGGTGGCTGTAGCCAGAGGTGTGGTCTGAGAAACATGCTTTCAGCGTAGTACTGAGCAAACAGCCAGCCTGGCAGCTCTGCTGTTAAAATGGGCTATAGGCTCTTGAGTAGTAAACATGGCTCTATATGCTTTGCAATGTAATCTAAGGAATTTGCATCACCCTTGTTGTAGAAGTAAATCCTGTGCAAGCAGAGCAGGAAGTGGATTCTGGCCATTTTATTTTCTAAGCGTGATGTTTTCCTTTTTGTTTTCCTAGCAAAGCATATATTTCTAACAATGACTAGTCACTCTCATGGAGTGGAACTTTAATACTCAACCCTTTTCACAATTCCCAAAATCATTTCGGTCCTTAAGACTACAGAAAGATTAGACATGGGGCCTGAAGGAACTGGAATCACAACAACATACATCTGTAGTATTGACTTAACCTAGTTTGATATTTATTCCATTGCCCCATTGAACCCTAAGAACTGTAAAACTCAGCTTGGGACCTCTAATATTGAGCATCATTGGACGGGGGGAAAGTGCATTTCCCTACCATCACTATGGCCTCCTGCTGCCATCCCACAATAGCGACAATTTTGTTATACAGGGAAAGAAAGAGGAAGCAGCAACAACCATGTGGCTCATTCAGTGGGCGGTTTTTTTGCGCTGCTTTTCCCGCACACAGCAGGAAATGGTAGCAAGTTTCTCTTTAAAAAAATAAGTTGGATTTACCAGGGTCTATTTTGTCCCGGAAAAAGGACCAGAAAGGGAGGAAGACATGTAGGAGGTGAAGGCGTCATCAGAAGGACGCACGAAAAACCGTGAGTGGGCAGTAACAAGCGTGCAATAAAATGCTCATCTGATGACATTTATTATCTTCAGCATCTTCGCCAAACTACAATTCCCAAGTTGCTACAGTTCCCAGCCATGTCCTTTAAGTTAGTATAAAACTGCTATACGTTTGTGGTGTGTTTATTTATTTAAGGTAGGGGTGCAGAACTTTCAGCTCACAGGCCAAATTCAGCCTGCATAGCTCCAAGCCCACCCGCTCCGGAGGAATCACCTCAGAGGGAAACCTCTCGCAGCTATCTCCACCTATGAGATGATGGTGGGCAGCAGCAGAACCCCTGCTGTTAGCTCCGATTGGAGATAGCGGTGGAGGGATGAGGGGCAGCGGGCGTTAGGACTCGCCTGTGCCTGGGAAAGTAGCCACTCTCCCAGCATATGGGCGAATCCCCAAATCCCTCCAACATCTAGTGTGATGCATTTCGTGTGATTCCAGGGCACACCTCCCATACCAGCCTTGCTGCATCCACAAGTATTCCTCCTTGAGCTCACCATTGATTGGAATCCCCTCCTTCAGCATCCTTACCACAGCTTTGAAGACCCATTCCATATTTTCCTGTATTGTCAGCAGACCAGACTACAGGTGGTATGTTGCGGAAATGGGTGTTGAGGAAAGAAGTGACTGGGAAGAGAACTTTAGGAGTCACTCTCTTCCCACCAGGAAAATAACACAATATCCATCCTTTAGTTTCCTAATTGATTATACATCATTTCACAACTTGCCCAAGTTTCTTATGAGTCAGTGATAGAACAAGGAAAAGAATCTATATTTGCAACTTCTCAGACTTTGCCCCAAGTTCAACAATACTGTGTGATGAAGATGCCATTCTGTTCCTCAAGCATATCCTGCATCATTCCCAGGTGCTTCCTTAATGTATATTTGCTAAAGGGAGCTTTCATTTGCATATTTTGCTCTTGCTACTTAAGAGCCCGAGTTCAATGACTTCCCCAAACAGATATGATGAGATACATTTATATTGCAAAATTATATCCTTTGTACAACTGAATCAAAGGGCTCTCGTGTAACCAATGACTCAAGAGGCAATCATTTGCAGTGGTTCTGGGAACCAGGAGCCCTTAGCCCTAGGCTGCTGCCATGCCTTTGATGCAATTTGCATGTGCAAACAGTGGTGTGACTTTCTACTTGGAGGCATGGAGGCACTGCAGTTGCAAATCCAAAATGCGAGTTTGGCTACTTCAACCACACACCCTCTTTTTACAGGTTTGCAGTCACATTGCTGAAATGCTGTGAACTTTGTGACAATCCTCTTCATGTAACATTGTCCTTCCTCCATGCAGAAGTGGGTCCTGAGCCATTGTCTGCATGTGTGAAGTACGCTTTTGTCTTAAACGTTTCTCTTCTTCACACTCTCGATGAGAGCCAGTTTGATGTAACCTTTGTGCTTTTCTCTAAGTGGAATAAGGAACAGCACAACATCACTGATTTCTGTTGCTTTGATTAAGGGCGGGAAATTCACATCTAGAAGCAGCCTCCAGCATGCAGAGATAATACGAAGATGTGAACCCACATCACAGTTGAGCTGGCTGGATGCATCTTTTGATGCCAATGGGGACGTGCATTCCAATTCTTGACTCCTTGTAGCCTGCAACTACATTTGGAGTGAGGACTTTGTGTGTACATACCCAGTCCCTTATCAAGTTTGTACTGAGGTAATTGTTTGTAACAATCACCTCAGTAGACTTTGACCCCAATTTTGAAATACTTGATTGCATCTCTTTACTGAGCAAGATACACTGAACTTTCATATCAGAACTCGACTCTTACATGGAAACATTATGAAGCTGAAATAATTATTATCCGTTACACTCAGCAATGCTGACTGACACGAGGTTCCCAAGCACTCTCCCACTCAGGTACTGAACCAGGCTGAGGCCTGGCCTTTCACAGTTGCCTGATTTGCATGTAATGACAGCTCAGAGTATGAGATGGAGTACGAGTTGAATATGAGTTGTCATTGTTGAATCATGGGTTGTTGTTTTAATTGTGAGTTGTTGTTACATGTGAAACTTGCACTGCAGTTTAACTAAGGATTGTTAACCAAAAATGAACTGGGAGGAGAACCATAGTGCAGAGTTCACACATAATGACAACCCACGATTCAACAACAACCCATACTCTGGGTTGTCATTACATGCACACCAGGTCAATTTAACAGCAACAGTTGCTCTCCATGGTGCACCCCTATAGCCCCCTGAGAGAGATGTCTTCCCCTTCCATTCCCCCGAGGGGGGCACTGCCCCATAGCAGGAGGAAGGGAATACACATATAACTATGTCAGTTGGGTTACTAATTTCCCCTGGCTTCAAACTGAGTTACTGCAGAACTATGCACTGGTGAGGGAAGTCTGCCTCTAGTGACTGAAAATGTCGGAAGGGTCTGATTACTCCATTTCCCTGGATGGGAGGTTACCCCACAGCAGGGAGGAGGGTGGCAGCCATATTACTGTCACTCAGCCTACTAAATCTTTCCTGGCTTCAAAATGTATTGACCGCAAACTATGTGCTATTTAGGGGAGTCTGTCCCTAGTGGCTGAAATTATTATTGCAGGCTTCAACCACGCAGAAAGATTTAAATTAATTATTGTGTTCTAAAAACAAAACCACTCCAAGATGTGTACACCTAGGTTCCCCCCAGTATGCATGCCAAGTTTCAGGTGTCTAGGTTTCATTGTCTTGGTGTTATGGCGATGAAGGATGGACGGACAGACATGCGTCCCCTTTTGTTATTATAGATAATTTGGAACAGGGGGCAGTCAACAGACTATACTCCTCCTGAGAACCTTATTTGTGAACCGCCCAGAGAGCTCCGGCTATTGGGCGGTATAGAAATGTAATAAATAAATAAATAAATAAATAAATTTATTATTGCATTTATATCCCGCCTTTTTTCCTCCAAGGAACCCAGGGCGATGTACATAATCCTCCTCCCCATTTTATCCTCACAACAACAACCGTGTGAGGTGGGTTGGGCTGAGAGCGTGTGACTGGCCCAAAGTCACTCTGTGGGTTTCCATGGCTGAGTGGGGATTAGAACCCGGATCTCCCGACTCCCAGTCCAACACTTTAGCCACTACACCACACTGGCTCAGAAGCATATTGCGTGCATTTCTGTTCATTCATTTCCACCTACCAACCCGTTATGCTCTCCTTCCTTGCAAGGGACCATGAGGGGTTGGCAGGCAGTGTGGGACTCCGCCCTCCCCCAGTCAACCCCTCATGCTCTCAGCCCTTGCGAGGAGAGTGTGAGCGACAGGAACCCGTAAGCTTGCTTGTCTTGTTGCATGACAAATCGGACAAGCTCAGGGATGTGCGAACTGGGAGGGGATGCAAGCGGCAATAGCTGACTGAGCTCTACCCCCAAACTGGATTCCTCCAACATCTCTACATGAGAGAGCAGATGCCACACCAGTTTTTGAAACTGCCAATATTGGTGTGGGCAGAAGCTGTAATATGGACTCTTCCCCTGTGGCCCAGGTTTCCGTACCTTCCATACATGGGCAGGAAGGATCCAAGCTGCAGCAGCTCTCAGAGGGCCCCTGATGCAAGGTCTGATCCTTTCCAGGGACCTGCCGAGGAGAAACAGCAGCTGCTTCATTTCTCCGTCCCCCTCCCTAGGCAGAACGCCAAATTCCCTGCTTGCATGTAACCTGGGAGGTTATGTAAACGAAAGCTATATTTTCAATTTAAAACATTTTTATTCTCGAAGTACGGTGCTTTTTGGGCACAACCCAAACTACAGTTAGTCACCTGTGTAGCTATCAGCTAGGTGCTCTCATCAGACTCGCCAAGGTGATGGGGGCGTGATGGCATGAAAGATTTGCCTTTTGGATGTAATTTGGTCGTTTCGGTGGCCGTGCACTTTAATTAGATTTCGTTGAGACCCAAGGTCATGCTTGAAGTGTAATCTTTGTTTTGCTATATCTGGTTCTGAGAAAAAGATGGGTGTGGTGAAAATCATTTAACAACAGTAATTAATGGGGAGTTCAGCATGTGGGCATGTTCAGAGGTTGTTTTGGGAAAATGTTAAATATTTGTATTAAAAATAGCTGCTAAAAATGACTAAGATCTTCTTTGGGCAAGAGACAAACCTGCAAATTACGGTTTATTATAGCTACCCTCTGGCTGCCAACTATAACTATCTTTACCCAATCTTCAACTTTACCTACTCAAACGGCATAGAAAAGGAGCACTTAAGCCACATAATGTTTTCTGGTGCAAGGTAATGATTATTCCAGTGTGTGTGTGTGTGTGTGTGTGTGTGTGTGTGTTAATTTTCATTTTAATTAATGTTCTCTTCAAGAAATCTGATTAGTCCAGTTTACTCAAAGGGCTACATGGCCTGTTAAGCTAGAGCCTCCAAAATGGTGCCCATGAGCTCCATTGTGACCACAAACATGTCCCTTGGTGCAGACTAAGGTCCCTGCCACACCTGATTTTTACTTATGATATAAAAAATAACTGAGAGGCTGGCATGCTGATATGCAAAGTGCTGCCTTCCATCTTTATCTGTGTTCAAAAGAGTTTTTTTGTGTTGTAGAGCTCAGACCCCACCTTTGCTTTGTATTTTGGGGGCAATTTACTTTTATTTCATTTTTACTAGCGTACATTTTGGGAGTGTTTTGTGACCAGCTATACCCAGCTTATGAATGAGCAAACCCCCCCCATTTTTGCCAGCCATTTTGTGAGAGTGCCCACAAAATCCCAAAGACCTCATGTAGTTCAGGAGGTGAAAAATGTAACATCCTTTAAATGCCTCCTGAAAACATATCTTTTTAGACAAGCTTTCCCTGGAGTATAACTTAGTCTGGTTTTATATTATTATTATTTTTTAAGATGACGTTTTAAATCTTGACTTTTTGTATATTGTGGTTTTAATTGTGCATTGTCCAGAGGGCCTCAGCTAATGGGCAGTATAAAAATGTAATAAATAAATAAATAAATTCCAAATGTGCCCATTGTCCCAAAGGGCAGGGGATTGTTGTTAATGGAATCAAGTTAAAGGAATTAAGTCTTTACATAACCCCAAAGGGATGTGGGAGTGCCATGGAAAAGGTGTCAAATATGCCACTCGCCGTTGTTAATGAAGGAGGCCTCAGAGGGCATATGGCACACTCTAGTAGTGGGCAAAGTTAGTAGTAAGCTAGCAACTATGTTTGCCTTTCTTACTCTAAATCAGGGGAGGGCAACATGAGTCCTCCGGAGTGGCCCCTGCACCAAAATTTGGTGGCAGCAATAAATTGGTGGCTTACCTCTGAATTTCTGTGGCAGAGGCTGAAATTAGAAACATTTTTGCTTGACAAGCTAAATTTGTCCCTTTTCAGCCTCCATCACGGTTTGCTGCTCAATTTCAGCTGCAAACAGCCATTAATTTTGCTGCCATCTGGACCTACCAACGTTGCCCACTCCTGCTCTAAGGTAAGCACAGGGCTCTCAATCTGGATTGAGATTCTAGTGCAAGCGTTAGAGGGGCTTTAACCCTTTGCCCCCTGCTGCTGACCCCATCTGCAATGGGGGCGGGGGCAGGCCTGTAGTTTTCATTGCCAAATAAGGATCCATTTGCTTGAATGAACCAGTATTTGGCAATATAAATTGCAGGTGCAGGAGGCCTCATCCAAATTGAGACAGCAGCAGGAAAGGAGTTGACGACCTCCAACCCCTCGAAGGAAGGAAGGAAAGAAGGAAGGAAGGAAGGAAGGAAGGAAGGAAGGAAGGAAGAAAGAAAGAAAGAAAGAAAGAAAGAAAGAAAGAAAGAAAGAAAGAAAGAAAGAAAGAAAGATGTTGTTGATAGATTTGTCTTCAAAGTAATGTGTAAGTCTGACATTTGGACTGGGTTCAGATCCCCTATTCAGCCAAAAATCTCATAGGGTGACTTTGGTCTAGGGTAGTGATTCCCAAACTTTTTCAGGTAACCGCCCCCTTGGTTCCACAAACTCATGCCCAGTGCCCCCTACCCTACACTATAAAAATCATTATTCAGAATAGTGGTTTTCAACGACCCACTAAGGAAGATAATAACAATAAAATTCAAAACAGTAACAATTAATTGAATATTTATTCAAAATGCATTTTTTTAGTTAATTCAATTAAACATAATTGATGAACTTGATCCAGTGATATCATCTTTTCAAAATCTGATAGTCATTTAGCAAGAATATTAGATATCACATTTAGTAACTAGGGTAGAGTACCTCACTATTCTGTAAATTCTCAATGTGATGAATGGGCTTGATGAAGTGATACCAGTTTCCCAATGTCTGGTTTAAAGTCACTTAACATGAGTCTTAAATCACCACGTTTAGTAATCTGGAGTCGATTTCTTTGCTTGGAGAGAAGTAGGCAGACCACACTAAAACCACATTCCACCAAATATGATGTTGGAAATGCAACCAGGAGCTTCTGAACCGCTCTCCATAGTGCAGGATAGCGATCAGAAATTTCCTTCTGTAACCAAAACTCCTGGTACTGAAAAGACCACCTCGAGCGCCCCACTGCCGCCCCCTTTGCAATCCCACCGCCCCCAAGGGGGCAGTACCGCCCACTTTGGGAACCACTGGTCTATGGTATTACAGACAGACAGCACCTATTGCTGCTAATAAAACAGCATTGTGCTTTTCTCATCTTTCCCTTCTTAACCTGTGTGTGTGTCTGGGGGTAAGAAAACGATGAAAGTAGCAGTGGAAAAATACAGAGGTGGCTACAAATGGAAGATGGTGTTATCTGGACACACACACACACACACACACACACACACACACACACACACACCGCCTCATCTAGACTCATGCCTAGTCACACTTGATCATCCTAACTTACCTGACAGGGTTATTGTGATGGGGGAAGCAAACCATGTGTCCCTGAGCTCCTTGGAAGGGCGGTCAGAACTAAAATGAAATGAAATGATAACAATGCCTATCCCACCCTACTTTCTTTGGAGCAGAGCATGTGATTAGCACCAGCAGATTTCTCATGGGCTTGTTGATTTTACCAGTGACTGATCATGGGTTGATAGTCCCTTTTCTATTAGTATTGTCAAGGCGATAAAAATAAATAAATACAAAATTATTATAATCAACATAGAAATCGTAATGACAGCTTTTCACGTGGGGAGCCCTCCTACTTCTTTGGCCATGCACAAAGAAATGGGAAGCTGATTATTCCGGCCAGGGAATCCTATGGTTGCAGGAGAAGTGACCATGGGGTACATTCCTAGCAAAGGAACATGTAAACATATGTGCCAGAATCCAGCATAGATCTAAGTGTTCCAAATCCCAAGTGCTGAAACAAAAACTATGCTTTGGATCGTGGCCATGGTAGAGAGGAACAGAACAAAAGGTGAGGCAGAGCCTCAAGCTGGTGCTCAAAGGTAGTAATTTATTATTACATGTAAACGCTTCCTCGGGACAAAAGGTCATCATGTATCATAGTGAGGTGCACCAGCTAAAGCAGCTCACTCGAAGTCTATTGTTTCAAAGATTTCTAATGAAATGTATGTTGGGCAATTTATTTGTAATAATAAATTACTACTGTTCGGCACCAGCTTGAGTCTCCTTTTGTTTTTCTGGTTTCTGGTGCTGCCCTTCCCTTCTTCCAACGTGAAAAAATAAGACCTGCCAAGCAAGGATTAGAGGGAGGATGCAGAGACTGGAATATTCCATTCCCTTTCCCCGAATTGTGAATATATATATCCACCCCCATATACTTAGTCCAATGTATGCTGGATAGTGCATTGGCCTTGGACCTGGGTTCAAATTGTATGTCCAAATCCATGATGATGCTGACCCACCGGGCTGCATGGCTTTAAAAGGGAATTTGCCAAATTCATAGGTGGTAGGTCTGTAAAAGGTGATAGCCATCATAACTAAATGAAGCCTCCACGTGCAGGAGCAGTGTTCCTCTGAATTCCAGTTGATGGAGGGCAATCAACAGAGGAAAGCTGTTGCATTTATGCCCACCTTGCTTGTGGTTTTCCTAGCTGATCATTGTTGGAAATAGGATTCTGGAGCACAGGAACTCTTGTCTGATCCATTTGGGCTCTTCCCATGTTCTTGTTATATGAACAAGATCAACACATGACACACACAGAGAGAGAGAGAGAGAGAGAGATCAGGGAAAACATGTAGGTATGATGATGATGATGATGATGATGATGATGATGATTTATATGCTGCTGACCATATTTAAAATATCTTTAAGTGGTGTACAAGAAAATTAAATACATTATATACATTAAAATACATAATAATTGCCTAAACGTTTATATGAAACATTAATAAAAACATTAAAACCAATGCAACACCATAATTACAAACACACAGGCTGGGCAGCACAGACACTGGAGGAAGGCCATTATTATTAGGGATGTGCTCCACTCCGATTAGAAGCGGAGAATCAGAAGTGAATTGGCCTGCTCCGCCTTACCCAGAGGTGGACCGGGGACCCGTAGAAGCACGGCGAAGAGAAGTGCACATACGCGGAGCGCTTCTCTTTTCGCGGACCGATCCGATCGCCATTTTGAAAAATTTCGCCCATAGGATTGCATTGCGGAAAAGAATAGGGGATAAATGTGTTGTTTTTTAAGCTATCTTTCTGAAACTTCTTGTGCTTAGAGAGTCGTGGCTGGGGGTCATTTTGAGCCTACTCTCAGCTCTCTGCGTGCTGCGGTTCGCTTGCTAGAATTTTTGGAAAAATCGGGTAAAACAGCGGGAAAATGTACCTTTGTCTAAGGGCTGAGGGGCAGAGTCAACTCCCGGTCATGATCACATGATCCCAAAGTTGGAGGAGGGGATAGGCAAAACGGGTAACTTGGGATTCTGGGAACTTCTCTTTCTTAGTCTGAATGGACTTTTCCCAGTGTTTTTAAAAACAGTAGCCCCACCAAATGCACAAACACAACCTGAAATCATATACTAAGCCAATAATAAGAGATAGAAAAAACACAGCACTGCTACCCACCGTAACTTTGGGGAACAACTGAATAGATGGGGTGCAAGGGGATGAGCTCCCCTAGGGCATGGACGTGCCCTGTGCACTCTCCTGTCCTTGGAGGGCCATCAGAGCCCTCCAAAGGTAAATCACTGGAGAGAATGCCTATCATGAGTTGAAGTGGTCGTTTGCTTCTTAAAGACTGGTACCTAGACAGGACCAGTCAAATTGGCAGATGATTCCCCCTCCCCTTGGGCACGTCCACTCCCCCTCTTACTGGTAAAATACAGATATAGCCTTTTTAAAAAAATTCTTCTTGTTGTTTATTCAGCAACACTGCTGCTTTTAATTCCACCCCTCCTTTGTTTGTTTATTTATTTATTTATTTATTCCATTTTATATTCATTACTGGCTTTGAAACTATCTTTAGCTCACTTCCTTGTGCCCCCAGAAATGTCTGCTGCCTGCCTGCCTTCCCTCCCTCCTCCCCTGCCCACCTCGCAGGGATGGTTTTTGTGTGTCTTGCTTTGACTCAGGGGAGAAGTCCTTCCTGTGCTCAAGTTCCAAATCAATTTTTCAAGTGTGGAAGAAGATTCATATTTAGGTTTATCTCTACTCCCCAATTCATGACATGTTGGGATTTCCTTTGAAATGGGCCCATTGAGCTGTCTGCAGATACTGGGGTGTCCGACTTTCATAAATTCCCCAAAAATCAGGGGATGATGGGATTGGCTTGAAACTTGGCGTCCATGTGGACACATGGGTAAGCTGTCATGGGACCAAAGGTGAGGTTTCTGACATGCAAATTGACGTAGTTGTAAAATGGGACTTGATTTGGGGTGAGTTAAAAGGTTAGAGCCCCGCCAAAAATCAGGGGATGATGGGATTGCCTTGAGTCTTGGCATGCATGTGTATCCCTGGATAAGCTATCATGGTGCCGAGTTTGAGGTTTCTAACATGCAAATTGACGGAGCTATTGAAAGGGGTGTGAATGGGGTGCCCGATTTTCAAAAATTCCCCAAAAATCAGGGGATGACGGGATTGGCTTGAAACTTGGCATGCTTGTGTATACCTCCATGAGGTTTCATGGTGCCAAACTTGAGGTTTCTAACTTTAACAGAAAAAAAGTTGTATACTTTTTTAGCTTTCAATGCAAGCCTATGGGGGGAAAACGGAGCTCCGATCCGGATCCGGAGCTCTGCAGCGGAGCGGACATGGGCGGAGCGGGGGCGGAGCGGAGCGGCCCGATCCGCAAATCTGAAAGAGAAGCGGAGCGGGGGGGTCCGTGCACACTCCTAATTATTATATTAAGTGCTCAGTAAGCCTTCCAGTGTTCTGCCAATGAATGATATGCTTTGGGATGGTTGACAAG
Source organism: Elgaria multicarinata webbii (assembly GCF_023053635.1). Lineage (NCBI taxonomy): Eukaryota > Metazoa > Chordata > Lepidosauria > Squamata > Anguidae > Elgaria > Elgaria multicarinata. The sequence continues at coordinate 20,615,770 of NC_086175.1, read as the reverse complement.
CCAGGGGAACAGTAATACATGCATTAATTAATTAATTAATTAAAGGAGAAGAGGGAAGGATCCAAGTACTTTCCTCTCTTGTCAGAAGTTTTTTCTTAGCTTGATAACAGCTTGGTGAGCCCTGGGCATTTACTTCCCTGGCTTGAAAACAAACAGAAGACCATCTAATTTAAACAATAATATGTATTTCAATTATTTACTAATTTTTACTTACATATATCAGACTGTTTGCGTTTAGGCTTCTGCGTTTCCCTCTTAACTTACATGACTCTCTCCTTAGTGTGCCCTTACACACACACACACACACACACACATACCCCAATTTCTGGCTATGGACCTTCCTCCAAGTCAGATGAGACACCGGTGCATTTGTATGGCATTGCAGGCCAGCTGTTTGTGGTGAGGGTAGTACATTGCAAAGCATGTTGTCTTTAGCAATAGCTCGCCATCTGTCACTTGGTTCATGCCCGTTCTCCTGCCAGCTGCCAAATTCCTGGGACTCAATGCCATGGCCATCCAGATATGAATAAAAATCTTTCAACCGTCTGTTCACATTCGGCCATATCAGGAAGCAAAAAAAGATACAGCAATGCCACAGCCCGCACGATTGTTGCTATTAACATGTTGTGACCATTTCACTCTGGGATATCACCACTACACCTGGTGTACTCAAAAGCAACTGTCCTTATTCCTTTGCCTGAATTGGACAAGGCTAATGATAGAAATCTTCATATGCATCTTGGTTGCAATACTGTTTTAGCCCTGACAAAATCTGGACTGTAAAATCATTGCCAGCCCAGTTGGGTTTAAAGCAGGGGGTGGCAAGAAAGGGGAAGAAAGATGAAGGTGAAGGTGGTCTGTAGCCAAGGAGGAGCAACGAGAACAATCTATTGGTTGGTCAGACCATTAAATAACTTACAACGGAAACCTTCGCTGGGGATCAGGGAGTTCTACCTGGCTTATTGGTATAGAAAGCATTTCCTAAGTTGGGGTCCCCAAAGGTTGGGGTCCCCAAAGGTTGCTGGACTACAGTTCCCATTGTCCCGAGCAAGGCGAGTGTTCAGGAGTAATGGCAGTTGTAGCCCAACAATATCTAAGGACCCCAAGTTGGGAACAGCGGAGTCTTCCTTGCTGATGGTGCCTACACTGTACTCCTTTCGTCACCAACTGAAGACCTTTTTATTCTCTCAGTATTTTAACACTTAATTTTAACTTAAATTTAAACTTTACTGTTCTAACTCTGTATTTTAATCTTATATCAATTTTTGCTGCGTGGTTTTATCCTGGTTGTGCTTTTGATACTGCATTTTGTATTTGTGTTTTTAACCTGTTGGTTGTTTTATTCTGGTTTTAATTTTTGTGAGAGCTTCGGCTATTGGGCGGTATAAAAATGTAATAAATAAATAAATGGTGTGACTAATCAAACCCTCCCTTGGCCAATGTTGGGTAGTGGCACATGGGCTGAATCCCCCACAACATACCCCTTAGATTGCCAGTTCAATCAGGGCTTGAAACCTGTCAGTTATAGAATTAGTTCTCAATCCTGTGCATGTTTAGACAGAAAAAAGTCCAAGCCCCATCATGCTGGCTGGGGCGTGCTGAGAATTGTAGGTCTTTTTTCTGTCTAAACATACATAGGATTGTATTTTTAGCAATAGAAATGATCAGAAGGCTTGGTAGGCAACTGAATTGTAACGCTGCATGACCTTCCATTCCCTCGGGCAGCTCTGGATTTTCTAGACGGCATATCAAAGTCTCTGACTCCAATCTAATGATTCCTTTTCCCCCTCCCCTTTGTCTGCTAGGAGAGAAACCGTACAAGTGTACCTGGGAAGGCTGCACCTGGAAGTTTGCTCGTTCAGATGAACTGACGAGGCACTACCGCAAACACACAGGAGTGAAGCCGTTCAAGTGTGCGGACTGTGACCGGAGCTTTTCCCGTTCAGATCACTTGGCGTTGCACCGTCGGAGGCACATGCTTGTCTGAAAAATGCTACCTTGTCAAAATAATAATAATAATAATAATCATGGAAGTACCAAGAGCTGGGTCTCTTTTAACTGCAGTGAATTCAGCAGGGCTGAATCCCGTTCTGACGGCGTTAGCACAAAAGGGGGCGTTCCGTGTTGTCCCATTCACACAAAGAAGCAAGGAACGCATTGCCACGTTCCTCCCTCCCGTCCAAAGTCAGCTTTTCAGCGTGGGCAAAGGCAGCACCCTCAGCGGGGAGAGAATCACTGAAACGCGACAAGATTGGGCATTATTTTCTAACCCGTCTCCTTTTCAAAGTATTTATGGCTTGTACCTTTTCTCAACCATCACACTTTTTTCTCCTGAAGAATTACTGGTATTACAAAGACCGGATGTCACAAACATTTGAAAAGAAGAAGCCCTCTGGACCTCTGCTCCATCTGCTGCTGCTGCTTCTTTCCTTTTTCTTTTTTTAACTATCAAAACACTGCAAAATATCACCACGCCTGGTTGTTGAATAATCAACAATCTACAAAGCCAGCGATACAGACTGGGAAGAGGAAGGATAATAATAATAAAAAATGAAGCTCTTTTAAGTGAACGGATTCCTCAGCACACTTATGCAATAAAGACGGTGGTATTTTTACATTTTTACCCCTTCATCATTATGCCGGACTTTAGAGGCCACTAAAAAAAAATTTTTTAAATTCCTTTTTTCAAAAATCTCTCCTTTCTCTTTTTGTTGGAATCTATAAAGCAGGCATCAGTAACATTCAGAGTGAAATAGCCCTCTTTACATCTGTTTGCTTAATTTATCATAGGAAGATACCATTACAAAGTACTGTCCTGATTGCATAATAGAACAAACCCGCCTTCCCTAACCTGTTGCCCTCCTGATGTATTGGACTACATACATACTACTCCCACAAGAACATAAGAGCCATGCTGGATCAGACCCAAAAACTAATCCAGCATTCTACTTACACATTAGCCAAACTGATACCTATGGGAAGCCCATAAGCAGGTCATGACCGCAGTAGCACCCTTCATGTTCCCCAGCAACTGGTATACAGAGGCATCATTGGCCAAGTTGGTTGGATATGATTGGAGTTGTAGTCCAACACATATCGAGGGTCTTAAACCCACCATCCCTTAACCAGCACTTCAGGCCTGTGCGTATTTACTTGGAAATAACAGATGTTCAAATGTGCATGTACATCACTTGATCGCTCATCACTTGAATGCTCAGCGGTTGTTGACTCACAGCGGAATGTGTGAACTGACTCCATTGCACAGCAATGTGTGTGATCAAACCTTCTGATCTATGGTGTTTGGTTTGTGTCATTCGTACAAGCAGGTCCATCAGTTGATGCTACAGTCAGCATGCTGAACCTGCATGCATGAACTGACCCTTTGTCCTACTGAGTTTTCCTCCATTTAGCTTAGGTCTGCAGCCTCTAAGAGTTAAGTCAAAAAGTTATTGTCCCTGAAAAGAAATTGAGTGCATCAATATCAACGAGAAGAACAGTGAGAAATTAGCTACTTTTAGTTGATTTCAGGAGATCTCAAATCAGCTGTTGTTTCCTAAGCCCAGAACCTCAGTCCAGCAAAAGTCATTGCGACTAAGTTCAATTCGTTGTGATAAATCTTATTGGGTTCAATGAAACGTAATCATGACTAAGTTGTGTTGGGTTTGAGGCCAAAGTGACTATTCAAATGACCATGGGCAGGTATTCCAGAAATGTGTGGCGAGTCACTTATCTGGAGCCAAAAGACCTGCTCCAGGCATATCAAGGAACCATTTTTACAGATGGCATGAAATGATCCCTGAGTAAGTAAGTAATACTTTATTTCAAAAGGAAATAGCTATCATGGGTGGATTTTGCCTGAATGCTTCCAAAGAAAGGATAACAATCAAGGTCTATTTTTGCTGTGGTCATAGCAAGAAGTAGTTACTTCATTTCTCCTGGTTTATGACTGATGAGGCAGGCTGCCGAAAAGGGGGAGGGGGGTCATTTGGTGGGCCAAAATACCTACTTTTTGAGCTGACAAGCATGTCTTAAAGTATTATTTAAGAAGTTGTATAATGTACTAGAAACCATCTATTCATTTAGTTGGGCCACTTGGATATAGTTTATGAAGAATGGGGGGATTGACTCTCTCTCTCTCTCTCTCTCTCTCTCTCTCTCTCTCTCACACACACACACACACACACACACACACACACACACACACACACACTACAGCTAAAGTATGTACATATACCATCCCACCATCCTTTCATAGAAGGGATCATGGGAAATTGGGTTTATGCATATACCAGTGTAAGTAATATTATGTCATCACAGTGCAACTGGGCTCATATGAGACCATCTCACCCTCCACATCTACTGTTTCCAAGTAGCCAACCCAAATGCCCCATTAGCACATCATTTAATAATATTTAGCTGGAAAAGTTTGGTAGCTATTGGACTAGAAAATGGATCAACAGATTAATTAAAAATCATAAAAAACTACAGAACTGGCTCCCTGGGTGTCATATAGTAACAGCCTATTTGAAGACCTCAAACCAGAAAGAGAAGGCATTCCCATTAACCAATTTATAATACAGTTTCAGAATGTCTTTATTTGGAATTAGCCATACCAGAGCTCTTGGTCACTTCAGATGGCTAAAATACTCAGCTGGTGAGGGATTTGTCATATATCCCAACATACTAAGAATTGTTCTTGAAAACGAAATACCACAAAAAGCACACAATCAAAGGACACTGTGTTCGTCAGTTCTGACCCTGTGCCCACAACAATTGCACACGTTTTGTACAAGTGGGTGAGAGATATACCATATGGGGATACATACAGAATGCAAATTCCTTAGGGCTACCTACAAACAGATGGTCAGGATCCAGCCAAACAAAAGCACTTTAAGTTCCGTTGATTTCAGTGGGGAGAGTTAAGTATGTGCTTAACTTTCTCCTGCTTTTATTAATTTAATTAAATTAAATTAGTTTAACTGACTTGATAATTCCCAATGTTTACAAGTCAGCTCTTGGTGCTGAATAAATTGGCCAACCCTTCACTATGCCATTTGCAAATCAACATGAAAAGTGTTTAGGGAATGAGGGGAATTCCTAAATGAGTTTTTTTTTCCCATTTCTAAAAAAACAACTTTGTTAGTATAAATTGAATGAGATAAGAGACTGGTGGCTTTTTGTATTTGAACTTTTCTTAGCTTTTTCCCAAATACTGCAGTCATGATCCTGTGGCTTTCATTGGGCAAGAGTAGCCAATACATACAAGGGCTTTCTATTCTCTTCTACTAGGAGGGAAACCATTGGTGTGGACAATAGAGGTTCTGCTGTGTGTATCTGGAATTGTTTCGCTCTTGCATATACGCAGGGTTGTGGGTTGCGCCATCCATATTTATGGATGTTTCATAAACTACTTAGTTCTCGGAAGGGTTATTTACACATTTGCCCAAATGAACTTCACAGTGTCACAGTTCGTATTAGCATCTGCTTCTTAATAAACCATAATAAATGGGAAGAGAATTTTCAAATTAAATTGGTTGTATAAAAGCAACTAAAAAACAACACTCACACATCAGTTTTTGAAGAATATGTATATCAAATGACAGGGCGCACAATGTAACCATTATTATTTATGGGTTACTAAATAATTAGCAGCCTTCACTATAACCATCCCTGCTGTGCAATCAACTGTCACAGAACTCCAAGGAAATTGGATTGTGCGGAATGTGATCCTTGTCCCCCCCCCCACACACACACAGTCCTTTGCTTTTTTTCTTCTTAAGAATAGGCAGAAAATCAAAGTATGCAGGAAGCAACTCATGGTAAACACATTCAGGCACAGCATACCACTGGAGACCATCACTATCATGTCCTGCTTGAGGATGGCCCTTGGTCTGATCCAGAAAGACAATTGAATGGCATCATAATGTGTTTCCTCATATGCAGGTACTAAAACAAGACGCTTGTATTGATGGTTGACTGCTTTTCAGGGAAGGAATTGATTTAATCACCCCGCCAGCCAAATTTAATACTGTGGTAACCCTTTCGGAGATCTCCTTGTTTGTTTTTCGCAGTAGGATGATACACTTCCAATTTGTATGGCTTTTCTTTGGTTGTGGCTCCAGCACAGGAAGGTACCCTTTTCGTCAGCTTTATTAATGTCAGGGTTATCTTTCTAACATACCATTTTATTCTCAACTGGTACATTCTTATGCCTCAATACATTTCAGTACTATTCGGACTTTCCGATTAATAAATCCATCCTAGCATCTGTATATAAGCAATGTGTATTTTGAGCCAGATTCATTCATAGGCAGGAGAATTGCCTTCACAAAAGAAAGTGTGGAGGTGTTTTTGTGTGTTTTTAGGGCTACTGTTAAAAGTAGCTCGCCATCAGACAAAAATTCCATTAGGAATGTAGAAATGATGCCGATGCATCTCTTCTCCGGTTATCTGTTTGTTAAAACAGAACGGGGGTGGGTGGGCTTTCTTTCTTCTCTGCTTCACTGCAGTTACAGTTACACTGTTGGGAAAGAGAATTAAAAAGCAGAGCTTACCACACTTGTAAGAATAGTGCAGGTAGAACTGGATGTATGTTCCAAGGGAAAACGTTGGAATTTTCGGAAACATCCCCTTTTTGAATACGTTCTTCTGTTTATAAATTATAACATTTTAATTGTAAGAACAAAAAAAACCCCACCCTTTTTAGTAAAATGATAACACTTTCAAGCAATTGGGTCCTGCCCTTGAAGCTATAATCCACTCAAACAAATATGGAGCTCCATAGAGTGTATCAAGGTAGATGGAATCTGACAGTTTTCACAGAATACCAGCCAGGCTGGGCTCCCTTTCGCTGAGTACAATCCAGCCGAAATTAACCACACTAAGCCCTGTTGATTCTAGTAGGAGAATTACAGTGACACTTACCTGCCTCCAGGAGAAATCAAAGTGAACAGAAACATGCTCACATAGCCAAGCTTCTGGTACAGACGGGGCAATGTGATGGGTGTTCTTTGCAGTACATCTGTTCACACTTAGGCCGAATTCATCCACTCCTTCTCCCTTCATATGCTTGATAGAGGAGGGCATATGTGCTGCCCCCGTGTACAATTGACACACTGCCAGGCGAGTGTGTGAACTAGCCCTTTGCCGGCACACACACACATGATTTCTTGGGCAACCTCCCACTTTAGATAATGTTATTTTGTGGGCAAACTGAAAACATCCACCCTAACCTGGATCCATCGTATTCTGGTCATAATGCAATGCAGCAATATGATTCTCTCAGACCATCACTTTCTTAATTCATTTATTTGAAAAGATAAAACTACCAAGCACTTTGAAAACAGCCCATTGCAATATCAGTACATGCGAGGAATTAAAATGCAGTATTTCCTACACTTCACCTTGTTGATTATGTTTACTTGGATTAAATAATCTATTCTGGCTAATGTTGAGTAATTTCTGGTGCCAGAGATACCATATTGATATTAGCATTTGGGAAGCACTACGTGACCAAATTTAACCATGATTAATATGGGGGAAGTTCTCGTCAATCATACCTTTCCAGAGCTGTATTGAAGCAATACACCATTCAGTGCAAATGTATTTTTGTACAAGGGTGTCTTTGATAACAGATAAATTGTTTGATAAAAAAAAAAGAATCTCTGATTTTCTTGGAAATAGGTACATCACAGCAAACGTTAGTGTCTAATTTTTAAAAACTGATTTGTTTGGCCTTTTTTTGTTTTCAAAAAGAAAATGCTGTACGCCCTGTTTTCTATGTTATTCTAAGCATAAGCAGCAATCAGTATTCTTCTGTCCCCATGAACACATCTACACAAGTGCATATAGCTCATTGTGTGCATGTGTGTGATCTGAATTAAGATTTAATAATGCTTTCAAGAATTTAAAAAAAAAGTTGGAAATAGCTTTTCCATAGGCTAAAATAATTTTACCTTATTAGGAAACCAGCTTGTATTACTGTATTATGCCTTTGCCTGTGTTTTATAGATGAAGATGTATAAACTTAAAACTGCTATATTTTCACAGTTTCATTAAAAATAAATAAATCAGTAACCGTGCAATGTGTACTCAACAAGTCATGGCCATTGGTACTTCTAAAGATGCTGACATCAAACTGACCACAGTACCAACACAGGTTTTTTTTTTTAGTATGAACCTCAATTATATGGATACTGCATCTTTACAAAAAAATAAAAACAAAATAGAACTGAAGGTATTTTACTGTACTTGTAACAGTTTCAATATTCTGTAATATATTATGTGATAGTGAAGAAGTATTTTCAAGCTCACAGTTTTTCACAGGATGTAAATAATTGAAATGAAGGATGTTTTTGAAACAAGCTTTTAGTTGTCATCACCAAAAATGTACTCAGAAAATGCATTGTAAAAACTTTGTAACACAGTTAACAGTTTTTAAAAGTGGGAAAGAATGTTCCAGTTTGTCAAAAGCATGCTCTTGATGTATCTTGTACCCTGGCTATTTGGCTTCGTGTTACTGGAAATTGTGTCAATGGACAATAGAATTACCTTTAATTCCTGCAAGCTGGGGGGAAAAAGGGACCTTTCATCTTTCTCAGACAGCAGCTGAGCCATGCATGCTGCTGTGGCAAACCACTTTTGAAACTGAAGTGTGTTTAGCAATCTGTGATGTGGCTTGAAGGGTTGAGGTAGGGTGACCATATGAAAAGGAGGACAGGGCTCCTGTATCTTTAAAAGGAATTTCAGGTGGTGTCATCTGTATATATGGAGAACCTGGTGAAATTCCCTCTTCATCACCACAGTTAAAGCTGCAGGAGCTATACTAGAGTGACCAGATTTAAAAGAGGGCAGGGCACCTGCAGCTTTAACTGTGGTGATGAAGAGAGAATTTCACCAGGTTCTCCATATGTACAAATGACACCTGCTGAAATTTCCTTTTCAATACAACTATTAAAGATACAGGAGCCCTGTCCTCCTTTTCATATGGTCACCCTAGTTGAGGTGATCTGCTATTGAAAGAAATGAAGTCAAATACCCACTGTGCAAGGTGTACTTAATGTAATCCTTTGGATCTTGGCTCTCATCTGCAGGATTTTATGATTATTTTTACCTAGTTAACCTTTTCAGCTTCTACAACAAAGAGTCCTGTGATACCTTAAAGACTAACGAATTAGCATAATTTTTCATGGACTAGACTCTACTTCATCAGTTGCCTGAAGTGTTATCCGGAGGTGGCAGATATATAAATACAAGCATTGTTTGGGCAGGTGGGAGATTGTAAATTGTGACATCAGAGGGAAATTAAATTCCAAAAGTACAAACAATGAGAGAAGTTAAAGCTTGAACATATGTAGAGTCATTTCAGTGTCTATTGTTAATTATTTTTAAAAATCCTGGCTATGGTAAGTTAATTAACAGGTGTAATCAGATAAAAACCTATTATCCTGATTCAAGCCACAGGTGATAGAATTGAACTTCTTAATGAAGTGTAAATCAGACATTTCATGCTGGAATCTGCCTTTGTTGAATTATCGCCGTTTTGAGGTTAGCAGCACAAGGAGGTTGAAAAGTTCTCACACTGGCCATTTCTCCTGGCAGATTCGTGCCCATTTATTATTTTCTGTAGACACTGCAGAGACTGGTATTTATCTACAGATGTTAATTAACTTAAAAATGCCAGGATGTCTGTGTTATCATCAACAGTGGACACTATAATGATGGTACATACATTTAAGCTTTAACTTGATTTTTAATTATTACTGTCTATATATTTTTGCAATTCATTTCCCTCTGACCCCAGTGCTTACAACACAAACACACACAAACGTGCAGACATGCACACACCCGTAGCCAACTCTGGATAACAGTTCATGCATCTGATGAAGTGGAAACAAAAGCTTATGCTAGGGTGACCATATGAAAAGGAGGACAGGGCTCCATATCTTTAATTGTTGTATTGAAAAGGGAATTTCAGCAGGTTTCATGTGTATGCCTGCAGCACCTGGTGAAATTCCCTCTTAATCACAACAGTTAAAGCTGCAGGAGCCCTGCCTTCTTTTGTATCTGGTCAGGTGCTGCATGCATACATACAAATGACATCTGCTGAAATTCCCTTTTCTCTGCAACTGTTAAAGATACAGGAGCCCTGTCCTCCTTTTCATAGGGTCACCCTAGCTTATGCCATAATGGATTTATTAGTCTTTAAACTACTGCAAGACTCTTTGTTGTTTCTGCTGCAACAGACTATACCCCTCTAGAAACTTTTCAGCTCCAATAAGTGTTGGCTGTTTTGTAGGGAAAAGAAATAGCTCTATGCTAATGAATGCTGATGGAGGGCAAATAAGTCACTTCACATCTTACTGCTTCCACTTAACTGGAGTAAGAACACCAATTCATTAACATACTGGCAAAATTAGGTACTGTATTCAATTGGTGGCATGGGTGTCTTTATCCCAGTGACACCCGCTGGGAATCCAATGCATATGGCAGTTTCCTAGGGTACATAACCTGGCCAAAAAAGGTGAAACTCCGCCTGGTCGTTATATGCTATAAATAGGGTGACCATATGAAAAGGAGCTTCAGCTATGGGGCAGAAGGCAGGGCTCCTGCAGCTTTAACTGTTGTGATGAAGAGGGAATTTCACCAGGTGCTGCAGGCATACAAATAAAACCTGCTGGAATTCCCTTTTCAATACAACAGTTAAAGATACAGGAGCCCTGTCCTCCTTTTCATATGGTTGCCCTACTATAAAGGAATGTGCTTTTTTCCAACACAGAAATCAGAAGTAGTAATGTGTGAAGCAGCCTCAAGTACCAACTAGAGCAAGACCTGTTGCACACTATGATTTGTTGTGAGCTATGGGCCACAGATTTGGATCAGCTAATGGCGTGTGTGTGCGTGCGCGCGTGTGTGTGTGACTCAGAGGTGCAAGGGGGTATTATTTTTGTTGTTTAATACGGTAGCTGTAGGCTTTTCATTAATTGTTATTCTTCTGGTGTTCCTCCTGTAACCATTCAGCAGAATGCTTCTGCACAACTAAAAGAGGTAATCATTTTTACCCAATTCCAGCAGAATTTAACCTTGTAGATATATTTGTAGATCAAAAAGATACTGCGCCGGTTCATGCACTTAACAAGGATTGTTTGTGTGAGATGGAGTGAGCGCCTCCTCCTGCCATCATTTAAATAAAGATAAAATATAATGCAAGTGCTCTATGTATAGGCCCAGAATGCATGATTCTTCCCCCTGAAAGAAAGGGGATGGAGAGAGAAGGAAGGAGAAAAGGCACATAAAGCATCTTCAACTTGCATGCTGTCCTACAAGTGGTGTATTCTGTGCTGGGGGCCAGCTCCTTTACCTGGGAAAGAAGGTCCTCAGCAGGTGAGTGCATGAATTGGCCTGTGGTAATAATACAACGATTATCAGATATTTTCTACAAGAATAGCTACAAATAAATCTACATAAGGTAAACAATTTGAAAAGTGCCTGTCTATGAACATTAGAGCAGATGGGGATGTTCCCTATACTTTTTACATAGCAATAAACTGCAGTTGAATTGACGTACGATTCTGTTTTCAGGGGGGAGGGGGAGTTTACACTGGGTTCACGTGAATGCAACACAGCAAATCACAAAGTGCCATTTGTCTACTCTCTTCTGTGTTACAGTTTTACCTATTCTGCACTATGGATGGGATTTCCATATGCCTAGAAGAATAAAACGAATTTAGAAAAGATAGCATCAGATCATTCTAAATTGTGGATGTTTAAATATTTCTGTTCCTCTCCCCACCCCTCCTAATTGGTCAGTATTTTCTAGAGTGTTGTCTAATAAAGTAATCAAAAACTATCCATGAGAATGAATGTAGTCATTTTAGAAAACCATTAGCATGTATTCTGTTAATGGAAATAATTGCTAAAATGAAGCCCATAAAAAGAACCATGTAATCACACGTCCAGCACATATTTTACAATACATTGACAGTTTATGTATAATCAAATTCTCCTTACTACTCAGTAGGATGATATAGCTGATCTGAGCCACTACAGGGTGACCACTCACTTTTGGGTGGGATGGTCATTTTCCTGGGCTCTTTTGATCACAGACTTATGAGAGTTACAGTGCAACCCTACACATGCTGACTCAGAAGTAAGCCCAGATAATTTCAATTGAGCTTACTCCCAGGTGACCAGGGATAGGCTTGCAATGTCACTCTTTTAATCAGTTGAGCAATAGCTTTTTTCTTCTTCTAGCATTGTCAAAATACTATCGAATGGCAAGAAATGTTGCAGTGAGTGGGTTGACAGGGCTGCTCACTTTTTAAGGAAAAAATGGGTTTTGTCTTGGGCAAGCAACAAGGCAATATTAAATGATATCTAGGAAATTTTGAGAGCTGTTTAAATAATTGTCAACAACTCTTGTCAACAACTCTTAACTTTTTATATTAAAAAAAAACAATCTTACAACACATGATAAATGCTCCTTTCTTGAATATATTTGACTCATATTGTGTAATTTCGCTGGCATATGTACGGTGCAAGGTATTTCATTATCATCCCATAACTCATTTTAGCCTTGGATTAGTTTGTCTTAACAAGGGTTAAACAGAGACAGAGAGTAAGTAGATAAACACAAAGAGTCAGAATAATTTGTGGCTCTTGATTAGGGTGACCATATGAAAAGGAGGACAGGGCTCCTGTATCTTTAACAGTAATGTAGGAAAGGGAATTTCAGCAGGTGTCAATTGAAGTGGGTGAACTTCCCTCTTCATCACAACAGTTCAAGCTACACTAGCTATAGTAGAGTGGCCAGATACAAAAGAGGGCAGGGCTTCTGCAGCTTTAACTGTTGTGATGAAGAGGGAATTTCAGCCTCTTCAATTGACACCTGCTGAAATTCCCTTTTCTACATTACTGTTAGATACAGGAGCCCTGTCCTCCTTTTCATATGGTCACCCTACTCTTGATTTACTCAGTTTCCTCTTGATATGCAATAGCATTGCCATGTTCATGGAGTACCAGCAGTGGGTACAATTTAGAAGTATTGGTGTCCCATTCCACAGGAAGTTCTCCTGCAGAAACATCATTGAATGGGGTGGGGGAGCAACGCTTGTGGCAACAGCACCAACAAACAAATGTGCAAAGTTGTATGAATGTAAACCCTTACATTCCTTGCTAATAGGCCTAAATTAACAATCTCTGGTCTACTCAGATTTGTGAACAAATCTACAAACTGGTACGTTGTAGACCCATCAAACTGAATGCAGCCAACAGGCTATGCATGATGGTGTACTAGAGATTCCATAAAATGTCTGGTTTTGCTGCCTGCATGAAACATCAAAAATGGATGTGGATGTTGAACAGAGCCTTCATGGCATAGCTGGGTGAACTCTATTCAGCTTGGTGGGTCAGAAGTTGTACGAGCCTGCTGTAGGTCACTAAGTATAATTTAATTGTTCTTTTGCTACTCTTAATTATTTTAAATCCCCTTAAGTCTTCTTTGCTGTACCTGTCCTCTTCCTACAAAGAGGAGGGGAGGCAAATGGTATTAGGTGTGGAAACAGAAATATATCTAACAAATCATTCAAATGCCGGGCAATATGTGTTGGTTGATTCTTGTTTAAGGCGAGACAAATGTAAACTGATGGTTTGAGAATTGAAAAGAGGACTGGTGGATAAATAAAGTCAGATCCTCATGAACGGATATGTCATCCATGCCTTCTACACTTTAAGACAGAAACTTCATTACAGTGTGTTGCTCTAGTGCAGCATTCAGTTCTCTCCTAGTATATGCAACAAACATTAGCCAGTGACCCAAATACATCCCCAAACACCCAAATGTATTAAGTACGCCAGTGCTAGCAAGCAAAAACGTAGCTCCTTCCATCTTTCTTCATTGCGTCTCAAATGGTTTTAAGTGCAAACATATTTCTTTCTCTTTCTTTTTTTAAAAAAAGGACAGTTAATTTCCCAATAGTTTCCTTCCTGTGCATTTATATGCTACATAGCAGTTAAGCAACACCTATGTTATAAGTTTATTAATGATTATGTATGTGTCGTTCTTGTATTTATGTATAGTGTATGTATTGTAAATATATTCAGAGCTTTTCCTCTTCTTTACTGTAAAACGGTGATCTTTTCTTTGTTTGTTTTTGTTTACCCAATTATCATTGTAACGGGAGTCCCCCTAAAGAAAACCCATCAGAGGACAATTACTTCATGAACAAGTGTTAACGTTTTTAATGGTGTCTCAGACATAATTCTGTTGGTGCATTGCTTTTATGTATTCAACTTTCCTATGAATTGAGCTGTGAATTGAAATAGAGTTTAAACCTTTAAATGTATGCATTGGTATAAATATCTGAATGGAGGCATGAAGGATAAATAAAGCATTTTGTATTGAACGACCCCCTCCCTTATTTATTCCTGTGGACTGCTTGGAACTTTCTAAAAACAAAATAAGTTTCTTAACAAAATGTTCGTATAGACGGATTTTAGAAAAATAGATGTTCTTTCTCTGCCACCGCCACCTCCTCCTAAGAAAAAAACAGGTGCGTAGTTTTGGATTTTGCTGATGGTGAAGAATTGCTATCATGGTTATGAAAAAAATTAAGTTCTGATCAGGTAGGGTGACCATATGAAAAGGAGAACAGGGCTTCTGTATCTTTAACAGTTGTATTGAAAAAGAAATTTCAGCAGGTGTCATTTGTATATATGGAGAACCTGGGGAAATTCCCTCTTCATCACAACAGTTAAAGCTGCAGGTGCCCTGCCCTCTTTTAAATCTGGTCACTCTAGTATAGCTCCTGCAGCTTTAACTGCTGTGATGAAGAGGGAATTTCATCAGGTTCTCCATATATACAAATGACACCTACTGAAATTCCCTTTTCTATGCAACTGTTAAAGATACAGGAGCCCTGTCCTCCTTTTCATATGTCACCCGATATCAGGCCCAATATTAGCACCTGGCATTCTCAGAAATCCCAGCACCCTAGCAGGCCACCAACACTGAGGCCTGGACCGGGTATCCCCACCTATGGGTCACCATTTAAAATTCACCACAATGTTCCAGATATAACATTGCTCCA
This sequence comes from Elgaria multicarinata webbii, assembly GCF_023053635.1. Taxonomy (NCBI): domain Eukaryota; kingdom Metazoa; phylum Chordata; class Lepidosauria; order Squamata; family Anguidae; genus Elgaria; species Elgaria multicarinata. The sequence goes on along the minus strand of NC_086175.1, from coordinate 20,600,684 downwards.
AGGCATTCTGTAAAGTTTAATGGGCTGCCTCTACTGAGTAGGGTGACCATATGGAAAGGAGGACAGGGCTCCTGTATCTTTAACAGTTGTATTGAAAGGGGAATTTCAGCAGGTGTTATTTGTATGCATGCAGCAGCTGGTGGAATTCCCTCTTCATCACAACAGTTAAAGCCGCAGGAGCTATGCTAGAGTGATCAGAAACAAAAGAGGGCAGGGCTCCTGCAACTTTAACTGTTGCGATGAAGAGGGAATTTCACCCGGTGCTGCATGTGTACAAATGACACCTGCTGAAATTCCCCTTGCAATAGAACTATTAAATATACAGGGGCCCTGTCCTTCTTTCCATATGGTCACCTACTACTGAGGCCCATGTATTTTAACTTGTCCTGGTGTCGCAGAGCAATGTTGCATCAGGGACACTGGAAAATGTTAAATGGTGGCTTAGAGCCACCCACCACTGCCACCAGATCAGCTGGAAGCCCACTGAGATAGGAAGCCCCACCCACCCCAAAGGCACTTTGTTGATGGGCTCTTCAAACTTGGAACCAGACCTGGTTCGGATGTTCTGAATCAAAGGGATCCTATGGGGGTGGGGTGGGTTTATAAATAAATTGCTATGATACTTCTCAGAAGCAACCAGGCCACAGTTTTCCAAAACTAAATATTACCAGCTGAGAACTGGTGTTTTCAACAGCTTAGGTCTGGATTAACATAACGTCTTCAGGTGTTGGTCTGCACCACTCCAGTATTTACTTAAGGTCATGCATAATACAGCATATTATACTTACATATTCACTTCCTGAATGGGAAACTGATTTGCATTTGGGTAGGAGGCATCTAATATTAAATAAAATTAATAAAAGTATTTTAATCTAAAAATAACATTATTATTATTATTATTATTATTATTATTATTATTATTATTTAAAAATAACAATAATGTGGACTCCATTTGGACAACTTTGAGGATTTCTCTCTACATTGTTTGTATTTACTTATTTAAACAATATTTTTAGGCTGCCTTTAAGGCAGAATAATATAGATATTTTCACACAACAATTTCTACATTGGGAGCCTTGGATCTTCATGTGGAAGTGATAGACTCGGATTAAGGAGGTGCAAGTAGTTGGTAAAGGAAGGAGTTACACAGCTTCCACCCTAAGACCACTTCTCCTTCCCAGCATTTACCAACTGTATTTACTTTCTTCACTGGTCTCCCAGAGGGGAAGAGAAACTTGTTTTCCTTCCTTTCTCTCAGGCAGGAGGAAGAGGACGTCAAACATTTTCTGACCTTCTTTAGTCATCTATGAAAGTCAAATGGTGAGCTTTATATATTTCAGTTGCAGGCAACCTGCATACGCTGGTCACTTCCATGTGCTTGCGTTGTTGCGCTATGTCGCCTTGTCTGCCTTTTTTACCCATGCTGGCTTGTGCTTCCTGGTATCACCACTGTACTGGTGAAATCTCTTTTCACCCTGCCCCTTCTCCTCCCCGCTCCAGCTCATTGGTTCTTCTGGTAGATGGTCCTTGGGATGGACGTGGCGCCTTCCCCCCAAAGCCCTGATTTTGTTGTCTACCGTTTTGACAATTTAGCATTTGATTGCTTAAGCGCCATTGCTCCCTTCTGTGTGGGGTGTTTGGGCGCCTTCTCTCCCTCCCCCTTCATGGCTGAACAGTTGAGTTTCTTTGATCTCTGTTGTGTGTCTATGTGTATGTGCTTTGTTAAAAGAGTGTCTGCTCAGAGAGAAAAAGGGGGAAATCGCAACCCACTGCTACCTTTCAATGCAGGAAACCTAGACATGCCTACTCAGCAGTAAGACCCATAGAGTTGAATCGGACAGTCTGCTGGGCATGTCCTTACAGGATGGTGGCCTCACTCACCTTTCTCTTTCTCTCCCCTCCCCCCCCCCCCCGGATCACTGCAACTTGTGCTTTTCTTCCTTAGTTAGTCAACCACTCAACCTCTTCTTGGTTGAGCGGTTGTACAGACTGGAGGAGAACCGCCCCGCCCTCCTCTTTCATCAGCAAGACCGCCCTTCAACGTAGACGCCCCCAAAAAGGGAGGTTCTGTGATATAGCATGAGGGACAGAAGTGCAGTTTTATCTCACGTGGAGGGGAAAAAACAGACTTTCCCCGTTCTCAAATATCATGGAAAATGGAGGGGAATAAGCAAGATGACTGCAGGACAGGCACGACGTCCTGTGAGTACCACACTGCAAAACAGCAGACAAGGTAAGACAAAAGTGCAATAAAACGCTGGTGTGATGGAGCTCCGTGTCTTTAGCTTCCAGTCATTTCCAAATCTATGCTTAGAGAAGTTCAGGGTGGCAGTGCTGGAGAATCCCTGTCTTAGATCTATGGCAGGATGGAATTAACGCTGTTTCTTCATCTCCGTTTACTTGAGTGGCATACAAGATTCGTGAAAACACATCTTCCTGTAGGAATTTGCCTCTCCCCGAATGAATGGGGGAACTGTAGCCTCTGTGGTGCCTTTTTTTCTGATTTGGAAAAAAATATATCATCATACTCTTCCGAAGATTGATCACATTTAACTGATTTGATGCTTTCCAGCTGACACCTGACAGCTAAACCTGGCGCCTGTCTCAATACTGCTGACCACTAGACTCTTAGCGCCTCAGGCTACTATAGTCTGTTTGTGTAAGGAAGTAAAAGTGGTGGAGCATTCTTTCATGCCTTACTTATTTCCCCCAGATTCCAATGCATTCCACGTGGATTCCTGTTTTGCAGGTAAGCTTCACAAAGAAGAGGTGATGAATGAACCATAAGCCAGCAATCATCATCATCATCATCATCATCATCATCATCATCATCATCTCTCAGTGAAGAAAGTGGTGATTTTCTCCTACTTCACTTCCTTTTGTGAATCTACCAGTGCTGACCCAAGACATTTTGCTACCTGAAGTACAGCAACAAATGACACCCCTGCCCTTGTCAAGGTGCATAGTACCCAAGGCCAGCCAATTTATTTCGGCACCTGAGGTAGAAAACCCCACGAAGCACCTCTCCACCTCCCTGGCAGTAAAAATGCAACAGTAATAAATTAAATAACGAACACTTTCATGACACCTCCAATCAGCTGCCTGGCAAGAAGGATACAGCAACCATACATTAAATTACAGGCGTCTGCCCTTTCATGGCACCCAAAATCAGTTGCCTGAGATGTCCGCCTCTGCGTAACTATCCAGCCATTGTCTACCTGTAATTAAATTTCTCCAGCCCAGGATATACTGTACATAATCAGTGCACCTTAGGCAAAAGATAGGTCTTGCTTCACAGAGTTTACAATCTAGATTTTGTGAGAGGAGAGACAGCATAGAGAGAAGAAAAGAAACCTGATCTAGGAATCTTCTCCAGAATACTGGAAAGAATGATAGTTAACATCCTATCCTCAGATTCCATCTCGGTGTGTCAGAGATAAATTCTTCGCATAACAGAGTAAAGGCCAAAACAAACAATACTTGAAATGTGCGTATAGCAGTTATGTCTTTTCTATTTTTATTCTAGAGGGCCTTGATCCAGATTAGGACACTTGGAGGGGTAGAGGGCTTTTAAGTTCCAGATCAGGTCCCCACACCTAACCTAAAGTAAAAAATAATAATCAGAAAACAATCATCGCTGCAAGACACACATTTCAAGTAATGATTGTTTTGACCCTGACTTGATGTGTAGTGTGGAAAACAGAATATTCTGGAAACAGCTGAGACGTGAGTGCCAACCATTTTTTTTAATTGTCTTCTTGATGATCCCATACTCCTTAATCTGTTTAAATCACCCTATTGTGATTACAAAATGGATTTTTAATGTGGGCACCTAATTCAATGGCTTACTATTGATGACCTGCAGTCTAACGCATTAACCACATCCATTAAAAACAGTGCTATCATGTGATGTGAATGCTCTTTCTGTGGATTGCATCTATGATGGCTCTTTCCCACAAGTAAGCCATCATTTGGGCAAGTGATGGATTTGAATGGTTGAGGAAGCCCATTATTTACTTTTTGCACTTAGACCCTGCTCTTCCTCCAAGGAACTCAAAGCAGCTTACATATGGCCCCCGGAGTATCCCGTCAACCAGCTTACAGGACCAGACAGGGATTCATAGTTCCAGCACTAAAACAGTGTCACGTTTCTTCAGTCCGTTTTCTGAGCCATTCAATGAATGTTCACGGGAGCCTTTGGTCTGTGTCAGCAAGGGTGATTCAGAAACAGAGGCCATTTCTACACCTGCCTTTCCCCCCGGGATCTTCCCAGGATCATCCTTGTGCATGCAAATGACACACAGGGGATCCCGGCAGCAGGCAGGGATGATCCCTCCATTTTCCCGGGATAACCCTTAGGTGTAGAAAGGGCCAGAGCTTGAAGTTATTCCAGGTTAACTAAACAAGGTTAAATAAAAAAAAGTAGTGGGATGTTAAGCAAGAAAAGCACAGTTTGTGGAGCAGTGCCATCCGAAATGGCTTCGAGAAGGAAGCTGGAGAGCTAATGCAATTGCATCTAGAAAGACTGAGCATATTGTTTTCAGTCACTTGATGACTGGCTGCAACATCAAGTGATGGTGACTTGAATGTGTGAAGCTCCCTGATGTCAACTTTCATCCCTGGTGTTGCCCTAGACGGAGCACTTTTCAAGGCAGTGAGCTGCCAGTCATCAAGTACTGAGTCATTAATGTGATGAGAAATGTAGTGCTACCTGTGCATGTGTGAACTAGCCCTTACTTTGAATGACTCCCCCCCCCCCCAGGGGCGAGTGCATGCTCATTTATGGATTTGTATGAATATATGCATGGCTCACATTTCCTTTTGCACAATGTGAAGACCACTCTGAGAAAGTACCACAGAGATGGCACCATGAGGGTGAGGGGTGGCAGGAATGTTCAAATGTCATTTGCATGATGTGTAAACCAGCCAGGTCTGGCCCAAGATCTGAGTCAAAGAGCAAGATGGTGCTCCCCTCCCCCCTTTCTACATACTGAATGTGACTAGAAGAGCAGTTCACTCTTCTCTGATGGGAAGAAGATCCTCTATTGTAACTGAGGGCAGAAGGAGAGATTAAGACGGGCTGATTTAGGAGATTCAGGGAGAACAGTGAGGGGCTCCTACCACCCCCAGTATATGCTGCCAGAGGCAACAGCCTCACTCTTCCTAATGGTAAGGCCAGACTTGATACCAGTCCAGGAAAATACCATCGAGATGGCTGAGGGCAGAATACATGGGTGGGGTGGGGTGAGGAATGGTCAAAACCTAACTCTGCCTAACTCTGACAACACGCCTAAAACATTGAGCGTTGTCTTGCAATGGGGTAACTCAGGCGATGTAGGTTTCCCCTCTCTTGCTTCTCCATCTGTTCATTTTTATTATTTGGGATAATTATTCCTCTAACACAAAACAGAACAACAACAAAATGCATCAAGCTTCTGCACTAGAAATCTTTGGGGGATATATATATATATATATATATATATATATATATATATATATCCCATGTTCTTAAAGCTAAGCCATATGTAGATTGTAATGAGATTCTTACTGGCTGGGCTACTAATAACTGATACAGTCCCGCGGCCCCCTTATATTGAAGATGTTCTATTGCCTTCCTGACAATAGGTTAATTGTTCCATTTCAGGCTGTTGTCTGGAGTTAATATTTTTGTTTCCCCAACAGTACTGTAAGTCCAAACGGCTTCTCTTCCCACTTAGTCTGAGCTTTCCAATGAACACCCACACAAGACACCCGCTCGACATGTTGTCTGTGTCTGGAAAGTTACGTCTTCCATTTGATTAAACAAAAGCGGAATTGTCTCATCCTTTGTGCTCATTCTGGTTTCACAAGCGCAACGTGAAGAGTCCAGAACAATGTGTATGGGGGGGGGGGGTTTGGGGGTTTGCTGTTGTTTTTAAATTAAATGGAACAGGAACAGAGCTTAGCAGTCTCCCGAGAGAAAGGGTCGGCAACTGAGAGCCTCTGATTGAATTCAGCCCACTACTTCCCACTCAAAGCTGCCAGGTGGCCAGTAAGTTAGGAAGCCATCCACCTTTTGGGTTCAACCTGGAGTCCCATCTTCTGCTTGGCTCAGCAGCACCTCCTGTTGCCAAGTGCTTGAGGTTAGCTGGGTCTGCTGCTTCCTTAGCACTGTGGATCCCTCTTTGTAGAACTGTGAAGTCTGGTGTTCTGCTGTGGTGGTGGAGGCTGCCACACAAGACATTTTGCTGCCTGCAGTGGAGGACAAGACGGGTTGCTTCCACACTGCTGCCTTCTCCTCACCACCCATCTGCCTCGCTCTGCCTGATGCTGCCATAGGCTCTCCCTATGAGTCCTCAACTCAGTTGCACTGTCAGATGTGGCTCAAATGTTTTACATGAACACTCCATACTATAAGAATATTAAACCTGGAGAGGTGTCTATATGATACCACGTTGGAAGTTGATTAGCTCAAAAGCCCACAGCGTCACTGCTGGGAGGCGAAATTGAAAAAGCTAGACAGGGCAGGAGGGAGCGCAAACTATCCAACCAGGAAAAACTGCAGCACCGGCAGCCATTTCCACCCCCTGCCTTGCGTTCCCACGCTTAGGCTCACTGGATAACCCAAACTGAAGCAGGGAGGTGTCTAAACGCTCTGAAACAACATGGTGACCTTGCAGCAAAGCTAGAAGTCTCAGGGCTCATCAACACCAAGCAGGATATTGCACTATGAAAGTGGTATAAGGCGGAAGGAGCCACACTACTGCTTTATAGCAGTATTGAAGTGCACTGACAACTGCTGGGGCCCATTGACACGTACCATGTACCGCTTTCATACCACTTTCATAGTGGAATATCCTGCTTGGTGTAGATGTGTCATGGGCCCCAAAGTTGCGAGTGCACTTCAGTACCACTATAAAGCAGTAGTGTAAATCCTGCAGTGCACTCCAATACTGCTATAAAGCAGCAGTGTGGCTCCTGCCTTTTATATACTGCTTTCATACACTGTACTCCTTTCGTCGCCAGCTGAAGACCTTTTTATTCTCTCAGTATTTTAACACTTAATTTTGACTTTAATGTAAATTTTACTGTTCTAACTCTGTATTTTAATCTTATATCAATTTTTGCTGCGTTATTTTATCCTGGTTGTGCTTTTTATACTGTATTTTGTATTTGTGTTTTTAACCTGTTGGTTGTTTTATTATGGTTTTAATTTTTGTGAACCGCCGAGAGAGCTTCGGCTATTGGGCGGTATAAAAATGTAATAAATAAATAAATAAAATACCACTTTCATAGTGGAATATCCTGGGCCGGATCTACGCTACTGCTTTAAAGCACTTTATAACAGTTATAAAGCGCTTTAACTGCTTTAAAGCGCTATAAAACTGTTATAAAGCACTTTAAAGCAGTAGTGTAGATCTGGCCCTGCTTGGTGTAAATGAGCCTTGAGTAAATCGGCATTTTGAAAATGTGCAGTTTTGTGGGGGGAAGCCCGATATGGCTGCATTGGAGGCTGCATCATATAAACAACGCAGTGCCACTGTGCAGCCACTACGAGGTTAATAGAGCTTCTAGACGCCCCCCTGGCCAGACGCAAGACTGGGATTGCTTTGGACTGGCAAAGGTGCACAGTCCAATCCATTCCCTTCATTTCTTAACAGACTATTGGCTTACGTTTACATGAAATCTGAAACACTTTCTCCCTCTTTCTTTTTTCTTCCAAATGCTGAACACAGCCTATCCTTTATTTATTATGGGCTGCCAAGAGCTTGACAACTTCACTACAGACACCAAAACCAAGTTTATGGAGCCCTTGGTGAGCTGTGTTTAACTTGGTGAGTCATGAGCAGGCCTGGTGTGTGTGTGTATGTGTGTGTGTGTGTGTGTGTGTACGTCTGTAGTGTGTGTGTGTGTGATATGTGTGTGGCAGTTGCTTATCTTTTGAGGTCATGTGGGCCAACCTTCCATAAAATGCCTTTGAAAACCCTCCTAGATACACCGTCCCCCACCACCACAACCTTAACTGATTTTTTTTTTCTTTGCACATGATGGTTTCTGTATGGTATGGAATAATAACAGAGAGAAACCCGTAATAAAGTTGAGTTTTGTAAATGTAAATAGTGAAACCCGGGCACTCGATAAGCTCTATAAATCTCCATGCGCAGGTTGCTGTTTAATCTTTATATACAGGTGCGTCCCAAGGTTATCTCCCTCGAGGGGCTTTTGTAACTTGCCATCCGCTCAGTCTTTTTATCAGCAAAAAGCATTTCCCCTTGTAACATTTATTGCTCTTTCTTTTCTTGTGAAAGCTTGGTTGCCACCGGAGTGTGCTTTGGTACGTATGTAATAAGCCATCATATTTCCATCGATCTCCTTATCAGGGAAGAGTTGCACATTACCAGTGCCAACCTAAGATATTTTGCTACCTGAAGTGGACCCCAAGTGGTGTCCTTCCCCCCCACCCCCACCCCCGCCACAACCACTCCAACCAACACTTTAAAAAATCTTGCTGCACCATTAAGAAACCCATTCCTGCCTTCAGAAGGGACCACAGCTCAGCTGTATAGCACCTGCTTTGCATGCATAAAATCTCAGGGGCCTGTCTTCATGGGGTCAAGTGGGTGCTGCAAGGCCGCCAAACCCCACAGTATTAGTGGTGTGGAGTGGCAGTGAATAATCCCCACTAGGATTATTCCTAGTGGGGATTATAGAATTCCTTATAGAATTCTATATAAGCTTCTTTTGCTGACATTCAAAGCGTGTCATGGTCTTGTGCCTTCTTATCTGCCCTCTCTCATTTCACTCTACCATCCCCCTCGTATCCTCCGTTCTTCAAATGCTATGTTGCTCTCCCGCCCAAGAGTTTCTACCCCTCTTGCCCGGCTTCGCCCGTTCTCTTTGGCTGCCCCGTTTGCTTGGAAGGCTCTTCCAGAGCATCTATGAACTACGAGTTCCATCTTAGGTTTTAAAATGTGTTTGAAAACTCATCTGTTTTCCATAGCTTTGGGTATTTTAGCCTGATTTACTGTTCTCATTGCTATGATTATTCCCTTTATTTCTGTTTTGTGTCACCCCTTCCTCCCTTCATATGTTTTAATGTGATTTTAGACTGTAAACCTCTAGGCAGGGTATTGCTGTTTTATTTATATATTCTGTACAGCACCAAAGCAAGGACAGACAGGGAAGAGCAGCACTGACCTCACTCGAGCAGGAAAAGTCAGGATAAGTCCTCAACTTTTCTGCTGCAGGTCTTTGGCTCTTTGCCCCAGGGTGGTTTTGGATCGGCGGCTGCGTCATATAACCAGTGCAGCGCAACTTCGGAGCTACCCCGGGGCAAAGACAATGTTAAGACAGCCCTGAGGTTCAATCCCTGGCATCTCCAGGTAGGACTAGGGAAGTTGGTTGGACTACTGCAACCTTCTTCTCTCTGGCCTTCCTTCTTCTCACATCAGTCCGTTGGTTTCTGTTCACCACTCTGCCGCAAAGATCATCTTCTTAGCTCGCCACTCCGACCATGTTACTCCGCTTCTGAAATCTCTTCATTGGCTTCCAATTCACTTCAGAATCCAATATAAACTTCTCCTGTTAACCTTCAAAGCTTTTCACGGTCTAGCTCCTTCCTATCTCTCCTCTCTCATCTCACACTATTGCTCGTGCTCTTCGCTCCTCTGATGCCATGTTTCTCGCCTGCCCAAGGGCCTCTACTTCCCTTGCTCGGCTTCGTCCATTTTCGTCTGCTGCCCCTTACGCCTGGAACACTCTTCCAGAACATTTGAGAACTACAAGTTCAACCACAGCTTTTAAAGCTCAACTAAAAACTTTTCTTTTTCCTAAAGCTTTTAAAACTTGATGTTGTGCAGACTTCTACTGTTACTTTCTACTGTTAGTTTTTCCCTACCCTGTGCCTGCTTACCCTACCCTGTACCTGTTTGCATTCTCTTCCCCTCCTTATTGTTTTACTATGATTTTATTAGATTGTAAGCCTATGCGGCAGGGTCTTGCTATTTACTGTTTTACTCTGTACAGCACCATGTACATTGATGGTGCTATATAAATAAATAATAATAATAATAATAATAATAATAATAATAATAATAATAAGTACTCTGCCTGGAAACCTGGAGAGCTGCTGCCAGTCATGTTAACAGTCCTGGGCTAGATGGACCAGTAGACTGACTCGATGGCTTGGTTCAGACCACACGCTAAACCACGCTGCTTAACCACAAAATGGTTAATGGAATGCATTAAGGTCAATGCATCCTGTTAACCATTTTGTGGTTAAGCAGCATGGTTTAGCGTGTGGTCTGAATGGGGCCAGTACGTAAGGCAGCTCCCTATGTTTCTATTTCCAACCATCGCCTTAATGAAGCCGCCTGAAGCAGGTTGCTTCATCCTGCCTTATGGCAAGGCTGGCCCTGCACATTACCCTGGCAGATTACATTACAATTACATTGGCAACTTGCCACGCTAACAGGAATTATTCATTTATTTTTATTTTATTTATTACATTTTTATACCGCCCAATAGCCGAAGCTCTCTGGGCGGTTCACAAAAATGCAGGAAAGGGTGTCATCTGTAGTGGAGAGTGGGTGGGTGGGTGGGTATACTTATGCCCTATTGAAATGAATGAGCACCAAGCAAGTTTACAATGGTAGTTTCAATGATATCTGCATAGAGAAAAAAACACTTCTCAGTTGCTCATACCATTACGGTTATTTCACAACAAATGCTATGATTTGCCTCCCGAGCTGCCCCCTTCCCCTTTCACTCTTGTCCTTGATGGTTTTGACTTTTTACAGTGCTCCCTCTCACTGCATATGGCATATTCTCTTTGAAAGCAAGTAAATGGAGCTCTGCTTGATGACACACAATGAGCCCCAAAGCGAGGGTTGCAAAAGCAAACACCATAAAGTGGAGCGTTGGTTGGGTTTTATGCCACCGACCAAAGAGGTTTACAGCACCAGCCGACGGCAATGTAGAAACTGGCCTGCATGAGCCTTCTCCAAGAGGCAAAGTGCATTCCGCTTTGTTTTGTTTTTTATCAACAGAACTTCTTCTGGAAACATGGCGTGAAAGAATCTGCGGGTTTCTACTTGCAGAATGGTTTCGGAATAAAAGTGGATAAGAGGCTGAAGCTCAGGCGTCTTTAAAAAACTTAACCCCTGCAATCACAAGAAAGTAACGACCACCTCCCATAAATAATTATTATTATTATTATTATTATTATTATTATTATTATTATTAATCTCATAGCCTCTACAGCAGAGATGGGCAACTTGTGGCCCTCTAGGTGTTTTGGTCTACCACTCCCACGATTCCTCACCATTGGCTATGTTGGCTAGGGCTGATGAGAGTTATAAGGGGAAACCACCTGCCCAATCCTGCTCTACAGCTGCCTTGCCTAACCTGGTGACTTCCAAATGTTTTGGACTGCAACTCCCAGCCAGCATCAGCCCACACATCTGGGGAGCACCAGGTTGGGGAAGGTTGCACCCTGCCCTCTGACCCCAGAGCAGCCTGGATGCAATCACCACTCGGCTTCTGGGGTGGAAGATGAGGAGAAGAAGCTGCCACAACCACTGCAAGGTAAATCATCATCATCATCATCATCATCATAGAGGAGGAATAAGAAAGCAGCTTTGCCCAAGGGGGCCTCAAATATAGTGGCACCTCTGACATGGCTGCCCGGTTGTACCTAGAAGCACCAAGTGCACCGAAGTATTTGACTTGGTCAGTTCAAGATTTGAGTCAGCATTCAATCATTTTTAACATTATATTCCTTGCACACAAAAAAGGGGGGGTGAAAGGGAGAGTTTTAAAATATTCATACCCTGGGGGTCAATTAACTGTGTTGGTGAATAAATTGCTCAAATATTCCTCCACCTGCATTTTAGGGTTCTTCTCATGTGAGGGATTTACATTGTACTCTGCTGACAGACCTCCCGAGTCGCGATGTAAAGTCTAATTTTTGAACTTGGGAGGCTTAGCATCAAAACTGGTTGAAAACATTTAGAAGGTCTTTGGGGGATTTTGGAATAGTTTGTTTATCCTGAGTTTGGAAGGCTGCATCCAAGAAAACCCACTTAATTCAATAACTCTTCAGTTCATATTCTCCTGTCTGAATTTGAGTCATCTTGACCTCTACTTGTGAAGTCCTCTTTTGTTGTCTACCAATCTAGCTTCAAAACCTCAAACACATTTTTCCCCACACTCAACCCAACTGTGCTAACAAATACAGTCAGATAGTTGGAACCACATACATGCCAGATCTGGGGCATGATCCAGCCAACAACTTGTATGCCTAACTACTATGCCTGCAGTTCTAGACACACTGGGTTAGATCTAGATTTAGTCCTGCTCAGAGTTGACCCATTGTAGGCAATGGGATGTAAGCTAATACTGATTAACTTAAGTCCCATTGATTTTAATAGGTCTACTCTAAGTATCATGAAATCTGGATATGACTCACTTAAAGAAGTACGTTCTATTGAACACAGGGGTGGGGGAACTTACTGGCAAATGACATCCAGCTGCCTTCCCCAACCTTGCGTCCTCCAGATGTGTTGAACTGAAACTCCCGTCTTTCCCAATGGCTGGCTAGGAATTGTGGGAGTTGTATTCCAACACATGGCAGGTTGGGGAAGGCAGATATGCAGTGCCTAGAAATGGCACTGCATCACTCACTCCGCGCAAAAGTGACCGAGGCAACCCAACGACATATTGCAAGTATGTTCAATGCCAAAGAAATCCTAAAATTCAAAGAGATACAATAACGACTAAAAGGAGTATAGCTGCGGGAATGTGGAGTATGGGAATTAACGAGGCAGACACAAGACTGGTATTTAAACAGGGCCACTTTTATTGATAGATCTGCAGAAGGAGAAAGCCTAAGTGGGCATCTTCTCAAATATGGCAACCTGTCATGGTTTAATCGGGTGAGACATTCACAGCCTGAGAGTGGTGCCAGTACGTTCGCCACCTCCCAGGCTCCCCCCTTTTGAGTTAGGGAGGCCTTCCGTGTCACTCCTCCTCGTGCCGCGAGACTCCGATTGGGTGAGGAAGGTTGGCCTCAATGGTAACCCCCAGCTGGACCACAAGACTCGTAACTGGGGAGCCTCAGGCATTACCCATTACCGCAACAGTGGCTCTGAATGCTCACTCACCCTAGCCAGCTGAAAATGCCTGCAAATGGGGCTCACAGCCATAAGTAGGTTCAGTTCCCCTCCCCTCCTCGGTGGCACCGCGAAGCTGCAAATGGTATGCATGGTTGCATAGAAAAGGGAATTTCAGGAGCTGTCATTTGTATATATGGAGAACCTGGTGAAATTCCCTCTTCATCACAACAGTTAAAGCTGCAGGAGCTATACTAGAGTGACCAGATTTAAAAGAGGGCAGGGCACCTGCAGCTTTAACTGGTGTGATGAAGAGGGAATTTCACCAGGTTCTCCATATATACAAATGACACCTGCTGAAATTCCCTCTTCAATATAACTGTTAAAGATACAGGAGCCCTGTCCTCCTTTTCATATGGTCACTCTAGTCACCATGCTGTGTGATGCTGCATTACATCGCTCCACCCGTAACACTTGGGGATGTGTGGCATTTTGGTGGAAAGCACCATGAGACTTTCTCCACAACTTCCTGCCAGCCACAGTTCCTGGAATGCCTTGGGAGTAACCTCTATCCATCAATTCAAACATCGCAAAAAGGGACGTTCTTAGACTTGTACAGGGGTGGGAAACCAGTGGCCCTTCAGCTGTTATTGGACTACAACATCCATAATCCATCACCATTGGCTATGCTGGCTGAGGATGATAGGAGTTGGGAGTCCAACAACTTATGGAGGGTCACAGGTTCTCCCACTCTTGTTTAGAGAGCCAAACTAGATGAATGAATATTTATTTTTTAAAAATGCACACTCAAAATGTGGAAGAGGGGAATGAAATCTACTTTAAACCATTTTCCCTCAGCCTGGCTCAGATATTGAAAGGGAAATGGGGCTACCATTGCTGAAGTATGGCGGAGAATTAGGGTGGGTTTTTCTTCTCTCTACCATGTGTTCATTTTGATATAAAAGTAGACCGCCCTACTCTCGTGTTGATAGATAAATTGGGAAGCACATGTTTCATACAGATGTGCACATCTAATTTGGGCCTAAAATTAAACCTTTTATGTGTAAGAGGTAAATGAGTTTTAACGGAGAAAACAAATGTGCCTCAGCTTTTGAATGTTTGGGAAACTTTACCTGAGAGACACAGATGCAGCCCAGAATCTCACAGACTTGTCAAACTGGGGCCAGATCTACACTAAGCAGGATATGACACTTAGAAAATGGTTTGAAAACTATATCTGGAGTGTGTTCTGGGCCCCAACAGTTGTCACTACTGTTATAAACTGTTTTAAAGCAGTAGTGTCGATCCTGCCTGGGATGGGGCCACGGGTTAAGTGACCTTTGTCCTTGCTTCAGAAGAAGGAAGTCTGCACCGTTGCTCAGAACCTCAGCTGTGGTCTTATACAGCCCCCCACAATGAATGGAATAGCATCCATTAGTAAATATGAAATGGAGCTCTCAGTAAATGTCAGGGCTCTTTTAATTGTGCTTTAGATAATGATTCCAGGACTGAAGTACAACCTGAAGCTATTAGTTATGAGTTAAGTAAACATTTGAAGGGCACTGTCGCCAGCTTTCTGTCCCATGTTGATGAATCTATACATAATTATAAAAGTCGACTGTGACAAAGTTACGTCGAACATTGCTTTAAGTGGGGATGCAGAAGACACAGAGAGAAAAGCATCTGAAGTCAGAAAGTAAATGTATATCTTAGTGGAGGTTTGACTTCTATATTTGGACAGGGGCACTTTGCTCTCTAGAACAGCCTTCCCCAACCTGTTATCCTCCAGATGAACATAAAAACTGCATGGCTAGAGTAAACCAAAGGTCTGTCTAGCCCCACAGTGGTCAATCAGAGTTTTAAGAGAAGTTCACAAGCAGAACAGTAGGACCCTCCTGGTTGTGTTCTCCAGCAAATGGCATTCAGAGGCATCCTGCCTCCGATATTGAAGCCATACTAGCTGGTATTGATGGGAGGTATAGTTTAACAGAACCAGAGGCACCAGCTTGGGGAAGGCTGGTTTGGCTGAGGGCTGGGCAGAAGGTAGATACTCAGACGTCTTGGACCTCAACTCCTAATAGTCAAGAATGCTGGGAGTTGATGTCCAAAACATTTGGGGAGCTATTTCCTGCTCATCCCTGCTTTGGACAGTCCTCTGAGAGGCAAAAGTGTATTTTGCTACCCAACTGTTCTCCTCACTCTATGATAAAATTTCACAGTAAGGATTTCAGAAGTTATGGAGCATGTCAGGCGATAGTTATGGCTCTCCAAACAATGTCTTGAAACATCTTACAACTTGAAAACCTGTTATTCTTTCCCCTATGAGTGAATGTGATTAAATTTGACAGTGGTGGCAGGAGGCCAGATAGGGTAGCTTTGGGGCTTGATCCAGGCTGCAGGCACCCAATGGGGCATACCTGGTATAAATCACAGCACTTCCATTTTGAGGTGATTGGGTGCTGAAAGGTAGGTATCTCAAATAGCTCCAAGCATTTCCTCATTTAATAATGTGAACCAGGAGTGGGTGACCTTTTGGTCTTGGGGAACTACACTGGCACACCCATTCACCTGACATAACACACACACACACACACACACACACACACACACACACACACACGATTGCTTGGTGGTGGTGGTGGGCCACCATACTCCAGTGATCTTTATCAGGATTGCTGGAGGAAAGAGGGCGCCCAAGGAGAGTCATCCCTGCCTGCCCTCTTTCCCAACAGAAGTGGCTGGTGGCAGTGGCAGCAGTGGTGTGTGGGAAGAATTGGGGGTGAGGTTTCCATGGTGGCCCACACTGTGGACTCCGAGGGCCACATGCAGGCTATAGTCCTCGGGTTGTCCTGCTAAACCTGCTTCAACTTCAGTCCCATGCTACAAGTGGGAATGAGAATGTCCATCTGCATCAAAAGAGTCACATCAAGCTAATTCAATGTTCCAGGATTAAGG
This sequence comes from Elgaria multicarinata webbii, assembly GCF_023053635.1. Lineage (NCBI taxonomy): Eukaryota > Metazoa > Chordata > Lepidosauria > Squamata > Anguidae > Elgaria > Elgaria multicarinata. The sequence goes on along the minus strand of NC_086175.1, from coordinate 20,584,638 downwards.
TTGCCGGCTCTCAGAGTTGACCTGAAGTTTTTGGGGTTACAGCTTTCTTCTCAAGGTCTGAAGGGGAAAACAGAAGTAACATTTCAGGGTAAGGAGGCCAGTATAAAAGGGGAGAGGCTATTTTGTGTTTGGCTTTAGAACCTCTGCTATTCACTCTATCAGCCCTGTCCCATGTCCATCAGACTCCAGCAACCAGGAATTACACACATCCAGGTGCTTCCTTGACCAACCAGGTGCCCTCCTCTGTCTTCATCAAGTACCAATAAGAGCTATCCATATCCTATCAGGTTTTCTCCCATTGACCTACACATCATGGTCCTGATCCTTCTTAACATCTCCACACACATTTATTAAATGCTATACACAATTAAAATCGCATCTAGTTTAGCCCTAACAATCAAATGGACTTAGGCCATAACCATGCATAATAAATACGTTGTGCGACATGGAGGGATTTAAGCAAAGTTCAATCCAGAAGCAATAAAAGCATATTAAATGTTGTATTCTTAACATTTCCTTTCTTCCACCTGAGCAGAAAATGGGGAAACGTTCTGACTGATGCTTTTGTTATAGATCTACCATCTCAAGCATCCAGTCAGGCAACCAGATGTTAAATATGCTGAAGCTCTTAAGAAGAGCTCCTTAAACATGCTGGTGAGTCAATGAAAATAATGGTAATACACAACTGAAGATGAAATCACCGTGGTAAGAATTAACCTGGGCGGAATGTTTATTTTGATGCTTAAAAATTGCATCACAGAAACAATAATTAATCCTTTAACTTTTTTCTTCTAGTGCCATGACCTTAGATAAATATGTCATTCTTTAATTTGAATAATATCTCTCTCTCTCTCTCTCTCTTCTCTTCTCTTAAGACACTGTGTGATAGCACAAGCTCAATATGGGAGAGATAATATTCAAGGGTTTTGACAAAGTCTGATGGGAGTGGCAGTTATACACCAGAGTAAGGGGAATAACATGAACAAACTCAAGAACAGATCCATCCCCATCACAATTTGAATGAACTTATAAATCAGGAGTAGGCAACCTTATATTTTGGACTGCAACTCCCATCAGCCCCAGGCAGCATAGCCAATTGTCATGGATTATGGGAGCCATAGTCCAAAATATCTGGAGGACACCAGGTAGCCTAGCCCTGTAATAAATCGACAAACAAAAGTTCCACTAAATATACTAAGAATATAATAAAGGGTAATGGTAACTATGATAGAATCCAACATATACACTACATAAAACTGCCTTCTCCAACTTCGTACTCTCCAGATGTTCTCTGCTACAACTCCTTTATCTCCAGCCAACATGGCCAACCCCTCTGGTGGGCACAACGTTGATGATACACAATGGGCCTGTTCAGACGACACTTTGGGCTCTGCGGTTAGCAAAACTGTGTTTCTCTGGAGTTAGCACAAACCATGCTGTTGCACACAACACTTTAAGCCACGGTTAGAACCACTAACCCTGCTGCCTATGGACCGACTGTGGTTAGTGAGTGAGCAGGGTTTAGCAAAACACAACGCACAAGACACCTTAAACTCTGCTGCTTAACCAGAAGCCTTAACCAGCAGGGTTTAAAGTGTCTTCTGAACAGGCCCAATGCATGACAAAATACAAAAAGACATAAATGTGATACTACATCACTATAACATTAGGAGATATTGCATGTAGTCGTGAATTTTTGAGCAACGTGTGAGATGCTACAAATTGGGGTGGTATCATATTTACCTCTTTTTGTATTTTCATATTCAATTTGTACACGCAGTGTTTGTGTTTTAAGAGCTTGATTCCTGCCTTATGCTGCTTTCCACAGCCCTGGTGCAGGCTGATTTGTAAAACCTCATAGCTTGTAAGAGTCTTTCTTTCACTTCTAGTCTTTACGACTAGTTTGTAGCAGGACATTTCATCAAGGGCAAATAAAGCAGTGATCACATCCATGACCGTAACACTTTCGCATGTAATTAGGTCTAAATAATATTCATGCTTAATATGAAAATGTGTTTCATTCTCTCACCTCAGACTAATACCATGTTGGGACTCTCATACCTAAGAGTTCATACTTGTGGAACGAGGGGCTGTAATAGGTATTTTCCACCTCAGGAGGCTGCCAGATTGAATCTTTCTGTTTTATTGCTGAGCTCTTTGTAATGATTTTTGTTTTAATGCCTGAAGCACGTTGGCAGTGGGGGGAAAAAACCTTCTGAAAACATTGCTGCTCTTAATGATTATTATAATTACAGATTTAATCGCTAGAGCACACTCAACTGCTTTGCACGGCACTGCTAGCATTTATTTGTTCTAGTCAGGCATACATTCCATGAAACTATTCATTTTCTTGATAATTTCTAGTAGGATTGCTACCAAATCGGGAGAGAGGAAAGCCCCGGCACTACATCTGCATATTTATCCCAATGCTGGAACATCATAGATTACACACTGGTTTGCATTGATGAGTACCAATGTTAGCGTTGCCCTGAGGAAGCCTTAAACTGAAAGTTCAAAAGGTCTTTGTTGTATCCTTACAGTTGTAGCTCATTTCCCAGCTTGTTTTACACAAATTTGTCTGTAGAGGGCTCCGGAAAGCAGTGGAAAGGAAAGGAAAAATGGAGGGAAAAGCAGAAGCAAAAGATGACAAAAGCTGTAAGAAAGAGGAAGTCAATAAAGAAACAGCTTGCTGGCGTCCAGGCCTTGACTACTGTGTCCTCCTTAGCAGGAACTCAGTAAAAAAAAAAAGTTCCACACCTCATATCGGGCTTTTGATTCTCATATGGGAAATCTCACTTTGTTTGTGTTATCTGCTTTTACCTCAGATTCGGCTTTTGTCCAGTTATTCTATTACATTCATGTTCTGTTTGTGGGCTTCCAAGGCATCTGGTTGTCCATTTTGGGAGTGGAATACTGGACAAGATAGGCGTTTGATTTAATCCAGCAAGGCTCTTCTTACGTTCTTATGCAATGTGGTGTAGTTGTTAAAACATTGGACTGGGAGTCAGGAGATCTGGGTTCAAGTCCCCAGTCGATCATGGAAGCTCATGGGCCAGTCACAAACTCTCAGCCCAACCTACCTCACAGGGTTGTTGTTGTGAGGATAAAATGGAGAGGAGGAGGTTTATGTACATTGCCTTGGGTCCCTTGGTGGAAAAAGATGGGATATAAACGTAACAAGTAAATATAAAATAACTAAATAATATAAATAATATGTCTTGTGAGATAACTGTGAGTACTGGAATACATTCTTGGAAATGGATGAGTTTGCCACAAAGCAGCACTTAACTTAACTTAGCTAGTCGGATGCAGCAAGAAGCAGATTCATCTCAAGTTGAGCTAGCTAGGTCCCATGGACAGAAGAGGGAACCCACCAGATGACGCTTTGTCCAGTCCCCGGCCCCCTCAAATCTGGAGATCACCCTGATTACAGCTACAGGAAGCGTCACTTCTCTGTGACCCAGCTCTTATGATGTGCCTTCCTCTCCGTGATGATGCCCATGCCCTGAAACATGCTGCCTTTGCACATGTTTAGCCACACCTCAGCTGGCACTTCGACAGCTGGTTAAAACCCAGTCCTTCAGGAAGGCATATTGCACTGGTTCAAGCCGACTGGGTTTGGTTTCATGCTCCGCTTATGGATGCTTTTATGGATATTTTTATGGCAGTTGTTTTAATGGCTGTTGTTAGCATTTTAAATTGCTTTATTGTTGTGATTTTACTGGTCTTTCCGTATATCACACTCCAGGATTCCAAGTGCGGCATTGACGACAAAGAACACAGTATAGAAATAAGTAACAACAGTAATAATGACGGTTAAACTGATCTAACTGATCTACGTTTACTTAGTCTCTAAAGCACCAAGGCAGTGTTGTTTATAAACACTGCTAGAACTCAGGAATTTAAAATCTTATAAAACTCAGAATTGCTGACCCACTAATGTTTTCCTCGTCTTGTTCTGATATAAGCTGGTTCATATCTCCCTTGGACAGTGCTCTCATTCATATTATATATGAGCCAGTCACTGCAATAGAAATATGCATGATGGCACGTAAAAGATGGGGTGATCACATAAATGTGGCAGTCATGGGCATGGGCTTCCATGGGGGATAGCCCACCACAAATGTGATGTTGAACGTCATCAGACCGGCACGCCTCCTTACTGGTTTCCCGCTCCTTCTGCCATTTTTTCGTAGTAAAATAGTCCAAACAAAATGCAACTCTTCTGAGTTATAATAGTGGAAGAGCAGCAGAAAGCGAGAGCGATGGTGATGTGATCCCCCCCCCATCTGATGATACTCATCATCTGTGTCGGTGGAGGGGAGGGGGTTCAGAGCTTTCTAATTTTAAGTATATGTCTTTTGAATCAGGTTCTTGCTTGTGGATCTTCTCCCACCCTTTAAGTTACATTTTGAGTAGCAGTTATCTGAACCAGTCAGGTGCTGCCTTAGAAGGAAACACAGCCAATTAGGACACCATTTATGGCCTCACCCCTTTGCCTTGAGGCCTGTCCCTCACTGGAATGTGGCCCCAGAAACCTTTCTCCAAAACGGAATTTGGCCATTGGGTTGGAAGAGATTCTGTAGTTCTCTGGTAAGAAAAGGAATGTTCAGATCATGATGGTAACCTTGGGACTAAGCCTGCAATCTTATACCCATTTAGAATCATAGAATAGCAGAGTTGGAAGGGGCCTATAAGGCCATTGAGTCCAAACCCCTTTCACTTATGTAGAAGTAAACCTTAGTGGACTGAGTAGGACTTACTTCTGAGTGGACATGTCAAGCATTGCAGTGTAAGTGATTTATATGTGGTATAAATAAACAAATAATAATAATAATAATAATAATAATAATAATAATAATAATAATTTTTTTTTACCCGTCTCTCCACTTGGATCGAGGCAGGGGACAACAGTGAATATAAAACACATAAAAACTGATTAAAAACATAGTATACATGATTAATCCACTGGATAGTCCTGCCTTTGAACCAGCCAATCTCAACAGATACATGAAAAACTGATGGCTGTATATGTATATGGGTTGGTTATCAAGGTGAGAATAAGAAGTGAAATGCCCCTTATCATGGAAGCTTTAACAAGAGGAATGCAATTCATTGCCACACCAGAGACAATTTACATATCGTAAGTAAAGATTGTTTCACCATTCTACTCGCAACGTCCCTCCAGTCAGCTCTGACCTTAAGCATCCTTGAGCTTCATGTTCTTATTATGGTGCGCTCTTGCCTATGTTAGCAAGTGCTTTGTGTGAATGAGCTGTAGATTGTTGACACTTTAAAGCACTCGCAGAACATTTTAATACGCTGAGTCTCTTAGCCTGCAGCCAGTTTCTTACAGGTAATTTTCCCATTTTTGTGCAGGCTGCTTTGAAGTGCTTCAGATGAAAGGCTCCTGTGAAGTGTTATTTGCGTTCGTGTTTGGTTACTAGGTTAAAAGAGAAACAGAGTTCAAAATGTTTGGTTGCTTTTGTAAACCTTACCTTGCTATATTTATAACCGAAGCACTGCAGCTTAAAAGAAGCACCAAAAACTAGGAAATAGTGTAGCTGCTGTTGTCATTGCAGAACTGAAAACAGAATCGCGTGGGATTAATAGTTAAGAGGACTGTCCAAGTCCCCTATTGCGACATCAGTTTGGGAAAGCCCACTGGAAGAGTAGATTTCTCCACGAATGATTATGGATATCTGGAGAGCATGTTTGCAACACATGTCAACATCTGGGCCACACATGTTCTTGTATGTGCCTCTGTTCCTGAGATTCATGACTTCTGGCTGCCACACATAGGATGTGACTGCAGAGTCAAGTATCTGAACCACCCTTTCTTTTTTTCCTTTGCTCGCCATATGCAATAGACCAAATTTAGGCAGGAGCTACACTACTGCTTTAAAAAGCTTTATCGCGGGTTTGACAACTGTTGGGGACCAGGACGCACTCCATACACAGTTTTCCAACCATTTTCAAAGTGTGATATCCTGCTTGGTGTAGATCTGGCCTTAGTCTACATCGACATTCTCTGTGATAGTCAGATAAACTGGACGTGCAAACACTCTGTGTCAGCCACAGGCCTGCTGCTACACTCCACACTGAGAGCAGAGTGCGTCCAAAGGATATGAAGATGAAACTATATGTTGGGCTTCCACCAAAGGTCATCAGTGGCCAGCTGCTATTTCTTCTTTGCCAAGCAGAGTCAAAACATGGGATTGCTTAGGGTGGCCACATACAAATCACCAAAAGCCTGATCTTCCAACACTGGAAGAAGAAATGCTCACCTCCTATAATGCAATGGATTGAGGACCTTACGATGCTTTCAACATTTGAATGGGTGGTATATAGGCACTAGGAGTGTGCGCTCTGCACCGAAAAATCGGGGGATTCGATGGAACTCCGATGGAACTCCAAACTCGCAGTGTGGTTAGGGGCATTCAAAAACTGACAGAAACCTGAGGTGTGGTTAGAAGATCTGTATCCAAAGGTTTTTCAGGCGATGTGAGGGCTTGTTCCATGTTGATAATGGACAACTAACTGAACACTTCCATATTAGGAAGATGTGGGGGTGAGGGAGGGGTAGTTTTTAGCCACAGTCTCCTCCCTGTCCCACCTCCAATTACGTTGCTCAGGGGGAGGGGTTGCAAATTATATAAACAGAAAGAGCCCATAGCACTGCTCTTTCACAATCCAGCTGAGGCTGACTGACCGCATGGAAATGGGAAAGTTCCATTAGCTTTCCCTAGCACTTTCCTGTCCTGGGACATTTGAAGCCCCTTCTGCCCATGCCCCACTGGTCCAGCGGGGCCTGCCTATGGGTGGCGGGAGCCTTGCCCACAGCACTGCCACTGCTGCCAGCCTGAGACTGACTGCTGGCTTGAAGGGGGTGCTGCCTCTTAAAATCTAACATACCTGTGACCCTCCACCACCAAAGAAAAATGATCCCAGGTGCTAGACTTGCATTTTGCAGGAGAGGGTGCTGGTGGAGCTTCAAGACCACCCACACCCAACTTCTTCTCTTGCACTTCTGAAGGATCAGCAGCAGCAGAGAAAAGGGTGTGCCTAATTTTGGGCGGGGGGCAGGGAAGGAACTAGAAGAAACACCTCTCCCTCTCCCAAGATGGCCAGAGCCAGCTTTCTTTGCTGGGTTTTCTTTTCTCTGTGTGTGACTGTCTGCTTTTATTTGCTGCTTCTTGTAGTGCCATTCCACACTCCCCGTGTGTGTGTGTGTGTGTGTGTGTGTGTGTGTGTGTGTGCGTGTGTGTTCTTGTTCCACACATGGCGATAGGGGACTTTGATTTTTGTAGGAGGTTTCTAGTTTCTGAAAGTTCTGCAAGCTCTCTTGAGAGAAGATGAAGTGCATTTGAAGTGTGTGTGTGTGTGTGTGTATGGGGTGGGAAATGATTGGAAGGGAATTTTTTTAAAAAAATACTAAAAATCAAGGGATGAAGGGATCTGCATTCAACTTGGCATGGCTGAAGCCCTACTTAAGAGCTAACAGGGTGCCATGTTTAATCTCTTTATCTTTAAAAAAGATGGTGATGTAAGCATTTTTGTTAATTAATTCCCATTGATGCTAATACAGCGGTTCTCTGAAAACGGAACGTTTTTCCGCCAGGTAATCCGACAGTGTTATTTTCTAGGGCTGGGCACCACTTTGGGCCGAACTCCTGAATCTGAATCTGCCTGAACATGAGGCAGTACTGGGTCAGCCCAAAGCGCCATGAGGTGAAGCGGATCCGATCTGAAGTGCCTCGGGGTGCCTCATGCCGATTTGGGATGGTGGTGGACAGAAAAGCCTGTGCAAGGTAATTGGACCCCTCTACCTCCCTGCTCAACCCCTGAACCCAGAGCTGCTGTCACTGCTGCCCACAGGATTTACCTTTGCTGTCCACCCTCCTCCATTAGAGTTGAAATTTAAAAGTAAGATAGGGGCTCTTAGGTTTCCATAGATCTACAGACGCAACTACAGCAGCTGTAAAGGGCCTTTTCCATAATTTGCAACTGTAGATGTATGAAAATGACAGAGCTTCCATCTTACTTTTAAATCACAGCTCTAATGGAGGAGGACAGAAGGCAAAGGTAAGCCCCACAAGCAGTGGCTCCGGGTTCAGGGGAGAGCAGGGAGGGAGGAGAAACGAGACAAGCAGGGAGTCTAATGGACTCCCAGTTGGCCTTGCAACCAGCTTTCCTGAGTGCTTGCTGTGAAGCCGTATGGCAGGTGCCCTTGAACTTGCAAGGACTGTCCCACTTTAGAAGGGGGGGAAACCTCATTTTGGATTCAGTTGTGAAGTGAGCTGGCCCAGCCCCAAAGCACCCCAAGTTGAAGTGGGGCTGTTTTGGAGGCTCTGAAACCGCCTCCAAGACATGTTAGGGGTGCTGTGCAGAGCCCTAATAATTTATTTTCTAGAAAGCTCTCTCTCTCTCTCTCTCTCTCTCTCTCTCTATATATATATATATAGAGAGAGAGAGAGAGAGAGAGAGAGAGAGAGAGAGAGAGAGAGAGAGTATTAATTAAAGCTGATACATTCAATCATGTCAATGTATTTTCTTATTCTTTTGTTTTGTTTTGCTTAGCTTTGTTGAAATATACAGAGAAATCACCCCCAAAATGGGGGAAGAGATGCATCACCAGAAAGTGGGCAAAGGAGGACACTGATTTGCATAACGTTTTCATATGCTATTACATAGGTATGGATGCAAATTTAGAAAGTATTATTACAATTTATATGGAAATAAAGTCCATCTCACCCCAGTGTGGAAAACTGTGACCAGGCGGCTTGTATAGCTGCCTGCTCCGTCTGCTGTCCCAGTGCTGATTATTGATGGGCCACAGTTCTTTTGGTTCTATATCTTCAAACCGGAATTGAACAGGCCAGCCTTTCAAACAGAGGACACCTTCAAATAGAGGATGGTCCTCCATAAAAGAGGACACCAGGCCACACAATTGCAGTTTGTTTACAAAACTTACCATGCAGTACTGTGGATTAGTGGTGCAGCTTCATAATTTTGGACTTCGAAGTGAATGATCTTATGGTGGGGATCCTCTTTAGATGGTAATGTGTATGAGTTCCCTTACTTCAAAAAATCATCAGCCAGCCCTGCTGCGTTTGGGGGTCCTCCTACTCATTTTACAGAATAGGGCCCCAAAGTCCTGTCCCGATGGCGCCATTGCTTTGGGTGTTTATTTAAAAATAAGTTCCACTGAGTTCAGTGGGGCTTACTCTCTGGTAAGTGTATAGTATATAGGATTATTGCCCTTGTTTAAGTCTTTTAAATTGAAGAGCTAGTGTGGTGTAATGGTTAGAGTGCTAGACTCAGGGGATCCAGGTTCTAGTCCTCACTCAGTCATGTGGCTCATTGCATGATTTGGGGCGATTCAATGACACTCAGCCTGACCTACCTCACAGGGTTGTTGTGAGGATAAAATGGAGAGGAGGAGGTCTGTGTAAGCCAATTTGGTTCCTTGCAAGAGTAAAAAAAGGTGAGATATAAATGTAATGAAGGAGGAGGAGGAGGAGGAGAGGAGGGACTGACCAACCGACCTTTGAGTACACTAGCCTGAAGCAAGTGTTTCCTTTCTGTTTGAATAGTTTTTAACACGAGAGAACTTCTAGGGCACAATATTATTTCATCTGACTCTGCTGTGCCCTTCTGTTCTTTCCTCACTTTGCTGGGACTGTGTAAAAAGCTTTTTAGCTTATTGCTTCTTTGTTTCCAGGATTAATTGTACATCTTTGAAAATATGCACTCTGAGGGTTTTGTTTTGGCCTGCGCTGCCACCGTTACATATCCGAGGCTGATCCTGATGTTCTATCATTTAAGTGTTTTTTTCTGCTTTTTCTTGATACATTTCCCCTAGACTTGATAGACATTATGATTGGGGTTTTTTTGGTTATAGGGACTTGCACATTTCACACAGACAGAGTACTTTGCCTCCAGTGCTAATATCCCCACAATAGCCCAAAGGCTAATATATCCTTTCTTCCTGTGTAATGTTTGGAGAACTTTGGTTTCCCTTCCCACTTAAAATCTTCTGGAAACATTGTCAATTTTACCAGAAATGAGATTTTTGTGTGTGTAATAAATCCCCTGCAGAATAATTTAATCATACTTTTGCTTGCCTGGAGTTGTGCTTTCAAAGTAGAAAGTCATTTCATTTGTTTACAGAGAAGCTTCAATGTTTTTGCATTATGATAGTACATGGAGTTATTTTCCAGGAGTACACAAACAAGTCTAAGGACAAAGGGCAATGATAGGAAATGAACTGAAAGACCAGAAATATGAAGGGAGAAAAAACTCCGCTCTGGTCCCTGTGTAACGGAGCCATGGAGACATTTCATTTAAGTGAGAGGGACTACACCAGTAGAATAGGTGGATAAGAGAGGCAAAGGTAAGCACTTTATAAGACAGGCAAAGGTAAGCACTTGATAAGTTTCCGTGATTGGGGATTAAGCGACAAAGTGTTCACATTTGGCTGGATCAGCAACACAATGTGAAAGGGCAGTCCATTATTTGTTTTTTCAAGAATGTTCTTTTGATTATTTAGGCAACAGATCTCACTAGGGCTAGGATCCTGCTTTTACCAGCTCCTCACCAAGGCCTTTGGAACCACCTGCTCCGTGAGGAAAAGAGAAACAGGCCCGTCTGCTTTGGGGGCGGAGTGGTGTTATCTGCGTAGGGTGGCCAATTATTAATAGCCAAGAAAGCGGGAATGCATCACCAAAGAAGAGGGCACCTGTTTGCATTCACATTTGCACATGCAATTTTAAACGCATAAATGCAAATTTAGGAAGTATTATCATTTATATAGAAATCGTGTTCGCCTCACCATAGCGTGCAAGACTGTGGCCAGCTGGCCTGTGTGCCTTGTATTTATTTATTATTATTTATTTATTTATTACATTTCTATACCGCCCAATAGCCGGAGCTCTCTGGGCGGTTCACAAAAATTAAAAACATTCAAAGTATAAAACAACAGTATAAAACCATAGTATAAAATACAATATAAAAGCTCAACCAGATAAAAACAGCAGCAATGCAAAATTACAAATTTAAAACACCAAGTTAAAATTTATTTGCTCAAGCTGTGGTCCAGGTGCTGCGAATGGGCAGCTTCAAGCCCGCTATTTTCTCTCCTCAGGGTTCTGTACCTTTAAAGTTGTCTTGGACTGGACAGCCCTTCAAATACAGCATGATTTCAAATAGAGGACTGTCCACCAGGGAGTAGGACACATGTACCCCCCAAGAGATAACCAGTATGGTGTAGCGATCAGAGCACTGAGCCAGGAGTCGGGAGATCCGGTTCTAGTCTCTACCCAGCCATAGAAGCTCACAGGTGACTTTGGGCATGTGACAGACTCTCAACCCAACCTACCTCACAGGGTTGTTGCTGTTGTGAGGATAAAATGTGTGTGTGTGTTGAGGATTATGTACACTGCCTTGTGTTCCTTGGAGGGGAGAAAACGGGATATAAATGCAATAAATAAAACCAAAGATGCAACCAAGAACTAGTGCCAGAGTTTGCTTTTTCCCTTCTCCATCCCAATACTTTTTCCTTTTGTGTCATGTCTTTTAGATTGTAGTACGTCTGAGGGAAAGGACTATCTTCTTATTGACCTTTGCAAGCTGCTCTGAGAGCCTGTTTCAAATGAAGAATGGGATAAAAATCCTTTAAATAAATTAATCATAAACAGTCATAGCATGGGAGGCAGTGAAATAAAGAGGCAGAAAGAGGCATATCTGGATGAAACTGATTATCTCAGTGGCTTTGCATACCATCAACCATGTCCACTGTGCTTTTTAACATCTATTTGAAACTGCTGGAAGATGTCCAGAGAGATGGAATGAGGTGTCATCAACACCCAAGTCTACCTCTCTTTTTCATCAAATGCAAGTGAGGCAGTGACCATCCTCAGCTGGTGCTTGGGCTCAGAAATGGACTGGATGAGGACCAATAACCTGAAACTCAGTTCAGAGAAGTTATGTTTGTAGGTGGTCCATCTGTCCAGTTTAGTGGTGTTCAGCCTGCTCTAAGTGTGATTGTATTCCTGTGGTAGATGCATGTTCGTAGCCTGAGAGTGCTCATAGATCCAGCTCCATCACTTGAGGCACAAAGTGCCTTTTATCAGCTTTGACTGGTATATCAGCTACAACTCTACCTGGACAGAGATAGCCCAATCACAGTTATTCTGGTATTGCTATCTCCTGCCTAGATTATTGTGATGTGTTATACGTTGGGCTATATGTTACATGTTAATACAGAACAAAGAAGCAAGGATGCTTACTGGACTGGCCAATTTGAACATATTACTCTAGTGGTTGCATCAACTAAACCAGTTGCCAGTCAATTTCCATGCCCAATTCAAAATGTTAGTGCTGACCTTTAAAGCCCTAAACATCTTAGGTTGTTTCTGTCTAAACATGCATAAGATTATTTTCCCTTGGGTTTATAACCAGATAGCACCAGTCCATTATATGCCTACTCAGACCTGTTGAATCTCGTAGGTAAGTATGTCTAGAATTGTGGTCAAGATTTTTTTATTCTCTGCCAAATTTCATCCAAATTTAAAATTGAGCCAAATTAGGAGAATCGTCTTCAGGCAAACTGACTGAGAGATTTCAAGGGAAACTAAAAGAGAAAGAGAATTCCCTGTGGTAAAAATGATCAGAGGCATGTTGATGGCATCTGTTTATTTATTTTTACACATCCTTGTTTCATGTATCACAAAAGCAGCCGAACAAAGGAAACCTTAACAAAATTAAGCACTTTCAAATCCCATGGGATACATCATACTTAATACTTACACTGAAATAAATGGAACTTTGATTGGATTTATCGCAAACTGATGAGGTTGTTTTTGTTAGATGTTGCTTTGTGACGTGGATAAGTTGATAAGGAAGGGCCAAGATTGATGCTGGGCAGAAAGTGAGTGGCACCAGAGGTTTTAGGAGTGATGTTTGTGTCAATGTGTGCGTTTCATTATTTGTGGAAATGTGCATGAAAGAATCATTTGCTTCTCTACTTAATTTGTCAGGTTTGAAAGAGTTGCAGAGCTAAGGTGAGCACTTATGAATTTCCAAAAAAGAGGAAATTCATTGAAAAAAGAGGACAGTAGCGGATGTTGATTTGCATAATATTTGCATATGCTGATTTATAGGTACATATGCACGTTTAGACATTATTATTTTAATTTTAATACAAAATACAGTGTATCACAGCACAGTGTGGAACACTGTGACCAGATGCTAACTGTGAGTGGACAACAATTCCTATGGTTCTTTATCTTTAAACTGGAACTAAACAGGCCAGGCTTTCAAAAGAGAATGATGTCAAACAGAGGACTGTCCTCGGCAAAGAAAAGAAAACCCCTATACAAAACCACTAATACCTACCCATCAAATTGTGTTTCTTGAGCAGCACTTCCTTCTGCACTCCCAACTTGCTCTGCCACATGGCAAGCCACTTCTGAAATGGGAAGGAGTTTCCAAAACAGATTAGGGCAAGGGCATCTGTTCAAACTGAAATAGACAAAGCCTGAAGTAGCTCTTTGAATGTTGACCGTTAAATAAAGCAGCATCCAAAGGACTGACACGTGAATCTTGCCCTCAATAGAACCTTTCCTACAGTAGAATCTTGTCCACCATAGAGCTATCTGCCATGTTTTACAGTGCCAAGCAGGAAACAAAACCCAGGAGGTCTTCCAGGTTCTCAGGTACAGATAGCGGATTGGGTTTGGCTTGGTGGCTCACAGGTTTGGAATGAAGTTACATCTGAAATTCCCTTTGTTTCTTGTGTTCACTCAGTTGCTATCTCTTCCCCTGTGTTTACTATATGCAGGAAGATTCATGGCTCCTTCAAAACAGACTCATGGCTGGTGTCCTTTGAGTGGAGACCCACACACACACATCTTCGATTGTAACTACTGCATATTATTCCACATTCTGGCATTCCGCCTTATTCCCCTGTACATTGCATGGAAATGAAGCCACCCAAGGTCAGAACTAGAAGTTACACAATTGAACTGTGGAAGGACTTTTCCCCCCTTCTAGCTACATCTGGTTATTGATGGCTCCACTGACAGCTGCATTGCTGGCTTTGGACACACTTCTAGGGCTATTGGGGGGTCAGACTGCTGTAGGGCTGGCTGAGCCATCTTTTTCCCTTACAGGGCGTTCTTAACGTTTTCCATCCCATTTCATTTGTGTCTAAATCATACTCTTTCACTTCACCTTTCCTTGTGGTGGCGAGTGGTTACGGGGAGCTTTTCTCAGGGATTACTAGGGGGTCGTTCTGCGTGTATACATTTCCAAGATGATGCCGAATGAGAAGTTCTGCCTAGCTCAAAGAAGCAATCATGGTGGATCCCAAGTCCGTAGAGTTCAGAAAGCATCTAGTTGTGTGCAAGACCACAGGAAGCTGCTTTATACCAAGTCATACTGGTATAAAGCATACTGACTTGTAATTGGAGGAGTCGGTCTGCAGCCCACCCAACCCCTTAGAGCAGGGGTGATTAAGCTCTTTTGGCCCGAGGGCCGAATTCCATTTCGGAGAAGCTCTCTGGTGCCGCATTTCAGCAGTGGGACAGGGATGAAGGCCAACAACGTGGGGCCAAAGGCAAAAGGGTTGGAGTCAAAGGCAAAAGAGGTGGAGCCAGAAGGCCAAACGTGCCAGCATATTTGATCTTAAACCTCTTACTTCCAGCAATTAAGCCTTAGGAGAGGCATTCAACCTTTTAGAATGGTCAAAACACAAAGAAACAAAAGCCAGGAAGCCATCAAATGATTGGCTTTTGGGGGGAAAGTGGGTGGGACAAGGAGAATGGGGTGGAGCCATCTGAGCAACTTCAGAGGGTCAGATTGGGACCCAGGATGTGGCTTGTGGGCTGGAGGTTTAACATCCCCCTGCAGTACTTTCTGTTCTGACTGGAGCAGCTTCCCCCTGGTCTGCTGGCAGGGTCCTTTCCCCTCCATGGCTACCTGACCCTTGTAGCGGGAGATGCCCAAGACTGACCTTGGGACCTTCTGCATGAAAAAGCTTGTGCTCTTCCGCGGAGTGGTGGGACTTCCCCAGATCTCCACTACTTCCAAACTGCAACCTCTGCAGGTGCTGATTCGGATGCCTTGAACCCTGCAGATGGGATCCAAAAGGCCTGCTTTACACTTGCTCAGAGACTTGTCTGAATCCAGTGGGATTTATTTATTTATTTTTACTTTGACTAGAACCCTTCCCCCCCCCCCACACACACACACGTCAAACTGCTTTTGACGCTCCTTTGAGAATCAAAAGTGGCAACATGGGAGGATTGCAGGGGAACGGGTTGGGGGGTTGCTTTTTAGAAACAAAGCTACCACTACTATGGGCGGACAGATCTGTCCATTTCCAGGCTGTGTCAGTTTCACAGTTTCCTTTCTGTCTAATTTCTGCTTCAACTTGCTATTTAAATATAAAGAATCTGCATGAAAATTTGTATTTGAGTACTTATTGTAACATGTCTCCTCCTCCTCCTCCTCCTCCTCCTCCTCCTCCTCCTCCTTCTCAAAATGGATATTTCTAAATGTATTACTCTCTAGGGATGCACTTCAACATGCATACCTAAAAAATAGATATGCATTTCTCTCTCTCTCTTTCTCTCCTAAACATATGCATTTTTTATCGGCATTGCACCGGCATATTTTGTTTTGAGCTGCGAATGACATCACAGCATTCAGAGAAGTGCAAGTCACAGTGATCCAGGAGTGTGGATTCAAACAGGAGGTGTGGATTCAATCAGTCAGTATCAGAATTTGCAAATAATGAATGCCTTGAGCATTCCTAACCACACACCCCTGCCCTGGGCACATAGAAGTGGATCCTGGCTCCCGTGTTTCTGGACTGCCAAGCAGGTTGTGCCTTTACTCAATATCTGCTTCATAAAGAAGGCTTTGGGGCACATGACCATTATGATTCCAATGAGCATCAGGACACACAACCCCATTGCAAGTGGAGCCCTGGAGTGTGCCTGACAAGGAGAGGCCATAGTACAGCCACAGATCACATACTTTTGCATTAGGGCGGCCGCTTACGAATCACCAACACAGAGGAAATGTGTCGTGAAAAAAAGGGAATCAAAGGGGACACTGATTTGCATAACATTTGTATATGTTAACTTATATGTCTATATGCCAATTTAGAAATAATTATTATAATTTAAATAGAAATACACTACATCTCACCATAGGATGGGAGACTTTGAACAGATGACTTTTGTGCCTTGCTCACACTCTGCTGTCCAGGTGCTGTTGATGGGCACCTTCAAGGGACAGCCCCTCCTTCTGATGGAGCTTTATCTTTATGCTGGACATGGCTTCAAATAGCAGATGCCAAGCAAAGCCTTCAAACAGAGGACTGTCCTTTGGAAAAGAGGACACCTGGATGCAAGCTTTCAGGCTCGATCTCTCAGATCTCATATAAAAAATGCCCCAGGTGGCAGAGTTGTGGGGGGGGGGGAACCTCTGCCGAGACTTTGAAGGGTAGCTGTCTACCCTGTTGGGAGAGTAGACAATAACAAGTGGTTAGAAAGTGTGCCGAAGACCCAAGTTCAAATCCCCACTTAGCCGCAACGCTTATAGGGTGATCTCAAGGTTTTTGTGAGGATAAGATGGGCAGAGTGGGGAGAACTCCATATGGTTATTTGGTATGTTCATTGTTTTGCATGTACTTTCTCAACTGCCTCCAGACAATTCAATGGGTCCAGCGTTTATTTATTTGTTCTATTTTGCTTGTTTGTTTACTCCTGGGCCCACTGAATTGGCTGAATGCATATTTTGATGTAGGCGGCATCCCCCTGGTTATTGTGCATGACTAGAGTTGAACTGGAACCTGAATTATTCAGGAACAAAAATAACAAGTGTGTGCGTGTGTGTGTGTGTGTGTGTGCGCGATGTATACATATATATATGTGTGTGTGTGTGTGTGTGTGTGTGTGTGTGTGTGTGTCCCTCTGTGCACTCTCTCTTTCTCTCTCTCTCTCTCTCACACACACACAACTATTGTAATTTTTGTATATACGTGTACATCAGTGTATTTCCCCCCCCCCCCCCGTTTGTACCGCTGCATGTAGGCTTTGGCTGCAATTCATTCCTTGGAAAAATAACCCATTTTTGTAAGTTACTCTTCTTGCTTTGAACTTATTTCCCATGGGAGGTGAGGTTGTTGAAGAAAACAGATGTCTTGGTGTAATACCTGGAGGGGATTCTTTAAGTGAGCTGAATGTTGTTTGTTTAAAGAAATGTATCAAGATATCTGGTAGTTTGTTTTGACATAGTTCACAAAAAAGTTATTTATTAAGATTTAAAGAAAAAAAGATTTCTAGTTTAGAATATCCATGACTGCTGCATGAATCTGTTGAGACCTGTTCCGTGTTCATCACCACCACAAAGATACATTTTTCCCACTTGTGGGTGTTTTGTGTATCTCCAAATAAAGTGAATATCAATAGGGATAACCCTTCATTAGGAACATGGCAAAAATCATAATCTAGTCCTAAGGCTTGCTTATATATAGGATTACACAAAGACACAGAGAATGGATCTATCGGTGACAAAGAGTCTTGAGACGACTTAAAGACTAATATATTTATTGTGGCATAAACTTCAGCGGGTCACAGCCCATGTTGTCCAATGCACCTCGTTAGGTGTATCCATATCCTGAATATAAAGAATAGATGCATTAGGATAGCCACGTGTCCTACTTTATGGAGGACAGTCCTCAACTGGAAGGTGTGCTCTATTTGAAGGGTTGTCCAGTCCAAGTCCAGTTTAAAGACGAAGGCCCATAAAAAGGAAGAGCGGGACTCTGAACTTGCCCATCAACTGGTAACACCTGAAGAGCGGATGGAGGTAGCACACAGGCCATCTGGTCAGAGTCTTCCCCATCATGGTGAGATGCATTGTATTTCTATTTAAATTCTTGCAATTAGTTAAAAATTTGCCTTTATACATATAAATTAGCATGTGTAATCTTTAATGCAAATTGGGTGTCCTCCTTCTTGGTGATGTATTTCCTCTTTTGTTACGATACATAAGTGGCCAGAAGAGACACATCTCATAGGATAAGCAATGCTCAAAATTAACATCCAGAGCATAAAAGAAAATGAAATCTAGTCAAAAGTGTAAAAGATTCAAGAAAGCAGGTGTGACCCACCCACAACTCGATATGATGAATTTACAATGTGAGATTAATGGTATCAATGAACGTCTAAAGGGGCTTGATTGCTGCTATATATAGTGAGCACTTTCAACTTCTTGGTGATCAAAGGTCTGATGGTTTCAAATCTCTACATGAATTCCAATTCAGCAGCTTGGTGCTGGAGTCTCTCTTTGAACCTTTTCTCTCTTGCACTGCATGGACTGCCGGATTGGGCTTTGCTCATGATGGTGGAATGGATGTTTGTGGTGGAATTTCTCAAGGGCCTCCTTTTCATGGGTCTAATGGTTTAACAGTAAAAATGAAAGTTAAAAAATAAATTAAATCTCTACCATGGATGGCCTTCTGAAAACCCAGTCTTTCCCAATCTTTTGACTTCCAAATGTTTTGGGGTACATCTCCTAGCATTCCTGACCATGCTGGCTAGGACTAACAGTACCTTAAGTCCAAAACATCTAGAGGACACCAGGTTGGTGAAGGTTCATCTAGATTATGAAAGTCATCAATGTGTCTCAGGTAGGAGAAGTATTTGGAGATGGAAGCTGAGGAACCGTTCTTCTAAGATAGCCATAAATACATTGGCATTCTGAAAGGACACGTGGGCGGCTACTCATAGCACTGTTACTATCTTGGCAGGTTCAAGTTGTCTCAAAATCTGATACAGTTGTGGGTGTGGATGAAGTTGCAAAGTTCAATAGCCAGATGTGGCATGGAGCACCTCTCAGCTGTTTGCCTTGTATAAGCGGCTACTGCACAGCTGTTTCATAAAGCAGAGGAGCTAACTTTACAGGCCATTTGGGAATGGAATCAATAGTAGTATCCCAATTGGTCCTGAATATGATTTGTGTTGTGGGTTCATGGCCAGAATAATACCCCCACCCCCGGGATACGTAGCTTATAAGTGAGAATGGCCTTTTGGGGGAAGGAATGATACTTGCAAGGTGCTTACAGTCCTTGGGTTCTCAGAACCACTTTCAGAGTAGCATCCAACTGTGCAGGACAGGTAATAAAAGACAATTCCTACCCTGCACAATTTATATTCTAAATAAAGAAGTGAAGCCACAGGGGGAAACTGAAGGTCACGTCAATCACAAAGGACATAAGATCCAGGTCAATATTCCGTGTCATTTTTATTGCATTTTATTGTGTGTTAACTGCATTGAATTGTATTTTGATGTACAACAGGCACAATCTGTGAGAGAAGTTACCGGTTCAGGGATAAAGGGAAAAGGTCAGGAAGGAGAGGAGTGAAAGTAGAGCAGAACAGCTGCAGGAAGGCAGTGAATAAACAGTCGTTCACATTGTAGAGGTCAGTGGTTAAAGACACCCAATTAGTTTGGTAACAACCAGCACCGGATCTAGGTTTTTGAGGGCCCTAGGCGAAGACAGACCCTCTGATCTATCTTCTCACTGCTCTTGTTGCCTACTCATCCTCTTTTTCGTCATTGCTACCACTTGCTTGCATGACAGGCCATGAGTCCTGGAGCAAGAAACAGTGGCTGCTGCTGCTGCTCCTTCTTAGCACCAACATTGTCTAGTCCAGAGCAAGAGGCAGGTGAACAACCAAGCTGCAATGATGAAGAGGAGAAGCAGATCCTGGGGGCTCTTTTCAGTGGGCCCCTGCTGGGGTGTGGTCCCTAGGCAGGTGCCTGACCATGCCTACCCTTGATGCCAGCCTTGATAACAACACACAATCCAGCCAAAGTTTCACAGATAAGCCCCATTAGAATGGCAACTGAGCGACTGTGACAGCTAGACATTCTCCTCGCTGCTACTGCAAGCAATTCCTCTCTACTTTTTCTCAGTGTTGCCACCACCTCCCTCCCTGTCAGCAGTGCTTCTGCCTGGATTTGGAATAGCTAAGAGCAGGAAGAAAGCTGATGCAACTTTCTTGTTCCTCACTGCTGCTCTGAGTCCAAGGAGCGTATTCTGGGCTCCAGGCTTATGGGACAGACAACATGAGTACGTCAGGCTTCCCCTCTTCCGATTTCCCCCCAAGCAGGGCCACTCAGGTGGCTGCCTAGAGCACCAAGGTAAGGGGGGTGCCGAACGCCACACCCGGAAGCCGCTCTCCCACAGCGGCTCTGAAAGGGTGGCTTCTGGGTGCGCCGTTCCGAAGCCGCCCGCCTTTAGCTGCACCCACCCAGCTAAAGTGAAGCCATGCCCACCCCCTCACCCCAGCGCCCTGGCTTCACTTCGGCTGGGTGGGCGCCCAGCCAAAGTGAAGCCAGAACGCTGGGGGTGGACGGACGGGCGGGTTTGGAACGGCGTGCCCAGAAGTCACCCTCCCAGCATGGCTTTCGGCCGGACGCGCTGTTCCGAAGCCCCCCACCCCACCCCAGCGTCCTGGCTTTGTTTCAGCTGGGCGGGCGAGATGGCACCCTGTGCCCAGGTACGCTAGGGTGGGGGTGGGGGTGAAAGCAGCTCATCTGCCTAGGGTGCAAAATAGTCTGGCACTGGCCCTGCCCCCAAGATGTGGACAGGGTGGGAGGCTGGCTGGTTGGAGATGTTAACTATCTTCACACCATCTGACTCACATGGAGACTAACCCTTGCATAGGGCGAATGCAGAAGACAAATGTAGATGTGATAAAGGCTCCTACATCTTAAATCTGAGGGAAATGTGAATGTGAATTTCAGCCTCTTGACGTTAAATGTTCCATCATGAAAACATGAAATGTTTATCTATAGTGGACATCATGGTCTTGTGTGCTCTCTCTCAGTCTGGATGAATTTCAGTGCCATCAGGTGAAACTGCCAGGAGGTGTATTCCATGCATTTTCATATGGCCATTTTTGAGCTGTTATCATTCTTGTTACATTTCTAGGCAGCTCTTTATGGTATTGCATGAACACAACCATGATTGAGCTCCCTATTCCTTTCCAGACATCTAGATAAGATCTGGACCTGGGCCTGATTAACATATGGAAGAAGTACTATTGAAATACCTCGTGAAAGCTATGGATGCACTCCATACAATGTCCTGGTTCAGATGTAATGTCCTCAGGCCGATAAACCATGGTCCCTTCACCTCCCTCACCATCCCCATGTTCACATTACCCAAATTTGCATATGCTAATGTTTAGATGCAAATTTAGAAATTATTATTTTCATTTAAGTAGAAATACAATACAACTCACCATAGTGGAGAAGATGGTGACCAGCGTGCCAGCATAGTTGCTGTCCAGATGCTAGGTGTCGATGGATAACTCCAAGGCCCCTGCTCTTCTTTCTTATGGTTATTTATCTTTAAATCAGATGTGATTGGACATCCCTTCAATAGAGGACCCCTTCCACTAGAGGACTGTCTTCTGACAACTTTTCAAATAGAATTCTGTCCTCTGTAAAGCAGGGTAGATGGTCATCCTACCCCTTTGACTTTGGTGCTGCTATTCTGGCTTTTTACACCACAGTTTCCCGTTCTATCTGAAACAGAAAACGGTTTTGGATATACCCTGCTTACTGGAATATGAAATCAGGATCTGATCAGCACATGGTTTCCAGCTTCAACATTATGGGAAGCTGTGGTTTAACAAGCCAAGACAGAAGCAACAAAGCTGGATGTGTGACAGGAGAGGAAGGATGAGGCAGAAGATGAAAACACATGGTTCCTTCTCAGGCCAATAAACCATGCTGTATCAGGTTGAACTTATTACATCTGAACCTGGCCAATATGTTATTTTTTCCTGCTCTTTTTCTAATTCATGTTAGACATGTTTTAGTACAAGTTTTTTTAAATATTGAAAACATTTGTGGTGGGCAATACACCAGGAGCTGCAGTAACTACTTTTAAATATTATGAATGGATAATTAATGTAAAAGGAACACTTTGAATGAACCATTTAGTTCACCAGATGAGGCCTGTCTTTCGTCAGCTAATTTCATTGCTAACTTAATTGGGTGATGTTGTGCAGCCCCAAAGCACTCAGGTAAAATAGACTCCATTCTTTGATTAAATTCCGAATCATTGCAAAACCAAATAGTCACTTGCATGTATTTATGCATCCCATGTAACCCTGACTGAAGTGGCAAACCGAACAGGTACGTGTGGTGATTCTGTTTCCGAAACATCTTGAAAAGCTGCAAAAATATGTGTTAACGTAAATCTGGAATGTGGAACGCTTAAGGCAACCGTCTCTTCCATAAAGTGTTCTCTCCGTGATTACACAAGGGAAGCCACCACGTTTTTCACATTCCTCTTATTTATATAGTTGCTTCTCCAGTTACTGATGCAATACAGCCCTAAAGGTCAGCAATATATTTACGGCTGGGGGGTGGGGGGAATCCTTTTTATGGATTTCATTCATTCATCAATTTGCAAGATTCTTCAGGGAAGGCCAGTTACTTGGTGACATTCCATCCAAAGAAACCCCTGAGGGCAAAATAGTTACCAGAAATGTGTCACTTAGGAACTGATGGTGGCATAAAGACTAGAAGCTCACCCAGTATCTTGGATGGCCAAAGCAACTCAAGCCTCACACAAACAAATGGCACCTTGAAAATGGGCCTACTGAAGCATTATCAGGACACTCCCTTTCTGCTGGTACATGTCCCTGGTAAATCACGCAGTGGAGGCTGGTGGCTCACATGTCAGCGGGGCGGTGAATCCACTCTGGGTCTCAGTCAGAACCTAAAGGACCTATCCAAGGTGTTTTTCCATGTCAGCTTCCACTTCCACACCTGGGATAGCTCCTTTAGAGTTCTGAGTGGTTTTGATTGAAACCCAGAGTGGATTCACCGCCCTACTGACATCGGAGCCACCAGCCTCCACTGAAATCACAAGCCTGATTTTGCCTTTGGGGAAGATACTGGAGGCTGGACAGCTCTAGCTCTAGATTTCCCACACCAAGCATTAGTTTTTTACTTCTCTGTCTCCTGTAATTGCCTATTTCAATAACAAATGTTCCTGAACGTACTGTATGTATTTCACTTGCAGCTGTTCATTAATAAGTGCATGGAAGCAGTCATATAATTTTAAAAGGTAATGGTTATGGTCAGTTTACTAGCACAACTGCTTCAGAATCCCTGATGGACAGGCTGTATGTGAATACAGCATTTGGCAGGCAGAGAAAAAGAGTCTACCACACCATGTGTTTGTGAAGGAAGGACATTCAGGCAGTGATCCTTCATTTCAGATTAGCAGTGTTATAATAAGTTCACATGAACCCCCTATTCAACTGTGAAGGGTATGAAGCACAGGCTTTTAAATTTTATACTCGGGGTCTCCAGTTTGCCTTTGGGGAAAGCTGTGTTTTGTGATTGGTCCTGCCCATCATAGTAACAGCCATTTTGTGAATGGGCACATGACAGTCAAATTTCCAAATGTTCCCTCTGACACCAAAAGTTTGGGAACCCTTGCTAAGCAGATGGGTGGGAGAGAAAATGGAATTCTGTTCCATTGAACCAGTTCCTTGGATCAGGAGTTGGATTCAACTGTATCAGTTGGATACAACTGAGCTCATGGAAGCAAATTCCCCCCAACTCCTGATTCCTACAGCAGCCCCTCTAGACCCTTGAAGTGCTACACAGAGGGTCAAGAGACTCTGCTGAGTGGGGTGAGCTGTGGTGCAGGATGGAGGGGAGTGAGGATACCCAACAACCATATGGAGGAACCCTGCCCACCAAGGTGGTAGCCATTTTGTTAATGGGCAAGCTCCTTTCATGGGAAACCATTTGGGGCTTCCATGGTCGGCATCCATGGATGGCAGATCATCGAGGCAACCTCAGATGTCTTCCTTGCTCACTTCTTCAGTTCTCTCAGGATCCAGGGATCAGCCACTGCTAGTATGACTTCAAATTATCAAAAGCTCAATCATCCCACAAAACCTAAGAATTGGCTATGAAAAAGGAATACGAATGACATATGTCAGCAATATACTTACAACCCCAATGAATGTTTAGGTGTGCTTCATGGCCAGTGATACAAAGGAGAACAGATTATGTTTATTTAGTTTAAAACATTTCTGTACCACTTTATATTAACGAATATGCAAAGCGCTGTACAAAATAAAATAACACCAGAATTAGTAGCAATAGTCCTGCCTAAGTCCCATTCATTTCAATGGATCTACTATAAGGAGGACTCACAATGGATACAACCATTGTGAGGTCACGTTGGCCTCACTTTTCTATGAGCACATCTGGGCACACCTTTGAATTAATAGCTTTAAATTTGACAAGGTGTTGTCATTATTCAAAACACCATAGGACAGACCAGCTAATCCCATTGTTTAAAAACGCAGCAACAGGTAGGGTGTTTTTTTTTTAAAAAAAAAATGTATTATAAGTTTCATCAGAAGGAAGGGTTTGTTCTCCTCCTCCTATGTAACTCCATCCATTGAACTGACTCACAAAGGGTGGAACATACAGTCTTTGGGGGATTCTGGTTAGACACTTTAATACTTTGCAACAACACACAAGACTGTGTAATCCTGTGATAGGTAATTAAACATCCTAAGACAAACACAATGGAAAATATCAAAAGGCCTGACCATGTGTTGCATTTAAGATGGCACAGATACTATTTAAGATGACCACGTAAAACTTAAGTATCAGGTCTCAACTTATGGAATCTTGCCTAGATGGTCAAAGGCTCCATTCACAACCTGAAATTTATTAGATACACTCTTGCATCACATAAAAATGATGCAAAAACCAGAAATGTCTCTTCTGAAGAGAAGTTTACAGTCTGTCCGTGCGCACGCCTGTGATTGCACATCCCTTTAGGAAAGATAACTTGTTATTTCCCCACATAGAAGGACTGGGGCCATCTGATAGGATTTAATAAGCTGAAAATGAATATTTTCCTGAACAACAGCACAAGAAAAGAAATGGACACATGTGGTAGTTTGTTTATTGTCCAAAATGTATTGCTCAAGTTGGACCATCTGTATTGGTCACAAGCAACTGGGAGATTAGATGCAATCCTCCTACTCAGAAATGACACCCATGCAGGAAATTTGAGGTAAACTCTAAACATATGGCTGTTGTGCTGTGACTTTGGGCTCCATCACACCAGTGTTATAGCCTGCTGTCAACATGGGCTGTCTGCAAAGGACTCAGATGACATTGTCCATGTCCTGCCCTGACCTCTCCCCCCCCCCCCCCGCCGGTTAGCGCTGTTTTTTGGTGCGGAGAAAGTCTGGTTCTTGTGGTAAATCAAAAGGACAATGCGCTACCCTCAATGTGTATTTTCATCCATCGTTTTCAATCTGATGTTCTGTGGGAATATTTTCAAGGGACGGAGAGGGGCATGCCTTTTCTCCAGTGGGCATTTTCACCTTAAAAGAAATGTGGAAAACGCACCCTCCTTGCCAGCAGCACCCTCATTTTTAAAGATCAAGAGATCAAAATTGGCACAGTGATAGCTCTTAAGGAGGGCTTTCAGCATGCCAAACTTGAATCAGATTGGGTCATCCCTTGATTTTTATGATCTTTATCCCTTAAACTCTTTTCCTGGTAGTTCACTAAAGCAAAGAATTGATTTTCCATTCCTTTGATCATGTGAAGTTGTGCATCTTCAAGTTCATAAATTACAGATCTGCTGGTTCCCTTACTCAAAAGTAAATCCCATTGATTTAAAATGTATTTACATCTCACTCATACTAATGCATGTTTACCTTTGAGTAAACCTCATTGAATAGAGAGAGACTTACTTCTGAGTAAACACACATAGAGCTGACTTTTAATAGTGTGGTTACTCAGAAGCTTTCTTTTTTAAGTCTTAAAGCAGCGAACTGGAAAGAAGTGCTCTGCAACCCCATGCTTACTTCTGAGGTCTTACTTCTGTTTAAAAAGAAGTATGTCTCTCTCTGTTCAATGGTGTTTACTCAAAGGTAAGCCTCCATCTTATTTTACTGTGTTCACACTTCAAAGCCTCCAGGCAGGATGAGGGGAAACAGGCATAGTCTAGGCAACAGGGAATAGGGAGGGAGGGCGTGGTGTCCAACTACCACCAACCAATGAACTGTAGGGGGAGGTACAAAGGAGATCTGGGGGGGTTGCATCTCAACGGATGACCAGCGATACTCTGGTGGCATGAGAGGAGAGGTGTAAAGATGAATAAAATGTAAAAGCACAAAGGTGTAAGTTGATCAGGTTTTCACACGCTATGGAAATGAGGGCAGATAATTCGAGGGTAAACCAGGGCAAACGTGCAGGTGTGATGGAGCTCTTAGTGTACTCTTCTTCTATAATGTCTGTACTGGCAACTGTCGGGGAAACAGCATTTGTCCCTCTTTGGCAAGTAAGTTTTAATAGAAGCCATATTTTGGGTTGAATAAAGGCTGCTGGGCCAACAACATTGTCTCCGTCCACTGACTCATTCCTTGCTAAATATGAGGGCCAAAGCATAAAATGTATAATTCACACTTGTGGGTGCTTTGATATGGGACTATGATATGCAGGGTGGAAGGGCTAACCTCCCCACACACACACACACATCGCAACCGCAAAGAAAATGGCACCCACCCCACTCCTGAAACAGAAACCCACAGCTTCTGGGGAATGGTTTTCATTCTCACCCCCAAACCTTTTCCACATCATGAACCCAAGTTGCTTTTTTACCTTTGGGGAGAAGAATACAGAGAGGAGGGGGGGCATGAACTTTTCCTTTCCCTGGATGAAGAGCTGGCTCAGGGAGGGTGATTTTGAGCTGCAAAATGACCAGAGGGAGAAAGACTAAGTCATCTCATCCTTCATGCCTTCCTTGACTACAGGAGAAAGCTGCCTCTGGGCCCATATCTGGGCCCAGAGGCAGCTCAATCCAGCTGGTTGCCCAATCCAGCTCAATCCAGCAAGGCACTTCTTCTACAATTAAATAAAATGCAGCAAAGTACTATAGACTGCAAGAATCCATGCTCGTGATGTGTGTGTGCTGGGAGTTGTAGTCCAACTCATCTGGAAGGTACAGGTTGAGGAAGGTCTATGAAGTGTGCAAAAAAAAAAAAAAAAGCAAGAGTTGAGCAGCTGGGGAGTGGATTTTGCCCCTCTGAGGACACAACTTTGTTGAACTTGCAGTGGGCTGCATCAACAGCTCTGAGCCACACTGACTTTAAAAAAATGCTGTGGTCTCCTACTGTAGAGAATGTGCCTGTATACATGAAGGGAGCCAGAAGGAATGGAATTTCTTTATCTGCCCAGAGTTGAGTGCAGAGAATCGCTGTAGGCCATGGGAATTCCTCCCCTCAGAAAAGTGAGGCCAGTGACAAAAGGAAAAGCCTACATTTCTTCCAGCAGCATTGCCCCCAAGGCTACCATCTTCACTGGGCCAGAAGGCCTCTCTTAGTATCCCTTTCGTAGACAGGGCTAACCCAGCCTCCCCCTGCCCTCTTGTCTGCTCTTCAGATTCAAGGCATGTAGGGGATCAAGATCGCTCTTTAAAGATGGGACAGAATGCTCACAGTTTGCAAATCAACTAACGAAAATGTGACGTTTCTCGTTTTAATCCTTGCATATTCACTGGACCTGAGTTCCTCCCATAATAAAGGTTTTCTGCTCACTCCACAACTAAACCTAAGTAGCTACCAAGCAGCCTTTGAATGAAATTACACAGAATCAAATCCTTCTTGGAGACCTCTTGGTAGTAATGAAGATGGCGTCCCACCCACCACCCACCCACCCCATCCACTTCCCAGCTGTGAGCATCCTCCTTGGTGCTTGGAACCGAAAGTTGACGAGGTCAAAAAACCTCATCAAATGCCAGTTCTGAGAATGTGCTTTTTGACCCCCCTGGCTTGCCGTCACCTTAAAATAAGGTTACGGGGTTGCAGTGACACTGCCTTGGAGCAGCAGGTTGCTCTCCCGATAGAATCTTTTGCACATTCTTGATCAAAGAATCTGCCCGAGGCTGGGTAACATAAGGGCAACGTGACTTTGTCAGCACTTCGGCGAGCTCTCTGCAACCAGAACTGGAGCACTTCTATGAATTGGTTTAACCCCTGTCTTTTGCCCTCAGGATCAATGAAAGGATGATACAAGGAAGTGCTTAACTGCTCATGTCTCTCCTATGGCATCTCGAATGATTGATGCTGACGTGCCGCATATCAGGCCTGCACAACGTTTGCCCTAGCAAGCAGTTCACCAGCCATGTGTTATGTCCCACCAGGCTCTTGACAGAAGAAGTAGTTCAGTGGAAAAGTACTTTTGTCTGTAGAAAGTCCCTAAAAGAATCAGTGTGCAGGAAAAGACCTCTTCCTGAGACCCTGGTCCCTCCTCACCCTTCTTACTGTTTTCTTTATCTTTAAACTTGACTTGAACTGGACAGCCCTTCTAAGAGAGGATTGTTTTCTGAAAGAGCTACAAACAGAGGACTGTCCTCTGACAGAACTTCAAACAGAGGACTGTCCTCTGACAGAACTTCAAATAGAAGACTCTCCTCTGTTAAGTCAAACACCTGGCCACCCTAACATGGACACGCCTGCCCACCCAGTCCGACATGCAGATAATGTTATTATGAGCTGGGTGTTCCATGCCAGTGCCCAATTGTGACCTTTTTGAGGGAGAAAAGTCATGTGACCAGGGTACCCGTGTGGTTCGCCTTTGCGCACGAAGCATCTGTCTCTTGTAGTGGCATCATTGCTGAAATGGAGGGAAGGAAGCATGCCACTCCTCCATGGTGTCAGTTGTGTGAATAGGGCCATAGTGTTTTGTCTAAAGGCACTGAAAGCGTTCATGGCTGACTGAAAGGAGATTTTAACCAGTGAGCCTTTGCTCACACTCACGCAGTGCAACTCTGTGCATGCTTACTCAGACATTAAGTCCTGTGTGTTCAGTGAGGCCCATTGCCTCAGAAGTCTTAGCCACTATACTTCACCAGGCTTCTAAGAAGGCTTTATAAAGCAAGAGGTTTCTACTTTCAATAGGTGATTACTTGCCAAAGAAAGAGACACAAAAATGAAAAAAATACTTGTTTCAGAGAAAGACTTAACAGGTCAGGCTTTCAGCTACTAAGGATGCTATGCCAGTATATGCATCTCTGAGCCTCTAGAGCTGTGGTTCCCAAACGTTTTCAGGTCACTGCCCCCTTGGTTCCACAAACTCATGCCCAGTGCCCCCTACCCTACACTATAAAAATCATTATTCAGAATAGTGCTTTTCAACAACTCACTAAGGAAGATAATAACAATAAAATTCAAAACAGTAACAATTAATTGAATATTTATTCAAAATCCAATTACATTTTTTTAGTTTATTCAGTTAAACATAATTGATGAACTTGATCCAGTGATATCATCTTTTCAAAGTCTGATAGTCATTTAGCAAGAATATTAGATATCACATTTAGTAACTAGGGTAGAGTACCTCTCTATTCTGTAAACTCTTAATGTAATGGATGGGCTTGATGAAGTGATACCAGTTTCCCAATGTCTGGTTTAAAGTCACTTAACATGAGACTTAAATCACCACGTTTAGTAATCTGGAGTCGATTTCTTCGCTTGGAGAGAAGTAGGCAGACCACACTAAAACCACATTCCACCAAATATGATGTTGGAAATGCAACCAGGAGCTTCTGAACCGCTCTCCATAGTGCAGGACAGCGATCAGAAATTTCCTTCTGTAACCAAAACTCCTTGTACGGAAAAGACTACCTCAAGCGCCCCCCTGCTGCCCCTTTGCCTCTTAGCGCCCCCCTGCCGCCCCGTTGCCTCTTAACGCCCCCCTATGCAATCCCACCGCCAAGGGGGCGGTACCACCCACTTTGGGAACCACTGCTCTAGAGGTATTCAAATTGATTTCCTGCTGTGTATGTTCCATTGGTAAAAACATTAATTGAATACATATTTATATTATTAAATGAATGTTGTTTGGGCTAGCCATTTGTGTGGTCAAAAAATATTTTGGACCAGTGCACAAATGCTAACAATGGAGAAAGTATTTAAATCTTTCATTTATTAGAACTGTAATTACAAAACAACTTGCAGTGTGATCTGTTTAGGACAGGGGTGGGCAGAATGATGATTTCCAGATGTTTTAGATTTCAGCTCTCAGTATGCCTGACCATTTGGCAGGGGCTGATAGGAACCGAAGTCCAACAGCATCTGGAGAACTACCTTCTGCCCACTCCTGATTTTGGAAAGCCTTCCCCAACCTGATGCCCTCCAGATGTGTTGTACTATAAGAACCTCGGCGGCGGGCCTTCTCTGTGGTGGCACCCACCCTCTGGAGGACCCTCCCTCGTGTGATTCAGGTGGCAGAAAACACATAATATCTTTAAAATGCCTCCTGAAGACATACCTTTTTACACAGGCTTTCCCTGGTCTTTAATGTAGCTGGTTTTATATTGCCTTTTAAACTTTTTGATTTTTTTACATTTAAACTTGTTGTATTTTATGGTTTTTAACTGTGTACTGCCCAGAGAACTTCAGCTGATAAGCAGTCTAAGAATGTAACAAATAAATAAATAATAAATATAACTCCCATCATTCCCAGACCGCATGGGCAATGGGGTTAACATAGGATGCTATCTTAGTCCAAGTCATATCATTAGTCCATCTAAGTCAGTGTTGTCTACATCTGGGGTCTAGGAATACAGGAAGATAGGAAGCTGCCTTATACTAAGTCAGACCACTGGTCCATCAAGCCCAGTATTGTTGACACTGACTGGCAGCAGCTCTCCAGGGTTTCAGGCAGGATTTTTTCTTTGCCCTACCTGGAGAAGCCAAGGATCAAACCCGGGACCTTCTGCGTGCAAGGCATGTGCTCTATCACACTGAGCTATGGCCCCTCCCCAGGAGGGGAGGCCTAAACTTCCCTTCCCCACAGGCTGCGATCTCAGTCTGGATTGGGCACCCACACCCACATTTGAGGAAAATAAAAACAGAAAGGAAGCTGAGCACTATGTATTTAGTGTAACATGTAGTTTGGCCCTTAAGGGCATTGTCAAATTATATGGAGAACTCTCCATGCCCAGGTGCTGAGCTCATATGGAAGGATCAAACCCAGGTTACTTCTGTTATTAAGAAATAATGAGTTTGCACTCAACTTATTATTTATTTATTTATTGCATTTCTATACCCCCCAATAGCCAAAGCTCTCTGGGCGGTTCACAAAAATTAAAACCATGAAAACAATTCAAAGTATAAAACAAACAAAAACACAATATAAAAATACAATATAAAAGCACAACTTGGAGCTGCAGCCAATCCCAGCCTTCTGGCAAGTGTACATATATTATCCAAATGGTTTCAAACTCCTGCTTTAGATTTTATGGGTATACTTCAGTACATATCTAAAAATGTAATGTGTGAAGAGGCTATCAGTATTGTCAAAGTGGGAAGAGAAGACACTAATCTAGAATTAAGAGCAGTTTTATAAGCAACTTCTTTGCTAAAGTTGCCAACTGACTTAAAGAAACCACATGCTGAGCAGCTCCTGTGCCTCGAATAACCACTCGACCTGCAGAAGTCACCAAATGGAGCTTTTCACAGCATGGAGGTCAGTCTTATGGCTTGCTAAGGTTTGCAGACAAAGCTGTTATTGAAGGCAATGGAGCCGTTTCTGGTAAAATGTAGCAACCTTACATCTGTCTAGAAGGTTAGGCAAAGAAAAAGGGTAGCCAGAGTATGAAAAACCTTTTTTTTAAAAAAATAGTCCTCCAGCTGAAATATTTTTAAACACTCATAAGATTAACGTGTTGAAAGGCATGTTAAATTGGGATTCATACATAATCAAGCCATTCAAAAACATATAACTTCCAGAATAAAGCACTTCATATTCATTTTGGAGATCACAAAAAAACCTTTGTCTCTCCAGACTGAATTGAGAATTCACTTTCAGCTGAGCATGTTTTTGCTTTGGGGGGTGTCATTATTTGGTTTGGCTTCTGATACCAAAGCCGGTTTCTTTGGCTCTTGTTTTGATTCCTCTGCTGCTTCAAGATGGAAGCTCAATCAGATGTGACTTATTTTCATGAGTAGCAGCCGAGTATTTGCCTTCCATTTAGTGGGGAAATGGGAAGGGGTCGTGATCGGGGGCCAGGCCTGGTAGAGCGGACACATTCAAAGCCTTGTTATCGAAATAATCTGGACGATCAAGTTCCACTGGCTGGACCACTGAGCAGCCTCCTCTGTGGGGGGAAAGACATCCATTCACCTCTCCACTTAGGCACTTATCGGAACCTCATCACCACCGTGTTTGAGCACCTGCCATGGAAATACCATGCAATAGCTAGAGACACGATGTACATTCAACGTGCCAAAGGGCACACAGCTAGCAGCTATGCTTGTGAATACCAAAGGAAGGAATTTGGCACTTTTCAAACAGAGGTTGGATATGCCTGCCCTGTGAAGCACAAACACCACAAATCACAGCAGTTTGTTGTGAGGGATAAATAAACACATTACACTTGTGGCTGCAATCCTATACACACTTAATCTGAACGGAAGTCCCATTCAGTTTGCTTCTAAGGGCCAAAACAGATATTACTTTAAATCCGTATCTAGCAGCTAAGCCTCGGCCACCCATTTTTACTCTAGTGTAGGGACATGGCCCCGTAATTTGGATTTGGACCATAGCAGGGGAGGGGGGGGGCTTTTAAGAACTGGATTGGGGCCCTTGCACCTACTTATAAGCGGCTTAGAGGTTTTATTGTATTTCGTGGTATATAGATATCACAAATAAATAAATAATACTCAAGAGTAAAATGAACAGAAGATGTGGCTGCTAAGCACACTGACTGGTTTGCATGATGCGATAACCCATGGTGGGTTGTCAGCCTTGTTTGTTTCAGGATGGCTTGTCATGCCATCCAAACCTAGTGCAGTTTCCTCAGCATGGTTTACAACAACAGTTTATTGCAGTCAATAGGCCATTCCAACAAAAATTACATACAAAAGGACTGAGCATACAATTAGCTATTAAAAAGACAAGTAATCATAGAGGATCTAATAGAAATGGCCAAGTTCAAAAACATCGCCACTTGCTCGGTGATTGATTTGTCTGAGTTCTGAAGTAAAAGGGACATTAAGAATTCAGTTGGGTGATCTACCCCAAGCAGGATATAACACTTTTAAAATGGTATGAAAATGGTTTATGTAACGTGTCCTGGGCCTGAACAGTTGTCATAACCCTTATAAACCGTTATAAGCAGTAGTGTAGATCCTGCCCCTGAAAAGATTGTAAAAATCCGCAACTCGCAGCCGCAAAGCTTTCTGGCAGCTAGTATCGGGTGCTCTAAGCAATAGAAGTGGCAGTCCAGAATGCCGTATTTCTGCTAGTATCTGGGAAAATAATTTCCGTATTGTTTTCAGTGACAGTAGTGACACAAATCCCCCTCCCTGCCTATCTCCTGCTGCCCCTGAATGGCCCCCGGTTGACTCTGCCACTGTGGAGGACTTACTTCACCAGCTAAAGCCTGGCAAGGCTCCTGGCCCTGATGGTATCCCTTCAGAGCTGATTCAAAGTAACTTCAGCTGGTGGGCCTCACTGCTGGCCTCCCTAGTTTCCTTAATTAACCAATCAGGCATTATTCCAGCAGCTTGGCTGAAAGCCTTCATAATTCCAATTTATAAAAAGGCCGTAAAGATGACCCATCTAACTACCGCCCTATTAGTCTGCTATCAATAGTGGGGAAGGTCTATGCTAGTTATTTAGGTCTCAAACTCAAGGCATGGATCAATGAGCATTACCTACTGGGTGAAGAGCAGATTGGCTTTAAACCTGGCTGTTCAACAACCCTTGACCACTGTTTGGTTCTGGCTCATCTGGCTTATAGATACTCTGCCCCTAAAGGCGGCAAACTTTTTGCAGCCTTCATTGATTTAAAATCTGCATTTGATTCTATATCTCGCCCTCGTCTTTGGAACAAACTAGAACAGCTTTCTGTTGACAAAAGACTCTTGTTCTTGATCCAATCCCTTTACTACAACAACACTGCTCAGGTCCGTTGCAGCTCACAAGGTCATTGCACAAAAGAGATCGCTGCATCCTGTGGGGTAAGACAAGGCTGTGTCCTTGCTCCTGTTCTATTTAACTTGTATCTGGCAGACCTCCCCCATGCATT
Organism: Elgaria multicarinata webbii; assembly: GCF_023053635.1. Taxonomy (NCBI): domain Eukaryota; kingdom Metazoa; phylum Chordata; class Lepidosauria; order Squamata; family Anguidae; genus Elgaria; species Elgaria multicarinata. The sequence continues at coordinate 20,550,449 of NC_086175.1, read as the reverse complement.
GGAGCCATTACCATCCCATCCACCCAAGATACAGCACACCAAAGTCTCTCTTATTCTGTATGCAGACAATGCTGTTCTGATTTCCCAGACTAGGGTGGGCCTCAAGAGATGCTGTGTGGCTTTGCCAACTACTGTACAGAAAACCTTCTTTCAGCATGGTTTGTTCACCATGCACAAGCTACCCTGAGAACCCATGGGTTGTTGTTGGAATGTTCAGGGTGGCTTATTTTCAGAGTGGCTGATCGTGACGTGCGAACCCAGCACAACAGCTTTTGCACAGCTTGTCGGAAAGGGCTACAGAGGCGTCTGACAAGAGCGGTGGAAAACCTAGTCACTCCCCGTGATCTCGATAATGATATCCCACTTCTATTAAGTCTTAAAATAACACTAGCCAATTTACTCCCCATTTCATTGCCTCTCTAGACAGTGACACCTCTTTTTTAACTTTTAAAGAGATTTGAGCTTATTTAATGTAATTTATTTATTTATTTATTACCTTTGGGGAGATTTGTACAAATGTAACTTTAAAAAAAAACTGTTCAGGGAGATTTGTAAAAAAAATTGTAGTAACTACTGCAGTTATGCTTAGTTTATGGCAAATAAGCACAGTAACTACAACGCTTTAGCAAATTTGTGCAAATCCCCCTGAAGGTGAAAAAAAATGACATCAAATATGCGCGAATGTCCCTAAAGGTGAAAAAGAAATCTACAAAATAAACTCTATTCTCCTAATGAGCACATTTGATTTCATTAGAGGAGCAGGAGGCTGCGCTGCAAAGGCCTATGGGATATGTGCCGGCCCCCTTAATACATAGCTCCTTTTTACTGCCTTGTAAATGTGGTGTTTTGTAGCCGTACATTTCTTAATGTTAACTCAGACTGTAGCAATATGGCTGTAAAGAACATACATTGAGAAATGTGATTCTCTGTCATAATCGAACAGCGTAGCAGGTTCATCTCAAGCCCTATTGATTCCTACACTCATTGATGTTGGGAAGGAAGGGACCATACTTCGGTGGTAAATCACATCCTTTATATGCAGAGATTTCCAGGTTCAATTATGGCTGCTCCAGGAGCCCCTCTGCTGGGAGCTGCACTTCAAAGAGGCCAGGAGGAGGGTCCCCAAAGGCTAATATCATCCTCTAAGCCCCTCCTCCGGCTAGTGTCACCACCAAGCCCCACCAATGCTAACGCTCCTCATTACTCCTCCCACCTGCAACAGCCCTCCCACAGGCAGGCATGTCAGGAGTACGGCATCCGTGTCTACATTGTTTAATAAATAAATGAATAAAAATAATGTCATTTATGACTGAGTATTCAATCAATGTTCACTTTTTTAAAAAAAAAATCCCTGGGTGAACACCCTAATCAAATGTGCTGCGTACACCTATGGTGCCAGGAGCAAGTGAGAGGACCTAGGGAGAAACAAGCCACAGAGTGGGCCTCCCTTCCTGTGTGGGGAACGCAGCTATTTATCTGGAAGTGGGTATTAGATCAGTTGAATGCAAGGCATGGATCGAGGCCTTTAAATGGTGGCTACGGCTACACTTCCTTGCAGCTCCTGGTAGCTATCTCTTTTTACTGCTCTCAGATTCCTATGTCACGCGTTGGATGAGAGAGATGGAGAAGAAGCTACTTAGGCTGGGCTTCTCTGTGGAAGCTGTAGGCAACTATGGCTCCAAAAGGCCCAATCTCTTGTTGTTCAAAGACTAATAGATTAGATCTACAGCATTTAAGAACTGCTGCTAACAAATCTTGCTCTCCGCTGCTCTACAATAATTTTAATAACTATGGGCTCACTGCAGCTTCATATCTGTATGCTTTAACCATTTCCAAGTACAGGAGAGCATTTACCCTTGCTCGCTTTAATGTGTTGCCATCAGCATTACTAGAAGGACGATTTAGTAAGATCCCGGTTAATGAATGGATATGTCCCTGTGGTTCTGGAGCAATAGAATCTGTTGAACATGTCATTTTATATTGTAACATGTGTGAGGACGGCAGAAAAAAGTTAATCTTTCCTTTATTAACAGCCTTTTCTGGATATAGCCCCACAACGTTGGTATTAATCTGTTTAAGGGAAGTGTCCTCCCATATTACTGAAAGGGTCTCTGAGGCCGGATCTACACTATTGCTTTAAAGCGCTTTATAACAGTTTTATAGCGCTTTAAAGCAGTTAAAGCACTTTATAACTGTTATAAAGTGCTTTAAAGCAGTAGTGTAGATCCGACCTAAGTTTCTCATGACCTCAATGCAAATTAGAAAAATAAAATTGCAATCCTTCTGAGAGAAGCAAATCACCAAGCTGTATTTTGTTTTTTTGTCACTTTTTATCTATCCTTTTTTGGTGTTGATTTTGCTGGTCTGTGACTGTAATAAAGAACAATGAATGAATGTGTCAATGAAAAAAAAAAGCTACAGAGAGCCTGATCGTCTGTCAGGAGTAACCTGGGGCCGTTTCTACACCTGCCTTTCCCCCCAGGATCATCCCAGTGCATCCAAATGACACACAAGGGGTCCCAGGAGCAGGCAGAGACAATCCCTCCATTTTCCTGGGATAATCCTTCGGTCTAGAAAGGCCTTAGGCCTGGGTTAGTGAGCGAACAACCAATCCACCGTGGTTTGTTTTCAGAGTGGCCCACTGTTAAAACCCTATGTTTATCTGTTTATTTACAATATTTATATACTGCTCCCCATTGAAAACTTCAGAGCGGTGTACAAGATAAAATAAAATAAAAACAGAATAAATAAAACACTTTAAAATATGTTGGGTTCGCAAATGCAACACACTTAATTCCTCTTGCTAACCTTTATAAAGCTAGCTTGTGGTATGTCTCAAGAGCTGCCACGTGACCAGATGTGTCATGCCCCCCCTTTTTTTTCATCTGAGAACATTTCGTCTCAACACCTGTATAGACAAGATTACTTAGACAGGAATTTACTCTAGGGAAGGGAGGCTGCCTGTTTTGGAGATCCTCCCTTTGTCAAGAGTGGGTCATATAACCACACAAGTCAGATCTCACCAGCCTCACTGAAGTGAAGAGTGAGATTCCGGCATGAAAGAGAACATTAATTGTCTCACACAGTAAAAGTAAAAAACAAACAAAAAAACCCACCTTCGTACAAACATTGCCGCACTGAGCTGCACAGCTTAAAATACTGCGTGGGAGGAAGAACGTTCTAGAACGTGCAACAGAGATAAGTGATTGCTGAGATGAGAAGGACAGATACTCAAGGTGGCTGCAAGAATCAGGAAGAAAAATACGATGCCTTTTTCATCAAGACAATTAATCATTTCTATAAAGTCTTGAATAACCCGTACAGAACGAGCATGTATTCCAGCCCATACTTGCTCATTCTCTTCTTCCCAATCCTTCTTATCTCCTTGTGCTCCAAGGAAAAATATTGACTGACAGGCTGAGTCTTGGAGTCATGATGGACAGCTGGATGAAAATGTCGACCCTGTATGCAGCTTCCACATTGGGCGTAATCAAAAAACGGAATCGAAAGTAAAACTGCCAATATCCGACTTCCCTTGCACGAATCTATGGTGCAACCACACTTGGAATGCTGCATAAAGTTCTGCTTGCCACGTCTCAAAAGGGATAATGTATAGTTGTGGGGTGCAGAAATGGGTAAATAAAATGATGAAGGATCTGGAACAACTTCCCAATGAGGGAAGGTTACAGCAGCTGGGATTGTTTAGCCTAGAGAAAGGGTGAGTAACAGGGAACATAATAGAGGTCTACAAAATTATGCATGGTGTGGAGAAAGCAAACCTGAGGTCAACCCATGAAGCTGAATGGTGGGAGATTCAGGGCAGGTGAAAGGAAGTACTTCTTCAATGCATAGTCAAACTATGGGATTCAGAGGCTGGACTATCAGCTGGACTAGACAGACCCTTGGTCTGAATTAGCATGGCTCTTTACAGCATTTCCAGAATTTGTTATGCTCCAGGTTGTTCAGTCAGTTCAATTCGTCCAGTGTCCCGTGTGTGTGTGAAAGATGGTTTTCTAGTGGATTAACTGCAGTTGCATATCTAAAGAAGAGTTTTTGATGTTCGTGAGGATATAGTTCCACTGAAAAAAGGAAAGAAGGAAAGGGCTGTTGTTCAGTGCTTTCCATGCAGAATGTCCCAGGATCAATTCTCAGCATTTCCAAGTAGGGCTTGAAAAACTCCAGCCTGAAACCCTGGAGAGCCACTGCCAGTCAGTGTCAACAATACTGGGGTAGACAGACCAAGAGTCTGACATTATTATTATTATTATTATTTAATAGAATTTAATACCACTTAACATATTAAAAATAATCCCATTAAGTGGTTTACAAGAGAATGTAAATGTATCAAAATGCATTGCGATAGAAATTAAAACACAATTAAAATATATAATACCTAGTGGAAATCCCATGACACCATTGGGGGCTAATAGTCTGAGAATGAGTGGATAAAAAATTTGTTTCCCATTTCCCTTGTTTCTTGAACAACTTTACAATTTTAAAATAAATGTACTACAAATAAACAGCAAAGGTGAAAACAAGGAAAAGGTGTGTTGTTTTTAAAAAGACTGCTTACCATTTCTTGAAGTTTGAAGTCAAAAACATGTAACGTCAGATTTTTCTCTCTTCTCCCTCTAGTGTCCTTTCAGCTGTTTCTCCTCAGCTTCTCTTCCTCCCAGGCCAGATCTACACCTTGTGTCAAATCCTTACGAATGTGGAATAAAAAGCAGGATATAACACTAGGAAGGGATATATGGAATGTGGATTGTGCCCCAACAGTTATTAGTGCACTTCAATGCTTCTATAAAGCAGTAGTGTAGATCTTAACTATCACCAACTGACTTTTCTTCACCCCTTTTCCCAATATTCTGTGCCTGTCCTTTTCCTGGCCCAGGACACTAAGAGCACATGCATGCAGACACACACTGTGCCACGTTTCGGGCATAGGCATCAACCTCCCCTTTGCCCCATCCCTCTCCCTTCTTGCTTCCTGAGCTGCCCAAAGCTCAAGCTGCAAACTTTTCTGTATTTTCAAAATTTTATGCATGGCTACACTGCTCAATCTTCAGTTTAAAACAAAAACGAGCAAAATCGGTCTGGTGGATCTTGAGTAATAAGCCTTACACTGCCATATTCTTATATAAGATTGCTAAAACATGGATATAAAACATTGATAAAACATTAAAACCGATAAAACTACAACACTAACAAATTGGGCAGCACACACTCACTCAGGGAAGGCCTGAGTGAAGAGATGGGTCTTGCCTAAAGCAAAGAATTCCAACTTAAAAAAAAGATGTATTATGAATATCAACAAACAAAACAGAAAATACATCATGAAAAGGGGGGGGACCCATACATGTATATATAAAATTATCATTTCCATCATACGTACTGTTCCCCCCCCCAAAAAAAAGGGGGGACAGTTATACAAAGGTTTCAAGAAAACCAGACCAGATATCCATATATTTATACACTCGAGAGTTGCGTCTATATAATATCTGTTCAACAGTTGATAATGTTATTAGGTCCTCGATCCATTGCATTATGGGAGGTGTGAATTTGTCCTTCCAATGTGATAATGTAAGTCTTTTGGCTGTCATAAGGGAACTAAAGATCCATCTGCGATGTAATTTAGGAGGAGATACACATTATTCCATATTATTGATTGTTTCAGTACGAAGTTCATCCTTATTATAACCTCCTCCCAAAAGGGGGCAGCTACTGGGCATTGCCAAAACATATGAGTTAAAGAAACATTAGAAAAAGAATTCTAACTTAAATGTTCAAAGGTTTTGAAGCAATCTTTCTTGCCAATTAGCTATGACCATGTATTGACTCCTGGATGCACCCATGTGCACCATAGTATTGATTTGCCTCTCATTTTTATATTAGGATTGTCCCACAATAATCTCCATGTGAAAGGGAATCAAAGAGCAGTGATGATCCCTAGTGCCTCCATAACCTCCTTGTAGCCATAACTGTAAGGGTTTAGATGTCGTGCTTAATTTTTATGTTCAAGCATGCACCCCCAGGTAAAATAATGTTCCCAGCCCACCAGGATATGTGCATGTAGACTTGGGTGTCTAGCAACAGATTCAGAAGCAGACTACCACTTGTGATGGTGCTATTTTGAGAGAGAGAGAGAGAGAGAGAGAGAGAGAGAGAAATGCACCTCATTCTAGAGCAAACATGAGTAACCTTTCTCCTATCAAGAGTCACAATTCCTCATGGATAATGTACTGGGGGCTGAAGCCAGCAGTGGGCAGGACCACAGCCACTCTCTTCTCTCTCCCCATCTCTCTCTCTCTCTCTCTCTCTCTCTCTCTCTCACACACACACACACACACACACACACACTCACTCACTCACTCACTCACTCACACACACACACACACACACCCTTTTCTCTATCTGTCTGTCTCTCCCCTCTTCACTCAATGAGCTGCCACCACAGCAAGGCCAGATCACCCTTGCAGGAGGTCTGGATTGCTAGTTTGTAGAGGACTTTTGAAATTAGACATGGGACTCATCTACACCAAGGAGGATATTCCACTATGAAAGGCATATGAAAGTGGTACCATATTTCTTCGATTCTAAGACGCCATCGATTGTAAGATGCACACCAGTACTACCAACAGAAAAAAAGCTTTGATTCTAAGCAATAATAAATGCACCCGTGATTCTAAGACGCACCCCGTTTTTAGAGATGTTTATATGGGGGGGGGGGAAGTGTGTCTTAGAATCGAAGAAATATGGTATATAAAAGGCAGGAGCCACACTACTGCTTTATAGTGGTATTGAAGTGCACTGACAACTGTTGGGCCCATGACACATACTATATACCACTTTCTTATCACTTTCAGAGTGTTATATCCTGGGCCCCAACAGTTGCCGGTGCACTTCAGTACCACTATAAAGCAGTAGTGTAGATCCTGCAGTGCACTTCAATACCATTATAAAGCAGTCGTGTGGCTCCTGCCTTTTAAATACCGCTTTCGTACCTCTTTCAAATTGGAATATCCTGCTTGGTGTAAATGAGCGCTAAGGGCTGCATGAAATTAGGATAAGAGCCACAGGTTGCTGAGCCCTGTTCTAGAGCATAGACTGGTACATGATCCGCAGATCACAGCTTGGTCCGTGCACAGCTGCGCTGAGTAAGCTTATTTGAAATTTCCCAAAAAAGAGTAGGATACCTATTGAATTGTCTTAGATCAGTTTTAAATGACTGTTTTTATTGAAAAGTGATCTTGTATTCCAGCTTTCGCCTACCTGGCGCCCACCAGATATTTGGGACTTCAACTCCCATCAGACCCAATCATCATGGGCCAAAGGGGGAAAAATGCTTGGAGTTGTAGTACATCTGGAGGGAACAAGACTGGGGAAGTCTGCTGTATTTGCTGGTTGTTTTTCTGTAAGGGACTTTGTGAGGGCTTTGCCCTAAAAGGCTGTTTAGAGACCATTTATTTCTTTATTTCCATGTGCATAGACTTGCACAAAAGGCTAAGTGAGAACAGACTTTTAGCACAAGAGACCAGAAGTGCCTGCTTCTGCTTTTTGGAAGAGCTGTAAACGGAAAGGATGCTGATGTATATTATTATTATTATCATCATCATAGCATATTATAGTATAGTATATTTATTTATTTATTAGATTTCTATCCAACCTTTTTTCCCTGTTGCAAGAAATCCAAGGTGGCTTACATGGCTTTCCTATCTATTTTATCCTCACAACAGCCTGTGAGGTAGGTTGGGCTGAGAATCTGTGACTGGCCCAGAGTCACCCAGTGGGTTTCCATGGCCAAGTGGGGACTAGAACCCAGATCTCCAGAGTCCCAGTCCAACACTGTATGATATATATAATTATCATTGTTATTATTATTAATAATAAACTATTGTTATTATTTCATTATCAATATACAGCTTTACAGAAGCAGCAGCATTCCCAAATCAATGTGGAATTAGGTTCACTACATTATTCACTGCATTTATAATCCATGATGGATCTCAAAGCAGACTAGTTGGGCTTCCCAAATGGTCTCCAATCCAGTCACTGACCAGGCCTAGGCCTGCTTAGCTTTATCAAGGCTGTTGTAGCATTTGCCTTCAGTCATGCCTTAGTCAGAAAATAAAATAGGATAGAGTTTTGTGACAGGGTTGCAGAACCTCGGGCCCAGGGGTCAAATCTGGCCCACTTGGAGTTCCAATTGGGCCCTCCGCAGCTCCCTTGATGACCACATCCTCTTCCCCTGGTCCCAACCCTTTCCCCCCCCCCCCCCAACACCAATCATTTGGTGGTTCCCCAGCTTTTGTGCAGTTTTTCCTCCATTCTGAAAGGTTGAAATACGTCTCCTCAGGCCTAGTTACTCGCAGTCATATATTTGCCACCCACCGCTGGGAAGTGGCCTCCGAGTTCTTCTCTGAAATGGAATTGGCCCTCAAGCTGGAAGGGGTTCAACACCCCTGTTTACAGAGTCATGCAAGGAGATGGAGAACATGCTCCAAGATATAATCTAAACTCTTGATAGCGGGGGAGACAACATGGGAAAAGAAAGCAATGGGGTGGGGGGGAGGAAGGAGCCACAGATAGCAATGGATGAGTGCAAGTTAATGCAGTTGTATATACAAAGTTTCAGCTACACAGCCCTAGGACTGTCTGTGGTGATGACACATCTGCCTCTCTACAATGGAAGCACCATATAGAGCCAAAAACAGCGCAGAAAAGGAACATATGAGGCCACACCCTGTCGTTAGCCATTCAGCAAGCAGGTTAACTCCCGTACCTCATCTATGCCTCTGGCCACTTAGTCAAAAGTAAAGAAAAGGCCCCACCTTTGCCTCATGATTGTTCATGACCAAAGACTTGAAGTTATTTCTAGAGAGTGTCACCTTAGCTCTTAAGTGCTCAATTAAATTCTGAACTGGAACCTATAATTTTGACAGCCGCCGGAGCAACGACAAATTCTCACAGGGCTTAGGTGCACGTTTCATGCAAACGCATGTACATAAATGGTGGCCCCACAGCACCACTTGAGGACAGTGCATTTGGAAGTGGAGGAACAACAGGGAAGGGATCTGGAATCCTTTTCCTGACTGTTTTCCCGCCTCAAATCACCCCCTCAGCAGCTCCCACTCCCCCAGGTGTTTACACTCAAGATATTTCATTGTCCTAGGCTATATAAAAACACACAGAATGTATATGTAGTAGTATTGTGTTATATAAAAGAATGTATATGTAGTAGTATTGTGTTCCTTCCTCACGGCTTTCCCCTCATTTCACAGAAGTAAATGGAGAAAAAGAAAATGATTTTTCCTTCACTTGTGTGGAATGAAAGCAAAGGAGCAGCCGTCAAGGCCTATAATTGAACCCACACCTCAGATCAAGCTGTCCTGTAGGTTGGGGTGGGGATTGCATTCCTCTAGAGGATGTCCCAAATTAGTCTGGAGCTCCAGAAATTCCCACCACCCCAGGCAACTACTCCTACTGCCTACTCCTACTCCTACAGCCTATTGGGCTGCAATAGTTATCTAGTAGGAACACAGAATACTATCATCCAGTTAAGCTCTTTGTATATACCAAGCTTTGGCAGGTTTACTATTCATAATGGAAGATCTGCCACACCAAACTGCTTGAATTACAGGGAAACATGGGAGTGTTTCCCTGAGTTATAGGCGATCAGTGAAAAGAGCATTCCACCATGTTAGGGCCGAAATTGGGGGGGGGGTCATTCTGACGTTTATAAAATGGAAAATGTTTCACCAATCTTTCTGAAACGGAGACCTGCCAGAAAGAAATGCTGGTTTTACATACCCTGCGCGTTTCAAGAAGATTTGTGAAATATTGAGGGCAGGATGGCAGTTCAAAGTATGAAACTGGGGGAAACCTCTCTGGCTAAAAATGGCTTTCTATTTCCGGGTGGCAACGATTTTTTTGCTCACTAAAAGCTCCGAATTGGGACCTTTACCCTTCAAACCAGTGGTGGGATCTTGTCCCCCTGTGCTTCTAGTTGGTGGAATGGCTGTTTTTTTTTTCCAAAATTCGCTTCCATTGTTTCTTAATGAACATTTCTTTGCCCCATTAAAGTGAGTACAGACTCATAACTCCTAAATGGAGCATGCTTAGTAGCGTCGCTCTCCCCCCTCCCTCCTGTCTCAAATAGATTGGAATGTTGGAAATAAGATGGCTGCCTGGCTGAAATAAGATGGCCGCCTGGCTCATTTAGGAGCCATTTCCTTCTGCAGATAAGCCAAGGCCCTGTCTGGGTCTTCTCCTTTCCCACAGTGCTGTGGAGGCCAGGGAGGGAGAGATAAACTATCTGCCTTGCTTGGAGGGAGGCCCTTCCCTGGCCTCCAAGGAAAAAGAAAACCTGGCTGGCTCAGGTAGGGGTTTGATTGGCTTTGTTGTGTGTCTGTAATTGTGAAGAGGGAGAGGGGTGTGTGTGTGTGTGTGTGTGTGTGTGTGTTTGAAGTGCTGGTGCATGCTTCTTAATTCAAAGTAAAGAATATATAGCAAATTTTCCTTTGGGGTGGCAGTTCCTCACCCAAGCCTCTTAAAGTTTAAACTTTATGGAAAGAAATATTTTGAAATTAGGAATGAGAGGAGGTTAACCCTGGCCTATCTGCCATGAGTTTAAACTACTTCAAGTAGTGTGTGTTTCTCTAAAAGATGCTGAACTACATTTTAAGCTCTCTTTTATAGATTTGCGTGTGTGTGTGTGTGTGTGTATATATTTTGAATTTGAACACAGATGTAGGTTTCTTTAAAAAAATCTCTGGTGTGAAGGAAGAAAATATTTTCCTTTCTCTGTGTACCTGCTTCTTATAAGCTGAATCTGCTGCTTTATGTTTGTATGAAAGGAAAACTTTTTCTAAAATGTACATCCATGAATCGTATACCCAAAGCATTACTTCACACCAGAGAAATGGTTAAGGGACCAAGTTTTTGCTACAACCTGGCACCCTCCAGTTGCTGTAGACTTAGTTTCACAGAATCATAGAATTCAATGCCCCTCAGTAGTTGCAGTAGTCCAGGGCATTTAGTCCTCTTCATCCTCCTCTTCATTTTATCCTCACAATGACCCTGTGAGGTAGTGTTGGCTGAGGGAAAGCCGGGAAGGGGGGCATAAGGAATTACATTTATATACCGCCCCATAGCCTGGGTGTATTTATTTATTACATTGATATACCGCCCCATAGCCAAAGCTCTGCAATAAATACCTAAATGTGTTGTTAACAATGATCTCCAGTTATTGACATAGCAAGAAAATATGAGCAAGGAAGGAACATTTGGTGATGCCTTTCATCTGGAAGTTATGTGATATGTGGGTTATCAAGCAGTTATATGAAAAATGCTAGATACTCTGATCCTTGGTTTAAGTGGATTCTTTAATGTCAATATAGTAAAAATTATAATTTTAGTGTAATTTTTTAAATAATTACACTATAGTGTCATAATTTAAATTTTTTAAATAGTGTAAATTGGGAAATTATTTAAAATATATTTTTTCTCCCCTGTGTGGGTTCTTTGATGTCTACTCAAGGTCCACTACAGCTGAAGCTTTCCCCACATCCCATACATTTATATGGCTTCTTTCCTGTGTGGTCATCCGTTACACAAAGCCATGAAATTCAATAAACAAAAAACCTACGGTTTACAAAACAACGTTAATGGCTCTACAATTTTCAACCAAACTCCAAAAGACAGGGAAATTAGGAGTTAAGGCTCACAGGCCTATAACGCCACATCCTCCCTAAGGAGGCAGAAAGTGCCAGTGAAATTCTCATTCTCCCAAAGCAGATATAAACCATGAGGACAGGATGGAGAATAGGATATGCAGAGGTGACTGTGGGGTTGTGGAAAACTGATGACGAACAACTTAGGGCCACCTACTTCTCTTTTTTTGTTTATTTATTTATTACATTTCTATACCGCCCAATAGCCGGAGCTCTCTGGGCGGTTTAGAGCAGCACTTCCCCAACCTGGTGCCCTCCAAAGGTGTTGGACTACGACTCCCATCATTGCAAGTCAGTATGTCCCATGGACAGGAATGCTGCAACTTGTACTCTCAAACATGTGGAGAGGTTACTGTGGGGTTCTGGAAAACTGATCGGGAAATGCTGTTCTAGAGCAAGGGTAGGCAAAATGTAGCTCTCTAGATGTTTTGGCATTCAACTCATAAAAGTCTCTGTCAGTATGGACAGTGATCAAGAATGCTGCGAATGCTGTGACCGCAGAGGATTTTTCTTACGTGTTCAGCAGTGTGAGATCAAAGGCAGAGCTACCACCTAATTGATTCATGTGTAAGGAAGGATTATTTTAAAAACTATTGATGAAAATGATTTTTGTCCTCACCATAACATGGGAGTTGCAGCACAGCACATCTGGAGAGTACTAGGCTGGAGAAGGATGGTTTATACTTGGATCCTATACATGTCTTCTCAGAAGCCAGTGCCACTGAGTTTACTAGGGCTTCCCCCCAAGTGGTATAGGATTGCAAACTAATCTCATCTGAAAGGAGTTCAAGACAACCAAACTAATCCTTTTCTGTTCCTCTGTCACTCTGATGAGATGATGTATTGTGGAGGGATTGTGGGGAGTGAACAGTATATTTTGTATGAACACATTTTAAGAAAAAACATTGGTTCTTTGAAGCGCAGGGTATTTACCAAAAGCTGAAAGTGCCAGCCCTTGCTCTGGTTCTACATCTCCAACAAATAGTGCCCCTTCTGTTATCAATCGTGCTGCTCTATGCGAGATGTGTGTGAAAAAAAATATTGTACAGCCCCTGTATTTGGTAAGGATATAGAACAGCGTTCCCTATCCTGCTGTCCCAGCTTTCCTGACCATGGGACATACTGACTTGCAATTATGGGAGTTGTAGTCCAACACCTTTGGAGGGCACCAGGTTGGGGAAGGGCTGTTCTAAACAAAAAAAGAGAAGTAGGTGGCCCTAAGTTGTTCGTCATCAGTTTTCCACAACACCCCAGTCACCTCTGCATATCCTATTCTCCATCCTGTCCTCATGGTTTATATCTGCTTTGGGAGAATGAGAATTTCACTGGCACTTTCTGCCTCCTTAGGGAGGACGTGGTGTTATAGGCCTGTGAGCCTTAACTCCCAATTTCCCTGCTTTTTGGAGTTAGGTTGAAAACTGTAGAGCCTTTAATGTTGTTTTGTAAACCGTAGGTTTTTTTTTATTGAATTATAGTTCAGGTGACATGGACTAAGCACAAAGCACTGTGAAGGAGCATAGACTCAGAACCCACAGGGGTTCATAAACATAGAATCATAGAATAGTAGAGTTTGGAGGGGCCTATAAGGCCATCGAGTCCAACCCCCTGCTCAGTGCAGGAATCCACCCTAAAGGATGTCTTTGCTTCAGTGGGACAGACTTGAAAATAGCCACTAGGTGGCTAGGTAGGCAATGTATTTGTAAAGTGGGGAGTGGCATGGTTTTCTCAATGGGCTGGATCCAGATTTTGGCATACTTAGAGCAGACCCGCTGGGACTTCAGTTAGTCATGATTAATTGAAGTTCCATTGATTTCAAGGGTCCACTGGAGGTATGACTAAATCTGGACCCAACCCTTGGTCTCTAGACCACTGATGTGCCACAAATGCTATGTGTGAACAGGTGGGCTAGTAAAAAAAAACCCAGTGGTCTAGTAACTTTAGTGGATCTATTTACAAAGCTGATAAAAGAACATGCCAGGAATTCCAAGCTTAGATGTAGGCCAGCCAACTGAGTTGCTACTCATTTTAGTGGACTTTGGACGAGTGGAGTGCTTTCAAAATCTGAATATGCTGGATCAGGAATTCAATGTGAATCTTCCTCCTTCCTATTTTTGGAAAGCAGAGTAATGCTACCACAAATCTGTCAGCTTGGCTCCCTGTGTGAAAATGCCCCCAGTAGATTCCTGCACTCAAAACTTGAAATTAAAGTGCCTTGCTTATTGCAACAGTTACTTTTTTCAAGAGAGAGAGAGCATTCCAGTTTTCATGGACTCTGGAAAGTCACAAGACACTAATACTGTCAAGTTACTACTAAGAGGCGATACACTGCAGACCACGATCTCATATTAAGATCTGAGCCAAAATGCTCATGTGCCTTCAGGCGGGGTTTGAAAAGATTTGGAAGCTTGAGCCTGCTTTTCAAAGATTGGGCCAAATGATCTTGGGTAATATAGATTGACAAGCAAATTAGCAGTGCAGTTATGTCAAAGCACATTATCATATTTACTAAGCACTTTTTTATGTTCAAAGCACAGTGCATATGTTGTATTGTTGCAATCCTTACAACAATCCTGTAAGGTAGTCAGGGTTATTAGCCCCATCTGCAGATGGAGCAGAGATTGTGGCAAAACTAAGGCCACCTTTTGAGTTCATGGCAGAAGCAGTGTTGGCTGCAAGTTTTGGAGGGTCCTTGGGCAAGACACCCTCAATAGGCCCCTTCCCTCTGGGAGTCTACCATGACCTTATCATTGTCACCATCTCCTATTGCTCCTCACCTTCTTCCTCTTTTGCTTGCTCGACAGATAGAGATCCAATGAGCAAGTAGGCAGTGGCATCTACTGCTCTTCTTCTCATCACCTCCGTTGACTAGACCAGAGTGAAAAGCAAGTGAACAGGCAAGTTGCAAGGGTGAAGAGGAGGAGCAACTTGGGGGGGGGGGGGGGCTGTTATCAATTGGCCCTCAGCAGGTGCCCAACCATGACTATCCTTGACAAAGGACCTAGACAGAGGCAAGACATGAACCACAAATGTCCTGATTTGTACTGCACTCTGTGGATATGGTTCCACAAGCTACTGTGGCCATGTTGCCATTGAACATATGAAACTGCCTTATGCCCAAGTCAACCCAATATTGTCTACAGTGACTGGCAATATCTCTCCAATATCTTAGTCAGAGAGGGAAGTCTGCGACGTCACCAGCCCTTCCGCTAGGCCCGTCGCATAAACTCTTCTCAGGCCAAGCACCACCACTTGGAAACCTGAGGGAGGGTTAAATAAACCTTTCCCTTAGCTATGAGGGAAACAGGTTTAATATAGGATCTCTCAAAATATATTGTGGGAATACTGTGATGTGGGTGTTTAATAACTGTAAGGCAGGTAAATAATGCCAAGCTGAGAGGTGGTATTTGGTAGCTAGAAAGGAAAGGAACCTCTCATGCAAGCACTTGAGTCATTGCTGACTCCTAGAGGGACGCCTGCTTTTGCTGACGTTTTCTTGGCAGACTTTGTAGCGGGGTGGTTTGCCATTGCCTTCCCCAGTCAGAGTTACCTTTCCCCCAGCTAGCTAGGTACTCATTTTACCGACCTCAGAAGGATGGAAGGCTGAGTCGACCTGCTGGCTTCCTGAGAACCAGCTTCTGCTGGGATCGAACTCAAGCCGTGGGGAGAGTTTCGGCTGCAGTAACTGCTGCTTATCATTCTGTGCCACACAAGGCTCCTATTTGGTAGCTAACGAAATAATAATAAGTTTATTGTTTAAAAGCCTTAAATAAAAACATAATACTTTCAATCCTGCTTGATCTAAACTCTCCACACACCAACCACCTCACTCTCTTCGCACCAATCCTAAGTCCCTAGGATCCAAACTCTTCTTACTTTACAACTAAACAACTCTTCTCAAATGCACTCAAACGCACATACCTCACCAACTCCCAACACTCTCCTTATATACTCCTTCCTCCCACACACCTATTACATCATAAACCACACCCACTCAGTTCTAACATTCCATACTTACTAGACATACTAATCTAGACATATACAAGTCACTCAATTGTGGGGTAATGCCACGAAGTCCAAAGGGCCTCCTCCCCAGCCGTACTGCTTTTAATCCTCTAATTGGAGGTGCTTCTCCTTTCAGAACATGAGCTCTACCCTTCCCCAGGCTACAGCAACTTAAAAATATTCTCTTGCCTTGGACAAGCCAGGGCTAGTGGTCTAAAAATGCCGGAAGTTCTGAATATGCGGATGATACCCAGCTCTACCTTTCCTTTTCATCAAACCCAGGTGAGGCAGTGACTGTTCTGAACCAGTGCCTGAACACGGTAATGGACTGGATGAGGGCTAACAAACTGAGACTCAATCCAGACAAGACGGAGGTACTGTTAGCGGGTGGTTCATCTGTCCGGCGAGGTGATGTTTGCCCTGTCCTGGACGGGGTTGCACTCTCCCTAAAGGATCGGGTCCGTAGTTTGGGGGTGCTCTTGGATCCAGAACTGTCACTTGAGGCACAGGTGAACTCAGTGGCAAAGAGCACCTTTTATCAGCTTAGGTTGATATACCAACTACGCCCTTATCTGGACAGAGATAGCCTAGCTACAGTTATCCATGCTCTGATAACCTCTCGCTTGGATTACTGCAATGCGTTATACGTGGGGCTGCCTTTGAAAACGGTCCAGAAGCTTCAGCTGGTACAAAATAGGGCAGCCCGTTTACTAACAGGGACTGGCCGACGAGACCACATTACGCCAGTCCTTTTCCAGCTTCATTGGCTGCCAGTCCAGGTCTGGGCCCAATTCAAAGTGCTGATATTGACATTTAAAGCCCTAAAAGGTTTGGGGCCAGGTTATCTGAAGGAACGCCTCCTCCCATATGTACCTACCTGGACCTTAAGATCATCTACAGGGGCCCTTCTCCGTGAGTCCCTGCCAAAGGAAGTGAGGCAGGTGGCTACTAGGAGGAGGGTCTTCTCTGCTGTGGCACCCCGGTTGTGGAACGAGCTCCCCAGAGAGGTCCGCCTGGCGCCTACACTGTACTGCTTTCGTCGCCAGCTGAAGACCTTTTTATTCACTCACTATTTTAACACTTAATTTTAACTTAAATTTAAATTTTACTGTTTTAACTCTGTATTTTAATCTTATAATCAACTTTGCTGTGTGGTTTTATCCTGGTTGCGCTTTTTATACTGTATTTCGTAATTGTGTTTTTAACCTGTTGGATGTTTTTTGTGGTTTTAATTTTTGTGAACCGCCCAGAGAGCTTCGGCTACTGGGCGGTATAAAAATGTAATAAATAAATAAATAAAATAAATAGGCAAGAAGTCAAGCCACTGAACAAGTCAGGATGGGGCAGTCCAATAGCAGCTCAGTCTTTACACCAAAAGCAACAAATTACCCGGAATAAGAAGCCAAGGCAGAATCAGGGACTTTATAGGGCCTGGTGGAGCTCCATTGGCCCATCATGTCACCTAAATACCACTGCTCCAGTGAGAAAGTAGCTGTACTACTACCTTCTGGCCACCAGCACTGCAACAGAGAACAAATCAATATTTCGTTTTAGGTAAAGAGTTTTGCATTACTTCCAGGCTCGTGCAGCAATGGAAAGTTAGGAGCCAATTCTCCCTCCTTCCTCTGCATCACCTTGCATTTATTTTATTTATTTTTACCTCTATAACCTGCCTTTTTTCCTCTTGCAAGGAACCCAAGGTGGCTCCGTGACGTCTTGCCTTCACCTGTGCCACCCACAGGCTACCTGACAAGACTATCCACACCACTAGCACTGAGGACCTACTTCAATCCCCCCTGTGCTGATGATGCAAGTGAGGGTTAAAGTTTACTGCTGCTGCTTCTGTCTTGCCTTTACTCTTTTAGGCTAGGGTGACCACATGAAAAGGAGGACAGGGCTCCTGTATCTTTAACAGTTGTCTAGAAAAGGAAATTTCAGCAGGTGTCATTTGTATATATGGGAAACCTGGGGAAATTTCCTCTTCATCACAACAGTTAAAGCTGCAGGTGCCCTGCCCTCTTTTAAATCTGGTCACTCTAGTATAGCTCCTGCACTTTAACTGCTGTGATGAAGAGGGAATTTCACCAGGTTCTCCATATATACAAATGACACCTGCTGAAATTCCCTTTTCTGTGCAACTGTTAAAGATATAGGAGCCCTGTCCTCTTTTTTTATATGGTCACCCTATTTTAGGCCCTACAGCTCCACAAGTGTTTCTTGACCATTTGTTTATCAGTATCAAGCTGATTGTACTTCACTTTTTCTAGTGGGGAGCCAAAGACCCACTTTTTGGAGAAGACTGAGCCAAAGTAGGAATTGAGCACTTCTGCCTTTTCTTTGTCATCTGTTATCAATTTGCCATACTCATTGAATAGCTGAACCACAATTTCTTACCTCAGTATTTTACTATTCATGTATCGCCATGCCTGGTATGCAGTCTTGCAGCCCGGTACTCACATGACTTTATATCAAACTCCACGTCCTGCAGTCATTTTGCCTCTTCCCGTCCATGTTTGGTTTCTTTTTGGAGCAGGGAAAGTCTGGATTTCTCCCCTACATGCAAAATAAATGTTCTCCTCCCTCCTTTGTATTGCTGTTGTTGCGTTCTATCTGACCATCCCGTTCTTTGTTGGGGGTATATGTGTCTAAGGGTAGTCTCGCTAACAAAAGAGAACAGGGCAGTTCTCCACTCAACTGTGAAGGGGGAGGGAAAGAGGTCTCATTTAACTCTATGTTCTTACTCCTGAGTGGGCATGACCAGGGGTACATTTTCACGTTAAAAGAAATGTGGAAAATGCACCCTCCTTGCCCATAGCTCCTTCATTTTTAAAGATAGATCAAAATTGGCACAATGATAGCTCTTACGATGAGCTTTCTGCATGCCAAGTTTGAATCAGATTGGTTCCTCCCTTGATGTTTTAGAAATTTTTTAAAAATTAAGCTTTTAATGGAAATTAACAAAAATACTTACATCTGCATAATTTCTAAAGATAAAGAAATGAAATGTGGGACCTTGAGAGCTTTAAATCGAGCTTTCAGCATGCCAAGTTTGAATTAGATTGGCTCATCCCTTGATTTTTTTAGGATTTTTTTTTTTTAGGAATTTCTTAATTCCCCCTGTGATGACCCCCACCTTATACCGCTCCTTTATTCCTTTCCTGAATCAAAGGACCCAGCACAGGTGCAGGTGTCAAAAGGTTTAGATGCTGCAGCCATCCCTGTGACACACCTTTCTCTTCTTAGGCCCCACAGCGATATAGCTCTGCACCCTTACCCTAAATTCTCCCTTCTGCTGCCACCATAGACCTGTACCCTTCCCAGGTACTCCAAGGACCACACCAGTTATAATTAAATGTAATTTATTAACAAGTTTTTAGTGCAGGTACAAAAGCTTAATGGTTTCTTCAGTTCTCAAGCATAATGCTTATAAAGCACAATGCATAATGTTTCAGTCAGTTCTTTCTCTCATACATTTCACAATATAACTTCAGGTTCTCCTGCTTACTCCCCACTCTAATCCACTCAAAACAACACAGCAGGCAGACCCTTCCTTTCTCTTGTCTCTCAAACTCTCCCCTAAACTCCAATCCTCATCTCTAACCCACATATCATACCTTTTGTCCTATCAGCAGAAGTATATATACTCACACAGTCCTCCGACTTCTCCCATTCTCTCATAGCCAATCCAGACACTCCACACAAACATCCAATCAGCACTCTCCTTCCATTCGGCACTCACTCCCCCTCCATGGCTTTATACTTACCAAACTGCTACAAATACACAATGAGTACCTTCTTTAAACTTCAATCATTATTATTAAAGAATCTTTATATCAAACTTAACAACACAGTCTAATGCAGTAGAACATCACAAACCCCCTTAAACCCTTTTCCTGATAGTCCACCAGTGCGAAAATCCACCTGATTGCATTAGTGAAGGATTGATTTTCCTTTACTTTGATCGTGCAAAGCTGTGCATCTCCATTTCATAAAATAGACATCTGCTGGTTCCCTTACTCAAGAGTAAATCCCACTGATTTCAACTGCATTTACATGCAATTCATACTAAAATCAGATGCATGCTTACCTTTGAGTAAACCCTATTGAACAGAGAGAGCCTTACTTCTGAGTAAACACATATAGAACTGACTTTTAATAGAGTGGCAACACGGAAGCTTTAAAAAAAAAGAAGTCTAAACCAACAAACTGGAAAGAAGTGCTCTGCAACCCTATGCTTACTTCAGAGGACTTACTTCAGTTTACTCAGAATTAAGGCTCTCTCTGTGCCAGGGTTGATCTCTTTATCTTTAAAAATCACGCAGATGTAAGCATTTTTATTAATTTCTATTTTTAAAAATCCTTAAAATCAAGGCATAAACAGATCTGATTGAAACTTGGCATGGCTAAAGCCCTCCTTAAGAGCTATCACCATGCTACGTTTGATCTCTTTATCTTTAAAAATTATGCAGATGTAAGGATGTTGGTTACCTTGGAGCAAAGGAGGGGACCTGAACACCTTTACAAAAGAAATTTGTTAAAATGATTGTTCCTCTGCCCACCCTTTGAAACGAGCAAAACAAACCTTCACTCCTCCTCCCCTGTAAACCTTTCCCAAGCCAAGGGGCAACAACAGTCCCGGCCCATGCGCTCCCTTCTGCTTCCTACAAATGGCCTCCCTTCCTTGGAGTTTGTTTAATATGATCTTAGGGGGGAAATATAGTATATCGTTTTACCGTAATTGCACAGTTTCAGGCTGCTGTACAATTGTATTTGCACAGAAATATGAAATATTTTTTTTAAAAATAAAAAATTAACTGCAGGGGAAAGGAGAATGAAGGGGGTGGGGCAGGAGATTTCGCTGGCATAGTAGTGCTCCGGGTGAAAAGATATGAGCTGAAAGAGCACAAGAACACACAGACATGAAAGTGCCCAGCGCTCGACTCGCTAAGGAAATGGAGGGGGAAACAGCGGATGAAAACTGGATAAAAAAGTAGGTGTGATGGAGCTCTAAACAGGGAAAAAAATCTGGATTTAGCCATCGATTTTGACATCAATAGTTTCCCCAGCTTTGCAGGATTGCAATCATTTGTGTTACAAATAACTGTGTTCCACAGCCCACCCCTGGCTGCATTCCGTACTTAGCAAAATAAAAAAAGATACGAGCCTGCCATAGACCTTGGAAAATGGAATTAAACTGATATCATTCACAAAGGAGTTCCTCTGAAACTCAAGTACATTGTCAACCACCTCCACTTGCTTCAGGCACTGATGCCATGATTAGCTAAGCAAGAAGCTACCTGCTGGCTTAGAGTTATATGAAGTGACCTCAGGGTATCTACAAGCTTCTCACGCACTAGAAAATTTTCTCCTCCCCCCCCCCCCCCCGCACCTTTGGCTTAAAATGCAATTGTTGCTCCATCAAGGTACTATATCATAGGTTGTTATTGCACAAGGTGTCATTAAAAGTTGCTTGTATAATTCTCACCAAAGAATCAGTCTGCTCACAATAATGGGTTGTTCCAAATACCCTCCAAAACTATAAGACCTCCAGTACTTTATAGGTAGCGACTGTCTCTCTGAAATATAAGAAGGTTCTCTTCCCATTCCTAATAATAGTGCATTTTAAATATAAGTATCAGGTTCAAACATAGAATAGTAACTTTAATTGTGTGGGATGGGGTGGGGGGGTTGACATGATGTGCTTTAGCATTTAGCACTGTACAACCGAGAATGAATTCAAAAGTTTTCCCGCACAACCCATCCCAATATTTCTATAAAAGTTGTTATTATTGTCACCAGCATATATGACACTTGATAACATTCATAAGCAGCCATGACATGTTTCTGCCCCAAGGAGATTTACAAGAAAAGCAACAATAATATCAATAACAGCAATCACAATGTGTATGGCACGTTACTTGATTTCTCATTTGCTCAGCACATTATGGCTGGCAGATGAATGTATAAGCTGACTTCAGTGCACTGGAAAGCGTTGTGCTTGAAGTGAGATCGTTGGGTGGCATGAATGCTGTAGATCTGGTGCGAGATCTGTGATGGCGCACTCACACATGCAAGTTACCTAGAAAATGTTGCAGTCACCAAAGGATGAGCATGAATGTGTGAACCAGGCCAAATACATTGTTTGCTTGCTTTTACATCAAGCCCACCAAATCAGCGCTTCCATCGCAAACAAATGCTTACTCAGAGGAGACAGATGTGAACAGCTGTCTCACAGCTTTGGTATTCACTTCCCTTGCATTTTGCACTCATTAAAATGGGATTATGTATATAGATGAGTTTACGTCTACCCTACACATCTGCAGAGGATTACATTATTTTGGATTTTCAGATATAAATTAAATTACACCCTTTTCTATTTGAAGGCCATAAGCCAAACTATTATAGTGAACTCTTTACAAATGAGATAATTAACATTTGAGTGTTCTAACATGCTGGTAGAAATGTGAAGAAGCACTTTTGAGAACTTTGGACAACCATGATTGAACCAGAGGTCAACTAAATCCTGGGGCAGATGAATTTGAATCCATTTTAACCAGCCAGTCTTCTCTCAACTACTTCTTTCAAACAATATAGAACTCATTCTATCCCTAGATCTTGTGTGATACACCCTACTCATTCCCAAGCCTCACTTGCTATTCTAGGGACCTTCTTCCTGAGAATATTCTAGAGGTGCCTTTGCCCTTCGTCTCCTTGGCCAATTTCTCCATGCAATAAGAAACAAAGATATCAAAGACGAACATAAGGAATTATACTAAGGGTGGGGAATTTGTGATTCGCCATATGTTACTGGACTACAATTGGCCATAATTGCTGGGGCTGATGGGAGTTGCAGTCCAATGACATCTGGAAGGCTACACACTTCACTCCTGAATTACATGTTGGGAAGAAAAATGGAATATCTCATGAGCATCTATTGAAGACCAAATAAATAAGGAAATATAAAGGAAGGTCATTGAAGGTGACAGGTTCTAATCGTTTTGAAAAATGACAGAAGGTCCACAGAATAGCCAGTCTTCCAGCCATTCCTCCAGTGATGGACTCTGAGGGCCAAAGCAGGTATTGCTTTAAATTCTGATCTAGCAACTTCATCCCTTTTCTTCTTCTCATTTTACTGCAAGGAGTCTGATCTGTCAGGGATGCTTTAGGGTGGATTCCTTCATTGAGCAGGGGGTTGGACTCGATGGCCTTGTAGGCCCCTTCCAACTCTGCTATTCTATGATTCTATGATTCTAAGATATAGATGGGGGGGGAGCTGCACCTACTCTAGAGCAGGTTTGGGCAAGAAGTAGAGCTCCGGATGTTTTGCAATCCTACTCCAGGCATTCCTGACCATTGGCCATGCTGGCAGGATCTCCTGGATGTTGAAGGTCAAAACTTTTGGAGTTGAAGGCTAAAACACCTTCTGCCCACCCCTGCTCTAGAATAAAAAAGGAAAAAAGGGGGGGAGACATAATTGCTAGATATAGATTTAAAGTAATGTCTGCTTTTGTTTTGTTTTTACATTTTGTATTCATCTCTAGTAAGGAGTTGGATAGCTTCTGTGGTGTTATATGGCTCAACTCCCCAACCAATGGAAAATTCCAGGGCAGAATAGGCTGAACTAGTGACTTAGGGTGCTATGTTTATTTGCAAATATATACAGGTTCAGCAGGTACCAACCAAAATTATCAAAGGGTTGGAAAAGCTAAAGGCTAAAGCATTTGTTGACATTTGCAAAAAAAAAAAAAAAAAGACAACTACGTGAGACAGAGAAGTGGTTTTTAAAATGATGCGTCATACGGAAAAAGCTGTCAGAGAGAATTTTCTTCTTCTTCTCCCATGATACTAGAACTTGGGTCACACAATGAAAATAACAGAGCAGAGAAATGGCAGACCACAGAAAGAAAGTCTTCTTCAGAGAACACAGGCATTAACTGATGGAACGAATGTGGAGATTACCTTTTATTTAGGTGGCTTTTAAAAGGGTATTAGGCAAATCAACCAGGACAGGTCTGTCAAAGGCTATTAGCCAAGGCAACAGAATGAAAGCTCTCTATTCCAAAGCAGATGGTGGGGACCCAGAACAGCAGAGGGCCATTGACCTCATACCTGCTTTTAGACTTTCTGGATCTATCTGACTGGTCACTGTTGAAAGCAGACTAGAACCTTGATTTGATCCAGCAGGGATCTTCTGTTCTTTCTCTGTTGTCTCCTCTACTATTGACATTTAGATTGCACGTCCTCGTTGCAAATTCCTGGGTATTTGCTTAGGTAAGTCCATAACGCCCCATGTACATTGATAGTTTATTATTATTATTCCCCAAGATGGAGAGCAAACCTATTCTGTCAGCTTACATAATATGCTCCAAATACCAATGTTGCTGCGTTCAATTTATCTCCTGGACAAAGAGTTCTTGCCTTGCATACGCCACCACCACAAAACACATTTGGAGACATACTGTGCCCTGTCCGCACACATTTCTGAAGCGACGTTTGTCATGGTGACGTTTCACAAGCACGTCTCCAAATGTGGATCTTCTGTCGAATTTTGCCGCTAGCAGGGCCAGAGGTCAAGGAAGGTAAGCAAACCTGACCTGGCAGCCTTCATTCTCTGTCTGGAGTTTCTTGCTTGAGGTGGTCAGTCACCTTTTGCATCACCTCTGAGCCTCGTGACGTTGAAGGAATGCTGCTGTGTCTAGGAAAGGTGAGAAAGTAATGTTTCATAACAGAAGGTACACGATGGAAAAAAATCAGAGAAAGAAGAGCCCTTCTTTTTTACCCAAAACAAAAAATCCTGTTGTAGGGGTGTTTTATCAGTAGCTCAATCTGCCTCTTAACTTCAGGAGACAATTCATTTCAAAAGCTGGTGATTACATGTTTTGAAGTCCTACATGGCCTGTATCTAGCATACCTTGGGAATACTTTCTCATTTGTTCATTTATTTATTATATTTATAGCCTACCTTTTCCCCCCTTGCAAGAATCCCAAGGTGGCTCACATGGTCTTCCTCCTGTCCATTTATCCTCACAACAAACCTGTGAGTTAGGTTAAGCTAAGAGCTAGTGACTGTCCCAAAGTCACCCAGTGAGCTTCATGACCGAGTGGGGACTAGAACCCAGATCACCTGAGTCCCAGCCCAATGCTCACTACACCACACTAGCCCTTGAACATTCTCCTCTTTCTCATGAAATCTATAAGAGAAGCCTGTGGATGAGATCAAATCCACTAGGGTGGCCACTTACACACTGCCAAAAAAGAGAACAAAAGAGGACATCAGATTTGCATATGAAAATGTATAGGTCCAATTTAGAAAGAATAACTATTATTTAAATAGAAATTCAATACATTTCACCATAGTGGAGAAGACTGGCTAGCTGACCTCATAGAATCATAGAATAGTAGAGTTGGAAGGGCCCTATAAGGCCATCGAGTCCAACCCCCTGCTCATTGCAGGAATCTACCTTAAAGCATCCTTGACAGATGGTTGTCCAGCTGCCTCTTGAGCCCATGACCTCCCTAGGGAATTGGTTCTGTTGTCGTACTGCTCTAACAGGAAGTTTTTCATGTCCTTGCTCACGGAATTTGGCAGTGGTGTGAGGGTCAGGGCATCCTTGAGGTGTCACATGTGGCTCCTGGACCAGAGGTTGTGTACCCCTGCCACATATGTATGGCTAGTGTCAACCTAGCAATCATTTCTGTGTCCAGTCAAAACATTTGATTTCCTTGAGTGTTTTAAATATAAATATGCCACTTCTATGCCAGTTCTATGAGGATCTGCAGCACCTACTGGATAATACACCAAAAAGAGATGTTATTTTTGTTACAGGAGACTGGAACGCTAAGGTGGGTAGTCAAATGACATCTGAAATTACAGGTAAGCATGGTCTAGGAGAACAAAATGAAGCGGGACATAGGCTGATAGAATTTTGCCAGGACAACTCACTGTGCATAACAAACACTCTCTTCCAACAACCTAAAAGATGGCTTTATACATGGACTTCACCAGATGGCCGATACCAAAATCAGATTGACTACATCCTTTGCAGCCAAAGGTGGCGGACATCTATACAGATGGTAAAAACAAGACCTGGAGCTGACTGTAGTTCAGATCACGAACTTCTTATTGCACAATTTAGAATCAAACTAAAGAGAATAGGGAAGACCCACAGATCAGTTAGATATGAGCTCACTAATATTCCTAATTGGGGGAGCTAGGGGTGGCAACGGCCGACAGAAAGCTCTGGCGTGGGCTGGTCCATGAAGTCATGAAGAGTCTGAAGCGACTGAATTAATAAACAACACATGCCGCTTCGCCTTTTCTAGTTTCGCAGCTCTTCAGAATTTATTGTGACAATGCTGTTCATTGTTTAATTATATATCTTAGGTTTGTGTGACTAATTTGGTCATTATCACTTGCTTATGTTTTTATGTCTAATTGGTGGTGCCTTTGTACACCACCCTGACATCCATAAGGATGTAGAGCAGTTTAGGAAAATAATTAATTAATAAATAAAACAAAAATTGAATAAGCTGCCTGGCTGATAGCTATTTGGAGAAGCAATTTGACGCTGTTGAGCATTTTCATGTAAATGGTGTAGTACTGCTGTTTGATTCTCGAAAGGCAAAAGGTCATTGCCAAACTCTCTCTTGAGGGTTCCCTTTTCAAGGATTATTTTGTCCCTCAGGGTGGAACTACATGTTATCTCGGCAAAGTCATAGTTCCCAAAGCTCGGTTTGCCTGGACGATGCACATGAGGTGATTTGCAAGGAAGTTGCAAATGTGGTGGGAAGAATGCTTCGGCTTTACCAGGCTCCCATCCTTACAGAGGCTCTTTGGCGCCTTGCAGCCACATTTGCCTTCCTTCCCGGCATCTGCACGGGAAGGAAGGCAAGTGTGATTGTTCTGGCTCCACGCTTCTTGAAAAGTTTTTTTTTTTTAAAAAAAAAAACACTGGTGGGGGGAGGAAAGGAACAGAGCCACCCCCATTTATTTTTATTATATGTATCTACGGATCTCTGCAGATAGAGATGATAACATTTTAAAAAGGGGAAGAACGGCCCCGTTCCTCTCCCCCACCCTTATTTTTTAGTTTTTTCACTTTTCTAGAGGCGTGGGCTCCGCTGCCAAAAAGTGCCCGACTTTTTTGGAGCAGAATTTATAGGCTTCCCCACCCCCATGGCTTCACAATGGCAGCTGCGTCATGTAGATGGTGTGCCACTGGTGCAAAGCAACCCCGGGGCAAACCCTTTGTGTAGATGTGCCCCCAGACAAATGCCCTCCCAGCATGTGTGCCATTGTCATCGTCCCTCACCACTGCCCCCAGCCAGACTTGCTTCCGATTTCAGAAACATTCCATCCTATTGACTTCTCCCTCGTTAAACCATCAGCCGGGTATTTTGCTACCTCTGCGCTATTTACAATTTACCTTTTCTAGTCACTCACCCTCTTTACTATGATTCCAAGTTGTAGGAAAGAAATGTCGGGTTAGCAGAGGTGAGTCAAAGGCAACATTATGCATTTGCTCTCATGCTACATGGCTTTTCAAAGAAGTGAAAAGCCATGGTTTCAATCCCCAGAATGCAATGGTTGTGCAACACATTTGCCAGATGTGCAGGCACCTTGCATCATAATGGGGACTACAAGATGGGTGCTTAGGAATGCAATCCTATACACCAAGGGCCTGGGCAGAAGGTAGATTTCAATTTACGAGCAGATCTCTAAAACATTTGTTCTAGTTCAGCAAGGATTTCTGATGCCCAAGTGTTTAACAATAGCAACAACAAAATGAGTTGTACCCTGCTCCAAATTAAATTATATTCTTGAAATGAAGAAAACTTGGGATATGTAGGAGTGGATTTTCAGATGGAAGACTGTTTGTTCCATTCACTTCTGCTACTCAAAACACATTCCTGGCTTACTCAGAATTCAATAATTCTAAGTATATAAAAAAAGTGCCAGGTTCCAGGAGGTGAATCTCACAAAAGATTACACAAGACTGACATATGCCCATCCCCGCTATACACTATAATCTTAAACTCAGAAATACGTCGCACTGATCTCAGTGGGATTTATTCCCAGGTAAATGTGCTATAGGATCGGGTTGCGTGTCACTAAGTAAGCTACATAGCTAGTATATTCAGTTGGCACCTGACATGCAATGCTGTCCCCAGAATAACAGTCATATATCTACAAAACCTAAACATAATGTATAATAAACCAGTCTTTCCCATTAATGAGGTATTTCTTTCTCTCTGATAGTGGCCAAAACTAGGGGTGTGCACGGACCCCCCACTCCGCTTCACTTTAAGATCCGCCATTTTTGGATCGGCCCGCTCCGCCCCGCCCCCACTCCGCCTGTGCCCACTCCGCTCCGCTCGGAGCTCTGGATCCGGATCGGAGCTCCGGTCCCCACCCATAGGGTGGGTTACTGGGCCCTGCCGCCATCGCCGCCCATGCGGTAAGGGACCAAGGGGGAGGGGGCCTTACCTGCCTCCGTCCGCGGTCCGTCGCCGTCTTCAATTGAGCCCGCGGTTCCACCAGGAAGTCTGGGCCGCAAGTGCGGCCCAGACTTCCTGCTGGAACCACGGGCTCAATTGGAGACGCAGATGGACCGCGGACGGAGGCAGGTAAGGGAGAGGAGGGCGGGGGGGTTACCGGGCCCTGCTGCCGTCGCCGCATGGGCGACAGCGACAGCGGCAGGGCCCGGTAAACCCCACTTACCTTTCCGGCGGAGCTCCGGATCGAGGCGAAGGATCCGCCTTCACCTCGATCCTCTTCGCCACGCTCCACCGGCCCCCCAATCCTCTTCGCCTCCGCCTTAAGGGCAGGCGAAGCCCCCCACTCCGCTACTGCTTCTCCGGTCCGATTAGAAGCGGAGCACATCCCTAGCCAAAACACCACTCTGTAAATAACCCCCCCTCCCAGCCATTTTGGACTAATCTCTAAAACCAAGCGCATCAATGCATGATGATCCCAAGTTTCTATCATAATTATTATCTGGAATCTTAGTACAGTTCAAAATCTTTCTGAGCTTAGAGAGCAGTGGATATAAGAGGGTTTCCAGCTCATGGCCTTTCTTACCAAAATAAAGATAAGGGGAAAATGTCTGCCAGTTGCATGGTAGCATCACAAATCGGATTTCTAATTTGGCAAGTGTCTGACATCTTGGCTCAACTCTTCAGCAAGACTTCTCAAATTGGTTTATCAAAATGCTTTTCATACTGAATTCTGGTTAACATGGTTTTCCAGATGCTTTTCAGGTACTACCTGAATATCAGGCTTATTTTCCCTAATTGGGGGTGTGTCTTGCTATGATGTCTCAACCAGTTTGTTTGTTTTAGTGTGCAGTTGGACACAAAACGTGCAGTTGAAAAAAGTGGTGAAAAAAATAAGACGTGTTATGTGTGTGTGTTTATTAAGAACTTAACAATAGACAAAGTCAGGGATGGTATGTAACAAATTATATAAGGATGCAGGTGAAAGAGCCTTTGATGGTGTGACTGATGTTGTTGGGTCCTGTGACAGTGTTGCCTGAATAGATGTGGGGGCAGAATTGGCACTTGGGTCTATTGCATGGTCTGGTCCCTCTGTCTGTGTTTCTGTCCTGTGCACTATTGCTGATTAGCATCCGTTTCAGGTTGGGAGGTTGGATGTAGGCCAGGACTGGCCTGCCTCCGAAGGCTTTTGAGAGAGAAGTGTCTGTGCTGATGACAGGTTGGAGTTCACTGATGGCCCGTTGCAATAGTTTCAATTGGGGGCTGTCGGTGACAACCAGCGGTGTACTTCTCTAGGTCTGTCATCCTTCCTGGGTATCCATTTGGCCCTGTCAAGCTGTTTTTAAGTTTAAGGTACACCGTACTGCTGTGTACCTGCTTGAAGATCTCCAATCAGCCAACCAGCAGCAATTTGTAAAAAAACATTTTAATTACTTTTTAATATGTGCCTGGGGAGCTCTGGGGGATATGGGGATGCCCACATAACTGTGGTCACGGGTAGGGGGAGGTATGGTGCTAGGGGAGGAACAGGCGAAGAGGGGATAGATTCCTTACAGCTATTCCCTCTTCTGGTTCCTACCCCAACCGGATAGTTCCTGGCGGCCTTATCAGCTTGCTCCTGGGTCTGGTGCTGCTGCTGCTGAATGCCAGGTCAGTCCAAAACAAAATCTCCCTCATCCATGATCTGATTGTGGATGAGGGGGCTGACCTGGTATGTATCACTGAGACCTGGGTGGGTGAACTGGGAGGGGTTACTCTCACCCAGCTCTGCCCTCTTGGGTACTCAGTGCAGCACCAGCACAGACTCGAGGGCCGGGGAGGGGGTGTTGCCATGGTCTATAGGAATACAATCTCCCTCTCTAGGCTTCCTGTTCAGTCAAGTGCTGATCTTGAGTGTTTGTACTGTGTGTTGGGTACTCGAGACAGATTAGGGATTCTGCTGGTGTACCGTCCACCCCACTGCCCAACAGTCTCCCTGCCTGAGCTGACGGAGGTTGTCTCGGACCTGGTGTTGAGGACCACCAGGATGGTGGTTCTGGGGGATCTCAACTTCCATGCCGAGGCTGCTGTATCCGGAGCGGCTCAGGACTTCATGGCTGCCATGACAACCATGGGGCTGTCTCAACATGTCATCGGCCCAACACATGCAAAGGGACACACGCTTGATCTGGTTTTCTCGACTGGGCAGGAGGATGGTGATCTGGAAGTGGGGGAACTAACATCTACCCCCTTGTCATGGTCAGATCACTTCCTACTGAGGTTTAGACTCTCGGCGGCCTTTCCCCTCTGCAAGGGTGGGGGGCCTATTAAAATGGTCTGCCCCCGGAGGCTAATGGACTCCGATGGATTCCAGAGGGCTCTGGGGGATTTTCCTGATGATATGGCCGGTGCTCCTGTCGAAGCCCAGGTCGCTCTGTGGAATGCAGAGATGACTCGGGCGGTTGACACAATCGCGCCCAAGCGTCCTCTCCCTCTGAGCAGAGCCCGGTCAGCTCCTTGGTATACACCTGAGCTGAGGGTGATGAAGCAAGAGGGGAGACGGCTAGAACGCAGGTGGAGGAAAACTCGTGCTGGGTCTGATCGAACACGGGTTAGAGCTCACTATCGAGCCTACTCTGTGGCGGTGAGGGTGGCAAAGAGGCAGTTCTTTTCCACCAGCATTGCGTCTTCTCAGTGTCGTCTGGCGGAGCTTTTCCGGGTGGTTCGTGGCCTGTTACACTCTGGGCCAGGACGTGAGATAGTTGAACCCTTGGTAGCACGCTGTGACGAGTTTGCATGGCACTTTGAAGATAAAGTCGCTCAGATTCGTCATGAATTGGACACCACACTTAATGCAGCACCACTAGTAGAGGTGTTCAGAGCGCCGTCCGGCTCAGTTTTATTGGATGAGTTTCAGTTATTGAGGCCCGAGGATGTGGACAAGGTGCTTGGCCAAGTCCGGTCGACCACCTGTGTGCTTGACCCTTGACCCTCGTGGCTCATTATATCAAATAAGGAGAGGATCGCCGGCTGGGTCCAGGAGGTTGTAAATGCCTCCTTGAGAGAGCGAGTGGTGCCGGCCTCTTTAAAAGAGGCGGTAATTAGACCACTCCTGAAGAAGCCTCATCTGGACCCAGAGGATGTTAACAACTACAAGCCGGTGGCTAATATCCCTTTCCTGGGCAAGGTGCTTGAGAGGGTGGTTGCAGGACAACTCCAGGCACTCTTGAATGAAATGGATTATCTAGATCCATTTCATTCGGGTTTCAGGCCTGGTTTTGGAATGGAAACTGCCTTGGTCGCCCTGTGGGATGACCTCTGTTGGGAGAGAGACAGGGGGAGTGCGACCCTGTTGGTTCTCCTAGACCTCTCAGCGGCCTTCGATACCATCGGCCATGGTATCCTTCTGGATAGGTTGTCTGAGCTGGGAGTTGTAGGTACTGCGTTGCAGTGGTTCCGCTCCTACTTGGATGGCTGATTCCAGAAGGTGGTGCTGGGGGATTATTGCTCTGTGCCGTGGCTCCTAAGCCATGGGGTTCCACAGGGCTCTATTTTATCCCCTATGCTGTTTAACATATACATGAAGCTGCTGGGGGAGGTTATCCGGAGATGTGAACTGAGGTGTCATCAATATGCAGATGATACCCAGCTCTACCTTTCCTTTTCATCAAACCCAGGTGAGGCAGTGACTGTTCTGAGCCAGTGCCTGGGCACGGTAATGGACTGGATGAGGGCTAACAAACTGAGACTCAATCCAGACAAGACGGAGGTACTGTTAGCGGGTGGTTCATCTGTCCGGCGAGGTGATGTTTGCCCTGTCCTGGACGGGATTGCACTCTCCCTAAAGGATCGGGTCCGTAGTTTGGGGGTGCTCTTGGATCCAGAACTGTCACTTGAGGCACAGGTGAACTCAGTGGCAAAGAGCACCAGAGATCAGCTTAGGTTGATATACCAACTATGCCCTTATCTGGACAGAGATAGCCTAGCTACAGTTATCCATGCTCTGATAACCTCTCGTTTGGATTACTGCAATGCGTTATATGTGGGGCTGCCTTTGAAAACGGTCCGGAAGCTTCAGCTGGTACAAAACAGGGCAGCCCATTTACTAACAGGGACTGGCTGGTGAGATCACATTACGCCAGTCCTTTTCCAGCTTCATTGGCTGCCAGTCCAGGCCCGGGCCCGATTCAAAGTGCTGGTATTGACATTTAAAGCCCTAAACGGTTTGGGGCCAGGTTATTTGAAGGAACGCCTCCTCCCATATGTACCTGCCCGGACCTTAAGATCACCTACAGGGGCCCTTCTCCGTGAGCCCCTGCCAAAGGAAGTGAGGCAGGTGGCTACTAGGAGGAGGGCTTTCTCTGCTGTGGCACCCCGGTTGTGGAATGAGCTCCCCAGAGAAGTCCGCCTGGCGCCTACACTGTACTCCTTTCGTCGCCAGCTGAAGACCTTTTTATTCACTCAGTATTTTAACACTTAATTTTAACTTAAATTTAAATTTTACTGTTTTAACTCTGTATTTTAATCTTATATCAATTTTGCTGCGTGGTTTTATCCTGGTTGTGCTTTTTATAATGTATTTTGTATTTGTTCTTTTAACCTGTTGGTTGTTTTATTATGGTTTTAATTTTTGTGAACCGCTCAGAGAGCTTCGGCTATTGGGCGGTATAAAAATGTAATAAATAAATAAATAAATAAATAAGGTGCAACTAGTGTTAGTGATCATCTGCCTAGTCATGAAAGAGAAATACTGTGTTTGGTTTGGGCGGGAGCAGGTTGTCTGACGGGGCATTTGTGCAGCTGGAAAATATGCTTTATAAAACTCTGGTCTCAATCCAGCAAGGCTGGCTGGCTAGGGTGGTTTCCAAGCTACCCAGGAACCTGGTTTGGAAGTCATGACAAGTCATTCCCTGTGAGGGTAAGTATGGAAATTAGATAGCACATGACTAGCATGCATGGGGTAGGAAGATAAGCCACAGTTGCTTATTTTCTCTCTCCAGTCATGCAAACCCTCCCAGAGAGAGAGACTGAGTCCTAAATAAATCCTAAATTCAAGCTGTTCCAGTTCCTAGTGTGCTAGAACTGCTAGGATTATTAGATTATCAGAAGAATTTGGCCATCATTCATTTTGTCTGAACTGACTGCTCTTTATAGAACACTCTTCCCATCCCAAGAATCCTTAGCAGTCCATGGGGATTGTGTAGCAAGGCAAATTGAATTGAAAAACGTGTCCAAGGATAAAGCATTTGAAACCCCCCAGGTTATAATTTCAGACAAACATCCCAGAACGCTGCACATTGTGATGCAGCAGATCAATTCCTGAACATACTGCATCAATCTAAATGCAGAAATATTTTATTTCTGAACAGGTCCTTCTGAGTTGATGGGAAGTTTGTTTTAAAGTTGTTGTGTTTTTTTTTAATGATCTTTAGACTAATTTTTTTACAGCCCACCAGCTAGTTTAATGATAGGCTTTTGTGGCAAGTTTCTAAAATAGAAAGCTAAAAATATGGATACAAAGTTTTTTTAGTTTTTTAAAGCATAGTAAAACAAGGTAAACTTCTCAAC
This sequence comes from Elgaria multicarinata webbii, assembly GCF_023053635.1. Taxonomy (NCBI): domain Eukaryota; kingdom Metazoa; phylum Chordata; class Lepidosauria; order Squamata; family Anguidae; genus Elgaria; species Elgaria multicarinata. The sequence goes on along the minus strand of NC_086175.1, from coordinate 20,516,676 downwards.
AACTGTTAGCGTATTTGTTGCATGTATTACATGGAAAATACATTGCGAAACAATACACAGAACACACGATTGTGATGCTCCTATATCACAGTGTTTAGTGTTTCATTGTATCCGTGTTTTGGTTGCTACCCATTTTATGTTAATCCTACAACAAAAGCATATGAAGAAACTAATTGTGTGACTTCAGTATCTATTTCAAAACAGCCCAGTTCCGGTTTCTTTGAACATGCCACCAACGAGGAAAACTTCCGTAAACATAGGAAAGGTGATTGAAGGATTTAACCAAGGCATGGAGAAGATTTTTTTTTTTAAATGTATGTATTTGTGCAGTTGAAACATTTCTATACTGTCCTTCAGTTAAAATATTTTGTGAATTCACGGGCTTAAGAGTTGGTCAACAGAACTAGTTTCAGTTAAATAACTCAGAGCAGCCTCAAATAATGGTGTGTTTATTTTATTTTTCCAAGAATAACCCTTCTAATGTATCTTAAGTAATGTTCAATAGATGGGATTGGATCCAGACTTAGTCATGCTTAGAATGGACCCATCTTTTCCCTTTGATTTCAACAGGTCCACTGGCTGGATACAACCCATGATACTGTGTGACTTATTCCTATTGGTTGCTTTGTTATGTAGGTTCAAATGTTTCACAGGCCTTAGCTAGACCTATGGTCTATCCCGGGGTCATCCCAGTTCATGTAAATGACACACAGGATATCCCGGGAGCAGGCCGGGATGATCCCGGGATAAACCTTAGGCCTAGCTAAGGCCACAGTCTTCAAGAGATCATATTTATTTATTTATTTATTTATTTATTTATTTATGTATTCCATTTATATACCACCCCATAGCCGAAGCATGACGTGTTCATCCTTGGCCTGAATCTGATGGTGCTTGTTTGATAGCCAGAGCTCTTGTGACTTCAGGGGCTTAAGAGACGGCAACAGAACTGGTTTCCGTTAAATAATCCAGAACAGCCTTCCCCATCCGGCTGCCCTCCAGATATTTTGAACCACAACACCCAGCAGTTTTGACTATTGGCCATGCTAGCTGGGGCTGAAGTTCAAAACATCTGGAGGGCACCAAGTTGGGGAAGGCTGATCCACAGAATAAGTGGGTAAACTGCCCAGAGAGCTTAGGCTATGGGGCAGTATAGAGATGTAGATGATGAAGATGATGCTGTGTTCTCAAAGGGAGGTGAGATATTGGACCTGTTCACAAGACACCTTAAACCATGGCTTTAACCACAGCAAATAAGGCCTTTTGCTTTATTCACCTTGGGTAAAACTGTGGTTTAAGGTGTCTTCTGAACACAGCCTGGCTTTCTGGCTTAACTACTGTGGTTAAAGCCATAGTTTAAGGTGTCTTCTGAACAAGGTCACTATGGGAAACATGATACAGGTTGCTGCTTTAGCTCCTTCAAAAACATATAAGGACAAATTTTGTTTCAGCCCAAATATGGCTGTGAATTACCATATTTCTTCGATTGTAAGACGCCATCGATTGTAAGACGCTCACTAATTTCAGTACCACCAACAGAAAAAAAAGCTTTGATTCTAAGAAATAATAAACGCACCTGTGATTCTAAGATGCACCCCGTTTTTAGAGATGTTTATATAGGGGGGAAAGTGCGTCTTAGAATCGAAGAAATGTGGTACTTGAAAACTAGCACCAGATCTACACCAAGAAGGATATGACTTTGAAAACGGTTTGAAAACTGTCTATGGAGTGTGTCCTGAGCCCCAACAGTGGTCACTGCTGTTATAAACTGTTTTAAACCAGTAGTGTAGATTCTGCCTGAAAGCCACTAGCAAACTTAGGGGTAATAGCTGCAACAGTGATTGCAGTCCATGTCAGATCCAACCACGTCAACGGAAGCAGAATCTTCTTCCTGCCTTCCATTTCTGGCTGTAGCCTTGGGCAAACCCTTCAGGCTGTCACTGCCTCAGTATCTAGACCTGTAATTTGGGGATAATTCACACCATGAAGAAGAAGGTGTGACTGATCCAGTGAATCAGTATTTGTGACAGGTGCTTTTTTTGCTAGCATAGAAGGCATTCCATAAATGTTGAATTATTATAAAGGGTTTGGATATTTAGATTAGATGCAGAACTTTGCAATCTAATGGATATGTGTTCATTGTTCACCAGCAACCAGGAACAATGCTTAATTAATGGTTACTGCACTGTTGATGTTAGCAATGAATAATCTTCGAAGAAATGTTAAGTTACCTTGTTAAACACACAAAAACGAGGATTTCCACAGGGTTGGCCATGATAGCCTGTTGCAGCAAAAACAACAAAGAGTCTTGTGGCACTGTAAAGACTAACACATTCGTTGTTTATTTCAACTATTCAGTGAACTGCACAGAGAGCTTCGGTAACTGAGCGGAATAGAAATGTAACAAACAAACGATAGCAAAGGTTCTTGTAGTCCACAGCCCAGTTCAATGATGAAAGTGCATTTTAGAGACAATTTTCAAGAGGCATAGATCGACATTAATTTCATGAAGAACATAAGAAAATTAGACGAGCCATGCTGGTTGAGACCAAGGGTCCATTTAGTCCAACATTCTGTTCACACAGTGGCTCATAGGAAACCGAAAAGCAAGACATGAGTGCAACAGCACTCTCCCGCCCATGTTCCCCAGCAACTGGTGTATATAGGCATATTGGCTCTGATACTGGAGATGGCATAGAGGCATCAGGACTAGTAGCCATTGATAGCCTTCTCCAGGAATTTGTCTACCCCCCTTTTTTTAAAGCCATCCAAATTGATGGCCATCACTACATCTTGTGGCTGTGAATTCCATTGTTTGACTATGAAGAAGTATTTTCCTTTATCTGTCCTGAATCTCCCACCAATCAGCTTCTCGGGACAACTGGGGTGGGGTGGGGTTAGTATTATGAAAGAGGGAGAAAAATGTCTTCCTCTCTGGGTTGGATCACTTCATCATATTTAGAGTAGACCCATTGAAATCAATGGTGCATAAGTCAGTTGTGATTAAATCCCATTGATTTCAGTAAGGCTATACGGCCAAGTCCGGTTTCAACCCATTGAATCAACAACTTGTGACAATTGAGGACAGAGGCCCCTGTTATTTCATTTGTTAATGACACGTCTAACATACAAAGCTCCAGAGGGCTCTGAATGTAGGCCACAGGGGCTGCCCCCCACCTTCTTCAACAGTGTCAGGAAATTCTCTGTGCCCTGCTCACAATTTTCTATGCAGATTGGAGCCCCTGCATGTGTATCAGATCACACAAGGGTTTTTAAGAAAGTCAACAGCGGTATGATAAGCAAAGATTGCCCATGGGGCACACACTCATCCCACTAAACAGGTTTTGCAAGGCTGTCAAGACTTTGTTTGTTTTTCAAAGCAGCACAAAAAATAAAGAAACAGACAGAAATTAGTATGCATGCCACAGGCATCAATGCCTCCACCATACCACCTGAGGGGGGGGGGGAGAGAGAGGGAGAGGGAGATCAGTCTCCATCTTCCATTGATGGGGAGAGTTTTGCTAAACTTCTCAAAAGATAATCCCTAAAACAGCACAGATGATGTTTCGAAATATTAGAATTTAAGCTTACACTGCGTAGGAGTATCATAAAAGCAAATAATTGATTCTTTAAGTCTTTTGCATCTTAGGAAAAATACCATTTGCATTCACAAGTGTCTAGAGCTCTGTGCAGGCATGTCCAGCTCCTACTCATGATAGCAGGTATCTTTTCTATAATGTGGAGTTACTATTTCCTGGCTATGCACCAGTTCCATACTGGTCCCAGGTTGTGGTCTGTGGGTATATGATTCGACCACCTTGCTGAAGCTAAGCTGGGCTGGGTCCGGTCAGCGCTGGGATGGGAGATTGCTTGGGAGCCCAATCATCACTGCTCCCTGGAGTTCCACAAATAGAAGAAAGACGCAGGATATAAAATGTCCTAAATAAACAAGCATAGAAAAGAAGAACTATTTCCCCTCTAGTGAACATAGATACAAATATAGGGCAGTATCCAATGTTTCCACTTTGCTTGTGCCACTGATGTAGCACCAGCATAAGCAACCTCTAACACAAGGCCTATAGACTACACTGGAATGACGGGTTTCTCAAGAAATATACATCCTGAGCCAAGGGCAATGAAGCAAGGTGAGAGGCGACTGAAATGCAGGTGGAGAAAACCTTTGCTGGTTTTGGCATTGAAACTGCCTTAGCTGCCCTGTTGGACACCCGTTGCTACAAGACAGGCAGAAAGCGTGAAACCTTGTTGATTCTCCTGGACCTTTCAGTGATTTCCAGTACCATCAACCATGGTTCCCTTGTGGATAGGTTTTTCTGAGTTGGGTGTGGGTGATACAGCTTTACAGTGGTTTCACTTATGCATGGAAGGCCATTTTCAGCAGGGGATTTCTGCTCAGCCTTATGGCATTTATGCTTGGAAGTCCCACAGGATCCAACCTATCACCCATGCTATTGCTGAGTGTCACACAGCTTGATCTCTCTCTTTCATCAGATCCATGTGCTTAATCACTGCCTGGCTGTGGTAATGGACATTTGAGGGCCAATGAAGTGAAGCTCAATCCAGACAAGATGGAGGTACTGTTAGTGGGTGGTTCATCTGTCTCGGTGACGGGTATTCAATCTGTTCTAGAAGAGTTATACTCCCCGTAAAGCAGGGATGTTGACTCTCTTTCAGCCTGAGGTAGAATTCCATTTTGGAGAAGCTCTTCGGAGCGGCAGTCTAGTGGTGGGCAGGTCCGATGGCAAAATGGCAGAGCCAAAATACCACCATACTTTGCTTGAAGTTCTTATTGCCAGTGAAACATAGGAAAGGAATTTCAGCCCTTTAGAATGTAAAAAACAGCACAAAGGCTGGATAAACACCACATAATCAGTGGTCAGGGGAAAAGAGGTAGGCCCAGGGGAAGAAGGCAGGTCCATCTGGAGAAACCCGGAAGGTCCAATTTGGTCCCTGAGCCTGAGAATCTCCTCCCCTGACCTAAAGGACAAAGTTTGTAGCTTGGAGTTGCTTGTAAAGTTATCTTTCTCATTGGAAGCACAAGTGTTTTCCATGGCATGGGGTGCCTTGTACTAGTTTAGGCTGTTCACCAGCTATGACCCTACCTGGATAGAGACAACCTGTCTTTGCTGATCTATTGTATGTGGAGCTGTCCTTGAAGATGGCCCAGAAACTTCATTTAGTACAAAATATGTTGGCTAAAGTATGACTAGAACTGGGTATTATGATCATATTAGCTCAGTATGTATCATCCCCCCCCAAAAAAAAATCACAGACAAAGTCAAAAGAACCTGTATAAATATATGCAGGGTTATTAGTTTTAAAAATTACAATAATACATGAAAAGCATATGTAACAATGCCCATTCTAACTGAAAAACACAATGAGACTCGATTTATACAATAACCAAACAGTAACGCTGAAGGTAGAATGTAATTGTTATCACTGAGTCTGAGCTAAAGTAGTAACAGCTGTTGTTTATACTGGAACAGTTGTAGTTGTTAGTAAAACGATGGTAGTTGTTTGTTGACAACATCTCCGGATTGCAACCCATTTCATTACTTCATCCAAACTGAGTTGGAATAGAAACAGTTCTCATGGTGGGCAGATGAGAATGCCCTCCAGCATCTGGTATATCTCTTCCAAGACACTTATTATCTGGTGTGAATCCTACAGAAGTTCTACCAAAGGAATTCCCCAAGGGGTTTTATTACTCCTCCAAAAGCCACAATGTAGGAGTCAATTCACAACAATCTGGGAATCTTAAAAATGACTCGTAGATCTGAGTTGCTTCTGCTTGAGGCCATCTCTTCTCAAATATTCCTACCTGAGCCCTGAGATCGTGATCAGAGGCCCTGCTCAGAATGCCTTTGCATGCTCAGATAGGGCAGCTGGCTACTCAGGCCTTAGCTAGACCTAAGGTTTATCCTGGGATCTTCCCGGGGTCATCCCTGGCTGATCCCTGGATCCCCTGTGTGTCATTTACATGAACAGGGATGACCCCGGGATAATCCCAGGATATAGACCTGGTCTAGCCATGGCCTTAGTAGCAGGTCTTTTCAGTAGCAGCCCCCTAGTTATGGGTTTCCCTGGCACCCACATTGTTATCTTTTTTGGCAGTAGGCAAAGGCCTTCCATGCCATAGAAGATTCACAAGCCACATGGTACTATGGTGACTCCATTCCAATCCCATGGTAGTCTCCACAGGCATCAGGGGGAATAATTGGATTAGCTTAGATAGAGGGAAGGTACCCCAAAGCCAATGTAAACTAATACCATTTTTTCTTGCCTTTCTGGTTATGTGTTATTGTGCTGTTGAGCAAGGAAGGGTCCATCATGAACAGCCCCTAAGAAAGAGTAAGGCCACAGCTAGACCTAAGGTTTATCCTGGGATCATCCAGGGTTCACCCCTGCCTGAGCACTGGATCCCCTGTGTGTCACCTAAATGAACAGGTTTGACCCCTGGGTGATCCAGGGATAAAGCTTAGGTCTAGCTATGGCCCCAGTGGAAAGAGTAATCACCAAAGCTCCTTGCTCTCAGTATAATGTTTTACAGGGACTTGATCTTCTCATTTGCCTTTCAATGAAATCAAAGAAAAGGAATCAAAAGTCTACTTAAACAGGTAACACCAATGTGAGAGTAGGGCACATTCTGAAGTGATGATTAACGTAAAGTTTTAAGTAGCATTTCTAATCTGGTTTGGGGAAAATGGGTGCCACTTTCTTTGGCAAAAGCACAACTGCAATTAAAAATGTTTTATTCATAATCTTAGTTATCTGTGCAAGTATCCAAGAACACACAACTGCAGCTCTGGAACACTGCCATGAAAAATAAGGTAGTCAACACCACTTGAATGCACTTTATAGAAATAATTGTTGCATTGAAATGAATGTTCAGGTCAAGGAGGCATGTGGAGGAAAATATGCTGGTAGGTTCAGCCCCCAAATCACTGTGATGCCAAGAAAGACTAAAAACAAAAACAGAAAACAGAAAAAATGTAAGATTTTATGCAAGACAAATTGGAGCAAAAAGATGTAAACAGGAATAATGTACCAACATGGTCATTGAGGCAAGACTGTCCCTCATTCTTCACATGCCCACTTCTCCTTACATACTCCTTAGCGCTATTTAGGCATTCTAGCTCTGTCTTTTATCAATAAAGGGAGAAGGAGAAGGAGAAGAATATGGATGAGCTCTGTCCTCAATCCCTATCAGCCTTGACAAGTTTGGGTTGGGGGGGGGGGTGGTATTGAGAAAAAGTTGACCATTTTCCAAAACATATATAAGCTGTCATTAATACTCAAGCTTACATATCAGTGTAGGAGGTCTAAATATCCAAATATGTATCTGAAGACTGCTGGCTGTAATACGTTGGTTTACTACAACACAGACTCCTCTAGAACTGGTACAGAATTGTACCATGATCTGTTAAATTCCTCAGGCAGAACTGCAGATTGGCCACTGGATTTCAGTTGTGACGGAATTCTATGGCATCGCTTCTTGTCATGGAAGGCTTGGAGAACACGTCAATCAGAAAGCTAGACAAGAACAAGACAGAACAGCAACAGGGAACTCCTGACTCCATTCAGGTATAACTAAGTCCAGTGCTACGTAGTGACTATACTATAAGAACATAAGAAAAGCCATATTGGATCAAACCAAGGGTCCATCTAGTCCAGCATTCTTTTTACACAGTGGCCAACCAGCTCCCTATGGAAAAACCAAAATTAAGACATTAGTAGAGTTGGAAGGGGTTTATAAGGCCATCGAGTCCAACTCCCCGCTCAGTGCAGGAATCCACCCTAAAGCATACCTGACAGATGGTTGTCCAGCTGCCTCTTGAATGTCTCTAGTGTGGGAGAGCCCACAACCTCCCTAGGTAACTGGTTCCATTGTCGCACTGCTCTAACAGTCAGGAAGTTTTTCCTGATGTCCAGCCGGAACCTGGCTTCCTGTAACATTATTCTGTGTCCTGCACTCTGGGTGGATCAAGAAGAGATCCTGGCCCTCCTCTGTGTGACAACCTTTCAAGTATTTGAAGAGTGCTATCATGACACATAGTACTTGCAACCACCTTAAAATGCGTGTTTATAAAACAAACTAATCTGTAAAAACCTGGTAAGCCTTCAATGCTCTCTCCTCCAAAGGAAACGAACTCCATACATCATGGACACTTACCACACTGCTCAGGAACAGGAAGTGATTATCCATTCGTCAGCCTCCTGGAGATGGTGATTTCTACAATAGGCTGGAACATTCAAATGAATGTTTGTCACAACTTCTACTAGTTATCTGGTTCTACTGATAAGTGCTATCTACACTACAAACGTACTGGTGTGTGGATAGATCAGTCAATTGATCAATTGCTATCTCACACACCAGTTTAACAGTCATATCTTACCTCAAAGAATCCCAAGAATTGTAGCTTGGTTTGAGATACTGAAAAGAGATTCCTAACCTTAGCTTCTTCCCCTCATGTAGAACTACAATTCCAAGGGTTCCTTGGAAAGAGGAAATTACTGTTAAGCCAATCTGTAGTGTGATGTGTATCCAAATTCCTGTGTTTCTCTACCCAATCGTTATTTTCAGGACACAGAATCTCACTAATTTCTGACCTATTTGCCCCATTCCCCTGTTGCCATCTCTGTACTTTCTGCCATTTTACTTTCTGTGCCTGAAATAGCCTCGCCCTGTCTATTCGTGCCGTCTTCATTGCATGTCTTTTACAACCCATATGCCTTCCATACAGAATTATACCATTAAACTCCCAGCAGTGCGATGGAAAGCCTTCGTTTCCACAGGGAAAACCCCCCTGCTTTTCTCATCTACAGTATTAAATGAAGAGGGAACTGTTCATGATCCAGGTTAGAAGGTTTATATAACAGCTGCATACTTCTAAAGTACAAAGTATTTAAAAATAATAATTCTTTGAGAAAATTAATGTTTTAAAGATGCCTGCACAAATTACAGTAGTTGTTTATGTTAGCTCTCCCCGCTTTGCATTCTGTCGCCAAGAGAGAGATGAAAAATCAAACAAGCCCTACAGGATTCCTCATGTTAAATATTTTTTGCATAAACAAGACAAAAGATTTGATTATGACTACGGTTTTCCAAGATACACAACTTTAGAAGGGGGATGCTTTCCTCTTTAGAATACTTTCCTCAGTTCTGTTTTATTAACGTTGTTGTTTTTCTTCTGACCCAAACAATAGGATTTTGCTTTTCAAGAAAACTGTGCGTGCAATCATAAAAAACATTCCACTCACGTACAATGGGTTTTAAAATAAAGCTTTTTGTTTTGTTTTGTGATAATATGGAGATGGAGGGAGAGAGAGATTAGAAAATGAAATCCAATCGCTGTAGACAAATAGAGGGAAAATACAAGACTGCATTGACATTTCGCATTCAGAAATGTGACACTATCAGAAATCTCTTTCCTTGTTGATAGGCCCAAACTAATGGCCAAACAGCAATATTTTCAGCTGTAAAGTTAATGTGATGCTTATAGAAGACAAGAGAATGAATGAACCAGAAATGGAACTTTACTTGAACACTTTGCAACTCTTACAGCAATTCAAAATGGCTGTTGGTTGTCTTTTCCTTACTCAATGCCCTCCACAACTGCCTTTTTTAGGGGAACCATTTGTGGAGAATTTTGCTTCTTCCGTTGCGCTATCATAATAATCATGATATAAAGGAGATGTTGTTCGTCACTAGAAAGCCTGACTTAGGGGTTGGGATTCAACCTTCAACCTCCTCTTGAAGGATCAGGTTCATCACTTGGGGGTGCTCCTTCATCCTACGCTGACCTCCAGGTGACAGTGGTGGCAAGGAGTGTGTTAGCATAGTTATGCTTGGTGTGTCAGCTGCTACCCTTCCTTAGTCATTCTGACTTGGCAACAGTTAGCCATGCCTTGGTTACTTCATGCTTAGACTATTGCAATGTGCTCTATGTGGGGCAACCCTTGAAGAGTGTCTGGAAATTACAATGGGTGCAAAATGTGGCAGCCGGTAACTGGTGCACAGTATTGGGACCCTATATAACCGTCTTGAATGCCATGTACTGGTTGCCAGTTGCTTTCCAATCTTAACAATAAAAATAACAAAGAGATAAAGCAGCAGCAATTTTGCCGATCTTTCAGTATCATAAAGCACCATCAGTGTACATGGCATGTTATAGAGCAGCCTTGCCAAAACTGATGCCCTCCAGATGTTCTGGACTTAGACTCCCATTAGGCCCGTTCAGCATGGCCAACAGCCACCAATGCATCTGTAAGCATGTTAAGCACTTTGTATCTTAGGATCAATGTATAGTAGTAACATTAATAATCAAAATAATAAGAGCATTAATTTAGCATGTAAAAAAGACTTATTGGCTGTGTTCACACAACACACTAATCCAGACTCAGTGGTTGGGTATGGGTTGTTATTGAATTGTGGGTTGTTTGTTGAACTGTGGGTTAGGGTGCTGTTCGAATCCAGGACATTTTCCGCAGGCTGTCTTGTTAATCATGCAGCATGGTTTATTTTTCTCGAACAAGCCACCTTGAGAACCCATGCCTTGTTGTTGGGTTGTATAGGGTGGTTAACAAGTCACACTGCATTGTAAACAAGCTGCCCTGTGGAAAAAGTCCTGGGTTTGGACAACACATTAACCTCGGTTCAATAAAAAAAACCACAGTTCAACAACAACCCACACTCAACCACTGAATGTGGGTTAACGTGTTGTGTGAACCCAGCCATAGAGAGCACAGTAAGAAAACATGCCCTGACTTACTAGGGTTACAAGGTTCTGTCAGTGCTGATAGATTCATGATGGCTCATTCACATATGCAAGTTATCCTGTGATATAGAAGTCCTCAAGTGAAGATCATGTATGATCAAACAAGGCCTTGATGATTGGCAGCAAAACGTATGAACTGACTCCATTCAAAGCATTGTTTTCGTTCTTTGTTTTTGGAAGATGCCTGCGTGTGGCTGAGCAGGCATAATTTTAGAAGAGGCATTCTCTGACGCTCAGGAGGAAATGCCTCCTCTAAGATGGTGCCTAGTACCACTGGCAGCTTGCTTTTTTTTTTTTTTTTTTTGAAGTACTGGTATTAAGAAAACTCTGTTACCCAATTAATTGGGTGGCACCTGATTAGTTAATCAAAATGTTTTTAATTTATCAATCTAAACTACTAATCAACTAAACTATGGGTGGAGAATCTGTCCCCTGCAAGGGCTGCATCATTACCTCATGGCAAAACTGTCTGTGCCTCATGCCAGCAGAGGATGAAGCCAAATTTGGGCAGAGGCAACACCCCTTTCTTTCTTTCTTTCTTTCTTTCTTTCTTTCTTTCTTTCTTTCTTTCTTTCTTTCTTTCTTGATTTCTTTCTCACACACAGACGCTCAAACAGAAAAATTCATACACCCCACACACCTATTTGTTCTCTTACCCCTTTTTTTTCTTTATAGTTCCCTATTCTCTCTCTCTCTCTCTCTCTCCAACATCCTCCCATCCTAATTGCAGCCCTTGGTACAATAAAAACTGACTATATTTCAGTTATCAGCTCTTACATCCAGAATTATTCAAAAGTACTCATTATCTCTGCTTTAAAAATGCAACCAAGTGAATTCCCTCTCATTAAATATTTCTGTTGAATAAATAGGAATTTGCATAAACATCTAATAAGTTTACCCATTTCCCTTGGACACATTTGTTTCAAAAATGTATTCACAGAATATATTTTTTCCTAATGATCCTTATTGATCTTAAAAATATGAAATAATAAATCAGTGATGCAATCCTTTGCATATTTAGTCAGTTGTAAGTTCTGCTGTGTTCGATGAGACTTATTACAAGGTAAGTGTGCCCAAGACTGCAGCCCAAGGTTGTTGACAGAGTAAAGAATTTTACTGAATAAATTGGTTTATGTTATAATGTGATGAATAATGTTAGGGCTGCATCCTCCAGTCTGTTTAATTGTTAGATTAATCAGCAAGAGATTTACAGTGTATTCCTATTCACGTCTACTCAGAAATAAGCCCCACTGAGTTCAGTGGGACTTACTCTCAGGTAAGCTTCTATAGGATTGTCAGCGGGGGTCAATTAAGAGCCCACTTTTTGTCATTTGAGGCTCTATATTTGGCTCTTGTGTTTCACTGTAATAAGAAATAGAAATATTTCTCAACCTACTTAATTAATCTAACAATTAAACAGTCTGAAAGATGATGCCTTAAAATGTATTCATTATACTGTAAAACATTAACAACCTCAGATATGCAGATGACACCACTTTGATGGCTGAAAGCGAGGAGGAGCTGAGGAGCCTTATGACGAAGGTGAAAGAAGAAAGTGCAAAAGCCGGGTTGCAGTTAAACCTTAAAAAAAACAAGATTATGGCAACCAGCTTGATTGATAACTGGCAAATAGAGGGAGAAAACGTGGAGGCAGTGACAGACTTTGTATTTCTGGGTGCAAAGATTAATGCAGACGCTGACTGCAGCCAGGAAATCAGAAGACATTTACTTCTTGGGAGGAGAGCAATGACAAATCTTGATAAAATAGTTAAAAGCAGAGACACCACACTGACAACAAAGGTCCGCATAGTTAAAGCAATGGTATTCCCTGTAATAACCTATGGCTGCGAGAGCTGGACCATAAAGAAGGCTGAGCGAAGGAAGATAGATGCTTTTGGACTGTGGTGTTGGAGGAAAATTCTGAAAGTGCCTTGGACTGCAAGAAGATCAAACCAGTCCATAATCCAGGAAATAAAGCCAGACTGCTCACTTGAGGGAATGGTATTAAAGGCAAAACTGAAGTACTTTGGCCACATAATGAGAAGACAGGACACCCTGGAGAAGAGGCTGATGCTAGGGAAATGTAGTAAATACTCACGCACACATCTGAGGGTTGAAGTGACTTGAAGCGACCGAGGCCACTCAAGTGCCTTTATTGAGCATACACAGAGTTTAAGTAGGGAAAAAATCTCCTCCTTCTTCCCCCCTCCCTTTCCGCCGAAACCCCTTGGATCACATTGCTTGTATCCTGAATCCACATCTTTAATCCCTTCTGTTTGCTGAGCTAGTCTGCCTTGGTTGTTGATTCTATGTTAGTTACTGGAAGGCAGCAGGACATGTCTAGCATTTGAACAATGGTCAATTAACAGGGAGGAAGATAACAGCAAAGCCCTGCTTTGCCCGGGCAGTCTTCTGTCAACGTAACTCCACAGGCCTGTGCTGTAATACTTCATCTCCCCTTTTCTTTATTAATTTATTATGCCGAATTGGTGTTGTCCTGATGAACTTCCGGGATGTGATTGGACAGCTGTTTGTATAACATCTGTATGTGTTCTGGACGATAAGGTCTCAGAGGGATGTTTTTCCGCCAGCAGCGGCTACACATTTGCACCAGATTAGGAATACATTGAATAAGACATTTGGGATACATTGAATAAACCAACAGGCGACTATTAATACAGTGATCAATGCAATATACTACATATAATACTTCAGGAAAGAGTAGTACAATGTAATACATACAATACTTTACTTCAAGAGAGAATTTAGTCAGCTGAGAGGGAAGCATGATCACAATACTTCTCGCTAGTGTTGAAGCACATGTTGTTTGGAAGCTATAACTGTTTGTAAGTCCATGTTAAGTTTGTACTTTGTGGGAATTGTCTTGCAGGTTAAAGCAACACATGCTTTTTATATTTGGCAGCCCAGGTGTTGCTGAAGAAGTAGGTAGTCAGTGGCTGCACGACTTTGCAAGGCAAGTCCTTCTTTATACAGGAGTAAAACAATTTTACTCAAAGTTCAATTTTATTCAGCTGAGGTATCAGTTCTTGACGGGATGGAAATTTTTAGAGCAAAGCAAGTCTTTGTGCTGGTTTCAACGGTAACCAAGTTATCTGGAACACTGCTTACAGTCCATTGTGGGTCTTCTCACTGGCTGAAGCAAATAGCCAATATGGAATCATTGGGGCAGCTGTTTCTGGCTCTGATGGTTTTTTGATGCTGGAAGACTGCTGCAACTGATGTCATCTGGACTCTGGTACTCTGTACTGCAGCTCTTCTGGGTTGGTTTCATCTTTCTTTATTATTTTCTGAGAGGACTTCTTGCATCTCTAGGCCAGGCTGGGAAAACTCTGAAAACCTGTATTTTGGAAATAAACTACACAAGAGGTGTGGACTTCTCTCCATCGCTTGGATGAAGAGCAATAAAACAAGAACTATGTACATGGATCTGTGCATTTTCTTTTCTTTTTTTCTGAAGTTTTTGAGGCTAAGTTTTCACTCTGCACATGCTCTTGGCTAGGCTGCCAAGGGCTAGTTAAAGCTGAGTGAAACTTTCAATCAGGGGCTTTAATGGCTCTGCATGTGAGCGACAAAGAAAGGGTTTTGGGAGATTTGTTTGTTATATTAAAGAAGCCATTGTATTTGTAGCAAGTTTTGAGGTAACATAAGCTCTAGGTAAATTAGCAATAATAAAGCACACATTTTGGAAGTCTAACATAAGATTCAATTGTAAAAACAGATACATTGGCAGCAGGAAAATAGTTTGTCACTGCTGGGTGATAGGATTAAAGTGAGTTACTCTTCTCTTATCTGTATACAAGGTGGGCACATGATGGAGTGGAACATGGGAACAGCGGTTAGGGGAAAAGATGAGTCAATACACAGAAAAACAAAGCGTTGGGGGACATGAAAAGAAAAAATCTTTTAAACTCATCTACTGATATTTGCAATGTTACAGACATTTGCAGAAGGCATTTGATCTGCATTTTAGTGAGAGGAAACAAATTATTTAGGGAGGTAGTGAGCTCTCTCAAACTGGAGGCACTCAAGGGGTCGTTGGGCAAGCATCTGTTTTAGGGTGGATTCTTGCATTGAGCAGGGGGTTGGACTCGATGGCTTTATGGGCCCTTTCTAGGCTAGATCTTATGCGAAGGGTTTGAAGCCGAAGCTTCTTTCTTTCTGCTCTGAAATCTGCATAAGCTTGTGTTTGGAAAACAAAAGACTGACAGACAGTGGTTATTTAGCATATCTTGGGGCAGGGCAAAAACTGTAAAGGCAACTTTAAAGTAGCTTTCGCTAGAGGAATGGTGGGAAAACTAGTCTTTTAGATCAATCACTAGAACTTGAAAATCTTTGGGAAACTAAATTTAGGTTGGGCGGCTAGTCATTTTTGAACTAATTTATGTAGAGCAATGGGTTTCTCTTTAGTGTGGCTATTGCTCTGGCATTGTTGAAAGCTAGGTAAGAGGGATTGGCAGATGAGAACAAGCTCTTTTTACAAGAGCTGCAACTATAATGGTAATAAGGGGAGAGGCTGTGCTAATATTCTTGTAGGTTTTAATCATATTGGCTGGCTCAGAGTTCATGCCTGGCTCTGTAATGGCATGGATACATCTGAAAAAAGACGTTGGGCTGGGGCAACTCTGCGTTAACGTGTAGGGCTTGGATCAAGTAATTCTAATAATTTGAGGGGGTCTGGTGTGAAGGGGGAGGATTCGTGGCAAACATGCCTGAGGCTGCACCATAATGGTGCTGGCACAATCAGAATCTATTACTCTTGGAACAATAAACATTCTCTTCTTTTCACTGCTTAAGCAGGGAAGTACTAGGCTTAAACATCTAGAAGGCAAAGGATCAGAAAGTTGGAAGAAAACTCTTTGCACTTCTCTGGGAGATTTAAATTCTATTTCTTCTTGCAAGGTAGGATCTATCTTTGCACTGTCACTTGTGGTGGCAGGGGTGGAAACTATGCTGGTGGCTATGGTGGAGGACACACTAAGCACACACGAGAAGTTTAAACTCAAACAGGCTTGCTTTTGCAGCTTCAGGGCGCGTGTGGGACTTAAGGTGCGCTCTTCTGGCCCGTTTTTTGCAAGCGGCTGCCTTCTCTGTGCGATGGCGCGGGGCTTGGGCTTACATTTATGGCTGTTGCTGCTGCGCATGCTCTTGACCCAGCCTCGCCTGGAGAAGCGGCACGGCAGAAGCACTCTTAAAGCACTTCTGGGCCTAGGCCAGTGGTCTGGGCAACTTGCTGCATTCTCACTCCACCTCACTCGCTCTCTAGCACTGACTTGGTGCTTTTGTCGCTTATGGCTGGTGGCAGCTCTGTGACGGCGCTGTGCTGAGGAGGAGGTGGAGGCAGAGTTGGCAGGATGGCGAAGGGGTTTGTGCGCTTGCTGCCCAGGGAGGAAGAAAAGGAGAAAGGAGGCGCAGCTGCCGCGTGGAGCAGTGGCTGGGGGCAGCGACGAAAGCATGCTTTGCCTGCTTGCCTGCCTGGAGGAGGCGTCTGCTTTTAAGGGCTGGGCTGTTACTGCAGGCAAAACGCTCTGCGCCTGAGATTTGCTAAGAACAGGGCATGGCAAGGGTTTATAATCTTCAATACAGGCATTCTGTGGATTTACTTGGCCAGTATCGTGCGCAGGACACAAGGAAGACATTTCTGACAATTTTACTATGTCTTCTTGTCTGCAAGTAAATTGGGCTTCTAAAACTTGCTGTGGTGAAACAATTTGAGTTGGCTGTGGGTCAGGAGTTGGTACTGACGTTAAAGTTAGGGCTAGGGAAGATTTTGGCTTACAAATTTCAATTGCATTATAGTACGGTGGCGGATTAACGCTCAAACCGCTAGTAGTTAAAATGTCCTGAGGTGGGTTTTCCTCAGGAGCGGGAGCTAATGCAAAAGCAGAAATTACAGTGGGGGTTGGCTTACAAATTCCAACTGCTTTGTCTTGGAGTGGTAGATTAACACTTAGCCTGCCAGCAGGCAAAGTGGCTGAGTTACTTTGATGAAATTTGTTGAGCGCTACCCAACATTGAAACCAAGAAAGCAAGATTTTAATTGAGGTGCGAGGTTTTTGATGTAAAACTTCCCCTATTTTTTCCCAATCACTTAAAAGTAGCGAACCGCTTTTCGGGTACCATAAACAAAATTTCCCAATCTCACCAACCAGCTTCTGAAGCGAGGACAATGTGGCTTGCCCCCCTGTCTTATTGACTATGCGGGTCAATTCTACCGCGTGCTTCTGCTGGTGGCTTGATAACCTGCAACCCATACTTACCGCTTGGGGTCTTTTGAAGACGGGGGTCTCGAGGAGACGAGGGTGCACCACTGGAAGCCTGTGCCAGGCTGACGGCAAGTATGTTAGGCGGTTGCGATGGTCCCTGTGAGCGAGCGCCACTCTGTAGTAAATACTCACGCACACATCTGAGGGTTGAAGTGACTTGAAGCGACCGAGGCCACTCAAGTGCCTTTATTGAGCATACACAGAGTTTAAGTAGGGAAAAAATCTCCTCCTTCTTCCCCCCTCCCTTTCCGCCGAAACCCCTTGGATCACATTGCTTGTATCCTGAATCCACATCTTTAATCCCTTCTGTTTGCTGAGCTAGTCTGCCTTGGTTGTTGATTCTATGTTAGTTACTGGAAGGCAGCAGGACATGTCTAGCATTTGAACAATGGTCAATTAACAGGGAGGAAGATAACAGCAAAGCCCTGCTTTGCCCGGGCAGTCTTCTGTCAACGTAACTCCACAGGCCTGTGCTGTAATACTTCAGGGAAAGTGGAAGGCAAAAGGAAAGGGGGCCGACCAAGGGCAAGATGGATGGATGATATTCTGGAGGTGACAGACTTGACCTTGGGGGAGCTAGGGGTGGCGACGGCCGACAGAAAGCTCTGGCGTGGGCTGGTCCATGAAGTCACGAAGAGTCGGAAGCAACTGAACGAATAAATAACAACAACAAGATACGTATTGCCTATACTGCAACAAAAAGCAACTGAACGAATAAACAACAAATACTGCAATATATTCAAGCTATTTACTAATGACTGTCTCCTTTCATTTACATCCATTCAAATAATAACATTTTTCTTCCCGTAACTTATTGCAGGAGTTTATTTTCATTGAACTGAAAAGTTAACTCCTTGTATCGCTCATTCAAGGTAGGGTGACTATATGGAAAGGAGGACAGGGCTCCTGTACCTTTAACAATTGCATAGAAAAGGGCATTTCAGCAAGTGTTAGTTCTATGCATGGAGCACCTTGTGAATTTCCATCCTCATCACAGCAGTTAAAGCTGCAGGAGCCCTGCCCTCTTTTGTATATAGTCACTCTAGTATATCTCCTGCAGCTTTAACTCTTGTGATGATGAAGGAATTTCACCAGGTGCTGTATGCATACAGATAACACCTGCTGAAATTCCCTTTTCAATACAACTGTTAAAGATACAGGAGCCCTGTCCTCTGTTCCATATGGTCACCCTAATTCAAGGGATACGAAGCATACTGGCTGCAACCCAAGGGTGTGCATGTGCAGCAACCAGGACTGCATGAGCGCATTGCCCTTTTTAAAAAGCTGGAATTCTCTGATCAGCTGTTCAATGGCAGTAGGTTGGGCTGAATATAGCCCACCCCCATTTCCAAACAGCTGATGGACAGGATTCCAGCTTTATATGAAGAGCTGCCGGCACGCGGCCCCAACTGCTGGATTGAGCTGGAGAATTGGCTGCACAGCATTCATTTGCATCCAGCTACAGGAATTTAATCGGATGCCTACGTCTGCACACATACAGCCATCCATAGCTGGATTGGAGCAATTGCTTTTATCATTCACAGTATGTGCAATTAGCCACGTACTTTTCTACAGTTCCACTTTGGTTGCACTTAATTTCCTTTTATGTTCAGTAGCACTTCACTAGAAAAGTATCTAAACCATGACCAGGGCAAGATCTATACCAGTGGTCCCCAACCCCCGGGCCACGGTTCGATCCCTGTCCGTGGCCTGTTAGGACCCAGGCTGCACAGATGAGCTGCTTTCACCCCCACCCCCACCCCCACCCCAGTGTACCTGGGTGTGGGATGCCATCTCGCCAGTCCAGCCGAAGCAAAGCCAGGACGCTGGAGGGGGGCGGGGAGGGGCTTCCCAAAACCATCCCCTCAACACCCACCCCCCCCGCCGCCCAGTCTGTGGAAAAATTGTCTTCCACGAAACCGGTCCCTGGTGCCAAAATGGTTGGGGACCGCTGAACTACACTACTGTTTTATTACAGTACTGACTTCAAAGTGTTATATCTTGCTTGGTGTAGATCTGGCCCTGCACTTTGTCAAATCATTATGATCCCATCATGGTAACGCTATATATCCCTTTTGTACATTTATACTTTGTAGGACAAACAGTGACATTTCTTGCGGTATTTGCGATAGTGTGGAAGAGAAAGCAGGAAATCACACGATGAAAGCGGTATATGGAATGTGCGATGTGCCCCAACAGTTATCAGTGCACTTCAATGCTGCTATAAAGCAGTAATATAGATCTAACCCAAGTCACCCCTCAGCATTTTGTACAAAGCAGGGGTAAAGTATTTCAAAAAAGGCAGAGCTTTAATTTGTTTGCTTGTGCCTCTAGAGACTTGGTAGCGGGGCAACATTTAACAGGTTCTGTTACTGAAACACTGAGGTAGAAACCCAGTTTCCCATTTCTCTTCTGTCTCCCTGTTTTTGCAGCACTGTGTTTGTTTCCCACCATCCCTTTCTGCCTGCCTGCATTCCAGCACTTGGGATGGATTTCCCTGCTGGCCCAATCCTGGCCTGATTTGGGCTGCACCCTACTGTGGATCTGTCACAGAGCTCTCTATAACACAGGGGTTGGCAGAAGATAATTCAGGATCCACTGGAAGATCTCTGGGTGGTTTGCAGTAGATCAGCAAGTATTTCTGACTCCCAATGGTTTAACAATAGCGGGGAGAAGAGAACCCTTTCCCCTCCCTAAAATTAAGAAAGCTTACGGGTGCGGCAGGAATAGATCTGTGTGTGAGCTCCAATTCTAGTATTGAAAATAAACTCCTGGGTATGTGCTCAAGGGGAACTTCTTCCTCGGTTCTTTGTCCGCCCTCTTGAGACACCTGGTTCCTATTGATGGACCTCTAGTGAAAAACAAAGTAGATCCTGCAAGCCTAAACTCTGCTTGTCCCTGATTTAACAGTCATCACAATCCAGGGACAGGGAACCCACCAGATGTTGTTGGATGCCAATTCCCATCAGCTCCAGCCAACACGGTCAATGGCCATGGATGACAGAAATTATAGACCAACATCTGGAGGGTCACAGGTTCCTCACCCTTGTCCCCGTCCTTGTTTCAGCTTTCTATGCACTTGGCTACTAGCAGCCCAGTGATGGCGGAAAGGTTCACTGTGATATGTGACAAACAAAGGAAGCTGCCTTAAGCTGAGGTCGGACCATGGGGTCCTCTAGCCCATCTTTTGCCCATAGTGACTGGCAGCAGCTCTCCAGAATTTCAGAAAGGAGTTTTCCAGCCTTACCTGGAGATGACAGAGATTGAACCTGGGAACTTCTGCATTCAAAGCATGGGCTCTACCACTGAGCTATAGACCCTTCCCTACTCATGGGGCTAAAGTATATGAATCTATTGTATTGATTTATAGCCATGTAATTGAGTAGGTGTTGCTGAACATCCAGTTTCAGTCTAAGCTTTACACATAAGAATGTAGCCCAGCACTCTGTTTACACAGTGGCAACCGGCTGTCGATCAGGGACCAACAAAGCAGGACATGGTGCAACAGCACCCTCCCACCCATGTTCCCCAACATCTGGTGCAAACAAGTTTACTGCCTCAGGTACTGGAGGTAGCACATCACCATCAGGGCTAGTAGCCTATGATAGCCTTCTCTCCCAGGAATTTATCCAACACCCCCTTTAAAGCCATCCAAATTTGCGGCCATCAATACATCTTGTGGTAGTGAATTCCATAATTTAACTATGCGCTGTGTGAAGAAGTACTTCCTTTTTTTTGTCCTAAATCCCCCACCAATCAGCTCCATGAGATGACCCCAGGTTCTACTGTTACAAGAGGGGGAGAAAAATGTCTCCCTATCCACATTTTCCACACTATGCATAGTTTTATACACCTCTATCATGTCTCCCCTTAGCCTCCTTTTTTCCAAGCTAAACAATCCCAGCTGTTGTAATTTTGCCTCATAGGAAAGTTGCTCCAGCCCCTTAATCATTTTAGTTGCCTTTTGCTACCCTTTTTCCAGCTGTATAATATCGTTTTTTAGGTGTGGTGACCAGAACTGTACACAGTATTCTGAGTATGGTTACACCATAGATTTGTATAGAGGCAGTATGATACTGGTAGTTTTATTCTCAATTCCTTTTCTTATAATGCCTAACATGGAGTTTGCCTTCTTTACAGTGGCCGCACACTGGGTTGACATTTTCATTGAGCTGTCTACCACAATCCCAAGATCTCTTTCTTGTTCAGTCACTGCCAGCTGAGATCCCATCAGGTTATACTTGAAGTTGGGTGGGGGCGTTGCCCCAATGTGCATCACCTTACACTTGCTTACATTGAACCGCATCTGCCATTTGGATGCCCACTCTCCCAGCTTGGAGAGATCCCTTTGGAGCTCTTCACAATCCTTTTGTGTTTTAACAATCTTAAATAATTTGCTGTCATTGGCAAACTTAGCCTCTTCACTGCTCACTCCTAATTCCAGATCATTTATGAAGAAGTTGAAAAGAATTGGTACCAGTAACAATTCCTGTAGTATTTACTTCCCTCCATTTACTTCCCTCCATCGGGAGAATTTACCATTTATTCCTACTCTCTGTTTTCTGTTCCTTAACCAGTTACTGATCTGTAAGAGGACCTCTCATCTTATTCCATGACTGCTAAGTTTATTCAGGAATCTTTGGTGAAGGACTTTATCAAAAGCCTTTTGGAAGTCCAAGTAAACAATGTCCACCGGATCACCTCTGTCTACATGTTTGTTGACACTCTCAAAGAATTCTAGTAGATTAGTGAGACAGGCCTTGCCTTTGCGGAAGCCGTGTTGATTCTTCTTCAGCAGGACATGCCCTTCTATATGCTTACTGATTTTGTCTTTAATAATGTTTTCAGTTTCAACCAATTTATCTGGAACCGATGTCAAGCTAAACGGCCTGTAATTTTTCAGATCCCTGGGAAATTCCCATGATATTTCTTCCTGATATCATGTAGAATGGATACCATTATCGGTTAAAAGAGTCAATTTCCTTGAGATTACGTTTTACCAACACCCATCAAGCTCTTGAAATGCTGGACAGCAACTTTTACAATTGATGTCCAAGTGTTAAGACTTTGTTCTGAATCAAATTTAAACAAATAGCTTTTCCCCCTGTGCTCCCCCTCCCAAATTCCTCAACAGAGAGCTCGAATAAAAATAAAAAGTTCAAAGCAAGTTCAGACATTGTTAAAATAGCCACCTTATCGTTTGCATGTTCTCCAAGTTGGTAAATATATAATCAAGAGTTTCATTTTAATGACACTGTCACATCTAAAATAGAAAGCCATTAATTGTCCTTGGCTTCATGTTTTGATAGATTTAAAGATCAGAACAACCAGGGTTTTAAAACTTAAGAGCAGCTGAATATCATCATTGAAACACAGACTCTACTCTGACAAGGATAATCCTAGTGCTGTTGTTTGCACAAAAATGTTACAGCTTTGAAATGTGCAAAGGCAAGTAGAGACCTGCAAACATGGTGGAAACATCTTTCCTCTCTATAGGTAGTTTCTGGCCCTCCAAATGCAGGTTCTGTCATCCCTGACTATTGACCATACCAGCTGGGGCTGATAGGACTTGGAATCCAACAACAGCTCTCTCCCTTTATTTATTTATTTGCAACATTTCTTGGCTGCCTTTGAGAGCAGAAGTGCTCTCAAAGTGGCTTACAACTATAAAATACATAAAAACCTAAATACAATAAAATAGCAATTAAAAGCAATAAAAGCCAACAATAACATCAGCAAGAACAACAAGGGCAATAGCAGCAATAACAGTACAAGGCCATGGTAAAATCCTTTTCGGTTCCTTGTCCCCTTGCTACATGCTGAAAGGCACCAATTGCAAAAGGCAGGGCCTAATGGTAGGACATGTTGCTATCAGCACCGGGCATTATCCCAAGGGCAGGCCTGGATCACGTTCACCCTCTTTCCTCTTCATCGTTTCACTGGGTCCAACAACCTGACGTTGTTAATTTGCCCACTGCCACCTGTGCCAGCCAACAATGTCAAGCAGACACAGGGAAATGCATGCAGCACATGGGTCTGTCCTCATATGGAGCAGACATTTTGGGACCTGTATTTCGTGTACGAGATTAGTTCCACCCGGTGGAGGTTGGTGGTTCCAATTTCGGTGGGGCTATGATTCCTTTCTGGGTCCTGACTGAAACCCAGAATGGAATCACAGCTCCACTGAAATTGGAAGCACCAGCCCCCACCGGTTCCATTTTAATCTTGTCCTCTCCCACACTGCTGCCTCTTCCTGCTCTTTAGCATCCAGAAAGTGGGAAGTGACCTAGAGACCGGACATGCAGTCCTCAGAGATTTTCAGGACTCTCAGGGAGCTATCAAGAGAACAGCAGGCAGGGGCAGGGGAGAGTGTCCTACACCAAACACAGTTTTGAACATCTCAGCGGAATTTCACACATTGCAGTAAGGGGAGACTAATCGCTTCTTCAGCACCACCATCTGAGAGCAGTGGTGCAACTACAGCTGGGTCCAGGCCTGATGTCAAGGGTGCTGCCCAATGGCCACCTAGATAGCGGAAGGTGACCGGGGCAGTGGCAAACAGGGCCTGTGTTAGCCCCTGGGCTGGTATGGCCATGCCAGGGACCCCCCGAGCTGATGCTGATGATCACAGCATCCTTCCTTTCTTCTTATTTAAAACCAAACAAACATTATAGTCAGGGCTGGGCCAGCCGGGCATGTACGTGTTTTTGTTTTAAAATTCCATTTACTTTTATTCTATTTACTCATTTTATTATGTTTCCTTTAAAATATATATATATATATATATATATATATATATATATATATGAATATGATCCCTTTCTACAACAAAATGTTGCTTACTCCCAAGTCAATGTGTTTAGCTTCAGGACAGGAGAAGCAATGTAGTTGCAATGGGGCCACAATTGAAGTGAGTTTATAATGTGGAACTGAATATGCTCAGGGGATTTTTTTATTTAAAATAAATAAATAAAAACCAGGGTTGGCAAACCATTCCCCTTGCCTCTCTCTGTGATATATCAGAAATGTAGAAGTACTTGTAATGCAAGGAATGGCGGTAGAGTGAGGGGATGAGAGAAATGTTATTTTTGTGCTCCACAAATTAATTCATGGATCGGACTATAAGGCCATTCAGTACAGGCCTGTACTGACTCTGGGTGCAGGACAGGACCTCCATTTCAGCTGGGCCAGGTTCGGCTCACAGGCCTCAGTTTAAGGTAGATCAGATTTATCATTCCCATGCTACAGATTGGGACTGAAACTGAGGGCCAAACATCATATTATGCTAAACAACGTGTGTCTGAGGCTTGTGTAAGGCCAGATCTACACCAAGTGGGATATAACACTTTGAAAACGGTATATGGAATGTGAGCTTCTTCACACGAGCGATTTATAGCATGCTTGTGATTGGCCACTTACAGATGTTCTCTGGTTATTTTGATGATGACATGTTCCTTCTGTACATCCTCCCACTCGTCTCCTGCTACTTCTGCCATTTTTTCATTATAAAATAATCCTCCGTAAATGCAACTTTTTTAGGCTATAGCGATATTTGTCGCTATTTCCTGCCGTGTGCAGGAGAACTTTCATTATAAAACGCCCACTAGAGGGTGCTGTCCCATGATACTGAATGGGCCACGTGATCGCTGCTTGCTTCCCCTAGTGTTTTGGCTCATCCCTATTGCGGAAGAGAGGCAGGAAGCACGAGCGACTGTAAGGATGCACGATTTCCCCCCATCTGACCCTCTGTGTCATGGTCCCCAACAATTGTCAGTGCACTTCAATATCATTACAAAGCAGTAGTATAGATCCTGCCTATGTGCACACAGCCCCAATTCAGAGGGGAGCCCTCCACCCCTACCCATTTTTTCCCAAGAGGTGGTGGAAAAAAGAAGTTTAAAAAGCTCCTAATTGACTCCAACAGAGACTTTGAAAAATTATTTTTTTAAAAAAACACACAAGCAGAAGATTTGAGAGAAAAATAAATTGAGGGAAGGATTAACCCTCCTCTTCTGGAGCAGCGTGGTCCTGATCCAAATTCAGGCTGCACACACTTACACAAGAGTAAAATAATAAAACAATCCTCAGCTATATGGTACACAATTAGCAGAACGTGTTGCTTGGCCTTCAGTTCCAGAGTGACTTGCCTGAGGTGACCGAATGTTTTCGCTGTGTTTTAAAAGACACAGCGCTCCGCCGTCCTCCCCAATATGTTCTAGGACATGGATCTTTGGGGGATGTCATCTATGATATACCGTAAATGTTTTAAATTTGTCACTGGGAATGGAGAAAAGAATGAAGACAACACATTTGCATTGTAGAACCAAGTGCCAATTGGTTGCCAGCACACGGAGAGACTAATATTCATGATAAGGTGTCGTGTGGCAAAGCTGTGAGGCCTGCACTCTGTCCAGGCCCTCCTCTATACAACTTAGATAGTGCTGCGCCCGGCGGCGCAACTGCATTGATGCTCCTTCTCAGCGTCCACATAGGAAGGAGCGCAGTTGAGAGTTTCCAGGTGCTGGCGCTGCTGTGCCCGTCCACCTGAACACTCATGAGCCCAGTCTGGGGATGCCTGGGAGCATCCGTGCCCCCTCTGCTCGGAGGAATGGGGTGCACCCTACCTGGTGGGATTTCCAAACCCCCCTTTAAATGTTATTTATTTTTCCTTAACTGTATATGGAGTGTGTCCTGAGCCAGATCTACACCAAGCAGGATATGACACTATGAAAACGTTTTGAAAACTGTATCTGGAGTGTGTCCTGGGCCCTGACAGTTGTCACTACTGTTATAAACCATTATAAAGCAGTAGTGTAGATTCTGCCCTGGGCCCCAACAGTTGTCAAAACTGTTATGAAGCGCTTTAAAGCAGTAGTGTAGATCGTGCCAAGGCTCCGCAGAGGCGCAGAGCCTTGCTCCAGTCTAAAAAAGTCAGGGTAAGTCCCTGACTTCTTTAGTGAGGAGCTTCATGTGGATCCCCTGCCGCCACTCCGAAGCAGTCCACGGGCAACGTGCCCATGTGGACGAGCCCCAGCACACACAACTATGTGATGGAGTAAGAAAAGTCATTCTTCCAGACACCTGGGTGTACGATTGGATGTTCATGCAACCTCTTGACCATTTTAAGGGCACAAAAAATTAGTAGAGTGGTATTCTTAGAAAATCAGGGCTTATCCTGCCTAGTTTGACCAAGAAATGTAAGAGGAAATTAAAGAAGTGGTAGTATTAACTTTGCTGAGAAACAGCCAACATTGTCAGTTTTCTATGTAGGATTATTACAGATAAGAAGCTTACATATCTTTATATAGCACATATATAGTTGCACCGGGTTGCAGGAATATGCAACTGCTACATCGTTGCAATCCTTCCCATAGAAGCTTGGTGAATCAGTGTGGATATTTTACATGCCCATTTTCAGAAGTGCATCTTTTTTCTCCTTTAGCCTGTCTGTGGGGTTATTTAATGATCAAATCATGCATATACTTCCTGGTAGTCCTCAACTGGAGGGAGCTTACAACACACACACAAAACTCCGGTACGCAAACATATAAAACCAGAAAGCATTAAAGCAAGCCAACAATACAAATCTACAAGCAGGAGCGCAATAAAATGCATCAAAATCTTGGCAGAATAAGGAAGTTATAAGCACATTTACTCAAACGTGAGCCCCATTGCATTAAGTGGAACTTTCTCCCAAGTAAGTGTGCATAGGATTGCTGCCAAGTATTCAATGCAGGGTGGTTGGAGGGTGATCATCGCCTCTGCTTTCCAGCTGTCCTGCATTTTCGCTAGGATTATTTCACCCGGCTAGCAGCAGCACTTGGGAGTGGGAGAGGAAAAGGTGAGGACGGCCATAAGAAATGTTGTATGGCCAATGCTGTAGTCTCCTCCCTTCCCTGCCCCCAGGAACACCTCCTTTTCCCATCTCCATGCTCTGTTTCCAAGTATGGAGACATAGCCAGAACTGTACTGAGTACAAGGGGGAGCAGAAGGGAGTGGAGAGTGCGGTTTCTGGGCTCCAAGGTCAGAGCCCTGTTTCCAGCCTTTGAGCCCAGAAATTGAACAATCCTATGTCCCTCCTAGAGGCTGCCTAAGGAACATAGAATTGCTCCCTTAACTGCCTAATTAAAATCAGAGCCAGGAATGTAGACAAGGGTGGGCAATTATAGCAGGTCCAGGAGCCATTTTCACCCCCTGGAACCCCCTCCCCCATGGGCTACAATCTCTCGAACAGATGCCAAAACATTGAGAGAGAGAGAGAGAGAGAGAGAGAGAGAGAGAGAGAGAGAGAGAGAGAGAGAGATTGGGGTCTGTAGTAGCTGCAGAGTGCCAAGATTGTCAAAAGATTTTTAATTTTGACCTCTTTGGTGCTCCGTAGCTTGTGGTGTTGTTTTTAAAAAACGGTGTCCGTAGTAGAGGGGGCAGAGATCACATCCAGCCCACATGTTACCCATGCCTGCAGTAGAACAATCAATGTCTACATCAGCCTTCCCTAACCTAGTGCCCTCCAGATGTTTTGGACTTCAACTCCTATCAGCCCAGGCAGCATAGCCAATGCTGGGAGTTGTAGGCCCAAACATTTGGAGGGCACCAGGTTGGGAAGGCTGGCCTATATAGTGAACACACTGCCATTTTCTGTCCTGCCAATTGTCTCCGGTCAAACTGTTTTTTAGAAGTACCTAAGGAAAGCCTTAAGGTAGCTCCCAGAAGTATGAACCAGGCTGCTGCAGGTAACAGACACAGACACATTTTGGAGTAACTGTAGGACATCCCACGACGAGTAATATGCACATACCACTGGCAATGATGGAAACTGTTTGGATATTTTAAAACAACAGCTATATTTTAAGATGAATGTGTATTTTGTACATGGAGCCCTCTGAAAAGAAAAGAAAAGAAAAACCCCGATGAAAGCTCAGCTCTCCCTGTCGGTGACTATCATTTCCTTGTTTTTTTTAAAAACAATATTTATTCGACAGATTCAATAAAAGAGCAAACTGATCCGCATTGCATCCGATTAAAGAAGGAAGTGAAGTGTACATCAAGCTGTTTAGATCACTGACAGACATCCAAATGACAGAGGCAGGGATCCAAAGAACTACACAATTAGTTCCATGCGCCCAGCAGAGCACTGAGCTCCTGTTTTGCAAGCAGCAGCCTCCAGTGTTTCATGGCAAACTATTTGTTTTTCCCCTGCAAATCAAGGGACTTCCAAAAAGTGTTTGTGATATGGCATAGGGGACCCACAGCTCAAAGAAACAATGTCAAATATCCCATTGGCCATGCCTAAGCCCTTGAATGTCCCTAAATTAGACTTTTGAAGCCCAGCCAGAATGTCAGTGGGGAGAGATGGGCTCCAACGCCTATTCCAACAGGCAACACACAT
Organism: Elgaria multicarinata webbii; assembly: GCF_023053635.1. Classification (NCBI taxonomy): domain Eukaryota; kingdom Metazoa; phylum Chordata; class Lepidosauria; order Squamata; family Anguidae; genus Elgaria; species Elgaria multicarinata. The sequence goes on along the minus strand of NC_086175.1, from coordinate 20,488,207 downwards.
GCCAATTCTCAGAAGTTTCTGGTTCTTGTTGTGTGTTTTTCTTCCCAGTTATGCTTATTACTTTCTCAGGGAAGTAAGTTTCACTCGAACAGGGTAGGGGAAATGTGGCCCTCCAAATGTTGTTTGACTACAGGTGCCATCATTCCTCACCTGCCTAGGGCGGATGGAAGTTGCAGTCCACCGACATCTGGAGGACCACACATTGGCCACCCTCTGGTTTAGCACTACTAGCTGAAACTCGCAGCAGATGGATAGAAATTAAAAGGCTTCCTCTTATGTAGCAAGATTTCCCACACCTTTGTTATACTTGTACTGCTATTAGTGCTGTACTGGAAACATTAAAGGGGAGGGAGTAGACCAGGGGTGGGCAGAAGGTAGATCTCCAGCGGGCTGTCTCTATGGCCATGGCTAGACCAGGCCTATATCCTGGGATCATCCCGGGGTCGTCCCTTGCTGATCCCTGGATCCCCTGTGTGTCATTTACATGAACAGGGATGACCCCGGGACAATCCCAGGATATAGGCCTGGTCTAGCCATGGCCTATGTAGGGAAAGCCCCAGGGTGGCTCTGCTGCAGCGCGGTGGTGCTTATACAACACAGCAGCAACTGCAGAGCCATCCTGGGGCTTTGCCCTCAAAGCTCTGAAGTAAAAAAGTCGGGGACTTACCCTCTCCTTTTTTCTCTAGAGCAAGGCAAGGATCTGCCATCTTCCACCATTCCAGAACGAGGCAGAGGCATGGCTGGTGACCTGATTGGTCACCGTCTGCCCAGGCAGGGGGGAAGTGGTGGGCCAGTGTATCAAATGGCCACTGGAAAGGCCCCTCACTGTCTTCAGCGTGGAAGAAGAGTCTCCCTTTTACTGGGGTGAAGTTCTCCATTCTCTTGGCTTCAATATGCAGGGAAACCCCACAAGGTAAGGGTGGGGGAAACCAGGGAGGGACGGGCAGCGGCTCCTGCTTCCCCAATGATCCATATAAACCCCGTGCTTGCTCCTTGGTGTGGGGATAACGTGGGTGCAACCCTGCAAGAGTGAAACAGCGGGGTTTGGAGGCTCGTGGTGCCAGTGTGCCAGCATCGAGACAGGCCCCTGGTGTTTGGGACTTCAACTACCAGCATGGCCAATGGTCAAGAATGCTGGGAACTGAAGTTCAAAACATCTGGAAATCTTCTTTCTGCTCACCCCTGGAATAAACAATCTGTGCCCCCAGATGTTTGGGGCTATAATTCCCATAATCCATCACCATTGGCTGATGGGAGCTGTAAGCCAAAACGTCTGGAGGGCCAAAAGTTGCCCACCCATGGAGTAGACTTACTGCTCTTCAGATATCATCATCTATCCTCAGCCCAAGTTCTGCACTTCTCAAAATGGAAGTTATCGAAAAGAACAAGGATCATTGAAGGTGGATAACAGAAAACAGGAAGGGAAAGCAACTTAACGTTTAAGTTACTTGGCGGGGTTTTGTTTCACCCATTCCCTAGAATATAAATGAAATGGAAGATGTTGTTTTTTTGGAAACAGACAAGTTTCCAGCAACAACAATTTTGAACAAAATATTTTTACAAGCTAAGTTAGAAGAGCATCATTCCATTCGTGGTCCACACCCATGATAACTTGAAAGACAGAACTAGAGGACAAATATTATGATCAAATGTTCTTTGTTATGAGGAAAGGTTCCCTTTTCCAATTACCATTCCTCTGAGTTCATCTGGTCCCCTACAAGGAGGCTTTCTGAACTTGCCTAAGGTCAGCTTCCAATCTTTGTTCTTTAAATGTATAGGAAGATCCCTCACCTGTGCAGTTCAGGGGAGAAATGAAAATAACCCCCCCTTGTGCCACCTTAGAAACACAGAGGTTTTTGGGGTTTGTTTGTTTTTTAAAAAATTAGCATAACACTTAAAAGTGTGTCACAAGTGGAAATATCTGTAGAGATTCCAACACATTTTAAAGCGCATTTTCTTCTCTAAGGTTTGCCTTGCTAATTTGTCCATATCACCGAGGTCTATATTTACTGTTCTGGTGCTAATGCATTTTCAGGCCTTTAAAGCTTTTAACCTTTAATCTCCTCTCGTTCAAGTGAGGTTAAGTAATATATTTTTTCTTTCCTTGTAGCCAAAAATAGGTCTTCAATCAAAGTTTCCTCTAAAAAGACAACATTCCCACCATGCCCCAAAGAGCTTCCTCTTAAAACTTGACAATATACCTAAAAATTGTGGAGAAATGGGTTATGTCAAAGAGGTACTTCGTTTTTCAAAAAAGCAACAACAAACACATAGGTTTGGAACCAGAGTTAGTCATGTTTAGAGATGACTCATTAAACTCAATTTGCGTGTGTGGTGGGTGTCTACTTTAGGGCACAACCCTATTGGGTTGACGCCCCCTAGATGGAAGCCTCTGATCCCGGACACTTCCAAGCCTCATATGCCCTGCTGGGCTCCTGCCAGCAGGTAGGAAAAGGTGATTATGGGCTCTCAGTCCACCTTTCAGCCCATCTAAGGGTCTCTACTTCCCTTGCTCGGCTTCGTCCATTTTCTTCTGCTGCCCCTTACTCCTGGAACGCTCTTCCAGAACATTTGAGAACAAGTTCAACCGCAGCTTTTAAAGCTCAGCTAAAAACTTTTCTTTTCCCTAAAGCTTTTAAAACTTGATTTTGTTCTGACTTTACACTGTTAGTTTTACCCTACCCAGTGCCTGTTTACCCTACCCTGTGCCTGTTTGCTTTCTCTTCCCCTCCTTATTGTTTTATTATGGTTTTATTAGAATGTAAGCCTATGCAGCAGGGTCTTGCTATTTACTGTTTTACTCTGTACAGCACCATGTACATTGATGGTGCTATATAAATAAATAATAATTATTAATAATAATAATAATAATAATAATAATAATAATAATAATAATAATAATCTAGAGGAGGTGCAGGGGTGGATTTTTGTTCATATCCAGGCTTCTACTCCCCTCTCCACCTATTAGAATGCCGCCTTTATGATCTCTCCGAGGTCCTCCAAGGTCACTTTTCCAACTTTGGAAAACAGGTGCTGTGGTTCTTTCCATGGTGGCTGTGAGGGCGATGGGGTGGGGGGGGGGGTGGGGTGGGATCAGATCAGATCATGTAGACCCCCTCCTGGAGTCATAGCAGTGTCTATGGCTTCAGGAGGGGGATCTGAGCACTCCTATGGTCTTTGGGATGCTTTCCAGGAAACATAGGATTTCTCATTTATTTATTTATTCATTCAATTTGTACGCCTTTCCACCAAGTAAAATGGTGCTCCAGGTGGCCCTAAGCATGACTAAGTCTGGATGACAACCTATAATGTCTTGTACATTTTAAACAATACAATTGGAACTAGTTAATAACATTCAGGCAAGAGCGTTTGAAACATACATACACATCACTTGATGACAGGGAACATTCAAATCCTATAAACGCTTATTTGGGAGTAACTCCCAATGAACTCAGTAGGGTCTATTTCTGAGTGGACATGTATAGAATTGTACAGTAAGTCACAGTTATACCATCACCCTAATACCTGCCATACTTGGTGGAATCAGTACATATTTTCCATTGCCAGTATCAAGGGTTGCATCCAGGACCAACCTGAGACATTTTAAGAACGTAGGAAGAGCCATGCAGAATCAGACCAAGAGTCCATCTAGTCCAGCACTCTGTTCACACAGTGGCCAACCAGCTGTTGACCAGGCACCCACAAGCAGGACACGGGAGCAATAGCACCCTCACACCCGTGTTCTCCAGCGACTGGTGTATATAGGCTTACTGCCTCTGATACTGGAAGTAGCACATAGCCATCAGGACTAGTAGCCTCAGACTGAACAGCAAATGGGACCCCTTCCTTAATCAAGGTGCATAGTACCCAAGGCCAGCCAAGTTATTTTGGGACCTGAGGCAGAAAATCCCCAAGCACCTCTCTCTCTCTCTCTCTCCCTGGCTGTAAAAATGCAACAACAATAAATCAAATAATGAACAGTTTGCTGCCCTTTCATGACATATCCATCCTTCTGCCTGAGCAGCCACCTCACACTGCCTAATGGTAGAGCCAGCCCTAACTGCTTGACACCTGCAACTAGATTTTTAATGTCTTTTCAATTGTTTCAAGTGATTTTTTTAAAAAGTTGTTTTATCTGCTTTTTTATGATGATACCAGCCTGGAGGGTGCAATCAAAATCCCCAAAATGAATGACTAAGGTTGCAGTTCTTATTTTGGAGTAAGTCTCATTGAACTCAATTGAGGCTTACTTATGAGTAGACATGACTAGGATTGCACTGTTGATTTATTTCAATGCAGGGTCCATTACCATATGAGTCCCTGGATTAGATCCATATTTAGTAGTGCTTAAGAGTACACCCATTGAAATCAATGGGACTTAAGGCTAACTTCAGACCCATGGGTTTCAATTGTCTAAATCTGGGTCTAACTCAGGAACGCTTGAAGGGATGCAACAGGCGGCCTCATGTAAGGATGACATTGCAGAAGCCTCTAATTGCTTCATTAATCTGTTTTTTGAGGCACTTTAACAATTGTCTTGTAGGCGGCACACATTTTGGGAATTATTGATTTACACGATCGCTTAGACTCCTGTGTTAGTTTTAATCGTTATTCGATTAGCAGCTTAATTTTAAGTTGCAGTCATGTAGTAAATATAAATCAATCAGTGGGTACTCAGATGATGTAACAATATCAGTAGCATTCCTAGTGACATTGCATATGCAAAGATATTTTCTCTGGGGTCCAATCGTGTTTTGTGTCTTTTAAAAAAAAACCTTTAAAAGGAATCCTGTCGCAAGGGTGTTCAAAAATAGAATTCTAGGGCGTTGTTTTTTGTTTGGGGTATAATTATAGAATGTGTTTTATTAAAAGAAGTCTGAGGTAAGGGATTGTACATCCTATTCATGCTCTAGACTGTTAATTCCTATCCCTGTTCACTTGTTACTTTATTTATAGGGACAAAGTTATAGTGAGCTGCTGGATCACATGACCAAAGGTATTTGACGCATCTGCAGCTGCTGACATTGCAAGCGATCCAAACTGCATTCCTGTCACGAATCGTAGATTTGTGAGTGCGGCACAACAAGCTTCTAAATGAGAGCGAGAGGGAGAGCGTGTGGTTATACACATTGCAACCAGATAGTAAGACTTTATAAGATCTGTTAGTGTCTGCAGAACTTAGTGATTCTTTCCTCCCTCCCATACACACACACACACACACACACACACACACACTGTCCAGTGTCCATATGATGGATGGGTACACAGCGTTGCACACTTGAATCCTTAGTTTTTACAGCTGTACAGCGTGCACTGAGAATGGATCAAAGAGAAAAAGGTTGCCACACTCTTCCTCAAGAAGCTATCAAAGGTTTGTAAGATGCCATAAGCCAGCAGCTGATGCGGGTGCAAGACCTGCGGTCGGAGTTAATGCCTTCTGGATGAGTCGCTGACCAGAGCTAAAGAGGAGGGCTATCAACTGAGTGAGGCCTGCTCTTGTACCTTTAATGGCATCCTGGCTTTCAGAAATTGGCAGATGAAGCTTTTAATTGGAAGAAGAGAGGCACCACTATTGGCTAATGCCAGCAGAACCAAGCTGCTGTTGCAGGCAGAGCTACAAGGATTGACTGAATAATTGAGAACACTGCTAAATATCCCCACTTGCCCAACAGTGCAATCCTAGTGAGGATGGGGTGGGATTGGGTTAGCACAGGCTTCCCTAGCCTGCCCCCCCCCGATGTTTTGGACTACAAACCCAACAGCTCCAGCCAGTAGATCCAATGGTCAGGAATGGGGGTGGATGGGGATGACTCATGGACCTTACCCAAGGGAACTGCTTCACAGCTTCTGTTGTCCCTACATGTATAAACCTCAGGGCTGGCATCAAGGGTAGGTATGGTTGGGCACCTGCCAAGAGCCCACACTCCAGCAGGGGCTCCCTGGACTTGATCCTCCTCTTCACTATTGCAACCTGCTTGGTCCCCTGCCTCTCTTGCCCTAAGAACAGTGTTGGTGAGAAGGAGGGCCAGTAGATGCTGCGGCCTACTTGCTCACTGGCTCTCTGTCTGTCAAGCAAGGAAGCGGCGGCAATGATGAGAAACAGGATGAGAAGCAATAGCAGCTGGTGACAATGGCGTTGAGTCGGTAGACTCACTGAGGGAGGAGGCCCATTGAGGGCGTCTTGCCCAAGGGCCCTCCAAAACCTGGAGCCGGCACTGACCTATCTGTTTCACCAGCCCTAATTTAGTGGTGCGGGGGGAAAAGGAAATATCCTCACACAAAGCCATTTTCTTTCTTAATCACTCAGACAAATGTGATGTACATTTTTGTAATTTATCATCTCGCCTGGGTACATAAAGGAGTGCATCAAAATATTTGTGTGCCCATGATGATGTGAGATGCATTACTTGTGCACAGAAAGACCACACGTATTGGCGCAACACACAATTCTCACCCTTTATTTCCTGGCTAGAGTGGCCATAGAATGGCAGCGGTCCGTGCCCTATTTCTTCCGTATCTCTGCGTGCTTATTGGAAGAAAATGTACTATTGCGCTCAATATGAACTACGTGCGACCTGGAAGAATCCCCCAAATTTCTCAAAAGTCTTCAAGAAGAACTTGACATGTTATATAAGATGGTTTTTGTTTCTTTCTATGGCATGTGGCATATTTACTTTACCTCGTTTCTTTGACTATTATTAGTTCTCTATTAACTTGTTGCATCAGGGCGACCGCACTGCGTACAGAGAATGCTCGCTTGGGTAACTGCCAACATTCTCGCAGCGGTTTGGTGGCTCTCAAGCATGACTGAATGAGGGTGGAACTAGACAGGGTGGCAGCAGGACTAGGCCTCACAACATGACCTGTTCCTCTGCCCACCCTATCCACTCACCCTATCTCCCAGGCTCTTTTCCTCCAAACTGGGCTTAGTTTTGGTCTTGGGACATAGCGAGGAGAAAAGCAGGTGGGAAGAGAAGGTGCAGGTGGGGAAAGCAGCAACAGGAGGGAAGGCTCAACACCGCCCCATTCACAGTTGCCAGTGGCTTCTGCATTTCCAGCCAACTCACCCACATGGGCAGAAGGGTGCTATCACACTCATGTCCAAGTTGTGGGATTCCTGTCGGCAGCTGTGCGAACAGAATGCTGGACTAGATGGGCCATTGGTCTGATCCAGCAGGGTTCTTGTTACGTTCTTATATTCTCCACATGCTTTTCAGCTGCTTGGCATAACTTACATAGGAAGACATCCACCCTCACCTCTAGTTGTCCCCTAAGAGCCAGAGATGAGGAGGCATAAAGGGACTGGTCTAAGAGGCTGGCATTGTTTTGTAACATGTACCACATGAGTCACTCAGGTATAATGGGTTGAATCCAGAGTTACATGGAGTGGAACTTCACAGACAGGATCATCCTTCCGGGGGAAGGGGTGGGGTGGGATATTTTAATTATTACACACACACACACACACACACACACACACACACACACACACATACACACACACACACTGCATCTTTCCATGTTTCCAAAAAAATCTGTTATGCTGGATTGGAGAATCTTCCAGAACAGTGTCTGAGCTGGTGCTGGAGCCTGCAAGGAAGTGGCAAAAGTTGCCGCACCACCCTCACTGGATCCTGCTTCCACTGGATTCTGGCTCCCTCTGCCAATGGAACAAGCCTTTCCATCCATTGAGGGGTACCTGTGGATCCCGCCCAGTATAAGGGACTATCTTATACTGAGTCAGACCACTGTTCCATTAACCTATTAGTGCAATCAACTAGCTCTGTATGGTCTTTTTTAGCCTGGCACCTGATATCATTTTAATGGAATATGTCATGGATTGAATATGAGATCTTGGACATGGAATGCATGTGTTGTCTGCTGCCTCAAATATTTAATAAAGATACTGTAGTACCCATTTCTCCTCCACCCTTGCCAGTTGTGTGGCTTCATTCAGGCTATGATACTATGACCCCAACTATATATACACAGCACAAGAATTGTGTGCCTGATGAACTAGGTTCCTTCTTATTATACTTCATGTCACACTAAGGTTGCATCCTTGACACACTCACCAGGAGTAGGTGTCTCCTGAGTAGACATGCATAGGATTGTAGCACTAGGCTTTAGGGCAGCCTTCCCCAACCAAGTGCTCTTCAGACATTTTGGACAACTCTCATCTTCCCTGACCATTGGCCTGGGTCTGATGGGTGTTGTAGACCAAGGCATCTGGAGAGCATGAGGTTGGGGAAGGCTTCTTTAAGAGGTCACTGAATTGCTCATTGACTTTGAGAGCTTGGGGAATTCATTTCTTAATTGTATTTCCACCCATTTCAAATAGCGATGGGCAAACTTGCCCTGAGTAATGCCCAATAATATCCAAAAACAAACTAAATACAAAAATGGAGGACAGTTCTGTTCCTCCACAGGAACCTCTTAAGACTTTTTTATTTACCTTCTTATAAATGAAGTAGGAAGGTTTTTTTTTACCACTATAAAGGTGGGTGGTGTCTTTTTTTTTTCACATTCAGGCTTGGTTTGCATGTAACGGCCAGCCGCCATAGGTGAATTTCCCTGCAGGGCTTCCCACTTTGTGTTTTGACAATTCAAGCCATGGTGGGAGTGTGCCAGAGCTTGTCTTTATGTAGGAACACGGTGAAGTTGAATTGCTGAGATGGTTAACAAGCCACTCAGAAACCATAGCCTGTTTTAGGGTTGCAGGTGCCTTGTTAACCACCCCAACAACCCACCCTTGCTGGGTTCACATGTAACAACAAGCTACAACAAGCTGTGGTGTGCCACGCATCAAGTGTTGAATTTTCAAAATGCTGTCCGGCACCAAAACAAGAAGTCCCCAGAGAAATTTACCTATAGTGGCTTCTCAGGAGAACCACCTCTTTTCCCCACATCTAACGAACGCCACCAAGCAATAATAATTTTAAAAATAAATTCCAGATAGGCCCAGTTAATCACTTACGGCTTTATCTCTTTTAGCCGAGTTAATCACCCATTGTTTAATGAAATGGGGGGGGGGAATCATGTTAATAACTGTCTCCCTGCTCATCATAGGTTGATTTAGCATTTCCCATTTTATCCAGAACCTTGTGTCCATGAAACAAATGTAAAAGAGTTCATCATAAGAAGCCCTACAGAATTTCAATGAATGCAACCCAAAATTTCTGGCATCACGGAATGTACAATTCCATCCATTAAAATAAGAAAAGAAAAACTAACTGCCATCTCTACCTGTAAAGTTGAAAGTATATGTTTGGGTTTGTATGTCCTGAAATGTTTATGCACTTCCACATGAGTTACAAGCTTGAAATTTGGCACGCTGATAGATCTTCATGTACAATGTACCAGAAAAAATGTTAAAACCTGAATTCTGGGGGTTTAAGTATTTTTTAAGAATTTAATTTAAAAAATAGCCATGTCTACAACTCCCAGCATGCCTTGGGTGGGAGGGCAGACTTACTGGGCTTTGGCAGCCATTATGGGTGGGTGCTACATGCCTTTCACAAGCCAGTCTCCTAAGGTCAGTCTCAAGCAGTCAGCCCAATTCCACATCAAAAGCACCCCATCCTGATAACACTGTTTGCTCAGAATCTGCCTCCAACCTGAAGGCGGAAGTGCCCACATAGCCTTGGTCCTTAAAAGGGAGGGAGGGGAGGAACTCTGGGCATGCCCAGAAACACACCATCTGCTGTGGTGGCACAGCATTTGAAAACGGCCACCCATGGTGCCCCTCCATCTGTCGCCAAGGCAACAGGCACCAGGGTCAGTGCTTCTGGCTGCATGCCAATGATGTCATCACCAGTCTGAGGGAGCTCCCAGTGGAGAATGGGGGCTGGCAGGGAGGCCAAGCAACTGCCACCACTGCTGCAGCAGCAGGAGGCCGAGGGCATTGAGGAAAACGAGGACAAGCAGTAGCAGCTGACGAGGAGCCCAGGCACTGCAGTGAGGGGTGGCTCAGTTGCTGGGATACCGCGGAGGGGTGCTCTGGGTCTCTTTCTCTCCTGCCCATGCTCTCCTTAAAGATGAACAAGTCAAAGAAGCATTTCTTATTTATCAAATAAATATGATAAACCTTATGAAGGACCCAAGCAATGCTGGGAATATCAGCTAGTGTAAGTGTATATATATTTCACTGAGCTGGCAGTAAGTGGCCAGGAAAGGGAGTTATGGTGGATAGCTCAAAGAAATTGTTGACCCAGTGTACGGCTGTTGTGAAAATGGTGAGTTCCTGGTTGGGGACCATTGAGAAAGGAATAAAAAATAAAGCTGGCCATATCATAGTGCCCTTATAGTGTGACCACACTTGAAATACTGTGTAAATTCTAGGGGTGTGCACGGACCCCCCCGCTCCGCTTCACTTGCAGATCCGCCATTTTTCGGATCGGGCCGCTCCGCCCCGCCCCCGCTCCGCCCACTTCCGCTCCGCTCCGCCCGGAGCTCCGGATCCGGATCCGGAGCTCTGTTTCCCCCCCCCATAGGCTTGCATTGAAAGCTAAAAAAGTATACAACTTTTTTTCTGTTCAAGTTAGAAACCTCATGTTTGGCACCATGACACCTCATGGGGATATACACACGCACGCCAAGTTTCAAAGCAATCCCATCATCCCCTGATTTTTGGCGAATTTTTGAAAATCGGGCACCCCACACACAACATCCCTGCGAGGTGTGTTAAAAAACACGGGGAAAAGCCCGTTCAGATGAAGAAAGAGAAGTTTCCCAGAATCCCAAGTTACCTGTTTTGCCTATGCCCTCCTCCAACTTTGGGATCATCATGACCGGGAGCTGACTCTGCCCCTCAGCCCTTTGAAAAAGGTATTTTTCCCGCCGATTTTTTAAAAAATTCTAGCCCGCGACCCGTACGATGCAGAAAGTTGAGAGTGGTCTCAAAATGACCCCCATCCACGACTCTCTGTGCACAAGAATTTTCAGAATGATAGCTTAAACCCCCCCCAGTTATCCCCGATTCTTTCCCTCAATGCAATACTATGGGCGAAAAGCCGAAAACGCAGTTTGAGCCGCGCGGTTGACCCGATTTTCACAAAAACATAGCACGCGACCCAGACAACGCAGAGAGGTGAGAGTGGTCTCAAAATGACCCCCATCCACGACTCTCTGCGCACAAGAATTTTCAGAATGATAGCTTCAAAAACAACGTAGTTATGCGCGATTATTTGCCGCAATGCAATCCTATGGCGAAATGTTTTCAAGATGGCGACCGGAGCGCTCCGCCTGAACTCGGAGCTCCGAAAAATGGCCGCTTCTCTTCGCCTTGCTTCTAGGGGGTCCGCGGTCCGCTCCTACTCCGCCTCTGGGTAAGGCGGAGCAGGCCAATCCGCTACTGCTTCTACGCTCCTAATCGGAGCGGAGCACATCCCTAGTAAATTCTGATCACGGCACTTCAGAAAGAGTGCTGCTATAAAAAAGAGTAATCAAAGTGATCAGTGGCTAGAACAACTCCCATGTGTCTTAGAGCAAGGATGGGCAGAAAGTAGCTCTCCAAATGTTTTGGTCTCAAATATCTGGAGATGTACCTTCTGCTATAGGGAACAGATGTGCTGAACCCCGTGGATTTCGCATATATATATATATATATATATATATATATATATATATTCTAGTCCTCACTGTTGCTGAGTGCCACCAATTTCTCCTAATGGCTTATTTAAAAAACTGGAGGTGCTTTTAAAAAAGGACAGCAACTCTTATCCCAAGTCTAGGTTTTTCCATTCTAGATTTTCTCCAAGGCCAATGATTACGGAGAGTGGCTATTACTCAGCGCATGCTTTGTATATAGACAATCCCTGATTTGATTCCCTGCCATCTTAAGTATAATAATCTCACATATCGGGACTAGGAAAGTTCTCTGCATAAGACCTCGAAGAGCTTCTGCTGGTCAGAGTAGAGAGTTCTGCGCTCAATGGCCTTGTTTATATTTCAGATCATGGTATTAAGCTGAGTTGTTGTCTGCTGTTGTTGCTGTTCTTTCATTTTTGTTTTATCATCTTCCAAAGCAGCTGATGAGAAAATACATTCGATCTGGTTCTCAACCAGGGTTTGTTTGTGAGAACATTGCCATGAAGTTCTGTATTCTCTTCTAATCCATTCCGATATTTTTAAAAAAATATATACTGTGGGAATTTAACAAAGAGATCTGTATTTAAAAATGCAAATGTCTTTAAGATGTCTTTGAGCGCCGAAAAGTTTATTCCACAGTCTGCAAAAGGGATAATTTCCTTTCAATGTAGCACAGCTGTTTCATGAACAAGTGTCATCTGTATTCCATATGCTAAAGCCAGATTGCTCTCCGTTCGTTATGTGTGTAAGTTTGCCCTGTTGCATTATTCAACACCGGACTCTGCTAAAATTGAAACAATACGACACAGCCTGCCCAAGTTGGCATGTTTTTATTTAAAAGCAGAGCTAACATTATCTCAATGTCTCAAGGTGAGAAACAGGATGACACAATATGAATAGCATAATATTTTTCTTGGAAAGGTGTAAATACCATGCATTTTTAACAAAGAATAATAATTAAAAATCTTGCCTTTGTAACCAATGACCCACAAAATCAAAATGACTTCTTCAGAAAGATTTGCTTTGGGATCATTCTGGAGAGCCAGCCTCCCTGCTTTGCAAAAGGATAAGCACATTTCTTTGCCAAAGCAGAAAGTCCTGAGACCATAGGTCTTAGGCTGCATGCGGTGCTCAGCCCAATTTCAACAGCCCTCTGCAAGTAATCAATTCAGACCTCTGGCAAGAATGATCTGTCCCATTCCCAGCAGTGCCCTAGACAAGGAGTAAGAGGGAGAGAGAGAGAAAATGAAACTTGATGTTGTGGCCACTCTGCTGCAACCACCCAACTTCCCTTTCAGCACATTTTTGCAAAGTTGTTTTACTGCGTCTTTTCCCCTTAAACGTGGCTCCTGTGTGGTTCTGCTGCAGTGTGCCCAGACTCCCCTAATTAAATACTGTTTACTGACCATGCCTAAAGGTATGTCTGTGACCTGGCCAAGAGGTGTTTTTCTGTTGTGCCATCATTGTGTGTGTGTGCCATCCCTTTCCCCTACCCCGTTTCCTCCCCCCGCCCCACATTCACAGTAGTACACTTTGTATACAGGCTCCGGCAAGGCTTTGATAGCCAATTTGGATGGCAAAGGTTTTTAAATTGTATTTTATATTATGCTTTTATACTGGTTGTTTTATATTTTGAATGGTTTTTGTGGTTTTAATTGTAGTAAACCGCCCAGAGAGCTTTGGCTGTTGGGCGGTATAAAGATGCAATAAATACATAAATAAAAATAACCTGAAAACGCTTCGGAATCTGACTCCATGTAGATGGGCCCCTGGTTGGAGATGGCTGCTACCCAAAGGTAGAGCTGCTTAGTGGGTTACCTTCAGATATCTAGTCTTATGTGAGCTGTGGCTTTAAGGACATGATTCAAAAACAAGCTCCTGTCTGCTGTTCGTCAACAAAGTGGTGTGGCCAATGCACATTGTGTTTTTGCACCATGTTGTGTATAGTCACATCTTTAGAAGCACAAATTGCCTTTGAAGACGGTTCGGAAGCTGCAGCTCGTGCAAAATGCAGCGGCCAGATTGATTTCGGGAACCAGAAGGTTCGACCATATAACACCTGCTCTGGTCCGCTTGCACTGGCTGCCTGTATGTTTCCGAGCCCAATTCAAGGTGCTGGTTTTGACCTATAAAGCCTTACACGGCTGGGGACCACAATACCTGACGGAACGCCTCTCCCAACGTGAATATACCCGGTCACTACGTTCAACACCTAAGGTCCTCCTCCAGGTGCCTACTCCGAGAGAGGCTCGGAGTGTGGCAACGAGGGATAGGGCCTTTTCGGTGGTGGCCCCCAGACTATGGAATGATCTCCCTGACGAGGCTCGCCTGGCACCAACGCTGCTATCTTTCCGGCGCCAGGTTAAGACTTTCCTCTTTGCCCAGGCATATGGCGGCACATCTTAATCACCCACATGTTTATTTTTTTAACGGTTTTTAATGCTTTATGTGTGTATGTTCTGTGTTTTAGAGTTTTAAATTTTGTATACTTGTTTTTATCTCAATTTTAGAATTTCTGTAAACTGCCCAGAGAGCCCTGGCTATGGGAGTGGTGTATAAGTGCAATAAATAAATAAATAAATAAATATAAATTCAGACTGCCTTTTTCTGCAGGGTTTTGGGGGACAGTCAGTTGAGCCACTCTCCTTATTCCTTCCATAACTATTTTATTCTATTCCTATTTCACTTCTTATCTATTTCCTATGAACTGATGGTAATATCTCCAGCTGCTTTGTAATCCGCCCCCTTTAAAAAATTAATTATGTACTACATTGCAGTCCTTAGTGGGTCAAAAAGTGGGATACAACCAGTGGCGTAGTGGAGCTAGGGTTCACGGGATGGAGCACTGGCACTTTTTTCTCAGCAGGGATGCTGCCATCATCTACCACCACCACCACCTTCAGAATTCCTTGTTCCTCCTGAACTTAGCTGTAATTCTCAGAATTGTTCAGAGGAAATCAATTTCCCCTGCAACGTTGTCTAGGTGGGGGTGCCCAACCTTTTGAACCTGAGGGCACATTTGGGATTTCGAGAAACTGCAGTGGGCACCACCAAAAAATGACTCCCATAAAGGATGTGGCTTGTCCAATAATGGCTGCCATTCGGACCTAGCTAGTCAAAAGACGTGTGGTGGAGAGAGAAACAGCGAGGCTAGAGGCTGGGAGGGAGAAATAGAAATAGCAAGGCAAAAGGGCAGAGGGGAGAGAAAGAGCACGGCTAAGCACAAGGAGCGGGAAGAAACAGTGAGGTAAAAGGTGGCTGGAGAGAGAAATAGCAAGACTAGAGACTGGGAGTGGGAGAAAAAGAGCAAGGCTAGGATCTAGGAAGGGAGAGAGAGAAGATGGCTAGGAATCAGAAGAGAAACAGTGAGAAAAGGTGGCTACCAGGAGGAGGGCCTTCTCTGCTGTGGCACCCCGGCTGTGGAATGAGCTCCCTAAGGAGGTTCGCTTGGCACCTACATTATATGTTTTTAGACGCCAGGTGAAGACCTTTTTATTCTCCCAGTATTTTAACAGTCTATAAGTTAATTTTAACTTTGCTGTTTTAAATTTGCATTTTAAACTTGTATTTTTGCATTGCTGCTGTTTTTATCTTGGTTGTGCTTTTACATTGTATTTTATATTATGGTTTTATCCTGTTGTTTTATATTTGAATTGTCTTAATTTTGTAAACCGCCCAGAGAGCTTTGGCTATTGGGTGGTATAGAAATGCAATAAATAAATAAATAAATAAATGAGGTTGGGTGGAGAGAAATAGCAATGCTAGATGCTGGGAGTAGAGAGATAGAGGCGCTTTCTACATCATACGGGTATAGAGGGAGGGAGAGGGGGAGATCCCAGACTTACCTTCTTCTGAGAGCGTCCCACATGTCTAAATGGAAGTGCAAAGGCCCAGGTGGGAGGAGGGACGTCATGTGTGTTGCACCCGACATTTTTTTTTAAAGAGCAAGGAGCCAGAGTGCACTCGTGCTCCGGCAAAAGGTAAGTTGGGGGGGAAGCCCCGACCCTGCTCCCCCCTACCCCCCCAATTCCTCCCGGCCTGACTCCTTCCTTCTACTGATCCCTGCTACTTGTGGGGAGGAGAGAAGAAGCTGGGATGGGCACCCACACATCCTGTGGTCTCAGGACGATCCCAAGACGGGTTTTCCCAGGGATTATTTATCTCTGGGCAAACCCATAGTCGGCCCCCCTTGCACCTGGGAGTCCCTGTGCATCATTTGGATGCACAGACTCGGCCGTGACCAGCCCAGATTTTGGGGCTGGTGGAGAAACGGCGAGAGAAAGCAAAGGGGAAAGGTCTTTTTGGATGGAAGAAGATTAGTTGGGTCACTCTAAGCTACTCTTTCCTTCTCTTTCTATTCTTTCCTTCTCTTCCTGCCTGCTGAACAACTGATCAGCAGCAGGTTCCGGAACAGGAAGGAGATCCTAACACCCTACATGGGCCTGTTGGAGGCCCCATGGGCAGCATTGGGGATCCCTGCTTTAGGGCTTTGTAAGTCTACACTAGTACCTTGAATTCAGCCTGGCAACAAACAGGCAACTGATGCAGCTCTTTCAGGATTGGTGTTCTATGAACCTGGACAGCTGTCTCTATCAGGATCCAAGCAGTCACATTTGAACCATTTTGTAATTTCTGGATTATCTCTACAGGGACACCTACATAATGTGCATTGCAATAAACGAGAGGTTACCAAAGCAAGGTTCACTGTGGCCATAGCTAGACCTAAGGTTTATTCCTGGATCGTCCAGGGGTCAAACCTGTTCATCTAGGTGACACACAGGGGATCCAGTGCTCAGGCAGGGATGAACACTGGATGATCCCAGGATAAACCTTAGGTCTAGCTGTGGCCTGTGTCTAAGCTGCCTCTGTCCAGGAATGGCCATAGCTGATACAACAGCCAAATGTCGGCAAAGGCAGTCCATGCCACTGAGGCCACCTGGGCCTGCCGTGACAAAGCTGGATCAAAGCTGGATGTCACTGAAGACAAGCAAAGCCAACAAAGAGACAGGGGGCAATGTAAATGAATGGGAAAACATTTTCATAGGTGTTGCCAAAAATTGGTCAAAAGAGGGAGCTTTTTTGACACTGCCAAAAATATTCCCAAACAACCGTGAATAGCTTTGGCTCAACCCTTGCACAGCTCAACTCTAGAATACTCATTTTTATGAAAAATATTTTACTCACGGGTAATATATATGCTGTATCAAATCTAAAGAGCCTCTTTAACCAGCATACTCAGCAGTCAATCTATCTTGGGTTCTATTTCAACCAAGGGACTTTGACTTGTTAAGCCAAATATTTAACTACCGCATGGATTTCTAGTATCTACTTGAAGTCTTTATCAGGCCACTCCAATTCAACTTTGTCAAATAATAAACCCTTTGGCCGCAGACCCTCATTCTCTCCACAGGTGTCAAAGAAATGTATCGCTGTAATTTATAAAAACCCAAGATGACAGAATCTGCATTAGTACGATAGTTAGTCTATGCCAAAAGGTAATCTTGTTACAAATATCACCTCCTTCTCATCTGTATTATTTTCCGGGTGGTCTGAAAAGTTGATTCAGAAAATAATGCCACAAACAGCAACTTGTAGTTCCCGAGGCCAAGCAGCCAGATGTGTCAATAACCAGTGCAAATTAGAAACAGATGTTGGTCCATCTTGAATAATAAATATAATGAGAATACTTCCTTTCGTCTCTTAGGTCTTCGGCAGACATATATATATATATATATATATATATATATATATATATATATATCTTAATTTTTATAATCCATTTCCTTGAGTTTATCTATTCTTATTATCTTGACGTGGCAGAATTCCAAAATGCATTTACCATGGCTTGATATACAGTACCTCCAACAGCAATGTGTCTGCACAAACATTGCTAACCATGCATCCTGACTGTTTATACATTGATAACGTCTTTGATCAGGTGGTGGAGGTAGTGATGGGAGTAAATAACCAGAAAATGACCAATGATGTATGACCCCGGTTCTAAATATAGCACATAATGCCGTAGCAGCGCCTGGTGTCTGGAGAGGTGGGGTGGAGACTTGATCCATGGGCAATGGGGAAATGCTGTATGCAATGTACGAGTCAAGAATTCAAACCGGTAGGTAGGTTTTGAACCAAGCAATGGTGGCTCATGTGGCAGGAAGTGTGCATTTTTTATCCACTGCTGTGGACAACAAGGGTAGGGTGACCATATGAAAAGGAGGACAGGGCTCCTGTATCTTCAACAGTAATGTAGAAAAGGGAATTTCAGCAGGTGTCAATTGAAGAGGGTGAAATTCCCGCTTCATCACAACAGTTAAAGCTGCAGAAGCCCTGCCCTCTTTTGTATCTGGCCACTCTACTATAGCTAGTGTAGCTTGAACTGTTGTGATGAAGAGGGGATTTCACCCACTTCAATTGACACCTGCTGAAATTCCCTTTTCAATACAACTATTCAAGATACAGGAGCCCTGTCCTCCTTTTCATATGGTCACCCTAAACAAGGGGCAGGAGCCAAAAGGCATCACACAGCAGTGGCAGGGGCTGCGTATACCTGCATGGTTCTCGCATGAAGACTGGAGGGTGGGCAGCAGCATCTGTCCATGGCATAAGTCAGAGGTGAAGGACCTCAGTCCCATGGGCCAGATTTGGCCTACCTGGAGTTCCAGTCAGGGTTGCCCTTCCCCTGGCCCCAACCTCTTTCCCCTGACTGCAGCCTGTTTGGTAGTTTCTGAGCTTTTGTGCAGGTTTTTTCCCCATTCCAAAAGGTGGAAATACCTCTTTGAAGGCTTAGTTACTGGCAATAAGAGCTTTAAGCTGAACGTTGCTGGTATTTTTTGTTATTTTGACCTTTCCCCTCAGGTCTTGCCCAGTTTTGCCCTGGAATGAGGCCCCCAAGAGCTCCTCCAAAATTGAATGTCGCCCTCAGGCTGAAAGAGGTTCAACACCCAGCCTGGAGAACAGAAGATTGAGGGGAGACATGAGAGCACTCTTCAAATACTTGAAAGGTTGTCACACAGAGGAGGGCCAGGATCTCTTCTCGATCCTTCCAGAGTGCAGGACACGGACTGATGGGCTCAAGTTACAGGAAGCCAGATGCTGGCTGGAGAGCAGGAAAAACTTCCTGACTGTTAGAGCAGTATGACAATGGAACCAGTTACCTAGGGAGGTTGTGGGCTCTCCTACGCTAGAGGCCTTCAAGAGGCAGCTGGACAAGCATCTGTCAGGGATGCTTTAAGGTGGATTCCTGCATTGAGCAGTGGGTTGGACTCGATGGCCTTATTGGCCCCTTCCAACTCTGCTATTCTATGATTCTATGACAAAGGCCACCATGCTAAGCATGGGCAAGTAACATCTGGTAATGGCTGCCTCACCCCTACCCACCCTAAATTGCTGTTAGTGCATTAACTCCACCACCGCCACCCTGCTCCCTGGTATACCCCTCTAATGAAACAAAAGGAACATTTGCTTGGGGCTATCCTTCTTATAGGGGATTTTGTCTGTCTCAAAAAATTACAGAGAGGATGTAAAATTATTTCCCACTAAAATTGAGACGGTTGGCGAGTGAGGCAGCTCCCATCGTAGGCGGCTCTGTGAAACTCATCTTTGATTGATGTCTTGTGTAAACAAAAGTGACTCTTCCAACGTGATCAATAGTATAGTTACATTTTCGCTTCAGGACATGATCAGGTAGGGAGGCCTTGGTTCTCAGGGTTCTAATAACTTACTCAGACACTTTTTTCTTTGAACTCAAAACCTCCCGGAGGCCTGAAAGATTTATATATATATATATATATATATATATATATATATATATATATATATATATTCCTGACTGGGTTAACACCTCCAGATCAAAACAAAGTAGGGATGGTATCATACAGTAGATTTCACCACGTTGATGTTATTTAGACTCCAGTATTTCAGTTGTGCAGGGTTTCAGGTCCCCTCTTTAGTTGGTGTTCAACTGATTCCAACAGTCTTTTAGAGACACATCAACTCTCTCTCTCTCTCTCTCTCTCTCTCTCTCTCTCTCTCTCTCTCTCTCTCTCTCTCTCTCTCTCTCTCTCTCTCTCTCTCACACACACACACACACACACACACACACACACCACCCCTGAGCAAATACATCAAAAATGAAGTGACATAGGTTAGAGAATAAATCATTTTATATTTGTGCCTCTGTGGGTTCAGTCATAACCCTGATGAATATGAGAGGGGGGTTTGGAAGGGGGAGATGAGCTGTGGTTTCAGCTGTCAGCAAGGGAAGAAGGTTGTGGCAGCTTTCGGAGGTGGCCCCGGCTCTGTCAGCCCCGTCAGAGTTAGTCCTGTGATGGCTGGGATCCGGTAACATTGTGAGCAGTGTCAGCTCCAGGTTTTAGAGATTCCTTGGGCAAGACACCCTCTATGCCCACACTTTATAGATAGTGAGTTTATAAGAAGATAGATAGTGAGTCTCTCTTCTTACCAGCTGCTCTTGTTCCTCATCCTCTTTCTCATCATTGCAAGCACGGGCTCGCTTGGCAGGCAGACAGCCTGTCAGCAAGCAGGCAGTGGCCTCTACAGCTGCCCTTCTCACCACCACCCATGTCTGGGTCAGAGCAAGAGGCAGGTTGCAATAGTGAAGAGAACAAGCAAGTCTGGGGGGCTTTTGCTAGTGGGCCCCTACTGGGGCCTAGGCCCTCAGCAGACACCCTTCCATGCTTACCCTTGACCGTGAGATTTTGCAGTGAGACTTGGAGGTGGAGCTCTATAAGTCATACTCTTGAATCTCTGGCCTCTTTCTTCGCCACCAAGCCACATTTCCTGCCCTCCCTCAATGGAAGGCCTATCCCAGGCACCTGCTAGTCACCCTTTATGGGGGCCAGGTGTTTTTTTCATGCCATCCCAATTGGCTGAGGATAGGCACATTTTTCGCCTTCCCTGGTTACCAGGTTTTATGTCTATATTCAAACCTCATATCATCGTTATGAGAGTTCACCTAATTCTAGTCCACTTTCTCTCTCCTTGAATCATGTGTTGCAACCTGGCAGTATGGGGGGAGATGCGGGAAGAACTAGGCACAATTGTGTTACAGAGTCCTGTTCTAGTAGGGTGACCATCTGAAAAGGAGGACAGGGCTCCTGTATCTTTAATAATTGTATTGAAAAGGGAATTTCTGCAGGTGTCATTTAGATATATGGGGAACCTGGTGAAATTTCCTCTTCATCACCACAGTTAAAGCTGCAGGTGCCCTGTCCTCTTTTAAATCTGGTCACTAGTATAGCTCCTGCACCATTAACTGTGGTGATGAAGAGGCAATTTCACCAGGTTCTCCATATACAAATGACACCTGCAGAAATTCCCTTTTCAATACGACTGTTAAAGATACGGGAGCCCTCTCCTCCTTTTCATAGGGTCACCCTGTTGTTCTAGTAACCAGGAGGGAGAAGCTGCCTGTAGGAACACAGGAAGCTGCTTTATACCATATTGTACCACTGGTCCTTCTAGCCCAGTATTGTTGACACTGACTGGCAGCACTGCTCCAGGATTTCAGGCAGGGTTTTTCCCCTGCCCCACCTAGAAATGTCAGGGATTGAACCTGGGACCTCCTGCATGCAGTACACGGGTTCTAGCAGCAGGGCAAGGACTAGGCAGCTGATCTTGGCAGCCAGTGTAGCCTAAATATTGCATGGGGATAGAGGCTTTTACTACAGGCTTTCAGCAGCTGAGGGGCACATGCCGCCTGGATAGCCAGCCTGTTCCTGAGTGTAGGACCTGGGGCCGCACGTCTTCACCCCACCATACTTCACCCCACCCATCTCTCCTTGCTCCACTACTCTCAGTCAAAGCCGTGCTGTTGTGTTTAATAAAGGACGCAGCAGCATTGCATCCACTGTCAACATCCGCCTCTTCCTTGTCGCCCCAAACAGCTGGCTGCTTTTACTGCCGTGGGTTAGGACTCTCAGCAGGTAATACCACACTTGCTACGCAAAATGTGCAATACACATCTGACAAACCCTCCCCGCCTCCCCGCCCCTTCATCCTTCTTGCTGATGAGTTTTCCCAGGGCTGTCTCAGTCCATTCATCGCTTCTCAAATTCTGCTTGCCAATTGTTATTCGTTTTATGCGACAGGCTGTCATTTCCTTTGAAGTCGCATCATCCTTTCCTACGAACTTTGATGCAATGCAAAGCTCTTGAGCGGAGTGTGAGGATCAAAGGCAAATATGACAGCATAGCTGTTGCTGCTGCTGCTACTGGCCCTCCCAGGTTGGAATGGGGAAACTCAGCTGACAAGCCCTGCCTGCCTTGGATCGGTTCCATGTGGCTTGTGCCAGAAGGCAAGGAGCTCCATGGGTGAAAATCCCCTCTTTTCACCAAATCAGTTGCCACCCTCTAATTCTGCCTTACCCAACCTGGTGCTTTCCAGAGGTGTTGAACTATAACATCCAGCAACCCCCAGTCCAACACATGAGGAAGGCACCAAGTGGGTGGAGGCTGCAATTCATCTCCAGTATAATGCCTGGCTACAAGAAAGAGGACAGTGAGGCCATAATCCAGTACACACACACACCTGGGAGGAAGCCCCATTGAACTCAATGGGATTTAATTCTGAATAGACATGCATTGGATTGCTCTGTGAGTCAGGATACCCAGAAGAAATAATGAGTGCTAAGACGCAGGATGGTCGAGTGGAGGCTGGCTGGGAGATCATCAAGAGGCCAGGTGGTCAAGCAATATAGGCTGGAAGAGGAGTGGACAACTTCTGGCCCTCTAGATATTTTTGCCTACAAATCTCATCAGCTGTAGCCAGCTTAGTCAATGGTGAGGGCTGATGGGAGTTCACATTTCTTCATACCCAGGACATAAGGAACCTAAGATTTATTTATTTATTATTATTTTTAAAAAGCCAATGAAGAAGAAAGCAAATCAACAGATTTGTCCATCACTGGACTATTTCCCCTCAAGCGTCCTCATGCCTTTGCATTACGCTCACAAATACAATTTAGAAGGTCCACATTCTTAATCTCACTTCATTCTGTATATTGAACATCATTTGTTCAACCCGCTTGTTCCTCTGCCAAAACCTCTTCCATCTTCTGGGACCCAACCTAAACTTTCCATTTTCTCAAAAGCTTATAGATTCCCCCCACCACCACATCCTATATTCTTACCAGGTTTCTAAAAAGTCTTCTGACATATCCTCTCTACCAACAGAACCATTCCCTCCCCAACTCCCAATCCACTGTCACCCTGAAACTCCTTCCAGAATTAGGGCAGCTGCACTTCTCTACCTCCTGGACATGCCAGGAGATAGCTCAGCCCTCTCCAACTTGGCACCCTCCAGATGTTTTGGATTACAACTCCCATAATCCATGACCATTGGCCATGCTGGCTGGGGCTGATGGGAGCTGTAGTACAAAATATATGAGGCGTGCCAGGTTGGGGAAGGGTGATGTAGCTAAACCATCGGTGACCTTCTCTTTTCCACTTCTGACTGACTACAGCTTCAATATGTGGCAGGGCAAGTGAGCCTGGGTGGCAAAGTTCATAGCAGATGCAAAGAAGATATGCCTTCACTTATGTATATTAAATTACTATGTTTGTATAACCATACCCAAGGCCACAGTCTTTAAATATGCATGTCTTCTCTGCTCTCTACGCCTGTAGCCCACGGCCAACCCAAATGGCCTTCTCATCTCCTTACATGTGTTGGTGGTTGCTCTATCTTGCCCTGCAATTATCAGCTAGCTCAGGTACTCTGAATTATACTAATGTCAATGAATCACACACAATATTTGAGTACTTGTAAGTTCATTCTATACATTGGTGGGTTTCAACAGAATCTTCATCTGCTGGGGTTGCAGAGGATTCTGGGGCATGTTATTGGGCACATATACAGTTCATACCATGCATACCATTGTCCCATGTAAATGTAACAGTGTTCAAAGGGTCCTGGTACGACTTGGATCTTCATGTTTCATACCTGTTATACAATGTTCTCCTCCCTGATTCATATCAAGCAGTTGTTACACTTCTCTTGTTCTGCCATGAAATGGACCATTTCCATTTTATACAGACCTCTATTTGAAGTGCATCTTCTATTTGAAGGGCTGTCCATAAGAAGAAAGAGTAGCAGGGGCCTTGAAGTTGCCCATCAGCAGTGAGCACGTGGACAGTAGACTGCCTTTGTTCAGTAATGTGGGCATGTTGGTGAAACTGTTTAGCACATAGAAAGTAGAAGCCACAAAACTGGCTAGTCTAGTATCACACATGTATGCAAATTTTAAGATTTGCCTCTGGTCCTGTTCAGAAGACACCTTAAACCATGGCTTTAAGCACAGTGAATAAGGCTTTTTGCCTTAGTCACCATGGTTAGAGGCATGGTTTAAGGTGTCTACTGAACATGGACCAGCTTTCTAGCTTACTTTTCTGTAGAGAAGTGCAGTTGCCCTAATTCTGGAAGGACTTTCAGGGTGACAGTGGATTGGGGAGGGAATGGTTCCATTGGTAGAGAGGATATGTCAGAAGGCTTTTTAGAAACCTGGTTAGAATATAGGATGTGGGGGGGTGGGGAACCCATAAGCTTTTGAGAAAATGGAAAGTTTCAGTTGGATCCCAGAAGATGGAAGAGGTTTTGGCAGAGGAACAAGCGGGTTGGACAAATAATGTTCAATATACAGAATGAAGTGAGATTAAGAATGTGAACCTTCTAAATTGTATTTGTTAGGCTAGTGAGCTTAAGGATGCTCATGCTTTCTGCATTGTATGTTAGGAAGCAGGCCAATCCTGAGCTGGAAAAGATACAAAAGAGAACAACTTCTCTTAAAAGAACCTTAAAAAGTACCCATGGTTTTTGTTTTGCCTTTTTTCACTGAGAAGACAGCTAAGGTGGCACGGAGATGTGAGAGAAGATGATAAAATTATGAACAGAGCAGAGAGATTGTATTCCCCGTCTTTGTAATATTAAAACTCAGGGTTGACCAATGAAATGTATTGGACCTAGATAAGGACAACAAAAGGAGATGGGGGCAGTTTCCTTAAAGAGGTATGGGACAATAAGAAAAGGGCACACAAATATTTCAAGCATACTACTTAATTAAAAAGCATGCTAATGAATTATATACTAATGCAATGGACTTAAAGTGTGTGAATCCTAGATGACACAGCACAGGTCAGTATTCGGTTCCTTCTGACAACTCTTCTTTATTTCCTTGCTGCTCCTTGTGTTCCAAAATACTGATGCTGATACAGAACATGGCCTAATCTACACCAAGCAGGATATTTCACTATGAAACCGGTATGAAACTGGTATATACTGCTTTATAGCAGTATTGAAGTGTACTGACAACTGTTGGGGCCCATTGGCACATACCGTATAGTGCTTTCATACCACTTTCATAGTGCTATATCCTGCTTGGTGTGGCTCCTCCCTCTTATATTGCATCCAGTTCTGGGCACCACACTTCAAGAAGGATGCAGACAAGCTGGAGTGTGTTCAGAGGAGGGCAACAAGGATACTTGAAAGGTTGTCACACAGAGGAGGGCCAGGATCTCTTCTCGATCATCCCAGAGTGCAGGACACAGAATCATGGGCTCAAGTTACAGGAAGCCAGATTCTGGCTGGACATCAGGAAAAACTTCCTGACTGTTAGAGCAGTATGACAATGGAACCAGTTACCTAGTACGACAATGGAACCAGTTACCTACCTCCCACACTAGAGGCATTCAAGAGGCAGCTGGACAACCATCTGTCAGGTATGCTTTAGGGTGGATTCCTGCACTGAGTGGGGGGTTAGACTCGATGGCCTTCTAGGCCCCTTCCAACTCTACTATTCTATGATTTTATGATATACTGCTTTCATACCACAATATCATGCTTGGTGTAGATTAGGCCCATGATGCCACCTCTAGTCCTTCCTTCAAATCCATCCTCAAAACCTACGTTTTCAATTAACCACTTGCCCTAAGCTTGTCACCAAGGCCAGCTGCATGTAACTTGAATAATTACATGCAGATCTCCAGATGTTTTGAATTTCAACTCCTAGAAACTCCTGCCAGCATGGCCAATGGTCAGAAATGCTGGGAGTTGAAATCCAAAATATCTGGAGATCTCCTTTCTGCCCATCCGTGGTATAGCGGAAGGAAAATGTAAGGGAGTGCAGCTCCAGGTCTCATTTCAGAGCAGGAGTGATTACATCAGTGGCCATGCTGGATGGGAATTATGGGAAATGTAATCCAGTAGGTTCGGAAAGGCTGCTTTCAGGCATGGGTAAAACTGTACTAACAACCACAAGATGTAGTGGTGGCCACGAGCTTAGGGCCAATCTAGACATAACATTTATATAGTAATAGTTACAAAGGGAATGTGATGAACTGGCCATACTATCTGAAGATTCCCAAAGCCGCCAAAATTAATACTTAACAAATTTTATATGGATAGATATTCAATTAGTGAATTAGAACAGCTTTGTTCTTAAATATTTCCATCTCCTCATTGGCCCAATAACCTTCCCTCTGTCTGTTTGAATTTGGAGAACTTTCAAATTATCTTTTTAAGTCTGCTTGAAATATAAGCACTATCAATTACTCTGGCTTGGCTAGAGATTTGAAAACTGGAGTCTTAAGTTCAGTTGACAGTAGGGTGGCCAAAAATACTACACATCGCCAAAAAAAATGCATCACCAAAAAGACAAAAGAGGACATGGATTTGCATAAAATATACCCATGCTCATTTTTATATGGATAGATGCTAATTCAGAAATAATTGCTGTAATTTAAATAGAAGTCCAATAGGTCTCCCCATAGTGGAGAGGACTGTGACCAGGTCACTTGTATGACTGCTCCATCCACTGTCCAGGTGCTAAATGTTGATGGGCAACTTCACGTTCTAAGATTTCTCTTTTGATGTTTCTTAATCTTTGAACTGGTCTTGGACTGGACAGCTCCTCGAGTGTATATATGTTTCATTATTTCTGTGTATGTTTGATTGTGTTTTGACCTGTGGTTACAACAATAAAGTACTACTAAATGGAAGATACCCTCAAATAGAGGGCTGCCCTTTGTAAAATTGGCAACTCAGCCACCCTAGTGGACAGCCCCTTCAGATGACAGCACTCATCACTTTATAATACTTTTACAACAGTTCCCTTAGTTGTTTGGCTCACAACTCCAGCTCACTTCTGGTGTTTGGAAACAGAATACATGGAAAAGAGAAGTTCATGCCCTGCACTCTGCATGCCTACCTTCCCTGTGTTGATGGGGAAGGTGTGAGCAGAGGCTGTAGTTGCATTCAGATGAATACGATAACAATCCTCTGCACAATTTGGAAGATTGATTGTGCATGGGGATCCTAAGTACATCCAGTCAAACATGTCTGTTCTCTGCGCTAAGGTTCTCCTTCAGCTTTTTGTCTTTCTTCTTTTTCTTTTGGTCTTTCTCCTTTCTCTTGTTTCCTTCTAAACAAAGAAGAAGAAAAGGGCAATTAAACTGATCAAGAGACTAAGGCCACAGCTAGACCTAAGGTTTATCCTGGAATCATCCAGGGTTCGCCCCTGCCTGAGCACTGGATCCCCTGTGTGTCACCTAGATGAACAGGTTTGACCCCTGGACAATCCAGGGATAAACCTTAGGTCTAGCTATGGCCTAGAGCTTGGAAAAAGAGGGCTAAGGACCTCACACAATTTAGAAGCTATAAATGCATCTTAAAATAGTATTTGCCTTTTTTGCCACCATATTGCACTGTTGGCACATATTCAGCTTGTGATCTACAACAATTTCAAGATCCTTCTCGCTTGTAATATTGCTGAGCCAAGTATCCCCCATCTTGTAACTGTGCCTTTGGTTTCATTTTCCTAGGTGTAGAACTTGGCAAAAGCTCTGCCAACCTCGTGCTTTCAGGAGCTGAAACAAAGGCAAGAGAACATATTTAATATTCCACAAACTCCCTGAATTTGTAATGGTCAAATTCCTATTCAGAATTTTACACATTCAATATATGAATGCAGAAAACAACATCTTTAATTATGTAGGATAAATTTCTTAGCCTCCTTTCCAATACAAGAATGTCAGGTATTCGGATGAAATGACTTTTTTCTTTTATTTTGTACTGAAAGGAAGGCACTGAAATTCATTCTGTCATTTAAAAAACCCTTTTTTTAAAAAAAGGAACAGGCATCAAAATAGAATTTTGATCTCCATAATAAACTTTTAAAAGTTTGCATTTCATATTGCTTTTACAGTTAAAGTCAGTTTTATTATTAAAATGCATGTCAAGTTCCCTGCATCTGGGTTGATATTTATCCCATTATTTACTACTTTCCCCCTGTTGAAAATAATGTAGATAGAAATTGGCAAGCATGGAAACTCATAAGGAAAACCCAGGGATGGTCTTGGGAGTAGGCACCAGAGCAGGTAGGTTCCTACATCTTCAGCACAAGATGGTTTCAATAAGTTCTGCTACCTTATTGGAGAGATGTGCGAATCAGCAAAACTTTGGCTTGCCGAAATTTTCCAAATTTCATCTCAAAGCTTGTTCTGACTCTGGTCTGTATCCGATTGTGAGCTTTTCCCCTTAGTTTTGTATGAAAATCCATGACTCTTTTGTTACGTATTTTTCCAAATGTATGCATCAATTGTTCACATCTTTGAAATGTATGCATTCTTCTCCCGTTGATTAAAGCATATTTGTACTCATTATTATTTTTTGTCCACATTTTTCCAATGCATGCAAGATGCAGAAAACATTTGGGGGATGTGTGTTTCATTGCACCTCAAATGTTTTCAACAGACAGATGTCAATCACGGATTGCGTCTGAATCCCTGTTTGGTCTGGAAGATGCGAACAGGGTAAATCCTGATCAAAAACAAACTGATTTTAATTTCTCACACAACTCTACTTCATTGTCTTTTTCTTACTTGAAGTTCACATGAGATTCTTCCACTACTCAGGTAAAATACTCCCATGTTGGCACAGTTCAGATTGAACATGTGTGCACCATTTGCTGGGGAACATGGGTGGGAGGGTGCTGTTACACCATATCCTGCCTTGTTGATCCCTGGCCAATGGCTGGTTGGCCACTATGTGAACAGAGTGCTGGACTAGATGGACCCTTGGTCTGATCCAGCATCAGGGCGCTTCTTCTGTTCTTAGCATTTCCTACTCTGTTATCCATGTTTGGGAGCCCTCACTGGGTGCACATTCCTTCCGTCCTCCTTTATGCCGTGGTTGGGCAACCTCCAGCCCACAGGCCCTAATCTGGCCCATGGCGACTTGGGTTTCTCCATGAGCCCCACCCCTTCCCCAAGCTCCACCCACTGCCCTGGAGGCTACTTGGGGCTTTGGAGGGAGGCAGAGAGAGAATCTCCTTGTTATCTCGCACTGCTATCGAGGGACTTAATGGTGATTAATGTAACTTTGGTTGGAACGTGCCCATATTGTATATGATGGAGAATCAACTAATATCTATTAATAGCATTAGCTAGCATAAGTATAAGGGGGTAAGTACATTTGCCAAGACAAAAACAAAACAAAACTTGTTGTGTTTGAAATTTCCTATTTAACGTTGGGCTGCTCCAAAGTAAGTTACAATGCTAATGAGTGTACATTATTTATTCCTATCAACTTTGGCTCACACCATTAAGAAAAACAAATAATTACATTTTATATTTATTTGCAGCAGCATGCATTTACCTTTTACTCAGTGGCTTATATCAAAGTGAAGGGAGATTATGTCTCATCAAAATACATTAATCAGCTTTGCATATATTTTTTAATTAAACGTGATCGAGTGGGGGGGGAGAATAGAAAAATAGTTCTGTTCTTCCATATTTCATCCTCTTTATATTACTTGATAATTATTGTCTGTGTTATGACACAAAGCATTCAGGCTTCTTAGCAACCTGCAGGTTTTTGCTTTCCAACTGCAAAGTACACAATTAAAACCAATGTTTAATTAAACTGTATTGCTTGCAGCGGTTGTTTAATCACAAGACAATCAATGCCCGTTTCCAAAAATCTTCATAAACAAGAATCTTTTTAAGTTAATAGCATGTTGGCACAACCTCCCAAGAAATAAACTGTGCAATGTATTAATTTTTCATTTTTTTTTGGAAAGGTTTGCTCTTACTCTGCAAAAATTACCTTAAATGAATGGTGTCTGACCTAAATCGTGAATTTCCCCTACCAAACAATCTTATCCATTTTAAAGACAAACTGTTTAAAGAAAAACTTGAGGTGGAAAGATTTGTGTGTGAGAGAGGGGAAATTTAGCCAGAAGAAAAGTCTACACAACTTTATTTATTGTGGATTATGCCATCAAAGGTGTGCGCAGCACATTTGATTAGGGTGTGCACCCAGGGAATTTATTTATTTATTTTTTAAAAAATGAACATTTATTGAATACTCAGTCATAAATGACATTATTTTTATTCATTTATTTATTAAACGATGTAGACACGGATGCCGTACTCCTGACTTGCCTGCCTGTGGGAGGGCTGTTGCAGGTGGGAGGAGTAATGAGGACCGTTAGCATTGGTGGGGCTTGGTGGTGACACTGGCCGGAGGAGGGGCTTAGAGGATGATATTAGCCTTTGGGGACCCTCCTCCTGGCCTCTTTGAAGTGCAGCTCCCAGAAGAGGGGCTCCTGGAGCAGCCATAATTGAACCTGGAAATCTCTGCATACAAAGGATGTGATTTACCACCGAAGTATGGTCCCTTCCTTCCCAACATCAATGAGTGTAGGAATCAATAGGGCTTGAGATGAACCTGCTACGCTGTTCTATTATGACAGAGAATCACATATCTCAATGTATGTTCTTTACAGCCATATTGCTACAGTCTGAGTTAATATTAAGAAATGTACGGCTACAAAACACCACATTTACAAGGCAGTAAAAAGGAGCTATGTATTAAGGGGCTGTGACTTCCTTTTTTGAGTATGCAGAAATGCCTTCGATCTCAAGAGCACATCTTATATTCAGTCAGAGAGAGAGAAAGAGAGAGCACATTTTCATAGCAATACCATCCAATTTCCACCTGCTTTTAACATGCTTAATCAGGGGCATCTCTTTAATAGTTTAAACTAGATTTTTAAAAAATCTAACTAATTAATCAATTAAACGTTGCAGCCCTAGTAGCTACGTATCAAATAAATAACATTGTACTGAACCAAACTGAGGAGTTAACTCTGTCATGGCCATTTTATTCAAGAGGGCCCAGAAAAGGAAATGGGAGCTCTCATTTTTAAAAACTTTTTGTCTGTGACAGAATCTACTCAAACGCCCGTGTCCAGTTGGTTATCATCTGTCCTCTTAGCCAAGGTTGTAGCCAAAACAAGGTTGAGGTGGGCAGTTGAGTCATGCCATCCATGAAATCCTCATTTTTCTGTTGTGAAAATGTATCCCCATGCAAAGGTCAACACACTGTTTTAATATGAGGAAATGCAGAGTGTGGCGGTGGATGGGAAGCCTCAAACACTAAAAAATTAAGCTAATTGGGGTATAAATAGAGGTTGGTGACTCCAGTGTCAATGAATCCACTCCAGAAGCACCTTGGATCACTCGTTTAGAGTTCTGACTGAAACCCGGAACGGATTTATCACCCCACCAACATCGGAGCCACCAGCAAAACATTTTAAATCCATTTTAATTCAGTAAATCCTTCCTCCTTCCCCATCAGTTATCCCTGTGTGTCATGTCTTAAGTTTAAATGGTAAGCCTAAGGACAGGGTGGCCTCCTACTTATCATTGAAATCTGCCCTGAGAGCCTTTTTGGCTAAAGGGTGAGTTGCAAGTCAAGAAATAAATAGTAAAACATCTCTGCAAGTCCATAACTAGCACAACCAACTAAGCTGGAACTTTTCTCCATGGTGTAGTAGCTCCCCACACACCCGCACAGATAATATTTTATGGGGAACTTCATTCAAAAATGCCATCCTACACCTGCATTCTTAAGCACTCCAATCTACTTTACCTCCTTGAGATTCTAGCCACCTCATTCGGTTTCATGCGTAGACCAGACAAACTAACTCCACTGAAGAACATCTTGCCTGAGAAGAAATGAAAATCCTGTCTGTGGTGTATGCTTGGTGATGCAGACAAAGTACTGCACAAGGCACACAACTACTATATATAAACAATAAAGTCATTAGCCCTAAGCTAGATTGTGGTGAGTTAAACACTTCTTATACCAAACTGAATCCTTCTTGCACCAACAATATTATGATTGGATTTTCAACTTGTTTATGGGGGATAATAAGACTTTTATCTATTATTACTTCTTTTCAGTGTTTCTGAGGAAGCAACACACGAAAACAGGCATTATATACCGGTAGCCTGTTCAAAAGGTCCATATCCACTGAAGAAACTTATTAATTTGTGACTTTACACTGAAAATTCATTCTGTAACCACATTGTATTGTATTGTTTGTTGGGTTTTGAAATAATGAAGGAGACCTATACGTGTCTCAGTACTATTGATTATGACTGCTATTGTACTACATTGCAATTGTTTATAACTTTTATGTTATCTGCTAAAGATTGTTCTTGTTACAATAATGTTGATTTTTTGTTCTTATTATAAAACTTTTGGTTTGTTATAGCTGTTCACCCCGTTGTTGACGTTAACGTTTATACTATAGTAGTTGTGTGCCTTGTGCACTATTTTGTCTGCATTTGGTTTGTATCAACTACTGCCTTCTCTATTTATACACATATGCTTGGTGATGTGCATCCTCACATGCAAGTTGTTACCAGATAGCACAGTCATCCCAAGATAAGCATGCATGAATCATAGAATCAAAGAATAGTAGAGTTGGAAGGGACCTACAAGGCCATCGAGTCCAACCCCCCGCTCAATGCAGGAATCCACCCTAAAGCATACCCGACAGATGTGAACCAGCATTCAGCTGGATTCACGAATAGTTAAATTAAACACTACCTCTCATCTGATTAAACAATGAACAACATTTTTACTCATGTGCTGTAGGAGTGACAGGGACAATTTGTCTGGGAGGGGCAGTAAAAAGACAGATGGCTTTATAAATTAAAGCTGTCTTCACAGTGCTATTTCGCAAAATTAATCACTGTTGTCAGTTCAGCACATTCTGGATACAAAGTTGAAGCATGCAGAAAAAATGTACGTTTCTGTAATCTTATCATGATCTCTGTACATGCATACACACCGCCATCCTCTTCTGCTAACGTATTCGCCTCCGGTCCGTTTCTGAGGAAATATTTACCGCATAAGGTACAGAGCAAGTATGGCCAATACCATCGCCATGCCTATGAAGAAGGCAGACACTATTATTTGTTGATAGAGTAGTTAGCAACCCGTTTTCAGCTGCTCAGGGGAGTGGCAGAGAAAAAGATATGTGAATTTATTTTAACTTTTTTTACGTGGATTGGTAACTATCCATTTGATGATCCTTTGAATGTGATGATGCTCCCAAGAGAACACAGGTTGGTCAAATGGCTTGATGGTATGGATGATACGTCACTGTCAACTCCCAAATTCAGTACAGCTGCACTTAATATTAACTTCATCTATACGACTTTGATAACGCTGCGCCCGAGGCTCCTTCCCAGCGACTACATGGGAAGGAGCGGAGTTGAGGGTTTCCAGGCATATAGACATGCCTGGGGATACTAAAGGAGGTCTTAAATGCCAGAATTATGTAGCAACAAGCTCTAAAGCTTTATTTATCCTATGTGAGAACAATCTTGTATTATGTGCACCTTTTACACTGTGGTGACCTTTGGTGTCAGGGAATAAAAATGTTTGCAGAACATCCTCACCCCTTAACATGAGTGCTTCTGATCAGGGTTGCATGCCTTTACTGTATGTCAGGGACCCAAAACTTTTTGGATTTGTGGGTACATTTGGGGAATTTGACAAACTGCTGTATGTACCACTACAAAATGGCTCCCATGGAGGATGTGGCTAGTCACATAATGGTTGCTGTAGGGGAATGACTAGTCAAAAGATGTGGGGGGAGAGAAATAGCATGGCTAGAGGCTGGGAAGGAAGGGGAAATAGTAGAGGAATGAGAAATAAGGGGTAGAGGAATGAGAAAGAGTGAGGCTAGAAGCTATAACTGCAAAGCTTCGCATTTACAGATAAAAAACAAAAATTGGGGGGGAGGGAGGAACGAGCATCCAGAGGGAGGTCAGAGGGAAGAGAGGTGGTTTGGGTGCTGTGCATCCTTCTTTTCGTCCCCCTCTGGCTGCCTTGTTCCTACTCCATTCCCACCCCCCTGGTGCTCAGCGTGGCAGCAGCTGCAGCAGTGTCACTCCGCACTTGCGTTCCTTCCTGTGAGATGCTGGGAAGGAGCGCAAATGTGGGAGGCGGAGGCCTTATGGTGCCAATGCACCGCCATCAAGTCAGGGGCTTAGTAAGCTTTTTTGAGCATCATCACACAGAGGAAAATAGCATTTCCTTACCGTCGCTGCTCTGCACTTCCTCATTCTTCCCGGAGGGGAAAGAGAAAATAAACAAAGGCCATGTGGCCCATTCAGAGGCTGTTTTCATCATGACGCTTTTCCTGTACACAGCAGGACACTGTGGCACATTCCGTTTTTAAAAATAAGTCAGATTAAAAGGGGTCTATTTTGTGATGGAAAAATGAGCGGAAGGAACAGGAGGTCTGTGGGCAGGAGGCACACAGAAGGTGGGCAGGAGGTGGACATTGTCATCTGAAGGACACACGCACATCCATAAGTGGGCAGTAGCGAGCGTACGATAAACCGCTCATTTGATGAACCTCTTTATCATACACTTGGCTGCAGGCAGCGCCACACTGAACATATATTCGAGGGCAAACCTTGGCTTGCCTCTTTCTGCAACAGCTTCTATAATTCAAGGACTGAAGAATTGGACTTCCTGACCAGAATATCGCCCAGAACAACCCCCACCCCCCCAGAGGGAGTTCAAATATCCTGTACTTAACCATCCCTAGAAGGTTAGATCATTTCACGGCCTACTGCCAGGTTATACAACAATAACCCAATACAACAAGCCACAAACCAAGGGCAGGTGGGACCAAACAGCGCCATGTTAGAGGTGTTTTCAGGACTAATAATTGCTTAATGCAAAGCATACTGCGGCAGCTCCAGCAAACTAGCCAGATCATACTCTAGCGGGACAGGGTGGCGTCGGAACTGCAGGCAGGAGGCTAATCTGCTCTGAGAAGAAATTCCATGCCCTCTCCAAAAACATGGCCATCACTTTGACTCTGAACATGAAAGCAAGTGGTGTTCCCCTCACCCTCATTTCAGAGAAAAGACGTCATTAACATTTTTAATTACTTACACGATCTAATATTCCTCTCAAGTTACCTCAAAGAACAGGGTCCCCCCCACCCCCAGTGCCACCAGTCCATTAGTCAGTCAGGCACGAGATGAAAAGTCGTTATACAGCACCCTTCATAAGTGTTAACACACACTCCGTTTTAAAGTGACTGAGTTCCTTCTCCCCTTCAGTTGCTCTAGGGGGGATGTTCTAGAGTTTCAATTCTCTGGTGGTTAGAAATGTTCTGATCTCTGCCCTAAACGTACTAATTGACAGCTTATGCTCATTTATTCTAATACCTTTGCTCCCTTTTAACTCTTAAAAAAAACCACCTCTTCTTGTTGCTCAATTAGCTCTTTCATGTTTACTTCAAAAGAGCTAAATATTCAATTGTTACAACAACAACAACGAGCTTCTAACATCCCAGTTTCCTTTAATTCAAAATGAGAAATCCAGAAAAAGTTGCTCCTAAAAAAAAGTTGTTTGGACAGGGCAGTCAAACAAGGCTGGTCCTAGATAATCTGAGCACTGTACCCCAGAATTGTTCATGACTTTCCCAAGGATGTTTGGGATGTTCTCTTGAATGGCATATTACTTTATGGGTACATGCTCAGTAATTGCCCAAATGTCTTGTGTTGCTGGCATGACTGGATTCTCTCATGGTGGCTCTCTCTGGGCCCACAGAGGCCGTCAGGGCCCACATGAAGTGCCACAGGATAATTTAGCCTGGAAATAAAGGGTGAATTCTCCCCTTCTCTCTGGCAGGATCTACACCACTGCTTTAAAATGGTTTACACCAGTAGTGACAACTGTTGGGGCCCAGGATACTAGGGGTGTGCATGGACCCCTGGATCAGGCCCACTCTGCTCCATGCCGCTCTGCCCATAGTCCGCTCCTCTTCGCCGTGGAGATCCGGCTTCAAATCGGAGCTCCGCAGTGGAGGGGAGTGGCGCCAGGTAAGGCCCCCTCCCTCCTCTCCCTTACCTGCAGAGCCCGGTAAGGGACCAAGGGGGAGGGGGGCCTTACTTGCGTCCATCCACGGTCCCTCGGCTTCTTCAATTGAGCCTGTGGCTCAACCAGGAAATCTGGCCCGCGCTCAATTGAAGAAGCCGAGGGACCGCGGACGGACGCAGGTAAGGGAGAGGAGGGAGGGGGGGTTACTGGGCCCTGCCGCTGTCGCTGCATGGGCGACAGCGACAGCGGCAGGGCCCGGTAAACCCCACTTACCTTTCCGGTGGAGCTCCAGATCGAGGCGAAGGATCCGCCTTCACCTCGATCCTCTTTGCCACGCTCCGCCGGCCCCTCAATCCTCTTTGCCTCTGCTTTAAGGGGAGGCGAAGCACCCCGCTCCGCTTCTAATTCGCCGGTCCGATTAGAAGCAGAGCACATCCCTACAGGATACACTCCAGATACAGTTTTCAAACCGTTTTCAAAGTGTCATATCCTGCTGGGTGAAGATCTGCCCTATGACTTGAGCCAGTCAGGGTGAAAGGTGACCATTGGAAGGTAGAGAGTGGGGAGGCAACTGGGAGAGTATGGTGGCGGCCACCTATGAATCACCAAAGAAGAGAAAATATATTGCCTAACAAAACAGGACACCCATTTGCATCTACTTTGCCTATGCTAATTTATATGTATAGATATACTATTATTATTATTATTATTATTATTATTATTATTATTATTATTATTATTATTATTATTATTGAAATAGAAGCACAGGGCATATCAATGTAGTATGGAGGGCTGTAACCAGGTGGCTGGTGTTCATTCGTCAGTCTGCTGCCCCGGTGAGGCTGATGGGCAGCTTCAAGGCCCAGCCCTTGCTTCCAATAGTTCTTTATCTTTAAACTAAACTTGGACTGAGCAGAAGCCCTTCAAACAAGGATGGATTTGAAATAGAGGACAGCCCTGTGGGAGCCCTTCAAATAGAGGACTGTCCTCTGTAAAAGAGAACACACAGCCAGAGAACACCAACACACATTGGTGTCAATCCTCCCCTCCCTTCATGCCCTCCTTTGATGTTGGCGCAACCCTCCAACCATAACTATCAGTGCCCAAACAGACATGACTTTAGGTCCATGTCTAGTATTCCCTTTTCAGGCCTACCCAGTCGAATTTTAAGATGCCTGGCTGTTATTTTAATGATGTATTAGTTTTATATGTTTTTAATCAGTTTTATGTATTTTATAATATTTTTGTATTTGATGTTATTCCCCGTCTTGAACCAGAGGGAGAGGCAGGTAAGAATTTCTTCTTCTTCTTCTTCTTCTTCTTCTTCTTCTTCTTCTTCTTCTTCTTCTTCTTCTTCTTCTTCTTCTTCTTCTTCTTCTTCTTCTCCTCCTCCTCCTCCTCCTCCTCCTCCTCCTCCTCCTTCTCCTCCTCCTCCTCCTCCTCCTCCTCCCCTTCCCCTCCTCCTCCTCCTCCTCCTCCTCCTCCTCCTCCTCCTCCTCCTCCTCCTTCATTTTTGCTCTGCAGTAGATGCAGGGCCCCCAATTTTGATGTTAACTCCTACCCCCCCACACACACACAAGGGTCCTGGTCCAGCTGTTTCAGCTCTCACTTGTAATATCAGTGGGCAAAGGATTAATCCAGCCTCAGTTCAAAACATGACAGCTTGGAAGAGAAGGTGGCTGCCAACGGCTACTAGTCCTGATGGTTTTATGCTATCTAAAGTCTCAGAGACGATATGCTTATGTACACAAGATGCTGGAGAACACGGGCGGAAGGGTGCTGCTGTTGCCCTGCTTGAGGGTTTCCCATGGGCGGCTGGTTGGACTAGATGGACACTTGGTCTGATCCAGCATGTCTCTTCTTATGTTCTTAAGTGCATTGAATGTGTGCATCTGATTTCCCCAACCTTTAAAATCACGTGCAGACCCTTTCTTAAGCCCAGCTAGTCTCTTTAATAATTTACAGCTTATTTATCTACTTATCTTCTCTCTCTCTCTCTCTCTCTGTTAAAGAAGCTTACATAGGGCTCCCTCTGGTCTTATACAGGCACCAATCTCATCCACACATGTAACTTCAGCAATGCAATAGGTACTTCTAGACCAGCTTTCCCCAACCTGGTGCCCTCCAGATGCCTCCCAGTTATCCTAGCTGGAGGTGGAGGAGAGCGCTAGGAGTTGTAGTCCAGCACTTCTGGAGGGAACCAGGATGGGTAAGGCAGTCCTAGACTATTCACTACTGTAGATTTGGATGCATTTTAATTCACAAAGCCAATGTTTTGTAGTGGTTAGAGTGTTCGACGGAGAGTCAGGAGATCCAGATTCTAGTCCCCACTATCTCACGGGTTTGTTCTTGTGAGGATAAAATGGAGAGGAGGAGGATTATATATGCTGTCTTGGGTTCCTTGGAGGAACAATGATGGGATATAAATGTGATAAATAAATATTCTGGTGTGTAAAAAGGAAACCGATCACTATTATTATTATTATTATTATTATTATTATTATTATTATTATTATTATTATTGCAATACCAGGAAGAAAGAGTACATTGATACTAAAGACATGTCTTTCTCATCTTGTACTATTATTATATCAACCTCTTTATGTTGCATATACATGCAAAGGCCCACAAGATTTGTTATTTTAGCTGTCATCTTTTTTTCTCTCTTCTTTTTTTAAGACTATATCTTCTAGTATTTTTCCCCCTTTACGTTACAGCCTCATGATTCACTCTTGCCTGGCTACAGCACACTTTTCCACCCACATAGAAAAACATGCCAAACCTCTGAGGTTTTGCAATATTCTTTTGTAGCATTGCTTTTATCAAGCAATCAAGTCAATATTAATGTAATTTTTTTTTCCTAAAGCAAAAGCAACCTTAGCTGCCAAATGCACACAACAGCTCACTGGGTGATAAAATAAAGTATCAACAGATAGTTACACACACACACACACACACACACACACACACACACACACATCAACTGAGATATTCCCAAAGATTTGTGGCTTTCATTATTTTCATGCTAATACGTGCTGTACTCAAGCAAAGACATTCATAAGGGTCTGATCCTAAGGATCCCATCTTAAAACACGTGCATTCCACACCTTGTCATGAGAGTGAATCATAAACAAGCATGATAGTAGACCAAACCTTGCAGATTTCCTTTGTGAAGATAATCCTAAAACCATAAGGCAGGATTTTGTTATGGAATGAAGGGGATATAAATTAGGGCAAGCTGGAACTACTTACCTCATTTTGTGTTTGATTTTGTCAGTGTCAAAAAGCACCTCCTGTTTGGGGTGATTTTTAAATATTTTTTGGCATTCATTGCAACCACAGGGTGCTTAGAATCATAGAATAGTAGAGTTGGAAGGGGCCTATAATGCCACCGAGTCTAACCTCCATCTCAATGCAGGAATTCACCCTAAAGCA
The DNA here is from genome assembly GCF_023053635.1 of Elgaria multicarinata webbii. Classification (NCBI taxonomy): domain Eukaryota; kingdom Metazoa; phylum Chordata; class Lepidosauria; order Squamata; family Anguidae; genus Elgaria; species Elgaria multicarinata. The sequence goes on along the minus strand of NC_086175.1, from coordinate 20,448,961 downwards.
TACCTGACAGATGGTTGTCCAGCTGCCTCTTGAAGATCTCTAGTGTGGGAGAGCCCACAACCCCCCTAGGTAACTGGTTCCATTGTCATACTCCTCTAACAGTGAGGAAGTTTTTCCTGATGTCCAGCTGGAATCTGGCTTCCTGTCACTTAAGCCCATGATTCCGTGTCCTGCAGTCTGGGATGATCGAGAAGAGATCCTGGCCCTCCTCTGTGTGACAACCTTTCAAGTATTTGAAGGGTACTATCATGTCTCCCCTCAGTCTTCTCTTCTCCAGGCTAAACATGCCCAGTTGTTTTAGTCTTTCTTCATAGGGCTTTGTTTCCAGACCTGATCATCCTGGTTGCCCTCCTCTGACCCCCCTCCAGCTTGTCTGCATCCTTCTTGAAGTGTGGTGCCCAGAACTGGACGCAATCCACAAGATTAGGCTTAACCAGGCCCAATAGAGAGGAACCAGTACCTCACATGATTTGGAAGCTATACTTCCATTAATGCAGTCCAAAATAGCATTTGCTTTTTTTGCAGATGAGGTTTTTCTTGTGCAATCACCCTGCCTTATCCACAGAACTTCATGGCAGTCCAGACAACGATGTCTTCCATTTGTAACCTCCCATGCTTTCCCACTGCTTTTTCTGTCTTTTTTCTTACCGCAGAAAATCCGTTAAGGGGAGAAAGACAGAACAGCTACACAATGCCTTTTGACTGGTAGTGTTTGGAGCCATGCATCTAGGAGTACCCTCAGTCAGATGATTTTGTTGATGGTTTCATGATGCTAAGTTAAAGAGGAAAAACAAAATCATGTGAGTTCCCACTTGCCATTGGTCTATAAGGCAATGTGGGTGAATTAGCCCAAGGACATAATAAACTTCTTTATTTATTTCATGTCATTTCATTTTTAAACTGCCCAGTAATCTAAGTTCTTTGGGTGGTGTAAAAATTGAAAAGATAAAATACATACGACAATAATGAAATAAATAAAATAAAATCATAAAACCACCAGCAGCACATCACAAAACCAAAAGTAAAACCAGCAGCATGGATAACATATTGTGAAGAAGCACTAGCAACAATTCCTAAAATGCCTGGGAAAACAAAAGGGTCTATACATGCCATGGAAAAGACCATAATGTAGGTGCCAGGTGGGCCTTTCAAGGGAGAGAATTCCACAGATGGGGTGCCACCACTGAAAAGGCCCTCTGCTGAAAATGCAAAGACGCAAAACTATATAAATAGAAGAAACTCCAGACAAGGAAACAAAATAGCACTGAACAGTATTGCACAGTATGAATGCTTGCCAAAGTATGTAGTTTTTTCAATGTGTTTGGATGTATCAAACTTATTATTTTCAAATGAAGGCCAGATCTACACCAAGCAGGATATAACACTTTGAAATGTGGTTTGAAAATGGTATATCGAATGTGTCCTGGGCTGCAACAGTTGTCAAAACTGTTTTAAAGCAGTAGTGTAGATTCTGCTCAAGTCTCCAAAATTTGGTGCAGCCTTAAAATAAACCAAGAAATTATTATTTCATAGGACAGTCAACGCATTTTCCCAAGTTATAATTCTCAGAATTCTGTGTGTGGGAGAAGCAGAGTGTTCACAACGAGGGACTGAATGGCCCTCGTGCACCTTGACTATAACATCTATGGCAGGTGCTCATTGAAGGATTTATACACGCACATTGAAAATACTTTGTGCAGCCAATAACGTAGGTCATACCTCCAGGACATTACGGAAAGCCAGCAACAACAAGCCATATCATGTCATGCATAGAAAAATCAGGAATCAGTATTGGGGTGTAGTGATTAAAGAGCATAAGATAGCAATCCTGTTCCCCCCTAGGCAGTTTCTGGACACACACATGACTGTTTGGTTTCTGGGACCGGAGGTTGAAATCAGGGCTCTGACTTTGGAGCCCAGAAAATGCGCTCCCTTCTCCCTTCCTTCCCCCTCATAGCTGACATGGTTCTCTCTGCAATGGATATGTCTTTGCACTTGGAAACAGAGTGTGGAGACAGAGAAAAGGCAGCTGTCCTAGGGGCAGAGAGGGAAAGATGCATTACACAGCTTCGTATGTGTGCCCCAGCCTCCTTCCCTCCTGCTTGGAAGTGCCACTGCTAGAAGGGCGAAATCGCCCATCTAGCGAAAATGCAGAGCAGCTGGAACACGATTTAGGAGGCTGCTGACTATCTCAATAGAATTGCACCCTAAATGTAGTAACATAAATGTAAGAAAGTAACATAAATGTAAAGAAAGCAGTAAAGCTCCTGGTGGTTTCAAGGGACAGTCAATATTTCAAAGTAGGGGTGTATGAGAATTTCGTTTTTGTTCTCCAAACAAGCAAGCATGCCCTGTTCAAAGTCTCAAACACTTTCCTGATTGCAAGCACATGTCTGCCATAAATGTCCACAAATTGCCAGACATGTCTTAGTGTTCAATTCGTGCAAATTGCCCAGTTCTATTTTGGGCAAATTTCCCCTGAAGGCTGAAGCAGCCTTGCTTTAGTGTATGGAGGAAAGTTGCACAAATTAGGAAATTTGAGCAAATTTGGAGAAAGTCGCCCAAATTTCATGTGCACTTGGTGCTTGGTTTGTGCAATTTCCCCATTTGCACAGCACAAGTAGCAACCGCAAATGTGGGCAGGAATTGTGGACAGGAATCGGGATCGAGATGAGCGACAAGACGATGTTCCAAGATACTACAAACGAGAAGGATCTTGGAATTGTTGTAGATCACAAGCTGAATATGAGGCAACAATGCAATATGGCTGCAAGAAAGGCAAATGCTATTTTGGGCTGCATTAATAGAAGTATAGCTTCCAAATCACATGAGGTACTGGTTTATTTATTTATTTATTTATTTATTTATTTCATTTCATTTCTATAGCACCCAATAGCTGAAGCTCTCTGGGCGGTTCACAAAAATTAAAACCATGAAGAGCATAACAGAACAACCAACAATCTAAAAACACAAACACAAAATACAATATAAAAAGCACAACCAGGATAAAACCACACAGCAAAAATTGATATAGGTTAAAATATGAGATTAAAACAGCAGAGTTTAAATTTAAATTAAATTAGGTGTTAAAATACTGAGAAAATAAAAAGGTCTTCAGCTGGCAACAAAAGGAAAACAATGTAGGCGCCAAGCGAACCTCTCTGGGGAGCTCGTTCCACAGCCAGGGTGCCACAGCAGAGAAAGCCCTCCTCCTAGTTCCTCTCTATTCGGCCCTGGTTAGGCCTCATCTAGAGTATTGCGTCCAGTTCTGGGCACCACACTTCAAGAAGGACGCAGACAAGCTGGAGCGTGTTCAGAAGAGGGCAACCAGGATGATCAGGGGTCTGGAAACAAAGCCCTATGAAGAGAGATTGAAAGAACTGTGCATGTTTAGCCTGGAGAAGAGAAGATTGAGGGGAGACATAATAGTACTCTTCAAATACTTAAAAGGTTGTCACACAGAGGAGGGCCAGGATCTCTTCTCGATCATCCCAGAGTGCAGGACACGGAATAACGGGCTCAAGTTACAGGAAGTCAGATTCCGGCTGGACATAGGAAAAACTTCCTCACTGTTAGAGCAGTATGACAAAGGAACCAGTTACCTAGGGAGGTTGTGGCCTCTCCTACACTAGAGGCATTCAAGAGGTAGTTGCACAACCATCTGTCAAGTATGCTGTAGGGTAGATTCCTGCATTGAGCAGGGAGTTGGACCCGATGGCCTTTTAGGCCCCTTCCAACTCTACTATTCTATGATTCTATGACTCTTGGAAATTTCGGCATCGCTCGTTCGCTCATCCCTATTTCAAAGACCAGGACTGGGGATTCCAGGCAAGGAATGAACGATTAATTCAGGGATGCCCTTACTATTAGGCAAAGTGAAGTGGCCCATCGCAGGGAGGCAGCAGTTTTTGTGCACTATTAAAAAAAAAAAGCTAATTGCCAGGTATTTAAATATTATTACATATCAACATTTTGCAGTGTGGACTGCTCCTGTGGAGTGTTCTGGCCAGCCTGCAAGCACTGCCTTCTTCCAGAGTACTACATTCTTTCCCCCTGCTTTGTGGTTCTGGTTTTCTTCTCCCAACATACAGGGCAATATCCAATGCTGCTTGCTCGCTAGCGGGACCCACTGTTAGCACCACGGGAAGCTGGTGGATCTTGCAGCAATCAGAAATGAGTCAGAAACCTTTGTTTCCAGATCAGGACAGGACAGACCAAGAGCTCCTTCACACCTTGGGAGAAATGGTGGCTAACACTGGCTACCGTTGCTTCTCTGTGGAAACTCATTCTGTTGGTTACGTTGGTTATATTCTATTTAGGCAAACATATGATTCCCATGGTTCTGTTCTTTAAATAGTATCTCCTTTCTGTGGAGTGCTTCCTCCTAGTACATGGGGGCTGTCTTCATGGCACTGGGTTGGTGCCGCCTCACTCTTCAGCCCTGCGCTTTCCCTCTCCCAGGGCACCATCAGGTAATTCCGACACCAAGGAGGGAGTGCGGGTTTTCTTGGCTGCCATCTGGGTCGCAGAGCTGCCCCCACCCTATTCCTGGTGGAAGGCAACCAATTGCTGGTTGCCTTCCACAAGGCTCCACCTCCAGGTTGACCCCAGATTGGCTGTGGAGCAACGCTACATGACAGAAGCACCATGTCGATGTCACTCCACTTGATAAAGTCAACTTTTTCAAATCAGAGCATTGCGGGGAAGCTCTGTAGTGGCTATGAAGCTGCACTTGTGTCATCTAACTAACATGGCACAGACCCACAGCCATTGTGGGGCTTTCCCCATGTATAGACTGCTCCCTGGTATACAACAACAATAACAACATCATAAACAACAACCAAGTTCCTCATCCGTTAGTAAGGGTCACTTATTAATGCACTTAGATGAAATATCAGCTGATTAGATTTATCCAGGTGATGCCATTTTTTATCGAAGAGTAGTCCAGTTACAAGAGTTTGAGTGGGGAATCCTGGCAGAACCATCTTCATTGTTCTCTCTCTATGAGAAATATTTCCAGTATTCATGCTTATGTCACTGATTTGTATCTCTTAGCTGGTAAACACCACCATTTTGTACTTTTCCAAATACTTTGGATTCTGTTTTGCAAACACATACTCTGGAGTATTCCCAAATACCAGACATAGTACTGAATGGGACTATACCACCATAGACAGGGAGAGTACTAAAACATACATCACAACCCCAGAGACTCTGCAGTGAAAGAAAGATAATTTTTGAAGACCACTAGGTCTGTGCCAGAGAATAATTCAATATCTTTGCCTCTGTGTTGGGACTTGATTGGTTTTAGTTCTAAAAAAAATTGTCTCATTTCTTGATCCTGGGAGTTTTACAGTGGCCTGGAAAGCATTTTTAAAATAATAAAATAAACCAAAATCTTTAAAATCTTTAAAAATGAAAATACAAAAATCAACAGAGCCCACGTTAGGAGGTCATATAACTAGTTTGATAACTAATGATTAAAGCTACTTCAGCTGCATCTCCAGTCTATACTCATCAGTGTCCATTGATGGTACAAAACTCTATAGCATGCCATGAAAATAATTAGCAACTTTATGGGTCTACTATAAGAGACTGGTTATTGACAATCATTTTCAGGAACTGACTTTTAGTGGGGCTAAAGTAAAGTTAGAGTACAAGTGATTGTAGAGATTGTCCTGGAAATTTCATTGCAATGTATTTAATTGGTGGGCCTACTAAACATTTGGCACGCTCTTGTCATGTTGAAGTCCTAATGAAACCAATTGCACCACAATTTCATGATAACTTAGTCCTAAACCATTACAGTCTGTCAGAGTTGCAACCAAGGTTTGCTAACAATAGGGTGATCATATGAAAAGGAGGACAGGGCTCCTCTATCTTTAACGGTTGCACAGAAAAGGGAATTTCAGCAGGTGTCATTTGTATATATGGAGAATCTGGTGAAATTCCCTCTTCATCACAGCAGTTAAAGCTGCAGGTGCCCTGCCCTCTTTTGTATTTGGTCTTGCAGCTTTAACTGTTGTGATGAAGGGGGAATTTCACCAGGTTCTCCATATATACAAATGGCACCTGCTGAAATTCCCTTTTCTATGTAACTGTTAAAGGTACAGGAGCCCTGTCCTCCTTTTCATAGGGTCACCCTAGCTAACAGTCTCTCTCTGCAACGGACTGTAATTTATAAAGTAAAATAGAATGGTTAAATATTGGATGATTAGAAGAACAGTTACATCATCATTATTCTGAGCTGTTACCTAAAATAACCTTAGGATCATACATGGAATGCCACAATCCTGTGAAGACATGTGGCATGTTTGAGAACTCTCAAGATGACAGGATCCACTACAATCCCAACAAGATACGACATGTAATTTATGTTGTTCCAGCTTATTTTAGACTATCTCTGCTCAGTCATTGATATGCATTAGCCTGAGGACTATCACGTTGAGAGAATTTAAAATTCTTGGCATGTATGAACTGGCCCTTAGTGAGACATTTAAGCTCATTTACGTAATTATTATTTTGTTGGGCAAGATGGAAAAGAGTATGAAAACCTAAGCTTGGTGAAAGAAAGAAGAAATCTCATTACCAGGTTAAATTTAAATTATTTTATAGGACAAAGCGCAGGCTGGAGAGAACAAAAGAAGTTTGCGCTCCCTGTGACGCAGCAAAGCTTTATTATTCAATTGTGCTCATTATGACTCGTGATAGCTCATTTTGAAAGGAGAGAAACTGTACGTCATGCAGCATTTTCACCCTACTTGCTGGAAAAAGACCCCGCTGCTAGACCATATCAGGAAGTCCAGTGCTTTCATAATAAATGGCAATTCTAAAGAGGCACTCAGTGTTATAGGGCATGGGTTTCAGGCAAAGAGCCAAATATGCTATGGGTGATAATGGCAGGCTAAGGTGGCATGTCATAAATCAGTGCAAAATAGCAAAAAGCTAAATGCAAGTAGTCTAATGTGTTAACATGATTTGATTTAAGCACTACCTTGTTTTACTATTTATTTATTTATTTATGTATTTATTAGAGAGCCTCATGTAGCGCAGAGTGGTAAGTGGCAGTTACTGCAGCTGAAACTCTCTCCACGGCCTGAGTTCTATCCCGGCAGAAGCTGGTTCTCAGGCGGCCGGCTCAGGTCGACTCAGCCTTTCATCCTTCCGAGGTTGGTAAAATGAGTACCCAGCTAGCTGGGGGAAAGGGAACTGCGACTGGGGAAGGCAATGGCAAACCACCCCGCTACAAAGTCTGCCAAGAAAACGTCAGCGAAAGCAGGCATCCCTCGAGGAGTCAGTAATGACTCAAGTGCTTGCACGAGAGGTTCCTTTCCTTTCTTTTCTTATTTATTAGACAATGTACATGTTAGGCCTGCAACAAAATGTTGCAGTACAGAATACTCCATTTATGGTACCACCCAGCCATGTCCTTTTCCAGGATATTCCGTTCCATGTTCCCTAAGTATGCTCAGTCCTCATTGCCCTGTTTTAGTACACACTTTATGGTTCTTGCTGTTGTTTTGGCACTTCTGCAAACCTTGGGGAACCTGCTGAAACCTCCCTCTTGCATGTGGGAGGTGTCGTTTTGGCTACTTAAAGATCCACACTCAGAGTGTTGATTTGTTATTGATATATGGTCTTCACTGCAAGGCTACTGGGGGCTCACAAAAGCACCAAGTGCAGCCCCTCTTTCTCTTTCAGAAAAGCCGGAAAAGCCATAAGAACATCATTGGCCTTAAACCTTCGTAAGCTTACTGTGTCTCAATTTTCTCTGCCTGTTAGCCCCCCTGGAGGCCTGTTCTCAGGAAGAAAGGCAAGTATTTTCCATGAATGAATATTACATCTGTATCCCACCCTTTCCCCAAGGAGCTCAGAGTGGCGGCCATGAGGCCGATCCCATTTTATCCTCACAACAACCATGTGAGATATGTCAGGCTAAGAGCTAGTGACTGACCCAAGGACACTCAGTGAGATTCACAGCTGAGCAGAATTTGAACCCTGATCTGCCTGCTCTAGATCTAGTCTTCTATCCATTACCCACACTGGCTTTCCATTTTATTTTAATACAAATGAAGAGTAAGTTGAAAGTGTTTGACAGTCATCCCCAGACCTTGGCACTCACCAACCAAAACATTGAAAGGCAGGAGCAGGCTTAATTCTTATTGAGCTATTAATCAGAATAATCTCTGCATGCTTTGTTTTATAAACTGAAAATTAAGGAAAGAGGCCTGAAATACCCACTGAGAGAACCAGTCTGCCGGTGCCCCTATGGCTGAAGAAAATGGAAATGAATAGCTGCACATTTAATTGGCCCCAAGCATTGGATTGACTGGAATATGTATGTATATATTTGTATAGGTGAAAGACCCAGCAATGGAAGTGAAGCAAATAATGCAATATTAGCCTTGGTTTGCAGACCGGATTGTGAATATTATGACTCATTCTTAGATCTGAATGCACATATGTATAAGGGAAAGTTCATTCACAGAGTCAGTTTCGAGGATGGCAAACATGCTGGCTGGCTTATCATCGCCTAGTTTGTCTACCTGGTTGGATAATTGCCTGAGGCGATAAGTAAGGCGATAAAAGAGAATGATATTCCTGATAGCTGCTCCGCACCTTTAGATAATCGAGCAATATCTGCAATTCTAATATGTTGTTATCATACAGAAACCAGTTCAAGAGGCTCCAATCTCTTGATCATTCCAACATTGCTCCCCTCCTGCTCACACCTGGGCTGGATACCCTGAGAACTGTATTGGAGATGATCTCACTAAGCTGAATGGCTTCTCACTAGAGTTGCCAGCTGACCTCCACCTGATCTCCAGAAATCCACAAGTGTAGCTTTTAATGGCATGAGCATCATCATCAACATCATCATCATCATCATCATCTACTAGTACTTGCAGAACGATCCAGGAGCAGTTCTATGATTTCCAGTACGATTACTTGCCAGAAAGAAGGCTCAAAATGATAACATTCAGCTGCAATCCTAAACACACTTACTAGGAAGTAAGCCTCATTGGATGCTATGTGGCTTGCTTCTGAGTAAACGTACATTGGATTGGAATCATGATACTTCCAAGATAGACCGGTAAAGTGAAATGGCAAACATAAAAATGATCTGCAGTTTCTGTTCAGCAAATTACCTGCTCCTTTCATTTCCTCCAAAGACTGAGACATATGCAAGGCAGGAAGCTCATTATAAGAACAGCTTTCAAAAATAACATGTTTGAAAAGTGAGTACACGAAACAGGGTTGAAAAGCTTGTTCGGAAAGCCTGACATGCTTCCATTTGAGCTGGAGGGGTCCTTTTTGTGTCGAGAGCGACTGGAAATGCAGAGAGACGTGATATTCACTTCCATGTCAGTCAAACCTCTTCAAATTAGCACAGATGGCATCATTCCTTTTAAAATAAGCTTATTCTGAGTCACTGGGATTGGTTGTATGTGTGGGCAAATGAACCTTGACTAATGGTAGATGTCACATTTAACCCGTGGGAGTTGTAGCCCTGGTTAAGGAAAGCGGATTTAAATGGTCGTTGTACGGGGGTTGCAACCACGGCACAATCATTGCTTCATAACTTATCTTGCAAGCAAAGAAAATGCCGGGATGCTGTAGCCATGGCCCTTATTCCCACCATGTGCATCAATAGTCTAGCAGATGTAGAGCACAACTTTATACCCGACCTGGAACATGAGACCCACCTTCTTTTGTTTTTTCTGGATGTCTTTTTCATTCTCCATTTCCACCCCTCTTTTCCACCTCTTCTCTCTCTCAATCTCTTTGGGTATGTCTACACCATGCCTTATCCCCCGGATCGCCCCAGGATCATCCCTGTGCATCCACATGATGCACAGGGGATCCCGGGGGCAGGCAGGGATGATCCCTCCATTTCCTTGAGATTACCTGGATGGGTTTTAGCCCAATTTTTCCTGCGGTCTCAGAATCATCCTGAGACTGCAGGAGGTGTGGGCAGCTCTCCCGGTTTCGTCCCAGTTCCTTGCGAGTAAATGCAAAGAGCCGGGCACAGGGCATAGAGCTCTTTAGGTGCTCTGTGCCGATCAGGGGTGGGGTGGGGTGGGGTGGGGGGAGCATGATCATTTTTTTGAAAAAAAAACCTGACCTTTTCATTAGAGCGCTTGCGCGCTCATCTTCAATAAAAAAAATGGCAGGCACAACATCCTCCTTCCTCCTGGGACATCAAGCACCATGTGTGGACTGAGTGGGAGGATCTTGCGATCAGCCTATCGCAAGATCCTTCCCCCTCTACTGGGAGGTGGAGATGTACCCTTTCTCTCAATCATGGTAGCATTCTTGGGGGCTGTCTGTACATCTTCTAAGCTCTGCAGTAGCAGCGCAGTGGCACTGGGTCAGTTATACAATGCGGCCACTGAGTCACAGCCACCGCGAGGCTTTTCATCAAAGCTGCGCAGTAAAAAAAAAAGTCAGGAACTTACCCCAACTTTTTTCTTCAAAGTGAGGTCACCACGGCCCTTCCGCTATGTAACCTTGCTCCAGGGTCGATCCGGGGGTGGATGGCAACCCTTGATTGGTTGCTGGAAGCCAGACACAGGGTAGGGTTGTGTTAATGAACTTCTCTGATGCTGCATTAATTCACCCCAATTTATATACGAAACTGCGCATTTGCAGAGGGAGCTTTCATCCTTTACTTTGCTGATGCACAGCCCCACACCTGGAAGTATATTTTTCCAGGGTTGAGGGATAGCTAGCTCTGCGGTATAACACTGAAGGAGCAGTGCCGATTTCATCATACTTCGGAGAACAAGAGCAATGTGCTTTCCTCATGTGCTGGTCAGGATGAAGCCCTGGTGTAGCCCAGTTTCAATCACAGCTCAAGCCGCTTGTAGGTCAGTCACAAGGCACCTGCACGTTTAAACATCCATCCAGGGCTGGCGTCAAGGCTAAACATTCTTGGGACCTGCCAAGGACAAGAGCCACTTGGACTTGCTCCTCCACTTCACCATGGCAACCTGTTTCTTCACCTGCCTCTTGCTCTGGCCCAGACAATGGAGGTGGTGAGGAGGAGGTGAAGGAGATGCCATTGCCTACTTGCTCCCTGGCTTTCTGCCTGTCAAGCAAGTGGTAGCAATGATGAGGAAGAGGACAAGGAGCAATTGCAGATGGTGACAAGGGTGGTGAGAAGAAGGCAGAATCACTGAGGGTGAGCCACTGAGGATGTCTTGCCCAAGGGCCCTCAAAAACCTGGAGCCAGCTCTGCATTTATCCTTCACCTTTATTTATTTAGTCTAAAAGACTGCTCTTGGAAATTTGAGCGAAAGTATACCGATGATGCTACAGGCGCTGGCTTATCAACGCTGTGCACAATTAGCACTTTGCCATTTAAACTTTTTCTCCTTAAAGTTTCTTCAGTGCTTGTCTCAGCAGAGAAAAAGGCAAGTCTGAACTGAATGCGGCAAGGTGACTTTCAAAGTGATCCTACCGCTTTATATACATTGCATCTGTCCTCGTCCTTTATAAGGAGGCAGGCTTAAGTGGTTGAATTTCTGATTCCATGAATGTCAGGGTGCTTCCAGTTGGGACTTTCACTGAGTAATCACCCCGCCTCATTCACAATTTTTTAAGGTAGAGGGACGTTCCAGATGACATTGCCTTCCCGTGTCTTCCTAACGCTTCTTCCATCTTTTTTATTACTGTGGGAAATCCATTTAGGGCAAGAAAGACAGAATAGCTGCACAATGTCTTCTGATTGTTTGCGTGAGGATCCCTCTGTTTGGAAGCCCCTTTGGACATTCTAGCAGTGCTTGAGAAGCAGCTTTGTGCTGTTTCAAAAGCTGTAATGGAAAGCGATCCCTGGTGCAAAAATTGGACAGGCTCAGACTTTGCCAGGTTAAGTGCAAACCTCTTTGCGTAATTATTTTAAAGGTGCAATGAATAATCCTGAGAACTTGGGAAGCAGTCAGGCCAATGGCATGCATACAGAATCAATTTAACCTTGGGTTTTCCAGCAGAGTTCTTCCTGTTACACTACTACTTACAGCCACAACCAGCTTTCCCAGGCCAATTCAGCAACCTCAGACGTGTTTTGCCACGTTGAGATTTTTCTTCTTCTTCTTCTTCTTCTTCTTCTTCTTCTTCTTCTTCTTCTTCTTCTTCTTCTTTCTTTTTCCATGTACAGCACTCTTGGTACAACTTGGCATCACTTCAAACCACCCATACATTGAATGGATGAAAAGATCAAATTAGAGGGAAAATTTCCCTCTATTTATCCTCAAGAGAAAAAACAAACAAACACTCAGTTGCACAGGTAGGCACGCCCAGGCCTTATGGCTTGTCCTTGGTGTCCAAAGACTTAGAACAGCCTTTCTCAATCTGGTACCCTCCAGATGTCTTGGACTACAGCTCCCATTATTCCCAGCCAACATGCCCATGGAACACAAGCAACAAGAACATCTATGGATTACAAGTTGGCCTTTGAAATGGGGGACCCATCTTCAAGGCTGACTGATACCATGGTCAAATTCTGGGGCCCTGGATAAGTTCTCTTTTGCCACCGGTTCCTTGCCCATGAAAATTACCTACCTGATTGGGTTGTTGTGTGAGCAAACACAATACAGTCTATAAATTGCATTTTAAACATGCTGCATAAATCAGGGGTGAGCAGGAGGTACAGTGGGATCTACAGATAGATCTCTGGGTGATTTGCAGTAGATCTCCAAGGGTTTCTGAGAGTTGCAAGGGAAAAGAATCTCTGGCTAATCTCAGCCTCAGTGTTCCTCATCAGTAAAATAGGAATGCTAATTGGTTGCTTTTGGCTTGGTTTCGTTCAGCTCTGCTGGCCAGTTTTAGAGTGTTGTGGTAGAATCTCTGATTTCTTGTAACTCACAAAATAGATTTGTACATGTGCCAATGTATGGTGCATGGAGTGATTCAGTGCCCCCTGTGCCACCATTCTGTGTCAGGGTCCAATGGATAGACCTCAGTGTTCTAGTGAAAGTCAAAAAAGATGCTATAAATCTGAAGTTTGCCTGTCCCTGATATAAATGATCAGTAGAAGTACCTGAACTTCTTTACTTTTAAGAAAGACTGAAATCTTCATTTATTTCTTTTAAGTCTCTCTGTGGTGGGATGACTCCCATGACTGGAATATAGCAATTGAAGGATATAACTTGTTCAAAAAGAACAGAAGAAATAGAAAGGGAGGTGGAGTTGCACTATATGTTAAAAATACCTATCCCTGCACAGAAATACAGGCGGATGAGATTGGGAGCCCCGTCGAGAGCGTCTGGATTAAAATAAATGGGGCTAGGAATAAAAAGAATATGATAATCGGAGTCTACTACCGACCACCCAATCAAGGAGAAGACGAGGACGAAACTTTTGAGAAACAAATTGCCAGTGTTTCAAGGAAGTGTGATGTAGTAGTGATGGGGGACTTCAATTACCCTGATATCTGTTGGGAGACCATTACTGCCAAAAGCGGCCCTTCCAAGAAATTCCTGACATGTATGGGTGATAACTTTCTCCTACAGAAAGTGGTGGAAGGAACTAGAGGGTCAGCAATCCTTGACTTGTTATTGACCAATAGGGATGACTTAGTGGATAAAGTGGCAGTTACGGGAACTCTGGGGGAAAGTGACCACGTCATACTTGAATTCTTGATTATGAAGGAGACAAAAGTCGAGCGTAGCCATACACGTACTCTGGATTTTAGGAAAGCTGATTTTAATAAACTCAGAACTATAATAAGTAAGGTCCCGTGGCAAGGGAGCCTAAAAAGAAAAGGAGTGCAGGATGGGTGGGAGTATCTAAAAAATGAAATTTTAAAGGCACAGTTACAAACAATTCCAACAAGGAGAAAAGATAGAAGACAACAGAGGAAACCAATGTGGCTCCACAAAAAGCTTATTGATGAACTGAAAACAAAAAGGGATACATATAGGAAGTGGAAGGAAGGCCAGGCTACAAAAGAAGAGTACAGACAAGTGGCGCAGAAGTGCCGAAATGGCGTCAGGAAGGCTAAAGCTGTGAATGAGCTGAGATTAGCGAGGGATGCTAAAAGCAATAAAAAGGCTTTCTTCAGATACGTGAGTAGTAAAAGACAGAGGAAAGAAATGGTGGTTCAACTGCTTAATGAGGATGGCAAATTGATAACAGACGACAAACAAAAGGCTGAAGTGCTCAATTCCTACTTTGCCTCGGTCTTCTCCCAAAAGCGGATCTATGACCCCCCTGGAAAAAGTGAAGCAGAAGTTGAGGGGGCAGGATTGCAGTTTGAGATTGATAAACAAATGGTCAAAGAACACCTAATTTCCTTGAATGAGTTCAAATCCCCAGGGCCCGATGAACTGCATCCAAGAGTAATGAAGGAGCTAGCGGAAGAACTCTCAGAACCTTTGTCTATTATCTTTGCAAAATCATGGAAGACGGGTGAGGTGCCGGACGACTGGAGGAGGGCTAACGTTGTCCCTATCTTCAAAAAGGGCAAAAAGGAGGAACCTGGGAACTACAGACCAGTCAGCCTGACATCCATCCCTGGGAAAATTCTGGAGCAGATTATAAAGAAGTCAATCTGTAAACACCTTGAAATCAATGCAGTGATTACTAGAAGCCAACATGGATTTGTCAGGAACAAATCCTGTCAGACTAATTTGATCTCATTTTTTGATAGGATAACCTCCCTTGTGGACTGTGGGAATGCTGTGGATGTCATATATCTTGACTTCAGCAAAGCTTTTGACAAAGTACCACATGACATTCTGATTAACAAACTAGCTAAAAGTGGGCTAGATGGAACAACTATTAGGTGGATCCACAGTTGGCTACAGAATCGGACTCAAAGAGTACTTATCAATGGAACCTTCTCAAACTGGGGAGAGGCAACGAGTGGGGTGCCGCAGGGCTCAGTCCTGGGCCCAGTGCTCTTCAACATTTTTATTAATGATTTGGACGAGGAGGTGCAGGGAACGCTGATCAAATTTGCAGATGACACCAAATTGGGTGGGATAGCTAATACCCTGGAAGACAGAAACAAACTTCAAAGTGATCTTGATAGGCTGGAGTGCTGGGCTGAAAACAACAGAATGAAATTTAATAGGGATAAATGCCAAGTTCTACATTTAGGGAATAGAAACCAAATGCACAGTTACAAGATGGGGGACACTTGGCTCAGCAATACTACAAATGAGAAAGATCTTGGAATTGTTGTAGATCACAAGCTGAATATGAGCCAACAGTGCGATATGGCTGCAAGAAAGGCAAATGCTATTTTGGGCTGCATTAATAGAAGTATAGCTTCCAAATCACGTGAGGTACTGGTTCCTCTCTATTCGGCCCTGGTTAGGCCTCATCTAGAGTATTGCGTCCAGTTCTGGGCTCCACAATTCAAGAAGGACGCAGACAAGCTGGAGCGTGTTCAGAAGAGGGCAACGAGGATGATCAGAGGTCTAGAAACAAAGCCCTATGAAGAGAGACTGAAAGAACTGGGCATGTTTAGCCTGGAGAAGAGAAGATTGAGGGGAGACATGATAGCACTCTTCAAATACTTAAAAGGTTGTCACACAGAGGAGGGCCAGGATCTCTTCTCGATTCTCCCAGAGTGCAGGACACGGAATAACGGGCTCAAGTTAAAGGAAGCCAGATTCCGGCTGGACATCAGGAAAAACTTCCTGACTGTTAGAGCAGTGCGACAGTGGAATCAGCTACCTAGGGAGGTTGTGGGCTCTCCCACACTAGAGGCATTCAAGAGGCAGCTGGACAACCATCTGTCAGGGATGCTTTAGGGTGGATTCCTGCATTGAGCAGGGGGTTGGACTCGATGGCCTTGTAGGCCCCTTCCAACTCTGCTATTCTATGATTCTATGATTCTATGGCCACCTTCCTTCTTATTTTATTCTTGTAAGAGCTTCTCTACATTTAGCAAAAATCCTGCAGCCTTACTGGGGATTTGTCTTCCAGAGACTTTGCAGGTTTAATATTTGGCATAATACACGTGCTCCCTCTCTCCTTGTTTTTGCCAGTTCTTTCTTGTATGCTTCCACTATACCACTATCAGATGGCGCTGTTTTATTTCATGATTTTGATTTATTACAGCATTTTCAGGGTTTTATAAAATGGCGGATTCCTGCTTGAAAATGGTGGGAGAGGCATTGGAGGTTTATGATGTCATGAAAAGGACCCACAAATCTCCATGAGTAGTTTGCGGGTCCTTTTCACTTCACCCAGTATTGTCTACTCTGACTGGCAGCAGTTCTCTGTGCTTCAAGCCTTTCCTAACATGACTCTTAACAAAAATCTTTTAACTGGAGAAGCTGGGAACTGAACGTGGACCTAACAGCCCTGTTCAGACAACACATGAAACTATGGTGGCTACTAGGGGTGTGCACGGACGCCCCGCTCTGCTTCACTTGCAGATCCGCCATTTTCAGAGTGGGCCACTTCGCCCCTCCCCCGCTCCGGCCACTTCCGCTCCGCTCCGCTCGGAACTCCGGATCCGGATTGGAGCTCCGTTTTTTCCCCCATAGGGTTGCATTGAAAGCTAAAAAATTATACAACGTTTTTTCTGTTCAAGTTAGAAACCTCAAACTCGGCACCATGAAAGCTTATCCACGTGTCCACACGCACGCCAAGTTTCAAGCAAATCCCATCATCCCCTGATTTTTGGCGAATTTTTGAAAATCGGGCACCCCATTCAGACCCCTTGGGATAGCTCCGTCAATTTGCACGTTAGAAACCTCAAACTCGGCACCAGGACAGCTTATCCATGTGTCCACATGGACACCCAGACTCAAGGCAATCCCATCATCCCTTGATTTTTGGCACGGCTCTAACCTCTAACGCACCACCCATAACCCTAATTCACACCCCTTTTGATAGCTCCGTCAATTTGCACGTTAGAAACCTCAAACTCGACACCATGATAGCTTATCCATGTGTCCATGTATAAGAATATAATAATATGTTTAAGAATATTACTAAATGTAGGGAAATGGGACAAGAAGTGTGTGTATGCTTTCCCCAAAATGCTCAATCTGTGGCTGTTGCACAAGCAGTGCACACAGTCAGGCTTTAAGAGAGGGGAGGGGGAAACACACACACACACACGCCAAGCTAAAATCCTAATCTATCTCCAAAGTACACAGCAGCAGCTAGCTAAGTAGACCCTCTCTCCACGAACGCCAACCCACAAAGAGACACAAAGCAGAAAGCTCTCAGGGTGGCTCTGCCTTAGTCCCCCCTCCAACGCTGGGATTGGAGGATGATGCTTCATGAGGTGATCAATTCTCATCAGGATTGGGAGTTGAATGTGCCTGTCATCGCTTCAAAAAAAAAAAAAACCCAAACCGTTTGTTGACCCGATTTTTAAAAAATTCTAGCACGCGACCCGCACGACGTAGAGAGGTGAGAGTAGTCTCAAAATGACCCCCATCCACGACTCTCTGTGCACAAGAATTTTCAGAACGATAGCTTAAAAAACAACCCAGTTATCCCCGATTCTTTCCCGCAATGCAATCCTATGGGCGAAAAGCCGAAAACCACCGTTTGAGCCGCGCTGTCCCTGTTTGTTGACCCGGTTTTTTAAAAAATATAGCACGCGACCCGCACAATGCAGAGAGGTGAGAGTAGTCTCAAAATGACCCCCATCCACGACTCTCTGTGCACAAGAATTTTCAGAACGATAGCTTCAAAAACAACCCAGTTATCCGCGATTATTTCCCGCAATGCAATCCTATGGCGAAATGTTTTCAAGATGGCGATCGGAGCGCTCCGCCTGAAATAGGAGCTCCGAAAAATGGCCGCTTCTCTTCGCCTTGCTTCTAGGGGTCTGCGGTCCGCTTCTACTCCGCCTCTGGGTAAGGCGGAGCAGGCCAATCCGCTACTGCTTCTCCGCTCCTAATCGGAGCGGAGCACATGCCTAGTGGCTACATAACCACAGTTTAAACATGCTCACTATCCACTTGCTGCAAATGGGTTAGCAGCCTAACCATGGCTTAGCGTGTTGTCTGAACAGGCCCTATGCATACAAAATGTTTTACCAATGACCAATATATTCTCTCCCCATCCATAATTCATTTTCTTACTATCTCTCCATGACCTCTCCCTTTCTCTCTTCTAGCACATGATGGTCGGAATTCTCTCTCTTTACAGAAGGGATGAGAAATATGTTGCTCTGTTGGCTAAGGCTGATGGGACTTGCAGTCCACCAACAACTGGTGGGCCAGATGTTCTCCATCCCTGTTTTACTTCTAAATCTGGTCAGGTTTCTTTTTTGTATGCATGTGTGTGTCTGTGTGTCTTTTTTAAAATTATTATTATTATTATTATTATTATTATTATTATTATTATCTCCATTTGGATCGAGGCAGGGAACAACAATAAGTATAAAATACATAAAACTGAATTAAAACATAGTATTAATTATTAAAACATCCTAAAATTCCACTGGATAGGCCTGCCAGAAGAGATCAGTCTTTATAGCTTTCTTAAATGCTAAAAGACTATTAAGTTGACGAGTCTCCTCCGGCAGGCCATTCCACAATCTGGGAGCAGCAGAAGAGAAGGTCCTCTGGGTAATACTTGTCAGCCTAATTTTGGCAGACTGAAGTAGATTCTTCCCAGAGGACCTGAGTGTGCCGGGCGGATTGTACGGGAGAAGGTGATCCCGCAGGTAGCCTGAACTCAAACCATATAGGACTCTAAAGGTAATAACCAACACTTTATACTTCACCCAGAAACTAATTGGCAGCCAGTGAAGAGATTTTAAAACTAACATAATAATTAACATTCCATCTTTTTCTCTCTTCCATTTTCCTTTTGTCGTTGACCTCAAATTGTTTTCAATTCACTCAAAACTAAATATTGTACAATGTCCACTATATCTGAGGTGTGTGTACAATTGTGGCCATTGTTGTTGCTATTATTACACCAACTATGTACATGGTACTTTACAAAAAAACATGTTTGACAGATTTATTTTATTATTTATTTATTTATTACATTTTTATACCGCCCAATAGCTGAAGCTCTCTGGGCGGTTCACAAAAATTAAAACCATAATAAAACAACCAACATGTTAAAAGCACAATTACAAAATACAGTATAAAAAGCACAACCAGGATAAAACCATGCAGCAAAATTGATATAAGATTAAAATACAGAGTTAGAACAGTAAAATTTAAATTTAAGTTAAAATTAAGTGTTAAAATACTGGGAGAATAAAAAGGTCTTCAGCTGGCCACGAAAGGAGTACAGTGTAGGCGCCAGGCGGACCTCTCTGGGGAGCTCATTCCACAACCGGGGTGCCACAGCGGAGAAATGCCAACTTCTTGGGGCTTTCAATATAAAATAGACACAGGGAAGGTGAATAGATGGAGGCAAGGGGAGGAATATGTATATATTTCAAGTATGTGTACTTTGGCTCACTTACAATAGGGTCTTGAGACTAGGAGGATGTTCCAAAGGCTTCCTGGGAAAGGTTAATTTTCAGAAGAGACTTCAAAGAATGGAGGTAATCACACAGAGGCATTCTGGGAGGCAGGTTCAGGCATATGGAGCATCATATTCACTTATGAGGATGGTTTGATGTCTCTACTGCATCACCAGCATTTAAGATCTGCAGTTTAAAGCATAGGATTAGGGTTAGGTGCCACAAGACACTGTTGTTTTTGATACAACAGACAGTTACCCCTCTGGAAATTATTCACACAGTCAAAGGTAGTTGTGATCCGCTTGTATTAAGCCAGCTGCACAACACTTATTCACATTCACAGACCCATTGCAGCCTCCTCAAGTGAGTAATAGCTTCAGAGTTAGTTCTGTCATCACCTCTTATGAATTTGTATTCTTTCTTTCTTTCTTTCTTTCTTTCTTTCTTTCTTTTTTACTAAAAAAGAAAATCCATTCAAACCATTTTATCTCCTGAAATTATCTCCTGCATAGTTTACCATGGCATGTCTTGTTTTATTTATGATTCTTTTAAAAACTTTGATCTGCATGCCAATTATGATAAAAGCAGAATTTCTAATGAACACATGGAACTATAGAGGTAGCTTAACAGCCAGTTTGTCTAGTTTTGGTGTATCTGTTTTTTTAAATGGGCGTAGGCATTTATTTTTAGTTGTGTAATATCTAGCTGAGCAAGGTTACAATGGTGTGTCTATTTTGATATTTTAATTGCTAGCAATCCCTAAAATACCAGTGGTACCTTACAGGCACACATCAGAACTAATTAAAGCACCAGGGAGGTCTGTATGCTCAGTAATTTATGCAATGCATAGATCTTTGTTCAAGTGACAGCTTTGCCATAGGTGGCCTGTAAGATTGTCCTTCCTAGGTCAGTCCAAGGCCCATCTGGTCTAGCATTCTGTTTCTTCCACCAGCAGTCAACCTGATTCCCCAAGAAGCCCATAAGCAGGGCATGATGGCAGTGGTACACTGCCACCTAGTCCTACTTTCTGGTGCCAATCCCTTTTGGGAATGACTTCGCAAATGGTTGTTCATCTGCGCACATCTTCTGGGTGCAGCCCCCTCCCCTTGTGTCTTGGGCAGGGAGAAGATCAGAAGAGAGGCAGATGCCTTATACCAAGTCAGCAGCAGCAAAAAAAAGGGAGGGACCCTCACAGTGAAACTTAAAAACAAAGAGAGGACCTAATAAACAGCTAATGGTCAAACAGGCTCAGTAATGAAATAATTGTGTTTACTATGGATGAAAGCTTATAAACGAAACTTGTAAACAACAAAAGATTGTGTTACCAACTAAGATACAAAAATTCTTTTGTTGTACACTGACTGAAATACAAGAATTCTCTTGTTATACAATAGCGATAAAACAAATAGTAATTCAATGGTATTTGAATGCCAGGCACAAGTGTAATCAAACAAACTTTGATGATTTTCAAAGGATACAGTTGTAAATATACAATTTTAACAAACAGTTGCTAATATTTGAACCATAGTTCAATTTTAACATGCAATTGCTGATATTGAATCATATATACAATAGCAATTTTTCAACTTTTCGTAAGTTGCTTATAATTAAATTAGTACAAATGAATATACCAGCATACCCCTTGCACATCCCTATGAGAGCAATCCATGCTCTCTGAGTGAAGTCTTAGATGTTGGAGGCTCTGATCCTTCCTGTGTCCCTGTCAATGGAAGTGTGGTGGGATGCAAAGCTTCTCACATTTTTTTCCATCCACAGACAGAGAAAACAGTAGTCCTTCCCCTTACTGGCAATGGAAGGAAAATATATACATATGTATTTATTTATTTATTTATTTATTTATTTTGAGCATGTCTAAATGTTTTCAGGGGATGAGGGTGTGGTCAAGGGCTGGAAGGCCATTGGATTCATCAAATCAATAGCCTCTCCCCACACATACTTCCTGTGATTGGAGCTCCTACCTTGGGAGAAGGAGGTTTCCATAGTGGGTGAGAGAAAAGGGTGAGATGGGAATCTTCAATTGGATCTCCTCTTCTGAAGTTGAAGCTCTGTCTCCAGCCTTGAAGAGGGAGATCATTTCCCAGAACACAAGTAGTGAGACTAAAAAGAATGTAACTTGCCCAAGAATCTAAGTACAAGTCAGAGGTGGGGTCTGAACTCCCAAACACAAAACTACTCTTTTGAACCAAAATTAAAATAGTGCTGGAAGACAGCACTTTGCTTTGCATCACACCAGTATCCCAGTTAAAAAATAATTAATTTTAAAAACCTTAAGAAATAAAATTAAAATCAGGAGGGGCAGGAAGCCTGTCTAGGGTTCAGCTGATTGTTCTCTCAGCTACTTATGGCCTGTAATGGAATGGTGTTTACAAAGCAAAGATATTTCAAATAGTGTGATATTTGGAACTGAAAAACAAATTTCACAACATACTGTGACAGAAAGAGAAAAATAATGGAATAATTTGTGAACTTTTATAAAGAACCTTACACATCACAGCAAGTAAAATCTAAATATATTAACTTGTGTATGAATTTAATCAGACTGCCATTGTTAATACAAGAACATGTTATATGTTTGGATGAAGAGATTGATACATCAGAAATAGAACAAATTATATAAAATAAAATAAAAATAATAATAATAGTAGTAGTAGCAGCAACAGCACTGGAGACAGACAGCTTTATTGCAGCACATTACAAAAGGTCTACACATATAGTGGAAGAACTACTAACATAGGCCATAATTAAGATTCACAAGTAAGGTATAATTCCATGAGATAAGTTGCTAGGAGGAAGAATATTGATGAGTAGGCTAAATAAGATCATTGACAAGTACATATACATGGATCAAACTCATTTATAGTAAATAGAGCCTAAATCCAACACAGACTTGGCATGTTTCATTCCATAACTTTCAGTGGGCTTCTGCAAGTTTAACTCTGTTGTATTTAGGCCTTGAACTTTAATACTGAATATCTGAAAAATTAAATATTGTTACATTTAGAAAAAGAAAGCAGATTCCAGCAATTTGTATTTTCTTGGATATAGAAAAAGCCTATGACAGACTAGAATGGAATGTCTAAAGAAATGTTTAAAATGTTTTGACTGCTAGGAGTATTTTCAGAAATTGATAAATATACATTTAAATCTTAACCAGGGGTATTGTCAGAATTTTTTTTTTACTTAAAGAGAGGAACTAGAAAGGGATGTCCCCTTTTTACATTATTGTTTGTAGTCTCAGTAAACTACCCCTAGCAGCTGCTATTAGAAAGAAAGAAAAAGAACAGGTTAAAGAAGTAAAGATTTTGATCAAAAAGCACAAGATAGGCTTATATGCAGTTGATGTAGTTTGTGTGTGTGTGTGTGTGTTAATAAATCAGTGAAGTTTCTACATGACATAAGATAAAGATATGGGGAAATAACAAGATACAAAATTAATATGATATGATAGAAATTCTCTCCTTTTTCTTTGAGAATTATGAATCTCCCCCCCCCAAAAAGGAAATGCATCACCAAAAAAGAGGACAAAAGAGAACACAAATATGCATTAAATATGCATATGCTAATTTATATGTATAGATTCAAATTGAGAAATAGTTACTATAATTTAAATATAAATATTGCACATCTCACCATAGTGTGGAACATTTTGACTAGGTGGCCTGTGTGCCTATTCAGTCTGCTGTCCAGGTGTTTTTGATGGGCAGCCTGCAGGCCCTTCCTTTTACTCCTGAAGGTTCTTTATCTTTAAACTGGACTTGGACTGAACAGACCTTTGAGTAGAGGGCAGTCCTCAGGTAGCATTTTAAATGTGTAAAAGAGGACACATAGCCACCCTGTTTAATATGGTGTGGAAGAAGGAAGAAAATAGATACATTGTTGTGAACATTAGTGGCTGGAAATCAACAGTTTATATAAGAATAGCTATTTTCAAAAAAAATGGGGGAGGATTTGGGAACAAGATGAAATTGAGATTTCTCTCTGCCTAACTTTGCAGCATAGAACAGGGATATTTGAAGGGAACTTCTACTTCTGTTCAAGCCTCCACCTTGTCACAAGAAGATGACACAGGAATACTGAGGAGGCTAGAGTGCATGGTTCTGTGCCCCTTACATTAATTAATTAATTAATTTCATGTATATCCCACCATTTTTCCTCCAAAGAACCCAAGTCAGCATACATAATCCTCCTTCTCTCCATTTTATCCTCACAACAACAATCCTGTGAGGTAGATTGGACTGAGAGTATGTGACTGGCCCAAAGTCACACAGTGAGTTACCATGGCAGCGTGGGGAATAGAACCCAGATCTCCCAGCTCCCAGTCCAACACTCTAACCACTATACCACACTGGCTCTCTTACATGCATTTATATACCTCAGGAGTCCCCAACATTTTTGGGTCAGTGGGCACATTTAAAATTTTGAGGAAGTGTTGTGGGTGCTCTCCCAATATGGCTCCTATGAGGGATTGCCCACATAAAATGGCTGCCATGTTGGATATGGCTGGTCACAGAACACACATTTCCTAGAAGGCAAATGGTGAAACTAAAAGAAATGTAACTTGCCCAAGAATCTAAGTACAAGGCAGAGGTGGCATCTGAGCTCCAAAACACAAAACTACCCTTCTAAACCAAAATATAAATAGTGCTGGAAGGCAGCACTTCGCTTTGCATCATGTCAGCATCTTAGTTAAAAAGTAATTAATTAAAAATCTTAAGAAATAAAATAAAAACCAGGAGGGAGAGGGAGCCTGGCTGGCACCAGCCAAGGAAAGTGTTGGTGGGCATGTTGGTGCCTACAGGCACCACATTGGAGACACCAGAGAACAGTGCTTTAGTTCTTGTGCATATCGACGTAGGCGTGTGCAAAAGGTCTCGTACTGTGTATGGGGTCCTTCTCATACATATGTAGGAATTGTTACACATCTGGCAATACTGGTACAAGCTCTCCCTAATGTTCATCAACCCTATAACTATTCATAGACTTGCTATGGGCATGGTGCCATTGAAAATATATAATGAGTCACTCAGGCTTAGTCCCATCAACACCGGCTGAAGAATGTTTATATTCAAGAGCTATTTAGTTGTAACAAAGTGCGGGGATACGTTCCTCATTAGTACACTGCAGTAAATCATTGTTCAGTCAAAGGGCCATTTTATTTAGTTCACTGTGCTCTGCAGCAACTGCTTTTAAAATCACTGAATGGTGCACTCCACTTACACACTGGTGGTTGCTAAAGGTTGCTTGCACGCATGCTCAAAACAAAAAGATGTCCTCTTTGTTGTGTCTTTAGGAGCCTTTGCAATAATAGGTACGAGACCTGATGCTTTTAAAAAAGCCAACTGGGCCTGGAGAACATGTATAATGTCTCCGGTCACATCACCTACTTTCAGCCAACCTGCCACGCCCTTGCTGTGGAGTAACCACATCTGGAGGACCACCGATCCCCCAGCCCTGCTGCGGACAATGCTTGGCTAGCCCAACCTTTCCCAACTTGGTGCCCTCCAGATTTGTTGGAATACAACTCCCATAGTTCCCAGGCAGCATTATGCGAATTATGGGAACACATCTGGAGCGCACCAGGTTGGGGGAAGCTGGACTAGCTAATAGTAGGCAGCTTCCTAGGTGGCGGTGGTTATTATTATTATTATTATTATTATTATTATTATTATTATTATTATTATTATTATTTCTTACCCACCTCTCCATTTTGATCTTGGCGGGGAATAACAGTAAATATAAAATACATAAAACTAAATTAAAACATAATATACACTGTTAAAACATCCTAAAATCATTCTAAAAACAACTTAAAGTTCCACTGGATAGGCCTTCCAGAAGAGATCAGTCTTGATAGCTTTCTTGAATGCTAATAGACTGTTAAGTTGACGCGTCTCCTCCGGCAGGCCATTCCACAGCCTGGGAGCAGCAGAAGAGAAGGTCCTCTGGGTAATACTTGTCAGCCTATCTTTGACTGACTGAAGTAGATTCTTCCCAGAGGACCTGAGTGTGCGGGGTGGATTGTATGGGAGAAGGTGATCCCGCAGGTGGCTTGGACCCAAACCATGTAGGTGATAACCAACACTTTATACTTTGCCTGGAAACTAATTGGCAGCCAATGAAGAGATTTTAAAACTGGTGTAATGTGGTCCCCCCTAGGTGTACCGGTGACCAGCCTGGCTGCCATATTTTGAACTAGTTGAAGTTTCTGGACTAGGCACAAAGGTAGCCCTATGTAGAGCGCATTGCAGAAGTCGAGCCTTGAAGTTATCAGTGCGTGCACTACCGTCTTTAGGTCTTCCAACTCTAGGTAACAATTTAAAGAGTGAAATGCAAATACTGTCCATCACCAAGATAAACCAAACTCAGCCTTCCTTCCTGCAGCCCCGTATGCCTGTTCTCTCCAAGGGACCATGATTGCTGTTGTCCCCACTCTTCCAGCTTTTCCCCTAGGGAGCATCAACAAAGATATATAAGTTACCAACAGTGAATAATGGATCTGCTACTACTAAATATATCCTCATCACATTCGGGAGGTCGTGTTACAGCTTTGCAGAACAGACAACCGATGAATGAAATTAGTGCTTTGCTTCCAGACTTGTTGTTTCTGCCTCTCTCTCTCTCTCTCTCTCTCTCTCTCTCTCTCTCTCTCTCTCTCTCTCTCTCTCTCTCTCTCCCTCCCCTCTTTCTTTTGGTCACATCACACTCCTGCTGCACAAAAGATACAATTTGCTATTGCAGGCTCTTTCACCTGCAATCATCACTGCATGGATTCTTGAAACTGCCCTTCCTTTCTTCACTCCCTCCCCTCCCGCCCCAATGCCTCCAAATTGATATTTTAATATCCAGAAGCTCTTGCTTTGCATAAATATCTTTTATGGGAGAATTTGATCTTTCCACTCTGGTTATTCCCCACGTCCATTAGCCTCTTTTTTATGGCAGCCAGTCTGAGACAAGTTAATGAAGGGTCATGTTTCTGTTGACTCTGGGATTGTGTTGGTAAACAGAAGAAACAAAGGTTTAGGCAAGCATTAGGAGGATCATTGCCAAAGAGCCACTATTTTCTTGTTTGTACTCTAATCAGTGTCTGAAATTACAGTGCACCTGCCTGCCAATTAGGAGAATGCACAGGCTTTCCCAGCAAACAGCCAAGTGTTTGGTACAGGGGTGTTAATTAAAGCCTGGGAAGGCAAAAAGACACTGGGAAAGAGAGACAATACAGAGAATTTATTGTCTTTATCCAGTTTAAACACCTAGTTTAATTGGGGTTGGATCCAGATTTTTGCTGGATCGACCACGGTGATGGATCTGGACTTCCCCGTCCTCCTTCCTATGGCAGCCTCACCCTCGGCCTGAAAATGCAACACAGAGAATCAGGAGATCCTCCTTACTGGGATGAGCTGGGGTGTGGGGTGAGGTGAGATCCCCAAAAATCAGATGGAGGGACCTTGCACAAGTGGAGCCTTTCCTCTTGCGAAAGGCTCCTCCCTCTCTCAGAAAGCAGATCCTGGATCCAACCCAAATTGTTTAATATATTCCACAAATATGCGTTGAGTAGATGGCAGTTTCTAGGCTACCAGTTTTAAAACATTCTACTCATTCTTCCCACACTGACGCCTTCATCACACCTACCCATTTCCCTCGAATTATCCCATAGCGTATGAAAGTTGTTGTTATCTCCATAACACCACCTCTGGAGGGAGGGGGGGGGAGGAAGGAAACTTTGCGCTGGCAAGACGATCTCTTTATGGGGAGGGTGGGGGTGACAAGGGAGAGATGCTCCCTCAGGGCCCCTCTGCTTTTTCTGTGTGCGTTTTTACTCAAGAGTAAGCACACACACTCCCCACACACTAGCAAACACAACTTGAAAAGAGCTTACTATTTCTGTGACTGGCAAGGGATAAGATTGAGCTGTTAGCATCTTTACTTGAAAGTAAGCGCCTTCCTGAGTGCCAGATCACTTACTTTTCAGTATGGAGGGCTCCGCGCGGCACTCGCTTGGGAGCTGCAGAGGGAGATGGCTGGGCGACTCTGCTCTTGTCATCCTCCTGCACCCCCAGTGGCCGCTCGGAGAACAACAAAATATTCGCTCTTAAAGGGGTCCAAAATACGTCACTTCTTTTGACTAAGAAGCACAATTAAAGCAGGATGCATGGGAGTGCTTCACAGTCAAAGCAGATTATAAGCTGGAAAACATTGGAGTCCTTTGCATGCAATTCGCAGTGATTGCACAGTATAACTCTGGTGTGATGAAGCTCTGATTTGTCTGCCAAGGGACTCTCACATCTCCTGAGAAAGTTGCATGTGCAGCACAGAGCTCATTTACATAGCACCATGCTATCGTTTGGTGCTATGTCTGAATAGACCCACCCTCTATATCCTAGTTTTTATTGAAGTAGTAAACCTGTGTCTGGGCGAGGATGGAATGCTTCTCTGTACATAGAAAGCTAGATTCAGAGGAAGAGTTCTAGACGGTGGAGGAAGATGGCTCCAATGATGATGGGGCAGTGAATCTGCTCCAGGATTCAGTCAGAACCAGTCAAAACCCTAAAAGATCTATCCAAGAAAGCTCTCTGGATGACCATGGCCCAGTCACTGTCTCTCAGCCTAACCTATCTCACAGGATTGATGTTAGGAGAGAGAGGAGACAGAACCATATACCCCACCTTTTGCTCATTGGAGTAAAGGCACAGTTTAAATTCAATAAAAACAAAATGTACTTAGTTAGAAATCCACCATCACACACTATCATTATCAGCATCACCATTATCAGCATCACCATTATCAGCATCATTATCAATATCAGCATCAGCATCCATTATCATTAGCAGCATCCATGATCAGCATCGCCATTATTATTAGCAGCAGCAGCATTATCAATATCAGCATCAGCATCCATTATCATTATCAGCATCAATTATCAGTATCAGTATCCATTATCAGCATCACCATTATCAGCATCAGCATCATTAGCAGCAGCAGCAGCATTATCAATATCAGCATCAGCATCTATTATTAGAAGTCCCGGGACTGTTTTACTCTGTACAGCACCATGTACATTGATGGTGCTATATAAATAAATAAATAAATAATAATAATAATCATCATCATCATCATCATCATCATCATCATCACCATCATTAGCTGTCCTCGCTGCCGCTGTCCTCCCAGTACCTCCACCACCGCCGCCTGTGACGAGACCCAAGTGGTGGGGCTTCGTGTTCACTCCCTGTCCCGGGCGACTGGGCCTGGCCCAGCCTGCCTGGGCAGGAAGCGAACTGCTGCACTGACACAATCATGTCAATGCAGCAGAAAGGCTAGATTGACCCTGGGGGGAGGCGGGGCTGGGAGATGCCATCCCAGAAGTCCCAGGATGCATCCCCAGCTCCTCCCCCCAGGGCTGATTTCAGCCTTCTGCTGCGCTGACGTGATCACATCAGCACAGCAGAAGAGCTAGATCAACCCTGGGGGGAGGCGGGGCTGGGAGATGCCATCCCAGAAGTCCCGGAACGTGTCCTCCAGCTCCTCCCCCCAGGGCTGATTTCAGCCTTCTGCTGCACTAGATCGTCACTGGGGGAGGGCTGGAGCACCCGTTCCTGGAAGTCTGGGAATGCGTCTTCCAGCCCTTTTCCCCGGTGAATTGGGGGCCAGTCCTGGTTGACCCAGAGACCTCTGTTTTTCCAGAGGTCTCCGGGGTTTCCCGGTTCATCTGGTCACCCTACAAAATTGTAAAAATGTTAAAAACACTAAGCCAATGGCCATCGTTATACAAATGAAAACAAACATTACTTATTTATGGCCAAGTAGTGGACAATTAATGTGAAATGGATGTTTATGCTTGGGGAGATTATAATGTGTGAGATACACCCAAAATCTATATTTGCCCACCCAATTATTGTTATTCCTGAGCCACCTTCAAGATGAGCTTGGATAATATGAGATCAGTGATGGCAAGGAGGGGTACAGCCAAACAGGTCCTGAAGAAGAAGTGTACTTCCTGTCATGGGGCAAAGTGAGAGTGGCTGTGAAGGTTGAGGCCTACAGAGACAAGGTAACAAAGTCAGGCTTAGAGGCCCGGAGTTTTCCTGTTGGGAGAGGGTATCCCCGAGAGGAGTAGTTTCAGTTCTCCAATTAAGATTCAAGTCCCATTTAAGTTTCATTTCTTCAAGATTGAAAAAGTACTTTCAATTTGGGAGGAGGAGGATATAAAAGAGGCAGAGCCGGGGAAAGCAAGAGTTTAAGAAAAGAGCGGAAAGATGCATCTTGAAGAAGTCTAGGTGCAGCCTAGAGTAAAAGGTCTTGTGTTTTTGCAACTTTTAATGCCTTTTGTATCACTCAGCTCCATTGGCTAAATACCTTTAGTTGTAAGTTGCTTGTTTGACTTTAGTAGTAAACAGTTATGTTAAACCTAAAGTGACTAGAGTGTCACTCACACCATGTCTACAGCCTAACCCCCATGTTACTGGGAAGGGGAAGGTCAAAGAAGGAAGGTGGGACTCTTAAGGAGGCAGATATCCTTAAGGAGTTGCTCAGAGGTTCAGGTCATAGAAAGAACCCAGACAGGATCCCTTTGCTTTCCTTGAGTGTGCATGAAGGAACACGGAATTTCGTTTATACGGTAATTTGGACTCAATCTTTATTTTAAAAACTACCCCTCAATGAAAATTTGGTAGGGCTGCTGGGGATAGCTAACGTTTATTTATTCCATTCATTGTTCAGGGGCAATGCCTCTGGTTTGCCTTCCCTGAAAGAGTTGGTGTTTCCACTTAATACAATTACTAGCATCCAAATTCTTTTTTTAAATGTAATATTAAGCATGTGGACACATGAATAACTGCGTGAAGAAGAAGAAATATCAGAATGCCTGTTTGATCTTTTCTTGTGACTCAAAACAAACTCAAAAAATCTCAAAGAAATGTTAAGGGCCTTAGTAACAGTACATAGAAATAGACTTCCTGTAGCAAAATGTAAATGTGTGTTCCTTGATAGATACTCTGACACTTGACAAGCACTGAATACATTACCAAAGAGGGAATACAAAGCTGCATTTGAACAGGTGAGGTTGCTCTTTCAATCTACTCTTTTGCTAAAGTTCAGTATTTAATCATTACTAAGTAAGCAGAATTTAACTATTTGCTGTCTCAAACATGAACTTCTGACTTGAGGTGAACTCCTTTTGCCTCCATCTCACCATCTTGCTCCTATGTGTGTGTGTGTGTGTGTGTGTGTGTGTGTGTGTGTGTATATATATATATATATATATATATATATAGGCAAGCATGAGATATAACTTTGGGAGAACCGCACCCTTATGTGTCTACTTTATGTACTAAGAAACAGGTGTCAATTTATTTATTAATTTATTGCAGTTAACTTCACTCTGTGGTTTATTCTACTACTACTTTTGCTCATAGTAGCAGTCGGGGCAAGAGTGAAAGGCCTGAGAAATTTCACAATTGGGAAGGGATGCTGATAATTGCCTCTAATGGCTTTTAAAAAATGTCTGCCACAAAATCTGTCATTGTTGTGTGAGCATTTCCTAGATCTAATGTCAAAATTCATTATTAGTAAACTATTAGTGAATGTTCAAGTCATTGTCCACACTGAGGATTGGTTTGTGATCATTTCCTGATACAAGCCATAATCCCCACCCTCTCATGTCACATTTCATCCATTGTCTAATCCTTTCTGTCATAGTTGAACTGGCTTCTCACCACTGATGTATGGCCTACGTTTTGTTGTTGTTTATTCGTTCAGTTGCTTCCGACTCTTTGTGACTTCATGGACCAGCCCACGCCAGAGCTTTCTGTCAGCCATTGCCACCCCTAGCTCCCCCAAGGTCAAGTCTATCACCTCCAGAATATCATCCATCCATCTTGCCCTTGGTCGGCCCCTCTTCCTTTTGCCTTCCACTTTTCCTAGCATCAGCCTCTTCTCCAGGGTATCCTGTCTTCTCATTATGTGGCCAAAGTACTTCAGTTTTGTCTTTAATACCATTCCCTCAAGTGAGCAGTCTGGCTTTATTTCCTGGAGTATGGACTGGTTTGGTCTTCTTGCAGTCCAAGGCACTCTCAGAATTTTCCTCCAACACCACAGTTCAAAAGCATCTATCTTCCTTCGCTCAGCTTTCCTTATGGTCCAGCTCTCGCAACCATAGGTTACTATGGGGAATACCATTGCTTTAACTATGTGGACCTTTGTTGTCAGTGTGGTGTCTCTGCTCTTAACTATTTTATCAAGATTTGTCATTGCTCTCCTCCCAAGAAGTAAACGTCTTCTGATTTCCTGGCTGCAGTCAGCGTCTACAGTAATCTTTGCGCCCAGAAATACAAAGTCTGTCACTGCCACCACGTTACCTGCCCTAAAACATCTTTCCCCAGCCTGGTGTCCTCCAGATGGTTTAGACCATCTCCCATCAGCCTCAAACAGCATATCTTACAGTTAGGAATATCTGGAGGCAGGGGCATTGCTAGGCCTGAGCCCCTGGGGTCTGAATCCTGAATCTAATCCCTGGAGCCCAGAGGGTCCATTGGTGCCAATTGAAGTTCTTTCCTTTAACTTAATTTCCATGTGGGGATGGGGGATTACAGCTGGGAAGGGAAGGATTAATACTCCCCTCCTTATATGCTGGAACACATACACACCCCAGATGTCTCTCTGCACAGCAATCAAGCCTGGTGGGGGGACTTCTTCCATTGGCTTGGAGTGATCTAGGGCAGGGTGCAAATTAATTGAAACAAGGTGACCATATGAAAAGGAGGACAGGGCTCCTGCATCTTTAACAGTTGCATAGAAAAGGGAATTTCAGCAGGCGTCGTTTGTATATATGGAGAACCTGATGAAATTCCCTCTTCATCACCACAGTTAAAGGTGCAGGAGCTATGCTAGAGTGACCAGATTTAAAAGAGGGCAGGGCACCTGCAGCTTTAACTGTTGTGATGAAGAGGAAATTTCACCAGGTTCCCCATATGTACAAATAACACCTGCTGAAATTCCCTTTTCAATACAACTGTTAAAGATACAGGAGCCCTGTCCTCTTTTCATATGGTCACCCTAATTGAAAGATCTCTTTTAATTGAGATTATTTGAATGAGAATTATTGGCTGGCTTTGCCTCTTGTGATATTTAAATAAATTCTAGTAATTATTTCTACATTTGCAAATATAGATCTAAATCAACATATGCAAATTTAATGCAGGTTTGTCTCTTATGGATCTGGGCCCTGAATCTTTTAAGTACCCAACAACACTCCTGTCTGAAGGGCACCCAGTTGGAAAGGGTTGACCTAAAAGCTTACCACTTTTGCAGTTGCGCTCAGGTCAGAGATGGCTCTATGCATCCAATCAGTGATCGAGCACAACAGGGGAGCACAGTTATCAGACTTATGGGATCTACTTTGTGTTCTCCTAGAGCCCCCAAGGTCATAGAATCATAGGATAGTAGAGTTGGAAGGGGCCTAAAAGGTCATCAAGTCCAACCCCCTGCTCAATGCAGGAATCCACCTTAAAGCATACTGACAGATGGTTGTCCAGTTGCCTCTTGAATGCCTCTAGTGTGGAAGAGCCCACTATCTCCCTAGGTAATTGGTTTCATTGTTGTACTGCTCTAACAGTCAGGAAGTTTTTCCTGATGTCCAGCCAGAATCTGGCTTCCTGTAAGTTGAGCCCATTATTCCATGTCCTGCACTCTGGAATAATCGAGAAGAGATCCTGGCCCTCCTCTGTGTGACAACCTTTCAAGTTTCAAGACAACCTTTGTGACAACATTTCAAGTTTCAACCTTTCAAGAGCTTTGGCTGTGGGGTGGTACATAAATGTAATAAATAAATAAATAAGTGTATTTGAAGAGTGCTATCATGTCTCCCCTCAGTCTTCTCTTCTCCAGGCCAGTTCTTTCAGTGTCTCTTCATAGGGCTTTGTTTCCAGACCCCTGATCATCCTTGTTGCCCTCCTCTGAACCCCCTCCAGCTTGTCTGCATCCTTCTTGAATTGTGGTGCCCAGAACTGGATGCAATACTCAAGATGAGGCCTTACCAGTGCCAAATAGAGGGGAACCAGTACCTCACATGATTTGGAAGCTGTGCTTCTACTAACGCAGCCCAAAATAGCATTTGCTCTTTTCTGCAGCAACATCACACTGTTGGCTCATATTCAGCTTGTGATCTATAACAATTCCAAGAGCCTTCTCACTTGTAGCATTGCTGAGCCAAGTATCCCCCATCTTGTAACTGTGCATTTGGTTACTTTTTCCTACATCTAGAACTTGGCATTTATCCCTATTAAATTTCATTCTCTTGTTTTCAGCCCAGCGCTCCAGCCTATCAAGACCACTTTGAAGTTTTTTTCTGTCTTCCAGGATATTAGCTATACCATTCAATTTTGTGTCATCTGCAAATTTGATAAGCGTTCCCTGCACCTCCTCATCCAAATCATTAATAAAAAATGTTGAAGAGCACTGGACTTCTACCACAGCTTTACCCAGCCTCTCTCTTTCCAGATTTGTTGAACTGCAATTTCCATTATTCCCAGATATGAAAAGGAGGACAGGGCTCCTGTATCTTTAACAGTTGCATAGAAAAGGGAATTTCAGCAGGTGTCATTTGTATATATGGAGAACCTGGTGAAATTCCCTCTTCATCACAGCAGTTAAAGCTGCAGGAGCTATACTAGAGTGACCAGATTTAAAAGAGGGCAGGGCACCTGCAGTTTTAACTGTTGTGATGAAGAGGAAATTCCCCCAGGTTCCCCATATATACAAATGACACCTGCAGAAATTTCCTTTTCAATACAACTGTTAAAGATACAGGAGATAAAAGATACAGGAGATAAAGATAAAAGTATCTTTTATCTTCATAATATTTGTTCCCATATTTATCAATGTCCTCCTTTTTATATGGTCACCATAATGTAGTCCAATACATCTGGAAGGTGCCAGGTTGGGCAAAACTGACCTATCACCTGGAGTTGGACGCAAAATGATGGCTCTGGGGATGGATCCGATTACCTAGTCAATCCCATGGGCCGCACACTGCGACTGGGATGACATACACCCCAATACAAATCTATATCTGTTCCACTACAGATCAGGGTTTCCAACAGTCCAATTTAGACCTAAACATTGCTGTTATTGTGGGAGTTGGAGACCATTGTTGATGTACCACAAAGTACCCAGGATATCCTGAGCTCCCACCCCTGTTTTTCACATAGTGCTGCGGTGGGTGCATTTAATCTGTGGCACTGGCAGTATACTCATACGTGTGTACACATGCTCATCCAACCTGTGCAACCCTTTGCCCTCAAAAGAGGGGGCATACAAATTAGATGTGGGTGTGCAGACATGTGATTACAGCCTCTGGTGATGGGAGTGTGCAAATTATTCCTTTTTAAAACAACAAGAACAACCAAAAACACTATGCAAATACTCCACAGAAGGATTGTTCTGTTTCCCTTGAAGGCAAAACTCTTAACATAAGAAAGACTGTGCTCCTTTAAGCACTGCATTTTCTGTCGCAACAGCTAAGCAACACTATCCCAATGGAGTGTAGAGCTTGCTGGACCAGTCTGCTCTTTCAAATGAGAAGGATTATATCTGTCACAGCTTTTTGTTCTGAAGTCACCCTTACAATGCAGAGCCTAAGTTTCAAATTCCCAAAGGAGCCATTAAATCTTGCAGACAGATCTTGTAAAAAGAACCTCAACAGAAACGTCTTTTCTTCCACTCTTGTGAACGTATGTCCTGGAAGTATTACACTTCTGTATAATCGCATAGATACGAAAGACTTCAGGCCAAACTAGATGTGAAATGCTGTTAATGTGCAGTGCACAGTCTTTGCTATGTTATGTAAACAGCAGCCTAAGATCGGTATGGTATGAAATTAACTCTTGCTCTCTCTGCCAGAGTCTTGATAAAAAATTGCTCCTCTATCGATACTGTTCACATTTCAAGGAAAGCCTGTATTGGCACTAATAGCAGCTTCAGAGAGGGATTTTTTGGTAAGCACCATGGCAGGGAGAGAAAGGGTTTTCCCCTTAAAAACTGCCAACCCCAATACAAGTCCAAGGAGACTGACCCTGTAACAGCATGCATTTGAGTTGTCCCATCGGCTTGGGAGACTGGAGAACACAATATCTATAGCAACTCTTCTTTACTTCATACAGAGGTTGCCCTACGTCCATACTTGTACTCATATCAGTAGTTGTGTGAAATACTGAGGACCTGCCTAAATGCTTGCTTGGGTCAGCAGTGAAACAGCATGTGATCTGAAAGATGCATCCTAGAATCCCTTGCAATATCCACTGTCTGCCAGGGCATTTGGCTATGGTTGTGCATGCACTGAGAGTCCTGCCCCAACAACATGAAGCTTAATCCAGATAAGATGGGAGTACCGTGGATGGGGAAATTTGCAGATCTGGATGGAGGTGTGTGACTAGTATTGGATAGGGTTGCACTGCCAGATGTACAGTTTGGGGGTTCTCCTGGGCTCGGTGCTATCTATGGAGGCACAAGTGCCTTTTATTAGCTTTGGCTGATTTGCCAGCTGTGGCCCTATCTGGAGAAGGCAGATCTGACTACAGTCATTCATGTCCTGGTTACATCCCGATTAGACTACTGTAATATTCTCTTCATGGGGCTGCCTCTGAAGATGGGCCAGAAGCTTCAGCTGACATAGAATGCAGCTGCCTAGTTGCTTCTGGGGTGGGGTGAAGCAATTGGAGCAATATCACTTGTTCTGTAATGGCTATAGTGGTTGCCAGAGCATTTCTACACTCAGTTCAAAGTTCTGGAAGTTATCTTGAAAGCTGTGAATGACTTGTATCTGCTTTATAACGCTATTGACAACTGTCGGGGCCCATTGACACATTCCATATACAGTTTTCAAACCGCTTTCAAAGTGTTATATCCTGCTTGGTGTAGATCTGGCCCAGGTTATATGAAGGACTGCCTACATCAGACTTCCCCAACCATGTGTAGGGCTACAAGTCCCATCATTCGTAGCCAACATAGCCCTTGGCTGTGCTGGCTTTAGATGATGAGAGTTGAAGTCCAACATATCTGGAGGTCACCCAGTCAGGGAGGGATGACCTACATCAATATCAATGTGCCTGAGCCCAAAGATCATCTACAGAGGTGATCTAGAGGTTGCATCTCTCTGATAATAAAGCACAATTATTTAGGACTGCAAAATGTCTTAGGCTGACCTTGGCCAACATTTCAGGCATATTTACTCTAGTAAAAACACTTCCAAGTGAAAGTAGAGCATTCCTGATTTTGAATGGCTCCCAATTCTGACATTTTAACAGGCTCACTATAGCTCTGTGCAGCTGCTAGTCTGCTCGTGTGTAGGGCTAAACCGGGGGGAGGACATGGGTGTACAGGTAAGCCCCTCCTTTATCAGGGTTTCTGATCATAGGATCTTTGTAAATGTGTTCAGCTGAACACACAGTGCTGTATACAGATCTTTGCATGTGTACATGGAAACTCGGTGTACTAGGATGTTGGGGGCAGAATCCCCCTAAACAGCTAAGACCTATATACAAGCAGACGAATACCTACACAGGGCTTATATCTTTACGATATTTGCAAAAGTGCTGTTGTCGTTGTTGATGATGATGGTGATAATGCATATGTAAGAATAAAGTCCATCATTATAAAATGTAAATTTGCTTTGTTTTTTAGATGGGTAAATGATATTTGAAAGGACAAAACAGCTTCCAGAAGGGCATCTTTAGTTCTTTAATGAACAGGCCTGTTCAGACAACATACTGTACTAAGCCATGGTTAGGCCGCTAACCCTTTTGTAGCAAATGGTTAGTGAGTGTGTTTAAACCATGGCTGTCTAGCCACCATGGTTCGCTAAGTCATGGTTCACATGACACACTAGGCTATAATGTTTAGCTCAAAATGCTTAACCAACATGGCTTAGCATATTATCTAAACATAGTCACCAAGTTCTTGAAGGGCCACGACTGAAGTGAACAAGTAATTTTGACAATCTGTCAGAATGCATCACTAGTGCAATTCAGGGTGTGCTCACTCTGCAGAATTTGCAAAGCAGTTTGTAAGAGGAAAAGAACTGTTTGGTTATCCAGTAGTATTTTTATCTATTCTTAGTAAGGCAGTGAACTGCCTCAGCCCGAATCCCCAGATTGGAGGTGAGGCAGGCTGGAGCAGTACTGGGTTGGCTGAGGCAAGCCAAGGCCAAGGCAAATGGGCACCAAAGCCTCAGGCTGATTTGGAGTAGTACTGGGCCCTTTCTCCTGCCCACCCACCCGGGAAAGCTGACACAAGGTCTGCCATGAGTCCAGGTGAGTTCATTGGACTCACCAGCCTCCCTTCACTCTCCCTCCCCAGCCTCCCACCGCTACCACCAAGACTTACCTGAAATGTGTCCTCCTCCTGAGAGCCGAGGCCCCAAACAAGTTATTTTGTGGACTCTTTGTTTTTAGTATATCTGTGGTGGCAGACTATGCCAGCTGTAAAAAGGAAATGGCCCTTTTTTAATGCTTTAACTTATGGCAGAAATACGCATTTTTCTATGCCTAAATTTGTGTAAATTTCTGGAAAGTACAAAAAAAAGTCTGCAAGTCTGCGGAATCCACGTAACTCAGGAAAGGCTGGTTGGCTGTGGAATCCATGGATTGGATTCATAGAGAGCTGAACTCATTTGATTCTGTAGTGGATTCTCAGACTTCTCTTGGCAGATGCAAGAGTCACAGACAGAAATGTTTACAAGCCTTCCCCAGTCCTCCACTGGGCTTCATAATTCTTCTTTAAGGGTCAAATGTGGAGGAAACACTTCACTGATAGTGCAACTGTGTAAACATTTATGTGCTAACATGTTGACATTTGCCAGTAATTCTACAGCAATTGTATCATTTCAGGATATAGCACACCTCTTAGCATACACTTGTGAATTAGTCATTCATTTTATTTGGGAAGAGTAGATGACCTGCCATATCTGCATTATTACATATCCCCAAAGGAAACAGCCTGGTTCATTTTCAAGTATGTCTTTATCTCTCCTTTCTTCCTGCAAGGTTAATCACCTTGCCGCCCTACCCTGTTTCCTCCAGAGTTAATCCCATTGATTTCAATGGGTTTAACTTCCAGCAAAGGCCAAACTATACACTCAGTTGGATCAAGTGGTAGAGCTTTTCCTGGACTGTGCTAACTTGAATTGCAGGGGGGGGGGGGGGTTGCAGGTCTGTTATAGTTCCCTCATGAAGAAAACTGCACATAGACAAAAATTATTCCAGCATGGAAGTTAAACTGAATTTTCTCCCTGACATAAAGACGTTCAATGTGGAAGGTTATTCCCCCGTTTCCCCATGTAAAAAACGTAAACAACAACAATCCTCTGCAGTGTGAAATGATATAGCTCAGGCCCACTCAATTCTGCTGAGGTAAACTGACACTAAGTTTGCTTTGGATTGCAGCCATGGGGTTTCTGTTCATAGAATCGTACTGGCTTCAAGCAGTAAAACGTTGGTTGTATATTTTTGATTTCAGTAAGGAAGTGGGATGTATAATTTGTTGTTTTGGATACATTTCTATAGCAACCTTTTGAGCTTTCTTCCAGAGGTTGGGGTTTTTTGTTTTGGTTTTTGGTTTTTTTTTTACTGGTTATTTTGTGGGTATGTCTGCTTTGAATGGCCCACACAAAAGACATTTCAAGACAATATCCCATTTTGTGTGCATGTATACCTTCAAATGGTAATAACTGCAGGTGTGTGTGTATGTGTGTGTGTTTAACTCTCCAGGGTAAATACATACTTTCTGAAACCTGTTTTAGTCCTTTAAAAAGCTAAGAGCAGCTCTTAAGGCCCTATGACAAGCAAAACATTTGTTAATCAGAAAAATTACAGCCTATTCATCCTTACTGTTTGATTTATTTCCATGCAGGCCTGACTGATTTCCATTGTAAATTGAGCTCATAATAGAAACGTTTATTGATTCTTTTTCAGCCAGACCTTATGAGGGCAACTCTCCTTATCGTCTAGTGATTTATAGGCATAATAAGAAGCTGTTGCTAGGTTTGGAGAAATGCTCCAATCACAATTAGTTATTCTTTATCTGCTAAGAGTTGAGGCCTGGCTGAGATAAGTCCCTAATATTAAGCATGAACTGCAAGTGTGGGTGCTTTCTTTCCTGTTGTAGCTAAGAAGTGGTTCAACAGCTTTGCCATTTCATTACATCGGATTTAGGAAGCTCTTGCCCATTCTTTGCAAGCTGAGTTATCTTGTTAATGCATTTGGAGAGTCATCATCAGATGAGTGTTTTATTGCACACTCGTTGCTGGGCACTCACGGATTTTCCCGGGTCCCTCCCATGACACCGTCTGAATCCCGCCCACCTCCTGCCCCTTTTAGCCTTCTTTGTGCAACAAAAAAACACCCCAGTAAGTCTGAGTTGCTTTTTGAGACGGAAGTTGCCGCTATCTCCAGCTGTGTGCAGGAGAAGCAGCGGATCAAAATGGGCCACTGAATTGACCACATGCACGTTTCCCCCCCCCCCATGTGATGACACTCTGAGAGAAACTTGCAACAGTTGTATATATTTGAACTCAAAACTGTGGCCAGAAACCTATCTGCCTGCTAGCCCACAAAACCTACATTTTCATTTTCTTCTCTGTGTACTTCCCTTCCTTAAGTAAACTTGGAAACACAGGGCTGGATCAACACTTAAAACAGACTACTTTAAAACAATGGAACTTCAGTTAGTCATGCCTAATTTAAGTTCCATGGATTTAAATAGGTTGGATCCAGTCATGCTTACAATAAACCAATCAATGGAAATTAAGCTAGTAATGACCAATTTCGTTCATAGATTTCAGTGCATCTATTCTAAGTATAGATAGGGATAGATAAATATATTGGACTCAACCCAATGTGTCTACTCTAAATTTTGATCTAATCCACAGATTCTAATAAGAATAACTGTTTATTATTATTGTCACCACCATAATCTTTTCTCACCATACACTGGAAATTGAATAAATGTGGAGGAGATATATTCCATACCAATGTTATTGAGGTTTATTATCTCTTGGGGTTTTTTGGTCGTTAGAGGCATCTGTTCCAGCTAGATGATTCACTTTTTGAGATTGGGCCACCAGAAATGGACACAACATTCCCAAAGTAAACGTAACATAATATATGCATTATACTATTGGCTGGTTTATTTTCAATCTCTTTTCTACTAATCTCTTCCAAGAAATTTTTCCTTTCTTATCACCACTGCACACTGAAGTAAAGTTTTCATAGAGTTGTCCGCCACAACCCCAAGATCTCTACAGACTTTTTTTGGTGTACATGTGAAGATGGGTTTGTTTCTTTGTTTGTTTTTGCCCCAGTGTGTATCACTTTACTTGCCTTGCGTTTGTATTTATTTGTTTGTTAAATTTATATTCCATCTTTCTAGCGATTAGTCATCAAGGTGGCATTTCGTTGCCAGTTTGCTAGTTTATTATCCATTCACCAATCTGGAGAGACCCTCCTGGAGTTCTTTATAGACAGCCTGGGTTTTCACCATTCTGAATATTATGGTATCATTTGCTACCACTCTGCTCATACCTGAATTCAGATAATTTATGTAAAAATTAAACAGCACCGATCCTGCCGGTTCCTGGTACTTCTGACAACGAACAGTCCATGGCTAGATCTACATTAGTGCTTTTTTGTCGGTATTGAAATG
The DNA here is from genome assembly GCF_023053635.1 of Elgaria multicarinata webbii. Taxonomy (NCBI): domain Eukaryota; kingdom Metazoa; phylum Chordata; class Lepidosauria; order Squamata; family Anguidae; genus Elgaria; species Elgaria multicarinata. The sequence continues at coordinate 20,407,842 of NC_086175.1, read as the reverse complement.
CACTGATAACTGTTGGGACACATTAAATATTCCATATGCTGCTTTTCTAACATTATTTACTGCTTTTTATTCTGTATTATCTGAAATAATGCAACAGGTGTCATTGTGTGTGCCACACAATGTATAAATGCACAAGAAAGATATAGTGCTACTATGATGGAATTGTATTGAGATGACATGAGGTGTAGATCAGGTCCATCATTACAATATGCTGCTTCCTGTTTCCCCCCAATTACTGATCCATAAAGGAGCCCATTCTCTTATCCCATGAGTTTATTGAGGAACTCTTGGTTAGGAACTTTGACACGAACTTTTTAATGTCTAAACATATAATGTCCCAATCTAATGTCCTAGATTATCCCAAACTAAGTATTTGTTTATTGACACTATTAAAAATATTAAAAAGTTGTGGGGTCAATGTTAGGGATGTAATACTGGAGATTTGGAGGCCATGGAGAAAAAACATGTTTGCCCTCATTTTTTAAAAAAGAGGTATTGCTAAAATTGCTTTTTTACTTTAGGAACAATATATATGTATAACTTGATAACTTGGTTTGCTCACAAAATCATCATAAAAATCAAAAATAATAATGTAAACTGAGGCCTTAGCTAGACCTAAGGTTTATCCCGGGATTATCCCTGTTCATGTAAATGACACACAGGGGATCCCAGGAACAGGCAGGGACAACCCTGGGATAAACCTTAGGTCTAGATAAGGCCTTAGTAAATTTGTGGTTATTGTTGGAATAAACTGCACTTTTAAATTTAATATACTAAATCTGATATTTTTATGAGCAAACCAAGGCCATGGCTAGACCCGGCCTATATCCCAAGATTGTCCCGGGATCATCCCTGTGCATCGAAATGACACACAGGGGATCCCGGGAGCAGGCAGGGACGACCCCTCCATTTGCCTGGGATAATCCTTAGGTCTAGCTAAGGCCCAAGTTATACATGATACATACATTCCTGGTTAAAACAAAAAGGGATTGTGGGGAGCTCCAAAAAGATATATCCAAACTGGAAAAAAAGTGGCATTCAAATGGCAAATGAGATTCAATGTAAGCAAGTGTAAAGTGATGCACTTCGGGGCAAAAAATTCCGATTTCAATTATAACCTGATGGGATCTGAACTAGCGGTCACTGACGAAGAAAGTGATCTTGTGGTTATGGTGGACAGCTCATTGAAAATTCAGGCATCAAAATGTGCTTAAGCACATTGATCCAAATATGTCTATCAACAGGACTTGTCCAAAGGTAATCTAAAAACATGTGAGATGGGCTGATGCACAAAACATGTCATGCTGGCCTTGATGTGATGCAGGCAGACATGAGAGTACAACAAACACATAGAATCTTAGTGTGAGCCCTGCCAATTGACCTAGGGCCTTGCTAGACGAGGCCTTAGCGTGCTTTGAGGCCAGGTTTCCCTGCTGTGCGTCCAGATGACGCACAGGGGAATCCGGGGTCAAGGCGCATTGAAGCCTCCCTTAGCACGCCATAAGCGAAGTCGTTTATGGCACGCCTTTTCCGCAGCCCCGGCCTGAGGCCAGGGCTGCGGAACGTCTAGCAAGGTCCGTGGCTTTTTGCGGCTACTCGCTTACTCGCGAGTAGCCGGGAAAAGCCACGGACTGGGCACAGCGCTCATACGAGCGCTGTGCCCATCGGGCCAGGGGGGGAATCCCAGGGGGGACATAGGGGGGGAAGGCCGGACCGGCAGGAGAGGGGGATGGCGGAGGGCGACACGGGAGACGGGAACGGGGAGGGAGGGCGGGGAAAGAGTGGGCAGGGGGCAGGGGGCTTAATTAAAAAAAGGGTGGGGGCTTAAGTTAAAAAAAAACCTTACCTTCTCCGGAGTCTTCGGGCCGCACGTGGCCCCTTTAACAAAAACCAAAAAAAACAAAAATGGCCAGCGCTGCAGGGCTTCCGTAGTCCCTGCGTGTCGGCCGTCTAGGAGGTGCGGCGGCGCGCGCTAAAGTTAGCGTGCCGTCGCCCCGCCTCCATGCCAGCTTATCCGGCATGGTCTAGCAAGGCCCCTAGTCATCACTAAGACACCTTAAGCAGAAGCCGATAAAACAAAAAGAGGAATTTGAATATTTGCATTTATTTGGTGACATGGCTAAATGTATATTGAAAGGAAATGGGTCATGTAATTTAACATCACCTTTCGTTGAAGCTGAACTTTTGGAGGGGCAAGGCAGTGTCATCCCATGAAAATGAGTATCAGTAGTCTCAGGACAGACAAAAGGAAGTACGGTTTCACTCAGTGCATAATTAACTTATGGTATCTATTGCTATAAGATGTGGCACAGGTTGTGTTTCTTAAGGATTAAGCAAGTCTGTCGGTGCCAAGTAGTCTGAATAGCCAAGTGCACCCTTCATCAACCTGATGGCCTCTAGATGTGCTGGACTGCAGCTCTCATCATTTCCAGCCAGTGTGACAAATGATGGGACTTGTTGTCCAAGATATCAGGAGAAAACCAGTTTGGCTAAATAGAACTTCCATGTGTAGAAAGAAACGGTACATGCTGGATACCAGGAACACACAATGCATTTTACACAAACCAAATCTTACTTAATTTTTATTATTATTAAAAGAAAAACTGCAGCTTCATCCAGGAAAACGATTTCAGGGTGTTATACACAAAAAACAAACATTCCATACAAAAAAAACCACCATTGAACGAAGTAAATTTAAAGGGCATAACCACTATTTCAACCAACTAAAAATACATATTTTTAATATTAAAATGCCTGGGCAATTTTTTTTCAAAATGGTTTTAACCTTTTCTAGGCTCTCTGTGTAAGCTGTTTTTGGTAATGTCAGCTAAGTGGCTTAATTTTTTTCCCCACCAGCGTGGGAAGTTTTATGCTGCATCCTATTGTTTTAAAAATACTTGCAGTCACTATTTTGTATTTTAATATTGTAGATTGTTTTGTTCTGTTCTGTCCTGTAATCTTTCCAGGGAAAATGTGTTGATTGGTAGCCATATAAATGGAGGAGGAGGAGGAGGAGGAGGAGGAGGAGCCGCCGCCGCCGCCGCCCCGGCCATGGCCTTTGTGTAAATTTTCCGAGGGGCATATGGCTGGCCACAGTTAGAGATGAGATGGAGTTTGGATCTGATTCAGCAATGCAGTTCTTATCATCTTATGTTTATTTTTCCTCCCATTATTTATTTGTTTGTACTTTTGTTTATTGTACTTCTGTGCTGCCCATAACCACAGTACTCTGAATGATGTTCCTAAGAAGTAGTTAAAATACAATATGAGCAATAAAGCTACAATTACAATAAAAAACACATCACAAAGTCTAAGCAATAAAGTTAAACACATCTTTAAATTTTTTAAAAAAAAAAACACCCTCAAAATCCAGTAAAGAGCCTTTATTTATTTATTTATTGCAAAAGATTTATGCAAAAAAAATTAATGTACATTGGTCTACTACCCCATAAGGGAGCTCTTAACTTATGCTAATGTGATTCTCCATTTTTATATTCGTGTATTTTTGTTTGCCATTTTTATTTTATGTTAAACTCACTATTGTTATTGTGTTTATATTAGCTCATCTTCTTACTTGTATTCTATCTTTCTAATTATATCAAATTGTGATGGCTTATCGCTTTTAGCAATAAAGATTTCATTCACTCATGTTACCATGAGTGCTGATAGCCCAGCTCATTTTCTGCTTTGTTGCCTCTCAATCCCCTCACCATAGAGGGGCTCATGAATAATAAAAATGTACCTCATGCATAGTGAATCCCCCCCTTTGATATTTGCATGCGGTGCAGTCCCGCCCCCTCTTTCACGTGTCCTGATTGGCTGCCTCTGTCCCCTTCTTGCTGACACTGACAGCCTAACCACATGGCTGTGCCTGGGGCCTGACTTTGCACCACACAAATTGGTTGAGCAGGGCTGTCCATCATCCTGCTGGCTACCCTACCTGTTTGGTGCAGGTAGGGTAGCCATTAATTGCTATTAAAGCTCAAGCTTTGAACATGCTCGAACTTTCAAAGTTTTCTGCAGGTCTACACTGCTCAAACTTCAGTTGAAAACAAAAATGAGCAAACTCAGTCTGGTAGTTCTCAAGTAATAAGCCTTACGGTACCATATTCTTATACAGCTTTTATTTATTTAAAATATTTATATACCACCCTTAGTCAAAACAGGTTCCAAGATGGTTTAAAATAATTTAAAAGTCCACTGAGCACCTTCAGACCTTTTTGAGCTGTTTTCAGAGGGCTCCCTACATCAGAGGTGATTTTTATCTCTGCAAACTTTAGGGTTCCCTGACTCTGCAGATACCTCCTTCTTGTACATGGGTGGTAGGGTTTGGGCTACATAAGCAATGATACTCACACCTGAACATCAGAAATAGAAGGAATAATACCCAAGTGTTTGGGGAACTGTTTGGAGATTTGATTAAATAGCTGTAAACTGCTCCTCAGGGAACTAGGGAAGGCATGATATAAATATTATTATTATTATTATTATTATTATTATTATTATTATTATTATTATTATTATTATTTATTTATATAGCACCATCAATGTACATGGTGCTGTACAGAGTAAAAAAGTAAATAGCAAGACCGTTCCACTGTGGTTATAAACTATAATCTGAATTTCATTTAGCTTCTTTCTGGTGGCAGATTGCAGAGCGCCCAAGTAATATTCCCTTTGGCTATTCTTCTGTAGTGTACATGTTTCCACCGATGGAAAAAGAGCGCAAGCCAGCAACTGCTCTCATGCAACTGGACTAAATATTAAATAATACATCAAAAGAAAACTCTGTATTACTTGATCTCCTTACCAATGCTCAGTTCCTAGAGCAGTAATTTCCAGACTGAGTGCTGTGTGAGAATGAGTATGCTGCAAGAATTAAATTAAATGATTCAAAGCTCCTCTGAGCCCAAAGTCACAACCCATTTAGATGCTGCTTGCCACATCTCTGCATGATTAATTGCTCTGGCCTTGCCGATCAGCTTCCTTTGGGAAGATAATTCTGCTCCATCCCTGAACCAGGTATGACTGGCAGAGTTGCAGCAGAAGTACCAGCCCTCACAAGAGGATGCCTGTTGTGCCTGTGCATGAGCCTATACTGTGGGCTTGCCTCTCAGGGCACATCTACCCCAAGCAGGATATTCCATTATGAAAGTGGTATGAAAGCGGTATATAAAAGGCAGGAGCCACACTACTGCTTTATAGCGGTATTGATTGAAGTGCACTGCAGGATCTACACTACTGCTTGATAGTGGTAATGAAGTGCACTGACAACTGTTGGGGCCCATTGACACATCTACCCCAAGCAGGATATAACACTATGAAAGCGGTATATGGTATGTGTCAGTGGGCCCCAACAGTTGTCAGTGCACTTCAATACATCTATAAAGCAGTAGTGTGGCTCCTGCCTTTTATATACCACTTTCATAATGGAATATTCTTAGCTATGAGCCCTTAGTCAGCCATGCCCAGGATAGTAACGTGTAGAAGCAACAAGGATGGGCTCCTCTGCAGGGAGGACCTTCTTATGTTTACACAGCTTGCTTGCAGAGTAGGCACTTATTGTGGAATTACCATGGTTTAATCATCATCATCATCATCATCATCATCATCATAATTTTATTTATTACCCACCTCGCTCTCTGGATTGAAGCAGGGAACAACACCAAACATAATGTAATACATAAAATTAGTTAAAAGAGCATATAAAACCAATACAATATTAACATGACAATCACAGCATCTTAAAATTCTTAGGTTTAAAATTCATGTGGGGAGGACTGCAGGAAGAGACTAGTCTTTAAAGCTGCCTTAAACTCAGAGAGAGCTTTAAGCTGATGAATCTCCTCCGGCAGGCCGTTCCACAGTCTGGGGGTGGCAGAAGAAAAGGTCCTCTGGGTAACAGTTGCCAGCCTAGTTGTGACTGACCGGAGTAAACCCTTCCCAGAGGACCTGAGTGTGCGCGGCGGATTGTATGGGAGAAGGCGATCCTGCAGGTAACCTGGACCCAAACCATGTAGGGCTTTAAGGGTAATAACCAACACTTTATACTTCGCCGGGAAACTAATTGGCAACCAGTGAAGTGATTTTAAAGTTGGTGTAATACGGTCACCCCTAGGTGTACCCTGGCTGCCATATTTTGAACTAGTTGAAGTCACTATCCCATTTCGGGGGAATCCATTTATAATACTCCTGTGTTTTCCTAGTGCTGCTTTCTTTTTCTTTTTTTACTACCAAACGTCTGGAAGGGTCATGCTATCCCCACAAGTGTAGATGTCCTTAGCACTACTCTTTCATCTTTTCTCGGAGGTGGGATTTTGGGAGTGACCTTTCAAGCAGGTAAACTTGCTGCAGCTCAACACACAATCAGTATGACCTTTGAAGTGGACGCCATATTATCACTAGCTAGGAAAGTGTTTTGGTTCTACTTAAAAGACTAGTTTGTAAAATAATAATAATGGGTGATTAAAAGTGGCACCCTAAAATATGCTTGTGGGGAAGGGTGAATGGTGAATGGGTGCTGAACTGTGAGAGATTCAGCTAACCAATAAGTCACTACCTGCCTCAAAACCACAGTATTTTAAAAAGTTGAAAGGGTAGTGCTAAGGGCAGAACTTAGTGAGATGTTCACACAGAAAAAGCACAATATCCCCCAATAGTGTGGAATGTCAGTTGCAATTCTGCTTGTAACTTACGGCCAAAGAGCAATGATTTATTAACACTGAATGCCCTCCATCTGGAAGCACCCACATTCTAATAGCCAATGATTAGGATGGTAAGAATGCAGCAAGCCAGGGAGAAATGCCCAGTTATCAGAAGTTGGAGAAATAACCCTATGCAGATATTTGAGCAAATGCATGAGGGCTTAAACAGGGACGGGGGTGAGGCCCACACACAATTCCTGCCCCTAATGTCCCTGTGCACAGTGACTCCTCATCCGGCATGAAGGTCTGAATGGAGCTTAGGGGTGGTGCTTGCATGCATGCTCCACCCCTTAGACACTTTAAACACACACACACACACACACCTGCCCAAGGAACCAGGGATTTGGTTATACTGTGCCAAAACATCCTTGGTCTCTTCCAGGGTTATTTTTCAAACTTTTATCTGTCTTTCACCTGATGGATTTCCAAGGACATAAGTAACCAAACAACAGATCTAGCCTACTTTGGGAGTTGGGGGGGACCCTCCCTGTAATACCCGAGACTTCACATTAATATCACCCTGTTAACTTTTAAAAGCACCCAAATCTTCCTATAATAAATAGTTTTCATAGTGACAGGTAAAGCTCAAGTCACACATTGCCTTTGAAGTTTTAATGGCCACTCCAACCTCATGATAAAGCTACTCTCAACCTTTCGTTGGTAGTAATTTTGCAAAGCCTGAAGCGGCTCGAGTCATCTTTACTGTTCAGCTCCCAAGGACGAAGATCTCATAAAACTGTGGGCTTCAAAGAGGCTGCTCCTTTTCTTTCCTCTTTTAAAAAGAAATTCCTCCTGTGTTCTACGCCGAGCTACACAAGTTAACACCCTCCTCCCATTTTCAACCTGTTCTTCAAGTCATCATAGATGTCAGCGGCCACTTACACAGCCCTGCGATTGGCAATTAAAAGGGCTCCTTTTCCAGTCTTTCTCCTGGCAGCAGTCCAGCTTTTGACACCCCTCTCAAATGTTTGAAATAAAATTGCGTTCCCCCCCCCCTCCAAAGTTGCACTGGTCTTCAATTAGTTCAGGGGTGCCATTTGATCAACCTTCTCCAAACAACCTGCACCTTCCAGATGTGTTGGACTGGATGTTTAGTCAGGCAGCTATCTGTTCTAGGAATCCCCACTCTTTGTGGGTGTAATCTACAACCCACTTACTTTACAGGACTCCACACTCCCCCTCTGCACTGCCGCCACCACCACCACCAACAACAACAACAACAGTGGAACAATGTTGTAACAAGACAGGTTGTGCGTGGCAGCCCAGATTCTAATCTTTACTTTTATGTAAAATGGCATTCTGTTAGGCAATCTCTTTGTGCAGTCAAGGGCAGGACAAAAATAGAGGCAGAGGCAGGAAAAGCAGGTCTCTTCATTGCTGAGACTACGAAGGAGTCTTGCCAGGAAGTTGTTATAGGGCGTGCGGGGGGGTGTCTGGGATTATCAACTGAACTGACCTGACCTGGCCTCTCTTTGCAAGGAGGCGGTTTTGGCTGATATGACTAATCTTCCTCCAGGTTCTCAGGAAGCCTGGGTCTGGACCAAGATATTCTGCTGCCTGATGTGAAGAACAAGATGGTGCCCCTTCCATTCCATGTATGAATGGCATCTGGCCAGCCAGATGAATCTGTCGTCAAAATTGACAATGGTACAGCATCCTCCACTGCACCAGAAGGCAGCAGGCTAACTTAGGGGGCACAGAGCAGGCTGCATGGCACACAGGTTTTTCCTCCATCACATTGTTGCTATCTCCCAAGATCTGCTGCCTGAGGCGATTCCCTCTTTCTGCCTAATGGTAGGGCCGGCCCTGTTACTCTAAATCCTGCATGCCACCACTTGTGCAAGGCCTACTATAGGCTTTAGTCTTCCTCATACATTCCCTAGCTTCTATCTCTGCCTCCTGAAGTTCCACAGTAGCTGACTTACATTATTAGTTAATTGACAGAGGCTTTTGCTTATTGCCACCCAATAACTACTACCGAGGCCCTTTCTACACCTAAAGATTATCCCAGGAAAATGGAGGGATCATCCCTGCCTGCTCCTGGGATACCATGTGTGTCTGTAGATGCACAGGGACGATCCCGGGGGGTGGGGGGAAAGGCAGGTGTAGAAGCGGCCCAAGTCACTTGTGCTGCTTGAAAGGGGGGGGAGGGAGAAGAGAGAGATTCTGGGAATTGTAGTCCAGCACATCTGGAGGGCTGATATATGTTCATATGGGGATCCACACCTGTTCCCTTGATTTATATTATCAAACTGACCCAAATCCACATGTATATCTCATCGCATAATCTTGGCTAAAAGATAAGAGAGCAGGCCAAAGGATTACACACTTCCTGCCGCTTCTGTCTTGTCATACTTAGGTATGTTTTAGCATTACATCTGCAGTAAAGTGCACCATGGTTAATGCTAGCTAGGTTCCCTCTTAACCAGGTTTTGCAAATCTGCTTCAAACCCTAGTTTCATGTCTTGGTTAAGTTGGAAATCCTGACTAATATTAGATTGTAAATTGTAACTGCACACTTTTGTGTGTGTAAAATGTTTCTTTAAAAAAATCACAGAATATTACCTGGCCTTATTAAGGACAATAGTGGACAGCTGGGGCAAAACTAATTAGCCCCAGTCCATCCAGACATAATCATGACTAGGGCATTCTGAAATCAATGAAATGGGACTAAATTGTGATTATATGCTATTTTCATTGATGGGAATTAAATTAGTCGCACCACACTTTTGTTGGACTGTGTCCTTTGCCTTTTTATAGTCTCTAGGTGAGTGGTTCTGAATATCTGTGAACTGACATGCAGGGCGTTTCCCCTTCCCCCAAATTACAATTGGAGGTTTACCTTCAGGATGTGTAAGAGTTTAGAATGACTCACACTCAGTGGAGTTCACCCCTTTGGTTTCTGCACGAGTCAAGACCAGAACAGTGAGTCATGCCAAGATACAACAGGCAGCCTCCTGAAAGGGTGAACAACATTGTGGTGCCTGAATATTGAGAAGGATCAAATCATGCATGATGCAGATATATGACCAAGGGCACGTCTACACAAAGGGTTTGCCCCAGGGTGGATTCGTAGCAGCGGTAAGTCATCTACATGATGCAGGTGCCATTGCGAACCCATCCAGGGGCAAATCCTGGAAACTCTGCTCCAAAAAAGTCAGGCACTTACCCCAACTTTTTTTGGCAGCGGAGGCTTGTCACAGCCTATGGCGCCCCCTGATTGGTCGCCATGGGCTGGACAGGGAAGGCGGCAGCCCCACGCCCCTGTAAAAAAAAAAACAGGAAGGAGAAGAACGGGGCTGTTCGTCCTTCACTTTAAAAAAAATTATTATCTGTATCTGTGCAGCTGCACAGATACAGATAATAATAAAAAAACAGAGGGGAGGAACAGGCAGCCAGAAGGAGGTCAGAGAGAGGAGAGGTGGTCCACCCGGTGTCCGGCTCCTCATGACCCCCTCTGGCTGCCTTGTTCCTTCCCCCATCTCCATTTTTTTTAAAAAAATATTATCTATATCTGCGCAATTGTGCAGATACTGATAATAAAATTATAAAAGGGGAGAGGAATGGCCCCGTTCCTCTCCACCCTCCACCCTGTTTTTAATTTTTTTTATTTGTACAGAGTGGGGAAAGTTTGCACTTGCATTCCTTCCCGTGCAGATGCCTGGAAGGAACGCAAGTGCGGAAGCCAGGCGTTTCATGGCACGAAAGCGCTGTCCCCAAGACAGGGGCCAAATGATTTGCCAGGGTGGAGCAGGATTGGATAGAAGCGATGCCAAAGCATGGAATTATGCAGAGAGGGGTAGGCAGCCTCCTCTGTGGGTGAGTATATCTTGGGCTCACCAAATAGCCGTCGGTGGCTTACTACACAGTCCTGTAGATGCTTACTCAAAAGTTGATGCTATGTTTGGACCTTGGGGCTGATGGCCAGGGCCCTGCTACGGAGCCCACCACTACCACCAAATGGCAACCCAGAGAGCAACAGGTGACAAATAGGCCTTACATCAGCATCTGAGCCAACGAGGGTATGCTGCACCCTGCCATGGCTGACACTAGTAAACCGCAGCATCCTTCCTTCCATCATCATCATCATCATCATTATCATTATTATTATTTTAAAAAAAAATAGACAGAGGATGGCCTCCTGGGCATGTAAATGGTTACAGGTGCTCATTTTATTTTATTTTTTTACTTTAAAATATTTATTATTCTTTTCTATAGCAAAATTGTGCTTATTCCAAGGAATTTTGTGAAGCATCGGGGCAGCAGAAATGCTCTCCATTTTATGCCTGTAATCAAGATGGGGGCTATGATTGAAGTGAGCGCTCAGAGTATTTGTTTTTGTTTTATTTTTTGTTTGTCAAGGTTGGAAAACTGGCCTCCCTCCCCCCCCTCTCTCTCCCTCTCTCTCTCTCTCTCTCATATCAGAAATGTGGAAGCATTTGTAAAACATGGGCTGTGTTCAGAAGACACCTTAAACCACAGCTTTAACCACAGTGAATAAAGCAAAAAGTCTTACTAACCATGGTTAAAGCCATGGTTTAAGGTGTCTTCTGAACACGGCCATGGAATGACAGGAGTGGGGGGGTGGGGAAGGGAGAGCAATGGCAGTGGTGTGCTTCACAACAGAAGTAATACCCATAAATGTTTCAAGAGCAGCTCCCATAACACCATTAAGTCTAAATGAAGGGAGAGGGGAGAAGGTGTATCACTCCAGATGTTTTTGGATTGCAATTCCCATCATCCATCACCATTTGCCATGCTTGCTAGGGATGATGGGTCTTGCAGTCCAACACCATCTGGAGGGCCACGCATTCCCCACCCCTGGTCTAAAATTACGTTAGTTGCACCACTGTTGTGCCCCATTGAGTTCAATGAAATTATTCCCAGTTAAACGTTATAGATTATTTGCTTAAGGTGCAATCCTATGCATGCTCAGGCAGAAAAAAGTCCTATAATTCTCAGCATTCCCCAGCCAGTGTGGGACTTGTAGGACTTTTTTCTGTCTGAACGTGCTTAGGATTGCACCCAGAGCTGCTTTGTCTGCTCTTGGTGCAGTTGTGGATACTAATTAGGGGTTCTCATTAGAATCCTTGTAAAGGAAATTAAATCCCACAATTCAAGCGCACGCAAACAGGTTAGGGCCCCAGCCGTTGTCAGGCGTATCCCTAAACATGGGGGTCATGCACAGCGCCTGCCTTTCCACATAGACAAAATAACATTTGCAATCACCATGACTAATGTATTTGCAGATGGTACCAGCTAACATCATTTTATAATCAAGTTTCTCAGCTCTTTATGAGGATTTGCTTCTTTGAGGCTACTGAAAAGCTCTTTTATATCACAGAAATTAGCTGAAACGTCCGGAGGCCTGGTATGTACCCTGCAAAATGCTCACATTTCATTTGATTGCTGCTCTTAATATTTCAAAGATGAAGTCAGGGGTGTGTTTTTTCCCCTCCCCCCCTCCTGCCCTAGAGGCTCTTAGGATTTGTGTGAACTTTTTTTCAAGGACAAGCGGATCTGAGCGCTGTCTTCATAATAGAGATGTGGGAAAGCCTCAGCCCCCCAAGAGTTTAAGAAATAACACTTACATAGGAAAAGCCTATTACTTTGCGTGTAAATTCATATTCATAAGCTGAAGGGGCTGAACTAGGCATGATGTTAAATGCATTTTTAAACATTGCTAATAGAGCCACAGAGTGCGAGTGGCTGATAGTTATCTGAGTGGCAGGAGATGGAGATGGAAGACTCTGATCCGTTCCTTCCCTGTTGTGGCCCCGATGGAAACCATTCTTTTGAAGCTGCTCCCTCCCACTTGCTGGGGTCCCAATAATGATCTGCACCATCTAGCAGCTGCTATTTCTGTCCCCGTAGCCAGCAGGTCACGTTGGGTGGGGATGATGGCAGTTCTTAGCCAAGCCACTTGGAGGGTGCTGAATGGGGAAAGGCATCCTAACCCTGTGCTTCTCACCAAACTAGGATTTTCCTCTTATACATGCAGTGTGGATCTGAATCACTTTGCAACCCTAAGGGGGAGGAGGGAAGCAATTTGGGCCATAGCTGGACAGGGCAATATCCCAGGGATCACCCCCCGGATCGTCCCTGTGCATTCACATGACGCACAGGGCATCCCAGGAGCAGGAAGCAATGATCCCTCCATTTCCCCGGGATTTTGCCCTACCTTTCTAGCCCAATTTTTTCCGCAGTCTCAGACTGATCCCGAAACCGTGGAACGTGTGGCTGGGCATCGCGGGTTGTCCTGGCTCCTCACGAGTAACTGTAAGGAGCTGGGCACGGGGTACAGAGCTCCTCAGGAGCTCTGTGCCCATCGGGGTGGGGGAGGGGGAGGTTTTTTTCAAAAAAATATGTTTTTTGCACAAGCGCTCGTGCGCTTCTTCTCGTTTAAAAATTCAAAATGGCGGTCGCAATGTCACGTGCCGCGTGTAGACCAGGGCGATGATCTGACAATCATAAAATCATGAGATTGTCGCCATACAACCCCCTCATCTAGCCATGGCCTTGGTTGTCGCCCCCCCTCCTTCCCGAAACCTGTTGTGTGTGCGCATGCAGGTGGGGGAAGGGGGATGGCATTTCGTTCCGGAGAGGGTCCCCAATCGCCACCTCTTTTCCTTGTCCCATACAACTGAATGGAGCAAACTGAAAGCTCTGCCGTTGGGAAAACTGTTGGTGGCAGATACATATAGTTTGAAACCTGGAGCTTCAGTATTGCTTATCTATCATCATGGCAAGTAGCCATGATGTCATTTTCCATTCACTGTTAAAAATACAGAGGCTCTCTTTTCTTCTTCAGCTCAGGTGTGCTCCTGCTTTCTAAGCTAAGTGGAATGTATGTATGTTAGGGTAAAACGTAAGGTTAGGATCTACTGATAGATCTTTGATTGATTTTCAATAGATTGGCAAGAGGCTTAGATTCAAAAGTTTTTAACAAATTGCTACAATTAAAAGGCTTCCTTTCCACGCCCCTCTGTGCGATTATATGCATGTTTACTTAGAATTAAGTCCCACTAGTTTCAGTGGGGGGGGGGGTTGCTCCCAGGTAAGTGTGTATAGAATGGCAATGTCAAATTAGGCTACTGAAATGGAGAAGTTCGAAAGAAAACCAGGAGGGGATTTTTGAGTGATAAGATTGTGAGTTCTGTCTTGGGCTGAGCATGTGCTCACAGGCATCTTGTTCCTTAATGCTCTGAGTATGATCTGGTTTGATTTTTTTTGTAAATCCTGGGTAGTTTTGAGTGAGCATGCTGGCTCCCAGCCTTCAGATCTTTCCCAAGCGCTCAAGGATGCTCTGTCCCTGGGTTGTTTAGCTTGATATCTGAATGCAGAAGTCTGGGTTGTTGAGGGAGAAACAACCCAGATATGTAACACATGGGCTGAGTTCGGACGACACACTAATCAACGGTTGTTTCCCATTCTGTTCCTATCCCCCCCCCCAGTTGATTAGCATGTTGTCTGAACTCAGCCATGGTTTGTTCTTGGGTTACAACTCTGGGTTTTCTGCCAATAACCCAGAAGTCTGAATTTGAACACCTTTTTAACCCAGGGATTGGTCATCCCTGGATTGTTTAACTACACCCAGCTGCAGTGGGAGTAATTAGATAGCAAGTATCAGCATGCTCAGTCATTCTTGCTTCTCTCACAGCAACCCGGTTTTTTAAAACCCTGGGTTGTTGTGACATCTGGCCTGGGTCACTATCTGCATGCATCCTGGTCTGGGTCAATGGCTGCACTATTTTGCACCTGTTTTGGGCTGGTGAGTCTCAGGATGCTACTAAAAACAGTTGATCCTGCAAGTCTGAGGTCTGCCCAGCTTTACAGCAAGAAATCTGTTGCATTCCCTACATACAGGCATAGTCTGTGTGTATATCTTGCTGCCTTCTGCTGGGAACATGAAAATCTGGGGAATGTGTAGACTAATCTGTTATAGTGTGTATGCATGGAGGACCTGGCTCAGTGGCCCAAACCCACCACCACCTCCAAATCCCACTAGGCATACCTGAAGTAGCTCCTTGGATCCTGGCCAGTGTCTCCTTTGGGTTAAGAGAACAGAAGTGAGATTCATCCGCCCCAACAAATAACACAAACAGCACAGCTGTTCTATCTTAGCTAAAGTTGAGGAGGCTCTCACATACGGTTGTTTTTCTCATGGGTTGGGATTTGGAAACCGCCAGCCCTTAAAGACAATAAAACCTGGCTGAAAATGGTCAGCTATTACTGAGGTTTCCAAGATATGTTCCGTTATTAGTTAGAGAATGCATAAAAAACATACCAGAGCTCTTTACAGCATTCCTCAATATGGAAAAATCCTTCATCTCTCTAAAGATTGCGTTGAAACAACTGTTGGGAGAAGGCCCATTAAATTAGAAAGGCTAAAATCTTGTGACTCTAGAATGGAAATCCCCTTGGCATCATGTTCTCTCTGTGGGATGAGGAAAACACTCAGCCATCTGGAATCCACGCCTGAAACAAACAACTTGATCCACCTTTACCACAGTATTCCTATACAGAGCCACGAATAGAAGACTGTTCCACAGAAATTATGGCGCATGTGATACAAAATATTCTGTGAGTCAAGCGAGCAAATGGAGCGGTGCAGTTTAAGTGCTGAACACATTCAGTTAACATCACTCCATTCTCACACCTGTCACTTATTACCCAGGCAGTCTGCGAAGCTGCAAATGGAACACTCCATCTAAAGTCAGACTAACGTTATTAGCAAGTATTAGTATAATAAGAAAGGCACAAGCAGAAGCTAACAGCTCTTCAGACACATTCAGAATAATTGTTTAATTATTGAGTAGCACTCCTCATGCTACTTTTGTGAACCGTCCAGAGTGCTTCGGCTATTGGGCGGTATAGAAATGCAATCAATCAATCAATCAATCAATCAATGAATAAATAAATAACATAAGAAGAGCCACACTGGATTAGGCCAAGGATCCATCTAGTTCAGTACTTTGTTCACACAGTGGCCAAGCAGCTAACCATGGTAAACCACAAGCAGGACATGACTGCAGCTGCCCCCTCTATACTACCAGCCTGAGAGCTTTTCAGATATGAAAATGGGTATTTTGGGGTTGTGGAGGTGTCCTTAGCGGAGTTCCATTTACCTGCACAATTAAATCCATGAGGGTATAGAGCTCAACATTTTCAACAGTAGCATTGAATTTATGGAATTCCATCTCAGGGAGGTCCATTCAAGCTCATTTGTTTCTCCGAAATTACCGGCTTCCTAAAAGGGATGCCTTTCAATAAGTCACTGATCTGAATGTGTCTCCTGATTGGAAGGAGTAGGAAGTCACACAGGAATGCAATGGAACACCTCATCTGAGAAATGGTAATTCTGTTCTCTTTGAGGGAAGGAGGCCAGCAGCAATGGAGAAGGCCCTGCCTTCTCCAGAACTCAACAAAGTAGAAAGTCTCACAAGGCTAGAGGGGAAGGCCCTGCCTCCTCCAACAGCTTGGAGGCAACCTCCTTGCAAGTATTTCTAATGGCGTAACACCTCTTGTAGTGTCCCCAGTGATGCTTTCCAACCATGGCCCAGTTCAATCTCCTTATGTTGTATAAGGTTCCAGTACCTCCAGTCTCCAGAGTCTGGGGAGAGAAATACCTAACCTGATAGAAGTATTCCCTGAGGGAGTAGGGCTGGCTTTAGGGTGAGCCTAGCCAGCTTCCTTCATACAAGAGAGAACAGAAATTCACAGGTGAATACAGAATTCAGAGTGGGAATGTGTAAAAGCAGTGCATCCCAGGGTGGACCAGCTGACCTCCGAAGCCAGGCCCTCTCCCTAAGGCTTCTCTGTACGACACACCTGTTGAAGGCATCCTCAGAGGATGCAAAGATCTTGTACTGAGGACCAGGCTGCAGCCCTGTATCTCTTATCCAGGGGAGTCCTTTCTCAGCAGCCATCCCTCTAAGTGAACTATCATCCCCTCTGGGATTACAAGTTGCTAGAGAAGTAAGCAAGAGCGATGCATTCCCTTAGCCAGTGGGATATGGATGAGATCTTCTTGCTCATAGAAGAAGGCTTGAAGGAAACGAAGAGGGTGCGTTTCAAAGCCCTATGAAGAGAGACTGAAAGAACTGGGCATGTTTAGCCTAGAGAAGAGAAGATTGAGGGGAGACATGATAGCACTCATCTAATACTTAAAAGGTTGTCACACAGAGGAGGACCAGAATCTCTTCTCGATCCGCCCAGAGTGCAGGACATGGAATAACAGGTTCAAGTTAAAGGAAGCCAGATTCCAGCTGGACATCAGGAAAAACGTCCTGTTAGAGCAGTACGACAATGGAATCAGTTACCTAGGGAGGTTGTGGGCTCTCCCGCACTAGAGGCCTTCAAGAGACAGCTGGACAACCATCTGCCAGGGATGCTTTAGGGTGGATTCCTGAGCAGGGGGTTGGACTCGATGGCCTTGTAGGCCCCTTTCAGCATCTTCAATTCTGTGATTCTATGATGCTGCCTGTGCAGCCTAGTCCAGTCTAGGCAGGACTTTCTTCCTCCCACTATTGTGTCCCACATGCAAGAGGGGGGCACATCTATAGAGGGGGGGCTTACTCTATGCACAAAGGCTCCTCTCATGAGGTAGAACCTGGACCACAAGTTCTAAACCTCCCCACGATGTAACTGTTAAAGCACATGAGGGAGAACTCAACAAGGAGACTGCCTCCCAGTCCCAGAAGCATGGCTTTCCCCAATCGAGCCAGCCTCCTTCCCTTGAAAGGAGAACAGGCAAAATTCTTCTGTGCATCTGTCCATCAACAGCAATTGGATTAATCATCACACCCAAGGGAGCAGAATTGCTCGCCTCCAGCTTAGCAGCAGAGCATGTGCTTTGCCTGCAAAAGGTCCCAGGTTCAATTCCGACAGCTCCAGGAAGAACAGTCTGAAATCTCGGAAAGCCGCTCTCTGTTAGTGTAGTGGACTAACTCGGTATAAGGAAGCTTCCCATATCCCTGTTATCTGAGGCGGTGCTCCTATTCATGTACTGGAGAAGTGGCTGCAAGAAGCAGGCACTCCACCTGGCCACAGGGGAGGAATCATATTAAAGAGGTATTGGTGAAGAGTTACCTGGAAGGTGGAGAGGAACAGGAATGGCATGAGGTTTACCTCATGTAAGAAGCAAAGAGCAAGCTGGACTTCTGATACGACGTTGGGAGAGTGGGACTTCCTCTTTCACACACTTCATAAATCATTTCAGGGGCAGGGAGAAATTTGCTTTGCCGACAAGAATGCAAATTGGAAAATGTTTACATGCAAGGAAGTGAGGTGGGGCTTTGTATATTGTGCTGGAGATGGCAGGGCAGTGGGGAGAGATTTCCAGGACTGTATCTGGTCTTGCTGAATGTAAGCTCTGTGGGTGGATTCTTTGGGCTCATGGGAACTTTCAATGATTTAAGTAAATCCTTACAGCTAATCTTTGTGCCTCAGCCAAATTTGAACATTCTTGCTTTAAGAGGGTTCTCCTACCTAGTGATCTTCAGATGTGATGGACTACAACACCCATCACACTCAGCCATTCGCCATGCTGGGTGGGACATGCAATCCACCATGTTGGGGAAGGTGGGTTTAGATATGAACATCCACAATGTTAAAGAACTACAGATCTATTGCAGGCTGATGAATCGAGAATGTTGCCAAAATCTTGGAATATATTTTCTCACACACACACACTGCTTTTAGGCACTTTTTTATTGTCAAAAAAAAAAGTTGTCTTTTTATATATAAACCATTTCAATCTCTTTCAACAATGATACAGCTGCTTGCTCGATCATTTGCATAGGATATATTACCATACAAAAATAAGGGGAGGGAGAGAAAAAGAGGGGCTGGGGAGGGGGGGTAAAGCAGCAAAACAGCAACCAGTATATGCTTGAGTTTTTCCATGATTAAACATTTGAAGCCTTACAAAAAAAATATGTACATCTTTTTCCATCATCTATTTACAATTAAAAGCAACACTTTAAAAAAAAAGCTATAACAAACAACTTTAATTTATCAAGTTTATGGAAAATTGTGTTCTAAAAAATTTCTACCATATACCACAAAAATAAATAAAAGACACGAACAATAGTCTGAACAAAGTTTTGCTTTGCGACTTTTTTTTTTTTTTGGCATGTCAGTTAGTTACTTTAATTTCTACCCTTTGGTTGACAGCATATTACAGCTCATTGGCTGTGATACAGAGAATCCCTGTAAGCACATGCAAGGACATTTGAGCACACACCGGGGCTTCTTGACTTGTGCCAATGGCAACTCTGTATGCAGCATTAGAAACAAGTTTGTCCAGTCAATCCCTCACACCCCACTCCAGAAACAAAAAAGCTTGTTCAATCCTCACACCTGCTTCCACCATCCCTGGGTCTGTACCGAAGGTGAGACCCATGAAAGTAGCATTAGATCCCAAGGTGCAGTTCTGATCTTACCCTAGGTACAATCCTGGGAGACGTAAGACTGCAATCCGAAACACACACCTGGAAGTAAACCCATTGAACTCAATGGGAGTTGCTTTTGAGCAGAACTGTAAAGAATTGCATGGGAAGTAACAAAATGAACAAGCTAAATGTTTTGTTTTCTGAACCAGAGTGTCTAAAGCATTTTGTTAGTTAGGAAGCGGGGAGGATTCTGAAACTCTGCAAAGTAAGCAAAGCTCGCCACGCCAGTCAACCCCCAGGATTAGAACTTTATGTGTGCGTGAATTGCTTGCTTATGGTGCAAATCATTTGACCATAAGTGTGCAACTGGAACCTCTCATTTTATACCCTTCATCCATTACTTTAAGTCAAACATTATGGGGGCAAACTCCTAGTTGGCAACAAAGAGACTGGAATTCCCATATTGCTACTCATAGTTTTCTAACTGTTTTCTAAAGAATCCTGGAAATCTATCTGGGGCTCATCAATGATAAGACTAATCATGCACACCCAAGTTTCCCTGGAAGGCAATCTATCTATCATTACTTATCCTCCCCTGTAGGAAGTGTTGGCTGTGCTTCAGAATGCTTGGAGTTCACATGTACAACAATACAAATGGAGTGTGGCCTAGGCAACACTCCATTTGAATTGGCTTTGACCCCCTAAAGCATGCTTCAGAATCCTTTGCAATGTAGCAAGGTTCTGTGAGAGAAGAGCAGCGCTTTTTCAGCAGAAGAGTCAATGTGGAAACTATTCCCTGAAAGCAGGAAGTTTGAAAACCACAACTCTACTCTTTCGACTGTATTTTGACCCTCTGCAAGACTACGATTTCTTCAAACCAGGCTCAGTGAAGGTCTTTGTTACCCTTGCCATGACTAGAGTTCTGTCATGCATGAGTTCCAAAGCCAGGAGTGCTCACAGAGCTGTATCTGCACAGCACACATGTGTACCCACAAGTATACATAGCACATCTTAGTGGTGATCCTCAAACAGGTGGCAACTAGAGAAGCGATTGAATTGTATAAAGAGGATCTGATGGGTTCAGAGAGTGTGCCTTCAACGAAAATAATCCAACACATTCTCCTGGTTTAAGGAAGTGCTCTTTCAGAGTACTGGGCCATAGCTAGACCTAAGGTTTATTCCTGGATTGTCCAGGGGTCAAACCTGTTCATCTAGGTGACACACAGGGGATCCAGTGCTCAGGCAGGGGCGAACCCTGGATGATCCCAGGATAAACCTTAGGTCTAGCTGTGGCCCTGGTTGCCCCAAAGGGTGTTGTGTTGCCTAAAATATCCATTGGCAGTATACATTGGCCAAACAGAAGAGTGCTGGAAATAAATTTGACATAAAAAAAGAGAAATATAGAAGGCATAAAACACCCATGAGTGAGTGGTTTGGCCACCCTGGACATCCCAGAAGATGGTGTCTTCAGAGGGTCCATACTCAAGAAAATAAATTCTGCTGTATATAGAGAATTAGGCAATAAAGCAAGATCTTATACATGATTTGGCTGTGGAAACTGCAGCCTAAATCAGGGCAGGGCAATTTTGGAAAGGTGGGGTGTCTGAAGCACACCGAAGGCATCTGAAGCACTCAGCTATAGAGCACTTAACAAGCGCTCTATAGAGCCCTTTTTGGTGCTCTATAGTGACCTGGATGACTTTGGTAAAAAATTGAGAAACATTTTCCAGGGGCGGGGGTCAGTGGGCTGTGAGGCTAAATAATGATCACGGGTACAACCCACCCTTGTTTTTTTGGTCTTGCTGATTTCAATGTAGGTTGCAATCCTATCTGGGCCTGTGGAGACTGTCAAGTAAATATTCATATACACTATTAAGCACATACATACATAGGATTGTGCAGGGAGTTAACCATTTATTATGTACTGCTTGCTCCCCCAAGAACAAGGACTACCAAAAGTAAACATCACATTAACTGCCTTGTATGGCCTGCTTTCAACTTTTTGAATTTCTGCCTCTAAAGTTGACTGTAACCTATGAAATCTTAGGCTGTGTTAAAATTAGTCTGAAAGGGTACTTTTTGATTTATATTTTAAATAAACAGAACACTGAGATACCATTTTGAAACAGGAGAATGTGTATCACTATTACCCTTGAAGGCAAGCCGTCATAACACAGTAGGCATTTCTATTTGATTCGTGCATTCAAATTTTGGCACTAATTTGTGGTTCACCTCTTTTTGCCTCTTTTGCCGTTTTTGGTGCTGCACTCTTCTCAGTTTTAGCCTGTCCTCGCAAGGTACTATGTGGAGCCTCAAGCATGGATTTTCTTCTGCTCTTCAGATGGTTTGAGATATACATAGGCAGCAGCATTCAAAACAATAGTGTTTCCCCACTAGCTTCAGTAGAAATAAACGGAGGTCCAAGTGTGCAAGTTTGATGAGATTGACAAGAATTTAAGTATGTGCAGAAATCGGCCAATTGGACTCTTGGCCCATCAGCTAAATTCTACCAGCAAAGAACCTTCCCTCTTGGTGTTATAACTCATTTGCACAGCATTTTTTTATATAAAAAAAGTTTACAATTTTCTTTCTTTCTTTTTAAATTACAGTATCCTTTAGCTTTGGAAATCTACACAGACTCCAAGATCTAACTATACATATTACATAGATAAATACACAGAAGGTTTTGACATACATAGCACTAGCTGGGCAGGGAATCACACATGCAAAGCATGTGCTGCACATTTGATTCCCTAACCTGACTCAGCAACCAGGACTGCACATATACACCAAATAAGCTACAATTCACACCAAAGGCCATTTCTCTTCCATTCCCCAAACAGCTGGTCAGTGCAAGTGGAGCTTATTTGCAAGGACAGGGCACACAGCCCTGGTTGCCGCACAGCTGAATCAGGGGCAAAATCCACCCAGAATTAGATTCTGTTGGTGTTGAACCAGCTTAGTGTTTTGATATTCTAAAATCACATTCTAAATCCTTCTTTTTAAAGCAATATTAAGTTTAGCTTATAGTAAGAGGTTTAACATTATGTATTATAGCCACCCTTGTTATTTAAGCTTCTGACAGTTGCTTAACAGTTCATATTTTGCAAATATTTTGTCCTTTTAAACATTTAGAGACAGAAAAAAAAACCTTGATCCTGTTTGGAAAACTCAGTGCATCATATCTGTTTGAACAAGAACAAAGTGTCTGAATGGCTAGCTCATTAAATGAAACTAAGGCGGTACCATTTTGAGAGGTATTTCAGAATGACTGAATAATAGATGTGCCATATTAAACTGTCAAAAGTAAGATGCCCGCTACTTTTCCCAGCTGATTTCTAGAAAATTCTTCTGTAATAAAACATTAAAAGCTGATTTGCATATTTACAAAATCTTTGTCGTAGCAAACATGCAACATACAGAACATTTTGTTCTATGGCTATTTATTAATTTGCCTATATATATTTTTTCATCTCCAGAGGTGGGGAAAACATTTTATAAAAAATATAACACATGTATTAAAACATCCAGTAATATTCTGACAGAAAATAAATTGTGGCTTGTCCTCTAAATTAATTTAGCTGTAAATTCAAATGTAATTAGATCTCCTAAACACTTCTTGCCAGACGAAGAGTGTTTTGGTCAGGACCGTAAAAATATAGATACCAGAGCTGCTTTTGAGACGTAATACTTAAATTTAGGGACTTGCTTCCCACGTTGTATTTTGCAGGCATGAGCTAGGACATATCCTTACAATGAATTTGCATCAGCTTTATATCAATTAAGTGCCAATGTTCTTGTGGTTTAGTCTGTCAGAGATCCTTATCGCAAAGCGACAGTACTCAGAGTTCCCTGGGGAAAGCGAATGAGCTACATCTGTGGTATAGCTGTGTCCACAGTCACTTGAGTGTTCACAGACAAGAAGTAACTTGTCAGAATGTATTGTATGATACACATATTGGCCATCTTCACAAGTCACTTAAAGCCACAAATTATGGCTTAAGAAACGAAGAATATGCTAGCAGACAGAGACCACTCACTCAACCCTCTCTTCACAGAAGTGTGTAAACCAAACCAAGAAAGGAAGAGCTTCATGTGATGTTGGAACCAGTGTTTATGATTTATTGTGTCCAGACATGTTAGAATTCGTGAGCTAACAAGAGAGCCTGGGTTAAAACAGGTTTACAATAATGGCTTGTTTGGGTACAACAAACCATAATTCCTGGTTTGGACATCACAAAAACTTCTCCCTTTACTGATTGATTGCCTGTATCAGCATGCTGCTTGTTTGCATGCTGTTTTATTAAATCATAATTCATGGTCTAAACTTTAAACTGACGTGCAAATGTAGCCGTTAACTGCCAAATCCTGGTTTCTGGACACCTATGGATGGCCCTCAAGTTTGGAAAATTGCTTCATGGGTATGCATTGCAGCTAGAAACACTAAGAACAAATTCGGACAAGGTGTTTTTGCATGTGCATATGTGGAACGGCTCAACTTAGATCTGCAAAATATATATCATGGTAGGCAGCCCCGAGATGAAACCTGTGAGGGATTAAAAGTCACATACATGAAGAATAAGTCACATGGCCTTAAAATGATAAATCAATCCAAGTATTGCAACACAGTGTCTTCCCTGTTTCCTCATAAATATACAAAATATACATTTCCAGTTTCTTTTACAATTTATTCCTGTTTTAAAATGGAGAAGAGTTCATACACAGTCAAATACTTAGCTAATTCTAACTGAATGTATATACTTGAGTCACTTGAAAGTTGCATAGATACCAACAGCCCCACGGACAAGTTCAGCCTAGTTCTGATGCCGCTTCATGTGCAGAGCCAAGTGGTCAGACCGAGAGAAGCTGCGACTGCATACAACGCACTGGAAAGGTTTGGACCCGGTGTGTTTCCTGAAGTGGCGGGTCAACTCATCAGAGCGAGCGAATCTCCAGTCACATGCTTCCCATGTGCATTTGTATGGCTTCTCTCCTAGAAACATAAAAAAGGGCACAAAAATAGTGAGTCAGTCACACCCATCCAAATACCAAAGACAAGATTCCACTCTGTTTAATGAGACATAAAAAGCTCCCTGTACGTCGCAAGCTAGCACACCAGGAACAAGATTTCATTAAGTCTTCCACCTTTATGTAGTACTTTGCCAGATGCAGGGAACTTGTTACATGGCAGAACGTTTGAGAATGCGACACCCCAGTTGCATTGTGATGTGGGGCAATCTACAGTTCTACCACCTTTACCATTTTTGTTGTACTGGTCGAATGTTGTATTTATAGACTTTTGTGAGCTACCTTGAGAGCCTTTTGGTTGAAAGGAAGCACAGAAATAAACACCCCATTTTGCATAATGTGTAGAATCGTTCACAGTGCCTCCTGTGTTACGTTTGCAGCATGTTAGTTACTGTAGCAATCCTTCTTACTATACCTCTTGGGTAATACCAGAAGCCACAAGCCATATGGGGTTGAGGAGCAGATACTGTGGAGGGTCCTTCAACATGGCCTGGACCTTCCAACATTATCCCAAGCGGCAAGAGAAGAAGCCAGGAGCTCCCACACCACTAAAAAGGTCTTTAGGAGTTTCCTCAAGTTTTCCAACTTTTTTTTTTTTAAAAAAAAAAAAACAAGCTGCAATTATGGCCATATTTACTTGCGGTTGTTACACAAAAGAACACAAGAACCACTCTGGTGGATCAAAACAAATGAAAGGCCCATCAGATGCCTCTGAGGAAACTTCAAATCTGGGCCACCCCTTTCAATCGTCAACTGTCATTTTGAAACATAATATCAAGACATCTAGAGGTATCCCAGATGTGCGCTTGTAGAGTTGCCATTTTTTTAAAAAAAAAAATACCATCCTTGACTGTCGAAGGCAAGACAGAAGGAACACTGGCGATTCAGTGACAAAGCCTAGCAGAATTCAATTCCAGTACTGATTACCAGATATAATATGGTTTTGCCTATATTATTTTACACTCACGACTGCCACAAATATGTACGTACACATATGCCAGTTCTATAATCTTATTTCCTAAATGTCCAGGGGGTGGACAAAGGGACCAAACAAAATGTATTGCCTCACACTTTGTATAGTAACCATAACGTCCATGCAAATGACGGTGCCAAAGTAGTGAAGTATAGAGAGGTGATCTGAAGGAACTGGGTTTAAATCCCATTTTATGGGTTCAAGGAAGGGTGAACTACACATTACCCCAGCAATCACAGGCTCAGCCTCCACAATGTATAACAAGTATAGCACTTTTATAGTGTTGCCTCAAAGACAAAAAAAAAATTGTAAAAAGAAAGAAAAAATCTTGCTTCCCAATTCTGGTTTTGTACACAAAACACTGGGGGTGTCCATCATACAATGTTGGCTGAAATTTGCTTTGACATTAGTGACATCATTCCAACAGGAATGTGTTTTATTGCAAAACTCAGAACATTTCAACAAAGGTTGGGGAGATAAAGGCAGGATGCAAGCGTGATACTGTGGTGGGAGGGGACAGAGTTAGGGTCACACTAAAAAAAAAATCAATAGAAAAATACAGAAGTACATCTGCCAGGATGGAGGATATCAACACAAAAGGCCACAATCCAACTAAAATCTGTACTGACTAAATGCCATTGAAACAAGTTAAGTCGCAGCTAACTTTAAGCGCCATTTGTAGCAATGGGACTTAGCTGTAACTGAACTTGTTTCATTGGTGTTTAATTACAATTAATTTTAGCTAGATTGTGGTCATTGTGTTTACATCCTCTGTTCTGGTAGGTGAACATCTGTTGAATATTTCTAGAAAGAAAGGGAGCCAAGAACTGGATCACAAGTAGCAGAGCTTATGTAATTAGAAGCGAAGGGAAAGACCACAGAACTACATTGGCATATAAGCCACACTTTTCATTACTCAAAGGCCTTTGTTTGGCCTAGGACTTTTAAACCACTACTCCCCCACCCACCCCTCATGAGTTCTAGCAACTTCTCTTGGCATGTTCTTACAATGACATTTTTTGTACACATCTTTTAAAGTTTATGATTCACTAACAGACTAAAATCTGGCCAGTATCACCAATATATATAGTATGATCAACAAGAATTATGCTCCAAATGTCTCAGTTTGGTGGAATACAGTTAGCAGCATAACTAGCCAGCTATTCTGAGGTGACAAGTACCTGCAATTCCCAGTGACTTCAACTGGCACGTACGATACTTAACACCTCTGAAATTTTGACCACAGATTTATGTAAGTGCCCAATATAGATTTAATTGCACAGCTTTACACAGTCAGTTTGGTACATGTTGTCACAGATAGCTAAATATATGGTCATTTAATTTAGTACCCTAAGTGGGATATTTTTAAGCATACCTATAAAACTCATAACTGTTTGCTGAAATGATGAGAGGAGTATTCATAGAAAGTTGGGCCAGGGAAAAGGTTTTTTTCCCCTCTTAAGTGCAAAGGAGTCTGTTCAGGAAGATCTGAGAAAGTTTTACTTATGTGGTCAAACTTCATTCATATATAGATATAACTTAGGACCATTTCTACAGCTTATATTTTACATTATACTAAAATCCACACACACACACACACAACCCTGAATCCCTAACCAGTTACGATTGTCAAAAGCTTTTCTTTTTTCTTTTGTTATTTGACTATCATCTTAGACCTAGTTCTACACAAACAGCATGAGATGCTAAATCTCTTTCTAGGCTGTACCTCTGCAGACTGCTGGTGGGAGGCTCACACGTTTGTTTGATCCACGTAGAAAACTAACACGTTAAGGAGAGTGAGAAACGGCAAGGCTAGAACCTAACATACTAACTGTCCAAGTATAGGGAACATGTTTAATGGAAGAGCATGCCGTCACGCAAGGCCCCTACATGCAGTCCAAAGTGGTACCTTCCAGAAACAGACCCACCTCTTCATTTATTGTTTGTGAGGAGTAGGCCTCATCAGCCAAGGAGAAAAGGAGCTTTCCCAAAGTATTCTACTTTCACTGTAGACCCATTCTTTATCCTCATGGCCAACTACTCCAAAACACATTTCCTCTGCTCGCACCGCCTCACCACATCCCCAGGTAATCTGCAGCAAGCATTAATGTACGCAGAAGCCATCTGTATCACACTAAATCATTCACCTCTATCAGCCTTATCCAACCTGGTACCCTACAGGTGTGTTGGACTGGAACTACCATAACAACGGCCATGCTGGTTGGGAATGATGGAAGTTGCAGTTTTATACAGCAGGTTGGAGAAGTACAATAGGAAAGCAACCTTTCAAAGGTATACTTTGGAGGTGGTAGGCATGGTTTATTACAGAATACTATCAACAAGAGAGACAGGTCCCCCAGGGAAAATCAGTGGAAAGTGGATTGAGACGAATATGCACAACCCAGTTGCATATTCGCAGCCCAGTCCTATGTGCATTTTCTCAAAAGTAAATTCCACTATGTTTAATGGGACTTCATTCTACATAACCGTGGCTTCCTTTGGTTGAGAAGCAAGACCAAGGGATAAAAAACAAAAGACTTTACAGAAGAGGTGGGCTTCAAAGAGGGATTGATAATGTCATGCAAAGGGAATGCCATCACCCTGAATGCCTCTATCCTGGACAACTCAATGAAGTTCTTGTGTTCTTCTATAGGGAGGGGGGCTGCTCCTGCTGGTTTCCTAGAACTTTGGGATGCTCAACACGGATGTTCCCACCTGTGGAACCAGCTGCACCAGGTATTTTAAAATGGAAATGCTATTCGACAGCACAAGAAGCATTTTCTTCTTTTTTATAATAAAGCATGAATAGCAAATATCTAATTCAGACAGTTACACACTTAAAACAAAGGCAACATATTGCCATCTCTATATGACATTGCACAAAAAACTGACCCCTGGAGAAAGATCGCTGATTAAGCTTCTATGGCTTGCAGAATATTTAAATTACACCTCAAGCCACTGATGCTGTACAGGTTCTTCCGGGCACAGCAAAGAGTCCTTCTGCATGTTTTATACTGGCGCACTGCCTCCCAAAATTTCCAACAGGCACTCCCATCCAAATGCAGCATTGATTCCTTGTGGTCAGACTCTGTGAAGCAAGGCCAGAGGAGTGACTTATGAAGAGACACTGCAGGAAGCCATGGTAGGCTCAGAGATTAGTTTTAAGTCTCACAGAAAACCAGCGGTTCTCTAGAGCGAGGGTGGGCAAGCTGCGATCCTCCAGATGTTTTGGCCTATAACTCCTGTCATGCCTCACCATTGGCTCTCCTGGCTTGGGCGGATACAGTTTTCCTGTACTCTTTTGCAATGCCATGCAATTTCTGGAACAACCATGAATACTACAGGCAACAGTGTACTGACTGCTTTCTGACCCAAAACAGTAAAATCCATTGAGAAATCAATCTGAGTGGTTGGTAAATGGTTTGTATGTTAAGTGAGTCACTAAGATTGCAATTCTATACCTGCCAACTCAGAAGTAAGTCCCATTGTGTTCACTGGGACTTATTCCAAAGTGACTGTGTGCAGGATTGCAGCCCAAACAAAATAAAACTAAGAACTTGCCTCTCCTCCTTACCATGGTGAATACCAGCCAAAAATATATTATAGAAAATCTTTTCTTGCAGGAAAGTTAATAGTCACAGGAATGGCATTTTCTCCAGTTTTCATGCCCACCCCACCCCCCACTTTTCCAACAATTTTTTTTAAAAAAAATATTTTGGTGAAGGAAAAAAATATGTTCGATATGTTTTTGCTACCTAAGACTCCTGTGGCATACCAGTGGAGGGTTTTTAAATAATGGAATTAATGAGACAAAACCTGAAACATTATAATTTTAAAAAGGGGGTTGGAAGGGTCATATTTTTAAAATATTCGGCTATATTCTGCCGTATAAGGGAGTCATCTCTCTCATTCATTCCCTTCTTCCTATGCCCACAGAAACTCCTTCCTACTGGTCAAAGTACATTTGCTACAGGGTGGGGGGAGCCGATTTTTATTTTGCACATGCACACAGGTTTAATCCTTCACAGCTATAATTTTAGTGATAACCGCTCCCCACACCTACCCCAAACACAGGGCTTAGGGAAAAACCCATTGCCATCATGTAGCTGTTCTGGGGGGTTGAGAAAGTACTGTTGGTAAAATTGCTGCTGGGGAAGTCAAGATTAAATCTCTACATCCCACATGGAAAGCCCAGTAAGAGTGGTGTCTTTAAAGGTGTCTTTAAAGAAACGTGTAATTTGATCCTTGATATTTGGAGATTCTTGGAAGGAGCTACAGACTGAAATGTTAAGAGAAACCACCACTATATGGAACAAATTCATGGATATATAGAAGCTCATAAGGAGCAGCATGACTACAGAATTATAAAATTGAAGGCCTTGAATAAAGGATTCAGCCACACACAAAATTGGGAATGCTTCTTTAGATATCAAGGCCCACTGGCCCTGTTACCTTAAACCATGACGGTTAAGGCTTTTAGGTCAACATGGTTTAAAGTGTCTTCTGAACAGGGCCACTATCAGGACAGGCCAAAAACATTTTGCTATATGAGGCAGAGCTGCAAATGGCGCCCACTTCCCCAAGTCATGCTGCAATCTCAAAAGCTGACATTGAGGCAGAAAAATCCAATAAGCACTTCTCCTACTTCCTGACAGTGAAAGATATAATGATAATAAAGTAAATAATTAGCAATGTGTTGCTCTTTCATAGGATGACCATATGAAAAGGAGGACAGGGCTCCTGTATCTTTAACAGTTGCATAGAAAAGGGAATTTCAGCAGGTGTCATTTGTATATATGGAGAACCTGGTGAAATTCCCTCCTCATCACAGCAGTTAAAACTGCAGGTGACCTGCCCTCTTTTAAATCTGGTCACAGTACAGCTGCAGTATAACTCCTGCAGCTTTAACTGTTGTGATGAAGAGGAAATTTCACCAGGTGTGACATGCATACAAATGACACCTGCTGAAATTCCCTTTTCTATGCAACTGTTAAAGATACGGGAGCCCTATCCTCCTTTTCATATGGTCACCCTATCTTTCATGATACCTAAATCAAGCTGCTTGAGACAGCCGCCTCATTCTGCCATAGTCTGGAAATGGCACCAAAAAATGGATTGAAGTCTGCTTACTCCTTCATTAAGAGCAACATGTAAGATATACAGACTGATGAGTTCTTTGTTTTTAACCTTCATTAACAAGATTATGTTTGCACTGGAATGCAATAGGAAATTAAGCAGAACTGAGTTTGCAGACAGGAGAAGGCCAATTCCACAATGACCTCCAACGTACAAACGGAAGCAGTGGTCACCACATTTTAGAAAAGTATACATTCTACATTCATGGAAGTATTGTGGCCACAAAACATGTATTCCTTTGGATAACCAGGGTTGGTTCTTGCTGAGGGGGTTCTTAAAAGGGCTGAGAAGACCATGATGAATATTAAAGGAAGCAGAAATAAAGAAGGTTGAGATAAAGAAATGAAGAGCATTCTTTGGTATGATCTCTCACACACATTTCCATGTATTTCTCTGTCATTTAGTTTAGGGAAACATTTGGCCCAAGTTCCAACTCAAGAACTGTTTCAAGTTATTTTAAAACTTATTCCAGTTCTTCGTTATGCTGAGCTTTAAGGAGCAGAGGAATCCGAGGTTAACAAGATTTATTTGCTTAAAAAGCAAAGAGACAGTGAACCCTTTATTCACTACTTCTACAAGCTACACAGCAACACAAGAGTCGCTTAGCTTAATGACTGTACAAAATACAGAAGCAGCAAAGTTTCTGAAAAATAGTTGATTCTCCTCCAGAAATTGAGAATGAACATGGAAAGGTCGTGAAACCCAAGAATGCCATCGGTCATCAAATGCTGGAACTCTGCTTCTGGAATATGGTCTCTTTACTAAAACAGATATTTCACTGTAGCATTAAAAAAAAAAAAACCACCAGCAAAACTCCTCCACTTCCACAGGATTTGTTAAAATGTCAACACTGCTCAACTAAAACAGCATGGAGGAAGCTGGTACCAAGTTCTAGCCAAGCAGCAACACTCCAGCCCTTTCTTCCTAAGCCAGAAATATTATACACATCACTTCTGGGAAAACAGAACTGCTTTCCTTTTAAGTTATGTTTCAACAGGACTTCCCCCCCACCCCACTACATAACTTTAATTGGATTTTTGCATCATCCTCATCCAATCTCACAGATTTCAAATATTTTGTTAGGCGTGAATCAATCATGAAATTTATTTTAAGTCCTTGAATTTTCTCATGTGCATCTCTCCTTGCAAGTGGATTTATTTATTTATTTTTCAAAACATTAAAAAAAAAGCGTTTGGAAAGCATGTGGAATTCATTTATGTAAAACTGCTGGTCGAACACCAACATTTAGTTTGGAATGACTTTAGAACAAGACCGCACCATACAAGATAAGAAAAGGAAATTTGGGAAGAAAATAATAATAATCTTCTACATCTATTTATTGAGCAACTATCAGTGCTACAGATAACACAAATCCTTCTTTTGAAGTATCCCCAAGATGAATGCTGCGGAGTAGAGCTGCACATCCCAATCTTCCATCAAGTAGTACCCAATAGTTTAGCCCATAAATACCTTCTTGGTGCCATAGTACTGCCTGTGCTCAGTTTCAGCTTCTGAACCATGCTGAGATAGACTAAAAATATGTCCCATACTTTGCGCCTTGTAAATGATACCCTAATTTCTGATAGGATGTTGTTTTTATCAACAATGGGTGTTGTCATGGGGGCAAGAATCTTACAGTTAGAAAAGGCTGATGGATATTAGTACTATCCGCTTATATCTGAACCCTATATTGTATTTTTTTGGAAAGGCATTTCTAGGAGGAATAGGGTGTGCATGGCGCATGGTTTTGAGGGGTAGGTGTATTTTTGCATTTTTTTTTGCACACATGAAAAATTGTAAGTTGGAACCCAGATACTGGAGGTGGGGGCGATCCGATGACTGGAGGTACAGGAATGCAAAACAAATATTGCAGAGAATAGAAAAAGGCTCCACCTCTGAGCACAATGCCCCCCTCCACTCTCCTCTGCTTTAAAAACATCTATCAAACCTTTGCCACACATGTTCCGTTTCCCTTTCTCCCACCCCTTTGGAATGAGGTGTGCTTTGCAGGATTACACAGTAGGTCCCATTCCATTAACCAACCAACCCCACCCCCGCGCCCCCCGGGCCATTGCATATGGCACGTTAGAGAGCAACATAAACAAGAGACAAGCCCCTCCCCAGAGGAGATTTTAATCTAAATTTAGGCAGTGGCTTGGAATGGGGGTGGGGATGAAAGAGATCGAGAGAGGCAAAGGTAACATGGAAAGAATCCAAGCTAGTGCACTGGTATGTATTTAGGTCAATCTTTCCTAAATGGGTACCCTCCAGGTCCTTTGAACTACAATTCCCATCAGACCCAGCCAGCTTGGCCAATGGTCAGCAATGATGGGAGCTGTTGGCTAAAACATCCAGAGAACACTACATTGGGGAAGACTGAATTAGGCAGTTTCTGAGAGAGGAGCCATAAAAAAAATAATCCCATTTTTTAAAAAGTAGGTGCTGCAGCATTAAAGCCCCGTCTAAACAACAAGAGGCTAGAAGTTCTCGGTTCAATCCCACCCCAGTGATACGTTCACTGCTTGGCCTTTTTGAAGCTGCTACGCTCACAACCTCAGCCCCTCTCCGCCATCACAACTGTAATATGGGGATAGTATTGGCCTGCCTTACAGGGCTGCTACAGGAATTCCTGAAGTAATATATGCCATGCATTTGAAGTGCTTCCCCCCAAAAAGTGCTATATAAACACTTAGTATAGTGTTTATATACTAAGTGTATATAACTAAGTATAGTGTTATATACTCTGCACTTTACAATCCGCCTTGCTGTTTATTTATTACATTTATATCCCACCTTTTTACCTCCAAGGAACCCAAGGTGGCGTACATAATCCTCCTCCTCTCCGTGTTATCCTCACAACAACAACCCTGTGAGGTGGGTTGGGCTGAGAGTCTGTAACTAGCCCAAAGTCACCCAGTGGGTTTCCACGGCCGAGTGGGGACTGGAACCCGGATCTCCTGACACCCAGTCCAACACCTTAGCCACCACACTGGCTATGTCATATGTATGTTGCAAAGTTTAACTTTTTGAAGCCGCACCTGACTGCATTATAATATCAAAAGCTGTGGACTCTTCTGCCTTCCAGTTTGGGTGGGACAGAACACAAACATTTGCTTGTCTTTTCTCTGCTCAGCAACAGCAAAGGTTCAGGCTCCAAGGGACTGCCAACAGACCTTGCCTGCGTCTCTGGGCCAAGATTCAACACCGTTATTCCTAGAGCACGGTTAGTACCATGTTTGTTTTTTAAACTTAAAAAAGGACATGTTTTAAAATAGATTCATAGGGTGGAGGCTTTGTTTTCTGGAGGAATGCGAAAGGAAGATTCAAGCGTTTCAAAACAAAACACATTCATGCACACAAAGCACAGTTCTACAAATAGTCCACCAAAATGATAATTTAGTTGCCTGCATGGAGAACAGGTAAAGAGGAAGTTTATTCTATTGATAAAGGCAAGTTGGTACTTCTCCCAGAACTGTGGATAAAGTACACAAAGTTCTCCACCAAGAGGAAGAGGCGTAGGGCAACCGAGTCACTTGCGTGACCTTCTCTGTATTCTCTTCCTTCGTCTTTGTGTTCTTCTGGCTGGCTGTTCCTCAATTTGCCCCTATTTTATGTCTCTGTACTTTTTCTTATTGCTTACATATGACATTTATTAAGCCAGTCTGTCTCTGTGTGTACACCATACCTATGACACACATTAAGTAACAGTGAATACACCCATGGTGTGAGTATATGTATTCTCTTCTTTTTAAGCACAACTTAAGATTCTTTTTTCAGGTAGCCCATGTCTAACTGCTTTGTCTAAATGCTTTTACTCTTCTCATCTTATAATCCTTAGCTTTTAGTTCTATTGGTATCTAAATTAGTGATTGTAAGCCAATGGTGCAGGTTTGGGGTTTTGTCCAGTGCCTGGATTTTTTAGGTACTTCTGAAATAATAAGTATGTAGTACAGCGCATGGTCATCCTATACACCTTTCAGAATAAATCCAAGACAGCATCGCCTGTCTATTCAACATAAGGTACAGGGAAAAGAGAATTTACTGATTTGCCCCAGCCACATGAGAGGAAGAACAAGAAGGATTGTTCGAAAGTCGTAATTGTCCAGCTTTGTGCTACGGAACCCCACACAGTGAAAAGCCTACCAAAGCATTTGCTAGGGCACATATTGCCCTCAGCCAGGCGTGGGGTGTTTTTCTTTCATACCATGAATGGGCAATACAGCTCTACACACTACCACCCATTTCAGAGGAAAATTTGATAGCTAGGAATCCCAGGATGTCTCAGAACAAACTTGAAAGCTACTGTTCCAGAACAGCAGAAACCCTGTTCCCCTCACATCTAGAATCTAGATGGGACAGATTCCAGGGGGGGGAAACAAAATAACCTTCCTTCGCTTCACACAGAACAGCTCCAGGTTGGTGATACGAGATATCCTGCAGTTAATTGTGTCAGTTTATGGAATGCCATCTAATAATTAGTCAACAGCCCTATCTTACTGAGTAATTTTGGATGCCACTGGGGTTTTTTTTCTGCTACTCCATGAAACCAGCCACTATAAAGGTAGAAGAAAGCGCTTTCTAATGTATTCGTACGAAGCTGCCCCCAAGATAACAATGGAAGCAAGAACCCCCATCTTGTCACATGGTAACAACCCGTTTTCAATCCTAGCTTTACTCCCACAAATAAAACTGGAAGCGATGTTCTTGCTGAGGCTGTAGCACTAAGTCTAATTATGGTTATTGAGAACCGGTGTGATGTAGCAGTTAGAATGTTGGGCTGGAACTCAAGAGATCCAGATTCTAGTCCACACTCAGGCCAGATCTACACCGAGCAGGACATATTTACTTATTTATTTATTTAGAATAAATATATATCACTATGAAAGC
The DNA here is from genome assembly GCF_023053635.1 of Elgaria multicarinata webbii. Classification (NCBI taxonomy): domain Eukaryota; kingdom Metazoa; phylum Chordata; class Lepidosauria; order Squamata; family Anguidae; genus Elgaria; species Elgaria multicarinata. The sequence continues at coordinate 20,372,719 of NC_086175.1, read as the reverse complement.
GGTATGAAAGCAGTATATAAGAGGCAGGAGCCACACTACAGCTTTATCTGAACTGATCATAAAATAGTGCCACTGAGGCCTCATCTACACCAAGCAGAATATTCCACTATGGAAGTGGTATATAAAAGGCAGGAGCCACACTACTGTTTTATAGCGGTATTGAAGTGCACTGACAAGTGTTGGGGCCCATTGACACATACCATATACTGCTTTCATAGTGCTATATCTTGCTTGGTGTGGCTCCTGCCTCTTATATACCGCTTTCATAGTGCTTATATCCTGCTTGGTGTAGGTCTGGCCTCAGTCATGAAGCTCGCTTAGACAGTCACCGACTCTCAGCCTACCTGACAGTGTTTTCACGAGGAGAAAATGGAAAGGAGGATCATATAAGCAGTCTTGGGTTCCTTGCAAGAAGAAAAAAGGTGGTGTATACATGTAATAAAATAATAAATAAATAAATAATAATAATTATTATTATTTTATTTCTTACCCGCCTCTCCCTCTGGATTGAGGCGGGGAACAACGATGAGTAGGAAGACCTTTCTGCTGCATCTGGCATGTTTTGGATCTGGCTGAAAGCGTACATTTGGGAGACAAAATTATTTGCTTTTTAAAATGGGGCAGGTATCCAAGGCATTAACTGAGGGGTCCCATGGTCACATCAGTAACTTTGCAATTAGAGAGGTGGCATGATCTAGAGGGCAGTGTGTTAACAGAGGAATTTGAGAGACTTATACAGACACCACCACAAAATGGCTCCCATGGATGATGTGGGCTAGTTACATAAAGGCTGTCATCAAAAGTCAAGTAATTCAGCCAAGAAAATGACTAAAAGCAGGGAAAAGTACTGAAAGAAATAGTAAGATAAAGAGGTGCTCCAACATTTTTCAAGGTTTTTAAAAAACATTTGAAATAGAATTTTGAAGGAAGCAGGGGCTGTAGAGCTTTGTGGGCACTGTTAGTGCTACTGGTAGGTGTCATGCATCTGTGGGCGCCATGTTGGGGACTCCTGCACTAGGCAGCCTTGCGCAATTCCCTACCTCTCAGCCCAATTCCCCCTGCAGGATGGCCTCGTGTATGCCAACCTGAATTCCTTGGAGGACAGTCAAGAAGCAAATGTGATAAGTGCATGTCGGATTACTGTAAGCATTTAAGTTGTTAGTACGATGCCCAAGACAGAGAAAAGGGGTCTTATGCATTTTTTCCCCAGGGCCATTTGGTGAAGCAGCGTTCACACCCGGAAAGGGCAGGCAAATAGAAACATCTACTACAGCTATTAGGCAAATGAAAAAACAATAAATCAGAAAATGTTCGCCTGAATAGGATCAGCACAACTGCAAGCTTCTGACCTCAAGAAGGTCCAAGCTTGGTACATGCTAAGCTGTGAGATGCATTTGTGCAGGTACAATCGCTAAGTGGACCTGGAAGGGATCTGCCCTCCTACTGCCACCCTCCCCAGCTCACCCAATCAATATGGTTGCCAACTGGCCCAAAAAAGCCAGGGAAGCCTGCTCCTATAACATTAACAATTTGATCTGCAAGAAGTAGCAGGTGGAGATAAAAAAAATTGTCATCATCAAGTGCCTGAAGATGAAGCTGCCGTTAAAAGTACTAGTCATTTCAGAAGTTGGCAACCTTCCCCATCCCCACTCCCAAAAAGGGCAATTGCTATTCCTCGTAAATAACTCTTAAAAAGTCTGTTTCTCCAAGTGAAAAAAAAATCAACAGTTTGGACTAGCTATGCACAAGTGGTCTTTCCCCACTTCTTTTGGCTGTTAAACTTTAGTAACATTTTTACATATCCTCCATTCTTTGAAGCCAACCATTATTATTTCCATTTTACAAGCGAGGTTCAAAGACCGCAAGGGCACATGGCCAAACACCAAACCACGGGGACTGAGCTGGTGAGAAGTTTTATTTCAAATCTCTTCTCTTCCTCGTTCTCACAATTCAGGTGCATTCTCTTATCTCAAGAACATGTGTGGGCATTTTCTCTCCTCACAAGCAGATGAGGAATCAATCTCACTCTGAAGTCCGCGTTTTATCAGGAGTTGTCCAGTAAAAGCCCAGGATTATTGAAGAATCCCCCAACAGGCAGGAGAATTCTGCGGAGCATAACGTTATAGTGGAAGCAAGTCTTTTCCAGCAGACATGCAAACACAAAAGAGGCTGTCAAATTTTAAAAAGAGGATCTGTAATAAATCCACACCATCTGGCATGTGTATTTATATGTCTGTATACAGGGAGAAGGTTTCCTTGTATATGGTATGGGTTCCACAGCTGCTCAGCTGCGCTCTGCCATTCTCACACTTCAAGCTTCAAAGATGGCACTTCTAGGCTAAAAGCCACCACTGCCCCTTCCCTTTAGTGGTGGCGTTTATATTGTTAGCGTTAGAGACCACTACTCATTAGGCTGGACATAGTGACAATCTAGGCAAATCGAGATCTGCTTCATATGCCTTTGTCAGTTCACCTAATATACATTTCTAAGAAGAGATATGCAACCACCAGATGTTTTTCAACTGCAACTCCTATCAACCCTCACCGTTAGCTATGCTGGCTAGGGCTGATGGGAGTTGCAATCCAAAGCCTAGAGGGCCACATGTTCCCTAGCCCTGAGATAATGCTACCCATTTTGGCTTCTATTAGTGCACCACCTAAAATTAGTCTAAAAGACATCCAGGTTTCTTTTTGCTTCTGCTGTTTGCCTCACAACAGATATATGTGGATTACATGTGGTCTCTGGTTTTGGCTGGAAATCGAACTGATCAACTTATTTTGTCTTTTCAAAAATGGGGGAGCAGCCATTATTGCATTCCCCCCCCCCCAGTAGTCTCAAGTACATACTGAAATTTGTCTTGCACCTAGTGAGGTTAACCTAGGCAGGATCTACACTACTCCTTTAAAGTGCTTTATAACAGTTTTGACAACTGTTGGGGCCCAGGACACACTCCATATACAGTTGTCAAAACTGTTATAAAACTGTTATGATGCAGAAATCAACACTTCAGGCAACAGTATCACTCCCTCATTTTGTTTACTATCCAGTCTGATGAAGAGCACTGGGAAACTTGAAAGCATGCTCATGACGCGGAAACCATTCGCCTGGTCCTAAGATACCACCATTTGAGGCACTGGGATGTTTTCCTAACAGACAAACACAGCTACCTACAATTTGACTTCACTAAACGTTGCCAATTTTTCTTTTGTAGGAGGAGCAGAACAGCAAGCAAAGGCCAAGAACGTTTGCTTTAGAATACGGCCCAGGCAATAAGATCCCAACCATCCAAAATTAGTCACAATTAGGGCGTCTTGAGCAAATAATGGAAAGTGTTAGTCGCTGGCGATTCCTCCTGTGACTCTTAAGGCCAGATTTGCTGTTTTTCTGTGAGGCGCTTTCAGAAGGAACTGTGCTTACAGTCAGCAAGAGCCTTCCTTATCAGGCATCAAAAATCCTGGAACTAGAGCTTACTTAATCCCTCTTAGAGAGCAAGTGACATGCTTTCAAGAGACATATTAGGCATTTAATTAAAAACCATTTTTGTTGGTTGGAAGAACTAAAAAAACAACAACCCACAGACTCAGGAGTTGGCACTGTTGAATGCATGTTGGCAAATAAGAAGGATATACATGCACACCTCAGTAAGCCTCCTACCCCCAAAACAAAAACATTGGTTTCTAAGACAGTAACTGGATACAAATGAAAAAGGAAGATTAACCAAACACTGGGATGGTCCACTTTGAATTCTTGGCAGTCACTTTATCAGCCAAGCCCAGCCTTCCCCAACCAAGTGCCCTCCAGATGTCTTGGGTTGCAATTCCCATCATTCCCAGGCAGTGCAGCCATGCTGACTGGGGATGATGGGAACTGCAATCCAAAACCTCTGGAGGGCATCCAGTTGGGAAGTCCAGGCCAGACAGTAGTCCATGGCTGCAATACACTTTGAAACCCCACCCTGAAAGCAACCTGTGTCCATAATACAGTTGATGCCATCCTGCTGAACAAGAGTAAAAAAGAGACATCGCATTAGACAGCATGGGATCTCTCTTGCTACTTGAAAACTTCACTTGCATGTAAAGTAACTTGTGCTTTGAAGATATAAGAGAGACCATGCTTGGGGCAATGGTACACCATATCTTGAATAAGACTTGGTGGTTTTCTTTTAAAAAAAAAAAAAACACCCTGGGCCCTCCAAATTGGGCCTAGTTAGCCAGATTCCCTGATCTAAAGTAACAAAAAACCCTGCAGTCATTCAGGGAATACATGGAAGAACAAGGTACATTTTTGTCATTTTCACATGTGCTCCACCAATTCCCTCCCACGGAAGGAATAGGTTTACATCAGTCATAAACAAGAACGCCCAAGCCATTTGCCATTATAACACCTACCCACCCACAAGAACTTTTTCAAACATTATTTTGCATTCGTCTCTTGCACGCCCTGTGTCAGTGAAGTTATTTTAAACTTTTGCTCCATTCTTCACTTTGTGATTTTCAGGGAAGTCTTTACAGAAACACATCTAATCGCCATGACTGATGATCTAACAGACAAAAAACTAGAAACCCTTCCCCTTTCACAAGACAAGTCTTTCACTGTTATACCTGGATCCATTTGAATTTACTTCACTAGTGACAGGACAGCATCTTCCACTGGAGCTGAGGGCAGCAGGATAGCTATGGGGTTGTAGGCCGGGCTGCTGACACATGTAGCTCTGTCCGCCGCCACCTTGCTACTGCTCTCCGTCCCCCAATATGTGCTGCCTGAGGCAGGTGCTTCTCCCTGCCTTATGGTAGGACCAGCCCTGACCTCTTTAAAGTGAAGGAATGTTAACTTTGCCATAACACATACACTTGCCGTTTTGTATTCAAGTAGCTAGCACTGTTTAAACATTCACTATTATTTGCAAAACGTATGTTCTCTAGACTAAAAATGACTATTCTGTCTACGAGGGAAGAGTTGCATGAACAGGAAGTTCACAGCCATTTTGTTACCTTATCCCTGAAGTTCAGGGAATGGTTCTCTCCTACAAAGAATCTCTGTGCCTACAACTAGAAAGCATGGCAACCATAACAGTAATTCCTATTCATGTTTTCAGGTTCTTTGGCCACATTCATAAGGTTAGTCCCTTCTATTCAATTGTTTTACCACATTATTTTTTAGCATTGCTGCCTCCCAAGAAGACTGACAAAAGGAGAGATTTGATACTTCTAGTTCCATGCTCTCTATGTATGTCCTTATACAACCCGTAGGTAAGTTCATCAAGACTTTGGTAGAAACAACAGGAATGAAATGAAGATGTCATGGATTTTCTTGCAATGCGCCCAACTCTATGCCACTTCCCTGCCTTATTCGTTATAGTGTGGAAATGGATAAGACAGAGAGAAAAACATCTCTGGAGGATGAGAGGATATCATGACAGGCATTAGGAAACCCCCTTCAAAATTTATTACTTCTGCCTTCTTTGTAGTGGACCACTCAACACACCACAAATGAGTGTTCATAGAGAAGGAAGTCAGCAGAAATGTAGGAAGATAACAGGGGAAGAAGGGTACATATGAAAACAGTTGAGAGAGAAACAGCCAAGTGGGATTAAAGGTGGAAAACAAGAATACTGAACAGAGGGTGGGTGAAAATCAAAATGAGGGATTTTAAAAAATGGCACAGTGTTTAAATTGTACAGTATTTAAATTCATATATCCATTTAGCTCATGAATTCAAGGACTTTGTGGTGTCTTCATCCATAAAATATCCCGTTATATTTATCCAAGTTCAACAACACTATTTATGAGCACATAAGCTTTTGAAACACATGTAAAATGTTTGACTGAGCAAAACCCAGTTTCAAATTGCCATAAACAAATGGACCATAGACACTAGTTTTCCATCTGTCTTACCTTGGAGTTATTACAAGGGGGAAATGTGGGAAGAGCCAAGAACCATGTATGCCTCTGCCCCTCCAAAGAATGGTGGGATAAAAATTAACTAATAAAATAGGTATGATGCAAGAACCTTTCCAAATCTTTTGGATCTATATTAGTTCTTGGCTATAGGTCCCTTTTAAGGTTTTATGAGGGGCTACAAAAAAAAATATGAAAAGCTGGGATGGGGTAAGGGGAGACGGTTTAGATTACCCACCCTTAATTAAAAAAATAACTAGGATCATGCTCATCTTGTTACAGAGATGCCACTTTCTCCTAAAGTATTCAGGGGCTTCCATTTCCCAACAGCAAATACAAGCTATAGCTATAGATAGATGAAAATAGTCTCTAGCAATAACTGCAGGACTATTAATGGCAAAGCAGGCATGTGCTCCGAGAACATGCCTGCTCTGGAGCTCTCTGTGCAGGAAAGCCAACAGGGTGCTCAAGAACATCTTCCATGCAAGCGGTCAATGGGAGTAAGGGCAGGGCGGCCGCTTACACACATTGCCAAAAAAGAGAAAATGTACAACCCGGAGGGGACAGAGTTGCTAAAATTTGTGTATGTTCAATTGTGTGTGTGTCTGGATGCAAATGTAGAAATACTTCCTAGAATTCAAATAGAAATATGATATATTCCACCATGGTGGGGAAGATTTTGACAAGGCAACCTATATGCCTGCCCAGACTGCTGTCCAGGTGCGAACAGCTGATAGTCAATTTCAAGGCCTTTCTGTCCCTTCTTAGGAGATACCTCTTTTGGAACTGGACAGCCCTTCAAAAGGACACCTTCAGATAAAACAGCCTTCCCCAACCTATTGCCCTGCATACGTGCTGGTCGGCAATTTCCATAATTTAGGGTGACCACATGGAAAGGAGGACAGGGCTCCTGTATCTTTAACAGTTCCATAGAAAAGGGATTTTCAGCTGGTGTCATTTGTATATATGCAGAACCTAGTGAAATTCTCTCTTCATCACAACAGTTAAAGCTGCAAGAGCCCTACCCTCTTTTGTATCTGGTCAAGAGGGCACGGATCCTCCAGCTTTAAGTATTGTGATGGAGGGAATTTCACCAGGTTCTGCTGCAATTCCCTTTTCTATGCAATTGTTAAAGATACAGGAGCCCTGTCCTCCTTTTCATATGGTCACCCTACATAATTCCCAGCCAACATGCTGTCTGGGAATATTAGGAGTTGCAGTCCAAAACTTAGGCAGGACAACAGATTAGGGGAAGCTGAGATAGAGGACTGTCCTTTGTAAAGTGGGATGCATGGCCACTGTGTGTGTGTGTGTGTGTGTGTGTGTGTGTGTGTGTGTTTGGGAGGAAGGCAACTGAGAAGTCAGTTCCCCATTACACAACAGTTTACAGTGCAATCATGTACATATCTATTCAGACTTAAGTACCGTTAGGGTTACTCGCAAGTAAATATCTAGAGGATTGTAGCCTTAGTCACGCAGGCTGGGACAGAAGAACAACCTCCTGACACGTCTCTTTTCAGAAATTAAGCACCAGCATAAATGCTGGAGAGCTATTTAGGGGTGCAGCCTTGACTTCACTTAGAATGCTCTGATGGTTGTTTTAAACCCTTCTTGTGCAACTACTTGGTGGAAAAGTTAACTATTTATTTTTGAAAATACAATTAACTTCTTTTTATTGGCTTTCGGCAAACAAGTTCAAGTCAAGTACCCAGCCGACAGTGCCAGAAGATGAAGGTTTATGGCACTGTAGCCTTATAACAGGTATTTCCGTCATGATGGTTGCATAATGCAACTTACGAAACTAAAGTTATACCTATGTCTAATAAGGAAAAAAAGATCTGTGATCAGTGGCTCCTTGTTCTTTTAAAGCAGTTATGGGCAACTTGCAGCCCTCCAGATGTTTTGGCCCACAACACATGTGGAGGGCCACAAGTTGCACAACTCTGCTTTAAAAAGATATCTTGCCGTTAGTTTTACTGTAAAAGGCAAGGCTCAGTCATTTAAAGACAGCACATTGCATATTAGGCATTAATAAGGTGTGCCCAACAAGTCTATGGATGAATGGCGATTTTAACCCCATATGGCAAATTAAAACCTCAGATTTCCTACAATTTTGCAATAACAGGGCTTGCTTATGTTTGAAATATGGTGGCCAGACGCAAGGGCAAATAGGGTAATAGTGGTGCACAAGAGAGCATTTCACTGGGTGAAATTTGCTTGTACACATCTATTAAAGGTGTAGGAGCCTTGTCCTCTTGTGCATCTGGCCACCCTAATCAGAAACAACCTCTGCATCAAACACACTTTTATTAAACCACCTCGGAAGCTCAGGGCATTTTAAAAAATGGGATCATCCCATGTTAGTCTTACAATAACCTCTTTTCCAGGCTTACTCTGAAGCCAACCCCACTGTATTCAGTTGGAGCTTACTAAAAAAACCTGGATTTAAGGCTGCAGTCATGTCCATACAAGTAATAGTGACTGGGCCAAATCCTCAGCAGTGTCATTCGTCACATTTATTTATTTATTTACAATATTTATATACTGCTCCCCATTCAAAATTTCATAGCAGTGTACAAGATAAAATAAAATAATTTTAAAAGAAGCAAAATGTACAGTGAACCATGGCTGGTCATTAAGGAAAGGCTTCCTGGAATAATGACATTTTCAGGAGGCGCCGAAAGGAAGACAAAGTTGGCGCCTACCTGACCTCCAGAGGAATTCCACAGGAGGGGGGCCACCACGCTGAAGGCTCTTTCCCTGGTGGACTCCAATCGGAGGATGGGTCTCTGTGGAACCACCAGGAGCAGGCCCTCGGATGACCTCAGTGACCGGGCAGGTTGGTAGGGGAGAAGGTGCTCTCTCACGTCTCCTGGTCCCAAGTGGTTTAGGGCTTTGTACACAAGTACAAGAACCTTAAACCTGGCCTGGTAGCGAATAGGCAGCCAGTGCAGTTCCCTCAGCAGAAGGAACACGAACCCAGGTCTCCCTGATCGAACACCAATGCTCTATGTGACTCAGTTAAAATGCTCTCTACAGTTGGAAAGTCCAGCTGAATTTGAGAAAGCTAACCATTTCAGAACTGGGAAGAAGCCATCGTTACAGTGTATGTGGGGGGACACAAGGCCACTCGGTGCAGCCCCGCCCACTATTCTCCAAAGCCCATGTGATCAGCCGGGCTACAAACAGCAATCTTCATCAGGATCGCTTGGTGGCGGCGGTGGGGAAACGGGTAGCGGGGAGAAGTTTAAACCATCACCGCTATAGCAATTCCTGCATTCTGATAGGGTGTGTGTGTGTGAGAGAGAGAGAGAGATGGGTGGGTTTGTCCTGGCCCTACGCACCAGCAACTCCACCCAAACATGCAGCCCTCAAAGAGTTCTGCAGCTGCGAGTATGACCCCTCACTCCCCACCCCACCCCCAAGGCTGGCCACCTCTGCATTACAGTACCCTGCTTAAAAATCCTTTTAGAGGAAAGTGATCATTTCAACTCACCAGACCCTGGCATATTACCACTGAAATCCAACCGTCTTTCCCTATTAGGTTTGCCAACTTATCAGGCTTGGCCTGCTCCAATGCCTTTAAAGTGATCTGCAGAATTCAGTGTGATGCTTGTTTCATGGCACCGAGATAAGACATCACCTACTTCATCCCTGCAGATAAAATCTCTGTTAAAGGCACAGCTACAGAAACCAACTGAGAAAGTTAAGCGGCCCTAGACCCACATGCACGACAATGGTATATCTCAGAGAGTCCATTCCTACCACTCCCACACTGCAAGCAAGCTGCACGTTTTTATGGTCCGTTGCCAATTTCCTTTATTTCTTGCAGTTTATAAATCCTGCCAGCTTGTTCCTATCTGAATGGAGACATAGCTTGTTGCTGCTGCTGCTGCCCACATTCCATCTCTCACCACCGCTGCCGCCTTTAAGTTTGCTCTGAAAAGAATGTCATTAAACTCACTGAAAGCCATTCAGGTGGAGACAGGTTGCTAAATACTATGAAAAGGCCCAGGGTTTCTAACACAAAGGAAGAGGTATATGGTCTGTTTTGACTTCTAGAAACGCAGGTTGTTGCAGCAGGGCTTTCTTTCTTTTTAAAATGTATTTTAAAGTGACAGATTACTCGAGAAGGGTGGATAAGAGTTGGTTTAAGACAGATTGTTGGGAACAGAGCAAACAACCAGTGGTCCTCCACAGATACTACAGAACAAGTTGAGCCAGATAAACAGGTCTGTTAAACCCCTAAGGGGATTGGAAAGAGTATCACACAAAACTTTAATAACCTGCATTTCATGACCTACATTTTATTAAAGCTTTCAAGCTAGGTTGTTCATAAATAGCTTTTTTTCCCATAAGAAAAACGTAAGCTAAACGTACTTCGAATGAAAGGATGTTTTTGCAGAAACAGCTAAATTAAGCTTCATAGTTCAATTGTTATTTGGTCATAGGACTCCCATAGCCTTCTTTTGGGAGATTTACCATTACCAAGTCTATATACTTTCAGTTTTGTTTGTTTTTTATTTATGCTATATAAATTACTGGTAGCAGTAAGGAAATATAGGGATTTTTGATATGCAAAAGCTCACATCATACAATTATCTTTTGTGATCAGGATGCCATCCAATTTTTTGTAATTCTGTCAAAAACCTTTAGAAGGCACAGTATTTCAAGATGAGAATTCACCAACTTGGGGTCTTCTGGTTGTGTTGGTCTACAACTCCCCACATCTGGCTGGGGGAATTCTGGGATCTGTAGTCTAGAAAGCACCAAGTTGGTGAAGGCTGGTTGGCAACTGAAAGGCAGCACCTATCACTGACTAACATATCATACAGAAAACTTGCCCTAAGAAATTGGAGCTACCTCTATAAAAAAGGAAAATTTGTCCAAATGAACATTGTGTACATATGCTTAACACCACCCCATTTTACCCAAATTGGGCTTACTTCTATGAGCTTCATTGACTTTCTATGAAGTAGATTCTAGGCCATGTAGAATGTAGTCTTTAACAGTAACACAGGACTTCTTTTTGCAGTAATTTTTAACAGTGCAACCCTATATCTCTCTCTACTCGGAAGCAAGTCCCACTGAGCTCAATTTGGCTTACTCTTAGGTAAGTGAGTCTGTGATGTTACCTTCCTACGGACACATACAAATAGTGTTTCCTGTAGCTCAAAACATCAGTATAAATTCTACTTCCATGTACACAACAGCACACTTTCGTACTGAATAATCAAAGAGAAATGCCTTCAGTGCATTTTTTCGTGGTAGAAACAAATGTACCCATATGTACCTGCCCGGACCCTAAGGTCCTCCTCAGGGGTCCTCCTCCATGAGCCAAAGGAAGTGAGGCAGGTGGTTACCAGGAGGAGGGCCTTCTCTGCTGTGGCAGCCCGGCTGTGGAATGAGCTCCCTAAGGAGGTTCGCTTGGCATCTACACTATATTCTTTCAGACAACAGGTGAAGACCTTTTTATTCTCTCGGTATTTTAACAGTCTATAAATTTAATTTAAACTTTGCTGTTTTAAATTTGTATTTTAAAATTGTATTTCTGCACTGCTGCTGATTTTATCCTGGTTGTGCTTTTATATTGTATTTTATATCATGTTTTTATACGGTTTGTTTTATACTTTGAATGGCTTTAATTTTCGTGAACCGCCCAGGGAGCTTTGGCAAGTGGGCGGTATAAAAACGCAATCAATCAAGCAATAAATTTAAAAAATTAACTTTCTAAATCTTTGTCTTTACTGCCATACAACTACTGCTATGATATATGTCAGGTTAATAAATTTGTATCCTGCTGTTCACACAATAATTTTCATGCTGGCATATACAACTTTCATTACAGTAACTTGAAAGTTATCTGTCACAAATTTAAGAGTTATACTTTTACTTCTCTGCTCCTCCATACATATGTACCTTAGAACAGTATTTCACAAGCATCCATTCTTTTATGGAGGAGGGGGGAATCTGTGGCTGATAATGGACTCCAATGTCCATCAAGCCCCCAGCCAGCATGGCCAATGGTCAGGAAGGATGGGAGTTGTAGCCCAACAACATATGGAGAAGCCATAACCCAGTGGCAGAGCACATGTTTTGTACACAAAAGGTCCCCGGTTGAATCCCTGGGATCTTCAGGCAGAGCTGAGAAAGACCTCTGCCAACAGCAAGTGTAAATGATGTTGAGCCAGATGGACAAATGGTCTGGCTTGGTATATGTTAGCTTCTTTGGCTAGTCAAGGCACACTGAATGAAATACAAAGGTACATTTCACTGTTCTACTCAAGAGGAGGTTACTTTAGATCGGGTAAGGCAGGGTCGGGAAAGTTACCTATTCTCAGAGGTATCTCCTCCTATATTGCTTCATGAGTCACTAATCTGGGCGTACCTGCCAACTGGACGGAAGCAAGCCCAGTGTAGTAGCTTGTGCAAAGACACAAGAAGCATGGTCCTCGGAGGATGGGCAATTCTGCGCTCTCTCTCTCTCTCTCTCTCTCTCTCTCTCTCTCTCTCTCTCGGGAGCAACTGAATGATCCAAATATACTCAACACAAAGAGCTGCAGCAAAATTACCCACCCCTAGCAGAGTCTGACATAGGATGAGGAAAGAGCAAATTGGGCAGCTCTCTCTGTGGGTGGGTACCTTGTACTCTTAACTGTACACAGTTTGGGAATTCTTGGCTTAGAACAACAGCTTTTAAGACTTTTTTTAATTAAACACTGTTCCTTTTAGAGACAACCGCTTCGTTTATCAAAACTGCATTTCCATAGTAACATTTTTGCCTGGAGATACTCAATCTTTCGACAATGAGCAAACACTGAATACAAGCCCTTGTTCCATAGATGAAACGAGCCTCAGATCTTTACTCAATTTAAAAACAGGCTTCTGACTTTTTCTTTTCTTTTTTCTTTTACAATGATGAGGAAGCTACTAATGTGCATAAACTACCAAAAAGAAGCAAGCAGCAGTGCAGTTCTGCAAACTCAAAAGTGCTTTGATGCATACATATGCAGCACTCAGAGCTCATTTGGCATATTCCAAATAAGTGTTTGGCACGACAATTCTAAGGCTCTATAGTAGCATCACAAGGATGCTTGAAGAACACTTTATTTTAAACGTTGTCCATTAATCTAAGTTTACATAGGAAAATCTAAGAAGCTGCCTTACAACAAAATGAGATCATTACTTCATCTTAAGCAGATGGACTAATCCTTGCAGCCCTATACCTGGTGACGTCAGTGGTAGAACCTGGGATGTTTTGCTTGCAAAGCATGTGTACATTCTACCACTGGAGCCATGGCTAGGGTGACCCTATGAAAAGGAGGACAGGACTCCTGTATCTTTAACAGTTGCATAGAAAAGGGAATTTCAGCAGGTGTCATTTGTATGCTTGTCGCACCTGGGGAAATTCCCTCTTCACCACAACAGTTAAAGCTGCAGGAGCTATACTGTGACCACATTTAAAAGAGGGCAGCGCACCTGCAGCTTTAACTGTTGTGATGAGGAGGGAATTTCACCAGGTGCTGCATGCAAAGAAATGACACCTGCTGAAATTCCTTTTTCAATGCAACTGTTAAAGATACAGGAGCCCTGTCCTCCTTTTCATAAGGTCACCCTAGCCATGGCCCTTCCTCCAATGTACTTCTTAACAGAATTCCTCATGCAAACGTTTATTGGTTAGGTTAGACCAGCCTTCCCACCCTGATGCCCTCTGGGTGCTGGACTACAACTTCCAATGCTGCTGGGGGATTATGGGCATTGTACTCAAATATGTCTGGAGGGCACTAGTTTGGGAAGACTGAGTTAGACCAACAGGGCTCAAGAAACTTTAACACTTGAAATTATCTACCCAATTTATTCTACAGATTGGATCAATGAGGGTTTTCTCCCCAGACATGACAGAGAACAAAAATGATAGCAAACAGTGGAGCTGATGAAAACCGCAGTTACAAGTATGAAAGCCAATTTAACTGTGCCTATATATATATATATATATATATATATATATATATATGCTTCAGAGTTGATTTATCAAGTTTATCTCTCTCGCTCACATGCGCACACGCAAGCACACCCCATAATAAAATGTAACTAGTAATCTTAAAGGAATGTACATCTAATTTTTGTAGATGTTTTATAGCTGAGGAAATAGCAAGTTGGGGACCACTCTGGAGGAAAATAAACAACTGTTGGGAAAGTTATTCTTATGAAACAAAATGTCCAAGTTTTACTGTGCAATTTTATGTATTTCTACTCAGACACAGCCCCACTACTTTCCTCCCAGGTAACTGTTATGGGATTGCAGCTTTAATTTAATTAAGCCAAATCAGAGGCAGATTTCATTTTAGGTACATGGATCCAACCCACCCCGCACAGAAAACACAGGGACAGCCTCCACCCAATCATAACATAATTCTGCTGGAAAATGTTTGAGGAGGGGTAGGGGATGATAGGGCTTCAAAGAGAGTATTTATTCACTGCCTAAATTAAACCTCTTTATTTTAAGAAGTTCAAAAGTGTCAGTTTTCATTTTATTAACCACTCTGTTTGGCTGATTTATCACTCTCAGCTTGAAGCAAACCAAGGGAAACCTTTCAACCAAAGCACAGAAAGAAAGATGGCCAATTTATATTTATAGGACATTTAAGAACACAGTAAACACATACCAGTATGAGTTCGCAGGTGCGCTTTTAAGTGAGAAGACTTCGTATACACTTTAGTGCAACCTAAGATAGAAAACCAAGAAGAGACATAAGGGTTGGGAACATTTATGTCTAGAACACATTCAGATTCATCACAATCGTCAAAACACTGCCAGTAGCTCTAATTGATGGCACTGTGTTTTCTTAAGAAAACTGTTCAAAACTCTGTTGTGCCATATAGAATATTCCTCTCCATATTAACAGCAAAAGGACAGCTCCTAGTACTCATAACATATAGTGGATAAGTCCACGTAAGGCACAACTGACCACACCTAGAACTTTTAATTCTATAGCTTTCTAAACATGCATGCTAAATTATATTAGTTCACCTGAATCTTATTACTGTTTTCCTTGTCTATATTTCACCAACTTTTCACATATACTTAAACTATGCTTTTAGCAATAAAACAAAGTAACAGGCACATATAGATCAAATAGTACACTATTATATTGAGGACTATACCAGGAAGTATAGTTCTCAATATAATAGCCTACCGAGTCAGAAATCAGTACAAGTGCATCAACCTCTAGTACTACATTGCTACCAGTGCCAACATGTCAGAAGACAGTTCTATGGTTTTGGGGAGGCAAGTGAGAAAGACATAAATTGGTGAATGCAACTCCAGGAACATGGCTCCTATGTAGACCGCAGAAAGTACCCAAAAATGAATCAAGTACACTTTGCAGAGACTCCCATCCAAAACTACAACCACGTTCTGCTCTGCCTGAACGATCAGCCCATCATGCCTTGTGAAGAAGGCAGGCCTCGTAATCTCATCTGGACCTCCCAAGAAGCACAATGCCACCCTGCCCCAACGTGGTGCCCTCCAGATGTTTTGGACTACAATTCCCATCATTCCTGCCACTGGCCATGCTGGCTGAGGCTGGTGGGAATAGTAGGCCAAAACTTCTGGAGGCCACCATATTGTGGAAAGCTGAGTGGTGCCGTGCTAGCTACCTTGAGCTGAAAGAGGTTGAGCGGCAATAAAAAATGACTTTCCTTAAAAGGCACAATGGAAGCATGCATAGGCCTTCCTGCGAAGGAAGGAGGAGTTGGCAGCAGACAAGGCAGCTTTGCCCCAGGGTATGAAGAGAAGAAACCCTCCTCTCGGAAGCAGCCAGTGGACTACGCCAGCCTTCCCCAACCTGGTGTTTTCCAGATGTGCTGGACTACACCTCCAATCATCCCCAGACAGCATGCTTCCTGGGGCGATGGGAGTCTGGACGGTACCAGTTTGGGGGAAGGCTGGGCTATGCCATTAGCACTTATTGCTCTCACATCAAGTTCATATTAGAACTTTGAGTCTGACTCTTGACTATGTATAAGGGCAGATTTACATAAATTATCCCTGTGGTAGAACTGTTGCTGGACTGTATCACTTCTGATGGCAGAGGAAGGAAGTCAAAGAACTGAAAGCTCCCTCAATATAAAAGAGATGTCAGGGAGGACTTCTAGCCTAGAGTTTTCTGAGCGGTGTTTATTTTTTGACATGGAGGACATTTGTACATGCAATTCCCTATGTGGATAAAATGTACAGTCCGGGAACATTTTTTACTATGTCAACCATTTTACTAGGCACAGCCTAGATCAGTCTACCAAAGTTATCTCCCCACAATAGCCCAACATTTTCTTAAGGGTATGATTTTTTTTAATGGGATTTCATTATGAAGATCGAATGTTCTGGAAGATCCTAAACAGTAATGACAAATCTACCATGATGTTTCTCTTCTATGAAAAGAGTCAGGTAGAACTAGCTGGGTTTGTTGTTATTATTTTCAGTTTTGCTGTGGTACACAACTATCATCCATATTTAATCTATTGCCAACAGAGAGAAGCAGAATCCATAACCGAACCACAGGGTTTTAAATTTCTTTAGGCATACCTGGATAATCACAGTAATGAATACGTCTCTTCTCCAACTCTGGGTTAGTCCTCCTGTTGTATCTGACCGGTGGGACGGGCGGCGAATTCATTGGGATGTTTGTGGGCAAACTGGGATTGTGAATTGCCAACTTGGAGGCAATCGTAGCAGCATAAGATGGCGGAGGGGTTAAATTCTGCATCATTTCGGCTTGTCTGTCCGGACTGCCAGGCTCCGAACTTGGGGGAGAAGGAGGGAAGTAAGTGGCTTGCTGATGCTGAAGGAACTGATTGGGCATGGTGTATGTACACTGGGAGAGCCCATGGAACTGTTTCATGGTGGTCTGCGGCATAGCAGAGGAGAGGGTATTAAGGCCTGCCATGGCCGAGGACATGGACACGTTCAGTGAGTCCATCACTGCAGCTTGTGTCGTGGAGTTGGGCATGTCGAGATCTGGAGAGCTCAGGAGCTGGTATAGTTGGCCCTGCTGGGGCGTGGAGATGGAGAGGTGAAGATCCGGAGAGGGGAGCTCTTGCTTGATGAAGAGGTTGTTGACATCAGGAGTCTGATGGGAGCTGAAGATGCTCGTAAACTCAGGAAGCGCCTGGGTGGGGTTGGGGGCCGGAGGAACCGTCTCGCTCTGGTGGCTGAAGACGGTCACGGGCTCTGTCTTGATGTGGGTCACGGGGGGCCTCTGTGATTTGTACAGGCCTGTCCTCAGCTGGGAAATATCGGGGAGGTAAAGATTCATGTTGACGCTGTAAGGCACCCCGTCGCTGTTGAAGAACTGATCGATGCCTGAGGCACTGTCCCGACGGTACTTTTTATGCTCTGGGACACTGGGGACAGGAGGAAGCTGGGGAGTCAGATACTTCTCCATTTCACACCGTGCCTGAGTGAGAATAAGATTAGCACACACACAAAAGGAAAAGATTATTTCTGAGAACATAGATGAATCTAAATAGATTGTAAAAGGAACTAAACCTAGCATCCTGATCAATTTAGATTCTGTAGACCCCACCCTCAAATGTATTATAATCTGGAAACCATTCTTCCAAATCTCAGCTATGTGGGGATTTTCTCTATTTACTCCGGGATGGGAAGGCACTGTGAAACCTGCCCAAAGGCACTTTCATCTATTCTGAGATTAAGCCCTAGCACTGAAAAACATATCAGGGTTGAACCCCAGCCCAAAATGATCCCCGAGCCTGCCTAAGTACATTTATCTGTTGTTGTTTTTTTTAAAAAAACATTATTTATGAAATGTATATATTTTATTTATTAGTAGTACTTATATGCCACTAAAAATAGCAAAATCTCTATGAGGTTTCAACTGGACTTTATTTCCAAGAATTTTGTTAGGACTGGAATACTGAGCTATGTCAGCCAAGAACACGGGCAAGAAAATTGCGGTTATAATCCAGCCAAAATAAATTACTTTTAGGCCTTATTGATTTCAATGGAAGCAATTTAAGCATGCACTTATCTCTCCCATTGAAATCAATGGGGTTTAGAAACGCTTCACTTTGGATGGATCATGGCACTTCCATTTTTGGCAACTGACACTTTAAAAAAAGGGTGAACTACATCAAAATAAGGCCCTTTATAATAAATATTAAAAGGTAACAGTAGCTTTTTTACCCCAAAATTCCTATTTAATAAAACGTTATCCTCAAAGACTTCAAAGTCTACCAACCACAATAATGCAGCTATACAGAAAAGTGTTTACATCAAATAGAGTATCTCAGGTCAACGCAGCTGCAATTAAAAGCTTAGTGATGTGGTTTTAATAAGGGCTTTCACACATGCAAACCCCATGCTCATTTGGTTAATTAAGAATTAGGCATGTTAAACAATACACTTCTTAGCGCATGAAACATTTCAGAAGGTAAAGCGATTTTATAGGAGCGGGGAGAAGACTAAAGTGAAAATGAGACCTAAAAATTGAAGAGCCAACGGCCTCTGTGCAAGCCCATTCCACCCACCCACCGACCCCCGGGAACTTGTCAGGCAGTTAAGAGTAGATTCACCTTTCATTTTTAAAAATGTTTTTCAACTCTCATGCCTACAGAATGAAAATAACAGAGTGTACAAATACTCTGGAACAAGTTAATTATGAGTTTCCAGTCTCATGACTTCCAAGCTCAATTCCAGAAGAAGAATATCAAGATTTGCATTGGAGCGGCTATTTCCATGCAGCAATCTAGGAAGACTTGACCCTGTGTTTGAGTTGTACTACTTCAGGGTACAGGTGGGGGCTTCCCATGATTGAATGGCTTCTCCATACAAAACAGTTACCTGCACACAGAAAACTAGCATGTGAGGAGAAGGGGAGGCAAGAAACCTCCCCAACATGCTAATTTTCCGTTTGCAAGGAACAATTTTGTCATGTTTAAAACTCCATCCCAAAGCTTTCAGTGGACCTAAAGGCAACCAAAAGCGGCTGGATTTTGCCAAGACTGGGACACAAGGCTACAATTCTAAAGAACCAAAACCTTGCTCATGTGCAAGCCCAACTGAACTTTCAAGACAGGACACAAGCATGTATGGAAAAGTTCTTAAATGCAATAGTTAGATGCTTCTTGGTCATCACCAAATGCATACAAGTAATCAATAAATGGCATTTCCATGTACCTGAAAGGTGTAACTGAGTGACAGCCCTTTGCATTTATAGTGTTCGCCCGCCCCTGAATTGGAGCAATAGTTTTCTAATGTTACAGTGCCTATAAACACAGACCTTATGCATATATTCCTGTCCTAGAAGATAGCTTTCATTACCCTACCGGGGGGCCGGGGGGGGGAATCATTTGACTAGCTTAGCAGTGCTAGGGAATCCGTGGGTGGAAGCAGCCCGATACATTACAAGCAGAGTCATCAGTAAAACATTTATCGTCTGCTTTCCAGTGAGCAAATGCAACATTCCCCTTCACTCTGTAAGGAGCCCATTCATGCCAGAACCCTTCTATACCTCTAGAGCAAGGGTCTGCTGACAAACCAAAGATTGGGTAAATAGTTTATTTTCAGAGCCTCTCCAAAGCCACAGCCACCACCAAAAAAAGCCCTCACCAGAAAGAAGAAACAGCAGCCCTCTTGTCTGCCATCTAGATCTGCCCCAACATGCAAAGCGACTTTTTCCAGCTCTTGTTTACAACCCCAATGTAGCTTGCTTTGATGACAGAAACACTTATTCTTGGGGGGGGGGGAGTCTCACTGAAACCAGACTGCCTTCATTACTCTGTATTTCTCTCCCATTTCCTCTCCCTTTCAGTGACTTGTGATATTCTAATAAGATCCTTCTGCAAATCAATTCAAGCATATATTTCTCCTACATGGTGTGTGGGGGGGGGGGGTTGCAAGGAGGAGAGAAACATGGCTTTGTTTAGGTCCACTACAGGGTTCTCCCCCCCTCATTTTATCCACTGACATTTGTGCCACATAAAAAAAAAATCACCCAAAGGGCTTGCAAACGATAAAACTTACAAGGAAACGTTCAAATGGAACAACCCAGAACTAGAAATAGTTTCAAATTAAAACCGTTTGTGCACTTTAAAAAGCAGAAGAGGGGGGGAAATCACATTGTGGTTTGCGCTTTCCCGTTTTAGCTCTTCCAGCTGTTTGCATGTGGATCTGTTTCCAACCCGTTTTCTGGGGTTGGAAACAGGCAAGAAGTCGCCCTCAGAAGTTTCTCTCCCACCCCACCCCTCGCCCCATCTAAAATGACGGCGCGTGGGCGAGAGGGACAGGCAGTTACTCTAATTCGGCTGCTGAGCAAGTGCATAAGGTAGCAGCTGTAGCTTTCAACAGTCAGAGTGCCATTTTTCCCTCAGCCGCCCACTCCTTTGCCCACTTGCTGCTGGGAATTAACTCAGAGAAGATAAAAAGAAAAATGGTCTGTCTAGTCACAGATGAGAGTGCTGACACTGAAGAAGGGGGAAATGATCGGAGCCACAGTTTAGAGGCCCAAAACTCTGCCAATCCCCACTTTCAAGAATGGTTAAGGATATGGGGTTAGATCCAGATTGGAGTCAATTCTTCAGAGTAGACCCATTCAAATCAAGGCAACTGAAAGTTAGCCGTTCGTAACTTCAGTCTTATCCATCTGAATGGCTCTACTTCCACCTTCTCTGACCCAGGACCCTCCAGATGTGTTGGGCTGCAACTCCCATCATGCCCAGCCACCCTGCTCATTTGGGTAGGTTGGCTGGGGATGATGGGAATTGCAGTCCAACACATCTGGAGGGCCCCATGCTGTGGAAGGCTGCTCCATGACCAAGTCTGGATCCAACCCATTCAGAATCCCACACTGGCATGCTTCTCTACCAGATCAGAGGGAAATGAGGGCTTTTATCCAGTGTTCGTCCTACTTGGGGGAGGCCCATTGAAATGAAGGGAAATTGAGATTTAACACTGGACACAGCCCATAGGCTACAACCCCAGGGTGGCAACTGGTGTGGAATTAAGCAGGGCCAGACTCTATAAGAGGAGCTGGCTCTGTTGTGTGGCGATCCCTAAACACATGTGCTCCAGGGAGGAGGGAGGCGTCCCCTCCGCCGGGCTCTGGAGGAATGGCATGGGGCAACTGTGAAGTCCACGAGTTCCAAACGAACTGCCAAGCTGCTGCTGCTGCTACCGCTGCCGCTGGGATTTGCCCGGGCACCGGGGAGGGCTAGCCGGCCACACGCCCAAGAACAGCGTTCTTTCTCCACACCACTCCGGAGTGAAGAGGGTGGGAAGCATCCCTCTGCTCTATACCGCATGAAAGGTTAGGGAATCATTGCTCCCGCGCTGCCTCTCACGAGGAGCGCAGCCTTCACTTTGCCCATAAACATGCCCTGAAAGGAGCCCGCCTGGTGGGTGTTCAGACCGCTTCTACAGCCACACTGGCCACCACGCGCTGTTGCTGAAAAAGGTAGCTCCGAAATAACCCATGGGCTGGGTCCAGAACGAGCCGTGCTTGGAGCAGACCAAGGGCGAAAGAAGTTAGCCGTGACGAAGTCAAGTCCCACTGATTTCCAATCTAAGCATGACAACGCCTGGCTCCAACCCCTGGAATACTCACGCCGGAGCGATAAGGAACCGCGTCTTCAAACCCCCCCCCACTCACCCCCACATGAAACTGAAATAACGCCTCGAAATATAAAGGGACTTCAGCGTCCGTCTAGGGTGGGGCACTGCCGGCCTGGGAGAGCGAGCGAGAAGGACTCAGCCCTACCCTACCAGGAGGCTAGTAGCGCCCACCTTTCTCCATCGTGGACCAAAGACACGCGATTTGGCTTCCTTCTACTCCCCTTTCCCCACCCCACTCCCCGCAAGCCTCCCCCTGCTGCCAGAGCCCTCTTGCCCGGCCCAACGCAGCCCCACCCAGGGCAAGGCAGAAGCAGAGTAAGGGCGACGGGGGTGGGGTGGGGGAGAACACCCAGGGATTGCCAAAAACAACACAAAAAACGGTCCGGGGACTCCAGATACGTGGAACCCCGACCGCCAGCCCCACACGCGGCGTGGCGCTATGCCCTCTGCCCATGCTCAGAAGCACTCTAATGTTCACATTTAAAAGAGGGGGGGGAAGATGCAAGAGCTTCCCTCGGGCTGCGACCGATCTCGGGACACACCAAGCCAAAGAAGAGTGCGAGGGTTCTCCGTTTACCTGCGCCATTTCCTCCCCGGAAAGCCTGGGTCCTCCACCTGGCTGCTGGTGCTTGATAGCTTCGGGGCCCGGGCCCGGGAAGAGCGTGGCATCTCGGCCTCCCAGCACGGGCTTGAGCTGCGCGAAGACGGGCTCCTCCGGCCCTAAGCGAGCGCTCATGCTCAGCACCCGGGTGGCCATGGGAAAGGCGCGCGGAAAGTCTCCGAACCAGGAGGGGTGGAAAGAGCCTCGCCTCGCCTCGCCCGGCCACGGCTCAGAGCCTCCCGACGACACCGGCACGCTCGCAGCTCGGGGCTTTCTCTACCTGGCCTAAGACGTTCCTGCCGGCCCACCCCGGCGACATGCCCGCCTCTATTTCACCTCCTCCTCCACCCAAGGGGCTGGCGCTGCGAGGCGGCCCCGCCCAGTACAAAAGCCGCCGCGCTTTTTCGGCCGGCTCCGCCCGTGCCAGGCAAGCGGCGCGCTGCTGTGCTGGGCTGCCGACGAGAAGTCCTGCAGGGGCCGAGTCGGCGAGCGGGCAGGCAGGCAGGCAGGCAGGCGAAGAGAGCCCCGCTCCGCCTGATCAAAACAAGCTGGTGAGCACGTTGATCGAGGTCTGCCCAAGATCCCTCCTCCTCCTCCTCCTCCTCCCCTCTCCTCCTCCTGCCTCCGATTCTTTTTCCAGAGCGAGCTGAACGGCCCCTGCGTCCCGACGGGTGACAGCTGGCCTAAAGAGGCTGCGGCGATGAAAGACCAAATCCAGGCTGTACTTTTCTTTGGAAACAGCAGCACTAAATACAGGAATTAAGCGCGGCCAGCAGGAATTAAGCGCGGCAGCACCGTGGAACAGGGAAAGGAGGGCTCTGGGAGCACGTGGGGAAATAACGCGCACGCTGGGACGGAGTGGGACGTTTCAACAAGTCAACGTGCGTAAGAGGAAATAATAATAAAATAATAATAATAATAATAATAATAATAATAATAATAATAATAATAATAATAATAATAATAATAATAATGCCATAAGAAATATTCAAAAATCCAAACAGTGTAAAACCTTAGGCCAACTCAAAGATCACCAACAAATGTGCAAGCTTTCGAGTTCTCCAGATCTCTTTGTCAAAGTTACAACCTGACTTTGCTAAGGTCTTGTCTGATGAAGAGATCTGGAGATCTCAAAAGCTTGCATATTTTGAGGTGATCTTTGAGCTGGCCTAATCAAAGTATTACACTTTGAATTTTGGCATACATAAGGGGGCAGTTACATCTCCCATGGAATCAAGGGGGACTTGCTTCCAAATAGACATATGTCAGCCTTCCCTAACCTGGTACAATCCCATCATCCTCAGTGAATGGTGCAGCTGTGTCATTTCAGACCCTGCATTTAATGGCCTTATGGGGGACTTTCCTTTAAACAACCATGTGTTCAGTTCTGAAGCACAAAACCAACATTTCTGTTTCAACCACCACCATCTCCAGCTGACATCCCATGCTTTACAACTGCTTATTCATTCCTGATATGTTAGAGAGAGAGAAATTAAAAAGTTGTCAATGCTGATTTTAAAAAGGACAAAGACACTCTTGAGCACATGCAGTTTTGCATTTTAAACACACTTAATTCATAGCACCATTGTGAGGAAAGGAATAAAATGGGAGTTTGCTTCTGCTGCCCTCATGCTAAGCACATTTTGTTGTAGAAAAGGATGTTATCTATTTTAAAAGTATTTTAAAAGCCTTGGCCCCAAGTTCCAGCCCTAGCTGCACCACTGTCAGCTGGGAATGATGGGAATTGTAGTCCAATACATCTGGAGAGCACCTCGTTGGGGAAGGCTGATTTATACAGATTGGGTGTTAGAGCAACAGGCCAGGAGGGTTTCGCCCTCCCCACCCCAGTACAGTAACAGGTAGGGCCATGAGACATCAAATGGGCCCCAAATTACATTGTTGTTGTTGTTGTTGTTATTATTATTATTTATATAGCACCATCAGTGCACATGGTGCTGTACAGAGTCCTATATTGATCACTTTTATATTAGCGTTAACATATGTTCAGCTTATTTTCAGTATGGAATAATGAAGATTGGCACTGGAAAGCCAAATGTCAGCTTGCGCTGAGGCTTAATTAGGGCAGCATGCCAAGCCCAAATGCCAACTGTTGCAACTTCTTGGTGCTCCTGTTCCAATGACCTAACATGTCAAAGCACATTTAGCAGCCACTGGATACAGCTAGTGTGGAGAGGACAAAATTAGAGACATACTATTGGATGGCAGTTCTCCCACCACCACCCCGCTCCCCTGCACTATAGTTTTGAGTGGGAGCAGTCTATTTTTGAATTTCTTTGAATTTCAGCACCCATAAAGTTCCACAGGCATTCTTAACACACTCTGGAGTCTGCCCTGGACATAAACATGAATTATAGTCAACATTGTTGGGAGGGGTCTGGTCAGATTGGTTCATTCTTTCGTCTTTGGTGTGAATGCTCAACAGTACAGGGGTTTTGGAACATGGTTGCTCCATGTTAGACCACTGGTAATTACTAAAACCCTTCAAACATTTGATCAAATTCCAACCAAGTACACTCACCTGTATTTCTTCCTAATACACACAAAATAACACACACTCCTTCTATATGTTGTATAAATCGTATTTTTTATTCTCTCATTAGATACTGAGCTCCTACTTAATTTTTTGTGAACCACCCAGAGAGCTTCGGCTATTGGGCGGTATAAAAATGTAATAATAAATAAATAAATACTTAGGCCATTTTACTGTAAATTTTCCACAAGCATATCAGTTACAGACTTAGAACTATAATTATTTACTTTCTTTGTTTCTTTATTGATCCTGCTATATTATTATGTATGTTCTTCTTTGTGTTGCTTTTATTTGGTTAACTTTATTTTGAAATAAAATAAAGTTTCATGAGAAATAAAGGACATGGTTAATTGTGGGACTGGCTGTAGTGTAGAGGTTCATGAGGGGATTTCCAGGAATGTATTTCTGTTGGAATCCAGGATGATATTTCCCCCCTAGAACATAAGAAGAGCTGTGCTGGATCAGACCAAGAGTCCATCGAATCGAATCAACCAGCTGTCAACCAGGAACCCACAAGCAGAACACAATGCAACAGCACCATACCACCCACGTTCCTCAGCAACTGGTGAATATAGGCTTCCTGCCTATGATACTAGAAGTAGCACATAGCCATCAGGACTAGTAGCCATGGATAGCCTCCTCCAGGACTTTATCTAACCCCCTTTCAAAGACATCCAAATTGATGGCCATCACTACATCTTCTGTTAGCAAATTCCATAGTTTAACTATGCGCTGTGTGAAGAAGTACTTCCTTTATCTGTCCCAAATCTCCCACCAATCAGACTTGGTGGTATGGTTATTTATTTATTTATTTAAGGATTTTTATGCCGCCATTCAGCCAAAAAAGGCTCTCACAGCGGCTTACAAAAGTATTTCTTGACAGTCCCTGCCCACAGGCTTACAATCTAAAAGACATGACACAAAAGGAAAGGGGATTGGGAGGGAGGAGGAGGGGGAGGGGGAAAAGGAAAGCAAATTCAGGCACTACAATCTTAGTTGCAAAGTTCAGCAGTTACAGTTGACAGCAGGAGGGAGGGGGCTCTCAGCTGGAGCTGGACCCAGGCACGGTGGAGAGGTGCCCGGCTGCTGCTTCCTCCCTCACTGGTGGCCTCTGCAGTGACAGCTGGTGGCAGGAGGGAGGGGGCTCTGAGCTGGAGCTGGACCCAGGCACGGTGGAGAGGTGCCTGGCTGCTGCTTCCTCCCTCACTGGTGGCCTCTGCAGAGACAGTTGGTAGCAGGAGGGAGGGGGCTCTCAGCTGGAGCTGGACCCAGGCACGGTGGAGAGGTGCCTGGCTGCTGCCTCCTCCCTCACTGGTGGCCTCTGCAGTCTTAACATGGTTAAGGCATGTGTGCTCATTGCATACCATACATACACCCCTCAAAGAAATTAGTGTTTACACCACATACCACCAACTCACTTTTAAAAGCCACCAACTCACTGTTGTCAGTCTCTAGTATGAGAGTGTACATAAATATACCCTTGGTTACACAAATTCTACAATGAATGTAATACTTAGTATATTTCAAGAGTTTGAAGTGGTTCACATGCATCAGCTTTCTCCAACCTGTGTTGGGCTACAACTTCCATCAGCCCCAGCCAGCACATGGGAGTTGTAGCCCAACTAGGGAAGGCTGACATACATTATCAGTCACCATTGGGGGGACTGAGGGAGGAAAGAGGGCAGAGGAACTGTCAAATCAAACGTTGCGATGGATTTTATTCAACTCCACGGTAGCCCATAGTCACACAATGGTGGAGATAGAACATGTGTGGGGAGTACCCCCTAAAAACTCTTTAACTTTTGTAAACTGCCCAGAGAGCTTTGGCTATGGGGCGGTATATAAATGCAATAAATAAATAAATAAATCTTTAACACCTTTAGACTGCACAACATCTGACCCACCCACCCCAAGGTTTGCTCATCACATCTTGACCATCCGCCATCCCATGCACACACTTTGGAGTCCCTGCCCATTGCAGAAATGGTTTTTCTTGACTCCCTTGTAGTAATGCACTTCAATTTAAGAGTGTGCTTCTGCACTTTTTTTTCTTTTTGCAAAATTAAATAGCAAAAAAAGGTGGGGGGAGGAAAAGCACTGGACTTTAAGATGAATCTCAAATAGATATGCATATGCATGGATATAAAGGGGCAAGTAGGTGGTAAAAAGTGGGCCCATGGAATACAGAATAGAAAAAGCTTGTGACAATTCTATGCAAGTGTATGTGAGATAAACATGTGGGACCACTTACAACTTTAATTGCAGTAATTGATGATTTCACAACAGTCATTAATGGTTAACGTTTTGTTATGCTAACTTAGCACCTAACTTTGTTGTGCTAATCCAACACTTGTACTGTTATGTAACAAAACCTTTGCTTCTATTAAGAACTAAACAGATGCCCTCAAATCTCTTTATCAACTCTAGTTTGAATTTTCTTTGTTGAAGAATGACAGGTTTCAGGTGAGCCGGAGATGTCCTGAGGCAGCTGAAATGTCCTCCTATTGCTGTTGTTTATTGGTTCAGTGGCTTCTGACTCTTCGACTCTTAGTGACTTCATGGACCAGCCCACACCAGAGCTTTCTGCTGGCCATCGCTACCCCTAGCTCTCCCAAGGTCGAGTCCGTCACCTCCAGAATATAATCCATCCATCTTGCCCTTGGTCGGCCCCTCTTCCTTTTGCTTTCCACTTTCCCTAGCATCAGCATCTTCTCCAGCGTATCCTGTCTTCTCATTATGTGGCCAAAGTACTTCAGTTTTGCCTTTAATATCATTTGGCAAATGGAGCATTGCATTTTCTGATGATGGGTGCCCATTGATTTGTTTGCGTAGAGACTGGCCATTTTTTCCTCTACAGCAGGCGGAAAGGCAATGTTAGCATGCTTTGCCACTGGGCGACAGGCAAGTGAATGAGCCCCTCGTGTCATGGCTGATGTTATTAGGTACTGTAGTAGCGTTGCCAGAGTAGGTACCAGGAGAGAGCTGGCATCTGGGTTTGTGGCAGGTGTTCTCCCTAAATGTGTGTGAGTCTTGATATGTGGCTTCTTGTTGTTGAATAATTAATACAGTTGAGACCTGCAATAAGATAATTGTTGCATATTCTCACCTGCTTGCAGGAGTATTCCTGTTTGGAGTTCCAATCAGGCAGCGTCTATGGCTTTATCTACACCTACACCTCGTTTTCCAATTTTGTTTTCCGTCTGACCCTCAGTATTCCTTGGCCCCTGAGCAAGCTCGACCCTGTGGTTTTTATACCCCTGAGAATGATGATGACGTCTTAAAGACTGAGCATGTGGAGACCTCCCTCTTTGTTTCTCATTTTAGTTACATTGCCATCGGCACATACCATCTGAGTTGGCTGTTAGAAGGAGTGATAGCCATGGGCCCTGTTCAGAAGACACCTTAAACCATGGCTTTAACCGCAGTGAATACGGCAAAAAACCTTATTCACTGTGGTTAAAGCCATGGTTTAAGGTGTCATCTGAACAGGACCCATGGTATCTATCTGGTTGAACAGCCCTCCATCCCCACCCCTTAATAAATAAATGGACTTGTGCTTTTGAAATACAGAATATAGGCCCGTGTCGCGTGCAAAGAACCAGCAAGTTGGGCAGAAACGTATGAGATCCTGCCCGTTCTCCTGAAATGTTACCAAGAACACTCAATGGGCTATTTATGATTGGTGGGATTGCAGTTAGCTTGACGGAGCAGAAGTGATGGTGTCCTGGCTTAGCGACATGTTGCACAGAACACACACACACCCTCCAGTGTGTAGGAATATGAGCAATTACACATGGGCAGGATCTGTGTTATATCCTGCTTGGTGTAGATCTGGCCATGTACTCCTGCCCAGAAAGGGGCATATATGGCTTTATGTTGACATCAGGTTTAGGTTAATGAGCCTATGCTAGCTCCATTATTATTCCCCTCCCCCATGTGCAGTGTAGGCTCAGCACAGAGTACAGCTGGCTTGTGAGACGTGTTGGCTTCAGGTTTTGAAGGGTGCCCAGGCCAGACACCTTCCTTAAGGCCCTCCTCTCTCAGTGTGGGCTCACTTCTTCCTTGCTGCCAGGAGCTGCTGCTGTTGCTCCTCCTTCCTTGCTTGCTTGCTGAGAGAACTGGTGGGCAAGACGAGCAGCTTGGCACTGGGCCCATTGCAGAAGTGTGGGCCTCATCATGTGCCCAATCAGGCGAACCTCTGGCGCCGGCCCTGCTGCTGAGGCTGCTATGGCTTTTCCCGATGAGGGCATAAAAAACTGGGCATCGGTTTCATTATCCACCAGTTCAGGCTGGACAAATCTGGACATCATTTTGAAACTGGAATCATGGTTTCATAAGTGGGACCAAATGTTGGGGCACAAGCATTTGGGAAATGGACGTTGGCATGCACAAAGAAACGCCTCTTCCACCACACAGAACGACAAGAACAAACTTGCAAGTGATTGGCTGGCTGGAGTGAGTATAAAATAGAACGGAACCACAGGACAAAAGTGGAAAGAAGTGCTGGCTGCTGTCAAAAGGGTGGCAATCTGAATATGTGAAGAATGCCTACCAATGTGTTTAGTCACCAATGACAGTGCACAAAATACTCCACTCTGGGGGAGGAAAGAGAAGGAGAACTACAAATGGAGTGTCAATATTTGAAGATATTTATGTTCCGGGGGGCTAACCCTGAGTGGATGAGTACAGTTCCTTTGGAATTTCTGGTCATTGCATTCCACATTTTCTCCTAACCTACTAGGTGAGATGACACAGCTCTGAAAGAAATGTCAAGTCTTGTCTTCAGCTACTGGGCCTTCTCACTAAAGCTCTCACGCTTGGTTCATTTCTCATCCACAGTCGTCATCCATAAATTGGCAATAAAAACTATCTACCTCACAGGGTTTTTTTGTGAGTGGTGGCCTGATGTACTTACTAGCCATTAGCCAAGATTGGGTGCCATGTGCTAGATATCCCCAGTTCAAATCTCGCCTTGGTTATGAACTTGCATGGTGGCCCTAGACCAGGGGTCCCCAACCCCCGGGTCACGGACCAGTACCGGTCCGTGGCCTGTTAGAAACTGGGCCGTGCAGGTGAGCTGCTTTCGCACCTCCACCCCCACCCCAGCGTACCTGGGCGCAGGGCGCCATCTCACTCACCCAGCCGAAGCAAAGCCAGGATGCTGGAGTGGGGGGGTGGGGGCTTCCCAAAACCATCCCCTCAACCCCACCCCACCCCCCGGTCCATGGAAAAATTGTCTTCCACGAAACCAGTCCCTGGTGCCAAAAAGGTTGGGGACCGCTGCCCTAGACCATGGCTAGGGAACTTCATTCAGCTTGAGGGCCAAATACAATTTCAGAGAGGCTCCTGGGAAGCCGCATTCCAGAGGTGGGTGGAGCTAAAAGCAAAGGGGGTGGAGCCAAAATACAAAAACAAAACAGTAACTTAGCCTTTGGAGAAGCATTTCAACCTTTTTAGAATGAGGGAGGAACTGCACAAAAGATGGAAAACCATTGAATGATTAGTGAATGGGGGCCGGGGGGAGGGGTGTGGCCATCTGGGGAACCCTGAAGGGCTAGAATGGGACCCCAGTTGGGCCGAATTTAGCCCACAGACCTGAGGTTCCCCATCCTTGTCCTAGACAGAATCTTTCAGCCCCAATCCTCCATTTGCATGAGGGGGACAATAATATAGTCCTGCCCTACAGGACTGTTACAATGATGGTTAAAGTAGAATACATGAAATGCTTGAAATCTGTTACATGAACTCCAGTAAGTATTATAAGAAAACGTTGCCCACCCTGAGGCTTTGACATGAGGCTTTCTATGAAATCTAAATGAATAATCCAAGTATCTCAATGGCAGTGAGCTGTAAGACACCCAGCTTGACAGTGCAATCCTGTAATTGTGTACTCAGATGTAAGTCCCTCCAGATTCAGTTGAGCTCCCTCCTGAAGAAGTGGGTCTAGGATTATGGCCTTTATTGGTGAAATTGATAGGTTAATCAACGGAAATTTAATCTGGTGGCATAATCAATAATGATTCATTGAGCTGGTTGATTACTTAACTGAAAATTGACTGATTTTCTCAATCTACTGATTAAAATAATTTGATCAAAGTCTAGTTGATTAATCAGTGCGGGCCAATTTTAAATGGTGTATCTGAAAACTCCAGGCACCTCTTTTATGGAATTGTAATAAGGAACGAAAACAAAAGGATTAAATATGGCCTTCCTTTCTAATAATCAGTGGCAGCTTTTGTGTGATAAACAATATGTGCATCCCCTTCAGTATCTTAAACACACGTATATTGACATTTTGGTAATGTGCCTGTTCATTTAAATTTAAGTGATTTATTTATTTATTTATTTAAAAATGCGCTTTTAGCTCTATGGAATGATAAAAGATTGCGGACTGCTACGGAGTGGTTTGGTGCTGGATTTCAGAGGCAAATTCAATGATTTTTTAAAAAAGCATCAGGACACTCCATGGACTGCACAACACCCTGCACAGTGCAGCCTGCAAGGTGGGGGGGCTGCTCTGGGGGACAGAAATGGCCCCTGGACCTCCCACAGTTCCCCACCCCCCTGATGTAGATGGACAGCGGTAATTTTTTAGATGGTTAGCATATTCATTGACCTACACTGATACATGTAATCCTGCTGAGCAAAGCATTTCTGCGACCTAAAGGGGTGTAAA
This sequence comes from Elgaria multicarinata webbii, assembly GCF_023053635.1. Lineage (NCBI taxonomy): Eukaryota > Metazoa > Chordata > Lepidosauria > Squamata > Anguidae > Elgaria > Elgaria multicarinata. Next base: position 20,341,362 of record NC_086175.1, on the reverse strand, counting down.
TTTTGAATATCTCCCTTATGCAAAATCAGTTGTCAGGTGGATTTTGGCCTCCCATTTGAATCCACTTGCACTGTACATCTGTAGAAGGGAATGCGAACATGTGAGCAAAGAATGATCCAAGGAGCTGAACAGCAAAATTACTAAAATTGATTTGAGAGATGCACAGATGTGGAATTTGGAACTGGCTTTCTAAAATGGTACCACTGGGAGAGGCAACCACAGATTACACTCATCAAAGGGATCCAGAAGGGACATCATGCGATCATGAAGTACATTTTCCTGCAATAAAAGTCGTGTGTGGTAACATTCCCCCCCACCCCACCCCTCGATTAAAGGAGAGATGTCCAAGGGAGAATTATTAAATGGTAAAACAGAACCAAACAAAAAGCAACAGTCTCCTCCTACTTGATTTGGAGGCTAAAATCCTAAGCAAGCCTACTGGGGAGTTAGACCTGCAAGAACATAAGAAGAACCTTGCTAGATCAGACAAGGGTCCATCAAGTCCAGCATCTTGATAATCACAGTGCTCAGCCAGATCCTGATGGAAATCCCACAAGCTGGATATGTCTGCAACAACACCCTCCCACTTGTTTCCCCCCAGAAATTGGTGTACAGAGTCATAGTGCCCCCGATACTGGAGATAATGTGTAGCCGTCAGAACCAGTAACTACTGATAGCCTTATGCTCCATGAATTTGTCTAATCCCCTTTTTAACCATCCTAGCTGGCAGCCATCATTACATCTTGAGGTAGCTAATTCCACAGTTTAATGGTGTGCCGTGTGAAGAAATATTTCTTTTGACTGCCCTGAATTTCCCAGCATTCAGCGTCATTGATATTCTAGTATTATGGAATAGTTTCTCCACACCATACATAACTGTATGCACTTCAATACTAACACCTTTTTTTCTAAGCTAAAAAGCCCTAAACATTGTACCCTTTCCTCATAGGGGAGTTGCTCCAGCCACCTAATCATTTGGGTTGCTCTTTTCTGCACCTTTTCAAGCTCCACAACATCCTTTTTGAGGTACGGTGGCCAGAACTGTACGCAATACTCCAAGTGTGGTAGCACTGTTGATTTGTATAAAGGTATTACGATTTTGGGAATCTTTTATGTGGTCCCCCCCCCCACCGGTGATTCCTTTCCACACACAAAAGGCAGGCCTAGAATTGGCTTTTTTCAGAGCTGCCACATATGGGGTTGACCTTTTCTTTAAACTGTCTACTACAACCCCAAAAATCACTTCAAATGTTTTCCTGGTCAATCAATGCCAGCTCAGATACCATCAGCTTAAGTGTGCGTCTTGTTTGCGTTGAACTGCTTTTGCTCTTTTAAGGCCCATTCACCCTGTTTGCAGAGAACCTTTTAGAGCTCTTCTGAATCCCTTTTTTATTTTAACCACCCTAAATAATTTGCTGTTGTCAACAAATATGACCACCTCACAGCTCACCCATAACTCCAGATAATTTATGAACAAGTTAAAAATCAGTAGGGATGTGCTCCGCTTCTAATCGGACCGGCGAATTAGAAGCGGAGCGGGGTGCTTCGCCTCCCCTTAAGGCAGAGGCGAAGAAGATTGGGGGGCCGGCGGAGCATGGCGAAGAGGATCGAGGTGAAGGCGGATCCTTCGCCTCGATCCGGAGCTCTGCTGGAAAGGTAAGTGGGGTTTTCCGGGCCCTGCCGCTGTCGCCCATGCGGCGACAGCGGCAGGGCCCGGTAAACCCCCCATCCTCTCCCTTACCTGCCTCCGTCCGCGGTCCCTCGGCTTCTTTAATTGAGCCCGTGGTTCAACCAGGAAGTCTAGGCCGCACTTGCAGCCCAGACTTCCTGGCTGAACCGCGGGCTCAATTGAAGAAGCCGACGGACTGCGGACGGAGGCAGGTAAGGCCCCCCTCCCCCTTGGTCCCTTACCGGGCTCTGCCGCCGTCGCTGCACGGGTGACGGCGGTGGCGGCAGGGCCCGGTAACCCCCCCGCCCTCCTCTGCCGGCCTTACCTGGCACCACTCCCTTCCACTGCGGAGCTCCGATTTGGAGCCGGAGCTCCGCGGCAAAGAGGAGCGGTATGGGTGGAGCGGCGTGGAGCGGAGCGGGCCGATCCAAAATTTTCGGATTGGCCCGCGGGGCGGAGCGGGGGGGTCCGTGCACACCCCTAAAAATCACCAGTCTCAACACAGTTCCTTGAGGGGACCCCAATGTTTACATCCTTCCAGTATGAAAACTATCCCTTAATTTCTACTATCTCCCTTCTGTTCTTAAACTAGTTATTGGTCCATAAAAGGATCTCGCTTCTTGACCGGACCCAGCAACAAGCCCAGTTGCTGACTCTGTCTCCAGATCTACTCCAGCAACACTATTATTGTATTCTGCACTGTAATTCTCTGACAATACTATTATAGTGACATAAATAGTTCATGATTCACCTGCACATCTTTCAATGAGATATGTAATGTCATCTGACAACAATGCCCTTCTGCATTGTACACAGGATAAACAGGCCGGTTGCAATCCAGCAATTGCACAAAAGAATAAATGTACACAAATCTGAGATCAGAAATGGCCATTTTTAGAAACCGGTTGGAGAACATTTCATCCTACCAGGTCACTGTGCTGCTGATTTTATTTATTTAAAGTATTTTTATGAACAAACCCCCCCCCCTAAAAAAAAAGGCTCCCAGAGCAGCTTACAATCAATCAGTTAAACATAGGCCCTGCTATCTAAAAAGACAACACACAAGAAAAAAGGATTGTGGACGGAAAAGGAAGAAACAAGATGTGGAATAGCCCTGCTTCACCTCTTATCTTTTGCTAGGGGCACTCCAACTGCAGCAGCCACTGAGGTTTCCACAGTCTGCTCCTGTCTTCCTCACCATGGTAGAACAAAGGAATTTCAAAGGGAAAATCCAGCCTGAAACTGCTCATTTGCAAGTCATTCAAGACACTGATTTCTATATTGAGTTGGTTTCTTGCCTCACCAAAAGTGTTAATTTATTCAGCAGTGCTTCGATGATTGTGTTATCTCCAGTTACTGCTGTGCTGGGCATTTTGCATAAATGAAAGCTAAGTGATTACAGATGGTAATTCTCACATTCCAGGGCCATAGCACTCCAGCCTTTACACTCCCACCCACCCCCATTCAGACATTGGTAAATTGCATGACAGCTGAGGTTCACATTCCCACGCGTCTAGCCCATGAAGGCGGACTCCAGTCAATGAAAGCTTATGCCATAGTAAAATGTGTGGCAGGGGCCCTTGAACGTCTTTCTGCTTGAGGGCTGAATCCCATTTCAGAGAAGCTCTCAGAGACCCGTTTCCTGTGGTGGGAGGAGCTAAAGCCAAAAGGGGCAGGTACAAAATACCAAAAAAGTGGCAGCACACTTTAGCTTAAAGCTCTTACTGTCAGTAACTAAAAATTAGGGAGGGGCATTTCAACCGTTTAGGTGGGGAAAGCACACAAAAAAGGCTGGAAAATACAAAATGATTAGTGCTAGGAGGAAAGCGGGTGGGTCTGGGAAAGGGGCTAGATTCGTATCTGAGCCCCAAGATTCTGCATCCCTGCTTAAGGCTGTGTACAGAGGACATTTTCCACATAGAATCATAGAATAGTCAAGTTGGAAGGGGCCTATGAGACCATCAAGTCCATCCCCCTGCTCAATGCAGGAATCCACCTTAAAGCATCCCTGACAGATGGTTATTAAGCTGCCTCTTGAAGGCCTCTAGTGTGGGAGAGCCCACAACCTCCCTAGGTCATTGGTTCCATTGTCGTACTGCTCTAACAGTCAGGAAGCTTTTCCTGATGTCCTGCCAGAATCTGGCTTCCTGTAACTTGAGCCATTATTCCGTGTCCTGCACTCTAGGATGGGGTTGGACTCGATGGCCTTATTATTCTATGATTCTATGATCAAGTAGAGATCCTGGCCCTCCTTTGTATGACAACCTTTCAAGTATTTGAAGAGTGCTATCATGTCTCCCCTGTCTTCTCTTTTCCAGGAGCCCTGCTCTTTCACAGTTCCTGACCATGCATAGAAATCCTTACACACACACACACACACACACACACACACACACACACACACACACACACACACACTTACATGTGCAGGAGCACTTTTAAACTTCATCACAAACATGTGGGGTTCAAGTGTACACGGTCCTGCTCCTCGTCCCAAATGTAGAACGTTTAATCTCATGCTGGATCTCACTGTATAGAGCCTTTGCAACTCAAAACAGTTTCAATAGCAACATTTATTATCTGCATTACACAGAGGAATGCAAAAGAAAACATGCATGATGTGTGTGTGTGTGTGTGTGTGTGTGTGCATTTGAACATTTACCAAAATGTCGATCATAAGCATGTGTGTCAGTGTCCATCTCCCCAACTATTCCGAGATTTAACTGCTAAATATCTGGTGGAAAGGATTGTAATCCAAAGATTTTGTCCACAGTAAACTTTGCATTGCACATCACTTTCATTATGGAGTGTGCAACTTAAGTCTTTTTTAAAAAAAATTCTAAGTGCTTCTGCCACTTCTCCCCGCCCCATTGGCATAAGGATCAAGTCTGTGGGAAGGGAAGGGTTAACCATCCCTCCCTAGCCTCAACCCTGACAAAAAAAATCCCTCATCTGCCCACCATGCAAGTATCCTGCTGGTTAACCATGCAGTGTGGATTATTTTACTGGAACAAGCCACCTTGAGAACCCATAGATTGTTGTTGGGTTGTTCAGGATGGTTAACAGGCCACCCTGTGGAAAATGTCCTGGATTCAGACAACACTTTAACCCACAGTTCAACAAGAAACCCACTGAGTGTGGATTTGTGTGTTTTGTGATCAGCCCCACAATGTGGATCTTCTACAGAAGTCTCCACATGTTTTGGACTACAACTCCCAGCATTTCTGACCACTGACTAGGTTTGAGGCGAGTTGAAAACATCTGGAGGGCACCCGGTTGAGGAAGGCATTTCTACACAAAAGCCTTCTTAGTATTCCTTTACAGCACCAGGTAAAGATTTGTCTGACTCAAGCCAAAAGAACTCTAAAGGTACAGCTTGCACTGTACATGACCCAAATATAGATTATTCACATAAACATGTCTTCACAGAGTTCTGTGCACGCATTTTCTCTTGTATCATAAATTCAAGCTGAGTATGTGAGTACATCCCTGCATAATTCTTCGTCAATTTCTGTGACTCAAAGGCAGAGAGTGAGATGATTAAATAACATTTCAACATTATTCCAACTCCTTACCCAGATTCAGATTCTGGAAGGACAAACTGGTTCGGACACAATCAAGGAGCTGGTTCAGCACTCCGAGCCAAATCGTGTTTTGTTTTGATTTTAAGGTCTGAGCAAGTTTTGATTAATTTGACATGAACACATTGTGTTGCAGATTTTAAAGAAAAAAGAAGAAGAAAACAGTTGCCAGTGTGAACTGTGGAGTCCCTTTTGCTGGAAGTTTTATGACACAGTAGCCTGATTTGCATGGCCATGGAGGAGAAATAAGCCATGGTAGCATGGTGCCGGTCACGTGCTGGGTGGATTAGCATAATTACCCTCAGTAGTGTGGCTTGTCATATCCTGTGAACCCAGCCAGGGTGGCTTGTTGCTGTAGCAAGCCACCCACAACCCTACAATAGCTTGGGTGACAGTGTGAACCAAGTCAACAGCTAGATATGCTCCATCAGGAGTATGGGTTAATCATCTATGGTTTAAGTCAAGGAGGATCTATCAGTGTAGATGGTCTGAATGAAGCATGGGTCAAGCTCTTATAGGCTGTTTCTACGCCTGCTTTTTTTTTCCAGGGATCGTCCCGGGATCATCCCTGTGTATCCAAGCCTGGGTCCAGCTCCAGCTGAGAGCCCTCCCTCCTGCTACCAACTGTCTCTGCAGAGGCCACCAGTGAGGGAGGAAGCAGCAGCCAGGCACCTCTCCACCGTGCCTGGGTCCAGCTCCAGCTGAGAGCCCCCTCCCTCCTGCTACCAACTGTAACTGCAGAGGCCACCAGTGAGGGAGGAAGCAGCAGCCAGGCACCTCTCCACCGTGCCTGGGTCCAGCTCCAGCTGAGAGCCCCCTCCCTCCTGCTACCAACTGTAACTGCTGAACTTTCCAACTAAGATTGTAGTGCCTGAATTTGCTTTCCTTTTCCTCCTCCTCCTCCTCCCTCCCAATCCCCTTTCCTTTTGTGTCATGTCTTTTAGATTGTAAGCCTGTGGGCAGGGACTGTCAAGAAATACTTTTGTAAGCCGCCGTGAGAGCCTTTTTTGGCTGAATGGCGGCATAAAAATCCTTAAATAAATAAATAAATAAATAAAATAAATGACACACAGGGGATCCCAGGAGCAGGCAGGGACGATCCCTCCATTTTCCTGGGATAATCCTTAGGTGTAGAAAGGACCATAGATGTGTAGGCCATGAAGAGGAGGCTTCCAGTATCAGTGCACTTATTCAGTTAAATATAAGAAAAAAAGCCAACCAAATTTGGTCTGCAGCTGTCTTGCTCGACTCATCAGGGTTTTTTCAACACTGCTGGCAAGAGATTATGTTATATAAAGCCACCTTTTCCTTTATCTTATCAGTTCATTTTCCTTCTCTTTGTTTGCTAGATAGTCGTTTGGACAATGTGGGTTCAACCTATGCACAGAGCTTCTCCAGGCAAACCCCCAAGAAAGTTTAAGCTAACACCACATGTATGGTGTAGAGAAAATGGATAAAGAGAAGTTTTTCTCCTTCTCTCATAACAGTAGAATCTGGAGTCATCCAATAAAACTGAATGGTGGGAGATCCAGGACAGATAAAAGGATGTCCTTCTGCACAGAGATGGTGAAGCTATCGAATTCACTACCAGAAGATGTAGTGATGGCCACCGTGGTGGTGGCAGGCGGCGGAGCCAGGTAAGCCCCCCTCCCCCCTTACCTGGCTCCGCTGCCGTCACCGCATGGACTGTGGCAGCAGCGGAGCCAGGTATGCTCCCCTCCCCACTTACCTGGCACCAAAGCTTCAGAATGGTCTGAATTGCTTCAGGCCGATCCAGACCTCCCCCGATCCGTTCCAGAAATGGGATTCGGAGGTCCAGATCATCCCGCTCCGCTTCAGATCCGGGGATCCGTAACAGAGCGGAGCACCCCCTTAGATTTAAAGTAATGTCTGTTTTGGCCCAAAGGATAAATTCTCAGGGCCCTGATCAAACTAGGATCCCCAGAATTCTTTGGTGGGAAGCCATGACAGTTAAACTGGTATAAATACTTGTCGCCTAGACACACTATTAAGTACAGGTTGGCGTTTACAGATCAGTAGTTCTTCTGGCTCTTGTTCCACGTCCTCTGCATGTTGTCGTACGAGCTCTCTGGGGAAGGAATCCCCAGGAGCACGTGGTAAGAGATTACACAGCGCCCTGGACACATTAGCCTCTTTTGTACAAATAAAACATTATTTATCACAGTTGCTAGAAAACAAATAGCATGCTGTTTGGCTTGCTTTTGTTAGCTTCTTTCCCACACGGGATGATATCACGCAGCGAATCCACAGCTTGCTGCTGCGGAAAGGAAGAGGGAGCTTTTGCTTGAAACAGACTCTGACTGCAATCAATTGCACACAGTTGTAATCTATTACCTGGGCCAGTGTTAGGAAAGGGTCCTGATCAGAGGAGTCTGTGCAAAAAGACCCTCCCTCCCATTGTCTTATTCCATTTGTGTTTGTTATTAAGAACACCACCACCATACATTTGTTTCACAGTTCATTCTTTCATATCACGTTCATTATTCAACACGTGTGTTTAGGGTGTGTCTGTGTGAACGTGTTAGGGTGGCCATGTGTCTTCTTTTACAGAGGACAGTCCTCTATTTATTTTGAAGGCATCTCTATTTGTAGGGTGACCATATGAAAAGGAGGACAGGGCTCCTGTATCGTTAACAGTTGTACTGAAAAGGAAATTTCAGCAAGGTGTCATTTGTTTGCATGCAGCACCTGGTGAAATTCCCTCTTCATCACAACAGTTAAAGCTGCAAGTGCCCTGCCCTCTTTTGTATCTGGTCAAGAGAGCAGGGCTCCTTCAGCTTTAACCTTTGTGATGAAGAGGGAATTTCACCAGGTGCTGCATGCATACAAATGACACCTGCTGAAATTCCCTTTTCTATGCAACTGTTAAAGATTCAGGAGCCCCGTCCTCCTTTTCATATGGTCACCCTACTATTTGAAGCGCTGTTCAGTCCAAGTCCAGCATAAGGAAGAGCCCAGGAGCCTCGAAGCTGAGCATCATCCACAGCACCTGGACAGCAGATTGAGCAAAGGCACACAGCTCACCTGGTCACAGTCTTCCCCACTATGGTGGGATGTACTGTATTTCTTTATAATTTTGCATCTATACATATACACCAGCATATGGAGATGTTATGTCCATCAGTGTCCTCTTTTGTGTCCGTCCCCCCACCCTCCCTCTCTTGGCAGTTCATAAGTGGCCACACCACCCTTTCACGAGAGTAACTCTGACTGGCCCTATTCTCTCTCCTGAAAGTAAACGCCTCCAAATGAAGTTGAATCTGTGTCAAAACCATTCCCACCACACCCAAATGTCTGTCAGGCCCTCTTCATTTCCGAACACATGAAGGGGCCTCTGGGAAGGCACAGACCTGGCTGCATCCCTCTGGTGATGCCGCATGCACTAGCAATGCTCCTGAGCCAATTGGCTGAGTCTGAAAGGCACACCTTCATTGCGCACATGGCTTCCAGCAAGGGGAGGGGAACGGGAACCTTAGAATCATAGACTAGTCGAGTTGGAAGGGGCCTATAAGGCCATCGAGTCCACTCAGTGCTAGTTCATAGGATGACCAGCTTTTCAACCAGCCACTGCAGCTGCGTAAGGGCTGTTTGGTGTACAGACACTAGCAGGAAATAATGCTGAGCTCCAGGCTGCAAAAAACTTTATATGGAGAAGCCTCCTGATTCAAATGTCAACTCTGCCACAAACATCCAAAGTGGCCTTAGGCAAGCCTGCGCACCCACCCCCACTCTCTGTCTCAGCCTCAGTCTAGATCTCCCCAGACACACTCATCTGCATGGGAGATAATATTAACTTAGCTTATAGGGATATTGTAAAGATTACAACTAGGTAATAGATGTGAGGTGCTTTGAACATCCTAAATCACCATATAAATGCCAAGTATTTCTGCATGTCAAGCTGTTGTTAAAGACAGAGAAGTTTTCTCCTCATCCCTTGGCTACCCTACTCCATACTATTGAAAGAACCTATTCAGTATACGTGTTTTTTGTTCCCATAGGCAACAAAAACGTGTGGCTTTAAGGTTACTGTTTAGCAGAGAGTGAACTGTCCCTATTTGCAGGTACCTGTCCCAGATCAAGAAGATGGAGATGATGGACATGTCTATATCCAGGGATCGTCCCGGGTTCATCCTTGTGCATCTAAATGACTCACAGGGGATCCGGGAGCAGGCAAGGACGATCCCTCCATTTGCCTGGGATAATCCTTAGGTGTAGAAAGGGCCGATGTCTCTGTTGGAGTCAATGGAGGCTTTTCTTTTTTTTTAATCCCCGCATGGTGGTGGTGGTGATGGGAGAATTTCAGGAAGCAAACAGTTGTGGTTGTGGCGTTACACCCCACAAGTCAGTTCCCAAATGTATGTCTGCAGTGTGTAAGTCTGTGGTGCTTAGAATGTTGACCCGAGTGGGTGGAGTTAGAATGTTTTGGGAGGGGGAGGAGTGATATATAAGGGAATGACTGAGGGGATTGAGGGAGACTTTTTAGGTACTCTTAGAGTCTTTAGCCTCTAGTGCTTTAGCTCTCTGTGTGTAGAGTACTTGGGTTCTGGAGAGTTTGAGGTTCAGTGTACAGAGTGGTGTCTTTTGAGTGGGGTGTGCAGATACACAGTTTGTGTAAAATAAACAAAACCGATAATAAAATTCAAGAGTGAATGTGTGGGTGACAGGAAAGCATGTATGTGAATGGGTGAAAGGATTGGATGAGAGGTTTCAAAAAGGGTTTTAACTGTTTTATTTTGAAACAAAGCTTGTGAACTTTTAAAATAAATTTTTAATTATTTTGTTTTAACTACCACAAAAATCCCACGTATCTGTTTGGCATTTAACATCTGAAGTTTATTCATTTAGCACCCACTCTCAATAATTCCCCTCTGCACATATAATTCGCAGCGCATTATTTTATTATTGAAATCCTTCTCCATTTAACCCCTTTCTCCACATAGTTTGGAGAAAGGCGGTGTTTGTCCCTCGCCTCAGGCGTATCAAGCAGTGCCGCTTGGCTTGAGCAGGGAGTAGCCGCGGCCAGGCCTGTTGTTCAGAGCCTGTGTCGTGGCAGTGGGAAGGAAAGGGTTAATCCTCTCCTCCCAGTGCATGTTTATTTATTTTATTTATTGATTACATTTCTATACTGCCAATAGCCGGAGCTCTCTGGGCGGTTCACAAAACCGGTCTTAGTCGGAATTGGGGCCGTGTGCAGTTATTCTAAAGTAGGGAGGAGAATCTCAGATAGGCTGAGCAACATGCTATACAATTAATGTAATATGTAGTTTGACCCCACATGTCAAAAGAGGAAACTTTTATGGTAAGATAACCAGCCCACCAAGGTTGCAATCCTACACACATTTCCATGGCGGTAAGTCCCATCGAACATAGCAGGGCTTGCTTTCCACCCAACACGCATGGGATTCTATGTGTACTTATTAAGGAGTAAGGGGGCTTGACAGCAATGGGGATAGTTCTGATTAAACATGCAAAGGATTACACTGTTAACTGCAGAAGCTAATGCAGGACGGACGATAAGTCTTTATCCAATAGGATGGTGCATGAGTTTATACAGCAGCCTTTCCCAAACAGATGTTTTAGGACTACATGTCCCAGCAGGCTGTGGATGATGGGTATTGCAGTTCAACACATCCATAGGGCATCTGGTTGGGGAAGGCTATGAAAGAGTGATGCTCAGAAGGTAAATAGGAGTGTTATCTGGAATATAAGATCATCCCTGCTTTTCCCCCCTGTGAAATATTGGAGCGTGAAAGCGTGTGAACATAGATGAGTAGTTTCATTGTAACTCAATCAAAGTTAGTGTTCAATGCAGAAGCAGCAGCAGAATTAATAATATCTTGGCTTTCTTAAAATGTCTATGGCTTTTAAAACACTCCAGATTAGGGGGAGAAATCTATGTGTGGTGTCAGGTGTTTTGCCCTGGCTGAGAAGAAGCTGGTTTAATCAGTTTGCCCTCAGGGGAGTTTCGTGGGGGAGAGGACAGACCTGCATTTTGATGAACAAAGCAAGGTAAGCTCCCTCCTGCTGCGGCTTTTGTCTCCTCACCCCTGCCAGCTGGGATGGATACTATTCCCTAAAGTCCTAGGATAATAAAATAAATTCCACTAATTGCAAAGGAATGTCTGTACATTCAAGCAACATTTGGAGCACCTGTCATCGTTCTTCAAGACCTAAAAGGCTTCATCCAAATCTCATCTAATAATATCTTGGGGGAATTTGGCCCTTTGAGACTCAAGGTAGCCCACTGGGTGGAGATTCGGTTGCCACCTTTTTGTTTGTATGTTTCATGGCCCTGTTCTTGTGCCTCAAAAACATCTAGGCTGCAATCATATACACATTTTACCAGGAGAGGGAAGGCATCACCACAGCTTTAGTGTGTAGGACACCAGGTGTGGGTGAACCTGTGGCCATCCAAATGTTGTTGGACTACAACCCCCATCATGGCTGACCAGTGGCATCATTGGAGGCAGCAAGGGACCATCCCTGAAAGTGTAGGCAGAGACGGAACATCTCCGACAGTGTAGGGGCCAGACAAGTGTCTCAGAGGAGGGCATTCCACAACCAGGGTGCCATCACTGAAAAGGCCCTCTCCTTAGTAGCCACCCATTTTGCCTCATTTGGTGCGGGCATCTGGAGTTGAGCCCCAGAAGATTATCTTAAGGTCTGGGTAAATATATGTGGGAAGAGATAAGCTGCCCCCCAAGATGTTTAGGGCTTTAATGGTTAATACAGCACTTTAAATTGGTCCTGGAAATGGACCAGAGAAAATGGCAAAGCCCTGGTGTAATGTGGCCATAGCAGCCAGTCCCAGTTAAGAACCTCACAGCCCTATTTGGGCCTAACTGAAGTTTCTGGGCCATTTTCAAACACAGGCTCATCTAAAGGGGAGGCTACTGTAAGCATGCTTAACATAATGGCCTGGTTCGCACGATCATTGCAGCTTAAACAAGCCATGGTGCATGTCAGCATGTGACAGGTGTTATTTGCCAAATTACCACCCAGGCCTGCTGAGTTACGTGAGAGTTGTTTCTCTCTCAAACAAGCCATGCCACCTGGGTTCAGATGATACAACAAGCTGTGCCCAGGTGGTTAATTGGGCAAATAGCATCTGGTATGTGCTGCATCTTAAACGAGTCACTGTCAGATGATTTTCTTTCAACTTTCTCAAGTAATTAAGGATAGTATTGTGTCCTTGAGCTCTAAAGGGGAACCCACTTCCACCCGGGCCAAAGCCACAGGCATGACTGAAGGTAATGCCAAGATTTTCCGAAGGAAAGAATTTTGAATTGTTTCTAATTTGGCAACTTGAAAATCTCCCCGGTCCCATATTAAAACACCCTATGAGAATGGGCAATAGCTTTACCTTGAAAGGGAATTTTAAAGCCGGATCAATCAGAAAGACCTCTTCTGTATAATTGAAAGACGGCAGAAGAGACTAAACCTGGCAGAACTGAAAGGCCTGGGTAAATGGAAAGTCGAGCCTCCATGGGGAAAGAAGCCCAAGAACTGAGCCATCCCCTCAGATGGCTGGTGGACCTGGAAAGGGCCTCTGAAGGTGGTCTTCTGGATAGGATTGCGTTCTCCTCTAAAGCAGCCTCGCCAACTTGGGACCAGGATTCCCAGCAGACCACCTTCCCTTATATATACACCCAGACGACAACTACTATCCTCAGAGGAGGCCCTACTGGCCATTCCGAGACGAACAGAATGCCGCCATGAAGAACCTCAGCGGGGGGTCTTCTCTGTGGCGGCACCCATCCTCTGGAGGGCCCTGCCTCGTGTGGTTTGGGAGGCGGGAAATGTAATATCTTTTAAACGCCTCCTGAAGACATACCTTTTTACACAGGCTCTCCCTGTTTTATAATGTAGCTGGTTTTATATTGCCTTTTTAACTTTTTAATGTTTTAAATTTGTACTTGTTATATTTCATGGCTTTTGCTTGTGCACTGCATGGAGAGCTTCGGCTGATGGGCAGTATAAAAATGTAATAAATAAATAAATAAATAAATAGAACTATAACTCCCATCATCCCTGACCATTTGCCATGATAGTTAGGACTGATGGGTGTTGTAGTCCAAAACATCTGGAGGTCAACTGGAGCAGGGTTTTTTAAGGCTGCCTTAGAAAGCTTATTCTCCTATGAGCTCGCATGGCCCTTCATACCCCCTTAGGAGGCCATGCTGAGGGCATTAATTTTTTTTTGCCCACAGAGCTTTTGTTTAACAGGCTGTCAAACCACGGCCTTCTCAGCGGTGTTAGCCACATTTTGGAAGTCTCTCCTCCAAGAGATATGCCAAGTGATGTCCTTGTATAAACTTCAGGCAGCTTCTGACTACATTTCTGCTTCAGAAGGCTTTGTGGGTGTATGCTTGATGCTGCTGGTTTTGATATGACTGCTGAAAAAATTGCTATTGGGATTTAAGTGGCATGTATAACTGGCTATTTTACTGTTGCTGCCTTTCTCTTTTTTAAAAAAAACTTCATTTGTTCTTTTCTCTTTTATTGCTTGTATACCTCTTTGTGCATTAGGAGAGAGACCCAATGTAAATATTTGAAATATAAACAATATTATGGTGTTAAGCCCCTCATTTTGGGAAGTATGAATACACCCAAACAGTGTCCACTGCAGAATATTGGGGGCGGGAGCAGGGACAGGGTGGGGTGGGATAGGGATATTTCCAAACTAAAATCTGTAGGGCAGGGCACCATAACCATTTGGTAGCCAAGATTAGGGTAACCATATGAAAAGGAGGACAGGGCTCCTGTAACTTTAACAGTTGTATTGAAAAGAAAATTTCAGCAGGTGTCATTTGTATATATGGGAAACCTGGTGAAATTCCCTCTTCATCACAACAGCTAAAGCTGCAGGTGCCCTGTCCTCTTTTAAATCTGGTCACCCTAGTATAGCTCCTGCAGCTTTAACTGTTGTGATGAAGAGGGAATTTCACCAGGTTCTCCATATATACAAATGACACCTGCTGAAATTCCCTTGTCTATACAACTGGAAAAGATACAGGAGCCCTGTCCTCCTTTTCATATGGTCACCCTAGGTAAGGGTGCTGAGCTGTATAGCTGTGGGGCCAGAGTAGAGAAAGGTGTGTCACAGGGTCGGCTGCAGCACTCCAAACCTCTTGACATCTGCACCTGCGCTGGGTCCTTTGGGTCAGGAAAGGAATAAAGGAGCATAATAATAATAATATATTTATTTCTTACCCTGTGAGGGTCGTCACAGAGGAACACTTCACTCTTACACCCAAGAGGATTTCTTTTCACTATGTGAAAGACTAGCAGCACAATCCTATGCATGCCTTTTACAAGGTAGATTGTTTTTGTTTGCTTTTTAAATATAAAAAAAGCTGACAGGGTTGTTCGTCTCTGCCAGAATACTGGCGGCAAAAAATGGAAGGAAAAAACAACAACTCATATCAATAAGAGGGAGGGAAAGAAATCTATGGCATAGAATATTCATTAATAAGTTATCAAAACATTTGGTAGAAAACTGTTGCCTTCAAAATGTTTTGGCCTACAACTCCCATCAGCCCCAGGCAGCACAGCCAATGTTGAGGGATCATGACAGTATGTTGCCCAACGCTGCATTATGCGAAAGAAATTATATACATGTTTACTCAGAAGACCCATTGAGTTCAATGGAGCTTTCCCCCAGGAATATGGATATAGAATTGGGGCCGAAGAGTTACCCACCCTCACTGGAGACCACTGTGATGGGAAGGCCTCCTGTCTGTGGATAGATTTTTATACAGCACCTGTGTATCCATGTATACTGCCCCCAGACTGGCACAAGAGCATGCTAGATTAGCAGAATGGCCTATTCCCAGTGGAGGATGAGGAAAAGGAGGCCAGGTTCTAGGAACCATGCAGAGGCACAGCAGACCAGCCCTTTCTGTCAGTTGCTACTTTATGCTCACGAGGACTTTGAATTCTAATTCATCTCTTGCTGCGCACCGGGACTTCACCGGCCCTGGCACCCAGCGTGGGAGTTACTGCCGCAGGGGGAAAGAACACTGTAAAATTGTTGTGCAGAAATAACGGGCAGCAGTAAGCACTCGGAGAATCAGCTCTAGCTACCGCACTGAACGATTTTGAATGAATCCTGCATTGTACAGTGAAAGGAAAAATGAACCGATCTCCAGCGAAATGTGGTCACAGATTCCATCCAAGAATTTTCCTGCAATTAAGTTACATTTGCTGATCCAGCCTGCCTTTAAGTGAAGCATTGATAGAAAGGCTTTGATTCTTCACAGTCAAAAGAAAGTGGATTTTTTTGCTTGAAAATCAAAGCATTCTTTTAGAAAGGCTATTCTGGAGTTGTCCTCCTCACACAGGAACCCCTTCCGTGCATGCAAACTATATTATCATCCTCCGTCATGGGACATAGAGCTTTATCACACCAGCATTATACTGTGCAATCACTGCAAATTGCATGCAAAGGACTCTGATGTTTTCTACCTTATAATATGCTCTTACGGCGAAGTACTCTGGTGTGTCCTGCTTTGATGGTGCTTTCCCCCAAAAAATAGCGAAGTATTTTGGACCGTGGAAAATGCGATTCTTTTGTTGTTCTCCAAGCAGCCACTGGGGGTTCAGAAGGATGTCGAGGAGCAGAGTCGCCCGGCTGCCTCCCCCGGCAACCCCCAAGCAGGCGCTGTGGAGCCCGGAGCAAGCCCAGTCCTCCCAGGGCATGCACCGGAACAGGGTGGAGGTGGATGTATAATGTTGGTGTGATGGAGCTAACAACAACAACAGCTTTCATACACTATGGGATAATTCGAGAGAAATAGGTAGGTGTGTTGAAGCTCATAATCAACATTTAAGATTCCAGACATCCTGACTTCTGTGCCCATATCCTGATTCCTGACACACAGTGCAAGTGATTTCAAATTGACTGGATTTCAGCCTAATCGCTTCCCCTTCCCCAATCTTCACATCATCAGAACAATGAATTGTGTCTCAGGAGTAAAAAAAATAGCTGCTCATTTCTATTTCTCACCAACCCACAGATTACGGACCTTGCCATGATCCAAAGAACGGTGAAGCTTGTTCTTTGAATGGTTCAACCTTGTACTCTTATTGCCAGGGTTGTTAACCTTTTTGGACCTGTGGGCACATTTGGCAATTTGAGAAACTGTCTTGGGCACCACCACAAAATGGTTGTCATGGAGTTAGCAGCATCGATTTGTATTGGCTTCCACTTTTGCATGCTGGCTGATTTCTTGGGGCTTCAATTGGCTTCGCCCACAGGAGAAAGAACATGTTTTCTAACAATGGGAAGCCTGGCTAGTCAGAAAGGACAAGTAACCTGCCCAAAAGAGCCCCAACATCCTACACAGCTCCTTTGAACCCAGAGCTGGTAACAAAATGAGTTAAACTTTATTTCCCCCCCTCCACTACAAAGTGGGTGGGAGAGAGCACATTCGGAGGCACCAGGAGAGGTATCTGGGGCTGCACTGAGGCCTGCAGGCATCACATTGCCTTTCCCCATCCTACTGCTCTTGGAAATGGCTGGTGGGCTTTCAAAAGTACTTTGTGATGTGACCTGGGAGTCTGCTGTTCAAAAAAAGAAAAAGATCTACTGATTGAGCCTGGAGAAGAGAAGACTGAAGGCCAAACTTAACTTGCCCCTAATCACACATAGAGTTTGTTTCCTCTACTCTACTTCAAGGGGGCATGGCCCTAATTCAGTTTAGATTGGGACCATGGCGCTGCAGGAGAGGAAGGGTTTCCAATTCCATGCTGCCCTAGAAGAAAAGGCTAAATCTAATGGCTTTAAGTTACAGGAGGGCAGATTTCAACTGATCATTAAGAGAAACGTCTTGACAGATAAGCAGTTCTACAATGGGATTCGTTAGCTATGTAGGTGGTAGACTCTCCTTTGCTGGGAGTCTTCAAGCAGAAGCTGTACAGCCATCTGTTGGGGACATTCTAGATTTCCTCCACCCAGCAGGGGGTTGGATGAGAAGACCCCAGCCAACTCTATGATTCTAGTGTAAGCCCCTTGCATAAAACTAAGCAGCTCTTTGGATCCTGAACTTCATATCATTCCTGTTTCTACGTTGTCATCTGGGGTGTTATTTCCCCAATATAGCTGCTTCCGTATTGTGCACTCGCCATGCTTCATTCACATAATTTTACAAGGGATCCAGATGTTGATGTCATCAATTTGCAACTCCCCTGTTTTTCTCCATTGCTTCTTTTGTCTTTTGCCTTTTTTCTTACCCCACCTTCAGCAGCAGCACCCCAAATGAAAGAGCTACAAAATGCATTGTGATTGGGAGCACTAGGAGCTGGAAGCAACCTATGCAATAAAGGGGGGGGGAACACACTTTTTTTTTTTTTTTTTTAGGATAGAGGCAATTGTCCTGCACCCTAAAATGACATTAAAACAGGGAGCAGTGAAAGGAAAGGGGAGTTAAATTAACTTTCACAGGGTATAGTTTGGGCTTTGAAGGGCATATTTTGGAGAAATAATCCCTCTACTACTGTAACTCAAGGACGGAGAGCACGTGGCCCTCAGATGGTGTTGGCCTACAACTCCCATAAACCCTCACCATTGGCCATGCTGGCTTGGGTAGATGTGTGTATGTGTGTAGTCCAACAATATCTGGACTACCATGTATTTTCTACCCCTGTTGCAATAACTTGTGTCCTATACTATCTATTGGAGAACTGATAGGAAGCCCAAAGATTTCCAATTCTGGGGGATAACACAGTTGTCATTCACAGTTAACAGCAGATTAGTAATTAGTTCACAACTTCCTGCTTTGCTTTTAAAAAAAATTGCTCTAACTGCACAGTGAATTCATAGGTTGTTCCTAAACCTTCTGATATCTTCCAAATTAATACTGCTAAAACAATCAAGAGTGCATAGGTTTCATTGAGAAGAGCAGATGTGTTTACTATACAAGGCAGCCAATGGGATGACAGAAAGAGATGTTTACTTAAACCAGGGGCCGGCAACTCATGGACCTTCAGATGTTTTGGCCTACAACTCCAATCAGCCCTAGGCAAAGTAGCCAATGGTAAGGGATGAGAGTTGAAGGCCAAAATATTTGGAGGGCCCACTGCTGGACTCTCCCCAGAAAATTAATTTTGAAATGGATGATGTTAGAACATAAGAAGAACCATGTAGGACCGGACCAAAGGCCTATCTAGTCCAGTATTCTGTTCACATAGTGGCCAACCACAAGTAGGACATTCAACTGGTATCCTGAGCCATACTGCCTCTGAATCGGAGGTACTATATAGCCATCATGACTAGTAGCCATTCATAGCTTTATCCTCCATGTTGTTATCCACCACTACCAAAATGACAGCACAGTTAACAGCACAGATGGTTAAGTTGTACTGGGGGAAGAATCCTTATATAATGCAAGAATTCCTTTGTGCTATATATAGCACTTCACTGCAGCATTCTGTGTTAATGGCTGCCATCAGATGGTTAAGTTGCACTGGGGGAGAATCCTTATATAATGCCAGAATTCCTTTGTGCTAAGGTGGGTAGTCAAATGACATCTGGAATTACAGGTAAGCATGGTCTAGGAGAACAAAATGAAGTGGGACATAGGCTGATAGAATTTTGCCAGGACAACTCACTGTGCATAACAAACACTCTCTTCCAACAACCTAAAAGACAGCTTTATACATGGACTTCACCAGATGGCCGACACCGAAATCAGATTGACTACATCCTTTGCAGCCAAAGGTGGTGGACATCTATACAGACGGTAAAAACAAGACCTGGAGCTGACTGTAGTTCAGATCACGAACTTCTTATTGCACAATTTAGAATCAAACTAAAGAGAATAGGGAAGACCTACAGATCAGTTAGATATGAGCTCACTAATATTCCTAATGAATATGCAGTGGAAGTGAAGAATAGATTTAAGGGACTAGGTTTAGTAGATAGGGTCCCGGAAGAACTATGCACAGAAGTTCGCAACATTGTCCAAGAGGTGGCAACAAAAAACGTTCCAAAGAAAAAACCAAGAAGGCAAGATGGCTGTCTGCTGAGACACTGGAAGTAGCCCAAGAAAGAAGGAAAGCAAAAGGCAACAGTGATAGGGGGAGATATGCCCAATTAAATGCAAAATTCCAGAGGTTAGCCAGAAGAGATAAGGAATTATTTTTAAACAAGCAATGCGTGGAAGTGGAAGAAGACAATAGAATAGGAAGGACAAGAGACTTCTTCCAGAAAATTAGAAACATCGGAGGTAAATTCCAGGCAAAAATGGGTATGATCAAAAACAAAGATGGCAAGGACCTAACAGAAACAGAAGAGATCAAGAAAAGGTGGCAAGAATATACAAAAGATCTGTATAGGAAGGATAATAATATCGGGGATAGCTCAGACGGTGTGGTCAGTGAGTTAGAGCCAGACATCCTGAAGAGTGAGGTTGAATGGACCTTAAGAAGCAATGCTAATAACAAGGCAGCAGGAGACGACAGTATCCCAGCTGAACTGTTTAAAATATTACAAGATGATGCTGTCAAGGTGATGCATGCCATATGCCAGCAAATTTGGAAAACACAAGAATGGCCATCAGACTGGAAAAAATCAACTTATATCCCCATACCAAAAAAGGGAAACACTAAAGAATGTTCAAACTATCGGACAGTGGCACTTATTTCACATGCCAGTAAGGTAATGCTCAAGATCCTGCAAGGTAGACTCCAGCAATTCATGGAGCGAGAATTGCCAGATGTACAAGCTGGGTTTAGAAAAGGCAGAGGAACTAGAGACCAAATTGCCAATATCCGCTGGATAATGGAGAAAGCCAGGGAGTTCCAGAAAAACATCTATTTCTGTTTTATTGACTATTCTAAAGCCTTTGACTGTGTGGATCATAACAAACTGTGGCAAGTTCTTGGTGGTATGGGGATACCAAGTCATCTTGTCTGCCTCCTGAGGAATCTGTATAACGAACAAATAGCAACGGTAAGAACAGACCATGGAACAACGGACTGGTTTAAGATTGGGAAAGGAGTACGGCAGGGTTGTATACTCTCACCTTACCTATTCAACTTGTATGCAGAACACATCGTGCGACGTGCTGGGCTTGATGAATCCAAGGCTGGAGTTAAAATCACAGGAAGAAACATTAGCAATCTCAGATATGCAGAAGACACCACTTTGATGGCTGAAAGTGAGGAGGAGCTGAGGAGCCTTATGACGAAGGTGAAAGAAGAAAGTGCAAAAGCTGGGTTGCAGTTAAACCTCAAAAAATCCAAGATTATAGCAACCAGCTTAATTGATAACTGGCAAATAGAGGGCGAAAACGTGGAGGCAGTGACAGACTTTGTATTTCTGGGCGCAAAGATTACTGCAGACGCTGACTGCAGCCAGAAAATCAGAAGACGTTTACTTCTTGGGAGGAGAGTAATGACAAATCTTGATAAAATAGTTAAGAGCAGAGACACCACACTGACAACAAAGGTCCGCATAGTTAAAGCAATGGTATTCCCCGGAGTAACCTATGGCTGCGAGAGCTGGACCATAAGGAAAGCTGAGCGAAGGAAGATAGAAGCTTTTGAACTGTGGTGTTGGAGGAAAATTCTGAGAGTGCCGTGGACTGCAAGAAGATCAAACCAGTCCATACTCCAGGAAATAAAGCCAGACTGCTCACTTGAGGGAATGGCGTTAAAGGCAAAACTGAAGTACTTTGGCCACACAATGAGAAGACAGGATACCCTGGAGAAGAGGCTGATGCTAGGGAAAGTGGAAGGCAAAAGGAAGAGGGGCCGACCAAGGGCAAGATGGATGGATGATATTCTGGAGGTGATAGACTTGACCTTGGGGGAGCTAGGGGTGGCAACGGCCCACAGAAAGCTCTGGCATGGGCTGGTCCATGAAGTCACGAAGAGTCGGAAGCGACTGAATGAATAAACAACAACAAGAAGATACGTATTGCCTATACTGCAACAAAGTCCCCAAACACTACTTTGCTTCTTATGCTGGTTTTTTGCATACAAACAATGGCTGTGTAGCCTCATCCTGGATATTTTGGGTTACACTAGAGAGTGACAGAATGCTGGGAAAGTCATAAATATAGATTATAATGCACAAAGTGCCATCCATATATACATCATTACTTTGAAAAGTTCCAATAAATACAACAACAACAACAAAGCACCTCTTTCCAAAATGGTTATCTGTAGAGACAATTTCATAAAAGGTCCAGGGGCTGAACTTACCATACTGCTAATATTAATCAGATGCTGTCGGTTGAACCACATAAAAATTAAAAGTTTAGTCATTATGGGGATAAAAAATAATCAATCATTTGTGCAGCTGGGCATGACATCTAAATCACAGTATTCAAATCACTAACTAAATTTCCAGAGTAAATACTTCCTGAGGTTCATGCCAGTGATTAATCACAGCCTTCATTATTCCCACTGAAAGACAATGTATATGCAAATTGGATTTTTGTTTTTAAATGAGGGGGCTCCATCACCTTAAAAATGTGGACAGCATGTGATACAGGTATGGATTCTGATATGTGACTTTGATGTCTCCAGCATCTTTGATGAAGAGACAGAGATCAACAGAAGGCCTTATGTTGTAAATAGTGTTGCTGGCTTTTCAGTGAATCAGCTGGATTTCAAATGTTTACTGCAGGAATGCAAACCAGGCCCCAAAATATGTGAGACATACAAAGCTGTCAACAACAGTATTATTTGAGATGCAAATGGGCAGATTAACAGAACCCAGACATCTAATGGGTGTTTGATCATCCTTTCCCTGGGAAATAGCCCTTGGATATGTTCCCATAGTTACAGCAATAGTCTGTGTTACAGCAAAAATGGTAAGGGTTTGGATCTAGGATCTGCCTTCCATCAACCGAAGGGCTTTGCTCACACAAGGTGTTTCTGCCCAAATTTAGGGGAACCCTCCCTCTGTGTCCTCATACCATAACTCACTCCATTCAGTAGAGTCCCTTAATGCTCTATGTAGCACTTTCAGGGGGCTGGAGGAGCTGTCCTGGGGAGGAGGTGATCAGGGAAGTCTCCTTCTGCCAGACTACAGCTGAATGTGCCTAAAACTGGATCAAAGCCTAACACATTTATTTCATGATCCGGGCCCATTGTTTAACATTGATAGAATTCTACCACTTTTCCTGTTGGTCTTGGGAAAAGTATGGGGAAAGGCATCTGTAGAGGAGATGTAGCTTAGTGGCTAAGGTTTCAGTCCAGAAGACAGTTATTGGGGAGTAAGTCCCACTGAACACAGTGACTGGGTTCACATGAGCATGGAGGCGGAAATAAACCACAATGGCAATTGTAGGGTTCTGGGGTGGCTTGTTAACCCTGGCAACAAGCAACCCTTTCCAGTTTTGCATGACATGCATAGGCATGCGCAGCACATTTCATTAGGTGGTTCGGCCAGGGATTATTTTTTTCAAGGTCAACATTGATTGAATATACAGTAATAAAGGACTTTTTTTTTTCATTCATCAAACAAACGAAATAAATGAAAAGTGAAGTAAACTGTATTTTTTTAATTAACAAATAATCTGTACTGCACCGTTGTAATTATTTGATTGGGACTGAAGTAGAGGAGCACTAATTTTACTGTACTTATTGTCTTTAAATATGGTTAAATATCCCACAGTTACCTTGCTATTCTGTTTCTACAATTCTTTTTCTCCTGTCTTTTTTTCATCCTCTCTTCATTTTCAGGAATCCTATGCACATTTTCCTCAGAGTAAGTTTGATTGATCTCAGTGGGGCTTACTTCTGAGTAGACATACATAGGATTGTGCTGCAGCTCTGTTTTAAAGTGACACAAGTTACACACATACCATGTTTACCAAAAGAACGGCTTGAAAAAAGGGGGTTGGACACCCTAAAATAAGCAAGGGCAGATAGGAATTGTTTTAGCCAGCATTCTGAAAAAGATGCTGCTGAATGAACCCTCCTTAGCCAGGAGGTCCTGGGGGGCATTGCAGTTCTCCCCCCTTCCCCCTTTCTTTTCTCTTGCTAGAGTCCAGACTGGGGTGGGTGGTGGGGCAGTGATGAGGAGAGAAGGCACGTAAACATACAGCTTCTCTCTCTCTCTCTCTCTCTTTCTCCCAAATATTACAGTACCTGCAGGGCTGATGACGAGAGGAGGGCAGCAGCTCCGAAGGGAGGAGGGCAATCTTACTACTTACAGAAACAGTCCCCTCCTCGGCTTCACCACGTGCTGCTTCCTGGCTCCAGTGTGGCTGCTGCTCCCACCTTGTTCAGCAACTATCACGAGAGGTCAGGCAGAGCAGCTGGGAGTAGGGAGCGGCTGAGTGAGTGAGTGAAAGAGCGAGCGAGCTGGGGGGTGCAGCGGCTGCACTGGTGAAAAAAGCCTTCCGGAGGAGGAGCGGGGTGGGGAATAGCTGAATCTGTCGCTCTTTCCTACAGCTAGCACTGGCCCTGCTACATGGCAGCAGCAGCGGATTAGGGTGTTCAACTGAACCCTTTGAACCTGTTGTCCGCAAGCCAATGAGACATGACAAGCCATGCCGCGAGGCTAGTTATGCATGCACGGCAGGGAAAGTAAGACAACATGACTTATGTCCCCTTCCGTGATTGTGTCACCAGGCCCAGTGAGACTTACCCCTAAATAAACATGTGTACGATATGAGCTGGAGTATCCAAGATTAAAATCCCTGCCCAGCCACAAATTCATTAGGAGTCCACAGCTTGTATTCAAAGTTAGTGTAATTTAAGTCTATTCATTTCGATGGATCTATTCTAAGTAGGATTAATATTGGATACAACCCCACAGAAGTCCACCTCTACAACATGGGGATAAACCTGGCTTCTAACTTAACAAAACTAGTGTAAAGGTTACTGAAAGGGTAGAGTAGAGCCATCAGGACTAGTAACCATTGATAGCCTTCTCTTTCAGGAATTTGTCTCACCCCCTTTTAAAGTAATCCAAAATGGTGGCTGTGGCGTTACACCCCACAAGTCAATTCCAAATGTATGTCTGCAGTGTGTAAGTCTGTGGTTTTTAGAATGTTGGCCTGAGTGGGCGGAGTTAGAATGTCTTGGGAGGCGGGAGGAGTGATATATAAGGGAATGACTGAGGGGATTGTGAGTTCTTTTCAAGGTTCTTTTTCAGGAAAGCTTTTCAGGGAGACTTGTTAGGTACTCTTAGAGTCTGTAGTGCTCTCTGTATTTATGGTACTTAAGTTCTGGGAAATTTGAGGGTCAGTGTAGTGAGTGGTGTCTTTAGGGTGTGGTGTGCATGTAGTGGAAGTATATTAATCAATACTGATAATAAAGAAAGTTCAAGAGTGATTGTGTGAGAAAAAGGAAAGCGCGAATGTGAATGAGTGACCGGATTGTATGAAAGGTTTCAAAAAGGTTTTTAAATGTTATTTGAAACAAAGCTTATGAACTTTTAAAAATAAATTTTGATTGTTTTGTTTTTAAACTACCACAAAAGTCCCACGTGTCTGTTTGGCATTTATCATCTTAAGTTTACACATTTAACACCCACTCTGACAATCATTCACCTAAGCAGATATAACTCACAGCGCATTATTATATATATTAAAATCCTTCTCCATTTTAAACCCCTTTCTCCACATAGTTTGGAGGAAGGTGGTTTTTATCCCTTGCCACCCAAGCGGTGGTGCTTAGCTTGAGGAGGGAGTAGCCTCGGCCGGGTCTGGTGTTCAGAGCCTGTGTCGTGGCAGTGGCCATCACTATGTCTTGTGGTGGCAAATTCCATAGTTTGACTATGCACTGTGAGAAGAAGTATTTCGTTTTATCTGTCATGAATCTAATATTATGGGAGAGGGAGAAAAGTGTCCACACCATGTATAATTTTGTACCCCTCTATCATGATTCTCCTTACTCACTCTTTTCCCCAAGCTAAACAATACCATCTGTTGTAACCTTCCCTCACAGGGAAGATGCTCCAGTCCCTTGATCATTTCAGTTGTCTTTTTCTGCACTTTTTCCAACTCTACAATATTAATGTTTTGTAATATGTTGACCAGAACTGTACACAGGGGTCTAAGCATGGTCAGACCATACATTTATGTAAGAGCAGTACGATATTGGCTGTTCTCTTCTCAATTCCTTCCGTAATTACGCCTAAGATGGCATTCACAGCTTATTTTTTTAAAATGCAAAATACATAACCAAACCCTAACAACATTTAATATAAAAATCGTTAAAATAAATAATAAAATAGCACAAATAAAATAGCAACAGAAGCTAGAACCTTATTAAAAGTACAGTACACTAAAATTAACAACAACAACTAGAATAATACTTTCAAATCCTTCTAAGGCCAGCAAAGAAGAGGCTATGCACACTTCCCAAGGAGAGGGTGTTCCAAAGATGCAGGGCAATGACAGAAAAGGCTGAGGTACTTTGGATGTTTGAAATGCATGATACAAATGTTAAATGTGATTCTTACCATCATTGACTAACGTGTGTGTTACTTTAATCCATGGGATAATAGGGAGGTCACAAAAAATCATGCCATATTCCATTCCATTTCATCAACATGCTTTCTGTGAAATGTTAGTGTGTTTGGGTTGTTGGGCTATTTGATTTTCACAGAGTCCTCCTTGAAGTTGATACAAAGGCAGTATTTTACTCCAACATATTAATTAAACCCTCTTTTCTAAGCCAATCTACCCTATCAGTTAAACATCCTCCAACATATTAATTAAACCCTCTTTTCTAAGCCAATCTACCCTATCAGTTAAACATCCTCCAACATGTTAATAAAACCCTTCTTCCTACCTCTACCTGCTGAAGAAGAGCAGGGAATTCTTCTTTGATGACCTTACCCCCTACATTATAGTATTTTGGAAATCTGTTTCGGAGATAACTTAAGAGATAGTGGAACAGCCCATCTAATCAGAACAATGGCCCATCTCTAAATAAAGGATCACCAAGATTTCCCCCCCCCCCCCCACTGCCCATCCCCAGGCAATATTTGATGTTGAAGCAGTCCCATGATTATGTGTAGGATTTGTGGTTGTAATGTTAATTCTTTTTGTTGTCAAAACACAATAAAAATTGTTGTGGGGGAAGGGAAAGAGTGAGCAAAGGACAATGAACTCTGCATGAATCAGAGAAGGAAGGGAGATGACTTTTGAGGTTTTCATATAAAACAGGGATTGGCAGTGCTCATGACTGCAGGATCTACAGAAGACTGAGGGGAGACATGATAGCACTCTACTTGAAAGGTTGTCACACAGAGGAGGGCCAGGATCTCTTCTCAATCATCCCAGAGTGCAGGACGTGGAATAATGGGCTCAAGTTACAGGAAACCAGATTCTGGCTGGACATCAAGAAAAACTTCTTGACTGTTCGAGTAGTACGACAATGGAACCAATGACCTAGGTCGTGGGCTCCCCCACACCAGAGGCATTAAAGACGCAGCTGGACAACCATCTGTCAGTGATGCTTTAGGGTGGATTCCTGCAATGACTCAATGGACTCAATGGCCTTATAGGCTCCTTCCAACTCTACTATTCTATGATTCTTTGAAACTTTGTGTTTCACTTAAGCACCACAATGCACCAACCAGTCAGGTGCAAAATTGAGGGGAGATCATAGACTTAAGGGAGAGGATACCTTTTTGTTATCACCAACACAACTGAATTCACAATTTGCCCACACAAAAATCCACTATCTGGTTTAAGGTGCAGAATAACCCTTATTATTATTGCTGTCATTCAGCATTTGCAAGTCAGAAACTCTTGCTGACTCAGAGTTCTACCAATCTGCCTCTGATATTAAGCCCTAGATAGAAATGCAATACATATCAGCTTCAAGTTCTAGGCCACTGGTAAAAAAATCATTCCTGTTCTGGAAAGCACCTATATCTACCATGTGCGTTTGCATATGCCCTGATCAAAGTCCTCTTTTACTATGTAAGACATGATTGTGTTAATTAGGATTCTGTTCTCAAGTACAGAAAGAATTCTCTTATCCAAAAAAGCAGCCAATACACAAAGGAATTGGGGCGGGGCTGGAAGGGAGGTGAAAAGGGTCAAAATTGTCCCTACTATTTGGCAAGGTGAGGCAGCTGCCACAGGCAGTGGGTTTTTTGGTGCCATTACGGACAGCATAACAGGAAAGATTTGTCCTATTGAGATTCCAATGGAAAGTTCTCCTGTGTCAGCTGCTGTAAAATGGGCGGGGACTGTAGTATTTTAGCTCAAGGTCCCATTCATTTCAATGGGTTGTGCACAGGAGATCTTTCTAGTAGATTGTGCTTCATGTTAATATGTGGGAAGAGTACTATTAGGATATTCTGCCTGAAACATGGACATGTTTTGGGCTGGCTCTGAAGATGATCAAAAGGTTTGAGACTTACCTGCCATTGAGCTAACTTTGTTGCCATCGGCTATCAGGGACAAGATGGTTCTCCACCTTCCCCATCTGTAATGGAAGTGGGTATGAATGACTTCGAGATTTTTTTTAAAAAATAGTAGGTAGTCTAAAAATGCTTTGAATAAATAAATACTGTAGATTTGTTAGCTGTCTGGGCAGAGACTAGAATTGATACAGCATATTGTAAAATGTTAGAACTATGTACAATATTAACAGTAGCTATTTTTAAAGAAACTGTTTAATCCCTAAATGTCCAGACAATTTAGATCCCTAATGACCTCAATTTGTATATTATTATTATTATTATTATTATTATTATTTATTTATTTATTTATTTATTTATATAGCACCATCAATGTACATGGTGCTGTACAGAGTAAAACAGTAAATAGCAAGACTCTGCTGCATAGGCTTACAATCTAATAAAATCAAAGTAAAACAATAAGGAGGGGAAGAGAATGCAAACAGGCATAGGGTAGGGTAAGCAGGCACAGGGTAGGGTAAACTAACAGTATAAAGTCTGCACAACATTAGAGCCCTAATGATTGTACAGGCAATGCAAAGCAACAAAAGGATAATTAATACAATCTAGAAAGAGAAGCTTTCTTACTGATTTCATTGAAATATAGATGCACCCACCTTTCTCAGGGGTATTTTCAGTTGAACCAACTCATACACCCATGTCTGCCCAGATGCACACATGAATCCCTTGCAAGAAATTGAATTAATAAAATAAAGTACGGGCATCTCCATTCATTGTGATGGAGGAATCTGATCAACAGGTGCATTTCTTTGTCCACTGAAGTGGGTGATGAAGCTGTTGAAACAGAGGTTAGGTAGGTTGGCATTTTGTGTGTTACAACAGTGGAACATTGATAATCTATCACCTTGTTGCAGGAACACAATAGGTCAGACAGACAGGAAGCTGGGAGTTATTAGTGAAACAATTGAAGTATCCTAACCTTTGGGTGCAGTTGCTCTAGTTGAACCTTACTGGGAGCAATGGCATTGCTCTCTACTGTAGGCTTCTTTTTGTTCCCACAATGCTTTGCTTGTATTTTTGTAATTAAAAAAAGATAATTACGAAGATCATATATTTCCAGTGCTTTCTTATCCAAAGCAAATGAAGGCTGACTCTAAAATCTTCACTACTTAGGGAAATTGGGAGTATTTTAAGATGTATGTAAACTTGGGAGCCTGGCCCTATCAAAATTTCTATTATAGGCTACTTAGGTTGAAGAATTCATTGATAGTAGACAAGTCAGTTTTGTCAAGTGCCTGAAATCTGCCACAGCCATGAAAGTTATGTTAACGAAATGCAAAAGACTCATAAGAGAACTGTAGCATCATGATCATTTCTAGTTTACCTTTAAAACAACCCTTCTGAGAAAAATAACCCCAATGTTTAAACTGGCAGCCATTCCCAAGAAGCATACCAACCACGTTCTCACATGCAGCGTCAGAGATCCTGAGCATCATGGAGTTCATACCTGATCTAAAGGTTTTGCCTGCTTCTTTTTCTGGTAGAGGTTCTGTGTATGTAATACCTGCATGCCAGCAGAATTGTGAGAGTTACAGGTTTTCCAAGCAGAAATACAAAAGCTTGGTTCTGGTTTGGATTATAGTGATGCTTTATATATGGGCTGCCTTTGATAATTGTCCAAAAACTTCAGATGGTCCAAAATCGGTCAGTAAGATGAACTGGGACTACATGGTATGATCTATTATGCCAATGCTTTGTCACCTGCAATGGCTTTCAGTCCGTTTCCAGGCCTGATTCAAAGTATTAATCTTTAAAGCCCTAAGTGGCTTGGGGCAGATGGCCTCCTCCCACATATTCCTACCTGGACCTTAATATCTTTGGATGTCTTCTCCAAGTGCCCCTCTCAAATGAGGTACATTTCTAGTGGTGGCACCCTGGATGTGGAATGTTCTCCCCAGAGAGGCTCACCTGGCACCAAGGCTGTGGTCCTTTTGGAGCTAGGTGAAGACCTTTTAATATTCCCATTTTTTTCAATCTTCAAACCTATTATTTTTTGATACCTTTAAGATCTGTGAGATATTTTATGCTGCCATTTGCTTTCTGTACAGATGTTATCTTCTGTTGCTGGTTTTTAATCTGTTTTAGATTCCACGTTTTGTGGTATTATTTTTGTATTTGGGGTTACATGAACCCACATTTCTTCCTTCTGCCTTTGCATGCTCCAAATCACTTACAAATTTGCTGGTTCATGGCAAACCATAGTTCTACCTGTGGTTTCCAATTCTGGATTAGAGGCAAGAGCAAACCAGGAATTAAGTAAGTGAATTGGAGCATGTGAGAGGAAGAAGAAGGGAGCATGTGAGCCTGAGGCTATTGGGTGGTATAAAAATGTAATAAATAAATAAATAATAAATAAATAAATACCATGGATTTGGATTTATCTGAACTAAACCAGTGATAGGAAAACTGTACCTAGTGAATTTCTGCTTACCTTCAGTTATTAAAGGTACAGAACCTGTCTGAAAAAAAGTGCTCTCTTAGGTGGATCCACATTTTAGTAATAAGTAAAAAAAATGTTGTCCTTTCAGTTGAACTTAAACTCTTGCCACCAGCTAGTGATTTATCCTTACAAAGCAGGATATCTATAAATATTACCTACAATAGTTCAGACAAATTTTATGTTAAGTTTCTGTTGGAAGATAAGTCCTCAAGAGTAACTTTGGCTGTTGCTAAATTTCTTACAGTGGCGGCCAGGATTAGAGCTCTCTGTGTATTAGACGAAAGTTGATAATAGCTCTAACTGTATGATTTCATGTTTGATTCTTGTTTTTTTCATGGATCTATGGATCGTAATAAAGAAGTATGTATGTAATATTACCTACAAAGATATCATTTTCATTCCACAAAGTCAGAGTAATAGAAATGGGGCTTGAATCTCAGTACTAAAAGTTATTACATAAAATGAATTCCTAAATAAAATACAATCTGAGCGTATTAAATTCAAATGTCTTTATTAGCATCATTTAAGCACATGGATTGGTGTATGAACTCTGAAATATCACAAATGTAGCCCCGCAAGTTCTCTTTAAACTTGTGTTGCCATAACCGTATTAAAATAAAAGGAGTTAAAATGCTGGTACAAAAATAGAGTTGCTTAAATAAGACGTTTCAGTACATGATTATGATGATCCACATTTTTTCTTGGAATAATAATCTAGGATGCTTTTTTCTGCTTTGCCTTCTTCAGCCATTGTAGTGGAGCTTCATTTGTCTGTTAAAGAAAAGGGATGTATAGTTGAGATAGCAAACCAATAGGCAACAGTATAAGCGTACAACCTGCCTAACACTTCTGCAACTACCTTCTTCCGTCACAGACCATCTCCCTATGACCTACAATGCTCTGCAATACCAATAAACTAATAATACCCAAAGTCTACCACCATTCCTAGTTTAACATATTTCCCAGATTGGGTCAGGGAAATCTGAACACAATAAGCAGAATTGAGAATGAGTCATCATGGGGTAAGTCTGTGAGGAAGCAAGGCATCTTTAAAATCATGCCTCTGGATCTACGGAATATCTAACAGTAGTAGTTTTGTGCCTTCAAGTCGACTTCAACTTGTGGCGACCCTATGAATCAGCGATCTCCAGCATCTGTTGTAAACCACCCTATTCAGATCTTGTAACTTCATTTCTTTATGGAATCAATCCATCTCTTGTTTGATTTCCCTCTTTTCCTTCTACCTTCTGCTTTTCCTAGCATTATTGTCTTTTCTAATGAGTCATTTCTTCTTATCATATGTCCAAAGTAGGATAGTCTCAGTTTCACCATTTTTGCTCCCAGTGAGAGTTCTGGCTTAATTTGTAATAGAAGCCACTTATTTTTCTTTTTCATGGTCTGCAGTATCTGCAAAACTCTCCTCCAACACCACATTTCAAATGAGCTGATCTTCCTCCTATCCACCTTTTTCATTGTTCAACTTTCACATCCATACATGGAGATCGGAAATACCATGGTCCGAATAATCCTGACTTTGCTTTTCCCCAGATCTCTCATAGTGCCCTTCCCAAACCTAACCTTCTTCTGTTTTCTGGACTATTGTCTCCATTTTGTTTAATGGCTGACTATCTAAAATGGGGCTTATTTATTGATAGGGAAAAAGGCAGGTCTCATGGATGGAAAACAAGGATCAACATGCAGACTTGCTACAATCCTTAGCTACACTAACTTGAATCCACACCACCTTCTCTCTTTCTCTAACGCTAACTGCCTGCTCCGAACTGGCAAGTTCCAACTGATTGTGAGCCTGGGATCTCTTCCTCCCTTCTCTGATTCTACCACAGAGGAGGGGCCTTCTTCTTGACAGACAGCTCCTCAGGCCCAGCTGTCTAACCTGCTACAGAACTTTGCCCAAACACATTTGCATGTGTTTGCTCATTTTCTGTAATCTAGTTTGGTTGTACAAGTCCCAGGAAGAGCCAAAGAACTATGCAAAGCAATGAAGACTTCATCGCTGCTTTGCGTTCAGCCTCATCTCTGAGATTTCAGCAGGCATTGCCCATACATTTTCAAGCTGATCTTCACAGTCTTTGGGGGGGCTTCTTCACTCTGAATTTCTTTGGTCATGGGTTACCTGAATTAAATTGCTGATCCCTTGCCAGCCACACATTTACGAGGTGGGGACAGGGTGTGTCCATCTGTGTTCCAATCACTGTGAGTGTACATGAATGAACATGCTCAGCAGCAGGAAGGTTATAAATAACAGTGATGGTTTGAAACCTCCAGAAGAAGTGCCCGGTTTTGTTTGAAAGGGCTGCCTTCCCACTATTATCACTCCTAGAAGTCTGAACATGTTTTTAGGCTGTAATCCCTTGGTCTCTGGGAAGGTGTCCCAGTGGAAAGAATACAGATCTGCTCTTGCAAGCCTCCCCGTTGTGAGCACGGAAACAGTTGCAGCCTTTGCCTCACCAACAGCAATGCTCTGACCTTGGAGAGGGCCAAAATGAGGCATGTTTGGGGCAGATCAGGGAAAGGCTGAGATCCACAGGATCCAAAGCCCTTCTGTTCCCCAACATGTCCCCAAAGCAGCAGCAAAAATACATCAGCCCTGGAACCAATGGGAGGGGGTGTAGGAAGCTAGATCTGGGGTCCGAAGTGGAGGAGAGGGTAAAAAGACCCCGCCCACACACGCACACACATTCCACTGAAAAGGATGTTGAGTCACTTTAGATTCTCCCTCCCTTATACCAATGGATTTTCTGCTATTCTTAGGATGCTAAATTCTGCGCTTAACACCATATTTTGTGCACAGAATCTGAGCTGAATACACACAATTCTGGGAAGAAATAGCTTTTTAAGCTTTAATAACAAATCATAGTAAATTTTAAGTAAAGAATACCAAAAAATCTTTAACTCAGGAGGATACTAAGGAAAAGTTGAGGGAAAATACAATGAGGTGAAACACACAGAACTACTAAATAATGTAGTAATCAAGATGTCGGGGGAATGCTTAAAAGTTAGTGGTGCCAGTTACAAAAGGTAACAATGCTATGCCACTACCATTTTTTCCTTTAAGGCTCACTGACAAAAAAAGATACAGAGGATACGCAAAGCAGGCCCACACCAAAGTCAAACAGGTACCTTATGCTCAGATTGTGTTTAACAGAGATAATTCCTTCTGATCTCTCTGCATCTCCTCCAAAATTGCCCAAGGTTTTGAAGCTAAAACTACAGAATGGCCATTTAACAAACATCGTACTATGGACTAGATGACATAAAATTATAGAGTAGGAAGAATCTTCAAAGGACTTCTAGTCTAACCCCTTGCTGATGCAGGAAACCCATTATTACAGCATCTTTAACTCTATGCTCCACCAGCTCTGCATTTTGGTTAGATGGGCTTTTTTGCCCATCTAGCTGGGGTGTTGTGGAGGGGGAGGGAAGGAGGGTGGGGAGGCCTTGGGATACATTGTATCTTAGCTTTCCAAGTCCCCATCCCTCCCCAGCCACTGGCACGCCCCCTTTATCCCCTCTCCAAGATCACCTCTGTGACCTCAGAGAGGCAGCTGGCATGGTTCACTCTACGCCAACTGTGAGGAAAAGGGGACGCGGAGCACAGATTTCTGGATCTATGGTTGGAGTGCAGTCTCCGTCCTCCAATCCAGGTATCCAAATTATCCTATGTCCCCCGAGACTCTCTCTAGAGGCTATAGGATTGCTCTTCTAAAACCTCTAACAAAATGTAAATTGGTTGTGACATGTCTCATTCTAAGAAGTGAAACAAAATAGAGTCCACCACCTTACAAGGCAGGCTGTTTCACCACTGATAAAGCTTGTAGCATCATTTACTCATTAGTCAAAGAAGTCTAATGAAGTGCATTAACTGTGATGTCCACTCTGTATCCAAGGCACTGTTACATTGGACTTATGTATTATTTCCTAATCACCTTTGCTATCTATTTTGGCAGGGATTTTCCTCCCACTGTTGCAAATCCATTTCCCAGCATTATTTTTTTGGCCACTCCTTAACTCACCTATTTAACCTAAAGAGTTGTTTCATACAGGAAGAATGTTCCATTCATTATCTCAGGCCCAAATCGTTACATCATGTGTTACATGTGACAACTGCTTGTGTGTCTTATACCGTGTATTCTGTGGAAGTCTGCTGTGATTTCAGGCTATCTGCCATGTGTTCACATAGTGAAATAGACTTATGTGCACTTACCCCATGGCAGGGTATATGCAATTTTCTTGTGAAAAATTGTAGGAAATTAACTTTGTGTGAAGCAGCCCCAATATAAAATAAGAGTTCAAGTGACATACCTTTTCCTTTCCATAACAATCATACTTTATCAACAGACATTTATACACAGTCATCGGTTACTGGCTACTGGTGGATTCTGTCTTCAGCAACCAATTACTCCTTGGAAGGAGCTAATATTTTGAGCTAAGAAAGGGTAAAAAACTATTAATTGGATTACTCTGCTTAAAAGATTGCATCTTCCAGAACGTTTTGTGGGGTTTGGTTTATTAAGAGTCAGTCTGGTGTAGTGGTTAGATTGTTGGACTTAAACTGGGGACACAGATCACCACTCTAAGGAAACCTATGATTCATGTTGGTCACTTGAGCAGCCTGCTTAGGAACGCTTCACTGAAAGCCAGTGTGGTGTAGTGGTAACAGTATAGGGGGAGACCTGGGTTCCAGTCCCCAGTCAGTCATGATGTTCACTGGATGACCTTGTGTCAGTCACTCTCTTTCAGCTTAGCCTACCTCACAGGATTGGTGGGAGGACCATGTATGCTGCTTTGAGCTTCCTGGTGGAAGGGTGTTTTAAACATATAATTAATAATAATTTTAAAAATGTACTTTTTATCTTGCCCATTCCACTGTATCCAACCTCACCAGCTTGTCACGATTGAAACAAAATTTACAGATCTTTAAACGTTACTGCACTTACAAATAATGTTGGTTTGGGTGCAAACACACTTCCTTCCTCATGTTCTAAAGGTAAATGGGCTGATGGACTAGAAATGGATTTTGCAGGCAGACTTCTGTTCTGTTTCTGAGGCAAACTGTCTCCTTGGGGTTTGCCATGAAGACTCATCAACATCTGTTTCATCACAGCAAGTTCCTAAAACAAATAAAAATAAACCAAACCTTAAGACCAACTACTAGAGATAGAGTATGCATTTTCTATTCACCGAACCAAACTATGGATCCATTACTGCAAAACAAGAATGGTTATCTTCCTTTCTGGTCTGATTACTTATGTGAAACCACTACATAAAGGAAGTAATAAAACAAAAGGCACATAAGATTTATATAAATAGCTCATCATTCTGAAATGCTATAATAGAAAAAGATTTACAGAGCACTGTTAAGCATCCCACTAGCTTCTTTTCAATTAAGCTGCCATTTATTTTAAAACAATTCTTTTTAAAGGTTTGTTTTGAAAGAGAAGACCAGCTTGGCTAATCCAATCTGCATGCTTACAAATAACAGTCAGATGGTTGGAATAAAGCAGCACATATTACAAAGGCAGATGTATATGTAAAAGGGAAAAAATACTTTATTACTCCCAGAAAAGAAGGGAAGGGTACACCCAGGAGAAAAACGCAGTGCAAAAATAAAAGTACAAAAAAGTGTTAAGGAGATGAGCTTCCCTCTCTGGTACAGAAAAGCCATTTCTGAGAAAGCTTCAAGACCACTGAAAAGTACAGTGACAACAATATAGTGCACAGCAGAAATTCTGTCCTTATTAAATACATTATTTGGTTAAGAAAGGCAAACTTTCATCACTTCTTTAGCTGACACAAACAACATGTGGAGTGTATGGTAAAACATTTCATGGCATCACCATAAAAGCCGAATTTTGTAACATACCTGTAGTAATCACACATTGTAGTAAACCATGTTTTCTTCTGTTGGGGCAAAGAGAATTTTATTTATTACATTTATCCTCATGACAACCTCATGAGGTAGGTTAGGCTGAGAGACAGTGACTGACCCAAGGTCATCCAGCGAACTTCATGGGCGGGCCATGATTTGGGTCTCCCTTCTGCAGGGCCGGCAACAAGGCCCCACTGAGAACAGCCCCTTGGACTTGCTCCTTCTCTTCACCATTGCTTGTTCAGCTGCTCCTCACTCTGGCCTGGGCAACAAGGGCGGTGAGAAAGAAAAGCAGTAGATGACACTGTCTACTTGCTCATTGGCTCTCTGCCTGTCAAGCACACAATGATGAGAAAGAGGATGGGGGACCAATAGCAGCTGGTGAGAAGGTAGCCTATCACCTGATGGGACCTGAGCTGGCGGTGACCAACCAAGAAAGCGATCTTGGGACAGTGGTGGACAGCTTGATGAAAATGTCAACCCAGTGTGCGGCAGCTGTAAAGAAGGCAAACTCCATGTTAGGCATTAAAAGGGGCATGTCTACACAAAGGGTTTGCCCCGGGGTGGCTTCTCAGTAGCGGCATGTCACCTACATGATGCAGCCGCCATTGTGAAGCCATCAAGGGGGGGGCAAACCCCAGAAACTGCGGAAAAAAGTCAGGCACTTAACCCGACTTTTTGGGCAGCGGAGGCTTGTCACAGCCCATGGCGCCCCCTGATTGGTCGCCATGGGCTGGACAGGGAAGAGGGCGGACCTCAAAAGCGCCCTGTGCCTTGTGGAAAATAATAAATTAAAAAAATGGGGGGGAGAGGAAAGGGGCCCGTTCCTCCCCTTTATAATTGTTATTGTCTGTATCTGCACAGGTGCACAGATATAGATAAAAAGCAGGGGGGGGGGGCAGGAAGGAAAAGGCAGCCAGAGAGAGGTCAGAACGAGGAGAGGTGGTTCGGGCGCCCGGTGTTCCTCTCCTTGTCCTCCTGGCTGCCACTGGCTGCCTCGTTCCTGCTCCCTTGTTCCTTTCACCCTCAGCGCCGCAGGGAAAGTTCGCACTTCCCGTCTGCCGGGAAGGAACGCAAGTGTAGGAGCCAGGTGCCAAAGCGCCACTGTCAAGACGGGTGCAAGAAAAGGAATTGAGAATAAAACGGCCAGAGTCGTATTGTCCTTATGCAAATCTATGGTGCGACCACAGTTAGAATACTGTGTACAGTTCTGGTCACCACACCTAAAAAAAGGATATCATAGAGCTGGAAAAAGTGCAGCAAAGGGCAACTAAAATGATTAAGGGGCTGGAGCACCTCCCCTATGAGGGAAGGTTACATTAGGTGGGATTGGTTAGCTTTGAAAAAGGAGGCTAAGGGGAGACCTGATAGAGGTGAGCAAAACTATGCGTGGTGTGGAGAATGTGGAGAGGATACTAGAACCCAGGGTCATCCCAGGAAGCTGATTGGTGGGAGATCCAGGACAAATAAAAGAAAGTACTTCTTCACAAAGCGCATAATTAAATTATGGAATTAGGCGAAGGCTATCAATGGCTACTAGCTCTGATGGTTATGTGCTACCTCCAGTATCTGAGGCAGTAAGCCTGGTATGCACCAGTTGCTGGGGAACATGGATGGGAGGGTGCTGTTGCACCGTGTCCTGCTTGTTCGTCCCTGGCCGATGGCTGGTTGGCCACTGTGTGAACAGAGTGCTGGACTCGATGCACCCTCGGTCTGACCAGCATGGCACTTCTTATAACCTTATGAGTCCACCGAGGCTGTTTTGCCCAAGGGCCACCCGAAACCGGAAGCTGGCACTGTCCTTTCGCATCTCCCTACTTCCCACATTATTTTTTTCATTGTTCCTGAGAGCACCCGTTGCAAAGTTTCTTGTAGCTCTACATGCTTTTGGATAAATGGAACTGCACTGAATATGTTATGGGTATGAGCAGTTAACACAGTAATTCCCAAACTCTGTGCTGGGGCACATCCATGTGCTGTGAGGAATTAGTTAAATGTTAAAGACATCAGTGGGTGCACTGCATTTCCTCCTGGTGTCTGCCGCAAAAGAACGGTGACATGAGAAATGTATTGAAGTCTCTTATGAGCACAAGGACTCTATCCATGGAGGAGGCTGCCTGCAGTGTCTCTGCATGACTTACTGCTGTGGCTTTGCCTCTTCTCAATCAGCTTTTGCTGAAGGTAGGCAATTCTGGTATATCTCCATTAGGTATGACTGGATCAACTAATCATCCCCAATGTAAAGCCACAGCAGATTTCACCACCCACACAAGGCGGCTGTCATTTGCATTTCTGCATGAGTCACTGCTCTGGGCTAGTCTCCTTTCGTTCAGGAAATCTGATCAGAAAAGTGATTCAGACAGAACTATATTGGAGGATAATCCCAATTTTATCATATTCACTTCTAAGTGTGAGAAAGACGCATGCCTTCAATTCCAGTTTTTTTAAAAAAGGTGCTCTCTCTTATCAGAAATTGGGGAATAGTAAGTTAACAGAGCCATTCAGGCATGAAGGCCCTACTTTGGGTTTCAGTCTGTCATTTCCCATCTCTGGAGATGTTATTCCATTTTACAATGATTTGGTCTTCAGGGAAACATAAAGAGGCTTGAATTGGTCATGAGACATCGGTGTCTAAAACAAACATTTACAGTTTGATGACAGAAGATGGCAAGAAGATCTCTGCAAGTTGTAGAAGAATGTGCATTAACAGACATCTTAAGTTTGGCCTGAGCTTTACACTGATTCACACATTGCTTTAGTTACAGTAAGGAAAATGCGCCTTGAAGGATGAAAGCATACCATTCCTCATTCACAATCGCTTATAAGCAGTTCTATAATACCATAGGATGTACATTCTTTTGCTGAAAAGGTAAAAATAGGCAGGCTTTGTTGTAGCGATGATTACGTCTACTAAATTAATGCCCAATATTTCAGTTATGAGCTCCTCGTGCTACCATCCCAAACCCTAAAGCACACCAAACCACTTCATCCACTGGGTGCATTCTTCTTATTGCTCAGTCATTTAATATTGTAACTATTTGCATAATTCAGCCATGTGTAGTGGCATGTCAAAACAGCTCAACTACACAGCAGCTGTTTCAAAGGACTGCATAACTGATACCAACATGTTGCTGAAAGTTGTAAACTCTGCAGAGATGTTGCCAAAGCAATGCATAGACAAAATGTCTTGATGAAAATAACCAGGACAATTATATTACAAGCACATACTTCATCTTTAAAGGACCAAGGTTGCAATCCAAAGCATACCTACTACTTGGAAGCTATGGAAATCAACAGAACTTCCAAATATGTTCAGGATTGGGATGCAAACAATGTTTTTTTTTTATAGTAGCAACTATGCTAACGAACAGAACTTTGCTGCACCTTATGGTGATTGAAGAGACGTTGAAAGTAAACTTTAAAATGACAGTAGTAAGTAATTCTCCGGCTGATAAAAGTTTAGTTTCAGAGAAGACAAAGCAATCTTTTAATAGCTATTTGGCCAACGTATCTCCTGGAGAGAGGCCAACTCAAAGGCAGCAGAGAGAAAATCAAGCTAAACCTTTCTAACTCTTTGTTAATCAGCATAGCCTTGTATGAGACATAAAGGCCTTAATTTTCACCACAGAATCTGAGCTAATAATATTTGAGAAAATAAAGAGTGGTTTCTGTGTGTGTGTGTGTGATTGAATGCTCTTTTGATAGGGGCCGTGGTTCAGTGGTAGAGCACCTGCTTTGCAGGCAGAAGGTCCCAGGTGTAATCCTTGGCATCTCCAAGTAGGGCAGGAAAAACTCCTGACTGGAACCCTGGAAAGCCACTGCCAGTCAGTGTTGACAATACTGGGCTAGAAGGACCCATGGTCTGTCTCATCATAAAGCAGCTCCTATTCTATAAAAATACTGAAGATTGTAACTTATTCTTTCATACATCATTTAAGAGACCCGGTTCACACGCAACAACAACCCAGAGTATAGGTTGTTGCCTTACCCATGATTAGTCTACCAGATGATTGTGAAAACTGCAGGTTATTTTTTCAATTACTGGGTTGTTAGATTCCCTCTTTCATTGCCCATTCCCTTCCTGCATTTCCAACGCCTTTGTACTCCAGTAGTACTGGCAAGCAGAGTGGCTGTTTTTTGTTTTTGTTTTAACCACTCTTGCTCACTACCTCTGTAGCCGGGTGAAACAACCCATGATTCTGGGTTTGAACAATAAACCAACAAAAAGCCATGGGTTATCTCCCCAGGGTTGTTTCTGGTTAACAATCTATAGTTCTGGGTTCACACATAATGAAAACCCAGAATTCAACAACCCATACTCAACCCACACTGTCGTTACATGCAAACCAAGTCAGTGTCCTGCAGCAAACAAACTTAAAGCCCATGTCTCCGAGAAGTGATGTAAAACACCGTTGTTTAAATTAACTTTTGATAGCCAAGAGTAGGTGGGATAAGGCAATATACAGTTAAATAATTCATGATGACAGCATTATCACCCACCCCAACCCTTACGGGGTGGGATATACATTGAATGAACAAACAAAACAAGCACAGTTCCTACACAATTACAGGCCTGGTTTGCATTTAATGTGGATGTATTTCCCCACAGGGTTTCTCACTGTGGTGTTGGCCACCATTTTGAGTATTTGAACTGCGCTGTAGCTTGTCATCATGTGCAAAGCCAGCGAGGGATGGTTGACAAGTCACCCACAACCGTAAAACAACCCATTCTCGCTGTGTTCAGACGTAATGACAAACTAGGTTGTGTCCCCACTGTGGCTCAAAATGGCAGCCACCGGCATGACGAGAAACTGTGGGGAAATTCACCCATGGTGGCTTCTCGTTATGTGTGAACTACGTCAAAGAGTCTTGTGGCCCCTTAAAGACTAACAGATATTTTGTAACGTAAGGTGTGGTGTACCCGAATGCACGTCATCAAATGCGTGCAGTGCTCTTAGCCCTAAGCAAGACATAGGGATCGGTGAATTTGTCAAGCGTAACTTTGCTCAGGTTCTTATTTTTCCAATATTAAATTCATTGTGCACGCACACACACGCGCGCGCACACACACACACATATATATGCATATGCATTTTGGGTGATGCTTTTTCTCTAAGTGTATGTATTTTAGGTGTATTTGTTTTTGCAAACTGCATTACAAACTTTGGAACTGTATAGGTTTTCATGGCAAATTGCCTTCTGGTTCTTGTTTGAGTTTGAAAAGTGCAAATTTGGTCAGTTCGCATTGAAAATTGAAATGCAAACCAAACTAATCTCTCAGCCATTCCTAGCAGGTCATGTGGTGTATTTGAGAGAGTGGGGGGGGGGACGGAGCTAAGGGCAATGGAAAGAAACAATGACATCAGCTGGTGATATCTGTGAAAGACAAAGTAACCATTCACTACAGTAATAATCAGCAATAACCCAATCATCCCAGCTTTGATGTGTTAATTTACACCTTTAGTGTCACCCACGTATTGGTGACATGGCACTCCAAGTCCCAAGATGTCATTTCCTAGCAGTTTCATGTTGATGCAAAACACTTGATCTTACTTTGTCCTATACAAAAGTAAGCATTAGGGCGGAACAAAAGTTATAAGTTTTGCTTTGAGTGAGTAGCAGCT
The DNA here is from genome assembly GCF_023053635.1 of Elgaria multicarinata webbii. NCBI lineage: Eukaryota > Metazoa > Chordata > Lepidosauria > Squamata > Anguidae > Elgaria > Elgaria multicarinata. The sequence continues at coordinate 20,299,732 of NC_086175.1, read as the reverse complement.
GGAAAAGGGGAAACTGAGATAATGAGTGTGAAGAGGAGGGGGGCATCCACAGTCACATGAAAGCACTCCTTTGGACCCACATTCTCCTGTTCTAGCAACAATTCCTATTGTGTAGAGAATCAAGTGGAAGGAATGCACACAGCCATCCTTATCCTCGTCCATGTCTTCATCCTCATGACAAAAGTCTCAGAGCCCCATTAAGGAAATGGCCAAAACACAAAAGAAAAGCTGTGTTTTCTTTAAAGGCAAAATAAAAACCAAAACCAAAAGGAGTTTGCAAAGATTTTAAAGTAACCCCCCAAAATCATAAAAACCTGTTCAGAACCCTTCCTTCCTTCCTTGCCCGGTCTCTCATACACATAAACCCCGAAACAAAAGAAACACGCACACAAAGACAGTCACCGCCACCACCACAAATCACAGACACACAAACACTTAGCCAACGCCCACCACATTAGACAACCCCACACTATCATCATCATCATCATCATCATCATCATCATCATCATCATCATCATCATCATCCCGCCTTTTCCCTAATACTGGGAGCCCAAGCGGCTTTACAAATTAAAACATGTACAGTTAAAACACAGAGATATACAAAAATTAAAAACAAAAATTTAAACATGCTACAATATTAAAACATTTAAAATATTTAAAAACATTTAAAATAGGATTATTATTAATTTTTTTTAAAAAAGTCAAATATATAAACAATGCGTTATCTGAGTTCCAGATTATCTCCCAAAGGCCAGCTGGAACAGAAAAGTTGTAGCCTGCATCTGGAAACACACCAAGGAGGGAGCTAATCTAACTTCCTTGCGAAGGGAGTTTCAGAGCCGTGTTCCCACCAGTCATGCCTGTGATGGTGGAGGGACCGAGGGAAGGGCCTCCCCTGAAGATCTCAGAGGACGGGCGGGCTCGTAAGGGAGAATACTACCCTCTTGCTCTTGTCATCTCCTCTCTCTTTGGGCAGGTACTGTAGCATGAGTCTTCCATGTTTATTTTTATTTTTATTTATTTAAGGATTTTTATGCCGCCATTCAGCCAAAAAAGGCTCTCACGGCGGCTTACAAAAGTATTTCTTGACAGTCCCTGCCCACAGGCTTACAATCTAAAAGACATGACACAAAAGGAAAGGGGATTGGGAGGGAGGAGGAGGGGGGAAAGGAAAGCAAATTCAGGCACTACAATCTTAGTTGCAAAGTTCAGCAGTTACAGATGACAGCAGGAGGGAGGGGGCTCTCAGCTGGAGCTGGATCCAGGCATGGTGGAGAGGTGCCTGGCTGCTGCTACCTCCCTCACTGGTGGCCTCTGCAGTGACAGTTGGTAGCAGGAGGGAGGGGGCTTTCAGCTGGAGCTGGACCCAGGCATGGTGGAGAGGTGCCTGGCTGCTGCTACCTCCCTCACTGGTGGCCTCTCCAGAGACAGTTGGTAGCAGGAGGGAGGGGGCTCTCAGCTGGAGCTGGACCCAGGCACGGTGGAAAGGTGCCTGGCTGCTGCTACCTCCCTCACTGGTGGCCTCTGCAGTGACAGTTGGTAGCAGGAGGGAGGGGGCTTTCAGCTGGAGCTGGACCCAGGCATGGTGGAGAGGTGCCTGGCTGCTGCTACCTCCCTCACTGGTGGCCTCTGCAGTGACAGTTGGTAGCAGGAGGGAGGGGGCTTTCAGCTGGAGCTGGACCCAGGCATGGTGGAGAGGTGCCTGGCTGCTGCTACCTCCCTCACTGGTGGCCTCTGCAGTGACAGTTGGTAGCAGGAGGGAGGGGGCTCTCAGCAGGAGCTGGACCCAGGCACGGTGGAGAGGTGCCTGGCTGCTGCTACCTCCCTCACTGGTGGCCTCTCCAGAGACAGTTGGTAGCAGGAGGGAGGGGGCTCTCAGCTGGAGCTGGACCCAGGCACGGTGGAAAGGTGCCTGGCTTGGAGACACCTAACTGGCCATTCTCCTAGCAAAGAAAATGTTTGGTCTTCCATGGATGGAGGAGAATGAACCATATCTATTTATGGAAGGCAAGGAGAGTGCTCCTTACCAATGACCTCACCTCACTGACCCCTTCAATAACTTTTAGCTAGTCCTGCTGCTAAACTGGGGGAACGTTCAGAGCCAGCCCCTGGCATTGGCCCAGTGCATGTCACACTGCAATTCCTGGATTGCAACAAGTGAACCAATTAGCACGCTGCCTCCTGCGTGCTTGCTGTTTCCACTCTGAATTCCACAATTGCCCATCGTTTTTTGTTGGGTTAACTCTAGGATATTTAACCCATATACTACCCAGAATTTCCAGGTTTGCATGTCACAAAACAACCCAGGAATGGGATGTTCCTACGTTGTTAAATAGAAAGTGGAAATGATGAACACGCAAGGGACAATGCGCTCGTCGCTTTGCTTGTCCCTGGCAATTCCTGCGTTAAACAACCCAGGAATTGAAGCTTGATATGAGAACTGGGTAGGGAGGAGGATATTGCTGAGTCATGTACATCAGTCCCAGTAGTGAACGTTGTGTGACCTCCCCCTTTTAAGAAGAGCACATAGCAAAGGTTTAGGAAATGGACACTGTTTTGCACATGGAAGTAGATCATCACCCACAGTGCACATTTACAGAAAGAACAAAGTGCTTTATTCTGTAAAGTGGGGAAGCTGATCTTTTGTAAACTTTGAATATGTAGTATAGTCAGAAGGTTGACATAATTTTCAGAAAAAGTGTATGAATGTCAACTTGCAGGACATAGCAAATGGGTATGTTCTACTTCTTCTGTGATGCTTTAAAGCTTTTCAGTGCAGGGTTGAAAGTGCAGTGGCTAGAACCTAAAGAAGTGTAGGGCCAGGGTTTTTTTGAACTTATGTTTCTTTAACAACAGACTCTCATGCCAAACTGCTGTTGCAATTGAAGGGACTTTTTAAAAAAAGGGGGGATGTGGGTTCAATGACAGAATGGTCCTGTTCAGACAACTCGCTAAACCATGATGGTTAAGTATTTTGAGCTATACATTATGGCTTAGTGGGTCGTGTGAACCATTCCTAATCATGGTGGTTACATAACCACGGTTGGTTAGTGGTCTAACCAGGGCTGAGCAGGTCAACTCAACAGGGTCAATGTGTACATGTAGCTAAGTGGATCCCACCCACTGAACATATCCCAAATTACTTGTACAATCTCAAAAAAATTTTTTATAATATTTTCAGGATGCTGCATTAAAGAAACAAATAAAGGTGTACACTATGTTCGCTATTTTCCTATAATGGGGCAGGAAAGATGATAATATGTAAGTGTTTACATTATAATTCAGTGATATAAAAAATGGCTGGTTTAAGAGCAGAGTTAATAATAATAATAATAATAATAATAATAATAATAATAATCTCCTCCAGCAGGCCATTCCACAGTCTGGGATCAGCAGAAGAGAAGGTCCTCTGGATAATACCTGTCAGCCTAATTTTGGCCAGCTGAAGGAAGTTCTTCCCAGAGGACCTGAGTGTGCGGGGCGGATTGTACAGGGGAAGGCGATCCTGCAGGTAACTTGGACCCAAACCATGCAGGGCTTTAAAGGTGATAACCAACACTTTATACTTTGCTCGGAAACTAATTGGCAGCCAGTGAAGAGATTTTAAAACTGGGGCCCTTCCGCACGTCGTCCCCAGAGCGCATCTATTCGACCCCAGTGCACTCTGAGGACGATCATGTGACTTGCCTGTAAAAGAAACGACGATGAGACGTCCTCGCCGCCGCCACTACCCAGCTTCCTGCTCCCCGCACGGGACGGATAGCTCGGTGGAAGAAAGCGGAGGAGAGAGCGGAAGAAGCTCTCTCCCCCGCCTTCTTCAAAACAAGCTATCCGTCCCGGGCGGGGAGCAGGAAGCTGGGTAGCGGCGCCGAGGACATCTCATCGTCATTTCTTTTACAGGCAAGTCACAGGATCATCCTCAGAGTGCACTGGGGTCGAATAGATGCGCTCTGGGGACGACGTGCGGAAGGGCCCCTAGTTTAAGGGTATCTTATGTTGGCTCAAGTACCATAAACCCAGGAAACTGAAAGATAAGGCTGACACCTTAACCGGCATGCCCCATGTTCAGTGATATTGTTGTGCAATGTCACAAATTGTATTTGCTTACAACTTACCCCCCCCCTGCACCCCCACTTTCCTAGGTCTTTCAGGCCCAAATCTAGGTGGGGAGGTTTTAGTGCCTGGGACCAGTAAATAATCTCTCGATTGTCCTAGCAAAGATGCTCCATTTTTATGAAGCATCTGAACCTTACTGTAATGCTAGAGGAATCTTCCTGTAAGTTGATCTATACCTACAATTTGTGACATTGCACAACATCATCACTAACCATGAAGCACATCTGCTAAGGCACCTTCCAATTTCCTGGCTTTGTGGAGCTTGAGCATGAGATAGCCTTAACTCTTGTTTAAACCAACAGGGTTTTTTGATCACTGAATTTCCCTGTTTTTTATTAAAAAGAAATTTATTATTGTAGTGTTTTGAAAGAAAACACACACACTAAAAGACAAAACACAAACAATTCATTCACTGGGTAGATGAGTACAAATGAATAGATACATTCATAGAATCATAGAATCATAGAATAGCAGAGTTGGAAGGGGCCTACAAGGCCATCGAGTCCAACCCCCTGCTCAATGCAGGAATCCACCCTAAAGCATCCCTGACAGATGGTTGTCCAGCTGCCTCTTGAATGCCTCTAGTGTGGGAGAGCCCACAACCCCCTAGGTAGCTGATTCCATTGTCGCACTGCTCTAACAGTCAGGAAGTTTTTCCTGATGTCCAGCCGGAATCTGGCTTCCTTTAACTTGAGCCCGTTATTCCGTGTCCTGCACTCTGGGAGGATCAAGAAGAGATCCTGGCCCTCCTCTGTGTGACAACCTTTTAAGTATTTGAAGAGTGCTATCATGTCTCCCCTCAATCTTCTCTTCTCCAGGCTAAACATGCCCAGTTCTTTCAGTCTCTCTTCATAGGGCTTTGTTTCTAGACAGAAATAGCTTGCTTCTGAGTAAGGTTCCACAGGATTCTAGCATAGTTTTTTCTTCTTCTCCTCCCTCTCTTCACCAGTGATCTGTCAATCAGTGAGTGTGATTCTCTCAGTCTTCAAAATTACCTTACTCTTATCTCAGTTGACAGTTTCCTGTTACCACTCCGCCACTGCCGGAATACTGACAGGAACACTGGGGTTCCTCTCAAAACTTTGAAGCACTCGCAGGATTCTAGCTTCAGAGTGAAAATGAGCATAACCAACATAACTTTGCCAGCAGCTGCTGCCATAGGCTTTCAAGGGGCAAAACAACCTTGGTAACTTTTAAACCACTGCTCAGAATTTCACCAAACCCATGAAAGGTACATCTCCTTGACGAGTCTGAATAAAGTATATCACTAGTTCCTCCAAGAATGTGAAAGAAATATATGATATACCAAGCTGGATCTTGGCGTAAAAAGTACAAATGCGTCAATTTTCAGCACTTCTTAATTTGCTGTATTTGTATTGGATCAGTTAAAATTGTGCACAATTATAGACATCATCAGGTAGCTTATTAATGCCAGGCTTCAAGACATTAGTTGAAATGGTGTCATTTTTATACGTAGTAGAATTTTGAGCTTATAATGGTGGAATCTCTCTCTTTCTCTCTGTCATGTGCCCCTTTAATACACAAATGTTTACATTTCCTATCTAAAGAGGTGTTGTGTAAAACTCGTAAGTTTGCTACTCTGTGTTTAATTGGTTTATCAAGAAGCATCTAAACCAATTACAATCTTATCTGACATATAAGTCATGTGGCCCAAACAAACTTAATTTATAACAAAAGTATTTTCTTCTTAGTTTTAATTTCTCAGTTACAAGAAGCATGCTTTTGGGATGGAAGTATACATGAAACTATTCCTTGGGGTGGGGGGAACTGTTGAAAATGTTTCCAGATGTGTCTATTTCAATTAAGTATCTCTGGCTGTTTTGGTGGTTCATAAATATATTTCCATTCATATTTTATATGTGATGTTAAAATATGATAATATGCAGGGAAATTAAAAAATTGACACAGCTGGATAGCTACTGCAACATGACTGAAAGATTCACAGTCAACATGGGGAAAATGGATATAATTAAGTACCTTGTAAATATTTGGATGATCTTACTGCCAACTATTTCCTCCTAAAATTCCTACCTTTAAAAATAAATAAAGTTTGCCTCTCTCCAAAGTACTTTTCTTATAATGAGCTGGCCAGTTCACTCTTTCAAGGCAAACAAACAAAATGAATTTTGCCTATGTTTTGTGGAACGTTTCCCTCTAATTCAAAACCTGAGGTGCTTTATGCTGCTTTCCTATGAATTTACATTACAATAAGCCTTGCTTATTTTTGTAGCATATGCAAACGATGTTTCTTGAAAACTGAATTACATTCAGCACATGTTTATTTTATATGACACAATAAAAGAAAATAGAGTTCTTTGGGGAGGGGGGGACCTCTAGCAGAAAGCAGCAAGTTATTCAAAAGTGCCTCCTAGAAAATATCTGCATGAATGGCTCTATTTGTTAAAAGCTTCCAGGTGTTATAAATTCAGTAGCTTTTGTGTTTTCACATTCAAGGAATATAAAAACACAATAAATAACGAAACAAAAAACAAACCAAAAGAAAAAGAGGAGTGCTGATAAAACCGCACAGTAGGAACCCAGAAATGTCTTGCCAATCACTTAACAGCGCAATTCTTGCTTGCTTCTCTAAGCTTCAGATGAGAATAGCTCCAAGGCTTACTTGTGATACAGAAATGTTCCTATAATCTACTGGGGGGGTGGGGGGAACCCATAGAACATTAATAGAAACTAGGATCTCAGAACAGTAACGTAGCAGAAGAAAAATGATAATTACCTTGTGGCTGAATGTTTAAAAGAACTAAGCATTGTTCATCAGCAATTTTGTTTTTAGAAGGCTGAAACAGGTTATAGCACATGTGCAAAGAGGAAGAAGTTCTCCTGAAAAACTCAATTCTGAAATTGCCTTATATCTTTTTTTAAAAAAAAGAAGGAAGGAACTTGGTTGAAGACAGTTTAACCAAAGAAGTCTGTTTTCAACTTTTAAAAACAATTGCCATAGAAATATGTGTGCTGTCTCCTAAGCAGAAAACCAATCATAATAAATGTTTAGGAGAGCACTCCAGCTGCCATAGGCCTCTTCCACTTTAGAATTTTTTATCAATTTAATCATGGGTGAGAATAATGCCAATCACTCTCTGGTAATAAATGGAGAGACGGTTATAGAAGGGAACTTATCCATCTGTCACGTGTTCTCTAGTATCAGTACAGCTAAGCCAGAGGCGTGCAGTCTATTAGATTGAATAATCAGATCATAGCCATCAACAAGACAAAGATCAAGTGGAAACAGCACCATTTACTACAGGGTTGGGGGGACCTCTTTCAGCCCAGCGCCTGAATTCAATTTCAGAGAAACTGTCAGGTGGACGCACTCTAGTGATGGGAGGCCCGAAGGAAATCTGCCAACCTAGTCTAGTTTAAAGCAATTACTGCCAGTAACTACACCTTTGGAGAGGCGTTTCAACCTTTTACAATGTGTGTGTGGGGGAACTGCACAAAAGTTGAGAACCCACCAAATGATCCATGGTTGGGGAAAGGGAATGAGGCCAGAGTAAGGGATGGGTCCTTCTGGGGAACCCTGGACGGCTAGCGTTTATGTAAGAATGGTTTTCGTTTATGGAACATGTATGGGACTTGTGATCAGTCATGGGTGGGAGGAGGGAAAAAGTATGATTTCTTCAGAGCAACTTTGAAAGTATAAAAGTATGCTGTGTGTGGATGATGGGCAGAGTTCCCCCTTCAGCTTGCTGGAGGTGAGCTTTCTCCTACGCGGGTAGTTCTGAATGAAAGCCTTTGAATCTGGACCTGCCTGGACTCCGTTCCCTTCCGAGCCCCGAGTTATTGTGTTTAAAATGCAGTGTGCAGACATTATAGAGATCCACAGGGCTTGTCTTCAGGCTGGATATTCAGGTGGGTGGGGGCGGGGGAAAGGAGTGTGGGGAGTTCACAAAGCTAAAATAGATACTTTTGAGTACTGGCACAATGTTTGGTTCAGTTCATTCCTGCCTGCATCTCCGCCCCATCCCTCTGAAGCTTGTAAGATGGAAAGAAGAGGTATTCCCAGGTTTAAGGCCAAATTTGATTTAAAAAATAATAACTCTGAATCGTATTACTTCAGACTACAGGTGAGGCCCGGAGTCCTTGAGGTCACCTTCAGCTGATCCGCCAGCTAAAGCCTTTCCTGGACAGGGATAACCTAGCCACAGTCATGCACGCACTGGTAACTTCCAGATTAGACTACTGCAATGCACTCTACATGGGGCTGCCCTCTAAGACAATTCAGAAGTTGCAGCTAGTGCAAAATGCAGCAGCTAGACTGCTGACCAGTACATCTCACAGAGACCAAATAACACCGGTCTTAAAGGAATTGCACTGGCTGCCAATACACTTCCAGTCAGAATTCAAGGTGTTGGTAATGACGTTTAAAGCCCTAAATGGCTTGGGACCTCGATACTTGAGGGAGCGCCTCTCCCTATATATGTCTGCCCGAGATTTGAGATCTGTTGGAGGAGCCCTCCTCCACGTCCCACCGACAAGAGACATACATTATGGTGGGACGTGGGAGAGGGCTTTCTCTGTTGTGGCACCCTGGCTGTGGAATGTCTCCCCCTGGAGGCCTGACTGGCGCCAGCACTGGCGGCGGCACCAAGTTAAGACATCGCTTTTTAACAAAACCTTTGATGGCTAAATTCACCAAGCCTGCACATAGTTTTAATTGTTTTAATTGGTTTTACTGTTTTTAAATTCTGTATTGGTTTTAGCTTATTAATGGTTTAATTTGTTTTTAGCTGTGCGTATTTATTGTTTTATATTGTTGTATGATTTTATCAGTATGCTGCCCTGAGATCCTTGTGATATAGGGTGGGATACAAATGTCTTAATACATATATAATAAATATTACATGTAAATGAGGCTAAGGCAGCTGCACCCTTCTGCCTGAATTACTAGTTTTGCAAATGCAGGGAGGAGGATAATTGAAATGTATGGTCTCCCACCTTTTGTGGTGTAGTTCAGCTTGATTCTACTGCATGTACATAGAATCATAGAATAGCAGAGTTGGAAGGGGCCTACAAGGCCATCTAGTCCAACCCCCTGCTCAATGCAGGAATCCACCCTAAAGCATCCCTGACAGATGGTTGTCCAGCTGCCTCTTGAATGCCTCTAGTGTGGGAGAGCCCACAACCTCCATAGGTAACTGATTCCACCATCGCACTGCTCTAACAGTCAGGAAGTTTTTCCTGATGTCCAGCTGGAATCTGGCTTCCTTTAACTTGAGCCCGTTATTCTGTGTCCTGCACTCTGGGATGATCGAGAAGAGATCCTGGCCTTCCTCTGTGTGACAACCTTTTAAGTATTTGAAGAGTGCTATCATGTCTCCCCTCAATCTTCTCTTCTCCAGGCTAAACATGCCCAGTTCTTTCAGTCTCTCTTCATAGGGCTTTGTTTCCAGACCCCTGATCATCCTGGTTGCCCTCCTCTGAACACGCTCCAGCTTGTCTGCATCCTTCTTGAATTGTGGAGCCCAGAACTGGACACAATACTCTAGATGAGGCCTAACCAGGGCCGAATAGAGAGGAACCAGTACCTCATGTGATTTGGAAGCTATACTTCTCTTAATGCAGCCCAAAATAGCATTGGCCTTTCTTGCAGCCATATCGCACTGTTGGCTCATATTCAGCTTGCGATCTACAACAATTCCAAGATCTTTCTCGTTTGTAATATTGCTGAGCCAAGTGTCCCCCATCTTGTAACTGTGCATTTGGTTTCTATTTCCCAAATGTAGAACTTGGCATTTATCCCTATTAAATTTCATCCTGTTGTTTTCAGCCCAGCACTCCAGCCTATCAAGATCACTTTGAAGTTTGTTTCTGTCTTCCAGGGTATTAGCTATCCCACCCAATTTGGTGTCATCTGCAAATTTGATCAGCGTTCCCTGAACCTCCTCGTCCAAATCATTAATAAAAATGTTGAAGAGCACTGGGCCCAGGACTGAGCCCTGCGGCACCCCACTCGTTGCCTCTCCCCAGTTTGAGAAGGTTCCATTGATAAGTACTCTTTGAGTCCGATTCTGTAGCTAACTGTGAATCCATCTAACAGTTGTTCCATCTAGCCCACTTTTAGCTAGTTTGTTAATCAGAATGTCATGTGGTACTTTGTCAAAAGCTTTGCTGAAGTCAAGATATATGACGTCCACAGCATTCCCACAGTCCACAAGGGAGGTTATCCTATCAAAAAATGAGATCAAATTAGTCTGACAGGATTTGTTCCTGACAAATCCATGTTGGCTTCTAGTACTCACTGCATTGATTTCAAGGTGTTTACAGATTGACTTCTTTATAATCTGCTCCAGAATTTTCCCAGGGATGGATGTCAGACTGACTGGTCTGTAGTTCCCAGGTTCCTCTTTTTGCCCTTTTTGAAGATAGGGACAACGTTAGCACTCCTCCAGTCGTCCGGCACCTCACCCGTCTTCCATGATTTTGCAAAGATAATAGACAAAGGTTTTGAGAGTTCTTCTGCTAGCTCCTTCATTACTCTAGGATGCAGTTCATCGGGCCCTGGAGATTTAAACTCATTCAAGGAAATTAGGTGTTCTTTGACCATTTGTTTATCAATCTCAAACTGCAATCCTGCCCCCTCAACTTCTGCTTCACTTTTTCCAGGGGGGTCATAGACCCGCTTTTGGGAGACGACCGAGGCAAAGTAGGAATTGAGCATTTCAGCCTTTTCTTTGTCGTCTGTCATCAATTTGCCATCCTCATTAAGCAGTTGAACCGCCATTTCTTTCCTCTGCCTTTTACTACTCACGTATCTGAAGAAAGCTTTTTTATTGCTTTTAGCATCCCTGGCTAATCTCAGCTCATTCTCAGCTTTAGCCTTCCTGACGCCATTTTGGCACTTCTGCGCCACTTGTCTGTACTCTTCTTTTGTAGCCTGGCCTTCCTTCCACTTCCTATATGTATCCCTTTTTGTTTTCAGGTCATCTCTAAGCTTTTTGTGGAGCCACATTGGTTTCCTCTGTTGTCTTCTATCTTTTCTCCTTGTTGGAATTGTTTGTAACTATGCCTTTAAAATTTCCTTTTTTAAATACTCCCACCCATCCTGCACTCCTTTTCTCATTAGGCTCCCTTGCCACGGGACCTTACTTATTATAGTTCTGAGTTTATTAAAATCAGCTTTCCTAAAATCCAGAGTACGTGTATGGCTACGCTCGACTTTTGTCTCCTTCATAATCAAGAATTCAAGTATGACATGGTCCTCAATTAGCTTAGGTCAATCCATGTACTTTCAACATTAATCTCTAGCACTCCAAGTAAAATATAATATGTAACTTTTATGTTATGCCATTCCCTTCCTGTCAAGAATTCTACAAACTCTGAACAGTGCTGGGAACAGACATGTCTTCCTATATGCGTATATGTTGAATGGAGCAGGTGCTCTATGATTGGTTTGCCCAAGAAGGTGTGTGGGTTACTTGGAAGCTCAGCACATGGTCTCGCCTTCTACAAAAGGATCCAGTTCTCAAGGATCCAGACCACATCCCTTCCAAGCCATTGCAATCCTGTTTCCTTGTTGCTGCTGCTTTTAAGTGCTGGGCTGTAGGGATTTTCGAAGCTTCTAATGCAATTGCTGTGTCATTCTTTTACAGAAGGAGGTGCAGACAGGAGACATTTTTAAGGAGAGAGCTCAATGGTAGAGGCTATGGGCGAATCCACTCTTTTCCCCTGCTGCAATTGCTACAGCTGCTCTGAGAAAAGATTTTTTTTTTAAATCCCTTTTTCCATACACACCAGACCAGGAAAATCTGCTGCTGCTACTGTCCCTTCTTGTTCCCCTCAGGAAGTTCCCCCTGGTGGGAGCAAGACTGTGGTCTGGGAGTGTGCTGTCTCCTCCTCCCCACACCCAACCCCCCAAATGAACAGATTAGCAGGAGCACTAGAAGCTTTCAAGCGGTCGTCATGCACAGGCTAAAGAGCATCAATTGCAGAAGGAGGAATACGGGGCAAATGCTGAAGTGAGAGGACTATATAAAATGCTCAGTAAACATGAAACAGGGCTAGTGCATGTAGAGTCTTAGAGAAATATTATTTTGCTTTTCCATTACCTTCTGAAAGCATGCGGTGGTGCAGAACCAGCTGCCTCCTGCCCTGGCTTGAACATACAACCTGAGGAATTCTTGAAAGCCCACATACTGTCACCTAGCCGCACTATTCCATTGCCTCTGCTGAAAGGGCAGCTGTCTTTGACCTACCCTCAGCTGCCCCCTATCCACAGCCATGCCAGCAGGCTACCTGAACTGTTTCCATCCCAGCTGGTCATGATAAGAACTGCAACCTGTACTTGCTTTCCCCCTCCTCCCACCCCATCCATTATTCCTTGTGTGTCATGTCTTAAATTTAGATCATAAAGGGCAGAGTATAAATGCTTTGAATACCTAATACATACATCGCTGTGTGAACTCATGCTCACCGTGTGAGTTGGCTCTAATAAAAGGCATTGACCAGGTTTGGATGCCATGTTGGTGGGTGCCACGTGGCATACGCAAACCCCACTCGGGGGTTGTCATGTTGTGCGAACCTGACAAGCGTAGGTTAAACAACCCTCGCATAACCTTAAAACAGCATAACCCATGTACACCAGGTTCGCACAACATGAAAACCCCGAGTGGGGTGGCATATTCAAAATGGCAGTCGCATGCACCACAGCCTCACTGTGGCTGAAATAACTCATGCTGGGCTGTTGCGTTGTGCGAATACCCCCATTATCTCACTTTCTCCATGTCTTTTGTTAAATATAAAGTATTTTTTTTCAAGGATTCAATTAAAAAGGAAATGTTTGACTAGAAAGTTATCAGAGACCACACAAGCACTGGCAGGGGGAAAGGCTATTTTTCAAGTCCTGTCATACATTCTTTCATCTCACATGGATTTATTTTGACTGAATTTGAATGTGGCCGTATATTTTCCATGGAGAACAATATAAAACATTATTAATATGTCAAATATATTTAGGCAAGTGGATTATCCATTGAGTAGCCAGATAGACAACAGTTCAAAAATAGTATAGTGGTGACTCTTCAACATCAAAGGGGAATATGACAGAGATAAGGGGTTTCCAGACTGACTTGGAAGGTGATTCTTCCCCCCCCCCCTTTTTTTTTTTTTTAGATTGAGACCTTTTGATACACATTTTGTGTAGTAAATACTGTTATCAGAATTGAGCATCTGGGCTAGGATGGGCTATTATTCTCTTTCCAACCCTGCTCTGCTGCACTTGAACTGTTGTTCCTTCAGGAAACATAAACCACTCCAGTTGTGCCTAGCTCTGATAAAGCAACAGAAGGCTGCTTCGAGGCCATCTGACAGTTTACTCGAAGTTTACTTCTGAACTTGCTTCTGCTTATCTGCCTCTTAAAACCCAGACCAGCCTCCTTCTTGAATCTTTCTCACTCTTTTAGTCTAGGCCTTGGGACTCAGCCACCAAGTTACCAGGATGACCTTGGGCAAGTGACTAAAATGGGAGTATGGGGGTGGGGATCATATATGCTACCTAGAGCCCCTTTGAGGAATGATGGGATAGATTTGTACTAAACAAATGAATGGTGAGTCTCCACAATTTGCCTGCAACCTATGGCAGAGGTGGCAAGGAGGTGGGAGTTCAGACATGCTCGCTCTCTGATCCTGAGTAGCTGTGTTTTGTATTTTTGTTGACATTGTCCTGACACCTTGGCTCAAGAATCCATTTTGTTATGGAAGCAGCAGCACAGCCACAGGCGTGGAAGGCTGCCAGGAACAAGAGTAATGCCCTGGGAGGCTACAGAGGGGAAAGAGTGATGGTATATGTGCTTCCTCTGTTGAGTCAAGGGAGCTGCTCCCATGCAACTATGGGGCCATGCAACTGCCTGACCAGTGAAATAAATCGTTATTCCAATTGTATGTAATTATATTGTACTAAACTAACTACATTCAATACAATAATAATACAAGTCAATCACAATTAACTAATCACAACCGTGTACATTCAATTTCATTTCTGTGTAACATTCAATTATTGTTAACGATCATTCAAACCAAACTCAGTCAATGCATTGAAATAAGACCCCATTTTAAATAAATAAGAACAATATAGACAGTCAGTAGCCCAATTCACATAATAACATGACCTGCACATTTACATCAAATTGGTCATAGTTTCACCAAATAATATAACAAGGTTCATGCTATTCCTTGTTTCGAAGTCTCTTTTTCAAAACGTTGGTCTTAGTAATCACCAACCAGCAGTGAAATGCTCATATAATCTCTCATTATTTGGTTTTTCCAAGATGAGACCATCCTCTGGTATCGTATCAAGTCTAGTGAAATGTACTTTGCTTCATCACATTGCTTTCTGTTCCTCAACTGCCTACCTGACTGCCAGCTAACCCATATGTAAATTGCCCGATCCAGATCCCTGGTGGGGAAACATGAACAAGGACAGAAGGCAACAAAAAGTTCTTCCATTCTTATGTAATTCTCTGAACTGTTTCCAGATGTGAATTTCCCATTTTTCTTTACAACCAGTGGCAACTTAATGAATGAACGACAATACGTACTTTATGTGAGTCACATTCTTGCATTGGTCACCAATTCAATCTAATCTACATAAGGATATTAAAAGTATATCCTGATATCTTAACCCTCCAATACTTATAAAATGCACTGTACTAATCTTATATTGAGGTCAGGAGGACCTCCAACTTATTCTTATTTATTTTAAATGAGATGTCTGTGACATTTACTGGAATTTAATATAAAGTTTGTAGTGTAACTATACAATGAGGGTATCTCGAATCTATAGTTTAACCCCATGTTAAATCCTCTAAGGGTCCCAGAAATCTCTCACACACCTTTCCCTTTAACTCTAAGCCCCCAAGAGGTATGTAGTAACAAAGAAACAATATGTAATTGCTAAATTAAAACCATCTTGGGGTAATTTATACCCCAAATACTATGAATGTGTTTCATCCTTTCCAATACACTTCAATTTAGGTCTGACCTCAATGCTGTTTAGTGAAACACTCACATTAACCACACACACTGAGGGTGGTATTTGAAATACTAGAGAAAATGAACCCCTAAACGTCCAATAGGGCCTCCTTCAACAAAAACGTTTTTTATAAAAAATTGAAAAATGTTAAGACATCAGGTTCTCCTTCCTGTTCCTGAATCTGCCACTGATCAGCTGTTCAGCGGGCAGGAAGAGAGAGGGGAGAGAAAGAGCAAGGCTAGAAACTAGGAGGGTGGAGAAATACTGAGGTAAAGAGGTGTGAGAAGAGAAACAGCATGGCCAGAGGCTGGGAATGGAGAAAGAGACAGAGCAAAGGAGAAAGGTCTGTGTGGATAGAACAAGATCGGGTTGGCCAGGAAGCAAATCTATCCATTTCCTCTTCCCTCCCGGCTCAGAGCAGTTTCTCAAATTTCAAAATGTGCCTGTGGGTCCAGAAAGGTTCGGAACTTCTGGTATAGCTCACTTGAGGACAGCCTATCACACTACTGATACTGGAATGCAAGGTTAATGCAAGGCATATGAAATTCAAGTGGCTTTCGAACTGCCTGGAAAGGATACAAGATGGATGCATCGTAGTGATTCATTAAGGTACTTTCAGTTAGTAAATGAGTAAATACTAGAAGAGAAAGCCTTTATAGTGTATTGATGCGATTCAAAGTGCTGGTTTTTACCTGTGAAATTCCACAAAGCTTGGGATATTGAGACCAGGCGGAAAACCTCCTTCCCATTTATACCTACCTATGCCTTTGGTCATCTACAGAGGCCACCCTCCAAGTGTCCATTCAATCTGAAATTCTGAGGTTGGCCATGAGAGAGAGAGGAGGGGGTGAGGTCCTTTTTGGTCATAGTTCCACTGGCTAAAGAATGCTCTTTCTTGGGAAGCTCGCATGGCTTCCACTTCGTTGTTTTTTTCCTGGGCTAGGTTTAAGATTGTTTTATTATCCCAGGCCTTTTAAGATCTGCGGCCTTGTTGGTGGTTTTAGCCCCTATACTGAACTGGAAGTTTTGGAATCTTATGAATTTGTATTGTATTTTACTCTACTGGTATTTGTGCATTTGGGTTTTTTCAGGTTGGATTGGATATTGAAAATATATTGTTGGATATTTTTATTTTATTATTGCCATGTTTTTAAATGATTTTGTATGACGCCTAGGAAACTTGTTCTACAGACACCTAACAAATGTATTAATAAATGAGGGAAGTTGATTTTGACAATGTTTCCTATCAACAACTGTTATTCAATAAGTCCGGTATAAGATAGTACCTGATATATTTCCTCCTCCTGACACAAGTCAAGTAGGAATAGTTGCTGAGAGAAATTTTGTGAACAGTTTTGGAGGGAAAGTTTCTGAAAATGCCACTGAAAACATGGGGCATATTTAAAATTGTTAGCATCTTGGAAGACAAATTCAGAAAATGTTTTGAAAGCCAACATGTACTTACCTGTGTTGGAGAATGTTTCAAAATATCTTAAACTGATTATAATCTTTCCTTAATATAAAGCTCATCACCTTTGTTTCCGCATGTGTTTAAAGAAACAATTCTTTCACACGAGGTGAAATGAATGAGTCCTCTGTTAATACTATGTGACACCATATATTCAGAACACAATAAAAAAAGTATAATACACCTAGTATAAGTGCTAGCATATGTTTTAAACAGCATGTGCATCACAACTTAACAATTTATTACACATCCAAGACAATGGCATCCAATAAAACTATTAAGAGACAGCTGGTGACATTTAATGGAAATTAATATACAACGAGTTCTTGACATAAAGTACAGTTCTTTGTAATTTAATAGACCTTTTCATTTTAGCATCTGAAAATACTTTCCCAACAGTTAAAGTAAGAAGACATTTGTAAAGCAGGGTAAAGGGCAATATAAGAACTTAAAAGGTGAAGGAATTAACAGAATAGATTTTAATTGCTCAAGTGAAGTAATATATGCAGGTTGCTTACCTGTAACTGTAGTTCTTCGAGTGGTCATCTATGCATTCACACATATGGGCTTTGCGCCTGCGCAGAGACCGAACCGGAACCTACTATAGCTGAGTGGAACGTTTTTGGCGGGAACCCCTCCCCCACGCTACCGCGCATGTCCCTGGGGTTCCCACCCTTACCTCAGTTTACAGGAGTCCGACATTTTGCCCCCATAAACATGAGTGTAAAATGAAATAAAGTACATTCCACATATAACTGTGTCATTTATAAGTCTCACACCACCAAGTGGGGATGGTGGGTGGGTTGTGTGAATGCATAGATGACCACTCGAAGAACTACAGTTACAGGTAAGCAACCTGCATTTCTTCTTCGTGGTCTCTATGCATCACACATATGGGCGAGTAGCAAGCTGACATACCTTTGGAGGTGGGTTGGTGCATCATCTGAAGATCTCCGAGAGCACTGTCCTCCCAAACGAGCAGTCTTGTCTAGCACGGGTGTCCAAACTGTAGTGCTTGACAAACGTGGATGGAGTGGACCACGTTGCGGCTCTACAGACTTCTGTCAAAGGAACACCTCTGCTGAAGGCAACAGATGTTGAGACGGCTCTAGTAGAATGAGCTGTCACAGGCTTTAAAAGGTCTAGTTTAGAGATAGAGTAGGCAAGTTCAATTGTCTCTACTATCCAGCGTGACTGTCGCTGGCAAGACACAGGAAGTCCCTTAGAAGGCTCTCCATAACAAACAAACAATTGATTTGTTTTTCTAAATTCCTGTGTCCTAGCTCTGTAAAACGCAAGAGCTCTCCTTACATCCAGTGTATGCAATGAAGACTCAATAGGTGTCGTAGGATTCGGGAAGAAAGCTGGCAGAGTGATATTCTGGGAAAGATGAAAAGTTGACACTACCTTAGGCAAGAAGGTAGGGTCTGTGCGTAACACAACCTTATCCTTGTGAAAGATAGTGTAAGGAGCATCTATCCTGAGAGCTTTCAGCTCACTTGCACGTCTAGCCGATGTAATGGCTACTAAAAAGACAGTCTTAAATGTTAGAAGCCTAAGGTCTGTTGAAGCCATGGGCTCGAAGGGTGTACGTGTCAGTGCTTGTAGCACAACTGACAGGCTCCATGGTGGAACGATACACTTCACCGTCGGTATCGTATTCTTAAGCCCCTTTAGGAATTTTCTGGCTGTTGGATGTGTAAAGGGTGAAAACCCATCCATGCCACGATGGTAAGCCGTAATAGCAGCTAGGTGGACTCTGATGGAAGTGAGTTTGAGTCCCTGCTGAAAAAGTGTCAATAGGTAATTGAGGATCAACGATAAATGGCAAGATTCCGGTGCTTGATCGTTCTCTGAGGCGAACTTTTGGAATCTTTGCCACTTACTGTATAAGACTTCCTTGTGGAAGGCTTCAGTGCTGCTAATAAAATATGGTCTACAGTTAAATTTTTGGTACGAAGGGAGGAGTGGTTGTTATCCTCCACGCCGTCATCTTGAGGGTCGACAGATTTGCGTGTCGAACCCTGCCCTGGTGTCGAGACAGTAGCTTCGGTATCGACGGGAGTCTGATGTAATCCCCGTTCGATAGTCGAAGGGCGTGTGAGAACCACGTCTGTCGAGGCCACCATGGCGTGATCAAGATGCAATCCGACTTGTCCGTCTGGATCTTGGCTAGTACCTTCGTCAATGTGGAAAGGGTGGGAAGATGTAAAGAAGATCTCCTTTCCATGTTCTGGTGAAAGCGTCTCCTAGAGAGTGCTTTCCTCTTCCTGCTCTGCTGCAGAACCTGGAACAAGCTGCGTTTTCTTCGGTAGCGAAGACATCGACAGCAGGGCGGCCCCAGTACCGAAAAAGATCGTCTCGGACTTCGGTATCGAGCTCCCATTCGTGGTCGACGTGGAAGGACCTGCTGAGGGAGTCCGCGATGACGTTCTTCTTCCCCGCTACATGGATTGCAGTCAGGTAAGTATTTCTCTTTATGCACCAGTTCCAGATTCTGAGTGCAGAGCGGTTCAGAGGGTGTGATCTTGTTCCACCCTGTCTGTTGATGTAAGCCACTACGGTGATGTTGTCTGTTGCGATCAGGACGTTTCGGCCCTCGATCATTTGTGAAAAGGTCTTTATTGCATTTTCCACTGCTAAGAGTTCTAGGTGGTTGATGTGATATTCCCTTTGAGAAGGAGGCCAACGGCCCTGAGCAGTGAGGGAATCGCAGTGTGCTCCCCATCCGGTTAAGGATGCATCCGTCGTGATCGGAGCTGTAGAATAGAAGTAACCGTTGTCATACGGAACTTCCTCGGGGTGATGTATCTGTTTAATTGCCTTAAGTCCATGATTAGTCGAAGACCTCCATCCTTCTTCGGGACCGTGAAGTAGCGCGAGAAATACCCCTGGTTGAGTTCCTCTGCGGGCACAGGAGAGATGGCTCCTTTCGCTAGGAGGGTCTGTACCTCGAGAAGCAGAGGAGGGGATGGCGCTGTTACTCTCACCCCCGAAAAAGGAGGGAGGACATCGAGCTCGATGGCATACCCTGAGTTGATGATAGTGAGCACCCAGGAGTCCAATGTTATTGACTCCCATTGATGGTAATATGGTGCCAGGCGGTTCGCAAAGGGAGGTGGATCTGGAACCGAGAAGTCAAACCCGCTGCTTCTTAGAGAAGTCAGGCTGGTGCTTATCTTGTTGGAAACGACTTTGGTATGGCCGTTTCCTTTGAAGTTGCTGTTGCTGCCTCGGTTGTTGATATTGAGGGCACTGTTGTTGTTGCTGCTGTTGAGTCGGTGGCCTTGACCAGCGCTTTGGTTTGTACTGCGGAGGTGGAGCGGTGAAACCCATCTTTTTTGCCGTCGTACGGGCCTTATATATAGTGTCCAGTGTTTCATCTGTTTTTGTGTTGAACAAACCCTCGCCATCGAAGGGCATGTTCTCAATCCTTGCCTTCGTCTCATACGTCAGGTTCGCCGATCTTAGCCAGGCGTGTCTCCTCAAAGCTACTGCCCCCATCATGTTTTTGGAGTGGCAGTCGACCTGATGTCTGGCGGTCGATAGCTGCTGTTTAGCTATGGCTGAGGCTTCAGCTTGGAAGACCCGAGCCAGCTCCCTTTTATCCTCTGGAAGGTAGTCACATAGTGACCCTACTTTCTCCCAGAGGAAGAGTTGGTATCAGGCCATGGTCGCCTGGTAGGTCGAGGCCCTGATACCAAGGGATGCAGAAGAATAAATTCTCCTGCCTGCAAGATCTAATTTTCTGCCCTCTTTGTCCACCGGGGCGGAATGCGAT
Source organism: Elgaria multicarinata webbii (assembly GCF_023053635.1). Taxonomy (NCBI): domain Eukaryota; kingdom Metazoa; phylum Chordata; class Lepidosauria; order Squamata; family Anguidae; genus Elgaria; species Elgaria multicarinata. The sequence goes on along the minus strand of NC_086175.1, from coordinate 20,279,362 downwards.
TTTTGTGATTGGCCCTGTGCTGACTCCACCACGATTGAATTAGGTTTAGGATGTTGGGCGAGGAAACCAGCATCTCCCTCCTGGATACGATAAAGAGTCTCAAGTCTCCTTGAAGTGGCTTGAGTGGACGCAGGAGTTTTCCATGAGAGCTGTGCTGTCTGCTTCAGGGCCGGAGGGAGAGGAATAGCCACTGCAGCATTACTTTTAGTTTGGAAGACGTCGTAAATGGGGTCTTCGACCGGATCATCGGGTTGTTGTATGTCTAAGCCTAATGCCTGAGACATTCTCCGCATATGCTCTGAGAATCTTCCCATATCGTCAGAGGGTGAAGCAGGGTCTTGCGAATGGAGGGCATCCTCTGGCGACGGTACCGAAGGGGCAACCGATGCCCTAGAGTCGGTATCGGACGGATAGTCATCCTCGGGGGAAGATACAGTAACTATTTGAAGTTGCTGTAGCTCAAGTTCCGATTGTTCCTGATGGGCCGGTACCGTAGCAGCCGCTATCGGTATGGAGCCGCTATGGCATCGATGAGCTGATGCTGGCGAAGGATGATGCGGCGGAGGGGCCAACGGAATATGAAGGACCCTCGACGTAGGAGGAGGCTGGGCATAGCAAGCCTCTGGTGCATACTGGTAATCCCGATCTTGTGGGAAGTACCTGTGCGGGCGATAATAATCCCAGTCATAGTATTCATGCCTGGGTTGGAATTCGGAGTATTGGGAAGTTCTATCCCACTCCTGCCTTGGCCTTTCTGCAACAACTGGTCTGGGAGACGGCTGTGTTAGAGGGATAGGCTCCTCCATGTCCAGCACTTGTGGTGGGTCTCTCACTGACGCTACCGAGGCCGAATCTCTAATCTCTCCCTCAGATAGGCTTAGCGGCCGCCTCGGTATCGACGGTAACTCAGAAGTCGGTCTCAAATGAGGTCTCGGTACCGAAACCGTTGCAGGGGCTGTTGGTATCGAAGGAACCGATGTTTGAATAGGCTTAGAAGGCCGTGGGGACTTTTTGGAGTGTTTTTCTCTGTCCCTCTTCTTCTTTTTCTTCTTCTCGACCTCCGAAGAAGATTTGGGAGTCCGGGCCTTCTTAGTAATCTTTCTGGCCACGGAGCTCGCCAGTGACCGCCCAGGCGTTAGGGGTATCAATGCCCTATTGTTCGCACTGGTATTGTCGCACTCCTTTGTGCTGCGGTCTGGAACGGACTTACTTGGTGCCGTTTTATCCATTTTAGCCTCAGTTGGCTTTGAAACTGTGGTGCCTGTGGCTCTGAGAGCCTTTTCCCACAGAATAGCACGCAAACGGTCTGTCCTGTTCTTCCTCGTCTGCTTGGTGAAGGACATACAATGATGGCAGGTTTCCACCTTATGACTTTCGCCTAAACAAATAACACACAAAGAGTGTCCGTCGGTAGGGGGAAGTTTTGCCCCACACTGAACACACTTGCGGAATGGCGCCTTCACTGCCATTCGGCTCAGGCCGCTGCGACGAAAACGTCGCTGAGGGAAAACAACTACTAACTATCTATCTATCTATCTATCTATCTATATATATATATATATATATTATCTATAGGAAGAAAAAGATATAAGAAAGAGAATATACAAGAATTTGAAGGATTTGAAGGATTTAGGAGAAGAAAAACAGGAAAAAACGCTAGAGGTTGGTTCTACAGGTCTAGGCATAATGGCGGACGACGAAGAACTGAGGTAAGGGCGGGAACCCCAGGGACATGCGCGGTAGCGTGGGGGAGGAGTTCCCGCCAAAAACGTTCCACTCAGCTATAGTAGGTTCCGGTTCGGTCTCTGCGCAGGCGCAAAGCCCATATGTGTGAGGCATAGAGACCACGAAGAAGAACCAAGGTGGCACCAAAGTACCAAATAAGGAGTTTGTCATATATAGAAAAAAAAAACATACAGTCGTGTGAAAAAGAAAGTACACCCTCTTGGAATTGTATGATTTTACATATCAGGACATAATAACAATCATCTGTTCCTTAGCAGGTCTAAAAATTAGGCAAATACAACCTCAGATGAACAACAACACATGACATATTACACCGTGTCATGATTTATTTAACAGAAATAAAGCCAAAATGGAGAAGCCATATGTGAAAAAGTAAGTACACCCTTACTGCTTCCATAGGAATTAAGATGCTAAGTAGCAGACAGGTGCTGCTAATCAAATGCCCGTGATTAATTGATCATCAGCAAGTATGAGCACCTCTATAAAAGCCAAAGTTTTTTCAGTTTGCTGGTCTGGAGCATTCAGGTGTGTGTTAACACAATGCCAAGGAGGAAAGACATCAGCAATGATCTTAGAGAAGCAATTGCTGCTGCCCATCAATCTGGGAAGGGTTATAAGGCCATTTCCAAACAATTTAAAGTACATCATTCTACAGTGAGAAAGATGATTCAAAAGTGGAAAACATTCAAGACTGTTGCCAATCTTCCCAGGAGAGGACGTCCCAGCAAAATCAAGTATGGTTTGTTTGGAAGGGTTGCCAGGAGAAAGCCTCTTCTCTCTAAAAAGAACGTAGCAGCACGGCTTAGGTTTGCAAAGTTGCATCTGAACAAACCACAAGATTTCTGGAACAATCTCCTTTGGACAGACGAGACCAAAGTGGAGATGTTTGTCCATAATGCACAGCACCACGTTTGGCGAAAACCAAACACAGCATATCAGCACAAACACCCCATACCAACTGTCAAGCATGGTGGTGGAGGGATGATGATTTGGGCTTGTTTTGCAGCCACAGGACCTGGGAACCTTGCAGTGATTGAGTTGACCATGAACTCCTCTGTATGTGTATTCTAGAGTCAAATGTGAGGCCATCTGTCCGACAGCTAAAGCTTGGATGAAATTGGGTCATGTAACAGGACAATGATCCCAAGCACACCAGCAAATCTACAACAGAATGGCTGAAAAAGAAAAGAATCAAGGTGTTGCAATGGCCCAGTCAAAGTCCAGACTTCAACCGGATTGAAATGCTGTGGTGGAACCTTAAGAGAGTTGTGCATAAACAAATGCCCTCAAACCTCAATGAACTGAAGCAACGTTGTAAAGAAGAGTGGGCCAAAATTCCTCCACAACGATGTGAGAGACTGATAAAGTCATACAGAAAACCATTACTTCAAGTTATTGCTGCTAAAGGTGATTCTACAAGCTATTGAATCATAAGGCGTACTTACTTTTTCACACATGACTTCTCCATTTTGGCTTTATTTCTGTTAAATAAATCATGACACGGTGTAATATGTCATGTGTTGTTGTTCATCTGAGGTTGTATTTACCTAATTTTTAGACCTGCTAAGGAACAGATGATTGTTATTATGTCCTGATATGTAAAATCATACAATTCCAAGAGGGTGTACTTTCTTTTTCACACGACTGTATCTCTGTGTTCTCTCAGTTCAGCATGATCAAGAAACGGAATGCAGTATAGTGGGGGTGATAATGTATTACAGAACAGTGCCTCCGTCTTATTTCAGGTAGCTCTTTCCTCGATAAAGTTTCGAGGCCAGCATGGATCAGGTAGCTCCATGTGCCTATCTTGTCCAGATTACTTTCTTTTCCCTATTTTGGCAAACTCTGGGCACTAGTTGGGTGAAAGAGAGAGAATGGCCTAAATTGGATGGAACACTAAACTATGGCCGTAGCTAGACCTAAGGTTTATCCCTGGATCGTCCAGGGGTCAAACCTGTTCATCTAGGTGACACACAGGGGATCCAGTGCTCAGGCAGGGGCGAACTCTGGATGATCCCAGGATAAACCTTAGGTCTAGCTGTGGCCTATGGTGAATGAGCCTTGGGCTCATATTCCTTCCTCCCTTCCCTCTGGCATGGCTGCTTTTGCTTCCTGTGACAAATCCCTACTTCTGATATAGCTCAGCAGTGCCCCCTAGAGCATCTGGTAAGCTGGCACTGTGCCAGGCCACCTGAACACGCTTACCTCACCTTATCTTACTTTTTGTCTTCAAAAATGCCACCCAAATCTTAAGCTATTTTTTTTTAAAGAATAATCTGACTGGTTCCAACCAGTTGGCTTTATTGATATGTAAGTTTATAGTCATTAAGAAGGTGGGTCAGTAACTAAATAATTTTCTGATTTGCTGATATCAGAGATGGAGGCTATCACGTTATTGGACAAACCAATGATCAATCTCTGCTAAGATCCCTTTAGAAGTAAAAGTTCATTCACTCCTAGAAGTTTTCCATATACTATCTAACTGGAGACCAACATGCTCTCTTTCAGACCATCTTTGCAGCGATAAACTTTGCATGTGATCTGGAACCCAAGACTCTACTCAAGGAGGTAACAGGTTACTAGATTAGTTAGATTGATTTTATTGATTTCATTTGGAATTCTGTGTATGTGTGTGATTGTTTTCCTTTCCCCCCCCTTTCCCCTAAATATATACATTTTTTAAAAAATATTTGAACGTTTGGCTGTGCTGTTTCAGAATGGATTTTTCACTAAACTCTTCCACACATGAAAGATGGTATGGTTACAAACCTACTGCTTTTGTTTTAAGGATTTTTAAGGGTTTTGTAAAATTCTGTATTTATGGGCTTGGGAAAGAAAGTCCAAAGCACCTTTCTATTATTTTTCCTAGGGGCATGTTGTAGGGAGAGGCCCTTAGCAATAGGGCTCAGAAACTCTCCAAGAAGCTGGACAGACTATGGTGTGTTCGTCCTGACTATGTGAAATTCTTTCTTTTTTCCCTGGGAAACCCTTGTAAAGAAATGGTCCACCAGGAGGAAAAGTCCCAGTCTCATAACACTTCCGTTTCCAAGTAACCCCCATTTTAAGTTACATCTGGCCATGTTAGAGGAGGGCAGAAGAGCATATGAATTTGAGGCTTGCTCAAGCTTTTTCATGTAATGTTAAACTATACGGACAGTCACAGGTCCCCTTGCTTTTCCAAACATTCTGGGGAAAGCAAAGCTGTATCAATCAACCCAGCAGCTTTGTGAGTAGCAATATTGAAGGGATATAAAATTTCCAAATAATAAATGCATAAATAAATGCTCTTCATGGTTTTAATTTTTGTGAACCGCCCAGAGAGCTTCGGCTATTGGGCGGTATAAAAATGTAATAAATAAATAAATAAAATAAATGTCGAACAGTGAAATGACCAGGCAGTGAATGGTCCCTCTCCTTCCCTGATTGTGGTGACATTGGAAAGGTGTTTTTGTAGGTGCTGTAAGCTACTACCACTCATAGAATCTATCACCACCTAAGCTACAATTGAGTTGCCTCAGTATCAGCCATATGACACAACAGGAGGGGCAGAGGATGTGGTGATGGTGCTGAAGAACCTGGGATATGCACTTTGTTGGGCATTTCTTTAAAGTATATTTCTGAAACTAGCAGAGAGAAAAACAAAACATTCCCATGACTAACATGCTGGGGGAAAAAACCTATATATGGTAATAGCTATGCTAAAACAAGAAGATTACCTCACGTTGATTTAGAAGTCTTTCTAAATCTGCTGCCATTTGATTCTTGACACGCAGCAAAGCTGTCTTTTCTTTATTTAAAAGTCTGGTAGAAAGAGGGATAGTGTTAGGAAATGCAGTAATAGCAAAGGATAATTTCTTTTAATCTTGTATTCTGGTTGCAACATGAATTTTTAAAGCAAATTGTTGGCAACAATGAATATATGCTGAAGCAACCGCGTAAAGAAAAACTCTGTCCTAGTTAAAACCTGTGTGTTTACATTGTTATGAAAAGGAAGACATGAATGCTTTCTTTAGGCTGTGAGCAACAGACCATTTAAACTAGGGGTTAAAGGCATTGTAGATGTTAAATATACTGGCTTAAGTTGTTCAGCCTCTGTACTATTAATCAAATGTGAAAGCTGAGTCAGTTGAGCTAATTTTCTTTAATATTACTCCATACAGAAAAAGCACAATAAATTAAAAATTGGGTTGATTTATAGCATTGTTCAAGACATAGTTCTGAACATCACAGTTCAAGGAGGCTGTGGAAAGATTGGATGGGATTCAGCAAAGAATTATGAGGGAAATGCTGAAATAACCGTGTGTGTGTGTAGCGCAGAGTTCAGGTTTACAAGGAAAAAGTAGAGGCACTTCATTTGGGGACTCTTTAAATAATGTGAAGGAATTATTATGCTATTCTGGTTCAAATTTTTCTAGATGTAACTGAGATGAAAAAAAGAAAGAAAAGAATCAAGCGGTAACACTTTTGACGATCTTTCGTCTAGGCGAGTCAAAGTAAGGAATGGCATCATATGGGCAAGATGAAAATTTTTAAAGTCCCAGGGATACTCATCCTGGAAATGTCAACGATGGGAACTTTTTAACACTCACCCCCACCCCAAATTGTCCAGCAGAAGCTAGCCTTCCTTTTGGCCCTCAAGATCATGATAATAACTGGAATAGGTGGGATCAAGGAGGAACTTGAAACATTCCATAATGACTGCTATGATAACATAACAGGAAAAGGCCTGTAATTAGTAAAGTCTAATTTAGGGCAAAGATTAGAAGAGCAATTTCCTTACCCATAAAAGTGGTGGCCTGCTATATCTTTGTGTGTGTCAGTATTCTGGCTTTGCCCTGTTCCAATCAACCCATCTGGAATTGGTTAATTCGGCTGCGGGTCTGCAACATTCAATCACTTTTGATGCGGACACACAGAATTATCTACATTTGGATGAGGCTGCTCCTCATCTCTCTGCACAAGTCAGTGCTTTGGGCTTGCCTTTTTCTAGTTAGGAGGCATACCCAGAACCACCGTATGTGGTTTTTATACACTAGAAGTTAACATTTGGGGTTGGAACCAATGTTAGTCTTCCTTAAGTCCTATTCATTTCAATGGGTCTATTCAAGGTAGGACTAACATTGGATACAACCCTTGGTGTGTAAGAGAGAAGCATGCCTCCAATTTTACACTGCCTCTTACTGACTTGATAGGTATAACTGAAAATTGGTGGGATGACTCCCATGACTGGAATATAGCAATTGAAGGATATAACTTGTTCAAAAAGAACAGAAGAAATAGAAAGGGAGGTGGAGTTGCACTATATGTTAAAAATACCTATCCCTGCACAGAAATACAGGCGGATGAGATTGGGAGCCCCGTCGAGAGCGTCTGGATTAAAATAAATGGGGCTAGGAATAAAAAGAATATGATAATCGGAGTCTACTACCGACCACCCAATCAAGGAGAAGACGAGGACGAAACTTTTGAGAAACAAATTGCCAGTGTTTCAAGGAAGTGTGATGTAGTAGTGATGGGGGACTTCAATTACCCTGATATCTGTTGAGAGACCATTACTGCCAAAAGCGGCCCTTCCAAGAAATTCCTGACATGTATGGGTGATAACTTTCTCCTACAGAAAGTGGTGGAAGGAACTAGAGGATCGGCAATCCTTGAAAGAAAAGGAGTGCAGGATGGGTGGGAGTATCTAAAAAATGAAATTTTAAAGGCACAGTTACAAACAATTCCAACAAGGAGAAAAGATAGAAGACAACAGAGGAAACCAATGTGGCTCCACAAAAAGCTTATTGATGAACTGAAAACAAAAAGGGATACATATAGGAAGTGGAAGGAAGGCCAGGCTACAAAAGAAGAGTACAGACAAGTGGCGCAGAAGTGCCAAAATGGCGTCAGGAAGGCTAAAGCTGTGAATGAGCTGAGATTAGCGAGGGATGCTAAAAGCAATAAAAAGGCTTTCTTCAGATAAGTGAGTAGTAAAAGACAGAGGAAAGAAATGGTGGTTCAACTGCTTAATGAGGATGGCAAATTGATAACAGACGACAAACAAAAGGCTGAAGTGCTCAATTCCTACTTTGCCTCGGTCTTCTCCCAAAAGTGGGTCTATGACCCCCCTGGAAAAAGTGAAGCAGAAGTTGAGGGGGCAGGATTGCAGTTTGAGATTGATAAACAAATGGTCAAAGAACACCTAATTTCTTTGAATGAGTACAAATCTCTAGGGCCCGATGAACTGCATCCAAGAGTAATGAAGGAGCTAGCGGAAGAACTCTCAGAACCTTTGTCTATTATCTTTGCAAAATCATGGAAGACGGGTGAGGTGCCGGACGACTGGAGGAGGGCTAACGTTGTCCCTATCTTCAAAAAGGGCAAAAAGGAGGAACCTGGGAACTACAGACCAGTCAGTCTGACATCCATCCCTGGGAAATTTCTGGAGCAGATTATAAAGAAGTCAATCTGTAAACACCTTGAAATCAATGCAGTGATTACTAGAAGCCAACATGGATTTGTCAGGAACAAATCCTGTCAGACTAATTTGATCTCATTTTTTGATAGGATAACCTCCCTTGTGGACTGTGGGAATGCTGTGGATGTCATATATCTTGACTTCAGCAAAGCTTTTGACAAAGTACCACATGACATTCTGATTAACAAACTAGCTAAAAGTGGGCTAGATGGAACAACTATTAGGTGGATCCACAGTTGGCTACAGAATCGGACTCAGAGTACTTATGAATGGAACCTTCTCAAACTGGGGAGAGGCAACGAGTGGGGTGCCGCAGGGCTCAGTCCTGGGCCCAGTGCTCTTCAACATTTTTATTAATGATTTGGACGAGGAGGTGCAGGGAACGCTGATCAAATTTGCAGATGACACAAAATTGGGTGGGATAGCTAATACCCTGGAAGACAGAAACAAACTTCAAAGTGATCTTGATAGGCTGGAGTGCTGGGCTGAAAACAACAGAATGAAATTTAATAGGGATAAATGCCAAGTTCTACATTTAGGGAATAGAAACCAAATGCACAGTTACAAGATGGGGGACACTTGGCTCAGCAATACTACAAATGAGAAAGATCTTGGAATTGTTGTAGATCACAAGCTGAATATGAGCCAACAGTGCGATATGGCTGCAAGAAAGGCAAATGCTATTTTGGGCTGCATTAATAGAAGTATAGCTTCCAAATCACGTGAGGTACTGGTTCCTCTCTATTCAGCCCTGGTTAGGCCTCATCTAGAGTATTGTGTCCAGTTCTGGGCTCCACAATTCAAGAAGGACGCAGACAAGCTGGAGCGTGTTCAGAAGAGGGCAACCAGGATGATCAGAGGTCTAGAAACAAAGCCCTATGAAGAGAGACTGAAAGAACTGGGCATGTTTAGCCTGGAGAAGAGAAGATTGAGGGGAGACATGATAGCACTCTTCAAATACTTAAAAGGTTGTCACACAGAGGAGGGCCAGGATCTCTTCTCGATCCTCCCAGAGTGCAGGACACGGAATAACGGGCTCAAGTTAAAGGAAGCCAGATTCCAGCTGGACATCAGGAAAAACTTCCTGACTGTTAGAGCAGTGCGACGGTGGAATCAGCTACCTAGGGAGGTTGTGGGCTCTCCCACACTAGAGGCATTCTAGTGTGGGAGACTAGAGCTAGTGTGGCACACTAGAGCTGGACAACCATCTGTCAGGGATGTTTTAGGGTGGATTCCTGCATTGAGCAGGGGGTTGGACTAGATGGCCTTGTAGGCCCCTTCCAACTCTGCTATTCTATGATTCTATGATTCTATGACTTATAGGGAAGGAGGAGCTAACGGGAAGCCATGTCTGAAGAGCACTTAGCACTCTCAGCAACTTGCCACACCTGAATTCTCTGAAAATAAGAAGCCAGTTCTAGTATGAAGAGTGACTTGGTTGGTTTTTTTTTAACTCCTCTTGTCCACCACCTCTGTAACCTGGTGAAACAACCCATGAACAATCCATGTTTTGGGGTTCACACGTAATGACAACCCATGGTTTAAACAACCTAAGTTCACGACCAACAATGAACTCGCTTTCTGAGTTGTTCATGGTTAACATACCATTGTTTGTTAAGTGCGGTTGCATTCACACATCACAACAACCCAGAATGCAAAAATACATGGGTTCACATTATGTGGAAGCTAGATGGATGTCTGAGAAATGCAGGGAAGGGCCACCCATGGAACCTTTACTTCCTAACTCAATGACACTTTGGGCCAGTTCACACAATCAAATAAACTACTGTATCATTATAAATATTCAAGCCAAGGCTTGTCATGTTGCTCGAACTCGGTAGGATTGTGCAAGGGTAACCAACCCTCACATAACCCATAGGCTGTTCTAGTGTTATGAGTGGGTTTCTAACTCTCGCATAACCTCCGCCACCTGGGGTCAGACGACACAACAAGCTGCAACTTGAATATTCAAAAAAAAGCCATGGTGAAACATTATGATTGTGTGAACTGGGGTTTTGTGTATTTTTCTTTTCTTGGGGAGAATGTATAGTATCAAACATTGAGGGATTGATCTCATTACTCAGAGATATTAGACCACTGACGTGTGATAAAATCTTCATTTAGGTGCTAGCATTGCAAGAGGGTAGCATGAGTTATTTATGCCCCATGGCACTCAAGAAGGCATAGGAGGAGGCATGTGTGCAATTAAGATGGCAATACAGCTTTTAAATGTCTGTGTTGACTGCCACTTTGAAATAGTTATTTAATGCAGAGTAGCAATGCTTTGTAAAAATGGCTTGCTCAACAGGAAAAGTAAAATTGCTTGTGCAATTATAATGGTGTGCAACCAGCCAATGTAATGCAATGAAGTGCAAACAAATAATGCAATAGTTTTTATTATGTTGGCAGTCAATAAAAACCTTCAGCTAAACCTGCTGTTGCAAACAATGTTTGCTCATAATATGGTCTGCCACTAAACTGGATGTAAGAGAACTTTTTTAAAAAAAGATTCCAGAATCCAACTAAAACTTTCTACGACAAAATTTTGAATACTTACTCAATATCCTTCTCAAGCTGTGCAATACGTTCTTTCTGTAAAAGTATCTGAGAATCTCTCTGTTGCACAGACTCAACGAGGTACCTGTAAGGCTGCTGTACTTGGTTCAATAAGGAATTGCCTCTGTCACGCTGGAAATAAATAAATAAATAAATAAATGTGATTTTAGAAAAGAGAACTTAATGCTCTTTATTATTTAAAGAATAATCTGGTGTACAGCACCATGTAAACACCATTTTGAAAGTTGTACCCTGAAGCTAAAGGTGTATTAAACTTAACAGTGCAACTGACTCATGACTCAGAATGATCAGTAAAAAGGATGCTAACCTAGGTCATTTTAATGCTGTTGGAATATTTACCGGCTATAAAGTTCATTAATACTGCCAAAAATAGTATGAAATTGCTAACTGGAAAAAACTGAAATATACTTTCAAAAGTAGAACACACAACCTATGCTTATTATTTGTATAACTGTGGCATTTGACAACATTTCAGAATTATGTATACCACAAGAAGAGAGCAATCCATAGTAGTCTCAGGGTGGGACATAGGATAGTTCGGATCCCTGGATTTGAGGTTGGAGACAACGATCCAACCTTGGCCCCAGGAGTCCAAGCTCCCCCCAAGCAGGGAGAGAACCATGCAGGCAACCTTGGAAGGGAAAATAAAGGGGGCATGCCAGGGGGCAGGGGATGGTTTATGCTGTATTCCCAGGACTCCCCAGCCTCTTTCCCTCACCCATGCCAATGTCTCAGCTAGAAAAAGCCTGTCTAGCGAAAATATAGAGCGGGAGGAGTGCAGAGATGAGGTTCGCCTCCGCCTTGCCTCCCACTCTGCTTTGGGTGGCCGTAAGCCTCCGAGTTTGGAGACACATGACCATCTCCATAGGATTGCGCCTTTTTTATTTCATTAATTGTGAAAGATGTATCCTAAGAGTTAAGGCACATAAAATCCATGCTACATATCAGTATAGATGTTTCAAAATTCATGGCCCTTTCCCCATTATTTTCCAATCCCTACACAACTCTCATTTCTGATAATACACTATAGTGTTTTTCTTACACCCCAATCAACAAGCCAGTTAAGCTTTGGAGCAAAACTAGCTCCCTCCAATCAAAATGGGCAAAACATGTTTAAATTAATCTAGTTTAGCTTAATTCAGCTGCAAATTGGGTTGCAAACATGAGTTTTCTAGAACAGACCTGCCCAGTACACCCTGTTGTACAGAGCATACCAGGGGGGATTTTTTCCTGGTAGATCGCATCTGCATGGTTGACATGTAAACTAATCCTGAAAACCTAATGATATGGATCAAAATTCATTCTCAGACTATTCCTCAGTGAAAGTATAAACAAAAGGCTGGTTCAAGTGTTAACCCTCTCATGTGAAGGTCACAAAAGGAATATGGTCTAGCCACCTGCTTCACTCCATGACATGGAATGTTTCCATAGCAGGACATGTGGTACTTATACAGACACAGACCACATGATAAACCCTAGAGATGCGAAGGTTCAGAAAAAAACCAGAAAAATTAGGAAAAAAATAAGTTGTTTCCCCTCACCCCCCGGACCATCATTGTTTTGTTTTTTTCTGAAAAATCGAACAACTTTGGATTATGATATATTTTATTTTAGATTTTAAGACAAAATATTTATATATTGTTACACATTGTAACCCAGCTTTTACTCCCCACAAAATGATTTCTAAAAACTATGTAATAGGAACACTTTTATCGAAAGACTAGAGATGTAAAATGTCTGGAAATAATGAAGCCATTGGGGGAAATGTTCTTTAATCTTCTCTGTAAGATTCCCAGCATAGTTATTTCTTTCTTTCCTTATTAAAATGATTGATTGAAAGTATATTTTACTTATCGACATTTATGCTCAGTTTCCCAAAATGTGAGTAGAGCCACCATTGTACATTCTTGTTCTGTTGAGTCCCATGTTTCTGATGCTGTCATTTACTGTTGCTGTAATCTATTCAGACAATGATTACAAATTTACTAACTGAGTTTACTTTTAAAAGTTTTAAAATATAATGATAATTTTATATAAAAATATATTCTGGATATCAGCTGCTTGAGGCTGATGGGAGCGGATATCCAAAATATCTGGAAAGCAACAGGCTGGGGAAGGCTAACTTAAAGCAACAAAGTGACTTTAGATCTATAAAGAGCGCTAAAAGAACTATTGCTTATTTTTATTTTTATTTTCAAGATTTCAGGTCCCTTCCCCCCTGGCCAAAAAGTAAAAACAACAACAACAACAACACAGAGACAAAAACCTGTGTCCCCCCCCCCCCACACCCACAATTGCATCAAAATTTCCAGAAATTTTACATCTCTAGTAAACACAAAATATTACACACTGCTATAGAGAGTAGACCACAGAAAAGCATTTTCTAGCACCTTCTACAAAGGTGGGAAGTATTTGAAAAATCCTTTGAAAACTAAACCTGGAATACATAGACTTTTCTTACTTTTCTGTATTAAAGAAGAACTATGAGCTACAACTGGTCTAACTGCATTATTTTGGTTCAGGTCTTCCCAGAAAGAGAACTTCTACTTAGAAGTCCCCACCAAACAAATACAGAAGACGTGTCTCCTGACAGAAGCTTATTAAAATTTAGAATATGCCAAATATTTAATCACATTCAAAGACCCACAGGCTGCTGTTGGGTTATTTGAGGGTTGTTTCTACCTCCAATAAGCCATGCTGCCTGGGTTCGGATGACATGGCTGCACCCAGGCGGGTGAATAGGCAAATGGTATCCGGCACATGCCTCAGCTTAAACAAATCACCATGGTGTCAGGATTTGAGACAATAGGAGCTATCCTCTAAGCTCAATTAGCCTAACAAAGCAAGGCAACTGCCTATCAACTAAATGGACAGTTTCCTGCCATGGCTGACAGGCTTTTAATCCCTTCAGGGAGGCTCCTCCTGCCGTGACACTAGTCTGATGGACTACCTCCCACCTACTCTCAACTCCGTCTACTTGACCCTGCAGTAGAGTCTGTGATTTCTCAATTGCTACGCTCCCTCCCCCTCTGACAAAGTTCCTAGTGTGGGGAAGCGGGTAGACAATATCTGAGCCTTGGCCTCCTGTTCAATAAGCTCCTTGGAAGATTCCTCCCTGACTCCTGGAGAGTCTTGGAGAATTTCTTCCCCAGCTTCCTGTCTTGGCTGGTCTTCTACCTCAGCCTCCGAGTCGGATTCAGAAGCCAAACCAGGGAGACCGAGCCTCATCCTGACACCTGGCTTGTTTAACTCACAGTGACTGGGTTCAGATGTCACAATAACCCATGGTGGGTTAAATAAGTCACGGTGGTTTATTTAACCCATTGTGGGTTATTGTGTCATCTATCTGTTGTTGTTTTTAATGCACAATGTCTTATTTGGCCAAAATAACTCACTCTGATAACCCACAGTCTGCAGTAGGGGTTATTATCCCACCACGGATTGTCATGTCATCTGTCAGCTCACATCACTGCTGCCCTGCTAATCCCTGGCATTCTCTGTATGACAGCAATGTCTAGGGGGTGAAATGTGCAATTTTGTTTAGCTCTAAAATGCTATAGCACTTTAGCGACAACAAACAAGCTTCTATACCAGCAATGGTTGGGGGGGGGGGGGATGCGCCAGTTTGCTTTAGAACACTTAAAGGCATCCAAGCCAATAATAGCTATGGGGAGGGGAAAAGGAATTGAGGGTGTTGATGACACATCTGGTGCCTCCTGACTAGGAGAGACTGTGTGTGAAGTCTGGTCCCAATCCTGTAAACTTCCAAGGGTTTATTTGTGCCATCCCCCTTTTTGGTACACCCCGTATTTCACTCCTTGTAGCCCCTGCTGCGATATAATGAATGCACAATAGTTTAATAAGCTACGCACCGTAGTTTATTAGTCTGGTGGTGCATCGGGGAATTATAGACTATTTCAAAAATAAACCATTGTGCGTATCTTAAGCCATGGTGGACTAAAAAGACGTCTGAACACGGCCAGTGATTGTGCAAACCAGCACAATGTTTTTAAAGCCACAGGATGACATGTTCAAAGACCAACTAGTACAAAAACAAAGGAAGGTTATCCCACGTTTTTATTTCCAGAAAATGGAAAAGCACTGCATTTAGTTTGTCCTATTGGCGACTCGAGCATAAACTAATTATGTGAGGGAAAATGCCATGAGATTAACAGAATTTACTTCTATGGACTGTTTTTAGGATTAAGTTGTTAGGAGCATTTTCTATACATGAAGGAAGTGGCCAGAATGGCTGTTATTAGGAACTGGATGACAATTCTGCTACTTCCTTCTAGTATTCAAGTTGTTATCACGAAAAGCCAAATAAAAGAAACTAGCACTTCGTTTATGATACTATTATCCAGCTATAATGAACTGTGAATATGAGGAATTTACTGTATTTTCTGTTTTTGCCATGCACCCAGACATTTCCCCAGGGTAAACTCTGCTATTATATGGAAACCACATTTTCTCATTCCTCAAAATACTATGTTTTGTCTCCCATCAATTTCCAAGCAAGTAAATTAAAAGACCTACTGAGTACTCTTTGATGCCAGAATAAGTCATACTCACAGTAGACTCATGACTAACTTTTGTGAACCACCCAGCGAGCTTCGGCTATTAGGCGGAAATGCAATAAATAAATTAATAAACTTAAGTCCCATTAATTTCAATGACTCTGCTCTGAGTATGACCAAGTCTGGATCCAACCTATTGTATTGTAACTAATCAAACCATATATCCCAAGTATCAGTAAAAGTGTATTCCATAAAATGTCAGCTAAAAGCAAAATTTGAAAGACAGTAAATCCAAAAAGAATTTTGTGATTTTATCAGTGATAGCAATTAATGAGTATTGTATGTTAAACATCTCAGGAGACTGAGCAGTATAGGAAAACTGGCAAGTTGGCAGATAAGTCTGCCTTTATGGATAAGGAATCTGAAGAACAACTGTATAAAAGCAGTGATGGATAAGGAATCTGAAGAACAACTGTATAAAGGCAGTGGTATTACAGGAGAAAATAAAATACCTCAAGAACATTGAACCAGTTTTGCTAGTTCTTCCCTGTTCAGAAAACAGAGACTTATCTGTCTAGTCTGCATTTTTGTTTAGTCTGCAGAGTAATCTGTCTTTTCATCTTTGCTTTAATACAACATAAATTGCTCTGAAAAGGATTAGCAGGTATGTGTTTCCTTCAATTGTCCGAACTAATACATTAAAAATGCTGCACTAAAATTCCAATCCATACATGTGTGTGTGTGTGTGTGTGTGTGTGTGTGTGTGTGGTGTTGTTGGTCACTGTATACCTCTTGTGAAATGTGGGTAACTTGTTCCTTCTGGCGCTCCAGATCTTTTGCAAGCAACGTGTTTTGCTTTTCTAGCTGTAGTAACCTTCTTGCCAAATGGACACTGTGCCAAAAGAAACAAAGGACATCTCAAATAGAATCTATTCCAAAATATGACAAATGAAGCCACACAGAACTTATCCTTTACTTTTCATTAACATATTAGCAAGCAAAATAGACAATACAATATTATTTACAACGCTATTTCATTAATCCCACTTAATAGAACTGTCAGGTGCGACTCCCCTGGTCTCCCCTGGTCTCCATTTGTGATACACTGCAAGAACACAACAGTCACTCTCCTGGGCAAAGGGTCTTTTTCAAATTGAGTTGCTTATTCTGTTATATGTGTGAGATTAGCAAAACATTTTTGTGTGGGCTAATAATTCTGATGGACTTATTTTCACGACTGTTGTAAAGCTGATTAGAAATGTTTGAGTGCAGAAGAACCTGCTTTAGTGTTTGGGCCAAATTGGATTCTTTTCTAGCATTACTCCTGGAAGCCCATAGCCCACACATGCAGTTTTAACTGGGTTAGAACAACAATATTCAATACTCCCCCCTCTTTCCCATAGCATAATTGTATTACTTTGCTTACAGCAGCAACTGCCTCTATCTGTTGCATTTTAGATAATTATCAGAAAGCATCCACGGACCACAAAATTACCTTTAGGCAATCATTACAGAAAAGCATCTCTCCCACTTGCACTTATCTAAGCCATAGTAAATTATAAAACCATTGGAGTAAACATATGAAGTAATTTATTTTTATAAAAGAAAGAAAGCATGACACAAAATATTGAACAATACAAAGTTTGTTCAGTACTGCGAAGGCTTTTTTTCGTAAGTGATATGGGCTTATAGCAAAGCCATGTGACTCAACTATTGCCAAATAAACAAATAAATGTAGGATGAAGGATGGAGAATATTTTTATACGCAAAAATAATGGCAAGTAACTATGTTCTTTTTTTTAAGCACCAGTAGTCTGGAAACTTACAGTGCACACACAGAAATCTCTCTACAAATCTTATTCTGCGGGCTGGACTTCTTCTTCTTCTTCTTCTTCTTCTTCTTCTTCTTCTTCTTCTTCTTCTTCTTCTTACTTCTATTATTATTATTATTTTGTTGAATGTTTTCGTTTGCAACAAAGATATCCCATAATTCCTTTTGGACACAATACAAACAAAATTAAGCTCGCTTAACTCCCACTAAATTTAACTGGGGCTTAAAAGTGTGCTTAACTTCCTTTGGATTGCACCCACCGATAGTGACGCAATGGCTTTAATACAAGAATGGATCTCTGTGCATTAAGGGACTTTGCCATTCTCTTCTGTGACTAGGAGAATACCATGTGCGGGCAGTAGAGAACCCCTGCACATGGATAATTTATCTTTCTAGAAGACCTATTCTAATAGATGTGGGCAAGGTGAGAAGTGAGACTTCAGGTTGTATTCTTTTGCGAGAATTCAGTGAAGGCAGTTCGTGCAGGAAGGGAGTTCTATGGCAGAATTTGAGACTGTGTGGGCGTTTCTTTTGCTTGAGTTTATGTATGGAACACCCATCACCTGTTTAATTCAGGCCTTCCTTCCTTGTAGCTATCTGTTTGGTGGATGTGCATGTGCAGCAGCATGGAATGATCTGTGAATCTCTACGGATGCAATTCTATGCATGTTTAGACAGAAAAAAAAGTCCTACAGCTCTCAGCATTCCCCAGCTAGCCAACCATAAAATACAATAAAATTCCAAAATAAAATTCCGTTATAATATAAGCAGAGGAAGGTCCTGCAGATAATACAGAGGCATTAGATAGAATTGGATAAAATGTCTCTATTTAATAAAACAAAAGAATGCTTAAACAGAAAAGGGTTTGCCATACGGTGAAACGCCATAAAAGGGGCCAGTCAAGGCTCCAGGGGCAGAGGCCCACAATTTAGGTGAAGCCCATTCTCTCATTCCCATCAGTTGAGCCTCTTTTTTATATATATAAATATTTTTTTTTATTTTCCAATACTTAAACATACTCAGTTGAGCCTCTATCATAGTTGGAAAAAGGTCTCTCTATCAGATCTTAGGGTGCAGAGAGGCTTGCTGTCAAGGGTCCCAACCTGGGTTTGGAGGTGTGTCAACCAGTTCTGGATGGGGCTACACTCCCCCTGAAAGACTGCGTTTGCAGCTTGCGGGTTCTTCTGGGTCTGTTGCTCCAAATGACAGCCCAGATAGATGCGACGGCCAGGAGTGCCTACTATCAGCTTCAGCTGATACACCAGCTGAGACCCCATCCTAGAGTTAGAAGACCTAAAGACGGTAATGCACGCACTGGTAACTTCAAGGCTTGACTTCTGCAATGTGCTCTACATAGGACTACCTTTGCGCCTAGTTTGGAGACTCCAATTAGTTCAAAATATGGCAGCCAGGTTGGTCACTGGTGCATCCAGGGGTGACCATATTACCCCAACATTAAAATCACTCCACTGGTTGCCAATTAGTTTCCAGGCAAAGTACAACGTGTTGGTTATTACCTTTAAAGCCCTACATGGTTTGGGTTCGGATTACCTGCAGGATCGCCTTCTCCCATACAGTCCGCCCCACACACACAGGTCCTCTGGGAAGAATTTACTTCAGTCAGCCAAAACTAGGCTGACAACTGTTACCCAGAGGACCTTTTCTTCTGCTGCCCCCAGACTGTGGAATGGCCTGCCGGAGGAGATTTATTTATTTATTATTAATTACATTTCTATACCGCCCAATAGCCGAAGCTCTCTGGGCGGTTCACAACCGAGATTCATCAACCAAACTCTCTCTCTGAATTTAAGACAGCTTTAAAGACCAGCTTTTTCCAGCGAGCCTACCCAGGTGAATTTGAAACCTAAGACTTTTTTAAGATGTGTTGATTGTTATTTTGTATTGGTTTTATATGCTCTTTTAATTAATTTTATGTATTTGATTGATATTGTATTGTTGTACTAATGTTGTTCCCCGCTTTGATCCAAAGAGAGAGGCGGGTAAGAAATTATTATTATTGTTGTTGTTGTATCCTGGCCCTAAACCGTTTATGGCTTTAAAGGTCATCAACAACACTTTGAATTGTGCACAGAAACAAATGGGGAACCAGTGCAGCTCTTTCAGGAGAGGTGTAACATGACCCACCAGCCTTTTTGGTGCTGCATTCCGGATGAATTACAGTTTCTGAAGACTCTTCAAAGGTAGCCTTTTCTAGGTGTAACTAAGGAATGCCTCACCATGACAGGGCTCATCTTGTCAAGAGCAGATACAGTTGGTGCACCAGATTAGGCTGGTCAAAGGCACTCCTGGCTACAGCCCCCACCTGGGCATCCAGGTGCAAGGCTGAGTCCAGAACCATCCCCAAATTGCGAGTCTGTTCTTTTTTTTAAGGGGGACTAGTATCTCCATCCAAATCAAGTTGAATTCCTATTCCAGAGTCAGTCTGTGTCTTGCCAGGAACACCTTTGCCTTAGCTGAATTAAGACTCTGTTTATTAGGGCTCATCCAGACACTGATAAAAAAAGGTGAAACAGAGCTGTCTATTGGTGATATACACCCTATAATCACCAGCAACCCAAATCCCTGGATGATGGTGCTTTCTGTCCATCATATAGATTTGTTGCTGCAGTAGTCTTACACTTAAGCTGTAAAACCAGCCAATCATATGCCTGGATGGGGCATTTTTATCTGAGAGGTATTAGATGCTCCAGGAGCTAGAGCATTTATTGGCTCTGCTGTGTCCCTATTGGTTCTGCTGGACCTCTCACTTTTGATACCATCAACCATGGTGTCCTCCTGGACTGCCTTGCTGGTCTGATGGTGGTTGTGGGACTGTTTTGCAGTGGCTCTAATCTTTCCCTGAGGGTAGGATTTAGAAGTAGTGTTGGAGGACTTGTGACTCATTCCTAGGTGGATGAGGACCCATATGGTTCATTTCTGTCCTCTGTGCTTTTTAACATCTCCTAAAATCACTGTGAGAAGATCGTATAGGGATGTGGAATGGATTTTCATCAGTATGCTGATTATACTCAGCTTTGTATCTCCTTTCCATTGTATTTTGGGGAGGCTATTGAAGTTTTGAATTGATGTTTGGCTCAGTGTTGTGGTGGATGAAAGTAAACAAACTGAAATTAAACAAACAGCAATGCAAATGGAAAAAAAAGAGGAAACTACAGATACTACTAGAAGCTCCGACAATTACAGTTTTTGTGGATATCACTGAAATAAAGTATGTTTCATTTTTTGTACATAGGAAAGTTGTTTATACATGAATGATCTGGTAGAGGGGTGGTTTCTCCCTTGTTCCACACAGGGTTTTCTCAAACTTTTATTATTATTGAATTTTGGATTTAATGATGTAGCTATTTAAAGTCCTTTGGTTGGTTCTGTAAATGTTTGCTGTGCATAGTAGTTACAGATTGCAAGAGCATGATTTCTTTTTACGTAAGAAGTGTTTAAAATACTTATATAAGCCTTCTAAGTTGCATTAGATATGTTTTCATAGCAGTTTTTAATATGCTGTTGGGATGGATTAGAATATTGTCATATGTTATTCCATTCTCTTTTGTATATTATGTATAGTCCCTCTGAAGAAGGATTTACAATACGAAACAAATTGGGCTGAGAATAAAGAGCCTTTTACTACTAGCATCTGGAGTTGCCTCCTTTTTTACTATTGGTTCGGAGGTCTGCCAATCTAGGGATAGAATGCCAGCCTGCTCTGGCTGTGGTTGCACTCTCCTTAAAAGATCATGTTCATAGGCTGGGAGTACTCCTGGACCCAGCCTTATTGCTCAGACATCAAAAGTGTGGCCAAAAGTGTTTCTGTCCAGCTTTGGCTGGTGCACCAGATGCTCCCACTCATGGTACAGTCAGACATGGCCACGGTCCTACATGCATTAGTTGCATCTCAATGGGACTACTGCAATATGCCCTACGTGGGACTGGCCTTGAAAACCACTCAGTAACTTCAAATAGTCCAGAATGCTGCTTCTAAAACTTTGACTGGGGCAAAACGATCATTTCATGTGACCCTTCTATTGTAACAGCAGATCAGCTGTTGTCTCTCTCTTGCATGTTTACCATTGCTTTCTGAGGTATGGCTGGTGACAATATGCAAGAGGGCGTTCTCTGTGGTGAAGCCTCTTATGTGGAACTCCTTGCCCAAAAGGTAAAGGTTATCTTCCTCTTTATTTGTGTTCCATTGGTAAATATAGACGTTTCTTTTAGGGCTCATCTACACCAAGCAGGATATTCTACTATGAAAGTGGTATATAAAAGGCAGGAGACACACTACTGCTTTATAGCAGCGTTGAAGTGCACTGACAACTGTTGGGCCCTATGACATATACCATATACTGCTTTCATACCACTTTCATAGTGTTATATCCTGCTTGGTGTAGATGTGTCATGGGCCCTAACCATTGTCAGTGCCCTTCCTTACCACTATAAAGCAGTAGTGTAGATCCTGCAGTGCGCTTCAATACTGCTGTAAAGCAGTAGTGTGGCTCCTGCCTTTTATATATCACTTTCATAGTGGAATATCCTGCTTGGTGTAGATGCCCACCCCCCCACATTTCATGTACTGATGGTTAGTTTTGGCTCATTGTGTTTTTTCGTCTTTGACACTGTTAATAACTGCATTTTAATGGTGAATTATTGTTATTTTTCTGTCCATTTTTATATTTTGTAAGCCATTTTGGGCAAGTCCATTTTGGAGGGGAAAAGTGGGGGTAATTGGCAGCGGGGCCTATAAAAAAAAATCAAAATAACGAGAGCCAAGGTTTGATTATGTAACCACCACCACTCAAAGTTCAATGTGGCTATGTCAGCTTGGATAAACCATGGGAAAGTATGAATTTCCCAGGCAGAGACACCTTGTTGCATGATCATAAAACTAACACCATGGGCATATTTTTTGCAGCAAGTGTGATTGCTGCTGATAAACTTGTGTCTGCAGTGGTAACACTGAAAATTCTCAAGTAGAGATGTTTGTTAATAAACATACAAGCAGAAGAGGCAAACAGTGTTGGGAAGCCATGAAGGGTCACAACTCCATAGTGCATGTTTACAAACATCTGCTTTCACATTTTACAGTGTTTACTAGTGCAAATATAGGCATATAGGTGACAAACGAGCTTCTTGTGTAAAATGTAAATTGGTTCTTTGACCAAAAAAAACGCAAGCTGTATTAATGTGGAAAACAATTCATTTTTCAAAACTTTTTTCATGCTGACTCAGATATTTTGAGGCTATTTTAAAAGCAAACTGATAATAAGAAAGACAGGTTGCTTACCTGTAACTGTAGTTCTTCGAGTGGCCATCTGTGCAGTCACACATATGGGCTCTGCGCCTGCGCAGGGCCCATATGTGTGATGCACAGAGACCACGAAGAAGAACCAGCTTTTTCGCTTGAAGGTTATATGCAGAACAACAAAAATGCATAGCCAGGAAGTCTTCTCTGCTGTTTTCAAACGAAATTTGACTGGAATGAACACTTTATATGCTCAAGTTCAGTCAAGCATAGGTAAATGGTTTTCTGTTTCAAACAAGTAGGCCTCTTGGAATGTGTACAATACTTTAGTGTGTCGAGGGAAGAGAGAGTTTATACCAATCATTACCTCTTTGGGAAATGTTTACTTGTACTTAGTGCAAAAAGGCACACAGTACAGGTAAGTAGTGTGCATTTATTGCAGCATGTCCTGAAACTAAAGTGTTTTGTGTGAGGCATGAAGGGAGAAAAAAAAAAACCCAGACAACTAGCCATAGGTAAACACAAGGTAAGTTTGTTGTTGCTTTCATTTTCTATAGACAAGCACAGCTTTCAACAGCCTGAGAAATGCTGACTTACTGCAGCAGCACAGATATGCTTTTGCTTTTCGGCACTGATTTGTATAGATGAAAAGAATAGTGCCAGACATTTCGCCAAAAATGGCAGCTTGCTGCAAATCAGCTATATTTTTCTTCAAATGGAATTGTCTACAATGACAGACAGATAAACTTTGCCACAGTGAACCTTGCTTAGCAGGCTCTTAAAAGACACAGATTTTTGTTGTTGTTGTTTAGTTCGTGTTAAATTCGGGTTGAGTGGATTCTTTTGTCAGTGGAAGGATATCCTGTCATGTAATGAAGGGTGGGGGGATTAGACTTGCTATGAGGAAGGCATGGTGGGGAAGAGCTGTTGGCCAGCCTTGTGGTGTTTTTGGTTCATGAAACAACAGAAAAATTCCAAATGCTAAAATTAAGAACTGTAACACCTGCGTCAACATGCATGCACCAACATGCACACAAACAAGGAAACAAGAAATTCAAAAGATAAATAATGGGTGAGACACTGCCGTGCAAGAGAAGGATGGCCTTAATGGGCACATTTTGGATTTTGCTTTAAAAAGAAAATGCGGGGAACATAGAGCAGGGGTGGTCAGAAAGTAGATCTCCAGGTGTTTTGCGCTTCAACTGCCAGCATTCCTGACCACTGGAAGTTGAAGTCCAAAACAACTGGAGATCTACCTTCTGCCACCTCTGACGTAGAGCACAAAGGTGGATCAGGTGTGTCCTATGGGCACAAGCACTCCCCATCCAAGGCTTTCCCCTCCTTCATTTCACTATTCTGTGTGCAAATTCCCACTTCTCTCGCACTGCGGTACTGATAGCGGGTCACTGGTGGTTGCTGTTTTGTTTGTTAAGCACTAGTCATCTCTCTAAGCATGCAATTGTAAACACACTATTACTATAATACGTAGTTTACCATGGATCGCCTTGTCGTGCAAACCGTGTCATGGAATTGTTGGCGACACACATATATAATTGATTTATTTCCTGCCATTTTATTATTTATATTTATTTCTTGAGGCTTCAGGAAAGGTTAAAATATAAAATCTGCCTTTAACCTTATGCTTCCCATGGCTTTATATCAAGCAGCCTTCCTGCCTTTTATTTAATTTATTTATTGCATTTGTATACCGCCCTATAGCTGAAGCCCTCTGGGCGGTTTACAAAAATCAATATAGACTGGGCATGAAAAATCAATATACAAAATGTAAAACCATAAAAATATAAAAGCAGCTAACGTTTCAAACAATTTTGAAACTCTCAGCCAGGCCAAAGACAGTTAGCAACATATGCTGTTAAATGCCTGGGAGTAAAGAAAAGTCTTGACCGGGCGCCAAAAAGATAACAGTGTTGGCGCCAGGCGGGCCTCATCGGGGAGATTGTTCCACCATTCTCCCTCCCATCCCAATATTTTCTTTTCTTCACCTCTCTTCCCACACCAGTGGGCTCATCCTCACACCCATAATGCAGCCCTGTTGAATTATTCTGTTATAGTGAAGCAATATGAATTTGACATTAAATGTTTAATATCTTTATGACAGAGAGTTTCCTGAAGATATGGATTTCCCTCAATCAACTGTGACAGTAAAGTGAACTGCAAACAGAGGAAGTAAATACAAATGAAACACAAAGAAAGGTTAAACATAGAAGACTGAGAAGAATACCTTTGAGTGAGAGCTGAAGTTCTGTAATCTAAAGATGCCTGTGAATTGCCCCCTTTTCCCCTTCTGGAAGCATCCCATCATGCCTCATGCCACTCTGGAGGGTCTCCTGACTTTTGAGGGCAGTTTTTTTGAGGGGCGCAGCAGGCTGTAGCAGGAAGGGAGGTGAAAAGTCCTGAGGTGTGTACAGACTATGGACATGGGATCCTGGCCAAGGTAGACAAGGTAGATCAAGAGAAAGAACTAGTGTTCTACTGATAATAAGTGATGGCCCCTAGTCTAGAGGAAAGTGGGGGAAATCCTTGAAATGAATTACACATTACTCACAAATGTATGTAATAAAATCCTGAAGACTCCTTCTCCTAAGGAGAAGCAGGTTCAGAAGGGAGCAATTTTAAGTGAAGTAGCAGTAGTTTGAGGGGAGAGGAATACTTAGGCCTTAGCCTACTCACTACAACATCCCCTGCAGGCATTCCTTCATCACCACCACCCTCAACCCTGCCCCATGTGCAAATATAGGTTTGGAATACTGTGAAAGGAGTGGAAATGTCAGGGTGGTGGTGGTTGCAGCAGAAAAGCAGTAGACAGGAAATAGAGGTAAGCATCCTTTCCTTTCCCACTCCAAATTGCATCCTACAAAAATGCAGTTTTTCCTTAGAACCAGGGACCTCTGGGTTTTTGTGCAATTCAGCTCTAAGTCTTCACAGTTCTGTTGCTAGCCCATTACTGCAAAAACAAACTCTTGTGGCACCATAAAATCTAACAAATGTATTAAGGCACAAGCTTTAATAGCTTAGATACTCATCTGATGAAATGGACTGTATCTCACCAAAGCTTATGCTATAATGCATCTGATGATTTTTAAAGTACCACAACGGTAGTTTTTACAGTCTTTTTTGGGGGGGGGGCTATGAAAGAACATGGCCTTTTCAGACAATCCCATAAGGCATTAGTTGTTCAAAGTCCTGAAATAATACTAGAACCTATCCATGAGCAGTGAAGGGAATATTTTTGCTTCAGGGGGAATATGGTGGGTGGTGGGGAGCAGAAATCTGCACTCTAGATAGAGGAAAATAAAGTAAGGTTAACTTATTAACCTCAGTTAAAGTCAGGGTATCTTTTCTTATTTTTCGAATGGAAGAATCGACATGTGTTGCTATTGTGGTAGAGTCACATCTGCTCTATGGGTGCCCTAACGCTAAATGAACCATAATCCAGAAAAGAACAATGACAGATTGGTAATGAGAGGAAAACAATTGCTTTTTTCCCAGCAGCTAAACAACTAAACCTTCAGACCTCTTCAGATCTGACACTCTATATTTATTTATTTATTTATATTATTGTTATGCCACTTAATATATTAAAATCCCTGAGTTGTTTACATTAAAATACTATATCACAATACAGAAACAAGATAAAAGTAATATATAATTAAAAACAGTTAAGAATATTTTAAAAGATTATGTTATCATCATAATAAAATAGGGTGTTAATAGAGTTTCACTTGTGAGGGAAAGCCTGTGTGAATAGGTGTGTTTTCAAGAGGCATTTAAAACTTGCCATCTGGAATCACATGTGGGAGCCAAACCATGGGTACACCACTGAGAAGGCCTGTTTATGCACCACTACCTGGTGGCATTCCATTGGCTGCGGAACAACCAGTAAGACTTCCGCAGAAGATCTCAGGGGTTGACTGGATAGATGTTACGGGAAAACGGTGAGCTAGGTATCCCGAGTCATTTAGACATCGAGTATTAACAGCAAAACCTTGGGCATGGCTCAGTAGCTAATATGCAGCCAGTTCTTTTAACACAGGCGTAATATGTGTATATCTAGATGCTCCAGTGAACACCCTAGCTGCTGAGTTCTGCACTAGCTTCAGCTTCCAAAGCAGGCACAAGGGCAGCCTCATGTAGAGTGCATTGCAGTAGTCTAACCTTAGACTACCAGTTCATGGATCACAGAGGCTAGGCTACCTTTAATCAGGAACGGGAGTAGTTGGTGGATCAGCCGAAACAGGTAATGGGCACTCTGAGCCATTGAAGTCATTTAGGTTTCTAGTGACAAAGATGGATCAAGAAGACTAAAGATTGTAATTTCAGTGCCAAGGAAAATATGATTGCTCACAATTAGATGCACTAGCTTGAGACAGTGGCGCTGGAATCTGCATCACACCACCCCAAATACTGATAATAATGGCAGGTTCTCTGCAGTACAACTTGCCATCTGGAAAAGCACATTGTTTCAAAGTCGTCTGATTTTCCACTGATTGAAACAGCTCTTCTAGTTAAAACATGCTGCAGGTGTAGAGTACAAGTAAGGAAGATGCTGGAGGGGGGGGGGAGGAAAGTGGATTGTAATATGGGCAGGAATATTGAATAGTTAAATAAGGGTAAAAAATTCTTATTTTGCTGAAAATGAAGTTATTATCTGGATAGTGCTGAAGAAGTGTTAATATTAGACATGTTCAGGATGTGAAACCTAATAGAGAAAATGTTTAGATATAGTTTATGGGAAAAGCTATAAAAAGTGTTACAAATAATCTTCAAAATGCTTTATAACACAGAATAAAAATATCAGCTTTATTCCAGATGGAATATGTAGGCAATTAAACTTTGGCCACGTAATGAGCTAAACAAACTCTCCAAATCCACAAAATAATATTGTGTTTGTTATTTGAAAGTAATGTGTGTGTGTGTGTGTGTGTGTGTGTGTGTATTTACATTTAACAGTATAGTATAGCCCTAAACAGCTTGGGACCTAAATACCCAAAAGAACACCTTTCCCCATACCAGCCTGCCAATGCCTTAAGATCTGCTGGAGACTCTCTTCAAAGAGAGAGACCCATTTTTGTTATTGCATGCCATTTGTGGTATTCCTTCCCTATAGAAGTGTCATTGGTGCTGAGGTGCCAGGTTAAAACATTTTTGTTTGCCTGGGCATTTTAGCTGGTTCGTTTCTCCTTTTATATTTTACTGCCCTTTAAATTGTTTTGCAATTGTATTTTTTATTTCATTTTATTTAAGGATTACATGTCCATTTGAGGGTTTTTTGTTTCGTACACCTCCCTGATATCTTTAAAGAACAGTTTAAAATAATACTAATACTAATATAAGAACAACAAAATCACAAGTGGTACAGGCAACAAAATGTTACACTGCGAAGTACTTCTGTTCAGGATTCCAGCCATACCCTCTTTTAGGACCCATTTCATTCCCATTCCTATCCAATTTTATTCCCGCCAAAAAATATTCAGTTAGCATTCCACGCTCACTGAGCATACTCAGGAGGGAACCAGAATAGAGTATTGTGGAGGAGGGCTTGCTTGACTGTATGGTGAAGGCAATCTACATTTTAATGGTTTTACATTAGAACAATCAAGCACACATAAATGATATATTAACTTAAAAAGATACTCCTACACACACATCACTTACCATAGAATTTGGGTTTTTTAAAAGTAAGAATTAATGCATCCATTGAAGTTGTTTTCGATATTTAAAATGAATTTTTATGCAAAAGGTATGACAGAAAAGGTAGCAGGGCAATTATGAGGATTATGAAAAAGCCATTAACTCTTGTTCAGCTATATAGAATAATGGGGTTTGAAAGAGTTGTTAGTTTATCGAATCAGATTGCCCCCTCTATGGCAAGACCCTCCAAACATCAACTCCCCTTTCCCCCAAATTAACCCATATTATCCAGATCACAGACTATGACAAACAGCAAGCAGGACCACGCATAGGGCACAATGCTAGAAGTGCCTGAAGAAGGAAGAGAAGCTGCAAGATGAGTCTAGCAAGCAAACCCAGCCAGACAGTACCAGGAGAGCCACAATCGACTAGCAATTGTCCGCAGAATGGATTTTCACAGATCTCCTTGTCACACACAAACTTCATAATGGGGGGACGACGACGACAACAATGTAGGGAATACATTTGCAAGCTGACATGGATTTTACCTTTGCTTCAATCGCCTTTTGGCTGTTGTAGGAACGTTTGCACCATATCCGTAGGAGAACAGAACTCTTTCTGCTTCATCTTCATTTTCTACTGTAGAAATACGAAACAGAGCTTCAGAAGAACATCTAGGAAAAAAGAGGACTGATACCTCTGAAGAGCTCTATCAATTTTATACATACATATGGTACAAATAAAATCATAACACAGTATAAACCACAATACTTCATTTTACATCAATGAAATAGCTTGATTTCAATAGCCACTTCAGTTAATTTGAGTTTGTTCATGAGAATCCTTCTTTTTCAAATATTTCAACTAAATATTAGATAGAAAGGAAGGCTGAGTATGCAAGGGGCCAAACTAGCAACAGCCAGCTGGTCTCGTACAAGTATTAAGGATTAGGGAGTAAATAATATAGAAATAAATATGGTAACAAATTAAGTCTTGGCGTATACTCAGTCAGTTAACTTAAAATAATATGTGGGAAGTCTCTGTACAGATGATGATAGCTCCTTATTTATTTACTACACTTTTAAATTTAAAACATGTTTATACTGCCCTTGATCCACTTTCGGGGTTCAGGGCAGTGTACAATAAATAATCATTGCAAGATGCAATAATCACACAATGTCAGAAGAATACGCAGCTCCAACTGACAGTTGACCTGGCACTGCAGAGCGGAAGGGCAGCACACTCTGGCCCAGGGCCAGCCCAAGACATGTTGCTGCCTGAGGCAAAGGACAAGATGGTGCCTCTCCCCATTCCATGTACTGAAGCTGACTAGATGGGCAGTTGAATTTTATTTCAACTAGCTGTACCCGGCATAACATACGCCGTTGTAGCACATCTTAAAGTTCATTAATTAAATATCATCACGGGGGCACGGGCTGCTTGGAGGCTGCCGATACAGCGCCGTCTGGCAGACCTGGGGGGCAGGGAGGTCAGAGGGAGGGGGAGCAGGTGTCTCCCTCTCCCCGGGGTTCCTGACAAGCCTTGGGCCGTCCGCCCAGCTTGCATAAGATTAGGCCGGGGCCTCGGCTCGCAGCAGGCGAGCGACCTCCCACCCGGCCACTGGTGGATTTTTGAAGGGTGATTTTTTGGGGAGTGACTTTCTTTTCCTTTCTCCCCTCTCTCCTTTCCTCTCCTTCACCCCCTCAACCCCCACTCGCTCCCTCCCTCCTGTCCCCCACAAAACTGTCTTTCTTCCCCCACAAATAACCCAGCAGCTCTGCCTCGCGCTTACCCTAAAGGTCTGACCACAACCAGCCAAGCTCACCAAACTCCTTTGCATTGCATGGGACTCAGGCAGCCTGAGGAGAGCACATGCGCCTTTCCTTGCTGTTGTTCCTCTTCTACGCATCTGCAGGCGCAATAAGGTGAGTCACGGTGAGTGACTCAGATGAGCCTGTGGAAGAGCAGTGATGCTCTGGGAAAGGCGCTAGATTGATGCGCCTTTTTCTCTGCTGCCACCGCTCCATTGAGCAGGCTCAAGGCACCATTTTGGAGGTCAGAATTTCTCCGGCCAGCTGGACCAGGAATCCGGGATTCTTGCCCAGCTGGTTGGGACATTTCAGAATCTCCTGGAAATCGGGACATTCCCGGTTTTCCGGGACGTATGGCAACCCTATATCCGTGTAGCTGGTGTTCTACACCCTGCTCTCCAGAGGGGTTGGGGGAGCAACATCGTGCCCTTTGCAATAGTATGCAAATAATAAAAACAATTAGGTGGAAAGTTTAAACGTCTCACAGCAATATCAGTGTGCTGTTAGAACTGCTCCCCTTTAAAGAGCTATTCATTAATGAAATACATAAATAATCTCTCTCCCCCCCCATCCGTCCCCCGTCCTATGATATAAAGGAGCAAACAAGCACTATTTAGCCCTGGAAGCGAGTGTTCTTTTTTCCTGGCAGCCTATGCAACAGCATAATTATACATGGTAAGGAGAATAATTATGAGCACAAAATGTACAGGACAAAATATTTTTGG
The DNA here is from genome assembly GCF_023053635.1 of Elgaria multicarinata webbii. Lineage (NCBI taxonomy): Eukaryota > Metazoa > Chordata > Lepidosauria > Squamata > Anguidae > Elgaria > Elgaria multicarinata. The sequence continues at coordinate 20,248,789 of NC_086175.1, read as the reverse complement.
CAAAAGGCCCTCAATTTGAATGCTCTCTCTCTCTCTCTCTCTCTCTCTCTCTCTCTCTCTGTGTGTGTGTGTGTGTGTGTGTATACATACACACACACACATACACACACATGCACAATCACTCTACAAGCTCTAGAGAACTCACTATAAGAACATAAATACAGCTTATTTCAATAAGCTTTTTGACAACAAAAGCTAACAGCATAGATACTAAACAAACTGAAGTGATATTTCTGAATATTCTCAACATGGTAAATACATATAAGCATACCACTGAAAAAGTTGCTAAATTTCTTAATCAGGCAATCCTTACCAGATCAGTTATGGTGGCAGGACTTCTTTTTGCTTCTAGTACAGAACTTTAAGGAGGCTTCATGCAATCACACTCTGTTTTAATTCCATGTATTTTAAATATTTATTATGTGTTTTCATACGTTTTATTGGTCTGTTGACCCTGCAAAATGGTTACTGTCGGACCCAAACCGTGAAAATTAAAGTTGCACCATGAATAAACGCCTTTCTGTAATCATTAAAATAAGTTCTGTTCATCTGTACACAGGACACACGCATGAATGAAATGTGTGCTATGATAATATCAGTACAAACGCCAAGTCTGGCAGAGACTGATTTCATAGAATATGGGCAATAAATAGAAGTCTGAAATAATTAAGGAGTCTTCCCGCTTAGAAAGACAGCTATTTTATACATGCATGCAAACAGCCACCCTGTGAGATGGCATTTCATTGTCCCATTTTATAAATGGGGACTGAGTCTGACCAAGTAATTTTGCCAAAACTACTGAGTGAAGTCATAGCTAAGTAGAAAATTTAAAACAGATTTTTTTAAGCTCCAAGTGTACTGCTCCCTTCATGCTAAGCCACTGGCTATCTTGCTGTGATTAAAACAAGTTTTCATTGATTGTTTGAAATCCAAGCAGTGTCAATGGGCCCGTTGAGAAGACACCTTAAACCATGGCTTTAACCACGGTGAATAAGGCCTTTTGCTTTATTCACTATGGTTAAAGCCATGGTTTAAGGTGTCTTCTGAACACAGCCTGGCTTTCTGGCTTAACCACCTTGGTTAAAGCCATGGTTTAAGGCGTCTTCTGAACGGGGCCACTGTCAGGGAAGGGCTGTAGTTCAGTAGTAGAGCACACATCTGAAATATGGAAGATCTGCTCCCAACCAGTAAAGTAGACAATATTGAGCTGGTTGGACCAATGGTCTGATCTGGAGTAAGAGCAGCTTCTTATGTTCATATTCTCTTCCCTATGTCCAGATAAAATTATACCATATTGCCACTGTAAGCATGCAAGTCCAACTCAGAAGAGGGAAATGGCTATTATCAATATGAATTCGCAAGAGACTGGAAGGAGGCTTCACTGAAGAAAATGGAGAGTAAGGGTGGGGGATGCTGGTTCACCGACTGCATTGGTTCGTCAAGGTGTCAAAGGAAGTGAGACACGGGGCTACCAGGAGCAGGGCCTTTTGTGCTGTGGCACCCTGGCTGTAGAAGGAGCTCCCTAGAGAGGTTCACCGGGCACCTACATTGTACTCTTGCTGGCACCAGGTCAAGAGCATTTTATTTCCCCAGTATTTTAGTAATTTACTATCCTAGTCTTTTAACTCAGCTGTTTTAAATCTCTGTTTTAAATCTATATTTTAAATCTTTGCATTGCTGCTCAATTTTATTCTGGTTGTGCTGTTGTGTTGTGGTTTTATATTGTGGTTTTAAGCTTCCATATATATTGCTGCACTTAAGTTTTTTATTTTAGTGAACCACCCAGAGAGCTTCAGCTATGGGGCGGTATAGAAATGAAATGAAATAAATAAATGTCAGAGCTAGCCACAGTACTAGGTGAAGTTCCTGGCTGGCTGAGGAATGCTGGGAGTTGTAGGACCTTTTTCTGTCTAAACATGTATAGAATTGCACCCTTAGTTGCATCAAGACTAGAATACTGCAATGTGCTCTTTGTGAGGCTGCCCTTGAAAATCATCCTGGAACTTCAGCTAGTGCAAAATGCTGCAGCGAGTCTTCTGAGTGGATTTTGTGCTATGGATCCTGTGAAAACACTGTTGATTCAACTGCAGTGGCTACTGATACCTTTCCGGTTCTATTCAAAGTGCTCACTCTAACCTTTAAAGCCCTAAATTGCCATTAATAATTAAAGGAGTGCATTCCCCAATATGAGCTTGCCTTTAGGATAATATGCAGAGGCCCTGCTGCGTGTCCCATCTTCATCCCAAGGTACAACTGTCCCTGACTGGGTCTGCTTTGTCGTGTCTGGACTGCAACCAGTGGGAGGGCTCAAGGCAAGATGCATGGAGCAGGAGTGTGTGTCGGCGTGTGTATGTATACAGATAGGAAAGGGTGACGAGTTCAAAACTTGTCTAATCTTACTTTGGTTATTGCCACATACATTTACACTTCTTATAACCTGCTCAAACCCTCTGGAATTGAGTAGAAAAAGCACACACACACAATCTAGAGATGCTCAAAGGTAGTTTCTGAACGGAAGGATCCCATCAGCCTCCCCACACCAGCCCTGAACCAATTATCAGAGCTCTGATAATGCTGATCAACAAGCTGGCAGACAGGAGAACAAGATGGCTGCCTGGGCAGAAACCGGTGTAGCCTCCCCTCCACAGTTCTATCTATCTGCACTCTTTGTCTGAGTAACACCATGCACATTCCCCACTCTTAGATGTGTGCACTTTGCTGTTCATGTTGACAGAAGGGGAAATTGTTTACTAGAAACTTATTTCCATCATAGTTTACCCTTCCTTGTTCATGGCAAATTAAGATATACGCATTTTGGGGGCTTTCCTCGTTTTACACTTCAACAGCCTCCATGTGAATTCTGCCAAGCAAATACGATGGAGGAAAAAAGAAAAATGCAGGTTGCTTACCTGTAACTGTAGTTCTTCGAGTGGTCATCTATGCATTCACACATATGGGCTTTGCGCCTGCGCAGAGACCAGACCGGAACCTTCTCTAGCTAAGTGGAACGTTTTTGGCGGGAACCCCTCCCCCACGCTACCGCGCATGTCCATGGGGTTCCCGCCCTTACCTCAGTTTACAGGAGTCCGACGTTGTGCCCCCATAAACATGAGAGTAAATAAAATAAGGTACATTCCACAATAAAACAGTGTCATTTGTAAGTCTCACACCACCAAGTGGGGATGGTGGGTGGGTTGTGTGAATGCATAGATGACCACTCGAAGAACTACAGTTACAGGTAAGCAACCTGCATTTCTTCTTCGTGGTCTCTATGCATCACACATATGGGCGAGTAGCAAGCTGACATACCTTTGGAGGTGGGTTGGTGCATCATCTGAAGATCTCTGAAAGCACTGTCCTCCCAAATGAGCAGTCCTGCCTCGCACGGGTGTCCAAACTGTAGTGCTTGACAAACGTGGATGGAGTGGACCACGTTGCGGCTCTACAGACTTCAGTCAGTGGAACACCTCTGGTGAAAGCCACCGACGTTGAAACAACTCTGGTAGAATGAGCTGTTACAGGTTTCACTAACTCTAATTTAGCAATAGAGTAGGCCAATTCTATTGTCTCCACTATCCAGCGTGAAAGTCGTTGGCAGGAGACAGGGAGTCCCTTAGAAGGCTCACCATAACAAATAAACAGTTGCTTTGTTTTTCTAAATGTCTCTGTCCTGTCTTTATAAAAAGCAAGAGCCCTTCTTACATCGAGAGTATGCAAGGAAGACTCAAGAGGTGTAGATGGATTGGGAAAGAAAGCAGGCAAAGTAATGTGCTGGGACAGATGAAAAGGTGACACTACCTTAGGTAGGAAGGCTGGGTCCGTGCGTAGCACAACCTTGTCCTTATGAAAAATAGTATACGGGACATCTATCCTAAGAGCTTTAAGCTCACTTGCACGTCTTGCCGATGTAATGGCTACTAAAAAGACAGTCTTTAAAGTAAGCAGCCTAAGGTCTGTCGACACCATGGGCTCGAAGGGCTTGCGTGTCAATGCTTGCAGCACAACTGACAGGCTCCAAGGCGGCACGATAGTCTTCACAGTCGGTATCGTGTTCTTCAGACCTTTCAGAAATTTCTTGGTTGTTGGATGGGTAAAAGGTGTAAAACCATCCACACCCCGGTGAAAAGATGTAATCGCAGCAAGGTGAACCCTGATGGATGCGAGCTTAAGTCCCTGCTGGAAAAGTGTCAATAAATAATTAAGGATGAAGGGTAAGTGGCAAGATTCTGGTGTTTGATCTTGTACTGAAGCAAAGTTCCGAAATCTTTGCCACTTTGCTGCATAAGTTTTCCTAGTGGAAGGCTTTAGTGCTGCCAATATAATGTGATCCACAGTCAAAGTTTTAGTTGCAGAGGAGGAGTGGTTGTTATCCTCCATGCAGTCATCTTGAGGGTCGACAGATCTGCGTGTCGAACCCTGCCCTGGTGTCGAGACAGTAGCTTCGGTGTCGACGGGAGCCTGATGTAATCCCCTCTCGATAACCGAAGAGCGTGTGAGAACCACGTCTGTCGAGGCCACTACGGCGTGATCAGGATGCAATCGGAGTTGTCCATCTGGATCTTGGCTATCACTCTTGTCAAAAGTGGAAAGGGAGGAAACATGTACAGGAGATTCCCTCTCCAAGTCCTGGTGAAAGCGTCTCCTAGAGAGCGCCTTCCTTTTCCTGCCCTGCTGCAAAACTTGGCGCAGACTGCGTTGTCCTCGGTAGCGAAGACATCGACAACAGGGCGGCCCCAGTACCGAAAAAGGCTTTCCCGCACTTCGACGTCGAGCTCCCACTCGTGGTCGACATGGAAGGATCTGCTGAGAGAGTCCGCAGTGACGTTTTCCTTGCCGGCTACATGGATCGCAGTCAGGTAAGTCCTTCTCTTTATGCACCAGTTCCATATCCTGAGTGCAGAACGGTTCAGGGGGTGTGATCTTGTTCCACCCTGCCTGTTGATGTATGCCACTACAGTAGTATTGTCTGTCGCGATCAAGACATTCTTGCCCTCGATCATCTGTGCAAATGCTTTTACTGCATTTTCTACTGCCAGGAGTTCGAGATGGTTGATGTGATGCTCCCTCTGTGATCGAGGCCAACGACCCTGAGAGGTTAAAGAGCTGCAATGGGCTCCCCATCCTTCTAAAGATGCATCCGTCGTGATCGTTACCGAAGGCGCGTCTTGTTGGAATGGAACGCCTTCGAGAAGAGTCGACATCGAGAACCACCATCTCAGGGATGCCCTCACCTGCTTCGGTATCGAAAGGTAAGTTCGTCGAGCATTGTGTCTGAGGTCGAAAGTCCTCAAAAACCAGGCCTGCAAGATCCTCATTCTGAGCCTTGCAAATCTGATGACCGCCGTAGTAGCTGCCATCAATCCTAACAGTCTCTGAATTGTCCATGCCGAAACCTTCCGGCGGCTCTCGGTATCGATGGCTAACTGCTGTAAGGTGTTCGCCCTGGTTGACGGTAAGTATGCCCTCCCGTCTCGAGAGGATAGGGTTACCCCTATGAAGTCCAATCTCTGCTGCGGAGTCAAAATGGACTTTTCGTGGTTGACCCACAGCCCCAACGAGTCCAACAGGTTGAGGGTGGTTAGTATATCCGACTGGAGCGCCTCGCTGCTGTCCGCTACGAGAAGCCAATCGTCCAGGTACGGATACACGTAAATGCCTTTCTGCCTTAGGTGAGCACATACCACCGCCATAACCTTCGTGAAGACCCTCGGCGCCGTGGCCAATCCGAACGGAAGAACGGTGAACTGGTACTGGGACGCTCCGATCGAAAACCGAAGGTAAGCTTGATGCGACTTCCTGATGGAAATGTGGAAGTACGCATCCTTCAGATCCACCACTGCAAACCAAACTCCTTTCTGTAGAAGCTGCAGAATTGAAGTAACCGTTGTCATACGGAACTTCCTCGGGGTGATGAACTTGTTCAGCTGTCTTAAGTCCATGATCGGTCGAAGACCTCCATCTTTCTTCGGGACCGTGAAGTAACGAGAGAAAAATCCCTGATTGAGTTCCTCTGCAGGTACGGGAGAGATGGCTCCCTTCGATAGTAAGGTCTGTACCTCGAGCAGCAGAGGAGGGGATGGAGTCGTTGCTTTCACGCCGGAAAAAGGAGGGAGGGCATCGAGCTCGATGGCATAGCCCGAGTTGATGATAGTGAGCACCCAGGAGTCTGTTGTTATTAACTCCCATTGATGGTAATGGGGTGCTAGGCGGTTCGCAAAAGGGGGTGGATCTGGAGCCGAGGAGTCAAACCCGCTGCTTCTTAGAGAAGTCGGGCTGACGCTTTTCCTGTTGGAAACGGCTCTGATAAGGCCGCTTCCTTTGAAGTTGTTGCTGCTGCTGCCTTGGTTGCTGGTATTGGGGCCGTTGTTGTTGTGGAGGAGGTCTTATCCATCTCTTCTGTCGGTATTGAGTCTGTGGAGGAGGAGCAGTAAACCTCATCTTTTTGGCTGTTGTTCTCGCCTTGTAGATAGAGTCCAGCGTCTCGTCGGTCTTTGTATTAAATAGACCTTCGCCATCGAATGGCATGCTCTCTATCCTCCCTTTCGTTTCTTGAGTAAGATTGGCTGATCTGAGCCAAGCGTGCCTCCTCAAAGAAATGGCCCCCATCATCGACTTTGAGTGGCAATCCACCTGATGTCGAGCGGTAGACAATTGCTGCCTTGCTATGGCTGTCGCTTCATTCTGGAATACTCTTGCGAGCTCCTTCTTATCCTCCGGAAGATGTTCGCATAGAGAACCCATCTTTTCCCAAAGGAAAATCTGATATCTCGCCATAGTTGCCTCGTACACCGATGCTCTGATGCCCAAAGATGAGGACGAGTAAACTCTCCTGCCAGTTTGGTCCAATTTCCTCCCCTCTCTATCGACAGGTGCAGAATGAGTCTTTTGTGACTGTCCCTGTGCCGATTCCACTACAATGGAATTCGGCTTAGGATGTTGAAGCAAAAATTGTGCATCCTCTTCCTTAACTTTATAGAGTGTCTCCAATCTCTTTGATGTTGCCTGTGTCACTGCAGGGGTTTTCCATGACAGTTGAGCCGTTTGTTTCAAGGCTTGAGGAACAGGAATGGCCAAACGTTGGTTCGTTGTCGACTGAAAGACATCATAAATTGGGTCGACTACCGATTCATCTGTTTCCTGTATGTCAAGTCCCAATGCTCTGGACATCCTAAGCATATGGTCCGAAAAACGAACCATATCGTCCGAAGGAGAGGACGGGTCTGTATCATCGATTGCATCGTCAGGTGAAGGGGCAGCTGGAGCAACTGAATGTTCAGATTCAGAATCGGAAGGATAGTTATCCTCTGGTGAGGATAACGTCACCACTTGCAGACCATGTTGTTCATCTTGCGGTAGCACAGTAGCAGATGCAGCAGATGGTATTGCTTGCTGTGCACGGTGTCGAGGCGTCGATACCGTCGACATTAACTGAGCGGATGGAGAAGGCAGAGGCAACTGGCAGACTCTTGTTGTTGGAGGAGGTTGTGCATAATAACCTTCCTGCTGGTAGTAACCTTGATCCCCTTGAAAATATTGTTGAGGACGGTATCTTTCCCAGTCATAATATCTAGGCTGGGAATCAGAGTACTGCGATGCTCTGTCCCAATCTGTTCTTGAGGTCCGTCTTGGGGAAGGCTGTACGAGTTCTTGCGGCCTCATAGGTTGCCGAGCGGACGTTACCGACACTGAATCCCGAATTTCACCCTCTGATAAACTTGGAGGACATGTCGGTATCATGGCCGTCGGTACTGACATAGATCTCGGTACCGAAGGTGACCTCGGTATCGAAGTGGTCGGTACGGCAGGAGGCGTGGAATGGCTCTTGGCCGATTCCCGATGTCGAGGTGACGGTACGGTGGATTTCTCCACATCCCTCTTTTTCTTCTTCTTCTTTTTCTTCTCCGGCTCAGAAGAAGATATCAGAGTTCTGGCTGTTTTAGGGATTGTCTTAGCCATAGAACTCGATAAAGACCGACCAGGCGTGAGGGGTATCTCAGCCCTATTTGCTCTGGTCTGCACTTCAGTGCTATGGTCTGACGGTTTCTCCGCAACAGTCTTTGTAACTGCCGTTTTACGGGCAACAGACTTATGAACCGCCGTTCTTTCCATTGAAGGGGCCTCTGTGGCCTTGAGAGCCTTCTCCCAAAGTACGGAGCGGAGTCGGTCTGCTCGGTGTTTTCTGGTTTGTTTGGTAAAAGACATACAATGGTGGCAGGTCTCTACCACATGTCCCTCTCCCAAACAGATAATGCACAAAGAATGGCCGTCAGACGGAGGGAGCTTAGCTCCACATTTGACGCACTTTCTAAATGGTGCTTTGATTGCCATAAAGGCCTCACACGACCGAAGTCGCTGAGGAGAAATCTAACTACAAAAAACTTTTTTTTTTTTTTTTTTTTATATAGATAAAGAGAGAAAAAAGGGACGAAAAAGAAGAAAGCTGAAGAAAAGGTAAGCTAGAAAAGTATTTTAAACAGATCTACAGAGAAAACGCTAGAGGTAAAGTTATTCGGTCTAGGCACAACGGCGGACGACGAAGAACTGAGGTAAGGGCGGGAACCCCATGGACATGCGCGGTAGCGTGGGGGAGGGGTTCCCGCCAAAAACGTTCCACTTAGCTAGAGAAGGTTCCGGTCTGGTCTCTGCGCAGGCGCAAAGCCCATATGTGTGATGCATAGAGACCACGAAGAAGAACCAAAACACATCTGCAGATAGATCTGGCATGCATGTCCTGGGGGATCACAGCCAGTGAAAAAGTATTTAATACAGAGTAATTGAAGCAAATAATCAAAATGCAACAGATATTCTGACTGCCAATTAAGGCATAATAAAATACATACGTTACGTTAATTTATATTATATCGTTACATATTGAATATGTACTCAAGATTCCTGGAATTTAAAACGTTCAAAATCTCATTAGCAGCTATCAGATTTTAAATATATTCCAGCACAGTACCACAGGAAAAAACAGGGTAATTTAGAAGGACTTACGTTCTGCAGTTTGCATTATTATCTCATCAAGTTCTTTTTCCAGTTTTTCATACGTGTCAAGCCTTGCCTGGTACTCAGAATTGTGTGCTTGAAGTTCTGAAATTCGTTTCTCACTCAGTGCTTGCAGATTATAAAATTCTTTGGTTAAAACCTATGAGGATGATTTTTTTTTTTAAAAAAAAAGTTAATTAGTGTAGGCTATAAATTATTTGCAGAGACAGAAGTACAAATACTTCAAAAACTTGTAAACTTAGTTCAGTTGCTATTTAGCTGAAAATTTAGGCTAAGAATCCTGTACTTTATTTAAAAGCCATTACTAAATATTTGCATCGTGATTCTTACATCCCAAATCAGAATAGATTGGTTTTAAAAGGAATCCAATGTTTCTCCTTAGTTTCGTGGTTTACATAACCCCTCTGTTCATTTCTTAAGGCCACGTGGCAAAGTGTGCAAGAAACAAGAAATTGGCTATCCTTGCTTTGGGTTACAAGCTCCAGATTTTTTGTCATGTGGAAACAGACATACAGAGAGATAGGTATGCAAATAGACAAGGACCTTGGCCTAGAAGAACCACTGGGTTTATTAAAAGAATTAACCACCTCAATGGATAAACTGAGAGAGATAAAATATAAATTCTGAAGTGATCATACGTACACCTGCATATTTATATCATGTACCACCATATTTATACCAGACGAGCATGCTCATGTTTTAACATCTTTGAGGAAGGGTTCTTCTCTTGGTACTGCCACCATCGGGTGGGGGTGGGGGGGTTGGTGGGGACGTGAGAGTGGGCCTTTCTTGGTGGCTGCTCCTTGGACTTTGGAACTCCCTGTCGAGGAAAGCTAGATTGTCCTCCTCTGTGCTATATTTCTGCCAACAGTCAAAGACGGTTTTACTCAGGCAGGCCTTTGGCATGCAAGCTGGTCTATTGAATTAGATGCTGATTTTATTCTGTTATTGCTGTGCACCTGTGATCCATCTGGACCAGTATCCTGTCTGTGACCATCAGATAGTGAAGAAATTCATAACAACACAAAATAATAATGGTGGATGGCTCATTAAGAGCAGCTTGTAAAATTATATGGCAACAAGTAATCACCATGTTTTGTTTTGTTTTCTGGCTAGAGGCCTTTGTTTTATTTACTAGAATGCTCACAATGTTTTTTAACAATAATTCACAGTGGACTCATCTATTCATTCATACTTGTCTCATTAAAAAAATAAGTTCCATTATGAACCCATGACAGCCTTTCCCAACCTGGTGCCCAATGGATATATTGGACTACAGTTCCCATTATCCCCAAACAGCATGCCCGTGGCATAGGAGTTGTAGTCCATCACATCTGTTGGGCACCTGTCTGGGGAAGGCTGGCCTACACCCTGTAAAGATACGTTCTTGATGTTCCGTTCCTACAGTACAGTGGTTCCCAAACTTTTTCAGGTCACCGCCCCCTTGGTTCCACAAACTCATGCCCAGTGCCCCCTACCCTATAAAAATCATTATCCAGAATAGCGGTTTTCAACGACCCACTAAGGAAGATAATAACAATAAAATTAAAAACAGCAACAATTAATTGAATATTTATTCAAAATCCAATTACATTTTTTAGTTTATTCAATTAAACATTATTGATGAACTTGATCCAGTGATATCATCTTTTCAAAGTCTGATAGTCATTTAGCAAGGATATTAGATATCACATTTAGTAACTAGGGTAGAGTACCTCACTATTCTGTAAACTCTTAACATGATGGATGGGCTTGATGAAGTGATACCAGTTTCCCAATGTCTGGTTTAAAGTCACTTAACTTGAGTCTTAAATCACCATATTTAGTAATCTGGAGTTGATTTCTTTGCTTGGAGAGAAGTAGGCAGACCACACTAAAACCACATTCCACCAAATATGATGTTGGAAATGCAACCAGGAGCTTCTGAACCACTCTCCATAGTGCAGGATAGTGATCAGAAATTTCCTTCTGTAACCAAAACTCCTGGTACGGAAAAGACCACTTCGAGCGCCCCCCTGCCGCCCCCTTGCCTCTTAGCGCCCCCCTATGCAATCCCACCGCCCCCAAGGGGGCAGTACCGCCCACTTTGGGAACCACTGTTATAGTACATTCTCTCTTTTGCTAAAATTCTTGCTCCTGACAGTATTCCTTTATGACAGTATTTTGTGCTTTGTCTGGCAGCAGCCTCCTAAAGTTCCAAACAGAATGGCTTGGATCTCAAATAGCTGCTATTGAGAGGAGCAGGGCTCATGCTGGAATGGCCTGGGCTGTGGCCCAAGGAGCCCCAGCTAGAGGGGAGAATAATCGGAAATGGGGGAAGAGGGAGAGAGCGTTACTCAAAGAAGTGTCTCCTTTCCTTGCAAGAAGCTCTTTCAATCCCAGCTATTTCACTTAAATGATCAATTCATATAAATATATCGATACATATTTCCCTCCCCCTTTTAAGAGTTGAAGGGGGAAAAATGTCCCTTTAAGAAAAGGTAATGCGAAAAGCAAAAAAAGACAATGTCCTTAAAGCGAGAGTGAATGCCTGTGTCTTTACTACAGAACACAGCCTACGTTATCAAAGCAATATTTATCTCTATTTCCATGACACTTCCTTTAAAGGCAGAAGGTGATGTAACAACAGTTGAAGAAATGGATAGTATAATAAATTGGGTAAACCCAATTAAATATGTATATAAAAATACAGAACCTAACATTTCTCCACATTTACTTAATTGCAGGTCTGAAAAGCCAGCCCAAGCAAGAAAGTCTTACAAAGCTTCTGCAAGTGTGACTAACTTAGGCTGCACTTCTATACTCAGTTTCCTGAGAGTAAGCCCCAATGAATTCAATAAGGCTTACTTCTGAGTAGGTATTTATAGGACTGCGCTAGTCTTGGGCCAGCCCCTTATGTGTAATTGCAAGTGAGTTTAATTGCACGTTATACACTAATTATTACTGTGCTCAATCGAACGCTGCATTTTTCTTCTTTAGGATGTCAGATGTTTTTGCTTTTAATCATACATAGTAACAGTTAAATTCAGTTCTCTGAACGCCATTCCTTATGTAGCCAAAATGGCATCACCCACAAACCAGAGGGAGGATTCGAACGGCTCCAGGTTTGCAAAAGTACAACATATCTTTAGGGGGAAAAAAGGGCCACCGCACCCAAGAGGGCCACTGCACCCAAAATAGCCCAATGCCGACTGAGCATGCAGCAGGCACAGAATGTTGTCCGTCTGCTGGGAGGGAAAAAATGGAAAACAGAGGATGGAAGAATACACAGCCACTCCGCTGAAACACTGAACAGGAACACTCCACCAATGCAATTTTTCTTGCAGGGCCCACTTGTCATCTCTAGGTTCTCTTTTCCATCAGTATTCTATGGTGAGAAAAACAGAGGTTCTCAGAATAAATAAAGATGGCAAGACTTAGGGCATGGCTAGACGAGGGGGGTTGAGCTCATGATTTTATGATCGCGAGATCTACACACGGCGTGTGACGTACCAGGAGGAAGAGGATGTCGCGCCCGCCATTCTGGATTTGTCTTTTTAAAGGAAAATGAGTGCACGAGCGCTTGAATGGAACAGTATTTTTTTTAAAAAAACACCCCTCGCGCTTGCCCCACCCCACCCCCGATGGGCACAGAGCTCCTGAGGGTCTCCATGCCCCGTGCCTGGTTCCTTGCGTTTGCTTGCGAGGGGCTGGGACAAAACCGCAACGGAATTGAAGGGTAGGGTGATATCCCGGGGAAAGGGAGGGATCGCCCCTCCTTGCTCCTGGGATGCACTGTGTGTCATGTGGACGCACAGGGATGATCCCGGGACGACCCCCGGGATATCGCCCTGTCTAGACATGCCTTATCCTTAGGACTTCGGGAATCTGTTTTTCTCAGCCAAAAAAACACAGCAATTGTCTTCTTCAAAGTGACCTACAACAACGATCGATGAAACAATTCATCTTCATTTGTCTTAGAATTGATTCAACAATAATATGGCAAGGTGATGACCAACAACTGCTTATGCATGCAAGCAAAATCTGTTGGTTCCTCTTTGGGTTTTTTAATGGGTTACCAGAAGTTGTTCTTATGATGGTACAGCCAATCAGTACCCAGATGGAAGGAGGGCACCATTCAGGTGGTGAGAAACCCACATCACTGGCCCTGTCCGTATAACTTCATTAGCAAATGATCCTTGCAACAGGCTGCTGAAGCTTTTCTTACTTCGAGTTTTCGCTGATATTTTTCACATTCCAGCTGACACTGCGAAAGGTTCCTGGCAGTTTCTTCTTGCATGAGCTGTACACGTTCACTTTCAAAAGACTTCAGTTTACTCTGATGGAGAAGTTCAGCCACTTTGCTTTCCGTGCTAATCTGTAGCTGCCTGTACCTAAAAACACCCAAAGGTAGCATAACACAAAACAGTAAGAAAGTGAACAAACCCAACTAAAAAGCAGCACTACATCTTCTCAATACTATGATGTGTTTTTCATGAAAGAAAACACGGTTGAGTTTGACAGAGCCTGGAAAGTTTATGTCTGCTATTACTGCTTCTAAATACAGATAAAACAATTTTACGGTGTTTTATTTTCAGAAATTTAGAGTTCTCCATCCATGAAAAATATAAGTTGCAATCCTATGCACTTGGGGATGCATCTTATGAACTCAGTGGTGCTTTCTTCTGAGTGAAGATGCATAGTATTGGGCAGTTAGCTTTTGGTTGCACCCACAAATTATATTATTCATGTATTCCCCTCCTACCCTACAAGTCTCTGGAAATAGAAATGCCCTGTCTAGAACGGCCAGCTCTTAATTAAACATTTTCCAGCAAGGTTACAACTGGGCTCTTTAAACACTATGAAAATTAAAGAACAGCAATAATCCTGCTAATCACTTATCTTTCTCTCACACCCGCGCAAGCCAATGTAAATGAGATTAAAAGAGTAAAGAACTCCACCTTTCTGCAGTCTTTAATCCCGTCTACTGACAACCATCCAAAAAAGAGTTTTCTCTGCTTCCACAATGGTGCTCAAAAACAACTACCACCTGGGCTTTCACAAGAACCACTATACATATGGTGAATTTCACACCCAGCAGTTGCTCCTGTGGATTCTATGTGCAGATAATAACATGTGACCATTGCAAATCCACGTGTTTCTGAGATGGTGTGTCTGGAGTACACGCAATATGTACGCTGTCATCATACATCAACACACTTTGTCGTATGATATGCAGAAAAAAAATGTCCGCAAAGGAATTTTGTCCTGTCATGTAGGAAGTAGTCCTGACTTCCCAGAAAAATGGAATTCCACAGCTGTGGGTCAGACAAGATCGCTCTCGGTTCATCATTTATGAACACTGCCTTTGTTCATACATGGTAACCTCAAGAACGCGTTTTCAATGACAGATACATTTCAAATAAGCTTTATTCATTTACGTTTGCAGAAATACTCTGGGAAAATAAGGATTATTCAAAAACATGTGTTAGAAAATAGAGTGAAGAGTAACTGTTTTGAATTATAAGAATAGAAGATGCCACAGACAGAAGGAAAACACATGATTGAGGACCTTCTGCCACTGAACATGTCATTTCACTCTTAGGCCCTTTCTACACCTAAGGGTTATCCCAGGAAAATGGAGGGATTGTCCCTGCCTGTTCCCGGGATCTCCTGTGTGTCATTTGGATGCAGAGGGATAATTCCAGGATAAATGGCAGGTGTAGACAAGCCCTTAGAAGTGTTGAATCAATCATGAGACTGGGACTGACACTGATGTCCATATCAAGGACGTTAAGAAGTAGCCTTAAGGAGACAGACACACACACACACACACACACACACACCAGTGAACATGATCACATGGAACGACTCCCAATCAACCGCTAATATTGTCCAAACAAGCTGTTTGCTTGTTCCCACTATCCCTTTTAGCAAAAAATAAAATTGTTTCAATGTAACTGAAGTACTGTGCATTCTGTAGCAATGTTCCAGGGTAAGTGAATATATAATGAATGACTCAATAAGAAGATGATTTATACAGCTTTTTATGTTATTTTTTCTTTTTGGCAACAATTGCAGTTCCCAATAGATGGTAAACTCTTACTGCATGTTATTTTCTTTTAAGTACTATTTCTGTAGCCCAACACAGTAAAAGTGATTTAAACTGAAGCTCTTGCCAGATGTTCCATTGCTTTCCATCTAGTAATTAAATATAGAGAGTATTTTGCATTTTGGTTTAGTGCAATCTCTCTTGCAGTGTGAGGCAAAGCTTACAGCTGTTTAAATCTACTTCCTTTAAAGCAGATTCCTCCCCCTGCTTTATAGCAATATTTTCTGCACCATAATCTTTGCTATGACGAAAATATCTCCATCCTGCACCAGGAATCACTAGGTCAGAAACTGTGAATTCAGCAAGCCAACCAACATTTAGAATGGAAACAACAACAAAACTAGAAATTAACTTAACTTTATCCAAATACCATCATTATCCAGAAGAGGAATGCAATTTTAGAATACTATTAACAGGCTGAGACCATTAGCCTGTAGAGAAATTGAATGAGAGCTCCACTGAAAGCAGTAGAAATTACACAAGCCCAGATATGTGCAGGACTGTAGCCATCCATTAAAATAAAATTATGAATAGTTAAAATAAAATACATAACATTTATTTTTTAAAAAAATAAATATGAAATTAAGCTTTTATTTCCATTTCCTGCTAACTTTTAACAGGAACAGAAAACATATTTGTCTGGAGGTCACACTAACAAACAGAAGCAAGAATAAGATATATATTTTAGTAACAAAAGAAGTGTCGACTGCACTGATATTTCCCCAAGGCATTCCCAGGAAGACATGGGCCCTAAGGGTTATCCCAGGAGAATGGAGGAACTGTCCCCTGCCTGCTCCTGGGATCCCGTGTGACATTTGGATGCACAGGAATGATCCCGGGACAATGCCAGGATATAGGGCTGGTGTAGACATGCCCAGTTTACCTCTAGCCTTTCTTTTGCCCACATATGCCATAGGGTTGGATGCAGAGAAAAGTGCATGGACGACAGTGTTTCCCCACTCCCTCCAGAGATGCCACTGCCTTCCCCCTCAGCTCCCTGAACTTCTTCTCACGGCCTTAAGGAGGGTCACCTAACCCTTAGAAGATAAATAAGTATATTAGGAGAGCTCTGCTGCATCAGACCAAAGTCTATCTTGTCCGCAGTCTATTCAGTGGCCAACCAGATGCCTACGGGAAAGCCCACAAGCTGAACATGAGTGCAACAGCCCTCGTCCACTGTTGTTCCCCAGCAATCGGGGTATGTAGGCATACCGCTTCTGATACTGGAGGTAGCACATAGCCGGGACAAGAAGCCATTCATAGCCTTATCCTCCCTCAATTTGTCTAATCACTTTTTAAAGCTATCCAAGTTGACGGCCATCACTGCATCTAGCGGTGGAGAATTTCACAGTTTAAATATGCGCTGTGTGAAGTGCTTTCTTTTGTTTGTCCTGAAGCCCCCACCATTCCACTCCACTGTTCTAGCATTCAGAGAGGAAGAGAAACTTTTCCCTATCTACTTTCTTCACACCATGCACATTTTTTTACCCCTATCTCATGGCTCTCTTACTTGTTTTTCTAAGCTAAGGAACCCCAAATGTTGTGACCTTTCCTCATAGGGGAGATGGTCCAGCCCCTTAATCGTTTTGGTTACTCCTTTCTGCACCTTTTCCAGCTGTGCAATACACTTTTTGAGGTGCAGTGACCAGAACTTTACACAGTATTTCAAGTGTGGATGCACCACAGATTTACATAAACATGGCTTTTGAGGGCCCTGGCAGGAGGGAGAGGGTGGGATCTCAGACTTCACCCAATGGCATGCAATGATGATCTTAACTACGGTTAAAAGATTTGAAGCAAGCTTAGCGGTAGCTTATGGGAATAGCAGCATTAGTTTGTTGCAGTAAAAACATTTGGGATAAATAATTCCAATTAGCCTCTGAGAATAATTCTGCACAGATAGCTAAAAGAATGATCTGATCATTCCAATTATCTCCTTCCAAACATCTTCAAAACTGGGGAAAGTTATTGCCACCTCTCCTACATAGCAACCCTAAGTTGCAATCCATTCTGACAAGTGTTAAACATACCAATTACAGATTTGTTGTTTAAATTTCATGCACAGAGAAAAGTCATAATATAATCCCTTCCCAGATTTCTGCCTAATGTAAATATCTGACATTTAATCCTCCAATTACTTAATCTCGTCACAGTTTGTTTAGTTAATTCTAAAGGCACTATGTATATTGCGGATAACCCCCCAAAAAAGTGGGGGGAGACATTCAACGTTGCACAAGTGGACTTCAGCTCATGCAATTGAGCCTTCCTTTCTCTTTATCCCTTCTGCAGCCCCCAACCTTCCAGAACAGATTTGGGGAGGGGTGACAGAAGGAATTCTGCTAATGGGTTGCACTAGTTGGATTTAACCCAACATGCCAAGTAGCATTTCCTTTTAAAAGGAAGGGATCATATTATACTGTCCCTCAAAAATAATGCTTAAAGTTTGAAATAGACAGTTTTTCTTCAGCTACTGCGTACAGAGGATTAGTTATTTTTGCGCTGCCCATTTCCTGTGACTGGGAAGGAGAGTGTCAAGGGGGCCGGGTTTGCCACGCTCATCAGCCATATAAGATCAAAGAACTGTTCTAGTATGGGTCTCTCTGGAGACATGACTGGATTTGTGCAAGACAAATATTAAATAGTACAATAAGACAGAAATATCTATATAGTTCAATATAACATAGCCTTGATATCTGTATCTTGATCTAAACCTGTTGAAGTTAAAAATATCAAGTCTTTCTTTTTTTTTCTTTTTTGTTAAAGGTGTTTCACTCTACAGACTGCATTTCACATTTGCTAAAATCACTGGTCCATCCACATTTGCATAACTATGCTACATGTTTGAAGACTTCAGGTGTTTCTGTCGCAATGAAAATAAAACAGAAATATGTTGTTTTGACACTTCATAATGACCACTGCTGCCAAAGAAGTCTGGATTACAACACAGGTATGAGAATTCTTGGAAACTGGCCATTTTATGTGCACCTCCCTGAATGACTGGAAATCATTGAGTCCATCAGCATTCTTCTAACACAGCTCCATCCACCTTTGGCAACAAGCACCTGCTTGCTTTGCAGAATGGAATGATGTTGCAGTGTAATGAAGGTGAGGAAAGTGGGAGAGGTTGTGGCAAACACATAAATGGTTGAATATAATAAGACATTCTCCAACAATGGCACAACTCCGAAAGCAAGGACAGATAACTTGCAGTACATTGATAATAAGAGATCTGCCTGTGCTTGGGACTACATGCTGCCAAAGGAACATATGTGGGTTGCTTTGTTAGGAAACAAATTATAATGCATAAATTAGTTGCCTGCCTATGGATCAAAATAGCAACCACTTTCCCTCCCATTGTCATCCTATAATAAAAAAACCCACAAGCTTCAGCAACTGGCCTGCTTTCATTGGCTGCCTATATGTTTCCAAGCCCAATTCAAGGTGCTGGTTTTAACCTATAAAGCCTTACACGGCTTGGGACCACAATACCTGACGGAACGCCTCTCCCGACATGAACCTACTCGTACACTGCGCTCAACATCTCAGGTCCTCCTCCGAGTGCCTAGTCCGGGAAGGGAACAAGGGAAAAGGCCTTTTCAGTGTTGGCCCCCCGATTATGGAATGTTCTCCCAACATTGTTATCTTTTCGTCGCCAGGTCAAGACTTTTCTCTTCTCTCAGGCATTTAACAGCATTTAACAACATATGCTAAGTTTGTTTGTTTTTTAATGGCCCCCAGAACTATTGTTGTCTAAATGGATACTGTTGTTTTATACTGTTGTTTTTATATTTTTGATAGTTTTAAATTTTGTATACTTTTTAATGTTCACTGTTTTTAACTTTTGTAAACCGCCCAGAGAGCTTCGGCTATGGGGCGGTCTCGAAATTTAATAAATAAATAAATAAACAAACAAACAAACAAACTAAAATAATTACAGAACAACAGGCAACCACAACAGAGAGGGTCTGATAATCTGTACCAATCTCACTTTCCTTATCAATGACATGAGCTGGAAATATTCATCCTGGCAACTTTATATTCTTCATGAGAACCTTATCTATATTTCCTCATACCTCCCGATTTGGTAAGGAACCTTCTTTTGCCAAAATCAAGTACCGCAAAGCGGCTATTACTATAAAAGCATCTGTGATCCTTGGCTGGGAAGCTAACTGCTGAATGAATGCAAAGTTATTTATTTATTTATTTATTTTTGCTGGGCTGAAGATGTCTAGTATGCTCAGCAAGCGTAGTATGGCTCTGCAGGAATCCCAAACACACATTTAAAGAAATTCAATTCATCTGTCTCATCATGATCAAAAAAGGAATGCAATGTAATTAGTAAAATGAAAAAAAGTTAGTAAAATGAAAAAAGAGGGCTATATAAATCCTAACTATGCTTCATATGGCATTTAAACCAAATAGGCAAGCCTGAAAAATGTTGCAGCTAGTGACTTAATTTTTTTTTTATAGATTTAATAAAATATATTTAGATATTTTAGCCTGCCCAGTCCCAGGGGCTCTGTATATAGTTGGGGTCAAATGAAACAATATTGTGAGTATTTTGTCAGAGAATTGATATGTTAGATAATTAGGTGAGAGGTTGCAATGATTTAAACTGCAATCAACATTCCTTCTTTAAACACATTTACTGTTTTAATACCCAATCAAATCCAACGGCATACAGTTCTGGTCAGGAACAAAACAGATATTTTATGTGTGCCCAACAGCTTGGGTGTGCCCAATGGGATGTCTGCTTTTCCTTCCTCCCCCTTTGAACAGCAGGCTTACAGCATATCCACGAGGTGCTTTTGAAAGTCCTCTCCATTTGCTACATAGCATGGTGGGGCTGTTGTTCAACCAATTCAAGCCACAACACCCCATGGGCTTCAGGAATTCGTTACGTGTTTCTTTGGATCTCAGCCTCTTCTTCTATTCTGTTCAGTTTTCTAGGGAGCAAGTGGGAATAAGCTGTTCCTTAAGTCACTGAAAAGAATCTGAATACTTGATAATCTCCTTAGCAAGAAGGCTGGATGAGAGGTTATGTTAACCATTCAGCATACTCAGGTAGAGTGCAGAACGACATCTACCAGCTCAAATCTGTATAGGTGAGTACGTGATGGAGTAGTTTAAAATGGAACAGATGGGCTTCTGACATTCCTCTCAGCAATGAAACCTTCCCTCAGATGCCCTGTGTGCCATGAGAGACTCTCTTGCTATCTCACAGAGAATTCAGAGGTCTTCCATTTTCTGCCAAGAATGAGTCCCACTTCGCATCAGGACTTTAAATAAAGTAAAAACTAGCAAGAATCACTACATCAGACTTTTCCTGGAGCCTACATCAAGTGACTCTCTTGTGTTTTGTGCCAGATGTTAGGTAGGTCAGAAGCTGCAAGACATACTCATGTAGCTTCTCACTTTCACTCAAGCCAGTAAAAAATGTGAGAGAGGACAGGCCAAAAAAAAATAAAAATGGCTGGTTGTAAGCTGAGTTAAAATTTGTGAGTATCTCCTTATCCCAAAGAAGACACAGACAGTGCTCTCACACAGTAAACACTATAATATGCCTGTTTGTAGGGAAGGTTATGATGAAGGTATTAATGTTAATACTAGTATTCTTATCTAAATGGGAAAAAAGTTATTCATATTTGTCATTATGGACAGATATTTTGAACCACAGATGATTTAAACTACATCGGAAACAAACATACTAATGTAAATAATGCTAGAACCTTTCAAATAAAGCATTAAAAGCCACCAGCGTATTAAGAAGTTCAACAAAATTTTGAAATGAACATAAATGTTAACCCTTCCTTCTCCAATTGTTTTTCATTCTTATGAAGTAGCTCTTTTTCCATATGCTACAAATTCATATGCTAGAACGAATTATCCTGTTGAGCGCCAAGTGTTGCTAATGGAATGGCAAGGTGAGGTAGACCATCCACACAATCACTTCTGAGCACCCTCTCTGGCATTGTAGAGCCTAAGTTGTTCTGTAGTTTTCTGTAGAGCTTTGGGTGACAAGAGAGTCCAGACAAAGGCTAGAGTACCTTTGGTGTAGGACTCACTGCAAGGATGACCGAACATGCCTGAGCACTTAATTCTGCTACTGCATGGCACTGAAGTCAGCAAAGAAAGATTACTTTGCTGACTCCATTGTGTCCTCAAGTACCTGGCCATTTTGAGTGATACAAGTCTAAGTGTCATCTACTCCAACAATTAGTATTCTGGTACCCTCAGATGCCAGCTGTGTTGAATTTGGCAGGCATTTTGAGGACAAAATTGGTTGTCTCCTTAGCCATCTGAATGTCAGGGTTGAGACAGGTCCTGATGAGGTGTCCAATGCACCATCTTGTCCAGTCTTGTTAGATTAATTTAAGTTGATGCAACCTGAGAACAAGGACAGGGTACTTGGAAGTGATACAGCTGATGCCCATCTTGACTTAGCCAGGGAAGTTTGGCCAGGTAGTCTAGCAAGTGGTTAATACATTTTTATACAAGGGAGTGATGCCAACTGCCTTTAAAGAGGCAATTGTGCAACTTCTCCTGAAAAAGCGCTCCCTGCACCCAGAGGTTTATTACAACTACAAATACCCTCTTTTTGGGCAAGGTGCTCAAGAGGGTGGTAGTGGGAGAAGGGCAAGGGAACTATGATCCTGTTCCATTCCTGATCTCTCAGAATCTTTTGATAACAACAACCATGGTATTCTCTTAGACCAGCTGCATGAGGTTGGAGTAGGGAGCACTGAATTGCAATGACTCTGCTCCTACCTGCAGAGCCAGTTCCAGACAGTGGCATTGGAGAATTGTGTCTTGGTCCCTAGGCAACTGTGCTGTGGGGTGCCACAGGGCATGATCCTGTCACTGATGCTTTTAAATGTCTTTATGAAGATCTTGAGTGCAGTCAGTAGAATTTGGGGTGAGGTATCATCAGTACATGGAGAATACCCAGCTCTCTTTCTGTTACATCTCAGTCAAGGAGGTCGTGCATGACCTGGACTGGTGTCTGGATATGGTAGTGAGTTGGATGAAGTCCAACCAACCGAAACTGAATCCTACTAGGACAGTCTCTGTGGATAGGTGGTTTCTGGGTCTGGGAGTTGGGTAATTTCAGAACTGGTTCCATGTTTTTGAACCTTGGGCAAGACTCCGTCAATGCCCCCTCTCCTGTGTCTACCTTTTCACCAACATTATTACCGCTGCTATGGCTTCTCATCCTTTCCCCCCATCATTGCTACCACTTGCTTTGTTGACAGGCAGAGTAGGCAGTGGCATCTGTTACACCTTCTTCTCATCACCAATGTTCTCTTGGCCAGAGAGAGGCAAGGGAACAAGCACGGTGAGGAGGAGGATCAATGCAGGGGGCTCATGTCAGTGGGCCCATGCTGGGATGTGGGCCTTTGCTATGTGCCAAGCCAGGCCTACTTTCGAGGCCAACCCTGGCTAATTTATGTTCTGGATGGGGATGTACAGGGGATGTACAGGATGTACATTTCCCTACAGGGAAATATATGTATTCTAAGGTGCTGTTGGATTCGTTTGTCACTGGAGGCTAGGTGCTCTCAGTAGAAAACAGCAAATAATTTACCAGCTATGGCTGGTATGGCAGCCTTCCTGGATAGGCATAGCCTGGCCGCAGTGATCCATGCATGGGTAACCTCAAGATTGGATTACTATAGTGCTATTACTTAAATCCTGCCTTTTGACTAAGGAAATGGTGCTCAAGGTGGCTAACAATCATAAAAACATTTCTAAAAATGTAGTTAAAAACAGTAATAAAACAAATACATTAAAAACGCATATAAAAATGTTTTTCCTACCATGCACTTAAGTCTCCTATCCTGAAAGCTCTGCACTGACAGCAAATTAGCTACCACCCCATGTTCAAGGTGTTATACTCTGCTGAAAACTAAAGGTATATTTCTATGTCTGGGTGCTTTTTTTGACTGCTAACAATGCTAACTACTCTTGGTTATTTTAATTAGATATTTTATTGTTTTGTCACTCTTACTGTTCGGTTTTATTGAATTCTATCATAGCTTTACTTTGTGAACTAGTTTGGGATTATTATATGTTTTTTCAAAAAATGAAAAGTGATATAAAAACTTTTCTGAAATAAATAAATAAATAAAATATTTGCAGACGGACCAGAATCCTCTCAAGGGCAGCACCTATCAGGTCTCATTGCAGATACAGGGGTCATTTAAAACGTAGGGTAGGACTGTTTCTAAAGTTTGTCCGTGTTTGAAAATTGCTCCCTCTTGAGACTATTGTGAGCTTTTATGTATTTTTATCCACGAACTTTCAACGCGGACATCTCTAGTAGCCAGACTTGTGGTCTAATCTAGTGTTTTAAATTGCAAATATCTGAAAGCATATTCAGATGTTAACTATTCTAGTGTTATTTGTTTTTCTATATTTAATATCTATATTAAATATTCGCTTGTACATTCCCTGATGCCTCAGACGTCCAGCTTGCCAAAGAATTGAAGTCTAGTGCTCAAAAAAGAATCAGTAGATCCCCACTGCATATTTTTGGCTGCATGCACTCTTGAAAGATAAACCTAGAAAGATTAAATTAGAGAGATTTCAATTCCTAGTTAGACACACTGTGACCTTTTCTTTCCTCTACACAATCTGTTATTGTGGTGATACATTTCTGTCATTCCTATCCCCCCTTCCCCCATGGCTGGGTGAGGAATCCCTGGACTTCATGTGCTGTCCTAGCTTCTGCCACCAAAGAGGCACTTGTGTTTGGGTTTCTCCAGTTTCTTCCGTCCTGTATTATACGGCACAGGCATTCAGAGAGCCCATAGGAGGAGTTGTGTAAAGGGAAACCCCCCACAAAGGACCGATCTTTGCCATTCTACTAATAATACAGAAAAACTGAGCAATATGCAGCATTTCCAATTCAGTAAAGCAGGCATATGGGGGGAAAGAGGTTTGTCTGAATCAGCTTTTACTGACAGTAAACCCTGTAAAGATTTAGATCTTTTACATTTTTTTTTAAAAAATGGGGGGAAATTAAATGCATAATAAAAACTGAAAAGCATATGCAAAATTCAAAAGAAAAGTAAGGAAAAGGTAATTATTGAAATGATTTAAAATGTCTTTATTGAGTAAGATCACAATAATTCATAAGCAGCCTGGTGAAAACCAATCCTAATGCAACAAAAGAATCTGCTGCAGGGGGCATCTGAGACTACCAAACTCACAGAAGAAACATCCTGATTTGTCATCAATACACACAAAATTCTTGTTTCCTGGTCTCTATCTGATGGAGTCTAATTCAATTGCTGCCTAGACTCTCTGACTCCAGTGTTACACAATGTTGATACCTGATACTTGCTTGATACCTGCCTGACCCTATATGCACCTGCGTGTGACCCTTGCTTCCAATTTCTCTAAACATTACCCCTATAGTTTTGAAATCTTTCTCATGGAGCATATTCCTGCCCTATCTTAACAAGCAACTATTTGCCTCTTGTTGATATGGTCTTTGTAGTAGGGTGCGCCATGGATTTGTCGGTCTCTTTGGTCAAAGATCCAGCTCAGATACCCAACAGAGACCATCCACTTGGTGACAAAGCGAGTGGTGACAACCCTAAAGTAATGGTGCGGGGAGAGATTATGCAAATCAAGGTTCTCTTATATACAGATGTCTATATCATACATTATGTTTGGCATGTGACGGAAGTGAGGTTTGCACACTGGCTGCTCCTCATTACAAAAACCAATTCCCGGTAACTGTCAAATCAGACCAAAATTACTACCGATCTTAATTAAAGAGCCAGCCTATGCAGACAGTACCTACTGTCTGTTCTTCTAATATAGGAGTTGGCTCCTTGGATGTTTGGGCCTACAAATCCTATCAGCACAGCCAATGGTGAAGGGTGATGGGAGTAGTAGGGTAAAACACCTGGAGGGCTACAGGTTGTCCACCTCTGCTCTCAGGGCTTCTAATTTTTTACTGATCATGGGATGCTGAGCATAACAAGACTAGGACACATGCTAAATAATGTAAAGTTATTTAGAAAGCAAATAGGAAGTATTCCTTTATGAAAACACATTAAATTCATTGAATGGAGTATCAGTAAGCAATTAATCGGCAATTCCCAAATAAAAGCCGCTTTAAAATGTTGATGGCATCCAGATGTTAGCATACACTGCTAACAAAAAAGTAACATCTGGATCATCATTGAATCTGCACTGATCAATAAAACAATGCAGAACACTCACATCTTGAACAGAACACGCAGTCATCTTAGTTTAATAAGTGTAAAGTTGCAGTTAAATCCAGTGAGACTTGGCCACATTCATATTATAAAAATAGTTCTGTTTAATCCTCATCCAGATTTTTAAATCTAGCAGCATCCCTTTAAACTGGGTGCGGATTGAAAGAATAAAACCTAATTTCCAAAGGAGGTTCTGCATTGCTTAAGATAGCCAGGGAAGAAAATATATTTGGACCAGTTCTCTTCCTTCCTTCCCTGCAGATGAAGATCATTTCCAGCCCTTTCCTTGGAACATCCACGTTTCTGTAACTTCTTCTGTTTTCCAGTTTTCCCCAATTCTCCATTCTCACAACATATTGCAAAGCACAACAGAACTAGTCTGCTATTACAGTTAGGACTGCTATTTTACAGCTGGCCTCCCCAATAAAACTGTAATATCCCGACAGAGACAGACACAAAAATAAAGCACACAGTGACCTGACATTAACGTCTAACAAAAGACAATAACAGTTATTGGGTTTGTGTTGTGGGATGAGAGAAAGACATTGTTAAGTTATTCCCCATTCTCCCTGGAAGAACCATCATATCACAAGAGAGACATGGTGGGGGGAAATGAGAACAAAAACAAAAAATAACAACAAGAAGACCAGTGGCAGTAAGAACCAATACACTCATTTTTCTTCCCTCCCCATTTTCTATAGCTTCGTTTTTTTCCACTAGGAGCTAGGAGCCTCCTTCATCCTCTGAGAATGTCTGCTTAGTCCTAGAATGTAGCCCTTTACTAGCACCCACATTATTATGATGTACTAAACACGCAGTATTTTTGAGAGCTTCAAGACATCTAAACTGTTTTCATACCTCTATGAAAATTATTCTGGGTAGGAGTCATCCAAGCATAGTATAGCCATCTAGTATAGAAGTGAATTCATACAACATCATGCTTGTCTGAAACAGACAATGCAATCTGTTGAGAGATAGCAAGGAGAAGCGGACCACCCTCAGAAAATGTGCATCTATGGGCCATCAGAGAAGGTCCTCAAGGATCTTATGTAGAATGTCACAAATCTGTTGGGATCATTTCTTTGTGTACTGAAGGTTCAAGGAAGCAATAGCTGGAGTAGACGTAAGTGTAGCCTCATCCCCAGGCCATGAACACAGTAGATGCTGGCACACCTATGAGCATTTGAATGAAAAAAGCTTGAGGGAAAGGGCTGTGACAGAAAGCTGAGTTCTATTGTATGGCTTGAACAATAAAAATTAGGGTAACTCAACAATATTCCTAGCTGAGTGTTGTGTAAATAAAAGTTTCTATTGAAAGAAAAACTATCTAAAATACTTATATAGGAACCACTTTGGCTGTAATACATTCTAAGCACTGAGCTGGAATGAAGTGCAGTTGTAGGGCACAGGACTTGCTGTGAAATCAGTGTGCTTAGAATTGAGTTGTTAGTTGCAAAACTACTAAACATAGGGCCTGTTCAGATAACACACTAACCCATGGTTATGCCGCTAATCCTTTTGCAGAAAATGGTTAGTGAGTGTGTTTAAACCATGGTTATGTAAAACATGGTAAATCATGATTCACATGACACACTAAGCTTAGCTCAAAATGCTTAACCACAGCGGCTTAGCGTGTCATCTGAACAAGGTCATAGATATACATGCAAATGTAGCACTAGCATTACAGAAAACCACAGGGATAACAAAACTAGAAACCATCTCTTAGCAAGTTTTCTCAATATTATTCATCCTACAAAAATGCTTTCTATACTCCCAGGCTTCCCTTTTGCATTCTCTCTACCAGTTGCTTGTGAATACATATGTGCAATTATTTAGCACGTTTGAGGGAGTTCAATAGATAAAAGCCCTTTATTTCTTAGCTGTGAATTAATAGTGCCCAGTAGAGCAGAATCACCATTGTATTCAGTCTTATGTAGATAAAAAACACTTAAACCAAATACATGATCCTTTTAATATTCTCATAATCTCAATCTATATAAACTGGAGGGGTTAACAGAAATAGAGACCAGTTACTCCTGCAACAGCCCATGATTTGTACGTTTTTAAAACAGGGTGAAACATCCACATGTGGTGCGTTGCCAAGGATTAAAATGTTTTTGGAGTTAAACTAAAACATGTATAAGATGAGTCATTGTGGCGGTAGAATATGTACTGTAGGAAATAAGAGCTCATTTATAAGCGGGAGAAACGTACTCACACTTCATTGGCAGTAACTCATGGAACTTCCGCTCCAGTAAACATCATATTTAAAATAATTCTGGAAAATATGTTTTCACTGATGTTTTTATTCATAGATCTAGGATGTCATTACAAAACAGATTTTATGGTTATAACTTTTGTTTTTAAAATTCTTTGAAAATTTGCCAAGGTTCTCATTAAGTATTTTTCGCGACTGCCATGGTCTTGTTTAAGATTAGGTCAATGTGAGGAAGCAACACTGAGTAGTATGCAATGTTACTCCTATGTAAAGCAGACCCATTAAAATGAATGGGCCATATGTTAGTTGTGAGTAACTTAAGTCTCATTCATTGAAATAGTTCTACTCTATGTAGGACTAATATTGGATACTAACTGTCACCTGAAGTAAGGGTCCAAATTTTCTCAAGTTAACATTTGTGTTTGTATAAAACAAACACAAAAAACCCCTGCTGGAAACACCTTAATGCTCTCTGGGAGTAGAAGGGCCAATTTCATTCACAAGGACCCTATGAAATGTCTTTGCAATATACAGGAACTCTCTTTGACCTTTTGTCTGCTCCACCCATCATGATGATGGCCCATTTGGCTAGTCTAATACAAACATAGAGCTATTTAGAAAAAGCAACTGTTAATCATGTTGCATTATTGCTCCTATACATCCAAAATAAGTTCTATTGTTCCAATAGCTTCAGCTATTGGGCGGTATAAAAAAATGTAATAAATAAATAAATAAATAGTTTTATAAAGCATTTTAAGGCCTGAGAGCAGCAGCAACCAAAATCACCTTTAGAATGCTTTAGTATCCAATCAGGAAGGCTATATCCATTAAGATATAGATAGGGTGACCATATGACAGGAAAAACCCCGATTTGTCAGGATTTTTAGTAACAAATCCGTGAAGGGGGGGGGGAATTATGAAATTTGAAGAAAAACCTGTATTTTTCCCATCCTTCCCAGCCGAAGGGCAGCTCTACTTTAATGGGAATTAACGAAAATGCTTATATCTCCTTCACTTTTAAAGATAAAGAGATGGAAACTTGGCACAATGATAGCTCTTAGATAGGGCTTTAGCCATGCCAAATTTGAAGCAGATCCATTTATCTGTTCATTTTTAGATTTTTTTTAAAAAATTGAGGTTTTAGAATTTTTTAAAATTTCATTTTTAAAGGCAAAGCGCTGAAAGTTGGCACCATGATAGTTCTTAAGGAGAGATTTAGCCATGCCAAGTTTGAAGCAGATCTGTTCATCCATTGATTTTTAGGATATATATTTTTAAGTTCAAGGGTTTAAAATTATTGTTTTAAAAAGCAATATCCCCAGCCACAAGTGTGCAGCCCAGCTGGACTGTCAAAGACTGTGGCAGAGAGAGAGGGAGGGAGGGAGGTAGACTGTTTGAAGCTGGGGGCTTTGCTTTGGCTACAATGACTTAGAGAGAGACAACAGAGGCTGCACATACAGCCCAGAGACACCTGTTGAAACTTAGCCCCACGGTGCTGGCATGCAATGCAGGGCATTAGAAAGAGGGTCTCAGAGTCGCGTATTTGTGCAGGAAGTAGACAGGAGTTCAAAGTCTGGATGTGTGAAATGGTGCCAATGCACAAGCCTTGAGAAGCTAATGTGTGTAAGTGAGAAGTGAGGATGGGCAAAGTGGTATCTGCCACCCACAACACCCACTCTAATGTTAGAGTAGAGAAACTTGTGACAATTGTACACTTTTTTTTTTTAAAAAAAATGAAATTTAAAAATAAAAAAGCCAGCCAGCTGGCTGGCCATCAACAAACCCTGTTAACAGCAGAGTGAGGATACAGCCAGAAAAGATATTTGAGGGAAGGGGAGAATGTATCACACAGAGTATAACAAAAGCTTCAAAGTACAGGAAAAGCTACAAAAGCAGGAGTGAGTGAAGTTAATTTCAGATAACATTGAATGCCTCACTTGTTCTTTATATCAGTGATTTTAACGTTAAGATGTTATGTAGAACAGTTTTTTTTATTAATTGTGTGCTGTAAAATCAGACATATGACCAAGGCTATGGTCAGGTGGGCACACCCCCTTGGTGCTGGACATCCCCCCTGGGGCTGGACATGTTGGGCATGCCCCCTTGGGGGCCGACCACGTTGTCCTCCTTTTTGGTTTCCAAAATATGGTCACCCTATATAGAATACCAGTATCTTAAGAAGTCCAGGAGAGGCACGTACAAAAAAGACGTTCTAAAAAAAAGCATGAGCAGCAAACAGAACAACATTGTCAGAAGATCAACCTGGGTTTTGTAGAATAGGGAGCACTACCTACCACAAGACATAAAGAATAGGATCCATGGCTTGAAGTTAGCAATGTTAAGCCCTCGAAAGATAAACCAGATGGCTAACTTACATGCCATCCTAAACTTAAACTTACTTGGAAATATGTTCTAATAAAAGCAGTAAGACTTGCTTCTAAGGATAGGATTGGAGTACAAGCCATGTTATTGGTGTCCAATGGTAAAACTATTTTTCCTAAGAGAACTTCTCCCCATGGTAGACAATTGCCTATGAATGGAAGTTCTCAAGATTCACTTTTTTATAACGCTTTTTTAATTTACTGCTTACCATACAAATCTCACAGGGAGCCACGCAAATCCCATGATGAACAGAGAGGTATTCAGACCAACTAACAGTTGAGATTTGTGAAATGTGGAAAAAATAAAGTTTCAAGTTTTAAGTGCTTTAGTCAGTTTTAAAAGTAGGCTTCATTATAACTCTAAAAATAGATCCCATCACCAAAATTAACTGCTTTTAACCACTAAGACACAGACTGGATTGTGGTTTTTGAGGTGTGTGTGTGTGAGGGTGCTATATCATTCATCTACGTCTCCTAAACATGTCCAAACCTCAGAAAGCAAACTGAGTATCGTCAGCCTTCTCTTCAAACATATTTATTATTTTGCCAAAAGTTAAAGCAGCAGGCACACAATCCTATAAAGCTGCTTTAAACAGCATAACTTGCCTTGTAATTTAGTCCTTTTAAAATCATGGGATACTCACAGGTCCTGCAAAATCTCACATCACAGGAATTATAACCCACTGACTGTGGCAATCATCTTGGTTTCTGTCCAGTTGGGCAGGGAGTCACCATGACTCTTTTTGAAGTTGTAAATGTTATTACGTTTTGAAATGTCCATTTGTGCATGCTAAAATAGACATTCTAAAATAGAAATAGAACATTTCAAATGCCAATGGTGCCTTTTTCCTTCAGAACAGTAATTAATAACAGTCACAGTTCACAGAAATTATCCTAGTTTAGGAACACTTTTTTCTCCTTTTTTGCACATTTTTTTTACAATTACCCAGATAGCTATTTAGTACAACAGATTATATCTGATTTCCCATTCTTTACCTCTGTCTTGTTGGGTGATCTGCTGTTAAGGTCATTAGCCCTGGTGAAGCAGATTTCTTACTCCTTCTGTGGCTGCGATTAGCTTACTGTTCTGGTGTCACAGTATACTACTAGGCTGGCTGCTTGGGGGAGTTTAGGAGGTATTTTGCAAATCTCAGTTCTAAATTCTGTCAATCTCTGAAATTAACCCTAATATATGGGGTTCTAGACCTGGAGTCCCCCGCACTCTGGACACCTCCCTTGGCACCCACCAAGTTTCCCTGCCTCTCCTAGTTTTTATTTTATTTTTTAAAAGAGTTTCGTTTTTTTGTTTTAACTGGGAGGCAGGTTGATCTCCAGGATCATCTCTGAATACTTCTGAATCCCAGAGATATTCTTAGAAAATAAAAATGGATAGCTGCAGCCCAATGCTTCATTTTGGCATGTGCCCAGCTGCTCGCTCCCCCACCCCACCCCAAAAGGGTAAGGTGGAGTGGTACAAGATGTCTGGGCAGGGTAGAGGGAGTGATGAGGAGTATCCTGGCAGCTAGAGGGGTGGAGCACCAGGAGTTGGAGCATTTTGCTTGCTCTGTGTGTGTGTGTGTGTGTGTGTGTGTGTGTGTGTGTGTGAGAGAGAGAGAGAGAGAAAGAGAGAGAGATGGTTTCTTTGGCATGGTGTGAGTTTTGCCTGGTGTGTGTGTGTGTGCTTTTTTTTTGGTTTGTGGTGTGGTTAGTTGTTTTGCCTCTGGTGATGCTCTCTCTGAACATCACCAGTTTACCTGTTAAATTACAGGGAAGCACCTTTGGAGGGCACCAGGTTGGGGAAGGGCTGCTCTAAACAAAAAAAGAGAAGTAGGTGGCCCTAAGTTGTTCGTCATCAGTTTTCCACAACCCCACAGTCACCTCTGCATATCCTATTCTCCATCCTGTCCTCATGGTTTATATCTGCTTTGGGAGAATGAGAATTTCACTGGCACTTTCTGCCTCCTTAGGGAGAATGTGGTGTTAAAGGCTTGTGAGCCTTAACTCCCAATTTCCCTGCTTTTTGGAGTTTGGTTGAAAACTGTAGAGCCTTTAACGTTGTTTTGTAAACCGTAGGTTTTTTGTTTATTGATTTATATTTCATTGTGTTTTGTGAGGGCATATATAAGATTCGGCATTTGAGGATCTGACCCCATCTCTTCCTTGTACACAGTTCCTCAGCCAAGTTATTTATCACTTATTTATTTATTTATTTATTTATTACATTTTTATACCGCCCAATAGCCGAAGCTCTCTGAGCCTCATCAGTTTGCTTTCTGTAAAATGGTGTTGAAGTAAAAAAAACTGTGGGTTCAAAAGAGTGGTTTTCTAATTTGAAGCTCAGACCCCCACCTCTGCCTTGTCCTTAGGTTCTTGTGCAATTTTATTTTCTCTTAGGCCTTAGCTAGACCGAAGGATTATCACAGGCAAATGGAGGGGTCGTCCCTGCCTGCTGCCGGGATCCCCTGTGTGTCATTTGGATGCACAGGGATGATCCCGGGATATAGGCCTAGTCTAGCTATGGCCTTCGTCTCACTAGTTTGCCTTCTCGGAAATGGGTAGTTGTAACTGGCTATATCTATCATGGTAGCCATTTTTTGAATGAGTAAGCCCCCATGGCAGCCTGCAACACTCTTTCAAAATCCAAATGTGCCCACTGACCCAAAAAGATTGGGGACCACTGCTACAGACTAGATTTTGACAGTAAAGTAACAGAATTATTCCATGAAACAGATGGAGTAAGATGGCTCAACTGTCCAGTTGTGTAGAAGTTGTTCTGATAAATGAAAGAGGGGAATCTAAGGGAGGGAGAAAACGCCAAGATTGTTCGGGATCAACAGTATGCAGTGATTTTTAATAAAGGAACTGGAGTTCCTCTGATGCTTAGCCACAACATCTAATGCTGTGTTCCATCTCCAAAATCTAAGGTAGTATAAAGACAAAGATATTATGCTATTATATCTGCACTGGAGAACTTTCTCCAGGTACTTCAGCAATCAAGAAATTGTTCCTCTGTTAACTATGGGGGTACAAAAACCTCATACCAAATCCTGGTAATCGTGTGTTTCAGGTATCTTCACCTATCTGCATATAAATGTATCTCAAAGTGGCAGTTACCTGAGTCTTATGCCAGTGTGAAAACTAGTTAGCTCACACCTTCTCTTGTATGTTTTAAAAAGAAACCCACTGCAGGGGTAGCAAGAGAATTCGTGACCGTGAGACTTTTCAAATCACTCTAGATAGACTTTGTGTTTGTCCACAAACGAACTCAAATACTTGCAGAGAAAATTTCTCAAGCCAGTTTCCCTTACTGGTATAGGCAGAAAGCCCACAAAAGGAGGCAGGGACAGACTTATTTATGGAGACATTTTCCACAAAAGTTGTCCAGGAAAACTTTTTGGTCTCTCAAAGCAACAACTAATAGACAGGTCCTTGATGTCGCTACGTTCTCTAGCAGTTAGTTATAGAGAATTGAGATGGAGCCAGTGTCAGAGGTTGTTGCTCCATCTGCATTCTTGCAGAAACTGTCATTGCTGCTAAAGATGTACATTCATGCCCTATTAATAATATTGGACAGATCCCCTTTCAGTAAAAAGCCAGATACCACTTTATGGTAGAAAAAAGGTAGGACAACTAGCATAGTATTGCCTTTTAAGAGTGCATGGATTTCTTTGAAACAATGAGGTTTAGGACCAGACTAATTAACAAATAAATATTAGTTAGTTCAGAGATGGCCATGCTAGCCCAGCGCCACTATCACATTTTCATTATGGTGTGCTTAAAGGATAGTCCAGTTTCACTCATAATAAAAGATATTTTCAAGTTGTAAGAAAGAGATATTCCATTCCTCTATGTTCCAGCTTCATGAATGTGTCTGTAGTATTTTCATAATATGTAAGTGTACATATTTCTATGTAAAACTATGGCTGAACATATGTGCTACAATAACTAGGACACTCTTATTGCTGGATGGTGCCAACTTTATTATGAAGACAGATCACTCATAAAGCGCTCAATAATTTGGCTTCAGAGGTGCTTAGTATGAGCAGAAAAGTACTTCTGCTTATGGAAAGGAGGAGGATTTCCACCATCTCATGATTTTCACTGACTCTCACCTCCATTTGTAGCCGTCTGCACCGTATCTCACACCATTCTCAAGGGTCCCCCAATCGCAGCACTGGAGACTGCACTGGGTTAGTATATTTTGTACTGAAGCCTTACAGTTTAGGAAGCATTTTTTTCTTAATTAGTATTTTCCTTACTTGGTTATCAACACAGTTTTTCCTTACCTGGCACTCATGATTCACCTTAGGCAATAGCTTTTGCAGTTGCATAAGCACACAGAAAATACTTTTTCAGGCTGATGCAAGCAATTAATTGCCTCATATACAGAGAAAAAATGCAGACTATATGACCGAAACAGCAGATTCTTAAATCCTTTTTTTTTTAGTTTTAAAATAGGCAGAATTACTATTTTATCTATAGTACTAATTTGTATTTCACAAACAGGTATTGGACTCCGAAATTCAGCTACCAGTCTCCAGAAAGAATAAAGTTATAATAATTGTACTTGACTAGAAAATTAGGTGTTAGTTACACTCTTCATCACAAGGTTTGCCAGAGGCATTCTTAACTGCCAGTCAGGTTAGGCAACATTCCATATACTTTGTATAAACAAATATGTTTGAAAGTTTCAGATTATACCAACATTGGTAACTAGGGTCTGGTAAGCACAATATACTTTTTGTCTTTGTGATCAGTCTTGACCATCGCTGGAATGCTCTCACACTGGCAATTGGTATTTATTAATTTGAATGCACACTCTATGCTATCCTGTAGGATCAGGGCAGCTTAAAATAATTTAACACTCCTTTCCCTTGGTTTCTGCTCTCTCTCTCTCTCCATACCTTCCACAGACCAGTAGCAATAAAACAAACTTGTAACAACTTTTTCTCCCTCCCACTCTATTCTGCTCTACTTAAATTAAGAGGTGATGTGCGAATGAGATGTTCTGTAACTGAAGGAGCACAACCACAACAGCTGGAGACAGCAACCACAGTGCTATGTAAGAGCCCAATATAACACCAATTCTTGAAATGGGATTCTGGGGTGGGTGAGGGATCCATGAAAATACAGTTAGTTTAGCATTCGTTCCGAGTAAGTTGGTGGAAAGCATCATTAACTTGAGATGATCACGCATACCAAAAGGGGACGGGCAACTTCTTGGCGTCCATGTCCCACCCCCGCCTGCTGAATCCACTGGGGCCCACTCACCCATGGTTTTACACAAAACCAAGGTGCAAAATCACGGGGGCTTTGCCGCCGCCACCACTGCTTTAGCAGCATGAAAATTTTCTGTAGGGAGCAGGACCATGGTCCCAGGAGGCATCTGGGAACATGATTCTGCTTCTAAACAAAGCGTGTTGCTCCCTGATATGCCATGTCAAACAGCAGGGTAGCATAGGGCACAAAATCAGCAAGAAGGGCCCACATGCAATGCACAGGCTATGCGTTGCCTACCCCCGAAGACGACTTCGTGAAGAAGAAAAATAGACATCACTTCTGTAAAGGAAAGTCATGTCTCACAACCTTTTAGAGTCCTTTGAGAATGTTAGCACGCATGTAGCTAGAGGTGGGACAGCAGATACTGTAGGCTTTCAAAAAGCTTTTGTCAAAGTTTCTCACTAAATGCTCTTGAGTAAACTTAGAAGAAATAGAAGAGGATGGGCTCCCAAGAATTAGTGACAAAGAATAGGAAACAGAGGGCAGTATCCAGCACTGCCCACTGCTAGAGCAACGAGAAGCTAGCAGTTCCTGAAGCAACCAGAAATTAACAGAAATGCTTGTCCTAGAACATGGCAAGTCAGCAGAGTTCACAGAAGAGAGCTCCGCTGATCTGTCATGTTATGGAAGGGTTGCTTTAGGAAGTGCTAGCTTTGTGTTGCATTAGAGATTGGTCCCGTGGGTGTAGCAGAATTAGCAGAGGTGCAACGGTGATATTGGATATTGCCCAGAAAGTAGGAATAAATGGACAGTTCTCACAATGAAGCAATGTAAAAATTGTGGTTCCCTGACTATTGGGACTGATACTTTTAAACTTGTTCATAAGAGACCTAGAGTAAGGGGTGAGAAACGAGGTGGCCAGGTTTGCTAATAATACTAAATTATTCAGGGTACTAAAAACAAAACTGTGATGATCTCCGCAACACTATCTTCAAACTCAGTGAATGAAAAATGAAATGGCAAATGTGGTTCAACAGAAGTGATACACATAAAGGCAACCTCCCAACTGAGGTCCTTGCTGGTGGTGATGGACCAGAGAAGGGATCTTGGATCATGGTTAAATGAAAACGGCCAAGTGGGTAGCAGCTGTGAAAAGGGTGAATGCCATGTTAGGGATTATGAGGAATGGACCGAAAATAAAACTGCCAATGCTGTCATTTCATAAGACACAATTACAAATCTATGCTACAACCACACTTAGAACACAGTGAACATAAGAACATAAGAAGTGCCATGCTGGACCAAGGCTGCATCTAGTCCAGCACTCTGTTCACACAGTGGCCAACCAGCCATCGGCCAGGGATGGACAAGCAGGACATGGTGCAACAGCACCCTCCCGCCCATGTTCCCCAATTGGTGCAAACAGGCTTTGTTGTTGTTTATTCGTTCAGTCACTTCCGACTCTTCGTGACTTCATGGACCAGCCCACGCCAGAGCTTTCTGTCGGCCGTCACCACCCCTAGCTCCCCCAAGGTCAAGTCTGTCACCTCCAGAATATCATCCATCCATCTTGCCCTTGGTCGGCCCCTCTTCCTTTTGCCTTCCACTTTCCCTAGAATCAGCCTCTTCTACAGGGTATCCTGTCTTCTCATTATGTGGCCAAAGTACTTCAGTTTTGCCTTTAGTATCATTCCCTCAAGTGAGCAGTCTGGCTTTATTTCCTGGAGATAGCACACAACCATCAGGGCTAGCAGCCATTGATAGCCTTTGCCTCCAGGAAGTTATCCAACCCCTTTTTGAAGCCATCCAGATTGGTGGCCATCACTACATCTTGTGGTAGTGAGTTCCATAATTTAACTATGCACTGTGTGAAGAAGTACTTCCTTTTATTTGTCCTGGATCTCCCACCAATCAGTTTCATGGGATGACCCCGGGTTCTAGTATTTTGAGAAAGGGAGAAAAATGTCTCCCTATCTACATTCTCCACACCATGCATAATTTTGTACATCTCTATCATGTCTCCCCTTAGCCTTCTTTTTTCCAGGCTAAACAATCCCAGTTGATGTAACCTTCCCTCGTAGGAGAGATGCTTCAGCCCCCTAATCATTTTAGTGACCCCTTTCCCAGCTCTATAATATCCTTTTTTAGGTGTGGTGACCAGAACTGTACACAGGTGTGGTCGCACCATAGATTTGTATAAAGACAGTATGAGACTGGCAGTTTTATTCTCAATTCCTTTTCTTATAATGCCTAACATGGAGTTTGCCTTCTTTATAGCGGCCGCACACTGGGTGGACATTTTCATTGAGCTGTCCACCATAACCCCAAGATCTCTTTCTTGTTCGGTCACCGCCAGCTCAGATCCCATTAGGTTATACTTGAAGTTGGGGTTCTTTCCTCAATGTGTATCACCTTACACTTGCTTACATTGAATTGCATCTGCCATTTGGATGCCCATTCTCCCAGCTTGGAGAGATCCATTTGGATCTCTTCACAATCCCTTTGTGTTTTAGCAACCTTAAACTTGGCCACGTCACTGCTCCACTCCTAATTCCAGATCATTTCTGAATAAGTTGAAAAGAATTGGTCCCAATACTGATCCCTGTGGGACCCCACTATTTACTTCCCTCCTTCGGGATAATTGACCTTTTATTCCTACTCACTGCTTTCTGTTCTCTAACCAGTTACTGATCCATAAGAGGACCTCTCCTCTTATTCCATGACTGCTATGTTTGTTCAGGAGACTTCGGTGGGGGACTTTATCAAAAGCTTTTTGGAAATCCAAGTAAACAATGTCCACTGGATCACCCCTGTCTACATGTTTGTTGACAGAGTATAGTTCTGAGTGCCAGTTCTGGAAAAGGTGCAGAATAAGGCAACCAAAATGATTAGGGGGCTGGGAGAACTCCCCTATAAGGAAAGATTACAACATTTGGGGCTTTTTAGCTTAGAAAAAGGGCAAGAGGTGACATTATTAAGGCTATATGGTGTGGAACAAAGTAGATAGGGAGAAGTCTGTTTACTTACTTGTTAAAACCTGATTCAAGCAATTTTAACTTAAATGCTGATTTCAAATAAACAGCTAGGGGGCAGAGTTCACTAATATGTTAACTGTTTTAAAATGTTTTAATTTCATTTTGACCTAATTCTGTGGTTACATTCTAATCCTCAGTTTATATTGTTTACTGCTTACATTCAAAAATGCAAAGGATTACACAGACAAGATGTTGCATCCTAGGAAAAGGCCAGAGAGAAAGTATAATTATTTCGAAAACTTTCACATAAACACAAAAGTATCACAATATTTTTGTCATGAAATTTCAGAATCTTTCACATCCAAAGCCAAGTGGTGTTAGTAACTAATAAAATTGCTATACTTTTATGTTCCCACTAACAATCTCATGTATAAAAATGACTCATGATAAACCAAGACCATCTTGCCAAGTTCCTTCTCAAGAGAAAATATATGCTCAATAGCATGACTTCTGTTACATTTTTTAAAAAAGCCTGTACCACAGATTCCATTTAAACACCAATATAACAGTCTTAAGAATGAAGCAATAAGTGACTTCTGACTTCCTATCGGATTACAATTTCCATTTGGGAAGCAGAATGAGAAAAGAGACCCCAAGATTGGAGGAGCTAAGAACAGGGAGCCATGCGGCTAACTAAAGGAGAAAGGGAAAGGACCAGCAGTGAACTGTATTAAAAAAAAACCTTGGGGGGATAAATTAACAGTTGTGATGCAGAACGTCCAATCTGCCAATAAACATTATGTTCCAAAGCTCAGTATAGGCGCCAAAGGAAATCTCTAATCTTTGCTAATGCATTCAAGATGGCAATACAGACAAACTACCACATTATAGTTTAGGCAAACTTATACATTTGTTGGAAGCTTTGGGTTTTTTCCGCTACGTTTTAGAATAGTTG
Organism: Elgaria multicarinata webbii; assembly: GCF_023053635.1. NCBI lineage: Eukaryota > Metazoa > Chordata > Lepidosauria > Squamata > Anguidae > Elgaria > Elgaria multicarinata. The sequence continues at coordinate 20,209,711 of NC_086175.1, read as the reverse complement.
ATTAGAAACTTGGCGTTTCTAATTCTCCCCTCCAGTAACAACTTCTACTGGTTCTTTCAGCTTATCAGAACCCAAAATATGAAAACCTGGACAGGGTGAAAGAAGTTGGAATTCTAAAACAGAGCGGCAATTCTGAGCAAGTAGCGCCAGCTGTCAATGATTTCATTTTTTTTTAAGGAAACAGAAAAACCCAAACCTTAGCTGTAAACATTGTCAAAATGTTTAATTGTTTCCTCTTTTTAAATATACATGCACGTAAAAAGAAAGGTGAAGTACTTACTGTTCTAAAAGCTGCTCATGTTTTCCAAAAGCATCTTTTTCAGCTGCCACAGCTCTCTCTTTTTCAGTCACAGCATTATCTCTAGCTTCTCTTAAATTTCTGGAATTTAAAATGGTTGCATAAGTAAACATTCTTTTTATTCTCAAGAACAAATTCACAAGTATGCTATGGTCTAGTTTGTCAGTAATTGATCTCTAATACGGCATAATTTGATGACGTGCATACATTTTGATTTCCGTGCTCCATCCTTCTCTCGCCTTCAGACTTTTATTTAAACTTTCAGTCCATAATCTGATACTTTCCTCAAACATACTTGCCAACTCTCATTCCCTCCATGCATGTACACACACACACACGGAAGTAAAAGAGATGGGAAACAGATTAGTACAAGGGGTTTAAAAGGCAGGAGGAGCTAAGACCAGGGACCCAAAGGACAATGGAGAGGAATGGGTGCTTCGTGGAAAGAGAATGATGTCAGGGGGTCGAACATTTCCAGCTATCTTGTCCCCATCTTGGAGCCTAATGGGGCCTGCTGCCTAGAGTTTGGGGTGTGCGTGTGCTTCAGGCCTGCTGCCTAGAGGCTGTGTTTGATGGAGAGAGATTAACATCAGAGAGTTGGGCATGTCCATCTGTCTCATCCCCACTCCCCAACCTTGGAGCCCGATAAAAGCCTGCTGCCAGAGGATGGCTGATGGAAGGGCTGCTTGGTGGAATGACTGCCATTAAGGGACTGAGCATTTCCGTTTGTCTCACCACACCACTTTGGGGCATGGTGGAATGTCCTGCCCGGGCATGGGTGCCTGGAGTTGGTTCTTAGTGGGGAGAAACTAAGTGATGTGAAGGCTTTGAGAGTGTGTCAGGACTGAGGGGGGGTGGCGGTGGTTTTTGGTTTCCCAAGTAGGTGGGTATAGATGCCAACCAGTGTTGTAGGCAAACTGCAGATAATCTTCTTGTGCCTTTGTGGAATGGAGATTTATTTATTCTTGTACGGAATGATTTTTATATTTCTATGTTACTCTTTATTCTCTCTCCTGTTTAGTGCTAAGATGTTGGATTAGGTTAATTCATTTGTACTGTTCTATTTGATACTGTATTTGATATTTTTTTAATCGTGTATTTATCAACCAACACTATGGCTGTTTGTGTTCCTACTGTGTATTTTGAATGCATTGGCTGTCATTCATTTGATATGTTGCTGTAAATTATATTTTCTGCTCCTCATTTGTTATGCTGTGAGCCACTTTGGGTTCAGTTTTGTAGGAAAGTGCTATACAGATAAAAACATGACGGCTGATGACAGAGCTGGTGGTGGGCTAATAAGCAGTTTGGGAGATTGGGGTTTAGGGGGGCAGCTTGTCTTGGACGGTGTTACACTTCCCCTAAAACATTAGATCCATAGTTTCGCTATGCTTCTTGACTCAGCGCTCTCGTTGGATGTGCAGGTGGTGTTGGTGGCAAGGACCCCTTTTTCCATCTTCAGCTGGCATGCCAGCTACAACCTTACCTGATGAAAGAGGATTTCACCGTGGTCATTTATGCCCCAGTTATCTCCAGGTTAGATCACTGAAACATGCACTATGTGAGGCTGCACTCAAAAAATATTTCAAAACTGCAACTAGTGCAAAAAGCTGCTGTGAGAATATTGATTGCGGTGAGGCGATCAGAATGTATTATGCCTGCTTCGTTTGTTCTAGGCTGGCTGTCAATTTATTTCAAGGCCCAATGCAAGGTTCTGGTTTTAAACTTTAAAGCCCTAAATGGCTTGGGACCTGGGTACCATGAGAATTGGCTACTTCCATATGTATTTCTCTGCCTGCTCCATTCACCATCTGCGGCCCTGCTCCAGATTCCTCAGACATCTGAGGCATGGTGGACAACAAAAAGAAGTGGTGGCACACACCCTTCCGGGTGAGATTCACCAAACCCCAACGCTTTATGGTTTAGGTATTTGGTCAAACCCTGGTTGCTTAAGGAAGGCTAAGGCCTTTCTCTCACTTTGGTTTTGGGGTTTCAGAGTTGTTATTTTTAGTGATTTTACATTTTTACTTTGGTTATGATGTTGCTATTTTCTAATGGTTGGTTATTGTATTTTGCACCACCACTGTGGTTTGATATTATATGCCTACTTTATTGTTGTAATCTGCTTTGTTTTCATTTAAAGGCGGGATATATATTTAATAAACCAACCAACCAACCAAGTCAGCAGTCTGAGGGAATGAGCGGGGACTATTCAATACCACTGACCAACACACACACACACTAGAATAATTGTGCTCATGGGACCTACCTCTAACACAACAGGAACTGGCACTTCTTAAAACAATCCTTGAAATGAGAGAAAACACTTGGAATGGGGCAGTGCAAACAAGCAAAGTTTGCTGACCTCCCCCATTCCAGAAACAAGTGTTTCTGCTTGCTTCTGCAACTCCTAGCTTACCATCACACTATGGCAGGAACTACACTACTGCTTATAGCGGTTTATAATGGTTATGACAACTGTTCAGGCCCAGGACACATGACATTTACAGTTTTCATGCCGTTTTAAAAGTGTTATATCGTGCTTGGTGTAGATCGGCCCCAGCAGTGGCATTGGATACTGTCCAATGGCAGAACAGTTGGGGGTGCTGGGGGTGGCCACAAGATCTAGCAATAAAAGATGGAGGCCAGAGACAGAAGCACTTGCCTACAAATTTCTAGTTTATTTCATTTACAGTGCGATCCTATGCACGTGTACTCAGAACTAAGTCCCACTGAGTTCAATGGGTCTTATTCCAAGGTATGTGCGTATAGGATTAAATCCGTAGTCACCATTTATAATATAGGAATTGCTGCGCAGATCAAATCAATGTCCACCAGGACTAGCATTTTGCTTCCAGCTCAGAAAGCTCACAAGCTGGGTATGAAGACAAGGGCTCTCTCTTGTTTTCTGCTCTCAGGAGTATAGCGTCTCTGACTATGAAGTTCCTGTTTACCTACTATGGGGTAGTATCCAATGTTAGTCCTACATACAGCAGACCCACTGAAAGAATGGGACTTAAGTTAGTCCTGACTAGCCTGTCTCATTCATTTCAATCACTCTACACTATGCAGGGCTTATATTGGATACTATCCATAGCAATTATTAATTGATTAGACCCACCCAACATAAATATAACAAGAATATTTTTTTAAATGATCTACATCACCACATTTTCCTCAAGTCTTCGCTGGAACAACTCTAACCCCATAGATAGGTAGTTTATTTATTCACATAGGCGCCTTGAAATTAGGAGTGATGTTAATCAATAGCATACAAAATGTGTGTGATAGCCCTAGACACAGCAAAGAGGTTTTTCTTTCTTTAAATGAATCCAACTTGAACATAAATATTCTGTTGTATCTTTTGAGATGTCTTTACCTATTTACTAAAATATATTTATGTAATAGGTAACGAGGTGAGCATTTTATGGAGATTTTTTATATCCCCTGTGAAAAAGATCCTTTTCACTGATTTTTTTGAGAATGGGGCTTACAAGTGGGTGAAAATGTTTGTTCAGGGCTGAAGCTTTTGCAGGTTTGACTATATCACATGATCATCAAAGGTAAACAAATCCAATTCAGAGTGAGGGTAATACAATCCGGGAAGAATTGACCTCACTTTCTTTTAGCTTCACTTGCTCTCAGTCAGTGATGTCATCATATAGCCAAAACTGTCCAAGTATTCAGTTCCCATGATGAAGAATGATATTGGGGGCAGGGAGGGGGAGAGAACTTATCAAGTCTGCTAAAAAGTATAAACTAGGTGAACAAGGGGGATAGAGTTCGCAGAATATTTCAGTTGCACTGAAAAATCCCATTCATGTCAAAAATATCTGTCTTAAAAACAAATTATTTTTACAGTTATACTTCATATTGTTTATTTTGAGACATCACCTGTGCTGAACTGGGCAGCATCATGAGGCAGGTATACTCATTACACTAAATTTATGTTTATAACATCCAATATTCATTTATTTCATGAAGATGCACTTTAACATGAAAGATTTCACCTTTGAAGTTTTATTGTTTTTGTTCAGGAGGATAAATGCTACATTAAGGACTACTATTTTTAGATCAAAAAGCATTTCTCATTCAGCTATAAGGCTTTTAGCTTGAAAACATTGGGCTCAATTCTCACATTACTTTTTGATGTGGATACTTCTTCACAAGGTGACTTTTACCATATCAGTATCTTAAAGTGATATAGTGCTTTGATGTGGTATGCTAGATGTCACCATATAAAACAATAATCGAACGAAACATGCCTCGTGGCAAATAGATATGTTTTAAAGTGGACCGAGAGGAAAAGTCACCACATAAAAGTATCACTGGTTCTAAATCATTTGAACCAGGTTTTATATTCTCCCCCATCCCCAAATGCTTAACTTTCCTTAATTTGTTTCCTAGAATACTCTGAGAGAACATTATCTGAACTGATCATAAAATAGTGCCACTGAGTCCTCATCTACACCAAGCAGAATATTCCACTATGAAAGTGGTATATAAAAGGCAGGAGCCACACTACTGTTTTATAGCGGTATTGAAGTGCACTGACAACTGTTGGGGCCCATTGACACATACCGTATACCGCTTTCATAGTGCTATATCCTGCTTGTGGTAGATGTGTCCTGGGCCCCAACAGTTGTCAGTGCCCTTCAGTGCCACTATAAAGCAGTAGTGTAGATCTTGCAGTGCGCTTCAACACTGCTATAAAGCAGTAGTGTGGTTCCTGCCTTTTATATACTGCTTTCATACCTGTTTCATAGTGAAATATCCTGCTTGGTGTAGATGAGTCCTCAGCCAGATATCATTTGTTGTTACACTGATTCTCTTAGGGGCTTTTGATTGGCCAGTGTCTGCTACATATTTTTTTAAGAAATTATAAAATGAGAAAGAACTAACTCGTGGCATACCAAGTAAATTGTGACCAACAAGCATGTGCAGCAGCTCACCAAGGTCTTGACGTAGTTCTTGATTTTGTTGCATGGTTGAGACTAAAGGGCAGACAATTTAATTTACCTATAATGCAATGTAAAGTACCTATGACAATCTGAGAGAGTTTTGATCTGGTAAGGCTATCATGCTGAGTAGGAAAAAGGTTCCCAGCCACTACAACTATTCTCCAGATCCATCTTTTGGGAGATTAAGAATTGCACAGTGATGAAACCTCTTTGACAGCTATATTTATATCAAAAACATAAAGAATAATCAGATTTTGGCAGCAGAAATGTTATCTGATGTAAACACTGGCCACTATTTCTTTTTCAGCAACAACTTTGGTGAACATAGATTTTAAATGGTCTGTAATGTATTGCTCTAGTTGATTCAGTGTCAACTGTCTGTCATAAACATATATCTTAATTGTGTAAGAAAGAATCCAGCTATAGTCTCTAATGCTGTATTCACTGTTCAGCTGGCTTGCAATTCTGTCTCTGGCTCAGTTCAGACAACACGTTAGTCAACGCAGTGTGAAAACTCCACTCAATGGTTAAGTTTTTAGAGGGTACTCCCTACACAACATGTTCTAATTCCACCGTTGTGTGAATGTGGGCTACCATGGAGTTGAGTAAAATCTATCGTAATATTTGATTGGCAGTTCCTCCGCCCTCTCTCCTCCACCGGTCCTCCCAACGGTATCCCATCAGCCATTGCTGCAAAAAACCAATCCCGGCAGCTCTTCTAGAGCTGCACTCTCTCCTTTCACCGCTCTTGCTAGGGAACTCTGTAGCCAATGAGAGAAGCCAACTAAATGGAAAATTCCACGGAGCCTGCCACGCAACACAACCCTTTTGCAGGAACTCTCCTCTGCACAGTGTTGATATTCTGCATGAATTGGTGCCAGAAGCAAGAAATACTGTTCGTTGTCCTCCTTCTCAATATGGTTGACAAAGGTTTACCTGAACCAACAAGAGTCTATATCAGTACGTTTGTCAGTGTGAACATGTCTGTCCATATGGAGAAAACCCTATGGCTGTGAACTGGGCAGCCTCATTCTCGACCTGGACTGGCCAATTGGTGGCCCTTCAGCTATTTTGGGCAAAAACCCAAAACCAAATGGAGGAAAGCATCCAGTTCAGCTCTGCACAAATCCATCTGTACAAGCTCTGTACAAATAAATCTTTTTGCATCCTGAGGACCTGCTTCTCTCTTCTTTGGATCCTCCAGATATTTTGGCCTCCAGCCCTTGTCTAGACTATGAGAATATGAAATTCTTTCTACTTGTCACACCAGTGTCACCTCCACCATTTTCTTGCTGCTGTGTTTGTTGCTGTTGTTCTCCATGAGCAGAGGGAGGGGGGAGGGGAGAAATGAGAAGGATAAAGTTGAATATAAAGTTGCAGAAAATGGCAAATGGGTTTCCTGTTGCAAGTTGGGGTTAAAGTGAATTCTGGCTCTGCAAAGGTTGTCAATGTCTGGAAGCATTTGTCAAGCGTCCAGACTTCGTGATGTGGCCTCAGGATTGCATGCCATGCGACGGGGCACTGGGTTGTGGGAAAATAGGGTATGCATGTGCTAAGGAACAAGCTGAGACAGAATGACTGACATCCAAATCCTAAGTACATTTACATAGGAGAGCGTCCCATTATTTTCGATCAAACATGCTTCCAAGTTAGTGGGTTTAGGAACAGTGTGTCAGAGTGGAACAATGACAGCGTGACAGCTTTGTTCACCCCCTTCAAAAGCCTACAAGTGGAAGCTAGTGATTTAAATGCCGTAACAAGGTACAATTTCAAAACACATAATGCATTAACAGAAACAAAAAAAAGCACGTACATTTATGAACAGAAATACAAAGGAAGTGTGGATGATTCACTGATTCACCACACCCTTTTTGTTCCAACAGGGATAAAAATAAAGCATTGTTTTCAAGTTCCTTATTCACAAATATTCTTTTAAATCACACAGACGTTCAGGATTTAGCAGTAAATAAACCATAACTTCAAGATGAGGAACAGAATTTCTGCCAACTGGTTCCAGACCAATATTCTTAGGCATATTCCATGCAAGCATTTTTACATCTGTCAAAGCTCCATAAACAAGCAGATCTTAAAGCTGTTTTATGTAATGCAATACAAGTCTGTACATGGGAAGCAAAGATTTCTGTTAACCTCCATGATGCAATTAGGTGTTGGCATAATTTTGCTGACTGGTGGAGGGTAGGGAAATAAGAACTAAATGCAACATACATTCTTACCTAGAATAGTTGTTCAATTTTTACAAGACAATACGAAACGATTTAAAATCTGACATTTCTTTCACATCCATGCAAAGGAAATTGATTACACAAACCTGCATTCTCTGCATCACTACTTGTCATTATTTTTATTTTCTCAGTATTTTAACCGTTTGTCATCTTAGGGTGTTTTTTTTAACTTTGCTGTTTTAAATCTTTTTCTTAAATCTGTGTTAATCTCTGCATTGCTGCTCAGTTTTATCTGGGTTGTGCTTTTATATTGTACTTTTATACTGTGTTTTGATACTGCTGTTTGTTTTATACTTTGGATAGTCTTCATGGTTTAAATTTTGTGAACCGCCCAGAGAGCTTCGGCTATTGGGTGGTAGATGTCTAGTAATAAGCTATACACTGTTGTTTTCTTATATAAGATGCTCTGGGTTAACATGGGTCCCAGAAGAAAGCTGAGGAGAAGGAAGAAAATCTAGAGGTCTGCTGCTTTCCAGATACACAAAGATTTTTTTTTAAAAAAAAAAATTAAAATAACGAGAAGACATCAGGGGCCACATGCAGTCCGCAGGCAGTGTGTTGTCCACCCTGCTTTATATGACCCATTATTTCTAAAAACAGTATTTACCTACCTGTTTTCACGTTCATACATTTCCTTTGTGGCTGTTCGTAGCTGTTCTATTTCTTGGGATGTTTTCTGTCTTAATTGTTCCAATTCATCATGCAGTTTGTTTTCATACTCTGTTTTGTAATGGTCTCTTAAAAATATTTTTAAAAAACATAAAGCAAAACTTGTTAACAAAATCATTTATCTTTCCTAAAATCACCTGACTTTGACAGACGTTACTGATTTTTTTAAAAAAGAGTCTGGCCCCATTCAGAAGACACCTTAAACCATGGCTTTAACCATGGTGGTTAAGCCAGAAAGCCAGGCTGTGTTCAGAAGACACCTTAAATCATGGCTTTAACCATGAATAAGGCTTTCTGGCTTAACCACCATGGTTAAAGCCGTGGTTTAAGGTGTCTTCTGAATGGGGCCACTGTGTTTTTCTCATTCCTAGATAAAAAGTACCAGCTTCTTGGATAAACTTCTTACTGTTTGCTTATACATTACCAATCTGAGTCTGAGTTCAGTACTAACTAAAATGATAGGAAGAGTTGCTATTCCCTAAAGAAACAGAAGATTTCTGCCTATCTGTTGCTACCAACTGAACAAATACTACTTCAGGATTTACACTGATTCCCTTTCATATAAATCAGTTTGCACTAATGATGATATTATGGTGTAAGACTGCAAGTAAATCTATAGAAGCTTTGCCACTAAGTAAGTAAAGTAAAAAAAAATTGCAGTATCAGTCTTTGTAAGCTATTTTGGAGATTTTAAAATCAAGTTTGGTTACTGAATCCAATTTTTAAGACATCAGGGTAAACTATCTTTAGCAATATAAATACCCCAAATCCACTCAAACAAATATATTCATTAATTTCTGCCCATGGTCATCCTCCCATAATAATGGGGAAATGATCATGATATGATCTGTCAGTTATGATTTTTCGTTATGTAGAAACTGAGACCTAAAGACTCATCCAGAATATGATTTTATTTACACGGTTATGGTTACCTCTGATAAATGGAGCATAAGAATTATGTTTCATATCAATTATTTGTCCGACAACTTTCTAATGCAATCATTTGTTGACACTGAAAGAATTGAATTGAATTCTATACCTGGATGTGACATATTTCTCATACATTTCTTCTCTGGCCTTTTTGGCATCTTCCAGCTGAACCTGAAGCCTTTCAAGACGATCTTCTTCATGAGCACAACGGACATTGAGTTCCATATTTTGACGGTTGAGGTAATCCTTATCTTTTTGCAGCAAGGTAACAGACTGCTGTAGTGTTGCAACCTTTAAATTAAAATATCTATCTATCTATCAGGCAGTCTGTATGTAGAATCCCCCCTCTCCCAGAAAGATCTTTTATTATAATTTCATTTTATTTAGAATATTTATGTTGATCTCCCAGGGTGATTTTCAAAAACAGGATGCAATTGTAACTGGTGGGGCAGCTAACTTATTTGAACAACCTGGATTTGCATTTATACATATTCCTTGCCTTGCTCTTCAACTACATTATCTGTATTGGCACCTGCTAATTTCTCTTTCTCTGCATATGATATTTTTATTTATTTATTATTGCATTTATATCCCACCTTTTTTCCTGCAAGGAACCCAAGGCGGCGTACATAATTCTCCTCCTCTCCATTTTATCCTTGCAACAACCCTGTGAGGCGGGTTGGGCTGAGAGTCTGTGACTGGCCCAAAGTCACCCAGTGGGTTTCCATGGCCAAGTGGGGACTAGAACCCGGATCTCCCAACTCCCAGTCTGACACTCTAGCCACTACACCACATTGGCTCTCAGTGTGGTGTAGTGGCTCTATATGATACACTATAATCTAGGTATATAACCGACTCTAAACCTATTTGATTATAATCTTATAATATATATTTGGTTAATTCATGGATTTTTATGTGTTACAGTTGAGAGTCCCCATGCTTTCCTTCCTAATATCTGAGCAGGGGGTTGGACTCGATGGCCTTGTAGGCCCCTTCCAACTCTGCTATTCTATGATTCTATGCATGGACAGTGAAAATATGGGATCAAATTAACTTCATCCCACTCTACTGAAGCAGCAGTATTCTCTATAATCCAGCAGATTATAGAGAATAATGAAAAGAATGATCCTTTCCGAAACTTCCTCATATGGATTAGGACACTATTTGGCAGATCTAGAGTGTTGCAGGTCAGAAATGTATTAAGTACATCTCATTTAGTAAAACAGTACAGAAGCTATCGGAATAATGAATTCTGATTTAGCTATTTGAAAATGATACTCCCAAAAGGCAGGAGCACACAAGGCTACATGGCAAACTAAACACAGTGGTTTTATTATTTTAGGAAAACCTGGTCAGAGAAGGGATCCCCAACTCATGAGTCAGACTGACCAGAATTACGTTGTGCCACGGAGCTCCATCTAAATAAATCATTCTAGGCATATCCACTACTACTGTAGTAAACTATTTGAGGATTGTTTCAAAGGAAACTCTAGTTTTGGCACTCCTGTTAATTTAAATAGATGTTTTGAATAAAGCCCAAATAAAGATATGAAGATTCTACCTCTTTTGATAAATCATTTCTTTCTTTTGTTAGTGCTTTCTGTGACACTTCTAATATTTCGTATTTTCTTCGGAGCTCTGAAAAGTCATGTTCAAATGCATCACGCTCACTGTTGAAACAAAAGCATACTATGATCCGTGGATGTAAAATGATGTTCTCAGTTCTCAATTTCATCAGTAATCTGTTTTTCTTGAGCACATCTAACAAGAACTGCCCTTCAAATATTCTTGTACTAGTTCACGTTTAACTTAATTTGGCCCCCATTGATCTGAATTTACTCCAGTAGCAATATTTGGGTTCTTTTAGAATGTTTTCTCAAAACTTCAGGTAACAGAAGCCAGCAAGCTATCAAGACTTTGCAAGATCATACATGTTCACTCACACTTTGAGTTTTGACATCAGTTTTCTGCAAACGTGCAACACAGGCGTTCAGCACAAATCCTGCAAAATTCTCTGGTTGACATACTAGCTCTAACATGATTTAGGTTATTCTTCAGAAATATGCTATCCACCTTCCTATACTTATTTTCAAAATGTGAATGGAAGTAAAATAAGAAGTACAGAATCAGATGAAAGAGACATCAAAAGTCTTCTAGTTCACTCTCCCTGCCAATACAGGAAACCCAATACTACGGCATCCCCAACAGGTGGCCATCTAGCCACCTGTTGGGAGTCTCTAACAAAGAAGAGTCTACCATTTTCTAAGGCATTCTGTTCCACTGTCAAACAGCATAGGAATCCCATTGGTGGAATGATGGAGGAAGCCATTTTTGTTGATTTCCTCTCCCATGCCTTGCCCCATCCCCCTGCTCTGGAAGGTTGCAGAGGAGGGGGAAATCACCAAAAATCATCTTTCTCCACCTTTCCGCTGGTAGAAGACTTCTGAGCAGAATTCTGTTCAGGTGATGCTACCGTTGGCAGAAGCAAACTTTGTATCCATCCCACTAAAGACCTACCACTTATTAGAGCGTTCATCAAATCAAAGATTTTAACTGTTAAAAGATACGTGACTAGCCAGTGAAATAAATGAACATGCTTCAGCACCTCAAACACCTTTTGACTATCTGGAAGGAACAGGACAGGTCCTCTTTACCATAAGTGCAGAACCTCAGGCCTGGGGCCAAATCTGGCCCTTCTAGGTTCTCCATTCTAAAAGGTTGAAATGTGTCTTTTAAAGCGTCATTTCTGGTAGTAAGCGATTTAAGCTAAAATAGGCTGGTATTTTGGTATTTTCGCTCCCTGTTCTTTTACTTTTGGCCCTGCCCACCCACTACTGGAATGTGACTACACAAAAGCGTTCCGAAGTGGAATATGCATCTCAGACTGAAAGGGGTTCTGCAGCCCTGTCAATAAGGGCCCATTCTCACCCACAGGATATAGGAGCTGACTTGTGAACAGGTTCCATTGAAAATGTTGTGTTAAAATTAAAGTTCATTCTATGATCTTTACTAATACACACTTACCATTTCACTTTATCATAGTTCTCTTGCCTATAATCACCTTGATGAATCATTTGTTTTGTATCAGCTAGTTCAAGTGTTAATCGTTGACATCTAACTTCCAACTCTGAACGATCTCTTCTCTCTACTTCATAGTTCTGGGGAGGGAAAAAAAAGTTAAAGAGTGAAAGTGACCATAGGCAAGTTCGCACATCATGCTACGCCACCCTGAGAATAAGCCACCATGGGTTGGTTGTTCAATGAATAACCCAAGTTACTCCCGACAGACGATCTTGGCATGGCTGCTTTCTCTCTCAGTCCTCCCACCTGCGCCCTATACATATCCCAGCTGCCTTTGCAGCACAACCCCTCTCAGCCAAGAGCTCCCACCATCACCCGATCACTACATAGCTGTTAGGATCAAGCCTGTTCTCCTTTGTGTGGGGGAAACGGTTTCAGGAGGTCAATCAAACTCAGAATCCGAAGAAGACAAAGAAGCAGGACTAGAAATTTACTAGCTAAGACAGGAAGCAGGGGAGGAGATCCTCCAAAACTCTTCAGGAATCAAAGAGGAATCTTCCCAGGAGCTTATCGGAGAGAATGCTAACAACTCAGAGCTCATCCTCCCCTGGGAATTCAGCTTCTGTTGGAGTGTGAGGGGATTTGGGAGTAGATGCCGGAGTCCACCACAGAATCAAGTGGGCAGAGTTGAGAGCAGGTGAGAGGCGCTCTACCAGGCTAGCCACTTGCTAAAAACTTCTCCAAAGACCCTCCTTGAGCTAAAGTGGTTCTTGGACTGTGTGGGAAACTCTCCCTTTAGTTAAAAGAACAACTGCCTAACTCAGTTAGTCTAATTAAGCTTAGAGGAAAACTCCTAGCATTCTCACTCCCTTCAGGTGTGAAGAGATGTCTATTTGCTGAATAAAGCTTTGTAGGTTACACAGCAAACCTCTTTATTGTATCGGAACTCAGTGGGAGGACTTGGAATCACAACAGCAGCTGTCAAACCTACAAGATCTCAGAGTCTAGCATTCCCTATGGAGGAATACCCCCCCCCTCCGCTGCCTCAATTGCTATCCCTTTCCTGAAGAATTTTAACACTGGCAACTTTTTTTTGGGGGGGGGGGGAAGGGTTCCTTCCTTCCAATTGTGCAAATGGAATTGTTGGGGAGGGCTTCAGTCCTTCCAATTTGTGCAAATTGTATAGGTATTTAATTTTTTGGTCCAAATTTGTGCAAAAGACAGTATGGTGGGTTGTTTTTTAATCAGTCTTTCAAATTTGCACAGATGGATTCACTCCCCCTCCCCCACTTCCATTAGCGGGAAATGGTAACCAGATACCACCCATTAATCCCAAAAATAAATCGAATCAAATTAGTAATATACCGATATTAAAGTTCCCCCCCTATTATACACTGTTTTCAAACTCACCTGCACTGCATAGTTCTGCACCCTGTGCTAGCTGTGGTTTTTCTACTCTGAGTTACCAGCTTAATTATTTTATCATACATTATGTGTTAATTAGCTCACAAATTCCAGGATGTTTGCATTATCACTAGCAATGGTTTTTGTGATGGCCACTGTTAATAACGTAATTATCACTGTCTGTATTATCTGTACTCCGTTTCCCTCTGACCTCGCTGGTTACAATCCCACCCACCTTGTCCACCACCCAGGACAACCCTTCTTGCATCTGATGAAAGCTTACGTCATAATAAATGTATTAGTCTTTAAGAAGCCACAAGTCTCTTTGCTCTTTTTGTAGTACACTATTTTACTAGAAAATGTATAAAGGTATTTCTTCCTTTTCATTTATTTGTTTTTACCCTAGAGAAAAATGTATGGTTTTAGGTCTATTTCTTCTTATTTTAGCAAACCTATGATCTAGGTCTATTTTCTCAAAAATTACTTTTGAGGCAATCCCGCTGCCTGCCACTGTGGTAAAAGTGACAGCTGTGTCCATAGATCATATTCCTAATGGAAAAATGCAGAATTTTAATACAGATGGAATTGGGCAGTAGCATGCTATCTTCTGCCCACAAAGACAAAACGAAAACAGGAGTTCATGCTCTCATTTTTTGTGAATTTTGAAACATTTATAAATTGTCCTTCAACTGCAGTTGACCTAATATGTCCTATTATACAGCGTTTCCCCAGTTGCTCTCCTGAGTCTCTTATGATCATTTTACTTCAGGGTACCAATAAGACTATTACTGAGCAAGTGGCCAAATTTTTGAATCTGGCTATTCTCATTAGACCACTCATGGGTGTCTGATCATTATTTTAAACTTACTGATTAGCATTTTTACAGATTATGTATCCCTTCTTCTTTACCATCATGTATTTTTATTACGTCTGTGCACTTATATGTTGTAATGGTGGTCTGTTGACTGTAAATAAAGATTGATTGATTGAATATGCAGTTACAGTACATATTTATCCAAAATTGCAGTATGGAGCTTGACTTATGACAACCCTGCAATGCAGTCTAGTGTTGTTGTGTAGACAGTGTAGACGTGAGTGGGTCCAGGAGAGGTAGCCACTTCTAAAACTCTCCAAAAAGGCCTTAATAACGATCACATTCTCAAACTATATTGGTTAATAGAACATCACAGTTCTACAACAAAAGTAGAGGTACTTCATTTAAAATGTTCAAAAGAACACAACATGATGGCACTGGGTTTGAATATCATTTGAGGGTTTTAGCACAAATCTCATCAATGAAAGGGTGTGTGGTTAGAATTTATTATTATCCGCATGATGTGCTTCAAGTTCCCTGAACAGATCACAATTTGGGTATCACTTGTTTGTAATTTCCCATGCCTTTTGGCAGTATGTTATCCCTCAGATAGTATATAAAACATTTCTCAGTGAACTGACATACCTCTATGACATCACTTGAGGGAGCAGAGAGGCCAGTAGGTTTTTATGATTAACTAGCTGTACCCTGCCACGCGTTGCTGTGGCTCAGTCTGGTTAAATTGAAAAGAAAAAAAAGACAAAGCGGATGTTTCTAATATGTTTAATTTCACAATGCTTGTGGATATACAATATTTTTAGTTGTTCCATTGTCTGTGTAGATATAGAGATTGTCTGGTTTGCCGACTCTAGAACACGCAACATATAATTGTCCATGTGAGAAGCAATCTGTGTCTAGATCTAAACCGCACAATTCTAAAGATTGGCCCTGAGCTTTGTTGATGGTGATTGCAAACGCCAATCGAATTGGGAATTGCAATCTCTTAAATTGAAATGGCATATCTGTTGGAATCATAGGAATGCGAGGAATGAGGACATCTTCACCTTTGAAAGGTCCTGTCAAGATTGATCTCCGACTATAACAATTGCCACTTCGTCTATAGTTGGAGCATTGAATCTTCGCACATGTTCTCCAGCAGGCGTTTTGTCAGCATGAATAACAATCTTGTGTGTATCAGATGGCATCATGTCAATTGCTGTTTTGAACAAATGTACTAAATTGTTTTTTTCGTGAAGTAGCTGTTGAAGTTTTGAAACGATGGACCTTTTTATGCCGGTATAAATTCCGCAGCGTGCATTTAATTCATCATTGCCATCACCAATGAAATACATTTGTAGGAATTTATGTTGACTATGAAATACAATGAGTTGTATTTCCTGATGTTAGATAGGAAATGCTTTGATTCTGCGGTATATCCGGCAAGCAAAGTTTGTAATGGCTCTGGTGGTTCTCCAAGTTGAGGCAGTTTAATTTTTCCAGCAGCGCAACACATTCCTTTTGTTTCTCCATTAAATTTAAGAGCCTTGCAATAAGGACACACTTCAGTCATAGTGCCAATGAGAACATGCCACCTCAAACTATAATCATCAGCTGGGTTGTAATCGTGTGATTGTTTACCACGGAGTCGTGTTTGATGCTGATGTGCTGTTTCTCGTTGACGTCTTTCAGCCACTCTCAGCCTGTCGCGTTCATTCTGTTGAGAACAAAGCAGATCTGAAGCTGTAGAATGCGATTGCAGTGCTCGCAACCGTGCATCCTCAAGTCTGGCTGAACGTTGCTTGGCTGGTTCCTTGGCACATATTTGAGGCATTCTTTTTCTTTTTTTCTCGTTTGCTGATGCCCGTTCTTCCAGGTTACTGGAAACTCATGGCAGTTACCTTTCTTCTGAACGTGTAACTGTCACAGGTGTGACATTTATATTCACTCAGCCAATTGCGAGAGAATTTTGTGTCAAAATTTCAAAGCAATCGGTGAAGAACTTTCGGAGATATAATGACAGTAACGAATGGTCTTTTTCATTTTTATTTATATAGATGAAGACCCTATGCTCTACAACAGAAGGTTTGGCACTCAGTGACATGGTCATGCTAATGGATTAATTGGAAAATAAAGCAGGAACCACAACGTTTGGAAGCCATTTATTTTATGAATAAAGTTATGAATAATAAAATGTATATATAAATATTGCAACACTGAGGCTGGAACAAAGGGTTGGGGCCAAATTGGATGTCACTTTTGACAAACACGTCGGACCAGCTCTGCATTTAAGCAGACAGTAAAGAATCCAGACGTGGGAGGATCAGCATTGTTGCCCTGAGCTGCCAATCATCTGATGGTTCCTGCTGCTTCCTCCCTTTGAACCTTCTGACTGAGGGAAGGGGTGTAGCTGTTTTAGCTGTTTTTAATCTTTGCTTTTGGTCCTGGACAGCAGTAGCCTCTAGACATCATAATTCAAGATACTGGTGCGAGAAAATACACAGAACTGTAATAAACCGAAGGTGGGAGTGGCCAGTCAGGAGGAGGTGGAATGGGGTAAATGTGGCCAGCTGGGGAGACAGGGAGTTAGGTCAGTTAGAGTGGACAGTTGAAGAAGAGGGCTGGAAAGTGATGAAAGGGTCTGGAAAACTGGGAGCTATAGTGTTGATTTTTCTGTGAGCATGTTATTTATGCTGCTGTTCTTCGACCAGATTATTTTCATATTCCTTGTTCACCCAAAAATGTTCTCATCCTGTTATTTGTAAAATAAACCCTACTGTTTTTGAGAAAAGTCCAGGAGTGTGCTATTTTTTGTGCAGACCCATATTAGCAGGGTTTGGGACACATCCTCCCCGCAAGGAAATATTAAACTTTACAGAGGTTTGCATCAAGAGACACATGTACTGTCAATAAAGAGAACCCTATGCTTGAGCATGGCTAGCACTAAGATGGAAAATCCAATCTTAGTGCTAACCAAAATCAAATTCCAACGCCAACAATGGAAGAATGCCTATTGAAGATATTGAAGTTGGCAGAGATGGCAATAATGAGAGATAAATCAACAGCTACATTCATATCTGAATGGAAACCTCTGATAGAATTTTTGCAGAAAACAGAGAAAAACGATGTATTTGTGGATTCAGTGTATGAGATATAGTTAACTCAGAAGAAAGAAAAGAACATGATTATTGTGTTAAATTATCAAACAAGGAGAGAAAATAATTCACATTTATGATATGTAGAGAGCCGAAAATATAACTTAACCTTTGTGTGTGTATTCTTTTCTCTTCCCTCTACACTTTTTTTCTTTCCCCTTGGATGTAATGTCGTTATGTAATGCTTTTATGTTATGTATGTTTGCGAAACAATAAAAAAAATTGGACTGTAAGAAAATCCAATTTTCTAGATCAGCATTGCTGTGACTGGACACCGTAAGGTTCATACCAATGCAGACCGATAGGGTCTGGCCACAACTAACCCTCGAACTGTGAGAATATGAGCTGCATGCAAGCCGCTTTTAGTTTCCAGCAATAACCTATAAATATGGGATTCATAGATTTTTACTATGAAGTCCAAACATGGGTACTTCAGGTGGTTTGTGGATTAAACAACCCAAAGTTAACCCATGGGTTGTTCGCACAAGTTGTGGGGTAATTAACCTACAATTTGCCACTGAACTACAATATGTGTAAACAAGATCATACCGTACTGTCCTAACACAGGACAGTACTGTCCTGTGTTAGGCAGCATGAAGGCACCATCTTATTATCATGTTTTAGAACAAGTTCTGCCTACATGGTGATTTCATATTAGCAAAAAAAGTCCATTAGAATGACCCATGAGTAAATCTCAAGTCAAACTAACAATAAAAAAAATACACACTACTTGTGCTGCTTCAGTTTCGTAAAACCTTCCATCCTTCAATGCTGCATTTTCAACAATAGCTGTCCAGGATACAGTGCACTTCTTAAAAAGATACACTTATTAATAGGTAGAACAAGCCCTATGTTTACTGCAGAAAACTCTCAAAAGTTCTAAACAGGAAGTAGAGTTAGGAGGAATAAAATACATGATCTCCTATTGCATATAAGAACGCTCTCCTTATATGGCCACTTTAGGATGAAATAAAATTATATCGTTTGGGATGAAAGGTAAATAGTTCTGGTACACTGCAGTACAGAGATCTATATAGGTTTCCTCTGCCTTCTATAAAATCCAATTGTATGTTATGATTGTTAGCAATCACCACTCCTGAGTTTTTCACTCCAGAGTATCGTGGAATTCCCATCAAAGTGTAACATGAAAAAGTAAATTTATTTTGAAAAGAATAAGTAGTGATCTTAGCAACACCAGCTACTTTTTTGTTTGTTTGTTTGCTGGCTGCTAAAAAGCTCATACTACTTTTTACTTACCTTTATATCCTCCTTTCCTTTTAAAATTGTTCTATTCATGGGATTTTGTTAATGTTATTTAGTGAAATCAGATCCTTTTAAAATGTATTGTGCGTATTTCAGGCCTTGAACTTTTAGAGACATCTCCCTGCCATCCTCACGCTCTAAACTAATCCCCATCACTGGCAAGATTGTTTAAACTAAAGTGATTTCCTCAGCTTTCCCCAAAGACACACACACACACACATGCCTGCACTGCTACCATTTAGGGATTCAGAGTGTGTGGGGTGGGGATGAATCTGCAGCATACTTTTTAACATGTTGGTTGTTTTATTATGGTTTTAATTTTTGTGAACCGCCCAGAGAGCTTCGGCAATTGGGTGGTATAAAAATGTAATAAATAAATAAATAAATAAAATACTAATAAACTGTTAAAACTCTGCCAGTCCTAATCAGTAATTAAAACAACCACCACTGATGTCACAAGAGGGTACAATTTCCGACCTGTCCAGTTGGATCAGTGGTTACCAAACTTTTTCAGGTAACCGCCCCCTTGGTTCCACAAACTCATGCCCAGTGCCCCCTGGGATTCCAATGGGGTCAGGGAGGGAGGAGGAGGGGAACGGCGGTGGCTAGCCTCACGCCAAGGAGTGCCCGGAGGGGCCAAAATGCTGCTGCAAAAGAACGCATGTGCTTAAAAAGCAGGTCAATCACAGCAGTACCCTAATTTAATTAAAAAAAAAAATCTCCATTTTTTGCAAACCTCTGCTAGGAGGAGGCACTTTGAGGAGGGCCTTAGATGATGAGTGTAGTATATTTGGGTAGCGTCATGCCGGGAGAGGCGCTCCATCAGCCCGAGTTGTCCAGAGCCATGCTGCCAACAAGACCCACTTCAATCCACACATGTATTAATACCATTTAAGAAGAGTCCTTTTAACAGTGAATTGAAATGTTTCAAAAAAGCACCAAACGTGAATAAAGAAACATACCCTGCTTGGTGTGCCCCGCCACGCCGGCTGCAAACAGAAGCGTTCACTCTCTTTTCCCTCCATCCCTCGGCAAGCCTGGGGCGGGTGCTTCCCATTTAAAGAGGCCATGCGCCTCTGGATCCTGCTGGTCTGGGCCCCCAGGCTGAGCAGCAGTGGCAGCGGCCAGGCAGAGGAGCTGAGCTGAAGAGCTGAGAATGTAAAAGGGGGCGTGCTGCACGCAGCCCCTTTAAATGGGAAGCACCCACTGCAGGCTTGCCGAGGGAAAAGAGAGCAAACATTTCTGTTTTGCAGCCGGTGTGGCAGGGCACACCAAGCAGGGTATGTCTCTTCATTAGCATTTTGGTGCTTTTGAAACATTTCAATTCACCATTAAAAGGACTCTTCTTAAACAGTACTAATACATGTATGGATTCTTCTCCTATATGGCTTGGGACCAAACTACCTTCTCCCATAAAAATGTCCCTGGGTTTTAAGACCTTCTGGAGAGGCACTTCTTGGAAAAGACCACCTCGAGCGTCCCCTGCCCCTTAACACCCACCTATGCAATCCCACCCCCCCCAAGGGGGCAGTACCGCCGACTTTGGGAACCACTGAGTTAGATGAATCACTATTAAAGCAGGTGGATTTATTAAGTCCTGATAAATGAGTTTCTTTAAATTTATTATGCATTTCATTTACAAAGGAAGGTTCCCTAAAATCAGGTGCCATAAAATTGGCTGATTTTAACAATTTTAAGAAATGTGAGAGGTTTGCAATACCTGAAAACCCCTTACAGTTTTCTAGACTGTTTCACAAAGGGAGGAGCCATAGCTCAGTGGCAGAGCGCATGTTTTGCGTGCAGAAGATCCAAAGTTGAATTAGGGATCCAAACTGAACCACTAACCCCAAAATCAGTTCAGAGAAAGGTTTGTCTACGGCCTTCCCCTTTCCATGTAATTCATCGCCTATTAGAAACATCTTAGTAAGCAGCTTTATAAAATTGCTTTTGAAAATTGCATGCAACCTTTTCCCCAAAATGGAGCAATACCAAATATAAGTCAGCAAAATTTATGAAGCAAGATTAAACTTATTTCCAATAATTCTTGGAACTATTTTATGGCATTTCCAGTAATTATAGCCTTTCCAACTTTGATAAGAAATAATGTCACATTCTTTCCCAATATATAAATTAACTGCTGAAGTGGACAATCTTTTTCTACATATGGCAGTTAAAATTGACTTATTTTCATTTGGCAGAATCAGGATTTCTTCCTTCAGGTTATGAATGAGAAGAAATGTTGAGCTGAGTTTCAAATTTGACACCCGTAAACAGCTCCTTCCCATAGATATATAGCATGGTGTCTAAGAAAATATATTTCAATAGAGCGAGTTCAGTTACAGCAAAGCACACCTGGGAAAACAGTCTGCATTCACAGTAACTGCAATTAGAACCAATTTCATTCATACTCTGGAGGGCACTAGGTTAAATTTTAAGCTTTTGCCAGGAACTGAATTCTAAATATTTTCAATGTCTTCTGGGCAGCACCCTCTACTTTCCCTGAGCAACATCCTCAGCCCTGATCCTCTTTAATTTATGGAAGCAAAAGCATAGGTTCTAGATGTCATGCCATTGCCACAAATACTTCAACCACTGTTGAGTAGATACTGACACCAAGTGGTAAGAATTAGCAAAGGTTCAGGTTTAACTATTTCTTCACCTGCTCTCAAAAGAGAAATCAGGCAAGATAACCTATCCTACAGAGTGAATGGGCTTGGATATGGAGAAATGTTCCATCAAGTTTGATCTCAGCAGAACTGAAGGAAAACTTTTATAAATAGCAGTGTTATTTGCCACCTCATTGGATTTCTAAAATTTTTAGATCTAGGAATATATATTGGGAATGTTTTGCTTTACCTACAAACTACAAAAGCTGGGCATTTGTGATTTTGTTACATAATTTGAAAGACATAGCATTAGATTCTGAGTTACAACTTTTAATTGATTTATGAACAGCAGCTAACATTTCTATTGCAAGGTACTTGAAGACAGCTGATATCCCACTGATCTGAACATATGGCATATTGCTGTTGTGTCTAAAATAAGCTACTCTTAAGGAATAAAGGTAAAGTTAATGCTGAGTGATTTATGGCAGAGATTACCCATCTCCGCTGTACAATCATCTGTATTTTACTCTTTATTGTGAACTAATATTTGGAAGATTGAAAAAAGAAAAAGGTTGATGAATAATAACCAACTTTTAGCTTCTGATTACTACATAAAGAGAAAGGAATTTAAACACACAGCATTTTTACTGATATCCAGCAGAATTTGTTTTGTATTACAGAAATTAGTTATGGGTTCAGCTTTGATGAAATTTAGTAACAATAAGCCACACTGAAGTTTATTATTCTGGTATATTCAGATACAGGAGAGTTTTTAAAAACATGTTAGAAGAAACCTAGTTCCATCCTATCTTTTCTGAAACGGTGTTCCAGCGAGCTAAACATAAAGGTTTTCAGTTGACTTTGGTCCAAAACAGAACAAATTTTCTCATTTCATTCAAAAAAATGTAAGTAATTTAGCAAATAAGAACTTCTACATAAAAAGTAAGAAGTCTACAGTCTCCCATTAGGCACTGCACTGGCAATACAGCCAAGTTCACGTAGCAATGGTTTTCCATTCACATGACTGTGAGCTACGGGCTCATACAGTCCCCTCCTTTATGTGCCTGCAAGGAGAAAGAAAGCTTTTGAATTTAAACCACAGTTGCCTGTGACATTAGAACTTGGGGAAACTGTAGCTCCTTTAAATTAGTTAGCGAGAACAAGTCAGTATCAAACCGTGGTTTCAGAATATGGTTTGATCACTATCTAACATTTAAACAACACCACAGTTCCACAACTTTAGGTATTATAGGGAATTGTGGTTATTTAAAACCAGAAGAGGATGCTTCCTTTGGCATATGAAAGTAAATGGGACAACAGACTGTGTGAGCATAAGACACACCGCAGTTAAGCTTGCCATTATCTCTGAATAGAATCCGTTTATCAAATCTTGTGCAACAAGTCTTAGTTGTGGTGTGGTGGCTGCACACAAAGCCAATACTTAGTATAAAAATGGAAGGGACAACAACAGGCTTGAACTTAACACACCTGCCTATGCCCCCAAGGGTTTATCAAATCTTAGTGCATAATATGTTTCAGTAAGCAGTTTACAAAATTTCAGCCAATAAGCGAGTCAATAAGACAGTTTTGACTGACAAGTATACAAAGCTGCCCTTTGTATACTTCTCTGGGACTGAGGTATTGGTCAGGAAAAAGCAAATCTGTGTATGTAAATACCCAACATAAGCAGTGTGCTACACAGAAAGCTGCAAAGTTCAATTCATGATACTATTACTGCTTTGAAACATTACTTTAAAAAATATTAATCTACAGACCTCCATCAAACGTTTCAGCTGAGATTTGTAATCATTCAGTTCTTCAGATACTGTTTCCTTCTTCACTTGTAGTTCGCTTAGCTCTTTTCTTAAGGGATGTACTGCTTCATAGAATCTAATCTATAAAGCACAAGGTAAACACAGTTATTACTCTTCAAATGAATAAAAGGGTTATAAATATTTTATACCGTTCTATCCTCCCCATCCACTTCCTCCTTTGCCTTGACTTCACTTCACTTTGTAGCTTTCAGGCATAGGCTTGTCTTTTTAAATTCTGTATAAAGCACTTAAAATAAACAAAGCACTATACCAGGGTTGGTGAACATTTTCTCTGCCAAAAGCCATATTTCACTTCTCCCTTTCTGCTACCCACTTCTCTCTCTCTCTTTCTCCCTTCCCCCCTGTCCATCAGGCTGCCTGGGGGAGGGACAGATCACTCTTGCCAGAGGTGCAACATTGTGATTAACACCTTTGGCAGTATGATTTTTAGAGAAGATAATACTAAAACTTAGGATGAATATCAGAGGACTCCTACATCTGACTGCCTATAATTCGATTAGATGGACCATCAAAGGTCAGAGGCAACAATGCAGTTCCCACATTTTCTGATAAGATCTTGGGTGAGAAATGTATCCTACACATGTCTCTTTGAAGCGTGATCACTGAAAATAAAGGTCAGGAGATCAACAACACAGATCAGAATGCTACCTCATAAATTAAGCTAAATACCAAGGATGGTGCTCATTACACTGACAGGTTATGGGTACTAGAGGGAATCGGGATTTGTTATATACATAAAATCATGTGATTGCGAGGAAAGCAGACTTTTATAAAGGTTTTTTTAAAAAATGCAAAAATACATTTTATATAACCACATTGTTCCAGGAACCACATTTATATAATGATCCCAGAATACATTTTTCCTGCATTCACAATTTTTTTTTCTTGCACTATTATCTCCATCAGAGTGAACTCTCTAGCATTGACAGATTTAAGCTTCTGAGATCTAGTCAAACTACTCAGTTCACTGTAAGTGCATGTACTTACAGACACATATTCAGGAATAGAAAGTTCATCTTCTGGAAGAGATCGGAGTTTGGTGTAGTATTCATCAGTCAATTCAAGGTCACGCAAACTGCGACGGATATCTCCGGACCGTTCTCTTAACTGATGGTTATTCTTTTCTAGCTGCTTCTGGCGCAACAAGATGGTTTCCATTTCCTGTTTCATTAGTTCTTGATGCTTTCTACAAAAACAGATGAGCTATTATTCGTGTTTTACCTAACAGAACCTACCGTACAAAGTTAATAATTTTAACTCCTTTGAATCCGCTGTTTCATAAACACTAATATCATAAAACGATCAGAACTAGTGTTACTTACTAGAAATTATAAAAATGAAAACTAGTGTTGCTTCAATACTTCTTAATACTTTGCATGGTATTAACACTACCAATTCATTTGCAGAAGCCAAGCATAAAAAAACCAGATAAGCATTAAAGTCTTCAGATAACTCAAGGTTAAAACCACCATTGTTACTCCACAAATGGAAGGAACTGGAAAGAGAGTTGTGCTCATATTAGGATTCCTTTCTGTGACTGCAAATCTATTTGCATTCATGGACCGGGCTTGGGTGGCACTCTGGAGCTTGTTGTGGGCTATTTAACACTTTACATATCCAATCTCCACTTGAGCTGTTTAAACCTTGCATAACCACTTTAGCTAGGTGTGCATGACACAACAACACCATAGAGGGGGTGGGGGGGGTGTCACACACCACAGCCTCATTATGGGTTATTTAAACAACCCATGGTGGGCTGTTGTGTCATGCAAACAGCCCCATGGAATAACACTGCTGGGCACAACTCAGAATAATTAAGCATAATTAAGCGCTTATGCTCTTTTCCCAGTGCAAGCTATCAGGGAGAGGGACAGATGTTTTCTCCATTTTTGCTTTTGAAACCGTAAGTAGTTCTGTGTAATTTAAAAGCTCAATTCTAATAATTTCAACACTAGTCAGTGCAATGAGAATATTGTTTCATGTTGACCGGAGTGGGCAACTTGAAACAATATGAATGTGCTCTGAAATCCTTAACGCATCAACACCACGCTTATATTTATTAGAAAATATTACTGAGACAAGAACATTAGAGGTCCAGCTTTCCAAGAAATATGCTTTTTCCCTTCATTATGTTTGTTCTGATGACCTCTATATAAGTACCCATACTATCTGCTACAATCTATACAGGTATTTGCAGGAATTAAATAATGGAGTGGTTCAGAAATCACCAAACCATAGTTTGGCAGTACTTGCTCTCTCTCCTTCTTACTACTGTTGCACACAGCAATTCCATCACTAATTTCCTGGTCTGAAGCAAATCATCTTTTCTCCAATTGCAGTTTGTACTTAATCTGAAAACCAGAATGGGAAATTCAGAGTTTAACCCTAGTTACCAATCCTGGTCTACAAGACAAGCACAAGCCAGTTTTCTGGTTTGGACAAAATTAGTTTGCCTAAAATCAGGAAAGGGGAGCAGGAATCTCTGAGTGCACAAGGCAGAGGAAGAAGCATACTGGTCTGAGGATCTGGGCCAGCTCATTCACATGTGTTAATGATAGTATGGCATTACGTCTGTACCTCCTTAGAGATTTGAAGTGTAAGTACATAACTTAATGCAAAATTTGCACAAAAGATTGACAGAAAATTATAACTGAGCTTCTACTTCTGAGTTCAGAATATATTAATTTTCTCTTTTTTTTTCCTTTCCATACCGAGCATCTTCTTGTTGTAATGCCAACTGGTTATCTAGTCGTAAAGACAGCAGCTGTTTCCCATGGAGAGCATCATTAAGTTTTTCTTCTAATTCTTCAATCTAAAGAAAATATTTAAATAGAAGAAAATAGGATTTCTTGAGGTGCGCCAAATTTAGTGTTTTTTTTAAAGAGCTTACAGATTATGTGGAAATGAAAAATGAAGGCATTACAGTTCTGATTACAATTTTACCTATACTTTTATGTGCCACATAGCATTAACAATAAGGACTGTATTATTTAGGCACCCCACACACAATTTTAATATGTCCAAAATCTCCACCTTACTCATCCATCCCCTTCCTTAATTTGGGCACTTAGTGGCAACCACTCCGTCAGGCTACTGAACTGTTTCCATCCAAGCTAGTCATTGTAAGAGATGGAACTTTAAGAACTGGTGCCAGAGTTTGCCTTTTCCCTCATCCTTTCTTCTTTTCACGTTGTGCATTTTAGTCTTGCCGTTTTTTAAAAAATAGATCTCTAAGCTATCCCGAGAGTCTTTCTGGCTGAAGAATGCTACAAAAAGGCCCTCTAAATAAAAAAAAAAGAAATAGCCATTTCTGATGATCATGAATGGCAGACCTTCATGCCGTATTAAACGCTTGGGAAAGGAAAGGAACCTCTCGTGCAAGCACTGCGTCATTACTAACTCTTGAACGGACGCCAGCTTTCACTGACGTTTTCTTGGCAGGCCTTATAGCGAGGTGGTTTGCCATTGCCTTCCCCGGCCATTATTACCTTTCCCCCAGCTAACTGGGTACTCATTTTACTGACCTCGGGAGGATGAAAGGCTGAGTCGACCTGAGCCGGCTGCCTGAAACCAGCTTCCGCTGGGATCGAACTCAGGCCGTGGGGAGAGTTTCAGCTGCAGAAACTGCTGCTTTACCGCTCTGCGCCACACGAGGCTCTTTAAAACGCTTACTACTAAGTATTGCCTTGAAACATATTCAAACACTCTCATCAAGGGATTCTAGTCATATAGTTCTTTGAAAGTACACCACTGTATATGCATTTGGGAAATGTCACTTAGGGCGCAGTCTTATTGGGATTTCTATCAGCCTCCAAATGCAGAGGCTGATGGGAATCCTATGCAGAATAGGAGGAGCGCGGAGGTGACTTTTGTCTCTGCGCTTCCCCCACTCTGCATTTTAGCTAGATGGGCATTTTTGCCTGTCTAGCTGGGGCTCTAAAGAGTGGGAGGGAAGGAGGCTGGGGAGGATTTTTCATAAGCTGGCCACCCTGGTCCCTTCTCCAAGAACTGCGCCCTTTGCCTCCTGTCCAAGCTCATGTTTGCAAGCTTGTACAGGCAGGCAGCACAGTTCTTTCCATGCCGGCTGCATGTGTGTGTGGGAGCTATCTCTGGCCTCGGATCCAGGAATCTGAATAATCCTACACTGCCCCCACCCCTCAACACTGTCTAATGGCCACGGGATTGTTTTCTTACTTAGCAATTTTAAAGATATGATTGGGCTGTTAGCTCTCCAGGCAAAAATCAAGCTGACATTTATAATGCACAATGACCCTGTTTGGAGAACAAGCTGAGCCATGGTGGTTAAGCATTTTGAGCTAAACATTATGGCTTAGTGTGTCATGTGAACCATTTCTACCCATGGTGACTACATAACCGTGATTTAAACACGCTCACTAACCTTTTGATGCAAAACGGTTAGCGGCATAACCTTGGGCTTAGTGCTTTGTCTGAACAGGCTCAATGATAGACTTACAAAGTTGTCTTGTCACAAACACATAACTTGGAAGTACATCCCAATGACCTCAGTGTGAATTACTTCCAAGTAAACATGTTTAAAGCAAGTTCTAAAGATAAAACATGCAGAGCACGAAAGTAGATTTCTGTATTATTTCTTGTATGCAATGATAATTAAAACCCATGATTCTACTATGCCAGCATAACCTTTAACAAGTCATTTAGAACAGCCTTATTTCACAGGTACTGTGGACCTGTGTACTGCAGACACACATCTAAAGGACAATATTCTACACTTTAAAGTTTTATACTTTAAATTGTACTTTATGGTTTTGATTTGTGTGAACCGCCCAGAGCATTTCTGCTATTGGGCAGTATAGAAATGCAATAAATAAATAAATAAATATCATAGGTAAAAAATTATGCTGGGAAAGTGACAAGGGATTCTTTTTTTAAAAAAAAGATAATTAACAACTACACATCACTATAGCTACCAATAATTACTTTGTTACTTGCAACCCCAGAACATGCACACACACGTGAATGAGCTCTTACTTTTGTCAAGTATTCCACCTTCAGGTTATCTAACATCAAGTTCTTCTGGGAAAGCTCTATTTTCAGTAACTGGACATTATGAAGCAGCTCTTTCCGTTCAATAAGCTGTCTAGTAATTTTAACTGGGCCTTCCCGATCTTCTGAGGAAGAAATATCATCAGTGGGTAGTGTAGTCTCCAAACTAATATCTTCCAATTCTAAAGAGCTGGACACGTTAACTTTTTTAGATTCCCTGGAGCCTTTCCGTGACATTCTTCTGTCAGTGTGGAAAGTTTTTCTACTAACAGTTCAAGCAGCCTGAAAAGTAAAAAAAAAGAAAGAAAAAGGAATCACTGATAAGCAGAATGGCTTTATAGATTTCATCTTGCACCATCTGAAACATGGCAAATGTACAATTATACACAAAATCAAAAGCTACATACTCACATTTCAGCTAGTATTCATGAAATTATCTTCTGTGAAATAAATGGTTTGTCAAACATTTCTTGCATCCATGAAGCTCTTGTTATAATCTGGGATGCAATGCTGTAGGGATTACACTGTGTAAGAGCACGATCTTATGCACGTTTAGACAGAAAGGAGTCCTACAATCCCAACATCCCCTGGCTAGCATGGCTGTTGCTGGTAGCTGTAGTACTTTTTTCAGTCTAAAAGTCCGTAGGATTGCACTCTAACTCAAATATTCATTGCTTAGCCAACAAAAGAACATAAGACTGCGGAACAAAATTGATAGTGATTCAGTTATATAAATCTAGGAGAGGTATTGGTTATTAAATTTTCTACTTCACATTTTCCTAGGCATTCCAAAAGCTTATTACATTAAATGAAAGTACAGTATTTATGTTCTCTTCCTTTTTGCTCATATTTTTGAGTTACACTTTTTATTTATTCCTAACTTAAGCAGAGTAAAAAGTAGGCTGCGTTCTGATTTCATGATAAATCATGGTTTATTGTGGTAGGAATAAACCTAGGTGAGTGTTGGGCTTGCATGGTTTCCTCTTCTCCTCTCCTCCTCTGGAAAAGCCACAAGGCATTCAGCTTTCACTACCACACTATCCAAACCTAACAAAGGACCTGTTCAGGCAACACACCAAGCCATGGTTAGGCTAATAACCCTTTTGCTGCAAATGGTTGGTGAGTGTGTTTAAACTGTGTTTATGTAGCCACCATGGTTAGGAATGGTTCACATGACAGACTAAGCCATAATGTTTAGCTCAAAATGCTTAACCACTGTGGCTTAGCGTGTTATCTGAACAGGGTCAAACTGGGCTTAATCTTAACTATGGTTTGTTTGAAACAAGCCAACGTCAAGCTATGACTGAGTTTGGACGACACACTAATCAACGGTTGTTTCCCATTCTGTTTCTATTACCACCCCCACATTGATTAGTGTGTCGTCCAAACTCAGCCACTGGCCTGGTTGAGACAACACGTTAAACCATGCTGCTTAACCACAAAATGGTTAAGGGCATTCCCTTAACCATTTTGTGGTTAAGCAGCATGGTTTAGCGTGTTGTCCGAACCAGGCCAATGTGTTATGAAGTTGGTATGTTTCAATAAACCATAGTTAAAATTTCGGGTTTAGAAGTAATGCATGCCACAATTTCGGGTTTAGATGTAATGCTACTAGTCACACAACTGTGTTGGGAAGGAAAGGGAGATTGTAGTGGGCTCGGAACTCATTCCTCCTCAAAGAGATGTTCTGGAAAATATACTTGCAATTACCACTCCATTCTCTATCCCTTAGTTGCCATCCTTGTGGCAAGTTGTTGATTGTAAGCCTATGCGGCAGGGTCTTGCTATTTACTGTTTTACTCTGTACAGCACCATGTACATTGATGGTGCAATATAAATAAATAGTAATAATAATAAACTGCAATATGGGAATAATATTACCTAGGGTGACCATATGAAAAGGAGGACAGGGCTCCTGTATCTTTAACAGTTGCATAGAAAAGGGAAATTCTGCAGGTGTCATTTGTATATATAAAGAACCTGGTGAAATTCCCTCTTCATCACCACAGTTAAAGCTGCAGGAGCTAAACTAGAGTGACCAGATTTAAAAGAGGGCAGGGCACCTGCAGCTTTAACTGTGGTGATGAAGAGGAAACTTCACCAGGTTCTCCATATATACAAATGACCCTTGCTTAAATTCCCTTTTCCAATACAACTGTTAAAAGATACAGGAGCCCTGTCCTCCTTTTCATATGTTCACCCGATATTACCAGCTCCTGCCATCTGTTCTGTTACAGGGGAGGTTTCCGAAAAAACAGTTCTCCTGATCGCTTATGCCCATGTGGAAGCAATGAAATTGAATCAGTTATCCACGATCTACTCTGCTGCTCTTTTTATAGAGAGATTAGAGAGAAATTGTTGCTTGACACCAGATTAGAAATCAATGCCACAGAGGACAGAGACACAATTGAGGCTTTTGCAAAATTATTTTTGAATGCTATGAGAATTAGATCTCTTTGCTGCATACTTCTCAAATTTGCATGTAGCTTCGCCCTACTCTTGTTTGTGCAAAGTCTAGTCGGTCACGTTAATAAAGTTGATAATGAGAATATTACCGGCCTGCCTTACAGGGCTGTTGCAAGGGCTGTTGACAGAACGTATGTGAAGGCCTTTGTTCTCAAATCCATGTTAATTACTACTACTCATTAGCCAACCTTCACTTGCTCGTTGATCAGCTACACAACGAAGAGGAAAGAAACAAAAACTATCCGACAAGGAAGACTGAAAGTTGGGGGGGGGGGGGTGCGGAGAATTCAAGGCGGAACGACGGCGTCCCGAGTGGGACATTTATGCCCCTTAAAGGCCGACACGTCTCCTGCGCCCTTCCTGGCTAGTCAAGGCGTGAGCAGGAGCCTCCTCGCTGTACTATGGTGTCATGCCAGCAAACACGAGAAGAGAGATGGGGAAAGGGAAGAAAGGAGCGCGCAGCCCACCACTCACCTCACGGCCCCTCAAGTAACCGACTGCGCACGCGCTATCTGCTACTGATTCGCGCATAACCTGGAGAGAGAGAGAGAGAGAGAGAGAGAGAGAGAGAGAGAGAGACGCTGTCACCATGGTAACGAAACCAACGGTATGGCCAGGAAAGCTCGAAACGGTGGTTCTCCCGCCGATTCGAAAGGCATGCCGGGAGTCCTTGTTGACCATAGAGATAATAAAAAAAGAGAGGGGAGCTTAGAATGACATTGTCATGGAGATAGAACGTGAAGTAGTGAGGTGTAGTGGTGGCTAAAGTGTCGGACTGGGAGTCGGGAGATCCGGGTTCTAGTCTCCACTCGGCCATGGAAACCCACTGGGTGACTTTGGGCCAGTCACAGACTCTCAGCCCAACCCACCTCACAGGGTTGTTGTTGTGAGGATAAAGTGGAGAGGAGGAGGATTGTGTATAGCGCCTTGGGTTCCTTGGAGGGAAAAAAGGCGGGATATAAATGCAATAAATAAATAGTCTGAATTTCCGGTTCTAAACTGAAAGCCCCCGTTGATTGGGGGAAAGGGATTGGGGGGGGAATTCCTCAGCAAGCGAACATCTGTGCCCGCAAGGGACATTGTTTTGCCGATGAAGAAAAAAGTGTGACGCGTTTGAGAATCCACTTCCGGTTCCTCTGTCAACGTGAGTCTAGGAACTGGAACAGGGCACCGTAGAGATGAGGTGAAGAGAGCGGCCTCGCGCGCCCGCACGCATTCATCTCTACGGTGCCGTCGTTGCCCTCGGACGTTCGCTCTAGGGGGCGGAGACGGGATCGCGCGCAGTGCATACTGGGAGGCGCGAGTGAGGCGATGCTGCTGCTGCTCCCCTTCTGCTTCTTCTCGGTTTGGGTCTGAGGCGAGGCGAGATGCTGACTTCGCGCACGTTCCTCAAGCGCACGCGGGGCGGCGCCGTGATGAAGGTGGTGCGGGAGCACTACCTGCGCGACGACATCTCGTGCGGGGTGGCCGCCTGCGAGCTCTGCGGCGGAGGGAGAGAGGAGGAGGAGGAGGGCGGCGGCGGCGGCGGCGGCCCAGGCCGGTCGGGCCTGGAAGCCCAGCCTAGCGGAGCCGTCAGCAGCCTCTGCCCCGGCCCTCACTACCTGCTCCTGGACACCAATCTGTTGCTGCACCAGGTGGAAAATACATTTCAAAGCCATCAGAAAAGCCCCGCTGGATCAGAACCCAAACCTCACCTGTTTCCCAGGCGCCTCTGGGGCAAGCAGGCGTTGTAGTCCCAACCCACGTGGGTTGGACTACAACTCCCATCAACCGGAGCTAGCCCCTCCATTCCAGCTGGGGATGGCGAGTTGTAGTCAGCACATCTGGAGGGCGCTGGGTTGGGGAAGGCTGCCACTTCTTTTTTCTAAAGCTTTTAAAACTTGATTTTGATCTGACTTTTATACTGTTAGTTTTACTCTACTCTGTGCCTGTTTGGTGCATTCTCTTCCCCTTCTTATTGTTTTATTATTGTTTTATTATTATTAAGCCTATGCAGCAGGGTTTTGCTATTTTATTGTTTTACTCTGTACAGCACCATGTACACTTTTGGTGCTATATAAATAAATAAATAATAACTGGCTGAGTTCCGATGACATGCTAATCAACAGTTGTTTCCCATTCTGTTCCTATTACCCCCCCCTTGTCCAAACTCGCCTTCCTCAACCCAGCGCCCTCCAGATGTGTTTATTTAAGCATTTCTATCCTGCCATTCAGCCAAGAAAGGCTCTCACGGCGGCTCACAAAAATATTTCTTGACAGTCCCTGCCCACAGGCTTACAATCTAAAAGACATGACACAAAAGGAAAGGGGATTGGGAGGGAGGAGGAGGAGGAGGAGGGGGAAGAGAAAAAAAAAGCAAATTCAGGCACTACATTCTTAGTTACAAAGATCAGCAGTGACTGCAACTCGCCAGTGGCTGCCTTCCCACAACTCCACTCATCTCTCAACATTAGCTATGCTGGCGAGTGCTGATAGATGTTGTAGGCCAAAATATCTTTTTGGCCTTCGGTCTGATCCACCATGGCTTTTCTGTTGTTTTTATTTATAACTAATTTACAGTCTTTTGACTTAGCTTGTTCTATCCAGAGTAGGGTAGATGTAAACTTTTTAAAAGTACAACTAGTAGGAGGACTTAAGAGCAGTAATTTGCATTCCAACAAACTTCAGTGCCTGTCTATTTTTTGCTTTTGTTCATTAAAATATGATGAGGATTTGCTCACATATATTTTTCTTTCCAGATTGATATACTTGAAGACCCAGTTATTAGAAATGTGATCATTCTTCAGACAGTTTTGCAGGAAGTAAGGAAGAGGAGTGCACCAGTATACAAGCGAATAAGAGATGTGATAGCTAATCCTGAAAAGCATTTCTATTCTTTCACTAATGAGCACCATAAGTAAGCAGGAGTAGCAGCAAACTCCTTCATTCTTTTAACACTTGTTTATTGCTTACAGATATATTCAACATGTGCCAGTAGTTTGTTATGTACTATGAGCATTGTTTAATGTGTAATAATGTTTATTTGACTAACAGTTTCATTAGAAGAAGGTGCTGAAAATACCACAGTACAAGAAGAGGGAGGCCCCACTAGTTAAATTTCTTTGGTCAGCTAAGCATGTTTGGCTTTCGTATCCACATTATTTGTTGCCTGTAACAATAATTATACATTACTTTTTTAAAAAAGAAAATTATTATTATTATTATTATTATTATTTATTTATTTATATAGCACCATCAATGTACATGGTGCTGTACAGATAACACATTAAATAACAAGACCCTGCCGCATAGGCTTACAATCTAATAAGTTGTAGTAAACAATAAAGAGGGAAGGAGAATGCAAACAGGCACAGGGAAGTGTAAACAGGCACAGGGTAGGGCAAAACCAACAGTGTAAAGTCAGAACAAACTCAATATTTGAAGGCTATAGGGAAAAGAAAAGTTTTGAGCTGAGTCTTAAAAGCAGTGATTGAGTTTGTAGTTCTCAAGTGTTCTGGAAGAGCGTTCCAGGCGTAAGGGGCAGCAGAAGAAAAAGGACGAAGCCGAGTAAGGGAAGTGGAGGTCCTTGGGCAGGCGAGAAAAGGAAGAGGCCATTCCTGCCCAAACCCTCACAATATAAGAGATGGGAAAGAAGGGGAGTGTGACCCCCAAAAATTAAGGGAATGGAGAAGGAAATTATCAGAGAGGGCAAAAATTGACAAAAGAGGTGGGCCTTCAGCTGCAGTTTAAATAGAGGTTTGTGTATGTCTGGGCACTCCACATGAATGGAACAGATTGTGCAAAGAACTGGAGACAGGAATTTGAAGAACATTGGCTCAGCTAACTGGTCTGCATGATGTGGTTCTTGCTGCATTTTTGGAGAGGATATTGAATCTTATGTCCTACTGCAGCGGTTGGGTGGATGTATTTTGCCTGTAGATCCCTGGGGAACAATTCTATGGTTCCTGGGTGAGCATCCCAGGGATTGCTTGTAAAATCCCTCCAAGGTTGGAGACAGCACTCCGACTTTGAAAATGGGGGATTGGAGATCCATGTTTTCCATGGGGAAAACTGGTTTAGGATTACGGAGTTCTTTTACAGCTATATATGGGACTCATTTTAAGAAGTGCCTTACTTACAGAACTGTTTTGGTGATTCCACCTCAACTGGAATTTGGGCTGGGTTGACATGTGTCTTGTCAAAGGATTCCGACACATTGTAGGGTGAAATATATAATTTACCCTGCAGTGTAACAGATGCTTTTGTCCATTGAAGCTTTGAGAACTAGATCTTACTGTGAATTTACAGAGGATTTTACGGGTTTGATAGCATCATTTGAGGCCAGCGTGGCTAAAGTGTTGGACTGGGAGTCTGGAGATCTGGATCTAGTCCTCACTCGGCTATGAAAACCCACTGGGTGACTTTGGGCCAGTCACAGACTCTCAGCCCAACCTACCTCACAGGGTTGTTGTGAGGTTAAAATGGAGAGGATGAGGAGAGTTATGTATGGCTGTGCCTTGGGTTCCTTGGAGGAAAAAAGGTGGGATATAAATGTAATAAAGAAATAAATGAAATAAATTTGTCCAGTGATGCACAAGTGACTTTTCCACATATACAGTAAGGTCCAGTGGCCATTCCAGCACCTGGGAGGGCCATCCTACAAATTATCAGATTCAGGAAGCCTTCCTGGAAGTTTGAGTAGAATCAGGCTGTGGTAGAGGGGATTGGTTATATTGAAATACGTATGTTGCCGTATCGAGCAGCTCCTGTCTCTAATCAATTGAGTGTCATTTTTTAATTTGTAAGTGGATTGTTGGTTTTGTTTTTTTTACTAGGGAAACATATATTGAACAAGAACAAGGGGAGAATTCTAATGATCGCAATGACAGAGCTATCAGAATAGCAGTGAAATGGTACAGTGAGCACCTGTTGAAGCTACAAAGTGAAGAGAAGATTCAAGTGATCTTGCTCACGAATGACAGAAAAAATAAAGAGAAAGCTGAGGAAGAGGGAATAATTGCTTATACTTGTAAGTCGAGTTTTCAACAAAAGCGCTTGCTAACATGTCTGGGCCAGAACCTTTTTTTATCCTAGCAAGTTAGAATGCCTATGAGGCCAGATGATCAAATTGTGATGCTAATGGATGGATCCCATGTAGGGGAAAAGGAAAAATCCATACAGAACTGCTATAGAGAGAGGAAGCAGGTATTAAAATGTTCTGGCAGAAAACCTGGAGTAGGTTCCTTCTAGAGTAAAGATTGCTGAAAAAAGATTTCTGCTAGAATATGCTCTAGCACAGCAGGGGCTGCATGCTTTTGTGCCAGTCTGTCCATTGGTAGTTCTGACTTCTGAGTTTCCTCACCAGAATTCTTCGTGCCTGTGCCTTCTGCAGCAGAGTGCTCGTAGTTTCCCTCTCATCTCCCAGCATCATCAGTGTTGTCTTCCCAAGATTGATTAAAAGTGGGAGAGGAGACCCAAATGGAGCTGTTGTTGCTAAATGGGAATTCTGCGAAACAAAGAGTGGATTTTTGGTAGAGAGTGTGTGTGTTCTCTAATTATATATAGAGTACTTGCTATATAAGTGGGAGGAGTATCTAATTTCTAAAAAAGCAGTGTACCGACACTTGTGAAGGAGCAATTTGTCTCTCCTAGAAGGCTTTCTCCTTAATTCTGTGTGGAGAGAGACAGGGCAGGTTGCATTTAGTGGAAAGGGAAAAGCATTCTACATGTACTCAGAGGCACTCTTACAATATTCCTGCTAGCTAATTCTTGGCTACCAAGCCTAGACATAATTTGTGGAGCCCAGTGTTAAATCTTGTAGTTCAAACTGAAAATTTGCTGCCTCGGTAACAAATTAATACAAACACGATGTTATTGAATTATTATGTAAATTACTATTGATTAGCTTATGATTATTGTGATGTCAGTATGTCTTTTCATTGTATCTTTTTGCAGGTGAAGAATACATAAAGAGCTTGATAGCCAATCCTGAACTTGTAGATCGACTTGCTTGCTTAAATGATGATGGGGTATGTTTCAGACCTCTTGAGTAAAAAACCTCTCCAATGTGAATGGTTCATAGTAAAACTTCCCTATTGTAAAATATTTGCTGCTAAGATTTCTCAGAATATTTTGTTTCTAAGATATTTGGGAAAACTCAGAACAGGATGTGCAAATAGATCATTCTTTTTGCTATTTAGCAATGGTCTATATTTACCTTTGCTGCCACTCTTGTTGTGTCAAAAAGCAGAAGAGAGGGTAAGAAGGTTGCAAGCTGAGGATTGTTGGCATGAAACCACTTCAAAACTCAAGCTAAGTAAAAGGCTACTGTCAACAGCACTGAAAAGCACAGTGCCACCATGGAAAGCACAGTTATGCATAAACTGGTGCCGTTCAGCATAGTCACTCTGTTAAGAATTTGCAGTTAAATTCTGCATTGCTATCTGATGGGTTGAAACCTATACCGATAACTCTTTCTTTTGTGCTTGTGGCTTTTACAGAAAGAGATTGAAAGTGGGAGGATCATTTTCTCAGAGCATCTTCCCCTCAGCAAACTGCAGCAGGGCATTAAGTCTGGCCTTTACCTTCAAGGAACCTTCAGAGCCAGCAGAGATAATTACCTCGAAGCTACAGTGTGGGTTCATGGAGATGGGGACGAGAGAGAGGTTTGTTTGACGCACAATTGCATGTGAAACCCGTTATTGCAGAAAAGGTGTATCTTTTTTGTTTGTTAAGAGAGTTCCTTCCCTGAATTTCTGCACATTTAAATAAAGGCAGGCAGATGGAGTGGTGGGAGTGGCAGAAGTGTGCATGTTACTCTTCTTTTTTCATAACATCTAGTGATTTTAGTACATTTTGCTGTAATTTTAAAAACATTTACCAGAGACTGATTCACATTTATGCCACTGGGGCATATTTCAGAGTAAGCATCCTTAGGCTTGTGTTGTAAAGCTGCATCCATAGGGCATATTTCTTGGTTAGGACATCAGGTTAGGATTTGCTTGTTTTCCGTCTCCACCACTCTATCATGTACCATTCTGACCCTCAAGAGTGATTGTGGGTGGCAGCACTACAAGGGCCTGTAGTGGAAAGGACAAGAAATCCATGTGTGGTTTTTCTACCTTGGAAGGCTAGATAACAGTATTGTGGCAGGCAACCTGTAATTTTACCCTATTAGCAACAGGTCAGTGCAAATTTCCAGACTTGTTTTGGGAGTCATCCAATCTCTCTGCTTAGAGATATCACTTCAGTGACATATGGTTAACTTCGTTTATAACAAGGATTTTTTCTACTGTTTTATATATATAATTCAAAATCGGGTGTTTGTTGGTCATCCCTTTATGACTGCCTTCCTGTTGACCGATTCTCATGAAAAATACTTAATTTGAAAGCTCTTGACATGCAGATTCCACGGATAACAATAGTTTTCACTATAATTCAAAGACTAAAGTTTATTCTGTCCATAAAGCTTTTTTTAAAAAAAATTAGGCTGTCTTCTTTAACAATGTACTATAAAGTTTTATTTTTAATATCAAAAAGTATAATTAAACATAATTAATTGCAAATTGGAGCAAAATGAGAGCACAAATGTATACCTTTAGAAATACAAAATACAATGATATCCCAGTAACATGTGGCCTGTAAACAAATCATGAAGAGATTAAGAGACACCTACAGTTAAAAGTAACCCGGTCAATGTTTTGTTTAACAGTCTCTAGCTGTTAAATTTAACACACTAACATCTAAAAGTCTCTGTACACCTTTAGTTAAATTAAAGCTTTTATTAGAGTTGAGGGAACCAACTGGTTTTTTATTTAATTTCATACTGTAGCTTTATTAACATTTAAACCTGATGGTTGACTTCATGCTAACAGGTAATAATACAAGGACTAAGAAACCTAAACCGTGCAGTGCATGAAGATGTCGTAGCAGTGGAACTTCTGTCGAAAGATGCCTGGGCTGCACCATCCTCCGTGGTCCTGCTTGATGATGAGGGTCAGAATGAAGATGACGATGTGGAAAAAGAAGAGGAGAGAGAAAACAGTGTATGACATGAACATGCCAGGTTTCTCTCTTATTCTGCACTTACCTTCTCATTCTTGCAATTAAGTCTGCTTATTTATCAGTGTGTGCATCTTAATTCTGTTTGATGGTTGGTGATGGTGTGCATATCTTGTCATTCCATGCAAGCTCAGGAAAAAAAGCCCACAAATTTGTGCAAAACTCAGCTTCTTGAGAATTTCAGCTTTTTTAAAACCACCGTTTTAGCCCTTATGGCAATAAAGATGGGCTTGACACTGTAGACAATGCTGATTGAAGATGGGATCCCAATAGAATTGCCAGGTTCAGGGATGAGGCATATGTGTGCTGCATAGATCCCTTGGCCCCTCTCTAGGACTGACAGATGCAGAATTAATGAGGTAAACCAAGAAGGCCTATTGACATGGTCTTCACTTCCACATTCTTAAAACTGCAGAGTACTGTTTTTTCTTCACACAGAATTTGGTTTCGTTTGGTGCTGATTATTTTCTTCTCCTGATAGTCTTGGGAAGGCGTAATGAACTCCTCAAGCTACCAAAGCCTTGGCGACTAGAAATCTCACTCAGTCTTCTTTTCAGGCAACAATTCAACCAGGCAACAATTCACATGTTTTTGAGCTACCTCTGGAGCTATAAAGGCTAAAAACTAGAGATGTGCAAGCCCAGGAAAAAAAACCTAGAAAAAATTGGTGGTGAGGTGTCCGTCCAACCCCAACTACTGTTTTTGCTTCTTCTTTTTTTAAAAAATTTGAACAGCTTTGGATTATGAAATACTTTTATTTTAGAATGATGAATGAAATATTTAAGACAAGTTGTTTAGATATTGTTATCCAGCCTTTACTCCCCCCTCTGTAAGATTCCCATTCAGAGTTATTTTTTCTACTCCTTATTAAAATTATTGATCAAATGTATGTTTTACTGATAGACATTTAGAGATACTCCAAGTCATGTTC
Organism: Elgaria multicarinata webbii; assembly: GCF_023053635.1. Lineage (NCBI taxonomy): Eukaryota > Metazoa > Chordata > Lepidosauria > Squamata > Anguidae > Elgaria > Elgaria multicarinata. The sequence goes on along the minus strand of NC_086175.1, from coordinate 20,170,053 downwards.
TATTTCCCATATCATTACAGGGGGAAAAAGTGCATTCTTGACAGTTTGGGTTTTGTTCTATTGAGCCCTGAGTTTATGGTAGTGTTCTAGTTATATGCTGGAGCAGTCAATTAATGTAGTTCTACATTAAAGAAAGTAACACTGTAGGTTATTCCGCTGCTGCCACCAGATACGAAAGAACAGCATGTGGTCTGTCTCACTTTTTTTTTTAACTTTGAAGCTTGGGTCTATAGAACTCAGCGCCACAGTATTTAATAAAGTTCTCCATTCAACCTCTCCGCTAGGGAATGTTGCCTCAGCTATAAAACCTTTTAACGGCTGCCGCTAGAATAAACTGTCTCTACCTAAAAGGAACACAGGGTTCTTATGGCACAAGCATAGGATTGAAATCCCCGCAAGAGACAACCTTTCAAAATGAACAAAAACAAGAAGTTCTTTAACGCAAATTATTTGCAAAAGTGAATTAATGTGACTCTCCAAATAATAGGTTGATATTGCTTAGAAGTTCTTGAATTAAATATGGTTGCTTACCTAGCTAAATAAAATCTTAATAGCTTTTACTTCAGACCCGATTTTCCTAAATTCCATCTCAAAAATAAGAACAGGTTTACGAATTTCTTTAAACTTCCCTACATACAGGAACAGATGGTGTATACCAGTGTTCCTCTGCCTCCAGTTCTTCCTACTTCTGGCATCTAGGATGATCCAGATGTTTCAGGGACTACTTGCTTGAAGTTCCTTCTGGTCAGACATAAAATAGGAACCTAAAATGTGCTGTGTAGAACCTTGCTTTGCTCATAAAATTATGTTTGATATTTTAAATTTAGAAGTAGTTTATTCAGGCAATAGTTACACATTTAAATCAGTTTACTTTTAAATATTTTCAATTTTAATGATAATTTTATGAGCAAATGAAGTAATTCATAAAAAAAGTTATGCTCCTAAAGCAGTCTTTCCCAAGCTGATGCCCTCCAGATATTTTGGACTACAACACCCAGCATTCCTGACTATTAGCCATGCAGCATGCATGGGGCTGATGAGAGCTGAAATATCTGGAGGGCAACAGGTTGAGGAGAGCTGTCCTAAAGTGACTTCAGATCCGTAAAGAGTACTAAAAAAATAAGTATGGTTACTTTTTAGTTTTTCCACAACATTTCTATGGTTTACGGTTTTAAAATTTCTGGAAATTTTACATCTCTACTAAAAACATGCTTTGATTTTCTTTTCTTTTTCTACTGGAAATTTTCAAGATACTTAATTTGCGACCAACACCAAATCCTGTGCTTGCATAGAATTCAGCATGCACAGCCAACCTTGCTCTGGATTGAGTCATAATAGTGTTTTTCTCTGCTTTAAGGGCAGCTTATGCAAAAGACTGGTTCAAATGATGTCATAATATAACATGTGATCTGGAACATGACTGTTCTACCACTAAAGCATGACAAAGTTGAGTTACCTGATCATCAAAGCAGGAGTTTAAATGCAATTATGTATATATGTCTTTTTAAACCTAGCTGAAAACCTCTGTGAGCAAGAGTATGCTGCGACCAACTGGCAGAGTCGTGGGCATTATAAAAAGAAATTGGAGACCTTTTTGTGGCATGCTTTCTAAATCACAAATAAAAGAGGTAAGAGCAATTGCGGCTGAATATTTTCTTCATCCGCTGCTTTCTGAATTTTAATAAAAGCTGTTGTTCCTGCTGTCTACCAGGCGAGGCGGCATTTGTTTACACCAGCTGACCGCAGAATCCCTCGAATTCGAATAGAAACAAGACAGGCTTCAACACTTGAAGGACAAAGAATTATTGTTGCTATTGATGGTTGGCCTAGAACTTCAAGATATCCTAATGTAAGTCTAAATTGAAACTCCTTAGAAGGGAGCCTCCAATCTTGGAGGCTTCTGAGTATCCAACGCCCTGCCGAGTTGTTGCCAGTAGGGCTGGAGGAGGGATGGAGATGACATGAGCCTCTCTGTCCTCCTAATAACAGTGGCTCAGATCAGACAACACATTTCTCAATAGTCGTTTTAGAAGTCCACAGTGGAGTTGTTACACCACCATTGAGAAATGTGTTGTCTGGCAGTGGAGGGGTTTCTTTGGAAAACACTCCACGCAGAACATCCACTCTATGCAGAACAGAGTTTCTGCACAACTGTTGTGTCGTGTGGCGGGTTCTGTGGAGGTTTCTGTTGCGTTGAGTTGACTTTTCCCACTGGCTACAGAGTTTTCTGGCAAGAGTGGCGAACGGAGCGAGTGCCGCTCTAGGAGAGCCGCCAGGATTATTATTTTTTTGAAGCAGTGGCTGATGGGATACCATTGGGAGGATCAGGGGAGGAGAGAGGGCAGCAGAACTGTCAATCAAACATCACGATGGATTTTACTCAACTCCACAGTAGCCCACAGTCACACAACAGTGGAGTTAGAGCATGTTGTGTGGGGAGTACCCCCTAGAAACTCAATTGTTGAGTGGAGTTTTCACACCGTGTTGACTAATGTCTGAACTGAGCCCATGTTTTATCTTTAGAAAGGCCTTTGAGCCTGTCTAGCGAAGGCATGCTGCTGGGAATAAGCTGAGGCTGGAGAGGCCATAGGAGTTCTTGTATCCCAGCTTTTTCCCTGCATCTGAGGCTATGTTTGTGACCTTGCGAAGCAGCCAGCATGGTTCTTTTCACAGTGGAGGCAGTGAGGGAAAGGGATTGGAACTTTGTCTACAGCGTCGGAGGGGGATTTTAAACAATCGTATGTTCCCTGGAATGCTCTTCCAGGGACCATAGGATTGCTCTATATTGTACTTGATTGCCTCTGAAGATTAACAAATCAACTCAGTGATTAAACTTTTAGAAGAGAAAACAGAGTTAACATAAACTATTTTAGTTACATGTACTAGCAGGCAAAATATGCCGTTTCTCATAGCTTGTCGTCCTGTTTCCAAAATTTGTTTCTATTGTGCCCCATTCTGCTATGGAACCTGAGCTGCTCCTATACCTATTCACAACCACAAATTTTCTTGTTGTACTCAAGTTAAAACTTAAGAAACAGCCCAATCCAATGTGTGTTTACTTAGAAGAAATTCTCACTTTGTTTCATAACATTAATTAGGATGTATATTGGTTTAGGGCCATTTTGTAAAGAATTTAGGAGCAGCTGGAGATAAGGAGACTGAAACTGAAGTCCTGTTGCTTGAACATGATGTCCCTCACCAGCCTTTCTCCCAGGCTGTTCTTAGCTTCCTGCCACAGATGCCCTGGAGCATTTCTGATCAGGTACAGTAACAGCACCAATTACAAGCAAACCCGCTAATTACCTCCCATAGCTTTGCAGTAACATTTACATTACATTGGGAACAGATATTAATAGTGGATGTTGAATAGGAAAAATGATTCATTGTCCATAAAGTTGAGGAACTGCAATCTCTTTCCTTATCTCTGCTTCCTTGCAAACACTGTTTCTTCTTCGTGCAGTTCTGATATACCTTAACTCTCAAGCTTTCAATTTGAATAGACTGGAGTGAGCCAGAAACGTAATGTCGATTTCTCTATGATAATCAGAGCGATATCAGTGGTGTTGTTTTTCAGTCTATTTCTTCTATGAAATTAGCATGAACTAGGTGTCTGCTTACCCACCCACCCATCCCGATATGGCCATCAGCAGTCTGATAATCCTAACTGAATTTCTGTAGTAGCTTTTACAACATATTTTGTGGGGGAACTATTTCAGGATATGAAATTTAGAGAGGACTTGAGACATTTGTGTGTATGCAGCGTGGATCCTCCTGGCTGTACCGATATCGATGATGCATTGCACTGTAGAGACCTAGAAAATGGAAATTTGGAGGTAAGTTCCATCAGAAGTCAATGAGAGGCTCAAATGCATTTTTAGTTATTGACTGAAATATTTTGCTAAGTCTTGGGCATCCTATTTTCTGCATGCAAAAGAGGAAGAGTGAAAGAACCAAGGGTGGTAGGTAAACACCTATCAACCATATTGCAAGCAATTAGCCAACAATTTCTTCTCATGTGGATATATTTGTTAGGGCCTTGATTGTTGACGACTATATGCCTGAATTTTGTTCTGTAGACCAAAATTTTGTTCATGTCAGCTGCAGTTCTGTAGCCAGTTATACACACAGTACATTTGAAGGCAAGCTTGCGTAAGTTAGTACAAACCTTTTTGTATTTTCAGTTCAAAACCAATTTTTTTTGCATGTGCAGTGTTTCAGTACATGTTTTTCTATGTCCAGACCTAAACTTGAGCTGCAATCCTATACAGACTTACCTAGGAGGAAGTTCTATTGAAAGATTTGCTTCTGAGTAGACATGCATAGGATTGCACTGTTACGTTGACTTTGTCTGAAACATGTGCTGCTGCACAGTTGCAGATCTAGCAAATTTGTCAGCCTATCTCAAAACAGTGTTCTAATGGCATTAAGATATGTGGAAAGTTGGAAGTAAAATATAATGTGCATGAAAGAGAGCATAATAGGTCCCTTGAAGTAGGGAGAGATTTTATAAAATGTCTACTTTTGAACATTCTGAATAACCTATTTTATTTCCTAGGTTGGTGTACATATTGCAGATGTCAGCCATTTCATTCGACCAGGAAATGCTCTGGACCAAGAGTCTGCAAAAAGGGGCACAACTGTGTATCTTTGTGAAAAAGTAATTTTTCCTATTGATAGTTCTTCTTGTCTTGGTTATAGCTTGGTTTCTCCCACACATGAAATGCATTCCAACTTTGAACTAGATAGAACTAAAGCTATAGATATTTGGGGCATACTTGTGTGATGAAAGCGATGAAGTTCCCCAGAAACACCAGCTTCCCACTCAGGTCCTGCTTGTGCGTTTCCTGTGGGCAACTGGCTGGCCACTGTGCGAAGAAAATGCTGGACTAGATAGACCCTTGGTGTGATCCAGCATGGCTCTTATGTTCTTATGAGTGTCTTGCTTTCTTCTTAGAATTTCACTGGAAATGTTGAAGGCCCGAGGTTCACTCCATGTAGGATTGGGAAGGACCCTTATCTGAAACTAGGGGAGCCATTTGTGGGCAGGTTCTAGTTATGGGAAAGTCCCATGAGATTAGACTTCAGGTGTCATTTAAGTTGAAACCCAGAAACATCCATGCCCAAAGGTAGGATTAAGACTTGTAATAGGAGAAAGGTAGTCTTAGGTGAAAAACATAGTCTTTAAGAAATTGAGTATAGTTCCATAAATGCATGGTATGAGAGTATATATGGAAAATACAATTGAGGTCAACTTGTGTGCTTCTTGCAGAGGATCGATATGGTTCCAGAGCTGCTTAGTTCCAACTTATGTTCATTGAGATCCAACGTTGACAGGTAATTGTGGGGAGACAGATTCTTAGATATTCCAAACATTAGCTAAGATTCGAACTTCTCTTCTGTGAATGGAGAGCAGTTCTGTTCATGCAGTGGGGCTTTTCCCACCTCCCCCTTCCCTCTAAAGCAACCTGGACTCACCAAATACCTGCTTTTGAGGGTTGGGCATCCGCTGAAATAGGATGGCAAGTGGTGCGAGGGACAGTAGCAGGAAGGAAGGATTGATGAAAATTGCGGCTAGCATCAGTAGAAGCGTCTTGGATCTGACTTCAACGAAACTTGAGTAACTTTCTTCTCCTTTTCTAGGCTTGCATTCTCATGTATATGGGAAATGAATCACAATGCTGAAATCTTGAGAACTAGGTTTACGAAAAGTGTCATTAATTCCAAGGTAAGATTCAAATTTGGTTTTAGAAAACCATTGTTGAGTAACAGATTTTGAACTCTTGTTAATCCTGAAAAAGGACTTCATTAACCAATACCAAATATAGTACCAATAGTAACGCCAGTTATTTATCTCCTCATGGATTTTGCTGTAAATCAGTGAAGGTTGGTCATATAAACCTTCAGCAGATTTTGGGAACGGTGCATCTACTGTGGTATAGTGGCTAAGGTGTTGGAGTAGGAGTCGGGAAATCCGAGTTCTAGTCCCCACTCGGCGACTTTGGGCCAGTCACAGACTTTTAGCCCAACCTTCCTCACAGGGTTGTTGTGAGGATAAAATGGAGAGGAAGAGGATTATGTTCGCCGCCCTGGATTCCTTGGAGGAAAAAAGGCAGGATATAAATGTAATAAATAAATAATAGCAGAAATGAATTTTTGAATTCTGACATACTCGAATTGGTTGTATTCAAGATTTCTCATCCTACATTTATTGCTTCTCTTTTATTTCATGTTTTTTCTTTGAAGGCTTCTCTTACATATGCTGAGGCACAGATGAAAATAGATTCTGCCAGCATGCACGATGACATTACTGCTAGTCTACGTGGATTAAACAAATTAGCAAAAATTCTTAAGAAGCATCGGATAGATAATGGGTAAATAGTTCATACTGCATGTCATGCGCTGCAGGATCTTTCACTCTTGTAGGTTTGCTACAATTCAGTATGGCCATCTACTATTTGCCAGTATGGATCTCTTTGTTGCCAGCTATAAGTAATGATAATGACAAATCTACTTTAGCACAATAGTTTGTATTCTGAAGTTTCTCAAGCCTGTCAGGGAGTTCTCAGTGACGAGATCAATGATAAAATATAAACTTCTCAGAAAGATGGCTTGCCCCCGTTACCAGCATTGCCAATCATTCCCTGTAATGTCCAACAGAAGGAGAATGAGTGTCTGGTGTGTTTCTAGTCACACACTTGGTTCAGGCATGACAAGATGACAACCAACAGGCCAGTCACCTTGTAGGAAGTGTCTATCCTGCAGAACATGACCCACCCAGATTGTCTTGCAGTGCTCTGGTTTTCATAGTGGGTGCTCAGGGGGTCCTTAGCAAATAGGTTTATATGAAAAAGGTTCTTTGAAGGTAAATGATTTAGAAAAAATAACTATACAGGCTTAATATATATATATATATATATATATATATATATATATATATATATATATATATATATATTTGTGTGAGGGCTGTGGTAGAAATTGAAGTGTCTTTGATGTTAATTTTAAAGCTCTGTACATCAAAAATAGGTTCTGTAAAATGTTTACTTCATTCAAATACGTTACCTCCTAGGGCTTTAACGCTTTCTTCACCTGAAGTTCGTTTCCACATGGATAGCGAAACCCATGATCCTATTGATTTACAGACAAAGGAACTCAAGTACGTTTTATCTTCTGTCATGGTCAAATTATTTGGTCACAAGGGTCCTTTTTATAGTGCACCATTGGATCTCTACATTTCCTGATGGAAGTTTGCGGTGCAGTGTTTCACACACTTTAAAATCTTGGAAGAGTTGCACGTATCTTTGTTCTGGGTGGATGCCATCAATGTAATCTTCAGAACATAGATGTGAACATGTATCAAAAGAAATCATGAGAACTGAGAAAACGGGCATGGAGTTAATAATACATTATTATGTATATCACTGTTAACTTATAGAGCACAGTCCGTATATATGGCACTTGACAAATAAGCAAAACAAAAATGCAGGTGCCTTTACCTAAATTGCATCAGCTGTATTCTAACATTTGCAAATGTGCACACCTTACGTTGGCAAAACGCGTCCAATGAAATGGTGGCATATCTCTTGTCAGCCAATTCACTAAAGTGTTTCCCATCTGTAATTTCAAGATAAATAGTTCTCTCCATGGAAAGGAATGAGTGAGGTGTGCTGTTACTGGGAATGTCCTGAAACTGGCACTGGTTGCTGTGGGGTACAGTCCCCCTTTATTAAACTTCGTGGGAGGGTCTGTACATGTGCTCACTATCAACAAACAATTTGGGGATGAAAGTCGATTAGACTGCTTGCTCTTGCATAACTCATGTGCTTGGCATATAACTATTCAAAGCTAGAGCAATGCAAAGGTCACTATACCCAATAGTTTCACTACTACTTGTATTTTAAATGGCTTACTGTCCGAAGGAGCCACCTTTGTTTTGTTTTCGATGTCTGCTGAAGACATTTTTACTTAAACAATCTTTCTCTGATTTACCAGCCATGGTTTTATTGGCATAATTTGATTTTAACTCTGGTATTGTTTTTAGTTGTGTATATTTATTGTTTTATATTGTTTATATGATTTTATCTGTATGCCGCCCTGAGATCCTTGTGATATAGGGCGGGATACAAACGTTTTAATAAATAATAAATATTTTGATTCTATTTTCTTCCTTTTTATTGTTCACCGCTCGGAAATTTTATTAGTTGTAGGGTAGTGTATAAATCTTGTAAGTAAATAAATAATAAACGAATAAATAGTACATTTCCCAGACTGACCCATACGTTGCTCTAACATTGCTAACAAGACTGACAAATTGGAGTGGGCCCCCAAACCAGCCAGAAAAACTCCATAGGGCATCTCTCTGAGGATGTAATGTGGCGGAAATGTGCAGCTTCACCACCGTCTTTGCCACAGAGTAGGCGAGGTTATAAGCTGTGTAAATAAATAAATGGTGGGAAATTGAATATTTCCATAAACCTATTTCCCGGTCTCTATGGCGTGTCCAGACCTTGTGAAGTTTGCTGGAGCCAGCTGGAAAACAGACTTTGAACAGAAAAAGCAATATTCTGAACAATGAGTTGGTGACCTGGGCTGTCCTCTAGAATGTGCGCACGCACACAAAGGAGCCAGCCGGGAGTGGCAACAGGAGGGATTGGGGGTTATTGAGGTCACAGGACCTGTGGGAGCCAGTGCTGCTAATAGGATTTGCTAGTCCCGGGGCTAGTTGCAGAGTGCATAAAAGCGCTGACACTAGATCTCCAAGACAAAAGCCGTGTCTAACGGGCACTTGTGTCTCATGTACAATTAATATGAATGTTCCTGCTAAAGGTCGCTTGTGTTGAGTTCCTCATGTTTGCACAGAACGTACCAGATCTTTTCCCATGGCCTCTCATAAGTCTAATATTTTTCGTTGACAGGGAAACCAACTCCATGGTTGAAGAGTTCATGTTACTGGCTAATATCTCTGTGGCACAAAAGATCTACGATGAATTCTCGGAACATGCCTTGCTGAGAAAGCATCCTGCTCCACCGCCATCCAATTATGACATCCTTGTGAAGGCAGCCACGTCTAAGGCAAGTACTCACGGCTTGGTCCCAAAACAGATAAAAGGCCATGCTCTGATTGGAATTGTACATTTCCTTTAAAATATTGACTGGCATCCAGAGTACCGTATTTCACACGTGCTTTTCAGGCCCTATCCTCACTCGCCAAAGCCTTTCATCTGTCCCTCCCCGTCATCCACACCCAGTGCCACTTATGAATGCCAGGGGATCCTGTGGAGCAGCATTTGGTGGTAGTGCAAGCGGTTGCCTCCCTATGTTAACAACAAAGTATTTTACATCTGCACACAAGCCTCTTTGAATCCTGGCTCTCATTTTCTGATCGTTGAATAGGCTCATGATTACTTGATTTGTGGACAACAAAATGATGATGTATATCTTGGCCTTCTAATGTTCTTCACCTTGGTTTTGAACCCATGTTGAGAGCTGCAGTCCTGACTCTTAAGACTGTGAGGAGTTCATTAGATGCTGTTAAAGACAAGAAGCATACTGTATTTTGAGGTTTATTTGCCACCTTTTAAATGCTACCCTTACTCCAAGGAACTCAAGGCATCATAATTCAGATTCCTGGATTGCATCCACAGTGAGTTTAGTAATAACCTCTCATCTTGATTACTTCAATACAATATACAGGAAATTTCAGCTAGTCCAATTTCGGGCAGCAAGATTGTGATCATAGATTGTAAGCCTATGCGGCAGGGTCTTGCTATTTACTGTGTTATCTGTACAGCACCATGTACATTGATGGTGCTATATAAATAAATAATAATAATTATAATAATCCCAGTAGTTTCCGGTTTGCATTGGCTGCCCGTCCATTTCCAAGCCTGATTCAAAGTGCTGGTATTAACATCCAGAGCCCTAAATGGCTTGGGGCCAGGTTATCTGAAGGATTGTCTCCTGCCATATATACTTCCTGGATCCTATGATGGTCTTCAGCAGTCCTTCCCCGGGAGTCCACACCAAATGAAGTGAGGCAGGTGGCTACTAAGAAGAGGTCCTTTTGCGTTGTGGCACTCCAGTTGTGAAGTGAGCATCCCAGAGAGGTTCATCTGGTGCCTACACTATGGTCTTTTTGGCCCCAGTAAAGATCTTCTTATTTTCTCAGGCATTTTATTCTTTGTTCCTGTATTTTAAATCTTTATGCTGCCAAGGTTTTATTTTTTATTTTATACTGTAGTTTTAAACTTTTATGGTGTATTTTATCGTATTTTATGGTTTTAATTGTGAACAGCACAGAGAGCTTTGGCTATAGAAATGTAATAAATAAAATACATATTTAAACTATGGCAAACTGTTTTGAAATAATTCAAAGCATGGTTTTGTCTCTCTTCTACAGGGTTTGGAAATCAAAACTGATTCAGCGAAAGCTCTGGCTGATTCCCTAGATAGTGCAGAATCTCCTTCTTTTCCATATCTGAATACTCTGTTACGCATCTTGGCTACTCGCTGCATGATGCAAGCTGTTTACTTCTGCTCTGGAATGGACACTGATTTTCATCACTACGGTTTAGCGTCACCTATTTATACACATTTTACTTCACCAATCAGGAGGTACTGTTCATGAAATGTTCAAATGAGAAAGAAAATGATTGGGTTTGGACGACACGCTAACCAGAGGTGGGTTAAATAGTCAATGGTGGGTTATTGTGCCATGTGTCGGGGCTTTTTCACACTATGGTTGGTTATTCGTCTAAAATAACCAGCGCTGTGCAGAGTTGATTATTTGAAAAAACTTTGGTTGTCATGTTGTGTCCTGGGCACCGTTGACTGTTTCATTGCACGCTGTTGGTTATTTTTGGTGACTACAGAGTCTCCTGCAAGAGTGACCGAAACAGCAGCTGCCACTCTAGTCCAGCCGGCAGAACTCACAATGGCTGATGGGATACCAGGGGGAAGAGGGGCGGATGGGTCAATCAAACACACCATTGATTATTGGTCAACTCGACGCTAGTTGATTATAATCCTGTTGTGTGGGGAGGACCCCCTCGATAATCGTGGAGTTGACTATTAACCCGCCATTGACTATTGTGTTGTCCGAACACAACCAATGTGTATATTTCAGCCCTAATGTAGCACCTTACACATTCCACCAAATTGTTTTATTGGTCTCAAATTTTGAAGTTTTGCTGAATTATGCAAATATGGTCAATTTTGCTTTTATGCTTTATTCTGGTTATTTGGGCCTCCCTTGCAGAATGATTTACCCATTTCAGCATGTTCAGGAATAATAGAAAAGGATTGGAATGGGGTTTTGGGGGAGGGAATCTTGAGTCCCCTTTGAGCCCTCTAAAGAGCTAAGGAATGTTGGTGGCTGTCAAGCCACTGAATATTGTAGGTATCAGGTGAGAAGAAAGAAAAAAGGAAGCAGAGGGAGAGGTTGGCCTGCCCGACCCCCTAATGGTTTATAGTAGGTGTCCTGGAGATCAAGATTAGTGGGGATGGGGATGGGGGGCATATGCACAAGGAAAGAGTTAAGTACAAACTCATTTTTTAATAAAGAAACATACCACACTAGGCTGAAGACTTGAAAAACGCTATCCAAGAATCTGGACAGCTGTTCAGTAAATCATTGGACTCCATATCATAAAATGTACTGGGCTAGAAGAAGGTTTTTCATCGCTGGTACTGTATTATATCGCGTGCGCCTCTTGCGTTTGCGTGTATGTTTATGTGTGCCACACACACAGTTCTACAGACCACAGGCAGAGGCATATAGGAGAAGACTCATGGGGTTGTCTCATTCACATCTGGGCCCTAGCCACATGGGGTTAGGTCACAGGGGGAAAAATAGTCCCTACGTGACAGTTCCAAAGGCACTTACATGAAGACACAAAGAAGGGCTACTAAATTATCTTGAATCTGCATCTTAGGAAAACTTAACGAAACAATGGTAAGCTTGTTACTTCCATAAAGAACATGTGCTACTGAAGCTAAATGGCCTGTTCCATCAGAAACTGCAGCAGAAAAGCAAGTTCTTCAGATCTGGAAATGCAGTGGTATTTTTCTATAGATCTGTGGATTCTGACATTTCACCCAGCATAGCAAGCCTGTGTTCCTCGGAATGAAAGTACCATGCAGTTCAAAACTGTCCATCCCTTGATATGGAAAGGTTTTGGGAGGGAGAATCCCCCATTCCAATATACAGCAGTCCTGAAGAGGGGATTAGGGTGGTGGAGATGTGTTCCACAAGGTTTAACCTCCCTGCTATTCAGGAAAGTAACAGGAAGGACACAATTTCTCACGGCCCAACGTGTCTTCCAGCAATATAGCAATTAAATATTCAGGTTTGGGGCTGGAGTTCTTAGCACAGCAGAGAAAAATCTCAGGAAGGTGGGAAAGGAAAGGAGCCCTTTCCCTCCTCTCCTAAAACAACACCTCTGTGGGCTCTAAATATGGCGGTGGGGATGTGTACACCTCTATTGTTCATCCACTGCTTGAAGTTAACATTGGCAGACACTGAAAAGATTCTTCAACAAAAATGTAGCTGCTACTATTTAATTAATTACATTCTACGTAACATTTCAGCTGGAAAATCTGAAGATTTAATAGAGAGAGGTTTTGTACTTGAAAGCAATGGCAACGGGCTCTCATTTATCGCTCTGAATGTTGTTTCTTTCATTGCAGGTATGCGGATATTATAGTACATCGACTGCTTGCTGTGGCTATAGGAGCAGACAGTACTTACCCTGACCTTACAGATAAACATAAATTGGCTGATTTGTGTAAGAATCTCAATTATAGGCATAAAATGGCCCAATACGCACAGAGAGCTTCTGTTGCCTTCCACACTCAGGTGAATGATTTGTCTTTTGTAAAATAATAATAATTTAAAAATCTATCAAGCATATGGCTGAGGAATGTTGGGGGTGATGGCTGGTTTTATCATGATGCCATATATAGATTGTAGTGTGCAGTTTTTAAAAATGCTTTTATATTGTCAGTTTCCTTGGGAGCTCCTCGAGCCAAGTGGTAAAGCTATAAATGAAGTTAGTAACATGCTGCTCTTAAAGTCAGTGTAAATCCTCTTTTTTCTTTGGGAAGGTTCCAAAACTAATATGATGTTCCCAGTGACCCCCCAAAGCATGCATGAACAGGTCCACACCTATTTAGCTTCAACGGACCTTCAGTCAGGTGCTCCCAGACCAGTCACTTGGCATATCTTCTTCACTTTCTTGTTTTAAATACATTCTTAATAAATATGTTATGATTGCATTATGCTCATACAGGAAACTCAGGGTTTAGTCTCTACTGTTGTTCTGATTAACCACATGTACTTATTGAATCTTTGGAATGTTGAGGAAACAGTTCTGGGTGTTGGTATATTTTAAAGAATTAAGGACATGGCCCAGCCCAAGTTAATCACTTTTCTCTTGATTCTAATAAGAGAAAGAGTTTTAAGCCTGTGTTTAACTTTGCCATTGATATCATTCGAACTGAAATGGTCTTAACTTTGGGTAGACGGTACTGTAGGTTTTACATAGTGTCAGCACTATTCTTTCGTTAGCCAGAGGAAAAAGGAGGTCTCCCTCCTCCCAGGAAGAAGACTGCCATTTTGGGATGTTTTTCTGTTTTAACATAAAATTCTAAGTATTTGTATAAGCTACTCATAGCCTTTGGAACTGTGGGATTTTTAAAAAAGTTAAATAAGAGGAAGTGGGTTTTGCCTGTACTGTAGGGAAGTGTATCTTAGTAATGTTCACGGTGATGGTGTTGAGTGAGGAAGCCTTTTTTTCCCCTTTTGAACTAACACTGATAATTTCTTATAGCTTAAACATTTTTAACATGACTTTATCCCCTGCCCCCAGTTATTTTTCAAAAACAAGGGCGTCGTGAACGAAGATGCATATATTCTGTTTGTAAGGAAGAATGCAATTGTGGTTCTGATTCCCAAATATGGCTTAGAGGGCACTGTCTTCTTTGAAGAGAAGAATAAACCGAAACCAGCACTTCTGTTCAATGATGAGGTAAACATCTTCGCTTTTGGATGGGATCTCTTTTAGTTTGGAAATCACACTCATTCTAGTTCTATCTGTACGAAATGTGTCTTGCACGGTTCAGTTTTAGGATTTTTCTATCGCATGAAAACCCTTGCATATTTTTGTGCATATTTTCCCAAATGTATGCATTAATCATGCACATCTTTGAAATGTTTGCATTCTTCCCCCATTGATTAAAGCATATTTGTGTGCATTTTTCAAAAGCACCCTTTTGTCTTGTGTATTTTTCTAATGTATGTGTGCTGTCGGGTTTTTTGGTTCACAAAGCACATTGCAAACTCAAAAATGTAGACTTCAGCCATAGATTGAGTCCAAGTCAGTGTTCGATCTGGAAAGTGTGAACTGGGTAAATCCTGATAAAAAATAATAATGAACTGAAACGAATTTCTCATACATCCCTAATTATGTGAGAGCAAAATCGAAAGGCATGCTTTGGGAAAAACTCCCCATCACCAAGCTGCGTTTCAGACTCGCTAAATTTAAAACACTTTTGTAAGGAGCATGAGATTGCGTCAAGGGGAACTGATTTGAGATGGCTGTAGCTTGAAGGAGAAAGCTGCCTGAATGGAGTCCAGCCACACTGTTGGTGGATGTGTAGCTAAAAAGTGTATGTGTCTTTGGATTGCAGTCCAAATTTACGTAAATCAAATGACTTCTACATGACTGGTAATTTCTTTAGGATGTGGTATACTTGGTCTGTTTTTGGAAAGCCAGAGGCCCTGTTCAGAAGACACCTTAAATCATGGCGAATAAGTTTTTTTTTTTTTTTGCTTTATTCAACATGGCTAAAGCCGTGGTTTTAAGGTGTCTTCTGAACAGGGCCAGAATTTGAGATTCTTAAAAGTTTTTACCTCTTTGTGAACTGAATGTATCAAACAAGATAAATTGGGAAACTATACGTTTACTGCCATAAAGTGGAAAAATATGGTGTTCTTTTTGTAGATTCCCTCTCTTACTGTGGAAGGCACAACGTTTTATACATTTGACAAGGTTAAAGTGAACATCATGTTAGATGCTTCCAACGTCCAACACCAGAAAATCCGTATGGCCCTGGTAGAGCCCAAGGTAGGTGGCATATAGCTGAAAGCAATATGGTACCATGAAGAACTCATGGTTTTGTAATGGTCAAGTAATGATTTTCGGGAGGTACTAGCACAAAGTTTGAAATGTATGGAGGTTCCTTCTGGACAAAAAAACTATTATTATTAGTAGTAGTAGTATCCTGCCTTTTGCCCAATACTGGCCCTAGGAATTTTCAGGAGACTAGCAACATTTCCTGAATGTGAGGTGCATACCTAGCTATTTCTCCAGAGTTAGGGAGAGGTTTAAATTTTGTGGAAGAACCTAATGAAAGATATAAGATGAAGCAAGTTTCGCTGTAATGTAATTCTGCTAACACTACTTTTTATTGTAGATTAACGGGTTCTGAAGTATAATTCATTCTTGCTAGCTATTCATTTTCATTCAGAATCATTCTGCCAACTTGTGTGGTTTAAAGTTTTGTACAACCTTAAGTATTTGGCACTCCTGCAATGATCATAATAACCAGGTTCTCACATAATGACAGGTCAAAGCATGGGTTGAATGGTGGGTTGCTGTTGAATCGTGAGCTATGTCCAAACCCTGCACTATGGTTTCACTATGGGTTGTTAACCAAAAACAGACCAGAATTCACACTCCAACGACAAACCATGGGTTTTTCTTGCTGGGTTGTTCATAGCTAATAACTCAGTTAAAGCACAGTGTGGATTTCACATAATGACAGCCCACGATTTAACAAGAACCCATACTCTGGGTTGTGGTATGTGTAAATCAGGCCATTATGTTGGACTGAAAGTTGAGCTGCTTCCTTCTCTAATTTCACTAGGACTTCCTTCTCTGATTCTAGGATAATGTGAGGAGCCCGTGCTGCGGCACCATGCCATGATGGTGTGCCCAAGTTTCTGAACAGTATTGGCATGGGGGGAGCTTTAATATAGGATGCTTTCACATGTCCCTGGAGTTTTTGCATTATCTTAATGTAGGACGGCGCTTCCCTGCAGTAGTTACCATTCCACTTGCATAAAAATTGGGCTTAGATTTCAAGCCAATCGACTCTCTCACTAGCAAAACTCCTCTGCTAGCAGAGAATGGAATATGTGTAAAGGGAGGGCTTGTATATTGGAACAATCCTTGGAAGAAGTCTCTGTATAGAATACATTGCACCCCTGGCAGTAAGGGCCAAGTGAGTCCACCCAACGTCAGGGGCAGAGGACATGTCTTGCTCTCACTGTAGCAGTGCCCCCAAGCACAGAGCTTTGCTTTCTCCAGTATTCAACCCTATGAGCAGAAGTAAAGGGTTGTAAATGTTGACACTATTGGGTTTGGGGCTAAAACATATTTCCATTCCCAAGTGGTTTCATTCATGAAGAATCAAACCAGCTCCTATCTGCATCATAGGTTCTATTCCTTGGTCACTCTCTAGGGTGTGACAGAACGTTGGGAACTGGTTTTGGATGGGGTGGCTGTTCTTTTTAACAAGTACTGACAGCTTTTGTTCATTGACATGTAAATGATTCCACAGTCTTTTTCTTGAAGGGCCTCAAAGAACATCTTAATTTGGAGTTTTGAAATATGTGTTTTTCAGTCTATTGATAAACTAATTCATTTTTTAAAAATGTTATAGCCAAGTTTTTCACGACTTTTTTTTTCTTCTGTGTCAGCTGCTAGGTGGTGGTGAGCCAAGTCAGGATGTGAAACTGAGCAGGAACAATGAGCCAGAGAAAAAGAAGATGAAACTGGGAAAATAGCTTCATTTTAGCAATGAATAAATTGTTCAAATATAAAATGTTTTATAGTTTTGGAGAGAACTTTTAAAGAAATTGTTATGTGATTTGTACCTGTTTAAGCATTCTCTCCTGATATAATGTAATTTTAAAATACTGTTCATGTATTGTATTAAAAGCACCACTTACAACATGAAGCTTCTGCCACTCTGTGTGTCCACTGAAGCAATAAACAGATTTTTTTTTTCCCCTGGTGCAAGTTGGTCTATAATTGATTTCTGGTATTTAGAACATTTGCTGTGTTGTCTAGTATTCAACATGCAAGAGTTTGGAACCACTTCCAATCTGCAAAATGAAGCCCATTTCTGAATTTGTTTTCGCTATATGTGTTTCTCTGTCCCCTGGCAATCTTTCTTCTTCCCCAAGTACAGGAGAAATGACATTGGTGCCACAGTAGATCAGAATAATGAAAGTGATTAAAATGATTCATATAGAAGAAAAGTATAAAAGGGAAAGGCCTTTTGGCTTCTGGTCCTTGCCTGGTGTTTTCCAAACTCAATTAGGTGGTAGTGCACTTCCCTCTGCCCTCTCCATTGCTGTTTTTGTGCTGCCCACCCCCTCTTCCTGCTCAATTGCCAAACTCAACCTTGAAAAGAGAGTGGTGCTCTTGAGTTCTCCGTACATTTCAGTGCTGACAATGTTCCCTTTTCACCTTTGTAGTGAGGATTAGGAGCGTGTAAATGCTTCTCAAGTGTTGTGGGAGGTCTTTGCACAAGGTGTCTATCTTGGGGACACCAGGTATGAATTCTTAGAAGAGGTTAACTTGCATTATTGGTGCTATCATGTGGGTTGGTGTTGAAACAGTGGGTAAGCTACCCTAATAAAGCAGGGATGGGAGAGAGGATAATTTAGTCTGAGCACACAGCAGGGCTTAAGATGCAAAATCTGTGACTAGTTGTATGACTTCAGCCTGCAGGTGGGTGGCTCAACTGCATCCATCCATAATGTTTAAAGTGTTCAGAAGACACCTTAAACTATGGCTTTAACCACGGTGAATAAGGCCTTGTGCTTTATTCACCATTGTAAAGACGTTGTTTAAGGTGTCTGCTGAACGGGCCGAGTGTATCTAGTTAGTACTCTGCAGAAAAGAGTAAATGAGAAGAACCTAATTTTAAAACAGAATAGAGCCTTAAAGATCAAGCATTTTTGAGCTATAAGTTGTTCAGAATTCTTACATTGGATTACTGTAATGCGTTGCACATGTGGGCTGCTCTGGAGGATGATCACCATATCCTGCCATGTTCTATGCTGAGTCACTGCACAGAAGGACAACATTCAGCCTAGGTGCCTTTATTATATTGATCAATATTAATTAATTCTAACATTTTTAAAAAAAAAATGGTACAGGATCATTGTGCAATAGTTATACATTAATGTATTTAAAAGTGTAGTGCTTTCCTAGTTTCTGTGGTAGTTGTAAACAGAAAGCAGCATTTCACTTAACTCCACATTTTTGTTTGTAATAGTTTTTTTTAAAAAAAGCACAAATTCTTTATTAAAAACAATGCACTGTAGCATAGTGGATAGGCTTCTTTGCATAATCTTCTGACAGGAGATTTCAAAGAAATGCCGTTGTCTACCAATACTATTTATTTTCATGGAAAACAAGCACATTGCTACTAATGGTGCTCTGTAAGTTTCATTGGGCAACTGTTCTATGCTTGTGACACCCAGTTCAGACGGACAGCCCCCCGTGTGTGCTTCAGAAGAACAGAGTTTAGTTGGGGATGGTATTTCTGTAAATGTAAAAATTGGGAGAAATGAATCTGTTTGGAGGCTGTTTATGCGGACACCTGATCTGCCCAATTACGGCAGGCCTTTGTTGTGCAAATTATAGTGGGCAGGTAAACAGCCATCACAAACAAACATCATTCTTGAAAACACCATCTCTACCTGGGAACCGGCAGGACTATATACTCCCCAAATACTAAGTGGCTGCTCATAGATCAGGCCGTAGCTTCTCAGGTGAGAGTAGTTTCCCATGCTATTTGTTTAACAACAACCCTTCTGATTGCCTGTCAGGTCCGTCATATGTTTCTGCAGGCTCTCTGCCCGTTCGTACAGAAGTACAGACATGCCATGCATGGGGATCACTTTGACAAAGGCATTTCTAGGAGGTGGCTGCCGGGTTGACAAACAGGTTCGTTTTCAGCCCAGTATCTAGGAATGGCTTTTCCATGCTGAAAGAGAGAAAGAAATACAACATACACTAAATTAGATAGCTATTACAAACAAAAATGAGTTAGCTTTCTGTAAAGCTTCAGCGGCAGCCTTAACCACCCCCTTTCATTGAGTCCATCAGCTCAGCTCATGGCAACTCATTCCCAAGGGCAATAGCCACTTTTTGCTGCCTGAAGCCTCATGGGGATGGAAGGGCCAGGCCCATTTTAGAGTCTTCGCATGTGAAACAGGACAAGGCCACAGAAATTAGATTAACAGCTTTTTATATTTTTGAATAAAATGAACATGGGGCAGGGAAGCAGAGAGGAATTACACATTTGTATTAATTGTAAAAAAGAAAAGGGAAAAAAAGAATGTAACTGTTAATGAAGTGACTTTACAGCCTTAGGCTGCAATCCTTTACTCACTCCCCAGGAAGTCCCAATGTACCTACTTCCGAGTAGACATTTATGGGATTGCACTGCCTTGTGGCTTCAGAGATTTCAACCAGCCCTGCCCACACTTTCAAGCATGTCCATGCAGCAATGAGGGCTAGAAACTTTTTTTAAAAATGGAAATTCTTGGAAAACAATGCTGCGCCCAATACCAATCTCATGATTTTGGACACAGCCTTGATGACCTTACCTTTGCTTTGAAAACATGAAATTTGTTCTGAGTTTCATAAGCGTGCACATCATTCTCTCTGCAACTGGTCTCAGCTCCAACTGTATCCATAAGGCTGCTAGTGTATGTCTGGGTGTTGTAACCACTATCCACCTAGGAAAAAGACATTGCGGGTCAAGAGAAAGGATACTGGAGGGTTGTTGATGGAGAGGACTACCAGATCCTGACACACGGGAAGAAGTAGGAGAAAAAGCAGCATGTAGACAGGGAGCTCAGCACAAACTTCTCCCTGGCAAATGATTATGGACAAACAGATGACTTGGCAGAGAAGACCAAGGGGAGGAAAGCTTGCTTCCTCCATCTCAGTAACATGAGCTATAGCAAAACTAGAGATGTGAAGGCTTAGAAAAAACCTGGAAAAATTAGGAAAAAACCGTTTTTTCCCAACGCTTTTTGGGTTTCCCCCCCACCAAAATTGGAAAAATGATGAATAAAATGTTTAAGACAAGGTGTTCAGATATTTACTTCTCCAAATGATTTCTAAAAACTGTACAGTATCAGATTATTACAATTTCTGTGCACTGAGGACAAGCAAGTCCAAGGTTGCAAACTGAGACTACAGCTCTCAAATGCAAGAGCAAGATGCATTTCTGCCTCTAGAGGCAGAAATTGAATTTCACCACTGAAATTGAAGCAGAGACTGAAATTGATAGTGATAGCTATAGCTCAGAATATGAGTCTGATTAAATTTCATGCATATTCATTGAACCTTGGTTTCCCCCTTTTTCTCAGTTCTTTTTATGGGAATGGGTGCTTTACGTCTTGACACTGGAGGATAGCGGAAACATAAATAATTTTCTTTGTTACTAATGTTGGTGGTTTCTTCTGTTGTTGTTTTAAACTGTTTTTTGCCTGCTCCTCATAAACTGGCAGAACCAAAGTGGTTCCTTACAGTTCAGTTGTTCCTAAGCATTCAGGTGCTTGTAACTCCATTTGTTACCAAAAAATAAAATAAAAATTAAAGTAAATTAAATTTGTAATAATTGTTTGAATACACTGTACTTTTAATATACCAAATGTAATAATTTTATGCCAGACCAACTTGGACATAATTACATTTTATGTTCCTAAAGTAACAAAGTGACTTTCAATCTGTAAAAAGTGCTAATATTGCATTATTTTAATTTTTCTGAAAATTTTCGTTTTTTCAAAAAAAACCCACGTTTCTTCCCCATTGCTTCAAAATTTCCAGAAATTTTACATCTCTAAGCAAAACCTGATGTTACATGACATGTTCTAGTCCTAGGATAAACATTCTTAGCTGAGACGTCTCCCTCGATCCTTTTGCCCAAGCTCAATGAAACAAAAACAGAGGGTCAATGAATATAGCTGAAGATAGTGAGACATTTTTCTTACCATTTTAACTAATCTGACCCCAGAATGGAGTACTCCAGGGTAGCAGGGCCCACTTCATTGGTTCAGCTGAGCGACCAGCTGCTATTTTGTTCCTCCCCTCCATGAACTATTTCCATTCAAGGTAGTAATTATGATGACCCTGTTCAGAAGACACCTTAAACCACAGCTTTAACCATGGTGAATAAGGCCATGGTCAAAGCCGTGGTTTAAGGTGTCTTCTGAACAGGGACGATATCTACTATGTGACTTTTAAGAACTCGTGCCTACGTTTATTTTCCTCTGCCTTTCTCATCCCTTTCTCCCCCATTTTGAGTCCTACCTTTCAGATTGTAAAGCACACAGGCAGGGACAGTCATGTTTTTTTAAATCTGTACAGCCCATCCATCTTCTCTCTATATATAAAACACTTAGGTATGTTTCCGTAAAGGCTTCAGCTGATACAGGTTGCTCGACTCCTCCGGGCTTTCCAAGGTAATCCTACCCCCCTTTCTGCTTCTTCACTCCCCACTCCCCGAAGGGGGCAGCACCACGGTCCGGAGCATAAGTGAGGCACGGCTGGGGCCCTTGGTGGCCGGTCGCTCGCCTGCTGCGAGCCCAAGCCCCAGCCTAATCTCATGCGAGCTGGGTGGGCGGCCCAAGGCTGATAGGAACCCAGGGGAGAGGGGGACACCTGCTCCCCCTCCCCTGACCTCCCTGCCCCCCAGGCCTGCCAGACCACGCTGTATCAGCGGCCTCCAAGCAGCCCGCGCCCCCGCGATGATATTTAATTAATAAACTTTAAGATATGCTACAACGGTGTATGTTATGCCGGGTACAGCTAGTATCATCTATAAAATATCTAAAACATTCTAACAAATTTTGTCTGTTTGACTGGGGCAAGAAAGGAACTTCAAGCAACCACACAGCTGGTTAAAAAATATAAAAGATCCCACAACCATTTGGAAAACAGCTGGACTCTACCAAGTCTCCAAGGGGAAGTACAAATTACTTTGCAAGGTCAAACCAAGGTCCATGTAGTCCAGCACTTGTATTCCCAACAGCAGCCAAGCAGATGCCTCCAGGACATTCACAAGCAGAGGATGGAAATAATGGCCTCCCCCCCACGGGGGTTTCTATTTAGGTATATCATAGAAAACAGCTGCCAATAGACCTACAGTATTCCCTAGTTGTGGGGCAGCCCTTGCTATACAGTCATGGGGTTGGATACTGATTTCGGCATATGCAACAGGGCTCACAGAATCAGATTTCCCAGCTCCCTCCAGCCCAACAAAAATGCTACGCAGACGGTTAAGGACCCTGCTCAATAGGGTAGACTGTGGTGCAGGGGGCTGAGTGGAAACCCCCCCTTTCAAAAAAAAATAATCAGGGAAAGTCACTTTCTGCGAGCACATGGGACTTTTGGTCTGATCCAGCGAAGTAATTCTTATTTTCCCTTGAGACTTGAGCATTGCCTAGATGTGTTGTAGGGCTGCCATGGGGGAAAAGGGGGCAGGGAAGTCCATTTTCACCAACGCCGCTATACATGCAGAAATCTGGATCGAACCGATGATCTCCAGGTGGCAAATTCAAAAGAGCACCAACAGGACGTAAGGTAAGAAGGGCCCAGAATGCTTTGGGTTTCACCCCACCAGACTTACCTGGAGGCTGCTGCTTTCATAGGGACTGGCACTGCTTTCAGCCAGAGGCGACATGCAAATGCAAGAACTGTCGAGATTCAAGCCAGCCACGGGCGCGCCACCGTTTTCAGCAGCTCCCTTGACCGAGTGCTCATCCAGCATCTCCTCTGGATCCACCATATCCACCGTAAGGTTTTCCTTGAAACTCTCAAGGTTATGGAGCAACGTCAACCCTTGTTGGTTGGTCTGGGAATGGTCTGGTGAAATGGACACCGTGGCAACCACCAAGCGAGTACCAGGCGCAAAGGCATCCCCATTCAATGGGCGCAGGCTGATGGTTGCCTCCGCCGGCAAGGGCCTTTCTGCCGACAAAGCCTTTGCTCCCTCCTGCTGCTCTCCGCTGAAACTTTCAGGCATCGAAGCTAGGTGGACAAGGGGGGCCTGATACAGTGCGGCTCCCCTGCATGCCACCAGTCTCATTGGAGAACGGTTCTTCAACGGAGAACATTCTGCATAGGAACTCCTAGGGCCAGGAGGAGCCGGCCGGCAGGTGCTTGAAACAGAAGGGAGTTCTGGAGAGCGGAAGGTAAATTGCCTTTGGTCTGCATGTGTGAGGGGGGAAAAAAGAGAAAACAAGACACAAACACACCAAGAATAAGTCAAACCACTCCCAAAGAAGTATCAAAACGGTTATTTTCTTAAAGGAGGCTACACAAATATGGGTCATGTAAATATTCTGGGTTGTAAAACAAAAGACAAAAAAAACCCCACCTTAGTGTTGATTTGAGGTGTGCTATGTTAGCAAATATAAAACACAGCCCTAATAGAAGAGGGCCTTTTTAACCCTCATGAAAAAGATGTGAAGGCCCAGGAAAAATATATATTTCTCCACACCCAGGAACGTATTTTTCCCCTCTGAAACATTTCGGAATATGGAATATTCTCTTTTAGAATCAAGAGGCCCGTCTAGAGGAAGAAGTAACAAAAAGAGGATGGAGAGGCGAAAATCACCTCCATTGCTGCTCCTGCCCTCTGAGGCATCCTTCTAACAGCAGCGCAAGCCACAGGATTGTGCCCTAAAGTTACAAAATGACTTTATAAAGGGGACTAAAAAATCCAGTATTGCATATTTTTATATTTCTCCCAAAGTTTCCTGGGAAAAGCCCCTCCCCCTCCCCAATGACTTCAAAATATCCAGAATTTAAATATTATATATATATATATATATATATATATATATATATATATATTAGAACAATCAGCCTTAACTCCCCCCCCCACTGTACAGTAATAGTAGTACAATATGCATTATATACATTCATCAATAAAACAAAATTTCCAGGAATTTCACATCTTGGTACCATGTCCATAGCAGATCTACTCTAGATAAAGTAGTCCTGGTTCTGTTCTGATTCAAAGATTAAGGCTGCAATCCTATGTATGTTTAGATAGAAAAAAAAAGTCCTACAACTCCCAGCGTTTTCCAGCTAGAGTACTGGGAGTTGCAGGACTTTTTTTTGGTCTAAACATGCATAGGATTGCCCCCTAAATGGTGTAATCCAAGGCATACCTGATAGTGGTGTCTTCCTTATCTGAAAACCAACTGGGGAAAAAGTTGGAGAAGCAATATTGGAAGGATTTCCCTCTGGAAATGAAGGACTGGGTAGGCTACCCAGGCTATAGGTCCTTGCACCTCCCTGAATAGGACTGGAGGAAAGTTGGCCCTTTCAACGTACAAGAAAAGTTCCAATTAATGTCAAACAAAAGTTGCACAACTAACATGTTAATGCAAGTGAAACTCAAACAATTCTGCCAAACAGCTCTGCCTATTCTTACAGCTCAGAATGACTCTTATTCCATCATAAGTCTCTTCAATATTAAATACGTTTCCTTGATTTAAATAAAGCCTCTAACTTTAGCTTATGCAAAACTTGAAATGTTTGGAAGGAAGAACTGTAATAATGTAATTTCAGTGTATGAATTAAATATTAAAATAGCCTGACCGAAAAGGCTCAGCATAGGCAAAAAGCAATGTATCACCAATATCTCGTGTTACAGAAAAAGAGTTCTGAGCATTTTTTAAGCGATGGACAGTTTCTGGTTAATGCTGCTCTGTACTAAACATGCAAAAGCATCAGTTAATCATAACTTGCACTCACAAATTACATGCACTCTGTCACCAAAGGAAAGCATACAGCCCCAACACCACTGCTTCCAACTGTGTTGATAAACCATGACTAGATGATATCACAATGACTGTGGGACAAGACACTGCACAAGTCCTGCTGTTACAACATGCGTTGAGCGTACTCATGGGCCTGAGCCAATTCCTCGAGGTAGAAACTACATCCCCCCAGTGGAACATCAGCATTTCAATTCCCCTCACCTCAGAATATGAGCTTTTAAGTATCGGCCACAAAACAACACAAAAGGTCACAAAAATGGAAATTTCAAGTGTTGTTACCTGAGCTAACAGCCAACATACTTTCCCCTAGAAATGGATTGTTCCCCAATGACTCTTACTTGAATACCAGCTGGGCTCAACCCAGGGTTCTCTCAGTGGTGGCCCCCACACCTCTGGAACTCCCTCCCCAGGAAGATACGGATGGTCTCATCACCTCTGGGTTTAAACACACGCACACCTTGGCTCAGTTCAGACAACACGTTAAGTCAACGCACTGTGAAAACTACACTCAACGGTTGACTTTTTAGGAGGCATTCCCCACACAACTTGTTCTAACTCCACTGTTGTGGGACCGTGGGCTACCGTGGAGTTGACTAAACTCCATTGCAACATTTGATTGACAGTTCCTCCGCCCTCTCTCCTCCCCTGATATCTCATCAGCCATCGCTGCAAAAAACAATCTCAGCAGCTCTCCTAGAGCGGTACTTGCTCCATTTGCCGCTCGTGCCAGAGAACTCTGTAACCAGTGGGAAGAGTCAACTCAATGCAACGGAAAACTCCATGGAGCCCACCATATAACACAACAGTTGTGCAGAAACTCCCCTCTGCACAGCGTGGATATCCCATGTGGAGTGTTTTCCAAAAAAACCTCCACCGTTGCATGGAGTTTTCCTGCCAGACAACACATTGTAAGCCTATGCGGCAGGGTCTTGCTATTTACTGTGTAATCTGTACAGCACCATGTACATTGATGGTGCTATATAAATAAATAATAATAATAATAATAATAATTTCTCAACGGTGGTGTAAAAACTCCACTGTGGAGTTCTAAAACGGTCGCTGAGGAATGTATTGTCTGAACTGAACCCTTAAATCACATTTAATCCAGTCTGATGCTTAAAAATCATTAGCTGCTGCATGCATGTGTGTAACCGTATGTTCATGTTTTCAGATTATAAGGTGCTTTGGTGACTGCAATGTGCCCTGAAAGGTAGGTTTAACTTCTTTTAAATAAATAAGTAAATAAAACGTTTTCTAGGCAGACTGCCACGCTAAAAATGAATTCTGCATGCCTCAGCACACCCACGTGTGCCCAGAACAAACACCTTACCGAGCTAGATGTATTTAGGGGACTTCGACAGCGGACCGGAGAAATGTCGATTGAACAGAGGATTCCAAGGGAGGCTGGAACATTGTGTGGGCTTTGAGGAGAAGGGGATAGGTTCTCAGAGGAGAGGCTTCCATTCTCATCTAAAAAAAGCTTTCTTCTCAGCGAGGAAGTACTCAGGCTTTCCTGAGACTGGTCGGCTAATTCATCGGGTTTATAATATTCACCTGAACAACAGTATAATCGGAGGTGTCAGGAAATTTATTTCTGCATACTTGCAAGTCAAGTTATCATCGTTTATGTAGCTAGCATTACATCAGGCTCTGTTGGTGTGAAGGTTTGAGGCCTACACAGGCTTGGGTTTGGTTTAAGCCCAAAAATCTCCTGATGGGGGAGGGGGGCATTCGTGAGTTTTATTTCCCCCCTAAAGAAGTTAAGTTTCATTTCCCCAGTTTTAAGTTACTTGATTATATAGTTTCAGTTCTGGGGGAGGGTATAAAAAGGGGTGGAGTTAGCCCCATGTGGCACAGAGCGGTAAAAGCAGCAGTTTCTGTAGCTGAAACTCTCCCCGCGGCCTGAGTTCGATCCCAGCAAAAGCTGGTTTCAGGCAGCCGGCTCGGGTCGACTCAGCCTTCCATCCTCCCAAGGTTGGTAAAATGAGTACCCAGCGAGCTGGGGGAAAGGTAATAACGGCCAGGGAAGGCGACGGCAAACCACCCCGCTATAAGGCCTGCCAAGAAAACGTCAGCAAAAGCTGGCGTCCCTCCAAGAGTCAGTAATGACTCAGTGCTTGTACGAGAGGTTCCTTTCCTTTACTTAACTGCACAGGGAGATAGGGAAGAACTACAGAGAGAGCTGCAGAGAGAGTCTCTGAGGAAGAACAGCTGGGGGGTTGGGTGGGGGGTGTCCCACTGATGTGTGAGACCGAAGCCCAAATACCAGTATGTTTTATTTATTATTTTATTTATTTAATACATTGATATACTGCTTACCATATTTTAAAAAATCTCTAGCTTAAAGCTCTTACTGCCAAATCACTTATTGTTATTTACATTTATATCCCGCCTTCTTTCCTCCAAGGAACCCATAATCCTCCTCCTCCTCCTCTCCACTTTATCCTCACAACAACCCTGTGAGGTGGGTTGGGCTGAGAGTCTGTGACTGGCCCAAAGTCGCCGAGTGGGGACTAGAACCCGGATCTCCCGGCCCCCAGTCCAACACCTTAGCCACTACACCATACTGGCTCTCATTAGGAGAGGCACTTTAACCTTTTACAATAGAGGAAAAAATGGCACAAAGGCCAGGAAATCACCAAATGCTTGGTGGTTCGGGAAAGGGGGGTGTCTAAGGAACCCTGAGGGCCAGATTGGGACCCCAAAAGAAGCGGATGCTAGCCCCAGGGCCAAAGGGCTTGCACCGCTGCAGTAAACAAAGACGTTTAAAAAAGCCCCAGTAACTGGTTTAGACCACTCCTTTCACGCGAATAACTTTTGCTGAAATCCTGCACCGTTTCAGCTGATTCAATCCCACGGACTGCAGCCAAGTCACAGCTGGAACTGTGCTATGAAACAGGCTCGCCTTCTCCCACTTTGAGTTCTCTAAGCATGTTGAACTGCGACTCCCAGCCCGGATGGCCATACTGGCTGAGAATGATGGGAGTTGCAATCCAACTGCAGTAAGGATCATGAAGATCAAAGCATGTGAGGTGTTTGGGGATGTTAACTATTATATATTCTCATTAGATCACTATCTGCATAAAATGCCATTCCTACTGTAGCCCTTTTTACTGAGATTCATTTCAAGTTGAAGGACATCAACTAGATGGATATTTTTCAAAGTTACATACCTAGTATTTTTTCCATGTCAAAATCTACAGGGAGAGATAATACAGTCTGGCAAGCAGCTGCAAAAAATAAACAGAACATGAGGGGCAAAATCAGTAGGATCAAAGCAGGAAAAAAGAAACTAAGTCCACCAGTAATTAAAGAATGGCTATGTTCGAATATCCATATTTGATGAAACCATGACTCATCAAAACAGGAACAAGCCTAGTCAACCCTTATGCTCATATGTTCCGCCTTCCCATTTCTTCTTTCGGCAAAACTGTGAGGAAATTGGAAGCTTTTGCTTCTGTTTTTCATTAACCACAGTTGGGCATGTCATCCAAATTTTGAACTATAGTTAAACTTAACTATGGGTTGTTCAAACAAGCCATAACCCCAATTGAAACTGGCTTGTTTCAAACAAACTTTAACAAAGATTCACCATAGTTTGTCAAGTTTGAAAAAAAACAACAACAAGGAGCAGTTAATCAAAAATAGCAGCCCGCTTCCAGTCTTTTCCTTTCAACTGTACCAGAAAAGAACCGGGAAGCACATGAGCCAAAAGCTCAAATGGGCCTCATTTCCATCATGATAAACCATGGTTTATCACAGGAGTGAGCAACCTGTGGCCCTCTAGATGTTTTGGCCTACAATTCCCATTATCCCTCACCATTGGCTATGTTGTCTAGGGCTGACTGAAGTTGCAGACCAAAACATCTGGAGGACAAGTTGCCTAGTCTTGCGTTATCATGTCCAAACACAGCCAAAGCAAAACCTACATTGACTGTGTTTTGCCACAGCCTAAAGCACCCTTCCCCAATGTGGTACCCTCGAGATATTTTGGACAACTGCCATAATGATTTGTTATCTGGCTGTGGCTGACAGGAGTTGTAGGCCAAAACATCTGGAGGGGACTACACTGGGGCAGGCTGACCTAGAGTGAGTCAGTAGGTAGCCTACCCTGCCCCACCTACCCCTAAAAATTCTTCCTGCATTTAGAGAGTTAGCACCTCAGGGAAACTCTTCTCCCTGACAGGTATGTGCAGCAGCATGCAAACATGTAATGCCCCCCTGACCAATCGAGGACCAGCTTTACTGCATGATGAGCTGTGTGTCTACTAGGCCTTAGATAAGTGAAATTTACATAATAATGGTAAATATCCCAAAATTGGACAACTGAACACACGTTCCAGAATAATCAAAAGGCATATATTCTTCTTTCAAGCTTTCTGCCCCCACCCAAAGAAACAAAATAAATTTTGCACAAGTGGGGAATGCAACCTATTCAAGGATCACAGGAGTGGAGGCCACAGAGAAAGTCTGTAAGAACATGCCTATCCCCCCCCCCCGCCCCTTCTGTTTCTCCCTCCATCTGGGTAACGGAACAAATATATTTCTGACTCAGTAATTTACGGAACTGGGGGCTTCTTAGAATCCCACCAATTTCATGGGAACTCACAAATGAGTTTTAAGCCTTCATCAATTCTAGCCAGGGCACGAAATGTACACACTTCTGATTAGGCAGAGAGACCAACATTTGGGAAACCTTTTCTTAGCTTACAACGAATGGAGAATCTATTCCACTGGGCATGTTCCCCTTTCTCATCTTGTCTCATACAAACCATTACTCTTCCCAGCCTCCACGACTACTTCTCTGCCAACTGGCGAAGCATTACTTAGATCAATACCTGCAAGACAGTAAGCGCTCATATAAAATCTGAACTAATATTAATACAGAAGCGGTAAAGAGGATAATTTAATATGCTTAGCAATACACTCAAAACTTCACATATTTTTGGGAGTCAAGTTTGGATAGTTCAAGCAATAAAGTTAGCCAGATGGAAGCAGAAGCAAGAACTGTTTAAAAAAAAAGAAAGTCTGGAGTAAAAAGGCATCAAGAATGGGTTAGTGGCTATCTTGTTAGAGATGGGCCTGATCCGCACATTTACAACAAGACAGAGTGTGAGTTGTTGTTGAATCGTAGGTTGTGTGTGAAACCTGCACTATGGTTTAACTCTGGGTTGTTAACCACAAACAGGCCAGGAAAAGAACCCATGGTTTGTTACTGGTTTGTGATAAACAACCATAGTGCAAAGTTTGCACATATCAACAACCCACGGCTCAACGATAATCCATGATTCAATAATAACCCCTACTCAGGTTTGTCATCATGTGCAAACAAGGTTATGGTGTCACTTCCCTTATCCCTTGCACCTCCCCACCCCTCAATTTTGTAGTTGTATTGAGGTTGTTGTTTTTAATTTAAGCTCAGTATTCTCTGTTTTGGTCTGTGTGTTGAAGTCCTTTGGCCTCTGCCAAATACCCACATCCATACCTGGCTTATCAGCATTTTCTGTAACTTTGATACTACTTTCTGTAACTTTGATGCCAACTGGGCAGAAATTAAGAGCACATCAAACTCTATCCCATTCATCATAACTCCTTAGCCAATGCCCCTATCTTTTGGAAATTCTGGCAGGTTTCTTCTTTAAAGGGCACCTCTATGCAGTCATTTTCATAGAAATTGCCCCCAGGAAAAGGGTTAGCAAATCCCTTTTTGTTAACTTCCGAAGTATAAATGTTGCTCATCCACAAGAATTCATGCCACTATCATTCTTGGCAGCACCTCTACAATGTATATATAAAAAATGCCTACAAAACCACAGCAGAGGGCAGGGAGGGAAGGAGGAAAACCATTTTTTAGTCCATCCCCTCCCTAAAATTTAACAGGCACCCAACACAGAAAATCCTAAACTTATCATTCTGAAATGTTGCAGGTTTCTTTCTTAAAGGCACCTCTATGAGAAAATTCCAGGGGGAACATTTCCACCCAATTTCCCAAAAATCCATGGGAAAAAATGGGGGGAAATGGTATTAAACCTCCCACCCACCCACCCCATTTTTCTGCTGTTGCTTTCCAGGTCTTCACATCTCTAATAGATCTAGATCATCCATATGCATCTTTTTACAAAAACCAAGCCAAAGACGCATAGGGTCCTATATGTCAAAAACAGAAGCTTGAAGACTTTTGCCAGCAAGCCTTTATGAACAACTTGCAACACAGCCCACTTTAGCTGGTGGACATTAGCCTGGTTCAGACAACACGCAAAACTATGCTGCTTAACCACAAAATGGTTAACAAAATGCATTGACCTTAATGTATTCCATTAACTATTTTGTGTTTAAGTAGCATTGTTTAGCGTGTTGTCTGAACCAGGCCATTAAGCTGCTGTTTGGCTCCACTGAAACTAACAAGATGAAGGCCAGTTAAACGTTTAAGTACCAAGACCATTGCTGTTTGCATTGGAAGTTTGAACCTTTCCAGTTCTGATAACAGAGGTGGTACTTACATCGCGTTGAATTCAGTTGTGAAACCTGTTTGCCGTTGTGATCGGTCCAAGGAGATGGAACAATGATGCTTTTGGTGAAGAACTAAAAGGAAAAGGATTAAATAGACGTGCACCATGATATCACAGCCATTGCAGTTGGCAATCAATTTACAGAGCAATCCGACGCACGTCTGCTGAGAAGCAAGACACTTGGAGTTCAGTGGGACTTACTCCTGGCTAAATGTGCACAGGATGGCACCCTAACAGCAAAAACACCTGACATTGCTCTGTACAAGACTAGTGTAGGACCTGACAGCAGCAAGTTTTTAATAGGGGCTAGCAGCATTGATTTTGCCACTGTCTCACTCCTGTGCCAGACAGGTAAAGGGCTCCAACTTCCCCCTCTTTAGTGCACTCATAAGTAGCAACAAAGGCTCAACAATGGGCACTTTCTACAATTGTCTACACAGCATTGCCCTGTCCCTTCTGTCCCCCTCACCACACACACACACACTGTAGCCAATACACCTTTATCCTCACCACTAATCAATCTAGACAAACAACTCATCACATGGGCAAAGTCCTTCCTGGACTGTGCCACTTTCCTGGACTATGTGCTAGGAAGCTCCCTGACAACAGGAAGAAGGAAACAACAACACAGCCCCATAGGAACAAACTATGCCAGGAAGAAGACTAGGCTATAACTCTTTCTCACCTTCCCCGACGTGGTGCCCTCCAGTTTCTTTGGATTACAACTCCCATTGGCCCCAGCCAGCATGGCCAATGGGAATTGTAATCTCAAACATCCAGACAGTACCATGTTGGGGAAGACTGAGCTAGGCTTCCTATGTGTAGAAAGCTTTTGTTTTAAAATTGAGGGAAACATTTCTATCTCCACCACCCACAAAGATAACCCACCAGCAGCATGAACTTAGATATTTCTTGCTCACGTTTACTACGCAATAGGCGCCAGAGCTCAACACCATCTCTTAGGATCACGCACCTATAAATACGTGTTACAATATGCCCAGTGTAATGTCAAAACATTCATTTCAAGAGGCTACAGTACTGATCATTACCTCTTCAATGGCTTTTTGTCTTTTGTCTTCCATCTCTTTATCTAGTCTACAAAGTGTGAATAAAACACAAAATGAAACAGCGTTCTTAGTTCATTGCATCTCACACAGAAGCAGCAGCAGAACAGGCCAGATACAGTATAAAACGAAAGGATCTTCGCTTTCTGTTTTGATCACTGGTTCTGTTTGCTACATGCAACAGAAGTCAACTGACCTGGCTTGGCTTAAATACAGTGCTTGACGGCGTATGTCTTCAGAGTCTATTTCCACAGGATTTATTAAAGCAAGTTCATCTATAGACCATGTAAATTTTCCTGGAGTCTAGAGAGGGAAAAAGAACAGAAAGACATACATTGCAATTAATGTCGTGTTTTCTGAAGAAAAGCATGCGCACACACAAATATCTAGTAGTTTTAGTACAACAGATTCCTTTACTGTGGTTTTAAAATTACAGTGGGGTTACTTAGAAGCTTAGTGGAGGTCCCCCAGTAAAGAAGACCAGTAAGAGCAGACAAGCTTCTCCAACAGCTCCCAATCATCTCCTGCAATGCACAGACACAGGAAAACGGGTTCTATAGCACCTCAACTCCAAGAAGCCCCTTCCAGCATAGCGAATGGCCAGGAATACTGGGAGTTGGAAGTCCAAATCAGCTTGAGATCTACTTTCTGCCCACCCCTGTTCTAAACTGAGGTCTCAGGGGAGACATTAAAATACCACTGTCTAGTCTCCATCCTGGCTCAGGAGACATAGAGTTCATTTTACCCAGTTCCTCCTACCCAACAACCTTGGTGCTGGTGAGTACAAGGTTGGTAAAATCAAAAGAACAAATATCTCTCTTCCATGACCTAGTGATAGAAGAGCAAACTGATCTGGTAGGTTTCAGATTATGGACATATGATTGGATGAGGTAGGAGGGCTTGCACTGGCCCACCAAAGGTTGCATGGCCCACCATCAACCTTGAGTCAGAGGTCAAGGAAGTGGAATTCAGAACTGGACTCTATTTGGAAGATGTGAACCATATCCAAAGTGAAGAAACACTTTCTAACGCGACTTAGGAAACCTTAAATGCCATTTTGAAAATGAACCTTTGCATGAGCTAAAGGAATGCATACAGCAACACAAGGCAAATTACATGTCTTACCACTGAGGATTTTGTGGATTTAAAAATTGTCGGACTGGACACAATCTGTTCCTGTAGGTGGCTATAATCACTCGGACTTTCAAAGGGGTTTTGGACAGTGAGCTGACTAGGTGTTCCTGGTGTAATCTGCATCTTAACATCTTTTGTATCACTCATAACAGTTAGCTGTACCTAGAAAGTAAACAAGGAAGTTATTTCCATTAGACGTCTTTAAGGGGCCACAAAGATTATGCACAACGGCCATCAAATTTCCTACCCCCGGGGAACCCTTTGCACTTTAATTAGTCTGCTGTGGAAAATATGTGCACCCTGCAAGTTTCAAAAGACCTGGAGACACATTGTAGGAGGCCACACAGTTGGTACGGAATGTAGTCAGTACTGGTTGAAAGAGGAACGCACCCTGGCATAGGGTGACCATATGAAAGGAGGACAGGGCTCCTGTATCTTTAACAGTTGTATTGAAAAGGAAATTTCAGCAGGGATTATTTGTATATATGGAGAACCTGATGAAAATTCCTCTTCATCACAACAGTTAAAGCTGCAGGTGCCCTGCCCTCTTTTAAATCTGGTCACTCTAGTATAGCTCCTGCAGCTTTAACTGTGGTGATGAGGAGGGAATTTCACCAGGTTCTCCATATATACAAATGACACCTGCTGAAATTCCC
Organism: Elgaria multicarinata webbii; assembly: GCF_023053635.1. Classification (NCBI taxonomy): domain Eukaryota; kingdom Metazoa; phylum Chordata; class Lepidosauria; order Squamata; family Anguidae; genus Elgaria; species Elgaria multicarinata. The sequence continues at coordinate 20,135,804 of NC_086175.1, read as the reverse complement.
TTTTCTATGCAACTGTTAAAGATACAAGAGCCCTGTCCTCCCTTTCATAAGCCTACATTTGCAGGATTTATCCTTCGCCCTTTAGCCAAAAACACTTCCAGGGTAGCTTACAAAAATAAGTAGCATGGCGGTCCCATATTGCTATTTAAAGGCACAGGACCAGGGCTAAGGGGGGGGGAGGGGAGGGCGGCAAACCTGTATTCCAAGCTCTCTTGCCACTACACACTGCAGGTATTGGAAGAAAAGCTGTCTTGCAAGGAATGTTACCGGCTGTCTCTGAACTTATTAAGGAACCCCATAACTCCTCAGAACTGTTTAAAACCCACTGGGGCTCTTTACACAGGAGGAGGAGACTTTTGCTATTAGCAATTCTACAAAGTTTGAAAAGTGATTCAATAACCCCGTTCAGACAACACACTAAGCCACGGTGGTCAAGTATTTTGAGCTAAACATTATGGCTTAGTGTGTCGTGTGAACCATGACTTAGCATGTTATGTGAACCATTCCTAATCATGGTGGCTACATAACTATGGTTTAAACATGCTCACTAACCTTTTGCTGCAAAAGGGTTAGTGGCCTAACCATGGCATAGTGTGTTGTCTGAACAGGCCCAACGGGTTGTTAGCCGGTCACCTCCATACACTCCCTACAAGGCACTATCAGTAACTGTGGGTAGGATTACACTGGATCAGTTTCAGTTGGTGAGTACTGATGATGTGGACAAGCTGCTTGGGCGAGTAAGGAAGACAACTTGTCCTCTCGATCCCTGTCCTTCTTGGCTGGTCGCCCAGGGAGGAGATGCAGTTAGACTACAACTACAACATATTATTAAAGCATCTCTTAGAGAGGGGAGTTTTCCACTATGTTTAAAAGAAGCAGTGGTATGGCCACTTCTAAAAACAGCCCTCCCTGGACCCCCTGGATCTTAATAATTACAGACCAGTATCAAATCTTCCATTTTTGGGCAAGGTGATTGAGAGGGCAGTTGCCTTCCAACTCCAAGCAGTCTTGGATTATACAGATTTTCTAGACCCATTTCAAACCAGCTTTAGGGCAGGATATGGAGTTGAGACAGCTATGATCGCCTTAGTGGGTGATCTCCGCATGAGTATTGACAGGGGGAGTGTGTCCCTGCTGGTACTTTTGGACCTTTCAGCAGCTTTCGATACCATCGACCATGGTATCCTTCTGGAACGCCTGAGGGGTTTGGGAATCAGGGGCGCAGTGCTTCTGGTCCTACCTCTCAGGTGGATTCCAGATGGTGATGCTTGGGGATAGTTGCTCAAAAAAGGAGCTGTTGTATGGCGTACCACAAGGTGCCATCCTATCCCTAATGCTGTTTAACATCTACATGAAACCGCTGGGAGAGTTCATCCGGAGGCATGGGGCGGGGTGCTATCAGTATGCTGATGACACCCAAATATATTTCTCTATGCCTTCAATAACAGCATCAGCTAAGGCTAGTGTGTCTCCTCTGAATGAATGCTTGGAGGCGGTAATGGGCTGGATGAGGAAAAACAAACTGAAGCTGAATCCAGACAAAACAGAGTGCTTGCTGTCAAGGGCTCTGACCTAGGTTTGGAGGTGTGTCAGCCAGTTCTGGATGGGGCTACACTCCCCCTGAAAGACTGTTTGCAGTTTGGGGGTGCTCCTGGGTCAGTCGCTCCAAATGACAGCTCAGATAGATGTGACAGCCAGGAGTGCCCACTCTCAGCTTTGGCTGGTACGCCAGCTGCGCCCCTTCTTAGAGTCAGAAGACCTAAAGACAATAGTGCACACGCTGGTAACCTCAAGGCTTGACTTCTGCAATGCGCTCTACATAGGGCTACCATCGTACCTAGTTCGGAAACTTCAACTAGTTCAAAATATGGCAGCCAGGTTGGTCATCTAGGGGTGAGCATATTACCCCAAAATTAAAATCACTCCACCAGCTGCCAATTAGTTTCCAGGCAAAGTACAAAGTGTTGGTACCTTTAAAGCCCTAAATGGTTTGGGTCCAGGTTACCTGCAGGATCGCTTTCTCCCATATTGGTCCTCTGGGGTGAACTTACTTCAGTCAGCTAAAACTAGGCTGACATCAGTTTCCCAGAGGACCTTTTCTTCTGTCGCCCCCAGATTGTGGAATGGCCTGCCGGAGGAGAGTTGTAAAATTAACTCTGTGTGTGATTTTAAGGCAGCTTTAAAGACTAGCCTTTTCCAGCAGGCCTATCGAGATCAATGTAAAATCGAGAATTTTTAAGATGTATTGATTCCTGTTCTAATGTTGTTCCCCACCTCGATCCAAAGGGAGAGGCAGGTAAGAAACAAATTTATTATTATTATTATTACTATTACTACTACTACTACATTCCATTCAACAAAGTAACACTGACAGAATGATCCTGCCTGTTTTTAAAACCACGTTAGTCAAGACCATAAAAAAACCCTGCTGAATCAGACCAAGGGTCCATCCATCCCACCACTCTTGTTCCCACAATGGCCTACCAGGGTCCCACAAGCAGGACCCAGTGCAACAGCCCCATCTTTCCAATAGCAGCCTAGCCGAAAACTAGGAAAAACGGCAGTCTTAAAGTGGGGTGCTTAGCCAGGAAGGCAGTATAATAAGCAACGGCAGGTGCGTTGATCTCCAGGCGAGTAAGCCTTGGCCCGCGAAAGCCCCCGAAGGATGAAGCAAGCTTTCAAAGCCCCGGAACCTTTTACCTGCAATCCTGCCGACGACCCTTGGAACCCCTCGCCGGCCACTTCATTCAGGCTCAGCTCTTTAACTTCTCTTCCTCCGCCGACCAATCAACGAGAGCGGCTGCCACGGGCGCGACCAATCACGGCTCAGAGCGGGAGCTTTTTTGTATCCATTTGAACGATCGCCCTGTTACCGACCGGTTCGTGAGAGTAAAAGGACTGGGTGGCGGTGGGTGGATCTGAGAGGGGGCGGGGCCTCATTCAAAACAAATCGCACCTTCATTGGTTAAAGGGGCCCAGAAGGCGGGGCTTAGAGCGAGCTCTGCGAACGAGGGAATAAACGTTTGCACATGCGCACTACATAAATAGCTCATTTATAGCGGAGGGCAGCGAAAACACAGAGATAAGAAAAGGGTAGAGATATAATGTGTATTTCCGGTCACAGACAGAAAGCCTCCATTGGCCACGATCCTTCGTAAGCCCTAGAGCTTTTCCGTGTGAAAGGGAGGGAGGAGCGCAGTCCATGGCTAAGGGAGAGTCCTCTCTGCCCGGCGTTAGTGACGGGCGCAGGAGCCGGTTCAACGGGATACCGAACGTGGTGACGAGAGTTTAGGGAGGGGCAACTCACATATGTCTGCGGGCGCAGGCACAAGATGGCTTCTGCATCCGGGGTATAGGGCTTCGCCAGTCGCAGTGAGAGGAGTTTTGCCCGTCTCCGTCATGGCGAACCCCGCAGCCAATTTAAACGCCGTGAGAGAGACCATGGAAGGTGAGGCTGTGGCGGCGACAGTAGTAGCAGTAGCAGCTGCGCTTGCTCCCACCCTAGTTTCTTTTCAAAGGGGCGGGGAAAGGCGAGGCCCACTGGGGCTGCGAAGCCCTCAGCAAGAGGCTCTCCGGCATCACCCGCCACCACCAACGATGCCTCAGAATGATCACCATCCCTTATCCAGACATTTATTTTTATTTATTTATTATTGCATTTAGATCCCGCCTTTTTTCCTGCAAGGAACTCAAGGCGGTGTACATAACCTTCCTCCTCTCCGCTTTATCCTCACAACAACAACCACCCTGTGAGGTGGGTTCGGCAGAGAGTCTGTGACTGGCCCAAAGTCACCCAGTGAGTTTCCACGGCCGAGTGGGGACCCGACTCCCCGTCCGATACTTTAGCCGCTATTAGGGTAACCCTATGAAAAGGTCACCCTAGCCACTATGCCACACTGGCCGTTCTCTTGAGGGAGATTTCCCAGTCTCTACCCCCCTCCCCCCCAAAAAAAATCTGGCTAATGATCCCCAAGGGCATCGTTGTTGTTTTTAACTGCTCTAGCATTGCTCTCCTTAACAGCACAACCCCACCACACTGCTCCCAACCCATCTAGTCCATTGTCCTGTTCATTTGTTTATTCATTAGACAGGGCTCCTGTATCTTTAACAGTTGCATAGAAAAGGGAATTTCAGCAGGTGTCATTTGTACATATGGAGAACCCGGTGAAATTCCCTCTTCATCACCGCAGTTAAAGGTGCAGGAGCTATACTAGAGTGACCAGATTTAAAAGAGGGCAGGGCACCTGCAGCTTTAACTTGTGATGAAGAGGAAATTTCACCAGGTTCTCCATATATACAAATGACACCTGCTGAAATTCCCATTTCTCAACGGTGGTGTAAAAACTCCACTGTGGAGTTCTAAAACGGTCGCTGAGGAATGTATTGTCTGAACTGAACCCTTAAATCACATTTAATCCAGTCTGATGCTTAAAAATCATTAGCTGCTGCATGCATGTGTGTAACCGTAACTTTAGTGTGACCATATGAAAAGGAGGACAGGGCTCCTGTATCTTTAACAGTTGTATTGAAAAGGGAATTTCAGCAGGTGTCATTTGTATATATGGGGAACCTGGGGAAATTTCCTCTTCATCACAACAGTTAAAGTTGCAGGTGCCCTGCCCTCTTTTAAATCTGGTCACTCTAGTATAGCTCCTGCAGCTTTAGCTGTGGTGATGAAGAGGGAATTTCACCAGGTTCTCCATATGTACAAATGACACCTGCTGAAATTCCCTTTTCAATGCAATTGTTAAAGATACAGGAGCCCTGTCCTCCTTTTCATATGGTCAGCCTACATTTGCAGGATTCATCCTTCGCCCTTTAGCCAAAAACGCTCCCAGGGTAGCTTACAAAAATAAGTAGCATGATGGTCCCTGCCCTCAGTTTCGATCTAAATTTAAGACATGAGACGTAAGGGATAACTTGAAATTGTACAAAGAGACTATTTGAACGGATGGTAAGGGTGACTTCTTCCCCGGCTGCTCACAGCGCAGTTGTCTGGAATTGGCTGTAGTGGAAGGACGAGCCCAGACCTTGCTTGCTTGGTGAAGCAGCAATTGAAGAAGACAGAGATACTAGTTCGCTTCTTTATATATTGTTGCATTTATATCCCACCTTTTTTCCTGCAAGGAACCCAAGGTGGCGTACATAATCCTCCTCTCCACTTTATCCTTACAGCAACAACCCTGTGAGGTAGGATGGGCTGAGAGTGTGACTGGCCCAAAGTCACCCAGTGGATTTCTATGGCCGAATGGGGGCTAGAACCCAGATCTCCCAACTGGCAGTCCAACACTCTAGCCACTACACCACACTGGCTCTTCATTGTTTCCTACAGTGGCCTTGTAGGAAACAAGGCCTGATACAGGCCTTGGAGCCAAAAGTTCTTGCTCCCCAGGAGCAGATATTCTTTAATATGGAGGCTCTACAGTGGCCTTGAAGGCAATCACTTTCTCCTGCTGTTGCTCCCCTGCAACTGGCATTCAGAAGTGTGCTGCCACTGAGTGTGGGGGTTCTGCAGTGATCACCCCAATGGCTCTCAGCTCTGGTTTCTTCCCCAGTGGTTGTTGTTCAGAAGCCTGCATACTGCTTCTGAACATGAAGATGCCATCTTTCCTCCATGATTTGCTTTTTAGAAGCCATCTAAGCCTGATTTGATCTCAAGCCTTAAGCGAAAGACCAAACGTGTGAGGGGATCCTCTCGTAAACTGCCATTTTAGTAGGAAACACAGCCTTAAAAATGCCTGAAATAAATTTTATGGTCTGGGGAAGGAGTGAGGAGTTTTGCACATTCTCAGAAGCATCATGTTTTCAGGCTTCATGTATTCCCAAGCTACACTCTGGCATACTTAAACACTTTTAAAGTGCTTATTTTTTTCTAAGCATTGAATATGTCTAAGGTTCATAGTCTAATAGACACACTACAAAAGGAAAATGGGATGAGGAAAACAAGCATTGGAACAGCAGCTCCTTTTTTGGCTAGGAGGCAGGGGGTGAAGGTAGCCCTTGGTCACATGCCCAGAGGGCGAAGAAAGAGTGGACTGCTCTTAGTTCTCCAGTGCTGAGTTTTGAACCTTCCCTGACATGTAAAGGATAGGGTTGCCAATTTGGGGTGCTTTTTGAGCCCCATTGACTATAGGGGAAGCTTGAAGTGAGGCTTAAATCTCTCCCATTTAAATCAGCAGGGTGAACTCTGCCAGGATTTCCCCCTTTTAAAAACCTGGTACCTATGGTTGAATGGCTGTGTGAAGGAGTTGGCGTCTTTTTTCAAACTATGAATGCAAAGGTAGAGTGCTGCTGATAATATGCTGAGGGACTTCCCCGTTATGACAGTAAACAGTGTACAAAAATCAGTGTAACAACAAAGGTCCTTTTGAGCATGCACAGAATGAATTTACTTGCTACTGCTGTAATTTCACAATGCTACCAGTATGTGAGGCATCTGAGTACATCTCTATATGTGTCTTAATGCAGCCTTAAACCCCAAATAAGGCAGAGTGAAATTATCCATATATATAATGGATAGAATTTTAACAATTTATCAGGTCCTGGATGGCTCTTATTGTTGATTGTTTGAAATTGTTTTAGTTATATGTTGTCTATGGCTCAGTTCGGACGACATGTACTATTTAAGCAACCATTGCTTAAATAGTCCACCGTTGACTGTTGTATCATCTATTGGGCAAAAACCATGCCATGGTTGGTTATTTTCAAAAAATAACCAACAGTTAGTTTGCAGAGTTGTTTTTCTACACAACCGTTGGTTATTGTGTTGTGTGGCAGGCTCCGTTGACTATTTCCCCTGCCGACAGAGTCACAAGGCAAGAGCAGCACAAATCCCAGGCAATGACAGGGGAGGCGGCGTGCTTGTTACCGGAGCAACAGCCGTGGTGGCAGATGAATCCCAGCTCCTGTCAGGAGGAGAGATGGCTCCTCCGGGTCTTCTTTCTCCGATGACAGCCATTGCGAAACACGCACCGTGGTTGCCGGAGAAAGAAGCGCTGGCAGAGCCATCTCTCCGCTAGACAGGATTCATCCGCTGCGGCCGTCGCTTGGCAACGATGCACCACATGGTGCATCTCTCCTCCCTCCGCTCCTCCCCATGGAATGGTGGCGCCCCAGTAAGGTAAGTGACAACCAGCGCCATTCAGTGGGGAGGGCCTAGGGGGTTGGGAGGTGACAACTCAAGGGAGTGGAAATAATCCGCTCCATAGAGCAGCACTTCCATGTTGCCCAAGGGCACCCTGGGAATAGCCATCCTTGGAGTGGGCTATTTACACTCTGTGGACTAAAATGTCGTCCAAACGCACCCTATGTGTGTGCGGTCTGTTTATATGGTTGTAAATAGTTTTAACTTTGTATAATGTATTTTTAATGGTTTTTAATCTTGTAAATTGCCCAGAGAGCTTTGTCTATTGGGCGTTATAGAAATGTAATAAACGAAACAACCATTATGACATTTCTTATGGTACTTCTATTTTATTGGTGTATCTGATATTTTTCACCCATCTCATTTTTTTATGAATGTGCATTTGAAAAGAACATTTGTGTGTACAAGAAATTATTGGTAGCCCAACTCAGACATCCAACTTCAATGTGAAAATGTTTTTTTCCCAGTTCTGCTTGAGATATCAAGAATACTGAACACTGGTTTAGATATGGAAACCCTCTCTATTTGTGTACGACTTTGTGAACAAGGAATCAACCCAGAGGCATTGTCTGCTGTAATTAAGGAGCTACGCAAAGCTACAGAAACTTTAAAGGTATGACAAAATTATAGAAAACCAGAATCCATTCAAAACTTTCAGGACATCGCAGTATAAGCAATACCAAAATATCTTCCCATTTAAACTGCACATATTTATCTTACTTTCCACAATGCCAATTTTCTGAGTCTTTGAGCTACTTGTAACTAACTGTCTGCTATCGTTCATATGAGGGCGATTCTTTCCTCTGCCACTTTTTCTGCAGCTAGTAGGCATCTCTTTTGTATGGACATGCATGAATTTAATTCATAATATTTTTGAGGGCCTTCATAGAATCATAGAATAGTAGAGTTGGAAGGGGCCTATAAGGCCATCGAGTCCAACTCCCTGCTCAATGCAGGAATCCACCCTAAAGCATCCCTGACAGATGGTTGTCCAGCTGCCTCTTGAATGCCTCTAGTGTGGGAGAGCTCACCACCTCCCTAGGTAACTGATTCCATTGTCATACCGCTCTAACAGTCAGGAAGTTTTTCCTGATGTCCAGCCGGACAAATATACTATCATCCAATTAAAAAGAACTTCCTTTTAAATTTACACCCCAAACTTATGCATGCTTATCGAGAAGTAAGTGCCACAGTTCAGTGGGAGTTTATTTCCAAACATATACATGAGATTACAGCCTTAGAATTTGTTTCTAGCTCTATAAGACAATGGACCTTACGTCCATGAAAGATAATTGGTATATCAAATCACATTTAAAGTAAATTAGGCTGCAGTCCTAAGCACACTTACTAGGGAGTAAGCACCATTGAACACTGGGATTTACTTCTGAGTAAACATGCATTAGATTACACTCTTTGTTAAGATTCACATTTCAAAGTTAAGTTATATTGTAGAATAATACTGTCTGTCTCAAAAAAAGTATCTTGGGAAGAAGTACTTCCCAGCAGAAGTTGATCAGACTAATAGTAAGATCCTGTACATGCCTACTTAGAAGTAAGCCCCATTGAGTTCAATGGAACTTGCTCCTAGGTAAATGTGAATAAAGATTCACCCTTAATAGAACATTCTTAAAATTCATGTTTCAATAATACTGCATTATCTGTCATTTACATTTTATTTTATATATCCTGTATTACAAAGTTTTATGGAAATCTCCATAACTGCAACATTCATAACAGTTGACATTATTTTGTTTAGAATTTGGCTGAAGACATTATACAGTAAAATAACGCTTTATTTTAAAAATGAGGAACAGGGTTAGGGTTCTCAGGAATCTGAGAAGCCCTATTCAGATGTCTGTCTTCCACACTATTATCATTGTAGAAGAACAAAGTTATGTTTGTTAGCCATACATTGGGAGGGAAGTTCTGAAGCAGAGAGTTTGCTCTAAATTTATAAGGCTTCCTGCCTGATGTAGAAGTCTGTGTGATCAGACTTCTAAATCACATGGAGTGCTTATACATGTAGATTAGAGTCCCTGCTTCACATCATCTTCCCCAGTGCAAGGACAACCTGGCAAGCAAGGGCTCTTCCACTCATTCAATAGTTATCAGGGATGGGGATGAACACCAGTATAGGGCTACGGTTCTGATCATTTGTTTGAGGAGCAGTTTGTGGATTGAGTCCAAGGTACCTCTACAAGCAGATGTGTGATTAACTGCTTAGTGTAGCTCTGTTGCCCTGACTCCAGGACTCCCATCCCTGTCATCCTTTCAGCCTCTGGGGGAAAAGACCAACTCAATCATCTTATACAGGTAGAAATGGCTATCATAAATATCCATGATGTTGTTAGTAGCTTTAATTTGTTTTTGTTTTTTTAATGAACCCACTATAATTAAGTTATTCTTCCTAGGCAGCTGAAAATATGACAAGCTGACTCTGTGGGAGAAGATTTTTTCATTGAGATGAAACTTGACGTGGGAGGCTAGCAGATGGTTTGAACACTGTCTGTTGTTTAGCACCATAGGACATTATTATCGGTTGCATTGGTTTCCACAGACTCCTAAAGTCTTTACTGAAGCAGAAGAAATATAATGTAAATAATTTTTAAAATGCTTATTAACTGATGCATGCTATTTTTTTGTTTTTGTTGTATATGATGCTTTGGAAATTGTAATTATGTATATCACAAATCTGAGACTTAATTTTATTGGCTGTTTTTCAGATATTTCATAACTCTTATATACTGAACGTATGCTCAGACATAACAATATGATGTAAAGCCAGCACATTTTAAAGATAATACATTGCAAAACTGTCTTTTGAATGAAGGACTTGAGTTATGATGGACTTCTTTTTAATTATACACAAAACTTGGCATAACATTTTAATGATATTTATCTTATATTGCATAAATCGTAGCCTATAATTAAAAATTTCATTGCCGTTTCACTAAATTTGAAAAGCAACTTACTATACTGTAAAGGAAGCTGCTGTTTAGAAAAATTAATATATATATATATAAATATACATCCATATTGCATGTGTGCAATATCTTACATGTATGTATAGGAGCTCACAACTGGAACACTGTTGTGAAATATGAGCAGCATCCAGCTATAGCTAAACGCTCTCCTTGATTTCAGTGGAAGAGTTAAGCACTTCTTAACTTTCTTCCACTGAAATTAATGGTAACTTAAAGTGCTTAATTGTGACTGCATCATACTTTGTATGACTCATTATGTCATCTTTCTTATACATGCGCTACAAACAATAATAGAAGATTATTATACCAAGTCCCTTGAAAAGGTTATCAAACTTTAGTTATGGAAGATCAAATTACATTTTTATTTATGGGGATAGTTTGATCCTTCAGTTTCACAGCAGAATGTTCATTTAATGACAGTGAGAAGATTGCACATAAATCAGAGGTAGAAAATGTGTGAACTGTAATGGTAGTGATCATCACAAGAACATTTTTATGTGTTCAGTGATAAAATATGCCTGCTTTCTCTTTTTCTCCATTCTATACTTTTTACATTCTTCTTTTTCAAATGGCCTTTGTATTCCGCTTGTATTCTGAGTATTTAGGAAGTAGCCAATACTGATATTAAGATAGTCTCAGTGTGTGTGTGTGTGTGTGTGTGTTTTACAGTTAATAAGGAGCAAGATTTGAGTTTATATTCCAGGATGTGTAATATCTGAAGGGAAACAACCTTGCTTTCTTTAACAGAAAGAATATTTTCACAATACAGTTCTTGGAACTTGTACTAGAAACATGACTTATTTTGCTGTTAAGGATTCAAGAGCATTGGTATGCTGCTTTTATAAGAAATAAACACATTGTACATCCATGATATTTGTCTGGTGATGTGTTAAGCATTGTCTTAATAAAGTCTAAGTCATTGTGCTCTAACATTTGGGAAGTACCCCCTTTTGACTTGTCCACATTTTGTTGTGTATTTCTTGGTATTCTGCCCCTGAGCCAATATTTGGTAGAAGCACCTTTAGCAGCAATTACAATTGTAAGTCTTTTGGGGTAAATCTCCACCAGCTTTGCGCAGCTGGATCCTGCACTATTTGCCCATTTTTCTTGGCAAAATCGCTCAAGCTCTGCAGGTTGGATGGGGACTGTTAGTGAACAACAATTTTCAAGTCTGGCCACAAATTCTCTTACTAAGGTTTGGGCTTTGACTGGACCATTCCAAAGCATTCAGTTTCTTCCTTTTATACCAATCCAGTGTAATTTTAGCTGTGTGTTCAGGATCATCGTCCTGCTGAAAGTTGAACCTCCACCACAGTTCCAGGTCCCTTGCAGACTGAAACAGGTTTGTTCTAGATTTGCCCTGTATTTGGCTACATCCATCTTGCCCTCAATCTTGACCAGCTTCCCAGTCTGTGCCGATGACAAGCATTCCCATAACGTGATGCTACCACCACCATGCTTCATCATTGGGATTGTGTTCTCAGGGCAAAGAGCACTGTTGGCTTTGTGCTACAAATAGCATTTTATGCTAAGGCCAAAAAGTTCAAGTTTAGTCTCATCAGACCATAGACCCTTTTCCCACATGCCTTTGGGCAAAATCCAATTGGGATTTGATACGGATTTTTTTCAGCAATAGTTTTCTTCTTGCTGCTCCACCTTTGTGGAGCGTTCGGGTGATAGTTGTCCCATGGACAATTTCTCCCATCTCGGTTGTGAATCTCTTCAGCTCCTTCAGAGTTACCATTGGCCTCTTGGATGCTTCTCTGACTAATGCCCTCCTTACCTGGTCACTGAATTTTGGTGGAAGGCTTTCTCTAGGCAGAGTTGCGGTTGTGCCATATTCTTTCCATTTTAATGGATTTAATGGTGTCCCAGGGATGTTCATAGTTTGGGATATTTTTGATAATGCAACCCTGATTGGTGCATCTCCAGAACTTTATCCTGGACTTGCATCTATAGCTCCTTGGTCTTTATGATACTGTTTGTTTAGATGTGCTCTCCAACAAACTCGGGGGGGCTTCCAGAAATAGGTTTGTTTTATCTGAGATGATCTGACACTTGAATTGCACACAGGTGGATTCCATTCAACTAGTTATGCGACTTCTGAAGGCAGTTTGTTGCACCCGGGCTTATTTAGGGGTGTCACTGCACAGGGGATGAGTACTTAGGCAATCAAGACCTCTCAGTTTTGTATTTGTAAATCATTTTGTAAAACATGTAGATCCTTTCCCAGCTTCGACATTATGGACTATTTTGTGTAGATCAGTGAGAAGAAGTACTAATTCTGTTTTAATTCCAGCTTGTAACACAACAAAATATGGACAAGTCAAAGGGATGTGTGTGAATACTTATGCAAGGCACTGTAAGTCAATAAAGTTGTGGCCAATTTGTTATCCCAGTTATGCCCGTGTGTCTCTTTGTTCTCGTCCCTTCCCCAACCAGACTCAATTAGGTGCTGCCCACACAATTAGCTGGAGCAATGCAACTGTAGAAGCAAAGAATACCCATCCTTGGTTCAGAGTGGAGGGAAAGCCATGAGGTAGTTGTGACAGCATGGCTAGTTGAGAAATTTCTGGATAATTGGCCCAGCACAGCGCTGAGTGGCTTTGGGGCGCGGTGTGCAAATAGGGCTGACCAGAAATTTCTCTGGTACACATCTGCAAGTGAGACCGTGACCTTATCCAGGTAAAGACAAAATAAGCAGGTTGCCTCCCTTCTTGCTTGGCAAAATTGTTTTAACTTTGGGGGTTTGTTTGATTACTTGCCTTGAGCTTTATTTGATGCCAGACGACAGGGCTAGTAAGGGGTTTTATAAGGCGTCTTGATTGGCAGCTGGGCACGTGGCTTTTTGCCTTGCTTATAGCAAAAGATTCATCTTCTCCATACTTGACTGTTACAATTATTTGTGGGTTTTTTTCTTTTGCAGCTCATAATCAGGCATTGGGTAGTGAGCAAGGATGGGCTTTCTGAAAGACTCCAGGTGTAGCCTTCTTAAAAGACCTTGGTTTCGGCTAATAGGCCAATCCACCTAGAAGACCACAGCTCCAGGACCGTGGCAGTGTGGAACTTGAGTGGCTCATGCTCTCTGCTGTATTAAGCCATTCTTCCTGGGTCACCCAGCATTAAGCCTGGCAGGCAGGTTGTTAGCGAGAATGTTTTTCCCTGCTCACATACAGTAACTGAAAACTGTAAGCGGTAAAGTTGCATTCTGTTTCAACTCAAAGTCAGTCTGAGGTTCTCACCCACAGGCATAAGTACATTTTCATACATGGTTCCTTTTTTAGATTGAGCCCTGCACACACACACACACAAGCATCCTGATGGTGGAGCAGACAATCCACATACTGCAAATAGGTCGGGTGAGCAACTTGTGGCCCTCCTGATGTTTTGGCCTACAATGTCCTTCATCTCTCACCATTGGCCATGCTGGCTAGGGCTGATGGGAGTTGTAGGCTAGAACTCCCATCAGCCCTAGCCAGCATGGCCAATCAGCCTTGGAAGCCTTGGAAGGCCACAAGTTGACCATCATGGAAGCCAGGCTGTTACTTGCACAACATTCTTTTTTGGTTGGCTGCTGCAATTGCACATTATCAATTAGATCAACCTTCCCCAACCTGTGCCTTCCAGATACATTGGACTGCAACTCCCATAACTCTTAGTCAGCATGGTCAATGCATGGCTGGGAATTATGGGAGCTGTAGTACAACACCTGGGGAAAGCTGAAATAGATGGTAATGCCAATGGTCCCATCTTTTTTATTATTATTTATTGCATTTTATACCGCCAAACAGCCGAAGCTCCCTGGGCAGTTCACAAAAACTAAAACCATTCAAAGTATAAAACAAACAGTATAAAACATGATATAAAATGCACATTAAAAACTGATTAAAAACATACCATACATGATTAAAACATCCTAAAAACATTCTAAAAATGTGGTATAAGGGATTCCAGTTACAAACACAGGTGTTGAGTGCTATCAGTATCTAAGTGGAAAGGTGTCATGTTGGAAACCTGCAGATAACTTGCATGATACTTTGACAATACTGATATGAATTTTTCCATTATTAGCATGGTAAGATTTCTTCATAGATTTCTTTGTAGGTTTGCAATTACCCTGGTGAGATTTTATGAAGTTACTGTTATTTCAATACTTTGGAGATCATCATCAGCTAAGGTCTCAGTTCATCATTTTATCAGTGAAAGCTTGCTCAAGAACATTTTGTTTTGTCTGTGTTTTGGTGCTATGGCCAAAGGATAAACAAATGCCAAGTTACATTAGCTGCCTGGGCTATCTGCTCAAAACTAAGAGGCAAACCTTTAAAAAAAATTGTCTGCCTTTCCCCCCTTTTAGTCACATCTATTTGTATGGTATTAAATTGTGAGTGAATAACTCCTAGCTTGTTTGTAAGTGTAACAAATCCTTTTTCACCCATTGAAAATGGCAGCTATCTTCAGTAGCGCAGAGTGTGGAGTTTGCTTAATCCACTTCTTCAAAATTGCAAGTTGATCCCTAAAATAATAGGAGCTTTTAAAAATAAATAATAAACCTGCTTCTTAAAACCTGGAAAGTTTACAGTTCTATCTCCATTCTGTCTTCTGAATCGTTAACTACATCGGCATCCCATTTTCACCTTTTCTCTACAAGCACAAGGGCTGGAAATGTTTTTAAAGAGACACACCGGCAGCTATACACCCAAAGTGTTCAGGAGCCGCTGTGATGATATTCCAGACAGTCTTTATGATGCTTATTCCTATGAGTGAAACAAATAAAAAGCTACCTGCCTATGTGCTGTTAATCTTAACCCTTGTAACGGTGGTGGTGTGAGGCTAGGAAAATAGCATGAATGTGGGAAGCTGCTTGATACTGAGTCAGACCAATGGTCCATCTATCCTAGTATTGTTGACATTGACTCACAGCTGCTCTCCAGAGTTTCAGAAGAGGTTTTTTCCCTGCCCTGCCAGGAATTAGACCTGGACTTTCTGTATGCAAAGCATGTCCTTCACCACGGAACTGCAGCCCACTCTAATTATCAGGGTGGGGCACAGAAGTGGCAAAGTGCACTTCTGAGGAGTCCCGTTTGTTCCACAGAATTTTGCTTTTCGCATTAACGTTCCCATCCTAGCCATATTGTCTCTGAAGTAAGTCCTACTGAGTTTGATGGCCTTCATTTTCAAGAAAACCTGCTTAGGACTGAAGACTTGTTTCAATTTCCACTCGGTTATCACAGAGTTCCGGCACTAACTACTATTCTTCAATTATAAGATGCACTTTTTTCCCCATATAAACATCTCTAAAAATGGGGTGCGTCTTAGAATCGTAGGTGTGTCTTAGGTGTTTTTTTTTCCTGTTGGTGGTACTGAAATTAGTGTGCGTCTTACAATCGATGGCGTCTTACAATCGAAGAAATACGGTACATGTCCTCTGGGTGCTTGTTTCGTTCTCCGTCCCCTGTGGGCGCCTGCTCTAACTTTGTGCTCTAGATATGTAGTATTAGTTCTTTTGAAACAGAGGAAAGACCAAAATAAACCATAAAGTATACAAAAAACAACATTTATAAATACTTAGCACTCGATCCATGTAAATATATTTGCCATTAGCTGCAATGGATAACACTATATGAGGGTGAAACAGTATTTTTCATGGTGGCACCCCAGTTCTGCCCTTTCCAGAGAGGCTTGCCTGACACCCACGTTGTGGTCTTTACATTGCCAGGTGAAGACCTTTATATTTATTTATTACATTTTTATACTGCCCATCAGCCAAAGCTCTCTGGGCAGTGCACAATTAAACACTATAAAATATGACAAGTATAGGGTTAGGGTTAAAAGTTAAAAAGGCAATATAAAAACCATTGACGTTAAAAGCCAGGGAAAGCCTGTGTGAAAAGGTAGGTTTTCAGGAGGCGTTTAAAAGATGTTACATTGTCCTCCCAAACCACACGAGGAGAGTTTTCGAGAGGGTGGGTGCCGCTAAAGGGAAGGCCCGTGGCCGAGGTTCTTCATGGTGGCATTCCGTTCATTTTGGAATGGCCAGTAAGACCTCCTCTGAGGATCGTAATTGTCGTCTGAGTTATATAAAGCTCAGGCTTTTTAATCTTTCTCAGGCTTTTTAGTCCTTCAGTTTTTTAAAAATTGTGTTTTTAGATCTTTGCACTGTAGCCTGGCTTTTCTTTTGTTTTATTCTGTTTTGAACTTAAAAGCCAGTATTCTCCTGCTGATTCCATTGCACAAGCAGCCTCTCTTTGCTCAGTGAAGTATTAATGCTTCCTATAAGAAGGCCCAAAGTGAGTGGGGAAGGTGGGGAATCGGTAGGCGTGCAATAGAATTGGCGGGGGTGCAGCACCCATTTGGATATTGCCCAAGGTTTTTATATTACCGAGAGCCTCATGTGACGCAGAGCGGTAAAGCAGCAGTTTCTGCAGCTGAAACTCTCCCCATGGCCTGAGTTCGATCCCAGCGGAAGCTGGTTTCAGGCAGCCGGCTCAGGTCGACTCAGCCTTCCATCCTCCTGAGGTCGGTAAAATGAGTACCCAGTTAGCTGGGGGAAAGGTAATACTGGCTGGGGAAGGCAACGGCAAACCACCCCGCTATAAGGCCTGCCAAGAAAACGTCAGCGAAAGCTGGCGTCCCTCCAAGAGTCAGTAATGACTCAGTGCTTGTACGAGAGGTTCCTTTCCTTCCTTTTATATTACCATATGTTTTAATATGGCGTTGTATTTTATGCTTTTAAGGTTTTTTGTTTGTTTGTGAACTTTGGCTAGTTTGTTTTGTGAGCTTCATCTACTGGGTGGTATAGAAATGTAATTAATTAATTAATTAATTAATCATCCACCCAAACTAAATTCTTCACCATTTTAAAGCACCAGAGGCGAATCGTTTGGTAACAACTTTAATAAACTTTCTTTTTAAGGACTCATGAATAGAAAGTGTTGACTGCACTGTTCCACTAGATGGCAGCAAAACATCGACATCCAGGGTAGTTAAGGGGTTTATGAGTGTATGGAGAACACAGCAAGATTTTCATTTTCGTACTGAATATGTGCTTCTTATCTTTAGCGGGTTAAAAACAAGTCTGTAATGACTAATCACGTGAAGGAGGTTCTGTGCTTTTTATCAAAACTGTGCCTGTAAAAAAAAAAGTAAGACATGATGCAGATAAATTTAAGTACTTTGGAGTTTGATTTATATTAAATAGTAAGAGTAGTGTAATATCTTTTATTAGGACTAACTAAAATGTCACAAAGTCAAGAACAAGGTTTCTCACTCTCCAGAAATCTTTCTCAGGCCAGTTGGTTTCCAGGTACAATTCAAAGGGCTTGGGTTCAGGATTCCTGAGGGGTCGTCACCTCTTTAGCATCCTGTCCACTCACAAAGATATATTGAAGGGGCCTGTCTCCATGTTTTGCTTGTGGCTTAGGTACAATTGGATGGGACAAGAAAGAGGGTCTTCTCAGTAGCTGCATGCAGATTGTGGAAAACCTGACCCTGTGAGATCTATTTGCACCGACCCCTTGCTCTTTTTTGCCAACTAATTAAAATTTTCTTGTTCTGGCAAGCATTTGTTTTGCTTGTAGATGATTTTTCTGCAGTAGACCAGAAAATCTGAGAAACTGTCATGGGGACCATTACAAAATGGCTGCCGCGGGAGCCTGTCTAGTTACAAAATGGCTGTTCTAGGAGCCTGCCTATTCAGAAAGGTTAAGTAACTTGTCCAAGAAAGAGTATAAGGCAGAGGTTGGATGTGAATCCCACATACCAAACCACTTATTTGATCCCACAAAACACAACAAAATACCCATTTCAGAGAAGGCAAACTGATGAAGCAGTCAGAAATAAGTGACTTTCCCAACACACACACGCTTCGCCACCACCTAAAACAGCGGTTCTCAACCTGTGGGTCGGGACCCCTTTGGGGGTCGAATGACCCTTTCACAGGGGTCGCCTAAGACCATCGGAAAACACATATTTCCGATGGTCTTAGGAAACTGTATTGACTGAACTATGTCATGTATCATCTTTTGTATTATTAAAGCTATTGTTATGTATTATTTTCATTAGCAAACCATCCCATGACAATGGATCGTGTAGAGAAGAACGAAAATAATTTTATGGTTGGGGGTCACCACAACATGAGGAACTGTATTAAAGGGTCGCGGCATTAGGAAGGTTGAGAACCACTGACCTAAAACAACGACAACACAGGAAAGACATATACAACACACACATGAATTATTTTTTATTTCATTGTAACTGTTAGGCATATATCGAAATCTCTCTCACATGATTATAGTTGCCACTTAAAAAAAAAAGAAGGGGTATATCAGGCTGAGTGTCTTAACACATGCAGAGTTCTCTCACACACACAGGTACCATTAGTTCTTTGTTTAAAAACATATCTGGAAGAAAGTAGGGGGAAACTGAACATACAGTATTTCTGGGTTTGCATCCTCCTGTTCTGGCAACTGCAAATTCTGTTAAGGAATGGTTAAATTGATACATACATTTGAGTGATCTTAACTGGACAGCTTGTTCTTTTCTTTTTCCCCTCTTCTATTTGTCAAAAATAACATACAAAGAGCAAAGATAAATAAACACTATCATATATAATTCTTTTCTAATACAAAGAAATATAAAACATTTGTAAATATAAGATGACAATTTCCCTGATTTAAGCTATAATCAAAGACCCAAAAAGAGTTAATAGGAAATTAAAGAGAAGATTGAGGGGAGACATGATAGCACTCTTCAAATACTTGAAAGGTTATCACACAGAGGAGGGCCAGGATCTCTTCTCGATCCTCCCAGAGTGCAGGATACAGAATAATGGGCTCAAGTTACAGGAAGTCAGATTCTAGCCTGACATCAGGAAAAACTTCCTGACTGTTAGAGCAGTACGACAATGGAACCAATTAATAGGGTGACCAGATGACCTGGAAAACCCCAGAGACCTCCAGGAAAATGATGCTTCTCCGGGGCAACTTGGACTGTGGCCCAATTTACTGGGGAAAATGGGCACCTTGATGGCGCTGGCCAAGGAGAAGGTGCAGGGAGGGCCTGGAAGGATGCGTTCCGGGAATGCGTCTCCCAGCCAAGGGGGGACTTCCGGGAATGCGTCTCTTGGCCAAGTTGTGGAAGCATACTGCATGGCTATTAAAGCTCAAGCTTTCAACTTATTCTAACTTCCAACATTTTCCATGCCTACACTGCTCAAGCTTCAGTTTGTATGAAAAATGAGCAAAATCAGTCTGGTAGATTTCGAGTAATATGGTAATATTACCGTATCCATATATAGGATACGAGCCATTATGAACATTTTGCAGTAGTCCTTTCTCACCTGCACTGGCTTCCACTATGCATCCAAGCCCTATTCAGAATGTTGTTTTTGACATATAAAGCCCTATACGGTTTGGGATCTCAGTATGTAAACAAACGCCTCTTCCCATATATACCTACCAGAGTCCTAAGATCATAATCAGACATCCTTTATTGAGGACCTCTTCAATCTGAAGTCTAGGGAATTGTCCCATAGGAGAGGGCCTTTTTGAGGAAAGACTGTTTATGGAATTCTCTCCCAAGAGAGGCTCACCTGGTGCCCACTCGAATGTCTTTTCAGCATCAAGCTAACAGAGCAATCCTATGGTCCCTGGGAGGGCATCCCAAGGACCATAGCATGGTATAGATCCCCTCCAGGCCATAGACACAGCTATACCAACAATGGGGGTGGGGAATCTGAGTGCGGATTCCCCACACCCCTCTGAGCTACTTCAGAAAGCTCCACAGTGGCTCCTTTCAAGGTCACTGTTGCAATCTCAGATCAGGAAGGAAAGAAAGGGGGCAGGATGAGAGTAGGGGAGAGACCTGGTTCTGCTACACCCACAAGCTTCTCTTTTCTTTTGTCCCCACTCATAGCAAAGTCTGTCCAGCTCAACATGCTTTTAAGGTGGTACGGGAGGCATTTTCGCTTCTTCTCATTCCACCTGTCCTGCCTTCAGGGCTTTGGATGGGTGGAGGGCTTTGACCTTGGAGCCATCTAAAGAGCACCAATATTATGTTAACAATACTTTATTATCAGTCCCTGTTGGTAGTACTTATTGACTGGTATTTTATGTGATCAATTGACTTTTGCTGGTGCTGGTATTTGTTTTATACTTCTATGCTACATCTGGAACTTACTCTTAATTGCTGTACGTTTATGCTAATTTGGTTTTATATTTTATTATGTACATTGCTTAGAGAATGTATTTTATAAAGCACATGACAATTATAATAGAAATATGAAATTCTTGCAACTGCTGCATTTTGTCTTTCATGAGAAAAATTGCTGGTTGGATGATAACACGTTGTCAAGCCACAACCGAAATGCTAATCCGTGTAATGCTTCTGTCATCTCCAAGGTGGCTTACCAGAGCTCCTTTTCAGGTGTCTTTGGGCTCTGGTTTACGCAAAGACCTGCCGCTGATGTGCTTATAACATTTGAAAGCAAATCAGCACATTGTACTGGTCCTTTGATCCAAGCTGTGGCTGCCGTTGACAGTGGTGCTTTCTTCCTGTAACGAATGGCTTGAACAGATGCGCCAAGATCGTGCGCATCCCAGACTCCTCTTGCCTTTCTTTCTTCTCTTCCCCTTTCTCGGGTGTGTGTACGCAGTCGTATATAATATTATTGTTGCAGTTGATCTTGCAAAAGCTAAAATTAGTGTGGCAGCAACAGTATACATGGATACAAACTAAACATAATAAACGTATCCAGGTAGAACAAAATTCTACATATTGTGCCCTCCAAGTAGTAGGGAATTCCACAGGCAACCTTTTACAGGGCCAGTTCTTTTGTGAACAAAGAATACTGGAATTGTGCTGGAATTTCTGTAAGAGCTGTTTATTACAAATATACAGATTGCATGTGGGAGAGCAGGTAAGCACACAGACGGTGCTAGCTTTTATTCCTAAAAGCAATAGCATGCCTCTCTTCTTACTAGTCAATAGCAAAACCAGCCTTCTGTCACCTTCCCTGGCTGCATTTTAGCTGCCAACCAGTTTCTTTCAAGCAGGTGGAGCGTGTGTCCAGCAGCTAGGGCCCACCAGCCATCAAGATAATGAATGATTATTTCAGAAGCATCTTTAGCTAGCAGTTAAACATCTGAAGAAATAGCCATCTCCCTTATCCAAAGAAGATGCTTCAATACCAAAAATATATGCAAGCAATATACATGAACACTGTTCAACATTCTTAGGCTAAAGATATCCAATTAAATTCCCAGATATAATACTGTAACTCTTTTGGCTGTTGATACAAAGTTATACACAGACCAGCACAAGACATTTTGCTGCATGAGGTCAGGGTTCGGCAGTGGGGTAGGGGGCAGTGGGGCCAGTTGGCATGAGCCTACGATTTTGAGGGGGGCTATTCCAAGTCCCAAGGGCTAAGTTACTTGATTTTTCTATTGTTGATGATGAATTTATTATTATTATTATTATTTATTTATATAGCACCATCAATGTACATGGTGCTGTACAGATAACACAGTAAATAGCAAGACCCTGCCGCATAGGCTTACAATCTAATAAGTTGTAGTAAACAATAAAGAGGGAAGGAGAATGCAAACAGGCACAGGGAAGTGTAAACAGGCACCGGGTAGGGCAAAACCAACAGTGTAAAGTCAGAACAAACTCAATATTTGAAGGCTATAGGGAAAAGAAAAGTTTTGAGCTGAGTCTTAAAAGCAGTGATTGAGTTTGTAGTTCTCAAGTGTTCTGGAAGAGCGTTCCAGGCGTAAGGGGCAGCAGAAGAAAAAGGACGAAGCCGAGTAAGGGAAGTGGAGGTCCTTGGGCAGGCGAGAAGCATGGCATCGGAGGAGCGGAGAGCCCGAGCGGGGCGATAGTGTGAGATGAGAGAGGAGAGATAGGCAGGAGCTAGGCAGTGAAGAGCTTTGAAGGTCAGTAGGAGAAGTTTATATTGGATTCTGAAGTGAATTGGAAGCCAATGAAGAGATTTCAGAAGTGGAGTGACATGGTCAGAGCGGCGGGCCAAGAAGATGATCTTAGCGGCAGAGTGGTGGACAGAGACCAGCGGACTGATGTGAGACGAAGGAAGGCCAGAGAGAAGAAGGTTGCAGTAGTCCAACCGAGAGATAACCAGTGCGTGAACGAGAGTCTTGGCAGAAGAGACAGACAAAAATGGTCGAATCCTGGCAATATTATACAGGAAGAAACGACAGGATTTAGCTACTGCCTCGATGTGAGGAGTAAAGGAGAGCGAGGAGTCAAATATAAAGCCAAGACTACGAGCTTCCTTGACCGGAGTAAGCGTGACATCGTTGACAGTAAGGGAGAATGAGAGGTGAGGAAAGAAAAGCACGTAAAGCATTTCTGAATGAAGAAGTGATGTCTCATATACATCTTGAATAAAAGTGCTTGCCATTACCTTTTTAATAAATAGTTCAACTGTTGGGGCCCATTGACATATACCATATACTGCTTTCATACCACTTTTAGTGTTATATCCTGCTTGGTGTAGATGTGTCATGGCCCCCAACATTTCTCGGTGCACTTCAGTACCACTATAAAGCAGTAGTGTAGACCCTGCAGTGCACTTCAATACTGCTATAAAGCACTAGTGTGGCTCCTGCTTTTTATATACCGCTTTCATAGCACTTTTAGTGTTCTATCCTGCTTGGTGTGGATGTGTCAATGGGTTCCAACAGTTGTCAGTGCACTTCAGTACCACTATAAATCAGAAATGTAAATCCTGCAGTGCACCTCAATACCGCTATAAAGCAGTTGTGTGTCTCCTGGCTTTTATATACTGCTTTCATAGTGGAATATTCTGCTTGGTGTAGATGAGTTCTTAGACGGCCATCTTGCTTGTAACATGTAACATCCAATGAATTAAGAAACAAAAGAACAATAGGATCTACAAGCTATGACAAAGACTGTAATCTTGGCAATGAAACAGTTAGAAGGCAATCCTGGGCTTAGTTTGCACATCTCTTACTTGATTTCTCTCAGTGAAATTACTTTATATTTTATGGTGGGCAACAGAATGTGTGAACTGACTTTACTAGAATGTATTGTGTATGAAATGATGTATATTTTCTATCTATGGCATTATGGCTAATAATGAAATGCAAATATTTATTTAAATTAATTTTTATCCCTCCCCACAGTCAAAAAGGCAGCTTACATGCAATTAGTAAAAGATGACAGTCCCTGCCTGCTGACTTACAAACTAAAAAGAAACTGCAGTCAAGGAAAAAAAGAATGGGGAGGGAAGGGGGGGGGGGTCTTTCAGCAGGGCTGGTGATAGTAACAGCTGAAGGCGGAAGAGCCTTCATAAGGGAAGTCTTTCAATGGCTCTTGATGTTGCAGTCACTGAATACAGGCATGTGGGAACCCTGTCTTGATGGCTGGCAGCAGAATGTGAACTGACTCCATTGGGCGGGGGGGGGGGGAGAAACCTACTCTGGACCCTACTCTGATCCAGTCCCAACGGAAAGCGCCCCGCCTCTCCTGGAGAAGCGGGCCACTTTGGTGCTAAATCTGTGATAGCTCATAGGGTGACCATATGAAAAGGAGGACAAGGCTCCTGTATCTTTAACAGTTGCATAGAAAAGGGAATTTCAGCAGGTGTCATTTGTATATATGGAGAACCTGGTGAAATTCCCTCTTCCTCACAACAGTTAAAGTGCATCTAGAGTGTATCTAGAGTGGCCAGATACAAAAGAGGGCAGGGCACCTGCAGCTTTAACTGTTGCGACGAAGAGGAAATTTGTATATATGGGGAACCTGGTGGGATTTCCTCTTCATCACAACAGTTAAAGCTGCAGGTGCCCTGCCCTCTTTTAAATCTGGTCACTCTAGTATAGCTCCTGCAGCTTTAACTGTGGTGATGAAGAGGGAATTTCACCAGGTTCTCCATATATACAAATGACTCCT
This sequence comes from Elgaria multicarinata webbii, assembly GCF_023053635.1. Classification (NCBI taxonomy): domain Eukaryota; kingdom Metazoa; phylum Chordata; class Lepidosauria; order Squamata; family Anguidae; genus Elgaria; species Elgaria multicarinata. Next base: position 20,111,741 of record NC_086175.1, on the reverse strand, counting down.
GCTGAAATTCCCTTTTCAATACAACTGTTAAAGATACAGGAGCCCTGTCCTCCTTTTCATATGGTCACCCTAGCTCATTCAACACATAGACCAAATCTTGATGTACGAGCATGACTTTGTAACGGTGGAACGTACAGGCATGAGCAACCAGCTCATAGTTTTTGAGAAGAGTCTTGTTGGAAGTGGCAGTGATGGTCTTTTAAAAACAACAACAAATAATGAAATAAAATTCAAGTCCATTCAAAACTTGTAAAAGAGGTTATGTTAGGTTTGATTCCTAGCCCAAATCTCTAATGCCTTATTTTGAAAAAGAAAAAAATAGGTTTATTAAGATTAACCAATGAAATAAAAGCAATATTTGTTTCTATAAGACTTGGTAAAAAAACACACCCCAAAACCCTGGATTTCTTCCAAAACAGTTAGGAAGATATTTGCATTAAATTATGAAGCATGCTTTATAATATACTGAAATCACTTAGGTATTTAAGAAGAATTTGCCCAAAGCTCCAATTAATGCTTCTCCACTAAAATTTTGGAGAATGGAGATACCAACTCTCTCTCTCTCTCCCTCCCTCTCTCTGTGCATATTTATAGGGTGACCATATGAAAAAGAGGACAGGGCTCATGTATCTTTAACAGTTGTATTGAGAAGGGAAATTCAGCAGGTGTCATTTGTATATATGGAGAACCTGGTGAAATTCCCTCTTCATCACCACAGTTAAAGCTGCAGGAGCTATACTAGAGTGACCAGATTTAAAAGAGGGCAGGGCACCTGCAACTGTTGTGATGAAGAGGGAATTTCACCAGGTTCTCCATATATACAAATGACACCTGCTGAAATTCCCTTTTCTATGCAACTGTTAAAGGTACAGGAGCCCTGTCCTCCTTTTCATATGGTCACCCTAGCCAGTGCACTTCAATACCACTATAAAGCAGTAGTGTGGCTCCTGCGTTTTATATACTGCTTTCACACCACTTTCATAGTGCAATATCCTGCTTGGTGTAGATTAGGCCTAAGTGGGGAAGCAACAGCTGTGTTACTTCTAGGAATTTTGAAAAGCTAGTCAGCCTTCAGGCCTTTCAGCTCCTGCTTTGGGGAGACAGGTTTCGTTGGGGAATCTTAATGTTGAAGTGAACACAAAGGAAAGGAAATTTTGAAGGCCCAGGTGTGAGATGCAAGGATGCATATTCTCCATCATTTGAAAGCAATGGTGCTTGTTTTATGTGAAGTGAATCAGGAACTGGTAATATAGCAATAAGAAGCCAAATGAGCAAACCATCTCCATGTGTTTATCAAAACGTAGACCTTCTCCTAATTTGGTTCCTATACATTTTTTCTCAATGTAGGGAAGGGTCCTTGCAGGGTGACCATATGAAAAGGAGGACAGGGCTCCTGTATCTTTAACAGCTGCATAGAAAAGGGAATTTCAGCAGGTGTCATTTGTATGCATGCAGCACCTGGTGAAATTCCCTCTTCATCACAGAGGTTAAAGCTATGGGAGCCCTGCCTTCTTTTGTATCTGGTCACATTAGGCAGGGTTCCTGCAGCTTTAACTGCTTTTCGAAGTTCATCAGACAAGCATTGTATCACATGCTTACTACTGCCCACTTACGGATGTGTGCACATCTTTTAGATGATGATGTCCGCCTCCCACGTGCCTCCTGCTCCTTCCGCTTGTTTTTTTGGTCACAAAATAGACTCCTTTTAATCTGACTTTTTTAAAAAACAGAATGTGCTGCGATCTCCTGCTATGTGCAGGAAAAGTGGCATGATACAAACAGCCCCTGAATGGGCCATGGTGGTCTTTGTTTACTTACTATTTCCCCTCAAGGCAGAATGAGGAAGTAATGAGGGACAAACACGGGGGGGGGGGGGCAAAGAAGTAAGGAAACACGATTCCCCCTTGTCTGATGATGCCCATCAATGCAACTGTTAAAGATACAGGAGCCCTGTCCCCCTTTTCATATGGTCACCCTATAAACATCACAGATCTCCTGTTCTCTCTCTCTCTCTCCATGGAAAAGTTCTCCTGGAACCAACACTGGACAGATTCTCCTCTAAATAGTACAGTTGACAGAACATCTAAGGCCAGCAAAGGTCAATACAAAGAAAGACAGAAACAGACCCTGTCTACATTAAACAGATGCTGCTAGAAGGCACAAGTTACAGCTGCCATTGCAAACTGGTGCCCACCAGGTGTGTTGGACTGCAGCTCCCATCATTCCTAGCCAATAGTCATGCTGGGAGTTGCAGTCTAACACATCTCGAGGGCACCAGGTTGGGGAAGGCTGAATTAGGGCATTCAACCGGTGCCACACAAACTGGAAAACTTAAACAAAACTTACTCTGGCTTCAGTGGCCCATAGTTGGTGGGAAGTTACATAACCCCAGGGCCCTCTTTGGCTTTCTCCCTCTCTGATCTTTGAAGTGTGTCACTCTTTCATTTTGCCATTCAACCGGCTGACATGCAAAAGCTTTGTTCAGACAGTTTAATTTAAGTACCGCCACTGGTTCGACAAGGTGATCAAATCCCCCCATTCGCTGTACAACATCCAGCATCCCGTTCGCTGTTATCTGATACCGTTTGAAGCCCCCCACTCTTGACTCTGTGCTGATATCGCAAGAACTCCAAACATGTCGTAAACAATATATTAATACTCTTGATTGAATTCCATTAGGCTAAGAACCAGATGAAGTTTAGGCTGGCCAAGCAGGCCACCGCAATAAAATATAATTTGGACTAATCTTCCTGAGGAATGTCTCGGGCTTAAAGCTGACAGTCTGCTATCGCAAGCAAAAGTAATTGCTTATTGCCTGCACCGGGGACTCTCTTCAATCCCCGCCTTTGTAAGCAATGCACCTTCCTCCAGGTGTCCCTCGGAGCACACAATCTGCCCCTTTGTTTCAGGGGAAAGATGTCAGAAGCACAAATAATGAAATAGACAAGAGGGGGGGGATTTTAATGAACATGACTGATCCAGACTGGAATTTGTAGAATCCCGAGACAAGCAGAGATGTTAAGGCAAAGAAGGAACGTGAAGAATCCCATCAGGTGGAATGTTAATTCAGGTGATCAGATTTCTTAAGCGGTGCCAGAATGAAAGACTTCTGCATCTTCCTCAGGAGGGCTTTTTTGACCTTTCTTTAAAAGTGATACGGTGGGCCTTCCCCAACCTGGTAGCCTCAATGCTATTTTGGACTATAACTCCCAGCATTCCTGACCATGGCAGATGGGGCTGATGGGAATTGAAATCCAAAATGTTTAGAGGGCTTCGGGTTGGAGAAAGCTGGTGTAGGGCAAATGTGATCCTGGGGTAACACAGCATGTAGCTAGGCGTGATGTTAAACTTGGGTGGCTTCAGAAAGATGGCAATTCTGCATCCTGTTTACTCTCTGCTCCTGAAAAATTCAGTTCTTCACATCCATGATGTGATGTCATTATGTGTGTTTCCTCCTTCCTTCTTTCCACATTATTGGCTGCCACTGGGAGGGGTGGTGGTGGAGAAAAGCACTATGCGATGATATCTTGTGGCACATTGGTGTACCTAAATATTATGTGGAGAAGAGTGGGAATTGGAGGGTTGGCCCTTTTTCATTGGAAGCCAGTGCTTGGTGACATGTCTGACTAACTTGAGGGGAACAACAGAAATGCGCCTTTCATGTTCAATAAGGCCAAAACAGTTAAAGCTGAACAAGTATGGCTAGAGTGACCAGATACAAAAGAGGGCAGGGCTCCTGCAGCTTTAACTGTTGTGATGAAGAGGGAATTTCACCAGCTGCTGCATGCATACAACTGTTAAAGATGCCCTGTCCTCCTTTTCATATGGTCACCCTATTAAAAAAACATCTTAAGAAATAAAATAAAAATTTGGAGGGTCAGGGAACCTGGTGGCTAACAAGAGACCCCAGAACTACACATTACATTAATTGTGTAGTGTGTGGCCGAACCCTCACTTGCTTTTTTATTTGAGAGTAAGTGCATGCATCCCTAATTTCTATCAGGACCAGTGTGCACCAGGAGGGAAGGATTATTCTTGAAATCCTGCCCTACGGGTTTATAGAAAAAGAAATATGTCTCTATTGGCATCAATCGAGGCTTTAAAAAGTGGTCCCAGCCCCACTTCCAGAATTGAAGAAAGCCATAAAGACTGATCTATTCCAGCAGGCCTACCCAGTTGAATTTTAAGATGCCTTTTAATAATGTGCTGCTTTTTAATAATGTATTAGTTTTATTTGTTTTAATTAATTATATGTATTTTATGGTGTTTTGCATTTTTGTTGTACCCCGCCTCAATTCAGAGGGAGAGATGGGTAATAAATAGATGATGATGATTTGCTTTTACTGACAAAGCCCAGCTGTTTCTTCCCCAATATTCCAAACTCCAGTAGATTCTCCTTTCCTCTTATCTTAACATTCCATCTTTCATCACATTTCCTGCTACTACTCAGCCACAATCCAAATCACAGTTCTTGTTTTCTTTTTCTTTATTACACTAATATCCCAACTCTCCACCAAAAATGGCACTCAAGGCTGCTAAAAAGAATAAAATTGAATTTAAACACGAACTTAATTAAAATGTAATATAAGAAGAAATGTATTAAAACACAACAACAGAAATAAACAGCATCCAACCCAATGAAAAAACCCTTCAGCAGCAGATCAGCTTACATACCAAAGTCCTGCCTGAATCAAGATGTCTTTGTCTGCCAGTGGAAGGATAGAAAGAGAACCAATCTAGCTACCCTTGGCATAGAATTCTAGGGCGGCAGCGGCGGCGGCTGCTTCTTCTTCTTCTTCTTCTTCTTCTTCTTCTTCTTCTTCTTCTTCTTCTTCTTCTTCTTCTTCCTCCCCCCTTATATCACGCATAACATTTTCTAAGGGATGCGTAGATATTGAATAAGACTGCCTGACTACAGGCTCACCACCTAATAAATCCTCAGCATTTTTACATGAGGCTTTTATTACACGCTCATGGTTGATCACTCATGGAAGCTTGCAAGTCCTTCACATGATGTTGTCAACCTCCAGGACATCTCCTGTGCTTTCTGATCTTTAACTCACTTTTTAAAAGTTCAGGGATAATGCAGTAATAAATGTAAATCCACTTTAATGGTCATGTGAAATTGTGCAGCTCCGCTATAACCACAGTGCCATCTAGTGGCTGTAAAATGAAACATATAGAACTTTCCGAAAACTTGCCGAGAAAGTCTGACCCCCAAAACCAGCCCATGTAAGGAGCAGATCTGAATCCTGCAAAGAATCTGGAAGCAGAAACCCAGTAAGTTGCAGGACAAAAGCCCTGGTGCAGAGAAGCCCACAATGCCAAAGGGAAGGGAAGGGAAAAGCAGGCATGGGAGAGGCAGCTCATTCACCGGCCAAAAGATGTGGTCAGGTTGCACCCACTCTCTCACCGTTAAGTTTTACCGAGGTGACAGGGGGTGCAGACTCCCAGTGGCCCTTGGTCTCCTGAGGACTAGCAGAGTCCAGAGTGTGTGCAGAACAGTTCCGCAGTTCCAGGATAATGGCCAGTTGGAATCAAGGGTTCCTTCTGGCAGTGAATGGAGCAGTGTGCTCTCTAGAGCTGCTCCTTCTCTGATTGGCAGATGGGACCAGGTTGGTTTCCCCCTTGACATGATATTCTTCCTGGAAGGCAGGAAGTGCAACCTTCCAATGGCCCTTGGTCTCCTCCTTTCATTTTTGCTGTCCAAGATAATTTTACTACGTTTGTGTTATCTCTGTTAAGCTCACCATCCATGTTTTAGGAAGCTGAAGCATGGAGTCCAAATGGCAAAGCCTTCACAACCTCCCCCCCTCCTCCGCTTTTTGGAGAGCAATTCCCAAGTCAAACATGTCAAACGGTTCAGGAAATGATTGCTTGGCTTCCTACCCTCTTTTGACCCCTTTCTGGCACTTATCGTTTCCTGCAGCCCTCCTGGGACGGTGAGGTAAAAATCCATTGTGAGCCATGTTGGGTTCTTGTGAAGTCAGCGAACCCTTGACACACATTTCAAAAGGCCAGGATTCATGGACTAAGTATTGACTAGCTGTGGGGAAAATAGATTTCGTGCAATCTTGGGCCAACAGCCATGGGAAAAACGCCAAGACAATCTTTTGGTTGTAGAAGGTTTACAAGATCATCGTGTGAGTATTTTTGTTCATCTGGAGCTCTCTAGCAAATGTGCTGTGCAAAGACCAGATATTATTTCTATCCAGAGATTCACAGTACTTATCAACTGATTACAGAAGTGCATTTTGGGAAAGAATCCTAGCAATCAATTCTTTCTTTTTAAAGCAACATGAAAATCAATTGGAATTGGTTTATAAATACTTCTTGTCTGCACAGTTTCATTGCGGGAGGGGGGTTGTTTTTGCAAATAAAATGTATCAATCTTTTAAGGAGGAGACAAGTAAACAAAATAAATTTTCATTTGTGTTATTTTATTAGCATCATATGAAATTACAGTCTATTATTGACTTCTTCAAGAATATTTTTTTACCCAAGGAACCACAGTTTAACATGCAGAAATGAAGATCAATATTGGTTATGTATTCATTTTTTTGCAAAAATGCCATGAGGCAATTTTCTATACAAATCCCATGATTGTATTTATGTGTTGTTGTTTTTAATTCTCATTGTGGCCAAATTATGGCTTAGCTCAGATTTAATTACAAAAAAAATGGATTGTTATTTGCATTGTTGCTTACATCCCAGGTGTGTTATTTATGGACTAAATTTAATTTACGAACCCTTTTACAATGAGGAGGTAGGGGACGACTGAGCCATTTCTGCTGACTTCAGTGGCTTAGCTTGCTTTAACCATTCTTTCCCATTAGAGATCACATTGAGTTTAAAGGATGTAATCGGAAACCTTATGGCTTTAGAGGATACTTAAGAGGAGTCATTGATACACTTTGAAGCCAAGATATTTGAACAGCATTAGCAACAGCAGCATCCAGCCATTAGGCCATTAGGATAGTTTGTCAAGGCACTAAAATTAAATATAGGGTCCCTGGCAATACCTCCGTTCGATTCTGCAAGTTTAATGGCAGGGCAAGGTTCTCTTTTCAGTCAGCCCCACGCATATATCATAACTTCTTTTGTTCCACGTATCACCAAGGCAGAGATGAGATGTCGGGATTCAACAGTGTCCCAACACTTGCTCTGATGACGTTGGGCTAGCGTAAACCAACACTTGTGCAACATCACTCACGTAGCAGGGAAAAGCAAGGATTGGCTGCCCAAAATGGTCCCTGCTGTGCTGTTGAACTTTGGTGGCAAATTGCCACTTTCCCTCGTTGCACTAGGAAGTGCTAGTTACGCAGCACACGTATTGGTTTATGTTAGTGCGACGGCATTGACATTGGCACTGGAAATGACACTTTCATCTTTGGGCTGGAGAAAGATGAGACATTTTTTCCCCAGAGAGTTGAAGATGATTTGGTTGAACTATGATGAAATTCCCATCAATTGACCAGTGTGAAGTTACAGTGTGATAAATGTCCCATTCAGGGTGCAATCCTATGCATGTTCCTGGCTGGGAAATGCTGGGAGTTGTAGGACTTTAAGTTGTCTAAACGTGCATAGGATTGTGCCCTTCTTGTATTTATATCCCACTCTATCCCATGGGTTCAAGGCGACTTGCAGCAGTTTCTCTAATTGTCCCACAATCAAAGTTTTTTTTTTTTATGTACTGCCCTTTAGCATATTCAGTTTCAGGGCAGAGTACTGAAATATGGAAAGGTTGAAAGAAAGTCCTCCAAAATCTTAAGAAGTTAGTGGAAGAACTGAAGTTTCCAAGTAGTGAAGAACACATTTCTCTCTAAAGCCAGCTTCTTCATATAATCACTTAAATATAAGCCTGTATACATCAGTTGCTGGAGAACATAGGTGGGAGGGTGCTGTTGCACTGTGTCTTGCTTCTGGGTCCCCGATTGACAGCTATTTGGCCACTATGGGACAGAGTGCTGGACTAGATGGACCCTTGGTCTGATCCAGCAGGGCTCTTCTTATGTTCTTACTTACTTCCCCAACCTGATTGACTTTGGCTGGAAACCTGCACCCTGTTGCACACAAAGACAGGCGTGGCATAATGTTACATATGTAGGTGGTGTCATTGTCACCCCACCTCCACTCCACCCAGGGCACAAAGTCCAAGAGCCCATGTCAAAATACTGAGGGCATAAGGTACAAAGGTTTGCCTATCTGTGATACTTAAAAAGCCAGTAAAGGCACATTATTTGGCTATTATGAAACCTGCACTTACTATAAATGCAGACAGTGATCCTAAGTTTGACAAATTGTTCCTAAACTTTGGTAGACTGTACACTTGCCTGTCACATTTCAAGACAGCAGGAAAGTTTGTTGAGGAATATGGGGTCCATAACCCCTTTTTGGAGGGGTCAAAAAGGGGTTATGTGGCATCAAATCAGTCCAATAAATTCAGATTGGACAGTCTGGAATTTTATATTTCCCAACAGATACTACTTGTTCGATCCATGTACCTTATGATGTAATTATTGGTCCCAGAAAGGGTTTTGGAGGGACTGCCATCCCTTAAAGACCCCAGCAATTGCATATAAGACTGCAGGTTTTGGAGATTCCACAACGTTTGTAACATGTACAGATTGTGTACCATTTCAGGCCATGAGTTCTTACAGCACTCTATGATGTGGCATGGGTTGCAGGGTTCTGCCATGCATCAGATGTGGAGCAGGGATCAGATTTCTCAGGAAGCAAGATGATAGAAGATCAGCACCACAGACAGTTCCAAGTGGGCCCGGAAGCTGTTCAGGATTGTCTGTCTGTTGCTCCAACAAAGATGAGAGCAAGACTGAGATTTAAATAGAAGTGTAGTCGGAGTTGGGCTGGTTGGCCCCACCTCCATATTGACTCCATGCTGACTCCTGGCTTGTTTTAGCATTCTCAGGATGTGTCATGCTAGTTTACTCATTGGCTGAGTCCCCAAAGTCTGATGGTAATGCAGCCTCCTCTAGATGCAGGTGAGCTTGCCTCTGAGGTCTTTCTGGAGAACTAGGTGCCAGGGAGGTGGAAGCCTCATGACACCTTTCCATAGCTGAGTCTTCTCCTTGAACCATTAACTCTGGAGCCTCTTCCTCTGAGGGCAAAGAGTTGGAATCCTCTAAGCACAAGGGTTCAGGGTCCTGGTCCGTGACAGATAGTCAAATCTTAGGTACTTTACAGCAGATTTTGACATGGGCACCTGCACTAGCATCTGTATTGAGTGTGCTCTCATGCGTAGTTCTAAATGGAAGCCTCTCTACCCTACAAGGCATAGGGGATCCCAAAGCCTGCTCTTGCTGATTCACTCCACCTCTGTGTATGAGAAAAGCCATGCCCTGTGAGCCTGGATAAAGAATAGGCTATTAAACGCCATACTTTGATGCATGGAAGAGCTTGCGTTTAGAAGGATGGGATTGCGCAACAGTGGCCCACAGAGCACAGAAAGACTGAGCGGCAGGGGGAGGCTGGCAGGATCTGTGCTAGTGTAGAGTATTCGCAGGACCCAGGTCCACTGTCAGGAGCTGTTCTGCTGTAGAGTGCTCACTGGACTCAGGCCCTTTGCCAGCAGTACTCCAGGGGGGCTGATGTGGATCAGCTGGGAGCAGCAAGGGCTATATAAGACCAGCATTTCTGCTCTAGCCTTTGCCGCAGCAATGCGATCTCTTGTGTTCATATGATATTGATGGCTGTAGGAGAAATAATAATAAATTATCTCCATTTTGATCGAGGCAGGGAATAACAATCAATGATAAAATACATAATACTCAATTAAAACATAATATACATTGTTAAAAACATCCTAAAAACATTTTAGAAACATCTTAAAATTTGTCAAATGTAGCAAGATCAGTGAGATCTTCAGTCCGTTGAATGCTTATCCTTCCAAGCTTGAAGTATAAGCCTCTTTGAAGCTTTAGAGGGATGGCATTGCTGAGCTATACTGTGCTAAGCACAGCAGTGGCACACAGAGCGACTGGGCAGGAGAAGAGAGGCTTCTGTAAGGGCTCTCAGTATCCAGTTTTGTTGTCCATCTGGCAAAAATGGAGGTGTATGTATTATTAGTAATAATTATTGTAATTCAAAGCACCCCTATCCTGCTCTTTGGACAAAAGACTCCCAGAGTGCCTTACAAGAAGCAATAATCAGATTATCCGTGTCCTCAGGCTCAGAATCTAAAAAAAGACATGAGATGCAAGGAAAGGGTTTAGGAAGGAGAGCTTGGTGGTAATGCTCGATTCAGATGGTTGGGAATATATCAATTGAACTTCAGCTTGCACTGCCTCTAGTGCCGACTGTTTGCTGGCCTGTTCCTCTTTCCTATCAATTCACCTGCAGTTTCTCTTCTTTTGAGTTCAAGCTCATCCATTTCTTCACCCATCCCCTAAGGATGTTTCATCAGAAGCCCTTCTGCTGGCAGTTGAGGGAGGGATGGAGGAGCAACCATTGGGAGCTAGATAAGCTACCTGAGCATTTTAACTCTGGACTAAACGCAAAGCTACAATGGCCTTATAGGCCCCTTCCAACTCTACTGTTCTATGAATCTACATGCAGCCATTCTGAGAAAATTACTCCTCTAACAGTGTGATTTATGCATGTTTACTCAGTAAGTCTACCATCACCCCTAGCCAGCATAACCAGTGGTGGTGCATGATGGGATTTGTTGGCCCAAACATCTGGAGGACCAAAAGTAGCACAGCTCTGCTAGAGACGGGCAGGCTGGAAGGGCAGGTGGTGTGAGTCCTTTATAACCAGTTCAGGCCCATCAAGAAATGGAGCTAGCAGTTCCAGCCTGGTTCTTTTTTAATGTCACAGTTCATTTGCAGAACCATAACTGGAATCAAGAATTAAAAAGCCCCTGTATAAAAGTCAGTAACATTAAACCTTTAAGACTTGTGTTTCATGTGTCATAAAAAGCCTATGAAAGGATTTTATATTCTGTACAGTGTTTTAGCGCTTTCAATCATTTTTCCCCCCAACATAACTTTGGTGAACACTTTAATAGCCTCTAAATGAAAAACTAAACTATGTGTCATTCAAAAAGAAAAAAAAAAGTTTTATGGATCACGGAATTTAATACAGGTTCTGGACCATAACAAGGAACTGATAAACCTATAACTGAAATTAATTCTAAATGTTGCAAAAAATATTTTAGGAGTATATGTGATACATGTTGGAGCAACGTAGGAGTGAAAGCATTTGCCATATAGAGATTGTAGACAGTGGTAAAAGAGTATATTAGAACAGTCATTCCCATTAAGTGAGGTTTGTTCTTGTTTATGGTCCATCCGTTCCACCTCCTGACCTTCACCATTTGCGTTCCAATGTTTCAGCCATCCACAGCCCGACTGGTAACTTACCCAGAGAATTCCTGCTCCCCTCAGATGATTTCCAGTGGATTTTTGAGGCCTCCTGGGTTCTCAGCTAAATCTGAGGTCTTCCACAGGACGGGGCACCATCAGGCATGCCCAGTAGCTTCAGTGGGTGGACTCCAAAGCGTATTGCTATTAGTTATGTTTCAAAATGGCAGAACCCATGAATTGTACACCACTTTCAAATAGCTCTGCCACGTTGCATTTTGTCATGCATTTGACCAGAGCATATCTGCAGTACTGAGTAGACCATAACTTATCCGTAAGAAATATCCCATTTGGATTGCTGTAATATGTTGTACAAGAGTCTGCCTTTCAGATGGTTCATCTGGTGCAAGATATTAAAAGCTAGATTACTATGTGGGACTGGTATCTCTCTAGTCTTTAAGCAACTGCAGTGACTTCCAATCCACTTCCAGACATAATTAAAAGTGCTGGATTTGATTTTTAGAACTCTATATGGCTTAGAACCAGTGTATCTTGCTCCCACACAAAACTGCTCAGACCCTGTGGTCATCTTCTGAGACACACTTTAGATCCCACCACCTTCTGAGGTAAGGCACGTGATGACCCAAGAAAAGGCCTCTTCGGTGGTGAACGTCATCTTTGGAATTCCCAGCCTAGGGAACTTCAGTAGGAGTTCACTCTGTCATATTTTTGGAGACAAGTAAAGACCTTTTCATGTGCCTAGGACTTTTAGATTTTCTGGTTTTGTTTTATCTTATTGATATGTGTTTTTAAGTTGTTTAAGAGTGCCACTGTTGCAATTTTTCGGTTATTTTATTGTTTAATGTAATTATTGTTGTTAAAATTGTTTGCTCTACTGGAAGCCCTTTTAGAGCTGAAAAGTTTGATACCAATACTTATGAATAAACAAGTAAGAGGGTCATTTCTTACTCAGGGCTTCAAGCTAACATGGCCAACAGGTTTCATTGTGAATTCTGAGTATAGCAAAACTTCACAGCATCCTTATTCATGTCTGCTCAGAAGTAAATCCCATTGTGCTCAGTGGGGTTTATTCCTAAGTAAGTAGACATAAGACTGTAGCCCAATAGTAGTATTCACAAATTAAGATACAATTGTTAATTCTATAAATTGCTGGAGCTCCATTGACATTTAATGGAACTAAATTGGATTAAATCCAAATATTCTTACTCAACTGGTTTATCCAATATAACCATAGGCAATGGCTATCAAGCCATTTACTTCAGATTAACTTCATTGGGACAATTCTGAAGTAATGTGTTTATGAATAGCCATTGCGGTTAAAATATTAATCTTTTGCAAACAAGTATTTAATCTAATTTAGGATATAATCCGGATTATTTTGCCTATGGAGCCATTAATGTTATTGAGCTCTGTTAAATATTTAGCAGGAATGCACAACTCATAACTGGTTATGAATTATGTTAACAGTTGCATGATTAGAAATTGCTGCGAACTACAAAACTTCTAAACTTACTTTCTGAATAAGAATTAATGCGTAAAAACGGGGAAATCTGAGTAGGTAAATTTAATGATTTTTATGGGTTCCAAATTGGGAACCATTTTCAAGTAAGATTATTTAACTTTGTTAGACACTGAGCTCAAAGAGTGGAACAACAACACATCTCCTTAAGATTTTTTGTAGTACCCTAATATGAACTGCTTCTTTGCATTATACTAATGCGGTATTAAGAAATATATAAAGTCTGGTATCAGTTCACTGCAAATCCAAATTTTCTCTGTAAAGTAAACGTTTGCCACAAAAGGAGTTAAATCACCTTTAAAAACTCATTAAGTACATGTGATCATAAAACCAGAAGCTAAGTATGTCCAACAAATATACAGTCTGGCATAAAGTCTAATCCTTCTCAGGAGGAAACCCTGTTACTCCCCTGTGTCATTAACATTTATGAATTATGACTTCTTTATAAAATGGCAAAATTAAATGATCACCTTCCGCTACAAACCCTATATTATACATCTGTTTTGCACTAATGGAGAGCTCATCTTTCCTTTTATGTAGATTAGTAACATTGCTGGTTTCAGAGGGAGAAGTATAAAAATAATGCCAAGTATATCTCATCTGTAGTGAGTGCTCTGCCTGTGTTAAGCTAATTAATTTACTGCAATAGGCTTTTGCAAGGTAGGCAAACATAGATATCCTATTAGATGGAGGGATCATTTCAGATTCTGATGCAAACCCTGGTGCAAATTCTTTCTGAGGTGGCATATTAAGGGATGGCTGATATTAGCCGTGAAGTTATTCGTCGTTGTTGCTGTTGACAAATGCACACCTCCCCTCTAAAGCGGAGATGACGAGGAGGAACCTCTTTCAGCCTGAGGGCCAAATTCAATTTGAGAAAAGCTGTCAGGGGCCACATTGTAGTGGTGGGTGGGGCTGAAGTCAAAGGAGGTGGGACCAAAATACCAGCATATTGTAGATTAAATCGCTTGCTGCCCTTGGGAGCGGCATCTCAACCTTTCAGAATGGGAAATGAACTACACAGAAGCTGGGAAACTGACAAATGATTCGTGGTTCAGGGAAAGGGGGTTGGGCCAGGAGAAAGGCCTATCAAGGAAACCCCGGAGGACTGGATTTGTAGCACTCATATTCTGACACAAAAGAATGACTACTTACCTCCAAAATTGGTGCCATCAAGAGCCAGCTTTTGCCCCAAATCATACAGTCCAATAAAGTGTGGTTGGCATATAGGGACGCATTCCTTCTAGTACCCTGGATTCAACTGTTTTCAGCTATTAGAAATAGTTCTGCCACAGGTTGCAGAACCTAAGTAAGTAAGTTCTTAGGAATAAACCCCACTGAGCACAATGGGATTTACTTCTGTGCAGAACACAGATTGGGGGGGGGGGGGGAAGGCTTCTTGCTCTGAGAGACAGAGAGGAGCCAGAAATTTCCCTGCTGCCCATCAATCATATTTGTGGGAAATATATTATCCTGACAGACAAGGGGTTACTGTGACATTGCCCTAGAACAACACTGGAAAGATAATTACTTTCTACCCATGGTTTGGAAATTCTGGTTCTAGAGAACCCTGGGGTTCCCCAGAAACTTATCAAACATATCATGGAGGATTTTTAGATGATACATCAGTCAGGAAGCTGGATAAGGGCCTGAGGAAACTGCGGACTCCACACCAATACAACTAAGTCCAGTGCCATACAGTGGTTGTATTATGTAATGACACTATCCACACACAGTCTTGCTCCAGAAATGGCACAAAGGCTTCTGAGGAAGAATGTATATCCCGCACAACTGGTCTTTCCCTGTAAATGTGGAACCACAGTGAGCATCATAGGTATGTTTTAAGGTTCACTATTAGTTCAGGCATGTAAACAGTGAAGCCCAGAGGGCTGGCCAGTTCCAGAATAAATGGCGTGTACATGCCCCAGAATCCTTTGCATCACACTGGGCTTTGTGGCAGCTGTTCAGGGGGTTCTCAGCAGAAACATTGATATGGAAACTAGGGTTCCTTGAAGATAGAAAGTTTGAAAGCCACCGTTTTATAACAATAACAATATGAACACTTACAAGAAGCTCTCAAAGTTGAGTTCTTTTAATGGCCTGTATCTGGGTTATGTCTGAATTTTGTTTGCATACATAATTTATTCTTTTCTTTGTTCTTCACTCTCCTGAAAGTACAGCACCATTTCCTCTGCTTGAAGAAGAAGAAAACTAAGAAAGAAAGAGCATTTGGTGAATAATTGTTGGGGAGAAACCCGCTTAATATAGGGATGATATTCACTGATCTTTGTGCGTCACCTTGAAAGTATTGATTTATTTTAAAACTCGTGTATTTCTGAGCAGAGAATACACTTTGAAAAAGCAACCTCCGTGTGTGTGTGTGTGTGTGTGTGTGTGTGTGTGTGTGTATGTATATATATATATATATATATATATATATATATATATATATGTATGTATTCTTGGCCCTTGTCTATATGAGGTCACATTGGCACCTTGTTACCCAAAATCCCGCAATTGTGCTCCTCCAGGGTAATACCCACAGAAAGGAGCACAAATATGGGTTTTGGAGGCTGATGGGCTGCTGCTGCTGCTAGCGCCCCATTCCTGCACCATGTCCCTAAATGGTATTGGCTGTGGTACCCCACACCTTTTGTTTCCCAGAACACTCGTACTTTCGATGGGAGGCAAATGAAGAGAGTCTAACCTCTTGGAAACACCCCCCTAGGCAAAACTATGCAAACTAAGCAAGACAATTGTCTGCTCAAGAAGAAGAAGAAGCTACTTCTCAAAATTCCCGTAACTTCAGAGCACCTGGTGCGGAGGCAGGTTCTGGCATAATTGAACCAAAGGAAGTGAGGCAGGTGGCTACCAGGAGGGGGGCCTTCTCTGCTGTGGCACCCTGGCTGTGGAATGAGCTCCCTAAGGAGGTTCGCTTGGCACCTACATTATATGCTTTTAGACGCCAGGTGAAGACCTTTTTATTCTCCCAGCATTTTAACAGTCTATAAATAAGTTTTAAATTTGTAATTTTGCATTGCTGCTGTTTTTATCTGGTTGAGCTTTTATATTGTATTTTATATTATGGTTTTATACTGTTGTTTTATACTTTGAATGTTTTTAATTTTTGTGAACCGCCCAGAGAGCTCCGGCTATTGGGCGGTATAGAAATGTAATAAATAAATAAATTGACTTTCTCATGCCTTCTTTTCGCACTGTGCGTTTCAGCTTCTGGTGGACCCTAGCATCAGCTAATTTTTTGGGACGCTCACCCCCAGAAGAAAACTCACTTCCCTCTGGGTGTGTAGGATTTGGCCTTGAGGAGATAAGCTCTGGAGAGGGCTGACTCCCAGCTGGGGAATCGCCCGTGAGAGCTTCCTGCCCCACGGGTACTGGCTGGCTGGTGTCTGGTGCTGCGTCTTCTAGTTCTGAATCTGATTCTGATTGATTACCTGAAACACCTTCTCCCAAAACAGGGGCAGTATGGTTAGACATACCTGAACTGCCGCTTCCCGATGTGGAAAGTTAAGGGCGGGATGGCTCCCCCCCCCATCGCCCCATAGTGGTGGCTTTGCCTAGTGAATTGCCTCTTAGCATCCATTCCTTTTTCATTCGTTTTCTAGGCCCATGGCTTCCTCTGCCACCTTTGATCCTGTCCACGTACCTTTCACTCTTCCTTTCCTTTGTACGCATCCCCCGTGTAGATTTTTTTTAAAAAAGGCACTTTGCATTTGCTACTTGCAGAGTTATAGCTCTGTGCCTTTAGACGGGTAGCTTGGATCTACCTTAGCGCCATGCATCTCTTGAAGGCTAACCTCATAATATTTACAGAATATTCACAGCCATTATGCATTAACTGAGCTGGCCTTAACCTTAGCCATACTTTCAAAGTTTCTTGTACACATGCCAGTTTTCCCTGCATGTTTTGACAAATGAGATATTCCCTCTGGTGCTTCCTTGTGGGTAACAGTGTGTGAGGATGTGTGGTGGCGGCAGCCACAAAATTTATTACAGTTATTTTGTAGTTTGATATTAAAGAACATGATGTATTATATCAGGTGTCTGACCTTTAAAGATCTTAGGACCCAATTCATTACAACATAAAATTTACATATTATTCAACATTCCTGCAGACCTTTTATGAAGAAATTGTGGTGCGGACGTACATGAGATTTAAGACAGAAAAAGTAGCCCTGCACATGAAGAATGAAAACTGCATGAAATACTAGGCTGGGGGCACCTTTTAACCCCTTGAAATCATTACTCTCAGGAATGAAGTTTGCATCCCTGTCTCCAGAAGCCTCCTAAAAGATAAGTAGCAGACAAAGAAGGAAAATACTGTGTGAGTTTCAAGCAAACTCTGCTTCTGTCTTTTGTATATTATTTTCTTTCCAATAATTTTCATCTTACAGATGGGTATTATGTTATTATGAACAAACCCATCCTCACCCTTAGCAGGATATGCTGTTTTGGTCTCAGGCCGTTAGTAGGGTGACCATATGAAAAGGAGGATAGGGCTCCTGTATCTTTAACAGTTGTATTGAAAAGGGAATTTCAGCAGGTGTCATTTGTATATATGGGGAAGCTGGTGAAATTTCCTCTTCATCACAACAGTTAAAGCTGCAGGTGCCCTGCCCTCTTTTAAATCTGGTCACTCTAGTATAGCTCCTGCAGCTTTAACTGTGGTGATAAAGACGGAATTTCATTAGGTTCTCCATATATACAAATGCCACCTGCTGAAATTCCCTTTTCTATGCCACTGTTAAAAATACAGGAGCCCTGTCCTCCTTTTCATATGGTCACCCTAGCCATTAGAGAGGGAGGTATCATTTCATTGTTTAACTTGAAGATGTTAGGGCAGGCTGTTCAGAGTGTTAGTGCTGTGCCAAGAAGTAGAGTCTGGCTTATTTGACTGATTTCTCCTCAGTCCAGTTCTCCTCCAACCCCACTCCTTACATTTCTATACCATCTATCAGGCAAAGCTCTCTTGACAATGGATGCATTTCTGTTGGCCTGTTGGGAGAGGGATGCTCCTTGCTATTTCTTATTCTAGATCTCACACATTGCCTTTAAGTATCTAGCTGAAGGACAAGAAAAGGTTCTTCCATGGCTCCTTGACAGGGGAAGTCTTCTGTTCGAAGGGCTGTGCAGTCTTAAAGACAAAGTGTCACCGGAGGAAGAGCCCAGGAGCCTTGAAGGTGCCCATCAACAGCCCCTGGTCAGCAGACTGAGCAGATACAGCACGGATCACCTGGTCACCATTTTCCTCACTATGGTGAGACGTACTGTATTTCTATCTAAAGGATAATAACTTATTTCTAAATATGTGTCTATAAATGATCATATGCAGTCATTTTGGTGATGCATTTCCTCTTTTTTGGTGATTCATAAGTGGCCACCCTATGTGCAGGATGGGAATCAGTGAGATATTTCTCAGGCAGATGTATAACAGGGCAGATTCAGGATTACCTTTCCCCAGCCTGGTGTGGCTGGTGTTGAGTTATGCCACTGGAGATATTTGGGAGCTAATTCATCCCAGGGCTTGCTAGCTTGGCAGGTGGAAATTCCTATCTTGAGCTTAAGTCAAAGATAACAAGGGACTCCTCAACAGGTCTTGTTAAGGTGCTATGGCTCACAGCTTGTTAGGTATTTTTCAGTGGCAAACGTTCACTGGCAAATGTTCACTCCAAGCTGACATGCTCCCAAGCTTTTGCATTTGTTATCACCACAGCAATGTAAGGGTTACATTTTATTGGTTTATTTTACAAAATGTATATCACCCTTCATCAAAATTGATTCTGTGCCAGTTGAGAACAAGCACAAAGTTAAAATGCAACTCAAACCAAAACAGATCAGCAATAAAAGAAAGTAGATACAAAAGCCAAAAGAACAGTACTTAAAATGCCTCAGTAAATAAAAATGTTTTTGATTGGTGCTGAAAGGATAACTCTGTTGGCACCAGGAGAGTTTTCTTGGAGAGTGCGTTCCCAGAAAGCTTTGGCCATTGAGCAGTTTAGAAATGTTATAAATAAAAATAAATGGGGCACTGGAGTCAAACAAACCCTTTCTCTGATGAACATTTGCCTCAGTTCGAATGAAAGAGTCTCAAGTTTATATTCTGCAGAAGTTTGTTCACTTATTTTAGGCCCTGAGTCCGGATCTATTTCATTTAATGTGTTCTGGACCTGATCCTGCCAAGGATAACCAAGAGTCACATTGATTTCAACTGGAGAGCTGCAGTAGAATCCCACACGTGTGTACTTAAAAGTAACTTCCACTGTGTTCAAGAGGGCTTATTTCCCAGGGCAGCCTTCCCCAACCTATTACCATCCAAATGTGCTGGACTACAAATCCCATCATACCCAGGCTGGCTGGGGATGATGGAAGTTTAAGTCCAGTATATCTGAAAGGCAACAGTTGGAGAAGGCTGTCTTAGTAGGTTAACAGCCTTAAACCTTCGCTTAAGTCTCCCCCATTTAAACTGCTAGGTTTTTAGAAGTGCTTAACTTTGACTGGATTGTCAAGTTAAAGTTTGATTAAAGATTAAAGGTCTTTAAAAATCAAAGCCGGCAGAATTCTTTTTAAGACTCTATAACATGGGTAAGCAACTAGTGGCCCTCCAGATATTTTGGCCTACAACTCCCATCATCCCTCACCATTAGCTATGCTGGCTAGGGCTGATGGCATTGTAGGCCAAAACATCTGGAAGGCCATCAGTTGCCCATACCTGCTCTAGCAGAAATGCAGATGAATGTGGGGGATAAATGTGAATAATGAGAACCATTTCCTTGAGGAAGTAAGACATTTCTTGCTGGAACTATCTACCTTTGTGGAATAAGAGGTTGAGGGCTCCATGCTGTCTTCAATAATATCCACAGAAAGTGCTTCAAAATGATTTGTTCCCCTTAGGGTTTGTTTTCAAGCCCATGTGACTACATTAACTTTTACTAGTCTAATACAGAAGTTTAATGACAGGAAAAGACCAATTACAACAGCAGAAATGTAAACAAAGGGTTGAATTTTATGGTTGGGTGTAATATGGTATTTCCAAACCCTGTTCAGTGGCTCAGAATGCGAGCCAGGAAGTAGTGAGTTCAAATTTCATCTCTTCTGCTACGCCAGAGGCTGCCTTCAGCAATTGACTGTCTTTACGCCTCAGGTCCGCAAAGTGCACGATGTGGACAATGATCTTATACATCACAAAATTAAAGCTTATTCCAAGAACTCTTTCACCAGGACCTGCCAATCTTCCTGAAGGGGAAAGTAGGGGTTTTGGACTGAGTGCTGTGACTGGGGGGAAAAATGTTTAGAAATACATATTTTGAGATACCTTTAGAAAAACAAGTTATAAGAGAGAGAGAAACATTCAAAATTTTGTGTTTAAACAATATTTAAATGCAGATTTTCATATGTATTTAAAAATGAAATAAAATTATTGTGGAAATGGGGATGGAATGGGCTTATGAGTGAACACAGGTAGAAGTGACATGGACCAGCAGATATAGACTGATCTGTCATCCCTACTTCCACATTCTTCTCAGCTTCTGCTCTCTGCCTTGCAAGATTTCCAAGTAGTGACAGAAACAGATCTGAATAAATGCTAACTTGAATAAATGCTAACTGGAATTTTTCAGAACATCTTTAGAAGTTCTTGCCACCAGTGCATTATGTTGTACACAGAATTCACACCTTATTCTGGTGATTCTCAGAAATAATTTCAGCAAAATGCAAAGAATAAGGAGAAAGAAAGGAAGAAAATTGAAAACATCACAGTTTTGCACCAAGTTTTTATTTGTACAATGATCAGCAAAAGGTCCCCACTATTCTAATGCTTACTTTATAAATGAACTTTAGTGCAAATTTGTCTTTTAAATGCTTTTTGATGGATTTTCTTGTTCAGGTTGTTTTGAGAGTAGGATAGCCATTTATGAATCTCCAAAAAAGAAGAAGAAGAAGAAGAAGAAGAAGAAGAAGAAGAAGAAGAAGAAGAAGAAGAAGAAGAAGAAGAAGAAGAAGAAGAAGAAGAAGAAGAAGAAGAAGAAATGCATCCCCGCAAAAGAGGGCAAAAGAAGACAGTGATTTATTTTTTAAAATTGCATATCCTAATCTATATGTATTGGGGCAAATTTAGAAATAGTTGTTATAATTGAAATAGAATTGTAGTCCAGCTCACGATAGCCTAGCCAAGTGGACACAAGCCTGTTCAGTCTGCTGTTCAGCTGCTAACTAATTATGGATTGTTGGGCAACAGTCCTTATGGTTCATTATCTTTGAACTGCAATTGGACAGGACACCTTCCAACTAGGGGAGAGTCCTCTGGCACCCTTCAACTAGAGGACAGTCCTCTGTAAAAGCCCGCACGTGGCCACCCTATTTGAGAGGCTGATTTTTTGACAAAAAAAGATGGATATGAACATCATATAGCTGCCAGCTCATTCACTAGACCAAGGATGGGCAGAAAGTAATCCACTAGCGATTAGCAGTAGATCGACAAAGGTCTCTGTCTCCTTATTGTTTAACAGCAGCGATAACAAAAGGAACTTCCCTTTCCCAAATTAGGCTGCTGAAATGAAGACAGCTGGGGAGGGGGGAGGAATGGATGTTTGTGTCAAAGGACTTTCAGCTCAGTTCTGATACTGAAAATAAAGCTGCACACTAAGGCTGTTCTTAATTTTAGTAAGACCCTGAATCACTATTTTGCACCTGGTTACTGTTGGGGGATCTCAGTGTTCTATTAAAAACAACAAACTCCAAGTAGATCCCATGAGCCTGAGGTCTGCCTGCTTGTGTACTATATCGAGTCAGACCAATGGTCCGTCTAGCCCAGTATTGTCAACACTGACTGGCAGTGGATCTCCAGGATTTCAGGTGTGATTTTTTTCTGCCCTAAATGGAGATGCTGGAAATTGAACCTGGGACCTTCTGCATGCCAAGCATGTGCTCTGCCGCTGAGATAAAGCCCCAGGAGAAACCAATGGACACTGCCTTGAGCTCAAGGCAGGATAGAAATATGACAGACAGAAAGGAAGGAAGGACCCCATCGCGATCAGGAAATCATTAAACAGTAGCTAGGTCAGGGTGCATAAGCTGTGAGTTTGTTTGTAGAAGTGCACCATGCCTTCACTAGAGGGCGCTCTCTCCATATTGTATCGCCAGCTGACACAGAAGGTCATTTCAGCGTATTGATAAATCACGCTGCCGTGATTCCTAACTGACAGCTCAAACTAACATCAAGCTGGATGAGAGAGAACAAAAGGCTATCAAGCAGCCATTTTCTTGACACTTTTATTCAATCACCAGCAGATTGCTTACGACAGCAATAGCAGCTGTTTTGTCTTCATCTTTCCACATTTGATAAAAGGTGTCAACTCAAATTTTTGTAAATAATTCACTTACCCCTCCAGCTCTCTCTCTGTCTCTCTCTGTGTGTCTCTCTCTTTCTGGCACCAGCTCTGTTCCGTTCGGCATCCATACCCTACGTGAACGGATCACGCCGAGGCAGGTCAGGGCCCAACACTATCAACTGAAGGTCATCTCTGATCTCCCAAGAAGTGCCGATAACACTCCAGTCCTCTCAAGGTCAAAGATAAGAACTACACCGAGAGATTTGTAATGCGGACAGAAGGCCAAACAACAGAGAGAAAGAGAGAGAGAGAAAAGAGGGGAGCATTGTTTTAGCACATGTAATGATCCCCCCTCCCCTCTCCATATTGTTCTTTGGAAAGGTTGTCTCCCTTTAGCTGATTCAGCTACCTAACGCTTTGGAGCAGCAAATGGCTTTTTAAAAAAGCAGATGCAAATGGGACTCCTGTTTTGCCCAGGTTCCTTATGGTGGAGTCCTCTTTCTTGAATGAGTGTTTCCGAACTTCGGAGGAGAGAGGCCCGCTTCTTTCTTCCTCCGAATAAGAATTGCAGGCATGAATTCACTCTTAGAGCCAAGAAGGTTTGCATTTTGGGCAGGCGTGCAGCACCTCAGGTTCAGGGTCACAATCCGGGGTTCCCCAGATGGTCACACTCCCGCCCCCTGGCCCTGGTCCCTTTCTCCAGTCCCAACCACCACCAATCTTTGGGTGAATGTTTCTCCTAAGGCATAGTTACTGGCACTAAGAACCTCAAGCTATTTGCTGGTATTTTGCCCTTGCCTCTTTTTGCCTTTGAACCTGTCCACCACCTGAAATGGCATTTGGCCCTCGGGCTGAAAGTGGTTCAACTGTTGATGGGCATCCATTCTTATTGTCCTTTCTGTTTAAGCTGGAATTGGATGGGACAGCCCTTTGAAGAGAGGATGTCTTCAAATAGAGGGCAGTCCTATATAAAAGATCACCCATGACCACCCTAGACAGGAGGGGACAAACATTCCTAGTTGTTTCTCACAACTGCCTGCTGCCTGCCTTTGAATAGAGACGTTATGTTAGCTACCATCGCGAATAGCTGGTTGTCTTTTTTTGAATGGTGGAAACAAACACAGCTGTTTATTTACTGCTAGGAAATAACTGGTAGCAATAGGGTTTTGTTTTTTTTAAAAGTCTAATGCCGTTAAGTGAACAAACAGGTCATTTTCCGTTCTTTTATGAAATATGTTTAGGTCTCAGCCTGGAGGACAATTAGAGAACACTTCTAATATGTCCTGTTGCAACAGCTTCATTTACTTTTAAGAGCAGAGAGAAACTAATAGAGAGGTCTTTGAATTATTGCAATATGACGCTGTATCTGGCGTTGGCAGTCGCCAAAGCACCGAGATTAAAAATGATACATCTTCCAATGCTGCCCCTCCAGCTGTATTACAAAATATATCTAAGCAACAAATAGTCACTGTTTATCACTGCTTGGTTTACACTTTCTAATAGCTAAAGCGTATATGGGTGCATTTGAGACCCTGTCTTGTCTCCAACAGCAAAAAAAATTATAGTAGGTAACTGATGTACATGAAAATCAGAGAGCAGGTGCCTTGCAGTTCAAGCTACTGTTTCCCCCCTCCAGCTGACATGGTGGCAAGAGGCCTTCTTATAATAAAGGCAGTGGTATAGCAGAGCCAGGACTCACAGGGCCCATGGATTGTTGATCTGCCACCCTCTCAATTTACCTGATCCCTCTGAGTTTAGCTACAGTCCTCACAGTAGCTGGGAGAAAAAATATTTTCCCAGAAACAATACATTGATCCAGTTTGCTCATCCACTGCAGCCCACCATGGCTTACTTAAGCCATGATGGGTTGTGATACATGCTGGGCAGCTTTGGAATATTCAAGTCATGTGCGTGGCTTGTCGTGTTGTGCAAACCCAGCAGGGTTAACAAACCACCCACAACCCTAATACAGCCCAGGAGTTCTGGGTGGTTTGTTAATCACTCCAACAACACACCTTCACCTGGGTTGGCACAATATGAGAAGCTGCATTCATGGCTTGAATACTCAAAATGGCTGCCTGCCCATGCCACTGAGTCCCTCAGGTTAAGTAACCCATGGTGGCTTAGAATGATGTGTGAACCGGCCCACTGTTATGGGGCACCCCATTGTTGTGAGCCATTCTTGTCATGTCATGAGCTATGTTGGTCTCAGATGGGCAATGAAGACCTATCAGCTTTACAAAAGACCTGTTCCTGGCAGAGATGAGAACTTCTAGAACTAGTTTGTTGATCTGGAGCAACAAACCCTGCCTGCCTTTTTGGACTGTCCTTGGGGGCGTGGCTATGGGGAATGCCGCGATGATTGGCTGCACTTCCAAATTTACCACTCATTGTGACACACTAGACTGAACACTGCTTGCCTGCTGTGTATTCCTAGTGGCCACACAGAGCAATGTGGTTTGCTAGCACATACGACTCTGATACCTGAGAGTGTGAGAACAGGTGAAGCACCTGGCAGGCCAATATACACAGCACATTTACTCTTGTTTTAGCGCAAGCTGTCCTGAGTGGTCTTGAGAGGTTTATAGGGCAGCTGATAAGAATGCGAGAATAAAAGTTCAAATTTAGAACCATTAACACAATCTATTCAATTCAACCCCCAAAGGTTTAGCAGTATAAAAATGTTTCAGGAAGGGTTTCCATAATTATGGTTCTACCACTGAATAAGTCCTGCTCTGTGTAACCATCAACCCATCCTTTATCTCAGGAGGCACAAGAAGTAAGGCCTTATGGACTAAATGTAGTGTGCAATTATGTTCTTCTGGACATTTAGAGATCACGTTACTGCTTCACCATGCTCCTAGACCTTAATCATTGGAAGATAGGCTAGTATAAACTAAAGGAGACTATATTTTGGGAAATTGGAATCTCACCATCGCTTTGACATATGCTTACAGGGAACTCCCCTCAAACCATATTAGTTCAATCTACATTTCACATGCTAAACAGATTGTATAACATGGATATTTTCCATTATGAAGTACATAACTGATTCACACATACATGTGTCTTAGCTGATTTCTTTACCTTTGGTATCTGAATGTGCAAACTGATTCCTTTGGAAAGCATTACCTTTGAGGTTCTGTGAAGTGAATGAACGTTCTATGGTATTGTATCTGTCATAGCCCATTCACATATACATGCCATCTCTGAATGTTGCACTCTTCAAGTGAAGAACTTGCATGTTTGAACCAAGTCTTGGCGAATGGCAGCAGCATGTGTGGACTCAGGGTTCTTCCAGCCCCTGGTACTATAAATCAGAAAGCTTTGTGGATCTATTCTGTCTTCTTTCTTAATGTTTTTTCCAAAGTATGGAAAAAGATGGAAGAAGCGGTGGAAAACACAGGAAGGTTGTGAGTGGAAGACAACATAATCTGGGCAGGATTTTGAGCTTCATCACAACAGAGTTATACTGTGAAATCACTGCGAATTGTGTGCAAAGGACTCCGAAGTTTTCCAGTTTATAATCTGCTTTGACTGTGAAGTACTCCCATGCATCCTGCTTTAATTGTGCTATAAAGCCAAAAGACCTGTCCTATTTTGATACCCCTTTAAGAGCGAATCATTTGTTGTTTTCCGAGCGGCCACTGGGGGTGCAAGAGGATGATTTGATATGTTTAAACTACCAATTAAACAAATGCTTACATCTGCATAAGTTTTAAAGATAAAGACATCAAAATTGGCTCAGTAATAGATATTAAGGAGAGCTTTAAGCATAACAAATTTGAATTGGAGTGGGTCATCTGTTGATTTTTTATGATTTTTTACATTTCTCCCCCTTAACCCCTTTCCTGGTATGCAAAGGATCTTAGGAGCACTGCTGCCCAAGGTGTGATTTAGCTAGCAACAACAACAATAATGATAGCGTTACATTGTAGGGGATAATTCGAAAGAAACAGGTACGTGGGATGAAGCTAATGCACTACTGCTTTAAAATGGTTTATAATTGTATTGACAATTACTGGGACCCAGGACACACTCCATATACAGTTTTCAAACTGTTTTCAAAGTGTCATATCCTGCTTGGTTTAGATCTGGCCCTAAACTTTTGTAAATGAGGCACTACAAAAGCTTCATCTGGAAGCACCATTGAAAATCTTTGCATATGAAAGGATATGACAGTTCTATTTTGCATACATGTATATGATGGCCCATTCTCAATCAAGACATCAAGGGATTATCATGCATATTAACTTGTATATAATTCACTCCCTTTCTGTGGAACAATTCATACACAATTACACAGCACAAGCATTTGGGTTTCTTCAGAAATCCATTGGTGGAAACTCATTTTCTCACCAAATCCGCACAGTGTTAATTAATTATTTTTAAAAGGGTATTTCCAACAATGGGATGTAGACCTAGAGTACTTGAGTCAGAATTGGAGTCTTGCTGTCTGTTTGTGAACACACCTTAAAGAAAATCCCAGAATTGTAGACAATGGGACTTGTTTCTATATCAAGACGTTAGACATGACCCTGTGTTTATTTCTGTCCAGTAAAAGCTCTTGTCTTTGGTAAGTGTGTTAATTATCGACAGCGCCTCTTGCAGTGCTGGAATTCTCCGATCCCAGGCATTTCTGTGTAATGACAAAGATAAGATATATGCAAAACTGCTCCTACAAAGTATGCTTCTGAATATCGTGCATCCAATTTAAAGTGAACTATTTTTGCAACAATAGTGGGATTTGTAAAATCAAGAATTTGCACTGTTAATCTATGCAAACATTGCTCCTCCGTGCTTATTGAATATTCACTGTGGTAACAATGCTGGGTTTTGGAAATGACACTTGTGGAAGCACAATTTCAGGCATGGAGTTCCAACTGGAACAGACCACAGGACATTCAACAAAGAGTCCGATGGCATGGTTGACAGCTAGCGTTAGCTGCCCAGCCCAACTCCACCACAAAACGTCATTTGGTTGCATCTCAAACATTCCTCCCAGCTGAGGGGTGGGGGGCAAATATTCCCAGCAACAATATACTGTTCCCAGTTGCAAAGTATTTTGTGGTAGCTTGGTCTTGAATGGGTAATAATTAAGACCCATTAGCTCTACAAAAGTCCTGCTCCTGGAGAAGATAAAATCTGCTAGAGCTGGTTCCTTGATATGGATCAACAAAGCAACTTGAGGGTTTTTTTTTTACTTTCCTTGGGGGAGTGGCTATGGGACTGTCATGATGAGTGCCTCCACTTCAAAATTCACCACTACACCACTGTTCAGCCTTCTCCAACCTGGTGCCCTTCAGGACTTCAGCTCCTATCAGCTCCACCAGCATGGCCAGGAATGCTGGGAATTGTAGGCCAAAACAACTGAATGACACAAGATTGGGGAAGACTACCCTATATCATACTGATTATAAAATGTAGCAGGATGAGCTATTTGTAAGAAGCGGAGTATGTTTCAGAAAAGAAATCCACAGAATTCATATAAGTGAATAATGCAACCTTGTCATTATATGATATATGCTTGTATTGATTATTCAGAAATATGCTGTCATATTTAGTTTTGAATATAAGGTATCCACCTTGGATGCAAACTCCAAAGGTTAAAGGTATATACACAAGAACATAATTTTAGCAACATGTCTGCCGGGAAAGCAGTCTCACCACATTTGGGGCAGACATCCAGTTTTCCCCCCATTTAAAATAAAGAGGAAATTCATTCAACTGCTTTGCAGCTGAAAGGGATGTTTGCAGCACTGATTGGTTGGACTTTGTGTCAATGACACACCCACACTGCTGCTTCTTGAAAAGGGTT
This sequence comes from Elgaria multicarinata webbii, assembly GCF_023053635.1. Taxonomy (NCBI): domain Eukaryota; kingdom Metazoa; phylum Chordata; class Lepidosauria; order Squamata; family Anguidae; genus Elgaria; species Elgaria multicarinata. The sequence goes on along the minus strand of NC_086175.1, from coordinate 20,083,718 downwards.
TTCTCCAGGTATAAATGACCTGTCAGCCTGGCTGAAGTACAAGGGAAAACAAAGAGGAAGATGTATTTGGCATTTTCTTCAGAAGCTGTGTGTATGTTATTGAAGGAGCAAAGGATCAACTCACAGGAGAAAAAACACATCTGCTCCTGTTCACAGCCATGAGTGTACACAGCTTAAGGGTGCTTCCTTGCACTCCCAATCAAAAGATATTGTGCAGCTACTCTGTCTTCTTCGCCTTAGCAGATTTTTTGTGGAAACAAAAATGACAGAAGAAATGGTGGGAAAACATGGGGGGTGGAGTTTATAAGTGGAAGATGACATCATGAACAAGGCAGAGCAATTGCACGATAAAAGCCTTACCTGGAAGTAGCCTTCAAATGCCAGGTGGAAGTGGACCCGGATGTTAATTCAAAATATTTATTTCCATGTCAATATCTCCTGGAGACTAGGATAGTCCTTAATTACATGGTTTATGATGTCATTATCTCCTAAGATGCAAGCACTCCTCGTGTGTGTGTGTGTGTGTGTGTGTGAGAGAGAGAGAGAGAGAGAGAGAGAGAGAGAGAATACATAAAAAGCCACAATTATTGATACTGAGTGATCAGTTGTGCTTATTTTATGACAGATTCCATAGAATGTGAGTCAAGGCCTAACTAGACATTACAGGGGGCATATGGCAGGTAAAAACTAGCATAAGAACATAAGAAGGGCCATGCTGGATCAGACCAAGGGTCCATCTAGTCCAGCACTGTTCACACAGTGGCCAACCAGCCATCGGCCAGGGATGAACAAGCAGGACATGGTGCAACAGCACCCTCCCGCCCATGTTCCCCATAGTAAAAACAAACAAACAAACAAAAACTGTGGACCCCCACACTCAGAACCATTCATTATAGTCTGTCTATCACCACTGGTTTCATCATGAAGTGGTTTAGTCAAAGCACCAGCAATGTCTTCGACTAGATTGGGTGAGAGAAATCTAAACAAAGATAAATATCTTCAGTTTACCTGAAGTTCAAAGAAAAAAAGGTCCAGGCATTGACTCGCCTTTTCCTGAACGTTCTCATTCTCAAAACACTCAGGACTGTTGCTGTCGAGAACTGGACCTTCCGTCTCCTACCCAGACTGTCCCAATCAATTTCTTCCTTAGAAAAGTCACCAGTGTCGATTGATGGAAAAACATTCCGTATTGATTTTTGCTGGAGCACAGACACAAAAACAGAATCCTCGGCAACGTGGTGGATTACATCTGTGGTGTAGATATGCCCCTGGTCATACCGGAGGCAATGAATGTGGCTTCATGTGATGTGAAGCTTCAGGTGTCTGCAGGAGTTGAGTAATTCTACAGCCACCTCCCCCCCAAAAAGAAAAGGAAGACCAGCAACAATTCACTCAGTTCATTAATTTCAATTAAAAAAAAAGTTAAATGTATCACTGTGCTTAACTTCATCTGGATCATGCCCTTAATCATTAATGTTTAGTTATTACTCACTGGCCCTGTTCAGAAGACACCTTAAACCACGGCTTTAACCACGATGAATAAAGCTTAAAGCCGTCTTCTGAACAGGGCCACTTTGGTTTTGTTATACTATAAGCATGCTCTGATCTTTATTTCTTGAAGAAAGGACATTCAGAAAGTCTGATTTCAGTGATATGACAAAAACAGAAAAAGTGAAGGTGCCTGTTTTTACAAACTGGAATATGTACCACTTATAACTGTAGTAACATGAAAGCTTGCTCTAAACTCACGAAAACAACAAACATGATTCATGTAAAACAATTCTTTCTTCTTTAGTTGTTTCCTGCCTGATTTCAATAAGCGATCCTAGCCTGAGCACAAAGATTAGAAAGCTGAGCAGTGAGAAGAATTTCATTTGTGTTTCCAAACACAAAAAGGTGGATCTCAACCTGCATGCAGACACTGTGGTTAGCACAGGACTCGTGAGCCAAAAACAAATAGTTTGCTCCCTTAAGACATAAAGGGGATTTGAGGTTGCAGAATGTTATACCATTTCAGTGTGCAAGCAGTAGAGTGGCCCTGTGCCCTACTTTACAGCAGACAATCCTCTCTTTGACGATGTCTACTGTTCGAAGGGCTGTCTAGTCCAAGTCCAGTTTAGAGATCAAGAACCACAGAAGGGGCTGCCACGACACAGGCTCTGAACAACAGACCCGGCCTCGGCTACTCCCTGCTCAAGCCAAGCGCCACCGCTTGATATGCCTGAGGCGAGGGATAAAAACCACCTTCCTCCAAACTATGTGGAGAAAGGGGTTAAATGGAGAAGGATTTCAATAATAAAATAATGTGCTGTGAATTATATGTGCTGAGGGGAATTATTGACAGAGCAGGTGTTAAATGAATAAACTTCAGATGTTAAATGCCAAACAGACACGAGGGATTTTTTTTGGTAGTTAAAACAAAATAATTGAAATTTATTTAAAAAGTTCACAAGCTTTGTTTCAAAATAAAACTTTTAAAAACTTTTTGAAACCTTTCATCCAATCCCTCCACCCATTCACATACACGCTTTCTTTTCTCTTACACAATCACTCTTGAGCTTTCTTTATTGTCAGAATTGTTTAATATACATCAACTATCTGCACACCACACTCCAAAGACACCACTCTCTACACTGAACTTCAAATTCTCCAGACCAAGTACTCTAAACCCCAAGAGCTAACACACAGAGAGCCCTAAGAGTACCCAAAGGTCTCTCCCAATCCCCTCAGTCATTCCCTTATATATCACTCCTCCCCCCTCCCCAGACATTCTAACTCCGCCCACTCAGGCCAACATTCTAAAAACCACAGACTTACAAACTGCAGACATACATTTGGGAACTGACTTGTGAGGTGTAACGCCACAGGGGCGTTTGAAGGTGCCCATCAAGGTGCCCATTTGGTTTCAGTTAGCACTGAGGTGGCACACAGCTCACCTCGTCACAGTGCTCCCCTCCTATGCTGAGATGTATTCTGTTTCAATTTAAATTACAGTAATTATTTCTAAATGTGCATCCATAGATATAAATTTAATATACGCACATTTTGTGCAAATCACTGTCCTTTTTTGTCCTCTTTTGTTGATGCTTTCCCCTCTTTTGGGGTGATGCGTTTCTTCCTTTTTGTGTGTGATGTGTTTGTGGTCACTCTAGCAGGCAGGGAATCAGATTTCTGAATGCTCCCGTGTGTGACAACTTCCCTTCAAACAGAAAACTAGCACAACAAGGAGAATGCCAAGCTAGAAGCGTTCTCCCTGATGTACTAATTCTTTGTTTTTTACCAGTTGTGGGACGTTGTGTTTTTTTGTTTGTTTTATTTTGTTTAACTTGCAGCATATCAAAAATGGTACACTCTACCTGAGGTTCAAACTGATACACTCCATGGTCCTATCTCAGGATTGTTTCACCTCATTCTGCTGTATGTGTAAGACCCAGACATGTGTCTTACCCAGGGATGGATGGATCAGTCCATTTCCAGTTCCCATTTCCGAAGTGCTCTTTCACAAGTCTATTCTATCCTGTTTCCAAATTAACTGCACATTTTCTTTAAATCACCCATAATTCCTAAGCACTTATTTAAATATGTATTTTTAAACTTATTTCCCCCCACAAAGCATAGTTCCTAACCTATTTCCCCTCAAAGTCAGGACTGGCATCAAAGATAGGCACGGTCAGGCGTCTGCCAAGGACCCACATCCCAGCAGGGCCCCAATGATAAGAGTCCCCTAGAATTGCTTCTCCTCCTCACCATTTCAAACTGCTTGTTCACCGGCCTCTCACTCTACCACTGACAATGGTGGTGATAAGAAGGTGGAGCAGGACTTTTTCCCTGGCTCTTTGCCCATCAAGCAAGGATGTGGTGGTAGTAATGATGAGTAAGAGGATGGGGAGCAATGGCAGTGAGAAGGTTGACACCCTGAGAGGGGACCATTGTTGGTGTCCTGCCCATGGGTCCTCAGAAACCTGGACTTGGCACAGCTCAAAGTACACATTTATCCTAAAATATGCATTGTGATACAATTTTGGTCATAATTTTTGAGCTGAGAACTGATCGCAAAATTCAGAGAAGTGCGAGATCATCGGATAACTAAATTCCAATCTGCACATTCCTGGCTCTCCAGGAATCCAGAGAGGATTCTTTCCCTGTCCAACCTGGAGGTGCCAGGCAGTGGCACTGCGGGGGATATAGTGGCTTGTAGGGGTGCAGCACCAGCACTTTTTAAATTGGCAGGTATGCTGATGTCATCTGCCAGCCACCTCAGATTTTCCCATTCCCTCTGATCTCAGTTGCAAGCCTTACCATAGCTGGGAGGAAATGATTTTTCCCCCAGCAACCATATACTTCCCTATTGTAATGCAAAGTATTTGGGTTGGCCTGGTCTTGAATGAGCAATTACCGAGCAGGATACCTAGCTGACAACCTTCCCTTATATACACCCGGATGACCTTTATGAACAGAATGTCCTCATGAAGAACCTCGACAGACGGCCTTCTCTGTGGTGGCACCCACCCTTTGGAAAACCCTTCCTCGTGCAGTTCAGGAGGCAGTAAATATAATATCTTTCAAACGCTTTCCAAAAACACATCTTTTTAGACAAGCTTTCCCTGGACTGTAACTTCTTCAATGACATTTTTAAAGTTCTAAAGCTTTAACTTTGATTTTGGTATACAATGGTTTTAATTGTAAACTGCCCAGAGAGCCTCAGCTGTTTGACAGTATAAATATGTAATTAATTAATTAATTAATACCCCATGAGATCAACCAAAAGACCAGCTCCTGAAGGAGATGACTCCTGGTAGAACTGGTTTGTTGATAGGGTTCAACATAGCTGCCTGGTTTTGGGACTCTCTTTTGGGGTGTGGCTATGGGGACTGTTATGATGAAGCACCTGAGCTTCAAAATTTAATATTACACTACTAATACTGGGGATTGAACCTGAGACTTTTGTTTGCAATGCATGTGTTCGACCACCAAGCTATAGCCCATCCCCTGAACTAGGAGCAAGAATGTGGAGAAATCCATTTGGGGCTTGGTGGAGTTTGATGACTTTTCCTAGGTTCAGCACCCCCGGACTATGTTCCAGTTCCTGCTATGGTGCCCAATTTGGTCTGCAGTGAGTTGGGCCAGTTTGTGGGTTTTCTGGGTGTTTTGCACTTTTTGTACAAATTGGGCAAGTTGCACAATTGGTACAAATTTCTGAACGACGTGCTCAGGGGAAAGCCCGCAGATCGGTTCGCAAGCACAAATCAAATTGTGCACACCACAGAATTCCAATGAGTAAAAAAGAAAGAAAGAAAGAAAGAAAGAAAGAAAGAAAATCAGATTTCCCAGCAACAGAAACTCTAACTAGGACTGGCCTTGAGTACCACGTGTCTTGACTGGGCCTGGGTGCCATTTGTTGCTTTGTTTCAAGCAGTAAAATGTCTGAGGCTGGCTCTGGGTTAAGGGGCCAAGGGATAAGGTGAAAGAGTTAGATCCCTTCCCCTTACTGATCCAAATTTCCCCCTTCACAGCTCCTTTCAACAAAAGAAAAAGTGCCAGGAATTCCAGCCATGAATCTCCTACATCATGCCTTGTTTGGATACCGCCTGCGTCTGTGCACTTATGCTTCCTAGCTGGATCATGATAAAGCTTAGGGATGCTGAAGAAATTCGAGATGGACTAAAATTAGTTTGGATTTCTAAGAATCCGACCTGCCGAATCTGCTGCGAACTGGAGAACAACACATGAACTCTTATGTACTAATAACAATTACATACATTTTTGCAAACTTTCTTACGGAATTATTTGTGTTTGTGAAGAGATGGCAGAATGAACGACACGACACAATTCACAAAACACAGATGGGATGGATTTTGCACAGTCCGTACATCCCTGGTAAAGCTCCTTCTGTATGTAAATTTAATAGCTGGGGAAAATACAAACATGTTAAATAGGAATTGACTTGTTATTTATACCCTCATACCAGTTGAAATAGCTAACAACTCTACCAAGTTTGAGTTGTCACCCTTGCTCTTCTGTAATGATAAATATAGGTTGCAGGTCCTTCTTACAGACACCTGCAACTGCTTTGCTATCTACTACAATGGGCCTGTCCAGATGACACTTCAGGCTCTATGGTTAGCAAAATTGTGGTTCCCTACGGTTAGCATTAACCTCAAGCCTTGCTGTCGCACACAACACTTTAAGCCACGGTTAGAGCCGCTAACCCTGCTGCCGACGGCCCGACTGTGGTTAGTGAGTGAGCAGGGTTTAGCAAGACGCATTGCACAAGACACCTTCAACCCTGTTGCTTAACCAAAAGCCTTAACCAGCAGGGTTTAAGGTATCATCTGAACAGGCCCAATATATTGATCTTTATAGAAGCAAGTGGCATAAGAGTGGATGGTTCAAAGGCTCAACGGGCATCCGTTCACATGGCACATTTTTGTTTGTAATTATGTTATCAGTAGCTTGCGTGGTGGAATGTAATCTTTGCATTATGCAACAAGAATAGGTCTGATTTCTAGAGGTCTGTAAAACTGTAATTCCTCAAAAGATTTCTGAACTAAGATTTGTTCTAGGAATAAGACTGTCGCATAACTTTGGTGGAATTTTCTGTTGCTAGTCCCTGTCATGAATATTTATTTACATCCCAACAGAAATCATTGCTCATCTGAAGGGGAGTTAACAATCCTTAATAGCCTCTTCTGATATGATTGATGCTTTTGTCACTTTCTCCAGTAAATAGGTTTATATTAGCATACAAAATATGCTTTCTGTCCTTTTTACCTCCACAGGCATTTAACTGACCACTCACTTAAGATGTAATCTTCCACCAAGGTTTTGCTGTCATTTCAGGGTCAATTTTTCCAACAACTTGGAGGAAGCTTCAACACTTTAAAACAACAACAACACACTACTACAGTTTATGACCACTGGGATTTTCTCATCATATAAAATTGCTTCTTACGCTTTGGAAGAATTAGGGGTGTCTTGTAAGTTGTCCCCTAGCCCCAGTGTTTTAGGCCATCTTTGACTAGCACTCAGGTTCCACATACTGGTCTGGTTCAGTTGTAATGCTGTGCAAAAGCTTTGAGCTTGTATGCTCCCACTTCCCTAGAAGCTTTCATTTTCATTTAACTGGAGTGTATTATTATGTCCAATTCTGGAACTGTGGTTAATCTTAATGATGGTTTAAGGAAACAAATCACAATCATAAACCATGGTTTGAAGTTGGTTTCTTTCCCTAAACCAGTGTTGCAGAATTTCCAGCCCATGGAGGTTCCTCATCCAGTCTGTGAAGCATCCTTGGGTTCCTCCAGAAGGTAGGACTTGGTCCACAAGTCCTTCACCCTAGAGGAGTCTCTCATTGGGGAATCTCTTCTATTATCTCCTATCTTAGTTTGGAGAGAACCATGGGAATGGAGATGGGTGGTGGTGGACCTTCTCGCACCAGTGCTGTCTAAGGCTGGTCAGCCACTTTCCCTCTGACTCCAAGATGAAGTAGCTCATCAGGGGCTCCATCTGCAGGTCCCTCAAGGGCCTGATGTACCCTCTCCGGGAAATATGATGGGTGTCTATGGAAGTGCTTGGTTGGAGAGTCTTATGGTTCATAATCTTCATCAGAGGAGACCTCTTGGCCTGGGGCTAGGTCAGGCATAACAAATTGGGAAACAACAGAAGTTTCCTGCTCAACAAGGGACTGGGGTTGTTATTTTCACCTATGCCCTCTGCAGCCCTCAATGCCTGCTCCCAGATGAATTCCCCACAGTCCATAGGTGTCAATTGACACTGCCACTTAATTGCCATGCAGCAAGCAATCTCCAGGGGGAATTGGGGAGAGAAGAGCTTTGTCCACTTTTCCCACATGCTGCAACACCTTCAACTCCCCAATTAAATTTAGGAAAGTATTTCTATTTTCCTAGGCTTAGGTGCCATGCAGGGGGGTGGGATTTCCAGCTGGGGGTCACAGTTGGAGAGCAAAGGGTTACTTTCCTTTCCCTGTGCACTGTGCTCTCCCAGATCCCCCCTCCACATGGTAATTAAGCTTATGGGGGGAAACTTTCCCTTGATATCAGTGGAAAGATTGAGTCCCAGATCAGCCATGGGCCTGGTCCAGTGCCAGCAGAACACCACTGAATGCAGTTTTGCATCTCCCCCAATGTCCGGCTTAGCCCTGATATTTCGGTGAAGGTGGCATAAAAAATGAAACAAATAAAATGTACCCGGCTTCAGGTTATAGTCCAGGGTAAAATGTCAAATGTCAAATGATGAGCCTCCCCTGGATTACTCATGTTGGTACTTTTCCTCAGTAATTGGTATTTAGTCTAAGAGATAATCTTATAATTTTCACATAAAATATTGATAAGGAAGAAACACAGCCTCCCTGTTGCGAATATGTTGGACTTCACAAAACACTAATATATGGATTAAGGAAAGTTAACATAATCCTTTTATGGAAACTAAAATCAATTACACGTCAGCTTTGTAGCATTATAAATCTATTTAGTCAGCACACTCTTGTGTGTGTGTTTTCTAGTGGTATGCCTTACCAAATGACTCACCAGATGTTAAATATTAAATAGAACTAATCAAAATACGATTTGAGGGATTTAAAAAAAAAAACAATGATCAAAGAGAGCTATTTATTACCTGATCTGCGTTTCTATTGAAATGCCAGCTCTTGTGATGTGATACCTAATTTAGTTTAGTTCTTAAGAATTTGGTTTAGTGTGAACTCAATTTTTTAATTTACCTTGAATGAAAAATAGAGTCAAGCACCAGCATAGCTATTTATCGAATGCTAGGCATGAGGATTTCGGGATCCTAATGCTTCAAACAAATTCGATATGAGGACTGTAAATTATTGCACATTGGAACATAGGATACTGCCTTATACTGAGTCAGACCATTCGTCCATCTAGCCCAGTATTGTTGACACTGACTGACAGAAGCTGGTTTCAGGCAGGAGTATTCAGGCAGGACATTAGGAGCATAATTTCAATATTCTGGAGTTAAAAGTGGGACAAAATATTGCAGCGTGGAGTTTTGTGTTCCAGCCAATAAGCCATGTCTTCCTTCAGGATACTTAGGGTGACCATATGAAAAAGAGGACAGGGCTCCTGTATCTTTCACAGTGGCGTAGAAAAGGGCATTTCACCAAGTGCTGCATGCACACAAAGGACGCCTGCTGAAATTCCCTTTTCTATACAACTTTTAAAGATTCAGGAGCCCTGTCCTCCTTTTCATATGGTCACCCTAGGATACACCATTGCATTCCACCTCCCGACCAACCGACATTCAGCATTCTGTAGTCACTGAGCATGTTCAGTCCTCATTGGAATATTTTGGGGTGTTATCTTTCCTTAGCGTTTTCTCTCTCCTTAAAAAGTAAATTAAATTAAAATTCTTTTACTTCTTCAAACCTTAGGGTTTTCCAAGCATGTTGATATTTTCCTCTTGTTTCTCAATAGCCCTGTTTTAGCTACATCGTCATTATAATTCAATACCTGAGTTTGTACATATGATTTAGCTCGCAATCCAGTTTCGTTAAAGCCAATGGCAGTTTGGGCATTGGCATGTGAATATTCAAGGTTCCCAAGTGCCAACAGTTTTACAAGAAGAGACTGCCACCATTCAATCATGGTTTAGCAGCCTCCATAAAAATAATTGAGATAGATTCAGGCCAATTCATCTACAACCCAGTGGTCTCGTGCTAGACGAAATCGCAGGCATGTGTGCTTTCTGCACGGAGCGCAAAACCTTTAACGTCAACTAAAACTGACACGAGTAAATGCCTACATGATTAGACCCACTCCTGGGATCTGTCTGCTGTGAAAAGGGAGTGGACAGATCCTTTGCAGGGGAGGCACCTACAGAGGCATTTGCATGTGTAGGACTTGCCACACGTCCAAAGGTTCTCTGTACCGTGGGGGATGACACATAAGCCCAAAGCTATGTTTCTCTGAGCAATAGTTCTTAAATGGCTTCTAGGGTAGTCAGGTGCCCTCATTTATAGGGTGACCATATGAAAAGGAGGACAAGGCTCCTGTATCTTTAACAGTTGCATAGAAAGGGGCATTTCAGCAGGTGCCATTTGTATGCATGCTGCACCTAATGAAATTCCCTCTTCGTCACAACAGTTCAAGCTGCAGGAGTATAGCTAGAGTGACCAGATACAAAAGAGGGAAGGGCTCCTTTCACCCACCCTCTCACTCTAGGTTCAGTCCCCACCATGGTGGTGGTGACAGAAATAGTGAGCAGCAGAAGTCACTATTGAAGGTACTAAATGGGCAGGAGAAAAGGTGGCTTCACTGCCAGCTGCAGGTTTCTGAGAGCCCTTGGGCAAGACACCCTCAATGGGCCTCCCTCCCTCAGTAAATCTACCTTCTCACCAGCGGCCATTGCTCCTCATCCTCTTCCTCATCATGGCTGCCACTTTCTTGCTTGACAGGCAAGGAGCCAGTGAACAACTTGTAGTGGCATCTCCTCCTCCTCACCACCACTCCTATTGTCTGGGGCAGAGTGAGGGGCAGGTGAACAAGCTAGTTGCAATCGCGAAGAAGATGAGTAAGTCCAAGGTACTCTTGTCAGTGGGACCCCCACTGTGGTGCAGCCCGTCAGCAGACATCCAACCATGCCTACCAGCGATGCCAATCCGGGGTGGCTCACTGATTTTATGGGACTTGAGGGCCCGAAAAACTCCAGAGCCAGCCCTGTACACAATCATCTCCACTTGTTACTGTTACACAGAAAGCCTTGCCTCAAGCTTCCAAACAAAACCTCTCCAAATCATTGCACTCTAAGCTTGACTGATGGATTTAAAAGCTTGAAGGAGATTTGTGATTCACTGAGTAAGCTGCTGATTTCATGTTTCGAGTCAGAAGGTTGCTTTTAAATGACAGAAAACTTTAGACTAACATCGGACTCAGCAGGTGACCTGCTGTTTGCTTAGATTTGGAATGGCAGCTTTTCACTGACATAATGTTCGGAGTGGGATTTGTTTTTTCTATGTACACACCACATGCATTTTATCCCGGAAATATGGCAGGAGCAGCGTTCTAAAGCAGAATTTTCAAAGCATTCTGTTTGGGGCTACAAAGCCTCAAAGGACATCAATTCATTCTATCGCAATCCAGACGAGTCTAATGTTGCTCCAACCATAAATACAAAACTAAAAATATGTGCAGAGCCAATAACTCATTTACACTCAATAACACAATCTCATTTACAGGCTGCAAATCAAGTCAGAAGGTATAGAGTATGCAAATACACAATATATTATGAAGGACTTAAGAATTTGTAAAATGTCTTTCTCCCATCCCCGCTGCCCAGCCTCTTCTTTGGAAAACAGGCATATACTAGTGGAGTACACCAGTGAAATCTTATTTTCTGAATATATTTATTTTTTTCTGTTAACCTAAGGCAAATAAAAGTTTAAAGAAGGGAACCTAACACACATAAAAGGTTAAATACTGAGACTCCGAGATAATAATAGCTAAGAAAGCTTACCCTTTAAAATAACTAGGTAAGCCGGGCCCGCTCTGAATTCCACCCCTGGTCCTTCCGTTAAGAAGGTCAAATGCAAAGAAAATTAAAAGCAAAAATCTGCTTGAAATTGTTGTAATGTGCTTCTAAGGGAGTCATCCATCTACCTAGGAAATGTCTGGATAAGGAAGGACTGTAGCTCAGTGATAGAGCACATGCTTTGTATGCAAATGTCCACAGGTTTAATCCTTGGCATCTCTGGGCAGGGCTGGGAAGGATGCCTGACTGAAACCTGGAGAGTCGCTGCCAGTCAGTCTGCGTTCGGACAACACGATAGCCAACGGTGGGGTAATAACTTGACAGTTGTTTATCTAGGGGTACTCCCCACATGACATGATAATAATCAACTGTGGTGTAGATTAGGACCAGCTTGACTATTAGTCCACACTGAGTTGATTCACTCAACGCCTGCCCCCTCTCTCCCTGCTAGTAACCCATCAGCCATAGCCCTCCCACTAGTATCCCATCACCTATTGCTGCTGAAAGACTATCCTGCCAGCTGGACTTCAGTGTTAGACACCACTTTGACCACTCTTGCCTTGCAACTCTGTAGCTGACAAATAACCAATAGTGGCCGAGGAAAACTGAAGGACTATCAGAAGATAGTCCCCTATTTGAAAGCATCCTCCATCTGAAGGGCTGTCCAGTCCAAATCTAGTTCAAAGAGAAAGAAGCAAAAGAAGAGAGAGAGAGAGAGTAAACAGGGGCCTTGAAGTTGCCCATCAGCAGAGGCGACCTGGGCAAGACACTGAGCAGGCACACAGGTCACTGAAAGCTTCATCCGATGAGCATTAACGAGCGGCTCCCGTCGTTTCTGCAACATCTCTTCCTGAAAACAGGAAGTAATTAGCACCATAGAGTCAGGTAGGGGAGAGCTCTAACCCGACTTTAACTGGTTCTTTTTGCTGCGCGTCTTCCGCCAGAAGGGGCACAAGACACGCGAGAGGCGGACGACGTCATGTAAGTATTTCGTGAGTGACCAATAACGAGCGTGCATTAAAACGCTCATCGGATGAAGCTATTAGTGTTGGCAACATGTCTTGCACTTCTATTGAAATTATAGTAATAATTTCTAAATTTACATCGATACATAAATTCACACATACAACAAATATGGAAATCACTGTCCTCTTTTGTCCTCTTTTTTGACAACGCATTAGTGGATGCCCTAATACCAGGGGCAGGGCTACTTCAGTGAAGCAGCACTTCTGGAAAATTCTAAAAGACGTCAAGAACTAGCTGACAGACACAACACCGTAGAACTGGAGCTGAAATGTGTTGTTGTTAAAATTTTGATTTATATGAGCAGCACATTCAGAATACACTACATAACGTAACAGTGTAGAAAACAGAGACATAGAAATCCCATTGCATATTTTGATGTTACAAAACTGATAACACTTGTCATTCATATTATTCTATTTCAAAATATAGTAGAAGATAGTCTTTTTCCAGAAAAAGATATATTAAAATATAATCTACCCTTATATATATAGTAAGCTTATTCATTAGTATAAATTTATTAGCATCAATTTTTTACCCTAGGTTGTTGGTTTTAATACATTTAATGCTGCAATTAATACATTTACAACAAGTTCCCCATGTTTACTCGTAACACTGGACTTCAGTTACTCCAACAGAATTATTTGATGACTAACTGGAATTTTATTATTATTATTATTATTATTATTATTATTATTATTATTATTAATTTATATAGCACCATCAATGTACATGGTGCTGTACAGATAACACAGTAAATAGCAAGACCCTGCCGCATAGGCTTACAATCTAATAAGTTGTAGTAAACAATAAAGAGGGAATTGCCAATATCTTCCTATTTTTGTACGATTCCACTGTGCTCCTTCTGTTTGACATCTTGACTACCTTAGGAACAGGACTTCTGTTATTGTCATTGCTGTTAGTGCATACATCCAGGCTAGAAGGTTTGAAGCACTGAAACACAAGAGTCATATTATCACATTCCAACAGATGCTACTTTCTAGACACCACTGCATCATGCCTCTTAAATATTAACCCTTAAATAGTCAGTTTGCACACTCTTCAGCTAATATTTTTTGAAAGTAACCCCCACTGGAAACAGTGGGATGTAAGTTTGTCTTAATCAACTTGTTCCATCAGTTTTAGCAGGATGTAGATTTGACTAACATTAACTGAAATGGGGTCCAAGTGTCAAGGCGATCCCTAAAACATATCAGCATTTCAAGTTCAATCTAAAAGAGCCTACACCTGGTTTTCAAGACTTTGCCATAATTTACTTTTATGATGTCATCTCAGCCCTCTAGATGGTGTTCAAACTTTACATATCAAACTTATGTATTATTCATTTTAATGTGTTTTGCCTTTGATATGTAGTGCAATTTTCAGAGATTAAAATGGCATGCTCCTAATTCTTGCATGTGCTTTGATCCTGTTTATTTCTTTTCTCCTTTAAACATGTGCATTCAGAACCTGACAGCATATATCCCATTTGAAGAGATAATTAAGGAAAGAAGCTAGTCTCTTCCTAGTTAAATCAGTATGTAGTCTGAGTTACAAGAGCCATTTTTATCTACCTTCTAGATTCAGCAAAATCATATGAATGCATCTGGAAATTCAACTAATCTCCTTTTTTGTGGAGATATTTTTAAGGGATAAAAGATTGTTTTAATAAGGTCAGTCTCTTCTTTTAAGGCAAGAAGGCCTTTTATATTTGAAAAAGTAATCATGTATGCCATTCATTTGAAAAAGAAGTGGTTGAAATTCCACATTTTGTTGCAACTGGCAAAAATACCAAGGGTTTGATACATATTTAGGCACATGCAGCTGGGCTGGCAGAAGTGGATGTCCCCACTCATCCTCCGCTCAGCGGCCCCTCCATCCCACTGAAAGTGAAGATGCTACACAGAGGGCCAAGGGACTCTGTTGAAGGGGGTGAGCTGTGGTACTGGAAGAGGGTTGTTCCCCCCCCCCCCCCGAAATCAGATGGAGGCATCTTTTGTGAATGGAGTCCCGCTCCAGATACTCTTGGATGAGACTGATTATCTGGATCCATTTCAGTCGGGCTTCAGGCCTGGTTTTGGCACAGAAACAGCCTTGGTCGCCCTGTATGATGACCTATGTCAGGAGAAAGACAGGAGAGGGAGCGTGACTCTGTTGATTCTCCTCAACCTCTCAGCGGCTTTTGATACCATTGACCATGGTATCCTTCTGGGACAACTCGCTGAGCTGGGAGTGGGAGGTACTGCTTTGCAGTGGTTCCGCTCCTATTTGGCAGGTTGGATACAGAAGATGGTGCTTGGGGAACATTACTCGGCCCCGTGGACTCTCAAGTATGGGGTCCCGCAGGGGTTGGTTATGTCCCCCATGTTGTTTAACATTTACATGAAGCCGCTGGGGGCGGTCATCCGGAGCTTTGGAGTGTGCTGTCATCAGTATGCTGATGACACACAGCTCTATTTCTCCTTTTCATCTTCAGCAGGAGAGGCTGTGGATGTATTGAACTTGTGCCTGACTGCAACAATGGACTGGATGAGGGCTAATAAACTGAAACTCAATCCAGACAAGACTGAGATGCTGTTAGTAGGTGATTCTGCTGACAGGATGGAGGGTGTTCTACCAGTTCTGGATGGGATTGCACTCACCCTGAAGGAGCAAGTTTGTAGCTTGGGGATTCTTTTAGATTCATCATTGTCACTTGAAGCTCAGGTGACCTTGGTGGCACGGAGTGCCTTTTACAAACTCCGGTTGGTGGCCCAGCTACGCCCCTATCTGGACAGGGATAACCTGGCTTCAGTTGTCCATGCTCTGTAACCTCCAAGTTAGTTTACTGCAATGCACTCTACATAGGGCTGCCTTTGAAGACGGTTTGGAAGCTGCAGCTCGTGCAAAATGCAGCGGCCAGATTGATTTCGGGAACCAGAAGGTTCGATCATATAACACCTGCTCTGGTCCGCTTGCACTGGCTGCCTGTATGTTTCTGAGCCCAATTCAAGGTGCTGGTTTTGACCTATAAAGCCTTACACGGCTTGGGACCACAATGCCTGATGGAACGCCTCTCCCGACGTGAATATACCCAGTCACTACATTCAACATCTAAGGTCCTCCTCCGGGTGCCTACTCTGAGAGAGGCTCGGAGTGTGGCAATGAGGGACAGGGCCTTTTCAGTGGTGGCCGCCAGACTATGGAATGATCTCCCTGATGACGCTCACCTGGCACCAACGCTGCTATCTTTCTGGCGCCAGGTTAAGTCTTCCCTCTTTGCCCAGGCATATGGTGGCACATCTTAATCACCCACATGTTTAGTTTTTAATGGTTTTTAATGCTTTATGTATGTATGTTCTGTGTTTTAGAATTTTAAATTTTGTGTACTCATTTTTATCTTAATTTTAGAATTTCTGTAAACCGCCCAAAGAGCCCTGGCTATGGGGGCGGTATATAAGTGAAATCAATAAAAATAAATAAACCGAAGGCAGATCTTGCATCCAACCCCAGATCCTATTTTGGAAGGATGGTAAGTTTGAAGATGGCGGATGCCATTGCAGTTAGTGGCCCCAGTGCAATGAGCCTACAAGACCAGTAGCACTCATGGAGCCCCCATCACCTTTCCTGAACAGATTGGGCAGTATCCAACACTGCTGCTGTGCTAGTGGGAATGACCGATAGCACAAGTGGAAGCTAGCTTTGGTTAACACAACTGTACACTAGTGAAACCACAGCTTCCGGAATGTGACAAGTCAGTGGAGCTTGGGGAATGGAGCTCCTCTGAGTTGTCCTGTTCAGGAAGCCGTCGTTTCAATGAGTTTCCTGGGTTGTGCTACCAAGCTCCATCTTCCCATTGCACTAGCAGTCATTCCTGCAAGTGCAATGTGTTTAGCGCTGGCGAATTGCCAGCATTGGATATTGCTCACTATCTATTATTATTATTATTATTATTATTATTATTATTATTATTATTATTATTTGTTACATTTATATCCCGCCTTTTTTCCTTCAAGCATTTTCCTTCAAGGAACCCAAGGTGGCATACATAACCCTCCTCGTCCTCTCCATTTTATCCTCACAACAACAACCCTGTGAGGCTGAGAGTCTGTGACTGGCTCAAGGTTACCCAGTGGGTTTCCATGGCTGAGTGGGGACTAGAACCTGGATCTCCCGACTCCCAGTCCAACACTTCAGCCACTACACCACACTGGCTCTGGGAGGGTCACCACAATGGGAGGGTCAAGTGATTGCCTGCTCTGAATTTACCCCAACAACATGAGAGGTGATAATTTAGAGCCCTGTAAGGGCAGTAGTGCCTGTGTATTGTATAACAGTGCTTTGAACTTGGACCAGAGCTGTGAAAACAGTGGGGCTGATGGATGGGGACTCAAGGTCATTTCTGAAGCAGCTTCTCACACATACATTTGGGGAAATCTGAATGTGGAAATCTATTTAATGTGCAGATTTCCATTGCTGCATCAGGGTAGCTGGACGCACTTGGAGAAATACAGGCATGCCTAGGAAATGAAATGAAAACGCAAATGCACAATGAAGGTATTAAACCCTATTTCAAAGGGATTTACTCATACTTCTCTTTCTCTGGATTGCTCCCATGGACATGTCTAAATCATATAGATATTAGGATATAATAATAACTGTTCTGTAATGCTCCCATCTGTGTATTATTGCTCAATATGCAGTATACTGAGTGTTGCATTTAGCGTAACACAGGGAGTACAGGCAGATGTGACTCCATCAGATGTGTCCCGGCATTTATGAAGCAAGGATATGTGTACTTAAGAAACGTTGATGTTTCTGTACAATTATTATCAGTGTCGCTGGAGTGCTAAAGCATATTGCTCTGATATGAAATTACACAGCATTAGCCAAATGTTATTCAGCCAGCAACTACATAATGGAGCTGAGATTTCAGAACAATCCACAAGAACTGAAGGCTATCTCCCACCCCGTTAAAAAAAAAAAAACAGAAATAGAAAGGATGAGGAAAATGTTCTTCAGTTGATGAGTTCTTTTCCTAGCCGCCCCTTTTAAATCATGCAGCGATCATTTAAAGACACCATCTTGTTATCCAAATCCCTGATGACATACTAAAACCCAGATACCCAGTTCAGTGGAAAGAGGTTAGTGATCTCTAACGCAGCATTATCTTGCCAAATGACAGGCCCACCCCAGGATTCCAGAGGGGAAAGCTTTGTCAGTTCAACCAGCATAAAACCACCATAAACTTGTAGTTCCTCATCTGCTGTTATGGCCTATGAGCCAGTACAGAGTTAACTAGGGTGACCATATGAAAAGGAGGATAGGGCTCCTGTATCTTTAACAGTTGCATAGAAAAGGGAATTTCATCAGGTGTCATTTGTATATATGGAGAACCTGGTGAAATTCCCTCTTCATCACAACAGTTAAAGTGCAGGAGCTATACTAGAGTGACCAGATTTTCTTCTTAGAAGAAGAGCAAAGTAAAAAGCAGAGGATCAGTGTTTAATTTCAAAATGGTTCACAATGGTTGTCTAGCACTCTCTCAGCAAAAAGCGGCTTGCCAAGGAAGTGTGCCCTACACTTCAAAGACATGCAAAATACATATACACCCTGTTCAGATGACACGCTAAGTTACTGTGGTTAAGAATTTTGAATTAAACATCATGGCTTAGTGTGTCGTGTTAACTAGGGTGACCATATGAAAAGGAGGACAGGGCTCCTGTATCTTTAACACTTGTATTGAAAAAGGAATTTCAGCAGGTGTCATTTGTACATATGGAAAACCTGGTGAAATTTCCTCTTCATCACAACAGTTAAAGCTGCAGGTGACCTGCCTTCTTTTAAATCTGGTCACTCTAGTATAGCTCCTGCAGCTTTAACTGTTGTGATGAAGAGGGAATTTCACCAGGTTCTCCAAATATACAAATGACACCTGCTGAAATTCCCTTTTCTATCCAACTGTTAAAGATACAGGAGCCCTGTCCTCCTTTTCATATGGTCACCCTAGAGTTAACCCCCATTTATTTCAATGATATTTAAGTGCATGTCATCGTGTGCTGGATTGTGGCCACTGAATTTGTTCGTCATGCATTTCCACTGTTGCATGGGGATGCAGAAAAGCTGTGACAGAAAATAATAACCTACTAGCCTCTTTTTGGTGTTCAAAAATGTCCCCGTGGAGGGAGCTCCAGGCTTTTACAATGGTCAGAAAAGGGTTTTTATACGAACTCACTTAGAAATTTCCACTTTAATGTTCCCAATTGCACCAAGGCTTCTCAGTGGGGTTGGTGAGTGGGGTGTCTTCACTGTGTTGGAGCCCTAAGTGATGGTGTATGGAGTGAGGAACAATCCGTTCTTGAGTTTTAAATTGTTTAGTTGTTTTAATTGCTTTTTTGTGAATTAGTTTAATTTCTGGTTAGCAGTTTATTTAATGTGTATTTATTGGTTTTAGTTTATATTGTTGTGTTTTGTGTGTTTTGATTAATTGGAATGTGCTCTGGTATAGAGAACAATATAAATTTGTATTATTGTTATTATTATTGTTATTATTATTATTATTATTGACCATATGAAAAGGAGGAGAGGGCTCCTGTATCTTTAACAGTTGTATTGAAAAGGGAATTTCAGCAGGTGTCATTTGTATATATGGGGAACCTGGTGGAATTTCCTCTTCATCACCACAGTTAAAGCTGCAGGTGCCCTGCCCTCTTTTAAATCTGGTCACTCTAGTATAGCTCCTGCAGCTTTAACTGTGGTGATGAAGAGGGAATTTCACCAGGTTCTCCATATATACAAATGACACCTGCTGAAATTCCCTTTTCTGTGCAACTGTTAAAGATACAGGAGCCCTGTCCTCCTTTTCATATGGTCACCCTATATCATCATCATCATCATCATCATCTCTTTCTTGCTCATGGTGGTTTTTCTACACGGACATGATGGGCTATGCCAATTGAGCATGTTTTAATTATGACTGCTTTCTGGATGTTAGTGTGGATGTATTTTGGTAGGCCCAGTTTCATCATCATCATCATCAACATCATAGGCATGCTTACTACAGGTAACTTCTTATACTGGACAAAAGAGGACAGTCCTGTGGCAGCCCTTCCGATAGAAGACTGTCCTCTGTAAAAGAGGACACATATCCACCTTAAAGTCACTGATGCCAGTGACTTCAGATAGGTTTGTGTGTTTTGCTTTTGCAGACCCAGGAATAATTCTGTGGGCGTAAAACAAAAATCCATATTAGGTATTAAAAATCCCAAAAGTTCCTATGTGACCAAAGGGTAATGTTTATTATAATATTTATATATTATCTGTGAAATTTCTATACCACTTTCCAATGAATACGTTCAAAACAAATACATCTGATAAGATGATTAAATAGTTAAAAAACAAACAAATTCACTAAAACAGAAGAGCAATCCATATGTAATTATCATTAACTGAAGAGGGTCAGGTTTTCCCCCCATAAAAGAGCATTCAGCGATAAATTGTGCACGATTTGAAATACATCAAAATAGGCTTTTGTTCATTAGCTAGGCTTTCATATTGTTTTAGCGTTTAATAGTAAGTGCAAGTTATCAACCAAATCAAATTATCAGAATATGTAACATGTATGGCTGTGTGAGTCTGTTTTTATTATTTACTGTAAGTTTTATTTCAAATATTTCTTGGACCTGTTTTAGGAGCTCTCTCAAGGGAGCATACAATAAAACACATAAGTTTTAATGATTTGACTAGGGAATATCTCCTTGAAGCCTTTTTGAATTTAGAAATTGTGCTGAAACTTCTAGGGGGAAGATCCATTGTCTTGACATGGGAGCAGCCTGCAACATTTTCAGCACTTTATTTTCCACGTTTATGAGAACCATTCATATACTGAATGTCAATGAAACGAGTATTATGAGGGCTGGCACACAGAAAGAAAAAGAGAGAGAGAGAGAGAGAGAGAGAGAGAGTGAAGGTGGCAGACACACACATAATACACACACAGAGAATTATGCAATAGTGAAAACTCCACTCAGTTTTGGTTCCAGTCTCCTTTAACTTCGCCTCCATCCATCATCAGCCCCCCCCCCGCTGCCGTTGACTTTCCTAAGAAGGTCAGTAGCTCATAATAGGA
Source organism: Elgaria multicarinata webbii (assembly GCF_023053635.1). Taxonomy (NCBI): domain Eukaryota; kingdom Metazoa; phylum Chordata; class Lepidosauria; order Squamata; family Anguidae; genus Elgaria; species Elgaria multicarinata. Next base: position 20,063,080 of record NC_086175.1, on the reverse strand, counting down.
AGGAGGCACCCCACCCTTGCTTTAAAAGTCAAGGGCCAACAAACTACACTTTCCATTAACTGTTGCATGTGTGTACTTCTTCCTCCCCCCCCCACTTTAAAAGAGTGGGTGGGTGTTTATGACCAGGATTTTAAATGGTTATTCAGCATATTCCCCAAGTTATTTTCCAGTATAGATCTGAATAAAGGTATGACATTAAACCAAAAACCTATTGATGTGCACTGCCGACCCTTATATGTCAGATCAGAAGTTAGCTCCACTGAATATACCCAGGAAAGTGTGTATAGTTTTGCCACCTTAGAGAAAGTAATATAGGTAAACATTAGCAATCTTACAAAATGAAATTTTTTAAAAAAGTAGCAGAGTAACAAAGTGCTCTCGGTGGCAATTTGCCTCTCTGCAAAAGAATCCCAGGACATCTCTTTATTAAAGGGTGGGGGAAAACCCTCATCCTTACTAGCCTTTTTTTTCCTTGGGTCTTGTCACATTCAGTACAGGCTCCTTTAGCCAATGACCAATGTCTACCACCTGAATTGTAATTGAAAGCTTCCCCTCTGGGGAATGTTCCATAAAGTTCAATGAAAGAGCGCTATCTAGTGGTGGAATTAGTCCTACGATTATTTTAAATGCTCCATTATTTCCTTTTTTTTTTTTTAAAGCAAGATTATTGGGGGAAGGTATGGAAGACATCCTGGAGGCTGATGGTGTCGTGTAAAGGACCCACAAACGTCCTTGAGTGGTCAACCATGAGTGTGCCATAAATCACTCATGCAGAGAAGCTCCCAAACACACACATCAAACCTACACCAATTCCTTCGTATATTATCATCACTTAGTCACAATCATGGGCAGCAACAGTAGAGGAAAACAAAAACTCACATGCAGCTATTGGAAGGAAGCATCTGATCTCAGAGGCTTCTGAGTACCCTATACCCTGTTGGACTGCAGCCTGCCAGGCAGGGGGAGTGACGGTGGTGTTCTTTACTTCTTCCTTTTTTATTTTTTCCACTAGACGAGACTCTGAACCCATACAACGGAGTTGCACTGGTGGGGGCAGGCCCAAGGCTGGAGGGGCCTCAGGATACAGCATATCCTGACCTCTTCTCCTCCCTCCCCTCTAGCACACCTGCTTTCCCCCTCCTCATCCAAGGTCATGGCACCAGCCTTGCAAGAGGAGTCACCATGGAGCTTTCTGCAGCAGTTGGGAGGGGGTAGAGGTGAAACTCCAAGAATGGAGTCTTGAGTCCTTTCTACACCTAAGGGTTATTCCAGGAAAATGAAGGGATCATCCCTGCCTGCTCCCGGGATCCCCTGTGTGTGATTTGGATGCACAGGAATGATCCAGGGGGAATTCTGGGGGGAAAGGCAGGTGTAGAAATGGTCTTGGAGCTGAAAATCCCCAGTATCCTTTGGCCTCTCAGAGAATGTCTAGGGACCATAGGATTACAACTAGGGATGTGCTCCACTTCTAATCGGACCGGCAAATTAGAAGAGGAGCGGGGTGCTTCGCCTCCCCTTAAAGCGGAGGCGAAGAGGATTGGGGGGCTGGCGGAGCGTTGCGAAGAGGATCGAGGTGAAGGCGGATCCTTCGCCTCGATCCAGAGCTCCGCAAGAAAGGTAAGTGGGGTTTACTGGGCCCTGCCGCTGTCGCCCATGCGGCGACAGTGGCAGGGCCCAGTAAACCCCCCTCCCTCCTCTCCCTTACCTGAGTCTGTCTATGGTCCCTCGGCTTCTTCAATTGAGCCCGCTGCTCAACCAGGAAGTCTAGGCCGCACTTGCAGCCCAGACTTCCTGGTTGAGCCACGGGCTCAATTGAAGAAGCCGAGGGACCGCGGACAGACACAGGTAAGGCCCCTCTCCCCCTTGGTCCCTTACCGGGCTCTGCCTCTGTCGCTGCACGGGCGGCAGCGGGGCCCGGTAAACCCCCCTCCCTCCTCTCCCTTACCTGCGTCCATCTGCAGTCCCTCGGCTTCTTCAATTGAGTCCGCAGCTCAACCAGGAAGTCTAGGCCGCACGGCCTAGACTTCCTGGTTGAGCCATGGGCTCAATTGAAGAAGCCGAGGGACCACGGATGGATGCAGGTAAGGGAGAGGAGGGAGGGGGGCCTTACCTGGCACCACTCCCCTCCACTGCGGAGCTCCGATTCGGAGCCGGAGCTCCGCGGTGAAGAGGAGCGGACTATGGGCAGAGCGGCGCGGAGCGGATCGGCCCGCGGGGTGGATCGGGGGGTCCATGCACACCCCTAATTACAACCTAAAACATCGTGATTGTTACAAAATTGACATGTTAGGGCACAAACCTATGCATATTTAGACAGAACAAAGTCCTGCAACTCCCAGCATTCCCCTGATGTAGGACTATTTTCTGTCTAAACATGCATAGGATTATACCCTTAGCTACATTGAGAATAATGTTGAATCAAATGACTGAAATGGTGGAGACATAAAACTAAGTCCGAGAGTGGTATACTGCTTTCCAAACCATATTTATTTTATAATCTTCTAAATTTATATTTTTGCAACTTATAATATCTTTGTTTTTGTTGAAAGGGTAGTGATATATTCCCCCCCCCCCCCGCAAGTAGGGGCATCTAGATGACAAGACATCACCCTTTTGTCAAAGCAAGCATGGAATTTAATGAAGCCATGGTGTGAGCTTCCCATAATGCGGTGCTGTGCTTTGAAACATCCCAGCTGTCTCTTACGTAAGCCTGAATGGGCTGCAAGTGGAAATAATAGTCTCTTTGATGCTGCAACAGGTGCACTAAAGGACAATGAACATTTTCCTTTTCATAAAGCCCTTCCATGTATGTGATGAAAGAAGCCAACTTAGTTCAATTTGACTTCTCAAGCCATTTGCTACTGTGCAATTCTTTGCTACAGGGGTGATTGTCTTCTTATTTAATCACACATTGCACCCCCACCCCAGAAGGTCAGTGAAAGGGGGCAGGGCAGGCAATTACTAAAATTGAGAGATTTTGCCTCCATTTCATTTGGGTCCTTCGGTGAAATCCTTTCATTTCTCTATTATTATTATTATTATTATTATTATTATTATTATTATTATTATTATATTTGTACCCCACCTTCCCTACCAGGACATGACACTCAACACTCAACCCATGAGACCAGCTTACATGCCAAAATAAATTTGGTTAAAATTTACATAATAAGAGATATTTGAATAAAAATGTCTTTGCCTGTGGTTGAAGGACAGTAGAGAGGAAGTCAACCAGACCTCCATTGGCAAAGAGTTTCAAACCCCAGGAGCAGCCACTGAGAAGGTCCTCTCTCATATCCCCACCACCAAACACACCTTTGATGGTGGCAGTACTGAAAGAAGGCCCTTGAACTTAAAACCCAGGCAGGCTCATACAGGAAAAGGTGGTCTTTCAGATAGCCTGGTCCCAAGCCATATAGGGCTTTAAAGACCAAACGAACATTGAATTTGGCCTGGTAACAGACTGGAAGCCAATAAAACTGTTGCAACAACGGAGTCACACCCCATAACTGCCCCCCAGTCAGCAGTCTGGCTGCAGCATTCTGAACCAGCTGAAGTTTCCAGACAGTTTTCAAAAGCAGCCTCACACAGAGCGTGTCCAATAATAATATAATATGGAAGAATGTCCACGTTCTCCTAAATTACCTACCGGCTTCTTGGAAGTTAACACACGGTCAGCGCAGATGGATCTTCATAGCCCTTATGACAGCCAAAAGACTTACATTATCACATTGGAAGGACAAATTCACATCTCCCATAATGCAATAGATTGAGGACTTAATGACATTATCAACATTTGAACGGGTTGACGGAACTTGCAAGTGGATAAATACATGGATATCTGGTCTTCTTTTATTAAAACATTTGTATAACTCTCTCCCCCCCCCTTTTTTTTTAAATGAACGCTTTACATAATGGAAATCGACGATAATTCTATATACGTAATGTATTTTTTCCCTTTTCACAATGTATTTTCTGTTCTATTTGTTAATATTCACAATAAAAAGAAGAATGGTCTTATTTCCTGCTTTTAATTCCACATTATCTAAAGTACCACAACAAATGCCACGGTGTATCTTATGAGGTATGAATGTGCAAGAGGGATTTTGAGCTTCATCCAACGTACCCGTTTCCCTCAAATTATCCCCAGAGCGTAAAGCTGTCATTGTGGTTGTTGTTGTTAGCTAAATCACACCCTGGGCGGCAGCGTTCCTAAGATCCTTTGCATACAAGGGAAGGATTTAAGGGGGAGAAATGTAAAAAATCATTAAAAATCAATGGATGACCCAATCCAATTCAAATATGGTATGCTTAAAAGAAAGGAAAGGAACCTCTTGTGCAAGCACTGAGTCATTACTGACTCTTGGAGGGGCGCCAGCTTTCGCTGATGTTTTCTTGGCAGGCCTTATAGCGGGGTGGTTTGCCGTTGCCTTCCTCGGCCATTATTACCTTTCCCCCAGCTAGCTGGGTACTCATTTTACCGACCTTGGGAGGGTGGAAGGCTGAGCCGACCCGAGCCGGCTGCCTGAAACTAGCTTCCACTGGGATCGAACTCAGGCCGTGAGGAGAGTTTCGGCTGCAGAAACTGCTGCTTTACCGCTCTGCGCCACACGAGGCCTATGGTATACTTAAAGCCCTCCTTAATATCTATTTGATATGTTTAAAGTACAAATTAAGCCAATGCTTACATCTGTGTAAGTTTTAAAGACAAAGACATCAAAATTGACACAGGTATGCTTAAAGCCCTCCTTAATATCTATTACTGTGTCAATTTTGATGTCTTTGTCTTTAAAACTTACACAGATGTAAGCATTTGCTTAATTTGTACTTTAAACATATCAAATTATCCTCCTGTGCCCCCAGTGGCCCCTCGGAGAACAACAGAAGATTCACTCCTAAAGAGGTAGTAAAATAGGTCGGTTCTTTTGGCTAAGAAGCACAATTAAAGCAGGATGCATGGGAGTGCTTCACAGTCAAAGCAGATTATAAGCTGGAAAACTTTGGAGTCCTTTGCACGCAATTCACAGTGATTGCACAGTATAACCCTGGTGTGATGAAGCTTATAGTGTTACCATGATGGGATCGTAATGAGGTGTAGATCTGGCCTCAACAAACCAGTTCTAGCAGTTTTCATCTCCATCAGTAGCAGGCCTTTTTAAAAAAAATAAAGGGTTGTAGTTGTCTATTTATGACGTAGCCACCCCAAAACACTTTGAATTGCAAACAGGGATAACTCACAAAGATATATTGTTGTTGAGAAAATTGGCAAACACACACAGAGAGAGAGCTTTTGTAAGGATTTCAGCTAAACTCAGAGGGAACGGCATTCTGAGAAGGGTGGCAGGTGATGTCAGCATCTCTGCTAATAAAAAGTCCCAGCACTTCAGTCCCATGAACCCTGGCTCCAATACACCATTAGTCTGTGGGCTTGTTCAGACAACATGCTAAGCCATGGTTAGGACACTAACCCCTTTGCAGCAAATGGTTAGTAAGTGTGTTTAAACCATGGTTATATAACCACCATGGTTATATAACCACCATGGTTAGGAATGGTTCACACTAGGGTGACCATATGAAAAGGACAGGGCTCCTGTATTTTTAACAGTTGCATAGAAAAGGGAATTTCAGCAGGTGTCATTTGTATATTTGGAGAACCTGGTGAAATTCCCTCTTCATCACAACAGTTAAAGCTGCAGGAGCCATACTAGAGTGACCAGATTTAAAAGAGGGCAGGTCACCTGCAGCTTTAACTGTTGTGATGAAGAGGAAATTTCACCAGGTTTTCCATATGTACAAATGACACCTGCTGAAATTCCTTTTTCAATACAACTGTTAAAGATACAGGAGCCCTGTCCTCCTTTTCATATGGTCACCCTAGTTAACACGACACACTAAGCCATGATGTTTAACTCAAAATTCTTAACCACAGTAACTTAGCGTGTCATCTGAACAGGGTGTATATGTATTTTGCATGTCTTTGAAGTGTAGGGCACACTTCCTTGGCAAGCCGCTTTTGTGCTGAGAGAGTGCTAGACAACCATTGTGAACCATTTCGAAATTAAACACTGATCCTCTGCTTTTTACTTTGCTCTTCTTCTAAGAGATGTAAAATGATCTTTTTGTTCGATGTGTTTTTATACTGAACTTGTTCAAAAGGCAAGTGCTACTCCATTATGAGGTATCAGCTTTCCCCCTGGGATAGTGCCTTCTGATCTTTGTGAGGATGTTGTGTTTCCTAATGCAAAGACCTAGAGGCGTTTTAGTGCTTCAAAAGAGGAGAGAGAAGCTTTTATGCTCTGGGTTTTGCCTGTACATGGCATAAGGAAACAAAAATTAATCCATTTCTGCTGGCACCTGGTTCTTAATGGTAGTAGATGCCTTAGCGAAGGTTCCATATCAAACACATGATAGTAACTGTGATAACATTGGCTGTCGAGTGCCATCTTTCTGCCTCAGACAAAACTAGTGCTTGGGGCTTCTGCCGCTTTAATTATTGTGCTCATGAGGGAATGTTGGTATGTTCAGCTTGATGCACAGGGGAGAACCCTCTTGCTGGAAGGTACAGGAGCTTTGTCTTCCTTTCCATTGCAGCAGCAATGGAAGCAGAAGAGTAGGGTGATGGACTGTACCATCTATCCACTCCTCTGCTCTGAGTTTCTCTCTACTCCTAAAAAGACCAGCTGACTCTCAGGTACACCATACCTAGTGAGTGGCTGAGACTGTTGCGCCTGACCTCTGCCCCAACCTGGAGGAAGTGACATCAGTGCCTTCTCAGCACAGATTTGGCTACAATGCTACTACCATAGGCAGAAGCACACCTCTGGTGATTTACTGTGTTTGGCATGAGTAGGGTGAGCATATGGAAAGGAGGACAGGGCTCCTGTATCTTTAACAGTTGCACAGAAAAGGGAATTTCAGCAGGTGTCATTTGTATGCATGCAGCATCTGGTGAAATTCCCTCTTCATCACAACAGTTAAAACTGAAAGAGTCCTGCCCTCTTTTGTAGAGTGACCAGATACAAAAGGGGGCAGGGCACCTGCAGCTTTAACTGTTGTGATAAAGAGGGAATTTCACCAGATGCTGCATGCGTACAAATGACACCTGCTGAAATTCCCTTCAAAATTCCCTGTTAAAGGTACAGGAGCCCTGTCCTCCTTTCCATATGGTCACCCTAGGCATGAGAGCGTACTGGCTGCCTTCCCTTTTACTTCCTCTGTATTAACCTGTGGTGAGTGAACAGGTTTGACATGGGGCATTTCAGGTAGGGCCAGCCCAAGACTTTTTGCTGCCTGAGGCAGAGCAGCAAATAATCCCCACTCTCCTAGACAGGATCTACACTACTGCTTTAAAACAGTTTATAACAGATGTGACAACTGTTGGGGCCCAGGACACACTCCATATACAGACCATTTTCAAAGTGTTATATCCTGCTTGGTGTTTAAAGTGCATAGTACCTGAGTAACACAACAAACCAAGGTAGAGGAATATATATGCATGTTGACACACAATGTACAACAACAGGCAAAGTCAAAGGTATAACAATATTACTGCAACTTAAAAGTGACTAAATTGTACTGCACAAAATTGTTTTTATTGTCTCCTTATTGTCTTTTAAATAATTGGGGATTACACCCACAGTTTAAATACTTGTGCTCAATATTGATGGTTGATTGTATTAGTCACTTTTAAAGCACATTAACTGAGGCCAGCCAAGTTATTTAGTAATCTTCCTGGCAGTAAAAATATAAGAATAAAAAATTAAGCGTGCAAAAGTGACACAAAGCAAAAATAGACTAAGTCAATGATCCCTACTTTAGGGTTAGCTTTCCCCAGTGATGTTAGGAGGGCCAGAACTCATAGCTAGAGCACATGTTTTGCATGCAGAAGGCACCAGCTCAACCCCTGGCTTCTACAGGGTGGGCTAGGAAAGGATCCTCCTGAAACCTTGGACAGCTGCTGCCAGTTCGTGTCGACAATACTGGGCTCGATTGACCAATGGGCTGACTCGGTACAAGGCAGCTTCCTATATCATGAGAACAGGCTTCCTGTAGGACTGGGAGTAGGAAAAGCAAAAAGTAATTGGAAAGTAGTTGTGGAGAAATGGACGCATGGAAACCATACAGGCTAGATGAGACTTTGCATGATGTTGCTGCTTTCGAATCCACAGTGGTTAGTAACAAGCAATTTCACTGAATCCTGGAACTGGTCTATTCCCTACCATCATCCCAACCTAAAGTTGAAGGTGATTCGAAAGAAGAATTATTCTTAATGTGATATACACACATTCCACTTCTGCTTCTGGTAGAAAGAAAGAAAGAAAGAAAGAAAGAAAGAAAGAAAGAAAGAAAGAAAGAAAGAAAGAAAGAAAGAAAGAAAGAAGCAAGCAAGCAAGCAAGCTAGCTAGCTAGCTAGCTAGCTAGCTAGCTCTGGTGTGGTTTCAATGTTGACACCACTTTGATGGCTGAAAGTGAGGAGGAGCTGAGGAGCCTTATGACGAAGGTGAAAGAAGAAAGTGCAAAAGCTGAGTTGCAGTTAAACCTAAAAGAAAACAAGATTATGGCAACCAGCTTAATTGATAACTGGCAAATAGAGGGAGAAAACGTGGAGGCAGTGACAGACTTTGTATTTCTGGGCGCAAAGATGACTGCAGACGCTGACTGCAGCCAGGAAATCAGAAGATGTTTACTTCTTGGGAGGAGAGCAATGACAAATCTTGATAAAATAGTTAAGAGCAGAGACACCACACTGACAACAAAGGTCCACATAGTTAAAGCAGTGGTACTCCCCGTAGTAACCTATGGCTGGACCATAAGGAAAGCTGAGCGAAGGAAGATAGATGCTTTTGAACTGTGGTGTTGGAGGAAAATTCTGAGAGTGCCTTGGACTGCAAGAAGATCAAACCAGTCCATACTCCAGGAAATAAAGCCAGACTGCTCACTTGAGGGAAAGGTATTAAAGGCAAAACTGAAGTACTTTGGCCACATAATGAGAAGACAGGATACCCTGGAGAAGAGGCTGATGCTAGGGAAAGTGGAAAGCAAAAGGAAGAGGGACCGACCAAGGGCAAGATGGATGGATGATATTCTGGAGGTGAATATCACCTCCAGACCTTGACCTTGGGGGAGCTAGGGGTGGCGACAGCCGACAGAAAGCTCTGGCGTGGGCTGGTCCATGAAGTCATGAAGAGTCGGAAGCGACTGAACGAATAAACAACAAAACCTACATACTAGGGTACTTTGGAAGGTTTTTAAAAACCAGAATTCATTTCAACAGACCAGAATTCAACGGAGGATTCCATTTCAGGCATTCTATGTCTGACTCTAACCAATACGCAAGGGGCAGAGTGAAGATGAGCTGGCTAACTCCACCTGCCTCTATCTGTAGCCTCTTCACTCTCCAGGTATAGAATCTGAATCTCTGCCATATCCACGTAGGCTCCCTGAAGAAGCTGATTTTCCAACCTCAATTCCAAAATGTTTTCTTTTTTAATGGCCACATTGATATTGTTTTTTGCTTCAACACAGTTTATGGCTACCCTTGTGGACAAAGTTATTTTCATATTATTATTATTATTATTATTGCTTCTTTACATCTTGCGTGTACACACACACACACACACACACACATTCTGGAATCATTATTATTATTGACATTTTATCCGCTTTGTTTCTTTAGCGCCGGCTGTTTGCTCAATTTTCATTATTATCAAACAGTTCTTCAGCAATAGACCACTGTTCTTCATCTTCATATTGATTAATTCCATTTCCACATGCATCGTTCTGTTTTCAGCATCTTCAGGCCGGCCTTCAGAAGGAGAGTCATTTGCAAAAGAATGACTTTCATTACCACAGCCATCTTCAGAGATGCTCTCTGTTGGTCTATTCTTGGGATATTGTTTGGGCTTTCTTTTTCTTTTCTTTTTTTGCCTTTCATTATATTCAGAAAAGAGATGAGTCTGATGTACTTGCTTGGTCATTATCCAAGCAATTAAAATCAAATGTACTTATTTTGCAGATTAAATGTGATCTTTTTCTTATTGTAAATGTTTGCCTTTGAAGCTTTAAATATATTTCGCATAAAATGGTGAGTGTCACATTGTTTGCTACTTAAATTGAACATTTAATGTAAGGAACATTTCTATTTGGAATGTAAAATGTTAGTTAATATTGTAACACAGTTCCTTATGTGTGATATTATAAAATGCATATAAACAGCTTGTGACACTTGCTATCTATGCTGGTATAGAAAGGCCACAACACCTACCTTTTTTGCCCTCGGGACCAGCAAAATGGGGCATATGTATATGTGAATCTAAAACCTGGCAGGATGCAATCCATGGCTCCTGGGCTAATAATCAGTAGGGTGACCCAATGAAAAGGAGGACAGGGCTCCAGTATCTTTAATAGTTGCATTGAAAAGGGAATTTCAGCAGGTGTTGTTTGTATATATGGAGAACCTGGTGAAATTCCCTCTTCATCACAACAGTTAAAGCTGCAGGTGCCCTGCCCTCTTTTACATCTGGTCACAGTACAGCTGCAGTATAGCTCCTGCCTGTGGTAGTGGCATTGTAGCCAAGTCAGTGCTTAGAAGGCACTGATGTCACTTCTCCAGGCTGGAGCAGAGGGCAGACGCAACAGTCTCAGCCACTCACTGGGTACGGTCTACCTGAGAGTCAGCTGGTCTTTTTAGAAACTCAGAGCAGAGGAGTGGATAGATGGTACAGTCCATCACCCCAGTCTTCTGCTTCCATTGCTGCTGCAATGGAAAGGAAGACAAAGCTCCTGTACCTTCCAGCAAGAGGGAAGTTCTCCCCTATGCATCAAGCTGAACATACCAACATTCCCTCTTGAGCACAACAATTAAAGTGGCAGAAGCCATGAGCACTAGTTTTGTCTGAGGCAGAAAGATGGCACTCGAAAAGCCAATGTTATCACAGCCACTATCATGTGTTTGACATGGAACCTTTGCTAAGGCATCTACTACCATTAAGAACCAGGAACCAGCAGAAAATGGATTAATTTTTGTTTCCTTATGCCATGTACAACTGAGGCAAGATCTGTCCTCTGTAGATAGGGCTGCAGCTGGCGTATCAGCCTAAGCTGGCAAAATGCAATTGAGGACACTGCAGCCACCTGGGCATCCTCAGTTAGCTCTGAGTCCAGAAGGACTCCCAGACAGCGCAACTGGTCTTTTAGTGGGAGTGCAGCCCCATCTAAGGCCAGTTGTAACCCTCTGTCTGAAATTCTTATAACCCCACAAGAACACAGAGACGGTGACCCTGTTCAGACGACACACTGAGCATTTTGAGCTAAATATTTTGGCTTAGCATGTCATGTGAGCCATTCCTAACCATGCTGGCTACACAACCATGGTTTAAACATGCTCACTAACCATTTGCTACAAAAGGGTTAGTGGTCTAACCATGGCTTAGCATGTTGTCCAAACAGGCCCGTTGTGGTTTATTTATTAATTTCAGCATATATAATACTGGCCCAAAATATGAGGAACGAGCAAGTTCTTATAACAGGGCTTCTGGAGAAGGAATGTCATTGATGAACAAGCTTATGCAGTTTGTAATCCTAGCTTACTTACTTGGGAGTAAGCCCTGTGGAACACAAGGGGAACTTATGAGTAGACACAGATAGGATTGTGCTGTTTTTTGGGGTTTTTTTTTTTTTTGAATATTTATATGAACATATTTACATCAGCATCTTTTATAGAAAAGTTACAGCCTTTAGCTATAAGCTGTAATAAAGTTAGGACACAGGGAGAATGTTAGGCAGCTAATATTGGCATTGTCGTAAAAGTGCACAGAATGTTATTGAGTGGCAGGTATCTTATGGATTGAGGACAGGTGGAGGGGGCTGTTTATTTTCTTTGTTTGACTGTTGTTTGGTATTTGAAACTAGATGGTTGAACATGTCTGTATGGTCTTTAGAGGATATCTGTGAATGCCAGTTTTTTTTTCTTTCTTTTTTTTGTAATATATTTTCATATGAAAATGAAAAGTACTGTAAAAAAAAAATAGGAATGGATATTTTCAAATTTCTCTACACACTGCTTTGCGTGTAACCACCTAGGGTGACCATATGTCTTCTTTTACAATGGAGCGTCCTCTACTCAAAGGGTATCCAAAGGATTCTCCTCTATTTTAAAAGCATCCTCTATTTGAAAGGCTGTCAAGTCCAAGTCCAGCTGAAAGAGAAAGCACCATCCAAAGGAAAATCAGATCCTTGATGTTGCTCATCAACAGCACCTGGACAGCAGACTGATCAAGGCACACAGGCCACCTATTTACCGTCTTCCATATCATGGTGGGATGCAGTGTGCTTAAAGTATAATAATAATTTCTAAATTTGCACCTATACATATAAATTATCATATGCAAATTTTATGCAAACTGATGGCCTCTTTTGTCTTCCTTTTTGCAATTCTTCCTTTTGGCAATTCATAAGTGGCTCCCCTATACACCTCGTGTGGTGCAGAGCGGTAAAGTAGCAGTTTCTGCAGCTGAAACTCTCCCCACAGCCTGCGTTTGATCCCAGCGGAAGCTGGTTTCAGGCAGCTGGCTCGGGTCGACTCAGCCTTCCATCCTCCCGAGGTCGGTAAAATGAGTACCCAGTTAGCTGGGGGAAAGGTAATAATGGCCAGGGAAGGCAACAGCAAACCACCCCGCTATAAAGCCTGCCAAGAAAACGTCAGCGAAAGCTGGCATCCCTCCAAGAGTAATGACTCAGTGCTTGCACAAGAGGTTCCTTTCCTTTTCCTAAGTTGCTCCCCTATGCGCTATTTACACACACACACACACACACACACACACACACACACACACAGTGTTTGATTCCTATGATTCATTTTTATTCTTTCCATAACCCTCCATCTTGATTTCCATTGAAAGCCTGTACTTGAACCAACTTCAAGAGATGTTTTGAAAGTCCATGTCATGTCATTGTGTGGAGCATTAGAAATGTTGGAAAACTCTTACCTCTGTAGAATAAGTTTTTTGAAGCTTGTTTTCCCCGTGTATATGCATTAGTCTCATAATTCTGTTTAATTATTCTGCCTGAATCTAGAGCTCTGAGCCCATTTCACAGTGATTGATATGCTTGTTCCATCTAAATTACCACCATTTGGTACATTATGCCTTTTATTAGCAATTCTACAAATTTAACAAGTAGAGATGGCTTACCAAGTTGCAAAGTTAGATCAAAAGACAGATGTTCCAATCTGTTTCCTACCCCCCCAGAGATGGTATCATTTTTGTTTTTGTAATTCAAAAAGGAGATGCTCAAAGTGTCAAAAAAGAGACAAAGAGTGTATTAAGACAGAAATTCATTCTCTTGGGTTGGAGGAAAAGATACATATTAGTACATAGAATCAACTCAAATGGAAGGTTCTACAATTAACCACCAGGACTGCATTTTGACATCTACTGTGTATGACAAATGGTACCACCATTTAACAACTGGTACTACCTATTATTGTTAGTCAAATGGGATGAAAAATATATGTAGTAATTGCCCCAAAAATGGGAAGTATGTGACAAGAGCGGATTAGAGTCACTGCAGTGTGTAACGAATGATTCCCAGCTGAGACTCTTATCAGCTTTCCTGGGTGTTTTTATTTCATTTGAGAGATTTCTTTAGGCAACCAGGCATATAATTCAGATCTCAGTGGAGACAACATTTAGCTTCATAAGTAAGAAATAAAGGTAAGAACTCTGATTGGCTAAATCTATGATTCTTAAAACCCACCTAGCTTAGAGTTGTTCCATTAAGAGAGAAAAATGTTCTCCTTATCCACTGAGGAAAAGAAAAGAAGTAATGGATTAAATGAGATGTACAATCTTTTCTTATAGTAGGGATGGACAACTGGTAGTGTATGGGCCAAACCTGGCCCTTACCTTATGTATAGTATTGAAAGTAATGAAGAGCTGTTTCCTGTTTGCATGTACTGTTCATTACTTGAACTCAGTACATTGGATGTCTGGCAAAAATTGCCTTGCCCTGTTCCATTAGCTGGATCATCTGTTGGATCACAACCCTGTCCATTGATGGAAATCTAGAATCCAAGCCCATGTGAACAGTGGTCTCCTCCCCATGACTAGCTCCTGGGCCCTCTTTGGCCATGGCTAGACGAGGGGGTTGGAGGGCAACAATCTCACGATTTTATGGTTGTGAGGTAGTCATCCTCGTCGACACGTGTTGTGCGATATCGTGGCTGCCATTTTAGGTGTTGTTTTTTTTAAAGGAAAAGGAGCACACGAGTGCTCGAATGAAAGGTAAAGTGTTTTGTTTTGTTTTTTTAAAAAACCCTCCCCCTTACCCCACCCCACCCCTGATGGGCACAGAGCTCCTGAGGCGCTCCATGCCCCATGTCCGGTTCCCGGCTCCTCGCAGTTACTCACAAGGAGCTGGGACAACCTGCGACACCTGGCCACACGTTCCTCAGTCTCGGTATCATCCTGAGATGGCGGGAAGAGCAGGAAAAAAAGGGTAAGGCGATACGCCGGGCCAAGGGAGGGATCATCCCTCGCTGCTTCTGGGATGCCCTGTGCATCATGTGGACACACAGGAATGATCCCGGGGTGATCTCTAGGATATCGCCTGGTCTAGCCATGGCCCTAGTCTCCATGCGTTGGAGATAACCTCTGCCTAACACCCATGCATATAGAGTTCATCCACATAGGCATCTTTAATCCCTAGTTTTAAGGGGTAAGGATTGTTCTCAGGCGTAATATTGGACTTGACTTGGACCCAGCAAGTTTCATTGCAGTGTGTAGAAATAAGGTAAGCTGCCATGGGAGGAGCAGCATAAACAACTGAGTGCCTGCCCTTTGTGCACATTTCCCAAACTTGCAGAGAATCTTCAAATTGAGCAACTTGGCTAGACCCTGGTCAATCATTCAGAATTTGCAGTATTTGGTTCATTAATCCATAAATTATTTAAAATCTCTTTGCCCACCCCAGAAATGGGCTTTTAGGGCTGGGAGCCAACTTGATACAGGGAAAATTCTTGTCTTTTTTGCTTTTTCTTCATAGCAAAGTTGTTGTCCTCCCCCCCTCTCCCCCCAAACCATTACAAGTGGACTGGATAGCATGATGCTGACTTTGAATGGGGACTTAGAGACAATTTTCAGCAAGACTAAAATATAGCCAGGGGCGCTCCTGATCGTCTGGATAAGCGAGCCCTTGGAATCCTGAAGGCGATAATGAAGGTTGCATCAGTGAGTGAAGGCTCTATTTTTGCTTTACATGGGTAGCTTCTTCTGACATTCATGACTCATTTTCCATCTTGACCTCCCAGGCAGCTTCAATACTATTTCTTATTTTGGACATGGAGGATTACTGAGAAAATAACAGGCAAGGTGGATGCATTAAGCATTTGTCATAGTATACAATCTTCTCATTCTCTGTCATATCATGAATACAGTGCTAAGAAATATTGGCTCATCTCTTGACAGTTGTGGAGTTTTCCAGTCAAGCGGCCTTGTGCCGTAACACAAATTTATCAAAGTACAATAGATGGCCCAGTGCCTGAGAACTTTATAACAGACTTCCTTATCACCTTTCTTTTGTTAACAGAGTTGCTGCTGTGTAGATTCCATTTTTACAAGCTCTTCCGCTAAACGGAGGGGGGGGGGACACGACACATTTGCAGATTTCTGATTTCTGCAGCGCAGTTTGAAGTGAGCCGATGGGTGTGAATTATTTGAAAACATTGGCATGACAAAAGGTAATAAAAAATGCAATATGAGATAATTAAAGGCCTCATGACAAATTTTATAACTGGTATGGAATGGAAAATAACAAAAGCTAAACTACAGTGTTATCTTTTTCAAGGTTCTTCGAAGATGCTGTAAACAAGGTTTATAGTAATGGGTATTTATTTTGCTACTTTGCCTTCATTCAGTCACCCAGAGGCATCACTAGTAATTGGCAAAGAAACCTCTAGTGCTTTACTAAAGGTTTATCAGGTGAAGAAGGAACATTCTTGTTTATACAACTAAGGCCACGATCTTATGGAACTGCCCAAATGATAGAAGCCTTCAATCTCAGAAGCTTCTGAGAATCCAGGGCACTACCAGGCTGCTGTCACCAAAGTGGGAGCATTGGCAGAGGCTTTTTTATTTTATTATTTTATTTTATTTATTACATTTTTATACCGCCCAATAGCCAAAGCTCTCTGGGCAGTTCACAAAAACTAAAACCATAATAAAACAACCAATAGTCTAAAAACCCAATTACAAAATACAGTATAAAAAGCACAACCAGGATAAAACCACACAGCAGAAATTGATATAAGATTAAAATACAGAATTAGAACAGTAAAATTTAAATTTAAGTTAAAATTAAGTGTTAAAATACTGAGAGAATAAAAAGGTCTTCAGCTGGCGACGAAAGGAGTACAGTGTAGGCGCCAGGCGGACCTCTCTGGGGAGCTCATTCCACAGCCGGGGTGCCACAGCGGAGAAAGCCCTCCTCCTAGTAGCCACCTGCCTCACTTCCTTTGTCAGGGGCTCACGGAGAAGGGCCCCTGTAGAAGATCTTAAGGTCCGGGCAGGTACATATGGGAGGAGGCGTTCCTTCAAATAACCTGGCCCCAAACCGTTTAGGGCTTTAAATGTCAATACCAGCACTTTGAATCGAGCCCGGACCTGGACTGGCAGCCAATGAAGCTGGAAAAGGACTGGTGTAATGTAGTCTCGCCAGCCAGTCCCTGTTAGTAAACGGGCTGCCCTGTTTTGTACCAGCTGAAGTTTCCGGACCGTTTTTTAGTCTCTCTACCCTCTGCGATCACTTTTTTCTCTAGACAGGCCTTTGATTTCTGTTCCAGGGACAGGGGCCTAATCTAAACCTGCTATTTATCCCAGGGTGGTCACAAGTTCATCCCAGTGCATATATAGCCGTTAACTTCAGAAAAACCTTAGACTATTACACAGGTAACCTAGAGAGCTCCGGCTATTGGGTGGTATAGAAATGTAATTAATAAATAATAAGATAACTTCTTCTAGGTGGTGATTTTATGAGCTTTTCCACATGAGTGATTAATTGCATGCTTGTGGTCCTCTTTTGTATCTGGTCATGCTAGGCAGGGCTCCTGCAGCTTTAACTGTTGCAATGAAAAGCGAATTTCACCAGGTACTGCATGCATAGTGTAAGATTATGGCAGGATCTACACTACTGCTTTATAACAGTTTATAACGGTATTGACAACTGTTTGGGCCCAGGACATACCCCATATACAGTTTTCAAAGCATTTTCAAAGTGTTATATCCTGCTTGGTGTAGATCTGGCCCTAAGGTTAGAATCCTGTACCCACTTACGTGGGAACAAGCCCTTTTGAACTCAATGGGGCTTACTTCTGAGTAGACATGTATAGGATTGCTGTAAAGTTAGGGTGACCATATGAAAAGGAGGACAGGGCTCCTGCATCTTTAACAGTTGTATTGAAAACAGAATTTCAGCAGGTGTCATTTGTATATATGGGGAACCTGGGGGGAATCCGCACGTCGTACCGAGACCGCTTCTAAGCGACCCCAGTGCAACGTGAAAGCGATCGTGTAACTTGCCTTTGGAAGAGCCGAGGAAGAGGCGTCCTTGCCGCCGCCGCCCACAGACCTCCTCGCCAGCCGGCGAGGAGAGCTCAGCTGAAGAAGGCGGGGTGGAGAGCGGAAGAAGCTCTCCACCCCGCCTTCTTCCCCCGAGCTCTCCGTCCCAGCCGGTGAGGAGGTCTGTGGGTGGCGGCAGCGGCGGGAAGGATGCCTCTTCCTTGGCTCTTCCAAAGGCAAGTTACACGATCGCTTTCACGTTGCTGTACGACGTGCCGTACGACGTGCGGATTCCCCCCAGGTGAAATTCCCTCTTCATCACAACAGTTAATGTGCATACAGGAGAGTTAAGGGACAATTTTGCTTTCTTTCTATTGCTTTTAAATCACATATTGTTTTAACTTGGATTATGGTTTAATTTGTTTTTAACTGTGTATATTTACTATTTTATGCTGTATGTTTTTATCTGTACGCCGCCCTGAGATCTTAGTGATATAGGGCGGGATATAAATATTTTAAATAAATAAAATCCATCAGAAAATTCTCCTGTACAAGCCATGTTCTTGCTCTGTTGCTATTATGCAGTAGAATTTCTTGGTGGATTAAGTTTATGAATTCAGTGGGGCTTACTTCTGAGTAAATATGTCACAATGAGCTGGCATCCTTGGGAGTAAGTAAGCCCTACTGAGATAAATGAGTCTTATGCCTGTACAACTGTTTGAAGCATCACAATATATATGAATTTCAAATTACTGTATTTTTACCCCACTGTACACTCGATTCAGCAAGAAATAGAGCTGATATCAGGCCAGCATAGAAAACATCAATTTACTTCCTAAGATGCACCAAGGATTTTTTTTTTTTTAAATTCAGCTAACTTAAATGAAAAGCGCAAGTGAGATCTAAGGTTAGCTGATGAAGGACTCTAAACAAGGTACCTGCAAAACCTCCTCTAACAGTGATGCACATCTCATATTGCCTCTTGCCAAAGGTTGTCTTGGCAAGCATAAATTTTAAATGGGCTGAAATTTGATTTTGCTTCATATTTTTTGTGCAAATAAAAAAAAATCAATCATACATCAGATACAGTTGTTTCAAATAGAGGTTGACTTCACAAGAGGTGGCTCTGATATTAAATATAATTTACCATGTCAAGGTAAATGTTTTAAGCAAGCAGTTTTAAAAAACACTGACTTTAATAGGATGCACGACCCTGGTGCATTTTTATTTAGTCATGAACCTCCTGCTCACATTAGCATTTTCCAATGGGGCCTGTGGAGAATATAATGTCTGGCTTCAGCAGCAGATGTACATTCTGAGGTGCTGGGTGGTTTTTCTTTCATTCATCCATCGCATTCGTTCAGCATGTAGCAGTTTCTTCTTAACTAGGATGTTCTGCGGTAGCAACCAGAGGCTTCTGCAATCTGTTAATGCATTGGGTCGGACATTAACATTCTTTTGGTGCCTGCTTAGGGGGATACAGCTTGGAGAAAGTTTCTAACAGTTTGCTTCTTGCTTATTAATGAGATGAATGTACAACACGTTGCCGTCTGTTGTCTCACTCCCACTTCCCCACCGCCCCCCAGTGATTTTTTCCCCACAAGGAATTTCACTGCTGGTGAAACTTTGGACTGCAACTGATTTTTTTTAAAAAAAAAAAAGTTGTTTTTTTTTCCTAGCTGGAGAATGGAGAGCAAACCAGAAAGTTTAGATAAGGTTGTTCTCTTTGTATTAGCATCAGATTTCCTGCAACGATCACTGAAACCAGGAGAAATGTCAAATGGTTTTTATTTTAACTGTATTATAAAGTTCTTTATTATAATAATCACAGTATAGAGCTAGTATCATCTAGAGAAGAAGGTGGAGAAATCTGAGTTCTGAAGTGATGTTATGAGCCCCACATTTTTATCAAGGTACTGCAAAAAAAACAAAAACCGTTACAAATTCACAACGTTTCCGTGTTGTAACAAGGGAGACACATGCTGCCTTTAACTGGCCCTGTTCAGCAATCTTGCCAGAGCATTCTTGCCCAGCTGACGTTTTTGAAGTCAAAAGGCAGCCCCACTTAGAGCCTGTTACAGTTGTCTAAACAGGAGGAAACATGGCCAGGTCAGATATCTCTAGGAACAGGTGCAGTGGGTAGCCTCAGCTGTGCAAATGCACTCCTGGGCACCATCGAAACTGGGCCTTTGAGGTGTGAGTCCCGGTCTTCAGGGGGAGTGTTACCCCATCCAGCACAGGTTGAATCCCTATCCCCTGGTGTGTGGTGAGAATAGGGATATCCAAATATCCTGAATTTCCTCTCTGAGATGTTTCAGGTTATTGGAGTGCATGTAAGAGCTTTAAGGGGAAATGTGCTGGTATTTTTGGCCCTACTCCTGAAATGGCTGAAATTGAATCCCTTTCTCGGGCTGAAAGAATCCCATTCCTTTGCCCCACTGCTGTGTGTCACCAGCTTTATTACAAGATCTCCAGACATTTGTCTTGAGGCCCCTGGACACTCCCCACTGTTAGAGGATAGAGTTGTATGTGCCATGTCCTACACCCCCTAAGCTAGCCTCATGTCTCTGGGTGTTATGGAGGATGCTGTCCTGTTGCTAGTGTTGAAGGAAAATTCAAGCCCAGCCCAGTTGGTTTCTGCTTGTGGAATGGGGTGTGTGTAAGCCATCTTGTCCTTTGCCTGAGGCAGAAAATGGCCTTGGGCTGGCTCAGCTTAATTGCATAAAGCATTCTTCGAAATAATTTCTGGGCTTTAATTCAGGGGAGCAGCACCTCTCTCAGCCCAAGGACTAGAGGCCATTTTAGATAAGCTTTCAGGGGCCACATTCCAGTGGTGGGTGGGACCAAAGGCAAAAGGGGCAGGGCCTTTTGTATATTGTAGCTTAAAGCTCTTCCTGCCAGTATGTGGGCCTTAGGAGAGGCATTTCAACCATTTAGAATGGGGGTGGGGGAACTGCACAAATGTTGAGAAACTACTAAGCAACCAGTGATCAGGGGAGAGATGCTGAGGCCAAGGATTTGGCCATCTGGGGAACTCAAGAGGACTGGATTGGGATCCCAGGAGTGCCAGATTTGACCCCCAGGCCTGAGTTTATGTACCCCTATTTTAATATCAAGACATTTGAATTTTAAATTTACGGGGGGGGGGAATCAGTACAGTCCGGATCTTGCTTATTGATGTCACCCATTTTGGTTTTCATGTAGTAGGACAAAAGAAACATACAAAGAACCATGAATCATTCACACTGGATTTGCTCTTCATTGCCTAATGCTTGTCCTTACTATCACAGTGGTAAACATTAGTGCTTACAGAATTAAACATTAAGGGCTTCTCTACAGTAAGGCAAAAAATCCTTACCTTTTTTGGCTGCTTCCTTTGTGGGGGGGCTTCATATGTTGCACTGAGACTGCCAGCAGATGGCATCACAACATTGCAGCAATACACCAGCTCTTTGATGGCGGGGTATATTTATTACTGCATTTTTGGCGGGTTCAATCATGGTGGGAAAAGATTAAAAAAAAATGGTGGGAGAGGCACTGGAGGAGGATGACATCATGAAAAGGACCTGCAAACTTCAGTGAGTAACCGATCTTGGTGACACTACATAAACTCTTTGTGAAGGAGCCCAAAATTTCAGTTGCTGTTGTGTGGCTCAATTCAAACGTACCTCCTGGCATTTTTACATGGGGTACTTAAAAAAACATTCAGCTTCAGTTGATTTCTAATACAAATATAAAACTTACAATAAGTAGAATTTGCATTACAAATGCATAGACTTTGTTTCCTTTTGTGCATAGGAGGGGAGAATTGGTGGGCAGGAGGGAATAGTACTTGTTCTCACCTATCAATAATTCCTTGCAAATAATGCCCTAGTCCTCACATTCATGAAATATTTCAGGGAGTGCCTTCTTCCACACATAACTCCCCATACATCTAGGTCAAACCATATGATTTTCATGCCAGTGCCATCACCATCAGATGTGAGACAGACCTTCACAGGTAGCATAGCCTTTACTGGTGGTGGCTCCAAACTTGTGGACCACTCTTCTGTTAGAGATATCTCAGATTTAGCTGCTTGGTCTACTTAGGAGAGCTGTGAAGGCGGTTCTCAATGGCTTCTGTCTATGGCTGAGTTCGGGAACTGTTTCTACATTTGTTATACTTTCATTTTCTGGCCTTTATGAATGGTGAATATACTGTTTAACTTTTGCTATAGCAGTTTTATCTTTCTTTCCTTTTTAATTGCATCCAGTTATGGGCACCACACTTCAAGGATGCAGACAAGCTGGAGCGTGTTCAGAGGAGGGCAACCAGGATGATCAGGGGTCTGGAAACAAAGCCCTATGAAGAGAGACTGAAACAACTGGGCATGTTAATCCTGGAGAAGAGAAGATTGAGGGGAGACATGATAGCACTCTTCAAATACTTAAAAGGTTGTCACACAGAGGAGGGCCAGAATCTCTTCTCGATCATTCCAGAGTGCAGGACATGGAATAATGGGCTTAAGTTACAGGAAGCCAGATTCTGGCTGGACATTAGGAAAAACTTCCTGACTGTTAGAGCAGTACGACAATGCAACCAGTTACCTAGGGAGGTTGTGGGCTCTCCCAGACTAGAGGCCTTCAAGAGGCAGCTGGAGAGCCATCTGTCATCTATGCTTTAGGGTTGGACTCGATGGCCTTATAGACCCCTTCCAACTCTACTATTCTATAATTTTATGATAAATAAGCATGGATTTTGGCCACTTTAGGAACTAAAAAAATTGGAAAAGCAGTCTAGAAATGCTCAAATAGTGTCCCTCTCAGCCTCCTTGGATGCATCAATCATTTCGGGCATCCTTCCCAACCTGGTACCTTCCCGGTGTGTTGAACTGCAACTCCCATGATTCCCAGCCTGCATGCATCTGGAGGACGCAGTTGGGAAAGGCTGCTTTAGGAGGTCAGGTCATTCTCGTTTATGTTAGGAATAGCTCAGTGGTGGCATTCAGGTCGCAATCCTATGTAGCAGGAAGGAAGTGGGGTAGACTTGATTACTCAGCTTTAGAGAGAAAGCCTGGGCTATTAAGCTGAGCTATTATGCCAAAGCCATCAAGCAATGACTGTGCATGTCTGAACCAGCTCTTTGAGGCTTAGATTTGTAATAATAAAGTCCCTATCTTGTTTTCACTCAGGCAGCAAAGGATGTCCAAACCAGTAGTTTAGAAAACTGCAAGGGTAAAACTTTCTTTTGAGCGGAAGATATAACTTAAGGGCACTTGACACAATTTATCTGTTGCAATAACCGTTGAATTCTCAAGTAGCCTAAACTTCAAATGGGTGTTAGCACAACAAATAGATTTAAAGGTGCCCTGTGCTCCTCCTCTTTGACAATCTGAAAATATATCTGCGGTGTCTTGGCAGGGCTGGATTAGATGTATTTGGAGTCCAGGCAGTGGAATAATTTGATCGCCCCTCCTGTAGAAATGGAAATGCACATGCATTGTAACTCATCTCCATGTTATTGTGTAGACAGCTCCTGGGCTGTACTTCACCTGGCTTTCCCTCCACCTAATTCATCTTTCCCACCCCAAGAGCCCTGTCTCCTGCCTTTATTCATTTACTTGAACAAGAGTTTCTCAAAGTAGGGTGTTTGCATGAACCTTTGTGGTTTAGGGAGAATGCATTTGCTCCTCACTCAAAGACTGGTTCAAGATGGAGAATCATAGAATCATAGAATAGCAGAGTTGGAAGGGGTATACAAGGCCATCGAGTCCAACCCCTGCTCAATTCAGGAATCCACCCTAAAGCATACCTGACAGATGGTTGTCCAGCTGCCTCTTGAATGCTTCTAGTGTGGGAGAGCCCACAACCTCCCTAGCTAACTGGTTGCATTGTCGTACTGCTCTAACAGTCAGGAAGTTTTTCCTGATGTCCAGCTGGAATCTGGCTTCCTGTAACTTGATCCCGTTTATTCCATGTCCTGCACTCTGGGAGGATCGAGAAGAGATCCTGGCCCTCCTCTGTGTGACAACCTTTTAAGTATTTGAAGAGTGCTATCATGTCTCCCCTCAATCTTCTCTTCTCCAGGCTATACATGCCCAGTTGTTTCATTCTCTCTTCTTAGGGTTTTGTTTCCAGATCCCTGATCATACTAAGGCTAGTGTCGGTGGTAGGCATGGCCCCTGTCTACATGACAAAGGGATTGCTCTTCATTAAATATAAACCCAAATTTTCATTGATTCGAATCTAGGTAAAGAGCATCACACTACAGCAGCAACACTGATTTATTTCCTGATTTTTTTTATAGTGCAGTTATAAATGCACACATGCACATATAGAATGGTACAATGCTACGGAGTAGAGATCATGGAAGCTATAAATTCCATATGTGGAGCTCCGCAGATTCATATAACAGACAAACCAGGATTGGGGGGGTGGGGAGGAACAAGGCAGCAGAATCAGAGAATTCAAACTAAAAACGGTGCAAAGGAATGAGGCAGCCGATAGGTGGGAAATCGGGAAATCGGCTAGTCACATTGTCCTACCCTCAAAGCTCCACCCACATGTCAAAATGTGATTTAACTCCCCCAAAGATACGTAACCATAATGCGGTGCAAACTCAGACGTGAACTAAAAGTCGTGGTAAATCGCAAATGCGAATATGCGCATTATCGCATTAAAAACCTGGTGCTACGGCAAATGGACAGCTGCGTCATGTGTTCTGAAATGCGAATATATGCATTTAGGTCGGGGTAAACAAGCTATATAGACAAGCCCCTGGTTGAGCACCTGTCAAGGGTCTACTGACAAAAGCTCCATGGACTTGTTCCTCATCTTCACCATGGCAACCTGCTTGTTCACCTGCCTCTCACTCTGGTCCAGACAAAGGGAGTGGTGACAAGCAAGCAAGTGGTGGCAATGATTCCTTTGGGTTCCAATACATCCTGTTTTCAAAAAGCACAAGGGATGTGAACTTCTGAGAGGAAATTTGTTACTCCTCATGAACAAATTCATATGCTTATCTAGAGGGCTACCTTTCCTCAAGTAAGAATCTCAGTGCAACGGGGCTTTATGTTTTGTAAGTTGTTTCCACATTGGTTGCTCAAAACGCTTAATATATCCTTCGATTGTCCTCTATCCAAGAGTACAAATTGCTCTTTCATTCAAGTGATCTACATCACTTTGGTAGGATGCTATTATTTCCTTGGGTGTAGTGTTTGAGTGTGTGTGGTGACCAAGCTTCAGGTATCCTTGGATGAAACTGATTATTTGGCCTGCCTTTCCCCTATATATTCCCTGCCACGCACTCTTGGGGCCTTCCTAGATGAGGGTTTAGCCCGGTGTGAGGCCCGGGCTCCCTGCTGTGCGTGCAGATGACGCACAGGGGATCCCGGGGTCAGGCCAGGCTAAACCCTCCCTTGACCTGGGATAACTGGATCCACTTGTGGCCCAGTTTTTCTGCAGCCCCGGGAGGACCTGGCAGGAGAGATGGGGGGGAAGAGTGGAGCCAGGATGGGGAGATCGCAGTCGGGGTGGTGGTGGAGGGGGCATCGGACATGGCGAGCGGGGGCGGCGAGCAGATGGGTGAGCGAGGGGGCGGGTGGGGGGGGCAGGCGAGCGGGTGAGCAGGGGGGCAAGTGGGGGCATCAGACATTGTGGGGGGAAATTGGGGGCAGTGGGGAGCGGGGAACCCTTTATTTTTTTTAAAAAAAGACTTACCTTTTCATTGGTGCGCTCCTGTGCACATGGCCTCTTTAACATTTTTTTAAAAATGGAGGACGCGACGGGGCTTTCTTGTCCCCATCGCATCTGACGTCTGGATAGGCGTGACGGCCCATGCTAATTGTAGCATGGGCTCGCCGCTCCTGAAGGCCGGATTCAAAGGTAGGTCTAGCAAGGCCCTTGCTCAGCATCTGAGATCCTGCTCCAAGTTCCTTCATCAAATGGACATTCGAGAAGTGAGTGTAAGGGACAGGGCCTTCTCAGTTGTAGCCCCAACACTATGGAATACTGCCCGACATAAATGTTCAGGAAGGGTATGCTGGTAGGTTGACTGGTTATATATATTTTCTCATGCTTTGTTGGGGTCTAGGCTTCATCCCCTCCCTTCCAACAGCTTTGAATTATTTTTTGCTGCCATTATTTTGTAAGCCACACAGAGAACTGTTGTTATAAGATGCCTTGTGCATTTTATTAAACAAACAAACACTATTTTATGTATTTATTTTTTATCTCTGTCATTTGTTAGGTGTTTTGAGTTTTTTTAAAAAAAAAGAAAAGAAAAGCAGGATACAAACAAATAAATGTCTTCCCTGTATCCTTCCTATCATTATTTATTAAGCTTATACATCACGGAATCCACAAGGGAACAGCCTCCTAAATGAGATCCATGTACTTACTTCCCTGATGTCAATCCATCAGCAAGCACAAACTTTCTTCTTTTTAAAAGCTTTTTGCTGGTGACTGAGGCTAAGCTCTGTCAGTCAGTTGCTGGGGTAACTGTCTGGGAATGTATTTTTTTGTTTTTGTTTTTTTAACTGTTGCTGTATTACCATTAATTTTTATTGATTGTATTGCATTTTTTTATTTTGATCATTTGTTATCTTAAGATCTGTAATATTATTTTTAAAACTGTATGAATATTATCTAAATGATTGAATTTATACGTATTATCTAAACGAGTGAATGAATAAGAGGCCCTACATGCACCAGTGGAATAAAAATTATTACTCTTTATATAACACAGTCAAGATAAAAGGATGCTAGCAACGGACAGGAGAGATCAATAAGCAGAGACAGAAAACAGGCATGTGGATTTAATGTTTGGTTTTCTATGCCTTTGTTAGCTGCTTTGAACATCTTTGGAGAGGAAATGTGGGTTATACATTATTTTATTTTATACATTTATTTAAAAGTGTTTTTTTATCCCACTCCACAGCCCAAAAGGACAAACTACGTCTTGTGGTAGTGAATTCCATAATTTCATAGAATCATAGAATCATAGAATAGCAGAGTTGGAAGGGGCCTACAAGGCCATCGAGTCCAACCCCCTGCTCAATGCAGGAATCCACCCTAAAGCATCCCTGACAGATGGTTGTCCAGCTGCCTCTTGAAGGCCTCTAGTGTGGGAGAGCCCACAACCTCCCTAGGTAACTGGTTCCATTGTCGTACTGCTATGTCGTACTTAACTATGTGCTATGCGAAGAAGTACTTCCTTTTATCTGTCCTGAATCTCCCACCAATCAGCTTCATAGAGAGGGGCTGCAGCTCACTGTTGGAGCACTGACTCTGCATGCAGAATGTCCCAGGTTGAATCCTCAGCATCTCCCAGTTATGGCTAGGAAAGTTGCTGCCAGTCATTGTCGACAATAGTGCGCTAGATGGATCAAGGGTCAGACTCATTACTAAGCAGCTTCCTATGTTCCTAGGATCGGACTGTAAATTTTACTTTGAATATGAGCGTTATCGCATGGGGGGAAATCACATTTCCTTACCGTTGGTTCTCCACCCCCGCTTTTGTCCCTCATTACTTCATCTTTTTGCCCAGTGAGGAAAGAGGAAGTAAACAAAGATCACGTGGCCCATTCAGGTGCTATTTGTATTGCACTGCTTTTCCTGCATGCAGCAGGCAATCGCAGCACATTCCGGTTTTTTAAAAGTTGGATTAAAAGGGGTCTATTTTGTGATGGAAAACCAAATGGAAAGAGCAGGAGGCACACGGGAGATGGACTTGGTCATCTAAAGGATGCGCGAACATCTGTAAATGAGCAGTAGTAAGCGTGTGATAAAATGCTAGTCTGATGAACATCTATGAGCATCATCAGATGACTGTTTCATTTCACGCTCGCTACTGCCCACTTATGGATGTTCGCGCATCCTTTAGATGACAGATAACAACCACCTCCCACATGCCTCCCAGTGTTTTTCTGTTGCAAAATAGACCCCTTTAATCCGATTTTTTTTTTTTAAAAAAAGGAATGTGCTGCCATTTCCTGCTGTGTGCAGAAAAAGCGGCACAATAAAAACGGCGCCTGATGGGCCATGTGGTCATTGCCGCTTCCTCTTTCTCTCCCCATGTAAAGAGATCGTTGCTATTATGGGACAGCAGCAGGAGGCCATAGCGACGGTAGGGAAACGCAAAAATCCATTCGTCTGTTGATGCTCTATATCCCTTTCTACTCAACTGCATAAGACGAGCCACATCTTGGAAAGCAAATAAAAGTTTTTAATAGAATATGTAGGCCAAGCTCTAGATTTGGGGTGTGTATGTGCTCTGTCCAGGCTGTACTTGGTATCTGCCAGTGGTAGCACTGCTGAGCTACCCCCGTACCCCAATGTTTACTTGTGAGCTGGCTTTCCCACTGGTGGCAGCACTATAACAGGCCAGGATTGCTGCCAGTGAGTAAACCCATCTATGGGTGTGTAGAAGATGGCAGCTGCCCTCTGGCCTGTCCCCCACATGCTTTCATGCTTCCTTGCAGGCTTGCTTGGTGGTGGCATTCTCAGCCCATTACAGTGTCAAAGCTGCTGGAAAAGTTTACTTGTGAACGCAAGTGGCAGAATAAGGCTGATGGCTCATCCTGGGTAACTGTACATGTGTAAAATACCCTCGTATGCCGTGGGCTGAGAAAATGGTCCTTCTAGGTAAATAATATAACCTTCCTCCAAGTATTATGTTATTTGCGGGCGGGGGGGATACTCAACATAAACTGATTGTGTGGTGAACCTGATTATAAAGCAAGATTAATATGGAAAAGATGAGAAGTTCTGTAATAAAATCTGCTAACTTAAATCATCCACGTTTGTGTACCGGCATTCATATTTAGTAACAGTCCCAAGGCTGAGATTAAAGCTGTTTGGTAGGTTACTTCAAGGCCTTTTTATTGCTAAATCTTATTATGTCTCTAAAATGTAGAAATTAATCACCTGTCATCAAAGCTGCAGTGGATTATTGACTTCTAAATGTCTCTACAAATTGATTCATGACAGGGTGAAACCGGAGACTGAGCTAGCATCGAAAACCTTGTGCATGTGATAAAAAGGGTCTATTAAAAGTGTTTCAACAAACGCTGCCTATTAGGTAATCATCACCGAGGGTTTGGCTATTGAATCTCAGGTAACGAAGATCGTTTTAAAGAGGCAGCATGAGAAGGACATTCATTTTTTTCACCCTGACTCACTGCGGTGAAATAGGTTGTGCAGGTTTTTTAAATAGTTTTTTTGAAACCACTACAATTGTGGGTTGCAAAGATGGCTCCCACGTATTATTTTCTTCAAGGCCTTCTATTCCAAAACAGGACCATCTTTGCTCCTTCCTTTTGATTTCCAACATTAATTGGAAAAGAGTGAGGTTTTCTTTCCCCAGCCATTAACGCTACTGATTTAATTCACATAAGGCTTTATTGGCACCGTGCATACCCTCCCTCGTTCCCTGCAGGCTTTCTTCTATCACTCTCGCAGAGAATATGCATTTGGCCATCCCATTGTGACCTAATTGAAGAGCATCTTCTTTCCCTAGTAGCATATGGATACCTGGAAGGTTGAACAGACACTCGCTCAAATGAAAAGTTGCAATTGGATCTACTTCATACTGAAGCTGCTGTGAATTTGGCTATATTCCTCAAATGCAATTGCTAGGTTGCTTTGCAGTTTTCCTTCCCAAACAGTTTCCTGCCCTGATAAAATTACTTTTTGTCTGGAGCTAGTAAGTAAAAAAAACCTTACTTATAAAACCTCTCTCTGAACAACCACCTCTGTGCCCGGCTATTCTCATCTAAGTGGTTTTGTAGGATTCTTCAGGTAGATGCTGTCTGTTATATACCTTTTTCTCTTGCTCAGTTTGCTAAGCAGCTGATCTGTACTCTTCTCGACATTGCTTCTTAGCAAAGCTTAGGGCTGTGCTGAATTATTCACCAATTTTATTTTTGCATCAAAACTTGGAATTTGGGGAGGGTAGAAATCCCCCCCCAAAAAACTTCAATCGTATGAGTATGTATCTTGTAAAATACCATTTGTTTCTTCCAACAACTGCACCTTTCTTCCTGAAGCAATTACAAGGGTGATTCCATCCAATCAGGGATCAGATGATGGCAAAAGTCCATAACTTCCTCTGAACATCAGTAAATGAAAAGATAAGTGTGGGTACAACCAATTGATTTGGCCACGTTATAATATCACTCGGTGCAACATGAGTGTGAGGGCAAGGAAGGGTAATTTAAATGAATATGTAAAGGTTTTTGCAAGAAGTAACCAAAGGGCTTCATCCCACGTACCCATTTCCCTCGAATTATCCCCATAGCGTAAAGCTGTCCTTGTTGTTGTTGTTGTTGTTGTTGTTGTTGTTGTTGTTAGCTAAATCACACCCCGGGCAGCAGCGCTCCTAAGATCCTTTGCATACCAGGAAAGGGTTTAAAGGGGAGAAATGTCAAAAAACCATAAAAAATCAACGGATGACCCAATCCAATTCAAATTTGGTTTGCTTAAAGACCTCCTTAATAACTATTACTGTGCCCATTTTGATGTCTTTATCTTTAAAGCTTACGCAGATGTAAGCATTTGTTTAATTTGAAGTTTAAACATATCAAATCATCCTCCTGCGTCCCCAGTGGCCACTCAGAGAACAACAAAAGATTCGCTCCTAAAGAGGTATTAAAATAGGTCAGTTCTTTTATATATGAAGCACAATTAAAGTAGGATGCATGGGAGCACTTCACAGTCAAAGCAGATTATAAACTGGAAAACTTCGGAGTCCTTTGCACGCAATTCACAGTGATTGCACAGTATAACCCTGGTGTGATGTAGCAGAAAGTCAATGAAAAGGGACTGCAAATTTTGAAATACGCTGGGCATGAAAGGAATAACTGACAGTGAAAGGACGAAGAAATCATGGATATTCTGGGACCAGATCTGCTCAATATGCTCAGAACTGTCATTTCCTGCTGAGAGCTAAGGTACTTGTTGGTGGAGAGATTCCTCCAATGCTGGTTTTCCTGCACCCCACCACAAGGGGCAGCCTCCAGTGGTGGCGTTCCACTGGTGCAAATGATGTTGCGCTAGTGGAAATCAAGTTCCGAACTATGCACAAGAAAATTCGGCGGTGCTCTGCTAGCACTGTTTGTGTTTACAGATTGTAGGTAGAGTGGAGAAAACCGCCGTGAGAGCCTTTTTTGGCCTGATGGCAGCATAAAAATGCTTAAATAAATAAATAAATAAATAAAACTGGAAAATGATCGAAGTGATCCATTTGAGCCATGCATCTGGATAGGACCCAAATGGGTCTCTCTCTGTGTATGTGTGTGTGTGTGGTAAAGAGTGAGTATTTCAAATCAATGCCCCAATTTGAGTGCTTTTCCTATCTCTATACAATGGAGTATGACAACATTCACCAAATGTTAGATATTCACTGTAACGATGTATGTTGTATTTACATATGAATGCAGACAACCCCAGATAAATATTTTGAATGTCTTTGTTACTTCATCACTTTCCTGACACTTTCATAGCACTGGATTCTGCCATCATATTCAGGTGATGATCAGCATTTACTGGCATACCCTCTGAGTTTCTGTCCATGCACAAAATTTGTCTGAGCTAGTCAGAATTTACATGTGAAAGTCGACACTTAATCTTACAAACATTATATATGTCTCTCTCTGTATTATGCACCTGTGTGTGATACATAGAATATATATGATACACAATACAAAAA
Organism: Elgaria multicarinata webbii; assembly: GCF_023053635.1. NCBI lineage: Eukaryota > Metazoa > Chordata > Lepidosauria > Squamata > Anguidae > Elgaria > Elgaria multicarinata. The sequence goes on along the minus strand of NC_086175.1, from coordinate 20,031,841 downwards.
AGATGATATAAAATCATCAAAATGGGGGGAAAGTGAAATATTGGCAAAATTATCTCTCTAAATCTCAAAACAGGACTCTTTTTTATCTAGGGGATTTGCCATCTGCAATTTCTGTGCTGCTCCATGGTTTACTTTAATTTATCTGACTAATGACATGAAAGATGGAAACTCTGTTAAAAAAATACACACACACAACTCACAATGTTTGGTTGCTTAAATTAAGTTTATGAGTTTTTCTTAAGCCTGCCAAACAACTTAAATATTTCATAGCTTTCTACATAGGCTAGAGTTCTAATATTTATAACTCTTGTGTGCAGATTTCAAAAATGATAATTACAACTCCCAGGATACCAGACATAGCAGATGTTCAGTATTTTGCACAATGTTGGCAGAAATGCCTGTTAAAAAAATGGTATCCCACATATTTTATCCAAGTTGATAAGAGAGAGAGAGAGAGAGAATTGCTGTTTTGGTCTAAAATACAGTTTAAGCTTATATTACTATACTATTTCTTATATCCCAGCTTTTTTCCATCCTGGAACACAATGGAGAATATATCGGGCTGAACAAAAAGAAAGGCAACTGTTGCTAAATAACAAGAAATGCTATAAAGCACCCAGCTGATATATAAAACTATTTCATATAAGCATTTTCTTGTACATTAAGACAAATTTCATTTGTGCAAGCACCATAAACAAAGGGGGTGAAAGGAAGACAAGGAGCTTTTCTACAATTGGCTGTTAATTTGCTGCATTTGCTTTCGGTTTCATCGCAGAATTGAGATCTAAGCACTATACAAAAAGCATTTCATTTCCTGCTTTTCCACTGCATAACCTCAAGGTGGCACTATGGTATAGCAGAATAGTGCAAATACCCAAGAAGGAATCATACTTTCTTTCACTTTTACAATTAAATGCTGCATTTCCTGGCTCTAAAAAACTCACCGAAAGCACTAGTTAGACACATAAGTGAAACTGGAAGGTCACAGCATCATCTAAAGAACCCATAAACAACTGTGAGTACGGAATGACAAGTGCACAATAAATGCCTCATGTAGAAAAGCCCACAATTAAGCACAGACTGAGGGCCTTGCTAGACCTACCTTAAAATCCAGGCATGTGGAGGGGCCAGCCCATGCTAGAAGTAGCGGGGGCTGTCGCTCCTATCCACACGTCAACGCGACTGGGTAAAGGAAAGCCCTATTGGGGGGGCGGAGCTTGGCAGCCTGAGCGATGGCGGGTTTCTTTTGAGGCTCTGAACGGCGCTTGCCGGAAAAGGCAATTATCTCTCTTCTAATGGGCATAAATCTTTGAGCAACCGACAGAAAATGATTATAAAACCAACAGGAGCTGGGAAAGTGGAGAAATTTGAAGAAGGGAGGTGAGATGAACTATGATTAATGCAATGTCTGTCTAAACAGCAACTCTACCAAAAGCGAAAGTAAAGTAAACGCTGACTCTGACGCAGTTTAAAAAGAAGGAATTTACGCTTGCTGGACATTGATTTGTGTTATAACCTTTCATCTTTATCTCACATGGGAACGATTGAAATGCTGGCTTTCTAAGGTGAAAGTGGTTGATTGGATTTATTGGCATGGCGAGAAGGGGGGGTGAAGGGGCGAAAAAAGCTGCATTTGGCATTCGGTGAGGGAGATGTGGGATGCTGAGAGACTGTGAATGATTAAATCTGATCCCCTCTAGTGAATGCTGTTGTGAACTGGATATTTCCCCCCTCCTCATGAAGAACTGTGAGTGCTACATAATAGAGAAGCCAGCATAAGTTGCTAAGGAAGAGAGTTGGACTCTAAGATTTATGCCCTACCCAGAAGGGACCCATGCCCAACGTTAAAAAAAAGATCAAAAGTTGGGAAAAGCTTAATATACAAAAAAAGAAACCTTCAAATCATAATTTGGCTTACCTCTCCTTCCTGGAAAGTACAGCCCCTGGAGTTGAACAGGAAGAGGAAGATATAGACCCAGTCTCTTTGGATACAATACCAAATAAAGAAAAAAACATGGCTGAAGGGGGAAAAGAAAGTGGTAGTAACCCTCCCTCTTTAATGGAAATCAAGGCTATTATAGCAGAAAATAACATTATTATTTTTAAAAAAATGGATCAGCATATGAGTGAATTCAGAAAACAAATGCGTACTATTGCGGATAAAGCGATGGAAAATTCGGATAAGATCAAAGAGATAGAGGCTAAAGCGGATCTGGACCAGAAGAAACAAGAGGCTTTCGAAAAATCAATTAATATACAATTTAAAGAATGGGAATTGCGTTTGATTGCCTTGGAAGATCAATCTCGTAGATCTTCGCTTCGAATAAAGCAGTTGAAGGAGACGCAAGGAGAAGATCTTAGAGAAATTATCGTGAACTGGTTCAAGGAGCTGATGCCTGACATACCAATAGATGGATCGGATCTGGACCGAGTCCACCGTGTGGGGGAGCAAAACTACAAAGGGACTAGAGACATATTGGTGAAATTTGGTAACTATTACAAAAAAGAGCAAATTATGAAAGAATTGAGATCTAAGGTTCAGATACAGTGTAAAGGCAAACCAGTGCAAATTTACAATGATCTTTCTCAACACACATTAAATTGGAGACGTAGTCTTAAACCAATAACGGAAACATTAATGAAGAATAAAATTCCTTATGCATGGGGTTACCCGGTTTTTTTAAGATTTACATATGGGAGGCGGGAACACAGAGTAACCTCATTGGATCAAGGTAAAGATTTGCTGAAGAGGCTGGGTCTGGATGGGGAAGCAGATGGGGCTGGAGTGGGTGGGGGAGGGAATGAGGCTGGGACATCTGGAGAGTAAGAGAATTGTTAATTATGTTTGGAGATAATTGCAAATAGAAATGCTAATATAGAAACCTGCCGGCCAGGCACAGCACTGCCTCCCCCCCCCTTTAAAGTAGATGGCTGGAGTACTAGACTCACGGGGATATGGGGGGGGATTAGAGTGGGGGGGTGGGGAGGGGGGGAAGGTAGGGGAGGAGGGACTGGGGTAGGAGGGTGGGGGTTTTATGTATGGAGTTTGTGTTTTTATGTAAGCAAGTTTGAATTGCTGAGCACAAGGGATCGGAAGAGATTTCAAAAGGGTGATTATGGATAAAAAGATAAAGGTATCAACACTCAATGTTAAAGGTTTAGGGGCAGTCGTGAAAAGGAAGAGAATAGAACAAATGCTTAATAAAGAGGGATCAGATATTATAATGATCCAAGAGACACACCAAGGCTCCGAGAATTCGAATATGATAAAATTAAAGTGGTTAGCCTATTATGAAAAGTCATTAGGGACATCAAAAAAAATGGAGTGGCCACTTTGATTTCAAAAAAAAGTGGGTTTACATTAGAAGAGGTAAAAAAGGATGATAAGGGTAGATATCTTATGTTAAAAGGTAAAATTGAGGGAAAGGTCTATACTTTGATTAATGTTTATGCCCCAAATGAGAGGCATAGAGAGTTTTTTATAAAGTTGTTTAAAGAAATAGAAGAATTTAAGGAGGGGTATGCTATATTAGCTGGGGATTTTAATATGGTTATGGATAATAAATGGGACAGGTCAAATCCCACTAATGCTGAAAAGAGGAATAATATGACTATATTGAATAAATTAGTAAAAGAAAATGATTATTTAGATTCGTGGCATTTACTTAACGGGAATAGGCCTGGATTTTCATACTTTTCCCCAGTTCATCATACATACTCCAGGATAGATCATATATTTGTTTCAAAAGACTTTGCAACAAGGATTTGTAAAATGGAAATGGGGGTAATAAAAGTAACTGATCATGCCTTGTTAAGTTTAGAATTTACAGTTAAGAAAGATTATAAAGAGGCATATAGATGGAAGTTGAACACAAAGATATTGAAATACAATAAAATAGTAGATAAAATTCGGAAGGAACTGTCGGAGTCATGGGAAATTAATGAAAAAGGAGGAACAGCTGGGTCAGTCATTTGGGACACCATGAAGGCTGTAGCAAGAGGAATCTGTATTAGAGAAACATGTAGTTTAAAAAGACAACAACGTGCAGAACAGGAAAAGTTAGAGATAGAAATTAAAAACTTGGAGGAAAGATATTGGCGAAGTAAAGATAAATATAAATTAGTGGAAATACAAGCTAAGAAGAAACAATTAGAAAACTTAAATATAGAAGAGATTCAAAAGAATTTAATGTATATGAAAAGGGAATATTTTGAAAATAGTGATAAGAACTCGAGGTTGCTTGCCAAGCTCACACAAAAAGAAAAAGGGAGGAATGGGATAGAAACGTTGAAAGATAGCCGAGGGAATTATTGTCATGCAATGAAAGCTAAAATAAAAATTTTTCAGGAATTTTATCAGGAATTGTACAAGGGTAAAGAAATTCAACAAGAAAAGGTGGAGGAGTATATTGGAAGGTTTATAAAGAAGGAAATAAAATCAGAATATAAGGAGTTAATGGAGTCAGTAATAACTCAAAGAGAAGTTGAAGAGGTTATTGATAAGTTAAAAGTGGGTAAATCACCAGGAGCAGATGGTTTGGGTCCAGAATATTATAAGGTCTTCAAAGATTGTTTAGTTCCAAAATTAATGGAACTTTATAATAGGATATTATCAGGAGAGAAGATACCTGAATCATGGGAACATTCAGTGATAATTCTGATCCCAAAACCAGATAAAGACTTGACTAATCCCGATTCTTATAGACCTATTTCTTTAATAAATCAGGATGCTAAAATTTTTACATCTATTATGGCCAAACGACTAAATAAATTTTTGGCAGAATATATAGGAGCAGATCAATGTGGGTTTGTGGTAGGAAGGCATATGCATAATTTAGTGGGTAGAGTTTTAAATGTAATAAATGTAATAAAAAAAGCAAATATTAAGGCAGGTATTATGGCATTAGATATTTTTAAAGCTTTTGATTGTGTGAGCTGGCAGGCACTAAAGAGTATTATAGATAAATTGGGATTTGGAAATAAATTTAAAAATGTAATAGAACAGCTATATTCCCAAAATACGGCGGTAGTGGTGGTAAATGACGGACTTACTGAAAAGATACGACTAGCCAGAGGAACAAGACAAGGATGTCCGCTCTCGCCGGTCCTTTTTGTAATGGTTATGGAAGTTTTGGCGAAGGCACTAAGGGAGGATAAAGAGTTAGAAGGAATTGGAGAGGTAAGGGAAATAAAGCTAAACATGTTTGCGGATGATACTTTATTGACCATTAAGAATCCATTAAGAAAATTAGAAAGAATTAAATATCAGTTGAGGGAATTTGAGGAAATTACAGGGTTAAAAATAAATTGGTCTAAATCAGAGATGATATTGTTTAACTATACTAAGAAGGAAGAAAAGGATTGGGAATTTAAGGGAATGGAATTGAAAGTTAAGAACGAGATTAAATATTTGGGAATTAAAATTACAAAAAATCTAGAGAATTTAGAAAGGGAAAATTTAACGAGGTTAAAGAAGGAGGTACTAGAGAAATTGGAGAAATATAAAAGATTAAATTTATCTTGGTTTGGGAGAATAGCTTTGATAAAAATGAAGATATTAGCTAAAATTAATTTTGTATTTAGGATGTTACCTATAAAAATATCAGAAACCGAGATAAAAAGTTGGCAAAATATTATTAATAAATATTGTAATGGAGAAAAGAGAGCAAGAGTGAATAAAAATAATTGGTACCTAAGCCAAAAAAAGGGGGGAATGGGTCTCCCAAACATAAAATTATACTACGTAGCAAATAGATTAAGACATGTTGTAGAAGCAATTATGGGAGTAGGAGATTTATATTGGATGGAAGAAAAAATCATAAGTAAGGTAGAGATGAATTTGGAGAATGTTTTTTTTAAAGATGGAGGAAGAAAGTGGGTTGGAAGTATAGATAATCCACTTCTGAGGACTCAATGGGAAATTTGGAGTAAATTTAAAGGGAAGCTGCTTCCGAGCAACTCTCCCTTAGCACCGATAATAATGTTAAAGAATTTCCCAGAGGATCTAAAGGGCAGATTATGTAAAATATTAAAAGAGAAAAATAAAATAAAATTAAAGGATTGGGTAAGAGATATTAAAACAAGAGAGGATATGGAAAATTTGTTAAAGGAGAAGAAGCTATCTTGGCTAGAATATGGTCAATTAGAACAATGGAATAAAAAGTGGATTAAAGATAATAGAATGTGCAGAAAGATGACGAGGTTTGAAGAATTAGTAGTAAGTAAGGAGAAAGGAAAAGGAGGTAGTATAGCTTCAAAAGGATTAATGAGTGAAATATATAAAATATTGCTAGAGAAGGAGTTTAGAGAGAATACAGAGAAAATGGTTTGGGAATCAGATTTGAAGATACAAATAGGGCGACAGAGCTGGGAGGGACTATGGAAACAAAGAGTGTTGAGAAGTTTATCAGTAAGAATAAAGGAGAATTATTTTAAAATTTTATGGAGGTGGTACCTAACCCCGGTTAGATTGAATAAGATAAGTGATCAACACTCAGCAAATTGTTGGAGAGGATGTGGGGAAAAAGGAACGTATTTACATATGTGGTGGCAATGCAAATATGTACAAAGATTATGGAAGATGGTGTTCTCAGAAATTGAAGAAATAGTGGGAATGAAAATAGAACAAACACCAAAAATAGCATTGCTGTCACTATTTGAAGATATAAAGTGTGGAAAAGGAACTATAGAGCTGATATCGAGTTTGTTGGGGCGTTGCTAGACGTACCGGGTGTTCCGTCGTTGAGGAGCGGTGAAAGCGGCTTTTCCCGTTCAGCCGTGACGCCTCATCATCCACACCTGCCTTCGATTTGTGGCGGAAGTTTGCGCCGGTTGTGCTGCTGCCGCCGCGAGAACGGTTGCGCAGCCACACCGGCCTGATTGCCGCGGCTTTTTTTTTCGCTCGCTGCACGGTTTGCGCACGTCCGAAAGACCGCAAACTTGCGCAGCCGTCAGCGATGCCGCCGCCGGCCCTGGCGGCGGCAGCGGCGGCAGTGCCAGTGCCAGCCGAAGTGCTGCTGGTGCTGTTGAGGGTCAACATTGATGCGCTCACTTCCTGATGGGGGTCGTGGCGGGTGTCATATGACCCGAGGTCAATCGTCTGCATGGGCACTCTGTGCCTACATCTCCCATCATGCCTCTGAGGTGTCGGCGGCGATGATCGCCTCTGTGCCCTCTGCCCCATCCCAAGGAGCCAACCCACATCTGGCAGAAACAGCTGCGCCAGCGGAAGCGCATTGTCCGGATGCAGCATATCAGGGCAGCAGAGGTGGCTGTGTGTGCGCGTCTGTGCGGGAAACGATAGCCAACCCGAGAGGGCAACTATGCTCCCTGACGAGGACCGTGACGATCTTTGCGCGGCCATAGCCATGCTGATCTTGCTTCTGTCGGAGTATCAGCGCCTCCGTGCACAGGTGGCTGCCAGGCGGCGGCAGTTGCGGGAACAACTGGGGAGGTGGCTACTCCGCCGCAGCAAGCTGCGGGCCGCCCTCTGCTGAACGAGGCTAGCCATGCTGGCCGCGTATGGCGACTACGTCCGCGAGACACGCCGCCGCTTCTGGGCCCGGCCGAGGAGCAAGGACTGGTGGGAGAACTTTGTCCTGAAGGAGTGGGACGATGAGCAATGGCTGAGCCATTTCCGCATGAGCAGGGGCACCTTTTTTGAAATCGTGGAGGAGTTGCGGCCGCATCTGGACAGGAGGTTGACTGTCATGCGTAGACCTATCCCAGTGGAGAAACGCCTAGCCATCACCCTATGGAGGCTGGCTACCCCTTGCGTCTACAGGACCACAGCAGAGCAGTTCGGGGTAGGCTGCTCTACGGCGGCACAAATAGTCCTGGAGGTGTGCTTTGCCATGGAAGTGACCCTCCTAGCTCGTACAGTCAAGATTGGGAACGTGGCAGAGGTGAGTGGGGGATGGGGGATGGGGTGGGGGAATGCGCTGGGAACAGGCACTCACTTTTGCGGAGGTCCGCAACTTCGGAACAATGGCGCTGTCACTAATATGCCCTTTGTGTTTTCTGCCCCACAGATCATGCATGGTTTTGGGGAGCTGGGGTTCCCTCATTGTGTGGGCGCGGTGGATGGCAGCCATATTCCTCTCCAATCTCCGATACACCAAGCCTCAGAATACATAAACAGGAAGGATGAGTACTCCATGATTCTGCAGGGGACCTGCGACCACAAGGGGCGGTTCATCAATGTGGAAATAGGATGGAGCGGCAAGAACCATGATGCCTATGTCTTTGCCAACTCAGGCCTCTGTGAGACGATGGATGCAGGTGTCTTCGTGCCTACCCATCCAACAATCAGATTGCACGGCCAGCAGATTCCACCCCTCGTTATTGCGGATGGCGCGTACCCTTTGCGTGAGTGGTTGATGAAACCCTATGGTGGGGCACTCACTCCACAGCAAGCCCACTTCAACCGCTGTCTTAGGCGAGCACGCCTTGTGGTGGAGCAGGCGTTCGGCCGCCTCAAGGGGAGGTGGCGGAGCATAGGCGTGCGCCTGGAGCTGGCCGAAGAAAACATCCCTTCGGTCATCAGTGCTTGCGTCATCCTGCACAACATCTGCGAAACCAAGGGGCACGCCATGCTCGTGGAGGCGGCGGAGCACAATTCTGTTGAGCTGGCTACTCTGGGCGAGCCCTACGTCAATGAGGCCAATCGCCACACCCGGGAAGGGCACAAGGTGCGGGATGCTGTCAGAGAGTTCCTGTGGGCTAACCGCCGCTGACAGCCTGCCTCATAAAATTGGACTGTGCTTCTTCCCCTGTGCAGTCCTTCCAGTCCTTTACCCCAGAGTAACAGCCGTATGCCCACTTGTGTGCAATCAACTCTAGGCTATGTACGCCCACATGTATGCAATAATATATATGCTATGTACGCCCACATGTATGCAATAATATATATGCTATGTACGCCCACATGTATGCAATAATATATATGCTATGTACGCCCACATGTATGCAATAATATATATGCTATGTACGCCCACATGCATGTTATTTACTGTTTACTCTGTACAGCACCATCTACAGTGATGGTGCTATATAAATTAGTAATAATAATAAACTCCAGTCAAACTGCGCAACGTGAAATCATCCTAAATGTAGCCCGAAGGGCAAACCGTGCTTATCACCATCGTCCGCTTATTTGCGGACGTCCGCAATCTCGGAAAACGTCAACAGGGGGAGCGTATCGGCCGCTTCTTTGCGCATGTACGCAGTTCCGAAAAACGTCAACAGGGGGCGCGTACGTCAGGCCTACCCCGGTCAAGATGGAGCCTCGGAGGGTCGCCTACTGGCAGGAGCCCGAGATGGAGATGCTCCTTGAGCTCCTCCTGCAGTCTGGAAGGTCGGAGCGCCTCATGAGGAGCTCCAGCCTCCAGACTATTGATATTTTCAGGAGGGCTGCAAGGAGCCTCTCCATCGCGGGCTACTCCCGCACTGCTGAGCAGTGCAGGAGCAAGTTTAAAGGCCTAAAGGCGGCCTTCTTTGAGGCTCTGGAGTGCTACCGGGGTAGCCCTCCTAGGAGAGCCCAGCCCCCCTTCTACACCCTCCTGCACGAGTTGTGGGATCGGGCTGGGCGACCCTCGTGGGAGGAGCGCCGCCCAACAAGTAAGTACCCTTTGTATCACTGTGCCCCATCCCCCAACACTGCAGCCATGCTGAAGCTGCCCTGCACCACCTGCTATAATCATTGCCTGCCCCTCTGTGTGGTGGTTGCACTCAGCCTCATGGCAGTGCCTTGGCCAACTTGTCATTTCTCCATCCCAGCCCATGTATAATGCATGTTGGCAGCCAGGTGCAAAGCCCATCCCCCATCCTGGTTCCATGTAGGCAGTGGCCCCTAGAACTGCTTACCATGCCCATGTAATGTGGGTTCCAATGTGGCATCTCATTGCGCAATGAATGTCCTGGCCCACTAACTGATGCATACCTGCCTATTACCTTCACAGGGCTTCAACGTGCCCGCCTCCGGGCTGTGTGCCAGGAGGAGCCTGTTGCAGCTGAGGAGGAGCAGCACCCAGCAGAGGAGGGCAGTGGGGAGGGAGGCCCCCCTCCTGAGGCGGCCCCCCCAGAGCAACCTCCCTGCAGCCCACCCACCGCACCACCTGGTAAGTCCACAGCCCTACCACAAGCAGGGGTTGGTGCTGGTTCCACGCACCTTCTGTTTGGGGGCTTGGGGAAGAGGCTGCATTCATTGGAGAGGGAGTGGTGCACATCAGTCTAGTGGCATCCAAATGAACACGTATGTGGCCTCCTCCCTGCCAGGTTGTGCACCATTCCACCTGCCCACCCACTCCCTCACTACAGTTCTGGTTGTGCACTCCCCACTCCCATCCCTCACCTCCTCAACACCCCTTCTTTTCTGTGACAGGTGATGGAGCTGCTGTGGCTGTCACTCCAGACCTCATGCGGTCGTTCAGCCGCTTAGAGGGGGCGGTGCGCAGAACAAGTAAGTAGTGACTCTAGTGTTTGGTGTGCTCATGGGGGGGTGCTGCAGCATACATCACTAATACCATCTTTCCTTTCGCAGTGCGCTCCTTGGAACGGAGGGTCACCCGCCTGGAGCGGGACGTCCGGGCCATAAAGACATCCTGCAGGCAGGATGCTCACGAGCAGCAAGGCCCCTGACTGTGGCGTTTTTATTTTTTTATTAATGTGTTAGAAAATAATGGTTTTCATAAAAATAAAGCTTTTCTTTGTTGTTGTTATAAAGAAGTACAAATTTTCTAATGTTTATAAAAAAAAATAAATCTAATATATTTTGCTTAAAGGTGTGTGTGCGCTTCTATGCAGTGCTTGGCCAGGGTCCCTGGCAGGAGTAGGAGGAATGGTGAGCCACCCCACCCCACTCCACCCCACACTCAATACTACCTTCCCCCCTTCATGGGGAGTAGGGCTGGCGCTCCTTGGGATTACGCTTCGGCCACTCCCTGCGCTGCTGCTTGGCAGGTGGGCTGTGTGGTTCCCCAGGCACTGCAGGGGGAGGTGCTGCAGGCTCCAGGTGCCTGCTCCTGGCCTTTCCATTCCCCCCCACCGCTGCTGGGGCTGCCTTGGCCCTGGTCTCAGGCCCTCCAGCCGGTGGGGCTGCCTTGGCCCTGGTCTGAGCCCCCCCAGCCGGTGGGGCTGCCTTACCCTTGCCGTGAGTCCCCCCAGCCGGTGGGGCTGCCTTGGCCCTGGTCTCAGGCCCCCCAGCCGGTGGGGCTGCCTTGGCCCTGGTCTGAGCCCCCCCAGCCGGTGGGGCTGCCTTACCCTTGCCGTGAGTCCCCCCAGCCGGTGGGGCTGCCTTGGCCCTGGTCTCAGGCCCCCCAGCCGGTGGGGCTGCCTTGGCCCTGGTCTGAGCCCCCCCAGCCGGTGGGGCTGCCTTGCCTTTTGCCCTGCCTTTCCCCCCCTGGGATGGGGCACAAAGAGGTTGCTCCTGGGGTGGGGATGGGGTGTCCTCCCTCTGGGGTGGGGATGGGGTGTCCTCCCTCTGGGGTGGGGATGGGGTGTCCTCCCTCTGGGGTGGGGATGGGGTGTCCTCCCTCTGGGGTGGGGATGGGGTGTCCTCCCTCTGGGGTGGGGATGGGGTCTCCTCTCTCTGGGGTGGGGATGGGGTCTCCTCCCTCTGGGGTGGGGGTTCGGGAGCCTCCTCCCAGAGTGGGCCAGGGAGTAAGTGTTCCGCTGGGTCCCTGCCTCTCACTCCACCAGTTTGTGGGCCAGTAAGAGGCAGTGCCCTCACAGGGCGATCCCTATGCCTAGGGGGGCCAGTCCTCAGACCACGCATGCCACCGACCAGCTCCTCCAGACAGGTGGCTACCCTATCCACACAGCGCACCATTGCTGCCCCATTTTCAGCATCTACTTGGAGTTGCTGCCTTGCGATGTCCAGATATTCGCTGAAGTTCTCAGAGTCACGCTCAAGGATTTGGAGGATGCGGGCGTTGTCTGCTGCTGCCTGGCGCATGATCTCCAGAGCAGCATCTCCTCCTCTCCTCTGGGAGCGACGGTTGCGAATCTCTGCAAGGCGAGAGGCAGGTGACAGGGTGGCCCTGGGGTTTGCCACCCCTGGATCTGTGTGGAGAAGGTTGGCTATTCAGACACATGCGGCAGCACTGAACAGGGGAGGTGAGGATCAGGTGGAGTGTGCAGTGCCATACAGATACACCACCACCTTGGGCAAGCACACTGCTGCACATCTAGCCGCCCAATTGCACAAGAGGGCACAGCAGGTGAAGTGCCCCTTCCTGCCTGGCAGCGAAAGGGTGTGGTTGTGCGCCTAGAACTGCCCTTAGCAACTAAGCAGCTGGCAGTGGTGCTGGTGGGTGGCTAACTCACAACATTGCATTCCAGCCCCAGACTTCTGCTGTTCTGTTATCTGTGAGAGCCGTTCCCATGGCTGAGGAATGCTGACTCCCACTCCCACTCCCACAGCATCGACCTTGGTGCATCTGGGGAATTGCAGGCTCCTTCCCAAGATCTTCCCCCACTGCTCCCCTCCTGTTGGTGTGATGGACTGAAGGCAGTTCAATCACACCCACCCACCACACTAACTGCACCTTCCCCCATTCAGGGCATTCAGCACAGGGCACCTGCCAGGGTGCCGTGTAGATCCTTGCCTACCTACATGTGGCCACACACCTGTGTGTTAGTGCTGCCATGTGCCCAGCATGTCTGAGTGGTTGCAGGAGCACACATGCACACCTGAGGAGTGCAGAGTACTCACCAGGAGCACGTCCTCTATCTGGGCTGTCCCTGGAGCCACCTTCAGTGGGTTGTGGGGGGCCTGTCAAGGCAAAGTCAGGCCTATGTCACACTCATACCTCACCATTTGCCAGTCCACCCTCTACCAAGGATCAATGCCCATGGTTGTGGGGATGCTGTATGGTGGGCACATACTCACAGTTCCGTCCAGTCTGGCTGCTGGTGCCTTCACCTGCTTCGCTGTCAGAGTCTGCAGCTACATTACTGGATTCTTCATCATCTGGTGGCATGTAGGAGAAATCATTGGAGGTAGGGGGAAGGGCAGCTTCCCCTCCCCAGAGATGCAGGGGCCTCAAATGCAGCCCTTCCAGGCCCCCCTCCTCCAGGCATTTTGCGTGGAGAAGAGAGGATTCCCACTGGCATGGGATGCTGTGCTGGTGCCCCCACCTCCCGCCCCCTACCAGCAAGCCTTGGGGGTGGCTCTGCAGTCCCATTGCCGAAGTTGGTGGGGAGGTGTAGGGGTGGGCTTGGGGAGGCAGACGGGCACACTCACCAGCTGATGTGTCTTCGTCCACATCCCTGCTGAGTGAGGTGGTTTCGCTGGCGTCCTCACACATGTCCTGGGAGCCCACAGGAAGAGAGGGTGGTGGCTGAGTGGCTCGGGAAGTTACACGTGTGGACTGTGTCCGAGTAATTGTCAGACTGCTTGCCACGCGTTTGGGGCGCGTCGTGGTATCCCCACGGAGAATGGAATGTAATTTGTCATAGTAGGGGCACGTGGTGGCATTGTTGCCTGACCTCTCATTATGGTTCCTTACACGCCGGTACTCTGACCGCAAGCTCTTGGTTTTAGTGCGACACTCTTTGGCGGTTCGGTCATGGCCTCTCCTGGCCATCTCCCGTGCCACTTGTTCAAACACATTAAAGTTGCGGTGGCTAGCCCTCAGCTGCTGCTGAATCCTTTCTTCTCCCCAAATGTCCAGCACATCTAGGATCTCTTGGTGTCTCCATGTCATGCCCCGCCCTTTTGGCCCCATGCCTGATACCTATTCAGGGGCTAAGCAGAGAGAACGGGGCTCGTTACTTTCCGCATCGGAAGGGCAGGGGAGTGCAGTGAACCATTTTAAAGGGGCTTCCCTCACCTGCTGCCGGGTGGCCGCTGGAAGATGACCGCCCACCCTCGCTTGCTGCCCTCTGGCAGCCGGTTCCCTCCAGCTGGCTGCCCACCCACACCCACAGTAGCTCACCAGCCACTTTTCCGGTCCTCCGGTCCTGCGCGAAATGTAGTTATGGGAATAAAAGAGCCGCTCCGCCGCGCTGCCCCAGCTGGCGGACTGCGCGCAAATGGTGGAGGCGGCTTGACCGAAGCCGCTGGCCACTCCCCTAAGCACGCCTTCTCCTGACCCTACATCTGCATGGGCACTCTGCATGGCCACTCTGTGCCTACATCTCCCATCATGCCTCTGAGGTGTCGGCGGCGATGACCGCCTCTGTGCCCTGTGCCCCATCCCAAGGAGCCAACCCACATCTGGCCGTAGCCATGGCAGCAGCCCACAAACAGCTCTGCCCTCTGCCAGCCTGGTACCCACACTAACAGGCAGCGTACAGCACCGCCATTATGCGGCCACGGTAGCTGCCCACCGCAAGGAGTCACCAGCCACTTTTCCGGTCCTCCGTTCCTGCGCAAACTGTCACTGGGGAAATAAAAAAAAAAAGCCGCTCCGCCGCGCTGCCCCAGCTGCCGGACTGCGCGCAAATGGCGGAGGCGGCTTGACCGAAGCCGCTGACCACTCCCCCTTAGCACGCCTTTTCCTGCCCAGTGCGGACCGCAGTGACCTCACATCCTCCCACACGTACTCCGAATTACCGCGGGACAGCAGGAAAAGGCGTCCTAAAACTCACTTTTTTAAAGTCGGGAGAAAGAGGCTTCACCGCGGGATAACGGCGGATCCTCGTGAACGTCATCTGGAAGCCTCGACGTGACTGCGGAAGGTAACGCGCGCTAGAGCCTCGTCTAGTAACGCCCTTGGTTGCAGCACGATTGATGATAGCTAGGAACTGGAAGATCCAAGGGGAATATTCTATTGAGGAATGGTATAAAGTAGTATGGGACATAGCCATTAATGATAAACTGACATGCAATATTAAGTGGAGAAAAGGCGTAACTAAAATAAATGAGTTCGAAGGAATTTGGAAACAGTTCCTAGTGTTCGTGTTTACTAAGGGAAGTGGGAAACCACCAGCAGAAGAAATGATTAGATTTTGGACTCAAGAATGATCCCGAGGTGGGGGGTGCACTTTTATGTTAAGAATGAAGATGTTGTAGTGTGATAAGGCATATGTAATAGTTTTTGATATTTGTACTCAACAATTATTCAATATGTATGCAGTAGATATTTGATGTATTTTTTTTCTTATTGTGTTTGTTTCAGTTATATTTTGGAAATGTTTATCTATGTTTATATAGTGTTGAAAATGAATAAAAATTATTATAAAAAAAAAAAAAGGAAAGCCCTATTGCGTTGGCCATTTTGTTCTATATCTTAAAGGGGCCATGTGCGCAGGAGCGCACCAACGATAAAGGTAGTTTGTTGTTGTTTTTTAAAAAGGGTTCCCTGCTCCCCCCTGCCCCCAATTACCCCCCCGGCCACAATCCCCCCGCCTGCGATCTCCAATCCCCCCGGCTCTGTTTCCCCCATCTCCCCACCCTGCCCTGATGGCTGCAGCACTCCTGTGGAGCGCTGCACACTGTCTGCCACTTTTCCTGGCTCCTTGCGAGTAAATGCAGTAGCCGGGAAAAGCGATGGAACGGGCTACTTGCCCTTGGTCTCAGGCTCAGTGGAGACCATGGGAAATACCGGGCCACAAGCGGTGCCGGTTATCCCAGGCCAAAGGAGGGTTGACCCCTGCCTGACCCCGGGATCCCCTGTGTGTCATCTGGACACACAGGGGCTGGGTCAGGGCTTGCACTGGGCTAAACCCTGGTCTAACAACGGCCTGAGTTTACAAAAGCACAGAAGGGGATACATTCTAAGAATGGTTCTTAATAACAGTATATAACAACTGAAGATTGTACTCTACTGTTTGGTTAAACCAGGTGGGTCAATATATGGGCCTAACAGTCTTCCATCCAGTCTCTGACTCTATCTAGACTAGCTTTGTTTCAGCAAGATGGCTGAGTCATGGGATTTCCGATCATGTTATATGTTTTGGAAGGCAGGTGAGTAGAGACTTGGAATTCACTTGAACATTAGGGGCCTTTGATGTAGCAAAATATAGACCATCAGGATATAATAGCAGCAAATATTCTTCTGAAAAACACCCACAGCATTCTCATGCAATTCCATTGCAGAAGTTGCCATCATAGGAAGTTCCTCAAGGGGGATAAATATGTGGGGTTAGGTGAATGGAAGCTTTTTTTGTTTAGATGTGTGAACTGGAAAGGTCTTAGAGACAGGAAGATGTGTGCTTCTCTATGTGACATGCTCTCAAGAACTACAAGTGCCAGAGTTCCTTGTGCATAGGCAGGAGCAGGGCTGGTGTCAGGAGTAGTAGACTTGGGGCATGTCTACACTTTTGGCATTCCGGGAGGGAGGGGGGAGGATCTTGCGACATGCTGATTGGGAGATCCTCCCCCTGCATTCAAACGCAATGCACAATGTCCAGGGAGGAAGGAGGATGCAGTGCCCACCACTTTTTTTTTAAGAATACAGGAGCTGGAGTGCACCTGCGCTCCAGTGAAAAAGTAAGTAAAAAAAAAGCCCTGACCCCGGTCCCCACCCCACCCCCAATGGCCCTGGACTCTTCCCATCCCGGCTTCTTCCCTCTGATGAACCCACTACTCGCAGGGAAGAGGGAAGAAGCCGGGCCAGCTGACCACACCACCCTTGGTCTTTGGGATCATCCTGGGATTGCGGGAAAAGCTGCAAAGAAAGTGTAGGATGATATCCTGGGGAAATGCAGGGATCTTCCCTCCCTGCTACTGGTATTCCCTTTTTGTCATGTGGACGCACAGGGACAATCCCCGGGATATCACCCAGTGTAGACATGCCCATAGTTAGGCAAGCACTTGCCAAGGGCTTTCACCCTGGGAGAGTCCCACTAACAGGAGCCCTTAGACTTGCTCTGCCTCCTCACCTTTGCAGCCTACTTGTTTACCTGCCCAGACAATGGTAGCAGTGAGTAGATGCCATGGCCTACTTGCTCACTGGTCCTCTGCCTGTCAAGAAAGTAAGTGGCAGCAATGATGAGCAAGAGGATGAGGAGGAAAAGCAGATAATGGTGCTCATTGGAGGAGGGCCTCCAATTGAGGTTGTCTTGCCCAAAGGCCCTCAAAAACCTGGAGCTGGCAATGGACAGTGTAAGGGGAAAGGATCACTGGTAGGAGGGACACTAATTTGAGGGCTACTGGGATCCATTACACCTGGTACGATTTGTAGGCCTTAAAAAACTGAGTAAAGGACTAGTGTGCACAACTAGACAGAAGGCCTTGGCAAGATGTACACTACTGCTTTATAATGGTTTATAATGGTATTGACAAATGTTGAGGGCCATGACACGCTCCATATACCATTTTCAAACCACTTTCAAAGTGTTATATCCTTCTTGGTGTAGACCTGGCACTACCTATATAATATTTACCCTCCCTATATTAGTTTGCCTGGATCTTTGTTATTACTTTTTAGGTGCCAGGTTATGCCTGTCCTGTTCTGATAGCTATCAATGACTTCTGATCAGTCTTTCAGCATGTCTCTTCCTCCTGTTACGTTTTATTGGTTCCTAGGCTACTGTATTGATATTGGGTTGGATTCAAGATCTGTCTTTGATTGGCAGAAGGGCCCTGCCAATGGAGAGTAGCTCTGGCCCTGCACCCAATATTTGGGGTTTCCTTCTTCCTCCTAAACGACAACTCATCTCATTCAGCAGAGTCCCCTCTGGGTAGCATTTTCATAGGGTGACCATATTTTGGAAACCAAAAAGGACAGACGCGCACTTTAAGGCCCTCCCAGGCTTCCGTCCGAGCCTCTGCTTGGTTGACGCCGCTGCACCTCGATGAAGCAGAGGCCCAGTTGGAAGGCTGGGCGGGGGGGGGGGGTGGTCAGCACCATTTCCCGGACAATTTTGAATAAAATGGGATTCCCCTCGGACTCAGTTTGGCCCCCCCATTTCCGGACATGTCCGGGCCAAACCGAACATATGGTCACCCTAATTTTCAGGGGGCTGGAGGAGCTGCAGTGGGGAGGAAGGGGCCGGGAAATACACTTCAACCAGCCCAGTTGCAACCTGGATCCAGCCCTTTGTGTTTCTTGTTGCAGTTTTTATGTTTTATTACACCTTGAAACTTGTAAGAAAAAAAGCTAAAACATCAAAGCATCGATATAGATACAGATATAAATAGCTATATAGATATAGAATTAAATATGCGAGATGTGTTTGCTTTGGGCTACTTTTCCTTCTAATTACACTATACAATGGAGATGCTTGAATTAGTTCCATTCATTTTTGTAATAAATGTTGATCTGGAGCCCTGTGTAGTCTAGCACATTCTTGTTGACCCACAAAACCCAAGGCCTATCACAGAGGTAATCCAACTTCCACCATTCACTTAGTAAATGGAGATATTATCAATGGGCCTATGAGAAAAAATTCTCTGAATGTCTATATAAATCTCATAAATAGCAGAACAGTCATGCTAACGTGTATTCTATGGAAGGGTAGTTATTCTTTGAATGAGTCTAGATAGATATTGGATCGTTGACATTTAGCCCAACAGCTCTGAAGCCTAATAGGAGGTCATTGATGAAAATAGCTTAGGTAATTATAGGCTTATCTCCCCAACATTGGACATGTTCATTGTTCACAAACAATTATATGTTTGGGCATATGGCTAAAGTTCAATTCAAGGTAAAAACAATGATGTCTCCAAGGCGGACTCAAATCTGAATCTAGACTAGACTAAAAATCTAGCATTTTTATTGTTGTCATTTGCATTTTGAGAAAATGATATATTAAAGCATCAGAGAATTCATAATCAGTAAAAATTGCAAGGCTCAGATTAAGGAACTCCCTATCTGAAAGGGTTATCCAGTCCCCTCAGGATTAATATTTCATTATCTTGTCAAGATGGACCTGTTACATTGCACATTTGGTGAGGGCTGGTTCTCGAGCTGATTTTTGTCTGTACTGTTGGTCTAGTTTTTATAGTGCTGACGTTTTTGTACTTAATTTTTGATTATGTTGTTTTGTAGTATTTTTTTAATGTATATAAGCCATTTTAAGGCCTTTTTTTAGGTGAAAAGAGGTTTATATATTTTTTAATATAAATAAATTACAATATTTAGGGTGCAAACCTATGGCGATGGCTGTAAGCCTCCAAACTCAGAGGTTTATGGGCATTCTGTGCAGATGGGAGTAGTGGTGGAAGAGATGTTTGGCTCCGCACTCCTCCCACCCTGCATTTTGGCTAGATGGGTGGGGTGGGTTTTTTTGCCCATTTAGCTGGGGCACATCAGAGCATTAGGGAAGGAGAGTGGGGAGGCTTTGGGATACATCGTATCCTGGTTTTCCCAGTCCCCTCATCTCCCTACTTTGTGACCTCAGAGAGGCAGCCAGCGCACTTCTTTCTGCACCAGCTACAAGGAAAAGCGGTGGGGAGGACAGATTCTGATCCATGGTCGGAGCACTGCAGTTCAATCTATCCTATAATCTAGGGGTGATAGGATTGTTCCCTAATGCTGCAATCCAGGGGGCTGTCTTCACGGCACCAGGTTGGTGCCGCCTCCCTCCTTAACCCCACACTTCTCCTCTCCCAGGGTGGCGATGGGTAATCCCAGGAGGAAGCATGGGGTTTCTGGGCAGCCATCTGGGTCCCAGAGCTGCCCCCTCCCTCTTCCTGGTGGAAGGTGACCAATCGCTGGTCACCTTCCACCAGGCTCCACACCCGAGTTGGCCCCGGATTGGCCAAGGAGTGACATTACACGGTGAAAGTGCCATATTGACATTGCTCCCTTTGAAAAAGTAAGCCCCAATGGGTTCAATGGGACTTTCCCCCAGGTAAGTGAGTATAGGGGGCTGTCTACACACAGGGAAAGCCCAACGGTGACTGCAAACCTGTGCCTGTGTGGTCTAACCAATGGGGCACAGATCTACAGCCACCATGTAGCCTTGTGTGTAGGCAGCCCTCTTTACTCACAACTGGGGGAAAGTCCCATTGAACCCATTGGGGATTACTTCTGAATACATGTAGTCTTGCAAAGTAAGCCTCTCATCCATTACTTTGCAGTTAGAATGCTGAGAAAATTCAACAGTATGTGCTCCCATATGAATTTGAGCAAGCTTAAAATCTGTTATGGAGTCTCTGCTTGCTTTGTCTTCTTCACCCTGGGCTATGCCCATGAAGTGAGTGTGAGCTAGAGACAGGGCCTTCCCCGGGGTGACACAGGACCTCTGGAATACCGTTCCAGAAGTGATCCAGGTGGCTCCCAATTTATTGTCTTTCAGCCAAAAATAATAATAAAAAGTTTCACCTCAATAGGATTTTAATGTGAAATTTCTGCTGTTATTTTTAAACTGTTTTCTCTTGACTGCTTCTGTAGATATGGTTGTGGGGTTTTTTTTAAAAAAAAACTACATGGTTTTTAATATGTTATTTTCTTATTGTATTGCAATTTCATTGTTGTAAACTGCTCGTAGTGATCTATGAGCAGAAGAGTGGGATATAAATTTATTAAAGGCACAATCCTACTTTTATAAACTGCCCAGAGAGCTTCGGCTATGGGGCGGTATATAAATGTAATAAATAAATGTTTACTTATACGAGCCTTCCCCAATCTGATGATCTCCAGATGTTTTGGACTACAGGCGAAAACAGGCATTACTTTAAATCTAGCATCTACATATTTTTCTTTTACTTTTCATTTCTACAGTATAGTAGGTGCAGGGCCGCCAATCCAGATCATGACTCAAGTGTAGGGGATATAGGGGAAATATTTATGATCGGGGGTGGGGGGAGTTTACACTTAATCCAGAGTAATTTAAAAAAATGTAGCCACTTGATACAGATTTAAATAATGTCTGTTTTGGACCCAGAGCCCCCAGGATTCCTGAGCAGTAGCCATACTGGCTGTGGCTGATGGGTGTTGTAGGCCAAAACAGTTGGAGGGCACCAGCAGTACTGTCTCCAGGTTTTGGAGGCCTCTTGGTCAAGACACCCTCAATGGGCTCCCTGCCTCCATTCTCAACAACTCCTCATTCTATTTCTCTTTATTGCTACTACTTGCTTGACTGGGGGCTCGTCCTCATGGGTGCTTTACCCCAGGGTAGCTTTGGAGTGGCGGCAGGTGGTCTACATGATGCAGCTGCTACTCCGAAGGGATCCAGGGGCAAAGCTCCAAAGTTCCGTTCTAAAAAGTCTGGGATTTACCCCAACTTTTTTTTTTAGATCAGAGCCAGGCTTGGAGTGTTTTTAAGAAAAGAAAAAATAAAGGCGGAAGGGGGCAAACAAGGAGTCCCAGGTTCCATAGTAATATATTTTAAAGAATGGGAGGAAGAGGAATGGGGCAGCAGGGAGGCAGCTGCCAGGAGCACCCGGGAGGAACAGGGCAGGCGGCTCTCCTCCCTCTGAGCTTGCTCTGGCTGCCCCGTTCCTCTCCCCACCCCCATTTTTATTTATTTATTTAAACACACACACCTTTCCCATTTTAAAAAAACCACTTACCAGAAAAGAGGGGGCGCTGATGCTCCAAGGCACCTCTGGTGGGCAGGCATGGCAGTGTCTGGAAACCCTCAACTGTGCCTCTTTCCATATAGATGCTGGGAAGGAGCGCAAATGTGGCTGTGCCGTGGCTTACACTGCCAGGCACAGCATCACTGCAGTCATATGGATGAGGGCTGGGAGAGAGCCAGTGAGCAAGTAGGCAATGGCAGTTACTGCTCCTCTTACTCACAAGTACTTTTGTCTTGCTCCAGAAGCCTTCACATCTTGCAAGGCTCCTGCACCAGCCTGCACACCTAGCAATGGTTCCCCCACCCCAAATAAAGATATCCCTCTTCCATATTTCTCTAATAAATCGCTACCCTCTCCTAAGCTACAATTTTCATAGAGCAGTAAACGGAACATTTATTCCTTTATTAAAGTTTGATTCTAGCAAGGTATTCTAACAAAATCAGTCGTGCTGATAGGCTGTAACTTTTCACTCACCTCTGCGCCTGCTATGGGAATGGGAATTTTTCAGTCTGAATCCAGGAGGGGATCTACACTAGTATATGAAACGTCATTTTTACAGTCATTGAATGTGTTGTTTTTGAACGATTTAAAACGTAGCAGTTTTTAAAACATTTACTTACTTTTCTCTTTTTGTGGGAATGCATTCCTTTTGACAACACTAAGAAAAGAAATCCGTTTGTTCTTTTCCCCCCCGTCTGCCAATTTCCCCTCCCACTTCCTCTTCTCTCCGAGAATCCTCCACTGGCAAACAAACCAGCAAGCAGCCTCCCAAAAGTGAAACTAAAAAATGTCTGCAGAAAAGAGGCTTGAAAGAAAAAAACGACTCCACCTTTGGGCACGGAAATTACATAAACATGCCCCCAGGAATGAGATTTGCTAATTAAGAACTACAGGAAACCCATTTAATATGATGAAACCAGCCACATCATACCAAATAGAACGACTTATTTCAGAGAAGTTCAAAATAAAAACCGGAGAACAGACAACAATAAAACGTCACAAACTGAATGTCATGTGGTGAAATACTAACAAACGCACACTTAAGAATGGTAAGACATGTTCTAACTTGACTAGTGTAGATCCCCTCCAGGAAAGGAGTAACAGGTGCTCCAGATAAGAAAGTTGGGGAAAGGATGCCTGGGTATTTGGAGTATTGTTCACATATTTTGCTAATGATGTAAATAAGAGAACATAAAATATTGTGAGAAGTAAATAGAACTAAATCACACTTCAAATTTAAAATAGCTGGACAATGAACCTATGAAAGAGAAGCAGATGGTATCCTGTTTGAGGAACTTACAGCAATGTGTATCTCAGTATTGCTGACAATACTCTGAAATAAATATATCACTCCAAATCATAGCTGGGAACTTTTAAAAATAATAATAATAGCTAACTGATAAAGAAAGTTTGTTTTGTGGGGGGAAGGCAAGCAAGTTCACCCCCCCAAAACATATAAATTTAAGAGGCAAAATACAAAAACTCCAAGACATAACATTTATCCTCACAGGACCAAACATAGGCCCTCATTGAAGGATGCAACATCTGTTCTAAGAAGGACAATGACGCCAGTCCTCATTGACTTCTCTGCTCCATGTTGCTACAAGCTCAAAAATGCTGTATTTAATCTGTTACAGCTAGCAACTATTTAAAGCAACAACAACTTCATAACATGTATATGAACATGCACAGTTATAATATTATTATTATTATTATTATTTATTTATTTATATAGCACCATCAATGTACATGGTGCTGTACAGAGTAAAACAGTAAATAGCAAGACCCTGCCGCATAGGCTTACAATCTAATAAAATCATAGTAAAACAATAAGGAGGGGAAGAGAATGCAAACAGGTACAGGGAAGGGTAAGCAGGCACAGGGTAGGGAAAAACTAACAGTAGAAAGTAACAGTAGAAGTCTGCACAACATCAAGTTTTAAAAGCTTTAGGAAAAAGAAAAGTTTTTAGTTGAGCTTTAAAAGCTGTGGTTGAACTTGTAGTTCTCAAATGTTCTGGAAGAGCGTTCCAGGCGTAAGGGGCAGCAGACGAAAATGGACGAAGCCGAGCAAGGGAAGTAGAGGCCCTTGGGCAGGCGAGAAACATGGCATCAGAGGAGCGAAGAGCACGAGCGGGGCAATAGTGTGAGATGAGAGAGGAGAGATAGGAAGGAGCTAGACCGTGAAAAGCTTTGAAGGTTAACAGGAGAAGTTTATATTGGATTCTGAAGTGAATTGGAAGCCAATGAAGAGATTTCAGAAGCGGAGTAACATGGTCGGAGCGGCGAGCTAAGAAGATGATCTTTGCGGCAGAGTGGTGAACAGAAACCAACGGACTGATGTGAGAAGAAGGAAAGCCAGAGAGAAGAAGGTTGCAGTAGTCCAACCGTGAAATAACCAGTGCATGAACAAGCGTCTTGGCAGAAGAGACAGACAAAAATGATCGAATCCTGGCAATATTATACAGGAAAAATCGACAAGATTTAGCTACTGCCTCAATATGAGGAATAAAGGAGAGCGAGGAGTCGAAGATAAAGCCAAGGCTACGAGCTTCCTTGACCGGAGTAAGCGTAACATCATTGACAGTAAGAGAGAATGAGAGATGAGGAGAAGGTTTAGGAGGAAAAACAAGCAATTCAGTCTTTGCCATGTTAAGCTTCAAGCGACGATGAAGCAGCCAAGCTGAGATATCTGAAAGACATGCCGAGATACGATCGTGAACATCAGGAGAAAGTTCCGGAGATGACAGATATAGTTGTGTATCATCGGCGTACAGATGATATTGGAGACCATGAGATTGAATAAGCTTGCCCAAGGGCAACATGTATAAGGAAAACAACAACGGGCCAAGCACCGAGCCTTGCGGAACCCCTACTGAAAGGGGAAAGGAGGAAGACGAGCTGCCATTAGTCAACACGCTGAAAGAGCGACCCGCTAGATAGGAGGCAAACCAGTTATAGACAGAGCCACAAAATCCAAGGTCATGAAGGGAATCTAAGAGAAGATCATGATCAACCGTGTCAAAGGCTGCAGTTAGATCAAGGAGAATAATACAGTTAAAGTATATAATACAGTTAATACAGTTAAAGCACATGCATGCCTCAGTATGCAAAGAAACATGGAACTGTGTTTGGTTATTTAAAAAAAGAAGAAAGAATTACAATGGAATCCTAAGTCCCTCCCATCCTGTTGTTGGGAGTGGATTAGGATGTAGCAGAGGTCACTGTCCACCCAATGTAAGCTCCTCTGGGGGGGCAATTCTACTACAATAGAGGCCCCCACTACACCCACACAGGCAGAAAGGCACTATTAGCAGTTCTCCCACTAGTGGTAGCAGAAAGAAAACACTTAACAGGACATTTTGGGGTTTTCCAGAGACAGAGCACTGTTGGCTTTGGATCTGAAACCTATGGGTTCCCCAAGCCTGGAGCTGGCATAACCAAAAAATAAGTTAAATGGGGGAGGAGCAACTTCTGCCCTGGACACACAAGCCAGCAGGCCTCCAGATGTGATAGTGGGTCTACCCTCCCACTTATCCCCCTGCCTAACTTTGGAGTACTTTGTTAACCATTAAAGACCAACCTAGAACATCCTTTCCCAACCTGGTGCCCTCCAGATGTTTTAGACTTCTATTGCTCTTAGCCAGCATAGGCAATGCTGGAAGTTGTGCTCTAAAACTTCTGGAGGCCACCAGCTTGGGGAAGGCTGATCTAGGGCTCATCTACACCAAGCAGGATATTGCACTATGAAAGCGGTATATAAAAGGCAGGAGCCACACCAAGCAGGATATAGTGGTATGAAAGCAGTATATGGTATGTGTCAATGGGTCCTAACAGTTGTCAGTGCACTTCAATACCACTATAAAGCAGTAGTGTAGCTCCTGCCTTTTATATACTGCTTTCATAGTGGAATATCCTGCTTGGTGTAGATGTGCCCCTACTTTCTTACGTGTACCATGTTTATTCATTTTTCTCACTACGAAAAATGATCCCAGTGCAAGCCAGGGCTGGTATTTAATATCTATAAAGTGACTAACTGGTATCAGTTGATTGAAACGAATGGATATCAGCTCACATAATGATCCAATGATACTGATATGAAGAGGGCTACCGTAGCAACTTTTGGAAGTATGATTTTTTTAAAAAAAAAATCCATATCTTCAGTAAACCCGCAATAAGGACAAAGAGTATGTTAGCTAATGTGGCCATGGCAGCCAATGGATAAGTATTCAAGTAAAATGTTTTGCTGTTTCTAAACAATTTCCTGTACATTATGGAATACGAGTAACGTCTGAATAACCTTTAAGCCACATGCTTAAATTGGTATTTGTTTATTTTATGCTGGTTCCCCAACACACATGAAAAATAAAGATATATGATTAATTTTTATGATTGTACTCCAAGAACAGTTGTGAATCACCAGAGTAGGGGAAATTTCCATAAGCTTTGTAGCGAAATTGGTATTTGATAAATAGGTAATCACTGTTAATGCTGATTAAACTGTGATTAAAATACACTTCAGCATAAAAAATGCCCACATGTTTTGGTGGCTTAAAAACTTTATCAGGGCATCGCTGACAGGGTGGCCAGTTAGTTTCACCTTAATTGCAAAAAATGTTGTATATTACATGGTATACGTTTCATTTAGGGCATAGAATTAACAAACACTTGATTAGATTCCTCGGCTATTTTTGTTCTTGATGTAAGCACATTGAAATAGCTGCTTGTCTTCCAGCTAACTCAAATGGGCCATGGATTCAGAGTTCCATGTACATAAGGTGAACACAGACGTAGATGTTTTAAAGCAGTAGGGCACATTTCGAAGTACACGTGTTCAGGCGACATGCTAAACCTTGCTGCTTAACCACAAAATGCTTAATGGAATGCTTAACCGTGGTTAACGGTGTCATCTGACACACGTTTCCCCAGACCGTCTGCCCTGTTAACCTCATTGTGGTTAGGCTCACTAACCATGGCTAAAATTTAGTTATTTATTACATTTCTATACTGCCCCACAGCCGAAGCTCTCTGGGCGGTTCACAAAAATGTTGTCTGGCACGTGTCTGTGGTTAAGGGGCTGTGGTTAAGGGTTTAAGGGGTTAAGGCATAGAGCTTCCACTACAGAGCTTATTTATTTATTTATTTATTTATTACATTTCTATACCGCCCAATAGCCGGAGCTCTCTGGGCAGTTCACAAAAAACTAACTAGGCTGGGCCACTCTTGCCAGTGGGCTCTATGGCTGCTCTGGACTGCTAATTGATATGCTCGCTGATGAAGCACCACTCCTAGCATGAACCTACCCATATACTATGCTCAACATCTAAGGTCTTCCTTTGGGTGCCTCCTCTGATGGAGGCTTGAAGGGAGAGGGCCTTCTTGGTGGTGTCCCCCCTCCCCATTATGGAATAATCTCTCCAATGAGACCTGCTTGATGCCAACATTATCTTTTTGGCACCTAGTTGAGGCCTTTCTATTTTCTCAAAAAACTAAAGAGAGGAGAACATCCAAGTCAGGACAAAAAAAAAGGAAAACCAGGTTCTTAGGATACAGGTTGATGGGGTGGTGTGGAAAACCAATAATAATAATAATAATGATGATGATGATGATGATGATGATGATGATGATGATGATGATGATAGCAGCAGCAGCAGCAGAGTTCCAGGGGCATTGGTGGGGGCAGGAATGATGCCCCTGGAAAAGCATGTATAATCAGGGGGCAGGATAACATACATGTAGCACCTGATGAATTAGGAAGGTGTAAGATTGACAGCTGTAGGCACAAGAGTATTCAACTTCAGGGGTTGGGAAGTACATCTTTCATGCAAATTGCAAAGTCAGGAATAAGTTTGGTTCACACCAAGGGTTCAGAATCTGCTGTGACTCTTAAAAAATATTACATCTGTCGTCATACTTAATTATACCTTCTTGTAAAATACTGTATGTCACTAGGTTTACATACATCTTGAAAGATTCCTTAAATTATGATCCAGGAGAACAGAAGAGATTTATCAATACCCTGCTGTCACTTGGTGTCTAATGGTATCAATTCATCTACATACCAGCAGTTTTGTTTTTATAGATAGTTTCATTGTGACTTGGGATAAAGTTAAATTCTTTATTCTTTCCAAAGTTGTAGCACCATATACTGAATCATTCCCCTAAACCCTTCCACTTATCAGTTTAAATAATTAATAATAAGCAGACATATGTTAAAATAATATTAAATATTAAATAATATTAATACGTAGCATCAAGGGAGTAAAAGTCCAACTTACGGAGTATCCAACCAATTAAAATAAAATACTGAGGAAAATAGGTTTCTTCTCAGTAAGATCCTAAGTCTACCACTCTTCTTCACAGTTCTCTTGAACAATGTGCACATCTTGAACAATGTGCACACAGTCAGAACCAATTAGAATTCCAACTGAAACCTGCAGAGGATTCACTGCCCCACTGATATCAGAGCAACCAGCCTTCACTGTGTTGGAGACATAGCAACCCCATTTGTGAGATGATGGTAATTTCACCATTTTGGAAGGGTATTGTATCCCTGTTATTGGAATCCTAAATATTAGATGGCCTGCTACAGTACGGATGTAAGACATAAGAAGAGCCATGTTGGATCAGACCAAAGGCAGCCTGGTCCAGCATTCAGTTGCCATAGTGACTAACCAGATGCTTTTGGGAAGCACACAAGTAGGACCGTGCTCCAAATTCGCACACCAGGCATGGCAAGAGTGCATTAAATCACTGGTGTGATGGAGCCCTATGTACTATATGGAGAAGTATTTTTGTCTGTCTTGAATGTCCCTACATTCAGGTTCATTAGATGACCTTGACTTCTAGTATTATGAGAGAGGAAGATTTTTTTTTTACTTATTCATTTTCTCCGCACTGTGCATAATTTTAACCACCGTTATCACTTCCCCTCTTACTTGCCTTTTTGCCTAAGCTAAAAAGCCCTAACCATTGTATTTATTTATTTATTGCATTTTTATACCACCCAATAGCCAAAGCTCTTTGGGCGATTCACAAAAATTGTATCCTTTCTTCATTGGGGAGTTGATCCAGTGCCTTGAGCATTTGGCTTGACCTTTTCGGCACCTTTCCCAGCTTTAAAAGAGATGTTATATTTTCTGTGATATGCACGACACATACTGTACCTAGTTTGTGTAAACTGAAAATATCCTTTAGGCTTAGAAAGGACTAGGAAGACAAGTTGCAGTGGAAATTTGGAGCACAGTTTGCTTAGCTCTATGGAGAATAAGTTAGGAAATCAGAAATCTGACTTCCACTTGCCCCAAGCAAGCAAGCAAGAAATGTATGTAGTCCCTTTAGGAATTGTGCCCCTTTCTAACATTTTCTGTCTCATGGTTATTGTATCAGTCGCACTGCAAAAGACCTAGATCAACTTTTAAAAAAATAAAATAAAACCCAATAGAATGATTACAGCCGCTGCCTGGAATGACAAGTATTATCAACAAAAATTAATCAGGCGCATCTTTTAGTGAACTCAATTAATAATGTGCAACAACAGGGTCTCTTTTCTTAAGATGAAAATTAATTAGTGGAGGGAAGGTCACTTGGAGATGCTGACATCACTCATCAGAATGCTCTGGCAGCTCCTAATTATTTGTCTTCCAGGCTTGGGTGATCAGAAATTATTGCAATACCTGAGCAACATTTTGAAAAAGCTTTGTGTGCGGCAGTTTTAATTAGACCTGGTATTTGATTAATGCAGTGGAAGCGTTTAGATCAGCCTCTTATCATTGACTGACTTAGAAGTTTAAGGAATAACCGTGTGCAAGACAGAATCAGCAGAATATATACTTTTTTAAAAAAAAAATCTGGTTATTAGAAAGTACAAGAGTAGTAATAATTACGTCTTCATGTAACAGGTTTTCTAATATAGCAAGAGGGGGGAACTATTTGAAATAAGGTTAAACATAGGCATAATACATTCAACCCAAAACCCATGTTAAGTTACAAGCAACCTAATCGCATTGCCAAATGCAAGATATATAGCATAAGTTGCAGTGTACATAATTAGAAACAGCTGCAATGTTACTCTTCTTTGCCCGTGTCTTTCAGGCCTAGTTGTACTGTGGTTTGTTGCATGGTTGGCCTCTCTATGTCCACATCTTTATTCACATTTTTATTAATGATTTGGACAAGGAGGTACAGGGAATGCTTATCAAATTTGCAGATGACACAAAATTGGGTGGGAGAGCTAATATCCTGGAAGACAGAAACAAACTTCAAAGTGATCTTGATAGGCTGGAGTGCTGGGCTGAAAACAACAGAATGAAATTTAATAGGGATAAATGCCAAGTTCTACATCTAGGAAAAAGAAACCAAATGAACAGTTACGAGATGGGGGATACGTGGCTCAGCAATACTACAAACGAGATGGATCTTGGAATTGTTGAAGATCACAAGCTGAATATGAGCCAACAGTATGATGTGGCTGCAAAAAAAAGCAAATGCTATTTTGGGCTGCATTAATAGAAGTATAGCTTCCAAATCGCGTGAAGTACTGGTTCTTCTCTATTCAGCCCTGGTTAGGACTCATCTTGAGTATTGTGTCCAGTTCTGGCACCACACTTCAAAAAGGATGCAGACAAGCTGGAGCGTGTTCAGAGGAGGGCAACGAGGATGATCAGGGGTCTGGAAACAAAGCCCTATGAAGAGAGACTGAAACAACTGGGCATGTTTAGCCTGGAGAAGAGAAGATTGAGGGAGACATTAGCACTCTTCAAATACTTAAAAGGTTGTCACACAGAGGAGGGCCAGGATCTCATCTCGATTATCCCAGAGTGCAGGACACAGAATAATGGGCTCAAGTTACAGGAAGCCAAATTCTGGTTGGACATCAGGAAAAACATCCTGACTGTTAGAGCAGTATGACAATGGAACCAGTTACCTAGGGAGGTTGTGGGCTCTCCCACACTAGAGGCATTCAAGAGGCAGCTGGACAACCATCTGTGAGGGATGCTTTAAGGTGGATTTCTGCATTGATCAGTGGGTTGGACTCGATGGCCTTATGGGCCCCTTCCAACTCTACGATTCTATGATTCATTGTACGCCTTGTGTCAAATCATTACAATTCCATCATGGTAACACTATATCCCTTCTGCTCATTTATACCTCATAGGATGCACAGTGATATTTGTTGCGGTGTTTTGGATAATGTGGAATAGAAAGCAGGTAATAATACTATGAAAACAGTATATGGAATATGTAATGTGCCCAGCAGTTATCAGTGCACTTCAATGCCACTATAAAGCAGTAGTGTAGATCTAGACTATGTTTGAGTTTGTGATTTATGTCTGTTATGTTTTCATACCCCTTTTCTTCTCGAATTTCGAATCATCATGATCAGTATCATTATAGAAAGAATTTCAATTTGACATATGTTTAAACCAGCCTTGTAAATAAGCCAACACAAGTTGGTAGCCTGCAAAGTATTTCGCTGTTGGCTGCTGGCAGAGGAAGGACGGAGTCCTCCATTCAGTCTCCAGAAGCCCACTTGGTTTCTATGCTAGGTGCAAAGGAAAGCTGGAGAGTTCCATTCTGTCTCTGCCAACCTGCTCATTCGTCTGCATGGAATTCCATGCGTGTGATTCCATGTCGCCTGTGTCATTATCTAATTGTATTTGATATATGACATGCAATGGTATTTAATATTTAACAGTATCTGATACCTTATAAAATTTCATATTTGGTTCCTTCTAAAATCCAAACAGTCAAGGGATGCCATAATAAGATGCAGTGATGGCCACCAATTTGGATGGCTTTAAAGGGGGGTTGGATAAATTCCTGGAGGCGAAGGCTATCAATGGCTACTAGCCCTGATGGTTGTGTGCTATGTCCAGTATTCGAGGCAGTAAGCCTGTGTGCACCGGTTGCTGGGGAACATGGGTGGGAGGGTGCTGTTGCCCCATGTCCTGCTTGTTCATCCCTGGCCGATGGCTGGTCGGCCACTGTGTGAACAGAGTGCTGGACGAGATGGACCCTTGGTCTGATCCAGCATCAGGGCACTTCTTATGTTCTTATATTCTTAAGTACAGGGCATAATTTCACTTAGCTTGATATGCTGAAAACCTAAGCAGTTCACTGCATCTTCACACCTCTTTTATCCAGTCCTGTCTTTTTTCTTAGCGAGAATTGCCAGATGTACAAGCTGGGTTTAGAAAAGGCAGAGGAACAAATTGCCAATATCCGCTGGATAATGGAGAAAGCCAGGGAGTTCCAGAAAAACACCTATTTCTGTTTTATTGACTATTCTAAAGCCTTTGACTGTGTGGATCATAACAAACTGTGGCAAGTTCTTGGTGGTATAGGGATACCAAGTCATCTTGTCTGCCTCCTGAGGAATCTGTATAACGAACAAGTAGCAACGGTAAGAACAGACCACGGAACAACGGACTGGTTTAAGATTGGTAAAGGAGTACAGCAGGGTTGTATACTCTCACCTTACCTATTCAACTTGTATGCAGAACACATCATGCGATGTGCTGGGCTTGACGAATCCAAGGCAACTGACAACAAAGGTCCGCATAGTTAAAGCAATGGTATTCCCCGTAGTAACCTATGGCTGCGAGAGCTGGACCATAAGGAAAGCTGAGCGAAGGAAGATAGATGCTTTTGAACTGTGGTGTTGGAGGAAAATTCTGAGAGTCCCTTGGACTGCAAGAAGATCAAACCAGTCCATAATCCAGGAAATAAAGCCAGACTGCTCACTTGAGGGAATGGTATTAAAGGCAAAACTGAAGTACTTTGGCCACATAATGAGAAGACAGGATACCCTGGAGAAGATGCTGATGCTAGGGAAAGTGGAAGGCAAAAGGAAGAGGGGCCGACCAAGGGCAAGATGGATGGATGATATTCTGGAGGTGACATACTTGACCTTGGGGGAGCTAGGGGTGGCAACGGCCGACAGAAAGCTCTGGCGTGGGCTGGTCCATGAAGTCATGAAGAGTCGGAAGCGACTGAACGAATAAACAACAATAGAAGGATATCTTAAGGATGCCCATCTCCCATAAGAACCTGTCCCCTTATTGAGGCCATCTCTGACACGTTGTGATGAGACTCTATCCGAGCTGTCTGTCGTTGGCAGTGTCTGAGGACAGGGCCTTTTCAGTAGTGGCACCCATCTGTGGAATTCACAGGTTTTAGAGGTCTGTATGGCTCTCATATTGCATGCCTTTCTCTGACCCTGTATTATTCTGTTGGGTTTCTTGATTTTGCTAACCTGGCTCCTTTATTGTTTGTATTTGATCTGAGATGCTCTAATTCTTTTTCTTTTTCTTTTCCTTTAGCGTTTTTTCTCATGAACAATGACATTCAATGTATTTATTGTTCTGTAATTTTACTTCATCTGTTTGTAGCTCCTGAGGAATGTTGAGCTCCTTTTTCAAACAGTTTTTTACAAAAATATTTTTAAACAGTACAGACATTTGTGTAAAGAGATTAAAAACTTTTCCACTCTTCAACACTAGAGTCTATCTCTCTTTCTATTGGTTCTACATAGTATTTTCCCCTCATCATTTTGGCTATATATGTAGCAGCATCAAAGTGACTGGATAAGTGCAGTGGCTGCACACAGAGCCCTGACCATGTGCAGGTCGCAATTCACGCAAATGTTGTCACCCTGAATGAGGCACCACATCCTTCTAACCTGTTTGGGAGTCATCCAGTAGTAAAAGATCAGAAAGAAGCATTATTCAGTAAATGTAATGGGTAAAGTGTGGCGTTACCCCACAATTGAGTATCCTGTATACATCTAGATAAGTATGTCTGGTGAGTATGGAATGTTAGAACTGAGTGGGTGTGGTTTGTGATGTAATAGGGTCGGGGGGGGGGAAGGGGTATATAAAGAGCGACTGAGGGGAGGAGTTAGGAAGTTGTTGTTAGGGTTTTGGGTTGCTGAGTTTGGTTGGGAGTGGAGATTGGAATTGTTTGTGGAGTGAGAGGAGATTAATTCCTTGGGATTTAGGATTGGTGGGGAGAGAGAGAGAGACAGAGAGAGAGAGAGAGAAAGGTGGTTGGTGAGTGGAGAGTTTGGATTAGGCAGGATTGGAAGTGTTATATTTTCATTTGAAACTTTTAACATTACAATAAACTTATTATTATTTTGTTAGCTACCAATTACCATGTGTCAACTTGGCATTATTTACCTGTCTCACAGCTATTAAACACCCACCCCAGAGTATATTTTGAGAGATCCTATATTAAACCTGTTTCCCTCATAGCTAAGGGAAAGGTTTTATTTAACCCTCCCTCAGGTTTTCAAGTGGTGGCCATTGGCCTGAGAAGGGTCTATGCGACGTTACACCTATACTACGCCCACCGCATAAACCACACCCACTCAGTTCTAACATTCCATACTCACCAGACATACTAAACTAGATGTAGACAGGATACTCAATTGTGGGGTAACGCCACATAAAGCTGCTGCTTTTGTGAATTTAGAGTTCTACACGAAGTATTTCCCTCTCCACATTAGTAGTTAGTGCCATTGATAGTTTATCTACAGAATTTCCCAGGCAACTGTTCTACAAGATAAAGTACCTGCTTTTTGCAAGCCTGTAGCTGATTTCAGGTTTGTGTCAAAGATGCTGTCAAACAAGGGAACCATGCAATTAAAGTAACACTTGAAGAGGGGCTTCAAATGTAATCCATGAGTCCCGTACCAAATGTTACACTAATTTTGAGGAATTAGCAGCACAGGTGCCCTATGGCTATTATTTCTCAAGTACACTTCTTTTTCTGGCCAACTAACTGATTCTGCACACTGATTAGTGTTAAAAACAATTAAATGGGCCTATGTACTAGATATACATGCCAGAGGCATGTTTAGACTTGCTGGCATCCCTTGACTGTTTGGATTAAAGAAGGCACCAAGTATAAAATTCTATAGGCTATCAGATACTGTTAAATATTAAATACCATTGCATGTCATATATCAAATACCACTAGATAATGAATACCATTGCATGTTAGCAGTTAAATAATGTCAAATATCATCAGAATGACAAATATTAAAATGATTGGTCACAGATGTTGTTAAATATTAAATCAACCATTGAAATCAACTATTAGATATTGTACAAACAACATTGGATGGCAGACACATATCAAATATCTTCTTTTATAAGATTTCCCAATACAAATATAAAAGCAGATTGGGACTAAATTATGTAAATTATTTACTGTTGTCAAATGAAAAAAGTTCAGATTTCTGTTTACTTATTACGAATATATGTGCTATATTTTCCTTGTGGCAGTGAAACCTCCAGCATAGGCTGACCATATGAAAAGGAGGACAGGGCTTCTGTATCCTTAACAGTTGTATTGAAAGGGGAATTTCTGCAGGTGCCATTTGTATATATGGAGAACCTGATGAAATTTCCTCTTCATCACAACAGTTAAAGCTGCAGGTGCCCTGCCCTCTTTTAAATCTGGTCACTCTAGTAGAGCTCCTGCAGCTTTAACTGTTGTGATGAAGAGGGAATTTCACCAGGTTCTCCAAATATACAAATGCCACCTGCTGAAATTCCCTTTTCTATGCAACTGTTAAAGATACAGGAGCCCTGTCCTCCTTTTCGTATGGTCACCCTACTACAGCATTGATATGCTGGTTTGATGTTTCAGAATGTTTAGTTGCTCAGTGTACAAAGTAGTTTTTAATTCAGATTCTGTGAGGAAGGGGAAGTTGTCAGTTTGGCTGGGATTAAAACCTCATACAGAAGCAAGTTGAAGGCTGAGAAGTTATCTAGGGTGTGGGTAATTGGAGGGACTGAGAGCCCTGAGGCAAGAAGGCTGAAGGAAAGGTGCAGTGTAGGCACTGAGCTAAGAAATAGAAAGCTGAAAGAAGGGGGGACCAGAGAATATGCCCTGAAAAAAAGCATCTTTTAATTTGAAGAGGGGCTAAATTCTAAATGGAGGAGGAGAGAGAAGTATCATGGGCAGGATCTATGCTACTGCTTTAGAATAGTTTATAAGAGTAGGACACACTCCATATGCAGTTTTCAAGCTGTTTTCAAAGTGTCATATCCTGCTTGGTGTAGATTTGGCCAGTATGGCAATGGTGGCAGTGGTATGAAAAAAGCAGGAACCTGAGGAAATTGTGTGTGGTTGAGACATGTAGTTGAAGCAAGAAGGAGTGAAGCAAAAAAGTAAGACTGGAGTAAAATCCCAAGAAAAAGGAGGGTTAGTGCAGTATTGACAGGAGGAAGGTGCGCAGGCAGGAGGAACCAATGGGTTGCTCAGCTGAGGGTCTAGAAATACTGCCAGCTTTCACTGCCATTTTGTAACCTGGCAAATCCAAGGAGACAACAAGGGCCACAAATCAATTAAGGGTGGTGATGGTGGATAGGGATGAAGTTAACATATTGATTTTAATTAATCAGCCAATTGTTTTGCTGCAGATGTCTATTACATCAGTGTTGCTAGATTTTAAGGAGCTTTTCTACACAGGGCATTCTCATAATTCGCTACTCATGATTGTTTATGGGTTCTTTAGAGGATGTCATGACCCTCCAATTTCTAACCATCACTTTTGGTGAGGTTTTGCTAGAGAAGGAAAAAATAATAATGTGAAATTTAAATTTCACTAATTTAATTATGAAAGTGTAAGAAAGCACAATTTCCTCTGGTGTATTTGTGCTATTCCTCTATACCACAGTGCCACCTAGAGATTATGTAGTGGAAAAGCAGGAAAGGATATGCTCCTCATGTAGTGCTTGGATCTCAGTTCTGTAGATACAGTTGATTAACAGCTTCATGTAGAAAAATTGTAAATGCTGGAATTATGTGAGCTTTCTAGTAACACAGCCATCAGTTTTCCAACTAAAACATGCCTCAAGAAGACTATTAGATAAGTCATTAGCAATTAGTAATAAATGAAAGCTTTCACTTTCCAATAACTCATTTCTTGATCGGCCAGGTTACAATGATTATTTTAAAAGCCAAGTGTTTGTGTGTGGTTTCACGCCATTGATGAATAAAAAATTAGTGAAACATTTCATTTGTTTCTGTCATTCCGGGTTAAATTATTATCTACAGAAACTGGAGCAGTCCACTGAACATTTTGTCTCTTGTGCTCTCTTTTTGGCTGCTATTCTTAAATTATTTCTTCATCATATTCTGTGATTGCTGCGAATGTTAATTATTTATCACAAATGATATTATATTACACCTAAGAGTGGGAAACAAGTGAGTTGTACATAAAAAACTGCCACACGTTAACTCAAAGAGAAATAAGCTTTTCTTACAAGTCATGTACATCATTTCAAGTGTGATGCTACATATGCTTGTTATTTTGATCAGATCTGACCTAAGTTACCAGCCATGAAGAATGATGCTTGCACTGAAATTTGAATTGATTTCTGGTAGGGTGTGTGGGTGTGTTGTAAATAGTACTCATTCATGTAAACATTTTTTCTTTTTCTTTTTAAAAGGAATCTCTGAACTATTATGTTGCAAGTGCATTTTTTGTAAACTCCAAGATTAATCCCTTTCCTCACTTTTCAGCACAAAATGTAAATTCTGCATTGCCAGCTATGCTTAGCAATAGACACTCCAATCCAGATAGGGCAGAGAGAGGCATAGAATCATGGAATAGGACAGTTGGAAGGGGCCTTTCCTCTGCTCAATGCAGGAATCCAACTTAAAGCATACCTAACAGATGGGCTGCCCTCCAGATGTTTTAGCCTACAACTCCTATCAGTCCCATCCAGCATGGCCAGTTAGCATGGATTATGGGAGTGGAGGGTGAGGGTTGCCTACCCCTGTGATAAGGATGATTGTGCCACGACACAGGCTCTTTCCAACAGGCCTGTCCGCGGACACTCCCTGCTCAAACTAAGCGCCACCACTTTACGAGCCTGAGGTGAGGGACAAACACCACCTTTCTACAAACTATGTGGGAAAGGGGTTAAACTGGAATAATTTCAGGAATAAAATAATGTGCTGTGAATTATATGTGCTGATGGTGAATTAATGTCAGAACAGGTGTTATATGTATATAACTGCAGATGATAAATGCCAAGGAGAAACGTGGGATTTTTGTGGTAGTAAAACAAACTGAATAAAAATTTATTTCAATGTTCACAAACTTTGTTTCATAATAAAACTTTTCAGACTCTTGTTAAAACTTCTCATCTAATCCTTTCTCTCTTCTCAAACACACTTTCTTTTCTCTCACACTTTCACTCTTGAACTTTCTTTATTATCAGGACTGTTTAATATACACCAACTATCTCCATACTACACTCAAAAGACAACCCTCTTTACCCTGATCCTCTAATTCTCCCTCAAACCAAAGTACTTCAAAACCAACCCACTTTATCTCCTCAGTCATTCCCTTATATATCCTCCTCCCCCTCCTAAGATATTCAATCTCCACCCACTCAGGTCAACATTCTAAACACAATAGACTTACAAATTCTAGACATACATTAGGGAACTGACTTGTGGGATGTAACGCCACAATGATACCTGCACAGAAGCAGGTTTCCTTATGGCACCCTTCCCCAACCTGGCGCACTTCAGATGTGGTGGTCTTCAACTGCCATCATTCCCAGGCACTGTGGTTTTGGCTGAGCTGGCTGGGGATGATGGGAATTTCAGGTCTTTTCTACACAAGGCATTTATTGTGTGCTCATCATGACTTACTCACAGTTGTTTATAAGTTTTTTAGGCAACATTGTGATCCTCCTGTTTCACTTCTGCGCCTAACTAGCACTTTAGGCATTTTTTTTAGAGCAGGGAAAATGCAGTATTTAACTTCACACTGGTATTTTTATATTTGATGTTGTTCCCCGCCTTGAACCAGAGGGAGAGGTGGGTAATAAATAAATAAATAAATATATTATTATTATTATTATTATTATTAATATTATTATTATTGGAAAAGCAAAAGAAAGCACAATTTTGTATTGTGCATTTGTGCTAATCTGCTATATCACAGTGCCACCTAGAGGTTGTGTCGTGGGAGAGCAGGAAAGGAAGTGCTCCTCATGTAATGCTTGGATCTCAATTATGTGATGAAACTGCAAATAGATGCAGTGGATTAGCAGCCTCCTGAAGAAAAGGTATTATTATTATTAATTATTATTATTATTATTATTATTATTATTATTATTATTATTATCTTACCTGGCTCTCCCTCTGGATTGAGGCGGGGAACAACATAGAATACAAAAATATTATAAAATACATAAAACTGATTAAAACCTATAAAACTAATACATTATTAAAATAACAGCCAGACAACTTAAAATTTTACTGGGTAGGCCTGCCGGAAGAGATCAGTCTTTATTGCATTTTTATATTCAGAAAGACTATTGAGTTGGCGGATTTCTCCCGGCAGGCAGTTCCACAGCCTGGGAGCAGCAGAAGAGAAGGTCCTCTGGGTAACAGTTGGTAATCTAGTTTTTGCTGGCTGAAGTAAATTCTTCCCAGAGGACCTGAGTTTGCCACATCTGGAGGGCAACAGGTTGGGCAAAGCTGCCTTATGGGCATCCTGATCTAGATTTGGAATCCTTCACACTGATGGGTCCTGTGCATGCGCTCCCATCCACCTGAAATCCTATCAACCACCTGTTTGGCAAGTAAAAGTGGTGAGGGTTGGATTTAGGCCTCTCATTCTTCCTTGCTTTTTGAGAAGTATTTCAACTTCTCAAAAAAGGGCTCTGCATGAGCAGTCCTGGCTAGGGTGACCATATGAAAAGGAGGACAGGACTCCTGTATCTTTAACAGTTGCATAGAAAAGGGAATTTCAGAGGTGTTGTTTGCATGCAGCACCTGGTGAAATTCCCTCCTCATCACAACAGTTAAAGCTGCAGGTGCGCTGCCCTCTTTTAAATGTGGTCACAGAATAGCTCCCGCAGCTTTAACTGTTGTGGTGAAGAGGAAATTTCCCCAGGTGCGACAAGCATACAAATGACACCTGCTGAAATTCCTTTTTCTATGCAACTGTTAAAGATACAGGAGACCTGTCCTCCTTTTCATATGGTCACCCTAGTCCTGGCTGCTGCATGCATGCTCTGCCGGATCGAAGCTGTGGGTGGCGTTTGGTGTGTAATGTTGTTACAAAGTTGTTACAAAAATCTTTATGGGATTCTTGTTTTGGAACCCATTAAGATAACAAAGGAACCACCACATATGTGCATTTGCATGGAACCCCTTTTGCACCCTGTAGCACTTAAGTAAATATTGGAAGAAAGTCCCGCTGCCTTTTGTTTAGCTCTCTGGGGCTCAGCTGTGTGGCTGCTAACCCAAACTACATCACTTCAAATTACCAGTAAATTAACAGAGTAACACTTTCAACCTCAGAGCAGATTTGATCCAAATAGTCTTTAAATGCCATTTCTGTTCCTATTAACCTAAAG
Source organism: Elgaria multicarinata webbii (assembly GCF_023053635.1). NCBI lineage: Eukaryota > Metazoa > Chordata > Lepidosauria > Squamata > Anguidae > Elgaria > Elgaria multicarinata. The sequence continues at coordinate 19,992,028 of NC_086175.1, read as the reverse complement.
ATCGGCATAGCAGATATTTTCGTGAGGCTGCCCAGCAATACAGGGCATTAATGGCTTGGTTGTGACAGCACTTTTCATGATGATTTATGATTCAGTGTTTAACTTGATTACTCTGCTGCTGACTCTGAATACTATTTCAATTAGTGCACAGAAGGTCACATCACAAATATTCCTCTATAATCTATTCCTATTAGCGCTAATACACAGAGTAACCAAATCTTTTCACCCTTGTTGATTCAAATCATCCATAGCACTAACTGCAGGCTTGTTTACCAGTTTGCTGCTCTGGACACATCCGAAATGGTAATTTTCAGTCCTTTGAGTATCATTAATAGCTGTACCATGACATAGTGAATATACTGGTCCTTTCTGGAGTGTGTGTGTGCATGTGTGTGTGCATATACTTGGTGTGTATACACAGACACACACAGACAAAACAATGAAAGGCTCACATTTCTGAAATGGAAGATATACTTCAAAAAGGAATTTTAGTAGAAATAAGGGTTTCAATAGACATTGTTAAGGCAAAAGGCAAGTATATATTTAGGAACCTATCCATATTATGGGACATCACTTATGCTGCAATCCTATAATCTCTACTCAAAGGTAAGGCCCATTGAGTTCAATTGGTGTTACTCTCAGGTAAGCATGTACAGGATTGTAGCCTTAATCTCACTTGGTTTAACTAATGGTGCAGTCCTATGCGTTTCTACTCTGAAGTAAGCCCTTCTAAATCCAATGGGATGTACTCCTACATAAGTGTGTATAGTATTGTAGCCTAGGGCGACCATATGAAAAGGAGGACAGGGCTCCTGTATCTTTAACAGTTGCATAGAAAAGGGAATTTCAGCAGGTGTCATTTGTATATATGGAGAACCTGGTGAAATTCCCTCTTCATCACAACAGTTAAAGTTGCAGGAGCTCTACTAGAGTGACCAGATTTAAAAGAGGGCAGGGCACCTGTAGCTTTAACTGGTGTGGTGAAGAGGAAATTTCACCAGGTTCTCCATATATACAAATGATACCTGCTGAAATTCAATACAACTGTTAAAGATACAGGAGTCCTGTCCTTTTCATATGGTCACCCTATTGTAAATTATTATAAATGGAATTAGTACCTTGGGCCAAACTCTAAGTGTTTCTCTACATTTTTTAAAAAAATGTGTTGCCTTACAAGGTATTTTACAATCTGCTTTCTTTCTGGGAATATGATCGGCTCCATTACACAGGCATCCACATGGTTTGAAATTAAATACTTCCTCTCTCTACTTGCTCCATGTGCTACATTCACTTTAATGAGACAGTGCCATCAAGTGGCATAATTATAGTGCAATGCTGAGTTTACACACTGGGAGATAGCTCAACTTCCCGGATAGTCCCACATTGTCTCTGTGTTTTTATTAAACCCGCAATTTCAAAGGAATAATGTGGGAGGGGCCTTGGATGCTGATGATATTGTATAATAAACTCACTAACTTCCATGAGTGGCCAATCACAAGTGTGCTATAAATCACTCATTTAGAGAAGCTCTAGTGTGGTGTAATTCTTTGCAGAAAACACTACAGAGGTCTGCTTGCAAAGATGATTTTAAATATACTTTGAATAGCATACGATCTGCCAGCATGTATGTACATGTTCACAAGCTCTGCAGAAGTGACTGAGAATTGTGCAAGAGCACAAGAGTGCCCTAAAGTAGGGTGACCATATGAAAAGGAGGACAGAATCTTTAACAGTTGTATTGAAAAGGGAATTTCAGCAGGTTTCATTTGTATATATGGAGAACCTGGTGAAATTCCCTCTTCATCACAACAGTTAAAGCTGCAGATGCCCTGCCCTCTTTTAAATCTGGTCACTCTAGTATAGCTCCTGCTACTTCATCAACTGTTGTGATGAAGAGGGAATTTCACCAGGTTCTCCATATATACAAATGATACCTGCTGAAATTCCCTTTTCTATGCAACTGTTAAAGATACAGGAGCCCTGTCCTCCTTTTCATATGGTCACCCTACCTAAAGTCCCAGTGCTGCCGGTTTGCAAAATACAGCTGCATGATGACTCCCTGGGACTGGATTTATGGAGCATACATTATGCCAGTTTTGAAAGGATAGGATTTCAGTCTGTTTCTGGGAACAAGTCAAAGGGCTCTACTGTATAAAGGCAAAACAGCTTAGGATCAGGCTTTCTAAAGCACCATTAGTTCCCCCATGGACCTGCCAGATTCTTAAGATCAGCCTTGGAAGTCCTGCTCCACTTCCCCCCACGACTACCAGTTGAGATGAGAGTTGATCAGAGACAGGGCCTTTTTGTTGTGGCACCCTGTATTTGGAAAAACAAGGTGGTTGAAAAAGGTTAACCAGTGCCACTCCTCTGATCAAAATTGGAGCCCCCTGCAACTGCTCTATAGTTACAACAAAAACATCAGGGACGTGCAATCATGGATCTCTTATATCATATCTCATTTGGCCATTGCAGTCAGTCTATTCATTATGCAGAATGAGGTGGGGGTTAAATGAAGCGAGAAGATTCTGATGGTACCACTTCCAACTCTACTATTCTATGATTCTATGAAAACCTCCCTAATATGCTAGTTTACTACATGCAGGGAGCGTTTTATGCAAAGAAGCATTCAAAAAGATGATACCCAGTTGCATTATAAAGTGGTGCAGTCTAGAATTATACCATTTCAGTCCACCACCCCCTTCTGCATAATGTGTAGAATGGCTCATACAGTAAATAGCCTGGATATCCGTATAAGGGGTTCATAATTGCAGGATGCATAAATTTAACGTGTGTTTCATCACCAGCTCACATTCCCAGTATAAAGGAGGTTAACAAAAAAAGAAAGAATCATTTGCCATTGGAACAAATTATTTCAAGATCAGGATATATTTGTTTTTATTAAATGGTAACTCCCCCCATCCCCCGAAAGTCCTAGGAAATAAGACATTTCTAAAGACTTTGGAAATCACTGCAAGACTAGGGTGAGCAAACTTCAAATGTGAATAGGTCAGTGTTAATCCACAATGCTAATTTTGCAGATGCATCTAATAAAATCATCGTAGTGATGGGCTAAGGCTGGACTAAATTCCTTTGTTACTGCTGCCTGTGCTGTAGGTAAATTCAAATTGTTCAAATACTGCACACACAGCTAGTTAACATGGATCTGTTAATTTCAGCACAGATGCAACCCTCAGCAGGACATAAAAACAAACCAGGAGAGACAGCTATAACTTGCTGCTGTATCATAGCTACTGAAGTTTCTTTGGCTTTCATGTGTCTTTATATAACAGAAACAAATGCTCCATGCTGAAAACATTGCGACGGGTCTAATTTGTTGCCCACATTATTTTTAGTGAATTTATCACTTGCGGAGAAACACCAGATTGTTGGCAACTTGGCGGTTCAATTCGTGTGTTTTTTCCCCCAGGGCAATATAAGTTTCCCTGTGTTGTGCCTTGATTTGGTTTTCCCTGGACTTTGAAAGGACAGTGGCAGTTGATCATGCTGAGATTTCCAACCAGGAGCATAATTAGAACCTCCTGTAGTTTTTGTGATATGGACACTAAGAACTACATTCAGATTCACAATTCATTTGCAGAGATCTGAAACAAAATACAACCCACCCACCCCCAAAGAAATAAAAGCCAGTTGGGAAGACAATTAGCATTAGTCACTAGCTATAGACTTGGTTCAGATATTACAAACGCCACAACTTTCTTGAAACTACTTATGAGCTATCAATTCCTGTGATGGAATACGAATTTTGGACTTCTTGCCATGGGTACCACAGTCACATGTGCAAGCCTGGAAACGTGTGAATGGGCTTAATTGCGCAGTGCCTTCCCCTGACTGCTGTTTGACCAGGAGGACAGGGATCAAGTGGGAGGGATGCACTTGATTGGCCCTGCCCACAAGATTCCAGGATTCCAAGTTCCTCTCTTGCCTGTGTTCACACATACAGAGCAGCGCAAAAGTCACTTTCTGATTGTGCAGTTCCATGATACTGGGGAGCATGTGTGAATCAAGCAACGACATGGGCAGATCAATTGTCCATCCATTCACTCAGAACTCTGCTGGCCTGTGTGTATATGTGGACTCCTAACATTACCACAATAGTGTGGGAAGGGGCCATAATCTATATAAGTGATATGCAATTATTTGCACCTTGAAGCTCATTCCAACTCATGTCTATATGGTGAGTGTTGTTTTTCTTTGCATGTGAAAAAATGTGTGTATTTTCGTACGCATTTTTCTCCCACTTATTAAAACATTTTTCAAAAAGTACGCCTTCTTCTTCTTCTTCTTCTTCTTCTTCTTCTTCTTCTTCTTCTTCTTCTTCTCCTTCTCCTTCTCCTTCTCCTTCTCCTTCTCCTTCTCCTTCTCCTCCTCCTCCTCCTCCTCCTCCTCCTCCTCCTCCTCCTCCTCCTTCGAATTGCAGGACAACCTCAGAGTTCTACAGCTTTTGACTGCAGATTGCACTGAGATTTTTTTTGGTTCTGGGAAGTGCAAACTAGGGCCATAGCTAGACCTAAGGTTTATCCCTGGATCGTCCAGGGGTCAAACCTGTTCATCTAGGTGACACACGCGGGATCCAGTGCTCAGGCAGGGGCGAACCCTGGATGATCCCAGGATAAACCTTAGGTCTAGCTGTGGCCTAGGTAAACTCTGGTTGAAAGCGAATTCCCTCTATATCTTTAATGGTTGCCACTGTATGGTCACTATGCAAGCAAGACAGTGCTGCATCTCTTCCCCCTTCTCTCTCTCATAATGTATAATAAACCAAAATGTATGATACGACATTATTCTGTATTCGCCCCACCCCAAGGCAGCAACTAGTTAAGTGGATTGAGAGGGGGCTACTAACAATGAGGTGAGAGGTTTCCGCTCGTGGAAGGTCCCTCCACCCGGTTTTTGAGGATTCCCCCCTCCACCAACACAAAGCATTCAATCCTATGAGCGTTTTACTGCACGCTAGTTACTGGGCACTCACATATTACTCACATGATGTTGTCTGCCTCTTGCCTGTCTTCTGCCCCTTCTGGCCATTATTGCACCACAAAAAAATCCTCATTAAGTCTGGTTGCTGTTCTCTCGTCCTGGACTGAATGCGGCTAATTACTTCCTGTTTTCAGGAAGCGACGTGGGAGCGGCGACAGAAGAAGCGACAGGAGCTGTGCATTTGACAAGGTGTGATGAAGCTTCAAAACTCACCCCAGTCAGCTGGGTCTGCTGACTCTCTTTCCAGCATTTTCAGAGTCCCGGGGGAGCTGCTCTGGAAGGGAGAGGGCGGGGAAGTTGACTTCCACCAGTGCAATTGATCCAGCTTAAAACTGGATCCAACCCAACAAATATTTAAGATACAGAATGATGTTATTTAGTGGCTTTCCCACGTAAGAACCTCTGTGTAAAATCATTTGAGCAGTGATTTACTGCTTTTTTTATATTTATGGGCAGGCAGACTGAGGCACCGTATGTTTTTGCCTACTTTTTCTGTAGGCTAACACTGATATCATCCTTTATGTTAAAGTGAGCTTTTTTGATGGATGGTTGTACAGTGTGCCTCTCTCCTCACACTAAAGGGAATCTGTAGGTGAAACCCTGAGTCCCATCTCAAATGGGAGTTCTATTTTTCCTAACTGTGGAGCAAGGATGTTCACCTGATGTTTTTGAACAACAGCGTTTGACACGTCATTTTATTCTTTCGCTCGAAGCGGAATTGGAAGAATGTTAAGCATACGACAGAAAACAATCCAAACAAGGAAATTCACTGTTTAGACTTCAACCTGCCATATGTCCTTTTATGCTTAATTACAACAGGGGCACGACAAGAAAGTCATTAAAGGCGCACCCTATTGTGCATAGGTATTAGAGGACATATGGCGTGTTTCAAAGAGAAGTAGGAATTTACAAGCATTTATTTAGAGCGTGGTTTTGGCCACAACTGCTTTATATTTCTAAAATGTTTAAAGCTGATGCTAAGCCTGAGAGCGAGGGTTAAAATATTTGTAAGTCCAATCTGGGTGTCCTCTTTTGTCACCCATTTGTTGATGATGCATTTCCTTGTCTTTGGCGACACGTAAATGGCCAGAATAAGTGAATGAGGATACTGGACTACCCTGGAAGCCATTTCTAGGGAATACAACCCATTACAGTAGGAAAGAGAGGGCAGAAGACTTGCATAAAGACTGGTCAGGATAAGGAGATCCTTTAAAACAAGAATATGTTACAATCACCACCAAGACTGAATTGAGCCCTACCACATTGCCTCCGTTTCCGTTATTGGGTATGGCAACACTACAGACATTGCCTCTAATCCTGAAAGTACCATTTTGCTATCACGGCTAATAATTCCGATGGCCAGTGAAATTTCGTTTCAGGCCTCCTACCAATTGCACTTCTTTTGCAAGTAAGAAGGAGACATCAAGTCTAGTGTCAGCTTAATGTATCCACTTCTCTCCCTGGTTTGAAAGCATTTTCTTGTGCCCCGACAGAGACCCCTTGCAATATACTGAATCGCACTATGAACTTTGCAAAATGTCAGCAGTTCTTCTGCATGCTCATATACTTGTTATTTTAAACAAAAAGTCACACATAGTATTCCCCGCCCCCTCCAAATAGCCTTCCTTCACATTAAGGCCCAGTGGCCTGCAAAATTAAAAGTACTGAAGCGCACACAATCCCTGATCAGATTTTTTTTTTCCTACAAAGAAACCTTAATGAAAAGATCAACAAGAGACCACCTATGAAATTTCCAGGTTTGGAAAATTCTGTTATGGTCAGATATGTTAGAAACTGTAATCAAACAACTCCTATCTTACTTTAATGCAGCTCTTTCAAATATGCATGGTTGACTGGGGTGCGAGGGAAAGGAGAGAGGGATCCTCAAATCAACTTTTCCAATTAATGTATGATGCACCCTTCAAATACTTGAAAGGTTGCCCCATAGAGGAGGGCCAGGATCTCTTTTCTATCATCTAACAGTGCAGGACACGGAATAATGGGCTCAAGTTACAGGAAGACAGATTCCAGCTGGACATCAGGAAAAACTTCCTGACTGTTAGAGCAGTACGACAATGGAACCAATTACCTGGGGCGGTCATGGGCTCTCCCAAACTAGAGCCATCTAGTACTGGACAGCCATCTGTCAGAGAAGCTTTACGGTGGATTCCTGCATTGCGTGGGGGGTTGGACTCGATGGCCTTATAGGCCCTTTCCAACTCTACTATTCTATGATTCTATTAATTTCTCTTATATGAGGATCCTGTATGGGGGTATGCCTATTGAAAATGCTTCTTACCCCAATGCAACTCTAGTCAAGTGACTAGTTGTGCCAGGATATGGATGGGGATGTGTATCCACATCCATGTCCCACTGAAGCTAATGACCTCAGGAGAGAGATCTGTGTTTCGAGGAACATCCAGCAACTAATAAACCCACACATTTCCCAGAAGACCTCCCTAGGTAACTGGTTCCATTGTCATACTCCTCTAACAGTCAGGAAGTTTTTCCTTACGTCCAGCTGGAATCTGACTTCCTGTAACTTGAGCCCATTCTTCCATTATTTAGTGTAGATCTTGACAGAACCTTTGAACCAGCAAAAGGATAACAACATTTTTAAAACTTCATAGATGATTGATACTTCCACATAATGGAAGCAAATCTAGAAAAGGTGCTAGGAGCAGAATCTACACCTGGATGATGGCTCTTTATCTGGGTAGATAAATGCAAATACATTCCTATCCCATTTCCCATGCTCCACTTTTGAGACCTTGTAAGTTCTAGCTCGAATCAACTCTTGGAACATCTGCTACCTATTTATTCTCCAATTAATGAAGTGGTTTAACAAATCTAACAAGGTGAATAGTCTGGGGGCACCTGATGCTCAAGCTTTGTTGAAACTTAACAGGTGTGGACCTGATCAGTGTCTGGATGGAAAATCAGTGGAAGGCCCATATGAGCTGCTTGGAGCCATCTAAGGAAAGATGAGTACAGAAGTCAACAGCTGCTTAAGTTTAGAAACCTGAAGAATATGCTTGAGCTCTATACAAGTCAGATACAAAGGAGTTAAAATATTTGTCTGCATTCCTTTACTTGTGTTCTTAATGTGCCCCTGAATGGAATATGTGGAGGAAGGGGCTACCTTGCTAAACTGAGAGGAAAGGATGGAGCATAGGAAGTGATAAAGAAGGAACAAAGCTCAGTGGTATTTGCATGCAGAAGGTCCCAGGCTGAATTCTCAGCATCTCCAGGTAGGGCTGGAGAGATACTGCCATTGGCTGGTCAATTGGCTTAGTTTCAAAAGCCCTTTGGAAATTATCAGTCCAGATCTCTGGCATGAGCAATCTGCCCTCTCATTGCTGGATTGTAGCCTCCGACAGATTACCACTATGGAAATGCAGCCCTTGGCAGAAAAATTGTTTTCACCCCTGCAATAGACAATACTGAACTAGATGGACCAATGGTCTGACTCAGCATAATGCAGCATCCTATGTAGAGCACTCTTCTGGAGAAATGGGGAAACATGTATTCCTTGCTAAATGTGTGGCTGAAGTTTGAGCAGTGATGATTCAGTACAAAGGACTTCCGTCGGTCACCAATTTTTCTACCAATCCTAGTAGCTTTGCATTTTAACATCAGTGTGATGAGCAGACATCAGCAAGTGATGGTGCTTATCTTCATGCCACCAAAAGCTTCACCTGACCCATCAAGGCACAAGAGCAGGCCAGGCTATTCCTTTTCTGGTTACAGTCGGCAACTGTCACGGCCCATGGGACATGGTGGGATGCTCAAATGGCAGGTGATGTCTATGCCTATCTGCAGCCAGATCCTGCGCATGTTTACCTAGAAGTAAGTATCACCTTGTTCAATGTACATAGGGTGATTACTTCAGAACATAAGAAGAGCCCTGCTGGATCAGACCAAAGTTTCATCTAGCCCAGCATTCTGTTCACACAGTGGTCAACCAGGGTTACCTTAGTTTCCTGGGAAGGTTGTGAATAAAGGGATGCTCAATGTATTTTTTAATTACATTTTATTTCTCCCCTATATGCTAATTCTGTAGGTGTATGGATTTTCCTTATGGGAAGTATTCAACAATGGCCATCAGACTGGAAAAAATCAACTTATATCCCTATACCAAAAAAGGGAAACACTAAAGAATGTTCAAACTATCGGACAGTGGCACTTATTTCACATGCCAGCAAGGTAATGCTCAAGATCCTGCAAGGTAGACTCCAGCAATTCATGGAGTGAGAAGTGCCAGATGTACAAGCTGGGTTTAGAAAAGGCAGAGGAACTAGAGACCAAATTGCCAATATCTGCTGGATAATGGAGAAAGCCAGGGAGTTCCAGAAAAACATCTATTTATGTTTTATTGACTATTCTAAAACCTTTGACTGTGTGGATCATAACAAACTGTGGCAAGTTCTTGGTGGTATGGGGATACCAAGTCATCTTGTCTGCCTCCTGAGGAATCTGTATAACGAACAAGTAGCAACGGTAAGAACAGACCACGGAACAACAGACTGGTTTAAGACTGGGAAAGGAGTACGACAGGGTTGTATACTCTCACCTTACCTATTCAACTTGTATGCAGAACACATCATGCGACATGCTGGGCTTGACGAATCCAAGGCTGGAGTTAAAATCGCAGGAAGAAACATTAACAATCTCAGATATGCAGATGACACCACTTTGATGGCTGAAAGCGAGGAGGAGCTGAGGAGCCTTATGACAAAGGTGAAAGAAGAAAGTGCAAAAGCTGGGTTTCAGTTAAACCTCAAAAAAACCCCAAGATTATGGCAACCAGCTTGATTGATAACTGGCAAATAGAGGGAGAAAACGTGGAGGCAGTGACAGACTCTGTATTTCTGGGCGCAAAGATGACTGCAGACGCTGACTGCAGCCAGGAAATCAGAAGACGTTTACTTCTTGGGAGGAGAGCAATGACAAATCTTGATAAAATAGTTAAGAGCAGAGACACCACACTGACAACAAAGGTCCGCATAGTTATAGCAATGGTATTCCCCGTAGTAACCTATGGCTGCGAGAGCTGGACCATAAGGAAAGCTGAGCGAAGGAAGATAGATGCTTTTGAACTGTGGTGCTGGAGGAAAATTCTGAGAGTGCCTTGGACTGCAAGAAGATCAAACCAATCCATACTCCAGGAAATAAAGCCAGACTGCTCACTTGAGGGAATGGTATTAAAGGCAAAACTGAAGTACTTTGGCCACATAATGAGAAGACAGGATATCCTGGAGAAGAGGCTGATGCTAGGGAAAGTGGAAGGCAAAAGGAAGAGGGGCCGACCAAGGGCAAGATGGATGGATGATATTCTGGAGGTGACAGACTTGACCTTGGGGGAGCTAGGGGTGGCGACAGCCGACAGAAAGCTCTGGCGTGGGCTGGTCCATGAAGTCACGAAGAGTCAGAAGTGACTGAACAAATAAACAACAACAAATTTCCCAACTGCAGCCTGAAGTGAAAGAATCCAGGAACAGATCTACTACTTATCTGCTGTTGACATAAACTAGGCCTGAAAACATAGTGGGAATCTACACTGGTGTTATTCTGACATTTTGAATGGGTTACTGTGACGCACAGCGTCACGTGACCCTGGGTCTCCAACGTTGTAAATGAGTCGTACTTACAGGTTCTATTTCTTAGTTCCAGCGTGGCTACAGATTCATGTGCCTGGTTCTACCGGTAATTCTCCTCTCCCTTTCTCAGAGCTGCTGGGTTTGCTCCGCCCACTTCCTGTTCTCCTTCCTTTGCCCCGTTTGCTATCTTATCTGCTACAGCAGATAAATCACACCAGCGTTATACTGTGCAATCACTGACAATTGCATGCAAAGGACTCAGAAGTTTTCCACCTTAGTATCTGCTTTTATTGTGAAGTACTCCCTTGCATCCTGCCTTAAAATTTGAATCAAATTGGGTCATCGGTTGATTTTTTATGATTTTTTTAAACATTTTAAACATTTCCCCCTCTTTGCAAAGGAGCTGAGGAGCGCTCAAAGGATCAAAGCTGTAGCTCCATGCAGGAAAATTAACAAGGGTCTCTTGGTCCCAGTCCAAAACTCATGACCAGCGGGGCTTAAATGCGGCTGCTGCTAAAACTTTTCAATTTGGTCTCCTATCCAAACCCTGACCAGACCTAACCCTGCTTAGTTTCAGCAAAGGGGCTGGCTCCTATGCGTTCAGGCAATTCCCTTATGACTATTGCCCTGCACTGCTGGCTGGGAATGAGGCAGGAAGTGGGTGGAGCAAACACAGTAACTCTGCTATGCTCAGAGGGAGAACAACTAAAGGATTTAACGATGAGCCCTGCAGTAACGTTACAGCTAAACATAAGTAACGCTAGTGTGCCCTGTGATACAGAGAACTAATACAGAGAACCATGTTAGAAAGGGACACTAGCAACTTTATAAGACTAGTGTAGATCCGGCCATAGTATGAGGTGGTATGCTGTGATATGAACATTTTACCTGTTTTATTGATCTGGGCTGGTTCATTCACACATGAAAATCTCCACCCAATGCTGGAGCCATCAGTTTATTAATTTGTGAACCAACCCACAGCCATAGGGAAGTATTCCAGTGCACACAAGGTTTGTATTCTGAGATACCCATGTGTGCACAGTGGTTGGGATGTCATGAGCCTTCCTGGAACCTGTACACGTTTTACACATTTTAGCATGAAGCTCTTCCACAGAAATTAGGGTTGGGAAGAGTACGTTCTTTCTCAGTAGTTAAGGACTGCTGTAGTTGTGGCAATGTAGTGTTGCCTTTTTTTTGTAACCCTGACTTATAGTGGAAGTCATGATAAATAAATACAATGTCAAGTGTGACAAAATGTTGTAGTTTCATGTTGTTGGTTTGCAAATTGAATTTTTACATAAAATTTACACTAAATGGAACCTCATTATATAGTGACGAGGTCCGGTATGATCCAAATCATTAAAATCACTGTACTGCTTAATGATTCACTAAGTGGTACTGCAGTGCCATAAATTTAGCACAAGTTTCATGATTCAAAACACTAGGCTGAGACACCAGCAAATCGTATGTGGATCATTAAATTTACAATGAATGTCAGAGATGAAATAAGGGAGAAAAACACTTTGAAAGATCAGGATAATATGTGCTCTAAGGTGACATCCGTCAAGATAAATGATCTTACCCTACTTGCGCTTGTTATTCTTCATTTTATTTGGGTTTCCTTTTTTTAGTTTTGTTTTTGTTATTCTTCATTTTATAATTTCCAAGGGGGCTGGTTGCTTCTTCAGTATTCAAGTAGCTGTCACTCTCAGATGCTTTTGAGAGCAATTTGATTTGCATTAGGGTCATTTAGATATCTGTCAAGGGTGACCAAATAGTGGCTCATGGACCATGTGTAATCCCTTGGCAGTTTAAATGTGGCTACAGAACTAACAGATCATGTGGGAATTTGGAGATGAGAAAAGGGATTGGGATGCTGATCCATCCCATTTTGTTCTGTTAGAATGATCTTGCTGGATCAGATGACAGATTCATCTAATCCACCATTCTGTCTCCCCGGTGTTGTTAGAAGGACTGACAGGCAAGCTCTCCTCAGCTTAGTTTGAAATCAGTTCATTTTACTTGCAAGTCTTCTTAGGCCTTAGCTAGACCAGGCTGTATCACGGGGCGAACCCCAGGATCATCCCTGTGCATCTACATGACGCACAGGGGATCCCGGGATCAGGGAGGGATCATCCCTCCCTTGCCCCGGGATAGAGCCCTCCCCTTTGGGCCCACTTTTTCCACGGTCCTGGGCTGAGCTGGAGACCATGGAACATGTGGCCCTTTGCCATGGTTTGACCCGACTCCGCGTGAGCCTGGAGCTGCGCCCATCGGGGTTAGGGTGGGAGAGCAGGGAAAGTAGTTGATTTTTTTTAAAATCAAGTAGTTGGGTTTTTTTACGTGCGCTCCGTCCTCTTTAAAAAATAAAAAATGGGGGGGGCACGACACCTCTCTTCCTGAGGTCGTCACGCCTCAAGTGTAAATGGAGGAGGGATCTTGCGTTAATGACAACGCGAGATCTTCCTCCTCCATTGCGGACTATAAGGTAAGTCTAACTAAGGCCACAGTGTACATCCATCTGTTTTCTGAGAGTTGACTTGTAATGCTGATGTGTGCATGTTGATGGTACCATGTGCATGAGCGTTATTGTATTGCCCCTGGGAGCTGGAGTTTGTTTTCATGTGTCCTGAGCCTCTGCCCAATGAACCAGCCATGGTGATGTGATGCTTCAAGATTCAGCTGCCTATCTCCCAAACAAATACATCCATAAACAAGAGATGTCTTTACATTTGGATTGAGGACAACAACAAGCAGTCAAGATAACTGACTCTCGTAGAGAAGATATGCACTAGACCCAGGTGTTGTTGGGTTGCAACTGCCATGATGGCTGGCCATGATGGCTGTTGGGTGATGGGATCCAAAAACATCTGGAAAGCCACAGGTTTCCCACCCTTGAATTAGACAAAATACTGCTTGGTCATATTGTTTCACAATAAGAATTTCATTGAGAGTATGAAGTTAATGTTAATGGACTTCTTAGTATGTACCTACAAAGCTACTGGCTTTGGGGGCATACTCTGATGAATGCTCATGGTGCTGGCACAGGAATCTTATTTAACATTTCTGAGCCAGAAAATAACTTTGGAGAAAATTGTGCATCAATACATCTGAATGTTACAACCTGGGTAAATTTGAATCTTGAGTTTTGCCATCATCACTAATTAAAACTACTGTTATTTATATAAGGGCATCCGTGTAGATGACAAAATAACATAAGATAAACACAAGTCACTGCTCCATGGAGCTTATAATACACATTTCTATGAAGTTGTAGGATGGGCCAGAAGGATGACAAGAGAGGGAGGAGGACAGGGAAAGTTAATGGGATGAATTTAAGTAAAATATGACCACATACTGTCCTGGTGATGAGGTCAAAGTCAGGGGTAGAGAATAGTGGCCTTCCAGATGTTTCTGAACATCAACTATGATCTGCCCCAGCCAGAATGGCCAGTGGTTGGGCATGATGGGAATTCTAATCCATCAACACCAATAGCCAAAGGTACCCCACACCTGGTCTAAGACAGAGCTCAGTAGAAAATATATCCCCAGATGTTCCTAACCTCAACTCCCAGCTTTCCTGACCTTTGGCTATGCTAGCAGGGACTTCTGGGAGTTGAAGTCCAAAACATTTGGAGATCTACATTCTGCCTATCCCTGTTCTGAGACATTAAGACTGTAATCCATACTTGCATGTAGGAGTCTCATTGAACTTAATAGGGCTTACTTCTGAATAGGCATGCATAGGATTGTGTTGTAAGTCTGTCTTCCCAAAAAAGCTGGGTTGTGAGCTAAGGTTTGAAGGGAGACAGAGAGGTGATACTATATAGGTAGCCAATAAGAGATTTCTGTGTGCAGAGTTTTATTTCTTTTGAATGAAGGAGCATTCAGTAATGTGATTCGTGTATTCTGAAGTGGTCCATACAAGACACAGCTTTACCACTCAAATAAGAATTAGATTTAAGATACAGAACCAGGAGCATGGAAACCTACGTCTTCTTTCTTAAACTTGGCAGAGGGGCCAGACAGACACAACCTTAGTTTTGTTACTCACTCTTTCCCCAAAGATATTGCTGCTTCTAGGTTTTGTATGCTGAAAATCCATATCAAAACACAGATAGGTTTCCCATTTATAAAGTGGGTGTCAATCACCTTTTTAAAGTCTGCTTCCCATAACATGGGGGAGGGGTGGAAGAGGAAAGGGGGGGAGGAAATGGAAATGGAAATGAATGAATTTCCTTCCAACAATTTAAAGTGCAAAAATTGAACATGTAAATATTCTTCTCTCTCTCTCTCTCTCTCTCTCTCTCTCTCTCTCTCTCTCTCTGTGTGTGTGTGTGTGTGTGTGTGTGTGTGTGTGTGTGTGTGTGTGTGTATTTCAGTGGGATGGGACTGTGGGAAGGGACAGGGGAATAAATAATTCAAAGGCCTGGTGATCACACAAAAGATTCAGTTGACTTGACAGGTATGAATTTATCTCACTTGTGAATGAATAACCTTTGAGTCTCACTTGAGACCTAAATATTCCAAACACATTTCCTTAGGCTCACATCAAAAAGGGCTGTTCATTTCAACCAAACAGCCCTTTTTGGTTACCTGCAGTTTACTGCGGTAAATTTGAAAATTAACATAATAAAGGTTTGCTAAGGAGTTGCTGTCTTGTAAGAAAGAAGCAGAGTTAACCCTTGCTTTTGCCAACTAACAACCATTTTGAAGGAAATGTTATTAAAAGTTCCCCAATGTTATAGCTAGCTGATATGGCTCCTGCAGGATCTGTAGAGAATATGAAACACATACAAGACACTGATTGGTATAACCTGTTATTGAGTTGAGGTGGCACAACCCAAGGCTCTCATTCTGAGCACAAATTGTGATTCCGTAATGCATCTAATACTGAGAGCCCAAATATACAAGGGCTTCAGTTTCTCATGGGTGCCATTAGTACACTGAACATTGAATTTCCATTTTTGGCTTGTTTGGATTGTCAGAAGTTGACAGCTATGTAGCCATTGTCCTCAACTTGCATAGAAGTGAAAGGGGAACAACAACAAAAAGAACACATAAAACAGAAAGCATTCCCAAAACAATGCATAGAACTGCCCGTTGTATAGTTGTGGCTTATAAGATTTTTATTTATTTATTTATTTATTTATTTTTGTGCATATGGTAATTTCTACTCTGCCTTTTTATTGCGTATTTATTTCTCAGGGCTTCCAACGGTTAAACACTCAATATCCCAATAAAACAACACTTAACACAAAATACAATAGCAACAGGCACAGCATTGTTTTAAAACCATCAACTACTTGGAAAGGCAAAAAGCATGGAGTTAGGGAAGATTACCTGCAGCTAACGCCAACTACTGAGTTGGGCTAGGTCTGCATTACTGCTTTATAGTGGTACTGAAGTGCACTGATAACTGTTGGGGCACCGGACACATTCCATATACCATCTTCATAGTATTATTTCCTGCTTTTTATTCCACATTCATAATGATTTGACACAAGGTGTAGATCTGGCCTTTGCTAATCCCTGACAGGTATTTTATCTGGGGAGCTGCCTCACAGGAGGTGCAACCCAAAGGGATACAGCTCAAGAATTCTTGACATGAGGATCAAAGCTGGAGGAGCTGGGCAAATCATTTCTTAAACAGCTTATGATTGATCATCATGATGCTGTAGATATGTGAAACTGAAACCAAGGTCTATGTACTTTTGGTGTATGTTGCGTTCACTTTGCCCGGAACTACACATGACATTGCTGCAGCAACCCTCTGTTGAGTTCTTTCCCATAAAATGCACATCAGCTCCTGATGTGACATCATCACGTTACAAGTTTCCCATGCTGCCACATTGTCTGTCATGGTGGGGGCATGAAAACTTTCAAAATAATCTGTCGCCGGATGAACTGTTTTATACATTATGCAGAAGAAATTTTGGCAACATGCCCCATGGCATTCTGTTCTGAGCATATGGCTGGAGCAAGGTAGACAGGGTGCCTAGAGCCTATGTTGTTCCAGCAGTGGATAGCCTGGAACTGAAGCCTACGCTTCAGACAATGCTGCAACAGATAATCCAGGCCATCAGGCTTCCTACTCCTGAGAAACCCTCTTATTCTTGAGAAGTCCAGGTTTTTTGGGCCCTCAAGCATGCACTTTGCTGGTGGGAGGCCACCTGCACCTTTTGGTGCCAATGCTTTCTAGAGTGGGATCCTCCTCTTACGCTAGGGGTGAAGTAAGGTAATGAGGTGTCCCATCCATGAGTGCCTCAAGGACCCCCTGTTGCTGAAGGTCCTGATGCAATAGGGATAACTATAGGAATGCTGGTGTTGAGGGGGTCTCAAGGGGTCTTCAAGCTGGGAATCCTCATCAGTAAAGGCAACTTCCTGGCCTGGACCAGGCATGACACATTCAAAATGTGTAGTTCTGTTTTTTGTGAAGGTAACAAATAAACCTGAACTGAACACAAATGTCTTTATCAATACAACTAAATGTTATGGATTCTACATTCCAAGGCCTATTTTTATTTCTTATCTAAAGTTTTTTTTAAAAATCTATCTCTCTGGGTTTTATCAAGTATTACTATAATGGCCATCTGATTGTATTTGGTAAGATACTGGAAAATTCATTCCCACAAAGACGTAGCCATTTCTACATCTAGAATATTCTGAAACAAGGCCCGTGTTCCTGTCATGGCCAATTAGGTCAACATGGTGAAACAGAGGCTCATGGGATGGTGAAACATAAAAGGGTACATTATTAACTGATGTCTTTTTCATTTCATTTTTCTTCAGTGACATTTAACAAATTCATGGTAAATGCTGGGACACACACAGAGATACAAATACAGACACACAAATGCTTTGTTAGATTATTATTTTTTTAAGAGAGAGAGAGAGAGAGAGAAGCTGCATAGATGGTATACAAGGTAATAACCGTAACCATGCGATATGTTTCCAGTGAGATGTTGGAGGTACGGTTTTCTCTCACAAGGATGTTCCCTAGCTTGCTCACTCACTCCTCATAAAGTCACATGATTAATTCAGTTTTGTGTATACAGATTTTTACATCATTAGCACAGCAAAATTAAAAGTTGTCTGAGTTGGGTCCCAGGAGACTTTTTAGAATGTCAGTCCTGTAAAACCATACACTTGTTTAAAAGTTCTCCTGAGGTAGCACTTTACTAGTTTTGCTATTTCAGTCTTCTGCATGAAGACAGATCTTTCTGTTATTTGTTTAACAACCCACAGGGTACTTTATCTCTCTCAATATAAAACCCCATTGCCAACATTCAACATGTATGTCACATGTTTAATGTGATCAAGAAAAAGGATCCAGGGCAAGCTCTGCAGATATGGGGTGGCCTGTTTCTCAAGAGAGCCAGTGTGGTGCAGTAATTACAGTACTGGACTTGTACTTGGGAGACCCGGGTTCTAGTCCCCCTCGGCCCAGTCACTGACTCCCAGACTAACCTACCTCACAGGGTTGTTGTAAAGATAGAATGGAGAGAAGGAGGATCATGTAAGTCATCTTGGATTCCTTGCAAGAGGGGAAAAAGGTGGGATAAAAAGGATGATGATGATGATGATGATGATTAATTGCAGCCTACTGACTTCTAAGGATTGTAAAGAAAAAGCAGAAGCAATCTGGAATTTAGTTCAGAAGGGGCAAAGCCTCTTTCTCAGTTCAGATTTTAAGACCGCCAGGGGACAATTCAGCCTGCAGAGCCCAAACACAATTCCCTAAATCAGTAGTTCCCTTTCCATTACAATTAGTGGGCCAGATCTACACCAAGAGGATACAACACTTTGAAAAATGTTTTGAAAACTGTATCTGGAGTGTGTCCTGGACCCCAACAGTTGTCACTACTGTTATAATCCATTTTAAAGCAGTAGTGTAGATCCTGCCTAGGTGTAAAAAAAAATGCATGAAAAAGAGTAACTGGTTTGTTTTTTTATGAGCCCTTTCACACACACACACATACAGACACACGTTTCCATAGATATCAGTGGAAGTTTCCCCCCCCCCAAGTTTAATTAGCATGTGGGGGAGGGGTTCTTGCAATATGTGAGTAGAGTCGTTTTTCCCTAACTATGACCTCCCCTCAGAATTGCCCCTTGTATGTCAATTAAGTAGAGGGGGGAGGAGGAAACTCTTCCATTGGCACCAATGAATATTCAGGGCTCTGGGTAAAAGATCCAGAGCCCTGGTTCTTCCTGCTCCGCATTTTGGATAAGTGGGTTGTTGTTGTTTTTCCCATCTAGCTGGGGCTCTGCGGAGCTGGAGGGAAGTAGGCTCAAATATGATGAGCCTTTAGCTGCAGGGAGATCATAGAACACAGATTGGGAAGCTGTGGCCCTCCAGATGTTCTTGGGCTACAACTCCCAACATCCCTGACTAGTTGCTAGGCTGGTTGGTCACCCTAGATGGTGGCCTGCTGCAAAGCAAAGTGCTGCTGCCCTCCAGCGCCATCTTTGAGTTCAAAAAAGTGGTTTTGTGTTTTGGAGCTCAGGCCCATCTCTGCTGTATACTTAAGTTAAGTTGGGCAAGTTTCTTTTCTTTTGGCTACCATAAGCCTTCTGCGAAATGAGAGTTCGGTGACCAGTCATGGCCACCATGGCCACCATTTTATGTGGGATCCCCCCCCCAACAGCCATTTTGTGAGAACACCCACTACCCTCTCTCAAAATTCCAAATATGCCCAGATGATCCAAAACAGTTTGCCAGCCCTGCCTTCAGGGTTCCATTGGAATTGCTTTATTTATTTCATTTATAACTTGTTTTTCCTTCAAGGAGCTCATGTTGGCTGCTATGGGGCAGTATCCAAGTGGGTTATTGCACAAGCAGGGGCACCGTCGATTCTGTTCCCCAAGCGGCACCCACTACTCGTGCAATAGGAATTTAGTGCTTCTTCTAGGAAATGGAAACGAGCAGAAATGATGCTCACTTCTGGAATGGGGCAGGTTGGCAGAACTCTGCCAATGTGTGGTAATCCAGAAATTAGTGTTTCCACTCATTTTGGAACTTCCTAAAGGAAGTGCTAAATCCCTGTTGCACAACTGGTGGCTGCCACTTGTGGAAGAGGATTAGTGGTAGGCCCCACTTGAGGAACAGGTTACCCAGATAATGCCCAATGTTTTTTCGCACCTCTCTGTTTTATTCCCACAACACTGTGAAGTTAAGCCAAGAGATGGTGTCTGACCTAGGGTCACCCAGGGAATCTTATAGCTGAGCGGGAATTTGAATCCAGTCCCAGATCTTCCCAGTCCTAGTTCATACATTCTGACCATTATGCAACACTGGTTCTCTACCATTTATATAAAGTAGCATATACAAGCAATAAAAAAATGAGCAATCAAGAAATTGAATATGCCCCTGTTCACTTAAAACTTAGAAGTGTTAATATCTTGAGTCTCAAGAAGATAAATAAATGTTCCCTCACTGACACTTCCTTTTCACATTTTCTGGATTATACAATAAGAGCTTATGGGGTTTTTTTTTGAGGGGGGGAGGTTGTTTCTTTTTTCTTTACCTGTTAAAAATACAAGATTTCAAAACCATTAAAAACAAGTGGCAAATTTCAAAATTCTTGATCAGGTGCATGATCCTGTCTGATATCGGAAATTTGAAATCCATTCCAAAGCTTGAAACATTATTGCAGATGGAACTGAGAAAGTTACATCCGACTTGATTTTCCTGGTGGTTTTATCCCCCCCCCCTTCACCACTTTCACAATACAGCCGATTGATCCATGTCATAAAGCATGTACTGTGTATTCTCCTTGGGGATTCCACGTGGCATTTTCAGAGAGGCAATAACATCTAGCAATAACATCTAGCAAAGTCTGTCTAAGCAGCATATATTTCATTGACCTGCAGACATTGCAAACCTAAATATCCCCTCTCCCCTAGCTCTGAAACATGAATATTACAAGAGGACTAAATGGTGGCACATGTACCTCCTAGCTTTGGACATGATTCTGAACAGACCTAATGCCACAGACAGTATCTGATGTTTTCTCAGATATTCTTTGAGTGAGAATGATGTGGTGAAGTTCTACTTTTTTTTTTGCTATATAGAGATTGTTGCATTTATTACAATTGACATCCAGTTGGATTCAGGATCTGCCTTCTGTGCTATGCTCACAGAAGGTGCCTCTGCCTGATTTTTAAAGATCCCTCCACATACCACAGTTCACCCCATTCAGCAGGGTCCCCCAACCCTCTATGTAGGATTTTCAGGGGGCTGGAGGGGCTGATATCAGGGGGAGAGAGCACTTGCACACCTACCTAAACCTGGATCCAACCCATCATTTATGGATCCTTGCATGCCCCCTAGCAGCTCACATAGAACATAATAAAATGGAACATCAACAAAAATGCAATTAAGGGAGCAATCTTATGAGCCCTGGTGGAGTCTGGGAGGCCACAGGCTAGTTCAGATTCCTGGATCCGAGGTTGGAGTCAGTGCTCTGACCTCAGAGCCAGAGTGCTGTGCTCCTCTTCTAGCCTGTGTGGAGAGGACTGCACCAGCTGTGCACTAATTCTAAATCTTAGTCTATAATGATATGGTTATAGAACATCTACAGTAAAACATCCTAAGTAGGAGCTCAATACCCAATGAAAGTAAAAATGCAAGTTATGTAAAATATAAAAGCAGCGCGTGTGAATGTATGCCATTTTGTCTGTATGTGCGTATTAATCAGGAAAAAATATATAGGCAAATGTACTTGGCTAGAATTTAAAGATCTTCAACATAGGAAATAAACTGAAACCATGGTGTCATCATATTTTTCTTATAATTAGGGTTCTTTGCTCACTGCATTTACTGTGTAAGTTTATAAATACTCACAGTCTCCCAAATTTTATCCACCCCTTGGTCTTTAGTTGGTTGCTGTGAAGACTTCCAGTTTCATATTATACACAACTTTGCAGCTGTATACAATTGCTTAAGAAAGCTTATGTTTCCACACATTAAAAAAAAAAACTTAGGAAGAAGTGCTTGAAAGAGAACCGGGATGATTATTAGCTCCATCACACCTAGAAAAAAAATGCTAGCTACCGTCGCTTCTCCATCGTTGATCAGTTACTTCCTGTTTGACAACAGGAAGTAAACAAGGAGCACGAGGCCTATTCAGTCCGGCGTTGTAATCACGCTGCTTCTCCCACACACAGCAGGAGAGAGCAGCAACCAGACTTTTTCTGGTTTTTCTTGTGGTGCAAGGAAGGCCAGAAGGGGTGGAAGGTATGTGAGAGGCAGGACGACGTCATGTGAGGGACTTCGTAGAAATCCGTGAGTGTCCAGAAACGAGAGTGCAATAAAACGCTCGTTGAATGGAGCTCACAGTTGGCAGATGATTCTGCCATTCTGCAACCAATGAGGTCCTGAGTCTTTAGAATAAATTAATGTTGTAAAGTCAAGTTTTAAAAATAAAAGCTAATATTAATGAGTCATGTTTGAATTGTTAATTGAGTATGTATTAGTTCAGTGGAAACACTTGATGTAACGAACCACTTGATGTAACACTTGATCTAAATTCTCATGCTTCAGAGAAGCTGAGCGTCAGAGGTAGATTATAACCCTCCTCCCCATCAGTGGGTTTTTTTTTTGGGGGGGGGTTGCCAATGAATGCCTATGGAATGAACATGTATTCTTTTATATTGCTTGCATTCCCAGTTGGTTGTGTTTATTTGATTTGCATCCTACTTTCTGATTTGAAAACCCAAAGTGGCTCATGACATTCCTAAAATACAATCTTGCCATTGAAAACCTTGTAATATAATAATTAAAACTGGTGAAAATTGACATGAATACCATTCAGTTTCTGGCATGAAATGGTGGGGCATCTCAGGAAACAGATGCTCCATGCATCCTTGCTGCTACCATTGCTACCATCCCTTCTTCTGCCCAGGATTTGTGGGCCTTGGCATGCTTATAGATAGTGAGCTCCTAGCACTACCCATCAGGAGCATTGTACAGCAATTCTAATCTTTTTTTCCTTAACGGATTTTCTGTAGTAGGGAAAAAGACGGAAGAAGCAGTGATGAGCATGGGAAGGTTACACATGGATGACTCAACATCTGAATGCGCACACATCCCTAAGGTTCTGTGAAAGAGGTAGGGCAATGGCATTATAAAAGCTTCAAGCTGGATCCAGATTTATTTGTCATACTTAGAGTAGACACCTTGACATTAATGCATTTAAACTCATAAACCATCAGCTGAAGCCAAAACAAGGGCACAGCAAAAGGAGCTACATCCCAGAATGGTTCCCAGAAGGGTGACTCTTTACAAACTTACAGTTGGGAGCTAAATCCCAGGGCAGGGGAAAACTTGCAGCAGAATCCAGCAGAAACTTTCTGCTTTGATCTAATAGAGATTTCTGAGTGGTTGTATAGAGGTCTCAACTACATGCAGTAAAACTGGACATAAGCAAAATAATCCCCTGGGGATGAATACCACTTACGTGGGTACTTAACTTTCATGTGTGCTAAAAGACCTCTTTTTACCTTCGTCACTGGGGCTCCTCGCGCTCTGTGAAGAGATGGGGACAGGTGCTCAGTCATATGTAGAGCAGACTCACTTTCTTGGTGTGTAACTGTGATAAATAATTCATTCATTAAGAGAAGACCCATTAAAATCAATGACATTTACCTTACTAACTTCCAGAGGAATCTTATGGTCCTTGGGAGAGCTTCACAGAGACCATAGGACACTCTTACAACCTTATGGGGGAGACTCTGGATGCCCCCTGTCTCCTCTCAGCCACCACAGAAGGAAATATACAAGCTGATTCCTGAGGTCAGAAAAACTACTTTGGGGAAGTGATAAAGGGGCATTCAGGTGGGCAAGAAGGGGTAGGGAGGAGAGACTGGGATTGTGACCTCTTTAGACACTCCAAAGCCCATCTAGAGGAAAGAACAATAACAAGAAAGACAGAGAGGTGAAAACCACCTCCTTTGCTCCTGCTCTGCTGGGCACCTGAATATTCTATCATATTCAGATGATAGAATTGTGCTCTTAAGTACCATTGCTTCAATGGATCTAATCTAAGTATATTTGAATCTCTGGATTGAAGCCAAGGAATAGAACCATCTTGTAAAAGGTATCTTTTATAAATGCAGACAATTATTTATTTATTATTTTTATTTCCAATATTTGTATTTTCAAAGCAGTGAACAGCAGAATAAAAACACCATGTTAAAATAATGAATATTTTAAAAAGAAACAGAGGTCTGATAAAACCGAGTTTTGATAAAATGTGACTGGCCACTCCAGGAAAACTTCCTGAAATAACAATGTTTTCAGGAGGCTCTGGAAGCAGCACAATGTTGCCACCTGCATGACCTCCAAAGGCAGGGAATTCCATAGGAAGGGGGCCACCACGCTGAAGGCTCTTCTGGTGGACTCTAGTCAGGTCATAGGTCCATGTAGAACCACCAGAAGCATGTCCTCTGATGACTTCGGCGACCAGTCAGGTTGGTAAGGAAGAAGGTGCTCTCTCAGGTATTCTGGTCCCAAGTTGTTTCGTTGTTTGTACATGTGACACCACCACCTCACACACAAGGCTTTGATACGCACACCTCCTTCAGGCTAAGCACCACCACTTAAATACCTGAGGAAGGGGTAAAAAGAAAAGTATAACCTTTTCCTTACAGCAGAGGGGAAAGGTAAGGAGATTTTGGAAAAGTCTTTTCTGTGAATATAGCAGGCTGACGGTTTATTGTGAAGTGTTTATTTATGAACCAACAGAGCAGGAGACACAGCCAAACTGACACGTGGTTTTATGGTAGCTAAATAAAGAAAATGTTTATTGTTGTTTACAGTTCTTAGTTCCTTCAAATCCTATTCCAATCCTGTCTATTCTTAAGAATACTGGTAGTAATAAATCTAATAATAACAATCCTTAGTCCCTATGATCTTATTTTCACCCACTCCTGACAAGAAATCACACAACTAAACACATCTACCCTCCAAACACAATCACCAACCGAACAACCAGAACCATTCAGCTCCCTCACATAGATACACTTCCCCCCTTTCCACAGCATCACCAGCCACACCCACTCAGTCCAACGTTCCATACTCTCTAGACATACTTATCCAGACATACCTCAGGGAATAGAAATGTGGGTACCACCACAGTACACTAGTAATAAAACTTTCAAATTATGTCCTAAATCTAGTGAAGTTGTTTGCTCCTGGATACCATGCCAGCTCTAATAGATGCAAATCTTTTTGTTGAAGTTCAGTCTAAAAATGCTGAATTTGTACTCTGTACAGCACCATGTACATTAATGGTGCTATATAAATAAATAAATAAATAAATAAATAATAATAATAACAACAACAACAACAAATTACCCACTTTCAATATTGCGTTCCTTCTTCTGCATGCCAAATAAAAAATGCTGGGTAAAATGTCACCTCTTAGTGGCTCCAAAATCCTCTTTACATTTTTGAAACTCATACAGTTTGTGTTTCTAACTATAGGTTTTTCTTACTTATGCTTTTGTTTGGCCATCAAAATGTTATATTGCTCATGTGCACACTGTAATTGTAGCATATACATACATTTAAAGAGCAAACTACTAAGTAAGTACAACATAATGAAGCAATACGCTGTGATAGACAGTGCATTTCTGAGGAATTTGTTTCCTGTCTTGGATGCCTTGAAAAGTACAAGGCTAAAGGTTGTGCAACTTCCACCATCTTCTGAGAAGCAGGACATATTCTCTAGGTATGCACTGCTTGTCATGCTTTATTGCTTATTACGAGATGCAAATTAGGTACCTAAAAATGGGGAGGGGATCAGTACGGTGTGTTTATGGAAAATTACTTATAGAAGGATGACATCCCTGACAGTTCTAGATGTGTCTAGAGAGTCCTAAACTCACTACTGAATTATCTTGGGAGCAATGCAACTTTTCCGCAAATGTAAGATCCATGTTTTGTTTTTCTGTCTTTTAACCAATACCACTGCCCCCAGTTCTGTCCACAGAACCATATATGTATCCTTGATCCAAGCTATACCCATCAGGCTACTGCCAAGTAGGTGTGGTTATTGAGAAATAATCATACCCCCTGGAGACTCAGAGGCATTTGGCTGCCTGCACATCTTGTAACACCCCAAGGTCATTATCTCATGATAATCACATCTGATAGAGTTGCCTTATTGCTAAAGTGCAACACTAAATTTTAATTATACTGAAACAGAGCTCTTCTGGCAGTTTATGCAACATCTTGTGTGCTCAAAGCCAGATGGAAATAATGCATGGTGCGTTTTTTCCTTGATAGCATTTCAATGGTCTTTGGTGGCCTTTTGTTAGAGTGCAGAAAATAACATCGGGGTTTGGAGTAATTTCAATTTTTCTGCATGTAACTAGGCCACATGGTCCCAAACACACCCCTTCCTATTCCATTGCACACTGAATGTGTGAACAGTCTACATGGAGGTAGAGATCCAATTTGCAGGATTCTTCCCACATACCCTCCACACCAACCTTCCTCAACCTGGTGCTCTCCAGATCTTTTAGTCTACAATTCCCATCATTTACTAGGCAGGGAATCAATTCCCACCACAGAGTAGCATGGGCCTGCTCATCCTATTTGCCACATAGATGGTCCATGTGATTTATGGGAGTTTTCCACCATTGTCAGGTGGAGCCTTCCTCAACCTGCACCTCTCACATCCCCAAGTGGTTTAATTTGTTTTTAACTGTGCATATTTATTGTTTTATACTGTATGCTTTTATCTGTACGCCGCCCTGAGATCTTAATGATATAGGGTGGGATACAAATGTTTTAAATAAATAATAAATAAATAAAACCAGTATGGCTAATGGTTAGGGATGATGGGAGATGTCGGCTAAAACATTTTGAGAGAACCAGAAGCCTACTGAATATTCTGTCTTCATCTTGCACTTGAGTACTGGACTCTGGAAGAAAAGAACAAGATATAGCCATTGCTGTCATGTCCTGTTACTGGACTTCCAGAGGGATCTAGATGATGGCTGCTGTTGGAAACAGGATATTAGACTACAAGGGCCTTGATCTGATCCAGCAATCCATTTTTTTAAATAGTAGTTCAATAACATTTAGGTTTACTGGGGGTTTGCTATAATTTAGAAACAATTGATGCACAAAACACTGGATCAAAGCAATCTGCTTCTTTCTAACTATTGTTTTATGCTAAGCCATATATGTTTTAATTGTACATGCACAACAGGATCGAACAGGAACTCCAATCTGAGGCTCAGTTACTTGCAAGTCCTTCCCACTGACATTTATTTCCAAATAAGGGTGTTATAACAACTCATAATGAGTTAGAGCAATCATTTATCTCGGCTAATACAAGGTTGTATCCGATGTAATGCTAAGAAAACAATACAAGAGGCATTGTTGTTCTGCTGGTGACTGGACAAGAGTTAGCTGAATACCTAGTACAAGAAACCACCTGGTAGTAATGTGTTGTGGAAATGCATGTGCAATGGCTGGTGCTATGGCTTATGCAAGTGGTTGTGCAAGTAGTATCAAAGAATTGGATCTGCCACTTGTGCAAGGAAGAAAACAGGGCTTCCATGAGTGGTAGAAGCTTTGGAATGAGACTATTGGAAACAATGCACCGTAGACACATAGACAGAAGTCTTTCTCAGACTTGCTACCTGAAATCCTTCATCAGGAGATACCACTGACCAAAAAACATTGGCACTACTGTTTTAAAGTGGTATTGAAGTACAATGATAACTGTTGGGGCACAATCCACATTCCATTTCCTGCTTTCATTTCCAACTTTTTATTCCACGTTCCTAATGATTTGACACAAGGTGTAGATCCAGCCTTTGAAATCCAGTGCGCAGTTCCCAATCCATAATGTTATGTGTTGTGTATGTTCCATGTCAAACCTCTAGAGGGGGCTTCTGCTGTCTCTATGGCCTTAGCTAGACCTACCTGGTCTAGCGGGATGGAGGGGTGAAGATCTTGCAATATTTTTATCATGAGATCTCCCCCTCTGTTCACACACAGCACACGATGACCTCAGAGGGAGAGGTGTCGCAAGCGCCATTTTGGTTTTTTTCTTAAAGGAGAAGATGCACACGAATGCTCATGCACAAAAGGTAAGTTTTTTTTTTTTAAAAAAAATCCCCGTTTACCCCACCCCACCCCAATGGGTGCAGTGCTCCTGAAGAGCTCTGTGCCCTGTGCACAGGTCCCAGCTCTTGGCGAGGAACCAGGACAAACTGTGACACCCAGCCACACATTCCGTGGTCTCGGGCTCAGCCACGGAAAAAACATGGCTCAAAGGGTAGGGCAAGATCCTGGGGCAAGGGAAGGATGATCCCTCCCTGATCCCAGGATCCCCTGCGTGTCATATGAATGCACAGGGATGATCCTGAGGATCGCCCTGGGATTTCACCCAATCTAGCTAAGGCCTATGTCTAGCAGTGGAGAACAAAGCAAGCAAGCAAACAAACAATGCTTAATGTAACTAAATCCTCCCCACTACTCTCAGCATCTGTTTCTATGACATGTACTTTACAGTGCCCTTCCAGCCTTTTCTTTTTATCACTTTTAATTCAATTCTGTGTGGCAGAACTACAAACTATTTTTTATGTATGCACCCTTTCTTCACATTGGCAGCAAGTCATATTTTGGAGTTGTCAGTCCATTGTCTTATGTCCCACCTTGCCCACTAACTACATTTTCCTTTTGACTCTGTTTTGGTTTTCATTCCTGCCCATAGCTTAAAATAGGGATGTTGAAGAAATCTGCAATGGACTCAAATGAGTTTGGATCTTTATGAGTCAGACCTGCAGATTCCACAGCAGATGAGCTTTCCCCCACAGTCAGGTGGATTCTGTAGACTTGTGGACCACTTTTCTAACTTCTGGAATTTTGCGCAAATTTAGTAATAATGCAATTTTTTAAAAATGCAACATTTAAAAAAAAAACTGGCTGAAAATACACATTTCCCCCATAGGCTAAACCATAAAAATGTGCATTTTGGGTGGATTTTCACATTTTTGTGGGATTTGCGCATTTTCACAAGTGCAAATTTATGCAAGTGCAAATTTGCACAAATTTGGGGGGAATCCAATTCCATCAATGAGCGGAAAACAGAATGAAAAGTGCCTGACAATCCACGAAACTCAGACAGAACGGATCTTACACAATCTATACATCCCTAACTTAAAATTCCTGTGATTCAGAAGCGGGAGCTTCCTTGGAACTAACTGTTTTTAAGTTCTTCTTAAAAGTTAGAGCTAATGATGTCAGGAAACATTTTGGTACAGTGTCATCTCTGAGACCACAAACCAGTTGGTCCCTCCAAACCTGCCGTCTTCCGCCAGCTTTTGGAGTGCAGCTTCATAAGTCTAAACTGTTTGCCCTTCTTGCCGGCTATTCACGCTTGTGAAATGAGCACGAGGCCCATTGAGTCCACTGTTCTAATGGCGCTGCTTCTCCTGCACACAGCAAAAAAACATCGGACTTAATGTGGGTTTTTTTTGTCATGCAAAGAAGGCCAGAAGGGGTGGAAGGCGCACGAGAGGCAGACGATGTCGTGTGAGGAACCTGAGCAAACTCCGTGAATGCCCAATAAAGAGCACACAATAAAACGCTCATAGGATGGAGTTTCACAGCACATCACCCATTTTTACACCAGGTGTGCCTCCCATAGAAGTAAACTGTGTGCGTCTCTCCTCCCCAGTTCCTGTAAGTACTCCTGTTGTTAATAATGGTTGATTTACTGTTATACGAAACAGAAGGGAGATGGATTGAAGGAAAGAAGGGAGGAATATGGTTCTTCCTACCCACAGGTGTAACAATAGCCATAGGGAAATGGTTTCACCCTTTATATATTTATTTTAGTATGATATCACTGTGTAGTTGTTCCCTATTTTTAAAAAAGTTAAATAATTGGTGGATAGCTGGAAATAAAGGTGTTCACTCTTTAATAAAGCGACTGTATATAGCAAATTTCACCCCAACTGCAGCATCTTATCTTGTTCTGCTCTCATGCATAGGTCACATTATGCATCACTTTCTGCCAGATTGACAAGAACTAATGTGAATACTTAAATATTTTAAAGGCAGCACGTTTCAGAATGATAAAAGACTCACCTGATCTTCCTTTCTTGTTGAATTAGTGGTTAAGGATAAAGCAATGTAATACTAGTATTATTTCCACCCACCCACCCAACAAAATAGTGATGTCCCTTTGAGAGGAATTCCTAAATATATAAGGCAAGCCAATGGTGCTTTTCAGCCACAGTGCTTTTTTATTTTTATTATTTTTGATTCTGCCATAAAATCTATCTTTCATAAAGAAACCCACTTACATGTCTTATTTCAGTGAAGGTTATTTGTAGACTGAAGGTCTTTTCTTGTCAAGATATGATGAATACCATGTGTGAAGACAGAGGAGCATCAGGACCTGTATTAGCCGGAAAACCCACTGATCTGTGAATAACCTAAAAAAGAAAACCTGAAGATTAGCAACGTCGCTTTTAAGAATGATCCATCAAATTCAACAAGCAGATTCACAGAGATGAATCATCTAGTTCCTTTCATTCCGACAATACAGTAAAGGTTATTTTCCTTCTTTACAAGCACAAGTTCAGAAATCATGGAATTAAGGAAGATGTGTATACATGTTTCATAGGTGTTAAGTCAATGATTCCATTTATTTTTCTTTCAATCGTGTGTGTGTCTCTGTGTGTGTGTGTGTGTGTGTTAAATACACCATTGAAATTAGGCTTGGTTAAGTCCATTGACATACTCCTAGCCACATGTTGCCTTGGGAGAGGGTTGCTATAGCACAAAGTTGTAACGACCCTGTCATTTATCAATAGAAGAACTTCACATTACTTCTCCACTTGGGGGCGCATTTATAATGGTGAGTAACAAGAGGAGGAGTACAGCAATTTGTCTCATTTCCCTGCCAAGATTTATCATTTCAACTATCAACAAGAGATTGGCCTCAGGTACTAGTGTGAAACACCTGATTGTTCAGACAACGCGCATGCCATGCCAGCACAGAGACCCAGAAAGGTAGTTGCATGGAGCAGTTCTCTGGATGTTGAGTTTTCTTTGAGTTTAGAATAAAAGATGAGCATGGGTTTAAAAAACCCTCAACCTTGTGTTTAGTAGAACCATCAGACACATTGCCGGGATCTTAGTAACAACTTCCAAATACATTATCCTGGTGTTATATTATTTATTTTATTTTATTTGTGACACTTGTATACAGCTGAATATAATACAATCCCTCAGCAGATCACACTAAATGTTTAAATACATTTAAATACAATAGTAACATTAAAACTGCAACTTTAAAAACCACTTCCAAGTATAGTTAAAAAAACAAAAACAAAAAATTCAAGGAGCAGTAAAAAGGAGTATCATGATTTATTTCCTTAGAACCCATGGAAAACCTGGGCTGTAAGTAATGAATCATTCACTTATTTAATTCATTTCTTAGCCTCCTTTCAAGACCATAGCTGTCAGCATAAAAACAATACAACAAACAAACCAGTAAAACCATGTTAAATATAAACTGTTTTAAATTTTAGAAGGACCATTTTCAATAAAATGCAGGGTTAAAATTCCTGTCAGCAGAGAATACTATAAAAGCATTGTGTTGAAGGGTGAACAAATGTGTTTTAAAACCCTCTTAAAAGCATCCACAGACAGGGCCAGCAGCCTTATATATTTCTCAGGAGGGAATTCAATAAGGTAGGAGCCACCACTGAGAAGGCCTTATCTCTAATGCCCACCAACCTTATTGGTCATGATGGCAGGCCAATGAGCAGAGCCTCTGAAGATGAACTTTTAAAACAAATACAGCAGGTAACTGATGTCATTGTTCTAATAACATGGCTAACTTGCATTATATCATTGTCATTGTCATCATCATCACGTAGACACTCCAGGGGAAGTGTTACCTGGGTCTGGAAAAGAAAGCACTGGAGACTCATGACATTTCATAATATCTGCCTTATTTGCACACCTACAAGTAGATCATAAGTGAAGGCAAGCAACATGTGCACCAGCAAGCAGATCCACTAGCTTACATTAGATCTCCAGAAAGATGGACTTCTCTGTACCCCCTGGTGCTTTTAGCCTTCAGCTAACTCTCTCTCTCCTTCTGGGGATCATACAACACATTCCATTAGACATATAGTAAGCAGTTATCTTTTGATTTGACTGAAAAGTAAGCACAGGTGCCCAATCTGAATTAGGAGGAGGAGGAGGAGGGGTTTTAACTTTCCCTCTTGAACGCTCCCACAACTCCAATGCCACCATGTGACAGTGTTAGCAAAATAAAAGAAGAAGCCCCCATTGGCACCAATCATCCCCATGCTTACATTTGAGTGAAATAAAATCCAAAAGAAAGCTGCAAGGTATGTATTTGATAGGGAAAGGAGGACAGAGCTCCTTTATCTTTAACAGTTGTATTGAAAAGAGAATTTCAGCAGGTGCCATTTGTATATATGGAGAACCTGGTGGAATGTCCTCTTCATCACCACAGTTAAAGCAGCAGGCGCCTTGCCCTCTCTCAAATCTGGTCACTCTAGTATAGCTCCTGCAGCTTTAAAGCAGCTTCCTCCTGCTTTTCATATGGTCACCCTATATTTGACCTAATGTGCTGTTGACCCTGAGGGCTCATCTACACTTGCATCTCTTTGGGGAGTGGAGAGGGACAATCACAGAGTTTTCCACTTCCGGGATCATCCCTCAGGGGCCACACGAGTCATCCCAGCGAGTCATCCCAGAAGTAAAGAGACACATTCTGGGGTGCCATTTTTTTTAAAAAAAGAGGAGGCATTTGCGCATCGGCATGATCCAACATCAAGGTGAGATTTTTTAAAAAAAACACGCGACAAACATGGCACTGGAAGACGCCAAGCCAAAGGTAGCGAAAATGCTCTCCTCCTCAGCCTCAATGCCCACGGACTCCTCCCACACAGCTCTGTGCCCATTTCCTAAGCCCTGCTACTCATGGGGAAGAGGGAGTACCCTGAAAGGGAGAGCCACACTGCCCGCAGAGCACGGGATGCTCCTGAGACAGTGGGGGGAAATGTGGGGAAAGCAGTCCCAGGCCATTTCTACACCAGCCTGAAAATCCGGGCTGGTCACGGTCGAGTCCCTGTGCGTCCAAATGATACACAGGGACTCCCAGGAGCAAGGGGGGATGAGCACGGGTTTTCCCAGGGATAAATAATCCCTGGGGAAACCCGATTCTTCTCACGGTCTCGGGACCATGCACATCTAGGCAAAGGTGAGGATCTCATGAGCACAATATCATGTGATCCTCCCCCCTCCCTCCCTCTACACCCATATGGTGTAGAAAGGGCCCCAGCTGTCCTGAGATCTCATCCCCGTTTCACCCTGGGATCAGCTGTGCATCATTTGGATGTGGAGGGATGACTTCGAGACCACCCTGGGATAAATGGAAGGTGTAGATTAGGCCAGAATCTCTCTGTTTCTGTGTGCTCCTGTCTCAAAATTGCTGTTTATTGACACACACACAGCTTACATCACCCTCTCTTCCCCCTAGCTGGGGTCTGTCAGTTGTGTCACTGTATCCAGACTCTGATGGCTCTCACACATTATAAGATTCTGGAGAGATCCATGTCTCAAGCAACCATCTCCAAACAATTAGCTCTCATAACGGGACATGCACTGGCCACCCCAGACCATTATGAAAAAGTAATCAGGGTTTGTTTTAAAGCGAAACCATAGTGATAATCTAACCCACAGTAAGGCAGCAATCTATTATTATTATTATTATTATTATTATTATTATTATTTGGGGCTTTCGATATAATACATTATGTTAAATACTATAATATTGCAGATTAGCACTTCAATAATATAATAATAATAAAAAATAATAAATTTATTTCTTACCCGCCTCTCCATTTTGATAGAGGCGGGGAACAGCAGTAAACGGTAAAATACAATCAACCCTATGCACACAGAATTACAGATTCATACAATCATAAGAGTTGGAAGGGACCCCAAAAGCCATCTAGACTAACCCCTTGCCAATGCTAGAAATCCATCATTACAGCATCCCTGCGAGGTAACCATCCAGACTCTGTTTAAAAACAAACAAACAAACCTCTAATGAAGGGGAGTGTGCTACCTTCTGAGACAGTCTGTTTCACTGTCAAACAACTTGTACCATCAGGAAGTTCTTCCTAAGGTTTAGTCAAAATACCTTTTCTTGAGAGGCAGCAGTTAGATAGCAAATAGCACTTAGATTTGCAAATTCTGCAATCCATGGTCAGGAAATATCTTTTATTAGAACCAACAAAATATTGACAAAATTGTGGGCAAACTTTCAAGTTCTCCAGATCTCTTCATCAGGCAAGATGTTAGAAAAATCAAGGCTGGGAGGTGGGGGAAAGGTTGACTTGATTTTTGAAGTCATGAACAGTTCATTCTTGGTGTTAAAGCAACATTAAGCAGTAAACATCGCAATGGCATTTTTAACTTTATAAAGTGTGGAAAGGCTGCTTTTACTCTCTATTCCATGATTGCTTTATGCAGGTAAAATTCATTTCTAGATAAGAAATCGGAGTCTGCCCCACTGTGGCAAACTCATATCCTTCTAGGCTTATGGAACTGGGCTGCCATATTGGTGTGTGTGTGTGTGTGGGGGGGAAATATCACTTTGTATCAGTGATGCCAGGATCACAGCTTATTTGTTTAACCACGAGCTGACTTCCCCTCGAATGCGTATTATATTAATTCAAATATGCAGGCTTTTGATAACGTTATTTCTATAATAAATGTTCATTATGTAGATTAAATAATAAAATTGCAGCTCTCTAACACAGCCAGTGATTTATAGTCCCATGAATGAGAGCCTGATAGTTTGACACATCTTGAAATGTTTGGCTTAACCTTGAAGATGTTCATTGGCTCAGACTCTGTGTAGCTTGTCTTCAAAAACTGCTGAAGACTCATATCTGGGACTCAAACCCAAATCCTATAAGCCAACACCCAAAAGGATCCCTCCAGAGCCAATATTTGTATAAAGGAAGCAGGCATTGCACATACAAAGGCACACTATATAAGCAATCCCCCAGTTTATGTCAGCATCTGGGGTTGCATTCGCACATAGTCCAGTTAACAAGCCTGGAATTCCATCAACCAGCCATTAGAGACAAGAAATGATAGCTGGGTTTAGTCCCCTGCACTCTGATTTCCGTGCCAAATAGGATCCAACCTTCTTTTACTGGTCTCCGTGTACACAGCCCTGGCTCCATGCTCTGCTGAATCAGGACCCAAAGTTAAGGAAGTTCCCTCAATGTGCAATTTAAAGCACAGACGTGATTGGCCACTTCCAGAAGTTGGGTTCATTTCACGACGTTGTTAGCAGCCAGGGGCCCTCCCATGCCATCTCCTGGAAACTGCAGATTTAAAAAACCCCGCATGTAATCTCATCATTGCACTAGATGAGATGTCACAGGGCTCATCTCCACCAAGCAGGATATTCCACTATGAAATTGGTAGGAAAGTGGTATATAAGAGGCAGGAGCCACACTACTGCTTCATAACGGTATTGAAGTGCACTGGCAACTGTTGGGGCCCATTGACACATGCCATATACCGATTTCTTACCACTTTCATAGTGTTATATCCTGCTTGGTATAGATGTGTCATGGGCCCCAACAGTTGTCAGTGCACTTCAATACTGGTATAAAGCAGTAGCGTAAATCCTGCAGAACACTTCAATCCCACTATAAAGCAGTAGTGTGGCTCCTGCCTTTTATATACCGCTTTCCTACTGCTTTCATAGTGGAATATCCTGCTTGGTGGAGATGAGCCCTATGTATATAAATCAGGATGCTTTTAATGACTGCCTTCCATGTTCATGCAGTGAAGTAAAAGCCCACACATGTGGGCCATGGCTAGACCAGGCCTATATCCTGGGATCATCCTGGGATCATCCCTGTACATCCAAATGACACACAGGGGATACCGGGAGCAGGCAGGGATGACCCCTCCATTTGCCTGGGATAATCCTTAGGTCTAGCTAAGGCCGTGGTCTCAGAAGCAAGTTCCACTGTATTCACCCGGGCTTACTCCCAAGTAAGGATGGAAAGGATTGCAGCCTAAAACCTTAACAGCATGACTCCCTTTTCTGGCTTGCCACTGAGTTGTGACATTATTGCTTTCTCTATTTTTGCAAGTACAAGGTTTCATCGGCCATTATTGTTCTCCTTGTCTATGAGGGGACACTCTTTATGTGGGTGTTTTCCACCTATAGAATCAGCCATAAATCATGGGTCATTTTGCAAAGGAGACCTGTCAATGATGCAGAACAACTGCAAAGTGAAAACACCAAGTGAAAATTTAGCCCTGGCGTGCCGTACCTGTATTATTGATTTGAACTTGCGCCAAAGCAGTTATCGGGTCAATTTAATATCCCATTCTTGTGATGTTAAAAACAAATCCGCTCCTTAATAATACAAGGAGTTAAAGAGAGAGATGTCAGTGGAAATAGCAAAACAATGAAACAATTTAATTAAGCAATAATGTTGCTGGCACTGGGGTATACAAAGCAATAAACAGCCCTTGTGGTTGATTAAATGCTGGAGGGAAGCAGAGAGTGAAATTCTGTGAGTAGGCGACACAGTTCTCTTTGCAGCATTGCTGTAGATTTTCTGCACCATCGGGTCACTTGATCTTATTTGAAGTCTTTCTTGGCTGGCCTGAGTTTTTTGTTTTTTTGTGAATGTAGAGTGTAGAGATAAAGGGATGGGAGCAGCTCATGTTGCTTCCCATGGTTTACATGCCGGTTCAGATGCTGACCCCTAGGAGCCCCCATGCGATCACCTCCAGGAGTGTGTTGGACCATGTGGAAGGTCATAACCAGGCTCAGATTGTGAGGAGATTCTTGAACTGTCTGAACCAACATCACTGTGAGTGTGTATGTGTGTGTCTATGTGTGTGTGGAGGCAGGATGGGTATGTGGAATGGCCATTGCCATAAGTAGTGGTTACATGTATAGTAACTCCCTTGTGGAGTTAATGCCATACAGGTCGGTTCCTCCATGTGATACTGGCTAAGTTGCAGGCCTTGTGCATTACCAGAGCCCTTTGTGTTAATAAATATTCTAGGCAGCTTACACTAGTAAGAATAATTTAATAAAATATATATTCCAATAAGGAAAGAGTGCAAACGCAGGTATGCCCCAAGACCACAGAGTGGTAGAAGAGCACACTCTTCCATTTGGCCAAGGACTAACTGACCCAACTCCCATGAAGAACATTATGGCAAGGAGAAGACCAGCGTGGCCCTGGCCATCAACCAGAGAAGGAGCAACTCCAGGGAGCTTGCATCTATCCCCCTCCGCCCTGCCAGAAAAAAAGCTCTCCTCCACCTGCCAGTTGGACTGCAAAGCTGAAGGGAAGCACCTTCGGGGCCTCTGCTATTGGCCAGAGATCCAAGGGCCAATAGGAGGTTGGACTCCCTGCCTCCCAGAACTAACATTATGGCAAGAGTTCCAACCATTATTTCCATCCATTGGCCAGAGAAGGAGCAGCTTCAGGGATTTTGTTTTCCTGCTCCCACCCAAAAGAACGTTTTGGCCCAACTGCAAGTTGTGCAGGAACTGCAGAACCAAATGGTAACATACTTTGGCCCCATCCATCAGCCAGAGAGCTAAGATGATGATGACAACAGTGCGTTGGAACCCACCTTAAGAATAATTTGATTGAAAGGTGGGGTACAACTCTTCTAAATCATCATCATCATCATCAAGGAGGAGAAGGCTATCAATGGCTACAAGTCCTGATGGCTATTTGCTATCTCCAGTATCAGAGGCAGTAAGCCTGTATACACTAGAGCAATGGTGTGGGTTGGAGCTGACCTAAAGAAAGAGAGTGTGGTGGCTTTGGTCCTTCCCAGCATGTGGCCTCTGACAGATTACATCTGAGGAAATTTGGCCCGCAAGGGGAAAAGTGTTTCCATTCCTGCTGTAACACCAGACCACGATTTGGCTTTACTTGTGGACCAATGCAGTGCAATCAGCTACAGTATATGTGTCTGTAACAATGTATGCTAGTAACCTTTGAGAATGTGCTTGTGGAGTTGGGATAGTGGCTGTTACATCCGGTAAACATGTTGGAATGAAAGTGCAAGGAATGAGGCCATCACTGACTACTAGTCCTGATGGCTATGTGCTACCTCCAGTACCATGGATCATTAGGAAGTTGATTCTTTGAGGCAAGCAGCAATGTTTTTGCAGTGCCTTGACTAATGTTTGTGGTTCCCAAATTCCCCCTCATCCTCTTTCCTTCTCACAGCATCAGGATTCACATAGATAACCAGAGGGCAAGGTGAACTGTCAGCCAACCTCACGCAATGGTTTTAAATCTTGGACTTGCATTTAGTTCTTAATGCTATGTGCGGGGAAAGACACCGAGTAATTTAGGACTGGAAAGGGAAAGCGAAGCATTACCTTCCTCAAACATTTTGCCTTGATAACATGCTGAAAGAAGGGCAGGAGTGTCTGTAGGGATGTACATACAAGCACACACACCAAACTTAATAACAGAGTCCTTTCCTGAGAGCATGATTTATAATGAGTTTGTGAGAACAGTCTGCACCTATTTCATGTTGAATTACGGTACACCTTTGTGACTGGCTGCTAAAAGGAACTCAGTGGCTGCTATATGTGTTTTGCGCCATCACCGTTTCATGTACTGCCACTAAAATTTAAAATGCTGTACATACCAAATAGATCTATAAATTTATATAGTAAGTATCCCAACAAATGCAAACTCATTCTTAGTAACCATAAAATTACCTTCTGTTATCTATCACCTGTGAATTATGGTCTCATCACGTACAACAGCCAGCAACTGAATTATGCTGCTTCCTTGTGCACTATTTCACAATATTTTTTTCTACAGAAGAACTAAGCTAAATTTGTAGTAGTGTAAATCTGCAGCTACTTTATCAGATTCTCTTTTAATATTATATAGAACACAACCCATATACTAAGTATCTTTATAGCTGTAAATGCAAATGTAAGAATAATTGTTTGATCTGCTGGCGACTCATCCAGATTGGGATAGGCAAAACATTCCTAATACGAGTCACGGTTATCTCTACACTAAGAAAAGCCTCTCCTGTTTTTTCTCTCTGTGTGTCACAGGGTGTTGTTAACAGGATAGGAGCAGGCCCAGAATATAAGGATGAAAGAATCTGTAGAAAAAATCCAGAAGATAAAATAAATGTTTACTAGAAATTTATTTATTTAAAATAGATATTTAATACCACCCGCCAATCATATTCCGTTGTGTGTGTGGATGCGGTTATAAAAAGAAACAGATAATAAATAGATCCCAGCTCATTGAAATCCCAGAGGTCCTTCTCAAGAACATTAATTTCTACAAGATAAAAAAGTCCCCTAATTTTACAGATTCTAACGAGGAAGAGTCTCCCCCTACAAGCATCAGCCAAGGAGGTGGAGAAGAGACAGGGAAACTCAGAACACAATGATGGCACATCACATACTTTGTATTGCTAGTTGTTAATGGGGCAGAGAAAAGGAATGGTGGAAACACAGAGCTGTTGTGTTCCAATGGCAGCCAAGCACCCTCTTTAATTCTTAGGGTGACCATATGGAAAGGAGGACAGGGCTCCTGTATCTTTAACAGTTGCATAGAAAAGAGAATTTCAGCAGCTGTCATTGGTATGTATGCAGCACCCTGGTGAAATTCCCTCTTCATCACAACAGTTAAAGCTGCAGGAGCCCTGCCTTCTTTTGTATCTGGTCGCTCTAGTATAGCTCTTGCAGCTTTAACTGTTGTGATGAAGAAGAAATTTCACCAGGTGCTGCATGCATAAAAATTACCCCTGCTGAAATTCCCTTTTCTATGCGACTGTTAAAAATTGAGGAACTCTGTCCGCCTTTTCATAATGTCACCCTACTAATTCTAATATTTAAAAGCATATTAAATATTTTTAAAAAATTAAATATTTAAAAAATATTTAAAAGAGTTAAGCCACTTACAGATTTGCTTATGCTCCACCAAATAGGGTGGCCATGTGCCCTACTTTACAGAGGACGGTCCTCTGTCTGAAGGTGGCCACTATTTAAAAGGTAGTCCAATTTAAAGATAAAGAACCATTAGAAGGGAGAGCAGAAGCCTTGACATTACCAATCAACAGCTGACTGAGCACCTGGACAGCAGACTGAGCAAGGCACACAGTTTTTCTCATTATGGTGAGGAGTATTATATTACTCCTAAATTTTCAGATATATTAGCATATGTAGACATTATGCAAATCTGTGTGTCCTCTGATACATTTCCTCTTTTCTGACAATGCCTATGTGGCCACCTTAACCATGAAGCAGGAATCCAACCTGTTGACCCTATGAACAAGTGGGCTGTTTTCTGGATTTGACCATGACCTGATCATGGACAGTCAGGCATCCTGTTAGATAATCAACTCAGCCATTACTCTCAACTTGTAGCTCCCCTACTCTGCATCCCCTGAAGTGGATGTGGGAATCAAAACTAGGCCTGCACAAGCTTGTGCTCCATCAACTGGTGGCTGGTGAAGTGATGTGATGGCGGTAAATGGTGATTGCCAGCAGTGAAATGGCCTCATGCCTGTAGGGAGGAGCGTTACGTGGTGTCACTGGAATGGGTGTATGTGGAGTCAGTGCCATGTAATGCTCTCTGACCTCATCACCCTGTGACTGGAAAAGTGGAAGGCGTAATCAAGCACCTGCCATGATACATGCTGGTAGGCTGAATTCAGCTTGCTTTGTCCCAAGGCCTGTCCTTGTTAGTATTCAAGACTGCTCAAAGTAACAAAACTTTCAGGTGAGTCTATATCAGGTTTAGAGTTAAGGGAAATCTATGCTCACAGTTAGGCTGTGATGGGTTGTAATATATTTTATGACATTTGTAAGATAACTTTGAGACCAGTATTTGCAAGTTGATAATCTTGCATGTTCTCAAACTCCATTCTTGGCATATCCTTTGTTCACCACTACACAAGCAGGGTATGATTCCCAGACTTTTTTAAAAAAATAAGGCTATGAATCATACTCATTGATTTACTCACATAATCATACACTTTTTCTGTTGGTCATGCTAAAATAAAATTTTTAAAAAAGGTTGCAAGCCCTTTGACTTAAGTATTTCTGTAATGGCTGTTAAAATCAATTCTAGCATTAAAGTCTCCACGAATGAACAATGCATTGAGTGGAAAATTGATTATATGGTCAAAGAACAGTCCTTTGTGGCCTCGTTTGCTTTTTCGATTAGTACAGCTGTCATGGCTGTTGTAGGTGGTCCTCGGAATTTTTACAGAACAAAAATAATGTCCTTGACACGTTGTGTTTGCCTAAAGATTAAAAGAGAACCAAACATATGAATTACTTTAAAGTTAACACTTTATTTAGTCAATGGAATTTTAAAGCAATGCCCTGGGCAGAAAGGAAGGAGGGATGTGGAACCTTGCTTTAAAGAAAAATCAATAAACAGATGAAAACAAAATGGGTAATACCCAAAGGTTGTTTTACACAATTTTGCATATGTGGTGTGTGTGTGTGTGTGAGAGAGAGAGAGAGAGAGGAACCAAGGGATCAATTCAACTAAGCTCAGGTTGTTACGCCATGCTTTTTGGTCAATGGATTCTAAAAGTGCTTCCATTGCAATCATCATCATCATCATCATCATCATCATCATCATCATCATCACTGTA
This sequence comes from Elgaria multicarinata webbii, assembly GCF_023053635.1. Classification (NCBI taxonomy): domain Eukaryota; kingdom Metazoa; phylum Chordata; class Lepidosauria; order Squamata; family Anguidae; genus Elgaria; species Elgaria multicarinata. The sequence continues at coordinate 19,950,685 of NC_086175.1, read as the reverse complement.
GAACAGATTAGTTCGTAGAGAGGGGACACTTCAAATTTCAGTGGGAGAGCAAAAAATAATAATAAGTGGTAGAGTGAATGCTTTATGGCAAGGTTCAAAGGCTCTTGGACATAGTCTACAATAAATTGCAAACAAACAAAGTATTTTAAGAGTATTGGCTCCAGTTAGTTTTAATACCTCATAAATATTGCAATGGTATATTTAAATACATACAAATGGTATATTTAAATACATATAAATAAATATGGCAATGTTATCAACGCAGGTGGCAGTCGCACTTTTTTGAGGCAAAGTAATTTGTACCTTTATCATGCAAAAGTAGTATAACAGTATCAAACAGTAACTGTTTGTAGTTGTTCTGTCAGTTGAGTGCTGTGCGCAGTCCCATTGTGGGCTTACTGCATAGTAACTGTGCATAGGAGTGCATACGGTGGAATCCAACATTGCCCTTGCGTGCACAGTCAGGCCCACCAATTCCAGTCCACAAACAGCCCCTAACCCTACAGCGATTTAGCAATTCCGGAGGTAGGCCAAAAAGAGGAGGAACGGTCATTTCTGAAAGGCAGCAGGTTGGCACAGCTTCCAGAAATGAGGATTTCCGCTTGTATTGTGGCCTGTCTCCAGAAAAGCGAAATTGTTGTTCTGCAAGTGGTTGGGGCCACTTGTGGACCGGAATTGGTGGGGCTGGCCATGTATGGACCCAGAATTGGCAGCCAGCTCCGCTAGCAGATGGGCAGCATTGGATTCTGCTCTTACTGTAAATGAGTGTGCTGGCTGGCTAGAAATATAGACATTATTATATTGGGAAATATAAGAATAATCACACCATGTATGAAATATATGAAATGGGTACTGGTTCCTCTCTATTCAGCCCTGGTTAGGCCTCATCTTGAGTATTGCATCCAGTTCTGGGCACCACACTTCAAGAAGGATACAGACAAGCTGGAGCATGTTCAGAGGAGGGCAACCAGGATGATCAGGGGTCTGGAAACAAAGCCCTATAAAGAGAAGCTGAAAGAACTGAGCATGTTTAGCGTAGAGAAGAGAGGATTGGGGGAGACATGATAGCACTCTTCAAATACTTGAAAGGTTGTCACACGGAGGAGGGTCAGGAACTTTTCTCGATCATCCCAGAGTGCAGGACACAGAATAATGGGTTCAAGTTACAGAAAGCCAGATTCTGGCTAGACATCAGGAAAAACTTACTGTCTGTTAAAGCAGTACAACAATGGAACCAATTACCTATGGAGGTCGTGGGCTCTCCCACACTAGAGGCATTCAAGAGGCAGCTGGACAACCATCTGTTCAGGGATGCTTTAAGGTGGATTCCTGCATTGAGCAGGGGGTTGGACTCAATAGCCTTATAGGCCCCTTCCATCTCTACTATTCTATGATTCTATGGGCAACTGCCCCACTATCCATGGAAAATAGCAGCCCAAGTCCTGTCCACATCAGCTCATTTGCTATATAGTTTTTTTTAACAGAACCAAATTGCAGATAAATGGCATGGGGTTGCAAATCTATCCTACGCAATTTGCATTTTTCAAACTTTTTTGACATTATAAATGTCTTAAATAAATAAATAAATTCTGTTTTTTAAGATGCAGTTGACCCTTTATCTCGGTGGATTATTCTGACTTTCCTTGTGTTGGTGTGCCTATTTAAGGCATTTTTCTGCAAAAGTATTTTTGTAGAATACTTTTCTACTTATAATGCACAACAATAAAATTATTGTTGTGCATTATATGCATTCCTAGGTTTGTTTTATGCATTGATTGATTTGGATAATTATTAACTGCCCTTCGTCCAAAAATATCAGGCAGTGAATAATAAATATTACCAAAGATGGTCATACAATCACAAAATGCAACAAAACAATTAAATACAATCAAAATGCAATCCCCAGGCTTGTTGACTGGACGGTAGGAAAATGATCCAATACATGGAGCTTAACATGTTAATTTATGCTTACAAGTATGCAAGGAGTGGAAGCATTGATGCTTTCAGAACAAAAAAAATGTTACGTCTGAATAAATATAAGAAGTCCTTAAAATATGCAGATGTTCGAAAGTGTTTAGGCTTTTCAATTCATGCTTTCACTGTAATGTTTCAACTGCCATGGAACACCGATAAATGCAAACAATGAAAATGTTCCTTTCTTTCCAGCAATGCAAGCAATTTAGTCATAATTGAAAGCAGATTTCTTTGTTAAGGCTTTAATGTTTTATTAATTTAATTTTCCACAGTCAGATTCCTTTTTTTTTTATTTCACTGTTTAGCCTAAATTTCCCTTGATATTTGTAATTATAATGTTTGTGCTGCAGTATATTGTAAGTCTCAGCCTGCGCAGCTACCAAAGGACAACTTGTTTTCCTAATGCCTTACAGAATAAAAAACAAATAAACTTCTAATATTAAAATCCTTTAATTTTCTTTTAAGTTGAAGTAAGGACATGAATTTGTTTGGTAATTCCAGTTCTTTACATTTAAGCTTATATATTTGCAGATATCGCAACTCAATGAAGTCTATTAGGCCAATATCAAGATCAGGACACCAACCATTACTTATACTTGCCTACATAAGTTCACATGATTTTTTAATATATATATATATATATATATATATATATATATATATATATATTTGTGACACATAATCGCCATCCTGAAAATGGCCTTAGCGTATTTATTCTATATGAAGTTCCATAGCAGAATTTTGTGTGCAGAGCTGTGGAAGGGGGGTGATTTAGTAGGAGGTGTGCCAAGATATAAACCCTGAAAAGTACAGGAAAATTCTGGACTATATTAAAGATAAAATTGCAAAACAAATATGCACAACCTTAGCGTATTCCTAAAATATTTGTTCCGTGTTTGTGTGTATGCATATGTTTGTGTATGTGTTTAATAGCTCACCATAATTATAGCAATAGTTTCAACACAAGTCAAAGTGTGACTTTGTTTTTGTTTTAAACAAAGAATTTGTACTTTTGGCATGCATGTGAGAGAGAGAGAGAGAGAGAGAGAGAAGCAATTGGAAATGGATAAATATATATTCTTTAATTTTTATCAAACATTTCAGCTTCTGCTTTTATCAGGAACAGTATAAGAATGGAAACACACACACCCTACATACATACATAGGTTGACTAACTTGCTTATAAAACAGTATCTATATGCAGATGCTGTTGTGATGTGAGAGACATAGAGGCTGGAATTTGTATTCTAGGGGCATGTCTACACCATCCATTTGTCCCAGGATCAGCTCAGGAGCATCCCTGTGCATCCATATGACACACAGGGGATCCTGGGGGCAACCAGGAATGGGCAGAGACTTTTCCCCAATTTTTTCCACGGTCTCGGGAAGATCCCAAGCTCCGCATGGGTGTGGACGCTCATCCCGGCTTCTTCACGCCCCCTCCAGCTTTCAAAACGGGCACGGAGCTGTTCAGGGGGACTCCATGCCCTTTGGGGGTGGGGGCAGCAGTTTTGCCATCTCCGGGATGGGGGGGCATTGGGCGCAGAGTTTTAAAAATCTTTTTTCCCAGATCGGGGCCGCACAACTGGCTCCTCTTCTTAAAAAAAAAAAATGGCGCTCGCTGTGTTCCTCTTCCCTTGTGGGATGTCGCACAGCCAAACAGAAGCTGGGGGAGGATCGCAGAAGCAGGTAAGTCTTCAATCCTGCCCCCTTTTCTTAAAAAAAATCTCTCCCAAGAATAGCAACCTGCCCATCTAACACTCATAGCTCACATGCTTTGAAGCAGGGCCAGGTGGCTTTGCCTTCTCCAAATTCCAAATTGAGGGACCCAGCTTGGGATACTCTACCACTACCAGTTCCCTCTATCTGGGACTATAAATGAAACAATCCTTTAGAAACGCATTTCGTGAGGAAAACACTCACAGTTAAAAATTATCTGTTAGCTGCAATGACAAGTAAATAATTTCCCCATTTACTTCTTTAATAAACTTTTGACCCTTGGAAACAGTATATTTAAAATATATTGGGGCATGCTGGGAGTTGTAGGACTTTTTTCTGTGTAAACATGCATAGGATTGCATACTTACTAGAGTTTCCGCAGATGGATATGTGGACATGGAAAATGTGGTTCTGAAAGAGGAAAGAAGGATTTGTATCAAAGGCGTTTCTACAAGCTCATCAAACTACACTTCTTAGGATTCTTTGGTGGAAAGAAGCCAAGAATCTGGTATGATGATTCATATGAAAAGGAGGACAGGGCTCCTGTATCTTTAACAGTTGTATTGAAAAGGGAATTTCAGCAGGGATCATTTGTATATATGGAGAACCTGGTGAAGTTTCCTCTTCATCACACCAGTTAAAGGTGAAGGTGCCCTGCCCTCTTTTAAATCTGGTCACTCTAGTATAGCTCCTGCAGCTTTAACTGTTGTGCTGAAGACGGAATTTCATCAGGTTCCCCATACAAATGACACCTGCTAAAATTCCCTTTTCTATGCAACTGTTAAAGATACAGGAGCCCTGTCCTCCTTTTCATATGGTCACCCTACCTCAATGGCTGAATATTTGCCACATCAAATGGCAGCACATGGCAACAACTAATAACCCTTCCATTTAAGCAGGAGATGTGCCATGATCCATTCCACTGGCTCTTTCAGGAGTGCCATGAAAACATTTTTGGTTGGATCCAGGCTTAATCATGTGTAGAACAGACCCACTGAAATCAGTGGAACAAGTTAGTCATGACTAACTTAAATCCCATTGATTTCAATGTGCCCTGCTCTTAAACATGACCAAGTCTGAATCCATCCCCTTGTTTACTCTGCTAGGCCTTTGATCTTTAAGTTGCTGGGTGAGCTGTCATTTCTTTTTGGATGCTGTCTTCCATTTTGCAATAATAATGCTTGGATGCCTGAAATGTGGATTTTAATATTTGTTCTGAATATTTGTTTTTTTTACACTTTACACTTTAGAGGTGTTGTAGAACAAGAGCACACCTTTAGAAATAAATGCTAAATATTCAATATTAAAATAAGTTCAAGAGCATCATACTGGGAACGAAAACAACAGATTCATTAAATACAAGGATTAAATGATGCATTTTTTTCTTTTCCCTGGGAAGAATGGGAGTTTTTCATTATCTTTACCAGGGTTAGGGTTACAGCCAAAATATTAAAGCCATATATTCTACTGGGCTAACTTAGTTTGCTGAGCTTGTCCTTCAGGCAGAATGATAAAGGCGGAGCTGACATTAAAATCATGTCAGCTATCACCTTGGAGTTATTCCAAATTCACCTCCTTGGGGGGGGGGGGGATCCAGCTGTCTTTGGTCTCATTTCCAGATCATGAGCGGCTTTATACATTTGCCCCTAGTGATGACCCTGCTATTAATATCTCAATATTTTGATGTTATATCTATTTGCTGCTTACAGTTTAATCCATGGCAAGCCTCTGCCCCTTACTCTTGTAAGAATTTATGGGCTTTAATCTTCTTTTATGAGGGACAATTCCTGAAGCTTTTTATAATATCTGAGTAAGTCATATCCAAAGGTTCACCTTCTTCTGCCGTTCCATTAACATTTGCAGAACTTGGAGTGCCCCTGAGTGTGTGTGTATGTGCTCCTTGCTAGAGCTATCCTTGTAACTTGGTCTGCAGCTCTAACATGCTGATTGGATCTATTCTTGTAACACATGCTGTTATAATAACAATATAAACTGTTCATTTTGTGTTTCAGTCTGTTTTTGCTGGAATCTGGAATCCAGCAAAATGCCTTGTAAACAATTGGCACTAGACAAGTTAATTTCCTTTGTCTAGGAAGCGTTGCAATTTATTTCAGACCCAACCACATGCCCTTGTCAGTATCTCCACTGTTAACTTCTTTATTTGATTCTGAGCCCTCACATGATATATGGCATTTGAGGTTTTGAAGACCTCCAACTTCATATAGCATTTTCCAAAAATGATAGATGAAGTTTGATGCTACAATTTATGGCACTTAAAATATCTCAGTCTGGACATCAAAATTCAGAGCAAGTTTTAGATCATCAATCTGTTGATTTTCCCTTTTAAAACCCTGCTTAGTAAACATTTTCTCTACCATTTCAAAACATATCAAAGGTATTTTGTTGTTTGGTGCTTATATGGTTTTGGTTCTTGGGGAAAGCAATCAAAGTTTAATTCTACCAGCTCCCCCAGGGTCATTTTATTTCCAACTTACCTTGCTAAACTGTTTCCCTAAAGGAAAGTGTTGTCTCCCTCCTTGTCAGTTCTTTCAGGATGACATCAACAGTGTCCTGCTAGTGGGTTCCTGGTCAACAGCTGGTTGGCCACTCTGTGAACAGACTGTTGGACTAGATGGACCCTTGGTCTGATCCAGCATGGGTCTTCTTATGTTCTTATGTCCCAAAATTCACACTCCGGATCTGTTGGCCTTCCATGCCTGGTACAAATCAAAGGATGGTTATGCATGCAATGGTTGTGAATACAGATATAGGATGCGCCAATTATTCTGAATGAAGTAATCAGAACGAAATGATATGACTTTGACATGTGCATCTCAGATGCCTAGATTGCTTTGTGGGGTATAATTTATGCAGATAATATTTGGATATTAAAATACCACTATGGATATTAGGTCCTCTGGATCCACACACAAAAATTAGAGACAAATAAAAAAAAATAGAGACAAATGTTGATGGGGATTGGGTTTATGAAAATCTATAGAAGATATAGAGGGAACAATTTGGGGAGCAGGTAGAATGGAGATGGAAAGAGATTTGTGAAAATATGGATCAGAATCAAAACAAACACCAAAACAAACAAACAAAAAACCCTGCTTAAGTTCATGGATCCAGAAGGGACAAACATGCTTTAGTTCCACTGAAATCAATGGGACATATTAATTATGACAGATTTCAATGGGACTAAAATATGAATAACTACTTCCTTTGGATCCAACCCAATATCCTTCAAATTCTGAAGGTGAATGAAATGCAAAAATGCAGCTACATTAAATATCTATACAGGCAGAATTCAATGGGGGGTGCTTATGCCCTCGCCAATTCTCTTGCAGCCCAGCAATTCCCATCCTCAATTCCCATTTGGGGAAGAGAGATTTATCGCTTCTGGGGGCAACCAGAAAATACTTGTTTCAGGAACGGGGGAGGTTGGTGGAGCTCATGTAAGAGAGCTGCGCAGATTTGTCCTGATCCAGAAATGAGCATTTCTGCATTAAAGCTCTGTTGTGCAAGTGGTGGGTCCTACTTGCGCAACAGAATCAGCAGTACCCACTGCTTGTGCAAGAGAATCGGCAGGGGAATTCTGGAAGGAGTTTGCAGGCCCCCTTAATCCATACTCTCCATTATGGTAGAGCAATGCTTTGCACACAGAAGATCCCAGCTTTGATCCCTGGCATCTCCAGGCAAGGCAAAGCCAGAATCCTGCCTGAAATCTTGGGAGAACCACTGCCAGTCAGTGTTGACCATACTGGGCTGAATGGACATGTGGTATGAGTACAGCTGTCAGCATCCCTCCATTCAGTTCCCTAGAAACAGCTCTTAAAGTTCATTGTCTTCAAACTGGAATTGGACAGGCAATCCCTTCAAATAGACAGCGGTCTTTTGGCAGCCCTTTAACCAGAGGACTGTCTTCTGTAAAAGAGGGTTCATGGCCACCATAGGGCTTCCATGAGCTCATCTACACCAAGCAGGATATTCCACTATGAAAGCGGTATATAAAAGGCAGGAGCCACACTACTGCTTTATAGTGGTATTGAAGTGCACTGACAACTGTTGGGCCCCATGACACATACCATATATTACTTACATACCACTTTCATAGTGTTATACCTTGCTTGGTGTAGATGTGTCCTGGGCCCCAACAGATATCAGTGCACTTCAGTACCACTATAAAGCAGTAGTGTAGATCCTGCAGTGCCTTTCAACACTGTTATAAAGCAGTAGTGTGGCTCCTGCCTTTTATATACCGCTTTCATAGTGGAATATCCTGCTTGGTGTAGATGAGCCCCAAGAGTCTGTCCAGGCCACATAATCAATGTCTGCCAGTATCGTTTGTAGCTATAACCTGACACGACTTCCAACGAATATATTGAATTACCTTGTCTCATATCCAAGGTAAAAAAAATAACACTTAGGCTGCACTCTGATTCCTACTTACCTGATAGTAAGATCCACTAAAATTCACGGGACTTACTTCTGTGTGGACATGCATAAGATTGTGCTGTTAGGTGCAGTTATCAGCAATGCATAATATATAATTCCACTCTTTCCAAAAACTTTAGTTTTCTTAAGTAACTTACTATGAGACAAGTTTCAGCAGATCAGCATAAAATTTTCTTAATTTCATTACAGGCTGTAAATTAAAATTAATGAGGCTGACACCGACAATTAACAATGAAAAATGCAGATTGTTATAATTACTTAAGCAATAACATTGCTTTACATAGAAGACTTAAGGTGCTCCACAAATTATTTACAAGTGTTACATAAAACACAAAAAAATGACAATTTCAATTTATTTTGTCAGTATAAAAAACAAAAATCCTTACTAAAACCTTTCTCATTTGGGAATCTCTCGCCATGCATAATTAAGCAAATTTGATTGCAATTAAGCCTGGCTTCTACAGTGGAGTTTTAATTAATGCAAATCTGGCATCTACATCTATAAGATTAATTTTAGTGAATTAAAAGAAAACAACAAAGCACATTTGAAAGTGCAGTTGCATTGTTGAAAAGACGGGAATGTAAAAGCTTGTGCGTGTGTGCCCCCCCCCCCCGGGCGCCGTCTTCCATGTAGATAGCCTTTGACTGAGTCTTTCAGGAGAGATATTTTATTCTGTTTTGTTTTGTTTTGTTTCTCAACGCTTTATTAAATGGGATCATCACACTTACACAAAGATGTTTGGAGGCACATCTTAAAAATGTAATTATATACCCTTAGAAGAAGAAACAAACTATAATGTAGGCTAAAAAGGGAGGTCAACATTTCCCTTTGCAATTGCTTCTTTAAAGTTATTGTCACCCCCAAATGTTATGTTGCTTAATATACACAGTAATTCTAACTTGGGTGGGAGTCAGGAGTGAAGTGAGAGGTGATCCGCCGCTTCTAAACTCTGCCAGCTCATGCCAGTCATGTTGGGGGGGGGGGGGGGACACAGTTTCTCCTGGAGAGTTATCCAGCCATTTTTTTTCTGTTCAGTTTCCCATCATTGGTTCCAGGGGGGAGAAAATTACCCATGCTAGCTGCTAATCCAAGGGTCTCTCAGGGGAATGGGTGCTTTGAATCTAGGCTGCCTCTGATATGCCCCCCAAAGGGCTCATTTTATGGCCTCTCAACAGCAGAAACACTGCCAGAAGAAGTTCTGGGTTAGTGGGCTTCTGTGCCCTTTAAAGACAAAAGATGCCATCATTCTAGTGAAATGGAACATCTACGTTCAGAAGCAGGGTACCTCTAATATGAGCTGCTTGGGAAGGTATATGATCCAGACTCACTATCACTTTGAAAAAGAAAGAAGTTGAGGCTACAGTGAGGCCTAATTGTACCACATCTCAAAGAATTCAAATGACCACTAATCTTCTCAATAAATATCATTCTACTTTGGCAGCCTTACGTCAGACATGGCAACAGAATCCCTTCTAACTTTTGTATAAACATGTTTACCCTTGGGCTGTCAAGCTGATGTTTCTAAAGGAGATAAAACAACCTATTTGTAATTGATAGTATTTTACAAGCTTCTAACTGATCAGTTCCATCTCTCGTTCTCTCTCAGCCGACGGGTTTTTTGTTTTTCGATAACAAGTTGTTTTGCTATTTAAGTAGCAATGCTTTCAGAAAGCCCTCAGGACTATCATATGTACTGTAAAAAATAGAAATATTGGAAATAGTAAAAACAATTGACACCATTAACCATTCTTTTGCATTCCCTCTGAAATCGAGGTATCATAACAAAGACAGTTAGCTCCCTCTTCTTTGCTGATACATTTAATAAGACCAACTGACAAAGTAGTCAATCATGCCATCTTTGCTTCTGGTTTGACTGATTCCAGGAGAGGATCTACACTGCTATATGAATCATTGTTTTTACAGTCATTGAACGTTTTGTTTTTGAACAATTTAAAACGTAGTTTTTTAAAAAGTTTACTTACTTTTCTTTTTCCATGGGAATGCATTCCTTTAGGCCACACTAAGAAAAGAAATCTGTTTGTTCTTTTTCCCTGTCTGCCAATTTCCCCTCCCACTTCCTCTTCTCTCCGAGAATCCTCCGCTTACAAATGATCCAGCATGCAGCTTCCCAAAAGTGAAACTAAAAGTGTCTGCAAAAAAGAGGCTTGAAAGAAAAAAACGGCTCCAACTTTGGGCGTGGAAATTTCATAAACATCCCCCCCCCCCCAGGAATGGAATTGGCTAATTAAGAACTACAGGAAACCCATTTAATATGATGAAATCAGCCTCAGCATACCAAATAGAATGACTTATTTCAGAGAAGTTCAAAATAAAAACCGGAGAACAGACAACAATAAAAAGTCACAAACTGAATGTCATGTGGCGAAATACTACCAAATGCACACTTAAAAACGATAAGACACGTTCTAACTTGACTAGTGTAGATCCCCTCCAGCTGCAAGAAGGCAGGGCAATTTTGGGTAGGCAGTCCCCCTGCCCTCCCTTTGCTGGCCCACTGTTTCAAACCACATGGGATAGATAATTTATCAGGGTATGTGTGTTAGGCGAGATAACTGGTTCTTCTCACTGTGCTGTATTTAAAAATGCAATCTGTTGGTGACTTTAAAAAAAACAGTCTCATAGGGTTGGATCAGTAGAGTTGGTCTCTCCAATGTCAGTGGGGTTGTGAATCCGCTCTGGGCTTCAGCCAGAACCACCCAGAACTTTAAATGAGCTATCCAGGGTGCTCAACCCAACCCCCAAAATAGTTTCATCACCTCAGATGGCTCCTTAAAATATTCATCTTCAACATTTGCACAGGAGAGTTTTGAAGAGCAAATAGTTTTCATCTCTAATCTGAGGGCACTTGATACTATTGAATTGTTAAAAATGAAGGAAATCCCATTTAAAATTTCTGTGGAAAATGTGGGATGTGTGTAATAAATAAAGATGGGTGCGGGGGGGGGGGGGTACTACAATGCATTGTTGCCCTGTATCATGATCTTCTGAGAGACGGGCTCCTGCTCCAAGCAGCCTGGAAAAGGAGCCTTGGAATATTGTTCAGGTGACTTCAAAGATGTGAGTTTCAGAAGTGGGGAAGATATACAAGACAGACACCCATTTTCCCTTTCCCCTCCCTGAGGCCTCCCCTGAAGCTATATGATGTGCTACAGGGCTGCCTGCGTCAATCCTGAATTTTTGCTAGCTTTACAGCAGGGTGTGGGAGTATGCAGTTCTGGACACAGGAAAGGCACACACACACCCAAACTCTAACCCTCTTGTCCCCCTCTCCAGGATACTTACAATAAGCTGTCAGGAGTTTGAGCAGGTCAACTCTTTCTCTTCCTCTGCCCTTCCTTCCACTCTGTGGGCCAGTTCACATGATCACTGCAGCCCACGGTGTCTTATTTAATTCCAGCCATGATGGGGTGAGGTGCATGCTAGTAGCCATTTTAAATATTCAACCCTTGGGCAGGGTGGTGCCATGGTTTGTTGTGTCATCCAAATCCAGGTGGTAGGAGTTGCTTGACAGCTAAACAACACTCAAATAACCAGTGGTCTGTTGTTGGGTTATTTGCGGGTTGTTTCCCCTGTCAAACAAGGCTTGCACCTGGGCATGTAATTAGGTTAATGACACTCTGCACATACTACTTATTTAAAGACTCAGGTCTTTTAAACCGGCAGGTTTTCGGGACATTAACTTTGCATGTTTTTTTTAAATACAAATATCTCTCCAATATTTTTTATTATTATTGTTACTGAGTTGTTAAATTGTTTGGGTTTGTATTGTTTACAAAGAATGCTTAGAAATACAAATCTAAATTGATGATGATGATGGATATGTTTATGTGTTAACCTAGTAATTCATACCTCATATTTAGGTAACTTTCTGATTTTGAACAAATTTCCATCTCTTAAAAAAACAACAACTGTAAAATGTACATGAATACATACAGAATTGCTGACTGAATGTCAATTTCTAGTGTGCAACTTCTATTGATCATTCATTATTGACATGAAGGTCTCCAGTGTCTTTGCTTTTCTCTCTAAGCTCTTTCTCAGCTAAAATTTCCAAGCGAGAGAACAGCGAGGCCTTGAATAACAGAATGATTCAAGTCTCATAGGATGTTTTACAAAGTACATTGACCTCAAGAAAACATCCGAGGGACATTTTTATAAAGAAACAAACAACTGTTTTGGATAAAAATTTAAACACAATTGTGAAAGAGAGCAGGGGAACAGTTCATTTGATTGGCACAAAATGTACAGGAGGGTACACCTACAACAGTAACAAAATAGAGAGTCTATTAAAGGGGTATAAGGAAAAAATACTTTTATAAAATATTTGGCAAGAAAAACTTCCAATGTGTTAACTTAGCAAATGACTCTCTCTGTGTTTTTTGCCCTCTTGCAAGAAAGATTCATTACTGAAGTAAATTTATTTTCTTTGTAAAGGAAGTGATTAGAAAATAATAATTCAGTAGTAAAATTCAAAGCAATTATCTGAGGAAGATGACTAAATTCTTGCAACATGAGATCTGGTCCCAGACATTTCAGCAAATGCTGTTCAAAATGTGTGTGTGTGTCAGACATTTTAAAATAAATAAATAAACAAATAGGTCGTTTTATTTCTTTATATTCCACCCTTCTTCTGCCATTCTAGAGGGAACCATTTAAACGACAGCTTGATTTTAGATTCTGTGAATGTTGAACGAGTGCATACTTTTACATGTAGGCTTTAAAACAGCAATAGTATTTTGGGTGTGTGTGACAAATAACATAGTGTAGAGAATTCTGTAGTCATAGATCCAGATCTTTATTTCTTTTCGCTTTGTGTGCGTTAATTAAGTATACACATTCAGGGCTAAGTGCAGAGACAGCTAAATAAACAAATGACACTGTGGAAAGGTCTTTCTGCATACTAATCATATCCTACATCTGCAAGCAAAAGCTCTATAAATCGATTTGCTCTTTCACATCAAAAGACAAACAGTGATGCAAGTCAGCAATTCCTTTGTCAAAGTCACAGACATTGCCGCTCTTCACAAATGCATTTCTCCAGAGCTGGATTCAACCATTTGATGATTAGCATTATTGGCAACTCTTCAAAGAAGATTCATCAAGTAATTTACAATTGGATTGGTTACCATTTTTATGTTGGTCCTCCATGAAATCAAGCTTTTAAAGAGAGAGAGAGAGAGAGAAGGAGATTGACATTTGAATCCTTCCTTCGAGGACAAGGGAAAATACAAGAGGAGGAAGAAGTATAGATTCTTCCATTCTGGAGTGTTTATGAATCTCAAATGTTGCCAGAGTGACTCCCATGATAGCTAGATTAGATTCGACGGAGAGTAGGTTAAGGAGATCAAAGATTTCTACACGAGCTAAAGTTGCCCCAAACAAACCCATGCACTGAACCTTCAAATGAAGGTCTGTATGTGGATATTGTTGTAAATTGTTGTAAACCGCCCAGAGAGCTTCGGCTGTGGGGCGGTATATAAATGTAATAAAATAAATAAATAAATAAATATAATCATTCAGTGATAAGGGAGAGGCACTCTGCACGTGCTTACAGGTATTTGACTGTCCTTTCCTTCTGCAGATATCCATTCATATGTATTGCCCTTCTGTGTTCTTGGTTGGCTAGTATTGAATAGAAGGTTCTGCAGCTGAGACCTTGTGGGGGGGGGGAATCCTCCAGTGACCACCATGCTTACGTGGAAACTGCAACCTCAAGCACAGCTTGGAGTGAAAATGATTGCAGTGAAATGGAGTGGACTGTTACAAACAGGCAGGATAGCAGTGAAGATTAACTAGATCTACACCTTGTGTCAAATCATTATGATCACATCATGGTAACGCTGTATCCCTCTTGCTCATTTATACTTGGTAGGGTACACAATAATGTTTGTTGCTGTGCTTTGGATAATGTGCAATAAAAAGCAGGAAACAACACTGTGAAAGCAATATGTGGAATGTGCCCTAACGGTTATCAGCGCACTTCAAAACTATTCTAAAGCAGTAGTATAGATCTAGCCTTGGTTCCAGGGTTGGATACTATGGGCTAGTTCGTGCAGTGAGCAGCTCATACACGATGTCCTCAAGGATTGGGTGGAGCTCCATCTAGGGGCTCATCTACACGAAGCCAGATATTCCATTATGAAAGTGATATGAAAACGGTATATAAAAGGCAGGAGCCACACTACTGCTTTATATATGGTGACGATATGGAAAAGAGGACAGGGCTCCTGTATCTTTAACAGTTGTATTGAAAAGGGAATGTCTGCAGGTGTCATTTGTATATATGGAGAACCTAGTGAAATTTCCTCTTCATCACCACAGTTAAAGCTGCAGGTGCCCTGCCCTCTTTTAAATCTGGTCACAGTATAGCTGCAGTAAAGCTCCTGCAGCTTTAACTGTGGTGATGAAGAGGAAATTTCACCAGGTACGACATGCATACAAATGACACCTGCTGAAATTCCCTTTTCTATGCAACTGTTAAAGATACAAGAGCCCTGTCCTCCTTTCCATATGGTCACCCTACTTTATAGCGGTATTGAAGTGCACTGCAGGATCTTCATTACTGCTTTATAGTGGTACCGAAGTGCACTGATAACTGTTGGGGCCCAGGACACATCTACACCAAGCAGGATATAACACTATGAAAGTGGCATGAAAGCAGTATATGGTATGTGTCAGTGGACCCCAACAGTTGTCAGTGCACTTCAATACTGCTATAAAGCAGTAGTAGTCCAACTTGTCCTTTGCCTCAGGCAACAAAATGTCATGGACCAGCCCTGACAAGCATCAGTTGGGGCAGAGCCAATCAGATATTCACAGGGCTAGGCCAACACTGTGTTGAGCCTCAATGCTGACTCTACCCTGTGCCCTTGGTTGGCTTGGGAAAGGAATAGGTAGAATTTCTAACCTTGCCCCTTTTCAGAAGTGAAGCCCATTATAAAAAGTCCATGAACATGTTAACTGTGTCAAATGATTCCAATTAATGTGCCCTTTCTAGCCCTTACAGCATTCACTACTTTAACACTCAGCTCACATCATCCAGTATTCTGATTGTACCCATGTTACATCTTCCTCCTGTAATGGCCTTTAAAGGGAAAGAATCCACAATTATAAACCTTGAAGAGCTCTGAAAGTACCAGTAAAAATACATAAATGTATGTAACAGATGCACAATTGCCTCTGATACATATGGACGGATGTATTATGCATATAGCACTGTCATAATATTCCCCTATGCAATCAAATTTCTTCCTCTACACTCTGGCTTTCCCTCTATTCCATCTTAATAAAGCTGGATTGTGATGGAGAACACTAAAACAGGCTTGCAAACAAGTCCACAAACAGTTACTAGCCCACAAAGAAAACCTACAAGCCAGCTTGCTTCACATACCTATTTTTGCCATTGTGGCACAATGCAGTCCTAAAAGGGGGCAGGAAAGCAGGTACCCCACCTGGACTTCTGTGGATGGCAGGGCAAGTGGTTATTTGCAAGCTTCCATGAAAATATGGAAATATTTTCACAATTGCACAAAGTGTATGCAAACTTAAAAGAAATTCTTGCTTCCTTATTACAGCTAGGCCTGCTGACATATCTAAAATATATATTAGACCAGTCAGAAGGAGGGTTTCAGTACAACTGAACAGCTGTCATGTAATCAATGGAAGGCAATTTTATCAAGCTTTTTTTGTGAGTCTAGCTTTTCAGTGAAATATGTATGGATTAATCATTAGATAAGAAAAAATGATATTAAGCTTTTCTGTGGAGGGATCCACTTTTTTTCCAGTCAATATATATCTAGCTAAGGTCAGAAGGTGGGCTCTGCTTCTATTTTTAAAGGGCCATTTTTTGTTGGTTACATATTCCACTGTCACCTTAGGGGTGTGTGTGTGTGTGTGTGTGTGTGCGTGTGCGTGTGCGTGCGTGCGTGTGTTTGCTATGTATTACAGGATTAGTTTTAACTAGAGTTGAGCAAAAATAGATGGGGGGAATTTCACAGACATTTCCATCTCTCAGAAATATGCCTCCACTTTCAGTGAGGGGATTTGTTACAAGCACAGATCTGTTCCTAGCACCAATTTAGAGCGAGGGTGATGCTTTTCATTTTGAATGGGCTTTGTGACATCATCATGAAGCCAAATATGATTGGATACATGACATAATGATGTCAAGATGTTCACGATCTGATCATCATATCTCTAATTCTTGATTCAGAGTCCCAGAAACAAGAAAGGGGAAATGGCACTGGAACAGCAGTCAAGAGAGGCACAAATGGGGGTTGTTGTTTTTTTAAAGGCACAATAATGGTAACCATTAGAGGGGGTTGAGGGATAGTTTTATTGCTACACCTGCCTTTTTTCCAGGGGCGGGATCTACACTACTGCTTTAAAATGATTTAGAACAGTAGTGACAACTGTTGGGGCCCAGGACACACTCCATGTACAGTTTTCAAAATGTTTTCAAAGTGTTACATCCTGCCTAGTGTAGATCTGGTCAGGGATCGTCCCAGGATCATCCCTGTGCATGCAAATGACACACACAGGGGATCCTGGGAGCAGGCAGGGATGACCCCTCCATTTTCCTGGGATAATCCTTACGTGTAGAAATGGCCCTTGTTTGTACTTTAATGGCTTATTGGAGAATATTTGAACATGGCTAATTTTAACTTTAAGCAAAGTTAAATTTTGCTGGATTGTACCACTTCAAAATGCAATAGAATAGGGGTGGGAAATGTGGCCCTCCAGACATTTTGGCCTACAACTCCCATCAGTTCTAGCTAACATAGCCAACTGTGAGGGATCATGGGAGTTGTAGGCCAAAGCATCTAAAGTTGCCCACCCCTGCAATAGGGGATCATTTTTTGAAATTTCCTCCCAACGTTAAAATACAAAGATTTCTCACTGCACAGCGGAAAACTAGCAATGGGTTAGTTAACTTTACAATATCTTAGTTTTACATGTGTAAGCTGCTTGATTTCCCCTCACAGGTGAACATTCAAAGACAAAAATTACAATTTTAAATTGTACAGCCCAAGAAATACAGGACAATGTGATTCTGGGGCATGTAAAGACTGGCTTTCAGTTTTATTAGAAACAGTTAAACAATTTTGATCAGTGGAAATGTATAGCGAAAATGCAGTGTCCCTACTAAGCCAGTGATAGTGACACCTTTTGACCTATGGTTTTCAAAGTTAGAGGTAGACCCCTTTAGAGAGAGGGGTGAGCATATATGTCTATGAAGCCTTGTTCAGCCCTTCTATTCTGTGCTATGTTTGGGCCAGGAGTTAAACCAAACTCTATTTTCATCAGCGCAAAAAGCAACAGGTGTTTTTAAAAATAAATCAGTAAATAAAATGAAGTGATTCACTTCCCTAAAGCCCTACCTGTGGGGAACTTGTTTCATCTCAGTTACACCTGAGGAGGCTCAACCAGCTGGAGAGAAGCAGCTGTAACAGGTATGTGCCCAGTCAGGTGTTACTTCATCCACATGGTTGCATCCCCAGACACTCCATGTGGAATGATTTGTAGAAATCTGAACCAGCCTTCCATAGGACAGCATGTGAGAATTCAAACTCTGGAGGTCCCTCTAAAACAGGGCTGCCCAACATAAGATTCAGGGCCTTAGGGAGTTTAATGTGTGGCCCATGGTATATTCCATGGAAATTACTGAACCATCATCAGGATTACTCTGCATTTGGAGCAGGTCTACATGTTTTGATAATGGACTTTTTGTGAGGAGGTTTTTGTTCCTCAGGTAAGTACAAGGCAAGTACATGTGTGCATAAAACCATTTGTTTACCATATTATTAAGGGATATTAAGAAAAATAAGAATCCAGATGGCAGGAAAGATTGAGGTGGTGTCTATATGCTACAGTGTTGATTTCTGATTTCCTCAAAAGCCCATAGCATCACTCCTGCAAGGTGGAAACAATGAAGTTAGATGGCAGGAGAGGGATAGGCACACGCTGCACAAGTTTATAACCCAAGAAGTTGGAAATACAACTCTATCTTGCAGGAAATAGGAAGGGAAGACAGGGAAAGAGGTAAGGGGAGAGATGGACCCCAAACCGGGAGAGGAAATTGAGGGCTTTTCTGGAAGCCTCTCCCCAGATATTTATTTATTTATTATTATTGCATTTATATCCTGCCTTTTTTCCTCCAAGGAACCCAAGGGGGCATACATAATCCTCCTCCTCCTCTCCATTTTATCCTCACAACAACCCTGTGAGGTGGGTTGACCTGAGAGTGTGTGAATGGCTTAAAGTCACCCAGTGGGTTTCCATGGCTGAGTGGGGACTAGAACCCAGATCTCCCAATTCCCAGTCCAACACTAGCCACTACACCACACTGGCTCTCATAATAATATTGGTGTGTTGTTGTTTTTAAAAAATCAAAACCTGCATGCACAGACAGACACAGAAAGGGGATCTACACTAGTATATGAAATGTTGTTTTTACAGTCATTGAACGTTTTGTTTTTGTTTTTTCTGT
This sequence comes from Elgaria multicarinata webbii, assembly GCF_023053635.1. Taxonomy (NCBI): domain Eukaryota; kingdom Metazoa; phylum Chordata; class Lepidosauria; order Squamata; family Anguidae; genus Elgaria; species Elgaria multicarinata. The sequence goes on along the minus strand of NC_086175.1, from coordinate 19,932,023 downwards.
GAGTTGGTGGCTGTGTCATATAAGCAATGCAGCGCCACTGCGTAGCCAGCACTGGGTAAATAGGGCATATAGACACCCTCTGAGCGAGGTAGAAGTGGAAGTTTGACATCAAAGTGATTTGACAATTTTCAGTAGAAAAGTTCTGGCTCACCACTGGCTTCAGCCCCACATCAATGCAAAAGATGGAATGGAATGGCCCATTAAAAAAAAAATCATGCCAAAAACAATGGTATGTGTTAGAGGCACTTGAAAACAATATTTTAGGACTGAAACCCTTGGTATATTATATTATTATCATTAAATCTATAAAGCCCAAGGACCCATACAGAACAGAACAGAATGGCGGGTGTGTTCATGTGCCGCTGCACTGCTCGTTCCCAGTAAAACACCACTGCATTGTGGGGCATGAAAACCCCACACCAGGAGGGAATGCAGGCTTTCCAGTGCCAATTTAGCTCATTGGGTCCACTCCCTGCTCTCTTTCCGGCTTCTGGTGACCTATCAGTGGTCACTATTGGCCCTGGAACGCCTCCAGCCGATGTGAGGTCTCATGGCAGAAGGACTGTGGTGACCTTGCTTCAAAGGTAGTAGTCAGGGTAAGTCCCTGACTTTTTAAATGCAGAGCTTCGGGGCGGGGGGGGGGAGCCCTAATGTTGCTGTTAATTGGTGGCTGCAATGTATAACCAACGTAGCACCCCTGCACAGCCACTGCAGGGCAAATAAGCTGTATTGACAGCCTCAAGTGTGCCAAAACAACCAAATTCACCAATCTCATATGACTAGATGGGAGTGATGTAATAAACCATAAAACTTACACAGAAACTACCTTCTAGTAGCTGTTCCGAGCAATAGTCCGTATTCCAAAAAACCCAGCAACTTCCAAGTGAGATAATATTTATTTATTTATTTATTTATTTTATTGCACTTATATACCGCTCCCATAGCCAGGGCTCTCTGGGGGGTTTACAGAAATTCCAAAATTAAGATTAAAATGAGTATACAAAGTCAAGCAAATTCACAGGACACATATAACTGGGTGCATGGGGCAGAATCCAATGTTAATCATACTTAGAGTAGACCTTTTGAGATGAATGAGACTTAAGTAAGTTATGACTAATTCCCATTCATTTCAATGGGTCTGCTCTAAGTACAACTAACACTGGATACCAGCCATGGAGGGTAACTTGTAAGCAAACACAATTTGTGACATTCCACCTCATCACTGATCACAGGACACATCAGTTATAGATCAGCTTTAGATTCCAATATCCTGGGTTTGTAAAGCTTGAGCCAGCATGAGTTAGGCTTAAATCTGTTCTTTTAAACTGGCAGGTTTTTTTATTTATTTATCATTGAACATAACTGGTTTGTTTAACAACAGACAAGTTTGATTTGATGATGTCAAATCTTACTTGCTAGAGTGAAGAGTTAAAAGTACACTTCTGTAATTTTTGAGCCTGTTTAGATTCTATGCTTTTGTGATTTATTACATCACTCCCATCTAATCATGTGTGACTGATACATTTTGTTATAAGCAATAAAATAATTAAAATATACTAAACATAGTAAAAGAAAATGGCCAATTAAATTAAAATCACACCACACCTTCTTAATCCTGTCCCTTGCATGACATACCGAAGAGGAATTTTTTAGAGGTGTTTTGGAAAGTATACAGTACACAAGTTGGACTTTGATGGATATTTAGGGGAGGGGAGTTCTACAATTGTCAGGTGGCAGCTGAATACCTCCCTATTTCTCTGTGCTGTATAAACTTGGCGCTTTGGAGGTACAATGCTGCTATCTTTCCAGCGCCAGGTTAAGACTTTCCTCTTTGCCCAGGCATATGACAAAGTGTAATAAATAAATAAATAAATAAATAAATAAATGCAGATTATGATGCGTACAGTTGAACTTATAATTATTTTGTCACAACAAAGAAAAGGCAGTGTTCTAGGTATTTTAGGCTGCCGTTAAGGTTTGAATCATGCCTAGAAGGTGATAGAAGCCAGTACAGATAATGGCCTGGTTCAGACAACATGCTAAACCATGGTGCTTAGGGTGACCATATGAAACGGAGGACAGGGCTCCTGTATCTTTAACAGTTGCATAGAAAAGAGAATTTCAGCAGGAGTCATTGGTATGCATGTCGCACCTGGTGAAATTTCCTCTTTATCACAACAGTTAAAGCTGCGGGAGCTATACTAGAGTGACCAGATTTAAAAGAGGGCAGGGCACCTGCAGCTTTAACTGGTGTGATCAAGAGGAAATTTCACCAGGTTCTCCATATATACAAATGACACCTGCTGAAATTCCCTTTTCTATGCAACTGTTAAAGATACAGGAGCCCTGTCCTCCTTTTCATATGGTCACCCTAATGCTGCTTAACCACAAAATGGTTAAGGGAATGCATGCATCCCTTTAACTATTTTGCGGTTAAGCAGCATGGTTTAGCGTGTTGTCCGAACCAGGCAACTGGATTATTGGTGTGATGTGCTGGCTGCAACCCACCATACCTTAAGCAAGGAGGTAAGTCAGGATTCTGCACTAGTCATCCAATAGTCATCAAGGGCAGCCCAACGTATAGCATGCTAAAATGGTCCAGACATGAATGATGGTTTCCAAATTCTGCTTAGATAGAAAAGACTGTAGAGTTCTTCACAAGCTTGGACATTATGTATCGGTGTCCCAATATTGCTGCATTTTACGAAGCAATAAGCAAGGGGTCAAAATGAAGAAATTCAAAGCAGAAGTTAATAGACAATACAACTGTTTGTTTTAAAAACAACTTGAAAACATGATGAAATAGTGTGTGTGTGTATATATATATATATATATATATATATATATATATATATATATATGATATTGTATGTATTAAATGATGACTAAATTCAAACTTAACTGAACTGAATTGTAACACTTCTATGGCCCTACCTTTCTTTCTGAGTATGTGATATGAACCATGACATTACAATCTTATAGCTGTAGCAAGAATGAGTTATGTTTGTACTATTTCCCATTCTCATTATATTTTTTGTCACAAAATGAATTAATGTTGTGCCATTTTCTATTCTCATTACAATCTTTTCCTTATGAATGGGGTATCAGAATTTTAATGCCTTTTGTAATCTGTGAATTATAGTGGGATGAGATACTACTGTGACCTTGTTTAATATTTTGCATTTTGACTGGCTGGCCATTACTAGAAGACATCCAAGGGGTGAGGTTAAAATGATCAGCTAATCAGGTTGTTTTGACAATATTTGATCCAAATGTTTTAGGTGAAGTGAAGAACAAGTCAAAAAGATGAATGCCTTGCAGCTGTTCAGAAGGGAGGGCAGAAGCCATTCTTGGGCATTGTAAAATGACTTTTCTCCATTTAAATAAGAATTGGCTAAACCACTTCAGATAGCAAAAAATGTAGTTTCAGAACAGCCAAACACATTCATAGTATTACATCCAAGAAGTTGAGAATAGAACATACATGGCCTGATACATGAACCAGTTGTGTTGGAATGCTTCAGCCAGCTCACACATGAAAAATAAGTCTCCTTATCATTCCCTCAACTGGTACGGGGGTTGCAGATGGTATCCCAAGGGCACCTCCACCACAATGATTTCAATAATCACAGTGGCTCCTAAAAGTGCCATTTTACATATTATGGATGTAAATCCATAATTTACATCCATAATATGGATGTAAATTATTTACATTCTAAATTATTTGTAAATTATATGTAAATTATTTACATATAATTATATGTAAATTATTTGTAAATTATTTGTAAATTATATGTAAATTATATGTAAATTATTTACGTTCTATGGACAAGCATCTTTCTATGGACAAGCATCTGTCAGGGATGCTTTAGGGTGGATTCCTGCATTGAGCAGGGGGTTGGACTCGATGGCCTTGTAGGCCCTTTCCAACTCTGCTATTCTATGATTCTATGATTCTTTCTCCATACAATCTTTAAGTATAAGGATGGGTGAGAGGGAATGTGTCTGTTGTTTACGTGTGTAGTTTTGTGCCCACGTAGTTTTATGTTACCCCAGTATAGTGACATAAATCATGTATAGATGTTTAATTCAGCTACAAAACATCCTTCTTCCCTTCCTTTCTTGATTACTTATTAAGCACTTCAATTACTTGTTGTACAGTAGCTAAAAAAGATGAGGCCTTGTCTATCTCTCTCTATAAAAAGCAAAGGCAGTGCCTGGCACGCAGCAATGCATGGCATGATGGAGGTACCATGAGAAGAGCTATGGCCTTAGCTAGGCCTAAGGTTTATCCCAGGATTGTCCCAAGGTCATCCCTGTTCATGTAAATGACACACAGGATATCCCGGGAGCGGGCAGGACCCTGGGACAACCCCGGGATAAACCTTAGGTCTACCTAAGGCCTTAGTTAGTTAAGCAGCAGAAGTTCCATGATAAGAATTTAGTGTTTAGTAACAGGATAGATAAACAAAGATGATACAGCTGGCATTGAAACGTATCATTGCTGAAGCAATGAAACTGCTTCAGGCCTATTTGGCCCAATGTCCAGCCGCTGCCCCCCGAAGGTAAGGTGAGGGGGGGCAGCAGCTGGGACTGAGCATGGGGAAAACATGGGGGAGTGGCTGGAAGGGAGCAGGGGGAGTGGGTGCGCGTGGGTGCTTGAGTAATATAGTACTAGCACTCAGACGATATGAGCATGGGGAACCTAATAGTTTTATAATATAAACTGAACATGGTGTCAAATCTTCCTTCCTTCCTTCTTAGAATACAGTGGAATACAAGGGCAACTAAGGACATTTGCTGTATTTCCATATCGGCTTACTCTTATTCCACTTGAAGTTATCTATTCAATTTGATTTCCATGTCTTGGAGATGAACAAGTGAAAGTGAGAATGTGTATTCCCTTTTAGAAAAGAAAGGAAATGTTTTACTAAGTAATAATCAATCAAGTTTTTGCTGCATATTCCACATGTTAAGATTAGATCTGCAAGAGAGATCACCCCTTGTGTACTGCTGCAGTGGTGCTTATGACTGACAAGTAAATTGGCATATGCCAATCAATAGTATTTTGGGATAATGCTATTCAGTTCAGTCTTTTTAACAGAACAAATGTAATTTTTACTTGGGCTTCAAGATAAGTATGCACAACAAATAATGTTTCACTTAGTTGCTAGTGAAACCTATAACTATGGTGGAGCAATCAGTGCACTATTTAAAAATTCTTAACTTAAATATGAATTTATGAGTTACATCCAGCTAAACTGCATGGGAGAGACAGCTTCCATTCCAACATTTTTAGGGTCTCACAGGAGAGACAGAAACATGGATCATGAATATTTCAGGAACATTGTAAAACACTGCATATAGATGAACATATCTTTTAACTGAAAACTTTCCAGTACTGAGTACAAGAGTATAAACACAGACCGTCGTTACAGCATTGGTGGCTTAAGGTGTATTTAAAAAATTCAGTTGTCCCTCTAGAGTTTACAGTGATCACATTAACAGCCAACGGTTAGGGTGACCATATTTTGGAAATGAAAAAGGAGGACAACATGGTCACCCCCCAGGGGGCGGGTCCAGCACCAACATATCCTTGGTCACATATCTGATTTTACAGCACATAATTAAGACAAAACTATTCTACCTAATATCTTAATGTTAAAATCACTGGAATAAAGAACAAGTGATATATTCAATCTATCTGAAATTAACTTCACTTCTATTTTTGTAGCTTTTCCTACTTGGAAGCTTTTGCTATACTCTCCTTCCCTAAAATACCTTTTCTGACTGTATCGTCACTCTGCTGCTGCTGCTGCTCTTAACGGGGCTTGCTGCCAGATGGCTAGCTTTTTTATTTTTTAAATTTCATTTTTTTAAAAAAATTGTCACTAGTATTTCTACTCTAACTTTAGGGTGGGTATTGTGGGTGACACATACTACTTCACCCATTCACACGTCTCACTTATATACATTAGCTTCTCAAAGCTTGTGTGTTGGCACCACCTTGCACATCCAGACTTTGAATTCCTGTCTACTTCCTGCACAAATACACGACTCTGAGACCCTCTTTCTAATGCCCTGCATTACATGCCAGCACCGTGGGGCTAAGTTAAAACAGGTGTCTCTGGGTTGTCTGTGCAGCCGCTGTTTTCTCTCTCTCTCTCTCAAGTCATTGCAGCCAAGCCAAAGCCTTCAGCCTCAAACAATCTCCCTCTCCCTCTCCCTCCCCCTCCCTCCCTCTCTCTCTCTCTCTCTCTCTGGCCATTGCTAGACCAGGCTATATCCTGGGCTGATACCCGGGATCGCCCCTGTGCGTCCAGATGACGCACAGGGGATCCTGGGCTCAGGGAGGGATCAACCCCCCCCTGGCCCCGGGATATAGCCTACCCCTTCTAGCCTGATTTTTCCTGTGGTCTTGGGCTGAGCCAGAGACCACGAGTGTGTAGCCCGTTCCACCGCTTTTCCCAGCTCTGCGCAATTACTCGCACATAGCCAGGGGAAGCTGCACACAGAGCACAGGATGGGGGAAGCGGGGAGAATGAATTTTTTTTCTTAAAAAAAACAACTTACCTAAGCATACAAGCGTTCGTGTGCATCCGGACCCTTTAAGAGAAGGAAAAAATGCCGGGTGCGACAGCTCTCTTTATTTTTGGACATGTTGTATTTCTTGATCCCTGTAAGCTGTCTTGAGAGGGCTTTGACCCTAAAGACATGGGATAGGCATACATTCAATAAACACAGATATAAAATAGATGCAGTGGAGGCTGGTAGCTCCAATTTCAGTGGGGCTGTGATTCCGTTCTGGATTTCAGTCAAAACCAGCCAGAACTCTAAAGGAGCTCTCCAAGGTGCTGAACCCATTTTGGGGATAAAGTTCTGGTTGTTCTTATTAAATGAGCCTCGTGTGGTGCAGAGCAGTAAAGCAGCAGTTTCTGCAGCTGAAACTCTCCCCACGGCCTGAGTTCGATCCCAGCAGAAGCTGGTTTCAGGCAGCCGGCTTGGGTCGACTCAGCCTTCCATCCTCCCGAGGTCGGTAAAATGAGTACCCAGTTAGCTGGGGGAAAGGTAATCACGGCCGAGGAAGGCAACGGCAAACCACCCCGCTATAAGGCCTGCCAAGAAAATGTCAGCGAAAGCTGGCATCCCTCCAAGAGTCAGTAATGACTCAGTGCTTGCACGAGAGGTTCCTTTCCTTCCTTTCCTTTCTGTTCTTATTAAAACCTGGAATGGAATCACAGCTCCACCAAAATGCCACTGAATAAATGTATCCATCATTAGACTGGCTTTGCACAACATCTGATTTAGCAAACTGAACAGAGATTACTAGAGATGTGCTATGGCCTGTTCACCTCCATTCATCTCCAGCAAATCCCCCTTCCCTCTGACTGCAATTTAGAGGTGCTGACCAAGAACTGTCTCCTGCTCTGTTTCTTAAGAACATGCTGGATCAGACCAAGGGTCCATCTAGTTCAGCACTCTTGTTCACACAGAGGCCAACTAGCTGTTGGTCAGGGATCCACAAGCAGTACACAGCACAACAACACCCTCATACCCATGTTTCCCAGCAACTGGTGTATACCAATCACATTGGATTCTTTAAAGGAAAAACCATTCTCTGGGTTGCTAGTCTTGCAACCCTAATTGGAGTTGTACCATTGACTTCAAAGGGATGGCTTGCACATTAAATCAATAATTTCAGCCATAAGATGTGGATTGCATGCTAAAACTGTAATTTCATGCACTGTAATTTCATGTACAGCCCAGAATGAAACTGACTTGAGCTGCTCTTACGCTTTCAGCAGTAGCTAGATCTCTAGAAATCAGGAAGTGAAGCTTTATACAGCATGGAGATAAACAGAGGTACCTGCTAACATCAAGCCCTTTTCTTTTCTTTTTTAAAGCCAGCTATAGAAGCCAGGGGGAGTGGAAGTTGGCAATGCTACATTTTGCAAGAAGTCTAAAATCCAATACGCAATCATTACCCTCAAGAGGAAACATCCTTTGGGCGTCGGTGTGCAACTTAACGCCATGCTACAAAAGAGACTGGTGCTTGAAGTGGAGAAGTAGAAGAACTTGCTCAGTTGAAGCTGCCAGGGGGGCAGGGGAATTTAGGCTAGCAGGATGCTATTATACATTCTGGAACTTGGCCAGGCCTGACACCCCCGATCAAGAAATGTGCAATCATCCTGGTTGATTTTCTGCAAGGAACACTACAAAGCGCAGGGCTCATTTTCAATGCTCCTGTGAACAGCATTTTGCTACCTATGTTCCCCCCCCCCTCTCCTTTTCTCTTTCTAAGGCTCCTGGAAAATTCTCCGTAACTGCTTTTAAGACATTTTCCCCAGTGCGGATCCTTTTTTTTTTTTTTTTTTTTTTTTTAAGTACATGTTCTGAACAGCTCTGACAGCCTCTTCAGCAAAAGAGCTCAGATTGTCAGCCATTGATGCAAAAAGACTGAATGTGCTTTGACACCCCGGAATAAGCTCCTGGCAATGTTATGTCTTTCTTTTTTAGATGTTTGGATAAATCACACAGCTCAAAAAACTGCATCATACATTATGCCTAAGTTATAAACAAATGCTGCTGAGCTAAGGATATTTCTCCAGTCCACTGTTCTGTGCTGGCTGCTTTGAATCTCTGGATGTCACTTGAATACATCAGCGAAATGTTTGCTCGGGGCGTGGATATGCATTCCAAATGGATGGTTGATGTTCTTCCTTGAGAATCAACCAAAAATAAATGTCTATACACCTCCCAGCTGAGTTCTTGAAACACCTCCATTTTTGTAAACAGTTGGAATTGTTGCACTTTCAAGCCCATCAGGAAAAACTGCCAAAGAAAAGAAATTCTAACCCGCGTCACACTAGGGCCGTGGCTAGACAGGGCGAAATCCCGGAGCGTTACCTGGGATCATCCCTGTGCATCCACATGATGCACAGGGGATCCTGGGATCAGGGAGGGATGATCCCTCCCTTGCCCCGGGATCTCGCCTTACCCTTTAAGCCCGTTTTGTCCGGGGTCTTGGGCTGAGCCCAAGACGGCAGAACATGTGGCCGGGTGCCACTGTTTGTCCCGGCTCCTCGCGGTTCCTCGCAAGGAGCCGGGACTTGTGCATGGAGCGCAGAGCTCCTCAGGAGTGGTGGTGGGGAATTTTTTTTTTAAAAAAATACTTATCTTCTGCGCACGAGCACTTGTGCACTCCAGTCTCTTTAAAAAATTTAAAAATGGTGGGCGCGATGCCTCTCCCTCTGAGGTCATTGCGCGCCGCATGTAATCAGAGGAGGGATGTCACAATGAAAACATCGCAAGATCTTCACCCTTCCGTCACACAATAACAAGTAAGTCTAGCTAAAGCCAAAGTCTCCTTCCTCAGAAAAACAAAATTTGAACTTTGGGACAGAACAAAGGTTCAGCCCATGCATGCACATTTTTCACTTGATGACAGCAGCATCAAGTGATGAGTTGTATTTGTGTATCAGCCACCACTCACATCTATTGCCACTTTTATATTGCAATGGTTTTTAATGGAGGCAATTGGCACATTTCAGCTGAGAGCTATCAAGTTTTTAATTTCCTTTTTTTATCTCATTGTATGCTGCTTCGGTTTATGTTAATTAAAAGGGTGATCTAAACATGCTGAAATAAGGATAATGTCATCTGCCAATGCTGAATCTGACATAGGATCATTAGGATGAACATTGTGGGGTTAAGAAGTGGGCACAATCTGAAACTTCTACTGCATGTAGATTGTCTCCACAAAGCACTGAAATCTGGCAGCTAAGAGCTTCACCGCACCAGCGTTATACTGTGGAATCACTGCGAATTGTGTGCAAAGGACTCCGAAGTTTTCCAGTTTATAATCTGCTTTGACTGTGAAGTACTCCCAGGCATCCTGCTTTACTTGTGCTTCATATATAAAAGAACCGACCTATTTTGCTACCTCTTTAGGAGCAAATCTTTTGTTGTTCTCCAAGCGGCCACTGGGGGCGCAGGAGGATGATTTGATATGTTTAAACTTCAAATTAAACAAATGCTTACATCTGGGTAAGTTTTAAAGATAAAAACATCAAAATTGGCACAGTAATTGATATTAAGGAGGGCTTTAAGCATACCAAATTTGAATCAGATTGGGTCATCTGTTGATTTTTTTTAATGATTTTTTACATTTCTCCCCCTTAAACCCTTTCCTGGTATGAAAAGGATCTTAGGAGCACCGTTGCCAGGGGTGTGATTTAGCTAGCAACAACAAGAACAACAGCTTCACACTATGGGGAAACGGGTACGTGGGATGGTTGCTCTGAATGGTTGCTCTGAAAAGCTTTTGAGGTCATGGGAGGAGATACGAATGTTCACCATGTGGTGTTATTTCTCTATTTATAAAAGCCCAGAGGCCTCCTCCAAGCCACTTATGCAAATAGGAGAGAAGGCAGAGGCAGTGGATTGGCCTATCGCCAACCAGTAGGCCAAACCACTGCCTCTGCCTTCTCTCCTATTTGCATGTTCTCTCCTATTTGCACTTGTAGGCCAATCAACTGCCTCTGCATTCTCTCCTATTTGCATGTTTAAAAATTCTGAGCTCACAGGGCCTTCTATGGAAGATCCAAGAAAAATAACTGCCATCTAGGGAAGTTCCAAGATAGAAGGCCAGAGGGCTCCTCCAAGCCACTTCTAGGTTTTGCCCTCTGTCGCCATCTAGGGACATCCCTCTGAACTGCGGCCTTCTATGGAAGTTCCAAGTTCCGAAGAAAGATAACTGCCAGGAGCTTCCGGACTAGCAGAGGGGCCAAACCCCACTAACCTCCTCACCAGACTGCTCCTCTTCACCTGTCATATGACAGGCTTTTTTTGCTAGTATACAATAAAATGGGTGGGTAGAGTTTGGGCTTGCGGGGTCTAGTTTTCTCTCTCTTTCTTTTACTGGAACCTGAGATCCAGCAACCAAAACTTGGTGCAAAAGTCATACACCTAGAACTAAAGAATGCTGATCCCGGGAATTTTTGAGTACCTGTAATGGAGCTCCAAGCCTGGTCATCCCAGCTTTCTTCATTTCAGCAGTATAACTTAGATGGAGTGGGTGGGTGGAGTCATACTGTTGCTGCTATTGGTAAACAATTGGGAGTCAGAAATCTACTGCAAATCACCCAGAGATCTGCCCCCACCTAAAGAAACCAGCTTGCTACTTCATTGTTCACAGGTCATAAATGTGCTGTAGTAAGACGGGGTGTAAGGCTGCAATCCTAGCCATGCCTACTATGGAATAAAGTCCATTAAAACCGGTGAAAATTACTGTGGGGAAAACATGGCTAGGATTGTGCTGTAAAAAAAGAACTTACTCTTCTTTCCAACTACTGGCAACCAACCTCACCAACATACTTTAAACTGCATTCTTTGTTTATATAAATCCACAAAGGGAAGAAAACCTGAGATTTATACACCAGGGTTAAAAATCACTGCTACATGACCCTGGTTGTAGGTCCCTTTTGGTACTTCCCAGGGACCCTTTAATCCTTGTGATTTTAATCCTTGTGACTTTGAACAACATCTGAAGCCTCAACGCAGTCTGCTGGGATGAAAAGCAATTGAAGCAACATAGAAATGAACTGTAGTGTAGACATTTTGGCTGAAATCCTAAACGCATTTACCTGGGACTAAGACCCAATGAACTCAATGAACTCTATGTCCACAGCTAGACCTAAGGTTTATCCTGGGATCATCCAGGGTTCACCCCTGCCTGAGCACTGGATCCCCTGTGTGTCACTTAGATGAACAGGTTTGACCCCTGGACGATCCAGGGATAAACCTGAGGTCTAGCAATGGCCTAAGACAGAACTCTAAAGGAGCTTTCTAAACCTCCTGGTACTCTGATCGTGAGATCCTCCCCTTTGTCCACATGCGAGCACAACATCCTGGGAGGAAGGAGGGATGTCATGCCCTCTATTTTCTTTTTCTTTTCTTTTTTTTTTACAGAAGATGAGCGCACGTACGCTCCAATGAAAAAGAAAGGTGGGGTTTTTTTTTAAAAAAATGCTCCTGCTCCCCCGCCAGCCCTGATGGGCACGGAGCACCTGAAGAGAACCTTTAGTTAGCATGTTGTCTGTCAGGCTCAGTGGACTATTTTGCAGGGTTGAGTGGTCTATTTCGGCTGGAGTCCAGAAATGGAAACAGTTATCACGTGATGACCATCCTGACCAGGCAGAGGCAAGCATAAACGGTTGCCTATACTTTTTCAGAAACACTTTTATGGCAACAAGTTTCCCCCTTTTTTTCTGAACTGCTCTTTCTCTTAGGCATTTTTTTCTGGCACATGTAAATTTCAGGAAGATTGGTGAAACAATCTCGATGTTGTGAATGTTAGAATGACCAACCCTCCAATTACCCCTTTGTTGTTCCCTGCCTCAATCAAAATGGAGAGGCGGGTAAGAAATTTATATTATTATTATTATTATTATTATTATTATTATTATTATTATTATTATTATTTATAATGGTAGAATGCTTTTTCCCTGTCAAACTTTAACTAAAGGACTTGCTAGACCTGCTGGATAATCCGGCTGGGAGTCAGGGCGACGGCGCGCTGCAACTAGCGCGCGCCGTCGCCCTTTCCCACACGTAAGATGTGACACGGCAAGGGGAAGCCATTTTATTTAAACCTTAATGGGCCATGTGCGCAGGAGCGCACCACCGCCGGACAAGGTAAGTTTTTTAAAAAATAAATATAGGGTTCCCTGCTCCCCTCCCCCTGATTTCCCCCCCACAATTCCTGATGCCCCCCTGGCCGCTTGCTCACCCGTCCTCCCCCCTTCCCCGATGCCCTGTCCTTCTTTCCCCCTCCCCCTTCCCTGATGCCCTGTCCTTCTTTCCCCCATCCCCCTTCCCTGATTGCCTGTCCTTCTTTCCCCATCCCCCTTCCCTGATGCCCTGTCCTTCTTTTCCCCCATCCCCCTTCCCTGATGCCCTGTCCTTCTTTCCCCCCTCCTGCTGGCTCTGGCCTTTCCCCTGGCCCCTATCTCCCCCCCCCATGATTCCCCCCCCGGCCCGATGGGCACAGCGCTCCTATGAGCGCTGTGCCCAGTCCGTGGCTTCTCCCGGCTACTCGCGAGTAAGCAAGCAGCCGGAAAAAGCCACGGACCTTGCTAGATCTTCCGCAGCCCCAGCCTGAGGCTGGGGCTGCGGAAAAACCAGGCCATAAGCTAATCCACTTATGCTGGGTTAAGGGAGGCTTTAGCCCGGCCTGACCCCGGAATCCCCTGTGCGTCATCTGGATGCACAGGAGGGAGACTGGGCCTCACACCGGGCTAACGCCTGGTCTAGCAACGGCCTAAGAATGCACGGCCATGCATTCTTAAATAAGCAGAACAGGCAATTTAATAATTTCAAACTAATTCCCCACCACCACCACATACATGGCCCTTTAAATGCAAACATTATTGACAATGCTAGGAGGCAAAGAATGAGGAGGTCAGATGAACATCCCAAGCTGGAGAACTCCAATGCCTGGATGCTATGGCCAAAAATGCCCCGTCCCACCTGCATAAATGCAGAACTTAGGTGGGATGGCCGCTTGGAATCAACATAAAAGAGGAATTCTACCACCAAAGAGGAGGCCAAAAGAGGACATCAATTTGCATAAAATTCATATATGGTAATTTATCTGATGTCATGTATAAATGCCAGTTTAAAAATAATTACTATGATTTAAATAGAAGTACAGAACTTCTCACTATAGTTTGGAGGTTTTTGACCAGGTCAGCTTCAAGGTTCAGCTCTTCTTTCTGATGAGTTCCTTACCTTCATGCTGGACTTGGACTGGACTGCTCTTAAAATAGACTATGCCTTTAAAACAGAGTTAACCTTTCAAACACTGTCCTCTGTTAACCTGTCCTCTGTTAAAGAGGACACTTGACCATGCTAGATGTAGGTCAGGGCATTAGCTAAAGAGTATAAGAGAAGGCAGTCATTTATGGCCAATGTACGCATGGCATGGTGACAATGGAAGATTCCCTCTCTAGGTAAGCAGCAGCTTGGGGGATGAATTTTGTAAGGAGATTAGAGGAAAGGGTTAACCCCTTCCCCACATGCCATAATGCCAACTCTGATTGGAGCCCATGAGTTGCTATTTATCATTTTAAAAATATAGATGCAATGCCAAACCAGGTATTTCATATCATTTATAAGTTGGACCTAGCGATTGTTTCATGTTCCCAACTTCCTGAGTGGTGAGAAATTTCATGGGCAGTCTTCCTTGGGCTTGGTTCCCTTTGAAAGGAGCGACATCAGAGACTTACAACATTTTTGTATCATTAAGGTTTTTATTTTTTTTAGCGATATACAAGTTGAGCATAGTTGGAGGCAGGCAACATAGCACTCCTACAAGTAACAAATTTACTGCCCCTTGTCAGATCTCCAAGGAAAACACCCCTTCACTGACCTGGTTTGCACAAAATGAGAAGCCACCATGGGTGAATTTCCCCACAGCGGTTCTCATTATAGCAGCCACCACCATTTTTAATATTTGAACTACAGTTGGGGGCACGGTGTAGCTTGTTACATGCAAACCCAGCGAAGATGGATTGTTGTGGTTAACAAGACACCAACAACCCTTAAAAAGTCCGTGGGTTCTGGGTAGTTTATCATCCACCCCAACAACCTACCCTTGCTGGGTTCGCATGTAATAACAAGCTATAGCACACCCCCGCTGCAACTTGAATATTCAAAATGGCGGCCGCTGGTGCAACAAGAAGCCCCCATTGTGGAAATTCACCCACTGTGGCTTCTTGTTATGTGCAAACCTGGCTATTGGCAGATGCCTTCTAGCTGTCTTCAATGACTCACTTGGAACTGCAGTTTCTTTGTTCCTTTACACCAGCTTTTCCCAACCACATGCCTTTAGATGTCGAAAGCCATAGCTAGACCTAAGGTTTATCCCTGGATCGTCCAGGGGTCAAACCTGTTCATCTAGGTGACACACAGGGGATCCAGTGCTCAGGCAGGGGTGAACCCTGCATGATCACACACAGGGGATCCAGTGCTCAGGCAGGGGTGAACCCTGCATGATCCCAGGATAAACCTTAGGTCTAGCTGTGGCCTTAG
This sequence comes from Elgaria multicarinata webbii, assembly GCF_023053635.1. Taxonomy (NCBI): domain Eukaryota; kingdom Metazoa; phylum Chordata; class Lepidosauria; order Squamata; family Anguidae; genus Elgaria; species Elgaria multicarinata. Next base: position 19,916,930 of record NC_086175.1, on the reverse strand, counting down.
ATTCCAACTACCATCAGCCCCAGCTAACATAGCTAATGGTCAGGAAGTTGTAATCCAAAATATTGGGAGAGTTATAGGATGGTGAAGGCTGCTTTACACATGCTCATAGACCTTGGTTCCCACATCCTTAGTGGGGAGTGGAAAGCTGTGTTAACCCGGAGCGATCTCAGAAAGGTTCAAGCATCGATTCCGAGCAATTAGGCAGCCTAACAAAAGCAAAGTATGTCCAAGACATGGGGCAGCTTTTTAAAATGAGAAGCATTGTTATCTGAAAGAAGTTCTTTACTGAAACTTTACAAGTTCTTCCATCATAACCTCTGTTCATTAAGAATGCAGACAACATGCCAAGAACAACTTGGGGTGGCAGAGATTTTTCTCCTCCTGATACCATATCAAGTATGGAAAACAGAGCTTTTTTCTTTTCCATAAAAAATAATAATATTGGTTTAAAAACAGGTTTTGATTTAATATTTGAAAATGGAGTTAACCTCCTGCTGTGCTTCAAGCATTTGAAATCCTGCTGCAAAGTGGCATTTCAAAGCCGGTCTTATATTGAATTCTGTTTGCAATATTCATATCTAATTGTTGTAGGGCCCATTGTTCTATTAATAAGTGCCAGAATAACAATGTCTTCCCCCTTTTATTGTGTGTGTTTTTATACTTGTTTTTTTAAGAAGGATATTGTAGTTGCAAAAGACTTTCTTCAAATAAAGGAGAGAAAATTACATTTACAGTTGATAAACTGCAGCTTTTGGAAAATCTGTATATTTATCATTATCATGTGCGCAACTGATCTGAGTTTTACTCTACAAATACAGTCTCAGTGTAAATATGTTCTCATTTTAAGATTATCCTGTTAGGCTTTTCCAATTCCTGACTTTAAATTGGGGGGGGAGAGAACTGTAGCTATCTGAATAGGAAAATAAAATATGTCTTCTTTCTGAACAATCTACAAGATTTTTCTCTCTCTCTCCTCCGTCTCTCCGCTCCAGCAGAGGTAATGCAATGAAGTATTTCATATGACTTGAGCTCTGTTGTTGAATGATTTAAAACCATTTCCCCATTGTAACTCTCCTGTTCTGCATTTTTATGTTTAGTGATTGTGTTTAGCAATATTGCTGAAAATATCTGGAGAGCAGTCATATGGAAAAGATACTGGCTACTTTCTGTTGTTGGATTGCTTTTATCTGGCATAAAACTATTAGGCATACAGTCATTATGAATCATTAATAGCATGACAGCAAAGTTGACTGCAGTGGGAAATATCAAGTCAGTTTTATTATTCATTAATACATTCCAGAAGGAGCTAACTTTCCAGAGAAAGAATAGACATCAGAATTATAATATTTCACCCGTATGAATGTGGGTTATGTTTTATCAGCATTTTTCTTGTTATTGTTGTTTGGCAAAACTTTTATTGAATTTTGCCTGCTCTTCTTAGATACTATCTTCAGTATATTTGTTGATTAAGTTTTCCTTATTGAAAAAGATAATTCATTCATTTAACAGATTTGCTAGCATAAGAATGGGTGAAAAGCTAAATAAATGCTACTTGAAAAATTGCTTCAGTTGTGGTGGCCTTTCCAGGGCTGATTCAAGCCATAAATCTAAACTTACCCCAAGGGATGTTTGAAACTTCAGAGCTGTCTACTTTCACCACTTCCCCCCTCCCATACCTTCAGCTGGCACTTTTCTTATTGACTGACGTCCCATTGCAGCCACTGCTACAGTGTTTTCGATCTAGATGTTCATATGTGGGAATGGGCATATATATGGCTGCCAGAGAGGCTGAAAGAACCCTATGAAGAGAGAGCCCTATGAAGAGAGGCTGAAAGAACTGGGCATGGTTAGCCTGGAGAAGAGAAGATTGAGGGGAGACATGATAGCAGTCTTCAAATACTTAAAAGGTTGTCACACAGAGGAGGGCCAGGATCTCTTCTCGATCCTCCCAGAGTGCAGGACACAGAATAACGGGCTCAAGTTAAAGGGAGCCAGATTCCAGCTGGACATCAGGAAAAACTTCCTGACTGTTAGAGCAGTACAACAATGGAATCAGTTACCTAGGGAGGTTGTGGGCTCTCCCACACTAGAGGCATTCAAGCTGGACAACCATATGTCAGGGATGCTTTAGGGTGGATTCCTGCATTGAGCAGGGGGTTGGACTTGATGGCCTTGTAGGCCCCTTCCAGCTCTGCTATTCTATGATTCTATGATTCATTGTCAACAAAATGGTAGCATTTATTGATGAGCAGACAACAGGGGCCGTGGGTGACAAAACACAGTCTTCCCTGTACACCACTGAGGTCTTCCAACTGCTCATTATGATCTTGCTACATCGTACTTTCTTTGCTTCCAACATGGTAAAGGTAACAGGGTGGCTGAAACTTGTCTGGGCCTGGAAAGAGGTCAGACAGTTGATTCTTCCACTTACAGTGTGGCTGGGACTTTACACCAGGTCCAGGCAATGCTAACCTTAGGCCATAGCTAGACCTAAGGTTTATCCCTGGATTATCCAGGGGTCAAACCTGTTCATCTAGGTGACACAGAGGGGATCCAGTGCTCAGGCAGGGGCGAACCCTGGATGATCCCAGGATAAACCTTAGGTCTAGCTGTGGCCATAGCCTCCCCACACCCTTAAAACTCCATCACATTGGAACTTGACTCCAACAGCCTGAGGTCAACAAAAGAGAAGGACTGATGTGGAGAAGGTGGTTAGGGAGACATTCTCCTCACCCTCTAATAATACTAGAATCCAACGAAGCTGAATTGGGAGAGATTCAGGGCAGATAAAAGGAAGTAGTTCTTTACACAGCATATAATTAAACTATGGAGTTCAACTTTCTCAAGATGTAGTGATGGCCACCAAGGTGGATGGCTTTAAAAGGAGATTGGACAAATTCATGGAGCATATGGCTCTCATTGGCCACTAGTCCTGATGGCTATATGCTATATCAGAGGCAGTATGCCTATGTACACTAATTGCTGGGGAATAAGAGCGGGATGGTGCTATTGTGCTTATGTCCTACTTGTGCGCTTCCCATAAACATCTGCTAGACCACTGTGGGGAACAGGATGTTGGATTAGATAGGCCTTTGTCAGATTCAGCATGGCTCTTACATTCTTATGTCTGAACTATGTTCTGAGAGGAAACTGAATTAATTACATGGAAAGAAGCTCTAGCTTTACTACAGATCAGGGACAGTGGGAGGCCCTCAGATTCACCTCACTCTGAGGCTATGAGGCCATTCGCTCTTCCTAAGTGATTGCTGGGGATCTTTTCCTTACTTCCTCCTGAAACTATTGGTAGGGCTTGCTAAAGGTAGAATGGGCATCCCATCACATCCCCATCTTGTCCTGCTTAAGGGTGGAATATTGAGGAAAGGGGGAGAGAAAAGATGGCTGGATTCCAGTGGCCATACAAGAGCCCTGATCCAGGTAGGTCGCAGGGTTCAGGGACAAAGGAGTGATACTTTGCTACACTCCATGCAACTGCTTTTGAACAAACCTAAGCTCAAATTTCTAAATGATGTAATTTACCCTTTATTAGGGACAGCTACTGTTTTATAGTGGTATTGAAGTGCACTGACAACTGTTGGGGCCCATTGACACATGCCATATACCGCTTTCATACAGCTTTCATAGTGCAATATCCTGCTTGGTGTAGATTAGACCCAAGATAGCTATCTTGGACAGCTCCTAACAACTACCAAAAATATGTAACAAAGACTTGCCAATTCAGACAATTATAGAAAATGCAAAGGTAAATTGGAAATAATAGAATATGTAACAGCTGGTTGCCCTATCTTATCGAACATATAATATCTTTCCAGACACAATCAGGTTGCAAAAATCATTCACCACACTGACAATTAATCAGTTCAGGACAACTCCTTATTACAAATAAACTCCTGACCCAATTCTTGAGAATAATGATTCCATCTTGTCCTTGACTAAGTATTTTATAACGGATAAAGCAAAAGGCAGATATAATCCTGGTGAAGAAGAAAACTAAAAGAAGATACTATAGATGTTCCAGCTCGTAATATGTCTCATATAACATAGGGTGGGGTGGGGTAGACACCTAACAAAACTCCCAAGAAATAAACAAATAAACAATACCAAAATCTAGCCCCGTAAATAAGACATGGCTGGAAACTCAAGGCAATCCATATAGTGCCTCTCTCAGTATCTGATATAGGGGTTGCCCAAATATGTAAAAAGAATACACCTCCCCTTATTCTTTTCATTCTCTAGACCTTACCTAAATAAGCCCTGAAACTAATAAGAAGAAAAAGGGTACTAATAATGCTTAGCATTTATAAAATGCTATTCAGAATGATCCGAATCATGTTTACTTACAAGCAAATACTATGATGTTCGGTGGATCTTGGGTGCCAAAGTACATGTTGCACTAACAACTTAAGGTGTAGCTGACACTTGCCTTGGTTTTACTTTTGTGTAAGCGTGTGCAGGCCCAGTTTGGATTGTGTCCATGACACACCAGGATGGAAGAGTCAAACCTCCTCCCCACCCATTTCCCCCAAAATTCCACACACCACTATCCTGTGGAGGGTTAATAATAGGAAAAAGGCCTCCATTGACTCAAAGTGAGACTCCCCCACCTTTTTTTCCCCAACCCCCTGAGAGTTCACAAAATAGCTGCCAGGGTGGGTATACCTAGGGTGACTGTGTATGAAAAGGAGAAGAAAAGTAACTTCTCCAAAGCCTACGTACAAGACAGAGGCAGGGCCTGAGCTCCAAACACAGAACCACTCTTTGGGCTCATCTTCACCAAGCAGGATATTCAACTATGGAAGTGGTATTAAAGTAGAATATAAAAGGCAGGAGCCACACTACTACTTTATAGTGGTGCTGAAGTGCACTGACAACTGTTGGGGCCTATGAGACATCTACACCAAGTAGGATATAACACTATGAAGGTGGTATGAAAGCAGTATATAGTACGTGTCAATGGGCCCCAACAGTTGTCAGTGCACCTCAATACCACTATAAAGCAGTAGTGTAAATCCTGCAGTGCACTTCAATACTGCTATATAGCAGTAGTGTGGCTCCTGCCTTTTATATACTGCTGTCATACCACTTTCATAGTGGAATATACTGCTTGGTGTAGATGAGCCCTTTGAAACCACATTTTTTCTGTTCCAAGAGTCATTTTCACTCAAGGCCAACTATTGAGGATCAGAGACAAGTAACTTAGCCAAGAACTTAGTACAAGGTAGGTGGGGTCTGAGTCTCATATGCCAAATGATATTTGCTCTCCCTCCCTCACAATGCCCCCCATATTTGCTCACCCATTTCACAGAAGGCAAACTGATGATGCTCAGGGAAACTTCAGCTATTGGGCAGTATAGAAATGAAATGAAATGAAATGAATAAATAAATAAATAAATAAATTACATACACACACACACACACACACACACACCAGTCAAAATGCACCACATGCCAAAAACAAACTAACTAACACACAAAGGCAACACACACAACATTGGCAAAACACCCTCCTTACGCTCAACATCTTCCCCTGGACACTTTCTACCACTCCCAGAATATCTTTTTTCTTTTTTCTTGGTGGCTGGACTTGTTTCAAAACAAAGTGGTAGGCTGCACCCACACACCATTTTTATTTTCTAAGAATACTTCTGGGGCTCATTTGCTAGTGGCTACCACTCTGCTTTGCAGTAGGCCATCCTCCCAGTTAGACAAAAATGTTATTTTTAAATATATATATATATATATTAAGAATTAAAAATAAAATAGAAATCAGGAGGGGCAGGGAGCCACGAGAGGTATCTACAGGTGCATTGATGTCTGCAGTCAGCTGTCTTAGCCATAGTTAAAACTAACCACAGTTTGTCCTGGTTCAGACATAACACATCACGGTTAGTTGAAAAATCACTTCTTTGATCTCACAGGTGTGCTGAGGGAGGAGAGGAGCCTGAGGTTCATCCATGTAGCATTAAATCATTTACTGTTACATCTGAATGGCTGCCCAGGCTCTCTAAAACCATATCTCTCTCTTAATGTCCCACTCATCGCTAAACTAATGTAGGACTTCATTGATCAGAACACAGATTTAGTTGATTGAATGGCTAAATCCGTGAATTATGGATGAACTAGGCTATGAGCCAGTTTTCACACATTCCTCGCAATAGCTGGGGGGAAATGGATTTCCCAGCAACAATATTTTGACCTTGTTCAGACGACATGCTAAGCCATGGTGGTTAAGCATTTTGAGCTAAACATTATGCCTTAGGCCTTAGCTAGACCTAAGATTTATCCCAGGATTGTCCCAGGGTCATCCCTGCCTGCTCCCAGGATATCCTGTGTGTCATTTACATGAACAGGGATGACCCCGGGATAATCCCGGGATAAACCTTAGGTCTAGCTAAGGCCCTAGTGTGTTGTGTGAAGCATGACTTGACATGTAGTGTGAACTATTCCTAACCATGGTGGTTACATAACCATGGTTTAAATACACTACTAACCATTTGCTGCTAAAAGGTTAGTGGCCTACCAATGGCTTACCATGTTGCCTAAACAGGCCCATTGTTGTGAGCTATTGCTGTTGCAATGTGAAGTGTTTTGGAGGGGTTTGGTCTTGAATGGGTAATGAACACCCATTAGCTTTACAAAATAATATGTACACATCAAAAACAGCTGTCTGAATTTTTGGACTGTCCTTGGGGACATGGCTACGGGGGCTAAAAGATGAGTGCACTACACTGCTGCCAAACAAGACTAGATTCAAAGTTCAAACATCCACTGTAGTCAGTGATGGGGCTCATGATATATACTCTCCAAACTAAATGCAGCCCACCAACCATATATGGTGGACATATGGACCTGTTTTTGCTGCCTTATTGGGACTGGAACAACTGAGGGATTGTTACCACGTAAACAACGATCCACAGCTAGTAAGTTGCATTCAGCTTGGAAGTTAACTTGTTATGCTCTGCTCATAAATGATGCTTCACCTGTTTCTTTTTTTAAATTCCCTTCATTGTAATGTGTTTCTCAGACTAACTGCAAGCATTCCAACATTGACAGCTACTTTAATGCTCAACAACAATAGAATATTTCATTTCTGTACCTTTACTTATCTGGTTAAAATTCTTATTTGCTTGTAAAATACTAGAAAAGTCTTTTAATCATTGGCTGTCAAAGTGTCACAATGGATTTTACATCAAAAACAAGTAGTCAAGTTGATTTTTTTTTTAAAGGAAGGCAAGGTGTGTTTTTGTACTGATGACTCAAGCAAGAAAATTCAGACTTCATTCCTGAGGAAAACAAGAATAATTGGTAATATTTAAGTAGACCTCGATTGTTCTCCATGGGTCCAGGATGCGATTTGCAAATGGGAGTAGGGCTAAGCAAAATAGACACAAGATGCTTCAAGACCTGAGAGTAGGGTAGACTTGAAGGAGGAGTTGTTTCGGATCATGTCCTGAAGGAAACCCATCAAAAAAGATGAAAGGGTGTCTGAGACAGTTGGTGCCATAGGTGCTAGGTAAATACAGAGATGAAAGATCTGTATGGAGATTGTGAAGGAGAAAAAAAAGAAAGAAAGAAAAGAAATCACATTTCATCTCTTGTTAAAACTGATTATTATTTTCCGCTCCAGACGTCCTTGTGGTCCACAGTGCTGCTTGCTCCAATCATATTTTCTCCCAGTGCACAAACACCAATGAAATAATTCTCCTCTTCCTTTATTATCTGTTTTTATAGGCCACCCATGCCCAGGGGCCTGTGAACATGATACAAAATATAACTCTAAAATACAGTTCGTTCTAAATTAAAAAAGGCAACATGCCCCAATTAATTCTCCATTTAATTAATTTTATTTTACATAGCTTTGAATTCTGGTCTAAAGATTTTATATAGGCCAGGTGTTTGTGTGTGTGCGTGTTTTTAAAACAACAACAACATAAAAACTGCATTCTATTGAGAAGAGATGAACTTGTTTCAGTACATTCTTCCTTACTTGCGTTTTTTGCATTACCCATAGTTGGGCAAAGGTTGGGGCCCACCAGAGCTGACACCAGCTTGACAGAGAGAGAGAGAGAGAGAGAAGCAGGCAGAGAAATAGCAATGATAATAATAGTATTTGTTACCTGCCTCTCCCTCTGGATCAAGGGAGGGTACAACACAAATGCAAACACCATATAACTAATTAAAACATTTAAAACTAATACATTATTAAAAGCAGCACATTAATAAAAGGCATCTTAAAATTCAACTGGGTAGGCCTGCCGGAAGAGATCAGTCTTTATGGCTTTCTTAAATTCCGGAAGACTGTTAAGTTGAAGAATCTCTCCCGGCAGGTCATTGCATAATCTGGAAGCAGCAGAAGAAAAGTTCCTCTGTGTAATAGTTGTCAGCTTTGTTTCTGGGGACTGGAGTAAATTCTTCCCAGAGGACCTGAGTGTGCAGGGCGGTTTGTACAGGAGAAGGTGATCCCGCAGGTAGCCTGGACCCAAACCATGTAGGGCTTTAAAGGTGATAACCAACACTTTATACCTTGCCCGGAAACTAATTGGCAGCCAGTGAAGAGATTTTAAAACTGGTGTAATGTGGTCCCCCCTAGGTGTACCGGTGACCAGCCTGGCTGCCATATTTTGAACTAGTTGAAGTTTCCGGACTAGGCACAAAGATAGCCCTATGTAGAGCCCATTGCAGAAGTCGAGCCTCAAAGTTACCAGCGCGTGCACTACTGTCTTTAGGTCTTCCGAGTCTAGGAAGGGGCGCAGCTTTTGGTGGGGCTTTGTGGATCCATTCTGGGCTTCATTCATTCTGGGGCCATCTGAAATTTCATTTATTGCACACCACTTTGTTTTGAAAGTGCTTTAGAGATGATGATGATGATGATGATGATGATGATGATGATGATGATGATGATAACAAAAATCTCTCCTGCCGCAGAAGACATCCTCTGTTCACAGAAAGGTTTCTTGCACTAGAACACAGTGCAAGACAAGTGAAGTGAAACTAAACCCAAAATTGCTCTTCAACTTGTGCAGCCTCTGTGTCGAAACATAAGAAGCACCATAGAGCACACCTTGCAAGAACCTCTGTGAAAACTGGTACAAAGAGTTGGCAGCTTTCCCCCCTTCTGCTCACAGAATCCAACCCATTCGATCCAACCCATTGTTGTTGATTTTGTTGTAAGAATGTTCTATTCTAGCTCCGGGTCTGGAGTAGTTTGGGGGTTCTTCAAGGAACTGTTGGGGGAATGAGAAGGCTTAGAATCCTGTGAACTCTCAGTCGCTCCTGACATGCTCCCTAAATGCCCTGTTTTGGCCCCACTTCTTGTAGGTTGTGCATGGCTGCAGAATCTTCTGATTGCATACTGGCATAGGTGGGCGGGTGCTCCATTGGTGTAAATGCTGTCACACCAGTGGGCTTCTCCCTCTGCTGGGAGAGTGACACTTACCCCACTATTAAGTGCCCCTCAGTTGGCCAAACGCCAGCTGTAGGAATGCATTCTTAATTACTTTCAAATACATTTGCATATAACCAAAACTTCAGTATAGGTACTTTTGAGTTATTGAAGGAAGTTTCTGGTAACGTACGAACGTATACGAAAATCGGCACTCATTTTTTGGGGGGGAGGTTGGGGTTGGTTTGTTTTTTAAAAAAATCTGTTTCATTTTCTGTTAAAATAAATATACCAGAACCAAAATTACCTTTAAAAACAGCGAGTGCCCTACCTTACTTATTAAGCAACTAGGGCCTTGTTAATCTACTGAATGAGTTGATTAAAGCATGATTCTTTGATATTAAGCATCCTTTTATAGAAAACAGAGAGAAAGAAAAAATAAATGGCAAAAAAAATACCGGAAGCTGTAATAGTGTCCATGTGGGACTCAGCAAAAAGACATGAGCATCAGATGTTTTGATGTCTGCCTATGTAGTTAGTAACTGGAAATTGTGGTAAGGGAATTACTGCTGTCTAGAGAATCTATTTGCAAGAATGACAACGACGACTAAACTAAATAAGTGTCATTAAAATTGTCCCTGTTTCAAGACAATTTCAGCTGTTGTTGGTGCAATTTTGTAGGTCAGATGCATCACAACACAAAGTAAAGCTAGCTACTGCTTCATGATTTGCTCTTCTCTCCTTCCAATCCCCTCTTTAGTCTGGCATGGTTTGGACACAACCAATGAACGCTAGTGAGTGGGAAATGAAAGCCAGCTTGGAATGTCAGGCTCACCTACCACAGGTAGGGGCTGAAAAACAGCAAACTTGGCAACAAATCACCAAAATTAGCTGGCATCCATTGATGTAATACCCAATAGGCCTCCATATCTGACACAGAGTCACCATACTTAAAGAATTACAACTATCTCCAAGGCTGAGATTAAAATATCCCGAAATGTAAACATTTACCTACATGTTTTGGCCACAGCTATCCTATAACCACACCAGCTGCTATTCCACTCATCCAGATTAAATGAAAATTAATACACTGTGTAATAATTTAACATTTTTCACTCCTGGCTAGAGGAATTGCTGCTGTGGCACATTTCCACTTAACCTATAGATGCAAACAGTGCAGCTTTTAACAGCTTTAGCTGGTGCATTAGGCTCAGACTACATGTGTGTGTTTACTGCAGGGAGTGGGAAAGTAAATGGGGGAAGGGGGCAATTCTAAGCAGAAAAATAGCCAGAAGGAAAAAGTGAGGGTTGCAGCTTTCGGTTTAAAACAAAAGCTGGAAGGCAGTTTCATGCAACTGCAGCCATAGCTAGACCTAAGGTTTATCCCTGGATCGTCCAGGGGTCAAACACATTCATCTAGGTGACACACAGGGGATCCAGTACTCAGGCAGGGGCAAATCCTGGATGATCCCAGGATAAACCTTAGGTCTAGCTGTGGCCTGCATGTCATCTGTTGTTTCATCTTCAGACCCTTTCTGGGCCTTGTTTTGCCTATATTGGTTTGACTACTACAGAATGTTTTATGTATGGCTTGAAGGCAGTTCACAAACTTCATCTGGTCCAGAATGTGAGACCATTTTAGCAGGGACTAATTGTACCAAGGATATTATACTAGTGTGCAAGAGCTCCACTAGCTACCAGTTAGTTTCTGGCCTAAATTCAAGCTGCAGGTGTTCACTTTTATTAAAGTTCTATATCGTCTGGGCCAGGGACTCTTCTCCCACATGTACCTCCCCATAATATGAGATAAGCTTGAACCTTTTACAAGTGTCAGTATCAGCTTGAATAAGTTTGGGTTTGTTGCTAGAAAAAAAGAGTCCTTGAGAATCAGTTGAAACAGTTACCTAGGGAGGTTGTGGGCTCTCCCACACTAGAGGCCTTCAAGAGGCAGCTGGACAACCATCTGTCAGGGATGCTTTAAGGTGGATTCCTGCATTGAGCAGGGGGTTGAACTCGATGGCCTTGTAGGCCCCTTCCTACTCTGCTATTCTATGATTCTATGATTCTATGAAATACTTAAAAGGTTGTCACACAGAGGAGGGCCAGGATCTCTTCTCGATCCTCCCAGAGTGCAGGACACGGAATAACGGGCTCAAGTTACAGGAAGTCAGATTCCGGCTGGACATCAGGAAAAACTTCCTGACTGTTAGAGCGGTACGACAATGGAACCAGTTACCTAGGGAGGTTGTGGGCTCTAGAGGCATTCAAGAGGCAGCTGGACAACCATCTGTCAGGGATGCTTTAGGGTGGATTCCTGCATTGAGCAGGGGGTTGGACTCGATGGCCTTGTAGGCCCCTTCCAACTCTGCTATTCTATGATTCTTTGATTCTAAGGTAGCACTTGATTGTAGAATGTCCTCCTGGTGGTGGGAGCCTGATTGCCTCTGTCTTTTTTGGAGGGCTATAAACACTCCCCTTTCTTCTAGGTATTTAATTTGTGAGCTAATGAAAGCTCATTTTAAAATAAATGTCACCTCATATGATGATGATGATGATGATGATGATGATGTTTTATTTTAATGTGTAATAACCATACTTGGGCCTTAGCTAGACCTAAGGATTATCCCTGGCAAATGGAGGGGTTGTCCCTGCCTGCTCCCAGGATTTCCTGTGTGTCATTTGGATGCACAGGGATGATCCCGGGATGATCCCAGGATATAGGCCTGGTCTATCCATGGCCTAGGTCTCGCTGTTTTGTTCTGAATCTGAGCCACTTTAGGGACTTTGACCAAAGTGCAGGTGTAAATTGAAGAACATGTACTTCTGTGAGCTGCTGCAGGAAGAAACAGTCTTAGTACTAGCCATTCAGAGGAAGAAGCATGGTTTTTCATCCAGTCCAACCTCAGGAGAGCCTACTCTTGTAATTCTAATGTATTTTAATATTACTATTTTCTTACTGCCTTACTATTTTATTATTGGTTTTAATGTGTCCTTTTAGGCTGTAAGCCACCATGGAGAAGTGTTTAACATGGAAAGACAGGATAAAAATACTTTCCATAGGTAGAAAAGTAAACGAAATTATTCCCCTTTGCTTAAGGTGCTAAAGTAGGGTTAGTATTATACTGCTGGTATGTGGATGGTGTACCAAGGGCGTTACTAGACGAGGCTCTATCGCGCGTTACCTTCCGCAGTCACGTCGAGGCTTCCAGATGACGTTCACGAGGATCTGCCGTTATCCTGCGGTGAAGCCTCTTTCTCCCGACTTTAAAAAAGTGAGTTTTAGGGTGCCTTTTCCTGCCGTCCCGCGGTAATTCGGAGTACATGTGGGAGGATGTGAGGTCACTGCGGTCCGCACTGGGCAGGAAAAGGCGTGCTAAGGGGGAGTGGTCAGCGGCTTCAGTCAAGCCGCCTCCGCCATTTGCGCGCAGTCCGCCAGCTGGGGCAGCGCGGCGGAGCGGCTTTTTTTTTTATTCCCCCAGTGACAGTTTGCGCAGGAACGGAGGAACGGAAAAGTGGCTAGTGTGCTGCTGGGGTGTGGGGGGGATGGGTGGGGGATGTGCGCCTGTTCTAGTGGGTTTTTTTTTATTTCCCCAGTGACAGTTTGCGCAGGACCGGAGGACCGGAAAAGTGGCTGGTGACTCCTTGCGGTGGCCAGCTACCGTGGCCGCATAATGGCGGTGCTGTACGCTGCCTGTTAGTGTGGGTACCAGGCTGGCAGAGGGCAGAGCTGTTTGTGGGCTGCTGCCATGGCTACGGCCAGATGTGGGTTGGCTCCTTGGGATGGGGCACAGGGCACAGAGGCGGTCATCGCCGCCGACACCTCAGAGGCATGATGGGAGATGTAGGCACAGAGTGCCCATGCAGACGATTGACCTCGGGTCATATAACACCCGCCACGACCCCCATCAGGAAGTGAGCGCATCAATGTTGACCCTCAACAGCACCAGCAGCACTTCAGCTGGCACTGGCACTGCCGCCGCTGCCGCCGCCAGGGCCGGCGGCGGCATCGCTGACGGCTGCGCAAGTTTGCGGTCTTTCGGACGTGCGCAAACCGTGCAGCGAGCGAAAAAAAAAGCAGCGGCAATCAGGCCGGTGTGGCTGCGCAAACGTGCTCGCGGCGGCAGCAGCACAACCGGCGCAAACTTCTGCCACAAATCGAAGGCAGGTGTGGATCATGAGGCGTCACGGCTGAACGGGAAAATCCGCTTTCACCGCTCCTCAACGACGGAACACCCGGTAGGTCTAGCAAGGCCCCAAGTCAACCAGCCATAATTTGTTCCCATTTTCCAGGTGAAGCTCAGGGAAGTGACCAACTGACAAAGAAAATCTCTTGCCTGGACTATACATTAAAAAAATCATACATTAGATGCTCAGATAGAATTCTCAGTTTCCCAATTTTCTCAGATTCCCAATTCTATCTGCTCAGTGGTGGCCCAAGACATTTTGCTGCCTGAGGTGAAGGACAAGATAGCACTCCCATTCAACTAAATTGGAAGTTGAATCGTACTTCAATGCTGACAATGGGAAAGCATCTTCTACTACACCTGAGGTAGCAGGCTCACATAGGGGGCAGATGGATGGCTGCATGTTACACAGGCCTCTCCTCCAGTACCATCCTGCCATCTTTCAATACCTGCTGCCTGAGGCAGCTGCTTCACTCTGTCTAATGGTAGCACCAGCCTCATATCTACTGCTCAGATAGAATTCCAAGTTTCCCAATTTTTGACTATCCATACCTCTAACCTACAATTATGCTGTAGATGATATTTACCCGGCATAATCTATTGAGTTAGGATGATGAGATTTACCCAGCATAATCTATTGAGTTAGGATGATGAGATTTACCCAGCATAACCTATTGAGTTAGGATGACGAGATTTACCCAGCATAACCTATTGAGTTAGGATGACGAGATTTACCCGGCATAATCTATTGAGTTAGGATGATGAGATTTACCCATCATAACCTATTGAGTTAGGATGACAAGATTTACCCAGCATAACCTATTGAGTTAGGATGATGAGATTTACCCAGCATAACCTATTGAGTTAGGATGATGAGATTTACCCAGCATAACCTATTGAGTTAGGATTACGAGATTTACCCAGCATAACCTATTGAGTTAGGATGACGAGATTTACTCAGCATAACCTATTGAGTTAGGATGACGAGATTTACCCAGCATAACCTATTGAGTTAGGATGACGAGATTTACCCAGCATAACCTATTGAGTTAGGATGACGAGATTTACCCAGCATAACCTATTGAGTTAGAATGATGAGATTTACCTGGCGTAACCACTGAGTAATATTGGGGGAGGGGAACCCATATCATACTCATACCACCAAATCATAAGACACTGGTGCTGTTTCTAGTCATGCACAACTCTTTGCACTGGTGCATTTATATACTTATTTAGAAGTATACTTGAAGGGGTCTTGGACAGCACCTACACCCACATAACCAACATCTAGCTGCCATGGACAGATATGTTTTGCTGTACTGAGCCAATTATTTCATGTTAGGCAAGTTAAGACTTTAGAATCAGAATCACAAAAGACGGGGTTCAACCAAAGAAGAAAGGATATGTGTAGGACTTGGAGAACATGTACTGTTTGAGAGCCCGCTGTTCAATTTTATATCTTGGAAATGGGATTCCCCCCCCCGCCCTGCCCCAGTAGCACATTTATTGCATTGGATCACATGTAGAAAAAATTCTTTGCTCACAGAAAGGCTGTTTGCACCTTATTCTAGAGTGCTGTACAACAAAAGCGAAATTAAAGGCACAATTTTATGCATGCTTAGACAGAAAAAAAAGTCCTACAACTCCCAGCATTCCCTAATCAGCCATGCTGGATGGGAATTGTAGGTCTTTTTTCTGTCTAAACATGCATAGGTTTGCATCCTAAATCCAAAGAGATGTTTGTCCACTTTCACAACATTTTGCAGAACATTAACAGCAGCGTTCTCTTTTGGCCCATAGTTTTTGGTACCCAATAGCCTACTGTTATTGTGATGGCCCTTTAGAAAGTAATTGTGCCAGTGCCGAGTGTAAATAGTTACATCATGACTGGGTCAAACAATGCAACACAATTCTATTTTGTGATTTTAAGCAATACTTGTTTGCATGGTTTTTTGGGTTGTTGTTTTTCAATTAGCCTTTTAATGTTTGGAGCCTGTGTGCTCCCTCCAGACCTCGTCACCCACTTATCTACAATTCCTATGTAGAAGCCATCAGCTAGCCTTTTAAACAATAAACAGATGAACAAATGAACACCTGCTAGGCCAGCTCTTTTCCCCTATCACTCTAGGCACTCTCTTTTCATTTTAAGTAGGGTGACCAACTGTCAGGATTTCCCCGGATTTGTCCTGGTTTTTGTTCTTTCCATGGTGTCAGGGGGGATTTTCTATAATTTTCAATAATGTCCTGGAATGACACACCTTCCTCTTTAAGGCTGTCATTAGCATGGCAGGAGGGAATGACATGCGTTCTTGAGGCACATCATTCCCCCACCCCGAGCTCCAATTGAGGTCTTAAAGGGGAAAGTGGGTCATTCGTGGACATTATAGAAAAGGCCCCAATTGGAGTGGATGGTGGTGGTGCAGAACGAAATCCTTTCCCCTCCTCCACTCCAATCGCGTTCTTTAAGGTGGCGGGGGAATAACGTACTTTCTGCAGGACTCAGAAAGCTGCTTCCCCACACGCACACTAGGTGTCCTCTTTTTTGGTTTCCCAAATATGGTCACCCTATTTTAAGATTATTTTATTTTATTCTAGCCATTTTATTGTTGTTGTTGTTTTCATCTTTTGTGCTCTCCTCTCTCACACTGGCCAGATTTTAGAACAGAGGTGGGGAAATGAAGTTAAAAGCCAAGTAACAGAACTCTGGATGGTAACCAATTAACTTCCCCTCCCTGCGGAAGGAGCAGTTTGTCAGCAGAATGGGGAGGGGGTGAGTATCCTTTCCCTCACAGTCCCTGCACATCCAAAAACATGATCTGGAAGTTTAGGGGACTCTCCAGAGCAGATTTGGAAGCGGGGAGCAGGGGAGAAGAAAGGAAGAGAATGTCCCATTGCGTGTGCACAAATCTGTTCATGTAACATTGAATTTCACCCATTGCTTTTATTTTAACCACAAAATATGGCCATGATATTTCTGCTGCACACGGAGGACCTGGGAAAGAGCGGGGCTGCTGGATGTACACACAGGAGCTGTGGACAGTTTTCTCGCTCGAAGCAATGATTGGACACATTGCTGTGTGCTCAGCACCGCTTGTGCACAACTGAAAATTGGAAGCAGAAAGGATCTATTATGCCCTATGGGGTCCCATCCTGCAAGCAGACCTATGCATGCGAGGAAGGATAAATGGTGCCATTGTGTCCAGATTTGATGGACCTTTCTTTTGGAATGGGCAGAAGATAAACCTTCAAATGTCTTGAAATTCAACTCCCAGCATTCCTGTTTATTGACCATGTTGCCCGGGGCTTCTGGGTGTTGAAGTCCAAAACATCTGAAGATCTACCGTGTGCCCACCCCTGGTTTAATAAGCTCACAATGGATAGTTAGCTGTTAAAACCATAATTTGGCAGGGTTTTTCCCCCCAGTGCAGGCAGTTGCAAGTGCCTGCACCTGATTAAAAGCAAGTGATGAGCAATAATCCACTCCTGAAGTGGTTATTTTCTTTCTTACAACTTCTTTAAAAAAATAAATAAAACACTTGTTAATAAGGCTTAAAAGAATAGAAAAATCACATGAGCATTCTCCCTCCCTCCCTCCCTCCCTCTCTCTCTCTCTCTGTCGTTCTTTAGCACACTCAATAAGAATATATATAGCCACTTTCATTTTCCTGGAGTTTTACTGTTAAGTCTGTTTTTTTTTCCAGATCAGTGAGAATGCCGTATCACCAAGATCCTCAGGGTGGAGCTCAACCACAACCTACCAAAAAATTCCACTGGCAGTAGCAACAGCACCTTGGTGCAAGGTCACTCTTACTCCCTCCCTACTCTACCCCCCCTTGTTTTATCCCATTGGGAATTTAACAATACAGTCTTGAGTAGAGTCTTCAGACTATACCATTAGCTTATTGAGGAACTGCACCTGCGTTTAAACTTTAATGATGCATTTTTAATATGATAAATGTATTATACTTCAATGGTTTTATATGCAGGTCGAATAAACTATGAGTTTTTGTTACTCTTCAGAACCTACTTCTCAAAGACTACACTTATAATTGTAGAGCATGGTTAGCCACAGATGAGCCTGGTACTCCTGAGAAGAGCTACAGTATTGCTCCATTCCAGTGACACAAGCTACTGGCTGTTGAGGATGGTCTTAGGGGTGTGTGTGTGTGTGTGTGTGTTCTTTTTAATTGATATTTGTATTGCCTGGACTAAGATGCAATGCCTTCCTAATAACCACAGAAAAAAAATCCAAATTAATTCTTTGTGTCAGGTTTTGGCAAGCTGACCATGTGATTGTGCCTTGTGGCTATTGGGTGTAGTTGATTTAGGGTGACCATATGAAAAGGAGGACAGGGCTCCTGTATCTTTAATGGTTGCATAGAAAAGGGAATTTCAGCAGGTGTCATTTGTATATATGGAGAACCTGGTGAAATTCCCTCTTCATCACAGCAGTTAAAGCTGCAGGAGCTATACTAGAGTGACCAGATTTTTAACAGGGCAGGGCACCTGCACCTTTAACTGTTATGATGAAGAGGAAATTTCATCAGGTTCTCCATATATACTAATAAAACCTACTGAAATTTCATCTTCAATAGAACTGTTAAAGATGCAGGAGCCCTGTCCTCCTTTTCATATGGTTGCCCTAAGTTGATTCATGCTCCACATGTGTTTTGGAGATGAAACAAGGTCTGTGCCATGTAGGGATGTACAGAAATTTAGGTTCTGTTCGCAAAACATGTGAACCTGTCCCGCTCATAATCACAAATGTATGCAGGAGTGGTTTCTCAAGAAATTTCCACAAATTCCCAAATTTGCAAGTATGTTTGAGAAATGCACTTTGATTTGTGCATTTCTTAAAAAATACACATTTTAATGCTTTGGTCAATGGGGGCGGGGAATATGCACAGAAATACACACCTTTCCTGATGTCCAAAATAGGAGCCAGCTGAAATAAGCTCCAAAGTGAATTTGGAAGAATTTGGGCGAACTTGAAAATTGTGAGTTACCCAATCCCTAGTGCCATGGCTGGCTAGAAAGTGCTGGGTAATAGGGGAGACGGTTTGCATTAAAAGCAAGGAACTGGCAGAGAAGGAAAAGACAAAAGGACTGGTGAAGCAGGTTCACATAGATCTAATGAAGGAAATGTGAGGCTCCTGTGAGGAAATGAAGCCAAATAGGGCACACAGCAAAATGTTGTAGTGGTGTATGCAACATATCCATGTTCCAGCCAATGACTCAGCCATGCCTTCCTCCAGAATATTCCATTCCATTCCTGTTCCACCTCCATTTTCCACCCCACACACCAGCAGTCAGTCTGAATTCCATGTTCCATCGAACATACTCAGTCCTGATTGGGATTTCTTTTTGGGGGGGGGAGTAGGGAAGGGGTTGCCCCCTAAATTTCCCCCCACCCCACCAAAGACTTCTTGTACTTCTGTAAACTTTGGGATTTCCCCGAGCTTGTGGATATCTTCCTCTTGTGCATTAATATAGGCGACCATATGAAAAGGAGGACAGGGCCCCTGTATCTTTCACAGTTGTATTGAAGAGGAAATTTCAGTAGGTTTTATTTGTATATATGGAGAACCTGATGAAATTTCCTCTTCATCACACCAGTTAAAGGTGCAGGTGCCCTGCCCTTTTAAAAATCTGGTCACTCTAGTATAGCTCCTGCAGCATTAACTGCTGTGATGAAGAGGGAATTTCACCAGGTTCTCCATATATACAAATGACACCTGGGGCGGATCCGCACATCGGCCCCAGAGCGCATTTATGCGACTCTAGGGCACCCCAGAAATGATAGTCTGTACTTGCCTGTAAAAAGAAACTAAGAAGAGACGACGCCACCCAGCTCTCCCCGGCCGGCTCGGAGAGCAATTTTTGAAGAAGGCGGGGGTAGAGAGCTTCTTCCGCTGTCCACCCAACCTTCTTCCGCCGAGCTCTCCGTCCCGGTCGAGGAGCCGGCAGGAGAGAGCTGGGCGTCGTCGGCGTCTCCATCTCTTCCTAGTTTCTTTTTACAGGCAAGTACAGACTATTGTTTCTGGGGTGCCCTAGAGTCGCATAAATGTGCTCTGGGGCCGACGTGCGGATCAGCCCCAGCTGTAATTCCCTTTTCTATGCAACTGTTAAAGATACAGGAGCCCTGTCCTCCTTTTCATATGGTCACCCTAGTCCCAGTTCGGCTACATAAGGAGCAGTGCCTGGAGAATAGAGTTTGCTATTAGTATAGATATTAGGGTATTTAAAAAACAACAACTTATTATACTGTTTAAACTCTGTATTTTAACCTTATATCAATTTTGCTGCGTGGTTTTATCCTGGTTGTGCTTTTTATATTGTATTTTGTATTTGTGTTTTTAACTTGTTGGTTGTTTTATGATGGTTTTAATTTTTGTGAACCGCCCAGAGAGCTTCGGCTATTGGGCGGTATAAAAATGTAATAAATAAATAAATAAATAAATCTTCCAGGACTGTGACTGACCTCACTCAAAGGAAGGTGTCTGTAGACCAAAACAGTCCTGGGAGGTAAAAGTAAGTCCCATTGCATTCAGTGGGGCTTACTCCCAAGTAAATGTGACAAGGGTTGTGAACTTACAGCAAAATCTTACTTCTACTCAGGAGTAAGTCCTGGCTTTCCTGTGGGCTATGAGAAAACTGACAACAAGAAAAAAAAACACCTCTTCTTTGCGCACATGCCAGGGAGGGAAGGAGAGGCACTCCCTTGATTCAACTGTGTCTGCCATTTAAAGGAGCCCCGGGGAAACAGCAGCAAGACTTTCCCTGACTCCTCTCCTCCCATGTAATCCAATTCATAGCAATCCCACCAAAGAAACAGATTAAACAATGGATAAACAACGGGATTTCCCTTAATGTAGAGAAGCTCTGTATGTTTCTTAAAAATAGTTCTAGTTGCATAGCATTCTCTTGCTGATTAATAAAAGTTGGTATTGTAAAAGTGTGCTTGTGTGTGTGTGAAAGAGAGAGAGAGAGATCTGTTGAACTCAAAGAGTGCCAGATGTCCCACTAAAGACAAACAATTACCTTCAAATTAGGAAAGTTGACAGAGGATCAATACTGTATCTCCTGAAATATCTCCAGGAAACAGCCCACTGCAATCAACTGAACCTGCTACTGAGCGCTACCGTTTCTACACACACAGACACAGACGTGAAACCCTATTTTGTTGACATTCAGAAATGCTGCTAGAGAGCAAGGGTGATGACAGATGATGTAACGTTTTTAAAACTGTGGTCAGGTTTGAGACGGCTTCACCACTTTCCGTTCGACATGCCTTTATGTCTCTCATGCTAAGCTTTGGGTGACTGGGTGGGTAGGGGAAGCGCTCTGCAGCTTATTAAATAAGGCAGTGAGTGGATATGAGTATCAATACATGTACATGTGGCACTTTTTTTAAAAAAGTTTGAAGGTAGACAGCCCACCTGAAGCAGCTGTCATGTAAATCGTGAAGCCACAAGAAAGTTGGACTCAAACCACAAAGGAAGAATTTGCTGCAACTTCTGTTTAAAGCTCTCATCTGGCTTCAACCTAATACAACACTCAAGTCATTCTCTCTGCTTCTCTCTGCTTTCATGGAAATAGAGGCTCTTTCTACACCATCACTTTTTGGAGGGATCATCCCTGTGTGTCCAAATGATGCACACGGGATCCTGGGATCAGGGAGGGATGATCCCTCCATTCCCCAGCATAACTGAGACCTCAGTTATCCTGGTTTTACATGTGGTCCTAGGACAATCCCAATGATTGTGGTTGGTGTGGGCACCCGTGGGGAGGGGAGCAGGGTCAGGGATTTCTTCCCCCTTACCTTTTCATTTTCGCTGGAGCGCAAGGGTCATTGTTACTCTTATGCTTAAGTGATCTTGACACACCCACCCAAACACTTCCTGTTAACGATTATAATAGCAAGTAGAGCAGAGTGCTTAAAGGTGGATGGAAACTTAAAGTGATATCTAAAATTGTCCACCCTAGGTTATTCATTATTCTATTGGAGTACTCTGCTCTGTTCTAAATCACTGTGGCTAAAAGGGATGCCCCACCTCCCTTTATGTCTGCAAAACAGCACATGTACTTGTGGGTACGTATAAGATGACGTTGGTTCTGAGGAACTTCCTGGCTTTCGGTTCACTACTTTGAAGTCCCACCTAGAAACTGGCCCTACCTCTTCTACCATATGCTAATCTGCCGCGTCCAGCATAGCCAATTGCGGGTGGGGGGCAGAAGAGAGGCCGCATGGACGCCAGCGATTGGCTGGCGGTTCGCGCCTTCGGGAGAAGGGGAGGGGTACCAGAGCCTATTTAAGGGCTCACCCCCCTCCTCTCCTCCTCTTTCCACAAGCTGCTCCCTCCCTCCCTCCCTGTAGACAGTATGGGTTCACTGGTTGCCTATTTTAGGAGCCAAGTAGGAATTTTTTTCTCATAATCTGAATTGGTTATGAGTTTTTTCACCTACTTCATACTGTAAGACAGCCCAGGGAGTATTAAATAGGTTAATTGGTTCAGATTCGGTCACATTTATGGCGGGTAGGCGGGCATCTGCAGTTCGTTAAAGTTGGTGTGTATTCCATGGCACCAAATGGTGAAGGATAATGCCTGAGGTTCAGCAGCTCCAAGATCAGCGGTCCAGTGGCTGAAATAAGGCTTATCCTTGAGGTCAACCTTTCTCACCCACTCACAGCCTGGCGGCAGGAGGAGGGGTGACACCGGAAGGCCTACCAACCCAAAAGGGAGCGCCAAGGGGTGGCGACAGTTACACGCCGCCTCTGGGGCTCGGAATCTCTCGCCCAGGTCATTAATGGCTCACGCTGTGTTAGGTAGATGCCCGCTTAGGTTTCCCTTTACAGATCCATCAAATAAATGTTGGCCCTTGTTTAAACCCAGCTATGATATGTCGCCTCTTTATTTCTGCACTACACCTTCCTGCAATGAAAATGGGGTGCTTTATCAACCATGTCGTCCAAAATAATAGTGGAGAGGCCTACTGAATCTAGACACCCTAGTTACAATTCATCCAAAAAGACAGCAAACTCACTTCTAGGTTGGCAAAGCTGGATTTCACAGAGCTGGCAGAATCACGCCATCACATTCAAGCATAAAAATGCTTGTTTATCCTTCTGATCAAATGGATGCTTTTAACCGCAAAGCCAGATGCCCAGCTGAATGTATAATTATTAGAACAGTGTGTCATAATAGATGCATGTCGATCCGTTTATTTCTACATATACTTTTAAAAACACCACTGTCATCGCTCATTGGCTTTCTTTTGCCTGTTTTGGACAGCAAACTGCCATGCACCTGCAAACGCCAGCAACTTGAGACAATTTGGTTGGCAAAAGCTCATGATGCAGAAAATTTTCTGTAAGATGTGGCAAGTCTGATTTCATATATAGCATCCTCACGGGGACCAAAGGCTTGAGTTTGCTGTTTCTAAGTCCCTTGTCAAAGATGCAGCAGGAGAGCCAGATATACATGTCAGTAACTCTGTTTCCAGACTGTTCAGACCAGTTCCAGAGATTTCTTGATAATCATTAAAGCAAATTAAAGTCAGACTAGATGCTGGTATACCTCCTCTAAAACTACACACACCACAAATTCAATGAGTGTTTAAGTTGCGGGCAGATCTCAAACTCAGTTGTTAAATTGAAAGTAATATTTCAGTTATTCAAAGCAGCCAACATGGTATAGTGGTACTGTCCAAACTATGCCTGCCATTGGCAAGCTGTCTATTGTATATGTGCACCCTCCCCGCAAACCTTAAATAATAAATAAATACATAAATGTACCAATCAAAGAAACATGCATAAAACACATCTAAAACTACACAAAATTCCCAGGTGCCAGGAGCAGTGGCATAGTGGAGACAGGGTTCACAGGGTCATAGAAGTAGGACTTTTTTATTAGCAGGGATGCTGACATCATCTGCCACCCCCTTCAGACTTCCCTGTTCCCTCCAAGTTTGGCTGCAATTTTCACAGCAGCTGAGGGGGAATAAATTCTCCCAACAACAATCTCTTGTACCTTGTTGTAATGCAAAGTATTTGGGGGCATCTTGATCTTGAATGGGCAATTAAATAGGGTGACCATATGAAAAGGAGGACAGGGCTCCTGTATCTTTAACAGTTGCATAGAAAAGGGAAATTTCAGCAGGTGTCATTTGTATATATGGAGAACCTGGTGAAATTCCCTCTTCATCACAACAGTTAAAGGTGCAGGAGCTATACTAGAGTGATCAGATTTAAAAGAGGGCAGGGCACCTGCAGCTTTAACTGGTGTGATGAAGAGGAAATTTCACCAGGTTCCCCATACATACAAATGACACCTGCTGAAATTTCCTTTTCAATACAACTGTTAAAGATAGAGGTGCCCTGTCTTCCTTTTCAGATGGTCACCCTAACTTAAGACCCATTCGCTTTACAAAAGGCCTACTCCTGGTGGAGAGGAAAACTGGTAGAACTGATTTGTTGTTACGAATCAACACAACACAGCTTCCTGCATTTTTGGACTCTCCATGGTATGGCTGTGGAGACTGTCATGAGGAGCGCCTGTATTCCAAAATTGACCACTACACCACTGGCCAAGACTCCAACCCACGTCAGATCCTGATCCTTGGACTGAGGAATTTGGTCTGCCCATGATTATTCAGCACTGTGCAGCACCCTACAATTGTATATCTCACTTGTGGTGAGCTGTGTGAGCTATATACCTACATCGATTACCCATTAATCCCTCTACAGGGAAAATACTTGACTTCTGCTTTTGGAACTTGGAAGCACAGAAGTAGATGCATGAGTCACTTGATGCTTCTTGTAAAGGCCAAAGCCACTTGGTGTTACTGTTATTTTAATGGTGTTATTTTAATGAGAGTACATATTATGGCTGCTGGGTGACCATCCTTTGTTAAGGTGATTGCTTGTTAATAGTCATGGATGATAGTTTCCCACACACACACTCACTGCAAATTGGAATGAAACATTAACTACAGGGCTTCCTGGGGTGCAAGGGAGGGAAAATGAGGCAGTTTGAGTTTGGGCTGAGGGGAAAAAGACAAATAGTTGAGAAGCAAACACACTCTTCAGGCAAAAAGCACAGTCCCCGGTCCTGCTTCAAGTTCCCAATGTGTCCTGCTTGTATTCTTGTAAACAAATATCTATTACAGAAAATGTATCCAGTGCAGCAATACCACTAACATAAATCAGGTTGGGGCCGACCTACACCAAGCAGGATATAACACTTTTAAAACGTAATGTAATGTGTCTTGGGCCTGAACTAAATAAATATAAACCATTATAAACAGTAGTGCAGATCCTTCCCTAGAGTCCACTAGCGCAGTGGTTCCCAAAGTGGGCGGTACTGCCCCCTTGGGGGCGGTGGGATTGCATAGGGGGTGTTAAGAGGCAAGGGGCAACAGGGGGCGCTAAGGGGTGGCAGGGGGGCGCTTGAAGTGGTCTTTTCCGAGAAGTGCCTCTCCAGAAGGTCTTAAAACCCAAGGACATTTTTATGGGAGAAGGTAGTTTGGTCCCAAACCATATAGGGGAAGAATCCACACATGTATTAATACCGTTTAAGAAGCCCATCCATCACATTAAGAATTTACGGAATTGTGAGGTACTCTACCCTAGTTACTAAATGTGATATCTAATATTCTTGCTAAATGACTATTAGACTTGAAAAGATGATATCACTGGAAAAGTCTATCAATTATGTTTAATTGAATAAACTAAAAAAATGCAATTGGATTTTGAATAAATATTCAATTAATTGTTACTGTTTTGAATTTTATTGTTATTGTTTTTAAATTTTTTATTGATATTTATAATTTTTATTGTTATTATTTTTATAATTTTGTAAACCGCCCAGAGAGCTTCGGCTATTGGGTGGTATAGAAATGCAATAAATAAATAAATAAATAAATAAATAAATAATCTTCCTTAGTGGGTCATTGAAAACCGCTATTCTGAATAATGATTTTTACAGTGTAAGGTAGGGGGCACTGGGCATGAGTTTGTGGAACCAAGGGGGCGGTTACCTGAAAAAGTTTGGGAACCACTGCACTAGCTCAACACCAGTAGCATTTTCTGGTGCTACAGGTTTCCCCAGAAAGCTCCTTGAACCAGCAAGCACCTCTGGTATTATGCTAGAGTTTGTTTATGCTAGCACAATCTAATTTATATTAGGAGTAGTCCTGAGGCTGGTAAAAGCCAGCTTTGTAGTGTGTAAGTGTGCCACAGTTCTTCAGGCAGTGAGACATAAAGGCACAACGCTACATGGGTTTCTTTCCTTTGGACAAGAGATCCTTGGAGACCCATAGAGTGGTATCCAATGGTGAGGCTGGTAGCTCCAATTTCAATGGAGCTGTGAATCCTTGCGGGTTTTCAGTCAGAACCAGCCAGGACGCTTGGGGAGCTATCCAAGGGCCTTGCTAGACCCTGCCAGATAAGCCGGCAGGGAGGCGGGGTGACGGCGCGCTATCTTTAGCGCGCGCCGCCCCACCTCCTAGATGGCCGACGCGCAGGGACTGCGGAAGCCCTATAGCATCGGCCACTTTTGTTTGTTTGTTTGTTAAAGGGGCCACGTGCGCCCCGAAAACTCCGTACAAGGTAGGTAGGTTTTCTTTTAATTAAGCCCCCCATCCGCTCCTGATCCCCTCCCATGCCTCCTGCCCACTCTTTCCCCGCCCTCCCTCCCTGTCCCCGTCCCCTGTGTCGCCCTCCGCCCTTCCTCGCCGTCCCCTGTGTCACCCTCCGCCCTCCCCCTTTCCTGCCAGTCTGGCCTTCCCCCCTATCTACCCCCACCCCCGGGATCCCCCCGGCCCAATGGGCACAGTGCTGAGCGCTGTGCCCAGTAGTAGCCGGGCCAGGGCTGCGGAAAAGGCGCGCCATAAGCGACTTCGCTTATGGCGCGTTAAAGGAGGCTTCAGTGTGCCTTGACCCCGGATTCCCCTGTGCGTCGTCTGGACGCACAGCAGGGAAACCGGGCCTCACAGCGCGCTAAGGCCTCATCTAGCAAGGCCCCAAGTCGCTGAAACTGTTTTGTGGGTAGGGTAGAGCACCTTCAATAGCTCCTTTAGAGCTCTGTCTGTTTCCGATTGAAACCCAGAACAGATTCACAACTAATCTGAATGTTAACAATTCACCTTTATTCCTTATAAGAGGCCTGAAGGCTAACGTTTGTCTCCTTGGTACTCTAACAGTTGTTTCTTCAAGGGCAGTCACATTAGACTGCTTCAAGTCTCTCACCTTGATGCTGCTCCACAGACAGCAGATATAGCGTAATGGAAAATTCCACACAAGTTTATTCTCAAATCTAATAATATATAATAGTGCAAGCATTTATTGGCAGGAAGGGGGAAAAACACACAGGAGTTTCAAAAAGACAAGGTTGAACTGCATGTACATTTCAAGGGGAAACTATCCCCTTAGCTAAAGGTTTAAAACCAGTCATTTACAGGGGCATTTAAATGACCGGTTTAAAACAAGAAGAGTTCCATTCTGTTCTGGCCAAAACTCCTGCAAGGGAAGATCCTTGAACTAGATTTAAATGCCTGTTTAAAACTCACCAATTCATTCTAGCATTGTTAATTTGACCTCCCTTCTCTACCCCTACACTCCCCTTCCATTATGTGTCTAGTCTTTTAGATTATACACCTGAATATATGGCCTATGTCTTTGTTCTGTTCTGTGTGCCTAGCTAATGTTGGCACTCTAGAAATAATACAAATAGTTCAGAAACAAATTTTGGCTAAAGTATCCACACACACCAGTCTAGCTATAGTTGTGCAGCTTTGAAACCCGGAGCTGATTTCTACATGTGGAAAGGGTGAAATGGCCGCCTAAGTCATCCGGGATCCACCAGCTGCTAAGAGGATAGTCAGAAAGATGTGGGAGGAGAGGGGTCATTCTGACAGAAAGGAGAGAAGGCCATATGCATGAGAATGTATGGAGGTGCTGTCAGAAACTGAAGGAGGAGGCAATGAAAGGAACAGATGGGGAGATAGTGAGGCAATAATAACAAACAGTAAAACAAGCAGCCTGGAGAGAACAAGAGAAAGAAGAAGCAGAAAAAAGCAAACTCTAGTAAATATGGAAATCACTGAAAATAATGAGACACTTCTGGGTATTTCTAAAATCTGCAAGAAGTTATGGCAGAGATAAAAATCACTAGCGAGAATCACCCAGACTCTGTTTATTAGCCAAACCTAAGCCTGGCTGCTCTAGTGGTCTCTTCCTGATTTTGGCCAATTAGTAATAAACACTAGTTTTTCTTCTTCTTTGGTCAGTCGCACATAAATCATAACAGTGGTTCTCCTTCCGCAGCTGGAACAATGGAAGTAGAAACAGGCGTGCTTCTTATAGAGCAATCATTTCTCCAGATCTCTTTTTTTAACAACTTTTTTTTTTAAAGAAAGCTAAGAATTCAGAGCACCTGATTCCCCAAAACGAGCTGTATGACAACTGAAATGCCACCATATTTATTTTATTGGGGTCCATTTTTTCTTTTTAAAAGAAGAGGTTTCTCAAGTAAACATCTGAATGAACGTGTTTATTACAACTAGACTTTGTATTGTGATGGTGGTTGTATTGCTTCAAAGAAAAAGATTGCTTGTGAACCTGTCTTACACTGGCATGTTGGGTGGTGGTGAGGTGACTAAAAATGACATACTAGTAATATGCTGCCCAGTACTACATGTGGATGGAACTTGAAGGACATTAAAGGGGACATTGGCCGTTTCTACACCTGCCTTTTCCCCCAGGATCATCCCCGTGCATCCACACAGGGGATCCCAGGAGCAGGCAGAGATGATCCCTACATTTTCCTGGGATAATCCTTAGGCGTAGAAAGGGTCATTGTTGAATTGATGAGTTCTTTGAGAATAGTACGGTAGCCAAGTATCCTTGTTTAGAAAGGACAGTCTTTGAAGGTATCTCTACTTGATGGTTCTCTAGTCGAAGTTTGGTTTAAACATAAAGAACTTTCAGAACAGCACTGGACAGCAGATTGAACCACACACACACACACATCACATCACCTGGTCACAGTCTTCCAAACTATGGTGAGATGTATTGCCTTTCTATTTAAATTATAATAATTATTTCTAAATTTGCATACACACACACACACACACACACATGCCAAATGCTATGCAAATCAGTATCTTCTTTTGCCTTTTTTTTTTTTTTTTTTTTGGTTAGGGATTTCTTCTTTTGGGGCAGTTCATAAGTGACCACCCTAATTCAGAGGAACAGAATCAGTTGCCACCAATCATGGAAACATTTTGTAAGAGGGACACTGAACAGATCTAGTGTAGAATCTCCCTCTGACAGATGATACATAGATGCATTATTAGAAGGAAAAACAGAAAAACCTCCAGTGATTTTGCAATCTGGCATGTTCTTCGTTTGAAAGGGAAGAAACATGTTTAAATAACAAAAATGGCAGAACATTTTCACTATCATCATAGTCACACAAATAAATGAAATAAATTGTCTAACCTCAAACAATCCTTGCTGCCTGGGTTCACACTACATGACAATCCACAGCAAGCCAGCCACCCATTGGCACCCAACATGATGCAACAGCTCCCACAGATAAATTAAGCCATGGTGGGCTACCGTCAAATTTCAAGTATCCATTCCTCCCCACTTCCTCCATCCTATTTTAGAGGCTAAACATCTGACTAAGGATAAAGGCAAAGCCAACATCTAATAACAGGATTCATTTTATTCACTTTGAGTAAGTAATAAGGGGGAAAATGTTTTCTGCATCTGAAACACACAACATGTGCGCTAAAAGGCTAAATCTGATGATGGTGCAACACTGGAAGATAAGTCAATACGCAGGAGATGGTCACCAAAGCAGAAATGAGTTGAAGATCAAGGACAGATATATAGCTTAAAGAATAATATAGAAAAATGCTGGATAGAGAAACTGAAGTTGGAAAAAAAATGCTCAGCATAGCCATATGACAAAATAGGGGGGTTAGAAATAGCAGAGGATAAATCTTGGTTTGCTAACCCTCTTAAAATGGAACAAAATGAAGGTTGAATAAAGTCTTTTGATATTCAGTACAGGACATTTTGACTAAGGCTAGGATAAATGCTACTTTTGGTAGCATAAGGGCAAAACTGGATGGGGGCGGGTTTCAAATAAATGGCTGTGGTGCTGTGGGAGTATGAAGCAAAACTCTGGCCTTAGCTAGACCTAAGGTTTATCCCGGGATCATCCTGGGGTCATCCCTGTTTATGTAAATGACACAGGAGATCCCGGGAGCAGGCAGGGACAACCCTGGGACGATCCCGGGATAAACCTTAGGTCTAGCTAAGGCCTTTGTCTTTGTTTTGACTTCAATTGAAAACCTGCAGGGTCTTTCTGTCAATTTAGAATATAATTCCAGAGCAATAGAACTCCTGTGATAGAGTGGTAGATCTTGATCTGCCACCTCGGAGAGGCTGAATTCAGGGTGCTTCCAGACAGAGGGTTCCTAGTGCTATGATTCACACATCACAATAAGCCACTCTGGTTTAATTCAACCACGTGGCTTCAAGATGTACACCGGCCACCATTTTGAATATGCAAACCATGGCAGGGGAGTGAACCTGGGCATTGTGGGTTATTTGAGGGTTAAACAACTTTCAGATAACCCTTGGACAATCTGTGGGATGAATGAACTTAATACAGTTACATGTATTTACATTTTGTTTTGGTTGGAGTAGGACAATGAAGGAATTAAGCCAAAGGTTTCATGGAAGATGTGAGTTTTGATATGGGGTTAAAGTAAGAGAGAGAGGTGGACTGTATTATTTTTCTGGGAAGGAATTCCAGGCTGCTACTGATGATGATGATGATGATGATGATGATGATGATGATGATGATGGAAAGGATGTATGGCCATGATTTAAAGGCATCCACAAAGTCACAGTAAAGCATTCATGAAATCTTGTTCTGTTGATTATTCTGATGTAAAGATAAGAGCTGAAATAAATATTCAATGAGATCAAATTGATTGAATTTGCTGCATCCTGTACTCAAGGGATCAGAGCTCAATCCTAACTGTATTTTATTGGGATTTAGAAGCAAACTTCATTGATTTGAATGAGCTGCTTCTCTATTTTTTGTAGCAGCATAGCTCTTGCTGAATGCAGACACATCATATCCATTTGGAATATATTTCTTGATTTGTTATATTTTTATACTGCTCTTCCATCTAAGAGCTCAGAAATACAGTTCCTTGGTGGTCTCACATTCAGTTAATGCTCAGGCACAACTTAGCTTCAGGACATCTTGTGCTACAGTGACAGGATTTGAGATGCAGCCATCACATGCCACCCAATTGCTCTAAATAAGCTTGCTGGACACAATTTGTCATGATGTCTGAACCTGGCGAGGGTGGTTGGTTGGAATGGTTAACAAACCACCCAGCAACCCTAGAAGAGGCAATGGGTTCTGGGAGGTTTGTTAACCACACCACCCACCCACCCTTGTCAGGTTTGGACATCAGGACAAGTCACGGCTGATGGAGCTAATTAGGGAAAACAGGCAGCATACAAACAGCATGCCCATGGCCTCATGAAGGGTTCACAGGTCTGGTGAGATTGGAACTGAGGACTTCAGGCTCACAGTTCAGTTCTTGTTTAGTTGCTGCAGTAGGTCTCAAGAAATGTAAGCTTTATCTTTTCTTGGTTGCTCAAGTCGGGGTCTACCTGCAGTGCAAAGCCAGTTCATTTCTCCTCTGCAATTGCCCCTACAGCTCAGCCCACCATCAGCAGCAGCTGCAGCAGCAACATTGTTGTTGTTGTTGTTGTTGTTGTCGTTGCATTTATATCCTGCCTTTTTTCCTCCAAGGAACCCAAGGCAGCATACATAATCCTCCTCCTGTCCATTTTATCCTCACAACAACAACCCTGTGAGGTAGACTGGGCTGAGAGTTTGTGACTGGTCCAAAGTCACCCAATGGGTTTCCATGGCCGAGTGGGGACTAGAACCCAAATCTCCCAACTCCCAGTCCAACACTTTAGCCACTGCACCACACTAGCTAAATGATAACGGCAAATGTGGGATGGGCACACACTGTTCCATGCCTGGAGCTCTGAGATGCACTACTTATTTTGTATTTACTTCTTATACTTATATCATGCAACAGCAAGGACAAAATACAAACTAGTCCTCATCCCCAACTGAAATGAAGCCTATTTTTGGTTGGATTTCAGACAACTCCCCTATGAATTCAAGGAAAAAGTCATGAAGTTGGATGAGGTAGTTATTTATTTTATTTATTTTAAATACCTTTATCCTGCTCCTCAGCCAAAAGAGAGAAAAAAGAAAAAAGCTGCCAGAGCAACGTACAATCAATCAGCAAAAAGGACAATCTCTGCCTTCAGATTTACAATCGAAAAAGATGTGACACAGGGAACTACCTGCTTTGCTTACTTTGGCCTATCACAACCTGGTGCCCTCCAAGATGTTTTGTACTTCAACTCCCATCATCCCTAGACAGCATGACCAATGGTGAGAAAGTCTGAGAGTTGTGGTCCAAAACATCTAGAGGGTAGCAGGTTGGGGAAGGCTGACTTACGTTGCTCTGTAAAGTCCCATAGATAGTACGAAGGTGCTATAAATAGAAAAAAATATTGATAATTAGTATTATTAGTGTATGGGGTTACACTCCAGTCACTGTTTTGGGCTGTGCCGTGTGTGCTGATCTTTCTGCGTCCTTGAATTTCTATTGATAATTCTGGGGGTCTGCACAATCCCCCTGTAGCTCGTAGACGAGAGGCATATTGAATCAACACACTTGCCCTGGATAAGTCTTCAGCCATTTTGACATGGCTCATTGGAAAATGTCTTCCAATATATATTCTCCTGCCTTTCTGCCAAAAATTACACTCAAGGCACCTAACAATAATAAAATACAGATTTAAAAGGAAAGCTTAATTGAAATATTATATAAAATCAAATCAATTAAAAATACAACAATAAAAAGAAATAGACAGCACACAACCAGTTGTACACACATAGACGTGGCTTTAGCAGCAGACCAGTTCACTTGCCAAATGCCTGCCTGAATAAAAATGCATTTGCTTGCTGGCAGAAGAGAACTCCTCAGCAGAAAGGGAGCTGAACTCCTCAGCAGTGAATTCCAGAGCCTGGGAACAGCCACTGAGAAGGCCCTGTCTTGGGTCTCCACCAAACATGCCTCCGATGGCAATGGAACTGAGGGCAGGGTTTCCCCTGAAGATCTTAAAAACCAGGCAGGCTCTTATGGAAGGATGCACTCTTTCAAATAGTCAGGTCCCAAGTCACATTGGGCTTTGCCATTCATAACCTGCACTTTGAATTGTGCCTGGAAACAGTTTGGTAGCCAGTGAAGCTGCTGAAAACAAAGGAATCATGTGTGCCCTGTAACTGGCTGCAGCATTCTGGATCAGCTGAAGTTTGCAAACGTTTTTCAAAGGCAGCTCCATGGAGAGCACATAACTGTAATCCAAGTAGGGTGTAACTAATGTATGAGTCAGTATGGTCAGATCAGACATCTCCAGGAACTGGCACAATTGGTGCACTCGTTTTAGCAGTGCAAATGCACTCCTGGCCACCACCAAAACCTGGGCATTCCGGTTTAGGGCTGAACTGAGGAGTACACTGAAACTGCAAATCTGAGTCTTCAAGGGAGTGTAACCCCATCCAGCACAGGTTATGTCTTATGACTTGTCTGGACTGAGCTTCAACTTGTTCACACTCATCCAGTCTGCTGCTGACATCAGGTACTAATGTGTAACTAGAACAGCTTCCTTGGATTTAAATGGAAAGAAGAGATAGAGCAGGGTGTCATCAACATATTGATGGCACCAAACTCTCAAACTCCAGACAATGTTTCCAAGCAGTTACATATATATGTTCAATGGTATGAGAACAACATGGAACCTTGAGGGACACCTCAAGCCAAGGGTGAAGCGCTTTAATAAGCAAATGGCAGTGCTCAGTCCCTTTCACACTGTCTTTCACAACATCTCAAGATGCCTGCTACTTGCACTACGTCTGCATTGTGCAAAATACTGATAGTTCTTTTGTAACAGTTGGCAGGACAGTGGCACCACCAGAATTTCTAACTTTCACATAGCTCTGGATCAAATCCAGAAATAACAACAACAATGGAATCCTACAGCATATGAGCATATAGGAAAGGTTCCAAACCGATGGCTCTATTCAAAAAATGAGATAGAGATGGGCCTCTTGGCCTCTCTGTCTATCCTAACATATGTCATGCTCATTTAATTCTCACTCCCTTGGATTATATAGGGGGGGGGGAAGCATTAAATTCTTGGCTTGGTTCCAAAGATTCTTGGCTATCTGCATGTCATCTTCTGAATTTCAGAGGCATATGATTACCAGCAGGTAGTTCAGTGCAATTTCAATGTTATCTAATGGACAATGCAATGTCATTAGAAGTGCTGACTGTTTTTCAGTATTTGTAATGTTCCAGCCACCATTAAGAGAGAGAGAGAGAGAGCGCCAATACATGACTGCAAAACGTTGCATAGGATATCTGGTGACAGACTGTTGGGGACATCTGCTTCTTATACCAATTGGGGCCAAAAGATGTTAAACCATGATTTTTATAGCTAAAAGAGCAAGAGAACCTCATTCTGTGGTGATACTCAAAGCATAACAAAAACAAAATAAAAGATATCTTTATCTCTATCTATGTATCTATCTCATTCACATATATATATATATATATATATATATATATATATATATATATATATTGCAGTTAAACTCCTTAAAGAAGAAATGAAGTTAGAGAAACTGCCCTCTCTTTCTCTCTGTCTCTTTTTTTACAGTCCCAGAAGAGTTCATTTCTACTTCAACAACTAAGCCAAGGTCACATTTAACTCACTTCAATTTCACCCAGTGCACAAGCTAATGTCAATAGTACAGCTGCCACGCAGAGCTAAAGACTGATGGTTAGACAAAGCCATTTACACAAGGCTGGGTCTTTCATCTTCTCTCAGCTAGTGACATAAGAAAGCACTGAGGTTATTCTCAACTAGAGACTAAAACTGGCATATTAGAAAAAATGTTATTCTCCTTAGCTGTCACACAAAGGATCTGAAGAAATGTAGAAATGTTTTTTCCCCTTGGTCATCTAGGGAGATCACAAAGTGACTCTAATAGCCTTCACTCTGAAATTTTCACATGGTTTAAGTGATTGCCAAGTCTGATATTTTCCATTTACACTTCATTGCCATCAGAAAAAGGGGAAAAAAATCAATATACCTACCTACTCAAGTGTGTCACAGGATGAGCTTATAAAAGAAGACATCAGTCTTTTTAAGGCATGAAAAATATACTTATTCAAATATATCTTATTTAAAATGACATAAATTGCAGAGGTTAGTCAAGATTCGATTTCCTCTAAAATATAAGGTTTTAAAAAGTATTCCCTGACTTGCCAAGGAATAAAAAATCCTTCACATTATTGATATATACAAACACTCTTGTTTTATGCTATTAAGTCAGCCCCTCAGTGGTGTACTTTGACTAAGTGACTCTTTGTATATTCCACTAGAGAAATGAGAACCTAGCATATTACCACGTAGTCAGAATTTGGCATTTGACCAAAACATCAAAATAAACTCCTTTTTCATTCCCAATTTTTAATTTTAGATTTTGTTTTAAAAAAAAGGTTTTCTGATCTCAGTAGTCCTATGAAAATGTCAAAGGATGTTATTAAAGCATTAAATAACTTAAAGACATTTTCCTTCCCCCAATTTTCTACAGTTTTTTTATTTATTTACCTATTTATAGTGCAACAATATTTCTAGGGAAGCCCATTAGTGTTAGTGCCAGATAGGATATTGGCCATATATCCCTTTGTCTTAATCAGAATTGTTAGTAATTAGGTTATTGTAACAATTAACAAGAGACTTATTGTGAATTAATTTAGTTACCTTTTTATTTATTTGTGCTATTCTTCACATTTCTGAGTGCCCACTTATTATTATTATTATTATTATTATTATTATTATTATTATTATTATTTATATAGCACCAACAATGTACTTAATTCTTACCAATGGGCGTAGGCTATTAGGCAATACGTCCTTGCAATCTGAAGAGTTTGTCATGCTATAGAGAAAGCTGGTAGCCACCAGCTATCAAAGACAGTCAATAATCATTATTATTATTATTATTATTATTATTTATTTATATAGCACCATCAATGTACATGGTGCTGTACAGAGTAAAACAGTAAATAGCAAGACCCTGCCGGTTTCATGTTGCCTACATGTAGTAATGGATATTACCAATTATTTACACCCAGCATGTGTGATCGTTGCAATAACTAGACTATCACAAGAGAGAAGCTATCATTTTCTAACATTTTAATTTTAATTGGCTTTTTCTCAGTTTTTTGATACAGCTCGTTCATACAGTCCAGTGAATGATAATTGGGATTAACTCAGTGGGACTTAAATTAGACCCATTCCATTTCCCCCACAATGGGACTAGCTAACATTTGATAGATTAAGACCACAATATAAACTTCCCTCTCTTGCAACATTTCCCACTCCACCTAGAATCAATTGTCACATCTACCACAAGCTTCAAGGCATATTGAATTAAGTATGGCAATTATAGGACAAAAAAGGAAACAGAGAGGAGAGGAGAGGAGAGGAGAGGAGAGGAGAAGGGAGGGAAGGAGATGGAGATGGAGATGGAGATGGAGATGGAGATGGAGAGAAATGCAGGTGAGAAAGGTCTTGCGAAGGGATATTTGAGAGGGGTTGGAGAGTTTCCTTTTGAGATTTCAGCAGGCACTGCCCACCCACTTGCAAGCACTTCTTTGCAACTAGAAGAACTAGAAACCTGTTTGTTTTTAAGATAAAACACACGATGCTTAGAAAGATGGCTCCTGCTAAATTGTAGTCATGTCACCATGATGTGAGACCCTGCGTATGTATCCCTTGTGTTTGACTAAAGATGTTCATATAAGCGGCATCGATGGAGACATGCATGCATGCAAAAGTCATTGTACCAGAATAGTGCTACGTGGGGGGGGGACTGCATGGCACAGATATTAGATGGAGATATGTATTCCCACAGATACATCTTTCATACATATTTCTTAATATATATATATATATATATAGAGAGAGAGAGAGAGAGAGAGAGAGAGAGAGAGAGAGAGAGAGTGAGAGAGAGAGAGAGAGAGAGAGAGAGAGAGGAAGTGAATGGTAAGGTCCTCATCTGTCCTCTATGACGGCATCCAGCACATACTACATAGGCTTCCTTGGTATGTGCAAAGCCAGTGCCATCTGTCTATGGGCCCACTGTCCATGTAGATTGTTGATTGCCTTCCCACCCATGCAGTAGCATCCATCACCAACATGCGTGTAGGGAGGACATATGTTTGTATCTTTTCTTTCCCTGTTCCCCTCATTCACCAAAGCAAGAACTATAAAGGGTAGACCTTCAGACTCTCCATGTCAGTGTCAATGCCACAAAGTATGAACGCAAGGTGTCTTTTGCTAAGAATTCATGGTATCAAAATTCATGATAATCTGTGTGTGCTAACTGTGAGTATAGAGTGATAGCTTCATCACACCAGCGTTCTACTGTGCAATCACTGTGAATTGCATGCAAAGGACTCCGAAGTTTTCCATCTTATAATCTGCTTTTACTGTGAAGTACTCCCATGCATCCTGCTTGAGTTGTGCTTCTTAGCCAAAAGAAGTGTCGCATTTTACTATCCCTTTACTATCCCGAGGAGGATTTGATATTTAAACTACAAATTAAACAAATGCTTACATCTGCGTAAGTTTTAAAGATGAAGACATCAAAATTGGCAAAGTAATAGACATTAAGGAGGGCTTTCAGCATACCAAAAATGAATCAGATTGGGTCATGTATTGATTTTTTATGATTTTTTACATTTCTCCCCGTTAAACCCTTTTCCTGGTATGCAAAGGATCTTAGGAGCGCCGCCACCCGGGGTGGGATTTAGCTAACAACAAGAACAACAACTTTATGCTATGGAGATAATTTGGGGAAAACAGGTATGTGGGATGAAGCTCTGATTAGCTATGTATGCTTTAAGCTAGCTTTAAGAGCAAGAATGTTTTCTTGGAACTAGGGGAAGAAGTTTGCCACAGTTGGGTTGGTTAGTTCTTGGAAGTAAAAAGCTCATCACCTCATAAGGAGATGGACCTTTGCAAGAGTAATTATTTATTTCATTTCTATTCCAACCCATAGCTGAAGCTTTCTAGGTGGTTTATAACAATTCATAAAAACACAAAATACAACATAATAAAATTAGTCTCAAAATTTTAACACAGAAAAATCCAAACAATGTGAATGGCTAAATACAATTTAAATAAACAATATTTTCCACAATACAATTGTTCCTAAGCAGCGGACATAGATGCCTCATTGTATACCATTAAATGCCAGGCAGTAGAAGGTGGTCTTTACCCAGCACCGAAAAGATGACAGTGTCAGTGTCACATGGGCCTGAGTGGAATAGCTCATTCAACAGACAGGGCACCACCACTGAAAAGGCCCTCTCCCTTGTTGCCACCTTCCGCACCTCCCTTGGAGGTGGCACTCAAAGACGGGCTCCAGGTGTTGATTGTAGTGTCTGGGTATGTTCAGGTCAGGAGAGTCGTTCCATCAGGTATTGTGATCTCAAGCCATGTAAGGCTTTATAGGTTAAAATTGGACCTTGAATCATGCTCAGAAACATACAGGCAGCCAATGCAAGCAGGCTTGGAATTGACCTTATATGTTCAGTTAATAATCTGGCAGCTGCATTTTGCACATGCTGCAGTTTCTGAACAGACTTCAAAGGCAGTCCCACGAAGAATGTATTGCAGTAATCTAATTTGAAGATTTCCGGAGCATAGATTACTGAAACCAGGTTATCTCTTTCCAGATAGGGGTGTAACTGGGCCACCAGCCAAAACTTTTACTTGATTAATCAGTGGAGGCCAGTTTTAATCTGTGACTCAGGGAAAATTACACAAGTGATGCTGTGAGATAAGGACATGGTTGTTCATTATTTTGAGGTGTTACTGGAATAAGAAATGAAATGAAAAGGATATATATAATCTTCCCTTCTAACAATGAATGGTCTTTTATGAAATTCTAAGTTATCTCAGTTTTCCTTCAATGTTCTAAAAAGACACCTCCATTGAGTTTCATAATGTACAAATATTTACATTTATTCAATTGGATGTCTTAACTGAAATTCATTGGGGCCTATGCCCTGTTAACTGTTCATATTGTTGTAAGAGGGACCTCAAGTAATCTAATATGGTGTAGTGGTTAAGAGATGGAGCTACAAATCAAAAAGTGTCTTATTTAATTTTTTCTTATACTTCATCTCACTAACAGTGCAATCCTATACATGTCTACTCAGAAGTAAGTCCCAAGAGTTCAATGGGACTTACTCTCAGGTAAGTGGATACAGGTTTGCAGCCTAAGCGGTCTTAGAGTGCAATCCTATGAGTGTCTACCCAGGTAAGGGTGTACCTGGATTGTAGACTTAGGCAAATAAATCTCTCAGACACCACCTAAAATATGCTGATAATGATGCTAGCCTATCTTACAAGGTTGTTGTAAGAATTACATTGCCTGTAAAACACTTTGAACACTTTTTATTGTTGCTCGGATACAATGGATTATTATTATTATTATTATTATTATTATTATTATTATTATTATTATTATTATTATTATTTTAAAAATATTTACATATCACTTTCCTTTCTCCCCCCCACCCTGAAATAATAACCTCCAAGGAAGTTCACAATGAGTAGAACAATGCAAAATTACAATTTAAAAATACGCATAAAACGCAAACAAGCTCTTCTTCCATTATGCAACCATATTGTGAAAAACAGCTTCCCTGTTATGACTTGACTATTTCTTGCACAGAGACCGAGTTTTCAGTGAGGTGAGATGCCTACTTCTGGGCTACATCTCTTCAGGATGCAGTGAGACATGTCACATTATTGAGTGTGCCTCTTTACAAGAATCATAGAACCATAGAATAGTAGAGTTGGAAGGGGCCTATAAGGCCATCAAGCTCAACCTCCTGCTGAATGCAGGAATCCACCCTAAAGCATACCTGATAGATGGTTATCCAGCTGCCTCTTGAAGGCCTCTAGTGTGGGAGAGCCCACGACCTCCCTAGGTAACTGGTTCTATTGTCATACTGCTTTAACAGTCAGGAAATTTTTCCTGATGTCCAGCTGGAATCTGGCTTTCTGTAACTTGAGCCTTTTATTCCATGTCCTGCACTCTGGGATGACCAAGAAAAGATCCTGGCCCTCCTCTGTGTGACAACCTTTTAAGAATTTGAAGAGTGCTATCATGTCTCCCCTCAATCTCGTCTACTTCAGGCTAAACATGCCCAGTTCTTTCAGTGTCTCTTCATAGGGCTTTGTTTCCAGACTCCTGATCATCCTGGTTGCCCTCCTCTGAAAAATCAATCCACACAGAAAAGTAGATTCCAAGCAGAAGGGTTCTAGCACATCTTTTCCCAGGCATGCAGTTTTCAACATGCAGGTCATTTTTGTGCAAGTGAAGGAGCATTCCTTTATGTGGTTCCCCCCTCTGTCATCTGAAATGGTACAGCCCATGTACATCCACATTTACTGCCAGAGTGAAAACTAAGCCCAAGGACTCTTCCTCATTCTCAACAAAAAGCTTTGACATTTCAAAGCCCCCAAATGGTAGTTGTTTCAGGGATCTGGATCACACCATCCAAATCTGGATGATGACGGTGGCAGTGGTGGTGGTGATGATCAAAATTGCTTAGGGTGCAATCTTTACCCTGTTTAAACAGTAATAAGTCCTAGAACTGGCTGGG
Organism: Elgaria multicarinata webbii; assembly: GCF_023053635.1. Lineage (NCBI taxonomy): Eukaryota > Metazoa > Chordata > Lepidosauria > Squamata > Anguidae > Elgaria > Elgaria multicarinata. The sequence continues at coordinate 19,876,463 of NC_086175.1, read as the reverse complement.
GAGCTATAGGATTTATTTCTGTCCAAACAAGCATAGGAGTGCAGCTTTAGATACCTTTCTCAGACAGTGGAAGTTGCTGGCTCCAATCTCAGTGGGGCTGTAAAGCCATTCTGGGTTTCAGTCAGAACTAACCAGAACTCTAACCCTAACCTTAGGTTCAGCACCCTGGATAGTCCTTTAGAGTCTTGGCTGGTTCTTGCTGACGCCCAGAACTGAATTGCAGCCCTAGAGAAATCAGAACCACCAGCCTCCAATCACCTTAGAAAACTCTCAAAGTATTTATTTATTTATTTATTTATTTATTACATTTCTATACCGCCCAATAGCCGGAGCTCCCTGGGCGGTTCACAAAAATTAAAACCATTCAAAGTATAAAACAACAGTATAAAACCATAATATAAAATACAATATAAAAGCTCAACCAGATCAAAACAGCAGCAATGCAAAATTACAAATTTAAAGCACCAAGTTAAAATTTATTTATAGACTGTTAAAATGCTGGGAGAATAAAAAGGTCTTCACCTGGCGTCTAAAAGCATATAATGTAGGTGCCAAGCAAACCTCCTTAGGGAGCTCATTCCACAGCCGGGGTGCCACAGCAGAGAAGGCCCTCCTCCTGGTAGCCACCTGCCTCACTTCCTTTGGCAGGGGCTCACGGAGAAGGACCCCTGAGCATGACTTTAAGGTCCGGGCAGGTACATATGGGAGGAGGCGTTCCTTCAGATAACCTGGCCCCAAGCCGTTTAGGGCTTTAAATGTTAGTACCAGCACTTTGAATCAGGCCCGGACCTGGTATCATAAAACAAAGTATCATAAAACAAAAGTTAAAATATAAAATCATAGGGCATATTCAGTCGATACGCTAAGCCATGGTTAGGCCGCTAACCCTTTTGCAACAAATGGTTAGTGAGCATGTTTAAACCATGGTTATGTAGCCACTTTGGTTAAGAATGACACACTAAGTCATGGTTCACATAACATGCTAAGCCATAATGTTTAGTTCAAATTACTTAACTACCGTGGCTTAGTGTGTTGTCTGAACGGGGTCAATAAAACAAATTTTATGCTTCTTCTTAAAAAGAGGTGTGACAGGGCCTAATCACTCTATTTCAAAATGACTATGTCCACGTCTTCATTTAAGCTTAAGGGCACAATCCTATGCATGTTTAGACAGGAAAAGGTCCTACAATTCCCAATGCAGGGAGTTGTAGGACTCCCCACCACCACCATTTAAACATGCATAGGATTATGCCCTAAGGTATCATTCCTGAAGAGTCCTGGGTAGGATCTACACTACTGCTTTAAAATGGTTTATAACAGTTTTGACAAATGTTGGGGCCCAGGACACACTCCATATACAGTTTTCAAACCATTATCAAAGTGTTATATCCTGCTTGGTGAAGATCTGGCCCTAATCTGTCTTCAGTGAGGTTGGGGATGGGGAGAACCTCAACAGATCAGCACTAGTGCTGCTGTACTCTGATACTGAATAGTGTCTCCCTTTTCCTCACAGAGAAACAAGTCCATTTATAGAACTGGCTCTCGAAGGGTTTGGCTCCAGTGGCAGCAGGAAACCATATGTTGAATGGTGCTTCCCTCGTTGAATTCTTGCTTTTAAAAGTATGAGATCTTCTCTATGATATTAGAAGCCCATCTGGATCAGTCGGTGGGGGTGGGGAAAGGTTGGGGGTGGGGAGTTACTCCTTGTGCTCACCTTACTCACATGTTCATTGTGACACACTAACCATACAGCTACTAAGCCATCCCCCACAGTTACAAGTATTTCAAGGTCAATTTATCAATTTAACAGCTTCATCTTCTTAATCACTAAACTTCTGTCTCTTTGAGCCTGTGCTGAAAGACTCTGGCTGCTAATTAAAATGGAGCTTTACTAGCAAGTACACAAATTAGATCCTGTCAGTAAGTTTATTCTAACTATTGGTCATTTCTAAATGCCTTTTTAATCCCCTAATTTTTACATTAAAATTCAAAAGCCTAACAATCTTAATCACCCCTACATCAAATTCATCATTAAGAACAGGAAGCCAGATGGTATAATTTTGATTTACCGGACTTCAGCGTGAATTAATGTACTGAGTGCCGATAATGAATACATCAAACCTGATATTGCAGAAACCTATGAATCTGGCATGTTAAATTAATAACACACTTTGCACAATGAAAGCATGTAAGCTCATATAAAACCAAGGAGTAATGGTCCCTTTTATTTTAAATGCTTTTTATTAGCCTTCCATTTTTTGACTCTTAACAAAAAGAAAAAGAAAAGAGGAATGTTTTGTTTAGCAATCTTCAGTCCATTTTGCTTCGAGTACAACTGTCAATCATGTGAAGACCAAAACAATGCAAGATGAACTTTCCATCTATTACTCTTGAACAGCGGGATACATGAAGGTTTGTCTTGTAAATGAGAAATTCGCCTACATAGGACATCATATAGCACCACTGGTTTAACACACTGATTTTCAAGCAGAGTTCTGGGATGCTCTGAGAGGTTCCTTGGAAGTATAACAGGGATCCCTCAATCAGAAGGCAGAGTTATTTCCCTGGAAGACTTTCTTGATTACTCCTATCAATCTTGCACTGCAATGCTGAGACTCAAAAGATGTGTTCATGGGTACAGTCTCACTTCATGCAGGGCAACTGTGAAGATCAGTAGACCTAGGCCATAGCTAGACCTAAGGTTTATCCCTGCATCGTCCAGGGGTCAAACCTGTTCATCTAGGTGACGCACAGGGGATCCAGTGCTCAGGCAGGGGCGAACCCTGGATGATCCCAGGATAAACCTTAGGTCTAGCTGTGGCCCCAGACAGCATTGTGAATAAATTCCTTTCACCACAGAACATGCTAACCGTAGAAAATGACGTGGTATGTGGAAAAGTGAAACGATGGTGAACAGAAATATTTGGAAGTTGATATTAGTACTGGTCCTTCTTGGCACATCTGATGACCAGCCAGGAAATGGTCATGCCAATAAGAGAAAAGCCATATCTGAATTTTATGGAAGTGCTGCATTTTTTTCAATGAGGGCAAGCTTAGGGCTCCAAATATTTTCCTACAGTCATGTGGAGATCTCCTTTCTGAAAATTAATAGTGACTAGGTTCATCTATCTTATAGTAATAAATATAATCATAAACAGAAATCCAATATGAATTTCAGCTCTAGAACATCCCTCTATTTCATACTTTCTAAATGAAATAAAGCTTCAAATGGAACTGTGGCCGATCACCTAATACATTTAAATATAGACTCTTGGGCCAAAACGTTTAGCTGAGGAAAGCCTCTGCTTTTGAAGCCATTTGTTATGAAAGGCTTAATGTGTGTTGGGAAATGACTAGCCCAGTTACAAAAAGGAAATGCCTGACAGAATAGCTTAACTGGAGGATAAAGTACTCCCTCATCTTCATTCGACTCCTCTGTGTACAATAAATAAATGTTTCAACAACTTCCAACTTTGACAAGTTTAAAAGTTGGAATAACCAGAAAGCTCTGAATTCATTGTGATTTCTCTATAGAATCATAGAATCATAGAATAGTAGAGTTGGAAGGGGCCTAAAAGGCCATCGAGTCCAACCCCCCACTAAGTGCAGGAATCCACCCTAACGCTTCCCTGACAGATGGTTGTCCAGCTGCCTCTTGAACGCCTCTAGTGTGGGAGAGCCCACAACCTCCCTCGGTAACTGGTTCCATTGTCGTACTGCTCTAACAGTCAGGAAGTTTTTCCTGATGTCCAGCCAGAATCTGACTTTCTGTAACTTGAGCCCGTTATTCCGTGTCCTGCACTCTGGGATGATTGAGAAGAGATCTTGGCCCTCCGCTGTGTGACAACCTTTTAAGTATTTGAATAATGAGTGAACATAGTCACTGGATTTCTATCATTGCTGTCCCACAACCCAGCCTGAAGCAGTCGGAAAACATTTTCAGTCTAAAGGGCAAATTCCAATGTGGGGAAGGGCCCAGAGGGTGGGGACATTCCAGCAGGGGGTTGGGCCAAAGTAGGCAAGTCTTTGGTATGGTCATTCTTACCAATTTTAAGTATGTAGTACAATGTCTGGCCTCTACCTTCCCTTCAAGACCCCTTTCATCCAGTTTTGGCATGTGCTTTAATATGGTGATTGTGGTCTTTTTTCTTTTGCAAACTTTGGATTGAAATATCCGGTTGAATTGATGATACCGCCAATTTGTCTTTCCAAGGTGTCATCTATTAATCTGGCACAAAGGTGGTTCTTGGCAAGTCTTAGCTTTGAGAAGAACTGCTCACAGCAGTAAGTACTTCCAAACACAAATGCTATTCTAAGTTGGTGTCTCTAGAGTGCTGGAAATTCTGGCTCACCGACACATAGTTTGTAGGACACTAGAAGAGGCATGTTGTTGCATTAATGAGTTCCATCACACCTATTCCCCCCCTGGTTTTTCTTCGTGATTTCTAGCTCTGTTTCATTAGTCCGTCAAGCTAATGGCCCCTTTCACATGGGTTTGTGGTATTCCGCTATACCGATGAAACCTCCCTTTCGCTTGTTTGCTCTTCCACTCCACTCCACCCCACCCCACCCCACCCCACCCCTTCTCCTTCTGCCCTCAATTCATTGGTTGTAACATTGTGATGGGCATGGGCACCTTCCCCCGCTCACTCTGGCTTTGTTGTCTAGTGTTTTACCAACACGGTGGTAGAGGAGAACTGCCCCACCCTCCCCTTTCATCAGCAAGCTCTTCCTTCAGAGCACACTTCCCCAACAAAGGAAATAGCGAGAGGACAGCACTACATGGGGGCTGAAGGCCACTTTAATTCTGTTTGGGGAAAATAATCCAGACTTTCCCTGCTCTAGGAAAACATGAAAAAAGGAGGGGAAGAGGCGGGGTGTCTGCAGGATAGGCATAATATCATTTGAGTGCTGTGCTGCAAAACCGCAAACCAGACATGAGGAAAGTGCGATAAAACTCTGATGCGATGGAGCCCTTTCTTTCTGCTCATTGTTGTTTTACAAATCCAGGAACTCACATTGAAACTCTTTTAGTACCTCCCCTGCTTTACCACTGAAAGGTGTGGCAAAGAGGTCTGATTCCTTTTCCTGGGCTTTTAGATCTTTGTATCACTCACAGAATTTATCAAGCAAGTTGGCACACTCCATTGCATATATACAGAAGTCCCAAAGCACACAACTACAAGATATACATTCAGAGATGGACAGTGATAATTAACCTTGTTTATTCACAGATATGATGGTTATAACTGATGCATCCACCTGCATGGCAAAATGACATGGTCATCAATGGCTAACTGTACATGAAAATTACTCCTGATACAATCATATCCACCTTTTTATAATAAATAATTTCTAATGCATGATATACGTAAATCAAAACCACAGTCACAGATTATAGAACAATACAGTGCTGGTGATGACATCAGTATAGTAACCTTGGAAACTATGTTTATAATATGAGGTTATGTTTATTGCTTTCTTGTTCTTGTCAGCATTGTAAACTTTATTAACAGGCCCCCAGTTTGTTTGTCCTGTTTGCACAGTAGCTTCTTTGGAAAAAAAATGCAATGATGAATCGGCTGAAACCTGTAGATTATTATGGGATAGACACAATACTATTCGCGTTTCTCCAAGCATAAGGCATACCGGCTGTTTTTCATTTTGGAGGTGTCTACCCCACAATAATCTACAGGTTTCAGCCGACTTGTCATTGTGTGTTTTTTCCAAAGAAGCTATTGCACAAACAGGACAAACAATGGATAAATGGCTCAGGTAGACATGCCCTGTGTTTCCTACCATGAAGAAAACAGCAGTTTTGTGAGAAGGGGGGTTTAGTCATGAAAACTACAGTCTCCCCTCTCCCAGTGCCATGGTCCTGATTCAAATCTCCACCCCTCCATAGTTGTTCTAACCTACAATATTGAAAAGGCATGAGTGACATGCATATTTGTGAGCTTTCATTGCAGCTGGGTTCACACATAACTCCTGTGTGAATAGATTAGATTATGCTTGAGTGTTACACTGGAAACACAAAGAGCTGATGCAGTATATACAGAGATACCCAGTTTTTTCTAGAACATGTGATGCAACACTTGGACAATCACAGACGCTTGATCCTTGGTTGTTTTGACTCAACAAGGCAGAGAATATTAAGGAAGCTTAGGCCATAGCTAGACCTAAGGTTTATCCCTGGATCGTCCAGGGGTCAAACCTGTTCATCTAGGTGACACACAGGGGATCCAGTGCTCAGGCAGGGGCGAACCCTGGATGATACCAGGATAAACCTTAGGTCTAGATGTGGCCTTAGACACAGATCTTCTTCAATCGCTGTCTTGGATCACTGAGTGAGCAAAAAGATACTTTAGGGCCCAATCCTATTCATGTTGAAACAGAAAAAAAGTCCTACAACTCCCAGCACTTCCCAGCCAGCCATTGTGAAACCCATTCCTGTGTTCTATGATACTCTTTAATATAGTAAACTGCTCTGAGGTGACAACAGAATTTATGGAAGAGCCCCTGATTAACCAGGGGCACATTTCCTCCTTTAAGCTAACTGTGGGTTTATCTACTTGATTGCATGGAGTTGTTATCTCAGATCACATAAACAAGCTTGTAGCAAGAGTCCTTTTCCAATGCCACTCTAGTAACTTGAGGAGAATAAGTTGTTCCCAGTTGCAGATATTTTTACTCTTAAATCTCTAGATGTAGCTCATTTGACAAACCTATTATAAAATGAATAAATGTAGCTCCATGTGATTTGTCCATTGTCAACATGTTAACACACTTTATTTGAAGGCAGATTGATGAAGGGTGGTTGAAGGAGTTTACCCTCCTGATTTAAAGAATAGAAAATCATTTTTTCCAGCACATTTTTTCTTTTTTCTTTTTTCCCCCCTTAGAAGTTCACAAGAGTAGATATACAATTATACCCGACTTGCTGATGCAAAGGAACTGAGCATTTAGTTTCTTGTCACTGTCTCTGAAATTCCTAAAGGTACAATTAGCATTTCATTTGACATAATGTTGAAAGGTTCATAGATTGATCTTCCCTAAAATGCAGCAAGAATTTTTTGAAATGCAAATTTTGACATTTATTAACTTTTATTCCAGATCTGTTTATAGACTGTAAAACTGTGCATACATTTAACTCGAAGAAGCTAAAAGGACAATGTTTAGGTGGATACTCTGTGTTATAATAAAAGTCTATTTTATTGTTTCAACAATGAAATTTTTATTATCCGAGATTTATGATATCAGCACAGCAGTTTTTACTGCATGATTCACGGTGTTTTTATAGATGTATATTCAACAAAACAAGGAAAGGAATTGGACTGCAGTGTACATTCTCAGGAGTGCATTTCCCCATTGAAATAATGTCAGCAGTTTTCCACCTTCAAAGCCCTGTATTTTCAAATCAATTAACAATTCTAATTGTGCAGGAACAGTTGTTCACTTCACTCTGCGAATGGGACAGGAAGCTTTCTTTCCGTTCTTTGCCTGAAATGCAGACTCTAATCTTCTGAACCACATTTCATATTAAAAGGCCCGTGCCTTTAAAAAGTTAAAGACAGTTTTGCAATGCTGTTGGTTACAATTATTTTCCCCCACCATGTGGTCCACATTCATTCCCCCCCACCCCGTCTTCCTGATTTTTCATGCCCTTTCAAAAAGGTGGAGCAGGAGTCACCCACCATGCCCACAAAGGTTCCAATGGGATTTTGAAAAGAATCCTGTTTTTAAACAAAAGCAGAGAAAACATTATATTCTGGACAGCTATAAAAGCTATTGCTTTTGTAAACTGGTAAAACCAGCACTGACTTTAACTTAACTAGCACCTTCTAGAAAATAGCCATTGAACTATGCAGAAGAACTGAGATGAGGAATACAATCAAGATAGCCAGTGAGGCATATTGGATAGATTATCAGATCTGGGTCAGGGAAAGGGTGGCCACTTATACTTCACCAAAAAAGAGGAAATGCATCACCAAAGAAGAGGACCCCAAGATTTGTATGAAATTTGAATAGGCTAATTTATATGTATAAATACAAATTTAGAAATAATGTCTAGGATTTAAACAGAAAGACAATACATTGCACAATATTCAGAAGGACTGTGACTGATTGACCTCAACACGGGTGGGTGTCTATTGAAGGTGTCTTGCTCAAGGGTCCTCAAAAAACTGGAGCTGGAACTGACTATAGGGCAAGATGTTTATATGTACCATAGTGGTAGTACTTGTGGTAGTAATGGGTTGGTTTTACATTGTGTTCAGCATGACAGTAATTTTAAATACAGAAATTTAAACAGTAACCAAACTACCAACCCACAACTAGGGCCACAGCTGGGATCATCCAGGGTTCGTCCCTGCCTGAGCGCTGGATCCCCTGTGTGTCACTTAGGGCCTTGCTAGACGAGGCCTTAGCGCGCTGTGAGGCCCGGATTCCCTGCTGTGCGTCCAGACGATGCACATTGGAATCCGGGGTCAAGGCGCACTGAAGCCTCCCTTAACGCGCCATAAGTGAAGCCTTAGGCCGGGGCTACGGAACATCTAGCAAGGTCCGTGGCTTTTTGCAGCTACTCGCTTACTCATGAGTAGCCGGGAAAAGCCACGGACTGGGCACAGTGTTCAGCACTGTGCCCATCGGGCCAGGGGGATCCTGGGGGGGGAGATGGGGGGAAGGCCGGACCGGCAGGAGAGGGGGAGGGCGACACAGGGGACAGAGAGGGAGGGTGGAGGGTGACACAGGGGACAGGGACGGGGAGGGAGGGCGGGGAAAGAGTGGGCAGGAGGCATGGGAGGGGATCAGGAGAGGATGGGGGGGCTTAATGAAAAGAAAACCTACCTACCTTGTCTGGAGTCTTCGGGGCACACGTGGCCCCTTTAACAACAACAAAAATGGCCGACGCTACAGGGCTTCCACAGTCCCTGCGCATCGGCCGTCTAGGAGGCGGGGCGGCGCGCGCTAAAGTTAGCGTGCCATCGCCCCGCCTCCCTGCCGGCTTATCCGGCAGGGTCTAGCAAGGCCCTTAGATGAACAGGTTTGATTCCATGACAATCCAGGGATAAACCTTAGGTCTAGCTATGGCCTAAGTCATTGTCTTTGCCCAGGTGTTTTGCCTTACATAGCAAAAAAATACATAAACAGAGTTGGCCTTCCCCCCCACTCTCACCTACTGATCCTGTGCTCAGTTGATCTGAAGGCAACTTCAGTTTATGAAAAGCCCCCTGGAAGTGTGTCTGTCTAAGGCTTTGCCTACTTAACTAAGATACTAATTGCACATTACACACTAATATAATTATCTCCATGCCTTTTTTTAAACACAAAATTGCAGGGGTGAGAAGGGGGTGGAACAGTAGCAGGTAAGGTGGCCCCATGAATTGCCAAATAAGAGCATCTCCCCTATGAGGGAAGGTTACATCAACTGGGATTGTTTAGCTTGGGGAAAAAGGAGGCTGGGGGGGGAACATGATAGAGGTGCAGAAAATTATGCATGGTGTGGAGAATATGGATAGGGAGACATTTTTCTCCCTCCCTCAAAATACTAGAACTCGGGGTCATCCCATGAAGCTGATTGGTGGGAGATCCAGGACAAATAAAAGGAAGTACTTCTTCACACAGCACATAATTAAAATATGGAACTCACTGCCACAGGATGTAGTGATCACCACTGTGGCGTTCCACCCCACAAGTCAGTTCCCTAATGAATGTCAGAGATTGGTAAGTCTGTGGTGCTTAGAATGTTGACCTGAGTGGGTGGAGTTAGAATGTCTGAGGAGGGGAGGAGTGATATATAAGGGAATGACTGAGGGGATTGAGAGAGACTTTTAGGTACTCTGGGGCCACAGCTAGACCTAAGGTTTATCCTGGGATAATCCAGGGTTTGCCCCTGCCTGATCACTGGATCCCCTGTGTGTCACCTAGATGAACAGGTTTGACCCCTGGACAATCCAGGGATAAACCTTAGGTCTAGCTATGGCCTTAGAGTCTTTAGCTTTTAGTGCTTTAGCTCTTGGTGTGTAGAGTAGTTGGGTTCTGGAGAGTTTGAGGTTCAGTGTAGATTTTGAGAGTGGGATGTGGAGATAGACAGTTTGTGTATAATAAACAATACTGATAATAAAGTTCAAGAGTGATTGTGTGAGAGCAAGGAAAGTGTGTATGTGAATGAGTGAAAGGATTGGATGAAAGGTTTTGAAATGTTTTAATTTGAAACAAAGCTTATGAACTTTAAAAAAATAAATTTTAATTATTTTGTTTTAACTACCACAAAAATCCCACGTGTCTGTTTGGCATTTATAATCTGAAGTTATTTACATTTAACACCCACTCTAACAATAATTCACCTCAGTACATATAACTTACAGCACATTATTTTATTATTGAAATCCTTCTACATTTAACCCCTTTCTCCACATAGTTTAGAGAAAGGTGGTGGTTGTCCCTTGCCTCAGGCATATCAAGTGGTGGTGCTTGGCTTGAGCAGGGAGTAGCCGCGGCCAGGCCTGGTGTTCAGAGCCTGTGTCGTGGCAGCCACCAATTTGGATGGCTTTAAAAGGGGGTTGGATAAATTCCTGGAGGCAAAGGCTATCAATGGCTACTAGCCCAGATGGTTGTGTGCTATCTCCAGTATTCGAGTCAGTAAGCCTGTGTACACCAGTTGCTGGGGAACATGGGCGGGAGGGTGCTGTTGCACCATGTCCTGCTTGTCCATCCCTGGCCGATGGCTGGTTGGCCCCTGTGTGAACAGAGCGCTGGACTAGATGGACCCTTGGCCTGATCCAGCATCAGGGCACTTCTTAGGTTCTTAGAATATGAATTCCACAGAAAGAAGGCCAAAAACGCTGATTTGCATACAATTTTCATATGATTACACACACACACACATTTAGAAACAATTATTTCAATTTAAATCATGTAGAAGACTGTGAGCAGGTGAGCTGTGTGGCTTGCTCAATCTGTTGTGCAAGTGCTGTTGATGGGTAGCTTCAAGGCCCAGTTCTTCCTTCTGATGGTTCTTTAGCTTTATGCTGGACTTGGACTGAGCAGTCCTTCAAATAGAGAACAACATTGCAATAGAGGCCAGTCCTCTGACAGTCCTTCAAATAGAGGACTGTCCTCTGTAAAAGAGGACATATGGCCACCCTAGCTCAGGGTAGGGGACCTTCGCTTTTTCCCCATTTTTAATCTTCTACTCCAAATAGCTCCCACCCCTCACATCTTTCCCATCCACGGTAACAAGGAAAAGCATGAACCTGAAGCCCACTGGGTGGTGGGAGCTGCTTGCGGTGCGATTCAAAAAGAAGAAACGTCATTTGCGGGAGGCAGGATGGTTAAGCATCCCTTCCTTCGCTCTTCTATAAATTCCCTCTCCTGAAGAACCTTTACTTAATTTTTTAAAAAGGCATTGGGGAACTATTGCACTGGTTTAGCATGTAACATTACCTTTGGGCTGTTTCTTTCAATTTTTGAAATATCTCTGTTTTACTAATTGTAAATGTATCCTGATAAATACTGCTAATAAAGGGCTGCATAATTTGTCCTTTTAAATATATATATATATATATATATATATATATATATATATATATTTTGGGGCCAGCTTGGAGGATGTTAGCCATTACAGATATTAATTATATTTGTGAAGTGCCCAGAATAATAAATAAGCCTACATTTGTTTTTTAAGTAAACTATTCTTTATTTATTAACCAGAGTATCCAATGATATAAAACTTCAGCATAACATTTATTTTCCCACCTACATGTTATTATGGTTTCCTGTAACTAAGATGTGGTTTATAATGATAGGATACACCTTTGTTTATTGACCTTAGGTTAATCAAATGATTTACTCAGAAAGGGGAACAATGTCTTCCCTCTGTTGTTATCATTGTTTCCTGCACAGACGTTTCAAAATCTGCCATTTGATTTTCTAGAACAGAGGTGACACCCCTTTTTAGCCCAAGGGCTGGATTCCATTTAGGGAAGGCTCTTGGGGCCCTGATCCAGTGATGGGTGGAACCAATCGAAATAAAAAATGTGCAGGGCTGAAAAATCCACATCCACACCCTCAATACTATTTTTACCTATTTATAGTGGGAAGCATGGGTAGTATTCAATGTTACTCCTACTTAGAGGAGACCCATACAACTGAATGGGACCTAAGTTGTGACTAACCATTCATTTCAATGGGCCCACTATAAATATGGCTAACATTGGATACTATCCTAAGTCTTCTCAGAAGTAAGCATGAGCAGCATGTCTACTCACAAGTAAGCGGGACTGAATCACTCAGCAGCACTTTCAAAATAGCATCCCAAACACCAAGCCTCTGCATACTCAGAGCCAAACTACACATTCTGCTAATTAGGTAGGTGTGGCTTCTGATAGTTTACTGCATCAAATTTGGATTAGAACTAGCACACTCCAGGAGGGAAGGATTAACCTCCTCCCCATCTATTTTCCCCAGCCCACCTCCTGCAAGGGGGTTAAAATGGGGGAAATCTTATTGACCCCAATTCTCAGTAAAAAATAATAATCCAGTGATTGAAGGCAAAGCTTCAGTGTCTGTTATCCTTCCTCCTTCATGATTAGAGGACTGGAATAAATAACTCAAGTTTTAAAAATCCAGACGATTTGCTTGATTTACCGATTTATATGAAGATCGCTGAATTTGTAAGAACAATAAGAAGAGCCATGCTGGATCAGACCAAAGGCCTGCTGAAAGAAAACTCACAAGAAGGACTTGAGCACAAAATTACCCTGTTGCTTGTACTGCCCATCAACTGGTATTGAGAGGCATACTACCTCTGATTCTGGGGGTAGTCTAATATAGCCATCATGACTAGTAGCCATTGATAGTCTTTCAGCATTTCCTTGTGCAGAATTTTGGGGTACCTATATATCACTAAGTACCCACACTTCTGCTTATTAGTACAAACAACATGATCCTTGAATAGAAATCCATGTTGTTTTTAACTCAGCACCATATACAATAAAGGACTGTTTTCTCCCATTATTGGATTACTCCTGCACTTTTCCAGAATATGTCTAAATATAATCAGGCTCCATAATATATTCAGCCTGGAATTATCATTTTTGTGGCAGAAGTGCAGAAACTTCGCACCTGTCAATTCTGGCTGATTTTCAAACCCTGCGCGCAAGTGTCAGAAAATGACCTGCCAGTCTGTGCTTATGATTAAGGTCCTCTTCAGGTTCTTCGGTGGGTTTTTAAAGAGTGTTTATCCTTGAAGGGTTATTGTCGGCATGAAACTGTTCATCTCTTACTCACCATGCGAAAGGCTCGTTTTGTGAATTAGGTGTAAAATAAAAGGCATTGGGGACTGTTTGGTCTGTCTTGTGAAGCATCTGAAAACATCACGACGTCTTAGTAGGCCAGGAAAAGGGCCGCAGCTACATTGGAATACTAACACAGAGGGTCAAAGCCTTTGATCAGTGCCACCTGTTCATCCTATAAAATATCCTTCAGAAAAAGCCTGTCTATTGTAAAAGGGTGGGGGGGAAATATAGTAGAGAGCTATATGAAATCTGGTCTTGTGAACACACATTTTGAGAGAGACATAAAGCTCATGTTCCAGCTGTCCACAGTTACCAGGAACAATCCTTATTTTCTGGTACCTCATCTTGATACAGCAGGGTCCCTGTTTAACTTTTTGGGAAACACAGAGGATATCTATCTATCTATCTATCTATCTATCTATCTATCTATCTATCTATCTATCTATCCATCTGTGAGCAGAGCAGAAGCTTTGACTTATAGGTTCCTGAAAAATCCTCCCATGCTGTTTAACATCTACATAAAACTGCTCTGGGATTTGTCCAGTGATGTGGGTTTGGGTGCCATCAATATCTTCTTTTCATCTAATACCAAGGGAGCCATGGAGGTCCCTAACTGTTGCTTCAGCACATTTATGGATCAGCTGTGAGAAATAGAATGAGGCTTGATCCAGACAAGATAGAGCCAGTAAGAAAACTAAACTGGGATTAGTCTGAATGGGATGGTACTCCATTTGAAGGATCAAGTTCATGGTCTGGGGTCACTCCTTCTTCCAGTTTTGCTCCTGGCTTGTTACTCAGGCCGCAGTTATACAGACCTTGGCTGCACTCTAGGTAGAACTGCCTTTAAAAGGTGTTTGAAAGCTTCAGCTAGCACAAAGTGCAGCCACCAGAATTTTGGTCAGAATCCACTTCACGGTGCATATTACTCAGGTATTATCTGAGCTGCACTAGCTTCTGATTGGTTTCTGGACATAGTTTAAGGTACTGATGATTACCTACAATGGGTTTGAGGGGGAATGATAGCCCACAGAGATTACCCACCCCTGCAGTAAATTTTTGGGACCAGGTTATGAGAAGGATGGTCTTCTCCCTTGAATTTACCCACCCTTTTATAGTCATAATCTTGGATTATGCCTTCAGTGGCATGGTTGGTTGGGGCATGGGACTCATTGCTCTTAGTAGTGAAGCTATGGTTCTGGCACCAATTGGGGCTTCCTTCCCATTGTGATTAGCATTTGCAGGTGATCTATTTCCAATCTGGCCTGTGGTGGAGGCAAATCAGCACCCTCAATGCTATTGAGGTAGATGTGCATATCTGGACCAAGAACCATGTACATTGATGGTGCTATATAAATAAATAAATAAGAAGAAGAAGAAGAAGAAGAAGAAGAAGAAGAAGAAGAAAAGTAAGCTACCTGGTGGGCAGGTGCACTGATTGGGAGGGAGGGAGGAGACAGGTCCCTGCTTCAGGTGGCAACCTGCCTTAGGCCGGGCCTGTAGGGCATGGCTCCATTAATCAGACTACCTGCCTACAGTCTGATCCCATGAACCTGTACCATCTGCCAGGAGTCAGAGGCACATCCCATGGCACAGGCCGCTAATGTGAGCACCTTTCTGCCTCCATGAGGTTTGGCCTGGATTGCAGCCCCATGGTGAACTGGATCTTAATTTTATATTCCCCCCCCCACATCCCTTACGGGGACCCCCCACTTGAAAGGGAAAACGGTGCACCCAATCCCATTCTTCTTACCAATGGATCCAGTCCAATGCCTTCCCTGCCTACAAAGTTGTGGCTTAGAATTGAAAGTTTTATAACCAACCTTACAGTTATATTTCTCAAGCCAAACAAATCCAAATATCACAGAGTTAATATTCTTGCAATGGGGAAGGTGAAAACCCTGCTCCATGGTGCCAAGCTGATGCAGGTAAAATTCCTTCCCAGCGCCATCAACCAATGACTAACAATAATCCATGGCAAGAAATGAGTTACCATGGAGAGGGTGGGTGGAGAAGTCAGCAACAGCAATGCCAAATCCATGTGGGAGGCCCTGCTCTTAACAACCTCTGGTGGACTAGAGAATGGGAAGTTTTCCCTCCAGTCTGCCAAGAAAGCCCTGTTCCTGCCAAGCCAATCTAGCTCCTGATTGGCTCCCTGCCTTCCACATGGGGCACTCTTCATGCCACTGCTGTGGCTCAGCTGGCCCCTCCCCTTTGGGACCACATGCCACCACACCGTTGCTCCCTAGGTAAGCCAGAACCTGCATTTCCAAAGCTAAAATCATGAATAACATCACATCTTAATTGTCCCTCAGTTAACCCTCTCTTTTTTAAGAGTGAAGACATTCTTATTTCATAAGACATTTGGGTAATTTGAAATTTCCTCCTGGTTGCTACAAATGGTTTTTGGATTATTCTGCTTTTAAACTCTGAGTCCTTCTTATATTTTACAGCTGATTTTTTGTTTTTGTTTTGGGGTTTTTTTTTGTATACACCAGTATCTGTTTGAATTATGTGGAAAGCCGTCTTAGGGGCTCTTAAAACTGAAAGGCAGGACACCAATTTTCTGAATAAATGAACATCCAAATGCACTAAAAAATAGCATTTGAAATAAGATAGATAGATAGATAGATAGATAGATAGACAGACAGACAGACAGACAGACAGACAGACAGACAGACAGACAGACAGATTGATTCTGGTCTGTTGACTAATGTTGTACTTCAGAAGATGCTATAGGGGACACTATTGGAGAGTGAAGAGACGCAGTGTGTGGCAGGAGGATAATAACTATGATGGAGAGTGTGTAATAGTTGTGGTGGAGCATGTTCATGCAATGATCCTTGGCATGAGGATAGGGGTGACAAAACGCTGCCCTTGTTTTTATCTGTGAAATGTTGAACGGTGTGATAGTTTTCTGCCCCTCCCACGATAACTGGTAAGATTCCAAAATCAAGTTTGCCTGGTAGCTCCGTAATCTGGGCAGCCAACCATATGTTGAACCCCTTCACATTGCCTCATACGCTCCTTGCTCATAAGTTAAACAGGCTGCCTGGTTACCTACGGGTTTGTTTTTTTATTCAATTGCCCTCATTAACATTTCAGAGACATGCTTCAAGCGAGTCTAGATTTATGCTGGAAGAAATTGTGTGTGAATTGAAACTGCTGACACTACTAAGTGCCATCTGTGGACTTAATGGTGAACACAGGAAGCTGCCTTATACTGAGTCAGACCATGGGTCCATCTAATCCTCTCCCGCATTTTAGCAAGAACTATTTCCAACCCTACCTGGAGATGCCAGGGCTTGAACCTGGGACCTTCAGCAAACAAAGCAGGTGCTCTGCCAGTGAGCCACAGCTTCAAGAACTGTAGCCTAAATCTGTAAAATCTCTCTCTCTCACACACACAAAACACAAGTTTACTAGACATCAAGTCATCTTGGTTGAAAGCAGAGTCGATAAATAGCTCTGTATCTATATGGAAGTTGATAAAGGGTTTTTTATTCTGGCTGTCCGGGTCCCCATAAAATGGGATGCCTAGAAAGAAAACCTTTATATTCACTTGTGTATTAAGACAGAAAAAGCAATGGGAAAACACAGGAGGGTTATGAGCAGAAGACAATGGCATCTGGACCTTTGTAAATTTCTGTAAATAAGGCTGGGTAATGTAGGGTGACCATATGAAAAAGGGCAGGGCTCCTGTATCTTTAGCAGTTGTATAGAAAAGGGAATTTCAGCAGCTGTCATTTGTATGCAAGCAGCACCTGGTGAAATCCCCTCTTCATCACAACAGTTAAAGCTGCAGGAGCCCTGCCCTCTTTTGTATCTGGTCAAGAGGACAGGGCTCCTGCAACATTAACTGTTGTGATGCACCAGGTGCTGCATGTATAAAAATGACACCTGCTGAAATTCCCTTTTCTATACAACTGTTAAAGATACAGGAGCCCTGTCCTCCTTTTCATATGGTCACTCTAAGATAATGGCACTACAAAAGCCTCATCTGAAGCATCCTCAGTGTTTTGGCTCTATGTAGGGTGACCATATAAAAAGGAGGACAGGGCTCTTGCATCTTTAACAATTGCATAGAGAGCATTTCAGGAGGTGTCATTTGTCTGCATGCAGCACCTGGTGAAATTCCCTCTTCATCACAGCCATTAAAACTGTATCTGGTCACTCTAGTATACCTCCTGCAGTTTTAACAGTTGTGATGAAGAGGGAATTTCACCAGGTGCTGCATGCATACCAATGACACCTCCTGAAATTCCCTTTTCAATACCACTGTGAAAGCTACAGGAACCCTGTCCTCCTTTCCATATGGTCACCCTACTCTATGGTTTCACTTAATAGAAAATGGCAAGCAAGGCTTGATTTGGGTATGTGTGCACAAGTGTGAAACAGTCAGCTTTGGACTTTTGTCTGTCAAACAATTTTGTGGGGGAGAGGGAGGTGTATTTGTGGAAAACAAAGAAGATGTGCAGTTTTTCTCCCCTGGTAAGCAGAGAATTATAGAGTAGCTGAATAGTTTTGCATTTGTAGCGTTGAGCACTTGAATGATTTTTATATTTCATCTTCGTGACACAAGTGGCATTGTTCTCATATAAAGTCTTCATAAAAGACATTCCCCTAGAAGACATTTGGTGATTAGACCCAACTTGTTTTTCTATGTCACTGGAAAGACAATGCAAATGCTGATTAAAGCAATTAAAAGTTTCCTTTGTTTGCTGAAAGAGATGTACTCAGATAATGCCTTTTTTGTTTGTAGACATCTTAATAAGCACTAGCAGAATGAAATGAAATCTGTCATCAGTTATATTCTTATAATTTTTCCCTTAGACTTAACTGTCTGCTTCACATACAGATTAAGGGCAGCTTGTTACCCAAAGTTCCTTACATGTTTTGCATTTGTTCTTCTAAAATGTTTAATTAAGAAATAACAGTGGCAGGATCAACATGATGAGATTATGTGCTATATACAGAGCCAGATCCGAGGGGATCTGTCACTCTGTAGCGTAACCAAGAAATGGAATCCAAGCTGGAACTGGGCAGGTGAAAGGCAATGCCTGTGGGGTTGGGTTGGCATTCAGTGGACTTGCAGTCTGGGATGTGGTTGAGAAAGGAGACATTCTTCTCCTTCCAGATTCTAGGTTTTCTGGACAAGAAGTAGAATTATCACCAACCCAATGGTATCTATGAAAACACTCCTTTACTTTATCCAATATAAATGGGAAAAATAAATGGTTGTATTTGGGGACAATGTCACAGTAGGACAAGACCTACCCATCACTCCTGAGTCCACCAACAGGGACTTCAACAGACTCTAAAGCAGTGCATCAGGAATTCCTGAAAATAACAGACCCTCCATTTATATCCATAGCACCTATCATAATGGTTTGCATTCATTATTTTTTGCATGCATGAATGAATATAATACTGTATTGACAAGATGGCCAAAGGTCTTTATTCCTACAAGAGTTAGGTCACATTTGTCTGTAAAATTATATTCTATAAAAGAATAGTTCACTAGCAAGTCACATTAATAGCTACTATTAAGAACAAAGGAAGCTGCCTTATACTGAGGTCACACCCAATTTGGGCTAGATGGACCCATATTGGAAGTGGCTCTCCAGGATTTCAGACAGGGTTTTTTTCCCCCAGCCCTACTTGGAGGTGCCAGAGATTGAACCTGGAACCTTCTGCATGCAAAGTAAAAGCTGTATGTAGATATTTAAAAGGGAATAATGGTTAGTGCTTCATAAGTGGCCACCTAGGCCTTCCCCCGAACCACAGAAATATGAACCAGCTTTTGGCTTTTCAAACTTAGACACTACTGTCAAAGGATACCTTCATGGCCATGAAGGCTAGGAATTAGCTTTTTTAAAAAATGAAATAAATAAAAGCTGAAAATGATTTCCGGGAAGCAGTTTTGCACCCAGTTCCACATTTTGTGCTTTTCCTCCCTGTGATCTTATTAAATTATGACACAATCCTGTATATCTGCTGTTGATTTCAGCAGGCAAAGTAGGCACATCCCTGCCTTTGTCTTTTTGACTAGATTGTGACTTATTTCTCCCAGCTATAAGAAGCATAATCCTTACAGTACAGCTGCAGAAAACAATGGGGAAGACAAAGAGTGAAGACAGTGGAGAACAGATGATGGCTTTCCCTTTCAGATTTTGGTGGCAATAGTGGTAGTGCACAATAGGAAGAAGCATAATCGGGTCGAACCACCCAAACAGTAGCCTGGTTTGCACCACTGCGGCAGCACATTGTGGTTTGTTTAAGCTACGTGGGTTGCAGCATGTGCCAGCAGCCATTGTGAACATTCAAGCCATGGCAAATGGTTGCCATGGGCTATTTTGACAACTGAACCTGGCGCAAGTCGGGTTGTTGCCGTGGTTAACATCCCCAACACAAAAGCAACCCATGGGCAGCTCAATCTTGCAAACTGGCCCAGGCCATTTCTAACCTGCCTTTTTCCCCGGGATCATCCCTGTGCATGCAAATGACACACAGGGGAACCCAGGAGCAGGCAGGGATGATCCCTCCATTTTCCTGTGATAATCCTAAGGTGTAGAAAAGGCCCCAGTGCCTCTTCCACAGAAAATAGAACTCATCTTCCGCCTACATCAGTTCACATCTGCACAACAGTCTGTTTCCTTTTACAAGCACTATTTTTACCTTTTATTATTCAATACATTACTATTCAATGTATTTCCCCCCTCATCTCATTTTAATTTACAGACGTAAGGCCGGCCACCAAGGAGGTGGGATGCTTTTCTTTTCTTTTTCCTGGCCATGAGATGTGTCATTACCATTGACCTCGCCACTTCTCCTAAATAGCCGGAGAAGGGCAACAAAATTGTCAATTAGATTTGCAGTACGCAGGAGTCAGCTTCACTTGCACTTGCCTGCATAATCATGCATATCTTTCTTCTATATCAGGAGTTGTTCAAGCCTATAATAACTAGGGTTCAACAAGTCTGAAATGCTTTCCCTTGCCGATGATATGGAAATTGTTGATTTGCTACAGATTACTCAGGATCTTGGCAGAATGTCACACCTCTGAGCGCTGGAGATGAGTGGCCAGCAAACATGGAATAGCAGGAAGAATATTAGCATTAAGCAGAGCATAATATTGTAATATTTTTGAAGGCAAGAGCATGGTAATTTATTATCATACACATCACTAACTAATAGCCTCTACTGATGGGAGGCCACAGCCTGGAACAGGAAGTAATCAAAAGGTCAAACTGGGGTCCGTGGGCAGAGCTCTACAGGGAAATGGCATGCTAGAGTGATTAGGGTTTCAACAGCTTCACACTTGCTGTGGATAAGCAACACTTCCTCCTTTCATCAGTCTGCCCAGCTCGGCACACCTTGCCGAATTCACCTTGCCTTTGGTTGGATTGTGTCTTGAGGTCGTGCAGGAAATGAGAAGCCGAGAGAAATGTCACTGTTTCATAAAAATCCTAGGCATTTCAGCAAATCCATACTGCTTGTGATGGGCAACGTGTACCCCTAGGGTCACATGCAGCCCTCAGCCAAATTTCAAAAGCCTTCCACATGCAATCACTTCAGACCTCTGGCAGGAGTAATCTTTCCATTCTCACTGCCAGGGAAAGGAGAAGGAGGACAAGAGAAAAGGAGGACGCAGATAGCAGAAAGAAAGAGAAGTGGGATGTTACCCACTTTTGGTTCTGGCCCTACCACTACTGACATTTATTTATTATTTATTTATTTATTTATTTATTGCACTTATATACCGCTCCCATAGCCAGGGCTCTCTGGGCGATTTACAGAAATTCTAAAATTGAGATAAAAACGAGTATACAAAATTTAAAATTCTAAAACACAGAACATACACACATAAAGCATTAAAAACCGTTAAAAAAAACATGTGGGTGATTAAGATGTGCCACCATATGCCTGGGCAAAGAGGAAAGTCTTAACCTGGCACCGGAAAGATAGCAGTGTTGGTGCCAGGCGAGCCTCGTCAGGGAGATCATTCCACAGTCTGGGGGCCACCACCGAAAAGGCCCTGTCCCTCATTGCCACACTCCGAGCCTCTCTCGGAGTAGGCACCCAGAGGAGGACCTTAGATGTTGAACGTAGTGACCGGGTATATTCACGTCGGGAGAGGCGTTCCCACATGTGGTCCCTGACAGAGTACCCACAAGGGAATGAGGCCCCTGACTGAAGAAAGGTTGCCTTGCCCCCACTATAAAACTAACAAGTGCATTGTCTGCCTTGTATTTCCTAGAAACCTTCAGGAGACTACGAGCTCTAAAGCTCACTGCAATGCCATAGAGCATATCTGCAGATACAGAAATTAACCTGACTCAATGGCTTTCATGTAATGAGACACAGTTAAGTCTACAGCAAAGCTTTATCAAACTGCAATTAACAGCCAGAGTAAGGCAATGTTCTGTGTGGATAATATCATTATATAGAGTAGTCACTAGGGCCATTTCTACACCTGCCTTTTTTCCAGGGATCGTCCCGGGATCATCCCTGCGCATGCAAATGACACACAGGGGAACCCGGGAGCAGGCAGGGATGATCCCTCCATTTTCCTAGGATAATCCTTAGGTGTACAAAGGGTCTAGGTGGCACCAGACTTAGTTGTAAGTGGGTGGAATCAGGAGTTTCCTATGGGTGTTCTGGACTTCTTTAAGAGAGACAGCAATGTTGTTGTCTAGTTCCCAGACTGCTGTATCTTCTTAGCCTTGCATGACAGGACTGCCTGCTCAAAAGGCTGCTCTTTGGGAATCTTCCTACTAGGTACCTGATTGGTTTAACCTTGGTTCATGCTACAGAAACTCGATAGGAAAGTCGTGGGACATTCATTCACATATAGTTCATTTTAGAGGTTGAAATTGCGGACATGGATGAGAGAGGAAGTATACTTCAAATAAGATCCATGTATCTTTGGAAGAAAGGTGGAATACAAATATAAAGAATATTCTTTAAAAACAACAACATTGTAATTCCAACGAGGTTAGCTAGCAATGAGTCAAGTCCTCTCCACACCCAACAACAGAGGGAGGAAAGCAGTCCACTGGGATCCCTAACAATCTTGGGTTATACCAGCCTTCCCCAACCTGGTACCCTCCAGATGTTCTGAACTACAATTTCCAACATCCCCAGGCTGGAGTGATGGAAGTTGTAGTCTAGAATATCTGAAGAGAATCAGGTTGGGGAAGGTTGGGCACAATCTGAGTCCACCCCCAATCTTTTTAAATTAATTGCTCATATTTCTAAGATGCTTTTCAGGCATTGCTCTCAGAGCAGCTTACAAATAAAATATGAAATACCATGAACTGGATACAGGATCTCCCTTGCTGACCATGTTAGGAGTGTGGGTGCAACTCCACTAGCTTGAAAAAGAAGAGAAAATGGCTGATGTGTCTGCATGGAAAGGGAATAGCTAGAGGAACTCCAAGCTTCCTAGACTGTCCTCTGATCAGTGCTGACTTTCTTTCTGATACTAGACTGATACTCTTAGGCCATGGCTAGACTAGCCCTATAACCTGGGATCATCCCTGTACATCCACATGGTTTTTGTTTTTGTTTTGTTTTTTAAAAAACTTACCTCTCATTCAAGCACTCCTGTGCTCATTGTCCTTTTTTTAAAAAAACACCAAAATGGCAGTCGTGATGTCACGTGCCACATGTAGACCAAGGCAATGATCTTGCGATCATAAAATCACAAGATCGTTGCCCTCCTAACCCCGCACCTAGATCAGCAACCTTAGAATTGCTGATCTCACTCCCTACTTCCTTCTTTATGCTCTTTCCTCTCAGAGGGGAGATATTTCTTTGGATCTCCTTCTATCTTGAGTTGGGGACCCTCCTCTTCAACATGTATTTCCTGCAACCAATGCAAGCTTTCTTATTCCTTTGACACAGAGGCCACAGCTAGACCTAAGGTTTATCCTGGGATCATCCAGGGTTCGCCCCTGCCTGAGCACTGGATCCCCTGTGTGTCACCTAGATGAACAGGTTTGACCCCTGGACGATCCAGGGATAAACCTTAGGTCTAGCTATGGCCAGAGTCTTCAGTGTGATTTATCCAGGGTAAAAGCACTCCTTCAGCTAGGATTCCACACAGCTCAGGCCTTGTCATGTTCTCGCTGTTCTGCCAACAGAACTGCTCT
Source organism: Elgaria multicarinata webbii (assembly GCF_023053635.1). Classification (NCBI taxonomy): domain Eukaryota; kingdom Metazoa; phylum Chordata; class Lepidosauria; order Squamata; family Anguidae; genus Elgaria; species Elgaria multicarinata. The sequence continues at coordinate 19,853,011 of NC_086175.1, read as the reverse complement.
GCTCATGGAAGATGGTTCCACCACATTTTCAGGAATCCTCCCCCCAGCCCCATGGAACAACTCAACCCTTTCAGCATGGTCCACCAAGCCTCTGTGTAGCATTTTTGGGGGCTAGAGGGGCTGGCATGGAGAGGAAGGTGCAAGGAAGTCTGCTTGTACCATCCCAGTTGAATGCAGCTAAATCTGGATCCAGCCCTATAATCCAGAAACAACAACCACAGGCCTTTAAAATCAGCATACAACAGAAGTAATAGCCCAAGCTAAACACTGAAACCTTAAAATCCTGGGCAATCAAAAAAAGTCTTTTCTTGATGACAAAAGGAATAAAAAATATATGTCCAGACAAGCATCTTGTAAAGAGGGAGTTCTAGAGGCTGCATCTCTGTTACCAACCTTACCTATTTCCATCTTTCTATATGCAAATTTTGAGATACTTCTTTATTTAACCCAGACACATCTGCATGAACAACATCTGGGATAAGTATTGTTCAATACTGGGCACATGTCTGACAATAATGAAATAAGTGGACCTTCCTATCGTTGGATCTTATGAATGTTTCATTATTTTCAAAATTTATATCCTGCCTTTCTGGAAAAAAAATACTCAAAGCCACAAACTACATTTTTCAATTACAGTAAACTAAACATAAAGAATATATTCAATATATTCTCCTTAGTTTTCACTTAAGAGGATGCACTTGCCAATTAGAGAGAGGGGATGTAATTTTCCAGATCTTAGTTCATATCATACAGCTTATCTGTTGTCTCGTACCATTGATTGGAAAGTATCACTTTTCTTTTAATACTACTGTGGGTTGTTTTGGAGGCACCTTGGCCAGATCTACACTAAGCAGGATATAACACTTTGAAAACAGTTTAAAAATTGTATTTTGGAGTGTATCCTCGGCCCCAACAGTTGTCACTACTGTAATAAACTGTTTTAAAGTAGTAGTGTAGATCCTTCCCTTGTTTGACTAGAATCTAGGTACATTAAAAAGAAAGAAATGGGTCCACTTCAAATTTCAGCAGCTATAGAAACCTCGTGAACTGTAGAGACATAGAAGTCTCGTGAACTGTAGTTTGATCGATATTCACATGCTAAATTAACTTTATGGGGAAATCCTGATTTGAAAATAGAGAAACAGAGGAATTATTTTGAGAGTGGGATTTATACTTCAGACCAATTAATAGTACTGGACAATTGCTGTTAATAAATAACTTTTGGAATGCAATAAAGTGAGTGTTCAGTTATGTTAGAGAGGCATGGAAGAAAGAATTGGAATGCTCTATACAGCCTAATTAATGGAGAGTTGCCTTAGCTTTCATACGTACTATTTCTGTAGATTTAAAATTGAGGCTGATTCAACAGAAATCAATGTTTTGTGTATATTGGACACCATAAAGCCTTGTTAAGAAGCTGGCTTGCACTGCTAGAGGCTGGTGCTGTAATGCAGACAATGAGTCACTGAGGCATATGACATGGGAATGCCTTTGGTGGCTTTCTGATTGGGAGTTCCATCCTGCATAAATTTTGTTCTAGAAAAATTTGTGGCAATTGCATGAGCTCATGCACTTTTAAATTATATTTGCTTATATTAACATATATATTCTTTTTTTCTTCTTGAATTAATGATGCTGTGAGTAGTTATTGTGAATTAGTTTTTTTATTAAGTTCTTTTTCTTCTTTTTATACAGCCTCATGTGGTGCAGAGTGGTAAGCGGCAGTTACTGCAGCCGAAACTCTCCCCACGGCCTGAGTTCGATCCCAGCGGAAGCTGGTTCTCAGGCAGCCGGCTCAGGTCGACTCAGCCTTCCATCCTTCCAAGGTCGATAAAATGAGTACCCAGCTAGCTGGGGGAAAGATAACCATGACTGGGGAAGGCAATGGCAAACCACCCCACTACAAAGTCTGCCAAGAAAACGTCAGTGAAAGCAGGCGTCCCTCTAGGAGTCAGTAATGACTCAAGTGCTTTCCTTTTCTTTCTTTTTCTTGGTTTTGTGTTTGTTGTGATTCCCCTTTTCTTTGTTTTGTTATAATTACATTTTTTTTAAAAAAAATAATCAAATTATAAAAATCAGCAAGCAATACAGAGAACAAAAATGACGACCATCAATGTATAACCATCACAGCAATGATGACTATCAATTTTCTTTCCATTGTTTTATTGATGGAACTTGTACACTTTTCCAAAAATTGAGAAACCAGTACCTTGGCTGTCATTATCGAGTGAAAAATTCACTCAGTGAATTTAACTTTTAACCCAGCTCTTCAAACTAATCCAAAATTACTATAATAGGTTTAAATTCTCTCCAAAAAGCCTGAATACTCAAGAATGCCTACCATATATGATGTGTATCTGCCTAATCATATCCAGCTCTCGAACATACCAGAGACTTATTAGGACAGATCAGTTTTGATTTCTATGAGATGAGATGCCAGCAAGGAACTACTTTAAAATATTTTTTCTCCAATGCTAACATATGATTTAATCCACATATGGTTAGCACAGAGGTTATAAAAGAAGAGAAATCAGGCATAATGTAGTAGGCAGTATTAGAAACCATCACTGTCTGCAGTATTAATATACACGTTGACAGATTTCATGGTCACATCTGATAAAAGGGTTTGGGAAGTTTTATAGAAAAGTGTGTGTGTGTGTGTGTGTGTGCTTGTGCGCGCATGCACACACACGCTGCGTTCACTATGGCAAGACTGCCTCTTTAATGCAGTCCCTTAAAACCTTTTGATTGTCTACCCTCCAACCCACGATCTCTTAGGCCTGGTTCAGACAACACGCTAAACCATGCTGCTGAACCACAAAATGGTTCATGGAATGCATTGACTTTATTTTAACACTTCACAAAGTTGTTGTAAGGCCAAAAGCACTATTCTGATCTACTTACATGAAGGGCAGAATACAAACCATATGAATAAAATAGTAAGTAATTACTGGGGTGCGGAGTAAATCACAACCTCAGCCTTTGTGATGATTGGAGGAGTTGTCCCTGAATTAATGTCCTTACTCTTTGGGCAAAGGTATAAATGCACAGCATAAATTAACCATTAAAATGAGAGTTCTGCCGTATGCCACTTTCCTGAAAGGGGTTTGGATTTGTAACCCTTCTTAGGACTTATCAGTTTAACAAGTAGAAAGGCAATTCTCTCCTACCTGGTTTCCAATGGCTAGAAACCTCTTGTATTAGTTTTGTTTTAATGCCAAAGCCCACTGGCCAAGCTGTCTGGGGATGATGGGAGTAAATCCAACACATCTGGAAGGTATCAGGCTGGGGAAGGCTAACCTAAGCACTACCGTGTTTTTTAAAAATGTAAGTGCTTCTGTAAATGCCCCTTTCTTCTGCAGTAAATAGGGGGCTATCTAAACGTTCTGGAAGCCCCAAGGTGACTCTGCCCTGGCACTGTGTTGATTATACGATGCACCAGCCACTGCAGAGACATCTCAGGGCTTTCCAGAGAAGCCCACTTTTTAGAAGTTGGAGACTTACCCTTACTTTTCAGGATGGCACATGCTGAACATGGCCCTTTGGCCATCTAACCGCAATCCATCCTTGATGCAGAGGCATGGCTGGGCAGATGGTGATCCCTGATTGGTTGCCATCTACCCAGTCAGAGGGCAGGCCCAGCCATCAGAAACCCCCCACTTTTGCTGCAGTGTGGGGATTAGCCACTGCCACCCTGACACAGCAGAAACACAGGCTTAGCTTATCATGGTGGCAACCCACTGCAGTATAGGCAGTCCCCAGCACTCTTCTTAAGGAAAGCCTGTTTTCCCCCGAGAGAAGGAAAATATGCTTTGAACTCATCTCCCTCATATACATGTTTCCAGGTCTGTGGTCCTTTGCCAAAGTGTAGCCTCCCCAACCCAAGATCCATCTGCCTTTCTGACGTAAGCACTTTTTAGCATAAGTTGTCAATTTCAGCCTAGAATGTAAATAAATAAATCCAACACTGCTTTCATTGGTTAACATGAAGTCTACAGCAAACTTAAAATGTTTAGTTTGACTGAGAAATTCAACTCCAAATGGATCTCTTCAGAAATAGCTAACTATAAATATTGAGAATGTAAGAAATTTTCTGCTGGATCAGGCAAATAGTCAATCCACTTTCAGCTCCCAACCAGAGCAAGCTAAATAACACACACGCAGATCTATAAAGCAGTACAAGGATAAATGAAAATGAGTCAGCTAAAACAGTCAAGTCAGAGTTAAAAGTCTGGGGAAAGAAAAAGGCCTCTGTCTGGTGATGGAATGATATCAAAGAATGCTCCAGGCAAATCTGTTTGGGGAAAGCCTTCCAAAGTCGGGTGCTATGCAAAAGGCCCTTTTCTTGGCTGTATCTACTTCTGTCAGATATCCAAGGGCCATCTCTAGGTCATCCCTGTGTGTCTATATTGTGCACAGGTGATCCCGGGGGCAACCAGGGACAACCAGGGACTTTCCCTGGGATATCTGGGACCACGGATTTCCCAATATTTCTGCAGTCCTGGGATCATCTCGAGGAGCGCGGGCAGTGGGGCCGCCACTGTGGCGTTACACCCCACAAATCAGTTCCCAAATGTATGTCTGCAGTTTGTAAGTCTGTGGTGAGTTTAGAATGTTGGCCTGAGTGGGTGGAGTTAGAATGTCTTGGGAGGGGGAGGAGTGATATATAAGGGAATGACTGAGGGGATTGTGAGGGACTTGTTAGGTACTCTTAGGGCCTTGCTAGACGAGGCCTTAGCGTGCTTTGAGGGCCAGTTTCCCTGCTGTGCGTCCAGATGACGCACAGGGGAATCCAGCCCCAGGCCGCACTAAAGCCTCCCCTAATGTGCCATAAGAGAAGTCGCTGATGGCGCGCCTTTTCCGCAGCCCCAGCCTGAGGCTGGGGCTGCGGAACATCTAGCGACTTCCGTGGCTTTTTGCGGCTACTCGCTTACTCACGAGTAGCTGGGAAAAGCCACGGACTGGGCACAGCACTCAGCGCTGTGCCCATCGGGCCAGGTGGGGGATCCCGGGGGGGGACATGGGGGGGAAGGCCGGACCGTCAGGAGAGGGGGAGGGTGAAGGCTGGCACAGGAGATGGCGGAGGAGGGCGAAGGCTGGCACAGGAGATGGCACAGTCCCTGCGCGTCGGCCGTCTAGGAGGCAGGGTGGCGCGCTCTAAAGTTAGCACGCCGTCTCCCTGCCGGTTTATCCCGGCACGTCTAGCAAGGCCCTTAGAGTCTTTAGTGCTCTCTGTGTTTAGGGTACTTAAGTTCTGGGAAATTTGAGGGTAAGTGTAGAGAATGGTGTCTTTGGAGTGTGGTGTGCACGTAGTTGATGTATATTAATACTGATAATAAAGAAAGTTCAAGAGTGATTGTGTGAGGAAAAGGAAAGTGTGTATGTGAATGAGTGAAAGGATTGGATGAAAGGTTTCAAAAAGGTTTTTAAATGTTTTATTTGAAACAAAACTTGTGAACTTTTAAAAATAAATTTTAATTATTTTGTTTTTAACTACCACAAAAATCCCACGTGTCTGTTTGGCATTTATCATTTGAAGTTTACACATTTAGCACCCACTCTGACAATCATTCACCTCAGCACTTATAACCCAGTGTTTTATTTTATATATCGTAATCCTTCTCCATTTAACCCCTTTCTCCACATAGTTTGGAGGAAGGTTGTTTTTATCCCTTGCCTCAGGCATATCAAGTGGTGCTTGGCTTGAGCAGGGAGTAGCCGCGGCCGGGTCTGTTGTTCAGAGCCTGTGTCGTGGTATGTTCCCAGGGACAACCAGGGACTTTCCCTAGGATATCTGGGACCACAGATTTCCTAATATTTCTGCAGTCCTGGGATCATCTCGAGGAGCGCGGGCAGTGGGGCCGCCACTCCTGAGTTGTCCCTTCTTCCCAGCGAGCAGCAGGGCTGGGAATGGAGCTTCATGGGGAGGCTCCATGCTCATGAGGAGGGGGGGGAGCAATTTCACCATCCTTGGGATGGTGGGGGTTGGTTGTTTTTTACCTTTTTCCACGCAACCAGCTTTAAAAAATGGCAGCCATGACATCCCTCTTCCCTTCCGTGATGTTGCACAGCCGTCTAGAAGCTGGGGGAGGATCATGGAAGCAAGTAAGTCCACAATCCTCCCCCCTCCATCTTGCTACACCCTTAGGTGCAGACATGCCCCTTAATAGCCATTTCTTGTTGCTCAGATGGTGGAGGAAACCAGAAAAGTTCCTCTGAAGTAGATTGTGGAAGTTAGAGGTGGAAGGATGTGTCCCTTCAGTATGATTCACATTCCAACAGTGGAGGCTCCTTCAGAGACCCAATTGGGACTTGTCTCCCCACAAGAAGACAAGCATTTAAAGATTTAATTGCATTAAATTAATCAATTAAAGATTTCTGCATGACCTAGGCGAAGTCACTGACTAATTAATTTTGGTTTTCTTTTGGTTGCTCAGTCCCATTGCTTCTCCCCCATGTCTGAGTCTCTGGTCTCAAGCTAGCTTTTCATTCAGGCTTCTCTAATGCTGTCAGGGCAAGACGGTGTTGGTGTGTGTGTGTGTGTGTCTTCCAGAGTAGAGGTTCACATTACAAGACTCATTAGTCCTTTCAGTACAGAGAGGACCTAACTACTAGTTCTTGGTAAATTTAGTGTTTTCATACCTCAGCTCAGACAAAAAAGTTCCAAGTTGTTATGACTCAGTACTTACCCCCACCCTACATACACCAAAATAGTGACATGGCTATTCCTCAAACTGAGGCAAGTGGTGGAACCAGGAGTTGTGTTCTGAAAGGATTTATTATTGCCGACGCATTTCTGAGTAAATCCAGTCTTTCATCAAGGCAATTCTTATAACAATATAAAATCACTTATCTCCTGAATGCTGGTGTTCTGTTTGCGGAGCATGAGGAGCTGGGAAGCAGGCAGAGGGAACGGAGCTCTTCAAGAGCTCCGGCTATTGGGCGGTATAGAAATGTAATTAATTAATTAATTAATAAACGCTCCATGTCAATCGGGCGGAGTGGGGTCTGGGCTTTTTTTTACTTACTTTTTCGCTGGAGTGCTTGTGCACTCCAGCTCCTTTTTTTAAAAAAAAAATGGCGGGTTTGACATCCTCCATCCTCCTGGGACTTCATGCCACATGTAGACTGAGGGGGAGTATCATCGTATTGTGAGATCATCCCCTTCCATCCACCCACCCTGGTCTAGCCATGCCCACAGTTTTCACAGAGAATCCAGACCTCGTTGCTGTCTGCTGACAACACACAAATGAATCAATTTTCCTCTTTGGCCCGTACGGTTTCTCGGCATCTGCCATTTTAGTCATTTCCTGTTCACTTTCATGTCCCTGGAATGACCTTCTATTAGTCAGTGACCAGTCAGTTCAGGGATACATGAGTGAATCCAAAACAACTAATTAGTGGAAGAAGCCAAAAAGCAGAAGTCACTTTAAAAGAAAGAAGAAAGGAGGGAAATACTAGGTAAATGCACAGTTGCTGACTGGGAGCTACCTCTGAGTAAATAAAGAGTAGTAGGCTCTTGTCTGCGGGGACAAGCTTTGCTGGAGTTTTATGGGGAATATAGTGGTATATAAAGTACACCTGTTTTAATTCCACAGTTTCAATGCAGCTTCCACCTGATTGCTGAAAAACAGTGGCTCAGCAGGTATAAAGGTCCCTAACGCAGAAGAAACGTGTGAGGGTAGCATCTGTGCTGAAGTGTTTGTTTACGGTCTTGCCATCCCTCATACATTCCACAATGATGTTCCTTGGCCCATCGTCCACAGGCCACATATCTTGTTTCTCAGTGGAAAGCTGTCAAGTGCCAACCCCCGGCACTTGAAGAAATTGCAGCTGCACTGCCTTTGTTGCTGCTACCTTCATCGTCTGACTCCACCTTCAGTTTCTGCTTTTTAAAGCATTCCCGGCAGCTTCGAAAGCCTAGAACAGAGTGAGGAGAAGATGATAAATGGGACTTGGAGGATCCTCTGTGTGCCTGGACTGAGTTTAGATGCAGAAAGAGAGACAAGCTGTGGTGCTAATAAAAACAATCTTTTCTTTAATGAATTCTTCTTTAATTAGCTTGACGCGTTTCGGATAAAATCCTTCTTCGGGAGCTAAAAACACAACATAAATACTAATTAGAGGCAACATTCCAGCCCATGTTGCAAAGACCTGAAGGCCAAGCAGATAATACTACAGCAATTGTATGTATTTTATTGCATTATGTATGGAAGGCAGAGCCCCATATCAGCTATTCAGCGTTACTCTACACTCCTATATATTGGCCACATTCTTAGAAGGAGGTGGTGGTTTTTTTTATGAAATCCTGGTTCTAAAGTACAACAATCTGTTTTTCTAGCTCAACATGAGAAATTAAACGTGCTTTTAAACAATTTGTAACCATATACATTACCAATGCCAAACATACCCCCAAAGAAACAACTAAATGGACTAACCTGAAGGAAAACGCAAGTTATTAAAATATGTAACAACAACTAAAGAGTTTTCAGGTTTTTGTTTCAGGCATCAGTGCTGAGAACTGTGCTCCCAAAATCATTCCTACTTGTGCTGCAAGGTCCATACAAGTTGACGAGCTCATGGCGCTAACTTAAGGGCAATTTACAGCTGTAATCATACTATATATAGAAGGTCCTGCTCACATTTACCAATGATTGCTCATATTCTTAAAGCATACTACTAAGTAGTAGCATGTTATCTCCTATGGATCCTATTTTGTTATTTGTGTGTAGAGAAATTTAAAGAGTCATTCTGTCCCCAAACATCTTAAGGACAAAATCCAGAAAAGTTCTGTCTCATCTTCTTTCACCTTTTCAGTAGCCCAAAACACTATGGACTCTGGTCCATGTTTATATTTAATTACATTTATATACCGCCCCACAGCCGAAGCTCTCTGGGCGGTTTACAACAATTATATATGTGTGTTTAATGAAAGGAGCCCCAACCTTCTGATGTCTCAGGTTATAAAGATGTTTGCCTACCCTTATTTTTAATAGTTGAGACATTTTCTCTACATAAATCTTTTTGCAGGGACAGGTCATGACATAGATAACCCCTGCGGTGTTGTGAGTCAGAAAATCTGCAATCTGTATGGTTTTCTCATTGTTAGGATGAGCAAATGAGAAAATCATTTTTTGTAAATTTCTAAACACAAAACAGCCACATGGATGGTGTCCTTGGTGCCTGGGCAAATTCAACATGGTGGGCTCAGATGTGGTTTTCCCATGTCTTAGGGTGATCATATGGAAAGAAGGACAGGGTTCTTGTATCTCTAACAATTGTGTAGAAAAGGGAATTTCAGCAGGGGTCATTTGTATGCATGTAGCACCTGTAGGAATTGCCTCTTCTTAACAACAATTAAAGCTGCAGGAGCAATACTAGAGCGACCAGATACAAAAGAAAGCAGGATTCCTGCAGCTTTAACTATTGTGATGAAGAGGGAATTTTACCAGGTGACTATGCATACAAATAACACCTGCTGAAATTCCCTTTTCTTCACAACTGTTAAAGATACAAGAGTCCTGTCCACGCTATATGACTTCTAGCCCTGTATGTATTACAGGGAAACAAGGGAGTGTTTCCCTGTGTTATGGATGAAGAGTACACACAGCATTCCACCATGTTAAAGGCCATTATTGGGGGGTGGGTCATTCTAGCATCCTAAAATGGAAAATGTTTCACCAATCTTTCGCCCTCTCCTTCCCCACAGTGCTGTGGAGGCCAAGGAGGGAGAGATAAACTATCTGCCTTGCTTGGAGGGAGGCCCTTCCCTGGCCTCCAAGGAAAAGGAAAACCTGGCTGGCTCAGGTAGGGACTTGATAGAGGGATTAACTTTGTTGTGTGTCTGTGATTGTGAAGAGGTGTGTGTGTGTGTGTGTGTGTGTGTGTGTGTGTGTGTGTGTATTTGAAGTGCTGGTGCATCCTTCTTAATTCAAAGTAAAGAATACATGGCAAACTTTCCTTTGGGGTGGCAGTTCCTCACCCAAGCCTCTTATAAAGTTTAAACTTTATGGAAAGAAATATTGAGACTAGGAATGAGAGGAGGTTAACCCTGACCTATCTGCCATGAATTTAAACTTCTTCAGGTAGTGTGTGTTTCTTTAAAAGGTGCTGAACTACATTTTAAGCTTTCTTTTATAGATTTGTGTGTGTGTGTGTGTATTTTGAATTTGAACACAGATATAGGTCTCTTTTTAAAAAAATCTGGTGTGAAGGAAGGTGAATGGTTTTGGTGTGAAGGAAGGTGAATGGTTTTGGTTGTACATAGAAAATATTTTCCTTTCTCTGTGTACCTGCTTCTTATAAGCTAAGTCTGCTGCTTTATGTTTGTATGAAAGGAAAATGTTTTCTAAAATGTACATCCATGAATCTTATACCTAAAGAATTACTTCACACCAGAGAAATGGTTAAGGGACCTAGTTTTTGCTACAACCTGGCATCCTCCAGTTGCTGTAGACTTAGATTCACAGAATCATAGAATTCAATCCTCCTCAGTAGTTGTAGTAGTCCAGGGCATGTAGTCCTCTTCATCCTCCTCTTCATTTTATGTCTGAGATTTAAAACATATCTGGTCATCCGTTACACAAATTTTAAAATACTGCTTCCAAAAACTGCATTTGCCTTTTATGCTGCAACCTTACACTGTTAGCTCACATTGAGAAATTGATTCAAAAAGTTAGCTTCTTTTCACCTGCCTCTCCCAAAGTACACCCAAGTCATATGGGATATGTGCTTTGGGATAGCCAGGTGGAAAGAACGTAACCTTTTGGATGGATTTTTCAATGTGAGCTAACAGTGTAAGGTTGCAGCATAAACGGCAACTGCAGTTTTGGAATCAGTATTTCAAAATTCATTTAAATCTCTGATGTGTGTATTACATGTGACTTCCAAGTCATATGTAATAGGCATATCTGAGATTTAAACGATATCTGGTCATCCGTTACACAAAGCCATGAAATTCAATTTTAAAAAAACCTACGGTTTACAAAACAACATTAAGGCTGTACAGTTTCCAACCAAGCACCAAAAAGCAGGGAAATTGGGAGTTAAGGCTCACAAGCCTTAACACCACATCCTCCCTGAGGAGGCAGAAAGTACCAGTGAAATTCTCCTCCTCCCAAAGCAGATAAACCATGAGGACAGAATGGAGAATAGGATATGCAGAGGTGACTGTGGAGTTGTGGAAAACTGATGACGAACAACTTAGAGCCACCTACTTCTCTCTTTTTGTTTAGAGCAGCTCTTCTCCAACCTCATGCCCTCCAAAGGTGTTGGACTACAACTCCCATCATTGCAAGTCAGTTTGTACCATGGTCAGGAATGCTGTGACTTATACTCTCAAACATCTGGAGGGAAGCAGGCTATCATATGCAGAGGTGACTGTGGGGTTGTAGAAAACTGATTGGGGAATGCTGTTCTAGAGCAAGGGCAGGCAGAATGTAGATCACAAGATGTTTTGAAGTTCAACTCGTAAAAGTCCCTGTCAGCATGGACAATGATCAGGAATGCTGTGACCGCAGAGGATTTTTCTTACGTGTTCAGCATTGTGAGATCAAAGACAGAGCTAACACCTAATAGATTCATGTGTAAGGATTATTTTAAAACTATTGAAGAAAATGTTTTTTGTCTTCACCATAACATGGAAGTTGCAGTGCAACACATCTGGAGAGCAGCAGGCTGGAGAAAGTTGGTTTATACTTGGATCCTATACATGTCTTCTCAGAACTCAGTGCTGCTGAGTTTACTAGAGTTTCCTCCCAAGTGGTATAGGATTGGAAACTAATTTCATCTGAAAGGAGTTCAAGACAACCAAACTAATCCTTTTCTGTTCCTCTGTCACTCTGATGAGATGATATATTGTGGAGGGACTGTGGGGAGTGAACAGTATATTTTGTATGAACACATTTTAAGTGGGGACATTGGTTCTTTGAAGGCCAGGGTGTTGACCAAAAGTTGAAAATGCCAGCCCTTGCTCTGGTTCTACATCTCCAACAAATAGTGCCCCTTCTGTCAATCATGCTGCTCTATGCGAGATGTGTGTGAGAAAAAAAATATTGTGCAGCACCTGTATTTGGTAAGGATATAGAACAGCATTCCCCATCCTGCTGTCCCAGCATTCCTGACCATGGGACATACTGGCTTGCAATGATGCGAGTTGTAGTCCAACACCTTTGGAGGGCACGAGGTTGGGGAAGGGCTGCTCTAAACAAAAAAAGAGAAGTAGGTGGCTCTAAGTTGTTCGTCATCAGTTTTCCACAACCTCACAGTCACCTCTGCAAATCCTATTCTCCATCCTGTCCTCATGGTTTATCTGCTTTGGGAGAATGAGAATTTCACTGGTACTTTCTGCCTCCTTAGGGAGAATGTGGTGTTAAGGCTTGTGAGCCTTAACTCCCAATTTCCCTGCTTTTTGGTGCTTGGTTGAAAACTGTACAGCCTTAACGTTGTTTTATAAACCATAGGTTTTTTGTTTATTGAATTAGCTTTTAAATCTTTGGTTCTCTTAAATGTCAACACAAGTCTTGTTGATAGACCTGGCAAATCTTGAACCAAATGCCAATTGGAACATATGCATATTTGTAATGTTATAGTGACTGGATTGAATGGCAAAACACATGAAATTCGATTATTTGCCGCTTTTTGGGGACGGGACACAAAAGGCTTTCACCATTACAATTATTGGCCTTAAGCATTGCTGCTTCTATGAATCTATTTGTGTAGTCTCTACTCTGAAAGCATTTTGTTAAAGCATGTGACTTGAATAAAGTCTTGATTTTTGGAACAATTACGTTTAATCTGTTCAGAACTGACTGTATGGTAAATTATTTTTGAGATGTATGGGATGATAACTCATATTTAAGAAAAGTGTTTCTATCTGTAGAATTTTTTTGGAATATTGTAGTAGTAAGGCCTTGAGATTGTTTTCTCACAACAATGTCTAGGAAAATTAACTTATTGGGTGCTACAAGTAGTCTAAAAGCTAAGTTTAGGATCCCTGGTGTTCACCCACTGGATAAATTCTTTTAGCCCATCTCTTGTGCTTCTCCAAATTAAAAAAAAATCTATATTTATTTATTATATTTATTATATATTAATATATTTGTATCCCGCCCTATTATCACTGGGATCTCAGGGTGGCGTACTACTAAAATCTATATAAATAAAAATGTAAATGATCGTTCGAAACAGACGTTATATCTCCGAAAGTTCTTCACCGATTGCTTTGAAATTTTGACACAACGTTGCATTCGAATATGCGAGCGTTGTTATGTAACTATGTTCTATATGGGGACAAAAGTTTGTCTTAAAATCGAAGAAATAGGCCTCCTCAAAACCAGTCCTGCTGATCATTGTGACATCGCCAACCAGTAGGCCAATCCACTGCCTCTGCCTTCTCTCCTATTTGCATGTTCTCTATTTGCTCTTATAGGTCATTGTGACATCGCCAACCAGTAGGCCAACCCACTGCCTCTGCCTCCTCTCCTATTTGCATGTTCTTTCATAATTGGCTGAGTGAATATAGATGTCACACCTGTGACAGTTACACGTTCTGAAGAAAGGTAACTGCCAGGAGTTTCCACTAACCTCCTCACCGTAAAAACATCCTTTTTTAAAAAAACCAAACAGTAGGCCAATCCACTGCCTCTGCCTCCTCTCCTATTTGCATGTTCTCTCCTATTTGCTCTTATAGGTCATTGTGACATCGCCAACCAGTAGGCCAATCCACTGCCTCTGCCTTCTCTCCTATTTGCATGTTCTCTCCTATTTGCTCTTATAGATCATTGTGACATCGCCAACCAGTAGGCCAATCCACTGCCTCTGCCTCCTCTCCTATTTGCATGTTCTCTCACAATTGGCTGAGTGAATATAGATGTCACACCTGTGACAGTTACACGTTCTGAAGAAAGGTAACTGCCAGGAGTTTCCACTAACCTCCTCACCGTAAAAACATCCTTTTTTAAAAACCAAACAGCAGGCCAATCCACTGCCTCTGCCTTCTCTCCTATTTGCATGTTCTCTCACAAAACTTTGCAATGGCACGTGGCTTGCAGTAAAAAAATTACTGAGCAACGTCATAGAAGGAACAATCTTGACACGACCTTTCAATGGTGAAGATGTCCTCATTCCTCGCATTCCTATGATTCCAACAGATATGCCATTTCAATTTAAGAGATTGCAATTCCCAATTCGATTGGCGTTTGCAATCACCATCAACAAAGCTCAGGGCCAATCTTTAGAATTGTGCGGTTTAGATCTAGACACAGATTGCTTCTCACATGGACAATTATATGTTGTGTGTTCTAGAGTCGGCAAACCAGACAATCTCTATATCTACGCAGACAATGGAACAACTAAAAATATTGTATATCCACAAGCATTGTGAAATTAAACATATTAGAAACATCCACTTTGTCTTTTCTTTCTTTTCAATTTTCAACATCCTTTTTTAAAAACCAAACAATTTGCTTTACTTCATCCAAATAATGCCTCACAGAATATCACGCTTAGGTCGTCGTACTCGCAGAGCGGAAGCACTGCGACGAGAAATTGCAAATCAGACTGAGGAAGAACGGGCATCAGCAAACGAGAAAAAAAGAAAAAGAATGCTTCAAATATGTGCCAAGGAACCAGCCAAGCAACATTCAGCCTGACTTGAGGATGCACGATTGCGAGCACGGCAATCGCGTTCTACAGCTTCAGATCTGCTTTGTTCTCAACAGAATGAACGCGACAGGCTGAGAGTGGCTGAAAGACGTCAACGTGAAACAGCACATCAGCGTCAAACACGACTCCGTGGTAAACAATCACATGATTACAATCGCCTTACATTCCGGTACAACCCAGCTGATGATTATAGTTTGAGGTGGCATGTTCTCATCAGCACTGTGACTGAAGTGTGTCATTATTGCAAGGCTCTTAAATTTAATGGAGAAACAAAAGGAATATGTTGCGCTGCTGGAAAAATTAAACTGCCTCAACTTGGAGAACCACCAGAGCCATTACAAACTTTGCTTGCCGGATATACCGCAGAATCAAAGCATTTCCTATCTAACATCAGGAAATACAACTCATGCTTCCAAATGACGTCGTTTAGCGCAGAAATCATCACAGCTCCATTTATGCCAACTTTCAAAGTCAAAGGACAAATTTATCATAAAGCCGGCTCCTTCCTTCCTTTTCAAGATAGTCAACATAAATTCTTACAAATGTATTTCATTGGTGATGGCAATGATGAATTGAATGCACGCTGCGGAATTTATACCGGCATAAAAAGGTCCATCGTCTCAAAACTGCAACAGCTACTTCACGAAAAAAACAATTTAGTACATTTGTTCAAAACAGCAATTGACATGATGCCATCTGATACACACAAGATTGTTATTCATGCTGACAAAACGCCTGCTGGAGAACATGTGCGAAGATTCAATGCTCCAACTATAGACGAAGTGGCAATTGTTATAGTCGGAGATCAATCTTGACAGGACCTTTCAAAGGTGAAGATGTCCTCATTCCTCGCATTCCTATGATTCCAAGAGATATGCCATTTCAATTTAAGAGATTGCAATTCCCAATTCGATTGGCGTTTGCAATCACCATCAACAAAGCTCAGGGCCAATCTTTAGAATTGTGCGGTTTAGATCTAGACACAGATTGCTTCTCACATGGACAATTATATGTTGCGTGTTCTAGAGTCGGCAAACCAGACAATCTCTATATCTACACAGACAATGGAACAACTAAAAATATTGTATATCCACAAGCATTGTGAAATTAAACATATTAGAAACATCCGCTTTGTCTTTTCTTTCTTTTCAATTTAACCAGACTGAGCCACAGCAATGCGTGGCAGGGTACAGCTAGTCAGAACAATATAAACATAATTTACACTGCTAAAAATGTATTAAATCGTTAACAAATTAACCATGCAGTCAATTTACAACCACAGTTATTGTTAGAAAAACTATACTGCTGTTTGAAATCTTTCACATATAAGTTGGCAATTTCTGGTGCCATGGGGCACCCCATTGCTACTTCTTTGTTCTGCCCTCCCACCAAAAATTATTAAATAAAAAACTTTTTTTTTTTTTGGTAAGACTATGTCTACCAGAGCTATTAGCAAATCTGATGGTGGATGCCGTAGTTCATGTTTTTATCCAGTGCCTGATCCTGTGGTATGCTGGTGCATAATGACCTGACGTTCATGGTTACCAACACATCCTCTGCTTATATCTTGAAGGAGCCCATTCTTTGTTAAAAAAACCAACGTGTGGAATCATGAATATATGACAGCATAGATGGAAAGAAGGGCTTTAAATAATAGTCAACAAATTGTGATAATGGTTCCAGGATGGAATCATTACCCAAAACATTGGGCCAACCCAGAGGTGGAATGATGCCCTTGTGGATTTTTGGTGAAATACAAAATAAGGGAATTCTAGTATTTTTCCTAAACCAAAAAAAATATATTCTGATAGGCTAATCCACCCCATAATCCTACCCTTTGCAAAACAGTCTTGATCTGAGAATGATGATGGGTCACGTGCAATCAGTTTGTATGATATCTCTTGTAATTGATGCCTCATAATCACTATGATTTTGAATGACTATCACCGCACCCTTATCTGCTTCATTAATAACAATATAGGTGTTATTGGACAGATGCTGTAATACATTCATTTGCTGTCTAGTCATATTCTGCTACGGTCTATGTGTCACTGATTCCAAACTATCGAGTTGTTGTAATATTCTTCATTTATACAATTGGATAGCTGGATCTACAGGTCCTGATGGTATGAAATTCGAGGGGGTTCTGAATTTGGATTGAACTCTTGTAGATGTCATGCCTTGACTCTGGAAATAATGTTTCAGATTGATATTATGAAAGCATCGGAATAGATTGAACTGTGTCTGAACTATATCAAGTTTTGGGGTGGGGACACAGGTCAAACCTTTGTCCAACACCTGTTTTTCCTAAGTCACACAGAGCTATGTTTGATAAATTAACAATTAAAGTTTCCTCCTTCTCAGCTGTCTGGGTGAATGTTCTTCCAAATGTCTTTTTTGGCCCAGTTGGGTTCCCTTGAAATGGCCTGTTTTTCTGGAAAGATCCTGAAAAGAATGATTCTGCATGGAACTGGCAGACAAATCATTGGACTCCCACACTGTGTGGTCTGATGACAATTTGTGGTGTCTTGCAAAAGTGACTTTCCTGTCATAATCTTCTTTATCTCTAATGAACTTATGTTTGAAAACTTTGAGTTCTTTGTGGAACTTTTAAAGTTCTTTATCCATGGATGATCAAAATTATTAAAAGTTGTAAGTTGTTTTTAGCATTGAGACCTTGTCCTCTATGTTACCCTGTAGAGACAAATTACCTTGCAAAGTAGTTTCAATAGCAAACAAAATACCAGAGAAATAATAATGCTTCCTCACTCTCTGAGCGTTCTTGTCCTTCTGGCTTGGCTTGGGGCAACTGAGGGACTGGTCACCACCTGGGCCACATGTCACAGTGGAAGGAGGGCATGTCACAATGACCTTCACAACCTAGCAACCACAGGTACTGTTGTTCTTCACGGACATCATTCCTAGAATGACCTTTAGTCCATATTAAGCCTTTTCCATATATGTGTGTGTTTGATTTGTCTGGTAATTGATGCCTCATAATCACTACGATTTTGCTTCTTTAATAACAATATTTATTTATTTATTTATTTATTACATTTATATACTGCCCCATAGCCGAAGCTCTCTGGGAGGTTTACAAAAGTTAAAAACAATGAACATTAAAAACAAATCTACAAAAATTTAAAAGCATAAAAACAGCAATATTAATTTAAAACAGCTATTCTGGGGTCAGTTAAAAAAATCAGCATATGTTGTTAACTGCCTGTGAGAAAAGAAAAGTCTTATATAGGTGTTATTGGACAGATGCTGTAATAAATCCATTTGCTGTCTAGTCATATTCTGCCATGGTCTATGTGTCACTGATTCCAAACTATTGAGTTGTTGTAATATTCTTCATTTATACAATTGGATAGCTGGATCTACGGGTCCTGGTGGTATGAAATTCGAGGGTTTTTTGAATTTGGATTGAACTCTTGTAGATGTCATGCCTTAACTCTGGAAATAATGTTTCAGTTTGGTATTATGGGGTGGGGACACAGGTCAAAGCTTTGTCCAACACCTGTTTTTCTAAATCAGACAGAACTATGTTTGATAAATTAACAATTAAGATTTCCTCCTTCTCAGCTGTCTGGGTGAATGTTCTTCCAAATGTCTTTTTTGGCCCAGTTGGGGTCCCTTGAAATGGCCTGTTCTTCTGGGAAGATCCTGAAAAGAATGATTCCACATAGAACTGGCAGATGAATCACTGTGTTCTCTGGTGGAGGACTCCCACACCATGTGGTCTGATGACAGTTCGTGGTGTCTTGCAAAAGTGACTTTCTTCCCAGGTCTTTGCATCCATGGATACACCCAGTTCTTGTCATAATCTTCTTTATCTCTAATGAACTTCTCATGTTTGAAATATTTGAGTTCTTTGTGGAACTTTTTAAGTTCTTTATCCATGGATGCCAATTTATGATCAAAATCATTATAAGTTATAAGTTGTTTTAAGCATTGAGACCTTGTCCTCTATGTTACCATGTAGAGAGACATTACCTTGCAAAGAAGTTTCAATGAGCAGAATCATTAAATCCTGGGAACACTTATTGAGTACAGCTCACCATTTTTTTTAACAAATTCTGGATTGTCCTGAAATATGCCTGGTTCCTTATACATCCTGAGTCCCCGTGGGATATGTTGGTGCCTGCAGTATTTGACCAGAGTGGAAGCTTATGCCAGTGTGATGTGTTATCAAGTGAACTCCCTTTCACAGTGCTCTTTTGTGAAGCATGGTATCCTGGTGGATTGTTCTCTTTTTCATCACTCAGCTTCAGATTGTGTGGAAGCTCGAGAGTACACAACATCTGTAAGTACCTCCTTCCCTATCATACACCCGTAGCTCGAGTTAACCCATCCTGAGCATTATCTTTTAAAGGTAACCCTGGGGAGGAAAGAGCCCTCTTTTGGTAATATGGTAGATAATTATCAACCCAGAATGCAGAAGTTGGTAAGAAATTCTACTTACATTTTCTCAGTTTCCCTCTCCAGCAACTGTGGAATGGCAAACAAAATTCCAGAGAAATGATGACACTTCCTCACTCTCTGAGTATTCTTGTCCTTCTGGCTTGGGGCAGCTGAGGGACTGGCCACCAGCTGGGACTCATGTCACAGTGGAGGGAGGGCATGTCACAATGACCTTCACAACCTAGCAACCACAGGTACTATTGTTCTTCAGGGACATCATTCCTAGAATGGCCTTTAGTCCATATTAAACCTTTTACACATGTGTGTGTTTGATCCAGGCCAGATTTGCACACATGCTTACTATGAATAGCATCGTGTTTGTTTCTTTTAAAATATCACTGGTGTTCCCACCACAATTTCACATAACAGCACATGTCCTGTCATTTCTGGGAATGTGCGTGGAGATTCAATAGCTTTAAAATATATTACACTATCTCATCCCAATCTGAACTTTGTGGGCAGTACATAAGCTACCTCTAGGGCAATGCCAATAGTGCTTGCACATATGACAAGTTTTCCCAGAAAGCTCACCCTGCCAGCTAGAACTATTGGTGGTTGCATTACAGGTAGTTTACACTAGGGCAATGGCATTTAACTTAGCAGTAGTGTCACACTGGATATTGCCCCATTAAGTCTAACCTACGCTAATGTTCTTTCTCACGGTCCTAACATTGCAAGAGATACTCTCTCTAAACCCTCATTCTGCAGATAAGTGAAGTTAAAATTACTAATATAAAACTTGCTTATCCTCATTATTCTCAACCAAATATCAATCTAACTTTATCCTCATTGCTTCACATTAGGAACTTGCACAGCTTAACTTAATTCATCATTAAATCCAACAAAATGTTAATCTTAAACCATGATATTTTTCCCATATTGGAAAAAAGTCCATCAAACATTCTGATATTCATTATATAAGTCTTTTTCTCCCCTGATAATAGGTTTTAAATTTTTATTACATTTTTATACTGCCCATTAGCAGTTCAGTGGGTAGTTCACATAACAAAACTTAAAACCATAAAATACAATAATGTAGTACAGCATAATATAAAAACTATATGTTTAAAAACAAGGAAGGGATTAAGATAAAAGCCAGCAGCAGTTCAAAGACCTAAAATCAAGCTAACACATTTTTTTTTTAAAATGAAGAGCTAAAAAGGCCTTCACCTTGTGCTGAATAGACCACCTTGTAGGTGCCAGGCAAGCCTCTTTGGGGAGGGCACTTCACATCTGGGGTGCCATCACTGAAAAGGTCCTTTCCTTTGTAGCCACCTGCCTTGCCTCATTCAGCAGTGGCACCTGGAGAAGGGCTTCTAAGGATGATTTTAATGTTTGGACAGGTATATATCAGCTTGTTTCAGGTTATCCTTCAGGTAACCTGGCCTAAACTGTTTAGGGCTTTGTAGGTTAACATCAGCACTTCAAATTGTGCCAAGAAATGGCCTGGCAGCCAGAGCAGATCATAAAACACGGGAGTAATATGACCATATCAGCCAGTCCCAAATAACAATCTCGTTGCCCTATTTTGGACCCGCTACAATTTCTGGACTATTTTCAAAGGGAGCCCCGTGTATAACACATTGCAGTAATCCAAATGAGAGGTCACCAGAGTGTGGATAACTGACTAGGCTATCTCTGTCCACATGGGATTGGAGTTGGAGGGGATCTACACTAGTCAAGTTAGAACGTGTCTTACCATTTTTAAATGTGTGTTTGGTAGTATTTCGCCACATGACGTTCAGTTTGTGACATTTTATTGTTGTCTTTATTTTGAACTTCTCTGAAATAAGTCATTCTATTTGTTATGATGTGGCCAATTTCATCGTATTAAATGGGTTTCCTGTAGTTCTTAATTAGCCAATCACATTCCTGGGGGCATGTTTATGTAATTTCCGCACCCAAAGTTGGAGCCGTTTTTTTCTTTAAAGTCTCTTTTTGAAGCCACTTTTAGTTTCACTTTTGGGAGGCTACAGGAACGTGGGGGATTCTCGGAGAGTGGGGGATTCTCGGAGAGAGGAGGAAATGGGAGGGGAAATTGGCTGCCGGGGAAAAAGAACAAATGGATTTCTTTTCTTAGTGTGGCCAAAAGGAATGCATTCCCATGGAAAGAGAAAAGTAAGTAAACGTTTTAAAAACTGCTACGTTTTAAATCGTTAAAAAACAAAACGTTCATGACTGTAAAAACGACGTTTCATATACTAGTGTAGATCCCCTCTAGGTATATCAGCCTAAGCTGATAAAGGCTATTATCAGTATTATTGAAAGAGAAATACAGTCTAACTCACCATAGTGTGGAAGGATGAGACCAGGTGATTTACGTGCCTGCCTGTTCAGTCTGCTGCCCAAGTGCTAAGCATTGATGAGCAATAGTTCTTATGGTTTTTTATCTTTAAACTGGGCTTGGACAGGCAGCCCTTCAAACAAAGGATGGTTTCAAGCAGGATGGTCATCTGGCAGCTTTTCAAATAAAGAACTGTAAGAAAGGTCACATGGCCACCATAGGGCCAGGGGACACCTTCAAAGGCACCTCTTTGTTTCAGGACTGTAAACTGGTTACTAGTCTTAATAGGCAAAACCTGAATCTGATGTACTTTCATACACAGAATGCTGTTAAAGGAACTGGCCCTGTGTGTGTGTGTGTGTGTGTGTGTGTGTGTGTGTGTGTGTGAGAGAGAGAGAGAGAGAGAGAGAGAGAGAGAGAGAGAGAGAGAGAGAGAGAGAGAGAGAGAGCATGTCTACACCTGCCTTTTTTCCTAGGATCGTCCCGGGATCGTTCCTGTGCATCCAAATAACACACAGGGGATCCCGGGAGCAGGCAGGGATGAACCCTCCATTTTCCTGCGATAATCCTTAGGTGTTGAAAGGGCCAGAGAGAGAGAGAGAGGGAGGGAGGGATAGTTCCACCATAACTATCACAGGCATCACTCATGTCTGTGTTTTCAATTTTCCCAATGTGAACATCAAAACCTGCAGGATTACAGGATTTATAAAAGTAAGTTTCATCCTTCAGAGTCTTCTAAACCCTCATCTAACTTCAGCACATAAAACTCTGTCCCTTGTATTTATACTAAAATGAAAGAATATATTGTCTGCACACATTATTTTATTGTTTAAATGGTTCTCGTTCATGTTTCATTTCAATAATATTTCCCCAGCTTGTAAAGCTTATGTTACGTTGAGCTCCTCTTTAAATTCACAATGCATAAAACTGCCAGGTGGCCTAATAGCAGAGTGCATTAACAGATTGAACTATAAATCAGATGGTTGGGTTCACATACTGTAAAAATATCTCAATTTTCTTCCAGATCAAAGTTTGTAGACTTATTTTCTCAGGCGCTAAGACTGAACTCAAAGATTTTTTTCCAAATGCCCACAGTCAAAATATGATTTACACAACATAACAGATTTATATATCTTGCATTTCAAGTCAAAGAAAAACATACAATTGTTTGTATTTATTATATCATAATGTGTGTGCTGTTGCTGTTTTAACTAAGCCAGAGGGGATCTACACTAGTCAAGTTAGAACATCTCTTACTGTTTTTAAGTGTGTGTTTGGTAGTATTTCGCCACATGACGTTCAATTTGTGATGTTTTATTGTTGTCTGTTCTCCGGTTTTCATTTTGAATTTCTCTGAAATAAGTCGTTCTATATGGTATGATGTGGCCAATTTTATCGTATTAAATGGGTTTCCTGTATTTCTTAATTAGCCAATCGCATTCCGGGGGGGGGGCATTTTTATGTAATTTCCGCACCCAAAGTTGGAGCCATTTTTTTCTTTCAAGCCTCTTTTTTGCAGCCACTTCCAGTTTCACTTTTGGGAGGCTGCATGCTGGATTGTTTGTAGGTGCAGGATTGTCTCAGAGAGAAGAGGAAGTGGGAGGGGAAATTGGCAGACGTGGATAGAACAAACAGATTTCTTTTCTTAGTGTGGCGAAAAGGAATGCATTCCCACGGAAAGAGAAAAGTAAGTAAATGTTTTTAAAACTGCTACGTTTTAAATCGTTCACAAACAAAATGTTCAATGACTGTAAAAACAACATTTCATATACTAGTGTAGATCCCCTCACAGTTGTTGTCCATTTTATTCAGTGGATAGAATAGTGATCACGAGAACCATGATAAGGAGGAAAGCTTTATGCCATTTGAATGAACAATGCTTAATTTTTGCATTGGCTGTCAAGAAGGATTTCTATGCCAGTGGTGGGCAATTTGTAGCCCTCCAGTAGTTTTGGTCCAGATCATTCTGGACCCTCCCAACTCTCATCAGCCCTTACCAGCATAACCAATGGTAGGTCCTCCAGATATAGGCCAAAACACCTGGAGGGCCACAAATTTCCCACCCTTGCTTTATATCTCTAGCTATTTCTTAGGAACAGGAACAGGGTCTGATGGAGTCTGTAGGATTTGAGAGGATATAGCAATGGGTGTTTGGAAGTTCACATCCTACGGCCTATACTACTATATGTTTCACATCCACTCCTGTCCTTTTGCACTTTATGTGACTTCGGTGCCAATTGTGTGGAAAACAAGAAAAGCTTTAAACTATTTTTGGTTCCTCACAACTCCCTAATTTCTACACCTATCTGTCTGAAATTTTGCAGGTTTCTTGCCTAGACAGAACTTAATAAGGTATGCCATTTTCGCAGAAACTGCTTGTATATGGAAGATTTGTATGTTCATATATATATGAATATTTTCATACAAATGTTGACGCTTGGGTGCAGGCTATATTTAGGTTCTGGAGGTTAAGTGTCTGCTGTTTTTATCAGCTGAGAATAAACAGAGTTGCATATGCAGACATGGGGTTATTAAACTACCCTGGCTCATTCTAAAAGTCTGTTGAGCCCCCACGTTTATTATTGCATTTATATCCTGCCTTCCCCCTCCCCCAAGGAACCCAAGGTGGTGTCCATAATAATCCTCCTCTCTTGGGCTGAGAGTCTGTGACTGGCCCAAAGTCACCTAGTGGGTTTCCATGGCCAAGTGGGGACTAGAACCTGGATTTCCCGACTCCTAGTCCATCACTTTAGCCACTGCACCACACTGGCTCTCACATTTATGCAGAAGTTGAGCAGCTAAATTCCATGCAGTCTGGATAGCTAGCCAATGGGACCCCAGTGGTGTAGTGGAGCCAGGCCTTGCAGAGATGCAGCACCAACACTTCATTACTAGCAGGGATTTATTTATTTATTTATTTATTACATTTCTATACTGCCCAATAGTCGAAGCTCTCTGGGCAGTTCACAAAAATTAAAACCATAATAAAACAACCAACATGTTAAAAGCACAATTGCAAAATACAGTATAAAAAGCTTCCCTGCTTCCCTGTTCATCTGCTTCCCTGTTTACCTGCTTCCCTGTTCTTTCGGAGCATAGCTGCAAACCTCACAGTAGCTGGAGGGAAATACATTTTCTCAACAGCAATACATTGTTACTTGCTGTAATGTAAAGTGTTTGGATGGGGTGGGATGCTTGATTTTGAATGGCCAATTAAGACCCATTAGCTTCACACAAGACCAGCTCCTGGTGGAGATAAAACCTCCTAGAAAACATCTGCCAGAATTTTTGGATTCTCCTGCTGGTGGGACTGGTATAGTGAAGAACATGATAAGCTCCTGTATGTCAAAAATTTACCACTATGCCATTGAGGCACACCTACAGTCTTGTTTGATCGTTCAACCTTCTAAATGTTTTTAGAAGTCTCACTGCACAAATATAATTTGTGTTCAGAAAGGACACCTCTTCCAAGACTTGTCCAGCCATTCCATCCTTGTTTTTTGGGCTACTGTATGTACCAACTGCCCCAAATAATAGTCCTTCCCAGAAGTGCAAACGTCTTGTGTTGAAATGCCTTTGTTTCTTCTGGGTTATTGTTTCAAGCTAATGTCTGCCATTTGGTGCGGGTGTTTATTCAGCATCATTTAATTTCTTATTATGTCCTGCTTTTTTTGTCAATAGTGCATTTGGAAAGCATATTTTCAGTGCCTTGCACAATAAGCTTCTTGTTGCTGATGCCTTGACAGAAATTGAGATATTGATGTAAAGCCGTAGCTATTGATCCAACTTTGTTTCTTGGCTGTAGTCAGATGCGGAGAATAGTAGTTTATGGGGTTCTGCTCTTGCCATTGTCTTTGCACACCAAAAAAAAATTGGGGGGGAAGGGCTGGGGGAGAGCAGGCTCTCTGGCATTTAGAACTCAGCCATAAAAAATATTCTAAATGTCAGGAGTCAAATCAGACTTTTGTGTCCTCACCCGGAGTCATGCCATCATGGCAAAAGTGATTATCTCTTCGAATAACAGGGATATTGCATCTGATACAGTGGTCATTTCATTGTTGAGGGTTGCATACTCTAGAAAGCCTTTATATTCTTTTACACTGCAGAAGGGTGCAAAGGCTACCCAGAATATAATATTTTCAGTCAACAGTATCTGATCCTAACCTCAACAAAGGATCTTTTGGAGAGTATAAAACAATCACTCAGACTAGAATAGACAAATAATTGGAATCTTGACAGATCCATTCAAAAGCATTTAATTCCCCTTTGTAGGACACTTAGAACACCAAGTGTTCTATTTCTACTTGGAAATAAGTCTGTGAACTCCGTAGTAGGTTCACCCTGGCCAATGCCAGTTCCAAGTTTTTGAGGGCTCCGCAATTCAAGAAGGATGCAGACAAGCTGGAGTGTGTTCAGAGGAAGGCAACCAGGATGATCAGGGGTCTGGAAACAAAGCCCTATGAAGAGGGACTGAAAGAACTGGGCATGTTTAGTCTGGAGAAGAGAAGATTGAGGGGAGACATGATAGCACTCTTCAAATACTTAAAGGGTTGTCACAGAGAGGAGGGCCAGAATCTCTTCTCGATCCTCCCAGAGTGCAGGACACGGAATAATGGGCACAAGTTACAGGAAGTCAGATTCTGGCTGGACATCAGGAAAAACTTCCTGACTGTTAGAGCAGTATGGTAATGGAACCAGTTACCTAGGGAGGTTGTGGGCTCTCCCACACTAGAGGCATTCAAGAGGCAGCTGGACAACCATCTGTCAGGGATGCTTTAAGGTGGATTCCTGCATTGAGCAGGGGGTTGGACTCGATGGCCTTATAGGCCCCTTCCAACTCTACTATTCTATGATTCTATAAGGCATGCTCAGTGGGCCCAGCTGGTCTCCCCTTTGCCAAGATATTCTTCCTGGGAGACAGGGGGTGAAGCCTTTGAGGGGGCCTTGGATCTCTGGCCAATGGAGAAGGCCGGAATCTGCAGTCCCAGGGAACTCACAGTTAACTTCACAGTGGGAGAGCCACTGTAGCAGGGTTCCTTCCTGTACTCCCAGAGTGATGCGAGAAGCCCAGGACCACTTGAGAAGAACGGGCACTGCAGATTCTCCACACTACAGCATTGCCCTTCCTGAAAGTGTTACAAGAGGAACAATGTAGACAGGAGCCATAACATGGGCTACTCTCACATGACCCAAGGCTTTTAACGGAGTGATATGGGGAGGAGCACTCCTGCACCAGCTCCCATTGAGAATTGGATCTTCATACTGGTGGCCAACAATCTTGGTCACTTTCTTTTACTGTTTAACCTTGCCAGATTTTAGGAGGCAGGCTAGGACATTTCTATTTAGGAAAGTTTTTCCATTCTCCTTTAGAGATTAGTATGTACTGACTCCACTGATTCTGTGCTTTCACTCTAATATGCATTCTTGTTTTTACTGTTTATCTATATGATTTTAATAGCTGGTAACGACCCTGGTTGCATGGAGAAAGATGGACTATCACTATTTTAAATAACATAAATGGTGCATTTCTCCAGTGTAAGTATTATTGCCTTTCAAAAGCACGATCAGAATATAACAAATCTACATTCACTGCTTTGAAAGGCCAATGCAGGGAAAAGTCACAGTGGAATGACTACAAAAACAAACCTGGCTGAACTTGTTTTTCAGTGAATTATTAGTCAAACTGGTATCACACAAAGTTTTCTGCTTGCTTAACCATGTTCTAAGTTTTCTTTTATGTAAGAATACCTTCTAGCATCTAGGGATAGGCCAATATTTCACAATTCAGTAACAGACTCTTATAATATAAATAGTTAGGCATGAAGATCAAAAGTAAAACTTAAGCATCTAACAATATTCATCTTTATCCCAAAACATTACTCAGTAATTTAACTACTACACCCATTGTTGTAATTAGAATGCTTGTGTAATATATAAAGGCCCTTTCCCAACCCCATTAAAGTCAGCAAGAATATTTTCATTCTCTAGCTGATCATCGGGAAGATTAACTACATTCATTGTAACTGAATATAGCAAAAAATACCTATATTTGGATCCCCATATACACAGCCAGTTTAGACACTAGTCAACACTGTTTATATATCATAGTTCTTTTTCCCTTATCAGATTCATGCTCCTATCAGGCCACACGTTCTAATGATGGTAATAGTGACCGTGGGCCAAACTAAACATTCTCCTAATCATGTATAATAGAGCTTGGCATGAGTGTTTTCTCTCCTCTCCTACAAGCAAGAGCAGCCCTGATTTGGGTTAGGATGTGGTGCTTCAGAAGAGAAGGGTTTAAGTCTCCTTCCCCCCTTCCCCCACCACACCCACCCACCAATTTTGTCCCAAAATTCCATTCTACTCACAGCAATTCCCATAAAAACTTCTTTTTTAACCACGAGTACCCAATGGGAGGAGTGGAATTTCGGTACCAAAACAGGTGGGGAGAAGCTTAAACCCTCCTCTCCTGAAGCACATTCATCCCAAGCTGAATTGTGAATTGTGGCCTCACATGCTTGCAGGAGAATAGAACATTCAATCATGCCTAACTCCATGCATAACTAGTGGGTGGTTCTTCTGACAGGATGGTGGGTGTTCAACCTGTTATGGACGGAGTTGCACTCCCCCTGAAGGAGCAGGTTCATAGCTTGGGGGTTCTCCTAGAACCATCTCTGTCACTTGAGGCTCAGGTGGCTTCGGTGGCACAGAGTGCTACCAACTCCGGTTGGTGGCCCAGCTACACCCCTATCTGGACAGGGATAACCTAGCTTTAGTCGTCCATACTCTGGTAACCTCCATATTAGATTATTGCAATGCCCTCTACGTTGAAGACGGTTCGAAAGCTGCAGCTTGTGCAAAATGCAGCGGCCAGATTGATAACTGGAACACGGAGGTTTGAACATATAACACCGATTCTGGCCCGCTTGCATTGGCTACCTTCCGAGCCCAATTCAAGGTGCTGGTTTTAACCTTTAAAGCCCTACATGGCTTGGGACCACAATACCTGACAGAACGCCTCTCCCGACATGAACCTACCCGTACACTGCGCTTAACATCTTAGGTCCTCCTCCGAGTGCCTACTCCGAGGGAAGCTCGGAGAACAGCAACAAGGGAGAGGGCCTTTTCAGTGGTGGCCCCCCAATTATGGAATGATCTCCCTCATGAGGCTCACCTGGCACCAACATTTTTATCTTTTCGGCGCCAGATCAAGACTTTTCTCTTCTCCCAGGCATTTAACAGGATTTAACAAAGCTAAGTTTGTTTGTGTTTTAACAGACCCCAGAACTGTTGTTTTTAAATGGATACCATTATTTTTATACTGTTGTTTTTATGTTTCTGAGGGTTTTAAATTTTGTATACTTTTTAATGTTGACTGTTTTAAACTTTTGTAAACCGCCCAGAGAGCTTCGGCTGTGGGGCGGTATATAAATGTAATAAATAAATAAATTATCAGGAGTGTGTTTAGTTTGTCTCTGTGGTAGATAGCCAATGATAGACCTAGCCAAATAGCACTCGCTATGGTGAAGAAATATTATTAGCTGTAATCATGATACAAATACAGTGTTTCTATTTACTCTAATGTTGTATGCATGTTCCAATTTACACATGGGGCTGCTGCTGAAAATGGCAACCCTGTCAAGTTCTCCCCTGCTGCTATGTCCTGAGATCATTACAATTTGGGTTTAACCCACCTCCACTTCGTGATGCTGGCTGTTGAAGACAATGGCGATACAGTTACAGGAAACACAGAACGTAATGGTGCCAGAGCATTGATAAACTGTACCAGAGTTTACAAAGGGGAAGGAATCCAAAATAAGGCTGGCATTTTTGGTGGCATCCATCTACTTAATTCCATCCTTAGATGGAACATCATATCCAAGCTCACCTACACTATATTCTTTTAGATGCCAGGTGAAGACCTTTTTATTCCCTCAGTACTTTAACAGTCTATAAATTAATTTTAACTTGACTGTTTTAAATTTGTATTTCTGCACAGCTGCTGATTTTATCCTGGTTGTGCTTTTAGATTGTATTTTAGATCATGTTTTTATACTGTTGTTTATACTTTGAATGGTTTTATTTTTTGTGAACCGCCCTGAGAGCTTCGGCTATTGGGTAGTATAGAACTGCAATAAATAAATAAATAAGTCTTCATCCTCTACATCACACTGTAAATTATTTGCTGCCTAGTTTGTCCAAATGTCTTTGCTGCATCAAATTATATTAGTTTTGGGATTAGGCATGGACATAATTCACATATATGGCATCCCATGGAATGTGGGCCATGTGTGGCCCTAGGAGGCCTTCTCTGTGGCCTGATGCTGGTGCCCATGCTGCAGCCAACACCTGCTTGAACCCCCATTGAATTCTCTCCCCCCCCCCGCAATTGCAAACCTCACACCACTGCTGCTGTGATTGTGCTGAGGAAGAGTGCGAGCGGAGATGACTCTCCTTGATCAGGCTTACTTGCAGAGTGGACAGACTTTAACCTCCTCCACCCCAGCAATCATGATCCCTGCATTGGGATCGCTGGGGGAAGCAATTAAACCAGGGAAAGGCAACGTGGTGCCTGTGGGTATTTGTCATGTCTAACCCTACTGCCCCTGTTTTGGGAGAAGATGTTTGAGGTAATCAATCAGAATCAGATTCGGAACTAGAAGACACAGCACCAGACACCAGCCAGCCTGTACCAGTGGGGGAGAAAGCTCTCACGGGCAATTCCCCAGCTGGGAGTCAGCCCTCTCCAGAGCTTATCTCCTCAAGGCCAAATCCTACACACTCAGTGGGAAGTGAGCTTTATTCTGGATGTGAGCGTCCCGACAAGCTAGCAGATGCTAGGGTCTGCCGGAAGCTCAAACGCATGGGGCGGAAGGAAAGCATGAGAACGACGGTTCGATTATGCCAGAATCTGCCTCCGCACCAGGCTTGCTGAAGTTATGGGCATTTGGGAAGTGGTTTCCTATTCTTCTTGAATGGGCAATTGTCTTGCTTAGTTTGCATAGTTTTGCCTAGGGGGACGTTTCCAAGAGGTTAGACTCTATTCAGGTAAAAGAGATGTTTGTGGCTTAATAAAAGCTTTGTGGATTACTTAAGAAAATGATAATAATACTTTATTTTTAGTGCATTTTAAGTATGCAAAGCACCTCAGATAGCAGGAGTTTTCTGAGAAACACAACAACATTAAAGCACCCACCCTTGGACACGGAGTTTTGCGCATGCGAAAGAGAACAGCAGGCTTCCTCCAGGCTGACTTTCCGCTTCGTTGTACATATATGGATGAGAAGGAGGAATAGCTTGGGGTCAGTTATTTTGTGGTTTGACCTACTTTCCCAGGTTGCTGAACAACATGAGAGGCTTTTGGAGGCCAAAGGCGCACTCTAACTAGGCATACTTGCGCTTGGGAGGCTACCATTTGTACACTGTAATTCAGCACAAGGAAGAACTTGACAACAGGTATAGTGGGCCACTGCAATGTAGTAGTTACCATTAGCGCGTCGGTTTTGGAATGGGACTGGACATCCAGCTGGACATCAGGAAAAACTTACTGACTGTTAGAGCAGTATGAGAATGGAACCAGTTACCTAGGGAGGCCAAGGCCTCTCCCACACTAGAGGCATTCAAGAGGCAGCTGGACAACCATCTGTCAGGTATGCTTTAAGGTGGATTCCTTGTTTCAAATATCCTAGAGCGTGTGGTCTATTCTCATTGTCTAGATTTTCTTTCTAGTAACTCTGCTCTGGATCCTTTTCAATCTGGATTCCGTCCTTTGCATTCCACTGAAACAGCCCTTACTAAGATTACCAATGATCTTCTTATTGCCAAGTCTAAAGGCCTTTATTCCGTTCTTATTCTCCTTGATCTAACTGCAGCCTTTGACACGGTTGATCACGATCTTCTTTTGGATTCCCTTCATGACCTCGGATTTTGTGGCTCCGTCTATAACTGGTTTGCCTCCTATCTAGCGGGTCGCTCTTTCAACGTGTTGGCTAATGGCAGCTTGTCTTCTTCTTTTCCCCTTTCAGTAGGGGTTCCGCAAGGCTCGGTGCTTGGCCCGTTGTTGTTTTCCTTATACATGTTGCCCTTGGGTAATCTTATTCAATTTCATGGCCTCCAATATCATCTGTATGCCGATGATACACAATTATATCTTTCATCTCCGGATCTTTCTCCTGATGTTCACGATCGTATCTCGGCATGTCTTTCAGATATCTCAGCTTGGTTGCTTCATCGTCGTTTGAAACTTAATATGGCAAAGACTGAATTGCTTGTTTTTCCTCCTAAACCTTCTCCTCATCTCTCATTCTCTCTTACTGTCAATAATGTTACACTTACTCCAGTCAAGGAAGCTTGTAGTCTTGGCTTTATATTTGATTCCTCGCTCTCCTTTATTCCTCATATTGAGGCAGTAGCTAAATCCTGTCATTTTTTCCTGTATAATATTGCTAGGATTCGATCATTTTTGTCTGTCTCTTCTGCCAAGACTCTTGTTCATGCATTGGTTATTTCTCAGTTGGACTACTGCAACCTTCTTCTCACTGGCCTTCCTTCTTCTCACATCAGTTCATTGGTTTCTGTTCACCACTCTGCTGCTAGGATCATCTTCTTGGCTCGCCGCTCTGACCATGTTACTCCACTTCTGAAATCTCTTCATTGGCTTCCGATTCACTTCACAATCCAATATAAACTTCTCCTGTTGACCTACAAAGCTTTTCACTGTCTAGCTCCTTTCTATCTTTCCTCTCTCATCTCACACTATTGCCCCGCTTGTGCTCTTCGCTCCTCTGATGCCATGTTTCTCACCTGCCCAAGGGTCTCTACTTCCCTTGCTCGGCTTCGTCCATTTTCTTCTGCTGCCCCTTACGCCTGGAACGCTCTTCCAGAACATTTGAGAACTACAAGTTCAATCGCAGCTTTTAAAGCTCAGCTAAAAACTTTTCTTTTTCCTAAAGCCTTAAAACTTGATTTTGTTCTGACTTTTATACTGTTAGTTTTACTCTACCTTGTGCCTGTTTGGTGCATTCTCTTCCCCTTCTTATTGTTTTATTATGATTTTATTAGAATGTAAGCCTATGTGGCAGGATCTTGCTATTTTATTGTTTTACTCTGTACAGCACCATGTACATTGATGGCGCTATATAAATAATAATAATAATAATAATAATAATAATAATAATAATAATAATAATTCCTGCATTGAGCAGGGGGTTGGACTCGATGGCCTTATAGGCCCCTTCCAAATCTACTATTCTATGATTCTATAACACATTTTCTTACAGGCAGCTAGGATTGCTGTGAAGGTTTCTGTTGGAGCTGAAAACTGTGGTTCAAAGGAGTTGTTTGTTGTATTGGGGAACAGCCCCCACCTCTGCCTTGTACTATATCTTCAGGCAGCTATTTTATAGTGGTGCTCTGGACAGTTTTTCAAATTGCCAAATCTGCCTAGGGCCCCAAAAGGTTGCCTACCCCTGGGTTAAACCATTAATCCCAATCGTATGGGTTATGGCTGTGCTGAGCAGAAGTACTATATACATCACCCTTCCCCAACCTGGTGCCCTCCAGATGTTTTGGACTACAATTCCATTAGCCCAGCCCCAATCAGTGTTGCCAATGGTTAGGGATGATGGAAGTTGTAGTCAAACAAAATTTGGAAGGAAGATAGGTATGCATGAGAAAAAGCATTCTGTGCCTAGTGTTACTTAACATAAAAACTGTTAGTATGGTGGATATGAAGTAGGGATTCTCAAGCAATACATTCAATACAAATTTCAATGCAAACTGACATCATCCATGCTTTCCAGACTAATATGTAGATTTGACTGTAATTATCCTTTGGATTTTGCGTGTCTCCAGATTTTGTGATGCACTTTTCAACTCAAAAAAGTATCATAATGCATTTTAAAATGCACACTTTTAGATACAATATGTTTAGAAATGCATGTTTTGAGGGGGAAAATATGTTCAAAACATGTACTTAAATACATTTTAAGCATATTCTTTAAAAGAACACATAGATTAATGCAGAAACAGACAAACAAATTAATACATCTGAAAATGAGACAGACCAGAAAATGGCTGATCTATCTATGCCAATAAGAAGTCCCTGGTTGTAGTTTTGCTTTGCCATGAACTTTCTAGGTGACATAAGGTAGGCCACTATATAATTTCCAGTTCAGCCCTTGCCAGAATTGCAATGTGGGAATAATATTGACCTATCCCACAAGGCTGTTGTAAGGAATATTCAGAGAATGTATCTGAGGTGCTTTGCATACTTAAAATGCACTAAAAATAAAGTATTATTATCATTTTACATAGGAAGCTGCTTTACACCAAACTGTACCACTGGTCCATCTAGCCCAGTATTGTTTACACTGACTGGCAGCAACTCTCCAGTCTTTCCAGCATTACCTGGAGATGTCTGGGATTGAACCTGCTGTTGTGTTTCTCAGAACACTCCTGCTTTCGATGGGAGGCAAATGATGAGGCTTGCTAAGTAATCCACAAAGCTTTTATTAAGCAACAAACATCTCTTCTACCTGAATAGAGTCTAACCTCTTGGAAACGTCCCCCTAGGCAAAACTATGCAAACTAAGCAAGACAACTGCCCATTCAAGAAGAATAGGAAGCCACTTCCCAAACGCCATAACTTCAGAGAGCCTGGTGCGGAGGCAGTTTCCGGCATAATCAAACTGACTTTCTCACACCTTCCTTCCGCCCCATGCGTTTGAGCTTCCGGCGGACCCTAGCATCAGCTAGTTGGGATGCTCACCTCCGGAAGAAACCCCACTTCCCACTGAGTGTGTAGATTTGGCCTTGAGGAGATAAGCTCTGGAGAGGGCTGACTCCCAGCTGGGGAATCACCAATGAGAGCTCCCTCCCCCACTGGTACAGGCTGGCTGGTGTCTGGCACTGCGTCTTCTAGTTCTGAATCTGATTCTGATTGATTACCTCTTCTCCCAAGACAGGGGCAGTAGGGTTAGACATGACACCTTGTATCTTCTGCATTCAAGCATGTGCGCTGACATGGCACTACAGTGGCCCTTCCCCTTTGCGATCTAAGGCTGATGAGCTTTAAACTGTCTTTGATGGGAATATGGCTTATATGACTCTATTATCGCTTTTTTTCTGAGGTAACCCTATGTCTTTCTGTTCTAATTTTTTGACATCATACTTATTCTGCCTTAAGAATTGCTCAAAATTATATAGGTAAAATTTGCAAAAGATTCTTCAAATTGTCCTCCAACATTTGACTTATAAAAGTGATATTTCAATTTGCTTCTTAGCGTTGCAGGGATTGTACATTGTTCTGTTTGATTCTTGCATGCTACAGATTTATCTATTATTTGCAAGACATTTTACCCACATAATGCGAGCGTCTGTGTCACACAGACCTCATGCGTATGAAAAATAATGAGCAGTTAATGAAAACAACTGGCTCGTTAAGGAAGGAAGAACTCCCAGGAAAGAAGGCTGAGAGCAAAGCAAAGCCCTAAAGACTATTATGTCAATGCTGAAGTTCTTCTTTTTTTAATTCATGCAGTACCATTGTGATAGCTGCAAATAAATATTTGAATAAGCACAGAAGTCTATGTAGTAATTTTCAGTGCATCCATCTTCATGACATCTGTATCAATCAGTACTTCTGCACATAAATTGTATATAAAAATGTACATGAACTTGATAGGCTATCGTTGATCTTGGCCTGTTTTAATCTTAACATCGATCCATAAAACGAATGCATCCCAGACAACTCTTGTTAAGCAGTTCTTAAAATATTTGTTTTCTCTATCTATTTGAGGACTGTGTGTACCTGTCACTTAGACGTTCTCTTGACAAAATGTGTTCATGACCTACTCTCCTGCTGTCACACCAAGCTCCTGTTCAACTGTGGGTAACAGTCATCTGTAGCTTGCAAGTGCAGATCATGTGGACATTTTTATGAGGGGTCACCTGGCCCACTTTGGCCTATTGATGCAAGTTGTGGCTTTCTTCTTGCATTTTTCTCCCCTGGCCAGAGCATAGTAGCAGTGCACAGGTTCCATTCTGATATCCCATAGGTCACCAGTTCAAGATCACTGTTGCAGGCTTGAGCCTTGACACCTTCTTCAGCCTTCTCTAGAGCTGACTTCCATTAAAACAGCTTTCATCACAATCTAGTCATATTTTCTGGGGCAAAAAATGACTAATGCCATCCAATAACGTCCTCCTTCACCCATCAGTGCCCTTCTTTCTAGCTGTCTCTCTACCCTGTTTATTTCTTCTTCTAAAGTATTTTTACTTTCACAATTTACTTATTTCAACCAATCCAAATGTTCTACGCCAAATCCCTTTTTATTGGCACCTTTGCCAATATTTAAAAATCTCTCTTTTTGTGTATGTGTGTGTGTATATAAAAGCTGCAAAAACATAAAAGCATATTTTCCCAGTGTTGGCACATATTAGTGTTCCATGTGTGTAGTTATCCATGTTTCTCTCAACTTGTTGAGGCCACAAGCTTTCACTGCTGTGTTCAGACAACACGCTAATCTACACTCAGGAGTTGAGTGTGGGTTGTTTTGAATTGTGGGTTGTTTGTTGAACCATGTTTTAGCGTGTTGCCTGAACGCAGTGAGTGTGGCTTATTCTCTCAAGCAAGCCACCTTGAGAACCATTGGTTTGTTGCTGGGTTGTTCAAGGTGGTTAACAAGCCATGCGCTGCATGGTTAACAAGCCACCCTAGCTGCGTTCAAACAACACAATAACCCACCTGTGGAAAAGATGCTGTGTTCAGACAACACCATTACTCATACTTTAAAAACAACCTACAGTTCAAAACAACCCACACTCAACCACTGAGTGTGGGTTAGCATGTTGTGTGAACAGCTCCATAGTATTATGTTAGCACAAGAAGACCTATGAATAACCAGCTAATAAAATAATTAAAGTATCTCCATATACAATAACAAAATGTTACTCATTCTCATGAAGTCATAGAATCATAGAATAGCAGAGTTGGAAGGGTCCTACAAGGCCATCGAGTCCAGCCCCCTGCTCCATGCAGGAATCCACCCTAAAGCATCCCTGACAGATGGTTGTCCAGCTGCCTCTTGAATGCCTCTAGTGTGGAAGAGCCCACAACCTCCCTAGGTAACTGATTCCATTGTCATACTGCTCTAACAGTCAGGAAGTTTTTCCTGATGTCCAGCTGGAATCTGGCTTCCTTTAACTTGAGCCCGTTATTCTGTGTCCTGCACTCTGGGAGGATCGAAAAGAGATCCTGGCCCTCCTCTGTGTGACAACCTTTTAAGTATTTGAAGAGTGCTATCATGTTTCCCCTCAATCTTCTCTTCTCCAGGCTAAACATGCCCAGTTCTTTCAGTCTCTCTTCATAGGGCTTTGTTTCTAGACCCCTGATCAGAGGAGTCTCTTTCCAGTTGCAAGCTAGGAAGATATTCTTAGGCCTTCCCATAGTTCTAAAGATTAAGGGAGCAATGTTATGGCCACTAGACACTGTCTAGACAGCTATAGGATTTTTCGGTTTCTCTCTATAGCATCACTAACAATAGCTCCTATCGAGGAGATCTTTTTTAATTCTTTATTATGGGACCCAATACACACCTAGAGAATTAGGGACAAGTCTCAGTCAGTAAATCTCAGGCCAAGGCCTTCCCTCATATGTGGAGTTTCTTCTTCTTCTGGCTGGTGCTGACTGAAGTGTATTCCCCACCCACCGCCTGTATATTACAAAATCTACAATATCTTTGGGTAGGGGAGATGGGGTATTGGTAAACATGGTCAGGTTATGTGCATTATTCTATGAAAATTGGATGGAGGGAGTTGCCTGGAGCACCCTCATCACATTTAGTATTTTCATATCATCTCAGAAATAAGTGCTTTTCAGTGGAGTTAGTTCACACGTTCAGTTCTAAAACATTTAGTGCTGAAAACAAGTGATGTACATACATGTGTGAATCAGCCCTGCTGACAATATAAAAAAGAATCATCGTGTAATGAAAAGATGTCCCCATTTTAAAGGCTTGTTGGTGATTACATCAGATCTATAGATATAGATATAGTGAATTGAAAAGTTCAAATTATTAAATTATTTAGTAAAATCCTAGTGTATTTCCTAGAGTTTAAGATTTTCTCTCACACACACACCCCTTTTAATTAAACTTGTTGGCTCAGAGCCTTACTCATTGTCAAGAAGTTGCATTGATGTGCGAATCACTAGCTGTTTGCTGTCTGACACATCTGACTCTGTTGAAAAATTAATGCATGCAAGTTGTCAGTGAAGTAGAAATGGACAAGTCAAACCAACAGATGCTCTCTCTGGATCCTGACATGGAATTCTACATAGATGAAGCATTGCCTACTCTGCGGTTTGTTTGCTATGTTTGTAGACCAACTATTTCTCAAATTCAGGTTTCCTTTCAAATTATCTTCTAAATGATATTAACTCTGCAAAAGTAAACAATGGACAGATTCCCTGTGTGAACAACTTTCTTCTTCTTCTTCTTCTTCTTCTTCTTCTTCTTCTTCTTCTTCTTCTTCTTCTTCTTCTAAAACTCATCATCTGGATCAGTTAAGATGCAAGTATGAAATAATTCCAGGACTATAGTATATCTTGATGTATACAACCATCTAAAGTTACTTTATCTTCAGAGGCAGGCTTATGCCTTCTGATTAGCAGAATATGAATAGCAGAATATAAAGCTGCAAATCTTAGGGCATGTCTACACTTCCCGGCATTCCAGGAGGGAGGGGGAGGATCTCGTGATATGCTGATCGCGAGACCCTCCCCCTGGGTTCACACATGGCGTGTGATGTCCAGGGAGGAAGGAGCCCACCTGCGCTCCAGAGCAAAAGTCAGTAAAAAAAAAAGCCCCAACCCCACTCTCCTCCCCACCCCCGATGGCCCTGGACTCTTCCCATTCCAGCTCCTTCTCTCTGATGACCCCCACTACCTGTGGGGAAGAGAGAAGAAGCCAGGATGGGCGGCCACACCACCCGCGGTCCTTGGGATCATCCCAAGACCACGGGAAAAGCCACAAAAAAAGGGTATGGCGATATCTTGGGGAAATGCAGGGATCTTCCCTCCCTTCTCCCAGGATCCCCTGTGCGTCATGTGGATGCACAGGGACGATCCCGGGATAATCCCTAGGATATCGCCCGGTGTAGACATGCCCTTAGATAACTGATTCCAGTAATTTGTAGCTGGGTTTAGAAGCCACCTGGAAATACATGGAGATTTTCAACAGTGCCAGTTCAGTTTATATATCAGGATTTTTTAGAAAAATGTCATAATCCTGTAAAACTAGGAGGATGTTCCTTCTTTTTATACTAAAAGGCTTTCCTTAACAAATAGTCTGGGGTTTAGGGAAGACTTGAAACCAGGAATTCAGGATGACTCAGATGCCTAGTCTTGGCCCTGAAATAAAATGCTTGGAATGGGCATAAGCAGGAGCAAAATAACCTTTGCTGTGATAACATGTACAGGAAATATAGTTGACATGAACATATTGCTTTATGTTTTTTATTCAAACTTGATGGTACAGTATTTTTTGTAAAGAATGCTGCAATAGTGTTCTTGGTTTTGTACTCCAATAACCTTTGTTTAGAATCCCATGGAATTGCTCTTCACAAACTGCATACAAACTAATCTTATGATCTGGTTGGCTCCATACAAGAAGTGCCGCACAGCTCCTGCCATCAAGAAATCAAAATGTGTTTATGTCACCCACGAGAGCTTGGAGTTTGAAATATCAGTATTAGCGCAAACCTACCTGGAAGAACAACCTTTTTGCATTCATCCTTGATCTTTGTGAGGATAACGTTGGCCAAAAGGTTGTGCTTATATTTTCAAGGCAATGTCCACAATATTTATTTATTTATTTATTTATTACATTTTTATACTGCCCAATAGCCGAAGCTCTCTGGGCGGTTCACAACACTGTACACCAGGGATGGGCAACTTCAGGAGGCCCAGGGGTTATTTTTACCCCTTGCACCCAGGGCCGGTGCTACCATAGAGGCCACTCAGGTGGCTGCCTAGAGCACCAAGCTAAGAGGGGCGCCGGGCACAGCGCAGCACTCATGTGCGTTGGCTGTGAGCCGGGCCAGCCAGAGGATTCAGCTGTGCCTGGGTGGGCGAGATGGCACATAGAGAGACTGTATGGTTGAATGGGGTGCATGGGGTCTTTGAGTGAATGCATGTGTTCGTGCGTGTGTTTGTCTGGAGTGAGTGATGCTGAGTGTGTGAGTGTGCACACGTGTGTGAGTTGGGGGGGGATGAGTTGGAGGTGATATTGCTATTAAATAATGCATTTTAGACCCATAGACGTTCCTTTCCAATTTGTTTGCTATAATTGGCATGACGTATTTCTTGCACTTTAAAATAAATTTAGCAGTTTCAAGTTTTGTGCTTCTTATTTTTTCCAGGAAACATATGTTCTTAAAAATCAAAGTTGGCATTTTTTTGTGGGGGTGTGTGAAAGTAGCTCACCTTGCCTAGGGCGCAAAATAGTCTGGCACTGGTCCTGCTTGCACCACCACTGTATGCTGCACTACCTTCCGTGGGATGCAAGAAAGAGAAAATAACTGATTTGCTGCTGTAAATTGCAGCAAACTGTTAAGGAAGCCTAAAGCATCCAAGATTTGGACACTTTAGGCTTCCTTAGCAGTTTTCTGCTAATTTTCAGCAGCAAACCAGTGATTTTGGTGGCTTGGCAGCAGGGGCCACAACCAGCGGGGATGAGGGCCACGTGCTGTCAATGGGCCACGTGTTGTGACCCCACCCCACCCACCCCGTACTCAATGCCTGTGAAAATGATGCCATCAGTAATGGGATCTGTCTAGCCCATGCATCCAAACTTTTTTGGAAATTTACATCTGATGAATATTCCAAGATCTTTCACCAAAAAGGTGTGATGTCAATTAACTGCATAGCATACAAAACACACTGAGCTCCTCTGTAACATCTCATTGATTGCCTTAAAGGGAACGGCGCGTGCATTTTTGTACATTATCACAAGTCCTTGTCCTGCAGTTATATCTACTGAGAACAGAACTATTCCATTCCTCATTCTACAATCTTGAAAAGCCTGCATTTAATCTTCACTGTTAAGTGTCTTAGGCTGCAATTCTGAACACCGCAAGTGAACACAGTGGAACTTTCTTCTGAGTAAACGTACATTCCATTGGACTGTGGATTTTGTTTCAGACTGGGATCCTATGTGTCATGTCTAACCCTACTGCCCCTGTTTTGGGAGAAGGTGTTTCAGGTAATCAATCAGAATCAGATTCAGAACGAAAAGATGCAGTGCCAGACACCAGCCAGTTTGTACCAGTGGGGGAGGAAGCTCTTACAGGTGATTCCCCAGCTGGGAGTCAGCCCTCTCCAGAGCTTATCTCCTCAAGGCCAAATCCTACACACTTAGGGGGAATTGAGCTTTCTTCTGGGGGTGAGCATCCCAAAAAACTAGCTGATGCTAGGGTCCCCCAGAAGCTGAAACGCACGGCGCGAAAAGAAGGCGTGAGAAAGTCGGAGAGATTACACCAGAACCTACCACCGCACCAGGCGCTCTGAAGTTATCGGCATTTTGAGAAGTAGCTTCTTCTTCTTGAACGGACAATTGTCTTGCTTATTTTGCATAGTTTTGCCTAGGGAGATGTTTCCAAGAGGTTAGACTCTCTTCAGGTAGAAGAGACGTTTGTTGCTTAATAAAAGCTTTGTGGATTACTTAGCAAGCCTCGTCATTTGCCTCCCATCGAAAGTATGAGCGTTCTGGGAAACACAACACTATGCACACTTTTGTGGATGTAACTAAAGCCCATTAAACTCAGTGGGACTTCTTAGTAAAGATTCATAGGATCAGGCAGTTGGTGTAATATCTTTCCTACAGAATTAAGAAACGTTTGGAGTTTTTCTTCGAATATGTGCCCTGTGGTCAATAGTATACCAGGAACTCTTATTCTTTGGGGGGAAAGAAAAACAACCCAAACATGTAATTTGTGTGGTCAGCTTTGCCTGCATAATACTCCTCTGCAGGTATGGCCAGCTGACTTTCTCTGAGGTAGAAGTCATCTCATTGATTGTCTCGAGTAAAAGGAAATGGCTTATGCATCTTTTGTACAATATAACAAATGTCCTTTTGCATTATAATTGAATGGTGATTGTTGTGTTCAATCAATGGGAAAGGTTAAAGGAGCTCCTCTGCCAGCATTTTTAATGGAGAAGTCGATTAAGATTCACTTTAATCATTCTGGCTGCCTCAGAATTAAAGCAACAAAGACCATCGATGGTACTATAATTACCACTCCTTCTGTAGGTTTACACTGCTTTTTATGCAATAATAAATTTTCCTATAATGCACACTGTGACCAGGTTAACTTGCTTTGTTTGCAAAGCTAAATATTTCCCTTAATTGTATTGTGGATGATAAACTCTTGTGATTAAGCTTATATAATTCAGTTGCGGTATAAAAGAGAACCCTCTGCACGGGTTGAATGAGCAAAATCAGCAGGGTACTTGGTGTTAAATAGTTTTAGCATGGTGGCCGTAACCCTAGGACACTAGTGGCATATTTCACTTTATTGAACATGAGGGCCAGCATCTCTCTCAGGCAACTCTAAAGGGTCAGATATATTATTCTAATCCCTGTTCAAAACAGAGAAAAGGTTATTGTACCGAACAGTTTGGCACACTGCAATGAATGAAAAATTCACATCAGGGAGATGGGTACAAATCTCTTTTAGACATGGCCTTTAAAAAGCTCCCCAAATGGAATACTTAAGTGGCCCTTGGTAATTTTTAAAAATTCCTGAAATTGATCTCATTTATTAATTAGTCTGGACCTTTAAAGGTCTTACCTTAAATAGCAGGAACATATTTTTTTTTTTAAAAAAAAAAAGAAGTATGTCAAATAGGAATCAGAACATGGTCCAGGTCACATTTAGTAAATAGGTATGGAAGCAAACACTTCATTTAAAACCAAATGAATACTCATAAACAAGTTTGTCATTCCTATCATGGTTTTGTCATATATTGTTAAACATTGGCTGACAAGGTGTTCTGATTCATATGATACGTTCTAGCTATTTTTAGATTATTCTAGCAGGGGAAT
The DNA here is from genome assembly GCF_023053635.1 of Elgaria multicarinata webbii. NCBI lineage: Eukaryota > Metazoa > Chordata > Lepidosauria > Squamata > Anguidae > Elgaria > Elgaria multicarinata. The sequence continues at coordinate 19,810,492 of NC_086175.1, read as the reverse complement.
GGATGGCGAGATCATCTTTTTAAACATTGTGACTGGCATTTAGGGTGGGGGGAGGGGCAGGGCTCTGGATGGATTTGAATTAGTGCAGAATAAAAACTGATGCAAAGACTATAACTAAGGGAAGTGTATACATGATTTCTCAACGAGTTTTCTGGAGAAATGTTATCCAGGCAAAACACATAAATGTTGAGCTGGCCTTATTGTGGTCCCTAGACCTTCTATGCAACACAAAGAAATCGGAACAGGGCACTTGTATGCTATCTCATCTTCACAACTCAAAAGTGTGATGTTGGCACAGCAAATGATTTTCACACAGTTCTAGCCTCCACCCCCTTATGCTGCACCCATTTCAGGGCTCAAACGGGAGTAGAGGCTAGTTCTGTGTTAAAACCATTTGCTTGCAACCCAGGGATGTGTGAATTAGTATCAGGGGACTCACAAATGTCAGTTCAAAACTTCCAGCCCTGAGAATCAACTTCCTAAGTGGAGAATCTGGTCCACTTTTCCTGACTTATTACTTATTACTTATTTACTTATTTAAGGATTTTTATGCCGCCATTCAGCCAAAAAAGGCTCTCACGGCGGCTTACAAAATATTTCTTGACAGTCCCTGCCCACAGGCTTACAATCTAAAAGACATGACTCAAAAGGAAAGGGGATTGGGAGGGAGGAGGAGGGGGGGAAAGGAAAGGAAATTCAGGCACTACAATCTAAGTTGTAAAGTTCAGCAGTTACAGTTGACAGCAGGAGGGAGGGGGCTCTCAGCTGGAGCTGGACCCAGGCACGGTGAAGAGGTGCCTGGCTGCTGCTTCCTCCCTCACTGGTGGCCTCTCCAGAGACTTGTCACCAAAAAGAAAAGAAAAATGTTCAAATCACAATTTGCTCAAATCACAACTTGAGCAAGTGATAGAATCTGGAAAATGTGCAAAGGTTTCCCAGAAACAAACAAAAAATCTGATTCAGTCTGCCCCTGAATTGGACACACTGCAGAAATCCATCAGGCTTGAATGGAATGGATTTTCCTGTGATGGCCATGCCTCATCCGAACTCTGCACATTCAGTGTAGTTTGTTAACCATGCAAAAGCCACCCTGAGAACCCATGGTTCGTTGTTGGCTTGTTCAGGATAGCTTGCTCTCAGGGTGGCTTGTTGTGATTTCCAAACCTGGCCCAGTACCTTTGATGTAGTTTGTTGGAAAGGGCTACAGATCCACCTGGCTAGAACAGCAAAAAAAAACACCCCAAAAACTTTCCACTAATCTGCCCAGCAATGTGTGAATGTCCTGGGTTCATCCTTGTGCCTCCCTCCCTTCTCCAGCTTTAGCGGTGCCTCAGTGCGGGCTGTGCTTGCTGCACCTGTGGCGTTACACCCCACAAGTAAGTTCCCAAATGTATGTCTGCAGTTTGTAAGTCTGTGGTGACTTTATAATGTTGGCCTGAGTGGGTGGAGTTAGAATGTCTGGGGAGGGGGAGGAGTGATATATAAGGGAAGGACTGAGGGGATCGCGAGGGACTTGTTAGGTACTCTTAGAGTCTTTAGCGCTCTCTGTGTTTAGAGTCCTTAAGTTCTGGGAAATTTGAGGTTCAGGGTAGAGAGTGGTGTCTTTGGAGTGTGGTGTGCACATAGTTGATGTATATGAATCAATACAGATAATAAAGAAAGTTCAAGAGTGATTGTGTGAGAGAAAGGATAGCGTGTATATGAATGAGTGAAAGGATTGGATGAAAGGTTTCAAAAAGGTTTTTAAATGTTTTATTTGAAACAAAGCTTGTGAACTTTTAAAAATAAATTTTAATTATTTTGTTTTTAACTACCACAAAAATCCCACGTGTCTGTTTGGCATTTATCATCTGAAGTTTACTCATTTAACACCCACTCTGACAATCATTCACCTCAGCACATATAACTCACAGTGTTTTATTTTATATATTAAAATCCTTCTCCATTTAACCCCTTTCTCCACATAGTTTGGAGGAAGGTGGTTTTTGTCCCTTGCCTCAGGCGTATCAAGCGGTGGTGCTTGGCTTGAATAGGGAGTAGCCGCGGCCGGGTCTGTTGTTCAGAGCCTGTGTCGTGGCAGCACCCTCCACCTGGAAAGCGGCAAGTCTTCTGCTTCTCCTCCCCTCACCGCCCCTGCTTTCACGGACTCCACTTGCCTTAGCAGATCACACTTACACCCAAACCAGCTTTTGCTGGCTGCAGATGGAAAGTTGTTGGAGTTCATTGGTGTAACATTTCCCCCTTTGAAGCTTTCACTAGAATGTCTCCATCCCCACCTCCATCTAAGCTTTCCTCTCTGCTCACTGCCCCTTTCTATCCAAAAAGCAATGATCCTTCGTCCTCCCTTTGCACCACCTCCAGCTGCTCTGGTTTCTCTGCTCTCCATTTATGACCCTGTCCCCACCCAGATCCATAATCTGCTCTCCTTCCCCATCTTCTTCCACTTGCTTTAGCAGGTTACATTTGCGACCCATCTTCCCCTCACACCCATCTGCTGTCATGGACCCGCTTGCCCTAGTGGATAACTTTGATGCCCCATGCCCCCCTCTGCTTTCACAGACTTTGCTTGTCTTAGTGGGTTACATTTACACCCAATCTTATCCTCCGCCCATCACAGACAGTTTGCCTTAGCCGATTACTTTTTTATTTATAATAATTTATTTATTACATTTTGATATCTCCATAGAGTCCATCAATGTGTGTGTGGAGGGGGAGATGGCATGTAAACATCACCCGCTAAGACAAGCAGGGTCTATGTGCAAGTGAGGGGAGGGAGCTGGGGTGTAAACATAACATGCTAAGGAAAGGAGAGTCCATGAAAGCAGGAAGGGGGAAGACGAAGTGGGGAACAAGCCATGGGAAGCCACAGAGCACCTCGTCATCTGTTGCAAGTAACACAGTTTAGCGAGCAAACAAACAACCCACCATGGCTTATTTTCAGCATGGCTTATCCATGCAAATAAGCCCAGTGGGACTTACTTCTGAGGGCATTTCTACATAACGTTTTTCTTCCAGGGGCTTGTCTATACAGCTTCTTTACCCCAACGTAAATGCACAGATTCGCATTTCAGGACACAATTATGCAGCCGCCCATTCTCCGCAGTGCCAGGTTTTTAATGCGATGATGCGCATATTCATAGTGGCGATTTACCACGACTTTTGGATCAACGTCCGAGTTTGCACCGCATTAGGGTTATGTGTCCTTGGGGGAGCTCAATCACATTTTGACATGTGGGCATAACTTTGAGGGCAGGACAAAGTGATTGGCCGATTTCCCGCCTTCCCTCCTATAGCGTCCTCTGGCTGCGTCATTCCTTCCCGCCGTTTTCATGTTGATGGAGCTTTAAAATTAAAACAAAGAAGGGGGAATGGGCAGCAAGACGGAGCATGTGTTCAGTCCCCCTCTAGCATCCCTCTGCTGCCTCGTTCCTTTCCGCCCTCGGTTTTCCTCTTCTATGAATCTGTGGAGCTCTGCATATAGAATTTTTAGCTTCACTCATTTCTACTCTATAGCACTGTATGCATGTATGTGCGTGTGTGCGCATTAATAACTGCACTACACAAAAAAATCAGGAGATAAATCGCTGTTGCTGCTGCAGTGTGACGCTCTTTGCATAGATTTGAATCTACAAAAATTCGGGTTTATATTCAATGAGGCGCAATCCCGTTGTCATATAGACGGGGGCCTGGTGCCCAGCAGCAGTGGGAGAAGCAATGTGCTCAGCATTCTCAGCCATGTCCTTATCTATCATCGTTCAGTAATGGCCAACCTGCCGACACAACTCCAAACGGTTGAGGCAGAAAAGCCCAGAATGGAGAGGTGGCACATCATCCCATTGTTATCACAGCTTCATAACCACACTCCTCAATTCCACCCACATAAAGTATTATGGCAACAATACACAGGCAGGCAATGGTGGTCTAATGGCCACTAAAGAAACAGTGGAATGATGATGTCATGTAAAGCTCCCGGTAAATTCCATACCTGAGGAATGTTGATTTACCACAAAATCATCACGTAGAGAAGCCCTGAATGAAGTTGCTCAGGATTGTGCTGCAACAGATTTATTATGCATGAGCTTTCATGGAGTTTTCATCAAATGCATGAAGTTGCTCCATGTCCCACCCACACGAGACATACGCTATGATGGGATGTGGGAGAGGGCTTTCTCTGTTGTGGCACCCCAGCTGTAGAATGCCCTCCCCTTGGAGGCCCAACTGGCACAGACACTGGCTTCATTTTGGCGCCAAGTTAAGACATGGCTTTTTAACAAAGCCTTTGGTGGCTAAATTCACCAAGCCTGTACGTAGTTTTAATTGTTTTAATTGGTTTTACTGTTTTTAAATTCTATACTGGTTTTTGCTTGTTAATGGTTTAATTTGTTTTTAGCTGTGTATGTTTATTGTTTTATATTGTTTGTATGATTTTACCTGTACGTCACCCTAAGATCCTTGTGATAATAGGGTGGGATACAAATGTTTTAATAAATAAATAAATAAACTCTCTCTCTCTCTCTCTGTTACACATACACACAGAGAGAACAAAAAATTAAAACAGTAGGACTTTTCAATGTAGACTTCAGAGGCTATATGAAGGCCAACTATGAATTACTAAGACCAAAGATAACTATTACTAGTGGATGTTACTTGTACATATGGCTTAAGGCTCACCCCACACATGCTTGTATGTCTCATCTCTGCATGACTTATCTCTTGATGGCTCAGAGACTAAGTAGACGTCACATTTGTCATATTGGAAAGCAGAGTTGATTGTGTGTTTGCATGCATGTAGCACAGAAAAAATGCAAAATTAAACCAACCCACGCCCCTCTCCACTTTATATTCTAGGGATAAATTTAGAGGAAAACATTGTTTTACACTAGCAGGAGCTTATAATTACGAGAAGACAATTTAAAAAATGGAAATCACTAAATTTCTGTCTCCAAAGAGTTAAAATGCCTAATTAACTATTTATTAAAAATTTATAATTGAATTTCCCAAGTATATCAATACATGGTGAATATTATTGATATTGAGATGACGTGTTTTAATTCTCCAAAGTAGAATATATATAACAATATATACATTGTTACACACTCATACACACATATACCTGCATGAACTAAGGAGTTTGGCATAGAATGTTCTGCTTTTCCGTGCAGACGTTACTGAGAGAAATGTGAATGCAATTTAAAAATAAAATAGACTAATCCTTTTGAGTGCCTACTGGTTTGTAAGCGGAGACAAGCTGAGGGTGCCAGAATGGAAATCATATGGGCCTGGAATTCCCCTTCTGTTGACCACAGAAGGCATAGGCATAATCCATCAAGAACAGAATGTGTGCCATACTTTGTTCATTAGCATTTAAAGAGGCTGTTTGGCATGAGACAACAAATACAATTCTTACAAGAACTTGGCAGCAGAAGGTTTGTCACTTAATGACAATCCACAGCTTTTTCAATAGCACGCTAAACGTTGCCGATGTGAGGGATGAAATCTTTGTGATTCCTTTCATGCAATCCCACCCCGAGTCTGTAGCAGGTTTTGCATCGTGGCAACCAATTCAGAGAGAAACCAACACAGGCTGCATGGGAAGTAAAAATAGATTCCTTGGCAGCTTGTCAAGTAATTCGAACCGAATTAGAAGCTATGTGGGTGTTATCTAAAATACCTTCATGTTTCTCCCAAAACACCAGAATGAGCATCATGTCTACAACCCAGAGACCTAGTGTTGGCAGAGAAGAAGCAGAGCACTGAGACAGTGGCACGAGATAGCAGCAGCAGGAACAGCCCAAAGTTTTCATAGCTTAGGAGCCAAATTTTGGAAATTGGTACCCACCTATGGTGGGGTGGGAGGGACAAAGACTCATTATGATTTTTGGCAAGCTCTGGATGGAGATGGATGGAAGTGGTGGCAAGAATTACATTTTTCCTTCTTTGCATTGATCACCACATTTTTTACCATATCCCTAAATTTGCCAGTACCCAGAATTCTGCAATTGTGACAGAGAGACTCATTTTTAAAAATCACACTACATGTCAATCGGCATTGCAATGATGTCTGTGTTATCACCCGATAACATTTTATGAATGGCAACTCTTAAGGTAATCATCAGTGACTGTACTTGCATTTCAGTTCCTTCTGACAATACAATTTACATTCCTCCCCCCTCCCCCCTCCCCCAGCATGTGTATGTCAATCTGCCAATTTGAAGTTAGCACTTCACGCATCTAATAAAGCCGACCATTGAAGCTTATGCCAAAGTAAAGGCCAGAAGTCTCTTTGTTGTTTTTCCTGCAACACATTAACACAGCTTACCCCCTGGAAATTATATCAAATTAGTCGTCTATAAAATGTTCCTAAGTTAAGTCTAGGTATTCAAATTAAGCATGAACAGAGGTAGAAAGATGGGGACAGCAAGTTTTCTTTTCTGTGCTCCTGTTCCATTCCACCTCCCTCCTGTTGACACCAATAGGACAGAAATCACTACACGAGCTCCAGGATCTCCCTTGTCAGAGGAATGAGGGTGGGGTCTCATATCCTGCATATCTAAGGCCTCCCCCAATACCACAAACCTAAAGTCTGCCCACTCCTGCTGTAACACAACTGGTACTATGTGGCAAGAAATCTTCCACTAGCTCTTGCTCAAGAGTTCACAGAACAGCACCAATTCATCGCTCTCTCTCTTTTTTTAATCCAAGACACAACCATCTTTTGTAAACAAAGAGCACGTTTGAACTGTTTCCCCAGTGCAAAATACAAGCATGTGACAAACTGGCAACGTTTCTCAATGTCATACATTTCTGTGATGTAATGCTAGCAGTTTAGACTTCTCGTAGTGGGCTTGTTCACTTGATAGTTCTACATCTAAAGGATACTGTGGTGTTACACCCCACAAGTCAGTTCCCTAATGTATGTCTGCGATTTGTAAGTCTATTGTGTTTCGAATGTTGACTTGAGTGGGTGGAGATTGAATATTTTAGGAGTGAGGAGGAGGATATATAAGGGAATGACTGAGGTGATTGGGGTGTGTGTGTTTTTAAAGTACTTTGGTTTGAGGGAGAATTAGAAGATCAGAGTAAAAAAAGTTGTCTTTTGAGTGTAGTGTGCAGATAGTTAGTTGGTGTATATTAAACAATCCTAATAAAGAAAGTTCAAGAGTGAAAGTGTGAGAGAAAAGAAAGTGTGTATGAGAAGAGAGAAACGATTAGATGAGAAGTTTTAACAAAGGTCTGAAAAGTTTTATTATGAAACAAAGTTTGTGAACATTGAAATAAATTTTTATTCAGTTTGTTTTACTACCACAAAAATCCCACGTGCCTCCTTGGCATTTATCATCTGCAGTTATATATATATAACACCTGTTCTGACATTAATTCACCATCAGCACATATAATTCACAGCACATTATTTTATTCCTGAAATTATTCCTGTTTAAACCCTTTCTCCACATAGTTTGTAGAAAGGTGGTGTTTGTCCCTCACCTCAAGCTCATAAAATGGTGGCGCTTAGCTTGAGCAGGGAGTGTCCACGGACAGGCCTGTTGTAAAGAGCCTGTGTCGTGGCACATACCCCGTGCGAAAAGCTTACCTATCCAAGAGAAGGCTGATCATCCAGTTAAACGACAGTCTTTTGAAAAGGTCAAAATGCTAAAGAACTAATCTAATTAACAGATTATTGTTCCTGAGGACTAAGGTTACAAAAATGTTGGTGGTATCTACAGGGATGTCTCTTTTGTGGGTTTGGTATTGAAGATTCAGTTTGGACAATAAACCGGCTGAAGATTCCAACAAATAATTGATAAAGCAAGCAGGCAGTCTGCTTACCTGAGCAGTGTTTGAAAACAGAAAGGTTCATATGGACACTGTCCTAAGGTATGTTACCTGAGATTTGTTTCATGAAGGCAGTTGAGGTTACTTTTCCCATTATAAAGATAGAAGTAACACAGACTTAGAGTAAGTCCTGATGTTCAAATGGGTAAAGGTATCCCCAAAGAACTTTGCAACTGTGATTATTCTGTTCCTTTCTGTGAAATGAGAAAAAACCAGAATGTGACATTCCAGTCCTTGGTAGGGAAAGGACAATATCACCGCAGTTGGTTGCCTCTACGTTACCATAAACAGAGTAGAAGACCACTTACTTAAGATGTTAGTTGTAAACTTTGACTGGCTAATCATTCAAATGAACTCTGACTGTCCTATTTCTTAGGATAATGCCCTTAGGATAGTGTACCTTTTTGTTTTCAAGAAGTGAAAAGGATTCAAGCTCTGAAAACGTATGATTTACTTTAATTTGCTGTTTTAAAGGCTTGTATTTTTATTGGAATGGGATTGTAGTATTGGGGTGTATCCCATGGTGTCATTCCGCTTGTGCCAGACTTGTCTGCTGCTTGCGGGAAAACCTGTTTTTATCCTTGCAAAAGTGTCAAATTCATTACTTTTATTCCATATGCACAAGGCATTCCACACCACATTCTGCAAGTTGATCCAGAAGGTGTTTCACCAACTGTTTCACAACTGTTCCACAAGCTCTTTCACAACTCATTACAACTTCATTAGGCCTGGTCTTGCTTGCACTATTTGTGCTGGTTGTGCACCCGCCACCTCTTCTACTTTTTTCTGCTACTATAATGTTGGATGTTTATGTTTATTTTCATGTGAGCTGCCTTGTGACAGCTTTGCCCTAAAAGGCAGCACAGAAATAGCTGAATAGATAGATAGATACCATTAAAATGTTGTCCTAATGAAATCAAAGTTACGGCATTGCTCAGACATTGGCTCTGAGTTTGTCTGTTGTGGTATCTGTGGTTTGTTTGCTTTTCCAATTAATATTTAATTCAAGTTCATTACTTTGTTTATAGTGTGTTGGTTAAAGGAATTCAGAAACTGGAGGACCATGATGAAATAAAATTCTTCTCACATAAAGAAAACACAAGACCTAACTATGAGGCATAAGCAATAATATTGTGACTTTGTTTATAATAAACACTTTAAAAGACTGATATTTTCCCTCATAAATACTCTAAGTAGGATGATCTATGAGATTTCTAATTTATTCTTGTTTAAAATTTAACCATGCTTTTTTAAAGCATATCAATTTTGTTAATACCATGTAATTAAAACATGTCAGTGCACAGCAAGTTTTAGTCTAAATTAATGACTATGAGAATTATTTTAATTAAATAACCAATTATAGAAAAATCGCAAGCATGAGAGCTGACATTTAAATGAATTTCATTTAAATTGCTTCTTAACATTGTTCCATCTAGGACACTAATGTAAAATGAACTATTGTATCAACATAGATTATCACTATTTTTTTGCATGCATATAATGTATTCATAGTCAATCACTGGAACAAAGCGGAATATTTCTGTATTGATCTGAAGCTTCTATTAACAAAATACAACAAAGTGAGCTAAGTGGGAGCCGAAAAACATCATAATTCTCCTATCCTGCTGCATTTCCCTTGCTTTAATATGCCCTTCAGTGTCTGTTTCCTCTGCTCTGTTTAAATTTGTGTCTTCAGGATGATTCAAAATGAATACAGTGAGATGGTCGGTTGTTGTTACCTGGAGAGTATTTTGCCAGATTGTGGGAAAGAGCTACATGGAAGCAGTCAGCTTTTTTAAAAAAAAAAAACACCGCACATCTTTCATTCATAAAATATCATGGAAAGTCATAGTTTGCCCTGTTGACAGAAAATAAATTGAGTAACATAGGACTGGACTAGGGCCTCCATCACACCAGTGATTTATCACACACTCGCCATGCCTGGTATGTGTTTTTGCAGCCTGGTACTCACATGACGTCATTCACATCCTGCACTCATTTTGCCTCTTCCCCTCCATGCTTTGTTTCTTTTTGGAGCAGGGAAAGTCTGGATTATTTCCCTCCATGCAAAATAAATACACTCCTCCTTTTCGTGTATTGGTGTGATTGCAGTCTATCATACCATCCCATTCTTTGTTGGGGCGTATGTGTCTAAGGGCGGTCTTGCTAACAAATGAGGAGGGTGGTGCGGTGGTGCGGTTCTCCACTCAACTGTGAAGGGGGAGGGAGAGAGGTCCCATTTAACTCTGTTCTTACATGGGGTACATTTTCACCTTAAAAGAAATGTAGAAAATGCACCCTCTTTGCCTGCAGCTCCCTCAAGAGATGAAACTTGGGATCTTGAGAGCTCTTACGTAGTGCTTTCAACATGCTAACTTTGAATCAGGTACACTAGTATTTTACCAGTGCTTGCTGTAGTAAACAAACAGAAGTGTGAAGGAGAGAGTTGAAGCCAACCTTGGCTTACCAGCGCATGTCTACAGAGTATCCTGAGTGTTTGGGGATATGTCTTCCCTTCACAATGCATGTGTTTACAGTACACACTGGTCAAGCACTGGTGCACTCATAGCCCCAGTGTGAAAGAGCGCTCTATTCTGGATCCCAGTCAAAAGTAAGGCATGAAGAAATTCAAGTAAACCTCAACACTATTTCTAAAACTTCTCTTACTCTCAAATTACCTTTACTGTAGCTTTAAAGCAGAACAGAAAAAGAAGCTCCTTGCATTTTCTTTTCATTGATTAACCAGTAATGCTATGTATAAATAATGTATCTGACAGTACGGCAGTCCACTTGGGATATTATGGCATTTACTACAAAATAGGATGCAACATGCAACTGCGCAACGAGAGCAAATTAAGCATCTTCCTTTGGTAACTTTAGCATTTTTATTAGGTGATAAACATCACAGTGAGGAGGGCGAGGGAAGCAAATGCAGGTATTTTCAACAATATTAACCTTAATCTAGTGTTATCTAGAGGGACAATGTAATATTTTACATTCTTTAAACCACACTGTAAAACTCTGTTCAAAACAGACTAATACTCAGCTTACTCTCATTTCCTTGGATGTCTCCCTAGAGACTGGTAGCAGTGGAGATCCCTAAGCACAGTAAATATTTTTAAATGTTTAATTTTTGTTATGCCTTTTATTGTCTGCATCTCAAACCACTCATATCATTAACATGAAATACCCATTATGGCAGCCTTCCCCAATCTGGGGGCCTTCCAGATGTGTTGGACTACAATTCCCATGATACCCCAGCTGGCCAGCTTGGGATCATGGTGTAGTCTAACACATCTGGAACACCCCTAGATTGAGGAAAGCCACATTACAGAATGTTTTCCTCTTCAGTTAGGTTTCTGTCATGCATTATTCAGAATGGTTCCATGTTGGAAGCCTGATAAGTTTAGGGCATGATCCAGCCACACATGCACCATGTACTCAGTATGAATACCACCATCACAAACAGACCCAGAGAAACACTACAGTAAAGACCATCCATATTGGGAGTTTGAGTTCAACAGGCTACATCACTATGGTATGGAGACCATGGGCATGGCTAGACAGGGCGATATCCTGGGGATTGTCCCGGGTTCATCCCTGTGCATCCACATGATGCACAGGGGATCCCGGGATCCGGAAGGGATGATCCCTGCATTTCCCTGGGATATGGTCCTACACATTTTTCTCACTTTTTCCCGTGGCCCTGGGATGATCCCGAGACCACGGGACATGTGGGCAGCCATCCCAGTATAGTCCCGGCTCCTCGTGAGTAAACATGAGGATCCAGGAACCAGGCACAGGTGACATAGTGGGGTTGGGGTTGTGTGTGTTTTTTAAAAAACAAACACAACAAACACCTACCTTTGTGCAGGAGTGCTAGTGAGCTCCAGCTCCTGTTTCTTATTTAAAAAAAATGGCGGGCGTGATGCCCTCTTCCTCCTGGGATGTCGTGTTGTGAGATCATCCCCCTCCACCCCCCTCATCTAGCCATGCCCCATGAAGTGCCCAACAGCCTGCCTCATAAAGCACTGTCCCCAGGCCCCTGCAGCTGAACATCTGGATACCCTGGACCACATTGCCAGGGCTGGCGAATTTATGCCCCATACCAGCTGGGCCAATGGGGCACTGCACTGTCATTTGCAAATTGCCTGGGCAAAGGCCTTTGCATGGGATCCTGATGCTACGCAATCCTGATGTGAACCTGATGTGAACCGCCCAGAGAGCTTCGGCTATTGGGCAGTATAAAAATGTAATAAATAAATAAAAATAAAATAAATAAATAAAATAGTGGAGCTAAAGCAAGGGAGGGCAACAGATGCCCCTGGGCTACCTGCTTCCCCCTCCCCATATCCAACCTTTTTTCAGCCCTCACTACTCTGCCACTGCAGCAGCAGCAAAAAAGGGGGGTATTTTTTATTATTATTAAATTTCTATACCAAAGCAACAGGGATGGGTTTATATAAATATAAAATGTATTTTATATTTATGTATTTTATATTTACTGTTGTTCTCCACCTTGATCAAAATGGACAGGTGGGTAAGAAATTATTTTCTTCATCATCTTCATCATCATCATCATCATCATCATCATCATCATCATCATCACAATATAGTTCTCCAAGGACAACTGAAGGTCTTCTCAGGAGCTTGTCGCACAGGCTCCCTGGCCTGGTCTTCTATTTACCCTTCACCACTCCACTGAATTTCAGCAGCAAACTGGCACAGCCCTCCTGAGCTAACGGAATGTGCAGACACGGTGCATGGCTGGATTGGGAAATCTGGTGCCCTCCAGATGTTGCTGCACTGCAACCCCCAGTGTCCCTGATCATCGGCAATGTTGGCCAGGACTGATGCGAGTAGTTGTTCCCTGGTTCTGGTGCATAATGTGGCGCTGAGGTTCCGTGGGGTGTGGGATGATGGAGAACGGATCCCTCCCATGTGTGTATGCAGGAGGATGGGCACAGTCCATACAAGCTTGTGCTTTGTGTTTCCGTACACATGGGTGGCCTTGCCATGGGGGCGGGGTGAGTCACGTTATGGGCCTGCTGTACCGTGATGGAACCCTTCTCCCGCTTTGCAGTACAGTTCATCCATGAGGACCTCAGGCCCGATGCCAAAGTTCTTACTGATGGGAACGTCAGATGAACATGGCAAAGCTTGGCTATAAATCTGAGCCCTGGGGAATCCCTGGATCAAACTAATCAAAGAGCTACTCCTATTCCTCTGCCAATGGCTACGGGGTGGGGGGGGGTGTCGTTTGTTTGCTATATAAACTAGCATTGTTGCATTGAAATCAACTTGACAAGGGAAAAGTAGTCAAGAGAATAACCTCCGAGGTTTTTGCACTTCCCATGTCAGCAATTCAAATGTAAAACCCGCATTGACTAGAACATAACTCTGATTTGAAAGTGACTCTCTTCCACTTTCTGCCTTGCATTAACAATGTTCCAGATAAAGGGCCACCTCACACAAGACAAATGTTCTAACTGGATCTTACCTTCATTTCACTGGCAAAAATCCCAGGCATTCTATGTGTACACCATCATGTATCATTAAAGTGCAAGCATGTGTTCCCTGTGCATGGATCTGGAGGAGAAGGAAGGTTCCTATGGTGCATGCAGCAAAATAAGCAAGGGTGTGTGCATCACATGGGATTGTGTGCATAGTAGGTACACAGAATTTCCTAGGCAGTTATGACATCTATGGTCTATGTATAGCAGTGGTGGAAAACCAAAGGACTGTAAACCAGATCCAGCCCATAGGGCAGGAGTGGGTAACTTCAGGAAGTCTGGGAGCATATTTGCCCCCCAGACCTCTCCTCTCCCACCATGGCTTGCAGTCTTCTGAAAAAAATATTTTTTAAAAAAATATATTGAAAAAAATGGTGGCCAGACACTACGCAGTGCCCAAAAAGTCAAACCTAACTTCTTTGTGAGTTATATGTTCCCTTTTAGGGCTCTGAAGCAGCTAAAGGGTTCAAATCTAGCTGCTCTGGCCCTGATCTGGCACACACACCCCGATGCATCTAATTTATATTGAAAAATAGTGATCTATATACTTTAGTGGATCACTATTTTGCAGTATAAATTGCCCAATCTGGATTGGGGTACACTAGAATAAAAATAGGAGGGGGGAACATAGCTATTGACTACATCTTTAAAGTAACATCTGCTTAGTCCCTTAATTTTCCCCAGCAGTATAGCAAGGGAAATTTCTTTCTTTCATTAATTTTTTAAATACGTTTCAACAAAACAAACTATATTTTTACAGTTGCCAGAAATGTGTAAAAAAAAAATCCACAACACCATTTCTCCAGAATTAGTGCAACTCCATACATTTTTGGCATTGCACCATGTTTGAATAGTTGGGTGTTATTAACTGGCCTTACAGAAATTCACCAAAGGTCAAGCTTCAACAGAGCCTAGAGATCATCTAAGGTTTCCTACTTAGCCAAATATTCAGCTGGTAGCTCTGGTCGAAGTGGGGTGAGATGTTGTGGAATACCACCTCCCACAACTTTTCAAGCAGACCTGAAAAAATCACTCTTTCTTTCAGTGGACATAATTGAGTTTGGACTAATTTTTTCTTTTCTTTGCCTTTTACCATTGGCTGATAGAGGTCCATTTTTATATGAAAACATCCCATATTTTAAAATGTATTTGACCCATTTCATATTGAACTAAAAATATTATCAGCCAGTGTGGCGTAGTGGCTAAAGTGTTGGACTAGGAGTTGGGAGATCTGGGTTCTAGTCCCCTCTAGGCCATGGAAATCCACTGGGTGACTTTGGGCCAGTCACAGGATCTCAGCCCAATCGACCTCATAGGGTTGTTGTTGTGAAGATAAAATGGAGAGGAGGAGGATTATGTACACCACCTTGGGTTCCTTGGAGGGAAAAAGGCGGGATATCAATGCAATAATAAATAAATATAAATAAATAAATAAATAACCCTTTTACCTTTAGACCAAGGGTGTTGAAACTCTTTTAGCCCGAGTACTAAATTCCAATTTCAGAGAAGCTCTTGGGCGCCACATTCCAGTGGCATGCAGGGCTGAAGGAAAAATGTGTTTGGCTTGGGTGGGAGTGAGGGGAGGGTGTCTGACATGGCGTTTGTACAGTTGGAAAATTTACTTTTGAAAAAAACCTGAGGACACTTAACTCTTCTTTTGACTGTGGCCCAAAATATTTTGCTGCCTGAGGACAAGTTTGAACCCCTTCCCATTCCACGGACCAAAGCCAATTGGACTGGGAGTTGAATCTTTCTTCAATGCTGGCACAGGGACAGCATCCTCCACTATGTCAGAAGACAGCAGGCCAGCTAAGGGGGTCCAGGACAGGCCGCATAACCCACAACTATCCCCTTCAACACCTTGCTGCCACCACCCAGCACCTGCTGCCTGAGGCCACTGCCTCACTTTGCCTAATCGTATCGCCAGCCCTGATTGTGGCTATTGACATCTTCTACGTCATAATGCATTTTCCAAGCCACAATAAATCATGTGCCTGCAGAATACAAAAGTTGCAGTGCTTTTTGATATTCAGCCTACTTCTCATAATAACATAGATAACTATAGAAAGTATTAGATTCTTTCTCATTGGTAATAAACCATAGCATACCTTAAATAAGTATCCATTGTCTTTGCTTCTTAGTAAAATGATCTTCTCTGCATCTATAGATTTTTTCCATTGCACAGTTCAAGCTCTTTTAAACCCTAATGTGTAACTCAGAAAATGAGAAATGCTTCCTAGGTACAAAAATAAGAGGGTAACATGCCAAATGGAAGTTGTTTGCATGCAGCAAATAGCAGCAGACTCCAACCGTAATAAAAAGCTATCAATTAATTTTGTTGTAACTGTATGCACCTGTGAACAACTGTTTAATTAAAGAAGCAAACAGAAATCTCTCACAATAATGCTTCAAATGACTTGCATTTATGTGACTCAATTAGCTGTAGTGGATAAATACAATTGGAAGGCTGCCAGGTGGGCGCTCCGAAATGAAGAAAAAACACAACTGGGGAGACACAAAAGCCACAAAGAAGATTCAGAATGACAAACATGAATGTCTCTCGAACACCTTCCTCCTATGAGCCGCTCTGCTGGAAAACAAGGACATAGGGGGGAGAATGACTGAGCTACACAGCTCCAGTGGAGCACAGTGTGCCGGGAGTAACTTTTGATTTAGCAGGGATGATGCCATCACCTACCACCTAACCCACCCACCCACTGAGCTGAACTGAAATTCCACCTGGTTTTGCAGTTCCTGGTATGGTAACTATGAACTGCACAAACCACAGTTGCCTGTATTCAGTTAAAACAAGAAATTGTGGCTTGTTTTAGACTGTGAACAGAAAATCCACATCTCCACCATTTATGTACAAAGTAGGGGACAGAGTAGGGGGCCACATGGGCCCATGTCATGCCATAGCTCTCAGACATAGGGCAGTATCCAATGTTGTCATAGTGCTAGTGCTACTGATGTTGTCCTAGCATAAACGAACGCTAGCACAACATCATTAGCCCTTCTAAGGCAAAGGGGGAAAGTGGCAGTTTGCTACTGAAATTCAAGGCTGTTTCTACACCTGCCTTTTTTCCAGGGATCATCCCTGTGCATACAAATGACACACGGGAGACCCCGGGAGCAGGCAGGGACCATCACTCTATTATCCTGGGATAATCCTTAGGTGTAGAAAGGGCCCAAGCAGCAAATCGCTGCTTTCCCTCTTTGCCTAGCAAGCACTAATGATGTTGCACTAGCATTGGTTTATGCCAGCATTAAATAATGACAAACAGTGGTTTGTTGTTACCATTGAACCACACTTAGATTTCTTTTTAATAGTTGTTCATCTATGAATAAATAAATGCATTGCACCCCATACAGCTCAGTGAAGGGGCTGCAGTGTTACTCTGTAGCAGCATTGGTCTTTTTTTCTCTTTTATTAACTAAATGTGTATATCTCCTTTCATCTAGAAAAGGATTTCAAAGCATTTTAGTTTTCTCAAAGCAAAGTTAAGAACTGTATATGTGATCTTTCACACACACACATCATGACTGTCTCTTGAGCTGGCCACCTTCCTCATAACAAAACAGTTTGGGTAGGTAGGTTTGATCTGCATTCCTAGCTCTCTAGGAACTGCAACTGACAATCAATGTCCATTAGACAGTACTTTTAATGTATCCAAAAACCTAGCAGCGCTTGATACAACACAATGTCATTCCCATAATGTCGTCTATGAAAGAGGAGAATCTATGTAAGCCCAAATATTTGGCCAACATACATTGACCCAGTTCGCACAATTGTGATGCGTGCCAGGTGACTTAAATATTCAAGCTGTGATGTCCAAATTTGGTGAGGGGGTGTTGGTGTGATTAAGAAACCACCCAGAGCATTAAAACACACCACAGCCCATAATGGCTTAAATAAGCCATGGTGGGCTGCTTGATCGTGTGAACCAGCCCAGTCCCTTTAATCTGATCCACGCACTCGCCTGACCGGTGAGTGGTGTGCACAGTGTAAGGGTAAAAGGTAACACGTTGTTAGGCAAACTGACATGGGACACCCAAATCAGTGAGACTCCTTTACTGCAGGAAATCTCACAGCAAAAGCTTAATGGTTACATGCTTCTGAAATCATATCGTTGATGGTCAGTAGCTACAGTCTCTAAGAAATTCTAGAACAGTGAAAAGCTAATCACTACTACGGTGATTGAGATCCTTATCAACATGGTTTCCCCATTGCTATCTCTATGGTTCCAAACACAAGGGAAGGGTCAATCCATACACAGGTTCCAAAGCCAAACAAGGAATGGGGGTGATTCTTGACATGCTCTCAGGCAATCAAAGGGGCAAATTCTTGAAAGGCTCAACGAAGAAACTTAGTCAAACTTTGAATAATTTGTTGGTAACTCTAGACTACATGGTCAAAGCTTAACAAGTCCAAGGGAAGGGTAAACCCACAGATGCAAGGATTTCCATGCTACTGCTTTTGCATTGGCAACTCCATGCCACATGAGTCCAGGCATAGGAAAGTCCAAAAGTCGTAGAGCAAACCCAGTCTGCCAGTACACTGAATGACAACAAAGACACACAATCCGCGGCAAATGAGAGTTCAAGTTTATGAAAAACCTCATAGTACTTTTCACAGCAAATCCTGAGCAATCTAAAGTTCCAATTTGGAGAGTGCTTCCAGAGGCTCAGACGACAATGGGTCCAAACAGAAAGGGCTTCTGGCAATGCAGACGAGATGTTCTTAGCAAAGGCTCTTTGCCTGTGCACCAGCTTAAAAAGGGAGGTGTGACAGTAAGATGCCTCCTCCAGACCACTTGACAATCAAGGGCTTTTAGCCTTTCAACAAGGCCAATGTCTAAACAGGGCGTCACTGCTCAGCCCTCTAGGATGACACTTCAATCTGGGTGTTCCTTCTGTAAACACTCACCCATCCTCTGTCAAGTTCTCATGGCAAGCTACCAGTCTCCCTACTTGTGAAGGTTGACTTCACGTTTGGGGGTGGGAAGTAGAGCTACTCGCCCTTGCTCTGCTCTGAGAATACTGACAGAGATAAGCTCGCACACAGATCCTGACATTCCACAGGGCAAATAGGCCCAAACACTTCAGACTACTTCTAATTAAATCTTAGCTACAAACTACAAGGCCCACTGCAGTGCTGAAACTTTTTCCCGACACATGTGATATGAGTACTACATATCAGCAAGTTCTCTTGCCTCCAAGATCAGAGCAACTTAGCCAATGGCAGACCCACGAATGAAGAGCAACTAATGGCAGCCTGGGTTTTATCTCTCTGACCAGCCCCTCTATGACACGTCAGCAGCTCAGCCGGTCATTGCTAGAAATATTGTCACCACCATCTGTGATAAAATAATTTCATTCTTGACAATATAGATTTGCCCAAAGCAGCTGCCCAGGACTGGTCTAACATGCCTTTACAAGTTTAGCAATGATTTTACTAAGCATGAACTAAGCCCCTGTGATTTCTGTCAGCTCTGGAGGACTGATCAGATGCCTTTAGGATGAAGATGCAGAATGTAATATCTAGAAAACAAAAACAAATTAAAACTAAGCCCTGCCCGTAAAACCCTTTCACCATAAAGCCCTGATGGGGCTGAGTGTCTGTCTGTCTATTATTATTTTTAAACCATCTTTTTTGTTTCATTTCTTTTCTTTCTTTTTTTCAGATTGAAGTTAGCCAGTTTTGTTCATCCCCAATTGTAATGCCAAGAATCCTGGCATTAATTCCTTTCAACAGTGAATAACTCCATTCTAGCTTCTACAATAGCTAATGGGGCTTTGTCAAAAGGCGAGGTCAGCTTAGTTGTTTGTAGGATGTTCTTTTTTCAAAACACATTCATTCCACAAAGACGCTTCCATACCATTCTTACTGTTCTTCTTTAGATGAACAAAGAAAGAAGAAGAAGAAAAACTTTGATGCAGTGTCAAGCTGTGATGGGATAAGTTTTGTGCTTCTTCTTTTTTTTCTTTTTTTGATGTCTTGCATTGCCTTACTGGTCTTTATTATTTAAATGTCTTGTTAGAATTTCTACGAGGAGCTGAAGTACAGGGGAAATACCCAAATTGCTTGTAATACAGCCTGCACTTTGGAGTTTGCTACTCCCAATATTACTTTTTGATTCATGTGGCATATCTTCAGTTTTGAAGTTGCGTTGCAGGTGCTTGAAATTGGAGTCGAATGAGTGCTGTTATTTTTCATTGTTTGGAAAACAAAAATGTACCTCTGATAATTTTTGTCTTTGATTACCACTTCTTCAAAGGGTTTTAAGCAGCATGAAAGCCTTTGAAATTTTTAGAACGAAAGAGACATGAGAGTTATTCTGTATGCACCAGATAAACAGATGTCTCAGCTTTCAAACTAAAGGGAGAGAATCACAAGCTTCCGCCGAAATAACTAACTAGGCAGGCACACAATGCAGTGCATTTGACTAATGTGCAGCAGGAGAAATAATAATGCCAGGCAACTTTCACTTGTCGAAATACCTGCCGAATAACATCTCAGAGAAGATCATGGTAATAGCAAACAAAATATGATAAACTCTAGAGGGAGTGGGGGGAAGGAACGTATTCTCAGCAGACTGTCATTACAGGAACAGATACATACACTTAGAAATGTGTTTGTAAACAACCAAGATGCTCCCAACTCTTGAGGTCTCAAGTTGTGACTTCCCAGCTTAATAAGTATCAACTGCCATCCCGGCTTTCAGTGAATCTGATTCCATAATGGATTAGCACTCAAAAAGTTCTAAAAGAAATCCCGCACACAAAGACTAATGAGAAGATGGAGAGGGTGGAGATGAAAACAGAACTTGAAAGGGTTATGAAGAGCAGTGGAAACAAAATGGAAAGCATGCATGCATACAGCTTGCAAATCTGGTCTGTTTGCATCTCCTCCGGTGAAAGGGGCAACGACCAAGGACAGAGCAGACAAGGGAATCCAATGGCTGGATTCAAAAGAAGAAGCAATCCTTTTTCTTCCTCCTCCATTTAGTGGGAAATAAAGCAGTCGCAAGAGGGGGCAGAGGAAAGAAGCTCCTGAATTCACAAGGCCCAAGGTGGTCATAAAGGGCCTCCACACTCACCTTCTCCGTTTTATCCAAAGGCAGTGGCAGCAGTAAGTTGTAGCTGAGATCCAACCGCATAAAAGCCTCACAAAATAGGAAACACATCAGGCCACATGACTTGCAACTTACTGAGCTAAATTAGGGTGACCATATGAAAAGGAGGACAGGGCTCCTGTATCTTTAACAGTTGTATAGAAAAGGGAATTTCAGCAGGTGTCATTTGAATATATAGAAAACCTGGTGAAATTTCCTCTCTAGTATAGCTCCTGCAGCTTTAACTGTTGTGATGAAGAGGAAATTTCACCAGGTTTTCCATAAATTCCCTTTTCTATGCAACTGTTAAAGATACAGGAGTCCTGTCCTCCTTTCCATATGGTCACCCTAAGCTAAATGCCGCTAAATTGGGTGGACTACCAGCAGTTCAAGAAACCAGTTTTTACTGCTTGTCTGGGACTGTAAAATATGGAAACCATCAGACACATGGCTAGTGGGCTACGTTCAACTGAGCTGTGTAGTCCTGAGAGAGATCATAATGGGTGTAATCGAGGATACTAAATAGACAAGGTTGCCAATCAGTCTCATTGAGGAGCATAGATGACAACTACTCACCCTTGGACCTTGTCCAGGAAAGGAATATTTTCCACCATTCTAAAGTTATTAAGATCTTCCAGATCCAGGGAGGATTTCTTCAGAACTGGTATCACCACCACCTCTTTCAGGCAGCCCGGGACCATTCCCTCTTGCAAGGAGGCATTAATCACTTCCTGGCCCAGCTGGCTGCTCCCTGCCAGTTTTTATAAGCCAACAGGAGCAAGGACCCAACCTAGTATGGAAGTGGTTGCTTGAACCTGTCCAAGCACCTTGTCAATGTCTTCGAGGTGTACCGTCCAGATGGAGCAACATTCCCAATTGCATGGAGGCTTCGACTTGTATTCAAGTGAACATGACCTTCTCCCTCAACATGGGAAAATTGGGGTACTGAGTGGGCAGGGACATTGGGGTTGGTGTTTCTGTGTTCACTCACATCCCCTCCTCCCATGAACCAGCTGGTAAAGTCTGCAGTTCTGCTGTCACAGAGATCAGAAAATCATAGAATAGTTGAGCAGGACAGGGCCTATAAGGCCATTGAGTCCAACACCCTGCTCAGTGCAGGAATCCACGCTAAAGCCTACCTGACAGATAGCTGTCCAGATGCCTCTTAAATGCCTCTAGTGTAGGAGAGCCCACTACCTCTCTAGGGAATTGGTTCTGTTGTTGTACTGCTGTAACAGGAAAGTTTTCCTGATGTCCAGGCGGAATCTGGCTTCCTGTGACTTGAGCCCATTATTCCATGTCCTGCACAGTGCCATAGAGCACCATACAGATAGTGGGTGATGACTGGAAGACTATAAGTCTAATCAGGACCCTGCATTCAAGGTAGAAGATCAGTGGGATCATGTAGCCAAGGCTTATGGAGCTGAAGCACTAGAATGTTTTTTAATAGAAAGGGCAATGACATCATCTGCTACCCCCCCACACACACACACACATACACACTCAGGCTTCCCTGTCCCCTCTGAGCATGGGGACAATCCTCATAGCATCTTTGGGGTGGGGGAGGAATGGATTTCCCAGTAACCACATATTGTTGTGAGCTATCCCTGTTGCAGTGCAAAATATTTTGGGGTGGTTTGAACTTGAATGGGCTACGAATACTCTTTAGCTTTACAAAAGACATACATAATACACACTCAGAGAGAGAGAGAGATCAACACAGCTGCCTGCATTTTTAGCTTCTCCTTCGTGGTGTCGCTAACAGAATTGCCATGTGACCACCTGCACTTCAGCATTTACACTATGCCAGTCTGACAAACAAACCAAAGTTAGAAGGAATTCACTCTTCTGAACAATCAGTGGGCCTAAGCTCACTTAACACTGGGCTGGATTCTGGCTTAGTACTGCTCTCTGGGCCTGTTCAGACAGCACACTAAGCCATGGTTAGGCCGCTAACCCTTTCGCATCAAATGGTTAGTGAGCATGTTCAGATCGTGGTTATGTAGCTACCATGCTTAGGAATGGTTCACATGACATGCTACGCCATAATGTTTAGCTTAAAATGCGTAACCACCATGGCTTAGCATGCATGTTGTCTGAACAGGGTCAAAGTGAGGCGGTTTAGATCAAGAACAAGTGCTTTGCCCAAGCTCACTCAGGCCAGAGCTAGACCTAAGGTTTATCCCTGGATCGTCCAGGGGTCAAACCTGTTCATGTAGGTGACACACAGGGGATCCAGTGCTCAGTCAGGGGCGAATCCTGGATGATCCCAGGATAAACCTTAGGTCTAGCTGTGGCCTCAGTATGCTTTATGGCTAACCAAGGATTTGAACCCAGTTCTTCCTGATCCAAGTGCAACAGTCTGGCTATTACACGACACTACCTTTTGGCCTATTCTAAAAAAACAGCCCATGCTTTCAAGATGATTTTATTTTAAAAAGAGCAACAAATCTATACTCGCTGTGCAAACAGTGCTGATAACGAATAACCGTGCATATAAATTCCTATTTGTCAAAAATGAAACTATTATGTTGCCATAAAAATCAATGTTTGTTCAATTATTATCTTTGCACAGTACAGTACATTGCAACATAGTTTCTCATTAGATTAAATCAAAACTGCTTTTAAATACCATTTTACCAGCTGTTGCTGGATAAAGGGCGAAATGAACAGTTTGTAGCAGCAAACATAGAGATTATTTTGGCACACCTTCTTGCCAACAGTACTACAGCTGTGACTGATGTTTATAAATACCCTTAGCAGGTTTTCTCTCTCTCTCTCTCTCTCTCTCTCTCTCTCTCTCTCTCTCTCTCTCTCCATTTTATTGAAATCTTGGTCATCCTCCTATATCTGTATCAGAATAAATGGTCCCTCTGCTGGCACAAGCAATCAGAAATCAGAAATGAATTCATAAAAATTTCTCATGCATTTATTTTTCAGTGGTCTGTGCCAAATACCTGCATTGGCTGTTAGGGCTGAAAATGGAATTGGCTATGAGTTTCACTCATTCCCCGTCCCCCCATTTTCCATCAATACAGGAACATATACAAACATGAAAAGGAAAGACTGGAAAGGAAAGAGCCAGTGTGGTGTAGTGGCTAAAGTGTTGGACTGGGAGTCAGGAGATCCGGGTTCTAGTCCCCACTTGGCCATGGAATCCCATTGGGTGACTTTGGGCCAGTCACAGACTCTCAGCCCAACCTACCTCACAGGGTTGTTGTGAGGATAAAAACATGGAAAGGAGGAGGATTATGTACGCCATCTTGGGTTCCTTGGAAGAAAAAAGGTGAGATATAAATGCAATAAATAAATAAATATTCATAGAATCATATTATCATAGAATAGTAGAGTTGGAAGGGGCCTATAAGGCCATCGAGTCCAACCCCCTGCACTATGTGGGTATGACAGATGTTCTTTAGGTGTGGGAAGCATTTTGCTTTGTAGCTTATGTGATTCTTTTTATGTATTAAATGTCTCAGTAAACATCCAGTTGTATGTTTCATGTCAAAAAAGCTGAAGGTATACCGTCCTCCTCCCCCTTGAGGCATTTCCTTTTGCTGGGTATCTTTGACCTGCTCTTTTGCTATGGCCACCAGCCCTCACCTCTCCCTTTGCTTGGGGACTGGTCTTTTGTCTTCTCCTACCCTTGTGGCTGCACTTGGTACTCGTGGCTGCAGAGTAAGTGGGTTGTGAAGGGGGTAGGAAGCCAGAGGTCCAACTAGGTCACTATTGTCTCCACCAAGGGCAGAGAATTCTTTCTGGCCTAAGGCTGCTCCAAACTGGCTCTGGACAAGCATGTTGGAGGCACATGCTAGCAGTGGGTGGGGCCATTCCACTGGTGGCATGAGGACCTAGTGGTCTTAAGGTATGAGGCCACTTTCTCTCACACACACAAAGTGGGCTTCACCTGCCATCACTTTCCCTGATTGGGAATAGCAAGAGTAGGTTGCAGCCAATTCCAGACTCAGCGGCTCCTCAAGGCCCTGTTTGAGTCACTATTGAGGAAAGTGAGTAGCAGGCAAAGGTCTCTGAGCTGGTACTTTTAGGAGCAGCTCTTCAAGGTGCCAGCCTAGAGAGGTTTGCCTGGTACCTACGTTGTACTCTTTCCAGCACCAGGTGGACCTTTTTATTTTCCCATTCGTTTAGCATTTTACCATCCTAGACCATCACCAGACTAGCGTTTTATGGCGTACTCATGACTGGCCAGTCACGGACCTTCACGGGACATTTTAACAACACTGCAGTCCTCCCGCGCATCTCCCACTCCTTCTGTTGTTTTTCCCATTTAAAATACCACCTGGAAAATCTGATTTTTCTGGCTGTGATACTAATTGGCCCTACTTCTTGCTCCATTCAGGAGAGTTTACACCCTAAAAATGCCCACTGAATGGGCTACGTGGTTGTTGCTTTCTTCCCTGTGTGAAGAAAGAGGAACGTGCTCATCCCTACTGTGGGACAGAAGCAGGCGGCAAAGCGACAGTAGGGAAATGCGATCCCTACGCGCGCGCCCCAGTCTGATGATCTTCCTATTCTTTTAAATCTGTATTTTAAACCTGTATTTTAAATCTCTGCATTGCTGCTTAGTTTTATTCTGTTGTATTTTACACTGTACCTTATGTTTTTAGTTTCATGAACCACCCAGAGAGCTTTGGCTATTGGGTGATATAGAAATAAATAAATAATCAGATCAAAGGTGAGGGGGCATAGTATTGGAATGGGGGTGTTCCCTCATGGGCCAGATTGGAGGATTTTGTGGGCCAGATTATGCCAGATTACACGGTCTGAATGTTCCCCATAGCTGGTCTACACATTCTGGTGGTGGCTCTGTAGAGCAGTGGTTCCCAAACTTTTTCAGGTCACTGCCCCCTTGTTTCCACAGACTTATGCCCAGTGCTCCCTACCCTACACTATAAAAATCATTATTCAGAATAGTGGTTTTCAACGACCCACTAAGGAAGATAATAACAATAAAATTCAAAACAGTAACAATTAATTTAATATTTATTCAAAATCCAAAGCAATTGCTGCAGGCTTGCCGAGGGAGGGAGGGAAAAGAGAGCCAATGCCTCTGTTTTGCAGCCGGCATGGCAGGGCACACCAAGCAGAGTATGTCTCCTCATTAGGGTTTTGGTGCTTTTGAAACATTTCAATTCAGTATTAAAAGGACTCTTCTTAAACGGTATTAATACATGTGTGGATTCTTCCCCTATATGGCTTGGGACCAAACTACCTTCTCCCATAAAAATGTCCCTGGGTTTTAAAACCTTCTGGAGAGGCACTTCTTGGAAAAGACCACCTCGAGTGCCCCCCTGCCGCCTCCTTGCTCTTAGCGCCCCCCCTGCCGCCACCTTGCCTCTTAACGCCCCCCTATGCAATCCCACCACCCCCAAGGGGGCAGTATCGCCCACTTGGGGAACCACTGCTCTAGAGTTTTGGACATAGGTCTTTCCCAGCCCTACCAGGAGGTGCCAGGGATCAAACTTGCAGCCTTTTGCCTGCTAGACATGTGCTCTATCACTGAGCTACAGCCATTTCCCTTAGGAATGGAAACAGTTCATTGTGAGACACAAAGTATACATGTCCATTCTTGAAGCAGAGGATCCAAACGGCACCTTCTCCATTGATGCATAAATAACTGGTACATTTTCTATTCTTTTATGACAGGTAAAGATAGATACTGTACTCTGCCTTGTGGTAGATGGGTCTTGAATTCTGTGCAATATTTGTATCAGCCAAATTGGTATAATTTATTCTAATTATATAGAATCTGGGTTATTTTATTGCAGAATATGGGACATGTTGATTTCAGCACTTGCCCATATCCCCTTCCAGGTTGTGGAAATGTGTCACCCCAACACGGGGGAGCAATTATATGGAAGGTAAGTTTCAACTGGCAATCATCAGGCGCCTTACTGAACGGAAACCTTAAATTTAGATAAGTCCTCTATTAGCACTCAAATAATTTGTGATAGGTATTATTCATTGGGCTCATCTACACCAACCAGGATATTCCACTATGAAAGCAGTATATAAAAGGCAGGAGCCACAACAAGCAGCATATATCAGTATGAAAGCGGTATATAGTATCTCTCAATGGGCCCCAACAGTTGTCAGTGCACTTCAGTACTGCTATATAGCTGTAGTGGGGCTCCTGCCTTTTATATACCACTTTCATAGTGGTATATCCTGCTTGGTGTAGATGAGCTCTTAGTAGCTAAAAGCTGAATGCATAAAAACCTGAGAATGGTGCACAGGTGAATACCAGACAGTTTTTTGGCATATACTCCTTATTTACTAAGAAGCATCCGGGTTTTCTAGTACCTCTCCTTAATAAATTGCTATCCCCATTGTGCCTCTGTCAGATTTTGCAGATGCCGTGTTATCCATAGCACATAATCTATGTAAATACATGCGCATGAATGTGAGCCAGTGAGCAAGTAGGCAATGGCATCTTCTGCTCCTCCTTGCCACCACCGTTGTCTGCACCAGAGAACGGGGCAAGTGAACAAGCATGTTGCAATGACGAAATGGAGAAACATCAGCTTGTCAGTAGGCCCCTGATGGGATTGCACCCAGTCGTGCCTACCCTTGACACCAGCCCTGGTTGGTGGGATTTATGGGAGTTTTTTTCCCCTCTAGTACATCTTTAAGCAAATAATAATAATAATAATAATAATAATAATAATAATAATAATAATAATAATAATATCTTACCCACCTCTCCATTTAATTGAGGCAGGGAACAGCAGTAAATATAAAATACATAAAACTGAATTAAGAACATAATATACATTGTTAAAACAGGTCCGTGCGACCACCTCTGTACTGGATCCTTGCCCCTCTTGGCTTATAAAAGCTAGCAGGGATGGAACAGCCAGCTGGGCCAAGGAGGTGATTAATGCCTCTCTACAAGAGGGAGTGGTCCCAGACCGTCTGAAAGAGGCGGTAGTGAGACCACTCCTGAAGAAAACTTCCTTGGACCCGGAAAACCTTAGTAACTACAGGCCGGTAGCAAATGTTCCATTCCTGGGCAAGGTCCTTGAGCGGGTGGTGGCGGGCCAGCTCCAGACACTCTTGGATGAGACTGATTATCTGGATCCATTTCAGTCGGGCTTCAGGCCTGGTTTTGGCACGGAAACAGCCTTGGTTGCCCTGTATGATGACCTATGTCGGGAGAAAGACAGGAGAGGGAGTGTGACTCTGTTGATTCTCCTCAACCTCTCAGCGGCTTTTGATACCATTGACTGTGGTATCCTTCTGGGACGACTCGCTGAGCTGGGAGTGGGAGGTACTGCTCTGCAGTGGTTCCGCTCTTATTTGGCAGGTCGGATACAGAAGATGGTGCTTGGGGAACATTACTCTGCCCCGTGGACTCTCAAGTATGGGGTCCCGCAGGGGTCGGTTTTGTCCCCCATGTTGTTTAACATTTACATAAAGCCGCTGGGTGCGGTCATCCGGAGCTTTGGAGTGTGCTGTCATCAGTATGCTGATGACACGCAGCTCTATTTCTCCTTTTCATCTTCAGCAGGAGAGGCTGTGGATGTGTTGAACCGGTGCCTGGCTGCGACAATGGACTGGATGAGGGCTAATTAACTGAGACTCAATCCAGACAAGACTGAGATGCTCTTAGTAGGTGATTCCGCTGACAGGATGGGGGGTGTTCTACCGGTTCTGGATGGGATTGCACTCACCCTGAAGGAGCAGGTTCGTAGCTTGGGGGTTCTTTTAGATCCATCATTGTCACTTGAGGCTCAGGTGACCTCAGTGACATGGAGTGCCTTCTACAAACTCCGGTTGGTGGCCCAGCTACGCCCCTATCTAGACAGGGATAACCTGGCTTCAGTTGTCCATGCTCAGGTAACCTTCAAGTTAGATTACTGCAATGCGCTCTACGTAGGGCTGCCTTTGAAGACGGTTCGGAAGCTGCAGCTCGTGCAAAATGCAGCGGCCAGATTGATTTCAGGAACCAGAAGGTTTGACCATATAACACCTGCTCTGGTCCGCTTGCACTGGCTGCCTGTATGTTTCCGAGCCCAATTCAAGGTGCTGGTTTTGACCTATAAAGCCTTACATGGCTTGGGACCACAATACCTGATGGAACGCCTCTCCCAGCGTGAATATACCCTGTCACTACGTTCAACATCTAAGGTCCTCCTCCGGGTGCCTACTCCGAGAGAGGCTCGGAGTGTGGCAACGAGGGATAGGGCCTTTTCGGTGGTGGCTCCCAGACTGTGGAATGATCTCCCTGACGAGGCTCGCCTGGCGCCAACGCTGCTATCTTTCCGGCGCCAGGTTAAGACTTTCCTCTTTGCCCAGGCATATGGTGGCACATCTTAATCACCCACATGTTTATTTTTTTAAAAAACGGTTTTTAATGCTTTGTGTGTATGTTCTGTGTTTTAGAATTTTAAATTTTGTATACTTTTTTTATCTCAATTTTAGAATTTCTGTAAACCGCCCAGAGATCCCTGGCTATGGGAGCGGTATATAAGTGAAACAAACAAATAAATAAATAAATAAATAAATATCCTAAACACATTCTAAAAACATCCTAAAATTCCCCTGGATAGGCCTGCCAGAAGAGATCAGTCTTGATAGCTTTCTTGAATGTTTTATTATGGTTTTAATTTTTGTGAACCACCCAGAGAGCTTCAGCTATTGGGCAGTATAAAAATGTAATAAATAAATAAATAAATAAATAAACACTAGACTGTCAAGTTGACGAGTCTCCTCTGGCAGGCCACCTGCTTCATTTTGAAATCAATGCAGGACACCCTACAACAGGATAATTTATTACAATAGGCATCTTCCAGCAATAGCAGGGATTATAAAGTAGTCTGTAGTAGAAGAAAGGTATGACAAGCACAAGATTGTGTTTTATTTTATCAGTGAAACATCGGAGGGGATTGTTTCAGGTCTGCATTGACAGATCATAATTCCACATTGAAGAACCTGATCGTCTAAGAATCTGTTAATAGCAAGTTACAACATTGCAGTCCTTTGAGAAAATCTGCCATTTGGAGGTAACAAATTAATTAATTTAGATTGAGAGGGAAAATGTGGCCTTTCACAATAGTATTACATTCTGCGTAGCCTGAATGGTAATAAGGTTTCCCCATTACATTCCCTTCTCTAGAATGGTGGCTTTCAGACTTTCTGCCTTCAAGGAACCCTTTCCATGGTGGTTTGTCTACGGAGGATAGATATGAGTCAGAAATTCATTTGGTTCACGTTACAAACCTACTGGACCTGTTGACACACCACATTAACCTATGGTGGCTTTTACAAATAGTCCACTATGCCCCAACAGACGATTGGATAAATCAGCTACACTGCGCAGTTTTGTTTTGTTTTGGCCTTGTCCATCCTTTCCCTGTAGTCTCCCATCTTGCCAGGCAGGTATCCCAGCTTCCTCTGCAGATTTTCAAGCCTTGCTGGGTCTCTTTTCTCCACCTGTGTGCAACAAAAAGGAGGGGGCTCCGACTCCTTGAAAGTTTGTAGAAATGGAACGGAATTTAACATACAGCCACCACATACACTACTGGATAAATGGGGGGACT
The DNA here is from genome assembly GCF_023053635.1 of Elgaria multicarinata webbii. Lineage (NCBI taxonomy): Eukaryota > Metazoa > Chordata > Lepidosauria > Squamata > Anguidae > Elgaria > Elgaria multicarinata. The sequence continues at coordinate 19,780,471 of NC_086175.1, read as the reverse complement.
TTGCATTTTCATGGAAAAGGGAGGATTCGTCCACAAGTGAAACTGTTTAGGAACCGCACGGGAAGGGAGTGCCTGTTTGGAGTCAGAGGCACAGCTGAATGTGATGGGAAAAGAAGTTTGCTCCGAGATTGCTTGAGAGGAGCAGAATGGTGGCAGGGTTATTGGCTGATCTCTGTAACCCACACTGGTGCAACAGATGAAATGCTAACCTACCGTAGGTAAAATAATCCTAATGGCAGACTGCAGGTTCCCAGGGTGGCTCATTTCAGGAAAATAACCCACTGTAGATGAGAAAGGAGCTCACAGGCAACACGCTTCAGTATTCACCATTCTCTGACTTTAGTGTAATACAGCTCTCCGATTTAAAATTGCATACAAATTGTATATACTAGAGAAATGTGTGTATTAGGGAAAACACTTATAAGGATGCATTATCATTAGGAAAAAGTACTTGCAATAAGGTGTATGCAGGCAAAAGGCGTATATTAGGAGAAACGCACCCAAAGAAGTATGTATATTTTCACTTTATCTCAGTCAGCTTTTGGATCAACTTCGGATTTATTTTATAACTATTTTATGTGCTGGTGTTATTTTATATGGTGAGATATATATAGATACACATAGATATGATGTTATGAGATGTTATTTAATTATATTATACTTAAGTAGATGGTGTTATTTTATATATCATTTATATTTTCTGGTTTTGGCAGCCATGTGGATGGCTTTGGTCGCCAGTTGGGCATTTGTAATGTTGAAGGATAGCTTCAGTTGCATAATAGATTCTGTGTGTTTATTCCAGTGCACAGACAAATCTGGGACTTAGGGTCCATCCCTCTGCCTGCCAGCCAGCCAGCTCCAAGGCAGTGGTGAAGCAGGAACTAACCCCAGCACAGGAGACTATGCTATATGCCTATTGCCTAAATAATGCATATCTGTTAATTTCCTTTCTTTGGGGGCTTGAGTGAGCATGGAAAGTCCTTAAGACAACATGTTAAACTAAAAAGATTTTTGTTTATTGGTATGCATTATTACTCCAGCCAAGAGATAAAAAGCAACCTCATAGGGTTAAACCAACGGCAATAAAAGCAGGGGGTTAAGTATTGATAGGATCAGGTTTTAAGGAATGTTAAGACTTATATTACAATGATGTTAATATGTTATTAAAAGATATGAGAGTTTTTTTTTAAAAAAAGTATTTGCCAGGAACCAAAAAGGCAGTAACATAGGTGCCAGCTGAGCCTACCTAAATAATGCATTCCACAGCTAGGGCCCACCACTGAATTGCCACTCTCTCTAATAGTCACCTAACAAACTAAGGCCCTTTCTACACCATACAGGTGTAGAGGGAGGGAGGGGCAATCCCGGACTTACATCCCCCGTGTCCAAATGGCCAGTGTGACATCCGGGATGGGAGGAGGGATGTTGCACGAGTGGAGGTGGCCATTTTTAAAAAAAGTTACAGGAGCTGGAGCGCACTCATGTTCCAGCAAAAGGTAAGTGTGTGGGGTGTGTGAAATCCACTCCCCCATCTAACCCCAATTCCTCCCAGCCTGGCTCCTTCCCTCTACTGATCCCCGCTATTTGTGGGGAGGAGGGAAGAAGCCAGGACGGGCGGCCACACACCTCCCATGGTCTTGAGATGATCCCAAGACCGTGGGAGGAATCGGGTTTTCCCAGGGATTATTTATCCCTGGGAAAACATGTGCTCATCCCCCCTGCCCCCGGGAGTCCCTGTGCATCCCTGTGCGTCATTTGGACGCACAGGGATACAGCCGTGACCAGCCTGCATTTTGGGGCTGGTGTAGAAATGGCCTCAGGGGACACCCAAAGGAGGACCTTCTTAGGTTATCTCAGGTCTCAGGTATGGATGTATGGAAATGGACGATCCTTTACATGCCAAAGTTCCAAGGGTTTTGTAGTACAAAACTCAAAAGTTTGAATTGAGCTCAGAAATGTATCAGGAGCCAATGAAGGTGAAATAGAACTGAAAAAGAACTGTTCAGGATATGTTATTCCCAAAGTCAGAGACAAAACTGAGTGCACAGCCAAAACAGAATTTCAGTCCAGGTCTTCAAATCTATATAAATAAAAGGTATAAGTAAAAACCAAGAGGTTACTCTTCCTTACACCTTGCCTATCTCCAATTAAAAAGTAGTAAGGCCTTTCAGCTTTTCACAGTACTTAAGTGTGTGTGCATGTGAGTGAGTGAGTGAGTGAGTTTTGAAGCCACCGTTATAAAAAGCAATATTTTTAGATGCCTGTACAGAGATGAGCATTACAACTCTTAGACGCCAGTCAATTCTATGGAAATTCCAGGTGAAAGATACTGCAAGCCTCAATGTGAGATTAATTTTGTCTTTGTGGCTGTAGCAAAAATGATCCTTCTGTTAGAGTTTTACCTCCAGAAATAGCCAAAACTCAGTTCTGAGGTACAGCACAGAATATTAGTTTCCTGGTAGAGGGTGATAATACATTTGTTATCAGTTCAGTCACCTCTGTCAGAGTTGCAGCAATTAACAACCAGAAGAACTTTCTGGAAGTCATTGCCCTGTCCATCAGGAAAAGGCCTCTGCCAGAAACCTTGGAGAATGACTGCCAGTCAGAAAAGATGGTAGGAACAAGATGGATCAATTGATGGTCTGATTCAGTGTAAGACAATTCCCTAAGTACATGTTGATCTTACAAAGAAATATTTAAACGAGGCTTTATTAAAGCCAGAGTTTAATTGAAGTTCATCCTCCCCAGTATATCCTTACCATGGAGACAAAGAACCCATTCTGGTTATTCACTTGAGGGCAGTAGAAACACATCATAATATGACTTTTTAACACCGGTCAGCATCCCTGAGGTGGTCTAGAGTAAAGCACTTTAATGTACAGTGGCATAAGCAAAATGTGAGCATCAAAATGGCATTTCCTTGGTGGGCAGCCATCTCAGCGTACGTCACAAAGCATGCAGACAAAAGGTGGCCTAGGTCAATGGGGAAGCTCTCTTGAATGGTGTGTCTTCTGCTGAAGCCTAGACCACAGCCCAAGCAAATGTGAAAAATAACAGCATGATCAGGAGTTAGCATGTCAACCCTGGGATTCGTGCTTCATGTCTCTAATCAGAGGCATCTTTCATTTGGCCGCAGTGGCCCAAAAGGAAAGAGAGAGAGAGAAATTGGAAGGTGTTTGGAAACATCCTGCTCAGGCAATAATAATCATAAAGCTTGCCAGTTGCCACTCAAGAGTGCTGACTTTTCCTTCTCTTAAAAGCTCTCTGCTGGGGCTGCCATTAGAACTGTCTCCACCTTCTTCATATCCACCCACCACAGCTCCCCCAAGACAGTTTCTTTACCTGGCATATTGCATTTCTAGCATAAAGGGTGAGTGTCAAGAAAGACCTTGTGACTTCTCAAGGCCAGCTTGAAACTGATCTAATAATCTTTTATTGTGATTTCTTGCTGCCCTGTTCTTTTTGTTTGTTGCTCCTCTTAGACCCGCCATTAAGCTTTCATTGCACTTGCTAAGGACTCATGAGCATAATAAATTGAAGAAAGTGTGTATGTGTTTTTTAAAAAAAAAACAGCAGCAGCAACAACAGAACTGTTTTAAAACAAGTTGTGTACTAGAATATGTTCTCTCAGACCCAATGACAACATTTTGGAAACATTTTACATTCTAAAACAAAGTATTTACAGCGGAGTTTTTCACCAATGGTGATCTTAAGACAACTAAGCCTATGAAATTGCTTGTTCATCATACTAACAAGACTATTGTGATGAAACAGCAGAAGAAATTAAGCTACCAGTACAATCCAGGGAACAGCATTTAGACTGAGGTATGAGAATAATTTCTTCATTTTAACAGAGTCAGGAGCCTACTAAAGTTCCTAGAGGGCCATCCATGGTACAATATATATATGTTAAACTGTCCACCTTCAAAAGGACATTTAAAGTCAACATCCAAGTTTATATCATCAATGTCCAAGCCAAGTCATCTGTGCTTCATAGGCCACAGTCAATCCAGAGCAAGATATCAAATCATTTTAGAGCAGGCCTGCACAACTTGTGTGATCCACCACACAGAAGGCAGCCTAGCAGCTATGCATTGTGGACTGCCAGCCACCTGACAACAACTCTGGTTTAGCAGATCCAGGCAGGAAACAAAAGCAGGGGGATTTGTTGAGCCCTTGGAGAGTAGTTACTATGGGTTAATGGAGATGCGTTCAGCATCATAGGATGCAACTCATGCAAATCCGTTTGGGGTGCATGCTCACACAGTAGGGCTAGCTGGATTTGCCAAGCTCAGATTGATTCAGATTCCCATGTTTCTACTGCTAAGTTTGTTCCTTCCTGTTTCCACATCAGACTGGGAATTGCTTTCACCCATATGAAAATGTGTACATATTTTCAAAACTATACACATTTCTGTACGCTTCATTTCTAATGCATACGTTTTTGTGGCCACTTTTTCAGATGTACACTTTTTTTTTTTGCAAGTGATTTTTCCAATGACTAAAGCATTGAGTGCATTCTTCCAAATATATCCATTTTTGTATGCATTGTTCCTTGTTTGCATTTTCATGTACACTTTTTCAAATGTACACATTTTTCGTATGCAACTTTTGTTGCAAACTGCATCTCAAACTTCAGAAAAGTACAGCTTTTCAGTGTCTAACTGCATTCCACTTCACATTTCTCAGCAATCCTTAGTTCATATCATCAGCATTCCCCCCAAGAAACAACATAGTAAAATCTGGTGCCACTGGAGGACATATCCCAATCTTCAATTATTTCACAATAGCAAACAATTCATAAATGCAACCTAGACCATCTCCCTTGCTTGATATACTTAAATGTATTTAAATGTAGCTTTAAATATTATTAATTTTAAAACAATCTCTAAATAATCTCTAAATGTGTTGACTAAGGCCATTGCTAGATGAGGGTTTAGCCCGGTGCGAGGCCCGGGCTCCCTGCTGTGCATGCAGACGATGCTCAGGGGATCCCGGGGTCAGGCCAGGCTAAATCCTCCCTTGACCCAGGATAACCGGATCCACGTATGGTTTTTCCTCAGCCCAGGGCTGAGCCCAGGGCTGCGGAAGGTCCAGTTAGTTCTGTGGCTTTTCCCAGCTGCTCGCTTACTCACGAGTAGCTGGGAGAAGCCGCGCACAGTGCTCTGCGCTGTGCCCATCGGGTTGGGGGGAGAGATCACGGACGGGGGGCGGAGGGGGCGAGCGAGCGGGGGGGTGGACAGGTGAGCAGGGGGGTGGACATGGCGATCTGGGGGTGGATGGGCGAGCGAGCGGGCGAGCGAGGGGGCGGGCGAGTGGGGGGTGAGTGAGCGAGGGGGGCGAGTGAGCGAGGGGGTGAGGGGGGGGTGAGCGGACAGTTGGGCGAGCAAGGGGGTGATTGGGGGTGAGCAGACGGACGGGTGAGCAAGGGGGTGATTGGGGGTGAGCGGACAGACAGATGAGCGAGGGGGGATTGTGGGGGGGAATCGGGGGCAGGGGGAGCGGGGGGAACCCCTTTTTTAAAAAACAAAGACTTACCTTTTCGTTGGTGCACTCCTGCGCACATGGCCCTTTAAGTTTTTTTAAAAATGCAGGACGTGACGGGGCTTTCCTTTCCCCGTCGCGTCTTACGTGTAGAAAAGGGCGACGGCCCGCGCTAGCTGCAGCACGGCCTCGCTCCTTCTCCTCTCTGCATTAACTGGTAGGTCTAGCAAGGCCCTAACAGAACTAGAAGCAGTGTGTGTGTGTGTATGTATGTGTATATATATATATATATATATATATATATATATATATATATATATTCTACTTATATGTTCTTTAAGCACATACTTTACCACCTGAGCATGTAATATATAGTATAACCTACTGTGGCTCCTATGTTAAATCGTGCATTTGGTTGTTTCCATTTGTACAGCATCAAAGCAGGCTGAAATCCAATTGAAAAGTTTCTTTAGACAGCCATTGTACAGGAACATGATGTCAATATTAATAAAGGCTGAATTTCCCCTTGGCTCACTTCTTACAGATAAGCTTTTCAATAATACACTGCTTGCACCAAAGGTCTGATGGGACTGGGAATAGTAAAAAAACACTAATAAAAGAATGTTGAATGTTTTTATATTAAATTTCCCCACAGGCAAACTGAAAAGCCTACTTAGAGGACGCCAATCAACATGGCACTTATTAAATGTAACAAGAGTCCTGTTACAACAGATCTTTAAAGCCCCTAAAAACGAATTGGAAAATAAAGACAAAAGACAATTACAAATGCATTTTTAGTTGCAAACCCTGGACACCTCACCTGATACCCAATAATGTGGAACTGTGTTTGATCTTCAAAAACAGTGTGGTGCTGTGTTTTGTTTCGTTTTTTTATCAGCCTACAGCTATATTTGAATTCCACTTAGCTATATCAGTAGAGAATTTTGCTCCTTATATTTCTAGAAGTTATCTTTAAAAAGGAGTATCGGATCTGAGATATACTTATTTAGGATTAATGTAGCTTTCAAAAAGTTGAAAAACACTTTGCACGCCATCTTATGAGGCTTACGGGATGAATAAAATATCAGGCAAGATATATATGAAGGGAGGGATCACAATTTTGTAACATGAAAAACAAAGTATTCTCTCTCTCCACCAAACTTGCCAAATTCACCTTTTGGGGACAAAGTACCCAAAGTTGGTCTATTCCTCCAAGACTTGTTGATATTATTTTTCAGCCATCATGATTATATATCAGCTTTGGCTGATATACCACTGATGTCCTTATCTGGACAGAGATAACATACCTACAATTATCCATGGTCTGGTAATCTTTCGTCTGCATTGCTGCAATGCATTATTATTATTATTATTATTATTATTATTATTATTATTATATTTGCATCCCGCCTTTTGCCCAATACTGGGCCTCATTATATGTGGGTCCGCCTTTGAAAATGAGCCAGAAACTTCAGCTCGTCCAAAATAGGACAACAAGATGGTGAACGCGAGCTGCCCAATGTGATCAGTCCATTTATACCATGATCAAAGTGCTGGTATTAATTAAATCTTTGCGCTGCTGCTATGATTTTTGTTTGCTTGGTTTCATTTCATACCATAGTTTTAAACTTTTAAATATTTATATTATATTTTATCATATTGTATTTTATAGTTTAAATTGTTGTGCACTACCCAAAGAGCTGTGGTTATTGGACAATATAAAATGTAATAAATAAAATAAATATTACTCAAATGCTACAGAGTGCTTATTTCTTTTTCTCTAATGTTTCCTAAATTGTGTTATTGGTAACGAAGTTAAGTTTTGCAAGACCTGAGCTGCTAGACCAGCCCAGGTTTCCGTCTCCTCAGCAAGACTGTTTAAATCGGATTTTTTTAAAGCATGTCCATTTTGTGTGTGTATGGGTGTTAACTGTACTTGGGGAGGAACTACAGCTCAGTGGTAGGACACATGCCATTACATGCAGAAGGTCTCCGGTATAAAAAGATCAAGCAGATTAGAGCCAGCCCTACCATTAGACAGAGTGAGGCAGTCACCCTAGGTGGCAGTAGCTTGGAGGCAGCAGCCAGGTTTGGGAGGAGAGCTATGGAGCCCGCCGCCTGCCCTACACCCCCGAAGCTAGTCTATTGCCTTTAGGTGTGGTGGAAGAGGATGTCCCATTGCCAGCATCTATCCAGCTGACAGTCCAGTCAGCTTTTGGGATGGGGGGAGCATCATGTATTTTCCCTCACACAGCTTAATATATTGGGCCAATCCTACAACAGATGATGGGAAAGACCTCTGCCAGACACCTTGGAAAGCCACTGGTGGTTAAATTAGACAATACTGGATGGGCAAATCGCCAGGTATAAGGCAGCTTACATCCTAGGTTCTTACTTACATTCGGGGTAGGCAACATGGTTTTTGACTACAACTCCCATAAAACCCAGCCAGCATGGCCAATGGTCAGGGATTATGGGAGTTGTAATCCAAAACATCTGGAAGGTGTCAGGTTGCCTGCCTCTGACCTAGAACAGAGGCTGATCATTTACAAAGTGGCAAATTTATAAGTGGTAATTTTTTTTCAAGGGGGATCAACAACAGCTTTGGGAGAAGATTTCATCCAGGAAAACAGAGGCCCTAACAAGAAGCCACTATTGGTTAAGTTCTCCGTGGGGCTTCTTGCTGCAGCAGCGGTGGACATTTTGAATATTTGCTTCTTGTTAACTGTGAATGAGGGTAGGTTGTTGGGGTGGTTAACAAGCCACTCATAAGCCTAAAACAGCCCATGGGTTCTTGGTGGCTTATCAAGCACCCCAACAATTGACCCTCACCCAGTTAGCAAGTCACAAGAAGCCATGGCAACGGGGCTTGGATTGCTAACCTAGTGGCCATGGGCACTGTAGCCCACCATGGCTAATAAGGCACAGCAGGCTATGGTGATTGTGCAAACCAGATCAGATCCCTTCCCTTCTGTTAAAATTACCCTCCTGCCCCCTCACCCACCCCATCGTGGCTGCTTTGAAGGCATGGAAATAAAGTTTGGTCTCTTCTTTCTGAATAATATATTTTTTTTAATGAGTTTTTTTCCCCCCTAGCTTTTACTACTTTCATTTTAACCATCACTTTTCAAACTTTAAACACTGGTAAATTCAAAGGACCTCATCAAAGTTCCCAGAGCTCGAAGGAATGTAGTACATTTTTTAAAAGATTAACTTCTTTTCTTGTTGTCTTAGCAGAAAAGGAGGTTAGATGTTAAGATGGGTTTCCTAGGGGGAAGCTGATGAAGTCGACAATCATCATGGCAGGCAGGCATAGAACTCCCCGTTAATGTCACACGCTTAGCATAATGGTCCTATTGCATGTAAGCCACAGGGACACATCAGAAGACGATCTGTGAAGTCAAATTAAAAACTGGAGGTAAGTTTCAAACACAGAACAGGCAAAGCAGTTTACTCGCCTTTATTTTGGCTGAGTTAACATTATAACTTTTCATGTATCCATTGATAGCAGAGAAGTGACTTCATTAATTTGGCAAAGAGACTAGATATTTTGGCATGCCTGTCAAGTCCAAGTTCCTTTTGGAGAAACTGGCAGATTTAGACCCAGAACAGAGGATACCTTTGCCGCAAAATACTCTATTGCAGGCTTTGGTTTCCTTTTCTTTTTTAAAGTACCACTTACAGCAAATCTAGATCTTTTAAAATAAGTCAGACTTCCTGGGGTGTTGTTTTGTTACACAAAGAAAGCTAGAAGGGGTGGGAGGTACACAGGAGGCAGACGACATTGTGAGAGGGACCTGAGAAAATCCGTGAGTGCCCAGCAACGAGCGTGCAAGAAAATGCTCGTTGGATGGAGCTCATTGGCTTCACAACCTGTGGATAATGGAGACTATCCTCCAAATTTCCTCACCTATAGCGCTATAACAAGAAACGCTTGTTTGCAATATGCCATTAGACTGCAGCGTAACAAAGAGATGGATTCCATGGCAGATGAAGCAGTGACACTATGCAGCTGGCGCTAGTTCAATTATCCCAATGTGCATGGCCCATTACAGATTAACCTGCAAAAATGTTTCTTTCTCCAGGGATGTAAAACCTCATGTAAACCCTCCTGAGACCCTAATCCAACCCTCCAAATTCCCCAAATGGCCACACACCCTTTCCCCCTGACTGCACAGCTGTTGTGCAGTTTCTCTCCCATCTTAAAAAGTTGAAATACTTCTCCTAAGGCTCAATCATTGGCAGTAAGAGTTTAAAGCTAAAACACGTTGGCATTTTAGGTATTTTAGCCCCATCCCTTTGGCCCTGCCCCCTTTTACCTTTGACCCCACCCACCACTGGAATCTGGGTCCCAAGAAATTCTCCAAAATAGAATGTGGCCTTTGGGCTGAAAGAAATTCTGCACCCCAATCTAAAATTTAACATGGGGGAGACATAGAGGAGGAATCTAACCCTTTACCCCCACACTGCAGTCCCAGTCTAAATCACCCCATTGGAGCACCTATTAGCCACAGGGGGGAAACCATGCAGGCACTGTTAATGAATCTAGGGGTAGAGTCATTCCATGACTAATCATGGCTGTACTTAAGATACTTTCCAATTTGGCTAAGAGACTTCGTTTCTGCCCATCCCAGAACTGAGCCAACAGAACGCATTAGATGACAGTTTAGCGCTATTGTCAGCAGCAATTATAGAATCATAGAATCTTAGAATAGCAGAGTTGGAAGGGGCCTAAAAGGCCATCGAGTCCAACCCCCTGCTCAATGCAGGAATCAACCCTAAAGCATACCTGACAGATGGTTGCCCAGCTACCTCTTGAATGCCTCTATTATTTATTTATTTATTTATTTATTTGAGTATTTTTATCCCGCACCTCAGCCAAAAGGCTCTCGGAGCGGCTTACAATGTATCAATAAAGAAGACAGTCCCTACCCTCAGGCTTACATTCTAAAAACTGTACACTTACTCTAGTGTACAGTAAGCCCATTTGCCAGACTCAAAAATGATGGACGCTGCCACTGGCATGGATGCCAGAGATGAAAAGGGATGTCTCAACCGGAGCTGCATCTGTTTTATACCTTTGGCATGAAGCTCTTTTGCCAGAGGAGGGGGCAATTTTTCAGTACCTCCCTTTTCTTGCTATTTGCCACTTGTACTTAGGCAGCTTTGATGCCTCATACCCTTGTGTGACTACAGTTCCCCTTTGCAAAATGGATGCTGCTTAGTGATTGGCCAAGATCCTCCAGCCAGTGAGTATTTTAGACAAAGACCTCCCTCCAGTGGCATCAATGAGGCATATGAATGATCTCCCATCCCACCCATCGCTTTCCAGTTCAGCGTCGTCTCCCACACTCTGCCAATCCACTTGGCTCAAGCGATTTTAGATTCTAAAGGGGCAGGCAACTCCCATCATCCCTGGCTGGCTGGGACTTATGAGAAAGGTAGGCCAAACCATCTGGGGGGCATCAGCATGCCTACCATATAATTTGGACATTCAGCTGTGAAGACTGCTTAGTCATTATCCCAGTGCATGCATGGATTTTGCCTCTCTATGGCTCTGGATAGTGACCAATATGTCAGTTTTAAAATTAATATTTTTGTACTAGCTAGCTGGGGAAATATTATATAATTTTAATGAAAATCCTATTTTCCCCCACCCTCTGATTCCATCCAAGTGAATAGCCATGCTTTCTTGTTAACACAATGCAAGATAATTGATTTAATGTTCCCAGTTGCGTCAATACCAGTCTAGTCTTACATGACCACAAACTGAAGAGAGAGAAAAATCACTGCATTACATTTTTCCTATCATCCTTGCATTAATTTTTTAAAGAAACATTTAAACTGCAATTGTTTAATCGGGAATGAATATAATTGCACATATTTCTTTGCTAATAAATGGCCAATCATTTGTTCACTCACTTATTAATTGTTATAAGATTAATCATGATGAACTAATGCAGTCTTAACATCCATATAATTTGTGCATCCATAGTCATTTCACTGCAATATGATGATTAACTAATTCAACATTATCTAATTTTTGTAGAAATATGACGAAGAACCACTGGATCCATTGCAAAATGAGGTTAGATTTGTATGGTTAGTTCTTTCCATTAGTTTCCCCACTAATATCCTTCCTCTTCCCTGTATAATTACTAGTTACAAGATGTACAAAACATAGAATTGACCCCAGAGGGTTTACTATCAACATGACTTACCTCAAGCAAATTACCTTAACTTCTCAAGCGCAGTCTTCCATCCAATGTGAGTTTAGAGACAGTGTACAATGCATCCCCATAGGCAATGGTGCAGGTAGGAAATTTTAGCCCCTGGACTTAGAGCTTTATCACACCAGCGTTATACTGTGCAATCACTGCCAATTGCGGGCAAAGGACTCCAAAGTTTTTCATCTTATAATCTGCTTTTATTGTGAAGTACTCCCATGCATCCTGCTTTAATTGTGCTTCAAAGGCAAAAGCCTCACCGTATTTTGCTACTAGTTTTCGAGCGTATCATTTGTTGTTTTCTGAGCGGCCACTGGGGCGCAGGAGCAGGATTTGAAGAAAAATTAAACCATCTGTGTAAGCGTTAAAGATAAAGACATCAAAATTGGCACAGTAATAGATATTAAGGAGAGCTTTAAGCATACCAAATTTGAATCAGATTGGGTCATCCATTGATTTTTTAATGATTTTTTTACATTTCCCCCCTTAAACCCATTTCCTGGTATGCAAAGGATCTAGCCGCCCAGTAGCAACAACAACAATGGCGATAGCTTAGCGCTGTAGGGGATAATTCAAGGGAAACAGGTACGTGGGATGAAGCTCTCAGTGGTCTTACGGGGGCCACCTTTGGATGGTCATATGCATTATCTCAGTTGTTTAGTAAATGAACATTTCTCCCCACCCCAAGTGCTCCTACATTCCTGATACATTAGAGTCAGAGGTAACTCTAGTAAAAAAAAAAAAAATTCTTTTCAGCACGGCTTTTTAGCAAAGCATTTAATGGTTAAATTCACCAAGTTTGCACATTGTTTTAGCTGTTTTAATTGTTTTTACTGCTTTAAATTATATATTGGTTTTAACTTGATTCATGGTTTAATTTGTTTTTAGCCATGTATATTTATTGTTTTATATTGTTTGATTTTATCTGTACACCACCCTGAGATCCTAGTGATATAGGGTGGAATACAAATGTTTGAAATAAATAAATAAATAAATATGTGCTATGTCGCAATTTAAACTTGCTGAAATCATAGCGCTATCGGGTCCTTAGGGCTAGATCTACACTGCTGCTTTATAGCAGTATTGAAGTGCACTGGTAAGTGTTGGGGCACACTCCACATTCCATATACTGCTTTCTGAAAGCATCATCACACAGGGGAAAATCACGTTTCCTTACCGTCACTTCTCCGCCTCCACTTTTGTCCCTCATTACTTCCTCTTTCTTCCCAGAGGGGAAAGAGGAAGTAAAGACCATGTGGTCCATTCACAGGCTGTTTTTATCACGCTGCTTTTCCTACACACAGCAGGAGATTGCACCACATTCCATTTAAATACAATCGGATTGAAAGGGGTCTGTTATGCTACGGAAAAACAGGCAGAAGGAGCAGGAGGCAGACAATGTCATCTAAAGGACGCACACACATCTGTAAGTGGACAGTAGAGACCGTGGGATAAAACACCCATCTGATGAACCTCATATTGTTATATCCTGCTTCTTATTCCACATCCATAATGATTTGACACAAGGTATAAATCTGCCCTTGCTTCTCCTGCCCTAATGTTAAACACGTATTTGTGGGAATAAGCACTATTTGGTTGTAGAATGGGTAAAGTAAAAATAAGAAAATGAGCATCTATACATGTTATGCACATGCCTGGTTGGCTGCCTCCAACTATGAAATGTCTTTAAAAATAAGAATGAAACTATGGCACACAAAGTAGGCCCCAGTAGGCCCTGGGAATGCCTGCCCTGGCCCAGGTGTTGATGCTGGGCTGGTTTGCCATCACCTGCTGCTCTCTGAGTGTTCATTTGGGGTCTCTAGATGCACCACTGGAGCTGGAGAACTTTAAACATCACAATGAATGACCTTACCACAGGGTGGGATGGGCAGAGCTTTAGGCTGACATATTGTGTCACTTCAGCTGTGAAGCACACAACTAACATATTTCTTCTCCCCTCCACCTGCTCCACAGCCTTTCCATGAGTTAGAACTACTTATAAACTCCCAAAGCAAAGCAAAGCAAAACAAACCTGTTTGCTAACCCTGATAAACAAAGAAAAACTCTGAGGATGTGCAAAGAAGACGAGAGAAAGGATGCTATGGTGCATAGCATTGGCCCCAGTGGGCCTGCAGGTCTAGGTACCAACACTGTGCTTGTTTGCTGCTGCTCCCTCACCTCCTACTTGGGGGCCAGCTAGGCTGTGGGGGCCCTGGGCATTGGCCCCCAAATCCACCTGTAGCTCACCACTTGTCTCCCCCTTTCAAAATAAGGGCTGGTTCTTCTTGGATGTTCAGCTGTTTGATCATCTTAGGATCCCCGTTCTTGTGAAACAGAATTAATCATCTTTGTACTCCAATCTTTGTAATATTGTAGAGGTAATAGAGACCTTGGCAGATGGTCAACTGAATTTGAAAAGCTCTTTCTTCTCAGTATTACTAGCAATAACCTCATGCAGAAAGCATGCGGACGTAAACTCATACTACAAGCCCTCTTATTGAAATAGTCAAACCATCCTAATTTCGAAACAGACTTTTTGTTTCCCAAATGACAGCTGCAATGATTCTGATCAGTAACCAAGACTGCAGGCTGTTGGCTGATGTTGAAGTTAAATGTGTGTGACAGGCCTAACAGCAGTGATGGATGGCTTTGGATCTGTTAAGCTGACAAAATGCCAAAAGGCTTAAGATGGTTGGTTGTCACTAAAAACGGGCAACGCAGGACATGGCATTTGAAGGTTTGACATGACATAAACGTGAAGCGATAGTCAGCAGTGAACCCTGGATATGTGATATTAACAGGGTTAACCTAACCATCTGCCTTCTTCTTTTGTTGGGTTACTATCAATGCAGATGGAAGAGTTGATGATAGCTGCATGGGGTCAGGCAAATAACCCAACAAGGCAGATAATCCGTGATACTGGCCAGGGCCAGATGCTACAGAGGAAGTGAAAAAGCCGCAGGGCCTTTTCACTTTTCAACCACACGATAAAAAAAGCCACATGACAAGGCTCCGTCGCCTGCCATTCACTCATGTTATCAGACTTTAGGAATAAAAGATGGGATTGAGTTCCGTTACCACTTTGGCAGGTAACCATCAAGAGCCAGATGACCTTTCCATCATGAGTAGTCTTTCTTTTTTCAGAAACCCAAATTATCCTTGGTTTGTCCTATTTCCCATATGAAATAATTTCTCATGTTAAGTGAAAATCATGGTAAAGAAGTTCTTCCACTTTATTGTGTTTTAATTCTTCTGCTCCTGTCTAATCTTGCCTGGTGCTTCTTTGTTTAGCTTAGTCACACCAGTTCTGTATGGTGATACCAATGTCCCAGTTTAAGTGGGTAAACATATTAAGGGCACAATCTTGTGCATGGTTTTGGGGTGGGGTTTTTTTTAATGAATGAACAGTGCACACGAAAATAATGCTGATATTCCTATATATGTAGTGTGTTTTCTTTACACAATGTATTTTCTGTTCTGTTCTGTTGATATTCACAATAAAAAGAGGGGGAAATGCATCTTTAGAAGAAAGGTAGATGAGGAGGGAAGCAGAGCTATTCCACCAGCCCTACTGAAAGACTTTATTTTTTCCTCTTCCCTTCCCATGTCTTTTTCTTTGCGTGCTGCATCTTTTTAGTCTTCAAGCCTGCAGGCAAGGGGTAGCTTGTCTTATGGATTGCATGCAAGCCACTCCAGGAGGCTCTTTGGCTGAGGAACAGGATAAAATACTTTCATTTCATTTATATTTCTATAACGCCCCATAGACAAAGCTCTCTGAGTGGTTCACAAAAATTAGAAACCATTAAAATACATATAGAAAGTACCACACACACACACCCGTAAAGGATTTACACAAAAACCATATGAACAAAGAACAAGCACACAGATAGCATAGATCTAAAAACAATCTGTTAAACAATCAGCCCAAGACTCATTATATGCTGCAAAATTTATTTATTTATTACCACCCAATAGCCGAAGCTCTCTGGGCGGTTCGCAAAAACGTCAGAGAGAAGAGGGTAGTTTTAACCTGGTGCTGAAAAGATAAAAATGTTGGCGCCAGGCAAGCCTCATCAGGGAGATCATTCCACAGTTGAGAGGACCACTACTGAGAAGACCCTCTCTGTTGTTGTCTCCCTTTGAGGAGACACCTGGAAGTGGGCCTTGGATGCTGAGCATATGGGTCAGTTCACGCCAGGAGAGGCGCTCCATCAGGTATTGTGCTCCTGAGCCATGTAAAGCTTTATAGGTCAAAACCAGCACCTTGAACTGGGCTCAGAAAATTACAGACAGCCAACATAAGCAGGCCAGAATCAGTGTCAGACCTTCTTGTCCCTATTATCAAACTGGCTGCTGCATTTTGCACAAGCTGCAGCTTCTGAATCATCTTCAAAGGCAGCCCCATGTAGAGTGTATTGCAGTAACCTAACTTGGAAGTTACCAGAGCATGGACAAATGAAGTGAGGGGCAAAGCTGGGACACCAAGCAAACTCTATGCTACTGAGGCTACCATAAATAAATAAATAAATAAATAAATAAATGAATGAATGAATGAATGATGTATTCATGGGGTGAGGTAGAATGTGATCAGTTGGGTCTCAGAGAGCTGTGGAGATGAACGCTGGGCTGCACCTCCTCAAACTAATAGCCAAGAGGGAAAGCACTCTAGATGACCAAGTACCCAGGCCCTCATCTATACGACCACAGGATTGCTTCTCATAATTTTTAACCCAATTTTTCGCAGATTCAATTCTGCTCACAGAGCATCACACTACAGCACTGTTAATGCGTACCTCCATACAGTCGCAGGCGGGCGGACTGGTCTACCTCCATGATCTTTTCCCATCCCCTTTTATTTCTATTGAATCTCACTTCGAGAAAAGGGGGGTATGGGAAGTCATATGGTGGGTGGACTGGTCTAACACCATGTTCACATATGGAGGTTGGATCGGTGGTTGCATTACTTGGATTACTACACTCATTTATATTAAAGAAGTAAGGAAGAGAAAATTGTGACATCAAAGTTCCGCCCATGGTTATGGGAAAGGCGGGAAATCGGCAAGCCAATCATGTTGTCCTGCTCTGAAAGCTCCGCCCACACTTCAAAATCTGATTTTACTCCCCCAATGACACATTACTATTATGCGGTATAGCAAAAGCCACGGTAAGTCACGTCTCCGAATATGCGCATTTTCGGGCTTAAAGACTGGCACTGCAGCAAATGGACAGCTGCGTCGTGTGTCCAAGAATATGAAAATGCACAGTTAAGGAGGTGTAAAGATGCCATATAGACAAGCCCCTGATGACAGGAGCTCTTCTCGATCATCTCAGAGTGCAGGACACGGAATAACAAGCTCAAGTTACAGGAAGCCAGATTCCAGCTGGACATCAGGAAAAACTTCCTGACTGTTAGAGCAGTACAACAATGGAACCAGTTACCTAGGGAGGTTGTCTGCTCTCCCACACTAGAGGCATTCAAGAGGCAGCTGGACAAGCATCTGTTGGGGATGCTTTAGGGTGGATTCCTTCATTGAGCAGGGGCTTCGACTCGATGGCCTTATAAGCCCCTTCCAACTCTACTGTTCTATGATTCTATGATTCTATGACAACATTACTGGAAAGACCAGGATGCTGGAATACAGGCAGAATAGGACACATGGCTGACTGGTATGCCCAAATGGAGAATTACAATAGCTGATATTAGCAGCTGGGAATGCAGAGGTCTAAGGAGAAAGGACACACACCTTAACATCTTTAAAAAGCGGGTAACACACCCTGATGTTCCCATCATCAGTTAATGGAAGCTGCGGTACTTTCAGAAATACGGACTCTACAACAACTAACAAGCAATTATGCATTTTATATCATGCAAAATATCCTTTGGCTTCCTATAGCAGCCCTAACCCCCTACTGGATGTAAAATAAAGGGAAATCAAGCTGTAAGAAAATTACAACCTAAAAGGGAGACATAACATACCACTTAGATCAAGACAAATGAAAATAGCAGGTAGTATGAAACAACTACAGCAGAGTGATAGAGCCAATGTGTCGGCATTGATTTTTGTGTTTAATATTTATTAAAACACTCCA
Organism: Elgaria multicarinata webbii; assembly: GCF_023053635.1. NCBI lineage: Eukaryota > Metazoa > Chordata > Lepidosauria > Squamata > Anguidae > Elgaria > Elgaria multicarinata. The sequence continues at coordinate 19,762,670 of NC_086175.1, read as the reverse complement.
GAGAATACAAATTATCTCCTTCCTGAACACTTGGTATTTATTATTGCTTCATTTACCTTGAAATGATAACTGGAGACACTTAGAGAAATGGATCCATGCATTGTCTCATTTCATTGCCACCTCCTCATCTGAGGTAAGTGGCTCTGTAATATTGTTGTGGAACTCTTTTAAAAGCTGTACATGTTGTTAACAACAAGACCTGTGTGAGTTTGCATCTTCATCAACAAGTGGTGCTTCAGAAGAGATTTCTGAAGCCTGGAGAAAACTTGCATTAGGTGAACATAAGTAGACTTGCATTAGGTGAACATAACCCCCTGCCATGGAGTGCAGCCTTCTGGGTACTTACCCAGCTGCCCGTTCCCTCATTCCTTGTTTTTGCTATCTCATGCGGAGTTCCTGGTGGGCGATCAAACATAGCTGATGGGCTGTGTTTGGTTTGGTGAGTTACAAGTTCTGCAGGCAGACTGGGATAATGGAAGTCCAAAGCCCTGAGAGCATTGGGCTCAGCCACCTCCAGTGCTGCCAAGGATTATAGGGTGGTGCTCCATGGTGTCCATGAGTTTTCATTTCTTTTTCACCACCTTTTCACTCCCGCCCATTGCTGTGGGGCACATTGCAGAACCTCAGACCCAGAAGCCAAATCCAGACTTCCTGGGATCCCAATCCAGCCTGCCAGAGTTTCCCAGGTATCCCTTGCCCCCACCCACTAATTGAATGGATTATTATTATTATTATTATTATTATTATTATTATTATTATTTTATTTTCCATCTTTTTTTTCTCTTGCATGGAACCCAAGGCAGTTTACATAGTCCTCCTCCTTTCCATTTTATCCTTACCACAGATATTCAACATAATGAAATATGTGGTAAACCTTGGTCCTTCATCTAATTGAGAAACTTGCTGGCACAGCAACTTCCATAAAGATCTTTGTGTGAGCAGTGGAATGGAGCCTCCAAAGGAGAAATATTAAGGAGGCGCTGGTCTGGTTCAGATGACATATTCGGCAACGAAGGGGGGAAGAGGCAACTGACCATTTGTTATTTTTCCGGTACTCTCCACACGATATGTTGCCCCTCCCCTGTTGCACGCCTGAAAGTCCAAACATCCTTCTGGGCTGTTGGGGCTCCTCCCTCCCTCCGTCCTCCAAGCCCTTTCCCATCATGCATTGAAAGTTCTGCCAGCTGTACAGGAGCAACCAGGGTGCTTTTGGCTGCTCCTGCCAGAGAACTCCATCACCTTCTGGAAGAGTGCACTCGACAGGGGAGATTACACAAAGGAGCCCGCCACACATTTTAATCAACGAGTCTTCAAATAAGCAACGGAGCAACTCAGTGTTTTCCCCCATTGTTTACATTGACAAAATAATATACTGTGAGTTGTGTCCCCGCCCAACACACAATAATCAACACAATAGATGTTTGCCTCTCTCTCTCCCCCCCTCCCCAATATTATCTTCTCATCCAAACCAGGCCAGTGTTTATTGATAAGCTAGGGTGACCAACTGTCAGGATTTCCCCGGATTTGTCCTGGTTTTTGTTCTTTCCATAGTGTCAGGGGGGATTTTCTATAATTTTCAATAATGTCCTGGAATAACACACCTTCCCCTTTAAGGCTGCCATTAGTATGGCAGGAGGGAATGACATGCTTTCTTGAGGCACATCATTCCCCCACCCCGAGCTCCAATTGAGGTCTTAAAGGGGAAAGTGGGTCATTCGTGGACATTATAGAAAAGGCCCCAATTGGAGTGGATGGTGGTGGTACAGAATGAAATCCTTTCCCCTCCTCCACTCCAATCGCGTTCTTTAAGGTGGCGGGGGAATAACGTACTTTCTGCAGGACTCAGAAAGCTGCTTCCCCCCACACACACTAGGTGTCCTCTTTTTTGGTTTCCCAAATATGGTCACCCTAGATAAGCTGAAACCTGATATTATTGTAAAGGATAAAATGAAACAAGCCATGATGTTTATTAGTGCAGTTTGGTTGGCTTTTGAATACAGGGGGCTGGACCCGATGGCCTTATAGGCCCCTTCCAACTCTACTATTCTATAATTCTAGGTGCTGATTATTAATCCCTCACCTGATTGTTAATCCAAACAAGGTTTGGATTACTCAGGTTTGGCCTGTTCCTGATCGGTTCTGGCTCAGCTTATAAGTGGTATTGTAAGCATACTCTTACTTGTGACTGAAGCTGGTGTTTTATACCAAAATGTTTCACATTTTAAAATCTGTTTTGTGTGTGTATTTAGAATTTATACATTTATTTATTTTTTGAAATCTATAAATTTTAAAGCAGAATGTGCTACTGGTGGTCCATTTGTTTTGTTTTGGAGTGCAAGTCTAATAGGTTGAAAGGCCTCGCCTAAGGCTTACTCATTAGAAGTCAGAGTTTCACGCTAAAATATATGGTATTTCTGATATTTTCGGGCCTGTCTCCTTCTGCCTTTGGAATGTGGCCCCCAAGAGCTTCTCTGAAATTGAATTTGGGCCCTTGAGCTGAAATAAGTTCAATACCCCAAATCTAGTTAATTTAAAGCACTTATACTATTATGATCCAAGTTTCACATACCCCATGCCACTACACTGTCTGCCACATGCCAGTATGGAGAAGCTCAATGTTTAATTATTGTCATGCCTTTTGCATTCCTAGACATTGTCCAGAAGAAGGCAAGACCAAGGGTCTACTTTGTTTTTAGCACCACCATCCTCTCATGTTCCATAACATCTCATTTTGGCCTCGGTCAAAATATCTTCACTGTAATCTAACACCAGGCATTTCCAGAACAAACTTTAATTGGATTTATTATACTTTATATGTGTTTGTTAACTTTTATGAAGACTAGATTCCTGATCTCCCAGTGTCACAAAATCCCTTTAGCTCAGAAAATATTTATCTACCTCATACCAAGTTTAGATAAATAATTGTACTGGTTACGTATTTGAAACTATGCAATCCAAGTCAATATCACCAACTTCTACATGAAATTCCATTAGCTAGAGGATTACAACATACTAACAACATTGAGAATGAAATAATAAAAATGAGCAAGAACATTATTTTCCAGGGTTTTCCTCAATTGTTATTTCACTCAGAAAATACCTCTGATTTGTAGGGTATCTCTGGGGAATTCTTATACCTTGAGAAGTGGAATCACATTATAGTAAGGTCTGATTCACATCCCAAATGTGCAGCTGTGGGCCTATATCACTTAACCTGCCTGTTCTCCACTCTTTCTAAATGTCAAGTGAATCTATTTCCTAACACAGGAGGGCATACTTAGGGTTAATGAATGGTTGCACGACATGATAGGATAATCCGATATAGAAGTGAAAAGTACTGCAGCCTGTCCTACTTATCTTCTGCCCTCTTGCCGCTTACCAATATTTTAGGAGGGAAAGTGAACTTCAAATGGTTGTTTTTGATTCTGGCTTGTTTCCCTAAACCAGGAGTGGTCAGACTTCGGGCTTGTAGGTCTACTTTGCTTTTTTCACTAGAACCCCAAAGTCCATCATCTGAGGCCCAGGTGCAAAACAGTCACACAGGTAAGTTGACATATACTAAGAATTAAGGAACAGGGAGCCTTTGAGTACATGCTCAGCCCAGGAATGTATAATCAGTATCAGAACCAAGCTCACAAATCTTTTCACACAAGGCTTGCCCAAGAAATGTTGCTGTCTGAGGCAAAAATGGCACTCCCATCCACCTCAAATAGTGCCTACACTCACCAAAGTCAAAGTGCATAGCATCCAAAGAGGGTCAAATTATTTTGGCACACATGAGTAAAAAACAAACAAACCCCAAATCATAAGAACAAAGTAAATAACAATTTGCTCCCCTTTTATGGCATCCCAAATCTGCTGCCTTATGGTAGAGCTGGCTCTGCTTTTATCCCCCCCAAAAAATCACTCCTGGTTTTCCCTCAAGCATTTTTTTCCAGTAATCTAATATAGGGGGAGAAAGTTTTTAGTTGTTACTATTGTTGGTCAATTGGGGGTTAGAAAATCGTGACGGTTATTACAAATTACCCAGAGACTTATTAGTAAATCCCAATTTGCCTTCTGCCCACCTCTACTCTAAAACAGAGAGCGCCATCAAATCAGCGTTTTATTGCACTTTCGTCCTGCCTTCTTTACTATTTTGCCCCTTGACCCTCACATGACGTCTTCCCTGTCCTGCAGTCATCTCACCTCTTCCCCTCCATTTTTGTGTGTTTTCTGGGGTGGGGAAAGTGTGGTATTTTTTCTCTATGTGGGATAAAACCGCCCTTCCATCCCCGTGTATTGCCGTCGTTGCACTATGTCACAGAACGTCCATTCTTGGGAGTGTCTGCATCTTGCTGATGAAAGAGGAGGGTGGGGCAGTTCTCCAGTGTGCTGAGTCAGTCAAACGGTCTTTCACTGCTCCAACCCCACTCTCAATGCTCTATCATCCACCCATTTCAACTTCCCTCTTCTTCTTCTTTTTGCCCGTTCTACGAGGTGCCCAGCCAATGAAACACTAAATCGTTAAACTATAGGCCACAAAACTAGTGCGAGGGAGGGAAGGCACCCACATCCATCAGAATGTCCACGAACCACAAGAACCAATGAACTGGTGGGGAAAGGAGAAAGGGTGGGGTGGAGCAGCAATACCTGGAAGCATGACCCACACAGGTGAAAAGGTAAACAAGGCAAAATAGTGCAACAACACATGAAAGTGACCATTGCTTGATGTGCTAATGAAACATGGGTAGAAATCGCGGATGCATGCCAGGGGGAAAAAAGGCGTAAGGGAGCTCAGAGTTAAGATTAACCCCAGTTCCAGGATCAGATGTTCAATTAGATGAAAATGAAGGTGAATGTTTCTGATCTCATCCTGATCACAGCCACAACAGGGAAAGATGTTGAGAAGGGGAGTGCACAAGTTTGAGACTCATGCATAGAACAGCAAACCATGGTTTAGCACCACCTTATGGCCATGCTGGCTGGGGATGATAGGAGTTATACTCTACAACAGTGGTTCCCAAACTTTTTCAGGTAACCACCCCCTTGGTTCCACAAACTCATGCCCAGTGCCCCCTGCGCACAGCCCCTTTAAATGGGAAGCACCTGCCACAGACTTGCCGAGGGAGGGAGGGAGGGAAGGAAAAGAGAGCAAACGCCTCTGTTTTGCAGCCGGTGTGGCAGGGCACACCAAGCAGGGTACGTCTCTTCATTAGCATTTTGGTGCTTTTGAAACATTTCAATTCACCGTTAAAAGGACTCTTCTTAAACAGTATTAATACATATGTGGATTCTTCCCCTATATGGCTTGGAACCAAACTACCTTCTCCCATAAAAATGTTCCTGGGTTTTAAGATCTACTGGAGAGGCGCTTCTCGGAAAAGACCACCTCAAGCGCCCCCCTGCCACCCCTTTGCCTTTTAGCGCCCTCCTGCCACCCCCTTGCCTCTTAACGCCCCCCTATGCAATCCCACCGCCCCCAAGGGGGCAGCACTGCCCACTTTGGGAACCACTGCTCTACAACATCTGGAGAGCACCAGGTTGGGGAAGGCTGCTGAGCGTTATGTCTGAACCGAGTCTTAGAATTGCCTCCATGGAAAGAATGCACATTAAAATTATTTCTAGGCCAGTTTTAAGAGTGGAACCTTCCTAAGGTGGCATACAAAATCAAAAACCACACAGAAGAGGTACAATAAAAATCCAGAAAATATGCATTCAATAGAGGTTCCTAAGGGGTTGTTCTCCCAGAGAACACATGCAGACTACATGTCACGTCAATCACATGTCATTTTCCTTCTTCTCAGATATTTCCTTTTTTAAAATCTAAACTAACCACCCAGGCTGCAATCGCCAATGAGAAACCAGATTGGCGGGAAGGAGGGTACATCTGTATATTCTTTGCCCATGTGAACCAAAAGTGCAAGCTAGAACATGCCCAATGCCAATGCTGATCCAATTTTTTTTTTGCTGTCTGAGGCAAAAGACAAGATGGCACCATCCCCCACCCTTCCATTTACAGAAGCTAACTAAATGACAGTTCAGTCAACACTTCAACACAGGTGACAGGGTAGCATCCTCACCCACATGTGAGAGCAGCAACCTAGTTTAGGGGACACAGGGCACACCATGTAACACACACAACTCTGCATTCAAATAGAAGGGACTAGCCAAGGGACTCAGGAGGAATAGCCAGGCAGGTTGCCAAAACGGTCCCCCACCTATCCCAGCATCTGCCACCTGAGGCAGCTGCCTCAGTTTCCCTAATGGTAGGGCCAGCACTTCCCTGCAGTTGTGAATTGTGTGGGAAGGACCCACAGAGTTGGGCAAACGTTCCTTCAAGGAAGCTACTTTGCTATCCTTGATCTTCTCTTGGAGGAAACTTTGATAAGCTTCTGAGGATCCCAGGGCTCTTCAGAGGGCACAGCCTAAGACATACAACTAAATATGACTAAAGACAGGGTTTCACCTGCCTAATTTCTGCATAAAAATACATTATAGCAATTTTTATACCTTTATAGCTACTCAGAATTGTCTATTTTTCTTTAAATCTGAAATACATGAGGCAGATATCCTCAGAGAGAAATCTGTTATGCTCTGGTAGCAGCTTCTGTTTTACCGTTTGGAGACATTCAAACTGAAACACATACATAAAATTTAACTATATATGTAATTGCTGTAAATAATGTTTGATCAAATTTATAGTTATTAAAGCTTCCCTTAAGATTTAAAGGTTCAGCTAGTATGTACCGTTTCTCGCTGTTCTCTAGTTAGAACGCTACTGCCATGAATATTACATGGCAAATAATACTTCATTTTAGGTTTCCCTTTCTGTCCTTAGCATGCCTATAAACGTCACGGCCTAAAAATAATAGTGTATCTTGGCTCTCAATACAAAATCTGATGCTCGGATGATAACTATGTGCAAGCTATATAGCACATTAATTACAAGCAACAAGGGTACCCTCCAGGCATGTTTTACCACAACTCCCAGCAGCAGCCGCCAGCATGCTGAATAGGGATAATGGGAGTTGTGGTACAACATAACTGGAGGACACCAGGTTGAGGAAGATGGGTTTAGAGATTGAGCTGTGAGCCAGGAAGTTGGGTCATTGAGCCTTATAGGCCCCTTCCAACTCTACTATTCTAAGATTCTATGATTCTATAAGGAGTTTCAAATGTCAACTAAGACATGAATTGATTATGTAGCCCTAGGTAGTCCATTCTTTCTCTGCCTCAGCCTTCTCCTCTCATATTTTGACCTACGTTGTAGAATAGTCATAAGGATTACTAAGGCCCAAACTTGCTATGATTTTATTTGTGTGAATGTAATTAATGTGCACTATGTAAATAGCAGCTGCAAGGACACCAGAGGAGCCCTGGGGCCGCACAGGGGGCAAGGCAAAGTGTACCTCTTTCTTTCCCTGCCACAGTCCCAACAAAAGTTGACCCTCTGAAGCTACATTTCCAAGGAAAGCTGCCCTAGGTGACAAAGACAGCTTCCCATGAGACGCAAATTGCAGCTCAGTTTTTGTTGAGGCAGCTGTGGCAAGGAGAAAGAAAAATCAAACACCCCTCTCTATGGTCGCTACTTAAATAATAGGAAATGTTTACTCTCATTGCATTCGTGCAATGAACATCATGTCTCATTTGGCCAAAGATAGCATAGCAAACCTATGAAATCGTGAGGTTTTCCCCTACATATGTCAAAGTGATCCTTGAGATGTTCCAAGAAGGCCTTGCTGGTCGTCGCATGACCAACAGCATGTCATCAAGGCACTAGCGGGCCTTCTCCCATGTGGAACGAGAGGCGGAAGCTGAGTAAAGCCTCTTTACTCAGGCTTTCCCTGACGTGTAATTGCACTGCTCTGTTTTACTGCTCCTGTAATGCTTTTAAGGTATTTATTATTTTATATTTTTATACTGTAGGTAAAATATAAATTCCTTAGAGATCTTACATAAGTAGTTGTATTCGATTTGGTTTGGCAGAATGGCAAAGAGTCAAGCGTTAATTTACCCAGAGTCAGATGCAGTATTTAATGGCATAAGTTCACTGATTTGCTAGAGCAGTTGGCAATTTTTATAATTTTAGAGTTGGTTCTCATAGCTGGATTCATGAACAGTGAAGGTCAGCATTTTTTGCTACTAATAGAAGCTAAAACATTGAACAGTAGTCACTCTTCACAGAGTGTACCTTCTAACTGATTGTGTAGAGAAGGAAATTGGCACATGTCGCAACTTTCATTTTAGCTCAACATAGCAAACCCTTAAAAGCTCTTCATAACCTGTCCTCTATGGTATTTGGCCTCCCCAGCTAGGCTACTATGATAAGCAGTGACTTCCTTTGCTGATCATACCACTATATTTGAGCCATGGCTAAGAGGACCACCACCAGTTGAGCTTATGGGTTGCAAACCTCGTGTTCCCCTGTACCTTTAAATGTGCTGGAAAATTCAGAGGTGGCATTTTTCTTCTTCACATTTTGCCTTCCTGTGATGGATAAGAAGGAAGACTTTTCCTACTGGCAAAACCCCTTTTTGTATAAGGCAGCCTTCCTCAAATTGGTCCCCTCCAAATGTTTTTGGATATCAACTCCCATCAGCCCCAGCCAAAATAGCCAATGGTTGGGAATCCTGGGAGTTGTAGTCTAAAAACATCTGGAGGGCATCAGGTTGGGGAATGCTGGTATAAGAATTACAGTTAAGGCTGATCCTAGCTTGAACACCCTAGGGCCTAGGCTAACTAGCCGCTTGGGAAGATTTCTAGCCCAGCTGTTATGGATGCCTTCCTCCAGCCCCCGTCTAGTAAAAACTAGAAAGGTGCTTTGAATTTACTTCCCCAAGGCCCAAGGAGCATCAACTCTTATAGAACCTTGTGCAAAATTCCCTTTTAAAACAATACAACCAAATGTCAAAGTATAACATATTCACATGTTGCTGTGGCCCAGTTCAGACGACATCTTAAACCATGGTTTTAACCACTGTGGTTAAGCCAGAAAGCTGGGCTGTGTTCAGAACACACCTTAAACCATAGCTTTAACCATGGTGAATAAGGCTGTTTGCTTTATTCACCATGGTTAAAGCCAGAGTTTAAGGTGTCTTCTGAACACGGCCTGGATTTCTGGCTTAACCACCATGGTTAAAGCCATGGTTTAAGTGTCTTCTGAACATGGCTTGGGTGTACAATGCCTTCTTAGATACCTGCACAGGCTCTGTTGAGTTAAGTGAAACAGGCTAGTCAGATTTTAGAAGGAAAAGGAGGTCCTGGTAGCAGAGCAATGAAGATTGCTATCATAGCCTCTCCACTAGGTGGCTCCAACTTTCCTCTGACCTGCCAGAGTTTGCTTAGCTCCACCCCCTGGCCCATGCAAGTGCCAGAGTAAGATGAGATTTCTTTCACTGAACTCAGTCACTCATTAGTTGAACCGCAAAACAAAACCTGTATGTGATTTTAAAGCCATTTTCTCTTGGGCCAATGCCCAGTCTCTTCAATACAAAGGACTTTATGTCTGAATTGCTCTGAACTCTGAAAAGTAAACAGTTTGCTTGTGGTTGCTAAGAGTTTACAGTGTATACATTTGGGGGGGGGCTGGGTTGTGCCAGCCTTCTTTACTGCTAGCTGAGCTCCAATACTATCTAGATTTCAAAAATTGTATAAAATAAATATTGCTAATTTTTGAGAAGTTCTAACGGCACAGCTTCAGGGGTGGCAAAAGGAAATTACACAATTCAGGACAGAAGGAAGTTCACAAGTGTAGTAATTCTCCAATAATAATGTTTTAAGTTTTTTATCTACAAATTTAAAACACAAAAATACTGGAAGACAACAGAAAATGACAGAAACATAGACAAACGTAACCTAGGCAAAGGTATTGGTTAAAATTAACAATACTTTACTACTAAACATATTTTATATATAATCTTACACATTTTTGAAAACTCCCATGCCTTATTTATTCTGAACATGGCTGCTTCCACCTAGTAGGCAAAGATCATTGCTCCTGCTACTCAAAGAAACTCTTTTAAATTATTGCAATCACTGTGAAACAAGAAATAATGTTGTGGCTTGTTGAATTGCCAAGTTACCTTTAAAAGGGTAAAAGCTCTTCTGGTTTGCCTAGATCTCAAAGCCAAAGTAGCCATGACACTGGAGATCTATGATTAGGATCTTCTGTGGTATTTGTCTTGCTAATTAACATCCCCATGAGTCTGCTTTGAAGATTGGGGATGTGGTGCTCTGGGAAAGGGTGTTTAACCCTGTTCTTTCATCCCCTTTACCTGAACTAGATAACTCACTCCCCTGGGGGGCTGGGGAGAACAGGAAAGGCATCAGGGATATTTATCCATCTTCCACCTGCCACTTACCTGCCTGTTTGCTCCCTGTGCTGGAGGCATGTATGGCTATACCTTGCCAGCAAGCGAACTTGGGCACTTGACAGTCGGCTATCTTCCACAAAATTACAAAACAGGCTACCCAAATACACAGGACTCCCGTAATGCGAGAATCAACCCTGAGCGTAGTATACAACCTAACAGATTTTTACTGGTGTGAGTGTGTAGATTGTAACGCTGTGGCAGGGCACCAGAGTGAAGAAGCGGCATTTATGTGCAAGTGATTTCTCTTTACTTGGACAGGGAACTGAATAGGGAGGAGGAAAGGCAGGATCCTGTGTTTCCCATCCTCTGTAAGCTGTGCATATTAGCGAGGTGCATCGTGGGGAGACTGTGAGAGTAAGCCCAATCAAGACAGGAGGAACCATGTGGTCAGGGGCAGGCTGGGCTCCGCCTTGATGGTGCTGGGTTGCCACTGCATTTAAGGAACCCCCACACTTTCTCTGTCGCAGGGTGGTGGCAGCGGCTAATCCTGACGCAGAGGGAGGGTCCGGGCTTTCCGGTGGACATTCGGCTTGCCGGGCCTGCCTCCCGCCCTCTCTCTGGGAAGACGGCAACCAATCAAGGGATGCCATCACCTGGGAATGCCTCCACTGCAACTCCAGAGCATGGTTAGATGGCAGATGCGCCATATTCACCTTGCTCTAGCGAAAAAGTCAGGACAAGTCCCTGACTTTTTAAAATCATAGCTTTGCAGGAAAGCCCCACAATGCCTGTGAGGTGGCTGCTGTGTTGATGCAGCAGCACCACCACTAGGCTTTCGAAGCGTATAAACAGGCCCTTTTCCTGAATCTACACCTGGAGGGGGCGTTATCCGGCTCTTGGCCCTTGTGGTGAGCTGGAAGTAAAAGGTGGCATTACGCACTGCTCTTTTGCCCAGGAAGAAACAGAGGGCTGGACTTGGCTCCTACCATTGGTACCTCGCCTAGCCAGTCAAAAGACTTGATACTTCCTGGCAGTTACCAAGGCTGATGAACTGACGTTGTACACCCAAATTCACTTTTGTGTCTGATGAGAGCTCTGAGATCTCACCACACCATTACAGGTAGCTTATTAGGCTAGGTCACACCCTCAAACCAGTACAAGCCCTAGGAGACTGATGGGCTCCAGCCTATGTATTTTGCCTGAAATAGGGCACCGCGGTAATAGAGGTAGACTAGCAGGTAATGTTAGCCAGTATCATCCAATGAAGGGATATATAGTTGGTCCAAATCTTTGGCTCAGGCTTTAGATACAATCTGGAAGATGGTACAGTTACTTCTTTGTCACTCAAGTATTATAATGTCAAGTTTCCTAGAGTACAATGGGTTTCCAGCCACTGCTGGTTAGCCATGCATTTTTATCCTATGTTACATTAATTGCACAGCATGTAGCTGAGCTTTCTCTCTGGACTGGGACCACAATGCCCCGCGACGATTAAATCTCCCCCGAAATCCCAACGTCAATCCTGCACAGAAATTGAAGAAAGGCGGGGGGGGGGGGGGAGACTCCTATCCATTTTTGTTTTCATTTTAATCCCTGAATAGGATGATGGAATTTCAGGAAGCAAATGGGTGGGAGCGGAAGGTTATTCCTGATCTGAATCTAAATTAGGGCAATGCAGACTTATTCTGAAGCTAAGGGAGAGAAAAGGTAAAGGCTGCTACAGAATTGATGTAACATGTAAGAGCAATCCATAGTTTGTTTAACCCAAAGTTAACCCATGATTTGGTTGCCAGACAATTGAGCAGAACACGAGTTATTTTCTTCAATTCCAGGGTTGGTTGGTTTCCACTCCCTTCATCCACTACCTCCACGTATCCCACATGGCTTTGCAGCACCATAGTACTGGCATGTAGAGCAGCTGTGTGTTTTTTCCACTATTGCCTACCACCTCTGTAGCCTGGCGAAACAATCCATAAACAACCCATAGTTATGAGTTCAGATGTAACATGGTTTCAACAACACAGAGTTCGAACTGTAACAACAAACCATGGGATTTCTTCTTTGGTTGTTTGTGGTTAACAAACTACAGTTAAACCATAGTGCAGGGTTTGCACATAACAACAACCCACAATTCAATGACAATCTATACTAAACTCATACTCTGGGTTGTTGTAACGTGTGAACCAGGTTATCCTTCATTCATTAAATTGTTAAATTTCAGTCAAGCTTTAGTGATAGCCCCCTTAGCTGATGTTTTTAGAAGGCAGTGATGGGAGTCCTGCATTGAGCAGAGGGTTGGACTCGATGGCCTTTTAGGCCCCTTCCAACTCTACTATTCTATGATTCTATGATTTAGCTACTGTGGGGGGGGGGGTCAGTTGTGGGGCCTTATGGATTTCATTAAAGCCGCCCTACATTTGCCCCAATATTTTGAGTACTGATTGTGTTTATTCATTTATGTATATACTTACTTATATTTAAATGATTTTAAGCCACATTCTAGGGCTCACTGCCCTCACAAGATGATGTATAAGACCCTAAAGCATGAAAATACATTAATTACAATTTCAGTATTTACACCACAAATTCCCCATATGTTTCATAATCCAGGAACTGTTCTGCAAACTATGTAAGTGTGGGGGAAAGGTGCAAAAAGCATTTTGATTCTATTCCCTTAATTTCTAAAGCACAATAGAATTGTCTGCTTTAAACAAAAAAAAATAGCCATCAGAGAGGCGTATATTTTTCTTGGAGCAAACCTGAAATGCTATGAGTCAATCTTTATTTCAGCCTGACTCAGTAAGCACAGACCTCCTGACAAAACAATTCTTTGTTTTCTAGCAGTAATAAAGCCTACATTGCATTACTCATTTGTGGTATTAAGAAACATTGATAATTGCCTTTTATAGTTTTTCAGGCTTCACAGTTTGGCAAACCTATAATTGAAAAGCTGGATTTTGCAATCAAAAAGCTTAATGCAAGCAGTGTTGCTATGCAAAAGCAGAAGAATGTACTCCTTCTTTAGCTTATTAATTTTCAAATAATGCTTCAGGGCTTGTTGTGATAGCCCTTTACAAGGTAGTAAATATAGAGATATTCCGACTTTCTGGGCTGAAAACTAATTACCATTATAAATTGAAGCATTTTTGCTTGTTATTTCTGAAAATCAAACAGCTCCAAATACAATCTTCATATTAAATAAAATGTGCATTGAACCACGGAATGTCTTACAAATCTCAATGATTCTTTCAAAGCCTGGGGGGGGGGTTGTATGTGTGTGTGGGGGGGGGTTGTATTTGTTTGTATGAAACACAAATAGAATAATCAGACACTCGTAGGATAGTAAGAACTGATAGAACAATGCCTTTTTGACAGGCCGCACTACAAGGCAATACTTTGATTTAAGCCAGTTTACTTCCCCTCCATTTCAGAATAGCCAGATATTGCAATCCGATGCCTTTTTGCACCCTATGTGTCATAGGACACTTCCAGACAGAGGGCTCCTAGTGTGAGCAATCAGAAGGCATTTTGCAGCAGTTATCTCTTTTCTTCTTTAAACAAATTTTCTGCATTACGAAAAACGATGGAGGAACTAGTGGGAAACATGGGTGGGTTACAAGTAGAAGATGATGCCTGGATAGGCATCTTTGGACATTAATAAACGTTTTTTTGCAAACCTCACAGCACCAGAGCTTGTCTCCTATCCACACCTAGATAGGGATGCCCCATTCAGCAAAACATTAGCTCCAAATTCCATCTCGAAACTCATTCCGACACGACTCCATATCAGATTGCAATCTTTGGTTTGTTCTTCTTGCATGGAAATCCATGCATATTTCTGTGTGTATTTTTCCAAATCTATGCACCAATTGTGCACATTTTCTGAACGTACTCATTTTGAAATGTACACATGTTGTCAAACACTTTTTTTTTGTCCGCAAATCACATTGCATCTTGGAAATGTCTGGACTCTCACCGCAGCTTGTGTCTAATTCCATGTTTGGTTCAAAAGCTGTGAACTGGCTAAAGTCCTGATCCAAAATGAACTGAAATGAATTTCTCATACATCCCTATGTCTGTATTCCCTGTAAACACTTCTGAATGAGGCAGGACAACGGTGGTATAAAAGCCTCAGCTGGAAGCACCCCATAGTAATACAGGGCTTCCAACATTTCACAGAATATCTTGTGCATAGATAATATCCATATTCACCCACCAAATACTACTGTAGATGGGAGGGAAGGGAACGCCAAGAGAATAATGCCTTTGGGTCAACCATTGACATTGTGGCTGGGTTGAGATTGAAAAAGCAGAAGGGGGTGAGCATCCAAAGTAGGTCACATAGGAGAAAAGCAGGTTCTCAGGATGCTTTATTAACAAGAAGCCCGATGTGTTTCGGCCTGTCCCTTATTTTGAGACCTTCTTCAGAGGATATAGAAACGTGTCTGCAGAGTTTCTCACAGTAAAAAGATTGTATCCTGTATAATAAATGTCTGCTTAAATGTCATAAAAGTCTATTTATCATAAATGTCTTTTTATTTATTGTATTTATATCAGCCACCTAAAAATATAGATCTCTGGGAGTTCCCTGCTCCAGGTACCTCCTTTATCAAAGGTATACTACTTAACAACAAATGAGAGGCTACCGGGTCACAGCGATCCTTTGCATACCAGGAAGTGAGTCTAAGGGGGCAAATGTAAAAAATCATAAAAAATCAACGGATGACCCAATTCAATTCAAATTTGGTATGCTTAAAGCTCTCCCTAATATCTATTACTGTGCCAATTTTGGTGTCTTTATCTTTAAAGCTTATGCAGATGTAAGCATTTCTTTAAAATCCTGCTCCTGCGCCCCAGCGGCGGCTCAGAAGATACACTCAAAAAGTAGGGGCTAAATACAGCGAATCTTTTTGCTTTATTGCACAATTAAGGCAGGATGCATGGGAATACTTCACAATCAAAGTAGATTATAAGGTGGAAAACTTCTGAGTCCTTTGCATGCAATTCACAGTGATTGCACAGTATAACGCTGGTGTCATAAAGCTCATAGATTGGCCAAACCCAACCGGTACAAGAAGATGGCACGAAATGGCTCACTCGGCTACATCCCATCTTGATAGCCACATTTCAGCACACATTTCTACATGTTTTGGGCATCTCACTAAGATGGCCAGAAGAAAGAGCAGCAACTGAAGGGTATAGGGGAAACTTAAGGGTGCAGATAAGGCAACTGACACATGCAGAGGTCCTAAAAGGATAGAAGGGGGGGGGGCAAAAGGTGGCATCGACAGAACTGAGAAGAAAGTGGTGGCTAGCAATCATCCATCCTTGCCGCTAAAAGCCAACAAATGTAACGGTTGCATAACATGCCATTCACATAAGTAGGCCTTTAACAGTGTGGAGTGCTTTCCAAGAACCTCCATTCCATTTTCCCAACAGTTTTCTGTTTCTTTCTCCCAACAGTCAGTATTCTGTGCCCACTTGAGCATTTTCAATCCTCATTGGGCTGTTTTGGGGATTCCCCCCCCCTAAATATTTGTTGTACTTCTGCAAATGTCGGGGTTGCCCAAGGCCTGCTCATACCTCCTTCTTGCGCAAGCATAGTGCTGTTTTGGTGACATAAGGATCTACACTTGTATATAGGATTGCTACCATTTTGTAAGCTGCCATGAACACTTGGTTATGGGACACTATATAAATGCCTAGTAGAAATATATCAGTAGTGGACATTCCACTGCTGATATATAACTGCTATAACGTGTCCTTTACTATTATGTAGCCTTATATCTCTTAGAAAGAAACTGCATACAACATATTTTTATGATAGCCCATTTAATATTAAGACCATTTATTAGAGCTGGTATTTAGATATTTGGAACTTGGGCAGGATCTACACTGTATAATGGTTTATAATGGTATTGACAACTGTTGGGGCCCAGGACACATTCCATATACTATTTTCAAACCATTTTCAAAGTAGTATATCCATATCCTGCTTGGTGTAGATCTGGCCAAGGTGAGGATCCAAGAACCAAACAGGGCCTGTTTTAATATTGCCCAATGTCACATGCAAATGTAGAACATGATCCAGCCAACAATGAACACATTAACATCCCACTGATTTCAGTAGAAGAAAGGAAGGCTGCAATCCTATAAATCACATTGAACTCAATGGGACTTACTTCTGAGTAGACATATCTAAGACTGCACTGTGCTTAACACTCGCACTGAAATCCACAAGATCCAGCTTTATACCCATACCTTTACATAGCTTACCGTTGTATTTTGTTCCACGTTGATTGGATTACACATTAAAAAGCAGAAACAGGATGTTTAGTGACCCATTCGTTTAGTAAGGCCATCAGGCAGAAGGCTTTCAGTCACATGATCATGAGTCAGCTAAGAGCATGTTACCACCAAGGATTGTAATAAATAATCGCGGCTGTTTTGTGGCATCCACTGTAGTTAAGAATGCAAAGCAGTTTAAATTTATAATCCCTTCAAGCTATGTGTGAATATGATGATGATGAAGTGTTTGTCTGGCAGCTTCCCCACATCCTTACGGAGACTGGGGCTTTGTTGAGAGCGACCTGACTGAAGCTCGATTTGGATATGAAACAGATGAGGCTGTTTTGGCTGGGGAAGGCAACTGAAAGATTACCTGCTAATGGACAATATACACCCACCTCTTAATACTCAGGGCTGGAGAATGCCTCCCTCCCTCCTCCACTTCATCTTCAGCAGTTCTTCACACTCTGGAAAGCGATGTTCACATTTCATCGCAAGAACAAGGCAACTGCTTTGCTTCCCTTTAAGACATCTCACAGCTGGCCACAAGGCTGAAGTTCGGAAGCATTGCCATCCAAAACATCTTTACTCCCAAGTAAACCTCATACATTTACCTCAGAAGGAGGGTGACCCTATGAAAAGGAGAACAGGGCTCCTGTATCTTTAACAGTTGTATTGAAAAGGGAAGTTCAGCAGCTGTCATTTGTATATATGGAGAACCTGGTGAAATCTCCTCTTCATCACAACAGTTAAAGCTGCAGGTGACCTGCCCTCTTTTAAATCTGGTCATTCTAGTATAGCTCCTGCAGCTTTAACTATGGTGATGAAGAGGGAATCTCAACAGGTTCCCCATATATACAAATGACACCTGCTGAACTTCCCTTTTCAATACAACTGTTAAAGATACAGGAGCCCTGTCCTCCTTTTCATATGGCCACCCTATCAGAAGTAAACCTCAGATGTTTACCTCAGAAGTAAACCTCATTGAATTTAAATCAGGGGTGGGAAACTCAAACCAGGGGGCCAAAACCTGCTCTCCCGGAGTCCCAAGCTGGGCCTCCAATTGGCCACACTCCAACCCCATCCCCTTTTCTGCTGCTCTTTTCCAAGCAAATAACCTCAAATACCTATTTTTTTTCTTCCCAAGTGTTGCTTGTGATACAGAATATATGCGGTGTGAATTGCGGCTGCAGGACAATCAAGGACACCTGTTGGCTGACGCCTACGAAGTCATGAATAAGACATTACCTATTCTCCACATGCATCCTGATGCTGCCAAGATTATTTTCTTATTCTCCGTCTTTCTGTTTTGTAATGTCCTGTGTGCTTCTGCTCTCCAGCATGGGAGTGGATGTATATGCCCTCTTGAGAGAAATGCAGACAGACTACAAACTCCACCTGCAGTCGCAAATAGGAAGCAAACCAATGGCAGCTTCAAATCCTCCTTGCCACCGGTTCCGTTGGTTTTTAAACTGAAAAGGCTGAAAAGCCTGGGAACGTAAAAAGCACTTCATGTGGTGCCAAAACACACACAATGTGCCACTTCAGCTGCTCTGCAGAGGGAATTCCACAACCAGAGTGCCACCACTGAAAAGGCCCTTTCCTTCACAGTCACCTGTCTCACCTCATTTGGCATGGGGACCCAGAGATGGGCCTCTGAAGATGACTTTAATGTCCAGGCAGGTCTATATGGAATGGGACAATCCTGCAGGTAACCTGGACCCAAGCCATTTAGGGCTTTAGAAGTTATTACCAGCACTTTGAACTGGGTCTGGAAATGAACTGGCAGCCAGCGCAGATCATAAAGCACTGGCATAATATGATTATACTGGCCAGTGCCCATTAACAATCTCTCTGCCCTATTTTGGAACAGCTGGAATTTCTAGGCTATTTTCAAAGGCAGCCCCAAGTATCATACTTTAAAGAAATCCAAATGAGACATCTCCAAAGCAGGGATAACTGTAGTTAGGCTATCTGTGCCCAGGAATGTACTGTTAGTGTAGTAACACAAGTGAACGTGGCATTACAACATTATTATTATTATTATTATTATTATTATTATTATTATTATTATTTTGTTGTAAACCGCCCAGAGAGCTTCGGCTGTGGGGCGGTATATAAATGTAATAAAATAAATAATAATAAATAAATAACTTCAAGGAAACTTGAAGACGTCTTCATCCTAACAATAAATTAAGTACAAATAAATATAATTCTACAAATATGCACGCATGTACACACACACACAGAGCGCTATAAATATATGTCACAAAGATAGTTAATCAAAAACTAAATCTGAACAGGACAAGGTACTTTTGTCTCATTGTTACAACAAATCCACACCAGTATATTTAAAATTCAGTTCCAGCTCTCATACTCTATGGCTGATAAACTGCAATTTATCTTGTATCGGAAATTCATAACATACTTTCTTTAGCTATTGGGCTGCAAACAGAGGTCATATAATCTGAAATAGATTTTTTTTAATGTAATCAAGAATGTGAAAGCCAGCATTATACACATTTACAGATTGACTCTTTAGAATCAATTATGCCCTAAAAGTTGTGGCATGAGGTAACGCATGCTTTAAATCTTCACAAAAATGTGAAGTGTATTTGTGAAGAAAAACAATAATTATATAGGTTGGAACAGGTTGTTTGCTTCTTTGAAAGACTTAGGGTTCATCTTGCATTGAGGGCCAAACATTTTCTGTAAACCTTTGAGTTCTTTCCTTCCTCTTCATAAGAACTCCCTCTTCTACAAGAATGTATTTGTGTCCTGATATAATGACACTCCACTTTTCTGTGGTCCTGAATCTTATCTTTTATTTATTTATTTATTTATTTACCAGATTTATATACCACTCTAGATCCATACAATTCCCAAGTAGTGAACAATAAAAAGGAAGAAAAGCAGAATTAAAATGGACTGCCATCAGCAGAGGTGGAGAAATGCAGAATGTCTTAATGTCACAACATGAGATCAGTTCTACTGATGGTTGTGAACAAGAAGTAGTAACTGCATGCATGTGCCAATTTTGGTAACAGCTGCAAATTAAAGTATCAGCAGCAGCTTTTTATTTGTATACTGCTTTTTCACAAAATTGTACCCAAAGCAGCTCACAACATATACAAATGAACAGAAATTTAAAAAAGCAATTAAAAAAACATAATAGGAATAGTTACAAATAACCATACTATCAATAAGTAGATACATTGGGTTGGATCTACATTTAGGCATGTACAACTGGGCTAGTGAAAGTGGACTCTCCCGTGCTCTTCCTCCACATGGCAGCCACTCCAGCCTCCTGAAGATACAAATAGAGGGCGAGGGGGAGCTGTTTAATGGGATGAACTTTCCCACCTTGTACGCTATAATCTTCATAAGACTTGCCTTTAATTAATGAAAGAAAAAGCAGAGACATCAATGCAGACTATGTCTTAATTGCCACATGTGGAAGGTCCTTGTTTTCCCCCCTCTCAGAGTGCTAGAACTATATATTGCAGTATCTTATTGATTTCCAAAATTCCTGTGGATTTCATAAGAATTATA
Source organism: Elgaria multicarinata webbii (assembly GCF_023053635.1). Taxonomy (NCBI): domain Eukaryota; kingdom Metazoa; phylum Chordata; class Lepidosauria; order Squamata; family Anguidae; genus Elgaria; species Elgaria multicarinata. The sequence goes on along the minus strand of NC_086175.1, from coordinate 19,742,535 downwards.
AATTGGGGGGGGGGAATTATAAGCATTTTACATGGCTTTACTTCTATAAAAATTAACCTTCATCATTGTCGTACAATACCAGGATCAGATCTTGGTTTGATATCCTGGTTTGTTAACTATAGTTTCAACTGATCACAGTCTTCCACATTTTGATCAAACAGGAAACTGCTTTTTGTTGTAAACTGCAGATGGAACCTTCAAATCTCCCCTCCAATGAAAAGGAGGATGAGAAATACGTGCCTCTGAGGCTTGTCATGATGCATACTCATAATCACAAAACTTAATTTCGGTTTCGTCACAAGATTAAGTTCCGAGCACTACACAAGAACATTTCATTTCCTGCTTTTCTTCTACATAACCTCTAGGTGGCACTGTGATTTACAGAATATCACAAATACACAAGTGAAAAAAGCAGCATCTTTCATTTTCACAATTAAATGCCACATTTTCCTTGCTCCAAAAGAACTTGCAAAAAGTGTTCATTAGACACAGGTGTGAAACTCGAGGGTCACGCCATCATTAAAAGAACCCATAAACAATGATGAACACATAATAAATGCTTTGTGTAGAAAAAAAACACTTGAATGTGATCATGATCTTGAATAATGTTTAGTTTATAGATCTTATTAGTGATGCCTGCTCCATTACAGGCTGTGTCATTAGATTCCATGTAACTGGGTAATCCATCCTACCTGTGTGCAAAGCTTGCTTTTGTTAATGACAGCGACATGGAAACAGGTAAGCAACTCCACTGTTGCTGAGACCACATAAGTCGGCATCTTAGGCAGGAATTATTTTTGATGCAGACTTCTGTTCATATGCCTTGCTGCTTGGAAATAAGTCCCACAGATACTTACTTCTGTGTATTGAGCTGTTAAGAACGTAAGTATGGAAATGGGCTTTCAATTGATCATATCAAAAAGGAATACCCACCCCAGACCAAGTTTAACCACTGATAATTAACCACTTCAGGCAAATTACTTGGCAAGGCAATGGTTAATAACATCTGAGTAATCCAGAAATATTAAATTCTAAATATACTTTTTTTATGGATGGGGGGATTGTATTTGAACTGTGGTGCACTATCATAAAATATAGAATGAGACCATAATATTGTATTGCAACCACCTTACACTAACTTTCTGCATATAAAACCAATCAGAAGGAAAAGAATGATAGTATTATATGGAGCCAAATGTAAACACATGTTCATGAGTTTTATTGACAGATCAGAAACAATGAGCTCACTTTATGTTGTCAAGGGTCCTAGGCCCTGATGCCATAAACAAAAACAAACTGTAACTATAGGTAATGGTCCGTTTTAACCAATTTTACAAACACTTATTTTTGAAGCTGCATGCTATTACCCTTGCTTTCCCCTGAGGCATGGAACTCTGCACTAGGTGGAACTAGGAAACAGAAAGACAAAGGTCTCCCAAAGACTTAGACCATTTTCACAAGAACATCAAGTGTTGATTTGCACATGTGAATTGTCTATAATATATGGTAACACTAGAAATAATATTTCATACCACTTCAAACATAATGTTTTCCTATGGAGTCTATTCATACACTATGCCGAGAGACATCAAGTATTGAGAAACCAAGTGATGTACATGCACGTGTGAACTAGTTCTGAAGTCAGTTTTGTATTTCCTCATCTGCGGGATGATGCTAACCCATAAAGTGTGTATTCCTATGCCAATGTTTCTGCAGTCACAAAAGTGCAGTTCCTACCTATGTGATTTCATAAGTCATGGTAGAGATATGTGCAGAGCCCTATGTGGAAGCAAATGTTCTCACAAATGTTGCCTCTGCATGATCACGACCTTTTCATAAGCTCAGTGAAAGTACTAGCACACTTCCAAGGCACTTGAGTTGGGGTAAGGCTGCTCAGTGTATAAGCCAGCCCCTAAAAATATCATATCCATACATTTCTAATATGATAGCATCCATACATTCCTGGAGGGGGAAAAAGATGCATCTATTATATAGACATGCTATAAATCTCTATGATAAGGATAGTAATCAATGGGCATTAATATGCCTCTTTAGGGGTTCATCTGTTCATAGGCACATTATAATATGCATCTACCAAATCATTCAAATTAATTGGAATCATATTTCAAGGGACAAATATTTGAATTAAACTTTGCTTTTCCCTGTTGAGTTCACTTGTTCAGCTGCCAGTCATCAAGGGTACATTAATTTAGTGATATACATGCATGTATGAACCAGGCCTTAGCTATCAGTCAGTGCATATAAGTTTTGATATGTTTTCTACCATTGACAATGGCTGCAATTATATGATATGAAAGCAAACATGGAATTCCATGTGTGGCCACCATTTCAACAAACTGAGCTATCATGGAATAGTTGCAACAAACTGCCTCCCATAGAGAATATTCTAAATAAAAAAACTTGTGGATTGTCAGCTTCAACTGTTTATGAAGATGTTGGATTGCACCCCCCAATAGTGCAATCCAACATCTCTGTTAATTTATTTACAGCTAGAACATGTGTTTACATTTGGCTCCAGTTAAAACATCATTGGATTTTGGCCAATTTAGCCCTACTGAAGTCTGTGGTCTTACTTAGACTACAAACTTATTTTATACCACTTTAACTTTTATGGCTTCCCCTAAAGAATGCCCAGAATTACATTTTGGTGAGGGTGCTAATAATTCTCTGTTACGGATTTCTAAATGCCCTAACAAAACCATAGGTCCCACAGTTCCCTGAGCGGAAGATTGAGTATTAGTTTTTCTATGGTACAGACATGTCTATGGTACATCCATGTGCATTATAGTTTGCACCACAGCAGGTTGGGTTGTTTACAAAGTACCCCAGAAAACCTGTGCTGCAAGTCATTCGTACTCACTACTGCTGAACTAAAGGCTTGCTAAAGGCCACCCAGTAAGTTCATAGCTGAGCAAGTATTTGAAATCTTCCAAGCCCAATACTCTGATCACTTGTTCAGGCAGGTTCACCTAGTGTGAGCAAGCCAGCATTTGGCAAGCCTAAACTTTATCTAAAATATTTGGCTGCTAAGTGCCCTTTGAAATGCTTGCCTTGCCAAGCTGTTGGTAATAAGGGTAACAGTATGAAGGAACCAATGGTCCATGGATATTCCATTTGGGAGACCCAGACTGTGTGACAGTGGACAGGAAACTAATATGGCTGAAGTAAGTTTCTTTAATATTGGCCTCACCACTGCTTCCTTTAAGCTAATGGAGTCCACCCCTTCCCTCAAAGGGACATTAATCACTTCCAAGGTCCAGATACCCAGCCCATCTCTGGCTGATTTCACAAGTTCAGGTGACTAGACAGCATCGTGGCCACATTCAGCTCAGACTCTGTTAGAACAATGGCATCTAAATCAGCATGAGTACAAGCAACATTTTCCTGCAAAGTGTACAGCAAATTGATCACAGTAGGCTTTTGAAGGCTCAAGTTGTTGTTTTCATGGCTACGTTTCAAGAAGGACCTTCACCCCCTGAAAAAAACTCCGCTGGACAACACTGACAAGATGCAATGTGGTGGAGTAGTATGATTTCTTCACCACCATCTGCCACAAAATAAGATATAAGATGGATTCTTAACTGCGTTCAGTCATGCTCACTCCAAGTCTTTCGCCATTTGCATTCTAGTCGCCAACCCATTTGCTTCACTGCTTTCAGCTCCCCTGAATACCAGGGTGCTGGTGCAATTCCATGACTGGACCAAGTATGTTTAGGAGCATTTTGAGGGCCTGGGTCATCTCCTCTTTCTCAGCAGACACTAAGGCCTCAACAGGACTGCCAGCTACGCCTGCAGGAAAATCTTCAAGGAACCTCAGAAAGACATCTGGATTCGTCAGCCTCCTGCAGTAGACCATCCTAATCTGTCCACTGGCCTTCAATGAATATGCCTTTTGTGAGATATTGGAAGAAGTGTAAGACAATTTACTAAACAATAGTGACTACTCATTGCTAGAAACAAAGACCATCTCAACTTTAATATTTGTTTGTTTATTTGGCCTATTACAGTAACTGAGCGGAATAAATAGCCTTAAAAAAGAAACAAGTGTGGTCTTACTCTCAGTTCTTTCAGTCAAAAATAGTTTCTACCAATTAATCAACTGATATTTTAGTTGATTAACCTTCCAGTTAAATAGGTTATAGGTTGCAGCTCCACCTTAAATTATTGCTGGGTAAAGTCACAAAGAGCTGTACTTTGAAAGTCTGCCCACTTTTGCTTAGACTGGTTAATTGCTGGCATTATAAATTAAGGTAGAGATGTCCCCAAATAATTACCAATGTCCCTAGAGATCTGGTGAATTAGCAAGTCTCCTTCCGTGGGTGGACTAACAAAAGCAATTTCTTAGTGAGCAATATGTCTACCCAGTGGGACTGATAATAAATCTACGTTATGGTAAACTTTGCAAGTGCCCAGGCTGAGAACTGAGTTTTTAAAAGCATAATGTTTTACAACTTCTCTCCATAGAAACTATTTGGCTAATGTTCAGAATTCACTCAGGGATTCTCATTCATTTGTCAGTTCTCAAATCAGCAGTGGCATAGTCTGGTCAATTACATAACTTTGAGACTTTTTAGTTTGGTTGTTTCTCAACATATCCCATCTGATTTCATGAACTGCTTGCTTGTGCTCAAATTTGTTTTGTCACAAGTTGAAAACCACTGAGCAGCAGACACAGCCATCCTCAGATATGTACCTATGAGATAATCAAAGAAGGTCCTGCTTTTTTACATAATCCAAATAAACACTTAACGAAAGTGCTTCACAGGTGATCTGATGTATGAGCATCTACGACCTGGGAACTTTTACAGTCATTGCCCTACAGAGGGCGCCTTTAGCTCATCAGAATCAAAACTGAGGCGCTGCAAATTGGTTTCAAGCATATATATGAAATCGTCAGTACAGTGACCTCCCACAAATAGTGTGATTACATAATTGTACTTCTTTTAAATATATGGAAGTTTTATCCTCTTGATAGTAGGAAGCTTTGACAATTAAGAGCTGTAAATTTGTTTTGTAAGATTATCAAGTAGTGATAATATTAAACTACCCAGCACTATAGCAGTGAAAGACTATTAAAGATCTGTTTCAAAGGCATAGAATCAATAAAAGAAAATGTTGAACTATTTACCCATATTAATCAGGTTTTGGGTAACAACTACAATAACAACTAAAATGTTCTAAGCTTTAAACTGAAAATATTGAAGGAAGTAATTAAAAAGTGAAAATTTCACGTGGTGTGTGAACTGGCATTATGTGCAAACCACATCAATGAGTCTATTCTAAGTATGACAAGGACTGAATACAGCCCCTTATTTGTGAACAATTGTTTACAAAGAATTTAAGAAATACTCTAAAATGTAAGAAATACTTAAGTATATCCTCAGCTTACTTGCTTTCATTAAAATGTGCTTCCAAGTAAATATGCTGAGGATATACTTTAGCATTTCTTATATTTTAGAACATTTCCTAAATGCTTTGTAATCAATTGTTTGCAAATTGATTGGGGGTTACATCTACTGTAATTAAACATGCTTCAATCATGCTGTTAGTATTTTTATTCATGTCCGTTACTGGCTATAACACACTTGTAGGCCAAATCAGAACAAAATTAGGGACTTTGCCTTCCATCCAGATTTCAGCAACTTCTCAGTTGGATATCTGAAGTTAACCAGATGAAACATACTTGGAAGAATGGCATACTTGGAAGAATACTCCTTCAAATGCTTTGATATCCTAGCATAATCTACATCCTTAACTAACAACTATCTACACCTCCATTCAGGACCCAAGCAGATGTCTTCAATTTTTACTGATGTGCCCAATGTTCTTGAAGTCATTCGGAATTATTTCTAGTTCATGATTTTATGCTATACCTTTTGTGGATTTCTAGTGTTTAAAATGTTCCTCAAGAACAGAATAAAAATATTACTTATGTTAATATATTCAAATGCCCAAGATACTACAGACCAATTAAGCTGTTTTATTGTCAGTCACCATGTCTGAGATTATGCCACTTCCCTTCCACATTTCCCAATCAATTGTTTTCGGAGTCTGTTACTTTCCTTTGACCTGAAATTTAGCATTCAGCCTCCTTTTCTAAGAAATGGCAGGGGAGGGGGTGTTTCACTCTCCTGAAATAACCAGTAATTAAGCATAAACCTGCAATAGGTTTGCTATAGCCTTTGAAGGCCTGGTGAGAACTACTGAAAAGCAGAATGGATCAAATTGTTTTAACAGCAAAAAAGCTAACAGTTAATAGCCTTTGAATCTTCGAGACTGGAGATGGCATTGAAGATTGGTTAGAACTGTGAGAGATCTCTGACTGTGGTGAACATTGCTGACTCCTGGAGGGATGGCTGCTTTCGCTGACATTTTCTTGGCAGACTTTGTAGCGGGATGGTTTGCCATTGCCTTCCCCAGTCACAGTTACCTTTCCCCCAGCTAGCTGGGTACTCATTTTACCAACCTCGGGAGGATGGAAGGCTGAGTCAACCTGAGCCGGCTGCCTGAGAACCAGCTTCCGCTGGGATAGAACTCAGGCCGTGGGGAGAGTTTCGGCTGCAGTAACTGCCGCTTACCACTCTGCGCCACACGAGGCTTGCTTAATTCTATTGAAATCAATGGTCTTAAGTATGGCTAAATCTGTGATGGAATTAGGCCATAGTGGGGAAACTTCCCCCTCCCCAATCTCAGACAGGCAGAGTTGGCAGCAGGAACTTGCTTTAGGTTGATCTCAGTTACATGGTATATCAATGTTAAAAATGAGCAAGTCAAAATTAATTGCATTCTAGAAAGGCAAAGGACCACTGCCAATCTGTACCTTGGGATTTAATAATTAAAATGGTTGACATAAAAAAATTAAAAACTGATCCAACTTAATAGGATTCAGTTTTAATCGTGATGATCTGATCGAGCCAAATTTCACAATGAGTAAGGCTGCAATCCCAGCCTCACTTATTGAAGAGCAAGTTCCACTAAGTAAAGTGAGACTAATCTGTGAGTACATGCTTAATGGTTGCACTGAATTAATGGAACAAGTTAGTCATGACTAACTTAATATTTGTAGCTGGATCACTCAGAAGTAAGCTCCATTTTGTTTATTTTTTAAGGGTTATCCTACCCCCACTTATTTGGAGGTAAGCCCCATTAAAACCAGTGGTATTTTTTTCTGCTTAAGCCTGCATAGGATCAGACTACTTGTCCCATTTATTTCAGTTTGAGAGATAAGCATTTGCTCTAAATTTCTCCTGTTAAGATTATTGCAACTTTTAAAACGTTTAAATTGGTTGGGCCCTGCCTTCATTTTTAGACAATGTTTAAAATACCTTAACAGTGCACGTCAATGGCAGTAATGTAAATAAACATTTTAAATAGCAAAGCTATTTCTAACATTTGAAAAGTACAGCTTTATCCATACATATTGTCAATTAAACGTGAACTTCCCGAAGTTAAATTCAAATCAAAGTACCTAATTTAACTGGATTGTGCCTAGTCCATTGCTTGGAAATACAACACAATGATTCCAATTGGACATGTTTCCAAGTAAGCTGAGTCCCCCTCCTTAACGGGGAGCAATGAATTGTGGGGGCGAGCAGGCTGGCAACGAAGAGAGAAAAGGCTGGTAAAGAGCAGCTGCACATAAAGAGCAACTGGTAAAGAGCTACCAGTTCCCAGGAGGGGACTGCTGAACCAATCAGCATGATGATGGGGTGGAGACAAAGAGGCGGACCCAGCAAAGTGAGATATCTCCTTTGTTTTGCCTCCAATTTAACCTGAAGCTTCCAAAGGGAGACCTTGCATGCGGCTCTAAGATTGTAGTTGCTGACTACACCTGTATGTCTATTTGTGCTCGTCCCTTCGCCAACTGGACCCAATTAAGCGCTGTCCACACAATAAGGATGAAGCCCAAATGTAAGCTACACTGAGTTCTCCTAAGTGTACAAGCATACAATTGATGTTATTGACTTAGTTTGCATGGATTGTTGAATTCTGAGTTGTCATGACGTGTGAACCCACCCACACTAATAAACCATAGACCTTTAACCACAAACAACCCAAAAAGAGAACACATGGTCTGTTATTGGGTTGTGAATTCTGGATTGTTTAAACCATGGGTTGTTACGTGTGAAACCAGAACTGTGGGCTGTTCGTGGGTTGTTTCACTAAGCTAGAGAGGTGGCGGGCATGAGTGAAAAAATAATAATAACCAGCTACCCTACATACCAGGGGCTAAACTACACCTGCAGGCATTTCGGCATGATCAGCACTCATGGAGCACATGACACTGATGTGTACCACAATTTCAGGGGTGCCGTTGCGTGAGCACATGTGCCCCGTTGTGCTCCTTGTGCATGTGGATCAGCAGAAGTGGGAGGTGCTGGGCAGATGACATGCCTACAGGACAAAGTTTTTTTAATGACTCATGAAGCATGAGCACCAGCGCAGACACACAGCAACACATGAAGGATGGGAACTCTGCTCGAATCTGTGCTTCTGCACAGAGGTATGTGGGTTGTTGGGGTTTTTTTTTAAAAAAAAACCTCAGTGGTAAAACACGCCCACGGGCACGGAGCCACTCCACGTGGCTCCATGCCCATTTCAGGCCCGGGAGCATGCAGCACACCAGCCGCAGTCCTCGAGATGGTTCCAGGACCACAGGGGAAATTGGGATAACTGGGCAACCAGTTACCCCACAAAAATGGAGGGGTCGCTCCTGCCTGCCCCCATAATCCCCTATGCGTCATTTGGACACACAGGGATGATCCAGGGATGGCCCCGGGAAAAAGGCATGGTGAACTTTAGGTACAAATCAGCTGAAGTGAAGCACTTTTAAATCCTAAAGATTTCAATGGGGACATTTAAGCACTCACTTGACTCTCTCCTGTGTGTCTTTTATTTCTTTTAGGCAATACATCACATGGTTAACAAGACAGTATCATATGTATTCCCTTCCACTACTTCTGCCTGTCTGGCACCTTGGTCCTAACACAACTGTGTACGAAAAAGTACAATTTCTTCCAGTAGCACTTACTTCCAAGTAGGAATCCTGAGGCTCACAGCCTCGTATATATACCTGCTATTTAGCTGCCTTTTGTTTTCTGCCATTTCTGGAAGGAGCTGACTTGTTATGGGTCACTGGATAAGCAATCAATCAAACACTTCTCATATAAATTACTGGTTCCTTTCCAAGTGCAACTGCTCAAAGAATAATATACCATTTTACAATTTGAGGCTCAGGGTAGCAAAGTCATTGCATTCCATTGCTTCTTTTTTTTTTAATGCTCAGGAAATGAGTAAAAAGGGTAAGACAAAACAGTCAGCAGCTTTATGGAGAGACAAGCTGCAACAACTTTTGAAGTTTTTGAACATATCATCAAGGAATGATTTCAAGTTTCCTTTGCAGCATTTATTCTGGCAAGGCTTGCTTTTTTAACCATCCCACGGAAAATCCATTCTCTGACATGTAGAAAGAAACTTTCAACCAAGAGCCCAATTACATGATCACAAATCCCATTACTTCAAATGGATTTAAAGACTTGAATATTGGACTATAACTGGTCAAGGGCCAAAGCCATTATTTTCAGATCATGGAATTAAGAGTGTTTTCACAGATGCATCTTAAATCAGATTGGCCTTAAGTCAGTCTTTAATGTGAATGTAAAATCTACATTGGATGGAAAGTAGAGTCAGTTTCTCTTCTGCCCTTCATTAATCAGTATTCATATATAGCCCAAATGGTGCAAGACAGAAGTTCAAATGTACTTTTTGTTCTCACATCTAAAGATCACTCCCTGCACCTGTAATTCCAAGGTAATAGTAACATTGACTGGGAGGTATATGTATGATTTAACAAGAGGGGTGACCACATTACACCAGTTTTAAAATCTCTTCACTGGCTGCCGATTAGTTTCCGGGCAAAGTATAAAGTGTTGGTTATCACCCTTAAAGCCCTACATGGTTTGGGTCCAGGCTACCTGCAGGATCGCCTTCTCCCGTGCAATCCGCCCCACACTCTCAGGTCCTCTGGGAAGAACTTCCTTCAGCCAGCAAAAACTAGGCTGACAGGTATTACCCAGACGACCTTTTCCTCTGCTGCTCCCAGACTGTGGAATGGCCTGCCGGAGGAGACTCGTCAACTTAACAGTCTGGAATTTTAGGATGCTTTTAGTATGTTTTAGCATGTTTTTAGGAAGTTTTAACAATGTATATTGTTTTTTGATTAATATTTTATGTATTTTTTTTCCTTTTTCCTGTTGTTCCTCACCTTGATCAGAATGGAGAGGCAGGTTAGAAATAATTTATTATTATTATTATTATTATTATTATTATTATTATTATTATTATTATTATTTTATCCCATGTTAATGCTATTCACACTTGTACACAAATAGTTTTTTCTTGTTGCAATTCTGTTTAAAATTCAGGCCACATCATATATTCAGACTGCAATTCTATTCACACTTACCTAGGAGTAAACTGAACAAAACTTACTTCTGAGTAGACATGCCTAGGATTGCACTGTAAATTTGTATCTCTACAGCCAGGGTTAGGCAACCTGATGCCTCCAAATGTTTTGGACTACAACTCCTATCAGTCCCCACCATCATAGCCAATCGTCAGGGATAATGGGAATTCTAGTCCAAAACATCTGGAGAGGGCACGTAGTTGCCTACCCTCTGGTCTACAACTAAACTGACTACACCCATGACTGAAAGCAGCAAAAATGTTTTTGTTATGCTCATCAGAATACCAGGACTGGCTTCTGCTTCCTTCCCAATATAACTCTGGGACAAGCCTTGATTTGCTGTATAGAATGTCCTTTCGGTTGCTCCAATCTCATTGATTTCAATAGGATGGACAGCCCAATGACACACCTAGAAGAGAGTACCCTCCATTGGACACAGTGGGATTTACTTCTGAGATAAAATGCAGAAGATGGGGGGAGGGATTGAAGCCTCAGAATCTTGTGTGAAAACTTTGATATTCGTATTATTTATTTCTGCAGTTGAATCAGTGACTTGTAAGCAGCTGGATGTAATTCAGTGAAAGGGGTTTGAGGATAACTGATCACCAACAGGGGCGCCTCTCCCTCTGCTGGGGAAGTTCCGTTCTTTGGCAATAAATCCCTTAGATATCTATGGAATTTATTTCCAGCTAAGGCTGCAATCCTATGCACACTTACGGGTCTGGGAGTAAACCCCATTGAACACAGTAGGACTCCCTTTCAGCTTCAGCTAAGCTTGAGCTCACCTGTGCTTGGTGGAAGGCTCAATGTACGGGCAAAATAAAGAAGCACCCAGATTCTGGGATTCTTACTTGACAGCAAACTTCAGGTAGATCTGTGGGCCTTATTTCTAGGTGAAAGAGGATTGGCATTTTGAGAGCTGGCTCCTTGGGTCTTAAATGCATTTTCTTGGACGTGAGCTTGCAGGCTGAAAGCAGACCTATCTCAAGTAAATACCTTTAGGGCACCATCCTATGCATGTTTAGAGGGGGGGGGGGAGTCCTACGACTTCCTGCCAGATCTACACCAAGCAGGATATGATACTTTGAAAACTGTATCTGGAGTGTGTCCTGGACCCCAATACTATTATAAACCGTTTTAAAGCAGTAGTGTAGATCCTGCCCCAGCATTTCCCAGACAGTTGTAGGACTTTTTTCCTGTCTGAACATGCATAGGATGGTGCGATAGTGGCTTTCTTGCAAACGTGGGGAGGCAACTAAAATGACCCCATACCCTTAACTCCTACCGAATTCAATGGGACTCAGTTCCTAGTGACATTTCATGGGATGGCAGCTTTAAGTGGTCAGATCCCCAGGCTGCAATACTAAACGCACAGCCTAGAGAGAGTAAGTCTGTTGAATCCAGCAGGACTTCTTTCTGAGGAAAGGTGTCTAGAATCGCGCTACTCCGCAGGTGCTTAGAGACGGTCACACGCCCGTCCCCAACCCCCTGCCTCCGTGGTGTGCAGCAAAAGTAGCCGATTTCTCCCGCTCCCGACGTGTGTCTCTTTCAACTGCTAGGGTATTGTTTGATTGATTCTTATCGTCCCATTGGGGTATTGTGTTTCAGCAGTGGCTTTTTTAAAACGCACACACATACACAAACCAACACAGCCTGGTGACTTGCTTTGAAGTTAAGCCGCGTCACTCTCTTTTCATGTGTGAATAACTGCACAGAATCGCGATGACCCGAAGCTGGGCTAGTTTACATTGCATTTCCACTCCACCCCCACCCTATCCCTCCGAGGGTTGGGGGGATTGGAAACGACTCCCCAGGGCTGAAGGCTGTTAGACACTCGGGGCTTTTTCTTTTTTAAAAAAAAAAACATCCTCCCCGTCATAGTTCCGCACAATGCACTACTACTATTGCATCTTTCCTCCTCCTCCCACATCCCCCCCACTCAACCACGCGGAGTTACATCATAATTAATTTTTTGCTCCCAGGTCCCATGCGAGGCGTGCTAAATGAGGAGCAAAAAATAGAATTTTAAGTAATTTGTTTGTATTCTCGTCTGGAAATGAGGGGAGGGGCGGGGGGGGAGTTTGGAGGCACAGGTTTTGAAATTAGCAGCGTGGCTAGCTCGAGTTTACCGTGAAAGCCCGGAGAGCGAGAGATCGCTTCGCAAACATTACAGTTATTATGTCTGCCGTTGGTACTCTGGGTATAAATTATTGATCAAGCCTCTTATTTTTCTTTCTGCTTAATGGATATTATAGCATAGCCGTTTACAACGTTATAGTTAAGATGGTGTCAGCACTTCCATTACAACAGCTCGCTTCCTCCTCACCCATCCTCCTCTTTTTTTCTTCTCTCTCTCTCTCTCTCTCTCTCTCTCTTAAAAAGGTTTTATATAAGTGTCTTCGTATAGAAGCCTACTCTGGTCTCTTTCAACACTTCCCTCCACAACGCTTTTTTTAAAAAAAAAGAAGTAAAAGGAGGTGGCCAGCGGGGGGGGGGGGGATGAGGGAAAGGAGGAGCGCGTGCTAAAATAAATGGCCGAGTTAATGTGGAGTATTAGGTGAAAACAAAACCCCGTTTATCATGCGGCGATAGCGGCATTTCGCAAGCGCGGTGAAAAACGCCTCCCCCCGTGTGCGTTGCGGAAGAGAAACAATTAGCGTTAGAAGCCGTTCAGATGCTTGACTGCCAGCCATTCTCCGCCGGCAGAAATCTTCGCCATCTCTACTTTGAGTTTTCTCCTCCTACGTTAAGATACTACTACTAAGATACTACTCATTTTTTGGAGGGGGCGGGTCTTGGGGCCTTCCTGGTGGGTAGATTTGCAAAGCAAAGCTAAGGGGTTTTATTATTTATTTATTTATTTATTTATTACATTTATATCCCACCTTTTTTTCTCCAAGGAACCCAAGGCAGCGTAGATAATTCTCCTTCTCTCCATTTTATCCTCACAACAACAACCCTGTGAGGTAGGTTGGGCTGAGAGAGTCTGTGACTGGTCCAAAGTCATCCAGGGGGGTTCCATGGCCCAGTAGGATCTAGAACCTGGATCTCCTGACTCCCAGGCCACAGCTTGACCTAAGATTTATCCTGGGATCATCCAGGGTTCACCTCTACCTGAGCACTGGATCCCCTGTCTGTCACCTAGATGAACAGGTTTGACCCCTGGACAATCCAGGGATAAACCTTAGGTCTAGCTATGGCCCCAGTCTAACACCTTAGCCTCTACACCACACTGGCTCTCCTAAGTTTAGGGGCAGGGGAGAGTGATTCTCATCGCTAGGCGGGCAAGGAATGTTTGAGAACCAAGGGGGAGGGGTGGGGGAGAAGATTTGGCTGCGATCCTAAACACAGTTTCTTGGAAGTAAATGCTCCCAAAGTAAATGCAACTGAACCAAACTCCATCTATAATTATATTTAGGGGGAAGTGTGGTTGGAGTGCAAAGTAGCACTAAGTTCACACTCAAGAACAAGGCGTTTAATTGCTTTTCTGGCGCCCACTTAGACCCGCTGTTTTTCAAACATATTACTCAGAGTCGCCCTTAATAAGAGTTAAATATCACCAAGATCTATCAGCACAGATTAGTTACTCCGAAACCTGCTTTCTATAATCTGTATCCTCCCGGGATTTCTCTTTTGGGTGCGTCACTTATGCTTATCCACGGGAATGGCTGAGAGTACGTTGACGGGGAAAGTGGCACTTACTCCGGATTAAAAAGGATGTAAATTGTGTGGGCTGTTTCAAGGATCTGAACCTATATAGAGGGGACATAGGACGTCCTTTTTAAACGGGGGCGGCGGAGAGTCAAGTAGTCCGAAGAAAAGGGCTGGCGTTTTCTCTGTGTTTGGAAGTTTCTAAAGGGAAGATTTTAGCAACTTTCGGGCTAGTTGGAAACACAGGTATTCGGGTTTCAGTCCAACTCATTTCAACGGAGCTTCATTCCACATCAGGCGTGATCCAGATTTGAGACGTTAAATCGCGCTTCGGGAGCCGGACGTTGCCGCTGGAGCAGGCGCATAAAGGCCGCTAAGTGGACGCCGTCCGTTTTATAGGGATCCTGTCAGTCAGGATCCCCCTTGCAGTTTTGCGGCTGCAACTTTTGAGCCTCCAATTGCAAAGCGCAATGAAGAGCCAGCAGCACTGCGGGGGGGGGCGCCCCCCCCCACACTTCGCCGTCATGTCGTCCAATATCAGTTCTTCCTTAACCCCCCCCCCCCCCACTAGTCTGTTCCGAACCGGGCCAGATCGGGACTGTCCCCTATTTGGCATCTTTGATACTGGCCAAGCCCAAAGTGACCCCACAGAGGAGACTCGAAGCGATGCGAGCAACGCGTCTCTACTACAGTATCCTTCCATCTGAACTCATAAAAGCACCCAAATGGTGTGCAGTCGAAAGCCGTTGGGGTTCCCTCCCGCTCCCCCTCCCCCCTCCCGATCGGTTGTAAATAAGCGTAATGAGCCTTTGGTCATCTGCGCTTCGCAGCCATTGGCACCGTGAGTGCGCTCGTGCGCGCTGAAGGGAGCGAAAGCGGCGCTACTCTTCCACCTCCACCCCCCCACCCCACCCCAGGTGATCATCGCATCTCTTTCCGGGTCTGTCCTTGGGGAGGGCTGATGGGAGGGAGAAGCTGCTCTTTAGTGAGCCACTGTCAAAGTCCCCCACGTGGACAGTGGGTTCCCCACGGGATCAGCCCCATTGGGCCACTTCGCGCTCGGAGAAAGTTAATGGGCGCAGCGGGCAGATTTAATAATCGCCTGGAAAGAACTTCTGGTGAAAAGGAAGGAATATAAGAGGGAGCCGGGTGGGACAGAGCTCCCCAAAGGGGTTTAGGGGAGCTTAGAGGTGTTGGATAATCGAAAGCTTAGGATAAATCCAAGAGATCTATCTGCCTTGAGAGATGTCTTCTTCACCCTATCTACAAGTGGCTTCTACGACAGGGAACTCACAGAGAGGATCGTTTCCCCACATATCGGCACTGTGTGGTAAAATCCTTCTGGCGACTTGGTCAGAGGATACAGAAGACCAGGCTAGCTAAATTGATCTGGTGAGAAGGCTCCTTCTGGAGTTGTTTGCTTCTTTATATGGACTCCGAAAGTCAACACAAACATGTCAGGTTCCGCGGGTGCGTGCGAATTTACTGTTCAGCTACCTCTAGCCGCAGCCCACTCCCATGCATATTTACTCGCAGGTAAGCCCAACTGAGTTTAAAGGGACTTACACCCTGGTAAAAATGGCTTAGGACTGCAGTTAGGATCGCAGCCTAAAAGTTGTGGCCCGAGCGTCCCTACACAAAATGCGCTGATGTCTGGGACAACCAGCCCATTATTTTCGTTGAACTTCCAGCCATCCAAACGATGTGTAGCCCGCAAACCTAAACGCGCGCCCGACTCACTCTTGATTGAGCGTGGCGCTTAGGATCGCGCTGCGCCTTTGGCACCTTGTTCAGCCGCCGCCACCTTTCCTTTGGGGAAAGAACCAACGTTTGCCTTGGGGCCCCTCCGGCTGGTGTGTTTGTGTGTATTTGAAATGAGCTATAACGCTATTTGTTCCAAAGTGTGTGCTGTTTTTGTCCAGCCTGTTTGTGGCGGGTGTGCTAATGCACTGCTTGATTGACTGAATTAGCAGTCATAACAATCTGGCAGTCTGGCCATAGGAGTGTGCTTCAATTGATTTGCGTTATGTCTGGACTGGAAACGCCGGTGTTAGGGTCTCTCTCCCTCCCTCCCTCCCTCCTTTACCCCTGGGGCATTGCGCGGACCAAAATCCGGTCTCCATTTCAGCTGTGTTTTCCTGCCCAACATTTTTTTGTTTTTGTTTTGTTCCATTGGTAGATTGATTGATTGATTGATTGAAACGGTTGTGATCCACGCTGGGCTCACTTGCTTTACCAGGAATAAATCCAAGCAAGCCTGAAAGTCATTTCAGATTCTTCTCTTGCCCTCTCCCCCCCTCCCCTCGCAAAACCAAACCTTTTTGCTTTCAATTAGAATAAACATAATTAGAGAGCCGCCGTGCCTTGAATGGCAACCAGCCCTTTGTATTTGTATTAAACGTGTTATCTAGTTGTCCTGCCACTGACAAGAAGCCTCCGTGTATTTATAGAAGGCGAGGGCGGGGCTTATTTCACCTCGATGTTAGAAGTTCGAAGCCCAGCAGCGCCGCAACTGCCTTCTTATCCCGTGTCTGCAGATACAATTCGAAGTATTAGAAACGTAAAAATGAACAAAAAATGGACGTGCACTTCTTTTTAACTGGAAAGCTCTAATCCCTTCACAATTCATGGACGATCTAGTTAAACGGTTTACAAACACACACACACCCGCTTTTCCAATCCTCACAATCTCCTTTCAAGCATGGGATACGATGTGTTTAGCACTTGTCTCGCCTAATGATAATGGGAAAGGAAAGCACGTCTCTTTGCTAGATCATGTCCGTGAGAAGTAAGATGATCCGGAAATAGGACGATGCAGACATTGTTTGCCAACTTTCTGTTTCTTTGATACAGTGGTGGGTGGCCCTCATCCGAACCGCCGGCTGTGACGTTCGCTTTATTAGGATTACTCTGGAGTAAACTACTGGTTGCCTTGCAATTCGTGCCTTATTTCTCCTCTCTTCTCACTTTTTAACTCTCTCTCTCTCACTCACACTCACACACATAAAGGACTATTGATCACAGAGGAAGCTTCGTGAGTCAGTCCCCCCCCCCCTTTTGAGAAATCGCTGGACAAAGATCGGTCAATAGACAGGAGGAACGAGGCGAAGTATAATGGGGTCATTGTATTTCTCAGGAAAGGTGGGGGGGAAGGGTCGAAATAAACACGAGGAGAATGTATATGGTAATGAGTTTAATATCGGGATCCGTCGCCAACATACAATCCAACTCGTTTCCCTATTCCACCCTTTGCTTCCTTCTCCCTCCCCTCCAGCCTCCCTGTTTTCCTAAAGATAAGTATTTGTGTGCCTGCCTGATGAGTTTAAATATTTATTTGCCGGTAACGACAGAGGAGGAAAGAAAGAAGCGTGGTGTGTGTGTGTGGATTGTGCCACCTTTATCTGCTGTCACTCAGGTACTGTTAGAACACTTAACATGCGACACCTTCGGTGCGGCGTCTAAACCCGCATCTTACACGCTACGCTGCTGCCCTGGGCTTAATAAAGCAGTGAACTCTGGAGCAGGTGTTTTTGAAAGTAATAAATTATGATAACTATCTATTCATCTTACTGTTTCCAGCGTTCGTTTTGTATTCATCGAAAGGGTCAGGGGGAGGGGAGGGGGAGATTGATAGAACTGGAGTGCGGGAGAGGGGTGGGGGGCGCTCTGCCCTGAACAAGCTGTGCGGTGCAGAGGGGGGGGGGGGAGAATCCGGCTTCAAACAATATTCCAGGAAAGAAATTAAAGACTTCTTAATTAGTGCAGCAATTAAGCTTTCTTGGTCGCATTTTAATCAGCAGAGGCCCTATCAAAGGACAAACAGAACGATTTGCAGGTCTTTGAATTTTAAACAGTCTTATTGATTTCAACACCATAAGTCTCCTACTTGACACACACGGAGAATTTTCGAATATCACTTACGCTGCTTGAGAGAAGGGCTGCTACGCATGCAGCGGAAGGGATGGAGATCGTGGTGGTGGGAGGGTGAAGATGGTCTTCTTCTTTCCTTTTCTTCTTCTTTCCATTTCTTAAGGACCCGTCGTCTTCACCTTTTTTAAAGGCATTGCGCGGTGTAAACCCTCCATCCTAAACATGTCCACTTGCAGTTCGAATTGACCTGATTCGGTAGTCAGTGGATATAAGCGAGTGGAAATAGCGTTTATGATCCGGGGGTATGACCGTGGCCAAAGCCAGCCACGTCCACTAGTTACCTGTGGGGCGGGGAGGTAATACCACCACGGGCTGGAAGCTTTAAACCTTCTCAAATTCTTCTTTCTTTCTTCGTTCTGAACCCGGAGTTTCAGAGCAGACAGAAGGGAATCAACTCCCTCGAGAAAGCATGTAGCAACAGCAGATAAGAAGTTCCTGAAAGGAAAATAGCGGGGTGAAGTCCTATGTTCTGCACTCGCAATTAATTTGTGTCAAGTTTGTATAAATTAAAAAGTACCAGTACTTCTGAGAAACCTCCGCGCCAACTACAAGAGACTCAAAACATAGTCCACATTCCTTTTTGCTCACAAGTAAGTAAATTCGATGTCTTCTTGTGGGATTTACTTCCAAGCAAGGATACTTAGGATTTGCGTCAGGCAGTCCAATCCTATGGATATTGTTAATGAGCCCTATTAAGACCCATGGTGCTTGCTCCCAAGTAGGTGTTGAAGTCCACCAGCACAAGTTGTTATTCAGGTTTACACTTTTAAGGCAAAGGCATCTGGGGAGGCTTTCTAATCCTTACACTGTAAACCGAAAGGTGCAAATATAGACTCCCAGTTTTATAATGCCATGCTTGGGCTGTTATGGTTTACAATTGTATATCTGTACCCTTTCCAGAGCTCCTTCATACTTTTGATAGCAAATTATTCTCCAATTGTTTTAAAGTGTGCTTTAGAAACCACAGAACACGTTTTAACTTTTGTTAATCTGAAAGATTCTTACTGCATACACCATATGTCTGTCCTGAGACACCTATCAATT
Source organism: Elgaria multicarinata webbii (assembly GCF_023053635.1). Taxonomy (NCBI): domain Eukaryota; kingdom Metazoa; phylum Chordata; class Lepidosauria; order Squamata; family Anguidae; genus Elgaria; species Elgaria multicarinata. Next base: position 19,723,424 of record NC_086175.1, on the reverse strand, counting down.
TAATATTCATTTTTAATAGCTTGCTAAAAACAGTGGTGGTTCCTATCCATTAAACAGACAGGGACCAGGATACAGCCAAATTTAATCCATTTTAAATTGCATTTATTTCAATGGGAAAAGTTAAACGTGCTTAAACTAAATATTTTGCAGTTCAGTTTGATAACACTTTTACAGCATTCACAATACTTCACATGCAATCCTATGCACAATTACCTCGGAGTAAAGCTGCAGTTCATTAAACCTTACAACAACCCTGTAAGGTAAGGCAGGATGACTGCCTTGATATTGCAGATCCCTGCTACTGAAATCAATGGAAAAATATAGCTTGATTGTAGTTACTGAATTACATAGGATTTACTCTAATGGAAATGTGCATAGGATCCTACCAAAATGATTTAATGGTGGCTACACAATGGCCATGGATGGATTTATTTATTTATTATTTAATATCCTGCCTTTCTTCCAAGTGTTTCAAAGAAGTAGATATGATTCCCCTCCACCCATTTTATCCTAGGAATTAAATGGTGTATAGATATTGGTACTCATGTATTTTAAAATTCTCCATTATTCACCTCTCCTAGCTATCTCCCTTAATTATTTGCTCTTACTAGACAGAATGACTTGCATAGAAAACAATTGGGCAACCAAATTGCAGTTGCTCCATAAGCTGGCTGTTTGTACTCTGAACCAATTTATCTGGATGTGTACATCCCATTGATTTCACTATAATTTACTCCAAAGAAAGAGCCAAATCACAAATGACTATTTCCTAAAAAGACATTGAATTTTCTTCAATGGATTATGTCTAATGTTAGTCTAGCTGAGTCTCATTTATTTCAGTGGGTCTGGTCTAAGTACAACTAATGCTGGATATAACCCATAACTTCCATGCAAGAAAGTCATGAGTAGAATGCATGTGCACTTGTCATGTGGTTACAGGAATTTGACATACAACATCCCCATGGTGTACAACCCATGTTGTGTACACATGCTCGACTCACTTAACATGTTGTTTTCCACACAGGGCTGGTTCACACTTGCATATTCCTCACTAGATGATTGCTGGCAGCATCAAATAGTGAGTCATCACAGATCAAACAAGGCAAGCAGATTTTTCATATTACCTCAAATGCAAATTATTTTCAATGGAGTCTGTTAATTTATTGAGCTGGGGAGTCATCTATTGCTGGCATCCTCCAGAAAAGCATTAATATCCTTTGCATGGTGGGAAGCAGGCCCAATCCTTGCAAATGTTTGTGTACCTGGCACTGTCCCAATGTTGATTTGGTGAGCTAGCCACTTCCCAAAGTTACGAGCCACCCAATCTGAAATCTTTCCTACTCCCCGAAGGAGTAAAAAGATCACATATATTGGATTAAATTGTGCATTCACGCATATGCCCAGGTCACTCCTGATGTCATTTTTATAGTGCTGGACATGAACACGCTTGAGGTCCAGGCCCCACCATGCAAAGGAAGTTAAACTGCAGGTCAGAACATATGAACTGCACCCTGAGTGTTGAATTGTCAAGATGAGAAATCAAGTCATGTACATACCTGCATGTGATGTGAACCATTCTGCAGTCTACACCTAATTCACACCCAACACTACACAACAGTAATAATATTATAAGCTGCCTTTTCTCTTTCAAAAAAAAAGGCATTTAAGACATGTTCATAAATAATAACAATAACAATAATAATAATAAGCCAGTAGGAAAGAGTAACCTACAAAGCACCTTTCAGCTGTTTAAGACTTCTGTCTTGGGGGACAGATGAAACTGGGGGTGGGGCAAGTGATGACTCCCTGCTTTTAGGGAATTCTGGTTGCTGCTTGTTTTTGGAACCTGAAAGTTTAAAGGAAAACTAAACAAAATATTCTGCAGTAAAAGGGCCTATTTTTTTTTAAAGAATGGCATGATGTTCCAGGGACATGGAAAAATATTTTTATTGCCCCCCCCACCTCTAGTTTTTAGGATTACTTAAATATGTGCAGCGGAGAGAGCAGCTTCCTGCTAGGCAGGCTCCTTGTAACTCTTTTAAGAGTCATGTATCATAAACAATTGGGCCCTAAGGCAAGTATTGATCCTTCTCTCACACTTGCGAAAGCGCTGGCTGGGGGCTTGCCGTAGGTCGGAGCTGCTTCGTCCCCACCCCCTCTACGCCCTGATTGGCTTTGCCACCCGTGCGGCAATTTTCCAGAGGACTCCAATAGCGAAGGCTCACATGTCAATTGCCGCCCCCCCCCCCCCACTCTGTACGTCCAAACTAATCGGCTGCAGACTTGCTGCTAAGGGCTGAGCCGCAAGTAGGAAGAAGTTTTCCAGGCCAGTCTCTTGGTGGAGTACGACCCACTAAGCATTAAGGGCTTTGGAGTCCTGTTGTTTTCAGTGGAAGGGTGTCTCCGAAAGGTAGGGCGCGAGCTAGGCGAAACAGCGCACGAGGATTTACACACATGCGTATTTACTCAGAAGTAATCGCTACCCATTTCCAAGCGATCTCAGCCTTGATCACACGGAGTCACCTGTTGGTCGCGCAGCGCTGCCTAAACCACTCTGGGTTTTTGAACGGTTGCAAAGTAACTTCACTCCTGGTTTGTTACACTGGAGCAACTCCCCCCCCCACCCCCACTAAACCGTAAAGCCCTCAAGTAATTCATGCCACAGAGGCAATCTGCCAACGAGGACATCCACATTAAAATTGGGGATTCTTCAGAGAGTGCCTCGCTAATAGGAGAGCGAGAGAAGAGTGGGGGGGGGGGGTAAGGAAGATAGGCCTTGATCGAAGCTTATAGGCGAACATCTGCCCACTTCTATATGTCTACCCCGCCAGCTTTTCGCTTTGAGAATCCTTTCCCACAACAGATGTTATTTCTCAACTGCGTTAAATGTAAGTACCTTGGGCTCTTTGATCCATAAATGCCTATTATTTTCCGGAAATGCTATATATATTCCCCTCCTTTCTTCTTCGAGCGCTTCACGTTTCATCCCAGCCTTCACTTCACACAACAAAGCGGTGGGATAAGTTGCGATAATTATGACGCTTCCCTTCCCAGTCTTATGAATATATATACAACTTCCAGCCCTTCCTTGCTCTCTGGAGCCCCCCGCCCCTCTCTCTCTCTCACACACAGCTTGCTCTCACCTCCTGCCCGTCCACTTTAGTTTGGAAATAATGTTTCTTTGAAAATAGTAGGTAAATAAAAAAAATTAGAAAAAGGAGGCGTGGGAAACAGAAAACCCTCCTTCCCTCCGCTTTTGGGTGGCTCTTTTTTTGGGGGGGGAGGGGGCAATTTGTGGTTTCAGGTCCGCTATCTGATTCCTTTCCCGAATCAATTTAAAACATGTTCTGGTTTCTCTATCAACATGTTGATAAGCGCCTGCTGCTCTGCCCCCCCTCCCCCGATTGGGGCGGCGGGGGGGGGAATAGAAAAAAAAGGGAATTGGAAAATTACAGAGCTCTTCTCTGATGGGATGAAACGTGAAACATGTAATCTAACGGTTTCAAGGGGGGGAGGGAGAGATGTCTCCCCGTGTGTCTCCCTTTCTCTCCCCCCCTCTCCGTCTCTCTCTCTCTCTTTTGCTCTAGGTTCCTGGTTGGATAATTTAGGTTAATACCAGCGAGGGAGGCTTGGGCTGCTTCAAAGGGTATTTCAAGTTGCCGGAGCTCCGCCCCTTTCTCTGTACCGTGTGACAACAACAACTCGTCCACGTCCAGAGAGCGAGAGAGGCTGGAGCCGCGGTGGTAGCAGCAGCAGCAGCAGCGCAGCCGCCAGCACCAAAGCAGTCCTCGCCGCCAGCGCCTTCTTCCAGCTTCGCTTCTTTTCTTTCTTTTTCCCCGTCTCCCCTCCCCACTCCGCGCCCTCTTGGCCAACCTTTTTGCTCAATGCCCTGGCAGGAGGAGGAGGGGGGGAACTCCTGCCGTACACCGCAGCCCGCCTCCTTCCTCTTTTAAGTAGGTGCTAGAGGAGGGGAGGAAAGAGAGAGAGAGAGAGGAGATACCACAAACCAAGCACCCCTCCCCTTCTCTCGCGCGTTTTCTCCGCGTCTCCGAGCCCTCTTCAGCACCACTTTCCAAAAGCAGACTTCTCGCTTCTCTTCAGTTGCTGCCGGGACACTTCGGCGCTGCTCCACTTTCTCCCTCTCTCCCTCCTTACCCCACCCCACCCGCCTCCCTCGCGCGCACTCCCACTTCGCGCGCTCCCCACCCCTCGCCCAACTTGGCTTCTTTAAAACCTCTCCACGCTTTCTCCGGGACGCGCGAGGGGGCCAACTTTCCTCCCTCTGTACCTCTTCCCTTTCCCAAAGGCAGAGTAACTCCAACCTCCCCGCGCCGCTTTATTTCTCCCGGTTTTTCCCCCCTTCTCCTGAAGGGGTGGGTGGGTGGAGGTAGGGGTGGGGGGAGGCGGACTGCTGCTGCCGCCGCGTCTAATGTGACCATGGCTGTCCCGGCTCCTTTAATCCCTCCGACCCAGCTGGTGCCCCCTCAGCCGCCCATCTCCACTTCAGCCGCCTGCACCACCACCACCAGCACCAGCACCTCCTCCGCTGCCTCTCCCCCGGCCAGCGCGCCTTCCACGGCGGCCTCGGCAGTAGCAGCCTCTTCGGGGACAAACCTATTCCGCCCGGAGCCTGTCGTAGCGGCGGCGGTAGCGGCGGCGGCGGCAACAGCCACCTCCAGCAACGGAGGCGGGGAGAGCAATTGCAACGCCAGTTTGGGCACCGGCAGCGCTTCCAGCAGCGGCGGCGGCGGCGGAGCCTCCAACGTAGGCGGCGGCGGCGGCGGCGGCTCCTCTACCCCCAGCGCCGGCACTTCAGGCAGCGTGCCGGGCAAGCCGGTGTACTCGACCCCTTCGCCGGTGGAGAACACGCCTCAGAACAACGAGTGCAAGATGGTGGACCTGCGGGGAGCCAAGGTGGCCTCCTTCACGGTGGAGGGCTGCGAGCTCATCTGCCTGCCGCAGGCGTTCGACCTCTTCCTCAAGCACTTGGTGGGCGGCTTGCACACGGTCTACACCAAACTCAAGCGCCTGGAGATCACGCCCGTCGTGTGCAACGTGGAGCAGGTCCGGATCCTCAGGGGCTTGGGCGCCATCCAGCCTGGCGTCAACCGCTGCAAGCTCATCTCCAGGAAGGATTTCGAGACCCTTTACAACGACTGCACCAACGCAAGGTAGGGGGGAAAAATGAAAAAAAAAATGGGGGGGGGGAAGGAAAATGTGTGCGCCTCTCACACGCTTTGCACAGCTACTAAAGACCCCCGAGCTTATCCCTAATACGCACACACTTTCTCAGAGTGCCTCTAGGGCGAACCCTGCCTTTTCTGCTGACTGTGAACACGTGCAGCTCGACCCTAAGCGTGTTTTGACTCAAAAAGTTCAGTGGGGCTTTACAGATCGATCCTCTTTATGTTGACACTCGGAAATGAGTCCCACTTGTTTTAGCTGGGCTTACTCCCAAGTAAGTGTACGCAGAATTGCAGTTCTGCTTTCCTGGAAGGGATTTTAGGGTTGCACAGTTTAAGGAAGAAGTCCCTTTGAAGTCCCTGCCACCTCTTCCTTTAAGCAGCCTTGGAAGGGGAGGGTGAGAAGGAAGAGTGAGACGCTTTAATGCAGCCATGAACACGCAGGCCTGGTGTCTAGTTGGCAAACTCTGTGATGCTCAGGGTGCATGGAAGTCCAATCCTCCTTCTTACAGTGTTGCACAAGTGGAGGGCTAGCTGTGGGGTGGCGGTGGGGGAGCAGGGGAGGAAAGGCACTTTGCACCTGCACAGGGGCATCTTTCCAGCCGATTCTGCAGGTGTTGGGAAAGAAACTTCTGTTTCAAATGATGCAGGAAAATAGCACATGGGATTCGTAGCACTGAAAAAAACAACTGGCTTCAGAATTGAGTCCTTGAAGCTTTGACTGGACTTCACAACCGTATCCAAGAGACACCACAAATCTTCTGATTCTAAAGGCCTTTCTTTAAAAAAAAATCCAAATGTTTTTAGTTTTAAAACCATATGTTTTATTCCTTCCTCTAGACAAGAAGGGGATATAGCCTAGTCAGCAGGGAGAAGGGAACAATCGCTGAGTATGTTTGTTTCTTTTCGGGACACACATTTCACTACTTACCCATCTTGTACACATTTGCTTGGAATGGTGATTATGCATTACTTCTGTACCACCAATAGGATGCTGCCAGGCCCTGAAAGTAGGCCCTGTTGACATCAAAGTTTCACAACACATGCTCTTAGGATTGTAGTGCTGAACACCTAACTTAGACATAAGAGTAGGGTTTTCTTTACTGCTTTGATGCATGTTTCCTTAGAGTGATGATTCTAATTTTGAGTGGTTTTGGAGAATCATCTCACAATTAGGGTGTGGGATTTATTAAAGTGGAATAACATATGTGTCACGTGGAGGTAGGTGTGGGATGCTCTCAGCAAAGATCTCTCTTCTTAGAGACACTTAATTATCATGTTAAAACATTCTCAGGTTTTTCCCCTCACACAAACTAAGCTGATGACACCCTGAATGGTTAGAAAAAGAACCCTTATTCTTGGGAACAGAAGAGAGCTCTTGAATACCAGGACTGATTTAAACTTTTAAACTCATGTCTCTAAACCACCAAGAAAATGGGTGATAATAAATCAACATTGTATTATTCTAATTTATATGATGTTTGCTATATAAATTAAAACATAGTGGTTTATGATTGAATATAAGCTTTACACTACCTAGGAGCATAATCCAAAACCTCTAATCTTGCAGCCCAGATGACTTTTGCAGTACAGCATGTGTAAAACTGAGGGGAACGTGTGTAAAACTACGTCTTTCTGTATAGCTCTTTTTACATATGAAGGATGCTAAGCAAGACCACTTACTTGAAGACTAAGTGCTCACAGTTTCCAGAAACTGGGTATTACTGGGCAGAGGGACTTTTCCATAAGATAGAAGATAAATGTCTATGCTGTTTGGCTGGCAATTTACATATGTCCATGCTGTTTGGCTGGCAATTTAATATTCAAAATTTGCATAATAGTAAATGCAACACACTTTTTTGTCATAGTAGTAGTAGTAGTAGTAGTAGTAAAGCTTTATTGTTCCAACCCATGGTTACAACAATAAAAACAATACCAAAACAAATCATACATACAAGGTCAGAAATTTTGCTCTATACATTTGAGCTGCAAGAGTGAAGTTGGACAATGCCAATATGACAGTCTTTGTCATATTAATAATACTTGACTTTAGCAAGTTGCAGACATTTTTAATCCTGTTTCAGTTTTAAGAGAGTGTATAGACTAATACTTTTGTTTAGTTTTACATTCAGATTTCGTTTTAAATTAGAACATTTTTAAAGATACTGAATTAAAAACAACAAAAATGTGTAGTTGTCTTGAGTGACTAGTTGAGTTATCCTTACACAGTGAAACACACACACACACACACACACAGAACATTCCCTTTCCCAGTTTCAGTGCAATCATATGTGTGTCTTCTAAAAAGTAAGTTGATTCATTTTAATGGGACTTATTCCCAGGTAAGCGTGTAAAGGATTGCCAGACTTGTTGAAATTAAACAGGAAAAAGTAGGAACAAATATTTTGTCTTGATGTTTCTCCAACTCCTCTGGATAAAAAGGAAGTGGAAGATCCTCTTAAGGAAATACACATTGGGACAGTAGAGTGTAAGTGAGCCTTGTCTTTTTAGTTCTGCCTAACTCATCCAGTTAGTATAGTCCTGGTCTTTCATTAACTAATGGATGTATATGAATGTTAAGAAATGGCAAAGGTCCATTTTCAATAGGTGTATGAGAAATGCCAAAGACACTTTTTGCCTTAGTTCTTTGAGTTGTAAGCAAAGGAGACAATTCTGCTATCCCTTTATTTTACTGGCTAAAACTCTGTGTAACTCAGAGGCTTGCTTGGTCTCAGTCATTGAAAGTTTGTCCAATGAAAACTTGTTGAAACAAGATAATTTTGCGTTTGTGTGAACCACTTATTCCTTTGCCACCTGAGATTTTATGCCACATTGTTCCCAGGGCCATCTGCAGCCACCCAGAATCCACCCTCATAGCTTCCTTGATCTCACTAGTAAATGCAATACAGCATCAGGTAGTGAACAAGCTCCCCCTTTCTGCCAACTGGAGAGTAGGTAACCGAGGGGAAAAGAGAGTAAAGAAGACTTGTCTAAATGGGTTGTTCTGTTGGCAAAAATCAGACGTTGCGAAGCAGTGTGTAGTAAAATTTACCTTCGGGATGCATAGCAGGACATTGGTACATCTCACCTTTCTACCTCCAGAGGGTCAAAATAAGTTAGACAAAGGGATCTCGTGAAAATTTCCATTTGGGACAAGTGAGGGCTGGGAGAGCAGAGGGACGAAATCTGACAAAAGTGGACATCCCTATTGTTGAAATAACAATCTGTTTTAGAAGTGAAAGTTCAAGTCGGAGGGCATTAGCATTGATTCTGTTGGCTTTAGGATGGAGGGGGGAGGGAAGCATTCCTGATTAGGTAAAAACAAAAGAAATAACAGTAATGAAATGTTTACTACAGAGCAGTCTAGTTCTCTGGTGAAGATCTTTTGACTTCGTGTGAAACTTTAGATCATATTTGTTAAACCGTTGCCGGTTATGCTTTCCCCTGTTTAAAGATGTATAATTCCTACCCATGAATAATTTGGGCTTGCTTTGCTTTATCTTTGCCTTTTGTTCACCTTCTTTTGTAATTGTTGGTTAAGGCTGTGTTCTTTCAGTCTCACTGAAGTAAGTTGGAATAGAAAAGATTATTTTTAAAGAGGGAGGAAAGAAACACTGTACAGTTTTTTTTTCTTGTTTTTACACTGAGGGTTTTGGATGTTCAGCTGGATCAACCAAATATGGAAAAATAATGTCTGCAAAAGCATCAAACATTGTAAACAACATATTGCTTCGTGTGCAAGTTGAGCGCTTTAAAAAAATGTGATGTTGTCGAGTATTTGATATCAACAATGATTAAAAATGAATCCTTTGTATGACTGAAGACAAAACCTTTGAACTTCCATGGAGCTGTAGCATGATTTTGGAACATGTAGTGCAAACCTATGCATACTTTCTCAGAAGTCAGACCCAGTGGGAGGCTTCCTCACTAGTAAGTGTGACTAAGGTTTCAGCCTTAAAGTGGCATCTCACTACATCTTTCAGTAGTTTTAAGTGCTTGCTCGATTTTAAACCAAAATGGATTAATATATTTATTCAGATACGTTTGAATCTGATAAACTGCACTGTCTATAAACTAAGCAAATAAGTTTATTGAAAAATCCTTGAGTAAACAAGTATAAGTAAAAAAAGTGTTTTCAACAAGTTGGGATCAAAGGGATTCCACATAAATATATAGGATTACATTTTTATTGAATGCTTTCCCCTTTTTGATACATTTCAGTTTTCAGACACAAACACTCCTCTATCTGACAGTCTACATTTATTTTGGAAACTGGCTGTCTCTGTCATCACTAGGTTGCTTTATCACTGGATTGCAATGTGTGGCTTTTTAAATGAAAAATGAATATTTATGGCAGAGATAAAATGTAATTTTCAAAGTAGTAAACATACAATTGTTATGTATATGTCACAGTAAGTTGACAACTTGAACAACATCTTTTCTTTGTAGCTGTGGTTGTGAGGCAATTGATGCTAACCATTTAGTCAAGGCTAATATACTGTTTAATCAAATGGTATTTCAAGAAAGCTATTAATTTGTTGTGAATAATAATCTAATTTGGGTCCTCTTTAATGTTTTGATTCATTAGTCATCAATTGCTATGAAGTACTTATAACAGCTTATCTGTATAAAAAGTGACATCCTTTTAAAAAAGAGTAGCCATGTGACTTATAAACAAAGTGTCTGATTTACAATGTCTTATTTAAGTAAAGTGCTTGCCCTCATGTGGAGTGCCTGCGCAATGATGTACTGCTATATTTTTAAAGGGATGTAAGGATATTTTGTGAATATTAACAAACGCTGCTTAGAAAAATTAATTGCATTTTAACATGCATTTGTGAATGGAGGTACATCTCATATACAAATATTTTTATAATCCCAACTAAGAATTGTTTCTCATTTTTATGTACCTCTAAATTGTGTGATGCTAAGTTCTACACACATATGAACATATGTAGTAGTTCTGTACTCAGATATGTAGAAACAGGGTTTTCGCTAGATTATGTTCCTGTCACCAGTGCAACATGGTAAATTATTGAAGCTCATTTTGTTTTCCTATCCATAATGTCATCTTTTTCTTTACTAAGCAATTGACGATGGTTCAAATCTATGCTCTAGGTACAATTTAAACATCCAAATAATACTGGCACAGAGTTGGTTGGGTACGATTAAAAGAAAATATAAGTGCTAAAAGGTGATAAGTAGCAAAATAAATAGGGAACAGAAATGAAAAATCAGGCTAGAATCAAATGGATAGATCAGTCTGCAGATCATGCATGCAAAAGCACTTGGGTTTAGGATAATTTACAGTCCAGTCCTGTGTAGGCATATTTGGAAATAAGTCCTACTGAGTTTAGTAGGACTTATTTCCTAGTAAGTGTGCTTAGGGGATTGCACTCCCAGTGATACCACCAGTCTGAGTACTCCAGTTAAGTTCTTAAATCCAAATACTCTGATTTAATTAAGTCGTGAATTGTGGCTGCCTGTCAGCTTTCTTGAATGATGACCAGTATGAGCCCCAGTGTGTTATGCGGCTAAACTTGTTATTTCTTGGAATATTAGATTTACTAATTAGTTTCAGAACTCTTGTATTTTATGAATTCTGCTATAATACAATCTTCATCTTCTTCAGTTGGCATAGCTTTTGGATCAGGCCCATGCAAATGCAGATTTCTTGCTTAACCTTTTGCTGATCTTACATGACAACTAAAGTAAAAGCGAGGAATTGCTGGTGACGTTCACAAGTTCTTCTTTTAGGAATGAGAACTAATGGTTTTTTTTGGAGTACAGCATATCAGGAGGTCATAGAAATAGGTCTTTCTTCCCAAAGTTTTTTTTTGCGGGGGTGGGGGAATCAAAGAGAAGCCAAGATTACATACTATTTCATTGTGTTTAGGATAGTTCAGTATATTTTCTTTAATTAAAAGTTAAAATGCCTTTCTGTCCAAATTGTATACTCAAATTTATACATTTATGTAATTTATGGAACAGACACTTTTTCCTGGAAGACACTTAATGAGATGTAACTCTAAAGCTATGTGTGTTCCTAGATTTATGAGTAAAGATGATAGCTATAAGGGCAACATTTAAAGAATAAGAATGATTACAAAATCATGTTCCATCATTGCCATTCTTTATTTTTATAGCATTTTTACTATACTAGGAGTTGTATTTTTTTCATTTTGGATGCATTCCATTTGGATTCAGAACACAAATTGAACAATGAACATAATTATAAAGTTGATTAAAATGTTTACAGTGCAATCCAGTACATATCTACTCAGAAGTAAGACCCATAGAGTTAAGTGAGACTTACTCCCAGGTAAATGGGTTTTGGATTACATCCTTAATTTCTGATATTTAGCATTCTAGTGGAATTATTTACCATTTTCCACTTACTGGTTTTTGCAGTGAAATAAATATATTTTCATGATTCTTTGAAGAATCATGATTGCAGACTTTCTCAACCATTCAAGTGATCAGTTTCAGACATATTTTGTATTCATCATTTTATTATAAAAATAATACAGATATCATTAATAATGACATTAAGGCCCAATGTGTACACTTCCTCTATTTACACTTGATAAGATTTTTTAAAAGGTAAATGTAATTTTGAGAAGCAACCAATATAATACACAATCAATATATTTAGGAGAAATCAGAGACAAAAAGTTGCTGGTTTGGTTGCCTGCCAGTATGTGGTATCTATGATCAAATTTAAATTTGTGGTCATAACCCACTTTTCTATTTTTCACATATTTTTTTCCAGGGCAAACTATCCACTCTATTGAATCTTACACATACTGAATATATTGATATTTAGGGCAAAAATTAAATACAGTTGATAGTATATTATAAGGTTTAGACAAAAAAATAACACTACTATGTCTGGTTTTAATGGTGAGAATTCAAAGTATTTGTTTATTTATTGCATTTTTATTCCACCCAATAGCTGAAGCTCTCTATGCAAATTGCTAATATGTAGATTTTATTTTGTATGTTTAATGGTATGTGCTTGAATGTGCACATACCTACTGAGGTTAAATAGTGTGGTATATATTCTGAACTGTCTGCAAAAGTTTCTGATTATTTAATATTTGTCTTGTATTGTGTGCTCTTTTTTTCTTTTTTTTGCACTTGACTATATCATTCCAAATTCTACTGACTCACTGTCTGATATTTGTTGCATATGTGTCATGCTTAATTTGTAACCTATGATGGAAGTGGAGATATTGCATCATTTCAGCTTGGTTTTCTTTCCTCTGGAATTATTTTATTGATTTATAAAGTTATCACAGCAATGTTTTCAATCTAGTGCCAGGCAAAATACTTCATTTTTATGTAAATATTTCTTACGGTGTGAAAATGAGGATGCAGTGAAAATAATGGTTGCACTTAATATGACAGAAATAGTAAGAACTAACAGGAACTAACGCTATAATAAATTTTAAAAAATCCAAACTATCAAACACTCAGCTGTCAGTTTGAAGCCACAGGGGTGGTACAAATGGTATCAAATTAAGTTTGTTAATCATTGGTTATTTAAAACCAATACTTTTGCCATCTGCTTTACATTCCATTCATGGTTTTACAAATATTTCCATACAAGCCTTTGCAAAGCAAGTCCTGTGCATGTACAATGACCCCCTCCCCCAGTCTAATCTCTAGCTTTGAAGCAGTAACATAATGTGGGCTGACAAAACATAAATTGATGATAGGATTTAAGTTGCATAAATACATGCTTACGTGACAAGAGTTGTCTGCAAAAAGCCAATATCTGCTGCATGATAAATTTGCAGATATTTCTTGAGATCCTGTAACAAAGAAGCTTTTAGTCTTCTGTTAAGTATTTTATATACATAGAAAGTATTTCATGATTTGATTTGAAGGAATTTAGCCAGAAGTTTAGCATCAATCAGAAATTTTGCTCATGTAGCCAGTCCTAAGCACTTTTATTTGGAGTTCAGTAGGACGTAGTTTCAAGTAAATGTGCGTAAGATTGCTGTCTTGATTTTTTCATTCTTAATGTATCTGATAGTGTTTTTATCAGTGTCAATTGATGGAACTCAGTTATATAGCTTATGATTGATTGTGTGTTCAGTAAGTAGTTTCATCTTTCCCTATGTATTTTTCTGCTTGTCACCCTGATTCAGTCCAGTTAAATTTAGGCTTAAATCCAAGTACTTCTATGAATTAACTGAGTTGTGTTCTGTGTTGACAGTATTCTAACCTTAGTTGCGAATTTAGTGGTGAATAGAGGACTTTTCTTATGATTATACATTTTAGTTTCAGTGAGGATTTATATTTCCAGCCATTATACAAAAAACAGTCCCACTTTTTAAAATGCCCCATGCATATGTGAAGCACTGGAGAAATGGATCCAAAATGATTACGTATCTTTTATTTTACGGTGTGTCAACTCTTTTAAAAGTATTTTAACAATTTATGGTCAGTGATGTGAAAACCTTTCAGTTGACATTGGTTAAAACTAACATTCATTTATTTTTATTTTATTGTTTAGTTTGAGGGTTTTCTTGTTATTTGTACCTGTCATTTGGGATCTTCCTACTTTTACTCGTGTACAGTTGTCATTGTTCTCAACTGAAACTATAGGAGTGTAAAATTACAATATTCATTCTTAAGCACATCTACATGAATGTAAGTTCCACTGGATTCAATCAACTTCATTCCCAAGGGAAAGCCTTTTAGGATTGCAGTATTGTATGATTCTCTGTTAAACTTTGGAAATAAATTCTGCCAACTTTAGTGTTGTGAATTATTATTTGTTTTAACTATGATACAGTGCAGTTGGTCTTTGGAGGTGAAGTTGGCAAAAGTTGGTGAGGAAGAAGAGAAGCATAATTTTTGTCAAAAATATATAAGTGATACAATTTTATGTATGGGCTCATCTACACCAAGCAGGATATTCCACTATGAAAGCGGTATGAAAGCAGTATATAAAAGGCAAAAGCCACGCTACTGCTTTATAGCAGTATTGCAATGCACTGACAACTGTTGGGGCCCATATACCACTTTCATAGTGTTATATCCTGCTTGGTGTAGATGTGTCATGGGCCCCAACAGCTGTCAGTGCACTTCAGTACGACTATAAAGCAGTAGTGTCGATCCTGCAGTGCACTTAAATACCGCCATAAAGCACTAGTGTGGCTCCTACTTTTTATACACTGCTTTCATACCACTTTCCTAGTGGAATATCCTGCTTGGTGTAGATGAGCCCAATGTTTCACTGTAAAAATTATTTACCAGTCAAGTAACTGGATGCAATGTCCCTTTTGTACCATATACTGTTGGGAAGGTCAGTCTCCTTTAGAAAAATGATGTGCTACTGTCACAAAACTTATGCTCTCTCTCTCTACTTTTAAATAGTAATCCAATTTAGCCAAACAGTTGTACATAACCTATGTGCAGTTCACCCTGAATGAATGTTTTTAAGGCTAACATTGCTTTCTGTTATTTGGATAAATGCGGCTGAAGTTAAAGTTGCTAAAACCAGCACAATAATCTCAAAGAATTAAGGCTTTCTTGCTTAATTACTTCTCTTTTCCCTAGTCTTGCTAGGGATAATAGTTTAGGTTTGTTGCTAAGTATCTTGCTAAGTAATGAGGTTGGAGAGTGAAGAGGCCACAGCCACTACAAATGTTTTAATATATCTGGCGTATCTGTGATACCTTAAAGTAAAGGCTTAGGGGCACATGCTTGAACAGAATAACTTGTAGAGGTGCCAGAGCAATTGTAAAAAGAAAGAAAGAAAAAAGCCTGTGCATTTATAAAGCCCCAAGAAAAGACAAATTGCACACATTTTAACTTCTTTAAATGTATACCACTATTTAAAACGCTTTGCATAATATACTGTACTGGTTAATTTATTTGATTAGCTTATAATTGAGAAGATTTTTAACACTCTTGGAATAATTTTGCCTTCTTAGACATTTTAAAGCTTAAAAAATATGTATACTGTGATTTTTAATGTGCCATAGACGCATGTTTGATAGTTTTATGATTTTTTAAAGTTCACCAGAAAAAAAGTGTATTAAATTGCAGTTGCCTTTCAGATGCAGATTAATCATAAAATCAATTTTGTTTTTCATGAACTTAAAAGAGAAGGTCATAATACCATTTAAAAGTTGTTATAGTTAAAATAAATAAACCCTAGCTTCTGTTGTTACAGAACTTCCTATTATACTAGAAAATGACATGGTGAATGTTTTGGCCAGCAGGATACCCAAATTACCTGCAGTTGTAGTTGTTTAGAAGCAGTGGTGGCAGGGAATTTTTCAGAAATTAACCCATTGCAACATTGCATCTCCTTTTCATCTCTCTCCCCCCCCCCCCCCCAAATCCATTCACTTAAGACAGTGGTTTTATAACTTTTAACGTATTTCCACACGGACTTGTCTAGTAAGGAATCCCTGTGCATTTTCCACAGAAACCCTGTGCTTTATAAATGTATGGGGCATGTTCTGGAGCGCTTGGTCAGCTCATACAGAGCACTGCCCAATCTTGTCAGGCCTCATTGTTGCTCTGGGTGAGGTTAGAGTACACACTGGAATTCACTAATACTATTGTACTAGATTTGGATGAAGTACAGACTACTTCTTGAGCCATAGTAGGAGTCTAGGATGCTGTGCTACTTAGGATATTGTGTCTATATGTGATTCAAATACCATAATCCAGGGGTCCCCAAAGCAACACCCGTGGAGATTTCCAATGGTGCTCATAACACTCTCCACTTCCTTCCACCGTCAAAATTTTATTTTAATAAAAAAATTTGAAAACATTTAGGGTGCCAGGTTCTTCGTCCTGATCATAAATCTGCCACTGATCATGTATTCGGCAGGAAGAGAAGGAAAGAGTTGCTTCTTGGCCCCACCCAGGCTTCTTCCATCTACATAGACCTTTCCCCTTTGCTCTTTTTCTATCTGTCCATTCAGCCTCTAGTCTTGTTTTTTCTCTCCACCCAACCCCTTTCTTCACTTTCCCTCTCTTTCCCCTCCCTAGCCTTTTTTCTCTACCTTCCTAGTCTTGCTCTTACTCTCCCACTCACCCCTTTATCTTGCTGTTTGACTCTACTTCCTGCATGTATCCTCATTATTTCTTCTCCTTCCCAGCCTCTAGCCTTGCTATTTTTCTCCCCACCACCTCTTCTGACTATCAAGACCACCACAGCATCATATACTCCATGGAAGCCATTTTGTTGTGGCAACCCTAGGTCCAGAAAATTTCTAAAATTTCCAGAGGTGTCCACTGGTTCAGAAAGGCTGGGGAAACCTGCAATAATATTTGTCCACATCTGCCTAAAATGGCTAAACTTTCTTAATGTATAATAGCTGGCAATTATTTTCTTTTTCACCTTGCCCTAACAGATATATATATCTTGAAAAATTGCATATGCACCAATGGAAGCTCTTTTTCTATCTTTCTGTCTCAGGGCCTAAGACAGTAAATATTGCCTGCTCCAAAGAGTGTTTATGGTACTTTATTATAATTGAAACTTCTATTCTGCCACAACCCATAGGCTAATCTCATGGTGGCAGAAGGAGAACCCAGCTCTGACGTATGTTCAGTGGAGTGCCATTGTTCAGACTGGCAATTAAGTAAGTTCTTACAAAGCTTATTTAAGATATGTCTTTTAGAGTACCAAAACCCAGGGAAGCATAATCTTTTGAGGTTTAAGAATTTTCTCGCTTCAGTCCTAGGTTCAAAACAGATGAGTGCTTCACTTGACAAGTTAAATATTGAGGAAATATAACTGGAATATGAGCAATAAACACTTTTCCAGTCTTGCCCTGTCCTGGACGGGGTTGCACTCCCCCTAAAGGATCAGGTCCGTAGTTTGGGGGTGCTCTTGGATCCAGAACTGTCACTTGAGCTACAGGTGAACTCAGTGGCAAAGAGCACCTTTTATCAGCTCAGGCTGATATACCAGCTGCGCCCTTATCTGGACAGAGATAGCTTAGCTACAGTTATCCATGCTCTGATAACCTCTCGTTTGGATTACTGCAATGCGTTATACGTGGGGCTGCCTTTGAAAACGGTCCGGAAACTTCAACTGGTGCAAAACAGGGCAGCAAGGTTATTAACAGGGACTGGCCGGCGAGATCACATTACGCCAGTCCTTTTACAACTTCATTGGCTGCCAGTCCAGGTCCGGGCCCAATTCAAAGTGCTAGTATTGACATTTAAAGCCCTAAACGGTTTGGGGCCAGGTTATCTGAAGGAACGCCTCCTCCCATATGTACCTGCCCGGACCTTAAGATCATCTACAGGGGCCCTTCTCCGTGAGCCCCTGCCAAAGGAAGTGAGGCAGGTGGCTACTAGGAGGAGGGCTTTCTCCGCTGTGGCACCCCGGTTGTGGAATGAGCTCCCCAGAGAGGTCCGCCTGGCGCCTACAATGTACTCCTTTCGTCATCAGCTGAAGACCTTTTTATTCTCTCAGTATTTTAACATTTAAATTTAACTTAAATTTAAATTTTACTGTTTTAACTCTGTATTTTAATTTTATATCAATTTTGCTGTGTGGTTTTATCCTGGTTGCGCTTTTTATACTGTATTTCGTAATTGTGTTTTAACCTGTTGGGTGTTTTACTGTGGTTTTAATTTTTGTGAACCGCCCAGAGAGCTTCGGCTATTGGGCAGTATAAAAATGTAATAAATAAATAAATAAATAATACTCTGGTTTGGGTGTTTAATAACTGTAAGGCAGGTAAATAATGCCAAGCTGACATGTGGTATTCGGTAGCTAACAAAATACCACATAATAAGTTTATTGTTATTTAAAAGCTTTAAACAAAAATATAATACTTTCAATCCTGCCTAATCTAAACTCTCCACACACCAACCACCTCACTATCTTCACACCAATCCTAAATCCCTAGAATCCAAACACCTCAATAAACAATTCTCTCTCACTCACTCCTTAAACTCACATACCTCACAAACTCCCAATGTTCTCCTTATATACTCCTTTCCTCTCCCACCTATTACACCATAAAACACACCCACTCAGTTCTAATATTCCATACTTACTAGACATACTAATCTAGACTTATGCAAGATACTAAATTGTGGGGTAACGCCACAGTCTTGTCCATAGACCCCACCTGGTGTGTGGGCTTTTGACAGATGCCCAACTATGCCTACCTTTGATGCTGGCCTTGGCAGTGGGTAGGTCTGGAGTGGTGAAGGGCAGCATAAAAATAATTTAAATAAAGAAGCAACAGTGAAGACATTCGATTACACAGGTGTTACTTGGGCCTTAGCTAGACCTAAGTTTTATCCCGGGATTGTTCCGGGGTCATCCCTGTTCATGTAAATGACACACAGGATATCCCGGGAGCAGGCAGGGACGATCCCGGGATAAACCTTAGGTCTAGCTAAGGCCTTGATTGTATATATGTGTTGTCCTGTGATAATATTACTTTTCCTGAAATAGGCATATAGAAATTTATCATCATGAACTGTGCTACGATGCTTCAAAATGCCTAAAGACTCCAAGAGACAGAAACTTAACCTGCTTTTCTAAAACCATAGAAGTATATAAAGGCTAGTTTCTCCATGGGAATGTAATGAAAAATTTAACCCTAAATACTGAAGCCTTTTTGGCCAGATTTAATCAATCCCTCATGCCCATATCTGTCATATACTATATTCAGTCAATGAGGTCTTTTGGGAAACTTGCCTGGATTATATATTTCTAAATATTTAGCATTTCTATCACCACTGTTCTCAGGTTTTATACTATAAATTGGTGAGGCCAGTGTCTTTAGTCTCGCATCTCCCCGATGTAGTCCAGTTGCCAGAAGTATATATTGCTGCACAATTTAACCACCCTCATAGTTACTAGTGGTCTGGCACATAGGTACTAGCTCTTAGTAATTAGTGGTCTGGCTCCATAATAAAGATGGAACCATGTAGCAGTAGAAAGTATCTTGAGGTTGAATTGATTTAACAGACTCTTGTTTTCTTCAGCCCAGCATTGATTCAGTGTCCCGGGATGCACAATTAACATGGCTTGAATAAGCCATTGGTTCGTGCTGGGCACCATTTACTGTGTCATCCGAACCCGGGAAGTATGACTTGTTGGAGGGAGAAACATCCCTCAAAATACCCATGGGTTGTTTGGGGGTTATTTGTGCACATTGGTGAAAATTTTATCAGTTGTTACAGTTCTTTGCCCTCCAACAAGCCATGCTACCTTGGTTTGGATGACATGACAAGTTGCGCCAAGGTAAATGGTGCCCGGGATGTGGTGGCATCTGCTGTGGCTTCCTTTAGGACACCAAGAAGGGTAAAGAGTTGGTTCTTTCTAGCTGCAGATATGTCACAAGCAATAAACCAATGTGGACAAGTAGGCTAGTAAAAAGGACTAATATTCGTTATGGATTTGTTTTCAAAACTAGTTGAGATCAGATCAACAATAAGGTTTGTTAGGTACTATGTCCCTCTTGAACTTTCAGGCTGTAGAGGCTGAGGATGGTCAGGCAGGGCACCATAATTGAGATTATTAATAGAAATGTTATATTTGCATTTTATTGCATTTTGAATTTACTGTTACCCATTTCAGGCTCCTGTGGTGGTATGGATTTTAAATATATAATGCAGCGTAGTGAATGGTCAGTCCCTCTTCACTTACTTCTTCCCACTCTCTAGCATGCTGTTATGCCCACAGGATTCCTCAACTGCTGACTCCCTTCTTTGATAGCTGCACTCAGGCGAAGGCGAGGGCATGGATGGATTATGGTCTATATCTATTTAGATGTATTAATCCTCAGTTGTTAGAAAGTTACGTGTAGTTGTGCATAAGTCACAGTGTCAAGTGTAAAACCCTACATGAACAGTATATGGGGGTCTAACTGACCCCATAGTTTTTAAAACCTAAAATAACATTGGCCTAGTTTGCACATAATGCTAATTCATAATTAACCCATCTTGTTGCCTTATCCAGTGTTTATCTGGCAGATGATTGGAGCAATAAATCATGTTTTATTTTCTCAATCCCTAGGTTGTTTGTTTCCCTCCTCCTGTGCCTGCACCTTCTCTGTATCCCAAATGCCTTCTCAGTGCTGTTGTACTGCCATGTAGATTGGCTGGTTGTTTTTTTTACCACTTTTGCTTGCTGCCTCCGTAGCTTAGTGAGACAAGCCATGAACAGCCCACAGTTCTGGGTTCACACATTACAGCCCATAGTTTAAACAAGCCAGAGTTCACAATCCAACAACAAACCATGGGTCTCTTTCTAGGTTGTTTGTGGTTAGCAAACCATGGTTGTTAGCATGGTTAGTTTGCACAACACAACAACCCAGACTTCAATAACCAATACCATGTGTTAGCGTTAGGTGTTATAAACACACATATAGCATAATTTTGACATTTGTGTAACTGTAACAGTGCAGTAATCATAGGTTGTGAATTATCAGTAGCAACAACAATTAATCCTACAGAGCTTCTAGTGATAATGTACACACCGTGTGAGTAATCTATGCTCTGTGTGCAATCACCACATTTTGCAACTGCATGAATAGGACAGAAAACATCGGGTTTTCTGTCCTACCCAAAGAACATCTATGCTGTCATTGTGTCAACCACAGAGATGACATCTGCCCCTTCTCTTGTGTCATTAGTTCGGAAGCTGCCTCTCTTGACATTCCAGACAATATGGCCATGTCTCTAGTCTCAAGCAAGTGTTTGATCAACTTTAGATTCGGGTCTACTAGGAAGAGACATCTTTTGGAACACCACGGGGTGTCTCTAAGCAATACAAGCATTTAATTGTTATGTTTGAAAAACAAAAGCAAAAAACCAGGACCACCACTGGCTACTGTTGGTTTTTATATTTTCTGTAAGCCACTTGGAGAACCTTATGGGGCAAAAGCCAATGTTGTTAATGCATAAATAGTAAATGCATTTGAAAAGGTACCATCTGTTCACAGGTGTCTACACCCACCTTTGGTCTTATTATAATATTGAATTATCTCAGATTGCTATTTTTGTGTGCATTGGAGCAAGGGGAATCACTGTCATTTCTTTAGTACATGACTAACAAGTGTCAAATCTTTATGAACACCCCACTTCCCACCCCCATCAAATGCTGCTGTTTACAGGTCTGAATTTGTGGGCAAGGAAAGCTGGGGAAATTTATGGCTTGTTACTTTCGTTGTGCCAACCAGAGTAAGCCTTTTCTTAGCTAATTCCATGGCTAGTGGCACATTGGTGAAAATTTTATCCGTTGTTACAGTTCTTCTGGAATGTAATAAATGTCACGTTAGTTTATCAACCAGTATCTGGTCTAGATTTTTTTGCTGCTAGAAAAGCCTTATATAAGTCACCATTCAAAACATTTGAGGTGAAATTCAGTGTTGTGCAAGTGGATGTCGACTTGCACAATAGGACTTCTCCTTTTTCTCCTACTCCTATGCTGCCACCCCTCCCCCCCCAATTTGCTCTGGTGGGTCCAAATTTTGGGGTGCAAGGGGAGGAGAATCCATCCTGCCAATTGTATCTGTTCAGTTAGCACATGAAGATTGTTGGATCTTACCTGTTACGTTTTGGAATTGCAACAGAGCTGGAATTTTATATCAGTTAAATAATTTGGTTTCGGCTGGCATATACTGCCTTATTGGGCCCCTTCCACTGAATGGAGCTAATTATTAATCAACTGTAATATTATATAAGGCAGGAAGCACTGTGAGAGTATCAGAATTACTCAAAAACCTGGATTAGTAAGTTTTTAAAATAAAATTATAGCAGTAGTGGAGCTACCTGTTTTTTCCTAGGTCATAAGCAAGGTTCTAACTGGGAAAACATGTTTTAAAAACCAAGTTTGTAAGGAGATTTTATATACTGTTGGGTACTATTGACCCCTGATACAATTTGGTGTATTTTAGAAAAGTGAATAATTTGCCTATTCTGAAAATAAAGTTGTTTCCCGCCTTTTATGTTTCTTTCCCACATAAAATGGACAGAAGACGTTCTGAGCTAAATCTCGGCAAGCATTTTGTGAAGTCACTTTGACTCCTAACACCTTATGTGCATAGTTTTTCAGTTGCCCCAGTCACCCTAGTAGGGTTAGAATTAGCCCCCAAGTTGTAAAAGTAAAACATTACTTTTTCACTAAATTGAGGGAGCCACCGATACACACATGGGAATACTCCCCCCCACCATGGTTAAAGTCTACTAGAACACAGAGGTGTAGAAAACTGACAGAATAGTATTTTAATCCCCCACACCCACACACCCCATTGCAGTTAGGGTGCAGTTGACTACCGGACAATGAAAGGTTACACCTAGAAATCATAAATTGCACTCCTCATAACATTATGTTCTAATTCTTCACTTCATATGGAAATGCGATTGAATAAGGAAATCCTATGCCCTACCACCGTTTTGTCTTAGGTTGGAGCATTTTTCGAAGTTCAGTAATAAAATCATAGGCACAGCTTATCATGTTATTTTTATTGTCTTGGACTTGACTTGCATCATGTGTTGATGGTATCGAAGACCTGAGGGTGACTGGATAATTAGAGTTGATGAATGGATATGAAAATTGTGGCTGCAGCAGTGAGGTTGGTCTTTATAGCTTAAGACAGGGTATCATGCACTTCTAGTCATTCCTTTGACGGGTGGGTTGCATTTTCCTTTTTCCATCATCTACTTTCATGGAAATAAAATTGATTGAGAATGTAACAAGAGCCATGTTGGGTGTGACCAAAGGCCTATCTAGTCCGACATTTTGTTGCAGAGTAGACAACCAGATACCTAAGGGACAGCCCACAAGTAAGACATAGTGCAGTAGCACCTTCCCACTCAAGTTCCTCGTAAATTGATATACAAAGGTATATTGTCTCCAATACTGGAGGTAATATATAGCCATCATGACAAGTAACCATTGATAGCCTTACCATCTATGAATTGTGTAATCCCCTTTTAAAATTGTCCAAGTTGGTGGCCATCTTTATAGCTTGTGGTAGCAAATTCCATAGTTTAATTATGCAGCATGTAAAGATGTATACTCTTTTATGACCTCCCACAGTATCTATTTGAGGTGTGGTGACTAGAATGGTACACAGAATTCCAGGTGTGGTCACACCATAAATTTGTATAAGGCATGGATAGGAAACCTTATGCTGTGGACCTAATCGGGTCCACTGAGTTTTCTTATCTAGACTGCAGAGATGTGGGCTCCCACCCAGTAGTGGGGCTTGGGGAAGATATGTGGATAGGAACCCCCACTTAAAACAGAAAAGTGTGTATATTGAGATGATGCAGGTGCTGAACAAACTCAGTGTAGTTTGTTCAGTACTGCATCATAACATTGTGGTGACAGGGTAAAATCAAACCTAAGTTCTACTTAGAGTAAATGCATTGAAATAAATTGGACCTTAGTTAGTCATGACTAACTTATTTCCCATTCATTTCATTGAGCTACTCTAAGTAGGACTTTGGTTGGATTTTACCCATATGCTGAAAGGGTTTTAGACCTAACCCCCCCACCCCAGATGAGTTAAAAATAGTTTGTCTACCTTGCGTAAGCAATGGTTTGGCTGTCATATCTTGGCTTAAGCCAAAGTATGAATGGGATTTTGCCCACTTACATAGTCCCTTTGCTCTTCCCTTCATGACAGAAGCAGCCATACCTGGAAGCCTCTGACGTTTAACCATAATTTCTCATTTTGTCTGAGAAATTATGTCTTTAAACAGGGAGGTCATGATGATTCTTGGCACATCAGGGGTAACAAATCCCATCTTTCTGGGTTCTCGAAAACTTTGATTTCTTGTGCTAATTCCAAGTCTTCTTTTTCATAAGGTGGATTCAAATACTGAGAAATGGGCTAGCTCCAATTATGGCAGCTCGCTTGTAGACAAATTAGCCAATTCTTTTGGCAACATCAGGGCTTTTAACACTATAATTACTAACTCTGGAACAAGACAGGATATTAAACTACGATTTGAAATTCGTTAATCTCCTGTCTTGTCCCAAAGTTGGTAACTATAGTTAATGATTTGGATAAAACAGGAAACTAGGGTTAGTTAGTGGCTTCCTGGTTTGAGTGCCCATACCTTGATGAGAGGAGGAAAAGGACTGCATGCACTGGCGAAAGACTGGTTCATATGTCAGCTTAAACTGAGATATGATCGTCCAAATGCAACCTGTTTCTTTAATCAAATTGCTTGTACGACTAAAAACAAACAAACCCATGTTTATATGTGTTTAGAAATACTTCATAGCTAATGCATTCTTAACTCCTAAAAAATTTGAAGCCCCCCAAAATTATTTTTTGAGTAAGAACTACCTGCTCTCCAGATAGTTCTTACTACCTGGCACCATATATGTTCCATGAGATGTTGACCTAGGCAGGCTCCTGACAAAGGAGACAAGCCCAGAGCAGTGACTCATGGAGAGACATAACTGGAAGCCTTCCTTGATGGCAGGGAATTCTGCAAGTTCTGGTGCAATTAGATGAACCACAATAGTTGCAGAACTTCAGCAGAATTATTCAGCACAAACATATAGTCATTGAAAGGAAGCAAGGCCAGAACAGTGAATCTGCATGAGATAGCTGGCACCCTCCTCTCCAGGTGGAGACTTTGGGTTCGTAGAAGCCCTTTGATTTATTTCTTGTAGCACCCTAGTTTGCCCAGCTCACAGCTTGTAGTGATCTCAGATGCAAAATTTCAAAAAAGTGTTGCCAAAAGATATTGTAAGCCATTATGACCTTGTTTTTCTATGCAAGTGAGATACAGCAAGAAATACTGGAACACTTGCAGTTCTGCTGCAGATGATTTAATTTACTGTACATTAAAAATGAATATTGTGGCATCTTTGTGGGGGGGGAAGAGGTATGGGGGAGGAATGGGCCTTTTTAAAAAAGGGGTCATGGCAGTAAGGCTGTTTGTTTTCGACAAAAGTTGTTTGTGATTTCAGGTACTCATGGGAAATCTCTTGATCAGATTCACATCTGTTCCTGTCAAAGTGGGTGCTAAGATACCGGTCACCCAGCAACCATGTCCAAGAGGGAATTGGGCCGATAATAACTTCAAAAAGGAATGACAGATGCTAGATTAGGATGAAAGACAAAACGCATGAAAAATGAGCTTGTTAGAATAAAAAAATTGTTCAAGCACCTTCATGCAAATTAAATGAATATTGAACACTTGCATGCAGTAATTCCTGGTTTTCGCTTGATTGAGAAGAAATAAAGATGGTCGTATATATAAAAGTCAAACATGTAATTTTTAGTACCAATTAACATACAAAGCTGCACCTTTCTGGGGGTCTTCCCCACCCCCCCAAGTTTAGCCAGCTGGGTACTTAACTATATGTTGCATAAAATCACATTGCTTTGTAATGTTTGTGTCTTCTTAAGTAATATATTGATTTTCATAGCAAACCAAACAAGTTGTCCTTTATTAATTAAAATATTTAAGGTTAGGATGTTCTGGCTCATTGGTTGCTCTCCTTGGATTCAGTTGCTGTTAAAAACAGAAGATCTCAGAAGCGGAGTTGAGCACACATGCTATGGTTTCCTATTGAACAGACAAACACTGTTCCATTGAAATAAAATTTGCATTTGAGTAAAATGAAAATATAGTCACTTCTTCATGCTCTCAAGTATTAAGACAGGTGATTTTAAGCTGGTATTTTTTATTATTGATACGTTTACATGACAATCAGAATTTAGAAAAGGGCTGATAAAATACCCTGATTGAGAGAGTGTTCTATGTCTTGGTTTAGCAGTGTCTAATGTGGTCACGTACAGAAATTGATTTTCTTCAGAAATTAATTAATTTTTCATATCGCCCTAAGCTGCAGTTAAAAAGAGTGCATACTTGTCTGTTTTTTCCAGAAATATTGCCTAATCATATTAATACCATTGCCCCAAGGATGAAAAGATAATTGTACAAATGCATTTGGAAATATGTATCACTGAGTATTTATGATTAAATTATGCAAATGACCCTGCTCTCATCCTTTCCAGACCCAGATTGTCTAATTAGGATTGATATGCTGAATAGATGTTCCAGAATTTGAATACAAGCATGTCCAAAGAGCAGAAAATTGGAAATGACAAGGCTGAAATGTTGAGGAAAGTGTCTTTTCCTTTTATACTTTACTAATGTGGTGTTAGCAGTTGCAGTTTTTCCTTTGGCTATATTGTATGACTCATCTGTCCTAGAAGGAAGAAATCAGAAAGAAAATGCAACTTTCTCAAATAGCACTATTTTAAAAATAACATGTTCTGTTCTTGTTGTTTTCTTTCTCCTGATGTTGGAACATTTTTACATATATTAGAAATGTGTTGTTCATTAAAAATATAAGCTTTCTGTTGGTTTTCCTAGTGTCTCATCGTGATTATATTTTATTTCATAATGATTATTTCATAAGTGATGGCTACAGTTACGGTGTTAGTTTCTAGGATGCTCCCCCAAATTGCTGATAGTTTTTGAATTTGCAATTCCAGTTTGCAATTGTTATTCTTGTGCAAAATAAGAAATGGGGTATTCAGTACTTTTGTTTTTAGTAGTCTCATCATGACTGTTTTTAATAAAATTGATTCTGGCAACATCCATAGTACTGAAACCTTAAAGTGCAAGTTATTTTTGCAAATGCTTTTGTTATTATTATGAAGCTCTACATCAGAGAAGGCTAGGGCATAGCAACGAGTGAACTGGTAGCCATCATTAGCAGCAGGAGTCACTCCGTCTGAACTCTGTAGTTTTTGTTTCCCCATCTGCAGGATGATGGATTGCTATGTTTAATACATTTCAGCTTTTGTCTGTCTTAGTGTGGATAGACAGCATTATCAATGATTTCAGTAGTGATTAGACTTCCATCGCTGCCGTTCCAATTGGACAGATAGTCCCTGGGACTCACAAAGCAGAGATTTGTACTTTAGCTTAAACATCAATAACTTAATTCCATTTTTAAAATAAATAAATCAAGCAAAATAATAATATTTGAAATCAGTCAGGAGCAATTGATACAGCAGCTGGCACTTCAAAACAAAATTACACAAGGCAATAGTTTGGAATGTTCCTGGATCTTTAATCTAATCTAAATGTTTAGCCTCTTTTTACTATACAAGTAAAGATGAAATGCTACTTCCTTTCCGAAAGAAGCCAACATGTATTTTGTGAATGCATTCTGTGGGGTGTAATGTCATCATTTATGCTCCTGTCTGTATTGGAACATTTTAGCTACTGGTGATGTAGTTGGAATGCAATGCAAGGGTTGTGTTAAAGCAATAAAATAGGACATGACATGTGTCATGGGAGGATTTGCTAAGCCCTGGGTGTATTGTGATTCAGAGGTCTAAGGGCTGAAAGATTCCAACCACCAGAGAAGTTGCTATACTAGCAACACATGCCCTGGAGTACCTTCATTATAATTTTTAAACACTACAATGGGTATTTTAATTTTATATTTAAATGCGTAAAATAATATGGAGGACAGACTTTTAAGAAATTATATGTTTGGAATGTTAAGCATTAACACATAGAATTGCATACGCAAACCAATATTTTCAGTGGTAACTTACAGTGTAGTTGGCTTCCAAGAATGGTTTATTATTATTATTATTTATTTATTTATTTATTTATATAGCACCATCAATGTACATGGTGCTGTACAGAGTAAAACAGTAAAACAGTAAATAGCAAGACCCTGCTGCTTAGGCTTACATTCTAATTAAATCATGGTAAAACAATAAGGAGGGGAAGAGAATGCAAACAGGCACAGGGTAGGGTAAACAGGCACAGGGTAGGGTAAAACTAACAGTATAAAGTCCAAACAACATCAAGTTTTAAAAGCTTTAGGAAAGAGAAAGGTTTTTAGCTGAGCTTTAAAAGCTGCGATTGAACTTGTAGATCTCAACTGTTCTGGAAGAGCGTTCCAGGCGTAAGGGGCAGCAGAAG
This sequence comes from Elgaria multicarinata webbii, assembly GCF_023053635.1. NCBI lineage: Eukaryota > Metazoa > Chordata > Lepidosauria > Squamata > Anguidae > Elgaria > Elgaria multicarinata. The sequence continues at coordinate 19,695,306 of NC_086175.1, read as the reverse complement.
AAAATGGAAGTGGGTTTGACCCACTTTTGCCTGCTTTGGACCACTGCCTACTGTGACAGAATAGGCTGCTGATAGCTTTTACTGTCTTAATTGTGCGGGGACGGAACCCTAAAAATCCAAAATTAGGAGTAAAGAGTGGCTAGCAGAATTAATACCAAGTCAGTTAGGTTTATTGCTTATATTCATGCTTCTGTTTTCCACCATCCAGTTGATGCAGCCATTCCAGTTGGGGTTTGGGAAATGGGGGACAGTGTTTCTTTTACACATCTTTTCTTAGTCATAGCAACTTTCAGCTTTCCTAGTTATGTTCATGTGCACCAATCTGTGACTTTGAAAATCTCAAGATGCCATTCTTCCTTCAAAGAGGATCTAGGCCATGGCAATCGTCATAAGTAAGAGCACTCATGCTAATTAAAAGCAGAGTTTATTTTGGGGAGGGGGAAAACTGTCAGTGTGTCTGGAGGGAGTTTTCTTTCTCTCCCCCCCCCCCCCCATTCTTAATCTGTCTCACTGTTTCAAGCTATCTTCATTTTAAAGAGTTTTGTTATTTTAAAGAAGTTTCCTCCATGGTTAAATGGTCTTCTCAACATGGTTTCAGAGTACTTACTTGCCATATACAATGATCATAGGAACTTTGTGAAAGTCTTAGCATTAAAAAGAGGCATCATTTTGACATGTCTGCAAGGTTTCTTCCATTTACAATGCTGTGCCTGTCCCTGAGAGACCAGCTGTGAGCACAGTACACTTTCCATTAATTTAGACAAAATATCTATTAAAAAGAATCAAGTTTTTATATAGATATAAAGTAGAAAACTAAAATGAAATACAACTGTGCTGCTTATAGCTATAGAAATCTAATCCTTAGACAACGGAACCTTTGTCGTTGACATCAGTAATCTTAACGTCTACTCAGGATGAAATTCAGGCTTTATATGAAGTAATAATCTTATTTACCATGCCAGCACACACAGTGGAAATAACATGGTTGACACTTTCAAGATTTTTTTTAAAAATCAAGATTAATGGAAGTTTAAAAGTTTTTATTGACCTTCCCCTCCCCCCAAAAAACTCTTGCCTGTCTCCTTGACTATTTCCCCCCTTAGGCCCTTGCTTCCTCCAACTATCCTACAAGTTTTATGTTCTTTGTAGCTTTGAAAAACAGAGCTGGGATCCACTGGTGGTATGTTCTATCTTCATTTAACTTAAGAACATCCCTTTGAAAAGGGTTTGGAAACCGCAGCTAGTGTAGAATTTGGTGGCCAGATTGTTAACTGGGACTAGGCGATGTGAACATATAAGCCCATTCCTGGAACTGGTTGCCAATTCGTTTCCGAGCCAAATTCAAAGTGCTGGTTTTAACCTACTAATCCCTACATGGCTCAGGATACCTCAACGTCTGCTACTCCCTGTATGAACCTACCCAGTCCCTGAGGTCAGCTTCAGAGGTCCATCTCTGTGTGCCCCCTTCCAAGAATATCTTGAGGGATGGCAGTATGGGAACATGCCTTTTCTGTGATAACCCTGTGTTTATGGAACAATCTCCCCAAGGAAATTCATCTGGCGCCGACACTATCATCTTTGGCACTAGGCAAAGATGTACTTATTTTCCCATGCATTTGGACATTAGTTATGGCCCAATTGTTGAGGGTTGCTTTTGTGATGTTCAGTATAGGCTGTGAGCAGGGAGATATTTTTTATATTTGTGGGTTAACACTTTTCATATTGTGTTTCTTTTAGTTTATGTTTTTGTGGTATTCATTTTTACTATTGTTCTGATGGTGGTTTATTTTGTTTTTGTTTTTCTTTTCTTATATTAATAATGGATTTCTGTATTGTGTGTGTAAGTTGCTTCAAGACTGCTTTTAGTAGTGGGAAGGGATGCATGAATGTAATTAATAATACTAACAATAATAATACTGGGGTGAATGATAACTAAGTCAGAATGCTATCTGCTGTAGTTCTGTATGAATATCTGTATGGATATCTGGCAGGGAGCAACTGTTAGTGACTACACAGCCTAAACTTTGCACGGGTAGATTTACATTGCTCAAACAAATGGCAGTTCTGGGAGGACTCCTATGCATGTAAGAAGTAGTCAAGTGCAACATGTGAACACATAGGTGTGGTTAAAAGTGAGTTGTGTGTAATAAAACTCAAATACTAGCTTAATAATAATAATAATAATAATAATAATAATAAATTATTTATTTCTTACCTGCCTCTCCCTTTGGATCAAGGCGGGGAACAACATTAGTACAGAATCAATACATCTTAAAAATTCTTGATTTTACATTGATCTGGATAGGCCTGCCGGAAAAGGCTAGTCTTTAAAGCTGCCTTAAAATCACACAGAGCGTTAATTTTACGAATCTCCTCCGGCAGGCCATTCCACAATCTGGGGGTGACAGAAGAAAAGGTCCTCTGGGAAACTGATGTCAGCCTAGTTTTAGCTGACTGAAGTAAGTTCACCCCAGAGGACCTGAGTGTGCGGGGCGGACTATATGGGAGAAGGCAATCCCGCAGGTAACCTGGACCCAAACCATTTAGGGCTTTAAAGGTAATGACCAACACTTTGTACTTTGCCCGGAAACTAATTGGCAGCCAGTGGAGTGACTTTAATATACTGGTGACCAACCTGGCTGCTATATTTTGAACTAGTTGAAGTTTCCGAACTAGGTACAATGGTGGCCCTATGTAGAACGTATTGCAGAAGTCAAGCCTTGAGGTTACCAGTGCGTGCACTATATATTATATATTTTATTTTATTTATTTATTTATTACATTTCTATACCGCCCAATAGCCGGAGCTCTTTGGGCGGTTCACAAAAATTAAAAACATTCAAAGTATAAAACAACAGTATAAAACCATAATATAAAATACAATATAAAAGCTCAACCAGATTAAAAACAGCAGCAGTGCAAAATTATAAATTTAAAACACCAAGTTAAAATTTATTTCTAGACTGTTAAAATGCTGGGAGAATAAAAAAGTCTTCACCTGGCGTCTAAAAACATATAATGTAGGTGCCAAGCGAACTTCCTTAGGGAGCTCATTTCACAGCCGGGGTGCCACAGCAGAGAAGGCCCTCTTCCTGGTAGCCACCTGCCTCACTTTCTTTGGCAGGTGCTCACGGAGAAGGATTTATAGATGAAAGGAATAAAGTATATAATCAATTCAATGTAATTTATATTAGTTAATTAGCCTATCTATCCACAAGAAATACCAAATTCATCCAAGGAAGTGGGTGTTTATTGTGAAAATAAAAACCCATGCAATTTAAAGCTCTAGCTCACAGCCTTGGTAAATTCAGTGGGATTACAATTCATAACAGTATATAAATTTTGTCTTAACGTTATTCTTACCATTAGCTGAACTTTTGAAATGTAGTACCAAAATACTAGTACTATATAATGACAGAAGGCAAACTTTTAACTGCTTGCCAGAGGCTTGTATTGTCCACATGAAGCTAGTTTTGGGAAGCTCCTCCAGTGCAGGCCTGGCATTATGGGTTCCAGTGTGCTAATCCTCTGGGAATGTAGCAATTATCACCTACCATATAGGTGTTAAACTCTGAATTTAACAGGGATTAGCACCTTTCCCTCTTTTCTGTGGCCAAGCAACTTGTTGGATTTGTATTTTTAGTAGTAAAATTTGAAGAAATAACTGATGGCTTCCAGTCTCTTTGTTACTTTATATGAATTAGGCAATGTTTTCTAAGACAGTTGATAGTGGTTTCTTTGGTGTATGCACACTTTTCTCCCACTGTAGTTTTCAAACGTGTTTTGAAACAAATACAAAAAAAAATCCTCTTTTTTGCCAGAGGCATTTTTGTGGAGAGAGACCACAGTTACAGGAGGCTCTCCTCTTCATACTGTTGAAGGTGATGCCCTGTTCAGGCTGATCTAGGGCTCATCTACACCAAGCAGGATATTCCACTATGAAAGCGGTATATAAAAGGCAGGAGCCACACTACTGCTTTATAGTGGTATTGAAGTGCACTGCATGATCTGCACTACTGCTTTATGTTGGTACTGAAGTACACTGACAACTGTTGGGGCCCATGACACATCTACACCAAGTAGGATATAACACTATGAAAGTGATAATAAAGCTGTATATGGTATGTCTCATGGCCCCCAACAGTTGCCAGTGCAGCTCAATACCATTATAAAGCAATTGTGTGGCACCTGCCTTTTATATAACACTTTCATAGTGGAATATCCTGCTTGGTGTAGATGAGCCCAACATCTGAAAAGAGGTTCTCTGAAAGCGTCTTCAAGTATATAATAATCTTCAGCCTATCATAAGATGACTTTATTTCAGTTAGTTTTAGAAAGAAAATATTAAGCGTAAGAATGTCTATACTACAATAAATCAGTCTTTGAGGTATCACAGGATTTTTAAAATACCATAGTAATCTATGTTTAGTTCTTTGAAATACTAAAGTCTAGATAGAAAATACTAATTGTCTAGATAGATCAGACAATTATTTTATCTTTTGTAAGGCTTGAGGATGGTCTCCACACTTCTGAGATTTGCATTTCAACCACCTACTATCCCCATTACTTTTTGTCTTTATGTGTCTTCAAAATCTGTCCACCCACACCCAGTGTTCCTGGAACTGGAAGTGAGCAGATGCAAAAGAACATAAAGTTCATATATACCTTTCAGTAGAAGAAGAGAGATTTTGGGAGGTGAATCAGAGAAGCACCTATTTTAATTTTCTCTCTATGCAAGCATTAAAAACACTCCTGAACTCCTTTGCATCTGGTCAGTCTAAAGGTAGTAGCCTCTCTGTCATTTACTGTGACTTTGTCAATATCTAGGAACTAGTTAAATGAAATTGCTTGGATTGGAACCTAGTTATCCCTGTTTTGCTTATGTCTAACTAAAGTAGTTTAGGCTGTAATCCTAGGCATGTGGAAGTAAACCACACTGAACATAGAGGGACTTACATATGAGTAAATATGCATAAGATCGTACTGTTAATGAGTTTGTGCATCAGTCATATTGACCTTACAACTCATCCTATAGAAAAAAGACAATGTTTTTGCGTTTTGTGTTGCTTGCTGGTTCAGAAAAATACCCATTTTAAATGATAACGTAACTAAGAGGTTAAACATTCTGAAAACTCAGGTCCCTGTTAGAATGAATATTCTCAATATTTAATGAATTACTAAAATATTAATTCATTTAGTGCATCTTTGGTGTTAATGGTTTGTAGATTTTATGGGGCATTTTCAGCTGCACTGGTTAACAGCTTAATTTTCTATACAAAGATGAGAATATTATATACCATTAAATGTCCACTGTGGAAAAGAAAGTGCTTTCTATTGTTGAAAGTGACATTCATCTAGTATTTATAGTGCATGCATAGAATCTAGTATTTATGTAGATAGAGATTCAACAATGGGCTTGAAGCCAACTGTCATAGAAAGATTTAGAGATTTGGTTCAGAGGGGCAGAAGCATGCTGTCGTTCTAAGATAACTGGGGTTGTTTGGCTTGTGGAGAGTTTAACATTTTAGGATTTATTTATTTATTTGCAATTTGATTTCATCATCCTTCTGGTAGATAAGGAGTTTGTGTTTGCAGAGATACTTTTCACTGAAAAATGTTGGCTGAAGAATACAGGGAGTTTTATTTGAGATGCCAAGTTTCCTTTATTATTGAATTGTTTGTTGTCTCTGCAGCATAATGGATCTTGATCCCAAAGAACAGCAGTTCCTCTTTTGTCAGCAGGATTTATGATGATGTCTTGCCGTTTTTGTAAATTATATAACACTCACTGTTCCTCCTCTGTTATATAGTGAAAATTAGTAGGTTGTTTTAATTATTTGATGGATTCTCCTTCTCATTCATTCCTTTCTCTCTAGTATTTATTTTCAAAATAATTTGATTTCTGACATTCATTAGCTTTTCTTTAATACTTTTTTCAGATGTTTAGCTAAAAGTGAAAAATGACTTTTTAAACATTCTGAGCTTCTTGTTTTTATTTTTAATTGTTGAGCCCTAGCTTATCTTTTGAAATAATCAGATCACTTTTTTTATTTTACCCCTAGTCTCATTATCAAGACTTTTTCACACATTTTATAGCAACAAACCTGAGTTTGCCGTCAAGTGTCCAAGCAACAGGGGAGCCACAGTGAATCCTGACTTTCTAACTATAGCTGTACAGTTTCAAAACCTTGTTTTTCATATTTATTCTGTACATCTTAGGTGTATGTATTAGATTGCACTGAAAAATGTAATGTGTGAAATGTAATGTGTGTTGTGTGAAAAAGTGCTCAGACTACATTTTAAGGATGGAAGAATGGGGCACACTTTCACAGAGTACCCATTGAAACGAAGGGTGCAATGCAATGCATGTTTCAACAGAAATAAGTCCTAAAACTCCCAGCATCCCCCAGCCAGGGTGACTGGGGAATGCTGGGAATTGTAGGAGTTATATCTGTTGCAACTTATATCTGTTGCAACGAGAGCTAGTGTGGTGTAGTGGTTCAGGTGTTGGACTGGGAGTTGGGAGATCCGAGTTCTAGTCCCCACTCGGCCATGGAAGCCCACTGGGTGACTTTGGGCCAGTCACAGAATCTCACAGGGTTGTTGTTGTGAGGATAACATGGAGAGGAGGAGGATTATGTACACCACCTTGGGTTCCTTGGAGGAAAAAGGGTGGGATATAAATGAAATAAATAAATAAATGGGATTGTGCCCTGAATTACTCATGATCAAGCCTGGAGACAACGCAGTGGTCATAGCAATGCTGAGGCATTTTGGTTATAAAATATTGTCTAAACCTGCTAGTAGAAATCAAGACACAAGAGGCTGAAAATGAAAGTATATTTTTTAATATTAGCTTATGTTTGAATGCGTACTTATGTACCTGGAGTTACATTAATTGACCTACAAGCTCGTTTGAGGTAGTAACTTATCTGACAGTGCACTCTTATAAATGTCTACTCAGAAGTAAGCCCTACTGGGCTTAGTGAGACATACTCGTAGGTAAGTGTGTATAATCTTGTATCCTGAAATATTTACAGAAAATGAATTTTAATTGTTGATCTTGATTCTTAAAGTTTGATCAAAGACATGATGTTCATTTAATAACTTTAAATCTATGATCTGGCAGTGCTTTTTTATGGTAGAAATAAATGTCAGGTCCATTCTGAAGGAGTTTGTTTTGTTCTCTATGGCAGCCTTCTCTAACCAGATGCGTTGGACTACAATGCCCATCATCCCAGCCAGGAGGTCATTAGGTTGGGGAAATCTGCTCTAGTAGCATAACTCTAATAGCTAAGAACAGGAACCTACAAACAGAAAGCGGAGAGACCCTTGAGGAGCCTCCACTCATGCTAAGGGCGTCGGTGTCTCCGATTGCCCCTCCTGGCTGCAGACCCTCCTGTAGGGGGCTCATCCTACAGTGAACACACCCTTTGGGGGAGCAAAAGGGATTGCATCAGGAAGGAGGTGGGAAAAGCCTTTTTATGCGAACATCGCTCTGCACACAATTCTCTATATTCTTCTAATCCTTTAATTTTAGTACCACCGCTTGCTGGCACACTAATGTATGGGTAGCTTTTGACCGTTGTCCTCATTAGTTGAACTATGATAAAAGCAAAACCAAGGAAACACAGTAGGTATTCATATTATATTTGTAAACGTACACTAAAAGAAAGAAAAAATACAAAGTAGTGTTATAATGCCATGATGTAAGGTTGAAATATAGTTCTGTGGTGCTTGACACTTTTTTTTTTACACTAAGTGTCCGTTACTTAGAAAACCATATATCTAAGCTATCCTTCGATAAGCTCGGGTTTAGCAAAGTTTTGTTTTTCCTTTTCTTTAAGGAGCTCTTAATTAGGGAGCGGAGACCTTGTAAAAGATTGCTTTGAGCCTTCAGCATAGGCATTATGTGGCTTGTTAAAGTAAAATGTACAATAGTTGGGGTTGTTAAATGAAATCAAAGCACTTTGCAAAACAGCACAGATCCTTGCAAACTAATTTGGTGGAGAATGAGCTGAGGTGTGAGGAAGAATAAATACTAACCAACATGTAGAAAAATTCATCTATATTCTAAAGCTAAAAGAAATGCAGGTCTGGTGTTTTAAAAGTTGCTTTAATCGCCAATAACATTGTTGTGGATGTAAAGGTAGTGCTATGTGAGCATAAGGCGCTTCCCACATGCAAGGTGGCGATTTTCTCTTCTTGCTGTAGTTTCCTATGCCACATGCCATTCTATTGTATAGGATATCCTATGTGAAGTATTATTATTGTTGTTGTTGTTGTTGTTGTTGTTGTTATTATTATTATCCTCCTCCTCCTCCTGCCTTTTGCCCAATGCTGGGCCATTATTTGTATGATGTATAGAATGAAATATTATTAAGATAGATTTTAGAGAGGCACCATAGGTTTGTTCGTGAGGAGGAGGAGGAGGAGGTGTGGAGAACTAGTTCTCTACTCTGGCGCCCATGCCCCACCAATGCGCAGTATAGTTCACCGATAATTTGGCCAGGACTACATGTACACATTTGTCTACTGCTGGGTGGTGTAAAGACCTGAACAAAAATACCCAGTCACAAATGTTGTTCCTCATCTAGCTAGGGATATGTAAGTTGATCAGGATGATATTATTATTATTATTATTATTATTATTATTATTATTATTATTATTATTATTTTATTTTAAACACAGCTTTATTGACATTCAGGTTTATGCTGGTCAGAAAAATCTTTTTTAAAGTATCAATAAAGTTTAAAACAATGTTAAAAACAAACAAGAAGAGTGGATTGTGTTTGTTACTCCTTTATTATACTATTTCAAGTACACAGTGAATAAGGACTTGTGTGAATGTCAACCTTCGTGAAAATAGATTTAATCCAATTTAGGGGGTGAAAGGTGGCAATAATCTGTGATCATGCTCTGATTCGGTTGCTGTCTGGTCACATCATCACTGGGCCATGTTTTCATGAGCGCTTGGCATATCAAACACAGAACAACTTATTAGTGGAATAAATTTGCAGAAACAAACTCGGTCCAAGGCATTACAAGAGGTGCTCAGCTGGGGGATTATCATTCCGTGAAAGGTTGTTGCTTTTACTTCACCTTGAAAATAATCAAATCTGTGGTTAGTTACACATTGAGTATGCTCAGTGATATATATCATTAAGTGGTGCTTGACACCTGATTGGAGCAAGGTGAAAATCTTAAACAATTACTAATGTTCAAAATCTATGTGCTGGAAGACTAGAGCAAAAATGAAACACATACCAGTCAGGAACAGGTCCTTCCAAAGAATGTCTGAATGAGTGAATATTTTTGCTTAATACTTCTGTTTGACAATGCCATTTTTCCATGGGCTCTTTGAGTAAATAGAACAAATTGCTAAGGTCATTTTTTTAAAAAACAGGTAAACAGAAATGATGTAAATATAATGGACTTCCTGTCACATTGCAATGCAGGTACATAATCAGAATCAATAATTTGAATGCCAGTCCTAAACATAGAAGCAAGTATTATTCCTAAATAAGTGTGTGCAGGAGTACAGTGCCAGAGATGTAAGGAAGTTGTTGGTTCACATGCCACAGCCTTATCTTTTCATAATTCATTTTGTGAGGATTGGGAACATGACATGAATTTCTTTCTCTCCTTTCACTCTTCCATTTGCCTTTTCATTTTTATGAAATGCCCCCCCGACTGTGGAATGATCTCCCCAATGAGGCTCGCCTGGCGCCAGCACTGTTATCTTTCAGGCGCCAGGTCAAGACTTTTCTCTTCTCCCAGGCATTTAATAGTATTTAACAATGCTAAGTTTGTTTTTAACGGACCCCAGAACTGTTGTTTTTAAATGGATACTGTTGTTTTTATATTGTTGTCTATATGTTTCTGATGGTTTTTAAAATTTTGTATACTTTTTAAATGTTTACTGTTTTTAACTGTTTTAAACCACCCAGAGAGCTTCGGCTGTGGGGCGATATATAAATGTAATAAATAAATAAATAAATAAATAAATGTTTCATCTAACAATAGTTCGCAATGATATCCCAACCAGGCAAACTCTGGTTAACAGTAACTTCTAAACCATGGTTTGAAGTGGGTATGCAAGCTACATTTTTGAAATTAGCACTAATTATAGTTGGTCAGTTCAGATGTCTGTCATAGTAATTATGGCAAGAAGGAAGTTGGAAATGAAGGAGGAGCTGGTATGTGAGAGGAGAAGAGTGAATGTGAGCCCATGGCACATTTCCCATCACAGTGGCTTAGAGGATTGTCTGAACTGAACCAATGCTTAAAAATGAAGGGAGAAAAGTCAAGTTACGTTTGACATTCTTGGAAATAAACAGTGAAGACTCTTTTTTATTTGAATCTGCTGAGAGATCCTTAAAAAGGAACAGGTGATAAGTTTGTTTCATTCGTTTTGACAAAATAAATTAAAAACAAATCCAAAGCTCTCTCCCCTTAATTAATTAATTAATTTAAACATTTGTATCCCACCCTATATCACTGGAATCTCAGGGCAGCGTTCAGATAAAATTAATTCAGGCAGTATAAAACAATAAATAATTACACAGCTAAAACATATTAAACCATTAACAAGCTAATACTAGTAAAAGAATAAAACAAATGATGTGCAGCTTTAGGCAAATTTAGCTCTCAAAGTCTTTGATAAAAAGTCACGTTTTAACTTGGCGCCGAAAGAAAGCCAGTGTCTGCACCAGTTGGGCCTCCAAGGGGAGGACATTCCACAGCCAGGGTGCCACAACAGAGAATGCTCTCTCCCATGTCCCGTCATAATGTATGTCTCGTACTTGTGGGACGCAGAGGACGGCTCCTCCAACAGATCTCAAATCTCGGGTAGACATATAAAGGGAGAGGCGCTCCCTCAAGTATTGAGGTCCAGGACTTTATGTTCAGGACTTTAAATGTAGTTCCCAGACTTGATTTCCAACTGGAAGCGTGTAGGCAGCCAGTGCAATTCCTTTAAGACTGGTGTTTTATGGTCTTTATGTGATGTTCCGGTCAGCAGTCTAGCTGCTGCATTTTGCACTAGTTGCAACTTCTGAGTCTTCAAGAGCAGCCCCACATAGAGTTCATTGCAATAGTCTAATCAGGAAGTTACCAGCACATGCACTACTGTAGCTAGGTTGTCCCTATCCAGGAAAGGCTATAGCTGGTGGGTCAGCTGAAACTGGCCCCAAATACTCTGGGCCACGGAGTCCACCTGGGCCTCCAGTGAAAAGGATAGATCTAGGAGTACTCTCAAGCTATGTACCTGCTCCTTCAAAGGGAGTGCAACCCTGTCCAGAACAATGTTGTTTAGTATCCAGAATTCAGAGCTTCCATCTTATCAGGATTCAACTTCAGTTTATTGGCCCTCCTCCAGGCACCGGTCCAGCACCTTCACCGCCCCAGCTGATTCCGACAACAAGGAGAAGTAGAGCAGAATATCATCAGCGTACTGATGGCACCCAATTGCAAAACCTCCCATGACCAAACCCAATGGCTTCATATAGATGTTAAACAGCATGGGGATAGAATAGAACCCTGTGGCACCCCACAGTTCAATAGCCATGGAGTGGAACAGGAATTCCCCAATAATACTCTCTGGAATTGCCCCTGCAAATAGGAGCGGAACCTTCACAGGCCTGCTTTATTCCTAACTGAAGCTTGAAGTGGTTTCTGTATGGCCACAGCCTGAAAGTTGTACTAAAGCCCATGATGCAGGGAAGAGGTAGGTTCCTTCCAATGCTGTATAATTGCAGAAACTGCAGGGTAGTGGAGGGTAATGGATAAGTTTATCTAAGTTCCAAAGATGTCATCAGACTGTGGCTGTGGTTATCTGTTGTTCATGCTCTTGCGATATCCAGACTGGACTATTGTAACGCACTCTGTGTGGGGCTGCCTTTAAAAACAGTTTGGAACTTCAGCTGGCCACCTAGTTACTGTGGGGGCTGGGCTGTCAGCACACGTGACCTTGATACTGTGCCACCTGCAATGGTTTACCTATAAGGCCATGAAGGGTTTGGGTCAAGTTATTTGAAAGACCACCTTCACCTGTACCAGCATTCCCACACCCTGAAGTCATCAACAGGGCCCCCGTCTCACTTGTCCACCATTAAGGGCTACTGAGTAGAATGGAGAGAGGTCCTTTTTGGTAATAGCGCTGTACATTTGAAATGAGTTTCCATTGAAGGTTCATTAAACCCCTTCTTGTCAGGTCTTCAGGAAAGCTCTGAAAACCCACCTGTTTTAGCTGTCCTTTTGTTAATTTTGGGCCTTAGCTAAACCCAAGGTTTATCCCGGGGTCATCCCTGTTCATGTAAATGACACACAGGATATCCCGGAAGCAGGCAGGGACGATCCCGGGATAAACCTTAGGTCTAGCTAAGGCCTTGGTTAGTTTTATTTATAAGTACTGTTTTTATTGATAGTATGGTTTTGTATAGTTTTGAAATCTTGGTTTGTTTTTTATCTTGTATGTTTCACTGGGAGGGTCCCACCCTTAAAGGCAGCCTAAAAGTATTTTTTTAATCATTCAAAAATGTTGCTGTGGCCACTCTGGACCAACCTACTATCTTCATTACTCCAGGGACTCTGCACTGTCCATTACCTTGCTTTTGGCTGCTAGTTGATGCCAGGGGCTTGTGAATAACTTTATCTTCTACATTTGGAGAGTTAGATTTTGCCCATGCTTAGCATTTCTTCTCAGATGTATAAGCCTTATACTGTATTCACATGTAACGTAAACCATGGTTTAACACTATGTGCATAAGGTTTAATGAGCATGAATAAGACACAGGTTCACATGCTTGTCCCTCCCCACTCCTTCTCCCAAATGACCAAGATAAAGATTTGAACAGTATTTACTTCCATTTTTCCTAAATCATGGCTTGTTATTGAAAACAAATTAGGCATCATGGTTTATAGTAACAAGCTAGCTTCAGAAACCATGATTTGAAGTTGAACTGCTTTGAAACTGTCCAGTTTGTTGCATTTAATGGTATATGATGAGTCATCTATGGCCTTAGCTAGACCTAAGGTTTATCCCGGGATTGTCCCGGGGTCGTCCCTGTTCATGTAAATGACACACAGGATATCCTGGGAGCAGGCAGGGACGACCCCGGGATAAACCTTAGGTCTAGCTAAGGCCTATGTCTGCAGTTTCAGAACAGGTCGATCAAGAAAAAACATTGATTATTTAAATTGTTTTTAGCTGTTTACATTGATTTATTTTTTCTAGGTTAAATATTTTAGACTATTTTTATACGTTGTATTTTTTGAATAAATGAATGAATAATAGACTGCTATTCCCAGTTTACTTGCAAAGACAAGTCAAAATTGAGAGAAACAAAGTAAATACTGTCAAAGACATTCTCCTGGCCACATGGGAAGAGAAAAGAGGATGGAGGGAGGCAAAAGCCCAAGGCTTGGTCAGGCTCATTCCAGTTCACACATGTAGCATTAAACCATGGTTTGTGTTTTGTACCAACTGGGCCACTGTGTTTCCATTTTGTTTAGTATTTACCACCTGCTTTTATATTGCTTCTTTTAGATAGTCCAGCAATTATAACCTTTCCTTACCCTTCCTGTTCCCAGTACTCTCTTGTATCTGTGAAGAATAGAAATAAAATTAAATGAAAACAGTAGATTCTGGGTACTTTAGAACCAATAAACAATATAAATTGTATAATATCTTTCACCATAACATTCTTTGTCTGATTCCATGCCAAATTCCTTACCAAATCATGATCTAAATATGTGTTAGTTGGAGAAAGGTTGAAGAAGTCACTGAGGAAATGCATAAATGATTGAAGCAACATCATCCTTAGGGAGATTTAACTGTTTTAATTGATAGTTTTCCCTGAGATTTTGCTCATCCTATTAAACAAGTCCTTAGAGGAGTGAAACAGTAGGTTACCTTCTTGAGAGCAAAGGACAGTCTGACTTATTTACTGTGATTATCAATTTGCCCTTTTCTTCATGAAATGAAATACTTTTTCACCTTTCAGAAACAGCTTGTAATGAGGAGTAAAACACTAAAGAATGTATGGTTTAACTTCTGAATATTGCACAAATTCTGCAAAACTTGCATGTTGCCTACATAATCCTACTGGAAATAGAAAATAAGGAAGTGAGCAACTAAACTGATTGTTAAGAGCTACAGAGCAGGTTTTAAGTCATACTTTTAAATGCACTAAGGCTGTGTTTTATTGGCTTTACTTCTTCTTGTAACTTATATGCCTAAGCCTGGTGGTGGAGACAGTTTTGCACTTCATTGTCCTTACAGTGACACTGAAGTTAATGATACTTAACTGCACAAATTTAACCACAGGATTGCAACTGAAGCGGTCTATATAAAACAGACGACAGGATGACACTGGCTCAAATTATTTTGTGATAGTTTGAAATTTCTCCTATAATATACAATCTAGCATTTTGTCTTGGAGCTCATACATGCGTAAGTGGCTGCTTTTCCTCCATATGATCCTTATCAGGATTATGTGAAGAAACTTCAGTTGCCCATTGCAGATATAACATTCCTGATCTCCTAGTTTTTCAGGAGATTTGGACCATGCCATAGGTTCCCTCTGCCTACCAATCTTCATGTACAGAATACCCCATCTCTTCCATTTTTGGACTTTATCATAGTGCAGCGTTATGTCTTCATCATAATTCATTTTAGACCCATTTTGACACCTAGCTTCAAGCTCTGGTTTGACACTAATTGTAGCTACAATTGACATCATCTAAGATGTAATGGTACGGTGTGGTTAGCTCTAAAAAGCAAATGAGGTGATTTGCATTGAGGAAAAGAAGGCAGACGGAAGAAATGTGGGAAACCATAGTTCTATGGTTCTCAAACTTTCTACCTCCAGTCACAAAATGTTGGTGCAAGCGGATAGCCAGCAGGGTGTGGATGGAGGTAGAATTTGATGCAATCAACTGACAATTACTGACATAATTTCTATTGGTGTCTAATCACTCTAAATTATTTTCCATAGTGATTTTCTTGTGGCAGGGAGTTCCATAGTTCAACTTTCCTCATGCTAAGTGCACACATTGACTCAGTAGACATTGCGAGAGCCTCCCCATTTTAGGCAGAATGTGCTGATCCAGAGACTGTAAATGGAAACGACTTTTTATTTTATATTTCCCCCCTCCCTTCCCACATGTTTCTGAAAGTATTTTTTACTTAACTGTCATATCTTCTCCCCTTCCCCTTTCACACTTATTTTGTACTCTACTCCCCACACCCCAAAGAAAGTATTTCATCCCTATATCCCTGCTCCTTTTACATTCACTTCTTCATCTTATAACAGCTTCCATCTCTTTCCCTCTCCCTCTCTATTCTCAGTTCCAGTTAAAAATATTCACCCTTTTCTCTCTAATTAAATGCTCCTTCTGGCCCTTTTCCCTCAGAGAATGGAGACCTCCATCCCTCCTCCCAAATGCATCTGTCTCCTAGCCACCTTCTCCAGCGGCTCTCCCCCACTACCCATTTGTTCTCTCTCTCCCTCTCCCCCCCCCCTCTCTCTCTCTCTCACACACACACACACACACAGAGCAGCCTTGCAGTTCCCTTGGTCACCATGAGGAGAGGCTTAGCTTGACAAGAGATGGGGTGAGAGGGAAGGAGAAATGGGTGTGGGGGTGTGAGTATGTGAGGGGACCAGAAAGTACAGCAGAAGCACCAGATGCTTCTCCTTTTCATCTCTCTCAGTCCATTCATCCTTTTTGCTTCCCTCCTCCTTTTCTCCTTCTCGCACACTGAAACAGCCACTCTACGAGTTGGGAGATCCGGGTTCTAGTCCCCACTCAGCCATGGAAACCAACTGTGTGACTTTGGGCCAGTCACAGACTCTCAGGGTTGTTGTGAGGATAAAAAGGAGAGGAGGAGGATTATGTACGCCGCCTTGGGTTTCTTGGAGGGAAAAAGGCGGGATATAAATGTAATAAATAAATAAATATTCTTCCGTTTCCTTTTTCCTTTTGTTTCTTCAACTTTGCATGCTACAGCTTCACTTTTTAACCAACTCCTGCTCCCACACGTGCCTCTGTACTGTGAATGTGGGGAGCTGCTAGTGCTGCCATCGCTCTAAGCAAAAGGCTACGACATGGGGCACTGGGGCAGGCAAGTGTGGAAGCACTGGGAGGTGGGCTACATCTGAGGCCCACTGGTGGGCTACGGCCCCACAGTTTGAGAAATGCTGCTTGATAGCACATGCCCAGTTTCCAAGCACTTGTTAGGAGAATTAGAACCCTAATATGGATTTTGAAGTGAAGAGATAGTTTATTTTGAAATTTTCATGTTTTGCAACTTTGCATGCTTATAGAAAATCTTATGTTTCACGAAATTCAAATGCTTATATAATAATTGAAAGAGAATTTAATGCTGAATTCAGTACAAAAAACAGAACACAAATATCTGCAGTACAAAAAAAAGTTATGCTTACTTTAGTCTAAAAACAAACAGGTGTGATTGAGTGAAGAAGTGGATTGGAATTGAAAACCCTACTGGCCAATCACAGTCCTTGTTCTGGGGACCAGTCACATGGCAGTAGCTGTGATACATCATGTTTCAAGTCGGGGGAAGTCAGTTTTGCTCTTTGTTCTGTAACTGAAGCGCAGTTGGAGATTGTGTGACTATTTGAAGTATTTCTCAAATTAAACGTGTACGTACGTACATCATAAATAGAGCAATGGCACTAAAGAAAAGAGTTGATTGGACACCCAGGAGAAGAAGCAGGGTTGTTTTATTACATGAATCAGGTCTTTCAATGGATATATAAATATTTGAATTTCGTGAAACAACATTTTCTATAAGCATGCAAAGTTGCAAAACATGAAAATTTCAAAAAGTGTCCACAATTTTGGCCGCCACTGTATATATGCTTGGAGTAGAACCACATTTGAAAGGTCTGCTCCTTTCATGTTTAGATACATTCAGCAGTACTCAGGAGTTCTTTGGTGATGATGTAAGTTGCATGATAGATTCTGTTGGCTTTATCCCTCTACAGCCCATGTACACGAAGGCTTCTGTATGTAGTGCATTCCCAACCATGTGAAGAGGAATCTTATAGATGAAAAAGAAACTGCTTCCATGAGCAAATCCAACCCTTGTGAGAAATATGGAGTCATTTAAAATGTGATGAACTGTAAAAATTGACTGTTTTACTCTACAGCGTAACTTTAGCTTTTGAATTGACAATGTAAGATGTTATCTGACGGCACATAGAGAAACTTTCTTTATATAATGTGGTATCTAGATGGAATAACATCACTGAGGGACTTCAAATCTCCCCCCCCCCAGTGCTGTGCTTTATAATTTAGTTACACAGTACACATAAACACAAGTTTGTAGTATTTGAAAACAACCAATGGTTCTCTCTCCCCCTCTCTCTCTGTGTGTAAGTGTAAGCATATTATTTGTTTACTTTTTAAAAAATACATGTTAAAAAGGCAGATATTGTAAAAACAGTATTTAGAAGTTTTGTGGTAACTGTACATACTTGTAACCTTTTTGTCACTGTACTCCTAAACACCAACAATATGTTGGCCTAAATACGTATTTTTTTTTAAAAAAAAAATACAAACTTGGTTTGCTTCAAGCAGTGATTTGATCAGATGCTTAGTGTTCATTTCTTTTGTTACAAGGCGATCCACTTCATTCTTCTCCTATTTAGTTTTCTTTCTTTTGTCAGGCCTCAAACTAATGAGAGAGCTTTAGAATGGTCCTTTGCTGTCTAAACACCAAGCACATAAATGCTTTTCAATAGGAAAAAGAACGCAGGAGAAATGTGCACAGAGATAATGCATAGCCTGAGAAATACTTGTGTGCTGACAGCTATCCAACAGTGTTGTCACAGCAGGAAGACATCAGTTGAAGAAACAGATAGCGACCTCAAAAAAAGAAAAAAAAAGTCTGGTCAGCAGTGTGGACAGGGTTTCACAAGATTATAAATCACCCCAGGGTCGCTCTGTTCCCACCATAAAGAGAGCATGGCCGTTTTATTGTAATCTAATAAGTGATGGGAGCAAAGGACAGGTCCAGTGTGTGCCTAGGAAAAAAAATCTTGATTACAGTTTGAAAACTATACAGTTTCCCCTTGCCATTGAAGTGCAGATTATAGGGGTTAAGGCCATTCTAGGATTGGATTACCGCTTTATAGCTGTATGTTATTCCCCTTGTTCATGAATCAGAAAGTACTTAAATTAAACTGAACATTGGGGAGTAATCTTAACATGTATGAGTTTGGTGGCAGAAAATTAATCACTATTTAGTGACAGATTGTTAGCCATATAAGTCCTTCAGTCAGTGATTGAGCATTGGTCTTTTACTTGGTGAGCTGGGAAGTAGTGGAAAATGGCTGTTTTTGGGGTGGGGGGGAACAACCCTCAGTACGTAATAGCATGGATGGTCATGTGCAAGAGAATTAGATGTAGAAAATGTCACGGTATAAAGGTCAGGCTGCAGGTAAGAGTGGTTTGCAGAAACCACCATATATTAATGATGGTATATAATAAATAAAGATGCATAATTTTACTCTTTTCTTTCCTGTTGAGAGTAAATTTTACATACATTTTTTTCGGCGGTGGTGGCGGTGGACATTTTTCTGGATCCTTGACAGAGAAATGTTGAGCAACTGAAAAGCTGACGTGTTGAAGTAAGCAGCACGTGCCTGAATACTTGCTGAAGAAAGTGGATACTGCATATTGGTTTAATGTCAGACTGCTTTTCTGCAAGAAAAAAAAAGTCAAAAGTGGTTTTAGTGCAAGAGGACCAGATGAAAGCTTCAAACCTCATCTCACTTGCTCCCATTTGGAATTTCCTCTTGAGTTGTTCTCTTCTATAAAGGCCATAATGAACAATTTCAGAGTTTATATTGTTTTCAGTATACTTCCCAGCCACTTTCCCCCACTCTCCTTATTGGGAAAGGTAGATAGCAAGCCTTTGGGGAACTTGGCTTAGTTGCAGCTATTTCGGAAGTGAATGTGACACAGATGAGGTTCTTACACGCAGGTTCTCTTTGCTATCTGCCAAGGCCTAGTATTCGAGCACTAGCACAGGGGTGGGCAATTTTTGGCCCTCCAGATGTTTTGACTTACAACTCCCATCAGCCTTAGCCAGCATAGGTAATGGTGAGGGCTGATGGAAGTTGTAGGTCAAACATCTGGAGGGCAGCAAGTGGCCAATCCTGCATTAGCAGCTGAGAGGCTGGGGAAGAGAATTTGCTATCATTCCCTGTGTCATTTGGAGCATGGCTAGACAAGGGGGTGGTGGAGGGGGGATGATCTTGCGATTATATGATTGCGAGATCATCTCCCTCAGTCCACATGCAGTGCGTGACGTCCCAGGGGGAAGAGGATATTGCGTCCGCCGTTTTTTTTTAAGAAACAGGAGATGAAGCAAAAAACTAATGCTGGTGGTAGCTGGCAGAAGTGAGATGTTTCTGAGCATGGTGAAGGCAACTTGGGATCCCCTGGATTCAAGACCTCTCTGCATTGGGCCCCTTAGCTACACCAGCCTGGAGCTGGTATAGGACTCCACCCTCATTTGCTTTAAAACCTACTAGGCTGAAAAGTCAGGCACCCCACCTACCAACTGCCTCACAACCCTGCCTTTTCCCCCTCCCCTGATTCCAGTTTAGCATTGGTCTGTTATTCTACCATTTTCAGCTAAGATCAGAACAGGTATCAATGAAGCTGATAGCTTATGTTTCTTGGCAGCATGAAAACTTTGGCATGCAGCATTCTTTCTAGTGTGAGCTAATAATCTTTGGCACTCATAAAAGTATGTGCCCCCCCCCCGCCCCAATGTACTCAGCCCAATCTCAACTTTGTCAGTCTGATTTCCCACTTTTCTTTGTTGCACCTTGTCCTGTATTCCATATACATTTTCATGTCAGCCAGCTCTGGAGTGGAGGGGGACCAAGCTTCCTCTCTAGTTCAGTGTGATGGATGGAAACCTTTGACACTGGCCTGTCTCACACACCACAGTGGTGATGAAAATCTTGCTGGATGAGAGGGTGTTTCCTGGGAAGGTGCTGGAGGATGGATTTGGGAGCCTAGTGAGCTGCTTTAGGCACTTGAGGGGAAGGTTCTTCATCCCTAATCTAAGCCTTTCGGCTTGACTTACAAACTGTTTTGGATACATTTTTGTGGTCTGGAGAAATGTTTGTAGGATTAATGATTTGAAGTGTACTTTTTTTAAAAAAAAGAAAGAAAGAAAAGAAGCCCAATAAATGTTAAAAGTTTCTTATAGGAAACCTTTTCAGTTTCTGCCTTAACAAAACAAAACTTTCCCTGTTTTTTCTATCTGTTTTTACTTCAGATCCACAAAGCATTAAATCTGTAGGAAGAAGTTCAATGACATAATTATATTTACTGAAAATTTACAATCCATATTTAATTTCACAACTTTATCTGCCATGGTTTGTCTGTTAGTGCATGCTGGTAGAATCGACCCTGCCTTCTTGAGATAAACCCTGTCAGACTTGGATGATTCACCAAATTTTGGTTTTTGAGGAGCAGATGTATCATTGTGAAAGGGAATACAGTGTGGCTGGCTGCTTGCTTCAGGCATAATTTATATTGCATTTCAAACTCCAAAAGGTAAATGAGTAAAAATGGAAATCTTTGTTCTACCAGCTGTTTTTCACGGGATGGTACTCTTTGAAACCTGTGTGTGCTATCCTATGTTTACAGTCATTGCATCCAGCTTCAGAAGGGATCCATAAAACTAAGACTTTCCTTTGAATAAGGAAATCTTGTCAAGGTGAGTATTGATGACTCTTTGCCACTGGGCATTGATGGTGATAGTATTTAACACTTATATTAGTTTAGTTGTTGCAGTAGAGAGAGCCTTTGGTCCTCTATGTCGTTTCTTCTCCTGTTACCCCCTTAAGCTGTAATATAGGCAACTCTCACTCTGTGCTTAATAGGACTGACAAAAATCTCCTACTGCTGATGTCTGTGTCATTCCATTAACTGAAAATGGGGCATGATTGATAGTCAGGCAAGTTTCATTTCCCAGTGTACTTAGTACATAGCAGGAATTTCCTATGTGACATTCCTGGTCTCCTTTGGTGAAGGGAATAATAGCTCCAGAGTCATTCCCATGCCAATCCAAATTGACCAGCATAATAGGGTGCAACACTGCTGAGAGAGAACCATGTTGTGCAAGTAGAATGTACAAGTTCAGTGGAGAATATGGCACATGGGTGGGTTTTTGTCTCTCTCTTTCTCCCTATTTTTCTTTCTTTCTTTCTGAGCAGCTCTTTTCTTTCGCTTGTGATTTGAAATTGTCCAAAACATAAATTGGGGCATCATTTTGCCTCCACTCTTCGGACTTGTCCAGAAGAGTGACTTAAAAGTACTTATTGAGGCTTCCTTAAAAGAGACAACCCCCCCCCCCCAATAATTTAATTGGGGTGAATAGCAATCCTTCCTTACTATGAAGCATTCCTGCTAAGAAGCCTCTTCACTGAAACAAAGCCTTGATGTGTATTACAAGATAAATGGGATACAGTGGTGGTTCCTCTCAAACAGCAACAATAATATTTTTTATTCCAGGCAATGCTCACATAAATTTGTTTTACTTGTTGGCGTTCCGAAAGGCTGGCAAAGAATGTTGTTCTACATATGGTGTTTTATGTTTACGATTTCTTTTGTTTTCAAAAGTACACCACAAATACTGTGGTGCTGGAGACGTGTGGTAGATTGGCTAAGCTTGAGAAACAAATCTAGTTCATTTGATTTATCGTTTGTGACACTGGTATGTACTATAATGCTCTCCTGGAAACAAAATGGTTACACCTGAGGACAGTGATATAAACACTACTTTGATTATTTGAAACAAGCCATTAGGCTTTGATGAAAGAACTGCAGCAGGAGTAGACTGTGTATTGAGTGAGTGCTATAAGATAATGGCTGAGCAGCCTACAGATAGCTTGCATGGAATTTAAGAGTTGCATGGTTCTTGCTGAACTTCATAAAGCAAATAGATATAGAACATGAGTAATGTTAGCTAGCACAGCTCATAAAGCACCATTCAAAGCAGACATTTGGTACATGGCACATTCATGATATCCTTTGCGGTTCGTGGTGGCTATGCCGTTGTCTGCTCTCCAGAATAGACATAGGCAGGGTCCCTTTGCTTCGAATTATGTCATTAACTGAGTGGAAGGGCTCACCCCATACTCAGATGAAACTGCTACAGGCAGTAGTGTTCTCATGGTGCTCCTGGTAAAAAATGACTACATTTATAAAAGTAGTTTGTACTAAGAAAACTCTTCCCTCCCAAGAACTGTAGTTTGGGCATGGCTAGTGAGAAAGCCAGATGGCTTTGGTGCACAGGTTCTCTGGAGGCCAGATCACCCACTCACACCCAGTGTTCCATGCCAAATCTAGGCTACTGGCCTTTCAAAAGCCTCCTCCTGGCATCCATATCCGTATAGAGCAGCTGGTGACATAACCTAGATCTTCTTTAGAAACCAAGAATGCTCAAGGGGACAAAATATTTTCCAATCTGGTTATGCGCCTTGAAACAATTTAATTCAGTTTCCAGTACCTACAAGGGAATCACAGCATGATAACATTGGATGCATAATTTCAGGAAACTCTGTCCCAGGATTATGACCTGGAGCTCGAGAGGCTAACAGGACACAAGTTTTGTGCATCACTGAGGCTCAAGTCCTCAGAGGAACATCTGCACATGCTTTCCTGTGATTTGGTATCGGTTGTATATGAGACCCATCAAATTAGTTTCCCATATTGCAGAGACAATTTTAGATTATATTCTATTATCTTTACAGTCCTAAATAAAATGGGAATGTGTGGGACAGTTCTGGACTTTGTGGAACCTCTTTTACCAACTGAGTAGGCTGTCTTTTAGCTGCCATGAGGAGAAATAGGACTTTTGCCTTGTCTCTAAATGTTCTGTTCTTCCTGTTGGATGAAGAACATTCTTGTTGGTGCCTCTCCGTTACTGGATTTTAAGGATGGGCTTAGATAGGGAAACCCTTAGCACCAGTTTACACTATTGGCATAGCACTGGAAGGGCTTATGGTAGTGCTACATCAGTTGCATTAGCGGAATGACAGTGTTGGATACTGCCCAATTCAAGTAAAATTTTCAGTAAGGATCTCTATCATTTTAATATTACAGGTAAGGTCTCTCAGCTCTTCATTTGTTGTTAGGGTTCCTATCTCAGTTTTCTTTGATCCTGTTCTCTTTAGCTTTTGTCACAACAGGATCCCTTTTTCAAGGTTCCTTAATTAATTTTTTTTGGATGGAATGTTTTCATGTAAGTCTTAGGTTCAATTCTTGTTTGTTTGTTGTGTAATGTCGTTCTGAGGTGGATACTCCCTGTTGTTTCTATGTGGCAAACACTCCCCCCCGCCGAATAATCCATTGTGTGTGAATTACTGAGATTTCCTGATCATACATTACTATAAATCTGAGATCTTTGCATCGAGCTTCATTTAAAGATTAAAACATGAACAAAAGTCACCTTGAACTAACTCAAACTGCAGTGTTAACTCTGAAGTAATTCCCACTGCATTCAGTGGGGCTTATGCCCTAGGGCAGGGATACAGAACTATGCATGGCTCCCTCCTTGATGTGCTTTCGGAAGCAGGCAAAAACTTAATTGTTGTTGTTGTTATTATTATTGTTGTATTTATATGTATCCCGCCTTTTGCCCAATACTTTGTTCCAGCAGGCCTTTGGAGAATAATCTGGTCCTCCATCTGTGTTAAGAACTTGTAAAATTGTCATGTATTTTAAACCTTTACTCATAGAATCATAGAATAGCAGAGTTGGAAGGGGCCTACAAGGCCATCGAGTCCAACCCCCTGCTCAATGCAGGAATCCATGTTTTAATATTTTATTTTAATTTTTGTACATATCTTTTCCTAGGTTTTAAAATGTATATGTTTAAAATTTTGTAAGGCCGCCTTGAGGCCCAGTATTGGGCAAAAGGCGGGATACAAATAAATATAATTATTATTATTATTATTATTATTATTATTATTATTAATAATAATAATAATAATTTGTGGGCCTGATAGTGTATATGGCCACATCCACTGATATTATCATCACACCATTTTAGCCTTTCTTCATGCAGAGACATGGAGCACTATGCCTCCCTCAGCATGAAGAAAGAGACCCAGCCTAGGATACGTGTTTAGAATTGCAGACCTAAGTAAATGTGAAAATCCAGTTGTAGCGGCGAAAACTTGTCCTTCAGCATGGCTGGTGAAATGGCTTTGCTACCTTCTCTCATCTCCCCCCTTTCAACTTTGTTGGAATGGCTCCTTGTGCTGGCATTTTCCAATGCAATTAGTAAACTCTGTGTCAGGAACCATAACATTAGAAATGGACCTTAGTCATTGCATAAAGGATTGATTTCTTTTAACTTTCAAAATACCGGCACTTTTAACCATTGGCACTTTAGTTTTTCTAAAAAGACCATTGGGAACTCACTTAGGTCATTGTGAAATTTGCAAAGGAAAAGCAAAAGGTAAATTGAGCAATCTTTAGATTTGTTGATTGTCAGCTCTGCATTTTAGCCAGTTTGGGACTATTGCTTCTTGTGAAAAGCATAGAGTTCAGTATGCATTGCTAAGCCTGAGGCAATGGACACAGTGTATGTTCCTTTTCTTAGCTCTTTTGATTTTACATGTGTAGAGGTGCAGATGTTTGAGCGGTCTCTGCCAGCTGTCAGTCCACAAGCATTTCCACAAACCAGCTGCTTCCCAGTGGTAGAAATAGGAAGAAACTACCTCCTCAACGTGTTGTAGTTGTGTCATGTACAACAGACTACATCAGGTGTGTGCTTTTAATTGAAGATACACCAGGGTGTACAGTCAAGAAACAGAAAATGGATAACAAAAACAATTAGAAATACTATTCTGATACTTTTAACTCAGTGGAGAATGGAGAAACAGACAATTGGGAACCAGTGATTGTACATAGTTTAACTCCACAAGGGTTGCTTTTTCAATGAAGGCAGCATATAAAAAATCACGAGAAATTAAAAATCACTTGGGCCAGAACAGCCATTACTTTAAATCCGTGTCTATTCTGATATGGCCCAGAATTGCTTTAGAACAGGGATATTCAGCCTTTTTGGACTGATGGGCACAATTGAAAGTTTTAGAGACTGTGTAAGTGAAGTCACAAAGTGACTGTCATGCCACAGACAGGCTGAGAAAGAGGGAAATCTCTCTCTCTCTCTCTCTCTCTCTCTCTCTCTCATACACACACACAGAGAGGGAGAGAGAGAAGGGGGAAAGTGTGCCCCCCACAAGAGATCAGAGGAAGAAAACACGCACAGGGGAAACACAGACCCCCCAAAAAAACACACACACGGGGAACACAAACCCAGAAAAAGAAAGAAAAAACACAAAAAAATACTCTCTGCTCTCCCCTCCCATCACTCTGCTCTTCTTCCCCATAAGCTTATTGTTTTCTCTCTTTCTTTTAAAACAACTCCACAGGGCACTTTCTTCCTGGTTACTCCACTTTCAACTTGGCTGCTCATCTCAACTTGGAATTAACAGTGGAGGTGGAAACACTGATGCTCTTTGTCACTTCTCCCACCCCTGCGTACTTTTCTAGGCTGGATTGGTAGCGAAAAGTATTTAGAGTTGAAAGAGGAAGTGGGAAACTCTCGGCCCTTTCTACACCTAAGGATTATTCCAGGTAAATGGAGTAATTGTCCCTGCCTGCTCCCAGGATACCCTGTGTGTCATTTGGATGCAAAGGGATAATCTGGGGGGCGGGCTGGGGGGCTGGGGAAGGCAGGTGTAGAAACAGCCAGCAACACAATTCCCACCTCTTCTCTCTCTTCTGTGCCCATGCTGGAGACCCCAGCTTTAGAACAACGAATTCTCAGCTTCTCTTTGTATAGAAATATCCATATAAAATGAGAATTACAGGACTTTGAGATACAAATGTTTTTGGGTTAGATTTCTATGGAAAATAAAAAGAACAAGAAGTTATACTTTATAATGAATCCAGTTGTTACTCTTTAGATCTATTAAAAATAGTAATACAAAGAGAGTAGTACAAACACTGTGAATTGACTACTACAAAAATGTTAATTGCAAGGAATTAGTAATGTTCATACCTACTATAAAAATGTGTATTACTGCAGTTTAGGATATTGCTGAAACCCTTTGTAACGTTGGCCCAGTGCAGATATGATGGGCAACTCCTTGGAAAACATTGCTTGCAAAGATGCAACCTTGTACACACCCTCCTTCCCCCCTTCTCTCTCACACATGAATTCAGCTTTCCTTTCCATTGTTTTCTTTAACCATGGGTTAACATTATATTGGCATTGGCACAAATATGGTTAAAGCTAACAAGGGCTGCCCTCATTTTAAACCATGTTTTTCAGTAAGTTTACCAAAGAGGAAATGCTGGATAGCTTGATGCTGACATAACTCTAAACAACAGATGAAGTGAACCAGGTAATGGAAGTGGAATTGGTGACGCCACAGTGGCTTTACTAGTTGAAAAGGCTGCAACTGTATTCTAAAAATTTATTTGAGGGTGGGTGAATGTCCTCCATTTGTAAATGTAATGAAAGAGCCCAGGGTATTGGAATGTGCATGTAAGTTGTTTTTAAGTCGATTTTCATTTTTGTAGATCACATCATCAGCTCTCAGAAGTGATGCTTCTGAGACTAAAGTGTCCTTAGCATCAGTTTTGAAACTGCTTCTTCTTTTTTTTTTACAGTATGGAGAAAGTAGGTTGACATGTAGACATCTCAAACAGCCTAAACTGGTGATATGAATGCCAAAGATGCAAACTCGAAGCCTAAACTGGTTTACCCTGTGGTAAGCTGATTAATTTCAGTGGGGCTTTCTTCCAACTAAAGTATAGTAAGAATTGCAGTGTTAAGTCACTCTTCTGAACACAGGAGTAATGCTGCAACCCTATATACACTCCCTTGGAAGTAAGGTTGATTGAAGATAAGTGAGACTTAACATCTGAATAAGTATGCCTAGAAGGATCAGGCTATAAGAAATCAATACAGGTTGGTTTATATTGTTAAGATTGAAGTAGACTCAATGCAATCCTGTACATGTCTACTCAAAAATAATCCCTATTGTGTTCAATGGGATTTACTGCCAAGTAAGTGAGTATAAGATCGCAGCTGTAATTTCTTATTAGTAAACAAAAAAATACTTTTTGTAAACTTTTGTCATGAAGCATTTCAAGAGATTGGTATACTAAAATTCTAAATTGGCTGAGATAGATGGTACTGTGTGCACTTTTCTAATCAATAATTTGCAAATTAGCAATTTGTTTTAAGGTGGTAATATTACATGATCATATGTAAGAGAAAGGGGTAGAATGAATCAAGAGGGACTTTTATTCTCAATTTTTTGATAGGGTGGGTGATGCTTCACTCATTCTGAGCTAAATGCTCAAAAGAGCACAGCATTTAAATTTAATTTCAAATCACTACTTTGTCTCCTAGTTTTTATTTCTTTAAATAAGTTTGTAACTTGTCTTTTTAATAAAATATACCACTGCTTGATAGCTCTCAGAAGTTCCATTTTGAGTCTTTAGTATTGTTATGTGATGTTATTCATTCATGCATACATATACAGATACACCACACACAGCTTACAAATTCTCATCAAATAAATATTTACATGGAAGTGGAAATAAAGTATCTTTTAAAATGCAAAATTGATTAGCTTGTAGTGAACGCTTAAATAAAAAATCTGTTCTGGCTTTGACTTAATAGGTGGACCTGATTAAGTTAACAATGTAATAGTTGAGAAATTGACCACTAATTCAGTATCAACACAATCCTATGCATGTCTACTCAGAAGTATGTTCTATGGGGATTAGGCTCCAATCCCATGCTCATTTACCTGGGAATAAGCACCAATGAACCCCATTCTGAGTAAACATCTATAGGATTGCTCTATAAGAAGACATCAACCCTAAGTAATTGAAGAACAGTTGCAGGAGCCCTGCCCTCTCTGACCAGATACAAAAGTGGGCAGGGCTCCTGCAGCTTTAACTGTTGTGATGAAGAGGGAATTTCAGCAAGTGCTACATGCATACAAATGACACCTGCTGAAATTTCCCTTTTCTATACAACTGTTAAAGATACAGGAGCCCCCTCCTCCTTTTCATGTGGTCACCTTGAGCTTCACTGTTCATATTTCATGAACAGAAGGTGCTATCTCTGATGCATCCAGGTCTACAGAGGTCTTGATGGGACATGGGGGATGGGACAGTAGTGGTGTTTTAATATAGTGGAATCTATATATCACACATACATTTGAATACATCAGTTTCAATATATGCCTATGAAATGTGTGTATGTGTGAGTGAAATTATAGCTTTCTTAGAGTTATACATAAACTTCAACAAAAGCAGACCAAATATCCAAGTATCCATTGATTAGGGTGGCCATATGAAAAGGAGGACAGGGCTCCTGTATCTTTGACAGTTGAATAGAAAAGGGAATTTCAGCAGGTGCCATTTGTATGCATGCAGTACCTGGTGAAATTCCTTCTTCATCATGAAAGTTAAAGCTGCAGGAGCCTTGCCCTCTTTTGTACCTGGTCACTCTACTATAGCTCCTGCAGCTTTAACTGTTGTGATGAAGAGGGAATTTCACCAGGTACTGCATGCATACAAATGGCACCTGAAGAAATTCCTTATAGGAATGGAGATAGAGGAGACACCAATCGTGGCATTGTTATCAGTGTATGGTGAATTGAAATGTAATCAAGAGATAAAAGAATTGATAACGAATTTGTTAACAGCCACAAGATTAATGATATCCAGGAACTGGAAGGTTCAAGGGGATTATCATATAGAAGATTGGTATAAAGAAATATGGGATATTGCTATTAATGATAAATTAACATGTAACTTCAGAGTTAGAAGAGGAATGACAAAAACGAATGATTTTGAAGTAATATGGAAACTGTTTTTGGACTTTGTATTATTAAGGGGGAGAGGGAAAACACCTCCAGAAGAATCAGTGAGATTTTGGAAATCAGAATAAGATCCCTGGTGGGTGGGTGGGTGCACTTTAATGTTAATCAACGATTAGATCAAAAGCAGAATTAAGTGAAGAGAATGTATGTTTATTAGTTTGCTTAAGTATGTATTAGTATGTATTACGGGGTTATTACTATATATCGTATTGTCTGTATTGTTTAGAAGTGTGGTTATTATGTAGTTATAGAAAATCAATAAAACATTAAAAAAAAAAAAGATACAGGAGCCCTGTCCTCTTTTTCAAATGGTCACCCTACATTGATAGGACCACCCATTCAAATGTTGAAAGCATTTGTGAATGTTCCATTTAAGCCTGTAGGGGTCTATTGCTGTGTTTGTGTGCCTTAGATAATTAATTATTTTATTTACTTAAATGTTTTATAGGCCTCCTTTCAATAAGCAGTATGACTAACACCCCCCTCCCCCATATAGTTCAGTAACACAGACACTTCTTATCTGAGGTATCATGGAGAATAAAATGCTGCTCAAGGCATTCAGGATATATAGGCAAGGTTTTTTTTTAAATATGATCAAAAGCAACTATATACTCTCCGTGGGATCCATTTAATGTGAGGTAGCCTGGCCACCTCATATGCCCTCAAGTCTCCTGCTATTGCAATCACGTTTTGCTTGTGTGAATCCCTATGTCATCTTATTACCCACTTTAGATAGGCCTTGGGTGTGATCCAGAAGGGCCCTTCTTATGTTTTTATTATCTGGCAGCAGAAATTTAATAAAGTGCTGCAGATAATCCATGATTCCCTAACAATATACTTGTATGATGTACATGTTTGCAAATTGGCTTGTTACATTCTCCCAGTTGTGGAGCCGTCCGTATACTGTACCCAGAAGCTTTCATGTTTGAAACGGAATTCTACAGCCTGGTGAATAGTATTATCAGGTTTGTTGTTAATTTTTACCGTTTTTATAGACTATTAGCTATTTCTCCAATACTAAAACTTTTAAAAGAAAGAACTTTTTTATTCACCTCTAAAATGTGGTGTCTAAAAGTGACAGGTTAATTTCTGATTCAGATTTGATTGAGCATATGTCTTTTTCATGCTTAAGAAAACTAAAATAGAGCTATCTTTAGAAACTGGTGTATTAGAAAATTGAATTATAATCAGGGAAAAAACTACTTTTACCCATACATATGTATTTCTATGCATTGTTCTGATTTTTTTTCTTTTGCCTGGCATGTAATACTTTTTTTTGATGGAGGAAATATATAGAATTAATAGAAAATAACTTAATTTCTATACTTAGTGTGTAATAAACTGAAATATATTATTTTTCCATAAATAATTTTTTATTGTATATGTCACTTGTATAGCATATCCTTAAACTAACAGTACAGATG
Source organism: Elgaria multicarinata webbii (assembly GCF_023053635.1). Classification (NCBI taxonomy): domain Eukaryota; kingdom Metazoa; phylum Chordata; class Lepidosauria; order Squamata; family Anguidae; genus Elgaria; species Elgaria multicarinata. The sequence continues at coordinate 19,664,899 of NC_086175.1, read as the reverse complement.
ATGGAAAGTGCAATAATACTGTAATTTACTTTACTTTGGAATTTATACCAAAATAATTTTGAATTTTTAAAAGTGTGTTTGTTTAAAGGATATTGTTATAGGATCACCATAAAAACATGCACAGTCTTGGTACTGGGATGTGACTCAAAAATGCTATGATAATTCAAATTATACATAAAATTATTATTAGCTATTTAAACTTGGGAATTTTGTAATGTTGGGCAGAGCAATCATAATGCCCTTGGATGGCCATCCAAGGGGGTTAAGGTGATGCAGAAATATTTACCAATGTAGGGGGGGATATGTCCCCAGAAATCTCCTCAGGTTTAAATCTATCACTGGAGGTGTTCCCTCTGGTGGGAGCTAGTGTAAATCCCTTTATGAGGGTAATCCTGTGATGGGGAAGAGGTTGGACAGAGGTAGCCATTGATCTCCTGGATCCAAGACTCCTTCATTTGCCAGAGTGGCCCCAGGATCAGGGACTTGCATCTATGCCAGCCTGCAAGTGGTTATCTAATTGGTTCCAGTGGTGGGAAATGAAAAAAAAGTAATTACACAGGATGAGTAAGAGAAAAGTTGCACCCATCCACACACACACCCTGTCTGGGCCCCGCTTAGGATTGCTCTGTAGGGTAACTGTTCTCACTTGTTAATCCAGAGAAATATTAGTCAGGATTTGCACCTTTTGTCCATTGCACAATGCTGATCACTAAAGCATGGTAACTGTATCCAAAGCCTTGGACCGTAAACCCCATTCTTTCCTTACAATCTCACCAACTGTGTACCAAAAGCGGTTCCTTTTGTTTCACATTGCTACATTTAAAAAATATATCTGATAAGATAGGGTGACCATATGAAAAGGAGGACAGGGCTCCTGTATCTTTAACAGTTACATCGAAAAGGGAATTTCAGCAGGTGTCATTTGTATATATGGAGAACCTGGTGAAATTCCCTCTTCATAACAACAGTTAAAGTGCAGGAGCTATACTAGAGTGACCAGATTTAAAAGAGGGCAGGGCACCTGCAGCTTTAACTGTTGTGATGAAGAGGAAATTTCACCAGGTTCCCCATACATACAAATGACACCTGCTGAAATTCCCTTTTCAATACAACTGTTAAAGATACAGGAGCCCTATCCTCCTTTCCATATGGTCACCCTATAACATGAGCTATTGATATATTGGGGGCAGAAGTGCTACTAATGTGAATATGTATCACAGAATTTACCAGTATGTCTTCTTTATGGGATTGCCTTTTTTAAGTAGAAACTTTTTATAAAAGTTACACTTCACTTATATATTCTTGATACACACCTGCAGTGTGTGTGTGTGTGTGTGTGTGAGAGAGAGAGAGAGAGAGAGTTTTATTTTATAAATGTAGAATGGTCAGGTCTTTTATGAATACTATTTACTTCACCATAAAATGCATTATCACATACATAGGGTGTGTGGAACTGAAAATGAATGCGCTGTTAGTGCAATGCATTAAATTAATAGGAAATATTTTTGTTAGATAAAGTGATGAAATTGAATAACCACTCTTGGGGTTTATCCCCAAGTACGCGTCCTGCAAGAATGTTTCCAAACTCTAAAAGCTGACTTTGCCTCTTGTATAGTCTCACTTTAAGGAATATTTGGACATTAGCATAAAGGTTGTACATGTTATACAAAGTATAATTAATGAAGCTTTGATCCCCCCCAAATGTCAACTAGCTTGCTAAGTGTCATAACAAAGTGTCAAGCATCTGGTATACAGTTAATTTGTAGTCATTAACTGCATATTGTTGATGTGACAGTTTGTTAGCAAAGCAAGCTTGACAGTTTGCATTTTGTTATTGATTGACACCTACAGACCTCCCTCCCCATGTAGTTTACATTCCTTGTGTGTCTTTTCTCAGGTTGCATTTTTACTTTTAGCTAATTAGTCTTATTTGGCATCCTAGCCTCCCTCTTTTTCCTGAACATCCCTGTGTCAGATAAAGGGTGAGTGGATTTTGGGAAATGGTGAGCGAGAGGGCTTAGCTTTATTCATAATATTTCCTGTTTTCAGAACTTGTATCTCGGTCTGTTACTTCTGTGGGACTTCCCAGTAAGGAAGGCTGGCCATGATTCAGCACAGAATGCAAGCTCGTAGAAATCAGTGCATTGGATTGTTGCCCCTGTGTTTTGTACTTGAAATATCATGGAGAACATAATATATCATGGGGGGAAATGGCTGCAGTTTAGGTACTGGTTTCAATTAGTCACATTAATACTTCAGAAAGTTATGTTCTCAGATCATATGTTGGTAAGTTTTATCATATTTTTGTAAGTTTCATCCTGTAACTTTATGTGCAGAAAATTTGGTGGAAGGTTATGGTTGACCCCACCTTTTTATTTATTTACTATTTATGTAAGTATGTGTGACTAAATTTCAAGAGAGGAAGAGGTTCAGGGATATATTTCACTTTGTTAAGGAGAGATTTTGTCAGCAGTGTATGCAAACAGATGCCTTCATGGTTGACCTCAAACCAGCTACCTATAGCATTCAAATACACCTTTCTGTTTGCACTTCTATTGTTCTTCTACTTCCTTACTATGACACTCTAAAAATGTGTTTGACATCAGCAGAGGGAGAACATGATGTTGAAAATTCTCTATGAATCCATCAAAATTTTCCATTACCTAATTATATAAGCAAAACTAATATGTCATTAATTACCTATGTGAACTCAAAATTACTGGAGTAATCTGGAGTTATTCTGTAGAAGTCAACAGTACTGTGGTTTGCAGTACATCTCAAAATGATTGTTGGTGTTTGTGCCCATTTTTTCCTGTAGTCTGAGAATTAGAAAACCAAAGATCAGATAAATGTCTCTATGATAGTGTGTTGGGACCAGATATTATGAAGAATAGGATTTACCTCACTGTGCTAAAAGGACAATTTAAACACTTCCAATAAATTGGACTGGAATGATAAACAGAACTTCCTTTTTCATATTTATTTATGTGTACAAAAAATGTCCCTGGCTGTAGGCAAACCTTTTGATCTCCTGGACATCTGTGTTTCCTAATGCTTTGTAGATTTGAAATGTAGATCATCTTGCTGGCAAATGTAGTTCTATAGCTAGATATGGATAGGCCGTGTGTGTATGTATAGAGGGGAGAGGGAGAGAGAGTGCACATACCTCTTGAAAAAGATAACTCACCAAATATGGTCTTCCCAGTGTCAACTGGTTTGAAAATGACTTCATTAGCTGCATTGAATATACTTTTATTGAAAGGCAGTGGCCAGATCTACATCAAGAAGGATGTAATGCTTTGAAAAAGGTTTGAAAACTGTATAAGGAGTGTGTCCTGGGCCTGAACAGTTGTCACTACAGTTATAAACCATTATAAAGCAGTAGTGTAGATCCTGCCGGGGTAAAAAAAATCTATTCAATAAGTACTCACATGGTAGATTAGGGCTATTATATTTGATTCTAACATTCTCTATCTGTTGGGATTCAGACGAGGACCATGGAAACAAGTAGCTATGGAATTTCCTCACACATGCAGGTCACTGATGTTGCATTTACTGAGTGGTGAGTTACAAGAATCCACTTTTTGTCAGGAAGTTAGACCTTATGAATAACATGGGGCATGTCTACACCATGCCTTTTTACTGGGATCGTCACTGGATTGTCCCTCTGTGTCCATATGATGCACAGGGCATCCTGGGACAATCCCTCTATTTCCCCAGAATTTCTGGAAGCACTTTTTCCTGGTTTTTCACACAGTCCTGGGATGATCCCAAGGACTGTGGGTGTTGTTGTTGCCTGTCCTGGCTTCTTCCCTCCTCCCCACGAGTAGTGGGGGTCAGCAGAGGGAAGAAGCCGGGCCAGGCGGAGTCCAGGGACATTGGGGGGGGAGCGGGGTTGGGCCTTTTTTTTTTACTTACCTTTTTGCTAGAGCACAAGTGTGCTCCAGGTCCTTATTTATTCATTTTTTTTTTAAAAAAAAAGTGGGCCTGACGGCACAACATCCCTTTTCCCTTCCGGGACATCGCTCTTCCGTTTAGATGTCCAGGGACGATTCCGGAAGCAGGTAAGTCCGGGATCGTCCTCCCTCCCTCTACACCTGTAGGTGTAGCCCATGGTGCTCGGCCATATGCAAGCTTGAGAATCTGATAAATACAGTCTTGGATCTTTTTACATAGGCAGGGAATAATTCCTTCTTGTATCACTTGATGCTGTATGAACTCTTCTAATGAAGTATGCAAATATTACATGGGATGGGGAATGTGTGGCCCTCAAGATGTTGTTGGACTGTAGTTCCCATCATCCCTCACCACTGATTCTGATGATGGGAATTACAGTCTCACAATATATGGAGGGACACATGTTCCCATCATTGTTTTACATTGCCATGTAACATGAGGTTATAACAGAGGCAAGGAAACAGCTGATTTATTCAAAGACGCCTTTCCTCTAAATTTACTAGCTATAGTTGACCATTCAACATAGCTGAAGTGAGCTAAGGGGTTACTATCTCAAGATAGGTGATGGTTTGAATAAGTCCATGATGTAGGACAGGAATGTTTTGTTTGACTCATAGATTATTTCAGACACTTAGACAATTAAGTAAACAATTTTGAGATCTGAATTGGTTGGGTCTGAGACTTCTCATAGTATAGTTGGTCATAATACATTTTAAAGAAGTCAGCTCATTTAGGCTACAGTCTTATAGCTATGTAAATCTCATTGAACTCAAAGGGATTTATGAATAAACATGTATAGGTTTGCATTGCTAAAAATGCAAGATTCCTTTGGAGGGGAAAATAAACTGTTGCACGTGGTAATAGGTTGAGGAGGTAGCAGCAAGACAAGAGGTAGAAATATTGCTAGGTTTCTGTTTTGATTACTTGTTTAAGAAGTTAGTCTTTAGCAGCAAGAATTCAACAAGTCAATTGACGCAAGGAGCTCATTGTAGCTACGTAATAACAACCAGGTTTTTAGTGTTGTAGTTCATGTTCTTGTCCTTATCATTTTCAGATCTGTGTGAGGGAGGAAAATATTTCCCCTTGCAGAAAAGTATAGCTGTCCAAAAAACCTGAACACGTATTTAAAAATAAACCAACAAAATGTTACAGGAAAATTCAAGAGCACCCTTTTCCTTTTTGACCAATTAATACCTTCCGATCTCTGGGGTTCTTTCTTTATGATAAAATCCATCTCACATGTAGGGATTCTGGAAAGTAGGAAGAATTTTAAATTTCTTTTAAAAAATATGTGGTGATCATGTTCAATAGGGAGATTAGTGCCAGAGGAATAATCTCTCGTGTGTATCAATTGAATGTTCTTCCCCTGATACTAATTCCTGGAAATAGGATGGCCGGCCCAATATTAAATACACTCTGCTGGATCGTAATTTGTGTATCCGAGCTTTATCTGGGATTGGAGCAAGGTTTTTGCCACATCAGTTGTAAGGGGAAATATATACGTACACACACACACACACACACACACACACACACACACATATATATATATATATATATATATATATATATAGGTTCTCAAGGCAGCTTAAAAAATAAAACACAATTTTCATAAAACAGCAAATAGGAAAGCCAAGACAAAAAGATCCAGATACAAGCAATAATTAATATAGTTTTTAAAACGTACTCCTAAAAATAGCAGTAAAAAATCAGTCCAGAGTAGATCTAGTGAATAGCAGAGGAATCATCAAAAGGCTAGTTCAAAGGAAATCTATTCATTAATTGAAGAATCCCTGCTAAAAACAAGTGGTCCTCAATGGTAGTGGGGAAACACAATGAGAGCCAGCTGAGAGCCCCCTCCCTCCTGCTACCAACTGTCTCTGCAGAGGCCACCAGTGAGGGAGGAAGCAGCAGCCAGGCACCTCTCCACCGTGCCTGGGTCCAGCTCCAGCTGAGAGCCCCCTTCCTCCTGCTGTCAACTGTCTCTGCAGAGGCCACCAGTGAGGGAGGAAGCAGCAGCCATGCACCTCTCCACCGTGCCTGGGTCCAGCTCCAGCTGAGAGCCCCCTCCCTCCTGCTGTCAACTGTAACTGCTGAATTTTGCAACTAAGATTGTAGTGCCTGAATTTGCTTTCCTTTCCCCCCTCCTCCTCCTCCCTCCCAATCCCTTTTCCTTTTGTGTCATGTCTTTTAGATTGTAAGCCTGTGGGCAGGGACTGTCAAGAAATACTTTTGTAAGCCGCCGTGAGAGCCTTTTTTGGCTGAATGGCGGCATAAAAATCCTTAAAAAAAAAATGGGCTCATGGGCAGTACTCACTCCTGTCATAGTGCGAGTGCTAACAGTGTTGCACTAGTGTCAACCAACCCTAGCACAACTTCATTAGTGCTTTGTAGGCAAAGGTCGAAGCATTGACTTGCCACCAAATTTTGGTGCTACCATTTGCTAGCACTGGATACTGCCCCTAGAGTTCACATCACAGTATAACTCAGTGCAGACATGGCATTCCTGCTCTCAGGGCATGTCTAGATGGGGCAATATCCTCGGGATCGTCCTGGGATCGGCCCTGTGTGTCCATATGACACACACGGCATCCCGGGAGCACGGAGGGACGATCCCTCCCTTGCTCCGGGATATTGCCCTACCATTTAATTCCTATTTTTCCTGCAGTCTCGGGATGATCCCAGGACTGCAGGACATGTGGCCCTGCCGTCACGGTTTTGTCCCGGCTCCTCGCAAGTAACTGCGAGGAGCCAGAAAAATGCTTTTCCATAGGAGCGCTCCTGTGCTCTTTTCCGATAAAAAAAAAATCATCCAAAATGGCGGCCGTGATGTTCTCTTCCTCCTGGGACATTGTGCGCTGCGTGTAGACGAGAGGGACATTCGCACGATCATAAAATCCCGAGATCATCCCTCTCAACCCCCCCGTCTAGCCATGCCCTTAATCAAGGGTTAATGAGTAAGAATGTGCTATGGGATTAAGTTCAACTTCTCTCTCTTCATCTCGTTCCCATGCAGATTTACCCCGTTATTTACCTTTTGGAGATGTCTAGTTTCCGACCATAATTAGAACCAGCCGATATTTATATTGCTTGATTTTATATTCTTTTCTCCTCTTCTATTTGACGTTTTCTTAGTTACTTAAAATAAGGATGTCTGTCCCTACCTTTGTAAGGTTTACATTTGGCAGATTTCTCTAACAAATGGAAATAATCCTTCCTCCAATACAAATTAAAATATCTAGAATTCGTTTTTAATCCAGCCATTCTATCATCATGCTTACTTTTGTATAATAAAATCATAGTAGCCTTAGTTTTTAATCAAATGTGGATTATCATAAAGTCATTTACAAATCACTGTGAGACAGAAGGCATTAATATATTGTAGAACTGTTGGTTAGTATTCCACATCTTCTCCCAGCTAAATACTTCTGTAAAGTGTAAACTTGTGTTCCTTATTGAAAGTATTTAGTTAGCTAGAAATTGCTTCATATGCTCAGGCTTTCATTTATATGCTTTTATTAGTCTCCAGTAGCCACACAGTTTTTAATTGTGAGATTTTTAAGTCTTGCAATTGAAATTTACCCTTTCTGCTGGGAGGATTGAGTGGTAATTTTCCTTTTACTTTAGACAGTTTAGACAAATTATTATCCAAAGTAAAAAGATTCAAGATGCATTTCCTGGAGCTGAGAAGGTTGTGATACTTTAGCCACAATTAATGAAAGTTTTACTTTGAATAATAAAGGATGATTACTATTCCATGCAAGTGCATTTTCTAGGAGGTTCCAAAATTGCATTAAACCTGTCAGCTTTCTTTTATGCAAACTAGTCTGAGGACCTTGAATTCACAGTAAAGCCCAGGTTTGTATATGTTATAGTGCAACTGAATTTAATGGGATTTACTTCTAAGAAAATGTGGTTGAAAAGTTGGAGCATCTGTTGTGCTTGACATCTGGAATCTGTGCTGAAGTGATCGGATCGTTCTGTAGCCTTGCACCATTGCTGTGTTTTGTGATATTTACCTGAAGCATGGAGTGGATTTGTTCGTTAAAATGAATATGTGAAATGCTCCCCACTCCTGCTTATTGACCCTTGTTACAGAGTTGAAACCACCACTGTTAGAATTCCTCTTCCATGCAACTCTTACAGTAAAGGATACAGCAATTCTGTCAGGCTTCATTTAGCAGCTCTTGCTTGGTTTCCTGGCCCACAATTGGTTAGTGCACCTCCACAATTGTTGTCTGCTAACATACTTGCTGCCAAAAGCCACAACTGGCAAAATTCCCCCATCAAGTTTTAATCTCTACACAGAGCCACTGTTATGAGTAGGCAAGGGAGGCAATTGCCAACTACAGGGGTGTCACCAGAGCGAGAATGTCTCTCACACCCACTCCTTGCCCTGCTGCTGGTGACTTTTGTCCCTACCTATTACTCGTACACTGCGCTCAACATCTAAGGTCCTCCTCCGAGTGCCTACTCCAAGGGAAGCTCGGAGGATGGCAACAAGGGAGAGGGCCTTTTCGGTGGTGGCCCCCCAACTGTGGAATGATCTCCCTGATGAGGCTCGTCTGGCGCCAACATTGTTATCTTTTCAGTGCCAGGTCAAGACTTTTCTCTTCTCCCAGGCATTTAACAGCATTTACTGTAACAACATATGCTAAGTTTGTTTGTTTTTTAATGGACACCAGAACTGTTGTTGTTTAAATGAATACTGTTGTTTTATACTGTTGTTTTTATATTTTTGATGGTTTAAAATTTTGAATACTTTTAATGTTTACTGTTTTTAACTTTTATAAACCGCCCAGAGAGCTTCGGCTATGGGGCGGTATATAAATTTAAATAAGGTAAAGAAAGCCAGTGTGTGACTGGCTTTTCCTTCTGACTGAGAACTTAGAGGAACAGCAAGTGGCAACTCTTTGTGCTTCCCCTCCCAACGAAGAGCTGGGAATTGTGCAGCAACTGTGCAGTGAGAAGGAGAGTAGTGTGCCATGAAGTCATGTGCCATGCTGGTGATGCTGCTTCTCCTCTGCTGTGGTACAACTTCAAGCAACGCTGCCCGAACCGAACCTCATCTCTCTGCCCAGGTCAGACGAAGCATCAGGGCAACATTGCTCTGACTTGGTCAGTAGTGGCAGCAGCACTTGCCTTGCGATATTCGGAAAGCCTTCCTTGCAGCCTGCCTGCCTGGCATGGCTTCTTCTTGTTGCCACTGCTGTTTCCCAACAACAAATCTAGGGTGGAGACTATGGACTGGAGTCAGACTGGAGCTCTGAGGAGTAGGCTGGACAAGAGGCAGTTTGTGGTGGTGAGGAGGGGGGGGCAGAGAGGAAAGGGATGGGGGGAATCACAATGGCCTTCTCCTATGCCCACTAAGAATAGGACCAGAAGAAAGCAACAGACAGAGAAATCTTTCAGTGTAGGAATTCTGTCAAAGTCCAATACAGGTATAGTGATGCAGGGATAGTGATAGCAAACTATGTCAGGTAGGGAACCTACAGATTGGTTTTGGATTTGACACTGGCTTCTGAAAAGGGCAATACCTGCTGCACCTTCACAGTGTTTTGGATGGTGCTTTGAACAGATGACCAGTCCTGGAATAGTGTTTTTTCAATGAAATCTATGCCCTGATCCCTTCCCCTTTTTGACCAAGTTATGACATGTCCCTAGTATAGCTTATTTCTGAGTAATCATCCTTATCTTCCTGTCCTTTAAGAGTTCCTCCCACAAACCCATTTTATGCTTTTCAGGAACTAAGAGTGGTGAGGTGGGTGGGGGACCAGTATTGCATCTTGCCTAGGGCAGCAAAATATGCTGATATGGAACGGTCTCTACATTTAGTTACTATATCTTCAACTACCTGACTTAGGCCTTGGTTCTCCAGATCTCTTTGGCCTATCTTCGTGCCAGCAGATTACAGTCTTTTCTCTTCCAAGCCTTATGTGAGGTTTTAAATTCAAGTCTTTATTTCTCCCTTTCCTCTTTGTTACACAGTAATAATGCTTACTACTTTGCCCTACTTCCTTTAACCATCCTGTCTGTTGGCCAGACTTCCTGGAATTCCCGCCACCCCACCACCCCATAGCATTCATCCCCTCTGGGCAAACCTTAAAAATGGAGCTTTCTTGAGCTTCTAATTTTCTATCTCCTCTGATGGCTTCACCCCATATCATAGCCTTGTCCCATGCTTTCACCTGCATGACATCTTGAATCTGCTTGAAGCCTGGTAGGGTTCCAGAGCATATGAAATTATGAGGAACAATAATTTCAGACTGCAATTTTCTATTTCTTTATGAAGAATGGAAAGTTAGGTTTAATTTCCCCCTTCAGTTTTCAGTTAATGTCATTGTCATCATTATCATAATGTATTCGTACCCTGCTTTTTCCTCCAAAAGGAAGTCAAAATGGCTAACAGTTTTAAGTGGTATAAAATACCACCCTTGGTACACTATTACAATCCTTTTACATTGTAAAGTTTACAACAACTCTGTAAAGTAGGTCAGTATATTAGAATGGCATATTATAAAGTAGGTCAGTATATTAGAATGGCAGAGTGAGTAAGTTCACCTTCATCAAATTATTGGCCTAGACAACTTCCATATAAACTTTCCATATAAAATTTGTTACAATAGTCTACCATGTCATTCTTGGCTCCCTACTGTAATTCTTCAAAAGTATACTGTAAAGAAGGTCAGTATTCTTCTCCCTACAGTGGTAGGCTGACCTAGCTGTGGATGCTCTAAGGCTAGCTATTGAGTTCCAGAAGAGAGGTAAGATTTGAACCAAAGTCATAGCTCTAAATCAGAGATTGAGCAATTATATTGATAGTTTCAGTCTATTTTACTGTATATTCGTGATTTTAGAGTCATGATTTTAATGTTGATTTTATCGTGTATTGTGTTTATATATGCTTATATAGGAAGAACATGATATAAATCAAATAAATAAATAGCTCTACTTTTGCCTTTACACTATGACTACTCGTAATTTCTGACTTTGGGAATTTCCACATGCAGGTTGAATCTAGTAGAGATATGGAAATCTCATCTACACTGGAGAGAAATGAGCATCTGATTTCTGTTCAGAGGTCTATTTTGCCTTAACATGAAACACAAGGGACAAAAAATAGAAGGCTCTTGTGAAAATAATATTTGATGAGCAAGAAACCAGCAACTTGCATTTATGGATTTCCACTAATATATTACTATGGTCACAATCCACCAGAATTAAGCATTTTTAAGGTTGCATACACTTACCTGCTAGTCAGATCCATTGAACAAATTTGGACTTTCATCTTTGTAAATATGCGTGGATTTCTGTTATAAATTCTATTGGTTACATCTGAAATCAGTGGGTATGAAAGGTTCTCACTTGGATTGGATTGTGTCCCATATTATTTTGCAAGACTGAATCACCTTCTTTTCTATTTGTAGTGGTAATTATTTACAAATAAATCTTTGAGCTAGTTCACATGTCACTGAATTCCTGGTTTGTTTAACCTAGGAATTGGCAAGGGTGTATAGGAGTGAGTTACCTCCAGCCTGCTTGCTGTTCATGGGTTGTTCTGTGGTGTGCAAACCAGGAAATGCTGGATTATTTATGGGTTAAACAACTCGGAAATAACCCAGCAACAAACCATGGTTGTTTGGACATCACAAATTGTTAATTGAAAACAAAAACAATTGTTAATTGGAAACAGAAGTGGCAAACACAAGAGAGGCAGCATGCTCACTGGCTGCTGCATGGCTAAGCCAATTCCTGGATTAAAACAACCCAGGAATTGGATGTCATATGTGAACTGGGTCTTTGTTTCACAAATGCCAAATGTCAGGCCAGGAGGTATTTGTGATTTGGTCATTATTTTTCACTGCACTGTTACTGATATTAGTATAAAAGAGGTTTATGTTTTCTGCAGTGGAAGATAAATATTTTGTGCAAAATATGATGCAGTTTTGTGTCCTTCAAGATCAACAGCGCAATCCTATATATGTTGATTTAGAAGCAAGTCCCACTTATTCCCAGGCATGTGGATATAGGTTTGCAGCCTAAAACATTTCTCTAGAGTATTCTTTAACACATTCTGGAAAGAAAAGTACAGTAACACAAGAAACAAATTGTGTTGGTTTTACTAGATAAACCCAAACCACTTTTTAGATAAAAAGAACAAAATTGAGCAGTACAAAATATTATTAATGGGCACTGGCACTAGATGATCCAAAAAATATTGAATAAATGATTTTTGTATATAGACATTCGGTTTCATTTCTGTTTATTAAAAAGCACTGAATATTAAAAGAACCCTCTTCTGAATATTTGTTTTAAAGCAAGCAATGGGAAAGGATTAAAATACCTTAATCAGACACGGGGAGGCTTTGGCCACTTGATTAGGGCTGATTTCTACCATCTGCTTATACTTACTGAGGATCTAGCCCTGGCTGAACACTAATTTGTGCACTTCCTAGAAATTGAAATCTCTCAGCAAGCAAATTAACAAGAGCAGGGACTCAGCCATAATAGAGCTTCTCAGCTTTTGTTTCCCTCTGACAGATGGACAGGGGTGCACTCAAATTGAATTCAGCTTTAATTGCATTGTGCCATTTAAAATTTTATCTGCTCCACAGATTTTGTTTACAGGTTTCATGATTCCAAACCTTTGGAAATATCACCCCCCCTCCCCAACTCTAGCTGAGCAAAAGTTCCCTATAATTCGGTATGACTGCTACGGAGTGATTATTCCCAGTCTTCAACCTCCAAAACGGGTGACTTCTATTTTTTGAACAACAACAAAATGAAGTGTGTGTGTGTGTGTGTGTTGTGCGCATGTGTCTGTTTTCAAGTTTGAAATGGACAGGGATGAAAATGATGTTTGCTTACTTATGTGCATACTTTCTTAATCAGTAAAACTCTTCAGAAACTAAATACATTAAAAAAAATAAGGCAGATATTGTGGAAGCACACCTCTGATTGGTTTGTTTCCCATGAAGGCATTGTAAATTGTCAATCATTAAGTCTGTCACCTTGAGCTGCACACATCTGAGATTAAAAGATAAATTTAGAGTGGATGAATTATTATATTGTAAAGATTTCGTTTAGCTTCTGTTTGTCTTGTGGTTGAAAAGAATGTGTCAACTGTTCTTTTCTTAACCAATGTATAAAATATTATCAGATTTACTCATGCTCTAATCATTTTTGTAAGCTTCATTTTGAAGATTCCCTCATTTTATATAGTTTCCTCATAAATCTGGCCTTAATTCATACTAAAACAGGAGCCAAAGTTAAGCACATTAATGCCCTATTGATTTTAATGGGAGATGGTTAAGCATATTCTCTCTCCCCCCACTCTGCATTTGGATTGACTTTTTAACTTCACTTTCACATTATGCTTTATCTGAGTGCTTAAGATGTTAGTTTCTCTGTGCCTCAATTCAAACAATCTGGTTAACCATGGTTTGAACTTCCAAACATATAAGTCAATCACGGTTTGAATCTGCTTGGTTACTTCCATCTGTGCATTACTCTTTCCTCTAGATGGAGTGACCTTTGGAGGCAAAGAATTGGCCATAATTGTGACTTGTATTTTAAGATGACACCAAATAATATTTAGCACAAACTGTGCTTAGTATAACCACTTCAACTAATAACTTGTGGTTCATGTTTGCTGGCCAGTTGCAAATTATGGCTTCCTAACTACCAAACCAAACCAAACCAAACCAAACCAAACCATGGTCAGTCTTTCTTAACGATGGGTTGTCATGTTCTTAACTGAACTTAAATTCAGCTCCCACAGGGAAAAGTATGCCTATAATATAATGTGAGGTGGGTTTGGCTACTCAATTAGTTGCCAAACAATGAAATGTTACATCTTGTAGGTGCAGAAAATAAATGCATGTAAAGGGCCATTTCCTCAAATTTGTGACCATAGGTCTATTAGAAACAGAGCCCCTGTGATCTTACCTTTAAATCATGGCTCGGCTCTCGGAGGGCACATGGCAAGGTAAGTCCTGGTAGCTGCAGCAGTTTGGGGAGCGGGGAGTCCAATGGACTCCTGGTTGGTCTTGCACTCAGCTTTCCCACAAGGCTGACCCACTTCAGGGTGTGTGTGTGTGTGTGTGTGTGTGTAGTCTTGCTTCAGATTCAGTGCTGAAATGAGTCGAATCAGAGCCATTTCGGAGAACCACCCATGGAACACTTATTTCAATGTTTTCTGTCTGCTGCTGCCAGTTGGAAAACCACCAGCACTAGCTTTCCACCTTCATGGTGGGCTTCACCACAAGAAAGGCCCGCTCCAACAGAGCCTCTCTTCACTGGCAGAGGCAACCTCCAGTACATCTGAGCCCACTTCAGCCATCAATAATGGGAGGGAGGGGAGAGATAGATTTGCTCTCAAAGTTATTTATTATTTTAGGATTCCTGCCCCCTCCTTCAACCCATGTTTCCAACAGAGGGCCATCACGGTGGCTATGTATTAAAAACAGATTAGAAAATAAAATAGCTAACAACAAAACAGCCAGCAGTCCAAGGATTAAGAGAGAACTTAAACTTCACTGGCTAAAATAGACTTAGGATTGTTGTCCCCCCCACCCACTAAAATCCATCCAGGAAATATGTTCTGTAGTCTTCCTGAAGGTCAATCTAACCTGATAAAGAAGATACCTGGAAGAAAAGCTGTACCTGAAGATTTTTTTTTTTTTAAAAAAGAATGCATTATCAAGATATGATGCTCCTAGACCAATTTAGAGCCTTGCACCACGGTGTCTATTTGAATGTATTATATTTCTTTCCACCCTTCTTCAAAGGTGCTTAGGACAGTGGAAATGATTCCCCTTGGTTTTATTGTGAAATAGCATAAGCTGGAGTGATAGTGACAGCACCAGTGAATTCTATGGCTTTGGGAGGATTTGAAAACTGGTCTTCCTCATCAATACCCAGTATTCTATCTGTTACACTAAACTGTCTCTTATTTGGCCTGGTAGGCGGTGAAGGTCAGTTAACACTGGTTCAATGTAACTCAAGCAGCCATGCTGCTTGCTGCTCTACAGTGGTATACATAGCATGTATCCCATACTTTTTATTTGAGTCCTTGCTATAACCCCCATATTCATTTGAGATTGAATTTTTTTTAAAAAAATCAATAACAGAACATGCACATTTTAAAATTCTTTGCATCTAGATTTGTTTTTATCTTTTCAGCAAGCTAAACTGAAGAATTAGAAGGGAAAAACTGACAATGAATTTGTTGTTGGTTCCAGTCCCAATTTAAAGTGCTGGCTTTAACCTTTATAGCCCTAAAGAACTTGAGATCAGTTACCTGAGACACCACCTTCTCCCATTTGTAGCTACCTAAATCTCAAGACCTTTTACAGAGGTCCTACTCCAAGGGCCCCTGCCGAATGAAGCGAAGTGGGTGACTACCAGGAAGAAGACACCCCAGTTATGGAACAGCCTCCCCCAGAGAGGATAACCTGGCACCATCCCTGTGTTCCTTTCGGTGCCAGGTATTTAGGGCTTTTCAATAGCTTGGGCAGTCTGGGCCTCATAGTTTTATAATCTGTGCATTTCAGTTTGGGGTTTATTTATTTATTTATCTTGTTTTGTTGCATTTTATGTTGCTTTTGATTTTATGGTTCTATGTTTTATTTTGTTTTTAAATTGCTTTTTATGTTTGTTTAATGCATGCTGTGCAGAGGTGTTTATGTGATGGGACAGAATACAAATGCCATAGCTAGATAGCTAGAGTCTATTTTGGGCTCCCTGATACTAGTATTACTGAGATAGTGATAAAGAAACCCAGACAACTAGAAAAAAAACCCAAAGTAAAAAAATATGTTGTCATCTGGAGATTCTCTTGGAGATGCACCTAAACTTTAAAATAGGTCTCTCTCTCTTCCATTGTATATTGGTACTCCTTGCATTTTTAAAAAATTCTGTTAACCTAATTGTGTGCCTGGGTTCCATTTTAAAGCACTACGTGGCACCTATAAACTTTTTGACTAAACTCTTGGCCTTTTTTACGAATGGATAATTATAGTCAGAAACTTTATTTTTAGTGACATTCTATAACCATAAATACCTCCTCCTCCTCTTCTGTTAGCATCTTTGGTCACTTGTAGTTAATTAAGATTTCAGACATAAAGTTGCCGGTCAAGATAGCAAATGTACGTCTCTCTTCTGTTTTCACAAACAGGCACCAGGAGATTCAGCACAGTGCCTGGTAGCTGGTATGTGAACTCTTTCTCTACTTTATAGCCTGGTACAATGATGCCATTGCCCCATGTGGCAAATGGTGTAAGCTATTGTAAAACTGTTTGTCTATGTGATTAAGACATTGCAGCAGTGTGCAGCACCATCCAATTACTTTTTTAATTTAATTATGCTGGGAAAAAAGAGAATAGCATAATAGAAAGTCTTGTCATAGGGAATATGTAAAATGTAAATTGAAGAGCCATGAAAATTTCATGCATTGGCAGTCTGATTTGTTCTTATTTTCAACTTGTTATGAAGAGTGAGTTTCTTAAATGCAATAAAACAAGACATAGCAGCGTTTAGTAATTACTTAGTTCTACATCAGAATAATTATATACAGTGCGTGTTTGCAGCCACTCTGTGAAACCAGAATACTTGGGGGCCCATATCAATTTTGTCTTTTAGACAGTGTAAATAAAGCTGAATCTTCAACTTTCAAATTAAAACTGATAACCTTGGGCAATCAGGGCTTTTATAAAAAAAAAAGGGGGGGGGACTTTAGTTTGCCTTGGAACAGGTTGTGTCTCTGGAATGCTTCTGGGACTAAAGAGATCAATTAAGTGTGTATAAACAAACAGTTGGAAAAAAGCTACTAAAACAACAGAGGAGAAAGCTCTGTATTGGGCTCCTGGGGCCTGGGGGATAGAAGTTTCATTAACTGGATCTGAAGTCCTATGGCCCTCTATAAACAGGCATTAATTAAAGAATGTAAAAAATAAAGTTTCAGACCTTGCAATATGTTAATGATCATATGATTCAGGGCCTGAGAAGGAGAGGAGCAGCAGAGGTCATAAAATAAGCATGAAGCATTTAATATGAGTGCTTGGCAGGGATTTCTGCAAATTAGTTGGTTATTTGCTGGTCCAAAGCAAATTAAGGTGATTTTGCTTCACTTGCTAATTTTTTATGTGCATGCTTGGCAAAATGTTTTTCACAAATGGATGAAGGTTATTGTTAATTGCATAATGAGAAATATTAACATATTTAAATAAGCCAGCATATTCTGTCATAGGAAGCTAACATAGGTTTTATTTGATGTGCCTGCTTCAATAAACTTCCCTTTTGCTGCATGACAATTACTTTGCATGAACCCCCCTCCCCCAAATGCCTTACAACCATATTATTCTGTTTAGTAATGGAATGTGTTTATTTCAAATCAACATTTTTAATAAGTTTGCACACCTTGGCATAAAAGGGTTCTTATTAAAACAACACCACCACTCTTCCTTGGAAAACCTTAAAATAACTTTTACATGTTGGCAAAGAATACAGCTTTCTTACTTCTTACATTCTAAATACTTAAAAGAAGACCTTATAGATCTTATTTTCTTTCTTTTCTGCATTATTTCTTGTTGCATGCATGTCTTTCTCAGTGAAATTACCTTTAACTTAACTACTGCTTCCATTCAAGTCCTTTGGAATTTGTTTATGTACTGTCATTCTACTGAAATAATATGGAATAGCACAGAATAGATATAAAGGCATAGAAATTCTAACCGTCTGTGATCTGGCCATTCCATAAGAACATTGAAAGGGTAGAATGGGTTGCCATCACCTGACATTGGCATTGTTTTAAGGAGCTAGGAGGATTGAGATATTATGCAGGATTGAGATATTATGAGCAGATATTATATCTGCCCATGTACTGTTGTTTATCTTCCCTCTCCTGCTCTGAGTAGAACAGAGTAAGGGTCCTGCTCCATTACAGTGGAAATGAAGACACCCTAACCGCGTAGTGGAAGAAGCCATACCTGCAGAACATTTTCAAGGCATGGAATTCCTAAAATTACTAGGTCCAAGGTCATGAGAAAATAAGACCATCTGTTCAGAAGATATGTGTGTTCATGCAGTCATTACCATCTGTGGCACCTTAGTACTTACTCCAGTTGAAATTAAGCTACAATACATGCAACAGCTTTTGCTCATATTCATCCATTGCTACTTTTTACACTACTGCCTCCCTCTTTTGCCTTCCCTACTGTTGAACTGTGTATTGCAAACTCCTTGGGGCAGGGATCTGTAATCTTAAAGCTTATGCTACTCTGCAAAGTGTATTTTGCAGGCAAAACAGTTGACTTCGGGTTTTTTGTGGATCACAAATGAGAAAAATCTGATAGCTATAGTTGAAATATTGTTTAAGAGTTGCCTACTTGTTTTTTTTTTAAATAACAGGCAAGTAACATTTTTCGCCTATTTTTTATTATAACACTTTTCAAAATTATAATGTAGTAAATTGTCACACTTTTAGGATCACATTTCCCATATGATAAATATCCTGGAATTTCGTATATTAAAATTTTATGCTTTCTTCTATTATCTTGTGAATTGTTGTGAATGCCCGGAGAGCTTCGGTCATTGGGCAGTATAGAAATGATAATGGTAATAATAATAGGGTTGCCACACAAGTAAGCCGAATAATAAGACAGTGCAGCAAAGTTCCAGTGGAATGTTTGTGAAGCAGTACTTTACAAAGGGGAGGGACTGGAGTGGGAAAGGTACTATTGACTTTGTCCTGTTACAGCAATTTTAGATGGACAAATTTCAGTTGAGGAAATTTCATGACTCGGTAAAATGAGCAATGATGACATCTGTGGATGCAGGTCTGTTCATATCTTTGCAGAGCCTTTAGGGAAATAAATATCTCGGAACATTCGGTGAAGTGAAGCTCACTCAATAAATCAACCTGACACAATAACACTTCTGGCACATGAGCTCTGTTTTCTCCTCAGCACCACCTACCCCTCTGTGTTCCCGAACTACCAAATGGTGTCTCCCCACAGGCCTCTAAATCAAATTGGTGCACACAAATACAGTGAGAATTTATTGGGAATTGGTTTTGTTTGGCAAAAACATTACTTATTAGATGAACTGAGATGATAATACATTTTGACCCTTTAAGTACCGAACAGTTTCAGACATCACTCATGGAAACTGCCTACTTAACTTTAAGAACCCATTCCACTGCCTCTGGCACACAGTATTCACACTGGCCCAGTGCAGAGATAGTGCTGGCTCTCTCCAATTCATTGTTTGCACATTGGGTACCTGCGTTGAAAGTCTGCACTTTCTCTCTCTCTGTGTGTGTGTGTGTGTGTGTCTTCTTCCCTTTCTCCTCTGGCACAGCCTCCCGCCACCCTTTATTTCTTTTGCTTACCTTAACAGTGGTTTAATATTACAGGTCTCCTGATCTGTAACATTAACCTGGGTATTTATTCTAAACTAAATTTGAAAGCTAGGTTTGAACCAGCGAGGGATGGGAAGGGGAATTCACACCAAAGAAGTGGGTAAGGGGGAGAGTGCATGTTTCCAAGATTGGTTTTCTATTTCCTGACAACAGTTTACAGGTGCAGCACTTCGTTGGCACTTTCATTGGTCTTAATTTAATTGGTATTTTTGTTCAGAAGGGAGTTTAAATTGTGCTTAAAACAAAGAGCATATTTGAAAGTCACCTTTAAAGAATGCATAGGTCACATTGAAATATACTCTTTACAAACTCCAAAAATCCTCTACGTAAATATTTGTGAATTGAGTTTTCCCCTGATTGTCGTTAACCATTCGAGCGAGCAATAGGCTGTCTGTGTGAACATGCGACCAAACAAGGGGCATGTCTAGACCTAGGGAGGGGAGGGGGAGGGGGAGGATGGTGATCACGAGATCCTCCCCTTCAGTCCACACGTGGCGCGTGACGTCCCAGGAGGAAAAAAGAGATCCTGCTCCCATCCTCCCACCCTTGATGGGCACGGAGCTTCTAGAGAGCTCTGTGCCCCATGCCCGGTTCCCAGTTCCTCGTGTTTACATGTGAGGAGCTTGGATGAAACTGGGATGGCTGCCCACACGTCCCGCGGTCCTGAGACCGTGGGAAAAGTTGGGATTAAAGCCATCCTGGTTATCCTGGGGAAAGGGAGGGATCATTCCTCCCTGCCCCCAGGATCCCCTGTGCATCATATGTATGCACAGGGATGTTTCCAGGGCGATCCCTGGGATAACCCAATGTGTATTCATACCCAAGGTTTCCTGCCTGTCTGCTTGCACATTTCTGGGTTGTGTTGACATCACACATAGTTTCATGGAGATAGGACATTTAAAATATTACTTTGAACATGTGCTTTTGTTGTACTTCTATGATTTCAGACTTAACAAAATTGGCCCAAATCAGTTAAGCCTTGCTGAAAACTTGGAATGACTTTGGATTTATTTCATAACAACAGAAATTACTTTTTTTTTTCAGATTAAAGGTAAGTGTTGTAATGGCTTCTGAGTAGGGCCTGGCATGTACTCTAGAGCATAATACAATCGTGATCTGTGACCATCTGGGCAACTGCTTTGTGGTTACCAAGCAGCATGTGATTTGAGATAGATGGATTGAGAGCAGTATCAGCAGTATCAGTTTTGGGGCTTAGCTAATCTTGGTTAAGTTTCAGACTAACAGAAGCACCCTTATTGTGCTCTAAAGGAGAAAGAGTGGTCCTTCAAAGCTAGGTGGTATGGCATACTTTGACAAACTACTGCAACCCATCACATTTTGGGCTAATGAACCTTGGCCAGTGACCTTTCATGTAGTGATGAATCACATATGCCAAAGCAAAAACTATCTACAAAATTACTGCAATGTTAAAGCTTCAACTAGGAGCTTCATTTGTTTTTCTTCTGGTTAAAAAAAAAGTCTGTTTCAAATCCTATTTGCCCCTTATCTCTGTTTGTTCAGTTGTTTTTAATATCACGTACTGAAAGAATTTCAATAGCTGTTTCACCATGAAGTCATTTGTTATCCTTCAGCGGGTCTTTGCCTGCTGAATTGTAAAGCAGCCTCCACTATTTGCATCCTCCAGATGGAGCAGCATATAAACACTCCCAGATATTTCTGGTAAGTATGAAAAAAAAACACCTTATTTGTCCTTTCTGTGAATAAATAAGAGAATGTCAAATTTTATAGACTAATACATTTGTATGCTGAGAGTGATGCTGAATATCTCATGGCCTCCAATGTCACAGACCCTGAGAGAGACAATTTTTTTGTTTTGTTTTCAAATGTATACTAAGTCAAGTAGTGGCTCAATGAAAAGCCAGGGAATTTGATTCTTCTGTTTGTCTGCCCAGTAGACTAATTCAGTTGCAATTTGCCATGAGGAAATACAATTTACATTTTTCCCAGGCTTGCATAAGCAATCACAAAGATAGTCAAGAAAGAAAAATTCAAAGAATGCTTAAAAATTATAAATGCCATATCTTATATATACTTTAGAAAACAAAACAAGATAAATACTTTTGACATACCAAAATGGCTTTTACACTTTCGGTCCTTTATATGATGCAGTATGATGTATAAGCCAGAACTACCAGGTACAACCCATTGGGCAATTCCCCTGTGCAAGTGTGGTTCAAACGGATGGGAGCTACATAATTCTATAATTCCTTCGTTTCAGTGTGTCATGCACAGGAGAGGTTCCCTTGTGGTTTCTGACCACTTGCTTTTTACAATAAGATCTACAGTTGTTGATATTTCCGCTTTTACAACAGAGAAAGCCTAGTAGAAGATCCACCATTCCAGCAGTCATTCATCTATCCATCTTATATCTTTCCATAGTATGTGTCCATATGGAGCTGCTACAAGGGCACTGTGTGAGCTCTGTGTGTGTGTGTGTGTTTGTGTCTAAATCAATGACAAGGTTTGGCAATCTGATCTTGATATATTAAAGTTTAATTTGCAAAGAAGAAACATATTTCAAGAGCATTCATTTTAGTTTTTATAGCCCCTAATAACCAGATTCAGGCCGTTTCTACACCTAAGGGTTATCCCAGGAAAATGAAGGGATCGTCCCTGCCTGCACCCAGGATCCCCTGTGTGGCATTTGGGTGCACAGGAATGATCCAGGGGAAAAGACAGATGTAGAAATGACCTCAGATTCTTCTACAGAATAATGTCACTTCTGTAACACTGAGTGGGAGAGTTGAAAACTATCTGGCAGCCATTGGCACCACTGAGTCTCCATCCTCTGTCCCCAAGCAACTTAGGAAGTGTGTCCACCTCTGTCATTGCTCAGTGACCACAAAACATTATTCAAGGTACATCAATAAGTGATATCTAATATTTATTTTCTTTGAGTAATCATTAGAGAGGAATGAGGCACACTCACAATATCCAGGACTGAATTGATTCTGTAAAATGTATTTTGCTGAGTGAAGTTTTAAGCTGACCAAAATGAAATATTTGAGACAGAAATATTTGAAATCAATAATATGAAACATTCTGAAATAGTGGTCTCTTGCTACATAGCAACAAAGGGACTCGATAATACAAATTAAAATGTAGAGTATAAGCATCTATTTTGTATTACTATTAGCAATGGCTGATTTGTCATCCAAGGCAGATAGCTGACATTTCTCTGATAACAGCTCAAACTATGATGACTTTAACATTTCATCACACACGTCTTGTCTTGGACAGACAAATGCCCTGTATAAATTGTCTATGAAGTTATGCTTGGTTTTCTTAAAGCTTATACTTTATAGCCCATAATACTTCTTCATTGTATGAGAAAGGAAAAAGGTGAAGTAGATATTGGGCATGTCTACACCAGGCCTATATCCCGGGATCATCCCTGTGCATCCAAATGACACACAGGGGATCCCGGAAGCAGGCAGGAACGATCCCTCCATTTGCCTGGGATAATCTTTAGGTGTAGAAAGGGCCATTATTTCAGCAAAACCAGAATTGCAAACCAGGTCTTGTTCATTTCTATGTTAGGAGCCAATCACTTTGTTTTCCTCTAGCAGATACTGGCAGGTTGGGAGTATTATTTAGCCAAAATTTAGCGCTTAAAAGTTATCTTACCTGTAACCATAATAACAAAGTATGAAGAATATGAGATACAGAGAGAGATACAAAAACTATAGCACAAAAGTGTAATTTACATAGACTGGGTTCAGATGATCATTGGGGCCGGGAGCCATCATGGCTTCTCTCCCTGCCCTTGTGCATTGTGTGTGTGTGTGCACTGGTTGTTTACATAATTACTCACACTGCAGCGCAGGTTGGCGTGTCGTGCAAAACTGATGTGCAGCAAGGCAAGGTTTGTTTCCTATCACCCTACACAACATGCAGTAGAGCTTGTAGGGTGAGTATAAAGCCACCTCTGCTACACCACATGCTGGGTTTGCACAGTACAGCAACCTGCAGTGCAGCTTGGGTAATTATGCAAATAACTGGCGCCTGTGGCAAATAAAGGAGTGGGAGGAGAAGCCCAAATGGCTCCTTTCCCTCCTTCAATTGCCTGAACGCCTCCATACTTTTCTTTTTCACTGAGAGACAATACATTTGTCTAGCTTTATTTATTATAGTACTTTTATCCTGCCCTTTAGCCAAGAAGGCTCTCAAGGGGGCTTACAAAAATATTTCTTAATAATATCTAAAAAACATGACACAAAAGGAAAGGGGATTGGGAGGGAGGAGGGGAAAAAAGCAAGCAAATTCAGGCACTTGATTCTTAGTTGCAAATTTCAGCAGCTGGAGCTGGACCCAGACACGATGGAGAGGTGCCTGGCTGCTGCTTCTTTTCCCTCTGATGGCCTCAGCAGCGACAGTTGGTAGCAGGAGGGAGGGGGTTCTCCTGTCAGCTAGATGTACAAAAAGCACATCAATGTAAAGAAAAACAGGTTTTGAGTATTACACAAAAACTCCAATTTCCGATTGATTGGCTGATATTGACACTGATTCAGTATTGGAAACAATCACCTTTGCCTGGTTTTGTTGCTCTCTTAATTATATTTGTACAGTAAGGAAGATTCTCAAAAGATTGAGACACAGCTACAATTTCTTTAAGTTAAGCATAAGCTTAAGGCTTCAATTCTGTACACATGTACTCAGTGGGGCTTACTTCTGAGTAAACATGTATAAGATTGCATTGCATATCACTCATATTTAAATTGGTAGGGCTTAAAAACACTTAGGTTTTGCTCATTGTCTTTTTGGTTTCCAGGAGAATATCTACCATCAGTTACTGTAAGAGTTATTACAATCATGAACGTTATTGTTAGAGCTACAGTATAGGATTAAATTGTTAGTTACTGGTCTGCAATCTAGTGGTTGTCTGGAAAAAACTATGCATAAATTAGGCCTTCTAAACTTTATTTCCTAACACCCCCCCCCCCCGAAGAGTAAAACAATATGGCCTATCATTCCTCCTTGGCCACACTCTTAGGCCCTTTCTACACCTAAGGATTATCCCAGGAAAATGGAGGGATCATTCCTGCCTGCTCCTGGGATCCCCTGTGTGTCATTTCGATACATAGGGATGATTCCGGAACGATCCTGGGGAAAAAAGGCAGGTGTATAAATGGCCTTAATACCCTTTTGAAGCATCTCATTCAGCTCACTGCCCTTCCCAAAATACTTACATGGTACTTCCGCATTCTCTTCCTTCAAATCCATCCCCGAAACACATCTTTTCATAGTTCTTTTTAAAACAAAATTATGGAGGTTTGACTCAGTCTCTTATAGCAGGTATTGGGAACTTATGTCCCTCTAGAGATATTGGTCTATCAGTCTTAGGTAGCATCTGGATGGCCATAGCTTGCTCATCCTGGATTATACAAACTGAAATTAAGTCGAAATATGTTTGATTGCATTTTTTCATATTCGTCGATTGTTAGCCTATGGCTCTCTTTCCTTCGTTTACTCCATTATTAAAGTTTAGATTGTAAGCTCCTTGGTTCAGGGACTTGCCTTTTTGCTTATGTTTCTCTGTAAAACACCAGGTATATTTATGACATCATTATTGCAATCACATCAACAACAGCCCTATAGTGACATCATGCATTGTAATTGTTTGATGGGAATAAAATGCCTAATATATCAGTTTGAAATGAATGTTGCAGAATCTGGTCCTGCCAAAGCATTCGTTTTAGTTCCCACTGAAGTGGTTCCTGATTCCATCTCCTTCTTGGTTTTTACACTTAAGTAAGTGACTGTGGATTGTGGCATGTGCTGGCAGCCATTTTGAATTTTCAAGCTGTGATGGGCAGTCGCTGTGACTTATTGTGATGTCTGAATCCAGCAAGGGTGGGACGTTGGCTTTATTAACAAACCACCACCAGCCATTAGCTGTTTTAGGGTTGTAGGTGGTTTGTAAACCATGCCAAGAACCCCCTCTCACCGGGTTTGAATATTCATAATAAGCCATGGCGACCACTTGCCATAGCTTGAATATTGAAAATGGCTGCCAGCACATGCTGCAACCCACTTAAATAACCCACGGCGGGCTGCAGTGATTATGTAAACTGGTCCATTGACCTAGTTCACGCTATCAAAATAAGCCACTATGGCATTACAGTACATGTCATGTGTGTGCGAGGTGCAATTTCCATAATCACCGCCTGGGCATGGCTTGTTCTATTGTCTGAACCCAGGCGGCATGACTTGTGGGAGGGCGAACTGACACTCCAATAATCCATGTGCTGTTTTAAGGTTATTGAAGGGTTGTTTTGCACAGCACATGCCATGATTTAAATTAGCTTATTTTGATCGTGTGAAGCAGCCCATTGTCTTTCAGTCAGGAAGCAAAACTCAGTACTGAAGATTATGTTTTACTTTTATTTTTCATGCAGATGCGAACAAACATATACACAAAATGAGGACAAAATAGAGTCTTTAATTAGCTACTTAAAAGTAGTTCTCTCCCTATTTATTCATAATTCACTTATTAATGTTGCTACAACAACAACAACAACAGTCTTTCTATGCCTTGTATCTAGATTTGCATTAAATCTCTGGTGTTGTCATCCATATAAGTAGAATGGTGAAAAAATTAAGCGATTTTCTCATAAAAGCTTTTGGTCTGATGTAAAAAGTGTGTGTTACTTTGGCAGCTGATGTTTCTTCATATAAGTGATTGCTATCCTTGGGGAAGAATTAAAAAGAAAGGGGAAATTATTCTTACCTTTGGATATGTGTGCATGTATACAACTCTACGCGTATTTGTATATAATATGTGGGCATTATGCCTATATGACTTGCATGTCACTGAGTTAAGACATCCTTATGCTTAGTGATCCCTATTTTATGTTGCTGAAAACGCCTTCAGTTCCTTCAATCACTTCTAAGCCGCCTTTATCTCTTTTTAATGTAAGTGCACTGGAGTTTTCCCTTTTGTTTGCTGCCCTTCCATTATTTACTTTGATCCTCTGTGAGAAAATCTGAAAGTGTGTTGTCCTAAATGCTAGCATTTCGCCAAAAAAAAGAGGTTTGAGGCCTGGTCCTTCATGTAGAAGAAAAAGGCTCTTGTGTGAAGATGCAGGTTTTGTTTAGTTCTCTATCCCTGGTGGGAGCCTTAATTGCATTTTTTTTTGTCTCACAGTGGCTGGCTGCGGAGTGCTTGCCTTCCCTGCTGATGCCGGAGTTTTCAAGCTCTATTACACTATAGCGGTGAAAATTCCCTGATCCAAGTTAAAGAGTCAGATTTTTTTTTAAAGGAGATTTTTAGGTATAGTCAATTTACCGTTAAGCAGTAAATGCAAGTTAAGCTAGTTGGCTAGCTTAACTTTTTTTCTTCCCCCCTGAAAGTTTTTGCAATTTGTTTTAACTTAGCTAGCATTAATCACATCCTATCCAATTTAGGATCCTAAATTTCATGGATAGTTCCTTTGAACTAATAATGTAATGTTATACAGAATATTATCTGCTAAACTGAAAACTGTATAAACAGTTTGGAATGGATTAAATCTCTAGTTGGTCTCATGTTACTGTATGATCTGTTAGATGTATTTGTCTTCTAAAACAAAACTTTGTTGGTCTTGACCCTATATGATTGGCTTTAATTATCTTATTTCACTTGCATCAAAATCTCTCAAACCACATTAAATTTTATTCATTATATGGTGGCATCTTGTGGGTTGAGTAGGCAAAGGCTACTTTGTTGATACAGCGGATGGGTTCAGTTTCGCTGTCCCAACATGTTCTTAGAAAAGTCCAGCTAGTCCTGTGTTCTAGAGTTTCCTTGTTGATAGCAGAAAATGTTGAGTTGATATTTCCTTAATGAGAGCGTATGTTTGGGAGATACTTGGCAATCTCTTTGAATGTTTTGAATGTGTCTGAAGAAACAGCAGATTTTATGGTGTTTGGGACTCAGATTGAAGCAGAGAACGAGTGAGCTGAAAATTGGCTTGAAGGCACCTTGTTGTGCCAGGTGGGGAATCAGCTGTGGGGTGGAAGATCTAGTGCCTTGTAGTAATGTTTGTTGTTTGCTTCCACTTATTCTCATCTTGTATATTTGGAAATAAGGCAAATATTATAAAATGCAATGTCTGCAATTCTCTCCCTTCCAAAGGAAACCAAATATCGGGAACATGGCTCCTGAAACATTTCACCAGTTGGAAAAATGTGGGGCCTAGAGATTCTTTCCTTAGTGTGATTAATGTGTATTGGATTAGATGTGTCGTCTAGACTCGAGCTCTGTAGAACGAATACTTTTTGTTACATAATGAGATTCATATTTCTTTTCTGTAGCCCTTTGTTTCTGTTAAGGGTGCCATTCAGATTTCATTCTTTATAGTATAAGATAAGGATACAGAAATTGCAAGTGTCCCATTTAAAGTTAGTTTCATATTTTTTTATCTATAATATGGCACACTGAATACAATGGGAAAATTAAGAGAAAAGGGGAATATCAAATATCTCAGATTTTGTTATGAGTTATAGCGGCCGCATTAAATTGATATCCAACCTGTCTTCAGATAAAATAAGTTGGGAGCCTATTCAAAGGTTAAAGGCGACCTAGAAATAATTTTAGTTTAGATTAGATCAGGAAGATTAATAATTGGAAGAAGGCCGAACAACATGCACATTTATGGTAATTCATTCAGGAATATAGCACTAAATAAATACCTGGAAGCTCATAATTTCCAATGAGTTGGTCAGATCTGGAAATCCTTGTTCTTGGAAGATCCATATAGTGATTCTACATTACAGAAGATGAAGGAATTTGGATTGATTCCACTAGTGTGGCTGTGCTTGAGCATCCACAGTTAATTGAAAAATCTATGAATGTTTAATAAAACATTCTGCTAAGTTCTTGTCTAAAAATGTTAATCTTTTGTATACAGGAAAGACAGTGCTATATTTCCATCCAGTGTCCCTCAATCCATATATGTGAGTTCCAGTCCTTACTTAGCCATGAAACTCTTTGGGTGTCCTTGGGCCATTCACCATCTTTCAGGCCTTAGCTAGACCTAAGGTTTATCTTGGGATTGTCCCGGGGTCATCCCTGTAAATGTAAATGACACACAAGATATCCCGGGAGAAGGCAGGGACGACCCCAGGATGACCCCGGGATAAACCTTAGGTCTAGCTAAGGCCACAGTCTAATGTACCTCACAGAGTTGTTGTTAGGATAAAATCGGAGCGTGATGATATATACTGTCTTGAGCTCCTTGGAGAAAAGATGGTATACATGAAATAACTAACTAAATAAATATTCCTGCTCTGAATTTATACAATGTCCAGTGGTATCTTGTTTTTAGATAAGCATGTTCAGCATGATAGCCTTCTAATGATATATTCAAAAATTGCATATATCATGCACTAATAAGATCACATTATAAACATTGTTCACTTATTTCTGTACACCTTTGCACTCCAGTGCTAGAACACACTTCTCTCCTGTTTCATTTTAGAGACAAGAGGACATGCTTCCACTCCCCATACCTGCAGATACTGCATGATACATTACTGCCAGTAAGGCTATCACTCCCTATATGCAAAAAATGTTATCTAATAGGTCCTTAAGCAATAAAAAAAATACAATCTTGGGATAGAGGTTGTCCTCTGGAAATACCCTCACATTATTTAGACCAGGGGTGAAGAACCTCAGGCTTTGGGGCCAAATCTGGCCTCAATTCAGACCTATAGGGTTCCCTAAAGTGCCACTCCTTTCTCTTAGCCCCACTCCTTTTCCCATTATTGCTGATAGTTTGGTGGTTACCTGGATTTCACACATTTCCTTTCCCATTCTTAAAGGTTAAGGACTGTGCAACCCTCAGGCCTCGGATTCGGAAATCCGAATTATGGAGGCCATTTCATGGCAGATCTGCCATTTTATGATGGATCCACCATTTTCTTGCACAGCCCTAGGCCCCCCTTACAGCCTACAACTCCCAGCATCTAGTGCCTGGGAGGGCTGTACTTACCAGAGCCCAGGAGCAAAGGGAATACAGGAAGTAGGTGCCACCATCGCCAGGTCCTCCGTGCAATCACCGGCTTCCCCACACAATCACCAGCTTCCCAGGGCGATTGTCTGCTGCTGCATCAATCCAGAAGTCTCCATTGACTCTGGAGGGGTCCACATGACTTCCACAGCTGCCCTACAGCTGCCTGCTTCAAACTTCGGAAGTCACGTGGACCCCTCCAGGGTCAATGGAGACTTCTGGTTTGAGGCAGTCGCCGCCAATCACCCGGGGAAACTGGTGATCGCACGGAGGACCTGTATTCCCTCTACTTCTGGGCCCTGGTAAGTACAGCCCTCCCAGGCACGGGATGCTGGGAGTTGTAGGCTGTATGAGGGGCCTAGGGCTGTGCAAAAAAAATGGCGGATCCATCATAAAATGGCAGAACTGCCATGAAATGGCCTCTGTGATTCTGGTTTCTGAATCTGAGGCCTGAGGCTTGTGCAGTCCTAGTTGAAATGCCTCTTCTAAGGCTTAATTACTGGCATAAGGAGCTTTATGTTTAAATATGCTTGTATTTGCTTTGTTTTTACTGCCCCCCTTTGCTTTTTACCACCCCCCCTTTGGCCCTGCCCGGCACTATGGAGAAGCCCCCAAGAGCTTCTCCAAAGTGAAATGTTGCCCTCAGGCTGAAAGAGGTTCTACGCACACACACACCTTTTCCCTGCAACATAATACTTTAAGCGTTTGACAAGCAGTGGCTTATTGTAATTTACAAAAGCCTGAGTAAGTAAACAATTTAAAAAATTTAAAATGGTGAAGCAGACGGCAATGTTCAGTACTTAAAATGCTTCATTGCTAATACATACATTAATCTCTACGATTGAAATAATGGCATTATGCCCATGATTTTCAGGCTGTTTGCTATCTTACTAATGTCCTATGCAATCGTAATAAATAAATAAACATTAGAAACAAATTTCTACTGCCTGTTTTCTCCTGAAAGGAGAGTTTATTAGGCTTGAACTTCCCTTCCCCATTCTTTCCTGTTACTACAGGAATGTGTGAAATTGAGGAGTCAGAAGAGACTGGATATTAAATCCAAGATCATAGGGCTGCATGGATCCTTAGGCTAGAAAAGTTTTTTCCCCTTCTTTGTTGTTGTTTCCTTCCTAGTTGTAAGCATTAGCATTTGAAAATCTTTGCTGATTGCATTGAAGTTGCTTCTGCTGAGTCAGGTCAACCAGGCTTTCTGAATCTCGGACACCCATGCTACTAAGACCAACACTGATTAGAATTTTAATTTCATACCAGACTCTCTGACTATAAAGTGAGTTGGGTAGAAACTACTCAGAAAATATATAATTAAAACTTATTTTAATTTTTTTAAGCTTTTAAAATCCTAACACTCTCACCCAAATTAATTACAAAAATACATGTGAATAGATTTAATAATCATTCTGTTTCTGCTCCTCAAAGTGTTGGGTATAACCTTTAAAGATCTACATACCTTAGCACCATCTACTCCCACCCCATGAACCTTCTCATCAGTTAAGATCTTCTAGATAGTCTTTTATATGCATGCCACCAATAACTAAGGGCATGTCTAGACGGGGCAATATCCCGGGGATCATCCCGGGATTGTCCCTGTGCATCCGCATGACACACAGGGGATCCGGGGAGCAGGGAGGAAAGATCCCTGCATTTCCCTGGGATATTGCCTACACTTTTGTCCCGTTTTTCCTGCAGTCCCGGGATGATCCTGAGACCGTGGGATGTGTGGGTGATTGTCCTGGCTTGTCTTGGCTCCTCGCGAGTAACCACAATGAGCCAGGAACCAGCCCCATTGGGGGTGAGGTGGCAGAGAAAAGTACCTTTAGCGTTGGAGCGCTCCTGCACTCATTTTTGATAAAAAAATAATAATGGTGGGCGTGATATCCTCTTCCTCCCGGGACATGTAGACTGAGGGGGAGGATCTTGTGATCAGCATATCGCGAGATCCTCCCCCTCCACCCCCCTGGTCTAGACATGCTCTGAGTTGTGTTTGTTTGGGATGCTGAAAACTACCTTTTCAATAGCAGTTCGCAGTAGTCTTTGAAATTCTCTGCCAAGATAGGCCTAGGCCTGGCTTGCCATTTCTCTGATAAGTCTAAAATGGCTGTACAGCATCAGAACCCTCCTTGAATTTCGAATTTGAATCTCCATGGTTTATTGATCAATGAGATTATGTGGTACTCTCAGTTTCCTCTTGTGATTGCTTTATATTGTTGTTGTGTATTGTTGTTTTAATTAATTTCCTATATTGTAAGGCACCTTGGAAATGTTTTAGTTGAAAGGCAGGGCAAAAGTATTTAGAAGAAATGAATATTAGATGGCCACCATAAAAAGAGCGTAATTAATTTCGCAGAAGGGTTTGTTTAAATGCACTGTGGATGTCTCCTTTTCTGCTCTCATAGCAGCTCCAGATTCTGCTGGGAAACTC
Source organism: Elgaria multicarinata webbii (assembly GCF_023053635.1). NCBI lineage: Eukaryota > Metazoa > Chordata > Lepidosauria > Squamata > Anguidae > Elgaria > Elgaria multicarinata. The sequence continues at coordinate 19,633,068 of NC_086175.1, read as the reverse complement.
TTTTGAACCTCTCCCTCCCCCACCCCACTTGGCTTTTCAAGTGGCACAGTACAATGAAAAGACTCAGTACTGCTATTGCACACATCGAACATGCTGTGCAACGCTCTGGAACATAGGCATAACTCATAAAACTGGAAGATAAATCTAATATTGAAAAATCAGCTCTCATGATGAAAAATCCCAGTATCTCATCCATCTGTAAGCATGTCCCTTTGCCCAACCAATATAAGGCCTCAATGGAAAGACATTCATACTCTGAGCTTTTAAGAAATTCCACAGGTGTATGGCAACCACCAGTAATGCCTTTTAGCTTTTGCTCATTGATGAGCTTGGCACACAGAAAGGTACAGAGATTGAAAAAGGTAGGGTGGCATAGAGAGAGAAAGAGCTATGCAATCTTGCAATGCAGCAAACTGCCAACTTTTGCTTATGCCTTTGCCCACTCTTGGATCTGGCTCCATCCAGCATTAACCTCAAAACCACCTCCCTGATGGACTTTTTCTGTAGGACAACAGCTCTTCCAAGGAAAATGGTTCCCTCCCTTCAATCTAGGTGATAATACTGCCCCATTGCAGTGTTGGTTTTTTTTCTTTTTGCATTCAAATTTGTACGTATTTCTGTGAATATTTCCCCAAATGAATGCATCTTTGTGTGCATCTTTGAAATGTTGCAGTTTTCTCCCATTGATTAAAGAGTGCTTGTACACATTTTTCAAAAGTACACATTTTTTTCATTAACATTTTTCAATGTATGCATGCTGTCAAAAGCATTTTTTCGTCGGCAGATCACATTGCAAGTTTGGAAATGTACAGATTTCAACTACAAATTGCATTTGAGTTTGTGTTTGGTTGGGAAAGTACAAACTGGGTAAATCTTGAACAAAAATGAACTGAAACAAATTTCTCATACATCGCCACTTCGAAATGGAAGAAGAGAAAATTATGTGATTAGCGTACTCAGGTTATAATTTATTTTGACAGCTGATTTGAGCTGCCTTCCTAGATGACCATGTCAGGCAGTAAAGGATTCAGATTTATTTTTTCCACAGATGACTCTCACTTTCCAAGATGGGTACGAATTCAACTTAGTGGCAGAAGCCACTTCTCTAAGTAGCTCTACATCATAGTGAGATACAGATTGAAATGGTATCATATAAAAGGAAGAGGATTGAATCTCTGACATCTTGAACCCTGATTAGCAGTGTTCAGATGTCATATTAGTCTATGATGGCTTAATAATATATGCACAGTAGCTTAATTTAGAAATAGTCCATGTTGTTTCACCACACGACTGGACTGATAAGCTAATGTGCATAGCTTACTAAGTAACTGTGCCTAATCTGATCCATCCCCCTGCCTTTTCTCCCAGTGCAGTATTTCCATCCCAGATGTGGCGCTGTCTCACCCATTTGTTATATCGCAGCAGCGAGCTGCAAGGAGTGAAATCCCAGGTGTACCAAAAAGGAGGTGGCACAAATAAACCCTTGGAGGGTTGCCAGATCAGGACCAAATTTCACAGGTTGCCTCCTTTAGTCAGGAGGGGCCCCCCCATGCCCCTCCAAACCCTGCACACTTTCACACTTCAGCAATCGGGCTTGAGGCAGTAAAGGAACTATTTTTGTTTGAAATGGTTGACATAGTGCAAATGTGCTGTTGTGGAGCCACTGATTTGCCCCTTTGCTAATGTGCAGTTGTGCATTTCAGCGATTGGACTGAGGCAGTAAAACACCTGTTTCTTTAACAGTATAGACTTAGCGCATTAGGGCTGTGTCGTGTAGCCACAGAGAGATAGCTGCCTGGCAGCGATCTGAACTGCTGTTGCTGCGCAACTCTCTAGGCAAGCCAATTAAGCCACAGTGCCCGACATACAGCACGAGAACCCACAGTGGCATGTACATTAGACCAGATTTAATACTAATAATTTATTTATTTATTTGTGACCCACCTTTCCCTCTGGATTGAGGCGGGGTACAACACAAATAAAAACACCATAAAATACATGCAACTAATTCAAACGTTTAAAACCAGTGCATCATTAAAAAAGGCATGACTTAGTGCCAAACAGACATTAAAATGTAAGCCTATGTGGCAGGGTGTTGCTGTTTTATTCTTTTGCTATGTACAGCACCATGTACATTGATGGTGCTATGATGCTGATGATGATGATGATGTAAGAGGTAGGGGATTTAAACCTTTCCCCTACTATTGGCTAAATCTGGATCTGAGAGGCAGGGGAATGCCATATCCAGGAAACTGTGTGATTATGTGATTTGCATGTGGAAATTTGATTACTTGTCCCTCAGACTGCCGTAATGTATAGCAACAGTAAATACATTCTTGTTACTTATCACTGGGGGTGCTTCCATGCCAGTGTTGCCTACTTCACAAGGTGATATCCCATGAGCATGTTACCGCAGTGATGGAACAACTCCTTACATCCCTTGTAAATGTAATATATGGAGATGGTATCAACATTCTGGTTTTAGCCACACGGGGCTCATCTACACCAAGCAGGATATTCCACTATGAAAGCGGTATATAAAAGGCAGGAGCCAGGGCCTTGCTAGACCAGGGGTTAGCGCATTGCGAGGCCCGTGCTCGCCCCTGTGCGTTCAAATGACACACAGGGGATCCCGGCCTTAGCCAGGGCTCGAGCCGCCCTGGAACCGCGCCAACCAGAACCACTTGTAGCGCGGTTCTTCCTGTGGTCCCGGCCTTAGGTTGGGCTGAGGCCAGGACCACGCGTGTGTGGACCAGTCTGCCGCTTTTCCTGGCTACCGCACTTATGCGTGAGTAGCCAGGAAAAGCAGCGGATGGGCTGCAGCGCTCCCTGCACCACCAAGTCCCCAGCCTCCGTTTCCCGCCCCCCCCATGTCCCCGACCTGTGTTGGCCTCTGCCGCCAAGTCCCCGGCCTGTGATGCCCGGAGCTGCCATATCTCCTGGCCGGGCATCACAGGCCGGGGACTCGGCAGCGGAGGCCATCACAGGCCGGGGACATGGGGGGGCGGGAAATGGAGGCCGGGGACATGGGGGGGAAATTGCGGGTGGGAGACATTGGGTGTGGGATCGGACATCGTGGGTGGGGGTGGGCGGGAGAAGGAGAATGGGGCTGGGGGACATTGGGGAATCAGACATCGCGGGTGGGGGGCGGGTGAGAGAAGGAGAACGGGGCTGGGGGACATTGGGGGGAATCAGACATCGTGGGTGGGGGGCAGGTGGGAGAAGGAGAACGAGGTCGGGGGGGAGAGAAGGAGACTTAAAAAAAACTACTTACCTTTCCTGGCTCCTGCTGCCTCTTTAAAAATAAAAAAATGGCGGCCGCAACAGCTCTCCTCCAGAGCTTGTTGTGGCTCCCGTCTGAATAAGGGCGAGATCTCGCGTTATTCCTAATGCGAGATCTCCCGTCCTCTCCTCCGGATTATCAGGTAGGTCTAGCAAGGCCCCCACACTACTGCTTTATAGTGGTATTGAAATGCACTGACAACTGTTGGGGCCCATTGACATATACAATATACTGCTTTCAGAGTGTTATATCCTGCTTGGTGTAGATGTGTCAATGGGCCCCAACAGTTGTTGGTGCACATCAGTACCACTATAAAGCAGCAGTGTGGCTCCTGCCTTTTATATACCGCTTTCATACCACTTTCATAGTGGAATATCCTGCTTCGTGTAGATGAGCCCTCAGACATGTTTGGTGGCTGTTGTATATCTCCAAATCTTTTGAGACAGGACACTTTTTATAAGCTCCAGTCCCGTTTGTTACTACCTAAGGTTCATGGATGATTCATTCATCTGGATCTTATTTCCCATGATAGTTACAACTTCCTACTTGTTATCTCCCAACTTGATTAAGAAGAAAACTAGGTAGAAAGGTGGTCAGGGAAGGATTCCCTCTTTCCAACCTTGGTATATATAAAAATGTTGTGTTAAGGCCTAATTCACAGAAATTAGAACTCCATAAAACAGTGTTTCTGTTAGATTGTAAACATTGAATTTAAACTAGCACTATGGAACTGTGTGCTCTTGAAGACAGCATTTTTCCCCATTAAAAGCAACCCTTGCCAGAGACCCTGAGAAGTAAATTAAAGACATGTAAGTGATTGTTAAAATCCGGAGTGACAGGTATTTTTCCCCTTTGTACTTAGAACTTCTGACATGATGCAATGAAAAATGATTAGGGAATTAACTTTAGCTTGCAAGAGAAGCATAGAGACCTGCATTGCATGCCACTGTTTTTTCACAGCTTGTTTGTAACTCAAACTGTTTTGTTCTGTGGACAAAAATTCATAGTTGCAAAGTAGTAGTACGTTTTTGAAGAGATGATATGTTTGAAATACAGCCTTATGTTAACTGGTCTTGTAACTTTGGGAGGTTTAGGGACCATTTTTGCCCCTTTGGACCCTCGCCACTGCAGGCTGTGGTTTGTGCAATGATACCCCTCCCAAACAAAAATTTGCTGGTTTGCTGCTTTGTAGCATAAGGGCTAAATTTAGCTTGTTTCCAAGCAAAAACGATCCCTTGTGGTATTCCATAGCCATTGCAGACAGCATGTTTTTTGTAATAAATAGGTGGTTTTTTTAAAAAAAATTAGGAGCAGTGGAGGATGACCTGGGGTTGGAGGTGGGGCTGCACATGACACATGGGGTGCATGCTGCCCACCCCTGGTGTAGTTATCGACCCTACAATGAAAAATCCAGAATTTACAACACTGAATTGTTGTTTCCAACTCATTGTAAAATGGCTGCCACATAAGCAAAGTTAAAATGGGTATAGCATGTTGAACTGTTGTCCAGAATTCATGTTGAACTATATGATTGGGCAGTTGACAGGTCTTTGGGTCTCCAGCACACTGGAGAGCCAGTATGGTGTAATGGCTAGAATGTTGAACTGGGAGTCAGGAGATCTGGGTGCAAGAGATCCTAAGGATGGTTTCTCAGTTAGCATGCCCTACATTTCTCCACCTCTCTTAACTATTATGTCTGCAATGGATTATTGAGTTTTGTAATTACTTGGTGCAAATTTCCAGATTTAAGTCTGAACAATATAATTCATTTCCTTTCTTTCAGATTATGAATATTTATTATTAGTGGATGTAGAAAAGGTAAACTTTATTTACCTTGATTTATTTTGAAAATACGAAGTTATTTTTGTATTGTATGACTTTATTTGTTTGTGTCCCCATATTAAAAAAAAAAGTTGGGAAATATTTCTGTAATTGTATTGATTTGAAAGAATAGATTTTTTTTTGGTAGCGTTTGTTTTATGCTGACCAAATTATACCTCATTTGTGCCTTCTTAGATGTGATAGATTACATTAATGTGGCAACCCTGGGAACCAGTATGAAAGCATTTGAGCTAACCTGTTTGCGTAAATAGATCAGTCATTTGCATAAAACAGTCTGCATTAACACTCAACTATAAAGAATCAAGGGATTCATCCTGCAGTGACGGAATAGCAATGTTACTGAATGGTATAAGATTGAGACTGTGCACCATCCTTTGGCTTGGACCCTAGATAAAGATAGCTGACTCTATTTATAGCTAATAGCTATTTTGGGGGGTGGCGAGAGTTTTTTTGTGCGTGTTATTTGTGTAGCATTTTCATTGGTTTACCCTAAAGATATATACTAGATGATAATAAAGTAATAAAAGATTGTTTTCACAGCTGTTTGTCTTTGATTACAGATTTCTTTGAAGTATTGCAATAAGACAGACTTTGAACCTGGAAAGAGATCAAATAATGAATTGTTCTGCCTTGTGAAGCTTAAGAAGGGATTTTATTGTTGAAACATATAGTGCAACATATTTTTTTTCCTAACAGTTAAATAATGGTTGAAAGTACTATGAGATCATTACAGATGGACTAGATTAAAAGGCTTGAGGCCAAACATTAAGAACTGTTGAGAAAGAAAAGATTATTTCTTAGTTTGCAATTGCTAAATATTTTTGCTTTCTTTCAAGTCAAAATGGAAGTTCAAAAGAGGCAAGGAAATTAAACTAATAAGTAAGCAAGTGGCTTCTCTGTGAGTTTGTAAAGCATGCATCATTCCACTGTGGTTTGCACTTCAGATGATATACACAACAGTGCATTTAGCCCTAAACATTAAAAAGAAACCCGTGAGAGTATTAAAATGTGCCTTTTCAGTTAACTAGGGCCTTAGCTAGACCTAAGGATTATCCCAGGCAAATGGAGGGGTCGTCCCTGCCTGCTCCCGGGATCCCCTGTGTGTCATTTGGATGCACAGGTATGATCCCGGGACAATCCCGGGATATAGTCCTGGTCTAGCTATGGCCTTCGATGAGAAGGATTATATACTTTGGGATGCAATCTATTTATTTCATTTTCATACTGACTTTCTTCCAAGAACCAAGGGAAAGTGTGCACGGTTCCCCCTGTCTTATCCTTCCAACAACGCTGCAAGGTGGGTTGGGTGAGATGAAATTAAGAGTATGCAGTGGCAAAATAAGAACAAAATTTCTGTAAAATAATACCTGTATTACACAACAACCATCATTACCCATTCCTTGTTTCATTAATGCATCTTGTATACAGACAAACAAAATGTTAAGATACGAAATAGATGGAGCTTGCTGTGCATCCCCCGTCCTTTTCTGGGTTACTTGTAATACGTAATGTAAAACGGTACTCTTCAAGTTCACATTTCATTATAAGATATTTAGTTATTGCAAGTTACAATGGAAGATTTCCCCCGAAATCAATAACTTCAAATTCATCACTGTATATGTTAAGCAGGCAGGCAGAAGAAGACACACTCACACCCACCCACCCACCGTATATATTTATTGTTCACATGAATTTAGCTGTTGTGTTATTTAGAGCAAACTTCTTGCCTTAGTGCAATAGATAAACCTTTCAAGCAATGGTTTCAGTAGCAGCATTAGACAAAGGAATATTGTAACTTTAGAGATTTTTATGATGAAGGTGTGTTTTAAGAGATGTCACTTTGATATTTTTACATTATGTCCTACATTTGTCAGCTAAAACCAGGATATTGCCTCAATGAGAAAAAAGCATGTTCTGCACTTGTCAAAAGGCAGTAAGTAATGATTAAAATAGCAGTGTGAAACGCTAGGAGATTAAAGTGATGCTAATGATAAGTGAGAGAAGAAAAGGGCAAGCTATATTTTAATCCCTGAGAGAATGGTTAATGACTTCTATTGCCTGAGATTAAACTAAACCTGTCTCATCAGCTTTTTCTGCCTGGTGAAAAAAAGCTCTCTGCACTTTAATTTATTAAAGTCTTTTAAGGAAGCACATTGATCCACAGAGGTTAAACTTTAAAAAAAACTGTGCAAAACACATACACTAAAATGCTTTAACAAAAGTGTTTCTTTGTTGCTTTAACCATAGACATAGTTCTATAAAGACTTCATTGTCTGTGGCTTGGTGCATTTAATTAAGGGATATTAATTACTTAAAGGGAAGGTTGTTTCTTTTTAAGATCACTTTTATACTTCTGTTGCAGGGAAAGTAGCAAATGTTCTATAGTAGAGATCTGCAGATATGAACATGTCAAACTTCATTGCTAATTGCTGTGTGCTCTGTTCAACTCTGTGATAGGCGGGAATAATTAGAAAATCTTTTTTTAAACTGTATGTACTTTTATAGCATAATATAGTCAATCTGTTTTAATGCATTATTGCTAATCTGTTTTTGAACAACTTTTCCACTAACTTCAGATATGAAGTATTATGTCACACGTATTGCTTTGAGTAACATGACATTGAGTAATATTTTGCTTTTAGGTAAACTTCCAATGCTTGTTTTGCAAAGTATCTCTTCCCCTATATTGGCATCTGGCATAGTATGTTTGAGGCCTTAAATTGTTCCTTTTAAAAATGGTGATAAATTCCTAAAAATAAGTAGGAAAGGATGGATTGTGCTGAGTAATATAATTATTTCATATTGACCTTCATTAGTGTGCCACCAAAATCAATTTCAGCTGAGACTGCAGGAATACTTGGATCAGCTTCATACCTGGACAGGAAGGATCTGGGGTGGTGGGGCTTCTATGGGCTCATCTACACCAAGCAGGATATTCCATTATGAAAGTGGTATGAAAGAGGTATATGAAAGACAGGAGCCACACTACTGCTTTATAGTGGTATTGAAGTTTGGTGTAGATGTATCATGGACCCCAACAGTTGTCAGTCCACTTCAGTACCACTATAAAGCAGTAACATAGTTCCTGCAGTGCACTCCAATACTGCTATAAAGCAATAGTGTGGTTCCTGCCTTTTATATACTGCTTTCATACCACTTTCATAGTGGAATATACTATATTGGTCTAGATGAGCCCTCTCTTCACTAGCAGTGTAGACTTTTAACAAGTACATTTTTCTCCTGCATAACAAGTTGCACCTGCTGAAACTCCTTCTGCACAGCTATTGTAGGTATAGGAGGCATCTTCTTCTTTGCATTGGTTCCCCTTCAGTGTGATCACATCATACATGGCCATACCAATGTTGCTAGCTTCTATGGAGGTACAGTGCTAGCAGTTATACTTTCTATGCAATCCAGCTGACCCATCTGGGAAACCAATTCAAATATTCCTGCAGCTGCATGGAGCCCTAACCAGATGGATGCAATTTGCAACAGCATTCATGCTATTAATTAGGATATGTATGAATCAGTCCTCGGTTTCAGGTCAGCCTGTGACGAACATAAGTAAGGTTGCTGCTTGATAAACATGCAGGCCAATTTTTAGATTGCAGTTGATTGTAGTAGAAGCAAACATCTGTCATAGGACTATACTACTGTACGCCACAGGTAGATTCTGGATATCCTGATCAGAACATTGCCGTGCATAGAATACTCCTGTTTTTTCATGGAGGTAGTGAAAAAAGAGCATGAGGGATTTGCAGTGATTCTCCCCACTCTTCTGTCCCCACTCCCAAAGGATATAGATATATGTTGTGTCTGTGCATCAGGAGAATGTACATCTCCCCCCCCCCCCCTGCTTTGGACAGTTAGGGAGGTGTTTTTTTTAATACTTCAGTGATACTCAATACTATCTAAAACAACAGTGTAATTTTAACATGGCATTTTAAAATTGTCTTTGTGTCTAAACTGGGCATATACTTGAAAGTTCCATTTGTGCACTTGGGAGTTGTTCCATCTTGGTTTACGAAAAGGCGGCTCCTGAACTTCTGTACTTTTGTATGCAAGCATAAATAAAGCCTATTTCATACCTCTCCTTTGTGATTGTTGTAATCCAGGTTATTCTGTTTAAAGCTATTTTTTTTAAAAGCATAACTTGTTGGGTAAGTGAGTTTAAACTTGATTCATTCTTTGATGTTAATGAAACACCAATTTATCGGAAGGCCCTGCAGCCCTAATGAGCAGTTTCTTTAAAAAGCACATTTAATCAAGGTTTATTTTTAACTTGTTTAAACAGATCTAATAGTTTGTGCTGATTTCATTTCAGTATAATAATTGCTAGCAATCCTATTAGTAAGTCGTGGAACATGGAAGTTAACACAAATTCCATTCTAATGAGGAAAGTGGAGCAGCAAAACCCCTCCTAGCCAAAGAAGAGTTCATGCTAAGAGTGGAGTGACAGAAGCCCTTGGACATTCTGCTGACAATGGATTATTTCTGTTTTTATAGGGATGTCAGGCATGAGTGGTTAGTATTTAAGTGGGCTTTATTGTTTGTTAGAAGTGAAGCAATCATATTACCTTGTACAAAGTGAAGCTGAACAAAGTTAAATTTTGATGTTAATAAGAAGTATCAGACCTCTAAGTGCAAGTTGGATTTGTTCTGCATTTTCTAATCATTACTGGATTGTTGCTGTACAGTATGTATATATTTGTGCAAGCTATAACTATTGCTATATGCTTTGCTTTGAACTAGGATTTGGAAGTCAAAGAAGTTACATTTTAACAGGTACTGCTTTGGCTGGTGCATAGAAAAAAGAGCACCAGCAGGAAAACAACACAGGAGGAAGGAGCGGAGGCTGAAAATATTAGGGAAGAAGAGCAGGGGATTTAGGTGTGGCCGAGGAGGATCCAGACCTTAGCTAGACAGGGCTTTGTCCCGGGGCGATCCCAGGATCAGGGAGGTATGATCCCTCCCTTGCCCCAGGATCTTGCCCTCCACTTTAGGCCCAGTTTTTCCATGGTCTTGGGCTGAGCTGGGTGTCGCGGTTTGTTCCAGCTCCTCTCAGTTCCTCGCGAGGAGCCAGGACCTGTGCAGGGAGCAGGGAAAATGATTTTTTTTAAAAAAAGGACTTACCTTTTGCGCACGAGCGCTCCTGTCTCTTTAAAACAAAAAAACAAAATGGCGGGCGCGACGCCTCTCCCTCTGAGGTTGTCGTGTGCCACATGTGAACAGAGGGGGAGATCTCATGATAAAAATATTGCGGGATCATCACCCCTTCATCATGCTAGACTGCTAGGTCTAGCTGAGGCCCCAGTCGTAGATCTCCAGTGAAGTTAGGTGGAGTCTACTTATGTGGTGGGGTGGAGCTTTCTTAAATTCTTTCCCCTTTCTCAATGCAGCCAGGAGGAAGGGTGTAATTTAACAGGTCTTTCGTACATTCTTCTCCCTTTCCTGATGCAGGCATTGTGTCTTTACCTTGCAGCTGGGAAAGATGCTGTGGTCATCCCAATTTTTCTTTAGATTTAACATGGGATGTATCAGTACTTAAAAAAAAAAAAATTCTTTCCCCCTCATGGAATCTGTGATTTCTAAGATTCTTTCAGAAAAGATACAATAGTTAAGCTGGTATAATAAAACCGATAGAAGTTTGCATGGCAGAAATGCCCACATATTATTTATGAATTAATCTGTAATGCAGGTAAGGTGTGCAATAGGCTTTGTGAGTTTGCCCCATTCTCTATGAACTAAAAATACGAGCAACCCACTTACCCCTGCCAAAATAAAATAAAATTATAATCAAACATTCAAAAGTTCATTTCTACCAGCAGAAAATATTTTTATCCTTTGGTACAGTATAAAGTGGATTTCTTGTAGTGGAAATTAAATTTTTATATAGGTATTAATCTGAATTTTCCATTGAAGGTACTTTTTCCTTTCTGCTTAAAACTATCCTATTAGCTTTCTGGGCAGTTTACAACAATTCAGATAATAAAATACAGCATAAAAATATAAATATACAATATTTAAAACAATTTAGCCAGCTAAAACAGTTTCAATAGAATACTAGACCTGTTTAGAGGGCTGGCATAAATGCCCCATCATATAGCATTAAATGCCTGGGAATAGAGGACGGTCTTAACCTGGTGCCGAAAAGATGACACGTTGATGCCTGAGTGGGGAGCTCATTCTATAGTTGTGGGGCCACCACTAAAAAGGCTCTCTCCCTTGGTGCCACCCTCTGAGCTTCCCTCCAAGTTTGCATCAGAAAGGCCCCCCAGACGTTGAATGTAGTGTTCAGGTCGGGAGAGAGATGTTCTCTCAGGTATTGCAGTTCTCAGCCATTATAGGTTAAAGCCAGCACCTTGAATCGGGCTCGGAAGCATACAAGCAGGTAATACAAGTGGTCCAGAATTGGTTTTATGTGCTCAGACATTGTGGTTTCAGTTATTAATCTGACTGCCGCATTTTACACAAGCTGCAGCTTCTGAACAGTCTTTATGGGCAGCCCCATGTAGAGTGTATTGCAGTAATCTAATTTGGAGATTACTAAACCATAGATTACTGAAACAAGGGTATCCCTATCCAGATAGGGGAATAGCTGGGCCTCTAGCCGAAACTAGTAGAAGGCACTACGAATCACCGAGGCCACCTGAGCCTCAAGTGGCAGAGATGGATCCAGGAGAACCCCTAAACTACGAACTTGCTTTTTAAAGGGGAGTACAACCCCATCCAGAATAGGTTGAACACCCTACATCCACTCAGAAGAATCCCTCACTAAGAGCATCTCAGTCTTGAGCGTCAGTTTGTTAGCATTCATCCAGTCCATTGTCGCAGACAATAATTGCAGTACACCTATTCACTTGAATGTGAATCTGGCACTCAGGTGATGGTATGTGGGGAATACTTCTGTGCACAGTACTCTTTCTCACATGCTACTGGTCCCATTATTTCTATTTTTAATATATATATATATATATATATATATATATATATATATCATAAAGCAATGAAAATGGTTAGAAAGAGAAGATTAAAGCAAAGTAGGCATATTGAGCAATGTGCAGGTAGGATGTATACACCCTTCACACAAAAACAAACAACCCTGACAGACATACAGGGTGAGGCAAGATAAGGAAATACTATTTGGTGAATTGTACCCACAATGCGCTCTTGCTTGGTGTCGGCTCTGCTTTGGCTTACTAATCCAGGTAAATATTGAGCTGATATGATGCTGCCTTATTGTTCCATCTAGTCCAGTGTTTTTTACTGTGACTGGCAGTGGTTTCCCAGAGATTCAGGCAATATGTTTGACCTCACCTGCTGCCCTATAAACCTTTTAACTGGGGAGGCCAGAGATTCAACCTTCCACATGCTAAGCATTTATTCTGCCACTGAGCTATAGACCTTTCCGTCAGGGGCCAGATCTACACCAAGCAGGATATAACACTTTGAAAATGTTTTGAAAACTGTATATGGAGTATGTCCTGAGTCTATACAGTTGTCACTACTGTTATAAACCATTATAAAGCAATAGTGTAGATCCTGCCCTGGGTCATCTTTTAGGGTGGATGGAGGACACTGAAAATAGGAATGGAAGTGGACCACAGGAATGTGTAATGCTAATTCATTCATCCCGCAAGTTTTATGGCTATGATGGTTGTGATAATAGCTAATTTGATATTTTGAGACTCTGGGCTGGTTCACATAACCACTGGAGTTAAAATCTCATATGAATAGTGGAATAGAGTGCCAAGAAATGCACACCATGTCCTGGCTTGCACATAGCAATTACCCCATTTTTGAAAAAGAAAAAAAAAACCTGGGTTATTGTGGATGAACAAATGTGCTGGTGCACACTGCCTTGATCACTCCGGCTGCTAGTAGAAGCAGCTACACAACCCAGCAATGCTGTGATGTGTGAATCAGGAACTTGGCCTTGTCTCTCCCTGTATGTATGAATTTCATGACCAGCAAATGAATGCAGTGGCTGTGTGTAAGTTATTTTGTTGCATTGGAATAAATATGTTTGTTTCAATAACATGTCTGTATAAATTCAATTGAAACTTTAAAATAACTGATTAGTATCTGAACGCTTTTACCTAACAGTAGCTCAGAGTCTTCGATGAAAGCCAAGAAAACAGAAAAATACATTGGAACTCATCTATTCACTGACAAATGCATGCTCTAATGAAAAATGTCATCTGGCTGAAGTCTTTTTTTCTGACGTAGGAAAACAAATTCATACTATTTGTACTTAATGCTGATATTCCCTGCTCTCTGAATACTAAGTTGTTATGTATTTACAAATGAAAAAGAACCTATGGTCCTTTTATGCAGCAGGTCGTCATAGAAACTAATTAACTTTCATTTCTGTGTCAGGGTAAAGTACTGTAATACAGTTGTAAATTGTTGTTCAGAAATTATTTGAATGGAACAGTAGAATGAGGAAAACCATAGATTTCTTTTTTAAAAAAGTCCAGTAAAAATGAAAATAATGCATAATAACATACAGCACACAACGCATCACAATGCAATCAAATACTAATAAGGTAGCAAGAGAGAGGATGCCCTACAACAATTTGTACTTGTGGTCAATATGTAGAAAGAAGTGTGTTTATCTGCATCCCACAACACAGTACAATTACAACCTTTGGAATTATGAAGCTGATAAATTGGCTTAAATCCAAATAGCTTTGATTTTGTTATGTTATGATTAAGAGGTGCTTAATAAGGTGAGTTGCATCAAGTGTTGCCTTCTGTTGAGGACCATATCCTGACAATGAGCCGGGGTAGAGCCCTTCGTCACTCTCACTTTCTCCCTTAAATTCATCACAGAGGGGAACCATTTTCCTTTGACCCATGGGCAAAGGCAACCAGGGCCCACAGCCAAGGATAGGCAGAAGTTGCAGGATTGCATAACTCACTCGTTCTCTGTGCTACCCGGCCCCTTTCTTTCTCAGTGCCATCACATCCCTCCCTCCTCTCTCTCTACAACCCCACATGAAACTAGTTCAAGGACTGCATAGGGATGGCAGAGTATGTGCGATGTTGATGGAGGCGTGATGGTCAGATTTGGGAAATACACAACAGAGAAGTCAGTGATAGCAGCTCAGTGGAAACAAGATCAAGGGAGTCCCCAAGTCAGTGAATGGGTGAGTCAGTCCTAAAGCAACGATAGAGAAGAACCAGCTGGGCTCTAAACTGCATGAATGTTGAATGGAGATTGTGGCATTATGAGAGGAAGAAGGTGATCCATATTTCAGGTCTAAAACAAAAACAGTTTGCCGGGAGGGTGCAGTAGAATTATGAATTTTGGAGGCTGAGAAATTGAACTTGCAGTTTTTGGGAAGGAGATCAACATCTCTGTTAAGGCTTTCACCATGGCATATATGGGGAGGCCAGGAAGAGGGGAACAATAGTGACTGTGTCAGAGGGAGAGAATCCAGTTTCATTGGGGGTGTCAATGGGGTATCAAGAAAAGAAATTTTTTATGGAGTTGACTTCTTTTCTGGGTGAGGGACCAGCAATTCCAGAGGGACTAGGAGAAAGGAAAGGGGAGGCAGTGTATGGAGATGAAATTGGGACAGAGTGAATGGATGCCATGATGCTAGAGGCAATCACCAGACCTACTTAGGATAGGATGGAAGCGGATAGAATACTACCTCAAGAAATAAGAAGGTTCTCTAAGAAAGAGACCAAGGTTAACCAAAGTTGGCAGAGCTTTGGGAGTCATAGAATACATTGCAGTCAATCTACTAGAGGACGTGGGCCTCTCAGCTTTTGTTTCTTATATTAAATGCACAGCTAGAGAGAGGCTGGTGACTCTGTGGGGTCACCAGTCAGTGGGGTGGTAAATCCGCTCCAGGTTTCATTTAGAAACAGCACTTTAAAGGAGCTATCCAAGGTGCAGAAGTAAATCGGGACTTCTACATGGCATATGAATCAGTTCCGATGTAAATTTGTAGCGTTGGTGTGTGCCTTCATAGGACCTTGCACTCACATAATTATGACTGACATGCAGGCTGCACTAGACATTCTGATGCTTAACTGTATTTGGGAATTTCATGTAGTTGATGACCAGTGCAGCATGGACCTCCAGAGTCAAGATTGCATCAGATTCTTGCCTGTTCAAATATAGTGATTCAATATTTTTTTCTCCCTGTAAAATGTAGATATTGCTCCAATTTTAGCATTTTTCATGCAAATCAAATTAATACCTGTATAGATAGGCATTTCATATTAAATGTAATTGTTTGTACAATTGTTAGATTGTTGGATGTTTTATTATGTTTTTAATGGTTTTAATTTTTGTGAAGCGCCCAGAGAGCATCGGCTATTGGGCGGTATAACAATGAAATAAATAAATAAATAAATCCTTTGTTCCACTCTGACAATTGGTGATAATTTGCCAGGATCAATTTCTGCTGTAGATGCCTTTGTTCCACTGGTGCAGACAAATATCCTGGGCCTTTGTTATGTATGTAACTTCTACTATAGACAGGTATTGGTGACTGGATGTAAACATTCTTGTGCATATTCTTTAGAGTAAGTAAATGAGAGATAGTTAGATGTACAACATCTTGCACAAGTTCAAAGCTTTGTGTACAAAGACTTCAAAGATAATCAGTGAAAATGTGCAGTTTCCTTTCACAGTTCCACCATCACCACACCTCTGTAGCAAGTTGGGAGGGCCTCCTTCATTGTAGAGGTGAAATTGAGAAGGTATTTTCAAAAGAATTTTTCCAGTCTTGCAGTAGCGTTGGAGAGAAAACAGATCTGTTTCAGTGCTGTTCTTTGCCACCCTTTCACACAAGGCTTATCTACACCAAGCAGGGTATTCCACTATGAAAGTGGTATATAAAAGGCAGGAGCCACACTACTGCTTTATAGCGGTACTGAAATGCACTGACAACTGTTGGGGCCCATTGAGACATACTATATACCACTTTCATACTGCTATATGCTGCTTGGTGTAGCCCCTGCCTTTTATATACCGCTTTCATAGTGGAAATTATAGATGAGCCCATGGAATAAATAAAAAGCTATTAGTGTGGAAATTTTCAGGAGCCACAGCTGGATGTGCAAACCATTGCACAAGCAAGTGGGAATGAGGAAATAGCCTTGTGGTGGGTGGGAGGAGAAACTGCATGAATGCCCTGAAGATGTATGGGAACTGCATTATCTGACATAGTCTGTGGAGTTCCCATGGCTATCTCACACCATAGGATAAAACTTTCCAAAAAATTAACAGAAGTTCCACATATCATGATCTAATATGTAGGAAAAAGAACTATCACTGCAATAATTTATTTATGCTTTCTTTTAATTAAAGCATAAGAGGATTTCATTAAGTGTATGTTTACTGAAAGTTTAACAATCAGTTATTAAGCATTCGCAAAACAGGACCAAAGGGTTTACAAGGGAGCGTTGCCTGCCAAACAGGGAGGAGCCAAAAATATCAGACCCTGCCACAGCTACCATATACTTCCTAGGACTCCGCTAAAACCATATGGATATTAAAAATTTGACCACTTTTCTATCAGGATGTTAGGTTCTACTATGTCTGTAGTTGAGATACGAACACACTTTTTTCTAATCAATCCCCCCCATTGTCTGTCACTGAAAGAAGGTTTGTGGATCTTAATCCAGCTTTTGTGTATACATATATGTTACTTATCTATGACACTTGCAACTTGAGATATTTATTTATTTAGTTATTACGTTTATATACCGCCCCATAGCTGAAGCTCTCAGGGCAGTTTACAAAGATACCAAGTGAAAAACCTGTGGCACTTGCTTGTATAGAAACAACAACAATTGTGACATAGGTGACAGTGAGTCCATATGATGCCTGTCCATGTTGTGCAGTAACAAATGTTTCCATTGCCCTATACTATATGCAGGTAACAGATAAGCCTTAGTTGTCAACATATTGTGTGGGAGATGGAATGCCAGCGTTGAAAGAAGTGGATTTAGTTCTCTGGCCTTAAGGTGCACAGATAATCAAATTAACAAAGTGGACAATGATATAATAAAGATTTTTCTTATTCTTGCAAGTCCTCAGTTATTTTACTGAGAGCAGTGGGGAAAATGACAGTCCGCTTTAATTTACTTTGGCATAAGCTTTTATTTCATGAGATGTGGGTGAAGTGAGATCAGCAGGTACCTTGCTGTTGAATGGAATGACAAATAAAGAAAGCTGAGGCTGCCATCCCATGTGTGTACGCACACGTGGGAGTAAGTCTCATTAAACTCAGTGGTATTAGGTAGGTTTGGGCTGAGAGACTGTGACAGCAGACAGCATGTTTCTAGCATTCTGGGGTAAATGGAACAAGGGCAGAAGTAGCCAAATGGGAGATTATTGAGAAAGTAAACATGGAAAAGGGACCTTGTGGATCAGAACAAATGTCCATCTCATCCGGCATTCTGATCAGCCCAGATGGCTTTGAAAGTTCAATATGAATATGATGGCTGTTCCCTGTTGTCTGTCCCAGGTATTCACAGATTTATTTATTTATTTAAATTATTTAATTATTTATTTTAATTATCAATAAGATCTCAGGGCGGCATACAGATATGCTCCCTCTGACCATGGAGATTTCATTTCACCCCCATTGTTGCCATCAAAAGACCTGTCCTCCATGAATTAAACTAATATTTTTTTTAAAGACCAAGCCACATGACCCAATGTGTACATGGCTGCCACTGGAAGAATGTTCATCCTGGGTATGCTGAACGGTGTTTGGTGTGATGGTTATTGAGCTGACGGGTTGAGCTGTGTTGTACATTTCCTTTTACAATGTTGTCACGTCTTCCAGCAGAGGTGTAC
Organism: Elgaria multicarinata webbii; assembly: GCF_023053635.1. NCBI lineage: Eukaryota > Metazoa > Chordata > Lepidosauria > Squamata > Anguidae > Elgaria > Elgaria multicarinata. The sequence continues at coordinate 19,615,114 of NC_086175.1, read as the reverse complement.
TGACTACCAATGGGGCCATTATTTTTCCTTTATGTTGGCCATGTAATAAAGGTTTGAAAACGTATTAATTCAATGAAGCTGTTTTAATCCTATATTTTTATAGGTATATAAGAGGGATGTATCTGTCCCAGCCATGTGGATCAAGCATGAATTACAGTACCTATCCATGGGAAATAGTTTCATACTGACATTAGCATAGTTGCTAAGAAACAGCCTAAATGTAAATGCTTGGAGCCTACATTGTGGCACATGAAGCCATAAGGATTCTATTACAACTTTTCATAAGGTTATTTAACAGGGTTCCCCCCCTCCCTTCATGGAGTCATTTTTCCTGATTTACAATATTTGTGACTCTGAGCCCCTGCATTTTCCCTGAACAAGTCACACAGTACACATAGTAGACAAAGTGTTAAAGAGCTAGGAAAATATTATTTCATCACTCCTGTTCCATTAGAATTCACTTGGGTGGCTGAGAAAATGGTTTATGGATTAGAGAAAGAAGAACAAGCTAAAACATTTCATACCTTCATCTCTGATAAATTCCCCAAACTCATTCTTCACATCTGAGCCATAAATAACAACCATGCTTTTTGCTAAAAAGAGCTTTTTTCCTACACCAGGTCTTTTGTCTTGGAGATGAATGCTATAATAAATTTGCAGTCTTGGGGGGGCATTGTTTGAACTATAACATCATGGTTTACAACTGTTGCTTCTATTATGAGGAGGATAAAAAGGAACTGTGGAGCTTGATCTTTGTCATAGAAATGGATTAACATTTCAACCTTCAACTTGGGTCAAGTGTATGGTCTTGCCCAAGAGCTTGCCAGCATTTAACCGCTGAACATATAATTTCGTTCTTACTCCAATAACTTCTCCCAAGATGCAAATGTTTTGTAGTGTTCTGTGTAGGGTATATCTACTCATTACCAGGCTGGCAGTAGATCAACCATACTTATTGCTGTTGGTGATGCTTCTTTATTGGGCCATTGCTGGGGAAATATTAGGAAAATCATTCTAGATTTTTCACTAGATTAAATTTAATAAATTAGCCACCATCGCCATCCACATTTCATGCTTCTACATGTCAGCTGAATCACAATATTGGGCTGAACCAGGGGTAGTTTTGTAATGTGCAAGGATATGTAAGTTAATTGCTTTAGCATTAAGTTCACCATACTGCTTCTTTGTTATAATTGCATAATATTTGTTTTAAAGATCAGGCATAATGACTTCAGACCTACTGTTTAACAAATAAAGGCAAACGTCTTGACTATGCAGTAATAAACAAATTAGGTTTTCATCATCACCGTAAGCATTACTTTTGAGGGCAGAATTTCATTTCATTTCTGCAGTGAAGAAAATCAGTATAAAGGTTAGTTAGAAAAATATACACCCCACTGGTGTTTGGCCTACATAGAAAAAATACATTGTAATTTTAGCATCAAAGATCCAGTGGGAAACGGGAATGGCTTAATTTCACCCAAACACAGGGGAAAATATGTATTTCTTACTAAAGAGCAGTGATTTGAAAACTTTTCTACTTTTAGTGAACCTTTCCACATTGTTTTGTCTCCCGAAAAACCCCTGTGTGTGGTAGAACATACAGAACCTTCTAAGATGCAAAGTTGTTGTTTAGCACTGGTCAGTCCTGTTGAACATTGTTGTTTTCCTGTATGCAATGAGAGTGTGCGCTAAACACTTCCAGCATTCTCATACAAGCTGAGCCTTAAAAGAAAAGATTTGTAGTTGCTGTCTTCCTTTGGATGGTTGCAACTGACCAGTTTACCACACATATGCATTCGATGGGTGACAAAATTGGCCTTCCTGATGCAAACAGCCAAGGATCTCCCCCCTCCGCCAGTAAGACTGAGCTTGCCTTGAGGTAAAGATCTTCTTACTGAGGGACCCCCCCTAATGAGGATACTTCAGTTTTTTTTTCTGGAACATTGTTTGAAAACAACTGCAACAGAGCATCAGAAAGTCATAGGTGGTTTTGGAGTGTGATGGTATCTTTTGTTACCAATAATTAACCAATACTGTGAACTTACAAAGTGCTTTCAATGTTCAACATACATTGGGCCTGCTCAGACAACACGCTAAGCCATCGTTAGGCTGCTAACCCTTTTGCAGCAAATGGTTAGTGAGCGTGTTTAAACTGTGGTTGTGTAGCCACCATGGTTAGGAATAGTTCACACGACACGCTAAGCCATAATGTTTAGCTCAAAATGCTTAACCACTGTGGTTTAGCATGTCATCTGAACACAGTCATTTTACGTTACTCCTTATAACAGCACAGTAAGGTATGCCAGATAAGACAATAGAAGAGAAAACTGGAGACATTTTGGGGGAGCAGATCAGAGTAAGGAATGAGGATGTCTGTCCAAGACAGAGTACAAACTGGGGGCCAAGAATGGAAGCCTGAGGGGGGCAAAAAAGGCCCTGAGGTTATAAAAGCAGAATATAATTTGTTCGGAGAATGAAAGAGCAAAAATACAGTAGGCAACCTGTTAACCAGACAGAGTCTGAAGCATTTCATACATTGCCTTTTATGATAAACTTTCTGCCACAACACTGCACAAATAATTTGTTGTTTATTCGTTCTGTTGCTTCTGACTCTTCGTGACTTCATGGACCAGCCCACGCCAGAGCTTTCTGTCGGCTGTCGCCACCCCAGCTCCCCCAAGGTCAAGTCTGTCACCTCCAGAATATCATCCATCCATCTTGCCCTTGGTCGGCCCCTCTTCCTTTTGCCTTCCACTTTCCCTAGCATCAGCCTCTTCTCCAGGGTATCCTGTCTTCTCATTATGTGCCAAAGTACTTCAGTTTTGCCTTTAATACCATTCCCTCAAGTGAGCAGTCTGGCTTTATTTCCTGGAGTATGGACCTTTGTTGCTTTTATCATGTTGGTGATAAACATGATGTAGTATTTCCCATGTAAACATTTCCTTTCTTTGTAGTCGCTGTTGTTACTATACTAGATGATCTAACCTACCCTTTTTATATCGATATACTTTCCTAGAATGTTGTGGAAGCCAGCCACATATGCCTAACATATTGTAACTTTATGTGGATTATATTTGTAAGCTGCTTTAGGAGCCAATCTTGGCCGAAAAGCAGAGTATAAACATGAATGAATGAGTTTGCAGTTGCCTCCACATCTTACAAAGGTAGTGTGTGAACTGCCCTCTCAAAGTGACTCTGAAAGCACAAAGTCCAGGCTAGTGAAAACAGGCCGAGCAGTAAACTTCAGGGGCAGAACAAGCATTGCAGATATGAGAACAGAGCCACCAGTTTGACTATCTATATGCATGAGGATCAAAGCACACATACTTTAAAGACTTAGTTAGGCCTGTATCTTTTTTGTTGCTGTTACTCTAGAGTAAGCACAGCACCCCTGATCTTCATTGAGATCCTAGTGGTGGTAGGGGAGCTTTAATCCTTCCACACTTGCTGCAGTCCCAATCCAGATGGGGGCGGGGGCGTACCTGCAATATATATTGCCAAAATTTGTTTTAATAGATCACTATTTGGCAATATAAATTAGAAGTATGAGGGCCGCAATCTAGATCAGGAACGTATTGGCGGGTGGGGTTAAAGGTTCTTTACCCTCAAGCTAGGGTACTGATTTAGGTCAAAGGACCTGCACTTCCTTTAGAGTAAAAAAATAAAATAGCAGGGCCAGTGTTATGAGCTATCACAAATGGGGCAACAGGCATGCCTTTCAAGGTATCTGTAAAAGGGGCTCAAATAAAGAGCATGTCTTTTGGGCAGGTGGAGGTGGTCTTATGAAACAGCTCATTTGCGTCTTCTTAGTCACAGACCTCTGAATGTCCTCAACTCAGGGAATGTTTGGGGCATGTAGCACCTCAAATTGTCAGTCAAGCCAATTTGAAGTGCCCATTAATCAATTAGTTATGAACTTCAGTTTTATGCCTTGAGACAGTTAATATGTCAGATCTTTTGTACTGTCGCTGAAGCTGCACATTCCTCGTGAGATACTAATAGAACTTGGCTATTAGGATGAGCATGAAACGAAAAATGATCTTCCCATGAAAACTGGAGATGCAAAGATAGGTAACTGGTGACAGGGAACTGCCACGATGACATTTGTATTATGCCTTTTGAAGTGCCCTGCCATCTTACATATGTATGGCAGTAATATTTGGAAAGAATGTTAAGTCCTATATAACACTAAGCACTTTTCATGAGCATAACGTAAGTAACATTTATGAAGCTCAGCGTGGGCCTTGTCTTGGGCAGTGAGCTTCTGAATGGAAATTAAATATGGTTTTATTCCTCCATGGTACTGGCCGTTGTCAGTTATATCTTTCAATAATGGGCGCATAGAACAGACAAGTCCGATGACTGTAGTGCTCTGTGGTCACTGTTGCCGCATCCTAGTTACTTGCTTGTTCTGTTGCTATAGTGTGATGGCATATCATGTCCTGTGTTGTTGCAGCATTTTTGTGAACCGTCCAGAGAGCTTTGGCTATTGGGCAGTATACAAATGTAATAAATAAACAAAATAAAATTTTGTCACTACTTCCTGGTTTTTTGTTTAAAGAAATAGATCGCTAATAAGTTCTCACAGTCTTTCAGTTTATTCATAGTGAAATGGAGTTTCAAAGATTCAATACAAGATTTTCCCCTTTCTTTGGAATTCTTCTCTTAAGAAAAAATGTGTGACTCTTTAAAAAGAAGATTCCATTGCTTTTAAGTGAAGGGAAAGCGTTGCTTCTAAGCTTGTCAAGCCATCTATTGTATTTAATTTCACACTTTAAAATCAAGATTACTCAAACATACACTTGCTCCTCCAAGCACTCACATCACACAGAATCATAACTTTAGAGATATATTTACAGGTTTTTTTATTTTATTTTAACCTCTTCCTCCAAACAACCCCTCCCCCTTAAGCAACCAATCCAACTCACTATATTAATTTGACCATTATTTAGAACTTCTTATAACCATGGGTTGGAGCAAGTCTTTCTTTCCCTTGGATTTTTCCTTCAGGTTCTTTTCAGTTCACATCTACTACATTCCAGCAATAAACAGTCTGCAAATGAAGAGAAGTAGGAGTTTTATTTATAGATGCACGTATACAAAACACAATAATGTGTGTGAATGTTTTAAAAATACTAAAAACTTAAAATAATAAAATAATAAAAACTTAAAATAGATTTGTAATAGAAAACGGCCAAGAACTCAAAAGACTGAAAACTGTGGGAGGAAAAGGAAGATGAAGACAACTCTAGACGTGCTTTATTGCTTGAGGAAAGTTCTTATCCACTCATCAGCTACCACAGATTACTATTAGAGACAGCTAAATTACAAGTGGTGAGCATGGGGAAAATCTTACCAGCTGATAAGGCTCTCAACCTTTACCACATGCTAGAATGAATGAAACAAACAAAATTAAAAAAAAATGAAAATGTTTTCATTAATACAGATGGCCGAAAAAAACTGGTAAGAATCCTCAACAGTTGACAAGCTTGGTCATCTGTACAGGGCCTGTTTCCTGTATTTAACCATCTTAAAACTGTTACTGATCAGAATTTTAGTATTTTTCTGTCAGCCACTTTCTGATGACATTTCCCCGCCTCCATTTTTCTTGTATCAGGGGCAAGGTATTTCTCATGCCAGACTATTTTCTACAAGGGAAGAGAAAGGTGCAAAGAAAGCTCTAGCTCACATATATTCTCTCTCCATGCACACACACACACACACACACACACACACACACACACACCATGGTTGTGGGAGAGGAACGAGGCAAGGGCTAATGGGACTATCACCTTCGACATCTGCTAGAAGCCATTTTTTTATTACTATAGCAGATAGTTCTGTGTCCTTTTCTTTAGATGATGGCGACATGTTCTATGACATTGCCACTTTTCAGATCTTGCTTCATTAGATTGGGTGACTGTTTATTTGAAATTGTAATGAAATATTTACTTTATAGAGCTATAAGGATTAGCTGAGATAATTGAGTGAGGTTGATCTGGAGCTTTCAGTGTAATAGGTGCCCCCCTTTCCCTTGTTTGAATACAGAGCTCAGCTAGAATGAATGAGGGAGCGAGTGTGTTTCTGCCTGTCGCTTTCTCTCTATATGTTGCTTTTTCTTCTGGAGATAAGTGGGGCCTAATGCTGAACAAATACTGGAAATCAGAAGCTACTGAGAATCATTCGCTTCCCCCTTTCCCATGGCAGCATGATAGACACTCAGTCAAAGAGTCTCCCCCCTCCTTTCCGCACAGCAACAATTTTGTCACCACAAGCAAATCCAATTGAAAAGTCCCTTCTACTGAGGGGAGAAAACTCCAGTTGTCAGAATCAGCAAACAGAATGAAAAGAACCAAGAGGAGTAAATTGGCACCTGGTGCAGCCGTGGCTGCTCGTGATAGGCTGCTGCATTGTGTTGGGTAGACATTCAACCATTTTCAGATATAATGGGAGAAATTAATGCAAATGAGTGAATGGAATGAAATGTATTTTAATGCAGATTTGAGGGACTCTAGCAAACTGCTTGATAACAAGTCCCTGTTAGAAAAGGCCTACATTGTGAGGATTCATTTTTTCCCCATTTCTTCTCACTAGTGGCTCATAAGGGCCCTTTTGTTCTCTAAGTAAACTCTTTCTAAACTATTGACATTGCTCATTTATGTGAATTTCAGATTCAACCCCCCCCCCCCAAACAAAGTAGCCTTGGGTGATCTGGGAAAACGTTAATTGCAAGAGGACAAGGAAACTGGTTGAAACAAGAAATTCAATCATTAAGCGTAATGTTGCAGTTGTCCATGCCTCATTATAACATGCACACAAGGCAATAAAATGTATGTTTCACAAACAAATCTTTTAACAAGTATAGTTCAAGAGCCTCCAGCTTTCCATCTATCTGTCTCTTTTAGTCTTCGGTCATGATCACAAATAAACTTTAGATGCCCTGTACAGTCCTTCAGAATTACTTGTAGATTTGAGCAAAACCAACTTTTTAAATATTTTGAAATCATTATTTTGCCCACTCACTTGAGTTTGTCTGCTGTTAAGAATAGAATGCTTCTACTATTTTGCTTGCTTTATTGCATGGACATTTGTTGTTAGCAAACTAGAGCAAAATAAATGTTGTGTGAAACTTTCTGCACTCCCCCCCCCTTTTTAAAAAAATCAACGCTCTTCTTCACCAAAGCATTAAATAGGCTGGTAAAATGTTACTCTTTTTCATTCTTGTATGCTCTTGTTTCTTTGCATAAGTTAGGTTTCTGTGGGAATTAAAAGTACTCCATCTGGCTTCATTTAGTTTATGGGGAGGGGGTCGAATAGCTAAACAGAAAAGATCATCCTGAGTATCTATAGCTTTAGAACTACTAAGCTATCAGACCCAAGAGTAAAGCAGTTAGAAGGGAAAGAGGTAACAGATTCAGCATTGTCCAAAAGTTCCAGACCAGTGATTAATGTGTAAGATAATGGACTTGGGAAATGAGTAAACACTCCCGTACTCCCTGCTTTGTGCTTGAATGACTTGATGACAAGGGCAGAGCAAGGTGAGAATTTAAACAGGACTACAGGAGAAAGAGACAAAGACTAGCAACAACCAAGTGGGAGTGGGAACTTACTGGTTTGTGTTGCTGAATAGTGTATAAGAACTATTTCAACTTTTAAAATTGATTAATTTAAAACTTTACCTTTAGGTGTATACGTTGTCTATAGAAACATAAAACAAAATTTTGACTTGATTTGGATAAAAATTAGGGCTATCAACTGTTTTCTTTACTTATTACATTTATACATTTATCGTTTTGCCAATTCACTCAAGGGATATTAACATCAATGAATAGCTTACATTTTTTTTTTAAAAAAAGAGAGAGGATAATTTGTCCTTAACTGACTGATCAAATAATTAACTGTAAGGCACCATAAGTATTGGCGATAGAAAGGCTGTGTACAAATACTAGTACAAATAAATAACAGTAAATAGTACAAAATAAATTACTAAATAAAGAGTTCAGTCCTATTTAGACAGACTAAATTCATACAATTTCCAGCATTCCCCAGACAGCATGGCTGTGTAGGGAATGTTGAGAGTTATAGGGCTTTCATCTGTCTATGCATAGGATTGATATTAAAAACTGAATATATATGCTTTGGGAACATACTGAAAGGTATGAAGTAAATTAGATTTTAATAAACAAGAGCTAACCATTTTTCTTAGAAGGAAAGACCATCTTAATATTTTCTTTTCCAAATTCAAGTAAATAAAAAGCTAAAAAATAAACAAGTGCGCCTTCAGAATATAACCACATTGATTGAAACTGCCCCCCCACCTATTAATCAACTAAACTAAAGTAATGGTTTAATAATATACCAGTTGTACTTTGCAGTCTAGTAAAAATAAAACTTTAAAATAATAACATGTCACTTTTCAAAATAACTGTCACATTATAGTTTCTTAACCTTGGCATCTTAATTAGATATGCTTCCTCAGAACAGTTACAAAATAGAAGTGTTGTTTTGTGCTCTTCATTTGGCTTCTAAGTTAGTAACAAATGGGAATTAAAAGACTCCAATTTTGTTTGAAGTTATAAAGTCTATTACAAAGATTACAAAATACAATAGAAAATATTCTGTGTTTGTGGCTTTAATTTTTTACACTATTGGTACACTGTAATGCTGTAACTCTGTACACTGTATAATTTACACTATTTACATTGTAGTTCCCCTCTCCACACCAAAATGTGACCTTTTTTTAAAGGTCGACCAAAGGGGTATTAAGTAAGAATCCCAAAATATTTACTACTTCCAGTGTAGGCCAACCTACTAATACTGCCCAGAATATACACTTTGTCCAGCTCATCCCTTTTCTAATATAGGCAATCCTGCTTTGGGGCAAATGTGAAAACAAAGCAACAACCAATTTGCATCTCCTTGTAACTACCTCTCATGATGAAAGAGCCCCAGGAGTCTTTGGTAAATGTGGACTGCTGAAGGATTTGTTAGTACAAGGAGAATTCCTTCTGCTAATCCCTAGCTGATATAGGAAGTACGGGAGGATATTCTCCATCTCCAGCTGAGATGACTCAGGGTACTTGCCAATTCTTGATCCTGTTCAGAAAGTCAGAATGCAGTGGCCTTGCTTCCTAATTTGTGACCGTCATAATGCTGATCAGAGACCACTCGGTTATTTATGCATTTCCTGGCCTGAAATAGTTATTGGTCCAGACTCACTATACTTTGTGAGAGTGCTAGAGGATAGGTCTGAATGTGCATCAAAAGAAAAATCTGGTAGTCTCATGGGTAGCCGGGGTGGGTGGGTGGGAATCCTACCTGGATTTCATAATGGTCAATCCATTTTTTGCCCATTGTGTCCCCATCATGGGAGAATGGGTGACCACACCTGATGGCATTTAATGTAGAATGTGTACATAACACACACAAATGATGTATGTCAATGTAGAAAAAGTAACATGTTAGAAAATAAATACGCACACACTTAGCCATCCTTAGAGTAGACATACTGAAATCAGCATGATATAAGTTAGCCATAATATCTGTTCTTTGTATGGTGGTGACAGTTCAGTAGTATACAGAATCAAGTTCCCCTTAAATGTTCATTTTCAGCTTCGTTTTTTAGATTGCTACTTCAAAAAGAGGGGGTATAAATTCATTCTGAAATCTCTGAAGTATTGGAATAAAAATCCCTCCTCTACACATCTTTAGACACAGACATTCTCAAATGTATGTGCCTTACCAGAATGGGTAATCATCACTATATTTGTAGGATACATTGCCAGAGTAATATAGGTATAAAAAGAGATATCTACACAGAAGCTTATTGCTTTAAGCTACTACATGTTCAAGCAGATGTTGAAGCAAAGATTAGCTCTCTCTTTTTCCTTTGCATGTGCTAGTGTACAAACCTTTTAAAGGCATCTATGAATTATTGCTTTGGTTCAGCATGAGTGCAGTAAGAAGAAATGTACCTCATCTGTAATACACTGTGTAGACTAATATCAGCTCCTTTTTTCTTATATTGCAGTGAGATATTGATCTGGTAAAATGGTACCATATTGGAGCTGTCTGTTGTGGTATTCATCATGCTGTCACATCCCTAGTGCCTTGGAGTTATTGAAAAGTGCAATTGAGGGAGTTATGTCATTTTGTGTTGCTATCTATTCATAAGAAAGTTTGCTAAAACATTTTGTTATATTGTGTTGTCTGTATTTTCCTAGTTAAGACAGATTCCAGTTTTTGTATGACAATCAAACCTTTCCGTTTCACAAGCAGCACCTTTAGTAGGCATGGTTTAACTGGCCTTAGTATTGCATCTTTTGTATAACATTGTTCTTTTGTCAGTGCTCACACCTGCTGCCTTTACTGATGATGATGCATTTGGGTTCTGTCCTTTGGGAGTAATAAATCTGAGAGCTGTGGCTTCATTGCCCTTATGCTTTTATCTGATAGCTGGAAGAAGGTAAACGATGAACTTTTACATGTAGAAAGCTTTTAGTTTCTTCTCACACCAAAGTATCAGTTAATGTTAAAAGAGCTTTCAAAAATATAGAGAGATACTGTCAATCTGTCCTCAGTAGATTAAATAGTTTGAATGAATTATTTTTGTTTTGCAGCCTGCCTGGAAACCTGATGCTGAATTTAGAAGGGTGTAATATTTTGTACAGTGCAAGGGTGAAAGAGGGATTTTTAAATATATACATATACACGCACACCCACCCACACTCCTGTGTCAACTACTTCTGCTAATGTTGGGGAGATGGATCTGATGCATCAGACTTTTGCTTTTGTTGTAATATTCTCACCAAATACAAATTACGAGTATGAAAATTAAATTTTCTGGGATCTTTAGAAAGGGATCAGTTAGGAAAAACTCCAATATGAAATGCTGGAAATCCCCCACCAAGTCAAGGTAGTCAGTACTGAGCTGGATGGACCATTGGTCTGACTCAGTATGAAGCAGCTTCCCATGCTCTTATGCTTCCTATATATGGATCTGCACAGTTTCTGTTATGACCTCATTTTAATGAAAACCATTTCACCATGGTACCATTTCCTCTATGTAACTTAGGGCATAGCTAGACTAGCCGATATCCCAGGGATCGCCCCCGAGATCATCCCTGTGCGTCCAGGGAACAGTGAGTGATGATCCTTCCCTTTCATTGCCCCCTCGTCTAGCCATGGCCTTAGGGTTGGAATATTGAGATATAGGGCCTGTTCAGATGACATACTAAGCCATGGTTTGGCCACAAACCCTTTAGCAGCAAATGGTTAGTGAGCATGTTTAAGCCATGGTTATGTAGCCAACATGGTTAGGAATGGTTCACAAGATACACTAAGTCATGGTTCACATGGCATGCTAAGCCATAATGTTTAGCTCAAAATGCTTAACCACCATGGCTTAATGTGTCATCTGAACAGGGTCAGTGCATAACCAATCTGCCTAACTTTCTTAAGTAGACATTTGATTACTTGAAATGATCCAGTCTCTTTTTTTTCTTTTTTCTTTTTGCTGGGACTCCACCAGTAGAAGTGGTAATGGTATGGCACTTTTAATATGGACTTGCAATATATTCATGTAATTCTTTATAAATGAAAATTCTTTATAACACTGTTCCATCTAGTCTACTGTTTTCTACTCTGACTTGCAGTGGATTTTCCCACATCTCAAGCAGAGGTATTTCATAGCCTAGCTACCAGAGATAGCTAGGCTATGAAATAATTGGAGATAATTGGAGTTTCCCAGGTCTGAACCAGATACTTTTGGTATGGAAATGTGCACTGTTGATCTGTATTCACTGTATGACAGAAACATTCAGTGTCATACGATACCAGGATGCAAAGGAGTATTTTTGTCAAATGTGCCCGTCATTTCTTAAAAATAGTATCCTGCATTGTCCAGTACACTGCCTTATTTTCCTCTAAATTCTACTGAATTGCTGTTCATTTACAAGAAGTAAACCTTATAAACAATGGAAGTTTAGATTTCAATAGGAGATATCCGCCAAAAAGAATTGAGTTGATATTCAGTGGTGATCTGAACCAAAAACCCAGAACTGCCGTTTAATCTAGCCTGCAAGTGGTATCTGTCAGTCTCTCTGTCTATCCATCCTATCCATTTATGCCAGTCCCAACAGCAACTGTAATGTATAGGCCTATGCAGATAGGAGGAGGCTTGAGAATGGCCAAGACACCAAGAGGAAAAATTGGGTTTAGTAGTATCCCTAAACTGCAGTACTATCTTCTTTCGTTTATATAATTAAAAGGCTGCTGTAGATTCATTCCCAAGAGAAAAAGTAGACTGCACTTGGTTGCAATGTTGGGGTGAAGGCAAAACCTGCCTCCTGTCTTGCATAAGAACATAAGAGCCATCCTGGATCAGTCCAAGGGTACATCTGGTCCAGCATAAGCATGACATGAGTGCAACAGCATCCTCTCCTCCCATGTTTCCCAGCAACTGGTGTACGTAGTCATACTGCCTCTGATAATGGAGGTCGCATATAGCATCTGGACTAGTAGCCATTGATAGCTTTATTCTCTATGAATTTGACCAGCCCCCCTTTAAAGCCATCCAAACTGGTGGCCATCACTGAATCTTGTGGAAATGAATTCCATAGTTTAACTATGCACTGTGGGAAGAAGTACTTCCGTTTATCTGTCTTGAAACTACCACCAATCAGCTTCATGAGATGACCTGAGGTTCTAGTATTATTAGAGGGAGAAAAATATTTCCCTGTCCACTTTCTGCCCAGCATGCATAATTTTGTACAGCTCTATCATGTCTCCCTTCACTCATGCTTTTTCTAACCTAAACTGTCCCAGATTTTGTAACCTTTCTTCGTAGGGGACCTTCATCTTCTTGACCATTTTAGTTGCCCTTTTCTGCACTTTTTCCACCTCTAAAACATCCTTTTATTTAGGTGGAGTGACTAGAACAATACACAGTATTCCAAGTGTGGTTGCACCAGTGATTTGCAGAATGGTGAATATGGTCTTAGCAGTCAATTCCTTTCTTCCTAATTATACCTAACACGGAATTGGCCTTTTTCACAGCGCCCATTCATGCACTGCGACAAACTGTCCACACCAACCCCAAGTTCTCTTTTTTGGTCAATCACTGCTAGCTCAGATCTTAAACCTTAAGTTGGGATGGTTTTGTCCCAACATGCATCACTTAACAATTGCTTACATTGAACTGCATTTGCCATTTTGATGCCCATGTCTCCAATTTGCAGATATACTTTTGGAGCTGTTTGCAATTTTTTTTTTTTTTTTTTGCTTTAACCACCTTAAATAATTTGGTGTCACTTCACTGCCAACTCGTGTTTCCAGAACATTTCTGAACAAGTTGAAAAGCATTGGTTCAATTCAGATCCCTGCATGACCCCACTGTTTTCATTCCTCCACTGAGACAACGTACCATTTATTCCAACACCCTGTTTTCTGTTCTATAACCAGTTACTGATCCATAATAGGATGTTTTCTCTTATTCCATGACTGCTAAGTTTGCTCACTCTTTGGTGAAGGACTCTGTCAAAAGCCTTTTGGAAGTCCAAATAAAAAAATATCTACTGGATCACCCTGTCCAATGTTTATTCACACTCAAAGAACTCTAAAAGGTTAGTGAGATGGGTCTTACCTTTGTGGAAGCCATGTTGATTCTTTTTCAGTAGGGCTTGTCCTTCTGTATGCTAACTAATTTTATCTTGAATAATGCTTTCAAACACTTTACCCTGAACAGCTAACTGGACTTTAATTTTCTGGAACTCCCTGGATTCCTTTTTAAAATTGGTGTTACATTGGCCATTCTCCAGTCTCATGGTACAGAGACTGAACTCAGGGACTGAATTCAGACAACACAATAACCAACGGCGGTTGAAATAGTTGATGTTTGGTTATTTAACCCATTGCGGGTCATTGTGTTGTGTGGAGGGAGTTTTTTAACCAACGTTTGGTTATTTCGCTGAATTAACCAACGCTGTGCAAAGTCGGCTATTTGAACCATCTTTGGTTATTGTGTTTTGTGGAGGGCACCATTGGTTATTTCCTCGGTCACCATTGGTTATTTCGTCAGCCACAGTGCCGCAAGGCAATAACAGTCAAAGCAGTGGCAGCTGCTCTAGTCCAGCCAGCAGGATAGGTTTTCGGCAGCAATGGTTGATGGGATACTAGTGGGAGGTCTGAGGTGGGGAGAGAAGGTGGGGGATGAGTGATTCAATTCAGCGTGAACTAATAGTCAATTCAAACCACAGTTGATTATTATCATGTTCTATGGGGTGAGTACCCCCTAGGTAAACAACTGTTGAGTTGATTATTACCCCCACCATTGATCTGCTGCCAGGGATCTTTTACATATTTTTGTTGGAAGATCAGTATTTTCACATTTGAGTGCTTTATGAACTCTAGGATGGATACCAAGTGAGCCTGCTTATTTATTAACTTTTACTTTGTCAATAAGGCTGAGAACTTCATCTTTTATCGTTATTATTTGGCTCAGATCTTCAGACAGTCCTCCTGAAAACATCAGTTAATAAACAGGTATTTGTCCTATATCTTCTCCGGTGAAGACAGATGAAAGAATACATTCAGCCTCTCTTCGGTCAATTTAGCCTCCTTTAGTACTCCTTTAACTCTGTTGTCATCCAAGGATCCAACAGCCCCCCTAGCTGGTGTCCTGTTACTGATATATTTAAAGAATTTGTTATTGTTGGCCTTGATTTTATTGGTGATATGGTCCTCAAAATATTTCTTTTTTTCATCTCTTATTGTGCTTGGATCTCCTTTGTGAAAGATTGTTCTCCCTTTTGTTCTCTTCATTTGAGCAAGACTTCCATTTTGTGAGGGAAGCCTTCTGTTCTCTAAATGCTTCTTTGACACGGTTCATTACCCATGCTGGTGACCTCTTCAGCTTGGTGCTACCTTTCCTAACCTGCAGTTTACATTCTAAATGAGCTTCTATTATTGTGGTTTTGAGCCACCTCAGAGCATTTTGCAGGGAAATCTGCTTTTCTGTGTTGTAGTGCTAGTGTAGGCATGGAGACCCTATGACCCATGGGGCAACTTATGGCTCACCTAACCTGTGAAGCTTTTCCCCCAAGCCACATCACCTTTCCTGCTGCCCAACCCTTACACTTACCCCAGCGCTGAGAGAGGGGAAAAGGCTTGTCTCTGATTTGCATCATTTGGGAGATGAGCTCTCTTTCCTCTTTCAGTGCTGGGGCTAGGGAAAGGGTTTATCTATGATCTGCTGCTGGTCTGCATGGATCACCTGAGGAGGTGTAGCTGGGAAGTGTGTGTTTGTGTGTATATGAATGGTGTGTGTGTGTGCATGGCGTGCGTGTGTGGGTGTACAGTGTGGGTGTTTGAATGGGGGTAGATAGTGTGTGTGTGTGTGTGTGTGTGTGTGTGTGTGTGTGAGAGAGAGAGAGAGAGAGAGAGAGAGAGAGAGAGAGAATGGGATATACGTCTATATGTGAATGTGTGTGTCTGACGGAAAATATGGGCGGAGGGCATGCCAGCAGTGGCCACACCAACAGCTGACATGCCATTCCTGATGTCCTAACCCATGGCCAGTTCAACCCTTAGGCCAAAAATAGTTCCTGACCCTTAGACAAAGACAATGTGGACAGGGCCGGCGCTACCATTAGGCTAACTAGGCAGCCACCTGGGGCGCAGACCTCAGAGGGGGGCAGTACTCACAGTTTTATACAAATTAGCTGTTTTAAGAAAAAAACATAATAAAAGGAAAATAGAATAGTTCAGAAACTCTTCTTGACAGCTGTATCAAAGTTGGCAGGGTTTTTTTTGGAGCAGGGTGCAAGTAGCTTGCCTTGCCTAGGGTGCAAAATAGTCTGGCACCGGCCCTGAATGTGGAGAGCAGAGGCATCATATCTTTGCATTGTTGTTTCCAAAGGTACCATATGTTGCATTGGTTTTGTGAACGTTACTTTAGAGCAAGTGATAATTACTCTTATAACCACTCCCTTCCCCCTTCTTCTTTACTATTGTTTTGTCTGTCATTGAGCTGGGCAACACTTATACACATTGGCACTGCAGGAAGTTGTAGACATGCACACACATTGTCACACACCAGTGCCTCACTCTCTTCCAGTGACATGGGGTGAGGAAAGTCACTATATGATGGCCCCAGTTCACATAGTTATTGTTGCTAAATGTTGAGGGTGGAGCTTGGAAAACACTCCGTGGGGAATGCAGTGACTAATGTATCTATATCACTTGTATCAAGTATGCTTGAAGTTAACTGTATACAGTGCTGCGTTCTGAGATGATCTTAGCATTGTATACACTCTACATAGTGATGTCGTTGATGCCTTTGAAGTCAGTTCAGAGCCTGCGGTTAGTGAAAAATAGGGTTGTTCACCTCCTGGAAGCCCATGAGGCACATTACATTGTTGTTCCAGATGCTGTTGAAACCTAAGCTTTTTAGGCACAATCCACTATGCTGATTTTGATCTGTAAGGCCTGAAACAATTTTGTGGTTAACAGTGGGCTCTTTACCTTACAGAGAATTTCTTACCGATGTATCTTAATCATTCCTAAAATCAGCAAAGGGTGTACTTTAGTACCATCCATGCATTACTTTTTGATTGGCAGCAGCTCAGGCTATTCTTCAGTTAAGGAACTCTTCTTCTCTGGATGTTCATCCTTTTATAAGGATAAATATATTCTAAAGCAGTGTTTCCTCTTGGTATTAGAACTTGGTTTTCAGGACTACCACTAAACAAAATAGGAAGGTAATTTACATTTATTTTTGGTTTTGAGGGGGGGGCAATGTGGCTTCACATGAGAGGAACTGCTACAGTCAAAGGCCTTTGCTAGACCTACCTTAAAATCTGGGCAAGAGGAGGGGAGAGCCTGCGAGGCAACTATCACGGGCTGTCGCCCTAGTCTACACATCAGGCACGACGAGCTAAAGGAAAGACTTGTTGCGTCCGCCATTTTTTTTTAGATTTAAAGGGCCGGCTGCGCAGGAGCGCACAAATGATGGAAGGTAAGTTTTTGGTTTTTTAAAAAAAATAGATTTCCTCACTCCCCCCACCCTGCCCACAATGGGCACAACACTCCTGGGGAGCGCTGTGCCCCGTGCGCGGCTTCTCCCGGCTACGTGCGAGTAATTGCGCAGAGCCATGAAAAGCCACGGAACAGGCTACATGCTCGCGGTCTCGGGCTCAGCCCAAGACTGTGGGGAAAATCAGGCTTAAAGGGGTAGGCTATATCCCAGGGCCAGAGGGTTGATCCCTACCTGAGCCCGGGATCCCCTGTGCGTCATCTGGACGCACAGGGGCGATTCCGGGTATCAGCCCGGGATATAGCCTGGTCCAGCAAAGGCCAAATTCACCTGAATCAGGTTTTCACCCAGTGCAGGTCCTATAGTTAATTTTTCACTTTTTAAAATCTGGAATCAGTGAATTAATCCTGCTTAAGCATCATTTCAGAAGGGAGCCTCTGATAAAAGAGAATGTTTCCTTCTTGCATCATTTTGACTAGTGCTCACCTTTCTTTATCTAATCTACCCACCTGCTAAGTTTTCTATCTCATCCAGAGAAAACATAGCTGGGTGCAATAATGAAATCATTTCCATGTCCTATAGAGTATTTAAATCAACAAGACCTTCACTTATTAGAAAGGGCAGAAGAGTAATGCTTTTGGCAAAGCTGTTATTGTGCTGTTGGTATTCACTCGAAAGGACAGAAATAGAACATCACTGGCCTCCATAAACAATTGCAATTTGATCTGTGTGCATGATAAAAAAAAATATCTTTGCTTCTCCATGCATTTAGGTGCTGTCATAGCTGCTGTTGCCAAATAAGAATGCAGTGTGATGTTATTATAGTAAACAGCACTTAAGCACAGCTGGCAGAATTGATCAGGACCACATTAGAGTGAACTTCAGCAGATGACTGAGGCAGCAGAAACAATAACTGAATATGCAAACAGTTCTTGCAGTGAATTCTTTGGGGACCAGACACCATTATTTTTGACTTTGAACAGGCAAAAGGAGCCTGTTTGTAACCTCCCCCACACCTCCCCCCCTTAAAAATGTTCCTAGGTATTCTGTAAATATCTGATTGCCACTTACAGCAGGAGTTGATTAGAATGGCACAGTCCAGACTTCATTTGCTATTTACCTTTCTTAATTATCAGAAAGTGTGTGTGTGGGGGGGGGGAATAAATGGCAGATGAAAACCATGTAGTGTGTCATATTAGAACTAAATTGAACAAATCGTTCTTAAAAGAAAAGGTTGATGCTAATATTCCAACTTTCCTGTGCAACCTACATCATTTCTCTTGAAATGAGTTCATTCTAGTTAATTTAACTGAATGGTCATTGGTTAGATTTTTTTTGACCATGCATTGCATCCATTTATTGCAATAACTCTAATTTAATTGTTGTTATATAACCTTTGGTTATTGGGCAGTATAGAAATGTATTAAATAAATAAATACATAATATAAAATAAAATAAATAATTTCCAATTTCTAATGGAGACATTGTGAGCCTCTGACATGTCAGGGTGCTCCCCAAAGAACCATCTGCATTGAGTTGGGGCTGCAATTCCAATTCCAGCACCCATTTATAAAAACTTCATAGAAGATGCATTATATGTTCGTGATACAGTTACACTGCTGCACCATGCTTTTGTGATCCTCATTTGCACTCCATAAATAGTATGCTTTCCTTGTCTGGAGGTCCTTACTAACTTCTTAGAACTGTTTCTTTAAAGGTGTTCATTGCATTCCCTTCTTTTTCATGCACAATGCTGGTATTTTATGTGAACAGCATGTCCCTCAAACTAGAGAGAGATTTGCAAGCCAATAGAAGTTAGTACAGTTTTTTTGGAAACAACCATAGGATTGAGAAAGAGCTTCATGTGTCATATAATCTGTCCTATTGTCTGTGAAAGCAAGATTAACCTGAAATGAAATCTCTTCATTGGCTTCCAATTCACTTCAGAATCCAATATAAACTTCTCCTGTTAACCTTCAAAGCTTTTCACGGTCTAGCTCCTTCCTATCTCTCCTCTCTCATCTCACACTATTGCTCCGCTCGTGCTCTTCGCTCCTCTGATGCCATGTTTCTCGCCTGCCCAAGGGCCTCTACTTCCCTTGCTCGGCTTCCTCCATTTTCGTCTGCTGCCCCTTACGCCTGGAACGCTCTTCCAGAACATTTGAGAACTACAAGTTCAACCGCAGCTTTTAAAGCTCAACTAAAAACTTTTCTTTTTCCTAAAGCTTTTAAAACTTGATGTTGTGCAGACTTCTACTGTTACTTTCTACTGTTAGTTTTACCCTACCCTGTGCCTGCTTACCCTACCCTGTACCTGTTTGCATTCTCTTCCCCTCCTTATTGTTTTACTATGATTTTATTAGATTGTAAGCCTATGCGGCAGGGTCTTGCTATTTACTGTTTTACTCTGTACAGCACCATGTACATTGATGGTGCTATATAAATAAATAATAATAATAATAATAATAATAATAATAATAATAATAATAATAATAACCTAGAGTTGTACTAGCCACAGAAGCTGCTTTATTACAGGAACAGGAATTGAGTTGGACTATTGGCCAATCTAGCCCAGTAGTGTCAACACTGATTGGCAGTGGCTCTTCAAAATTTCAGGCAAGATTCCCCCCCCCGCCCTACCTGGAGATGCCTGAGATTGAATGTGGGTTCTGCCACCGACCCATGGCCCCTCCCCCAGTTGTCCAGTTTTTTCATCCTAGGACAAAGAGCTCATACATTTGGAAGGGGCTTCTATTGCTCTCTAGTTTTTAATAATAATAATAATAATAATAATAATAATAATAATAATAATAATTTCTTACCCATACAAAAATATTGTAAAATACATAAAACTAATTAAAAACATATAAAACTAGTACATTATTAAAATAACAGCCAGATGTCTTAAAATTCGACTGGGAAGAGACTGCCGGAAGAGATTAGCCTTTATAGCTTTTTTAAATTCAGAAGGACTATTGAGTTGGTGGTTCTCTCCCAGCAGGCCATTCCACAGTCTGGGAGCGGCAGAAGAGAAGGTCCTCTGGGTAACAGTTGTTAGTCTAGTTTTGGCTGGCTGAAGTAAACCCTTCCCAGAGGACCTGAGTGTGCGGGCGGATTGTACGGGAGAAGATGATTCCGCAGGTAACCTGGACCCAAATCATTTAGGGCTTTAAAGGTAATAACCAACATTTTATACTTCGCCCGGAAATTAATTGGCAGCCAGTGAAATGATTTTAAATTCCTTACTATGGGAGGATACCCTTACACTTAAAGTATAATCTAACTGGAAAGTGAAATCAAGATAGATCCCATAGGCCAACGAAGTGCAATGAAGTGGATTTTCTGCCACCTGATTTATACAATTTCAGAATGCTTCCTTATTTTTCAACCTAAAAATATCTAAAACTAAATCTGCAGTGCTAAAACTGGTCTCTCTCCTTTTGGCCATAGAAATTCGTTCTGATCTGATCCTTATTTGTGGTATCATTTTAGATCGTTTAAAGTGGTGTTGGATACTATTGAGATTCCTTCTCCATTCTAAATGTGAACAGTTCCTTCTGTAAGTATCAGTGTTGTCAGATCTTAGTTTTCCTCTCAGTTCTTTCCAATTTGATTCCAGTTTGTTTTCATCTGTCATAATATAAGGTGACCAACACTGGGTTTAATTCTCCAGCTGGGGCCTTAGCAGCTAAAATGACCTCCCATATCTTTCACACAGTGTTTTTATCATACTCTTTGAAAGGCATGTGATTTTTGAAATCTGTACTTGGTAAGAATCTGATGCTCTCAGTTCAGGCACCTTTGGCAAAATATATTTGCACCACTATTCAAATCAATACAAAAGCATAAGATACTCTTTTCTGATAAAGAGCATAATCTTCCTATATTAAAAAAGTAGCATGTCAAGAGACCTTCAGACATATTTAAACAGGAAAGGAAGTACTGTTTTCTGAGAAACCTTTGGGGCCATACATTACCCAGTTGTGTCTGCAGTGTGTGGGGTGAAAGAGAAGAAAAAGGAATCCAGAGCTTCAAAGCCAAACCACACTTTACACCAATTGCATAATGGGTAGCTGAGGCTTGTTGTTTGTTTGTTTTACTCTAGTGTAAGTACGTATGGCCCAGATTTGGATCAGGACCATCACACTTTCAGAGGGGAGGGTTAAACCTTCTCCTCTCAACATTTTGACCCCCCCGGGGGGGGGGAGATAAAAAAAGAAAAATGTTTCCATTGACACCAATGGAGACTTTTTTCTTTTAAAAACTTTTTGGGAGAAATAGGTGTGTGTGTGTGACAGCAGGGTGGGGGGGGACATTTAACTCAACCCTCCCAGAATACAGTGATCCCAATCCAAATCTGAGCCTTGCATGTTTACACTAGAAGAAGAAGAAGAAGAAGAAGAAGAAGAAGAAGAAGAAGAAGAAGAAGAAGAAGCCACCTCAACTACATGCTGCTACGCAATTTGTGTAACTTGTAGTTTGGCTCTTAGTAGGTATGTTTTGAAATGGTTTGGCATTTGTAGGAAATCATTTTAGCCCAGCTGCATAGAATTATTTTTCATTTCAAACCAGCAAATAAGGAAACTGGGGTTGCTGTATGAGAGGTGAAAAAAATTGGGGTCCCCAGTGCTAATTTGAAGGCCTGACCTCCCCCACCATCCTTCCCATTAAGGCAATGAGAAATTGAATGTCATGCCAGCATATTTGAAGCATTCCCTTGAAGCAGGAACAAGCTTCAGTCCCCAAAAATTGACTTGAAGGGAGCTAAAGTGAGGAAGGCTTCTCTCCAGTTTACCCTAGGAATCCTTGCCCTGGCCAGACACGACTGTATGATGCAACCAGAAGTAGTGGGGCATCCCTAGACAAACTTAACACCTGCCCCAGCTAGCCCAAGAGGTTTGAGTAGAGAGAGTTTCATAGTTGCTGGGCAGTTCCCTGTCATGCTTCCCAGCACTGGGCAGAAACAGACGGCCAACCTTTCTGATGTTTGTTTATTAATTTATTTTGCACATTTGGAAGCCACTGTTCTGTGTGATACTGTCAGGAAGGTACGCACTATAAAACAATAAAAACTGCAGTGAAACACAACATAACATCTGAATAAAAAGATCACAAGGCAGCCACAACAGATAAATAAAAATCGAACAGAACCAATGATCAACTAAAATGAGTTACAATACATACTGGGATGCCTGGGCAAATTACAAAAAAATTATGTCTTTACCTAGCATAGAGAAGATAACAAGGTTAGGTGTCTCCTCGGAGTATATTTCATGTACAGATGCCACAATGAAGAAAGCCTTCTCTCTATACATTCTCTCAATGAAGAATGTATAGTTGATGATTTAAACATATATAGGTCTGTAGGTTTAATGTATAGATGATGATGGTTCTAGGGTAGTTCAAGATTGCTGTGTTTTGCTTTCCTACCCAAACATACCATGAACTTTTAATAGTCGGAGCAAGTGTTTCTGCAGACATATTTTGGCACTGTTTGAGCTCATTACCTTTTCTAGCCTTTTGTTTTGTAATGTATTCCTACCTCATGTTTTAGATCCATATGGTATTGTCGAAAGAAAAGAGTCATGCAAGAAAGTCCCAACAACCATCACAAACACTAATGTTTTGAAATATGTAGTCATGGTCATTGGATAGCCATGGAGACAGATAATTTTAAGAGGTTGAAGATCACATGTTAGAGCCATCAAACTCAATTTACAAACTCAAATTTGTCCTGCAGTCATCTTTGATCAAACAGGTTTTGCAAGTTTTTAAAGTACAACAAAGTCCTGCAAACTTATTTGACCAGAGACAATAGTGGGACAAAAGAAACAGCATACATGCCACAGGTAATGCTATGCCATGCCACTATCAAATCTCTCTAAAAAAAATAAATGACCCCTAATAAATGGCCTATAAAAGTATGTGAGCTGATGGTGGTCTGTAAACTCCTGAAATCAATATTCTTTTTTTACTTATGTGAGTGTAAATAAAGATCATTTTCTACGTCCATTAATATGAATTAGTTCCTGTAAATTAGAAGGTTTTGCTCAAACACACCAGAGTTTATTTCTCGGTTCATATTCATGAGATTATTGAAATATCTCTGCCTGCCTTTTAAATAAATAAGCAGTTTTGTATCCTGAAAGCTGAACTGTTCTATCTGGTCAAAGGGAACTTACATATGCTGTAATTGGATCACAGCATTGATTTATTCGTAATGTAAATCACGGAAGAGATGCTTAAACATTTCAGTTGATTTTTCATTAAAGAAATCCAGAGCTCATATTACATATTCCGTGTCGGTATTATTTGCTTATTTTGGCAGACCCAGTAACGTCAGCTGACTGAAGGAAGCTTTACTGGGTAAAAGTAGTGAACTCCTTAGCAAACCATGTTCCCATCAATGTTAAGATTATCTGATTCTCCCTTATTGGAGCATTGATCCATAAAGTCTATGACCATCATGAGGTTTTGCGGTCTGTTTTCAGGACCAGTACAGATCAACTCCATACAAGTATGGATTTACATTGACTTTAGGAAATTAATTGCTGTTTCAGTTCCTTTTCATAGCTTAAATTGCTTGCTCATGAAATAAATGATTAAAACTTGTCTCCTATGCTTTTCCAATAAAAATGTGAAAGCCCCATCCAGCTTTTCTTGGGTTGTTAAAACCTCTGCTGACAATGATATCTGTGTGCAAGTAGGATCCAGTTCAGTGCAGGGGTGCACAACTGTGTCTGATCAAGCTGAACACAATCTGCTAGCTGCATATAAGCACCCCATTAGGAGTTCGATAAATGTCCTGTTTTTGGTTGTGTCACCTGCCTGAAACTGCACATTGTTAAGTCCTTACGTAACTGCATTTTGCTTAAGGGATCACAGGTTGAACAGGTCTGACGTTTTTTTGTAACTGGTTGCACAGAGATTTACCGTATCTATACAACCAGCATTTATATCTGTACACTCTCATGTAAGAGGCTAGAACTTTTAAAGATTTTAAATTCCTAGACAAGGCTCTTCGTGGCTTTGTATAACTCTTGGCAGTTCAGAAAAAAGGGATTAGGCATCAGGTGATAAGAGAGATCTCTACCTTGTCAACCAATCAAAAGTAGACAATACAAGACTAGATGGACAATTAGTCTGACGTTATATAAGGCACCTTCTTATGTTGTACACACATAACCAGCCATAAAATCAGTGCATCTGGAAGGGGGAATGACTCAGTGGTACAATACACGATTTGTATACAGCAGGTCTCAGACTCAATTCCTGGTTTATTTCCTCATTGAGTTAAGCATTTATTTATTTATTTATTTATTACATTTTTATACCGCCCAATAGCCGAAGCTCTCTGGGCGGTTCACAAAAATTAAAACCATGAAAAGCATAAAACAACCAACAATTTTAAAAACATGAATACAAAATACAATATAAAAAGCACAACCAAGATTAAAACCACACAGCAAAAATTGATATAGGTTAAAATATAGAATTAAAACAGCAAAGTTTAAATTTAAGTTAAATGAAGTGTTAAAATGCTGGGAAAATAAAAAAAGTCTTCAGCTGGCGATGAAAGGAGTACACTGTAGGCGCCAAGTGTACCTCTCTGGGGAGCTCATTCCACAGCTGGGGTGCCACAGCAGAGAAAGCCCTCCTCCTAGCATTATTTTTTAAATCATGATATCAAACTATAAATTAGTCAATGATGGCCAACACAATTTTGATGGCTGAGGTGAAACTTTTTTTAAAATTCTAATGGCACAACCATTAGTTAACTAATATAAAACTAATGTTTTATATTACCCTGTATGGAGGCTCCCTATATACCCAAAATGGTGCTATAATCAACTGCGCTTGGGAGCTCATTTCAGAACTCAACCCATTGTTAGATGCAGAAGTTATCAGGACATTCAAGTTCAATGCATGTATGGAAGTTATAAATACCTTGCTTCACAGGACAGATTTGATGGAGAGGTCTGTACCATGAGATGAGCTTTGCTTAGTCAGACCAAGGGGCAGAATCCAATGGGGCTCTTAGCCCATGTCAGTTATCTTTTGCCATTTCAATTTTGTTGTGCAAGCAGCTGGCACCACCTGCACAATGGTGATTTAGGACTTTGAAGTAACGGGACGGAAGCAGGTCAGCAGAAGTCGCGTAAGGGAACGCACTTCCGAAAAGAAGTGTTTCTGCTTCTTTCAGGTCTTCTCCTAGGAAGTGTTAAAACTCCCTTATGGGTGGGTCGTATTTGCACAATGAACTTGGCAGGACTCACCTCTTGGAGAAGGGAATTGGCGCGAAAAGGAATTGGCGTGGGTTTAAGCACCCTGTTGGGTTTTGCCTAAAAGTATTAAACACGTCTGAACATTCCTAAACAGAGGGGCAATTAAGAGATTATAGGGTAAATAAGAAAAGAAGAGGATAGTTTGGAGATGTACTACTGGGTGGTGTAAACTATCAGGACTGCAGAAGGGGGTAGGCTCTAAAAATGATCAATGCCATCCTAGGCCTTAGCTAGACTTAAGGTTTATCCCGGGATCGTCCCGGGGTCATCCCCGTTCATGTAAATGACACACAGGATATCCCAGGAACAGGCAGGGACGACCCCAGGACGATCCCAGGATAAACCTTAGGTCTAGCTAAGGCCCTAGTGCAGTGGTTCCCAAACTTTTTCAGGTGACTGCCCCCTTGGTTCCACAAACTCATGCCCAGTGCCCCCTACCCTACACTATAAAAATCATTATTCAGAATAGTGGTGTTCAACGACCCACTAAGGAAGATAATAACAATAAAATTCAAAACAGTAACAATTAATTGAATATTTATTCAAAATCCAATTACATTTTTTTAGTTTATTCAATTAAACATAATTGATGAACTTGATCCAGTGATATCATCTTTTCGAAGTCTGATAGTCATTTAGCAAGAATATTAGATATCACATTTAGTAACTAGGATAGAGTACCTCACTATTCTGTAAATTCATAATGTGATGGATGGGCTTGATGAAGTGATACCAGTTCCCCAATGTCTGGTTTAAAGTCACTTAACATAAGTCTTAAATCACCACGTTTAGTAATCTGAAGTCGATTTCGTTGCTTGGCGAGAAGTAGGCAGACCACACTAAAACCACATTCCACCAAATATGATGTTGGAAATGCAACCAGCAGCTTCTGAACCACTCTCCATAGTACAGGATAGTGATCAGAAATTTCCTTCTGTAACCAAAACTCCTGGTACAGAAAAGACCACCTCGAGCGCCCCCCTGCTGCCCCCTTGCCTCTTAACACCCCCCTATGTAATCACACAGCCTCCTTTGGGAACCACTGCCCTAGTGGGTTGTCAAGGCCTTTCAGGTCACAGTACATGACTGTATTTTGCTTAGGCGATCACAGTCTGCTTTGACCTAGAAATAAGCAGAGCTACTTCTTCC
Organism: Elgaria multicarinata webbii; assembly: GCF_023053635.1. Classification (NCBI taxonomy): domain Eukaryota; kingdom Metazoa; phylum Chordata; class Lepidosauria; order Squamata; family Anguidae; genus Elgaria; species Elgaria multicarinata. The sequence continues at coordinate 19,588,645 of NC_086175.1, read as the reverse complement.
TAAACTGGGAAGTAGTTTGGTGTAATTCCAAGCCAAAACCAGATTACCCCTCTTTCTTCCTCAGCCCAAAACTAGATTACCCGTCTCCCCCACCTTGTTAGTCAGGCGCAAAGAAATGTTCAGCTATTGTTCCTAATACCTGTAGATACCTGTTCTCCATATCGTTTACTTACTGTAATGTTTCATTAGGGACTAGAACAATTGTGATACTATACAGTCTCACAATAAAAAGAACTATAAACAGTATTAATTATTTGTATTTTGTTTAAAATATGTATATTCTACATCTGTCACTGCTACAAAAATAGTAAAATACTAATAAAAAAGTAATTCTCTTTAAGGTCAAGATAAAACAGCATAGTGTGGATTCATAATGAAGAACTCATTACTGTGTTTTGTTTTCAGTCTTTCCTTCTCATAACTAAGACTTCCAGGTATCACACTCTCTGTCTTTCTCACCTGAAATAATCTACTTTCGGTTGGTGGTATATATGGATCCTCGTGCTCCTTCCAGCCCTTTTTCTTCATGACTGAATTTATGCATATTTTATGAGCTGTTTTCTGCAGGTCCTTAAATTACGGGGTGAAAATACAAAAGGGGCAAATGGTTTTCATACTTGCAGCTTGTACAACATGTTTGTAGCTCCAGGGATATCGTATGTTCTTCTTTGGAATATTTCTGCACACTGGATGTTTCTCACTTTCTATGCATATTTTCTGCAAGGGAAGATAGACAGCCTCTGCTTGGACAGAATTTAGCATAACCTCCCACACAGACTTGGCTGATATGACTGAAGTGACAATATTTGCCACTACACATTTGTTGGATATTATAGTGCTTAGTAGAGAAGACATTTGTATCTATCGTACACACACAAAGGAAGAATACTGTGTGTCTTAAATACTTGTGAACATATACAAATGTGAAAAATGTCCAGCTCAATGAAATAACAACCTGAATTTAATCACTGTTCAGATATGTTTTGATAATAACCACCTATTACAGATTGAATAAATAATTGGTTTGGGCATGTCCTTCCTGAAGCTGTTATCAGTTACTCATGAGTTTTTCCAGACATTCAATTTCTCCTAATAGCAATTGCAGAATATTCTCTTAAGATATTTGTTCAACAACAAGTAGAACAATTTTAAATGTACAGGTTTTGCTAGCAAGTAGAAGTTGTGACAGGGAGGGGGTTGGAAACATTTGAACCTAGGTGAAATCTAGAGTGGTGCCTCCCACTGATGGAAACGGATTCTATCAACAGAACAGAGGGGGGCAATTTCTACTCCCCTTGGAGCCCCCCTCAATCTGCCCCAGATGGTTACGGAACCTTCCAGAAAAAAATGTAGGGAAGTGTGTGGGCCTGCAGGGTAGAGAAGTGAAAGCTCCTTTGCGCGAGGGGAAGACCACTTGCACAACATCGGATGTTTGCCACTACTTTGTGACCATATTTAGGGAATCAGATTTGAATTGTACAAGGTTGAATCTTACCCACATCAGAGCACTATGGTTTTGGTGGAAGAAATTCATGCAGTCCTATGATCTCCTAGATCTTAGGGTTTGGGAAGAAGAACCCCTTCCTCATCTGACTTCTAGAACATTGCAAGATAGTTAGATGCATACTGTCCTCCTACCTATTGATCAAGAGTCCTGCACCTTGGCCAGGTGAGATGGGGGACTTGGCATAATGACTATTTAGAATACTGATAGGCTAAACAATTTCCTGGGGCTTAGTGTTTGGGGTACCATTTTACAGATACTGACAAAGCAGCAGACAGTAAGTCAGACAAGCCTTCAAGGCAACCTTCCTCAACCAATGCCCTTCAGATTTCTTCAACTACAACTCACATCATCTGCAACCAATATAATTATGACTGGGGATGATGTGGGATAATCCAACATAATCTGGAGGGCACCAGTTTGGAGAAGGCTGCTGCATGTAATTGGTGAGAGAGTTAGGGTTAAAAGATTCTGGAAACATTTGGAGTTGTGGTTAAAGTATTTGTGCCAACTTTCTTGCTACAAATTTAGCTGAAGAAGAAGGTTACCATTTGACTTCTGTATATTAAAATGCCCTGTTGTATATGAGTATCTATAATCAAGTATTTATTTTAATTGGCCTGTTCATACGTAACGACAACCCGTCAGCTTAAAAACTGATGGGCTGTCCATGCACAATTATTACGAAGCGCGGACACATAATTCTTGCAGGTCCTCCTGCTCTTGATTGATTTATCACATTTGTATATCACCCTTTTACCAAAGGGTTCATGATGGCATTCATAAGGCTATTCAACTTCATGTTTGCAACAGTTCTGCTGGGTAGATTAGATTAACAGATAATAATGACTAGCCCAAGATCAGCCATTGAGCTTTGTGTCCAGTAAGAACTGGAACCCAGGTTTCCTGGTCCATGTTCACTATACCATATTGGCTTTCAATTAATACCTGTTGCCTAATTCACAAACCAGTTAAGACAAAATACATGAAAAAGTCATGTATTTCTATGAAAATCTGGTTAACTGGGTTGCAGCCCCTAACTGGGGGTTGTAATGTTGTGCGAACCTAGCTGGCGGGGGTCATTTGAAGACAAAACAACCCTTGTGTAACTCATTGGCTGTTATAGGGTTATGAAGTTTTTACAGTCAATCCAGGAGATTAAAAGTGTACTAGAAAATCTCATATAGTTATAATGTTGGAAGATTTTGTTTGATCAAAAATGTTTTTCATCCCAAATGTTTAGCAGTTTGAACTAGGACTCAATATACTTCGTCCCAGAAACCTCACTTATTCTTATTGAAACTAGTGGGGCAAATTAGTCATAACTAATTTAAATCCCTTGATGCATACAAAGCTCGGATACAACTAAGGGCAACTTTAATAACTGAACTTGGGCTATGACTTGCCCTGGAAGTTGCAAAATGTGTGTGTGTGTGTGTTCAGAGTGCTTTCTCCTCACTACTGAGTAATCATAGTTGGTCCTCATACAACTGAGATTATGAAGAAGAATTTCCAGGTCAATCAAGAGCTTTCAGGAAGGCAGCTTTCATTTTAATAACCGAGGACTAGATCTGAAGGGGCCTGGATACCATTCTGAATGATGTTTACATAAATTAAGAAGTATCTCTATTTGTTCTGGCTTGCACAGTGTAAATCCTTTACTCCCTTTGAGTCAGGAAGGCATACACTGGGTGATGCTTTTTATTAGTTTCTAAGCAAAGAGCAGCAACTTCATTTTAGGTGTCTTTTATCTCAAACTAAATATATTGAGCTAGCCAGTCATTTTCCAGAGCTTGATAGAGCAAAATTGAACAGGTGGTTTGGGTTGAGGAAATAAAATAAGCAGTATTATTATAGACAGGGAAAATTCTTTTCTTGTTACACGTTAGCTGAGTAGAGTTAAACAGACAGCTCATGCTGAGAAACTTGAATCGTGGAGAAAGCAACAGTTTAAAAAGACAGACAATAAACGAAGTAGTAATTCATGGATGGACCTCAACCATTTACAGCAATGTATTCAAGCAAGAGGAGAAGGACCAAGAAGAGTTGGTCGGCTGTGTTTGCTTTAATTTGGAAGCCCATTTTTGTAAACCACGCATAGTAATGACTTCATTTCTCTGATTAAAGTTAGTCATCTGTTTATTGTTCCAGGGTTAGTTAAATTTATTCACTTGGGATTATGTTAGCAATTATGTTCAGATTGAAAGCTCTCTTCAATTTTACTGATGTTTTAAAGAAGAACACTGGGGTGGGGACAGAGAGGGAGGAGAGCATTATTTGTTGAGTACTACTACAGTCCCGTTTTCCCAATAATCCCTGAATGCTACATGAAGCCCGTCCTTGAATATCATCTGAGCATAAATGAATAATAAACTAATAGAAAACTAATAGCAGAACACTTATTTCTAATTTGCAGGCCATACAGTGTAAGAAACTTTTGTTTTACATTATGCAGGTTAAGACAAAGGGTTTCTAAGGCGCTATTAATATAGATCTGTGAACTTTTAATGGCGAGTGTGAAATATGATAAAATGTGCCTCCCGGTAGTAGGGAAAGTTTAGAGTTGCAAGTTGTGATGTTATAATCCTCTGCATTGACTTTAATGGTATTTAAGCAGTATAAGTATATGTAGGATTGAAGCCCACAAGTGCAGAAATCCCCCCTTTGTCAATAATATCTCTTCATCATGAAAGTTAACTTGTTATTAGTTTGATAACATTTATGCTATTTCTCAACTATTTTATTGACGCTTCACAGCAAGTCAATACATTTTGTAACTGAACAACAATTTTAGGCAGAAGTGATACATTTATTTTAATTTAGAAACTAGTATTAAAAGTATTAAAAAGTATCCAGAGATTGATCTAGCAAGGACTCAGTTACTTCCTAGTTGTGCCTCACAAATTAAAACCAATTCCTTTGAGACCACAGTTGAATTAACACAGCATGCTTTTCATGCCACAAAACCAAACTAATCTATACTGCTGCTTTACTTAAAACTTCAGAAAAACTTATCTGTAGTATGACTGTAGATAAGAATGAAACATTTCCTGTTTTACTTAAAATTGTATTTTAAAAGCATTAAATCAGTTATGTGTGCCTATGCATTTAACATCTTTATTAAGCTTTTTAACCTTGTGAAAGACTATTTTCCTTCTTTTCAGCTTGTAAATAAGAATTACTAATAAACAAATTAAGTGTGGTGTAAACTAACAGTAAACAACGAAAAGTTAAAAACATGGGTTCCAGTGCTTTCTAACCTTTCATTTTTATATAAAGCAAACAATCATATCATATCATTAGCAAACAAATAATAATCACAGAGACACCGAGTGGTATTAAAAGACAAGAAGATTTTGTGATGGAGACAGGAGAAATAATAGAAAATTGCAAAAGGTCTGTTGTTGCATCTTGTAAGGAATCGCTAGAAAATTAGATTAATCAACGAGCAGACATTTGGAAGAAAGTTTGTGCAAATGCCTGACAGTCTTGCTCTTTCCCCTCATTTCAAATGTTGGCAGGGTAGCAGGCAGCTCCAAGGGAAATGTGCTCCTTTCATACTTGAGTAATTGATGAATTGTATGCAATATGCAAATGAGAATCCATAAATCTTATGAATGACAGCTTAATTTATGTGAGCCTTAATGAATGCAGGATTAGATTTTAATTAAATATCCTCAAAGGCACCCTGAGTAGTCGGGGTTTTTAGGCCTTTTTTATTATTATTTGAAGACTCCCCCTCCCCCCTCCCCATGCAGTTTGCATATTATGAAAGCGGAAAATCAGGCAAAAGAACTTAGGAGGAATGTTTTACGTTTTAACGATAAGCATTGTACAGTTTTTGTACAGCAAACAGCTCTTCGGTTGATAATAAGCATTTAACCAGAATATCTACAGATCTTTTTATACTTCCTACACATTCACCCAATTTGATTATCTTTAATTGCTGTTGGCGACTAATATTGGTGAGCTATTTTTAATTAAAGGAAAAGTTATTAAAACTTTTCAGAAATCTACCAGCGCTAAAGAGTTTATTAACATCTGATTTGTGTTTATAAGTGTTTTCAATGTTAAATCTAGTACTACTAAATCAAGAGCTTTATGGCTTTTATTTTTTGGTTCCAAAATTGTGTAGTTTGAGAAGAATTTCAAACTACACAATTTAATTTTTTTATTTTTTTTTTAAAGCTAGCTAACCGTTTCATTTGGGAACTCTAAATGAAGTTGCACCTGATATACACTAAACTACATTGAAAATAAATAAAATGAAAACATGTAAACTTGCTGCCAGGCCATCACACAAGACCTTGGAAAGTCGCTGCTATTTAGAATAAGCAGTACTAGGCTAGAAGCAAAGCTTAGTCTACCATTAGGCAGAGTAAGGCGGCTGATTTTGGGTGTCATGAAAGGGCAGCAAACTGTTGATTATTTAATTAATATTATTTTACTGACAGGGAAGGGAGGAAGAACTTGAGGGAATTTCTTCCTCAGGTGTCAAAATAACTTGACTGGCCTGTGTGTGTGTGTGTCTGTATGCATGCACGTTTGTGCCATTTTTTACTCTGCCTCAGGCAGCAAAATATTTTGGGCCACCCTGGCTAGAGATAGACTCAGTACGAAGATGCTTCATATGTTCAAAATCTGCAAACATAAATATTAGAGGCACAATTCAGCCAGTGTTAAGCACTTTTAAATGCTAAATTATCTCAATGAAATGATCTGAAGGGCCAAAATTAAGCATGTACTTAACCATTTAAGTCAATATCTTAAGGGTATTTAACTTTGGCTGGATCACGTCCTCAAGATATTGCTGCAACTTTAAAACATGTTTATATAGTACAAGTCTACAAGTACTTGTGTTATATAATACAAATGTAAGTAAGCAAATTCTGGAATATAATTGAAGGAAAATGTGTGTGCTGATTAATAAATTAGTTGCAAAACATAGTGCACTTTAATAATGACCCTATCAACCTGCCCGGTCACTGAGGTAATCCGAGGGCATGCTCTCGGAGGTTCCAGATAGACCCATCCTCCGATTAGAGTCCACCAAGGGAAGAGCCTTCAGTGTGGTAGCCCCCCTCCTATGGAATTCCCTGTGTTTTTATTCTGTTTTTATTTTTTTATCTTGTATACTGCTCTGAATTTTTGAATGGGGAACGGTATATAAATATTGTAAACAACAACAACAACATGTGCTTGCACAATGAAGCTTTCCTTGTTCTTTTTCCTCCTGAAGCCCCAGTGCCACCAATATCTGCTCTGGAGAGTCCCCTCCAGAGATTGGATGTGGGGGGAAGGTCTGCAGGGTGGGAAAGGGAATCTCTCCTGTTTTGCTGATGGAAGCCATTCCATCAGTGGGAGGCACCAGCTGGATTTACCCAATTACTGGGTTCGGATAACACAATAACTCACAATGGTTTAAATAACCCACAGTGGGTATTTAACTCATCATGGCTTATCATGTTGGTGGTGGGATTTATTTAACCCACAATGGATTATTTTGCTGAAATAACCCACTCAAATAACCAACGATGTGCAGACTGGGTTATTTAAACCACCATTGGTTATTGTGTAGTGTGGCAGGCACTGTGGGTTATTTTGGTGCCCTACAGAGTCGCTAGGCAAGAATGGTCATAGTTGTGGCTGCCACTCTACTCAAACCGGCAAAACACTTCCAAGTTCTGCCTAGCAACACTGGTTGCGTGCATAGCCAGATCCCGCCCTAACCAATCCAACGGCAGGCTCTTGCCCCAAGTGTCAAACACCGTCACCATTTTGAGGCTGGGGCTATGCGGGTTTTTCCCTTGGAATTGTGGTGCATCACATTAGGGGGTGTTTGATATATAGTTCTGTTGCGGTATTGCAAACCTCCAAGGGTTTATTTGCTGCAGATGCCCCCTTCCTTCTTTCCGTTTCTGTTAACCTTTGTTGGCTTTCCAAGGTGGGATGGGTGACTCCTGACCTGGGTTACTATGTATTCATGAAGTTTGGGCCTGGTCCCACAAATCCTCATGGGATACAAGCAAGGGATGACGGGATACAAGCGGGAGGACTGGGAGTGGGTGGGAGGACAGGGGACGAGGTAACGAATGCACAGTTCGTTTGATAACCCGCTCACAGTTGTCTATAATCTACTCACAGTTGGTTATTTAAGTGATCGTGTGGGGAGTAACTGCAAAATAACGAACTTATGAATTGCTTATTAACCCATCATTGTCTATTGTGGTGTCTGAACACGGCCAATATTTGCAAACATGTTATGAGTTAGAATAATGTACTTTGACTAAATTACTCTGAAATTACAAACACATCATGTCTTCACAGGAGTGAGTGGAAGAAGGAAGAAATAGCAGCAAAGGAGTCTGGGAAGAAGGCTCAGGAAGGGTGTGTGTGTGTGTGTGAGAGAGAGAGAGAGAGAATAAACTATGGAAGAAATCAAGAATTTGATGAGGCAGCAATGATGGGAGGTAGCAGCAGCAGTTCTAGTATATTAGTAGAAGAGTGTGAGAGAGAATTAGAGGAAAAGCAGGAGATTTCTGCCGTTGGAGCTTTAGGACTCTAGTCCACAAGGCTAGGAAGTCTGAATGATATGTTCTAGATTTGTACATAATTGCTCAGACAGTTACAGCCAGTATTGCCCAAGCACTCTAGGTAAGGTATTGCAGAAAGTGTAAGATGCTAATTCCATTCACACTTCTTTCCTGATTGGTCATAGTTTTGTCTAAACACCTCACTGAATCTGGGCTTTTGCATAAGTTTGTGACATTTCACTCTATTGGATTAAAGGTTTGATTGAAATTTACGTGAACATTTAAAGTTATAAAACAGAGGCAACTTGTAATGGTGGGTGTACCCATTGGTTTTAATGAATTTATGGCAGTGATGTGATCAGAATATCTCTTAAATTAAGTATAATATAAATATTTTGAATTTGCACATGCTGAGGGAAAATTTACACAACTATTTGTGTATGTGTGTGTGTGTGTGTGTATGTGTACATTTGTCAATTAGGTCAGGTTAAATGTGCCTGTGGTGAAACCTGCTCTCACCCATGTGCTGATTCTGTATGTTTTGATGACACTTGTGCAGAAAGCTTCCTGTTAGTCTGCCCAATTTAGGGTAGACATCTCAGCAGTTTCTACTTCTGGCAGAAGATTGAAGATAGATATATACAAAGTTCACTAGAGGCACCTTCAATCTAAGCAGTCCAAAATCTATTTAGATTTGCTTGTTCGGGTTTTGTGACTGTCAAACTTACATGGAGGAAGACACCAAGGATTTCTTCTGGAATAACATTTGCCATAGAAAACTGCATCAGAATCGATCAGTTGCAAAGATACATTTTTTTAAGCAGGTCTGTAGCAGCGATCTATTATCCTGTTTATTAGTCCATTTTAAAATGTTATTACATGGGAACAAGCCCAAGATGGAGGACTTAAATTAGTGTTTATACTATATATTATTGTATATTAGGGTAAAGGGATCATAAACATAAGTGTTAGGAGGAAAGGTTTCAAGCATTAGTTGAGTCATGGGTGCAATCACCATGTAGTAATTATACATGTAATTTGGCACTTAAACAACCCTTACCACGCCTACAGTATACAGAAGCTAGTTCGTGCCAACTAGGGAGGGATACAATGATACAAATTTGTTAGATGGAATATGGTAGCATGTTCCAGAGAATTCAGTTATACCCAACATACTGTGAAATAATCCCATTTTGTTTACAAATTCATTTTGTTTTCCTGTAGCAACGTCAGATAACTAATAATTTTTAAAATACCCTGTGGTGTACTGATGTTCAGTGACCTAACTTAGAAGAAAAAAATGATAATTTTTGGTAAAAATAAATACACTTAAATTTGATCTCATAATTGGCTTAACTTTTAGTATTGTCTGCATCATAATGCACAGGCACCACTCACAGTCACTGATATGATACGTTTTCTTTTTGGCTCCTGCTCGGAGGCCTATTTCATAATTCATGCCAATCCTCATATAGTGCAAATGTTATGCTTCGGAAAATTGGCATGTAGTCAGGACTGTGCATACTCTACACTAATTTAAAAACAACAATGACAAAATATGTGGCAAGTTAACTGAAATTCTGCATCAAGAAAATGTAATTCATATTATCTGCATAAATAATACAGATTAACCAGTTGGATACAATGTGTATTTTCACCTTATAGTGCAATTTAGTCTGCTTTGGCTAGTTATGGCTTGGGGCAACATTCTATGCAAGTCACTGAAGCCTGACCTCTGGAAATCCTATTGAGTTCAATTGGGCCATGGAGATTTCATCAGGCACAGCCCATACAACTTCCAATCTTATTTTTGTAACCATAAACGCTAGAAATGTGGTCTTAAAAACGCAAAAAGCATGATCATGGGACATGATCACTATAAGTTATAATAAGACTATGGTAATTGAAAATGAAACATAATTTGGGCTTTTTTCCCCCTGGATTTCATTTTAGTGCGAAAAAGTTTGAGAAACTGATCTTTCATAACAATTGAGAACCTAGAAATGGTATGTATGATGCTTGAAGATGGAATTCTTGGCCCATGTTCTTTGCTCTAAACCCATCTCCCTCTTCTCCCAAGTTTCATTTCCCACCCACCCCAGAATATATTAGCAGTGCTTGTTACAATGGTAGGGTATTTATAACAGGAAACAGCTGTGGAAGGGTAATAAAGAATAGTTTTCATAAGAGTTTTTCATTATCTCGCTCCAGTATATGATAAGTCACATTTATCTGGGTGTAGGAACATTCTGACAGGTGTAAAGGATAACTGATTGATATAAACTCAGTATGAAAATGAACCTTTTGATAAAGTCATCTTAGTTAAACTGATAAGTAAAGTACAGAGAACATAAGTGTCTGCTATTATGTATCATTTTATTGCCTTTATGTTGATCTTGATCTTTTAAGTGGATAGTAAAGCATTGACAAAAGATGAGTGAAAGTAGGCATTTGTATAATGCACTGTTAACAGAGCATAATCTTTATATCAAGGACAATTTAGCAGAGAAAAGGGCTCACATTTCATTAAACTAGGGACACTATTCAGTTGATAAAATATAGGATTTAGCCAAGTTGTGGACGTTGATATGTAAAATTATTATTTCTTAAAGCAGGCATACACAGACTTTTTAGACCTGTGGACACATTGGGGAATTTGAGAAACTGCTGTGGCCACCACCACAAAAATGGCTGTCATGGAAGAGTGCCGAGTCACATAATGGCTGCTTTGGAGGCCTTGCTAGTAAAAAGTGAGCTAAAGAGGGGTGTGTGTGTGTGTGTGTAGAGAGAGAAATAGGCTAGAGGCTGGGATGGAGGGGAAAACAGCAAGGAAAGGGGGTAGACAGGAGAGAAAGAGCAAGACTAGAGGCTGGGAGGGGGTAGAAATAGCAAGGTGAAGAAGTGGGGGGAATTTTGAGGATAGAAGCTGGGAGAGAGGGGGAAATAGCAAGGCAAAAGGTTGAGGGAGAGAAATAGCAAAGCTAGGGACTAGAAAGGCAGAGAAAAAAGACTACCCTAATATTTCCCAAGGTTTTAATTCACAAACATATTTTTGAACGGGCGAGGGAGTGGACGGCTACATGGATGGTGTTGGGAAGTCGCATCGGGCACTGCATTGGGAACCCTTGTCTTAAAAGACTATTGCAATGACTAGTGTGAATCAACAGCAGGAATCTATTTTCTTGCCTTGGACTTAGTCAAGTTAGTCTGCTGCATCAAACAAGACAAGGGATTCTACAGAAGCTCATTTATTGCTAATACTTTCCTAGCCAAAAGAAGATTATATATCAGGTATATCACTAGCTTCACACTGTGTTTCATGGAGCCCTAGAGTTTCTGAGAAGCTTGTCAGGGATTCCTTAATGAGAAGATCTGTTATGGCAGAGGACCACTGAGATGTATGGAACTTCCAGTGAGTTCATGGCGTGGGTCCTGACTGGAAGCATCTTCTCCTGCTTCCAGTCATTCTGTATGACTGCAGAATTTTTGGGATTAACTACATTAAGGCATTGTTTCCCCCTCTCCCTCTCATAATATAGAACCCGGGGTAATCCATGGAACTGAATGGTGGGAGATTCAAGGCATACAAAATGAAATACTACTCCACACAGTGCATAGCTGTGGATTTTGCTACCATAAGATGCAGTGCTGATTTACTATTGGCTGCCAACTTGACAGCTTTAAAAGGAGATTAGACAAATGAAAGGAAGATAGGTATATCAATGGCTACTAGACATGATGGCTATATATTACCTCCCATATCAGAGGCAGTATGGCTCTCAATACCAGTTACTTGGGAGCATGAGTGGGAGAGTGCTGTTGCACTCATGTCCTGCTTTTGTCTTCTGTTTAGCCACTATTGGATCAGAATACTGGCCTAGGTAGGCTTCTGGTCTGATCCAGGGTGGCTCTTTTTATGTTCTTATTGTTAGTGGAGCTACCTCTGAAGACTGTTCAGAAACTTCAGTTCGTTCAAAATACAGCCGCCAGGCTGTTGACTGGGATAGTCAGTAGGAGCGTATCTCACTAGTATTGAAAGAACTTCTACCCTATTTCTTCGATTCTAAGACACACTTTTCCCCCCATATAAACATCTCTAAAAATGGGGTGCATCTTAGAATTGCGGGTGTGTCTTAAGGTTTTTTTTCTTCTTTTGGTGGTACTGAAATTAGTGTGTGTCTTACAATTGATGGCGTCTTACAATCGAAGAAATACGGTAGTTTGATTCAGAGTACAATTCAGAGTGCTGCTGCTTCCTTTTAAAGCCCTACATAGCTTAGGACCCGGGTACCTGTTCCGAGGCTCTTTTCTCGGTGCCTACTATCCTCAGATAAGGCAGCTGGGGATCAGTGTGGGTCCCTTCTCAGTGGTGCTGCCCCATTTGTGGAATTACCGCTCTGGGGAGCTCACCTGGTGCCAACATTTTCCTTTCAGTGCCAGGCAGAGACATTTTTGTACTTGCAAGCTTTTAAATGTATTTTTATTTTATTTTTATTTTTACTTTTTTTTTAATGTATTTTGTCTTGTTTTTGTAAACTTCCCTGGAAGCTTCAGTGAAGGCTGGTATCTAAATATTTGAAATACGTAAAATAATTAAGCTCAGCTGGGAAAGGTCTGTTCGGCGCTGTGAAATGTCTCTCTCAAGAGGCTTTTGTTCCTCATTTGTCTCCTTTAGAAAATACGGAATTAACTGAAAGTATGTCTTTTTATTGTTGTTCTGAATTTGTCTTAAAAGAATAGGTGGGCAACTTTTGGGCTTCCAGATGTTTTGGCCTATAACTCCCGTCAGCCCTAGCTAGCATAGTAATGGTGATGGATAATGGGATTTGTAGGCCAAAACATCTGTAGGACAACAAGTTATGCACCCCTGTCTTAAAAGTGTAATCCTATATATGTCTACCCTGAAGCATGCCCCATTCAATGGCACTTACTCCCAGGCTAAGTACAAGATTGCTTATTGTTTTATTGCCTTATTTTGAAATAATGTTAAACCTTTATTATCTGGGAACCTTCCTGGCAACATTAAATAAATAAGGATTTCTATCTGTATATATGCACAATCTTAGTACCGAGCAAATTTATTTCACAAGATGAGGTTAAAAGATAAAGGACAACATACAAACTACTTAAATTGGATTCCTAAGCAGTGAAGTGAATACAGTTTTACCTCTTGATGATAGCGTGTGTGTCCTTAAGTAAAACTAAAGTTTGGCACACTTCACTTTTAAAAATTCAGGCAAAATAGGAGCACAGCAATTCATCCCTCTTCAATCACAAGCCATGTTTTTCTCAATGGAGCATGTGCCAACATTGCTCCCCAAATTCGGTGTGCTATTCTCACTGTACAGACAGAATGTAAATTGCACCCAGCTGCAGTATGGATAGAGGGAAATTAAATGTATGTAGTGCACACTTGGCCTAAACTAAATCCTCTGAGAGAAGCTTACACAATATAAAAATTAAAAGTATTTAAAATAGTTAAAATAATTAAGAGAGCAGTCCTGTGACCCTTAGAAAGCATCTGGGGCACAATAGGGGGCTGAGGATCTCCCTCTCCATGCCTGAAGACAGAGTTACGACTAGGGATGATCAGATCAGATCTTCCCTCTCGCCCTCCCAGCCACTGCGGAAAGCTTCTTTTATGAGGTTACAACTTGCACCCTCCCCGAAAAATTCCCAACTACGATTCAGCTGTTCAAGAGTTTCTGAACTATTGTATTTTCCTTTTATTATATTATGTTTTTTCTTAAATCAGGTAATTTGTATAAAACTGTGACCCTTAAAGGTCAGTACTGTCCCCCTCTGAGGTCTGCACCCTAGGCAGCTGCCTTGGTGGCCTAATGGTAGTGCTGACCCTGTTGAGACCTGATAAGAGATGTCAGAGAGTGAGAAAATGGGGTGTGCTGGTGGGTGGGGAGTGGAGAGGTCTGGTTGTGCGTTATCCTGTGGCCTGTCCATCCCCCAACTAACTCCAACACCCATGGATGGCAACCTTTTTTTCAAAGCACAATAAAGGTGATAACACTCAACCACAAAGATTCATTAAATAGATGCAATATATTAGAGATATAGGTGATATATACAACATATACATACAGTTTGTAATCAATCCACAGAACAATTTCTCCTAGCTGGTACATGTTCTTAAACCCCTTTAAACAAATCCAACAGTGCAAAACCTCCACAATAAAAATTAATAAAGGAAAACAGAAACAGAAATAATGTCCAATGTCCCAGCACTGAAGTTCACAGTAGCATTTTATGTTTTTACAAAACTGCCTAAGAGCAAAACTTTTAAATAATAATAGTTCAGAAGTATATCACTCCACACATTCACAATGTCAGGCATGTAAATGACATTCATAAGGCGTCTATTAAACATTCATACTAAGGCGTCTAATAAAACAGTTGTCCGGTACACATCCTGTTTCGAAGTATCTTCGTCAGTTGGACGCTGTACACGATACAAAAATATCTCTCTCAACATTGGTAACCAATCACATGAGTTGTCATATACTACATCCAGTACAAAAAACAATACAAAGAATCAGAATATATTGGCCTCACCAACTTGTGAGCCTTTTTTTCAAGACAGCAAGGAAGGTTTCATTGAAAATGTCTCTATTCAATCAGTGGGTCTCTAACTTAGGGAGTTCCAAACAGAGGATACCACCACAGAGAAGGCCAGAGGTTTAAACAACCCCATCCATATTCTACAGATATACTTATGTACAGACAGATTTTTATTAAGCAGAGCCTCCCCTGAAGATTGTAATGCATGAGGGTGAACATACAGATGATTAATACTGGGGACAGATGAGCATTTAAGGGTATGTAAAGTGTTGCATTACTTTGCAATCACTGCTCCTTTTTCTTAGTTCCTTTTTATTTAACCAAAATATGCATATGATAGGTTTTATTTAATGTTTTGTATTGGGCTGTACATCTGTATTCCCCCAATGAGGACTTAAATCTGAATAAGTATGTACTGCCATATTCATATGTTAAAGTTAAGTATATGCTGAAGTGCTTTCTTGATCTTGGCCCTTCAATGTTGTACATAGGTAATTTGCAAGTTAAGTGCTGCAGACGTTTCATGGTATTGTAGCAAATTATCAGATTTAACAAAATTAATAATAAAGCAATGCAAATGCTAGAGGCCTGACTCACTACTTGAACAGAGACATTTTCAATGAAACCTTCCTTGCTGTCTTTAGAAAAAAAAGTTGCCATGCATGGGTGTTGGAGTTAGTTATAGTATAGACATATTCCTGTACTCTGTGTTTAGCATTCAACCAAATTAGATTGTTAATCTAGAGAGATCAACTTGTGCTTCATATATAAGTGGAAGTTCTCCATGGGTCAAACAGAGTACAATAGAGGGCTTTTTCCTCTGTCTACCTTAATAGATTTCCCATCCCCCTGGCCTGTGCCAAAGGCTAAAAGGATTACAATATGCAAAATTCACTGCCCTTCTTTCTTTTTTAAAATACTCAACTATGAACCGTTTCAACTAGTCCACCGTCCCTTC
This sequence comes from Elgaria multicarinata webbii, assembly GCF_023053635.1. NCBI lineage: Eukaryota > Metazoa > Chordata > Lepidosauria > Squamata > Anguidae > Elgaria > Elgaria multicarinata. The sequence continues at coordinate 19,573,077 of NC_086175.1, read as the reverse complement.
ATTGATACGCCCACACTACAAAACTAAGATATGGAAAGCTAAGTTTGTTGTGGTTTTGTGTCATAAAGCCATATGTAGTGCAGATAAATCCAAAGTCTGTTTTACATATGTTGGCAGTTTTCCTCTTTAACAACAAAGTCACATATTACTTTTAATATGTAGCATGCAGATATATCTGATCCTTTTTTTTTTTTTTTTACTCAAAGTGAGCAAGAGGAACCTGATCTGGATCAGGACTCTAGTATGGTGGGGTAGGGAGGATTTAATCCTTAGCCCTCTGCTGTGGTTCCTGGGCCTGCAATTAGCATAGGAAAAAGCCTCAATTTGCTACAATACAGGCTTTCTTTCCCTTTTTTAAAATTGCAGGCACAAGACCCTGATCACGGTTGGGATCACAGCAGGAGGCAAAGAGTTAAAGTCCCCCATCCCCCTATTCTAGGGTACCAAACCGGTTCATTTTGATTAAAAGAAAAGAAGAGCTGTAACTGGATGCTTTGATGCTAAGAAAATTCTTATGAAACGGATCAAATAATGTATGATTTGGAATAGGCCATGGGATCTGCATCCTGGCACAGTCTAAACAAATAAATATTGTTCTCAAAGGCAGTGAAGAAAAGCATCAAATAAATAAATTTTTCACTATTGTTTATCTTAAACAATTAACTTTGAAAAGCATAGCATATATTAGCTTTGGTGCTTTTTTTAAAATAGATATTTTCAGGCCCTGGCAATATCTCAGAGACCTTGTTTTCATTTCTGGTCACCACCTCAGCAAACTAATCAATGAGGCATGAACTGCTATCTGCAGTGAAAGAAATGAAAAATAAACCAGAGATAATCCTTCAGTTAAAAGGTTATTCTGTGCGATAAAAGCTATTTTGTTAATTTATTTACTTACTGGTACAGTGAGATAAAGTGAGGGAACAATTAGGGAATTCGAGTTGAAAGGATTTAAAAGGGCAATGACAACTTAATATTTTAGGTTGTTTTACATCATCCAGAAATATCTGCACAAAACTAAAAATATCTACAATGGGGTTGGCATTGGGTTTTAGTTAATTTTTCTCTTTCCCCAAGTATAAATCTTTGTCCTTTCATCTTAGCAAACACATTTCTTCTGAATAACTGTGGATCAAATTTGCCTTTGGTTTTGTAGTATGTTTTTGCTCTTTCAATTAAGGTATCAAAACCCGTTCTGCTATGAAGACCTGCTACATACTGCAGTTTTTACTATTAAAGATATAAATACCCTTCATGAGGTTCAATTTTAGAACTTCTAATGGTTTGGAAGCAAAGAGATGTCCTGGAAGAGTATTGGTAATATGTATTGGTAAATCCTTATTTGGATTTCTGCATTTTTGTTTTTTAAAAAAGTAAAGTTGGATAAATTTTCAAATCACATGCCAAGTTTAATCCAGATATACAATGACCCTGTTCTGACAACACCCTAAACCATGGTGGTTAAGCATTTTGAGCTAAACATGATAGCTTAGCATGTCGTGTGAACCATTCCTAACCATTGTGGCTACATAACTACGGTTTTCACATATTCACTCACCATTTGCTGCAAAAGGGTTAGTGGCCTAACCATGGCTTAGCATGCTGTCTGAACAGGCCCAGTGCTTGTTTCATATTTTGTTAGAAATATAGTAAGTTGAAGCAAGCATATTATATCTTCCTTTCTTTTGTAAAGAATGAGAAGTATGTGAAGTATTATGCCCCTCTGCCCATCACTGATTAGAAAGATATTATTTCCCCTTTGATAGTGCTTTCTTTATCCAGATTAACTATTCTCTTACATCTTCATATATTGTGAAGAGACACGTCTCTTCTGTGTTTTGTGCTTCTGGGTAACATTCAAAGCAATAACTTTTGCATCTACCTTGTAGTGAGATGCCTGAGGCATACCCACATCTGGAGTGCGTACATCTCAGTGTGGAGTGATGAACAAGTTCCCCCTTTGGACATGAAGCTGTGTTTCTCCTCCTCCTGCTTCTGTCTCAAACCACTCTAGTGCTTAGTTTCCACATGCTTCCGCGTAATGTCTGAAATTTTCTCCAATATTCGTTAAGGCTATTATTCCTGAAAGAAAGAACATAATCAAAAGCTAGTCAGATTGTGTTGTTTTAAAATGGAAGAATACGTTTTTGTGTGTGGTGCTGAGGAATTGGTGGTTACCCAGAAACATCATCCGTTTCATAGTGTGGTTCATTTAAGTGCCGTTGAGAAGAACAGCAATTTCCGCTTTAACTGCAAAGTAAGATAAATCTCCGAGCTCACAAATAAAAGGAGCTTAGTGACACAGAAAAATCTCTTAATTGGTTAATCTTCCACTCCAAACAAGAGGCAACAATGGTGAAATTGTTCAGAATCTGCTTACTCTTTCTGTAACTGTTTCTTTACTTTCTGTCTATTTTTATAGCACTCGGGCTCTTTCAATATTTGCTTTTCATGCTTTCCCTCCTCTTTTCTTCAGCTACTGCCACCTACAGCTGGGCTGACTGTCAGAGGTGTCCTATAGGCCTTAAAACAGAGTTTATTATTGTTTCATGGCTTTCATTCATGATTGGCACCAGTACTTATCTGCATTGGGTGTGGGGAGGGCTCATTCTCCAAAAACCAGGATTCTAACTGGTTTGCAAAGAACGCTGAGGTACAGCTCACAAGAACACGCCACGGTCTCCATACTTGTAGAGCTCCGCTTAAAGCAAGCATGCCCAGTGTCAGCACATGGCATGGTCAGGCAAATGCCAAGGCCTGCAGGGTCCACCATGGTTGATACCAGCATTCTTTAAATTTTTTAAAATTAATTTTTTTAAGGCCCAGTCCTGAGAAAACATGTGTCTGATGAAGTGGCTGCAGATACTAGCTACCCACAGGTCTCTGGGCCCCTCCCCCAACAGACAGTCTATTGGGGTTCATAGGTATTCTGGGGAAATGGTGGAGATGGTGGTGGCTGCTGAAGCTGCCTCATCTGCTGGTTCTTTTCTCAGCACTGGACTGATGGAAGACTGGGTGGCTGGAGCTGGCCATGTCTGCTGCTCATTCCTCTTCTGCCTGATAGGCTTACTTTTAGGAGGTCCATGGGGGTGTTGCTGGCTTGAGGATGCTGCAGACACCTTGCCCAGGGTTTCTTCAAACTTGGTGCCCATTCTGTAAGAATGTGCTTATTGACAACATAGCTGATGGAATTCACTACCACAGGATGTAGTGATGGCCACCAATTTGGAAGGCTTCAAAAGGGTGTTGGATAAATTCCTGGAGGCGAAGGCTATCAATGGCTACAGGTCCTGATGGTTGTGTGCTATCTCCAGTATTCGAGGCAGTAAGCCTGTGTGCTGGGGAACATGGGTGGGAGGGTGCTGTTACACCATGTCCTGGTTTGTTGGACCCTGGTCAACAGCTGGTTGGCCACTGTGTGAACAGAGTGCTGGACTAGATGGACCCTTGGTCTGATCCAGCATCAGGGCACTTCTTATGTTCTTATGATTCTTGGACATTCCCTGCTCTGAACAGTTATGGAACCAAGTTATCCACTAGTCCCTTAAAAACTATAGCTGATCCTCCTTGCATTGTGTGGCCATGCAGTAACTTCCTCACTATACTTTTTTGAATGTCTCCATTAATGTAGCTTTGCATTAATATGGCAACGTATTTAATATAGGATGCATGTTTTCATGAGATGATGAAGCATAGGCAACAAATAGTAAAGTTTTAGGAAGCTAGCTCCATGCTATGTTGTACACATATTTGAACCCCATGCATGAAAGCAGTTGGGGTTGGGAAGTTAAGCACCCTCTTCCCCACTCCTTCCCTGCCACTTTTTTTGCTCTGGATAATCTCCTCCCCACAAAGTTATTCTATTTTTAATAAAATGCTGTCGTTTTGTGGTTTTTAAACAGGTATTTGCTTTCCTTTTATAAAAGATAATGGGGATTGCTCAACTGTAGAGCATATCTTTGGCCTATCTTGTTGAATGGATCTCTGATCACAGAACTGAGATGGCTCTCAGACTTTAGAGGGCTGCTACCTGTTGGAGTTAGATGACTTTAGTCAATTTAAGGCAGCTTTATATGTTGAAGTTTAACAAGTAATTAAGCCCTTTGGCAAGAAGTAGCAACCATCAGTTCCTCATTATTGTTTTCCTTCACGCTGAGGTGGTCGTGAGAGGCATCCGTAGAAAGGTTTACTCCATGACCCTCCCTGCACTTCACCCAATGCACTACTGGCAAAATGGTAGCTGGATTCAACCACACACTTCTGTCGGTATTTTATCTTTCACTAGGATAAGAAGGGCAGCAATGAATAAAGGCAGAGGCCGCTCTCAACAAGAGACCCTCTTTTGAAACATGCTTGTAGACTTCCCTTTCTCTGCCCTGGTATTATGCAAATACAATTGGCAACAAGAAAGAGAAAACAGAATAATCAAGCATATAGGAAACCAAGCTTTGCCGAGAATCAGCATGGCTCCTCTGCAGTCATACCTCACCTGCAGTCTTGCCTCACCTGCATTTCAAATTGTCAACAAACATATCTTCTGCGTGTCAACAAACATGTTGACATATGATGGGCACTTAGATACTTAGCTTTAAGGCTTGCAAAAAGCTTTTGACAGTGTCTCTCAGCAAAGTTACTTAAAAGGATGATTCCTGTTATTGAATCAGTGAGTGGGAATATATTGGATAGTTTTCACAATGAAAGAAAGTATCAGTTTTGAGGAAAGTGCTATTTAATATGTTTAAAAATGATAGGAGTCAGGGATTAGCAGAGTGATGGCCAAGTTTGTAATAGACACACCAGATTTTTCACAGTTGAAGATCCGTCCAGTCTGAGAAGAGCCCCAAAAGGATATTTCCACTGGGTAAATGGACAACAAAACGCCAAATGAGAATCAACACAATTCAGTGTAAATTGATGCAGGTTGGGGCAAAAAACAAAATCCTACAGGGGTGGTTCACAAGATCGAACAGCCCCCTGTGGCTTATTTAAGCATTTTTTGATATTCCAGCTGCTGCTTGTTGTGTCATTCAAACTCAGGGACTACAGATTATGTGTGGGTTAAACAACCCAACAACAGACCATGGGTTATGCGAGTGTTGTTTAACCATTACATAACCCACAGTCCCTGGCTTTGGATAACACAACAAACCGAGGCTGGACTTGGATATTCAAAAGCCACCTGGCATGTCCTGCAGTTCACTGTGGCTCAAACAAGTGATCATGCAAAAGGAGTCATGCCCTGCGAAGATCTTAGCTGTGACTAATCAGGAAAGAGTTCTTGCCGTTATAAGCTCAATGAAAACATCAACTAAGGGCACAGTCCTATACATGTATAGCCAGAAAAAGCTCCTACAACTCCCAGCATTCTACAACCAACCATGCTGGGAAAAAGTATGGTCCAGCAGTATGGTCCAGCAGTCTTCTTCTTACATAAATGATATTGATGTACATCTGGATTTGCATCTGCATTACTATTGCAGTGTTAATCTACACCTATTGAATGGTTGCAGTCATCATTTCATATATACTCCCTCCTGAGGCCACCAATTGCTTTCCTTGACTGTGTGCGTGCATGCAACTAGAGTTAGATAGGGGCTGTAGTGTTTTGTAATGAAAAGAAATATCATGCATGTTTGTTTGTTTTTAATTAGGGGACTCTAGCAATTATGTTTAGTTTTGCCCATAAGAGAACAGTCTTATGAAAATACATAATTTGGCCATTCTTTAACATCTTGCGGAACTATATTTTGCAGGGTAGCAATTTTTCTTTGGGGTATTCAAAAATCATCCAGTTAACATGTTTAGGTTATTGTTGTTGCGTTACTGTAGACACAGAACACAGCTATTAAATTTCTGTAGTGGCCTTGAAATTGTCCACTAACAGCACCTGCAGAGTAGACTGAGCAGGCATAAGGGTTATGTAGTCAGTCTTCTCCATTATGGTGAGGGGTCTTGTATTTTTATTTAAATCATAAATTTCCACCTATGCACATATATTTGCATATGAAAATGTTACGCAAATTGCTGTCCTTTTTTGTCCTGTTTTTTCAACAATGAATTCCTTCTTGGTTCCATTAATCAAAAGCTTTTCCTACCTGATACTTCCATATACGCACCTATCAGCCATGATCCATGTTCAGGGTCCTCAGAATACTGGATGCTTGAGATTCATGAGAGATGAATAATGTTGTACTCATGCCCTGTTTCTTTCTGCTTCTCATTTTTCCCATGTAGCAACCCATCCCTGTCTCCCCTCTAGTCTCTTACACAGCCCTATCCTCCAGTAATTTTGCAGTTGTCCTTGTGGCTCACTGCCTCCAGATTAAAGAGGTAGGAAAACAAAAGTACTGTGCTTAGCGAGACCAAAGGGCATTTGGCCAATCAGCAGCCGGTCACTCACTCACGCCACTGATGAGTCAGCCTCTTCCACTCACCACTGCTCTACAGGCCTATGAAGCCCAGGCATCCATGTGGTGCATCTTCAACAGTAGGCAGAACATAATTCCTGTTTGCGCACTTACATTGGTTGGTGGTACATTAATGTCAGAGCCTCGAAAATGAACAGAGCCCAAAGAGCACCCAACTACATACACTGAGTATAGTTAAACACTTAACAAAAGACCATGAGATTAGAGGCCTTCAAGAGGCAGCTGGACAAGCATCTGTCAGGGATGCTTTAGGGTGGATTCCTGCATTGAGCAGGGGGTTGGACTCGATGGCCTTGTAGGCCCCTTCCAACTCTGCTATTCTATGATTCTATGATTCTATGAGATGTTTGTATACACTCCTACACATATAAATTATTACACCCAATACGAATTCTTAAAGACAAGTTGCAAAAGTGTTTAAAGCAGAACGTGTTTAAAGCAGAATAGCCAGTTATCTTAACACTCAGGTCTTCACCACCATCTTAAGGAGGGAATCTAGAAAAAAATAATGGCTGTTATGTTTTATTTGCCCTTAAGATGGCCATTCAGAACACTAAATGCACTGTGAACAGAGTGACCACTGCTGTATAGGTAGATTAATTTGGGGCTAACATTAACTTTTTTTTTTTTTAACATGGCTACTATAACCTGCCTTTTTCAAATGTTCAGAGGAAAGGCTTGATAATTTAATTACATGCCCCATTCACATGCAAGTTTATGTGATCCTAGACTAGCTGGAGCCATCTGGTTACTAATGATTCATCCAATAGCCTTTTGGATTTAGGGGTGGGGCGGAAACCTTACTTGCAACTATATGTTGTTACAGTTTTATAATTACTAAAACACATCAGCATAGCCATATATTTTCCTTAGTGATTTGACTACATTTGTGCCCCCTTTTAACAATAGAAGGTAAATGGCTATAATAGTTTCCCTTTGGACAGGTTTTATGAGATCCTGAAATTAGTGTTACAATGGGGTGTGTATAATTTGTATTGAATCTGATTGCTTTAGCAGCAGTAACTTTGATAATATCAGGTTCCAGCTTGCACTAGAGGGTCAACATGGACCGAGGCTATTAAAGGAGAAAAGTTCAGGGAAAGTTCATTTCTATTGTTTAACCATGGTTACAAAACAGAAAAAAAGCCTATATTTGTAACATATTGCTTTTTTGGACCCTAGAGGTAATCTGGTTCCCCCCCTTCTCCCACTCTTAAATTGAATACAGAAATATAAACCTTGTGATTATCTTTAGTGTAAACAAAAGAATATTCTCTGATCACTGTTAAAGTAAAACACAGATGTTCTGTGTTGACTGCTGATGTCATTAAGCAAAATGTTTATATTCGTTTAATTTGATCTCCTAAACTGTTAATATTTAAACTATTACTAGGTCAATAGAAAAGAATTAAACTTTCATAGGAACTACAATAACGGAGACTTTATGTTTACAATGTATTATGTTTACTGAAGGCATAGAAATCTGTTAAAATAAATACAACTCATTTTTTTCAGTGTAACCTCTTCATTAGGGGATACAAATTCATGGTAGTTTTACTTATAGCAGAATTTTGATAAAACTATATATCTTAAATGTAGGGCTGAAAGTTTTAATCAGTTAATTGGTGTGATTAGTCAATGAATTCATTAAAGAAAAAACACCTTATGGTTAATTGGAGAGCATTGTACACTTATAGCACCCTATGTGATACCAAGAGCCATTGCCATAGGAAATCTATGCTGACTTAGCCTCTAAGAAGGACAGAAACAATTATCTCCTTTTCAGAGTGATCAGAAGTTCTGGCCCTTTCAAACTAGCCATCATTGGCTGCTTGGCCTACCCAATTAGGTCTGGACTTTGCTTGTCTCCTTTGTTAAGCTCATCTTGAGATCATTTAGGTCAAGAGCAGTGGTCAAGGATAAGATGTACAAAGATAAGATTTGAGAGATCAAGCACAAAATTAAATACAAGTTCATCATATGTTTGGGCTTGGTCAGTGAAAAATAAAACACTTCAGCAATTTCCCCCTCCTTAGATTATAAGAGGGAAATGTTCATGATTAAGAGCTTGTGTTGAAGAAGTGCTTAAAACCTGCTTTTAAGATTAGTACCCAAACTATTTGCGTTTTTATATGAATAGAATGACGGGATAGAAGGCAGTTGTTTATGTTTAAATGGCAATATCAGGTCATTCTGATGTCCATTCACTTGTGCTCTTCAGTTACAATTTATTTTACAACAGGTGTGACCTACTGACACATACTTCCATTTTGGCAAGGGACATAAAGACAGTATTGCAATGTTAACGTTTTGCCATTTCAATATATAGCACCAACAATGTACTTGGTGCTGTACAGAATATACAAATAAAACAGCAATACCCTTCCTAGAGGCTTACGGTCTAAAATCACATTAAAACATATGAAGGGGGGAAGGGGTTACACAAAACAGAAATAAGGGAATAATCATAGCAAGTGGTGTCATCAGCGCTTAGGTTTTAAAGGGGAAACTTGGGTTGTTAAAAGTCTTAAATTTTGAAGATGTGATTGAGAATCAAATGACCACAGTAATAATTGAATTTAAGGGGGGAAACCTACCAATTAGTATGAAATGCTTTCAAATGTGACTATGATCAAAGCAAATGTTAAAACAGTTGTATTGTTTAATAAATAAGAGAATTTCTGCTTCACATGCATTACTTCTGAATATTAACTGTTAAAACTTTGATGCCCCCAAGGCTGGATAGAGAGCCTGAGTAACCACTCTGAAGACTTGGAGGGGCTGAAGGTGGGGTAGAAGTAAACTAACGAATATGTTCCACAACAGCATAATCACAATATGAAATAGTTTATTGTGTATACAATTATTGTGTTTTATTCATGTAAATTCGAAATATTTCTGGATCACATTTGCATTGCAGTCAAAGTGGATTGCTTAAAACACACACCCAAATATACAACAATAGAGTTTTCTATACTTAAATTAATAAGATTTAAGTTATAACTTTGGTACACTTCTGGGGTTATACTATTAATTGATAAAAATCTGAATTAATGCCTATAGGTAGTATCAGGTTACCCAAAGTAATTACTAATTGGCAATTTCAGTGGTGTCCAGATGTGATAAAGTATCTTGGTATATTGGTGCCCAGAGATACTTCACAAATGGTTAAACTGAATATAAATGCATTAATGGTGGAAACATCCATTGACTTGAAAGATAGGAATCACTTAATTTACTTGGGGTAAGGCTTACTTAAGATTAATATCTTGCCATTGGTACTTTATGTATTATTTAGTATTTACTTTATGTATTATTATATATTCCCCAAACATATTTTCAAAAACTTTATGCAGCATTATGGAAGTTTATTTGTTGATTATTACTTGACATTTTTCATTGAAGAAGAAGTTGTCAATTAAAGAAGGCAGATTTAATTTTCCAGATCTTAGTTTATATCATAAAGTTTATTTGTTAGCCAGCACTAACAATTGGAAAAAACTTTTTCTTTTACTACATGGTTTGATTTGGAGTCAAACTATGTGGTACCCCTTTCTGGTTGGATGGCCTTAAAATATAGGTATATTAAAAATAAATGAATGGCTTCTAGCAGGGAGAGAGATTTGGAATTCATATTGATCCATATTTAATGCTAAATTAGCTTTATGGGATAATCCAGTTTTGAAAGTAGGCAACCTTTTATGTGGAACAATTGGAGTGATAATAGAATTTATACTTTAGATCAGTTAATAGGTTTAGATGAAGATTTGTTTATGTTTTACCATTTCCAGTATTGCAGATTATATATAATTTACAGTCTAGTGCTAGTTGGCAGTACATTCAGCTTCAGTATTTGTTCGAATTTATATACAGACCATCAGCGATGAGTGGTTCAGCACTTCCTGCACTGTTGTGGAGGAATTAATTGGTTCCTTACAGAAAGCTAAGCCTACAATAACTAGTTACAAAAGTCTTTTGAAATGTAGTAAATGTTCAGAAGATTAGAGATGAATGGAATGAGTAATTGGAATTCTCTATACAGTCTAATCAATGGAAAGTTGCCTTAGCATCCATATGTACTCTTTCTGTAGATTTAAAACTAAGACTGATTCAACAAAAAATGACGTTTCAAGTATTTTGGACACCATAGAGACTTGTTAAGAAGAAGCTGGCTAAATCAGCTAGATACTGTCAATATAAAAAGTACAATGCCTCACTGAGATATCTAATGTGGGCATATCCTGTAGTGGCTTCTTTTTGGCTGGAAGTAACTGCTGATATAGATTTTGTTCTAGAAAAATAAGTGATAATAGTGATGTATTTATACTTTTAAATTACAGCCCTGTGATATAGGCATTAACACATTAACAGCAGAAGTGGATACTGAGAGCCCTTACAGTTGCAAAGAGTCTTATACTTCAAGCTTGGAAGGAAAAGCACCCACCATGTCTTACTCAACAAACTGAAGATCTAACTGATCTTGCTACATTTGGGTGTATCTCTTACAAGCATCAAACTCATAGAGGTGCTTATGAACTGCAAATATTAATGCATATATTTGAAATGAAAGTGTTAAATCTCCCCCCCCCCTTTTCTTATATCAGGAGAGATGTTAATGATGACCGTGAATTGTAGTGGCTAGAGAGTCAGAGTCGGGGGATCTGGGTTCTAGTCCCCAATTGCCCATGGAAGTTCACTGGGTGACTTTGGGCCAGTCACAGACTCTCAGTCCAGCCTACCTCATAGGTTTGTTGTTGTGAGGATAAAACAAAGAGGAGGAGGATTATGTATGCCACCTTGGATTCCTTGGAGGAAAAAAGACGGGATATAAATGTAAAAAATAAGTAAATATAAAAAGATTAAAAATGCAAAACAAAACCAAGCAATAAACAATCAATAAATCTGCCAATGAGGTAAAAACACATTGAAATAAAAAACATTTGGGCCATGGCTAGACCTAAGGTTTATCCCTGGATCATCCAGGGGTCAAACCTGTTCATCTAGGTGACACACAGGGGATCCAGTGCTCAGGCAGGGGCGAACCCTGGATGAGCCCAGGATAAACCTTAGGTCTAGCTGTGGCCATAGTCATCATGAAAGTGGTTTAAAAAGAAGAAGAAAACGTGTTTCCCAACTCTGGTTTGTGGGGGAGAGACAATCCAGAGTTGGAACCCACCTTGGAAAGGAAGAATTGGCAAAAATTGCTACCCTGCCCCTTTCCTACAACAGGGAGCCTCTGCTGAATCCTGGTTCATCATTGGAAGGAGCCCTTCCATTTGAGGAGGGGCCCCACTGGATTCAACCTGGTATATGTAGCGGGAAAGCGTAGGAGTATTAATGTGATTCTACAGTGAAATCCTTTGATATAAGAAACTGAATGGAAGAATCATTGTTCTTTCTGGAAGAATGTGTGAAGTTTGTATGTATATGCATGCACCTGTATTTTTTGTGTAAGAAAGCAAAATAGTGTGCAAACAGACAAGAGACATGTCTCTACCTTTAAACAAGGGAGTAGCTAACTTGGGATAATCAGAATCACCCTGTAGACCAGATATACAGAACACCTCACGTAACAAAAGTGAATGTAGCACAACAGTGATAGGATATGATTACATCTAACTGCAAAAAACTATTTTTGAAATAAGTTAATTTACAATCATGTTTTGCTGCATGTTTAGGTCTGTGAAAAGAAGAGAGAGTGGACTGTGTTCTGTCTGGTGATTCACAAACTCTGCATGCCTAACTGGGATGCCTAACTTTGCACTATGTAAAGTATAAAGATATAGGCTATGATGTTGATTATGCGAACAGTCAATCCATTGGACTTTTGTGGTGTGATTGCCTAAGCTCATCCACTGTCACACTGCTTTTTACTTGGTAAAATATTATGGACCACAAGCAGTCAATATTGGGGTGGCCCTTGTATTGGCTTAGATTGAATCTAATTTTACAATGTGATTGTATATTGGCTTAAATCCAACATTGCGCAAACTGACTTACCTTTGCTCTCCTTCCACTTGCAACCTCCCACACAACTCCCAAATCTTCCCTGGAGGGTCCTCCAACCCACTTTTAAAAATCTATCTAAGCATAGGTATTTAAATTAAAATTATTTTTCTCTATAGTTTTTGAGGCTATGAAAAATAGCCGGTTTAGATTAGTTGTGCTGTGTGATTGGTTTTTATCAGCCATCTTTGTATTTAGTTTCACTTTTCTCATGCACTAGCACAAGGTGTGTAACAACCCTTCTGGAAGAGGAGAGCACATTCTCTATGCGGATCTAACCCAGTATGTTTATTTACATTGTGAGTGATGCAGGACACTTCCAAGAACCATGTTGTATTTACTACAAAGTTAAAAGTATAGGAAACCAAATTCATTCTGATGTGCTATCTCCACAAACGTTTAGAAGATAAGGTTTCTTTGTGAGAAGAAGAAAAAAATCTACATCCAACTAAACAAAAATCTTCTGGCTTTATATTAATAATGACCTCAATTCAGGTCATTAACTTGGGAATTAATGACCAGTTAAGGTTAATGGCCCAAGGTCTTGAGTCATTAAACTCCAAGGAAATGCCCTGTACTTTGATCGTTATTCGTTTATTAGGGATGGATTGTAGTTTAAAAAAATGTGGGTGTCTCAAAACACAAAGATGATCTAATGCCCACAGTGAAAGCAAGCATTGTGCTACATATGTCTTGCATCTAGGAATGAATTGCTAAGTAAAATAACGAAGGGTGCAATTCTATGCATGTTTAGACAGAAAAAGGTCCTATAACTCCCAGCATTCCCCAGACAGCGTGACCGGCTGGGACATGCTGGGAGTTGTAGGCCTTTTCCATTTGTTTGTTTGTTTGTTTAAACATGCATAGGATGCACCGTAAGATATTCAAAATATTATCATCTTCTGGCATTCACTTCTAGGCTTTTTGAAATTCTCCCTTAAAAGTCGGAACAGAAGGTTGGGATAACATTTCACCCCAAAGCAGCAAATGATATATTTATGTGTGCCAGTATTTTCTCTCATTCATTCAAGAAGCATAAGATGGAGGAAAGTAGATTATTTCTGTTTTACTTGTGAGATAGATTACATTAAGACTAGTGACTAGTGCAAGGCCACTCAGACAGCTGAGTGGGGTTTTAAGACTGGGATCCCCCCCCCCATCCCAGCTTCTTTGCAACTGTTTGCTTCTTTGCTATTATTTGCTATCTATGTATTACAAGACTAAGGGCTCATCTACACCAAGCAGGATATTCCACTATGAAAGCAGCATGAAAGCGGTATATAAAAGGCAGGAGCCACACTACTGCTTTATAGCAGTATTGAAATGCACTGCAGGGTCTACACTACTGCTTTATAGTGGTAATGAAGTGCACTGACAACTGTTGGGGCCCAGGACACATCTACAACAAGCAGGATATTGCACTATGAAAGCAGTATGAAAGTAGTATATGGTATGTGTTATTGGGCCCCAACAGTTGTCAGTGCGCTTCAATACCACTATAAAGCAGTAATGTGGCTCCTGCTTTTTATATACCGCTTTCATAGTGGAATATCTGTTTGATGTAGATGAGCCCTAAGGAAGTGAAGTCGAATGGCCACTATGTATACGTCATTGGCTTTTGGAGCAGCTTCAACAAGCCAGCATATATAAGGGATAGAAACTTAAGGAATAGGTCGTATTGAAATAAATAGTAGAGCTTTGATTTCAGTGGGGTTAGACTGTACCTTGATTTTTAAAAAAGTTTCTCTGACTTCTCAGAGTTTGCAGGCAGCAAGAAAACATCTTAAACTGTTTTGGGAATTGTTTCAAATGAGTGTATAAGTATTGTTAATAAATAAATAATCTTGCTGTCCATCTGGCCCTGCTTAAACCTACAGGGGCTTTAAGAACTCCCATTGAAGTGCATATAAGTGCAACTACATCAGACCGTTTTGCTCACTTCCCCAAACAGCTTTCTGTGCTGTCCCAAGATTGTTCCAAAAGAGTTGTTTTGAACATGCTTGGGCTTTTGCTCAGGAAATGCAGTTTAGAAACCCTCTTAACATGCGGATCCAGCCCTATTATTATTTACTTATTTATTTATTTATTATCCTGCCCTTTAGCCAAAAAGGCTCTCAAGGTGGCTTACAGAAATATTTCTTAAGACAGTTTCTGCCCACAGGCTTACAATCTAAAAAAATGACACCAAAGGAAAGGGGATTAGGAGGTAGGAGGGGAAAAAAGAAGCAAATTCATGCACTTGATTCTTAGTTGCAAATATCCATATCAGCCCCATTAAACTTGAACTCTAAGGTGTGATTCTCACTTTCATTTTTGATGTTGGAGCTCTTCACATGTTAACTGCATGAAGGGGGTTCCAAATGATGAGCAGGGCCTCAGTCACTGGTGGCCCCATCTCCAGCATCGGGCAGACTACTGCCCCATGTGTTTGTGTGGCTGTCTGCCCCGGAGGCCTCTTGCGCAACTGCTTTCATGTAGGCTTCCATGCAATCAGGGCATCCTTCTTGCAGTTAACATACGAAGGGAGCTGTAGTAGAATTATGAACTCACTTATTTTTTCTCTCTGATTTTTGTGTGATAAACACTTCTAAATGAGCTCCACAATGTGTGCAAGCCCTTTTACATATACATATAGAACAGGAGCTAGGACCACAGTTTTTCAAGGATGCCTTACAAACAATTCAACGGTTTTTCTGACTAATGTACCATATTTAAAGCAAGATTTTTCGTTTTAAATAGAATAAGGGTTAAATGATAGCTTGACTTATCTTTTGCATGACAAAAAATAAAGAAATTGCAAGACCTTTTCACATATTAGATATGTATTGTCATTTATCATCTAGATATCAGGGTAGTAGTGCGAAGTAATAAAACATATCATCGAAAAATGTGCTATAGGTCTGAATCACTCTTTCATTCCACCTCCCAGCTAACTGTAGTATTAAATCAAACAAGCAGAACATTTCCTTAGGCAGCCATTGCCTTTTAATTTCCTGAAGAACCTTAAAATATCATTCATTACAAGTACTACACATATTTGGTTTTTAAAAGTCTCATAAATCAATAGCAGGCTGACTGTAATAATTATTACAAGTTAGTGCATAATTTTCGTGCTGAAGGCTGCATGCAGAACTTTAGCATATGCAAACGAGGCAATTCAAACTGTGTATAGATATTAATATGAAGAAGCAGGTAACGAGGTGCAGGCTATGAATTATGCATCAAGCGCGGCTGATCTTCAATGAGGAAAATGAATTCAGCATGTAATCTAATTAGTGATGGAAGTCTATTACATCTAACTGCAAAAGCAACCGTCCTTGAAACAAATTTATTTACAGTCCATGTTACCAATTGAAACAACTTTGAAATGATGTGTAAGACAACAGCTTAATTGTAAAGTTGTTTTCTTTTCTTTTTTTTCCTTTTAGTTCCAGACCTGGACGGCCTCCTAAGCGGACTCAAAGTGTCACCTCTCCAGAGAATTCTCACATCATGCCGCATTCTGTCCCTGGTCTCATGTCTCCTGGAATCATCCCACCAACAGGTAGGAATTCACAGACAAGATAGCTGTATCTCTTCATTCTGTAGGATTTCTATTACATTAATATGTTGTCTACTGAAAATGACAGGCATCCATTTTTAAAATGTATACGCACCTATAATTTTATATCCTTCTGCAGTAGTTTATTCAGTCGTCTCAAAATGAAAACATTGCTTAACTCATTTGTATTGTAATCACATTGCATCCTCGTTGGCTGAAGATACGAGCAGGAAGTCTAGTTTTGTTGCTTTCCAGAACGCTGGAGAGGCCTCCTTCTTCAATTCAGCCACAAGTGATCTTGTGATCTTGTTGCATGCACCTTATGTAATTCATACATAAAATGCACACTAAAGCGTTAGGTGCTACTCATATTTTATATTACAAAATTCTGGAAATAAAGCCCATTTTCAGTACATTCATTTATATATTGCTTTCCTAATCTGTCTTTAAAATAAACATTCTACTTTGGACACAACTGGTACATCCTTTAACTAGCTATTTCTTATAGATGGCATCTTACTTTGCTTCCAGAATGCCAATGTCAGCCATGCAGCAATTACCATTTTAAGCAATATTGCATGTCAATTAAAAAGCAAAACAAGACACCTTAGTTTGAATCCTCCGAATTGCAGCCCCTGTGCTGCTCTAAAAGCCCCTCCTGGACATTGGGGGACCTTCTTGGATGAAATGGGATCGGGTACATAGGACTGCTGAGGGAGGGGGAATTTGATCAAAATCGGGCAGAGGAACTATGTGTGAGTGGATCCTTGAAACAATGGACTAATAAAGGATAAAAATGAGCAAATCAAGTTATGTATACTTCGGCTCCATTTCAGTAGTGGGATAAGGACTATGGCAGCTAAAGTTTTCATAAAATTTAAGGGTGCAATTATAGTCTTGAAGAATGTGATAGAGGGGATGCCACATAGATTTCCGTGGTACAATTCCAGGCATAAAGGACATCAAGATTCTGGCAGTATTAGAAGGGGTAATTTCCCCACTTCTCTTCTTTCTTCCTATTCTCTCACTTTATACTAGGGTGACCACATGAAAAGGAGGACAGGGCTCCTGTATCTTTAACAGTTGTGTAGAAAAGGGAATTTCAGCAGGTGTCATTTGAATGCGTACAGCACCTGGTGAAATTCCTTCTTCATCACAACAGTAAAAGCTGCAGGAGCCCTGCCTTCTTTTGTATCTCGTTACTCTAGTATAGCTCTAGTATAGCTCCTGCTCACCTGCCACTTCCACTTTTACTCAATAACCTATGCTCATTGGTTGTTGAGCATCATGTGTGAACCCGGACTGAAGGGTTGTTTAGGGGCTAAATAATTCAGCAGTGGATCCATGGTTTGTTGTTGAGTTAACTGCTGGTTTGCTTTTGCCCCTAAACAACCTATCGGTACAGGTTCACACATCATGCTAAACAAACCAAGAACAGGCTGATCAAAGTGGATGGAGCTAGCACACGCCTGCTCTCTCCAACCCATCCCTAACAACCCTTTAACCCATGGGCTGTCATTCATGTGAACTGCTCCATTCTCTATTTTGTTAAAAGTCTGATTAGCTATCAGCATAATCCTATGCAAGTTTACTCAGAAGTAAGTCCCATTTGTTCAATGGATTTTTCATTAGCCTTGGCTATTAAATGCTTTTTTTAACATCTATCTAGGAGGACCAGTACATCAAATACATTTGTCAGATTTTTTTTACAAAGGATTCGACTGCAGCTGAGGGCAGGGGAGTGCATTCCTCTTGGATCTCATAATTATTTTGCCTTTCATTAAAGCATCAAAAATCATCAGGAAATTGTACTGTTGAACGGGGCCAAATTAAACCATCGTAAGAAGTTTCAGGCCAGTGGACATACTGTTCCCTTGCTGTAGGAAATGAATGGAAAGATATTTCTTTGTATTAGAGAGCATGAAGGTTTAGGACAAGGATGGGAAACCTCCAACCTAATCCAGCCTGTGGAGATTCCTTATCTGGTTTGTGAAGCTTTCTTGGATTCCTCTAGAGCTTGGGCTCCAAGCCCTATCTCCTGGAGGAATCCCCACTGGAAGAATCCCCCTGGTGAAATCCCCACTGTTATCTCTGATAAGAGAAAATGTTGGGTAATACTCTGCGTGCTGTTCACATTCCCACTTGGCAGGGTGAGCAGGGCTCAGGGCAATCTCTGCTGTTATCTGTAATCACAGACTGGAGATAACAGGGGGTCTGTGGCCTGCAGGGGATTCAGCTGATGCTGGCAGAGCACCCAGTACCAGCAGAGTCCATTTTATGGGCTCCATGCCACCCAGAAAAAGGCAAAATTGGTGCCGCCAGGGCAATGACAGCAGCAGCCATGGCTATACTCATTAAAGTCATACTAAAATAGGTTCCCCAGTGTTAACTTAGGGTGCTAGCTTAGGGTGCTAGCTTAGGGTGGTATTATTATTATTTTATTTACATTTCTATACAGCCCAAAAGCTCTTTGGGCGGTTCATACAACTTATAGACTTGATGGCCTTATAGGCCCCTTCCAACTCTACTATTCTATGATTCTAAAATGATAAAATACAACAATATAATAAGACATGACATAAAAACCTTTAAAAGTTTAAAACAAAGTAAAAACAGGATAACAGACTTGGAAAAAGAAAATACATGCTCGAAGCTCTCTTTCGCATCGAAGTTCACTGGATGGCTTTGGGCAATTCACTATAAACCTCACCTACGTAATAAAGTTGTTTTGAGGATAAAGTAAAGTGATCATCCAATGCATACTGCCCTGAGCTCCTGAAGAGAAGTATGGGCAACAAATGTGGCCAGTAGATATTTAGATAGATTGTGCACTATTAATATTTTCATTATATAACTATGGACTTCCATACATCTTAATGCTTAACCAGAAAGTTCTACTATCTGTCACGTATCACTTTTGAAACTTGGATCTCTAATCCTTCCGCCTTCAGATTATGTATTTTTCTTGCAGCAGAGTGGAGCAGAAGTAGACAATTCACTTACTATGGATGCAACAAACAACAGCATCCCCTTGGTGAATTCTCACTCATTTTCCAGACAGCTCCTGCTATAATGTTTAGCCGCTCTTACTTGATAGAATACAATAATCATATTCCCCACTTCACATATTCACTGATTTAATGAGGTTTTAATGGTTTTTATTCTATTGTTACACATTCCTCAACTTCCCTGAGTGGTGAGAAGTTCCAGCGTTCCACTTTCCAGGGTTTGCTTTCCTTTGGAAGGAGAGATCTGGAGGCTTAAAGCATTTTGAAATATTTGAGTTTATTTACAAATATACAAAATGAGCATAGCTGGAGGCAGCTATGATATGGGAGTGCCTTCTCCCAGATCAACGTACCCTTCATTGTGATCTATAAGAACACAAGAAGAGCCATGCTGGACCAAACCAAGGCTCCATCTAGTCCAGCATTCTGTACACAGAGTGGTCAACCAGCTATCGATGGGAAGCCCACAAACAGCACCCTCTCACTCATGTTCCTCAGCAACTGGTGTACATAGGCTTCCTGCCTCTGATACTGGAACTATCATAGAGGTATCCAGAGGTACCCATCGATAGCCTTCTTCTCTAGGAGTCAGGACCTTGTACTTGTTCATTGCCTGCACATGCACATCTGATAGTAACCAGGGGGCGGACCTTTTTTGTTGCAACGATCACTTTGCAATCTCTCCCCACTGCATCAGTCAGCCTGATGGTGTTGTGGTGCCGGTAAAAAATTGCTGGTTTTAATATTTAGCTTAGTTAGACGTTCCGTATTACTGTGGATTTTTATTTCAGTTTTTATTTGTTGTTCCAATTAATTTTATATATCACCCTTGAATGTGTTAATGACGTGTGGGTGGTATATAAATATTTTAAATAAATAAATAAATAAATAAATAATAACACTATCACAAGCAGGAACCTTCCCAGTGCCCCTAAAATGCTTCCAGGCTTCCACCTAGACCTTTCAGCTCTGATTTCTTTGTCTCTCTCTCTCTCCCAATAACTTTTCTAATGTTTGCAGACACACAATGTTTCTAATGTTCTAATTTCTAATGTTTGCTGCCGAAGGGAAGGAAACGAAGACTGAGTCACCTTCTCCAAAATAACCTAAAGGAAGCCATGATGGTTTATAGGAAAAAACGACAACCAAAATTCAGAGTCGGGCAATACCGTTTTTTATGACCAACCCAAACAGTCTTCTCAAAAAATGGCTTTCCTGTTCCAGGAGTGTCTGCAAAATTTCCTTAGGTATTCTGAGTCAATTACCTTTCATTTCCCTAACAAAAGATGTGCGCCTAGCACATTATTTAAGGGTATTCTGACCCCCATACTCCTGTCTTGTCCAAACACTAGCCTCTTTCTTAGCAGTGGTCCTCTAAGAGGATTTTGACGTTTTTGTTTTTTGTTTTTGTTTTGTAGATTGCAACCCGCTTTGGGAGCCTAGTATTAGGTTAAGCAACCAGGATTTAATTAATTATAATCACAAAAAAATAATACAGTGCCCATCCCATTTCCATGTCTCTATCAGTAGCCCAAAAGGGTACTTACAGATGTGCTTAGGGCTACCAACCAAAAGTCTTTGTGTAGCTATTCCAACTTTCCCCCTTTAATGAAAATACTGTGGAAAGAAACAGATGGAAGAAGCGGTGGGGAAATAAGAGTTACGACTGGAGCACATTGTCTGGGCCCCCACAAAAGTCTGTTAATGATGGTGATTGCGCAGTAAAAGCCTCGTGTGGAAGCACCAACATTTTAGCAGCCGTCCCTACCTCAGAGGTCACATCTTATTTTCCCAAAGAATTCAGAAATTTCCCTGTTTCACAGAGAGTGGGGGCTGAGTAGGAAGGGGCTATCGGTGAAAATCAGTTGTTTTAATTTAAGTGAGTAGAAATGCTTTCCACTAAGGGCCTTGCTAGACGAGGCCTTAGCGCGCCTTCAGACCCGGTTTCCCAGATGACGCACAGGGGAATCCGGCGGCAGGCCGCAGTGAGGCCTCCTCCAACGCGCCATAAGCGAATTCGCTTATGGCGCGCCTGAGGCCGGAGCTGGGGAACGTTTAGCGACTTCTGCGGCTTTTCGCAGCTACTCGCTTACTCGCGAGTAGCCGGGAAAAGCTGCGGACCTGCCTGGCACAGCGCTCATACGAGCGCTGTGCCCATCAGCCCGGGGGGGGGGGAGAGAGGGGAGGGGGAAGGATGGCAGGGTGGGTGGCAAGGGGGCAGGGCGGGTGTGATCGCGCCGCGCACCACCCGAGCAAGCAGGCGAGCGGCGCTTGCCCGGGCAATGCCGCCCCATGCCAGGCATTGCCTGGACAAGTGCCGCTCGCCTGCTTGCTCGGGTGGTGCGCGGCACGATCACACCCGCCCTGCCCCCTTGCCACCCACCCTGCCATCCTTCCCCCCCTTTAAAAAAAACTCCTACCGTCTCCGGAGTCTTCGGGCCGCACCTGGCCCCTTTAAACAACAACAACAACAAAAAATGGCAGACGCCGCAGGGACCCGACGTCCCTGCGTGTCCGGCGTGTGGAAGCCTGGGGGAGGCGCGCTAACGTTAGCGCGCCTTGGCCCTGCCTCCCTGCTGGCGTAAGCCAGCAGGTCTAGCAAGGCCCTAAGACAAAACCACCACTGAATATAACCCAATTATTGCATCTGTTTTTTAGAATAGTGAGTATGTTGCAGGCTAGTCACATTTTCCAAGCATCCAGTGTGTGTTTTTCTCCCACCCTGCAAGCGCTTTGTTTGCCACAGTGAGTGCTGGGTGGAAAGTGGTTGTCTCAGGCCGTAGCTAGACCTAAGGTTTATCCCAGGATCATCCCGGGTTCATCCCTGCCTGAGCGCTGGATGCCCTGTGTGGCAGTTAGATGAACAGGTTTGACCCCAGGACAATACTGGGATAAACCTTAGGTCTAGCTATGGCCTCAGTGTCTTTCTGGGTAGTGCAACAGAAATTGCATGGATCAGCACCATTTTGTGAATCTTTGGAAGTTGAATGCTTTTGCTACTGTGTTACTTATGTGTGACAGCACTTTACATAACCCTTAAAAAAAGACGGGTTTCATGTTGTTGTAAAATAAGTATGTGCTTTTTAATTGTTCTGAAAGTTTCGAAAACAAAGGATTAAACAGTAGTTGTGATGCCAAAGATGTGAAAATATATAGCGCACATCTACACCAAGCAGGATATTCCACTATGAAAGTGGTATGAAAGTGGTATATTAAAGGCAGGAACCACAGTACTTCTTTATAGCAGTATTGACGTGTACTGACAACTGTTGGGGCCTACCGGCACATACCATATACTGCTTTCATACCACTTTCATAACGTTATATCCTGCTTGGTGTAGATGTGTCGTGGGCCCCAACAGTTGTCAATGCACTTCAGTACCACTATAAAGCAGTAGTGTAGATCCTGCAGTGCACTTCAATGCTGCTATAAAGCAGTAGTGTGGTTCCTGCCTTTATATACTGCTTTCATAGTGGTATATCCTGCTTGGTGTAGTTGAGCCCATAGACTACAAAAGTCTTTCAGAGTGGCACAACACCCTTTCCGTTGATTAAAATTGGAACCACACTGCATTGAAGCATTTATAGATACTTTCTCAGTCTGTTCATACTTCCTGATAATCAGATACTTTGGGGATTCCCTGCACTTGTCAGCTGTACTATGCAAAGTGTCAGGGATTTAGGGTGCTTACTCATTCCCTCCAGATGATGTCACTGCTTTTATTATGAGGGTGGTGGTTGAGTCACTGCTGCATGAGATCTTCCAACTCAGGGATAAAGTGCTAGATGCACCAAACATAGTAGTTTACTTTTTCAAAGCAGTATTTGGTTGCTATCGTTGTTAGGAGTAATAATACACATTATTATCCCTCAATGCGATAACTTGATTACATAATTGGTTACATTTATTTTCTTATGATATGGGTCAGTATTGTAAATGAATCATCATGTTGTGCTGAATAAGATCAGAAAAGCATGAAGCTTTTCTGACCACAAATATTTCATCGAATGCTTCATTGTAAAAGGAAATTTCATGTGCACCCAATTTGTGTGTGTAGAGAGGTGCCATTTCCACTATGAAATGAATGGAGAGAGACACTGTTATGTGCTGTAGCCTTGTATATGCATGAAAGTTCTGGATCAATGCTAATGTTATAGATTCTGCCATTTGTAACATGACAATAGGACAGTAAATTCTCAAACGCTGCTGTGCTGCAAGAAATCAATTAACTGACTAATTAAAGGCGGCTGTGATCCCAACATTACCCATCCACATAGGAGTCTTCCTGCTATTTGGAATCAGTTCCTAGAATATGTATTATCTAAGGGGAGTGGAAAACCACCTCCAGAAGAAACAATGAGATTTTGGAAACAGGAATAGATCCCGGGGTGGAGGGGGGATGCACTTTATGTTATGTGATGACGTCAAAATATTAAATTAGAAATGTTATAAGGTTATTCAATTCTATGTATTATGATTTTAATTTGTTACTGTATTGATGTATGTTTAAGTTTAATAAAAATATTATTTAAAAAAAAAAAGGAGTCTTCCTGCTGTTTCTAGGAATGATTCCCTGATCTGGCCTGATCTGTTCTGAGGAGCTGTACCAACAGAAGCGTGGGAGATGAACTCTTCTGAGTTCAGCCATTTCTTACTCTTACACACTCTGAAAGTAAACTTCTTTTGGATATAAGAGTGGCACTACCTCAAGTATTCTTACCAAAAAGAGTGTGCTTCAGCTATCAGAAGTATGAGAAACACTACAGTGGGGTTATCTCATGGTTCGTATCCCATGGTTTTAACAGGCTATATATCCAACACTGCTTATCTGCTTTTTGAAGAGTTTACTGTATCTTTAAATGAACTATGGTATCAAATTTGTAGTTAGCTCTGTAGGATATGTAGATTCTACTTGGTTTACTTGGTTTTGTGAACTTAATTTATATGGCTAATATTAAGGGATAGGGACTCATGATGTTTTAAAATTTCTAGAGTTCAGTAGATATACACTCCCCTTCCACATGAATAAACCTGTTCCTAGAACTTGCCCTGGGCAATCTGGTATTTCATCTTTGTCTGTGAATCACAGCTATTCTCCTCATCCCTTCAAATGGGCACATTAACTCTCATGTGTAATTCATCCTTTTTTTGACATCCATATCCCTGACATTTTCATTAATAATCATTACAAATTTCATTGGACCCAGATTTACACACATTTAATCCTAGCATAAGTTCCAAACACAGGTTTTGCTATGTAAAAGTCATAAATTTGGGAAGGGGTATGCATATGAACTCACTTCTTTGTATTGCCCTTCTAACCTTGGGAATTTGTTAACAAACTTGAACATAAATCCAAACCACTGGAGACATAAAGGAAAATTAATTGGGTGCTTTTGTATTTCCATTTGGAGATATTTCCCATAACTACCCCTTATATTCTTGTCCTTATTCTTGCTGTTTAGTACCTTATGTTCCTTCTCATCTTTACCAATTCCTAATGTATCCTAAGGTAGCTCATATGCTAGGATAAGAATGCATTTTGAAATATGACAATTTTCGCTAATTGTTCTTTTCTTGTTTTATTTTCCTTCTCCTTTCTTTGTTCAGCTATATGTAATTCTAAGCATCTCTCTCTTCTCTCTCTCTCTCTGATATATTTAAGAATTGCAATTTCTGTAGCTTTTAGTAATTTCAGAAAGGAAGATTTGGTGTTATATAGAACAAGGTGGAGATAAATGTGACATTAAAATAATTCCACTACATAGTTATTTAAGCAACTTGATAGTATGTACTTACAATCAGCTTTTGCAAATAAATTGATGTTCTTCATAAAAATCCTAGCAAATAAGTTACGTCTATCTAATGTCAGTTTAGTAAGAAGGCCCAGTTAGATAAACCAAATTCCCCCCCTTTGTGTGGAAACTTTACTGTTCCCCTCCCTCCCCCTTTATGGCTTGCATGGCCTCTTGGTTAACTGCTCCCTATTTGATTCTGCTCCACTACCTCTTTTGAAGTTATTTATGATTTAATTGTATTTATTCACTTAACACAGATCCATCTGTGTCCCATACCCAGTAGAAGGCTTCCCGTTTCATCTCTGTCACTAAATTCTAACATCTCATGCATTTCTTAGTTCTACATGCCTTTTGCAGTGTCGTTCCTATGGTAACTTAATGCAATTCCTTTTAACAGAGCCTACAGTATAATCAGAGTTTTTATTTGTAATGCTGCTTTTTTATTTGTGTGTTTTGCTGCTTTGTATTGGTAAATTGCTTTATAATTTTATTCTAATGTACACCATGCACTTGGTACCTGTTTCTCTTTCAGGCATGGCTTGGAAATGTTTCATCTGCTTTATGTTTGTTTATGTTGACAACATAGTATTGAAAAGGGGTATTTCGTCAGATCTGCAACAAACCTCTTGATCTAAATCTTTGATTTCTCCATTTCTCCATCTTGAAATATAAATGGCGCTTAATCCAGTTTTCCTCAAACTGTGCCCTCCAGGTATGTTGGACTACAACTCCAATCATCCTGAGAAAGCATAGCCATGGAAGCTGTAATCCAACCCATCTGGAAGGTACTAGGTTAAGCAAACCTGGATTAGACTATGTAATTTCTAAAATCTGGAGATGGATTGCTCAATCTCTTCTCCCTTCCCCTCTCACTTACTGAATCCATCTTCTTTATCATGGTTTGTAAACAATTGAAATCATAGATCCAAATCATGGTTTGAGGAAATTCTTAGAGGTAACCATAGTTTGCCTAATTTGGAAGATATAGAAAATTACTGTTACAGCCAAGACAGGGAAGAGCTGTTTAATTGCTGTGATTTCAAAATTGAGAAAGTGATGAATTTAAAGTTCATCTTCATCATATGACGTCCATAACTGAAGATCCTATTTTAAGCTAAAGTACTTACTGCATTCTTGCTGGAATTCCTGCATAACTGGGCAAGATCCAGTCATCTGAATGATCCTACTTGATTCCTCAGTTACCAGCTCCAAATGAAGGAAGAGAGGGAGGGGGTGGGGTGGGAATTTGACTCACCCTGTCACTTGTCAGAGCAAACCTCCAACAAAACTAGTTGCTGGCAAGGTCTTCAGAGTAATTCCATAGATCAGACTAACACCAAGTTGAAAAAAGCTATTAAATGAAAGCATTGTTGGGGTGCTATCACGCAGAAGTCTTGTGTATACTTTTAATAAAACTATGTACAACACGAAGTTAGTCCAGCCATCTCCATGACACAATCATTTTTTAAATTTACAATGAGTGTTATCTATCAAGGAGCATTCAGACATATGATTCTACCGCTTCTGTTGTGATGTGATAATGTGTAGTTCAGCATTGAAAAAATGGACTGATCCATTTGGACTGCCTCACTGAGGTGAATAGGGTATTTCACATGTTTGGAAGTTATTATTTCATACTCAATAAATAATTTAGTTTAAAATTCTTGCTTTCAAATTATTATTATTATTATTATTATTATTATTAATTATTATTATTATCCCGCCTTTTGCCCAATACTGGGCCTCAAGGCGGTCTTACAAAGTTTAAAACATACATTGTAAAACCTAGGAAAAGAAATGTAAAAAAGAAAAGAAAAGTTTAAAATACACAACAAAATTACAAGTCATTAACATAGATGGAGGACCAAATTACTCTCCAAAGGCCTGCTGGAACAAACAAGTTTTAGCCTGCTTCTGAAAGCCCATCAAGGAGGGAACCAGTCTAGCTTCCCCAGAAGAGAGTTCCAAAGCACTGGAGCAGCCATTGAGAAGGCCCTCTCCCATGTTCCCACCAAGCGTGCCTGTGAAGATGGTGGGACTGAAAGGAGGGCTTCTCCAGAAGATCTTAAAGCACGGGCGGGTTCATAAGGGAGAATATGGTCTTTCAAAGTTTATCACTACTTTTCCTTCTTATATGCATTCCTTACCCTTTCCTTATAGTAAATGCCTTACTTCTATACCCGGTGCAGCCTGGGCATGGAGAGATTATTGCAAGTGGTGTAGGAGATGAGACAGGGAGGCATGCCATAGGTAGCCTCCCTGTGGCACCACTGGAGAGGGGAGGGGGCATCCAAGTCCATATATTGGTTCTCACCCCTCTCCTCCTCCTCTAAGTGTGGCTCCCTCCCTCTCTCCCTGTAGGCAATGTGGGCTCACTAGCTGTCCTTTGGGGGCCAAGTAGGATTTTTTTGTCTCTTAATCTTTTATTGGTTAAGAGTCTCCTCCCCCCCCCCCCGCCTACTTCATACTGTAAGACATGCGGGGAGAAATAATTAGGTTGGTTTGCAGCATTAACAATTTGGTCGTTTTTGGACCTACAATTTTTGGACCTACTGGTCAAAATGCAACACAATTCTGTTTCAAAATGAAAACAATAGTCAGACCATAGCATCAAACATTAAGAAGATCTCCGAGCCCAGCAGGTTGCATAATATCCAGAATGCCATCAAATCAGACTTTTGATCCATCAAAGCAAGAAAAGTGTTCCCTGAATGTTACGTCTTCAGTTCTATAAAATAAAATTCGTAAGTGTTAGGAAGTGCATTGCCAAATGACCATAATCCTATCTCTTGGATTTATTGGATACGTTCCACTTTGCACAGATAGCTTTTTTCTTATTCTTCTTTATCTTTCCATGCAATCGTGGATTCCTAAGCTCCACATATTCCCTTAATAGTCGAAACACTAATGATTTCAATATATTTTCAAGTTCTTGGAGGATGGGTTAGGCCTGGCCCCACTAAGGCAAAATACATGCCTGTCAGTGGTGGTGCATCCATGTTTCTATGTGTCAGTGCTCATGCTTTGTCTCTATGGCACCCAGTGCAGTGTGCTGATTAGAGTGTTGGATTGGGAGTGGGGAGACCCAAGGCTCATCTACACCAAGCAGGATATTCCACTATGAAAGTGGTATATAAAAGGCAGGGGCCACATCAAGCAGCATATAGAAGTATGAAACCGGTAAATAGTATGCCTCAATGGGCCGCAACAGTTGTCAGTGCCCTTCAGTACCGCTATAAAGCAGTAGTGTGGCTCCTTCCTTTTATATACCACTTTCATAGTGGAATATCCTGCTTGGTGTAGATGAGCCCCTAGGCTCAAGTCCAGACTCAACCATGAAGCTCACTTGGTGACTTTGGGCCAGTTACAGCCTAACCTACTTCACAGGGTTGTTGTGAGGAAAAACTGGAGAAGAGGAAAATCATATATGCCACCTTAAGCTCTTTGGAGGAAAAGGCAAGATACAGAATAAATAAATAAGGCTATTGGTGCCAAGGAGCAGAGTCAAAAGGAAGCTTCAGAAATATTTTAACGCACATTTCTAAAAATTTGGCAATAATTTCATATCCTCAAGCCAATCTAGCTGGCCTTTAAGTGGTAAAACTGTGTGTCTTTAAAATTATTGCCACACAATTGGACTCAGTCCAACTTAGAGTAGATCCACTGAAATTAATGGAATACATTGGTCATGATTCACCAAAGTCCCATTGATTTCATTTGGTCTCTTCTAAGTATAACTAAGTATAACTTTAGCGCGCCCCGCCCCGCCTCCTAGACGGCCGATGCGCAGGGACTCCGGAATCCCTGTAGCGTTGGCCATTTTTTTGTTGTTGTTAATGGGGCCACGTGCGCCCCGAAGACTCCGGAGAAGGTAAGAGCCTTTTTTAAAAAATTAAGCCCCCCACCCTTTTTTAAATTAAGCCCCCTGCCCCCTGCCCACTCTTTCCCCGCCCTCCCCATTCTGTCCCCTGTGTCGCCCTCTGCCATCTCCCTCCCCGTCGTCCCATGCCACCCTGCGCCCAACCTCCCTCCTGTTGTCCTGTGCCATCGTGCGCCATCCCCCGTCGTCCTGTGCCACCGTGCGCCATCCCCCGTCGTCCCGTGTAGCCCTGCGCCATCCCCCGTCGTCCCGTGTTGCCCTGTGCCATCCCCCGTCGTCCCATGTCGCCCTGCGCCATCCCCCGTCGTCCCGTGTTGCCCTACGCCATCCCCTTCTCCTGCCGGTCCGGGATCCCCCCCTGGCCCGATGGGCACAGTGCTGAGCGCTGTGCCCTGTCCGTGGCTTTTCCCGGCTACTCGCAAGTAAGCGAGTAGCCGCAAAAAGCCACGGAAGTTGCTAGACGTTCCGCAGCCCCGGCCTCAGGCCGGGGCTGCGGAAAAGGCATGCCATAAGCGACTTTGCTTATGGCGCGTTAAGGGAGGCTTTAGTGCGGCCTGGGGCCGGATTCCCCTGTGCGTCATGTGGACGCACAGCAGGGAAACTGGGCCTCAAAGCGCGCTAACGCCTCGTCTAGCAAGGCCCTAAGTCAAAATATTCAGAAGTACTGGATTTTTGTGTTTTTCTGCCTTTCTCCTAAAAATAGTGCCCAAGGTGGCTAAACGATAAAATACAGATAAAATAACGAAGTTATAATTAAAACATTTACAGTCTTTAAATAAAAACACATCCAAAAAAGCATAGCAGCACCTACCAGAGTTGCTACTTCAGTGGCAAATCAGCTCTGACACCAAAAGCCTGTCTGAATAAATGTATTTTTCCTTTCTTGGGAAAGGGCAACATAGAGGGACTTCCAGATCTTGGGAGGGACTTCCAGATCTTGGGAGCAGCCACCAAGAAACCTTCTTTCATGTTCCGCCAAATGTACTTCTGATAGTGGCATGGCAGAGAGAAGGGCATCTTCCATGGATCTTAAACACTGTATTTGATTGCACTTGCTTTGCTTGTGTTTTAAAAATGTAAATGAACAACGTTCACATCCAATTTTTTTACTACATTTGTTCACTCGCCAATTACAAGCGCAAAGTATGGATTAATGTATTAGATTTTTCTCACACTTCGGGGAGCCATACTGCTAACAACTTGATATGTTGCTTTTGGGAGGTGGTTTGAAATATTATTTTATTCTATATCTAAATTTAATCTACACCAGTGATAAGCGGGAGTGGAAATTTAGCAAGTGTCATCACAATACATTCTCTCTGGATAAAACTCTTAGATCTCATAATTCTACCTTAAGAACAAGACCAATCCCTGAAGGCTACAGACCTAGGTACACTGACATGGGAGTTATCCCCATTAAACACAGTGAGATTTACATCTGAATAAACGTGCATAGGATTGTACTGTAACTTATTTAATTGTACAGTGGCATATTGACTTTATATGGCAAGAGATATCTAATCACCATTAGCACTCAGTCCTTTATTTTTCGTATTTGGAAAATGTTAACAGTTTTTAAATTCTCCAAGCTAAAACAGTTTATAAAATGTGACTTTACTCATCATACATTTTATTTGCCTATTATATTAGTGGCTATACAAGTACAGCATCAAGAGACCACAGTTATGTCTCTCTCTCACACACACACTCACGCATATACACATTATTATTATCAATAATATTTATTTATATAGTGCCAGCCATTAATTTTCATGGTGCTGTACAGAACAAAATAAAACAAAATACATGGTCTGAACTAATTTTACAGAAACTAAGTTGAATATGTGACATGGCTTACCATATGTCATTTGATTTTCTAAACTATAACAAATTACTTACATTTGTGACAGCTGAAGAAACCTTTACAGTTGCACAGTGCTTTGGCATGAACATGTTCAGTTCCATTATATATAAGGTTGTAGTCAAACAATCGCTCCTTTGGCTAGATTGCTTTTTATTTTATTCGTTGTGTGTTTTGAGAGCCTTAATGCATGTTTGCCTGCTGTGTTTCATGCAGAAATCAAATTGGTTCCATGGTACATAAATGTTTTATGCAATATTCCATAGAGGACATTAAATAAAAATAAAGACGGGTTGACCCCTGGCACCTACACCCATTTCTTATGTCAAATGGGGAGATGCTGAAAGCTCTCTGTGCTTGTAACCCTTCTATCTAGCTGTGACCCTCCTTAACATTAAGCAGGTGACTCGATTAAACATAAATCAGGCATAAAATGCCCTGCATGAGGCAGCACAGTGAATCAAGCAAATTATCAAATGGCAAAACTCATTTTGTGCTCAGGGCAATGTAAGCTGCCAGTATTTATACATCAAAACTTCACTCAATGTAAGATTGATTTTATTTTATTTTGTTTATTTTAACTCCCTATAGCAAGCTATGTTAGTCCTGTAAAATGTTGCCTGCATCATTAGTCTTCTAAGAAATGCTTTTTAGCAAGGAGACTGAGCTCAAGCTTACAACAAATGTAATCCATCTAAAGGCTGGTATGCCATCATACTCTATAGCTGGTTGTAGCAGAACTGATCATTTTTCTTTTTCTTTTGGTTGCAATTGCGCCGAAACATAAGCGCCTCTGACTGTATAGATTTTCTTTGTCTATTGACTCTATCAAAAATAAGACCACCAAAGGAATAATGTAATAGAATCGAAGTACTGGTAGCATTCAAGATATTTTTTCCAGTTCCAGTTGAGATGTTCGGATTAAAGTATATAAGCCCAGTCTTAGGGCTGAAATGAATTTTTATGTAAGATGATACGTGTCTTCCTTTCACAGTTGCTTTTTATGCTGCTTTAAAACATGTCAAAATAATCCCCAGCAGAGGAATCTAAAAGGAATGTCAGCTCTGTGGTTATGTAAATCGAATTGAGTGCTTTACAGCAGGTTTAAGATTTTTATAACTCAGAAGTTGTTAACAGCCAGCTGGTTTGTATCTGTTTTTTATGGTTATTCTTGTCATATGCAGCCTCCACAATTTTTAATTATATTTTATGGTATGTGTTTTCCCTCCTCTTGAATCCTGCAGCCACTCTTTCCTTTAGAAGACATTTTCCAAGGGGAAGACAACAAACATTGATTTGAGACTCCATCATTAGAAACACTGTTATATAATTACTTCATGTTCTTGGTAACAGAGGTTGGGTGTAATAGAAATGTGCAGAAAATGTGCAGTACAGTAATCTCAGTGACTCCATACATTCAGTTAGTATGTTCAAACACTACAGTTAAGTACAGATAGATAGATGATGTTAATATCGTTGTTGCTTTCCATAGTGAAACAACTGATTTTCAAATGTTATTGACTGTATTGTGCACATTAACTTTTCCTTCACAGTTCAATATGTTATTTGTATTTGTATTCAAGGAATTTGATTACATGGCAGGCTTGAGATCACTGTTCATTTTATATCCATCAAGATGCTGTGTTCATAATACAATTAATATAATGGCAGTATCGGAACAGGTTAGTTATTTCCCCTCTACAAAGCAAGGAAGTTACAAGATTTACAGCACAAACCTACTCTACTCAGAAGTAAACCAGGTTAACTTCACTGGGTCTTAGGGCTCATCTACACCAAGTAGGATTTTCCACTATGGAAGTGGTAGGAAAGTGGTATATAAAAGGCAGGAGCCACACGACTGCTTTATAGTGGTATTGAAGTGCACTGACAACTGTTGGGGCCCATTGACACATACCATATACTGCTTTCATAGTGCTATATTCTGCTTGCTGTAGATGTGTCCTGGGCCCCAACAGTTGTCAGTGCACTTCAGTACCATAAAGCAGTATGTAGATCCTGCAGTGCACTTTAATACAGCTATAAAGCAGTAGTGTGGCTCCTGCCTTTTATATACCGCTTTCATACTGCTTTCATAGTGGAATATCCTGCTTGGTGTAGGTGAGCCCTTACTTTCAAGTAAGTGTAATTGCAACATTAGCTTTATTGCTAATTTAACTTTAGTTACTTTTTAAGTCCGTAAGGGAAAGGAGTATTTTCTATTTAATTTATGAAATGCTTTACTTACCAAAAAACTGCCCCTCCCCCAAATATTGATTTGAAATATTTTAATATTTTACTTAGATGAATCCCTTAACAAGAACATGTGTCTGTGCACAATCCTAACCCCACTCCATTTCAGCACTTCACTAATATTTAGTATTAAATAATAAAATGGTTTGAAGGCTCTTTAATACCACCTCCTATAGAAAGAACAGCATATCTCAGTTTTGGCATAGTGGTTGTAAGAGTTGAAGTATATTTTCTTGAGATATTTGCTAAATATCTCAAGAAAAAGTGCTGGTATTAACATTTAAAGCCCTAAATGGCTTGGGGCCAGGCTATCTGAAGGAACGCCTCCTCCCGTATGTACCTGCCCGGACCCTAAGGTCATCCTCAAGGGTCCTTCTCAGCGAGCCCCTGCCAAAGGAAGTGAGGCAGGTGGCTACCAGGAGGAGGGCCTTCTCTGCTGTGGCACCCCGGCTGTGGAATGAGCTGCCTAAGGAGGTTCGCTTGGCACCTATGTTACATGCTTTTAGATGCCAGGTGAAGACCTTTTTATGCTCCCAGAATTTTAACAGTCTATAAAAAATTTTTAACTTGATGTTTTAAATTTGTAATTTTGCATTTCTGCTGTTTTTATCTGGTTAAGCTTTTATACTGTATTTTATATTATGGTTTTATACTGTTGTTTTATACTTTGAATATTTTTAATTTTGTGAACCACCCAGAGAGCTCCAGCTATTGGGCGGTATAGAAATGTAATTAATAAATAAATAATAAATAAATAAATGAATTCTGTATATTAGTTCCACCAGATCAAGAAAGAAATACCTAACAGAAATGGCTACGATCCTGTACTGATATTCAATGTTTCTACGTCATGTTATATGTGGGATTTACATATGCACAGCTGGGTGCAATGTTTTTGGCCAATGTCATTTGAAGAAGGCTTTTCCACAGAGCATAGCAGAAACAATATCTGCTTCTGCTGTATAGTCAAAGAATTGATTTGTGTAATCCAATTTCATTACTTTAACGGTCTAAAATCAATATAGGTATTATCATCAAACTTAATATCTACAGACGTTACAGCTCTAAAAGGCTACTTTTATTGCACTATATTATAATATTTAAGCAGTTCACTGTTAAAGGTTAGGGAGTATTTGTTTTCACCTACTTGAATGTCTAAAAGAATTGGACTGAAGAATTAAACATATCTGATTTTCATTTTGTATAATCCAGGATGGCAATCTTCAGTCCATCGACTTGAAAGTAATTTCATAGAAAGTTGGTTAGACTACTCCAGAGTGAATTATTGAAATTTGAAAACATGAGGTCAATTAGGCTAAAATGACTTGCCAAGTTACTTCTTGGAAGTGTGTGGTGTATTAAAAGATTTATTTGTTGTCAGAGATGAGCCAGGACTGAGAGATACATTGTTTTCAGTCAAATTCATATCAAATTTCTACCTACTGTGAATTCTTATCTGCCTTGTGGGAAGATATTCTTATCCATACAATTCCCAAGATTTGCTATGCTATGGGACCAGGAAACATTCCACATAATGCCCCTTCAATAAGCCCATATGGCTATCAACTTATTAAATGGCCCTACATACACGTTCCTTAAAATAACCAGCAGGGTTTTTTTTTTTTTTTTGTCTTTGCTTCACCTAAGGCTTTGAGAATTTCAATTCAATTTGCAAACCGCTCAAAAATGCCCCATTTGCAATTCTGAATGCAAATGCGAACAGGAGTGCATTTTCTCTGAAAATGTTCGCCAACTGCCAAGCTTGCATTTACATTCACAAAATGTGTACTTGGAAATGCGCAACTTTCTCATTGTGTGTAACTTTCTCAAAACATGCCCATTTTAGATCACTCATGCATTTGTCTATGGGGGGAAATTGTACAATTTTGGAAATTTATACAAAGTTGGGGATTGCGTGCACAACTCTCACATTCAATAGCTGTTCTCCTTGCCCAGTTTTCCTGCTTGCACAAAATGAATAGCGATTGGAAACACGAGCAAAACTTGAGGAGAAACAAGCAGTGAGGTGATGTTTGGAGAATCTTGGCGAGCTTGAAGATTGCTCGTTCGCCTATCCCTTCCTAAGCTGAATTATCTGTTCCATATTCTTGGATAACCGCAAGTTAAATGTCAACAACTTTAGTTGGAGGCTTTGGTAACTAACAAATCTGACCCTACAATTCGTGACTGAAATATATGAAGTGTGAATTTACAATGCCCTTATTC
The DNA here is from genome assembly GCF_023053635.1 of Elgaria multicarinata webbii. Taxonomy (NCBI): domain Eukaryota; kingdom Metazoa; phylum Chordata; class Lepidosauria; order Squamata; family Anguidae; genus Elgaria; species Elgaria multicarinata. Next base: position 19,538,078 of record NC_086175.1, on the reverse strand, counting down.
TATCTAAAGAAGATATAAAACTAGAAGCTCACAACTATGTTATTGGCTTATTGCCACTTGTACATAGAGTCCAAAGCCACTCCCACAATATTATACGCATTTTAAGTGTCTGTTTCACCACTTTGTTATTCTCACAATTTAAGGCAGATGATATCTTCAGCTTACTAGCAAAAAACAGGTTAATACATCTTGTGATATTTCTTTGGTCAAGGCCTGCATAAGACATTTTTGTCTTATGCATAAGACAATACATGTTTATTACTTTTTTATATTGATTATACACCACCATCTAGGGAGTATAAACAAAGCTAGTTACAAAAAGAGTTTAAAAATAATATAAAGGTGGAATAAATAGCTTGTAGTACAACAGTGTGAGATAAAATTATGTATAAGGGGCAGCAATAAAGTTTTTAAAAAGATTTGTCAAAATAAGGAAGTCTTGAGGGATTGCTTAAAGGTTGCAAAGAGGGAACCGAGTGGAATTCTTAGAGGAGGGAATTCCACAGGTCTGGAGCCACCACTAAAATGGATCTGCCACTAATACCCACTGTCCTGATGAACTTGGTGGGGACCATAGAGCCTTTGATGCTGATTTTAGGGCATCAAATGGTGGATGTACTCCCCTTCCATAGGGCACTCCAAAGGTAAAGGCAACATTGGATACCATTGGATTAAATAACTGTCAATTTGTCTCTCATAATCTGCTGACTGAGGCAGACATCTGCCTTACCCTGTCAAATGGTAGGAATTGTTGTGTTCTTAAAAGCAAGATACACACAATATCTTACTTTCAGTTCTTTCTGTCATCTCAAGTACTAGTGCTCTGGAGATGCTTTCTTTTGTGAAGCATGTTGAGGTTTGGAGTGTAACTTACTGACCTATATTAACACATTTCAAATCACCCTGCTATATGGTAGCTTTAAATGTTTGTTCACTCTGTCAGAGTCAATTGATTATTGTAGGAACTTTGCATGTGCAACAGTGGAAGAGTTGAAGCTCAAAACTTGGATCATAACCAATGACTGTCCAACAAGTTTAAATTGAACAAAAGAAGAGGACGAATGTCATGACAGGAAGGCTTAGAGAGTTGTCATCAAATTAAACTTCTAAAAATAAGGGACATGTGATGTAGTAATTTTTATCAAACCAACTTCTATTCATGTAACAGTTATAGTCTGTTAGGCATTCAATATTTCTTCAAAGACTACGCAGAACTCTTCAACATAGAAAATTGAAAAGTAGGTATATGTGTAGCGCAAATATATATATATATATATATATATATATATTAAGAAATAACATTTGATTACAAATGTAATTAATTTTTTAGTATCTTAACAGTCCAATATTTCACATGTTGCAATTGGAAATAAACACCACTAAGTTCAGTGGGAATAACTCCGTGTGCATTGGATTGCAATTGTAATCACAAAAGGATGGGCTAATCACAAAGTATTTCACATTTGGACTGCATTATTCCAGAGGGAGTTGCAGACTGTTATAATAACCTAGGAATCCAGTGAGTCTGTTTAACTTTTTAACTACTCTGAGGTAAAAAGGTAGAAATGGAAGGATTTGTCTAAATCCTGGGAGCCTGGAGCTACAGAAATGAGCACTACTGGGACAAAGTTAGGTAGTCAGTAATATTCTCATTTTATCTAAAAATCTGCTTTGAGATACTTTGTTCTGACACTTGTTCAAACACTATCTGTCCAAAGTGTCACTTTAATTCAGTGTGTTTATCATGTTTCAGCTTTCTTGCTCCCAATTATGAGTTGTTATAACACAGGGAACAAATTGCATAATCAATGCACAGCAGGGAAAAAAGGCAGAGAAAAACAAAACATCGTTTCATCACACGCAAATAAGTTTGGCTGTTCCTCAGTTACTTGGTGTATGACCTCATAATAGTTTTATACATGTGTGGGGAAAGCTTTGTGATAGGATGCAATTCTCAAATCACCCATGATACTTTATGAAATTCAGAAGCCGTATAGCAAATCATTGCTTGCTTAACCAACTATCTGACCTACAGGCATCTTTGAAGCTGCCAACACAATTGTTTATGTTATCTGTTAAGAAGCCAAATGCTGCTGTAAAAACATCTATCATTTTGCATCTGGGTCTGGAGATTTACAACCAAAGATGAGAAAAAGGAAGTGAATATTTTATTCTGCAATTTGGGGAAGGGACACACTACAGTTGTCCCCTACCATTAAAGAAAGACAACAGAGGGCTATTATTCGCATTTCTCCTGATAAATCTCACTAAAGAACATCATACACTATTGTCTAATAGTAGATCTTGTCTTCAGGTTATTGTCTTACTAGGACAATCATGTTAGGGTAGAGCTTGGCTCTACTTTTTCTTTGAACTATAGCAATTATTGATGGCCTCTTAGTTTAATGGAACTAAGGTACTAGGGATACTTGAGGAACTCAATCTTTGTGAATTCTGTTATGAATTGACCTGATCTGCATCTCCTTGGCAAATGTACAGATCAGAACTTAGTTATCCATTGAATCCCACACTTCCCATATGTTCTGACACAATTCTTGGCTCCCCCCCCCCCCCAAAAAAAATCAAAAAAATCAAAAATCAAAATGTGTTTAAAAATGGGTAAATAGAAAATACATTTTGATTTGCAGATTAATATGGAAACAAGACAGAATGGATTTATAAATGAATATATGCGAAAGTGACGTGGACTAGAAACAGACTGAATCACCCATCCTTAGCAAGGAACACTTCAGACCCATTTGAGATATTGTTAGTAGTTTTCCAGAAATTGTAGGTGATTTCAGGAGTTCTGGCACTCTCCTATCACTCTTCATGTATCTTTCTCCCTTCCCAAAGCTTAGAGCTTAACGTAAATAAGCCTTGCCCCTTTTTTTCAAGCCATTACCTCCTGCTGTATCCGTAGTGGTCAGAATGAAAAACACAAGTAAATAAAAAGGATGCAAACTCATAACACATCTATGCTATAAAAGTGCTGTTCCTCCCTTGCCTCTTTTTCTACATGAACCTGAACTTCAGGTGTCCTTTAATAGATGTTTTTCACCATTTGGTTAGATGTACATATTTTCTTCAGGCAATCAATGTTCCGTCTTTTAATGTTAAATATAATATTCTTGTTACAAAAATGATCAATTGTGCCTTATCAATGCTGCAAATAGGGGAATGTGAATTGTAGAATGCATCAGCACATACCCAAGGTTAATTTCCTCTCAAGAAAAGAATGATTTACTGAATAAGAAGCAATCTGTACAAGATATTTTCCTGTAGGTCTATAATCGCCATAGGTCTTCCAACTTTATAAAAAATATATGTTTTGTGTCAAGTGTTTTACAAAGTTGGAGTAAACTGGGGCACCATGATTTCAATTTCAGTAGAGAAAATAGTCAAATAGATTTCAAATAGATAGCAGGCAGCAAAATCAGTAGCATGTGACAGGATTGTATAAAGGGTTTTGAGGCCTGTTCATGGATAAATTCAATATTAAATAAGAAAAACTGCTGCATTTGCAGAGCATTTTGTTTTGTTATTTTAATACCATAATAATTATAGCAATGTTAACATTATGGGATAAGCGAAAGTATTTGTACCTTCAGCATGCATAGTTAGAACATAAGACGAGCCATGCTGGATCAAACTAAGGGTCCATCTAGTCCCACATTCTGTTCACACAGTGTCAGGATCAGGCCTGTTCTCCCCAGTACAGGGGACTGGGTTTCGGAGCCTGAATCGGACTGAAGAAGAAGTTCACCAGCCAACTTCTTGGGGGTGGGGTGGTAATCCTCCAAGGGCATGTCTAGACCAGGCGTTATCCCGGGGATCGTCCTGGGGTCGTCCCTGTGCACCCAGATGACGCACAGATGATCCCGGGAGCAGGGAGGGATGATCCCTCCATTTCCCTGGGATATTGGCATACACGTTTTTCACGTTTCTTCCCGCGATCCCAGGACGATCCCGAGGACCGCAGGTGGTGTGGCAACCCATCCTGGCTTCTTTCCTCTTCACTGCGAGTAGCAGGGGTCATCAGAGAGAAGGAGCTTCTGATATATTTAAAGATTTCTTTACTGTTGGCCTGGATGTTTTTAACAATATGCTCCTCAAAATACTTCCTTGCATCTCCTATTTATTTACAACTTTTATATACTGCTCCACATCTAAACAGATTCTGGAGCAGTGAACAATAAAAGGTAAGGTGATAAAAGAATTGAGACATAGGTACATATGGAACCACTAGGAACATGCCATTTGATGACCTCAGTGACCAGGCAGGTTCATAAGGGAGATCTTTTTTCAGGTATCCTGGTCCCTATTTGTTTAGGGCTTTATAAATTAATACCAATACCTTAAAACTGGCCTGTTGGCAAATAAGCAGCCAATGCAAAGAAGTTGCATCCTGAAAAGGGGCAGCTCTTTTCAATAGCCGAGCTGCTGCATTCTGCAGTAGCTCCAGATTCCGGAACAGCCTTAAGGGCAGCCCCACATAAGAGTGCATTGCAGTAATCCAGTCTTGAGGTTACTGGTACTTGTACCATTGTGGCCAAGCTATTCCTGTCTAGGAGAGGCCATAGCTGCCAAACCAACTGAAGCTGGTAAATGGAAGTTCAACTCACCATGGCCACTTAAGCCTACAGCAACCCGGACGACGAACTTGATGTTTCAAAGGAATTCAACCCCATCCATAACACGGGAATGTGGTCGGTTACTTTGGTGAAAGAACCTTTTCCACATCATCAGGCCAAAGCATCTGAAGCTATTTCTGCAAAATTGGGCAGGTGGTGGCATCAAACACCTTGACTGGAACTTCACTAACGACAGCATCCAGTTTGCTGTGGAGACAAATCATTGTCCTCAAAGTGTGATGCAAAATGTTTACAGTGGCTCCTTGAAGGAACCAGGGTACCATTTACTTGGGACAATGTTATTGCCTGCTTGCATCTTCCTTGTGCAAACTTTTGCTGCCCTTTCCCCCCTTTAGTTGGCAAGACTTACATTTTCTGAAGGAAACCCTCTTTTCTCGAATAGTGTCCTTGATGCTGCTCATTAACCATGCTGATGACCTCTTGGACTTGTTGCTAACTTTCCTAAACTGTGATATACATGTTAGCTGAGCTTCTATTATTGTGGTTTTGAGTAACTTCCAAGCTTTTTTGAAGGGATTTAATCCTCTAGTTTCCCCCCTTCAACTTCTTTTTTATCAGTTCCCTCATTTTAGAATCAAGTGTGACTGTGTTGGATTTCCTTGGCAATTTTCCATCGAAATATATATTAAATCTGATAGCACTATGGTCACTGTTTCCAATTGGTTGAACAACATTCACATTTCTTAATAGATCCTGGGTGGCACCATTTAGGATTAAATTCAGGGTTGGATTAAATCCAGGGTCAATGCATGTAGTTAATACATTTCATCGTTTATAACAGTAGTTACTCATGAGATAGAATCAATGAATTGATATTACTGAGAAATAAAAATGGGTAGTCTGAAATGGGAGGATGACCGGCACAGGGGCACTCTCTTCCAAAATTATGTCGAAGATACAAGGCTACAAGGATATGCAAGTAGAAGCTACTAACGTTCTCCAAACTAACTTAAAATTTCTTCCTCCTTGTGGGCCATTTTGTTGCCACTCTTCCAAGAGGTGGAAGGTGCAGATTTTCTCTTATGGTCTTCTCCCATGAGACTTGCCCCCCCCCCCCCCCCCAGTGTTCCTTATTCTCCTTGTATTTGGTCTTTTTGTTTGGAATCTGTGCATAACATACTCTTTCCTGGTTCAGATATGTGTCCTATTTCAGTCCTTCACAGCCACAATTCTTAATGCCTTGCTGAAGATGCCTGTCATATCTCATTACCATTGAGGCACTGAAAACTATTAATATTGACGAAACTCAAATTTAGTTGGTCCAGAAGTCCAATCTAGTAGGTTCGTAATTCTCGAATATATAACAAGCGTTTGACTTTCATCCAGAGAACATTAATATTTCCATAATTAAAACCCAGACACCTGCATGGTCACCATGACTAAGCAGGCAAATTCCACCATTTTTGCATAGACTCCATTGTTTCTTGCTGTAACCTTTCAGTTTCCAAAGGAAAAAAATCCCACTTCATGTGCATGTGAGAATGATTTTATTTTAATTCTTTAATTATTCTTTGCCAAAAGGAACTCATCAATTTAAAAGTTTGGATTGCCTGCCTCTACCTATGGTGATTCCATGTTGATTTACTCCAAATGTGAATAAAGCACATATAGTAACATCCAATCAAAGGGGGATGTGTTGTGATGTAAGATGTCATTACACAATGAGTGGAAAAGAACATATTAAACGTGCCACTTTTCCAAGATATATTTTGATGACACACATGTGCAAAAATTCAAGGATATATTGAAATCCTATAACAGAGTACTTTTGACTGAGTGTATAACATTGGGTGTGTAATTTGGGGTTTGGAACTCAGCAAGCAAATTATGATTATGATAATTTGTGGTTTTTGTGTAATTTGGGGTTTGGAACTCTGTCCATCACTTCTAAAAACATGGGTTAGCGAAACTGTCCGCCCTAGGTGAACATACATTTTGTGTGTGTGCGTGTGTTGAGATGCCCACCACCACCACCACCTTGAAGTCTAGTTTGAAAACATTTGCGCTATCCCAGCTCCACACATGTACCTGCTCTGAGTTCTTCTCCAGGTCCCACCTAGGTACCAGAATTGTTTATTTTATGAGTTGGGAAGCCCAGCTTCTAGCCAATTAAAACTCTGCATTTCAAATTCTGCATTTCAACCTATCGTTTCCTCTTGGTTTTGGTTTTTTATCTATAATTTGTATACTTGTGCTCTAGGGAGTTTAGATTGTGCCTCCTGTTTGACAGTCTGTTGTGGTAAAAAGAAAAGTTCACTTTTGTAGAGTCATTCTAAATCAAGTGCTTGGCGTTAGAAAAGTAAGTATTATAGAAATTTTAGTTTTATCCAGGTGAGTAGGTCTTTTCGCTTCATTCATTCAGTCCCCAATCATGCATGTTCGTTAAGATTTGGGGTATGAAAGGACACTGTTACGCATCTTCTGGGCTAGAGCACTTGCTCAGCAGTGTCTAAATATTGTTCAGCCAAAGGACTGAGTTCTATTGCCACACATTCTGTGTTAAGCTGTGGATTAGCAGCACTGAAGGGGAAAGAATCCAACAAAAGCTCCTGGTGGTAGAAAGATTATGATTATTTAGCTCCATTACTTGCAGTTACAGGCATGAACATGTCCTTACAGTAATTGTGAATTGTAGCATTGTTATAATTGATTAATTGTGTCTTTGTTGTTAAAAAGTAGAGTAAATTTAATGGATAAGGATGTGTTAAATCCTTCTAGTGTTATTCATCTATTTTTGACTGTATTAAGTATAACTGAAATGCTGATCCTTAAGCAGTGGCCTGTGTGTGTGTGTGTGTGTGTGTGTATGTGTATGTATGTATGTATGTATGTATGTGTGTGTATATATATATATATATATATATATATATATATATGAATACATTAAGAAATCAAGATAACATGTGCCTTGTGCTTATGTAGTAGTGGCAGAGAGCCACAAATAGAATGCTTATGGTGGCTCAGCAAGAATATGAATGGTGATCTTGGAATACACAAAACTAAAAATCCCCGGCCCTGTAAGGGGAAAAGACATAGAACACTGTGCCACATGTAGGCCCAATGTACACTGTAGACTATGATGGGACCCATACCTGTGCTCAAAGTGTTTGTAACCCCTTTCACAAAACTTCAGTGTAGCGAACACACACAACTGGCAACACATCCCTCAAGAACATGATGGAGGATGAGGACATGGAGACAATGTTTACTGATCAAGTTATACACAACTGGTTAAGAACAGACATATTGTAAGACTGTGCTATATAAGGTGTTATTGAGTTGCCATATCTTTCTGTTTTTATAACATTAGAGACGTTATGAATTGAAAAAAAGATAAGAAAAAAGGAAGTTGTACTAAAAACGGTCGTCATTGTCCCCAGTTAGTGTCTGCAATCCTATGCAGGGATATTTGGGAGTAAGTTCCATTGAACTCAGTGGGGATTAGTTTATACTGAATCAGACTGTAAGCCTTCCTTTTTGGAAGTAAGCCCCTTTCTCCCCTAGGACAGAAAATTATGTGTTTATTTAGTCTTAATTATTTTTTGTACCTATATAAATTGGTAAGTGCATCCTTACACATTTCAGCGGAAATTTACTAAATAATAATAATAATAAATCAAGATGCAAGATCCAGTGTCTATAAGAAGAATTTACATTTTTTCAAAGCTGACCTCTTCTTTTACAAAAGTTACATCTGCTTTTTAAAATCTTGTTTAGAAGCATGCATTTTTGGTTAAGAAATTGAAGACAATTTCTTTGTCTTACTTCTAGGCTGGGGAGGTTGAGATAAAAAAGAATTCCTGCTTTAAAAGTCACACATGGCTGTAATTTAAGATTTTTTTTTTAACCTCCTTGTCCGTAACAGTTGAAAGAAACCTTCAATGAAAGTTTATTAACTAGACCAATGCCTGAGGCTATAAAGGTTCATTTATTACCAGTTTCTTGGCTGTTTTTCTTCTTCTATTTTTCGGTTAAACTCCTAGCGTAAGATAATACTTCACAAAATTAAACCTTTGACCTTCTGTAGAGTTAAGTCGCCTTTGATTAGATAAAGTAACAATTTATGGTCCGGCTTGAGGTTGCACATGAAATGAATAATGCAACAGACTGCATGAGGACTGAGAATCTATTGCTTTTGAAGAGATGACTGTTTTTTTTTAAAAAAAGTACAGTCTTAATTGAATTGTTTTGATTCCATATGCATATATCCGATATATTTCATACTCTTCATAGAAAATGCAGTAATTGTTTAGTGACATATGTATATTATGCATAGTTTAATTTTGCATAAATTCAGTAATCTAACTCCAATGAACTTAATCAGAAAACAAGATACCGCTGAAGATATGTAGTAAGTGTTTTACGGATTTTAAGCAGCTGAATGTATTGTTCCCATTTTTATTAAAAAGTAAGTACCATTGATTTCTGTGAGATTGAGTTCTTGCTTAACATCATGATTCTGTGCCTTTGTTCAGAAGTGAATCCCACTGACCCAGTTTGCACTTCACAACAACCCAGGGTTGTTGTTTTTAAATCCTGAGTTGTCGTGAATGAGTGAGTGTGTTGGTTCCCGCCAACTGATCACTCCCACTGCATGCCTGGATTGTTTAGTGTTGCGTGTGAACTGGGAACTCTTAGTTGTCATTGGTTGCTGGTAGAGAGACAATCCATAGTTGGAATCCTCAAAATGAAAGGTCCCTCTTCCGGGGGTTAAAAATGCCTTCTTCTGGTGGAAGATTCAGCCTAAGGCACATTAAAAGCAAAGGTAGCCGTGATAGTCCTTGAGAAAAAAATGAAATCCACAGTTGGGCAAAAGTTAGGACCAACCAAAATGCCACAAAAGTGTGGAAGCTTTAAAGTTCTCCAGAACTCTTCATCAGGCTAGTTAGTACAAAATGTTAGGGATAGGGGAAGAAACAGAAATATCTCAAAATTCGGCCAGCTGCTGTAATCGTAAAGTCTTTGGTTTAGACCCAGTCTCAACATGGAGTTTGGAGACTGACTGAATTAGTAACTGGTAGGTGCCACAGGTATCAGATGACAAGTTAGTCCTGTTAAACTTCCATGGAAATAAGTGAGAGGATCTAGTTGTGGCTTTTTTCATTTTTCTGGATTTATGTAATGACATTTGGGAAGATTTCTGTTGAAATATATGGGCAGTCCTCTGGTTTCAAGATTGAAATTATTTCCTCTTTCGTATACTGTTGGATTTAAACAGAAAGGATGTGGATCCTGTTAGTGTGATCTGAAATTGCTAGGAAGGACTTTTTAAGGAAAAAAATGAATTAGTTCTATTTGGATAGTGCATAGACCAGTAAACATAGTATGTTGAAGTAAGTTACATCAAAAATCAATGTGACTTGTTGCTTTGTAATGTGAACCAATTGTCCTAAGTGCATATGTGAAATCTAGGGCTACCAGACGGCAACCTAGTGATCGAACCTGTCCATTAAAAGCTCTGATAGAGTGTGAGAGACAGTGCATTCTGAAGATATATATATATATATATATATATATATATATATATATATATATACACACACACACACACACATATCTATCTATCTATCTATCTCCATCCAAGCTGTCCCTCTTTCCCACTGCCCATCCTCTGACTCTCAGTGTTGCAGCAAAAAATTAAAGTCCTTGTGGCAGCAGGTGGGTCAAATAAATTAAGCAAAAGGGCCAGTGGAGGAACAGTGCAGATGAATGCTGGATACTCTTTCACCGCTTTGGGGCTTTTAAAGAGCCAGGATCTCCAAATTTATAGAATGTTACACTTTAAAATAAAATGTTGTCATGTTTTAGAAGCCACATCTATCTCCCCCCCCCAAAAAATATTTGTGACTTACCACACTTCCAAAATAAATGCTTATGATTTGGATCCATTCCAGCCTGGAATCAGTTTGGAATCCACATTTTATAATGGAAACATCATTTAGAATCCTAATAAATGATTTATGCCACGGATTGGAAATATGTATTTGATCAACCTCAGCAGTCACAACCATGTGGAATGGTAGGTTATGTGCTGCATGGGGTCATACCTTAGGTCAAGGGTTGGCAAGGTGGTATCTACCAGCATCAAGGCAGCCCCGGACCCCTTTGTTGGTGCCCCATCTCCTTTAAAAATGCATCCTCCCTCATTAGATATAGATATAGATATATAAACATGTTCTTACCTGCAGCTGGGATTGCTGTGAAATAGTTTCTGTTGGTGCTGAAAACTACGGCTTCAAAGGAATTGTTTAGGGTGCTGTGCCTCAGACCCCACTTCTGCCCTGTACACAGTATTTTGGACATGTTACTGATCTTCTGTCACACCTCCCATAGCAGCTGCTTTGTGGTGGTTCCAAAGACTGTTTCTCAAATTGCTAAATGTGCCCATATCCCAAAATGGTTGACTATCCCTGCCTTAGATGATGCTTCTACTCCCTATTGTGAGGTATGGGAGATGAAATTCTGAAGAATGACAACTCTAGCAAGTCACACTTGCAATGTTAACAAGGCCTCCCTTAAAGACAAAAGTAGGGTCAGTACATAGGCACGTTTGGCAGTTGTCCAGGGACAGATACCAGAAAACAAGGAATTTTCGTAGTAAATCGGAACAGTTGAAGCATATGGAATTAACAGTAGCAATGAAAGCAACAGAAATAATTAAAATGCAGTAAAGGATTTAAAATTCTGAGTGAATAAGAACAAGCTTATCTGCGCCCTGCATCTAAATACCATTAATGAGATGTCGTGACAGACTTTCATTGATGGCTAAGTACTGAACTATGGCACCAGCACTGAGCTTCAAAAACTCTTATTTCATAGCACAGGTAGCTCCAGAGCCAGACTTTCACAGCTGATCTCAAAGAATAGGGAGATTCATTTGGGAGGAGGCATTACTACAGATGCATTTCCCCCCAAAAGCACTGTCTTTTCTAACATGAGGACTCTCTGCTTTATTACGATATTTATGGGAAGTGAGCTTTAGTTACCAAAACAAAAGATTACAAATGTCTATTTAGACGTTGTAAATTTGAATCACTGCTGAGCTTTCCTAAATGTGAGAGGGAGAAAAGAAAATTATTCTACTAGATAGCACTGAAGGAGGGGATTTGTAAAAGGAGCTCATTCAGTGTGTGCTTCTTTTAGTTTTCAGTGTCTAGCTGAAGTTAAGACCTGAGTCCCTGCTAAGACTTGAAGAGCTTTGAATTGAGTTATAATTCAGGCTCACCCAGCTCTTACAAGACACCTTGAACAGACTTTTCCCAATGAGTCTATAGGAACTGTCAGCGGCAAGGAAGATTACTTCAGAACCACGATTGTTGAATTGAACTTTACTTTTTGATGTTTTGCTTTTTGAATTAAATTGTTGGACAAGATTAATTGCACACAGTGAGAACTTTAAATGAATAGCTGTGTTAAAGCATTAAACTTCTAAGTATGTCACATGGGGAGAAAAGCTGGGAGGTTTAATGAATAAATGTATTTAATGCATAAAATGCCTAAGCCAATTTTTAAAATTCCTTTACTAAGGGCCTTTATTGAAGGAAAACACACACACGCTACCCTGTACTTTATTCATCTTTCAATGGTAGTTGCAGCAATTTCATATTCCTGCATCTTGCTAATCTTCTGGTTCCACAGAAGTAAACAATAGATTTCATAAATTAAAAATACGCGCTTCAGAACATGCTTCTAAAGATAAAAAACAAGGCTGTAAACATTTATGACTGAAACAAACTAGATTGTTCAAATACTGCCATGATGTATCATGTATATCAATATGGCACTGATATCAGTTAGAATGCAAACAAGGTTTTAAATGATGTGCTTCCTCATTTCAGCTGGAGAATCCACTTTACGCCATCTGCCTATCAGATGGTTAGGAACCAGGACTGCGTATTAATGCCACATGTTCGATTTTTTCCTCCCTCTTGTAATGGTTAGATTCATATTGCTAATAGCTGTGCAGGAGCACTGTCGATGAAATTTGTGTGACGCTGGAGTGATGAGATATTTATAAAGTGGCCTGTCTCACTGAATAATCAGCAGGAAGAATGCCAGACATAAACAGCTTATCAATTTCAGAATATTAATGATAACTACTGCCTGCAACTATACTAGGCTGACTTTTTTGACACGCTTGTTTACATTTTTGGAATAAATACCAGTAGAAAATAACAAATAATTTTAAAATCCAATGTATTTATTGTATTGGGTTTATTTTCGTATTGTTTTTCTAGATTGACTTTTCTCGTTTAATTTTCATAATGGCAAGTAGCATACTTGTCCACGTGGCTTGGAGAATACAAAACACCTACATTTTATTTATTTATTTATTTATTTATTACATTTTTATACTGCCCATCCTGCCAACACAAAGGCATGGATCAGTTCACAGAGGACAATGTGGGGCACTCTGGTCCCAGGCACTCTGTCTTCTCCATGACGATTTGGGCTTGAAAGACCAAGCAAAAGTGTGGATGCATGGAGTGTAAGTCATAAGAAGCACAACATCATTAGTCATCACAGGGCATGTTTATTAAGGCATCAGCCCTAATTTTCTATTTCCTGGCTTTGTAAAGCTTGAGCCAATATGAAATAGTCATAATTCCTAAATGGCCAGGTATTAAATAATTGAATTTACTTTTAGTCTTAATTATTTATTTGAAAATGGATTTGCCCTTTAAAGTCTTCTGGATGGTAACAATGAAGTCTTTCCCTGTCTGCCATAAAGAATCATACAGGTTATTAGCTGTCAGAGCATGACTCATACCTGAAGAGCCTTGTTTAGTCTGTGTGGACGTTGCCATACCACCCTAAAGCATCCTTTAGGGTGGATTCCTGCATTGAGCAGGGGGTTGGACTCGATGGCCTTGTAGGCCCCTTCCAACTCTGCTATTCTATAATTCTATGACTAATAGTGCGCACCTGTTTTCCCCTCACCAAATATTAGGCAGCAATATGTTACTGAGGCACAGTTGATCTTCTCTCGGTGTGCCAGCTTGAGCAGTTCTTTGGATCCAGGCCATTACACCCATTATAGTGTGTGTGTTTAAAAAAACATATTTATTAGCTGGGCTACAAAAAGCCATGAATAGAACTGCACATGCTGCACAACAAGGCTTTTCTGACTCTCCTTCCCCACTGCAGGCCTTTGAAAACCATGAAAAGCAACTCTTAATAATCCAGGCCCTCTGGAGTAGGATTCTGTGTGGTACAATGAGCTGTGGTTGTAAAGGAAAACTGGTTTCCTTTTCTCAGTAGCAGAAGACTCTTTGGATCCTAGCCATAATATAGATTTTTTTTCTAGATTTACTTAACCGCAGCTATTTAGAGCCAGCCTATTATACTGTTTTATAATGCTTACTGTAGTGATTTACGTCTTAACATTGGCAGAAATCTAGAAATAAGAGAATAACACAATTGAGGGGAATCACCTAATCTCTACCTCTTTAGGGACTTGGCAATGTCAAAAATGTGCTCTTGATTCTCTTTAAATATTGAGATGAAGTTTAAAGAAATATGTAGTCTCTGAGATTGGCACAACTGAAGCAAACAACCTGTGTCGTGCAATGTCTGCTCTAAAACCAATTTCTTCCACATTTCTTGGTTTAGCACAGTTATGTACTCTCTTAAGGCATTGAACCCAGGTTTGCATCCATCAGTGGATGGATTAAAACAGAAAGGGTTGGATTCAAACTTAGACATCCTTAGAGCAGACCATGGGGATCAATGGGACTTAAGTTAGTCATAATCCAGTAACTAAGTCTGGATCCAATACTACTGCTCTGCTTCTGCTCACTTTGTTGTGCCAGAAAGACCTACCACTAGTGCAATGGGGAATTAGGCTCAGAATCAAGCGGAAATGCTTGTTTCTGGATTGGGACAGGTCAATGGAGCTCCTTCCTGAAAGCTCCGCCATTCCAGAAATGATTGTTTCTGCTCATTTCTGGTTGCTTTAAGAACTGCAAGCTCCCTGTTGCTAGCAGTGGGCCTGCTGATGTGTTGGTAGCATAGGCCTGGTTCAGACAACACGCTAAACCATGCTTAGGGTGACCATATGAAAAGGAGGACAGGGATCCCGTATCTTTAACAGTTGCATAGAGAAGCGAATTTGAGCAGGGATCATTTGTATGCATGCAGCACCTGGTGAAATTTTCTCCTCATCACAGCATTTAAAGCTGCAGGAGCCCTGACCTCTTTTGTATCTGGTCAAAAGGGCAGGGATCCTGCAACTTTAACTTTGGTGATGAAGAGAGAATGTCACCAGGTGCTGTATGCATACCAATGACACCTGCTGAAATTCCCTTCTCTATGCAACTGTTAAAGATACAGGAGCCCTGTCCTCCTTTTCATATGGTCACCCTAACCATGCTGCTTAACCACAAAATGCATTCCCGTAACCATTTTGTGGTTAAGCAGCATGGTTTAGCGTGTTGTCTGAACCAGGCCATAGTCCCATGAGAATTAACAGCATCAGTTGACAGCTTTACTAAGAATACTTAACAGAAACACCTTTCCCAGTTTACAGGTTAATATTTTTTTAAAAAAACATTGCAGCTTTTTCACTCCATTTTATAAAGTTAATATTTTTTTTAACTCATTCTCTCACTGGGAGCTTGGTATATAGTTTCTTGGAAATTCCTTGACTGCAGGTGATACAGGCAGAGCACCACTTCAAATAGAAAGTTGGTAGAAGTTATAATTTCATTAGTTCTATTCCTGTTTCTTTTTTAGGTTTGACAGCTGCAGCTGCAGCAGCAGCAGCTGCCACCAATGCAGCCATTGCAGAAGCAATGAAGGTGAAAAAAATTAAATTAGAAGCTATGTCGAATTATCATGCCAGTAATAATCAGCATGGAGCAGAGTCTGAGAATGGGGATCTGAATTCTAGTGTGGGTAAGTTTCTAATCTAAAAGAGAATTCTTCCATAAATTATACTGTATTTAATAACAGTACTGATTCTTGCTGTTTGGTGAAGGGAGGGGGGAAGGTTCAATTTTATTTTGGTTTTCCTTTGAGCTGGATTTTACAATACTTGCACTATAGTATTTTGCTGCTGTTTTAAGAATATTCACTTTGCCTATGGTTCTTTGCAGACTCATATTATTATGTGCTTAAAACAGTAAGATTTCAGTGCTCGCTGTTGAATGAAATAGTCAAATCAAGGTATCACTTTGTCCTACTGAATGAATTCATTTTAAGTTAACAGCCTGATCGCAACTCAAGTTCAGCAAAAAAGAAAAGAAAAAAATATTTGGATTCAAGGTTATTTTTGTCTCATAGAATTTAACTAGACCAATTATATGCTGGAATTGGGCTGCGTAGTCTGGTGGGCAAAAGGCAAAATATTTCATTCTTGCATGACCAACACTGACGAATTGAGAACACATGCAACAAATTTTGGAACTATTGTGAATTTTGCTGTCATGGGTTCATTTCTAAATAGTAATGGTCTGCCACCCTCCCACCCCTCATGTTAAATGTTTGGAACTGTTAGCAGCACTTTCTGTCTCATAAGATGCAGGATTAACATGATCTGTTTCTGCATGCAGCCAATTTGTTTTGCTAAAATATACTTAAGATGACAGTAGCTTTTAAGGTCATTCCATTGTAATGGTTCCCTTCTGCTTTCTGAGATAAATGTACTAAGTGAACTGAAAGCTGAGTTTTAGTACTGTTAACTATTGTACACGGCAGAGGTCACATAGACATAAAACAGACGTGACAATTTAATATATTCCCTTTTATATTCTGAAAAATTTTGAGGTTATTCTTAAGGATGACAACTTGACAACTTTTTTCTTCCGAATCTTCCTGTACATATTTATTATTTAACTCATGCTCAAGAACAAAAGAAACAAATGTGCTCATGTCAGCAGATTCTGAGGCCAGTTTTCGCTTCCCTTTTCTGTTAATGTTTCAGCAGTAGAAAGAAAAAAGCTACAGGTAAACTTAGGGAAACAGTTCCAGGGATGGTGAATATAGATATGACCATAGTAATCTGGTAGTCATAAGCAAAGGTGGTCTCAAGGGAGGAGATTTGGGGGGGGAGAGGGACAAAGCACCAAGGATAGTATTCTTGGCTGAATGACATGAGCAGTGGGTGTTGGAAGAAACACAGTCCCATATATTCTATAAAAGGGGAGAATAGGTAGCAGAAAGTGGGCTCTCTTTAAGCAATTGAGGAAAGAATAATTATGAAAAAGTCTTTTATTTATAACTTTTAATTTATAAAAGTAAAATGGTTGATTAAAAAGTTTTATTTTTTAGTAAGTTTGGTTGCCTTTTGAAGCTATTTTGATTCTGTTTGCAAATACAAAATACGCTATTAAGGATATTTACTGCTAGCAATGAGTAGCATTTGTTTATTAAATATTAAGGTCTTGTAAGACATCTCTGTCGAGGTTTATATAATACATACATTGAATCAATTAATTACTTGATAAATCAGTTGAAAAGGAAGATTATATTTATAGTTGCAGAAAGGAAAACAAGCAGGAATGGGTCAGAACTCCACCATCCTCTCTGGATAATTTTTCTCATTTTCTTAATTAGTCCCCCCCCCCTCTTCAATATTGGTGGCAGGGCCACAGCCGACTGGGATCTCTTCCATTACTCTGTTGTTTCTGCTTTTCAGCTGTCTTTTTCCACAAGCTTCTCCCTGATAACTCCCTTCTTTAGCAGGCTCAAATGTTATGGTGAGAAGATTGCCTACAGCATTCTGGAATACAGGCACCTTATCAGTATATGCCATCTCTTTGGCGCCAGTGATAGTGGGCATGGAGAGTGGGTGGAGCATTCTTCAAATCCAGAAGTAGTGAATTTTACCAAAATAAATTTAGTATGTGTGTGTGTATGTGTGAACACTTCAAGAAATGGCTGCATTTGCATGTTATGACTTATCCAAGATGTGAATGCTGGTGCAGTCAACCCATTCTCTTTAACTTTGCTCTCATTTTGCAGAAGCAGGTAAGCTAAACAGAAAGGAATATTTATTTTTTATTTATTTGCTACGTTTCTATATGCCCAATAGCCAACGCTCTCTGGGCAGTTTGCAAAAAATAAAACCCAAAATACAACATGATAAGATATAAAACCTTTAAAAGTTTAAAACAGAATAAAACCAAAGCAAACAGCTTTGTGTTATAACCAACTCCAGGATTATGGTTAAGTAGAGTGACCATATATTTATTTATTTATTTATTTATTTATTTATTACATTTTTATACCGCCCAATAGCCGAAGCTCTCTGGGCGGTTCACAATATAAAAAGGAGGACAGGGCTCCTGTATCTTTAACAGTTGTATTGAAAAGGAAATTTCAACATGTTTCATTTGTATATATGGGGAACCTGGTGAAATTTCCTCTTCATCACAACAGTTAAAGCTTCAGGTGCCCTGCCCTCTTTTAAATCTGGTCACTCTAGTATAGCTCCTGCACCTTTAACTGTGGTGATGAAGAGGGAATTTCACCAGGTTCCCCATATATACAAATGACACCTGCTGAAATTCCCTTTTCTATGCAACTGTTAAAGATACAGGAGCCCTGTCCTCCTTTTCATATGGTCACTCTAGGTTAAGTGTACCCATACGAGCTAAGATCATAAACCAGCTTCAAACTAGGGTTTGTTGTTGATTTACGAATCCTGGCTAGTTTGAGCTCATTTAACCATAATCCCAGATTTGAATGTCATCTGAAGCTGACTCCTTTTTGGTTGGTTTACCCACATGTGTGAAGAGAAGAGCAAAGAAGAAACAAATGGGCTCTGTGCACCAGGACACTGTTTGTTTACATCCTGTTTTATTAAGTCATAATTTTTGGCTTCAGGTGACATGCGAACATAGCTAACATGCACCATAAGGCTTGAAAATGTTGTCTTTTTATTTGAAGAATTTAAATTGACAAAAAGGAAGTTACAATGCAAGTTATCATTGGGATTATTTTAGAGTTCCTGTTACTATAAACATATTCTTTTTTGAGAGATAATGAATTGTTCTGGTCTGTCTCTTCATTCTTCATACTTCACAAGACCCAATTACTCTACATGCTTAATTCATATCATTATTCTTTTTAGACTAACTTGCGCTGTGTTTGGAACTTTTGGGATAAGGAGAGTGCTGTCAGTGTGATACAGATGTCCCCACCCCATCTGTAGCCCTAAGAATAAAAAGTAATAATAGAATTAGATCAATCAGTAATTGACAATGAGACTAACTACCCATTGTCATAGTAAACAATAAGAGCTGTGGAAGAGCCATTATTCTTTATGGTTACAATGACACCAGCGTTTACTTTTTCTTTTTTCTTTGGTGAATGCAACTCTTTGAAAGAGCCACAAGCAGAGTTCAGAATAAGTTGGATAAATTTAGTTACTGAGCCCTGTTTACAAGTTGGGCTTAATAGTCATGTCAATGTTTTATGTACTTAATTAGGATACTGGGACCGTCTAACAAAGGCAGCTAGTATTGGCATATGGTTTTGTGTGCGTTTTTCTATTTGTATTATGAGAAAGAAAATAGAAGCCTGGGTTTTATATACACACAAATACTCAGAAGTGCCAGTTCTGGCAGTCTCTATTCACCCCAGTGCTTCCACTGCTCCTGTCTCATCAAATTTGACATCTACATCTCTTCTTTAACTCTCCCCCATCCCTAACTTGCCCTCTGGCAAATGTATATAAATTACATATTTCAGAATAATGACCACTACTTCTGGTTGTTAAGGCTTTAAAATATTTCTGTTGCAATCCTTACCCGCTTGAAATAGGTGGATAAGTGACCACTATTTGTATCCATGTACAGGGTTACATTTGATGATATTGTAGGAAAAAAGTGAGAGACAATCAAACCCATGAGAGGAAGCTTGAGTGTTTGGCAGAAGAGAATTCTACAGTTCGATTATTGGGATGGACAGATTAATAATGTACAGCTATTAAATACTAGTAACTTATAAAGTAAGGCTGTAGTCCTGTATCCACGTACCTGAGAGTAAGCCCCACTGGACTCCAGTGGGTCTTTCTTTTGAGTAGATCTATATAGAATTTAATAGGAAACACTAGGATTCCTTGGAAGCTTATTGGGGCTTCCTTTGTGAGAAGACTGGTAGCCACAGACAAGCTCATCTAAAATACGGCTTGCCTACCACTACCAATCTTCCTCTGCAATGTGCAAACAGGGGAGTATTGGATATGTTTTAGAGCACAGATCCCTCAAGAACTTGGTGGTATCCATAAACATGCCCTAGAAGAACCCTTGAACTATGAAAAGATTCAATGACAATATGGGAAGTGTTTTCTGAAGGTAAAATGATTGAACATTGGCTTGTCTCAGTAATCACCCAGAATAGCTCTAAATCTGCATATATATATATATAGTTTTTGAAGTATTTTTGAAAGTTTAAACCCATAATGTACACATTGCTACCCCTTTCACATACTATGAAGAACATATTGAGAACTTGAGCTCCTGCGAAATCAAGAAAATTAAATAATTCTGAGTGCATTGTTGTCCCTATTTTTTAAAGTATTATGTTGTAGTTTTAGCAAGAGGTTTAATGGCAGCATTAATACATCATGGTTTACAATGGCTTAGCAAGACATGGACAAGGCTAACCTTCCCCTCTTTGCTCCCTTCCCTAAGCATGGTCATGAAGAGGAATTTGAAAGCTTCCTTTTCATATGGTCACCCTACTACTGGCGGTTTGGGCTAGGTGTGGGGGCGCACCGTGGACTGTGGCCCGTGCCGGAAGTCCAGGCAGCAAAAAAAAAAAAAAGTCATCCTAACCTCCAGACTTTGCCCACCCCTGCAGTATATACTTGTGCTATTTCTATGAACTTGTAAAGGTTATTAAAAACATTATGACCACCATAAAAAAAATAAAAAAAATAAAAAAATTGAAAGCTTCCATTTCGATTAACCACACCTTCCCCTATCATTCATCGACCCAGTTCAGATGACATGCTGCGCCGCACTGGTTAAGCATATTTGAACTAACATTATGGCTTAGTGTGTCATGTGAACAATGACTTAGCATGTTGTGTGAACCATTCCTAACTATGGTGGCTACGTAACCACGGTTTAAACACGCTCACTAACCATTTGCTGCTTGACGTACCTGTTAATCCGGGCGTGTGGAGGGGCCAGTGGGCTGTCGCTCCTAGCTAGACATCAGATGCAACGGGGTAAAGGAAGCCCCATTGCGTCCGCCATCTTTTAAATGTTTTAAAGGGACAGGAGTGCTCAAGTAAGCTTTTTTTTAAAAAAATAAAAAGTTTCCCTGCTCCCCCCTGCCCCCAATCTTCCTCCTCACCCAGCCGCGATCTCCCTCGCCCCCAGCCGCGATCTCCCCACCCTGGCTCCGCTCTTCCCCCCATTTCTCCCACCGGCTCCACTCTCTCCCCTGGCCCCGATCTCTCCCCCCCCCTGCGATTTCCCTTCCTGGCCCCAATCTCTCCCCCCGTGATTCCCCCCCAGCTCTATGGCACAGCTCTCCTGTGGAGTGCTGTGCCCAGTGCGTGGCTTCTCCCGGCTACTCGCGACTAAGCTGCATAGCCGGGAAAAGCTGCGTAACGGGCTAGGCCTTCTGCGGCCTGAGGCTAAGCCCAGGGCTGTGGAAACACCGGACCAAAAGTGGTGCTGGTTATCCCGGGCCAAGGAAGGGTTGACCCCAGGCTGACCCCGGGATCCCCTGTGTGTCATCTGGACGCACAGGGGTGAGCCCAGGTATCAGCCCAGGCTAAACCCTCGTCTAGCAAAGGCCTTAGTGTGTTGTCTGAACTGGCCTTATATCTCAGTATTCCAACCCTAAGTTACAGGTTTTCATTCCAATGAAGTCATAACAAAAACAGTGCAAATCCATATGCAGGAAGCATAAGAATATGGGAAGCTGCCTCATCGTGAGTCAGACCAATGGTCCATCTAGCTCAGTATTGACTACATTGACTTGGTAGGAGATTTCCAGGGTTTCAGATCGAAGTCTTACCTATCCCTTTCTAAAGATCCCAGAAAATTTAATTTTCATAATTCTAATTTTTATTTGGTGAGAATATTACAACAAAAGTAAAAGACTGATGCATGAGACCCTCCTTCCCAAACCTAGCAAACTCTTAGCAACATTGGCACATTGTGGTTAATCTTAACTATGGTTAGTTTTACAGAAGTCAACTTCAAACTGTGGCTAAGATTAACCACAGTTCTGGGTTCATATAGCACAGCAACCTGCTGTTAATCAAAAGTAGAAGCTCAAGCTTCTAAACTTCTCCTGCTGGCCACACAGAGGATTGGAGGGGGAGTCTGCAAGTCTGGCAGGGGTCTAGAATCATTCATGTATCGCTAATCCATTTTTAGGGTGATGTCCAAAGACAGCCAATGTCACCGTATTTATAAATACATACTAGAACTTGGCTTCTTGATAAGATGGCAACTGTCAATTGCCCTGTGCCTACCAAAGTGAGAGGAAGGATAATCCAACTTCAGTCAATAGCCAGGGGAGCAAGAGCTGCTGGGAGCTGGTAGACCATTCTTGACTTCTGCTGCTCACCTCTGAACTTGGCATTCCTAGATTGCTTGCTCTTCTCTACTTTTACCTTGTTGTATGTTCTCAGAACGTAAGCCTTCAAGTCTGTGTATTTTATTTTAGACGCAGCTTTATTACTGCAGGTGCTTAAAACAAAAGAAACTATGACCTAAAAGAAGGAAATGACATTAAAAACAAATAATTCATTACTTCCCTAATTTTATGCTGTAGTCTTAATATCGCCTCTTCCTATCTCTCAAGAAATCCACGTAGAGGACTTTGACTGCCCTATTAGTATAATATATGGCCGTAATACTTTTTCTCTCCTTTCCACAATCAGTTGGATTCTTTTAGTTTAATATTTACTTGCTAAGATGAGATGCTAGTCTGCATGGTGATAAACAGCCTAGTACTGGCATCTGAAGGTGACCTGTCAGTTCATATGGACAAATCTCCTGCTTACTGAAATGTACAAAATAAATCATTAAAGCAGGCAGGTGCTCATTCCCAGTTTTAAATCACCATAGATTTATGATTTGAATTAATGCTTCATTTGGTCATAGAAATAGATGCTGAGACAAATGATATGCAGTGCTTGGAGCTTCCATACTGTAGCCATCCTAATATTGATTACTGAGATGTCTTTGCAATCTCTTGTTTATATCAAGCACTGTCTTGTGACAGGTTGGCTGATACCAGCTATACTGCAGATAAGAAGGAAAAATGTCCTGGATTCTTTTTAGTGGCAACTTCTCACACAGCACGGAGTAGAGATAAATTATTTTAGCTTCGTTGTTTAATGTAAAAGCTATATAAGCCAGTCTTCAGAACAGTACTATTCTTAAGCGTACAATATTCAAAGTGAAAAAGAACAAGGTCACATTTAAATTTCTAGAAAGTATTTGATTTCTGTAATTATCTCTTTAATGCAAATGCATGACTTCAATGATTGTATATCTCAATTTAAAATAAGGTGGCTGGGATCCAAAGGACTGTGTTGGCGCATTCCACATCTGCCACTCATAGTTTTCCTTAGTTGGCCTTTCAGAAGGTGGGCCCAGAACCTTTTCGCTGACTAAATAGGGATAAAACATCATGCATGCACTAGAGCAGTTCAGGATTTGGGAGGAATCCTGTTTGGAAGCTAACCCAAGAATATGCACGTGCTCCCCTTTTGGATCTTAGACCCTAAGTATATTGATTATTGAATTTTGTATTTGTAATTTTTTTCTTTATTATGAAATGCAGGGGTGTCAAACCTCAAGCCCATGGGCCAAATGTAGCCTACTTGGGTTCCCCATTGGGCTCTTTGGGGTTTATCCAACTACCACTGTTCAGTGGTTTCCCAGCTTTTGCATGTCCCCCACCCTTTCAAGTTTACTTACTGGAAGTAAGAATTTTAAGCTAAAATATGCTGATATTTTTGACCCTACCAACTTTAAAATCACGTCACTGGCTGCCAATTAGTTTCTTGGCAAAGTATAAATTGTTGGTTATTACCTTTAAAGCCCTACACAGTTTGGGTCCAAGTTACCTGCGGTATCGTTTTTTCCCGTGCAATCCGCCCCACACACTCAGGTCCTCTGGGAAGAATTTACTCCAGTCAGCAAAAACAAGTTTGACAACCATTACCCAGAGGACCTTCTCTTCTGCCGCTCCCAGATTGTGGAATGGCCTACTGGAGGAGATTCGTCAACTTAACAGTGTTCTGGAATTTAAGAAAGCCATGAAGACTGATCTCTTCCAGCAGGCCTACCAATTGAACTTTAAGATGCCTTTTAATAATGTGATGCTTTTAAGAATGTATTAGTTTTATATGTTTTAATCAATTATATGTATTTTATGGTGTTTGCATTTGTGTTGTACCCTGCCTCGATCCAGAGTGAGAGGCGAGTAACAAATAAATAAAAATAAAATTATTATTATTATTATTATTATTATTATTATTATTATTATTATGGCCTTCAGTCCCACCCATCGCTGAATTTTTGGAGCCAGGAGAGCTCCAAAATTGGATTCATCCCTTGGGCCGAACGAGGTTTGACACCCCGCTGTAATAGGTAGTGGGCCTGAGCATGCTGATTATCAGTTTTGAATGCAGGCATCCATTCCCACTTACGATATACGTATGCAAAGCGTGCTGAAATCTGGGCATCAGAGCTATTATACATTCTATGCAGTGATTTAAAGCACAAGGGCATAAAACTAAATATATAAGAAAAGAGTTGTACTTGTGTGCAGACATGGACGGATGGTGTAAATGAGGGTAGGTGCTTAATAACTGAAATTGAACTTTCATTACTTTATTAAAAGCATTTATAGGCTACTTTTTAGAGCATAGCCCTCACATATAGAGAATATAGAATAAAAAATAAGTTACATTAACATGTGTTAAAACATCAAATAATAATACACAATTAAAAACAGGTTAAAATATAGGTTTAAACCAGGGGTGGGCAACTTGTTGGAGTTGGGAGGCTGTGTTGGCCCCCATGGAATTCTTTGGGAGCCACAGAGTTGTCACAGTCACCTGGTTGAAGGTCTGCACTGTAGGGCCATGATGAATTCAGTTGGAAGGAAATTCCACAACTGTGGGGCTACCACCGAAAAGGTCTTCTCTCTTGTGCTCACCAACCGAATTGATCTTACTTGCTGCCATACAAGCAGAACCCTCAAAGCTAATCTTAATTGGGCAGGATCATATCGGTCAAGACTGTTCTTTAGATAACCTAGCCCAAACTGCTCAGGGATTTAAAAGGTAGGCATTTTGAAAAGGTAGTCAGTATATCTGGTGTAAAATTTGTATTAGCTGTTCTGACCTTCTATGCCCCACCAACATCTGCCCAGGTGTATTTCGTACCATCTCCAAAGGCATCAAGCTGGAAGTAAGTAGCACATGGGTAAATGAAGCAAAGTCCAATTGCTCCAGAAAGGGCTGCAATTGGCATGTCAGTGTAAGCTGGTAAACGGTGCACCTGGACAGCAGCGCCATCTCCACAGATAACAACAAGCTGTGAATGTTATACTTCATGGGGAGTGTAACCCTATCCAAGACTAGTTTCACATTTCCACCAAGAGTGTTCTTCCGCAACCCACAATACCTCCATCTTATCTGGGGCCATAGCTAGACCTAAGGTTTATCCCTGGATCGTTCAGGGGTCAAACCTGTTCATCTAGGTGACACACAGGGGATCCAGTGCTCAGGCAGGGGCGAACCCTGGATGATCCCAGGATAAACCTTAGGTCTAGCTGTGGCCTTAGGAGGAGGGATGCAGGCAGGTGTGACTTCTCCAGCTGGACTGCCTGCTCCCCATAGGGCCATTACCATCAACTTCCCTGTGGGAGGGATGCTTACAATTTTTTAAAAAATGTTCTCTATAGTAATATCTTTATTAATATAATTTTATTTATAAGATGGCTTGAAAGGATTTCTATCCTGAAAGGTGGGATATAATTTTTTGTAGTAAGTAATTAAACAAACTTGTTTGGATTTATCCATTCCAGTATTATATTCATATAGCCATTAAAGAGATCCACAGCCTTTCCCCTGGGTTTTGTAGATGGAAATGAGACATAGACGTGCATGTCATTTGTATATTGGTGGCATTGCAGCATAAACCTCTGGATGACTTCCCTATCATCTTCATGTAGATGTTAAATAGCATGGGGAGCAAGATGCCTTCTAAGCCCAATGTGACCATGCACTCGAGAAGCACACCATGTTCGGTGGTATTGAAAGACACAGAGGTCAAAGAGTGGAACGAATAGACTCACACTTTGTCCCCTCCCATCCATTTTCCAGTGCAAATAATCTACCTGGTTGCCCAAGGCTATTCCATCCCAAAATCATGCTGGAATCCCGATTGGAATGGATCAAAATAGTCAATTTTCTCCAAAATCACCTTGAGTTCAGAGGCTATCACCTTCTCCAGTATCTTATCTAAAAAGGGAAGAATAACAGCTGGAAAATTGTTCAACTTCATTTGTTGTAGGTTCATTTTTTAAAAAGCGAGAGCTAGTATAGACCTTGTCCTCAAAGTCCACAGTGCACATTGTTAAACTATAGAATTTGCTGCACGAAATGTAGTGATGGCCACCAATTTGGATGGCTTTAAAAGGGGATAAGACTATCAATGACTACTAGTCCTGATGGCTATATGCTACCTCCAGTATCAGAGGCAGTATACTTATATACACCAGTTGCTGGGAAACATGACCAGGAGGGTGTTATTGTGCTCATGTTGAACTTGTGGGGTTGACCACTGTATAAAGAGACTGCTGTAGTACATGGACTTTTGGTCTGAACCAACATGGCTCTTCTTATGTTTTTGCGGTGGCATTCACTACCTCTCAAAGTGGCATTCACTACCTCAGATGTCTAAGGCCTCAAGCCTACCCTGGCAGCTTTTAATATCCATGATAGTCAGAGGGCCAGAGAAGAATGCAATGCCCCAAACAACCAAGTAGCTTGTTCACATCCTAAGGTTGCATATGCTGAAAAGTATCCATTACAATATAATTAGAAGCAACTAGCTACATCTGTCTCTGATTTTCTTAAAACTTTGGCATCTAAGTTGGTACAAATGTGAAAGAGTTTGGACATAGGAAGAATCTGTGTTGTGGCAGGCCCTAAGATTCAATTAAGATCAGTCCCAGACTCTAGATGGGTCAGGATCTGATGCTAATTGGATCTAGGGGAATCTATCATTTGACTGCCATTTAGAATTCCACACTGTCACTAAGTATCATATACATGAACTGTATAAGCACTGCAGGATCTCTGCTAGGAAAGATAGTGTGGTGTAGTGGCTGAGACATTAAGCTGTGTACTAGGAAGTTGCTGTTACAAATCTTGCCTCAGCCATGAACTTGCTGAATAGCTTTAGGGAAACCGCACTTTCTCGACCTCAGCCCCCTGCTAAATTGTGGGATAATAAAACTGACACTGTTCATAGCATTGTTGTAAGGATTGCTGAGATAATAGGTTTGAAATGCTTTGAACAATTTGAAGTGCTATATAAATGGTGAGTAATATGAAAACTTATGTAGTTCCTGGGCAAAGATTTCCAATTCATTTCAACTTTAGGGGCAGCTCCAAGTATGCACGGAATGGTAATGCATTTCCAGAAATTTCCCTGGTGTTTGAAATTCACGGGGAAACCTTTGAACTTGTGGGACTCAAAGTACACATCATAGTTTTCTCCCTCACAATGAGACACTGAGCCCGATCGTATGACATATAACATATATTTTAAATTGATGCTTTCTGTTAAAGCTGTAGAAGATAAATATAAGTGTATATAAACAGGACATTTGCATGGGTATTACACTATGAAAGTGCAAAATATGTACATTGGGAGAAAAAGGATGCAAATGAAGACAAGAAAAGTTGCTGCTCAGAAACGAGGTATCGCCTATTTTTGTGGACAGTAATTTATCCAGATTGAAGGAAAAATACCTGTTTTTTTCTGCCTTAGCCGTTAATGTCAGAAAAATACTGGGCAAACATTCTAAAGCATTCTTTAGGGATCTGAGAAGAACTTTTGCCATTACCTAATGGCTGAACCACATATCTTGTAAACAGTGATCAACAATAGTAAATTACTTACAAGGTAGGAAATGAGTTCATTTATAATATGATCTCGAAACAGATGTTCCAGAAACAAATCTCATTGTTTAAACTGCAATTATACTTTTTAAAAACTCCTGCTATTATTTCTTTAAGGAAATGAAGCAATCAGAAAGACTTTAGTGTTCTCGGTTTCTAAATACAGTTAGGAAATGTAAGACTGACTTAGAATAATCCGTGGACGACCACAAGATGTGTTGAAAATGGAGGGGTACTTTTGACACACTGGACTTCCTTTTTATCTGCACAAATTTACAACGTTCAAA
Organism: Elgaria multicarinata webbii; assembly: GCF_023053635.1. Classification (NCBI taxonomy): domain Eukaryota; kingdom Metazoa; phylum Chordata; class Lepidosauria; order Squamata; family Anguidae; genus Elgaria; species Elgaria multicarinata. The sequence goes on along the minus strand of NC_086175.1, from coordinate 19,510,014 downwards.
ACAATAAGAGGCATGTTTATGATAAGTCCAGGTCTGTTGTTTGAGAGGAACAGTTGCCTCCTTTAAACTTATTCTATTCTTTGCTCTAAAAAAAAGAATATCCAAGCAATTGATTAGAAAATATTTGCCTCAAGTGGCCGCCTCCAAGAACAGAATAGTATAAAATGTAGTCATTTCCTTTCTTTTGATTCATGTGTCTATTTTAGAAGGAAGAATTAATTTTATGGCTCCAGGAAAAAAGAATATGTCTCTGAGTCCTTGAGAAAGCAAATACAAGGAAACAGAGAACACATGCAGACCACTGAGCACGGCTCTGCAGTTACACATCTGAATCTCTTCCTTGGCAATGTTAATGAACCTCAAATCCTCCCTATAATTAGATGAGGGAATTGCTTATATTTTCTAACAGATGATGCTGCTATAATGAAACGATTGACAGGGAATTTAAGACTGTCTACAGTAGTCATTTGGTTTCTGTTCCCCCCCTCTCCTTAAGTTTAAAAAGAAGATTGGCTGTAGACTCAGGTCCTAGGAGAGGTAGTAATTTACATAGAATGCTATGACAGGTGTCGTTGTACAGTGAGGAAATAAAATGGAGGAGGGAAGAATGATGGGCAGGTACACCACTGATTTTGGGAGGGAGGAGGTGTCCTGTGCTTCTCCTGCCTGGGTTCTTTAAAAGGGGCCGAGACTCAAGAGATGGATCCGGATTGAGTGCACAGCTGTAACTGCTGATGAGCTAATTGCTCCTTATCTCTCAGCCCCATTCATCTTCATTTTTTACCAATTACTGAGAATTATCTGTGTTCTCAGTTGGATATGAGAGTTAATCCTTTTTGGTTAAGCTGGCAGTACTGTGAGCAGATTCCAAATCGGAGGGTGAAAAAGCCAGAGCACGCTCTTTCTAAAAGTCTCTATTCGATGGCAGTATTGTTACTTCATAAGAATTTTTTGCTGCTTAATAGATTATAATTTGCCATCTTTTTGTTTCTTTATTTTGTTTGTTTCCCCCTGCTTTTACACATATTTCATAAACAGATTAAAATATAGGCTATGTTTAATTCAGCTACTTTCCTGCAAAGTTTTATTTTAGGAGAAAAATAAGTCTCTTAAGACAATTGTCAGCCTAGATATGATATGCAAGTGCTTTCTCCTTGTGATATAGAAATTTAACTAGAAGAATAAGACCGTGCCCATAAGTTGTTTCAGACATACGGCATGCCTTTGGCAGTCATTCAGACAGTCTTTCTCAACCTATAAAGCCCTATATGGCTCGGGTCCAGGTTATTTGAAAGACCGTATTCTCCCTTAAGAACCTGCCCGTGCTTTGAGATCTTCTGGAGAAGCCCTTCTTTCAGTCCCACCATCTTCACAGGGACGCTTGGTGGGAACATGGGAGAGGGCCTTCTCGGTGGCTGCTCCAGTGCTTTGGAACTCTCTTTCCGGGGAAGCTAGGCTGGCTCCCTCCTTGATGGGCTTTCGGAAGCAGGCAAAAACTTGTTTGTTCCAGCAGGCGTTTGGAGAGTCATTTAGTCCTCCATCTATGTTAATGACTTGTAATTTTGTTGTGTATTTTAAACTTTTTTTTTTTTACATTTCTTTTCCTAGGTTTTACAATGTATGTTTTAAACTTTGTAAGACCGCCCAAGCAAAGCAGAAGTCAAAAAGCCCTACAGCAGTACGTTGTATGTTAAGCATGTCACTTTTCTCTTTAAAATGTGCTTTTTTACTTATTCCCAGAAATGGCTGTAGACTCCTGGGATACTGGCCCCATTCAGAAGACACCTTAAATCACGCCTTTAACCATGGTGGTTAAGCCAGAAAGCCAGGCTATGTTCAGAAGACACCTTAAACCACAGCTCTAACCACTGTGGTTAAACCAGAGAGCCTTACTCACATTGGTTAAAACCATGGTTTAAGGTGTCTTCTGAACACGGCCTGGCTTTTTGGCTTAACCACCGTGGTTAAAGCCGTGGTTTAAGGTGTTTTCTGAATGGGGCCCATGTATCAAATAATAGGTTGTAAGACTTTTTTTAGCTTGAAAGACAGACTGAAGGGACAGAAAAATGATTTGTCATATTGGATTTGAAAACTGAAGAATATTAGTATTTTGGTGCAGAGCACCTAAAGTACTGTTGGGCCTCTTCACATTTCAGAGATTTTTTTCCCTTGCCTTTCACTGCTGGGAAGTCTGAGGCAGTCAGTTTGATGTAATAATCTGAACAGCAATTAGCAAATTTATAAAAGGATTAGCAAAGCAGCAGTGCTTTCATGCTGGATAGTCAATAGCATTTAAAAGAAAGGTGAGATGCTTCCCTAGTTTTAAATTGAACCTGTAGCATCAACAGGTTGAAGCTCTGGAAATAATGAGTTAATGATGTTTTTAGAATAAAATCAGAATGGGTTTCCTAAAATCAGAGGCAAATCAGGTAACCCTTCAGTTACATCTATGTAATAAAACATGTTTTAAAATTTGATTGCTACAATTGCTACATTGATTTTATTTGTTAGACCCAAATACATTTTCTACTTAATAAATTTAGAACCATCATTTTAGAAATGTTGGCCTGTCCACCTTCTTTACTTCAATATTGCTTATATTATAAACTTTATAATCACTGAAGTCTTGACAATTATAGTAACATGATATTTTGAGCATGGTATAATAAGAAATGTGAGTTGACTAATTGTATTACTGTGCTAAATCCTATTAGTCTATGTGGTTCTGCTCCACAAATGTAAGGAAGGAAGTGCACTCAAACAGCTAAATACTGGAACAGTTGAACCTTCAGTTTCATTGCAAATGACAGATGAAATTCTCTGTACGCAGACTACATAAAACATTTAAAATTTAAACAGAATGGTCCACATACAACAAACATCAAACACAAATCCCAAATGCTTTTCAACCATAAAAGGTCTTCATCAGTGAGGAGAAAATGATATGTGGATTTTTAAAACTTATTATACGAATGTTTAAAACAACTTTTTGTGCCCCGGATATAGGGAGTTCCTGTAGGACCCAAAGTTGGCTCCTATAGATCTTCAAGAAAGTGACAATAAAGCATTCCCTCCTGTCTTCAGTTATATCTTGTTGCATTACTAATATCAAGTTTATGTAGACAGGTATATGCAGGATAAGTTTGGGATTTTTGTTTGATGTTTGTTGTATGTGGACAATTCTGTTTAAATTTTAAATGTACATATTTGTTTTAAGATTAAAAATATTTTCTACTAACAATATGATTTATTGTAATAAGCATAGTTCTACCTAAATTTGATCGATCTATCTATCTATCAGTTTCCTTAAACTTATTTTGCTTTCAGGTTTGCTTTTGGTTTAAGATAACACTTTTTTCACATTTTGGCAGACTACATAAGCCTAACTATCATCTGGCAAAGTAGGTACTGGTCTATGAAAGCTCACGCTGCCCTAGAATTGTTACCTTTGGAGGTTACAGAACTCTTTGTTGTTTTTGTTCTAATAAACTAGCACAGGTACCTCTATGGAATTTACTGTTAAAATATGCACAGCTTTCATTGCTTCAAACATAGAAAACAGGAGACAGGCCTTAGCTAGACCTAAAGTTTATCCCGGGATTGTCCCGGGGTCATCCCTGTTCATGTAAGTGACACACAGGGGATCCCGGGAGCAGGCAGGGACGACCCCGGGACGACCCTGGGATAAACCTTAGGTCTAGCTAAGGCCAAAGTACAATATTTCAAGCAGATAATGTGATATTAGAAGCCACAGATAAGCAAAAGAGCTATCTAGGCCCCTTAAAGTAAAGACAGTAAAGTAAGAGAAAGGGGCGGATCGTATCACTATCCATGTTCACATATACTACAAAGGTGGATAAGTATTATAAAAACCTTTTAATAAGTTGATAAGTTTCACTAATGCAGAAAAAAAGCATATTGCCACTGTAGGACTGTGTAGTCTGACATTAAGAACACATTAAGAACACACTAACAAATACTAAGAACCCATTAAAAAACATTCAAATTCAAGGAATTTTTATTTATTTTTAAAACAGACCAAACACGTTTCAACCCTAAAGGAGGGTCTTCCTCAGTGGTCACATATACTATATAGACAGTTAGAAATACTAAGTAGTTATTTACAAATTGCCAATACCACTAGATGTTACTGTCCCTTGCTTTTTAAAGTAGATATTGGGCTAGTATATTTCAGCCAGTATCCCAGGTTTGGGACACAGCTTCCTGTCCCAACTGCCAAGGCGGTGTTCTATCTGCAAGGAGCCTCTTTATTATGTTCTGTAGCGAAAGTTGGCCCCGATTTCGCTGGTGTTTTCACATTTCTTTTGTTATCAAGAGGCAGAATGGTAGATTGATATTTTTCATGGCTAGTATGGAATACCACTTCCATAGCCTGACCATTTTGTATTCCAGCAGACACCTACATTTGGGAAGGTTTGCTACGAAATGCAATGAGTCTAATTCCATCTGTGACACCTGCCATAAATGAACTTCCAATAGCGTTGGGATGTATTAAAAGCACTGGTCATAGGTCTTGGTGCTGTGTATATTTGCATTAAGAGTTGACAGTTGGAGTTTATTAAACCAGTTGTAGAGAGTATATGTTCTGATATAGTTCTTCTAAAATTAACTGGTATGCTTAAATTGTGTGAGAATTTTTTCTAAACTCCTCCAGCTGCAGATTGTACAAAGATCTGGTACGCTTCTTCATTGGATTCAACAAATTGGCCTCTGAAAATCTAAGGCAGTGTTCTTCACTGCAAGGCCTGAGGGCCACTGCTGGCTCTCCGCCTTTGTAGTCTTTCAGCAGGGTTCTGTTGTTTTGCCTTGTTTGCTTTAGCAATGAGTCAGCTGCTATGATCTGGGAGTGATGAGTCAGGAGATCTGCCTGTCCTCAGTCCTAAGGTGGTTGGGGACAGGTGGCAGGTGGAGAGGAGAACACAGGACCAATCAGCCAAATAGTTCTGGTGAGGGAGAAGCCCAGTAGGTGAAGTCGAATGTGATTGGCTAACTGCAGTAGTGCACCGTACAGCTGCTGAAAGTGGAGTGGAAACTAAATGCATAGTCAAGAGAGAGTATGCGAGTTGGACTTACTGTGTGAGTTTTTGCAAAACTGAGTAGGGCAGAACACTCTCTCAGTGACAAGACTGAGAGATCCTTGGACTGACAGATCCAAGGACTGAATGAGCCTGTCAGAATTTTCCCTGTCTACTTACTTGGTGACTGACTGATGAGGCCTTGCTTGTATGACGGGGATGGGGAGGAGAGGCCTGAAAAAGTTTCCAGCCAAGTCTGTTGCACAGTATTGCCACTTGACTGAGGGAGAAGAGGAGAGGCTCCCCACAGCCCGGAAAAGCCCCCCAATTAGCCTCAATGGAGGCTCCTGGAGCAAAATTGGCTCCTGCTTGAAAGATAGTGAAGAGCACTGATATAAGTGGAAATGTTTACTTTCTGTGTTAACTTCACAGCAATCTATTTTCCTTGCATTGTTTGTTATAGGAGTGTGCTGCAGAATATTAATGTGCAATTGTACCATGGCATTGTATGAAAAGAGATTAAATAAGGAAACTACTCAAGGTAGAGTACTTTAAATCATAGCATAAGAGACCTGCTTGGATCAGACGAAAGATCCATCTTGTCCAGTATCTTGCCAACAGTGCTTAACCACACATCTCCAGAAATCTCATGAGCAGGTCCTCTCCTGGTGTAACTCCCCAACTGGTATTCTTTGGCTGTCGCCTCTTAAGGCCGTTGCTTTGCCTCCTGCCTCATGCCCACTTGGACTGCTTGCCTGGGCAGCCAGCGGCACACTTACATCGTGCCGCTCCCTGGCTTGCTCGCCTCTTCCAGGTTGACATCTCTGATGTCTCACGAGACTTGAGACACCTCATCCCAGAAGTCTCGTGAGACCTCGGGCAGAGGTGAGCAAGCCAGAGCAGGGAGCAGCCCACTGCCTCCTGTTCCAGTAAATGGCTGGAATAGGAGGCACTCGGACAGAGGTAAATGCACCACTGGCTGCCCAGGTGGGCTGTTAGGGTGGGCAGGAGGCATGTGGGTGGGTGGCAAGACCAAAAGGTGACCACTTGCTTGGGTGCCTCCTGGCCACTTGGGCTGCTTGTTTCAGCAGCTGGCTCTGGCTGTGCTGACCTCTTCTTTGTCCTGCCAGCCACTGGCACGTGGCTGGTGGGCCCAAGGGGTGGGGGGTGGGCCTGCTGGCTGCCCAAACAAGCAGTCCGAGTAGGGAGGAGCCTCTCAGGAGGCCTGCTGGAGCGGCTGCTTCTTAGTCCTGCCGGTTGCTTGCAGTTTGCCAGCAGGACCAAGAAGCGGTGAGTATGCCTGTGGGTGCCGCCACTCTTCCCAAATTTTGCTGCCCTGGACACAGCTAACTTCAAATGGTCCCCCTCCCTCAGTTCTGCTTGCACATTCTTTCCACTTTGCTGCCTGCTTCGTTTTCTCCAAGAGGTGGGGGAAAAATTCCCTCAGAGTCAGGACAGGGTAGCAGGTGATGGCTACTTCGCAGATGGAAAAGGTCTGCATCTTCTTCTGCATTTGTAAAGTTATTTTTAAAAAATCTGTCAGTGTAATGATTCTGCCAGTGCCTCCTTCACTTTACGAATAGGTGTGTGGGATGGAAGAGTAGTATTGTGGTGATCCCTGGTGGGAAAAGACTGCAAGACTCCTAATAAGAACCGTGCTGGATCAGACCAAAGGTCTATCTAGTTTAGCATTCTGTTTGCACAGTGGCCAACCAAATACATATGGGATGCCCACAACAGGACATGAATACAGTATCACCTTCTTCTACATGTTCCCCAGCAACAGGTATTCAGAGACATCTGATACTGGAAGCAATATATAGGCATCATTACTAGTAGCCATGGATAGCCTTATTCTTCATTAATTTGTAGTATCCCCTGTTAAAGGCCTTAGCTAGATCTAAGGTTTATCCCGGGATTGTCCTGGGGTCATCCCTGTTCATGTGAACGACACACAGGGGATCCCGGGAGCAGGCAGGGATGACCCCGGGACGATCCCAGGATAAACCTTAGGTCTAGCAGTTAACAAAGTTGGTGGCTGTTACTACATCTTCTGGTAGTGAATTCTATAGTTTAACTATATGCTGTGTGTGAAGTAGTATCCTAAAATCATTCCTTTTATCTGTCCTGAATCTCCCACCATTTATTGGATGACTGCAGGTTCTAGCATAGAATCATAGAATAGCAGAGTTGGAAGGAGCCTACAAGGCCATCGAGTCCAACCCCCTGCTCAATGCAGGAATCCACCCTAAAGCATCCCCGACAGATGCTTGTCCAGCTGCCTCTTGAAGGCCTGCAGTGTGGGAGAGCCCACAACCTCCCTAGGTAGCTGATTCCATTGTCGCACTGCTCTAACAGTCAGGAAGTTTTTCCTGATGTCCAGCTGGAATCTGGCTTCCTTTAACTTGAGCCTGTTATTCTGTGTCCTGCACTCTGGGAGGATCGAGAAGAGATCCTGGCCCTCCTCTGTGTGACAACCTTTTAAGTATTTGAAGAGTGCTATCATGTCTCCCCTCAATCTTCTCTTCTCCAGGCTAAACATGCCCAGTTCTTTCAGTCTCTCTTCATAGGGCTTTGTTTCCAGATCCCTGATCATCCTGGTTGCTCTCCTCTGAGCATTATGAGGAACTTTCCCCTATCAATTTTCTTAACACCATGCATAATTTTATTTCCATTTCCATTTGCCTTTTCTCTAAGCTAAAAAGCCCAATATGTTGTAAACTTTCCTCATTGGGGGAATTGCTCCAGTTCATTGATGATTTCGGTTGCCCTTTTCTAAAATGCGCAGGATCAAGCTGCAAGTAACCAAGACATTTTATTTATAAGCAAAGGTTGGTAATTATTTGGCATAACAGTGTTTATGCATGAAATAGAAAGAATTTTAGATGCTGTTTGGTTGTCACAAATATCAATAATATCAGAACTGAACATATTGTGGAATTCAAGTTGTTAGCAGATTCTTTTTGTTATTGCTGCACATCACAGACTAGGCACTACAATAATTAATTTTAAAAGAATGAACTTCCCATAAGTTTGCAATCTAGATAAAGACATTACCATTAGAAGACGGCATTGACGCAAATAAAATGGCAAAAGAGCCTAAGGGACAGAATTACAAGGAGCTGCAGTTGGCGAGGTGGTTCACTAAGTGAAACTGCCAACCGCTACTACGTGGCAATTAAGAGGACTTTCAGACAGGGGGGAAATCGTATTTCCTTACTGTGGCTCTCTTCCTGGTTCTCTTCTGCATTTGAAATGAGCACAATTACACGGAGAAGAGAGCAGCGACCACATGGCCTGTACATTTCAATTGGGCAGCACCCTCTAGTGGGAAATTTATAGAGAACCCTCAGAAGAGTCGGGTTTTCTGAGGTTTGTTTTGTGACACAAAAACTGAGAAAAATAGCAGGAGACACACAAAAGGTTGATGTCGTCATCAAAATGACCCACGGACGTCTGTGAGTGGCCAGTCACAAGCATGCTATAAATCGCTCGTTTAAAGAAGCCCAGAGTGGGAGGGCCCATCCTACTGTTACCTTTTCACAACTGGAGGCAGCAGTGGAGGTGGGGGTGCCAGAGCCCCCCACCTCAAGTGCACGGATGGTCTGCACCATGTCAACACATCTCTGTCTCAGCCAGGGTGACCATCTAATCAGCAACAGTGCATATGTAAGTAGTGGCTTTGGCACGCCTTGCTTCCACTGCTACTTCCTGGCAAGAAAGATAATAACAGTCCAGCCCTCTCCTTTTATTGCTGTGCCATAGTTGCTGTTGTCACTTAGTGCGCTCAGAGTCACGCCCTCCCAAGTTAAATTTATTTATTTATTTATTACATTTTTATACCGCCCAATAGCCAAATGTCTTCATGGAGAGTAAAGATAGAGGATCTGTATCTTTTCTTCCTGGATAGGAAAGCAGCTTGGGAAAGAGGAAATTTGGGTGAAAAAATAGTTGGCAGGGTAAGGGTTAGGTCGCCCCTTTCCCCCACCAGCTCTGTACCTCAACTGAAAATTCCAGCTTCTCGCAGTTGCTTTTCTCTGGTAAAAAGAATCACAAAACTACAAATTGTATCCAGCATGGCACTTCATGCTTACTGCCCACATCCAGTAGGAGGCCCATAGTTACAGATACAGATGTATACCTGACTTAGTATGTTGTATTTATATTTGACTTAAAAGTCCAATGTTTTGCATATGTTTCTTTACATAGGAAAGTAGCCTTTAACTGAATGACCTGGTTTGTAAGACATGACAGCTGACCATGTCTTGATTTAGCCATGGGCTCTGTCACATTATGCCGGGCACCATTTTTGCATGATGCCCAGACGACTGGCTTGTCATGGCTTGTCATGTTGTGCGAATCCAGGTGGTAGGGATTGTTTGAGGGTTAGACAAGCCACAAACAACCCTAAAACAAAGCATGGGTTATTTGAGGGTTATCTTACCCACAAACAACCCCTGTCACTTGGGCTTGCATGACACAGTAAGTCATATCAAGCTAAGTACCATGCAAAAATAGCACCCCTGTAGCTATTAAGCCACGGTGGGCTGCGTTTTGCAAACCAGGTCATTGTATTTGATCAAGGATCATAGATTTCGTTTTAAGAGAGTAGAAGTTCAGAGTTTAACATGTCTGTATTAAATTCAAATTTCATTTTACACCCAATTTATTTTTAAAAGAGGAACTTAGTGTAATGGAAAGTTTTTTTGTTTTTGTTTTTAAATCAATTTAAAGTCTGATTCCGTGTGTGGCTGGGTGGAAATGTGTTGTGTTTTTAAATGTTGATTTATTTTTTTAATTCAACCTGAGGAATTTTAAATCTATGCATCACAAAGCTAGTGGTGAATATAGATGCATCCTACATAATTTATATTCCTAAAGGTCTGTTTGGATCTTCGTCCTCCTACTTTATGTGTCATGAGATGAGCAATGAGTCTCGGCCTCGCAGGCTCCTTCCCTGCCTCTCCTTGGCGTTCCTCAACATGCGTAGAAGTGAATGCCCAAACTGAGATCCCAGTTATTTAAACTAGATTTTCCTTAGCCTTAGATATTGAATCTTTTTCTAGGGACCGGATCATACTTTTGACAACTTCCATCTGATCTGCACTCACTGGGAATTGCATGAAGGGGGGGGGGGGGATGCAAGTAATTTCTAAACAGTGTATTTGGCTCAACGTTCTCTGAGAACAGTTGTATAATCTGGGGGCACATGGTGCAGGTGCCAGAAACTGTAGTTTAATTTGCTACTTTTCAAAATGTTGTTGAATAAACATATTGGGGAAAATGTACATAGCTTTGACAGCAGTGATGTAGAGAGAACCGATACTTGAAAGATCTAACAGGCGGGGGAGAGAGGTTTTGAATATGGTTTTCCTTAACAGCAGGTTCTAATGGAAACATGGGCCCTTCCACTTATTCAGCGCTGAGAGAATTACTAGTTTGATAATGACTAGGAATGTTATTATTAAAACAGTGTGTGCAGTTCATTTTCAACAGTTTTGAATTAGAGTCTGCACTAATGAAACGGATACGGTTTCTTTCACAAAGGGCAGATCTGTTAGTTAATATAGCTGCTGCAGTGCCTTGTGGACCATGCCTTTAGCTCTATTTGTATTTCACAGCATGATAAGCAAAGAGTGTTGATTTTCAAGGATCCTGCTGATGAAAGGTAATGGCATTATTACATCTTTATCTCAAAAACAGAACTGTGTGGTAAATGATTCCCCCTTTCTTCCTTGCACCTCCTTCCCTCGTTCCTCCCCTCCCCATTTCCTTATGGCACAAAAGATTTCTTCGTTAGAAAAATCCTCTTTATTTCTTTAAGACACTTTAGCCTTGGAAATGATATGTTATTATTTAATGTCTGCACAGCAAGCCTGAGAGCACCTAATAGCGAGTGGATTGGAAGTGAAGTGCCTCCTGCTTGCAGATATGGATCGGTTCAGTCACACGCTGTACCAGCTGTCATCTCGGCCATACTGCTGTGATTTAATTAGTCTGTTTATGTCCTTTCTAATAATATTTCCATCTCTATGAAAGGGCAAATGCGACAGGGACTTCTTTCCCCCTCTCTGGGTTCCACACACTGAGGAATGTGGCCTACATCCGATATGCTGAGATGCAGGATTGAATCACCATTCCTGTCATTTCAAGCTGTTGATAAATTGTTCAGCCAAGAAGTGTACTTACTTCCTTGGGGTCATTTGTGTGGTAGGGACTGTAATTTGCACTGCAATGGGATGAGAACAGGAGAGAGAATACAAAGGCAGGGATGTTTTGGCTTCATTGAGGAGACCAAGTGCCACTAGTGTCCGTGGTATCCCCACCCCTCATTGATCGTACAAACACTTGGGGAAACGGTTTCATGCTTCCATCAGAGGGAAGAAATACTGCTGTTGCTAAATTTCATTTAGAGCTCAAAGTGAAATATGGAGTTTGGATCCATTCTCTTCCCATGTCTTGTGAACTTCTGCTACACGTTTCAGCGTTACTATAAACTACAATTCCAGTCATATTGAGATTTTATTGCGAGATTTCAGATCTAGGACATTTAAACCATATATCTATATCTATATTCAAAATAGAGAGGAAAATAGTCAAAGTTAAAGAATAGTGGAAAAAATATTTAAGAAAAACAAGCTATGGAAAAGACTGCAAGATGAATTAGGAAGAGAATTTACTAGCAGCTGAGAAACTGCTATAATTACACAAGTTAATAATGAACAGAAATATTAAGGGTAATTTTCTTTAATTGGGAAAGACCACATATTTATAATCACGTAAAATGTCTCTCCCACCCACACTTTCTCTCTCATGCACATGCTGTACTCACTCATATCATCACAGTTCCAAATTCCCTTATACTACCACTGTAATTTACTTGTGCATTTAGCCCTCTCGTAGTCATTGTAACAACATATAATAGCTTGGGTCACTCTCAAGAGAAGCTAAAATATATATTCCCCATATACAAAGAACATAATTGTGAGAGAGCAATGCTAGATTAAGTTTGAGAATCCTATGCTACCAGTGGTAAATAATAATTATTAATGGAATTATTTAAGCAGTTTGTGTAAACTTTTACTAAACTGTTAATTTTCTTTGATGGTGATAACCATTTAAGATTTAGGAAAGTTGATTGTTCCTAAAGCTCCAACCCCTTCTTAATTTTGATAGCTTGCGTTATGGCTACTCTTCCCATTTGGTTATTCTTTGGAATTAACTAAGGGGCAGAATAATCCTTAGTGTGGCCAAGGAGGAGCAAAAAAGGAGAAATACTGCCTCATCTACAGCCCTGCCAGGGTAAAAGGTAAGGGGGCTTTTCCCCCCTCCTCCCCTTTTCCCATTAATTTTGCCACAGAGGAGGAGGGGGTCTTTTTCAGGCTGCTGTAGGTACAGGGTCCAGATTGGGGCTCTCAGAAGAATGGAACAACTTTGGATCCAGCAGTTCGAGAACCAGCGCTGCCCTGCCCCACAAAAAATCCTGCTTCAGAAAAGCCTTATGCAAGAGAACTTACTACTGCTGGTGGAACCTCTCAGCAGGAATGCCAGGGACCTCCACTGCAGGAAAGTGGTGGCATCCCCCGCCATGCTGGTGGAGCTTCTCTCCATCAGCGGAGGGGCGCCTGCACAAAATTCTAACCAACAATCAGCATCAGGGGGTTAGGACTTCAGTGTAATTAATGCCTTCCAAAGTCATGTATTAATATTAATATTTATTTATATAGCCTCAACAATGTACTTGGTGCTGTACAGTATGTACGAATAAAACAGCAACAACAGCCTGCCCAGAGGCTTACAATCTAAAATCACATTAAAACTTAGGAGGAGGAGGAGGAGGGGTAACACAAAGACAGAATAAGGGAATAATCGAAGCATTGTGAACAATAAATCAGGCTAGAGTTCCAAAAGCTATGGAAAAAAGATGAGTTTTCAAACGCTTTTTAAAATCTAAGATGGAACTCGTAGTTCATAGATGTTCTGGGAGAGCGTTCCAAGCAAAAGGGGCGGCCAAAGAGAACGGGCGGAGCCGAGCGAGAGAGATAGAAATAATAATTATTATTATTATTATTATTATTATTATTATTATTATTATTATTATTATTTCTTACATTTGTATACCGCCCCATAGCCAAGGCTCTCTGGGCAATTTACATAGGATAAGTTTTATGTATTTTTGGTATGTATGTATGTATGTTTTTGATGTTTGAAAACCCCACAGAGGGAAATAATGTATAGTTCTGTTAGCTGAATGAATGATTACTATCAGGGCTGAACCTTTGGTCCTACGTGAATGCTTTCCATGTGCTATAGTTTTTTATTCCCTGGGTAGTAGCTATATCTCTTGTCACACTTGCAAGAGTGGTGTGTGTGTGTCAGTAGTGATATACCATAACAACTGGTAACTCCTGTCGAGCTTTTACCTTTGAAGTTCAGGGCCGAACAAGACAATGCAGCAAATGAATGCATGTAGGTGTGCGTGAACAGGACCCCAGCAGCCAGGGAGGGGTGCCGTCCTTTCCCCGTTTCCCATGCTGGAGTCCTATGGAAAATTCCTTTCCCCCAAACCCAGCCAATTACTTGCCCGGAGAGAGAAGTTCCCATTGACATTAAATTAGGGATGTGCACGGACCCCCCGATCCTCTTTGCTCCCGATCCGCCCCGCCTCGATCCGCCTAAGGGCTGCTCCGCTCCGCTGCGGAGCTCCGGCTTCGAATCAGAGCTCCGCAGCGGTGGGGAGTGGCGCCAGGTAAGGCATGGGCAGCAGCGACAGCGGTAGGGCCAAGTAAACCCCCCTTACCTTTTTTGCAGAGCTCCGGATTGAGGCGAAGGATCCGCCTTCACCTTGATCCACTCCGCAACGCTCCACTGCTCCCCCGATCCTCTTTGCCTCCGCCTTAAGGGGAGGCAAAGCCCCCCGATCCGCTTCTGCTTCTCCGGTCCGAGGAGAAGCGGAGCACACCCCTACATTAAATTCAGTTGGGACTGTGGTGCAGGAGGAAACGTTTAAATAGTCCCTCCCTGCACACCATGGTACCAGTTCTGATCACCCCCTTTGTGGCTGATATTTAAATAAAATAGCACAAGTTAAATGCATTTTCTTATTTTAAATAACTAAACTAGTCATATTAAATGCTTAGACGTAGTAACATATAATTTAGTTTAGTTCTCAGACCATGTCAGAGAGAAATGGGATTTGTTGATATTTGTTTTTAAGGGCATTTAAAACACATGTGTTTTGCACTGCAAAACTTCAAAAGACTTGACAACAAGGATAAACTCTTAAAACGCCATTAATACAAAATATTATTTCTGAAGTTCCATTATTCCAAACATGCTTTTCATTTTACTCTCAGTTCTTCTGTAGACTTTGTAGCAAGTACTAAAATACCTCGAGGTGCTATTCTAAAGAACAATTCAGTCAGATGGTTGGCATTGCTTTAGACGTCTCATGGTCTCACATCATGATCTACCCTCTGGCATTTCCTACAGTTTCCTTATCACTGTCACAGAGAGAGAGAGAGAAATCTTATAAATTATATATTCAAAATATGTTTTTCTTGCCTCTGTTTGGTTTTCAGATACTCTCAATGCTTATTCTAAGACATGCTCCTGAGGCCTTTGAAAAGTATCAGAAACTAACACCACTTAACCCACAAGAAATAAGATTGACATTTAAAAGTTAGACTATCATGGGGTTAGGCCTAGAAAATCAATTCTATGTGCTAGTACTAGTTAATGTGGTCCCTTTTCTTGAGATTTTGACTCATGTTGTGTAATTTTATCCACGTTTTCAAATGCCTAGGATTGAACAATTGAAATGCCAATCCTGTAAAGGGAATTAATCAACTGTGTTTTTAAAGGTATTATCCTCTTGTTCATATCATTTATTTTTGAAGAGTAGCTGCATTAGTATGGAATTTAATTATTCTTCCTGCTTGCCATGTTCATACCTTACTTATTTTTACAGTAAATTTATCAATAGCTACAGATAAAGTAGTGACTTCTATGGTTGAGATTGAAATGAGTGATTTTCAAATGAAGGGGTGATGAACTGGAATAACTAGACCTGTGCTTTGCTATCTATGCCACAACCAGTGTACCTGCTGAAGAGACAAGCCATTTTAAAAATTGAAAATGGCTTGAATCTTCAACACAGGAAGCCATGCTGACACTGAAACACTAAGGGCCTTCCTAGACCTGCCGCTTACGCCGGCAGGGAGGCGGGGCCGAGGCGCGCTAACGTTAGCGCGCTTCCCCCACGCTTCCAGATAGCGGAGTTGCAGGGAGGACGCAAGCCCTGTGGCGTCCGCTATTTTTTGTTTGTTTGTTTGTTTGTTTAAAGGGGCCGCGGGTGGCCCGAAGACTCCGGGAAGGTAAGGTTTTTTTTAAAAAAAACCGGGGGGGGGGGGGAGGATGGCAGGGTGGGTGGCAAGGGGGGCGGCGAGTGACAGAGGGAGCGCTGCGCGCCGCCGCTCGCAAGCAGGCGAGCGTCGTCGTCGTGCAGCGCTCCCTCTGTCACCCGCCGCCCCCCTTGCCACCCACCCTGCCATCCTTCCCCCTCCCCTCTCTTTCCCCCCCGCCCCCGGGCCGATGGGCACAGCGCTCATACGAGCGCTGTGCCAGGCCGGTCTGCGGCTTTTCGCGGCTCCTCGCGAGTAAGCAAGGAGCCGCGAAAAGCCGCGGAAGTCTCCACACTTCCCCCAGCTCCGGCCTGAGGCTGGAGGTGGGGAAAAAGTGCGCCATAAGCGACTTTGCTTATCGCGCGCTAGACCAGGCCTCACTGCGGCCTGCCGCCGGATTCCCCTGTGCGTCTTCTGGATGCACAGCAGGGAAACCGGGTTGGAAGGCGCGCTAAGGCCTGGTCTAGCAAGGCCCTAAGTGAAGTGATTTCATAAGTTGATTTCATAATTCTCCTTTATATACAATTGCCATTCTTTTGGTCTTGACTTGTGTTTGCAAGAGTTTAGTGTATTACTATGTAAACTAGAAATCATGGGTTATACATAGTCAGCGTGGAATGTGCTTAGCACTGTCCCTTAATGAAAGATAAAAAATAATTGCCTATTAGTTTAGATATGTAGGGTTCTTGTCATATTGTCATAGAGTATTTGAAAATTAAAATATAGGACTTATGTTAACACTATTAACAAAATATAAGGTTTGTTCATACAGTGTTTTTTATCTAGGCCTTAGCTAGACCTAAGGTTTATCCTGGGATTGTCCTGGGGTTGTCCCTGCCTGCTCCCGGGATATCCTGTGTGTCATTTACATGAACAGGGATGACCCCAGGACGATCCCGGGATAAACCTTAGGTTTAGGCTAAGGCCCTAGACCAATGGTTCTTAACCTCTTTTGAGTCACGGACCCCTTTGAAAATCTGGTGAAAGCCATGGACCCCCTCCCTAGAAAAATGCACATAAGCACATAAACACAACTTTGCATGCAAAGAATATACTTTATTTTATTGAAAATTGATTGCCTCATACAGTGTATGACATATAAAAAGTATGAATAAATTTATTTGACTTTCACGGATCCCCTGAAGCCCATCCATGGACCCCAGGTTAAGAACTCCTGCCCTAGACATCTGTCTGACACCAGGGATGGCTGTACTACATTTCCAAATGTACTACATGTTCCAGATATTTTTAATCAGAGTTGCACAACCTGTGATTTACCATGCCAAATTAAGCCCACTAGCCATGTATTGTGGGCACCTGCCAATTAGCTCCTCGTGGGCTGCCATACATGGTAGATGTATTTACTTTTGTGGGTCACAGCTTCTGCTAGTTGTTCTAAATAAATGTTGAAGACAATGACCCTGTTCAGATGATACACTAAGCCATGGTGGTTAAGCATTTTGAGTTAAATGTTGCGGCATAGCGTGTCATGTGAGCCATGACTTAGCATGTTGTGTGTACCATTCCTAACCATGGTGGCTACATAACCAATGTTTAAACATGCTCACGAACCGTTTGCTCCAAAAGTGTTTGCAGCCTAACCATGGCTTAGTGTGTAGTTTGAACAGGCCTAATGTGTTTAATAAAAATTAATAATAGAACTTTACAAACTATAGGCTATGAATCTAAAAAAACCCAATTACTATGTAATATCCACTTGAAAGATAATATGATTAATGTGAACCATAAGTTTAAACCGCCCAGAGAGCTTCTGTGAACCGCCCAGAGAGCTTCGGCTATTGGGCGGTATAAAAATGTAATAAATAAATAAATAAATAAATAAAGGCCTGATTCACACATGCATGTACATAATTTGATTTCTTACTAGCATTTGTTGGCTTTATGAAGAATTTGTGAATAATCTCCATTGAAATATATTGACTTTGAATTGATACTGGGTGATATGTACTCACTGGCACATTGTTTTAACTGTTTTAACTGCATCTGTTGCTTTTAAATTATATATTGTTTAAACTTGGATTATGGTTTAATTTGTTTTTAACTGTGTATATTTATTGTTTTATACTGTATGTTTTTATCTGTACACCGCCCTGCGATCTTAGTGATATAGGGCGGGATATAAATATTTTAAATAAATAAATAAATATGTAAGTAGTCAACATGTGGTTCATTCATACATGCAATTTTCACTGGAAGTCATGAAACACTTGGACAATGTTGAAAGCATATTTGGCTTCAAGAAAAAATTAAGACATTGTGGTGCTCATAAACTATAATTCCAATTTCTTTTTATTCAGTATTTAAACACAACTGAGTAGGTTATCCTTCTGACAACAATATTTTTGATGATGGCAAACAAACTTCTAGTAAATGTTTGATGGTATTACTTATTCATAAGATAAATGAATTGTGAGATGTGTGATTGGCTGATGATGTACTCATTTAGTTGTTCTTTTTCCCTTTTACTAATCTCTGTCATGTTGGATTTACAAATGGAACAGAGTGACCTTTGAAATGATGATGGAAACGAAGAGATAAACACAACTTGAAAGGACAAACCAATTAATATAAATTGTTGCACATAAAACTGATTCGAGTCCATTGCTATCTATGTAAACCTTTTCAGTGCTTACAAGAACAAAGAGAGCATAGAAATGATATGACGTAGGCAAGGTACGGCGTATGTTTTTATAAACTTTTCTATAAATCTATTCATCATCTATGGGTTCTGCTGAAGAAAAGGTAAAACTGTACATAAGGTTTCTTATGCTCAGCCTCTGCTACAAAAAATATCTAAAAAACAAACTTTTGAAGATATCTAGGTCTGATGCTTGTAGAGAATTTGAAATCCTATTTGCAGTTGATAATGCCCATGGTGATAGGCAATCTCAGGCTAATAGGCCAAAGAGCCAGTTTTGTCTTCCTTCCTTTGTATCTTTTACCTAGAGGACTGCTGGTGCAAACTCTCCTGCCACCTGAGCACACATACCACCGGCTGCCATTGTTGCCCCTGTGCACATTTCCCATTCCCCCTTGCCACTGCCACATCTGTCGAAGCCCCCCACCGCTGGGATCACCACCCTGCCCGTCTGTGTTCCTTCTCTCCCTGCCTCCTGCTCCCCCACCCCATCCATCTTTCTCCTCCTTTCTGTTTCCCCTTCCTGCCCACATGCTCCCTACCCCCAGCTTGCTTAGCGCTTTGGCACCACGTTTCCCACCCTATTGCTGCTCTCTGAAGAGCTGTGTTGGCGAGAAAAGCAGCTGATGTTTCTCTTCTTAGACCTAGCCAGGCTCAGGTAACTGGCTCAAGGGATCCTTTCCCAGAGCCAGGCATTGTGGGTGGGGGGTTCCTTGAAGGTCACTCTGAAGTTCATCCATCTGCCTGCCACTCACTTTAAGTGAGTGGCAGCAGCAGCGGAGTAGGGATAGCAGCAGAAGGCACTGCAGGAATGGGGGCAAGGAGTCAGGTGGCACAGCATGGCAGCAGGTCTCCCTGGGGCTGGCCCTGGCAAGCAAAGAGGGTGGTGGTGGTGGCCCCAATTTGCTGCTCGTTGCAGCGCGTCACCTGAGATGGGTGTCTCATTCTGTTTCATGGGAGGACCGACCCAGATGGCTCCAAAATGCATATAGAATGTGAAACACAATGCAGAAAAAAAGTCTTCTATTTTAACCATGGATTACAAAATTCCAAACATGCACGTAAGTTTGAGGATGTTTTGTTCCTTACCAGTATGTTAATGATCTGTTTATTCATACTCGTCCGATCTTTACTGCACGATAAAAATATTTTTGACCATACCGCCCTTGCAGATTTTATCCTTCACTTCTAGGCTTATCATGTTACCTAGAAGTAGGCTTTCCACAGAATTCCTGGAAGAGATTCTAAGGTTTCATTATTTTCCTGTCAGTAGAAAAGTAAGAGATCATGCAGCTCGACATTAAATGAGAAAAATACACGCCCTTTTCCATGCTTCCTAGAGATGGGCAAGCTCACCTTGGATTAACTTGGAAATTATTTGAAATCTTCCAAATAGACTAAAAACCTTGAAACCAGAAAAGCTTATTTGCCATTTCTCACCGTATCATGGGGGAGCCCATATAAGGTATCAAGAAAACCACTGAAGTGGGAGTCTAGGTGAGGATTCTAGAATTCATGATCATGTTATTAGTACTTTAATTCATTTTTTTCTCTTGAAAGGCCTCTCTGAGATTTATCTGCATACGGTTCATTTTATAAACATTTTACAACTATCTCTTTCCTCCTGACTTTTTCTTTCTTCTCTTGCTTGAAGCTTTTAATTGATTTTTGAAGCAGTATAATGTTAAAATAAAATATTCCAATCCTTGAATTTTTTTAATGGCGTATTTCTTTCTTCTGCAGTTGCCCTGTAATGATAAAACCGTTTATCATCCTGAAATCAATACCCCTGTCTTGGATGTTCTTGTTTAGGAATTTACAGCATCTTTATCTCTCTGCTTCCATCTCTCTCATCTATTTATTTTCTCCTAAAGAATATAATTTCTGTTCAGTGCTTCTTATAAACCTGGTGCACATGTTCTCTTTACAGACTTAATTACAAAATATGATCAATTTAATAGAAAGGTTTCAAAATATCATTATTGCACTACAAGTAGGATGGGTGGGGGAAAAGACAAGCTTGACATTTTAAAACACTTGAATTAGACAGAGTTTCACTACTAATTGATTTTTAAAAGAGTTCCCTGGAAAAGTGAACTCTGAAATGTTTGGAAGTGCCTTGGCTGCATTCCAGAACATTTACTACAAAGCATAACTAGACAGTTTTGCTGCCACTGAAAAGATGCGTTCTATGCATAGGCTGTTCTAATTTAGTATCCCAGCTGTACACTGACATATCATGCTTCATACATTTCTTACATTTTCTGATTATTAGATATTCAGATGGCTCAAAGTAAAATACTAGACATCATGACTTCATCCAGAGTCCACTTTCTTTTAAGTCCATAAAACAAGATGTAGATTAATCTGCCAATTCTACATTAGTATTGATTTCATTATTTTAAAAAGGAGGGGATGTATATTTATACCCAGTATTGTGTGCTTGCATTTAAATTCTTTGGAACGAATTCCAGCATAACTGTTCAGCTGTACAATGAAAAAGACCAGCGTTTTATAACATCATTGTGGCTACCACTCAGTGTGCACAGTTACACATATTTTAATCAAGTTGAAATCAGTAAGGCTTGTGCTAGATGGCAGTGTTGTGTGTGTAAGGCTGCAATCCTATGTGTGCTTACTTAGGGGTAAGCTCTGTTGAACTCAGTGGGACTCCAGCATGAATATGGATAGGATGTGCCGTTGAAACAACAAATCTACTCTTTTGTTGTGCCATGTATGTAGCATTGACCTTCCTCTCGCTCTCCTGCTCAGATAGATGAATCAAAAACCAGATACGTTAAAAAAGAAAGAAATTTCTTGAAGGATGTGGGGAGGGAATCCCAAAACGAAAGAAGGAGGAAATAACATGGATGCATGGATATTATTATACTGTAATGTATTCAAAGTAGTAAAAGCATGGCATCCAAACCAATAAGATTAAACAAATGAACAAAATGTTCAGACGTAGCAGGAAAGTTCCACAGTTATGATTTCCTCCTACTTTGATTTCTGCTCTGCTTCTACCATGGGTTAGTCCATCAATTGATTTTGAGAGTTCTTAATAATGAACAGTCAGGGCAAACTCTATTATAGAGTTCAGTATTGTGTTTCTTTTCCAGATGTTAATGCAGTGACAAGCACCCGAAATTTGGTACACTTTGCTCTGTTCACAGCTATATCTTGTAGTGTTGCATAAAATCACTCTGTGTACACATTACACTACACCATATGCATTTCAGGAGTCTGAAGGCACCTAGCTCACAACAATTCACTAGCTCTTTAACTTCCCAAATTACTGGAAGCACTCCTATACTGTATATACTGCAGAAATTCTATACATTCCAAGAGAAAAAGGGATTGTGTACAGTTCTAGCATTTAACTAGTATGGGGGGGGGGGGTGCGACGGCACCGACCTTATACAGAAGGCCTTGCCTAGCACACCCTTCTCAAGCCAAGCACTACCACTTGAACAACCTGAGGGTAGGGTAAAACACAACCTTTTCCTCACATGAGAGGGTAAAGGCTAGAATCTGGAAAGGTTCTGATGTGTATGAAATAAGCTGAAATATATATATATATATATATATATATATATATATATATGGTGTTTACGATAGTAACTGTAGAGCAGGTGATAAAGCCAAGCAGACATGTGGTTTGAGGTAACAAAACAAAATAAAATGTTTATTTTTGTTTAACAGATCTTAGTTACTTTCAGTGCCAGTTAACCTGCTTAATTTACTAGTTCTAATAAAAACAGTAATCTTATCTCCACACCACTGGACACTCTCATGACTAAACAAACCTTAACTCCCTTAACTCACTCAAAACACAAACTCCAACAATCCCCTCAGCCAACCTATTTATACTCCTCCCTCCCCCTCTCTCACAGCATCATCAGCCACACCCACTCACCCATTCCGCACTCACTAGACATACAACCCACCCACCCCCCAGACATACCTAAGGGACAGAAAGGTGGGTATCGCCACAGGTGGGAACAGCCGAACAGAAGATGTTTTGCCATCAGAAAACAAAGCAAAACAGTATAGGTGCATCAACATGTAAATACAAATTTTAGCCCTTCAGTTAAATAAATACCAAACACTTCATAGCAACAATTTGCACACACAAGATACCTACTTCATTCTTTAGGTGCAGTCCTGGACCTTGGTATTTGTCTAATTTTGGGTTGGAGAACATGTGGCCCTCCAGATGTTTGTGACATCAGCCTTAGCCAGCATAGCCAATGGTGAGGGATTATGGGAAGTGCAACCCAATGACACCTGGAGGATTGCACGTTGCTCATTCCTGATCTAGCTCATTTCTACAATTCATAAAAGAATAGTCTGCAGACAAATTCAGATGAACACCATAATGTGGCATAGCTAGGCAAATGTCATGACCTGGCCTTGCAACTCCCTTCACCTGCATATCCAGCATGTACGAGAGTTATATGTGTAACTTGATTTCAGCTTCATACAGTTAAAATAATTACTGTGTATTCTGTCAGTGTGAAATAGAAAAACAGAAAGACACTTCTAGATATATTTTTTTCTGGATTACAATTCTGTAAGTATTTTCCTAATACTCTTGTGTGTGTGTGTGTGTTTTCATGCTTGCACGATTATGCAAAATACAAATTAATGGTTATTTCTTAATGTTATGCAGATGTATAAACTGTGTCTTTTGCTGGCCAAATAAATATGTGTGGATCTTGGAAAGGTCTGGGCCCCTGACAAAATGTATTTCACCGGTAAATGTCATGGTTTGTGCATATGCATATCCATAAATGATCCTACTTGTATATATCTCAGGAATCTATTCACAAGTACAAAGCATAATGCATGAAACAGGTCTGAGATTAGGCAACAGTGTTGCAATCTATAATATGCTAGTCCGTTGAATCAGTAGGTTCCATTCTATGCAATTACCAGGTCATATGCATTGTGCTGCAATCATATGAATGGTGAGGACGCAGAAGAGCTTTACTAGAGTTGATTTCAAATCCTCAAATCCCAGCGTATATTTAGTCTTGGGAGAACCTCAGCTGGTATTGGAAGTTGAGGCTTTTCAGCTCCACATGTTTGGTGCCAGGGCTGTTAAGGGTGCTTTTTTATTTTAGAACACATGACTTGTACTAAAGGGATGTCTTTAAAAGTTTAAAATATTTATTTATTTATTTTATAAATAACATTTCTTTCCTTCTTTTTCTGTTCCAAATAATGTTTGGGTTAAAAGGACTACGGCGAAACAGTGTAAATATTTTTGCCTGTTTATCAGTTCGAAATAAAAAAATATATAGCTGGGGAAAAATGTTCGTACTGTTATTCTGATCACATAAGGCTCTCTTTAATTGGTCCTTAATAAGCTTGGTTTAACTGGGATTTAAGGAAAGAACAGTGGTCATTAACATTAGCCAGATTAAGACTTTGTTAATTACCGCTGAAAGATAAGTAACATGCAATGATGGGGTCTGAAATATTTTTTTACACTTTACGGCAAGAGAAGTTGAAAATATTTGCTAACAGAAATGAATGCATTAAAATCTTTTTCTGCAATATACTAAAAATGTTTAAATGAACATATTTTTTAGAGCGTAATATATAAAAACAGAGATTTCTCCCTTTTCATTTGATTTCTATTTACTGTTATTCAACAGGACTAGAAGCCTAAAGTAATCAATAACTCCCTAAGGGCTGCATGTAATATACGTATTTTAAAATACACGAAGACATATAATTGGCATCATATGGGAAGTAGTGTTGGCAGAGCCTCATACCTAATGAGCCTGTGACAGACCCCTCTTCAGTGAGGGGTTTGCACAGTTTCTGGCACTAAGTTAAAAGAGGCAGCTACTTCCAAAGGCTAACAAACTTCCAGTAGCAGAGTGGACTCCTAATAGTGAAATTCATAGGTCAGTCTTTGAAATCATGAGAGGCTTTGAAAATATGAGATTTTAAATAGAATTTATGTGGGCTACTTTCTATTTGCACTATGGTACTTGAATCCAGTATCTAAATCCTCAGGACTGTTTCATATTTTCAAGCTTATCTATAGAACCACAGATTATCCGTTAGCCTTACCATAATAAGAAGTGGCTTTTTCACACAGAGAACTGACTCTTCCGTAAAAGGTCTTGTTCATTCATAATTCTAAGGGAATGAAGAGTGGAAAACATTGAGTGACTGATATTATTATTACAAGAAGTTTCATAATAGTTCTTCTACTGATCAGCTGAAATGGCTGCTGATGGAAACATGTTATAGTAGAGGTGGAGCCAATTGGTAGTTGATCCCAGACCAGTGTATTATTATTATTATTATTATTATCATCATCATCATCATCATCATCATCATCATCATCATACCACCCCATATCCGAAGCTCTCTGGGCGGTTTACAAAGATTAAAACACTGAACATTAAAAACCGATATTCAAAATTTAAAACCATGAAAAGCATAAAAACAGATTACGTACAATATCCATTTATTGTATGTAGTGAGCCTCAATGTCTCTCTTCTCCCTCTTGTATAGCCAGTACAATGTAAGTCATATGACTTGGAAGGTCTAGAAATAAGACAGAATTTTGCCTTTTGTTGCAGGTATGACTTCTTTGCTTCCACCAGTACATGTCTTTTGGCCCATAACTAAATATATTTGAGCCAGGTATTTACCATGCCATTTCACACACCCCACTTGCTCAAGCTCTGGTTGAGCTTTTATATTGTATTTTATATTATGGTTTTATACTGTTGTTTTATACTTTGAATGTTTTTAATTTTTGTGAACCGCCCAGAGAGCTCCGGCTATTGGGCGGTATAGAAATGTAATATGTAAAATAAATAAATAAATAAGTAGACAGATCTTTCAGAGGCAGCCTTCGGAAGGGCCAGGTTAATTTGGAGGTGAATAAGGATGCAGTCCTATCCAGGCTTACACAGAAGAAATCCCTATTGGTTTCAGTGAGACTTACTGGCCCCGTTCAGAAGGCATGTTAAACCATGGCTTTAACCATGGTGGTTAAGCCAGACAGTGGGGCCGTGTTCAGAAGACACCATAAACCATGGCTTTAACCATAGTGACTAAGGCTTTTTATCTTAGACACCGTGGTTAAAGCCGTGGTTTAAGGTGTCTTCTGAACACGACATGGCTTTCTGGCTTAAACACGTGGTTAAAGCTGTGGTTTAAGGTGTCTTCTGAACAGGGCCATTCCTAAGTAATCGTGCATAAAATTCATTGTTGTGTAAGATCTATTTCTTTGCAAGGGGAGCAGACAACCCCGGGCAGATTGTTATAATTCTAAATCAGCAGCAGTTTAAAGCAACAGGACACTCTAGCAGCCCCCAACATCTTTTTTGCCAGCCAATTGCAAAGGCCCAGACTTCTTTTTCCTTTACTGGCTACATTCACACCGCCAGACTTCAGTCCCCAATGAAGCAAGCGGCTGTATCTTGTCAGGAACCCTTTTGCCCAAGGGCTGAATTGGCTCTAGGCAATCATGTCAGGAGCTGCATGCTAGGAGTGGGTGAATGGGGTAATTGTACTACTGGGATGTGTCCAGACGCCGTTCACACATTACCCCCCCCCTCACACACACCTCCCCTTAAAATGACTCTCCCCACTCCATTTAGGGTTTTTTAAAGAAGCCTCCATTGGCACCAGTGGAGGCCTTTTCAAGCCTAAATGCAGCACAGGAAGGGTGATCTTTGAGGGAAGAGTGATCAGTTTTGGCAAGAGAAGGTTAGCTCTCCTCTCCCCAACAGTGGTCTCCCTCCTATTTTTCAAAGGGGGGGTCACAGCTTTGGGAACAGCAAGTTAGACCTTCTTTTCCCTAGTGCCCCCACTCTGAAAATGCCCCCAATGCTGCAATTAGGCTTTAAATAAACCTCCCTTGGCAAGAATAGAGACTTTCTTCAAGCCTTTCTCTCCCTAATGGAGTGTTTGAAGAGATTGGAAACAAAAGTTGTGGGGACTTGGGATAGGGGATGGGGCCAGAGAAGAGGGGACGGAGACAGGGAGACAAGCTGACTGGCCAGATGGGGATGCAGCGCTCCCCATGCCTGCTGTAGATAGCAGTCACCAATGGACAAGGCACCTTCATCTAGCAAGCTATACAAAAGCCCCAAGAGTAGGTTATTTTATATATCCAAAGAGTGTGCTTGCAGTAATACAGTGACAAAAATTTAGTTATCCAAAGTGTGTATTAAAGGCATTCTGTGAGATAACATAATTAGAAAATGTTATCAAAAGGAGGGGAACGGAATCTAATTCACAGGTTATATTTATAAATATCACATTAAGTATAGCACCCTACTGTTCATGTTCCCTAGCAAATATAGCCATCATGACTACTAGCCATTGATAGCTTCATGAATTTGTCTGCTTCCCTTTTAAAGCTATCCAAGTTGGCGGCCATCTGTATACTTCGTGTTAGTGAATTCCATAATTGAACTATGTACAGTTTCATCAGATGACGCCGGGTACTAGTATTGTGAGAGAGGGACATAAAGCATCCACTTGTGATGGATTTCATTATGTTTCTTGCATGTTCTTCTTCGTGGTCTCTCTGCACCAGACATTATGGGCTCTGCGCCCGTGCAGAGTCACAACTCAGAACTTCTCTAGCTAAAGAGCACTGTTTTGGTGGGAACCCTCTCCCACCGTCCAACTGTGCACGTCCAGAGGGGTTCCTGCCCATCTCCTCAGTTCTCATTCAACCACCTTGCTCGACACATCTCAGGAGCTTCTCTCCAATCTTTTGTTCAGAAATATTTTTTCTAGAGCAAGGGCGGGAGACGTAAACTTCGAGGCAACAATGGATGAATCATCACACAGAGAATAGCTCCAATAGCACCCAAAAATAGTCTTCACAACAACATAGGAACGAAGCCAGACTATAAAGCACATGGTCTTCAATGTCTATATACTAATGCCCAGAGTATGGAAAACAAACAGAACGAACTTGTACTCTTAATACAAGAAGGCAAATATGATTTGATAAGTCTAACTGAAACTTGGTGGAATGACTCTCATGACTGGAATATAGCAATTGAAGGATATAACTTGTTCAAAAAGAACAGAAGAAATAGAAAGTGAGGCGGAGTTGCACTATATGTTAAAAATACTTATCCCTGAACAGAAATACAGGAGGATGAGCCTGGGAGTCCCATCAAGAGAATCTGGATTAAAATAAATGTGGCAAGGAATAAAAGGAACATGATAGTCAGAGTCTACTACCGACCACCCAATCAAGGAGAAGACGAGGATGAAACTTTTTAAAAGCCAATTGCCAGTGTTTCAAGGAAGTGTGATGTAGTAGTGATGGGGGACTTCAATTATCCTGATAACTGTTGGGAGACAAATTCTGCCAAAAGTGCCCCTTCCAAGAAATTCCTGACATGTGTGGCTGATAGCTTTCTCCTACAGAAAGTGGAGGAAGGAACTAGAAGATCGGCTATCCCTGACTTGATACTGACCAATAGGGATGACTTAGTGGATAAAGTGGCAGTTACGGGAACTCTGGGGGAAAGTGACCATGTCATACTTGAATTCTTGATTTTAAAGCAAGCAAAAGCTGAGTGTGGCCATACACATACTCTGGATCTTAGGAAAGCTAATTTTTAATAAACTCAGAACTTTGATAAGTAAGGTCCCATGGCAAGTGGCACTAATGAGAAAAGGAGTCCAAGATGGGTGTAAGCTTTTTAAAAAGGAAATTTTAAAGCACAATTACAAACAATTACAAGGAAAAAAGATGGAAGACAACAGAAGAAACCAATGTGGCTCCACAAAAAGCTTAGAGATGACCTGAAAAAAGAAGAAGATACATATAGGAAGTGGAAGGAAGGTCAGGATACAAAAGAAGAGTACAGACAGGTAGCACAGAAGTGCTGAAATGGCATCAGGAAAGCTAAGGCTGAGAATTAGCTGAGACTAGCAAGGGATGCTAAAAGCAATAAAAAGGCTTTCTTCAGATATTTGAATAGAAAAAACAGAGGAAAGAAATGGTGGTTCAACTGCTTAATGAGGATGGCAAATTGATAATAGCTGACAAAGAAAAGGCCAAAGTGCTCAATTCCTACTTTGGCTCAGTCTTCTCCCAAAAGTGGGTCTATGAACCCACCCACCCTGGAAAAAGTGAAGGGACAGGATTGCAGTTTGAGGTTGATAAACAAATGGTCAAGGAATACCTAATTTCTTTGAACGAGGTCAAACCTCCAGTGGCCAAAGAACTGTATCCTAGAGTAATAAAGGAGCTAGCAGCAGGACTTTCAGAACCACTGTCTATTATCTTTGCAAAATCATGGAAGACAGGTGAAGTGTCGGATGAATGGAGGAGGGCTAATGTTGTCCCTATCTTCAAAAAGGGCAAAATGGAAAAACCTGGGAACTGCAGACCAGTCAGTCTGACATCCATCCCTGGGAATTTTTTGGAGGAGATTATAAAGATTATAACCTCCCTTGTGGACTGTGGGAATGCTGTGGACATAATTTACCTTGACTTCAGCAAAGCTTTTGACAAAGTGCCCCATGACATTCTGATTAAGAAACTAGTTAAAAGTGGGCTATATGGGACAACTATTAGGTGGATCCACAGTTGGCTACAGAATTGGCACTCAAAGAGTGCTTATCAATGGTAGCTTCTTAAACTGTGGGGAGGTGAGTGGGGCACCGCAGGGCTCAGTCCTGGGCCCACTGCTCTTCAACATTTTTATTAATGGTTTGGATGAGGAGGTGCAGGGAACACTTATCAAGTTTGCAGATGACACAAAACTGAGTGGGATAGCTAATATCCTGGAAGACAGAAATGCACAGATGACCACTCGAAAAACTACAGTCACAGGTATGCAACCCGTTTTTCTTGCTCAACAAGGGGAGAACTATAGATGAATTCTGTAATTTTGCCTTTGCAGAATTAGTGGCATCTTAAATATTGTGCTATAGAACTGAAAGCAGCAGAGGACGATTCAGTGAAAGAACTGCTGTTTGGTGACTGCTAATAGCTTATAAAATAATAATAATAATAATAATAATAATAATAATAATAATAATCTTGAAATTCTAGAAATGTAGATACTTTTATATATATTTGTAATACCCTATTTCTTCGATTCTAAGACACACTTCCCCCCCCATATAAACATCTCTAAAAATGGGGTGCGTCTTAGAATCGTGGGTGTGTCTTAGGGTTTTTTTCCCCTGTTGGTGGTAATGAAATTAGTGTGCGTCTTACAATCGATGGCGTCTTACAATCGAAGAAATACGGTAATACACAAATTATTCTTTTCATGTGTAGTTCTCAGTGGCAAGCCAAGCACGTAGGATATGTACAAAAGCTAGTAGCCACTAGTCATCAAAGATCATTAGGCAAGCACTGTCAGCTAACAGATCATGCAAAAGCCTTGAGAGAAAATAATTGATCAGACCTGATTAGTAGAACCACGTCACACTTCAGCACATTTGTATATTTGTATCCATTATTAAAAGAAAAAGTTCCGGATTTATAGTTTCTCACCTTTAAGCTAGAGATGTTTCTAGGTTTACTGTATTTCTTGAAATGCTTAGCTCTCCCTTCCAATATTCACTGGAAATATTTCATGCACTTGCCATTGCTCTCCCTCAATGAAGAATGAGGTTGAACTATGTCACAAATCATACCTAGCTGCCAGGGAAGTTCAAATTGCTGTAAGCAGAAGTGCCAGGGGAGCCTTTACCATACTGCCAAAACCATAATGCAACACTCACAATGAGATCATTGCATCATAATCCTTTCCTCAAAGTGTTTCCTTTTATGCATCGGTCATTCGCAAGTCAAAGGAGAAAAAAGTAAGGTCCAGGGACTTACAGCTTACAACAGGAAAACCTTAAATCTGCACATTTTACAGACATATTTAAATGTATCTATTCCATAATCCCCTGGAGGTTAAATGCCCCTTTATATTAGCTCCTCAACCCAAATAGGCTTGTTTAACTAAAAAGCAGTATATATGTATTTTAAAATGTATCTATTGTGTGTCTGATAAAGCTCTAGAGGCATAATCAGTATTCTGAAACACAGCCTAATGCCATGATCATGTATGCTATCATTTAATATAACATCATTTAGTTTAGCCATCTTCCTTTTTGCTTTATTGATTCCCTTAATGTAATTCACTGTGGCATACATCATGAATTAAGAAACCAACGAAGGAGTGTTCGGTATCTGTTGTGTAGTAACTAATACCCTCTTCCAGAATGCCTTGTTGTGTCAGCGTAGGGAGAGCTCTTATGCTCCTGAATGCCCACATTGAAACAAGGGTTGAGCTGTTGAATTTCCTGAGTTGTGCCTGGATAAATGCCCACCAGTACAGATATGCTTGTGTGGGAAGGAGCTATAGAGAGCCGTGTAATTCTTATGTACACAGTCCCTGTTCTCTCAGAATCATGTGTGGCTGTGAAGGGCCAGCAAGGGCCAGGTAAAGCAGTTCAGAAAGTAAAGATAGATCTCTGTCTGTGCTGGCTGACAATGAATACAGTGCGGGGAGACTACCTAAAGTGGAGGCAGATAGTGGTGAATGTAGTATGATAGAGGCATTAATAGTGGTGAATGTGGTATGATAGGGGCATTGTTTTCCGCAGTGTGTAACACCCATTTCCTTTCTCCCATTGTCATATTTGGTCAAACAGATTTTTTAGCTATTTGGAGCATGAGAAGATCTTGCAAAACCCTTGAAGGTAGTGGTGGTCAGCATCAGCAACAATGCCTCTATCATACTTTTTTTCAGCATTCTGAAAAAAAAGGCTAATTTTTTGTTTCTAGTCATTGAATGAGGACATCAGACCCATTATATAATAGCTATCAACATACCTCCTGTTGTACCAAAACACTCAATTAAAATTGGTTATCGGTGATCCCCATTTTTGCAATTTTGCATAGGATATTGCATATCTTCTGCTCTGCAAAGAGTTCGTGCCCATATGGATTAAATCAGCACATTCTGTGAAATATGGAAAGAAGGACTAAGGAATATGCTATAGCAGTGTAGGGCAGAAAAATAATGACAAGCGCTGCAGAAGGGATTTAGGTAGAGAGAATGCAATTATGCATTTGAAGTTTGGCTGGGATCTATGGGTTCACACATATATTCCTGTGAAGAATACTAGGGGATATTTAATGACTTCAGCTGTCAAAACTCCATTTTAGTTGTTATCAGAAAGATGCTACCACCAACAGCACAGCGATTCCTGACAGCATGTGGGGCACCATTTCAGGGCAGACTTGAAGGGGATGAGTACCACCTATTGCGATGACCGCTTACTGTAGCATCTGGTGTTCTTGGGGTGCTTTTTAGTAAAATAATGGCTTAGCCCAACCTTGTTTAGCAAATGAGGTCTGACAAGATTGCAACCCAAGGTTTTGTGACTGTAAGTAGAACTGCTGGTGCCAGAAGTGTTTCAGCATCAGATACATCACCAGATATTTTGCAAGTGATGACTGTTCCCCTTCTGGGCTTGCTAACTTTGAAGGAGCTCAGTTGAGCATAAGGGTCTTGAACAAGAAAAGGCTGTAAAATGAAATGACAACACTTTAAAGAAAGATAACCAAAATATTGACATTATGTTTTACGTTAACATGTACTGGCATGCTAACTAACCAAAGTTAAAAAAAAAGAGAATATAAAGAATAGGGCAATAAAAACCATGGTGTATGTTAAAACAGGTAGTTGTTATTAGGATTATTTAGATTTTACTATGATTTTAATTTTTGTGAACCGCCCAGAGAGCTTCGGCTATTGGGTGGTATAGAAATGTAATAAATAAATAAATAAATAGATAGATTTCTGGCCTTAATTTAATGTTATAAATCAACTACTTAAGACATTACGAAAAGGTCAGGGTGTGTAGCTACCTTGGCTATAGAATAAGATCTACACAAAAGATTGTGGTGATTTTTAGAGGGCATTAGCTAGAACAGGAACTGTTAGGAGTAAAACGTCAGAAATAATGGGATCCATGATAAGGAACTGGAGGCCCAGGAGCTAAATTTGGCCCGTAGAGATATCCTAATGAACTCCCACATAGATGATGATGCCAGTGATCTCCCACTCCATTAAGGCGTCTCAGACAATTTCTCGCAAGCTGTGAGCTAGGAAAAGGGACTTCAAGTCCCCTCTTCCCCAGTGTGAACAAAACAGAAACTCTGTAGGGCTTTCTCATACAAACCAGGTGCTGACTTCCATGCACCAAAGAAAGCATAGGAAAATGGTAATGAGCAACTTAGTTACTTAATGGAAGGGCTCAGCCAAAGCCTCTACTGATGTTTACCCTGGAAGAAGGACCGGGTGTAAATGCCCTTTGCCAGAGTGCTCAGCCTTTTAGGGAGTGAGTCAGAGGGCAGAATCAAGGTGATTGCCCTCCCACCCCTAGGGCTTTAGCTAAACCTAGTGGTCTAGCAGGACGGAGGGGTGAAGATCTCAAGATATTTTATCGCGAGATCTTCCCCTCTGTTCACACGTGGTGCGCGATGACCTCAGAGGGAGAGGCGTTGCGCCCACCATTTTTAATTTTTAAAGAGACTGGAGCGCTCGTGCACAGAAGGTAAGTATTTTTTTCTTAAAAAAAATATTTCCCCCACTCCCCCCACCCCACCACACCCCTGATGGGCTCAGAGCTCCTGAGGAGCTCTGAGCCCCAGCTCCTTGCAAGGAGCTGCAAGGAACTGGGACAAACTGTGGCACCTGGCCCCATGTTCCGTGGTCTCAGGTTCAGCCCGAGACTGTGGAAAAAGTGGGCCTAAAGGGTAGGGCGACATCCCAGGGCAAGGGAGGGATCATCTCTCCCTGATCCCGGGATCCCTTGTGTGTCATGTGGATGCACAAGGACGATCCCGGAGATCGCCCCAGGATTTCGCCCTGCCTAGCTAAGGCCTAGGTCATGCTCAGTTGATGATACAGCTGTGTAAAAACAAATCAGATGAATTGCCTGCATACTGAGTCAGCTACTCTCAGTGGCATTCCAAGATCTCTGGCAAAGGTGTTTCCCAGACCTACTATCCGAGAACCTTATACTTGCAGTGCTGGAGATTGAATATGGTGCCTTACGCATGTTAAGCCTCTGCTCTGCAGCCGATCTATGGACTTTTCAAAAAGCTCAAGCCCAGTATTTATTTATTTATTGTATTTCTATATCGCCCAATAGCCGGAGCTCTCTGGGCGGTTCACAAAAATCAAAACCATTCAAAGTATAAAACAACAGTATAAAACCATAATATAAAATACAATATAAAAGCTCAACCAGATAAAAACAGCAGCAATGCACAATTACAAATTTAAAACCATGTTATTTAAAATTTATAGATTGTTAAAATGTTGGGAGAATAAAAAGGTCTTCACCTGGCGTCTGAAAGCATATAATGTAGGTGCCAAGCGAACCTCCTTAGGGAGCTCATTCCACAGCCGGGGTGCCACAGCAGAGAAGGCCCTCCTCGTGGTAGCCACCTGCCTCACTTCCTTTGGCAGGGGCTCACGGAGAAGGACCCCTGAAGATGACCTTAGGGTCCGGGCAGGTACATATGGGAGGAGGCGTTCCTTCAGATAGCCTGGCCCCAAGCCGTTTAGGGCTTTAAATGTTAATACCAGCACTTTGAATCGGGCCCGGACCTGGACTGGCAGCCAATGAAGCTGGAAAAGGACTGGCGTAATGTGGTCTCGTCGGCCAGTCCCTGTTAGTAAGCGTGCTGCCCTGTTTTGCACCAGTTGAAGTTTCCGGACCTTTTTCAAAGGCAGCCCCACGTATAACGCATTGCAGTAATCCAAACGAGAGGTTATCAGAGCATGGATAACTGTAGCTAAGCTATCTCTGTCCAGATAAGTATAAAACAAACAACAGTATAAAAACTCAGTATGAAAGTACAAAGTACTAGCTACTTTGAATGGTAGTGGCTTACGTCAGGCAGAGGCAGGTTTCCTATAGGAAACCCTTTTAACTGGTGCTGCTAGGTATTGAACTGTGGCCTTCAGCATGTGAAGTTTGCGGTCCCCTGCGTACTACTCATCTATGGTCTATTTCTGAAGGTACAGTTTGGTTCATGGCTTTGGTCTAGTATTGCAAACGATGCTTAGGTGTGAATGAGCAGACATTGGAAAGTGCAGTGGACTTGGAAATGGATGCTCTGGAAAAAACCAAGGTCTCAGAAGCGCAACCAGATTTTCTCAGGCACTCTGTAATTTTCCAAAAAGTTGCCCAATGAAGAAATCAAGCTGGAACATGTGGCAGAAAATCAGATGAAGTTCCAGCAATTTTTAATTTTTTTAAAAAAAAATTTTTAAAAAAGGAAAGCATGAATTAATCAGCAGGTATGGAAATAACTGGAGATCAAAACAAAAATGTAAGGAGAGTGGGTGTGACCTGGACAGGGTGTACCCACTCTGGGAAGCTTGGTGTTGTGCATTGGGGATCCTGATGGGACGGATCAGGCCTGCAGACCAGAAATTCCCCATTCTTGCTCTACCCCCAGACCCACTTTGGGTTACTCCTTAAGCCCCACTCAGGCAGCAGAATTTCTTCATGTCCAAAGTTGGCAACCATGCCCCTGTTCAAAATGAAGTGGCACAGGTCCAAGAACTCTGAACCACTGATTCCTCTACATGTATGGATTAGCCTGTGCACTTTCCAAACCTTGTGGCAATGAACACAAGAAGGCTTTGGGTGTCAGAATAAGTTTTTTATGTCTGTAGTTGAAAATTATACTTGAAAATGTAG
Organism: Elgaria multicarinata webbii; assembly: GCF_023053635.1. Lineage (NCBI taxonomy): Eukaryota > Metazoa > Chordata > Lepidosauria > Squamata > Anguidae > Elgaria > Elgaria multicarinata. Next base: position 19,475,172 of record NC_086175.1, on the reverse strand, counting down.
AATTCAATCAATCAATCATAGTTTATTGTGTCTTAGCAAATTGCCATTATACACAAACATGTAGAATTCAATAAAGATTCCTAAGAGCCCATTTTTAATATAAAAAGTAAGTTTTTAATGTTAATTTTATGTAGCCTTGAGATTTTACCATAGAAGTGCTAAAAAGTTACAGGTTTAGTATGCTTCATTAACTCTTTGCACACAAGATAAACGTGCATTCTGATGAAGTGTAAAACCAACTCAGGATCAATTTTCTACAACATAAATTCAACATGCATTCTATTCTCTCATAGCCTTAGATTCAAACAGCCATATGGGTTTTATCCTTCCATTATCTATAATTATTTCTTATTCTGTTGTCTTAGATTATCATACCCATTGAAACATTCTTATAGACTGGCTCAGTTCAGACAATACTTTTCTCAATGGTGGTTTTAGAACTCCACAGTGGAGTTTTTATACCACCATTGAGAAATGTGTTTTGTGGCAGGAAAACTCCACCCCACAGTGGAGATGTTTTGTTTTTTTAAAAAATACTCCATGCTGTGCAGAGGAGAGTTCCTGCACAACCATTGTGTTGCATGTTGTGTGGAGGGCTCTGTGGAGTTTTCCATTGTGTTGAGTTGACTTTTCCCACTGGTTACAGAGTTCCTGGCAAGAGTGGCAAAAGGAGCGAGTGCCGCTCTGGGAAAGCCACCGGGATTGTTTTTTTTTATTAGCAGTGGCTGATGGAATACCATCAGGAGGAATGGGAGAGGAGAGAGGGCAGAGGAAATGTCAATCAAATGTCACAATGTACTTTATTCAACTGCATGGTAGCTCGCAGTCACACAACGGTGGAGTTAGAACATGTTGTGTGGGGAGTACCTCCTAAAAACTCAACCACTGAGTGGAGTTTTCACACTTGCGTTGACTGATGTGTTGTCCGAACTGAGCCACTATCTTACATTTCTCCTTTTGATTGACATTATCACTGACCCATTTCTTCCCAAAGATCCAGGTATAGGATGAAGGTGTAAACTGTGGAGAAAGTGTGTATACATGTAGCCTCTATGCTGATAACCCAATTAATGTATGGAAGTTGGGGTTGAAGATAGCTAGAGCAATGCCCTCTCAGTACACTGATTATACGCAGAATTATTGTCTGGACATGGCTTATATCTCTGATTTAGAGTACAGATGAACTGCACTGTGTTCGTACCATTAGGCCAGAACAGGGACTAATTTGGGTCCAGCATAGTCTATACAGTAGTGAAAGTCACAGAGGTGTGCAGCGGAGAAGATAACCTGCAATTTCCACTGGGCTTTCTTGAGGGCCCTGTTATATACTAGAGTACTGAGTCTTGAGATAAGGAACCTTGTTGTGCCCCAACAAAAGTTGATGTTTTCATAGTAAATATTACATGCTTCTGGGAGATAACGTCTAATGATCAAGTATGAGTTCTTTTTTTATTAATAATTATCAATAATTTCCTACAATGTACAGTACACTTAATGGGTTTTTTTTTAAATCTCATTTATCTTTATGCAGAAATCCAGTCCAAGAATATGAATGTGACAGCCTGTCTATTTGGATCAATATGATTTACTTTTCTACTTCATACCTTTTAAGGAATAATTTTTAAATCGTTCTTATTTAGACTATACCTTCAGAATGTTTGGAAGAAAAGTACAATGCATACTTTCATTATAAACAGTGAGGTATCCTCATTCTTGCAATTTAAACACATTTTAAGTATACTCTGCTATTTATTTAAATTTAGCTAATTACAAAGAAGAAAGGCTGAGTTAAATATCAGGATTTGAAGCAATTTCTGTGTCGTTAGCCAATGTTGTAAATCCCACCTCTCAGATCATGAGAGTATAAACCCTATATATGTATATTACGGAGCAATGCAGAATCCATGTTTTGGGACCAGCACAATAAGTGCTTTGGGACAATGTGGTTTGACATTGTTTCTTTGATTCCCCCCCCACACACTTTTAAAATATTTTGCACGCTTAAGCTGCCTTTATCACATATTGTTTTCAGATCCTTGTTGCGTCCTTCTGTTGTGTGTGCACTAAGCATAGGCACTGCTAGCACGTCTGAAGTAACATCTGCTGTGTCTTTTTTGTTGCTGGGGTTCATGGTATAATTAGCTCTATATTTCACCAAACACAATTTTGCTCCCATGGCGGACAGAGCAGCATGAAGAAAACATAAATAATTGAAGATTAGAGAAACAGAAGGCAAAGTTGAGGTAGGTGGTTTGGCTGAGAAAAGGGTTAAGGAGAAAAGAAGGTCATCTCATTATGGGGAAAAAAACCCTATTGTTATAATGAAAATTGTAAATGCCGTTGATTTTATTTCTTAGTGATTAAAACCAGAGAAAGGTTTCCCTACTATTTTCAGCCAAGGAACATATACCCAAGAGTATATTTATATCTGTATGTATATATTATTTTTAAACAATATTTGTCTATATACTTTGGTAGTTAAAAATGCCACAAACCAAATGATAATATAGGACTCCCGCAAGTGAGATCAGGGGTGGCCAACATGTGGCCCTACAGAGGTTTTAGGCTAAAACTCCCACCATCTTTCACCATTGGCTGTGCTGTCTAGGCTGAAACATCTGGAGGCTAAAACATCTGGAGGGCCACAAGTTGCCCATCCTGGTCTAGAAAGTGTTGAGGTTAGACATTTGCTCACAAACTGGCAAAGGAGCCATTGTCCAAATCGTGCCACCATTCTTACTCTGCCCAGAGCACCCAAGAAGGCAAGGGGCAGTGTGAAAGAATTCCCAGTTTACAAGCCCCCACCTCTTACTGGCTAAGAGAGCCTATTGAAATACCTTGCCCAAGAACCCTCCAAGATCTGCCAGCTCCAAGATATTGGAGGGTTCTTGGGTAACTCTCAGGATGTGCCATGTTCTCGTAAGTAGGTAATTACCTATACAACAGACAGATTCTTTTAGGAAAAAGATTTTGGGAGATCTGGGTAACTTACTATAGCTTAGTTTTAGTTTTTTTTGATAATCCCTGTCCTATTTTATGAGGTCTCACAGAGCCTTGCCCCCCACCCTCACCGAATTAGATATATTAGAGCTGGAACAGTGTCCCAAACTTTGCTTGGGTAGGAGGGGCACACTCAGTCAACAATCTTTCCAGTGGAAATTAAGCTAACAAATAGTTTTTCAGTCAGAGAAAATGGCCGAGAGTCTTATAGCACCTTAAGACTAACAAGTTCATTATGGCATATGCTTTCATGAACTAGAGCCCATAGAAAGTTATCCTCTTTACATGCATCTGATGAAGTATGTTCTGATCCATGAAAGCTTATATCATAATAAATTAGTTAGTCTTTAAGTTTGATGGTAGTGTTAACGGTTGAGAATAATTTGAAAATAGGTATCATGACTGCTAGACCTTGGACCTTTCAGTGTGCAGGACAGAATTCAGATGTGGATGAGATAGAGGCTGTCAGCTCAGGTATAGGACAGCCAGTGCCTTATTTGGGGCCCTCTTGGCTAAAGGACATAGCCATGCCATTGTTCTCTGGCGTGATTTACATTCTTCCAAGATTTTATGAGAAAATTTCAAGCCATACATCAGTCATTTAAATTCCTATTCCATATTTTGCATGTGTGCCCTCCTTCTGTTTATTTTTGGGCTGGCAGACCTTCATCAATTCAAAGAAACTTTATATTGCAAGTTTACACTAGGTAGTTTTGAAACAAAAAGAGCCCTTTCATTTTCACATTTATCTAAACAAATGGTCAAATTAGAGTTACCCATACTGATACCCATATATTTTTAAATGTATGGGTATCAGTTTCACTGAAATCAATGAGGCTGCATAATCTCAGCTCCTAAAGAAGTTAACTGTCCCCATATATTTGAGAAGAAGGATAAACTCACCCAAAATGTAATTTTATTTCTACTCCTTTACTATGCAGCTATAGCAATGGCATGGATTCTTTAGAATTATTTTCACACATGCAGAAAAATTAAAATAGAGCTCATGTAAGAGGTAGAGTTAAGATTTGGGAACATTTTAAATTACACAAGTCAAGGTTTTGAAAAGCTGGTTTGTACATTACAAAGAAGCAGGGATAGCAGAAACACATATTATTCATGATTCTGCTTCTCCTGCCTCTCTATGATGTATGCATCAGGTCTTGGCTTACAGTGGTCTATTGAGTATAGTGCAGTGACTTTACTGCAGTAATTGCCCTCAGCAAGCATCAATGCCACTGCGGTTTCACATCCTATCTTCACCTTCAAAAGCCTGGATGTTTTCAAAACCCACAGTCTAACCCCCAACCTCATGCTGGTACTAGCAGAAGCCTTGACTTGGTTGGGCACAGACTCTGCATTCTCAAAGTCTCAGGTTCAAGCCATAGGACCTCTAGTTAAAAGAATCTCAGATGGCAGTGCTGGAAAAGTGCCATCCCAAACCCTTAACGAATAACTATTAGTTAGAGCAAGCTGGTTAGATGGACCATATAAAGGTAGCTTTACATGTATACCTATTTGGGTCTTCTTAAACCAATTCAAATCAATTGGATCCAATGATAGCAAACCCATATGGTCAATTTGGAAGCAAAATGGGATCACCTACAAATAAGGCAGAGATTTCTGTACACTTGAAAGATTTTCCAGTTATACAAAAGTTAAAAGTTTGTAAATTAAAGAAAAGGGAAGGGGGAAAAAAACTATCCAAAATGCCCAATGAGGACTCAGCAGGTCTCCAGGAGCCATTGAATGTTGAATATCAGTTTGAAAAGAAAACCAGGAGGAGGAGGGCAGACTGCTTGAACCCATAATAGCTTATAGTGTCCTCAGGGGGTGGCATGGCTGACTGGCTGGCACCCAAACCGTAGCTGATGAATAGTGCACTTTTACCAGAAATGTCCTAGAAACATTACAGCAATTGCGAACTAATTCACGGTGATCATTTTCAGATATGGAGGCATGTGATATTGTGTATGTATGCACATGTTCACACTGCCCCAATATCCAAAAACGATTGTTATGTATTTGTTGAGCTGTGGTGTAATTCGGGTTCCCTTATTGAAAAGCATAAGATGGTTATATGAGTCATTGACCATTGGACGATCAGTGCCTGCCATTTCCCTAATTGCTCTCACTGTGACATGGGGTGCCATGTTGCTTAAACCTGGCAAGATGCATGGCAGGACTTGCTTCCAAACCACCCCACAACCCAGGCTGTTGTACGGGTTACAGGGTGGTTTGGAAGCCAACCCACTTTGCACACCTCACTGGGTTCATACCACATGGTAACCCACGTTGTGACAAGAGTAATCAGGGTAATTAGGGAAATGGCGGGTGCGGGAGCGGCATGTGTGGGGAGGGGAAAAGAAGCCACCATGGCTTCTTTTCCTCCACTGATCATCCAAAACCTGTCTCTATGTATGGGCAATATCACATGCCTCCATATCTTAAAAGTGATTATCATCTGGTGCATTATATTGTTGAAATGAAGAATGCTCAGTGTAACCAGGAATGGATTTTTGTGTGGAAGTACTGTGAGCTCCACTCAGTTTTGGTACTCAAAAATGTACCTTTTGCCTGAGGCTTGGGTTGGTAGAACTGAAGGTTTGAATAAAAAATGAAGTAGATCCTGCAAGCCTAAACTCTGCTTACACTTGAGGTAATGCATTGTGTGAAGCACTTTGAACTCATGATCTGTGCTATAGAAGTGAGTTTTATTATTGAACTTGTTGTACTAACTAAACAAAGTTCTTGCATATGCAGACAACTATCCTCCACAGCTATTTTTAAAAATAATCTGGGCATATAAATGATGTGAATTTTGTGTTTTGCTTAGGCACTTTGATTGGAAGTTACTGGCTGTTCAGAATCTGATGTTCAGGCAGGAGTCTGGTGGCATCTAAAACTTTAGTCTATAAATACCCAACCCCAGATGAAGCTTTATACTGGGATCATGGACTGATCTGTCTGAAATTGAGTGCTGCTTTTAAAAAGAGAGGGAGACTCAGCTACTCTCTTTTCCTATCCCATAGAGCAGGATTCATAGGGCTATTCCTGTAGCTTAGTTCTGACTGAGTCTGGGCTGTACAGTTTTAGACAGCAGGTGGAGGGTTCACATGATTAAGCTCAGATGATTAAATGTTTCTCCCTCTGTGCCAAAACAACTAAACAACAACAACAACAACTCCAAATAGAAACTCGCATATCAAGGAGAAGAGCTCTATCCTCAGCTTCTCTTCTCTGAGACATGTGCGGAGGGACTCTTTTTGTATGAATGCATGTTCTATCGTGCGAGCACACACGTGCAGTCAGAAGTGGTACAGGCCAGGCACAGAGTTGCTAGTTCTCAGTGAAAACTAAATGCAAGTTTGTATGTGCAATCTAGAGTTTGCCTCCTGAATTGAAGTAATTTAATTTAAATCAAAACACAAGTTAGATTCTTGTGGATCGTAGTACTTTTCCTTGCTGGATGATGGTGGAAGGTAGATGAAAGTGCTTATGAACAGCTGAATTTTAACTAACGTTGCTTCAAAGCTGAGATGATATTTATAACAAACAGACTTCCATTCCCTGTGTTAAAAATATAAAGTGTAACAAATGTATTTCTTTTTATGAGTGTAGGTTTCTTTCCTCCCTTCTAGACTTAAAATGTTTGTATCTACCATTTAATGTATGAAAATTCACACTCCTTCCCTCCCTTCCCCTTGAGCGACCAGTCCTGAATTGTTATTGCTTAAACAAGTAGGAAGAAATGTAGTATTGTCTTGCTTAATAGATGTGGACGTTTGTTTGCAGGCTCAATAGTGTGTCTTCCTTTTGTGGTCTACCTTTTAGGCCTTTTTCTGTTGTAATAAGGTATTGCTGTTAGACAGTGGCAACTGAAAAATAAAACCTGCCCACATTATTTCAAAGTCATTCTACCATTTAGATTTGCATGCAGTTATAAAAATTAGTTGATGGATTTCTGACTTGATGGGTCTTACTCAAAAGTATGGAGTAATAGTAATTTCTTCAATACCTCCAAGCGAATATCAGCAGCTGAGATAATAGCAGTATAATATTGTTATATTAGTACATGTGAAGAAAATGGAAAAGCTTTTAAAGCTCATGTGTGACTAACATTTATATGGATAAGGTTTAGAACATAAGAAGAGCCTTGCTGGATCAAACCAAGGACCACCTTCTCCTGGATCTTCTCCTGGATCTCCTGGAAGCTGATAGTAGGACAAGAGGGCAAAACCTCCCTCTTTCTGTTTGCTCTGGCATCTGATATTCAGCGGTACATTGCCCCTAACATGGAAGCTCCATTTAGCTATACTAATGAAAAGCCATGGATAGACTGAGGCCACAGGTAGACCTAAGATTTATCCTGGGATCACCCAGGGTTTGCCCCTGCCTGAGCACTGGATCCCCTGTGTGTCACCTAGATGAACAGGTTTGACCCCTGGCTGATCCAGGGATAAACCTTAGGTCTAGCTATGGCCTGACACTCTGTGAAGGGGTTTGTAGAGATCGTGATAATTTTAAACAGGTGTATTTCAACCAAATAATTTATAATAATTCAGTTGCTGGTATTAGTGTGCAAATCCACTTTCCATACTGCAGGTAGGCTGAGAGTCACAGGGATTGGAGTCCAGGGTTTTTCATGAAGGGGGAGACACTGGGCAGAGCCAGGTATGCAAATCTTTAACTAGAAAGAAAAAGCTGTCTTCACAACTACAGAGTCAGTTGTTGTTTTTAAGCAGGGATAAACTGAGAGCTTTCTGTTCTGAAAGTAGCAGTTTGGGGCAGACCAAAACCACCCGCTGAAACAAACTTAGTCCTACTATTTTTGTGGCTGTTCATAGCTACTGTTTTCTTTCTATGCTGCTGCTTTGACAGCCAGCAACCCCCACCACTTCGACTTCATTCCTTCTCAAGTGATCTAAGCCAATAAGGGACAATTTGCTGGACTTGACGAAATCACGGTACTGTGCAGCCAATCAGACTTGGCTATGTGCTGAAGCCCCTCCCCGAGGACAAATGAAATTTATTCAGAATGTGGATAGATCTTCCTATACTAAACACATGGATGGTTCTAGTCCATCAGGGACCTTACAACTGAACGTATTTGCAACCCTTTCATAATAATCCCCATAAACAGCTAAAATTGCTTCCACTTTCATTGATGTTGAAGGTTTCTGAGAAATAGTAAATAGAATAACAATATTTTTGTTCTAGTTTGCTAGTCAGATCTGCTATCCAATCAACAGAATAAGTGGCACAAATCACAGCAGCCACATGTACAAGCCTCAGTGAAGGTGCCACACTTTTTAGCTGTGAGACTAGTGGTGGTCCCCATGCACTTATGGGGCACACCAGTGTTGTTGTCATGTGGGTGAATCCAGTTCATGGATTCAAGCCACTACTTCAATATTGGCAAATCTAGACACTGTTTCTTTCATCACTTGTCACTCATAAATTAATACATGTGGTCAGCAGAAACATCTACTCACGACAACTATTTCTGGTGGTGTTTAAAATTGCATTGGAGCCATAAATCATCTCAAACACAACAACAATTTTACAAGTTTTGACTTTTCATCCATTAGCTATGCTTACAAACAGCATCTCTTTTCTTTATTTTAAATATGTGTATTGTTCACTAAACCCAAGACATAAAAGCATTACCAATATTTTCTAATTAATATTTACTCTTTTCTAAAGCTATTATAAGGACACTTAATGCACAGGCTAAAATGAGAGTTGACAATTGCAAACACAAACCAACCAACATTGTAATAAAATCAATACTTACATTTCCCTTGGGGGCACTATTTACTGTTTGCTGTGCCATTTCCTTAATGGAATAGCAGTTATGTTTGCAGAAACCTTGTAACTACCATCTTTATGTTTTAACTAAAAGCAGCTTTCTTGAAGTAGTTTGAAAAAAAGAAGAAACCCTCGAGTTACCATTAAAAAAAATTGCTATAAGCATTTTGTAGCTTATTCATACAATAGCCCAAAGAGGAACATAATTTTAACTGGAATACTTCTGGATGTTCAGTGTTTAAATTCACTGTTTGTGTCTTAGCTGGACAGTATCATTTTAGTATAGCCTTTCTAACACAAATGTATGTCAATATTTAAAGTTCTATGAACATACACATATTTTTATGTGAGTGATAGTCTCTGATAATTAAATTATAAAAGAGTCCTTCTTTGCAAGGAATGCATGCACTTTTTTTTGACATGAGGAATGTTTAGAAATCTAGATAAAAACTATGATCTCCAAAATGAATCATCATTGCTCACGCCTTTCATTACAGTTCACCGTTTTCTTCAACAGAAAGGGAAGCAGATAATGGCCATCTGGATCAGTTGTTTCTAAAGTGTGATACAGGTCTCTCTAAAAAGATACAGCTGATTTCTAGGGTAGGCTACAACTCCTCATCAACCTCTCCCACTATCTGGTCAATAGATCTTCTGCCTATATTTTACAAAGTTTTGTTTTGTTTACCATCTTTGCTTGTATCCATTGTTCAATCACAATGAAGTTTCTTCTCTTCTCCTTAGAATTAGACTGCAACTTACAGCATTTTCAGACAGTAAAAGGCTATGCAACGCTGGCAGGGGAATGCTGGAAATTGTAGGACTTCGAGGGCCTGTTCACATGTCACGCTAACCCATGGTGGGTCATAAGTTATGCAGAGTAGGTTACTGTGCAAACAACCGACTGTGCTCCCATCAGACGATCAGGCAATCAAGCTGTACAATGTGGTTTATTTCCCCCCTCACCTCTCCTCTTTCTGTAGTCTCCTGCCCAGCCAGCCAGGTATCCCAGGTTCTTTTGCTGTAGAAACATATGTTGCAGCCTTCTGGGAGAGGGCTCCCCTTGAGGAGATTTGCAGAGCAGCAGGATGGTCATCAGTTCACACATTCAACTGATACTACAAGATCAATCTATTTGCCTCTGAGGAAGGCACCGTTGGCAGGTGCACCCTCTAGAGTGTCCTACATTTCTAGCAGGAGTCCAGGTGAGTCCCCCCACCCCTGAGGATACACTGCTTTCCTATATCCCCAAGCTAGCTGGCTTCCTGCACTGAAGAGGAGAAATGGAAATTTTTTACTCATCAGTGAATTTCTGTTCTTCTCAAGTGAAGGTGACCAGCTAGGCCCACACTGGGAAAATTAGACAGATCTCACCGACATCGCTTCCACAATCTAGACATCATCCAAAGAGTTTGATGGAGAGGTGTCAAGGACTTGTTGCTTCTGTTGGGACACAGTGGTGTTAGAAGAGTCAACTGGGGGAGGCCCTGCCTCTTCCAGTAAAAGAAGATGGAGACTGCCTTCCCCAAGCTTGTTGGCCTCCTACAGTTGACGAGAACAGAAATTCACCGGTGAGTAAAGAGTTTCCATTTTTTCATGGAAAAGTGAGGATTTGGTCACAGCTTCTCTTCCCTTCAATTTGCTTCCCTTCCTGCTCCTACCTCTCTTCCCCACCCTTTATTTCTTATTGGCCGCCCCAATTTCCAAGCTTTTTATGGCTTCCTTTCACCAGCAACACACAAACAACACAGAATAAAAGATTTTTTTTATTGGCATACAAAGCATTTTATTTGGCTTGCTTAATATTGGGCTTGCTTCATACTGCTTTGAAGCCCCTGCCAAAGGAAGTGAGGCAAGTGGCTACCAGGAGGAGGGCCTTCTCTGCTGTGGCACCCCAGCTGTGGAATGAGCTCCCTAAGGAGGTTCGCTTGGCACCTACATTATATTCTTTTAGACGCCAGGTGAAGACCTTTTTATTCTCCCAGTATTTTAACTGTCTATGAATAAATTTTAACTTGGTGTTTTAAATTTGTAATTTTGCATTGCTGCTGTTTTTATCTGGTTGAGCTTTTATATTGTATTTTATATTATGGTTTTATACTGTTGTTTTATACTTTGAATTGTCTTAATTTTGTAAACCACCCAGAGAGCTTCGGCTATTGGGCGGTATAGAAATGCAATAAATAAAATAAATAAATCTACTAAGGCACTATTTGGCATTAGTTCTGAGTTGGTGAGGGTGTTGGATGGCTAGCTTTGGGGCTGATAGTGGCTGTGAAAAGTTTCAGAGGGCGGTTCAGTCTCATGGGCTGTAGGGAAGGGCAGAAGGAAAGGAGAGAAGTTTACATGGTGGGAACATTGCACCAAAAAGGGGTGGGGAGCCTCCAGCTCTTTGAAGGTTTGCAGGAATGGCATGAAATTTAATATACAAGTTGCACTACTGGATAATTGTGCAACTTTGCTTTTCCATGGGAAAGTAAGGAATTAACCATAGGTGAAACTGGGCGGGGGGGATGCTTTGGAGTCAGAGACACAGCTGAATGTGGTAGGAAAACAACTTTGCTCAAGGTCACCCTGCCGATTACACACTGTACAAGTGAAAGGAGGGATGAAGGAAGAGTCAGGCAGTGAAGGAGATAGAGAACCAGTAGCAGCACAGTCAGTTAGTAGGTAGATCTTGGGAACAGAGATCATTTGACAGGAGGAGAGTGGTGGCAGTGGTTTTGGCTGCTTTTGCTGCACGACTCTGTAGGTGATCTCCATAAACCATGGTGGTGTGACAGACAACATGCTAACCAACCATAGGTTAAAACTACCCCCCTACTCTGTGTTCTCAGGGTGGATTGTTTGGGTGAAACAAGCCACCATGTGTTGGAAAAACAGCTCACAGAAGACACACTAACCCAACATGGGTTGTTTTCTAGAACAACATGGGTTCGTGTGTCGTGCAAACCCAGTCTTTCTGTATAAACATGGATAGGATTTTAACCTTAGACTGTTTTTGCTTCCTTCCCTAGGTTTGGCAAAGTTTGTGATGATGTTTAAAATCCTCTTAGATAAGCAAATACTCCGAAAAGAAAGTATACAGAAGTGAGTAATAGCCAAAGTACGAGTGATACAGGAAATGTGTGGCTATATATTTAATACCACATGCAGTTTGTCTCTAAGCCAAACCTGCCACTCCGGAAGAACCCTCTCTATCTTGCTTACTTTTGTGACTTTCACACAGATGTTTGATTTTCTCACTTCTGAGTCAGCGACTAGAGGACTATCACTGGCCTGCGGTCATTAATTGCTGACTCCCTATTCTAGATCATTGTTCACGAAGAAGCACAAAATATCCTTAGGATATTTTCAGGGATCTAAAGATGTGTCCTGTGGATCATGGACAATTTGCCCTGTATAGGCACAGGGTTCTTAATCCTCCTTTCCCGTGATAATTCCTCATGCCTCTTCCAAAGCCATTCCTGAAGGTTGGGGAATGCTTTGGAATAGCATTGCATGTGACACATTAGGGTCTGCAAATGGAAGGGAAATTGAGAAGTTACTTCCTCTGTGCATGGAGAAGTGTTGTGCACATGGACACAGGCCTCTTGTATCCCATCCTGAGTCCCATGATCAAGTTTAAGTTGTAGGCATTTTCAGGAGAACACCTTTGTATTATTTCCTGTCCAATTTTTTTTTTACTATAATCATATTTTGATTTCTTGATTTTTAAATCTTGCACCATATATATATATATATATATATATATATATATATATATATATAATTTTAAAAGAAACTCCACTGAAATTATGTGGTCTTACTTCCATGTAGTATATTCAGGATCAGGATATAAACATCCTCTTAAGAAGCTTCCACTATTTACATTGTGACATGTCAAATAGTGCATGGCAAAAAAATTGTTTGAAAGAGCACTGGAGTATGGTCCGGTCCCTTCCCCTCTTGTTTAGAAACTCCTGCTGACTTCATAAATAGGACTAATAACATTTGAATCTACATGTGTCTCGTTGAGGGGCTTCAGCCAATTTGTTTTATTAATTTTTGTCAAAATCGCTGGATGAGCTGCACTGTAGACCCATTCAAAGAAAGTTATTTTGAAACAGGATATTGGAAGTATACTCCATAGGGCAGCAAAAGTAGCTTTATGTGGGGATGGTAGTATTTTTGGACTGTGATAAAGCAGAGCTCTTGTCAATTCTAAATCTTTAATAAACATACGAAACTGTTGCTTAGCTTTTCACATTACAGTGGAGGCTCCAGGCTTCTTTGTGATTCCTCTTGAAGATCTGATTGTTGAGAATGAGAGTTACATTATTTATATAAATTTTAAAAAAACACCACAATCCCCAGTCACATTATTACGTCTTGCAAACAATGTCTTTCAGACTGTTGAAAGCTTTGAACAGTCCTCCTGTACCTACCAAATGTAATTGATACAGAATCGTTGGTATATAACAGCTGCAGTAACAAGGTGCTGGTGCCTTTACTTTAATCTACCTTTTTCTCTTGCCAGTTTATTATGTTTTGAATTTATGCTTTTTGTAGATCTGTGAGTTATCTTTCTTATGGAAATTAATCTTTTTAGAAGATTTGTGCTCTCATTTTCAAACACTAATACATGCATTCAAGTATCCCATTATTCAGGACCAGCTGGCTTTTTATCTAGTGATATTTACTTCAAAAAGCCAAGCTAAATGCTATCATAGATTAATTCTAAGGGCACAGGAGAGCTTTTTTGGAGAAAAAGAGATTTGGTAATTACTTAGAATATTGCAATAAAATCACAGAACATGTCAAAAATGTGTTATCTAATCTGTCATAATGGAAAATCGAAAGACAGAGAGAAGGATAATTCACTGAAGAAAGCATTTTCTGAAGATTGTGTGGGTGGTAGATTTTTTCACCCCTTCCAGATCTCTCCTCTGCCCCCACCCCCCAATAGTCAGAATCTATATAAAGACTAAAAGACTGTCATGCTTTGGAACAAACACTTAACACAGTGTTTGTATGTGTATTTTGGTCATTCACTGTGAAATACATCCAGTCAAGTTATCAACACATGTTTTGATATATTACAGTGAATATCCAAAATTGAATGCCACAAAAGTCAGAGATACACCAGCAGTTGCACACAGTACAGGAGGATCTGGACTTCTCCATTTTTGTGGACGAGTAGAAGTTGTGGCTTGATAATTACTTATTAGAATAATCCGTAAAATCAGGCAAAAATGGTTTCCCACCGTAAATAGGAGAAAGAGAAATAAGGGAGCATTTCTCAATGGCAAAGACAATCTTAGCTGACTTGTATATTCAGTTGCAAGAACCGGAGCAAATTTTATAAAAGCAAATGCTTTAAAACATTTTAGAAATTTTACTATTGTTATGTATGGGGATGGTTGATTGCTATATATCAATAATGAACTAAAATTAAAAATTTAACCTTAATAGGGTTAAGCATTTATTTGTATATCTGAAAAGTGGGAAATATATAATTTTGGACATTCATACAAATCATCTGGGATTGTTATCATTCACGTGAATATTGATATTCACTACATTTTTACATTCTCTATAATATAAAATACACATATGTGTTTATGCAGGCAGGCATGTTTGTATGTAAATGTAATCCCAGCCAGGAAGCACTGAAATTTCAAAAAGGATTTTCTCTGCTGCAATTTCTTACATAAATCAAACTGGAAATAAGACACATTTTACAATTCAATTTAAGATCCCACTGAGACAATAATGTTGCAAGCTGTGCATTTTGCAAAGTAATATAGTAATGTCTAGTTTGCATTTTTTAAAAACCAAATTAATCACACTTTATTGAATATGTTGAAGCAAACCTAAAATTCATCTATTATTAAAAAATCTTGTGCAACAAACATAAACTATATTTTATACATAAAGGACAAACTCATTTATTCATTAGGATAAAACACTTGGAGTTTGCATTTTGTAACTATGAAAGAAATGACATTTGCTACCTCTAAGATTTTGAATATTTAAACACATACTATAGAAAACAGGCTGCTTGAAAAATTGTTCTAATAATATAATGCGTTATTCGTCCAGCAGAGTAGTGTTGAAATCTGGTGAAAGCTGTTGTAGGACTCCTTTTCTCCAGTACAGCTAAGGAGACCAGCATATCAGTTGCTGGCTCAGGATCAGCAGGCACAAATCAGATGTACATTCAAATGATCACTGGATTGTACATCTGTGAGTCCCATTTCAATGGGACTTACAGAACAATTATAACTTCTGCCGAAGGCCAGCTGTGGGTGGGGGGAGTTAGTATGGGGCAGAAGAGTCCTCCACTGGCATGTCTACTAGGGTGGCATATCCTCCCCAGAGGGTGGAAATCTCTGTGGGCATAGGGGTATCACCAGCAGTGTTTCTGCTGATGTTGTGGTGTGGATCAGGAATAGTAATACATCTACTGGATCTACTGCTCCCTCGCTCCCTCAAGATGCCTCTGGATCAGGTTGCTAACTTGCACCAGCTCCATATCGATGTAGGTGTTTCTTTCCTATTGTTTTCAATCAGAGGAAAATTGAAAGAACAACTGCCAGCCATCTCCTCTGCTGACTGTACCAAGATAGCAAATCTTTGGAAGTGGCAGATCATTTGCCATGAAAGTCGTCCCCTCCCCCACACATAAAAATTGGATTACTCTGCCCATTGTGACTAACTTAGCTGGATATTACTGGATATAATTGTTCTTTATATAAATTGTGACTTCTCCTTTGTTAGTGTAACTTCTGAATACATGCCAGTTTCATAATCAGTTGTCATCTGAGATCTGATCAGGTGGAACTGTGGATAGAATATCAGATTGATTAAAATCCCCCACTCGGGCATGAAACTCACTAGGGATTAGTTTACATAATCACACTGCGCACTGTGGCTTATTTAAGCCATGGTGGGTTGAGGCATGTGCTGGTGGCCATTATGAATATTCAAGCCACAACGGACAGTGGGACAATGCTCTTTTAAAACCCCTAGGCTTGCAGGTGGATATTCTCCAATGACTTGTGCTACAGGTATTGTGTTGGTATGTTCTGTCCAAATAAATGAACATACTCTTGTGCATTTTTACTAGAATGATTTGGGATTTAGACTGTTTCAGCTTGTGGAAGTCTCAATAGCCATATTGCCAGCAAAGTAGTTAGTTGGTGTTAACAACCATGGATAAAAGATACGACAGCTTGGGAAGCCTTAAAAGCTACTTGCTCTTAAAAACTTGTAAAGCTTTTATATGTGTGGACATGCAATTATTGCTCAATTATTTTCCCATTGATGTGGGCATTTAAGTTGTCTTTGGCCATAGCTAGACCTAAGGTTGTCCAGGGGTCAAACCTGTTCATCTAGGTGACACACAGGAGATCCAGTGCTCAGGCAGGGGCGAACCCTGGATGATCCCAGGATAAACCTTAGGTCTAGCTGTGGCCTTTGAAAACGGAATACCTTTAAATTGTAAGGCTTTATCCATCTTGCAAATATGTTTAAAGGTATCCTTGCCTCTATACTTTTTGTTTTTTGTTTCTGTTTAGAGTATGTAGTTTTTTATTATTTATATATTTAAATGTTTATTTAAATATTTATTTAAATGTTTAATGGTTTATGAGCCTCTGAAGCTTGACTAGGATTGAAATTAATGGAAAAAGCAGTCTGTTTACAGGTCAGTCAGCATCAAGGTTCTTCATCTTTTAATTCCTGCTTGTCACTTGAGGAAGAATTACTAGGGTGAGAAGCCACATCTTCCTGTGCTAAAGCTTCATTGCATCAAGAAAAGTTGCACCCTTTTACTAATCTGACCTAATCATTAACGCAATGATTTCACTTGGATGTAAAGCTAAAACAATATGATTTAGCATTACACGAATGAGCCTCCAGTTTGTGTGCGTTCATCTCTCCTCTTCCAGCATGGCTGTGAAGAGGAAGCTGGAAGATTTCCATTTTCAGTTATCCGTTGTTTATTGTTATTTCTGAACTTGAAACTCTGGTTAATCTTAACTATAGTTTAGGAAAACAAAGCAAAATCATAAACCACAGTTTGAAGTTGGCTTGTTTACCCTAAAATTAACCGCTGCTTGTTTAGGTTTCAACATGATGTTAAACTTCAGTAGTTAAAAACAGAAGCTTCCAATCCTTTCCTTGCATCCCCAAGTACATCCCTACCAAGTGTAGTTAACTATGTACTTAGAAAATGTAGCATCTATTATCACGGTACATACTACTAGTATTATCTTAGTTAAAGCAAGGACAGTAAACTGCAATTAAAGCGCATTTTTGTTCTGTGCTGCTTTGACACTTGCAAGAATTAACTTGCATAAGTTGAGCTCGAATATTAGCCGTGTAATTTCCTACATAGCACAGCGGTATAAGAAAGAGCAAAATGGAACTAGGTTGTGGACAAACCACGTATCTCTCTACCTTGCCCCAAATTTATGGACCAAATTGATATGGTAGTAGATACATATTAGATAACATATACCATGTATGGAGAATCCGCTGCCCTCTTTGGATACCACCACCTCATGTTATCCCAGGCCTGGTGCTTGGTAACAGACTTCTAGAGTAGGGGAACTGTAATAGTTCCCCCCCCCCCATTCCACCATGTCAGTGATGATCCCTGCAGCGCTCTAGCAGAAGGTTGAGGAGAGGACTTTTTGACGTCGCTGTTCCACTAGCACTTCCTATACGGGCCTCTACAGTTCTAAGAGCCAACATGAAGAGTTGTGAAGTTCTAGTGAAAACATATGTTAGGATGCATTGTTTTCCATTTACATTTAAAATGTAAAAGCGATTTGAGAACTTTTTGTCAAAATCCAATATATAAATATAATGAATCTTACATAGCCTGCAGCTGTGGTTCTATCACTGCATGGCATACTGTGTGCAATTACAGCTATGCACATATTTCGGACTGAATAGCCTTGTTAGGGGTTTTATATGTTATTTTGCACTAAGGGAGGGCAAGAAATTTGGAATGACTTAAAAACAGGCCTCCACGACTTGTGACCCTCCAAACTGAATCCAGGCCACCAACCATGTATGCTACTACACTGGGGTTGGAAAAATGAAGTTGCCAAGCATCTGTCAGGGCACGATATATAGTAGAGAATTATGTGGCTGATCTAAACATGAAAACTACAAGGTGACAATGTTGGAGGGCTCCACCCCAAACATACAGCCACGGCTCCTTCTTTGAACAAGTGTCCAACTGATGAAGACTCCTCGAAACGGGAATTGTACCGAACACCTATTTAGACACCTAGAATTGTGAATGTCTATTTAGACACCCTGATTAGTGAATGTGTGTGGGGGACACAATTCTGTACTTCTACTACAAAAATATTTTTCCCATATGCTGTTTGGTAACATGGTATTGAGACTTTAGTGCTGACACATTGGGCTCTATTATTGTTATTGTTTTCTTTATTGTCTATGTGGTGGAGGCTTCTGCACCATTGGATTTTTTTGGAGGGGTTTAAGGCAGTGTATCAGCAAGGAGAAAGTGTTTTGTATACTTATTTACGAACTGTATATGTAAGAATACTGTATATATCACCCAGATTTGTAATATATTGTGTCTATCTTATATTTCACGTGTGAGTCTTTGTGGTTGAGTGCTCAGCACCTCAGATGTGTCTTAGGACACAATATATGGCTGGTGGGTTTTATTTCAATTGATGGATCAGAAGCTGTGGAATGGATTCCTAAGGTGTCAGTGACCCTTGATACCCAACCTTGATGAAAAAGTAATAATGATCCTGCTGAAGTCTGATGATGTTCTCTTTTAAGATACTTCTGTAATTCATTATTTCTAGTTTAATCATGCTCTGTATTAAGTATAACTTTAAATCTGATGATCTCAAAATACTTTAGAGAGGTGTAGTCTCTCTTCCATATGGTCACTAATTTCAAATGGTTAAGCTTGATCACAGAGAAGTAAAGTGGCATGTGTATTGACATTTTGAAAAAGGAGAACCAAATGTTGATTTGAGTGATTATAATGAAGAGGACCCATCATTTATTGAGGGACAAAAATGGTTAACTTTTAGCAGATGGATTGCAGGCATTTTCAACATGGACAATGATCACACAAATAATACAGTAATAACACAACGACCAAGTCAGGAATCAGCGTTCAGATAAGTGATCCAAAACTACTAAAACTGGCTGCCACATTTAGCAGGAAAAATCATGTGATAATTTGAAAGTTGTCTGAAGGCCAAAGTATTATATGGATTTCCCAACTAATTCTATTCTTGTAACCCTAATGTGTGATGTGGGAGTATTTGAAGTGGAGAATCAGCAGGTGTGTAGAGGTAATGTGAGCCCTATCACTTACTTTAAACTGCAATCATCCTATACATACTTACTTGGGAGTAAATCCCATTGAACTCAGAAGTGCTTACTACTGAGTACACAAGCATAGGATTGCATGGTAAAGTTACCTGCAACCTGCCTCCAATACACCTATCTCTTTCCACCTTTTGCTGATCTCAGTCCCATTTCAAATCTCAGGTGGGTGGCTGGTTGGATTCTTTCTGTAAACGTTTACTTCCTTTGCTAGGTTTGGCATGAGAAAAAATAATTAGACCTGAGTGTGGCAATGTAAGTTTGATATCAGTCCTGCTTCTTCAGTCATGATGGCTTCTACATGCTTAGTGGGACTTACCCATCTCACAGAAGTTTAATAAGTGGGGTTGAGATGCCCCTGAGACGTTTATTTAATTATTTAATAAATTTATAGACCACTTGATTATCTCTAAAAAGACATCTTGAAGTAGTTTAGTACATTCTTGAAGAAGTTTCATCACATTGAATCATGTGATAAACTCAAAACAGCCATCATGCGCTGTGGGTGCGCCATCATTTTCTTGAATTGCAAACATTACATCATAAGAAATGGTTCTTGTTATTGTTCATGTTTGTGCATATCTGATTAGGTCCATGGCTCTTAGGATAAAAGGTGGAAAATATTATGGCCTAATCTATACCAAGCAGGATATTGCACTATGAAAGCGGTATATAAAAGGCCGGAGCCATACCGAGCAGGATATAGCAGTATGAAAGCGGTAAATGGTATGTGTCAATGGTCCCCAACAGTTGTCAGTGCACTTCAATATCCCTGTAACGCAGTAGTGTGGCTCCTGACTTTTATATACCGTTTTCATAGTGCAACATCCTGCTTGGTGTAGATTAGGCCTATATTAATTAGATTGGTTAAGTGTTGCAGTGGGATACAGGTGGAAGATCAGATTAATTGCATTTCTTTTAGAAATAATTACAAATATCCTGCAAGTTAAATTGTAATAAATAGGGCAAAAGGTATATAGCATAAGAAAGTTGATAACACAACTAGTGTAAAATTATTATTATTATTATTATTATTATTATTATTAAATAACCGGAAGGTTTGTTTATTGACATTTGTTTATTTTATTATTTGATATCTGTTTCCTACTTGCTTTCTGACACCCTTACAATTCCAAAAAAGTTTTCAAAATGTTGCCTTTCTTTTTCATAACCAGGCATGAAGCTTATGTTTTTCAAGTTTCCATCAGTGACTGTCAACTGTTTGTAAGAAGCTTAAGGGCTTGGACACCCAATATCCCTGGGTTCTGTGGTGGACCTTCTAAGGAAGTGTTTGCTTTAAACTGAGAGGAAATTAGGATTTTAGAACCACAAATTAATTAAATTATGCAAAATGTTCCAGCTTCAGCATAGTGCTTTTTTTATGCAAAGTGACAGTGGAAAGTTTTTCATGCCTGTATACCTGTACTGGCGAGGAGGAAAGGTCTGTTACCTCCACCGTTGTGAATAGGAGGAGACAGAATCAGAAATGGCTAATTGTGTTTGGAACTGCTTTACAGAGTTCCCTTGGCCAAAATCCAACATAGAACTGGGCTTACTAAAGCCCCTTTGTTTCAATAGGTTTGAGAGTGTTTAACTCCACATTACATTGTGGCCATTACACTTTTGTTCCCTTTGGGAAGGTAACTTACAAGTGGAAGTGCGTTCCTACAGTTACTTCGCAGGATTGTTCTATTGACTGATAAAGACGATCCGTGACTATTAAACGATGAGTTTAAATAACCAAAGAGTTGGAGGGGCTTGTTGCAAGTGGAGAAGGAAGCGTAGAATAAAGACACAGACACCAGAGCTTGGGGATTAACTAGGGCCTCTTTATTTAAACAATAAGGTAGATTCACCCCTCCCTGGATCTGCATGTGAAAGTGCAGGAATCAATGTCCTTACGTCAGGCTACTTGCCTGGCACTCTTTTAAGCCAGGAGTCAGGTAAACCTGGCCCCTCTCTTACGTGACACTTTTGTAAGTGTGGGGAGACTGCCCCACATCACCCCCACTCAAAGCTGTAAAACTCTGAGTAGATGAGGCAGGAGGATCTCCAAAGGCATACCATATCCTGACATGGGAGCCGTAAAGCCCAAGAGGAGCAGGACCTCCAGACATGTCAATCATCTCACCTATTCTAATATAGCAAATTCCTGCACATCCTGACAACAAATCAACCTCTTTATACTCCTCCTCAATATAACTTCAAGTATGGAGTAGGCAAAAACCTATCCACCATTTAGTGGAAGGAAAAAATCCTACTCAGCCCCCCCCTCCTCCAAAGGGAACAACTGACTAATCCCATACTCGACAAAGGGAGGGAGGGAGCCAAAAAGAAAAGAGGCTGATGCTTGCCGGGGCCGGCCTTTATAGGCTCACTCCACCCTTGCCTCACGTGGCATATGTGTGGCAATAAGGTGCTTTATTCTTCACCTCCCCACCCACAACGGCCATTTCCCCACCAAAACCATCCCGGATTTCTTTGATAGTTGGCAGTGAAACCCATGTGATGGTGGGGGAGGGGGGACCCTATCATCCTTTTGAGATGTATTATTTTCACTTATCATTTCAGAGCCAGACCTCGTATTATTTAAGAGGCATAAAAATGTCCCTTTAGTTGAGGTGCTCCTTCAGTTAAGGTGACTCACAAAAATAAAATAAAAGGTTCCACTGTTCAAAGCCCTGGACTTCTTTTGTTTACAAAAAGGACACCTGTTGAGCTTGAAACATGGTATTCATTATCTACTTGATGAGGGTACAATTTTGCCAAATGTCAAACCGATCTGATCAAAAATTGCCACAGGTACAGCTAGTTAAAAAGTGCGGAAAATGGACACATTTATCCTTTTTCCATTTTCAGACAGACATATAATTTCTAACAAGTTTTTGGAGGAACTGCTGATGTCCTTTGTTCAGACTTCTCGAGTAAGGCAATTCTTCATTGGTTGGGTGAAGTTCTGAGTTCAAAGCTTATTAAGGTTTTTCTTCCCCATGAAAGCCTACGGCAGCAATTGCTGGCAAAATTATGTCATGCGTGCTCAGTTTCATTCTGAAGCTAGGGTACTGCCAGGACTCCAGTGTTTTCTGAGAAATTCAATGTTACAGAGGAAACTGGATTCCATGTGCAATACCAATCCCTTTAGTTATGGAATGGGACCTCACAGGGTAAAGCTACAAGTTACTTCACAATCAGGGCCTTCAGTTGTGGTGGATAGGGGCCTTAACCCTTTCCTCTCCTGCAGGATACCTCTTTGGCCCTGATGAGTTGCCATAGGAGATTATGAGGGGGAGATTTTCTGGAGCAGTTGTGAGTTAAAGAGGAAGACTTCAGAGTGGAAAGACATGAGAGGGAGAGAGAGTGCTGCTAAAACACCTGCTAAAAGTGAATGAGAGAATTGCAGCCAAATATCCTTGCACAGCACTCATGCAGAAGCACCAGCTTTGAGGCCAGAGAGTAACAGGAAGACTCCCACAGCTGCATTTGTTTTGTTTAGGGCACAATGCTATGGGGATGGCTGTAAGCTCCTGAACTCGGAAACTTCGGGGATAGGAAGGGAAAGAGGCTGGGGAGGCCTCTTGATATGGCGTAAGCTAGTCTCCCCGGTCTCTTCCCCACCTTCAGGAACCCCCCTTTCTGTCCTCTCTGAGGCCACCTTTGCGAACTGAGAGAGGCAACTAGTGTGGTTCTCTTCCTGCCGGCTATGAGTGGGAGGGGAAAGAGAGCTTGGACTCTTGGGTCCAAAGTCTGAGTAGTGTCTCTGATCTCAGATTCAGAAATACAAAGTATGGGGGGGGGGGGGCTTCCCAGATTGCTGTGTAAGGATTGTTCTCTTTCAGACTTGCCTTAAATCGTATAGTTATCTAAAATTGTTCCTGTTTCTTCCTTCCCCAAGTAACTTTGACAGATTGCACAATCCTACGCTAGGCTCTCTGACCACACTAGGACATATCTGTGTAATTAGCAGCAGTACTTGCTCATACCCTATTTACTCAAGATCCCCAAAATTCCTTATTTCTACAGTTTGTTAATTAAGAGCCTTAAATACCACAGCAATGCAAGAGCTACAGTATTCTCTCACATGATCTTCAAGGGGGAAGGAGTGCTGTCCAGTGGGTAAGAGCATATCTACCACCCCCACCCCCACCCCCGGTATGAATACACTTACACTCCATTACATGTACATACCTAGAAATCCACAATCTGTGTACAATGTAGATAGATTGTACACCCGTTGAATCTTACATGTGAGTGTTACATGTGTACAGGTCAACAATCTGTGTACATTAAATTCAGCATGTGAATGCCCCTGTTCCCTCAGCCTCTCTTATAGTACTGAATGGTAGCAAAATAAACAGAGAAAATGAGAATCATGTAAGCTGTCTTGAGGAATTTCCTAGAAAAAGAAAGGTAGTATAAAAATGTAATTTTTAGAAGGAATTTAATGTGTTAGTACTTGGCACCTATATTTTGGTCCCCTGCTTATAAGTTACTTGTTCATAATTATTTCTTTATGTTGAGCATGCCCATTAGAGTTCCCCAGTGTTCTAACAGGGAGCTAATACAATCAGAACATGTATACGTAGCAAGAAAGGCAGCAAACCGTAACTGTTGACTTGTTAGCTTCCGTTTATGATATTTTAAACAAACTTGCTTTGTTTGGTTAAAACTTGTATTGACATTTTTAATTAGTGGCGCCATTATCAGTCACAATGATGCTAGGAAACAGAGCTACAAGCACCTCACCCCAAGTCATTAGTGTCAGCAGTACCACTCTTCTACTGCATCAGAGGAGACCTCCCCTATCTCCCACTGTTTAACCCATCCTGCCAGCTACTGATATAAGCAATAAACAGGTAGGGTTCAACTCAAAGGAGGATTCAAAGTAAGTAACTCAAAGTAAGGCTCAGATGCTTCATAAGGGAATAGAGCACCAGGAGAACGTGGACCATTTTTGTTGGTCCCAAGCACTCCATCTTCCCTATTTGGATTTGGGCCTAAAAGGCCAAGGAAAGGTGTGGATGCATAGAGGGTAAATTGTAATGAAGCACGATTTCTGACATTGCACAATACCATTACCGATCATGTGGCATGGCTGTTAAGACATCAGCCCTAGCTTCCAATGTTATGGCTTTGTGGAACTTACGCTAGCTCAAGTTCCACAAAGCCAGATAACTGGATAATTGGTCTTAACTCTTAAATTGTCCAGTTTTTTAAAAAAATCATTGAACATAAGCTGAGCGCATGCATAGTGACCAATCAGGTAGGAGGATGTAATCTGCCTCCAGCTTTATTACTGCAGAATTCTTTAGACCCAGCCAGGAAGTCCTCCATCTCACAGGGGTTGATGCTGTTTCAACAGAGAGTACATAGAATTAAGCTGCCTCTGTTTCTCCTTGCCTATGGCTTGCTTGCTTTTTTATCAATCACACTAGCATTGTGCTTTCTCAGAAGGCCCCAAGTTGCTTACTAGCACTGAAAATATAATAACGTCGTGAATAAAACCTTAGCCTATCAAAGTAAAAAAAAAAATCAGTTATAACCTGAACTAAATGAACAGTAGCATGCTGGAGTAAAAAAAGTCAAACAGTATTTCACAAAAAGTAAATGCCAAATGGGCCTCTATGATGTCAATATTTTGCAGCCGTTAGGCCATTACCACAACAGTTCTGCTCTAAGTGTTCACCAAACAGACATATCTAGTAAAACCTACTTGGGACAGAAACCCTCATCGAGATCTTAAAAACAAACAAAAAACAAACAAACAAGAGTAATAGGAAAACAGGCATTCCCTTTGATATGAGAAGGTCAGGACATGTAAGGTTTTACAACTTATAACCAGCTCATTGGAGAGAACCCTCAAGGTTATTTGGGCCAGAACAGGTGATTTATGGCAGAATGCTGATTCATAGATTGATGAGACATTTCGAAGCAGCTTTGGATGCATTCATTTCAAACACAGCTTTTCATCTGCAGGCTCAAACTTTGGGGGGAAATAGATTACTTGTGAAACTGAAGCCAGCTGTGGAAGGTACTGATTGCTTGGCATTTGAAATATCATATGCTCACCTCCTTACCCACTTCAAGAGGGGTTTTGCAAGGCAGGCAGTCTGCCTCAAGCATGGGGGTAGGGGCAAGATTGACAGCTGCCCCAGCACTTGGTTTTCTGTATACTAACAGGGAGAGTATACTAACTGTGGGCCTTTCTAGACCTACCTGAAAATCCGGTGGTGAGGAGGGGCCAGCCCATGCTAGAAGTAGCGCAGGCTGTTGCTTATTTACACACCTCAGATGCTACAGGGTAAAGGAAAGCTCCGTCGTGTCCGCCATTTTGTTTAAGCCTTAAAGGGGCCGGGTGTGCAGGAGCGCACCAGCGACGAAGGTAGGTGGTTTTTTTTTTTTTAAAAAAAGGGTTCCCCCCTGCCCCCAATTTCCCCACCCTGGCCACGATTCCCCCGGTGATTTCCAATTCCCCCCCACCCGCGATCTCCGGTTTCCCCCCGTGATCTCCCCACCCCGATCTCTCCCCCTGCCCTGATGGGCCTAGTACTCCTGTGGAGTGCTGCTTTTCCCAGTTACTCGCGAGTAATTGCAGTAGCTGGGAAAAGCAGCGGACCTGTCTACATGCCCGCGGCCTTGGGCTCAGCCCGAGACCGCAGTAAATACCGGGCCACAAGCGGTTCCAGTTATCCCAGGCCAAGGGAGGGTTACCCCTACCTGAGCCCGGGATCCCCTGTGCGTCATCTGGATGCACCGGGCTAACCCGTCGTCTAGCAAGGCCCTGTGAGGAAGCCAGGTTTGTACTGTGGCTTAATAACTCTCGTTATGTTATTCTGCCTTCTCCTGCTACCCACCTTACATATTGCTGAACAGCAAAGCAAAAGCAGTTTCAAAATGTCTTCTTTCACATGTGTACATGAACTCATGTGTGTACAGCTATATCCAATGAACCTTTTGCAGAGGTGTGGTGAGCACACACACTGTACTTCAATAACACTGTACCTTGAGTACACTGACAGAAGGTTTATTTTATCATAAATATTTGTAGGGGGAAGTGATTGATTACTACACTAACTCCTTGGCACTGGACCAGCCGACTGTTCCAAATTATATTGACAGAACAAGAATTGAAGGAGGAGAGGAGTTATATGTTTTCCAAATAAGGAGCAGAGAGGGTGCCATGGAAATGGTGAGGCAGGACTTGGAGGGCAACATACAACAGGGGAACTTCGAGTATTCGTCGGAAAGGGTGGGACACACAAGAGGCTGAATAGATATATTTAGAGATTTAACTGCTGTGACCATTTTCTCTTTCTTCTGCAATCAAATTTCCCTTGTTCCAGAGGGACACGAAGGACTGTACATAATCACTTGGAAACGTTTGTTGACATGGTCTATCCTGCTTTTACCAGCCTTTGGACAATGGGGCAATAACCTCAAGACAAGAAGTGTTACAAATAGAACATAAGGATCTTGTAGTTGCATGGCAGAGTGTCTGTCCATGCTTTGTCCCATAATCGTTTGCAGGATGGTCAGATTCAATGGTCAGATTCGATGGTCAGATTTTAAGGTTTGGCTTAAAACACACCATAGCAAAGCCCCTAGATGTTATCAAGACAGGACTAAAGCAAAGGATACAACAACCTGGTTTTAGGGATTGAATAAGAACCTTCAAAGACTTCCTGACTACTTGATTTAATGTAGGGCTGATTTACCTTAAGGTGAGGACACTTCACCATTGAGTGATGCTAATGCTTTATATTGACTATTTTCAAGTTACCTTTGTGGGTTGATTAACCAAGGTGATAACTTGGAGGTCAGAAAGTCTTTTGCATTTATCTGGAATTCCCAATTCTTGCATATTGCAGAAGGGGAACTCCTTTGTTATGTTATAGTAGAGGATACACACAGGTCATGAACTTTAATTGCAATAAAAGTAGGTAACGTAGCACACTGGCATCTGAATGCTTTTAAGCTTCATGTATACCTTGCTCATGCAGCTTCTCCCAGAACAAACATATACTAGACTTATTAGACAAGGTGCAAGGGTGATGCCAACAAAAATGCAAATGACATATGCCCATGGCTGAACTTCTCAGTAAAATTACTATTCCATTGTAGTTTTAAAATCTCTATTAAGTAAACGGATGTACTGGCTGGAAAGCCAACACAACTTAGATGCTCTGGTTATTTAAATAAATATAATTACTTAAAAAGATTGAGAGGAATGGAAGCTTCTCTTGCATGCCAACTGTGTTCTAACTTTTCAAGGGATAGCTTCTTTCGACTTTTTAGAATTGAATACGTTTATCTTTGGCTAGGTTCTTTTAAAATTTTATTACCTGTGCAAACAGTATTATACTGACAACTAGTGGCAAATTATAAACATTACAAGCATTATAACAGAGAAAGAAGGGGAGGAGGGGAAGGATATTGGCCATGAGTTCCACTCTGAAAAGATGTAAGTGTAAACAGAAGCCTGCGCTGTAACGGAGGTAACAAATCAAGGAAACGATATACATACACACATGCATACTATGTAAATTTAAGCTAAGATAAGACATGGAAGCCATATTTTGAATATATGTATTTGTTAACTGTTTAATGTCATGGTTGAGAAAATTTTCTTGAAATATGACCTGAACCAACAGAGTCTTATAATTATTTACAGGCGTTCTCTGAATACTGAATATCTTTCCATAATGTATCTGACGTGTAAAATACTTAAGTATAAATTTGAACACATTTTCATTGTATTTCTCCATGTAGGACTACAATCCTGTGTGCATTTACTTGGGATTTACTCTCACTTAACTCAGTAGGATGTTCTTCTGAGTAACCTGCAACTTAAATAAAAACAAAAACTAAACTAAATTATAGTAGAAATCTTCTATTTTCGTGTCCTATGCAAAATAGTATATGTTTGCTGTACTCAAAAGCCTGATGTTTTAGTTTTCTGAATAACAAAACCAGAGATTTCTCTTGCAGTGGAACAGTTCCTTAATTACGATGCCTGAGAAAGACAATTATTTTTAGTACTGTATTGAACAGAATGTTATATTTGTAGCATTGTGTTCATTACACAGAAGTACACTTCTTGAAATGAATCTCACATTGAAATGCATTTCATTTTAAAAGTCTGACATCATAAACCTATCACCATCCCTGAAATACCTTGCTGCTATAAAACAAAGTATTTTCTAGTCTTTTTTTTTAATGAAGTGTTACAAGTTGCTAAGGTTTCTAAGTTAATATTTTTTTAATGATTGTTGCATTGTACTCATCTTTTTATTGATGATGATTAAGAATTCAGTCTATAAACCTTTTGAAATGAAATACACTGATAAAGTTCCTACTAACCAAAACAAAAACACCCACTTCCAGTAAACTAGACTGTTCATCACAAAATATTTCTAATTCCCAACCCATAGTTCCTTCAAAACTGATATGACAATTGCAAAAGGAATTAACCTGATGTCCTTGCTTGCACATTCAGTTGCTGAAAATTTGGAATTATCCTGCATTCCAATAATTTATATTCATTCCCCACAGGAAGCAATGATGGTTCTTGGGATAGAGAAAAACGCCAGTCTCCCCCAACCCAAGGATTGCAGGCCTCTGTTAATCACCCCAGTTTGCCTGGACAGCATAACCTTCCAGTTAATCATCCTCTCAACCCTCTCCAACAGAACCATCTTCTGCCAAATGGTATGGGTTGACATCTTTCCACATTAATATTCCGATTTTTTCAAATTCCTATATTTTACATTTTATTAAAGAATCTGCATTAAAAAACACAAACGCACACATACACACCCCAACACACACACAACCAAAATTGTGACATTGATAAAAAGTGATATAATAAAAGGCAGTACAGTGTTTAATAAGAAAAGCTGACTTTAAAATAACAGCTTAACACCAGTGGCAAATATTTTATCATTCAGGCACATTTCAGCAAGAGTTTGACCAAACTATATAACTGACTGCAAGGAAAAAAAAAGTTTTCATTTGTATGATGATAATAAGACCTGGGGGCTTGTGTGCACTTTATAATCAGTTGCAGCCCGGTTCAAAGAAAATAAATGGGAGATCTGCGAGTTACTTCAGATAGGCATTGCCCTATTCAGTGTATCTGTAAGCTTATAGTGGTGGCCAAAATTGTGGACACTTTTTGAATTTTTCATGTGTTGCAACTTTGCATGCTTATAGAAAATGTTCTGTTTCATGAAATTCAAATGTTTATATATCAATTGAAAGAGAATTTAATGCTGGATTCAATACCACCCAGAGGGCTTCGGCTATGGGGCGGTATATAAATTTAATAAATAAATACGAAAATCAGAATGCAAATATCTGCAGTACAAAAAGTTATGCTTACTTTAGTCTAAAAACAAACACAGATGTAATTGAGTAAAGAAATGGATTGGAATTGCAAGCCCTACTGGCCAATCACAGTCCTTGTTCTGGGGACCAATCACATGGCAGTAGCTGCAACACATCATGTTACAAATTGGGGAAAGTCAGTTTTGCTGTTTGTTCTGTAACTGAAGCGCAATTGGAGGTTGTGGAAATATTTGAAGTATTTCTCAAATTAAAAGTGTACATACGTACATCATAAATAGAGCCATGGCACCAAAGAAAAGAGTTGGTTGGACACCCAGAGAAAGAAGCAGGATTGTTGTATTACGTGAATCAGGTCTTTCAATTGATATATAAACATTTGAATTTCGTGAAACAGAACATTTTCTATAAGCATGCAAAGTCGCAAAACATGAAAATTTTAAAAAGCGTCCACAATTTTGGCCACCACTGTATATCTGAAAGCTGACTTAAATACAGATAAATCACTTGGTACAGAATTCTTGGGACTAACATTTCAGATTGCTGGTTGAGGATCACAGAACCCAATATTCCCCACATTAACATCCCCTGCATGTAGAAAACTAGGTTGTAATCCTCTATGTGACAAGCTAGTTTTCCTATGCAGGGGAATTTTATTTATATAGTCGTTTATTATCTTTATCCTTCTTTTCTCACAGGGATTCAAAGGAGCTCGAAATAAATAATGCATTGTCATAAATGCAAACACTGTTTCTGTCATAAATTATGAGTCAAAATCTCTATAATCCGTTCCTGTTGATATGTTTCTTCTTTCAATGATTCTTCTGCTAGCTTTATTTTCTGTAGTTTCAGTGCCTTCAGATTTTTAATTAATTAAATTAATTGATAGCATTTATATGCCATTCATTAACAAGGTTCTTTGATAGTTTACAATAACAATAAGTTTTAAAATGCAACAAAAGACATAAAAACAAAACAAAAAGATGCAGCATAAAAAGCCTGGCAGCAGAGAATAAAACAAATCTGGGAAAGCCCCCAAATAAATCTGGGGAAAAACCCAAACAGCAGATAACGTTTTAAAACAGATCTAGAAAGTTTAAAAATATATTTTAAAATCTTGGAAAATAAAAGGGACTTCACCTGATACCAAAAAGATCATAAAGTAGGTTTCAGATGAACCTCTGTGAGGTGAGCATTTCACATCTGGATCCCACCACTGAAAAGTGCCCTTCTTCAATAGCCACCTGCTAAGTTTTTCTTGGAGGAGGCATCTTGCAAAAAGCCTCTGAAGATGATCTCAGGGTAGTCTTATCCCAAGCTTTTAGGGGCTTTAAAAGACAAGATCAGCACTTTTAATTAGGCCTGGAAATAGGCTGGAAGCCAGTGCCAATGATGAACTCCTGTCACATTATGGTAAAATTCTCCAACCCCAGTTAACTAACTTTCAGTTATATTTTGAACTAACTGAGGTTTTTCCATACCATTTTCAAAGGCAGCCCTATATACAAAGCATTGCAGTAATGAAATGGGAGAGTAGCAGAGCATGAATAACTGAAGCAAGGTATCTTTGTCCAGGTAGGAATGCAGCATTGTTCCTATTTGTACAACCTACTGAGTCCTGTGAGTTAAATGCCATTTTTGCTGGAGGGGGTGTGGCATAAGAGGACAGCTGTTGAAGCAACGGCAGCTAGGCAGAGCCAGGCTGATGTCCTCCTTTCCTCTAGTAATTGGCCCCAGGCAGTGCTGCCGGGTGGAAGGAAAGTAAACAGAATCAGGACAGCTTTTGAAGCTCTGGCAGATGGACACAGCCAGGCTGATAATAATTCCCCATCTGGAATAGTTTAGTCCCTGGAACTCTGTACTACATGATTTATCTGAACGTTTAGATTGGCACTAAGCAATTGTGTAGTTTTTGGCCTACAACTCCCATCAGCTCTAGCCAGCATAGCCAATGGTGAGGGATGATGGAGTTATAGGCCAAAACATCTGGAGGGCCACAAGCCTCTTGAGCTCAGGTGGCATTGGTGGCACGGAGTGCTTTCTACCAACTCCGGTTGGTGGCCCAGCTACGCCCCTATTTGGACAGGGATAACCTAGCTTCAGTTGTCCATACTCTGGTAACCTCCAAATGAGATTACTGCAATGCCCTCTACATGGGGCAGCCTTTGAAGACGGTTCAGAAGCTGCAGCTTGTGCAAAATGCGGCGGCCAGATTGATAGCTGGTGCAGGGAGGTCTGAACATAGAACACCGATTCTGGCCCGCTTGCATTGGCTGCCTATACGTTTCCGAGCCCAATTCAAGGTGCTGGTTTTAACCTATAAAGCCCTACATGGCTTGGGACCGCAATACCTGACGGAACGCCTCTCCTGACATGAACCTATCCGTAAACTGCGCTCAACATCTAAGGTCCTCCTCCGAGTGCCTGCTCCAAGGGAAGCTCGGAGGATGGCAACAAGAGAGAGGGCCTTTTCAGTGGTGGCCCCCCGACTGTGGAATGATCTCCCCGATGAGGCTCGCCTGGCGCCAACATTGTTATCTTTCAGGCACCAGGTCAAGAATTCCCTCTTCTCCCAGGCATTTAAAGGCATTGAACGCTAAGTTTGTTTTTTAATGGATCCCAGAATTGTTGTCTTAAATGGATGCTGCTGTTTTTATATTGTTGTTTTTATGTCTCTGATGGTTTTTAAATTTTGTATATTTTTAATGTTTACTGTTTTTAGCTTTTGTGAACTGCCCAGAGAGCTTCGACTGTGGGGCGGTATATAAATGTAATTAAATAAATAAATAATAAATAAATAAGTTGCCCATCCCTGACCTAAAACAAAGCAGCAGCAATTTACTACTAAAATAGCATTGGTACAGATGGCAACTTCTTCCAAGAGGTAAGAGGAGTGTGAAAGGCAGATGTATACGCAAGCCCTCATTCAACCAATGAGACGGGTAATTCACAATCACTGTTGTCAGGGTGATAATGTGAGGGCAGTAATAATTGATATTTAATTGTGGATACTTAAGTCTATCATGTTCAGCTTTCATTAAAACAAAGCAATCAAAGTAGTGTCCCATACAGTTTTCCCTGGCAGCTTTGAACTTGGTGTCAAGACCAGCGGTGTGGTGGTAAATTTTGATGTGCAGGAGCTCATAGTGACTGTGCATGTAGTGGTGTAATGGAGTCAGGTCTCGCAGCAATGCAGCTGTGGCACTTTTTGATTAACAAGGGTACTAAAGTCAACCCCTCAGAACTGGAGGGCAGGGGAAATGAATTTTCCTAGCAATAATAATAATAGTAATTTTTATTACCCGCCTCGCCCTCTGGATCGAGGCGGGGAACAACACTAAATAAAATATAATAGATAAAATTAGTTAAAAGGGCATATAAAACCAATACAATGTTAAAATAACGATCACAACATCTTAAAATCCTTAGCTTTAAAATTCATCTGGGTAGGCTTGCCGAAGGGACTAGTCTTTACAGCTGCCTTAAACTCAGAGAGAGCATTAAGTTGATGAATCTCCTCCAGCAGGCCATTCCAAAGTCTGGGGGCGGCAGAAAAAAAGGTCCTCTGGGTAACGGTTGCCAGTCTGCTTGTGGCTGACTGGAGTAAACCCTTCCCAGAGGACCTGAGTGTGCACGGCGGATTGTACGGGAGAAGGCGATCCCGCAGGTAGCCTGGACCCAAACCATGTAGGGCTTTATAGGTATTAACCAACACTTTATACTTCGCCCGGAAACTAATTGGCAGCCAGTGAAGAGATTTTAAAGTTGGTGTTCTGTTTCCTGTTGTAATGCAAAGTATTTTGGGATGGCTTTACGAAGGTGAAGATAAAACACCCAGAACTGCTTTGTTGATATGGATTAACACCACTGCCTGCATTTTTGGACACTTCTTCAGGGCAGTGCTATGGAGACTGTCATGATGAGTGCCTGCATTCCAAAGTTTAACACTACATTACAGGTCAAGGTACTCTTCAACCAGTGTTTCTTAACCAAAATGTAGGGATAGATGTCAGTATCACAGAGCCCTGATCTAAGTGGGAAAATTAAATCATGGGAGCTGGGTATTATTTGGAGTTGCCACGTATTTCCAAGGCTGACCGCTATTCCATTACTGAGCATTGATCATAATCGTTTTCTCCCCCTTCATATGGTACTGTAAAGCATTATGAGCTAAAGAAGAATTGAATGAAAGGTTTATCATTATCTGATGGGTTCAATTGCCTTTGTTTAATGTCAAAAACATTCAGTGCTTAAAAATAATCAACTTTTTTTTTTTTTTTGCTGTATTCCCCCGCCCACATCTAGGCTTGGAGCTTCCTTTTATGATGATGCCCCATCCTCTTATTCCTGTCAGCTTGCCACCAGCATCGGTCACGATGGCAATGAGCCAAATGAACCACCTTAGCACGATTGCAAACATGGCCGCCGCAGCACAAGTGCAGAGCCCTCCCTCAAGAGTTGAGACGTCTGTAATTAAGGTAATTATTGTGTTTAGGGGGAGGGGGGGAAGTCCAGTACTGAGGATGGTCATGATATTTTCCTCAGGATATATTTCCTCAATCGTAAAATGTGATTCTCTGAATGGGAGTAAATTATACTTGGAAGATAAATCCATGTAATTCTTATGCAGAGCACAATCCAGGCAAGTTTAAGCACTTTTTAAATCCCGTTGTTCTCTCAAAGGTTTCCAGAAGGGGTCTTTATATCTGGGATAGCACCATTTCCTGTTTGGCGAACAGGATCAAACTGAATTTATAGGAGCTCCCTACCCTGCCAAGCTGGTTCTAGACTTGAACAAGAAGTTAGGCTTTTTCTAGTTGTGTCATTACTGGACATTTTTATTTTCACTTCATTTTATTTTTTTACCTCAGGGGAACTTCAGGAGGTTCGGGGAGCATGCCAGGGGAAAAAGTGTAAACAGTTTTTTTGTTTTTGATTTTTAAAAAAGAAGAAGCCATCTGTAGTGGCTATGGAGCGCCAAAAGAGTCAAAATTAGCTTGCAACCAAGGGGACACCTGGTGAGACAAAAGCTCTGAAAGAGGGGGCTGACAAGTATTATTGTATGTTCAAGACTGGGCATCAGACATGCCTGCTTCAAAAACAGATAACGCCTGAATTCCTCAGTAGCCCAATCCCTTCTGAGGTACTTGAAGTGCAGCATGATTACAGGAGCAGGAGCCCACCTCCTTCACAGCTTGGAACTGGGGAGTACTGGGGAAAGTTTCAGAGAAGTAATACAGGGTCAGTGGCAAGACCCACCACAACATGAGGAGGCCAGGTCCTGTCAGCCATGAATATTTGATTGGCTACCAAAGCTTACTTTAGAATAAAACAAAACAGACAGAAGCTGCACACCATGTCTTTCACGTGGTGTGGAATTTGACAGCCTATGCGGCAGGGTCTTGCGATTTACTGTTTTACTCTGTACAGCACCATGTACATTGATGGTGCTATATAAATAAATAATAATAATAATTTAAGGTGAGCTTTAAGAAATTTATTTATTTATTTATTTATTACATTTTTATACCGCCCAATAGCTGAAGCTCTCTGGGCGGTTCACAAAAATTAAAACCACAGTAAAACACCCAACAGTTTAAAACACAATTACGAAATACAGTATAAAAAGCGCAACCAGGATAAAACCACACAGCAAAGTTGATCTAAGATTAAAATACAGAGTTAAAACAGTAAAATTTAAATTTAAGTTAAAATTAAGTGTTAAAATACTGAGTGAATAAAAAGGTCTTCAGCTGGCGACGAAAGCAGTACAGTGTAGGCGCCAAGCGGACCTCTCTGGGGAGCTCATTCCACAACCGGGGTGCCACAGCGGAGAAAGCCCTCCTCCTAGTAGCCACCTGCCTCACTTCTATTGACAATCATCTATGGTAATATGAGCTGCCATATATTGTTTGCCAGGACCACATGACTTTGAGGGAATGAGTTCAGTCAATGAAGACAATCAAGAGTCACCCATAAGTCCCTTTTTGTGTCTCCCCCAACCTCTTTGTAAGAACAGGGGAAAGCAAAAGCTAAAGAAATCAAAATTAAGTAAATAAAACAATAAAAAGAATTATAAAGCGTATTGAAATCAGACAATTTTGTTATCTCATTGACTCCCAGATGAAGCATCCCAAGTGAGATATGAGAAGGGCTTTGCAGTTCTAATTCACTGGAATTGGTGTAGTAATAGCTAAGAGACTCAGGAAGTGCCCAATTCAAATGTCACCTCTGCCAAGAACTCACTAAGGCCTTAGCTAGACCTAAGGTTTATCGCGGGATCGTCCCGGGGTCGTCCCTGCCTGCTCCTGGGATATCCTGTGTGTCATTAACATGAACAGGGATGACCCCGGGACGATCCCAGGATAAAGCTTAGGTCTAGCTAAGGCCATAGTGGCCTTAGCCAAGCCTCTCTCCCCCAGCCCCAGTCTCCTAATCCACAATATGGGGATTATGATGATAATATTGACTTAATTTACTATGTTGTTGTAAGGATTATTATTTATTTATTTATTTATTTATTTATTTATATAGCACCATCAATGTACATGGTGCTGTACAGAGTAAAACAATAAATAGCAAGACCCTGCCGCATAGGCTTACATTCTAATAAAATCATAATAAAACAATAAGGAGGGGAAAAGAATGCACCAAACAGGCAGTATAAAAGTCAGAGCAAAATCAAGTTTTAAAAGCTTTAGGAAAAAGAAAAGTTTTTAGCTGAGCTTTAAAAGCTGCGATTGAACTTGTAGTTCTCAAATGTTCTGGAAGAGCGTTCCAGGTGTAAGGGGCAGCTGAAGAAAATGGATGAAGCCGAGCAAGGGAAGTAGAGACCCTTGGGCACAGCTCGATAGTGTAAGTGAAGTGCTTGGACACCTGAAAGTGCCATGTAAAGAAATACAGTAGTAGTACTGTCCTTTAAATAACCTTCTTTGGGAATGAACATATTTAGACTGTCCCTAAAAGCCGTAGAAGCACTGGGGAAGTTCCACTGCATGGGAAATGCTCAATACAACATCCTTTCTTGGAAGGTTTTCTTTAAATGAGGTTTGAAAGGCCAGCATCAAACACACCTTGTGTCCTGTGGGAAGGATTCCAGGGGAGAAAAGGAAACAGGTGAGCAAAGACCACCTCAGCCCCTGCTCTGACTGGACTGACCTTCCCTTGTCCCACAGGGCCTTCTACCATCCACTGCCTTTGGGATGGATCTTTATGAGTTGTTTTTAAGGGTGGAGGGTAGATTTATTAATAGTGATTTTCTTAATATATCATTATCTTACTTGTTAGCTGTTGTGAAAGGATTTCTATTCTAAAAGGTAGAATATACGTGATTGTAATAAATAAATTTAATTAATAAATCTACCTACCCACTAATTATTACTTTGGATGTTTTGCATATAGGCATATGTGGAATCAAATTAGTTGTTCCTTGCATGTTTCCACAGATTATAATTTAGTTCTTTGTTCTTAATTTTGCTTAATTTATATATACTTGTATATTGATATTGATATGTTTGAGCAAGTGGAACAAGAGTTTGCCAGCACCTCCAGTTCTGGTCTGGAAGATTGGAGAGCTCTTTTCCCAGTAAAAAAGACTGAGGATGTCTTCCATCCAGAAAGTGGCACTATCCCAGATGTCAAGACTGTCCTTCGGATGTTTTGAATAATTAGAATTTACAGTAAATAAACATTTTCCTCTTCCTGTTGCAATAGAATTTAAAGTGTGCTTATCTGTCCTATGAAACATACTGGGACTTAAATTATTTAATTAATTAGATTTATAGACTGCCGTTCCCAAAGGCTGGTAACAATATGTTAATTACAGATACCCAATTAAATGGAATAAATCATAATTTGCTCTATTCACCCTATCCCTGGGCTCCAAAGTCATTTTGAATTTAAAAGGTCCTTCACTGCTTTCAGAACATGGGTTTGGGGTGTCTGCAGGGAAGGGAATTCTGGAGTTGAAGGGCAACCGGAGGAGAGTGTCCTTGGCTTTGGGTAGATTGTACACACATAGCTTGCAAAACTGATTCTCTTTGGTTGCATAATATGGTATTAGTTTTGGCCAATGGTTTTCTCTAAAGTGTGAAACCAGCAGCAGAAAGGAAGGTGATGCCTATTCTTTCACACAACATTTGAAATAATTCCACTGCGCTCGTATTCTGAACTTAAAATGGTACAAGTGAAAATTTAAATTTCTGACATGTAGCTTGTGAGATTCTTAAAACTGACAAACTCCCAGATTTGTCCCAGTAGGAAAACAGATTTGGAAACCCTTCCCGTTCAGATCTCTTGCTGACCTTTCCCTGCAGTTCACAAAAGTTCTTTTAAGAAACGTTGTTATCTTAAACTTGCAAAGCTTCAGCTGCCATTCTGCTGTTAAGCAGTGCTTCATTTTCCAGAGATAAGAAGTTGGAATTACACTGAAAACAAACCTTTCTGTTCCTATTTTTAACTCTTTCAAAAGAATAAAAACAATGCAATAATAAAATCAAACCGTTAAGAATAAAGTAAGGACGGCATGAGGTGCCCATGTGAAAGAGAGACAAGTGCTTGATATTATATCCCACCTGATGAGTCGGTGCCCTTTCTGAAATGAGATGAACATTAGATACCCTTTTTGTAATTGAATGTAGAGATCTGTGAGTTGGAGGAATAAGATCTCAGGAATGAGCAGGGACAACAGACTGTGACAATAGTAAATCACAGTGAGTGTGACAGCTGTGACCTGAGAATGCTTTAGGCAGGAGATGCCTTTCATCACCTGCCCGTGGCTTCAGAAAGCCAAGCTTGTTAGCAGCCTCGACTTTCCGCAAACAGAAATATGTGCGAGCAGTAAAAAGGCACATTGAAATAAATGCTATAGCTCAGAGCTGATGGTTATATGTTTGTGGTAACATTGAGAAGACAGCCATAAAGCAATATCAAAAGCTACAGGGCATCCCTGAAATATACATTGAAATATCAATTTGTAATATAACATAAATAATACCTAGCATAGTGCTATCCTAATTATTTCAGTCTTACAGATTGTCAAAATATAGGAACTGTGAGGATGGGACAGGGAGTGATGTTTCCGTAGGTTTATTGAATGCCAATATATTGCTTGCACACAGTATAAAATTTGTCAAACTTGTGGTTTTGAAGAGTGGGACATTTGTGTTTTTGTGTGTATCTGTCTGTAATATATATGATGTAAAATCTCTCCCTCAATTTGTTGTTTCTTAAGGGTCACTTTACACATTAGCAGGAAATCCACTTGTTTCCCACCAGTTCCTAGTTTACCCAGAGCTGATCTCACATGACAAGTATTCCTAGAACTGATAAAACTAAATTGTCTGCTCAAGGATAAGATGCGAATATAAATCATCTCCTGTCCTCTCGCTTATTCTGATGCTCATATTTGTTTGTTTTGTTTTGTTTGTGTGAATATTCATATCTTGCTTCCTCCCAGGTTTGGGACCATTCACACCAGTACCAACTATACAAATTAAATCATACAAATGTAAGAAACAACTAATTAAAATCCTATGATAACTGTATAATTTGCATGCATAGAGGGCAATAGAAGACATAACTATTGTCTTAATGCCATATACACAAGAATTTAGTTTTTCATTAACATGAAATCTTGCATAAAATTCTCCCATGTGTCAGGCCCAGGAAAATAATTGGTCTGAAGTAAAATTCATATAGAGCCTGTACAGCCAGTGTGGTGTAGTGGCTAGAGTGTTAGACTGGGAGTTGGGAGACCTGGGTTCTAGTCCTCATTCAGCCGTGGAAGCTCACTGGACTTTGGACCAGTTACAGACTCTCAGCCCAACCTACCTTACAGGGTGGTTGTTGTGAGGATAAAATGGAGTGGAGGAGGATTATGTACGCCGCCTTGGGTTCCTTAGAGGAAAAAAGGTGGGATATCAATGTAATAAATAAAATAAATGTCTTTTGAGTTTTACCTGGGCTGTGCTGGAGGATTTGAGAATATGCCCCAGGTTTCTGTGCTACCTGCTGCACCTCTTTCCCTGCTGCTCCTTCCCTAAGCTGCAACTAGACTTCTTCAAGCCACATCTTTCTGCTCCTTCCTTATGGTCTTGTCTTCCCTGGCTCTGGCTTGTCTGGCTCTATCACTCTTTTATACCCCCTTCCCCCAAAACAAAATGTACTGTTTCCTCGTTGAAGAAATGAATCTTAACTGGAGAAATTAAACTTAGCCAGAATACTTAACTGGAGAAATAAAAGTACCACTCTCAAGGATACTCCCTCCCAACAGAACAACTCCACACCACTAAGGCCTGACTTTAATACCTTGCCTCAGTAGGCCATTATGTGTCTTTGTTTGTGCTTGTTAAAAGAACAAGTGGGACCTCTTAACATGGTTAACCTCTCATATTCCTCATAACACTTAATGGCTGAGTTCAGACAACACGGTAATCAATGGTAGTTTCCCATTCTGTTCCTATTGCGCCCCCCCCCCCCCCAGTTGATTAGCATGTCGTCTGAACTCAGCCAATGTGGTCCTTGCTTAGGCACAATGTGTGTGGAGTTTTATTTCCCTGTGAAGCCACAAGCGAGCGCACAGTAAGATCTTGAATTCATTTCAGGACCTGATCCATGTTTTCTTTAATTAAAAAGGGGAGAGGTGACTTCAAGGGATTTAGTTTGATTTCTTTTCATGCAACAAACTACACTGGCCATGTAACAAAACCAGGGTTCCCAGGTTGCAACCCCAAGACTAGTGTTATGGATCGATCCTGATGTAGTCATACAAGACTAATGCTATGAGTGGATCGTGATTTAGTCATACAAATGAGATGAAGTTAGCAATGATTAACCTAAATCATTTTTATTTGAACAGGCACACACTAAGGCCTAATCTGCACCAAGCAGGGTATTGCACTATGAAAGCGTTATATAAAAGGCAGGAGCCACACTGCTGCTTTATAGTGGTATTGAAGTGCACTGATAACTGTTTGGTCCCATTGACACATACCATATGCCACTTATATGCTGCTTTCATAGTGCAATATCCCGCTTGGTGTAGATTAGGCCTAAGTATGTCTAAGTCTGGATTCAACCCATTATCTTAA
This sequence comes from Elgaria multicarinata webbii, assembly GCF_023053635.1. Lineage (NCBI taxonomy): Eukaryota > Metazoa > Chordata > Lepidosauria > Squamata > Anguidae > Elgaria > Elgaria multicarinata. The sequence goes on along the minus strand of NC_086175.1, from coordinate 19,434,553 downwards.
AGATCCCTGCTACAGTGAGAGATGAGGCAACAGTAGCTTTTCCCAGTATTTCTCCCTGGTCTTATAATCCAATCTGTTCACACCTACAGTAGCAAGTAGGGTTCCAGTTATAATGTACAGCCATGGCATTTGTGGAGAGCGTTACAGGACCAGAGGGAAAATAGATGGGAGAAGCCACAAACTCTCACTTCAGTTGAGATTTCTACCCAAGGCAGATTCCACAAGACTGCTGAAATTGTCCAGAGGGCTCCAGAGAGTATATTATTATTATTATTATTATTATTATTATTATTATTATTATTATTATTATTATTATTATTTTATACCGCCCAATAGCTGAAGCTCCCTGGGCGGTTCACTTCTGTGGGTCAGAATATCAGGGCTGGGCAGAGGGGGGGCAGTGGGGGCAGTTGGCATGGGCCTATGATTTTGAAGGGCCTACTCTGAGTCCCCCTGGTAGAGGCAAAGATGTCTTATATACGTCTTGAATAAAAGTGCTTGCCATTACCTTTTTATAAATCGTTCTAGTTCATATGTATTTAGAACTGACTAAAAATACTTAATGAGGAGTTTGAAATGGGGCCTACATTTCCCATCTGGCCTGGGCTTATTACCAGCTTTGCCCGGCCCTACTTAGCAGTAGGGTCCTAGAGCTCAGATTTTAGCCAAACTGCTTCTCTTTTCCCATCAATAAAGTTTGGTCTATATGTCCTTGTTGTTTTAATATAAGTAGAAGAAGACTGGAAGATATCAACAAAAGCACCCGAAACAGAGCTTAATGGGTCCCATCGTTACTTTCTGTAATACAATCCTCTTGGTCTATGTATCTTGGTCCTCCTGTTGTATGACAACTGATGAAAAGTCATGTGTGAATAACTAACTGAATAGATTTTATTTCATTTTTTAGTATTTTTTCAATGAAGCCCCTTTAAAGTAGAAGGCATAATTTTACTAAATCCATCATTTCCCCCTCAAAGACAAAGAGGAAAGGAGGCCGTTCTCATATTCCCCCACCAATAGTTTATTAGTATGCCCTTTTTAGAGGAAGAGAGTATTTCAATTTATTATTACTAGCATTTCCATTTATTATTGTAGCTAGTTTCGATAAAGACAGAAAATTGCAAGAGACTGTATACTATTGATTAGAGGAATTATGAAGCAGAGACTTGAAGAATTAAATTAATTACACACTTACCTCTGCCTAGTTCAGTTGCATTTCTATTAAGGTTAAAGGGTATTTCACAAATGAACTGATAAACTCAGTTTACAAAGCATGCTCTCATAGGCTTCCTCCTGGTTCATCTAGTTATATGACAATAATAAAACTCATTATCTCCTTTGTTTCAGTCATAATTGTGTTGTGTTGCCCTATGCATTTCTTCTGCTGTCTCCATATTATAATTTGTTCTATGAAGGCATACATAAATATGATAAACAAATTAAACTCTTAAAATAAATTAATTTACTATGCAACTCTGTTCAAATCTTATATGCTCACTGGATTTCATTTTAATGAAGCCCTTCAGAAGATGTCAGGCCAAACAGTAAAATTATGTATTATATGAAATATTACATACATTTTGTGTGAATTTATATGGAAACTGTGTGTGGGTTTACTTAAATCTATAGAAATAAATTGCTTGGGTTTTACAGTCATCTCCATTTGTAATCTTATATTTTGCAATTGAGATCCTGGATAGAGACACACTGTGAAACACGTGAAAAAAAATCTGAATCTATGCTAACTTTTCAGTCCCTCTTCAATTTTTTAAAATTAAAATAATGTGCAGTCAGTGTGAAATCTACTTAAGTACTTTTTCTCATTAGCCCTATTCATACACCTCTCCTTTCTGGTGGGGTGTCAGTTAAGTAGTAAAGAACCCACAGAACAAAACCCACTTACCCTGCACATCATGCATAGTATCGCTGAACTATGGGACCATTAGTTCAGAATTAAGTAATACTGAGTGTGTTTTATCAGTCTCTAGAGAAGCTTGACTATTTAATTTGGCCATGCCATGAACCTGAATAAATATTAGATTTGATCATTTGTTGCACCTGTAAAACCAGCTAATCTAGACTTGTCCAGTCATGAGCATGCTACATCTCTAGCATTTGTCCAGCTGTTTAAAGATTGAGAATCAAACGACCGGTTAATCAAATTACTTCCAAGGCCATGGCTAGACCAGGCCTATATCCCGGGATCATCCCTGTGCATCCAAATGACACACAGAGGATCCTGGGAGCAGGCAGGGATGACCCCTCCATTTCCCTGGGATAATCCTTAGGCCCAAATTCCAGTAGATGGATATGAAATGTATATATATATATATATATATATATATATATATATATATATACTTTTGGTTCGGCATTGTAGTTACAATGTGTATAAAAAGAAGGTTCTGAAAAGTAGCATCGTCTTACATTGCAGTTTTTCTGTTTTTGTTTTTGGTTGTTCGTTTCTTTTGTTTTGGTGATGTGCAGGAACGAGTTCCAGACAGCCCTTCCCCTGCTCCATCCCTTGAAGAGGGCCGACGGCCTGGTAGCCATCCATCATCTCATCGTAGCAGCAGCGTATCCAGCTCCCCTGCCCGAACTGAAAGTTCCTCAGACAGAATCCGTATGTCACCATGTTTTTTTCTTCTACGGCTTAAGTTTTGTTATCTGGGGAAGGCTGTGTGTTCTCACTCCAGTAAACACTATTTCTCAACATTATATCCCCCTGTTTGCAGTATCAAATTGCATGATTCTGCCATCTACAGAACTAATGTAAACTGATGGCAGGCTGCATTAAATATAGAGATGTGAACTATATAACGTAGAAGTGTTAATAGTCAATGAGAATTGCTTTAGAAATAATGAACATTCATGGGCCCAGCTTAGATCCGTCTAAGCCAGACACCACCCACCAGCCCATATATGGTGTGGGCTGCCAAGTGTTTGAAAACACTTTCCTTATTGTCAGTGGCTATCAATGGCTACTAGTCCTGATGGCTATATGCTACCTCTAGTTTCAGAAGCATTATTCCTATGTACAGTAATTGTTGGGGAATATGGGCAGTAGGGTGCTGTTGCCTTCATGTCCTGCTTGTGGGTTTTCCATGGGCAGCTGTTTGACCACTGTGTGAACAGAATATTGGACTAGATGGACCCTTGGTCTGATTCAGCATGGCTCTTCTTATGTTCTTATTGTTGTGATCCCAGGCAGGCAAAACAAAATAAAACAAAACACATGTTTTAAATGCTTGGTGGGCTTTTATATATGTTCAGTAAGTTTCTAGTAGTCTAAGCCCGGATTAAAATAACGAAAACCAAACCAAAACTATTATTTTGATGTCGTTGATTTTTTTTGGTGCCTTTTAGCTAGTAGAAATAAAATTTCACGACTTCACTTGAAGAAAGTCTAGTTTTACCAAATTGTATTATGCCTACTTGTGCATCTAAATTCAACTTAAGTTCAGAAGTGCTCTGTTTAAAATAATGATAATCTGCTGATTTCTATTCTTTTTAAAAGAATAGCAACCGTTATTTCCATTCATATATTTCCCATGTTTTGTTAAAAATGAACACCCAATAATCCTTCGTTTGCAGTATTTGTCAGAACATGATACATTTAATTAATGGTATCTCTCAACAAGATTTTTTTTTAAAAAAATCAATTAGTTATCTTATTGGTTCTAAAATCTGGGGGGAAAGTTCTTTAATCATGTTCCTGTATCATAAAACTGAATTGTGTAGTCTTTCTCCAAGAAGCCCATGGCCCTCCTCCTCTTCTTTCTCTTTTTTATTTGAAAATATAACAGAAACAAAAAAAGAAAGGGGGAGCAAAGAAAGAGGAAAAAAGGAGGAACATGACATAAAAATATATACATCCACAATAACTGTTATTTAAATAATAAATAAAGGGTAGAAGAAAAAGAGGGGGGAAGTATTTGACATTTATATTTCAAATACATTCATTAATATAAGCAGTCCATATATCGAAATGGGAAACCATACAAAATTGATGACTGTAGAATATACATTCTAACATGTCTTTACATGATCCTTGTCCTCTCCATTTTATCCTCAAAGTAACTCTGTAGGTTAGGCTGAGGGTCAGTATTTGGTCGAAAGTCCCCAAAGTGATCTTCATGGCTGAGTGGGGACTTGAACCCAGGTCTCCCCAGTCTCAGTTTAACACTCTAACTGCTGTGTTAAAATCATAAAGTGAAGGTGACATTTGTAAACACAGAAGCCATTTTGAAGTATATATGGCTTGGGGTGTTTGTCCGTCTTCATTTATTAAGGACTAGCAAATGGACCAGGCTTTGCATGGATAGGAATTGCCTTTATGTGGTATATAGAGACAACTTCAAGCAGACTTACACAGCTGTCACAGTTGGACACATGCCCATCCCACCTGAGTGAAGGCCCACCTGCTTGCTCTCCTAGGGATGGCCCCTGCCATGGTCCACCCCTACAGCTCCCTAAGGGCCACCCCCCAATGAACTTCTCCAACATTCCCAGGTGGGAGTCACAGGGCAGGAAAGGGTAAAATAATGGGTGTCCATATGAACCACCTCCTGTCAAAGAGTACTAGATGAAACACTTCTGTCATTCAAAGAAATGTGTGCAGGCCCCAGTCTAACATTAAAAGCAACATGTGAATATCAGGAGGACCCAGCAGTTGGCAGTGGGGCATGTATGTCTTTTGGATTAGTTGGCAGGAAAGATGATGCTTCTCCATAAATAGGCAGAATTTATTTTGCTTGTCATAACTAACTATTATGAAATTTATTAACAGTAATATGTTGGTTTTGGTTTCTTGTCTGTATGGTGGCACCAGCGGTCCATCAGAATGGTCTGTCCATGAACCAGATGTTGATGGGGTTATCGCCGAATGTCCTACCTGGTCCAAAAGAAGGTGACTTGGCTGGCCATGATAGTGGACATGATTCAAAAAGAATGCACATGGAGAAAGGTAGACAATTACTTTAAATTATTGGGGGAGGGGTTGCTTAAAAGAAAGAAATATTATAGACTAGACATCAAGTGATGCTGTTCTTCGTGCTACTTTTACTATTGGTAGTGCACAAATGAAATCATTGATATGTGGGAGTAGAGGAGACAACTAGCTTCCTGTCTCTTTGACAAGATCATATAATTTCTTTTGTGTGTGGTTGTACATGCTCATGTGGCACATTAATTATTTTAATAGTGGAAAAAATTGAATTGTAGAAATTATTTAATACACGGTGCTAAAAGATGAAGAAAATGATTAAAATCTCGCAGTGAAATGCAAATATGAAAATGTAGCCCTTATCTGTTCCATGTCTTAGATGCCTGTTCTTAAGGAATATTTTATTGAGAAATTATTTTATGTAATTGGTGTGTGCCTGTACTTGATCAAAGAAACAGTCACTTAAAGTCAGCCACTATGAGATAACTGTTGATGGCCATGTTTAGGGAAGGAAGAAAGGCTAAATTACTTAGCTCCTGCAACTGTTAATAGTGTAAAATGAGACTGGCGGATATTATGTAATTTATTTTAAATTTAATCAGCCATCTGACTGAAAATGTATGAGCTAGATTAATGTCTATTAGTATTTCTATTGATTATTATGCCATCTTCTTATTTGGTTTGTACAGACTTGTTAGATGCCTTACTTCTATATAGGAAATATTAAGCAATATCCTTATTTATTAAATTACAGAAATACATTTGAGGGAAGTATAATTTTGTGTACATGATATATAGACTTTTAGCAACCTCCTTGGAACTGAGCGATGATGAGATAATAAAGGTTCAACTCAAAGGCAACAGCTTGGTGACAATGTGGGACAAAGCCATAATAGCAAGTGCTTCAGTACATCTGTATGGAATTGCTGCAGTAGTAAAGATTTAAAAAGAGGACATATTTTGTGGCCTAGTTTAATAGATACAAAAGGTTCCCAGTTCTGTTCTGTGCAGCTACTGTGAGATATGGAAAGTGAATTAAAATCTGGACACTTACATTCTGGACAGGTGGCATCTTTAATAAGATTACACTAAAAATTAATGGGAACAACATTTCTTTTATACAAATCATTAATTTTGGTTCATTGCACACACAACCTGTTATGGCTCCTTGCGTGCCCCCCACTTAGACCCTGCAAATGTTATCCATGCTGAGTGTGTGATATGAACAGACTTGCTTTTAATTTTTAAGGGAATGTTTTTGAATGCAGCTCATTCAAACTTATATTATAAAAGTGCACATCATCCTGTTAAAAATCCCATAGACTCCCAGTGAAATAGTTACAAATTTTTACATGGTTGAATTAAAAGTGTCCTAAAAGTGTCCCAAATGTATATCGCTTTGCAGTAATGAGCTTAGCTATTTGGTGAGCTCTGTGCATACTGAAACTGCTGAGAGTTCTTTTTCTTAAACAGTCATTGTTTAGGTCCCAGTCTTCTTTTGTCCCTCTTACGCTCTCCCCCCTTTCACTGCCTACTGAATTGGTTGTAAATATTCATGGGTTATCTAGATTTATAGGGTATACTAAATTAAAAATTGTTTTCTGTCATGACTGCATTTATCATATCTCCTGAGCCAGCCCTATAACTTTTAGGCCAAGCTTACCTGTATTAAAACAAGCAATTTCACTTACAGATATTTGCAAAGATAGTAATTATCTGTTTGCATCATTATGGGCCTGCAGTTCAGATATGCAATTTTGTTTCTGACCACCTTTAATAATTCAAAATTGTTAATCATTATTACAGGTGGAAAAAATGAATGCAAACCAAATAGATCCTGGCATTCATATTCTTAGGATGTAAAATGCCTTGTCTGCATCACTTGTCTATTAAAAAAACCCACAGAATTTTTGAGCATTAGTCATTAAGCATTTCTGCATAACTCTGTTTTCTTCCAAGACACATTTGTGCTAATCCATCAATTGTAGCTAAAATGACTTTTAATAACTACAACTGTGAGGTGTTGGAAAAGCTCCTTTCATTGAAATAGCTTCTCTCCTATTACTGTTCCTCCTTCCTTTTTTAATTCAAATATTCTGATGTGCAGAAGAATGTTAATTTACTATCTCTGGTATATTTAAGAAGTTTTTTTAGAAACTGTTAAGGCAACAGGAATAATAATGATTCAACGTCTGGAGAAAGGCTTTTTATAATCACCTGTATAATCCTGGAGGTGGCAAGGAATTTGCTGATGATTTTACCAGTTTTGCTTTTTTAAAAAAAAAAAAAAAAGTTTTATCGAGCCACATTGAATTAGAAATATCTGCAGAAATTCATTTGTTTTGTTAGACTTCCAGTCCAGTCCTAGACTATGGCTCATACTTAGAAGACATCTTAGAAGACTCATGCCATATCTGCCTTCTGTTAGAATGAGTAAGGCAGCCAACTCAGGAAGAATGTTTAAGAATACCACTACAGGGCAGCAAATTGTCAATCATATTTGTGTGAGTTCACCACGATAAGGAGCAGCCGCATTGGTTCAGATTATCCCCCTCAGTCCACAAAATAGAACTGAGCCTGGAAACAAACCAGCAGCCAGTGCAGCTCAAATAAAATTGGTGTATCATGGTCGAAATGTATAGCTCCCATCTTGCAGTTTCTGGACACTTTTCAAGGGGAGCCCCACAAATAGTATACTGCAGTAGTCTAATCTGCAGGTAACTAGGGCATGAATGACTGTGGCAAGGTCCACTTTGTCAGGAACGGGCATAGCTTGCGAGCCATCTGAAGCTGGAAAAGGGTACTGCTCTGAACTGATGCCACCTGCACATCTAACAAGAGTGCCAGATCATATTGTGCTTAATAGGGCATCAGATCAAAAATTCTTCTATCTGCATCTATTTATATTTTCAAGATTGACACCAATGGTAAATGAACCCTGAATGTCACTCTTTAGTTTAGACTGAATATGTTATTTGAGGTCTAATCAGAAGGACACTCTTAGGTTGAAAACTGTATAATAATTTCAGTTTCAAGCAAAAGTATATATTCACAAACTTCATAACAATGGATGTTTAAAACCATGTTTAAGAACCTTCTTGCATATGTGGGTGGTTTTTTTTTCAGGGGAGTTTTTCTTGACAGCCTGTACTAAGCTCTTATGGGTTGTCAACAATGCCAGTGGTTCAGGGTGCACGTCATCATAGACCTCATTTTTAAAATTCAAGGAAATTCCCTTTATTTACACAAATAAACCCTATGTATGTCTATAGAGGCATAATGAAATTCTACATTGCTAAATCAGAATATGTCCTAGAGCTAAAAGTAATCCTGAATACATAAAGGTGTGGGTGGGTGGGATTTCAATGTATTCAGTGGGTTGTATCATTTTCCATTCTTCCATACCCTGTTAAGAATATCAACATATTGTTTTGCTACTGTATGTCCAAACTAGTTCAGTAAATGTGCAGACACAAGCTCCTGGTAGACCTATAATTTTACCCAGCGAGTAAAGAAAATATGATATTAAGAGCAGGTTGGCCCCATCAATAGGCTTGGAGCTCATTTCTATTAATAAGCACCTAGTAAGAATGTAAGAGCCTTGCTGGAACAGAACAACCAGAAGCCTTTAGGAAGCCTACAAGTCAGGTCATGAGCTCTATAGCATTCTCCTACTTGTGTTCCCCAGCAACTGGTATTGAGAGGTATACTGCCTCTAATATTGGAGGTAATATATAGACATCATAGAATCATAGAATAGTAGATCTTCTGGAGACGCCCTTCTTTCAGTCCCACCATCTTCACAAGCATGCTTGGTGGGAACATGGGAGAGGGCCTTCCCCTTCTGTTAGATTAGACCTCCAATACTTGATTTTGACCCTTATCTATTTGTTACCAGTCCTCAGGTTAGAGTGCTTCCAAACCTTTTCCTTCTCAATTTAATATTTGACGCTCACTTAATTATTACTCCCTTGGCATGAAAATATCTGAAGGAGATGTATTTTCCTATGTCAGCTTGCCTTGTGTCTTAAGATCTGCAGGGGACGCTCTTTTCCAAGTACTTCCAATATATTATGCAACAACAAGGAAAAGACCCTTCTCTGCTGTGGCACCCTGCTTGTGGTACACCTTGCCTTTAGAACTATGTCTGGCATTGATGTTGCAGTTCTTCTGGAACCAGGTTAAAACTGTTTGCCCGGGCATTTTAAATTACATTGTTCATCTTATTGTATTGGCTGCCTTTCAGTTGCTTTTATGATTGTATTTTTTGTATTTTTTGTATTTTGTATGTAAATAACTATTTGTAGTCATACTTCTTGTACACCACCTTGGTATCCGTAAGCAGGAAGAGCAGTTTATAAATTATTTTAATTAATAAATACATCCCAGAGGTTTTACTATTAGAGTTCATAAATATAAATCTACCCACATGCAAAAGATTCTTGCCCTGTGTTTTTGTGGGAGTCATTATTGAGGGAGTGAGGGTAGGTAATTATGCTCCATCTTTGCATGAAGAGTGACTGAATGATCTAGTCATGGCTAATGCACAGAGTATATACCATTGGGCAGAGTAAAATGCCTCCCCCCCATAGTTTGGATGTAAATTTTGGGGCAAGTAAGGAAGCAGCACTTTCTCATTTTTATTCTTTCGTTAATTTTTAGGTGGTGGCAAGACCACATATTGGCATCCTCCACAAAAATAGCACCCCCAGTGTCAGTTGCCATTTTCACCTAGAATGAAATGGCTATTCTGGGGGGAGTGAGGGGGGTGGCTGCTTAGTCTTCATCGTTGCTGCTGCTACTACCCGAAAAATTTATATATATGCCTCTGCCCCAGTGGTAAGCCCACTCCATCATGAAACCTTGGGAAATTTGCCCCTAGTTTCTACCATCCTTATTCTCTCTCTCTCTCTCTCTCTCCCTCCCTCTCCCTCTCTCTCTCCCCCCCTCTCTCTCTCTCTCTTCAAACACACACACCAGCCGTTCAAGCCAAAGGTTCTTCACAGAGAACTTTCAATTCAGTGTTAATAATTACCCACCTAATGGCTGATTGTAGGGAGGCAGGGCAAAAACAGTCATTCATGCCTATAGATGCCGTGTACAACCTCTTCTGTGAGTGGGTATTTATGCTCACAGACCTTTTATTATGAATTAATTGCTCTTAAGTTCTGTTGGGACATATTAGTATGTCATATTAGTTTGGAAATTATTGGGTTAAAATATTTAATTGTGCAATCGTATGAACATTTAGACAGAAAAAAGTCCTACAATTCCCCACAATATGGCTAGCTGGAACATGTTGAGAGTTGTAGGTTTTTTTTCTGGCTGAACATCTGTAGGATTGTGCCCTTAATTAGATTAAAGTTTGTTAGCTGGAAGGGAAGGTGTTCTATTTGTTTTACAAAATGCAGGACACTGAAGGATCAAAAAGCTGTAGAAGTCATTCAAGAAAAACCAATAAACTATCTGCAAAGGAAAACCAATTACTCCATTTATTCTGATGAGTTTGGAGTGTAACTTTTTTCTAGAAAAAAGTTTTTTCTTTACAAATATATCAAGCCGGTTGGAATCTCTGTTAAACAGAAGGTCCATAGTTTGGTGGTAGAACATGTGCTTTGTGTGCGGGTCAATCCATGGCATTTCCAGGTAGGGCTTGGAAAGGCTTCTGCCTGAAATCCTGGAAAACCACTGTCATTCTGACAGTAGAGGACTAGAGGGGACCAATGGCCTGACTCGCTATAAGGCAGCTTCCTATGTTCCTCCTAACATTGTCAAAAATGACTGCGGAAAGTCTGATATGAAATAGATTTGTATGGTTGCCTTGGGAGGGGTCCTGCACTGAAAGGTGGCCTAGAATTATTTTAAATAAATGAAATTAATAAACAGTGAAATAAAATATTTTAGGTTTATTTTGGTGGATCCAAACAGAGAACTCATCTACACCAAGCAAGATATTCCACTATGAAAGTGGTATATAAAAGGCAGGAGCCACACTACTGCTTTATAGTGGTACTGAAGTGCATTGACAACTGTTGGGGCCCATGACACATCTACACCAAGCAGGATATAGCACTATGAAAGTGGTTTGAAAGCAGTATGAGGTATGTGCCAATGGGCCCCAACAGTTGTCAGTGCACTTCAATACTACTATACAGCAGTTGTGTGGCTCCTACTTTTTATATACCGCTTTCATAGTAGAATATCCTGCTTGGTGTAGATGATCCCAGAGAGTTAAAAAAATAGGTTGGATTTTAATCCTCCCAACTATTCCTAAACTGCCATATTCCTGAATGGATTTCTCATTCTTCCTATGTGGGTCAGGACCATGGCCAATTCACATGACCACAGTGCTCATGGCAGCAAGTGAAAGCAACAATAAAGCACCATGAGCAAAGAAGTCCGTCACTGTGATGACAACACATTTTCCTAATGTATTAGCTCAACCTATTATCCTGGTTTTTGCCAAATTGACTATTTTACAAGAAGTTAATATATTGGGATAAAGAAAAGAAGCTTGCGTAATCTAGCATATTGTTGATTCATTCACACATACATTTACCTGAGGATGTAATCCATCTCTTTTCTACGATAAAGTTCTCATCTGCCTTCTGAGCATTCCATTTAATGTATTTTTTGTTATTTTATAGTGTGTACATACTAGGTTTTTATGCCTCATGGAAGCCTTTGGTTAATGAACGGTATGAATGATGCGGGGGGGGGCATAGAAATACAACATAGTTCTGTCCCTAGGACATGAATGCTGGTCTAGATATATAGGGACGAGCATGCCCAATTAAGGGCGAAAATGAAGAATCAATTAGTTAAGGAACAAAGGAAATGTAAAAAAATAAGCACATTTGGCCAACACACATAGGATTACCTGTATGGCATTTTCCTAATCCCTGATATTATAATGTATAGTTTGCCCTCTATCCAGACAGACATCCTTATCATGTGAAAGAAAGCTGTTCAGAGGATGGTTTCTTTGCATGATCTTTGCATCCTGGGACTCGCTCCTGCCACAATGGCATTACAGTATTTTAAATTGGGTACAGCAGTGACAGTTGGTTGACAGTCTTTAGAAACTGAGGAAATTGTGCATCATTGCTGCTATGAATTTTTTCTGTAGTATTGAATACTGTTAATCATCGGATGTTGTGTTCTAAGTAACAGTTTGCAAATTATATTTTCTCTCTTTGGGATAGTTTTTCTTTACAAAACTGGTGGCTAGATGAGATAAATATACAGTGGCAGGATTGGAAATATTGGCATGTGATAAGCTGAAAAGTTGTTTCTGTACATCCTTTCAAACAGCCATTAAAGAAAGGAAAACCCCAAGTGTCCTTGGTACTTATGAGACAGGTGGCACTGGCAGCAAGCTTGCTTCTCATAGTCTACTACCAGCATGTGGAAAATGGGACATGGGGTAATGAAACAGAGAACTAGTTGCTGTTTCTCTGTGCTTTACAGTGGTATGCAGCAATATAGGAGAAGAATTATGTACGCCGCCTTGGGTTCCTTGGAGGAAAAAAGGTGGGATACAAATGCAATAAAAATAAAAATCTACTGAATTTTGTAACATGTAGATATGATGAGTTCTTATTTAAATACCACACAGTGTTATGTCACAAAACTATTCATCCAACTAATTAATTATGTCATTATAACCTAGGACTCAGGCTGATCAGATGTATATCTATCCCGCTTCTGAAATTACCAGTAACTATGTGGATGATCAGTTCATTTAGGATTTGAAATAAATCTCAAGCCACATAAGAGTTTGCAGAAAAATACATTGTATAAAAGGACTATTCCAAAAGAAGTTACCCCATCTCCAAATGTCAATGTCTACAAGTGGCTCCAGTTTTTGTGGCATGATGCCATATGCTAGTCCTATTCAACATTGAAGGTTTAGGAAATTAAAATGAAATTAAAATGAATCGCTATATGGCTAAGACCACAAAACTTTCTGAAAAAGTTCCAGCTCACAGATACATTTAGAGACTGGGAAGAATCATACATAGAAAACTACAAAGCTCCATGTCTCCTGTACGTGGCTTTATATTCTCTTTCCCCTTCACAGCTCTGCAAAGTGGGTGTGCAGGATTAGCCAAGTTTTAACATGACCCATGACACTCTGCTTTACAATGCTGATGTGAGTGCCAGCATGAGGGTGTGTGGTTCTGAATGGAGACTGTAGGGAAGCTATATGTGAGTATAGTGAGGAAAATATTGCTGGGTTTTGGGATGTTTGCAAATGGGGCAAAAGACTGTGTATTACAAGTGTGAATGGCATGCCATCCTAACAGGACCAGAGCAGGTCAGAGGCCTCTCTAAGATTTGGTTGTGTATTGCCATTTGTAGAGCTATAACTGTAAACCAGACACTCATATATACTGCTTAAAGGGGAGACCCAAGTAAGAAAAATATATATCAAACTGGGCAGATTGTGACCACATGATCATTCACCCTGGGATCAGAACTCTTGAGCTTACTTGAATCTCATGCCACAAATCAGAAGAACTCAGTGAAATTATTTTCTTCACTGAGATTAAACGCCTTAATTAAAAAGAGTTATTCAAACTTACAAATAATCAGTATAAAGATTTTAATAATAATTTCATAGTTCATATATCGAACAAACTACTCAAAATTCATAGCAAGTATGATACAGCTATATGAGCAGTAGGTGAATTGGGGGTAGTTGAAATGAGTGGAATCAAAACCATTTAAATCTCGTTCATAATGTAATAACTAATCATAAACAATACCACAATTGTTATTTCTGGTGATTGGTTTTGACAGAACAAAAAAATGCAGTAATTTATGAATGGTCTGTGAAACTCAGCAAGGTTATGTATATGAGATTATCATGGGTGCAGGGACCATTATACAACATGTATTTGTGGTATGCAAATAAACCAAAGACTACACTATGGCCTTAGCTAGACCTAAGGTTTATCCCGGGATCGTCCCTGCCTGCTCCCGGGATATCCTGTGTGTCATTTACATGAACAGGGATGACCCCGGGACAATCCCGGGATAAACCTTACGTCTAGCTAAGGCCTAAATCACTTCAGCAATCCAGTGAATTCTCTGGACGAAATCATGTTTTCCCCTGCCATATGTAATGTGACTTTATTTTCTGGGACGAATTTTTTGGAAAAGGAAAAATCCCCATTACGTTACTAATATCATGCTGGAATATATTCTGGTTCAAAATATTCTCATGTTTATATTCCCCTACTGTCCTTCCTTGCTCCCATTTTTATACATGCACGCATGCACACACACATACTCGTACACATGCGCGCGCACACACTGTTTTCACTTGGCTAAATGTTGCCATGCTCTTGTTCCCAAAGATCTGTTATGGGTTATGGGTTAAGAAGTATGGTAATAGCTCCCCAGTCTCCCATGCTTGGAGCAGTTTAAATCCCTCCATCAACTTGATGGAATGAGTTACTGCATTGCTTCAAGCTTTGCTGTTGCAAAGAAAGTCAAAGCAATGGCTTAACCACAGGTAACTGAACTAACTTTAGTATGTTAATTCACAGTTCAAAATCTCCAGGTCAGCAGCTTACAATAATTAAATGTTTTATCAAAAGACAAATAATTTGTCCTATAGATCATCATTATTATGAGTGGCCCAAGTTCACACAGAAGCTGTTTCAAAGCTTTTTGGAAGTTACTTTCCCCACTTAAAAGTTTACTTTTAGGCAGCACTTTTAATTAATGAATGTTTTCTGTATTTATACAGATGCATTTTGCATCTGATAACCAGGCCATTTTAGGATATCCTGTAAATGAAACTTTTTAAAATATTTGGATGTCTATTGTTGCCAGAATCTTATGGAACCATTTCAGAATATTAAAGAAGTACAATTGTTTTAACTACTGTGAAATTGACATATGAAGCTGAAAACCAAAAGTACCTTTCATGGGATTTTAAACACTATTTTCCTCCATATGCCATCCCAATTATTATTTAGATATTACATTCCTAATTTACTGTTAAGGTTGATTAGAATTCAAGCCTCTCAAAAGCATGCACCAAAGGTCTTGGGCTGTGGAAAACATTTTTATAAAATAATCCATTAATGCAGAGGAGTGCAACTAAATTAGTTAGCAATTTGCTGAGCATGAATTAATGAACAGAGCTTCTCCCAGCTCCCAGAGTTGTAATTTTCATAATAACCTCAGACCTTTATTTGGCAGGTTGTTTAGTTTTTTTCGTTTGAAGGTTTTCATTAGTCTAATGAGGACTATGCAAGGGCGAGCAGTCAGCACAATTTACATGGGGAAGCTATCATAATAAATGAAGCAATTTGAATAACACGCAAGGGTTTATGCAACAAGATAAGAAGAGATTGTAGAGTGAGATTTAGAGGTAACCAATACATTAGACCAACTAATAACTGAAGTAATCCCAATAAAAGGCTTAAGCGAAAGGAATGAAATTAATGATATATACAAAACTGTAATGATATGATACATGATTCATTAGATTAATAAAATAAGTGTTCAATTGTTTTTAGTGCTTTTAGCCCAAGCTTTGTTTGTATCAGACACTTTAATTAGGATTGTTCACTGGATCCACTTGGCTTAGTTAAGTTTTAGACTATGGCTGCTTTTTAATGATATTTCTTTCTCTTCTTATTTAATCTTTATAGCCCTGATAGTCATTGAATTAATTATATGCAATATATTTTGTATGGCAATGCTTTTTTAAAAGTCATTGCTTACAACTCTACCTAAGTGGTGATTAAACTTTAGAGATGAATGCAAAATATCTGTTAGTTAATTCTTCAAAAACATACTTGCTATTAAAAATAAGGAAAAATGACTTGATTTGTTGACCATCTTCCATGTCTTTTATGTGTGTGTGTGCATTGCAAACTATGTAATTTCAGTGACCCTGTTCAGATGACACACTAAGCCATGGTGGTTAAGCATTTTGAGCGAAACATTATGGTTTAGCATGTCATTTGAACCATGACTTAGAGTGTTGTGTGAACCAATCCTAACCATGATAACTACATAACCACAGTTTAAACACTCACTGACCAATTGCTGCAAAAGGGTTAGCAGCCTAACCATGGCTTAGCATGTTATCTGAACAGACCCAGTGTGTGTCCCTTAAAACCTTTTAAAAAAAGTTTAACAAAAATGTTGTTATGCAAACATCTACCCAAATCTTTAGTTTCGTGTACCTGGCTGACAAATATGCTAAAAGCTAATTCTTTTTTCTTCAGATATATACTGATGACCTCTTTCCTAAACAAATGTGTACTTCCTCCCCTTTTGAAAGCATTTTAAAACAAAAATTCTAGTTCAAATATTAAAAAGTCTTATCACTGCCTTAAATGGGCCATCATAGTAGATCAAGCCAATAGAAACTGATGTGATGCAAGATTAAATAGTTGGATGAATTCCCATTATAGAAGATGGACTTTGACAAACATTGAATTTTTTTTAATTTTTAATTATTTCTGTTTTCCCTTTTTACGTGATTTCTATCACTATACCATATAAGGTCTCTTGCAAAATGAATTTTGCCAGCAGTGTACTTTGGGATCCTTCTTGTGGGTTGTCAGAAGGGGCCCAGCATTTAATAAACCCTGGACTCATCCTCATTCTAATAAGCCTTGAGTTGCCACACTTCATATATCAAAGCAACCAGAATTGTATTTTTATCTTGGGATCAGGGCTAGTGATGCATCTTATTCCTATTCTGCTTTGTCATGGCTCCTCATAGATTATTAAAATAACTACAATCCAGTAGAACTGGGCTAGTGGCAAGACTTTTTTTGTTGTTTGTTTATTCGTTCAGTCGCTTCCGACTCTTCGTGACTTCATGGACCAGTCCACGCCAGAGCTTTCTGTCGGCCGTCGCCACCCCTAGCTCCCCCAAGGTCAAGTCTGTCACCTCCAGAATATCATCCATCCATCTTGCCCTTGGTCGGCCCCTCTTCCTTTTGCCTTCCACTTTCCCTAGCATCAGCATCTTCTCCAGGGTGTCCTGTCTTCTCATTATGTGGCCAAAGTGCTTCAGTTTTGCCTTTAGTATCATTCCCTCAAGTGAGCGGTCTGGCGCTATTTCCTGGAGTATGGACTGGTTTGATCTTCTTGCAGTCCAAGGCACTCTCAGAGTTTTCCTCCAACACCACAGTTCAAAAGCATCTATCTTCCTTCGCTCAGCTTTCCTTATGGTCCAGCTCTCGCAGCCATAGGTTATTACGGGGAATACCATTGCTTTAAAAACATTATTTCCCGAACATTGGTCTAGATTCTAGAAGATCTTGCTGGTGAGTTATAAGGTCTGTATGTTACAATGTACAAAAGAGGCTAAGTGAATAAAGATATAAAAGTACAATGGAAAGTAATAGACCTTTTGCTAAACAGTGTTATTGGATTTTCTAACAGTGCAATCCTATTCAAATCTACTTAAAACTAAGCCACATTGAGTTCAATGAGGCCTACTTCCAGGTGATTGGGTATGGGATTACAGATTTACAATGAAATCTTATATATGTATACTCAGACGTGCCTATGTTCAGTGAAAATTACTCCCAAGTAAGTGTGTAAAGGATTGCAACCTTAAGAACTTGTGAGCACAGCACTAATATAAGACATATATATCTGTTTTATTTTGCCCGTAACTTTTTTCCTCCATCCCAATTATTGTCTTTTAATTGGTATAGTGATGGGTTGGCAAACTGTCTCACCTTCTGGAAAAAGAGAAGATGTAACATGAAATTAAATTTAAAATCCATCCAGCTACACATAAAAAAGATTACTGTACACTATAGGGTCACTGAATAACCACTTGGCCATGATGTAGTCAAGGAATCTGATATCCTTTATATGTTGCTGCATTACAGGAATTATGATGTCATGTGTGGTCAAGAGAATATATATACACATGTGGATCCTTAGATAGTGCTGATGTGTAACATGATCAATATCTGATTTTAATGACAGTGAGGCAGCCTGGTGATATCTATTGCCATAATCACCCACATATAATATCCTTCCTAAGCACTACGTGACAAAAGGCATTTGTAATTATATTTACTTCTGAAAGATTATGGTTCATAGTTAAACCAAGAGAGGCATCCTGTCATTTTCAGAACCCGTTAAATGTGACAGAATCTATTTTTCTGCCAACTTGTGAAGACCAGGCAGAGAGCAAATTTGCTGTGGTCAGCTAAGTGTAACCACTGAGCAGGAAAGTGAATTTAATAATGCATTATTGTTCTTCACTGAAGGTGAACTGTTACAGTGCCTTTGTTATAGCAGACTTTGCCTCTGCTTAGGTTTCCAGATGCCGTGCAGATTACCTGATTAAAATCTCTAATGCATGATAAAATATACCATGTAGGCTTTTATATTAACATAAATGCATCAGTTTTTGGAGGACTACTGACACTAAAGCTAATTGGAAATATTTACTACTACGCTATATGGTGCATATTACAAATAAGGTTTTATTGTATAGAAGGCTAAATGATAAGGAACTGTGAATTTACAAGGCTTATAACTACAGTGTGATTTTTCAAGTAATGTAATGAGAGCAAATCTCAAACGGTTTATGATGGCATCTCAAGCCCTTGAGCTGAGACTCGGTGCTCCTGCTTTACGTTGATAGTAGATAGACACTGGGCACAAAGAAAATACACACACACACACACATACACACACACATACCCTTGGACCCCATACTTGGGCTTCTTGTTTTTCTTTGCCAGCTACTTTTCTCTTCCATTGAATACTTCCTTTCCTTTTTAAAAGTTTATTTGTTCTATTTCCCATTAAAATGCAAGAATCCCACTGCCCCCATACTAATCTGATTTCACATCCTTCCCTATTTGAAAATCAAACAGATTTCAACCAAGTCAAAATGTGTCTATATATTACTGAAGAATTGTACCTGTCTAATGGGCCAGACTACTGAAAAGATTAATTAGTTGGCAGTAAAGCATTAGCACTTTGAGTACTTTTAGGCTGAAAAAAATACCATAAATCTTTTGTGGAGTGTTGGAATCTGAGTCTAGGTCTAGCACTCTTTCCCCAGTGGTGATACTTTTTCAACTTATTTCTAGGCAAACCATTGTTTGAGTACCAAGCTACATTCAGATGTGAATAATGTAGAGTAAATTTGGATTGTGGGTGGGAGGATTTTTTGTTGGTGTGCTTCATTTCTGTATTCTTTTGCGTATATGGCTTTGTATCCTGCTTCTTTCTAACAAGCCGGGTGAACTTTGGTGAAATTATGAGGAGATGCTTCTAGAGTACATCTAAAAAGAAAATCTTGGTAAACCTTCCCTAGCTGCACTTCCATGGAGCAATACATGTCATACTGAGTTGCAATCTAGAGAAGAAATGGCCATTGTTCCTAAACTGAACATAGGCAGGAAAAAACGGAAAGGGTCCCTACTTTGGTACCATTGTTATGAATCAACAGTCCAAACATAGAAGTGTCTATGCTTCTCTAAAGAGAACTATAGGGCTTGTTCTCTTTAGAGAAGAATATTTACCTGGCTACTAGCCCAGATGGTTGTGTGCTATCTCCAGTATTCGAGGCTGTTGCATCATGTCCTGCTTGTTCATCACTGGCCGATGGCTGGTCGGCCACTGTGCGAACAGAGTGCTGGACTAGATGGACCCTCGGTCTGATCCAGCATCAGGGCACTTCTTATGATCTTATGTTCTGTGGCAGAAGAGCAAGTACACACCACTCCGCTTCACAAGATGCGTAATGTAACATGATTCAGAAACCCATAAGTGCAAAACTATGATTTGTGTTATCTTCTCTCTTTCTGAGGAGGAAATAATAGCATAACTAGGCTACCTGTACAGACTTTTGCTATGCATTACGTGCTTTGTGCATTATGTGCTTGGTGGAGTAGTGCCCGCCCCTACACCACACAGATGGTCACTACCCAGGTTATTCCTCCCCCTTGCTATTTTACTGAGAACAAACGATTAAAATGTGTGAAAGTTTGGTTAAACAAATGTCTGTGAGAACATGGCCCTACACTTTGAAACTGTGATGGTTGATTGTTAAGATGGTCAGGTGTCACCTGAATTATAAGGCATTACAGAGGAAAAATATGGACTGCCCAATCTGGCATGATTCTTCTCAAGCCATTTTAAGAAATCTAGACTGAGTTGTACTGCCAGCCTAAATGCTACGTGGAAGATATTTGTTCAACGGTTTTCTTATATTTTGCCTGATTCCTATAACTTATGAAAATCAAAACAGAGGGGAATGCCCACTTGCACTGCATAAAAAAGAAAGAGAAGAAAGAAGTTTAAGTATGCAACACTTAAATATGCCTTTCTTTAGTTTATAAATACTTCCTGTATTTCTTCTCCATCACAATCTGTTTAATTTTTTATTCAACCTAGCTATAATAATAGAGTCATTCCATAGACTGTGGGGAAGGTGGTTATTACAGTGCAGATGCAGTCAATTCTTTAATTTTTCCTGCTGAGAATCAAACTGCTGCCTTTTAGATAGTATGAGCTCTGCTCTCATTTCTGGGAGAGAGGCATTCATTAAACAAATTCAAATTGGAATATTACAAGGAAGCAAGCACAGCTCACTGTGTGTGTGTGTGTGTGTGTGTGCACGCGTGTGCTAAAGTTAATACAGGAAGCACCTGTCCCAGATATAACCATAGACAAAAGAAGGTCAAGGTACTGAAAGGAGGCATGAGTTATAAGAGGAACAATTAATTTGGAACTGGGATTTGTGAGGAGGGTTTGCAAAGTTTTTAGATCTGTTGGCTGCAAAATGAAAAAGAGAAAAGCAAATAACTAATCTCATAATAAAAACAGATTTCCCCCCTCCCCGTATGTACTCTAATCATAAAGGACTACAAATAGTATATAATATTTGGTTTTCATTATTGTTTGTGAACTTATTTCAAGTGAAGTATTGCAGTTTTACAGAAGTCAATGTGGAAAATGTGAACCGCCCATAGAGCTCCGGCTATTGGGCGGTATAGAAATGTAATAAATAATAAATAAATAAATAAAATAATGGTCTAATATCTAATTGTACAATATCTAATTTACTTCACAAATAATTATAAACCTTTTAACTGATTTCTTTCTGGCAACCAAACCGAACAAAACAAAGCCGTTCCCCCTCTAAAACAAAAGTATAAAGGTTAAACAAAGCAGCAATCTAGCAAACATTGTAGTCCAATTTGTAAGCTGACCCTGAAATCTACTGTTTGCTTTACAGACATTATGGCAATGCAGTATAAAACAGGTGCAGAACAGTTCCTTTCAATATATACACCACTCATCCTGCTTGCAAGCAGCATATGAATCTGGATTTCATTATTCTTTGTGAGGTTATTTCTAACAAAGTATTTCAACTTTATGAAAGTCAGACTTGAAAAATAATTGTCTTGTAATTTCTTAAAGGAGACCATCTAATTTACTTTAGAGATAATTACAACCCTTTTAACTGACCTCTTCTTTCTTGTGACTCCCCTTCGAAATCACCTTTTAAAACAAAAGCATAAAGGTTAAACAAAGTAGAAATCCAGCAAACAGCCTAGTCCAATTTGTAATCTAAGCCTGAGATCTACTGTTTGCTTTACAGACATTACGGCAGTGCAGTGTAAAACAGGTGCAGAACACTTGATACTGTTGCCCCACTATTATACAAATGACTTGATTTTTACTAGGTGGATAGTATTTCCTGTGTTCCCTAAGAAACGCCAGAAACCACCGATTAACAAAGTGGAAAAGCTCAGTCGGCTTCTCGGCCATGACCTTGGCAGTGATACAGAAGGAGATTGGTAGAGTAAGATGTTTCTTGCATGCAGCAGCAAAGACTCTTGCATGCAGCAGCTCTCTAGTCGCATAGAACAGTCAGAACTACTTAGGGCAAATTATTTTGTGGCGGTCTTGCTCTTTTAGTTCTTGATACTCTGTAGAGAGAGTGAGAATAATTTATCTAGCACTGAAGTTTATTAATCCTTTAAAAATGTGTTTATTTTATAGCTGGAACAAGTTATTAAAAGTTTTAAAGGAAAAGAAACAATTCCAGTTAAATGGTGTGCATCATTCAAGTTCTCCTTTAGCACTAGGGGTCTTTTTACACCTAAGGATTATCTCAGGAAAATGGAGGGATCGTCCCTGCCTACTCCCGGGATCCCCTGTGTGGATGCACAGGGATGATCCCGGGATAAATGGCTGGTGTAGACATGTCCTGGTATCTTTTGTAAATGAATTTCTTTGAACCAAGGCCATTACCTGGATAAATACTATTGAAATTTTGGACCTACTGTCATTACTCTTGATCTTTCTAACACACACACCCTGCCAAATTGATACAGGACACCCAAATTAATGAGACTTTTTTTATTGCAGGAAATCCCATGGCAAAAGCTTAATGCTTACACTCCCCAGAAATCATATAGCTGATGTTCAGTAGCTATAGGCTGTATGTAATTTTAGAATAGTCTAAAGCTTGAAACTACATCCATGTCATAGATCTACACAACGGGTTTCTCCATGTCTCAAAACACAAGAGAAGGGCTTAGGATTCTTGAGGTCATCCTTCCCAGGCAATTGAGGACAAGAGTCAGTAACTTGAATAATTCCTGTAGTCAACCTTCCCAAGCAATCAAAGGCAAAAGTTCTAGAAATGGCCCAAACAAATCTACACAAGAGAGAGATTTCATCCAACCTAAAACCATTGCTAGGATCTCTGTGCTACATAGGTGAGGCCAATCAAGCCCAAAAGACTTCCACATCATGGTTTCACCTTGGTAACTCTACACTGCACAAGTATAGCCAGAAAAAAGTCTAAGAGTCAGGATCAAACCAGCCTGCCAGCACTTTGGGCTGACAACAAGGAAGACACAAAATCCACACCATAATGAGAGTTCAAAGTCTATGAAAAGCATCACACTACTTCTCATGGCAAGTCCTTAGCAATCCAAAGTTCCAATTAGTCCCCATGTGTAGAGTGCCTCAAACGGCTCAGACAATGGTAGATTTAAACAGCAAGGTTTTTGGGCAATGAAGATGAGCTGTTTGCCTTTGTGTAGACTCAAAAAGGGAAAGACACCTCCTCCGGACCACTTGATAGACAAGGGCTTTTGGCCTTTCAGCAAGGCTGCCATCACTGCTCAGCCCTTCAGCATTTCAACTTAGGTGACCATTCCGCAAACCCCACTTCTGTCAGGTTCTCATGGAAAGCTTCCACCCTTGCTGCCTGCCAAGGCTAGACCAGTGGGTGGGCAGGGAGTATGGTGACTCCCCTGGCTTTGTTCTGAGAACACTGACAGATATAAGCTCACACAGTTTTTTGACATTCCAGAAGCTGAATAGGCCCAAGCCCTTCTAGACTACCTTTAATCAAAGCCTGGCTTCTAGACTACTTTTAATCAAATCCTACATGCCCTCCTGCAATGCTATTCTGTTCATATGTTGCTATTGTTACAAAAGGACTTCCGTCAAAATATTGCTCATTCTATCTTCTCCAACCTCGCTGTTGCTCACTATATCTTACGCAGGGTTAGGGAACCTCAGGACAAATCTGGCCTTTCTTGGGTTCCCCAGTTGGCAACACCCTCTTTTTCAGCCCTCCTCTTTCACCTGACCACCGATCAATTTTCCTCCCATTCTAAAAGGTTGAAATGCCCCTCCTAAGTCTTAGTTAAAATACAATATTGTGAGTGAAGGAAGTGAGACCTTAAAGAGGTGACATAAACTGTATGGATTGAAAATCGGGCCACATTTATTAAATTTGATCTGCAAAGGGGGACCCCTGGCTGGCTATTCCACTATGCCGACACTAGCTGGTCAATGTAATCGGGTGAAACATTCTTTGTCCACTGGATGACAATTATAGAACTGGCACCGCTCAGGATTTCCCCACTTGGGAAAAGGTGAGACATCCCCTGTCACATTCCTCCTGGGCCGCAAAACACTGGGTGTACGAGGGGAGATGGCCCCACAGGCATTTCTTATCACACACACACCCACTGGGGCTGCGAAGCCCTCAGCAAGAGGCCCTCAGGCATCACCTGTCACCACCAACAATGCCTCAGAATGATCACCATCCCTATCCAGACATGTGACTAATTGAACCAAAAGAAAACCAAATCAACCTAAGATAATAATATATTATTATTAGACTGATCCCTTCCGGCAGGCCTACCCAGTTGAATTTTAAGATGCCTTTTTAATAATGTGCTCCTTTTAATAATGTATTAGTTTTAAAAGTTTTAATTAGTTATATGTGTTTTATGGTGTTTGCATTTGTGTTGTACCCTGCCTCGATCTAGAGGGAGAGGTGGGCAACAAATATTTTTTTTAAATTATTATTATTATTATTATTATTATTATTATTATTATTATTATGACTCTCCTTCTAGAAGCAGGCAAAAAGACAAACAATCTGACTGTGTGCCAAAAATTCCTGCTTGGCCCTCAAAAGAGCAACCAGTTGAACCCCACATTGCATACAAAGAGGGAGAGAAGGAGCCGCACTTCCAAGAGGCCAGGAAGAGGCTAATATCACCCCAAAAGCTCCTCCTCCTGCCAGTGACACCACTATGCCCCACCAATGCTGGGGGTTTGAGGAGTGTCTCCAGTTTCCCTCACCACACCCACAATGCCTGCCCCACAGCGGTCAGGCAAGCAGAACACAGGGTAGGGCATATCTAGTATAGAGTGGTTGGTTGGGTGGGTTGTATTTTGGCCCCACCCCATTTCCCTTTGGCCCCTCCCCATTTGCCTTCTACTCTACCCACCATTGGAATGTGGCTTCCAAGAACTTTTTTGAAATTTAGTTCGGCTCTTGCACTTCCCAACCCCAGTTCTTATGCTTCTTATTTAATTATGTGTGGCTCAGTATAGGAGATAACTATGTGAGGCTGCGTAATTGTTATAATTCTGAGTTATTGCTGGTTTTCTTCATTCCATCCATAAGATGAAAGCTTATACGTTCCACCTATCCGAGTACATTTAACCCAAATAGTTGTATACCAGTTATAAATGAAGGTAAAATGTCTTCTGTTCAGCTCCTGAATGTGAATGTGAGACAACACACTTATAAATGAAACAGGCAATTGGACACAGAATTGATCTCAAGTGCCATGCTACTTTTGTGTATAACAAAATTGTGTGTGTGGGGGGTGGAGTCTAGGAATGCCATGCCCTATATTATAGTCTCTTCCAAAGCAGCAAACACCCTGTGTTAATTTCTGAATAAACAGAATCTGAAAAAAGAAAGTCAAACATGAAGAAGGGCCACAGATATTGTGGCCAGACAATTCTTCTGAACAAACGAGGAAGGAAGGCACCCAAAAAACTGTGCAGACTGAGGGAGGAATCTCCAAGTGCCTGAACGAAAAGCAAGACAAGTTGGATGATTGCCTTGGAATAAATGTCCTCACAATCATCCAACTTGCAGCGCTTTTTGTTCTGGCACTTGGAGGTTTCCTTCCTCAGTAGACAATTCCTCCTCCATAGGATATCTGGCCATACTTTTCTGGATGAACAGATTCAGAGCAAAGAATAATCAAGGGGGGGGGGAACCTCAATAATGAGGTAAACTCTGTGCACAAGTAACATAAACTCAGAGAAGTCCAGACCCCTCTCTTCATTGTTTTAAAAAAAATGAAAGAAAAAACCTGAAAGAAAATACCTATTTTTTATTGATATTGATATTGTTTGCTTGTTTCTCCTTCTTTTTGTCCTGTTGCTTCACGTAAGTGTACTGTGGTAGCGCCAGAGAGAGTCTAAAACATGTACCTCGCAAGGGAAATACAAAGGCCATAGCTAGACCTAAGGTTTATCCCTGGATCATCCAGGGGTCAAACCTGTTCATCTAGTTGACACACAGGGGATCCAGTGCTCAGGCAGGGGCGAACCCTGGATGATCCCAGGATAGCTGTGGCCTAAGTTAGCTAACCTCTAGATTGCCTCAGGTTCTTCTCCAAAGGATACCAAAGTAATTCCCCACTATTAGCATGAGACAAAATATGCAAACAAGTGCGAAAACGGAAAGAATCAATTAAGGTTCTAAGGTAGCTTCCCAAATGGAGCAAAACAATTTAATCTCAAGAAGTCTATATCTAGGTGCAGCCCCAGATCAGACAAGATATTATTATTATGTAATGGTGAAAAGGTAGTATCTGAGTGGCCTGGGAGGTCTGAATGGTCTCTGTTCTGAATTGAAAATAGGGACAGGACCTACTTGGTGGTAGCATTCAGGCTATGGAACTCCTTCCTAGAAATGTTCGCCTGACACACTTCCCTCTTTTGGCAACAATTTAAAGCACTTGTATTTGGTGATAGGTGGGGAGATGAGTATACATATTTTTTAGGTTATTGGTTTGCTGCTATTTTATTCTAATTGGTCTATTTGATACTTTAAAACACAATAGGGGTGCTTGGCACTCAACCACAAAAACTCACATATGAAGTGAAAAATAAGGAAATTGTATTGCTATTTTGGGTGATATTTACAACAATCATACATATGCTGTTTGTAATCAAGTGTACAAAAAGATATAAGTCTTCTTGCTGATACAGAGCCTTTAACACCTCAAAACAAATCCAACAGGGCTAGAAGCCTCCAATATATAAATAAATCCAAACAAAATCAGAAACAATTTTTGCAAGAATAATATATAATTGTATCAGCAATATCAATGACAGAATTTTACAAAACAGCATGTGGATTTATTTATTTTTAGTTAGAGCACAATCTTGTACTACCCAATACATTCACTGTTCTAGGCGTCTGGATAAAATACGGGTGTCCGGTACAGTGTCCGTTTCGAAATGTCTTCATCAGTTGGACGCTTATTCATAGAAGGAGCTGTGGCTGTATGTTTGCGGTGGAGGCCTCCCAACGACTCTAATCTTGTAGTTCCCCTGTTTGAATCAGCTGCATAATGCTCTCAACTGTTTGTTGTACAATTTGATACTTTAGCCATTTGATTATAGTGCTCTAAGGCTATTTTTGTTAGCTGCCTTGGATGCTTTTAGTAACAAGGTGGAGTGTACAAGTGTCAGAAGGAATAGAAGCAGTCCCAATGTAAATTTATTTTATTTATTTTTAATGTAAGTTGCTTTGTGGATATTTCTGGATTGAAAGATGCAATAGAAATAAAATACATATGTAGATATTTTGATTAATAAAAGAAAATATGCTCAAATGGCTCCTCTGTATACTTCTCCTCGGAAGCCTTGGATTGTAGGCCCAGGAAGATGCTCTCTGCTTTGTAGAATGGGCTGTATCTTGTGCTGGGGGAGAGACCTCAAAGGCCTTATAAGTTTTAATAATGCATACCTTTATCAATCTTGATACAGAACTTGTTAAAGCCTTTCTGTCTGTATTTAGCCTATGTCTGTCCTGGAGCAGAAAATCTTAACTGCCTTCCCAGTGTGTAGTGTATGCCACACTTTCTTCTGTGATTCTGGCAGAATCACAAGGTAATATTTCTGATCTTCATTTATGAATGTTCTTCTCTGATATAGTATTATAAAATATTTATAACTGTTCCCAATTCCTTATGCAGGTTCTGTTTTAGGTTTTACATACTAGATTTTTTTTTAATCCATTTGTGAAAATAGAGCACCATCTGTAGAGAGACCATAGGTGAATGGCAGAGTGCATATATAAAGTCCCGGATTCAATTCCTGGCATTTCATGGTAAAGGATAAGCGTTCTGGGGAGAACCACAGGTAGCCAAATGCAACATTATCGGAGTATATCAGAGGTAGGCGAGCTGGTGCCCTCTGGAAGTTTTGAAATCCCTGACCATTGGGGATGCTGGATTGGGTTGATGGGAGTTGTAGTCCAAAACATATGGAGAGCACCAGGTTGCCTACTCTGGACTAGATGATTTGATATGAGAACAAAACATCCATGTGGCTCAGAAGAGTTGTAACAATTTTGAACTGCGGATGGGGGAACGGCATGTTTGAATGCTACCCCATACAACAGCCTTCCCCAACCTGGTAGCTTTCAGATATTATGGACCTTGATTCAGGTCATCCCCTGCCAACATGGCCAATGGTCAGGAAACTTGGGAGTTGTAGTCTGGGAGAACACCAGGTTGTGGAAGACTCCCTGTACAGACAAAATTAGTAGGTCCGAAGAAGGTTAAGCTACCACCCTTTCCCTAGACATAATAGTCCCACATTTGTAATCTGAAATTCTACATCCCAGCAACAACTACATTATCACGCAAAGGGTCTGATTGTTTGTTTCTGTTGTAAAGCAGTACCTAAGTGGACTAAAAGTCTTGCATTTCTTTATTCGTATTTGGTCAGCAAATCTATAAGACAGTCGTCAGACTTTTAGGGGTGGGGGTTGTTTGAAATGTTAACATTTCCACCCCTTTTAATTTAAAATCAGTGAAAAGTTGAATTTAACTGACATGCCTTCCTATAAATATGCATATCTGCAGTAGTGAACAGAAAATGTTACACTGACATAATTAAAGCCGCTTATTGTGTTTGGCTGTGAGAACATGTCAGTTCTGCTATTTAGCCTGTCCTCAGTGAAATCTTACCATAAGAGGTTGCTATTACATATCAGGTGAATAGAACTGCACCCATGAAGTCTTCACAGAGTTTAAGGTACAAGCCCAGATCATTTTGTCCTGAATATTACACAAATTAAACTAACAAACCACATTGTTCAAGAGGCCTCATTTCAGATAGCACATTGCTATCTGTTTTGCATCTTTCCTCTCCATCCTCCCACACCCAGGACCAGAACTTGGGGGCAAGCAGTTGTTTAAACTTCAAGCAGAGAATTATGTCATAACCATACATACCAAAGGTGTGTATGTATGTGTGTGTGTTTTACTGCCCACAGGATCTTGTTGATATGTGTGATACATCTTTTCTGTCATCTTGAAAACAACAGCAGTGGTTCAGTTGGGCTTGGGTGGGTACTAAGAAGAATGGTTTAGTCTTTCCGTTTCTGTTGTTTTAAATCTGCTACCGTACTTTTTAATTCTTTGCATTTCTGCTAGGTTTTCCTTTTGTATTTTATACTGTAGTTTTAAATTTTTATATTCTATTTTATCATGTTGTATTTCATGGTTTTAATTTTTGTGAACTGCCCAGAGAGTTTCAACTACTGAGCGGTAGAGAAATGTAATAAATAACGAACATAAAGTCATGTCCTCAGTTAAATGCTCAGTGGACAAGTTAAACCAAAGGCCTCGCTTCTGTCAAATGCAATCAAAACAAAATGCAATCTTTTTTGCATAGTTTGATGTATTTACTACATTTTAACCCCACTTTTCAAAGAATTATTGTCTCCTATAGTTCTATGCATTTCTTACCTTCTTTGTCAAGTTTAACTTGCAATTTTCTAGAGCCTTTTCCTGTCTTCCTATTAATGCCTACATGTGTCTATCCTGCTTACTTTCAAGGAATTGGTTTTCAGATCTACCATGATGAGAAGTTGAAACAACTACAAGTTGTGTGGTGTGTGTGTGTTAACTACACCTTAAAATTTTCCCATGTAGCCAGTTCATGCAAATGAGACAACTGCACACATTACATTTGTTCTTGCAGTTACCTAGTTTGCATAACAATGAGAAAGTGCATGTTTTGCATCATATGAGCTGTTTAAAAATGACCTTAAGATGCTGAGGTTTGTTTTGCAGAGGGCATTTGTTGCTTTAAGATAATATCATCCACCTTATATTTGCTTTAGCAAAAGACAACATACTGTAGTGTCACTCTGGAAGATAGGTTGTATTCCTCTCAGGGCAATAGGAGGCAAACTGTACAACAAAAAATGACTAGATTTTTGCCTCTAGGAATAGCTTCTTCCTTCCTACGTTTCAGAAGGTGGTAGTCTGTTGTCTCCTTCAGCAGGCCTCAAGGCCTAACAACCAACTTCTAGCTTGAAAAAGAAAGGATTCTTCCTGATCACCTTCAGTCACATTAGAAGGCAAGTGCTTGCTCCCAAGCCAATGCTTTTCTCATCTTGAAGCCCTGCACAAGATAAAGCAGTTTCAACTGTAAAAGTGGCAAAGGCTTATGAATGGAGATTATTGTTGGATATTCATGGGGAGCACAGATCTTTTGCAGGCCTGAACCCCTTCGAATGCCAGGCAGACGTGTTCTTTTACCCAAGCTGTAGCCTACAAGTCTTCTGGAACACTGCCACGGTGGAAGATCTAACAACAGATCCCACAGATCACAAGTTGGAGAGAGCGCTTAAGAGATTTTCAAAGGCTCTGTATTCTACATTAAAGGTATCAGATGCAAACTTTGAATTCAGTAGGTTCTTCATCGTGGTCTCTATGCATCACACATATGGGCTTTGCGCCTGCGCAGAGACCAGACCGGAATCTCCAATAGCTTAGGGAAACGTTTTTGGGCGGGAACCCCTCCCCCGCGCTACTGCGCATGACCACGGGGTTCCCGCCCTTCCCTCAGTTCTTCGTCGTCCGCATTGTGCACAGACCTAGAAACCGTATTCTCTCCAGTTATCTTTAAACCTAATACTTACCACTAAATTCTCCTCGTATTCTTCTTTCCACGTATCCTTCTTCAATTCTCTTTTCCTACTTTGCCTAAAAAAAAAAAAAAAAAAAACAACCCAGTTATTCTTCTGTTTTCCTTTTCTTTTTCTAGCGATCCTTCGATCGCGTTGGCGCCTCAGGCGCATGGCCGTTAGGGCCCCATTTCGTAAGTGCGTAAAATGTGGCTCTAAATTGCCACCAAAGGACGGTCACTCGCTCTGTGTGCTTTGCCTGGGTGAGGGACACAAGGTTCAGCAGTGCCATCATTGTATGGCGTTCACCAAACAAACGCGGAAGAACAGAGCGGATAGACTTCGGTCTATACTTTGGGAAAAAGCTCTACGAGCTACTGAGCCTACGCCTCAAAAGCGTAAGGAAAAATCCTCCTCAAGGGCAATGGAAGAGACCCATAGCCCTGAAGTTCAATCGATTGTTATCGATGAGGAGATGAGGGCGGATAACAGGGCCATACCCCTGACGCCAGGCCGATCTCTAGCGGTGTCTGCGGCAAGAAAGATTTCAAAGAAAGCCCGGACCCCTAAGTCGGCAGAACACTTAAAAAAGAAGAAGAAAAAGAGGAAGGACGCTGATAAACGTTCCTCTCCTAGGGTCGATACCGTACCCACGGTGCCCGCTAAGCCTAGTTTGCCAGCGGCGACCTCGATACCGACGCAATCGTCGATGCCGACTCCGTTACCAACTGCAAGGAGTTCGATGTCGGAGGGCGAAATTCGTGACTCCACATCGGCTATCTCCGCACCGTACCCTTCGGTACCGTGCGCTACTGCTCCACAAGAACCAACTGGTCTCGCTGTGTCTACCTCTTATCGACAATTGCATTCTCCTAGACCTGACTTTGACCGCATTTCGCAGTACTCCGGTTTTCAAAGAGACTATTCTTATGATTGGGAATACTATCGTCCCCAGGAATTTTACCCAGCAGAACGGAGGCATTACGATCATTATGCTCATCCTCCTCCAAATGCAAGGGTCATTCAAATCCCTCCTGCTCTTCAATCTCACACTCCTCGCGGTCAGCACAGCAGAGTCGACCCTGCTGAACAGCGTTCTATACCGAGGCTGACAACACAGGTCTCTTCACCTCACCAAAGCCAGACCTTGCAGCCAGTGCGTCAAACACTGCAACCACAAGACTCTCCTGATGAGGACTATAGATCTGATTCAGACTCTGTGGTGTCGGTAGCTCCATCTATGCCTTCCCCCGATGACGTTGTAAACACACAAGAGCCCGTTTCCACATCGGAGGACATGGGAAACTTTACCGACCATGTAAGGCGGATGGCACGAACGTTGGGTCTCGATGTCGACCAACCGACAGAGGTCGATGATGACCCAATATATGATGTTATGCAAACGGAAGCTACTTCTACTATCGCTATCCCGTTCCCTCCTACCTTGCGGAGGACAGCACAATCCTCGTGGAAAACTCCTTGTGCGACTCAACCAACGTCTAAAAGACTTGAGTCGATGTACAAAATTAAAGAATCTGATGCAGACTTTCTATTCCAACACCCTAAACCTAATTCAATCGTTGTTGAATCTGCCCAAGGAAGATCCCAAAGAGTACATTCAGCCCCTACTGATAGAGAGGGCAGAAAATTGGACTATTTAGGCAGAAGGGTTTATGCGTCTTCTTCTCTAGGGATAAGAACTGCAGCGTATGAGGCTACGATGGCCAGATACCAGATATTCTTATTAGACAAATTAAACTCCCTCTGCGACCATCTACCCGAAGAGAAAAAGGAGTTGGCAAAGATTTTCCAGACCGAAGCTACATCAATAGCTCGTCTCCAATTGAATTCAGCAAAACACCAGACGGATTCACATTCAAAATCAATGATGGGCTCCATAGCCCTACGTCGTCATGCTTGGTTAAGATCAGCCAACCTGACAAACGAAACAAAAACTAGGATTGAAAGTCTTCCATTTGATGGAGAAGGACTATTTAACAATAAAACTGACGAGTCCTTAGATTCAATATATAAGGCTCGCACAACAGCCAAGAAGATGGGCTTCTCGCAACCACAACCGCAATTTAAACAAAGGCGCTGGACTAGACAACCGTACCAACAGATGCAGCAGCGCCCTCAGTACGACAAACAACCTGCAAAGCAGCAACAACTTCAAAGAAAGAGGCCGTATCAGGCCCGATACCAGCAAAGCAGACACCAGCCTGATTTCTCTAAAAGACAGCGGCTTTGACTTCTCCGTCCCAGGCCTACTACCATTTACCAACCGTCTAGCACCCAAGTACCATCAATGGGAGTCCATAACATCCGACTCCTGGGTGCTCGCTATCATCAAGACGGGATACGCCATCGAATTCGATGCCCTTCCTTTTTCTTCGGGAGTGAAGATAACAGCACCATCCCCTCCTCTGCTGCTCGAGGTACAGACCTTGTTATCGAAGGGAGCCATCTCTCCCGTACCTGCGGAGGAACTCAACCAGGGATTTTTCTCCCGTTACTTCACGGTCCCGAAGAAAGATGGAGGTCTTCGTCCGATTATGGACTTAAGACAACTGAACAGATACATCACTCCAAAGAAGTTTCGTATGACAACAGTTACTTCAATCCTCCAACTGTTGCATACAGGGGTCTGGTTCGCGGTAGTAGACCTGAAGGATGCGTATTTCCACATCTCCATCAGGGAATCGCATCGAACTTACCTACGGTTCGCCATCGGCGTCGAACAGTTCCAATTCAACGTCCTCCCTTTCGGCCTCGCGACGGCGCCGAGGGTCTTCACGAAGGTGATGGCTGTTGTGTGTGCCCACCTGCGAAAAAAGGAAATACATGTTTATCCATACATAGACGACTGGCTCCTGGTAGCGGAGGACAGTCACACGCTCCAGGAGAATATAGCCACGACTCTAGAACTTTTAGAATCCCTTGGTCTGTGGGTCAACCAGGAAAAATCTATACTGACTCCTCAGCGGACGATAGACTTCATAGGAGTGACTCTGTCGTCTCGAGATGGAAGAGCTTACCTCCCGTTAGCGAGGGCAAGGACACTTCGGGATCTAATTCTCGATGTCGAAACCCAAGCAAGACCTTCGGCATGGACAATCCAACGGTTGCTGGGTTTGATGGCGGCGACTACCGCTGTCATCAGATTCGCCAGACTGCGAATGAGGATTCTTCAAGGGTGGTTCTTGAAGACCTTCGATCTTCGACGCAACGCTCGCAGGACTTACCTTTCGATACCGAGTCAGGTTCGGGCGTCGTTGAAATGGTGGCTTTCGATGGAAAACCTCCTGGAAGGGATTCCTTTTCAGCAAGGAGCACCATCGCTTACCATCACGACAGATGCTTCTCTCGATGGATGGGGAGCTCACTGCAATTC
Organism: Elgaria multicarinata webbii; assembly: GCF_023053635.1. NCBI lineage: Eukaryota > Metazoa > Chordata > Lepidosauria > Squamata > Anguidae > Elgaria > Elgaria multicarinata. Next base: position 19,400,698 of record NC_086175.1, on the reverse strand, counting down.
GCTTACCGTCCAAGGTCGATGGTCCCCTCGGCAGAAAGGGGATCATATCAATCATCTGGAACTCTTGGCTGTGGAAAATGCTTTGAAAGCGTTTGCCCAGATCATCGAGGGCAAGGACGTTCTGATTGCAACAGACAATACCACTGTTGTCTGCTACATAAACAGGCAAGGGGGAACGAGGTCATACCCCTTAACCCGTTCTGCACTCAGGATTTGGAACTGGTGCATAAAGAGACAGACTTACCTGACTGCGATCCACGTAGCGGGGAAGGAGAACATCGTAGCGGACTCCCTAAGCAGGTCCTTCCATGTCAACCACGAATGGGAGCTCGATACCGAAGTAAGAAACAACCTCTTTCGGTATTGGGGCGATCCGGCCGTCGATGTCTTTGCCACTGCAGAAAACGCAGTCTGTACCAACTTCTGCAGCAGAGCAGGAAGCGGAAGGAACTCGCTAGGAGACGCCTTCGCAAGAACCTGGACAGGGGGACTACTATACATTTTCCCACCGTTCCCACTCCTGACAAAAGTCGTGGCCAAGATAAGAACAGACGGCACAAACTGTATTCTGATCGCGCCGTGGTGGCCTCGACAACCATGGTTCCCTCATGCTCTTCGACTGTCGAGAAGGGACTACATCGAGCTACCATCGATACCGAACCTTCTGTCTCGACACCAAGGCAGAGTTCGACACCCAGACCTCTCGACACTCAAGATGACGGCATGGAGAATAGTACCATAACCTCCGGTATCGAACAATTGACGGTACACAGTATTTTGACTGCGTCGAGGAAACCTTCGACAAGGAAATCGTATGCTGCTAAATGGCAGAGGTTTTCTAAGTTTGCACTGCAAATGAATCACATCGCTGAGACTTGTCCCGTCTCTGTGATTCTAGAATACCTACTCTCACTGTTCAAAGGAGGCTTAGGACTTTCGTCCATCAGGGTTCATTTAGCTGCCATCACTGCCTTTCATGAAGGTGTAGAAGGGTTCTCCCCCTTCTCCCATCCTACATCCAAGGAATTTTTAAGGGGTTTGAGAAACACTATACCAATCTCTAGAAATATCGTACCATCGTGGAGCTTGTCGGTTGTGCTCCATGCATTGACAAGAAAACCCTTCGAGCCTATGGCTACAACGAACTTAAGACTTTTAACTCTCAAGACTGTGTTCTTGGTGGCCATAACTTCAGCAAGGCGTGCAGGTGAGCTTAAAGCTCTAAGGATAGATGCTCCTTATACAATTTTTCACAATGACAAGGTTGTGTTGCGTACAGACCCATCTTTTTTACCAAAGGTTGTGACGCCTTTTCACTTGGCTCAGGACATTATTTTGCCAGCCTTTTTTCCAAACCCCACAACGCCTGCAGACACTGCTCTCCACATGTTGGACGTTAGAAGAGCTCTCTCTTTTTATAGAGCTAGAACTGAAGGATTTAGAAAATCCAAACAATTGTTTGTATGTTATGGTGAGCCTTATAAGGGACTCCCGGTGTCATGCCAGCGATTGTCACGCTGGATAGTAGAGACAATTGAACTTGCCTACTCTATCTCTAAACTAGAGATACATCGACCTGTGACAGCTCATTCAACCAGAGCGATGTCGACGTCGGTGGCCTTCAGCAGGGGTGTTCCACTTCAGGACGTTTGTAAGGCTGCAACTTGGTCCACCCCTTCTACATTTGTCAAGCATTATAGCTTGGACACTCGATCCAGACATGACTGTTCGTTTGGAAGGGCGGTGCTCTCGGAAGTGTTGAAATAGTACACCAACCCACCTCCAAAGGTATGTGAGCTTGTTACTCGCCCATATGTGTGATGCATAGAGACCACGATGAAGAAATGCAGGTTGCTTACCTGTAACTGTAGTTCTTCGAGTGGTCATCTATGCATTCACACAACCCACCCACCATCCCCTCTTGGTGGTGTGATATTTAATAATGACATTATTGACTAGGGATTATATTTTTATCTTATTTATTGAATTACACTCATGTTTATGGGGGCACAATGCGGACTCCTGTAAACTGAGGGAAGGGCGGGAACCCCGTGGTCATGCGCAGTAGCGCGGGGGAGGGGTTCCCGCCCAAAAACGTTTCCCTAAGCTATTGGAGATTCCGGTCTGGTCTCTGCGCAGGCGCAAAGCCCATATGTGTGAATGCATAGATGACCACTCGAAGAACTACAGTTACAGGTAAGCAACCTGCATTTCCTATTATACTGCATAGATTGAAATCTACAGAAAGGAAAAAATAAAGCCTGAGCAAGGCATCACTATTTGTGACATATCTTGCAGATTCGAGCAATTTTTCTGACTAGCTATGGCCACAGAAATCACAGCTCAGTGTCACCTCAAAGCTGGGAGCACTAACCCATAACGAGATAGCTTTGCCTTACAAAGACTATTTGAACAACTTCACATGTTACTTAGAGATATTGAGTGTTTTTCAGATGGGGAGGAAATCGTGTTTCCTTACCGTTGTTTTGCTTCCTGCTTCTCTTCCACATTGGGATGAAAAAGGGAGCAAGCAGCGACCACATGGTCCATTCAGTGGGTGTTTTTATAGCGCAATCTCTCCTGCACATGGCAGGAAATAGCGTCAATTATCATTATAGCTGAGAAGAATTGGATTTTCCGGGTCTGATTTTGAAGGGGGATAAACAACAAAAGGAACAGGAGGCGCAAAGGAGGATCACTGCGTCGTCAAAATGACCCGTGAAGATCCGTACTAGAAAACGCTTTTCTAAGGATGCTCATTGCAAAAGTGGGGGGAGGAAGCTGTCTGCTTTCAAACATGAATGTCTAGTTCTCATCCCTATCAGAAACTTGTAGAAAACTGAAATTTCACAATCAAATCAACATTCTAACCAACAGCCATACTACTAGTCTTAGAGGGCAAGGGATCCAAAGGACATCCTAGGCGTGACACTTCCCAGCAATGCCAACATTGTTGTCACAAACAGCAATGCATTTATTTATTTATTTATTAAAACACTTCTGTACCACTTAATATATTAAAATCCCTCAACAGTTCATATTAAAATACATAACATAACAATATAACAATCCAGATAAAACATTAATTAATTAAAACTTTAAAAGATTTGAAGACATTGCAATACTGTAATAAAAACAAAATGGTAGTGAAGAATTCCTCACAGATCAAGGAAAGTCTGTGTGAATAAATGTGTTTTCAAGAGATATTTAAAGTTGCCACTATTTCTGCCTCTCAAACCAAACATGGACGAGTGTACCAATGCGTGGGTGCCGCTACTGAGAAAGCCCACATATGCACTGCTACCTGGTGAAATTCCATTGGTGGCAGAATAAGCAGTGAGGCCTCCTCAGAAAATCTCAGGGTCGGCTGGGTATATTTTATTTATTTATTGCATTTATATCCTGCCTTTTTTCCTCCAAGGAACTCAAGGAGACTGGAATCCTGATCTCCCAATTCTCAGTCCCACATTTTAGCCACTACACCACACTGACTGAGTATATATAAGGGAACACAGTCAGCTAGGTATGTACAATACAAGAAAAGTAACTAACTTGTTGCTCCCTTCCCTTCTGCTGTACTCAGGGAGGCTACTTCAGTTGTCTTGAACGTTGTCCCGAGAATTACTAGAATTCTCCATAGAAATGTTCATAGTATCTCCTACTCAAGAAGACATGCCCCCCCCCCCAAAAAAAAGAAAGAAAAGAAAAGGAAGAAAGCCTTCTCCTGGGAGCCCATAACTTCTGTATCCACAGGCCATAGAGACCACAGCAGATGTGGGTACATATTCCTTAGTAATCATAGTCCCCAAGGAAGGGTAAGCGTCAGTCTTCCTCTAGACAGAAAAGCCTAAATGAATGTGAGATATGATAGAATTGTGAGAGTCTTTTGCCTGGAAAACCTTTGACAGTGGCAAAAGTTACATCCAACTATAGAGATTTTCCACATTCTGGGTTTTGTGTTTTGTGTGTGTGTTGCAAGATAGCCCTGATAAATCCAAAGCAAACACCCACTGGAACAGGGGTAGGCAACTGCAGGAGTTCTGGGGGGCATTATCATACACCAGACCCCCCTTGCAGCTGCAAGCCCCTACAGGGAAGAGAAATATCTCAGGCACAGGAACTCCCCTGCACATAACGTTAGCTCCGGGAGAGCTCTCTGTCACCTGAGTCAGGCCACACACACACCCCTCACAGCAAATGTAAGTTCAAGTCTATGAAAAGCCTCACAGTACTTTTCATGGCACAGTCCTCAGAAATCCAGAGTCCAAATAGTAGCGGGCCCATGTACAGAGTGCTTCCAAAGTCCAAATTGGAGCTGGATCCAGGCAGAGGAGGGATTTCAGGACTTGTGTCGAGAGATGAAACCTAGCAAAACTCTTCAGTTTTGCTCCAGCATATAAAGGCTTGTTCAAAGCCACTTGAGAGACAGGACCCGTGACCTGTAAAACATGCCCATGTGCCAACAGGGTGGGACTGCACAACCCACTAAGGTGCTGCTACAATCTGAGTGATACTTTCAAACAGTGGCCCCCACCTTTCCAAAACACTACCAAGTTCCCAGAGAACCTATAGAGCTTCAAGGCCATAATAGGGAGCGAGAGAGCTACTCCCGTGAGAAACTCTGGCAGAGACATTGACATTCTAAAAGTATTCCTAATAAATTCAACAAGGCCTCTGGCCTTATACCTGACAATTGACAATTTTCTGTCTGAACTCTTAATTTGGTCCTAAAAACTAATTAAGTCATTATTTGATCCACTTTCCTCAGTATCACTTTATTTTTTATGGGTTGGATTCAGACTTGGTCATACCTACATGCATACCTATGCATGTTTAGACAGAACCCCCCGCCCCCTACAATTTCTACCATATCGCAGCCAGCATACCCTATAATGGCTAGGGATGTATAAATTAGTTTAATTTCTTCAATCCAATTAATACATAATTCGTAATACTGAGCTTGTCCTTTCAGTAGATCCAGGCGTAAAAGCCCAAGGTAAAAATGTGAAATAGAATCAATAGCCTACAACTAAATAAGTATTGAAAAAGACCACTATTTTCGCACAATATAGCCATTCTGATTTGTGGGTAAGAAGATTGATCAGGAATTACCAAATGCATGAACAATGGAACTTACTTCCAGGACAATGAAGATAGGATTGCAAACTAACTGATTCGATCAGCAATATATACACCCTCTACAGAAGTAACAATAATGAAGAGATAAAGCCCTTAGTTCTATTCTGTGGTGGTAAGATTTTAAAGCATCTATTCAAGTTTAACTCTTGTGTCATGATTTCATATTGACTATTTTCAGGCCATGAAATGGAATCTGGGTTTTGTTTTGTTTTTTGTTTTTTGCAGTTTCAGAGACATAATAATAGATAAGATGCCCCTTTCACATTTTACATACAACAAAATACAGAATACTTCAGACTCATCCTCACAGGGTTCCCCCCCTTGATTTGGTTTGTTTTCCTCATCCTTAGAATGGGCTGGCAAGCTTATAGTTAGTTTTATTTCAAGTTATTCAAGTTATTGTATATTTAGCTGACCATCAGTCCCGTCATGAAAGTCAACAATAATAAAAATGCAAATCATTGTCAAAGGCATGTGTTGCAGCAGAGTGAGAGCATTTCAAAGATTGTTTATCAGCTGTTCATTTTCTTCTGTCAGATGTTGAAATCTTTTACTTTCCATCATATTGCAGGGAAATGCAGTTTTACTGATAGTGTCTACTTGTAGCTAAGCTGTGAAAGAGTCAAAAATTCATTTTGTAAAAGCAGTTATCACACTGAGTGCTAGAGGCCTAGGTTATTGGTCCTTTTTAACAGACCCAAAGATAAGATGTCTAATTTCCTGACCTAGCCTGTTTGTGTATGTCTGTGTGTTTTTGTGTGGTCCCTGTAAAATGTTGAATACAAAGAAAAAACATCCTGCTGCCTTCCTTATTCTTATGTCATATAAAGATATAATAATAACTTAATGCCTCCTCCAAAATGGTCACAAAATATAACTTTAATTAAATTAACATTTAATACTATACCAGTTATTTTTTAACTATTAAATTATCATGTTTTTATTCTGGTTGTGCTTTTTATATTGTATTTTGTATTTGTGCTTTTAACCTGTTGGTTGTCTTACCATGGTTTTAATTTTTGTGAACCGCCCAGAGAGCTTCGGCTATTGGGCGGTATAGAAATGTAATAAATAAATCTTAACCAGTGAGAAACATGACATACTGTTGAGGCCAATATCTTTGCTGTTGATGTAATATGAAGACTATTTACATGAAAACATTGGGATAGGATGTTAGTGAGAGAAGTGTATTTATTCACTATTTTTAAAAAACTGAGTTCATGATTGGCATTTTTTTAATGAAATAATAAGAGAACTGAATGTGATTCCTTTAGTTCTCTTCAAATAAAGAAGATCTATCCTGGCCAGCTCGAAGATCCAGTTCCAACACAACATTTTGCTCCATGGATGCCTGTTGCAATTATTCTTAATTATGCTTCCAAAGGAGTATGTTGGGCAATCGACTCAGAGAAGTTGATGTAAGCACAATCTAATAGCACTGAGAGCAAAATTACAGTTCACAGTTCATTCACTTTCCAACATCTGATTTTGCTGAGAATGCTTCTTAGGAACCAGTAATGGTCCATCACGGAACACTCTCTTAAAGAGGGATGGTAAATCACTGGCCCAGCCCACAGTCTCTCTTCAGCCCTGCCATGTCTTCCCAGCTGCCCAGCAACCCCTCCTGCATGGTGGCTTCCAATGCTCTTCTTGCCTTTCTGAACGGAAGAGTAAGGGACAAGTGTCAGTAGCTCCTACCTCCTCAGGGCATCTTGAGTACCTTGAAACAGTGGCTCCCAAGAAATAATGCTTTCCCCGTCTCTTTCTTTCAAGAAAAGGGAGAAGGGATGCTTTGTGAGCATCTGGCTGGCCACTGCTTGGTAGCAGTGATCTGAGCCAGTGGCATACATGATGATGATCTTAAGAGGGAGAGAGAAAGAGAGAGAGGTGGCTCTAGCTCCACCCAGCTCAGGACCTATTCACTGCCAGCATGAAGCCCCTGACAGGTTACCCCTGAGAAGATGCAACCCCCAACAGAAAAGGATTCCCAACTCTGCTCTGAAATTTACCCAGACAACTTCCATAAGAATAATTCTGGAACAGCCCCATGGACACAGGTAAGTCACTTGGCACGTTCAGAGTAGAGATGTTGATGACCTTCTGAGCCAGGACCTTAAAAAAAAAACTCCAGTAAAATCACACTAAAGAGGAGAAACAGGATTTACAAGTCCCAGGATTCTTCTCCTAGTAGGATTCAAAGTAGGAGCGGAATAAGCAGTTTCCCTAAGTGAGAAAAGCTTTGCATGGCCAGAAAAGAATTTTTTTCAAGCTGAGCAAAGGCTTTCGCAACCAGTGAGTGTGGGATCTTTGGCACAGAGGCTGCCAAAGCTCCTACAGGCCCCGTAATTCCTGCCCTAATCATTGTAATAGAGCAATTGGGATCAAATTAAGAGAAATAGGAACAAAAACTGAAGGTTGAATGGGGGGAAAACCCCATGATGGCATTTTCCGTCTTCGATTACCTCCCCTTGCCACATCTTTTATCTGCCCCTATGCAAACAAATGGAGTAGGACTGAGTAGAAACATTTCTGCTTCCTCAGAGGTAGAAAGGGAGATGGAACCTTCAAACTGTCTTGGAGAAATTATCCAAGTTCTGTTTGGAAGAATGCAGGGTATTTTTTGTTTTTTGTTTTAATGATGGCTTACTGTTTCAACTGTTTTATGATGTTGTTTTTATGGATGTATTGCTTTTTATTGTTGTACACAGTCTTGTTGCTCTGGCAGAAAGGTAGTGTATAAAAATAAAAAATAAGTAATATTACATTAAGTAATATAGTAATTTTTAAAATCTGAGTTAATGTGAAGGGAGCTTTGCAAAGTCTGTCCATCTCTAAGCCAGAGTTATAGATACCGCTTTCCAGAATCGATGTACAAGAACAAATTGCTGCTCAGAAGTGTCTTATGAAACCATGGATGCACCAGTTCAGACATTATTTCCTCCATGCAACTACATCTACAGGACTGTTCTGCATGGAGAATTTTCAAGCATCTGATCCTGCCTTTGTCAGGATTCAAGCCTGCAATAGGTCTTTTAAAAATTCAAGTACCTTAAAACAAACATCCCAAAGTAGTATATATACAATCATTTTCTTTGAATGGTGAAATCACTACTCCCAGCATAACCCATAGCGATAGTTATCTCTTTTTTCCCATACAGTGCCCCGGAAATTAGGCATTGTCATTAAGGAGCATCTTCCCAATGAAGCCCATTTCCAAAATGTGTAGGAATTGTGCTCCTGGAGGGTGTGCTTTTAAATGGTAGAAGAAGAAAAAGTGGGTGGGCACTTCATTACAAGCTTGTAATGAACTTGTAAGTACCACTACCTATCCGAAATTTCACCTCCTCATTTTGGGACAGGTTTTGCCCCCAATATGACCCAAAATAGCTATGAAATTTGCCTGGACAGTATGTTCACTCACGCACGCACGCGTACACACACACACACACACACACACACACACACTTTCTAAGATGAAAAGTAGAATGACATTGCTTGGAGGGAGTCTGTTTTTAAAGTAGAAGTTTTCCATCATAAATGAGAACACAAGAACAAAGGTTTAACTTTTATACTTTAATTTTCAAGCCTGAATCATTCATTTATTGACTGTTCCAGATTCAGGCTCCTTAAGCTCATTTCAACAGAAGTACCATTAATCTCATGATGGAAATTAAATATCTGTTGTCAGTTCTATTAAATAAAGTATTATTTTATTTATTCCACAAATGATAACGCAGCCACACCAGTCGCTCTACTTTTTCAAAAGTCATTGCTGTGATGTCTCTAAAAGGATATAAAAAAAGTCAGATTATCTATAGTTCTGCTTATTTTCATCATTTGTGTAGCTTTTATTCAACAGTAAATCATATGAAAGGGTTCTGGTAGTCAGGAAGCGCCAGTAATGTCTTCATGATGGATCATTATCAGATTTTTAAAAACACAAACATGTCTTAGAAATTGTCATTACGTACCTGAAGACTGAGAGTCTTTGCATGTGATGTTGATAAAAGTGGAACAGGAAACTCAAATCCATTGTATTTCCTGTTCCTCCACATCCTTATCTGCTCACGAATAAAACTTTATATACTCTTTACAACTTGGCAGGGCTGTACAGATGCCCAGCTTAGAAATGGTACACCGTGTGTTGTAATACCACTTGGAATATTATTGTTTGTATCCCCCAGTGATACAAGGGAACAAGAAGTATGAGGCACCTGTTGTTCTGCTTGCTTTAGTGATAGAAAAAGTCAAACAAGTACATTTACCTAATAAAAATACATTTGCTCTAACATTTTTATATCCTTAGTATTTCTGGTCTTGGATCCTATGATTCCACATGCAAGGCGTGCTTTCTGTGTCTAAGTAGAAAAAATTCTAAGCACTGTTTAATTCCTTTTAAGTAGTGCTTGTCGTGAAATCTACTTGTCTTCTGAAGAGCTTTTCAGAAAGATTGTTATAAAATATAAACTATACTGGAATTAAAAGGTAGGAAGTGAATACATTACTTACATATCCTTAGTAACCTTGACAAAAATATTTTTTTTTCTAAAAGCCTTAAGTACTTGTAAAATGAATCTGATTAGCTGAGAATAACAGTATTTCTTCTGTTCATAACGCTAGTTTTTCTAAATCTACTGAGAAATGAGATACAAGTGGAAAATTTCCACAGTATATGTAAAGACTTGCACTCCACCAATTTTCACTGTTACAAGCTCCCTCCCTTTCAAAGGGTGGTGATTAAATAGGAAAAAAAATCCCAAGATTATGCCCAGTTTGTTTTTATGCTCCAGACTCATTCTCAGCAGATTTCAGTAAATATAGCAATGCCCAGTCATGTCAGTGACCTAGGAAATGCTCTCGTTGAGCCCAATTAGATCTCTTTCATGCAGTACAATTGTGCATATTTGGAGGCAACATCCACTCACGGATTGGTCTCATGAGAAGTGTCAAAAATTTTAATAAATCTGAACATTGTAATTTGAAACCCCTGACCCAGAATATCTGTTTGTGGTACTGGAAGTATAACATTTCTGCCACAGAGACTCAAGGTCTCATATTGTAGTATTTGGTTGGTCTTGCTCTCGGCATGCACCTGTTTGGATGTGCAGTTCTAAAATTTGATAGGTAAAAGTATAAATGTGTTTACAAGAGAGTGGTTTTGCTCTTTCTTCATTATCTTCAACAGGTCCAGGCTGCCATGAAAGAAGTGTACAGCTTCTTCATTCAAATCTTCACAACAAATTGATTAATCATTTGGCATTATTTCCAAAAGGGTTAGATAAGGAAGCAAATATCAACAATTATAAAATGAGAAACACATTTCTTTATAATCCCATAAATTATTTACTGGCTGATGAATTTTTGTATTTTAAAGATCTGTAAATTCATATCCAGACTTAGATAGCAATCTTTTTGTCCCTGGGAGGGCATCCCATGGGCCCCAGGATATGGAGGCTTCCATATAAATTTACACACACCCCCGCTTGAATTTTCCATCCCTCACGCCTCCCAGGATCTTTCCACAGTGGCTTCCGCACCAAAGGTCACTATTGTCACTTCAGAAGAGGATGTTTGCCTTTTGCTGGCAAGACTTAGGACAGACGTAGATCTCCAAAATTGGAGCTCTCTATCGGCCATTGATCCTGTAGGATTGTGCTCTGTGTCATACTTAGGCCATGGCTAGACCCGCTGATATCCTGGGGATTGCCCCAGGATCATCCCTGTGTGTTCACATGTCGCACAGGGGATCCCGGGAGGAGGGAGGGATGATCACTCCCTTTCCCTGGGATATCGGCATAGCCTTCCCCCCCCCCCGCTTTCTCTGTGGGCTTAGGATGATCCCAAGACTGCGGAACGTGTGGGCGGGTGTCGTGTATTGTCCCAGCTCCTCGCAAGGAGCCGGGAGCTGGGCACAGGGGTGGGCTGGGGGAGCGGGAAATTTTTTCCCTGAGGGTGGGGGGAGTGGGGATTTTTTAAAAAAAACAACTTCCATTTTGTGATCGAGCGCTCCTGCACTCCTTCTCCTTTTAAAAAAACAAAAACAAAATGGTGGATGCGACATCTTCTTCCTCTTAGGACATCACACTCCGCATGTAGACAGAGCAGGAGATCTCGCGATAACCACATCACAAGATCCTCCCTCCTTCGTCGCGCTAGAACCATAGGTCTAGCCATGGCCTTAGAGTAGTTATGTTGAAATTAACATGTCTTAAGTTAGACCCATTGATTTCAGTGGGTCTGTTTAAGATCTTTTTGCATATGGTGTAGTATCCAGTACTGCTGCTCTGCTTATGTCAATGATTTAGCACTAGTATAAGTGACCTAGTGCAATGCCAGCAGCTTATGCTTGTGCAACAGGTTTTCCAGGGAACCCTGTTGCACCAGCATATACTATTATTGGTGTTGCGCTAGAGGTTACTGATTCTAGTGCTATGTCAATGTAGTAAGTGGAGCAGCAGCATTGGATACTGACAATGGTTTTTAGTTTGTAATTCATTTAGAGATTCCTAAATAGATGAAAAAGCAGAATATAAGATAAGATAAGATAAGATTTAAAAGTGGCAAAAATGCTGCAAAATGCATTAAGAACCATAGGTGTTAACATGCAGCTAGACAATTAATCAAGAATATATAAGGCGATGTCCATGACAGCTCAGATTGAAATGTGGTTGCTCTATTTATTGGTCCAAGAGGCAAACAAATAATGTGTTAATCCTCATCTGTAAGAAAAACCCTTTCTATTTGCATGGCAGCTCTAGCATTTTTCCCTTGTAATTTTTGAGTTGCCTGAAATTGTCTATCAACCCATGAGCCATGATCCAAACATTCCATTTACAAATCAGCAAAGTGAATTTCCATGCAGAGTTTTCATTGATGTTTTCTCTGTCATTGTTCCCACTTCTGAAGAAGCAAGCTGCTGTTCAGTTAAACAAAAAACAGCCTGTCTCTTCAGCAATAGAGACTGATGTAGGACTATCCAGCTCCAAATGGATACAGTGTCCTTACTCACATGTAAAGTACTTCTTTTGATTCAATTGCAGCTCATGTTTTCCAAACAAATTAATGTCTCCGATGATCTTGCACGATACAGTTCTTTATTCTAACAGGCTTGAATCAAAGTTTGCTGTCATATTTAACTGAATATTTGCAAGAAATTAACAAAAATAAATAAATTTAAAAGTTATATTCCCATAGCTTTTAAAATCATGTAATTTGCTGCTAAACTTAATACGCATCAACCTAAATTATTTGATCATATATATAGGCATGCTGTACTTTAAAGACATTCTAGATAAGAGATTTACTAAAGGCAATTCAAAGCCTTTTTTGTAATTTTTTTTCATTAGTAACCCATTTTCATTTTCATTGCTTTTGTTCCTTACTACCTTCTTCATCCAAAGTGGGGGAAAAAATAAGTAACAGCCACTGTCGCTTTTGAAATGGAAAAATGGTTTCAAATCATTGGCAAAGCTTAATGACTTCTGACTGCTGAGATATGTTAATTTAAGGCAGACCAAATGTTCCTCAGCTGCAAATATTTGGTGTTGTTCACTGGGAACTGGCAAGATTTATGAGGGCCCAGTGGCAAAGACTGCTTACATGCTCTACATTACAATTGTTTCACATATTAGCTGATAAAACTCAGCTTGAGGGTGTGTGTGGAGAGGGAGAACCTAGAAAGAAAAACTTTGCCAAAAAGGCTCAGAGATCTAAACTATTTCTTGAAGAAATCAGATACTTAAATCTCCTTCTTTTTCCTTCTTTCCTTTTATGGATTTCCTTAACAATCTGTTTTATTTTCATTTTTTATTCCAATTTAAAATTATGTGGTACCCTGAACAAGATGGTTTTAAGAATCAGCAGTTCAACACAGAATACTAGATCAACCCCAAACTGGTAATGACCAATGGTTGGCAAGTTTTCTCCAATGGTCTATTTGAATTTGGTTTGGCCTTTTCAATTCATCCCCAATCATAATTATGTAGCGTCTGTCTCTTCGTCACACTGTTGCACAACTCAGAAAAGGAATCCGGGATGTCTCTATACCAGCCTTCTGGACCTACTGCTCTCCAGATGATGTAGTCCAACACATCTGCAAGACACCAAGTTGGGAAAGGCTGTTCTACTGAAATGAAGCAAGGAGGCAATATAGATAGGTCTGTCTTCAATGGTTCCTCTTGAATTTTGAGGGACAAACTAAATGGGCTGCAATGAGGAAAAGGAAGAGCACCTCCCAGTGGCCCCAAGGGTTACCGGTTCTATAATTAGGTTTACTTGGCAGTTTTTTTTTCCACTTCCCTAATGATTAATAGTAAAGATGCTTAAGGAAACTATGGCATATAAAGTTATTTTTGTACTTTATGAAACTACACTATCTGAAACAATCAGTGGATCAGTCTGTCTTTTGCTGCAAGTATCGCATCAAATCCTAAAAATGCTGTTTTTCAGTCTCTGCAGTCAAACTACACATATAAGCAGCATATCAACAATAAATGTAATTATTGTGCATATGGGCGTGTTCACTAATATGCCAACAAACTGTATTTACAACGCTTAGGTTAGATAGTCATTGATCAGATTAAAACCATAGAAAAGGCAGGTGCCCCAGCTAGCCAGATAGGAAGGAAGAACAAGCGAAAGATGCAGAAAGTTATCCAAGGGAGTTAAAGCTGATGCCCAAAAAGTAAATTAGGTAAGGGGAAAGTCATGTGTTAATTACGGCACAGGATTTGTATAAATTTAATAGTATAACTCTGAATTATTCAATGTAATTTAGTGAATCTGTACACGGAGAGTTTGTAATAATCCTCATTATAGAAATATTTATTTATTTATTTATTTATTACATTTCTATACCGCCCAATAGCCGGAGCTCTCTGGGCGGTTCACAGAATAGAATAGAAATAGAATGGAATTTAACTGGAAAACACAGGTAAAATGAAAAAAAAAAAAATAGAGATCTGTCCATCCATAGTTAATGCTCCTTAAGTGTACTTATTTTCTTTTTCCTATAATTTTACTAATTCCACAGGTCTGTGACATTCCAGAGAATCAACAACACAATTCTCACTTTATTAGGAAATGTCATTTCTTCTGAATAATGTGTTCTGCCATATTTTGGGGGATTTTTTTTTCCTTAAAAGGGAGTAGATACTGTGTGTTGACTTCAAATTGCTGCTAAATAGCATGAGGTAAACCTTTAGATAGATAAAGGGCCTTCTAGGGGCATGTCTACACCAGCCCTATATCCCGGAATCATCCCGGGATTGTTCCTGTGCATCCAAATGCCACACGGAATCCCGGGAGCAGGCAGGGACGATCCCTCCATTTTCCTGGGATAACCCTTAGGTGTAGAAAGGGCCAAGATCTGGGAGGGATTACAAAGGATAATCAATATTGCTGTCAGTTTTTGTAGCATGTTATGTAGTAGCATAGGCCCCTGTCCCAGGGAACTTATACGCAAAGTGAATGATCATGGAGTCATGTAAATGAAGTTAAATTTGCCATGCACAAGTATCAAGCATCAGACCACATTAATCCTCAATGCTAGTGAGATACAACTGGAGATAAATTCCATTTATTCTCAGAGGCAACATACCTCTGTGTAATATCACAGAGAAACACTTCTAAATACACATTTACCTGTAAGTCACACTGAGACATACTTCAGAGTATACTCATTTTTGCAGTCTTCAAGCCATATGTCTGCTTGAATGTGCCTTCCCCCCCCCCCCTCAGGTAAATACTAATCAAGGAGGGAAGGACTTCTGTGTTTTTGTGTGTGTATCAATCATGCATACCAACAAATCTACCTGCATATTAATGGTGGTGGTGGTGGTGAATCCCACAAGAAGTGGAACATTTTAAAGTAAATTATCCAGTCTGCCTAGCAAAGACAACTGGTACTGCTTGATTTCCCTGCCATTATTCATACTGCAATGTTTTCCTTAGAGTATGGCAGGATTCCCTCCTGTGATTTAAATAAAGTTTGTCATGTTTAACTTGTAAGCACAGAAACAGTGCATGACAAAATGGCAACTTCTTATTTTTCTTTATTTCTGTTGTTCTGTTATCGGGAAGCATAATTTGTAGTATTTAAAACCAAGAATGGTATCTGTTTTTTAAAAAAAACAAGCAAGCAACCAGTTTTTCATACAGGCCTGCTAAATAAGTATGTCTATCCTGCCATCAGTTGATTACAGAATCAAAATGAGGATGACAGTGTTTTTCTAAAGATTACTTCTTCCAATCCTTCCACCCACAGGCTCTATAGAAAGCAGTAAATAGTCCATTTTTGTTAATGAAGCTTCACTCATACAGCTGGGATTGTTTAATATTTTACGAGTGTTACTTTGTTTTGCTCTCAACGATCTCAGGCAGTTAAGGATTTATGAATCGTGTTTTTCTCAGCCCATCTGCGGTTTCCTATCTTCTCTGGCCTTGAGAATATGTTTAAATTTATTAAAGCGAAGCAAAGGCTCATTATTTCAAAGGAGAGCCAAAGTGACACAGTGAATTGGTTATTAATGGAAAGGCACTGCCATAGGGCGATTGAAATTTAATGATATCCTACCAGAAAAAAATGAGGGTGTCACTTTCCAAAAAGTCATGCTAAATGCCAGCCTTTTTAAGGTCCTGCCGCTAATTTTATGCCTGCGCACAGTAATGTTTTCAAAAGCGTTTAGGAAACACGGACCAGTGACTGTACTGATTATCCTTTTCACCTTCTCGCCTGCTCCAAATGGGTTTGTGCAGTGAGCGATTTAATCTCTAAATATAGGGAACGTTAAAAAAAAAATAACATTGCTGTTTTTCACAAG